>NC_064617.1:931232756-936232756 GCF_023898315.1 Schistocerca nitens | reverse complement strand
GCATGCAACATGTCTCGTAATAATTGCAATTTGACAGGCGTTCTGATCGTATTAATATTAATAGAGGCTGTTCGATATGCCTGCCGCTGTTCCTCAGTGCGTAAAGCGCACATGAATGCTTATGTTAATTTGTGTGCTTCTGCCCGGTGACATGCTGTCTGTGCGTCAGTCTGCATCTTCTGCGCGCTTAACATCCGGTGGACGCAGCACTCGTCATGGCGGGTGCGTCGTCGGAGTGTGGGTCAGTATCGGAGTCGTCGGCCCAGTTCCTGTGCTGGAGGTCCAGCTCCCGTCGTGTCTCTCCGGCCGGGCTGACCGAAGGCGGTGGCGTTGCTGCGGTGGGTGGAGGGACTCCTTCCGTCGGCTTTCCGTCCGGTGTGTCTGTATTCAACACCTGTCTAGCATGCTTCGCGTCGTACTGCTGTGTGGGAGGTAGAACCTCTCGTTGCGCATCCGGATGCACTGTATCGACGTTACACCCAAGTCCGTCCGACGTGGACTGCAGTAAGCAGGTATCCGACGGCGCTAGTCGTCGATTCTTGTGGCGCTTCGGCGATCGTTGTTTGCGCGTGTGCGCCTCCGTATCCGAGTGCGGAAGTGACTTCCGGTGCTCAGGGAAAATAGCTGTCGGCACAACCGCAGGATCAATTTCCACCTACCGATCCTTTCCGTTCAGTTAAGGGCGTCGTCGTCTCCGGAGCGGTAGAAGGGTGCGTCGTTTCGTCATTGGAGGCGGTCTCTGCTGCGGTCGGTTGCCGTAAACTGTCAGGATTCTGTAGCTGGTCATTCTTCGGGATGGGATCTGTTCGAAACGCGTCCGCATACGTTAGTGTCAGCGGCGTCAACGTGGACGGAGGCACGGGTTCGCCGTTTGGAACTTTCACTATCCTCCGCTCCATACATTCGGAACGGACGTGGCCCTCTTTCCCGCAGCCTGAGCATGTTTTGGGTTGTCCATCGTAGATGACTATAGCTCTGCATCCGCCGATGAACAAGTAGGAGGGTACATGTTGTGTCAGTTCTAATCTGATTTGACGCACCCCATTGAGAACGGGGTAAGTCGTGAAGTTGGACCATTTTTCCTCGACGTGGCTAAGCACTCTTCCATATGGGCGTAAGGCGTCAACGACCAAGTCAGACGGAACCTCGAAGGGAAATTCGAAAATACGTATGTTTCGTAAGCCCAGTCCTGCATGATCAATAGTTACTTCTCCAACATGTCCATCAGAGTGACGAAATTTGAGTCCATGTTTAGTATCTCGGGTGAGTCTGTCACATACTGCATCGTTAATCAGCTTGACATAAACAACACTGCTCACTATGGAGAGGTGGATTCCGATAAGTTCGTTGTAGTCAAGTTTAACTTCGTCTCGTAGGAACCTTTCTATTTCGTAGGCTTTCGGTCTCGCATATTCATTCGAAAAACTAATCTTGAGAGTCGACTTTCGGTATGCATGTGCCATTCTATATCGAGTCGTCTAAACGCACGAGTACGCCGAAGAGGTAAACAACTGCGCGAGCGCGAACGTCTCCGGCAGGGACGTAAACAGACGTCCGTGCCGTAGCACCGCCGAAGGCAGACTTTCGGCCACTCCGGCCGGCCTTTCCAGTAACATAACCTCACAGGATTTCTCTAACAATTGTTCTATTAATTCTCAAACACGATTAGTTAATCGTAAAATGATAAAATATGTTGAAAAAACTAATGACAATACTGAACTTGGCATTCTTTGAATTAAATTTTAGAGTTAAATTCTCAAAGATTAGTTAACCTCTGTTACAACAGCAACTACGTTTTTTACTTCAAATTCTTTTAATTGCGTGAATATACCGAATAGTTCCCTTGAAAGCGCATGAGGATAACTACCTAGCAAAGAAAAAACGCGCTAGTACAAAACAATATTTAATTTATATGTTTTTCTGCAAAAATTAAATTTTCATCCGAAAAATTAACTTCAAAACGGTGTAGTTTCGATTTACATAAATCTGTTTTCATTAGTGGCTCAGCAGGCGTTACGAAGTCCCACGTTATGAACACAGCCACATCAGATATAGAAGAGAGAACTTTTACGATTAAGGCCGGCAGTGTGGCTGAAGTTTACCTGACCCTAGCAGCTGGGGATGGTGGTTACTGCTGAAACAAACGGTTTTTGGTATACCAGTTATTTTTTTCACGCCAGTTTAACCTGATTGTTAAACTTGATTGTTAATACCGCTCAAAATAAACTGTTTCTGAAATAAACGGTTTTTTTATTCCCACTATTTCCTGTAAGAAACGTAGAAACCGAACAAAGATTGAAAAATTTTGACTCACTCTGTTTCAAGATTGATAGAATCAAAATATTAAATTAAACAGGCAAATGAAAGAAAACTTAGTCCGTCCATTGTTCGCTGCTTTTCTCAAAAAGTGATCACCAGCGTCTCCCTACTGACTCTAGTTTTTTATACTCTGTTCAAAAATCGTGTCTTAATGTGGAATCATATAAGGCTACTATTTGGATATTAAGAATAGTCAGTGCTTAAGAGTCAAAACTGAGATGGAAGGACTTTCATCGTATGTTTGTTGTTGTCGTGGTCTTCAGTCCTGAGACTGGTTTGATGCAGCACTCCATGCTACTCTATCCTGTGCAAGCTTCTTCATCTCCCAGTACCTACTGCAGCCTACATCCTTCTGAATCTGCTCAGTGTATTCATCTCTTGGTCTCCCTCTACGATTCTTACCCTCCACGCTGCCCTCTAGTACTAAATTGGTGATCCCTTGATGCCTCAGAACATGTCCTACCAACCGATCCCTTCTTCTAGTCAAGTTGTGCCACAAGCTCCTCTTCTTCCCAATTCTATTCAATACCTCCTCATTAGTTATGTGATCTACCCATCTAATCGTCAGCATTCTTCTGTAGCACCACATTTCGAAAGCTTCTATTCTCTTCTTCTCTAAACTATTTATCGTCCATGTTTCACTTCCATACATGGCTACACTCCATACAAATACTTTCAGAAAAGACTTACTAACACTTAAATCTATACTCGATGTTAACAAATTTCTCTTCTTCAGAAACGCTTTCCTTGCCATTGCCAGTCTACATTTTATATCCTCCATACTTCGACCATCATCAGTTATTTTGCTACCCAAATAGCAAAACTCATTTACTACTTTAAAAAGTGTCTCATTTCCTAATCTAATTCCCTCAAGGTCACCTGACTTAATTCGACTACATGCCATTATCCTCGTTTTAGTTTTGTTGATGTTCATCTTCTACCCCGCCTTTCAAGACACTGTCCATTCCGTTCAACTGCTCTTCCAAGTCCTTTGCTGTCTCTGACAGAATTACAATGTCATCGGCGAACCTCAAAGGTCTTATTTCTCTTCCATGGATTTTAATACCTACTCCGAACTTTTCTTTTGTTTCCTTTACTGCTTGCTCAATATACAGATTAAATAGCATCGGGGAGAGGCTACAACCCTTTCTCACTCCCTTTCCAATCACTGCCTCCCTTTCATGTCCCTCAACTTTTATAACTGCCATCTGGTTTCTGTACAAATTGTAAATAGCCTTTCGCTCTCTGTATTTTACCCCTGCCACCTTCAGAATTTGAAAGAGAGTATTCCAGTCAACATTGTCAAAAGCTTTCTCTAAGTCTACAAATGCTAGAAACGTAGGTTTGCCTTTCCTTAATCTTTCTTCTAAGATAAGTCGTAGGGTCGCTATTGCCTCACGTGTTCCAACATTTCTACGGAATCCAAACTGATCTTCCCCGAGGTGGGCTTCTACTAGTTTTTCCATTCGTCTGTAAAGAATTGGCGTTAGTATTTTGCAGCTGTGACTTATTAAACTGATAGTCCGGTAATTTTCACATCTGTCAACACCTGCTTTCTTTGGGATTGGAATTATTATATTCTTCTTGAAGTCTGAGGGAATTTCGCCTGTCTCACACATCTTGCTCACCGGATGGTAGAGTTTTGTCAAGACTGGCTCTCCCAAGGCTGTCAATAGTTCTAATGGAATGTTGTCTACTCCCGGGGCCTTGCTTCGACTTAGGTCTTTTATTCCTCTGTCAAACTCTTCACGCAGTATCGTATCTCCCATTTCATCTTCATCTACATCCTCTTCCATTTCGATAATATTGTCCTCAAGAACATCGCCCCTGTATAGACCCTCTATATACTCCTTCCACCTTTCTGCTTTCCCTTCTTTGCATAGAACTGGGTTTCCATCTGAGCTCTTGATATTCATGCAAGTGGTTCCCTTTTCTCCAAAGGTCTCTTTAGTTTTCCTGTAGGCAGTATCTATCTTATCCCTAGTGAGATAAGCCTCTACATCCTTACATTTGTCCTCTAGCCATCCCTGCTTAGCCATTTTGCACTTCCTGTCGATCTCATTTTTGAGACGTTTGTATTCCTTTTTGCCTGCTTCACTTTCTCCTTTCATCAATTAAATTCAGCATTTCTTCTGTTACCCAAGGATTTCTACTAGCCCTCGTCTTTTTAAATACTCGATCCTCTGCTTCTTTCACTATTTCATTGCTCAAAGCTACCCATTGTTCTTCTACTGTATTTCTTTCCCCCATTCCGGTCAATTGTTATTACTGTTACCGTATTTTCCTTCCTTTTTTATAATTTCATAGAAATGACATACAAATGTTTCATCTTTTAAAGCAGAAAAAGCATTGTACCTCATCGTTGCGCAACTCCGTAAAAATATTTGCGGACTATGGTTGGTGCCATTCTGCAGCACAACGGATGTGCAGCGACGACAGCGAGAAACTACGGTACGGACCAGGTATGGTCTTACACGCTGCATGTACATGTGTACCTTAAGCCATGACAAATGTCAACAGAGACATTACTGTCTCACCAATGTTGTACCAATTCCGATGTCATTTGTCTGTTGCTCGTTTCTGTCGACATTTTTATTAAAATAAGACTGATAACTTTTCCCATTTTCTATAATAACACAATATTTCAAACCAATGCAGATTTTACGAATATAAATTACTCATTTCCTTAAAAATCCTTATTTAAAAACGACAAATTTTAATACTGATGCTATGGCTAACTGATACTTCGGTTTTTTGCTCGACTGTTAGTAAAAAATAAAAAACACCTGTTATAAACGAGACCAAACAAATACCAAAAATATCTGCTATTCAGAACTGAAATACCGGTATCAGCTGTAACCGGTCTATTTTCCCACCCCTACTATCGGCCAGACTGTGCTTGTACACGTTCTAGAGCACAGACTTCTCGATTCCGTGTAGTTCTCGATTCCACCCGTCTGTAACTCGAGCTTTCTGTGACGGAACGAACTTTCTACGCCGGCGTCTTGCTCATCTAGCTGGCACAGTGACTGGCTGCCGTCTAGTGACGTCACCGATGAGGTATCCTCTGCCGCATTCCGCCGTAGGAACCACGCCAACGGCCGCCCTGAGCGAACTTTCCGCTGAGTCAACAGTGCCCTGTGGGCGACTTGCGAGTTCCGGGGGAATGTCACATCGGCAGCCAGCTGCATCCTCACTTCTTTTCTTCTCTACAATGACGGCGAGAATACTGTTTCGGTTGAGACTATAAATGTTTGGGAAGAACCGTTCGCGGCACTGGATTTGTTAACTGTATTATTTTCTATCTGTACGTGACAGCCGTCAAATAACTGAGAGAGAACCATTCACTTTGCTGTGAATTATGCGCTGTTCTTGATAGAGCAGTGAAAAAGAGCACTGCCTGCGAAAGGCAGGTTTTAAAGCCCGAACCCCGGTCCGACATACAGTTTCAAAATAATGCTTACTACGCTTCAGAATGAAAGATTCATTCTGGAAACAGTTCATTCGTATCAGGGGCGCAGGAAGAAAGACCACTTCGTGTCTGTGTGCATGCTGTGAGTAGTCTAACCTTGTCTTCGCGCCCCCTATGGGAGTGGCAGACACGTAGAGCACTATAATATATTCCTAGGTTGCCCACTTAAGGGGAGGTTTACTATCTTTGGCCCGAAAAAAGCATATTCTTTGAGAATTTTTTTCTCGGGATGTGTTATAGATATCAATGTCAAATTTGGTCAAAATAGTGATTAAAATTCTTCAGGGTATTATGTCGCGTCATTGCTAAAAACTAACAACAATAATAAACAAAAACCGACGTTTCGGCCAAATTGCAAGGGTCTTCCTCAGGGTCAAAATGTTTATTGATATTTCCTCTGATGATGATTATGAGGTCCCATACTCCGAGGAGCGTAGGGGACGATGCGCGAGACCCGCACCGTCGACTAGACAAGGTCCTAGCGGAGGTGGTTTGCCATTGCCTTCCTCCGACGATATTTCCTCTACAAACTGCAATTTTTTCGACTGGAAATGTCTAAGAGAAAATGCGGAAGTGCCGTCGGAACGAAACAAAATTTCCATGTAGACCTCCACGCGCGGTACGTCACTGGTCAGCCGGCTAGTCTGAAATCAAAATTGAGTTGGCGTTAGCGAAGTATATAAGATTCTTTAGGATTTGTACCTCGCTTAAGTTATTTGGACAATAGGAAACAAAAAGGCGCACATTTGAAAAAATAGTGTTTTTTCATCGATTTTTCGACTTCGTCGGCCAAGTAAAAATATTAGTTGATGGATTGGAATAAAAGTAGCACAACTCCTAGACAATTTAGTTAGCTTTGTCGGAAACAAAAAATCATGCCAACCGGTTCAGTAGACTTGAAGTTACCATGCCGAGCGATAAAAAAAAACGTCATTTCAATAAAAACGCGTTTGAAGTTTTGACTACATATAAATGCAATATCATGCAACGTACGTTCAATCTGGTATTCCGGGTCCATAAACTAGTCCTTCCTCTTCCTCACAGAGTGCGTTCTGCTCGATCTGGGCCATCCTGCGCTGCTCCAGAGCCGCTCGTATGGCCGGTGAATGGCTCTGAGCACTATGGAACTCAACTGCTGTGGTCATCAGTCCCCTAGAACTTAGAACTACTTAAACCTAACTAACCTAAGGACATCACACACATCCATGCCCGAGGCAGGATTCGAACCTGCGACGGTAGCAGCAGCGCGGCTCCGGACTGGAGCACCCAGAACCGCACTGCCACCGAGGCCGGCGTACGGCCGGTGACAAGCGGTTTTCGGCCGCTTGAATCCGCTGGTCGTCCGAATGCTTGGCGAACTGCGTCGAATAGAGTCCCAGGCTGACGTCCATCGTTGTTATGGTCTTCAGAATCGCTGACTACCCTTCGTTGAAGCTGCTCACTGCCAGGAAAGTCGCAATCTCCACAGTCTTCGCACCAGAATGCAAATGCTTGGCGGCTAACTTCCAAACACACGCGTTCAAATTTTCATTTGAATTTTGTGTGTTTCCTCCCAAGCACCGGTACAATAACTCGTCCTCCGAAAGAAAAAAACTGCTGCGTGAAAAAGGCCGATTTCAGGCAGCTGCATTTTTTCTTGTTCAACCGCGAATAACAAACATTTCCGTTCCGTATTCGGAAAAACCGTATCAGGAGTGGATACTAAACACTTTTATGGATCCAAAAATGCAATTTTTAAAAAAAATCGATATTTTGAACTAAAAGATAGTAAACCTCCCCTTAATACCGTGTCTTTACACTTTATAAGTAGGGGGAAAGGTTGCCGTGTGTCTGCAGGTGTCTGCCAGTTCTGGCTTTTCGGAATTACTGTGAGATTCTCCTGTGGCTGAACCACACCTGTGACCATTCGTTACCCCCTTCATTGCATTTGTTTACTGTACCAAGTACGTTATCTCTCTCTTTACCGACATACGGGTGGATGTGCGTGTCTGTTTTTTTGTTATTTTGTTATTTGGCGACCGAACTGTGTGTATCTACAACAAAGTACATGTGATGTGTAAGGTCAAGTGGTTTAAATAGCAAGTGGAGCAATCTAATGAGTTCGGACTATACAGCACACACTCACACAGATCACATCATTTAATGCTGAGAAAATTATGAAGCTCGAAGTAGCTGCATATTTCAAATCAGGAATGAATAGAATAGACTTGACCTTTAAGCTAGCTCTGGATTAAGAACTTACCTTTTAAGTGACAGCAATCATTGTCATGAATCACGAGTAATTACATTGAATGTCAAAAGATAAATTCTAATCTGACATAATTACCGATCTTTAATTCTGAGCGAAATAATTGTTCAACTGCATGATTCTTCGATATACACTCATGCTCATAAATGAAGGATAATGCTGATACATGGTGAAACAACGCTCTGGTGGACGGTTTGCGGGCTTAAATCACCTCGGGGTATGACCATGCGGTGCATTTGACCTGCGCTTGTCGCACGGTGGCGCTGGCAGCAGTCCACATACGCAGAGGTGTGTTGGTGAATGTCAGAGTACGGTGCAGCGGGTAAGTGTGCAGACGTTTTCAGACGTGCTAATGGTGACTGTGTGTTGAAACTGGCTCAAAGAACACATATTGATGACGTTATTAGGGATAGGATACTAAAGCGACTGGAGGCTGGTCAAACACTGCAGGTCGTAGCACGGGCCCTCCGTATGCCACAAAGTGTGATCTCCAGATTATGGCAACGATTCCAGCAGAAAGGAAACGTTCCAGGCGCTACAGTACGGGACGTCTACAGTGTACAACACCACAAGAAGACCGATATCTCACCATCAGTGCCTGCAGACGGCCTCGGAGTACTGCAGGTAGCCTTGCTCGGGACCTTACCGCAGCCACTGGAACAGTTGTCTCCAGACACACAGTCTACAGACGACTGAACAGACATCGTTTATTCACCCGGAGACCTGCAAGGAACATTCCACTGACCCCTGGTCACAGGAGAGCCCGTAAAGCCTGGTGTCAAGAACACAATACATGGTCATTGGAACAGAGGTCCCAGGTTACGTTCACGGACGAGTCCAGGTATAGTCTGAACAGTGATTCTCGCCGGGTGTTCATCTGGCGTGAACCAGGAACCAGATACCGACCCCTTAACGTCCTTGAAAGGGACCTGTATGGAGGTCGTGGTTTGGTGGTGTGGGGTGGGATTATGATTGGTGCACGTACACCCCTGCATGTCTTTGACAGAAGAACTGTAACAGGTCAGGTGTATCGGGACGTCAGTTTGCACCTATGTCCGCCTTTTCAGGGGTGCAGTGGGTTCCACCTTCCTCCTGATGGATGATAACGCACGGCCCCACCGTGTTCAAACCACCACGACACTTCAGGAGCTCCGACAGGCACTGGTGCCAGAATGGGAGACTATACCCCAGCAGCAGATCGACCACCTGATCCAGAGTATGCCAACCCGTAGTGCGGCTTGTGTACGTATGCATGGTGATCATATCCCATATTGTGTCGGGGTACATGCGCAGGAAACAGTGGCGTTTTGTAGCACATGTGTTTCGGGACGGTTTTCTCAACTTGTCACCAATACCGTAGACTTATAGATCTGTGTCGTGTGTGTTCCCTACGTGCCTATGCTATTAGCACCAGTTTTTTGTAGTGCCACGTTGCGTGGCACCACATTCTGCAGATATCCTTAGTTTATGAGCATGAGTGTACTTTGTGTACGTTGTGCTACCGCCATCTGTTTATGTGGACGTAGCTATCCCATGGCTTTTGTCAGCTCTGTGTGTATCGAAGGTAGCTTTAACTCTTGATAACTCACACCACGCACACACAAGTTTCACTTACTTGATGAAGTTTAGTCACCTTTTACGTTGATCTCAGGAAGCTGTTACCACTCCTGAAATTCTTCAATGTGACACACACAGAAATAGTTTCTGCACCTTGCAGGCAGATCACGGGCCCACCCGTGTGCAATGTTGAACCGTCGTATATAAATTCGGAGATCCTGGAGCGGAGTGAATGCAATTTGCAAATTAAATTGTCCAGTGATGAGAATAGAAGTATTACGACCGTTTGGAAATTGCAAGTTCTGCCATGCAACCGAATTATGTAGAGTGGCAGTTACTCAATGCTAACGGTTCTTGGTAAGTCAAAAATTATCTTCAAAGACGCGTCTTAATTCCATACATGTACTGAATAATCTTTGTAAGCACTTTTCATACACTTGACATTATAATTCCATTTCGATTTCTTTGTACGTGCCTAAGGTGGTGCACGACAATTAACAAAACATACTACAGTGTAGAACTCGTTCGCCTTCATGTAGCATGAAAGTCAGAGTCGCTCCTTCTAAGTCTTATTACACTTAGCAGTTACTTAAAAATTAAGAATAATGAAGCACTCAGCGACAGTATTGCAGCGAGCGTAAGAAAGCCGTCCCAGGCACTTGCGGTTACACCTTTCGTAGTCAACTTTCCACCTGCGCGTTAGACAAGAACACGAAATGCAGTATTCAGCGCTGACAGATCGCACCTAAATACAGTGGCATTTGCACTTTTTATGAGTTTGCAGGAGCAAAATAACTGATGATGGTCGAAGTAGAGAGGATATAAAATGTAGACTGGCAATGGCAAGGAAAGCGTTTCTGAAGAAGAGAAATTTGTTAACATCGAGTATAGAATTAAGTGTCAGGAAGTCATTTCTGAATGTATTTGTATGGAGTGTAGCCATGTATGGAAGTGAAACATGGACGGTAAATAGTTTGGACAAGAAGAGAATAGAAGCTTTCGAAATGTGGTGCTACAGAAGAATGCTGAAGATTAGATGGGTAGATCACATAACTAATGAGGGAGTATTGAATAGGATTGGGGAGAAGAGAAGTTTGCGGCACAACTTGACCAGAAGAAGGGATCGGTTGGTAGGACATGTTCTGAGGCATCAGGGGATCACCAATTTAGTATTGGAGGGCATCGTGGAGGGTAAAAATCGTAGGGGGAGACCAAGAGATGAATACACTAAGCAAATTCAGAAGGATGTAGGTTGCAGTAGGTACTGGGAGATGAAGAAGCTTGCACAGGATAGAGTAGCATGGAGAGCTGCATCAAACCAGTCTCAGGACTGAAGACCACAACAACAACAGCATGAGTTTGCACACGAAACAATAGGAGATAGCACACATGTTAGTCCTATTTCGTGACAGTTCCACATAACTAAGGAATGTTTTACGACAGGTCGCACTAGTGTTTTGTAAGTAACCTCCTTTATAACGGATTATATTTTCCTAAAGAAACCTAAGTTGTCATCTGTTTTACCTATGACTGAGCCTACGTGATCTATTTATGACACTACATTTTTCAATTTGTGAAGCGCACGATCTTATACTTTTGGACACAAAGCAAGTTGCCAATCCTTACACCACTCTGGAATCTTAATCAAGATCTCATTGATAATTTGCTCAGTTTTTTTTCAGAAAGTACTGCAGTATCTACAAGAAGTCTGAGGTTACTTCGTAATTGTTTGCCAGGTCATACAACACGAAGCTAGATGCACATCTGTTCATGACTCTTCATCCAAGGTAATTTTCTGCGTCCTCCCAACCAAGAAAACCTCAGTCCAGTCACAAATTTCTTTTGATACCCTATGTGATTGTACTTTCGTTAATAAGCTTTTGTGTGGTACTGAGTAAAATGCTTTTCGGAAGTCTAGAAATACAGCATGTACCTGATTGCCTTCACACATGACTTTTAGAATGTCATGTGAGAAAAGCGCGGATCTGGTTGGTATGCAGGATGTAATTCTTTTAGAGGTACCTCACAGATACCTGACGTCTTCTTTTAAGTTTAGGAAGAAGGAGAGAAATACTGGCAGTAATGAAGCCGCGAATGTTCGCTCAGTCGGTAAGAGTAAGAGAGTCTTTTGGAATATTCCTACTCGCAAAGGAAGAGGAACTGCATCGAGATCAGAAGAAAATCACCGGACGAGTTGATTCAATGATTAAGCCATTAAAGCCATATTGGGGAGGAACGGCGTTCAACTCCCATCTGTTATCTTTTCAGGTTTTCTGTGGTCTTTCTAAATTGATTTAAGTTAAAGCAGGAGTGGTTCCTTTGAAATCACAGGGTCGATTCCGTTCCCCGTACTCTCACAATGTGACCTTGTTTTCCGTCTCTAATGAACTCTAAGCAATACTTAAGTATTCTGATGAGTAGTTCCGTACGGACACGACAGATTGCTTATAAAATTCTATAGATTTGAAGATGATCAACTTTGATCGAAACTAGTGATATCATAAAAAATATTGCGCAAGTTAGAAGGCAAAATAAATAATAATAATTTAAAAAAGACATAAATGTTAATACGATGGTTGGAACTTTAATGTACATCTACGTCTACGCAATTACTCTGCTATTCACAATAAAGTTCCTGGCAGACGGTTCAATGAACCACCTTCAAGCTGTCTCTCTACCGTTCCACTCTCAAACGGTGCTCAACTATTTATTTACAGCTCCTACAAAATAGATACGTGTTTCAAAGTTTTACTGACCTTCAAAGTAGTCACCAACATTGTGTATAACCCATTGCCAGCGATGTGGAAGACGTAGTGTACTCTTAGCAGTGACAGTTGTGTTGACAGTTCGATCGGCGCGGTCTATTGCCCGACGCATTTGTAGGAGTTCTGAAGCGAATGTCGTGAAGTGTTTCCTTCAGTTTAGAAATCGAGTTGAACTCACGAGGGCTTAAGTCAGGGGAGTGTAGTAGGCGGTATGGCACTTAGTAGCCCCATCAACCAAACAAATCAGTAACAGTTTGCACTGTACGTGCTTGAGCATTGTCCTGCAAAATGATTGACAGGTCCTGCAGAAAGTGTCATCACTTCAGTCTCTATGCTGTTCATGTTTGGAACACAACCTACGACCAGCTTAGAGACAGAAGTAATGACACTTTCTGCGGGACCTGACCATCATTTTGCAGGACAATGCTCAGGCACGTACAGTGCAAGCTTTTACTGATTTGACTGATTGATGGGGCTGCTAAGTGCTATACCACCTACTGCACTCCCCTGACTTAAGCCCTCGCGAGTTCAACTCGATTTCTAAACTGAAGGAAACACATGACATTCGCTTCAGAACTCCTACAAATTCGTCGGGCAATAGACCGCGCCGATCGAACTGTCAACACAACTGGCACTGCTAAGAGTATACTACGACTTCCACATCGCTGGCAATGGGTTATACATAATGCTGGTGACTACTTTGAAGGTCAGTGAAACTTTGAAACACGTATCTATTTTGTAGGATCTGTAAATAAATAGTTGCCACTATTAAAGTTCGAACGCTCGTACTTCTCACAACGTATGAATAAATTCTGCTTTAATTCAGTTGATGGTACGTGTGACCAATAAGTATCAACGTAAGATATCGAAGAACTTGGATGATTTCTATGTTATTCTTAGGAAATGTATAATTTTGTTATACAAACAAGGCCTGGTGATTCAAATGGAGTCGGTTCATTTTGGGAACAGATTAGTCAGTTTATCCTGTAGGACACACTATATGAAATGTACTGTAAGCATGTTACTGTCTGTTTCTATTATCGAAAGTTTCAAGTGCAATCAGTATTTCGAATACCAACACACCTCATCAAACAACAAAAAATACACAGAAGTAGCTGTTTGTTATGGAGATGCAGTCTGGTTTTATTGACAGGGCATGGGACTAAGACTTATTATGCTTTCTGACGTCTTTCAACGTATACTTGCCGGCCGTGTGGCCGAGCAGTTCTAGGCACTTGAGCCTGGAACCGTGCGACCGCTACGGTCGCAGGTTCGAATCCTGCTTCGGGCATGGATGTGTGTGATGTCCTTAGGTTAGTTAGGTTTAAATTCTAGGGGACTGATGACCTCAGATGTTAAGTCCCATAGTGCACAGATCTATTTGAACCATTTTTGAACGTATACCATGAGCTTTAGATTTTCCTGAACACAATGATTCTAACTGTAATCGTCAGGGTAAAAAGGGTACTAAAAATGTGGACCAACGTTTCCGAGTTCGCATGGCCTGGGAATGTCTCAAAGTTCACATTATTATAAGAATTAAAACTATAGGTGCAGCTATCAACACAGTTACTGTTTTTCTCGCCCTTAAGACATACCTTTAATTCTTTCAACTACTGCTGTGGGAGCTCAGAATATGATAATAATGATAATATTGGGATGATGCATAAATTTGTTGCGTTTTCCCAAAAGTTTAACAAACGCAACACATACACACTACAGAGGCTTTGTCATTAATTCTATATTTTCCTTCTCTAGTTACAACAGTCTGCCAATTCTTGGGTAACTTTTCGGTTCCGCGACTCTATAAATCACGTGATTTTGTGGCGAAGAATTCGTCGAGCCATGTTCGGAGCGCACTTTCGTCAGGAAACGAAGTTCGTTGAAGGTTGTCCGATACAGAGCAGAATATGTAAAAATCTGACGGCGCAGGATCAGGTGAATAAGGTGGATGCGGAATGTCTTCGCAATTTAGCTTCTGTATAGTGTTTTTTGTCAGTCTAGCACAGTGGTTCCCAACCTGTGGGTAATTATCCCACGAGGAGTAAAATTACTTTTTTAGGGGTAAAAACTAAATGATTCGATTCTATTTCAGTCACGAAACTAAATTATTTTCAAAAGATCATTAATATTATCACAATTTTGTAAGACTCTGTAAGTAGGCTGTTTAGGTTTTTTCATTGGTAACGCCACGTAGCGCTCTGTATGAAAATCACTGGCTGTGCTGTGTGCAGTCTGTGGTTGGTTTGCATTGTTGTTTGCTATTGTAGTGTTGGGCAGCTGGATACGAACAGCGCGTAGCGTTGCACAGTCGGAGGTGAGCCGCCAGCAGTGGTGGATGTGGGGAGGGAGATGGCGGAGTTTTGAGAGCGGATGATCTGGACGTGTGTCCATCAGAGGCAGTAAATTTGTAAGACTGGATGTCATGAACTGATATATATATATATATATATATATATATATATATATATATATATATATATATATATAATGACTTTTGAACACTATTAAGGTAAATACATTGTTTGTTCTCTATCAAAATCTTTCATTTGCTAACTATGCCTGTCAGTAGGTAGTGCCTTCAGTAGTTAGAATCTTTAATTTAGCTGGCAGTATTGGCGCTCGCTGTATTGCAGTAGTTCGAGTAACGAAGATTTTTGTGAGGTGATTCATGAAAGGTATAGGTTATTGTTAGTCAGGGCCATTCTTTTATAGGGATTATTAAAAGTCAGATTGCGTTGCGCTAAAAATATTGTGTGTCAGTTTAGTGATGATCAGAATAAGTAAAGAGAGAAATGTCTGAGTACGTTCAGTTTTGCTCAGCTGTTTGAAAAGCAAATAACGTAAGAGGTTTAAGCAAAGTCATTTATAATTTCTCTAAGGGGTCGTTTCAACTCTAATACTGAATATATTAGTTACCAATAATTACTTCTTCTCAATTAGTATCGTTGATGCGGTGAAGGTTACAGCTTCCTTACATCATCCACCCACTACACACGTATGTAGTGCTTTGTCCCGTACAACAAGTGCTAAATATCTCACGAAAATGTCTTCTCCAAGTTGTAGATAGTACCTCCAATAGTCCAGAAATTGCTTTATTAATCACGTCGAAACAGATATATGAATTAATTGACAGCACAACACAGCATTAAGTACATAAGGGTTATTATAATGCTATACACAGTTTTGTTATTATTATTATTGTTGTTGTTGTTAGAGTGGTTACACACAAAAGATTAACACCCTGAGGTCGTCCAGTTTCTGCCAGTTAAGAAGTAAGGAGCGCAGCAGTGACGTGATCTATGAACAGTAAGTATAGTGCACACATCTTAAATTGTTTGATTTTAAATGGGGCTGTAGTGTGCAGGTAGGGTGAAAATCGTAGAAGGAGACCAAGAGATGAATACACTAAGCAGATTCAGAAGGATGTAGGCTGCAGTAGGTACTGGGAAATGAAGAAGCTTGCACAGGATAGATTAGCATGGAGAGCTGCATCAAACCAGTCTCTGGACTGAAGAGCATAACAACAACAATGTGCAGGCCAAGCTAGTGTCGCTAGGGGGGCTATTATGCAGGTGAAGTATATTTTGTAATAAGTGTGTACCCTCATTGTGGATATTTAGTTTTCTTTTCTGAGTTGTGGATAGCACTTTTGATGCACCCTCCTTCGTCGTTCATTCTAACACACACACACACACACACACTAAAATATCGTTCACCTTTCATCATTTTAAAAAACAAAAGTGTTCCAAGAAACTTCTTTCATTCTATAGTTTATTTACGTGCTAAAGTTGGTGATAATGTGGGGGAGAGGGGGGGATGGGCAATAGATGGGGGTGGGGGGAGGGCGAGGGTACTAGCTAATGTCTGATTGCTCTCAGAGGTGATGGTCTAAGAAAGGTTGGGAAGCATTGGTCTAGACGAATGTGGGCAGGCGCTATCTTGGAGTATCATCACTTCACGCAGTCTTCATGATCCTTGTTCTTGGATTACGTCTGCAAGACCTCTCATTTCTTGGCAGTAGATGTCAGTTCTGATGGTTACACCTTGGGGAAGGAATTCGTAGTATACCACACCGTCCCTGTTCCACCAGATGCTTATCATCATTTTTGTGGATGCGCACAGGACTTTGTATGGGGCGCTGCTGCTTTGTTCGGGCTCAACCATTCCTTTCATTTTCCTATTCTAGTATAAACACATCATTTCTCGCCAGCAGTGACGATGTATGATATGAATGGTCTTTGCTGTTCACGAGCCAATTGATGACGAGCAAACAGAGATTCACATACGGCCACCTGCAGATTTTTGTGGCAGCATGCGGCAACCAAACACCCAATTTTGAATCTCCCCCATTGCTTGCTAATGTCGCATGATGGTGGAGAGATCACAGTTCACCACATTTGCCTGTTCTCGAGTACAGTGACATGGGTCATTGTGGATTAATGTGTTCAAACGATCTTCATCAAACCCGAAATGTCTTCTTGAACGTGGAGAGTCACTTTTGTCGAAACGATCCTCCTTGAAACGCGAAAATCATTTCCTTGCCGTGCTCTCTCCAGTGGCGTTATCCCCATACACGGCGCAAATGTTTCTGGCTTCCTCTATTGCTGTCACCCGTCCGCTGAACTCAAACATAAGAATATAATGGAAACCTTCAGATTTCTCCACTTGGCACTCCATTTTCTATCGTCCACAGGTCCACTCAGTATCTCCAAATAAAAAAAAAATGACAATATGTAAACTCAAATAGTAAAAGTGAACTATAAATAAATGACAATCGATAGATAAACCTATAGTAATCGGAATACCAACATGCAAAATAAGAACGCTACAAACTTATGCACCAACCTAATACAAGGAGATAAAACAAGGGCCCTGACGCATTGGAGATTAGATATTTCGCAAACGGATGAAGTATACAAAGTATTTCCTCTTCGATAAAGACGACGTTGTGGCTTTGGAAATTGTTACCTTCCGCACAGTTTCGGCATATGCGCACCATTGCAAACGTGCAATGCGATCAGGAGAAAAAAAAAAGTAATCTTAGTCTGCAAAAGTTGCGGTGTGATCAAGAGAGCCGGCCGTGGTGGCCGAGCGGCTCTAGGCGCTTCAGTCTGGAACCGCGTAACTGCTCCGGTCGCAGGTTCGAATCCTGCCTCGGGCATGGATGTGTGTGATGTCCTTAGGTTAGTTAGGTTCAAGTAGTTCTAATTTCTAGGGGACTGCTGACCTCAGATGTTAAGTCCCATAGTGCTCAGAGCCATTTGATTTTTAATCAAGAGAAAAATAATCTCAGTATGTCGCAACTGAGTTCGAATGAACCTAACAGTAACAATGATAAAATTTTTGTTTTTCTTATATTTTTGAATTACTTAAACGTTCAGTACATCAACTTTTTATTTATTACTACTGACATTTCACAAATTTGACGTAGGAAGTTTTGCATAAAAATCTTAAAAAAATTTGTATGGGCATAAAGAAAATTGCAAAGTCAGGCATAGGCACTACCGGATTCGGTAAAGTATGGAAGCAAGCGTAAGTTTACCCGCTTCGCTGGCCATTGGAAGCCCCCTATTCTGTGTATGCATGCCTACCTATTTTTCGAGATCCTTCTATAAAATCACATTTCAAATGCTTCGTTTCTCTTCTTTTCGGGTTTTCTCACAACCCACGACTCCCTACCTACAATGCTGTTCTCCAAACGTACATTTTCAGAAATTTCATCCTCAAATTAAGGCCGATGTTTCATGCTAGCAGCCTGCTTTTGGCCAGGCGTGCCCTCTTTGTCTGTCCCTGCTTACTTTGTTCGTCATGTGATAGTTTGCTTCCAAAGTAGCAGGATTCCTTAACTTCGTCTACTTAGTGGTCACCAGTTTTGATGTTAAGTTTATCGCTTATCTCATCTTTGCCACTCGTCATCTCTGTCATCTTTATTCGGTTTACTATAAATGCATAGTGTGTCATCGTTAAACTGTTCATTCCATCGAAAAAGTCTCGTAATTCTTCTTCACTCTCGCTGCGTATAGCAAAGTCCTAGAGAATTTATCAGTGATATCCTTTCACCCTGCATTTTAATCCCATTCTTGAACCTTTCTTTTATTTCCGTCACTGCTTCATCAATGTGTAGATTGAAGAAGAGGGGCGAAAGACTACATGTCGAACATCTTTCACCATTTTAGACTGTCAAACACTTTTTAAAGGTCGAGAAATCGTGTGAACGTTTTGTGATTTTTCTTACTTCTAGCGTCCATTAGCAAGTCGCAACGACAGAACTACCTGTCTGGTGCCTTTTCCTTTCCGGAAGTCAAACTGATCGTCATCTAACAGATCTTTAATTTTCTTTTCCATTCTCCTGTATATCATTCTTGTCAGCAACTTGTATGCATGAGCTGTTAATATGACTGTTCAATAGCTCTCGCACTTATCTGCTCTTGCTATCTTCAGGATTGTGTGGTATATCTCTAGTGCCATAGAGTCTACAGGCTAACTTCAAAATTCGTTTGGTTGCCACTTCCTCCACTGATTTCAGAAATTCCGTAAGAGTATTTGCTATCCCTTCGACCTTATTTGATGGTAAGTGTTCCAAGGCTTTGTCAAACTCTAACAATTGAAACGTCCCCTTAGACAAATTAATGAACTACTGTGCTGGTAAACCACTTACGTTATTTGATTTTCAAACAGCTGAGCAAAACTGAACGTACTCAGACACTTCTCTCTTTACTTATTCTGATCATCACTAAACTGACACACAATATTTTTAGCGCAACGCAATCTGACTTTCAATAATCCCTACAAAAGAATGGCCCTGACTAACAATAACCTATACCTTTCATGAATCACCTCACAAAAATCTTTGTTACTCGCACTACTGCAATACAGCGAGAGCCAATACTGCCAGCTAAATAAAAGATTCTAACTACTGAAGGCACTAACTACTGATAGGCACAGTTAGCAAATGAAAGATTTTGATAGAGAACAAACAATGTATTTACCTTAATAGTGTTCAAAAGTCATTATATATCAGTTCATGACATCCAGTCTTACAAATTTACTGTCTCTGATGGACACAAGTCCAGATCATCCGCTCTCAAAACTCTGCCATCTCTCTCCCCACATCCACCACTGCTGGCGGCTCACCTCCAACTGCGCAACGCTACGCGCTGTTAACAGCCAACTGCCCAACACTACAATAGCAAATTCCAGCAATGCAAACCAGCCACAGCCTTCACACAGCACAGTCAGTGAATTTCATATAGAGCGCTACATGGCGTTACCAACATAAAAACCTGAATAGCCTACTTACACAATAACACAGGACATTCACTGTACCCTCTCTACCCATCCGCTCTCTCCTTAGCTTTTAAAAGTGTAATTCCCGTTGCACTCTTAATATTCACGCTCTTACTCTTACTTTCACTGAAGGTTATTTTGACTTTTCAGTACGATGAATCAGTATTTACCACAACCATTTTCTTTCGATTTCTTTACAGGTTTCCCACAGCCGCTTCGCCTTTGTCTCCCTGCACTTCCTATTTATTTCATTCCTAAGTGAAATGTTACTGTATTTCTATCTTTCTATGAACATTTCTGTACTTTTTCCTTTAGTCGATCACTCGAAGTATCTCCTCTGTTACCCAAGATTTCTTCGCAATTGTCTGCCTCGTACCTACATTTATCTGTTCATCGCCTGTGATTGGTCGTTTTAGAGAGCTCTGCTGCTCACCAACCGCATTGCCTACTGTGGCAGTATGTGCTGCACCAGAGAACTTCATTTTATCTCTTCATTCCTCAGTATTTTCGCATTGATTCCCCCGGACACTTCTCTTAAACTTCTGTCTACTCTTCATCACTGCTAAATTGTGATCCGAGTCCGTATTTGGTCCTGGGTACTTCTTACGATCTAATATCTGATACCGAAATTTCTGTCTGATCATAATGGTTTGCTGTCGATTTTACGTTATTATATTATTACTTACAGTTATTCCTTTTTCCTCTCATCTGATCATATCTGATCATATCATATCTGATCTCTGTCACTCTGCCCTATGTCTGGATGAGAGGAAACGCAGATTTTGGCCGAAAAAACAAATAAAATATAAGTAATAATTTATCAACGTACAAAATAATGGCGAAAACTGATTTCCAGTCTACAAAATTCGCATGTAGAAACAAAAGTTAAATCCACTGAAGCTGCCATAAAGTAAAAGGCGATACGGGCCTGGAAGGTAAATAATTATAATTTACCGTAAGAAAAAGAAGTTTCAATTTATAAAACTAGTATTTGTATACTTGCTGCACTAAAATGGACATGCAAACAAACTCGTAGTAAATGATATGGCTAAGAAGGAGCCAGTCATTGTGTATTCTCTAATATTCTACAACAAAAGTTAAATTTTTGTGGACAACATGGCTGAGCACATGCCTCATTAAATTTATTTAAGAAAAGGGGTGCAGAAACTTTTACTAGGCTGTTCTAGTACTACAGATACGGGCGCATCATCATCTGCATACAGATAAATTACAATGGGAATTTCAGCGCTCGATTATTGACCAGTTACCGTTCTTGCGCAGTGATAATGAGCTGCCATTCTATTTGAAGTCGGAAGTCGAATAAGTCATTTTTGAACATGATGCAAGCATAGTTGTTAAGAAATGCAAAGAATCATTGACAAGCGAAAGTAGTAAACGATGTTTTTCTGGAAGGTAGTTCTAAACTTCTAAGAACACAACTTATCCAGTTTTGTACTATCAAAAGTGCCGCGTCACGCATTCACGCAGTTCACTAATAAAAAATAATTAATAGGATGTGCGTATTGAGGAAAACGTAAAATAGTAAAACCATGCAGCAGACTTCCTAAATAATTTATGGTTCAAATGGCTCTGAGCACTATGGGACTTAACTTCTGAGCTCATAAGTCCCCTAGAACTTAGAACTACCTAAACCTAACTAACCTAAGGACACCACACACATCCATGTCCGAGGCATGATTCGAACCTGCGACCGTAGCGGTCGCGCGGTTCCAGACTGTAGCGCCCAGAACCGCTTGGCCACACTGGCCGGATAACATTTATGTTCAGCTGCTTTCTCCATAACAATTCCCGACTTTAGGGACATATTTTACATAGTTTTGCTCAGTGTTGCCCTATGATATAATATTCTGCGGTAGCCCCTCTTTTAGGTAGAAAGTATTCCTTGCACTAAATAAAGTAATTAGAACTCTATATTGGGATTCATAACCTCAGTAAGGATTTATTCGCGTTTGTCTTAATCCTTTCGCTGTATTTTGGAACGATGACATTTCTGTTGATAACTATAAACAAAGGAGACGTGATTTCGTTAACCTGCACTGGCATAATACGTCCAGTGCTGTATTCGGTTTTCAGAACGCCTCCTAGCAGCAACAGAGCAGTCTGTTAACGAGCACAGGCTGCCCCTGCGAGCCAGGCCACACCGCACAGCACACTAAGTTGAGTATACAGCCACAATGACACACTCTCCACCTCCGCTGGCGCTTCACAGCTTAGCCGTTCTGGCCGGATGTTAGAAAGACACAAAAGACAACATTATTAGCATAGAGTATCGGAACTAACTCTTAATGTCGACACATTCAAAGTTGTGCACGCCACGAAACGTATAGCCGTGTAGAATTTGACTGTAGGCTTAATAAATCACATCTAGCTTCAGTCATGTCACACAAATATTTGGAATTATAAATGTTTAGTGACAGGAAGTGGGACAGCAATATGGACTTAGTTGCAAATTGTAAATATCGAAAATATTGATGCGCGAAGGATACAGTAACTTCCATCGACATGGTTTAGCATTATACAGGGTGGTTCATTGATCGTGACCGGGCCAAATATCTCACGAAATAAGAGTCAAACGAAAAAACTACAAAAAACGAAACTTGTCTGGCTTGAAGGGGGAAACCAGATGGGGCTATGGTTGGTCCGCTAGATGGCGCTGCCATAGGTCAAACGGATATCAGCTGCGTTTTTTTTTTCTAATAGTAACCCTAATTTTTATTACATATTCGTGTAGTACGTAAAGAAATATGAATGTTTGAGCTGGACCTTTTTTTCGCTTTGTGATAGATGGCGCTGTAATAGTCACAAACATATGGTTCACAATTTCAGACAAACAGTTGGTAACACGTAGGTTTTTTAAATTAAAATACAGAACGTAGGTACGTTTGCACCTTTTATTTCGGTTGTTCCAATGTGATACATGTACCTTTGTGAACTCATCACTTCTGAGAATGTACGCTGTTACAACGTGATTACCTGTAAATACCACATTAATGCAATAAATGCTCAAAATGATGTCCGTCAACTTCAACGCACTTGGCAATACGTGTAATGACATTCCTCTCAACAGCGAGTAGTTCGCCTTCCGTAATATTCGAACATGCATTGACAATGCGCTGACGCATGATTTCAGGCGTTGTCGGTGGATCACGATAGCAAATATCCTTCGACTTTCCCCACAGAAAGAAATCCGGGGACGTCAGATCCGTTGATCGTGCGGGCCATGGTATGGTGCTTCGACGACCAATCCACCTGTCATGAAATATGGTATTCAATACCGCTTCAACCGCACGCGAGCTATGTGCCGGACATCCATCATGTTGGGAGTACATCGCCATTCTGTCATGAAGTGAAATATCTTGTAGTAACATCGGTAGAACATTACGTAGGAAACCAACATACATTGCACCATTTAGATTGCTATTGATAAAATGGGGGCCAATTATCCTTCCTCGATGTTGATGTAGCATTCTCAACACCGACGTTTTTGAGATCCCCGATTCTCGCACAATTTGTCTGCTACTGATGTGCGGATTAGCCGCGACAGCAGCCAAGACACCTACTTGGGCATCATCATTTGTTGCAGGTAGTGGTTGACGTTTCACATGTGGCTGAACACTTCCTGTTTCCTAAAATAACGTAACTACACGGCGAACGGTCCGGACACTTGGATGATGTCGTCCAGGATACCGAGCAGCATACATAGCACACGTCCATTGGGCATTTTGATCACAATAGCCATACATCAATACGATATCGACCTTTTCCGCAATTGGTAAACGGTCCATTTTAACACGGGTAATGTATCACGAAGCAAATACCGTCCGCACAGGCGGAATGTTACGTGATACAACGTACTTATACGTTTGTGAGTATTACAGCGCCATCTATCACAAAGCGAAAAAAGTGGTCCAACTCAAACATTCATATTTCTTTACGTAGTACACGAATATGTAATAAAAATGGGGGTTCCTATTAAAAAAAAAACGCAGTTGATATCCGTTTGATCTATGGCAGCGCCATCTATCGGGCCAACCATAGCGCCATCTGGTTTCTCCCTTCAAGCTAGATGAGTTTCGTTCTTTGTAGTTTTTTCGTTTGATGCTTATTTCTTGAGATATTTGGCCCGGTCACTGTCAATGGATCACCCTGTGTATTGCTGTGAATCCTAGAAAATACTGGTTCTACGTAAAATCACTCCTCGGTCGTCACTCGAATACCAGGGTGCTGTGGCAGTAGAAGACATAAAATGGGAATATGGAGTTTTAAACTTCGCCTTAAAAAAATCCTTTTCACCAGAGAATCGTCCAAAGATACCTTCATTTTCCTACCGCAAAAACTTCAGTTTGGAGAACATAGAAGTAGGCATAAATGGCGTTAGAAAGCAGCTGTACAGGTTAAAAACGAACAAGTTTCCAGGTCCAGATGGAATCCCAGTCTTGTTTCGTAGAGAGTACTCTTCAGAATTGGCTCCTTAGCTTGCATTTATAGCGAAACTCTCACCCAGCGGAAAGTCCCAAGTGAACGGAAAAAAGCGCAAGTGACTCCCGTATATAAGAACGGCAAAATAACTGATCTACTCTAGCATATTACAAGTCGAATACAATTAATTTCCTTGAGAGAGGAAAGCCTTTTTCCACAAATCTACATGGACTGCGATGCTGCGCTCGTGCGAAACTCAGCTTGCCGTTTCCGCGCAAAACATGCTTCGAACCATGGATGAAGGCAATAGGCCGTTTTCATATTCTTAGATTTCTGGCAAGCTTTCGACAAAGTGTTGCACTACAGACTGTTAAAAAAGGTTCGAGGATACGGAACAGGTACTTTGATGTGTGAGTGGTCCGAAGACTCAGGTAATGGAACCCAGTAGGTCGTCCTGGACAGCGAGTGCACATCTGAGACAAGGGTAACGTCAGGAGTGTCCCAGGTAAATGTGATGTGCTCGCTCTTGTCCTCTCTATACATAAGTTATAAACGATTTGACGTATAAATCAAACAGCAATTTGTCGATGTTTGCTGATGATGCTGTAGTGTATGGAAACGTACGATGAAAGACAGCTTGCTATAAACGTGGGAAATGTAAATTAGTGCAGGTGAGTAGGAAAAACAGTCCTATATCTTCTAATACAGCACTAGTCGTATGCTACTGGACATAGCCACTTCGATTAAATATTTGGGTGTGACGTTGCAAAGCAGCATGAAATGAGACAAGCACTTAAGGCTGGTTGTACAGAAGATATGTGGTCGACTTCTGGTTTTTGAGAGAATTTTAGGAAAGCATAGCTCATCCGTAAAGGAAGCTGCGTACATGACACTCGTGCGAATCATTTTAGAGTACTGCTCGAGTGTTTGGGACCCCAACGGTCGAATTAAAGCAAGACATCGAACAAATTCGGAGGCATACTGCTAGAATGGTTGCCGGTAGGTTTGATCAACACCTGGGTACTACGGAAATTCTCCGTGAACTCAGACGATACTCACTGGAGGGAAGAACACGTTCTTTTCACAAAACACTATTGATACAATTTAGAGAATCGCCATTTGTGACTGAATGCAGGACAGTCCTACTACCACTGACGAACATCTCGCGTAAGGGCCAGCGAAGACAAGATATGAGAAATCAGGGCTCGGACGCAAGCATATAGACAGTCGCTTTTCTCTCACTCCATTTGCCAGTAGAACATGAAAGGGAATGCTTGGTAGTAGTACAAAGTACCCACCGCCACGTACCATATGGTGGCTTGCAGTGTATGTATTCAGATGTAGATATAGCAAATGGTAAACTACGATTCACTGATAGGATACCGGGAAATTGCAGTTTGTATGTGTGTGAATTCCAAAGGGACCAAACTGCTGAGGTCATTCGTCTCTTACAGTTTGTCTTGTAACACCTATTTTCGACCTATGTTGTATCTGTATCGATATGTCAGTTTATAGTGTTGCTTGTGTAGAGAGTTATATCTGTCATGGAAATTCTTTGACTATGTATACATATTTCAGTTATGTGAACTTTTTGAACGATGTTGTTTAATCTGTGCTTGTGGATTTGAATAACAGCGGCGGCGCGGTCCTTGCCGTCTCTTTACGACGGACCTGCACCTACCTGTGAACATTGTCTCAGCAGATCATCAGTTCAAATGTTCAAATGGCTCTGAGCACTATGGGACTCAACTGCTGTGGTCATAAGTCCCCTAGAACTTAGAACTACTTAAACCTAACTAACCTAAGGACAGCACACAACACCCAGCCATCACGAGGCAGAGAAAATCCCTGACCCCGCCGGGAATCGAACCCGGGAACCCGGGCGTGGGAAGCGAGAACGCTACCGCACGACCACGAGATGCGGGCAGATCATCAGTAGGGAAGCCGAGTGAAACCTACTGTACTTCGACGTGAACCAGGCTGCAATTTAAGTCACTAATCTACGTTTCGGGAGAAAGTTCTCACACAAATGAAAGGTTGGAAATTTTGTCCTCTGAAACTTAGGTGAACAAGTATCACTGCCAAGCCTGTGCTAGTCTTAACACAGTCACTCACCATCCATTTCACTCACGTTAGCAAGTTTATGGTGTTGCTTTTCCCGAAAACGTAATAGCTACAAATATACTGATTATTTTTGATTGAGAATGCTCACCAAATATTAAGTCTGTCGGTACCTAATGCAGTCACAGTTTTTAGCCTCCGACCTGCTCAATACGCCAAGCGGTATATATGTCTTTTCTCGTCTCAAAATTCACTTAAAAATTCCGAAATTTCTACACACATCGGAATAATTATGCCGTCACGTTCCAATACTTTTGTTGTATGAAACACTGCTAGATCCGGCAACTTATCAATTCCATCGGAACTACTACTACACACGCCCGATCTGTTTCATGGCTAGGCTTCGACCCTTCTCTAGAATACTCGAAGTCTTCTCTACCAGCAGAGAAAGGCGCGCGAAGAATATTGCTTTACCATTGGCCCGTTTACTCAACAGCCAATAGCAAAACAACATTCTCCCGCGTCAATCTGCGCTTTTCATCAATAACCAATCGCAAAATAGTAAACCTGACGACTGCACTTTTTACCGACGTAATTCTCTAATATGCTGAAGTTTTGCTTATACATAAAGTTATTTACTATTGTTATTTACACCTGAATTAACTTTCCCTTTACCATAAACTTACTTTACAAATCTATTCCACAAAAATCCCCTTTGTTCATATCCATACTTCTTCGAAATGTTCCCACACTAAATCCTACTACATAACTCGTTCAACAATTACTTCATATTAACCTTAAACCACACTCACGCATCATTCATGCTGCTTAAACACATTTATAACATTTTACATACACAAAAAGAAATAATAACACTCTATGAAAATACTAGAACAGTTTATGAAAAACATTCTATTACTTTAGTGCACTCTAGTGGACACAATCGAAACTAAAATCACAGTCCCCCTATCTAATATTGCCCTCTATTGGCTGATACATAAACTACATGCGCGTCCAGTCTCGCATCACCATCTGTCACTATCCAGCTCTGAGACACATCTCCCACTTAACCGCCTCCAAGGCAGGATCGTTATACGGCGCTACGCCTCATAACTACTGGAATGGTTGTTATATAACGTACTGTAAATGATTTTGTCCGTAGTTAGGGAACGTAGGGTTGAATATAAAGGATGTGGGGAAGCCCCGCAGGTACGGAAGTGGCCTGGCGGAGTGGAAAAGGTGTGATTGGCGCGCAAGTGGCAACTTATCCTTTGTGACAGGTAAGGAGTCTGAGCTGAGCAGTGCTGTGGTCGGAGTTTTGAGGCTGGAGGAGCCCAAGTGCAGTATTTATGGGCCTCGGATGCTGCATTTGGCGATACTATTATCACGGCTTGGTTTATGGCCCTGCAAAAATATGATTCCGACGCCAAGATCTGTAAAAGGGCGAGGACAAAGGTGCTGCCATGACCGCATCACCGCCACTGCAAGTTACGCCACCAGTGCCACCAGCCTTCCACTAAATTGTGTATACTCGGCACACTGTAAATGGACCAGGTATTTGTGAAATTTGGTTGATTTTAATAATAATCGTGGTGTTGCTAAAAACTCTGTCTTACACCCGTGGTTATCCTAAATCACAAATCTGGACAGGAATCCTATACTAGTGAATTTAATTCCGAGTGTCCTAATTTATTATAGAAAGACTTATTCGGCAGCTGTGAAAATACTTGTGATGGCTTTCTAATATGTGGAGTTACAGTGTTTAAAGTTCAGTTTTATGATTTGAGAAATACTCCACTTTCAGTGCATTTTTAAATCAATCCGCAGTCATTTTCTTAAATAATCTGCCTTACTAGAAAAGTTGCCTGAAAATAGTAAAGTTGTTAGTTAAAAGAAAAATAATATTGATCTGAAGTGAAAAGAATTATTAATTGTTGAATTTATGCACTTTGGCCAGAATTAAAAAGTTTTATCATTGTTCATTTCATGAGCAAGCGCTTGAACTTGAATGTAATGTTATGGTGGCATCTGCACAACCAACTATATTTGAGTAATCAAAATATCCACGGTTGTACTGCCGGTCTACAGTGTCCAACGGGCACAATATTTCGGCGATCATACATGTCGCCATCACCATGTGAAATGACGGACTGAGCTCCTGTGAACGTGCCGGCACGGAGATCCGTACGCTATGGCTGCTCAGAGGGCACTGGGTTCGGTCGCGGCGGCGGCTGATTTAAATACCCTCCGCCCGCGGCGTGCTCCCTCCACTGTCCGCACCCCGTGTCACGGTCGCGCGGTGGAACAGATTGCGACGGCGTCTGAGATGACGGCGGTGTGATGGCTCTGTCCGCCGTGGTCGTCACAACTATACGTTTGCTCGATTTACTCTTGATTAACCCAATCGCTGGTTCCCAAGCCTTGCTAAGATTATAGCCACAGTCACGGTTTATGAGGTCGTCATTGGTGCGAATTTCGATGGCCTCTCTAACAACGCTGTCCCAGTATCTCGACGTCTGTACCAGAATCCTCGTGCGTTCATACTCCATAGCGTGATTTTCCGACAAACCATGTTCAGCGACCGCCGACTTGCTCGGATACATCAGTCGAGTGTGCCTCTGGCGTTCACGGCATCGATCCTCGACGGTACGCATCGTCTGACCAATATACGACTTGCCACATTGACACGGAATCTGGTACACGCCGGCCTTCCTCAAACCGAGGTCATCTTTGGCGCTCCCCACCAGTGCACGGGTTTTATTCGGAGGACAAAACACAGTTCCGACCCGGTGTTTCTTCAAAATACGGGCGATTTTCCCCGAGAGTACGTCTGTATATGGAATAAACGCAGTGCCTACCTCCTCCCTCGTGATTTCATCCATCTCCACAGGTTGTGCTGTAGTGGTTGGGCGGAGAGCACGTTGAATCTGCTACTCTGAGTACCCATTTTTTCGAAACACAGTTCTCAGATGTTCCAATTCCTGGGATAGACTCTCTGCGTCAGAGATAGTGCGCGCCCTATGTACTAGAGTTTTAAGTACCCCATTCCTCTGTGAAGGGTGGCGGCAGCTGTCTGCGTGCAAATACAGATCAGTGTGCGTTGTCTTCCGATACACCCCATGACCTAGGGTGCCGTCAACCCTTCTCTTGACCAAGACGTCAAGGAAAGGTAATTTACCCTCCGTTTCAGTCTCCATAGTGAATTTGATGTTGGGGTGTATGGAGTTTAGATGTGTAAGGAAGTCAAGGAGTTTATCCATACCATGTGGCCAGATGACGAACGTGTCGTCCACGTAACGGAAAAAGCAAGTAGGTTTCCATTCGGATGACGACAGGGCTTCCTCCTCGAAGTTCTCCATATACAAATTCGCTACCACCGGTGAGAATGGGCTACCCATGGCGACTCCCTCCGTTTGTTCGTAGTATTCTCCATTAAAAATAAAATACGTGGAAGTCAAAACATGCCTAAAAAGTTCAGTGGTCTTCTCGTCAAACTTCTCGCAGGGGTACCCTCGTAAACAAGGAAACGACGTCAAAACTCACCATGATATCTGACTCATCCAACCTGAAGCTATCAAGGCGTTTAACAAAATCCACAGAATCACGGATGTGATGAGGACATTTACCCACATAAGGACTTAATATTCCCGTCAGGTATTTGGCCAACAAATATGTAGGTGCCCTGATGTTGCTGACAATGGGGCGAAATGGTACCCCCTCTTTGTGAACCTTCGGGAGTCCATATAGTCTAGGCGGTACCGGACCATGGGGTAACAATTTCTTAGCGTCACCCTCCGGTAAATCTGCGTCCTTGAGAAGCGACCTCGTCTTGTTCTCCACCTTCTTTGTAGGGTCACTGTAGACCGGCAGTACACCCGTGGATATTTTGATTATCAAATACGCCGGGAGAAACTCAAGAATCACATTATATTTGAGTAGGTTAGAATGCTTATCATTGCACATTTGTTATTTAAACAGTTATAGTTTTTTGTGCTTTACTTAATTAATAATTATTGATGAGAATACATACAATTTTCATACATACTTGTGTAGATCTGTTAATGAGCATGGTTCTTCGTACCATGAAAGTTTAAGGGCCCTCATGTGGTAGGCTAGTTAATTAATGAAGCAAAGCAAAGGCTCCATCAGAGCCAGTGTAGCTACATTTGCATTCTGTTTACTTGCTTCAAACGGGGCCTAAGAAAGAAATATTTACTGTGGTAGCTATTCTATTGCAAGTTGGTTAATGTACAGGCATAGAGACCCTGTACTAAGCCATGATGTTACAGAGTATGATCATTGATAGACCTCTGATTAAAATCTGAATCATTTCACGCGCTTCCCTGTTTAGTATTGCTATTAGTTTCAAGTGTGTTGGTGACTGGTGCTATAAACTGCTGCATACAGTTCATTTAAAGTATTTGTTGTTGAGAGGCATAGGTTACTGTTTGCTATCTCATTGGCCATTTGTTTGTCTGACTTCCAACTAAGTAGTACATTTATCTGTAAGGTTAGGTTATTGTATTGCAGTGTGAACAGATGTAAAGAAAGAGTTTAGTGTTTGTGTCGAGGATGCTCGGGTTAGCCTTAGGGCTGCCTTCTGCTTTATTATATTGCTTGACACAACAATGCCTCATTAGGCGTATTAATAAGTAATATTAGAACTTGCTTTTGTGCTGGGAGAACGTCTGGTCCTGACCCACCTGTTTATTGTTGGTTATACCATGCTCGAGTGTTTCGGAAAAGAATCTCAGTCTGTTCTGATCTCTTTAGGTTACTTCACGGTCACAACTTCCTCAAAAATTCCTTGCAGAGCTTTAATGTTAGCATCGATTGCCTTTTAAGGTGGTCGGTGTTGCCGTTACAGCCAGCAAAAGAGACTGCGTACAAAATACATGGACAGCCTATACTTGAGTACTTTTCAGGTGTGTAGGATGGCCAACAGGCTGCATTGAAATGGGCATCAGTTGTTTCGAAAGAATTGTAGTGCTAATGGGCAGAGGTTTGTTTCATTGGATGTCGTATAAAAATGAAAGGGGCAGACACGCGAAGAAAGGTACCGTATATCCTGCGAAACCCTTCTTAATAAATTTCAGGAGCAGCCTTTCAGGCCAGAAACTACGAATATTCTTCAATCCCTCATGTGTCTGTTCCGTAGAGCTCGTGCAGGAGAAAATAAGGGAAACAACAGAGCAGAATAATTACTTGCTTGACATAAACGTTTCCCGCGACACAGCTTATGAAGAAAATGACAATTCTCGCGTCAAGAAAGCAAGAATGCACAGTCTGGAAGAAGGATGAAAAATATGAACAGCAGTTTGGCAGAGGCGATGAATAAGTTTTTCTTTAAACAGCTCTTCTGATGCCAGATACTTTACTCCAAACAAAAAAGTTGTCACCTTTTCGAAACCTTGTAACTGTTTCCCGTGGCGAGGCGTAGCTTTGAATTTTGCTCAGAGGTGTGCCTACAACAATCTTTTGTGATGGTACAAACACGTGACGCCCTGCAACGCCACCTTCGGCGACGGTTCAAAGGGCAAGGTGTCGAAACGTGCGAAAAGAAAGGCAACAGCCCCGAAGTTCATGTGGGTATAAGGTGGGTTACTGATATCCCATTGACAGCAGAGTTCACCGCAATTCTTCCCAACGCCATCGTGGACATGTAGTGCGACCGAAAAGTTGTCACACCTCCTCTTATCAACATTTCACCCCTGCCTTTGACACCTCTGCGATGGGGGTCAGAAACGCGGCACCCGGCGTTGGAATCACGCGACTTTCTTATGGGTGGCCGAGGAAACCATTTCAGACACACCGGCGCTCAGAATCGACACAAAAACACTTCAGAGAGTGATATAAAGGGTATCAATGAAACTACCCCTTCCCTTGGGGCATTGATCCCTACACATTTTTCGGGGTCGAGAAGTACAATTCGCAGTGCGACGAGCAACGGTACGACATTCTTGACAAAGTTCGACATACTGATATCCTCCAGACGATTCAGCCTTACTCTAAGGACATCGTGGGGAACATCTTGAAGGTGATCTGACCCCTTTGGCGTGTGGTCCACGCGTGCCAACCAATCAAGGAACACTGCTTGTGCCCAGTGCCAACGTCAAATGGTAAAATGTTCGTCTCGTACGCAAAAACTGGGAAGTTTACTATCGTTTTCCCGAGTTTTCGTAAATGTTTGTTATATATCTCATGTGTCACATGGCAATAGCTTGGAGTCGTCGCCTCCGTGTTGAATTTTTGAAATGTTGGAAGATGTACAGGCGGAAGAAAGCTTTTGGACATTCGGGAATGACCTGTCGGAGGAGATGGGAGGTGAATGTCATCTGTGGCTGTTGGGCACACTTTGTTAAACTCGAGAACGTAAGTTCTCGCAATTTGCGGTAGTGCGAGCCGCTTTGTGTAGGTACCTTAGCTGCTGATTTACACTCTTAAAAAAATCGGTAGATGCGATGTAAATGCACAGACAAAAGATAACAATTTGAGAAAAACTGGATGCTTTATTCGAGAGAAAGGCCCCACAACTTGAGCAAGTCAATAATGTTTTGGTCCACCTCTGGCTCTTATGTAAGCAGTAACTCGGCTTTGCACTCACTGATAGGGTTGCTTAATTTCCTTTAATTATGTTCAGTTGGTGCATTAGACCGGCAAAATCCCGAGCTAGTTGCAGAGCCCAGCCCACAGTGCTCCAAGCGTTATCAATTTGGGGGAAATCCAGCGACCTTGCTGACCAAGGTAGCATGTGGCAAGCGCGAAGACAGCGGCAGAAGCTGTTGCCGTGTGTGGGCGGGTATTATCTTGCTGAAATGTAAACCCAGGATGGCTTACCTTGAAGATCAACAAAATGGGGCATGGAATATCGTCTTAGAGTGTAACTCTAGTTTGTATTTTGTTTCTTTAGCCTTGTATCCACAAACTGCGCAGATAAGGATGTATTATTATCTTGGTGCTTCATTCACCATGCACGCTTTCTTTCATTTAGTGCCTCCCGCAGAGTTAGAGCCACTTTTCCAACGTAATTTCGTAATTCAATTATTTTTGTGCCTTGATAACTTTTTACTGAACTTTATGAAACTTAATAGTAAACAAAGTTGTTTTAAAAGTAGACTTGACCTTTGTTTCAAGATCCTTCACTTGTCCTACATATTTCCTAATCAGGCAAACCATAAAAATGTAAATATTACATGCTGTATTACCAAGTTGTGCTTGTTGTGTTGACGTTATCCTTTGCGCACAGTGACCAGATTAGACGATAAGCTACTCACTATTTCAGTTTGTAATAGCGACGAGCATTGCACTCAGCTCCGCTATATCAGTTACCTTTCAGTCACAGTGAGCGGCGTGGCGGGGTTTCAGAATTCCGTATGCTGTGCAGGCTGCAAATGAAGAATTCACCTACCTCAGAACGGCGTCTGCGCGATGTCCCTTCACTCAGCAACATACTTACAAGATGATGTAAAAGCAGCGTTGATGAAAAACACCATCTAATACCTACAATTACTGAGGTCGCGTAACTCTAGTAATGAAATAGAGTTCTGTAGAAAAACTATCAATAAAAAATTTATCGGGCTGTAAGATAATGGAGTGGCTTCTGGAAAATGATGTCCGAAATTTCCACACAAAAATGTTTGTTTGTTCTTATAACCAAGGAAACGGTACTTTTCAGTCCACATTTAAACTATTGGTTATTTTCGTCAAGCACACAATTCATACACTCATTTCGCACACACAGCAGCCAGAAATCTGTCCAAATCCTACCCGAGTTAAACAACGTTTCCACAGTCATTAATTCCATCACCAACATGAGTTATTACATTCGGTCTTTCTGGTGGATATCAGAAAATAAACTGCTCGCCAAAAATGTTCAGTGTTTGAGTACTGAAACATGCCACGCGGATACTACGAAGGCTAAATTTTCACACGCGAATATAATTCCAACCATATAGTTCTAAAACTTCCAAACTTCACAAAACTGTCCGTGACTATATCAGCGTTAGTCACAACATATATCAAATGCGAGGAACTCAATATTACGAGTACTCCATTTTACACATTATTTTGACTCGCACTAGTAACATGACCGTCCGTGTTCAAAGCTAGCGAGAGATTCCCTTCTTGTGGCCTCACTCCCACTATTACTATCAGATAACGAGCGGGAACCGTCTCAATTCTAATTGGATAACCATGCTCGCTGCCAATCAGAATGCTCGCTCATGATCATACTCACGCCAAAACTGACCTGCAGCAATCCTCACATACAGACGCATCTACATCATTCTGATATACTAATGTTAAAGTAATGTTTAATAAACGAAAACGAAAAGGCAATAAAACTGGAAATATCCTTTAGATACAGATAATAATCCAGCTGACTTTTCCCGGCGGGGTCAGGGATTTTCTCTGCCTCGTGGTGACCGGGTGTTGTGTGATGTCCTTAGGTTAGTTAGGTTTAAGTAGTTCTAAATTGTAGGGGACTGATGATCATAGATGTTAAGTCCCATAGTGCTCAGAGCCAGCTGACTTTCTGGCTGCTATGTTACAATAGCATTCACACCTAGACATAAGTCGTCAGCAAAGTGGGTAAATTCCCTATGAACATTTTCCCACGACAGGCTTGCATAACTCTTGCAGGTTACTTAAGGCGCTATACGTAATGCAACATTACAATTTGACGAATGTCCCACGTACACACTCTCATTCACTCACATATACTCCGCAACAACGTTAGACACCAATAATAATTTTGTCTGATTTTTATGTTTCGAAAACGAAAAATAATTAAAGTTTTAATATGAAAATCTCAGTTAATTAATTCTGCACCCTGCGAGTTCTGTTTATGTTTTTAGATGGTACCAAAGGATAAACTATTATACACTCCTGCAAATGGAAAAAAGAACACATTGACACCGGTGTGTCAGACCCACCATACTTGCTCCGGACACTGCGAGAGGGCTGTACAAGCAATGATCACACGCACGGCACAGCGGACACACCAGGAACCGCGGTGTTGGCCGTCGAATGGCGCTAGCTGCGCAGCATTTGTGCACCGCCGCCGTCAGTGTCAGCCAGTTTGCCGTGGCATACGGAGCTCCATCGCAGTCTTTAACACTGGTAGCATGCCGCGACAGCGTGGACGTGAACCGTATGTGCAGTTGACGGACTTTGAGCGAGGGCGTATAGTGGGCATGCGGGAGGCCGGGTGGACGTACCGCCGAATTGCTCAACACGTGGGGCGTGAGGTCTCCACAGTACATCGATGTCGTCGCCAGTGGTCGGCGGAAGGTGCACGTGCCCGTCGACCTGGGACCGGACCGCAGCGACGCACGGATGCACGCCAAGACCGTAGGGTCCCACGCAGTGCCCTAGGGGACCGCACCGCCACTTCCCAGCAAATTAGGGACACTGTTGCTCCTGGGGTATCGGCGAGGACCATTCGCAACCGTCTCCATGAAGCTGGGCTACGGTCCCGCACACCGTTAGGCCGTCTTCCGCTCACGCCCCAACATCGTGCAGCCCGCCTCCAGTGGTGTCGCGACAGGCGTGAATGGAGGGACGAATGGAGACGTGTCGTCTTCAGCGATGAGAGTCGCTTCTGCCTTGGTGCCAATGATGGTCGTATGCGTGTTTGGCGCCGTGCAGGTGAGCGCCACAATCAGGACTGCATACGACCGAGGCACACAGGGCCAACACCCGGCATCATGGTGTGGGGAGCGATCTCCTACACTGGCCGTACACCACTGGTGATCGTCGAGGGGACACTGAATAGTGCACGGTACATCCAAACCGTCATCGAACCCATCGTTCTACCAATCCTAGACCAGCAAGGGAACTTGCTGTTCCAACAGGACAATGCACGTCCGCATGTATCCCGTGCCACCCAACGTGCTCTAGAAGGTGTAAGTCAACTACCCTGGCCAGCAAGATCTCCGGATCTGTCCCCCATTGAGCATGTTTGGGACTGGATGAAGCGTCGTCTCACGCGGTCTGCACGTCCAGCACGAACGCTGGTCCAACTGAGGCGCCAGGTGGAAATGGCATGGCAAGCCGTTCCACAGGACTACATCCAGCATCTCTACGATCGTCTCCATGGGAGAATAGCAGCCTGCATTGCTGCGAAAGGTGGATATACACTGTACTAGTGCCGACATTGTGCATGCTCTGTTGCCTGTGTCTATGTGCCTGTGGTTCTGTCAGTGTGATCATGTGATGTATCTGACCCCAGGAATGTGTCAATAAAGTTTCCCCTTCCTGGGACAATGAATTCACGGTGTTCTTATTTCAATTTCCAGGAGTGTATATTTGAGTAATCAAAATATCCACGGTTGTACTGCCGGTCTACAGTGTCCAACGGGCACAATATTTCGGCGATTATACATGTCGCCATCACCATGTGAAATGACGGACTGAGCTCCTGTGAACGTGCCGGCACGGAGATCCGTACGCTATGGCTGCTCAGAGGGCACTGGGTTCGGTCGCGGCGGCGGCTGATTTAAATACCCTCCGCCCGCGGCGCGCTCCCTCCACTGTCCGCACCCCGTGCCACGGTCGCGCGGTGGAACAGATTGCGACGGCGTCTGAGATGACGGCGGTGTGATGGCTCTGTCCGCCGTGGTCGTCACAACTATACGTTTGCTCGATTTACTCTTGATTAACCCAATCGCTGGTTCCCAAGCCTTGCTAAGATTATAGCCACAGTCACGGTTTATGAGGTCGTCATTGGTGCGAATTTCGTTGGCCTCTCTAACAACGCTGTCCCAGTATCTCGACGTCTGTACCAGAATCCTCGTGCGTTCATACTCCATAGCGTGATTTTCCGACAAACAATGTTCAGCGACCGCCGACTTGCTCGGAAACATCAGTCGAGTGTGCCTCTGGCGTTCACGGCATCGATCCTCGACGGTACGCATCGTCTGACCAATATACGACTTGCCACATTGACACGGAATCTGGTACACGCCGGCCTTCCTCAAACCGAGGTCATCTTTGGCGCTCCCCACCAGTGCACGGGTTTTATTCGGAGGACAAAACACAGTTCCGACCCGGTGTTTCTTCAAAATACGGACGATTTTCCCCGAGAGTACGTCTGTATATGGAATAAACGCAGTGCCTACCTCCTCCCTCGTGATTTCATCCATCTCCACAGGTTGTGCTGTAGTGGTTGGGCGGAGAGCGCGTTGAATCTGCTACTCTGAGTACCCATTTTTTCGAAACACAGTTCTCAGATGTTCCAATTCCTGGGATAGACTCTCTGCGTCAGAGATAGTGCGCGCCCTATGTACTAGAGTTTTAAGTACCCCATTCCTCTGTGAAGGGTGGTGGCAGCTGTCTGCGTGCAAATACAGATCAGTGTGCGTTGTCTTCCGATACACCCCATGACCTAGGGTGCCGTCAACCATTCTCTTGACCAAGACGCCAAGGAAAGGTAATTTACCCTCCGTTTCAGTCTCCATAGTGAATTTGATGTTGGGGTGTATGGAGTTTAGATGTGTAAGGAAGTCAAGGAGTTTATCCATACCATGTGGCCAGATGACGAACGTGTCGTCCACGTAACGGAAAAAGCAAGTAGGTTTCCATTCGGATGACGACAGGGCTTCCTCCTCGAAGTTCTCCATATACAAATTCGCTACCACCGGTGAGAATGGGCTACCCATGGCGACTCCCTCCGTTTGTTCGTAGTATTCTCCATTGAAAAGAAAATACGTGGAAGTGAAAACATGCCTAAAAAGTTCAGTGGTCTTCTCGTCAAACTTCTCACTAGTCAATTCTATTGACTCTCGCAGGGGTACCCTCGTAAACAACGAAACGACGTCAAAACTCACCATGATATCTGACTCATCCAACCTGAAGCTATCAAGGCGTTTAACAAAATCCACAGAATCACGGATGTGATGAGGACATTTACCCACATAAGGACTTAATATTCCCGTCAGGTATTTGGCCAACAAATATGTAGGTGCCCTGATGTTGCTGACAATGGGGCGAAATGGTACCCCCTCTTTGTGAACCTTCGGGAGTCCATATAGTCTAGGCGGTACCGGACCATGGGGTAACAATTTCTTAGCGTCACCCTCCGGTAAATCTGCGTCCTTGAGAAGCGACCTCGTCTTGTTCTCCACCTTCTTTGTAGGGTCACTGTAGACCGGCAGTACACCCGTGGATATTTTGATTATCAAATACGCCGGGAGAAACTCAAGAATCACATTATATTTGAGTAGGTTAGAAGACTGCTTATCATTGCACATTTGTTATTTAAACAGTTATAGTTTTTTGTGCTTTACTTAATTAATAATTATTGATGAGAATACATACAATTTTCATACATACTTGTGTAGATCTGTTAATGAGCATGGTTCTTCGTACCATGAAAGTTTAAGGGCCCTCATGTGGTAGGCTAGTTAATTAATGAAGCAAAGCAAGGGCTCCATCAGAGCCAGTGTAGCTACATTTGCATTCTGTTTACTTGCTTCAAACGGGGCCTAAGAAAGAAATATTTACTGTGATAGCTATTCTATTGCAAGTTGGTTAATGTACAGGCATAGAGACCCTGTACTAAGCCATGATGTTACAGAGTATGATCATTGATAGACCTCTGATTAAAATCTGAATCATTTCACGCGCTTCCCTGTTTAGTATTGCTATTAGTTTCAAGTGTGTTGGTGACTGGTGCTATAAACTGCTGCATACAGTTCATTTAAAGTATTTGTTGTTGAGAGGCATAGGTTACTGTTTGCTATCTCATTGGCCATTTGTTTGTATGACTTCCAACTAAGTAGTACATTTATCTGTAAGGTTAGGTTATTGTATTGCAGTGTGAACAGATGTAAAGAAAGAGTTTAGTGTGTGTGTCGAGGACGCTCGGGTTAGCCTTAGGGCTGCCTTCTGCTTTATTATATTGCTTGACACAACAATGCCTCATTAGGCGTATTAATAAGTAATATTAGAACTTGCTTTTGTGCTGGGAGAACGTCTGGTCCTGACCCACCTGTTTATTGTTGGTTATACCATGCTCGAGTGTTTCGGAAAAGAATCTCAGTCTGTTCTGATCTCTTTAGGTTACTTCACGGTCACAACTTCCTCAAAAATTCCTTGCAGAGCTTTAATGTTAGCATCGATTGCCTTTTAAGGTGGTCGGTGTTGCCGTTACAGCCAGCAAAAGAGACTGCGTACAAAATACATGGACAGCCTATACTTGAGTACTTTTCAGGTGTGTAGGATGGCCAACAGGCTGCATTGAAATGGGCATCAGTTGTTTCGAAAGAATTGTAGTGCTAATGGGCAGAGGTTTGTTTCATTGGATGTCGTATAAAAATGAAAGGGGCAGACACGCGAAGAAAGGTACCGTACATCCTGCGAAACCCTTCTTAATAAATTTCAGGAGCAGCCTTTCAGGCCAGAAACTACGAATATTCTTCAATCCCTCATGTGTCTGTTCCGTAGAGCTCGTGCAGGAGAAAATAAGGGAAACAACAGAGCAGAATAATTACTTGCTTGACATAAACGTTTCCCGCGACACAGCTTATGAAGAAAATGACAATTCTCGCGTCAAGAAAGCAAGAATGCACAGTCTGGAAGAAGGATGAAAAATATGAACAGCAGTTTGGCAGAGGCGATGAATAAGTTTTTCTTTAAACAGCTCTTCTGGTGCCAGATACTTTACTCCAAACAAAAAAGTTGTCACCTTTTCGAAACCTTGTAACTGTTTCCCGTGGCGAGGCGTAGCTTTGAATTTTGCTCAGAGGTGTGCCTACAACAATCTTTTGTGATGGTACAAACACGTGACGCCCTGCAACGCCACCTTCGGCGACGGTTCAAAGGGCAAGGTGTCGAAACGTGCGAAAAGAAAGGCAACAGCCCCGAAGTTCATGTGGGTATAAGGTGGGTTACTGATATCCCATTGACAGCAGAGTTCACCGCAATTCTTCCCAACGCCATCGTGGACATGTAGTACGACCGAAAAGTTGTCACACCTCCTCTTATCAACATTTCACCCCTGCCTTTGACACCTCTGCGATGGGGGTCAGAAACGCGGCACCCGGCGTTGGAATCACGCGACTTTCTTATGGGTGGCCGAGGAAACCATTTCAGACACACCGGCGCTCAGAATCGACACAAAAACACTTCAGAGAGTGATATAAAGGGTATCAATGAAACTACCCCTTCCCTTGGGGCATTGATCCCTACACATTTTTCGGGGTCGAGAAGTACAATTCGCAGTGCGACGAGCAACGGTACGACATTCTTGACAAAGTTCGACATACTGATATCCTCCAGACGATTCAGCCTTACTCTAAGGACATCGTGGGGAACATCTTGAAGGTGATCTGACCCCTTTGGCGTGTGGTCCACGCGTGCCAACCAATCAAGGAACACTGCTTGTGCCCAGTGCCAACGTCAAATGGTAAAATGTTCGTCTCGTACGCAAAAACTGGGAAGTTTACTATCGTTTTCCCGAGTTTTCGTAAATGTTTGTTATATATCTCATGTGTCACATGGCAATAGCTTGGAGTCGTCGCCTCCGTGTTGAATTTTTGAAATGTTGGAAGATGTACAGGCGGAAGAAAGCTTTTGGACATTCGGGAATGACCTGTCGGAGGAGATGGGAGGTGAATGTCATCTGTGGCTGTTGGGCACACTTTGTTAAACTCGAGAACGTAAGTTCTCGCAATTTGCGGTAGTGCGAGCCGCTTTGTGTAGGTACCTTAGCTGCTGATTTACACTCTTAAAAAAATCGGTAGATGCGATGTAAATGCACAGACAAAAGATAACAATTTGAGAAAAACTGGATGCTTTATTCGAGAGAAAGGCCCCACAACTTGAGCAAGTCAATAATGTTTTGGTCCACCTCTGGCTCTTATGTAAGCAGTAACTCGGCTTTGCACTCACTGATAGGGTTGCTTAATTTCCTTTAATTATGTTCAGTTGGTGCATTAGACCGGCAAAATCCCGAGCTAGTTGCAGAGCCCAGCCCACAGTGCTCCAAGCGTTATCAATTTGGGGGAAATCCAGCGACCTTGCTGACCAAGGTAGCATGTGGCAAGCGCGAAGACAGCGGCAGAAGCTGTTGCCGTGTGTGGGCGGGTATTATCTTGCTGAAATGTAAACCCAGGATGGCTTACCTTGAAGATCAACAAAATGGGGCATGGAATATCGTCTTAGAGTGTAACTCTAGTTTGTATTTTGTTTCTTTAGCCTTGTATCCACAAACTGCGCAGATAAGGATGTATTATTATCTTGGTGCTTCATTCACCATGCACGCTTTCTTTCATTTAGTGCCTCCCGCAGAGTTAGAGCCACTTTTCCAACGTAATTTCGTAATTCAATTATTTTTGTGCCTTGATAACTTTTTACTGAACTTTATGAAACTTAATAGTAAACAAAGTTGTTTTAAAAGTAGACTTGACCTTTGTTTCAAGATCCTTCACTTGTCCTACATATTTCCTAATCAGGCAAACCATAAAAATGTAAATATTACATGCTGTATTACCAAGTTGTGCTTGTTGTGTTGACGTTATCCTTTGCGCACAGTGACCAGATTAGACGATAAGCTACTCACTATTTCAGTTTGTAATAGCGACGAGCATTGCACTCAGCTCCGCTATATCAGTTACCTTTCAGTCACAGTGAGCGGCGTGGCGGGGTTTCAGAATTCCGTATGCTGTGCAGGCTGCAAATGAAGAATTCACCTACCTCAGAACGGCGTCTGCGCGATGTCCCTTCACTCAGCAACATACTTACAAGATGATGTAAAAGCAGCGTTGATGAAAAACACCATCTAATACCTACAACTACTGAGGTCGCGTAACTCTAGTAATGAAATAGAGTTCTGTAGAAAAACTATCAATAAAAAATTTATCGGGCTGTAAGATAATGGAGTGGCTTCTGGAAAATGATGTCCGAAATTTCCACACAAAAATGTTTGTTTGTTCTTATAACCAAGGAAACGGTACTTTTCAGTCCACATTTAAACTATTGGTTATTTTCGTCAAGCACACAATTCATACACTCATTTCGCACACACAGCAGCCAGAAATCTGTCCAAATCCTACCCGAGTTAAACAACGTTTCCACAGTCATTAATTCCATCACCAACATGAGTTATTACATTCGGTCTTTCTGGTGGATATCAGAAAATAAACTGCTCGCCAAAAATGTTCAGTGTTTGAGTACTGAAACATGCCACGCGGATACTACGAAGGCTAAATTTTCACACGCGAATATAATTCCAACCATATAGTTCTAAAACTTCCAAACTTCACAAAACTGTCCGTGACTATATCAGCGTTAGTCACAACATATATCAAATGCGAGGAACTCAATATTACGAGTACTCCATTTTACACATTATTTTGACTCGCACTAGTAACATGACCGTCCGTGTTCAAAGCTAGCGAGAGATTCCCTTCTTGTGGCCTCACTCCCACTATTACTATCAGATAACGAGCGGGAACCGTCTCAATTCTAATTGGATAACCATGCTCGCTGCCAATCAGAATGCTCGCTCATGATCATACTCACGCCAAAACTGACCTGCAGCAATCCTCACATACAGACGCATCTACATCATTCTGATATACTAATGTTAAAGTAATGTTTAATAAACGAAAACGAAAAGGCAATAAAACTGGAAATATCCTTTAGATACAGATAATAATCCAGCTGACTTTTCCCGGCGGGGTCAGGGATTTTCTCTGCCTCGTGGTGACCGGGTGTTGTGTGATGTCCTTAGGTTAGTTAGGTTTAAGTAGTTCTAAATTGTAGGGGACTGATGATCATAGATGTTAAGTCCCATAGTGCTCAGAGCCAGCTGACTTTCTGGCTGCTATGTTACAATAGCATTCACACCTAGACATAAGTCGTCAGCAAAGTGGGTAAATTCCCTATGAACATTTTCCCACGACAGGCTTGCATAACTCTTGCAGGTTACTTAAGGCGCTATACGTAATGCAACATTACAATTTGACGAATGTCCCACGTACACACTCTCATTCACTCACATATACTCCGCAACAACGTTAGACACCAATAATAATTTTGTCTGATTTTTATGTTTCGAAAACGAAAAATAATTAAAGTTTTAATATGAAAATCTCAGTTAATTAATTCTGCACCCTGCGAGTTCTGTTTATGTTTTTAGATGGTACCAAAGGATAAACTATTATACACTCCTGCAAATGGAAAAAAGAACACATTGACACCGGTGTGTCAGACCCACCATACTTGCTCCGGACACTGCGAGAGGGCTGTACAAGCAATGATCACACGCACGGCACAGCGGACACACCAGGAACCGCGGTGTTGGCCGTCGAATGGCGCTAGCTGCGCAGCATTTGTGCACCGCCGCCGTCAGTGTCAGCCAGTTTGCCGTGGCATACGGAGCTCCATCGCAGTCTTTAACACTGGTAGCATGCCGCGACAGCGTGGACGTGAACCGTATGTGCAGTTGACGGACTTTGAGCGAGGGCGTATAGTGGGCATGCGGGAGGCCGGGTGGACGTACCGCCGAATTGCTCAACACGTGGGGCGTGAGGTCTCCACAGTACATCGATGTCGTCGCCAGTGGTCGGCGGAAGGTGCACGTGCCCGTCGACCTGGGACCGGACCGCAGCGACGCACGGATGCACGCCAAGACCGTAGGGTCCCACGCAGTGCCCTAGGGGACCGCACCGCCACTTCCCAGCAAATTAGGGACACTGTTGCTCCTGGGGTATCGGCGAGGACCATTCGCAACCGTCTCCATGAAGCTGGGCTACGGTCCCGCACACCGTTAGGCCGTCTTCCGCTCACGCCCCAACATCGTGCAGCCCGCCTCCAGTGGTGTCGCGACAGGCGTGAATGGAGGGACGAATGGAGACGTGTCGTCTTCAGCGATGAGAGTCGCTTCTGCCTTGGTGCCAATGATGGTCGTATGCGTGTTTGGCGCCGTGCAGGTGAGCGCCACAATCAGGACTGCATACGACCGAGGCACACAGGGCCAACACCCGGCATCATGGTGTGGGGAGCGATCTCCTACACTGGCCGTACACCACTGGTGATCGTCGAGGGGACACTGAATAGTGCACGGTACATCCAAACCGTCATCGAACCCATCGTTCTACCATTCCTAGACCGGCAAGGGAACTTGCTGTTCCAACAGGACAATGCACGTCCGCATGTATCCCGTGCCACCCAACGTGCTCTAGAAGGTGTAAGTCAACTACCCTGGCCAGCAAGATCTCCGGATCTGTCCCCCATTGAGCATGTTTGGGACTGGATGAAGCGCCGTCTCACGCGGTCTGCACGTCCAGCACGAACGCTGGTCCAACTGAGGCGCCAGGTGGAAATGGCATGGCAAGCCGTTCCACAGGACTACATCCAGCATCTCTACGATCGTCTCCATGGGAGAATAGCAGCCTGCATTGCTGCGAAAGGTGGATATACACTGTACTAGTGCCGACATTGTGCATGCTCTGTTGCCTGTGTCTATGTGCCTGTGGTTCTGTCAGTGTGATCATGTGATGTATCTGACCCCAGGAATGTGTCAATAAAGTTTCCCCTTCCTGGGACAATGAATTCACGGTGTTCTTATTTCAATTTCCAGGAGTGTATTTCCTAATTGAATTGAGTTTCCTAAGTGTTGATTTTTTACTTTTTTAGCAATTTTATTATCTCTGAATCTATTATAGTTATAAAGCTGAAATTTGGATACAATCCTCGAGGTCAAAAGGTAGAGTACCGATTTTGAAAATGATTGAATAATATTTAATATCATTTATTTAGGTTCTTACAGATTATGAATGTACGCGTCCAATAAGAAACATTGGATAGCTTTCTCACGGCAGGTAATGACAGATGCGCGTGTGTCTCCCGGTTAGGCCGGCGGATGTCAGCCCCCTGAAGTTACGTACAGCTAGCTATCCCAAAACAAACGTTCGCTTGGAACAAACTTGGGACGCTACAAGTGGAGAAAAACAGTGGGGACAGACGATGACGAGAACATGTAAAACAGGTAGTAGTAGGGGATACTGAGCACAGTAGTAAAGTAGAGATGAAACTATGAGTAGGAGATAGGAAAAGGTGAAGGACAGCCTAAAATCAGCCAGAATGCTGCTGACTCGAAAAACGCAATGCAAATTTCTTATTCTACCAACAGATGGTGCAGGAGAAAACAACTGTCGGTAGATCTCCTTGTAAACTGGAATTTCTCTAGGTTTATCCTCGAGGTCATTAATCAGAGGGTTGTGTACAGAAGCAATACACTTCTTCACTTGTATTCCAAGAGCCTGTCACAAAGATCTAATGCAACACATTTTTTCCTAGGCCATTTTCGGCGGAAAAAATACGGAATTTGTTGTGGGACATCATGGAATATTCCCGTATCATCCCATACACTGGTCGTTGGGCGAGGCGTGTGTAATCATCGCAACTAGTTCGCGCCAACTGTCCGAAGCCGGCCGTACATAGCCGTGACTCCTGCAATTTCGGAATGTGAGGGCACTCTCATTCGAGATGATACACAGATCGCAGTCAAACACCTCGGTGCTCTACACGGCGTCTCTGTTGGTAGTGCTGACACACTCATCTGCCAGTTGGGGTACTCAAAGGTGTGTACCCGCTGGGTTCCCCGACACCTAAGAGAAGACCATAAGGAGCAATGTGAGGAATTGTTTGCGCGTTACGAGACAGATCGTGACATTTTTCAAACATCGTCACAGCTGATGAAACATGAGTTCATCACTTCAAATCGGAAACAAAACGGCAATCCATGGAATGGCGGCACACCACTTATCCTCCAGAGAAAAAGTTCAAAGACGTACCGTCAGCCGGTAAAGTCATGGCGACGGTCTTTTGGGACACTGGAGGAGTTATTCTGTTTGATGTTTTCCCTCAGGGTACAACAATAAATCAGAAAGTTTATTGTGACAGCCTCAGGAAACTGAGGAAGCAACTTCAGCGTGTTCGTCGCCACAAAAATGGAAACGAACTTCTCATTTTTTAAATGAACACACCGCCGTTTGACTGTATTGTTGTTTATTTAATTACGAACCAGGTTTCTGCCTTTTATACCATTTTCAAGTGATTGAGTGTATGTCAGTAATACATATAGGCCATAACTTAAGAAAAATATTGGCCAATTTTGAGCTTGACGTCCTACAATATATGTTGACATAAACTCAGTCACTTGAAAACGTATGACTGTTGCTCAACAATATCAAAAACTGGTTACAAACATCTCATTCTCCATGACAACACAAGACCTCACAGAAAGTGTACGGACCCGAGGGGAGCTCACAGAACTTCATCGGACTGTTCTTCATCGTCCACCCTACAGCCTGGATTTCGTAACTTCTGACTTCTATCTGTCTGGCCCAATGAAGGATGCGCTCCGAGGGTAGCAGTACGCGCATGATGTGCAGGTTATCGATATACCGAGTCGTTGGCTCCGACGTCGACCAATAGAGTGGTACCATATAGTCACTCTCCCACCAGCTTGGCGTAAGGCCAGTGCCTTGAACGGACATTATTTTGAAAGGTAGTGTTTTGTAGCCAAAAGAGTGGGAATAATATTACATGTTGGAAACCAGAGTAAAACCAACTTGCTTCTCCGAACTTATTGAACGCCCATTATAACAGCACAAAGCAGGGTAATTTCCAAGAATGATTGCCTATCGAAGTCGCGGGGTCCAAACGATACATATCGAACGTGCGATCGTAAATCGATAATGCGACACTGGCCGGCGTTATGTGTATGTTTACGTTGGTCACTACAGCAACGACAAAAGAAGAGAGTTACAAAAATACTTGTAATTCCAAAGGAGACGACTTACCTTACTCGTCGTCGGTGTTGTCGTCATGTGAAAGTCTATTACGGTGGTGTGGATGGATGGTTTGGAAGAGACGAACCATGCATTCTTCCTGATACTCGTTCGTTTTTCGCACTGTCCGCAATGAAATTGTAACGGTATTTCAGCGTGGAAACTGTTCTTACGAAGTTTTACGTATTTCGCACCACCACAGTCTACACAGTCCCTTCTTTTCTCATCCGGTATACTCCATATTTGCTACAAAAAGTCGAACAATTTTCTACGCTGCATAAACATGGAATTAGATTCTTCCATGTGAGAGAATCCGCCGAAGAAACTTCAAGAACACCACACATCCCACTCACTAACGACATAAATCGTCTGTGTTTCCCTAGCAACTCACAAATAATTCGCGGAGGTATGTAATTTAGAGCAAGTAACGGAACAACGGAAAACAAATAAAAATGAGGATCACAACGCCCGCCACCGAGGTCGCTTGCTCGAATTCGATCGCACGTTCGATATGTATCGTTTGGCCACGCGACTTCGATAGGCAATCATTCTTGGAAATCACCCAAAGCAGTATAGAACGGAAAAACGTGAAATCAGTAGAAAGGAATGTATATCGGATATCTCGAATTGGTTGGATGATTCTGAGAATTTTCGGTGCATCTGTAAACGAAAGCACTTATCACGCGATTCCAGTAGCGTTTGACACACTTACAGTTTAGCCAAGGCAGCAGACACCGAACGAATGCAGAATACACTGATGGTGTCGTAACAGTTCATACAAAAGTAAAAGACAGATGTTCAGGGAAGTTGAGTGGAAGAAAGACGGCATAGTTATTGCGGAAGTCAGGTGGGTAAATTTATTCAAGGAAGGCTGTGCGACCATTCTGCTGCCACCGTCGTGTGTGTCGCGGAGGGACCGTGAGAATGAGATAAGAGAGTCATTTTCTGTTATGTTGGGTTCCACAGCCGACGCGAATTTACTGACAGTTCACCGAGGCAGTAAAATTTTGTCAAAATTAATTTTTTTATTTACATCCATTAAAGGTTTGTTGAATTTGTCAAGTGGTACTTGACGCACATATCCACCAATGCACCACTTCACAATGGATAAAAGCCGAGACAGGTCATGTAGTGGGTGTTAATAAATTCTTAATATTGACATAAGTTTACGGATTTGGTCGAACCACGGCTTGAATCTTACCTGAACGATAAGAGAGAGAAGGACGGGTACAGTTGCATATAGATAGTCATTTTTCCTGTCTTCCAACTAGGAAGGAACAGGACAGCATCAGACTAATATTGCTGCCAAGCACCCTCCGTTATGCACGGGCCATATATAGCGTTGAAGATACAGAGCGATAATGCGGAATCTTAAGAGTAAGTTTTTGCGTTAGCGGAGAGTTCCCTAAATTGTACCACTTTCGAAGTTTTATTTATTATAGACTATACAGTAAGTTGCAAACTTATTTAAATTCGTGACTCAGGACGGTTTACTGAACAACATTAATTTATATTTACGTCATTTGCAGACTAATAATTATAGCCCTTACAAGTCGTATATTTTTATGTTGATTAATACCTCCAAGTGCACGTGGAAAGAGCAAACCATTAATGCTTATTTTCCCCTGGGCAGCAGATCAGGTGCTGAAATGAGGACGTATGAACGCAAAACGATGAGTCTGTACTGACAGGTGTAGTAGGTGCAGCACGACCATGCAGAAAACATCATGTCGTAATGTTTGTGGGAAGACTGTCCAATGCAGAGAGAAAGCAACCATCATACTGATGTGTGAATGCGTTAAGATACCACGTATAAAAGTATTCTCTATGTAGTTCTGTAAACATCTGTAAGTGGTGCAAATTATGAATCTTGGTTTCCTAACTTGTATCAGTGGGTGCATGAACTGTACAACCCTAATGAAATATGTCATTCTGCTTAAAGTCTGAGTTTAAGGAAATGTTCCATACTTTAGTTCTTACATCACTATTTGCAGGCATACAACTATTATCGTCTCTTCTCCACCCCTGCAAACCTTCCACGAATGCACATTTTGTATTTCATGCGTCTTATCGTTTCTTACATTTGATCTTCCTTACAAAATTCAAAATTCATAAGACATTTCTTCTGTTTTACGAATGAGTATCTGTGGTGGCTTCCCTGCTGAGTTTTCAAAACACACTTTTTTTTTTATGCACTGGCTACTCTTCGGCTCACAGGCTCCTTGACTGGACCTTGAAGGTTTGCTTGAAACTTTCATCATCTACCCGCATTTGACGGTATTTCATGGATAGATACCTTCAGCCCACTTTTTCTCTATGGCGGCTTCTTCCTCGTTGAAGTCATGGAACAATTCGTCTCGTTTAGCAATGTCAAAGGTAATTTTTCTTACTTCCGACATGCTTAAACCGAACATTTTCTCTTCGAAAGTAACAATATGCTCTTCCAATTCGTTTCCAACTTCGTCGGAAAACACTTTCTTGCAGCCTAGAATTTTTGCATTACCGTTTGCTTGTTTGTTTTTACACTCCTGGAAATGGAAAAAAGAACACATTGACACCGGTGTGTCAGACCCACCATACTTGCTCCGGACACTGCGAGAGGGCTGTACAAGCAATGATCACACGCACGGCACAGCGGACACACCAGGAACCGCGGTGTTGGCCGTCGAATGGCGCTAGCTGCGCAGCATTTGTGCACCGCCGCCGTCAGTGTCAGCCAGTTTGCCGTGGCATACGGAGCTCCATCGCAGTCTTTAACACTGGTAGCATGCCGCGACAGCGTGGACGTGAACCGTATGTGCAGTTGACGGACTTTGAGCGAGGGCGTATAGTGGGCATGCGGGAGGCCGGGTGGACGTACCGCCGAATTGCTCAACACGTGGGGCGTGAGGTCTCCACAGTACATCGATGTTGTCGCCAGTGGTCGGCGGAAGGTGCACGTGCCCGTCGACCTGGGACCGGACCGCAGCGACGCACGGATGCACGCCAAGACCGTAGGGTCCTACGCAGTGCCCTAGGGGACCGCACCGCCACTTCCCAGCAAATTAGGGACACTGTTGCTCCTGGGGTATCGGCGAGGACCATTCGCAACCGTCTCCATGAAGCTGGGCTACGGTCCCGCACACCGTTAGGCCGTCTTCCGCTCACGCCCCAACATCGTGCAGCCCGCCTCCAGTGGTGTCGCGACAGGCGTGAATGGAGGGACGAATGGAGACGTGTCGTCTTCAGCGATGAGAGTCGCTTCTGCCTTGGTGCCAATGATGGTCGTATGCGTGTTTGGCGCCGTGCAGGTGAGCGCCACAATCAGGACTGCATACGACCGAGGCACACAGGGCCAACACCCGGCATCATGGTGTGGGGAGCGATCTCCTACACTGGCCGTACACCACTGGTGATCGTCGAGGGGACACTGAATAGTGCACGGTACATCCAAACCGTCATCGAACCCATCGTTCTACCATTCCTAGACCGGCAAGGGAACTTGCTGTGCCAACAGGACAATGCACGTCCGCATGTATCCCGTGCCACCCAACGTGCTCTAGAAGGTGTAAGTCAACTACCCTGGACAGCAAGATCTCCGGATCTGTCCCCCATTGAGCATGTTTGGGACTGGATGAAGCGCCGTCTCACGCGGTCTGCACGTCCAGCACGAACGCTGGTCCAACTGAGGCGCCAGGTGGAAATGGCATGGCAAGCCGTTCCACAGGACTACATCCAGCATCTCTACGATCGTCTCCATGGGAGAATAGCAGCCTGCATTGCTGCGAAAGGTGGATATACACTGTACTAGTGCCGACATTGTGCATGCTCTGTTGCCTGTGTTATGTGCCTGTGGTTCTGTCAGTGTGATCATGTGATGTATCTGACCCCAGGAATGTGTCAATAAAGTTTCCCCTTCCTGGGACAATGAATTCACGGTGTTCTTATTTCAATTTCCAGGAGTGTATTTTTAGCATGCCTTTTAATTGCTGGCTTAGGCACATTTTATATACTGTACTTGCACATTAATTTAATCGATGGTCCCCATTTAGATATACTGATACAGGTAAATGCAACTCATCTGGGCCCCATTTTTCATACCCTAACGCCTTCCTGTGTTGTACCATAATACAAAATAATTGTTCACTCAATAACCTAGAATAAAGAATACGCTAGAAAATTCAGCACGTCGTTTCTAAACATTATGTCGCGCTAATATTGCCAAATGCACTTTTTAACGGTCACAAGTCTCTTAAATTCTACCGGTACCATATCGAAAACATAGCAGTAAGTTATAGGCTACATCGCCATTTTCTCTTTGTTAGTTTCCTAGTAACGAACTACAACTAAGAGATTCATGACTATCTGACGACTAAGATCATTTTATGTACGTTCACCTATGAATAAAAAATTATTTTGCCATTGTTCTTGTAACAATAATTTTCTTCGCGACGTGGACATAAAAATTAGAAGAAAACTACAAGAAAACCATCGCTGTCTTCAGACGATCTGTTGCTCAACACGAAGTACCCGTAGCTGACGTAATGACGCCAACAAACACACAATTCACGCTGATCCCACTAAATTATACGGCAGTGGTACAAATTGGGGGTCGGTACAACAAATGCATCTCTCTCCTATATACAGCATATCCCTGTAAATAGTATTTCTGTGACGTTCTCACGATTGCTAAGGAAACCAGTCACAAATAACATTAAACACCGAAAAAAACTAGCTTGTGAGCGAGTACGATGCGAAAGAGGGGGAGACGACTTGAGTGCACACATATGTTTTTTTCCAGATTTTAAATGTTTTCTGATACGTTTATTTATTGTTTAGTTTTAACGTTTTGAGTTATATTACTATTGCACTCTCAGAGATGACGTTTACTATGTGTCTGCACCTCACCGAGGTGAAATATCATTTTGAATGTTGTTTACCAGTATTGAACTCTCTTTACTGACGGTAATACGTTATTGCCTGATGACGGTCTCGTAAGGCGAAGATGGGTTAGCTATATACTGTAGAACGTAAACAGTTTTGTGATTTTCATTTATGAATATGAAGATGTTCTACCAAGCATCGATGGAAGAATCACTTATCACGGTATTTGATAAGTGATCAAAGTTTCAGCATTTGTCTCTTTCTTCTGTACCGATCCTCGTACAAGAAAAATTTCCTAGCGTACATCGTGAATAGTGCTGCATCTATGACAGCTCCGAATGAAACGCTCGCTTTATACGTTGGATTAGAAGTGCACAAATTTCCATTATTAACTGTGATTTTTTTTTTCATTTTATCTAGCTTGGTACGTGTTGTTTTCCAACGAAATGGAAGAATATGTTTATGATAAAACTCTCGTCGGCTACCATTGAGTTGATCTGTATGGATGGAACTAGTCGCAGCGTAAAAAATATATTTATTGGATATTTAATGTGTGGACACCTACTGCGAGATTGCTGGCATTACTGATGAATTGCCTGCCTCCATAGCAGCTATTGCTAACGCGTGCCTCTGTGGTACTGAGCGATTCCTTGTGCTGGAAAAAATTTATTGTCCGACAAGGGCAGGAGAGACGGAACGCCGAGAAACACTTGTCCAGTAATATGGCGCGGCAAACAGTTCCTTTGTAAAGGAAGAAAGATACATACGACATTGTTGGCTCAGAGACGCCAATGGATTGCTCAATCTCCTAAGTGGGAAGGGTTTTCTTCCTCTGTGCACACTGTAATGGGCATACGTATAGTGTGATGTCGTCGACTGTGTTGTGCGATGAAGAGAGAGGTAAAAGGATGAAACCCAGCGTTGGTAGATTGCCTTCTCCTCTCGAATAGCATCAAAGGAGCCAACGAACTTAATCTCCCCATCCAACGGAAGGAACCATCAACAGGGTCACATGTCCTCACTTTACGAGACAAGCGAAGAAGTTTGGAATTTAAGCCAGTGCATTGGTGCAAGGTCTGGTAATCAAGAACTTTACACCACCGTCTCTCCTGCCCTTGTCGGCCAATAAATTTTTTCCAGCACAAGGATCTGAAACGACTTCCCAAGAATCGCTCAGTACCACAGAGGCACGCGTTAGCAATAGCTGCTATGGAGGCAGGCAATTCATCAGTAATGCCAGCAATCTCGCAGAAGGTGTCCACACATTAAATATCCAATAAATATATTTTTTACTGAGAGAAGATGCGCAGAGACTCGCACCCGCGTCTATGGCGGTTCAAATCCTCGTCTGCCTACCCAAGTTTAGGCTTTTTATTATTTCCCTTAACTGCTTAGGGACAGTATCTGGATGGGATGGCTGGTTTCAAACGTCAAGACCGATTTCCTTCTTCAGCCTTGACCAGTCCGAGTGTGAGCTCTGCCTGTAGTGACCTCCTCATTGATGGAACTTCATAGTATAATCTTACCCAAATATGTTTGAAGTCAGCAACTGTTTATTGACTGATCTGCTATCAGTATTGACTGCTAAAATAATGTCGTATGCTATTTCAAGTTCTGTGATTGAACTCCTTCATAGTTTACAATACACGATAATTTGTTGTGCTGTCACCATAGTTCTCTCGTCCGTTTAATGTGGCTACAAAATAGCGGGACTATTGCTGTAAACCATTTTATTTCAAAGACATACATAATTAGATATTGTCACCCTCAATATACTCACCTCCTCTATCCCTACAATGATGCAAATTTTCCATTGACGAAAATAGTGCTGGAACTCTTTCTCTGTGGGTTCGCTGATGAGGTGTGCCGCTTTTTCTGCAGCGCAATGAAATCTTGTTCCTTTTCGTGCAGATTTGGCCTTGGGCAGTAGACAAAAGTCACATGGTGGTAGGTCAGGCGAATAAAGTGTGTAGTGTAGCACTGGGATGCTAAACTTCGCCACAAGCTTCTTAACAAATGGTTCAAATGGCTCTGAGCACTATGGGACTCAACTGCTGAGGTCATTAGTCCCCTAGAACTTAGAACTAGTTAAACCTAACCAACCTAAGGACATCACACACATCCATGCCCGAGGCAGGATTCGAACCTGCGACCGTAGCGGTCTCGCGGTTCCAGACTGCAGCGCCAGAACCGCGCGGCCACTTCGGCCGGCCGCTTCTTAACACACAGTATGGTATGAGCTGGTACGTTGTCCTGATGCAGAAGCCATGACTTGGAGCTGAACAGGTAGTAATTTTGGTTAATAGTTTGGCCCTCAGGAACCGAGTGAAAATACAAAATTCGGTGAATATTGAAAACAATAACAATCATCACTTTGAATCTTCATGTACTCATTTAAGCTATTTTCACTCTCGATCAATTTGAGCCTTTCCAGTGCATGGTTTGGCACTTAGTTTCTGGATCATACGTGAAAAACCAAGATTCGCCACAAGCTATAACTCTTTCCAAGAAATCAGGGTCAGTTTCAGCGGTATTCAAATTGTCAGTACAAACATTTTTAAGATCTTCTTTCTGGCCGATCGTGAGAATTTTCGGCACCAGTTTCGCACAGTTTCCTCATGTTAAACTGTGTAAGTAAAATTCACCTCATACGTTCTTTGTTAATTCTTATGTTTTCAGCAGTCAATCGAATACCCCACCGACAGTCAGTTCGAATCGAGTTACCTACTTTTTCGATGTTTTAATTCGTTTTTGATGTTGAAGCGTGTCCCGGGCGTGAGTCTTCTCGGTATCTTGGAAACGTTTGAACCACTCAGAAACTCGCGTACGTGATAAACAGCCTCCGCCATACACTTCTCTTAATAAAAGATAGGTTTCAGTAGCAGTATTTCCAAGTTTCATGTGAAACTTCACGACATCTCGTTGCTCTTTTATTAAACTTATCATTTTGCCGGCAAAACAGAATAACAGTTCTTACACACACGAAGGACGCTGTTACACTGATTTGACTACAGACATCAGAGATTGAGAATAACACAGAGAATGCTTCACTTTCCGCAGTTACGGTCGTTCATCTTTCACGTATGCGTACTTACTCTACGATAGCATCGGTCCCTTTATTTTATAATCACACCTCTTAACCTTGTATCTTATCATGTAGCTTCTTTGACTGACGTTTGGTTTAGTCTGTATTGTTTCTCTAATAATTTGTAATCTGTGTATTGAAAACGAAGTCCATATCACCAGTTTTAGATCTCTGTATGATTCAGAGAGAACACATATGTGAATGAGGTGAGGACTTTCAAGGGGGTAGTGTAGTATTGACATATGTTTTGCGCTACAAATGTCTTTATTTCATAAACTGTATTAACTACACTGATCTCGAAATGTTTTAGTAATATTAATTTATCTATGATGCTGGTGGCTCTGTGCATCTGAATTAAATTACTCAAAGAAATACAGCAACCATCCACTTTTTATACTTTTTTTTTATATAACAAGACGCGTTTCAGGTTTTCATCCGTCCTCAGCTGGTGTAGTAGAATGATGCAGCCTAGTGTTCTTCAAATTCTGCGCTCAATGCTCCACTGTATCAGTGAAGAAAACCGTGTGTATATTATGCACATACGAGATGTGCGAGAAATGCAGTGAGACTGACAACACTGCGAGCAATCTGGCAACGCTGTGTATGACGGTGTGTTCATCCCTTCCAGATGCTCAGTCCGAGTTTCAGCTCCATACAGACGTCACAAGATTATTGAGAGCACCATCGGTGAAACTATTTCTTTTTTTTTTTTTTTTTGTGAGTTGCGAAAATGGAACAACGGAATTTAGAGCAACGTTACGCCATCCAGTTTTGTGTTAAGCTTGAGGAATCGACTAGTGTAACCTGAAACAGGGCTATGGGGAACAGTCCTTATCAAGAGCACGACTTTTTCGCTGGCGTAAATCATTTTTGGGAGACCGAGAATACTTTTGAAGACGAACCTCGCTCAGGAAGACCTTCAGCTTCGAAACCCGACGGAAACGTCGAACGCGGCGTGCTCTCCTGAGATCAGACCGACATTTAACAATAAGGGTGATTAGTGACCAGTTAAACTTAAGCTTTTGACCGAAGTTTTGCACATGCGAAAGATTTGTTCCAAAATGGAACCAAAAAAACCCTCGCAACTGAGCAGAGGGGCAATAGAAAGAACGTGTGCATTGATCTTGTTGAGAGAATTGCCAATGACCACGAACGTTTCAGTCATGTGATCACCGTTAATGAATCCTAGATTTCATGACACAAAGCGGCATCGTGAGGAGTGGCGCACTGAGTCATATCCTTGACCGAAAACACTTCGAATGAGTAAATCAAAGATCAAAACAATGCTGATTGGCTTTTTTTGGCAGCTGGGATGTCGTGCTCAAAGAATTTTTTTCCTTCGGGACAATGTCAACCAAGTGTTTTACAAAGACGTACAAATAATTTTTTCCTTCGGGACAACCTTTCAACCAAGTGTTTTACAAAGACGTGCAAATAATTTTTTCCTTCAGGACAATCTGTCAACCAAGTGTTTTACAAAGACGTACAAATAATTGTTTCCTTTGGGACAATCTGTCAACCAAGTGTTTTACAAAGACGTACTTGAAAGGCTCAGGTAAAGGATGTATCGAGTGGGACAGGTTTAGCAGACAAGTGAATGCTGCATGATGACAACGCCCCATATTACAAGGCTACTTCCATCACGGCATCACCGATTTTTTCACCTGAAAAAGCAATCCTGTTGCTCCACAGCCCCCCTATTCACCTGATCTGAGTCCTTTTCCCTAAATTTAAAAATATACTACGGTCGCAGGTTCGAATCCTGCCTCGGGCATGGATGTGTGTGATGTCATTAGGTTAGTTAGGTTTAATTAGTTCTAAGTTCTAGGCGACAGATGACCTCAGATGTTACGTCCCATAGTGCTCAGCGCCATTTGAACCATTTGGAACCATTTTTTGAAAAATATATTAAAAGGACGTCATTTGGGACTCTGGAGAACATTCAAAACAATGTGACCAACATGTTAGAGGGCCTATCAGTTGAAAACTTCCAGCACTGCATCTAAGACTGGGAACGACGATTCCGTCCGTGTGCAGCTGCCGAAGAAAATGGCTCTGAGCACTATGGGACTCAACTGCTGTGGTCATAAGTCCCCTAGAACTTAGAACTACTTAAACCTAACTAACCTAAGGACAGCACACAACACCCAGCCATCACGAGGCAGAGAAAATCCCTGACCCCGCCGGGAATGCCGAAGAAAATTACTTTGAAGGGGAGAATATTGTTGTTTGAAAAAATTAAAAATCTTGGTAGGTAAGAAAATCAGTCTCCTTATATTAGTCAAACACGTTGTAAATACAAAACAAAGAGCAACAAGATACGGAATGGAAGGTATCTGTATGTTTCAAAATGCAGTAGAACGTTGTATTTTTGAAGATATTAATGGTTTAAGCCAATGGAAGATATGTGAAAGCTAGAAATGTGTCTCGGCATAAGTAAAGGTCTTTAAACAGTGGCTGGTTGCTGTATTTTTTCAAGTAATGTTTCAGTAATAGTAGGGGCGCCCTTGAGTGCGCAAACCTCCAGGCATCAACGTCGTTGTCGAGCGGTGCTACAGAGTCGGCTCCTCTGCAAGGCAGAGACTGGCTGGCTTCCTTAAGCGCCTCCCGCAGCCTCTGGGTCCGGTTGCCCCTGCTGGTCGCCGGGAGCGGCAGCAGCGTCAGCTTCCTGCCCGTCACCCTCTGCGTCACCTTCGCCGCCGGCGTCACCGCTCCCGCCGCCCCCGCCACCCCCGCCGCCCTCCTCGTCGTCGTCCTCGTCGTCGGAGGGCGGGAACCAGGCCTCGGCGTCGACGGCGCCCTCCTCTGGCCCCGGGCTGATGTAGCACGGCTGGAACTGCGACAGCGCCAGCACCGCGTCGCCGCGCGTCGCCTCCACCACCACCACCAGCTTGTCCGTCCTGTAAGCAGTGCAGCACACGCTGAATTGGACGTCGTAGTGGCTGGTGAGTCCTCCGAGCTGTATGCCCGTGGTCAACCACGAAGAAACTTTTTGGTTTCTGACGTTTCGTCCACAGCTGCACTGAATCTTGCCAACTGACAAGCCTGACGTCGGAGAGCGACGTAAATACTATGTAAAGTGCTCGTGGTCGAGTTAACACGTGATCAACAAAGATAATATTTGTCAGAGATAAAATTTGACTATCGATTGTCGCCTGTCAATGACAGAAACTTACTTTCCCAAGCGTGAGCGACTGAAAGAAATAACGTTCCCCCACGCCTGCATAGCCAACAAGTCTACTGATGTGTGTTCACAAGTATGATGTTAAATGAAACACTGATGGTTCCATCATCAGGTGTGCCATCATCAGGTCGCCAGTCAAGATAAAGAGACTCCCAGTGGTACTGAGCAAGGCGCATCGGCGGCTATCCAGCTCCCCCCCCCCCCCCCCTTGCCGAATAGGGCGAAGTGGGATGCGCCGATGCGAAGACGTAGCCGCCCACTCAGATAATGGTGACATGCGCGCCTTGACGCATATTGCCACCAACAACGCAGGGGTCGCTCTCAAAGCCGCTATGGCGGCAGAGAGGGCTGCCTTAAAAGGCAGAAGTTCATCGGCAGCTGCTGCAGCTGCGGGAGCAGCTGAGAATCGCCAAAAAAGAGACATAAGACCCTGTTACTCCCTCCTTCCCCCCCCCCCACCCCCCCACCCCCCCACCCCACAGCATGGGGCTGAAGGCGGGGGACGCAAACGGACGCCTCCATGGTCACTGCTGGCGATCCCAGGAGAGGAACAGAATAACAGAAAATAAGGATGAAGAAGAAACGCCTGCTCCAGCCAGCGGCCACGCAACAGTGCGTCCCCCGATCCGATCGCACCCAGGGGCCACCGACGTCACCAAAGGCTGCTTGCGAAGCCACCCTCTCATCGCCACTCTCCGGGGCACTAGTTACAGCGCCACCACCCGCGGGCCTCCATCTTCCAGGCAAGAGCAGTGTGGGATCAGTGCTGTATAAGACCTCCATACCGCTGCAGGACGAAGCCTAACCCCACCTCCTCAATCCGTATCCTTTCACCCCTTCCGATCAACGTAAACATCCTATACCCCTTCATCCTTATCCTTTCATCCCCTCGCACCAAATGGCGCTGCTCAAATTCCTCTCACTGCAATCCTTCATGATAACCAATGCCAGTGCCGTGTTTACCCCGGCCCAATGGGAGTACATTGTTGCCGTTGAGGAGAAGACCTTCGGAGAAGAGTAGGAGTTTCTCTGCAGAGCCAGCAGAAAAGATGAAGAGCCCACCACTACAGACCTCTGGGAAACAGCTCGGAAGGACTTCAAAGAAGACGAAAACGACGAGGACCTAATCTGGATGCTCTTTACCATTTGTTACGTTTTATTGTGATTTCAGATCAACTAATGCCGATTCTGCATGAGAGGGCACAATGAATCAACCAGTGAAGGCGAACAGGAGTAGCACGTAAGTGTCTGTTAGCTTGTGGCATCCCAGGTCTAGGTAAGGCTTGTCATGCCAGGCGAATAGTAACGTCAGCGCACCTGATGAAGGCAACATCGTCGCTTGCCGGAATATTGTGGCCGTTGGACGTTGATGTCCGGCTATGTGAACTATTTGGTCATGAATTACGCTGGGAGGAGCTGAAGAGTCGCACTGATAATGGTAATTGCACAGTTCGATTTTATATTGCTTAAATTATAGTACAATCAAAGTTTCGAACGTTTGTTGCTGTCAATAGCTCTTAAAGTAATTGTATCACACATTTATGGACGATTGCTTTTCAAAATGATTTACATTTCTCTGAATTGAAAGTTCTTGGAAGGTATGTTAAAGCAACGTATTAGCTGCTGATTTGAACAAATTATTATTATTATTACATTAAAACATTTTATTCTTATATTTTTTCTTATTATTAACATACTAGGCATCCGTGGCACATGAACTGAGGTAACCCTCCAGAATTGAACCCAAGACCCGCTCCTACGCCGGCCGAAGTGGCCGTGCGGTTAAAGGCGCTGCAGTCTGGAACAGCAAGACCGCTACGGTCGCAGGTTCGAATCCTGCCTCGGGCATGGATGTTTGTGATGTCCTTAGGTTAGTTAGGTTTAACTAGTTCTAAGTTATAGGGGACTAATGACCTTAGCAGTTGAGTCCCATAGTGCTCAGAGCCATTTGAACCATTTGAACCGCTCCTACGATCAACACAATAGCACCGCCTTCAACTTATCCTTGCTATCCAAACAACATCATTACAATAGCATAACCACCAGAACGTCTGTTCTAACAACAACTAACTACTGCTACTACTACTACTACTACTACTACCACTACCACGACGACGGCGATGACGACAATACCAACAGCTTGCTAGCAGTACACCCACTACCACCAGATTTTCAGTTCTATCAACAACACACTAGCACCACCAAAAAACAATTGATTAATCTCACTGGCGTGACATCAACGCTCATTGATACTGCTAACGCCAGGAACACTACCTCCAATACTCATGCAACCTTCTCCTTACTGGACATGGAGAGTTTGTAAAGTTTATTCGTACAAGTACACGACAGACGATTTCAAGTATCAGCTATTATTAAAATTTTAATGACAATACAGGATATCAGTGCACGTACGTGATGTCGAATCCAGTAAAATTTTCCATAACCATAGAGAGAAGTGAACCGTAGTCAAACGACGGCCGCCGGCCACGGTGGCCGTGCGGTTCTAGGCGTTCCAGTCCGGAGCCGCGCTGCTGCTACGGTCGCAGGTTCGAATCCTGCCTCGGGCATGGGTGTGTGTGATGTCCTTAGGTTAGTTAGGTTTAAGTAGTTCTAAGTTCTAGGGGACTAATGACCACAGCAGTTGAGTCCCATAGTGCTCAGAGCCATTTGAACCATTTTTCAAACGACGGCCGTAAAACGAAAGCCAATCAGCGACGAGCGAGCGGTATTTATCTAGTAACCAAACGTGTTTCGATGTTGTCTAGCAGTGAGGTTTCGTCCGACTAAGTTGGCATTGTGTTATGCTGTGATAGTTGTGAGCCACTGCACTTGCCGACTGCTGCAGCATGCCGTCGTCACCATGAACACATATGCAAATAAAGAACTAACTGGCATTTACATCCCTCATGGAGCAGCGGGGTGCAGTGTTGTAGGGGCGAGATGACATGCTGAACATTTCCCAAACTGAAAGCCACCAGCAGGCGCGAGAAGTATGAGTTTTGTGCTCTCGAAAAGATAGGTTATTTAAAACGCAGTAACAGTTAGTTAGTCCAAATTAATCGGTAAGTATGTTGATCAGAATGTATTTCAAACATACTATTAAAGGATTTTTCTTTTCTTTGCGTAAAGATCGAAATGATCGTAAAATCGAGTTGCAGTCGTATTTTGTTTACGTTTTGGCACAATAAACTTAATGAATCTTGTTCAGTTGTTACTTTTCTTTCCAGAAATTTAAATACAGCACATCCATTCACTATGTAGTTCGTACTACCTGAAGGTTGTCTAACTCTTACGTTGTCTGATTCAGAATCGTATACATATAGCTGCGTATCGGCAAAAATTTGGAAACTTGTTTTTGTGTTTATTGGTAATTCATTTGATTTATCCTTACTAAGTTATTATTTTACCACGATTGCATGACTTACCATATAATTATTACTTCTTGGATATGGCTTGACAGATGCTGTAGTTTTCTCTATGGCAGTGACTAGTGGCTTGGGAAGAGGTGTCCTTCAGACTGTTTTAGCTAAGGTTAGGGAAGATCTGGACAGATGAAGGACGGTGAACGATAAAGATATGTAGGAAATCGCAACAAGTAATAAAAGAAACAGGCATAAAACTTCATCTGGCAGCTTTATGGTGAATGTGAAAAACAATTTGACTTGTTGTTTCAATTAGAAATGGATGAGCCTCCAGCAGCTACAGGTGTAGAGAGAGCACAACAAACATTCAGCTGTAAAATGAGAAGTGAGGATGCAGGAAGGCCAGTAAAGAGAAAGAAAGTTTTGTTGTTAGATTGTTCTCTTGTTAGAGGTGTAGTCCAATTTGTACAGGCTGAACTAGGTTCAGAACACCAGACCACCGACTTTTTTACGCCTAGTGCTAGTCTGGGTGACGTGACAGATCATTTTGTAAAGACTTCATCAAGGAAGGCACCGTGATTACAGAGGGTGGGCCGGACAATAGTATTGACAGAGATACTTGGTACAATATAGAGTGTGACCTGCTAAGGACTGCACCATCATCGAGATATATCAGAACTGAGTGTGTACCTGTTCTAAACCGTCAAGACCAACATCATCCGAATGCTTCTATCAGAAGAGTTAATTTGCACTTGGGATCGCTACTTATATAAGGTGCATGCCCACATACTGGTATGATTCCTGTTGATTCTGTCCGTAGATGAGATTATACAGGGTGCGGCAGCGTTCATAGCGTAATTTGGCTTGCGTAGTACAATGAAGTACTGCAGGAATGCGCGCCATCTCGTGCCGCATTCATGTACTAATGAGCCGCCATTTCGAGTGTGACAGTGATGTGGAGCGGTGGAGTGCACGTCATCGTGCCTTTGCTGTTGAAAGTTATTTCAAGAATAACGACTCTGTTGTTGCTACCCAGCGTCTATTTCGGCAACATTTCAACTTGGGACGTCATGGGAGAGTTCCAGATGCAACTCATCAAGCCAAGGTAAAATTTTCCGAGTCCAGAACAATGTAATACTAATTACTTATGATGTGAACTGTAGAAAGTTCTGCGAAATCCGTTTCAAGAAACTAAAAACAAGTACTGCTTCCCACTATGTTTCTTCTTCGATGAAGTTTATCATAAATCATATATCATTTTCAAATCAACATTTCATGGAATCAATACTAGAAATAAGAATAACATTCACAATTATTTAAAGGCACTTGCTTTTGTTCAGGAAGGCGTCCATTATTCAGGAATACATATTTTCAATGACTTACCGGCGGCCATAAAAAGTTTAACAACTAATAACGTTCTGTTCGAGAGGAACCTAAAGGATTGATTGGTGGCCAACTCTTTCCACTTCTTTGATGAATTTTTTATTTGAATCGACTTGATATTACCAATATCAAATAATGTGAGTATGATGTGAAAGCTGGTTGTGTACATCTTTAATGCAGTAATGTGATGAACGTAAACTGATTTTTCTGTTCGTTTATGCATGGCTACAGCTTAAAATAATATGACAAGCGTAAGATAATATGCACGTCAGTATGTTCTACATGTACATATTTATTGTAAGCTTTTAACTGAAAATATGTTTCATATTTTTCTTATTCCACAACCATGAGGACCATTTCACTTGGGATCTGTGAACAGTATGTTAGCATATCTTCTATTCTTTGTAAAACTGTACTGTGTTTTACATATTCTACATCCTTCAGGATCTACTCACTGTGGATTAATTGAAGCGAAAAGGACATCCAACATAATCTAAATACCTTTACGGCTTTTCTCGCCAAAAAAAGAAGATACATGGCGGTGCAGAACAGTGAAGAACTTGGAATATGATGAAGAGGTACCCTAGCGTTTCCAAACAATGCCGTCTACCTGTACAAGAGTAATAAATCACGAAGCAGTTAATTTAATAGTCAAGCTTTAGACAATCAACATCACAGAAAATTCGCATCTAAAATAACATCTCATTGATGGACATTTGAAGTTTTCCTGGTGCTGACGATTCAGCTGAACCATTATCTGCAGCAAATGTAATTAGGAATAGTAAATTTTAGCATAACAGGTTTCAGCAAGGTATATTCCGCCTACTTGTTACTAATTGGACCTCATTTTATGGCCATGGTTCCACAACGGTGCATTTCCGACCCACGGTTAACTTGCAAATTTCGCTCGATTCCATGTCTCCTACCCTGCTGTGGTCCTGCTATCGAGTTATTTTTCTCCACCATGTACCTTGCGAGGTCACGTCCCTAGCATCGATATTATGCTTTAGAAATGTCGTGGCATAATGGCTGTTTCATGAAGCTATTTTTTTCTTTCTTCAAAGTTACACTGTGCAACTTACACTGTACGGCTTAGAACTACAAAAATAGCAGTGCCAATTTGATAATGCGGGAACAGAGTTGTTGATGGGGACCAAGGACAGAATATACAGGGTGGTCCAAAAGTCCGGAAACACCCTGATAAAATCCAAATGGAGTAGCAAACAGGGAAACATAGTCCCTACACACGAGGAACGGGAAGGGGGAAACTTTATAGGCTATGCCACCAACATGGCGGCCATCTTGAAAGCCACCACCTTGGATTCAACTCCAAAATTTCAAATGGGAATGTGGTCATGTGACATATCAAACAGATAGAGAATTTCACCAGAAAAACAATTCCGTTGTTATTTTAAACATAGCTTTATTCATTCTTGGGTTACAGCCAATTACTTGCGGCAGCAGTTGGACGCTCGGCAGCGTGAGTATTACGCACTGAGAAGTCATAAAATGGAGTCTGAAACGGTGCAAAGTGACTATCCCTTGCCTGATATGTTACATGTGTTTAACTGTTAGGTATCTTTTACTCATGCTAACGTTTTAGTCATTGTTTCCTTATTTACAGGTTACAAAATGTCCTTAACTTATGAAGAATGCATTGAAATCATTTTGATATCAGGAGAAAGATGCACACGGGTCATTGCTGAGGATTTCAACAGTCGTCACCCAACCAGACAGCCCATCATTCACAGCGCAGTTGCCAAGCTTTTGGCCAAATTCCGAGCAACAGGTTGTGTTGAAGATAAACATAAGGCTGGAAGACCAAAATCCGCCACCAATGAAGCAACAACAGTGAGCGTGTTGGCATCATTTAGCAGGAGTCCGCAACGGAGTACTCGTCGCCTGTCACAAGAATGTGGGGTTAGCCGTACCTCCATACTGCGAATTTTATCGCAGTACAAATGGCACCCGTACAAAATTCAGCTGCTCCAGCAACTGAACGAGGATGAACCAGACCGTCGGGTACAGTTCGCAGAATGGGTGACACAGCAGCTGCAGATACACCCACGTTTCCCCTATCAGGTGCTGATCAGTGATGAAGCCATTTGGTTTATCAATGGTGAAGTGAACAATCAAAATCACAGATACTGGTCCGACACAAATTGGCACTGGATTGATTCTTCCAAAACGGTCGACTCACAAAAAGTGATGGTCTGGTGTGGTGTGTGGGGTACCAGAGTCGTTGGACCATTTTTTTATTGATGGTACGTTAACAGCCAACGGTTATCTGAGGTTATTGTATGAAGAAGTGTTTCCCTCACTGTTAACGGAGGACGGGACATTTTCGGAATGCTTCCACCATGAAGGAGCCCCACCATATTATGGGCACAATTTGCGAGCATACCTGGATGTGCAGTTCCCTCAAAAGTGGATTGGTCGTAGGGGTGCTGTGGAGTGGCCACCACGTTGGTGGTCTCTCGGGACAGTGTAACATCAGCGTAATGTCTCTTCGGCACATAACACACATGCTACCAAGCGCCCCACCGCTGCCACACGTAACTGGCTATAACCCGAGAATGAATAAAGCTATGTTTAAAATAACAACGGCTTGTTTTTCTGGTGAAATTCGCTATCTGTTTGATATGTCACATGACCACATTCCCATTTGAAATTTTGGAGTTGAATCCAAGATGGCGGCTTTCAAGATGGCCGCCATGTTGGTGGATTAGCCTATAAAGTTTCCCCCTTCCCGTTCCTCGTGTGTAAGGACTCTGTTTCCATGTTTGCTACTCCATTTGGATTTTATGAGGGTGTTTCTGGACTTTTGGACCACCCTGTTGATCGTGACCGGGCCAAATATCTCACGAGATAAGCCTCAAACGAAAAGACTACAAAGAACGAAACTTGTCTAGCTTCATGGAGGAAACCAGATGGCGCTATGGTTGGCCCGCTAGATGGCGCTGCCACCGGGTAAACTGATATCAACTGCGTTTTTTTAAGTAGGAATCCCCATTTTTATTACATATTCGTGTAGTACGTAAAGAAATATGAAATTTTAGTTGGACCAGTTTTTACGCTTTGTGATAGATGACGCTGTAATAGTCACAAACCTATGGCTCACAATTTTAGACCGACAGTTGGTAACAGGTAGGTTTTTTAATTTAAAATACAGAACGTAGGTACGTTTGAACATTTTATTTTGGTTGTTCCAATGTGATACATGTACGTTTGTGAACTTATCATTTCTGAAAACACATACTGTTACAGCGTGATTGCCTGTAAATGCCACATTAATGCAATAAATGCTCAAAATGATGTCCGTCAACCTCAATGCATTTGGCAGTACGTGTAACGACATTCCTCTCAACAGCGAGTAGTTCGCCTTCCGTTATGTTCGCACATGCATTGACAATGCGCTGACACATGTTGTGAGGGGTTGTCGGTGGAACACGATGGCAAATATCCTTCAACTTTCCCCACAGAATGAAATCCGGGGACGTCAGATCCGGTGAACGTGCAGGTCATGGTATGGCGCTTCGACGACCACTCCACCTGTCATGAAATATGCTTTTCAGTATCGCTTCAACCACACGCGAGCTATGTGCCAGAGATCCATCATGTTGGAAGTATATCGTCATTCTGTCATGCAGTGAAACATCTTGTAGTAACATCGGTAGAACATTAGGTAGGAAATCAGCATACATTGTACCATTTAGACTGTTATCGATAAAATGGGGGCCAATTATCTTTCCTCCCATAATGCCGCACCACACATTAATCCGCCAAGGTCGCTGATGTTCCACTTGTCGCAGCCATCGTGGATTTTCCGTTTCCCAATAGTGCATATTATGCCAGTTTATGTTACCGCTGTTGGTGAATGACGCTTCGTCGCTAAACAGAACGCGTGCAAAAAATTTGTCATCGTCCCGTAATTTCTCTTGTGCCCAGTGGCAGAACAGTACACGACGTTCAAAGTCGTCGCCATGCGAATCCTGGTGCATAGAAATGCCGTACGGGTGAAATCGATATTGATGTAGCATTCTCAACATCGACGTTTTTGAGATTCCCGATTCTCGCGCAATTTCTCTGCTACTGATATGCGGATTAGCAGCGACAGCAGATAAAAACACCTTCTTGGGCATCAACATTTGGTGCAGGTCGTGGTTGACGTTACACATATGGCTGAACATTTCCTGTTTCCTTAAATAACGTAACTATCCGGCGAACGGTCCGGACACTTGGATGATGTCGTCCAGGATACCGAGCAGCATACATAGCACACGGCCATTGGGCATTATGATCACAATAGTCATACGTCAATACGATATCGACCTTTTCCGCAATTGGTAAACGGTCCATTTTAACACGGGTAATGTATCACAAAGCAAATACCGTCCGCACTGGCGGAATGTTACGTGATGCCACGTACTTATAAGTTTGTGACTATTACAGCGCCATCTATCACAAAGCGAAAAAAGTGGTCCAACTAAATCATTCAAATTCTTTACGTACTACACGAATACGTAATAAAAATGGGGGTTCCTATTAAAAAAAAAACGCAGTTGGTATCAGTTTACCCGGTGGTAGCGCCATCTAGCGGGCCAACCATAGCGCCATCTGGTTTCCCCCCTCAAGCTAGATGAGTTTCGTTCTTTGTAGTTTTTTGGTTTGACACTTATTTCGTGAGATATTTGGCCCGGTCACTATGAATGGACTATCCTGTAGTAAGTGGGTTAAAATGAATGAAACAGTTATTCAGAGATGAAGAGGCTTGCTCTGGACACAATGATGTGGAGAGATTCATCAAAGCAGTCTTTGGACTGAAGACCACAACACCAACAGCTGCGGGAGACAGAGCAATATTATTACAAAGGAGACTGGACAACCAAGAGTACAGGATGACTGCATCACCATCAAAGTGAATGGAAACAACAAACCGGAAGTCGAAAACATTTTGAATAATCATTTTTTAAATGTTGTAGAGAAAATAGGATCTAAATGTTCATTAGAAGAAGCCAGGCAGTTAATGGAAGAGGCCTTACCCACACCATTTGATACAACTGAAATTCCACCCACCTCTCCATCTGAAATTAGGAAGATAATAAACTCTCTCAAGAATAAAAGCTCAAATGGGATTGATGGCATTTCCAGCAGGATAATAAAAGCTTGTTCCCAAGAAATAAGTGGGATTCTGAGGCACATATGTAATAGCTCTCACATGGGATTGATGGCATTTCCAGCAGGATAATAAAAGCTTGTTCCCAAGAAATAAGTGGGATTCTGAGCCACATATGTAATAGCTCTCTGAAGCAGGGTATTTTCCCAAATAGACTGCATAAAAAAGGGGATACATCTGATGTCAACAACTACCGCCCAATCTCTCTTCTGACTGCATTATCCAAAATTGTTGAAAAAGTAATGTACTGTAGAATAGCTTTACACCTTTGTAAAAATAAAGTTTTAACAAAATGTTGCCGGCCGAAGTGGCCATGCGGTTAAAGGCGCTGCAGTCTGGAACCGCGAGACCGCTACGGTCGCAGGTTCGAATCCTGCCTCGGGCATGGATGTTTGTGATGTCCTTAGGTTAGTTAGGTTTAACTAGTTCTAAGTTCTAGGGGACTAATGACCTCAGCAGTTGAGTCCCATAGTGCCCAGAGCCATTTTTAACAAAATGTCAGTTTGGTTTCCAGAAGTGTTTTTCAACGGAAAATGCTATATATACTTTCACTAATGAAATATTATATGCTCTAAGTAACCGGAAGTCACCCGTTGGGATTTTTTGTGATCTGTCAAAGGCTTTTGATTGTGTAAATCATGGAATACTTCTAGATAAGCTCAAGTACTGTGGTATGAATGGGACAGTGCTCAAATGGTTTAAATCGTACCTAACTGGAAGAGTGCAGGAAGTTGAAATAAACAGTTCACATAATATGCAAAAAAACTGGTGATTTCTCAAACTGGGGAACAATCAAGAATGGGGTGCCGCAAGATTCGGTCTTGGGTCCTCTGCTGTTCTTAATATATATTAATGACTTGCCATTCTATATTAACGAAGATGCAAAGCTGGTACTTTTTGCCGATGGTACAAGTATAGCTATCACACCCGACAGACAAGAATTAACTGGTAAAATTGTAAACGGTGTTTTTCAGAAAATCATTAAGTGGTTCTCTGCAAATGGGCTCTCATTAAACTTTGACAAAACACAGTAGATACAGTTCCACACAGTAAATGGAATGATCACATTAATAAATATAGATTCGATCAGAAATCGGTAGCGGAGGTAGAATATTCAAAATTTCTAGGTGTATGCATTGATGAGGGGTTGAACCGGAAAAAACACGCTGAGGATCTGCTGAAACTTTTGAGTTCAGCTACTTATGCTATTAGGGTCATTGCAAATTTTGGCGATAGACATCTGAGTAAATTAGCTTACGACGCCTATTTTCATTCGCTGCTTTCGTATGGCAACATATTCTGGGGTAACTCACCATTGAGTAAAAGAGTGTTCAATGCACAAAAGCGTGTAATCAGAATAATTGCTGGAGCTCATCCAAGATCATCGTGCAGACACTTATTTAAAGAGCTAGAGATTTTCACTGTAGCCTCACAATATATATATTCACTTACGAAATTTGTTATTAACAATCCGAACGAATTCAAAAGTAATAGCAGTGTACATGGCTACAACACTAGGAGAAAGGATGATCTTCACTACTCAAGGTTAAATCTAACTTTGACTCAGAAGGGGGTAAATTATGCTGCCACAAAAGTCTTTGGTCACTTACCTAATAGCATCAAAAGTCTGAGAGATAGCCATATAGCATTTAAAAGGAAAGTAAAAGAATTTCTTAATGGCAACTCCTTCTACCCATTAGATGAATTTTTGGATATAGTAAGTGGGTAATTTCCCAACCCCCACAAAAAAAAAATTAAAAATATTGAGTGTCATGTAATATTTTGTCTAATGTAATATCTTGTATAGACAGACGCCTTTTATTTACCTGACACGTTCAACATCATCACGAAGTGTCCTATTCATGATCTATGGAACAAGTACTAATGTAATCTATTCTAATCTAATCAGAGGACAGAGAATGGAGGAGACTGACTGCGGCTTGGCGGCGGCGGCGGCCTGGTAGTCCTCGTCGGTGTCGGCGACGCGCGACGCCTCGTCGGGCTCGGAGGCGTCGAAGTAGGCGCGGCGCAGCACGAGCTCGCGGTGCTCGGCGAGCGCGTCGGCCAGCTCCTTGGCCTTGCCGGCGTCGAAGACGAGGACGGCGCGCGGGGGCGGCGGGGGCGGCGGCGGCCCCAGCAGCCGGTCCGCCAGCTCCGGCAGCAGCAGCGACGTGGCCAGCGCGCGCGCGTGCGCAGTGCGCGGCGCCCACACGGTCGGGAAGCGCGCCGCCGGGCTACACATAGGATGGCGATTGTTCTACACTCTGAAAGGTGCCAGCACTAAGGTACAAACACAAAACTTTGCAGATAAATACAGTGAGATCCGATATGCAAATGACCCAAGTTCGGTGCCAATGCGCATGCTCAAACACCTAGCAGTGGTCCTGCAGTCGTGCAGGGGACCCTATTTAAAGAGCGCAAAATGGACGAATAATACACGTGACGATCACATCCCGACTCGAAGTATGTCAGACGATATTTCTCACAGTTACGTAACGTGTATCCACAGGACATGTGGCCTGTAATTGTAGAAATGTCATGATGATCTCTCCATTGGCAAAAGACTCCGGAATAGTCCCCCATTCGGATCTCCGGGAGGCGACTGCCAAGGGGGAGGTTACCATGAGAAAAAGATTCAATAATCAACGAAAGGATAACGTTCTACGAGTCGGGGCGTGGAATGTCAGAAGCTTGAACGTGGTAGGGAAACTAGAAAATCTGAAAAGGGAAACGCAAAGGCTCAATCTAGATATAGTAGGGGTCAATGAAGTGAAGTGGAAGGAAGACAAGGATTTCTGGTCAGATGAGTATCGGGTAATATCAACAGCAGCGGAAAATGGTATAACAGGTGTAGGATTCGTTACGAATAGGAAGGTAGGGCAGAGGGTGTGTTACTGTGAACAGTTCAGTGACCGGGTTGTTCTAATCAGAGTCGACAGCAGACCAACACCGACAACGATAGTTCAGGTATACATGCCGACGTCGCAAGCTGAAGATGAACAGATAGAGAAAGTGTATGAGGATATTGAAAGGGTAATGCAGTATGTAAAGGGGGACGAAAATCTAATAGTCATCGGCGACTGGAATGCAGTTGTAGGGGAAGGAGTAGAAGAAAAGGTTACAGGAGAATATGGGCTTGGGACAAGGAATGAAAGAGGAGAAAGACTATTTGAGTTCTGTAACAAGTTTCAGCTAGTAATAGCGAATACCCTGTTCAAGAATCACAAGAGGAGGAGGTATACTTGGAAAAGGCCGAGAGATACGGGAAGATTTCAATTAGATTACATCATGGTCAGACAGAGATTCCGAAATCAGATACTGGACTGTAAGGCGTACCAAGGAGCGGATATAGACTCAGATCACAATATAGCAGTGATGAAGAGTAGACTGAAGTTCAAGACATTAGTCAGGAAGCATCAATACGCAAAGAAGTGGGATACGGAAGTACTAAGGAATGACGAGATACGTTTGAAGTTCTCTAACGCTATAGATACAGCAATAAGGAATAGCGCAGTAGGCAGTACAGTTGAAGAGGAATGGACATCTCTAAGAAGGGCCATCACAGAAGTTGGGAAGGAAAACATAGGTACAAAGAAGGTAGCTGCGAAGAAACCATGGGTAACAGAATAAATACTTCAGTTGATTGATGAAAGGAGGAAGTACAAACATGTTCCGGGAAAATCAGGAATACAGAAATACAAGTCTCTGAGGATTGAAATAAATAGGAAGTGCAGGAAAGCTACGACGAAATGGCTGCAGGAAAAATGTGAAGACATCGAAAAAGATATGATTGTCGGAAGGACAGACTCAGCATACAGGAAAGTCAAAACAACCTTTGGTGACATTAAAAGCAACGGTGGTAACATTAAGAGTGCAACGGGAATTCCACTGTTAAATGCAGAGGAGAGAGCAGATAGGTGGAAAGAATACATTGAAAGCCTCTATGAGGGTGAAGATTTGTCTGATGTGATAGAAGAAGAAACAGGAGTCGATTTAGAAGAGATAGGGGATCCAGTATCAGAATCGGAATTTAAAAGAGCTTTGGAGGACTTACGGTCAAATAAGGCAGAAGGGATAGATAACATTCCATCAGAATTTCTAAAATCATTGGGGGAAGTGGCAACAAAACGACTATTCACGTTGGTGTGTAGAATATATGAGTCTGGCGATATACCATCTGACTTTCGGAAAAGCATCATCCACATAATTCCGAAGACGGCAAGAGCTGACAAGTGCGAGAATTATCGCACAATCAGCCTAACAGCTCATGCATCAAAGCTGCTTACAAGAATAATATACAGAAGAATGGAAAAGAAAATTGAGAATGCGCTAGGTGACTATCAGTTTGGCTTTAGGAAAAGTAAAGGGACGAGAGAGGCAATTCTGACGTTACGGCTAATAATGGAAGCAAGGCTAAAGAAAAATCAAGACACTTTCATAGGATTTGTCGACCTGGAAAAAGCGTTCGACAATATAAAATGGTGCAAGCTGTTCGAGATTCTGAAAAAAGTAGGAGTAAGCTATGGGGAGAGACGGTTCATATACAATATGTACAACAACCAAGACGGAATAATAAGAGTAGACGATCAAGAACGAAGTGCTCGTATTAAGAAGCGTGTAAGACAAGGCTGTAGACTTTCGCCCCTACTCTTCAATCTGTACATCGAGGAAGCAATGATGGAAATAAAAGAAAGGTTCAGGAGTGGAATTAAAATACAAGGTGAAAGGATATCAATGATACGATTCGCTGATGACATTGCTATCCTGAGTGAAAGTGAAGAAGAATTAAATGATCTGCTGAACGGAATGAACAGTCTAATGAGTACACAGTATGGTTTGAGAGTAAATCGGAGAAAGACGAAGGTAATGAGAAGTAGTAGAAACGAGAACAGCGAGAAACTTAACATCAGGATTGATGGTCACGAAGTTAATGAAGTTAAGGAATTCTGCTACCTAGGCAGTAAAATAACCAATGACGGACGGAGCAAGGAGGACATCAAAAGCAGACTCGCTATGGCAAAAAAGGCATTTCTGGCCAAGAGAAGTCTACTAATATCAAATACCGGCCTTAATTTGAGGAACAAATTTCTGAGGATGTACGTCTGGAGTACAGCATTGTATGGTAGTGAAACATGGACTGTGGGAAAACCGGAACAGAAGAGAATCGAAGCATTTGAGATGTGGTGCTATAGACGAATGTTGAAAATTAGGTGGACTGATAAGGTAAGGAATGAGGAGGTTCTACGCAGAATCGGAGAGGAAAGGAATATGTGGAAAACACTGATAAGGAGAAGGGACAGGATGATAGGACATCTGCTAAGACATGAGGGAATGACTTCCATGGTACTAGAGGGAGCTGTAGAGGGCAAAAACTGTAGAGGAAGACAGAGATTGGAATACGTCAAGCAAATAATTGAGGACGTAGGTTGCAAGTGCTACTCTGAGATGAAGAGGTTAGCACAGGAAAGGAATTCGTGGCGGGCCGCATCAAACCAGTCAGTAGACAGACGACAAAAAAAAAAAAAAAAAAAAACGCCAGTTTGAGAGGGGCTTAATCGCCTGCACGAAAACTGCAGACTTGCCAACACGGCCTGTGGTTCTCCAGGTCGATCGTTCAGGGTGTTCCGTTAGACGATGTTCGGAGCAGTGGACACGAGATGGCACCCACGTGCGACTTACAGGGTCTGGAGCGACCAGGAACACAATGAGGCGAGAGGATCTGATCGTGCGGCAAGTGATCAGGAATGCTTCAGTGACTCGCTATACAATACAAGCAGATGTACGGGTGTCAGTTGTTCCACAGACCATTCCCAGACGCCTTGCAGATGCGACTTTGCAGTTCTGGCACCCTTTTCGTGTACACCCTTCAACATCAACACAATGGCGACCCCGTCTCAGTGGTGCCAAGCCAGAACGATGTGATCTGCCACAGAATGGCAAAACTTGTTGTTCAGTGACGAATCCCGGTGGACGAATGAGAAACGCATACGGGTGCGGAGGCAGCCTGGTGAACGGTGCAGTTCCGTCATGTTGTCGTGCTACACACTGCCCGGACAGCCGGCGTAATCGTCTGGGGCGCCACAGCCTACGATAGCCGGATCAAAATGGTTCAAATGGCTCTAAGCACTATGGCACTTAACATCTGAGGTCATCAGTCCCCTAGAACTTAGAACTACTTAATCCTAACTAACCTAAAGACATCACAACATCCATGCCCGGGGCAGGATTCGAACCTGCGACCGTAGCAGCAGCGCGGTTCCAGACTGAAGCGCCTAGAACCGCTCGGCCACAGCAGCAGGCTACTATAGCCGGTCTCTTCTGATTGTGGTACTTGGAACCTTACCTGGCCGGGCGTACGTTGATGACATCTATCCATCTCCTGTGGGACCCGGGGCAATTTTCCAGCAAAATGATGCTCGTCCGCATACAGCTCGAGTTGCTCAAGGCTCCCTACATCATGTTCCGACTCTTCCATGGCCGACTAGCTCCCCGGATTTGTCCCCCTAAAGAGAGCATCTTCCCCCATGAACCATGGACCTTGCCGTTGGTGGGGAGGCTTGCGTGCCTCAGCGATACAGACGGCCGTACCGTAGGTGCAACCACAACGGAGGGGTATCTGTTGAGAGGCCAGACAAACATGTGGTTCCTGAAGAGGGGCAGCAGCCTTTTCAGTAGTTGCAGGGGCAACAGTCTGGATGATTGACTGATCTGGCTTTGTAACATTAACCAAAACGGCCTTGCTGTGCTGGTACTGCGAACGGCTGAAAGCAAGGGGAAACTACAGCCGTAATTTTTTCCGAGGACATGCAGCTTTACTGTATGATTAAATGATGATGGCGTCCTCTTGGGTAAAATATTCCGGAGGTAAAATAGTCCCCCATTCGGATCTCCGGGCGGGGACTACTAGAGAGGACGTCGTTATCAGGAGAAAGAAAACTGGCATTCTACGGATCGGAGCGTGGAATGTCAGATCCCTTAATCGGGCAGGTAGGTTAGAAAATTTAAAAAGGGAAATGGATAGGTTAAAGTTAGATGTAGTGGGAATTAGTGAAGTTCGGTGGCAGGAGGAACAAGACTTTTGGTCAGGTGATTACAGGGTTATAAATACAAAATCAAATAGGGGTAATGCAGGAGTAGGTTTAATAATGAATAAAAAAATAGGAGTGCGGGTTAGCTACTACAAACAGCATAGTGAACGCATTATTGTGGCCAAGATAGACACAAAGCCCATGCCTACTACAGTAGTACAAGTTTATATGCCAACTAGCTCTGCAGATGATGAAGAAATTGATGAAATGTATGACGAGATAAAAGAAATTATTGAGGTAGTGAAGGGAGACGAAAATTTAATAGTCATGGGTGACTGGAATTCGTCAGTAGGAAAAGGGAGAGAAGGAAACATAGTAGGTGAATATGGATTGGGGGGAAGAAATGAAAGAGGAAGCCGCCTTGTAGAATTTTGCACAGAGCATAACTTAATCATAGCCAACACTTGGTTCAAGAATCATAAAAGAAGGTTGTATACCTGGAAGAATCCTGGAGATACTAATAGGTATCAGATAGATTATATAATGGTAAAACAGAGATTTAGGAACCAGGTTTTAAATTGTAAGACATTTCCAGGGGCAGATGTGGATTCTGACCACAATCTATTAGTTATGAACTGCAGATTGAAACTGAAGAAACTGCAAAAAGGTGGGAATTTAAGGAGATGGGACCTGGATAAACTGAAAGAACCAGAGGTTGTACAGAGTTTCAGGGAGAGCATAAGGGAACAATTGACAGGAATGGGGGAAAGAAATACAGTAGAAGAAGAATGGGTAGCTCTGAGGGATGAAGTAGTGAAGGCAGCAGAGGATCAAGTAGGTAAAAAGGCGAGGGCTAATAGAAATCCTTGGGTAACAGAAGAAATACTGAATTTAATTGATGAAAGGAGAAAATATAAAAATGCAGTAAATGTAGCAGGCAAAAGGGAATACAAACGTCTCAAAAATGAGATCGACAGGAAGTGCAAAACGGCTAAGCAGGGATGGCTAGAGGACAAATGTAAGGATGTAGAGGCTTGTCTCACTAGGGGTAAGATAGATACTGCCTACAGGAAAATTAAAGAGACCTTTGGAGAGAAGAAAATCACTTGTATGAATATCAAGAGCTCAGATGGCAACCCAGTTCTAAGCAAAGAAGGGAAGGCAGAAAGGTGGAAGGAGTATATAGAGGGTTTATGCAAGGGCGATGTACTTGAGGACAATATTATGGAAATGGAAGAGGATGTAGATGAAGATGAAATGGGAGATAAGATACTGCGTGAAGAGTTGGACAGAGCACTGAAAGACCTGAGTCGAAACAAGGCCCCGGGAGTAGACAACATTCCATTTGAACTACTGATGGCCTTGGGAGAGCCAGTCATGACAAAACTCTACCATCTGGTGAGCAAGATGTATGAGACAGGCGAAATACCCACAGACTTCAAGAAGAATATAATAATTCCAATCCCAAAGAAAGCAGGTGTTGACAGATGTGAAAATTACCGAACTATCAGTTTAATAAGTCACAGCTGCAAAATACTAACGCGAATTCTTTACAGACGAATGGAAAAACTGGTAGAAGCGGACCTCGGGGAAGATCAGTTTGGATTCCGTAGAAATGTTGGAACACGTGAGGCAATACTAACCTTACGACTTATCTTAGAAGAAAGATTAAGAAAAGGCAAACCTACGTTTCTAGCATTTGTAGACTTAGAGAAAGCTTTTGACAACGTTAACTGGAATACTCTCTTTCAAATTCTGAAGGTGGCAGGGGTAAAATACAGGGAGCGAAAGGCTATTTACAATTCGTACAGAAACCAGATGGCAGTTATAAGAGTCGAGGGGCATGAAAGGGAAGCAGTGGTTGGGAAAGGAGTGAGACAGGGTTGTAGCCTCTCCCCGATGTTATTCAATCTGTATATTGAGCAAGCAGTAAAGGAAACAAAAGAAAAATTCGGAGTAGGTATTAAAATTCATGGAGAAGAAGTAAAAACTTTGAGGTTCGCCGATGACATTGTAATTCTGTCAGAGACAGCAAAGGACTTGGAAGAGCAGTTGAACGGAATGGACAGTGTCTTGAAAGGAGGATATAAGATGAACATCAAGAAAAGCAAAACGAGGATAATGGAATGTAGTCAAATTAAATCCGGTGATGCTGAGGGGATTAGATTAGGAAATGAGACACTTAAAGTAGTAAAGGAGTTTTGCTATTTAGGGAGTAAAATAACTGATGATGGTCGAAGTAGAGAGGATATCAAATGTAGACTGGCAATGGCAAGGAAATTGTTTCTGAAAAAGAGAAATTTGTTAACATCGAGTATAGATTTAAGTGTCAGGAAGTCGTTTCTGAAAGTATTTGTATGGAGTGTAGCCATGTATGGAAGTGAAACATGGACGATAACTAGTTTGGACAAGAAGAGAATAGAAGCTTTCGAAATGTGGTGCTACAGAAGAATGCTGAAGATAAGGTGGGTAGATCACGTAACTAATGAGGAGGTATTGAATAGGATTGGGGAGAAGAGAAGTTTGTGGCACAACTTGACTAGAAGAAGGGATCGGTTGGTAGGACATGTTTTGAGGCATCAAGGGATCACAAATTTAGCATTGGAGGGCAGCGTGGAGGGTAAAAATCGTAGAGGGAGACCAAGAGACGAATACACTAAGCAGATTCAGAAGGATGTAGGTTGCAGTAGGTACTGGGAGATGAAGAAGCTTGCACAGGATAGAGTAGCATGGAGAGCTGCATCAAACCAGTCTCAGGACTGAAGACCACAACAACAACAACAACAAAGAGAGCATGTGTGCGACCAGCTGAGATGCCGCTGTGTCACTCTGTACATGATTTAGAGATGACTGTTCAAGGTTTGAGGACCAATCTGCCTCAGGGAAACATCAGACGTCTAATCAAGTCGATGCCTGACCGTTTTGAGGCATTTATTGCAGCAAAAGGTGGTCCAACGAGTTGTTGATATTGCACTGTATTTATTTACTTGTACTCACTGTATTTGTTTACAGGTCTTGATTTTCACTGTTCCTGACTTCATTATAGTGATATTCAAAAAGAAAATTATAATGGTCATGACAGATATATAGACGCCATCTGCCTCGTAAAAAATTTCCAAAAATGGTTACACAGCACACGCTTCTATATCACTGAACGCAACGTGTAATAAAGGCTCAGTACAGGATATAAAACGTAAATAAACAGATCCATGAAAGCAACAGGTGATACTAATTTGTATCAGCTTCACGCTTTTATTGATGCGCAGTGCGACGGGACTGTTTCGCCATGTAATGTTCTCGTCTATTCACATTAAATGCAGAAGTCAACCATCTGTATAAAAACCACTTCATAGCACTTCCACATGTCTCATGTGTAAAGCACTCCGTCTTCAGGCCACAAGTGGCCCATTGGGACCATCCGACCGCCGTGTCATCCTCAGCTGAGGATGTGGATAGGAGGGGCGTGTGGTGAGCACACCGCTCTCCGGTCGTTATGATGGTTTTCTGTGACCGGAACCGCTACTGTTTGGTCGAGTAGCTCCTCAATTGGCATCACGAGGCTGAGTGCACCCCGAAAAATGGCAACAGCGCATGGCGGCCTGGATGGTCATCCATCCAAGTGCCGGCCACACCCGACAGCGCTTAACTTAGGTGATCTGACGGGAACCGGTGTATCCACTGCGGCAAGGTCGTTGCTGTCTCAGGCGTAAAATGAATATTATTCCATGATGCCGTGTACCACACATAACAGCCTGATGTCCACCAACAGCGACCCACACTGACTCAACCTATTTGATGGCTGAAAATAACTACCATGCAGATATAATGCGTCAAAATCAATCCTCTGTTTCCAATTTGGATTCATAGCACATAAGTGAAACAACTTTCTTTACGGCCACTATTCGTCTAGTCTTACGTCACAAGATGGCGCAGCCTTGTGTTCAGTGTATTTTCAGCACAACATGAGGAAAGGAAATAAACTTTCTAAAAGTGATTGGGCAACATGTGCTGTTAAGATCGAATATCTTGCCCCTCAAAAACATAGACATAAGGTACAACTTTATAATGATAATTGCGTTCATATTCAGTCTCACAAAACAAGCTTACATCGTCGGAAGCACAACCGGATATTATCTAGCAGACTGACCTCCCCTTTCTCATAAAACTTAGGATGGAGGAATAGAATGAAATCAACTTAGAGAAATGATCCAGTGGCTAAGGGAGCCCCTTAAGCCCGGTTACAGCGAACTTCTTTGCGGAAAAATTCGAGGAGCTGGCACTCGAAATTATGAACAAGAAACTGAACATCTGGTTCCGTACGTGGACGATTCGTTTGTTCTGTGGCGGCATGGCAGGCAGGAAATGGATCGTTTTCACAAACATCTGAACGGGATCAATCCGAAGATTCAGTTTACCAAGGAAGAGGAGGCAGGCGAAAGATTAAATTTTCTTGATGTACTAGTTTTCAAGAAAGAAGATGGTGGTTTGGGCCACACGGTTTACCGGAGACCCACGCACACAGACCGTTACCTACACCGGGATTCGAACCACTACCCACAAAGAAAGCGGGTCATCATAAAAACGTTGGCGGACAGAGCAAGGAAAATCATTTTCCTGTCATTCAATAAGGACGCGACTGACCGCATAGGAAAAATCCTAAAAGAGCGGAACATCGTAGTAATCTACACACCTACGCGGAAGATACAAGATCACCTAAAATCAGCCAAGGATTCTCGCCAACCGCTGGAAAAAGCTGCAAGTTACAGGATTCCTTGTAGTTGTGTGGAGGTGTACTTGGGTACTACAAAATAACTGTCAAAAAACAACTCGAAGAGCTCAAGTGCAATTGCAGAGGAGGCGTGACTGACAGATCACCACATTCATTTTGATAGGACTTAAGTACGGGGAGCCACAAGCGGATACCATCAAAGGCTATGCAGAGAGGTCATAGAGATTGCAAAACACCCCAGGAATTGCAAAAGGTAGGAGGAAGGCGTGAAATTGAACGATATGTGGATTCCGGTGCTGAAGAAGATGTGTACCAGTCTTCCGCCATGGGATGATAGCAACAGCGGACGACAGCATTCGACAACGGCCAATTGCGCTCGCGTATTCAAAACATGTGACGTCACGCCACTGAGCGGAAGCTCGCGGAAGCGGAATTTTGATGTAGTCAGTAGTGAGCTAGGCTGTGAATCGGACATTCAACAAAGCTACGATCCCACTTGAAAATGTCCTCCGCAGATGAGGGCGAAACGTCGGTTTTTGAAGTGAAATCCATTCGACAACGACATAACAGTCCAAAACATTTTATTAATTGTGAGATTTCCGGCCGTGAAAGTTCATATATTACAGTAACGAGCTTCTCAGTACATGATAAATTCGCACTCTGTCAGCCTACACCACTAAATACGACTAAGCGTGAGTGGAAAAACAGCGCGCGGAAGAATAGAAAGTTGCGACCTAACTAGGCGCTTCAGTCCGGAACCGCGAGACTGCTACGGTCGCAGGTTCGAATCCCGCCTCGGGCATGGATGTGTGTGATGTCCTTAGGTTAGTTAGGTTTAAGTAGTTCTAAGTTCTAGGGGACTGAAGACCTCAGATGTCAAGTCTCATAGTGCTCAGAGCCATTTGAACCATTTGAACCAATTGTCTTACCGCAAATCTGTCGCATCGCACAAATTATTCACCATCGTAACTGTCCATAAGAATAATACGTTCCATCAAATACAGCCCAGAACCAGCCACGTCTTAACACACCAAGCACTGTACACGAAGGGTAATGTAACTCGAACCATAATGGAAAATGAATGGCTGACTTTCTTCGAACCAGAAAGGCACGTGGCAACTCTGTCGCCAAGGCACGGATTGGATGAGGGCCAGCAGCTCGTTGAAGTTTACGGACATATCAGAATGTGTATGTGATGAAGCTGGTTGGCGTTACTGCTCAGAGATAGTGATGAAATAAATACACTCACGGAAAAAAATCGCAACGCCAAAAAATAATTAATATAGAGTAATGTAATTTCGGGAATACATTTGTCTAGTTAACTGATTAATGATGCAAGATAACAGGTTAATTTAAGCGCGAGATAAAGCATTGCAAATGTGAAATGCTGGTACATTAATAACCGATGTAACAGCCAGCATGTTGGTTGCAAGCATGCAGACGTGCATGCATTGTGCTGGTACAGCTGCCACACGCCAGTTTGTGGGCTGGAGTTCTATGCCAGCTGCGCTTGTTCGGTCAATACACGAACGGTTAACGCTACTTATGGGTGACGATGGAGTTGTTCGATGATGTTCCGAATGTGCTCCATGGGAGACAGATCTGGTGATCCAGCAGTTCAAGATAACATATCGACAATCTGCAGAGCATGTTGGGTTGCAACAGCGGTATGTGGGTACGCATTACGGTGTTGGAAAACACACCTTGAAATGGCGTTAATGAATAGCAGCACAAAAGGTCGAATCACCAGATTGACGTACAAGCTTTGCAGCCATGGTGCGCGGGATATCCGCGAGAGTGCTCCTACTCTCACACGAAATCGCAACCCAGACTAAAATCCAGTGTGTCTAGCACGCAGATAGGTTCGTAGCAGGCCCACAACTGGCACCGAGGCAGAACCAGTTTGCATCAGAAAACGCAACGGATCTCGACCACTGCAGTCGCAAATTACGGTGGTTTTGGATCAGTGGAATGCAGCTGGAGGGCTCGGAGCTATCCTTGAAGTGACCAGTCTGTAACTGTTCGTTGTGTCACTGCGGTGCCAATTGCTGCTCAGACAGCTGCTGCAAATGCAATGTGATGTGCCAGAGTCATGCACCGAACAAGGTGATTTTCACTCTCGGTATTGCCACGTGGCCATCCCGGGATCCAGTCTTCCTGCACTGTACATTCTCGTGATCATCGCTCGCGGTGATAATGTACTGTGGCTACATTCCTGCCAAGTCTTTCTGCAATATCGCAGGAGCAACTTCCAGCTTCCCGTAGCCCTACCACATGACCTCGTTCACACTCCTGGCGTCTTTATCGCCTTAAAGGGATGCTTGACTAACATCAGCTCACCACATCCAAGCTAGTCCACAACATGTAGCCTGCTCGTTTTTTTTTTTTTTTTTTTCTTTTGCGGAGGGATCTAAATGAAAGAAAGAAATAAGTTGTGCCTGCCACCGTGCTCCCTAGCATCAGATTAGAAGAACCTCGCCCGATAAGCTGCTGCTGTCCGGGCCGTGATGGCGTCGGATTCTTCTTCACGTACTGCACGGACACTGATTGCTGATTGAAATTAATTGGATAATGAAGAGAACAGGGGAGACTACAGCGTGGTCCATTGATAGTGACTGGACCAAATGTCTCACCAAATAACCGTCAAACGAAAAAACTACAAAGAACGAAACTTGTCTAGTTTGAAGGGGAGAACCAGATGGCGCTATGCTTGGACCGCTAGATGGCGCTGCCATACGTCAAACTGATATCTACTGCGTTTTTTTTAATAGGAACCTCCATTTTTATTACGTATTCGTGTAGTACGTAAAGAAATATGAATGCTTTAGTTGGACCACTTTTTTCGCTTGTGATAGATGGCGCTGTAATAGTCACAAACATATGGCTCACAATTTTAGACCAACAGTTGGTAACAGGTAGTTTTTTTTTAAATTAAAATACAGAGCATAGGTACGTTTGAACATTTCATTTCGGTTGTTCCAATGTGATACATGTACCTTTGTGAACTTATCATTTCTGAGAACACATACTGTTACAGCGTGATTACCTGTAAATCCCACATTAATGCAATCAATGCTCAAAATGATGTCCGTCATCCTCAGTGCATTTGGTAATACGTGTGACGACATTCCTCTCAACAGCGAGTAGTTCGCTTTCCGTAATGTTCGCACATGCATTCACAATGCGCTGACGCATGTTCTCAGGCGTTGTCGGTGGATCACGATAGCAAACATTCTTCAACTTTCCCCACAGAAAGAAATCCGGGAACGTCAGATACGATGAACATGCGGGCCTGCTTCGATGGCCAATTCACCTGTCATGAAATATGCTATGCAATACCGCTTGAACCGCACACGAGCTATGTGCCGGACATCCATCATGTTGGAAGTACTTCGAAGTACATCGCCATTCTGTCATGCAGTGAAACATTTTGTAGAAACACCGGAAGAACATTACGTAGGAAATCAGCATACATTGCATCATTTACATCGCCATCGACAGAATGGGGGCCAATTATTCTTCCTCCCATAATGCCGCAGCATACATTAACCCGCCAAGGTCGCTGATGTTCCACTTGTCGCAGCCATAGTGGATTTTCCGTTGCCCAGTAGTGGATATTATGCCGGTTTACGTTACCGCTGTTGGTGAATGACGCTTCGTCGTTAAATAGAACGCGTGCAAAAAATCTGTCATCGTCCCGTAATTTCGCTTCTGCCCAGTGGCAGAACTGTACACGACGTTCAAAGTCGTCGCCATGCAATTCCTGGTGCATAGAAATATGGTACGGGTGCAATCGATGTTGATGTAGCATTCTCAACACCGACGTTTTTGACATTCCCGATTCTCGCGCAATTTCTCTGCTACTGATATGCGGATTAGCCGCGACAGCAGTTAAAACACCTACTTGGGCATCATCGTTTATTGCAGGTCGTGGTTGACGTTTGACATGAGGCTGAACACTTCCTGTTTCCTTAAATAACGTAACTATCCTGCGAACGGTCCGGACACTTGGATGATGTCGTCCAGGATACCGAGCAGCACACATAGCACACGCCCGTTGGGCATTTTGATCACAATATTCATACATCAACACGATATCGACCTTTTCCGCAGTTGGTAAACGGTCCATTTTAACACGGGTAATGTATCACGAAGCAAATACCGTCCACACTGGCGGAATGTTACGTGATACCACGTACTTATACGTTTGTGAATATTACACCGCCATCTACCCGAAAGCGAAAAAAGTGGTCCAACTAAAACATTCATATTTCTGGTTGCTCCCGTGGCGGTTGAAACGAACACATGCGGCGCAAAATGGCGGATACTGCCGCACGACTGCTGGTCACGGAGTAAGCCTACAATGTACTGCCACGAGCTGTCCCTACCAAGCACTGCCACTAACTCAAGGCGAGACAGTGACTCTCAGTAGTTTTTTAACCTGGGTGCTCGCACAGTTTATGACTCCTCCTACAGCAAAATGTCCCTGCTGCCAACAGGAGCGAGGGCGGGAATGCCTGGCGGTCGCTTAGACTTCCAGCCGAGGAGCACACTGGCCCGCCCACGCAGGGGTCGACGTTACTGGGATGGCGCCACAGGCGTTCGGAAGGCGGAAGAGCCGCTGTCCCTCAGCGCAGCCGTCGCCTTGGCGTGTATTTTTTATGCCAACGTCCACTGGACCTTCTACAGTTCTAAGCCACTTTGACGAATTTATGAATTAAATGATCGGAGAATTCATAAATTTGTTCGTCCGCAGCCGGCCGTTGTGGCCGATCGATTCTAAACGCTTTAGTCTGGAACAGGTTCGAATCCTGCCTCGAACATGGATGTGTGTGTGATGTCCTTAGGTTAGCTAGGTTTAAGTAGTTCTACGTTCTAGGGGACTCATGACCTCAGATGTTAAGTCCCAGAGTGCTCAGAGCCATTTCAACCTGTTAACAGGGTTACACGGCAGTATGGACAGCTTTACTGTTGAAGAGTTGCTCGTGTATGAGTTCACTGAATGCAATGGAATAGCAGGACAACGACTCTACATGCTGCGATGCTCCTGAAGCGACGGCAACCACACCACAGTAGTTTTGCAACTGTACATAGGCGCCTACGGGATAATGGATTCTTCCGTTTTGTGCTGATTGGATATTATAGGGTCTCTCACCGTTGCGAAAGTGTTTTCACGGAAACAACTGCAACTGAGGTAACAAACCGAAAACATGGTAATTGCACTATTACTCTACAACAAAGTAACGGAGGACCAGGAGCCCTGTACTGGGCGAGATGGCGCAGTGGTTAGCACACTGGACTCGCATTCGGGAGGACGTCGGTTCAATCCCGCGTCCGGCCAACCTGATTTAGGTTTTCCGTGATTTCCCTAAACCGCTTTAGGCAAATACGGGGATGGTTCCTTTGAAAGGGCACGGCCGAATTCCTTCCCCATCCTTCCCTAATCAATTGATACTGATGACCTCGCTGTTTGGTCTCTTCCCCAAATCCACCCACCCACTAGGGACCCCTTTTACCAAAATACTCAGAAAATATTGCAAAACAACCTTCCAAATTTTGACGCTACAGTTCGGTAAGGGGCTATAGAACTATTCCACGATCACTGGTTCGTGTTTCTGTGTTAGGTACAACATAAGTTTTGAGATTAAGAGCTGTATCTAGGGAAAGCCTCTTAGTTAAAGAAACTGGTAAGGCGCGGTGAGTGAGCTAAGTCCGCGAAACTAGAAGGACGCTGCTGCGAGCGCTTTGACAGAGCGGTCGTGGGAGGCAGTGCTCGTAACTGGAATAAAACTACGGTAGCTCAGTGGATATAGCAGCAGCATTCGTCCACCGGCAGTCCTGCACCAAATACTATCATATTCGAGAGTTGTATGGAGAAACATATGAATGACGTTACCACTGCCAGCTCGTGACTGCCTACAGCTCGTCTTCATCACACTAGCGCAATGTACAGGGTTCCCTTGTTGACTTTGCACATTTGTTTTATTGGTGTCCTGCTCTGAAGCAGACGAAAGGCATACTTGCCAGTACTGAACTGTTTTGTGTCGCTATTGCGTTGTTTCAGTTTTGAAGCAAAGGGAGATGCGAGAGGACACAGTTACAATGTCGAGGAGTGATCTGTGGCGTGTGTGTGGGTGCATCTGTCTGACTGAGGAAACTTGCTTTTGTTTCAGGCACTGTTAAAGACAAGCAGCGCAGTGGACGTAAGAGAACACGAGAGGAAACGTGTGGTGCCGTCGCTCAAGCAGTTGAGCAGTCACCAACAAAATCCATTCGCAAAATCACCATCTTCTGAGCGATATTACGATATGGGTCGGCATGTCAAAAAGAATGTTCAAATGTATGTTATTTGCTAAGGGACGAAACTGCTGAGGTCAACGGTTCCTAGACTTACACACTACTTAAAGTAACTTACGCTTAGGACAACACTCACACACACCCATGCCCGAGGGAGGACTCGAACATCAGGCGGGAGGAGCGTCGGAATGTCACTATAATACCGATTCGGACTTTTGTTTAAAGGGTAAGTGAATGGAAATCCTTATTTGGACGCGTTGCAAAAACGTGATTAACAGCTTAACTCGAAGACCAGGTGGCCATGGAAAAAAAAATGGTTCAAATGGCTCTGAGCACTATGGGACTCAACTGCTGTGGTCATAAGTCCCCTAGAACTTAGAGCTACTTAAACCTAACTAACCTAAGGACAGCACACAACACCCAGCCATCACGAGGCAGAGAAAATCCCTGACCCCGCCGGGAATCGAACCCGGGAACCCGGGCGTGGGAAGCGAGAACGCTACCGCACGACCACGAGATGCGGGCGGGGCCATGGACCATGTGTGGTTACAGCAGGACGGAGCTCCAGCACATAATGCTATTGCGGATCGTGAGTTTCAAGACGAGCAATTTCGAGTTCGCTGATTTGAGTGTGGTTCAGCAACATCTCCAGCCCAATTGAAATGGCCACCATGAAGCCCGAACCTTACCATGCCAGGCGACCCATTATGGCTGCCTTAGCTGTCGCTGCTTATTCTCTTCACATTGCCAACAAAATCCCTTCTCGTGCAATACTTGACTTAATGTGAGACTGAGTATCTTACTTTATAGCTAGGCAAAATTTTTGTACCACTGAATGTTGCATCAACACAAGGAATCACACCCCGAGCTGAAAGCACAGTGTTGTGTACATAGTTCCGCGTAGCCAGCGCGTACACAATTTTCCCACTAGAGCGCGCCCCGCTAAGCACAACAGCGCAGGCGCAGCGCTCGTCCGTCTCCGCACTACGAGATGGCGCTGCCATAGAGACGGACCAAATTCTGCTTCCGCTGATCCGCGTATTAATATGTAACTCAGCCAATGAGATTGCTACTAACGTAGAACCTTTTCTCCTCGCGGATCACACTCGCGCAGTGATACCTGAACGCGCGAGGTATTATAACGAGTGTACAGACCTCCGATTAGTCAAACTGCATTAGTCTGTAGTCAAGTTTCAGTATGCGCCTAATAACATTATCGTATTCCTGTACATAGACATGAAGAGAAATGTATAGACACTTGGACAAGTATCAGAGATATGTGAGAATAAGATTAACGTACCAAGACCAAAGGAACTTCAAATTGTAAATAGCATCCAGAACCAAGTTAGCATATTTTTATGCTTGTTATTATTTTAATAAATGTGTGTGAAAATTAATCAAGTTCTGTTTAAAGTTGGTCACTGTCAATCTGCTACTCTAAGCGTGCAAGTGGCATTTTTATCGTCTGACCTAACGGCAGAAGATAAACACGCCACGATAAGACCACGAGACATATTGCTGACACTCGCCTACTTCGTTAGAGCGACAAGTCAAATAATCTGATGGTGTTTGTGCCGAAGGTCTTACAGTACGCACACCACACACAGACTTTGTATTGCTAACAGTGAAAACGAAAACGGAAAAATCTCGACGTGCAAGAACAGTTGTAAGTATACTGATGGGACACATGGTCTCCATAAGTACGATTTTAAACTTAGAAAATTACTGGTATGGGCTCATATCAGGTAAGGATTTCAACATAAGTTTCTCATATCCAACAGAACTGACAGGACTTTAGAATTGTAAGAGTTGATGTTGGGGTAATTTCACTGAAACTTTTCACATCATACTTTGGTGAAACAACTTGTAGTGTATGAAACGTTTTAAAGGAAGCCCACTTTGCCTACTTTTTTCTTGAAAACTATGTACATATTACCCACTGCTGAGCATATCGCCACGTGCTGGATTCTGGACAGAACACAAATACGCGGACAGAGAAAATGCATCACACCTTGAAAAATATCTATGTGGGCGGAAGTGTGAAAAACGACTCTGTTTGCACTTAATGTCCTCTGTTATAGACAGATTGTTTGTCCTGCTTATTCCGCTTGCGAAAGGAAAACTCACCAACAAGCTGAAAGACTTTTGTACCAGGAATAAACTGGGTGCAACAATGAACAAGGACTCATTATCGCTGAGTACTGCAGCTGCCTCAAATGTCACGCAAGCGGATTACACAAAATAAAATAAAGCGAAATACAGACGGGCACTGATGTGCCCTAGGGGCAACAATTGCATTCTCAGACGCTCGTGCCCATGTGTCGATACCACTGAAAATTAACTATATGCAAGCACAAGCACAGCGTGAGCTAAATCAATTTCGGTCGTTCCCAGTCTCTAGCAAATGAGGGAAATGATAATAAATTGATCACAGTCAACCAGCGTCTACCGGCCCCGACGAAAACAGTAAATACTGTCACAAATAGGGACGAATCTACACGAGCGACTTATCATTTGGCGCTCCTCTATCCCTTCTTTCTCCTCGTTCTCTTTCAGCCAAGACAGTTTTCACAACCAATTGTGATATGCGCTCAGTTTGGCGCCCCGAGCGGCAGCTACTAATTGCAATTCGTCCTGCACAGAAATTGTACAGTTGTGGTGCCCCAAGCAGGGCCTGTGTCGCTTGGGTCTTGAACCGGCCCTGCGCAAAAATCAGTACACATCAAATCAACATGGCGGGACCTTGACAGAATGAAGGGGCAAAATCGCTTGTGGAGTGTTAGGCTTCATTACAGATACATCTATAGCTAAGGAATCAGAAGTTATCGAAAAATGCACACAGTTTCCATAAGGAAATTCGTTGAAATTTGATATTTTCTGTTTTCTACTCCATACTGTACTTTGGACTTTTCTGAAAATTTTGGTATATAATATATTAAAATCAGACTACTGTGAGACCTTCAAATAATATTTTGAATGTTGTCATGTGACTGTCAAATTTCGCGGCAACGCATCTACTACCACAGTCGAGGCAGTCATATCTTGGGAACTACACACTCTAGAAGGCTGTGAATTGCTTTGTTTTGTGCCTACTGCTACGTCTCAGAAGTTGGCATTACGAATAAACAAATCAGTTCTTTATTTCTGATACTAGTTTTCGTTGAAAGTAGTGTGATTATTGGCTATTTTTGTAGTAAGCTAACTTCTATTGCTTTTTATACACAAATAAAATGACTAAGCGTAAAAGTAACTTCAAGAAACGCAAATTTGCGGGTAACAGATATGTGAGACCTGCATTTTCTTCTAACGTACTTGATTCCAGCGTTCGTCGAAGGAGAGGTGTGTCAGATAATTATGTGAATTACTATGAAGACAGCAAGGCATATGATGTTCCTATGAAAAAACTTGATTTTCTAGGACATGTCAAGAAAAGGATGGGAACACGTCTGCATAACCTCAAAACCAAGCTGCGAAACAGAAAACTGAGGCAAGACAATAAAATGTGCTGGAAGACTAAGGGACAAAGTAATTGACGAATTACAGGAATATTATGGGAAGGCCATTAGAGATAACTGTGACAATTTAGAGAAGATGAAAAGAACTGTGTGGAACACTTTATTTCATCGAAAATCAATCGATGAAAAGCCATGTCATGCTTTGTGTCCACCTCCACCAAACACTTGGTGTAAATATAGGCAAGCGGAATTTTCTGCCACCCTGCATGAATTTACACGTAAACATTCTCTTCCTTTGGCAGTAATGGAGGCAATCAAACCTATTTGCAGAGATTTGGCAAACCCTGAGCTACTAAAGAAGTGTTTACGTGGGAAGACCCAGAATGTGAATGAGTCCTTCAATAATGTTGTGTGGTGCTGTGTGCCTAAAAATGTATTTGTTGGCCTTATGACTCTAACGTTAGCAGTGTCTGATGCTGTAATAACTTTTAATGGTGGGAACTATGAAAGACTTAAAGTTCTGGAGAAGTTATGGGTAAGACTTGGACAGAACAGAGCTAAAGGACTGCGAGAACTGGATGAGCTTCGTGTCGTGAAACAGATTTAGCTGCTCAGCAAATGACAAAAGAAGCAAGAAAGAAGAGGAGGAGGCAAGCACTGGGCTATTGTGACACTGAAGAAGACAGGCTATGGGCCAGGGCAATTCTAGTGCATAAGAGATACAGAAATGTAAGTCTGTATAAGAATTTGTAATAAAAAAGTTTTAAACCTCAATATCTCTGAGCTACATGTTTTGCAATAAATGACCCATTTTCTAAAAAAGTACTGATGGTAGAGACATGAAATTTTCACGGCATGCCAAGTGTGATATTCAACACATATGGAACTAGAATAATTAAAATATCGTGAGTTGTTTTGTTTTTATGTTCATTTATTTACAAAATTCTGTCAAAAAATTGAGTGTTTGAAAAAAAAAGATAACAAGCCCCATAATACAATTTTAGTAATAATTGTAGTTAAGTATATCTAGAAAGGTGCTTTCAATAATTATGGAAAATTGTAAGTTGGTGTCTTAAAAAGTTTACAAGATAATGGGTCACAAAATTCGATAATTTAACATTGACGGCATAGGACGTACAATGTCCCCTTAACAGATATGTTAACTGCAGATAGCAGCCAGAACAGTAAGTCACCCGTGTCAAAACCGGAAGTATGTGAGAAAACACACAGGAGATTGTTTTCATCAAAAAGCAGAAAACTAACCTGGGCAGTCTGCTCGCAAGGCCTGACCATCAGAGGGACATAAAATAGCAGCCGGCCGAAGTGGCCGTGCGGTTAAAAGGCGCTGCAGTCTGGAACCGCAAGACCGCTACGGTCGCAGGTTCGAATCCTGCCTCGGGCATGGATGTTTGTGGTGTCCTTAGGTTAGTTAGGTTTAACTAGTTCTAAGTTCTAGGGGACTAATGACCTCAGAAGTTGAGTCCCATAGTGCTCAGAGCCAGCCTCATAAAATAGCGATGTCTTTGTTGCAAGATCGGGACGGAGCTGTTTAATGTACCATGGGAACACGTAAACACATCGTCCCGTCTGAATTCGTCTGCTATGCCGCCGTCACTGGCCTCTATGGAAGCTCGTAACTCACCGGGTATCTCCGTTGCAGTTCGGGTGTGCTGCCCCAGGACTGCGTCCGTCGCTTCATCGGCTGACTGGCTGTTCCATTGCTGTTTATTGAGATTGTGCTGCCAGAGATTCAGCTTGATATAGAAAAACCACAAAAACTTTCTCTGTCTCGACTGTTTTAAAACTAACAAGGGCTGAGAAGTCGATAGAAAGCTGTGAGAAAATAAATGGCTTTCTCAAAGGAAGAAATTCACCAACGTTTAAGTAATGAAGGAGCTGGAATCCGACGGTTTCAGAAATTATATCACATAGGACGAGAACTGCCTTTGTGTAATTATAGATCTTGCAAGCTACATTTGACGAATAAGAATACCGATGTGATGAGAGAATGTGTAAGCTGCGAGAGGAGGCTCTTAGCTATGTTAAGGTCTCTAGCTTCTGACAGAACTTACGAAGGTCTCACATTCAGTGCAGTTGTATCTCCATGATGATAATGATGATGATGATGATGATGAGGTCACATACTCTGAGGAGCGTAGGAGACGATGCGGAAGACCCGCACCGCCGTACTAGGCAAGGTCCTAGCGGCGGTGGTTTGCCGTTGCCTTCCTCCGAACCGTAATGGGGATGAATGATGATGAAGACTACACAACAACACCCCAGTCATCTTGAGACAGGAAAAATCCCTGAACCCGCCGGGAATCGAAACCGGGACGTCGGTCGGGGTGGCCGAGCGGTTCTAGGCGCTACAGTCTGGAACCGCGCGACCGCAGGTTCGAATCCTGCCTCGGGCATGGATGTGTGTGATGTCCTTAGGTTAGTTAGGTTTAAGTAGTTCTTAGTTCTAGGGGACTGATGACCTCAGAAGTTAAGTCCCATAGTGCTCAGAGCCATTTTTTTTTTAACCCGGGACCCCGTGTAAAATTATTCCGTAAACATACAGCGTCATTTACAAGTGCCTAAGGAAATACATCATGGTAAATCAAAACGAATAAATCAGACGATGTTCTTGCAGACTTCATGTATTTATTTATTTATGTATGTAGCATGAAAGTTTTCCCCTTTAAGATTAAGAAACTCAATTCACATTACAAAGAGTACAAATGGTTATCGCGCACATCATGTAATAAATACAGCAAAATATACAAAAGAAATAAAGCCTTTAGAAACTGTTAGAACTCTAAAAAGAAGTTTAACCTTATTCATTCAAGCTATTCAAAGCAGAAGGTTTGGCGTTCGGCTGAAACTACGTAAAACTACCCTTAAAAACTACCCTAACAATACAAGACGTATATTTTATGAATAAAGATCCGCCGGCCGAAGTGGCCGTGCGGTTAAAGGCGCTGCAGTCTGGAACCGCAAGACCGCTACGGTCGCAGGTTCGAATCCTGCCTCGGGCATGGATGTTTGTGATGTCCTTAGGTTAGTTAGGTTTAACTAGTTCTAAGTTCTAGGGGACTAATGACCTCAGAAGTTGAGTCCCATAGTGCTCAGAGCCATTTGAACCATTTGAATAAAGATCCACCGACGGTCCGTACTACGGATTTAGGTTTTTTTTTTTTTTTTTTTTTTTTGTAATGCGTATCAGCTATATATGGGGGAAGTCAAATGAAAACGAGACAGATGGAAAGGAAGTAAGTAAACTGTTAATTATTTCAAAAGTAATCATCATAACTATTTCTATATTTACCCCACTGTGAGACAAGATTGTCAACGTGTTCATGAGAATATATTTGCTGTTACCTGCGGAACCACGATTACACCCAGGAGTGCACCTCTGCGTCCGAAGCAAATCTTCCGCCACGAATGTCTTTCTTCACAGTTAAAAAAATATGGAAATCGCATGGGGCCATATCAGCTCACCTGTTGCCAAGGTTGCATCGACTGCGCTGGGGAAGTTCCGCTGGGAGCCCCTTACACGCCGGCCGTTGTGGCCGAGCGGTTCTAGGCGCTTCATTCAGGAACCGAGCGACCGCTACGGTCGCAGGTTCGTATCCTGTCTCGAGGATGGATGTGTGAGATGTCCTTAGGTTAGTCAGGTTTAAGTAGTTCTAAGTTCTAGGGGAGTGATGACCTCAGATGTTGTCCCATAGTGCTCAGAGCCATTTGAACCCTTGTAAATAGGCTGTTAAGGTTTTTTTATTGGTAACGCCACCTCTGTATGAAAATCACTGGCTGTGCTGTGTGCAGTCTGTGGCTGCTTTGCATTGTTGTAATACTCGCCATTGTAGTGTTAGGCAGCTGGCTGTGAACAGCGCGTAGCGTTGGCAGTTGGAGGTGAGCCGCCAGCAGTGGTGGATGTGGGGAGAGAGATGGCGGAGTTTTGTAATTTGTCATGAACTGCTATATATATTATGACTATTAAGGTAAATACATTGTTTGTTCTCTATTAAAATCTTTCATTTGCTAACTATGCCTATCAGTAGTTAGTGCCTTCCGTAGTTTGAATCTTTTATTTAGCTGGCCGTAGTGGCGCTCTCTGTACTGCAGTAGTTCGAGTAACGAAGATTTTTGTGAGGTAAGCGATTTGTGAAATGCATAGGTTAATGTTAGTCAGGGCCATTCTTTTGTAGGGAATTTTGAAAGTCAGATTGCGTTGCGCTAAAAATATTGTGTGTCAGTTTAAGCATAGTCTTGTAAAAAACCTAAACAGCCTACTTACACCCTTTTTAGCCCCTTACACATCCTCCATACAGTTCCGAATGGTTCAAATGGCTCTGAGCACTATGGGACTTAACATCTGAGGTCATCAGTCCCCTAGACCTTAGAACTACTTAAACATAACTAACGTAAGGACGTCACACACATCGATGCCCGAGGCAGGATTCGAACCTGCGACCGTAGCAACAGCGCGGTTCCGGAGTGAAGCGCCTAGAACCGCTCGGTCACAGCGGTCGGTTATACAGTTCCGACCTTTCCCCATTTTTTCCATATTTTTGGTGCCCTGAAGAAAGACGTTCGTGGCCGACGATTTGCTTCGGAAGAAGGAGTGCACGCCTGGGTACAATTATAGTTCCGTAGGTAACCACAAACATTTTTTTATGTAGGCCTTGACCGTCTTGTCTCACAGTGGGATAAATATATTAATAGTTACGACGATTACTTTTGAAATAACAAGCAGTTAACTCACTTTTTTCAGCCTGTCTCATTTTAATTTGACTGTCTCTTATAAAACCTAAAAACGGAAATAGGGGCAGTCGACTGGCTTATATTAATAAAATTTATGTCTTTCACTGACAGGTGAAACCATTATGCATTACCGACCGAAGTGGCGCAGTAGCTAGCACACCGGACTCGTATTCGGGAGGACGACGGTTCAAACCCACGTCCAGCCATCATGATGTTTTCCTTGATTTTCCTAAATCGCTTCAGGTAAAAGACGGGATGCTTCCTGTGAAAGGGCACAACGGAATTCCTTCCCCATCCTTCCCTAATTCAATGGGACCTCGCTGTTTGGTCCCCTTCCACGAATCAACCAACCAACCAGTCAGTATATATTCGATAACAATGGAACAGATGCTTTATTTCTCACATCTCTATTGCTGCACTCCTCGCACGACGCGCGGCGTAAACATCTGTAGTTTAGAACTTCTCCAGAAACTCTGTCGCCAAAGTTTCAGCCGCTTCGGACTATGTCATATTATCTATATTTGAACAGCGTTCATTCCCGCACCCAGTGACGGAAGACGAACTTTTGTCGGGCGGTTGGCACGACAGCGCTACACGCGATACAGTTTGTTGGGTGGGGTGGCGCGGGGATCGGCTGTGGGGTGGTCAGACCCAACCGACCATCCAACGAGCAAAATCGGTCTCCCAGTCGCCAAAGAGGACTACACACGTACGGGGTAAAGCTGTCGGCACACGGACCGTGCATTCGAACGTTGAGCGTGCCGAGTTTCTGACGTCATAGCGTGGAATAGCACGTTCGTCACGCACGCCGCCTCCCTTCAGCACAGAGTTGCGAGGCGCCATATTGGCATTTATTTCAAGCCTATATGCATATATATATGCCGTTTATGAGCACCAGCAAATTGAGAATCACTGGAGAACGCGTTGTTAGTTGTGTGATTCGTTCCAATAAAATAATGAGAAACATCGTATTTGTGAGAAAAGAATTATTGTAAATTGCGTATTATGAGTAGGATATTTGAAGGCAGCGACACACTGAAGATCCACCCAAAACGTATTGTTCTTGGTACAATTTGTTACAATTAAATTTCAATTAGTAACATAATTATCTACGATTAACGTTTTTAGCAAAGCGTAACACAATATTGTTAAATACGACTAGCCTATTGTTGGGTTAGCGTAATGAGTAGCGTCTCTGTCTAGTAGTGAGTCCTTGTTGGGGCGGTGGTTCGTGTCCGAACACTTCCATTTTTTCCCCTAACATTCGCGTACTTATTAGGTTCTGATACTTTATTATTACTTTAATACAAGTATATGCTATAATATTTGATGTTATGTAAATATATAATCACCTTTTTTTGACTTTGTTCGTTTGGCTTAATCAAAAAAATGGTTCAAATGGCTCTGAGCACTATGGGACTCAACTGCTGAGGGCATTAGTCCCCTAGAACTTAGAGCTAGTTAAACCTAACTAACCTAAGGACATCACAAACGTCCATGCCCTAGGCAGGATTCGAACCTGCGACCGTAGCGGTCTTGCGGTTCCAGACTGCAGCGCCTTTAACCGCACGGCCACTTCGGCCGGTTTGGCTTAATCTACAGCACAGCTTGCGCTACTTGTATAAAAATATTTTATTCCTTTTTCTGTTACGCTTCGTAATTCACAAGTTACAATGATTCTGCTACTGGGTAGGAACTGTGATCAAGTAAGACTATCCTTGGGGTTTTACTAAAATGTGGGAATGATGAAATAATGTTTATCTTATGCGGGGAAGTATTCCAAATTTGTACTGCACTGTTTGCAATGGAACTTTAATTAGCCTGTGTCCTTATTGATTGGACACGGTACTTTCCTTTTCGTGGACGATGGAGGAAATGTGCGTTTTAACAGAGGTAACGTGGGAATTTTACGCGCGCCCGATGAGTAAACAGTGTGATTTACGGACTATAAACATCCCTTAATTGCCGCTGGAGTGCGTTACGATCACGTATTCCACGTTGGGGCCACGTACCGAATGCACAGGTCGCATCGTTCCTGAGCGTTCAGCAGCACGTTGAACTTGGCACGCTCAACGTTAACGTTCGACAGCACGGGCCGTGTGCCGACGGCTTAATGGTGAAGTGTATGGTGACGCTGCCTGGCGCCTACCTGTCCGGGCTGGCGCCCTCGTCTGTCTCGCCATAGACGGCGCGCACCACGGGCTCCAGCGCGTCTGCCGGGGGCGACAGCGGGGGCGAGTCTGCGTCCGCGTCGCCCGGGGGCGGCTCGGGCGCGGGGGCGGGCGCTGGGGGTGGCTCCGCCGCCTCCGCCGCCCCCTCCTCGCCCTCGGCCGCCTCCTCTGCCCCTGGCGGCGGCACCTCCACCACGTCCACCACGCACCTCACTGCACCCTCCGCCGCCGCCGCCGCCGCCTCCTCACCCCACAGCTGTGGCACACACCAGCCGTCACCATCAGAGATCGACTACGCCTTCTGGCATGCCCTTTCTTAATAGTCTATACAGGGTGTTACAAAAAGGTACGGCCAAACTTTCAGGAAACATTCCTCACACACAAAGAAAGAAAATATGTTATGTGGACATGTGTACGGAAACGCTTACTTTCCATGTTAGAGCTCATTTTATTACTTCTCTTCAAATCACATTAATCATGGAATGGAAACACACAGCAACAGGACGTACCAGCGTGACTTCAAACACTTTGTTACAGGAAATGTTCAAAATGTCCTCCGTTAGCCGAGGATACATGCATCCACCCTCCGTCGTATGGAATCCCTGATGCGCTGATGCAGCCCTGGAGAATGGCGTATTGTATCACAGCCGTCCACAATACGAGCACGAAGAGTCTCTACATTTGCTAGCGGGGTTGCGTAGACAAGAGCTTGCAAATACCCCCATAAATGAAAGTCAAGAGGGTTGAGGTCAGGAGAGCGTGGAGGCCATGGAATTGGTCCGCCTCTACCAATCCATCGGTCACCGAATCTGTTGTTGAGAAGCGTACGAACACTTCGACTGAAATGTGCAGGAGCTCCATCGTGCATGAACCACATGTTGTGTCGTACTTGTAAAGGCACATGTTCTAGTAGCACAGGTAGAGTATCCCGTATGAAATCATGATAACGTGCTCCATTGAGCGTAGGTGGAAGAACACACTGACGAAACTAAAATGAGCTCTAACATGGAAATTAAGCGTTTCCAGACACATGTCCACATAACATCTTTTCTTTATTTGTGTATGAGGAATGTTTCCTGAAAGTTTGGCCGTACCTTTTTGTAACAAAAAATGGTTCAAATGGCTCTGAGCACTATGGGACTCAACATCTTAGGTCATAAGTCCCCTAGAACTTAGAACTACTTAAACCTAACTAACCTAAGGACATCACACACACCCATGCCCGAGGCAGGATTCGAACCTGCGACCGTAGCAGTCCCGCGGTTCCGGACTGCAGCGCCAGAACCGCTAGACCACCGCGGCCGGCCTTTTTGTAACACCCTGTATATTTCTAGCAAATAGCTGATAATCGAGAATTTCACGTGCAAAGCCGTAGTATAATACTTAACTTCTTTCAAGCTTAATAAACTATTGACCATTAAAAGTGCAACACCACAGGCGGCAGCAAATAATGAAATTTTGTTTATTTCGAATACCGCATGTACGAAGGTCACTCCAAAAGAAATGCACACTATTTTTGTAAAAACACAGTTTTCATTCCGCATGTGTGAAAGTTTTCCAGTGTGTAGATACATCCTTCCCGCTTGTTTTCAAACTTAGTACAACCTGTTCCCGTGAGTGGCGCCGTCACAGCATGTCTTCAAAATGGCTGCTACACTTGACGTTCGTCAGAAGCAACGTGCTGTCATAGAATACCTGTGCTGTCAAAACGAGACAGTGGGAAACATCCACAAGAAGTTGAAAAATGTGTATGGAGATGCTGCTGTCGATCGCAGTACAGTTAGTCGTTGGGCAAGCAGGTTACGTGATAAACACGGGCACGGCAGTATTGAGGATTGTCTTCGCAGTGGCAGGCCTCGTACTGCACACACTCCAGACAACGTGCAGAGAGTTAACGAATTGGTGACTGCTGACAGACGCATCACAGTGAACGAATTGTCACGCTACGTTAGGATAGGGGAAGGAAGTGTTTGCAGGATACTGAAAGTGTTGGCGTTATAAAAGGTTTGTGCCACATGGGTTCCGCTGGCCGGAGTGGCCGAGCGGTTCTAGGCGCTACAGTCTGGAACCACGCAACCGCTACGGTCGCAGGTTCGAATCCTGCCTCGGGCATGGATGTGTGTGATGTCCTTAGGATAGTTAGGTTTAAGTAATTCTAAGTTCTAGGGGACTGATGACCTCAGACGTTAAGTCCCATAGTGCTCAGAGCCATTTTGAACCACGTGGGTTCCCAGGATGTTGACAGTAGCTCACAAAGAAACAAGAAAAACGGTATGCAGCGATCTTTTAGAACAGAACGAGAATGGTGGAGTTGAATTTCTTGGAAGAATTGTGACAGGTGATGAAACATGGTTCCATCATTTTTCACCATAGACGAAGAGGCAATCAATGGAGTGGCATCATGCAAATTCACCCAAGAAAAAAACTACAAAAACACACCTTCTGGTGGAAAAGTTACGGCTACGGTGTTTTTCGATTCCGAAGGACTCTTGCTTGTTGATATCATGCCAAGTGGAACCACTATAAATTCTGATGCATATATGACGACACTGAAGAAACTTCGATCTCGACTGAGTCGTGTTCGACCACATCGGCAAAAGCAGGATATTTTGCTGTTGCACGACAATGCACGGCCACATGTCAGTAAAAAAACCATGGAAGCGATCACAAAACTCGGATGGACAACACTGAAACACCAGCCTTACAGCCCCTACCTGGCTCCATGTGACTATCATCTCTCTGGGAAACTGAAAGACTCTCTTCGTGGAACAATGTTTGAAGATGATGACTCCCTTGCGCACGCTGCCAAACAGTGGCTGGTCCAGAATTTTACCGTGCGGGTATACAGGCGCTGGTTCCAAGATGGCGTAAGGCAGTTGAGAGGGATGGAAATTATGTGGAGAAATGAAAATATTGTTCCTAAAGGATGTATCTACACACTGTAAAACTTTCAAACATGTATAATAAAAGATGGATTCAAAAAAAAAAATAGTGTGCATTTCTTTTGGAGTGACCCTCGTAACACAGCCTCAGGTACTTTACCCCACCTGATTCTATGATTTCAAAACAATTTTTTGTAATTACATGTACTTACTAGTTTTGGCAGTAATTAGTGTTTATCAAACTGTAATATGATGGTTCAAATGGCTCTGAGCACTATGGGACTCAACTGCTGAGGTCATTAGTCCCCTAGAACTTAGAACTAGTTAAACCTAACTAACCTAAGGACATCACAAACATCCATGCCCGAGGCAGGATTCGAACCTGCGACCGTAGCGGTCCTGCGGTTCCAGACTGCAGCGCCTTTAACCGCACGACCACTTTGGCCGGCTGTACTATGATACTAGAGAACAATTAAGATATAATTATGTTAAAGCTTTGGATAATTAAGTCAGTTTCCATGAAGTGTTGCTGGTCATTATCTATTATTTTTGTTATTAACTATAAACAATATTAGTGCATCCCAACTTACAATTATTTTATTCATGTTACACGTGCCGTTAACATATTAGCTCGCGCGACTGCATTATTATTCACTCCTAGTTATTAGATGATTTCAAAATAAAATGGAAATGTCGTGTAGCTAGGGCCTCCCGTTGGGTAGACCGTTCGCCTGGTGCAGGTCTTTCGATTTGTCGCCACTTCGGCGACCTGCGCGTCGATGGGGATGAAATGATGATGGTTAGGACAACACAACACCCAGTCCCTGAGCGGAGAAAATCTCCGGCTCAGCCGGGAATCGAACCCGGGCCCTTAGGATTGACAGTCTGTTACGCTGACCACTCAGGTACCGGGGGCGAAATGACGTCAGTCACTAACCGAATTTAATTTTTTTTTTCATTTTTGAGCTGTCGACTGTAATTATTCTGCGGTCTAAATTTATTCAATTTAATTATACATAATTATTACTATCTACAGTGAATCAATGAAATTGGAAATTTATGGTAAGGTGTTATGGGACCAAACTACTTAGGTCATCGGTCCCTAACCCTACACACTACTTAATCTAACTTAAACTAAATTACGCTATGAACAACACACACACACACACACACACACACCCATGCCCGAGGGAGGACTCGAACCTCCCACGGCGGTGCCGCACGGACCGTGACAAGGCGCCTGAAACTGCGCGGCTACCCCGCGCGGCTAGTGAATCAATAACTTGTTATCATTTTTATAATTCGATCGTTGTTGAACTTAAAAAAACCTTCTGCCGTAAAGACCAGGGTATAACTACCAGTATTATTTCGTTAAACATTGTTCTTCGGAATCGACTGTTTGCATTAACTGCGCGGCATTAGGTACACGTGTGACAAAACCTTTCATGCAGACAGGAGGGTACAGGTACGTTAAATATGGTATAGAATACAGGATTAAATTTGTAGCTGATTTGGGTTACATACAGAGTGTGAAATTCAGTACAGGCAGCTGTCACTCTGACAGAAACATAGCTCTTCCTCGACTGAGCATCAGGTAGAACTGAGCTCCGACAGATACGGGTACATCATTCTAAACTGCCACAGCTTTACATCTCAGTTTGTCGACTGTAGTGGCTGGCGCGTGGTGGCATCCCAATTTCTCGGAAATCAGTGGCCAGACGTTTTCAATGGGTGACAGATCTGGAGAATGTGCTGGCCAAGGAGACAGTCGAACATCCTCTGTATCGACACGTCTGTATCGATTTCTACCCGGGACGATAAGAGGTCGCTGGTCCTCGTCTTCGCGAGAGGCGCTTGACGCCGTTTGGGGAGAATTTTTAAGCAGCACGCAACACCGAAACGTTGTTGTTGTTGTTGTGGTCTTCAGTCCTGAGACTGGTTTGATGCAGCTCTCCATGCTACTCTGTCCTGTGCAAGCTGCTTCATCTCCCAATACGTACTGCAGCCTACATCCTTCTGAATCTGTTTAGTGTATTCACCTCTTGGTCTCCCTCTACGATTTTTACCCTCCACGCTGCCCTCCAATACTAAATTGGTGATCCCTTGATCAGAACATGTCCTACCAACCGATCCCTTCTTCTAGTCAAGTTGTGCCACAAGCTCCTCTTCTCCCCAATTCTATTCAATAGCTCCTCATTAGTTATGTGATCTACCCATCTAATCTTAAGCATTCCTCTGTAGCACCACATTTCGAAAGCTTATATTCTCTTCTTGTCTAAAGTATTTATCGTCCACGTTTCACTTCCATACATGGCTACAGCCGGCCGGTGTGGCCGAGCGGTTCTAGGCGCTTCAGTCTGGAACCGCGCGACCGCTACGGTCGCAGGTTCGAATCCTGCCTCGGGCATGGGTGTGTGTGATGTCCTTAGGTTAGTTAGGTTTAAGTAGTTCTAAGTTCTAGGGGACTGATGACCTCAGATGTTAAGTCCCATAGTGCTCAGAGCCATACATGGCTACACTCCATACAAATACATTCAGAAACGACTTCCTGACATTTAAATCTATACACGATGTTAACAAATTTTTCTGCTTCAGAAACGCTTTCCCTGCCATTGCCAGTCTACATTTGAATCCTCTCTACTTCGACCATCATCAGTTATTTTGCTCCCCAAATAGCAAAACTCCTAGAACTACGTAAACCTAACTAACCTAAGGACATCACAAACTTCCATGCCCGAGGCAGGATTCGAACCTGCGACCTTAGCAGTCGCGCGGTTCCAGACTGAAGCGCCTAGAACCTTTTCGCCTGCCTCATTTACTGCATTTTTATAATTTCTCCTTTCATCAATTAAATTCAATATTTCTTCTGTTACCCAAGGGTTTCTACTAACCCTCGTCTTTTTACCTACTTGATCCTCTGCTGCCTTCACTATTTCATCCCTCAATGCTATCCATTCTTCTTCTACTGTATTTCTTTCCCCCATTCCTGTCAATTGTTACCTTATGCTCTCCCTGAAACTCTGTACAACCTCTGGTTCTTTCAGTTTATCCAGGTCCCATCTCCTTAAATTCCCACCTTTTTGCAGTTTCTTCAGTTTTAATCTACAGTTCATAACCAATAGATTGTGGTCAGAGTCCACATCTGCCCCTGGAAATGTCTTACAATTTAAAACCTGGTTCCTAAATCTGTGTCTTACCATTATATAATCTATCTGATACCTTTTAGTATCTCCAGGGTTCTTCCATGTATACAACCTTCTTTCATGGTTCTTGAACCAAGTGTTAGCTATGATTAAGTTATGTTATGCGCAAAATTCTACCAGACGGCTTCCTCTTTCATTTCTTAGCCCCAATCCATATTCACCTACTATGCTTCCTTCTCTCCCTTTTCCTACTCTTGAATTCCAGTCACCAATGACTATTAAATTTTCGTCTCCCTTCACTACCTGAATAATTTCTTTTATCTCATCATACATTTCATCAATTTCTTCATCATCTGCAGAGCTAGTTGGCATACAAACATGTACTACTGTAGTAGGCGTGGGCTTTGAGTCTATCTTGGCCACAATAATGCATTCACTATGCTGTTTGTAGTAGCTTACCCGCACTCCTATTTTTTTATTCATTATTAAACCTACACCTGCATTACCCCTATTTGCTTTTGTATTTATTACTCTGTATTCACCTGACCAAAAGTCTTGTTCCTCCTGCCACCGAACTTCACTAATTCCCACTATATCTAACTTTAACCTATCCATTACCCTTTTCAAATTTTCTAACCTACCTGCCCGATTAAGGGATCTGACATTCCACACTCCGATCCGTAGAACGCCAGTTTTCTTTCTCCTGATAACGACATTTTCTTGAGTAGTCCCTGCCCGGAGATCCGAATGGGGGACTATTTTACCTCCGGAATATTTTACCCAAGAGGACGCCATCATCATTTAATCATACAGTAAAGCTGGATGCCCTCGGGAAAAAATACGGCTGTAGTTTCCCCTTGCTTTCAGCCGTTCGCAGCACCAGAACAGCAAGGCCATTTTGGTTAGTGTTACAAGGCCAGATCAGTCAATCATCCAGACTGTTGCCCCTGCAACTACTGAAAAGGCTGCTGCCCCTCTTCAGGAACCACACGTTTGTCTGGCCTCTCAACAGATACCCCTCCGTTGTGGTTGCACCTGCGGTGCGGCTATCTGTATCGCTGAGGCACGCAAGCCTCCCCACCAACGTGGCCTTCGAAAATTTGGAGATCGGTGGTAAGGTACTATGGGACGAAACTGCTGAGGTCATCGGTCCCTAGGCTTAGTCACTATTTAATCTACCTTACACTAAGGACAAAACACAAAGCCATGCCCGAGGGAGGACTCTAACCTCCGGCGGGAGGAGCAGCGCGAACCGTGATAAGGCGCCTAAGACCGCACGGCTACTCCATGCGGCGAAACGTGGCGTTACCTCTGGAGAGTGAGCGGAGAGTACGCTGGACAGGTGGAGGAAATTGGCGTTCGGGGACACGTGCTGGTGTTTACGCCAGAGATCAACAGGCAGCCGGAGCGGCAATTTTAGATTTGCCGCCGTCCGGAAGGCACATGGGTGGGGAGGAGAGAGAGAGAGACAGAGAGGGAACACGGGGGGGGGGGGGGGAGAGGGAGAAATGGAGAGAGCAGCAGGTTGTTCCTGGGCCAAGCCGGCCGTAGTGCGGGTTCTGCAAGCCGCACTGCACTGAAAGCTAAAGTTTCGCTCTCGGCCTCGATGTCCGATGAACAGAGGGAGTTTTCTGGACACTACAGCCAAGTTTAGTTTTTTCTAGTGTTCTGAACATCACACAAAGATGTGACACGGTGATGGACTGTCTCCGTTCTTTTTCAACTGAGTTTTCGAAAAAGATCCTCCGAACCTCGCGGGAAAAGAGCAGCATGCGACTGAGTATGGGAACCAGATTTACTGTAATCGCAGTACACTGTCCGATGTAGCCATCCTATCAGGAAACAAGCAAATCGCTCGTATTTGTGCTAAGGAGACCATCGAACAAAAGCATACGAGAACACAGGAGTAATGACCAAAACTGCAGCCAAAATACGGATACATCAGTAAATTAGAAAGAAAATTAAGTTTCTAGAGGAGAGTGCCGTAAAAAACCGGAGTGTACAAAGAAGCCGTTTGGGAATGAATACGCAAATACGAGATCGCCCACCAGTCATCTCGAACAAGCTGTAACAAAAAATTCCATTCCGAGAACATCGAGTCACTTCATTTGTAAGTAGGCTGTTTAGGTTTTTTTATTGGTAACGCCACCTCTGTATGAAAATCACTGGCTGTGCTGTGTGCAGTCTGTGGCTGCTTTGCATTGTTGTAATACTCGCCATTGTAGTGTTAGGCAGCTGGCTGCGAACAGCACGTAGCGTTGCGCAGTTGGAGGTGAGCCGCCAGCAGTGGTGGATGTGGGGAGAGAGATGGCGGAGTTTTGAAATTTGTCATGAACTGCTATATTTATATATGATGATATCAAGGTAAATACATTGTTTGTTCTCTATTAATATCTTTCATTTGCTAACTATCCCTATCAGTAGTTAGTGCCTTCCATAGTTGGAATCTTTTATTTAGCTGGCAGTAGTGGCGCTTGCTGTATTGCAGTAGTGGGAGAAACGAAGATTATTGTGAGGTAAGTGATTTAGTGATTTGTGAAAGGTATAGTTTAATGTTAGTCAGGGCCATTCTTTTGTAGGGATTTTGTGAAAGTCAGATTGCGTTGCGCTAAAAAATATTGTGTGTCAGGTTAAGCACAGTCGTGTAAAATTGTTTAAAAGGGGACGTTTCACATTATTCAAAAGTTCTGAAAACCAGTAGTTTTGTACGTAGACGGAAGCCTCTACCTAGGTGGTGATGGACGATTTCTCAGACAACTGGCGAAGAGTCTTCCGATCACAGGCAGGATACTGGGGAAATGCAGCCAGTCTGCAAAGGAAACTGCTTAGGAATCATTCGTGCGCTCCGTTTATAATATTGCTCAACTGTAAGGAAACAATACCAAATAGGACTAAAAGCGGATCTGAAATTTTGCTGGAAGATCAAAACTGTGCATCGGACTGGGACTCACGTGCACAAAGGAGGAAGTGATTAAAAAATGGTCACAAATTTGCTTGACTCACAAGGGAACGTCCCGAAAATATTGGAAACCTGATCTGGCAGACTTGTGGTTAGACGTATGTCATAGAGCGAAAGTCTACTAAAAAAATTTCAAGAACCAGTACTAAGCGAGGAATCTGTGCCCTATGTATCACTCCCCTAGAGATAGTGAAAACAGTAGCAAACTAGTGACAGCACGCATAGATGCATTAATCAGTCATTATTCCCACGCTCTATACTCGACTGGAATGTGAACAAATCCTAAAAGGTTCGATAGTAAGTATCCTCAGTCATGCACTTCACGGTGGCTTGTAATCAGATGTAGATGTGAAATACTGGTATCCCTTTACAAGAACAACCTTCATAAAAAAAAGTCTAGCACAGAAATTGTATTAAATCACAGGGGCTGGAAGAAATTATGGAAGCATCGAGAGAAACGTATCCTTCAACATAAATGCAGTTGCTAGCCAAGCCTGCAAGTTACACTGTTGTTATTTAACCATGAACGGCACCTGTGTAATGTCCTCAATACGCTGCAAGTGTTAATTGTGGTAAGAACAAGTATTCTGAGTAGTTCTGAGTGCATTATGTCAGAGGTAAGCGATATCGTCCGCTGGAAAATTGTTTGTTCTCGTATTGTGGTTGTTTCTGTAACCAAAGTAGCCGAAGTATTTTGTGTTTCAAGAGGCACCGAACCGAAGACAGAACGAGATACACCACATACAGGAAAAGCGGAAACACGTCATCCACTAAGTCACAACGCGGACGAAAATGTGTGTTAGAGTGATCGCGACAGATGTTCATAGAAGAGGATTCTGAGAAAAGTAAGAGGACGTCAGTTGCAAAAGTCACTACAGATCCGAATACCGCACTCGCGAACCACGTCAGCACCGGAAAAACACGAAAGGATCTCCACAAGTAGGTACCGCAAGGCGAGCTGAAATTCCAGACCACTCATAAGTATGTAACTGCACGTAACAGGAAAACGTGGTGATAAGAGTCGTAAAACCTGGACTATGAAGCAATGCAAGAAAGTCGTTTCGTCAGCTGATTCTTTCCACTTCAGGTCGAGTTTACGTTTCCCAAAGATGAAGATGGCGGGGGTTGGATGATGATTTGGGCAGCTACATCGTGGTATCCCGTAGGCCCCATGGTTACTCTGCAAGGCCGAATTATCGTAAAGGATTATGCAACGATTTTAGCCGATCAGATCCATACCATGGCACAATGTTTGTTTCCAAATGGTGATGCTGTATTTCAGGACGACAGGACCGCTATTCACGCTGCTCGCATCGTCCACGACTAGTTTTGTGAGCACGAGGATGTAGTGTCGCATCTGTTCTAGCCCCCACAGTCACCAGTGTACCGATCCTTTGTGGCCGACTTCGCAGAGAAGGGGGCATGGTCGCTATCCACCTTAATTATCGTTGCCTGAAATAAAAATGGTTCAAATGGCTCTGAGCACTATGGGACTTAATATCTGAGGTCATCAGTCCCCTAGAATTAGAACTACTTAAACCTGACTAACCTAAGGACATCACACACATCCATGCCTGAGGCAGGATTCGAACCTGCGCCGTAGCAGCCGCGTGGTTCCGGACTGAAGCGCCTAGAACCGCTCGGCCACCGCGGCTGGCTTCGTTGCCTGAATTTGACACTATTTTGCAGAACGGATGCTATAAGATTTCCTTGAAAACCATATATGACATGTATTTATACATTCTGAGATGATTGGAAGCTGTTTTGAAAGTTAAAAGTTTTGCTGCACATTAAATGTTTTGTTTTTGGTCCACCACCTCTATGTTATACAGCGAAAGCCTACTTACAAAACTTCAAGTATATGGAGACATTCTTCAGTATCCTACGTATCGTTCTCGTACGGATCCTGAAGAGAATATTAACCTACTCACAGCACACATTAAGCAGTCATTCTTCCCGCGCCCCACACGCGACTGGAAGGGGGATCAAATCCTAAGATCGTCTATGGGAAGTACCCTCTGCTACGCACTTCACAGTGGCTTGCATGCACATGTAGAATTCTGGCATCCCGTTACAAGAGCGACATTCATAAAAAAAAGCCACAGAAATTTACATTGCAGTAAAAAAAAAGAACACGGAAAAAAACGTACACGATTTTATTGTCGCCTACTTGGACTAATGGACGAAACAGGATGACTGTAAAAGTATTCGACTTTCTCGATATAAAACCCAAATCCGCAATGTTTTGGCTAAGATGTGCCAAAGAAGATATCCTAATGTTAGATATATAGCTCAAGGTACTTTCGATAGAGATCTTTCCCCTTAAAAAAACAGTGGCAGCGGTAGAGGTCGATCCAAAGAATCAAAAAGACGACACCCCGTGGACAGAGGAGCACAAGCAAATCCACTCAAAAAGTAATGTTTATCATGCTGAACGCCACAGCTGCCTTGACACTAATATTAATGAAAACCATTTCATGTAGGGACCACGCCTACTCGTCATCAAAGATTTCGTCCAAATTTATGGTGTATGCAGAGCTTGGTCAGAAATGAAAGTAATAGAAGTGGGAGCCGCAGATGACGAAGCATTTAGGAAAACAATAACATTTATGGTGCGGATCCGGCGACTGATGAGTCATTTATGTTAGCGTAACTCCAAGGCAATGGTTGACGCAGCGGGAACAGCACACAAAGGTAATCCGACATCTTGGAGTCGAGTTCCTATGTGGAAAAGTTTTTTATTTCCAATTTTTACGTTACTTGTACTGCAACTAAACCGAAATAATGCTCAATACACAATTAATATTTTCATAAATGGCATGAAACAGAAAGGGATTGGAAAATTTGGAGTTGCTAACAAATTTCCAGGAAGACACTGTAAGAAGTACTCGAAGACTTCGTATACAAGCTTAGATTCTTTTATTATTTTAAAGTTGATGATTTACACGTTCTGGCGTGATATTCATTGTGAAAACAGGGTACCCTGTTTTTGTGTCCAGTTGGCGAAGACTGCTCAGAGGCCAAAACGAAATTAACAGAAGTGCTTTAATGGAAAATAAAAAAAAGGTTTCCGCCTGTGAAGTAGAAAAATGGTTCAAATGGCTCTATGGGACTTAACATCTGAGGTCATCAGTCCCCTAGAACGTAGAACTACTTAAACCTAACTAACCTAAGGACATCACACACATCCATGCCCGAGGCAAGATTCGAACCTGCGACCGTAGCGGTCGAGCTGTTCCAGACTGAAGCGCCTAGAACCGCTCGGCCACAGCGGCCGGCTTGTGAAGTAGACCTCACGACCAAAGTATTATCGTTCTGTACTGCGTAAACCGCTTCCTGAGCCGGCCGCGGTGGTCTCGCGGTTCTAGGCGCGCAGTCCGGAACCGTGCGACTGCTACGGTCGCAGGTTCGAATCTTGCCTCGGGCATGGATGTGTGTGTGTTGTCCTTAGGTTAGTTAGGTTTAAGGAGTTCTAAGTTCTAGGGGACTTATGACCACAGCAGTTGAGTCCCATAGTGCTCAGAGCCAAACCGCTTCCTGAAAACTTGCTAAGTTAAATGCTTATGTCTCTCCTGGCCCGTGCCAAAAATGCTTGTTTTTCTAACGCTTGGTTAACTGGAGCTCCCAGTTCTATCACTTCGTTTGTGGCTGAGCCCTGCGTATATCATAAATTCAGACGAAATCGAAGATGAGGAGTAGGAGCGGTCCCATTGTCAGTTGTATTGTTACACGTTTATTGCCTTACGACGGGCTTTCGGTAAAATCAATATAATGTTATGCAGCCGCAAAGCAACAAACCATAGGATTAAAAATGCGTGTTACGTAGTAAGCTGAAGTGTAATCTTCGGTACTTTAGCATCCGCTGCTACAATGTTTTAGAGTGCTTTTTCGCTTTGTGAAGAAAATAAATTTTTTAGCGGTACATTTGTGTGGTGCAGAGACTTGGGGTGGACGGCACCACACGACCTCTGACCTATTACTTGCACCTGGCTGTAGACCGGTCGTATGTTTCATATCGTACTGCTTTCGGTAACGCTAGCGTGTCTGTGAAGTATAAGAAAATTCGACTTGGACTTTGGACGTGGTTACTGCCTCGATCAATCTTTAGGGTTCCAACGGTTTACGACGGGCTACAGCAGCGCCGACGCCTATCACACGAGTCGTTAAAACGTCCGAGAGTAAACCGTTGGCTCATTCAACTGCGCGCTCCTATCGACCCGTGACTAGATTCCTTCTAGCAGAGGGGCCGACGTCTAGCCATAAAATATGGCTCTCGCTCTGAATCTACTAGGCGAATGAGTATGAAGCCAGACTCAGAATTTCATTAGTTCCGATAATGGACGTTCCATGTATGATGCAGAAGGAAGGGGACTAGACAAAACAAACGAGAAAACAAACTATATCGGCAACTAGTGCACTTACAAATTTGTTTCAGATTATCATTTTGGCTGCGCAGAGTTTTATATTACTTAGTGACACTTCGGAAGCAAACAGTTTTAGATAGCACAAGCTCTAAATGACCAGCTCAACTAGCGCAAAAAATTGGAACCAGTTAACGACTACGCAAGAGGCTGGTTTTGGACCCGAAAAATGTTGCTTAAGTCAGTTCCTTAACCTCACAGGAGACATGACACTGGCGAACGTTTCCGAAAGATGGTAGTTGCTGCTGTTGCAATAGTACAGCTGTTGTGTTACTAAAAATCACAAAAGTTTGCTTGCAATGTTGTAAAGACCTGCTTTAGACTATTATTTGCTTCGAAGAATTCAATTCGTAGTTTCCCATAGGCGATTCTATGTTTGGTTTAATGTTAGTCAAAGAGAATGGAGAAATTAGAAGAATGGTTTCGCACAAGGTAGTGCGCTAGCATCAAAAGTATCCATCCTGTACACAAATGATAAGCTATTTGCCCAGGTACGAGACATCTCCTTTATGCAGATGTTCTTTCCCTCACCGTACAAGCGCTAAACTTTTAATAAGGTTGAAAAACTTACATAGTAAATAATGTGCCTTTCATCTTTGCTTAAGATTGGCACGAAGTGCCTTAATGTCCCATGCGCCAGATACTAAATCATCGCCAACCACACACACACACACACACACACACACACAAACACACACACAGCCTGTTCCTGGCATGCTGCCGCAAAACAGCAAGCTAGTACTCTTTCCAACCGAGCTCAGCAAAGCTACGTATCTAGCCATTATTAGGTTTTCCACCTACAATGACTATTGTGCGCACTGTTGAAAGCCGCAGCAAATAATATTCCAGGAAAATGGCGTGCAGCAAACAAGGTGCAAGCCTTCATGATCTCAAACGAACAATGAATGGTTTCTTTTTCTCGGCAGCCGTAGCTGCCTGCCCAGTCTGACCTACATCTACATCAATATCCTGCAAGCTGCCTGACGGTGTGTGGCAGAGGGCACTTCTTTGCTAGGTATCACCAACTGATCCCTCCTTCCCTGTTCCACTCGCGAATGGCGTTTGGGAAGAATTATTGTCGGTAAGCCTCTGCGTTACCTCTAATTTCTCATTGTGGTAACGTGCAAGGAAGTAATATGTTGTCCGTCTCTTCCCGGAAAGCACTCTCTCAACAGTGCAATAGTGAACCTCTCCGTGATGCACAATGCCCCTCTTGCAGTGTCTGTCACAGGAGTTTGACGAGCCTCCCCGTAACGCTCTCGCGCAGACCTAACGATCCCGTGACGAAACGCGCAGCTCTTCGTTGGATCTTCTCTATCTCTTCTATCAGTCCTACATGGTAGGGGTCCATGACTCGAGAACAATGCTCAAGAATATATATCGTCCCCAGTGAAATACTAAGAAAAGACTTAGAAAACAGTATTTATAAAGAAGAGACATTTAAAAATTGAATAATAAGTGGACACTAGCCGCTCAGGCGAACATGTATTTTTCTCATGTATCCGTATTATAATAATTTCTCTGTGTAAGTTTCAAGGGCAAAGAAATACAACAAAATGATCTAAAGAGACGACAAGATACGCTCTTTTGTTACTTTTTTAGTCGTCTTCAATTCTTCTCTTGTCTTGGTTGCTTGTAGACGGACACCTTGTTAGTGCTGGCAAATGTAAGCATATTTGCACTAATTAAGCAGATAATATATTGATTTAATATTATTTTTCACTTTTAATTTGTAAGAGGTGATCCCGATTTCACGTTCGCCTTCCTTGAATTAACCTGCAGCGCAACAATCGTAGCGGCCGATACAGCCAACGACACCATTACGTGGCGATATTAACTTATGAAAATTAGCGGAAGAGAAGAACTCGCCCGCTATTAACATGAGATACATTTTTCTCCACAGCCGCCCGACGTTCCAGAAAATACGTAGCTTTAAGATTCTTATTTTCAGTACAACAGCCGAGAGCCAGAGCCAGGACTCAGACTACAAAGCAATGATTAACGAAGGTAAGAAAAATACTCTCGCGCGTGTGTGGGCCGCAATTGTAATTAACAACTAAGGTTTTTTACTTTAAACTGAACTGACTAGCGAGTAAATTAATATGAAAAGTTTATACCATTGTTCAACTTATATGGTCATGTTTTAAGATGCAGTGAGTCTTACGTCATTAACGTTCCACTGAAGATTAATATTGTTAAAGAAAAGAGAACTTCACAAAAGCATTTAATTGTAAATCAGAAATTGAATCAAATATCATTTTGATTAGTCGGCAACAATCACCATTGCCAATCAATTTCTGTAATAAATAATAAATTAAATTACGACGGCCGACGGATGCGAGAAGTCCTACCTGGTAAGGATCCATGACTCGTGAACAATGCTCAAGAATCGGTCGAAACAAAGCATTATAAGTTGTAATTAGGCTGTTTAGGTTATTATGTTGGTAACGCCAGTTTGCAGTCCGTGGCTGGTTGGCACTGTTGGAATATTCGCTATTGTAGTGTTGGGTAGTTGGATGTGAACAGCGCTTAGCGTTGGGTAGAGATGGGTCGAACTCGTTCATTCCAGTGAACTACTTCATTCATTTCACTCTTTGCCGTGAAGCGTTCAAATGAAGTAGTTCATTCGTGAAGTACGGAAGCCTGTCGAAGTTGCCCAGTTCGCCGCTCAGCCGCTGCTACGCTCGCTTCGCCTCGCTCGTACAATGAAGCTTCGTAATACTTCATAATTTTACCAACAGATGGCCGAACTATGCAGTAACGTGCACGCAACGTTTTACGCTCTTACAGCGTCTGAGTTAACTTAGAGCATGGTCGAAGAGGACAAAGGAAAGATAAACAGAGAAGCCTGTCACATATAAGGAAGGTATTACATTTAATCTTGCTCGAAATTTTCTCATGAAGCGTCCAAAAAAGTCTTTATCTACCAAATGAAATATTATTTGTTGTATTCATGAACTGAAAAATAGGGCTACCAACGAAATGCAGTCCAATTTTATGTTCCTTGTAAAATTTAATCCAAAATAGAAGGAGTATGTTTACCACTGTCACAGTCTATATACCTACGTTAAGTAATTATTCAGAAGTTTTCCTGTAGATTTTTTTTTTTGTTGAGAATAATAACCATCCAGATTTAAAACGTAAACTGTCACCTGTAGTCATTGTTACGATTTCAGGTAAAATCCCTCTTTCAGTGTTATTAACAAACCTTTTATTTTCATGTTGGCTGTGTGTGCTCACACAGCCAGCCCCTTCGTTTATATCTTTAATATTCATTTGTCTGCAAGCGCTGCCAATGGTACGCTACCCGTAGACGCGAAGTATAGCTGCACAAATGGTCACGAGTAATGTCAGCACTGCACGTAGCAGCTGACGCTGCCTTCCACTCGCCCCTCACCGCCCCAACCCGTCGTAAACCTATCGTTCCCCACAAACTCCGTGCGATTCGTAGACAGGCAACAGAGGGAGGACTGAAGTGAAGTGGGTGACGTAGCGCCGATGTAGTGGGAGAGGGAGAGGGGAAGAGAGTGAGTGAACTAGAAAAAAGTGTGACGTGTGCTATCTGTGAAGAGTTTGAAGTACCAGTTCATTGAAATTGAGTGGTTAGTTCACACTTCACTGAAGTGAAGCGTTCATTTAAACGACTCATTCACGAGCTCCCCAACACTAGCGTTGGGTAGTTAGAAGTGAGCCGCCAGCAGTGGTGGATGTGGAGTGAGATGGCGGAGTTTTGAGAGGTTACTATAAGCGGACGATCTGGACTTGTGCCCGCCAGAAAAAGGAAATTTGTAAAGATGGATGTCATGAATTGAACACTATTAAGGTAAATACATTGTTTGTTCTCTATCAAAATCTTTCATTTGCTAACTATGGCCGGCCGCGGTGGTCTCGCGGTTCTAGGCGCGCAGTCCGGAACCGTGCGACTGCTACGGTCGCAGGTTCGAATCCTGCCTCGGGCATGGATGTTTGTGATGTCCTTAGGTTAGTTAGGTTTAAGTAGTTCTAAGTTCTAGGGGACTAATGAGCACAGCAGTTGAGTCCCATAGTGCTCAGAGCCATTTGAACCATTTGCTAACTATGCCTATCAGTAGTTAGTACCTTCAGTAGTTAGAATCTTTTATTTAGCTCGCTGTATTGCAGTAGCTCGAGTAACGAAGATTTTTGTGAGGTAAGTGATTCATGAAAGGTATAGGTTATTGGTAGTCAGGACCATTCTTTTGTAGGGATTACTCAAAGTTAGATTGCATTGCGCTAAAAATATTGTGTGTCAGTTTAGTGATGATCAGAATAAGTAAAGAGATAAGTGTCAGCGTACGTTCAGTTTTGCTCAGCTGTTTGAAAATCAAATAACGTAAGAGTTTTTCCAGCACTGTCATTCATAATTTTTTCAAGGGGACGTTTCAAAGTCACTTCTTTAGTAGAAGAGTTACATTTCCTTAAGATGACTCCTTCGAATCTCAGTGCAGCATATGCTTTTCCCATTATAAGTAGCGATCAAAAAGTTTCCGTCTGAGGGCGTTGCTGCAGAGTAATAAGCACCGTATCGCAATATCGATGCAGGTATATAAGCGCCTAGATGTACGGAAGACATTCATGTCTTACTCGCGTGCGTGCGGTATAAGTGGTTACATGAGTTGTGGCGAAGTTATTACCAAATAAGTCGAAACAGCACCAACGTGCTGTTGTTCTTTTCTTGGCTGCCGATGGACAAACACCGGTAGATATTCATTGGAGAATGAAGAATGTGTATGGGACACCATGACCGTCGAAAGACACCGTTGTGGAGTGGTGGTAACGGTGCGCCAATTTCTGTGCAAGGTGTGCTGCTGCCATCGCAAATGTCGTAACGCAGAAGTTCCACCGACTCAAGTGGGAGACACTCCAACACCCACCGTATAGTCCTGATCTCTCCCCATGCAGTTATCACGCCTTCGGTCCCTCAGAAAAGGCCTTGTACGATCGACGATTCCCGTCGGACGAGGCTGCACAGCACGCAGTTAAGGACTTCTTCAAGCAGCAGGACATGGTGTTCTACCAAAGGGGCATCTTCAACCTGGTGAGTCGGCGGAATGATTCTTTCAGTGCTGACGGCGATTTTGTCTGATTTGCATACGGATTCTAGACCGTACGTCCTTCGAATAAAAACTTTTTGATCGCCCCCTATATTTGTTTTATGCGATCATTCCACTTGAAATCGCCATGGATAGCTATTGCTAGATATTTTACGGTGGCTACTGTTTCCAGCAAGTTGTCGTCAATAGGCCGCTGGACCTGATGGGATACCAGTTCGATTTTACACAGAGTACGCTAAGAAAAGAAACTTGCCCCCCGCCCTCCCCCCCCCCCCCCCCCCTTTCTTGCAGCGGTGCAGCGTAGGTCTCAAGAAGAGTGTAGCGTTCCAAAATATTGGAAAAGGGCACAGGGCTACAATATAGCAGGTCAGCAACTGGAAGCAGTTAATTCCATAAATTATCTGGGAATAGGCATTAGGAGTGATTTAAAATGGAATGACCATAGAAAATCAATCGTCGGTAAAGCAGGTGCCAGACTGATATTTATTGGAAGAGTCCTAAGAAAATGCAGTCCGAAAACAAAGGAAGCGGGTTACAGTACACTTGTTCGCCCACTGCTTGAATACTGCTCACCGGTATGGGATCTGTACCAGATAGGGTTGATTGAAGAGCTAGAGAAGATCCAACGGAGAGCAGCGCGCTTCGTTACAGGATCATTTAGTAATGGCGAAAGCGTTCCGGAGATGATTGATAAACTCCAGTGGGAGACTCTGCAGGAGAGACGCTCAGTAGCTCGGTACGGGCTTTTGTTAAAGTTTCGACAACATACCTTCACCGAGAAGTCAAGCATTATATTGCTCCCTCCTGCGTATAACTCGCAAAGAGACCATGAGGATAAAATCAGAGAGATTAGAGCCCACACAGAGGCATACCGACAATCTTCCTTTTCACGAACAATACGAGACTGAAATTGAAGGGTGAACCGGTAGAGGTACTCAAGGTACCCTCCGCCACACACCGTCAGGTGGCTTGCAGAGTATGGATGTAGATGTAGATGTAGTGTAGTTGTACAGTAGTGGATTTTTTTCCTGTGTTTAGGCAAAATGTTACATTTATTTACGTTCAGGATAAATTGCCGGAAACTGTACCGTTCATCAATCTTCTGTAGGTCATTTTGCAAATCGATACTGTCTTCTGGCGTTACTACTTTCCTATAGACATGCTCATCATTGCGAATAGTCTTGAAGAGCTTCCGACGCTTTCTATTAGATCATTCATATACAATGCAAACGGTTATATTCTTATTACACTTCCTCGGGGTACTGCGGAAATTACCTTTACATCTATCGATTTTGTTTCGGTAAGAAGGACGAGTTGAGTTCTATCAGCGCGGAAGTCTTGAATCCAGTTGCAAGTCTGGTCTGATGCTCGGTAAGCTCGTGTTTTCTTCACTAAACAGCAGTGCGGGGCGGTGTCAAATGCCTTCCTGAGACCAAGGCACACGGCACCAACCTGTGGGCTAGTGTGTGCAGCGAAACTGATGTCATGGAGGTATAGAGCGAGCCGAGTTTCGCAAGGTCTCTGTTCAAGTAACCCATGTTGATTTATATGCAGGAGATTTTCGTTCTGCAAAAACGTCATGATTCTTGAGTATAAAACACGTTCCATAATTCTGCAACAAACTGACATCAACGATACAGGCCTACAATTCTGTGCAGCTGTCCTGCCCTACGATAAACTGCTGCTAGAAGGGAAGTTAATTCTTTCGTATAATCTTTGTAGAATCTTACAGGTATCTCATCTGGTCGTGATGTCTTTCCACAACAAAGCGGTTGTAGCTGCTTTTCTTTTCCGCAATCGGTTATCTCAATATCTGCCACTTCGACGTTCGTAAGATGACTGAAAAGAGGAACCGTATTACGACACTCCACAGTGACACATTTTCGGAAGACCACATTCAGTATTTCGGCCTTCCCTGTGTTATATTCTGTTTGGGTGGTCACTGAGTGAATACATGTTTCTGAACCGCTGACTAATTTTACACAAGACCAAAGCCTTTTAAGGTTTTTAGTCAGACCGGTTGATAAAATGTTACGTTCAAAATCACTGAAAGTTTCTTTCATCCTTCTGCTTACGTTCATTTTCGTTTCCTTCAGCTTTTGTTAGTCTGCTATGTCCTGACTTCTTTTGAATCTGTGATGAAGCTCTCTTTGTTTACGTAGCAATTTCCTCACACGAATATTAAATCATGGTGGGCCTTTCCCATTCCTTAATACTTTGTTCGGAACATACATGTCTATGGCATATTTAAAAATGCTTTTAATTTTTTTCTTTTTGTGCTCCATATCTTCGTCCGCAGCTCTGAATATTTGATGATGATTGCTCAGATATCTGCAATCTGTATCTCGTCACTCTTGCTAAGTAAAACTATTTTCCTACCTTTCTTAACTTCCTAGTAATGCTTGTAATCATAGTTTGTATCACACCCTTAAGGTCACTGATATCTTCCTCTAATTAACTGATTTGGTTAGTTCAGATTGGTTTCTTACTAGTAGCTGTAAGACGTTATTTTCTCGATTTGGCTCTTTTATTATTGGTTCGAAGTAATTTTCGGACAAGACATTCAGAATAAGGTCACAACGAAACCCTATCCCACTCTATCGGCGGTAAGATGAAGTCACATGCAAGTTAAAGTTAAAATATTCTGGATTCTTAGGCTACGTCATATTTCCTCTAAAATAATCGACTTTTGAACCCCTACTGCTATTGATTGGCCATCATCATTGGCTAGATGCGAAACGGAGTGAGCAAGAGACGGGGAATGTTTATCCAAAATATTATTGTCCTCCGAGGTGACTTACAAGCAAACATTCTCCTTTTCTTGCACAGTGCCTTTCGCATTTAGCCAATGATGATGGCCAATCTATAGCAGTAGGGAGAATTTCAACCAATAACCATTCTCCAGCGTAAGTGTGGAATAGTTCTTTTCTATCCAATGACGACGGACCACCATTATTATTCACAAGAGTTTAGCCAACAATGTCCCTTCTTCTGCATCAGTGCGTGAATATTCGCCTATGACGATGGCCCACCAATGGTAGCCACACGAATTTTAACCAATACTCCGATTTCTCCAGCACAAACGCGATACTGGTCTCTGCAGTTGTGGACACCGAAACATCCTAAAGAAGATCCCAGCATAGATGTCGAAACGTCAATTATTTGAGAGGAAATATGACGTGGCCTAACAACCCAGAAGATTTTAACTTTAGTGACAATGGCCACGAAAGCCTGCAGACTTACATAATTCTGCAAGGTCTCTCTGAAGTGTTCTACCACTACAGTTCTTGACCCACGCAGTCCATAAAAGCATCTGAATACCGTTTTTGTCTGACCTTTGATGCTTAACTTCATCCATATTAATCCACATTCGGAAACCATGTAACCTCGTTAGATATTATCGAATTCTTTACTGCAGTAAGTACGCCACCACCATTGCCGACTAACGTATCCTTACGATAAATATTCCAATCTGAACTTAGGAGCCGGCCGCGGTGGCCGTGCGGTTCTGGCGCTGCAGTCTGGAACCGCGGGACTGCTACGGTCGCAGGTTCGAATCCTGCCTGGGGCATGGGTGTGTGTGATGTGCTTAGGTTAGTTAGGTTTAAGTAGTTCTAAGTTCTAGGGGACTTATGACCTAAGATGTTGAGTCCCATAGTGCTCAGAGCCATTTGAACCATTTTTTTTTTAACTTAGGATTTTCATCCTATATACTTCCGGTTTAAACCAGCTTTCTGTTTCTAATACTATATGGACGTTATAACGTTCAATAAGTGATACTAATTCTGCAGCCTTTACCTGGCGGTATTCGTTGCGACGGGATCTTCTCATGAAATTTCACTCACCAGTTTTGTCCTGCGATTGCGAAAACATTCTGTTGGCACCCACCTACACAGGGAGAAATGATCATTACGATAAAATAAGAGAAATCAGGGCTCGAACAGAAAAATTTAAGTGCTCGTTTTTCCCGCGTGCCGTTCGAGAGTGGAACGATAGCGAGACAGCTTGAGGGTGGTTGATTGAACCCTCTACCAGGCACTTTATTGTGAATAGCAGAGTAATCACGTAGATGTAGAAAATGGTTCAAATGGCCCTGAGCAATATGGGACTTAACTTCTTTCGTCATCAGTCCCCTAGAACTTAGAACTACTTAAACCTAATTAACCTAAGGACATCACCCACATCCATGCCCGAGGCAGGATTCGAACCTGCGACCGTAGAGGTCGCGCGGTTCCAGACTGAAGCGCCTAGAACCGCTGGGCCACACCGACCTGCGTAGATGTAGATGTAGTTGTAGATGCTCCTGCAGTTTGCTAATATCACATTAATCTGTTCTACATCCGATCTATAGAACGAGGATTCTCTGAAAACATAGTGGCTCATGTATCTTAGATTTTGGCTGGCAATTCGTCACTGATCCCGAGGAGGGGGTTACTCTAAAACTTTGAAAACCCGCATGTGCATGCCACATGTGCTCCGCTACACTTGAAGTAGCTTCCTGCGTGCGTTCAGTGCATACCTCGTCTATTAAGTGGAATAATGGCTTAGACCTTCCACTCTGCTCCAAACCAAAGGACCGCGATCGAACTTGTGTATGGTGCTACAGACATTGAGCTGAGGCTACAACTCGCGTGTGATGCTAATTGCCTTCACCAAATCTGTCGAAAGGACCTGAACATGGCCTCAGAACCCAAGCGTAAGGGTCATTCTTTCAGCCTTGAGCCGCTATTTGCAGCCAGCTGCATCCAGTGTGTTTGTCAGTGTTAGTAGGGCCCCCTCCACGTCCCGGGCAAGACCCCCTGACAAACATACTGAGTGCGCACTGGTATTCTTTTCTGTCCTGCCTGCTGTTCCTCAGGGGATCCACTGCCCACCAAACGTTGGAGCTCCCAATCACTACCATACCCGCCCTCTGCACTTGTCTAAACCGAGCAGGAAAATCGGCCGTTGGCACATAAGAGAGAGTTCCCGTGCTGAATCAGAAGTACGAGGGTCACTCCAAAAGATATGCACACTTTTTTTTATCCATCTTTTATTCTACATGTTTGAAAGTTTTACAGTGTATAGATACATCCTTTAGGAACAATATTTTCGTTTCTCCACATAATTTCCATCCCTCTCAACTGCCTTACGCCATCTTGGAACCAGCGCCTGTATACCCGCACGGTAAAATTCTGGACCAAACTGTTGGAGCCACTGTTTGGCACCGTGCACAAGGGAGTCATCATCTTCAGACCTTGTTCCACGAAGAGAGTCTTTCAGTTTCCCAAAGAGATGATAATCACATGTAGCCAGGTCAGGACTGTAAGCCAGGTGTTTCAGTGTTGTCCATCCGAATTTTGTGATCGCTTCCATGGTTTTTTGACTGACATGTGGCCGTGCATTGTTATCCAACAGCAAAACATCCTGCTTTTGCCAATGTGGTCGAACACGACTCAGTCAAGCTTGAAGTTTCTTCAGTGTCGGCACATGTGCAGCAGAATTTATGGTGGTTCCACTTGGCATGATGTCCACAAGCAAGAGTCCTTCGGAATCGAAAAACGCCATAGCCATAGCTTCTCCAGCAGAAGGTGTGGTTGTGAATTTTTTTTCTTGGGTGAATTTGCATGCTTCCACTCCATTGACTGCCTCATCGCCTCTGGTGAAAAATGATGGAGCCATGTTTCATCACCTATCACAATTCTTCCAAGAAATTCATCTCCACCATTCTCGTACTGCTCCAAAAGTTCGCTGCATACCGTTTTTCTTGTTTCTTTGTGAGCCACTGTCAACATCCTGGGAACCCTCTGGCACAAACCTTTTTTAACGTCAACACTTTCAGTATTCTGCAAACACTTCCTTTACCTATCCCAACGCAGCGTGACAATTCGTTCACTGTGATGCGTCTGTCAGCAGTCGCCAATTCGTTAACTCTCTTCACATTGTCTGGAGTGTGTGCAGTACGAGGCCTGCTGCTTCGAGGACATTCCTCAATATTGCCGTGCCCGCTTTCATCACGTAACCTGCTTGCCCGCCGACTAACTGTACTACGATCGACAGCAGCGTCTCCATACACCGTTTTCAACCTCTTGCGGATGTTTCCCACTGTCTCGTTTTGACAGCACAGGAATTCTATGACAGCACGTTGCTTCTGACGAACGTCAAGTGTAGCAGCCATCTTGAAGACATGCTGTGACGGCGCCACTCACGGGAACAGGTTGAACTGTTTGAAAACAAGCGGGAAGGATGTATCTACATCTACACACTGTAAAACTTTCACACATGCAGAATGAAAACCGTATTTTTACAAAAATAGTGTGCATTTCTTTTGGATTGATCCTCGTATTATCAATACTGGTTAGTGCCTCGTACCTGTTGCTACGGTGTAAGGAGCCAGCTTTGCGGCCCATTCCCTCTTTCGTTTTCCGCTCAGTGACTTGCGAACACACTACCGTCCGCCGTTCACTCTGGAGAGAAGATGGACCGGTCAGATGTCGCCTATCAGAAGACGCAGCGACACCGTGGTCACTAGGGGAATCCAACCGCACCAAAAGTGTTGCAGGTCTCCTCATCGGCATCCTGATGTCGCCGCAACTTTGAGCAACAGCCCCAAGCCTGTCGACTGTGGCCAACACTGCCTCCAGCTGTTTATGGACAGCAACCATTTCTCATTGTGTCCGTTCACAACAAGCACAGTCCTTATCCATACCATAATATACACTACTGGCGATTAAAATTGCTACACCAAGAAGAAATGCAGACGATAAACGGGTAGTCATTGGACAAATATATTATACTAGAACTGATATGTGATTACATTTTCACGCAATTTGGGTGCATAGATCCTGAGAAATCAGTACCCAGAACAACCACCTCTGGCCGTAATAACGGCCTTGATACGCCTGGGCATTGAGTCAAACAGAGCTTGGATGGCGCTTACAGGTACAGCTAGCTGCCCATGCAGCTTCAACATGATACCACAGTTCATCAAGAGTAGTGACGGGCGTATTGTGACGAGCCAGTTGGTCGGCCACTATTGACCAGACGTTTTCAATTGGTGAGAGATCTGGAGAATGTGCTGGCCAGGGCAGCAGTCGAACATTTTCTGTATCCACAAAGGCCCGTACAGGACCTGCAACATGCGGTCGTGCATTATCCTACTGAAATGTAGGGTTTCGCAGGGATCGAATGAAGGGTAGAGCCACGGGTCGTAACACATCTGAAATGTAACGTCCACTGTTCATAGTGCCGTGAATGTGAACAAGAGATGACCGAGTCGTGTCACTAGTGGCACCCTATACCATCACGCCGGGTGATACGCCAGTATGGCGATGACGAATACACGCTTTCAATGTGCGTTCACCGCGATGTCGCCAAACTCGGATGCGACCATCATGATGCTGTAAACAGAACCTGGATTTATCTGAAGAAATGACGTTTTGCCATTCGTGCACCCAGGTTCGTCGTTGAGTACACCATCGCAGACGCTCCTGTCTGTGATGGAGCGTCAGGGGTAACTGCAGCCATGGTCTCCGAGCTGACAGTCCATGTTGCTGCAAACTTCGTCGAAATGTTCGTGTAGATGGTTGTTGTCTTGTAAATGTCCGAATCTGTTGACTCAGGGATCGAGACGTGGCTGCATGATCCGTTACAGCCATGCGGATAAGATGCCTGTCATCTCGTCTGCTAGTGATACAAGGCCGTTGGGATCCAGCAGGGCGTTCCGTATTACCCTCCTGAACCCACCGATTCCATATTCTGCTAACAGTCATTGGATCTCGACCAACGTGAGCAGCAGTGTCGCGATACGATAAACCGAAATCGTGACAGGCTACAATCTGACCTTTATCAAAGTCGGGAACGTGATGGTACGCATTTCTCCTCCTTACACGAGGCATCACAACAACGTTTCACCAGGCAACGCCGGTCAACTGCCGTTTTTGTATGAGAAATCGGTTGGAAACTTTTCGCATGTGAGCACGTTGTAGGTGTCGCCACCGGCGCAAACCTTGTGTGAATGCTCTGAAAAGCTAATCATTTGCATATCACAGCATCTTCTTCCTATCGGTTAAATTTCGCATGTGTGGCACGTCATCTTCGTGGTGTAGCTGTTTTAATGGCCAGTAGTGTATAAAAGAAACTGAATTAGATCTCAAAAAATACAAACAAAGCAGTCAGGAGTGACAGAGAAAGCGCAAAACATATCCCTACAAAACGGAAAGTTACTCCATTTGCCACTGCTGAGGTTGGAGTGTACGCAAAATATAAAGGAGGAGAATAAAAAAAAACACTAAAATCTGCTCTGCAGAGTTCTCACTATATCCTAAGATCGGAAGACCTGCAAGCTCTTGAAAATAGAAATGAGCTTCTCCGCTGAAAATAGGTGTATTAACAGTTACTATTTAGTAGAAACTCTGCTTACACAAAAGCTACTGCACGAAATAAATAATCATATTCTGGAACAGTGATCTAAACTATATGCTGTGTACAAACACGTGATTTAAGCGGAGCCACGCCACGTGGCGCTTTTGGCAGCAGGAAGCTACCCGAAATAGTTACCTCGCAGGTAGATATGCACCTAAACTTACGGAAAAAACTTAGAGTAAGTTAGAAAAACACTAGTCTACACAGAAGTTAAATTAGCAGGATCTCAAGTTGATACCGTATTTCTAGATTTCCGGAAAGCTTTTGACACCGTTCCTCATAAGCGACTTCTAATCAAGCTGCGGGCCTATGGGGTATCGTCTCATTTGTGCGACTGGATTCGTGATTTCCAGTCAGGAAGGTCGCAGTTCGTAGTAATAGACGGCAAATCATCGAAAAACTGAAGTGCTACCAGGTGTTCCCCAGGGAAGCGTCCTGGGACCTCTGCTGTTCCTGATCTATATAAATGACCTGGGTGACAATCTGAGCAGTTCTCTTAGGTTGTTCGCAGATGATGCTGTAATTTACAGTCTAGTAAGATCATCCGAAGACCAGTATCAGTTGCAAAGCGATTTAGAAAAGATTGTCGTATGGTGTGGCAGGTGGCAGTTGACGCTAAATAACGAAAAGTGTGAGGTGATCCACATGAGTTCCAAAAGAAATCCGTTGGAATTCGATTACTCGATAAATAGTACAATTCTCCAGGCTGCCAATTCAACTAAGTACCTGGGTGTTAAAATTACGAACAACTTCAGTTGGAAAGACCACATAGATAATATTGTGGGGAAGGCGAGCCAAAGGTTGCGTTTCATTGGCAGGACACTTAGAAGATGCAACAAGTTCACTACAGAGACAGCTTACACTACACTCGTTCGTCCTCTGTTAGAATAGTGCTGCGCGGTGTGGGATCCTTACCAGGTGGGATTGACGGAGGACATCGAAAGGGTGCAAAAAAAGGCAGCTCCTTTTGTATTATCACGTAATAGGGGAGAGAGTGTGGCAGATATGATACGCGAGTTGGGATGGAAGTCATTACAGCAAAGACGTTTTTCGTCACGGCGAGATCTATTTACGAAATATCAGTCACCAACTTTCTCTTCCGAATGCGAAAATATTTTGTTGAGCCCAACCTACATAGGTAGGAATGATCATCAAAATAAAATAAGAGAAATCAGAGCTCGAACAGAAAGGTTTAGGTGTTCGTTTTTCCCGCGCGCTGTTCGGGAGTGGAATGGTAGAGAGATAGTATGATTGTGGTTCGATGAACCTTCTGCCAAGCACTTAAATGTGCAGAGTAATCATGTAGATGTAGAATGTAAACGATGTATACAAACCGCATACAACAATTAAGCTGCTCTTGCTGATCTCCACTCTCTTGAATATTTACTGTTTGCTACGGCCAGGGAATCATGGAAATAAAGTGGGACTAGCGTCTTCTTCGGCGCAACAATACACTAAAGAGCAAGCTCACTCAACACAGACGGTCGAAATACACGCTAACTCTTACAACACGAATAAATAGCTCTACTAAAAACAGCTAAATAATCAGCTACTATTCACCTCTAGTGAGACGTAAGTCAGGATACCACTAAACCAAACGACATGGGCCTATACAAACTGGGTACAACAGATAGGCTGTTAATGCTCCTGTTGACCTCAGCTCTGCTTGGAGGCTGGGGCACTACTGAGTGTGGAATAGATTTGCCTTCGCGAAGAAGTAGACGTCATCCTCAAAGAAACGTACGAAATAATACCTCGTAGCTTGAAGGCTATACCTTTGGAGAAACTGCACAAAGTAACTGTGCTTTTGCTCCAACAGTGCGACGAGCAGCTGAGAATACAGTGAGAAATTGACGCAGACCTTTGAAGAAAGGCATATATGGAGCAAAGAAGCTATCGGTGTACCACAACAACTAAAATCAAGACGGACTCTCAGGTCACAGTTTAGCGCACAGGCATTACAGGTCCGTGGAAGACGAAGCGAGTGCTTAGTCTTATGTGTAGCTTGAAGCATGAGGTGTAATCCTTCGTGGCTGCGGTCTGGTGTAAGACTGCAACATATGTTGGGGTCTCTGGTTTTCTGTTCAAGTGCATCCTGCTGATGTACAGAAGGCACATTAATGTGCCCGTACACAAAAGAGTTCTTATGCGGACTATCTATAACAGGCCGAAAACAAATTCTTTTAAATCAGCTGCGAATGTAAACACCAAAAATGTTATGCAGAATCAGCTATTAACGAAGATCAGTCCTCAGACTGGAGCAGCATCTTCATCCAATCCGAGCATGTCCTCCGTCTGTAATGATGTCTATGTCTTTCACCATGGATTCTAACCTTCAGCTTTTCTTTAAGCAGTATTCTTACAAAAAAAAAAAAAAAAAGAAAGAAAGAAAGAAAGAAAGAAACAGTATACGGCACTCGTTGCTTCCCGATACTCATTTTTTCGTCTGTCTCGCTCTTTGTATCTGTTAGTTTCACACAACCCTCCCCCTCCCCCTCCCACTCTGAATCTCTCTCTCTCTCTCTCTTTCTCTATCTCTCTCTCTCCTTCTATATCTGTCACTCCGCCCTCCCCCTCCCTCTTTCTTGCTCTGTCTTTCAGCATCACTTGCTCGGTGTCTTCTTTAAGGTCGACTGCCGCATAAAAGAAATCGCGTTTCTCACACACTATCAACGGAAGCTTCGAACAATGGTCGCCTTAGGTGCGAGGACTACCTGAATGAACAGCTTCTGTAGCGTAAATGTCGACTGTTTGCGTTGTTAGGTGTATTTTTAGAATCACAGTGAGCTTTATCTGCTGTAGGTACTGCTTAATGACGACGCGGTGTCCGTTCGCCAGCCAACCACACACACACACAAACAGTTCTCGGCATGCCGCCGCAAAACAATAAGCTAGCACTCGCCCCTGTCGAGCTCAGAAATGCCAGCACACAGGCCAAGTGGCAGCTAAACCATCATTTGGCGGTGTCTAAGAAGTGTTTCCTGGTGGATGATCACGCTTGTTGAACACCTCGCAGTTTACCAGGACGACTGGTAATGAATCTGAGAGGTCCTAGCTCTCAAATCTTGTTTAATTACCTTGACCTCTGTTTCTCACTTGTTCTCCAGTCCATCCCAAAAAACTGTCAATATGATGATTTTAACTGTTCTGTCTTTCGATTCCTCTCAGGAAAATTAACTCTGTATTAACATGTGTCATAATTAAATTTTAGTATAATAACTTGCACATTTAACTAAATTTATTATTTCCAACAACCTACGACTACACAAGTATACTGGGCGTCACTGTACTGCATTTTAGGAAGATAAGAAGATACTTCCTGACATATTAAAACTGTGTGCCTGACCGAGACTCGAATTCGGGAGCTTTGCCTTTCGCGGGCAAGTGCTCTACCATCTGAGCTACCGAAGCACAACTCACGCCCGCTCCTCACAGCCTTACGTCTGCCAGTATCTCGTCTCCTACCTTCCAAACATTCTGGAAACATCCCCCGGGCTGTGGCTAAGCCATGTCTCCGCATTATCCTTTCTTTCAGGAGTGATAGTTCTGCAAGGTTCGCAGGAGAGCTTCTGTGAAGTTTGGAAGGTAGGAGACGAGGTACTGGAAGAAGTAAGGCTGTGAGGACTGGGCGTGAGTCGTGCTTCGGCAGCTCAGAAAGCCGGCACGGTAGCTCAGCGTGTTCGGTCAGAGGGCTAGCTGCCCTCTGTAATAAAAAAACTGAGTTAATGGATCAACAACGAACAGAAACGGGTGTCTTTCGACGTCCGCCCAGAGCAGATACAACGAACAAAAACGAACAAAAGAGATTAAAAAAAACAAAAATAAAAAAAGATGGTAGAGCACTTGCCCGCGAAAGGCAAAGGTCCCGAGTTCGAGTCTCGGTCGGGCACACATTTTTAATCTGTCAGGAAGTTTCATATCAGCGCACACTCCGCTGCAGAGTGAAAATCTCATTCAAAATATGAAGATAATTCATAATTACAGACTTTTAGATAAAGGAAACAAACGAAAAATTCGAAGTAGGAATTAAAGTCCATGGAGGTTCGCCAATGACATTGTAATTCTGTCAGAGACAGCAAAGGACCTGGAAGAGCAGCTGAACGGAATGGACAGTGTCCTGAAAGGAGGATATAAGATAAACATCCACAAAAGCAGAACGAGGATAATGGAATGTAGTCGAATTAAATAGAGTGATGCTGAGGGAATTAGATTAGGAAATGAGACGCTTAAAGTAGTAAATGAGATGCTATTTGTGGAGTAAAATAACTGATTGTGGTCGAAGTAGAGAGGATATAAAATGTAGACTGGCAATGGCAAGGAAAGCGTTTTTGAAGAAGAGAAATTTGTTAACATCGAGTATAGATTTAAGTGTCAGGAAATCGGTTCTGAAAGTATTTGTATGGAGTGTAGCCATGTACGGAAGTGAAACGTGACGGTAAACAGTTCGGATAAGAAGAGAATAGAAGCTTTCGAAATGTGGTGCTACAGAAGAATGCTGAAGATTAGATGGGTAGATCACATAACTAATGAGGAGGTACTGAATAAAATTGGGGAGAAGAGAAATTTGTGGCACAACTTGACTAGAAGAAGGGTCCGCAGCTCATGGTAGTGCGGTAGCGTTCTCGCTTCCCGCGCCCGGGTTCCCGGGTTCGATTCCCGGCGAGGTCAGCGATTTTCTCTGCCTCGTGATGACTGGGTGTTGTGTGGTGTCCTTAGGTTAGTTAGGTTTAAGTAGTTCTAAGTTCCAGGGGACTGATGACCATAGATGTGAAGTCCCATAGTCCTCAGAGCCATTTTGACTAGAAGAAGGGATCAGTTGGCAGGATATATTCTGAGGCATCAAGGGATCACCAATTAGTATTGGAGGGCAGCGTGGAGGGTAAAAATCGTAGGAGGAGACCAAGAGATGAATATACTAAACATATTCAGAAGGATGTAGGTTGCAGTAGGTACTGGAAGATGAAGGAGCTTGCACAGGATAGAGTAGCATGGACAGCTGCATCAAACCACTCTCTCGACTGAAGACCACAACAACAACAACAACATAGATACTTGGAGGTCTGGTGTGACAATAATGGGAGAGGTAACCGTGGGCTTATAGCAGCAATTATTCTCACTGCTGCCTGAGGAATTTTATGAAAACACAGCAAATGTAAATCAGGATAACCGGATGGAGATTAAGAGGGCTATTCGGAAAGTAAGGAACGATCGGTCGCGAAAGGGAACAGCAATGAACTTTTCACAGATGTTTTGGGCAGTGTCTCTAGTACGCTCTAGATAGCGTCACGTCGCACTTCACAGTTCTGAATGCACAGTGAGCAAGTAGAGATACCTAGAAAAGGCCTACCAAGAGACTTCACCTGATTTGATGCAACCCAACGTAACTAACTGTTATGCAGTTCCTTCTTCATGGCAGATTTCCGCCGCACACTGCAGAGGCTATCAGGACGCTCCTGCAGCGCGTTCGATGGGGAGCGTTTGATCACTCACCGTGTACCCTGAACTTGCCTCCGTCTGATTTTCATCTCTGCTCAAGTGAACTGTTGGCTAGGAAGACAACATTTTGGCACGGACAATGAGCTGCATCCCAGCGTAGAAAATTGTCAGAAAGCATAGGAGGCTGACTTCTATGACGAGGGTATTGGAAAGTTGGTACTCGTAACGTTACGAGTTATTCGTCCACCTAGCCCCAGTATTGGTACGTGTTAAGATGGATTTGTGGTTCAGCTGAACGCTTGCGGACCCAGGTCTCATGGAGCCGTGTGGCAATTCCGCCTTCCGTCTAGGTGACCAGTGAGAGAGAGCCTAGATACAAAGACTAGTTGTGTCGCCAGAAACGGGGAAAATCCCTAAGCTGGGAATGTGGACAACTGTTCCTCGCATGACCTTTGCGCAGGAGATGCACCAGGAAATGGCGAATGTCAGACAATCTTAATGATAGCTAAGTTACAACTCTTTGAGATTTGACAATAACTCTTATCAAATGATGCAAATCTGAATACATTTGTGATAGCAGAAAAATGAGGCGCATCCAATGAAACAACTGTATCTCAATGCCTTTAAAACGACAGAAGTTCATGTCTCACAACGAATAAGCATTTTCACAATGACCCTCTGAATTAACAACTTGTAATCACTTCAGGTGGTTTCAACAAACGTTATCCCCAATTTATAGCATTGCACAACAGCTATCATCCCTGACAGCAACATGTCTATATTTATTTTATTTATTGATTTACTACTTCTTTTATGTCTTTTTCATTATGTAAATGTTTGTCAGAACATCGTATTCTCCACGTTTACACAGCAAATGAACACACACCAGTACCTCATATTTTGTCATACTTGTGTTTTTATTTAATGAACAGTTTAGTATTTTCCCAGTAACTTTATTCAAATGTTGATTTCAAGTGCTATTAAAAATCTGTGCTAATTTAAAAGTGATCAACCGCATGTGTTAATAAACACCACAATTCAAAAGAGAACCAAAAGACGCTTCTGTTAACAAGGCGTAAATAATTGTTTAAATAATATTTAGGGATAATCTGCAGTCATTTAACATGAGCGCACTTGCGCAAAATACTGGCTTATTTATTTATGAACCAAGTATTACTTACAGTTATTGTAAATGACCTGAGTGTAACCGAATGTTTACGACATTTCATTATTTAAATATTGTTGTGATGTATTAGTTTATTCTGGGAAATGATCTACTTGGATCAGATCATGTCTGTAGAGCTTGAGGACGATGTATATTTGTGGGGATGGCCGTCAGCCAATGGAAAAGCAGGTAGGTGCGGAACACCATGGGAGACAAGTGGAGACTGGGACATCTCGAGCGAGGAACTCAAGGGAGCCACTCTGGACATTTTATGTCGAGTTCTTGAGGAAGGCAGACATGCCTGCTACAACATGCGTGCCGCTTGATTTACGGAACTGAGAATAGACTGAGTATGAGTTACCATTTTTGTACCACGTGTGTTAATTCGTGAATCATCATGTTGAATTACTCTGGCCATTACCTAAATTTCCCTCTTCCTCTTACATGAGGTTTTAATTCCCTTGGTTATCCATTGTTTTTTAATATATATTTTGGATAATTGTTTAGGAAAGCAACTTTTAAGTACTGACAAATTTATTATAGAATAAATTGAATCTGACGTTAGCATCTCTTTCTACGTACACCTCATCCTATACCAAACCTTTTACCGTAGGTTACTCTTAAAACATTTGTATCCTGTTCTCCCTGATAAAACTCACTGCCCTACTGCTGTGCTGCACACGAGTAGGAAAACTGATTAATGAAATTGGACTGAACCACCCACACGCTAATTCTGCTTCATTTTTCCTGTCCATATCTTTTAAGAAATCTATTACGAAATCTCTAAAACTAGTAACTGTTTCTTCTCGTCTGACGGTAGCTTAATAATGCTTCTAGATTTCTCATATAGAGCTGGAAGTCTCCTAGACTGGATCTGTAGACTGTTACAATTGTTATCAGAGAAATATTCTCCAGTAATAACTCACAACCACATGCTTCTAGGTTCTGAGCAACACAAAAACTATTTTTTTCTGTATTTTTGACTTTGTGTCTAGCTTGTACACAGGTTGGCTCTACATCTACATCTAAATCTACATAGATACTCCGCAAGCCACCGTGTGGTGCGTGGAGGAGGGTACCCTGTACCACTACTCGTCATGTCCTTTCCTGTTGTATTCGCAAATAGAGCGAGGGATAAACGACTATCTACAGGGTGGTCCATTGATAGTGACCGGGCCAATGTATCACGAAGCAAATACCGTCCGCACTGGCGGAATGTTACGTGATACCACGTACTTATACGTTTGTTACTATTACAGTGCCATCTATCACAAAGCGAAAAAAGTGGTCCAACTAAAACATTCATATTTCTTTACGTACTACACGAATATGTAATAAAAAATGGGGGTTCTTATTTAAAAAATCGCAGTTGATATCCGTTTAATCTATGGCAGTGCCACCTAGCGGGCCAACCATAGCACCATCTGGTTTTCCCCATCAAGCTAGACAATTTTCGTTCTTTGTAGTTTTTTCGTTTGACGCTTATTTCGTGAGATATTTGCCCCGGTCACGATCAATGGACCGCCATGTACATGTCTCCGTATGATCCCTAATTTCTCGTATCTTCTACTGGTGGTCCTCACGCGCAATGTATGTTGGCAGCAGTAGAATTGTACGGCAGTCGGCTTCAGATGCCGGTTCTCTAAATTTTCCCAATAGTTTTTCTCGAAAAGAACGTCAGTTTCTCGCCAGGGATTCCCATTTGTGTTCCCACAGCCGCTCCGTAACACTTACGTGTTTTTCGAACCTAGCGTAACAAATATAGCAGCCCGAATCCGAATTTCTTAAATGTCTTCCTTCGGTCCGACCTGATACGGCTCCCAAACACTCGAGCGTTACTCAAGAACAGGTCGCACCAGCGCCCTGCGTTCGGTCCCCTTTACAGGTGAACCATTCTGTCCTAAAATACTCCCAATAAACAGAAGTCGGCCATTACCAAACACAGTTCTCACATGCTCGTTCCATTTAATGATGTAACTTTGCAACGTTGTGCCCAGATGTTTAAACGACTTTACTGTATTCGAAAGTTAACTTACATTTTCCCAGATTTAGAGCTAGCTGCCATCCACCACACCGACTAGAAATTTTGTCTAAATCGTCTTGTATCATCCTACAGTCACTCAACTTCGACATCATACCGTACATCACAGCATCATCAGCAAACAATCGCAGATTACTGTCCACCCTGTCCACCAAACCATTTATGTATATAGAGATCAACAGAGGTCCTATCATACTTCCTATCACAGCCCTGACGATGACCCTGATGAACACAATCTGCCGAGGACAACATACTGGGTTCTACAACTTAACAATTCTTCGAGCCACTCACATACGTGTGAACTTATTCCATATGCTCGTACCTCCTTTAACAGCCTGCAATGGGGCCCCGTGTCAAATGCTTTCCGGAAATCTAGAAATATGGAATCTGTCTATTGCCCTGTATCCATAGTTCGCGGTATAGCATGTGATAAAAGGACAAGCTGAGTTTCGCACGAGCGATGCTTCCTAAAACCATGCTGATTAGAGGACACAATCTTCTCAGTCTCAAGGAAGTTTAATATATTCGAACTGAGAATGCGTTCAAGGATTCTGCAGCAAAGCGAAGTTAGAGATGTTGATCTGTAATTTTGCGGGTCCGTTCTCTTGCTCTTCTTGTATACGAAACTCACCTGCGCTTTTTTCACTTGGGACTTTGTTCTGGCCGAGAGGTAAGGGGACAATGCTTTACTCTTTGTAAAATCGATTTGGGTCTCAATCCGGACCTGGAGATTTTTTTGCTTTCAAATCTCTCAGTTGTTTCTCTAAACCAGGGATGCTTATTACTATGTCATCCATGCGGGGGTCTGCCCGATGGTCAAATGACGATAAGTTTGTACGATTCTCCTGCGTGAACGACTTTTGAACTTGAAATTTAAAACTTTGCCTTTGGTTTTGCTATTTTCAACTGTCACAGCAGACTGGTCAACAAGGAACTGGATGAAAGCCTTAAATCCGCTGAGCGATCTTACATAGGACCAGAATTTTGTTGGGTTCTGTGCCAGATCTTTTGCTAAGATGTGACATTGGTAGTTGTTGTATGCTTCACGCATAGATCTTTTCAAAGAGGCACACACCTCTACTAATAGTAATCTAATCTTTTCTTGTCGTCATTTTGCGTTCTCTTTTGAACCGAGAGTGGAACAGCCTCTGCTTTCTCAGTATCCTCCGAATTTCTTTATTAAACCATGGTGGATCTTTTCCATTCTTTATCCACTTACTAGACACATAAATCTCCAGACCACGATTTACAATCTGATTAAGCTTTGCCCATAATTCCTCTACGTCCATCTCACTGGAACTAAGTGATGTCAGTTCACTGTCTATGTGAGATGCTAACAACTGCTTATTTGCTCTGTCTAGCAGAAACAGTCTTCTAACCTCCTTGGCTGATTTATTAACTTTCGTAATCATAGTTGCTATGATGACATCGCGATCGCTAATCCCATTTCTATACTGAGACGGTTGGTAAGGTAAACCCTATTTGTGACAACGAGGTCTAGGATATTACCATTGTGTATGGGCTGCCGGGCTGACTGCTCAAGAAAGTTTTCAGTAAAAGCGTTCGGATATATTTCGCGTTCGCGTTACTGTCTCTCTGTACCCTCCGCATTGAATCCATAGACATCCCAGTCTATACTCGCTAGGCTTAAGTCGCCTCCAACTACTACTGCATGATCTGAGAATTTACGCACTACCGACCGTAGACCTTCTTTGAACGACTCTAGAACTGTCACGGTGGAATCGGGTGGCCGGTAAAAACATCCACCAATTAACTCGGTGTCACCTATACCTGTTATATGCGACCAAATAACTTCACTGTCACACTCACTTCGACCACAATAGAGACAATATGTTTGTCAACTGCAGCCTCCAAATCTCGAATGAGGCCCCCAACAGCAGACATACCGAGTGCACATTGGCTTTCTTTCCACTCCTGGACAATATCTGCTTAAGGTGCTCCAGAACACGCCTACCGTGGGAGATCCCGATAATTGGTAAACCACTCCCCCCGTGTGCCTGCTCGGACTCTGCTGAAGGAACGGCCACGCGCCCTCTCACAGAGTGAATGGGCGAGACCAGGCGGCCAGTCTCCACGTTGGTCCTCCGCCTCGAACGATGCAAAGGCGTTACCACCCGCTACTCACCCTGGGTGGATCCACTAGGAGGTGCCTCGGAAGCAGAGCCCGTGGACAAAACAACTGACACCTGAGCTGTCCCATGTGACGTGCCAGATTATCCGCCATTGCTACACACCTGATGTGACTGACTGTAGCCAAAAGCACAGTCAGCTGTTCGCGATCTGTAGCCAGCACCTCCTGCATACGCACACAGCGTGCACACATCCTAACCATCCTAGAAAAGGTAACTGAAGAAGTAAACTACACTACTGGCCATTAAAATTGCTACACCAAGAAGAAATGCAGGTGATAAACCGGTATTCATTGGACAAATATATTATACTAGAACTGATATGTGATTACATTTTCACGCAATTTGGGTGCATAGATCCTGAGAAATCAGTACCCAGAACAACCACCTCTGGCCGTAATAACGGCCTTGATACGCCTGGGCATTGAGTCAAACAGAGCTTGGATGGCGCTTACAGGTACAGCTAGCTGCCCATGCAGCTTCAACATGATACCACAGTTCATCAAGAGTAGTGACGGGCGTATTGTGACGAGCCAGTTGGTCGGCCACTATTGACCAGACGTTTTCAATTGGTGAGAGATCTGGAGAATGTGCTGGCCAGGGCAGCAGTCGAACATTTTCTGTATCCACAAAGGCCCGTACAGGACCTGCAACATGCGGTCGTGCATTATCCTACTGAAATGTAGGGTTTCGCAGGGATCGAATGAAGGGTAGAGCCACGGGTCGTAACACATCTGAAATGTAACGTCCACTGTTCATAGTGCCGTGAATGTGAACAAGAGATGACCGAGTCGTGTCACTAGTGGCACCCTATACCATCACGCCGGGTGATACGCCAGTATGGCGATGACGAATACACGCTTTCAATGTGCGTTCACCGCGATGTCGCCAAACTCGGATGCGACCATCATGATGCTGTAAACAGAACCTGGATTTATCTGAAGAAATGACGTTTTGCCATTCGTGCACCCAGGTTCGTCGTTGAGTACACCATCGCAGACGCTCCTGTCTGTGATGGAGCGTCAGGGGTAACTGCAGCCATGGTCTCCGAGCTGACAGTCCATGTTGCTGCAAACTTCGTCGAAATGTTCGTGTAGATGGTTGTTGTCTTGTAAATGTCCGAATCTGTTGACTCAGGGATCGAGACGTGGCTGCATGATCCGTTACAGCCATGCGGATAAGATGCCTGTCATCTCGTCTGCTAGTGATACAAGGCCGTTGGGATCCAGCAGGGCGTTCCGTATTACCCTCCTGAACCCACCGATTCCATATTCTGCTAACAGTCATTGGATCTCGACCAACGTGAGCAGCAGTGTCGCGATACGATAAACCGCAGTCGCGATAGGCTACAATCCGACCTCTATCATAGTCGGAAACGTGATGGTACGCATTTCTCCTCCTTACACGAGGCATCACAACAACGTTTCACCAGGCAACGCCGGTCAACTGCTGTTTGTGTATGAGAAATCGGTTGGAAACTTTCCTCATGTCAGCACGTTGTAGGTGTCGCCACCGGCGCCAACCTTGTGTGAATGCTCTGAAAAGGTAATCATTTGGATATCACAGCAACTTCTTCCTGTCGGTTAAATTTCGCGTCTGTAGCACGTCTTCTTCGTGGTGTTGCAATGTTAATGGCCAGTAGTGTATAAAAGCAGACGGAATCCTAGATATGCAACTTGCGACCGTCCTGATGTGTCACCATAGGCCGCCGATGCGTTAATGAGCTTTGTAGCTGGCTGTTCAGTGGGCAACTATTGCGCTACCGAATGAATGATTTCGCCCTTACAAAAAGGCGAGACTGAACCTCTTAAACAGAAAAACGCACTCGTAATTTAATAAATATACTACGAGGAAATCACAGAAAAAGATAATCACTTAACTTGCCACTCAGTATCAGCCGAGAGCCGGAGACCGACTGATTCGCTTACTGATCGAACGTACCGTTGTCTTCAAAACAAAACAAATTGGCAACAACAGTGCTACAGACTGAATGAACGGCTATTTGCTGCCAGGAGCACATTATTCTTCTCTGTACGCTCGTAGGCTTCCTGATCGAGGTTGCAGAGTGGTGCACATTTTATACTTCTAGCAGTGCCTGAAACTCTACTCGACCTTACCTCCGGCAGTGACTGATATCTCTTTGCAGTGTTTATGATGAAAGTATCAGGTCGATTTCTCATTGTCCCTGCCTTTCTACAATCAATTCCCAATCACCCTTCTCTCCTCTGTTTCCCGTCGTCTACGTCAGTTCCCTCTTTGCTTAAGCCAGCTGTACCTGAAGGGCACAAATTTTCCATCCTGATCTTCTATCGGAATGTTCCTCCTCCATACTCCGCAGTTCCAGGAGAGAGCCTCTTCAGTTTTTCCAGTATTGTCCCCACCTGCCACCGCCCCCTTCCATCCCTGTGAAAATATTTCCTACAAGACTGGCAACAACAAATCCCCATACTCACTACCCTATGACAGTTCCCGCTATTATCAGTCATGGTGTACGTAATTTAGAAAGAATTAGCTGCAACAGAATCTGGACTATTCGATATTATGAAACTTGCAAAAACGTATACAGTTTCTTAAGATCGCGAGTCTGGCTGTGTGAAAGCAAACACGACTCTAACGTGTTTTGTGCTGTTGCCACTGTTTTCGCATAGGTTTAGAGATGTAATGTTAAAATGAAGTAGTAGTTGCTTTGTTTCTAAAGAATTCGCGTCCCTACGATTGGTTACGCTTTTCAGGTTTATAAAGTGGAAAAAGTTAGGCCTAGGTACAACTTTTGACTTAATACAGAAAGAATTCAGAAGCAAGGTTTCTAAACTTTAAACTGCACTTTTATAGCCATGTTGATATAATTAAACTAGAAGATGCTGTCTCTTAAAAATTTTAATAAGTCTATTGTTAAGAAAATGAAAATAGATTTTTCGATTAAATGTGTTCGCATTTGCGAATATGGACAACCATCTCCTATAGAATGGAATGGCGACGATGAAAACTTTTGCCGGACAGGGATTCGAACCCAGATTCCCCTCTTATCTCGAACGGCCGCCTAACCATTTGGCTACTCTAGCACGACTCACGGCCAGACACAGACTTCCGTATGTAGTGAACCATGCGTCTACAACCTGTACTCGTATATCCATTATGTATATTCCCGTAAAGTGGAGACATTTTATTTAAAAGACGCGTGCCCACTGTCGGCAGATAAATATGATGTTGCAGTGTTTATGTTATTCCGAGTTACGATACAAATGTCTCCCCTGTACGGGAATATACATAATGGATGTAGAAGTACAGGTTAGTGCATATACATCTGTATCTACGTGATTACTCTGCTATTCACAATAAAGTGCCTGGCAGAGGGTTCAATGAAACACCTTCAAGCTGTGTGTCTACCGTTCCACTCTCGTACGGCACGCGGAAAAAACGAGCACTTAAATTTTTCTGTGCGAGTCCTTATTTCTCTTATTTTATCGTGATCATCATTTCTCCCTAAGTAGGTGGGTGCCAACAGAATGTTTACGGAATCGGAGGAGAAAATTGGTGATTGAAATTTCATGAGAAGATCCCGTCTCAACGAAAAACGCTTTTGTTTTAATGATTGCCACTCCAATTCACGTATCATGTCTGTGACTATACCTCCCCTATTTCGCGATAATACAAAACGAACTGCCCTTCTTTGTACTTTTCCGATGTCATCCGTCAGTCCCGCCTCATGCGGATCCCACACCACACAGCAATACTCCAGAATGGGGCGGACTAGCGTAGTGTAAGCAGTATCTTGGGTAGACCTGTTGCACCTTCTACGTGTTCCGCCAATGAATCGCAGTCTTTGGTTTGCTTTACCCACAATATTATCTATGTGTTCGTTCCAATTTTGGTTATTTGTAATTATAATCCCAAAATACACTCCTGGAAATGGAAAAAAGAACACATTGACACCGGTGTGTCAGACCCACCATACTTGCTCCGGACACTGCGAGAGGGCTGTACAAGCAATGATCACACGCACGGCACAGCGGACACACCAGGAACCGCGGTGTTGGCCGTCGAATGGCGCTAGCTGCGCAGCATTTGTGCACCGCCGCCGTCAGTGTCAGCCAGTTTGCCGTGGCATACGGAGCTCCATCGCAGTCTTTAACACTGGTAGCATGCCGCGACAGCGTGGACGTGAACCGTATGTGCAGTTGACGGACTTTGAGCGAGGGCGTACAGTGGGCATGCGGGAGGCCGGGTGGACGTACCGCCGAATTGCTCAACACGTGGGGCGTGAGGTCTCCACAGTACATCGATGTTGTCGCCAGTGGTCGGCGGAAGGTGCACGTGCCCGTCGACCTGGGACCGGACCGCAGCGACGCACGGATGCACGCCAAGACCGTAGGATCCTACGCAGTGCCGTAGGGGACCGCACCGCCACTTCCCAGCAAATTAGGGACACTGTTGCTCCTGGGGTATCGGCGAGGACCATTCGCAACCGTCTCCATGAAGCTGGGCTACGGTCCCGCACACCGTTAGGCCGTCTTCCGCTCACGCCACAACATCGTGCAGCCCGCCTCCAGTGGTGTCGCGACAGGCGTGAATGGAGGGACGAATGGAGACGTGTCGTCTTCAGCGATGAGAGTCGCTTCTGCCTTGGTGCCAATGATGGTCGTATGCGTGTTTGGCGCCGTGCAGGTGAGCGCCACAATCAGGACTGCATACGACCGAGGCACACAGGGCCAACACCCGGCATCATGGTGTGGGGAGCGATCTCCTACACTGGCCGTACACCACTGGTGATCGTCGAGGGGACACTGAATAGTGCACGGTACATCCAAACCGTCATCGAACCCATCGTTCTACCATTCCTAGACCGGCAAGGGAACTTGCTGTTCCAACAGGACAATGCACGTCCGCATGTATCCCGTGCCACCCAACGTGCTCTAGAAGGTGTAAGTCAACTACCCTGGCCAGCAAGATCTCCGGATCTGTCCCCCATTGAGTATGTTTGGGACTGGATGAAGCGTCGTCTCACGCGGTCTGCACGTCCAGCACGAACGCTGGTCCAACTGAGGCGCCAGGTGGAAATGGCATGGCAAGCCGTTCCACAGGACTACATCCAGCATCTCTACGATCGTCTCCATGGGAGAATAGCAGCCTGCATTGCTGCGAAAGGTGGATATACACTGTACTAGTGCCGACATTGTGCATGCTCTGTTGCCTGTGTCTATGTGCCTGTGGTTCTGTCAGTGTGATCATGTGATGTATCTGACCCCAGGAATGTGTCAATAAAGTTTCCCCTTCCTGGGACAATGAATTCACGGTGTTCTTATTTCAATTTCCAGGAGTGTATTTAGTTGAATTTACAGCCTTCAGATTTGTGTGGCTTATCGCGTAATCGAAATTTAGCTGGTTTCTTTTAGTACTTATGTGAGTAACTTCACACTTTTCTTTATTCAAGGTCAATAGCCACTTTTCGCACCATACAGACATCTTATCTAAATCAGTTTGCAAGTCGTTTTGGTCATCTGATGACTTTACAAGACGGTATACAACAGCATCATCTGCAAACAATCTAAGACGGCTTCTCAGATTCTCTCCTATGTCGTTAATGAAGATCAGGAACAATAGAGGGCCCATAACACTTCCTTGGGAAACGTCGGATATTGCTTCTGTTTCACTCGATGACTTTCCGTCTATTACTACGAACTGTGACCTTTCTGGCAGGAAATCACGAATCCAGTCGCACAACTGAGGCGATACTCCGCAGGCACGCAGTTTGATAAGAAGACGCTTGTGAGGAACGGTGTCGAAAGCCTTCTGGAAATCTGAAAATATGAACTCAATTTGACACCCCCTGTCAATAGCACTTCTTACTTCGTGAGTATAAAGAGCTAGTTGTGTTTCACAACAACGATATATCTACTGTTCGTCTGTATGGGACCCTTACCAGTTGGGTCTGATTCAAGAAACTGAGAAGGTCCAAAGAAGAGCGGCAAGATTGGTGACTGGTACATTTAGCCATCGCGAGAGCGTTACAAATCTCATAGAAAGTTTGAAGTGGGGCACACTTGCAGATAAACGACATGCTAAACAGAAGGGGCTGCTCACTAAATTCCGAAATCCAATCTTCACCGAGGATGTAGAGCATATATTATTACCACCAACTTTCAAATCGCGTAACGATCAGCGTTCAAAGGTAAGGGAAATAAGAGGTCGTACTGAGGCGTTCAGACAGCCGTTTTTCCCTCGTGCGATCCGCGAGTGGAACAGAGGGAGGGAGGGGGGGAGGAATATGACTTTGGCGCGAATTGTGCCCTCCACCACACACCGCTTGGTGGCTAGCGGAGTATATATGTAGATGTAGACGAAACCGTGCTGACTATGTGTGAGTAAATCGTTTCAAATGTTCAAATGTGTGTGAAATCTTATGGGACTTAACTGCTATGGTTATCAGTCCCTAAGCTTACACACTGCTTAACCTAAATTATCCTAATGTCAAACACACACACCCATGCCCGAGGGAGGACTCGACCCTCCGCCGGGACCAGCCGCACAGTCCATGACTGCAGTGCCCAAGACCGCTCGGCTAATCCCGCGCGTAAATCGTTTCCTTCGAGGTACTTCATAATGTTCGAATACAGTATATGTTCCAAAACCCTACTGCAAATCGACGTTAGTTGTAGACACACGATTGACAACATGTAGAAGTTTTGGTCTGGGCGTGTGTCTTGCTCGGGTAGCCAAATGGTCTGGCGACCGCTAGCGATTAGCGGGACATCCGGTTTCGAGTTCCGGTCCGACACAAATTTCCATTGTCGTCATTGCATTCTACAACCAATGGCTATCTATACTCGCGACTGCGAATATATTTGATGTATTTCATAACGGCTGTAGTCGCCGCAGTACCTGTTCCTTCGGACATGCAAATATGGACAAACATCGGCTGTAGAACGGAATGACGGCTATGTAAATTTGTCCCGGGTAGGTATTCGAAACCGGACTTCACGCTCATCATAATTCTGAATAACACAGGCACTGCAAGATCGTAGATTTTTCGATGTTTGCAACATTCTAAGTACCAGCCCAGCTCACAGCTTGTAGGGAAGCATCCTACTCACGCCTTATAAAATTCTCATCAGTCTTTCCATTGTGTGCCAGCCTAGCCCGCTGTAACTAGCTCTGACGTCATAAATGTTGCGCAATACTTTAAAAATCAAGTAAATAACCTGACACAGTTCTAGCATGTCAGGAGTAATACTAAATCAATATGTGTTGAATGTCAGTTCAATATCTTTAACCATTTTCGAAATTTGGACGTTTTTCTGTAAAAATCATTGGCACAACAGAAAAGAGCTAGAAACTTAAAAATTTATATTTAGATTCCTTTTTCATAATAATTTAGTAGAAACAGTATTTTGGATGTCACAAATTAAAATTTTAGTTGAAATTCATAATTTTCTGGTTTTTGTCTTAGAAATTAAGGAAGCAAGATAGATTAAGTAGGCGAATAAATAAGACTAGGATGTTTAAATTTAAGTAGAAGGGAGATGCGCTATAATCATAAAGATGTGAGAAGTTTCAATAGAGTAACTATAAAACTATAGCGATAGCGTATCTCCAAGGGCAAGTTCAGAGCTCGTCTACTGCGTGTAGTGTAATTAAATTAATTCTCTCCCCCAAAATATTTGACTTAGCCACGTCAGACGTTTATTATGATTACTTACCTCTGTGCTGATTGCACAATTAAATTGAGAGCTTCATCGGCCATCAGCAAAGGAAGCAGTGATTTATTCGATAACTTGAAGTGGTGCATTACTAGCCCAGCGGCTAGTCGGGAGAGCAATTTTGATCAGGCGTTCCCTTAGCCGTCCGCACCGCGGCTTTATATATAAGAACGCTGCGCGAGAGAAGAAGGCCCCAGTTCTCCCCAGACGCTGAATAGCACACCACCTGTGCCGGGAGTCGCGTCGCGTCGGTATCATTGCTATAAACAGCTTCGGATGCCGTAATAAGTTACTCGGGATACGCGTAACCATGAAATCATTTTCGAGTGAAGTGTTAATTCTGGGATGACTTTAATGATCTATCTTCAGTTTGCGTATGTCGTATTTTCACGTGCCGCCGCAGGACAGACATTCTTCCATTATTTAGCGTGGCGTTTGATGAACATTATCATCAAATTATGGCGAGCATTCACTTAAACATTTAATTTGGACAGTTATAGTTGCAACAGCCCATTAGACTCTGAAATGCTCTGTTAGTCAGATTGTGTGGATTCTTTTTTTTGATCTGTGACTTTCAGAATATACTGAACAATTTTTAGAAAATCGTTTTTGATTATGAATCCCAGACAATCTCCTAATTCCTCAGAGCTATGAGCTGTAGCTATAAGTGTGTTTCTCAGATGAAGTGGGCACTAGGAATTCTAATTACAGGCTTCACGTTTTGCTAATGACTTTCTGGTTGCCAATATTGTAGTTAGAGAGCCAGTGTTGAGAACGGCAAACAACATTAAATAAATAATAGGAACATTTTATATAAAACAATTTATTCCACCCGCTGCCCCACATATGGTGCATCGGCCGATAAATGCATCTACATTCTACATTTTAAATAGCAACAAATAATTCTACCCACCGCTCCACATATGGTTAATCGGCCGGGAAACGCATAATTTCTGCATCTACATTCAAATAAATAACACCAATCAATTCCACCCGCCGCCCCACATATGGTTAATCGGCCGGTAAATGCATAATTTCTACATTACAAACAAAACATTATATTAACAAGAATAATTCCACCAGCCGCCCCACAAGCTGTCGAAATTTCAAGTAACACCAGTTATTTTAAAGATAAATGTATTACAGTAGCTAAACATTCTTTTGTGTAACAAGAATAGACAACAGTAAGGATGCAACACAAAATAAATTTAAATCAAATACTACTTTAGTCTTAAACATGCCAATTATACTTTTAAATATACTGGTATTTACACTGATCAGCCGGAAAATTGAATGGCTCTGAGCACTATGCGACTTAATTTCTGAGGTCATCAGTCGCCTAGAACTTAGAACTAATTAAACCTAACTAGCCTAAGGACATCACACACATCCATGCCCGAGGCAGGATTCGAACCTGCGACCGTAGCGGTCGCTCGGCTCCAGACTGTAGCGCCTAGAACCGCACGGCCAGCCGGAAAATTATGACCACCGACCTACTATCGATATAAACCCATCCAAGCGATAGCAGTAACCTGGCGATTGTACTGTTTCTCGTGGGTGGACTTGGGTTTTAAAAAAATGTAAACTAAATATTACGATAAATTTTATAAATAATCGACAAGTACGCCAAAGAAGAAGAGGTTGAACTACAATGGACATGCATCCTTTGTCATTCGCTTATCTTATCTGGTTGGATTCGGACCTAAGAGGACGTTCTTGTGCAAAGCTCATCTAGCTGTACCAGCTGATAATGTAAGTTGTATTTAAAACCCAAAAAATATAATGGTTATTTTGTCAAAAGAATTAGTGTATGTGGTCAATCTGTTGTGAGTCTGATACCTAGACTGCCTTAAGTAGATATTGGCCTTAACAAAGAATTTTCATTGTTAGGCGCCATCTTAGAAAAATCTTTAACATTATTCTTTTAGCTCATCTACGAGACGTGCCGTCGGTTAGGATAATTAACTTTATTTCAGATCCCACGAGACTGGAGGCAGCTACTAATAATTTAACAATTTTATTTACAGATTTTCTTTAATGAACGAGATAACATCCCAGGCAGAAAAGGTCTGGTCACAGGATTCCATTTCCATTATAGGATTTCATTTGTATGTGCTACTCTTGTTATCTTATATTGGGGAATCGAGACGAAACCACGATAACTTACTTATTACAGTAGTGTACATCGAACAGACTTGGCAAATATTCTCTGGTGCAATAAGCACACGACTTCTCACGAGCCTGGAATAATATCTGTAGTGTTGGGTAAATAAAAAAAGGACAATTAACTATCGACGATTACGTAACTACCCTGAGAGTTGAGCTAGTTTACTGAGTGCTTACACACGTCGGGCTAAATTCAACAACATATTACATTGTTAATAATATTCCTACATTAGTTATTTCTCTTTTATGCTCAGCCACTGTATTAGTGTGCGTTTCTTTTTTGTATAAGTCACGGCTCATATTTTATTTTATTAGATTACACTAATAGTCACAAAAATAAATAAAAATTTTATTTTATTACATTACACGATGAATGACTGCTGGACACTCGCGCGCGGTGCATGTAGCTTCAGGAGCTTTCTGCCCATGTGTAGAATGGGGAAGGCACGCAATCTATCTGATTCTGAACGAGGGCACATTGTAATGGCCCGGAGGCTCGGTACGAGCATTCCGAAAGCTGCACGACTTTTCGAGGATTGCTGTAGTTAGTGTCTTCAACACGTGGCGAAACCAAGGTCAAACCATGTCCAGCCGTCGTGGGGTTGGAGGGACACCCCTCATTATAGACGTCGGCCGTCGTACGCAGGGCAGACTGGTAAAATGTGACAGACTGGCGAACTGTGGCGGAACTAACATCCGACTTTAATGTACAGGTGTGTCTGCACACACAGTGCACAGAACACTCCTAACGAAGGGCCTCCGCAGCCGACGACCCAAACTTGCGCCGACGTTAACACCACATCGGCAACTACGACTGAAATGGGCACGTGACCATAGGCACGCTGGACGCTGCCGCAGTGGCAGAGCGTTCCATGGTCTGATGAATCCCGATACCTTCATCATGCCGATGAGGGTGGCGCAATTCGTCGTCTTCCAGTGAAACAGCTCCTTCATACCATACTGCGGGACGGAGACAAACTCTGGGAAAGATTCACGTGGGCATCCGCGGGGACAGTGGAGCTCGTGAAAGGCATCATGACGGCAAAGGAGTATCGTACGGTGGTTGCAGACCACGCACACGCCTTCATGACGATCACGTTTCCCGACGGCAGTGTCATTTTTCAGCAATATAATGCGCCAGTCACAAAGCCAGGAGTGTGATGGGATGGTTCGAGGAGAACAGTGGCGAGTTCCAGTCGATGTGCTGGCCTCCCACTCCCAAGTCTGAACCCTATCGAACACATCTGGGATGCAATTGAACGTGGCGCCAGAACTCATCGCCCCCCCCCCCCCCTCCTCTGCGGAATTAGGCGACTTATGTGTGCAGGTGTGTTGCCAGCTCACTCCAGTGACCTGCCAAGGCCTCATTGCTTCCATGCCACAACGTGTCGCACCTGTTATTCTTGTCAGCAATTGACATACCGGCTATTATTTAGGTGGTCATAATGTTCTGGCTGATTAGTCTATGTAACGCACTCTGTGGCCGCTCTGTTTTTCAGATATGGAATATAAATTCTCACCAGAAGTAAGTTAAAGTTTATTTTACTTAATACAGGAATAAAACTACAAAATATGTTATTCTAGCTCATGGTAAATGTTATGCATAGAACCAATGCAGTACGCCATTTAGCATCAATGGCACACCCAGCAACAACACAACGTCTCCCAAAACTAGACAAAATAGTGAATAATTTGCAGATCGCCACCTAATGGCGCAAGCATGTTGTGGAACTGCACTGTGCCGAACTAAATATTTATATTAAAACGTGACTGAAGCAGCAAGGGTGTCGTTTACAGAATTCGTGAGACAGTCGCGGCGCTCATACAGTTCCACATAACACATGGGTGAATTTGAGAATATGATTCAGTCAATCGATTAACTGATAAGAGAAGAAACGAAACGATAGAGAAGTAAGAAGAAGAGACGTCAGTCATCTAGACCAGGAGTCGGCAGTCATTTTATCTGAAAAATCTGAATACTTCGTGAACCCACATGTTTCCTACTTCACACCTTATAATGTTTTGAATAAAAAATAAGTTAAAATGAACTATAATTTTTTTGCTTCTAACACTGTTAGAATCTATCTTAAAATGAAACATGTATTGTTATTTAATGCATGTGTTAAACTGTTGATTTTATTTAAAAAATGGTTCAAATGGCTCTGAGCACTATGGGACTTAACATCGGAGGTCATCAGTCCCCTAGAACTTAGAACTACTTAAACCTAACTAACCTAAGGACATCACACACATCCGTGCCTGAGGCAGGATTCGAACCTGCGACCGTAGCGGTCGCGCGGTTCCAGACTGAAGCGCCTAGAACCGCTCGGCCACTCCGACCGGCGATTTTATTTAAGAACAATAAACATGCACTTTTATTGATATGCACAAGAGATAAATTACGTGTACAAAAAATGCAGGGCTGGAGAGAATATCTGTTTGTATTCTGCAGTAGACATCCTTGCGATTGCATAATAATGAAAATATTATTTTGATCAGATCTAATCACAGCGTAATAACAGTTAAGTTTCTCGAATCTGAGCAAAAACGCAGAAGGAAATCGATATCTTCTGAAATTTGGTAAAAGAAATGGATGAATATGATTCACGGTACCACAAACCATTTGTCATGTTTTTGAATATATTGCGGAAATTTGTGGTAACGTCTTATGGGACCAAACTACTGAGGTCATCGGTCCCTCAGCTTACACACTACTTAATCTAAATCAAACTAACTTACGCTAAGGACGACACACACACACACACACACACACACACACACACATGCCCGAGGGAGGATTCGAACCTCCGACGGGGGAAGCCGCGCGGACCGTGACAAGACGCCTTAAACCGCGCGGCTACATGCTGCACTATCAGTACATGAGCTGTAAAGCTGATTGAAGACTGTCTTCAAGTTTTGGTGTCAAGGATATACCTTAGTCTCCCCAACAAAGCCATGAGAAAGTCGATGACATGGCGAGAAAATTTGAGCCACGCCAGTTAATTGGTAACCATAAAATAAACATGGATAACGGAGCGGTTAGAACCACTTAGGCGTTGTTGGATCGAAATTTCATCGATGAGAAGTAGCTGAAGCACAAAGATTTTCATAATTATTGTAACTGTTCATTACAGGCGACGAAACTTGCCCACGTACTACAATCATGAACGAAAAAGTGGACCATGTCAGGCTCCGTTGGCAGAGACAAAAAAATGTGTTGCTGCCATGTGTGGAAGCGTGGCTGTGAAGTGTATTTATGAAATGTATTTCTGAAATGTATTTATGAGCCCGCGTCTCGTGGTCGTGCGGTAGCGTTCTCGCTTCCCACGCTCGGGTTCCCGGGTTCGCTTTCCGGCGGGGTCAGGGATTTTCTCTGCCTCGTGATGGCTGGGTGTTGTGTGCTGTCCTTAGGTTAGTTAGGTTTAAGTAGTTCTAAGTTCTAGTGGACTGATGACCATAGATGTTAAGTCCCATAGTGCTCAGAGCCATTTTTGTATTTATGAAATGTATTTACTTGTAGAAAAAGCACCAAAAAACTGTGGTTGCTTTGTGTCGTGTATCTTGACCGAAACAGTGACAGCTCTGTGGACTGCACCTAGTGGTTTCACTGGTCTACCTCTGATCCAGACGCCTATTTCTAGACACTCACTCATCTGAATAAAACGACGAACAAGCTAACGCCCGTCCTACATCTTCGAAGCAGCAACATACCTAACAATGGCTACAGCTCATGCAGCTGCCCAGCTTCTGTGTTAAGCTGGCAGCTAGACCAGAATAGAATGAAAGAAACATTTTATGTGATAGCAGAGGCGTAACGTAAAGAGCAAGCCGGTCAAATAAAAGCTGAAGCGTAAATCAAACAGCCGACGACTTCCTTCATGAATGTTTCTAGCACAAGGTCTAGCTTCATTCATAAACATCGTTGTCAATGCAAAACTACTTCTTTTACATATTTTTCTCTCTTACGTCCGAGTAATGCTACCCATTACAATTCCAACACCGTGAAGACAGTGTGCAGCAAAAGTCAATTTGTCTAAAATATATTACATACTTCGATATATGAGAGGCAGTCACATGAAACGAGACAGAGTGAAAAAAAGTAAGTATAAAATGTTTATTATTTCAAAAGCAATCGCAATAACTGTTGATAGGTTGACCCACTGTGAGACAAGTCGGTCAGTGCCTTCACGGAAAAATGTTTGCAATTGCTTACAGAACCAAGGTTGTACCCAGGCGTGTACTTCTTCCTCCGACGTAAATCGGCGGCCACGAATGTCTTTCTTCAGGGCTCCGAAAATATGGAAATCGCATGGGGAGAGATCAGTACTTAATGAAGGACGTATAAAGACTCCCCAGCGAAACTACTGCAGCGAAGTCTAAACAATCTTGGGAACATATCGGAAGGCACTATCCTGCAAAGGAATGATGCCGTCCTTCAACGTTCCTGGACGTTTGGACGAGGGTGCGATTCAGTTTTTGCGAAGCGTCCACGTACCGCTGCGCGTTAATATTGTGACGCCGTGTTCCGGAAAGTCAAAAAGCAGTTGGTCCTTGCAGTCAAAGAGAAAGGTCATCATGACTTTCCCGGATCTGGCTTGACTATTGTTTGCCGGCCGGTGTGGCCGTGCGGTTAAAGGCGCTTCAGTCTGGAACCGCGTGACCGCTACGGTCGCAGGTTCGAATCCTGCCTCGGGCTTGGGTGTGTGTGATGTCCTTAGGTTAGTTAGGTTTAATTAGTTCTAAGTTCTAGGCGACTGATGACCTCAGAAGTTAAGTCGCATAGTGCTCAGAGCCATTTGAACCATTTTTGACTATTGTTTCGACTACTCAGTAGAAGTTTCGCTGGGAAACGCTTACGCACCCTCCATACAGTCCCGATCTCTCCGCACGAGATTTCCATATTTTTGGAGCCTTTGATTTGCTTCGGACGAAGAGGAACCCGGCTAGGTACAATCGTAGTTCGGTAGGCAACCGCAAACATTTTTCTCTGATGGCATTGACCGTGTTGTCTGGCAGTTTACTTAATTTTTCCATCACGTTTTCATTTGACTTTCACCTTTACAAAGGATTAGCATTTCAGTGCGATTGCAAAATAAAAATGTAAATGTCGTGTGACTAGGGCCTCCCGTCGGGCAGACCGTTCGCCGGCTGCAAGTCTTTCGATTTGACGCCACTTCGGTGACTTGCGCGTCGATGGGGATGAAATGATGATCGTTAGGACAACACAACACCCAGTCCCTGAGCGGAGGAAATCTCCGACCCAGCCGGGAATCGAACCCGGGGCTGCAGGATTGACATTCTGTTGGGCTGACCACTCAGCTACCGGGGGCGGACGATTGCAAAATGTAAATAGAAGTAACACCACCTACATTCTGCATATCAGGAGACATTATGAAGCAAGTTCCTCATACAGAAATGCCAGGAGGATGGTGGTGGGAACTTCATCCCCCAGCTGAAAGACCAAAATATTTCAAGGAAGTTTTAGAGGCTCGGGTTGTACGCTTGGCCCCCACAATGCTAAGAAACTGTGAAGTCTGGTGAGAGCACTCGTTTCTGGCATCGACAATGGGTAGGCTCGGCCACCAATTGCAGACTCTATCATTTTTGTTGAATCTCACTGTACAAATTCTATATCAGTCTCGTTTAAACGAGGGGACCTGCTTCTTCAGATATTGAAACACCAATTGCGCAAGCAAGTGTTTACTGGGCGTTATCCAGTGACCTTAATATCTTGCTTAGAAGCCCCCTACAATCTCTGCTGAGATTCTCTCCTCAACATACACTCTTTTCCGTGTTGTATACAGTTTTGGCCATGGCATGTTATGGTCTCAGATTGTATGCATATTGGCGAGGCCAGTGTTCCATCTGATTTCGTGTAGTGTGCGACATATCAATCTCTGCCTATTACGGTCATTAACGACAAGATCAAATGCGATAATATTCGATATGTAACGGAAATGAACATGCGCTGCTTCCTGGGATGGAGCTCCACCTTTTCTCGACGATATCTACCTTGCGTAGAGCCAGTGACTGGTTAGTGGTTAATTTCTTGCAGGCCGGTACAGGCATCTCCATCAATAAATGCTCCCTTGGCAGTAGTTCTGCCACCTCCAATCAGTATCAACTTCGGGTAAAAAAACTGAGTAGTTGATAGTTACCTTGTCGGTGACCTCTGGACTATCTTCCTGGACTGAAGCCCTGTGCCTGCAGTTATCTGGATTGGATACTGGATACGTGGTTACCTTCTCGGCGATCTCGGCGGGCACCTCCAGGGAGAGCTGCTCCTTGGGCTGGAGGCCCGCCTCCTCCAGGTTGCGCAGCACGTCCGCCCGGGGCTCGCAGGCCTCGGGGTCTGCCGCCTGCAGGTACACCACCAGACCCACCGCGCGCAGCAGCTCCTTCAGCGAGCGCATCCTCCGGCGCTCCTCCCGCCTTCTAGCCTGTTCTGCAAACACACACACAAACAAACTGCGACCTTCCTTCCAAATCCACTCTATGGTACTCTTCAGCGAAGTGCCAAAATATTTAGCAGCGGTTGAAAGGTCTCTGTTAGATTCCTTTCATGTTAATTTCTTAAATCTGTTGTCATTTACGGCATAAATTCCTCTTCTAAATTTACTGTGGTGTTTCTGACTATCTGGGAGGAGACTGAGCAGTGGAACATGTTACTTTTACACATAAACAAGAACGATCTGTCACACTGCTACACTTTAAAACACAATTTGTATGTAGTTCATGATGTCACACAGTCTCATATGGCACCTACATCCGCTTTCTTTTATATACTGTATATGATAAGATACTGTCATCCCCCTTCCCTTCTGTGTGAGAGGATGAATGAGCAAATGTATTTCTAGTTGCATGCTTGATGGTAGCAGACAAGCCTGTCTGCTAGAGAACAGTAGGACCAACGTCGGAACAGGTAGCTACGCTTTCTAAAAGCAGAGAGCTTTCTATTCTTGGTATGGACCTGTCCGTCCCTTGTCATGTTGGTGTAGGAAGCTGCCTCTCTGGTCACTTCCGTTTGTATCTGTTAAGCACCCTCGGTAGGGGCGAGCGTCTGAAGTGGTAAGATCTCCGGCTAAGCGCGTCTCTGCGAAGTCCGTAGGACAATGGATTTCTTAAGTTCAACCCAACTGAAAATTTAATCACCTTTATTTCAGGTTTAGATCTAAAATATCTTATGTTATCTTAAATTGCAACGCAGTGTAATTCGAGTGTAAAGTTTAGAATATCTTCCAGTAGTTGCTTTGTCACTACTTTGTGAGTAAAGTGGAACCACGTGTTGAGGATCCGTAACTCTAACTAAGATCATCTATCTTAAAAGCGAATGTGTGTGAGATTATAACGTCTCGTCTTGACAATATTTTCCAATATAGCAACTTTTCTTTATGTTCAACCCTTATGGGTTGTACTTTTTGAGACCAGTACCACGTGCTTATACAATTGCTTGACCCATCAGGTTAATAGTAAGACGATATAACCAGTTCGAGGTTTTTCTTTTGTAAATTGCGTTTCGACGTAATTTATTTTAATTATCAAAATTATTGTGGAGTTACGCTCTTTGTGTAAACCAAGTTGACCACGTGTAGCATGTGGTGTAATCATCAAAGCAGCCCTCAGCTATTCTTTTCGGGAAGATTTCACAGAGAGTTAGTATGAATTTAGTATACCAGTGTGTGGTAATTTCATGATGGACAGGATTGCGCTACGAACGTAACTTCTTTGGTTGAAAATTGAATCGGTTGGTTGTGGTTAATTTCCTCTTGCATATGTTTCAACGTTCTTCGTGTGTTATTTTACGAATGCAGTGTTGTATACAGTCTCCCAATCTTGGCTCCATATTTGATGTGTTCCGTAAGATTACAAACTCACATTTTCACAATCCTAAATAAGGCACCAGTTTAGTTATGAATCAAGTTTAATATGCACAAAATTTAACGGAACAATGATCAATGTTAAAATAAATGTCTAAATATAAACTGATTTGTTTCTTTTTATTTAAATTCTATTTTTATATGTATATCACCGGTTGTCGTAAGATGACTGTTAAAAGATTATAATTAATGTTAGTCTGGTTGGCAATTTGGTAAACTTGACTGGATACCTGGTGAAACAGTTGCTCAGTAATGTAAGGTTAACTTCCCCAGATAGCTCACAGCTTGTATCCCGCTTTTATTGTCTTGAATATCAGCACCGCTTTCGGAATAAATTAATGCAACAACATTACACGGTTTAAGGAAGTTCCTACTTATCGTATAACATATCTACCTCTAAGTCATTATCTTTACTCCACTTAGGCGCGCAGTCAGGAACCGTGCGACTGCTACGGTCGCAGGTTCGAATCCTGCCTCGGGCATGGATGTGTGTGATGTCCTTAGGTTAGTTAGGTTTAAGTAGCTCTAAGTTCTAGGGGACTAATGACCACAGCAGTTGAGTCCCATAGTGCTCAGAGCCATTTGACCCATTTTTTTTTACTCCACTTATCATTGTAAATTTCGTTTCAGCGTAGACGAGTGACTGATTAATTGCTTTTGTGCGAGCTACAATGAATCTAATCTGTGGTAATACTAATGTTGTACAGCTCCACAGTCTGGTGCAAGTATTTCAGCTGATTGGCACTACAGCGATTTCTGTGTCCCTGAGCCAATGGCACCCAGGGCTCCCAGGTGGTCACTGATTCAAATATTAACTGGACCCAACATTGCTTAACTTCAGTGATCAGACGAGAACTTGTGTATCCAACGTGACAAGGCTGCCGGCTATTGTGTGGTGATGTGCAAGGAAAAGTAAGATTGCTTAATGAAGAATGAGATTTTCACTCTGCAGCGGAGTGTGCGCTGATATGAAACTTCCTGGCAGATTAAAACTGTGTGCCGGACCGAGACTCGAACCCAGAACCTTTGCCTTTCGCGGGCAAGTGCTCTACCAACTGAGCTACCCAAGCACGACTCACGCCTTGTCCTCACAGCTTTACTTCTGCCAGTACCTCGTCTCCTACCTTCCAAACTTAACAGAAGCTCTCCTGCGAACCTTGCAGATCTAGCACTCCTGAAAGAAAGGATATTGCGGAGACATGGCTTAGCCACAGCCTGGGGGATGTATCCAGAATGAAATTTTCACTCTGCAGCGGAGTGTGCGCTAATATGAAACTTCCTGGCAGATTAAAACTGTGTGCTGGACCGAGACTCGAAACCAGGACCTTTGCCTTTCGCGGGCAAGTGCTCTACCAAAGGTCCTGGGTTCGAGTCTCGGTCCGGCACACAGTTTTAATCTGCCAGGAAGTTTCAAGATTACTTAATACTTATAAGGAAATCTCATAGCTTGGTTGGATTAGAACGAGGGAGGTATGAATCTCAGTTTTCTTAAAGGAACCTTCCCGTTGTCTACATGACGACTACGCCATGGGTGAAGGGGAAGATTAGGGATTTTACGCCTCGCTGGCGATGACGTCATTACTACCAGGGATTTCGTAGGCGCCCAAGTAATCTTGCATGGGCCATCGGTGTTTTGCGGTGGAATTTTTAACTTCACTCTCGCTAACAAGGTTACGAGTGAACATTGCAACGGCTGGGTCACCGCTGCTCTTGTACGTGGACCAAAAGTCGATAAAGTAAAAGGGCTAGATAATTTCAATTCACGTGATGTCATCGCTTATCGGACATTTCGGATTTGTGAAGTTTACAACAGAGATAAGGGTTCATCGAATTACATGTCGACTATGCCTTTGGATCTCAGGACCAGGAATCGTCGTAAAATAAATGAATCGGAATCTGTCTCATTGTGGGTGAAAGGTATTGACAACTGTAAAAAGATCGCACTCGTTGGTGATCTGACTCATTATTACAGAAATTAAATAAAGTTCCCTTCCTTACCCTTCACCCCTATCCATTAAAAAAACTACACATTGATCTTGCCAAAAGCCGAAAAGCGATTCTTCTTGGTGTTGTAGTCTCTGGAGCACCATGTGATGCTAAATGCTCGTTAATAATGTGTTCATATGGGCGAAAATCTCGTCTCAAAAGTGTCGCAGCTGGTTGCCTATCTGCTGCACCAAGCAAAAGCATGGACCGGACAGAGTACTGGAGCAATGGCGGCATCCTTTTCAAAGAAACCGTGCTGGCATTTTCATTTAGTGACACAGGGAAACCACGGGCAACCTAATTCTGCATATCCCTATGAGGAACTGAACCTCTTTCTCCTCAATGCGAGCCCCGTTCCATCGCCTCGCCTGACGAGACTCGGCATCAACAATGTTGTCTGACACCCGTAAGCGAATGTAGAAGATACTGCGACAATGGCTCAAGTCACTACCGTCTGGCTCTTCGTTGTGGCAGTAGCTATTTCGAATGTCGGTGCTAGGAAAGGTTTCTGTCACCAAACTTCGTCTGAAAAAGCGAGAACAGGGGTCTCTATAGAGATCCTGGCATTAAACTTTGCACATATGTTCTCAGCTAAATCCCAAACCTGTCAACTGCATCGTATGGAATCAGGTCACGTGACCCTATTGAATGTTATCAGTTCGTCAGTGAATTTGGTGGCCTTCCTGGTGCTATAGAAGAGCAGAAGGCTACAGGCCTTGACCGTTCCTTTTCTCTTAAAAAACTGTTCTCTACAAGTACTCAACTGTGTCATCTACAGACACGCTTGACACAACAATCGCGCAGCAGGGAGAATGGCGGAGGAATTCGGTCCCTGTTAGGTAGGTCAACAAGCCCTCTGTTCCTCTCTTCCTCCCTCCTCTCTCTCTCTTTCTCTCTCTTCCTCTTCTTCTTTCTCTTTCTCTACGGAATGGTGCAACCAATGATATTGGCCTGAAGTCAGACAGTCAAAGATGTACGCCGCTAACTCCAGCTCTCTGTGCGACCAAAATTATGCGGACAATAAGACAACGACGTATTTGGGCCACCAGGAAATAAGTGAGCAAACGTCAGAATACCATGCCATCATCGCAGTTTAGAGGTATCTGTTATGTTGTTAAGTCTCCGAAGTAAACACTCCACAAACGAATTCACGAAATCCAGATACTGATGGCTCCGGTTATGCAAGTATCGATATATCTGACTATCTGCACATGGAAAGCATAGGGGTCTGAAGATGACATTAATCAGATAACAAAATAATGTTCTATGACCAAACTTCTCGAAATAAAATAACTTCTCGAAACATACGGCTGTTCGGCGATTTTTTTTCGTAAATATCTGTTATGAAGCTTGCAGACACAAGCGGATCATACAAGGTGTAACAAAAAGATGCAGCAAAACAGAACACATTCCTAACACACACAAGAAGAAAATATGTTCATAGATACAAATATGGAAACGTTTTGTTTATATGTTAGAAATAGTCTTCTATTGTCCTTCGTAATACATCATGAGAAACACATAGGAAACTAATGTATCACCATAGCACATGAAGCGTTCCTGATGACCCTCGTTGGCCTTAATATATGCGTCAATCTGCATCAGCTGCGCTGATGTATCCATGAGGTCGTGCACTTGGTTTCGCAGCCTTGTACAGTACTGGCACAAAGAATACTTGCGTTTCATTCCAGGGTTCGATACACAAGAGCTTTCAAATTGTCCCATAAATAGAAGCGTAATGGTTCAAGGTCCAAAAACCGTGTAAATCGAGGAACTGGTCCCCCTCTTCATATTCCTCTGTCACGTAATGTGTTCTTTAGAAGCCGACGACATTAACAATGACATGGGATGACATCAATCGTGCATGAAGAACATGTTTTGTCACACTGGCGAAGGCACATCTTCTAGCAGATCAGATACAGTATTCTCTAAGACATCATTACACATTCGGCTGTTGAGCTTGGTTGGAAAGCAAAATGCTCTAATAAACAGCCTTGAACGTAACCAGGCGTCATTTTAAACATTTCGTCTACAAAAGGTTTTCATGTCGTAGGATGTTTGGCTCTGCTCCAGTGTGGTTCAAATGATTTATGTACTATGAAGAGCTGTAAAACATGAAGCCAGAAAGCAACGAAACTCAAAATGGTGTCAGAAAAGGTGTACAACATGCTTGAATACGCTATTGATTATCATTTCAGTACAACAACAAAATTAGACAGAAGTAACGCCATATACATTCCATATATAATGGAAGGATTGTCTAGTTCGATTCTCATTTAGAGATCGTATTTAGATATCGTATTTAAATGTTGCTTGTTCGTGAAAAGATGCTGCCCCATGTAAGAAGAACGAACGCCTACCAGCACATGTCGGAATTCGACAGCAGTAGGATCATGGCCTGTGCAAATTGCATTTATCATTCTGCAGTATGTCCGCTTATGTTGGTTGAGACTCAGTAGCTGTCACGGGAAAGTGTGGCCGATGGGGTCAGTGGGGCACAGTCAATGCCACATAGGATCTCAGTGGCACCACGCGAGTAGCGCCAGAGAGGACAGACATAATGCTTGCTCGTCGTGTAGTATGAGTCAGGAAATGGCCTTATTTGCAGCAGTAACTACCCACACAGACAGTGCGATGCAGTCTGCTGCTCTACGAACTGCCAGCGCAGCGACCACTGTAGCAGCTTCCCTTGACGCGGCAATAGAGAAAGGCGTGCTGACAGCGGTGCGCCCAACGACAACCCTGGACACCAGAGTGGCACCATTTACTCTTTTTCAGACGATTGCTGGTTCGCACAATGGACGTATCTGTGTATTAAGGCTCTGAAGAGAACAAACGATGACAGATTGCACGCATGCTCACCCTAAGGATCCAGCACCCGGCGTGATAACATGAGGTGCCCTTGGATATACAATGCTATCACCTCTGGTTTGCATAGCGGTAATCTGGACAGCAGGCGTTACATTTCTAACGTGTTAAGGCGGGTGGCTGTGCCCTATCTTTGAGGTCTCAGTGACGTTATCTTTCAACAAGATAACGAAACACCGCATTCCCCCTGTGCTGCCCTGACCTACCTCGACACAGAGGATGATGCCACGGACAGTAGATCTACCACGCAATGAAAACATCTGATCAGGGATTGCTGAGAGACTGGGACGCAAACATTCGCCAGTCACAATGACTGATGAACTTTGGCAGGAAGCTGAATCAGTATGAAATGACATACCACTATCTCTCATTCAAGCTCAGTCCGATACGATGTCCAGCCGTGCTGGCGTCATTCTTTGTGTGCTAAATTTTGCATCAACTATAAATTTAATCATTTATTAAACAATGGAAATTCCAGGATGGAATAATAACAATATTATAACAAAGGATAGATTGCACTCAACATATAGGGGAGACAGGCACAACGAAAAGAGCCAGAGATAGTGGTCATGTGTGTGCGAGAGCTGCGTTTGCGTGAATGTATGTGTGTGTGTGTGTAATGTTGTCTATTTCAGAAAAACGCCTTCTAGCCGACGCTCACGTGTTTAGTAGTCTTTCTGTTGTGCCTGTCTGCGACTCAACGTCTCCGCTATATGGTGAGCAGAAATCTTTGATCATTTACTGTTTCTTCTATACCGTTTATGCACAGTAAGTAAAATTTCGTATTTAATAACCGTCCTGGGAATGAAATTTTAGTGGCCAATGCATTTTCTTCTGTAATTTGTGTGTAATATGTCCTAATAATTTGACAGTGTCTTCTTTTTGCGTGCTGTGTTGATAGATTTTGAGACGAACCCAAATTTTCTTAAATGTGATCAGAGCCTCTTATTGACAACTATTCGGAGATACATTAGCCCCAAAATCCAAGGAAATTACTTACTAATATCTTTAATCATCTATAAAATCACACGTTTGAGTCATACTGTCCTGAACAAGTCCTTCAGTTTATATCAACATAACGTGGTCCATGCGAGCTGCATGAATCAAAGAATTCCGGCCGGGCGATGATTCCCTTGCCCTTCATGACTGCCAATAAAGTATTAGGACATCGGCAATCCTGCCGGCGCCATGCAGAATGACCCAACGATGGCTGGAAATGATTAACGTCATCCCATTGGTCTTGCTCCAGCCGCAGGGCAGGTCTCGGTATGTGTGGCGGAAGACCAGACAAGCTTCTGACAGAGGCTATGTAGTCCCTACCATTAATCGAGAGGTTAAACATAGCGCATTCAAGATTTATCAAATGGTTAAAAAAAATGGCTCTGAACACTATGGGACTTAACTTGTGAGGTCATCAGTCCCCTAGAACTTAGAACTATTTAAACCTAACTAACCTAAGGACGTCATACACATCCATGTCCGAGGCTGGATTCGAAGCTACGACTGCAGCGGTCGTGCGGTTCCAGACTGAAGCGCCTAGAACCGCTCGGCCACTACGGCCGCCCAGAATTTATCAACAGCGCATGGAGAAAACATTCCCAGCTGACGTAAAACATTAATAAATGTAACGCAATGTTTGTAACTAGGCAAAAATATCCGGCGTCATCTGACTATATGATTGGCGATCGATCACTAGAATCAGTCACACCCTGCCAGTATCTGGAAGTTTCTGTCTGGAGTGATTTAAAGTAGAACCTCTACATAAAAGTAGCCACAGGTAAGGTACATTCACACACGAAAGAATGCATTTACAAAACTCTTGCTCGACCAATTCTTTAATATTGTTTGTCGGTTTTGGATCCGCATCAGGTTCGTTTAACTGGAGAGACAGAACAGATTGTAAAGATAATACATAAGAAAAATGAAAGGGAATCAGTCACCTACAGCTGACTGATGTGTGGTGCATAGATACACTCAGAAGAAAACAGCATTTACCCTGGCTTTCGAGCTCTTGCACATTCACTAGCAAAAATACGCACATTCACACACACACACACACACACACACACACATAGCAAATCAGCCACACAAAAGTACAAACTCGCGGCGAGACTGACGTTTGATTGTCGGTTATTGACATCAATTGACTATGAGATGAAGGTGCGGAGGGGGTAAGACGCACGTAGCGACGAGAGATTTAGAGGGGTAGTGTGAAGGAGGTCTTTCCATAGGTGACTTAGCGGCTGCACAACAAGACGAAAGAAGTGCAGAGGGTAGAACAACAAAGAAAAAAAGGTAAAGAGACGAAGAGGGGAGAGAAGAAAGGTGGGATGGAAAGGAAAGTGGAGAACAAGAGGGAGAAAGGTAGGGAAGAGAGAAATGGAGATTGCTGGAAACAGGAAAAATGTGGGAGAGGGAGAGAGAGAGATAGAGAGAGCGGGAAAGAGCCCACATGGAGGGAAGAGGGGGGAATGAAGAGTGGTGGGAGAAGGCAGCACACAATGTGAAGAGGAAAGGAATGATTTGGACAGAAGAGAAAAGGGAAACGGTAAGGCGAGGCACTGGGAAACAGGCTAGCAGAAGTGTGGGCCAGGGGGTTGTGAGAGCGCAGAAGGTGCTGGAGAGACAACTCCCACAAGCGCAATTCAGAGAAGCTAGTAGTGCTGCAAGGGAGTACGAAAATCGCTCGTGTAGTGAAGCAGCTGTTAAGTCATTTGTGTTGTGGTGCACAGCATGTTCGGCAAGTGAATGGATCTGTGTGCGGCTGGTCGCATTTTGGTAGTGGCCATACGTGCGATTACACAGCTGGTTACTTGTCACGCCCAGATAGAATGGTGCATAGTAATTGCAGCATAGCTGATATACAGCATGGCTGCTTTCACATGTGGTCCTGCCTTTCATAGGGTAGTAAATGCTTACTCCCTCCTCGCCTCGTGGGTCCTTCGCTGAAGTCTCCCCACTTCCGCCTCACAGGTTCTCAGTAACCGATGATCAACAGTCGGTCTCGCCGCGGCCGCGGTTGTGTATGTGTGTCTGTGGGTACTTTTGCTATAGAAAATACAAGATCTCGAAAGCTAGTGTAAGTACTGTTTCATTTTTTGTGTTTCTATGCGCCACGGATCAGTCAGCTAGAGTTCTACATCTACATCTACATTTATACTCCGCAAGCCACCCAACGGTGTGTGGCGGAGGGCACTTTACGTACCACTGTCATTACCTCCCTTTCCTGTTCCAGTCGCGTATGGTTCGCGGGAAGAACGACCGCCGGAAAGCCTCCGTGCGCGCTCGAATCTCTCTAATTTCACATTCGTGATCTCCTATATAAGTAGGTATAAGTAGGAGGAAGCAATATATTCGATACCTCATCCAGAAACGCACCCTCTCGAAACCTCGACAGCAAGCTACACCGCGATGCAGAGCGCCTCTCTTGCAGTCTGCCACTTGAGTTTGCTAAACATCTCCGTAACGTTATCACGCTTACCAAATAACCCTGTGACGAAACTCGCCGCTCTTCTTGGATCTTCTCTATCTCCTCTGTCAACCCGACCTGGTACGGATCCCACACTGATGAGCAATACTCAAGTATAGGTCGAACGAGTGTTTTGTAAGCCACCTCCTTTGTTGATGGACTACATTTTCTAAGGACTCTCCCAATGAATCTCAACCTGGCACCCGCCTTACCAACAACTAATTATATATGATCATTCCACTTCAAATCGTTCCGCACGCATACTCCCAGATATTTTACAGAGGTAACTGCTACCAGTGTTTGTTCCGCTATCATACAGTCATACAATAAGGGATCCTTCTTTCTATGTATTCGCAATATATTACATTTGTCTATGTTAAGGGTCAGTTGCCACTCACTGCACCAAGTGCCTATCCGCTGCAGAACTTCCTGCATTTCGCTGCAATTTTCTAATGCTGCAACTTCTCTGTACACTACAGTATCATCCGCGAAAAGCCACATGGAATTTCCGACTAATAGGTCATTTATATAGATTGTGAAAACCAATGGTCCCATAACACTCCCCTGTGGCACGCCAGAGGTTTCTTTAACGTCTGTAGACGTCTCTCCACTGAGAACAACATGCTGCGTTATGTTTGCTAAAAACTCACCAGCTGGTCTGATACTCCGTAGGCTCTTACTTTGTTTATCAGGCGACAGTGCGCGGAACTGTATCGAACGCTTTCCGGAAGTCAAGGAAAATGGCATCTACCTGGGAGCCTGTATCTCATATTTTCTGGGTCTCATGAACAAATAAAGCGAGTTGTGTCTCACACGATCGCTGTTTCCGGAATCCATGTTGATTCCTACAGAGTAGATTCAGGGTTTCCAGAAATGACACGATACGCGAGCAAAAAACATGTTCTAAAATTCTATAACAGATCGATGTCAGAGATATAGACCTATAGTTTCGCGCATCTGCTCGACGACCCTTCTTGAAAATTGGAACTATCTCTGCTCTTTTTCAATCATTTGGAACCTTCCGTTCCTCTAGAGACTTGCGGTACACGGCTGTTAGAAGGGGGTCTGGTTGCCTTTCCTTTATTTTACGTATTGTTCCCTCCATTGTTTATATGCTCAACAAATTCGGGTTGAAACATTACAAAAAAGATGTCAATCAAAGTGCCCACGTTGCTACACGAGTCAAGAAACACATTACTTCCTCCAACTTACATCTCGCGGTCTGACCACGACAAATATTTAGAGAAATTAAGGTTCATACAGCGGGGTACCGACAGTTTCGTCTCACCTACCAGTAGCAAATGGGACAGGAAAGGGAGAAAACGATGCCAGTGGACTGTACACCCTGCGTTCCCTCTGCCTCACTCCGCGCATTGACTTTCGGAGTGTAGATCCAGCTGCAGAAGTAGATTCGAGTGTGTATACCAGACTGACAAGAGCATGCCAGCGTTGGAGACCCCACACTACTGGAGGATCTATCTGTGGCAGACGGAACTCACCTTGAGCCGCCTGCTCCTTGGCGAGTGCAGCCAGGCGCTTCTTCTCCTGGGCCTCGTGCCGGATGCGCTCCTCCTCCGTCAGCTCGTCGAACGGCAGCTGCAAACCGACACAGGCGCACCATTAGCGTCGTCCACACCACACGCCTTCAACAGGCTAGCCTACAAAATGCTTACATTTGGTGTAGCTTACCCGTAGGACGACATTAAGCAAACGCATGATGTCTCCTTATCATTATTACCTTTGTCTTCTGACTGATTTGATAAGCCACGCCGTGACTTCCTCTCCTGTGCCAATCTCTTCATCTGAGAGTAGCACTTACACCCAACGCCTTCGATCATTTGTTAGACATGTTCCTGTCTGTGTCTTCCTATATACTGGGTGATCAAAAAGTCAGTATAAATTTGAAAACTGAATAAATCACGGAATGATGTAGATAGAGAGGTACAAGTTGACACACATGCTTGGAATGACATGGGGTTTTATTAGAACAAAAAAAAAAAAATACAAAAGTTCAAAAAATGTCCGACAGATGGCGCTTCATCTGATCAGAATAGCAATAATTAGCATAACAAAGTAAGGCAAAGCAAATATGATGTTCTTTACAGGAAATGCTCAATGTCCACCATCATGCCGCAACAATAGCCGTAGTCGAGGAATAATGTTGTGAACATCACTGTAAAGTATGTCCGGAGTTATGGTGAGGCATTGGCGTCGGATGTTGTCTTTCAGCATCCCTAGAGATGTCGGTCAATCACGATACACATGCGGACTGAGGTCTGGGGACCTGGGAGGCCAAGCATGACGAAAGTGGCGGCTGAGCACACGATCATCACCAAACGACGAGCGCAAGAGATCTTTCACGCGTCTAGCAGTATGGGGTGGAGCGCCATCCTGCATAAACATCGTACGTTCCAGCAGGTCTTTATCAGCCAGGCTGGGGATGATGCGATTCTGTAACATATTGCAGAACCTCTCACCCGTCATGGTAGCAGTTACAAAACCAGAATCACGCATTTCCTCGAAGACAAAAGGCTCGATAACGGTAGATGTGGTAAATCCAACACATACCGTGACTTTCTCGCCGTGCAGTGGAGTTTCCACGACAGTTCTAGGATTTTCGGTAGCCCAAATTCTGCAGTTGTGGGCGTTGACAGACCCTCGGAGCGTGAAATGAGCTTCGTCGGTCAACAACACGTTACTCAACCAATCATCATCTTCCGCCATCTTTTGAAACGCCCACACCGCAAATGCCCTCCGCTTAACTAAATCGCCAGGTAACAGTTCATGATGCCGATGGATTTTGTACGGATAGCATCGGAGGGTACGCCTAAGTGCCAACCAAACAATAGTGTATGGAATGTCGGTGCGACGTGCGACTGCACGAACGCTGACTTCCCCGTGCATAGACGAACCCGCTACAGTCTCCATTTCTTCCTGAACTGTCTCAGCAGCATTACGCCTTGTGCTCGGTCGGCCACTACGGGGTCTGTCGTCTAAACAACCCGTGGCTTCGAACTTCGAAATCATTCTCGCCACAGCTGCATTTGTCAACAGACTTTTACCCGTTCGAATCTCCGTATGACGATAGGATCGTAACATTGAACTAGCACATTCCCCATTCTGATAATACAGCTTCACTGAAAGAGCCTTTTCAGGTAACGTCAACATGCTGCGACTGCTGGCGCATCTGATTCTCTCTCTCTCTCTTTTTTTCTCTTTATTGTATTTCAATTCCCCATCGGGGCGGGCTGGCAGCAGCATATGCGCTGCTCTTCAGCCGAAAGACATAGAACAAACAATAGAAGTCATTTAAAAATAACAAAGGAGAGAATGTGATTCTCTCTCTCATTACAGCTCCTTTTATACACGATCGTCATGCGCAGTCACTGCCGTTTTGCTGTCCAGCGCCATCTGTCGGACATTTTACGAACTTTTTTTGTTTTGTTCTAATAAAACCCCCTGTCATTCCAAGCATGTGTGTCAATTTTTACCTCTCTATCTACATTATTCCGTGCTTTATTAAGTTTTCAAATTTTTACTGATTTTTTGATCACCCGGTAGTTTTTGCCCTCTCCTACCGTGGAAGTTATACCCTTATATGTTAAAACATTTCCTCTCATCCCATCCCTTCGTCTACTACGTGTTTAGCAAATATTCCTTTCCTCTCAGATTCTTTTGAGAACCTCTTCTTTCCGTATCCACATATTTTTCAAAACCTTTCAACAGCACCCCACTTCAGACGCTTTCATTTTCTCCCTTTTCAGTTTTCCCAAGGTCTACGATACACTATCATACAATACTGAGTAAGTAGGCTGTTTTGGTTTTTATGTTTGTAGCTCCACGTAGCGCTCTGTATGAAAATAACTGACTGTGCTGTGTTCAGCCTGTGGCTGGTTGGACTCATTGTTGGAGTATTCGCTTGTGTAGTGCTGGGCAGTTGGATGTCAGCAGCGCGTAGCGTTGGGCAGTTGGAGGTGAGCCGCCAGCAGTGGCGCATGTGGAGAGAGAGATGCCAGAGTTTTGAGAGGTTACTAAAGTGCGCGTCATTTGTGTTGGCGGCCGAGTTTAGGTTCGTTCTGCGCATCTGACGTCAAAAAATACAGTCAGCCAATGAACAGAGAACGACGTTGCCAGATCTCGACTGCAGAGCAGAGCACGGACGAGTGTCTTCAGTTTTAGAAACGTTCAGTCATAAATAAAGTAATAGAACAAAAGCAATGTCTTGATAGCAGACTTTGTTTTTTGAAAGTTTGGAAAAACCATTCTTTATACCAATTGCTTCATTTTCTATTAATTAATTAAACCAAACAAGCAATAAGACTCTTAATTCAGGTGTTTGTATCAATTTCACGAACTGCTTTTTCGCAATAAAGAACAGCGGTAATTGTTTATTTCCTATTGTACTTCGATGAATTGCGAGTAATTCATAGGCATACCAACAGTGTTTGTCAGAATTCTCCGTGACATGTTAGAGTCCTTATGGAGAAACATTGCAGGACAAGCTGCGCTAGCGTAACGGTTAAGGTGTTGGGCTAGAAAGCGAAAAGTAAAGAGTTCAAACCTTATGCGATGCTAAATATTTTCTTTATTTAAAAACAATATGGAAGTGTCTTACTTCACGAATTTTATTCGTTTGAATGCAATTTTTTGAAATTTCTAGTGCTTTGTCTCTTCATTAACCCTTTTGCTGCTGCAGTCACGTGCTCCCCGCATTCCGCGCTGTGCGCGATTTTGTCATCACTGCACTGCTCACCTGTGCAGACACATGGTGTTCCGACTGCTTTGACACACGTATCATTCGATTTCACAAAAACTATTTGGCCCAAAAATTAGATTTTTACACATCTTCTTGACTGATAACTTCCTCCCATAAATGACTTAATTTTGTTTCGATGTTCAACCCAGTTATTGTGCAGCATTAAATGTAGTAAACCATTGCACGAAATTTTGAAGAGTTTGCAGAGGTAAAAGTCCATAGCGTATACTTTCCGTATGGTCGATTTTAGTTGCCACAATGTTGAGAATGAAATGTGGACAAGGTACCTAAATTTCATATAAAATTTACTGTATAACAATATCTCATTTAATTTAAGTGCCACATAGGTGTCGTATGTAATATTGAGAAATATTCCATCTTTCGCGACTGTAATAAAAGTTTTATTTACTCAGGGCGCGTTTGGCTTTATTTTAAAGCAGTTCAGTCAGTCAAAGGAAGTGGGGGGGGAAGGTATCAATCAAGAAGATGTGTACAAATCTAATTTTTGGGCCAAATAGTTTTTGTGGAATCGAATGATAAGTGTGTCAAAGCAGTCGGAAACACCATGTGTCAGCACAGGAGAGCAGTGCAGTGACAAAATCGCGCACAGCGCGGAATGCGGGGAGCACGTCTCTGTAGCAGCGAAAGGGTTAATGCGGCCGTGGTGGCTTTACTTCATAAACGGCGCGCTCCCCCCTAAACGTAATCTTGCGAACTATACTATACTATGGCGCTGCTTCTCTTGGCGCTTGCGTCGTGTGCAACTGGCAACGCAGCAATCTCCCGCGTCTGGGCAGGCATGCGCGAGCCGCCAAGATTAAAGAATTCAACTATATAAGTGGGCGATCTGAACGTATGTCCGCCAGAAAAAGGAAACTTGTAAAGATGGTTGTCATGAATTGGTAGATATATATGATGACTTTTGAACATTATTAAGGTAAATACATTGCTTGTTCTCTATCAAAATCTTTCATTTGCTAACTATATGCCTATCAGTAGTTAGTACCTTCAGCAGTTAGAATCTTTTATTTAGCTGGTACTATTGGCGCTCGCTGTATTGCAGTAGTTCGAGTAGTGAAGATTATTGTGAGGTAAGTGATTCATGAAAGGTATAGGTTATTGTTAGTCAGGGCCATTCATTTGTAGCAATTATTGAAAATCAGATTGCGTTGCGCTAAAAAAAAATATTGTGTGTCAGTTTAGTGATGGTCAGAATAAGTAAAGAGAGAAACGTCTGAGTACGTTCAGTTTTAATCAGCTGTCTTTGTATCAAATAACGTAGAGGTTTACTAACACAGTCATTCATAATTTTTCTAAGGGGACGTTTCATAATGTACACGGAGGGAAAAGAAATCTGCGCCCCCAATGCTGTTCAGTAGAACACGCCATGCCTCAAATTGTGAACGGGACGTGGCTTTTGTACACTGCGCAAATTGCCAACATGACCCAAAAGACAGATTCAAGCTTAGACTGCGCACGCGTTGTTATCACGACAAGAAATGTTGTCAGAATGGAAAGTTATTCATCGACTTTGTATGCAACACAGCGACGACATTTCAACACATAGAACCATAGAACACTGTTCATCTAACAGCGGACATCTAGCACAGCAGTCGAAACACCTATTGTGAAGAGGAAGTTTAAAGTGGAATATGTCGTAGCCTAACCACTTAGAAGATTTTACCTACCATGACAGCACCCACGTAATCCAGCAGACCTGCATAATATTTCAGATTTTTGGGCGGGGAAACACTCTCGTTTACTTCACGAAAAGTCTCTTCGTGTTCAGAAAGTCATTGTTGATGTGGCAATTTCGTCGAAAGGCGGCCCATTTTCTTTCGAGAGAAAGGTCGGTAGTGGATTAATTATGAAGTCTGAGGGACACGTTGAAATAATTCATAACTTTCGTGCATCACAACGTGCCTTTTCCCAATGAATGGTCACGCACTTTTGCAAAAAGCCACACCACAAGAGTCTCAACAAATTCTGTAAATGCTTTGTTCCCTGAGTAAGTCATTTCTTGCAACGGGCTCACTCACACGATTTAACTTCCTGCGGCTATTTTTTATGGGGGTTCCTAAAAGGCTGATGCGTCCACAGTAACTCAAGCTCTCATAGTGCTGTATATACAGGACGACTCAAAAGAAAGGTAAATTTTGGAATGCCGATTAATGAATGGGTACACTTCCTTTACAGTGTGTAGTACAGAGTACGCCATTATTGAATGTCACGAGTATTTTTATTTCTTGAACATCACATCCGGTACATGAGCTCCACCTCGGCACGCACATTCCTGCAGCTTGATAGGAACGGTTCGGCCAAACATTTCAATAGGAGTCCTGGAGATTTCCTGTCGTATTCTTGCTTTAAGTTCTTCGGTGGTAACAGGTCGAGAAAGGTAAAACGCGCTCTTCAGGTGGATCCACAAGAAAAAAATCAACACGCTGTCAGGTCAAGCGATCTTGGGGACCGTGCAGTCTCACCGTGCGTTGAAATGACAAAGTTACCAAACATTCGTCGCACAGCACCCGTCGATATACGTGCGGTATGAGCCGTTCCTCCGTCATGTTGAAGCCAAATGTCGTCAGGAAATGGTGCAGTTCATGCTCAACAAAACCTTTTATCTTGGCAATATACCGAACAGACTTTGTAGTGGTTGCGCATCCATCATCTTCAAAAAAGTAGGGGCCTATAATGCCACTCGAGAACGTGTAGCGAATACAGTAAACTTGCTGCTGTGCAGTGGATACCGGTGTAGCTAACGTGGATTTTGGTCAGACCAACAGCGACAATTCTATCTACTGACAAAGCCACTGAGGTGTACGTGAGCTTCGTCCGACGTCGTCCACAAGTTGTTAATGAAACTGTGGTTGTTCTCGTGCACTTCTGCTAACATGCATTCAGCGTATTGTCTACGCATTAGCAGATCGTTACGTTGAAGTTGCCGAACGATCTGCAGCTTGTACGGGTGGAACATCAAACCCACTTTCAGTGTTCGTTGAACACTCGAACGATGTAACTGTAGAGAATAGAGCTCTTCGGGCTTCTAACGAAAGCAGTTCACACACCCTCGATATTGTGTGTCGTACGAGCGGTTCAGGGTCTCCCTGAAAACTGCCTCTTCAATGCAGAACCTGTTGCTTCAAAATTGCGGACCCAAGTGTTGGTTGCATGCGCCGAGAGAACACGACTTTGCCGTCCAATGTTGAATCTGCGCCAAAGTTCTCGACGCGCGGCCTCCACGCTTCCATTCTTGTAATAGGCTATTAGCACAATAGCACGCTGCACACCGTTCAAATGCTCCATGTTAACTGTTCACTACATGACAATACCGTGCGAGCGGCATTCTATAAGTCATTCGGCGCCACCTACCTCGCAGCGTTGCCACAACACGTTCCAAAATTTTCCCATTCTGTTAAGTCATCCTGTGTTACGAAACGAGATTGGGAAAAATAACTATCAGTTTGATGCAGAGGTCTTGTTACACTCTCATCTGCTAATGAGTCACTCACGATGGAGGACATTTACCAGACGTTGAAAATATTTTTTTTTTATTTGAAGGCAGTAACTGTTCTCGAAAGAACAGATACCATTGATGACCGTGCAGCTTCTCTGGAATAAATGATAATTAGTTGAAACCCTCAGCTGCCGACAGGTGTTGTTGAAATACCTCGATGGGGACAACTGAAAATGTGTGCCCCGACCCAGACTCGAACCCGGGATCTCCTGCTTATATGGCAGACGCTCTGTCCATCTGAGCCACCGAGAACACAGATGAGTAGCCCGACTGCAGGGACTTATCCCTTTCACGCTTCCCGCGAGACCCACATTCGCAACTGTCCACAATCTACATACGTAATGTTCCTAATAGATATTTTCCCATCCACTCATTACTCGCGCACAGTAAGGTGACGATTCCCGTAAAAGTTCGGGCAACTTGTGCGAATTCGCATAGACGAAGGTCAATGGCTGGGTAGCCTTTAACTATATATGAAGACAGTAATTATTCTCGAAAGAACAGATACCATTTATGACCGTGCAGCTTCTCTAGAATAAATGATAATTAATTGAAACACTCAGCTGTCGACAGGTGTTGTTGAAATACCTCATCTACATCTACATCTACAGCTACATGGATACTCTGCAAATCACATTCAAGTGCCCGGCAGAGGATTCATCGAACCACCTACACAATTCTCTATTATTCCAATCTCGTATATGGTTCAAATGGCTCTGAGCACTATGGGACTCAACTGCTGAGGTCATTAGTCCCCTAGAACTTAGAACTAGTTAAACCGAACTAACCTAAGAACATCACAAACATCCATGCCCGAGGCAGGATTCGAACCTGCGACCGTAGCGGTCTTGCGGTTCCAGACTGCAGCGCCTTTAACCGCACGGCCACTTCGGCCGGCCCAATCTCGTATAGCACGCGGAAAGAATGAACGCCTATATCTTTCCGTACGAGCTCTGATTTCCCTTATTTTACCGTGGTGATCGTTCCGCCCTATGTAGGTTGGTGTCAACAAAATATTTTCCCATTCGGAGAAGAAAGTTGGTGATTGGAATTTCGTGAGAAGATTCCTTCGCAACGAAAAACGCCTTTCTTTTAATGATTTCCAGCCCAAATCCTGTATCATTTCTGTGGCACTCTCTCCCATATTTCGCAATAATACAAAACGTGCTGCCTTTCTTTGAATTTTTTCGATGTACTCCGTCAGTCCTACCTGGTAAGGATCCCACACCGCGCAGCAGTATTCTAAGAGAGGACAGAGAAGCGTAGTGTAGGTAGTCTCCTTCGAAGGTCTGTTACATTTTCTAAGTGTACTGCCAATAAAACGCAGCCTCTGGTTAGCCTTCGCCTACAACATTTTCTATGCGTTCTTTCCAATTTAAGTTGTTCGTAATTGTAATACCTAGGTATTTAGTTGAATCTACGGCTTTTAGGTTACACTGATTTATCGTGTAACCAAAGTTTAAAGAGTTCCTTTTAGCACTCATGTGGATGACCTCACACTTTTCGTTATTTAGGGTCAACTGCCACTTTTCGCACCATTCAGATATTTTTTCTAAATCGTTCTGTAGTTTGTTTTGATCTTCTGATGACTTTATTAGTCGATAAACGACAATGTCATCTGCAAACAACCGAAGACGGCTGCTCAGATTGTCTCCCAAATCGTTTATATAGATAAGGGACAGCAAAGAGCTTATAACGCTACCTTGGGGAACGCCTGAAATTATTTCTGTTTTACTCGATGACTTTCCGTCAATTACTACGAACTGCGACCTCTCTGACAGGAAATCGCAAATCCAGTCACATAACTGAGACGATATTCCATAAGGATGCAATTTTACTACGAGCTGCTTTTGTGATACAGTGTCAAAAGCCATCCAGAAATCCAGGAATACGGAATCGATCTGAAATCTCTTGTCAATAGCACTCAGCACTTCATGTCAATAAAGAGCTAGTTGTGTTTCTCTGGAACGATGTTTTCTAAACCCATGTTGACTGTGTGTCAATAGACCGTTTCCTTTGAGGTAATCCATAATATTCGAACATAATATACGTTCTAAAGTCCTGCTCGTTGGAGACAGCTGAAAATATCTATTAGGAACATTACGTATGTAGATTGTGGACAGTTCGGAATGTGCGTCTCAGGGGGAAGCGTGTAAGGGATAACTCCCTGCAGTCGGGCTACTCATCTGTGACCTCGTTGGCTCAGATGGACTCGCCGGTACGGTAGCTCAGCGTGTTCGGTCAGAGAGCTGGTTGGCCTCCTTAATAAAAAAACTGAGTGGAAGGATCAACAAAACGAACTTGAACGGATGGCATTTGACGTCCGCAACGACCAAACACAACGATCAACAACGAACAAAATGAAAAAAAAAGGATGGACAGAGCGTCTGCCATGTAAGAAGGAGATCCCGGGTCGGGGCACACATTTTCGGCTGTGTCCATCGAGGTACTTCAACATCTATCGGCAGCTGAGGGTTTCAATTAATCATCATTTAATTTTTTTGTATTGTACAATTAACAACTACTCTTGTACTTTAAAGTGATATGTAATAACACAGTAAAAATTAGTTATTCAACAGCCAATAATTTATTGAAATCTCCTGTTTCATTAGCTTTCGTCAGCTAAATGTTCTGTAATAAATTATCATGAAAGTCTTTACCTAGAAAAGAAGTTGCTTTCTACAGATACATAAAATTACTGCTGTTTCTCTCCTATCAGGAATAAATTGCTATTATTCAAATGAAGTGTAAGGGACAGCCAAATGAAAATCGAACAGCTGCCACAACGGGACCATGGAATGGTTCAGTTCAAACGTAATCACTATACGCATTAAGACATGTATCTCACTGGGAGGTGAGACGATCAACATCTGTTTCGTAGAATGCGGGCGGCCGCTGACGGATCCACAACTGCACCCACTCTTGCACTAACTCGTCCGATTGAAACCGACGTCCACACAAGTCCTTCTTTAGGTCACCAAGTATGTGAAAACCACACTGTGAAGGATCCGAGCTGGGCGGAGGATGTTAGTGTTTCGCAACCAAATCGCTGAAGCGCAGCCTTCGCCCAATTAGCAGTGCGGAGGCGGGCGTTATCGTCCAACAGGACAATCATGACCTTACCGGGACTTGTGTAAAACGCTTTGGGTTTCTCTGGCGAGGGAGACGTGGTTTTGCTGTTTTGCCTTGGGCTGCCGGAATGCTGTCGGTCGGAATCATCTTGTTGCACGACAACGCCAGCCCCCACATCGGCAATCGGGCGAAGGCTACGCTTCAACGATTTGCTTGCGAAACACTGCAACATCCTCCTTATAGTCCGGATCTCTGACCGCGTGATTTTCATATCTTTGGCGACCTGAAGAAAGGTGCGTGGACTTCGGTTTCAGTGTAACGAGGAAATGCCGGAGAGGGTGAGGTTGTGGATCCATCGGTGGCTGATCCCGTTCTTTGAAACAGGGACTGATCGTCTCGTCTCTATGTGGGATAAATACGAGGTGTGGCTAGAAAAAAACCGGTCTAGTACTGGTGAAACAATAAAACGAATGCAATAAGGCTGAAAGTCGCGTGGCCTGTCACGTGACTCTCGCTCCGCCTACTGCTCGAGTTTCATCTGCCTCCTGCACTCAGTCTGCCCGTGGCGTCTGTTTTAAGTAGTTGATGTTTTGTCTGTGCGTCGGAAAATGTTGAGTGTAAAGAAAGAACAGCGTGTTAACATCAAATTTTGTTTCAAACTAGGAAAATCTGCAAGTGAAACGTTTGTAATGTTACAACAAGTGTACGGCGATGATTGTTTATCGCGAACACAAGTGTTTGAGTGGTTTAAACGATTTAAAGATGGCCGCGAAGACACCAGTGATGACACTCGCACTGGCAGACCATTGTCAGCAAAAACTGATGCAACATTGAAAAAATCGGTAAACTTGTTCGACAAGATCGCCGTTTAACAATCAGAGCAGTGTCTGAGTTAACAGGAGTTGACAAGGAAAGTGTTAGGCAGATTCTTCATGAAAGTTTCAACATGAACAAAGTGTGTTCAAAAATGGTTCCAAAGTGTCTCACAATTGAACAGAAGGAACGCCGAAGAATGATTTGTTCTGACATCCTGGAAAACATTGAAAGTGATCCCACCTTCTTACAAAATGTTATTACTTGCGATGAATCGTGGTTTTTTACTTACGATCCCGAAACTAAACGCCAATCGATGCATTGGAAAACTCCTGGTTCTCCACGACAAAAAAAAGCACGAATGTCAAAATCGAAATTCAAGGCAATGATGATTGTTTTTTTTTTTTACATCAAAGGGATTGTGCACATTGATTGGGTACCAGAGGGACAAACAGTGAATCAGCATTACTACATTAGCGTCCTGGCTACCCTACGTGAGCGAGTACGGAGAAAACGGAACGATTTGTGGAGAAAAAAGTCATGGATCCTTCACCAAGACAATGCCCCAGCTCACAGTGCGTTGTCAGTGAAGACGTTTTTGGCAAAACACAACATTCCCATCTTAGATCATCCACCCTACTCACCTGATTTGGCCCCCTGTGACTTTTTTCTTTTCCCTAAAGTCAAGTCAGCTTTGAAAGGAACTAGATTTGAGACTGTTGAAGCAGTGAAAGAAAAAGCGACGGAAGTAATGTATGGACTTATCGAAAATGATCTGCAGCATTGCTATGAACAGTGGAAAATTCGTATGGAGCGGTGTAGAGACCGAGGAGGAGAGTACATTGAAGGAGATGACATGAAATTGTAAATAATTGTAAATAAATGTTTTTTCCAGCATCAGTCCGGTTTTTTTCTAGCCGCACCTCGTATCTTAACGCGTGTGGGGAGCACTTTTAAATGGAACCATTCCCCGGTCCCGTTGTGGCGGGTGTACGGTTTTCATTTGACTGTCCGTCATAATTAGCCACATATACAGGGTGGTCCATCTGAAGTTTCGGATGAGATTATCTCGAAAACTATACATCAGGCAAAAATAGTGGGTAAGATAAGTTCGTAAGCTCAAAGGGGGGCATCAAATAATACTACACGTGACCCCCATCCCCCGCCCCCTTGCGTGGGGCGGGGGGCAACTTTTAAATCTTAAATGAAAACACCCATTTTTATTGTAGAGTCGGATTTTCCATAAAAAAGGAATCAAGTTTTATCTGAAACATTTTTTAAACCATTGACAGATGGCGCTGAAATCGAGAAAAAAAGTAAAATTCGGGAAGAACTCTGATTTATTTAGAATTATCCGAGAAAGACGCATCAAATCGATGAAAAATGTGCACCAATTCTTTCGTTATGTCAAATTAAGCTATTTTTGTACAAAATGTACTGTATCCTACTTTTAGCTTTATCCAGCAACAACGACATGGACGTAGTAGAATGATGTTCCAATGGGGTGCTTCATTAGTGTGAGTCCCTTTGCCTCTCACAATTTGGGGTGATTAGTAATTGAAATTAGCCACGAAGAAATTGTTCAAAATTATCCCCATTTGCTTCAATGCATAAAGTCAATAGTCTGCGAAAGTTGTCCACAGTTTTGAGCAGCACATCCCGTGGTATGGCTGCACACCCACTTTGAATGTGTTGCTCCATATCGATTCGGGTTGTGGGCTGTCTTTCATAAACAATATTTTTTAAATAGTCCCACAAGAAAAAAATCAGGAGATGTTAGGTCTGGTGAACGTGGAGGCCACTGAACTGGTCCGCCGCGTCCTATACACCGACCAGGCTACCGTAAATTTGGAACGTTCCGCACATTTTTAGCATAATGGGGAGCTGCTCCGTCCTGTTGGAACCACATTCGTTGCCTAGTTTCTAAATCAACATCTTCCATTAGCACCAACAAATCATTGCAGAGAAGTTGTAAATAAGATCCCCTAGTAAAATTTCGTCAAAAAAATAGGTCCTAACAGGTAACCGTTTAGAATTCCACACCATACCATTAACGACCATTTGTGTTGATTGTCAACGGGTCTGTGCCAGTGTGGATTGACAGGGGACCAATAATGACAAACATGACGATTTAATTCGCCATTGTTTTTGAATGTGGCTTCATCGGTGAACATAACGTATCTAAAAAAATCAGTGACACCTCTTATCATTTACAAGGCCCGTTGTCAGAAATGCATGCGTATTTGCATATCTTTCGGCGTTAATGCCTGTGTCAGAGTGATATGAAATTCATGATATTTATGTGCCCTCAAAATCCTCAAAACAGTTTATTTCCGTATTCCAGTTTGTCTCTCAATCGCACGACTACTCATTCCGGGATCCAGTTGAACACAGGCGAGAACGGTAAGGGTACGAGCGTCATTTTCATTGTATTCGCGATGACGAGGTGGACGGTGCATGTATCCATTACGAGCTCGTTGAGTGCAACTTCGAATAATGTTTTCGCTTGGATGTCGTCTGTTTGGGAAACGATCCGCATACAATTGCGCAGCTGGAGCGTAATTGTTATGGCATTCACCTAAAATTAACGTCATATCAACAATCTCTGTAGGAGGATAGTGAGCCTTGTTTCGCTAAAGATTAATTTACTTTCGTCAGTTGATGTTAACAGTTCACAATCTGAAAATGAAGTGACGTCTGCTCGCATTGCTCCGACATTTATACTGAGTCATACTTAGCAACTTGTCACGGTAGCGCCATAGTCGGGCGAGTAATGCAATTGTGAAGAGTCCCCCAACGAGATTTTAATACCATTCCGCCTCCCTCCATCAAAAACTGTGGCGGGTAGGATACAATGTGTAAAAAAAAAATAGCTTAATTTGGCGTAATGAAAGAATTGGTGCAAATTTTGTATCGATTTGATGCGTCCTTCTCGGATCATTCTAAATTAATCGGAGTTCTTCCCCAATTTTAATTTTTCTCGATTTCAGCGCCACCTGTCAATGGTTTAAAAAATGTTTCAGACAAAACAGAATCAGAATCTGCAATAAAAAATGAGGATTTCCATTTAAGATTTAAAAATTGGCCCCCGCCCCACCCAAGGGGGCGGGGGCTGGGGGTCACTTGTAGTATTATTTGATGTCCCCCTTGGAGCTTACGAACTTGTCTGACCCACTATTTTACCCGATGTATTGTTTTCAAGATGATCTCATCCCAAATTTTCAGGTGGACCACCCTGCACAATAACAAGGATGTGTTTACAACACAGTACGACGTGTCATGTAGCCTTACAATGAATAGTCCTGGAATCCAGATAATCATATACTTCGAGAAGGACTAGCTAATGAGGTACGTCAGAGATTTTTTTTTTTTGTTTTTTTAAACCCGTAAGATTTCTAATTTCTTGTTTTATATTGGATAGGAACTTGATGTGTACCTTAACACTACAGTACATAACTCAACTCTGGATAATGGAGAAGGAGGCAAAATCTACATGGAAATTGTTTTTGTGCCTTGTATTGCTATAGTATATCTCAGAGTTCAGTGATACTGATTTTGGCTGTCAGCAATAGAAACTATTAAGGAGTAAATGTACTGGGAAGTGAGCATAAGCTTTACAAGATCTTAGAAGGATCTCTGGCGGATGGGCTCTTGTCTGTTTTACTCAGTACTCCTATGGTAAATAAACACTTTACTTACCTTAGATGCACCCCAGCAGGTAACTTTATTACACAATAGGCAGTGGGAACATGTAGAATAAGGCAACACATTTCGCTTTAGGTACACAGAGTATGGGGTAAGCACACCGGGCAAAAGCTTAATCACCCCAAGAGACAGCAGCAAAATATCACGTAACACCGCTTCTAGCGTTGACAACGGGATCTGCTCGCCGATAAAGAGTCCACGAGTTTGTTCAGGTATGCCACAAGCAGCTGAAGACACTCCCTGCTGATTAGATCCCGTAGAGCTGCCAAATTGAGGCAATTTTGACTGCTATGTTCGAGCTGCTATTTCAAATAGCCCTAGATATTTATTACGACATTGCGATCGGGTGGTTTAGTGCGCCAGTCGAGGCGCCATTAGGGAGCGCAAGTGTTCGTCAAACCAGAATGTATGTATGTGCAGCTCTCTGATCATATTGGGAGGCCGGAGTGGTCACAGCACAGCTATCATGAAGGTGTAGAAGAAATGGCAGTAAGATTTGGTCACCGAGTATGCTGAAATACACATCCTGGTGCAGAAGAAAGAATTTTCACTCTGTAGCAGAGTGTGCGCTGATTTTAAGTTCTCTAAGGCGCTGCAGTCATGGACTGTGCGGCTGGTCCCGGCGGAGGTTCGAGTCCTCCCTCGGGCATGGGTGTGTGTGTGTGTTTGTTCTTAGGATAATTTAGGTTAAGTAGTGTGTAAGCTTAGGGACTGCTGACCTTTTAAGTCCCATAAGATTTCACACACATTAGAACTTTTTTTTATTTTAAGTTCGAAAGGTAGAAGAAGAGGTACTGGCGGAAAAAGAGCTGTGAGGGCGGATCGTTTGGCGTCTTTGATCGCTCAGTAAGTAGACCACATCCCAGCAAACGGCAAAGGTCCCAGGTTCGAGTCCCGATCCAGCACACAGTTTTAATCTGCGAAGCAGTTTGAAAACCCGTTACATGTTTACGGTAAGGAAAAAAGGAAAAACACGTCCAAAACATAACAGAACCAACGGTAGTACGGACTATATCCTCCACACGCTACGGTTTAAAAGCCTTTTGGGGCGTCGCTGTACCCAACAGTGGATCATTTGGAAATGGGCCACATCGCGACTCGCATACTATGCACCTTCAATCAGTTACTGCCTAGCTTCTGTGTTTTTTAGCGTATTGAAAGCGTTCAGCTGTATGTTCCGCTTTGAGCAATGTTGTTTTGGGAGGTATGCGACTCCAAACATCCTCTTCATGCAGTTCCCTTCACAGTGTTCGCTCGAAAACTGGTTGAAACGGACTGACAGCAGCCAATCTTGACTAAACTAGAGAAGATTTGACACTCGTCTTGGATCCCTTTCGGCTAGGTTATCTTTCCAACCTTGGTTAATGTGCTGTGTATTGGATGGCTGTGAGTAGTACGCCATTCCTTATAGACACGTTGCACAGGCCTCGTTGATATATCAATTAATCAGGCAACTGCATTCATGATTTGGCCATGGGCAATGCCGCACACGATAACTCCTTCCTCATTTACTGACATGCCCCCACGTCGACCCTCTCTTACTGCGCTGATACCGTACAACCGACCGGCACATGAAGAGAAGTTCACTGCCACGATTACGTCAGTAGCGGAGGGTCGCATTGGGATATCAGTTCTGCTGCATCTAGGTCGGTCCAAAGCGGCCTGTGGGCGTTTTTAAGTGGATGACAAACATTGTGACCGGTGAGCTCACCCCTGACAGCAAGTCCTACAGTCGCTCAGTTTGCTGGTCAGCCAGAGATCCGGCGAGTACTGACCGCGGCCCTCTCGCGTTCCCCACGCAGCACCTTGCTCTCGTTCTCCAGCTCCTCCACGATCAGCCGGCTCAGGCGGGGCGCGTTCGCCCCGAACATGAGGTTCACCAGGTGCCCGCTCTGCACATAAAACACCCAACACTCACACGCTTTCCCAAACACTCACAAGAAAAGAAGTATACAGGTACCTTGGAATCAACATCGACGAAATCATGCACGCATATACAGAAATTGTCTGCCAGAGAGGCATTAAAATCCTAAATAAAATAGCAAGAATTGGGCAAGGAAGTTTTCAGCTGCCACTAAGTACAATATGAAAGTACAACAACTCATTCTTGCCAGAATGAGATTTTCACTCTGCAGCGGAGTGTGCGCTGATATGAAACTTCCTGGCGTATTAAAACTGTGTGCCCGACCGAGACTCGAACTCGGGACCTTTGCCTTTCACGGGCAAGTGCTCTACCATCTTTTTTTTTCCGTTACTGATCGTTGTGTTTGGTCGTTGCGGACGTCGCAAGACATCCTGTTCATGTTCGGTGGTTGATCCTTCCATTCAGTTTTTTATCACAGAGGCCAACCGGCTCTCTGACCTAACACGCTGAGCTACCGTGCCGGCTAAAAACTGATTTCCGGACAGAGACGCTACTCATTACGCTAAACCTACACCATCTGAGCTACCGAAGCACGACTCACGCCCGGCCCTCACAGCTTTACCTCTGCCAGTCCCTCGTCTCCTACCTTCCAAACTTTACAGAAGCTCTCCTGCGAGTTCGAGTCTCGGTCGGACACACAGTTTTAATCTGCCAGGAAGTTTCAACTCATTCTTGCTCGCTAGTGCGGGCTATGGGTCGAACGTTTGGTATCTTGGAACCAGAAAGGTAAGGATAGCACAGGCTCTGTGGCGAGCATGAAGGACTGTACTCCTGCGCCTGACAGGGGTCTATAAAACAACACCGACTGATGCATTGTTGCTGATGACAGGCTTGCTACCTCCAGACCTAGCGGTAAGAAAGAGAGGTGCATAATATTGGCTTAAAAAGCGCAAATGTGATAAGGTAAAGGAGATGTTGGAGGCTGGGTTGGGTTGATCTGGGGGGAAGAGACCGAACTGCGAGGTCATCGGTCTCATCAGATTAGGGAAGGAAGGGGGAGGAAGTCGGCCATGCCCTTTCAAAGGAACCATCCCGGCATTTGCCTGAAGCGATTTAGGGAAATCACGGAAAACGAGATGTTGGACACAAGAGCAGTATCGAATAAGGAAATATACCGAGCGAGGTGGCGCAGTGCTTAGCACACTGGACTCGCATTCGGGAGGAGTTTCAATGGCGCGTCCGGCCATCCTGATTTACGTTTTCCGTGATTTCCTTAAATCGCTCCAGGCAAATGCCGGGATGGTTCCTTTGAAAGGGCACGGCCGACTTCCTTCCCCGTCCTCCCCTAATCCGATGAGACCGATGACCTCGCTGTTTACTCTCTTCCCCCAAACAATCCAATCCGAATAAGGAAATAAACGCATACATTGATAGCCAATGGCAATAAATCTGGAACAAGGCGGAAACAGGGATGATAACCTACCAGTTTCTTCGTAACATAAAAGAAAAAACAAGAATGACATACTTCCTTCCGACCAAGGGAGCCATACAGTACTCTGAATGATGTGCGGTTCTAAAAAAAAAATCGTCGGCTCGCAGTTTCTCCCTTACACATTCATTTATGTTTCTTTCCCTACTAGTCGCACGGAGAAGCCGCGCTGCCTGGGGCACCTTGCCACGGTTCACGCAGCTCCTCCCGTCGGAGGCTCGAGTCCTTCCTCGGGCATGGGTGTGTGTGTTGTCCTTAGAATAAGTTAGTTTAAGTTAGATTAAGTAGTGTGCAAGCCTAGGCACTGATGACGTCAGCAGTTTGGTCCCATAGGAACTTAGCACACATTTCCAAATTTTCGCTACCAATGCTACCAATACTACAGATAATCCTCCCATTTACTACATCATTTATGTAGTATATCAAAGCTAACGAATTCAAGTTTTTATGGAGAGCAACTCTACTTATGACTCGGTACCCAGTGACATACAGTACCTGTCGGGACATGGTCCGTATCCCAGCTACTTACTAAAAATACGACAACGCACCACGAACAGTTCTGAATGCGGAGCAATAGGCACCCCAGATCACATCGTCTGGGAATGTGGCGTTAGACAAGATGTTACAGACCTGGACAGGAATGCATTTGGAAATGCAACAGCCTATAATATAATAAGAAATGTAGAACTGTGTCATACACTGAACTCGCTGATAGCTAAGGTATCATTTTAGGAATTGCAAACCTATATGGCTGAGAGACAAACAAGAAGAGAGCATACATCAAGATAACGAAATGCGCCACGGCAGAACATTCGCCTACAACAACCTTCTGGAAGCAGTGAGGAGATGAGCCTCGGGGAGGACCTTACTGAGACCCTGACAATAGGTTCTCATCCCTGTTTCCACACTGTTCCCGATGTATTGCTATTCGCTGTCAGTGTATGCCTTTATTTCCTTATTCGATACTGCTCTTGTGTCCCAATCTCTACACCTCGGATAGAACAGCAGCGTAGACCCTGTGTATCCTGAATAGCACCTCAGCATGCAGGGGGATAACCAACCACACAAATGAGAAATTCAGCGTAGTCCCGATACCAAATACAGTAGAGTAGTGTAGTGTAGTTTTGTGCAGGTAGTGCTGTGTATTGTAGTGTTATGTAGTAGTGTAGTCCAGAATTATAAATCACAAAATTTGTGATTACCAATGCAGCATAGTGTAACAGAACAGTAGCGAGTGCCTGCTGGATGGCCAAATGATAGTATGTAAACTTTTTAGTTATTATTATTATTTTTTCTTATTGTGTAGATATTCTACATAGATTTTTCCCTTAGGTAGCATAATGCTTAATTATTACTAACACATTTGAAATTATGTTAAAATATTATGTGCAGTATTCACGCCAATTCACGTGTAACATTCGCTCTGTTCTTTGCATATAGATAGCAGACTAAAAGAAAACAAATAAATAAATGAGTCACAAGTAGAGTTGCGGCCCATCAAAATTAGGGTTCGCTAGCTATGGTGCACTACATAAACGACTTAGTAAATGGGAGGATAATCTGTAGTATTAGTAGCATTGGTAGGGAAAGAAACATCAATGGATGTGTAAAAAAGTAACTGGGAGCTGACGACCAGTCTCTATCTTTGTTTACTTGGTTGTTTGTTTTGCCCATAATGGCTCAAATGGCTCTGAGCACTATGGGACTTAACTTCTGAGGTCATCAATTCCCGAGAACTTAGAACTACTTAAACTTAACTAACCTAATGCCATCACATACATCCATGCCCGGGGCAGGATTCGAACCTGCAACCGTAGCGGTCGCGCGGTTCCAGACTTTAGCGCCTAGAACCGCTCGGCCACACCGTCCGGCTTGCTCATAATTAGAACTGCACATCATTCAGAGTTAGTCCACTGTGTATTTTATAGCCTCACAGAATATAAACTGTACTTTATAAGTAATAAAAATTAGTTGATCGCGTAACTTAAGCGCTTTTATGTAACCAAAGCAATTATTCTGATGCAAGTAAAGTTTACACGCACAAACGTAAGGAATTATTTTTATAATTATTGTTGTTATTTTGTACTCAACGTTCTTCATCATGATGAAATCTAAAAGTTTCCTGTTACTATTGATACATGCCAAAGTTGTTTATAAATAACAGAAACATGATTTATATACATTCGAGGAAGTACTGAGGCAATGTTTGATATATGCACCTATACAGGGTGGTCCATTGATCGTGACTGGGCCAAATATCTCACGAAATAAGCGTCAAACGAAAAACCTACAAAGAACGAAACTTGTGTAGCTTGAAGGGGGAAACCAGATGGCGCTATAGTTGGCCCGCTAGATGGCGTTGCCCTAGGTCAAACGGATATCAACTGTATTTTTTTAAAAATAGGAACCCCCATTTTTATTACATATTCGTGTAGTACGTAAAGAAATATGAATGTTTTAGTTGGACCACTTTTTTTGCTTTGTGATAGATGGCGCTGTAATAGTCACAAACACATGACTCACAATTTCAGACGAACAGTTGGTAACTGGTAGGTTTTTTAAATTAAAGTACAGCATGTAGGTACTTTTGAACATTTTTTTTCAGTTGTTCCAATGTGATACATGTACCTTTGTGAACTTATCATTTCTGAGAACGCATGCTGTTACAGCGTTCAAATGGTTCAAATGGCGCTAAGCACTGTGGGACTTAACATCTGAGGTCATCAGTCCCCGAGAATTAGAACTACTTTAACCTAACTAACCTAAGGACATCGCACACATCCATGCCCGAGACAGGATTCGAGCCTGCGACCGTAGCAGCAGCGCGGTTCCGGACTAAAGTCCCTAGAACCGCTCGGCCACAACGGCCGGCTTTACAGCGTGATTACCTGCAAATACCACATTAATGCAAGAAATGCTCAAAATGATGTCCGTCAACCTCAACGCATTTGGCAATACGTGGAACGACATTCCTCTCAACAGCAAGTAGTCCGCCTTCCGTAATGTTCGCACATGCATTGACAATGCGCTGACGCATATTGTCAGGTGTTGTCGGTGGATTACGATACCAAATATCCTTCAACTTTCCCCACAGAAAGAAATCTGGGGACGTCAGATCCGGTGAACGTGTGGGCCATGGTATGGTGCTTCGAAGAGCAGTCCACCTGCCATGAAATACGCTATTCAATACTGCTTCAAACGCACGCGAGCTACGTGCCGGAGATCCATCATGTTGGAAGTACAGCGCCATTCTGTCATGCAGTGAAACATCTTGTAGTAACATCGGTAGAACATTGCGTAGGAAATCAGCTTACATTGCAACATTTAGATTGTCATCGATAAAATGGTGGCCAACTATCCTTCCTCCCATAATGCCGCACCATACATTAACCGGCCAAGGTCGCTGATGTTCCACTTGTTGCAGCCATCGTGGATATTCCGGTGCCCAATAGTGCATATTATGCCGGTTTACGTTACCGCTGTTGGTGAATGACGCTTCGTCGCTAAATAAAACGCGTGCAAAAAATCCGTCATCGTTCCGTAAGTTCTCTTGTGCCCAGTGGCAGAACTGTACACGACGTTCAAAGTCGTCGCCATGCAATTCCTGGTGCATAGAAACATGGTACGGGTGCAAGCGATGTTGATGTAGCATTCTCAACACCAACGTTTTTGAGATTCCCGATTCTCGCGCAATTTGTCTGATACTGATGTGCGGATTAGCCACGACAGCAGCTAAGACACCTACTTGGGCATCATCATTTGTTGCAGGTCGTGGTTGACGTTTCACACGTGGCTGAACACTTCCTGTTTCCTTAAGTGGCGTAACTATCCTGCGAACGGTCCGCACACTTGGATGATGTTGTCCGTGATACCGAGCAGCATACATAGCACACGCCCGTTGGGCATTTTGATCACAATAGCCATACATCAATACGATATCTACCTTTTCCGCAATTGGTAAACGTCGAATTTACCACGGGTAATGTATCACGAAGCAAATACCGTCCGCACTGGCGGAATGTTACGTGATACCTCGTACTTATACGTTTGTGACTATTACAGCGCCATCTATCACAAAGCGAACTAAAACATTCATATTTCTTTACGTACTACACGAATATGTAATAAAAATGGGGGTTCCTATTAAAAAAAACGCAGTAGATATCAGTTTGACCTATGGCAGCGCCATCTAGCGGGCCAACCATAGCGCCATCTGGTTTTCCCCTTCAAGCTAGACGAGTTTCGTTCTTTGTAGTTTTTTCGTTTAACCCTTATTTCGTGAGATATTTGGCCCGGTCACTAACAATGGACCATCCTGTATATTACCTTTTTATTTAGGAAATTGTGTTTTCTAGCACTATGTGATACATCTGTAGTTTTTTATCCGTTTTTAATGCATCATCACTCTGTTTCACATTACAAATCGACTATTTTCGAATAAAATTTGAATTATACACCGAAAATTTCTATTTTACAATAAATATTGTTTACTCATACGTAACAGACAGGAGGGCAACTATCTCTCTCTTTCCAAGCATTAATCCCAACTTGCGGGGTCTGCTGTTATGGTTAACCGGATTTGGCGTGGTAATTTTAAGGGGTGGCCAGATGCCCTTCCTGTCGCCATTCCGTACCCCCCAGGACGGAATGTGTGTAACCCAACTGTATGTGTCTAGTGTAATCAATGGAATAGTGCAAACGTGTTTTAAATGTCTGTGAGTCGTGTAACTGAGGCGGAACGTGGGGACCAGCCCGGTATTCACCTAGCGGGATGTAGAAAACCACCTAAAAACCACATTCAGGCTGGCCAGCACACTGGCCCTCGTCGTTAGTCGGCCAGGCACATTCGATGCGGGGCTGGCGCGCCAACCCGAGTCCATGAAGCAGCGCGTTGACACTCTCGGCTACCCTGCCGGGTACAGGAGGGCAACTATGTAGAACAAAAATGTTGCAAAGGCTACCCAGTCCTGGTCGCAGGTGATGCTCCAAAAAGGAACAGTAGTACTGTGCACTGACGGTATGCCGTGGAGGAACGTGATGCGTTAGGGTAACACCATCACAGTCGTACACGTGAATCACCATAACTTTCACCATACTGGGGCTCTGAAGCATCACCTGCGACCAGCTTTGCGAAAGAAGCGGCGACACTTTCTGCGCAACCCACCCATCATTTTGCACGACAATGCGCGGGCGCATACAGTGCAAGCTGTGGCTGCTCTGTTCGGTCGATGGGACTGGGAAGTATTGTAACATCCACCAAACTCCCCAACCTTAATTCCTTGTGACTTTGATTTGATTCCGAAAAACGGTTCCAGAGATTCGACAGGCAGTAGACCTCTCCATTCGCACCATCAACAGAACAGGCTCTGCTAACGGTATACTATGCCTTCCACATCGCTGGCAACGGCTTCTACACAACGCTGGCGACTACTTTGAAGGACAGTAACAGGTGCAAACATGTAACTCTTTTGTATCGGTTGTGAATAAATAGTTGTCACTATTTAAGTTCCAACCCTCGTATTTCTTATTTATTTAAGGTAATTCGTATCCGTCTTTGCAACTACTAAAAATGGGTATTTATCTTACCATCCCCGTTTCGTTTTGTTTATTTGAAACATAGTCACTAGCAGAAGTTTTGTCCGAGTTCCACCTACGTCCGGAAGTGTCATCATGCACATTTTCCTGCGTTTCGCAGTGGTGTTTTCGACCTACTTGTGCATGCATAAGACACATCCAAATGCAAGCGAAAACCAGACAAAAATTACACTTTGAAGTTTTAAACTAATGAAATGTAACGTGTATGGTCAAATAACAGCATTTTTAGCACTTACAAAGATGGGTCTGGAATACCTCAAATAATTGTGCAGCGAGTATGGACAATATAGCCACAGAAATGGAGCAATATTACATACGATATATTTCATTAGGGAATAAATGTGTCGAGAAGCAGTGGTTAAGACGTCCGTTTCCTTGAACATGCTTCTGCAAGATTTTCTTGTATTTACTTTGCAAATAATTCTTATAACATATTTTTCACCCGGAAAACAGAGCTTGGCTTGAACAGTCACTCCAAAATGTGATATCGTACTATGACATTATGAAACGAAAGTAAGCAGAGTAAGCCAGGTTCATTATTTTTATATCAACCGCGTCTCAGAACAGTCACAATGGAAACTAAGATTTGCCTAAACGTTTTAGCAGTGCCTGAATTTTGGTACTATTCAGTTTTATCCCAAGAATTTAGCACCATCGACCTTTGCCGTCTGCATGTACTCATACAAATGTTGGGTTGGTACCTCTCGCAGCTACTAAACTGCATATTAAAATTTTTTTTAACTGAATACCATCGGAAAGGTTAGACATCATTCAGTAATATAAACGACAATTTCTTTCTAACTAAATATGACTTAGTGTTTATCACAATGTTCATGTCAACTACAAAGAAAAGAAATTTCGGACATGATGTTACTGATGAAAGATAATTTATATGCAGCAGAAAGTGTAGCCAGATACATCAGTGGAGTTCAGATATATTCACGGTGCTGTCTTAAAATGTACTGTCCCTCTTGCGGTTCAGTATATCGAAAATAGCTATGGCCCTGTTGAGGATTCATGGTCGCACTCGACGTCACCCTTGTGTAAGAACTGAAGTTTTATAGGCACCCTGAGCCCCTGCTACGTGATGCGCAGATAAGTTATGAAAGTCAAAGTGGGTGGCCAACGGCACTGAATGCTGGTAACTTCGAATAAAATAAGACCCCTTGTCACTGACGCACCACGAGGCGCTGTCTCCTGACATTTCGTGGCTGGTCAGCAAACCCAACGCAGAGCCTTTCCTGCCCTACTGTTTTCCACTAAGAAGGAATCTTGTAAGAATCATGACGGATGGCTAATTTCGGAATATCACTTCAACTGTTTCGAGATGGGCATTAAGACGAGTTGCCAATGTGTAGTCTCTCCATAAACATGTGTTCAATGATGAACTCGATGGTGACAATAATGCGATAGTGAGAATTTGCGTAATATAATTATTTAATTAAATTAAAACCCATGGTGAAGAAATAAAAACTTTGAGGTTCGCCGATAACATTATAATTCTGTCAGAGACAGCAAAGGACCTGGAAGAGCAGTTGAACGGAATGGACAGTGTCTTGAAAAGAGGATATAAGATGAACATCAACAAAAGCAAAACGAGGATAATGGAATGTAGTCGAATTAAATCGGGTAATACTGTGGGAATTAGATTAGGAAATGAGACGCTTAAAGTAGTAAAGGAGTTTTGCTATTTGGGGAGCAAAATAACTGATTATGGTCGAAGTAGAGAGGATATAAAATGTAGACTGGCAATGGCAAGGAAAGCGTTTCTGAAGAAGAGAAATTTGATAACATCGAGTATAGATTTAAGTGTCAGGAAATCGTTTCTGAAAATATTGTATGGAGTGTAGCCATGCTTGGAAGTGAAACGTGGACGATAAATAGTTTAGACAAGAAGAGAATAGAAGCTTTCGAAATGTGGTGCTACAGAAGAATGCTGGAGATTAGATGGTTAGATCACATAACTAATGAGGAGGTATTGAATAGAATTGGAGAGAAGAGGAGTTTGTGGTACTACTTGACTAGAAGAAGGGATCGGTTGGTAGGGCATATTCTGAGACATCAAGGGATCACCAGTTTAGTATTGGAGGGAAGCCTGGAGGGTAAAAATCGTAGAGGGAGACCAAGAGAGTGTGCCATGCTTGGAAGTGAAACGTGGACGATAAATAGTTTAGACAAGAAGAGAATAGAAGCTTTCGAAATGTGGTGCTACAGAAGAATGCTGGAGATTAGATGGTTAGATCACATAACTAATGAGGAGGTATTGAATAGAATTGGAGAGAAGAGGAGTTTGTGGTACTACTTGACTAGAAGAAGGGATCGGTTGGTAGGGCATATTCTGAGACATCAAGGGATCACCAGTTTAGTATTGGAGGGAAGCCTGGAGGGTAAAAATCGTAGAGGGAGACCAAGAGATGAATACACTAAACATATTCTGAATGATGTAGGTTGCAGTAGGTACTAGGAGATGAAGAAGCTCGCACAGGATAGAGTAGCATGGAGAGCTGCATCAAACTAGTCTCTGGACTGAAGACCACAACAACAACAATTATTTAATTTCAAGAAGGATCAAGGACAGACCTTCCCTGATGCAAATGTTCTGAAACGAAATAAGAAAATAATGCCAGATACTCTTGGATGAAAACAAACGTCAGAACCCTTAAAGCGTACTAGTAGAGGAACGATCGGCAATTAAATTAAATTGCGACTTGCTGTTTTGCTAGTTGTCATTATCAGTTCCAGTCAGTGTGATGTAAAGGCTAAGCATAAATTCATGTAGCGACTGATGTGAAAAATTAGTAAGGAAAGGAAGAAAACGCATACTTACCCCGATAAACATCCACGTGGGTTCGCTCTTATTCCGGAAGCGTTTCAGACATTCGATACCGTCCGCCTTAGCCTGTAAGAAAACAAACATGCATAAAAATGTCTTATCTCCTGTGTCAACTGAAAATGCAACCTACGAACGGTATTCCCTGAATACGTTATTCAGTAATAAACCCTAGATGCGCTAGCACTCCACTGTAGTAAAACTTCCCTAGTTTGAGTTTCAGACGTCCTCAAGATGCTATCCCATTTTTTTTATTATCAATGAAATATGTTTGAAAACATCAGTGCCAAAGTCAGTCCCAACAGATGTTCCATTATACACTCCTGGAAATTGAAATAAGAACACCGTGAATTCATTGTCTCAGGAAGGGGAAACTTTATTGACACATTCCTGGGGTCAGATACATCACATGATCACACTGACAGAACCCCAGGCACATAGACACAGGCAACAGAGCATGCACAATGTCGGCACTAGTACAGTGTATATCCACCTTTCGCAGCAATGTCCCATGGAGACGATCGTAGAGATGCTGGATGTTGTCCTGTGGAACGGCTTGCCATGCCATTTCCACCTGGCGCCTCAGTTGGACCAGCGTTCGTGCTGGACGTGCAGACCGCGTGAGACGACGCTTCATCCAGTCCCAAACATGCTCAATGGGGGACAGATCCGGAGATCTTGCTGGCCAGGGTAGTTGACTTACACCTTCTAGAGCACGTTGGGTAGCACGGGATACATGCGGACGTGCATTGTCCTGTTGGAACAGCAAGTTCCCTTGCCGGTCTAGGAATGGTAGAACGATGGGTTCGATGACGGTTTGGATTTACCGTGCACTATTCAGTGTCCCCTCGACGATCACCAGTGGTGTACGGCCAGTGTAGGAGATCGCTCCCCACACCATGATGCCGGGTGTTGGCCCTGTGTCCCTCGGTCGTATGCAGTCATTGTGGCGCTCACCTGCACGGCGCCAAACACGCATACGACCATCATTGGCACCAAGGCAGAAGCGACTCTCATCGCTGAAGACGACACGTCTCCATTCGTCCCTCCATTCACGCCTGTCGCGACACCACTGGAGGCGGGCTGCACGATGTTGGGGCGTGAGCGGAAGACGGCCTAACGGTGTGCGGGACCGTAGCCCAGCTTCATGGAGACGGTTGCGAATGGTCCTCGCCGATACCCCAGGAGCAACAGTGCCCCTAATTTGCTGGGAAGTGGCGGTGCGGTCCCCTACGGCACTGCGTAGGATCCTACGGTCTTGGCGTGCATCCGTGCGTCACTGCGGTCCGGTCCCAGGTCGACGGGCACGTGCACCTACCGCCGACCACTGGCGACAACATCGATGTACTGTGGAGACCTCACGCCCCACGTGTTGAGCAATTCGTCGGTACGTCCACCCGGCCTCCCGCATGCCCACTATACGCCCTCGCTCAAAGTCCGTCAACTGCACATACGGTTCACGTCCACGCTGTCGCGGCATGCTACCAGTGTTAAAGACTGCGATGGAGCTCCGTATGCCACGGCAAACTGGCTGACACTGACGGCGGCGGTGCACAAATGCTGCGCAGCTAGCGCCATTCGACGGCCAACACCGCGGTTCCTGGTGTGTCCGCTGTGCCGTGCGTGTGATCATTGCTTGTACAGCCCTCTCGCAGTGTCCGGAGCAAGTATGGTGGGTCTGACACACCGGTATCAATGTGTTCTTTTTTCCATTTCCAGGAGTGTAAAAGAGAAAAGAAGGCTTTTTCCAGTATTTCTTTTCCACACAAGCACCCTACTCCGCAGGTTGTGTTCGTCTGCACCATACGGAAAGTGGAGTCCAGGAGACAGAGATTCATGCACAGATGGGCTAATGGTGTTCCTTATCATGCTCAAGCGGCTGGTGTGATCTTCTCTTTCTACAGGTTCTGCAACAGTCTAGAGTCTAGGACAAGTCCCGGTATCTTACCTGCCGAGGCCGTTCAGGGTCTCCGGAACTGCAGCTCCATGACGCTCCGTGAGAGACCCTCGTTGCAGGTAGTCAGAAGCATCATGATGATGAGCACAGAAGACATCCTGCAGCGTTCTCTTGGTGTTGGTGAGTTCCTCTACTGTTACGCAGGCACCTTTGGTGTTTCATCTTCTGCTTCATCTTCCTAAAGTGTTCGGGCTGCTGTGAGCAGCTCTTACGAGCCGGCTGCCTGGGTTCTGCTGTGGTTGTTCCAGACCTTCTTTCCTCTCGTTGACTGCTGCAAATCTCCTTTCCTCCCGGTAAATTTCCAATTCCTTCAAGGGAACCTTATTTGCTGTTTCGTTAAATTTGAACCACAAACGTTCTTCTCTAAATAATATAAAACTGTTTTGTTCGGAAAGAAATACCTTTCATCATCGGTCTCTTCTGAACGTCTATTTCACTTCCAGAGCACATGACCCGGCGTTCAGTCACAGCCACGTTCACATGAAATGCTAATTCTTTGTTAGGTTGAGTTCAGATAGCTCGGGTGTGCTTCTTGTTCATCTGCATCTATATTTAACTCTTCAGATCATTGTGAAATACATGGAATAGTGTGCTTTCCAATAAATCATTTATTAGGGCTTCTTCCCGTTCCATTTGCGTATGAAATGCCGAAGGAATGATTGCTTAAGTGCCCCTATGTCGGTTGTGATTAATCTTGTCCTCGCGGTCGGTACGCGAGCGATAAGTATGGTCTTGAGGAATATTTATAGATTCCTCACTTTATCCTGTGTCTTCAAACTTTGGATTTAGCCTTTCTCGACAGTTGGCGATCAACATCAAGCGTCTTCCAGTGCGGATTTTTCAGCATCTTCAATAGGTTCTTTCATTCGTCAAACAAACATGTGACCATGTCTTTTCTGCGGGCGTCTGGACTTTATTTTACGTACACCATTGTTGCAGCACTTGTAGAAACTGTTTGCAACTGTCTTGCAGTTTGCATCTTGAATCTCCTGTCACCATCAGCTAGATGTCTACCTATGCGAGAAGTGATCACATTTCTCTCCCTTCGCTGAAGGTGGTTGTCGTCCGTAGAAACTGATCTGTTCAGTCTCTTCAATCATGGAGTATGTAGTGTTGTCTAGCCTGAGGGTAGATGTCTTCCAGGTGTTACTCAGTGTAAGAAAATTATACATGTACGTGAATAATCAGCAAGCCATTTGACTCGTAATTTCAATAGTAAACCACTCCGTGATGCGCAACGTCTCCCTCCACCCTCCCTGTAGCGTCTGCCACTGGAGATTATGGAGCATCTCTGCAACGCTCTCGTGTCGACTAAACGATCCCGTGACGATTAGTACCGCTTTTCGTTGGATCTTCTCTATCTCTTCTATTAGCCGTATCTGATAAGGTGCCAGAATGGTAAATAATACTCAAGAATCGGCCGAACAAGTGTTTCGTAAGTCATTTCTTTCGTGCTCCAGTTACATTACTATAAGTCTCTTTCTATGGTTCTAAGCCTGGCATCTTCTCTTTCTTCATTTTATGTGGCCACTCACCTAAGGTCGTTGTGGATGTTTACTCCTAGATATTTTATGGTAGATGCTGTTTTCAGCAATTCGTACAGTAGCGAAATTTTTTTCTCCTATGTATGCGCAATATCTCACATTTACGTTCAAAGTGAATTACCACTCCCTGCACTACGCATCAATCTTGTGCAGGTCCTCTCGTAAATCGCTGCAATCGTCTGGCGTTGCTATCTTCTTAAGGACAACGGTATCGTCTGCGAATGCCTCATCAAGCTTCCGGCATTTTCCCTTGTATACATCGTAAGTAGAGTAGCGGTCCTATCACACTGCCTTGGGATACTCCGGATATTACCTTTACCACTGTCGATTTTGTTCCATTAAGAGCGAATCTTGAGTTCTGTCTGTAAAGAAGTCCTGAATCCAGTCACACATATGGCAGTGCGGGACGGTTGGTTCTCTCGATCACACCAGTAACTAGGTTATGGCTCTCTGCTTTAGAGCGTAAAATTTACTGTGGAAACAACCCCCCTAGATCGTGGCTAAGCCAGTTCTTCGCAATTTCATCAATTGCTAGTCCGGTAAGATTTGCAGGAGAGATTCCGTGACGTCTGGAAAGTAGAGGAGAGGCATAGGTGGAAGCGAAGCTGCGATGTTGGGTCGCGAGTCGTGCTTGAATAGCTCAGTCGATAAGGGGACTGCCCTTGAATGGTACGATTTTGAATTCGCATTGGGAAAACGGTTCAAATGGCTCTAAGCACTATGGGACATCTGAGGTCATCAGTCCCCTGGACTTAGAACTACTTAAACCCAACTAACCTAAGGACATCACACACATCCACGCCCGAGGCAGGATTCGAACCTGCGACCGTAGCAGCAGCGCGGTTCCGGACCGAAGCGCCTAGAACCGCACGGCCACATCGGCCGGCCGCGTTGGGAAAGACTCGATCCAGGTTGCGAGCTAGTTTTCTGGGCCGACCGAAATAGAGTTCCTTGGTTGGCTTGTAAAGCTAAATGAAAAATCCATGCACGGTTTATGACGTCTTCCACTTCACCATTTCCTCACTGTAAGGCAGTAGAGTCTCACCACACAATAACGTGTAAGATATTGAGCGCACTGTGCTTTATTGCAGACGAGATTCATCCCATAAGCTATGAATCATGAACTGATTCCTTTAATGCGTTCAGTACTTGACATAAATCTGAAGCAACCGTGATGATATCATTGTAAAGGCCATACAGTCTTTTTACGTGATGCAGACACAGTGATTACAGTTTTTTAAGGTAAATGTCGGAATCTCGAAGAATGAAGTCTCAGGCTCTTCATAGTCATTTCTGGGATAAGGCCGGTGTCAGATACTACCACACGGGCAATGTACACAGACGCCTTTATCCATAGGGCTGTTACCTTACCTGCAAGACCCCCATTGTTTGGCAAGTTTCTCATTGCAGACGGTGTCAAATCGTGAACGCTGGCAACAGCGATGTCTGTGAGGACGTGATTTGCTCAGAGTTACTGATCATTGTTATATCAGGACGACTGCATCAAATTTTTATCGATTACTGGGCTGGGGTTCAGTGCATTTTTAATCTTTCACTGTCTACAACCATGAGAGGATCGTATTTGCAGTATGGAAGAGAGTCTTTCTTTAACTGACACTGAGATCTCCTCTCCCGGCGGATTATTTCAGCGACCTCGTCGTCCCTTCATGAATAATCCGTAAGCGCCTGGGGTTTGCGTCCAGGCGTGTTGTGTGATTTGATGTCCTTCTGATCCCTGCATTCCCGATACCTATCATCTGTTTCTTTTTCTTCATTTTGTCCACGTAAGAAGTGCGCTTGAACTTAGTAGTTGGTTTGATGGTGTCTGCTTTGTGATTTCGCATAGCATCTTCCTGGATTTACTATGAGTTTTCTTCCAGTCCTCTGACTACTTCTTGCTAGTCTTCTTTCCAAGCTTCTACGCGTATCTGTGCTTCGTTATTAGTGTTCAAACGTCAAACGATTTATTATATTTTCTGCTGCCATGTTCATACATTGTAGGACTTTCGTTAGTTTCTGGTTTTGACCTTCTTAGAACTCGTGTTGATTAGTCCTTTGGTGAGCCTATTGTTGTCCATTTTGTAAATAAAGCCATAGAATTTCAAGTGTCTCTTGCGCACGGTGTTAATGAAATAACTCGTATCTATTTGTGTGTAGAGATCAATTTTCTCCTCTTTGTCCAAATTCAGTTTTCTTGTACGGAATCATATATTTTTCCGTTTTCGTTTTTTTCGAATGTGGCATCTTCAGACTGCCCTCCAACAGATACAGTCTCTGAACCAGATTCCAGTAAAAGAAATGTTTTGTAATGTTCCAATTTCGCGTTGCGCGATATTACTTTTTTGCTACAGAGGTTTCAAGTACTTCTCAATGCCTTTTGAAGTTCACGACTATTTCTAGGTTTGCGGTAGCGTCCAATCGTGACGGTATTATGATACTTCAGGGTATTTGAAGGAACAAGACATTCTATACAAAAACTAAACTAGACAATGAGTGTTAAATGCAACTCTCCAGATGTCTTATGTAAAACCCCATTACATGGAAAATGAACATCAAAACAGCTGTAATCTATTTGCTATTATGTTTTGGTTTTTACCATTATTTTCGATTTAAATTTTCATAGTAAAACATTATACGAGGCTCGTTTTTAAAGTAAGTACCGTTTTGAAATATGACATTGGAACTTTGTGATCGCCGTACTGTTGATTCTCCCAAAGTATCTTCAATTGTTGCCAATAAACAAATTCCATTACGGTAGCTTCCGCATGCACAAACTTTTATTCGTATGTGTTTAAATGGCACAGCCGACAGAAAACGCCGCCAGTTGTGAAATCCGCGCTATTATCCGTTTCATAAATGCAAGTGACGTGAAAGCAGCTGAAATTCGCCGGCAGATTAATGAGGTGTGTCCGCAGCTCGTGGTAGTGCGGTAGCGTTCTCGCTTCCCGCGCCCGGGTTCCCGGGTTCGATTCCCGGCAAGGTCAGGGATTTTCTCTGCCTCGTGATGACTGGGTGTTATGTGATGTCCTTAGGTTAGTTAGGTTTAAGTAGTTCTAAGTTCTAGGTATGTACCCGTGGTCTAGGGGTAGCGTCTTTGATTCATAATCAAAAACGTCACCGGTCCCGGGTTCGATCCCCCCCCACTGCCTAAATTTTGATAAACAATCAGCATTGGCGGCCGAAGACTTCCGGCATAAGAAGTCAGCCTCATTCTGCCAACGGCCTTGTCAAAGAGGGCGGAGGAGCGGATAGAGATTCAGGGCACTCTCTTGTCCTAGGGGTGGGAAATTGCCCCTAAAGGCGGAAGAATCAGCAATGATCAACGACATGAGGATGCAGAAGGCAATGGAAACCACTGCATTAAAGACACGTAACGTGTATCCGCAGGACATGTGGCCTGTAATTCAAGAAGTGTCATGATGATATCTCCATTGGCAAAAGATTCCGGAATAGTCCCCCATTCGGATCTCCGGGAGGGGACTGCCAAGGGGGAGGTTACCATGAGAAAAAGACTGAATAATCAACGAAAGGATAACGTTCTACGAGTCGGGGCGTGGAATGTCAGAAGCTTGAACGTGGTAGGGAAACTAGAAAATCTGAAAAGGGAAATGCAAAGGACCAATCTAGATATAGTAGGGGTCAGTGAAGTGATGTGGAAGGAAGACAAGGATTTCTGGTCAGATGAGTATCGGGTAATATCAACAGCAGCAGAAAATGGTATAACAGGTGTAGGATTCGTTACGAATAGGAAGGTAGGGCAGAGGGTGTGTTACTGTGAACAGTTCAGTGACCGGGTTGTTCTAATCAGAATCGACAGCAGGCCAACACCGACAACGATAGTTCAGGTATACATGCCGACGTCGCAAGCTGAAGACGAACAGATAGAGAAAGTGTATGAGGATATTGAAAGGTTAATGCAGTATGTAAAGGGGGACGAAAATGTAATAGTCAAGCCGGCCGAAGTGGTCGTGCGGTTAAAGGCGCTGCAGTCTGGAACCGCAGGACCGCTACGGTCGCAGGTTCGAATCCTGCCTCGGGCATGGCTGTTTGTGATGTCCTTAGGTTAGTTAGGTTTAACTAGTTCTAAGTTCTAGGGGACTAATAACCTCAGCAGTTGAGTCCCATAGTGCTCAGAGCCATTTGAACCATTTTGTAATAGTCATGGGCGACTGGAATGCAGTTGTAGGGGAAGGAGTAAAAGAAAAGGTTACAGGAGAATATGGGCTTGGGACAAGGAATGAAAGAGGAGAAAGACTAATTGAGTCCTGTAACAAGTTTCAGCTAGTAATAGCGAATACCCTGTTCAAGAATCACAAGAGGAGGAGGTATACTTGGAAAAGGCCGGGAGATACGGGAAGATTTCAATTAGATTACTGGATTGTAAGGCGTACCCAGGAGCAGATATAGACTCAGATCACAATATAGTAGTGATGAAGAGTAGGCTGAAGTTCAAGACATTAGTCAGGAAGAATCAATACGCAAAGAAGTGGGATACGAAAGTACTAAGGAATGACGAGATACGTTTGAAGTTCTCTAACGCTATAGATACAGCAATAAGGAATAGCGCAGTAGGCAGTACAGTTGAAGAGGAATGGACATCTCTAAAAAGGGCCATCACAGAAGTTGGGAAGGAAAACATAGGTACAAAGAAGGTAGCTGCGAAGAAACCATGGGTAACAGAAGAAATACTTCAGTTGATTGATGAAAGGAGGAAGTACAAACATGTTCCGGGAAAATCAGGAATACAGAAATACAAGTCGGTGAGGAATGAAATAAATAGCAAGTGCAGGGAAGCTAAGACGAAATGGCTGCAGGAAAAATGATATGATTGTCGGAAGGACAGACTCAGCATACAGGAAAGTCAAAACAACCTTTGGTGACATTAAAAGCAACGGTGGTAACATTAAGAGTGCAACGGGAATTCCACTGTTAAATGCAGAGGAGAGAGCAGACAGGTGGAAAGAATACATTGAAAGCCTCTGTGAGGGTGAAGATTTGTCTGATGTGATAGAAAAAGAAACAGGAGTCGATTTAGAAGAGATAGGGAATCCAGTATCAGAATCGGAATTTAAAAGAGCTTTGGAGGACTTACGGTCAAATAAGGCAGAAGGGATAGATAACATTCCATCAGAATTTCTAAAATCATTGGGGGAAGTGGCAACAAAACGACTAATCACGTTGGTGTGTAGAATATATGAGTCTGGCGATATACCATCTGACTTTCGGAAAAGCATCATCCACAATTCCGAAGACGGAAAGAGCTGACAAGTGCGAGAATTATCGCACAATCAGCTTAACAGCTCATGCATCGAAGCTGCTTACAAGAATAATATACAGAAGAATGGAAAAGAAAATTGAGAATGCGCTAGGTGACGATCAGTTTGGCTTTAGGAAAAGTAAAGGGACGAGAGAGGTAATTCTGACGTTACGACTAATAATGGAAGCAAGGCTAAAGAAAAATCAAGACACTTTCATAGGATTTGTCGACCTGGAAAAAGCGTTCGACAATATAAAATGGTGCAAGCTGTTCGAGATTCTGAAAAAAGTAGGGGTAAGCTATAGGGAGAGACGGGTCATATACAATATGTACAACAATCAAGAGGGAATAATAAGAGTGGACGATCAAGAACGAAGTGCTCGTATTAAGAAGGGTGTAAGACAAGGCTGTAGCCTTTCGCCCCTACTCTACAATCTGTACATCGAGGAAGCAATGATGGAAATAAAAGAAAGGTTCAGGAGTGGAATTAAAATACAAGGTGAAAGGATATCAATGATACGATTCGCTGATGACATTGCTATCCTGAGTGAAAGTGAAGAAGAATTAAATGATCTGCTGAACGGAATGAACAGTCTAATGAGTACACAGTATGGTTTGAGAGTAAATCGGAGAAAGACGAAGGTAATGAGAAGTAGTAGAAATGAGAACAGCGAGAAACTTAACATCAGGATTGATGGTCACGAAGTCAATGAAGTTAAGGAATTCTGCTACCTAGGCAGTAAAATAACCAATGACGGACGGAGCAAGGAGGACATCAAAAGCAGACTCGCTATGGCAAAAAAGGCATTTCTGGCCAAGAGAAGTCTACTAATATCAAATACCGGCCTTAATTTGAGGAAGAAATTTCTGAGGATGTACGTCTGGAGTACAGCATTGTATGGTAGTGAAACATGGACTGTGGGAAAACCGGAACAGAAGAAAATCGAAGCATTTGAGATGTGGTGCTATAGACGAATGTTGAAAATTAGGTGGACTGATAAGGTAAGGAATGAGGAGGTTCTACGCAGAATCGGAGAGGAAAGGAATATGTGGAAAACACTGATAAGGAGACGGAACAGGATGATAGGACATCTGCTAAGACATGAGGGAATGACTTCCATGGTACTAGAGGGAGCTGTAGAGGGCAAAAACTGTAGAGGAAGACAGAGATTGGAATACGTCAAGCAAATAATTGAGGACGTAGGTTGCAAGTGCTACTCTGAAATGAAGAGGCTAGCACAGGAAAGGAATTCGTGGCGGACCGCATTAAACCAGTCAGTAGACTGATGAAAAAAAAAAAAAAGAAAAAAAAAGTTCTAGGGGACTGATGACCATAGATGTTAAGTCCCATAGTGCTCAGAGCCATTTGAACCGTTCAATGAGGTGTGTGCAGAAAGCACTATGAACGCTAGAATGGATAGAAAATATTTTAGAGCATTTCAGGATGGACGCACAAATGTGGACGATGAGAAACGAAGTTGACGACCGTCCATCATAACTGATGACTGGTGCAGAAATTCCATAAAAAATTCGGGAAGACTGACTCTACACGATTTCATCGTAATGTCTGTCTCCCCACGTTTCAAGAAGTGTTCCGTATGAAACTGTAACAGGAGCCTTAAAGTGTCGGAAGCTGTCCACACGCTTGTTTCAAAAAAATGCTGGCTGAAATGCATAAAACCTATCGTTGAGGCAGTGCGATGACTTTTCTCCAGAGGTATTACACCGGGGTGACAAAAGTAATGGGATGCCTCTTAACATGGTATCGGACCTCCTTTCGCGGTGCGCAGTGTAGCAACTCGGCGTGGCATAGACTCAACAGGTCTTTGGAAGTCCCTTGTAGAAATATTGAGCTATGCTGCCTCTATGGCGGTCCATAATTGCGAAGGTGTTGCCAGTGCCGGATTTTGTGCGGGAACTGACCTCTCGATTATGTCCCATAAATGCTCTATGGGCGATCTGGGTGGCCAAATCATTCGCTCGAATTGTCCAGAAAGTTCTTCAAACCAACTGCGAATAATTGTGGCCCAGTGACATGAGGCATTGATCGTTAAAAATTCCATCGTTGTTTGGTTCAAATGGTTCAAATTGTTCTGAGCACTATGGGACTTAACATCTGAGGTCATGAGTCCCCTAGAACTTAGAACTTAGAACTACTTAAACCTAACTAACCCGAGGGAGGATTCGAACCTGCGACCGTAGCGGTCGCGCGGTTCCAGACTGAAGCGCCTAGAACCGCTCGGCCACTCGTTGTTTGGGAACAATTGGTTTCCAAGTAGCCGAGCATAACCATTACCAGTCAATTATCAGTTCAGTTGGACCAGAGGATCCAGATCATTACATGTACACACAGCCCACACCATTACGGAGCCACCACGAGCTTGCACAGTGGTTTGTTGACAACTTGGTCCAAGGCTTCGTGTGGTCTACGCCACACTCGGACCGTATCATCAGCTCTTACCAACTGAAATCGGGACTAATCGGACCAGTTCACGGTTTTCCAGTCGTCTAGGATCCAACCGCGAGCTTGCACAGTGGTTTGTTGACAACTTGGTCCAAGGCTTCGTGTGGTCTACGCCACACTCGGACCGTATCATCAGCTCTTACCAACTGAAATCGGGACTAATCGGACCAGTTCACGGTTTTCCAGTCGTCTAGGATCCAACCGATATGGTTAAGAGCCCAGGAGAGGCGCTGCAAACGATGTTCGTGCTGTTAGAAAAGGCACTTGCGTCGTTTGTCTGTCACCATAGCCCATTAATACCAAATTTCTCCGCATTGTCCGAACGGACACGTTCGTCTTACTCCCACATTGATTTCTGCGGTTATGTCACGCAGCGTTGCTGGTCTGTTAGCACTGACAACTCTACGCAAACGACGCTATTCTCGATCGTTAAGGGAAGCCGTCGGCCACTATGTTGTTCGTAGTGAGAAGTGTTGCCTGAAATTTGGTATTCTCGACACACTCTTGACACTCTGGATCTCGGATATTGAATTCCCTAACGATTTCCGAAATGGAATGTCCCATGTGCTAGCTCCAACTAACATTCCGCGTTCAAACTCTGTTAATTCCTGTCGTGAGTCCTTATTCACTTCGGAAACCTTTTCACATGAATCACCTAATTACAAATGACTGCTCCGCCAATGCACTTATATTTTGTTTGCGCGATACTCCCGCCATCTTTATATGTGCATATGGCTATCGCAAGACTTTTGATCTCAGTGTATTTCGAAGGGAATAAGATTTAGACAGAATTGTTACCAGTGATGAAACATGGCTTGCTCGCGTTATACCGAAATCAAAACTACATTTTTGGAATGGAGGCAATCAACATCAGCCAGGAAACTGAAGTTCCAAGGAAAAAGTTCAACCCAGAAACAGAGGGTGTTTTTCTGCAGCAGATGGCAATTAGTGCAAACAGGTATTGTGAAATCTTAAAGAAATTGTACCGTGCAATCAGAAACAAAAAGCGAGACACGCATTGTTTCGCTGCGCGACAATGCACGTCTACATATGATTCATCGCACTTGAGTTACTATCGCGTTGTTGCGAACGTGATCACCCTCCATACAGCCCTAGCTAGTGGCCCTAGTGACTGTCACTTGTTTCTGCACTTGAGGAAGCACGTCACTGGTCAATGCCATCAGGAAGATGACGTCGTCAAAACGTCAGTACAATATTGGTTAAAAAATCATGGTGCAGATTTACATGAAGATAGATTTCAGAAGCTGGTCATACGGTATCATGAGTGCCTTGATGTATGTGGAAATTATATTGATGATGATGATGATGATGATGTTTGGTTTGTGGGGCGCTCAACTGCGCGGTCATCAGTTCCCGTACAAAGTCCCAATTTTTTCACAGTCCAATTTTTTTTTTCACACACCAATCTAGCCACTGTCACGGATGATAAAATGGTGAGGACAACACAAACACTCAATACCCGAGCAGAGAAAATCCCCAACCGGCCGGGTCCCGAACCCGTGACCCCGTGATCCAGAGGTAGCTGCGTTAGCCACTAGACCACGGGCTGCGGATTGGAAATTATGTTGAAAAGTAGGTTAAGGTTGAGGCTTGCACATAAAAATAAAGTTGTTTTAACACTGCATTTGTTTTTTATTTTATTTTAATATCGTACTTACTTTAAAAACGCGCCTTGTGTTACTCAGATATTTTTTTTTTATATATAAGGTCTGGGTAAGGCTTCTCCAAAGATTTGGTCTCATTGACACAGAGGTCCGCTTAGAACATAACAACAGACATACAGTGCATCAGGCGTAACTGAAGCGTGGTGACATGTGTCTGCTGACACGGCAGTAGATACTCACGATGGCCAGGTTGAGTAGATCGCCGCCCACCTCCAGCTTGAGCTTCTTGAGGGTGCCCACCATGCCGAGGCAGGGCCCGCACCACTCCGAGTACACGTCCACCACTGCCAACACAGCACACCACAGCCGCTAGCGACCTCTGCACTCTTCACAGCCTGCACTCTTTTTTTCTTGGGCACTAGTAAGCGAGAGTGTAGGGGAATGGATATTACCCACACGTTGGCTGACACACGAAGAAAAGTACAGGGTGGCACTACTTGAGAGGGCTCCCATGCGATCGTTGAACAATGGAACTTTATGGAAAGATTTGTAAGCAGATGCGGAATACCTATAACGAATAAACCGTTGAAAGAAAAGCATATTAATGCCAAACAAGAACGTCGCCTCAATGCTTTCCACATGCGGTGCCTGAGATCCATCCTCGGAGTAACGTGGAAGGACCGAGTGACCAACGAAGCAGTGCTATCTAAAACTAACTGCAGCAGTATTTCAGCTATCTTGAAGCACAGACGACTCCGCTGGCTGGGACACGTCCACCGTATGGATCCTGACAGATTACCACGTGAGGTGATGCTTGGAGAGATCTCTATAGCCAAAAGACCTGTAGGACGTCCTGTATTGAGGTTCAAGAACTCCTATAAACGAGATATGGAGAGCTTTGGAATCGACACAAACAGGTGGGAGGCACGGGCTAGCATGAGACCAGAGTGGCGTGATGATATATCATCTGGAATGTCGAAGGATAATGAAGGCTTGTTAGACAGATTAAGGCAGAAAAAGCTTCGCAATGCTACCACTGCTCCTGCCTCAGCAGCCAGATACACTTTTGACAATTGCGGCAAGAGATGCCGTGCTGCCATTGGCTTGACAAGTCATATGAAAAAATGCAACCCATAAACACACAGACACTGCAACAATCATCTACCAAGATGTCGTGGCCAATATATACTTGAGAGGGCTCCCATGTTATCGTTGAACAATGATACTTTATGGAAAGATTTGTAAGCAGATGCGGAATCCCTATAATGAATAAACCGTCGAAAGAAACGCATATTAATTTCCATATGAGACTATAACATTTCTTAACTGCTACCATGTTACGTTGATTGTTACAAACGTTGCTCAATGTGATGACCATGTGCATCCATAATAGCCTGGAACCTCACTAGAGATTGCTCTACTGCCGCCCAAAACAACGGTGGACCATGAAATGTCCAGCTGTCGTGACACTGCTCGTGCGCTGCCTGAAGATAGCACATTGCGTCCAGCATCATCACCCGCGCCAACAGTAACTTCATCAATAATTTGTGCTGCAATTGTCCATCAGCCTCTGCCAGAAGCAGTTCCCAAATCGCCAGTTAATTCGAACTTCCAAGTTATGTTTTTCAAGCTCAGAGTCGAAAGAGGACCTCTCTGTATTCCTTTGATGCGTCGCTATTCGTGAAGAGCAGCAGCACTATTGCCGTTGTTTTGATAAAGCAGCCTCATGGAAAATAGGAAATTTGTGGTAAGTTCCTATAGGACCAAACTGCTGAGGTCATCGCTCCCTAGGCTCACACTCTACTTAAGCTAACTTAAACTAACTTACGCTAAGGACAACACACACACCCATGCCCGAGGGAGGACTCGAACCTCCAATGGGGGGAGCTGCACGAACCGTGGTAAGGCGCCTAAGACCACACGGCTACCCTGTGCGGCCAGCCGAATGAGAAAAGCCTTGCTCATCTTGACCACACCCATGTTGACTCTCTGCCACTGTAATGCACACTGATGCTTGTTTTTAACTCTATATCATCATAGGGTGCATGCCAAATACCATGGCCTGTAAGTGCGCAATTGGCAGTGGGTAGAGTGGTTTGGTGGGGATTGTGGACGGGCGCTGTAGGGGAAATGCCGAGCGCTGGAGAAGAAGTGCCGTTCTAAACTGAAGGCTACACTCACTTTCTTCATAAATATTAAGTTGAGCCCATTCACACCCACACTTGCTTGGTGACCATTCAAGAAGACCTACTGTCACCTCTGCTTTGGTTAGTTGTTGTGGTCTTCAGTCAAGACAATGGTTTGATGCAGCTCTCCATGCTACTCTAACCTGTACAAGGTTCTTCATCTCCCAGTACCTACTGCAACCTACATCCTTCTGAATCAGTTTAGTGTATTCGTCTCTTGGTCTCCCTCTACGATTTTTACCCTCCACGCTGCCCTCCAATACTAAATTGGTGATCCCTTGATGCCTCATAACATGTCCTACCAACTGATCCCTTCTTCTAGTCAAGTTCCGCCACAAATTTCTCTTCTCTCCAATCCTATTCAATACCTCCTCATTAGTTATGTGATCTACCCATCTAATCTTCAGCATTCTTCTGTAGCACCACATTTCTAAAGCTTCTATTCTCTTCTTGTTCAAACTATTTATCATCCATGTTTCACTTCCATACATGGCTACACTCCATACAAATACTTTCAGAAACGACTTTCTGACACTTAAATCTATACTCGATGTTAACAAATTCTTCTTCAGAAACGCTTTCCTTGCCATTGCCAGTCTACATTTTATATCCTCTCTACTTCGACCATCATCAGTTATTTTGCTCCCCTAATAGCAAAACTCCTTTACTACTTTAAGCGTCTCATTTCCTAATCTGATTCCCTCAGCAGCACCCGATTTGATTCGAATACATTCCGTTATTCTCGTTTTGCTTTTCTTGATGTTCATATTATATCCTCCTTTCAAGGCCCTGTCCATTCCGTTCAGCTGCTCTTCCAAGCCCTTTGCTGTCTCTGACAGAATTACAATGCCATCGGCGAACCTCAAAGTTTTTATTTCTTCTCCATGGATTTTAATTCCTACTCCAAATTTTTCTTTTGTTTCCTTTACTGCTTGCTCAATATACAGATTGAATAACATCGGGGAAAGGCTACAACCCTCTCTCACTCCCTTCCCAACCACTGCTTCCCTTTCATGCCCTTCGTCTCTTGTAACTGCTATCTGGTTTCTGTACAAATTGTAAATAGCCTTTCGCTCCCTGTATTTTACCCCTGCCACCTTCAGAATTTGAAAGAGAGTTTTCCAGACAACATTGTCAAAAGCTTTTTCTAAGTCTACAAATGCTAGAAACGTAGGTTTGCCTTTCTTTAATCTATTTTCTAAGATAAGTCGTAGGGTCAGTATTGCCTCACGTGTTCCAGCATTTCTACGGAATCCAAACTGATCTTCCCCGAGGTAGGCTTCGACCAGTTTTTCCATTCATTTGTAAAGAATTCGTGTTAGTATTTTGCAGCCGTGGCTTATTAAACTGATAGTTCGGTAATTTTCACATCTGTCAACGTCTGCTTTCTTTGGGATTGGAATTATATTCTTCTTGACTTTGGTTAGTATCTAAAAAGAATTCCGCTGAAAACGCACCAGATGCAGCGATTTATTTTTGCCTGGGTTGTTAACGACTTGCAGCTTTCAGAGAAGCTTCATGAGTGGCGAACTTCGTGTAAAACCTACATTTCTCTTGTTGCCTTGTTAATATCTGATTCTTTTGCCAAAAGACAGCGGAGCTTACAAAATGTCAACGCAGTAACATTTTGTGGAGATGTAATTGCGAGAGAATTCTGAAACATTGGTTTAGTAAGTTTGTTGAGGGACTGAGGAAAAGTAATGCCAATAGCTTCTGAAAAAGCATATCCTCGGTACAAAAATAAACGTGTAATGTCTTCACATATGTTGCTCCAAAACTCACGGCATTTCTCGTTCCACCAGCTATCGATGGCCTATGTAAATTACATTCTTTCATCTATATACTCTCTAGTTAGTGGAATAATATCGTAGATAATGAATTTTTGCGTAATAACCGCGCGGAAATATACTCTCCCCTTTGCATGCTAACATTTCAAAAAATCTCATTCCTATATCTCAAACCGTTTAAGAAATATGAGGATTCTTGTGGATATTTCATCCTGGTTTTATCATCGGTGCGCGCGATCGCAAATGAGCGTACTACATCTCATCCGTTTTCTCAAGATTGGTGACAGAGACCACACTCAATTCTAAAGAAAAATTCAGTATGTTAGCTAAATTCCGTATCCAGCAACATATTGAGTAATAAACACCGAACGCGAAATCATAGCGACCCCTATTTTTTCTTGTAAGCAATTTCGAACTTCTGGCAGTGTCTTGCTTAAACGCAAATATCACAGTAACGAAATGATGGCCACGTCATCGTGAAGCTGACGTAGAGAGCTACGAGTGTTTTTACGGATTTTTTTCTGTAAAATCGTTTGTCAAAGATTTCAGGGCATGATCCTGGATTCCGTCGTCGTTGACCGGCCGAAAGCTGGCAATTTCAGCCTTCCCTTCCGAACAAACGAGTGAATTCGCTCAGTGCTTTGGACGAAAATTGCTCACTGCGCATCAGCCACCGTATCCTGCGCGGATTCTACTACACTCATGCTCATAAATTAAGTATAATGCTGATACATGGTGAAACAATGCTCTGGTAGGCGGTTTGCGGGTTTGAATCATCTCGGGGTATGACCACGTGGTGCATTTGATTTGCGGTCGTCGCACGGTGGCGCTGGCAGCAGTCCACATACGCAGACATGTGTTGGTGCATGTCAGAGTACGGTGCAGCGAGTAAGTGTGCAGACGTTTTCAGACATGCTAATGGTGACTGTATGTTGAAAATGGCTCAAAGAACACACATTGAGGGGTAGAATACTAGGGCGACTGGAGGCTGGTCAAACACTGCAGGTCGTAGCACGGGCCCTCCGTGTGCCACAAAGTGTGATCTCACGATTATGGCAACGATTCCACCAGACAGGAAACGTGTCCAGGCGCTACAGTACGGGACATCCACAGTGTACAACACCACAAGAAGACCAATATCTCACCATCGGTACCCGCAGACGGCCACGGAGTACTACAGGTAACCTTGCTCGGGAACTTACCGCAGCCACTGAAACAGTTGCCTCCAGACACACAGGGCACAGACTACTGAACAGACATGGTTTAGTGGCCCGGAGACCTGCAAGGTCCGTTCCACTGACCGCTGGTCACAGGAGAGCCTGCAAAGCCTGGTGTCAAGAACACAGTATATGTCCATTGGAACAGAGGTCCCAGGTTATGTTCACGGACGAGTCCAGATATAGTCTGAACAGTGATTCTCGCCGGGTTTACATCTGGCGTGAACCGGGAACCAGATACCAACTCCTTAATGTCCTTGAAAGTGGCCTGTGTGGTTTGATTGTGTGAGGTGGGATTATAATTGGTGCACGTACACTCCTGCATGTCTTTGACAGAGGAACTGTAACAGTTCAGGTGTATCGGGACGTCCTTTTGCACCAGTATGTCCCCCTTTTCAGGGTGCAGTAGATCCCACCTTCCTACTGACGGATGATTTCACACGGCCCCACCGAGCTGCCATCGTGGAGGAGTACTTTGAAGCAGAAGATATGAGGCGAATGGAGTGGCCTGTCTGTTATCCAGACCCAATCCCCATCTAGCACGACTGGGATGCTCTCGGTCGACGTATCGCTGCACGTCTTCAAACCCCTACGACACTTCAGGAGCTCCGACAGGTACTGGTGCAAGAATGGGAGGCTATACCCCAGCAGCTGCTCGACCACCTGATCCAGAGTATGCCAATCCGTTGTGCGGACTGTGTACGTGTGCATAGTGATCATATCCCATATTGATATCGGGCTACATGCGCAGGAAACAGTAGCGTTTTGTAGCACATGTGTTTCGGGAAGTTTTTCTCAACTTATAACCAATACCGTGGACTTACAGATTTGTGTCGTGTGTGTTCCCAATGCGCCTATGCTTTTAGCGCCAGTTTTGTGTAGTGCCACCTTCTGTGGCACCACATTCTACAATTATCCTTAATTTATGAGCATGAGTGTAGTATCGGTGCCTAACGGCTAGTCATGCGCTAACACTACTAACAGCGCAAATCCTGCAGTGCACAGTCTGATCATCATTCTCACAAAGTTGGGCATCCATGCGGTAAATAGTTTTCCGTCTACACTGGCTCAAGTAGTTAAGCTTTAATTATAGCCCCTCAGTAGTGCGGACGGTCGAGCCCACACTCCAGTCAGTGCGCCTATGTTTGTGCCTCGTACGTGACGTCTGCTCTCTGGTTACTACTAAGTAGTACTCGCGATGGACAGAGGAATTGTTTAATCACTTACTCCACAGTGGGCCACATGTCGGAAGGGAGGCCGCGCTAATAAAGAGCAGCGTGGAAGTAATTTGCCTGCTTAAGCGCGCTGGCAGAGTGCGGGCACATACGTCACTGGTAACCCTTGCGTAATGTTGCTGTCCACAATAGTCAAGAAAATTGTAAAACATTAACTTCCACTGATGGAAATGCCATACTTATTCAATAAAGTAATCGAGCTATTATGCAGTGGTCGAAAGAATTTCCTCGAGAAACTCAGTGTTTCGTTCCATTCTGTGGAGAGCGTTTTCGAAGTGAATCGGAGCTTCTGTGAAGGTGTCCGATTCACATCCTCGCCCACTGCCACTGCAGACAGAAGTTCACGAGCGTTCCCGCCCAAAGGTGCGAAGTCACATGTTTTCGAAACTCGATCGTAATTGGTCATTGTCGGTAGACACTTCCACTATTGCTGTCGCCACAGGGCGAAAGACTGATAGACATCTTTTCCAGTGGCGGGACCCAAGTACCCTTCAGTTCCACCCCTTCTCCTTCAGATTAAACTTATTGTCGTGTTCAATAATCTCTAGCACTCTATCGCAGCTTTTCGTAGTATCCACTCGTGGCAGCCAGATCCTGAGTCTCATCAGATATACTCTGATTGCCTTCTGCCTGAAGAACGTGTGCTGCGACAGCTGATCTGTTTCTCCCTTACTACACCAGCCTTTTCGTCCTCCTATTCGTTTTTCATCAGTTATTACCGAGCGAGGTGGCGCAGTGGTTAGCACACTGGACTCGCATTCGGGAGGGCGACGGTTCAATCCCGCCTCCGGCCATCCTGATTTAGGTTTTCCGTGACTTCCCTAAATTGCTTCAGGCAAATGCCGGGATGGTTCCTTTGAAAGGGCACGGCCGATTTCCTTCCCCATCCTTCCCTCACCCGAGCTTGCGCTCCGTCTCTAATGACCTCGTTGTCGACGGGACGTTAAACACTAATCTCCTCCTCCTCGTCAGTTATTTCTGTGGTTTGTGAGCATCTTTGACCTACCACAGGTCTCCCTCTGTCTTTCGAGGCCGGCCGGAGCGGCCGAGCGGTTCTAGGCGCTACAGTCTGGAAACGCGCGACCGCTGCGGTCGCAGGTTCGAATCCTGCCTCGGGCATGGATGTTTGTGATATCCTTAGGTTAGTTAGGATTAAGTATTTCTAAGTTATAGGGGACTGATGACCACAGCAGTTAAGTCCCATAGTGCTCAGAGCCAATTGAACCATTTTTTTGTCTTACAAGTTGATTTGCCCACTTGGGCAACATTCCGATTCCTTCGAGTCCCCCCCCCCCCCTCTTCCTTCCCCGTGTGGTGAGTCTTTCAATCTTTAATGAGCGGTTTAGTCTCTGTTTAAATCCAGCCTTCATCTCTAAACTATGTGAGGAGTCGCCAGAAACTACAAGTGGTTTGCATTGCACGTTAAACTGTACGTCCTTTATCCTCGGTTGGATAATTGGGATAGGTTAGGGGCACGCAAGTCGCCGAAGTGGCGCCCAATTGAAACATTTGCACCAGGCCACTGAACGACACGAAATTATTATTATTAGACCTTTATGATAACCAGGAGTGATCTGCACTACTTTCTAGTCATCTATAACTTCTCCACATACACATTCAAACTGTGCAAAATATTATGAAGCGTGCTAATACAGCATAGTAGTGTTACGCCTCAGGATAGTACTCCCGCCGGAAACTAAAATTTCGTCGAAGTTTTATCTTGGCAGCTCCGGGAAGGCGAACCGCCTGCGTCAACGACCAGCAGACTGCCAGCTAGAAGGAAACGCTGAGCGAATTGCGGAAAACACGAAAGCTATCGCAGCATAGGAGAATGACTGAGCGTCCAATTCTGCGAGCGAAGCATAATCATGGAAGCCGAGAGATACTGTCATATCTACATCTTCATCTACATCCCTACTCTGCAAGCCACCTGACGGTTTGTGGCGGAGGGTACTTTGAGTACCTCTATCGGTTCTCCCCTCTACTCCAGTCTCGTATTGTTCGTGGAAAGAAAGATTGTCGGTATGCCTCTGTGTGGGCTCTAATCTCTCTGATTTTAACCTCATGGTCTCTTGGCGAGATATACGTAGGAGGGAGCAATATACTGCTTGACTACTCGGTGAAGGTATGTTCTCGAAACTTCAACAAAAGCCTGCACCGAGCTACTGAGCGTCTCTCTTGCAGAGTCTTCCACTGGAGTTTATCCATCACCTCCGTAACGCTTTCGCGATTACTAAATGATCCTGTAACGAAGCGCGATGCTCTCCGTTGGATCTTCTCTGTCTCTTCTATAAACCCTATCTTGTAGGGATCCCACACCGGTGAGCAATATTCAAGCAGTGGGCGAGCAAGTGTACTATAACCTCCTTCTTTTGTTTTCGGATTGCATTTCCTTAGGATTCTTCCAATGAATCTCAGTTTGGCATCTGCTTTACCGACGGTTAATTTTATATGGTCATTCCATTTTAAATCACTCCTAATGCCTACTCCCAGATAATTTATGGAATTGACTGCTTCCAGTTGCTGAAATGCTATATTGTAGCCAAATAATAAAAGATCTTCCATTCTATGTATTCGCAGCACATTACACTTCTCTACATTGAGATTCACTTGCCATTCCCTGCATCATGCGTCCGTTCGTTGCAGATCCTCCTGCATTTCAGTACAATTTTCTATTGTTACAACCTCACGATATACTACAGCATCATCTGCAAAAAGCCTCAGTGAGCTTCCGATGTTATCGACAAGGTCACTGATACTTATTACAGCATCATCCGCAAAAAGCCTCAGTGAACTTCCGATGTTATCCAAAAGGTCATTTATATATATTGTGAATAACAACGGTCCTACGACACTCCCTTGCGGCACACCTGAAATCGCTCTTACTTCGGAAGACTTCTCTCCATTGAGAATGACATGCTGCGTTCTGTTATCAAGGAACTCTTCAATCCAGTTACTCAATTGGTCTGATAGTCCATATTCTCTTACTTTGTTCACTCGTGACAAAGCAGAATCTCGTGAGAAAACTAAGTACAACGCAACATTAAGTGTTCTGGTGTTGAGGCAATAGAAAACAGCCTCCGAAATGTGGAGTTGCGAAAGTCTGAAGTCACTATCAGAGGTGTAAACAACGGAAAAAACAGGAAACGCGACGTCACAGACATCCCCACCGCCACAGAGCGCACGGAACGCGCCATCATAAATACCCAACCCTCGTTAACGAATGTGTCACTGGTGATTGCCGACTGCCTAGTGCGTAGTCTCAGCCCTTGAGTCAGTTGCAGCTATCCAGTGTGAGGGGAGGCTATGGAGGTCGACCCTCGACGCGCCTAGCGGGTTCTGGTCGCCTACGGAGTCACCAGTCCAGCTGGAAGGACGCTACTGCTGTCAACTGCACTGCCAACTTCTGAGGCCACGCTGATGGGGCGCGGAGGCCGCCATCACTCTGCACGCCTGCTGGGGTCTTGACCTGCGTGACCTGGACATTGCCCGTCATCCGCCTTCTAGTGGGTGGGCGCCGCCGCTGCTCATCCCGTTCCTGTGCCAAACACCGATGCTGCTGGTTCCCGTTTCCTAATCGGCGGCTGAGGGTCGACCCCTGATTGCCAGCGAATGCTTCAGGTGGACCTGGGTCGTAACTCCTGAGTGCAAATCTTGGACTTCAACAAGTGCACTTTGGCGATCGGTTCGTAGAGACTGACGGAGTTCGCGGGTCCTGATCTTTTTCTGTGCTGCCCGTACTGCTACGAGTCGAGCGCACGCCGGCCTTCCTCCGCTGACGAGACACTGTTCCGCTGGTCCTGTCGTGACATAGCACTTTGGAAGTCAATCTTTTATTTCTGCCAGATAACTATGTCATTAATGTTTTTTTGGCGCTTTGGAGCGTAACTAAGTCCTCTCCACCGCATCCCGCTCGGCTATCTCCTAATGAATGTAGGAGTCTGGGACTCGACCCGTATAAGAGGAGGAAAACACGATTAAACACGTCGGTAATTTGTGGGAATTCAGGGTACGAAGTTTAATATGAAGAGCTGCCACATCTGGCAACAACAATGTCTCTAATCTGGCTGGGCATACAGCTTAATTGAGCTTTGATCATTGTTACGGATACGTTATTACATGCTGCTTCAACCCTATGACAGAGTTCGCTGAGAGTGGTGCCTGGTGGGCGGTAGCGTGACATTCTCTCACCAGTCCATGACCAGATGTTTCCAGTGGGTGAAAGATCTAGAGGAAGTTCTGAAGCCAGGGCGATTGTCGAACATCATCTGTATGGAAGTAGATGAGGTCAGGATGTAACACTATTATCGATCTTATCTACACTTACCTATCTTCTTTGTTTGCTTATGTTTACTGTGACTCCTGTATCACTATGTTCTTCGATGTAACGTCTACACTACTGGCCATTAAAATTGCTACACCAAGAAGAAATGCAGATGATAAACGGGCGCTACGGTCGCAGGTTCGAATCCTGCATCGGGCATGGATGTGTGTGATGTCCTTAGGTTAGTTAGGTTTAAGTAGTTCTACGTTCTAGGCGACTGATGACCTCAGAAGTTAAGTCGCATAATGCTCAGAGCCATTTGAACCATTTTGATAAACGGGTATTCATTGGACAAATATATTGTACTAGAACTTTCATGTGATTACATTTTCACGCAATTTGGGTGCATAGATCCTGAGAAATCAGTACCCAGAACAACCACCTCTGGCCCTAATAACAACCTTGATACGTCTGGGCATTGAGTCAAGCAGAGCTTGGATGGAGTGTACAGGTACAGCTGCCCATGCAGCTTCAACACGGTAACACAGTTCATCAAGAGAAGTGACTGGCGTATTGTGACGAGCCAGTTGCTCGGCCACCATTGACCAGACGTATTCAAGTGGTGAGAGATCTGGAGAATGTGCTGGCCAGGGCAGCAGTCGAACATTTTCTGTATCCAGAATGGCCCGTACAGGACCTGCAACATGCGGTCGTGCATTATCCTGCTGAAATGTAGGGTTTCTTAGGGGTCGAATGAAGGGTAGAGCCACGGGTCCGTAACACATCTGAAATGTAACGTCCACTGTTCAAAGTGCCGTCAATGCGAACAAGAGATGACCGAGACGTGTAACCAATGGCACCCCGTACTATCACGCCGGGTGATACGTCAGTATGGCGATGACGAATACACGCTTACAATGTGCGTTCACCGCGATGTCGCCAAACACGGATGGGACTATCATCATGCTGTAAACAGAACCTGGATTCATCCGAAAAAAAATGACGTTTTGCCATTCGTGCACCCAGGTTCGTCGTTGAGTACACCATCGCAGGCGCTCCTGTCTGTGTGATGCAGCGTCAAGGGTAACCGCAGCCATGGACTCCGAGCTGATAGTCCGTACTGCTGCAAACGTCGTCGAACTGTTCGTGCAGATGGTTGTAATCTTGCAAACGTCCCCATCTGTTGACTCATGGATCGAGACGTGGCTGCACGATCCGTTACAGCCATGCCTGTCCTTTCGACTGGTAGTGATACGAGGCCGTTGGGATCCAGCAAGGCGTTCCGTATTACCCTTCTGAACCCACCGATTCCATATTCTGCTCACAGTTATTGGATCTCGACCAACGCGAGCAGCAATGTCGTGATACGATAAACCGCAATCGCGATAGGCTACAATCCGACCTTTATCAAAGTCGGAAACGTGATGGTACGCATTTCTCGTCCTTACACGAGGCATTACAACAACGTTTTACCAGGCAACGCCGGTCAACTGCTGTTTGTGTATGAGAAATCGGTTGGAGACTATCCTCATGTCAGCACATTGTAGGTGTCGAGACCGGCGCCAACCTTGTGTGAATGCTCTGAAAAGCTAATCATTTGCATATCGCAGCATCCTCTTCCTGTCGGTTAAATTTCGCGTCTGTAGCACGTCATCTTCGTGGTGTAGCAATTGTAATGACCAGTAGTGTATGTAAATGTTCTACTCAATATTTATGTCAGTTTATGTCACTGTAATTAATCTATGGAGGAAATTTTAAAAGTAATTTTCTGCAAAAGGGTTCTTCTTATGGGCCGGCCAATGTGGCCGAGCGGTTCTAGGCGCTTCAGTCTGGAACAGCGCCACCGCTACGGTCGCAGGTTCGAATCCTGCCTCGGGCATGGATGTATGTGATGTCCTTAGGTTAGTTAGGTTTAAGTAGTTCTAAGTTCTAGGGGACTGATGACCTCAGATGTTAAGTCCCATAGTGCTCAGAGCCATTTGAACCATTTCTTCTTATGGGGCAGTCCATTTTGTAAAACTAAGAAACTGCACAACAGTTGCTTCATCCACAATCTTTTGTTGTATACACGATTGGTTTCGGAGTACTTTAAGTTCCATCGTCTCTTGCAAATTATAGTAACGAAAATATTCTGTTACACCCGGATGAGAGCGGATCAAATGGTTCAAATGGCTCTGAGCACTATGGGACTTAACATCTGTGGTTATCAGTCCCCTAGAACTTAGAACTACTTAAACCTAACTAACCTAAGGACATCACACACATCCATGCCCGAGGCAGGATTCGAACCTGCGACCGTAGCAGTCGCGCGGTTCCGGACTGAGCGCCGAGAACCGAGAACCGCTAAACCACCGCGGCCGGCAGAGAGCGGATCCTCAAGTCTGAAATACCACAAGGAACTATGCAGATAAAATCTCTAAACTAAAAGAGACAACAAAAAATAAAATCACTTAATCATCTGAGGTCATCCTCACTTCAGTGTTGTCATGGAACCAAAGATTTCATACCAAAAGCTTAAAGGAACCTAAAAGGATTCGGAAAAATTGACATCACAATCGCACACCAAATGTTTTCACAATAATGAAATACGTAAAATGTAATAAAAATGGGAAGGGAGAAATCACATATTGCGTGGAATTATTTACATGCATTCCATAAAGACCGTTCGCCCATCCTGCGTGACCGGAAACACAAGCAGGAAAACTATGTAATAGTAAATACCAGCCGTGGGTACTGAAGCCGAATATGACCAAAGTGCAGGAGCGGTACGAAACAGACATGTGATTGGTGAACTGTTTAAACTGGAAAAGTGGGAAGTAACAGCAGACAGGAGACAAACCGTCACAACATTAAGAGGAAAGTGGACGTGTACAAGGATAGCTTACGTTATACGCACACCATAATCAGCCTGGATAATGTCATAATTAACTAAAATATTTCTGTGATACACTCTGTGCCTTCATTAATTATGTCGAGAAGATGCGAAAGAAGACTTCTTAAGATTTCAATGTTTTCCAGAACACTGAGTATCCGACTTTTCTCTGTACTGTGTGAGACAGCTAAGTTAACGCTAAACTGATGGTTGTCAGTCAGATGCGTTATCAGAATTGCCTTGGAATTGGCCAGGTCTTTTACTTGTAGTACTGGTCCATGCATAGGGTTTCATGTTTGTAATCACGTAAAAGCTACAGGGAAGTCCCTACGCAACGAAATCCACCTGGCGGGAGCAGAAAAGGTGGACTTGGAGCTCGAACTACAGGGCTCCTTTGCGGCACGAGTTAGTCGGTGGCAAACAATGAAAGTCGGTGGCTCGCCGGGAAAGTGTTAGCATCTTGTGTGCTGAACGAGCCGACAGGAGCAGCAAGATTATGTAACATAGCCCTCTGATGTGGAAGCAAATTGGCTTATTATTCATGGCATACATTGGTTAGCTCTGTACTACGAACATCCAACGCTAAGAAGAGAATTTTCAGAGCTTGTTACACACCAAGAACCATGAGCACTTTTGCTGCCTTTCTGAGTAGCTACAGAATATCGCCATAGCCACCACTTTCTTCTCAAATTGTCAGCTGAGTACTGTACAGGGTCCCTGAAATATTTCCGAGTACCCTATTTTACTGAATCAAAAGCAGTTATTTTGTATAACAAAATACCTTTTGTACAGTAGTAGATTTTATAATTATTCAGTGAGCCTAGGTTTTGAAGTACTCCACGTGTTTCCTTCGTAAAAGGAAAGTTATAGTTTTACAAAACTACAACTGCAAAGAGTTTATCTTAAGTGTTTTACTTAAGTGTTCTTACTGAAATCCCAGCATACTATTAAAGTTACGTGAATAAAACTGGGATTATTCAGAATAGTTACTGGCTAGTGAAACTGAAGGGTCAGAATTAGGAATAACTGCTGTAGGGTTTGGCTTAGTGTTTATATTTCAATGTGTTTTTAGTTAAAAGATGTTTCTCTTACTGTGTACTAACTAAAATGTTCATTTTTGATCTGAGACAGTGTATAAAATAGTTTCTGGGTCTCCATGGGAGTTGTTGAGCCAGTTTTGCTGTATATATTACAGTAACAGTACTAAAAAAGTTCAACTTTCATTCTTACAACTTGTGTATTCTATAAGAAGTAACTGACTATCGCTATGCAGACTGTAACAGACCTAGGGACCACATGGTTCATTTGAGCCATATAATAAAAAGAAGTGAATGCTCTGTGAGAAAACAAATAGTGATGAGAATAGAGAATATAATTACCTGAATATCATTCCAGTGTCAGTACTTTCCAACAATTAAGCTGATAAAAGAAACTCTTGTCCAAGTTAGTGTTGCTCCACCATTATTAGTCATTCACCTAGAATGGTCATTAGCTTCCTACTATAATGTACTGATAGTAAGCGTTATTGAGAGCAGTTGTTGACAAAACATTTAATATTACTTCTGTGTTCGTGCCAAACAACTGCTACATTGTTTCCTAAATTGGGCTACAGCCAGGATCTTATTTACAAAAGAGAATTTGAGCATCAAGCAAAGTCAGTCCCAAAAGTTAACTTTCATTATGGACAGCCCTAGTACTTTGTACAACTTTGCCTAATTGGGCTGGCCACCGTTTTCTTTTGCGTAGTTGCAGTTTAGTTTTAAGTGATAGAATCTTGGTTCGAATCAAGTTTTTTCTGGTATTGTTTCCTTTCAACAGTAATATTTCGAGGAAAGGAAAAAGAGTCGGATACCTTTCCATTACACACGGTCACAGTTATTTCAAATCCTTTAACAGGAGTAACATTATCGGTATATTGCTAATTCAGTAAGAACCGCTAGTTTTATAAGGACAACATGGGCAATACATGGCCATGCGTGATCTTGCTGGAAGATCATATCAAGGAGGCCTTGAAGACAGAACACTGTCACCGGCCTAAACCTGACAGAAATGTGACGGCTGCCGTCCTGCTGTCTATACTACCGGCTTTGCGAGCCAGAGATGATCGTGTTGCGTACCCAGTGGCACCTCGTACCATCACTCAAGGTGCTACGCCTGTGTGACAATAACGATTCCAATCTGACAACATTCGTTTTAGTATTTTATCGATCTTTAGCAACTGTAGTTGTATTTATTGGAATAATCAACAACCAGCTGTACAAAAGACATTTTATTTCCTTAACCGGTTTCAGGCACTTAGTGTCGTTCTTCATAAGGCTGTACAGAAAAATATACCACCAGTAAATAGAAGTTAGGTAAGACTATTAATATTTAGTAAAGAAAAAAATTAAAATTTTAAAAATTTAAAGATAAAAAAAGTACATACACTCCTGGAAATGGAAAAAAGAACACATTGACACCGGTGTGTCAGACCCACCATACTTGCTCCGGACACTGCGAGAGGACTGTACAAGCAATGATCACACGCACGGCACAGCGGACACACCAGGAACCGCGGTGTTGGCCGTCGAATGGCGCTAGCTGCGCAGTATTTGTGCACCGCCGCCGTCAGTGTCAGCCAGTTTGCCGTGGCATACGGAGCTCCATCGCAGTCTTTAACACTGGTAGCGACAGCGTGGACGTGAACCGTATGTGCAGTTGACGCACTTTGAGCGAGGGCGTATAGTGGGCATGCGGGAGGCCGGGTGGACGTACCGCTGAATTGCTCAACACGTGGGGCGTGAGGTCTCCACAGTACATCGATGTTGTCGCCAGTGGTCGGCGGAAGGTGCACGTGCCCGTCGACCTGGGACCGGACCGCAGCGACGCACGGATGCACGCCAAGACCGTAGGATCCTACGCAGTGCCGTAGGGGACCGCACCGCCACTTCCCAGCAAATTAGGGACACTGTTGCTCCTGGGGTATCGGCGAGGACCATTCGCAACCGTCTCCATGAAGCTGGGCTACGGTCCCGCACACCGTTAGGCCGTCTTCCGCTCACGCCCCAACATCGTGCAGCCCGCCTCCAGTGGTGTCGCGACAGGCGTGAATGGAGGGACGAATGGAGACGTGTCGTCTTCAGCGATGAGAGTCGCTTCTGCCTTGGTGCCAATGATGGTCGTATGCGTGTTTGGCGCCGTGCAGGTGAGCGCCACAATCAGGACTGCATACGACCGAGGCACACAGGGCCAACACCCGGCATCATGGTGTGGGGAGCGATCTCCTACACTGGCCGTACACCACTGGTGATCGTCGAGGGGACACTGAATAGTGCACGGTACATCCAAACCGTCATCGAACCCATCGTTCTACCATTCCTAGACCGGCAAGGGAACTTGCTGTTCCAACAGGACAAAGCACGTCCGCATGTATCCCGTGCCACCCAACGTGCTCTAGAAGGTGTAAGTCAACTACCCTGGCCAGCAAGATCTCCGGATCTGTCCCCCATTGAGCATGTTTGGGACTGGATGAAGCGTCGTCTCACGCGGTCTGCACGTCCAGCACGCACGCTGGTCCAACTGAGGCGCCAGGTGGAAATGGCATGGCAAGCCGTTCCACAGGACTACATCCAGCATCTCTACGATCGTCTCCATGGGAGAATAGCAGCCTGCATTGCTGCGAAAGGTGGATATACACTGTACTAGTGCCGACATTGTGCATGCTCTGTTGCCTGTGTCTATGTGCCTGTGGTTCTGTCAGTGTGATCATGTGATGTATCTGACCCCAGGAATGTGTCAATAAAGTTTCCCCTTCCTGGGACAATGAATTCACGGTGTTCTTATTTCAATTTCCAGGAGTGTACTTATAACTATCAGATTATTTGCGAGTGTCAAAAAATAAGATACATGCAGCATATTGCTGTAGGCCTAAGGATGCAAGAAAAATATGTAATGCAATAATGAATTCACTAACATAAAAAGAGCTCGTAAGTGCGTGCATGTGGTTCACAGTGCCTGTACAAAAATTGTATAAGGAAGCCAAACAACAAGTGAGGCCGTCATGCCAGAACTGGAGCTAATCAGCTAATAAGATGCATAACGCATATCTTCTAGGCGGGGGGCTAAAGTACTATCTACATCTACATCTACGTGATTACTCTGCTATTCACAACAAAGTGCCTGACAGAGGGTTCAATGAACCACCTTCAAGCTGTCTACCGTTCCATTCTCAAACGGCATGCGGGAAAAACGAGCACTTAAATTTTTCTGTGCGAGCCCTGATTCCTCTTATTTTATCGTGATGATCATTTCTCGCTATGTAGGTGGGTGCCAACAGAATGTTTTCGCAATCGGAGGAGAAAACTGGTGATTGAAATTTCATGAGAAGATCACGTCGCAACGAAAAACTCCTTTGTTTTAATGATTGCCACTCCAGTTCACGTATCATATCCGTGACACTATCTCCCCTATTTCGCGATAATACAAAACGAGCTCCATTCTTTGTACTTTTTCGATATCATCCGTCAGTCCCACCTGATGTGTATCCCACACCGCAGAACAATACTCCAGAATAGGGCGGACCAGCGTGGTGTAAGCAGTCTCTTTAGTAGACCTGTTGCACCTTCTAAGTGTTCTGCCAATGAATCGCAGTATTTGGTTCCCTCTCCACAATATTATCTATGTGATCGTTCCAATTTAGGTTATTTGTAATTGTAATCCCTAAGTATTTAGTTGAATTTACAGCCTTCAGATTTGTGTGACTTATCGCATTATCGAAATTTAGCTGATTTCTTTTAGTACTCATGTGAATAACTTCACACTTTTCCTTATTCGAGGTCAATTGCCACTTTTCGCACCATACATATATCTTATCCAAAGCATTTTGCAAGTCGTTTTGGTCATCTGATGACTTTACAAGACGGTAAATGACAGCATTATCTGCAAACAATCCAAGACGGCTACTCAGATTGTCTCATATGTCGTTAATGTAGATCAGGAACAATAGAGGGCCTATAACACTTCCTTGGGGAACGCCGGATATTACTTCTGTTTTACTCGATGACCTTCCGTCTATTACTACGAACTGTGACCTTTCTGACAGGAAATCACGAATCCAGTCGCACAACTGAGGCGATACTCCGCAGGCACGCAGTTTGGTTAGAAGACGCTTGTAAGGAACGGTGTCGAAAGCCTTCTGGAAATTTAAAAATATGGAATCAAATTGACGTCCCCTGTCGATAGCTCTTATTACTTCATACACTATGCTTCATACACTATACTTGATACACTATACAACATAGTTCTCGTAAGGCACAATGGAAATTGTAAGTGCGCATAAACGGCTTATTGAGTAATATACGAAAACCTAATGATAAAAATAATAAGTTACTATCAACGATAAGTGGCGCTATCGAAGAGAAATCTGGTAACAAATCTCCAAACAGCTGCAGCATGGTCCGTAGGACGCTAGTAGGGAACCTGTTAGCAGAAACAAAGTGCGAAGCGCATCATGGGGCTGGAAACTGTAACTGGAGAACTTGGAGAGAGAATTCTCAATCATTGGCTAATATTGAGTGCAGGAAAGTGATTGTAGCGGAAGAGAAGCGTGGGCACAACATTTTCCGTTTTCCTAGAAACCTCCACACACGGATCCTGTACGCAGAAGTGCAACACTTTTGACAAGACAACAGGATGCCACTCATTTCGGCAGTGTTTTCGTTGGACGCACTAGTGTCGGGCCGTCTCTCTATCTGCCGCGTCAAGGAAACCCACAATTGTTGCATTGCTGATAGTCTGTGCTACACCGGACGTCTTCACCATGTTAGTGTGGATACTTGTCTTGCTGCAGGCAAGTCCATTTCCTGACAGGAGATACGTGACGTGGCTGAACGACTGAACTAATAATATGTTTGTGCTCTCGGGCATTTGTCCCATCGATGACAGTTGCATGACAATCATTCGTGGCTCTCGACCAACGCGAGTACCACTAGCGTGTAACCGTAAACCGCAGTCTCGATAGCCCAAGGTCCTTGCGCTGTCGAATTTCGACACGTGCTGGTATAACAAACACACACACAACCATCAGCGAAATACGATTTCTGAACGAGAAACACGTTGCGTAATAAAACTGCATAGGCTACCACTGCCGGAGATAGTTGATAAGAAAGTCTTTTGGGCATCGCACCAGTAAACCCAGAAGAACGTCGCTATAACCGTGGTAGAAACGTTGGTTTCTCCAGTATACTTTTTCACATTATGACGAGATACTATACGGAGAAGACTTTTGTGTCAGCGTTGCATAATGTTTCCTTAAATTCAGAATGTAGATAGTGCTACTCTACCTACTTTATGTTGCGCTGAAGTGCCGATCATTAACATATCCAAGCGTCAGTGGTCGCCAAACTGAGGCCCGCAGGACACAGGTCGCAGGGAAAAAAAGGAAAAAAAAATCAGCTTATCGAATAAGGGACCATATGTCAGATTTATTTCAAGACTTCCTTGGCAGGTTATCAAGATTTAAGTGAGTTTGAACGTGGTGCTACAGTCGGCGCTCGAGCAATGCGACACAGCATCTCCGAGGTACCGATAAAGTAGTGATTTTCCCGTACGACCATTCCACCAGTGTACCGTGAATATCAGGAATCCGGTAAAACATCAAATCTCCGACATCGCTGCGCCTGGAAAAAGATCCTGCAAGAACGGGACCGACGACGACTGAAGAGAATCGTTCAGCGTGACAGAAGTGCAACACTTCGCAAATTGCTGCAGATTTCAATCCTGTGTCATCAACAAGAGTCAGCGTGCGAACCATTCAATAAAACGTCATCGGCATGGGTTTTCACAGCCGAAGGCCCACTCGTGTAGCCTTATGACTGCACGACACAAAGCTTTACGCCTCGCCTGGGCCCGTCAACACCGACATTGGACTGTTGATGACGGGAAGCAAGTTGCCTGGTCGGACGAGTCTCGTTTGAAATTGTATCGAGAGGATGGGCGTGTACGGGTATGGAGACAACGTCATGAACCTATGGAACCTGCATGTCAGCGGGGGACTGTTCAAGCTGATGGAGGCTCTGTGATGATGTGAGGCGTGTGCAGTTGGAGTGATACGGGACCCCTGATACGTCTAGATACGACTGTGACAGGTGACACTTACGTAAGCATTTTGCGTGATCACCTGCATCCAATCATGTCCACTGTGCATTCCTACGGACTTGGGCAATTCCAGCAGGACAATACGACGCCCCACATGTGCAGAATGCTACAGAGTGACTCCAGGAACACGCAGGTGAAATCTCCCACAGGCATTTAAACTTGGTGAGAGACACTGTCTTCTAGACATCTTTAAGTGCCCATTGTGTGCTCAGAACCTAAAATAAAGACATGACGTGATGAACTGGCATACTAGAGACTATCCAGCACATCTACGTAAAGCTTCATCGGGTTTTGACTGTGCTTTCCATTTCACGACTCATCGGTTGCTACTTTCCAAGTAGCCCCCGTAGGTAATCAGTTATTGTATCCACTTGGGACTATATTGCTCTGCACATCAGGTAAGTATTGTGGGCTGCCACCTCATCGAGAGGAAGCGAGTAAACATCTCGCATCAACACAGGTCATTGATTGTATGAATGGGTTTTGTCCCTTCTTTCGGACATGTCTGAAAGAACAGACACCACGCATTCATAGGAGTGAATCGTCTCGATGAGCGATGAATCCGCACCTTCAGTGCTGATGCACAGTTACGTTCGATCTCCTGTGGGACCCTCAAAGTAGAGAGCATGGAGGACATGGACGAGGACTGCAAAGGCAAGTGGTGCTGGGTGGGAACGTGGGTAGACCAGGAGGCGTGTCAAGATTGTCCGCGCAGTTGAATTGACATTGTGTCCGTGTCCGGATGGCGTAATGCTCAACCCAGCTTCCTAGTAAGCAGAAGATCCCGGGTTCGAATTCCGGTCCGGCACGCATTTTCACACGTCGCTGCTGATTCCGGATGAAATCCCGATGCACCCTTTGAAGGCATTGCTAATTACGCATATAAAAATTTTTGCCATGATTTTCTTACGTTTTCTGTTTTTTCTTTTGTTTCTCCCGGCATATGTAATTGTGATGATTTAACGTACTGCTGTTGGATTTAAATGTAAAGATGTAATTGTGATTATTTCGTTTGCCAATGGATGAAAATGATTCTTGCTTTGTATCTGTGGAAAAGTTTGTATATTTCTTTTTTGGCATATTTTTGAACAAAAAATGCAGTCAAGAACATTTATAAAGACATGTAATTTAAGATAATGATATAACATCTATAGACGAGGGTCGGCGATAGTGATATCGATAATCGAGCAGAGGATGGGTAGTGGAAGGTTTGGTGGACGATGAGTCTGTGAAGCGTGCGCGGGAAAATGATACTATGTTTTAGGAAAAGCACCCGGAATTGTATGGACAGTGATACCGAGCAACGAGAATGTCAATTCGCTTTACCACTGCGGTATTTAATGCCATCGCTAGCGAGCTTTAGCAGCAAATAAAACGGACTGTGAAAGTGCCGCTAACAAGACTTTGTTGTGACCGACACGAGCAGTGCTTTTATACGAGTGGACTTTGTTCGCATTGATATTCGGGTGGTGGAACTGTTGTCTTTCATGTTTATATCTGACATTCAATGACGTTACAGAGGTTTGAACTGCGAGAACAAAGTGGACATTGTTTACGGTGCGCATCACGTAAATGAACAATTCTATGAATTGTGTATTTGTGGCTACGCCTATATGAATGTGACGAACTGTGTAGTTATGGACGAAAGAGTGACGGACACTGCTCAAAGTTTACAAACGAACGCTGTTCACGTAATGTGCTTTGCAAGAGGGGACATGTCAACAGCCGGTCTTTGAGGCCGAGCGGTTCTAGGCGCTTCAGTCCAAAACCGCGCTGCTGCTACGGTCGCAGGTTCGAATCCTGCCTCGGGCATGGATGTGTGTGATGTCCTTGGGTTAGTTAGGTTTAAGTAGTTCTAAGTCTAGGGGACTGGTGACCTCATATGTTAAGTCCCATAGTGCTTTGAGCCATTTGAACCATCTTAACATATCAACAACGGTCGCATACCAGCGTCTTGTGGTTTGTTAATCGCGTCTGGGTTACTGATACAACTGTGCAGAAACTTTGTTCGCGTTTCGCCGGAGAAGATTAACAAGCAGAACTGCCTATAACCTGCTCACAACATCGTATCCCGCCGACATCATGCTGCCCAGCGCAACGCTTCGTTTGCAACGAAAAGTTAGGTATTTCTCCGAACGCTTTCCCCTGTTCTCTATTAAAAGTAATATAATTGTAGACTCTATTCAAATCAATTCTTTGCTTGTTTATGTTTGCTTTCTGCTATCGAAAATAAAAGAACCATTAGTGAACTAATAGTTGCACGGAAGTCATTGTTGAAACACCAGTAAATACAAACTTCTTCCTCTCATTAGAACTATTTATCCTTGCATGTCAAAACTATTGCTGCCGCATTATTTTAGGTGATTTTATGTATTGATATGAGTACAGCAATATCATAGTGACTAACAAGAGTATTTTTTGGCGAAATACGACTGCGCGCGTAAATTACGGCGACCGCCGTAATTGCCTGAGGGCGACCAATGACATAAAACCTGCTATTTCACCATTGGTACATTTCCTGCCGTGAGTGTGAATCTTATATGTCAGTTTTCAAAACACGTGGGTAATGTTTACACAGTATTGAAAGCTTTGATATTGTATTGCTACGAGTCGTAGTATTGAGAGACGCTCGTTATACTCAAAAGTGGGTAGACGTATGGTGAATCCCCCCAGTTTTCATGTAATTATTAACAGTGTTGTATGTGATTCACGTAATTTTGTCACCTTTTCTAAATTCTGTCAGATATTGTCTTTGATGTTTTGAAGTTTCGGTGGGTATATACACAATTTTGTTGACTCAGGTTATCTTCATTGCAATTTCTCGTAAACATTCGGTTTTTCAGTTCATAGGTAAAGTGGGATTGTGACCAATTGAGAAGTATAACAAATAATTTGGCTTTCCATTTTGGGTGACTGCACAGTTCAGATTTTGATAATTATTTTTCGTATGGGGTGAGGTCATCACAACCCTTCTTAGGTTAGCAGATATTGAACCCCCATGGGACTATACTGCTCTCCAAAGCAGGCAAGTATTGCGGGCTGCCGTCTCGCCAGGACGCCTCCATCTTCAATTTAGATAACAAGTCACCGACTGTTTAGATGCCTAGCGTCGTACGGCTCAGGCTGTTTACCTCGTAGCTTCATACAGCATCCACGGCGTTCGGCGGCGCAAAATTCGCCGATCGCGGCAGAGAGCGCTGTAGGCGTGGCAACACTTCCTCACGCCACGTGAGGTGCCCATTCAGCGCCAGCTTGAACCCTCTGCGGCCCCGGGGAGTAGTCTCGGAAATGACGTCAAAATGACACATACGTGTCCAGCAGCTCATTCCGTGTTAGCTGAGACTGACATTGACATCCCATTCTTCCGTAGGTGAGTGGACCCTAGGAAATCGTAGAATCTACTACAGCAGTTTCAGCTGTACTCTGTTTACTGCCTAAATGTAAACAGCCAAGTGGATCAAATGCTTCAAATGGCTCTGAGCTCTATGGGACTTAGCCGGCCGCGGTGGTCTAGCGGTTCTAGGCGCTCAGTCAGGAACCGCGCGACTGCTACGGTCGCAGGTTCGAATCCTGCCTCGGGCATGGATGTGTGTGCTGTCCTTAGGTTAGTTAGGTTTAAGTAGTTCTAAGTTCTAGGGGACTTATGACCACAGATGTTGAGTCCCATAGTGCTCAGAGCCATTTGAATCTATGGGACTTAACAGCTGTGGTCATCAGTCCCTTGGACTTAGAACTACTTAAACCTAACTAACCTAAGGACATCACACACATCCATGCCCGAAGCAGAATTCGAACCTGCGACCGTAGAGTAAACAGCCAAGTATTTGCGATAAGCAAGGAATATAAATGCCATTGCCGCTCATTTCACTTGGAGCAATTTAAGCTGCACTCCGAGGTTCCTGTCTGATCACAACCTCGTAAATCGCGGCATATTCGGAAAACATGACCAAATATTTTTGACAAGCAAAAATACAAATGGTCGTTTCACTTGCAGGAATTTCATGTTTCGTTTTCTAATCAGACAGGCGTGACAAAATCGAAGACACTTGTGGTCAGTGAAGTGAACAGTGATTCGTCTGCTAAAAGTCTCATGTATACAGTGTAAACCACAGAACAACATTAGTGTAAACTTTTTCATTCTGGGTCTGAACTAAAAACAAAGTGTAGATATAGACGCTTTTAGCAGTCTTACAGTTATGGTTACTCATTGCAATTAACTACCACGTTGTACGCATAAATAAATTGCTTTTACACACTACCAACACTCGTTCCCCAGACAATGCTCTGTTACATGTAAATAACATCAAATATTGCAAAATGTAGTTATATTAGGTTCATAAGAATTCCCCAGAATGTGTTAAAACGCTGAGATGAAAAAAAAATAGTGTATGGCAGTACACGAACCGCCACATTCAACTCCCCAGACCACGTGTTGAACCATTATACTACGGTGATGTCATGGTATGTTTCAGTTGAGAATATTTAGTCATGGAATCTAATTAGGGCTTTTATCACCGATGCCATATTAACTGACATTTCTCTACATCTACGTGATTACTCTGCTATTCACAATAAAGTGCCTGGCAGAAGGTTCAATGAACCACCTTCAAGCTGTCTACCGTTCCACTCTCGAACGGCACGCGGGAAAAACGAGCAATCAAACTTTTCTGTGCGAGCCCTGATTTCTCTTATTTTATCGTGACGATCGTTTCTCCCTATGTAGGTGGGTGCCAACAGAATGTTTTCGCAATCGGAGGAGAAAACTGGTGATTGAAATTTCATGAGAAGATCCCGTCGCAACGAAAAACGCCTTTGTTTTAATGATTGACACTCCAATTCACGTATCATGTCTGTGACACTATCTCCCCTATTTCGCGATAATACAAAACGAGCTCCCTTCTTTGAACTTTTTCGATATCATCCGTCAGTCCCACCTGATGCGGATCCCACACCGCACAGCAGTACTCCAGAATAGGGCGGACAAGCGTGGTGTAAGCAGTCTCTTTGGTAGACCCGTTGCACCTTCTAAGTGTTCTGCCAATGAATCGCAGTCTTTGGTTTGCTCTTTCCACAATATTATCTTTGTGATCGTTCCAATTTAGGTTATTTGTAATAGTAATCGCTGAGTATTTAGTTGAATTTACAGCCTTCAGATTTGTGTGACTTATCGCGTAATCGAAATTTAGCTGATTTCTTTTAGCATTCATGTGAATAACTTCACACTTTTCCTTATTCAGGGTCAAATGGCTCTGAGCACTATGGGAGTTAACTGCTAAGGTCATCAGTCCCCTAGAACGTAGAACGACTTAGACCTAACTAACCTAAGGATATCACACACATCCATGCCCGAGGCAGGATTCGAACCTGCGACAGTAGCGGTCGCGCGGTTCCAGACTGAAGCGCATAGAACCGCTCAGACACTCCGACCGGCTTATTCAGGGTCAATTGCCACTTTTCGCACCATACAGATATCTTATCTAAATCATTTTGCTAGTCGTTTTGATCATCTGATGACTTTACAACACGGTAAATGACAGCATTAGCTGCAAACAATCTAAGACGGCTACTCAGGTTGTCTCCTATGTCGTTAATATAGATCAGGAATAATTGAGGGCTTATACCACTTCCTTGGGGAACGCCGGATATTACTTCTGTTTCACTCGATGACTTTCCGTCTATTACTACGAACTGTGACCTTTCTGACAGGAAATCACGAATCCAGTCGCACAACTGAGGCGATACTCCGTAGGCACGCAGTTTGGTTAGAAGACGCTTGTGAGGAACGGTGTCGAAAGCCTTCTGGAAATCTAAAAATATGGAATCAATTTTACATCCCCTGTCGATAGGACATTAAATCATGAGTATAAAGAGCTAGTTGTATTTCACAAGAACGATATTTTCTGAAACCGTGCTGACTATGTGTCAATAAATCTTTTTCTTCGAGGTACTTCATAATGTTCGAATATGATTATAAATAATATTATAATAAACTGTACCAAGGGTGAGGTGTTCGTGATAATTCTTCAGTGCGCAATTCCCTTGAAACGGCGTACTGAAAGTAGTGATACAAAAACAGCTAAACGCGACGAAACCAATGTGCCGTCTTACAACTCCCCCGTGATTCCCGGGATTTGCGAAATTACAAGTTAACAATGACCGTGAATTATGAATTTTGACCCGTGTCGGGATAAGGCATCCGAATCCGAAGTAAATAATGATTATTCCGCGGGAAACAGGAGACGTTGTAACTTGAACGTTATTGAATGAGTAATTTCATTCAGTAACGATCGGTAAATGAAATAATGAAAATAATTTGGAAATAAATTTTGTCGTAATAAATGATTAAGTTGTAAAATGAATTAAAAAATCGGTCGCCAGCTCAACTGATGAGCGACAACACTGTCAAGTACGTGAATAATTGTGTCAAAAATAAAGTTTTCCTGTTTGTAGCGCCGCAGGTGGAATGCGAACTTTTACGTAAGTGCTGTGTCAGGCTCAGTAGTCATATAAAATGTCATAACAATCTAACTACATTTAAACATTAATGGTTAACTTTCATTAGCTTTTTGATAATTATTTTGTTCATAATTTGTCAGCTAAGTGCAATGCTGACAACACAGATAATCGTCGATATTTTGAATAATGGACTGTCATTCTGTCTTTAAAATTACGTATTTTTCACTGTTTAATCTACTGATAATGAAATATATTTCCAATACTTGATTAACTATGTTTTGAATGATAATAATTCATTAATTGGGCGATTGTCAGGTGGAATAAGCTATATAGTTTCATGAAATATCCTTGAACTAATGTCAGCTGAATATGCATTGAAATAAATCTTAATAATCAAATTTATTACTTCAGTCTATTATTAAGTTACAACGGTTGGCGTAAGCTTATTAAGTGCAACGATTAAGTACGATAACCAATCGTTCAAAACAGTCTGAAACATACTCTTCACCGTCTATGCAAATAATTTGATAATTCACATATTTTCTCTTGATAATGGCGTGACACACTCGGTTCAATAAGGTAAGGATCGGAAGGAACCTACTTGGCGTTATTGTCGGGTGGAATGTAAGTGCAACACTTGAGTATACAGTGTTTGTTATTAATTGTTCAACTTCAGAGAAAAGCACAGTCACTGGCAAGCCTTCTACAATTTTATCCTACGAAAATTACGTAGATTTTACTTCCCTCGTTGTCGGTGGATCTACGGAAGTCCACGGCGGCGACACAATGTGGCAGCGGGCTTTTACTATTGCGACTTGGGCCCACAGTGCGCTTCACATTTAAGCCCTCGTTTCATCAGCACAATGCCATTAATCCATAATAACTTGTCCGGCCATGCTTCCAGATATGCCGACCATTACTTTCCCGTCGTACTTAGATCCACACACTAGCCGTTAGATGTAACACAGCTAAGAATAGCAGCACTCGACTGTACGTCTTACTCCGAGCACGGCGTCACTGCTACTCCTGCCCGCTGGCGCGCTCCCGCGCCCAGAGGCGCGACAAAACAAACTGACCTCAACGTTAACTAAATATGCCCTGACTTGCCAGTGTTATATTACATAATTTAAACATAGTATTTACAATACATATTTACACTAGACAATACATCGTATACAAACAGTTTCATGTGCAAGCGAAAAAATTCATAGCAAGGACTGCGTTGTAGCGTCACAATCTGTCGCATCGAGTGACACGTCGTCTTGACCTCACTTACCAAAGAGCGGCTGCTGGTGTGGGGGAAGAGTTGGGGTAGCTGATAAGGAGCCGCAAAAGCTTTGAAGTTTGCCGACTAGGCCGCCGCCGGTCCAGTTAGCAGTGCGGGCTTCACACTGACCGCACAAGCAGCGCACGGATCGAAGTGACCGCCTTCTGCGTGAGCACCTGTCAGCAACGCTACCCAGGAACGCCTTCCGCCGGTCCCAAGTGCCACATCTCGCCGCACGTCGTCAGACCGGCGATCGCCGACGTCGAGCCACGCCTCCGACAACCGCCGACGCCCGCCGTCCTAGAAATACCACGTCCCAGCGGCAGCTATCGCCGTCGAGCAATTGCCCCCCCCCCCCCCCCCCCCGAACCTTGAAGTCGCTGAAGTCCAAGGTTATCGAGGACATACTCCGGGTACGAGGTTGGATCTACATCTGCATCTATACTCTGCGAGCCATCTTACGGTGTGTGGCGGAGAGTACTTCGTGTACTAGTGAATAGGAAGGCTCTAGTTGTCAGGTCGCCGAACAGTACTTAGCACTCAGGCATTAGGCGGTACCAGTGGGAAGGGGCGAATAGCAAGCAAGCGATGCAACCAAAAGTTGTACGTTTAGAACAGGGCTTAACAACTGGCCGGTTTTGAGCGCGAGTACTCGCGTCTGCTCAGGCACGGGCTCGCGAGCAGGCGCAAGGTCGCGGAGTAGGGAGGGAGGGGAAATGCGCGCGCACTTTTGAATAGGGCCGCAGCGTGCCTATTGAATTCGCGCCGACTGTGTAACGTTTAAAGTTCTACGATCAGCTCTAACAGTCACTTCGCTGGTTAAGAATCATGTCAAGTCGCCGTTGTGTAACCCCAACCATGCTTTCGCAGCTCAACCCCCATTGGGAGGAATTGTATCTGTTTACAGAAAAAGATGGTGTTGCAGAATGTTTAGTATGTCACAAAACGCTGAATTCTTTTAGGAAATTTAATTTGCAGCGACATTATATGTCGTACCACGCGAAAGACTACGGAAGTGGAAAATGTGATGGACCAGACCAGAACTTAAAAGGAAGCTATCCGAAGAAGATCCGGACGACGAAGAAAAATCAACTGAGGCAGCTCTCAGAGTGAGTTACAAAATCGCTTTGCTTTTAGCAAAATCCTTGCGCCCCTTCACTGATGGCGATTTAATAAAAGAATGTTTGGTAGTTGCAGCGGAACATTTGTGTCCATCTCAAGTCGAACAGTTTCGGATTGTGCCATTATCTAACATGACCATTATGCGTTGCATACAGGACATGGCAGACGACGTCCAGAGCCAGCTTGCAAATATCTGTAAAGATTTTATGGCGTATTCTCTAGCTCTGGACGAAAGTGTTGATATCACTGGAATAGCGCAGCTTGCCATATTTATTAGAGGTGTTAACAGAGATCTTCAGGTGAGGGAGGAGCTCCTCAATGTAGTAGCCATGAAGAACATTACAACCGGAGGTGATATTTTAAGTAGTGTTGAAGAAAGTGTTGAAAATATAGGATTGTCGTGGAATTCTTTAGTTTCAGTGTCTACAGACGGTGCACCAGCGATGACAGGGAAAAAAAATCAGGTTTCGTTGCGATGTTGAAGGAGAAAATGCAAAAAATGAACGTTCCGAATGAAATAAGGGGTGTTCACTGTGTGATCCACCAGGAAAACTTATGTGCAAAGAGTATCACTCTAAAAAATGTGATGAGTGTTGTTGTTCGTACAACCAATTATATAAGGAACCATGGGCTACAACACAGGCAATTTAAAAGCTTTCTTGAGGATGTAGAAAGCCAGTATGGTAGCCTGCCTTATTACAGCGAGGTCCGCTGGCTTAGTCGTGGCGAATTATTAAATCGATTTTTTTGCCTATTAGATGAGATAAATATGTTCATGGAAATAAATAACACGTGTGTTCCTGAATTGAAAGAGCCTTCATGGAAATGTGATCTCGCGTTCTTAGCAGATTTAACTATCCATCTGAATGCTTTGAACATTTCACTACAAGGTAAGGATCTGCTAATTACTCATTTCATAGATCGAATACGAGCTTTTAAAATGAAATTGACACTTTGGGTGAGTCAGCTGGAAACAGGAAATCTAGCTCATTTTCCTAAATTATCATCCATGCAAGATGTTCACAAAGACTTTGAACGTTATTCACATAGTGTAGTTGCCCTTAAGGAAGAATTTGATCAACGCTTTCAAGATCTGACAGCACTAGACAGTGCTTTTGATCTGTTCTCCTCCCCATATTCAGCGAATATTGAAGAGATTCGTCCTGAGCTGCAACTAGAAATTATTGACCTGCAGTGTGACAGAGAATACAGAGACAAATTTCAGAACAAGAAAAACATTTTGCAATTCTACAGACACTTCCCTCAGGATAGATTTCCTCGTTTGCACAAACTGGCGGCTACAATAATATCAATGTTCGGTTCCACGCAATTGTAAAGGGCAAAAAGTACAAGATAACCGAGAATCCCACACTTCAGTGACACCTTTTATTGTGTAACAGTTCATAAATTAATACGAATGTAGAGGCATACACTAAGCTAATAAAATTATGTGGCACGTATACATTCTCCTTTATTTGTTTCATTTGTCGCAGTAATAATTCGTGAGTGATATCCCCGCAGGTGGCCGCGGATTCACATTGACTGGCGGCAGCTGTTGTGTGCCCCACGTGACTCTCCCCACTCTCCGCTCTGGTCCGGTAGTGGGGGTAGCGTGCTCGCGCTGCTCCGTGCTCGCGCCATCCTGCTCACAGCTTGCTCCGCGAGCAGGTATGTTGTGAAGCCCTGGTTTAGAAGGTCATAACTGTGTACTATCAGAATTATGGCCGAAATTTTCGTACGGAATCGATTCCTGGGGCTGACAGCTTGCAAGCACGCTTCTTTCTCCTTGAAATGTGAAGTCAAGTTAGTGATGTTACCTTGTTAGTCTAAGAACATAATGAGTCCTTTCACACATTTATGTCCGATATCTTGTATTTACTTGCGGTAAAGGTCAACTGACAGCTGCTGCACCAAGCGTCGATAGTCTGTAGGTCGATCTACGCTTTACTACTGTTTTGTGGAGCTACTTTCCTTTATACAACAGTATTATCCACTAATGCTGCACTCGGTCAGCTTCCAACGTTACCCATTAAATCGAACATGTTCACTGTTGGCCATTGCAGACATCATGCAACAAATGTCAAACAGTGGTCGTCAAATTTTATGCTCAAGGGCCAATACTGACACTATAGGGTAGTAAGTACCTCGGGCCGCGCAGGTACCGATCTTCCAATTAAATGGCTTTATGTCCACGACCCGGGGGTGCTACGGAATACCAATGCACAAGAGCCACAAAACCTGTTTGTTATCGATATAAGAAACAGAACTCAAATACAACGTCCTTGGATGAATGTCCACTTAACTAAAATGCAAACAAAATGTCTCTCCTACATGTTGCTTGGAGTCCGCCTGCTCGATGAACTCCATAAGTCACAGTAAGTGGTATAGCAGAATGGGCTGAGAATGATCTCTGCATCCAACTTCTGCAAACCACCGTGAGCTCCATGACAGAGGGTTATCCCATTGTACCAGTTATTAGGGCTTCTTCCTGTCACGCATGGAGCGCGGGAAGAATGATTGTTTGAATGCCACTGTGCGTGCATTGATTATTCCAAGCTTACCCTCACGACCCCTACGTGAGTGATACTTAGGGGAGTGCAGTATATTCTTAGAGTCATCATTTCAAGCCGGTTCTTGAAACTTTGTTAATAGACGTTCGAGTGATAGTTTACATCTACCTTCAAGAGGCGTCCGGTTCAGTTCCTGCAATAGCTCTGTGACACTCTCCCACGGATCAAACAAACCTGTGGCTATTCGCGCTGCCCTTCTCTGTATACGTTCGATATCCCCCGTTACTCCTAGACACTTGCGCAATATTCTAGAACCGGTCGTACGAGTGATTTGTAAGCAATCTCCTTTGCAGACTGATTGCACTTCCCCCGTGTTCCACCAATGAACCGGAGTCTAACTCCTGCTCTACCCACAACTGAGCCTATGCGACCATTCCATTTCATAACCCTGTAAAGTGTTACACATTGATATTTATATGAGTTGGCCGATTCCAAAGGCGACTCATTGATATTATAGTCATAGGACACTTCGCGTGGAATTGATAGCCAGAGCTGATATCTTACAAGCGTGCTTTTTTCTCCTTAAAATATGACGTGAAGCTGTTGATTTTACTTGTAGGACCGATTACACTATTGGTAGTAAATCACTCGAAACATAAACAACCCTTAAACATCTTGCAGTAATCATCCGTAGCTACGCAAACTGGAACGCCAACATAAAACTATTTGCAGAAAAAAACAAATGTCAAGCGAAGTTTCATTAGAAGGATTCCAAGAAAATTAAACTTATAAATCACTCGTTTGATGGGTTCTTGAATATTGTTCGTTGGTATGAAACTCATTTAAGATAGAACTAGTAGTAGAGATAGAAAGATCCAAAGAAGAGCGGCGCGTTTTGTCATGGGTTCGTTTAATAAGCGCAAGGGGTATTCACGTAGAACTCCAGCGGCAGACTTTAGTAGCCAGAGGTTTATGTTTAAAATTCCAAGGGTACGCTCGACAGAGACTGACGCAGACTGTTTTGTTCGTCCTGTGGTTAAATGTGTGTGTGAAATCTTATGGGACTTAACTCCTAAGGTCATCAGTGCCTAAGTACTTAATCTAAATTATCCTAAGGACAAACACACATACCCATGCCCGAGGGAGGACTCGAACCTCCGCCGGGACCAGCCGCACAGTCCATGACTGCAGCGCCCAAGACCGCTCGGCTAATCCCGCGCGGCGTCCTGTGGTAAAGTCAATGTACTACACGGCTGAGATTATGTTCCGAAATTTGTGTTGTGGTCTTCAATAGACGCTTTGCATTACTGTTGTGATAAACCTATTATCAAAACACAAGAAGCTTGTTACAAGTATACGTAGTTTGGTGGGAATAAGTATGATGTATTCTGCACTCTGGGATGAACCTTCTTCACGAACGTATGTGCTTCTTTCTGAACAACGGGCCTGGGTATGGAAAGGAAAACAGATATTCAGTATCCTGGAGCAGAGGTGTGGTGATATCCGACATTTGAATTAAAAACAGTCTTGGTTGCAGCTTATTCTTTTATTAACAACGTGTTTCGCCTTCGTGGGACATCTTCAGATTATCTTAAAATTTTCCTTTTGCAACATACCAAAATCATAAAATGTCTCTGTGCTAGCCTTGAGCACGCGTCGACTATGATGAACCCGGAGAGGCCTTTTACATCTCCATAATTTTAAAACAATAAAACGACTCTGTGCCAGGTAGATTCCATAGTTCGTCTGTGTGCCCGCCGGAAGCTCCTGCCGTGAAGTTACGGCTGCAGCACTGTGTATTACGTTTAAAATGTGTACAGCTATTTATGAGAGTGGTCCTACAATCGCACCGTTCTGGCCTGCTGGTACGACTTACAAAAGCTCTCAGCGGGTTCGTCCGATTCGAAGCGTGTTTCAGCCTAGCGCAAAGTCGTTTTACGATTTTAAATTGTCGGAAGAGCAAATGAACTCTGCGGATTCATCTGATCCGACACATGCTTTACGGTTTTTAATAAGCTGTAAAATAAAATTTTAAGATAATCTGAAGGTGACCCGCGAAGGCATAATGCGTTGTTAATAAAAGAATATGTTGCGACCAAGACTGTTTTTAGTTCAAATATTCTACATACGGCTGCTGTACAAGACGGCCTAATGGCTTGGGAGAAATTTTACGTAGTGCGATTCATTGAAGGATATATTGAAAGATTTTCTAAACTTGACTTCCCTCATATTTATGTGTCACACACCTGAGCTGAATTCGTATGTGATTTTGGGCCAGTCTCAATATACTTCACAAACATAATGAGTTATGAGACGTTAATCGGATTAGCATCCATGATACCAATTCAGCACTCATCTTCTTAGCAACTAAGTGAATCATTCATGCAGACGCTTCTGAGAAACAGTGAACTTGCGTGGACATGTGGCTCCTTATGTGAGAGGTAATTCTGAATCATGAACACTTGTAAGGACAGTGTCGTGGAGAGAAGTAAATATTTCGTTGAGCACGAATTGGAATCGAGTTAACTGCTGCCTTCAACTAAAACGGTTACTTGACAAAGGCATTCCTCCAACCATGTACTTGTTCAGGACTACGCGACAGAAGAATAATTCGCACTTGTAATATAACAGTAATATAATAGAATACGAAGTCCTGTGATTCTGGCGCCACTTAAAATAACGTAATTAAGAAATGTGGCTTCAAAGACGCTCTGTGACTGTGCACAGGGGGTTTTAACAGAAATTCTGATAGAAACCTGGATGAGACACATCATTTTATTTTCAGTATGCATTGAATGAGAAGCAATATTTTTGTGGTTTTCGTGTCATACTGGTGCTAAGTGTAACAATATTATGAAAAGGAAAGACTGGCTTCAGCTGCCAGAGACAGTTGTCAAGTTGGTGAGTTGCGTTTGCACGAGTGTGTGTGTGTGTGTGTGTGTGTGTGCGTGCGTGTGTGTGCCTGTAGTATTTTTTTCGACAAAGGCCTTGTTGGCCGAAAGCTCATTTTGTGGCAGCGCTTTTGTTGCGCCTATCTGCGACTCAGCATCTCCGCTGTTTGCCGGCCGAAGTGGCCGTGCGGTTAAAGGCGCTGCAGTCTGGAACCGCAAGACCGCTACGGTCGCAGGTTCGAATCCTGCCTCAGGCATGGATGTTTGTGATGTCCTTAGGTTAGTTAGGTTTAACTAGTTCTAAGTTCTAGGGGACTAATGACCTCAGCAGTTGAGTCCCATAGTGCTCAGAGCCATTTGAACCAACCATCTCCGCTGTTTGGTGAGTAGCAACTATTCTTTTCATAATATTGTTACTTTCCATCCTGGATTTTCCATTGTTTGGTGCTATGTGTACATCTTTATGACTGATCCCTAACGACTCCGGAACACTTAGTTTAAAAATGAGGCGATGCGCTCTTCTGCCTCATCCTTGTAATTCATGCATACTAAACCATTCCTTTCTACCTTTCCACAAAACTGACTTTTATTTTTATTGTGTTAGATGACGATCAGTTTGGCTTTAGGAAAGGCAGAGGCACCAGAGAGTAATTCTGACGTTGCGGATGGTAATGGAAGAAAGACTAAAGAAAAATCAAGACACCTTCATGGGGTTTGTCAACCTATAAAAAGCTTTCAACAATGTAAAATCGTGCAAGATGTTCGAACTTCTGAGATAAATAGGGGAAGCTATGGGGAGAGACGGGTAATATACAACATGTACAAGACCCTGTCTGTCAGGAAGGTCGCAGTTCGTAGTACTAGACGGCAAATCATCGAGTAAAACTGAAGTGATATCAGGTGTTCCCCAGGAAAGTGTCCTGGGACCTCTGCTGTTCCAGATCAATATAAATGACCTGGGTGACAATCTGAGCAGTTCTCTTAGGTTGTTCGCAGATGATGCTGTAATTTACCGTCTAGTAAGGTCATCCGAAGACCAGTATCAGTTGCAAAGCGATTTAGAAAAGATTGCTGTATGGTGTGGCAGGTGGCAGTTGACGCTAAATAACGAAAAGTGTGAGGTGATCCACATGAGTTCCAAAAGAAATCCGTTGGAATTCGATTACTCGATAAGTAATACAATTCTCAAGGCAGTCAATTCAACTAAGTACCTGGGTGTTAAAATTACGAACAACTTCAGTTGGAAAGACCACATAGATAATATTGTGGGGAAGGCGAGCGAAAGGTTACGTTTCATTGGCAGGACACTTAGAAGATGCAACAAGTCCACTAAATAGACAGCTTACACTACACTCGTTCGTCCTCTGTTAGAATACTGCTGCGCGATGTGGGATCCTTACCAGGTGGGATTGACGGAGGACATCGAAAGGGTGCAAAAAAAGGCAGCTCGTTTTGTATTATCACGTAATAGGGGAGAGGGTGTGGCGGATATGATACGCGATTTGGGATGGAAGTCATTAAAGCAAAGACGTTTTTCGTCGCGGCGACATCTATTTACGAAATTTCAGTCACCAACTTTCTCTTCCGAGTGCGAAAATATTTTTTTGTGCCCAACCTACATAGGTAGGAATGATCATCAAAATAAAATAAGAGAAATCAGAGCTCGAACAGAAAGGTTTAGGTGTTCGTTTTTCCCGCACGCTTTTCGGGAGTGGAATGGTAGAGAGATAGTATGATTGTGGTTCGATGAACCCTCTGCCAAGCACTTAAATGTGAACTTCAGAGTAATCATGTAGATGTAGATGTAGATGTAGACCCAAGAGGGAATAATAGGAGTGGACGGCCGACAAAAATATGCTCGGATTAAAGACAGGGATGTAGTCTTTCGCCCCTACTGTTCAATCTGCACATCGGAGAAGCAATGATGGAAATAAAAGAAAGGTTCAGAAGTGGAAATAAAATTCCAATGATACGATTCGCTGATGTAATTGCTATCCTGAGTGAAAGTGAAGAAGAATTACACGATCTATTGAATGGAATGAACCGTCTAATTAGTACAGAATATGGATTAAGAGTAAATCGAACAAATACGAAAGTAATGAAAAGTAGCAGAAATGAGAACAGCGAGAAATTTAACATCAGGATTAATGGTCACGAAGTAGATGAAGTTAAGGAATTCTGCTTCCTAGGTAGCAAAATAACCGACGACGGACGGAGCAAGAAAGACATCAAAAGCAGACTAGCACTGTCAAAAAGGGCATTCCTGTCTACTAGCATCAAACATAGGCCTTAATTTGAGGAAGAAATTTCTGAGAATGTACGTTCGGAGCAACAGCATTGTATGATAGTGAAACACGGAGTGTGGGAAAACCGGAACAGAAGAGAATCGAAGCTCTTGAGATGTGGTGCTACAGACGTATGTTGACAATTAGGTGGAGTGATAAGGTAAGGCATGAGGAGGTTCTGCGCAGAATCGGAGAGGAAAGGAGTAGGTGGGAAACAATGACAAGGAGAATGGACAGGAGATAGGACATCTGTTAAGACATGAGGGGCTGACTTCCATGGTACTAGAGGGAGCTGTAGAGGGCGACAACAATAGAGGAAGACAGAGATTGGAATACATCCAGCATATAACTGAGGACGTAGGTTGCAAGTGCTACTCTGAGATGAAGAGGTTGTCACAGGAGAGGAATTCGTGGCGGGCCACATCAAAGCAATCAGAAGACTGATGACTCAAAAAAATAAAAATATAAAATATAAAATAAAAATTAAAATTAAAAAAGAGATTGCTTACACTCGGTGGTAAAATGTTACAGATGCGCTTGCCATCGATTTGTGGGTAGAGCTGTGTGAATCCTATCCTTCCACTATCCTGAGTGTCATCAACGTAATCCGACCACACACAACCTGGCCTTGGTTGCCACGTGTTCGGAATTTTATCGAACTGTCGGTATTTCAGCCCCACACTCAGTTTTCGGTTCCGAAGTATGAGTGGTCCGATGTTTTTAGAATTCCATTCATACCACTAATTTATTCATTGATATGCAAAAGCTGTAAGTAGGCTGTTTCTGTTTTCTTATTGGTAACGCCACGTAGCGCTCTGTATGAAAATCACTGGCTGTGCTGTGTGCAGTCTGTGGCTAGTTTGCATTGTTGTCTGACATTGTAGTGTTGGGCAGTTGGCTGTTAACAGCGCGTATTGTTGCACAGTTGGAGGTGAGCCGCCAGCAGTGGTGGATGTGGGGAGAGAGATGGCGGAGTTTTGAAATTTGTAAGACTGGATGTCATGAACTGCTATATATATTATGACTATTAAGGTAAATACATTGTTTGTTCTCTATTAAAATCTTTCATTTGCTAACTATGCCTATCAGTAGCTAGTGCCTTCCATAGTTTGAATCTTTTATTTAGCTGGCAGTAGTGGCGCTCGCTGTATTGCAGTAGTTCGAGTAACGAAGATTTTTGTGAGGTAAGTGATTTGTGAAAGATATAGGTTAATGTTAGTCAGGGCCATTCTTTTGCAGGGATTTTTGAAAGTCAGATTGCGTTGCGCTAAAAATATTGTGTGTCAGTTTAAGCACAGTCATGTATAAATTTTTCTAAGGGGACGTTTCATATGTCGACCCTTAGCCGAGGATACCTCACTGGAATCTTCGGATTTTTTCTTGTAGTTCGTGTAATTAGTGTAGATTTTGTTTATTGCTAGCGCGTAATTGTAGAGAGAATCTCCTTTGTAGTTGCAGTCTTTCATTGTTGTACAGTAAAACAGGTGTGGCATGCATGTAAATTTGCACCAAGTATTTCGCAGCTGCGCTTGCAATTAACTAGATATTATTTTCAGTGCTATGATAATGTGTTTTCTTATTTTTCTCTTCAAATTGTGCTTTTCTGTGTTATCGTGTGAAATATTGTGAGAATAATGGCGTGTGAAAAACGTAACACTAGGCTCCAAAGTAAACTGATAAATAATGGTGACGACGAGCGTAGCTTATCAGCACCACTGTGTAATGAATTAACAGACATTCAAAGTAGTAATTTGGTAACTGTGCATAGGGAAATGGAGCGGGCGTCAAATAATGGTGTAGACAGTGAAACAGGTAGTGAACAGGGAAGCATTATCGATCGATCGGTCGGCAACAGCTCGCCTCAGGATTCCGAAATGACAGGACACAATCTTGCAAATACTGTAGATTCAGGTTTTGCGTCCTCACCGTTTTCTCAAATAAATCAAGACACATTTTCTGCTTTTCAAAATGCGAATATTACCGGTTCAAATGCACTGCCGAATAACACTGAGGAACATGTTTCAGACACCAGTGCATTGTTATTACAGTTAATGCAACAAATGGGACAAAGGCTACAAAAGTTAGACACAATGGAACAAAATCTTCAAAAGTTAGACACAACGCTTGAACAAAATCAGAAACAAATGGGACAAAATCTTCAAAAGTTAGACGCAATGGAACAAAATCCTCACACCACGCTTGAACAAACACGTGAAGATTTAACTACTGAGTTACATAAAATCGAATCGAAATGTCAAAAAGTCTGTAACGACGTAAAAACACAAATTTGTGAGCATTTCCAACCTATTTTTTCGCGTCATGAAAATGCATTACAGAATCACGAAGCAGCCATAAACGAACTGCAAACTATTGTTCATGAAAATCACGACACCTTGCAAGCTAAAATTGACTTAGTTGCATCTACCGATTCGGTTACGCAACTTGCAAAAACTCAGGAAAACTTAAAAGACACAGTAGATACGATTTCAACACAAATGGAGACTCTGAAACTTGGTTCAGAAAAACACACAGAGGAAATAATTTCACTAACGGATAAAGTAGCCGAACTTTCAGATCAGTTCACTAACTTATCTACAAAGGTAGATGATGATCTGAATGACACAAGACCTGTAGCCTTCACGGACACTGAAGAGTATGAACAAATTAGAAAATTCAAACAAAATCAAAATCAAATCAATACACAGTACAAAAGAGAAATCCGGGAAGTACAAGATCAGTTGGCACAAGTAATACAAGAATTACATATTTCAGAGGACACTCGCGCTCCAGTATGGGAAGAGGGACATAGAAATACGGAACAACCACAAAATAATAACACAGGACACTTCGGAAATTATGAAAGAAAATGGCAAGGCGCATTGGATTTTGAGATGGAACCGCCGAAACGAAGTAACAGTTAGCGATGTGCGACTCGCCGACACGATGATTTTGACTATAAGCTGTTCTTTACTACACGTAAATTCAAAACATTTAAGAATTCTGACAACAACATTCATCCACGAGCATGGCTTCATCAATTCTCTCATTGTTTTCCTCCCAACTGGTCATTGCAGCACAGATTAGAATTTATGTGTGGCTACTTAGAGAATGAACCAGCTGAAAGAATGCGATCGGTCATTCACGGTTATCACAGTGAAGGAGAATTTTACCATGCCTTCCTCTCAGCATATTGGTCTCAAGCCACACAAGACCGAGTAAAATATAGCATCATAATGATGAAACATTTCGAACAATCTGAATTTTCCAGTCTTGTGAAATACACTCCTGGAAACTGAAATAAGAACACCGTGAATTCATTGTCCCAGGAAGGGGAAACTTTATTGACACATTCCTGGGGTCAGATACATCACATGATCACACTGACAGAACCACAGGCACATAGACACAGGCAACAGAGCATGCACAACGTCGGCACTAGTACAGTGTATATCCACCTTTCGCAGCAATGCAGGCTGCTATTCTCCCATGGAGACGATCGTAGAGATGCTGGATGTAGTCCTGTGGAACGGCTTGCCATGCCATTTCCACCTGGCGCCTCAGTTGGACCAGCGTTCGTGCTGGACGTGCAGACCGCGTGACACGACGCTTCATCCAGTCCCAAACATGCTCAATGGGGGACAGATCCGGAGATCTTGCTGGCCAGGGTAGTTGACTTACACCTTCTAGAGCACGTTGGGTGGCATGGGATACATGCGGACGTGCATTGTCCTGTTGGAACAGCAAGTTCCCTTGCCGGTCTAGGAATGGTAGAACGATGGGTTCGATGACGGTTTGGATGTACCGTGCACTATTCAGTGTCCCCTCAACGATCACCAGTGGTGTACGGCCAGTGTAGGAGATCGCTCCCCACACCATGATGCCGGGTGTTGGCCCTGTGTGCCTCGGTCGTATGCAGTCCTGATTGTGGCGCTCACCTGCACTGCGCCAAACACGCATACGACCATCATTGGCACCAAGGCAGAAGCGACTCTCATCGCTGAAGACGACACGTCTCCATTCGTCCCTCCATTCACGCCTGTCGCGACACCACTGGAGGCGGGCTGCACGATGTTGGGGCGTGAGCGGAAGACGGCCTAACGGTGTGTGGGACCGTAGCCCAGCTTCATGGAGACGGTTGCGAATGGTCCTCGCCGATACCCCAGGAGCAACAGTGTCCCTAATTTGCCGGGAAGTGGCGGTGCGGTCCCCTACGGCACTGCGTAGGATCCTACGGTCTTGGCGTGCATCCGTGCGTCGCTGCGGTCCGGTCCCAGGTCGACGGGCACGTGCACCTTCCGCCGACCACTGGCGACAACATCGATGTACTGTGGAGACCTCACGCCCCACGTGTTGAGCAATTCGGCGGTACGTCCACCCGGCCTCCCGCATGCCCACTATACGCCCTCGCTCAAAGTCCGTCAACTGCACATACGGTTCACGTCCACGCTGTCGCGGCATGCTACCAGTGTTAAAGACTGCGATGGAGCTCCGTATGCCACGGCAAACTGGCTGACACTGACGGCGGCGGCGCACAAATGCTGCGCAGCTAGCGCCATTCGACGGCCAACACCGCGGTTCCTGGTGTGTCCGCTGTGCCGTGCGTGTGATCATTGCTTGTACAGCCCTCTCGCAGTGTCCGGAGCAAGTATGGTGGGTCTGACACACCGGTGCCAATGTGTTCTTTTTTCCATTTCCAGGAGTGTATTTTGAAGACATGTTGCACAAGAATCAGTACCTGTCAAACCCATACAGCCCCTCAGAACTCATCCGCATTTGCTTAACGAAATTGCCTGAACATTTACGACATATTATTTTGGCAGGACGTTGCAAAGACGACATTGAAGCTTTTCAGGGACTGTTACAAGAACTGGAAATTGACACTGACAATCGCGGAACGCGAAAACAGGAGCACAACAATTACAGGTCACATCTGTCACAATTCCGCGATGAAAGAAATAATACATAACAACGTAAATCGTGACCAAAACAGACACCACCCGTATGATAACCATTGGCAGAGTAGTAATAATTACAGGGAAAGATCACCTCTCCGCAGTAATGACTATCACAGAGACAATCAGAGAAACAGACAATATGGGAACCAAAATAATTATTATCAAGGGAGAAAGAATAACTTTAGATGCAAAGGTCCACGCGCAGTTACGATTCAGGGAGAAATTCTCCACCACGTGACCGACAAGAAAGAAACTATAGCATCTACCGACATGACGACAGACGATATGATCGTAACGACAGACCTGAATTGCATCAGAACTGGCGGGATTCAAACAGAGCAGGGCCTTCTCGTCAAGGTGAATTTGTAGACGTTAGATCTCCTAATCCCAATAACGATGCACGCCTACAAAGGAACAGACAATGACTCGCACCGCAGGCAGCCGCGTGCGCCGGCTGGCTCAGAGAAAAATAACATAGACGCTAACCTTGAGAAAAATTTTAGCATTCCTCACCGACGTATACCGCATGATAATTCCGTTCAAGTTGAACCTCTGCGTACTAGGAAGAGTAAAGGATTGCACCACATTTCACATGTAAAACCGTTTATTGAAAGATAATCTGCTTTTTAACTTTGTCTTTGTCATATAACTTTTCACTTTACATTACTAGTATGCTTTGTCAGACTTAGAATCTGTTAATATGCAACAATGTTTGAAGTTAAATATCCAGTCAAGAACCTGGGCAACTTATTTAGACAGTAATTACGAATGCATTGTTATAGTGAACAGACGACACAGTGTTATTGTGTGTGTACATTCTTGCTTGTTAGTGGCACAATTACGTAACAACCATAAGGCTCACATACTTAGAACATGTACCGGTACTGCTAATGAGATTTTAATGCAACATTTTGGTTTACTTGAAAATACATTCTGGATTTAAAGTACTTTCTGTGAGATACCAGATGACACAGTGGTTAGTTTATGTGACAGCCACACGATTTTATCACGACGCTACTAATGAGTGACAATTTACAATGTTGCTTTTTCAGTGCTTCTGTTTTATATCTGCACAGTTTTTCTGCATTATTCTGGAAAGTAAAACATGTTTTAGTAGTAACTTTTGTGGTATAGCTACAATGAGACAGCCTTTTCTGTAGCACAACAATACGTTACAGTACAGTACTTTCTTCATCACGGCAATAAGCATAATAACTACGATATCTATACGCAAAGCATTTCACTTTTGTTTATGATGAGGTAAGTACATTGATTTCAGCAGAACTTTGCTTACAGAGGACGATAACTACGACACTTCCACAGAGATTATCTTACAACAAGACGCACAGTTTAGCGCTACAGTACACGTATTTGAGTGATTAATTTTGTACTTAAACATTTATTTTTAAAGATTTTTGAATTACAAAGAAAGTTTTCCGTGATACATTTCATTCCATTGCTATAATCTGTAACACCTGAGGGTATAATTACATTAATCCCCAGGGGGGTACATGCCTACTTTGTGTACCATGTGTTTGGCAAGCACAAGGAGCCCTAGCTAATATGGTATTTGCTTATACAATTTTACACACCGGTACCATATTTCTCTAACACACAAATTACACAGCTATCTGATCATTTAACTGAAAGATAAACATTTTTTTTACTAGATCAGTGACACATGTTTACGCAATTACACAGTTGGGTAACTTCACACTTATGAAATTGTATTTTGTCTGTACTTTGTGAACTGTTCATATTTTTTTGGAACCATTGTGATACTATGAGAGCTTTGAATGATATATTTGGTAAGGGAGCATGATTTTAAAGTACGTTTGAGGTAGATAACACTTTTGAAATGAGCAGAGAATTTTTTTTAGGTTTCAAAATATTTAGAAAGCTACGACGATTTTGAGATGTGATTGGTCTGTTATGATGTTATTATTACGACAACGATGTGTATTATGCTGTTGAGGTATATTTATGATCAATGAGATGATGCTATATGAGGAATCTGATTATGCTATGTATTTATTATGATGAAATATTGAAGACGTGTTGATGAATATGTATATGTGAAATAAGGTAAGGAATAAGGAGTAGTGGTTAGGGTTCAAATGGTTCAAATGGCTCTGAGCACTATGGGACTCAACTGCTGAGGTCATTAGTCCCCTAGAACTTAGAACTAGTTAAACCTAACTAACCTAAGGACATCACAAACATCCATGCCCGAGGCAGGATTCGAACCTGCGACCGTAGCGGTCTCGCGGTTCCAGATTGCAGCGCCTTTAACCGCACGGCCACTTCGGCCAGCTGAGTGGTTAGGGACTCTGACTTGTGAAAAAGGATGTTGGAAACCAAGAATCGTACTTTAAGAGTTACGAAATGTGTGTAAATGCGTGAATGTATCACAATGCCGGCGAAAATTTTTTGGACACTGTTATATATGAGATTTTGTTTCTACACACTTCTAACGTAAATTTCTAACCTTTGATTTTTTTTTTTATATGAGACTGTCACTGTAGTGGAAACTGCTGCCGTAAATATTTCAGTAAAGAAGGTAGATGACCTTCACATAATGTGCCGTGGAGGCCCTTCCGAACGACAGTCACCTGGAAAAAAGCCATTAGTGTGTGCCTTTCAGAGGCACAGGTGGAGAAAAAAGGTGGCCATTATCCTTGCTATTGACATTTCTTTGTAGAAAGCATCGCAATTACGACACACTCAAACTTGAAAACATATAATTACACTGTGGAGCTCTTAATTTATGACATTTACTGAAATGAAATGATGAGAAACATTTCACGTCTATTGTCTTGCTAGTTGGAAGATTGTTTACTGCATTATGAAATGCCTTATGGCTAGCGAATGACGTTTCACGCCTTGCTTTGCCTATTTTGTTTAATATCTAGTTTCTAGCTGCACTGCAGCATTGGTTAAAATAAAATTTAATAGATGTACTAATATCACTATTTTCTGTCTACAGACCCAGTAAAGAATACGTTTCTCATACACTTTCTTAGAAAAGAGAGCACAAATAGACATTTCCCTTCACAGGAATTGCATAAATAACTTTCTTGCAGAGTAAGTTTTTGTGATGCATCACTCTAGTGTTAAGATGTGACATAGGTATTAAACATGGCCATTTTTACTGTAATATTTTTTCTGATTGAGCTTTGTCATGTTTAGATAAAAGTTATTGCATTTGCTGCGGCTGTTTGCCAGGCAAAGTGTTACTGAATTTGACTTTGTATTACTCTGTTAAGCCAGTTTTACTACGGATTTATTTTTCTTGTTTGCTGCACATTGGCTCATATTAGTTGTAATGTTGCATTGCTTCGTAATTTAGATTTACTGTAGCTTGCTTTGCCAATTTTCATTTTTTTTGTCATTGCTGTTTGTGTTAATTGTTTTGCGCTGCTGCATTATCTCGTCCCTTAGTTTAGCATCTGAGCTCAGTAGATTTAAGTTAGCTTAAGAGGGGGTAGACTATATATGAGAACGAGTTGTGATGAATTGGATGAAATGCATTGAGAAGCTATAAGAAAATGGTTGGGCCAAAAAAGGATTTTGAAAGAGGATATGAACAAAAATTAGGGTTTAGGGACAACAGGTTTAGGTAGGATTTTCTTGGAAATAAATGATGAGGTAAGATAATGGAAAATAAATAATGAGGTAAGAAATATGTGAACATATATATATATATACAGAAAGCATGCTTGGATAGGATTTTTTTGGTGGAAACAAATGTTGAGATAAGATGAAAGATCTATGGAATGACGTTTTGGGTTGGACTGCAGTACCAAATGTTACACTGAAAACAAACCCTGTGCTGTATTTTTGTGTTATTACACTATGTGAATTTGTCTTTTTCCTGTCTTTATTTGTTTAGCTAATAAGATTTATGTTGTAGAATTTTTCAAATACTAAGCCATTTTCTTTGTAAAGATGTTTGGACATTATTTATTCTGTTCTGTTTTAATGCTCATGTGTCAAATTAATGTTTCGAAAACTACTCTCATTATTTTATATATGTACTTATGTAATAATTCTTGTAACACTGATGTACATGTTTATTCCTATTCTTTTGTAAAGCCCCTATTACTACAAATGTTATCTGTATTATTATGTTTTTAATGATGTATTTTGTACCTTTGTTATTGTATTCTTATGTTATAATATTGTAATTGACACCAGTTCATCGAATTAAGTAACTTGTAAGTTACATTTCACTGCACACATTTCTGTTGGTCATATTATATGGACAATATGTGAGAAGTAGGGACTGATAGTGTTTGCGTGTGTGTTAATAATTCAGCAAGGGACTGGTTAACAGCATTGCTCGTTCTAAGGACAAAAAAAAAAAAAAAAACAACTTTGTGAGTGCACAAGTGGTGGTTTATGGACTTGCTATATTGTCCGCAAGACTCTTCGATGGTGATTGTGCACCTGCACAGTCGCAATAGATGGCTGCTGGCCGTCTCTACAAGGACTACAGTGGGTCTGCACCTTTGATGACCCACCAATACCATTATTTCTACAAGGACTGCAGTGGGTCTGCACCTTTGATGACCCACCAATACCATTATTTCTACAAGGACTGCATTGGGTCTGCACCTCTGGTGGCGCACCAATACCACAATCTCTACCAGGACTACAGTGGCTCTACTCTGTGATGACCTACCTACCAATATTCTTGAACTTGGACTGACTCTGCTGTGGGTTTGCTCTGTTGTGGCCCATTACCTGTCTGCATGTCGAGAGTCAGCACTGTCTTGCCGTTTGAAGGACACCGCTACTTCTTCAAGACTGCATGTAAATCCACTACTTCTGTGTGCAATTTCTATTACTAATGAGACTTTGTGAAAAAACTGTAATTACTATTATGATGAATGATCAGGATTGTCTTTACGGACTGTGAGAAAATTTTAGCATTTGACCAACATTATATCAATAAGTGTGTGCATTTGATTTCTTTGTTACTGTAATTGTGAAAAAATTTTTAACAAATATGTATTGGCCAGTGCCCAAAACAATTTGTAAATTTTTTTGTGGGGAGCATGGGGGCTATGTAAGTAGGCTGTTTCTGTTTTCTTATTGGTAACGCCACGTAGCGCTCTGTATGAAAATCACTGGCTGTGCTGTGTGCAGTCTGTGGCTAGTTTGCATTGTTGTCTGACATTGTAGTGTTGGGCAGTTGGCTGTTAACAGCGCGTATTGTTGCACAGTTGGAGGTGAGCCGCCAGCAGTGGTGGATGTGGGGAGAGAGATGGCGGAGTTTTGAAATTTGTAAGACTGGATGTCATGAACTGCTATATATATTATGACTATTAAGGTAAATACATTGTTTGTTCTCTATTAAAATCTTTCATTTGCTAACTATGCCTATCAGTAGCTAGTGCCTTCCATAGTTTGAATCTTTTATTTAGCTGGCAGTAGTGGCGCTCGCTGTATTGCAGTAGTTCGAGTAACGAAGATTTTTGTGAGGTAAGTGATTTGTGAAAGGTATAGGTTAATGTTAGTCAGGGCCATTCTTTTGTAGGGATTTTTGAAAGTCAGATTGCGTTGCGCTAAAAATATTGTGTGTCAGTTTAAGCACAGTCATGTACAAATTTTTCTAAGGGGACGTTTGAAAGCATACTACACCAAAACTCTGCATGTAATTATTATCTTTCGATGTTGAAAGTCTTACAGTAAAAGTTACTGGTGAATATTCTATCAGGGCTAAAACAGTGGAGGTGCATAAAATGGTTTGGTTTGATTAATCAAGATTATCGTGCCGTGCTACGCCATATATCATTTAGGTGGGCAACTTTACTGCCGACTGTGAAGGGGCTTTTGCGTGATTGGAAAGCGATCAGAACGTACACTGATCAGCTAAAATATTACGATCGCCTACCTACCAGCCGGTATGTCCGCGTTTGTCATGGATAACAGCAGCGACGGGTCGGGCATGGAAGCATTGAGGCCGTGGTAGGTCACTGGAGGGACTTGGCAACACATCTGCACACACACGTCACCTAATGCACCCCCCTCCCCGGAATTTACGGGAACTGAGTGACTTTTGTGTGCAGATGCAATGCTAACTTCCCCTAGCGACCTACCAAGGCCTCACTGTTTCCACGCCATGACGCGTCACCACTGAGCTCTGACACCACGTTCAATCACGTCCCAGATGTATTCGATCGGGTTCAGACCTGGCGGGTTGGGGGGCCAGCGCATCAATTGCAACTCACCACCGAGTTCCTCGAACCACTCCATTACACTCCTGTCCGTGTGACATGGCGCATTATCTCGTTAAAAAATGCCACTCCCGTCGGGAAACATTATTTTCGTGAGGGATGTACATGGTCTGGAAGCAGTGTACAATACTCTTTGGCCGACATGTTGCCTCACACGAGCTCCATTTGGGCAAACGAATGGTCCCCAGGGCATAACGGAGCCGCCGACAGCTTGTCTCCGTCCCACAGTACGAGCGTCAAGGAGCTGTCTGCCTGGAAGGCGACGGATTCGCGCCCTCCCATCGGCATGCTGAAGGTGTCCCGATTTATCAGGACATGCAACGCTCTGCCTCTGCGCCAACGTCCAGTGCCGACGGTCACGTGCCGATTGCAGTCGTAGTTGCCGATGTCGTGGTGTTAACATTGGCACATGCATGGGCCGTCGGCTGCAGAGGCCCATAGTTAGGAGCGTTCGGAGCACTGTGTGTTCAGACAAACTTGTACTCTGCCCAGCATTAAAGTGTGGTGTTAGTTCCTCCACATTTCTCCGTCTGTCCTGTGTTACCAGGTTGCCCTGCGTACGACGTCCGACATCAATAATAAGGGATTGTATTGTATTGTATGTTAACTTGGGACCTAGAAACGACGGAGAGGATCCGTCCCCGCCGCAGCCGCAGTGGTCCACAACCCCACGATGACTATCGCAGTCCACTTCACCCCTCCGCCGCCCCACACCGAACCCAGGGTAATTGTGCAGTTCGGCCCCCGGTGGACCCCCCAGGGAACGTCTCACACCAGACGAGTGTAACCGCTATGTTTGCGTGGTAGAGTAATGGTGGTGTACGCGTACGTGGAGAATTTGTTTGCGCAGCAATTGCCGACATAGTGTAACTGAGGCAGAATAAGGGGAACCAGCCCGCATTTGCCGAGGCAGATGGAATACCGCCTAAAAATCATCCACAGACTGGCCGGTTCACCGGACCTCGACACAAACCCGCCGGACGGATTCATGCCGGGGACCAGGCGCTCCTTCCCGCCCGGAAAGCCGTGCGTTAGACAGCACGGCCAACCGGGCGGACATAATAAGGGATGGCCGCCGAACCTTACGAAGTCTGGGCGTGGTTTCACGTTGGTTTCACCTCTTGTTGAAGACACTCTCCACAGCACTCCTCGAACACCCGACAAGTCGTGCGGTTTCCGAAATCGGTCAATCTCAGGTAGATTGCGCGCCTTCCCCTTTCTACACACGGACAGCACGCTCACTGATACTACATGCACCGTGCGTGTGTCTGACTAGCAGTCATTCCTCGCCATGTGACGCTCCTATCGCCTGGGCGGGTTTATACAGGGTATTACAAAAAGGTATGGCCAAACTTTCAGGAAACATTCCTCACACACAAATAAAGAAAAGATGTTATATGGACATGTGTCCGGAAACGCTTAATTTCAATGTTAGAGCTCATTTTAGTTTCGTCAGTATGTACTGTACTTCTTCTATTCACGGGATACTCTACCTGTGCTGCTAGAACATGTGCCTTTACAAGTACGACACAACATGTGGTTCATGCACGACGGAGCTCCTGCACATTTCAGTCGAAGTGTTCGTACGCTTCTCAACAACAGATTCGGTGACCGATGGATTGGTAGAGGCGGACCAATTCCATGGCCTCCACGCTCTCCTGACCTCAACCCTCTTGACTTTCATTTATGGGGGCATTTGAAAACTCTTGTCTACGCAACCCTGGTACAAAATGTAGAGACTCTTCGTGCTCGTATTGTGGAAGGCTGTGATACAATACGCCATTCTCCAGGGCTGCATCAGCGTATCAGGGATTCCATGCGACGGAGGGTGGATGCATGTTTCCTCGCTAACGGAGGACATTTTGAACATTTCCTGTAACAAAGTGTTTGAAGTCACGCTGGTACGTTCTGTTGCTGTGTGTTTCCATTCCATGATTAATGTGATTTGAAGAGAAGTAATAAAATGAGCTCTAACATGGAAAGTAAGCGTTTCCGGACACATGTCCACATAACATATTTTCTTTCTTTGAGTATGACGAATGTTTCCTGAAAGTTTGGCCGTACCTTTTTGTAACACCCTGTATAGACGGTAGATTGGAGATCAAATGTTCTGGGTGATTACTGCATTTCCGCCTTGAGGGTGACAATGAGTGCAATAAGGTTATTTGGTTTTTTGTCGCTAATGAAGAAAGGGGATGCCAGAGTGCTATGTTTATTTTGTACATAATTTATTAAAGTTGTTTCAGAAACCTATAAATTTCTTGAATCTGAATATATAAATCCCTTATAATTAAATAACGTTATGGTCACATTAAATTAGGGTACTGAATCACGTAAGAACAATTGTATCTTCGGAGCAACTAACCACGAAATTTTAAAACTAGTGAAATTGAGAGGAATGAATTCAAGAATGAAGCCTTCATAGCCTTCCAAAGGGTCGACGATTATCTTAAAAAGTGATCTGACTGTTTAAGATTTTCAGTTATGTGGATGTAGGTGAAGTAACTCCTACATATGAAAAATATATACAAGCATCAAAGATGAAGCGTGTGGATGAAGACATTGGTACAGAAATTTTATCAGAGATCTGTATACTGAATAAAAATTTGGAACAATTACAAAGTCGGGCTTCTACGTCCTCAAATTTTTTTCATGGAAAACGTTCTTAAACAGAAAAGAAGCGCCTAACATAAAAAACTATCAAAAGGATAAAGGCAGTTCCATGCACCAATTCTGTATGGAAAGAGTCTTCAGTCACACGAATCATTTATGGTCTGACACTAGGCACAAATTGAATGTCGATATCATAAAAGCAGAATTATTCATGGGTTACAATTTGAAGTTATCAAAATGCAACTACTTTTACCCAAAAAATTAAAGATAATAAAAATCTGTTCAAACCTGCAACTAGCTATAATAAATATAATTTTTATGTTTACTAAGTTTTTTTATAGTGTTCAGCCTCAGGCCTTTGCTCAGTAAATCCTTTCGCCAGCCAGTGTTCGGTAATCTGGCAAACCTAATCCTGGCAGATATTAAGAAGGACTTCCATGACCAGCCCTCCCCTTGCTCCACTGCCATCCTTTCCGTCATTCTTGCTGACGTCACGACGACGTCACGATTGCAATCTGATCTGCGATCACAGGGCCGGCCGCGGTGGCCGAGCGGTTCTAGGCGCTTCAGTCCGGAACCGCGCGACTGATACGGTCGCAGGTTCGAATCCTGCCTCGGGCATGGATGTGTGTGATGTCCTTAGGTTAGTTAGGTTTAAGTAGTTCTAAGTTCTAGGGGACTGATGACCTCAGATGTTAAGTCCCATAGTGCTCAGAGTCATTTGAACCATTTTGCGATCACAGCGATGAATTTATTTCAACGAATTACTATTCCTTGCAAATGATATTGTCGTTTGTAAAGTATTTTCCTCCACCCACACAATGAAGGAAACTTTAATCGAACCAACTGTTGAAGTCACTGTTGTAGTACATGTTTCTATTGTCTGAACCGTTAATTGCAATAACACGAAAACAAATATGACGTATTCTGTGAAAAACCATTTATATGTGACACGAACTGAACTGAACCAACCGGCGTGTATTTTATGTAATATATTCAAAGCAAACCATATTCTGAAAATTTTAACGTAATATTCCAAATAATCTAACATGATGTAAACAAAGATTGGAAGTTTCTCTCGTGGTTTCCCTTCGTTTCCCACGAGACTTGTCTGAATAGGGAAACATCAGTTAAATTTCATCGAATTCTGCAAGATTCCTAACCTTCTGAAATGAACACTAGGCGCTAGAGTAGGCTAAATCAATTTTGGGAAAGTAGTCGTAGCCAAATACTGTAAACTCTATGTCAAAGCCTGTGTCATGCTAAACGGATGTAACTTTTCAAATGGTTCAAATGGCTCTGAGCACTATGGGACTTAACATCTGTGGTCATCAGTCCCCTAGAACTTAGAACTACTTAAACCTAACTAACCTAAGGACATCACACACATCCATGCCCGAGGCAGGATTCGAACCTGCGACCGTAGCAGTCGCGCGGTTCCGGACTGAGCGCCTAGAACCGCGAGACCATCGTGGCCGGCATGTAACTTTTCATTCGATCGCAGCAATAATGAAGAAAATATACTGTCAAGTAATAATTATTTACTCGTCAAGAGAAAACTTTGATAATCACATGTGTATTGTTGAAATATTAATCCATCACGGAACTGAATTATTGACGTATCTAATAAACTTACAAAATAGATATATGTGTGCCTCATGAGAAAACAAACGTGACTGACACCTATGAACCTTATCCTATCCTTAGGATGAACTTCATTCATAGTAATTAATGTCGTATGACCAGAAAACAATTTTTGACATTCAAGGAAAACTGACTGACCTTAAATGTGAAGGTTGTAGTCACAAAATAGTACTAGAAATATTAATTCCCTTATGATCCTTGGTTCCATTTGTGGCTTCGTAATATCTCATGACAGTAATTAATGTGTTTTGCGTTGGTCAAAGTAACTGTTTATTGGTAGAAGAAGAATTCCACTGCAATTGCACAAAGTGCGACGTGCTATACAAGCTGTGTCACCTAACTCTGCCATCTCAAATATCTCTGGAACAACAATAGATATTCAAAAACGGTTTTCACCAGCATGAACGTGCGGCAGGGGCTTAGGAAACCAAATACTATGCGAAATTTTGAAACGTAAACAATTCGTGTATTTTTAAATGGACACCCCCTATTATTTCGTATGCAATCAATAGCATGAAAAATCACAGAAATGATAGCGTTGGTTGCACCGAAATACGTCGATTACATTCCGAGAAATTGCGAAGCGAAGTTGACGCTTGAAATAAATGAAGCGCACAGTTAGTAATTAATGTCGTATGACCAGAAAACAATTTTTGACATTCAAGGAAAACTGACTGAAACTCAAGCGTGCACCTCACGCTGCCTGTGTCAGGGGCTCACACAATGGGAAGGTATGCACAATCCACAAAAATAAACAAGTAACTCGCCCAACACAAAGGTACTTTTTTCAAATTGTAAATGTATGTTTATTGTAGCGAAATGACAACTAGAGCTACGAATAGAGATAATACAGTTGAATTATCTTTGCTAAACACATTTACTAGTGCCCTGTCGCCCACAGAAACTGTATTGTTGTGCATTACATCCAGCATAGAAAATACACCCACATCTTGACCAAGGAAACTGTGTCACGTCAACATATGCCCGAAGTGCCCTCCATTTGCATCAATACACGTTTGCAGACGGGTAACGAGAGACTGTTGCACAGATTGTAAAGTTTCTACAGATATTGCCGCACACGCCGCAGTAATATGATGTTGCATATCCTCTACTGTCGTTTGGAGATCTTGATACACTCTGTCTAGCATTGCGCCCCTGACAAAGAAGTCTAATGGGGCGAAGTCGGGGGACCGTGCTGGCCATCGCACAGTACCTCCCCGCCCCATCCACCTATTTGCAAATGTCGCATCTAGAACGTCTCTGGCAACTTTTGCATTGTGTGCGGGACATCCATCATGTTGGAACCACATCGACAGACGAGTTTCCAAACCTAGATCCTCCATGAGGAGCGCTAGTGTGTGTTTAGGAAATGATGCATATAGCTGTCCATTCAATGTTCCGCGGTAAAAATAGGGACCTACAATAAAGTTAGAAATGATACCGCACCAAACACTGACACTCCACTGCCGTTGATGAGCAACTTCGCGAATCCAGTGGGGATTTTGCACGGACCAGTAGTGCATGTTCCGCAGATTCACATTACGATGATTTATAAATGAAGCCTCGTCCGTAAAAACGTATTGCTTAGGAATACTGGATTACCTTCCAACAGCTGCAGTGCAAAACGAGAAAATGCAATGCGGGATTCAATGTCATTCCCGTACAGTTCTTGGTGCAGTGAGATATGGAACGGATGAAACCGATGCCGATGCAAGATTCTGCACACACTATTGTGGCGTATTGCTACACCTCGTGCAATTTCTCGTACACCCACCTGAGGATTGTACGCTACAGCAGCCAGAACAGCAATTCCGTTTCCATTGCCAGTCGCTGGCGTTGTACGTCGACGTTTTGTGGGAGCCCAACTTCCTGTTTTCGTGAGTCTCTTGCAGATGCTGCCAATGATTCGACGTGACGGACACCGCCGATCGGGGTAGCGTTCAGCATACAGTGTCACAGCTGCGGTTGCATTTCTGTGACATTCGCCATACATTAAAATAATATCTAGTCTTTCTTCATTACTGAAGGCCGGCATATCGAGTAGATGGCGGCAAATGTAACAAGCCACAAGAAAACAGGTTTTAATGTGGCAACGTATGTGAATTACGTTACAGTATGAGAGCAGTTCAGCAGACAAGATTAGGCGACACATGTACACTGCAGGTAGAGCGTGCCGTGGTGATATTGGTGAGTTCACGGCAGGATACAGGCGCCGGTGCAAGCAACCCCTGCTCTGAGCACAGTATTAATTGCGATGCATTACGTCAGAAACTGTGACGCCGTTGCTATCCTTTACAAGCCACATATTTCAGAAATTATGACGATTAGAAACTTGAAACCAAGTGTGTTACCACTAATTGTACCTCTAGTTGTCATTTCGCAACAATAAACATTATGCGCAGGACATGCATCATACCTAGCGAGGTGGCGCAGTGGTTAGACACTGGACTCGCGTTCGGGAGGACTACGGTTCAATCCCGCGTCCGGCCATCTTGATTTAGGTTTTCCGTGATTTCCCTAAATCGCTCCAGGCAAATGTCAGGATGGTTCCTTTGAAAGGGCACGGCCGACTTCCTTCCCCATCCTTCCCTAATCCGATGAGACCGATGACCTCGCTGTCTGGTCTCCTTCCCCAAAACAACCCAACCCAACATCCATCATTCTGATACCACAGTATTTGACACATTATAAAAGGTGAAACGGTTCAAGTAAGGTACAGCTCAAGAAGGGGCTAAACTATCCCCCTTTAGGAGTGCCATCAATGACATATGGGCCAATTATGTGTTGTTATGCAATACCACACCATATATGAACAATCCACTGACGTAGTACGTCAATCACATCACGATTACCGGCAGCGTGAGGTACACGCTTGAGTCTCAGGACGTGCGCTAACTGTGCGCTTCATTTATTTCAAGCGTCAACTTCGCTTCGCAATCTCTCGGGATGTAACTGACGTATTGCGATGCACCCAACGCCATTATTTTTGTGATTTTTCGTGCTATTGATTGCATACGGAATAATATGGGGTGTCCATTTAAAAATGCACGAGTTTGTGTGGCAAATAGTCTTTGTTTACGTTTTAAAATTTCGCATAGTAAATGGTTTCCTAAGCCCCTGCCTTACGTTCATGATGGTGAAAACCGTTTTTCAATATCTATTGTTGTTCCAGAGATATTTGAGGTGGCAGAGTTAGGTGCGTCATCCTGTATATTTAATTTGTCTACGTTTAGAAATAAACCTATCTTAACATTGGATTTTTCTCAATTCTTTAATCAAGATTCGAAATAATTAAAGTAACGTTTGTTCCAGAAATTGTTGCTGTTCATCGTCTTGCAATAAAGGACCTGCAACTTTGGATCCCTCTTTGGGAATTGTTTTCAAATATAGGATTCGAATAAAAATACAATACATATCGTTGCTGACTATTAGCTTGAAATAATATTGTGCCCTGCACAGCGCACGATATGCTTCCAGCTGTGACTTATCTGCCCTCAATTCCAAAATAAAATAATAGTAAAAAAAACAAGATTTTCTCTTGAGCAAAGCTTATGAATCAGATTTCCAAATATATAAAAATGTTCTATGTGTGTCGCATCTAGCAGACAAACTGTAAGAATAAAGTGATAGCGAAATAATTCATTCTTAGTCTTTGTTTTCGTCTTAAAGCCACATTTCTTAATTACGATATTTTAAACTAAACACATTTTGGTAGCCCCCTATGAACGACGAAACCGTAAACACGCCACTAGCCAGTTAGATCTGTAACAAGAACTAAATTGCTGAAATATTTGGTACAGTAATAACAAGAATACTGAAACCTTTTTAGTGCTTCAGCATGCCTCATTATATCATTCGTGAGAGAATGACAAACAAAATACCAAATTCATAAATAGGGTATATTTGTCGTGGCGCTGCAGCACCCAGGGAACAACGACCAATCGCTGAGTGTGTATTTGTTTGCATTTGGACAAACGCAGATGCCCTAACCACGGCGAGAATCAGGACCGGTTTAAGACCCAAACTGCACAAGCTGCCAGCCATGACGGCAAGCCGAGAGGGCTGCCGGAGGTGCCGCAACTGTAAGACTTCTGTACAGGACGTGTCACAATTAGTAGTGGCCGTTCGGGGCGCTAACTGGAGAGGAACAACATTCATGTACAGTGCGTACCATAATTGCTAGTGAAAACTGACGAGGATGAAAAGGGGTAAAGGTGAAGGGTGTGAAACGTTAAGTCGTTTGTGTGGAAAATGTCCTGAAACCGACCCTAACCACAATAGTCGAACTACGGAGGAAAGGTGCAACATTAAACGACTACAGACAACATCTACATCTACATCTACATGGATACTCTGCAAATCACATTTAAGTGCCTGGCAGAGGGTTCATCGAACCACCTTCACAATTCTCTATTATTCCAATCTGGTATAGCGCGCAGGAAGAATGAACACCTATATCTTTCCGTACGAGCACTGAGTTCCCTTATTTTATTTTTGTGATCATTCCTCCCTATGTAAGTCGGTGTCAACAAAATATTTTCGCATTCGGAGGAGAAAGTTGGTGATTGGAATTCCGTCACAACGAAAAACGCCTTTCTTTTAATGATGTCCATCCCAAATCCTGTATCATTTCTGTGACACTCTCTCCCATATTTCGCGATAATATAAAACGTGCTGCCTTTCTTTGAACTTTTTCGATGTACTCAGTCAGTCCTATCTGGTAAGGATCCCACACTGCGCAACAGTATTCTAAAAGATGACGGACAAGCGTAGTGTAGGCAGTCTCCTTAGTAGGTCTGTTACATTCTCTAAATGTCCTGCCAATAAAACGCAGTCTTTGTTTAGCCTTCCCCACAGCATTTACTATGTGTTCCTTCCAATTTAAATTGTTCCTAATTGTAATTCCTAGGTATTTAGTTGAATTTACGGCTTTTAGATTAGACTTATCGTGTAATCGAAGTTTAACGAGTTCCTTTTAGCACTCATGAGGATGACCTCACACTTTTCGTTATTTAGGGTCAACTGCCACTTTTCGCACCATTCAGATATTTTTTCTAAATCGTTTTGCAGTTTGTTTTGATCTTCTGATGACTTTATTAGTCGAAGGAACAGCAAAGGGCCTATAACACTACCTTGGGGAACGCCTGAAATCACTTCTGTTTTACTCGATGACTTTCCGTCAATTACAACGAACTGTGACCTCTCTGACAGGAAATGACAGATCCAGTCACATTACTGAGACGATATTCCATAAGCACGCAATTTCACTACGAGCCGCTTGTATGGTATAGTGTCAAAAGCCTTCCGGAAATCCAGATACGGAATCGATCTGAAATCCCTTGTCAATAGCACTCAGCACTTCATGTGAATAAAGAGCTAGTTGTGTTTCACAAGAAAGACGTTTTCTAAACCCAGGTTGACTGTGTGTCAATAGACCCTTTTCCTCGAGGTAATTCATAATGTTCGAACACAATATATGTTCTAAAATCCTGCTGCATATCGACGTTAACGATATGCGCTTGTAATTTAGTGGATTACTCCTACTACCTTTCTTGAAGATTGATGTGACCTGTGCAACAATCGAGTCTTTGGGTACGGATCTTTCGTCGAGCGAACGGTTGTATATGATTGTTAAGTATGGAGCTGATGCATCAGCAGAACTCATAGCAACAATCTGTTTAAAAAAGTTGGGTGTTACAACTGCACCATATGAGCACATCTACCGATATATTATGGACATAAAGTAAAGTACTACTAATTATTACATTAACGGCTGTATTCACGATAAAGGAAGAAGAGCCAGACTTAACTTACATGTATCGAACAAAACTAAACGAAAAAACACAATCCAGTATTTTCTTTTTTTCATAGAAAATTCCGCACTGACTGTATGAATGATTTTTATTAAATCTGCGACCGGTTTCGCACCACTTATCGGTGCATCCTCAGGCAATATACGCTATTTATAACATAGTAACGTTGAACATTGCCCTGTAGCCACTCCCCACCATTCACGTCCAGTATACCGTCATCTGGTGAAAGCGGTAGTTAAAATTTAAAAGTCTTTTTTAAAAATTATTTAAATGATGGGAGCGGCAATGACTGTGCAAGCTGAGCGGAGCCGCGCGACAGCGGACACGGCCCGAGTCAGATGTTAACAACATCCATGCGTCGTCGACTGTTCTTAGTTAGAAACTTTTAGTCTAACTTTTTAACGCTGTTTCCCCAGAACAATAACGCTAAAGATCCTTAAGATTGGTACGTTCAAAAAATGGTTCAAATGGCTCTGAGCACTATGGGACTTAACATATATGGTCATCAGTCCCCTAGAACTTAGAACTACTTAAACCTAACTAACCTAAGGACAGCACACAACACTTGGTACGTTTAAACAGGCAGTTAAAGTACAGCTCTTAAATAATGCATACTATACAGTAAAGGATTACTTAAATGACACAAAATAGGGCTTGGAAAGAGTGTTAGCCTTGGTAAAAAAAACTCAAAAAATAATAAAAATCTCAATCATTAATCGGTATACTTTTTAAAAGAAGTCACTTGGCTCTATTGATCTACGGTACGTTATAGTCCACCCATCGGTGTGGGGAAAAAGCAAGATGTGATGGCGTCCTAATAAGAGTTTCGCACAATCACAGTAGGTACATGTAAAGTGCATATGTAACATGGAAAATGTGCAATCATAATCAGGGTTATGTCATTGCGGCAGTGTACATAATACATTAAAATACGTTATTTAACTACTGGAGTACGGGATCTGCGTCTTAAAATCAAATTCAATGCATTTCTAAGAACATAACCGCATCGTCTTCTTTTTCTGAAAAAGTGTATGCCCAAGATCTCTGAAGGAAAAAGCTAATCGCAACTTTTTGAGCTCAAAATTTATTAGGAAGGGATGCTGATTCAAAGTTTCAGACAGATAAATTGGAACGCCGAAGGAATGTAATCGAATGCTGGGTGTTGGTTCAAATGGCTCTGAGCACTATGGGACTTAACATCTGAAGTCATCAGTCCCCTAGAACTTAGAACTAATTAAACCTAACTAACCTAAGGGCATCACACACATCCATGCCCGAGGCAGGATTCGAACCTGCGACCGTAGCGGTCGCGCGGTTCCAGGCTGAAGCGCCTAGAACTGCTCGGCCACATTGGCCAGCTTTGAAATATGCTTGGGTTGCCAGGCTATGTCTTGTTTTTAAAAATTCGGATGGAGTGACATTTTGTACCGTGATGGAGAAGTAGAAATATTAGACTAAGCATGAAGCTATCTACCTGCAATATTTAATTTAAGAGAAATAGAGGTTGTGCAGACTAAATTAGAAACTGGAACAGCTATTTTCCAGACCCCACATTTAAATGGGCTAGCAAATCCGCTTCCAGCCTTAAGGTATAAACATGCCAGTGGAAAACAATTTCCGAAATTCAGTTTTCGTCTTCTGGAAGAAGTATTATATGTAAATGCAGTGTATGTATGTGATCCAGCTATATTTACAAAATTTTATGTACTCACTATATATGAACAATGAAATACAGACAAATACTGTAGCGTCTAGAACCGCTCGGCCACCCCGGCCGGCATGGTAGGTGTGTCATGCCGAAAGCGAGGGTTTCAGCATTAGGAGCAAGTACAGTGCCTTGAATCACTAGAGCGGAGATGTGACTAAGTTAAAGTGAAAATAAACCACTTCAATAAGTAATAATAAGCGTGCCTTTTAGTTATGTTTCCGCTGTGTCGTGCCTGTTACTGACCGGCGGAGCAGCTGAGTACTCACCGAGCAGGCCCTCCTTGGCCAGGATCTTGTCCCACTCCTCGTCGGTGTTGATCTCCGCCTGCAGCTGCACGATCGCCCCCTTCTTGCCGGCCATCCTCCTGCCGACGCCCGCCTGCGCAACACAAACATAAGCGAGCCGGTCAGACACGGTTTTTCGCGCGGCCGAAGCATCTGCGAGCAGCCGGCGCGCGGGACCGCAGCCTCCGCCGCCAGATCGCGCCTAACCGGGTTCTTCTTCTTCTTTTTCTTCTCCTTCTTCCTGAAGAGAGCCATGGCTGCAGGTCGCGCACTCTCGCCGATCGGATGACACAGTGGAGATGAAGGCACAGTGTCGCAGACACTGCCGATGCGGGCGGGGAGGAGAAGCGCTCATATTTATATACCAGCCGGTGCCAGCCAATTATGACGCAAGAGCAAGTTTATACTAATGGGCGGCTGCGAGGCAAAAAGGGACTAATGACGGAACGGGGCAAGTTGTGACTCGTACCATTGTGTGCGACCGGCGCACGCGAGGCCGCCGCTAATGCCGAGCAGAGTAACGAGCGGCCAGACATGCGAGCCGCGCGCGCCGCCTTATATATATATGTATAACGAGCCCTAGACTACTCACTCACCGCGGGCTCCCTCGGCGATACCCGAAACGCGCTTGCGCCTCGATTTCTTCGCTTTTTTTACGCCGCCGAGAACGTCACGGATTCGATATGGCGGCACGCGCTGGAGAGAGGGTTGTTACATCGTTTCCCGTGGCAACCGGCCTTCCGCCTGGCGCGAGCCACCTCGCAAATCGTTCCGACCGGACGCGACGATCGCGTTCTTCGATACTTTCCCTGCCCAGATTTGTACCTGTCGGCGATAACGCCAGCGAAAGTAAAATCGAAGAGATATACGGCCAAACTTCCCTTTTTAGCTTAACCTTGAAACCGCACCGAAGAATACCACCGAAACAACCCAACTTAACCCTACTACTGTCAACCGCTGAAACTTCTACACAAATTAACGCTGAGGTCACAGTGAACTACGAGGGTGAGTCAAATGAAAACCTTAAATTTGTAATAACAAATCGAAATTTCGCGTCGTTATCCTGTAAATTGGTAAGCGTGCTACCAGCAGCGTGCAGAATCGCCTGTAGGTGGCAGCATAGTGCAGATGCACACATACCGTCGCAGTATTAGTATGAAGATGGCAGCCCCTCTTGCGACTTGTACCAGAAAAGAACAGCGTTCTGTTATTCGGTTTTTGGGTAGTTAAGGTGTGAAACCTATTGAAATTGATCGACGAATGAAGGTTCAGTACGGTGGTGCATGCTTGTCACAGCAGCAAGCCTACGAATCGAATAGGAAGTTCGCAAATGGTATGACTTCAGTGCAAGATGGCTCTGAGCCACACCGGCCGGTTCAGTGGAAGATCCTCCTCGTCCAGGTCAGGCACAACGAGTTGTGACTAGAGGGACCACTGTCACCAGTGCATCATACACAGATCTCCTAAAAAATCATCTGCGGCCTGTAATCAAATCAAAGCGACGTGGATTGCTGTCAGCAGGTGTCCTTTTGGAACATGACAATGCAAGGCCCCACACTGCCCGTACAACAGTTGCAACAATCACAGACCTGCATTTTGAGTGTCTTCCTCATCCACCAAACTCACCAGACCTTGCCCCAATTGATTTCCATATGTTTGGACCACTCAAAGACGCAATGGGAAGAAAGAAGTTCCATTGTGATGAGAAGGTACGCCACGCGGTGCACGAGTGGTTGCGCGGACTACCAAAAGAATTTTTTTCTAAAGGAATTTATGCACTTTGTAAGCGCTGGAGGGCTTGCGTTGAGCGTGGGGAAGATTGTGTTGAAAAGTGATACAGCTTTGTACCACTTCTGCACAATAAATAATATTTTTAAAAAATATTTAAGGTTCTCATTTGACTCACCCTCGTATTTGGTCGGTGCATAAGGTCGTGGCGTTTTTGTTTTGCATGTTCGTATTCCCGTTGATATGGGTTTATTTATCGATTGTCATTTTTTATTTGTGGTTCACTATTGCTATTTGAGTTTACATATAGTAATTTTGTCACCTGAAGGTAGTGAGTGGAGCTGCGCATTCTAGAAAACGGAGTGCCAAGCCAAGAAATCGAAACATTTCCGACCTATTTTCTGATTGAGTTCAGTAGAGGCGTGACAGCAGCACAGGCAGCCAGAAGCACTTGCGCCTTGTGTGGTGGATGATGCCATTGCACAGAGCACGGCAAGAAAATGATTTTCTCGTTTTAAGGAGCATCATTTTGACATTAGTGAATCTCCACGTTCAGAAAACCCTTCGGGGTTTGACGAAGATCGTTTAAACGCATTAATTCACAATGATCCACAATAATGTACAGGCAGTTTCTCAATTATCTAACCACGAATAACATATTATCAAGAACACAGTTTGGATTTTTGAAGGGTTCTGATATCGAGAAGGTTTTTACACCTACAGTGAAAATGTACTTAATTCATTAAATAACAAATTACAAGCAGCAGGTATTTTCTGTGATTTGCCAAAGGCATTTGATTGTGTGAACCACAACATCCTTTTAAATAAACTAGAATTCTATGGTGTCACAGACAGTGCTGCAAAATGGTTCAAGTCATACCTCGCTAATAGGAAACAAAGGGTGTCAGTGCAAGGGACTAGTGAATTAAGTCATCAGTCATCTTCAGAATGGGAAGAAATTACATGTGGTGTCCCACAAGGATCCATCTTAGGGCCATTGCTTTTTCTTGTGTACATTAATGATCTCTCATCAGTTACACTGCCAGAAGCAGAGTTCGTTTTGACTGCACATGACACAAGTATTGCAATAAATAGTATGTCGAGTGTAGTTCTAGAAAGATCTGCTAATGATATTTTCATGGATATTAATAAATACTTTAAAGCCAACTCACTGACATTAAACTTCGAAAAGACTCACTATACGCAATTCAGAACCTGTAAGAGGTTTCCACCCAGCATAGGCATAAAGTATGAAGAAGAGCAGATAGAAGAGGTTGACAGTCTTAAATTCCTGGGATTGAAAAAAAAATTGACATGTTCCACATCCACGAGGATCTCCTCAGCACGGATCTACGGAACGAAAAACTAATCTAATCTAATCTGAGCGTACTCGACAACTGGCAAACGCGATGAAATGTAATCATTTCATCATCGCGCGACATTTTCATGCAATGGTGGGAAAGGTTCAAAAATCTGGTACTGCATGCTGTAAGTTAAAATAAAAAAAATTAAGAAATCAGCAGGTGACCTTATGTGCACATCTGGTTACTAGTCATCAATTGGCTCGTGAACAACACCGACCATTCCTATCCTGTATCGTTACTGGTGACGACAAGTGGAGTCTTTACGGTAATATAAGGAAAAGAAAGGAATAGCTGAGCCCAAACAAAGCAGCAATTCCCAGTATAAAGACCTACGCGCATCCACAAAAGATAATATTGTGCATCTGGTGTAACAGCGCCTGTGTGGTGTACTACGAATTGCTTCCCCGAGGTCTAACTATCACGGCCGACATTTTACAACAACATCTGAGACGTCACGCACACGCAATCCAAGAACAACGACCAGGAAGACTTCGTCAACTGATACTACTCCACGTTAACTCCCGCCCGCATTTTGCTAAACTGGTTGGGAAGTCATTCCGCACTCACCTTATTCATCTGATCTTGCGCCCTCAGATTTTCATCTTTTCTACCCTCTACGGAACAGCCTTCGAAGAACTTCCTTTCCGAATGAAAATCCGCTCCGAACATGCCTCGACGAGTTCTTTGCCTGAAAACTATGTCATTTTGACAATCACGGAATCGATAAGTTTTCCCAGCGTTGGCAGACTGTCGTAAATAGTGAAGGAGATGTATCTACCATCTGGTGAGCAACATGTATGAGACAGGCGAAATACCCTCAGACCAAGAAGAATATAATAATTCCAATCCCAAAGAAAGCAGACGTTGACAGATGTGAAAATTACCGAACTATCAGTTTAATAAGCCACTGCTGCAAAATACTAACACGAATTCTTTACAGACGAATGGAAAAAACTGGTAGAAGCCGACCTCGGAGAAGATCAGTTTGGATTCCGTAGAAATGCTGGAAAACGTGAGGCAATACTGACCCTACGACTTATCTTAGAAAATAGACTAAGGAAAGGCAAACCTACGTTTCTAGCATTTGTAGACTTAGAGAAAGCTTTTGATAATGTTGACCGGAATACTATCTTTCAAATTCTGAAGGTGGCAGGGGTAAAATACAGGGAGCGAAAGGCTATTTACAATTTGTACAGAAACCAGGTAGCAGTTATAAGAGTCGAGGGGCATGAAAGGGAAGCTAAGAGTCGAGGGACATGAAAGGGAAGCAGTGGTTGGGAAGGGAGTGAGACAGGGTTGTAGCCTCTCCCCGATGTTATTCAATCTGTATATTGAGCAAGCAGTAAAGGAAACAAAAGAAAAATTCGGAGTAGGTATTAAAATCAATGGAGAAGAAATAAAAACTTTGAGGTTCGCCGATGACATTGTAATTCTGTCAGAGACAGCAAAGGACTTGGAAGAGCAGTTGAACGGAATGGACGGTGTCTTGAAAGGAGGATATAAGATGAACATCAACAAAAGCAAAACGAGGATAATGGAATGTAGTCGATTTATATCGGGTGATGCTGTGGGAATTAGATTAGGAAATGAGACGCTTAAAGTAGTAAATGAGTTTTGCTATTTGGGGAGCAAAATAACTGATGATGGTCGAAGTAGAGAAGATATAAAATGTACACTGGCAATGGCAAGGAAAGCATTTCTGAAGAAGAGAAATTTGTTAACATCGAGTATAGATTTAAGTGTCAGGAAGTCGTTTCTGAAAGTATTTGTGTGGAGTGTAGCCATGTATGGAAGTGAAACGTGGACGATAAATACACTCCTGGAAATGGAAAAAAGAACACATTGACACCGGTGTGTCAGACCCACCATACTTGCTCCGGACACTGCGAGAGAGCTGTACAAGCAATGATCACACGCACGGCACAGCGGACACACCAGGAACCGCGGTGTTGGCCGTCGAATGGCGCTAGCTGCGCAGCATTTGTGCACTGCCGCCGTCAGTGTCAGCCAGTTTGCCGTGGCATACGGAGCTCCATCGCAGTCTTTAACACTGGTAGCATGCCGCGACAGCGTGGACGTGAACCGTATGTGCAGTTGACGGACTTTGAGCGAGGGCGTATAGTGGGCATGCGGGAGGCCGGGTGGACGTACCGCCGAATTGCTCAACACGTGGGGCGTGAGGTCTCCACAGTACATCGATGTTGTCGCCAGTGGTCGGCGGAAGGTGCACGTGCCCGTCGACCTGGGACCGGACCGCAGCGACGCACGGATGCACGCCAAGACCGTAGGATCCTACGCAGTGCCGTAGGGGACCGCACCGCCACTTCCCAGCAAATTAGGGACACTGTTGCTCCTGGGGTATCGGCGAGGACCATTCGCAACCGTCTCCATGAAGCTGGGCTACGGTCCCGCACACCGTTAGGCCGTCTTCCGCTCACGCCCCAACATCGTGCAGCCCGCCTCCAGTGGTGTCGCGACAGGCGTGAATGGAGGGACGAATGGAGACGTGTCGTCTTCAGCGATGAGAGTCGCTTCTGCCTTGGTGCCAATGATGGTCGTATGCGTGTTTGGCGCCGTGCAGGTAAGCGCCACAATCAGGACTGCATACGACCGAGGCACACAGGGCCAACACCCGGCATCATGGTGTGGGGAGCGATCTCCTACACTGGCCGTACACCACTGGTGATCGTCGAGGGGACACTGAATAGTGCACGGTACATCCAAACCGTCATCGAACCCATCGTTCTACCATTCCTAGACCGGCAAGGGAACTTGCTGTTCCAACAGGACAATGCACGTCCGCATGTATCCCGTGCCACCCAACGTGCTCTAGAAGGTGTAAGTCAACTACCCTGGCCAGCAAGATCTCCGGATCTGTCCCCCATTGAGCATGTTTGGGACTGGATGAAGCGTCGTCTCACGCGGTCTGCACGTCCAGCACGAACGCTGGTCCAACTGAGGCGCCAGGTGGAAATGGCATGGCAAGCCGTTCCACAGGACTACATCCAGCATCTCTATGATCGTCTCCATGGGAGAATAGCAGCCTGCATTGCTGCGAAAGGTGGATATACACTGTACTAGTGCCGACATTGTGCATGCTCTGTTGCCTGTGTCTATGTGCCTGTGGTTCTGTCAGTGTGATCATGTGATGTATCTGACCCCAGGAATGTGTCAATAAAGTTTCCCCTTCCTGGGACAATGAATTCACGGTGTTCTTATTTCAATTTCCAGGAGTGTAGATTGGACAAGAAGAGAATAGAAACATTCGAAATGTAGTACTACAGAAGAATGCTGAAGATTAGATGGGTAGATCACATAACTAATGTGGAGGTATTGAACAGAATCGGGGAGAAGAGAAATTTGTGTCACAACTTGACTAGAAGAAGGGATCGCTTGGTAGGACATATTCTGAGGCATCAAAGGATCACCAATTTAGTATTGGAGGGCAGCGTGGCGGGTAAAAATCGTAGAGGGAGACCAAGAGATGAATACACTAAACAGATTCAGAAGGATGTAGGTTGCAGTAGGTACTGGGAGATGAAGAATCTTGCACAGGATAGAGTAGCATGGAGAGCTGCATCAAACCAGTCTCTGGACTGAAGACCACGACAACAACAATGTATTATTGATGACTAAAGTCTCTGTCTCTGTTATGTGTACCTGTTTTGTTTATTAAACTTATGGAAAAACGCTACGAACTTCCGCACCAAATCTATATTTTATGCAAATTTGCCTTTTTCAGTAAGTCGTTATAACCCCAACGCACAGAGTACAGCATGGAATGTGTTAATCATTTTAATTTTAAAATTGACAAAAGAGAGTGTTAACGGTTTTTGCTGTCGTAGTCTTCAGTCCGAAGACTGATTTAATGCAGTTCTTCAGGCTAGCCTACCCTACCTGCCCCTCTGCATTTCTGCATAACTACTGTAACCCACATTCACTTCGATTTGATTTCTGTATTCAATCATTCATCCCTCTCTACAACTTTTATCGTCTGTATTTACCTCCGTTGTCATATTAACTATAACTATTACTTAACGTCTCAGTATGCATCATACAAACCTATTCCATCTGATACTCAAGCAGTACAAAATTATTTAGACAAGATGGTGCAAAAAGCGGAAATTGTCTCTAACTAGTGAAAAGTGTGAGGTCATCCTCATGAGTACTAAAATTAATACTCTAAACTTCTGTTACACGATAAATTACCCAAATCAGAAGGCGGTTAATACACCTGAATACTTAGTGATTTCAATTACGAATATTTTAAATTGAAACTAACACATAGATAAAGTGGCGCGGAAATCAAACCAAAGACTTTGACTTATTGGCAGAACACTTAGAAAATGTAACAGGTCTATTAGAGAGACTGCCTCCACCTCGCTTGCCCGCCCTCTTCTGGAGTGCTGCTGTGCGGTGTGGGATGTGCATCAGACAGGATTGACGGAGGACATCGAAAAAGTTAAGATAATGCCAGTTCGTTTTGTACGATCGCGAAATGAGGAAGAAAGTGCCACGGGGTATGATAAACGAATTGGGGAGGCAATCATAAAAGCAAAGGTGTTTTTCACTGCGACAGGAGCTTCTCATGAAATTTCAATCACCAGCTTTCTCCCCAGATTGTGAAAATATTTTGTTGGCGCCCAGCTACATAGGGAGAAATGATTATCATAACTAAATAAGAAAAATCAGAACTCGCACTGAAAGAGTGATGTGTTCAGTTGCCCCACGCGCTGATCGAGATCGGAATGGAAGAGAAATAGGCTAAAAATGGTTCGATCAACGCTCTGCCAAGTACATAGTAGTAGGTATCCAGAATGAGATTTTCACTCTGCAGCGGAGTGTGCGCTGATATGAAACTTCCTGGCAGATTAAAACTGTGTGCCCGACCGAGATTCGAACTCGGGACCTTTGCCTTTCGCGGGCAAGTGCTCAACCATCTGAGCTACCGAAGCACGACTCACGCCCGGTACTCACAGCTTTACTTCTGCCAGTATCTCGTCTCCTACCTTCCATACTTTACAGAAGCTCTCCTGCGAACCTTGCAGAACTAGCACTCCTGAAAGGAAGGATATAGCGGAGACATGGCTTAGCCACAGCCTGGGGGATGTTTCCAGAATGAGATTTTCACTCTGCAGCGGAGTGTGCGCTGATATGAAACTTCCTGGCAGATTAAAACTGTGTGCCCGACCGAGACTCGAACTCGGGACCTTTGCCTTTCGCGGGCAAGTGCTCAACCATCTGAGCTACCGAAGCACGACTCACGCCCGGTACTCACAGCTTTACTTCTGCCAGTATCTCGTCTCCTACCTTCCATACTTTACAGAAGCTCTCCTGCGAACCTTGCAGAACTAGCACTCCTGAAAGGAAGGATATAGCGGAGACATGGCTTAGCCACAGCCTGGGGGATGTTTCCAGAATGAGATTTTCACTCTGCAGCGGAGTGTGCGCTGATATGAAACTTCCTGGCAGATTAAAACTGTGTGCCCGACCGAGACTCGAACTCGGGACCTTTGCCTTTCGCGGGCAAGTGCACTTGCCCGCGAAAGGCAAAGGTCCCGAGTTCGAGTCTCGGTCGGGCACACAGTTTTAATCTGCCAGGAAGTTTCATAGTAGTAGGTAGTTTGAATTGCAGAGTGATCGTGTAGATGATGTAAGTGTCTTTTCCTGTCGCTCTTAGCAATTCCAAAAATGCATCTCTCTATCGTTCGCTCAATTGCTGAACGATATCCGCACTAAAAATCCGTGTCTCAGTGCCACATTTCAGAACTGGTAAATCACGCTAGACTGTTAACTGCACACGTCACAAATTACATTAAAAACCCCTATTTTGTTTACCAGAAGCACTACAGATCATTTATTATCTTCTGTTTATTCCTTTCAGAATCTGGTGGCTCAGTGGGCAGCTGACAGACCTTAATACTCAGCCAGTCCTCGGAATTTTTCTGTCACTTATCGCTTTTGCCACGTGTGACATTAATTTGTCTTGTGTACAACGTGCAGTTGAGTTGTAGTCTGGAAGCCACGCTAAACTAAAAGCCTTTCTACAACTGCCTGTGTAAGTCAGCTTAAAAGTCGAAGCAAGGCAGAGGTGCTCCCATTCCTGTAGGACATGGCCTAGAAAGCATTTCGTTGTTTTGGTCGAGGATGGCTTTACTTATTAGTTACAATTACCTTAAACACGATAACTCATCGATTGGTTCTATGACTTCGTAGTTAGTTTATAATATCAACTTTTCGGTGTGTAGAAAGCATCTGCATTAGTACTCCGCTTATCAAGGTGTGTGACGGAGTGTACTGTGTGCACCACTGCCATTTTCTCCTTTTCCTGTTCAAGTCGCAAAAGGTTCACGGGAAGAACGCCTGCTGTGTGGGCTCGAATCTCTCAGATTTTATCTTCATCGTTTTTTTGCAGGATTCACATAACAGGAAGCAACTTATTGGTTGACTCTTCCACCGCACCGTGATGCAGAAAGCCTCTCTTGTAAGATCTGCCATGTTGGCTGAGCATCTCTGTGACGCTTTCGCGCTTACTTACTTACCAGATGCATAACGAAACAGGCCGCTCTCCTTCGGATCTTCTCTATCTCCTCCATCAATCCTATCTGATACAAATCCCAGACTGACGAGTAATATTCAAGTGTTTCGTAAGTTATCTCCTTTGTTGATGGATTACATTTCAAGAGGATTCTTACAATGGATCTCAGCCTGGCATCTGCCTTTACCAGCGATTAATTTTATAAGGTCATCCCATTGTAAATCGCACCCTGCGTATATTCCTTGGTATTTTATGGAATAACTGCTTCCAATGGTTGTTCTGCAATCGTTTGGTCATACAATAACTGTTCTTTCTATGTATACGCAATACGCTACATTTGTTTATGTTGAGAGTCAATTACCACTCCCTGAACCAAGCGACAGCCCTCTGAATGTCTTCCTGGATTTCGCTAAAATGTTGTAGCGTTGCGACTTCTCTATGTACAACAGTATCACCCGCCAAAAGCCTCATGGAACTTCTGACGTTATCTGCTAGGTCAGTTAGATAACGTCAGAAGTTCCATGAGGCTTTTGGCGGGTGATATATATATATATATATATATATATATATATATATATATATATATATATATATATATACCTAGCAGATAACGTCAGAAGTTCCATGAGGCTTTTGGCGGGTGATATATATATATATATATATATATAGTGAAAAGTAATGATCTTACAACACTCTCTTGGGATTCTCCCGAAGCTACTTTTACGTCTGACGACTTCTCTCCGTTGAGAATGGCACACTGTTTTTTGTTTGCTAGAAACTCCTCAATCCATTCACACAGTTGGTCTGATATTGCGTAAGCTCATATTTTGTTCGTTAGACGCTATCGGGAAAGCCTTCTGTGAGTCTAGGAACAAAACGTCTATCTGCCCGCCTGTATCTACTGCTTTCTGGGTTTCACACGATCATTATTTTCGGAACCCATGTTAATACCAACAGAGGAGTTTTCCGGCCTCAAGAAATGTCATAAGACGCGAGCATAAAACATCTTCCACAAGTCTACAATAGACTGACGTCAGAGATATAGTCCAACAGTTCTGTGCGTTTTTTTGAAAACGGGAATCATCTGTGTTTTTTCCCAATCGTTAGGAACGCTTCACTCGTTCAGAGATCTTCGGTACAGTGTTGGTAGAAGAGAGACAAGTTCTTTCTCGTTTCTTGTAGTAGCCATTTTAGCAGTAGCTGTATATAAATTGCAGTTGTTTTTTTTTGCATGGTGTAGATCGAAATTTTTGTTTTTATTTATGCACCCAGACGCGTTGCGCCTTTTTTACAAGGCATCTTCAGTGGGTGTCCTGAAATATTACATGATTTGTCCATTTTTACTCATAGGTTATGGTTTCACATCTAGGTTATAGATTTAAAAAGTTCCTTAACGTTTTTTTATGAAATGGAAAGGTACTTACAGATAACTTCTAATTCATGGCATCCAAGCAAACTGCTTTTTCTCATCTGGCAACCAGGTGGACATTTTACAATTCACTTTCAGTTCATTGTTTACTTTACACATCACTGTAACTGCCATCTTTTTAATACTGAGTTTCATTTGTTTTTCTAATGTTGTGTATATGAAGTAGGCAAATTCATTTTGCTTTGTGTTTGAGTAAACTTTTCCTTGTTTACACAATCTTTTCAAAATGTTAGCTGTGCAGCCACTCAGCTTATAAGGTGCATTTAGTTACTCTCCTAAACAAACTTCCAAATTTGAGATGTAAGCTGTTCTTATTTATTTAGGAATAGCAGACTTGATACATAGGTTATTACATAACATCACTTCTTCTATCACTTCATCAGTAAAAAACAGCCGCCACGTTTCTGTTTTATTCTTTGTAATTGCCCTCACACCTTGAATATGTGGTACAATATTACGTACACAGTTCTGATAACGAGGACAGGGAATGCTTTTCATCAATTTATGAAAAAAAATTATTATTATTCTGATTAGTGTCAGTGTCATCCCCATTTCTTCATTTTCTATAGCGTGTTCACTGATATCTAGTTCAAAGTCTGAGACCAGGTCTTCACCTGATTTTTCAGTAACCATTTCATTTAGCAACACACACTTACATAGATCTTTCGTTTCATCCATTTTTAGCCTTCTCCTGAAATAAATACGCTAATTCAGCGTTTTGAATGCGTGCTAAAACCGTATTTGTGTTATGAAAAATGATACCACCATTATTACTGCGGGCATGTAGAACCACAGTACTTACCTCCTTGCTGCCACGGTTATGACAGACCCAAACATGTGAAAAACACTCTTAGACAATGCGCATCAACCGAAACTCAACAATCAAATTTCATAACAATGAAACATAAGAAGCTACACGAAAAGTGTCACAGGTTCAGTGTTGTGCACGTAATAAAAATAAATTACCAACATAGCTCTGGGTACAGGAGACCCACCAGTAGAAATAGGAGGTTAAGGATATTCACAGTGCAGCCCACAACGGGCGATTCTGCCGACGGCCGACGTCGCCCAGCTCGCCCCAACATTTCAAACAGTGCTATAAATATGGCCACAGTTTCAGGAGTTGTCGACAGCGTCTGGCATAACACAGATATTGGACGAAATGCAACCCAGGTCAGCGCCATCTTCTTTGTTCGAAGGAAAAGATAAACGCAGTTGTTTGTTATTAAGATTTTTTATGTAACTCTGCAGGCTTTCCCGGCGATCTAATGACATCTTGGGTTGTCGAGTGTTCTGCCGGATATCAGCGTCGTACTTGCACGATATTTCGGTCACGTAGCTCGTAACCTTCATCAGGTGCGACCTGAGACTGCTCCTCGAGTGGACCTGGTCCAGTATTTATGCATATGGCCTTCCCCCTCCACCAACGGAGGGGGACCAGGTCCACTCGAGGAGCAGTCTCAGGTCGCACCTGATGAAGGTTACGAGCTACGTGACCGAAATATCGTGCAAGTACGACGCTGATATCCGGCAGAACATCCGACAACTCAAGATGTCAAGATTTTTTATGTTTAAAAAATATACTGCACACCCATTGCACGCCCTTCTCCCTCCACCCCCCCCCCTCCACCCCTCTATAATTTGAGAACCACAGCTGTACGAAGACTGGGACCAGTGCCTCTCGCCAGTCTTGCGTCAAGGTCCACTGTTGTTTTTGGGCACACCACTGGCGGTGCGCCTCCCTCTCCTGCCGCCTCAAGGGAAACCGCAAGAATGACCCCCGTGCTAACAGTCCGTGGTACTTCACACCTCGTCGCACTGTCCGTATGGTGCGAAACAAGCCCACTTCCTGTTCGGGGTACGATCCTGCTTGGCGGAACAAACATCGTGTCTGTCCCCCACCTCTCCCTCCCGGCCGCTAATCGCGAGGGACCGTTGATATTCAGTGAGCGAGGTGGCACAGTGGTTAGCACGCTGGACTCGCATTCGGGAGGACGACGGTTCAAATCCGCGTCCGGGCATCCGTGATTTCCTAAATCGCTCCGGACAAGTACTGGGATATACTTGTATGGATATGGTGTCTGTTCTTTCGGACATGACCTGCAGCCGTCTAGAACGAAAATAGAATTATATTAATACCTTCAGCTGCTAACAGGCGTTGTTATATATCAACGGGGACAGGTGAAAATTTGTGCCCCCACCGGGACTCGAACCCGGGATCTCCTGCTTACATGGCAGACGCTCTATCATTTTTTTTTTTCTGATCTCATTTTGTTCGTTTTCGTTCGTTGCATCTGCTCTGGGCGGACGTCGAAAGACACCCGTTTCAGTTCGTTGTTGATCCATTAACTCAGTTTTTTAATTACAGAGAGCCGCTAGCCCTCTGACCGAACACGCTGAGCTACCGTGCCGGCATCCATCTGAGCCACCGAGGGCTCAGAGGAGAGCGCGACTGCAGGGACTATCTCGCGCACGCCTCCCGCGAGACTCACATTCTCAGCTTGTATGTCCACACACTACATTCGTAGTGTCCCACCCCAACACACTCATTACTCGTGGAAGACATTCTTACCAAGTCCCGTAAGAGTTCGGGGAATATGTGTGCATCCGCACAGAAGAAGAAGGTCATTGCCGGTATTGCCACATTTTCACCTGTCCCCGTTGATATATAACAACGCCTGTTAGCAGCTGAAGGTATTAATATAATTCTAATGTCGTTCTAGACGGCTGCAGGTCATCAATGGTGTCTGTTCTTTCGGACATGTCCGAAAGAGCAGACACCATATCCATATAAGTATATAGTTCTGGCAATACCGGCCATGACCTTCTTCTACTGTGCGGATGCACTCATATTCCCCGAACCCTTGCGAGACTTGGTAAGAATGTCTTCCACGAGTAATGAGTGTGTTGCGGTGGGACACTACGAATATAGTGTGTGGGCGTACAAGATGAGCATGTGGGTCCCGCGGGAGCCGTGCGCGAGATAGTCCCTGCAGTCGCGCTCTCCTCTGAGCCCTCGGTGGCTCAGATGGATCGAGCGTCTACCATGTAAACAGGAGATCCCGGGTTCGAGTCCCAGTCGGGGCACACATTTTCACCTGTCCCCGTTGATATATAACAACGCCTGTTAGCAGCTGAAGGTATTAATATAATTCTAATTAAGTACTGGGATGATTACTGCGGTATTTTCCAAAGATCGCTACGCCACACCAAGCCGGCAACGCGCATCGACACGCAGACACTAGCGATATCTCGCTGCAATCCGCAATGACTAATGGGAGGCACATCCTCTCTCTCAGCACCACAGCGCCATCACACGGAGGTCGATATACAAGGTGAACATCAATAAAACAGACGAACTGCACGGACGGATTCCAGACTGGAAATGGAAGAAAAAAGGTGCTTTGAACATGTGTCCAGAAATGCATCGTTGCCACGGTAGACGGCGCTGACGAATGACAGCTGCTCTAACCAAGTGCTCAGTGTTGCAGGCTGTGTGATGTAGATGGCATTACTGCTACCGTCTTTGTATTGCTGCACTGAAATAATATTCATCTGCATCTCAAAATCTTGTCGTACATTTCAAGTCAGTGTGACTTTTGTTGCATGTCGTCTTCATGGTGGTGTATGTCCGCTCTCTTAGCACCGCAGCGCCATCACTCGGAGGTCGATGTAGAACCGAGCGTGGACTCACTCTACCCCAATTCGTGATCTCCGATGAAGCACGCGACATCATCTATTTAGACACCTAGTGCTATTCAGGTGTCAGATATAACTGTGTTTTTGTAAATGTTGAACTCATACTTCAAGAGAAGAGTCTGCAATAGTGTGCATCAAGTGATGCTTTACTGTTCAAAGACAGTGAGATGTTGGACGTACTGGAAAGTGAAGATATTGAACGTATGGAAGACCTGTGTATTACTCGGATCTTTTCGTATGAAGGGAGTACCTGCACACCCAATGGTCAGAAGAAGATTTCTACAGTTCTCAAAGGCCACATAACAAATCGCCCATTAGCGTTCAGTGATGTACACTGTTGACAATCCCTAAGGAACAAGTGATACTTGCTAAGGAATCACTGCCAGTTGCTGCGGAACAACTGACAGTTGCTTTGGAACACCCGACCTATGACAGTAAAAGGAAATGTAGACGACGGGACGTGTTAACTGCAGTGTGCACGAACGCTTTATGTGCATTCCACAGGGCACGCTATACTGTGTGTGACTAAGGTTGTTGTGGAACTGTTAGTGTGGCACTCCACATGGTACAGCAACATGACTGCAAGACGTAATTTCAGTGCTTAAGATGCTGGATGTGTAATTGAACGACTCGAAGCTGTCAAAGTGGCCACAGTAATGGGTGTGCCCAAAAGTGTCATCTCGCAATTGAAGAAGGCCGCTGAAGGTGCAAATGCTATGCGAAAACATGTCGGTGGTCGTGGACGGACCATCACACCACACGAGGATCGACACATAGCCCTAGTAGCGAATGGGAACAGACGCCTCACTCTCAGGCAAATCGCTGTAGACCTTGCAACTATTACCGGTACACCTATCTTTTGCAGAACCATATCGCGACGATTATATCAGACTGGTTTTTGTATGTTCAGAAGCCTGTGGAATGCACACCGTTTCAACCACGCCATCACTGAAAAACAATTCGTTGGTGTATGGAGCATGTTGGTTGGAGTCAGTAACAGTGGCCCCAGAGTGATGTCCTCCGAAGAATGCCGCTTCACTGTGGCAAGTGATTCTGGCCACCGGTTAGTGTGTGGAGAGAGGGGGACACGTAATACGCCAGAGAGAATGTTCATAAATGTCTTGGGTATGGCCTAGGCGTTATGTTGTGAGCAGGCATTATGCATAGCGGCCGAACATCCCTACGTATCTTTGCGCGAAGTACCGTTCCAACACAGTGGTACTGCAGAAGGATTATTCTGGACCATGTCCGTCTGTTTACGCGTGTTGTAGGTCCCGACTTTCTGTTTATTGATGTCAATACCCGTCCACACTGAACCACTGCGGTGTCGCACACACTGGAAAGTGAAGATATTGAACTATGAAATGGCCTGCGTATTCCTCATGAAACATGCATGGGATCCTCTTGGCAGACGTTTCCCTCAACGAATACCTCCGGCCCGAACCGTACAAGATCTGAAAACCGCCTTGAAAGATGAGTGGGACGATGCCCCCACGGACTCCTCAACAGTTTCGTACCCACAGGAACGACAAGTGCAAAATGTGCATTAGTGCCAGAGGAGGACATATTGCATATAAGAGTACGATATCGACATTTATGTTGGGAGTCTGACCTGCGTCAAACATGAAAGTTATTTACGTCTTTTCTCCTACTTTCCCATGTGGTGAAATCTGTAACGTTTTTTCGTTGTAAATTTACCATTCCACCTCTATTACGTATGTACTTTGTTTCATGGTGTGGTGTCACCGCCAGACACCACACTTGCTAGGTGGTAGCCTTTAAATCGGCCGTGGTCCATTAGTATACGCCGGACCCGCGTGTCGCCACTGTCAGTGATTGCAGACCGAGCGCCACCACACGGCAGGTCTTGAGAGACTTCCTAGCACTCGCCCCAGTTGTACAGCCGACGTTCATAGCAATGGTTCACTGACAAATTACGCTCTCATTTGCCGAGACGATAGTTAGCATAGCCTTCAGCTACGTCATTTGCTACGACCTAGCAAGGCGCCGTATTCAATTGATATATATATTGTGAAGCATGTACAGTCAAGAGCGATGTACACCAATTATGGATTAGAGTTAAGTATTCTACCAGTTACCTCCTGTTTTGCTAGTCTTATTTCTCTGACCTGTTCCAGACCTCACGCCAGTCTGCGTGTAATTAAACGCGTGCATTTCGGCCTCCTCTAGCAACACGGTGTTGGCTCTTCGGCCAACACAGCACATGGCACCCATCATTGCCTGTGATTATTCCTGTCCAACAATATCTCTCCTTAACAAGCTGTGTAACGTGTTGTTTCATATGGCATTATTGACTATATCACATCGCAACTGCGACTGAAATAAACAACCAGCTATAACTTTCCAAAAGCTATTGCATCTCTCTGTAAGTCATTATATCTGCCCTTGTAGAAATTTCTTGTTGTGGTCTTGCCATCTTCGTAAATATCATGAAGGTGTTTCTCACTCTAGAATTTGAACGTTTTAGCCCAGGTGCGATTGTGTTGGCCTAATGATTTTCATTCAGTGTTGCATGGTGAAATGTCGAGAATTTGATGTAGCCGATACTATGTTTTGGCAACAGGGGTCCTCTGGTAATTAGGTCAGAAATACGCTTGGCAGTCGCCAAAAGACAATGCAGAAGAACTTCACATAGTCGGAGCGATCTTCCCCTTTACTTTTCGTGTTGCTGCTGCCAACAAATCGCAAGCTTATATACGCAAATCACTCGGGATTACGACAGCGTAGGTCTGGGTTTCACTAATTTTGGGAAATGGTAAATGCGGAAAGACGGCGAAACTGCAGTTTGAACAAGTTAGCACATGCAACCGTAATTCTAGAAGTTAACGTCAACCTACAGCAATTACGAATGCTCTGCCTATCGAGCGCGACTGCTTTCCTCTAACTCAGGAACTTATGTAATTCTCTTCAACTGTCGTTCGTATAGTGCCCCCTTAATTAGCTGCCGTGATCTGTATCAATAGATCTCGCCAGTGAGCGGGGCACAAAAATAATCCACTCGGTTGCTTGCCGAGACGTTCGCGTCAAGAGCGCACAGTGGTTCTTGCCAAGAGTGTTGGTCAAAACGAAAAACAAATAACTGTTCGCTTGTGTATATTCAGTCTGCAACAACGGTACGCAATTACCACCGGCTTGAGAGACAGAAACTGATTAACAAGGAGCCCAGATATAAAGATGGACATAATGAACCATCAAGCCTACTACTAACCAAATACGATCAGGAGGAGTATCTTCGCAAAAATGTGATTGTCTCAAGAAACATTTGAAAATAGAACCCAGCACATTAAGTTCCACACAGATGAAATTAAAATCGAGTATCTCCCAAGGAAGTGTAATACGACTTCTAATGTTTTCAATGCAAGTAAACGATTTGTCAGATAGGATCAGCAACACCACTAGATTTCTTAACATGAAAGTATCAGCTTTGGACGATTGTAAGATATTGCAGAAAGACTGGGACAATATTTCCAATTGGTGTCGTCAAATGTAGCTCGCTTTAAATGTGAATTAATATAACATGTGCAAGAGAGAGAAAGTTGTATTGAATCATATTATTGTAGAAGCCATAAATAATAAAATATAGCCATTCGGTATTTTTGTGATATTTCCAAGACGTTTAATTGTTACTGTCTAAGAAAAACTCAAGCTTTGGCTTTACACACGGCTGGTTTTAATCATACTTCACAAAAAGAATGCAAGGGGCTGTGCTGAATAAATACTCAGACTATGAATGAACGATGCTATTGTTATAATAAATCCAATTACAATAAATCCCATCAGAGAGAAAACAGCAGAAGAGAATTATAAAGTGGTTTTCTGAAAATGGACTCTCCCTAAATTTTGAAAAAAAATAAACCATATTAGGTCTGTACAACGCATAGTCATACCAACAACTGATGCAGTACTTGAGCAGGAGTTCGCAAATAGGGTAGAACGCTCCAAATTTTTGAGTGCACTCACTGATGAAAACTTGAACTGGAAGAAGCGTATTACTGAGCTCAAACAATTAAGTCCAGCTACTTTTTCTCGTCGTATAGAGGCTAATCTGGGAAACGAACGAATCAACGTCCTGACATACTTTGCATATTTACACTAAGTAATGTGTTATGAAATAATTGTCTGTGATAACTCATCACAGATAAAGAAAGTACTGATCGCACAAAAGTACAATATTGGTGTTCACCCACGAACGGTGTGTTGGTAACTCTTCAAGCAGCTAGGTATTTTAACTGCACCGTCATAATACATTTATTCGCTAAAGAAATTCGTCGAACATAATGCATCACAATTTCAGAAGAATAGTGAAGTCCATGAACACAACACTAGAGGGAAAAATAACCTTTATTACTCATTATTAAAGTTCTCCTATAAGTGACTCAGAAAGGAGTTCAATATACATCAACAAAAATTTTTGATCAATTACCTAACAACATAAAATGTCTGACAGGTAGCACAGCAAATTTTAAATTTAACTTAAAATGTTATAAAAGAGCCGTTCAAATGATCCGTGGAACATGTAACTAACTATTACGACCTTGTGATGTTTAAAGTTTTCGGGAGTACTGATTGTTCCATAAAAACACGGGAGAACTGCCGGATATCAGTAACGTCCTGCCACGATATTTCGGCGCAGAGTCTTCTGGCCATCTTTACGTGAGTGCCACTGTAGTAGTAATGGCGAGTACGCTTTTTTTGTGATATGTTACAATACAGCATCACCGGTCTATTGCGGTCTAACTGTGTTGGTGAGGCAGTAAATTTATCCACAGGGGGCAGTGACTGCGTCACTGCAATTCACTTTGGAGGTGTGGCGGTGGGACTTGTAGTCCCGTACCTCCCTCTGACGGTGACAGTACTACATGAGTCAGGCAGAAAAATTCAGCCTAACGTGGGCAGGTAGGGTGGGAAAGTATTGGACGTAGAATGGGGGCTAGTCCGGCCAAATGATGCGTCCGTGGTGGGCGTGCCAGGCCTGTCGTTAGCCATGGTCGGAATACGATTCCTCTAGGATGGTTAGGGGAACCGGATGTCGATGCCAGCGGCGTGGAAGTATGGTCCCAACGTGGCGTAACCCATGGACAGTGTCCCACAAGGCATCCACTTTCTCATAGAGCCGCCGCGCGTTGTTGCGTATGGTCGTCTTTAGGGGGACGATATCCGCTTCCTCGTGGAGAGTGACAATTCTCGTGAGTGGCGGGGCGTGCAGGCTCCACCTGAGCACCTCGTTCTGCAGGCGCTGCAATGTCCGCATCCTGGTGACACTAATCGTGGCCCATGCAGCAGATCCATACGTGAGGGCAGACAGGATAACTGTTCGGTAAATGCGGAGCTTGGTATGCAGGTTAAGTTCCCTACTGCGAAAGAGCGGGTACAAAGCCCTGGTTAGCTTTTGCCCCTTGTTGGTGACATACTCCGCATGACAGTGGAAGAGCAACTTGTGGTCCATCTGGACCCCGAGATAGGTGGTTGTCGGGGACCAGGGCACCTGCACACCTGCAACCGAGATATTGCGGCGGAGGACTGGGCGCCGTTTCGTGAAGTAAACTGCCTTAGTTTTGGCGGCATTGAGAGCTACTTTGTTTGTCCGGCACCAGGTGATAGTGGCGTCCACCTGTCGCTGGAGGCGGGCGACGACGGCGTCAGTAATGCGGCCAGTGGTGTATAGTGTTGTGTCGTCAGCGTATTGAGCAAGGTTGCACTCGGGGATGACCGGCATATCATTGACATAGATATTAAAAAGGATGGGAGATAGCACCGATCCTTGCGGAGTGCCTGCCGACAATTGGCGAATGCCAGAACGCATTCCCCGTTGAGCCACTAGGAAAGTCCTACCACGGAGGAAGTCATCCACGATCTTGACATAAATATCCGGTATAGGGGTCTGTGTCAGCATCTTGTGTACGAGGTTGTCTTGCCAGATCTTGTCGTAGGCGTTTTGCAAGTCCAGAAAAACGGCAGCTGTCGACTTGGCAGTGTTGAAGCCTTTGCTGATGTGTTCATTGATCCGTAGGACCTGAAGTTCAGCAGAGAGGTGCGAAGTGAATCCAAACTGTTCAGGACGGATCGTCCCAGCTGCCGCAAGAGGTTGGGAAAGTCGGTGAAGGATCACAGATTCAAGGACCTTCGCCATAGTGTTTAGGAGGCTGATGGGCCTGTTGTTGGTGGGGACTGTAGGGTCCTTGAACCTCTTGGGGATCGCAATCAGCTTGGCGTGTTTCCACTGAGGGGAGAAAAGGCCATATGTGAGACAACAGTTTAAAATCTTGGTGAACAAGATGAGTGGTGTGCGGGGAAGGTAGCAAAGATGTTCATTTAAAATTCCGTCCAATCCAGGGGCCGACCGGCCACGTTTCCGTCGAAGGATGCGCTGAATTTCTGCCATGGACGTAAGAAGGGGAGCAGACTGGGGTGGGCGGTTGCGGAAAGAAGCAACAGCTGTCAGGACTTCATGTTCTTCCTGTAGTTCGTTCGGAGAAAGGTCCTGGACCAGAGGACGGTTTTGGGGCTCGAACGCATCTGCCAGCGTTTCCACAATTTGCAGGGTATCATATGACAAGCCCGCTGCTGTGCGAATAGGATGGGCAGTCGCTGGCTTAGAACGCCGCAGGGTGCGAATGAGAGCCCAGTCAGATTTTTGGTGGAGTAGGAAAGTGGACATCCTGTCCTCCCACTGTTCAGACCTCCATTCGGCGAGCCGGTGGCTGAATTCGCGTTGGAGGCGTCTCATTTGGCGTTTGTCCTGAGGGTCACGAAACTGCTTCCACCTCCGGCGGTAGCGGTTCTTTTGCACCTTCAGCTCTCGTAACAGAGGGGGCAAGCCGTCCAGGGGTGTTAAATTTCGATGTGCAGTGGAGGTGGAGAGTTTCACTGCTTTCTGTATTTTGGCGGTAAGGTAATCCACAGCACGGACTATATTGGCCGGTGTTGTCAAATCGCGGTCGTGTCGAGTGGTGTTATTAAGTACCCTGGCAAACTTGTCCCAATTGGTGAGGGTCACATTGGAACGAACATCAAATGAAAGGGCAGCATTGGTGAGGTGCAAGAGTACTGGCTCATGGTCAGAGGCCAGTTCGTGGAGAACTTCCAGTGAAAACTGAACAGTGATGTTTTTGAAGATGGCCACATCCAAAATGTCTGGCTGGCAGTTAGTACGGACTGGGATATGGGTAGGTTCGTGGGGGCCATAGACTGATAGTGCTAAAGTGTCCTCCAGGTCAAGGAGGAGCCGGCCTTTGGGGTTAGACCCGCGAGAATGCCAAGCTGGGTGCTTGGCATTGAGATCTGCCCCAATGATGAGCCTGTCGAAGGATGACAATGTGCGGAGGTCTGCTTCCAGCAGTGGCTTCTTTGGGCTCAAATACGCTGCTGCAAAGGTAATGGCACTAAGGCATGTGGAGATGGTAACCGCTATGGCCTCTATGTGTTCCATTGGCTGGAGAGTCTCTTGGGTATGGACAAGAGCTTTGTTGAGGAATACAGCTGTGCCTCCACCACAGCGGTCGAGGCTATCAGAGCGGTAACACACCATGTTGCGAAGGTGGAAATCGTCTGCTGGTTTGAGGTGTGTTTCTGTGACCAGTAAAACATCCACACAATAGCCATGGAGGAAGGTGTTCAATTCCATCTTCATACGTTTTACGCCATTGGCATTAAAAATGCAAGTGACAAGATCCCGAGGGGGCTGGTGGTGGTGTGGAGGTCCATTCGCCATTACAACAATATTTGACTAAGCCCTTCCACTAGGACGATGACCTTGGAGAACCCGTCCTCCGACTGAAGGATTTTTTGTGCAGTGTCACGAATAACAGCCCGGATGTCGGGTTTCATGAAAAAGGAGATGACCTGGAGGATTTCGTGCATGTCCGCCCGAAAGGACGCATCAGTCTCCACCACTGGGGGAGGGTCCCGGGTGGTCTGCTTGCCCCTACGGCGCGCAGGTGCAGGTGTAGTAGTAGGCAGAGTGGGGGTAGGGGCTGAGATAGAGCCACAGATGTACTGGAGGGAGCTGCAGCTGGCTCCTGTAGTTGGTGAGCAGTGGGAGCCATCACAGAAGACAGACAATGAGGAGGAGACCGGGCTGCAGCAGCAGGATGTCGTGGGAGTCTGGGCAGGAAGGGGCACAGGAGCCACCGAACCATCTGGTGCCTGAGTGGCTGGTACCAGAGTGGCTGCTGAGGACAGTGCACCAGGCTGACCCCGCAAAACAGAATAGTTGGTCATGTCCCGTAGCGGTGGGGAAGGTCTATTTGTTCTTGGTTTCTTTTTGGGCGGACGAGAAGACTTCAGTGCCTGCTGGTAAACAGGGCACCCCCTCCAGGATACCATGTGGTGGGGATCGTGCGTCGTTCCCAAACATCTGGCACAGGTAGGTTTCTCCAAAGCAGGGAGTGTGCAGTTCTCCACTAAATGTGGGCCAGCACACTTAACACACCGCAATGGCAGGGAGCAGTAATTCCCAGTATGTCGTAAATGTTGCCATTTGCGACAGATGGCTGGCCCGTTGCGGCCCTCGTACGATTCAATCCGGACTTTCGTGTACAGAAGATACCGGATTTGGTAAATCCGCTCTATGTCTCCCTCCGGGAAAGGGAGACGACGTGGGTAGGGCAGGAGATCAATGCCCTGGTCTCAGGATTTCTCTTGCTATACTGGTGGACCAAAGGATCTTCGAAATCGAGTCGAAGCAGTTCCTCCTTGACGTCCTCTGCCGTAACCTCTGGTGGCAAGTCCTTGATGACGATTTTGGTTCGGCGATTACCCGACGTCTGGTGGGTAAAGTAAGGCATCGCCTTTGATTTTACGAAATCGAGAATGTTAAGATAGTCGTCCCTACTGTCAAGCAGGTATTTCACATGATCTTCTTGGTAAACAGCTCTCAATTGGCCGACAATGAGCCGCTGGAGCTCAGTGTTCAGTTTCGTATAATTAGTGACATTATATACCATAATGGGGGGTATCTTCTCTTTCTTCAGAGGGCTTGACTGGATCTCTTGAGAAGGAGGGTCGGGAGCATGAGCCGTTTCCTCATCCACAGGACCATCCGGTGCGGCGTCCCCCGGCAGGGGGGTATCGGAACACGATCCGCTGCCACCACAGCCCGCGTGGGCGGAGAGGCGTCTGGAGCGACGGCCAGAGGACTTTCCGACTGGGTCAGGATGTCCAGAAGACTCGCCACGGTGGCGGGACGGCGTAGAAAGAGGTGCAGGTACAGCCGGGTGGTGGTCAGACAGAGCCGATGTTTTCGCCGCCTCACTACGAGAAAGATCTATTACTAGGCGGTCAGGTGAATCGTCGGACGACGCGGATGAACGGACCCTGACACGCGACGGTGGACAGTCTTCATGATGATCGGTTTCAGTGCCGGTGGTGTCCACCGGCGATTTGTGGCGGTTGGCGCGATCCAAGAGATCCTTCGCCCGTTGCGAGGTGGGCGGAGCATTGTGCGCGACGGGAGGCCGGGACAAGCGGCGTTTCCGACGCGGTTCTCCCCGAAGGGCGGAGGTGCAAGAGTCGGAGGGTTGCGAAGGCTGCTCCGCGAACTTCCCCATAGTGGACACGGGTCCGCCTAACATGGCCAGGGGCCCAGCACGAGAGGACTACGCACACCAAAAACTTCCCAGCAATCCTGGGGTAATAACTACTAAGACACCAACGCCGAAATAGCAGGTATACCAACGCTGATTAACCGTTGTAAAAACTGTAACAATACGACACGGTAACGCACTGGTATTAGATAACACTTTCAGGGATCCAACATGAAGCACGGGCGAGTACGCGCTGAGCTCCGCTATTTAAAAACATACTGAGGTGACATTGCGCATGCACTGCTCAGCGTCTTCGTTCATAACAGCTCCCTGCGCTGCGCCTCGCGCCCTCCACGGTGAAAGCTTGGCGTATCGATATCAAGTCGATATTCATCTTTATGCAAATAACTACGTCGACTACGATGTTTCTCTATAACAGGATTCCAAGAAGAGTTTAGCTGATAACCACTATCTCAATTGATGAGAGTCTCGTTGTCAGACAATCTTATTTCCACATTGATAATCGAACTCCAAAAGTTTGATGTACGGGCCAAAATTATTGTGTCGTTGTTGGAATGCTCTGTGGAAATACAATGTTCCGTGTGAATGCGGCATATCATATATAGGACAAACAACACAAACTGTGCAGGAACGCATTGTGGAACACCAACGGCATACTCACCTTCTCCAACCCACCACTTCCACAATCGCCGAACATTGTATTTCCACAGACCATTCCATGAATTACAACGACACAAAAATTTTGGCCCATACATCAAACTTTTGGAGCTCGATTATCAATGGATCTGTGGAAATAAGATTGTCTAACAACGAGACTCTCATCAATCGAGATAGTGGTTATCAGCTAAACTCTGCTTGGAATCCTGTTATAGAGAAACATCGTAGACGACGTAGTTATCTGCATAAAGATGAAAATCGACCAGATATCGATACGCCATGTTTTCACCGAGGAGGGCGCGAGGCGCAGCGCACGGAGCTGTTATGAACGCGCTCGCTGAGCAGCGCATGCGCAATGTCACGTCAGTATGGTTTTAAATAGCGGAGCTCAGCGCGTACTCGCCAGTACTACTACAGTGGCACTCACCTGAAGATGCCAAGAAGACTCTGCGCCGAAATATCGTGGCAGGACGTTACTGATATCCGGCAGTTCTCCCGTGTTTTTATTACGACATTATTGGTGAACATTTATAAAGCGATGTGAGATGGGACAAAACGGTAATATCAGTATTGGGAAAGGCTGACGGAAAATTTACATTTGTTGAAACGATTCTGGAAGAAGTGTGATGCATCGTCAAAGGAAATAACGTACAAGACAACAGTGTGACCAATTCTAGAACACCGTTCCAATCTTTGGAGTTCTTAGCAACAGACATAGAACTAATTGAGAGACACGCTGTTACGATCGTAACAAGTTGGTACAGTCCAGAAATGTCACAGAAATGTCCTGGCAGTTTTAGTTGGATTCGTTGAAAGAAAGACTGCGTTGTTCTCTCAAAATGCTATCGGGTAAATTTCCAGAACCTGTATTCGAAGAAGAGTGTGCGATCATTACACTGGTACCATCGTAAAACTAGCGTAAGGATCATGAGAAATAGATAAGAGAGGTTAGGGCACGAAAAAACGCATATAGACAGTCATGTCGCCCAATACGCTAATGGACCTGGAAAGAAAGTTAATAATATCGGCACCATGCTCCCTCCACCGTGCATTGTGCAGTGGCTTGCAGAGTATTTGCGTTTATGCAGATGTAGAAACCTTGTGTTTGTAGTTTTATTACCAGTTCGGCATATTTGTCTCACCAACATATTTGCTTTCCATTATCCACAGGGACAGCAATGTTCTACTTCTGTGTGATGCATCGATTTGCTGCTGGGTTTACGTACCAATTGAAGCGAAAGAAGAAGGAAAACAGCTGTAGAATACCAGGTTCCGCTGATCAAGTTACATGCAAAAGCCTAAATCGCTTTTCCTAGTCCGAAGAAGTACCACTTTTCCGATCGTCTGTTGTGTTTCATAAATGGTCTCTTGAAATCAGCTGTTCCGGTTGCCTGTTTAGTTAGTGCAATAACTGTTTCTCTTCCGTTAATTACAGGAGACGAATGATTTGTTGGTTAGTCCAGTATTTTCCTCCTTCACTACACAAAATGTGACTCTGTCCAGATTTTAAAAAAGGACAGATCCTTACAACTCAGTTATATTTAAAATAAACAGTTGAGCGTTTACATGGGCCTGAACAACGATTGTGGCAGGGGAAATCACGAATCCAGCGGAATGTATTTTAAAAAGGGTATACACCGACTGTAACATTATTTATGTACTTAATTGCTTGGTGCATACCACAGACAACCTTCATAAACACGGGCAGCATTCATCTCACTCTAGGTGAGGAGAGCCCGACGTCATAGTGACGTAGGCACGCGTCATCATGAGTTTCACGAGTTGTCCTATCGACTTTTGTGTGCATTCTGTATATATCGACTGTTGAGTGCGTCTTGAATCTGCATTGTTATTTGTTTATGTGCTTTCATTGTCCTATTGTCCGGTGTTGCTAGCGTGTACGTCGTTCTGAACATGGGCTCTAACGGAGATGAGAGAACTTTCGAGCAGATCCATGAAGATAGTCTGAAAGATTTCACTATCTTTCTTAGTTGATTTACAACACGAAGGCAAAATTAAATGGAACTAGATGGTTTAATGTTTCTAGCAACATTCGGAATTATCTTCAGAACCACTTTAATTTCTCAGTTTAACGTTTCTGCCCACATGTATTACGTACAATTCATTGGACTCCATAAAAATACGAAACACTTTAATTTTTTCCTATTTCACGTTTGTATCCACATGATTTTTTCAATATTAATCGGATTGAAAACATGACTACACACTTTTTTAACTTTCGTTATGGTTATGATTCCTTCATTCAGATATTCGTTACGTTCATGAAACACACAATAACATCCCACATTCTTTGGATTGCAGCTTAATAATTAATTACTTCACTTTTCTGTCCACACGATTTATGCACGATTCATCGGATTTAAAAAGAATGACAAGCTTTCTATTTATTTCGTTATGGCTCCTTCGCTCAGACATTAATTATGTTCAAAAATACACAATAACATCGGAAATTGTTGGGATTACATTTAACAATTCATTCAGCTGGGATGACTGTATCAAACAACTCCTGCCACTTCGTTTGTACACGTATTTACATTTAGTAGTGGTGGGCAGGAAATCGCGTATCTGTTAGAAATCGCAGTGACTGAGAAGTCACAGATATCACAGTAGCAACTTTACAAAATCTAACTGCGATTTCAGTCACAGTTAGCAGTCGCAAGTAGTATTTCACATTCAAAGACGTGAGCCATCTATTGGTCGAATTTAGCACTGCTTTCTGCGATTTCAGTGACAAGTCGCAACTAAGAGTCACAAGTAGCAACTAAAAAGCGCGGTTAACAGTGGCATCTGTTGGCCGAAGTTCGTACTACGTCCATCTCTGCAGTACGCTATGGAGTCTTAACTGCGATTTCCGTGACAAGTCGCAACTAAGAGTCGCAAGTAGCAGCTAAAAAGCGCGGTTAACAGTGCCATCTGTGGGTCAAAGTTCGTACTACGCCCATCTCTGCGGTACGCTATGGAGTCTAACTGCGATTTCCGTGACAAGTCGCAACTAAGAGTCGCAAGTAGCAACTAAAAAGCGCAGTTAGCACTGCCATCTGTTGAGCAAAGTTCATACTACGCTATTCGCTACCGAGTCAAACTGCGATTTCTGTGACAAATCGCAACTAAGAGTCGCAAGTAGCAACTAAAAAGCGCAGTTAACATACTTTTCCTAGTGTCATCTGTTGACCGACGTACGTACTTCGTTATGAGAGCCTTGTGCCTCACGAGATCGATGTGCTGTGTGTGCATATGAAGGGCTTATTTCAATAGTGGTACAAGTCCATTTTTGTTAATTTTGAGATATAGAGTCGTAAAGTTACATGAGCGCTGAAAAATCTGCAGTTGAGACACCAGAAATATTCAAGCATATGGCTTCTTGCTAGAGATGAACCTTTATTTATGTTTGTTTGGATCACTAATTTCAGAAGCATTATAGACAGAAAAGTGGAGGTAATGGACTTGTACCACTATTGAAATAAGCCTTTCATATTATATGACGACATGCACATTCAGCATCAGTTATGGTTGGTCAAATACTGCTGTGACTCTGAATGTATTATATTAATAAGAAGCAACATTGCCGTTTTCTCCTGAAAATATCAAGTAACGTAACAAATGTGTTTGATTCTGCTTCCAATATGACAGTTTTGGTTAATACTCCACATGCCTACAGGACTTTGCAATGTTAACACAGCAGAACTCAGACATCTGTATAAGTGTAGAGAAATGAAAACAGTCATATGAATGCCTCACTTTTGTTACGACACAGTTCAAGACTCGGGAGAAAAGTTTTACACCTGGTGTTCTACATGGCAACTTCACACACAAGAACTTTTTGCCGACACTACTACCACCTACATAAGTAAGCATTTCCTGTGTTACTTTCAAGTAATGCACTTAAGCTGATTTAACTGGAAGATCTGTACTTCCCACTTTCATATCAACAGCCTCAAAATGCATATTGTAGACTTCGGGATATGTTACAGGTCAGTGTCACACCAAGATTGTGGAGAAAGGGGGCGGGGGGGGGGGGGCATGTCGCTCTCCAACAAGTGTTTACCAATAAGTAAGTGGCGGAAAATTATGGGTATAGGACGGCTTAAACATGTGGAAAATGAGATTTTTATTATTCACTCACTGTGTTTGACATTTATTATTCCTTTAAAATCGCACAACAACTTCGATAAAACACAGCTTAATCATTAACACACTTATTTCACAATTGTTTCACTTTTAAACTGCAAATCCTCTAAGAGCTGTCTTGAATCTTCATGAGTCCCTCCCAACAGCCTTGATGTGGATAGATACGTACAGCAACCAGTAATCAGAGTCAGAGCTGTGTCTGCAAAAACACAAGGATTATTAAACAATTTTTGCTGTCATTAATTACTAGAAGTATAATTGACAGAGTAGATTGCTAATATTTGCTATAATGAATATCACATTTGCAAGAACGATCTCACTGAAGTAATTAAGTCCATCGAAACGCTTAGAAACTAACCTATCGTCTGACGAAAACGGTCTAAAGATGCAGTGGCAATTTCTTCAGATCTGTTGACAATGATATTTTCAGTTATCACTTTACTGAGTGACTGAAATGTAGTTCAGGTGCCTGTGAACATAACAATATGTTAGAATTCATTTTCTAAATACGAACTATTACGGTACTGTACGGCTACTTACATATTAATTACACTATTAATATTTTCACAGTTGTTTCTTTAATACAAAATTAAAGCCAACGGAAGAAAAAACGTAAAACATACTTGCCAATGACAGGTTTGTTGCGATGCAATTTTCCGTGTTGACAGATGTAACTTTTTCATACAGTAGTAAGTCGCAGAAATCGCAGAAGTAGCAGGAGTCACAGAAATCGCAGAAGTAGCAGAAGTCACAGAAATCGCAGAAGTAGCAGAAATCGCAGAAGTAGCAGAAGTCACAGAAGTGGCAGAAATCGCGGAAGTAGCAGAAATCGCAGAAATAGCAGTGGCGGAGGGATACACGACCTATGTTCCTTAACTGCGACTCTTAACTGCGACAAATCGCAGTTAAGAATAGCAGATACTGAAAAGTAGCATTCACAGAAATCACTGATATCGGAAAATCGCAGTTTAGCGCATCACTAACATTTAGCTTTGACGTTATCGGTACAACTGCAAAGATCGATGTACGTACTCATTTAGTCGATTTAGGTTATTTACGTCCCGATGTCGTAGCGTTACGTCATTATGACGTAGGGTTCTCCTCACCTAGCATGAGATTAATGCTACCCCATAAACACAGGCAGCGACAATCTACGCACAACCATGGCAGAAACTCTTGTATGTATGTACCAGTTCAGTTATTTAACATGATACCAACACAAACAGAAGGTGTGTCACTGAATGCCTTCAGAAACATTGCAGAAGTATGGCTTAAGCAATAAGCAATAACCCAATATACTTGTGATTGCTAACATCCTATTAGTTAGTCAATGTTTACTAAAACAAATTACAGATACTTCTTTTAATTGATCTCACAGTAATACTTCTAGCTCATTAATTTTATTCTGCAATGACTGCACATTTTGATGGACCAGTTATAAATTTGGGGTTTCTGCTTGGCATATCTAATTCATCACTTACCTTATTTCTCTCTGCCTTCCTTTCGTTTTAATCTGAAGAACACTTCTGGGACGAACTAAGATGAAGAAATACTGGCAAAATAGGAAACTACAAGGGTAGAAGACGAATTTAAGTCATTACATGATCTTAGTTGGTCAATACGAAAGTAACAAAATAAAAAATAGCTTCATACAAAAATCACACATCATGTAAACACCGTCTCTAGGCAGCTAGGTCACACTGTTAAATGGCTGAACTTCGCATTTAATACTAATGCACTCTTTCTGGTTGACAACAAAACTGCAGCCGATGCTGTAAGAGGAATTTTTGCTTTAACCAATGTGCTGATAAAAGATTTTTGTTGTGTCTTGTATGTGACACACAAAAATAGTAGATGTAGATGATTCATGTCTCCTTCTATATTTCATAAATCACATAATGGGGATTCCTTCAGTCCTATTCACAACAGGTGAGTAGGTGATTTCCTTGGTTTAAGTGCATGTACATAATCATTGTTATGAATCATCATCTCCTACTCCACTCAATAAACCAAAGGAATAATGCTATTTTAGGTTTCAGCTGGCTCCATTGTATACCTTTTGATATCTTGGTCGAATCGCATTGTGTCTGCCAGTCATTTTTCGTTTTTTTCATTCATTACGCTCAGCCTTCTTGATCAGGAAATCTACAGTTTGGGATTTCGCAGAAGTTCATTTCTCGATTCGCTAAGCTATCTACTATTTCAGTATGTAAGATGCCACTGTGCCCTGAAATCCAGAAGAAATTTGCCTGTTTGTAACGACTTCTTTGATAACGGTTATGATGATAGGTGACACACCTTTGTTCCATTTTGTTTTCTTAGTCTCTTTAGTACACTTGCGGAATTGGTTAATATCACCATACTACTTTTGTGGAAGATATGCCGTATTTTACTGATTCCTTAACTGAGATGCTTCTTCGTAATAACTTGTTACTTCCTTAGGTACAGAGCATCGGAATTGACAATTTTCTGTATGTTGCACATCCTACTTTGTCGCCATAGATGTTCTTCAGTTCATCCGTATAAATCTTCGTCCAGTACAGGAAAATTATATTTAGCAAAATTTTAATTTCAGTCTTCAAATCTGGAGGACCTTTATATTGTAAGATATTACCAGGGATTAGTACATTTCCTTCTCGACAGCTGACTGGGCCTAGGAATTCTGGTAAGATGATGTATTTCAGTATTTTATTTTCATACGGGGTCCACCAGTCAAAGTTTTTCATAATCAATGGTTTTCTTCTATTTCCAGAGAAATAGTCAATTTTTTCGGTGTCTGATCCATACTTCATTATGCCATTGATCAGGGAGTGTCTTGTCTGTGAGATTCGCTTCAAAATAAATTTATTTGCAAGTTTTCTCCTTCTGATACTCGGTGGTGGTTCCCTTGCCACAACAAGAAGAGCATTTGTAGGTGTGGATAGCACAGCGCCAGTGCATACTCGAATACTAGGTACTGAAGTTTGCCCATCTTTGATATCAAATTTCTTGTCCCATCATGACAAAATATGCTATCCATATTCCAAGACTGATCTCACATGAGCCCCATACAAATTGAGCAGAATTTTTAGGTGAGCTTCCCACCACATGCCGACCACACATCTCAGTGCATTCATCATTGCTTCTATCTTAGAAGAAATATCGTTTCTATGAGGTCACCTTGTTAGCCTCGAGTCAATTCTCATGCCTAGAAACTTCGCTTGAGTCCTGAATGAGATATTTATTCCACCAACCCTCATACTATGTAGGTAATTTGCGACTCTTCTTTGCATAAAAATAACTACGTCATGATTTTTCTATTGTTATCTCCAGCCAAAATCTAAGGTTTGATACAGCATGATCGTTTATTTCTTTTGCTGTTCCTATGGAATAAGCGGTCGAATACAGGCAGAGATAATCAGCGAACTGTAAGATAGATACTCTTGGTGAGAAACATTTTTTACTATGAACAGGAGAGAACCCAGCGTCACTCCCTGAGGGAGAAGTATCCAAGACCCGATGGCATGTCCATTGTTCTTAACATAGATTCATATTTCTGAGAGCAAAGATTTAAGTCCACAAATTTTCTTTATAATGCTGTGATTTACACATTGTCATAAGCTCCAACAGTATCACAGAATACCAAAAACAGGAAACATTTGTACATGAAGGCCAATGAAGGCCAATTGTCAAAATTCTTATTTTGTCAAGAGACTCTTTCCTTCCAAAAACCAAACTGATTCTTGGGAAGAACGTTATCCATCCACCATTCTAATCTGTTCTTAACTATTCTTTCAATGGTCTTTGAAAACGTGAAGCTAGTGATATTGGTATTGTAACATGACGGGTTTAGAATTTGGTGTTTGGTTCAAGGACAGGAATTAAAATCTGCATTGTCCATTCTTGAGGTGCTGGACAACACATTCATATTTCATTGTACAGCCTAAGTAGTATAGAAACTGCCTCATATGACAAGTTTTGGATCATGTTGTAATGTATTCCGTCGATACCTGGTGCTGTATTGGGTGAATTTTGGAGAGCAATAATCAGTTCTTGTTCTGTAAAAGGGGTACACATTTTTTGCTGTGTTCCATCGTCAGGAAAGAAACGTTGTTGCAGGTTGAAGCTGGTGCATTTCTGACCAGGAACTACTCTAACCAAAGCATTTGTTTTTCAATGAATTTGTCTTTGATTTCCTATTTCTAAAACATATGATCTGATCTTATCTTTTTGTATTGAATATAACTTTCCCTCTTACGTGCCTTCAAAACTTTTTTTTATTGTAGCTTCTGTTCGCTCGTTATGTAAAAAATTTTCTAGCGTTGGTGATTTTCTATATTGCAACAGAGGTAATCTTCATGCTAAAGCCCTGGACCAATCTGTATTCCATCAGACAACTGCCAGCCATTTGTCTTTATCATTGCTTCTATTATGTAGCTGTTCATTTGATATCATTATCATTTATATATGAGTGCAGGCTTTCTCAGCGAATTTCATATATGGAGTCTTAACGGGTTGTCAGCCGAGTAGCGTCGTCGTCTCGTAGCAACGTTTCGATGGAATGCGTCTCCATCATCTTCGTCTGAAGATGATGGAGACGGATTCCATCGAAACGTTGCTACGAGATAACTACGCTACTCAACTGACAACCCGTGAACATATATCGTTATCAGTTGCTGTTAACTAAATAACTAAGCATAGCAATTGATTCAAATTTTATCTGTGCAATCTTTAGACATTCATGTAGGAACCCATTTCCCCGTTTTCGAAGCTCCATATCCATTATCAAACCCGAAAATCGAGGTTTTTGGCTACCAAAGTACCATTTGCGGGGATGGCGACTTCTATAACTTCTATTCAGTGTAAACGGTCGAAATTTTTACCGTATGTTCTCAAGATGATGTTCTCAGGGAAGCCTGAAACTTTTTTCAATATCGTTATCCTAGATCCACAGGTTCAAAGTTACCATACTTATGCATGTTTACTATGCATGTAATATCCAATCTGAGGCGTAAATGTAGTTTTGATGGACGTATTGAACAGATGTTAAGAGTTCTAAGATCACTGCAAGGTTTCTGAAGTAACCAAACTATGTTTTTAGGCACCGTTTTTTCACCAATAAAATTTATGGCACACTCTCTTTATGATGAGCACTTAGCACCTATATAAATATGCCCAAAGTTGTACTGCAGTGACGAAAAACTGGCTATAAATTGTCTTAAAATGCCTTTAAAAAAACTTAAACTGACTGCCAAAAATTACATAAAACTGGAAAGTCTACAAATTTAGTATAATATTTCTAAGAATATTTTTACTTTTTTTAAATACAAATCACAAGCTGTGCGTTTTCGATGAACTGAGATCAATGATAAAAGAATCCAGAAAAAATGTAAAACAAACGATTTTGTGTTGACCTTATATAATGTGTTCTTATTTACTGTTTATATGTGTCAAAGTATATAAATGTGTCGAAGTACAATAAATAATTTACTGGCCTGTAGAATTCGTTTTATCTACACAGTACAACATGCTGTAGCAGGTAAAAATGGAACCAGCGGAAAAATCCGCTGACAGGAACACAGAAAAGCGAATATCTTCCTGTTTAAAAGACTCTGACTGAAAAATGAGGAACCATTTGCCTCAGTCCTCATTCCGCCTTCCTCACCAAAAATTTTGGCATGCAATCTGTTCAAATACTGCATAGCACAGTGGAAATAATGCTTACTCCTTCACCATACATCCTGCCGTCCATGTCAACGATATGGTGTGTGAAGCCAGATTATAAATCTACTGCCCCTCGTCGATGATTCCTGTGTAATAATTCAATAACAACTGATTAAAATTTGTTTTTGTCCTCTAACAAGACTATCTTCAATAATCACACTTCCATGATTCAAGGCAAACTATTTCATGAGCATTAATTAGCAGTTAACATCACACCCTCCACTTGTCAGAATTTCTTTGCTAGACTTGAAATTCAGTTCTGTATGTCATGATCTGTGAAGTTCTTACAAAGTTGGTTATTCACTGTATTGCTCGTAATATCATGGAAATTGCTGCTGAATAATAATGTATTTATTGAGTGAACTTTTCAGGACCTTTTTTTTTTGAGGTAAATAGTTCTGTTCCACTCATCTCAGTATCGAGCCCTCCTAAATAATAAATTGCACTGCTCATGTGGTAAATAACAGGAAGTTAAGAAGAGTGCATCAAGCAGTTAATCTACTGCTGTTGGCCTCATCTATTGTATGTTAATCACAAAGATTATCATGATCGCAAGAAATGACAAGTAGTGAGTCACAGGTAATAAAACTGCAAGAAATTGTCTTGTAACATTTTCTGCCAAAGCATCTGAACAATTTTTTGGATTCAACATACAGTTTGTCTATATTTCATTGTTCATATATAGTGAGTACATAAAAATTTGTAAATATAGCTGGATCACATACATGCACTACATATACTACTTCTCCCAGAAGAAGAAAACTGAATTTCGGAATATTTTTTCCACTTGCATGTTTATACCTTAAGGCTTGAAGCGGATTTGCTAGCCCATTTAAATATGGCGTCTGGAAAATAGCTGTTCCAGTTTCTAATTTAGTCAGCACAACCTCTATTTCTCTTCAGTTAAATAATGCAGGTAGACAGCTTCATGCTTAGTCTAATATTTCTACTTCTCCATCACTGTACAAAAATGTCACTCCATCCGGATTTTTAAAAACAAGACATAGCCTGGCAACCCAAGCATATTTCAAAGCTGGCCGGTGTAGCCAAGCGGTTCTAGGTGCTTCAGTCTGGAACCACGCAACTGCTAGAGTCGCAGTTTCCAATCCTCCCTCAGGCATGGTTGTGTGTGATGTCCTTATGTTAGTTAGATTTAAGTAGTTCTAAGTTCTAGGGGACTGATGACCTCAGATGTTAAGTCCCATAGTGCTGAGAGCCATTTTAACCATTTGAGCATATTTCAAAAACAACTGTGTGAATACATGGGAACGAAAATCGGTTGTGGAAGTGGAAGGTTGGCAGCTATAACCGGATTTCGAGAACCGATTTTGGAGTGTGTACATGACCAACCAAAGCGGTATTGGGAAATTGGATTATGATTTAAGACCAAATCACACTGGCCATCACGTCAGATCACATTACATCCCCTCAAAACGTTCTGCAATGCATTTCAAATGGCGGCATCCACACCGGCTGTCCTGTGACATCATGTCCTGTCAAGGCTCCATCAAGGTTTCTTATGGAGAAAGTTTTGACAGCTGACATCATCCATCCATTTTTGATCACGTGACTCTCAAGTTCAATTCCTCCTGATGCATGGCCACTTGCAGATCTCCTTAATTCATTTCATTATGGTGTTTGTGGTTGATGCATGTTGTTTTTATTTTTATTATTTATTGGAAATTGTTTTGTTTCATTATTTATTTTGTTAAAATTTATAATTTTATTTTAATTAACCAATGAGTAATTGAAGCAGTGAAGCATCAGTCTTAACTGTATGAAATGAGCATATTAAATTACTTACCATCTACATTTATAAAGTGGTTTTTTTATACATACCAGTACTGTATTAATATTTTATAAGGAAATGGATTGCTGTATGGCTGCAGCTTGAAGTGAAAAAAGTACTGAGCATAGAATCATATTGATGAGTAAGTGGAATTTATTTGTATTTTGTCATGCATTTGTAATGTTTCTTAGGGAAATGGACTGATGCCTTCAGACAATGCAACAATAGCAAAATGGTATTTTGTGAAGTACAAAAGGAGTAACATATTAGAGTTGTTTCTTTAAATATGTGTTTGCTGCAGACTTATTTATCGTTAAGCAGCTGCATTGTTTGTGAGTGAGACAGATTTTCAAGCATCATTTGTCAATATTTATGTAGTTGCAGTATCTAGCCCCAGTACAAATAAGGCACTTGAACTGTTAAAAGCCGAATACAATATATACAGATATAAATCTTGAAGGGAAAGGTATTGAGGGAGATATCACTATTCTGCAAAAATTTGCACTGGACTGGTAACTAAACTTAACCTTAAACAAACCATTTTTTCAGAGGACGCGATATAAGCTCATAACATTGTGTTGCTTTCAGTGATTTTGGGTACAATTTGATATAACTAATGAGACTGGTGCTTTGTCCTATTTCTCAAGCTCCTTGTATAATGTGTGAAATTTCGTTTCTGTACATTTAATGCCATTTTTTGGACCAACACACTGCTTTTTGCATTGTTTTGCACTTCTGTCTTCCTTCTTTTAACATACAAGCTGTAAACCATTTGAGACCAATAAATGTCATTTTTATACAAATGTGCAGTCCAGCATCCACGTATATAAGCTGCTGCATTATGTATGTGCAATTTCGCATAAAAACACCTAAAAATGATCTCGCAAGCAGTTGAGGACAGCAATGCCAATTGAGATCATGTGATCTGAATTAATCTGACATCCGTAACGTGACAAACAGTGTGAATACACCTTGAAATGATGGTGCCTTGATGTGCCAGTGCTGTGACAGCCAATGTGAATGAATCATTATGAAATCCAGTTTTGAGAGACCCATGTAAACATAGTGAATGGATATTGTACCCTGGATGTATCAGTATAGACAGTATAATTAATTCTAATATGATGACAGAATAAATTATGATTTATCCATGTGTTAATAACTTGGCTTTTATTTCTGAATGTTATTACCAGAAATCCAATAATGACCACACATTTATAAATTCATCAGATATGAAAAATCATTGCTGCCCGATCAACAGACAGCACATCTAGATGCCACTGCCACGTGAACTCGACTTGTAATCAACAGTTGACACAAATTGCAAATGGGCGACATGAGCATGGTGTTCCTGCCTTTGGCCACCTTTTGGTTGGAAACAGTATCTCCCAATAGAGTCACTTTACTGTTAGTGTGATATTACAAAAATTTCTGATGTGAATCATATTTCAGTGCAAGTACTATGAGAAAAGCAGCGTCAATTTTTAAAAGAGCTTTCAAAATATGGTGCCTGCCGCTTTGCACTTCACCAATTCTTGGAGATACAACCAGGAGTGTATATAATGTAAAAGCTAGAACTACAGCACAAAAATCAAGAAGGAATGATAGACACATATTAATTACAGAGCTTAATTAAATGTTTTAATATGAACAAGCCATTAGCTGTCAATATGGATCTAGTAGAATAATTAAATATATATAAGGGGTGATCAAAACGTTACTTTTCAAAGGCCACACAGTCCAGAATTGGTATGTCAATCAGGCAAAATTGTCACGAGCATGGATTCAGTCATCCCACTGATGCATCATGTTGAAGATAACCATTTGGTAGAACAATGTGTCCTGTTGTGTGAAGAGGTATGTAACTGCCTGCTGCACATCCTCTTTTGACAGGACCTATCTACCCTTCAAGGCCTTCTTTAAATGTCAGAAGGCATGATAATCACATGGGGGAAGGACAGGACAGTAGGGCAGGTGCTCGAGGATCTCCTACTTTTGTGTTACAACATTTGCGATATGGGGATGTGTGTTATCATGAAGCGACCAGCACAGGACTTGGCACACCATTCCACAACTGTGGTTTTCGACAGACATGCTGCCTCATGCCATTCTTCATTCTCCTATGGATGTCTACCAGTGTTTGTCCTTCGATAACCAAGAAAAGAATAACAAGAGTGTTAGTCCTGTTTGGACGCATTTGATAACAACAATTCCATAGTTCACATTTCTGCTTTTACCGCATGCACATTGGAAAAACATGAATTCCACACTAATCCCCTGCCTTTTTTTGCTTTGTTGCTATTTCATACCACTCAGCCCACACAAGTTGGGTGTGGGCCATCAGCAGTACAGTATACTACAGTATACAGGTCACTTTAAAAATACTCCATAGAGAAACGGAGGTCCAGAATTAAAAATTAAATGGCCTTCACCATATTGCTACGATGAATAAGAAGTAACATGCAGTCAACAGGACATGCGTCATTCTCTAAAACGGCCGATAACTCGAATGGCAAACCCAAGCGGGAACATAAATGGCTAAAAAAGTGCGCATTTCATCAGGAAATGGCAAACAGTTAAAACTGAAATGCACAAGAAGTGGTGGGGGAGCGCCACTTAACAAATGGTGATGGCTAAAAAGGCAGCGCCCAATACGCAACCTAGTTAAAATGACCATATCGCCACAGGACTCTGAGAGGACGTCGTCCAAGCCGCTGGGAGAGGTTTAATAACTTGGAGCTTATTCCCATGATGGGAGGAACAGTGACGATGCCAAAGTGACACCACGTCCTGACAAACGGCAACACAGAGATCATTGAAGGAATAGTGGGCTGAGGTATGAGGTCTGCAGCCTTAGCAGCAGCGTCAGCAGCTTGTTTTCTGGCAGACTGACATGACCAGGAATGCACATAAACATCACAGTGGCTCCATCAACAGTGAGCAAGTGACAGTTTTCCTTGACCCACTGCACTAAGGGATGGCAATGTACAGCGCACAGAGGCTTTGAAGGGCACTGAGAAAGTCTGAGTGAGGATGCAATTGAAAAGGGGCGAAGAGCTCTGCTGTAAATACTGAGCAGTGTGCTGAAAGCTGATACCGAAAAACGTCAGCGCCAATGATGAAGGCACACCTGACACCACACTCAGTCCAAGAGCCACGAATGTATACAAAGGTGCTATTGCGAAGTTCCTTGTGAAGGTCGTGAAACTGAAGGCGATAGAGCGAGGCTGGAGTAGTGTTCTTAGGAACGGAATGAAGGTCAAGGTGAACACTGGCCACTGCATGAAGCCAAGGTGCTAAAGGGCTCACACTCACTGGAAAAGTTGCAGGTAGTGTGAGTTTAAGCAGTCAGAGCAAGGGCCAAAAGCGAACTCCAGGACATAACAGAGCAGAGTAATGCGCCCCATACTGGCGATCAAAGGAGTCGTCAAAGAAGGAGTCATAGGATGGGCGCCATGCATGGCAGACAAACGGCTTATTCCTGCTGAGTAAAAGTCAGGGCGGTAGGACAGTGGTAATTCAGCAGCTTCTGAATACAGGCTCTCAACTGTGCGAGTATAAAAGGCACCAGTGACCAAATGGATGCCATGGTGGTGGGTAGTAGTGAGACAGCGTAAGAGGGACGGATGTGCACATGCATAAACAAAGCACCAACAGTCTAGTTTTGAACAGACAAGGGACCAGTACAAACAGAGGAGGGTAGTTCGATCTGCACCCCAGGAAGTACCATTGAGGACATGTAGGACATTGAGGGTTTGTGTACAGCAGGCTGCCATGTAAGACACGTGGGAGGACCAAGAGTGTTTCCTATCGAGCATGAGCCTCGGGAATTTAGTAATTTGAATGAATGGAAGAGCAACAGGCCCAGGATGTAAAGATGATAGGAGAACCAAAATGCGTAGCCAGAAATTCATACAAATGGTTTTGTAAGTGGAAAAACTGAAGCCATTGTCGATGCTCTATGAGTAAAGACGATCGAGACATTGCTGAAGACGCTGCGAAATGAGACAGATCCGTGGAGAACTGCAACAGATCGCGAAATCGTCAACAAAAAGGGAGCTGGAGGTGCCCAGCAGGAGACAGGCCGTTATAGGACGACGCTCAGGAAGGAACCCTGAGGCACACCATTTATCTGGATAAAGGTGTCTGACAAGGTAGAACTGAAACAGACCTTGAAAACTTGGTCTGTTAAAAATCCCTCAAGGAAATGGAGCAGGCAGCTACGGAAGCCCCATATGTAGAGAGTACAGAGGATACTAGTCCTCTCAGCAATCCTGATTTAGGTTTTCTGTGATTTCCCTAAATCGCTCCATGCAAATGCCAGGATGGTTCCTTTGAAACAGTACAGCTGACTTCCTTCCCTGTCCTTCCCTAATCCGATGAGACCGATGGCCTCGCTATTTGGTCTCTTCCCCCAAACAACCCAATGCAACTAGTCCTCCAGCAGGTATTGTAGGCTTTCTCCAAATCGAAAAACACCTCACAGTCTGGGATTTCTGCAGAAAACCATTCATGACACAAGTGGACCAAATGACGAGATGGTCAACTGCAGAACGTCTTGCTCGAAATCCACACTGTGCAGACCCACCATCCCAGCTGGGCATGAATCATACATTCCATAACCTTGCAAACACAGCTGGTGAGTGAGATTGTGGTAGCTAGAAGGAAGGCGTTTTTCCTTACCAGGCCTTGGTATGGGTATGGCAGTGGCTTCATGTCAGAGTCTGGGAGTCGTGCCCTCTGCTCAGATGCGGTTGTACGTATTAAGCAGAAAGTGCTTGCCTACAAGAGAAAGGTGCTGCAACATCTTAATGGCAACAGCGACTGCCCCTGGGGAGGAGGATTGGGATGAAGTGTGAGCATTATCTAGCTCCCTCCTAGTAAAGGTGGCATTGTAGCACTCACGATTCTGACAAGATAACAGCCTCCTTCGTTTGTTTCCAATGGAGGAAGGCAGGGTAATAGTGGGAAGAGATCGAAATTTCCGCAAAATGGGGGCCCAAGATGTTGGAGGTAGCAATAGGGTCCATGAAGAAATTTTCTGCTACTGTAAGGCCGGTAATTGGGGAATGGACCTTGGTCCTAGAGAGATGTTGGAGGTTGGCCCACATGACAGAGGAAGGGGCAGAATAGTTAAAAGAACTGGTGATTGAAATACAGCTACCTTTTTGCCTACCCCGAAGAACTTGATGACACTCTGTGTGCATCTGTTTATAATTAATGCAGTTTGCCGTCGTAGGATGATAATTAAAAACGTGGAGACCACGTCTCCGCGCGCAAATTGCGTCGCGGCATACCTAAGTCCACCAAGGGACTGGGACATTGCGTGGTAAAGAGGAAATGCGAGGAATGGAATGCTCTGCAGCGGTAAGGATAACATCTGTGAGATATTCCACCTAGTCATCACAACTGGGGAACACAGGATTTGCGACTAGCAAACAACTTGCGAACGACTGGGTAAGGAACTTCTTCCTTTACCTGGATCTCCTGGACGGCTCACTCACTGAGATACATGGGACAATCTTGAGAAGAGGCGGTGTGGTCGCCATTGCAGTTGATACAGTGGGGAGAAGGAGGTGAACAATCACCCTCGTGCATGTCCCTATCACAGGCTAACATTTGTCCAGGTGTCGACAAGACATTTGAGTGTGGTTGAAATGATGACACTGGTAGCAGTGCATTGAGTTCAGAATGTGCAGTCGAACTGTGATAACTTCGTAGCCTGCTTTGATCTTGGAGAGAAGCACCACTCGATCAAAGGTGCGAAAAAGTGTGTGTGTGAGCACTAAGGAGACATCTACCTATTTCATCACCTGATGGATGGCAATGATGCCCTGATCAAAGACATATGTTTGGATTTCTGCCAGTCAGACCCTCGAGCAGCCTAGTGTCAATAACACAATGGGAAGAGTTCAGGTTCTATGGGCCTCAACACGAACAGGATAGCGATGGAGAATTAAGGTGACAACCAGTTGTTGTGCTTGAGAATCAAAAGTAGCTCCAAAAGCAAAGAGCCATTCCGTAAACGAGAGCAGAATTTCACAGGTCTGGCAATTGCATCAACACGCTTCTCGATAATAAAAGGATTTACTGTCGTTAAGGACTGACCATCTTCAGAACTTGGTGCAGCTGGAAAGGCCTTTGAATCGTTAGCCTCATTGTGTTTACAATTTGTAGACATTAATTGTGAAGATGACTGGCTCATTGCGAGAAAATCCCCCATGATTTCCAGTGTCTCCGATGGCACGCCCCTTCCAGCTGGAGACCCCCTTCGCAAGGGGGCGCAACTGTCTTAGGTGGCTGTTCACGCCTCACACCTCAGGCCGCACGTACCGAACACCTGACAGATGGACCAATTGGCAATTAGGGTAGGTAGCAGCTCAGGTAATCACCCTTCCCTGGGCCTGGCCTACTAGGGTGTACGTGTGAACCCTACCTGTCGACCCAGGGCTGGGAATTACGCTTTACCCAGTCACCTGTAACGCATCAGACATGTGGCCTGGCCTTCAAGAGCGCACAGGGAGGAAGAAGAAAAAGAGGAGCCTCAAACGCCGAAGCCGAGGAAGGATAGGAGAAGGTGAACAAAGAAAGGGAAAGGGAACGAAAAACAGTCATGAGACTGTTCCTATGTCAGCTGCAGACAATGCAGAACATTCCCAAAAACATCCCAGACACGTTCACCAAAGGAGGGGATAAAGAATAGCAAGAGGATACACATGCAGCACAGAAGGGAAAAGATGCTGCAAAGGCTGGGGCTCCATAGTAGCCAAGCATGAAACCACCAAAGAGTGGCGAGCCCCCTGGGAAGGGGAGGGGGAGTTGGGGAGATGAAGGTAGGCATTTGGGTGGACAGTGGAAATATAGAAGGTGGGAAAGACAGAGGGTGAGGAAGAGTTTGGTGTGTGGGCAGGGCAGTAGTAACAGGAAGAAAGAGATGGGGAGAGAGGAAAGTTGATGTTGGTAGGAAGGATAAATTTCAGGATGGGTCTCATTGCCTGGGAGAGGAAGAACTAATAGAAATTTGGTGGGGCTGATATCAAGCAACATTTGCATGGCAGAGGAAGTGTCAGATCATGGTTTTATGGGTGTGGAGAACTTCCTTGCTTAACCCATGAGAAGGTGCACCCTAGAAAGTTACACAGTTTGGTGCACAGGAGCAATATGCTCATGCTATTTAAATCATATTTTTAGAAAAAGGTAATATAATACTATTATAAGGGGGTGGTTTGTGTTGTTGCTCCGGATGATGATTACCCGAATATTTTGTCAGGATTTCTAAATGGCGGGCTTTGAGGTACGGTAATATGCGAACACTGAGAAGTATGTTTAAACAGTTTTATTAACAAAAGGCTGATTGTGAAACACGTACGCTACATGCACCCAGTATCACTGTGTCTGCCATCCTAACACCGACTAATTACAGTCGTATTGAAAGGCTCCATGGTGAGCTAAGAAAAGAGACATATTCGCGCTCGAGTCCACGCTAGTCAGTACTTAATCTTAGTCAGTACTTAAATCAGTTTACACGATTTCTGTTTTTACCATGATTGAGAAGTGTGTGACATGCCATAGGATCGTTAGTTCCAGGGTATGGTGTGATGGGGCGAATGTAGTGGCGTGGGAAATGGGGACATAAATGAGGCTCACCAGTAGTATTGTAGGATCTGCAGTAGAGATAGGAAAATACTAGAACAGGAAGGGAAAATTGCAGCTCTTCAAGCTGACCTAGACAAGGCAAGGGAGGATCTGGACAGGTTAAAGAGGGAGAAGGGTGAACAGAGGAGGGAATTGGCAACAGATAATAGGGGGAACAGGCAAAGGAGAGCATCAGACAGCTTTGTCATAAATCTTAAAAATAGATTTGACCTGTTGCCTCAGTCAAAATCGGATGAGCCGCATGTAGCTGAAGCTGTAGAAAGGGCACAACAAGCTTTCAAGGACTTGAAAAAGTTAGGGAAATTTGTAAAGAGAAAGAAAGTTCTGTTGTTAGGTAGTTCCCATGGTAGCGGTGTTGGCCAACTACTGCAGGAAAATGGGTCCAGAGTGCCAGGTCACAAACTTTTTCAAGCCTAGTGCAGATCTGGGTCAGGTAACAGAGGATGTAGGTTCTTTATGCAAGGATTTCACAAAGGAGGATGCCGTGGTTATAGTGGGTGGTCCGGGAAATAGCATTGACAGAGACTCTGAATATTCCATAGAGAGTGACCTAGTGAAGATACATCAGCAACGAAGCATACGAGTGTGGGATTTGTGTCTGTGTTGAGACGCCACGATCGGCCTCATTTGAACTCTTCTGTAGGGATGGTGAACTTGGAGTTGGAGTGGCTGCTTAGGTCAGATATAGGGTCCCATATTGGTTTGATTCCTGTGGATGTTATCGATAGGTGGGACTACACTAGGCATGGCCTTCACTTAAATAGGAAAGGGAAGGGAAAACTGTCTGGGTTGATTGCAGAAAACTTAAGGGGGGACACTGTCACAAGAGGTAAAATACCAGTGGTCACAGGTGTCAGAGGGATGCCTTTTTTAGGATAGGGAAGGGGGAAAGAAAACGAGTTTTAAGAGAGATTGGCAGACACACTCAGTTTGAGAAAACAGATGAACAGGAGTCAGATTTTAGCATACAGCCTCCATTTAAACAATGTTTAACAGAAAGTAATCAGAAACTGCCAGTTCATCTTCGCCAAAGCAGTTATAATCCCATTAGTATGCAGTATCAGTTATCTTTATTACACCAGAACATTCCGGGACTCAGAAATAAAGTTGATGAACTACTCTTTTGTGTCACTGAAATGAATTCATCTAACCAAATTGACATCATCTGCCTCTCTGAACAGCAGAGTAGATATGGATGGAGGAGGAATTGCCACATTTATTAAAAACAGCCATAAATTCAAGAACATTGACATTAATAAATTCTGTTTAGAGCAGCATCTAGAAGCATGTGCAACAGAAGTAGAGTTCCATAACAGATCCTATATAATAGTAATTATTTACCTAGCACCTGCAGGAAATTATAATCTATTAATAAATCATCTAGAAGCTCTTTTGGGTTATTTAACAGGAAGAAACAAAGAAATTTTGATTGCTGGTGACTTTAATACAGATTTTCTAATGCAATCTTCCAGTAAACGTTCACTGCAGTTAGTAATGTTGTCTTTCAATCTAACTCACACTGTAAACTTTCCAACTAGGATCACTAAATCCTCAAGGACAGCCACTGATAACATTTTTATAGACGAATCAAAGGAACAAAATCATATCATAAAACCTGTTATAAATGGACTATCAGATCACGACATGCAGCTCCTTGTTTTAGATGTAAATTCTAAGCAGATTATCAAGACTGCTAAATCTGAGTACAGTAGAGTAGTCAATCAACCAAAAATTGGGTGTTTTAGAAAACTGCTCAAAGATGTGAACTGGAAAGATGTTTATAGTGCTCAGGACATGAATGAAAAATATAACACACTCATGAACAATGTCAGTACCATGTTTGAAAACTATTTTCCTCTAAAAGTTACTCAAATTAAACAGATTCTATAATAAAATCATGGATTAAACAAGGAATAAAGATTTCCTGTAAGACAAAAAGGAAAATGTATCTGTCGACCAAGAATAGCTCCAATGATGATGATTTAGATAAATACAAGGAAGACTGTAAAATACTAAAAAAAGTAATTCAGACATCTAAACAAATGCACTACAAGAAGAAGATAGCAATGTCAGGGAACAAAATAAAAACAATATGGGATATAGTGAAAGAGGAGACTGGTAGAACCAGAAAGGAACAGGAGCAAATAGCACTAAGGGTAGATGACACATTAGTAACCGATGAGCATAGTGTGGCAAATCTATTTAGCAAGTACTTTATATCTGTTACTGATAGAATGGGACTGTCAGGGTCAGTAAATAATGCCCTTGAATATCTGAAACTAGCCTTTAAAAATAGCTTCAGGTACAAGAATATGTCTCTCACTTCACCAAAAGAAATAACTTCCATAATAAAATCATTAAAAACAAAGCATTCTAGTGGTTATGATGAAATTCAACAAAGTTAATTAAGGCATGTTCTTGTGAGTTTAGTACAATTCTAAGTTACTTGTGTAACCAGTCAATTATAACTGGGACATTTCCTGACTGGCTAAAATATGCAGATGTTAAGCCTCTATTCAAGAATGGGGATAAGGAGATACCATCAAACTACAGACCGATTTCACTTTTGCCAGCATTCTCAAAAATTTTAGAAATAGTAATGTACAGGCAGCTGCTCAACCATCTGACCACAAATAACATATTATCAAGCACACAGTTTGGATTTCTGAAGGGTTCTGATATCAAGAAGGCTATTTACACCTACAGTGAAAATGTACTTTATTCATTAAATAACAAGTTACAAGCAGCAGGTATTTTCTGTGATTTGTCAAAGGCATTGTCGATTGTGTGAACCACAACATCCTTTTAAATAAATTAGGATTCTATGGTGTCATGGGCAGTGCTGCAAAGTGGTTCAAGTCATACCTCGCTAACAGGAAACAAAGGGTGTCAGTGCAAGGGACTAGTGAATTAAGTCATCAGTCATCATCAGAATGGGAAGAAATTACACGTGGTGTCCCACAAGGATCCATCTTAGGGCCATTGCTTTTTCTTGTGTACATTAATGATCTCTCATCAGTTACACTGCCAGAAGCAGAGTTCATTTTGTCTGCACATGACACAAGTATTGCAATAAATAGTATGTCAAGTGTAGTTCTAGAAAGATCTGCTAATGATATTTTCATGGATATTAATAAATGGTTTAAAGCCAACTCACTGACATTAAACTTCGAAAAGACTCACTATATGCAATTCAGAACCTGTAAGATGTTTCTACCCAGCATATGCATAAAGTATGAAGAAGAGCAGATAGAAGAGGTTGACAATCTTAAATTCCTGGGATTAAAACTTGATAATAAATGCAGTTGGGAGGAGCACACCACAGAACTGCAGAAACGCCTTAACAAATCTGTATTTGCTATTCGAGTGTTAGCAGACATAGGCGACATAAAAATGAAAAAGCTTGCATACTTTGCCTACTTTCATTCCATAATGTCATATGGTATACTATTTTGGGGTAACTCTTCAAGTCAAAGAAAAGTTTTCAGAGTCCAAAGCCGTGTAATACGTATTATTTGTGGAGTAAATTCACGGACATCCTGTACAAACCTCTTCAAAGAACTGGGTATACTAACTACTGCGTCTCAGTATATTTACTCCTTAATGAAATTTCTCCTAAATAATATGTCTCTTTTTCCAACAAACAGCTCATTTCATATATACAATACCAGGAACAAAAATGATCTGCACAAGGACTTAAAAGCACTTACTTTAGTTCAAAGAGGGGTCCACTACTCAGGAATACTCATCTTCAATAATTTGCCAGCAAACACAAAAAATTTAGTTACAAATAAAGATCAGTTTAAAAGGAGCCCGAAAGACTTACCAGTGGCCAACTCCTTCTACTCCATTGACGCATTTTTTAATAGAAACAAACAATATATTGTATTTATTCATACTATTAGTATTGTTATTTCAGCTTTAAAAAAAATTGACATGTTCCATATCCACGAGGATCTCCTCATCACGGACCTATGGAATGAAAAACTAATCAAATCTAATCTACTTAATACTGCCCACTGCAGACGGTGGCCAGCCGCACACCCTCGTTGCAGTGCGGCTGGACAAGTGTCTACTGACCACACAAATTTTCAGCATTCCAGACAGGTCGGCTGGCGAGCGCGTGTTAACGTACCGCACGGTTGTGCACAATCCGTAGACCCTTACAGTATCATAAGAAATCATTATATGAATTGAAAGGCACTTATCTACGTAATCATAGTATTTATTAAGGTATAAGTAACAAAAAAATGCAGTCTTATGCATAAAAAAGTCTTGTGAACTTTGATTATTTACTTATGGCACATATAACTAATTTAATATATAAAAAATCAAAAAGTGCATATATTTTCATTAATCAGTCTTCCATAGAATCTGGAGAAATGTGTCTTTCATAGCATAACATGAATGTTACATGCCCAGTGTAGAGTGATTTGTGACACAAAGTACATGCTTTTTTATAGCGTCTATTCTTCCTTCTTGGATAAAGCGCACAAAAGCCACTGGGTCCTGTCTCTGTTTCCATATTAGGAAGCGGTATAAACCGCACATTCGTAACTTGAGATCTGATGAAATGTTCTGCAATGTTATTCTTCTTGAAATATGTGGTTTTACCATCTCTAGAGCCAAATATTTCAGGAATACATGTCTTACATTTTGTGTGGTTTATGTGTATATAATTTGCGCGTTGTTCCCAGTTATAATCAAAATAGTGAAGAACAGTCTCATTGGCCACCATGAAGAAATTCGCCCAACAGAGTAATCGTCTTTCTTTTGGTCAACAACGTCCACATCTCCTTTAGTACTATTGTAAAATATAACACTTTCTGGTTTAGCTTCAGTATCTGTCTCTTGATCGACATTATCGTCGTTATGGAGTGCGGATAATATAAGTACAATTTTCTTCGTCTTTTTCCTTGGTACTAAGATACGATAACATTGTTTTCACCAAAACCAAAAACAGAACTTGGCAACGGTCTGTTCTTTGTTGAAAAAAATAATGGAGCGATTTCTTTTCTATTTTTGCGTAATGTGCCGACTGCTGTTGTTCTGTAGACATTTTTCAATTCTATGAATAGTGGAATCGACGTGAAATAATTGTCCAGTGTTATGTTCCTACCACTGTTCAATATAGGAGCAGCAACCGTCTTAACCACGTCAGCAGCCGCGTTGCTCAAATTATAAGGTCCCTAGAGGCTGAATTCCGGCAAATATCTACAACTTACACGTATAAAAGTTTTTCGCATCTACGAGGGTGTAGATTTTTATGCCGTATTTCGCTGGTTTATTTGAAATATATACCAGAAACTTACAGCAGCCGCTGAACGATTCCAACATTTCATCAGTAGTACAGTACTCTCCAGGTGTATAATTGTCGTTACAATGTCTAAACATGCCCTAAAATATTTCTCGGATAGGCACTAGGTTATCAACTTGCTTTCTTGCCTCCCGAATATTAACATCATCAAAACGTAATACTCGAAAATAAGAAGCGCTTCAGCACATTGTTGCTGTAAAAAAATTATAGGCTGTACCATCATCAGTCGACATTTCTTTCACATTCAAATGATTTGTTTTCTTCAAACCAGCCATGTACAACAATCCAGTGAATGCCTTTATTTCAACAACGACTGTCAGCTTACAATCCAGTTCTCGTGAAAAATTTTCTTGTAATTTTGTGATATATATATATTTGTGTATATAACTATTTTATCAATCATTCCATCATCCAAAAACATAGAAACACATTGTAAGGGAGTTTGTGCATTCTTAGCTGCTTGTTTGACCCCTGACAAATGAATTACGATATTCCAAGTCCTAGTACACATATTACTTATGGGTTTGTGTATAAGCCATTTTGTAGACCCATCTTTTCCAGTATAAAATGGTATCCTACCTCTTGGTTTGTGTGGCTCTTCATGTGCAGCTTCATCCGGAGATTGTTCCATATCTGTCTGATGGGGACTATCAATATCGGAGCAGTTGCTTTCAGGGTTGTCTACATGATAGTCATCTGTATCATCCAGATCCAATATACATTCTTCGTCCAAATCAGGGTTTTCCAGCCATGCAAGTATTTGTTTTGTTTGTCGGTCATCAGTACTGATTATTGTGAGCTGTATATAATAAAGAACATTATTGCTAAAAATAAAATCACCTTCGGCTTGTTAAAATGTAATAAAGCAAGAAATAAACATTTACATAACAAGAAAAATATACTTACACGGATAGGAGCACGACAAGCAAAACGCTGCACTTAACAGCGCGATGGCATAACCAATTCTCTGGAGGTTACAGGCACACTGAGCAACGCGAAAGTGTGTTGTACGGGGAGGTAATGAATGCTTAGGAAGGTACTGAGATGCTCGCCATGCTATCGTGTTAATAACAAACAGTTATCGAAATGAATTTTATGTGAGAGAAATGCTCATTGGGCACCTTCACACGGGTTAAATATCGGTGCTTATATACACACATTGGAGTCCAGCTACATTGAAAGTACACTGCAGCAACGCCCTCAAATGGAAACTTGATCGCTTCTTATAGAATTTCAGTCTGATGACTGACTTAAGAATGTGTGTCGTAAAATGTATGTATGAAGACGGTCAAATGTTACTTGTTGCAATCAATCACCTGCCTTGCAAGATACCACATCCTGTCATATGTTATACAGATGATACTACACTGTTTACCTCTCATCAGAACATCTCTGAATTCAATCAGAAACCTGACCTGGTGAAAATAGAATCTGCAACGAACCATACAAATGTTGGCTTGGTTCCTGCTTTCATGCTGTATGACCGGCCCCAATTGAACAGCTCTGTCAGGAGGTTCAATATGGAGCTAGATCAGCTGCTTCGGGCAGCTACTTTGTCAAGCATAGGTTTGGTTCCTGTTGATGGTATTGGTAGGTGGGACTTCCCAAGACATGACCTGCATCTCAATAGGAAATGGAAGGGTAAACTGGCTGGGATTATAGCAAAATCTTTAAGGGGGGGGGGGGCACTGAAACTCATGGGAATACTTTTTTAGGCTAAGATCAGTATCCAATCATCCTACATTGATTGAAATTAAGCTTAATGAAAAGTTCAGACAGGCAGGTACTAGAGATGTGAAAATATCACAACATTCTCGTAACAGTAAAGTGAAAAATAATGTTAGTATGTCACAAGATTCACATAAAAGCACAGTAAAAAATAATGTTAATATATTGCATCAAAATATCAGGGGATTAAAAAACAAAGTAGATGAGCTTCTTGTTTGTATAGAAGATTTAGAAACTGAGGGTGCAATAGATGTACTATGCCTGTCTGAACATCATATAGTCACAGGTATGGAAATGGTAAATGTAGGTGGATATAACCTTTCAGCACATGTAAGTAGAGACACTATGAAGAGAGGAGGAGTTGCCATATATGTTGAAATCAGTCATAGTGTGAAAAATTTTAAAACTAGAAAATTTTGCATAGAGCAACACATAGAATCATGTGCATCTGAGCTTAAACTAAATAAAGGCACTTTTATAATTGTAGCTATGTATAGGTCCCCATTGGGAAATTTTCAACTATTTTTGAAAAACTTGTGTTCTTTGTTGTGCTACCTGTCAGACAAAGGAAAGCAAATTATTGTTTGTGGGGATTTCAATGTAGATTTTCTGACAGAGTCAGATAGAAAGCTTGACCTTGAAGTATTACTTGGTTCTTCCAATTTGACACCAGTTATTGATTTTCCAACACGGGTGGTACAGGAAAGCAGCACACTGATAGATAACGTTTTCATAGACCAACATAAATTTAATCAAATAAAACCTTTTGCTGTCAAGAATGGTCTGTCTGATCATGATGCAAAGCTAGTTACAGTATATGATATAGCTCCATACAGTATTGCAAAACAGTCCTCCAAAATAGTGTGTTCCATTAACGATTTAACATTTCAAAATTTTAGGGAAAGCTTGCAACAGTTAGACTGGGTTGAGGTGTACAGGGAACATGGTGCTAATTTAAAATTTAACATATTCCATGATACCTTTGTGAGTATATTTGAAAACAGTTTCCCTAAGAAAACAGTGAAATATAATTGTAAGAAACCATGTAAAAATCCATGGTTTACTAAAGGGATAAACATATCTTGTAAACAGAAAAGGGAAATGTATCTTATAGCTAGGAGGAGTAATGATCCCGAAACAATGAAATATTATAACAAGTCCAGAAGTATGTGGATTATGTCTGAGATTACCACATCTGATAATAAAATTAAAACAATTTGGAATATTGTGAATAGGGAAACAGGGCTACCGAGAGCACAAGAAGACTGTATTTCTATCAAACAACGAAAAGTTTGTCAGCAAGAAGTCAGAAGTAGAAAACACTTTTAATAATCATTTTTTAAGTGTTGTAGAGTAAATAGGTTCTAGCTATTCATTAGAAAATGCAAGGCAGTATATGAAAGAGGCAGTACCTATGCAATTTGATAAAATTTGAATCCAACCCACCCTTCTTACTGAAATTAGGAAAATAATAAATTCACTCAAAAGTAAAAGCTCACATGGAATTGATGGCATTTCCAACAGAGTACTAAGAGCTTGTTCCCAACAAATAAGTAGGATTCTCAGCCACATACGTAGTAGCTCACTGAAACAGGGAATTTTTCCAGATAGACTGATATATGCTATTGTTAAACCATTGCATAAAAAAGGGGATTGATCTGATGCTAACTACTACCACCCAATCTCACTTCTGACAGCTTTATTCAAAGTTCTTGAAAAAGTAATGTATTCAAGAGCAGCATCACATATTTGTAAAAAATGAAGTACTAACAAAATGTCAGTTTGGTTTTCAGAAAGGCTTTTCAACAGAAAATGCTATATATGCTTTCACTGGGATGTTTTGTGATCTCTCAGAGGCTTTTGAGATAAGCTTAAGTATTGTGGCATGAGTGGGACAGTGTACGAATGGTTTAATTCATACTTACCTGGAAGAATGCAGAATGTAGAAATTAACAGTACAGATAGTCTACAAAAACCAGCAGAGTCCTCTAACTGAGGAGGTATCAAGAATGGTGTCCTACAGGGTTCAGTCTTGGGTCCTTTTTTGTTCTTAATATGTATTAACGACTTGCCACTCTATATTCATGAAGATGCAAAGTTAGTTCTTTTTGCTGCTGATACAAGTATAATAATCACACCCAACAAGCAAGAATCAACTGAGGAAATTGCAAATAATGTCTTTCAGAAAATTATTAAGCGGTTCTCTGCAAATGGTCTCTCACCAAATTTTGAGAAAACACAGTTTATACAATTCTGTGCAGTAAATGGCATAACACCATTGATAAATATAGGCTATGAACGTAAGTCTGTTGCTAAGGCAGAATACTCAACATTTCTGGATGTGTGCATTGATGAGAAATTGAACTGGAAGAAACACATCTGCTGAAACGGTTAGGTTCAGCTACTTATGCCTTTAGGGATATATCTCTGTGTGTGTGTGTGTGTGTGTGTGTGTGTGTGTGTGTGCTGCAGAACTTCATATTAAAAATAATATGACAGAACTTGTTGTTAGGGGGACGTTCATGACCACAATATTAGGGTTACGTCGAAGTTAGATATACCTCGGTACAGGTTAGCAATGACTGGAAATTCTCACGAAGTAAACCCACTCAGAATTTTCAATACGTTACCAGTCTTTTCATCGGACCATTGATATAATTAGTTTTAAACATAAATTGCACAACTGGTTAACAGATCACCCAAGTCCTTTAATCCATACATGCATTTTTTCATCGTTACTATTACGACAGGAGCGGGTATACAATGTAAAAGGCATATTACTATATATATAACTAGGTCTAGATTGGGTCTTAGCATCTATTCCACAATGCCAGATCTTGTAAGCGATGATATCTCGGTCGGCGAATGATTCCAGTCCAGGTAAAGAGGCATTTTCACATCGGACGATAGCGAGAGTAAACCATCCACTTCCAGTACTCCCTGTGGCAACGTCAAGACTGAAATTAACTCGACATCCACGGAAAAAAATCGGTCAATTCAATATGACACTTTGTGCAGTTCCATTTGTGTGATACTTTGATTTACCAGATTATTATATTAACTTTTAGAAACTGTTACTTTTAATTGTATTATTATGTACTTCAAGAACTTTGGAGAACGAATATTTAATGCTACACATTGTACTACTGTGCATTGTGTATACTTTATCTTGCATGAAACTGATGAAACCTATATCATTGTGAACTGATTTACGGTGAATAAAGATTCTTCATTTTTGACATATTTGTAAATCCTTTTAATTTATGACGGCTAAAAGGCATGCATGCTACAAGCCAACAGTAAATTAACAAAATGAACGGCTGTCAAGTGACGAGCAAGGATGTTAGTATTTTTCAGTTCTTGAGGTATGTATGTTGTGCAAAGATGATAAAAGAAGGTAAACAACATGGCGTTTGTGCGCGGCGTAAAGACTAAAACAGTTGTTTGGAACAACTGAAAACAAGAAGTCCGTTTGCGTGTTGTGCTGTGCTGGTATTTTTATTTTTTTATATAGTAATGTAGGGCTTATGTTACACTAAAGTGTGACATTGGCAGTGAAACGTTTGTACAATTTAAAGCTGCGGCATATGAATTAAAATGATCAGAAGAAGGTAAGCTCCTGCCAAGTTTATTGATGTACTTGTTGTAGCTGAAGTTGTAAGCTTGTCATGACTCTATCATGATGTCTTTTTATGTGAGTTTTGCAGCGGTAACTTTTCCTCGATCGATAATAAAACATCCGATGTACTGCAAAATTTAATTGTGTATTTTTCTAGACCCTACTACTACGCTGAATGTATTTTAAGTATGTTAATATTGGTGGAACAGCCAACATCGCAGTATTTCCTGTTTATGAAATTATATGCCAAAATTCCATATTCTTATTGACGCGTGTTTAGACCGGTGAAGTAATTCTACAAAATGCTGGCATTTTATTCGGAGAAACAGTTAAAATTGATCCGTAAACGTTAAATTGGATGTTGCAGGAAAGAGAAAGTTAAAATTTTGCTTTCACCCAAGTATTTTAGCATTGGAGAAATTAGGATGCAACCGATTTGTTTTATGACATTGTGCACGCTAACTGAATTCCGATGTCTGGTTTATCTGTTGATTGGGCATCAGGAATGTTGTTTCACTAGCACCCTTGCAGCAATAATTATACATATCGCCAGTCTCGTAAGTGTTTGGCCAGAATTTACTCTGTTGTTTGGAAATATCGAGTTAATTTTATCTCAAAAATGTTAAGAATGTAAAAAGTGTTAAGATCTAACCCAATATATAAGATAGGTGGCCATACCATTTATATTACGGGTTATTTTACTTGGCCCTATTACTCTTTGCTCTATCATAAAGTCAATGACATGTTTACGCAGTCCAAAAATTCCAAATATTGGATTCACATTTCTCTTCAGAATTATATAGGCCTATGGTGACTGAATTGGTGTAATACATTTTAATTCTCCACTGGGAAAGGTTAAGTATGGAATTTAAGTCAGGCATTTGTTGATGCTAAATTGGCTTGTTTACTTAAATAGGAAGATCTCAGGCTGAAAGGCAAAACATGCATAAAAATTCTTTATAATATGGAGGTATATGTTCTACCACACATCAAGATTATTTTGTCTGCAAAGAAAACAGTCATTTGGTTACATTTTATGTTTGAAGATTACTGAATCTGAAAACTACAAAAGAACAACTTCTGATTTTGTACACTCTCAAATGGACAAATCAGTTACATTACGTTCATCATCATATATCTTTGCTCTGTTATTTACAAAAAAAAAAAAAAAAAACACAACTTCCTGCACATTGATGCAGTACTATGGTGTATATGCATGGCAAACATCTGGTTGCAAAGTTAGTATTCCTGTTGCATCATCTGATAATATGATCAGTGTCACTTTTCGCATTAGACTACTACAGTGCAGATACCCGAACAGTTATGTGCCATGTCTACTTTTTGACTTTGTCAAGTGTTCATACTTTTCAATTCCACTGTGTTTTAAGCACTTAATTGAAACTCCATATAGGGCCTAAAGGAAAAATATATGATAATACAACTTCTATTGTGGGACATATGTCTGTGTAAGTAGTGCACATGTTAAAATGTGGTGTTTCGATCTAATTATTAGCTTTTTTCCAAATAGTACCTCAATTATGACTTGTGAATCTGATAACTTGCTTGTCTGTTACATGGTATCAAGTCTTTAGCAACTTTACATTTGTTAGCATTCAAACATTAGTTCTACATGAATTGAGAGTTTTACAAATAAATGATCTTGGAAGGTGGTAAAACAGTCACACCTCCATATTTTTATTTCGCTTTAGCCGTTTGGTATGAGATACTTACTTTTTCACTTCAGTATATTATTAAAGTGTAGTGTTGGGTTTCCAGAATCAGTCATATTTCCATGAGCAGATAGTGGTAGAAAATGCGATGATGGAATTTAAACAAGAAGTAACTTAAATATTTCATTTTAGGCTAATTTGAATTCCTGCAAAATTTTTGTATAGGTCAGTTTTTTCATTAGGCCTAATTATGTCTGCTGCATATTAACAATTATCATTGGGCTCGTTAAGTTCTGAATGTGGGTTGGAGTTTTTGGCATGCCAGATTTTATCACCATTTTATTCAAGTTTACAATCCATTTTTCTTAAGTACCAGAGACAATTGCTGTTGTTTGCCACTAACTTATGTTCTTTTATTGAACCCCTCTAAAAGTTCAAATGCGTATGTTTTGAAGACTGGGGCTATTTAATGTAAATCATTATGTAAACTTGTCAGACTATAAAAATATTGGGATACTTTTTGTAGCCTGGATAATTGACCTAACTTTTTACATTAAATACACTAAGTTGTCAACATTTATAAAGCCTGTAGAGTTGTTGATGTAAAATTTTGCATTTATGGCAACTAACAGCTGTGAGAGTGAATACTATCTAGTGGTGTTGTGGACACGTGATGCAGTATGAAAAGTATTTAAGTGGAGCAGAGATCAATGTAGAATCTTAGGCCACATATTGAGAAATCCAGTGAAATAAGTTGCTTCGACAAAGAGCAGATTGTTACGGCTTGGCACCTGGGAACTAGCATCTTGGAAAGAGTGAAGCTGTTTGCATGATACTGTTGTGAGCATCTAAGGAAAATGGTAGAAGGATAATGAAACAAAGATTAGGCGACAAAGTGGTGGACTGATGAAAGAGTACAACACTGATGCAGGCACAAGTGTTTGAGAGCACAACATCCAGTGCACGTGGTTGAAGGGATTCATGGTAGACAACAGTTGTATGTTCCTACATTTGTCCTACAGTGTCACCAGTTACGGTTGCGGTGGGCTTGGGATCATCAGTATTGTACCATGGATCAATAGCAACATACTACCTGATTGGCTTAATCATGTTCCTTGTTACATCATGTTGATGGTGGTGTCAGGATACACCATTAAGAAGGCAAATGGTTTCTTGAAATGTGTACCATGTCACGGATGTGGGCCAGTAGGGGCAGTATTATGTTGTTAGGGTCAATCACCGCCGGCCGCAGTGGTCTAGCGGTTCTAGGCGCGCAGTCCGGAACCGCGCGACTGCTACGGTCGCAGGTTCGAATCCTGCCTCGGGCATGGATGTGTGTGATGTCGTTAGGTTAGTTAGGTTTAAGTAGTTCTAAGTTCTAGGGGACTGATGACCACAGATGTTAAGTCCCATAGTGCTCAGAACCATTTGAACCAACCATTTGGTCAATCACCTGGGTGTCCATAGTCTGCAGTATTCTCTCTCCCAGGATCTAGTCCCAAAATGTATGCAGGAGAACTTCTGTGAAGGTTGGAAATCGGGACATGGGGTATTGACAGAAGGGAAGCTTCGAGGGTGGGTTATGAGTCATGCTTGGACAGTTCATTCCTAGAGCACTACCTGCAAAACACAAGTGTCCCATTTTCGAGTCACAGTCTGGCACACAGTTTTCATCTGGCAGGTAGTTTCATATCATTGCACACTCCGCTGCTGAGTGAAAATTCAGTTTGGAATATGATACATAATTGGCAGAAAATGAGACAAGTTGATTGTGTAATGGCTATGGTGCAGCTCCACCCAATCACTGAGGTGGACTACAGTATTAAATACATCACTGGGTGAGAAAATGTGTTGTTGTTTTATTGGACAATTGTCAATAAATCACTGGAGACAGTCATATCCATTAAATTCCTGGGACCGTGAATATGTGGTGGTTCAAAGTGGAACAACCATATAAAAATAATGATAGTAAAGTAAAATACCAGGCTGATTTATTGTAAAACTACTCAGGAAGTGTAGTCTATCTGTAAACGAGTTTGCTTGCAGCACCTGACCAATACTTGAGTATTTGCTTCTCAGTGTAGGGCACCTGGAAGGTAGTATTGATAGAGGAAATAGAAAAAATACAAAAAGCAGCAGCTTGTTTCAGTTTGAGTTTAGTTAGTAGGTGCAAAAGTGTTCCATGATAAATTCATATCATTATTTGAAAATAGTTTTCCACATTAGCTAACCAGAAAGGAACTAATCAGCCATGTAAAGAAAAAGAAAAGTAGGGATCCTGCAGTAGTTGCACACAACAAAAACTACTCAAAATTACTAAAAATAATTATTAAAAAAAAAACGTGGAACATGCACACCAGCCTTGGAGATTGGCCTTTCGGAGAGTGACCTCAGGTCAGTTTTGCGGGAGAAGGTACTTCGCACCAGGGGTGAAGAATGGCGCACGCTTCCTTCACCCAACGGACTTCGGGCCATCAAGGAGGCTACCAGTGCGTGGCGCTCCTCCTTGCAGGTCTCTTACAAGGACTCTGATGTCCTCTGCCGGCTGCGAATTGGCCACACCTGGATGACACACAGCAATTTATTGCGCCGCGAGGACCCACCTTTATGTCACTGCAGGTCAGTTTTGACGGTGGTCCACATCTTGTTGCACTGCCTGCTTTTAACTCCGCTCAGGCAGACGTTTGCGCTGCCTGATACGCTTCCTGCACTTTTATCAGATGACGTTGCGATGACATGTTTAGTTTTGAGTTTTATTCGTGCAGGGGGTTTTTATCACTTGATCTAAGTGTTTGTCCATTTTTTGTGTTGAGTCTGGCCTTTGGCCTATGATTCTAGTCTGGGTTTTTAGTGCGTTTCATGGTGGTTGGCTTTTCCTTTTTTGTTTCTATGGTCAGCCAACCACTGTCACTCTTGTCCTGTGTCGTCTCTTGTCATCTCCATTGTTTGTTCTTATTCTTTGTGGGTGTTTCAAGTTCATGGAAAAAGAGACCAATGGCCCTAGTATTCTGGTCCCTTCAATCCCACAAACCAACCAACCTCAAACTACCATTCTCTTATTGCTCTCTACTCCATGGTGGTAGTCTTTGATGTGGACTGACTGAGGAAGAAGTCTTTAATGTGGACTGACTGAGGAAGAATGCCTTAACCCTTTAAGTGACAAAAGGTTTTTCTCAGCACAACAGTGAAATACATGGCAGTATGTTCCTCGTTGGGGATAGTAATTAATAAACCTGGTCAATTTATTATGTATTTTTAAGTCTACCATGAGGTATAGGGTAGTAAATATTCATAGGAGTGAATGAGGAAAAAAACAATTATGGTAACTCCAGTTTTTTTTTTTTTTTTTTTTTTTTTTTTTTTTGCCATTGATATGTATCTAGTAGTGTCACTTAAAGCATTAAATTGCTGCATACTATGTTGAAGGCCCCTTGTGCACAGTAACTTCTTAAATTCATATGTGCATTTAAAAAATCCAGTGCGATAATACAAGAATCAAGACTTTCCTACTCCTAGAGGATATAACACACATGGCAAACATAGGATAAACACAGAACAAGCATTTTGAGATGTTTGCACACTGGTAAACTCAAAACACCTTCAGTGAACAAATACCTATGAACATTACACTTCAAGCAGTAACCATTAGAGTACAACTGAGTATACTGATGACAATCTAGTTTCTACAGTCCACCTTGTTTAGATAGTATCTACGGGTCGACAGAAGCGTCCGATCCCACGCGTCGGCTTTGACCCGTGACGTAAGGGTGTTGTCGTGTGTGACGTCATGACGGCGCGGAGTTTGGTTTGAGTGTGGCTGTCTCCAGTTCTGTTTTATCTTATTTTATTTACTTTTCTGATCTGTTCGTTCTATCTCGTGAGTTTTTTTTTATTATTTAAAAACACTTATTACTTATTTTAATTATCTGTTTCCTCCAATTTCTGTTTTAGTTTATTATATTTATCTTTCTGATCTGTTCGTTCTATCCCGTGAGATTTTTTTTTAAAAAAAGACAAAAAACGCTAATCAGCTACTGAAGCATCTTTATCTTCTATGGGTTGCAGGGGTTACGACTCCTGGGGAGGTGGGTGGGTATTCATGCATGGCTGTCTTCACTTACACGTTGTAGCTACGCAAGGCGTCTAAATTTGTTTATATTTAGTTTGCCCCTCACCCAAAACACCCCATTTCCCGTGCTTGTCTCGTTAGTGTCATTAGGCTTCTTGTGGAAAGTGTGTGTGTTTGTTTTTGTTTCCGCCATATTTGTGACGTCATGGGTCAAAGCAGACAGGCGGGATCGGACGCTTCCGTATTTCCGTATCTACAGAGAAACAGAAGACTGGGTGAGGTAACGCAGTGGTTAGCACACTGGACTCTTATTCGGGAGGATGATCGTTCAAACTGTTTAGGTTTCTCGTGATTTAGGTTTTCCGTGATTTCTTAAAGTTGCTTCAGGCAAATGCTGGGATGATTCATTTGAAAGGGCATGGATGATTTCATTCCGCATCCTTCCCTCCCCCTATGGGACTGATGACCTTGCTGTTTGATCCCCTCCCCATAATAAATAAATTGTTAACCAAGAAAAGGAAGAGATATTTAAATAATTAAACCTATCTTTGACTGTATTGGGAAATTTTAATTACCATAATTACATAAGGGGCAGTTCGCTAATGACTCAGAGGCCAACTACCAGAGAGGCTGTTCTCAGGCACTGATACATTTCGGAGCCGCAACACATTTCAGCACCACCTATAGGTCCTATTCGGCAATAAATTTGACGATCTATAGTCCTAATCTTGCACCTGTGAACCAGTGGAACATTCACAATGATAGTGACCATTGAGTGATTACTGCATTGGTTCCAAATTTACACCACACAGATTCTTTATCATGTTGCTCACTGTGAAGGTGCAGTTGGAATGCTTTCACTGCTAAAGCATAGGTCACAATAAATACAGGGGAGAGTAGTAAAGGTAGTAAAAGACACGATAGAAATAATCATTCAAACTGCGAACACTATAGTAATGTTCTCTTCAGGTCCTCCTAGATCAAGACAGATGGCTGTTCCACAGTGGTGTAAAGAAATTGCGGATGCCTTCAGAGAATGACAAAGGACTCCACAGTGCCAAAAGCACTGTACGCAATGAAACAAAGGAGGAATGTTGGGAACATGTTTCTTCAGTGACATTACGTACCCCAGTTTCACAAGTGTGGTCCAGATTATGACGAATTAGTGAGTTTCAAGCCACTAATAGAATCTGGAAAATCGTCGACAAAGCAGGAATTAACACTCATTGCCTAGACATTGGCGAACTTCTGGCAATATATTAAGCAGAAATGTTTGCATTCACGAATTACCATCATATTTTTGCTCAGCGTCAGCTTTTAACAGAATGCAGTACCATATCCATATCTTTTACATCAATAGACATTGCAACTTACAGTGTGCCCTTTATAACCTGTAAACTAAATAATGCTTTGAAACAATGTACAGATACATCCCCAGTGCCAGACAGCATTCATAATTAAATGCTTTAACTTCTTGGTGAACTGTCTTAGAACAAACAAGCTGGCAGCAGTAAAACTGGAAGATTTCCAGTGTGAACTTCAGTTTCGTTCAATTACCTATATGCAGTACTTTGTCACGAATGCCTCCATGGTATGTTCCCCAACTAGTAGTTAAGATGGACCCAAGATGTGATACCAAAGACAAGTGACTCCCAATTTTTATCACTATACATTTTATTCAGTCATCCAAGAGTATCATCATTTTATTCTCCCTTTACACAGATGAATCCAATGATAATGAAAGAATTGGCTCAGCAAACATAGATAACTGAAATGGAGAATAACTTCCTGTATTAAAAGAATTCAAGCTTCATACTGTAGGGTTAATTGCCATCCATAAAGCACTTCAAAAAATGACTTTCCCTTGACAAAATTTCATTATATGCAGTGACTCCTTGAGTTTTTAGCAGACAATGCAAGTGCTATCCAAAACATCCATTGGTATCTGCTATCCATGAGCAACGTTAAATCCTCTGCAGCACAAGGATACCCTGCTTGCTTCTCTTAATGCTGAGTTCCACCATCATTCCAGGTAAGCTGTGACAATGGAAAAACACTAACTAGATATTCCAAGTACTGAATTTCAACACGATATCATGAAGAAATGGGAAGACAAATTAGACACAGTCCAATAAACTGCTGACTATTAAACACACTACCGAGGTTGGTAGACTTCACTACAAAGCTCAAGAGGGGAAGGTGTTGCCTTATGCCATCTCAGAATTCAACATTCCAAAATAATTAGTGAATTTCTATTAAGACACCACTCACAGTGTGTCTGTGGTGACACATTAATGGTTCACTGCATCATCGAAGAGTGTACGAGTAACCAAGATCTTTGACATCAGATGGACCTAAGACACAGTCTGTCAGAGATTCTAGTGCATGATGAAATGGCTCTAAGATGTGTGCTACACTTTCTATAATGAAGTGGATCTTACAAAAAGATTTAAAGGCATTATCATTGCTCTGGGAATCACCCTGTCTGGAGTAGTGACTGCAGTGTCTTCCTTGAAGAAAGGAAGGTACAAGAGATCAAAGCAACGAAACACATCCTGTATGGCGAGGCTAAAAAGATCTATAGTGGCCATAGGATTGGGGAGAAGAGAAGTTTGTGGCACAACTTGACTAGAAGAAGGGATCGGTTGGTAGGACATGTTTTGAGGCATCAAGGGATCACAAATTTAGCATTGGAGGGCAGCGTGGAGGGTAAAAATCGTAGAGGGAGACCAAGAGATCAATACACTAAGCAGATTCAGAAGGATGTAGGTTGCAGTAGGTACTGGGAGATGAAGAAGCTTGCACAGGATAGAGTAGCATGGAGACCTGCATCAAACCAGTCCCAGGACTGAAGACCACGACAACAACAACAACAGTGGCCATACAGGCACCCATGTATACCACATCCTTTACTTCAGTTGTTAAACAGCCGGTTCATGAAACCGTTGCTGCTACATGAACACGAGGTTGCTAGTATCAGCACTTGTACCTGTGTTTGTCAATGCTCTTGTGCTGCAGCAGTTACTTTGAAGACCACACCACCTCCCAGAACATCAGACAAGGCTGCAATAACCCATGTTGCGGAGCTCCCTGCTCCTCCAGTCCGGTCTAGTGCTGCCACTATCATGTCTGCACTTTTGGCGCCAAGGTCTCCCCAGGCAAAAAAGTCAAAGGCAAAGAATCTGCTGCTAATGGAGATGGGAAATAAGCAGTCTGATGTCGCTCTCTGACACATCTCATGATTCATTTTCGGAGCCGATGGACGATGATGTAGGCCTAGGACACTCATTTTGCCCCAAGGCCAAGCCTCCACTCATTGTGGGCACCCTTTGCTGAGATTGAATGAGCACAACATGCGTGGCTTAAGGTGTAAATGCTGGACCCTTTGTCAGCAACATGGTCTGTTGTCATCTGGGATAACCGGCTTACTGTTGACTTTTATAGTGTTCTTAGAACTGTGGCAGATTCTTAGCAGTCACACTAAAACAACTTGGTCTCCACTTCAGCTCCTGGGTCGTCCAGACTGGATTTCTGTGTCAACGGCAACAGGGATGATCATTGCAACGCAAGCTGTGATACTGTGTGGCATGTATTTTGTAATGTGCTGTTATCTTATAGGGGCATACAGAAAGGCAAACCACTGACTGGTGGCCCCATGGTATATGATGCATATTTTTCTTCTTATGTTTCAAGCAGTGCTAATTTATAACCTAATTTATAACTATGGAAAACAACGTAGGTATACAGATTTCTTCATAATTATTGTTGGTACATGTGAGTATTGAATTGTCAGACATCACTTCATAATGGAATGGATACATAATATGATACTGCAGTGCCTGTGCTGTTAAGAAGGATGCGTTATTTGTTCGGACATGAATGCATGTCCGAAGGAACAGGCGCTGCGGCAACTACAGATGTTATGAAATGTATTCGCAGTAGTGAATACGGACAACCATCAGCTGTGTGAGGGAATGACTACGAAAATTTGCGCTGGACCGTGACTCGAACCTGGATGCCCAGCTTTGCACGACTGGTCGCCTTGACCGCTTCGGCTGACCGTGCACGACTCGCGGCCGGATACAAACTTCCATGTGTCCGTCGATATCAGGCAGCGACTTTAAATTACAATGCCCTCCCTTGTACGGGAATTACATAATGTGTGTAAGAGAATAGATTGTGACGCAGGAACCTTGACACATGGAAGTTGGGGTCTGGCCGTGAGTCGCGCACGGAGAGCTGGGGCGGTTGGGGCGGCCACTCGAGTAAAGTGGGAAATCCGTATTAGAGTCCCGATCCGACACAAATTTTCATTGTCGTCATTCCCTTGCACAGCTCTTTGTTGTCCGTGTTCGCAGCTGCGAATACATTTCATGGAGTCACAATAGACGAAACTACGTATTACTTAGTGTTAGTCATTACCCCCAGGCATGTCCCCTTTCCTTGGCTCCCATTGCATTAGTTTCTTCTTTTTAGATTTACTGGAGGTATAAATGTTCAAACTACTGAAGGACCAGCACAAGTGACAGATTTTCTAGACGTGAAAATATCCTCCAGTAAGCGTCGAACTCTGTGCTACTGTCTCCTTTGAAGTTTCCTTACTTCCAGAATGTGATGATTGAAATAAGAAGTGACGTGGCTTAATGAGTGGTACCTGATTCATCATCTGTCCAAATTTCATTTTAATCCGGTAAGCTCACTGCTGAAAACCATTATTACCCTTTGCTGACAGAAGGAGAGGGTGAAAGTGCAGTCCCCATGATAAATAGCTCCCATAACGTGGAGGAACTGAAACTCCTGGTGCAGGACTGCTCCTTGTGCTTGTGTTTGCAGAAAGCATATGATGCCTCTCTATTACAGGGCTGTACCCTTCATCGCAAGGATGACCTGACAGGAAAGCGCCGAGGGAGAGACTGCTGTGTTTCTCAATTCCGAACATGTCCCAGTAGTTACCAGAGCATTGCATTAATTAACTGTGTAGGAAAGACCCTAGCGTGCATGATCAACCATAATTTGGTTTGGATGTAGGCCGGGCAGCTCCTTAGCTGCTGTCAGTGTGGATTCAGTAGGTGTCGGACAACTGCCAACAACCTGGTCCTGCTGGAGTCGGGAAACCCAGCTGGCTTTCCTATGTAATGAGCATTGTCTAAGGATATTTTTTGACATCAGTGAGACATACAATACTACTTGGAAGCACATTATTCTCAGTTGGTAACACCAATGGGGCTTTCATTGCCATCTCCCTATCTTCATTTGGTCCTTCCTCTCAAGATGCCTTTTTAGGTACAGCGTGGGTGAGGTGCTGTCAGATAGTTGTATGCAGAAAACTGGTAAAATGTTCAGTGTTGCTCTCTTTGTCACTATCCATTAACAGTATCACATACACAGTGTAGACTCCTATCCAATGTTTCTTATTTGTGAAAGGGTTTGTGGTCTTCTGCACTTCATCCAATACTGCAACAGCAAGTAATCAGCTGTAGCTTACAGTGAAGGTTTTGGAGGTGTGTGCTGCAAAGACTGATTTTACATTTTCTGCCGAGAAGTAGGTGTGTTTGTGTTCATTTTAATCACTCTTGTCACATTTTTAATTTTCCTGAATTGTGAATGTAGGGCACCAGTCTTCCTTTTAAAGACTGTGAGAGTTTCTGGACCTGGACATCATTTTTGACTCCATACTGTTGTGGTTACCACACCTAAAGGACCTAGGGCCCAGATGGCACTGAACATGTTGAAGTGCTTTGTCAAAGATCCTGGGGAACAGACAGGGCACATCTGCTCCAATTTTATAGGGCCTTCGTGTGATCACTGCCGGACTATGGGTGCACAGTGAATGGGTCAGCAAGGGCTTCTTACCAGGAGATAATTGCTGCTGTACACCAGCCTGGACATGAGTGGCTACAGGACCAGCCCCAAGCTCAGGCCCTATGTTGAGGGTAGTGAATCGTCACTCACCATTCAACGGCAACACCCTCATTGTGCTTTAGGTGTGTGCATTCCTCATTATTCCCAATTTGCCAAAATACCATACTGTTGCCCATCCAGATATGGAACGCCCCTTTATCAATCGTCCATGGGCAGTGAGGTCACTTGGGATCTGCAGGAAGTTGTGGCAGAGTCTCTTGGTGTGGGGCAAATACAGGCTCAAATCCAGGGTTTTAACCGACTGCCAGGCTATTTGCTGCAGAGTCCCAGAGTAATTTTTGATTCAATACAGCACAGAAGAGGTTGAAATTCTGCTTCTGTTTTTAACAGGTTATTTTCCAACATTTTAAGTGGGCACCAGAACTATGTAGCTTTATTCATAGATGGATCTAAACAGGGGGACTCCGTTGGTTGCTATGTTGTTTTCCCAAATCATGTCCTCGAGATTTGATTGCCTCCATAGTTCACTGTATTCGATGCTTAAATATCCAGGATCTTGAGGGTGCTGGAGCAAATGGGATGTGCCATGTTTGCTGAATTCCTCATCTTTTCTGACTCGTTGAGTGCTCTTCAGTCTCTGCAATGCTTGTATCCAGCGGGTAAAGTAGTCCAGGATATCCATGGTGCTCTTCTCCACTTACAAAGGCTGGGGAAGGAGGAGCCTTTCTGTTGGCTGTGGGGCACATGGGTATTGTGGGGAACAAAAGGGCAGATGTAGCAGCCAAGGAGGTGTGTCATGATCATAAGTTAGTTGACCGTGCCAGCCCTCTGCATGCTATCGTTTTGCTGTTGAGGTACAGAGTCTTGCGTTGATGGGAAGATTGGTGGCTGGAAGTGACAGTGAGCTCTGTCTAGTAAAGCTCACAATGTGGCATGATATACCTACTTCCAGCCACGCAGACGGTATGAGGTTCTCCTTACTTGTCTTAGGCCACAGCCATACCATACATGGCTTCTTGCCATGGTCAAAGGACCCTCCAGTGTGTGGTGCTTGTAGCATGCCCGTTTTATTAGACTGTGTTTCATTTTTAAATCAGAGGGCAGTGGCAGATTTGCCAACATGTCTGCCCTCTGTGTTAAGTAAAATTCTAACGAATGTGCTGAGAGTTTTAAGATTTTGTGACTTGTCAGCTTCTTTCCTAAATTTTTAGGGAGATGTTCTTAATGTGTTAACAGGGTGCCTGGCTTACTCATGTTTTTTGCAAGTGATGAGCCATTAACATTTCCGTATGCCTTCATTTTAGCTCCTCAGTTATTTTATTTCTGTTTTAATCCCAAGTATAGCACTTTTAACCCTTTCTCCATTGTCTTAATGTGCCTGAGATAGAGTGATTGTGTGTACCAGTGGGAGTGATGTGGTAGTGAGTGAATGAATATCCTTTTACAGCTCTTCTTCTCACTGTGTCACAACAATTTGTCATTTTACACACATTCATTTCTTCTAATATGTGTAGGGGCACTGACAAATTCGCCATTGAGTGCCTTTAAGCTCTAAAAGACACAAGATTTTAGAGCAGCTGCTCGAGCATACAGCTCCGTAGACAATATAAAAACAGAGCTTGTACAGACACTGGTAAGCCATCCCACTCAATACGGATGTAGAATACCAAAAATGCCAATAACAAATTTAATGATTAGCCTACATTTGGCGCAAGTCATGAAATGTGTTCAAAGCGGCTAAAGATAACCCACTACAGAAAGAAACGAGTGCATACCTGCCCTATAGTATATAGAGCCAGCTACAGAAAATCACTTGCACACTAAAAAGGGAACCAGAGTGTTTGGGGTCTGAACACTTGTTTGCCAAATTCAGAATTGCTGACGTAGCAGTAGATGGCCACTCACGATAAAGTCCACTGTCTTGAGGTGAGATGAATTCCCAAATGGTTGAATGGCTGACCACTTGAACTCCAACCAGTGTCTCAGTGCTGTACATATATTGTTGCTTGCTACCTCCCTGTCTTCTGGCAGGAAGGTAACCTTTGATTACCTGGCAGCTGGTCAGAGAAATTCGCTGTGAATGGCCATTATCGATATAAGTGAATAGCCGCAATATGGAACATGCGTGGCTCGATCCTGTCCCCTTAAGTTGGAACAAGTGTACGTGTAGGTGATGAAGTGTTAGGGGTCTCTCAGCATCCTGGCCATAGTGAAGTTGGATGCCTACCCTTGTTATACTGGCCACCCTACCTCCAGTGTGGTGTAAGTGTGATGTCATTCCTGGCAGTTTCCCAGTTATTCTTGATGACTTTGGGATCATTATTCGTAGCCAGGAAGTCATTGATGGACTAAAAGTTTGACAGTAGTGAATTAACAGGGAAGGTAACATTTAACTTGTCAAGAGTGGTCCTGTGAGATTCATGTACAGCTGTGTGGAAAGTTAAATTAAGCCATCCTTCATCTGAGACTCTGGGAGTAGATGATCAGGGCTGACTTAAAAATACAGTTAACATGCTCAGCAAAGGGAGGCTGTGGTTAGGAGGGGTTTGCGGTTACATGTGTTATAGCGCCGGTAAAACGAAACATCTGAAATTCCCAGGACACAAAAACTGGTAAATTCTTACCAACTAGAACTCTTTGACTCCAAAAAGTAGAAAAAATGTGACAGATGTTTAATAATTATGCTAGATATACCTGACCTGCCTGTCAGTAGCCAAACAAATCGGGTAAATGTGTCCACCATTACTAACATGTAACTGTTGATTTGTTTTGTGCAGAGTAGGGAACCTACGTAATCAGTGAAAAACCTTGTTCATTGGGTACTCCAACCTATCAGAGCTAAGTTCCCCTGTCTGTGTCAGGGTTGGGCTTAGCTCTAATGCACTGTTCGTACTGGCCAACTAAAATTCAGATATCATCGTTTAACGTAGACCAGGTGAGATGTTCCTTAATGTTCATGATAGTTATGAATACTCATAGGTGTCCTCCACATAAGGAATGATGAAAATACTTTAATAAGGGATGAATCAGCTCCCGAAGCAGGCAGATTTTTTTTTCCCTTTTTGTTATAGCGGGTGTGATAGCAGAGCATTTTCTGTTTGAGTGAGTATCCTGGCAACTTTTTTCCCTCTCTAAGTGCTGTATGTCATGTAACTGAGCTTCAGCATGCTGTTTCTCTGCTAAACTTCTGAACAGACCTATAATCTCTCCAAGGATTGCTGGCACACATGCAGGTTCCACGGCACATTGCTGATAGGCCTCTACCTCGTCCTCAGGCTGAAACATTCGACTAAGGGCATAGGCCACATGATTATTTACTCTTATTATAGGTCACACATCAAAAGGGAAGGTGAAGATCGTCAAAGTCCACCTTCAGTGGTACAGCTAGTACCCAAGTCATTGCGTGGTTTTCCATCTCTAAATTGAATGGCTTATGCTCAAGATAAAACATTAAACATTCAGAGCCAAGTAATACAGTGAGATCCTCTGATTTGTACACAAAATACTTGCTCTCCATGGCTGATCATGACCTGTAGGTGTACCATATAGTCTTTCTCTCTCCCCTTCCTTGTCATGGAGAAGCAGAGCTGTGACACCAGAATCAGATGGGTCCATATGCAGAATGAATTCTCCATTGAAATAAGGCATGGCCTGGACAGGTATGCTAGCCAAAGCTGCCTTCAGGGCATTGAAGGATGCCTACTGATTTTCACCCCATTGGAAACGTTCTCCCTTCCACTGTAGCTGGTTAAGAGGGGTGGCCAGTTGGGCAAATTGGGAATGAATTTATGGAAAAAGAATTATCAAGTCTATATGTTTCTTGTCCTTATGTCGGGGGAACAGGTGAATTTCTTTGGACTCTCAGACCTTCATCGAACACGGTACGACTCAGTAACAAAATCATCTTTCGATCCAAGGTGACTAGATGGTTGTACAATCAGCCCTGCTTTATGTAGACAGCAAATGACTTGCCGTATGTGATGCAGGTGCTCATTTAAAAGGTTTTGTAGTAAACCACCACAATCCCCAAGTAGTTTTAGACAAATTTAAAATTTAGGTTACCCAGTATCGAATTTTACATTCTCAAGACAGTACAACTGCCCCAGTAGCCCATCCGAATGGAACATATTTGTACGTAATGAGGTTCCAATCTCTTTGGTGAGAGGCACCTGGTGGCAGACCTGGTTCAGGTTGAATATCATGAAGTACGTTGCACTGGAAAACCATGTGAAGCAATTATGCAGATCAGGCAGTGGTACTAATTCTAGAACAGCCTTTTGATTGAGGACCTGATAGCCAACCATTGGTTGGCATCCTTCCCCAATGGGTTTGGGTTCTGAGATCATTGGTGATGCATAGGGGAATAGTGAAGGCCAGACTACTCCATCAGCCTAAAGTTGGTCAGTAACTTTGCTCAGGTCTCTTGTCTTAGCTGGTGACACTCTATAGGGAGACTGTCGTACTGGAACCTGATCCTTGAGCAAAATCTTGTACTGTGTGTTATTGGTCACCCCCAACCTATCAGTCAGTACCTCTGGATATCGTCCTGAAACCTCCAACAGAGCCCACCCCTGTGCTATGCCTAATGAGAAATATCAAAGTGCAATCTCTGTGCTTCCACAGAACGACTTCACAGCATCACTTATATTTACACAAAAGATACTTCTCACGTAGCCTAAATTTGAACATGATTACACTATCGACAGAATTCAATACATACCCAGTTTACTTGAGAAAATTGCATCTCAGGAGCACATCTGTGCTCAACCCTTCTATTATGGTAAACTCTAGGGGACAGGACAGCCACCGAATTGCTAAGATGCAGCTGAACCTTCTCCACAACATGTAATCGTTTTCCATTTACCGTGTGACATGACATGTGACCTCTCCACACAAGGAAGCGTACAAATATGAGAAAATTTGTTTTACAGCCTTGAATTCACTAGATACATATTACTCCACAAGTAAATGCACACATTGATTCTTGGTTCACAGTAGTGTGCATGAAAGGTAGATCAACCTGCGAAAGAGGTCCGACTTTACCACAGGATTTTGATAACATGTGCACGCTCCTCCACTAGCCTGCACCAGAATGACGCCAACACTGGATCACCTTCCTCTCAGGGTACTGGGCAATCCTGTGCTAAATGCCCTGCCTGGTATCACCGAAAACTCAACTTCACTTAGTCTGATGTAGGATTAGGTTGGCTGTACTGAATGGTTGACTTTTCCACCCTTAGGTTAGAAGTAGATGATGCCTTATGATACTTTTCATCACTGAAACAGACATTTTCGGTGCTTACCACTAACCTAAGTTATCTAGCTCAGAGATGATTGGAGGCTTGCTATAAAATGGAATCCTCGTCCATGTAGTCGTATCCCTTTTATTTACGGCTTCCAACTCCCACACTTTAAGGCACAAAGCCATCATGGCGATATGGGTATCCTCAATGTACTGCACCAGGGTTCTGTATGTCCCTGAACCTGATAAGAATATTGACTCATAAGAGCATTGCAGAATTGGCTAGACAAATTTCCTTCAGTCTTCTTTGGAACCCACTTAATGATTCACCTTTCTCAAGTGCTACTGACACTATTCTGGTTAATTTACTATGAGTTGAAGTAAATATCCTGAAATGTCACTCCGTCAGTGACTTGCAAGGTGTCTGCTTGGTCCCACAAGCACACAGCCACATAGAACCTCTCACTTATTCATTCACATCAGTGGATAGGCTCATGATTTCCTTACCAGAGACCAAAACAGGCGAGGCAACTTGTTAAAAAATCCCCAACCTTCTGCTGGACCCCACCTTATGAGCTTGGATGTTTGCTGCTGATTGACCTGCCCAGAGGCACAACTGTCTTTCTGTGTTGCACTTTCTTGCCAATTCAGTAAGCTACTTTTGAGTTGAGGATGGATAATGTTATCCAGCAATTCCTTAATTGCTGATTTCTGTTTAGAATCTGAGTGTACTGAACTGAGATAGGTCTCAGTTGCCCAATTGATTAAGCTTGGCTTGGATTCTAAATACCTGAGCACATGTAGGAACATTGGCCTGTATTAATTCAATGTTAGCTTGCACACCCATCTAGAGTCAGTTGTAAATAGAGCAGCTGCCACTTACCTCATCCATAGTGTCAGTTGTAATGATAAGCCTTCAGACCAACGCCCTTCACAAGCGTTGATCCAGTTCAGCCACACTGTCCTTTCTCTCTACACTACATGTAGCTATCTCATATTGCAATTGGGCTTTTGTAAGATAAAATATTCTGAAGACTTGTCTCTGATCCATGACTGTCCATGTTTTGACAACTCTCTGAAATGAAAACGAAAATACACAGCACACAGCAAAATTGTATTTCCATAAATAACAATTTATTACCTCTTAAATAAAACAATCTCTGAACAGCAAAAGGTATCAATTAAGTTGGAAGATTCAATGACTTTTGATCAAAAATTAACTCAAAAACAATTAATACAGTTTTCAAAATCTTAAAAGCTCAGAACAATAGTACCATACAGCAGTGCCTAAAATAAGATACAAATATGATTCAGGGCAACACGAGCAATTTGCGATGAAGAGGTTCAGATCAAGTGATAACAACAACAACGATAATAATAATCTTGAAGAACTGCACTATGTGATCAAAAGTATCCAGACACCTGGCTGAAAATGACTTAAAAGTTCGTGGCGCCCTCCATCAGTAATGCTGGAATTCAATATGGTTTTGCCCCACCCTTAGCCTTGATGACAGCTTCCACTCTCGCGGGCATCCATTCAGTCAGGTGCTGGAAGGTTTCTTTGGGAATGGCGCCCGTTCTTCACATGGAGTGCAACACTGAGGAGAGGTTGGCATTCCAAAACATCTCAAAGGTGTTCTATAGGATTCAGGTCAGGACTCTGTGCAGGCCAGTCCATTACTGGGATGTTATTGTTGTGTAACCACTCCGCCACAGGCCATGCATTATGAACAGGTGCTCGATTATGTTGAAAGATGCAATCACCATTCCCAAATTGCTCTTTAATAGCGGGAAGCAAAAAGGTGCCTAAAACATCAATGTAGGTCTGTGCTGTGATAGTGCCACGCAAAAGAACAAGGGGTATAAGCCCCCTCTGTAAAAACACGTCCACACCAAAACTCCACTGCCTCCAAATTTCACTCAGGGTGTATACGACCCGGGACAACCGGGAGATCCAGGAAAAACCCGGGAATTTTTTCATGCGGGAGAAAACCAGGAAAAACCCAGGAATTGTTTATAATTGCTGGAATTTTTCATTGTTTTAGTTTTCAGTTAATTTTTTGTGATTTTTGACTACCAAGAACCAATACTCTAACAAAGGATATTATTGTATGCCGCTACTGCAGAATAATACTGCAGCAACAAAACATGAACGGGAGGAAAAAAAAAAAAAGAAAATAAAACTTAAGTTGCCTAGGAAATGCGCCATATACAACAACAAAACAGTGCTCATACAAACGTCTGCCAACAGTAAAGTGTGTCAAAGGCTTTAGGAACACTATGCAATGCTTTATAACAACAAATTGCCTCCGATGAGCGTGACGTGACAACTGTTTAAATTAGATTCGTTTGAGCAGTTGCGGGCGGGCTCTTGTGCGTACGCAGTTGAGTCGCGTATTAGTAGTACCTTCTCCCGCTTCTGGTTACGGAAGTGTGTCTGGGCGCCACTACTTAATATTACCCCTCTTCGGAAATATCGTAGATCCGGGGCTGATGCACAGAGCAGTCAGAGTTGTGGTGGGGAGGTGGGTCGTCTCCACGTGACCTGTGTTCACGTTCAGTGATTTTTTTGTATCCTCTTCATTTGTTGCTCTCACGTTAAATGATAACAAAACGAATTTTTGTGGCCGGGAGCTATCAAATGAATTAAAATACGTTCGAATAATTACGACAGGCTAAAATATGTTAATAGATTCAGATTTTATTTCCACCTTTGACAGTCGAGCATTAATCGCCTTACAGAACAATGAAGTTCCTTACTCTGTCCATTCTTGTTTTTCCCTAACTGCTCTGAGAAATTTCATTTCCCCTGCTTGCAGTTTGCTCCAGTCCCTTACTGTCATTGTCCATGTTTCTCCACCATAGGTGACAATAGAAAAGTGATAATTCTTATACATAAAGAGTTTTGCTTTTTCTGAAACTTCCTTATTCCAAATCAAGTGTTTTATTGTTTGGTAGAAATTGCCTCTCTTCTGTAACCTCCTATTAATTTCGTTACTTATTCTTCCCTCACTAGATATTTCACTCCCTAAATAAGTGAAACTGTCTATCACTTTGAGGGGTACTCCATTCAAAGTAATATTTCCGTTGATCGCCTTGTCTCTTCCAAATACCATTACTTCACTCTTATCTTTATTTATTTTTAACCTATACTTCCTTCCACACATAAAGTTGTAACTGTATATCTACCTCTTTATCACCCCATATTACCATATCATCTGCAAAACTCATCTTTTTGTCTTTTTCTTTTATTATATCTTTAACTGCCCAATTCATTCCCTCCATCACAACATTAAAAAGTGCAGGAGATAGGATACTTGCTTGCTTAAGTCCTTGTCTTATTTTGAAGTATTCAGAGTTCCCCAATAGTGTTCTAATTCTACAATTGTGTCCTCTGTACATTGTCTTAATTACATTAATGTATCCATCTTCTATGTATATCTTCTTCATTTCTTCCCAGAGTCTTTCCCTGATAACTTAGTCATATGCCTTTTCTATGTCTATAAAAACCATTATCACCCTTTTGTTATACTCCCAACTTTTTTACATCAGTTACGGGTAGAAAATATCAGGTTGATCGTGCTTCTTCCTTTCCTAAACCCATGCTGTTCTTCACTCAGCTCCTTTTCTATCTTTTCACTTATTCGATTTAGTAAAATTCTTTCAAAAATCTTGGCTGTATGACTCATAAGGGTTACGAAGTCTTTTACTGCCTCAGTGTCTCTCTCCAGTCGTCTATTTCTCCACTCACTTGATAGTACTCTATACAGCCACTGCATTCCCACTGGACCTGCTACTCTTATCATGTCCACTGATACTTCATCAGGTCCTAGGGCTCTCCCCCCAATTCATCTTCTTCACAGCTATTTCCATTTTTCCAGTGTAATTTGTCCTAATTCTGCTTCCCAACTTCTCAATTTCTCCATTATTTGTTGTTTCCTCGTGTACCTGCTCCTCAGTGTTTAACAGTTTCTTAAAATGTTCGTTCCAGAGATCTTTTATATTCACTGGATCTTCAATCACAGTACCGTCCTCTGTTTCCATCTTTACTAGTACTTCAAAGCCTTCCTCTTATTTTTCATCATTTTATAAAACATTTTCTTATTGCTCTTCACTTCTTCTTCAAGGTTTTTTTTTACTCTTCCCATGCCTTTTTCTTTGCTGTTTCCACTATTTCTTTGCACTTCTTCTTTTCCTCTATATATCTTTTGTGGTCTTTGTCATTTTTAGTTTTCCACCACTTTCTCCATGTTCCAATTTTTTCTTCTAACTGCTTGGATTGTGGTATCATCCCACCAACTTGTCTGTCTTACTTTTTCCTTTCCAGTGTTCTACCACATACTTTTTGTGCTGCTTCGACTAAAGTGTCTTTGAATAAACTCCATTCTTTTCTACATCACAGAAAACTTCTTAAGGAAATATTTGTGTGATTGATTCTCTATACTTCTCAGCACTTTCACTCCCCTTCAGTTTCCAATCCCATATCTTCATCACTTTCTTCTGTTTTCTATTTTTCATACACTGATTCATTTTCCATTGTCCCACCAGTAATCTATGTTCTCCATCTGCACTCACACTAGAAATTACCTTCACATTTGTTACTTTCTCTCCCCATTCCCTATCTACTAGAATATAATAAATTACACTCTTGGTTCTTCCATCCCAACTGTATCTGGTGATAACATGACTTTCTCTCTTCATAAACCAGCTGTTTGCTATTTTCATTCTGTTCCTCTGGCACAAATCCAGGAGTATTTCCCTATCTTCATTTCTGCCTCCATATCCAAAACATCCCAAGACTTGCTCAAATCCCTTTTTGTCTTTACCTACCTGTGCATTAAAGTCTCCCATCACTATATTAGCACTCTCTATATGGTTCCCTAACTCATTTTCAAACTCCATCTTCTCTTCTTCGCTACATCTCAGTTGAGGTGCATAAATCTGGTTAACTTTCAGTGTTTATTTTTGGAATCTCAGTTTTAAGATTATGATCCTGTCTAATATATATCTCACACCTTCAATACAGTTTTGTACATTCTTATTCACCATCACTGCCACACCATTTCTTCTAAACCTGTTATTCCCACTCCAGTACAGTTTTCCTCTTCCTCTCAAATTCTTCTCACCTTTTCCCTTCCACTTTGTTTCGCTTAATCCCAATATATCTAACTTTCTCTCTGTTAGTACATCTATCATTTCTTCCATTTTTCCATTGAGGGTTAATATATAAAGGGTGCCAATATTTAGGTTATTTTTTAGTCCAGTTGGTTTCATCTTCTTGTACTGATGAATATCGTCAGGTCTCCCATCATTCACACCAGTACTTGAAGAAGCAGTGGGGTCAAATCCTGAGTGGTTCATTCCGAGGCTCGTCTGTGTTTTGAAAGCAATATATGAAGACTTGCCTACTGGCTTGCTAGGCCTAATGCAAGAAAGGATTTTCTGTTGGGGTTGTCTCCCTTAGCCTTTGGAATTTCTCCTCCACCACAACGCAGTGGTTCCCTTCTCATTTAATCCCCAGAAAGGAGGGTTGCCTCATCTGCCAGCTATGCCGTTCCAAAGTCTTCCTTCTCCGCCGTCACTGCCATTGAAGTCTTCACCTGTAACCCTGGGCATGGGTTCCGTGTTATACCCCACGGGATTGGGTTCCTGCCTGAACTCAGCCATCCTAGCACTCCGGCCTACTGAAGTGTAGGATGCCCACCCCTGCGACGTGGACGCACCAGACAGGAATTATCCCAGTAGAGGAATAGAGAAGGGACCCTACCAATTACTTAGTTACTACACAATATTTAGGAAAACTATTTAAAAAAAGGTCAAAAAATTGTTATACATGTTTGATTGCACTTTATATAATGTGTTCATACTGTATCAACATTACAATACAAGATGCAAGAGTCTCCGCTTTAATGATTTATTTTTACTGAAAATATGTGAATCTTGCTTCAAGAATCATTTACCTGCTTCTGAAGAGAACATGGAGGTTGTTATTACATCATCTGCTCCTAGTTGTGATTCAGTCAACAGAGTTTCTGGGAAGCTAAAGCTACACCAGCTGACAAACATTTCCAAAAGCAACAATTTTAAACAATGAAGGTGCCATGTATCTTACGCAAAGAGAAAAGTTAGAATTACAAAGTATTTAAGAAAATACAATAAATAAATATATAAAACTAAAAAATCTTTCTTTGGTTACATATAGTCAAACCTGTTTTTGTGGGATAAATTGGGACTGCATAAACAGCAACCGATAAGAAAGCTGTTCAGAAACTACAAACCACGGGTGGCCAAGACTTCGGGACCATGGCCAGGCCTGAGTGTCAAAGTGCTCAGCCTTGATTCACATTTCCCCCACTGCCATGCAATTCTGTTTGAGTACGGGGAGGGGAAGAGGGGAATACAGTGAGCATGTCACATTTAAACGACAGTGCAGTTGCACTGCATGTTACTTGGTTTTATTTTTCACATTTCTCAACAACATAGAGTACAAACAAAACAAGTTTTCGGTATTAATTATATTAGAGAAGGAAAGTTGCTACTCACCAAAGAGCAGAGATGCTGAGTCGCGATGGGCACAGCAAAAAGATACACACAATTATATCTTTTGGTCATTAAGGCCTTTGTCAGCAATAGACACACTCACGCAAACGCTACTTGCACACACGTCTGCAGTCACAGACAACTGAAAACACACTACCGTGTGGTTTCAGTTGTCTGAGACTGCAAGTTGTGTGTGTGTGTGTGTGTGTGTTTGTGTGTGTGTGTGTATTGCTGACAAAGGCCTTAACGGCCAAAAGCTATAATTGTGTGAATCTTTTCGTTGAGCCTATCGTGACTCAGCATCTCTGCTGTATGGTGAGTAGCAACTTTCCTTCTGTGATATTGTTACATTTCATCCTGGATTTTAGGTTGTTTAATTTCACTATTAATTAATTATTTTTGGCATGCTAAAGACATAATATAATTTTTATCTGCTGCAGACTGTCAGCATACGGACAAATGCTGACATTTTCACAGGGTTTCGCACTCAGCTTATCACGTAATCATGACTTATTTAATTTCAAAATTGAAAAGAGATCTTTCACACAAATATTTTGATCAAAATGTTGTAGCCTTTTTGCAACCACATTAGGGAGACTTGGGAAATCTCCCTGAGGAAAGCAAGTATACTCTTCATGAACAGCTTTAACGTAAAAAGATTTGTCATTGAAACTGGAATTACCTTGCAGGTCGATCATTTGTGTCTGCGTAAGGACAGGGTGCTTTCAACTGAAACATCAAATGGTCTCGAAAAGAGATGTAAGACTGATAGTGTCCTCAGAATCTTTATAAAACTATTCTTTTAATTCTTCTAACCTTGCACTTTCTTTAATGCCAGTGAGCTTGGAGAACTGGAGTGTCTTTGTCATAATGTGTCCCTTCTATAATGCAATTTTATTTTTAAATGCATTCCCATCATGTCAGAACTAAGTTGTTTCTCACCTTGCATTGTCTTACTGAGGGCAGTGTGCAGTGAAGTCCACTTAAAATGCGCAGTCTGCAACCCATTCTGGATGTTCTAGTTTTCGTTCCTGCACTCCTTTTTCGTTTATACACTCAACAATTGTGGGTTTTAAATCAGAAAATGGTTCTAGGCATACCCCTTGACTTCAACATACTTTGCTGTAAAATATGAACTCTCCATTCTCTTCGTTCATTTACATTGAAAAGTGTTGCAACTGACGAATAGGATAATGGGTGCAACTTCAGGAATTTTACCATTCGTACCACCAGTTTCTTCAAATGCTCCATGCCAAAAAATGTAGCACAAAGTACTTCTCGATGTACAGAACAATAAATCCTGTCTGTTGACTGTTGTAATTTTTTGCTCTTTCATTGACATCGAAATGTTTAAATTCTATCTGTGTGATACTGTAATGTTGTTTCACAGCAAATAAGCAATACTCATTGCTTATGCGAATTGAGAATTCTCACACCTCTCTTCTGTCGTTCCCATTCATTGTAAAGTATTGTGATGACAGATCGCTAGAGGGCCTTTTTTTGCAGCCACTGGACCTGTGAATGTCCTTCATACAACAAACAAATAGTGAAGGATAAACAGCACTGGCACCACAATTCTGCCAAACTTGAGTTGTCTGACCAAAAAATGCCACAGCACAATGCTAAATGAAATGTCATACTGCTCTGGCTACTTCTGAGAAGGCTCCAGCAAACCCGAGTGACAGGCTGGGCCTGAGCTTGCCTGCAACCCGCAAGTGCTGCATGCATGAAGTTTAGTGCGCTGTGGCTGGCCCTGATATAAATAGTTAACAACAAATAATTGTTTACAACATAGTAAAGAAAATTGTTATGTGGTGGAGAGAGAATGAATAAAAAAGTTGCACAAAATAAATAGGACCCCTCAAAACCAGGTATGAGTACACTTCCTTCAGATTATGGGAAAATAGAGGGGCAGAATTGAGACCTCGGGGGAACTGACAATGAGATTAGTAAAATTGAGGGTGTTTGCACTCCCGAAGACCTTGAAAACACAGAGCCGACAAGCAACGTAATCAGTCAGTACTGCTGGCACCAAACAAAAGAATCTCGATTATGTGTGTGGATAGCATAGTGTTAATACTTAAGCCGTACAGCCTTGCTGTCATCTTCTGAGAGACTGTTCTCTAAAGCAGGGTATGTTCTCTGTTAACAGTGCAAGAGCCTGAACAGGAAACTGTTCTCAGAACTCCTATTTTCACAGTCTGTGTCCATAAAGTGACATGAAGTGTACTTCATTATTGCTGCATTTATTGATCAATGAATTCGGTATTAAGTGTATTTGTGTGTTGCTTTTTACGCTGTTCTATAAACTCGTCTTTTGAAATCAATGATTTGAGCTCCGTTATTACTGACCATCAGTGTTGAGACATCAGTGAAAGGACAAAAGGTAAACTTATCATGCCTTGATGACCATATAATAATCAACAGACTGCCCTGTCATCCTCAGTCACTCACCATTGTATGTGATACGGTGGGACATTGGGTCAGTACACTGCCTCCCGATGTGTTGTAAATGTTCCAGTCTTTGGAGCCACTACATCAGGGAGCTCCTCAGTTGGAATCATGAGGCTGAGTGCAGCCAGGTCCAGTCCTCCCAGCAAGGAAAAAACCCTGGAATCAAACCTTGGTCTCCTGCATGAGGGTCTCTCTCATTGACCATTTGGCTATGGAGGCGAGCAGACATTGTCGGTGAAATCAAAATCGGCATCAATAATTTGCCAGCCTCACACATCTGTAATTCAAACCACAAAATTCCTCATCTGCTCAACTTCCTGGTTGTAGTACAAACCATCCAGTGAGTACACCTAGCAGAGAAATCTGTCCAAACCATCCAAGACACCCTCTTTCACATACAATATCTAGAGGAGAAGGTGATATCCTGCTGCATACCAGTACGTCTGGGAATTTGTGCCAATGGATTGGATGCAGCAGCCAAGGAGGCCTCTGCAGTACTTATTGTTCCACAATGTACATTTGCGTACATATATTCTCCACATGCTACTGCCAGTGCATGGGAGAAGGTACTTTTTACCACTGTTAGTTATTTAGTTATTCCCATGTTTGTTCCACTTGTAATGGAATAAAGAAAAATGATTTCTTGTATAGGGAAAGTAGGTAATGTCACTTTTTTTTAATCGCATAGGTTCAACAACTTAAAATTCTTTGAAGTATGATCCTTGTGCTCCAATTCATTTTTGTCAGTGTGATTTCCATGCATCATAAGGTCCCTGAAACCATCAACTGGGATGCTGATGTAGGAAGCCGTCGAAGTAGCTTTGACAACATCCACCGAGATACTTTCCTTTTAGGTCTCTTTGCAGCTGAGCGAAAAAAAATGTTGCCTGGGGCTGTGTCGGGACTATAGGGCAGCTTAGCAGTGTTTGAGACCAATCTAGGTCAGATAGGCCATGACAGCAAAGGGGATGTGAGCTGGCCCATTGTCATGGTGCACCTTCCACGAAGCGTGGAACTCCTTTTGGACACTGGTGACCCTGTGATTCACTGTCTGGAGCTCTTCCTTGTAAAATTGAGTGTTGACAATCTGGCCAGTGGGTATGAACTTTTTGCATAAAAAGAAAAAACAGTGAGCATGGACTTCACCTGGGACTTGCTCATGCAAACCTTTTTTTAGCACAGTGACGACTACATATGCCATTCCGCACTCTGCCTCTTTGACTCCGGACCATACTGAAAGACTTGTGACTCTTTCCCAGTGATCTCATTGTCCAGAAAATTCGGATCATCTTCACAGAGTTGTTTGTGTTCTTCATGCACTTCCACTCTGTATTGCTCTTTAACATCAGTCAAAACTCTGGGCACAAGTTTTGTGCAAATCTTCTGCATTGCCAGGTCTTCCTATACAGTGTCATGAGCAACAATTTTCGACAATTCCAGTAATTCTGACATAAAGTGAATACTTATTCGCTAGTCTGAATTAAGTAACGGGGACACACAAGTCACATGGTTGTCCATTCATGATGTTGACGGACGTCCTCCATGTACTTCATCGGTGACCATCTCCTGACCTTGTCTGAACACAAAGTGCCACCTCTTTGACCGTGATGGAGGCAATTGCCCTCAAAGGCTTTCTTAAGTGTTCCAAAAGTTTGCAGCAATGTCTTGCTGAGCCTCATGCAAAACTTTATCACATAGTGTTGCTCTAAAGTTTCCCCCATTGTAAGTTCTGTTGTGTGACCACCGCATAGAGGTTCACAAAAGAAGTTATCCAAACCCACCAAGAGCATAGAGGTAACTGAGTGACTACCACCCTTGCCAACCGGTCCAACTGCTCTGTGACATATAGTAGCATCACAGAAAAACGTAGTGCATTACTTTCTGGACACCCCCCATATGACTTTGTATGAGCCTTAATCTCCCTTATTTTGGCCTTGGGCAAAAGAGGAAGGAGAGCAGTAAATTTGTTCTGCAATCCACCACAAATGCTGGTTCTCTTAAAACTTCCGTGAACGTGAAAATATAGTTTTTCTTCCTTGCAAAGATTGCCATCTGAGCTCATAGAGCATTTCCACAACACTAGCACTGGTCCAACTGACAAATAACATAATCTACTATCACTCTAATCAGTTGCTTTAATGTATTCCTTTACTCTTATCCAAACCAGTACTAGACCACTACTCAGGGATGGGTTGCACAACTTTTGTGTATGCAGCCTCCCTTTTAAATGTACTGCACTTTCCCCAAAGTCTCCCAATAAATGACAGTTGGTAAACTATCTTTATACAGCTAACCAAGTTGTGTAATCATTTCATTTCATGTCGTTTCACAACATTACAGTTGGATATTTCATAGTCATGTCTCATCAAGCAGCATACCATTAATTGTGTATTTGAACATTTCTCCTGGTCGAACATATCAACTTAAATTTTTCCATGCCTTTCATTGCATCAGATATAAATTCTGTCCAAATCAGCCAATATCCTCCTATAGTCACTCAATGATGACACTTTCCCATACACAATTAATGCCATCGGCGCACAGTCTGATTGCCATCAACACTATCTAACAGATTGTTTATGTTTATAGTCGCACTCCTCAGAGCACTCCTGGTGTTGCCTTTGTTTCTGTTGAAAATTCAGTACCCAGCATGTTGTCATAGATTATATCGCTCATAAAATCTTTGAGCCAGTTTAAAGTTTTGTTACATGTAGTGGCCTCACTGTTGTAGGACAGTACCATAAAATGCTCAGGGAATTGGTGACCGAAAGGAACAGGTAAGATGTGGCTGGGAAAGTCAGTTTCACACATTGACGGAGCTCATTCCAGTCTGTAAGATGAAGATCTTCAATTCGGACACAGTCCCCTGATGAATAGACTTCTCTTCTGATCAGAGGATGTACAAGTAGGCAGTGCTTGTGATGTACTATTGTCGGTACACTAAATTTTGGTTACTTATATGTTATTTGCTGACAGGAGGGCAACCCTAGAATTACTTACGGTTTAGACAGTGGATAAATGAATGTTGGACAAATTATGTAATTTTTTACACTTTTGTTGAGTCAGGAGTGTGAATCTGCACCCAGAAAGTTACCTAGGTAAGAAATTAGCTAAAGTAATTGAAACTTTTAAATTTTTGGCCTCTTATTTGATGGTAAGTTAACATACATTTGTATGTAAGGCAAATAACATGAGGAAGCTTAAGACACTTAGATTTTGGAGCAACACCCCGTAGGACACAAACCGTTTGGTTCTTTTGTGATTCTACAGAGATTCAGTTTTATGCTACCTAGACTGTGGATTGGCAGCACCATCAGTACTGAACTTGTTAGACCCTATCCAACACAGTGGTGTGTGATTGGCAGCTGGAGCTTTTCATCATGAGCCATGTCGACATCCTCCTGGTGGAAGCTTGTATCTCACCACTGAGGATCAGGTGTTATGAACTCTTAGCGAAGTATGCAGTCACAATCTGTTGAATGTGTACTACCCATCTGTGTTACTCGACTCTGTTTCACAACCAAAAGTCCCGGGGTCCCTGAGCTGGGGACTGGGAAGCGCCACTAGTCCTCAATACCGTAAGCTCTGAGCGTGCTTCAACAACCACTGTAAGGCGTGACAATGGAACGTTGTATGGTACAGAGCCCTCGAATCTTGGCTAGCTGCCTGGGTCACGAGGATGGTATAAACCTCTATAAAAACCCCTCAATCTCAAGGTGTGCTGCGCGCCGAGGAGACGCATGGCTGGTGAGTAGAACAGTTGCTAGCGGGCAACCTCTGGGGAACCTTCCGCCCCCCAGGCAAGCGGGGCTCGGTCTGGGTGGACATTCCTTTCCGTAGCTGCTCATGGGACCACCATGAAAAGAAATACGAATAGTGCGCAAGCACGAGTCTCTAAGAAAGGAAAGTTCAATGCTTTACAGTATGATCCCCAATCGTTCCCTTCCCTGCCCACACCAGGGGAGGAACGGCGGTCTAAATTACCTGGTGAGACGTATTCTCCTCGATTTCTGGTTTGCAGCCGAACAGATGGGGACTCATTTCTGACCACAAAGCCTCAGTTTTTTGTGGAAAATTTAGAGGACAAGTTTGGAGAAGTTGATAGCATGACTAAAATGAGGTCTCGAGCAGTCTTTATACAGAGAGCATCCCCAGCACAGTCAAGGGCATTGCTTGCTTGTGACAAGCTCGGTGATGTTGCAGTCTCCATTACACCTCATAAGAGCTTCAATATGGTTCAGGGACTTATTTTTTATCGTGGCCTGTTGTTGCAGTCTGACGACAAGCTCCGTGCAAATCTGGAACGCCGCGGTGTCCACTTTGTACGACGTGTCTTCAGGGGACCTAAAGATAGTAGGGGCGCCACCGGCGCCTTCATCTTGGCTTTCGAGGGAGACACCCTGCCCGAGAAGGTCAAGGTGATGATATATCGATGTGATGTTAAGCCTTACGTCCCTCCTCCCATGCGCTACTTTAAGTGCTGGAGGTTTGGGCATATGTCATTGAGATGTGATGCCAACCCTACCTGTCGGAATTGTGGACCTGCCTCCCACCCCAACATCCTGTGTTCGCCGCCCCCTGTTTGTGTCAACTGCGGACAGAAACATTCACCTTGCTCGTCAGACTGCACGGTTTATCAAAAAGAACGGAAGATTATGGAGTACAAGACCTCTTACACAGAGGCTAATCGCAAGTACGACCGACTTCACCCTGTTCGCATTTCATCGACGTTTGCTGCAGCAGCTTCAATGTCGCCATCCCTGGCGACGAGCCCCCAAGCTCGGCCGCTTTTTGTGGGCCCTCCAGCCTGGCCATCTATTCCTGCCCGCCAGGTAGTTGGGGGAACACACTCTTCTGTTGCTCCCCTGTTATCAAACATCGGGAGTAACAACCCTCCTTCTTTGGGGACTTCAGTGCCCACCTCTGAGCCAGAGAAGTGCCCGCCTCCTCCGGCTCCCCTCGCATGGAAGGGATTGCTTGGTGCCCTCCCTTCCACGGTTACTGCCCCTCCAGATGTCAGCCAGTGGCTGAAAAAGCCACCACCTGAGAGCCGTAGGGCTTCTAGGTCTTTCTCAGTCCATGAGACTGGGTCGGGAAAGCCCACCCAGCCTGATAAACCGAAGGACAAACGGGACTCTACCAAAAAGAAGAAAAAGCAAAAGGAGAAGGACATAGAGACAGAAAAGGAGTTCACCACTACACCTGAAGATGATGTGGAGCATCTAGCGTCCACTCAGGAGCTAGATGTTGCTCGACCCGCAACTCCTATGGAAGTTGATCAGGCTACTTTGCAATTGGTGACGGCGAGCGCTTCTAAGGCGTTACCCATGTCCCCCCCCCCTTCCCCTCCCCAGGTTCTTTCATGTCTTCACAGTCGGATACCATTATCCTTCAGTGGAATGGCCGTGGTTTTTTCCACCGCCTTGTTGAGTTGAAGCAGCTTTTGTGCCGCTTCCCTGCCACTTGTCTGGTCCTTCAGGAAACCTGGTTTCCTGTTTGGCGGACCCCCTCCCTCTGTGGCTACTGGGGTCACTATAAGAACCGCGTAGAATATGGTAGGGTGTCTGGCGGTGTCTGTGTTTATGTTGTTGCCACTGTTCCTAGTGCCCCAGTGCCACTTCACACGGCTCTCGAGGCTGTGGCTGTTAGAATCCGGGCAGGAATGGGGCTTACCATCTGTTACCTCTACCTTCCCCTGGATGAGGTTGTCCCTCTTGCCGACCTAGCTGCCTTGATAGCCCAGCTTCCCCCGCCATTCCTCCTTTTGGGGGACTTTAATGTCCACCACCCTTTATGGGGTGGGGCCCAGATCTCGGGCCAGGGTAGGAACGTTGAGGCTCTCTTGGCACAGCAGGACATTTGCTTCCTTAACACTGGTGCTCCCACATATTTTAGCTTGACTCATGGCACATACTCGGCCATTGACCTGTCTCTTAGTAGCCTAGGTCTTCTTCCATACATCAGTTGGAGGGTCCACGACAACCTCTGTGGTAGCGACCACTTTCCTATCCTGGTTTCTCTTCTTCAATCCCAACCCCCTGACCAGCTGCGACGATGGTCTCTTCGTGGAGCTGATTGGGCAGCCTACACCTCAGCTACTATGGCCATTTCTCCGCTTCCTGGTGACATTGATTTGGCAGTGGACGAGGTCACCATGGCCATTGTTTCTGCTGCTGAGGCAGCTGTCCCCTGCTCTTCAAGTACCCTAACGCATAAGTCAGTCCCTTGGTGGACACCAGAGATTGCAGAAGCTATCCGGGACCGCCGGCGAGCCCTGCAACGACACCGGCGTCATCCTTCCCTAGAAAATCTGGTTGCCTTTAAATGGCTGCGGGCCCGGGCTCAGCGGTTAATCCGGTGGAGCAAACAGGACTGCTGGGAATGATATGTTGCCACCATAGTTTCTCGCCTCTCCCCATCTTAGTTGTGGTCGTGGGTTCGGTGCATTTTTGGCTTTCGCCTTCATGCATCTGTCCCTTGCCTTTCTCTTCGGAGTACACTTTGTACTGACCCAATCACCATCGCCAAACATCTGGCAGAGTACTTCGCTCGTATTTCTGCGATAGCAGGCTACAGCACAGAATTGTGCGCCATTAAAGAGCAGGCTGAGCGTACGCAGTTGTTGTCGTTTCGCATGCACTGTTGGGAACGATACAACATCCCGTTTAGTGAATGGGAGTTCCAAAGTTCCCTTACAGCTTGCCTCGATACTTCTCCAGGTCCAGACCGAATTCACAACCAGTTTCTTCGCCATCACTCGGCGCACTGTCAGGGTGAATTACTCGCCCTGTTTAAGCGCGTCTGTACGGAGGGCGTTTTCCCAACTCGTTGGCAGGTTAGTGTTACCATCCCGGTGCTGAAACCTGGTGCAGATCCGCTGGTGGTTGATAGCTATCACCCTATCAGCCTTACCAACGTTATGTGCAAACTCATGGAACAGATGGTGAGTCGGCCGCTCATGTGGATCCTCGAAGCTCGGGGCCTCCTAGCCCAGCAACAGGGGGGCTTCCGTCAGGGCCGCTCAGCGATCGACAATTTAGTCTCGCTAGAGTCGGCTATTCGTACAGCTTTTACTCGGCGAGAACATCTAGTTGCTGTTTTCTTTGATCTTCGGAAGGCGTACGATACCACCTGGCGCCATCATATCCTTGCTACGCTGCACGAATTGGGCTTATGGGATCCACTTCCGATTTTTGTACGGAATTTTCTCTCCAATCGCTCCTTTCGGTTTAGAGTTGGCACTTATTTTAGCTCTGCTCATATTCAGGAGAATGGTGTCCCGCAGCATTCGGTTCTCAGTGTTTCCCTCTTTTTGGGGGCGATTAATGGTCTCGCGGCTGGGGTGGGCTCATCAGTCTGTTCCTCTCTATATGCTGATGACTTTTGTCTTTAATACAGATCCCCAAGCATCAATGTCGCTGAACGGCAGCTGCAGGGAGCTATCTGTAAGGCACATTTTTGGGCATCCAACCATGGTTTTCAGTTCTCAGCCTCTAAGACCCGAGTGATGCATTTCTGTTGTCGTCAAACGGTCGACCTCCATCCAGACCTCTACCTTGCCAATGAACTCCTTCATATTGAGGAGACGCATCGCTTCCTTGGCGTGCTGTTTGATGCTCAGCCCACTTGGACACCTCATCTTCGCGAGCTTAAACAATGGTGCTGACGGCACCTCAACATCCTACGCTGCCTCAGTCACACCGTATGGGGGGCTGCTCAAACAACCCTCCTACAGGTCTATAAGACCTTAGTCCAGTCCCCTCTCGAATACGGGAGCGTGGTGTACGACTCAGCAGCACCTTCAATGTTGCAGATCCTCGACCCGATTCTCCATTGTGGCGTCAGACTGGCGACAGGTACCTACCGCACTAGTCCGATGACTAGCCTTCTTGTAGAAGCTGGAATCCCTCCCCTATGATTCCGCTGACAACAGTTGCTTGCGCCATACATCGCCTGCATCCATGCCTTGCTCGACCACCCAAACTGCAGGCTCCTTTTTCCATTTTCTAAACTCCCCTCCCCACGACGGTGGACTAGGTTGGGTCTCCCGATCGCGGTCCGCGTTCATTTCCTTCTCGTCACTCGAGTCCTTTCCCCTTCCTCCATCCTTCCGGCCCTCTTCTTCTACCCCTCCTTGGTCCCTCCCTCGCTTGCGGCTTTGCTTGGATTTGTCCTGCGACTCCAAGTCCTCCATTCCACCTGCCAGTCTTCTTCCTGGCTCTTCTTGCCTCGTTTCACGATGCAGATGTACTCTACACCGATGGTTCTGTGGTCGATGGACGCACTGGGTTTGCTTTCATCCACGGCGACTAAGTTGAGCAGCATTCCCTGCCTTGTGGGAGCAGTGTTTTTACTGCAGAGCTGGTTGCTCTTTATCATGCACTCGCTCACCTTTCCTCCTCCCATGGGAGTCATTTGTCATATGCAGTGACTCCCTGAGTGGATTGTAAGCACTCGACCAGTGTTTTTCTCGGGACCCTTTGGTGCGCGGTATTAATGATGCGGTTTTTGCTCTCGCTGAGTGTGGTCATTCAGCGAAGTTTGTGTGGACTCCGGGCCACATCGGCATTCCATGATCGGTTGGCCAAGCAGGCCACCACTTCGCCACCCCTGGAGCTTGTTCTCGTGGAAAGAGACCTCCGGTCAGCCCTTCATCGCAAGGTCCGCGATGTCTGGAGCTCTGAATGGTCTGTCTTGAACATGCCAAATAAGCTCCGCATGGTCAAGTCATCCACGGCTGTATGGAACTCATCCTTGAGGGGCACTAGTAGGGATTCAGTTGTTCTCTGCCGTCTCCGAATTGGACATACGCAGTTGACCCACAGCTATCTCCTTCGTCGTGAGAACCCGCCCAAGTGTCGCTGTGATGCAGGGCTGACAGTGGTCCATCTTCTGCTGGACTGCCCCCTTTTAGCCTCCTTGCGGCAGTCCTTTAATTTACCAGCTGCACTTCCTTTAATTCTAGGTGATGATGCCTCTATAGCTGACTCAGCTTTACATTTTATCTGTGCAGCTGGGTTTTATCACTTGCTCTAGCGTGGGTGCTCTCGCATGATTTCTCAGGCTACACTCACTCCAGCGACTTTTAATTGTGACGTGGATACCAAAATAGTGTCTTTTATGGTAACAAATTGTGTTGGTACCTCTATCAACGCTTTCCAGCTGGAGGTTCTTCATTTGTAGTTCAGTGGTTGATCTTTTACCTGATCCATCAACCACTGTAGTCTGTTTCACTCTAGTCTACTTTTTGCTCTGCTCCTTTTGTGTTACTGCGGTGTTCGTTTTAGCTCTGTACCCCTTGGTATTCCCTCCCTCTGGGTGCAGAGGTTACGCTTTTACTGTATAGGCCTTTTACAAGTATATCTGTTTGGAACAGGGGACTGATGACCTCGATGTTTAGCCCCCATCAAACCCCAAAACCAACCAACAACCAAAATTTCAGATGGTTTACAAATCGCCCAAAAATGGGTTGGCCAGTTAGGATACAATTGAAAGCTTTGGAGTTGGACCTGCAGCTGCCCTCATGCCTGTGTGCACAGTGTTTCCTCACAGCACCCCCCATCAAGTGTACCAAATCCTATGGTTTGGACGGATTGCTTTTATTGACCTAAGAAAAATGCTGATTCCACCATTCTCAGAAGCCTGTTCTGTTCAGTACTCCGTGACTACCCAAATTTGACATACATCTACGCAGATGGGTTCAAAGTCAATGATAGCATCAGTTTTGCATTTGGACACTCAAGGGGCTGCAAGTAGTACTCTCTGCCAAGTGCATGCAGTGTATACGCTGAAGAATTGGTCACCATACTACGAGCTCTGCAGGTACATTAAAACTCTTGCCACAAAGGGTTTCCAGGTTTGTATTGACTCCATGAACTCCTTAAAAGACTTATTTCAATTGTTCCTTAGAAACCTTTTGGTCACTGATTCCAAGCCCTATCATTTGACCTGGAATGAGAGTAACATTCTTCTGGACAGTGAGCCACATGGGTATTCAGTGAAATGAACTCTCTGACGAATTAGCTAAAGAAGCAATCATGGGAGACAAACTCGAACTCGGGAGTACTGGACACAGGCTTAAGATTGCAACTGTGATATCAAATTCGGAAAACTGGAGGCAAGGCATACTTCTTTCCGGGCCTCTCGGTGTGATGACATTTTACTACGCCGACTGCATATCAGCCACACCAAATTTACCCACGGGTGCCTTTTGCATCAAGAGGACTCCCCTCAATGCAGCTGTGGTAGTCATCTCGTGATTGCCCATATACTTGCAGTTTGTGCCCTGCTAGCTGATCTGAGAAAAGAAACAAAGTTCTATGTTTCCTGAGGGAAAGTGGATTTTATAACATAATTTAATGCAACTTCACGTTTGGCGTCAGATGTGGTTATGGGTGCAGTGCTTCCCACTGCTGTGTGGCCCCGAGTGGCCTCAGGCTACTTTCTCCTCCGCACACTATGTACTTTTTAAAATTTTTGTGTATGTGTTTTATTTAGCTAACTGCCTAAGTGAATTAGCTCCCTAGTCCATACAGTTTGCATTTTCTCACCCCATTCCAATGTCTTGCCCCATTTTAGTTGTGCTATGGTGTGGTGTATCCTTCAGTGATGAGCTACAGTTTTTAGCTGCCCGAGTTTTATCTAACTTTTAACTATCTGCCCAAAGCTACTGTCACTTATATTTTCAACCAGCAGACGCGGTCACAGACCTGGGAGTTGACAATTCTCCTTTTCTCATGGAGACAGAAAACAAAAAAATGATGATCTCCTTTTCTCATTCCATTTCCTTTAAAAATCATTTTCCTGTGAATTGAGGGACTGATAGCCAAGTAGTCTAGCCCCTTTAAACCCATAATCATCATTCCCTGAGGGTCCTTATGACTCTTCCGTCAGTATGTGCATGGTGAGCAAAGCATCCTAAGCTATTGCAGCATCTCCTTGCTTTCCTGTGCCGCTATTTCAGAAATCTCTCATTTCTGACTAGCCTTCTTTCTCTTGCTCTCTTCCTCATGGTGAAAGCCTTTGATGTCCATCTGGCTCTCCCTAGATTCTGCCTTCCTTTTCTGGAATGTTCTTTCATCCACCATGTTTTGGTTAAAATAATTTGTGGGCCCCTTATAAGTATGTGCCCCCCCCCCCCCCCCCACCTCCCAATTTTTTTTTAAGGTGTGGACTGACTGGGGAAGAACATTTTAAATAGTGCATACTACGTGCAGTGTTAAAAATCATATGCACACAATATCTGTGTAGGCTCTTATTTGTGCTTCAGCACTGTAGCCAATCTGACTTGATGGGCTTGCTATGTACCTTTTTAATTGAGCCCCCTGGAAACACAGGGATCACCCTGCTAATCTTGAGCTACTATCTCCCCAAGCATGCCAAAGAGTAGATACCCATCTCCCTGGGACATCAGGACTCCTGGCAGGTGTCATTGTGCGACAGGCATGGCTGTCATTTGCTGATGCCTTTGGGGAAAGCCCTTGATTGGAGTAGGTGGCATCAGAGTGGTTGTTTCGCACATGCAAATGTGTTACACTGAGATGACAAAAGTCATGCAATAGCTATAGGCCCATATACAGTTGGTGGTAGTATTGTGTGTATAAGTTATAAAAATGCAGTGCATTGGTAGAGCTGTCATGGTACTCAGGTGATTCATATGAAAAGATTTCCGATGGTATTATGGCTGCATGACAGGAATTAACAGCCTTGAACATGGAATGGTAGGTGGAATTAGACGCATGGGACATTCCATTTCAGAAATCGTCGGGGAATACAGTATTCAGAGATTCGCAATGTGAAGAGAGTGCCGAGAATACCAAAAATCAGGCATTACCTTTAAAAATGGACAATGCAGTGGCCAAAGGTCTTCACTTAATGACAGAGTGCAGTGTTGTTTGCTTAGAGTTGTCAGTGCTAATAGACACCCAACACTGCATGAAATAACAACAGAAATCAATGTGGAATGAAAAACAAATGTATCTGTCAGGACATTGCAGCAAAATTTGACACTAAGGGCTATAGCAGCAGATGACTGATGCAAGTGCTGTTACTAACAGCACGACATTGTCTGCAGCATCTCTCCTGTGCTTGTGACCACACCAATTGGAACCTAGACAACTAGAAAATCATGGCCTGGTCAGATGAATCATGATTTCAGTTGGTAAGAGCTTACGGATGGGTTTAAGCGTGGTTCGGACTCCACGAAGCCATGTACCCAAGTTGTCAACAAGGAACTGTGCAAGCTGGTGGTGGTTCCATAATGGTGTGAGATGTATTTACATGAACTGATCATTGATTGGAAATGGTTATGTTCGGATAGTTGGACTTCAATTTTTGTTGTCAACAGTGCACCATGTCACTGGGCTGCAGTTGTTTGTGATTGGTTTGAAGGACATTCTGGACAGTTCGAGCGAATGATTTGGCTACTGACATCACCCAACATGAATCTCATCACATATTTATGGGACATAATCAAGTGGTCAGTTCGTGCACAAAATCCTGCACTGGCAACAATTTCGCAATTACGGATGGCTCAGTATTTCTACAGGGGGACTTCCAACAACTTACTGAGTCCATGCCACATCGAGTTGCTGCACTTCACTGGGCAAAAGGTCTAACACGATATTAGGAGGCATCTCATGACTAGTCGCCTCATTGTGAATTACACTAGAAAATGGCTGTTTTGATACAGCCATCTCTTCAGATAGGCATCTAAACATTCAATGCTGAATGTTACAATCCTACTGCTTTCCCTACCCTGGCTACCCCATGGGAAGAGGGATAAGCCATACATCTTAGAGCAAAACAATTTATTCGATACTATGTACTGAAACTGATGAGGATACTTTTACTGTGACAAAAACATTATTTTTTTGTGTAGCATATTGAAGGTAAATTTGGAGAAGTTGAACCGTTCGCAAAAATAAGCAACGGATTTGTACTGATGGTGCTCCTTGTGTTGCACAGTCTACAGCTCTTCAGGCATGTGAATGTCTATGTGACAGACCAGTGACCGTTGCATCACACGAGACTTTGAATATAGTCCAAGGAATCGCCTGCCACCAAGATCTTATGCTCCAAATGGACAAGGAACTATGGGATAATATTAAGTGGCAAATCGTACATTTTGTCCAACATGTCCAAGAAGGTTCGTAGAATAATAGACTAGATGCAGGCACCTTTTCCTTAGCCTTTGAAGGGAGTGTCCTCTCGGAAAAAAGTCAGGCATGGTGTACAGATGTTATGTGTGCACGACAGACCCAAAATGTGGTAACAGTAGACGATGACTTCATGAAGGTAGGTAGACCTTCTTAGCAATCATTGTTGTGTGTCAGATACGTGAAACACCATCCTCTGTGTACACCTCTTTGCTCAGTCTTCAAGAAAGTAAAGAAAAAAAAAAAAAAACAAACTGGAATATAAATCTATTGAGCACCTGTCATGTACTGGGACATGTAAAAATATGAATGAATGATTACATCCTGTTGATATGGCATCCCGTTATGGGAAAGTCACAGCCATCACTATCTCATTTCTTTTGAAACCAGTTGCCCACTGTCCTCCTCTCTTGTGATTCCCACAGCACAGTCTTCAGGAACCACTTCCCAGATGCAGGCGGAGAAGCAGCTCCCTCTTCCAGTGTCTGCTGGTGACAGGGCTCCATCTTTTTGTCTCTTGGTCCCAAGTTGTATATATCCCAGGGAATGAACTGGCCAACTGTTTGACCGAAGGAGCAATTACTCATCCCCCATTCAATTTGTCAGTCCCAGGTGCGGATTTGTGACTGCAAATAAGACCTCTGCTCACTTGGGGAAGGAATGACCTGGTTGGCTATTCTCCCCTCTAGTAGACTCCACAGTATCAAGGAGACTATGCAACATAGCACTCTTCCTTTTGTTCCTCCTGGAAAGAATCCACAGTGCCACGTTGCCTCTTCAGTGATCATAACAGGCTAACTCGTGGTTTTATTTTATGTAATGAGCCACTGCCATATTGTAGTTGCAGAGTCTTACATCCTAAAAGCCTCATGTCCTGGTGGTATGCCCCCTTCTTCTGGCCCTCTATGCTAAGCTTAGCCTTTTAATTTCTTTTGCTGCAAATATTAGCAGACAGTTCACAGATGATTGAACTGGTTCACTGTTTTCTCTGTGAAAATGGTTGGTTTCAGAGATAAGGTTTGAAGCTACATTCAGGGCAGTGGCTGGGCACTTGGGGTTGTGGCTTATCCCACTGCTTGCTGGGTCTGAGGGACTCCAACCAAACCTCCTTGACTAGCTCACTGTTCCACCCCTCTCGTACTCTGTCTTCATTGTTTTTAGGTGTGGTTTTGCTCTTTTGTCACAACCTGTTTTCTAGGACTCTGTTGAATGATTGGTGCTCTTTAATACCTTGACAAACTGGGAGCAGGGCTGGGATGGCTGTGGGTCTGACAACTCCTGTCGCATGCAGAGCCTTGGGGAAGCTTACCTGCTGCCTTACCCATTTCTCTCCACTTGTTCTTTTTACCGACAATCCAACTGATACCCATTACATTTTTAGTCATCCCAGTTTTTCTGTTTTGAATTTGCCAACTATAAAACATCCTTTGGTCTCTGTATTCACCCTTGATTGGGCTGGGGTGGGGTTTTCTTACCATTGGGTGAGCCCTGGGAGAACCCTGGTTTGTTCTGACATCTGTACTGGTCTGATCCATACACTTCTGTCAATTTTTGATCAGCTCTGGCATCAGTATTGCTTCCAATGTCTCTGTCTTATCGCTCCTATGTACTTTCATCATCAGAATGTGTACTTCAGGGGTGTGTCTAATGCCTCTGAATCGAGGGACTGATCCTGTTGTTTAGTCCCTTAACCACCAACCAACAAACCATAATCATTATCTAAAAGTAAAGGGGACCTGTTAACACTGAAGATGTAGAGTGTTGTAGCACAGCCATAACTGACTGCGAATTGAGTACATACATGAGTATTTTCATTTATGAGTTTGACTTACAGTCAGTTACGATAACCTGAACATAAGACTAGCTTAGAATTATCACCATTGTGGTGATCACCTAACGTTGCAACTAGCTGCAAAAAATAGAGAAAAGTGCCAGTAATGTCTGTCTTGATTACAATCATGTCACTTCTACAATATTTAACATTTATGGGATGTGTAATGGGGAAAAGTTTGTAATCATATTTGTTTCAAATTTTTCCTTAATTTGTGACATTTTTTATGCAAATTGGTAGTTCCTTATGAGATTTTAGTCACTGGTTTCATAATCCTTTACCTGTACAGACCATGACATTACAAAAATTAACTATGAAAGAATTTCAAATCTGACCTTGTTATTGCATTACTTGACTCTAGCATTGTAAGGGAATAATGACAAGTGACACACTAAATTGCAAATCTATAGTTTGTTGGTAAACTTAAGGAGCTTTCTCTAACCCACAACTTCACTAGGAGCACCTAAAGGCTATTTCACAGCGTTATACAAACGCTACTGCAGCACACCTTTTCAACGAGTGGCAATGCTGTGCTTAGACACACCTGGGAACTGTGTTAACAACATATGAAGTACAGAAATTAGTAACTAATGTAACAAATGCAAGAAATGCACATCAATAGAGTCTACATAAATCACCAGACACTGCTCTGTACTGCTATACAGGAAACTGATTCTTTACCAGAGAAGGAAAGTTGTTACTCACCATATAGCGGAGATGCTGAGTCGTGATAGGCTCAACAAAAAAATTCACACAATTATATCTTTCGGCCATTAAGGCCTTTGTCAGCAGTAGACACACACACACACACACACACACACACACACACACACACACACACACACACACACTTGCACATACGTCTGCAGTCTCAGAGAGCTGAAAAGTGTAGTTTCAGCTCTCTGAGACTGCAGACGTGTGTGCAAGTTTTTGTGTGTGTGTGTGTGTGTGTGTACTGCTGACAAAGGCCTTAATAGCCGAAAGCTATAATTGTGTGAATCATTTGGTTGTGCCTATCGCGACTCAGCATCTCCGCTATATGGTGAGTAGCAACTTTCCTTCTCTGGTATGGTTACATTCCATCCTGGATTTTCCATTGTTTGATGAAATTGATTCTTTAGTCATCCTGTACAGCAGGTAAGATGTTCTTCTGGGAAAGCCCACTTTCCCCACCATGAACCTGGCTTGTTCTTTGGATTACAGACAGATTAGATGTTAGATAAGAGGAAGATAAGTACCTGTAGTCTGTAAAAGGATCATGCCTTTGAAGTGGGTGTTATTCAAACCAAACTTTTGAGTGTTGGTTCCAATATGGTACACATTTACTTTATGAGAGAAAATGCCTTTGATGTTATTTGGTAGAAATAACTGTAGGTTAGTGAGTACTTGCTTTATGGAACTGGATATTCTTTCAGTAGATGGATTTTGGTTCTGTATACTTGATAAACTGAGAAACATGGTCTTCATTTTTATTTTTTATCAAATTTTGCTTCAACAAATGAACTATCACACAGGACAGGATATACATGCAGGGCTTAATGCCAAGCAGGCTGGTGGAGTCCACAGGGGATTCACATGCACTTCCCACATTTCAGACATCAAAATGTTTTGGTGACATCACATTTGCCATTTACAATCGTGATGAATTAATGAAAGGGGTTAACACACCATGAAACTGAGCTTCGTTTGTTTAATTGACATAATGTCTATGGCTCATTGCAATTCATGAAGTTTACAACACATTTCAAAGTTTCTACACAATAGGTATAATCACAAATGTTACACATTGTTTTCTAGAAAAAATATTTTGAACTGTTAAGCTTTCTAAACTCTCCACAGTTCTGTGCAGCTTCATGAAGTAATATAAACAGTAGAATTTCTCTCAGACAGGACCATTGGGGTTTTTCCCATGACATAATGCATTCCTGATTGGTGGTTAAACACTTCATGATACTTCCAAAATTGCTTGCTTCTCTTACAGGTAGTGGACTATATCCAGCTGTGCTTGTGTAGTAATAACAAGAGCATTGGTATCAACACGTTACCTGTTCAACAATGGTTTACTTGAATTGAGTAACGGATTCTTTCTTGAATTCATAATAAATGTGTACTGCATTCAGTATTAAGTTCATGTGAATCAGTGTTTGTATGGCTGCCAGTATTTCAGTACCATTTTATCCTGTGATCTGCTAAATCAACAAATTGTGTGTATTTGTTATAGGTTCATTCCACATCAAATCAGCCAATTTTAGAAATGATCCCCACCTGACCATCTCCACTTTTGTTAAAACTTTTACCATAGCTGCAGGCACGTCTTAACAGAAGTTCTGTAAAGCTTTAGCTCAAGATATAGTGTACTTTTGATACCAGAACTGTCAGCTTGGAGGTTGCTCAGCCGATGTGCGTATTATCACGAATAAGTCATTGTGTTTGACAAAACTTTATTATAAGTTGATTATTGCAGCGAGAAATCTGCAAATTGGTATTTCTACTCAACTTTTGGTGGTGTGTTCAAATATGACATGGGCAAGATAAATGAGGTAGCACACATGACAGAAAAAGGGGAGGGAATTGATTGTGTAATGTTATAAATCCAAATTCTGATGAAATTCAGCTGCTGCTTGCACTTGGTACATTTAGCCATGTTGGATCTGTTACTGACCTTTACATTTTTTTGATTATGTATGGTCGTCTTTATGAATTGAATTGTTCTGGTAGTCCACTTACACTGTCCTACTGCTATGTACGAACTTTCTCTTCTGGCTTTGTTTGTTTGCGGGGTGATGCTAAAATATGAGATCAGAATGACTGTTTTGAGCTATGAAATACACTTCGAACTCTCAAGATTCACTTCTCTATATTTTAAATTCTTTCGCTCTCACGACAACAGATCCCCTTAATTACAACTCGAAATAATGTAAACTTTCGCCACAGTATTATGTGTATGATCTGCAGAGCATACATCAAAGTTCCATCTTTTTACACCAGAAAGTGAGTCATTTATTTCAAGTCCCCATTGACATTAGGTGCCCTCTTACTCCAAGCTATCCATGACAGTACCAACTGAGTGTCGAAGCATATCTGTATCCTTGTGCAGCAAGTGAGTGGTGCTGATCCGCTTAAGACTTGTCGTTGCTCACGGTTCTGCTGCTCACACAACCTCTGTACAAACATAACACGGGGTGCACAGTATCTGCTCCTTTTTTCTACACTGCGTAACACATATTAGTTACTACAATCCACTTTAGATGGTATGAATTTCTAAAACCCCCAAACTCAGGGATTGTAATATGTCAGAACAATTGAGGGGTATGGGGGGAGAGAGGTGACTCATGCATGTAGAGAAACATGTAGAGAAACACTGGCAAGTATGTCATTAAATTTATTGGATCAAAAATACACAGTTGGCCTTTCGCTGATAATGGTGATGGGGCGACACAGCATGGGGGTGTGGGTCAGCGTCAATGACATGCCAGAATTTGTTATGGTGGCATCTGGCCATCCAGCCTTGCAGACACAGTGCTCCTACTCATGCCACAACTAAGTGGCTGCCATGTGTGTTGGCTGCACCATTAGCCCAGGGCATGGCTGACTGGTCCATCAAATGCAACTTGTGGACCTCTTGTAGAGCACAAAAGGGAAACACGGCAGCTCGTTCAGTGACCGCAGGCAGCTTTGCATCCTGAAGGCCGCCAGCTTGCACCCTGGCTCCACCCTTGTGGATAGCGGCTTGCAGTTTGCTGGACGATGTCACCCAGAGAGCAGAGGCCAACAATATCCTTGCTCCACATACCGGTGCAGCTCTAAGGTGTGCCTCCCCTGCCAAAGCTATGCGCATACACTCAGCAGAGGTTGGTGATAGTTTCAGCAGACTGGTTGATTGTTGATATCCATCACCAGAGGTCATCGTGGTTGGCCTGCAACTTAAGCAGTCGTCATTCTCTTTGGTTCTAGACATGGACAGAATGGCTACACGACTGCCTGATTTGAATCTCCGGGCTCACTTATGTATACTTTTTTCCCCTACTCCTCTGATTTAGTTCCTCTGAAGGGGACAAATGGAATGCTCTTTAATAATTAAGTCAGTATGCCTCAGCCTGCTTCAGCTCCTACACTTGGCACTGTTGTAACTGCAACAGATGGGTTCTTCACAGCATATCAGGGCCCTGTGCTGCCCTGATTACTTCAAACTTGTTTAGAGCTCCTGCTGGACCGTGCCTTCTCACCTGTGAGCGGTATCATAAACCTGCCTCGCAGAATTGTCCGCTAAATATCAACAGTGCCCATATCTGCCATCCGATGTGACAGTTGGTCCCTTCCAGCTGCAGCTGCAGGAAATATACAATAATTCTCCAAATCCACATCTGTACCTATTCGTGGCGCACCAGAATATTAATAGTGGAGCAGAGTATTTGATAAAATGACCTGTTACACTACATATGCTCGCACTCAACCTAAAGATTTCATGCCAAATTGCCTATTAGTATTTATCTATTTTGTATACTCAGCATGTATTTTATTTATATGCCTCATTATTGACTGCCACTCCATTTCATAATTTACCATATTTAAGAAAAAAATATTAAAAAATACATTTATTATTCACGTATGGGCCCAGCAGGCCCACGCGATGTAAAATCCATCAGTGTCGCTTTTGATGGTTGGCCTTCCTTTAGGTCCAAATTTATTTCATCATTCCACAATGAAGTCTCTTTCTTTCATCATACTGCAGTGTTCCAGTCCATTTTCTAACTTCCCTCTGACCAACTTTCCAATCAAATATCTTTTGTCTGAATGTTTTACTATCTGTAATGTCTACCGGAGTTGTACTGGCTACTTTAAGAGCCTCCTTAATTGCATCGATCCATTTAATTGGCTCAGTTTTGGCCTTACTTCTGTTTTCATAGAATTCTATAATTTTTTTGTCAACAGAGTGGGGTGCCATTCTCTTAATTTGTCCATAAAATGTAAGTCTTCATTTTCTCATGTCACCATGTACGTCTGTGTATTCTTCTATTTCCTGATTACTTCTCAGCCTGTAAGTTTCTTCAGCAGTAATTTTGGGGCCTAAAATTTTCCTAATAATCTTTCTTTCTTTTGAATTTCTTCAGTATTCTTCTTTCTATTTAAAATTATAGTTTCTGCTCCAAAAAAACATTCACGTTTGATTAGAGTACTATAATGCCTAAGTTTACTGAATTTAGAGTGATTTTTTGTTAGAAATATTTTGTATGAATCTGAATGCAGTTACCATTTTTTGACAGTGATCTTCGTTTGCTGCTGTTTCCAGTCTGTTTTCTTTTATGATTTCTCACAAGTATTTAAACTGAGAAACCATTTTTATTTTTCCATATTTTGTGTTCAAAAACCTTGCTGCTTGTTTGTTGCATGTCATATATTCCGTTTTTTCGAATGATATTTGTAGTCCTACTTTTTCCACAACTTCTTTAAGAATTTCAGTTTGGTTTCGAGCTGTGGTAATATCCATACTTAAAATTTTCAGGTCATCTGCAAAGACGAGGCAATCTGCTCTAATATTACTTTTACCTAACTTGAATGATTGATCTATATTTTGACTCAACTTTTGCTCTCGCCATTCTGTAATTACCTTTCCCAAAACACAGTTAAACAGTCACAGGGAGAGCCCATCTCCCTGTCTGACACCAGTATTTATATTAAATGGTTCAGAAATTTCCCCCATGAATTTAACTTTAGAATTAGTGTCAGTTAATGTTTCTTTAATCAGTGTTAGTCTGTTGTTATCTAGCCCTTGTGTTGTTCCTTCAAAATTTGGAAAAGATTCACAGTCAACTGAGTCATAGGCCTTTTTAAACTCCACAAATGTACATACAGTATTGTTACCAGAAATCGTTTGGTGCCTAAGGGTTAGTTTTAAATTAAGAACTTGTTCTGGACATGATCTATTTGGTCTAAAGCGTGCTTGGTATTCATCTAACTGTTCTTCCGCTCGATCAAGTAAACGTTGTGGGAGAATTTTGTATGTGACCGGGAGAAGAGAGGTTTCTCTGTAATTATTAGCATCAGTTCTGTCTCCTTTCTTATGAGTGGATGAATTAGGGCGGTTATCCAGTCCTCGGCTATTTTCTCAGTTTGTCAGATATGTCCTATTAGTTGAGTGATCTCTTTTATAGTGTTAGGGCCAACTGTTTTTAGTAGTCCTGTAATTATCCTATATTCTCCAGATGCTTTATTGTTTTTAAGTCTCTTAATTTGTTTAATTATTTAGATTTTTTCTGGTTCGTTAGGATTAAGGGTTGGTTGGTATTATAAGTTTGCCGTGGTTGGAATTTGTTCACTGGTTCTGGACAGTTGAATACTTTTCAAAATAATTAGCAAGTACCTTACAATTTTCGTGGTTGTTAGGAGCCAAACTGCCATTTTAAGTTTTGAAGCAAAGACTTTGAGGTTGGTAACTGGTTAGTTTTGTTTTTGGAATGTTTTATAAAAGTTTCTTGTATGAAGTCTTTTTTGATTTGTAAAAGTTGGGCATTTTCGTGGTTTCTTGTAGTCTGTTGGATTAATTTAGATGTTTCGTTTCTTACATTTAGAAAGGTGTTGTATGTATTTTTAGTTATGTTACTTTTCCACTTTTTGAATGACTCATGTCTAGATTTAACTGCTGTTTCACAATCTGCATTCCACCAAGTGTGTGCTTGTTTCTTTCAAAGTGGAATTAAATTTTGTGCTGTTTGATGAGCTTTTCTTTTAGGCTTTGCCAATTGTTGGATTGTTTTTGCCAGGTTTGCTTCTTAGAGTTGGGGTTATTTTAGCAATGTCACATTTTAGGATAACATTTCTTGTTTTGAAGAGTTTTTGAGGTTGAAGTTTAACTTTTATTCGCGTTAAAAAATGGTCAGAATCAATGTTAGCCTCTTTTCTAACTTGGATATTTAAAATTTCTTTGTATTGAGGGTATGAAATTACTACATGATTGATTTGAAATCCCCCAATGAGTGCCTGCCAAGTTTTTTTTGTTTAGAAGGGTTCTTTTTAAAATGTGTTGGTATGATTTTAATGTTAAAATTTTTGCATGTTTCAACAAGTATTTGGCCATTTTGCTTTGTCCATTTATGTGTAGGAAATCCATTCACTGTTTTCTTACATTTTTTCTCTTTATGTAACTGAGCACTAAAATCACCAATTAAAATTTTAACATGGTTTGAGGGAATTTTTGGGATGATGCTTTCTAATGTTTCCCAAGCTTCATTAACTTCTTCAGGTTTTTTATGGTTATCCTCCTTCACTGGCATATGGGCATTAATTAAAGTGTATGTGTCATTTGCACATTTATGAGAAATTGTCATTAAGTCTATTATTAATGGGTTTTACCTCCTTTATTGAATTTAAAATATTTTTGGGGACTGCAAAAGCAACTCCCAGATGTGGTGTATTATTAAGTATTTTTTATCAGCTTTTCTTTTAAAAAGACAATAATGACCGAAACCTATGGTGGTGGTGTCCGTCATTTGTGTTTCTTGAAGTGCCAAAATTTGAATCTTCTGTTCTTTTAATGTATTTCCTAATTTATGAAGTTTACTCGGTTGCAAAAGTGTTTGTATGTCAAGTGTTGCAAACAATGCATTTGAGTTTGTTTTAAATTGGCCAGAGGACTCAGACTTCCTTTGTTGAATCACATTTCATTTTAACCTGGCTGCCCAAGAATCTGAAAGACCAGTAATACTGGCGGTGGATTGACCACCTGAGGCAATATTGTGATTATCAAAATGCTCCATGGTGATTGTATCTGGAGTCAGGTGGGGTTGAGTAGACTTATTGACTGAAGTGAGATAGTTAAGACTGGAAGGGTTAGTTCCAGAATATAAATTTCATCCGCACCACTGGTGAACAGACACTGACCCCTTTGCTGCTTGCTACGAGACAGACACAAAGTGAATTTTATTTTATTTTGCCTTGGTCTGGGACTGCTTATTCTGTATTCACAGCTGTCCACCATATCTGATGGAACATTCACTATCCACCACCTGTGACCCAGTCAATAACTTACTTTGGCAAGGTCGGCTTCTTAGACTTCTGGTTACAAAGTTTTGAAGCCTGGAAAAAAGTACATTGTTCATTATAAACATTACTTGTCATATTTAAACCTTACACCATTTTTTTTCATAACTTCTGTCGGTAGGTGTTGTACTTTATCTCATTTAAGAGATCAGTTTGCTTTAAGTGATTCTAACTTCTTTACATGTATATATTCTCTTCTACGTACTTCCATTACTCTTTCCTGTTTCAGAGGAATCGTAGATTGACTGTACCTCCTTTGTTTCAAGTACACATCCAAATTTCAAATGTATCTGCATTAATATGCATGGAGATCCATACAATGTAATAAGGAAAATTATCTATCATGACTAGATAGGAAACCTCATCTTTGGTGTGATCAGTTGTCACTTCAACCTTTTAAATCGTCTCATTGCATAATTGCTGACGCCTTTCTCGGGGTAGGTACTGTACAGCCTTATTTTTATTCCTGTGAAAGTGCCTCATGCAAATTCCCTACCAATATATGGTGCAGACCATTTCTTTCCCAAATGTACCTGACCGATGGCAAAGATTAGTCTCTATCATGGATCTGTCTATCCACCATTTTATTTCTACCTGTTTGTAATGCTTGTTTTTTTATTTTAAACCAGTTGATAGCACCTCCTCAACTTTCCTGCTATTTTTCTCCTTACATTGGTTCGAAGAGGTTCCTTCACTTGACAATACGTAGATGTCAACCTATACTCTTCCTCATTTCATCTCGTACAATTCTTTATACTCTGATTATATCATTTTACTCGTAGCAAATCCACATTCTTATAATATTTTGTACAGTAATTTCCAAACTTACCTCTGTAATTAAAGCTTAGAGCTTTGTACCTACCTTTGTTTAATCTACCATGGTGCGTGCTCTTCACTGTTTAAGTTTTATTAATGACATTATTTATTAGTACAAGTGAGACATTGTTACTTCGTGTTTCTAATTAATGTATGTTCTTGGGTCCATGCGTCTAAATTACACTAAAATCACAATGTTTTTAGCATGTCTTCTGCTTTGCACTTGCCTATTCCCCTAAAAATGTTTGACATGCCTAAACCTACTGGCACTTAAATTGCTTGTTATAGTCTTAGGTTACACGGGAGTAGAACGATCTCGGCAATGGCGTGAAAACAGGTTGAAGGTAAATGGAAATGAGGTTTCCACAAAAGGGACTATTGCTTATGGCAAGAGGGGAAAATAAGACTGGAGCTCTCAATGGAGAAGAAAGAAAGGCAGAAGAAGAATAGATTTGTTGAAATCAAAGAAGAAAAGACAGACTCCAAAGACAGATCCACATCCCCCCCCCCCCCCTCACCCCACCCCAGAAGAGACCCCATCTGGATAAGCTCTTCACTGAGATGCTGGAGAATGAAGAGTGTTAACATGCCCTACAGAGTGGATTGTTTCTGCTTCACTGTACAGATCCCAAAAATTGACTTCAGCAAACCCCTATTGTATGCCTGGAGACAGCGATCTAACACTACACGTTAAAAAATCTAATGATATAGAAACTAATCATTAGATTAATTGTATATCTATGAATTCTTAAAGTTGATGTAGCTCAGTGTAATTGATATTATACCTTATGTGCATTTAACAGCTGACCAATAACAGTTGGTAGTGTTTTATGATTTGTTCATTATACTGCATAACAAAAATAACTTCTGATTATGTTCTCCTTATTTTACTTTTAAAAAGGTAGTGGTTTATATGTCTTCAGTATATCTACATCCCTTGTATAGTCCATTTTCTTAGTAGTCATTGCGATTGACCTGCAACCTACATCCTTACTGAATCTGCTTAGTGTATTTGAAGTAATACGCTAGCAGAATAGAAATGTGGAGAACACAAGTCAGAAAACAATTTATTGGACTCACAAAAACTAAACAATAATAGTGTCTCCAAAAGAACAAAAGACTCGATCACAAATATAAAATAACAAATAATAATAGAAAAGACCTGACTCTTTTCATGGGGAGAGATCACTGTAAAACAATTCTACAATATCAAGATGTTCGTCAACTACTCCAAGTTCATCATGTGCAAGAGATTGGCCAGCTAGAAGAGGCGACTGACTGTGGGTGCTGGGATGGCAGCTCTGTATATATCCAAGCAGTGTGTCAAACTGCCCTTTGCCGGCTGTGTGCCACCCTATAAAGCCTGTTTGGCAGATGTGTCTGCCAGAACTATTTGTGATCACATGCTGGCATATCAATGTAGTTCCTGGGCTAGCTGCGACCTTTGGTGAAGCTGTTTTGCAGGCTCTGCGAACGGGTAGCATTCCCTGGCGGCCGTTGGTGGAGACCTGGTGTTGTGTAGTAAATATTTTTATTGACAATGTAGGCTTTCCTGGTGAATGTACGCCCGGTGATGCAGGCATGCCGTGTTGGTTGGACGTGAAGTCTGATGCCTGTGCAGTAGCCACTACAATGTATGAACTGAGGCCACAGCAGACCTCCCTCCCCAGCTCCCACCCTCCAGGGGTGAGTGGAAGGTTCATCTCAGTGTTGGTCCCCAGGGCCATCAGCGACAGGAGATCGGGGGCAGTCGATGTGAAGGATCCAAGTCCATGGGTGTAGGGACCCTTGCTGGAGGGTCTGCCTAGGGTGTGATCGGTGGCGATGGCAGAGTTAGCGTTTGGGGGGGGGGGGGGGGAGAGGAGCACTGTCATCCTCGAGGACTGACAGCTGTGGAGATGACAGAGGAACCACCTGCGGGCCACACAGGGGTGAAGCTAGTTGGTGTGCTTCCAGCACACTGTGCAATCGTTGAGGGTGACTGCCACCATAGTGCGGCTGATGAGCTATGAAACCCTGGCGGGGACCCACCGGGGACGATTGCTAGTGAACACCCTCACCCTGACCAGATCCTGCAGAGAAAAATGGGGCCATTGTGGAACACGGAAGAGCTGGGCAGGGAGAAGATGGAAACAGGAGGGGCAAGGGGGGTCGATGAGGGCGGCCGTGAAGTTTTTCAGCTGAGGATGAGCCATCCTGAACAGGGAATTGTTAGGAGAAAAGAAAGATGTAAGGGTGTCATCCAGGGAGTGTTAGGAACACAATTTCGACACCTGGACTTTGAACGTCTGGACCAACCGTTTGGCTAATCCATTAGATGCAGGATGAATTGGAGCGGTATGAATCAACTGGATGCTCAGGGAGGTGCAGAAGAAGGTAAATTCAACAGAGGTAAATTGAGGGCCGTTGTCAGTCACCAACGTCTCCGGAAGGCCCTCAATGGTAAAGATGTGGGAAAGAGCTTGGATGATATGGGCATATGTCGTGGAGGACATGCGGGAGACATAAGGAAACCAACTGCCTGCATCCACAAGAATAAGCTAGGGGGAGCCGAGGAATGGGCCTGCGAAATCCAAGTGCAAATGGGACCAAGGAGAAGAAGAAGGAGGAGGAGGAAACGGGAACAAATGCCAAGGGGGCGCCGACTGGTGCCATTGACAATAGGGACATGAGGCCACCATGCGGGCAATGGCGCCGTACATCCACCTCCAGTAGACTGCTGGCGGGCAAGCCATTTTGTCAGGACAATCCCCCAATGACCAACGTGCAGGAGCTCCAAGGCCTGTTGGTGGAGAGAGGGTGGCAACACAACACGTCATTGATCACCATCACCCAAGATGAGGAGGACCCCATCTCTGAGAGACAGGTCCTGGCGGCGGTGCCATTAGGCCGGACCTCTGGCTGTGGCAGCTGACGACAGCCTTATGGCCACCCATCCTGAACGTGGTGCATCAGCACGTGGAGTGTCGGGTTGTCTGCCATGCGACTAGCTAGGCATCCGGTGGAAAATCAGCTACTGCCTTCGCAGCATCATCATCCATGTGGAAACAGGCAACCGGGTCAACATCAAACTTGGGGTTGGCACCCACCAAGAGACAAGAGAGGTGATCCACATTGCCGTGGAGAGCTGTGGCCCAAAAACGGATGTCATAGGAATATTCCATGAGGAACAATGCCCAGTGCTGGAGGCTGCGAGCTGTCCTTGTGGGGATGGCGGATGTAGTGCTGAACAACGAGACCAGGGCTTGTGATCAGTGTATAAGGTGAAGTGACTGTAGATGAAATTGTGGAATTTCTTTAGCCCAATGATTATTGCCAAGGCCTCCTTCTCAACTTGGCTGTAGTTACACTGAGCCAAGGATAGCACTTAGGAGATGAAGGACTCCATCGATGATGTGAAATAAGACAGCTCCCACACCATACTCTGATGTATCAGCAGCCAAGGTGAGAGGCTTGGTGGGGGTCATAAGGGACAGGGTAGATGTCAGGAAACAAGACTTAAGACTGTGGAACGCCCTATCACAAGCCGGTGACCAGTCCCAAGTAACATTTTTACAGAGGAGAGGGTGAAGGGGTTCCTCTAGAGCCGTGGCATGTGGGTTGAAACGGCGGTGACCCAGGACTGACTTGAGCTGGAAGATGTCCTTTGGGGGTGGCAGCTGCTGAACAGCTTCGACGTACTGGGGCATCAGTAAATGTTATTAGCGCTCAAAACATGCCCGAGGAAGGTCACCAGAGGAACAAAAGAAAGACATTTATCCTTGTTGCAATGTAGGCCGGCACCCTGAAGAACATGGAAGGCACGCCGGAGATTCCGGGCCAAGTCCAGGGTGGAGATGCCAGCGTCTAAGATGTCATCAAGCTAGTTAGCCGTTCCTGGAATGTCCCTTGTCAATGTTTCAAATAGTGCTGGAAGATGGCCGGAGCATTGGCGACCCTGAACGGGAGGTGGTTGTAAACGGAAGAGCCTAAAAGGGGTATTGATTACCAGGATCGTTTTTGGCGACTCGTCCAAAGGCATCTGGAGGTAGGTGTCTCGCAGGTCAATTTTGGCAAACACCTTGCCACCAGCCAACCTGGACAGGATGTCATCAACCTTAGGTATGGGATAGGAGTCAATATCAAACGGAGCGTTGACAGTGGCCTTAAAATCCCCACAAATGCGAAGAGATCTGTTCAGCTTCTCAAGGACCATGATGGGTGTAGCCCAACAACTGTGGTGGACCAGGGTCATGCTGCCCTCAGCCTCTAGGCAATGAAGCTTCTACTGTAGTTGGTCATGGAGGATAAATGGTACCTAGCTAGCCTTATGGAACTTTGGGACCGCCGAGGGGTGGAGTTCAATATGGGCTTCTAACACGAAAACCCCCAGAGATGTGGCAGAGAACGCGCCTAGAAGGCATCCAGAAGCTGCTGCAAGTGGTTGACTGCTGGCAATGACTGGACGGCCTGGCCCGAGTCATGTATCTCAAGGCCCAGTAAGGGAAAAAGATCCATTCCCAATAAGTTGGTGGCTTTGGGGACAGCGAGGACCAAAACCCCGGCTGCGACATCATGAGTGAGGTACTGGACCCGATCCAAGAACCACCCCTGTAGTCAGATGACATTGTTGCTGTAGCTCTTCAGGGAAGTATGGAATGGACGAAGCAGTGGTGAACACTACTGGTAGTGGGAATCCCCATCGATGATGGTGGCGGAGTATCCTGTATCCACTTGAGAAGGGAGAGGAGTGCTGTCCAACCACACAGTCAGAGTGTTTGCTGCTGTTGTGTGCAGAAAAACCGATTGCATGAAGGAAATTGGTTGGGGCGGGTCCGTCTCGTATACCATAGAGTCGGAGGAGTCCAAAGCAGTGTGGTCCACGGCTATCAACGATGACAGACTGACCTTGGCTTTGTGACCCTGCTTTCTGCAGGCTGAACAAGTACCCTCCTGAAGTGCCAATCTGCCAATCTTGCCTCTGATGTATGATAAAGCATTGACTATAGGAGGGCAACCATTGTTGCTGTTGCTGCCGTTATGGCCGCCGTTGGCCATGGGACTGGCTCCCTGGCCTTGGAGGGCTGTCGCGACCTCGGGATGGGGGGGCGGCACCACGGCTGTGGTGGCTGTGGAGATGTGAATCGGCGTCACAGGGGGATTGGGCGGTTACGACCTGTGCCAGGGACTGCATCGTGGGAGCAGAGCGAAAGGACTGTGCAGGAGCACATATAATGGATAAGCAGGTGTCTAAAGAGGTATCTTTTAGCTTCAGAAGATCAGTCTGTAAGGTATCATTTGGGGCATGGACAAGAATCATATCACAAATGAGAGCCAAACCATAAGATTGCTTGCAGTGGGGATTACCACAGAAAAAACGAGTCATGGGAGAGGACCTAGCAGCATAGAAATTTATTCCCTGACAACAGGATAACTTCCGACGTGCCACCGCCACATAGACCTGAGTCCAATAGGCTAGAAGTCAACACCTTGGAGGAGAGAGCACGAGGTTCTGCATCGGGAAGTAACTGTTGCAGAAGGTGATAAACTTCCGGGCCCACATAGACAAGAAAAAGACCTCTGCATAGTCACCCCACAAGGGAGGGTGGACATCCCCTGTAACTGCTGAATAATGAGCTTGTTCATTTGTTACATACTTTCCAATAGCGCTATGACTCGCACTAAGGGTTCATCAGTACCTGGAATGCCGTCTGCCATAGTGGACAACAACGGAACAGTGTAGGAAGCTCTTAAACCAACTCTTCGCCACTGAAGTATCTGCACTAGCAGAATAGAATTGCGGAAAACACAAGTCTGAAAACAGTTTATTTGACTCACCAAAACGAAACAATAATACAATCTCCAAAAGAACAACAGACTCGATCTCAAGTGCGGATTGTCACAAATATAAAATAACGTATAATAATAGAAAAGACCTACCTCTTCATGGGGAGAGATCACCATAAAACAATTATAAAATGTAAAGATGTTCGTCGACTGTACCATGTCCATCTGCAAGAGATCAGCCAGCTAGAAGCGGCGTCAGGCCATGGCTGCCGGAATGGCAGCTCTGTATACTTCCAATCGGTGCTTCGAACTTCCCTTTGCTGACAGTGCACCATCTTATAAAGCCCATTTGGCGGATGTATCTGCCAGAACTAATTGCGATCAATTGCCTGGTGTATCAAAGTAGTTCCTGGGCTAGCTGTGACCTCTGGTGAAGCTGCAGGCTCCACAAACAGCTAGCGGTTCCTGGCAGCCATTGGTGGAGACCTAGTGCTGTGTTGTGGCTGCCGGTAAATACTAATATTGACAATGCATACAACGTAGGTTTTCCTGGTGAATATACACCCTGTGCTGTAGGCATCCCATGTTGGTTGGACGTGAAGTGGGATGCCGATGCAGTAGACACACTCATGTATGAAGTGGGCGGCCACAGCAGTATTCATCTCTTGGTCCCTCTCTACAATTTTTACACTCTACGCCTCCTACAGTACTAAATTGATGATCTCTTGATGCCTCAGAATGTGTCCTACCAACCGATCCCTATTAGTTACGTGATCTACCCATCTAATCTTCAGCATTCTTCTGTAACACCACATTTTGGAAGCTTCTGTTCTCTTACAATGTCATCAGCAAACCTCAAAGTTTTTATTTCTTCTCCATGGATTTTAATTCCTATTCCAAATATTTCTTTTGTTTCCTTCACTGCTTGCTCAATATACAGATTGAATAACATCAGGGATAGGCTTCGACCCTGTCTCACTCCCTTCCCAACCACTGCTTCCTTTCATGTACCTCGACTCTTATAACTGCTATCTGGTTTCTGTACAAATTGTAAATAGCCTTTCACTCCTTGTATTTTACCCCTGCCACCTTCAGAATTTGAAAGAGAGTATTCCAGTCAACATTGTCAAAAACTTTCTGTATGTCTACAAACACTAGAAAAATCTACCTTCTAGGAGAAGTCGTAGGGTCTGTATTATCTCCTGTGTTCCACCATTTGTATGGAATCCAAACTGATCTTCCCTGAGGTCGGCTTCTACCAGTTTTTCCATTTGTCTGTAAAGAATTCGTGTTAGCAGTTTGCAACTGTGACATATTAAGGTGATAGTTCAGCAATTTTCACACCTGTCAGCACCTGCTTTCTTTGGAACTGGAATTATTATATTCTTCTTGAAGTCTGATTGTATTTCGCTTGTCTCACACATATTGCTCACCAGACGGTAGAGTTTTGTCCTGGCTGGCTCTCCCAAGGCTATCAGTAGTTCTAATGGAACATTGTCTACTTCTGGGGCCTTGTTTCGGTGTAGATGTTTCAGTGCTCCGTCAAATTCTTCACGCAGTATCATATCCCCTTTTCATCTTCATCTACATCCTCTTCCATTTCCATAATATTTCCGTCAAGTACATCGCCCTTGTATAGACCTTCCATCTGAGCTCTTGATATTCATACAGGTGGTTCTCTTTTCTCCAAACGTATCTTTAATTTTCCTGTAGGCAATATCTATCTTACCCCTAGTAATATATGCCTCTAGATCCTTGCATTTGTTCTCTAGCCATCCCTGCTGAGCCATTTTACACTTCCTTTCAATATCATTTTTGAGACGTTTGTATTGCTTTTTGCCTGCTTCATTTACTGCATTTTTATGTTCTCTCCTTTCGTCAATTAAATTCAGTATCTCTTCTGTTACCGAAGGATTTCTACTAGCCCTCGTCTTTTTATCTACTTTATTCTTTGCTGCCTCCACTATTTCACCTCTCAAAGCTACCCATTCTTCTTCTAATGGATTTCTTTCCCCTGTTCTTGTCAGTCGTTCTCTAATGCTTTTTCTGAAACTCTCTACAACCTCTGGTTCTTCGGTTTATCCAGGTACAATCTCCTTAAATTCTTATCTTTTTGCAGTTTCTTCAGTTTTGATTTACAGTTTGTAACAAATAGATTGTGGTCAGAGTCCACATCTGCCCCTGGAAATGTATTACAATTTAAAACCTGGTTCCAAAATCTCCGTGTTACCATTATATAACCATTCTGAAACCTTCCAATATCCCTAGGCCTTGTCCACATATATACAACCTTCTTTCATGATTCTTAAACCAAGTGTTAGCTATGATTGGGTTATGCTGTGTGCAGAGTTCTACCAGGTGGCTTCCTCTTTCCTTCCTTACCCCCAGTTCATGTTCACCGACTACTTTTCCTTATCTTCCTTTTCCAACTATCAAATTCCAGTCCCACGTAACTATTAAATTTTTGTCTCCCTTAACTTTCTGAATAATTTCTTTATCACATCATATATTTCTTCAATCTCTTCATCTATGGAGCTAGTTGGCGTGTAAACTTGTAGTATTGTGGTAGGCATGGGCTTTGTGTCTATCTTGGCTACAATAATGCGTTCACCATGCTATTCGTAGTAGCTTATTCTTGCTCCTATTTCTTTATTCATTATTAGACCATCTCCTGCATTACCCCTGTTTGATTTTGTACTTATAACCCTGTATTCAACTGACCAGAAGTTTTGTTCGTCCTTCCACAGAACTTCACTAGTTCCCACTGTATCTAACTTTAACATATCCATTACCCTTTTCAAATTTTGTAACCTACCTGCCCAATTAAGGGATCTGTCAGTCCACGTTCAAATCTGTAGAACACCAGTTTTGTTTCTCCTGATAAAGACGTCCTCCTGAGTAGTCACCCCCTGCGAGTTCAGGGGTAAGAATAGGCCCGCGGTATTCCTGCCTGTCGTAAGAGGCGACTAAAAGGAGTCTCAAACGTTTCGGCCTTTATGTGATGGGTCCCTCTTTGGTCTGACCACTTTATTTCAAAACTATTCCAAAGAGCGAGCCAATTGGGGAAGGGCATTGTGTCCATCGTGCATTGAGACCTTTAGCCAGCTTATTCGTCGTTGCATTGCAGTCCCGCTCACTCGCCATCTCTTGGGTGAGGATACATTCCTGGGTGCGATATTCGCCGTACACTCTGCAGTGTCGCTTTCTGCGCTGATGACAACCATGGACCACTAGCCACAAACAGGTATCGCTCTACTGATGCCTGCGCCGTTAACTCCCCACGTATGCCAAGGAGTAGATGCCTATCTCCTTGGGGCATCGGGGCTCCTGGCAATGGCCATCCTGCCAGGTGGCCCTTGCTGTGGCTCGGTGGTACCCGTGGGGGGGCAGAGCAGGTGGCATCAGGGTGGATGACACGGAATGAAGCATGGCACATCTGATCTTGTTGGTGGCTAACCACCAGCAGTCTCTAAGCGTTCGAGGGCTCACTTTAATGCAAACATGTATGACCCCAAATCGTTTCCCTCCCAGGCAACACCATGGGAGGAACGTATTCGTCCCGGTATCTAGTCTGTACGAGAGCTGATGGCGAATCCTTTGTGTCCATGAAGCCTCAGTTCTGCGTACAGAGTTTGGGGAGGTGAAGGGCTTGTCAAAAATGCGGTCCGGGTCAGTCTTGGTAAAAACAGCATCCTCTGCTCAGTCACGGGCATTACTTGCTTGTAAGAAGCTGGGGGATGTTTTTGTTACTATCACGCCCCATAAAAGCTTAAATATGGTCCTAATATCTTCCACAGGGACCTTCTTTTACAGTCTGATGACGAGCTGCGTGCCAACTTAGAGCGACGAGATGTCCATTTCATCCAGCACGTCCACCGAGGTCCCAGGGATAATCAGGTTGCCACTGGTGCCTTCAGCTTGGCTTTCGAGGGTGACACATTATCCGAGAAGGTGAAGGTGATGGTCTGCTGCTGTGATGTCAAGCAATATATCCCTCCCCCAATGCAGTGCTTCAAGTGTTGGAAGTTTGGTGATATGTCTTCCCGCTGTGCTTCCAGCCTCATATGTCGCGATCGTGGTCGTCCATCCCATCCCGATACTCCATGTGCCCCGCCTCCCATCTGTGTCAACTGCCGAGAACACCATCCCCTTGCTCGCTGAACTGTAAGATTCTACAGAAGGAACAGAAAATAATGGAATACAAGCCCCTGGACTGACTGACGTACACTGAGGCTAAACGGAAATTTGAACGGCTTCATCCCGTGCGCATTATGTCATTCACCACATACAGTCAGCTCTCAGAGCTGAAGGACCACACCTGCTGCCTTGATGGTGGGGGGTGCTTCCTCCCTGTTGCTCCCGCACCACCTACCACAGGAGCAGCACCCCCCCCCACCCCCCCACCCCACCCCCCAACCATCGGGGACACCAGTCCCCACATCTAAGCTTGGAGAATCATAAGTCTTCTTTGGCTTCTCTCGGTAGGAAGGGATCCCTTGGGTCACTCCCTTCCGAGGTTCCTACCAGTGGCAAACCAGACACCCGCCAGGGGCTGAAGAAACCCCAGGTAGCTGGTCGTAGGGCTTCATGGTCCTTTTCAGTCCTGGAGAATGAATCAAAGAAGCCCTCCCAGCAATGGCAACCAAAGGAACAGCATGAGAAATCGAAATCGAAGGCCCCTAAGACCAAGGAAATTGTGGTGGCACCCACTCCACCGCTATCTACAAGCTCTGCGTCTGAGGGTGCGGTGGAGATTCTGGCGTCTGCTGAGGACCTAGATCTCGCTGGTCTCTCAGACATGATGGATGTCACTCCCATCAGTACTCAATCGGTGGCAGCAGGTGACCAAGCTGCATAATCTGCCTCCTCGGTCCCTTCACACCTATCTCAGCCATGGACAATGTCATCCTCCTGTGGAACTGCAGCGGATTTTTCCACCATCTTGCTGATCTCTGACAACTTCTCATCAGCCTTCACCCTTTCCTCTGCATTGCTCCTCAGGAAACTTGGTTTCTGGTGATGCGAACCCCCGCCCTCCGTGGCTATCGGGGTTATTATAAGAACGTGGCAGTTTATGAGAGGGTATCTGGTGGTGTCTGCATCTATGTCCTTCACTCTCTTTACCGTGAGTCTGTCCCTCTACAAACACTTTTAGAGGCAGTCGCTGTTTGGGTGTGGATGCCTCAGGCTGTTACTGTCTGCAGTCTATCTTCCACCGGATGGTGATGTCCCGCAGCATGTCCTGGCTGCACTGATTGCCCAGTTGCCGCTATTTTTTCTGTTACTGGGCGACGTCAATGCCCATAACCCTCTGTGGGGTGGATCAGTGGCAACAGGCCAAGGCACATTTAGCAAGTATTGACACAGTTTGACCTTTCTCTTTTATACACTAGTGCCTTCACATTTCAGTGTGGTGTATGGCACTTTCTCAGCCATCGACCTTTCGATCTGCAGCCCTAGCTTATTACCATCTTTCCAATGGAGTGTGCATGACAACTTGTGCGGTAGTGACCACTTTCCAATCTTTCTGTCACTTTCTGCCACAGTGTCACTCTTCTGGGCACCCCTGCAGATGGGCTATGAATAAGGCTGACTGGAACTTGTTCACCTTCATTGCCACTATTGAGCCTCTTTCCAATGACTCCATTGATGCAGTGGTTCACTCGGTCACCACCGGCATCGTTACTGCTGCAGAATCTGCCATTCCCTGTTGTTCTGGGTCCCCTCGGTGGAGGACTGTGCCTTGGTGGTCGCCCGAGATCACTGAGGCGATTAAAGATCGCAGGCAGGACTCCAGCATAACAAGCGGCATCCCTCATTGGCACACCTCATCGCCTTTAAACGGCTCCGTGCGCAAGCCTGCTTCCTCATTCGCCAACACAAGCAGGAATGCTGGGAAAGGTATGTCTCCACCATTGGCCTCCGTACCTTTCCATCGCAGGTTTGGGCCAAGATTAAGCGACTCTATCGCTATCGGACCCCCGTCAGTGTACCTGTGCTTCCACTGAATGGAGCAGTCTGTACTGACTCGGACACAATTGCAAACAGCTTAGTGGAGCATTTTGCTCAGAGTTTTGCTTCTGTAAGTTACTCACTGGCCTTATGCTCCCTGAAAGAGCTGTTGGAACGTTGGAGCCTTTCATTTCACATGCACCACCCTGAATCATACAATGCTCCATTCAGTGAGTGGGAATTCCAAAGTACCCTAGCAGCTTGCCCTTATACGGCTCCCGGGCCAGATCGCATCCACTGTCAGATGCTCAAACACCTCTCGGTGGACTGCCAGCGACGCCTCCTAGACCTTTTCAACTGTATCTGTGTTGAGGGTGAGTTCCCGTTGCAATGGCAGGAAAGTATCATAATCCCTGTGTTGAAACCTGTCAAGAACCCACTGGAAGTGCACTATTGGCCACGCATGGTGAGCCGGAGGTTGAGTCTCAGGACCTTCTGGCTCCGTCTCAGCATGGCTTCCAAAGGGCCGCTCTGCCGCCGATAATCTGGTGTGCCTGGAGTCTGCCATCCGTACGGCCTTTGCCTGCCATCAGCATCTGGTTGCCGTCTTTTTTGACATGCAGAAGGCATACGATACGACATGGCGTCATCACAACCTCTCTACGCTTCATGGTTGGGTCTTCAGGGTCCGCTCCCAATTTTCATACAAAATTTTCTGTCGCTTGTTCCTTCCACATGCAAGTTGCGGCCTCCCATAGTTCCTCCCGAGTTCAGGAGAATGGGATTACCGCAAGGATCTGTTTTAAGTGTGTGCCTCTTTTTAATTGTAATTAATGGGCTCGCTGTGGCCATGGGAACGTCTGTCTCAGCTTCCTTGTATGCTGACAACTTCTGCCTATACTTTAGCTCCACTGTCATTGCAGCTGCTGAACGGCAGCTGCAGGGCGCTATCCGCAAGGCGCAGTCTTGGGCTGTAGCGCATGACTTCCAGTTTTCGGCTGCCAAGACCTGCGTTATGCATTTCTGCCGGCAACGCACAGTTCACCCTGAGCCACGGCTTTATCTTGACGGCGAACCTCTTGCTGTGGTGGAGATGCATCGGTTTTTGGGGTTGGTGTTTGATACCCGGTTGACTTGGATCCCTCATATTCAGCAGCTTAAACAGATGTGCATCTTAACGCTCTTAGCCGCTTGAGCCACACCAGCTGGGGTGTAGATCGGTCTACCCTTCTATGGCTGTATCAGGCATTAATTCAGTCCCGTCTAGATTATGGGAGCCTAGCTTACGGTTCGGCATCACCTTCTGCATTGCAGTTGCTTGACCCCATCTTCCACAGCGGGATCCAACTCGCCACTGGAGCTTTCCGGACAAGCCCTGTCAACAGCATACTTGAGGAGGCAGGTGTCCCTCCATTGCTGTTCTGGCGCCAACGATTACTGGCCGCTTATGCTACACACGTTTGTAGCTTGCCTGGGCATCCCAATTATTATCTCCTATTCCCTCAGTCAGTCATCCATCTTCTGGAATGATGGCCCTGGTCAGGGTGTACAACTGCGGTTCGCGCCAAAGCTCTTCTCTCTGGGCTTGAGGTTTTCCCTCTTCCACCTCTTTTCTGCGCTCCTCTGCATATACTTCCGTGGTATGTGCCCCGCTCATGCCTTTGGCTCAATTTGGCACAGGGACTGAAGGACTCAGTCCCTCCTGAGGCCCTGCGCTGCCACTTTCTTTCAATTCTTGCCGCATTTCAAGGCTCCGACGACGTTGTCTGTACTGACGGTTCGATGTTGCTGGTCATGTCGATTATGCTCTTACTCTAGGGGATCATTATGAACAACACTCACTGCCGGCTGGCTGCAGTATTTTCGCTACCGAGTTGGTCACCATCTCTCGCGTCCTAGAGTATATCCGCTCCTGCTCAGGTGAGTCCTTCGTTATCTGTAGTGACTCCCTGAGAGGTTTACGAGCTATCGACCAGTGTTTCCCTTGCTCTCGTCTGGTGATGTCTATCCAGGAGTCCCTCCATACTATTGCCCGTTGTGGCCGCTCTGTGGTCTTTGTGTGGACCCCGGGTCTTGTCGGCATCCCGGGAAATGAATGTGTTGACACGCTGGCCAAACGGGCTGTCTGTGCACCAGCCGTGGAGATTGGCCTTTCGGAGAGTGACCTCAGGTCAGTTCTGCGGCAGAAGGTACTTCGCACCTGGGGTGAAGAATGGCGCACCCTTCCTTCACCCAACAAACTTCGAGCCATCAAGGCGGCTACTGCTGCGTGGCACTCCTTGCAGGTCTCTCTCAAGGACTCTGTTGTCCTCTGCGGGCTGCGCATTGGCCACACATGGATAATACACAGCTATTTATTGCGCCGCGAGGACCCACCTTTATGTCTCTGCGGGTCAGCTTTGACGGTGGTCCACATCTTGTTGGACTGCCCGCTTTTAACTCCACTCAGGCAGGTGTTTACACTGCCTGATACGCTTCATGCACTTTTATCAGATGACGTTGCGATGGCAGATTTAGTTTTGAGTTTTATTCGTGCAGGGGTTTTTTATCACTTTATCTAAGCTTTTACCCTTTTTTTTTGTGTTGAATCTGGCCTTTGGCCTACGATTTTAGACTGGGGTTTTTAGTGCATTTCTTGGTGGTTGTCTTCTCCTTTTTTGTTTCTATGGTCGGCCAACCACTGTCACACTGTGTGATTTTATTCCTTTTTTCTGGTCTCTGTCTGTGTCTTTCTTGTCATCTCCATTTTTTGTTCTTATTCTTTGTGGGTGTTTAAAGTTCGTGGAAAAAGGGACTGATGGCCCTAGTAGTCTGGTCCCTCCAATCCCACAAACCAACCAACCAACCTACCTGAATAGTCCCTGCTTGGAGATCTGAATGGGGGAATATTTTACCTCCGGAATATTTTACCCAAGAGGACGCCATCATCATTTAACCAGACAGTAAAGCTGCATGCCCTCAGGAAAAATTACAGCTGTAGTTTCCCCTTGCTTTCAGCCGTTTGCTGTATCAGCACAGCAAGGTGGTTTTGGTTAATGTTACAAGGCCAGTTCAGTCAATCATTCAGACTCTTGCTCCTGCAACTACTGAAAAGGCTACTGCCTCTCTTCAGGAACTACATGTTTGTCTGACCTCTCGACAGATATCTCTCCATTATGGTTGCACCTATGGTATGGCTATCTGTATTGTTGAGGCACACAAGCCTCCCCACCAGTGGCAAGGTCTGTGGTTCGTCGTGGTTTGGATGTGGTAATACTTAGTATTGTATATGGTCCACTGTAACAAGAAAAAAATTAGTGGTTTTCCTTCTTTATGTTAGAACTGTGGTGTACTTGTTTCTCTGATATCAAGTCGTGTATTAAATGCCTGGTTCTTGCATTCTCATGATATTTACCTAATTGTCTTTCAACTGTCTGCTACTACAACTTCTAAACTTTCTCCTGCCATTGTATTGTTGTTTGGCCATTTGTATAACTTAAGCAGGAGATCACCAATAAATTTGCACTTTTTATTTCTGCTGGGGATAAACCTGTAGACAGGTGTGGCAACACATTTAATATTATATGAAATACCGGTATCATTTGTGCCCAAGTGGTGTTTTTGGTAGAGTAATATGTTTTACAGTCTTCGAATTTCCGTCATAATACGTTCACATGGATTTGATTGTGGGTTATACTTGGATGTAGTTATGAGGATACCTTTCCAAAGTAAGAATTCCTTCAAATTGTGACTTGTAAACTGTGTACCATTGTCAGTTAAGCATCATTTCTGTTTGCCAACATCTGCAAATTAATTGCGCGCACAGATAATCATTGTATCGGTGATCACATGCTTAATAGGATATAGTGTGACTTATTTTGACTATCATTCCAAAAGTAACTAAATATTTGGTACAACTCCACTATCCAGTGGTAAAGGGCTGTAAAAATCTGATGCTGTTAACTCATGGAAGCTGTTCGGTAAAATAGTATACATTGTGTAATTAATACCAATGCTATCCTCCTTTACTTTTTGACAAATTTGGCATGTCCATCTCAAACCACTTTCTTACTTAAACCCTTAAAGTAGTTCTACTTTTTCATACTTTTTATACATTTATGAACACCAAAGTGACCATAGCCTTTATGTACAAACCATACACTGCTAAATACATAGCTTCCAATATTGTGTGTGTGTGTGTGTGTGTGTGTGTGTGTGTGTGTGTGTGTGTGTGTGTGTGTGTGGCGCGCGCGCGCGCATTTTCTCTCCAAAATAACGTTGTATCTATGAGTGTCTGTAGATTATGATCAAATGACGGTAGTGACGCCTGTTCACACTGTTGAAGCTTACTTTTAAAATAATCATTCTCCTTTAATCCTCATATGCACTGCTAAGTTTATTAGTTTATTCTTTATATAGCTAAAACTCAGGAAATTGATTCCAAAGGTTACTCATGGCCCTTTAGTTCCTTTCAAATCATTTGTACCCAGATGTACCCTTGACAAGGCATTTGGAACTTGATTTGAGGGACCCTTTATATATTTTATGTCTATGGTGAACTGTTGAAGAAATTGTACCCATCTCATCAAACACCTGTGTCACAATCTGTTTTCCATTGAAAAAGTAAGTGATTAGTGTATACCAGTATGTGTGATTCCAAGTAAATATTTCAAATTTTTGTATACTTCAAACAATGGCTAATAGTTCCTTCTCGGTTTCAGTAAAGCTTAGTTTGTGTGTGTCTAGGCATTTGCTTGTGAACTAAATTCCTCTACGTTCCCCGACTTAAGGATCTCATACAGTTTTCTGATGCATCAGCTGCTAGTTTAAATGATTCATCCATTACTGGATGTTGTAATATTGGATTGTTTGCCAATGCAACTCTGATATTCTGGAAAGTTTTCGCAGTATTTTCATCCCAGATCTCTGTTGCAATGATGCAAGTAAACATGGAACGTTCATTTCTTACCCCTGTAAATGTCTATGATAGAGTCCTGCTAGGAGCAAAAATGAATGTAACGTTTTACATTATGTGGTTCTGGACAATGCTGAATAGCTTTTATTCATTCTGGGTCTGGCTTTATACCATTTTACTCCCACTAGGTGTCCTAGAAACTTTAATTCTTCTTGACAGGAATATGACTTTGCTAATTTCATAGTTATTCTTTTTCATAAAATGTCATAGTTAATAAAGCACAATGTTCCTCCAAATCTTGGATACTAATAAAGCATCACCTACATAAATAAAAGTTCTTGTAAAAATTCTCTCCTTGGGACGTGGTCAAGCACTGTAATAAATTCTGAAGTGGAAACACTCAAGCTAAAGATAACACTTCCAATTGATAACAACTTCCCACCAATAAAAATGCCGTATGCTGTTTAGAATCGCAAGTAACCACCTGTCAAATCCATCAAACTAAAAGTACTTTATAACACAGTAAGTAAAACACACACACACACACACACACACACACACACACACACACACACACACACACACACAAGGTTTAACTTTTAAAAGGTTTCCGAGCCAGTGGCTCCTTCTTCTGACAGAAGAGTTGAAGGGGAAGAGAGATGGCTGAAGGAAAAGTCACCCAGAAGCCCACATCAGGGGAGACTTACCGGATAGTATGACAAATCTTTCCTCGTCATCCAGTCCGATATCCTCCCCTGGACTTAGGGTTCTGTGTGTCTTTCCTGAAATTTACCCCTTTTCCTAAACCTCTCCAGTTCTGTTTCTTCAGCCCTCTTCTGTCCCATCAACTCTTCTGCCAGAAGTAAAAGTTAAACCTTCTTATATTTGTGTTCTCCTGCTACCACTTGGTGAGTAGATTTTATCCATCCATTTACATTAAACTAAACTATTTTCCTTGTTTGAACTTTGCCAATAACTCATCAATACTTGTCGATGTATCATTTTCAGTTTCTGTGTATCCACTTAACGTTCTTGCATCCAACACAAGTAGAACTCCGCCTGTAGTTTTCTTAATACCTTGTAATGGATTATTATAAATATTTGAACTATATTCAGTTGTTTGATTGTCTATCATTGTGTTGATTTCGTCTTGTAGTGCTTCTTTTAAACTTATAAGTACTGGATAAGGTTTACAAGATAATGGTTCTTTGTTTTTGATCATAAAACTACATGTGTAGTAACCTGTAACACTCTTGTCTGTAAAAAATATAAAAATAATAATAAAAATGTGCTTCATAAGTACATAGAATTCAATATAAATCATACTTTTGTTGATCCATTAGTGGGTCAGATTCTTATGATTTTTGGTATGTATTAGCACAAGATAGGTGATGTAAAGCTTTTGTACTGTCTTCATCTAATATTTTATGGCACTAGCCACTAAACGTACCGTAGTTAGTAATTGGTTTTTGCTGCTTATTGATGGACTAGGTTTAAAAGGTACTGTAACACTATAATTGTCTATATTACACTTTAATGAAGATGTACGGAAGTCCAAAATCCCTTTGTATTTAATTAACCAGTCTACACCTTACACTATTTGCATATTTATATTAGGCACTACAACTTATATCTGTATAAAAGAAACATTTGTAGTTGTTCTGGTTTCATATTTAATTAATGTACCTCTTGTACCAATAATTCCTTCTGATATCGGCATTGTATGATTATAAGCAAGAGACGTATCTATGTAGGTGCTGAATACCGATCGATTACATTCAGGATTTTGTCCCGCTATCCAGGACAATCTCTGTTTTCTATAATTGTAATTGGATAACTGTTCAGAAATATATTCTTACTAAGATTAGTTATGTCCCCATTCTTAGAATTATTCTCCCCATTCTTAGAATTAAGTATTTGTGTTAAATGTATTGTGAGGTACAAAAACTTGTGAATGCACATGGTTTTCATCATGGCTTTTTGTATTATTTCTGTTGTTATGTTCTCTGCAGTAATTAGCTTCTATTTTCTTTATAAATGGGCTTGACAAATATTTATTATTGTTATTCTCGTTCTCTCATTCACTGTCGTGAAAACTCTCATTTCTTTCTTTATTCAACATACCTAACCATTCTATGAATGTGAGTAAATCATTAACATTAGTCCGTCCTCTATACCATATCTGTTTTTGTGTATAGTGTGGTAGCCATCGTGTTAATACCTTTACCAGATGCGCATCATCTAATGGATCATCTAAATATTTAGCTGTTGTAAGATGTCACTCATTGTACTTCTTATAAGTACTCCAAGAACTATTGTAATATTTTGGGTCTAATAATTCAAGTGTAACTTTTCCTGTGTGTCTGAAGACTTTCACTTAAAGTTGTCTTGGAAATCTTGCCAACATTTAAAATCTTCCGAGAGGCCATTACTCCATTCATTTGCATCTGGTTAAATAACCTAATGCGAAATCAATTTTGTTATGGTCATCCCACCTGCTTAGTAACAATCGTGAAAATACTTTTTAAAAGTATGTTGAGTGAACCACCTCTTCGGGCGTAAATTTAAGAATGTGTTGACAAATTTAAATTGCTTCCAAGTTGCAACTCATGTAAAATACCTTCCTAGAGTCCTACATTACTAATCAGAAGTTGTCTTACTATTACTTGATTCAATACTTGATTTAATTGTATCCTGTAACTTACGTTCAACAAATGCTTGCAAACTTTCTTCCCAACTAGCTAAGGAAGGTTGTTCTAATGACACTCCTCTTTCCTTTGTGTTTGAAATTTCGGTGAGTACTGACCAAAAATTTGATGTCAACTTTAAAATATTCTTTGTACTTGAGATACACTATAGAAAGTATTTGAGATGGTAGATTTTCTATTAATATATTACTTTGCCTTCTAATTTACTTTCATGTACTGTGAACTTTAACATTAATTCAGTTCCAATAGTTTCCTCAAGTAATATGTTATTGCTTTCTACAATTTTACTATTATTATTATTATTATTATTATTATTATTATTATTATCCTCCTCCAACATTCTCATATTGTCATCTGTTAATATTCTATTGTAGTCCTCTATCATTTTCTTATTTTCCTCTACAAATTTAGCAATGAATGTTGTTGTATCTGCTTTTACCACCTCACCTGCCATTTTGCCTGTAAAAACAGGCATAAACTCGCACATCTATACAATAGCTCAGTAGTTGGTATGTAACACTGTATCTAATACACGTGTCAAATGTCGTCAAGACTTGTCTTGTACTTAGTGTAAGTATGTCACCGTAATTTGTTGCTAGGTGTTTTGTATACCCAGAAAAGTTTATTCCTTTTTACGTGGAAATTGATTTTCATATATCCAAATAAGATTTTTGACTGAGATTGGTTAATAATTTAGTTGAAAACATGAGAGAGTTTGTTCATTCAGCTCTTGGATCTGTGTTGTCAATGTATATTTGGACTTCGTGTCTTGGACTCGGAGAAGTCAAGACATGTGTTCATATTTTTGTATGGTTTTTAAACCAATTCTTATGTCTCAATGTACTTAATTATTTCTGAAGCTCGAGATAAGAGTGAGATGACGAAGATGTTTATATGTCTAAGAAGAGAATTTTCTTCTGCATAGCAGTCCTAGTGCATAATCAACGAGAACGTTGACACTAAAGTTCATATATGTCATCAGTAGATTACAGAAATAAGATCATCTTAATTTCTGTCGCCGAAAAGCATTAGAATGTGGCGACCAGTGAAAAGGACTTGAAAAAATGGGAATTTTGAGAGGGAATCGAAGCATATGATATGATGTGTTGCCATAGCAACCAGGTATAACAAGATAAGAGAACTGTTTCATGGAATTGGATTTGGACTAAAAGTTCAAATGGTGAAAAGAAGCGATGTGACTTCAGATTGCAAGCAAAATCCACACCTCTCACAGCAGTTGACTTTCTTTCTTGATATGCATAGCCGATCTTTTTCTCTGGATAGCCAGCTACGTCAATGTCCAAAACCTCCTTCTTCGAAGAATAATGCTGGTTACGGGAATTTGTCAGTCTCTCTCTCTCTCTCTCTCTCTCTCTCTCTCTTTCTCTCTCTCTGTCTCTACTCTTGTAATAAGTGGATACTTGCAGAATACTTTTAGCTCTCTCTACTCTTGTAATAAGTGGATATTTGCAGAATACGTTTAGCTCTCTCTACTCTTGTAATAAGTGGATACTCGCAGAATACTTTTAGTTTAACCTTGGTATATTTCAGCTTCCGCAAAACCCTCTCACTTAAATATTCGAGTGTTTGCTAGTAAATCGATTCGTCTCGCATTAGATTCAATTAAATACATTTTTTAGTGTAGTTTTTACAACCACATAATTATGAACATGAACATGTCTTACTTCTAGCAAGTCCAACACATGAAGTAAAATTGTCTATAGTCAATTGTTCGTTTTTCTTTAACAATAATCACAGACACTAAAACAGCAAGGAATACGACATGAGTACTTCTTGCTCATCCAATACGACTTCCGTGGTGCGAGCAGCAAACACTTGTCGATGCCATTCAACCGTCACTGCTCGTGACTCTTTTCCAGCCTGCACACACAAACATGTCACACAGTATGAACGTTCTCTCACAGTTAGTTTTAAAATATTGTGTGTTTGAGACAGTAGAAGGACCAGTGGTTCTGGAATTTACGCAGAATTTCTCACCTCACCTCAGCTCGAACATGCGATATTTTATACATATTCATTATGTACCTTGGTATTACATATAATTACAATTTATAATTCCACATATTTATTTTTATCTGTGCATAACCCTTTTATTTATTATTTAGCTTTTCATTTTACTTTGATTATAAAACGGGAGTATTTCACTCAATGTTGGAGTCACCGTACACCTGGGTTGGCCCTATGAGTGCACTTCCTCCTACCGTTTTGGTAGTTATGCCCCTCTTAATTCCTATTCTCCTATGGTACAGGTCAACCCCCTTCCTGGTGCCCCCGTACGCACAGCGTAGGTCAGACTTGCCTAGGTCTGCCTATCTGCCTTTTATATTCGATAAATGCTGAGTGTGCCTCCCTTATCCTTCCCGAGTAGGCCTCATGGTTCATTGCCATAGTATACATCTTTATGTACTCTATAATTCAATATTTCCTGGAAAAAATAAAAATCTATTTCACACTTCACACTTCCTTCTTAATACTTCATTTAATACGCTAAGAGTCCTCCCCTACTTTTCAACTTCTGTAATCTTCAGTAGATACTCTGTCTACCCATATTATTAAACTCATAGTAGATACTATGTCTACACCTAATGATCAAGTCCCATTACTCTGACTCATCTCCCCATCAGAGTATTTGCTACCCTTACTTTACTTAATTAAGCATCATATATAGACATACTGTGCGATCTAGAACTGTACCAATAAACAACAATGTCTGCATATTTCCCGATGTACACATATCTTTCCCCTACAACACTTGACGATTCATACCTCTAGACAGGTTTCTAGTTAGTAGTTTCATTGTTTGTGTACTTGTGTATCTTTGTGTGTATGATGATGTGTGTTTGTATAGCCTGATTCTTCAGCCTACTTATATAAAGTAAGTTATAGGTTACTGGAAACCACAGAAGACTTCTGCGATAGAAGTAGATGAATATGGAAAGAGGGAAGAAATAGGCAGGTACTCAAAAGATAAGTAAGAAAGGAAAAAATAGAAATGGTTGCTAAGATTGAAGAAGAGAAAGAAGATAGCCCCATAGACTGGAAACCCTTCCCACCTCCCTTCCCCAGGATCCCTACTTTGCCAGTACTTGAGTGAGAAGCCAGAGGAGGTATGATGTTAAATGTCTCCTACAGAACAGACATTCTCACCTTCGCCTTTGAAGTACCCAAAGAAAATCTTAGCAACCCCTGTGGAACAGCAAATGGTGAAGAATCAAGTCACACTTGTCTTCGAGAGTTGTCTGGAAGGTGTGGTGTGTGTGTGTGTCATGATTTATTAGTTAGTGTGAATCATGCTTTAATCTATAATACCTACCCCTTCCAAAACATCACATCTCATAAAAGGCATAAAATATTCTATAAAAATAGAAAATTATATACTACACTCAAATAGTGGTTTAGTTAATCACTTTATTTTATACACACATAAAATACTCGTTTCAGTTTATGTTGGTTTAAATAGTACCACCATTTTATACCTTTCAATCAAATAATATTTTATTCGTTTCATTTCATGTCTAGAGATCACTGTTCAGCTGTGATTCTCTTAAATTGGTCCTAATCTTGTAGTCATTACTGGTTTCCTAATTACTAACATTATAGGATAGTATAAGAATTCAAGAATAGATTACAGAATAGTTTAAGAATTCAAGGGAATTCGGTGGAGGAAAACTAAGTTTGAAGAAACACCGAAAACAACTAGGGATCCACTGGATGTCACTCCGCCCGTTAACACAGAATGTTAACGACCTTCGGGGATATGACTCCGCCCGGGTCCCATGGATCTGATATTAACTTCACTTGAGCAAGTGCAGACCAGTACTTCTCATTAAATTTTGTTTGTAAGTCTCCCCACTGCCAAACAATCACCACTTCCCTAGGTAACACAACATAAGGTGACGATACATTTTTTCTACTTTGTTTTGGATAAGCTTGAATTCTTTCCACATGTCATGGAAAGCGGAAATGGTAAAGACTGCCAGTCTTGCTTCCGAGATTAAGGCAGAGCTTACCATCTGCAGCATCGTTGATAGAACCGACTGTGGTCCTTTGGTGCAGAGCCGAGTGGAGGGTCTGAATCAGAGGCTCAGGCAGTTCTGTGACCGTTTGGGCTGCAGATTCCTTGACTTGCGCCATCGGGTGGTGGGTTTCCGGGTTCCTCTTAATAGGTCAAGAGTCCACTACACACAGGAGGCGGCTACAATTGCGGCGGGGGCTGTGTGGAAGGGACTGGGCGGTTTTTTAGGTTAGAGGGTCTCCGGGAACCACAGAAGGAGTGTCCGTCAGAAAGTGGGCAGGTAAAACACAGTAAGGTAGTTATGGAAACGATTGGTATTGTAGTTGTAAATTGTCGTAGCTGTATTGGGAAAGAACCAGAGCTCCAAGCCCTAATAGAAAGCACTGAAGCTCAAATAGTTGTAGGTACAGAGAGCTGGCTAAAGCCGGAAATAAGTTCAGCCGAAATTTATTCAAACGATCTAACAGTGTTGAGAAAGGATAGATTAAATACTGTTGGTGGTGGAGTATTTATTGCTGTCAGAGGTAGTTTGCCTTGTAGCGAAATTGAAGTAGATAGTTCATGTGAAGTAGTATGGGTAGAGGTTATACCTGACAATCAGACTAAACTATTAATTGGATCGTTTTACCGACCCCCGACACACCCCCCCACTCAGAAGATATAGTTGTTGAACAGTTCAAAGAAAACTTGAGTCTCATTTCAGATAAGTACCTGCTCATACAATTATAGTCGGTGGTGACTTAACTCTACCCTCGATATGCTGGAAAAATTATACGTTTAAAGCTGGCGGCAGGCATAAAACATCATCTGAAATTGTCCTGAATGCTTTTTCAGAAAGTTATTTTGAACAATTAGTTCATGAGCCCACTCAAAGCGTCAATGGTTGCGAAAGCATACTTGACCTTTTAGAAACAAATTATCCTGGACAAATAGTGAGTATTGTGACGAATACAGGAATTAGCGACCTCAAGGTAGTTGCTGCTAGGCTCAATACCGTAACACCTACAACCATCAAAAAGAAACACAAAGTATATCAATTTAAAAAACTGATAAAAATGCTCTTAATGCCTTTTTAAGAGGTAGTCTTCACACCTTCCAATCTGAACATGTAAGTGTAGAAAAGTTGTGGAATGTTTTCAGAGAGATAGTATCAACAGCAATTGAGAGATATATACTACATAAATTAATAAGTGATGGTACTGATCCACCATGGTACACAAAACGGGTCAGATCATTGTTGCAGAAGCAACGAAAAAAACATGCCAAATTTAAAAGAACGCAAAATCCCCAAGATTGGCAAAGTTTTACAGAAGTTCGAAATATGGCTCGTACTTCAATGCGAGATGCTTTTAATCATTTCCACAGCGAAATTCTGTCTCGAAATCTGGCAGAAAACCCAAAGAGATTCTGGTCACACATAAAGCACACCAGTGGCAAGACACAATCAATACCTTCACTGCGCGATAACAACGGTGAAGCCACTGATGGCAGTGCCACTAATACCGAGTTATTAAACACGGTTTTCCGAAACTCCTTCACCAAAGAAGACAAAGTAAATATTCCTGAATTACAATCGAGAACAACTGCCAAGATGAGAAACATAGAAGTAGATATCCTCGGTGTAACAAAGCAGCATAAAACACTTAATAAAGGCAAGGCCTCTGGTCCAGATTGTATATCAGTCAGGTTCCTCTCAGAGTATGCTGATAAAATAGCTCCATATTTAGCAATTATATACAACCACTTGCTCACAGAAAGATACGTACCTAAAGGCTGGAAAATAGCTAAGGTCACACCAATACCCAAATAGGGAAGTAGGAGTAATCTGCTGAATTACAGGCCTATATCACTAAAGTCGATTTGTAGTAGGGTTTTAGAACATATACTGTATTCAAACATTATGAAGTACCTGGAAGAAAACGATTTATTGGCATTTAGTCAGCACGGATTCAGAAAATATCGTTCTTGTGAAACACAACTAGCTCTTTATACTAATGATACTATCGACAGGGGATGTCAAATTGATTCCATATTTTTAGATTTCCAGAAGGCTTTCGACACCGTTCCTCTCAAGCGTCTTCTAATCAAACTGCGTGCCTACGGAGTATCGCCTCAGTTGGGCGATTGGATTCGTGATTTCCTGTGAGAAAGTTCACAGTTCGTAGTAATAGATGGAGAGTCATTGAGTAAAATAGAAGTAATATCCGGCATTCCCAAAGGAAGTTTTATAGGCCCTCTATTATTATGTATGACGGTAGTATCTCTTCCCGAAAGAACAGTTACCGTGGATGACCATGCAGCTTGCTAGAAATGAAATGATAATTAAATGGACACCCTAGCTGCAAACAGGCGTTGATGTACTTCATTGGGGACATGTTGAAAATGTGTGCCCCGACCGGGACTCGAACCCGGGATCTCCTGCTTATTTAGAATCTCACCTCGAGCCTTTAATTTAAAACTTATAGACGTTATTAAGTCTAGGTTTTTTTTAAAAAAATTCCCATCTAAAGCTGCACTCTGAACACTGAAATAAGCACTTCAAGCATTTAAAGTTTTGATCATATCTACTGTGGGAAGGCAAACCAAAGACTGCGATTCATTGGCAGAACACTTAGAAGGTGCAACAGGTCTACCAAAGAGACTGGTTACATACACTATGCTTGTCTGCCCTATTCTGGAGTACTGCTGTGCAGTGTGGGATCCACATCAGGTGGGACTGACTGATGACATCGAAAAAGTACAAAGAAGGGCAGCTCGTTTTGAATTATTGCGAAATAGGGGAGATAGTGTCACAGACTTGATACGTGAATTGTAGTGGCAATCATTAAAACAAAGGCGTTTTTCGTTGCGATGGGATCTTCTCATGAAATTTCAATCACCAGTTTTCTCCTCCGATTGCGAAAACATTCTGTTGGTACCCATCTACATAGGGAGAAATGATCATCACGATAAAATAAGATAAATCAGGGCTCGCACGGAAAACTTTAAGTGCTCGTTTTTCCCGCGTGCCGTTTGAGAGTGGAACGGTAGAGAGACAGCATTGAGGTGGTTCATTGAACCATCTGCCAGGCACTTTATTGTGAATAGCAGAGTAATCACGTAGATGTAGAGATGTAGATCTATAGCCTTGCTATTATCATTAAGTTTGGAAGAAGCGATAGTTGAAATGTTTCCGGAGGTTATACTCTCTGTAACTATTCGATCTATAATTTGTTCAAATGGTTCCTCCAAACTATATACATTTATAATATCAACGCTAGATATATTCTCTTTGAGGTAGTTATTGACATTATCCACTCGAATACTGACACCTGTAATTTGCTTTTGAATAATCGGTATTAATTCCATAGGCTGATATACACTCTGTTTCAAAGTATTCATTCCCTGTCTTAAATTATTGTTTTCACTGTTGCACACACCTTCCGAAGATTCTAAATTTTTAATAGGTTCTGATTCTACATCATTACATTTGGCATCGAATTCAGTTTTTAAAGCACCCATGCCTTCTCATAGATTACTAGATTCTTTGCTTTGAGCGTCTACTTTGACGTTTAATTCTTCGTTTGAATATGCAGAGTCTCATTCTGAGCCTTTAATTGAGAATTTATTAAATCCACTCCATTATTTAGAATCTCACCTCGAGCCTTTAATTTAAAACTTATAGACGTTATTAAGTCTAGGTTTTTTTTAAAAAAATTCCCATCTAAAGCTGCACTCTGAACACTGAAATAAGCACTTCAAGCATTTAAAGTTTTGATCATATCTACTGACTCAGACCAGTCAGGCCCTTCTTTAGTTATTCTCATAGCCATGGCTGGTTCTGACCTCTCTCCAACTTGTTGTATACTGTTCATGCTTCTACAGACTTTCTCTTGTGAGCAATTAGTACTAATTGTAATTATACTAATTACACAGTAAAAGTTCACCCCACAGTATTTTGTAGCACTAGAGTAATTAAGTTTTTATTTCACACTCACCCGTCGTATAATTCTAGCTGCGTTGATGAGCGGATGTGTAATAAGCGCCGGTGAACAGCACTGGCACCGGCGGTGTCGAATGTTGGTTTCAGCTTTGGCATCGGCGAGCGTTTTGTGGAATCAGCACTCATGATCAGCGACTGATGCCGGCGTAGTTGGACTTACGCATCCTCGCAATGTGGGTGAGAGCCGCTTACTCCTCACACTGGATCTTCTTTGATGAATATTCTCATCATGGAACCCCCCCCCATGAACCATGGAGGGGAGGCTTGCGTGCCTCAGCGATACAGATAGCCATACCGTAGGTGCAACCACAATGGAGGGGTATCTGTTGAGTGGCCAGACAAACGTGTGATTCCTGAAGAGGGGCAGCAGCCTTTTCAGTAGTTGCAGGGGCAACAGTCTGGATGATTGACTGATCTGGCCTTGTAACACTAACCAAAACGGCCTTGCTGTGCTGGTACTGCGAACGGCTGAAAGCAAGGGGAAACTACAGCCGTAATTTTTCCTGAGGGCATGCAGCTTTACTGTATGGTTAAATGATGATGGTGTCCTCTTGGGTAAAATATTCCGGAAGTAAAATAGTCCCCCATTCGGATCTCTGGGCGGGGATACTCAAGAGGACGTCGTTATCAGGAGAAAGAAAACTGGCATTCTACGGATCGGAGCGTGGAATGTCAGACCCCTTAATCGGGCAGGTAGGTTAGAAAATTTAAAACAGGAAATGGATAGGTTAAAGTTAGACATAGTGGGAATTAGTGAAGTTCGGTGGCAGGAGGAACAAGACTTTTGGTCAGGCGAATACAGGGTTATAAATCCAAAATCAAATGGGGGTAATGCAGGAATAGGTTTAATAATGAATAAAAAAAATAGGAGTGCGGGTAAGCTACTACAAACAGCATAGTGAACACATTATTGTGGCCAAGATAGACACAAAGCCCATGCGTACTACTGTAGTACAAGTTTATATGCCAACTAGCTCTGCAGATGACGAAGAAATTGAAGAAATGTTTGATGAAATAAAAGAAATTATTATGATAGTGAAGGGAGACGAAAATGTAATAGTCATGGGTGACTGGAATTCGGTAGTAGGAAAAGGGAGAGAAGGAAACGTAGTAGGTGAATATGGAATGGGGGGAAGGAATGAAAGAGCAAGCCGCCTTGTAGAATTTTGCACAGAGCACAACTTAATCATAGCTAACACTTGGTTCAAGAATCATACAATAAGGTTGTATACATGGAAGAATCCTGGAGATACTGACAGATTTCAGATAAATTATATAATGGTAAGACAAAGATTTAGGAACCAGGTTTTAAATTGTAAGACATTTACAGGGGCAGATGTGGACTCTGACCACAATCTATTGGTTATGAACTGTAGATTAAAACTGAAGAAACTGCAAAAAGATGGGAATTTAAGGAGATGGGACCTGGATAAACTGACTAAACCAGAGGTTGTACAGAGTTTCAGGGAGAGCATAAGGGAACAATTGACAAGAATGGGGGGAAGGAATACAGTAGAAGAAGAATGGGTAGCTTTGAGGGAAGAAGTAGTGAAGGCAGCAGAGGATCAAGTATGTAGAAAGATGAGGGCTAGCAGAAATCCTTGGGTAACAGAAGAAATATTGAATTTAATTGATGAAAGGAGAAAATATAAAAATGCAGTAAATGAAGCAGGCAAAAAGGAAAACAAACGTCTCAAAAATGAGATTGACAGGAAGTGCAAAATGGCTAAGCAGGGATGGCTAGAGGACAAATGTAAGGATGTAGAGGCTTGTCTCACTAGGGGTAAGATAGATTCTGCCTACAGGAAAATTAAAGAGACGTTTGGAGAAAAGAGAACCATTTGTATGAATATCAAGAGCTCAGATGGAAACCCAGTTCTAAGCAAAGAAGGGAAAGCAGAAAGGTGGAAGGAGTATATAGAGGGTCTATACAAGGACGATGTACTTGAGGACAATATTATGGAAATGGAAGAGATGTAGATGAAGATGAAATGGGAGATATGATACTGTGTGAAGAGTTTGACAGAGCACTGAGAGACCTGAGTCGAAACAAGGCCCTGGGAGTAGACAACATTCCATTAGAACTACTGACAGCCTTGGGAGAGCCAGTCCTGACAAAACTCTTACCATCTGGTGAGCAAGATGCATGAGATAGGCGAAATACAGTCAGACTTCAAGAAGAATATAATAATTCCAGTTCCAAAGAAAGCAGGTGCTGACAGATGTGTGAAAATTACCGAACTATCAGTTTAATAAGTCACGGCTGCAAAATACTAACGCAAATTCTTTACAGACGAATGGAAAAACTAGTAGAAGCCGACCTTGGGGAAGATCAGCTTGGATTCCATAGAAATATTGGAACATGTGAGGCAATACTGACCCTACGACTTATCTTAGAAGCTAGATTAAGGAAAGGCAAACCGACGTTTCCTGCATTTGTAGACTTAGAGAAAACTTTTGACAATGTTGAGTGGAACATTCTCTTTCAAATTCTGAAGGTGGCAGGGGTAAATACAGGGAGCGAAAGGCTATTTACAATTTGTACAGAAACAAGATGGCAGTTATAAGAGTCGAGGGACATGAAAGGGAAGCAGTGGTTGGGAAGGGAGTGAGACAGGGTTGAAGCCTCTCCCCGCTGTTACTCAATCTGTATGTTGAGCAAGCAGTGAAGGAAACAAAAGAAAATTTCGGAGTAGGTATTAAAATCCATGGAGAAGAAATAAAAACTATGAGGTTCGCCGATGACATTGATATTCTGCCAGGGACAGCAAAGGACTTGGAAGAGTAGTTGAAGGGAATGGATAGTGTCTTGAGAGGAGGATATAAGATGAACATCAACAAAAGCAAAACGAGCATAATGGAATGTAGTCAAATTAAGTCGGGTGATGCTGAGGGAATTAGATTAGGAAATGAGACACTTGAAGTAGTAAAGGAGTTTTGCTTTTTGGGGAGCAAAATAACTGATGATGGTCGAAGTAGAGAGGATATAAAATGTAGACTGGCAATGACAAGGAAACCATTTCTGAAGAAGAGAAATTTGCTAACATCGAGTACAGATCTAAGTGTGAGGAAGTCGTTTCTGAAAGTATATGTATGGAGTGTAGCCATGTATGGAAGTGAAACGTGGACGATAAATAGTTCGGACAAGAAGAGAGTAGAAGCTTTCGAAATGTGGTGCTACAGAAGAATGCTGAAGATTAGATGGGTGGATTACATAACTAATGAGGAGGTATTGAATAGGATTGGGGAGAAGAGAAGTTTGTGGCACAACTTGACTAGAAGAAGGGATCGGTTGGTAGGACATGTTCTGAGGCATCAAGGGATCACCAATTTAGTATTGGAGGGCAGCGTGGAGGGTAAAAATCATAGAGGGAGACCAAGAGATAAATATACTAAGCAGATTCAGAGGGATGTAGGTTGCAGTAGGTACTGGGAGATGAAACAGCTTGCACAGGATAGAGTAGCTTGGTGAGCTGCATCAAACCAGTCTCAGGACTGAAGACAACAACAACAACAACAACAACAACAACGACAACAACTGTTCTTCTTAGTCTAATACGTTAGAATCTTCTGTCTTTTCTTTTACCTTAATATCTTTCTTACATCTTCTCTTTTATTTCATTTATTACTTTTCACCATTTGAACTTTTAGGCCGAATCCAATTCCATGAAACAGTTCTCTTGTCTTGTTATACCTGGTTGCTATGGCAACACATCATATCTTCTGCTTTGATTTCCTCTCAAAATTGCTGTTTATTCGAGTCCTTTCACGATTGCCACGTTCTACTGCTGTGCGGCGATAAGAAGCGGTGTGACTTCAGATTGCAAGCAAAATCCACACATCTCTCACATCAGTTGACTTTCATGATATGCACAGCCGATCTTCTTCTCTGGATAGCCAGCTACGCCGATCTCCAAAACCTTCTTCTTCGAAGAATAATGCTGGTTACGGGAATTTGTCATTCTCTCTCTCTCTCTCTCTCTCTCTCTCTCTCTCTCTACTCTTGTGATAAGTGGATATTCGCAAAATACTTTTAGTTTAGTCTTGGTATATTTTAGCTTCTGCAAAACAACAAATTCACCACCTCTCACATAAATATTCGAGTGTCTGCAAGTAAACCGATTCGTTTAGTATTAGATTCAATTAAATACATTTTTAGTGTAGTTTTTTACAGCCACATAATTATGAACATGTCTTACTTCTAGCAAGTCCAACACATGAAGTACAATTGTCTATAGCCACTTGTTTGTTTTTCTTTAACAATAATCACAGACACTAAAACAGCAAGGAATACGACATGAGAATTTCTTGCTCTTCCAATACGACTTCTGTGGCGCGAGCGGCAAACACTTGTCGATGCCATTCGACCATCGCTGCTCGTGACTCTTTTCCAGCCTGCACACACAAACATGTCACGCGGTATGAATGTTCTCTCACAGCTACTTTTAAAATATCATGCGTTCGAGACAGTAGAAGGGCCAGTGTTTCTGGAATTTATGCGGAAATTCTTGAGGCACTACATATGCCTCGCCTCACCTCAGCTCGGACACGCGATACCTCAGAATCTTCTCTCTTTTCTTTTAGCATAATATCTTTCTTATGTCTTCTCTTTTATAGCATTTATTACTTTTCACCATTTGAACTTTTAGGCCGCTGAATCCAGTCCATGACACAGTTCTCTTATCTTGTTATACCTGGTTGCTGTGGCAACACATTACAGCTTCATCTTCGATTTCCTCTCAAAATTCCCATTTTTTTGAGTCCTTTTCACTGGTCGCCATATTCTAACGCTTTTTGGCTACAGAAAATATTTTTTTTATTTCTGTAATCTTTTGATGACATACATGAACTTTAGTGTCAACATACTCGTTGATTATCGATGTACTAGAACTGCTACGCAGAACAAAATTCTCTTTTTAGACATATAAATATCTTCGTCGTCTCACTCGTGTCTTGAGCTTTAGAAATAATTAAGTGCATTGAGACATAACAATTGGTTTAAAAAGTATGTGAAAATATAAACATGCGTCTTGACTTCTCCGAGTCCAAGACATGAAGTACAATTAAATGTCTATAATCAGTTGTTCATTTTACTTTAATAATAACCACACACTAAAACAGCAGGGAATACTACATGATTACTTCTTGCTCTTCCAATACGACTTTGGTGGCACGAGCATCCCTGGCGGAAATCACTTTCTCAACTCAACCCCTGAAATGAGATCATCCCTTGACAAAATTCTCCTCACACCACCCAGAGTTGCCTTTCGTCGCCCCCCTAACCTCCGTAACATCCTTGTCAAACCCTACAGTATTCCCGGACTACCTTCTCTACCCAGCAATTCCTACCCCTGTAACCGACCCCGCTGCAAAACCTGCCCCATGCATCCCCCCACAACCACCTACTCCAGCCCCGCCACTGGTAAAACATACACAATTCAAGGCAGGGCCACGTGTGAAACTACACATGTCATTTATCAGCTGACATGCCTGCACTGCACAGCCTTTTACATCGGTATGACAACAACTAAACTGGCTGAGCGCATGAACGGACACAGACGAACTGTCCGCCTAGGAGATGTCCAATACCCAGTAGCAGAGCATGCCCTCCAGCATAATTCTAGGGACCTAGGAACCTGCTACACCGTATGTGCCATTTGGATTCTCCCACCCAACACCAGTCCCTCTGAACTGCGGAGATGGGAACTTGCACTCCAACACATCCTTTCATCCCGCCATCCCCCTGGACTGAACCTACGTTAAACAACCTCACTCCCATTTACTCTTCAGTCTTCTCCTCTTTCCCTTTCCTCTTTAGCCATTCACGCATCTTTTCATCCTACATAGTTGTGTTTATCTTTATACTATATACCTCTTTCCTTCTGTATGCATCCTCTTTCGTTTGAAGCTGGCACAGTACTTACAGTAGAATATCTTTGGCTTCCCTCTGACAGCCATGCCTCCATCCTTGTCACCCTCCCTGTTTTCCTTTCCCTGTTGCTTCATGACCTGGGTTATGAGTAACTGAATCCACTTTCCCTTCTTCCCTTTCTTTCCCCTCTCTCCTCCCTGATGAAGGAACATTTGTTCCGAAAGCTAGGAACGTAAATTTTCGGTTCTGTTTTTTGTGTATCTATCGGCTGTACTGAGCTGAGGTAAGTACTGGCCAGCCCCTCTATCTCTTTGTTAGTATTTGTTTCACATCTTGATATGAGATTTTCCATTAATCATTTAGTATGTACGTTCTCTCACACTTACTTTAAAAAATCGTGTGTTCAAGACTCTAGAAGGACAAGTAGTTCTGGAATTTGTGCGGAAATTCTCGAGGCACTACAGCATCTATACAAATGCTCAGTAGTTGGTTTGTAACAGTGTACCTAATCCATGTGTCCAAAGTTGTAAAGTCTTGTCTAGTACTTACATTGTAAGTATGTCATTGTAATTTGTTGCTAGGTGTTTTGTATACCCAGAAAAGTTTATTCCTTTTTACGTGGAAATTGATTTTCATACATCCAAATAAGATTTTTGACTGAGATTGGTCAACAATTTAGTCGAAAACATGAGACAGTTTGTTCATTCAGCTCGTGGATCTCTGTTGTTAACGTATAGTTGCTAAGAGCAACAAATACGATCTTCTTGATATTATGTTGAAATCCTTAAAATTCATCCAGTGAACTGTGATCTCCTCAGTGTCCCTGGTTCGTTTCACTGTTTGGTTGCCACATGTGGTGGTGGTGGTGGTGGGGAGGGGGGGGGGAATTGTGGTGGTTGATTATATAATGTTACAAATCCAAATAATGGTGTAATTCAGCTGCTGCTCGCACTTGGTACATTTCACCATGTCAGATCTGTTACGCACCATTATATTACCTTTAATTATGTACATTTGTCTTTATGAATCATTGTGGTAATATAGCTACTCTGTCCCGCTGCCGTGTACAACTTTTTCTTCTGGATTTCAATCTTTTGCAGGGTGATGCTGACATATGAGATAATGATGACTACTTTGAGCTGTGAAATAAACTTTGAACTCTTAAGATTCACTTCTCTATATTTTAAATTCTTCCTCTCTCACAACTATAGGTCTCCTGAATTACAACTCGAAATAGTCTAACCTTCAACACAATATTATTTTTACGTCAGAAAGGGACTCATTTGTTTGAAGTCTTTGTTGACATTGTTGGTGGCCCTCTTACTCCAAGCTGTCAACGACAGCGCCAACTCATTGTCCAAGCACAAATTTGACCAATGTTTGTGGTCAGGTATCTCTGAATGGTGAGCAATCAATTTTTATGGAACTAAAGCCATTAGAAAGAGTAGATTTGTTATGTTTTATTTAAGAGACAATATTTAGCTTCAGATGTAAGCAGTTTTGTCAAGGCAAAGATGTATTTGATGTAAATGAATCTATGAGAATCAGTTTATTTTTAAGGCTGTGTAAATGGGAAACTTGCATTGGTCCATGGGATCATTGCTACTATCAATTAAAAAGTAAAAAATAAAAAAAATAGTTAGTAACCCAATTGTGAAGAGGCCACGCGAAATGTCCATGTGAGGACAGTCATGGGCAGGTCTCTTTGTACAGGCTCCCAAGCCCGAATTGGGTTTCTGTGTTGGGTTCCCAAAACTGTTTGAAGGTTTCTAATCAGGTTCCAAAGCATACTGCTGGGATTCTTATCAGGTTCCCAAGCCTGAGCTGGTTTTTACTGTTGACTGGAGTTGAATTTTTCTACAATATTCAGTAAAGTTTGCTCAGGGAACTTATGCTGGTACCCCATCATTGTTGTGGATGGAGCAAGAATGTTGGGTATAATATGCTGCTCTTTAACCCTGAAATAGTCTTTTTATATCTGACCAACAAAATGAATGTGCAGGACCCGTGGGATGGCTACTAGACTTCTGTTCCGTTCAAGTGATATGTCTTAGATCGTACCAGTCCACCATGTATTGTCATAAATGCAGGCTACATACAATCCAGGTTGGAGATTAAAGATCTTTTCTCCAAAGTTGCTTGTGATAGACTATAAAAGATGCTGTGTCATTTGAAACTTTGGTGATACAAAGTCATTTTTCATCAGTCGGCACAAATGATTGATTATCACTTGTCTCTGAAATGGTTTTGCCATTTTTGAACATTTCTCCTTGAGCCAATCGTGCAGTTTCATCTTCAACCTTTTCAATGAACAACAACTTGATTCCATTGAAGTTCTCATCACAAAATTCATCATATTACTGTTGATTCATTGTGGCTTGTCCTGAAGAAGCTGTATTCAGTATTGCTTCCAAAATCATTTTCATATTACTTATTTGCACCACAAATGAACAGTCTACATCCATTAAAACAACAGTTTGTCTCATTTTCAAATTGTTTTTGATCATCTTCAAATGATGACTGATGCTTTGCACTATAGTGACGACATTAAATGCTCTATATTTTTCCTGTCAGTTCTGAAATACAATTTTCAATTGACAGTGGCTTGTGATCAGTGTTTCTGTCAGTGTGTAGCCACTTCTTGAATTCAAAATACAATCTGAATCCGTATTTTTGAAAGCATTTGTCAAAAATACCAGGTGCACCCAGAATGCGTTGGTGTCACAATGAATCTCCGGTCGAGACGAAATTTAGACACACAGTGTCAGTGCAGGAAGTGATGTGCATGGTGTTCTGGGACAGGAAAGGCATTCTGCTCATTGACTTTCTACCCAGAGATGAAACAGTGAATGCTGGTTGTTATTGTGAAACAAAGCAGAAACTGCCACCTGTCATTCAGAGCAACAGATGCGGAATGCTTACACTGCAGGTATGGTGCTGCTCCATGACAATGCTCATCCCCATATGGCTTGGTGCACATAAACGGCTTTGCCGAAGTTCAGATGGGAGCTGTTTGATCATCCGGCATACAGTCCTTATCTTGCTTCCAATAATTTCCCTTTACTTTCACCTCTAGCAATTCCTGACCTCCAGTCAGTGTTTTGACAATGATAAAGATTTGAAGATGACTGTCGCATGCTCGTTCTATTCACAGGTGGCAGACTTCTACAGCACAGGAATACAAAAGTTGATCCCACAACATGACAAAAAATTTACTTTCTGGGTGCACCTCATATTTCCAGTGCTTCTTCCCATGGGCACTTTTCATCTACATATATGACATTAGTCTGCTATTCACAATGAGTTGCCTGGCAGAGAGTTCAGTGAACTGCCTTCAAGCTGTCTCTCTACCGTTCCACTCTTGAATGGCGTGCAGGAAAAATAAGCACTTAAATTTTTCTGTGCGAGCCCTGATTTCTCTTATTTTATCATAATGATCAATTCTCCCTATGTAGGGGAGTGCCAACAGTGTGCATTTTGCAATTCGTTTTGGTCATCTGATTACTTTACAAGAGTGTAAATGACAGCATCATGTGCAAACAATCTAAGAGGGCTACTCAGATTGTCTCCTGTGTCGTTAATATAGATGAGGAACAATAGAGGGCCTATAACACTTCCTTGGGGAACACCAGATATTACTTCTGTTTTACTCGATAACTTCCATCTATTACTACAAATTGTGATCTTTCTGACAGGAAATCATGAATCCAGTTGCACAACTGGAGGCGCTATTCCATAGCCACGCAGTTTGGTTAGAAGATGCTTGTGAGGAACGGTGTCTGGAAATCTAAAAATATGAAATCAATTTGACATCCGCTGTTGACAGCACTCATTACTTCATGAGTATAAAGAGCTAGTTGTGTTTCACAAGAGTGCTATTTTCTTAATCCGTGCTGACTGTGTGGCAATAATCGTTTTCTTCAAGGTAATTCATAATGTTCAAACACAATATACATTTCAAAACCCTACTGCAAATCGATGTTAAGTGACATGGGCCTGAAATTCAGCAGATTACTCCTATTTCCCTTTTTGGGTATTTGTGTGACCTGAGCAATTTTCCAGTCTTTAGGTATGGAACATTGTGAGAGAGCAGTTGTATATAATTACTAAATATGGAGCTATTGTATGAGCATACTCTGAAAGGAACCTGACTGGTATACAATCTGGACCGGGGGCCTTGCCTTTGTTAAGTGGCTTAAGCTGTTTTGCTACACCGAGGATATCTACTTCTATATTTCTCATCTTGGCAATTGTTCTTGATTGGAATTCATGAATATTTACTTCGTCCTCTTTGGTGAAGGAGTTTTGGAAAACTGTGTTTAATAACCCTGCTTTAGTGGTACTGTCATCAGTGACTTCTCTATTGTTACCACGCAGCAAAGATAGTCTCTTGCCACTCGTGTGCTTTATGTATGACCAGAATCTTTTTGGGTTTTCCCCCAGATTCCGAGGCAGAGTTTCGTTGTGGAAATTATTGAAAGTGTCTTGCATTTAAGTGTCTGCTAAATTTTGAACTTCTGCAAAGCTTTGACAATCTTGGGAATTTTGCGTTCTTTCAAATTTGGCGTGCTTTTTTCAATGCTTCTGCAACAGCAGTCTGACCCATTTTGTGTGCCATGGGGGATCAGTACCATCACTTATTAATTTATGTGGGTCATATCTCTCAATTACGGTCGATACTATCTCTTTGAAATCATTCCACATGATCAGATCAGAAGGAGTGAAGACTACCTCTTAAAATGGCGATAAGAGCATTTTTACTAGCTTTTTAAAATAGATGTACTTTGCATTTCTATTTGATGGTTGTGGGTGTTACGTTATTCAGCCTAGCAGCAACTGCCTTGTGGTCACTAACCCCTGTATTTGTCATGATACTTTCTATTTGTCCAGGATTATTTGTTGCCAAAAGGTCAAGTATGCTTTCGCAACCATTTACACTTCAAGTGGGCTCATGAACTAATTATTCAAAATAATTTTCTGAGAAAGCATTCAGTACAATATTGGATGACATTTCATGCCTGCCGCTAGCTTTAAACATATTATTTTTCCAGCATATCGAGAGTAGATTGAAGTCGCCACTGACTATAATTGTATGGGTGGGGTACCTGTTTTTCACATTGATGAAGCATGCAGTATTTTTTATTCTAAGCTACAGACAGTTGTTTTGAGTAGGCATTTGGGATCTTCTCAGAGTGGAATTCTGTCTATCATTAGCTGAAATTCTTATATATTGTATATACAGAAACTGACTGTGTTCCAGAACAACTGACACACTTACCATTTTGGCCTTAATTCACAGAATTTAAATAGCTCTTTCAGGTTGCTGCTTCTTGAACTTCTGTCCTTCAATTATAGTAGAAACTTAATCTTTGAGCCCACGATACGTCCTGATATACTCACCATCTTTTGACTATTTGGTCCAAAATTTGTTTCTTTGCTTTCTTTCAGACAGTGCAAGTATTCCCCTTTCTTTTTTAAACTTTTTGGCAGTCTTCACATGGCTTTTACATGGTTGCATCATTTCATCAAACTCAAAACCACCAGTGTTGTCGGTTTTGTTACTGACAAGAGCCTGTGCTTCAACGATCTTCTGCTTTGCGTAACCATGCCTGCTTCAGCTACTTTCATACCTTCACCATAATCTAATTGTGGTGGTGGTGATTATGATTTTAATTTAGCATTTCCTTCTGTTCTGCATGCTGTACCAAGCTTCTGGCCATGCTTCACACAATTCTCTGTCAAATCTTCAAGCTTCTTGACATTGGGGACATTGATTAGTTGAAGGCTTTTTTTATTTTGGCTCTTCTTCAGAAAAGGGTTGCAACAACCAGTTGAACATGGATCCGTGGCAGGCATAATTCCACATCTTGGAACAGGATGGAAAGTTCCATGTAGCCATTCACAGTAATTACGCTTGCTAATTAATTTGAACCATGGACCTTGCCTTTGGTGGGGAGGCTTGCGTGCCTCAGCGATACAGATGGCCGTACCGTAGGTGCAACAACAACAGAGGGGAATCTGTTGAGAGGCCAGACAAATGTGTGGTTTCTGAAGAGGGGCAGCAGCCTTTTCAGTAGTTGCAGGGGCAACACTCTGGATGATTGACTGATCTGGCCTTGTAACACTAACCAAAATGGCCTTGCTGTTCTGGTACTGCGAACGGCTGAAAGCAAGGGGAAACTACAGCCGTAATTTTTCCCGAGGGCATGCAGCTTTACTGTATGATTAAAAGATGATGTCGTCCTCTTGGGTAAAATATTCCGGAGGTAAAATAGTCCCCCATTCAGATCTCCGGGCGGGGACTACTCTGGAGGATGTCTTTATCAGGAGAAAGAAAACTGGCGTTCTATGGATCGAAGCGTGGAATGTCAGATCCCTTAATCAGGCAGGTAGGTCAGAAAATTTAAAATGGGAAATGGATAGGTTAAAGTTAGATATAGTGGGAATTAGTGAAGTTCGATGGCAGGAGGAACGAGACTTTTGGTCAGGTGAATACAGGGTAATAAATACAAAATCAAATAGGGATAATGCAGGAATAGGTTTAATAATGAATAAAAAAAAAACAGGAGTGCGGGTAAGCTACTACAAACAGCATAGTGAACGCTTTATTGCGGCCAAGATAGACACGAAGCCCACACCTACTACAGTAATACACGTTTATATGCCAACTAGCTTTGCAGATGAAGAAATTGAAGAAATGTATGAGGGAATAAAAGAAATTATTATGATAGTGAAGGGAGACGAAAATGTAATAGTCATGGGTGACTGGAATTAGGAAGAGAAGGAAACGTAGTAGGTGATTATGGATTGGGGGGAAGAAATGAAAGAGGAAGCCGTCTGGTAGGATTTTGCACAGAGCATAACTTAATCATGGCTAACACTTGGTTCAAGAATCACAAAAGAAGGTTGTATACATGGAAGAATCCTGGAGATTCTAAAAGGTTTCAGATAGATTATATAATGGTAAGACAGAGATTTAGGAACCAGGTTTTAAATTTTAAGACTTTCCAGGGGCAGATGTGGACTCCGACCACAATCTATTGGTTATGAACTGTAGATTAAAACTGAAGAAACTGTAAAAAGATGGGAATTTAAGGAGATGGGACCTGGATAAACTGACTAAACCAGAGGTTGTACAGGGTTTCAGGGAGAGCATAAGGGAACAATTGACAGGAATGGGGGAAAGAAATACAGTAGAAGAAGAATGGGTAGCTTTGAGGGATGAGGTAGTGAAGGCAGCAGAGGATCAAGTAGGTAAAAAGATGAGGTCTAGTAGAAGTCCTTGGGTAACAAAAGAAATATTGAATTTAATTGATGAAAGGAGAAAATATAAAAATGCAATATATGAAGCAGGCAAAAAGGAAAACAAACGTCTCAAAATTGAGATTGACAGGAAGTGCAAAATGGCTAAGCATGGATGGCTAGAGGACAAATATGAGGATGTAGAAGCTTATCTCACTAGGGGTAAGGTAGATACTGCCTACAGGAAAATTAAAGAGACCTTTGGAGAAAAGAGAACCACTTGTATGAATATCAAGAGCTCAGATGGAAACCCAGTTCTAAGCAAAGAAGGGAAAGCAGAAAGGTGGAAGAAGTTTATAGATGATCTATATGAGGGCGATGTACTTGAGGACAATATTATGGAAATGGAAAAGGATGTAGATGAAGATGAAATGGGAGATATGATACTGTGTGAAGAGTTTGACAGAGCACTGAAAGACCTGAGTCGAAACAAGGCCCCGGGAGAAGACAACATTCCATTAGCACTACTGATAACCTTGGGAGAGCCAGTCCTGACAAAACTCTACCATGTGTTGAGCAAGATGTATGAGACCGCGAAATACCGTCAGACTTCAAGAAGAATATAATAATTCCAATCCCAAAGAAAGCAGACGTTGACAGATGCGAAAATTACCGAACTATCAGTTTAATAAATCACAGCTGCAAAATACTAACGCAAATTCTTTACAGACGAATGGAAAAACTGGTAGAAGCGGACCTCGGGGAAGATCAGCTAGGATTCCATAGAAACATTGGAACACGTGAGGCAATACTGACCTTACAACTCACCTTAGAAGAAAGATTGAGGAAAGGCAAACGTACGTTCCTAGCATTTGTAGACTTAGAGAAAGCTTTTGTCAATGTTGACTGAAATACTCTCTTTCAAATTCTAAAGGTGGCAGAGGGAAAATACAGGGAACGAAAGGCTATTTACAATTTGTACAGAAACGAGATGGCAGTTACAAGAGTCGAGGGGCATGAAAGGGAAGCAGTGGTTGGGAAGGGAGTGAGACAGGGTTGTAGCCTCTCCCCGATGTTATTTAATCTGCATATTGAGCAAGCAGTAAGGGAAACAAAAGAAAATTTCGGAGTAGGTATTAAAATCAATGGAGAAGAAATAAAAACTTTGAGGTTCTCCGATGACGTAGTAATTCTGTCGGAGACAGCAAAGGACTTGGAAGAGCAGTTGAATGGAATGGACAGTGTCTTGAAAGGAGGATATAAGATGAACATCAACAAAAGCAAAATGAGGATAATGGAATGTAGTCGAATTAAGTCGGGTGATGCTGAGGGGATTAGATTAGGAAATGAGACACTTAAAGTAGTAAAGGAGTTTTGCTATTTGGGGAGCAAAATAACTGATGATGGTCGAAGTAGAGAGGATATAAAATGTAGACTGGCAATGGCAAGGAAAGCGTTTCTGAAGAAGAGAAATTTGCTAACATTGAGTACAGATCTAAGTGTCAGGAAGTCGTTTCTGAAAGTATATGTATGGAGTGTAGCCATGTATGGAAGAGAGTAAAAGCTTTCGAAATGTGGTGCTACAGAAGAATGCTGAAGATTAGATGGGTAGATCACATAACTAATGAGGAGGTATTGAAGAGGATTGGGGAGAAGAGGAGTTTGTGGCACAACTTGACTAGAAGAAGGGATCGGTTCATAGGACATGTTCTGAGGCATCAAGGGATCACCAATTTAGTATTGGAGGGTAGCATGGAGGGTAAAAATCGTAGAGGGAGACCAAGATATGAATACACTAAGCAGATTCAGAAGGATGTAGGTTGCAGTAGGTACTGGGAGATGAAGAAGCTTGCACAGGATAGAGTAGCATGGGGAGCTGCATCAAACCAGAGTCGGGACTGAAGACCAGAACAACAACAACAATTAATTTGACTAAATAGCATAAATTATCAGTATAAGTTTTAAGCCGAACATGTGCAAAGATAAATGCAATGGTTATTCTTTATTTGTGAAGTCAAATGCCATGAATAGGCAGGTGTATAAAATAAAGTTCACAACTTTGGAATATAATCCAGTTTATACAGCTTTCATAGCAAATTGATTATCTTAGATCCGTTTACATCAGATACTAGTTTACTGTGACGAAGTTGCTTGCATTTGAAACTAAATAATATCCCTTAAATGAAAGATACCAACAAGCAAAAACAAGTTCCTAAGAGATAAGAGTCTGCTCATTCTAATGAAATTAGCAATGATAAAATTGGTTGGCCTCTGTTTTGATATATTTGACCTAAAACTTTGGTGAAATTTGACAATTAACTTATACATCCAGTTTATGTCCAACTATCTAAATAACTAAACAAGCTTGAAGGTTAATGTTTATCATGTGGCCCTATATCGACTTCCTTGGGGAAAAAATATAATGACACAGAAATGTTTTAGAGAAGCCGGAGATCAGTGATTGAAACTGGGGTAAGTCTGAGTGTGTTAAGTTTTTTATTTTTTAAGCAGTAATTGTGGAAAATTTGCTATCTCATTGACATTGTTCATGTAATATTTAAACTTAGAATCAAAAATTGAGTGGAAATACCAGTTTGCAGATTTCTCACTGCAACAGTCAACTTATAAAATGTTGTCAAACATGATGATTTATTTTTGATAATATACACATCTGCTGAGTGACATCCAGGCTGGTGGCTCTGTTGTCAAATGTGCCTTGCAACCATGGTAAAAGTTTTTAACAAAACTGTAGATGGCCACATGGAGACCATTACTAAAATTGTCTGATTGGACATGAAATGACCCTATAACAAATACAAACCATTTGCTGAGTCAGCAGATCAGGGGATGAAATGGTACTTAAATACTGATTGCCATGAGCATACCGAATGCAGTACATATTTATAATGAATTCAAGAATAGAATCCACTACTTAATTAAAAAAAACATTGTTAAACATCTAACTGGCATTGTTTTCAGTGATTTTGTTAATTTTACACTCATACAGCAGAAAATATTCCACTATCTATAAGAGAGAGAGAGAGAGAGAGAGAGAGAGAGAGAGAGAGAGAGATTCTGGAAGTGTTATGAAGTGTTTAATCATCAGTCAGGAATGCATTATGTCATGAGCAAAACTCAGCGCTTGCAGGCCTCTGTTGACTTGATATGGAAGACCATACACTGTTGTCCATGCATAGCTGAAGACATACAGGCTGTTACAAAAAGGTACGGCCAAACTTTCAGGAAACATTCCTCACACACAAAGAAAGAAAATATGTTATGTGGACATGTATCCGGAAACGCTTACTTTCCATGTTGGAGCTCATTTTATTACTTCTCTTCAAATCACATTAATCATGGAATGGAAACACACAGCAGCAGAACATACCAGTGTGACTTCAAACACTTTGTTACAGGAAATGTTCAAAATGTCCTCCCGTTAGCGAGGGTACATGCATCCACCCTCCGTCGCATGGAATCCCTGATGCGCTGATGCAGCCCTGGAGAATGGCGTATTGTATCACAACCGTCCACATTACGAGCACGAAGAGTCTCTACATTTGGTACCGGGGTTGCGTAGACAAGAGCTTTCAAATGCCCCCATAAATGAAAATCAAAAGGGTTGAGGTCAGGAGAGCGTGGAGGCCATGGGATTGGTCCCCCTCTGCCAATCCATCGGTCACCGAATCTGTTGTTGAGAAGCGTCAGCCCACACATGTTGATTGTGAAAATTTACAATTTGATCACGTTGGAATGAAACCTCATCCGTAACGAGAACATTTGCACTGAAATGAGGATTGACACATTGTTGGATGAACCGTTCGCAGAAGTGTACCTGTGGAGGCCAGTCAGCTGCTGATAGTGCCTGGACACGCTGTACATGGTACGGAAACAACTGGTTCTCCCCTAGCACTCTCCATGCAGTGACGTGGTCAACGTTACCTTGTACAGCAGCAACTTCTCTGACGCTGACATTAGGGTTATCGTCAACTGCACGAAGAATTGCCTCGTCCATTGCAGGTGTCCTCGTCGTTCTGGGTCTTCCCCAGTCACGAGTCATAGGCTGGAATGTTCCGTGTTCCCTAAGACGCTGATCAATTGCTTCGAATGTCTTCCTGTCGGGACACTTTCATTCTGGAAATCTGTCTCGATACAAACGTACCGCACCACAGCTATTGCCCCGTGCTAATCCATACATCAAATGGGCATCTGCCAACTCCGCATTTGAAAACATTGCACTGACTGCAAAACCACGTTCGTGATGAACACTAACCTGTTGAAGCTACGTACTGATGTGCTTGATGCTAGTACTGTAGAGCAATGAGTCGCATGTCAACACAAGCACCGAAGTCAACATTACCTTCCTTCAATTGGGCCAACTGGCAGTGAGTCAAGGAAGTATAGTACATACTGACGAAACTAAAATGAGCTCTAACATGGAAATTAATCGTTTTCGGACACATGTCCACATAACATCTTTTCTTTATTTGTGTGTGAGGAATGTTTCCTGAAAGTTTGGCCGTACCTTTTTGTAACACCTTGTATGTGCCAATAAGTAATAAATAGTGTGGTGACACTATGGCCTCACAAGGAATATAGGTGCTGGAAGGTAAAGTTAGTGGATCCGCGAGACCAGTAGTCACTGAAACTTGAACACAACAATTTGACCAGAATTCTCGCAAGAATAATGTAAAATATAAATTACCAACTAACAGATAAGATGCAGGATATTACAAATATTTAAAAAATATTTTGACCCTAATGGATATTCATTTCACCGTATATGTGGAACGCAAGGTGTTGAAGAGTTTTGTATTATATGTTGACACACATACATACTCAATGTTCACTCTGATATTATTGTTTTGTTGCAGAAGGGAGAGAGTGCAAGATAAGACTAGTCAACATATTGGTAAGTGATAAAAATGAATATATTATTCCTTTCTATTATTTTATAGTGGCTTGCTCTGTGGGACTGAAATGTGTCTTGCAAAAGTGTCTTGCGGCAGGCCAGTGCCCCTGGAAAGTCTGGCGTTCCTCCTCTAGTTGTCTGGGACATCACATTATTTCTCTATCTCATGCAAACATTAGCAACATTTATTAGGACAAAGTAAAAATTTGACATCACAAAACAATTAATAATTCAGTACCACTTTGATAAATATCTATTTTTGCTTACATATCCGTTCCTTTCTCATTTAAAGTAAGTTTTTTGCTAAAGTCACATAATTTTGGATGACACAGACATCCTTGACCTCTGGCAAAGATGAGTGTATGTCGAAAATACAAAGTTGCTTTGTGTGGTAAATGCAGACTTGCTCTGTTGTTTAGAGTTGGCATCAAACTGTAGGTCCCCCTGTAACTACCTAGATAAGTTATTTCATAGGTCCGAGAATGGCAAAGGTGTACCACCTCCAATAAGATTGTGACTAGTGAAGCATTGTGGCGTTGAAACCAACTTTCAGGTTGAGGAAAGTTGCACTGTGCAACATATTTTGAAGATTTTGCCCTTATGTACATTTCTACCTATAAAAGGGTTGCCTTTATATAAGTTTCTACACAAACAATGAAAGGAAAACATATTTAGATGCAAATTTTTTTTCGCCACATGAAGTATTCACCTTCAAAATCTGTACACTTCTACATACATTCAACTGATTCTGGAGACATTTTTTCCCACACTGATGTTGGTCCATCAAAAATGTGATTTAGGAAGGATTCAGCAGTTTCTCAGACAGTGGAAAATCCGGGATGGAATAATGATAACATTACGAAAACGATAGTTTCTACTCACAATATAGTGGAGGTACTGAATCACAGATAGGAACAACAAAGAAAGACCGTTAACAGAATCTTTCAGCCAAACAGGCCTTCATCATAATAGAAAACAAACACACACACACACACACACACACACACACACACACACACACACACACAGTCATTCTGACCACAAAGGCCTGCTAACACATCAATTAATGCTCACACATTTTTTATTTTACTTACGGAAACAAACAGTAGTCATTAGGCAATAAATAAATGAAGTGAATATTAGCAACAAGACATCAATTCGGTGATTTTTATCGCATCAGGTAATCAATTACTCAAGATGAATTCTGGTGCCTTGTGAAATCGCTTCCCAGGTCATAACTTCAGGTGTAGGTTGTGTGTGTAGTACGCAGACAGGTAGGTTGCAGGCTGTTGACTGGCCTCCTATCCAGAAAGAAAGGAAAATCATGGAATACAATAACCTGGACCGACTGACCTACACAGAGGCTAAGAGGAAATTTGAAAAGCTAAACCCTGTGCATGTGACATCGTCTTATGCCGCAGCTACAACAACGGTTACAGCCCCATCAGTTCCTCCATTCATGGTTGGCCCCCGGCTGCAAGACTACATCTGCTCCCTTGATGGTTGTGTGCACTCCTGCCCCTGCTGCTCCCACAACACCTACTTTGGGAGCAGTGGCCTCCTCAGCCAATGGGGACATCAGACCCCACTTCTCAGCCAGTGAAGCATCAGTCTTCTTTGGCTCCTGTCACTAGGAAGGGGTCCCTTGGGTCACTCCCTTCCAAGGTTCCTACCATGTGAAAGAGGATATTTGCCAGTGGCTGAAGAACCCGCAGGAAGCTGGTTGTTTGGCTTAAAGATTGTCCTCAGTTCCTGAGATTGAATAAGTGAAGCCCTCCCAGCCAGAAAAACCCAAGGAGTAGTGAGACACATCCAAACAGAAGAAAGAAGACCCTCCCCCCCCCTCCCAGAAAAAGAAATTCCAGTAGCCCCCCCACACAGCGCTTACTGCCTTCCCAGTCTCCAAACAGTGTCATCCTCCAATGAAATGGCAGTGGTTTTTTCCACCAACTATGTGAGCTATGAAAACTGTTAGGCTTTACACCTGCTTTTAGCATTGCCCTCCAAGAAACCTGGTTCCCGACAGTGTGGACCCTTGCCCTTTGCAGCTTATGGGGATATTACAAAAACCGTAGAGTCAGGTGGAATATGCATCTATGTCCTGAACTCAGTATGCAGCGATCCTCTGCCCCTTCAAACTCCTCTCAAAGCTGTGGCAGTCAAGATAGGACAACGCGGGAAATAACCATCTACAGTGTATATCGTCTTGCAGATCAAGTAGCCCTGTACGTATTGACTGAACTGACCAATCAACTCCCGGAACCTTTCCTACATTTGGGAGATTTTAACACCCATAACCCCTTGCGTGGTGGCACCAGTAATGGCCAAGGTAGAGATGTTGAGAATTTACTGTCTCAACTCGACCTCTGCCTCTTAAATACTGGGGGCCCCACACATTTCATTGTGGCTCATAGCACTTACTCGGCTATTAATTTATCACTTTGCAGCTCAGGACTTCTCTCATCTGTCACTGGAGAGCCCATGACGAGTTGTGTGGTAGTGACCACTTCCCCATCTTCCTGTCTCTCCACCAGTGTCATTTCCCCAGATGCCTACCCAAAATAGGCTTTAAACGAGGCAGGCTGGGAAGCTTTCTCCTATGCCATCACTCTTGAATCCCTCCCACATGTTAACATTGATGTAATGGTACATAGAGAAACCTCATTGGTCGTTTCTCCTGTGGAAAATGTGATCCCCCATTCCTCAGCGTGCGCCCAGCGAAAGACCGTGTTTGGGTGGTTGCCGGAAATTGTGGAGGCCATTAAAGAATGTAGGCGGACTCTACAGCAACAAGCGGCACCCATCACTGGAGCACCTAATAACTTTTAAATGGCTCCATGCCTGTGTTTGCCAGCTCATAAAAAGATGGAAACAGGAGTGTTGGGAGAGGCATGTCTCAATCATTGGGTCACATACGTAGCCTTCGCAAGGCTGCGCGAAGATCAGACGTGTCTTTGGATACCATCTAACGGTTTCTTGGACGACAGGAGAGAGTGTGGTGTTGGGTTGCACGACTCACACGTCTCTTCCATTTGACTTTTACACATTGTGCATGCAGTCGATCCTCTTCTTTGGGTTATCAGCTACGTCGCTCTCGCCGTTTAATTCTTCTCCAAAGACTGTATCAGGTTAAGGGGAATATTATTAACCAGCTCTATATTCTCGAAATAAATTATGTACTTGTTGGCTCTTGTCAGATAAACAACCATATATTTTTGACTCTAGTCCCAAAGAAACAATTGTTATGTACAAACTCCAGCAAGCCAACTGGTCCAAGATAAAAGTCAGAATCTACCATACATTTATACAGTTACATACATTCCGCCTCATGCAGAGCCAAGACATAAAGTAAAAGTCTCTATATAACACACACTTCATCTGTCTCTGTAACAATCCTGATGACACCACGGACCATGGAACATTATCCATATTCTCTTTGACTTTTTGATATAACTTCTAGGGTGCTGCTTGTAACTACTTGTCGGGGCCACTCATCTGACACAGCTCCTGGCTCTTTGTGACAGCTGTCCTTCCTTCTCATACAGACATGCGTGGCACAGTAAAAAGGCTCTCTCAACCTTGTCATTAAAATATCGGGTCTTCGAGATGGTGGAGAGCCAGGTGTTTCTAGAATTTACGTTGAAATTCTCGAAGCACTACAATCAGACCCCAACAGGTGTCTGTGACATATCCATCAGTGGAGCTTTGTCAACCAATGCAAATGCAGTTGTGAAACACTTTGCTGAGAACTACGCTCAGACCTTTCTGCATTGGAGAATTACCCCACCCCTCCCTCCGCATTTTGTACCCTCAAATGACAAATGGAAGGGAAACTTCTCTCTTTCACTAAAAGCCACAGTGAACCATACAGCGCTCCTTTTACTGAGTGGGAGCTCCTTCGTGCCCTTGCACATTCCCTCGACACAGCTCCTGGACCAGATCGCATCCACACTTGACGTGATTAAACGTCTCTCATTGAACCACTGCGATATCTCCTTATCATCTCCTTGTCACCTTCAGCTCCATCTGGAACGATGGCATATTCCCATTGTTCCACTGCTCAAACCTGGTAGAAAACTGCTTGAAGTGGATAGCTATCATCTCTTCAGTGTAATCTATGTTCTCTGTAGGCTGCTAGAACTTATGGTGAGTCAGCGGTTGTGTTGGCTCCTGGAGTTGCGGGGCCTACTGGCTCCATCTTAAGGTGGTTTCTGCCAGGGTTGCTCTACCACTGACTACTTAGTGTCCCTAGAGTCTGCCATTCGAACAGCCTTTCTGAGATTCCAACACCTGGCAGCTGTCTTTTTTGATTTAAGAAAAGCCTACGACTTAGTTCCCTCCATATCCAGGAGAATGGGGTCCCGTAGGCTCAGTATTGAATGTATGTTTATTTTTAGTGGCCATTAACATTCTAGCAGCAGCTGTGGGGCTGTTCATCTCATCTTCTGTGTATACAGACGACTTTTGCATTTTCTATTGTTCCTCCAGTAGTGGTGTTACTGAGAGGCGCCTGCAAGAAGCCATCCATAAGGCACAGTCATGGGCTCTAACCCAAGGCTTCCAGTTTTCAGCTGCAAAGTTGTACCTCATGTACTACTGTCAGTGTCATATTGTTCATCCTAAACCAGAACTTTACCTTGATTATGATCCACTCACTGTAGTGGAGACATATTGATTCTTAGGACTGGTTTTTGATGCCTGATTGACTTGGCTTCCTCATCTTCAGCAGCTTACATGGAAGTGCTGGCAGCACCTTAATGCCCTCCGCTGCCTGAGCAACACCAATTGGGGTGCAGATTGCTATACACTGCTGCATCTCTACAAAGCCCTTGTTCAGTCCTGCCTTTGACTATGGGAGTCCGGTTTATGGCCCAGCGGCGCCCTCAGTATTGCAGTTGCTGGACCCAGTGCACCACTGTGGGGTTAGACTAGCAACGGGAGCTTTTAGGATGAGTCCAATGATCAGCCTACTGGTGAAGGCTGGGGTCCCTCTGTTGCAGATCAGGTGCTGACAACTGCTCACCAATTATGCTGCACTCATTTGTAGCTCTCCTGAGCATTCAAATTACTGTCTTTTCCCAACCACAGTGGTTCCTGTCCCGCATCAGCAGCCCAGGTCAGGGATTATGATCACTGTTCACATCTGATCCCTCCTGTCTGAACTAGAGTCCTTTCCTTTACCATCTCTCCTCTGGGTCCATTCACATACATGTCCGTGGTATAGGCCACAGCTTCAGCTTGTCCTTTTGCATGGTCCTAATGACTCGGTTCCTCCTAAGGATCTCAGTTGTCACTTTATCTAGATTCTTGAAACATTCTGTGCCTCTAAAGTAGTCTATGCGGATGTCTGACTCAATCGCTGATGACCGCATTGGCATTGCTTGTGCTCACACAGGACGTATTGAACAGTGCTCCTTGCGAGATGGCTACAGTGTTTTCACTGCAGAGCTGGTGGCCATATCCATGCTCTTGAGTGTATCTGTTCCTACTTCGGTCAGTCCTTCCTTGTCTGTAGTGACTCCTTGAGTGGCATACAAGCTATTGACCAGTGCTGCCCTCGCCATCCTTTGGTAGCAACCATCCAGGGGTCCATCTATGCCCTGGAATGGTTCAGTCATTCAGTGGTGGTTGTTTGGACCCCCGGGACACATCAGAACCCCAGGAAATGAACTTTCTGACAGGATGGCCAAACAGGCTACTTGGAAACTGCTTCTGGAGATCGGCATTTCTGAAAGTAACTTGCGCTTGGTATTATGCCACTAGGTTTTTGGGATTTGGGATACAGAATGGCATAATCTAGGTATGCCTAATAAACTGTGTACCATAAAGGAGACGACGAATGTCAGGAAGTCCTCCATGCAGGCCTCTCGCAGGGCTCTGTGGTCTTCTGCCAGCCTTGCATTGGCCACACTTGGCTAACCCAGGCTATCTCCTCCCCAGTGATGACCCACCCCAGTGTCAGTATGGCAGTCGGTTGACAGTGGCCCACATTCTGTTGCACTGCCCAGCTTTAGCTGCCCTGTGACAGAATTTTCAGTTACCATTAGTTTTAGCTGACAACGCCTCATCGGCTGATATAGTTTTACATTTTATACGTGAGGGGGGAGGGTTTATTGTTCCATCTAAATTTTAGTGCATATCCTTTGTCCATCCGTGTTCTCTACCCTAGTGCTTTTAGGCTGGAGGTTTTTGTGTGTTGCAGAGTGACTGGCTTATCCTTTTTTATTTTTGTGATCAGCTAGCCACGGTCATCTGCTCTACTGTTTTAATCCCTGTCTTTTTTGTCTTATTTTGTCCATTGTAGTGTTTCTTGCCCTTCTGTAGTCCTTGTGGTTTTTCTTTTCTCCAGGTTTTGTATGATAAGTCTTGTTTGTTTTATTCTTTCCCTATTGGACTTGTTTTATAGGAACAAGGGACTGGTGACTAAGCAGTTTGGCCCCTTCCCCACCACCCCCCTTAAACAAACAAACAAACAAACCAAACAACCATCCATCCTCATAGTGGCATTACTAAGCGCCACTCATATGCGGCTGGCGCAGAGTTTGAATGGACATCATCTTTCAGATGTAGAAGCACACCTGCTGACTTCCAACTGTATTGCATAACTCTCTCTAGGTGTTGCAAAATATATATATATATATATATATATATATATATATATATATATATATATATATAATTTGTCAGTGTATGTACAATTTTCACTTATTGCAGTGTTGTATATGGAATTTGGACTTCCTCATTTTTGAGGTTTTCTGTATACGAAGTGATACAAACATGATTTTGAGTTTCTGACAAATTTTACAGAACCATTTGGAAACAGATCTTTATTCACAGCTAACAAGCATGATTTTGAGCTTATGTCAAATTTTACACAACCATTTGGAAGCAGATCTTTATTCACAGCTAAATGCCCATGCAAGATTGAATGTATTGCAGCATGAAGGTGCCTCTGCCGCATGGTAAAACAAATGCTGATCCTTTTCATTCATGTAGCACATTGCATCACTGGAATAACAACTGTGTCATTGGAATAACAACTGATTGCTGGGTTGGTCTTCACAAAATCTATCGATGGCATAAGGATGAGCATGACAGAATTCTGCAAACAAATTGTAAACATCATTTTCTGAAGGTGATTGATTATCAAATGTGGAATGAAACAGTTTGAGCTGTGAGGTTTTACAAAAATCTTAAAAAATGACCCAACAAGAACTTCCATGTGAAATTGTTGTTTTCATTTTCCCCCTCATGACACTATGTTTTAAAGGCTCACTCTAAATAAACTACTTGGCCAATTTCAAATGCTTATTTGCAAGATATTGCAGTAAGTTGTACACTATAGCCAGCCAGTTACTACTGTACATATTTGTAATACTGAATGCTGTAAAAATTTAAAAGCATTTCTGAGATCATGTAACTACACAGTTAGCAGTGTGTTCTGTCAGAAAACATTACCAACATTACATACACAATCAAAGATAAATATGCTGAATTGGCTCAAATATAAGTTGCCCTTTTTCCCCAAAATTCGGCCATGAAAAATTAGAGAGGGACTTATCTGTGTGACACTACTACTGGTATACTTTTATGTAGTAGAAACTTCAATTGTAGAGTTCATTTCTTGTTTCAGATTGGAATAACAATGTAGTGAGAGTTTGGGAATCAATTGGTGTATGTGAAAAAACACTGTAACTGCCATAGTTTTTGATAGCAAGCGTGGTGACACAATGGTTAGCATATGGGACTTGTACTTCAGAGGAATAGAGTTCGTGTCTGCATTCAGCCATCCAGATCTAGGTTTCCGTGACTTTCCGAAATTGCTCCAAGGAAATGCTGTAATGGATCCTTTGAAAGGGCATGGCCAAGCTTGTGTGCCATCTCGACCTTGATATCAATGGAACATAAAATCTTGATTTTCCTTCCTTCATGCCTTCAGTTATTGATGTTTCATTTATGTAGTGACTGTTATTGTCTTCACAGTGTGTTAATTTACGTGACATGACTGACACAGCTTTTGTGTAACTGAAGAGGAACCCAAAAAGACTATTCAGATTGGCTTTTAGAAGGGCGTCATGCATCACTCCTTCAGCCATATGTGTGAAAAGATTTTCTCTTCATGGCAATCAGTGTCACCAGATTTTATTACCAAAAGGCTAAAGAAGTGTTGCATGTCCAGTGCCCTGGATGATCAAGAAAACAAAGTGCCACGGGAGGAGCATGATGTAAATACTGGAAGTGGTATAACAAATACCAGTGATGAAGTTAAGGGTGACATTAACGAAGACTGTGTGATTTATTTACATAACAACATTAAAAAAAGTGTGACCATATTGTGTACAATTTTTGTAAATGGGTAGTGCAACATAAAATATTCTCCATGGAGTTCATAGTTTTCTTCCCCCTCCAAAAAATTAAAGGTGTGGCTTCTGTTAGACTGCACCTTATATTTGAGCCAATATGGTAATATGTTCATAAAAGTTTACACCCTTAAAGTATTCCACAGATTGTACATGTGTGTAATACAGTACTTCATTAGGCACTTTTTTTCATAAAAAAATTTTGAAAGTGCTGTTTGAGGGACTAAGAGGTGAGGTCTAGATTTCTTAAACCTTAAATGTATGATTTTTTTTTTAATTTTCATTGAAAAAATTTCCACTGTTGTGTTTAGGAGTGACAAACGCCAGAAAAATAGTTTAAAAATTTATTTAAAAATTTGAGGCTCTTGGATACAAATTAATGGTTTGTAGCTGAACGGCTAAAAAATGCATTTAGCAGTTAACTGACATACCACAGTGAAGTGACAACTTTGCATCAACTAGTGCTTTGGAATTCTGGTCAATTGCAAAAGTGAACATTGCCCATACACTCTCACAGTGACTTATTCACTGACATTAATCAAGGAATAATAATAATAATAATAATAATAATAATCCTCCAGTACATCAATGCAATGCAGCTACATCCAAACGTATATATACAACTACAGAAATCTGTAATTATTTATACATGTTCAATTACCCGAAAGTTCCTAAATGCAATGTAACATATACCGTACAGTTAAAAGGAAGTGATGCTTGATCAAGGTCCCGTCACTTTCCATTTTTAACCAGACTTAACGTCTGAGAGAGTAAAGAAATAATAATATAAAATTTAAATAAATTACATAACCTTCATTAGGTTATGAAAGCAACACAAAAATTCACTTAAATGTAGCACAGAATTAATTTAAAAATTTTCAACATAATTTAGGATGAGCAACAGTCCTATTGCATATGATATTCCTTAAAGCAGTTTTTATTTTTGTGAAAGCATAACAGTACTACAAACTTTTCACAATAAACCCATGTAAATCCATGACATCCAGGAATTTACATCTCTGCCTTATTTTACAGTGAGATGGGAAATGACACACTTGGTGGCATATGAGCAGTTGGTCCTCTACTCTTCTTTGCTTGGGTTTGTTGTTCCAATTCATTGCTTGGTCTCCCATATTTTGGTGTTGTGGTCCCAGCATGGCATAAAAATTCAGCAACTTCCTTGTGGAATTTGCTTAACTTTATGGTCTTTTGATTCCCTTTACACTCTGCTACTCTTTTGTATAAAATCCATGCATTGAGTATACCCATATTTTTAGATTAGATTAGATTTACTTTCATTCCAATTGATCCGTAGTGAGGAGGTCCTCCAGGATGTGGAACATGTCAGAAAAACAATACATGACAAATATTTACAACTGAAACAAAGAAGCTAATGTACCATTCCACAGGTTCCAAGTGGAACGATCATCATTTTTTAATGAACACTATATGAAAGAGTCATTTTACAAATACTAATTCACTGAATTTAAAATTAAAAAGATTTTTATTAACCCGACATCTGCAGAAAAAAATTGGTCCATTAAGAATAACAGATTGTGCAGTGCCATTTCCTCCAAGCTTATTGTCAAGGCTGATTATATGTTTATAAACTGGCATGCGGTGGCGACGATGACAATACACACGTCGACGAGGCATAGTGCTTCAATGCTGTTGCAGATAGAGCTCACAGCGGAATGGTTCCACTGGCGTGCACTGCCTGCTTATATAGAGAACGCGTGACCTTCATTATGTAACGAGCTGATAACGGACTTAGACTCTGCGCGCACCAGTGGGAGAGCAAAATAGCGTACGCGTGCTGTGGTCGTACTATCAGTGCGCGTCTGCTGGTGCAGATGATAGAATATTCTAAGATAACACTTAAGAAATCTAATAAGGATTGTATGTCTACCCATAATACTGTTCAATAAATCTACACCTCCCATATGTTTGTTATAAAACTTTAACAATTGAGGGCATGGTACTGTTGTTCTTGTTTCTGTTTTCCTATTATACTTGCTAACTTCTCCCACAGGTTCCTTTCCATCAAGAGTAGAAAGAAGCATAACAGTTTTGTTGTATTTCCAAGCAACATTGGAGACTTCAACTCCATCACCATTTACCACACATTCAATACACGTACTTCTTTCCAGTTTTTTCAAATCATCATCTTTTGGGAGCTTGCAATCTGTCACTTGTTTTCTTCCCACAGCTCCTAAACAATAAACGCCCTTTTTATGTAAGTAAACTAAAAGTGGCAATGATATGTAGTAATTGTCACAATGAAATGGCTTACATTTCTTTGCAGTACTTGGCTAAGGTGAATAACAGTATTTACACTGGCTTCTGAATCCTCCTCCACAGGCAATCTTTTCTCAGTGCAGTTTTTGTCACCAGTGAAAATTTCAAAATCATATGCGAACTCTGAGATTCCACTATTAATGAATAGCTTGTACCCATATGTATGTGGCTTATTTGGCATATATTGTTTGAGATAACTCCTCGCTTTTGTGGAACACATTTGCTCATCAACAGACACGCATTCTTTAATAGGAACTGTTTTTGAATCAAGATCTCAGCAGGTCAGTTATACGCCTCAACTTGGGAAGTCTATCATGGCCATTTTCTTCCCTTAGGAACCATGTTACCGTTGTTGTTGAAATGAAGATTTTCTCTGATGAGCTAAACCTACCAACTGACATTGTACTACTGATCAATTTATTACCAATGACAGTATTCTGATAATCTTGTGTGTTGGGCACATGTACCACAGACATTACAATACAGATACCAATAAAATTTCTCATGTCATCACAGGATATAGCTTGTGGATTATTGGGATATTTCTGAACACTGTACTGTGCGATCCCTCAACAATTATTTCAAAAAATTCTGGCGGGAACATGTGGGTAAAAAACTGATGAGGAGTATCTAAGTTCATTATTTCAGCTGGTAAAACTGTGGTTCCGTGAAATTTTGACTGGCTTTCAGAAATAACTAAATGGTTCTCTTTCCAAACAACATTTCTGCATTTCTTTGGCACACTCGTATGTGTGAAATCGGATTCATTGTTAGTATTTGCAGATTCCTTATTATTTCTTTCACTATTTGGTGATATTATCAATGCACTATTTTCAGAAGAAATAGGTAGTACTGTCCCAGGAGTAGATTGTAAGCGTTTTGAAGTCTACATCATTCCCGTACTTCATCTTTCATTATTACTGCTGTTGCCAGAATCTTCACATTCTTGTGTAAAGTAAATTGGGTCTTGTGAAGAGTCATCAGATGATGGGTGCAGACTATCTTAACTGCATAAAGGGGTGTCCAGCTATTCCAGTATATCTGTCTCCCAATCTCTTTGTGTCATGGTTAGGTTGCATTCTGAAATATGGTAAATGCATGTTGCAGCTGATTAGCTACAAACAGCCTATTTCGTGATTTTCTACACTTTATACGTTACAGTATAGGCCTAAACATATTATGATTTAAATAGTTCCACATTCCTTAGTAATGCCCAAAAAATTTTTGAAACCCAGTTATCAGCGTACAAACACACGAAATTTCTGGACTTAGGTTTTCTCAAACAAAACGCGCGGTTCAGCAGCAACCCAACTGTACAAAACATCAATTGTAGCAGCCATGTGGTGCCATCTGTTGCAGTTTTCTTGTACTGTGTATCAAATTGAGAATGTATACAAATGAAAATGACACATATTACAAGTGAGAAACAAACTCATATGCTATGAATCGAAGAGGAATGGTTTGTAACTGATCAGCTACCCTGTGCATTTAAGGGTTAATGTTTTCCCCTACAGAGGAGATGACAGTATTATGTTGCTAGGAGAAGCAGTCATAAAGTTTTAGTTATTATGTATTACCTAATTATTTCTTTGTTTTTCCGCAGGTACATGTCACATTGGTGGTGCACATTGAAGTCCCCAAGCCTCTACCACGTCATGTCAAATGAGCCAGAACAAAAAGGTGCAGGCCATTGATAAGGTGGTAGTTATCATTACCATTGTTCTGCCGTAGGGCAGGTCTTCACATGTAGCTCTCCATGCAGTCCTGTCATTTGCTATCTTCTTCATTTTCTCATGATTGTTTCCTATCAACATACTATCCACCATCTGAACTTCTTGTTCTTGTTCTTCTTCCATTCACTGTTCCTTCCATAGCACCCATCAGTAAACAATCTCTTCTCATTCAGTGCCCAAGCCAATTGTGTTTCTTCTTCCTGATTAGCTTTAAAATGTCTTGGTCTTCCACCACTCTTCTCCAGCATCTTATTTCTCACTTTGTCTATCCATTTTATCCCTTCCATCCTGCTCCAAATCCACACCTTAGTTGCTTCTATCCTTCTTTCTTCCTCATTCCTCAGTGTCCATATTTCAGTTATGTATAAAGCTTGGTCCATATGAAGCACTTTGCCAGTCTCTCCCTTAGGCCCCTGTCCATGCACCCACAGGAAAGCCTCCTCTTCGTACTAAATGGCACCTTGGCAATTGCAGTGAGTGTTTTCACATCCTTACTACATCTCATGTCATCTGGAATAAAGCTTCCCAGATATTTGAAAGCACTAACTTGTTCTGCATCTTCCTGTCCTAACTTTACTTTTCTTGCACATATCGCCATACATTTTGTCTTATTCTTTTTCATTCTGATTTCCTCAGTGGTCTTATTTATTTTTTTTAACAGTCCAGTCATAGTTCTTTCACTCTCTGTCAATGACATCATATCGGCTGCAAGTCAAACCCATTGTATCCTCCTACCACCAACCCGCACTTCTCTTTTTTGTTTCAGATATTTCTGAATGATTTGCTCCAAATATATGTTAAACAAAACAATATTGAGGAGAGACAGCAGCTTTGCCTCACTCCACTTCCAATTGGGTTTTCCTCTGTCATGGGGCGCACTATTTTGTTTTGGCTTCTCAAGTGACATGAAAGGGTACTGTGACATGGGAATTTCAACATGTACTGGGACTGCAGATGCTCAGGAGAGGTCATGTCTGGTCGGGTAAAAGTTTAATGAACTTCATGTCTTCTCATTGGAGGCTGTTTTTCACATTATCTGTCCTCTATTTCCATAAATTCTGAGCATAGTTCTGCAACCACTTTTGGGTGTGGTGCTGTAACATTGTGACTTAGTGTATGGAAATATTAATTTAACCACCCAGATCACGAAGATGGTACAAATGCATACAACTGAGCAAGGTAGCACAGTGATAGCGTTCTTGGTTTCAGTGAGACACTTCCTGAGACTGGCTGACAGTCCGCCCACTTAGCTGAGTGGTTATGCGCTTGCCGACAATGCAGCGGGTCCAGGTTATATCCCCAGCCACACTGGAAATTTTCTCCACCCGTGGACTGGGTGTTGTGTTGTCCCCATCATCACCAACACACAAGTCGCCCAGTGTGGCGTCATATGAAATAAGACTTAGAACCCAGTGGCCGAGTGCTGATAACCTCGCCGTTGGGTGTCCACAAGATCCCAAAACTTCACCACCACCCAGTGGCTGAATTTCCTCAGATGGGCCCTCCTGGCCAACAATGCCACACAATTGTTTTTTATTTTATTTTATTTTATTTTTTTTATACTGAGAGTTAATATTAGCAATAAGGGAGAAGTATTGTGCAATGAAGTGAGAAAAATGATGAACATAACCAGACCCTTGAATGAGGAATTTGAAACCACTACTGCATTCATTGTAATATTCAACGTCAGTATATGAGTATATTACCACGAGCTGTGGTGCAGTGTGACCTGGTGCTTAGTCACTGGCTGGTGTTCTGCAGGTTGCCAGTTTAAACCTGACCACCAGCAGTTATATTATATTTAGTATTTGTCTTTTGTGGAAGGTTCTTGAGATATCTTATTTTTGTGATATTGGTATGTTCTGGAATTTTCCATGTTTGTATAAATACCAGCATTCTAGAATATTCAATGTGTGTGTGTAAGTAGCTGCTCCCACCATCTAGGCAAGTTCTGTTCTGGCTAGTTGGTGTTCTTAATAAACATACTTTCAGTGTATTTCATTCATGACCATGATTTTGTTTGGTGGGGACATCAGATTTCAAAACATTTACCTCACCATGGCTCCAGTTAGGCTAAATAAAAGCCATAGTTTATACAGTCAATAACCAAAATACGAGCAGTACACCATTCATAAGATCTGGATGTTCATGAGACAGATGGGTACTAAAACAGCAGTAAGTCATCTGCTCATCAGACATTTATCAGTGTTTTCCAGATGCATTGGTCAGGGCCACACAAAGTGACTGAAGGGATTCAATCAAGTCACTAAATACAACAGGTGGGATGATGTGTTTGGAAAGTGTGTGCTTTTGCATGGATGGCACAGCCCAGCAGTATTTTGAGAAGAATGAGGAGGACGTCAATAGCTGGGATAAATTCCAGGCGTAACCAAACAAAACATTTGGCAACACTCAGCAGCAAGTCCATTAGCAGAACAACAACTGAAGAACAGGGCCTTTATCATGTGGAAACGATCCAGTCGCACAGACAGGTTGTTCAGGCCTTATGCCGGATCATGAATACAAATATGACAGAAGCCAACAAAATGTCACACTTGATTAAAGGACTTGCAAAAGACTTGTACTGAGCTCTTCTGGTAAAGGATGTCAGAGGATGTCAAAGGATTACAGAGGAATTCAGTGTGGTGCCAGCGAGGAAAAGCAACAGAAAAGAGTCAGACGAAAGAAGTATGACCGACTGCTGAATGCGGTTCATATGGCAGTTGTGGAAGACCACTAAGAACTCAACTCTCTTTTACCTTCTTAGTAAGAGAAGAGAAACAGCAATGTATGGCAGCCAGAACAGTCAAACCAAATGTACAAGGAACAGCAGCTATGAATGTAGACATGCAAACATCTGGATGTATTAGAGAATGTCAAACAAGAAGTGTATTGGTCCATAGCACCAATCTCTGCGACCAACTGAAAGAACCAGGAAGAATGGACTCAGCCAATTCATACTTATGCTGCAACTATCAAACAACCACCCATCACCTGACCAGTGTAGGTACAATGAACACTACATAGTTGATCTCTGGGACAAAGTCCATTACCACGCCCTGGACGAGATCACTCCCCAGCTTGACTTAGCAGTTTGCATCATGGTACAAAGGTATTAGTCACTTGTCCAACTGCCAAGTTCAGGAAAACTAATTGAGGTGACCAATTATGGAAGTCATGCCACCACAGATGCAATCCTCCATAATTGAGTCACCCAGATGTCAGGAAATACCATTATCATCATCTATGGCCATCCTGTTCTACTGTTAGTCAACACAGATGCTTTCTTTTCTGTAGTGTTGGATGCTTTTCATCATCAGCTAAAGTAGGCTACATTCTGTAATATGAAAGCTATTGTGCCGAAAGTCACAGGTGGGAAATGTGTCCAGCCAACAGGAATATGTACTGCAAGAATAACTATCAGTGGCAGAACATAGCCCTCCGAAGTTGTTGTTTTATCAGAATGTAGTCATAATGTTATTTCTGGATGGGATTTCTTGCAGGCATCACAAACAGTCATAGATGGTGGAAGATCAGATCTCTGTATTGATGAAGCTGTTCCAACAAGCACGCATAAGAAGGGTTGCTCAAGGCGGTGGTTCGCCATTGAAGATGTTGTCATTCTGTTATCATCATCATCGAGACAAGTTCCAATTGTCAGTCATGATGTTCAGTTAAACTGTGAAGCTTTTGCTGATTTCCAAATGCTAATCAGGTTCACAAAAGAAATTTACATGCATGTGACAAAGCATTGTAGGTCGTCAAAGAGAACTTTGGATCACTGACTGTCATGAGCAACTGCAACTCATGCCTAAAGGTATGTGCATAAGGCAGCCAAACAAATTTGGGAAGCACAGCTTAGTAACATCAATGAAGAATTGTGTTCCAGTTCCACTATAGACAATGCAGGGTAGGAAGCTACTATCATACTGCCAATAGGATCTGGCCCAACTGAAATACAATGTCGGCAAATAATGAGCCATTCTCTGTCGGTATTCGTTTGCTTTCAAATGTGTAGCAGAGAAAAGACAGACCAAGTAACCCATGTTGAAACACTTTATCAACACTGGGTATCATCCACTAGTTAACTAGCATTTACATTGTGTGTCATCAGCTTGTGTCATCAGCTTAACAAAGGGGAATCTAGAAGACAGAGAGGATGCTGCAAGATGACATCATTGAACCTTAAAGGAAACCTTTGTCATCTCCAGTGGTTCTGGTGAGGAGGAGGAGGATGGCACATGGCATATCTGTGCTGACTACCATAATCTGAACAGAATTACAAAGAAGACGTCTATCCATTCCTTCACATTGATGATGCCCTAGATTGCTTAAAAGGAGCAAAACTTTCTGAACTATTGACATGGAGATAGTCTTCTGGCAAATTAAGATTGACAAAGTTGACTGGGAAAAGACTGCCTTCATAACTCCTGACAGACTCTATGAGTTTAAAGTTACGCCATTTGAACTGTGTAATGATCCGTTTGATGTAAGACCTGCTTTGACACCTTAAATCGTTGGCTTGGCTATCAGGATGCCTCCTTTTTTTTTAATATATAAAAAAAAGACATTTGAAGGACATCTAAGCTGCCCGAATACTCAGACTGCATACCTCTGCCTGAATCTAAAAAAGTGCCTCTTTGCTGCCAAAGAAATAAAAATCTTGATGCATCTATCAAAAAGATACAGAGAAAATGAGAGCAGTCACAGATAGTTGAAATTCGCTCATACAACAGGCAATACATAGAGGACTTCTGTACCAAGACAAGTTTCTTGAAAGAACTACTGCAGGGAGATGCCATGATTTGCTGAAATGAAATGCAAGAAATATCTTTCTTGTCCATAAGGGGTTGTAATATCTTCTCCAGTCCTAGAATTGGAGAATGCTGAGACAGAACTTCACTTCACCACACAGATGCTAGCGGTTGTGGGACAGATGCAAATCCAGGAAGGTGCTGAAAGGGTGATAGCTTATGCTTCCACATTATTCAGCAAGTCTACGATGAACTGTTATATGCAAATGAGAAAGAACATTGCAGTCGTGTGGGTCATCATGAAGTTCAGCCATATTTATTTGGCAATCCATTCACCATTGTGATGGACCATTGATCTCTGTGCTGGCTGACCTGCGTGAAAGATACATCGATTTTATTGTGGGCACTGAGACTTAATGAGTACGGTGCACAGCAGTATGCAAAAGCAGATAGAAGCACAAGGGTGCTGACTGCCTTTCAAAGAATAATTTGGCCGAACACATCATGAATGAAATCTGTCATAGCTGCATTAAATGACATTGCTTCTGAACAGAGGGGAGATCCAGCACTGCAAACTGTAGTAGCCTGAAAGAGGAGGAATGGACCAAACGAGAATTCTAAATGATAAACAAAGCATGATCTGGTGGGCATAAATGGTTGGCCATCATCCCAGCTAGTCTTTGGCCAGTTATTGTGAAGTATTTCCATGGCACTCTAACCTCTGGTCATCTGGGATACTTGTGGACAGAATTAGACATAGGTATCAGTGAACATGGCTGTAATGATTTGTGAGACGCAATGTGAGTGGCTGTAAGGAACATCAACAACAGAAGTACATGCTGCAGTTACTCCTGAAACACCTCATAGATATCCTGCTTGCAGCAGTACCACTCCACCCAAGTGGAATCGACCCCTTGGGGAGGGTCCCAAATTCAACTAATAGGAATCTCTGCCTAATAGTCTGCACTGACTGCCTTAACCACAATGCTGTCACCAAAGTTGTACCAGCTGTCCAAGCTCCAGAAATTGGAAAGATCCTAGTAGAAGACATCATTTTGGAGGTCAGAGCTCTCCACTTGGTATCCTCTGATTGTCAAAAAGTGTTGCATTCGAGAGTGGTTTCGGAGGTAATTACACATTGCGACATCATCCACATGATGACGTGTCTACCATCCACAGACAAATGGCCTCACAAAACATTTTAACAAGACATTTGCATATATGCTTTGATATATGTTGATATCTAACAGAAGTATTGTGATACAATACTTTTTGCCATGACACTCACATACAACACAGTGAAACAGGACACTACAGGCTTCGCACTGTTCTTTCTGCCCATAGTTGCAAGGTCAAAATGACAATTGATGCACTGTTGCTGTTTCGACGACGATACTAAGGATGATTTATTACATTACATTACATTTATCATTTTCCATGGATCCCGTGGAGAGGAGTCTCTGGGATGTGGAAGAGTCAAAGTTCCCCCCTTCTCAGATACATGGGTATTGTACAGTTCTAATGCAGACAGAGTTATGAGCTATAATCCTTGTGAAGATATTCTTCAATGGAGTAGGAGGAGTTGGCCAACAGGAAGTTCTTTAATTCACTCTGAAACCGATCTTTATCACTTACAAGACCTTTGATATGCTCTGGTAAGGTATTGAATATATGAGTACCCATGTATTTGACTCCTTTTTGTACTAATGTGAAGCTTTTATAGTCCTTATTCAGGTTGTTTTTGGTTCTGGTATTGTAACTATGTTTTGCACTATTTTGTGTAAAAGGAGTCATGTTGGAAATGACAAAGGACATCAGTGCGTATATGTATTGAGAAGTAATAGCTAGAATAGCAAGTTCCTTAAAGAGGTCTCTGCACGGTGATCTAGGACTGACACCAGATATAATTCTAATGACTCGTTTCTGAATTTTGAAAATGTTCTCTTTGTGAGAGGAGTTTCCCCAAAAGATGATTCTTTACTCATCAGTGAATGAAAGTAGGCCGAATAAAGTAATTTCTTTATTTTTAAATCGCCTATTTCTCCTATATGTGTACTGTAAATGTAGCTGAACTAACACTTCATCACCAGGACTAAAGAAGTGAGGCTGCTGGATCGCGTTGGATACTGGATGACCAGGGAAACACCAAGAATTACATAATGCCAAGCACTGGCCAGTGAGATAAGGCATGAGTGACTCGGTTTAGATTTTTATGCCTGTGCAGGAAGTGGCTAATGCAAAAGTTACTGATGTGCTACTGTGGGCTGTATTGCATACTTCATCCCTTGTTGGACATCATGTATGAAGTTGAGGATTATGACCCTTCTCGGGTAGACAAAAGCACAGTATGAAACCCTACAACACCCAGAGGTGCTGATCATTGATGTGGGGTCAAAGAAACTGAAGACCCAGTCGATTACTGCAAAGCTGCTTTGGAAGGGACAGGGGCTGTCTTCAATGTGCATCATAGTCAAGAGCATGTAATAACATGATCAGAACATAAGAATCCATTAGGGCTATCATGCATAGGACCATTGACAAGATCTAGATCCAGGATGCTGCAGTCGGCTCCAGTGAAAACATATGAAACAGCAGGTTGTTGTTCCTTGGAGGGGGTGGGGGGGAAGAGAACAGAGAGCAATGCCACAAACTGTTGTGTAGTGTGGAATAACAGTGTCAGAGGGTGGCTTTTTGTTGTTTAATGTTTATCATTTCCAGGAGGTTCTTGAAATATATTTCTATATTCTGGAATATTTTATGTTTGTGTTAATTACATTCTGTACTATGTGATGTTCAGGTCAGTTCTTTTATGGCTGTATGTTGGTGACGCTAATAAATGTGTTCTCAATTCTAAGTGTTGCATTCCATTGACAACCCTGCCTTTGGATTTGGACTTGATTTTTCTTTTTACATGACAGTACCAAAACAGGAATTCTCTGTCTTAAAGTACAGTACAATCCTATAGTCCTAATCTTTGGAACCACAAATATCAATGCTTTGGCCATGCCACATTACCATATTTACCACGTATGTGTCCTGACCTTACACATCAAAGTTTTTTGTTAAGAAGATATGTTCCATAAGTTACCTTCAAGTTGTGTAAACTATTCCCGTAGTTATTATGTGTAGACTAGATGCAACCCAAGGAAATAGAGGCCCAAGAATTGGAAATTCCTAAATCTTCACTTGCTGTCAGATTTTCACAAATTTTTGTCTGCGAATTAAGAGTTGTACAGAAGAAGTGATTGTAGAGTTGATTAAAATTTGCTTTGCTACATATTAGACAATTTATATTATTGAGCTAATTCCTTTCTGGAACTGACTGCTTATGTAATGAGTAGTGCAGGTCATTTTTTTTTTCCTAGTCTTGTAGCAGTGTACATCATTGTTCTTCTGTAATTGTGATGGATTGTTTATGAGGAATTTCAGTAATGACGTTATGTGTTGTGAAGCAGCAGTTAAGGATTTTAACTCCTTTATGAGGCATCTACAGGGTGAATGCCATTGAACACATATCTCATACACTGGGAGCAAATTAATTAGAGACATCTACCCAGTAGTATGCACGCCCTCTTTCGAGGTAACCGCATTTCTTGACAAGAACACCACAAGAAACAGAAAGCATTGGAAAGCCACCCTGATCCAAGGGTACTTAAATGCCTCCCATAACTCATAAAGATTGAGTAGAGCTAGTTTAAAGCTTTGCAATGTGGGGGTTCCGACAGTCTTGAAGTGATTTTTTTGTGTATGTCAATGCTTGCTGTTGCCCAACATTATTCATGTACCACAACTTCTACTAAAAAGTAAAAAGGTTGCATACATCCAGTTTACAATGTAAATGTTCAACAACTCACACTTGACATTCAAAATATGACAGTTCTGTATCGGCTATCTCCTTTTTTCAATAAATACGCACAGGTCTCAAATTGTTGTGAAGCCCAAGGCACAGAACTTCACATGGAGGGGCTCCATGCTGTGGTGCATGGTGCTACAGACCCCTGTACAGTTGTTTTACTCCTACATCCCTAGTTTATTAAATACACTTGTACCATTATGGCTGCTGCACCTCTAATTGAGAAATCATGTCAACTTTTAAAATACTTCCGTTAAGTTTGGAACGTAGGAGACGAGGTACTGGCACAAGTAAAGCTGTGAGGACAGGGCGTGAGTCATGCTTGGGTAGCTCAGTTGGTAGAGCACTTGCCCGTGAAAGGCAAAGGTCCCGAGTTCAAGCCTCGGTCCGGCACACAGTTTTAATCTGCCAGGAAGTTTCATATCAGCGCACACTCCAGTGCAGAGTGAAAATCTCATTCTGGAAACATCCCCCAGGCTGTGGCTAAGCCATGTCTCCACAATATCCTTTCTTTCAGGAGTGCAGGTTTGCAGGAGAGCTTCTGTTAAGTTTGGAAGGCAGCAGACGAGGTACTGGCAGAAGTAAAGCTGTGAGGACGGGGCGTGAGTCGTGCTTGGGTAGCTCAGTTGGTAGAGCACTATCCCGTGAAAGGCAAAGGTCCCGAGTTTGAGTCTCGGTCCGGCACACAGTTTTAATCTACCAGGAAGTTTCATATGTGAATCTTTTATCGATTGCAGAAAGCTACTCATCTCACAAAAGAAATGTACATACTAACAGTCAACATAAGCATTCTAAGTGGACAGTGAGAACATTGGATCAATAATTGTCACAAGAAACCACAACTCATGTATGTACGTAGGTACAGTCCAACCATTCCAGGAAGAGCAGTTTACTGTCATTAACGAAGAATTGTTCCGCTACCACTACAGAAAATGCAGGGGAGGAAGCTACTATCAAACTGCCAATAGGATTTGGCCTGACTGAGAAACATCGCTGGTTAGTGATAGCAGTGCTGTGTCAGGTTTCGAATGCTTTCAAGTACAGAGTGGAGAAAAGACAAATCAAGCTGCCTGTGGTAAGGCACCATATCAACTCTTCGGTTCAGCCACCCATTAGTCAGCGCTCCTACAGTGCCGCTGGCTTAATGATGCATAATCCAGAAGCGGAGAAGAAGCTGCAATATGACATTGAATCATCAGAGTGTGCTTGGTCCTCTTCTGTGATCATTGTGAAGGAGGATGGCACATGACATTTTTGCGTCAACTAATGGTGACTGGACAAAATCACAAAAAAAGCCTACACGGTGTCACTTATTGATAACATCCTAGATTGCTTGAGAGGAACAAAGTGTTTCTGAACTATTGACATGCGGATGGGTCACTGAAAAGTCGAACGTGACTGGAAAAAGACTTTTAATAACTTCTGATGACATCTGAGGTCATTGTTAACACCGTTTTGACTATGTAATGCTGCAGCCAACATCAAGATTATGATGGACAGCCTGCTTCAACACCTTGAATGGAGGCCTTGTTATCTTCTATTTATTTTAAAGCTATTTGAAGGACATCTAAGGCGTCTGACAGCTGGTGTTAGTGTGTTCTGACTGCAGGCTTCTGCCTGAATCCGAATAAAGTGCCTCTGTGTCGCCCAAGAAGTAAAAAATCTTGGAGCACCTAGTAAATTGCAATGGAGTCCATTTCGATCCAGAGAAAATAAGAGCAGTCACAGATTTTCTGACTGCTCGGCACAGTCATAAAATAAGTTTTCTTGGAGTGTGCTCGTACTACCAATGATTCCTAAAGGACTTCATTAACACTACGAGCTACTAATGAATTAGCAATACACTGATAATGTTACTCCTGCGAAAGGATACTTATTTGACCGTGATCGTGTGTAATGGAAAAGTATCAGACTATTTTTGTTTCTCTAAAGATTTCTATAGAAAGGAGGCAGCAGAACAAAGGGGAATCGAACCAGTGTTCTATTAGTAATCATGTAAATACCTAAAAGGAAACGGCCGCCAGCCTAAATAGACAAAGTTGTACCAAGTATGAGAATGGTTCATAAAGGAAGTTAACAATTGGAATTGAATTTACTTGATACTGAAATTCTGTTTTGCTGATAAGATGAAAGACAGTGGCGCAGTTTAGCATGTGAGGTACCAGTGATTTGACATGAACTGCACAGGAGCAGTATTAATACATTTAGGTAACAACTGGTTCTCAATAACAAGTACTATCTGTACATTTCAGTAAGGAGCTAGTGATCATTATAGGTAAATGATTACTAGTGGTGGAGCATTACTAACTAGGACAAGGGGTTCTTTTGCCAATTTAATTATTGGAAATTACTACCATTGAAATAGTTTTCATGCAGTTGTCATGTACTGATTGTTATTTGCATTCTCAGGGAGCATTCACTTACTTATACTATTTAACTCAAATGTGATACTTGAAGCAAGTATAGTTTGCTTACTGGAGTACACACACGTTATAATAATGAAAGTTGTATTCCTTGATTACTGTTGTTGTAAAATGAAATTTAAATCTAGCTCAGCTATTAGCATGGGGACCCAGAAACACTGATGAAGGCTGAACACTTCAGTCACAACACAATACTAGAAACACAATTAACTATCTAAATATGAAGTTACAAATACTGTTACTGCACAATAATTAATCCTTACACTGGCTCTTCAAAGTGTACTAGACTGTAATTCAAAACTTATGACTGAATGAGATGGCGCAGTGGTTAGCACACTGGACTCTCATTCGTGAGGACGACGGTTCAACGGTTCAATCCTGCGTCCAGCCAACTGATTTAGGTTTTCTGTGATTTCCCTAAATCGCTTCATGCTGTGATGGTTCCTTTGAAAGGACATGGCCGACTTCCTTCCCTAATCCGATGAGACTGATGACCACGCTGTCTGGTCTTCTCCCCCAGACAACCAAACCCAACCTCAAAACTTACGCTTACTGAGTAATTATGAAATTTACTACTTCACGGAGTTTATTAACTGTAGTGAAACTGTACTGTAATGACTTCTCAGCTCAATAAAATAAGATACTTGGAAATATCGTTGCACTTGGTATAGGATCCTGTCTAGGTAAACAACTAAGGATAAAATACGTGTGCTCGGCACAAAGTTTACACAACACAAACTGATTATTGGAAAAGAAATCGCATAAATGGTCCAAGCAATTATACAGTACTCAACTGGTGATTAGAGATCAAAGTCGGCCTCTTGTGCTATTCAAAAAGGGTGGCGAAAGTATCCATGGCTCCTGCTGTGTAACTAGCCGTAAAAACTCGCTTCCTAGGGTCGGATTTTCGTAGTACAGGGCCAGCAAAATATTCCATGAATAATAACCCAAATTACGTCAATACGCCAGGTTGTATCATATAATCTTGCCGTTCTTCTTGCCTTGTACAGTTCACAACATGCGAATACTTTGCCTGACAGCCACCCACTGACTCATGCCACAAAGGAGCTTTGCAGTTCGACTGCCAGTTTCCCTCCACGTTTTATATGATTACAAACCTACATGCCCTGCGCGTGAACCAGTATTACAAATAAAATTTTAACTTTTCCATACTTTTGTAGCACATTACATTTGAAACTACATTCATAGATTAATTAGCATTGCATAAATTATGAAAAGTAATGTAAAATATTGACATGGATGTTACATCAAAGAGCATGGTAATACACAAGTCACATAAGTAGAAACAGACAAAGTAGTTAGATAAGACCATCATTGGTAATATCGATAATAGTGTTAAAACTTCTGTCCCAAATCACGCTCCTTACTGGAACAACTTCAATAAGACACCAAATTTTCCTAGAATGAGGAACACCAAAGATCTGCCGGCCGGAGTGGCCGAGTGGTTCTAGGCGCTACAGTCTGGATCCACGCGACCGCTACGGTCACAGGTTCGAATCCATGCCTGGGGCATGGATGTGTGTGATGTCCTTAAGTTAGTTAGGTTTAAGTCGTTCTATGTTCTAGGGGACTGATGACCTCAGAAGTTGAGTCCCATAGTTCTCAGAGCCATTTGAACCAAAGATCTTTCCTTGTCCTTAAGGAGGTGCTAACGTCTTCTCCAGTCCGAGTATTGTATGCAAGGAGGTGCTAACGTCTTCTCCAGCCTGAGTATTGTATGCAAGAATGCCAGTACAGAAATTCAAACCAATGCGAGAGCGTATGGGGCAGGTGCAGTACTAGTACAAATCTGAAAAAGTGATGCTACCAGTGTACTGTCAAAGTCAGAATGGACTACTTTACATCTGAGAAAGTGTGTCTTGCATTTGTTTGGGCTATCAATGAATTTCGGCCGTACTCACTTAGCAAACCATTTACCATTGTGAAATACCGATCTCTGTGCTGGCCGATTAGCCTGGAGGATCCGTCGGGTCGACTGGCGAGATGTGCGCTAACGATTCAGGAGTATGACGTCGCATTGGTATATAAAAATGGATGCAAACATTGGACACTGCCTGCTTGTAAGGAACCGTTGGCGGAACACAACAGCATGAACGAAATCTCAGTCGTTGCTGCATTAAATAACTTTGCTACAGAAGAGATGAAAGATCCATAAGATAGGTAAGTAAAAGATATCTTAGTCCAGCTGCTTTTCTGGAAGAATAGTGAGAGGTTGAATACTACAGTTTTTTGAAATTCGGCTCAGAAATAATGTTATAATCCATGAAATATCACTATTTGGGCATTACGAATAGTCAGTGCTGAAGAGTGAAAAATAAGGTTGAAGAACTGTTTTCCGTGCACAGTTCTCCATCTCCAAAGGCTAAATGTAGATAAAGGCATATCATGTAGACACAGGTAGCCGTACAGCTATTTTCTATTTTTGTTGGAAAGTATGAAATGAACTTGAAAGTTTTTAATTTAATACTGTTACCATAATTTCCTTTCTCTTTTATTATTTCATAGAAATGGCAAACAAATTATAAGCTTTCAGGTAAATCTGTAGTGTTATCTTTCGTCATTTCCAATGAACAACGCGTTTTGAAGTCAGATATATTTATTTACTTTTTAATTGGTATTTGAGTACAATGGATTTTTTCCAGAGATAACTGATAATGTTCTTTCAGAAAATTCAAATGAGTAATTTAGATAGAAGACAAAATTAAAATTTACCAGGAAAAATTACATGACAGTACTTAAGATTACAGTAATGAATTTATCCAATGGCCAATTTTTGTTGTCCATTGTGTTTATAAACTTTACTCGTTCTACAGTGTGTTGATCTGCAAGTCGGACTCCTTTCGTGAGAAACAGTATCAATCAAAGATGATACCAATCTTTCAGACTTCTCAGAACTTCCTAGCAAAGGTAAATATTTTTGAGTTACAAATGACAAGTCTGGCATGCACCATTTATTCTGCTCCTGAAAAGCGAAAGGATCACAGTTTCTGGGTAGTAGAGAATGCTGAAAGTATAGCTCTATAAACTAACTTTCAGGCTCCTCTAAGCCACTCTTAGTTACTTCTTGATTAAGGTAGTGAGTAGAGGGATTTTTGCCAATCTTTTAGGAAATATTTTCACTGGGGAGGGGTGGGGGGATGCAGTGGGGAGAATGTTGGGAGAACGGAAGAGGTTCTCTCCTGGAACTGATTGGGGAACAGGAAAGGAAAATCTGTGCCCTTCAGGCATAGTTGGACGAAGCAAGGAACAAACTCATAAGGATCAAGGGAGATAGGGTGGAGGAGGGTGGTTGGGAACTGGCAGCTGGTAGGATGATAGGAAGAAAGAGAGCACGATATGACAGGTTTTATCATCAATATCAAAAACAGGTATCTACCAATGCCAGAACTAAATGGAGAAGAGCCACAGGTAGAACGAGGAGCAGTAAATGTGCAGCACACTTCAACCGAGGCCAAGAAGCCTTGGAATGAAAAAAAAGTGTTAGGACGAAGAAAGTGCTGCTGCTAGGTAGTACCCATGGGCGAGGTGTAGGCCCTCAGTTACAGGAAAGTTTAGGAGCAGTGTACCAGGCCACCAGTGTCTTCAAGTCAAATGCTGAGCTAAGTCATGTGAGAGAGGACCTAGGGTCTTTACATAAAGATTTTATAAAAGAGGACCATGTAGTGATAGTGGGTGGGGCGGGAAACAGTTTGTACAGGGGTGGTGCATATGACATAGTTGGTGACCTGGACAAGGTACCTTCCCTGACTCATGGCACCAACGTACACTTTGATGAGCTGTTCCGGCGTCATGATCGACCACACTTTGATGGAGCTGTGAGGCGAATCAGTGTGGGGTTAGGGATGACTCTGAGGACAGCGAACTTTGCTCGTGTTTCTCTGGTGCCTGTCAGGACTATAAACAATGGGGTTTCACTAGGCATGGCCTACACCTAAACAGGACTGGGAAGGGAAGATTGGTACAGCTGATTCATGAAAGTAAGGGGGTGGGGATCTCGGGCCATGCATGGTCAAATACCTGTTGTCATAGGAAGGAAAAGTATGTATTTTTTTAGCATAAATCCAGACAACAGGTTCCCCTGCCTAAAGAGTATCTCTAGCCTTATAAAAAATACTGAAACAATCACTCACTAGACAGATTATAAGACCTCAAATATCACATATACCAGATGTCACAAAGAAAAACAAACCATTGGAAAGAGTAACATGGGGCATTTCACAGACTTAACAATCCTCCATCAAAAAATGCAATCAATAAAAAATAAAATAAAACTATTAGAAGTTGAGCTCCATAACTGCACAGTAGTTTGTATTACTGAGCACTGCCATAGAGAAACAGAAATCAAACATGTAGTATTATCATTGTATGGAAAGGTAAACTCTTACTGCAGAACTACTTCAAGGGGTGGAGGATTATGCATTTATATCAGAAAAGGAACACAGTTCAAATCAAGACATGACCTCAGTACCATAAGTGAAGACAAACACTTTGAAATATCAGCTATTGAGTTTGTGTGTGTATAGATCTTCCAGTGGCAGTGTGGACACTTTTTTCAATAAATTAACAGAAGTTTTAGATAAAGTCTCAAGTACAAATGTCAACAGAATTCTGTGTGGCGTCATTAACATCAACACTAATATCATAAATGAATCCAGCAGCACCCACATAAATATCCTTCAAAGTTTTGGCATGCCCGTATTGGTCAATAGTGTAACAAGGATTACTACAATGACTGCATCAGTAATTGACTATGTGGCCACAAATGTGGACAGGGAAAAATGTTAAGTATCTGGAAAAGATCTTGTACTATCAGATCATCTCTGTCACATAACAACAGTAAAATCAGGCATTGAATCATTCCCTAAACTACAATCCTACAAATGACATCTATCAGAAATCAAAATAAAAGATTTTTCAGAAGGGCTAGAAAAACAAAGCTGGGATGAAGTGTATGAGGAAACCATTGTGAATATGAAATTCTCTAAATTCTCCACATCCTTTAAATTGAACTTTGAAAAGGCATTTCCAAAAGTATGCATGTCCGTATCAACATCGCACAAAAACAGATGGATAACAGCAGGTATTAAGAAGTCCTCCCAAACACTTAAACACCTCAATTCCATGAAAAAGATTCGAAATGATCCATAGTTCCTAAATTTATACCATAGATGTAAAAAGATCTATAGGAAGGTGCTGATTGCTGCAAAAAGTCAATTAATGACAAAATAATATATAATGTAGAGAATAAAAGCAAAGCAGTCTGGGATGTTATAAAAAAGGAAACGGGGAGAGGCAAAGAAACACAGTATAACATACTGCTAAGGGAGGGGGATAAGCCGGCCGCGGTGGCCGTGCGGTTCTAGGCGCTCCAGTCCGGAGCCGTGCTGCTGTTACAGTCACAGGTTCGAATCCTGCCTCGGGCATGGGTGTGTGTGATGTCCTTAGGTTAGTTAGGTTTAAGTAGTTCCAAGTTCTAGGGGACTAATGACCACAGCAGTTGAGTCCCATAGTGCTCAGAGCCATTTGAACCATTTGAGGGGGATAAGGTAATAAATGATCCACAACACTTAGCAAACTATGTACACGAGCATTTTTCAAGTACTGCAGAGAAGTTACAGCAAAAATTCCCCCAAACAAATATAACACCTGTAAATTATGTTGCACTAAATACAATGATGTTACCTCCAACCACTGAGAATGAAGTCAGTAAAACAAATCAAAAACTAAAAAATAAAATGTCAGTAGGCGTAGATGAAGTACCTGTGTCTGTACTGAAACAATGCATAGGGATTATACAAGGCCCCTTAACAAATATAATAAATGAATCCTTCACATCAGGGACATTTCCAGAGCAGTTCAAACAGGCAAGGGTTGTACCTTTGTTTAAGAAAGGTAGTGCAGAAGATACAGAAAATTCCCGGGCCATTTCCCTCCTGTCACCATTCTCAAAAATAATAGAAGCAATTATGAAAGACAGGTTAATGAATTACCTGAATAAATACAATCTTTTAAGTGAATCACAGTTTAGTTTCCGATGTGGCAAAAACACTGAGTCACCCATAGTAGAATTCACAAAAGTTGTACTTGATGCTCTTGATAAAGATGAGTGTGTCACAGTCATATTTTTGGATTTCTCTGAGGTGTTTGATACAGCCGACCGCAAGATTCTATTAAATAAATTAGAAGCATTAGGAATAAGAGAGGTACCTAATGACTAGTTTCGATCATACCTAACGGATAGGGTACAAAGAGTAGAGATAACACATACATTAATATAGGGGTTCCACAAGGTAGCATATTAGGACCAATACTGTTCCTAATATACATCAGTGACTTCCCCAGTAGTGATAATAATGGTGAAAAAATCCTCTTCGCTGATGACAGCAATATTATAGTCACTGAGAAAACAAGAGAACTCCTTGCCGAGAAAGCAAATGAAACTCTCGAGGAAGTTTATGATTGGTCAATAAGTAATAAGGTGACATTGAACATAAAGAAAACTAATGCCATGAACTTCAGTTTGAAGAGGGAAAATGACAATGTTAAATTAAATGTAGATGGCACCTCTATAGACGGTGTAACAAATGCAAAATTTCTAGGAATGATTATTGATTCTCAGTTGAAGTAGTGTGAACGCACAAAGGTACTGGCAAACAGAATGTCATCAGCATGTTATTCCCTTAGAATCCTATAATCAGTGTGTAGCATGCAGTGTCTTTTACTTACATATTATTCATAGGTACACTCAATTCTTAGCTATGGCATTCGTTTTTAGGGGAACAAATGCAAAAAACATGAACACAGTTTTCAAACTCCAGAAAAGAGCCATAAGAATAATAACCAAAAATACTAGTCGAACTCATTGTAAAGATCCGTTCAGAACACTGGGGATTTTAACTGCTCCATGTGAATACATTTACCAGTCAGTTGTACACACCAATAATAACATTGGTAATTACTGCACAAAGTGCTCTGTCCATGACCACGCAACAAGATGGACTCAATTTACATTTACCAAGAAAAAATAAACATAAAACTCAAAACAGCATTTTCTACCAAGGAATAAAACTGTACAATAAATTACCAAAAGAGATTAAAGAAATTGCAAAAATACACTTATTTAAAAAGGCAGCGAAAAAGTGCCTGTTATGCAGTACATTTTATAGATTAGATTAGATTAGTTTTCGTTCCATAGATCCGTGCTAAGGAGATCCTCGTGGATGTGGAACATGTAATTTTTTTTTTATTTTATTTTTTTTTAAGCTGAAATTACAATACTAATAGTATGAATATATACAATACATCATTTGTTTCTATTAAAAAATTCGTCAATGGAGTAGAAGGAGCTGGCCACTAGTAAGTCTTTCAGGCTCCTTTTAAACTGATCTTTATTTGTAACTAAATTTTTTATGTTTACTGGCAAATTATTGAAGATGAGTGTTCCTGAGTAGTGGACCCCTTTTTGAACTAAAGTAAGTGCTTTTAAGTCCTTGTGCAGATCATTTTTGTTCCTGGTATTGTATGTATGAACTGAGCTGTTTGTTGGAAAAAGAGATATATTATTTAAGACAAATTTCATTAATGAGTAAATATACTGAGAGGCAGTAGTTAGTATACCCAGTTCTTTGAAGAGGTTTCTACAGGACGTCCGTGAATTTACTCCACAAATAATACGTATTACACGCTTTTGGACTCTGAAAACTTTTGTTTGACTTGAAGAGTTACACCAAAATATTATACCATATGACATTATGGAATGAAAGTAGGCAAAGTATGCAAGCTTTTTCATTTTTATGTTGCCTATGTCTGCTAACACTCGAATTGCAAATACAGATTTGTTAAGGTGTTTCTGCAGTTCTGTGGTGTGCTCTTCCCAACTGAATTTATTATCAAGTTGTAATCCCAGGAATTTAAGACTGTCAACCTCTTCTATCTGCTCTTCTTCGTATTTTATGCATATGCTGGTTGGAAACCTCTTACAGGTTCTGAATTGCATATAGTGAGTCTTTTCGAAGTTTAATGTCAGTGAGTTGGCTTTAAACCATTTATTAATATCCATGAAAATATCATTAGCAGATCTTTCTAGAACTACACTTGACATACTATTTATTGCAATACTTGTCATCTGCAAACAAAACGAACTCTGCTTCTGGCAGTGTTACTGATGAGAGATCATTAATGTACACAAGAAAAAGCAATGGCCCTAAGATGGATCCTTGTGGGACACCACATGTAATTTCTTCCCATTCTGATGATGACTGATGACTTAATTCACTAGTCCCTTGCACTAACACCCTTTGTTTCCTGTTAGTGAGGTATGACTTGAACCATTTTGCAGCACTGCCTGTGACACCATAGAATTCTAAATTACTTAAAAGGATGTTGTGGTTCACACAATCAAATGCCTTTGACAAATCACAGAAAATACCTGCTGCTTGTAATTTGTTATTTAATGAATTAAGTACATTTTCACTGTAGGTGTAAATAGCCTTCTCAATATCAGAACCCTTCAGAAATCCAAACTGTGTTCTTGATAATATGTTATTTGTGGTCAGATAGTTGAGCAGCTGCCTGTACATTACTTTTTCTAAAATTTTTGAGAATGCTGGCAAAAGTGAAATCGGTCTGTAGTTTGATGGTATCTCTTTATCCCCTTTCTTGAATAGAGGCTTAACATCTGCATATTTTAGCCAGTCAGGAAATGTCCCAGTTATAATTGACTGGTTACACAGGTAACTTAGAATTGTACTAAACTCACAAGAACATGCCTTAATTAACTTTGTTGATATTTCATCGTACCCACTAGAATGCTTTGTTTTTAAAGATTTTATTATGGAGGTTATTTCTTTTGGTGAAGTGAGTGATATATTCATATACTTGAAGCTATTTGTGAAGGCTGGTTTCAGATATTCAAGGGCATTATTTACTGATCCTGAAAGTCCCATTCTATCAGTAACGGATATAAAGTACTTGTTAAATAGATTTGCCACACTATGCCCATCAGCTACTAATGTGTCATCTACCCTTAGTGCTATTTGCTCCTGTTCCTTTCTGGTTCTACCAGTGTCCTCTTTCACTATATCCCATATTGTTTTTATTTTGTTCCCTGACATTGCTATCTTCTTGTAGTGCATTTGTTTAGATGTCTGAATTACTTTTTTTAATGTTTTACAGTATTCCTTGTATTTAGCTAAATCATCAGCTATTCTTGGTCGACAGATACATTTTCCTTTTTGTCTTACAGGAAATCTTTATTCCTTCTGTAATCCATGGTTTTATTATAGACTTCTGTTTAATTTGAGTAACTTTTAGAGGAAAACAGTTTTCAAACATGGTACTGACATTGTTCATGAATGTGTTATATTTTTCATTCATGTCATGAGCACTATAAACATCTTTCCAGTTCATATCTTTGAGCAGTTTTCTAAAACACTCAATTTTTGGTTGATTGCCTACTCTCCTGTACCCAGATTTAGCAGTCTTGATAATCTGCTTAGAATTTACATCTAAAACAAGGAGCTGCATGTCATGATCTGATAGTCCATTTATAACAGGTTTTATGGTATGATTTTGTTCCTTTGATTCGTCTATAAAAATGTTATCAATGGCTGCCCTTGAGGATTTAGTGATCCTAGTTGGAAAGTTTACAGTGAGAGTTAGATTGAAAGACAACATTACTAACTGCAGTGAATGTTTACTGGAATACTAACTGCAGTGAATGTTTACTGGAAGATTGCATTAGAAAATCTGTATTAAAGTCACCAGCAATCAAAATTTCTTTGTTTCTTCCTGTTAAATAACCCAAAAGAGCTTCTAGATGATCTAAGAATAGATTATAATTTCCTGCAGGTGCTCGGTAAATAGTTATTATTATATAGGATCTGTTATGGAACTCTACTTCTGTTGCACATGCTTCTAGATGCTGCTCTAAACATAATTTATTAATGTCAAAGTTCTTGAATTTATGGCAGTTTTTGATAAATGTGGCAACTCCTCCTCCATCCATATCTACTCTGCAGAAGTAGGAAGCTAGCTTAAATCCTGAAATGTCTAACATATCTATATCAGTGGTCACTTGATGTTCAGAGAGGCAGATTATGTCAATTTGGTTAGATGAACTCATTTCATCGATACAAATGAGTAGTTCATCAACTTTATTTTTATATTTATACATTGAAGGATTACTTAGCTAAAACAGTGTAGGGGTTTGATAAAAAAAAGTTATACAAATAAATAATAATAATGATCATAAAATATCCTACATTCCACATAATACCTTCACTTTGTTTTTTTGCTTCTTTCTTCCTTTCTAGAAATATGTACCTCAAGCTATGCAGAGCACAATACTAAAACCTCTTCCTCTTTCTGACCTCAACATCTCACTCATTATGGAGGGATGCTGACTCAGTTTTTCAGGATAGCAAATGGGAAGTTGCGGTACAGAAAATGGCCCAGAGATCATCTGTGTGTGTGTGTGTGTGTGTGTGTGTGTGTGTGTGTGTGTGTGTGTGTGTGTGCAGTGACTGCTAGTGAGATATGAGTGAACAATGTGGCATTACATTATTTAATAAGTTATTTGTAAAAACAAAATTTTATATACCAGGAGTAAATCTAATGATTGTCTCTAACTAGAAGTCTGTAATTATATGTGCATACGAATTAGCTTATTTTAAATTGCTCTAAATTTGTAAGTACTTTGACACGTCCTATATCCTTGTAAAAAGGCATCTAAGGCTGAATAAAACTGCTACTACTACATAAGTGCTGACCAAAGAGGGTTTAGGGTTTGCAGTTGTTTTGGCACCTGCCTGTGCCGTAAAGGTGAAAGTTTACCAGTTTTGACTGAGTAGTTATTTACGTCTTGTGTGAAATTTGTAGAGTATTTGCTAACAAATGAGGGGGTCCATGTACAGTTTTTTTTTAAATCCTGGATCTGATAATGTAGAATTGGACAGCAGAGTGTTTCGTAATACATTAGCACTTCCGTCGTAAGCCTGCTCAGAAGATGTTGAGTTTTGTTAATGCATTTTACAGAATGGTTACTAGGGGAATATTAAGACGTGTAAAGTACTCGCTTCCAGAAGTCTCCTTTTTTAAAATATTCAGTATTTCTGTCAATTAATTCAGTTTCTGCACTAGGAATTATCCTTGGTGCATTTTTTATTGAGGGATTGGCTATCCCTTGAGCAGTTAATGGTGGCTGTTTTACAAATCTTTTCAGCAGAAGCCAAGTGGTATTAAATCTTGTTTGTACTGACTGAATCAAAAGCATTACGTTTCCGTCTTCTGTGACCTTGCGCTCTTGCTGTCCCTCGGCATCTGATCTTCGTTTGCAAATGTGATGATGGATTTTATTTCGCTTATTAGGCTTTTTGCAATTTTATTATTAATGTCCACTAGGCCATCTGCTACTTGTTAAGAGTCGAAGATGGGCAAAATAATATATGGTTTTCTCTGATTCAACAAGTTTCTTACACCTGTGTTCATGTTGTTCCCACCATCCATGCAGATAGCAACTATTTTTGACTTCGGTCTGCCAAGTAGGCTACTTTAAGGAGATCTTCTATTTCTGCAGCAATATAATCTTCAGTCTTCCTGTCAAAGACACCGAACGCTGAAAATTATTCATTCTGGCTAGCTATTGATTTTAGAAGGATCTATAACAATAAAGGATGATTAATTACAATAGACTTTTCATGTGACTCAGATATTTTAAGAAGGTAATATAAATTTCTTACCCTTAAAGTGTAACGCCCCCCATGTACCATGGACCTTGCCGTTGGTGGGGAGGCTTGCGTGCCTCAGCGATACAGATGGCCATACCGTAGGTGCAACCACAACGGAGGGGCATCTGTTGAGAGGCCAGACAAACATGTGGTTCCTGAAGAGGGGCAGCAGCCTTTTCAGTAGTTGCAGGGGCAACAGTCTGGATGATTGACTGATCTGGCCTTGTAACATTAACCAAAACGGCCTTGCTGTGCTGGTACTGCGAACGGCTGAAAGCAAGGGGAAACTACAGCCGTAATTTTTCCCGAGGACATGCAGCTTTACATGCAGCTTTACTGTATGATTAAATGATGATGGCGTCCTCTTGGGTAAAATATTCCGGAGGTAAAATAGTCCCCCATTCGGATCTCCGGGCAGGGACTACTCAAGAGGACGTCGTTATCAGGAGAAAGAAAACTGGCGTTCTACGGATCGGAGCGTGGAATGTCAGATCACTTAATCGGGCAGGTAGGTTAGAAAATTTAAAAAGGGAAATGGATAGGTTAAAGTTAGATATAGTGGGAATTAGTGAAGTTCGGTGGCAGGAGGAACAAGACTTTTGGTCAGGTGATTACAGGGTTATAAATACAAAATCAAATAGGGGTAATGCAGGAGTAGGTTTAATAATGAATAAAAGAATAGGAGTGCGGGTTAGCTACTACAAACAGCATAGTGAACGCATTATTGTGGCCAAGATAGACACAAAGCCCATGCCTACTACAGTAGTACAAGTTTATATGCCAACTAGCTCTGCAGATGATGAAGAAATAGATGAAATGTATGTCGAGATAAAAGAAATTATTCAGGTAGTGAAGGGAGACGAAAATTTAATAGTCATGGGTGACTGGAATTCATCAGTAGGAAAAGGGAGAGAAGGAAACATAGTAGGTGAATATGGATTGGGGGGAAGGAATGAAAGAGGAAGCCGCCTTGTAGAATTTTGCACAGAGCATAACTTAATCATAGCTAACACTTGGTTCAAGAATCATGAAAGGAGGCTGTATACATGGAAGAAGCCTGGAGATACTGACAGGTTTCAGATAGATTATATAATGGTAAGACAGAGATTCAGGAACCAGGTTTTAAATTGTAAGACATTTCCAGGGGCAGATGTGGATTCTGACCACAATCTATTGGTTATGAACTGCAGATTGAAACTGAAGAAACTGCAAAAAGGTGGGAATTTAAGGAGATGGGATCTGGATAAACTGAAAGAACCAGAGGTTGTACAGAGTTTCAGGGAGAGCATAAGGGAACAATTGACAGGAATGGGGGAAAGAAATACAGTAGAAGAAGAATGGGTAGCTCTGAGGGATGAAGTGGTGAAGGCAGCAGACGATCAAGTAGGTAAAAAGACGAGGGCTAATAGAAATCCTTGGGTAACAGAAGAAATATTGAATTTAATTGATGAAAGGAGAAAATATAAAAATGCAGTAAATGAAGCAGGCAAAAAGGAATACAAACGTCTCAAAAATGAAATTGACAGGAAGTGCAAAATGGCTAAGCAGGGATGGCTAGAGGACAAATGTAAGGATGTAGAGGCTTGTCTCACTAGGGGTAAGATAGATACTGCCTACAGGAAAATTAAAGAGACCTTTGGAGAGAAGAGAACCACTTGTATGAATATCAAGAGCTCAGATGGAAACCCAGTTCTAAGCAAAGAAGGGAAGGCAGAAAGGTGGAAGGAGTATATAGAGGGTTTATACAAGGGAGATGTACTTGAGGAAAAAATTATGGAAATGGAAGAGGATGTAGATGAAGATGAAATGGGAGATAAGATACTGCGTGAAGAGTTTGACAGAGCACTGAAAGACCTGAGTCGAAACAAGGCCCCGGGAGTAGACAACATTCCATTAGAACTACTGATGGCCTCGGGAGAGCCAGTCCTGAAAAAACTCTACCATCTGGTGAGCAAGATGTATGAGACAGGCGAAATACCCTCAGACTTCAAGAAGAATATAATAATTCCAATCCCAAAGAAAGCAGGTGTTGACAGATGTGAAAATTACCGAACTATCAGTTTAATAAGTCACAGCTGCAAAATACTAACGCGAATTCTTTACAGACGAATGGAAAAACTGGTAGAAGCCGACCTCGGGGATGATCAGTTTGGATTCCGTAGAAATGTTGGAACACGCGAGGCAATACTGACCTTACGACTTATCTTGGAAGAAAGATTAAGAAAAGGCAAACCTACGTTTCTAGCATTTGTAGACTTAGAGAAAGCTTTTGACAATGTTGACTGGAATACTCTCTTTCAAATTCTGAAGGTGGCAGGGGTAAAATACAGGGAGCGAAAGGCTATTTACAATTTGTACAGAAACCAGATGGCAGTTATAAGAGTCGAGGGGCATGAAAGGGAAGCAGTGGTTGGGAAGGGAGTGAGACAGGGTTGTAGCCTATCCCCGATGTTATTCAATCTGTATATTGAGCAAGCAGTAAAGGAATCAAAAGAAAAATTCGGAGTAGGTATTAAAATTCATGGAGAAGTAGTAAAAACTTTGAGGTTCGCCGATGACATTGTAATTCTGTCAGAGACAGCAAAGGACTTGGAAGAGCAGTTGAACGGAATGGACAGTGTCTTGAAAGGAGGATATAAGATGAACATCAACAAAAGCAAAACGAGGATAATGGAATGTAGCCGAATTAAGTCGGGTGATGCTGAGGGAATTAGATTAGGAAATGAGACACTTGAAGTAGTAAAGGAGTTTTGCTAATTAGGGAGTAAAATAACCGATGATGGTCGAAGTAGAGAGGATATAAAATGTAGACTGGCAATGGCAAGGAAAGCGTTTCTCAAGAAGAGAAATTTGTTAACATCGAGTATAGATTTAGGTGTCAGGAAGTCGTTTCTGAAAGTATTTGTATGGAGTGTAGCCATGTATGGAAGTGAAACATGGACGATAACCAGTTTGGACAAGAATCGAATAGAAGCTTTCGAAATGTGGTGCTACAGAAGAATGCTGAAGATAAGGTGGGTAGATCACGTAACTAATGAGGAGGTATTGAATAGGATTGGGGAGAAGAGAAGTTTGTGGCACAACTTGACTAGAAGAAGGGATCGGTTGGTAGGACATGTTTTGAGGCATCAAGGGATCACAAATTTAGCATTGGAGGGCAGCGTGGAGGGTAAAAATCGTAGAGGGATACCAAGAGATCAATACACTAAGCAGATTCAGAAGGATGTAGGTTGCAGTAGGTACTGGGAGATGAAGAAGCTTGCACAGGATAGAGTAGCATGGAGAGCTGCATCAAACCAGTCTCAGGACTGAAGACCACAACAACAACAACAAAGTGTAACGAACGACCAAAAATACTTTTGAGGGATTGGTCAGAGTACAACATTCCGCAGAGAGAAAAAAGTGCTTTACATTAGCCAATGTTGGATTAACCATTTGGAAGGTTGCTCTCTAATTACTGCTAACTTCCGAGCCACCAGGAAAAGACCAGTTTTGTTTGTAAAAGAGCTTTTTTTTACCCGATTAGTAGTAAAGAATGAAAAAAATGTTAAAACAGAGGCAAAGATACCGGTTATCCGAAACTAAAATATTGGTTTTAAGCCGGTCGGTTTACTCATCCCTAACATCGGCCAATGAAGCAAGAAGTTTTGTCACAAACATGTTTTTCAATTGCGGTTAAGGTACACACATATTAGATACGCTATACACCATTTCATTCTGCAGTACATCTACCAATAGTGATATCATCGGAGCCATCTTGTCTGGCTCAAGCTATCCAGCTGACAAGACGCTTATTCATCTTTCGGCGATCTTTCGCAGCGCACGCCTTCTCTGTAGAAAACGAATAGTGCTTCTCGGCTCGAGAAGCTGTAGCGGAAACTAGCCACAGTGAACGTATCTACTGGATGCAATAAACGTTTCTTCAGAGTGCGCGAAATTCTAATGAAGTTCCTAGTGTTAGGTTTGCCTAGCTACTGATGAGGGTACGAGGTGTGATTTAAGAATGGGCGATAAAAATTCAACGATAGAGAAGGCACGATGAGCTGGAGCATTGTCATGGTGTAGCACCCAACTCCTGCCTTTACGCCATGCAGGCCTTTTCTTCTGCACCTTTTCGCGCAAACGCTCAAGGACACATTTGTAGTATTCCAGGTTAATTGTCTGTCCTCCAGGGGTAAATTCATTATGCACAATACTGGTAGAATAGAAAAAAATCACCAACATTGTCTTCACCTTCGACCGACTTTGCTGTGCTTTTTTCGGACGTGGTGAACCTGGAGTTTTCCACTGCGGAGACTGCACTTTGGTTTGAGGATCATGTCCATATACCCACGATTCGTCATCTATTATTACCCTATTTAGCAAATCTGGGTAATTTTTAGTCCCATTAATCAGATCTTGGCACACTTCAAGTCGGTATTGTCTCCGGTCACTTGACAACACTTTTGGAATGAATTTTGTGGATACTCGACGCATGTTCAGATCTTAAGTTAAAATTGACCGAACTGCATAGAAACTTATGTTAGATTAAGTTCATTGGCCATCTCCCTAATAGTAAGTTTACGATCAGAGCGCACTAAGTCGCGAACTTTCACATTTTCATTCGTTTTTGAGGTGGAAGGACGGCCGGACTGTGGTTCATTTTCAAATGATTCGCGTGCATTTTAAAATCTGTTGAATCAGACAGAAACAATTGACTGGCTCATACAATTATCTCCAAAAACTGTTTTTGAATAGTTCGACTCAGAAGCTGATTTCCCGCTATTAAAACAAAATTTCACACTAACTCGTTGCTCCGCCTTTACGTCCATTTTTACGCAGACAGAAACCGACAACAAGCCCTAACAGACCTGCACTCAACCAGCTGCTACAACGAACCGAACAAAGGAAACGCAGTTTCCTGTCAGAGGGCGTTCAAGGACATGGCAATGACTCACTCTCCACCCTCCCTGTACCTACCCGCCAAACCAGTAAGCAATAGCGGATCCATTCGTAAAGTTTCCTAGTCACACCTCATAGCTGAATGAAAATTCCAATATATTATCACTACGTGGACACAATTCCACTACCAAACCTGAATTATTTTGAAATGAATATTAAGTCATTTCTACTTAATCACAATCACTCTCAATAGCTGTCTTATGGTAAACATCTTAATTTGTCACCAGAAAAATTGTGCACCGATTGTCTGTGCCTCGTCACGATTCTGTTCAGAAATTTCTTTCCATCTTCAATGTAGTGTTGAAGGAATGCCAAAGGTGAAACCCTTCTTTTAGTTTTGCGAACATCGGTTAGACATTTTGGTATCCACTGTACGAAACACTTGATGTAACATAACCTCTCTGTGACAGTGTTAAAAAGGATTGTCCTTGAAAACTGAGGGGCCACCTTCAGAAAGTTTGGAAATTGTGAACCGATGCCTCATACCCACACTTTCGTCAAAATGTTGCACTAGTTTGTCAGTCACATCTGAATGTCTAAGACCGCTTTCATCTTGCACATAGCTGTGACCAGCCTTACATTTTGTGCATAACTGCCTCACAACACTATCACTCATACCCTACCCCCTATCAGGACACAATCGACGATGATCTCGGCGGCACTGAATTCTTTTGCTTTCAGGAACGGAACGACAGAACGTATCTTGCAACTAAAAAGACACATAATAACACTGTCAATTTCGGTAGCTTACTGCTTACACACTGACAGACTGGTGTAACGCGATCTTCAGAGTCTCCCATACAACCATGGAGAACAATATACATTGTGTGGATGTAGTCAAATATTTCATATTAGAATAAACATTCATCTTACGATATTTATAACCCCTACACTTTGTACTACTTTTCTAATCATGTGATAAATTATTACATAGTACAATGTTCATTAACATTATTATCTATAGTTTTTTTAAATATTCATTTACAGTGTAATAGCTGTTATTTTGTAAATATATTTTAAAAGCTTTGGCCAAAGATGTGGGGATCATTTGCATCTTTTATTTCTTGTGGCAGTCTGTTGTACAATTTTATTTTGTGGTTTAATACACTATTAATGACCTGTTTCTTCTGTTAAGATGTAAACACTGTTTGGATTTGGTTCCATGGTCATGTACTGTGCTGTTTGTAGTATACAGATTAAGATTTTTCCTTATATACATTGTGTTGTGATAGATGTATTCACACGGACCTGTCAGAATTTCTAGCTTTTTGAATCATTCTCTACAGTGTGCCATGTTACTACTATTTGCTACTGTTCTTACAGCTGTTTCCTGTATATTGAAAGGAGTCTGTATCTTCTCAGTGCGTATCAGTCAAAACATTGTCCCAAAACAGAGGATTTGAAAGCATATATCCAAAGTAGGCTACTGTGAGACGTGGAATATTGCACATTGGTGCAATGATTCGCAGGGTTTAACATGCTGAGGATAACCTCTTTGCCAAAATTTTTACATCTTCTGACCACTTCAGTTGGCAGTCTACATTCATCCCCAAGAATTGGGTATCAGTTTCACAATCTAGTACATCATTGTTTACTTTCAGTGTAGTATCGTTGAATTTTATTGAATCGGAAGTTTATACTCATTGTCTTTTTCACATTTAAAGTTATTCTATTCTTTAATGATCAGTTATGGACCTTTATGAGAGCTGTATTGGATTTTACTGTTCACTGCGTTGAATTTTTATCAATAAGCACTACGGTGATGTCAACAGCAAATAGTATTTTTTCTCTATACTTGACACACTGTGGGAAATCTGTATTGATAAGAATGAGTATTGGGCCCACAACGCTTCCTTGGGGGACGGCAATATTAATATATTTTGACACTGATAAGTGTTTTATAAGTAGTCTTTTAAAAATATTTGCCATACCCGTTATTCTTAATAGATCTAATTTGTGTATTAAAGTGCAGGAGCCGCGCCGTCTAGCAGGTACCCCCGTCCGAGTTTCGAGTCCTCCCTCGTGTGTGTGTGTGTGTGTGTGTGGGGGGGGGGGGGGGGTCCTTAGCGTAAGTTAGTTTAAGTTAGATTAATTAGTGTGTAAGCCTAGGGACCGATGACCTTAGCAGTTTGGTCCCATAGGGACTTACCACAAATTTCCAAAGTTCTGGTGAACTTTGTCGAATGCCTTTGATACATTAAAAAAAAAAAAAAGCCTGTTGCATTCTCGTTCTTGTCTAGTGCTTTGAGTATGATTTTAGTAAATGTGCTGTAGCTGTATACCTCTTGTGGGCCAGAAACCGAATTGTTCATTGCAGAGGTGGTTGTATTTATTTAAATACTTCATTAGTTTTTCGTTATGGTTTCTATTGTTTTGGAAATGCAAGATAACAAAGAAATTGGTCTGTGGTTTTCTACGTTTTCTGTGTCACCATTTTTTAGTATTTGTATTAGTTTTGCTTGTTTCTAGTATTCAGGGAAGCAACTAGATATGAAAGATTCATTAATTATTATTGGTAATGGATTTTTTATGTTGTTTACGCTTTTCTTAAGGACACCGACTGGGATCTCATCTAACCCTGTGGATTTTTTTTTATTGTTTACTTCCTGTATTACTTCTATCATCTCTTTCTCTGTTGTTGAAAAGAGCACCATTGATTGTGGTGGCTGGTTCAGGTGGCGTAAAACATACGTATGAAGCTACGAGCATTTGTTTATTTTTTAATAGCCAATCAGGCGTTAATATGTGAATAGCCATCACTTATTGTAAACGGGTCTCCGCTTTCAGAATCTGTTACCAAAATCGCGTCAGAAACTTTTAAAGGAAAAACCATCTTTAAATTTCCGAGACTTATCTGCGGTTGTTACAAATCCGCAAAGTCAGAAACTAATTTTATTTATTTTTATTTTGTTTATTCATTTATTTATTTTCGAGTTCTATGGATCCTTCACGCAAGTGTGTCGCTAGACTGTAGAACGTGTCAGATTATTACAGAAATAACCCGATGTAAATGATTGTAAGGTTTACAATCTAAATCATATGTAAGGAGATACACGAAAAGTGAGATCCAAATGTTCAGGTAAGTCAGATAATAGTAGAAATAAAAGTCAAACAAATACAGGTAAATTATGAGGCTTACGCTCTTGTTCTTATATAAAGCATTCTGTCAATAAGTAGCTACGTAGAAAGCTCACGATATAATGCTTAAAATTAAACACATTTGGCAAAGTATTACACACCGTCAAGAAATTTCTGTAAAGAATAAAAAGAGCTATCCAAAAGATAAAGCTTTAGCTGTCCTTTTTTTTATTTAGTTAGATCCCCAATGACTGATCTGAAATGAGCTGAAAGTTTATTGTATGCTTTTATGAATAAAAAGTTCTCGTTTTTCCAGCCGCTTCAATTCGAATAAAATCCTCAAGCTTTCGATGGCCATCTCCGCCATCGTCGTCAGGAATTCACTGACTGCCGGGGCTGGCCGGCATGCACCTTTCTTCTAATGAGGAAGGCTCTTCTGTCTTCCTCGGTGTCGTGCAGTATGAGCGGTGAAGCTGTTCCTGTGGACAAAGCTTAAGAATTAAGTTTAGGGTATACATACATTTAAGAGTGGCTTCTTTGACAAACATTTATTAGTGCCATGATTGACTCTTCGCTGGTGGTTAGCGTGTTTTTTTTTAATACGTAAATATGTACACACATTCACTCGTCCATTCACACTCACCATTAAAGGCGATCTCGGTACGCATTCACTCGTCCATTCATACACAGGCTCGCCACTGTTAGTGGTGGCGTTCTTCTGGGATTGTGTTTATGTATATTTGTATGGGGGAATATTATTTACAATATTTACATTTGGGTTTGGGGTTAGTGGGATTCATGGGGGGGGGGGGGGTGTTATTTCTTGACTATCTCCGCAGCAGGTCCGGCCATCTCGTGTTCTCGTTGAGGTGCTCTCGGTGACCGAGGGCGGCGCGAGTGGGTTCTCTGCTACGGCCGGCCTCTCGTAGTTCTGCGCTGCTTGTCGCTCTCTCTCGAGGAGGCAGGGGACCCCGGCCAGCTCGTGCAATTCTTCTGTTGGGTAGTCCCACGGTAGGTGCAGTGCCCTTTTTAGCGCCCTGTTCTGGACTCGCTGCAGGCCGCCTATGTGCTGTTCTGCTGCCTTACCCCACACCAATGCGGCGTACTCTAGGAGTGGCCGCACCAGGGATATAACTTGATGCCCAGCTCCTGCGGGAGTGAGGAGTTGGGGTTGAGAATTGGGTAGAGCATCCTGAGTCTGCCCATTGCCTTGATTTTAATGTTGATCAGGTGGTCCTTCCACGTAAGGCGTCTGTCGAGGGTGACTCCTAGGTAGAGTGCAGTCCTGCTCCAGGGGACTGCGGTGCCGCGTACCTCTATTGGTGGTAGGTCCATCGGGAACTTTTCTTCTGCAAATGTCGATTGCTTGCGTCATCGTTCCGTTGAACGCTAGGCGCCATTTCTTCGCCCAGTTGCAGAGTTCATTCGTCGCTCCTTGGGGTCTGTGTCTGAGGATTCTGGCGCTCCTGCTGCATGCGTAGAGCGCTGTATTATCCGCGTACAGGGCTGTGTGGACGTTGTGTGATGTTGGGATGTCGCTGGTGGATAGTGTGCACAACACCGGGCCCAGTACGTTGCCTTGTGGTACCCCAGCCAGGATGTTTCTCCTTGAAGGTTCTCCGTTCTGCACCTTTACGTGGAATGTTCTGTCTTCACGGTATGACTTCAGTAGTATCACGTGTGACACCGGCACGCTTCTGTCCAGTAGTTTGAATAGTAGGCCCTCATGCCATACGGAATCAAATGCTCTGGATACGCCCAGAAACACTGCACCAAAGAATTCTTTTCGTTCCATGGCTTCCATAGCCTCCTCCGTGTCTCTTAGAAGCTGTTGTGTTGTTGAGTGCCCAGCTCGGAAACCGAATTGTGCGTTGGATAGCAGCTGTTCCGCGTTCACGTGTTGCAGTAGTCTTGCTAGGTAGAGGCGTTCAAAGACTTTTGAGATAGCCGGTAGCAGGCTTATAGGCCTATAACTTGACGGTTGGTGGGATCTTCTCCCGGTTTGGAGACAGGGACGACTATGGTGTGTTTCCAGGTTCGAGGGAATACCTTTGTCTTCAGTATGGTATTGAAGGACTTCGCGATGTTTGCGGCTGCTTCCTCTGGCATTTGTTTTAACATCTTGTTGGTGAACAGGTCTATTCCACCCGCTTTTCGTGGGTTTAGGTATTTCTGCTATATCTTGACTTCTTCGGTGGTGATTCTTGTATCTGGTCTTCCTCTTCTTGTGCGTTCAGGAACTGGTGGTGGAGGTGGTTGTTCACCATTTCGATGTGCCTCCGGGTCGCTGGGGTCTTCTATTGGTGTAAAGTTCTGTTTAAATACGTCCGCAAGCGCGTCCGCTTTGCTGTTGGGCTCACATACGGCGTTGTTCGCCACTATTAGCGGGGGTATTCTTTGGTAGTGGCGTAGGAGGTTCCTAGTGGTGTTCCAGGCAGTCCCGTCTTCGATTTTAATCGCGGATATTCTGGCGGACCAAGTTTGTATTCTGTGCGCCTCCACTGCTGCCTTTATTTATTCTCGCTGTAGCCTGTTCACTTGCCTCTTGGTTGCTGGGTTTCTTGTTCTGGTCCATTCTAGGAAGAGTCTGTTTTTATCTGCTATTGCTATCCGTATTTTTGGAGGGAGGTGGTATGGTGTGGTATCCTGCTCCTCTTCTCTTCTTGCTGGCGTGGCTGCTATGGCTGCGTCTGTGGCTCTCTCTGTCATGTATCTGATGGTTTCCTCGGCTCCGATGACGTCCGGATCGGGTGGTGTGGCGAGGTCTTCGGCTAGCTGTTGATTGTAGCTCTGCCATCTGATGCCTCGGAGGTAAAGTCCGTCTTTAGGCGGGGCGAGTCCTTCCAGGGCGATGCCGTAGAATACTGGTTTGTGGTCCGAGGCCAGCGCGTTGCGTGTGCTGGCGTGGATGGCTAGGGGAAGTCCTTTGACCATGGCCACATCCAGTATGTCCGGGTTGTAGTTCTTCGGATAGTAGGTCGGACTGTTGGGTCCTATTATTACTGCTTGTCTCCTTTCGGCGGCGTTCAGCAGTCGTCTTCCGCTGTTGTTGTTTACCCGCGAGTTCCACGCGTGGTATGTGGCCGTGCGGTACTAGGCGCTGCTGTCTGGAACCGCGTAACCGCTACGGTCGCAGGTTCGAATCCTGCCTCGGGCATGAATGTGTGTGATGTCCTTAGGGTAGTTAGGTTTAATTAGTTCTAAGTTCTAGGCGACTGATGACCGCAGAAGTTAAGTCGCATAGTGCTCAGAGCCATTTGAACCATTTTCCACGCGTGGTTCTTCGCATTGTAGTCTCCTCCTGCAAATATGTTTCCTGAGGTTGATAGGAGGGCTTCTATGTCGGCTGGTTCGAGTGCTCCGTTCCGGCCGGGTTGTCTGTAGACAGCGATGAAGTTAATTCTTCCTAGTGTCGTGTCGACTGCCACTCCATTACCTCTAGCGTGTTGAGACGCAGGAGTTCGATGGGGTGGTGCCGGAGTGATCTTCTTATGTAGATGGCCGTTCCTCTCCTGTGTGTTGGTCGGTCCTTCCGGTGGCACTCATAGTTAGGTACTCCTGCTCTGACACCGTGCTTCAGGAATGTCTCGCATATGAGACAGCCATCTATGGCTTCGTCGTATATGAACTGACGGAATTCGCCTGCCTGGTGTGGTAGACCGTTTTGCGTTCCACACCGCGGTTCTTAGCCCTTGTATGGGTCTATCTACCATCTTGGTTTCTTGGGGCGGCTGTCGTGGTGGCCATGTAGGTGCCTAGCTTCTCTGCCACGCTCTTGAGCGTGACGATGGCTTCCATCATGACTGCCATGAGGGATGCGATGTCTGCATTTGCCGGTGTTTGTGGGGCGGCTTCTCCTCTGGTGGTCGTTGTGTTGACTGTTTGCCTTGATTCTGTGCGGCAATTGTCTGCTGTGGCTTCCTGCTGCTGGCGGTGGTCGTGGCGTTGTGCCTCTGTTGTGTGATTCTCTTGTGTTGGTTGGTTTTCTTGTGTTGATTCTGTTCTTGGCCGCTTCTGCGTGTGGCGGCGGGGCAGCGGTCGCGGTGCTTGTGTGTTTTTCTGTGTTTCCACTTCGTTTCTTGGCGCTGCTTCTGGGTTTCTGCTGGGCTGGCGGGCTGCTGCGCTCGCGCTGGGGGTGTTCCTTGGCTGGCGGCGGCGCTTCGCTGTGTCGGCGTAGGTCGCTCCTGTGTCGGCGTAGGTCGCTCCTGGTTTCTTGTGTGCGACCTCCTGTCTGATCTGGGCGTCTAGTAGGGTCCTGCAACCGCCGTAACTGGCTGGGTGTGCGTCACCACAGTTGAAGCATTTAGCCGGTTCTTCGCTGGGTACGGGACACTTGTTGCTGCGGTGGTCTCCTGCACACCTGACACATTTCTGCGGTCTGCAGCAGTATCGTGCCACCTGTCTAGGTTGGAGGCACCTATAACACTGTGCCTTCTTCTTAATTCTTGGGTCTTAGATTGTCACATCACAGGCAGCTATGGTCTTGACATTCCATATTGTCCTGTTCTGTGCGTTGTTAGTGGCCACTATTTCAAATAGTGGCATGGGCCTTCGTGTTTTTGGGGACTTCATCTTGGTCACTGCCCTCGTCGTGAATCACATGTCTGTCAGGGCCTTCCTCATGTTGTCGGCTGTGAAGGAGTGCGGCATGTCGCGTATTACTGCTCTCAGTGGTCTGTCATTTCCTGAGGAGTGCGTTTGGAATTGTATGTTCCTGCGTTTTAGCTCTCGTAGGATTTTGACATAGTCTTCCGCGTTCTTCGTTGAGATTTTGAGGGTGTCCTTCCCAGTTGATTTTACACGGAAGACGTGTGTGGTTATCTCCTTTAGGCTCTCGTACAGCTCCGTGTAGGAGCCACTGTACGTTGCTATGATGGGACTCAATTTTAGAGTTGGTGGATGACTGGGCGCTCTTTGCAGCAGCCACTACGGGGTCTGGGTGTGCCTCTGCTAATGATAAGCTATTCGTTGCGACCACTGGGGGCAGGGGTTGCCTGGTTAAGGGAGGCGGCTGGAGCGGTCTTTTTGGGGTATATGAATCCGTCGTTTCCGGGGCTGCCTGAGTCGCAGACCCTTTTGTGTGCGGATTCTTCTTCTTCTTCTGCGCTGGCGGCGTCTTGCGTCTTCCTTTTCCGGGAGATCGCTTCGTGGTCCATGGGTTCTGGTGCAGGTGCTGGGTCCAGGATGTCTTCTTCCTCCATGGCGCCGAGGTTGGGGTACAGCCCCTGCTCGAACCTGGAACTGTTGGGGGTGGTTTCTGCGTCTGCAGCATCATGTACGGCTATCAGCAGCTCCTGCTGATCTTCTAGGTGGTCGCTTGGGGACAGCGACGGGGGTGGGAGTTCGGAGTCTTCCCTACTTTCTGTGTACCTAATCATTTCAGGGGCGTGTGGAAGTTTGGGCAAAGAAGATGGAGCGAGCCTTTGCCTAATGGCCGCGGTCTGGTCCCATGCGAAGGGGGCCCTGGACCAAGCCTTTCCCTACTCTAACAGCCCTAGGTGACTTTGCCTTCTTCCTAAAGAAGGCAAATGTCAACCGCAGAGAATTTTGCATGCAGGTGCACGCAGGGATGAGCGCCAACTTAGTTGGCAACAACGACAATTTGCTTTTATCTTCTGTGGACCGAGGTCCCAGAGTGAGAACTGATGTTGCTGTCATCTCGACGGTCGCAGAGATTCTTATAGAGTTTCTGGCTGCTCGGCTATCTCGGGGATTCTTCTGGCGCAGCTGCCTTCTCGTTTATCTCGGTGATTACGGCAGGGGCGGGCAGGAATTCTGCACGTGTGCGGTGCACATGCACGTGTGCAGTTAACAGGTGTTCTGCGTGCACACAGGGGCAAGCTGGCCACCCGCTTCTCTCCCCTCCCCACCATACCGTCTCTCCGCTTCTTCCTCTGTAATGCGTTTTGTTTCCTGGCCTGCTTTATTGAATGAAGGAATAAGGGTAGTAGGAGTGCTTGAAAGTAATCATCGTTTGAAAGAGTACCTATTACCTACGATACGTTTTATTTAATTATCACAGGTGGAGTTTACAATACGTTTAATGCCTGGAACAAAATTTCTACATACAAACGCAAACAGTTACGCAAATTTTCATTACTGATGTTTGCTCTTAACCGAGGCTTATTAATTTTCATAACAGAAAAAAATCTCTCATAAACGTATGTCGAGATGTATTGACATTATCTTCGCGGCTTCACGATGGAGACGAGGAAACTTGCTGTGGAAAGTCGTTATAAAAATCTATCACACGTCTTGCCAAAAGGAACCTGTCTCTCAGTCGAGAATTACGCTGTAGACTTATTAATTCCATTTGCAAACTGGGATGAATATCATCTACAGAAACAGCAGATTGTTTCGAGAACTATTCAAAACCTTGGGGTAAGTAAGATATATCCCCAAATCGCTTGAGAAATTCCTCTTTTATTGCACTAAGAACGGCAACATACTGAAATTTATTATAATGGCGTTCAATATTAAACTTCCGCTGACCAGCGAGAATACTGTCACATATTATACATTTCCAATTTTCACGTTTTTGCACAGAGAAAAAATGATTCTCCCATTCCTTTTTAAAAGATAGCAAATCTCCAATTCTCCGTTTCCTTGATTCACTCTGCATTTTCCGGTTACTGAAATTCACTACGTAGTGGTCGCTTCGCTTCAACGTCCGCAGCTTAGCCTGGAACTACACTGCGGCAACCTGCCGGCTGTCGCCACTGCTCCGTTCGACGATTGCACACGTGCAGCGCTGTGTGCTCATGAGCCGCGTGCAACGTTTGCCCGCCTCTGCTCTACGGTCTAGCAGTGAGGGTACTGGCGTCTACTCCGCTTGCTGCTCAGCCTTTCTCACATGCTAGCTCTCTTAGCAACGCAAGCGTCCTCTGGGGAACGACCCGTAGGAGAGAGGTGAGAAGGGCGGTCGCCGGCTTCTGACGCTGGCATTTTAAATTTAAATTTGGGATGGGGCCTCTCCACGTCCACGCCAACGTGGTGACAGTCACCTCCGTACAACACGTTAGTTTTTGAATAAAGAGTTACAGGATGCGGGTTGTGATGTTATCCATGCGTCTGGGTAAGATTACTCATTTACATGGTCCATCAGGAGATAGAAGTGGTCGAAAACGATCGAAGGGTAGCGATTGCAAGGACAGAGGAAAAAAAAGTGCCAAGGCAAGCGCCAAGGGAAAAAAAAACCTCTGCGACAGTAGGACGGTAGTAAGGGCAGTAGCGGCTTGTTAGCTGCGACGGAGCATGCAAGGTGACGTAAAGTTAGTGTGAGGTATTGCATCGTTACCTATGTTGCTGCGTGTTCGTTAAAGCTGTGTCAGTCCGGGTGCTGCGGCTGGGCTCGTGTGGATTCTCCTGGGCCTGCTGCAGTGGCTTCGTCCGTGTAACAAAGGAATTCAGTGCGGCAACGCAAGCGTAGCTATTACGCCCTCTACTGCGTCGTGTCGTCAGTGACTTGACACAGCTTCATCAGGCTGGTGTAGAACGGCGGCGGCCGGTCGCCGTTAGGCGTCCTCCTCTACTGCACGGCGCAGCCCTTCTGCACCTGAGCCTCGAGCAGTTCCATTTGGTCGGAGAACTGCGCCGCTTCAGCGTCGGAGAAACGCAGTCCGTTCGCTCGCAATCGTGCGATGAGGGCTGCCTTTTTGTCTTCTCGGTCCCTTGCGGGGGCCGCCCTCGCGACGGTCGGCGTCGCCGCCGGTACCTCTGGGGCGGCGGTTGTCTTCTTTGCGCCTTTCACCTGCGGTACTGCTGGGACAGCCGCTGGGACAGGCATGCGAAAGTCCTTCTGCGAAGTCGCAGGAGTTTTCGCAGGTACTAGTGCACGGATGCCTTGGGCGAAGACTGCACGCAGTTGCCTCGAGGCCTCCTCCTCCTCTGCAGCCACAGTCCGGCCCCGGTAGCTGAGTGGTCAGCGTGACGGAATGTCAATCCTAAGGTCCCGGGTTCGATTCCCGGCTGGGTCGGAGATTTTCTCCGCTCAGGGACTGGGTGTTGTGTTGTCCTAATCATCATCATTTCATCCCCATCGACGCGCAGGTCGCCTAAGTGGCGTCAACTCGAAAGACCTGCACCACGCGAACGGTCTATCCGACGGGAGGCCCTAGCCACACGACATTTCATTTCATTTCTGCAGCCACGGCGGCTGCGAAGGCAGCCCTCTCTGCCGCCGTGACGGCTTTGAGGGCTGCAGTGGCCTCCTCCACGGCGATGCCGAGTTCGAGGCCACAGTTCTCGGGAGCGCGAGCTGTATCCCGACTGCCCGTCTCCGGGCGGTCGTCCCCGCTCCTGGCAGGCGGAGCTGCTTCTGCGCTGTCCCTCAGCTGCACCGGGCTTGTCTGCGTCCTACGTAGTTGCCGACGACGTCGTCTCTTCTTCCGCTGCGTCGGTGCGGCCGCGGCCGCCTACGGCACGCTTGCGGCTTAAGAAAGCCGGGCAACCGCGCCAGCTGGCGACGTGCGGGCCGCCACACCGGTCAGTACTGCCGCGGTCGCAGGCGCGGCTGTCGTGCTCGCCGGGGCACTTGACGCACCGCACCGCGCCGCGGCAATACTTCGCGACGTGAACGCCCTGGCACCTGAAGCACTGGGGCTGGGGGTCCATGGCGGTAGGCTTTTTTAAAATAAATTTTAAATAGATATGGGCCCCCTCCACGCCCGCACCAACGTGGTAACCAAACCAAAAGTTCTACTGTCACCTCCGTCAACATGTTAGTTATCTAATAGGTGGCTCACAGGATGCTGGGCTTTGATGTTATCCGTGCGTCTGGGTAAGACTACGCATTAACACGGTCCATCAGGTGAAAGATAGTGGACGAAACGCGAATGAGGGTAGCAACTTAAAGAGCAGAGAGAAAAAAGTGCCAAGGCTCGTGCTGTGGGAAAAAAAAAAAAAAACTTTGTGACAGTGGGATGGATTGTAAGAGCAGTAGTGGCTTAGTAGCTGCGATAGTTCATGCAAGATTGGGTTTGTTAGTGTGGGTAGGGTATCATGCATCATTACCGTGGCTGGCGATGGCGATGTATCGCGGTTTGCTGCAGCCGCTGCATTCCTGGAACAATCAGGATCGTTATATATTAGTGGGATATCGGCCCTAGATCATCTCACTGTGTGGGGGATGCATGTAGCTTGTCTGCATGTAGTGTACGGTTCGGCTTCCCTGCGTTGTGCCAGTTATTCGGCAAGTGTGTTCCAACTGAATATCCAGTAATGGTGGCTGATTAACAAGGGCTCACCGGTACCGTTGTGTTCGCGTGTACTTGACCAAAGATGGTAGGTCCTTGCAAGTACGTTTTTTTGGTCTTTTATGTTTCCATCTATGGTTGTGGTCTTAGTTCCCCAGATTCAGAGTGAACGGGTTCTGCGAATGTCTGGAGTTTCTGTGTAGTCTTGTGGTGAGTTTGTGGATTACCTCCGTGAGAGTCTCAAGTCGGTATTCCCGGTGAAGATCCGCGATGCGCGTGTATCGTGGAGCATTGCTTATGATTTTGAGTACTTTGTTTTGTATGATCTGCAGGCGTATGGGCGCGGCGTATCCCTAGACAGGGGCTGCGTACGTCATCAGGAGTCGAATAAGTGTCATGTACATGGAGCTCGACACCCTTCTGTTCAGTGTGTTACACCCGTTGAGCATAGGGTAGAGATGTTTGAGCCTCGCGCTTGCTCTGTTGGTCATGTGTTGTATGTGGTGTCTCCCCCCCCCCCCCCCCCCCCCAGAGTAATTTCCCGGTCCAGCCAGACACCGAGGTATTTGACTTTCTCGCGGAAACGTATTGGGCCTGCATGTAGAGTTATTGGTCTGCAGTATCGGTGTTTCGCCGTTGAAGACTTCATTATCGGACCTTCATCAACGAGACGCGTTCCTGTTTTTGGTCGAGGTGCTCTGTTAAACTGTGACTTTTTTGTCGATTGCAAAAAGCTACTCATCTCACAAAAGAAATGTACATACTAACAATGTACATACTAACAATCAACATAAGGTACTATCAAACTACCAATAGGATTTGGCCTGGGTGAGAAACATCGCTGATTAGTGATAGCACAGTACGTCACATTAAGCCCACACAAGGACGACCGGTCTCACGACGACCGAGAAGATGGCTCCCGAACGTTTCGGCGGCGTTCAAATATATGCTAGAAGTGGGCATCATCCGCACGTCAGATAGTCCTTGGGCATCCCCACTACACCCAATAAAGAAGAAGGATGGCACTTGGAGGCCCTGCGGGGATTACTGGGCACTGGAAAAACGCACAATCCCAAACCGACACCCGGTTCAAAATATTAAAGACTTCACAAACGCACTAACTGGATCCACAATATTCAGCATAATCGATTGCAAGAAATAATCAAATAATTCCAAGTGGGTTGTTCGAGTTTTTACGAATGCCCTTCGGATTAAAAAATGCTGCACAGATATGGCAGCGTTTTGTGGACAAAGCCCTTAGATGGCTGCATTGTGCATCTTGGTATTTTCCGGAACTACCGCAGAGTATGAAGAACGCCACAAACAGTCTTCTATCGGATATGCAGCTATGGCATAGTGGTCAGTGAAGCAAAGTGTACTCTGCGTCATACACAGGTAAATTTCCTTGGCTAAGTCGTTTCACCGTCGAGCATCCGACCTTGGAAAGATAAGATTGAAATCATGAAGGACATTCCTCACCTGACAGACTTACATCAGCTAAGAAGATTCCTAGGAGTCTCAAATTGCTGCAGGCGGCATCTACCAGGACCAGACGAGATACAAGCACCACTGACAGCAGTTCTAGCAGGTAAACTCGCTTAAGGTTGGCGGCTACTGCAGCGGATACCGGAGATGCAGCGAGCTTTCAACAAGCCACTTGCAGATAGCAATTGTGTTAGCCCATTCTGTACATGACGTACCTCTAGGAGTAGTTGCAGACTCCAGCCAGCAAGCATTTGGTGCCGCTCTCCACCAGTATGTTGACGATTGTTGGCAGCCCTTGAGATTTTTCTCCCGCAAACCTACGGCATCCCAAGTCAAATGGAGCGCTATTGATCGCGAGCTATTAGCCGCATATGAAGCATTGCGGCACTTTTGCCCACATATCGAAGCCATCATCGTATATACGGACCACAAACAAGTTTTACCTTCAACACACATAAGGACAACTGGTCCCCAAAACAATTTCGGCGACTTGAATTTGTTGGGCAGTTCAGTACAGATATTAGGCACATAAGAGAGGCTGAAAATCTAGTGCCTGATTTTTTTTCTTCTTTTTTCCCACGGGTCGGATCCATCTCCTATATGGTAAATTACGGACAGCTGGCCACAGTACAGGCTACCGATGCTCAGCTAAAAGAATACTTACAAAGTGAATTGACAGGACTGCAGTTTAAACAGGCACAACCAGTAGGGGCTAAGGTAAAGATCTGGTGTGGTAAGTCACAAGGCAAAACGAGAATTTTCATACCAGAACGACTACGCAAATCTGTTTCTGGTGGAAGTCATGGTCTAGCTCAACCTCGTGCAAACACGAGCCTTAGGCTGCTGTCAGAACGGTTCGTATGGCCTGAAAAATTAATAAGCATAACTGCAGGTGGGCAAAATCATGTGTAGCTTCTCAGTAATGCAAGGTGGTGCTGCCCTCCACAGCCGACCATAAGCAAGGGGGAGAGTTTCCGAAAACAACAGACCGCTTCTCCCACGTTCACTTGGATATTGTAGGACCACTGCCAGAGTCAGAAGGGAGCCAGTGCTTGTTGACAGCAGTCGACCGTTATACGCAGTAGGCAGAGGCCCTATCCATCACTGACATCTCGGGGGAGACAGTAGTAAAAGTTTTTTTTAGCATCATGGATAGCACATTTTGGCTGCCCGTCACACGTTAACACAGACCAGGGGCGACAGTCCGAATCAGCACTGTTCCTAGAACTGGCTAAGCTGTGCAGGTTCAGCCATCATCATGCAACCAGCTGCCATCTAGCGAGTAACAGGTTGGTGGAATGCTGGTACAGGACACTGAAAGCTGCTATCATGTGTCACGAAGACAAGTGGAACTCCACATTGCCGCTAGTACTGTTAGCTCCCCACACTGTAGATAAACAAGATACAGGAGATTCAGTGGCAGATACCCCCCCCCCCCCCCCCCCCAGGGGGACTACAATCCTTTTGTGGGTACATGTGTGGTGCGCATGGGGCCCCCAGATATTGCAGTCTCCATCCCTGTTCCTCTTCTTCCCTTTCCTTGCTCCTTACTCCCTGCCCCGTCCTTTCCCTCTTGGTGGACTTCTTTATATCGACCTGGCTATCCTCCGAGTATTATTTTGGTATGTGCTATTGTCTAGTTTGCAGTTTCCATCTCCTTTTAGGCGTTTTTGCTCCACTTGGGGTTTGACCTCCATTTCCAACCTTTTTCGTTCAGTGTGAGCCAACAGGGATACATTCGTTTGAACTACTAAATCTAATTCCTGGTGATCATATACATGTTCCCGTTCCAATTCTCGATTAAATGCGTCATTCATTTCACGATTTGGCGCTGGGGTTCCTAACCTGACTAATAAACTTCCGCACATGACGTAACACATGTCTTCGATCAAGAGTAAAGCCCAATTATGTATCTCCTCATTCATTTTAAGATACCACAATTTATAGTGACGTTTAGCTGACATTTGCGTTTTGTTACTCCATGCCAGATGCGTTTCTGTTATACCACGTTTTATAGCGGTCGAATGGGAAAAAAGTATCCTGTGTCCGTCTCCTGGTTCTAAGCTACCTCTCCACCAATTTTCAGCCAAATCGGTCCAGCCGTTCTCGAATTATAAATAGTGTAACACGACTTTCTGTATATGGGCTCGCGGCAGTGGGAACGTCTGTCTCAGCTTCCTTGTATGCTGACGACTTCTGCCTATACTTTAGCTCCAATGGCGTTGCAGCTGCTGAATGGCAGCTGCAGGGCGCTATCCGCAAGGCGCAGCCTTAGCTGTAGCACATGGCTTCCAGTTTTCGGTTGCCAAGACCTGTGTCACGCATTTCTGCCGGCGACGCACTGTTCACGTTGACTCACGGCTTTATCTTGACGGCGAACCCTTGCTGTGGTGGAGACGCATCGGTTTTTGGGATTGGTTTTTGACACACGTTTGACTTGGCTCCCTCGAATTTGGCAGCTTAAACAAACGAGCTGGCGGCATCTTAATGTTCGTCGTTGCTTTAAGCACACCAGCTGTGGTGCCGATCGGTCTACCCTTCTATGGCTGTACCAGGCGTTAATTCAGTCCCGTCTAGATTATGGGAGCCTGGCTTACGGTTCAGCATCCCCTTCCGCATTACAGTTGGTGGACCCCATCATTGACAGCGGGATCCGACTCGCCACTGGAGCTTTCCATACTTATGGAGGCAGGTGTCCCTCCATTGTGGTTCCGGCGCCAACGATTACTGGCCGCTTATGCTATACACGTTTGTGACTTGCCCAGGCATCCCAATTAACGTCTCCTGTTCACTCAGTCGGTCATCCATCTTCCGGAACAGCGGCCCCGGTCAGGGTGTACGATCGCGGTTCACGCAAGAGCTCTTCTCTCTGGGCTTGAGGTTTTCCCTCTTCCACTTGCTTTCCAGGCCTCTCTGCGTATACCCCCGTGGTGTGTGCCCCGCCCTTGCCTTTGGCTCGATTTGGCACAGGGCCCGAAGGACTCTGTCCCTCCTGAAGCCCTCCATTGCTGCTTTCTTTCAATCCTTGCCGAGTTTCAAGGTTCTGACGTCTGTACTGACGGTTCGATGGTTGCTGGTCGTGTCTGTTGTGCTCTTACTCTAGGGGATCATTATGAACAACACTCACTGCCGGTTGGCTGCAGTGTTTTGACTGCTGAGCTGGTCGCCATCTCTCGCGCGCTAGAGTATATCCGCTCCTGCTCAGGTGAGTGCTTCGTTATCTGTAGTGACTCCCTGAGTGGCTTACGAGCTATCGACCAGTGTTTCCCTCGCTCTAGTCTGGCGATGGTTATCCGGGAGTCCCTCCATACTATTGCCCGTTGTGGCCGCTCTGTGGTCTTTGTGTGGACCCCGGGTCATGTCGGCATCTCGGGAAATGAATGTGTTGACACGCTGTTGGTGCACCAGCCTTGGAGATTGTGTGAAGAATGGCGCATCCTGCCTTCACCCAACAAACTTCCGGCTGTCAAGGAGGCTACCGTTGCGTGGCGCTCCTCCTTGCGGGTCTCTTGCAAGGACTCTGTTGTCCTCTGCTGGCTGCGCATTGGCCACACCTAGATGACACACAGCTATTTATTGCGCCGCGAGGACCCATCTTTATGTCACTGCTTTGATGGTGGTCCACATCTTGTTGGACTGTCCGCTTTTAAATCCACTGAGGCAGACGTTTGTGCTGCCTGATACGCTTCCTGCACTTTTATCAGATGACGTCGCGATGGCAGATTTAGTTTTGAGTTTTATTCGTGCAGGGTTTTTTTATCACTTGATCTAAGTGTTTATCCTTTTTTTGTGTTGAATCTGGCCTTTGGCCTACGATTTTAGACTGGGGTTTTTAGTGCGTTTCATGGTGGTTGGCTTTTCCTTTTTTGTATCTATGGTCGGCCAACCGCTGTCACACTTGGTGTGATTTTAATTCTTGTTTTCTGGTCTCTGTCTGTGTGTTTCTTGTCCTGTGTCGACTCTTGTCATCTCCATTGTTTGTTTTTATTCTTTGTGAGTGTTCAAAGTTCGTGGAAAAAGGGATTGATGGCCCTAGTAATTCGGTCCCTACAATCCCACAAAGCAACCAATCACTGTGGCTGCTCTATGGTGGTTAACTCGGTCCACATGGAGTCTACTATCCGGTCAGCTTTTGCCTATCGGCAACATCTTATTGCCGTCTTCTTTGACCTGCGTAAAGCCTACGACACCACCTGGCGCCACCACATCCTCACCACTCTTCACAAGTGGGGCCTTTGTGGCGCTCTGCCTGTTTTTATCCATAACTTTCTCTCTTTTCGCTCTTTCTGGGTCCAAGTTGGTTCCTCCTACAGCGCCTCCCATAGGGAAGAAAATGAGGTTCCACAGGGTTCCATGCTCAGTGTCCCTCTCTTTCTCGTAGCCATTAATGGACTGGTGGCGGCTGCTGGGCCGACTGTGTCCCCCCTCTTTGTTTGCTGACGATTTTTGTATTTACGTTTCTTCCTCCATCGTGGGTGCTGCAGAACGCCATCTATGGGGGCAATCTACTGGGCACAATCTTGGGCGCTCTCACGTGGCTTTCAGTTTTTGGTGGCCAAGTAGTGTTGTGCATTTCTGCCGTTGCTCTACAGTCCATCCCCATCCGGACCTGTTCCTCGATGGCCAATCCCTCGAGGTGGTGGACGCCCATCGCTTCTTGGATCTGGTCTTTGATGCCTGGTTGACATGGCTCCCTCATCTTCGCCAGCTGAAGAGGACGTGCTGCTTGCATCTCAATGTTCTTAAATGTCTGTGCAATACCACCTGGGGTGCAGACTGCTCTATTGCACTACTGCGATTGTACAAAGCACTGGTCCAGTCTTGTTTGGACTTCATGAGTCCTGTCTGTGGTTCAGCGTCAGCTTCGACATTGCAGATTCTAGACCCCATTCACCATTGTGGGGTACAACTTGCGCTTCCGGACTAGCCCCGTGATTAGCCTTCTCGCAGAGATGGGGATTCCACTGCTGCGAGTTTTGCGCCAACAGCAGCTGATATCTTATGCACTCCACATTCACTACACCCCAAAGCACTCTAATTATGGTCTACTTTATCCAGACATGCAGATCAACCTCCCGCTGCGAATTATATGCAACTAGGGGGACAATGTTCATTCTGGCGCATTTTGTTAGTGCGGGTGGCCTACAGGGGCAGGTCCCCCTACTGATCGAAACTGTGTTGTTTTACAATGAACATTTCGGGCCATTAGAAGGATAGTAAACGAATTCGATAGTGCAGAGGGTTTGGCAGTTTGTCAGTGCAAGGAAGCTTTTAATGATTCCGGTATTAAAAAAGACATTGCTGTGATTAGCACTCATTTTTCCCATATTCTGCAAGTATTAAAAAGCTTGAGACACGAGGTTTGGCGTTGAATGAATCTATTCAGTTAATAAATAAAATTATTCTAGTGAACTCCACATGGCCAGAGGTATTTCCAAGATAATTCAAAGAAAGTTTGAGAACTTTTTAAACAATAACTCAGGCTTTGAACCCTTGTGCAAAATTGATAATTTTACTAATCGAACAGGTGAACTTTTACCAGAAACAATAAGTGCCAACATAGCACCCAAATTCAAATACTGCCCAGATATCTCAATTGATGTAGAACAGTCCTTTCCTGTTTATAAAAATGTTTTGAGTGATCGAAGACGAACATTTGGAACTGTACTTGGTCATTACGGTTACAATACTAGAAAAATGTAAAAAAATTATAAATGATGCTTTGATCCAATACTATTGATTAAAAGTTAATGCTTTTCAAAAAAAATTCATGATTGTCCGTTGTTTTTTAAATAAAATATGACGGAGTATTCGATCATGCACCTCTGTGTGCTATATATGTCAACGTTGGCCCTGTACTATCGATTGTTTCGCTACAACTCGCTCGCAAAGCATCCGCTTCTTACCGAAACAATATTATTATTATTATTATTATTATTTCTTTCTTTACTTTCTCAGACATTAAGTCTGGTTAAGAATGGAAAGTGACGCGGACCTTGATCAAGCGTCACATCCTATTAACTGTACGGTATGTGTTATATTGCATTTAGGAACTTTCGGGTAATTGAACATGTATCAATAATTACGGATTTCTGTAGTTGTATATATATGGTTGGCTGTAGCTGTATTGCATTGATGTACTGGTGGATATTGTGTGGTATGACTCATGTAGTTGATAGTATAATTGGTATAATGTCAACTTTATCCTGATGCCACATGCCCTTGACTTCCTCAGCCAGTTGGATGTATTTTTCAATTTTTTCTCCTGTTTTCTTTTGTATATTTGTTGTATTGGGTATGGATATTTCGATTAGTTGTGTTAATTTCTTCTTTTTATTGGTGAGTATGATGTCAGGTATGTTATGTGGTGTTGTTTTATCTGTTATAATGGTTCTGTTCCAGTATAATTTATATTCATCATTCTCCAGTACATTTTGTGGTGCATACTTGTATGTAGGAACTTGTTGTTTTAAAAGTTTATGTTGTAAGGCAAGCTGTTGATGTATTATTTTTGCGACATTGTCATGTCTTCTGGGGTATTCTGTATTTGCTAGTATTGTACATCCGCTTGTGATGTGATCTACTGTTTCTATTTGTTGTTTGCAAAGTCTGCATTTATCTGTTGTGGTATTGGGATCTTTAATAATATGCTTGCTGTAATACCTGGTGTTTATTGTTTGATCCTGTATTTCAATCATGAATCCTTCTGTCTCACTGTATATATTGCCTTTTCTTAGCCATGTGTTGGATGCGTCTTGATCGATGTGTGGCTGTGTTAGATGATACGGGTGCTTGCCATGAAGTGTTTTCTTTTTCCAATTTACTTTCTTCGTATCTGTTGATGTTATGTGATCTAAAGGGTTGTAGAAGTGGTTATGAAATTGCAGTGGTGTAGCCAATGTATTTATATGAGTGATTGCCTTGTGTATTTTGCTAGTTTCTGCTCGTTCTAGAAAGAATTTTCTCAAATTGTCTACTTGTCCATAATGTAGGTTTTTTATGTCGATAAATCCCCTTCCTCCTTCCTTCCTGCTTAATGTGAATCTTTCTGTTGCTGAATGTATGTGATGTATTCTATATTTGTGGCATTGTGATCGTGTAAGTGTATTGAGTGCTTCTAGGTCTGTGTTACTCCATTTCACTACTCCAAATGAGTAGGTCAATATTGGTATAGCATAAGTATTTATAGCTTTTGTCTTGTTTCTTGCTGTCAATTCTGTTTTCAGTATTTTTGTTAGTCTTTGTCTATATTTTTCTTTTAGTTCTTCTTTAATATTTGTATTATCTATTCCTATTTTTTGTCTGTATCCTAGATATTTATAGGCATCCGTTTATTCCATCGCTTCTATGCAGTCGCTGTGGTTATCCAATATGTAATCTTCTTGTTTAGTGTGTTTTCCCTTGACTATGCTATTTTTCTTACATTTGTCTGTTCCAAAAGCCATACTTATATCATTGCTGAATACTTGTGTTATCTTTAGCAATTGGTTGAGTTGTTGATTTGTTGCTGCCAGTAGTTTTAGATCATCCATGTATAGCAAATGTGTGATTTTGTGTTGGTATGTTCCAGTAATATTGTATCCATAATTTGTAGTATTTAGCATGTTGGATAGTGGGTTCAGAGCAAGGCAGAACCAGAAAGGACTTAATGAGTCTCCTTGGTATATTCCACGCTTAATCTGTATTGGCTGTGATGTGATATTATTTGAATTTGTTTGGATATTAAGTGTGGTTTTCCAATTTTTCATTACTATGTTTAGGAACTGTATCAATTTAGGATCTACTTTGTATATTTCCAATATTTGTAGTAACCATGAGTGGGGTACACTATCAAAAGCTTTTTGGTGATCAATGTATGCGTAGTCTAGCGACCTTTGTTTAGTTTTAGCTTGATATGTCACCTCTGCATCTATTATCAGTTGCTCTTTACATCCTCGTGCTCCTTTGCAGCAGTCTTTTTGTTCTTCATTTATAATTTTGTTCTGTGTTGTATGTGTTATTAATTTCTGTGTAATGACTGAAGTTAATATTTTGTATATTGTTGGTAGGCATTTTATGGGGCAATATTTTGATGGATTTGCTGTGTCTGATTGATCTTTAGGTTTCAGATAAGTTATTCCTTGTGTAAGTGTATCAGGGAATGTGTATGGGTCTGCAATGTAACTGTTAAATAATTTAGTTAGATGTGAATGTGTTGAGGTGAACTACTTTAGTCAGAAATTTGCTATTTTATCTTTTCCAGGGGCTTTCCAATTGTGAGTAGAATTAATTGCTTGGTTGACTTCATGTTGCAATATTGTCACTTCAGGCATTTGTGGTATCAACTGGTATGTGTCTGTTTCTGCTTGTATCCACCATGCATGCCTGTTATGTTGTACCGTGTTTGACCATATGTTGCTCCAGAAGTGTTCCATGTCTGTTATGTTAGGTGGATTGTCTATTTTAATGTGTGTGTTATCTATTGTCTGGTAAAATTTCTTTTGGTTTTGTGGTGAATGTTTGGTTTTGTTTCCTTCTATTTTCACTTTTTTTGTATCTTCTAAGTCGTTTGGCCAATGATTGTAATTTCTGCTTCTTTTCATCTAATTGCTCTATCGCTTCTTGTTGTGAGATATTACCTAACCTTTTTCGTTTTTTGTATGATATTTCATTTCTTACAAATTGTGTTAGCTGTCCGATGTGTTCTCTCAGTTTTTCTATTCTGATCTGTAGGCTGTGTTGCCATGCTGGTTTTGTGGGTTTCTTCTGTGTGTTGGTTGGTTCTGATCTCTGCCTAGTGTGTATATTTAGTGTAGTGAGTGCTCCTATATAAACGAGTAGTTGTAACTCTTCCATAGTTGTATTTTCATTTATTTTGTTGTGTATGATTGTGTTGATAGTTATTGTTGTTTTGACTTGTGGGTTATTTGGTGTTCTATGCAAGAATGGTCTGATGTCTGTATTTGTGTCTTTGTATTCTATATATGTCAGCTGAAATTTTTCTTTTATATCTAACATGTGTGTCACTTAGTGTTCTGCCGGCCGCGGTGGTCTCGCGATTCTAGGCGCGCAGTCCGGAACCGTGCGACTGCTACGGTCGCAGGTTCGAATCCTGCCTCGGGCATGGGTGTGTGTGATGTCCTTAGGTTAGTTAGGTTTAAGTAGTTCTAAGTTCTAGGGGACTGATGACCACAGCAGTTGAGTCCCATAGTGCTCAGAGCCATTTGAACTTAGTGTTCTATTTGTGCTTGTTCTGGTGTCTGTCTGAAGATTTTGTTTTCCTCTGATTGTTTAATTGATGCGTGTTGTTCTTTGTTTGTTTGCTCTGGGATGTTTGAGTCCATTACTGTATTTTCTTCTTCTTCTGATTGCACATTATTTTGCTCCAGTATTTGTTGTACTTGTTGTTTGATGTTTTCTAATTCTGACTGGGGTATCCTGTTATTTTTGATTATTACACGGATCTGATCAGCTAGTCGTCGTTCTGTTAAAGATTTTAATTCTGAGTATTTCGTAATAAATGTTGCGTATACTTGTGATCTGTATCCAGTTGTGTTGGTTCCTAAGTTTGTTGCTTGGTAATAACAGAACATGAGGTGTCGGTTAACTTCATCTGACCACCTCATCCTCTGTCTTTGTTTTCCTTCTATAGTGGTTGCAGGAATCATATCCTGCAAAACACCTCTACTTGGATTTAAATCATTTTCCGTGTGGCTAGCAGTGTCGTTACCATTCTGGACGGTCACAGGGTTCAAGCGTCGTCCCCGACCATGACAGCGCTTGTCCGAGGCTTCATTAGTTCTGTCCTGAACCAACTAATCACACTAAAAGGAAGTTAGCCCTATTAGTGATTTGTTCTTTTCCTCGCCTTTTACGACTGGCAGAACATAGCGGAGGTCTATTCTTTTCCCGGGCCTCTACGGGTTTTATTATTATTATTATTATTATTATTATTATTACTATATTACTTGATCTGTGTCGTTTACCAGTCATGACATGACAGACTGCGTCAAGATTAATTACATATGTACATTTAAAAAAATATTCACAAAATTAAGACATTTATACTTAATAGAAACAATATTTGTTTGTCCATTCACTTAGGTCACTATTAAAGAATTCACCAATGGAGTACAATGGGCATTCTTTCAGGTCCTGTGCTACTCTCCTTGTGAATGTTCGTAGCGGCAGGGATTGCACTGCGTTCCCGTCAGTCGACACCTGGGTATTTCGATACTCCTCTTGTTACGGGTATTGTGATTGTTTATATCTTGCCTCATGCTGAAGACTCCTTGGTTTTCTTTCACGCTGATGAGACATAGAAACACATACTGGCTGTAGACTGTCATAATTCCGAACTTCTTGTATAGGCCTACAGTGCTCCTGTCTTTTGCTTGATGTGATTATTCTGAGAGCTTTTTTCTGTAGAATTAGCACATCCTTACAACCTGCAGAATGTACCCATAACAGTACGCCATAATTGATGTGGCTTTGGAATAGGGCATAATATACTGTTATGAGATATTGGTCACTCAATACACCTTTTAACCTCCTCAGAAGGTATATTACACGGGAGAGCTTGGAGCACACATACACTGTGTGTTTGTTCATTGTTAGTCTCCTGTCTATCATGAAGCCCAACAGTTTGACAGCCTCCATATTATCATGGCATCCGATGTTGTTAAGGGTGCATATCAGATATTGTGTTTTTTCTTCATTCATTTTCATTTTATTTTTGATGAAACATTCTTTGTTTTGGAAGAGTACATCTGTTTCTTGGAGTGACTCTGCAGCAGTTCTTCCTTTGGCAAAAAGGGTGGTGTCATCAGCAAACTGTAACATATTGTTGTTATAACCCATATCATTGACATAAATAACGAACAGTAGAGGCCCTATGACGGACCCTTGGGGTACTGTATATTCCAGCTTTTGTTCTTGTGATGTTGCTCCATGAATTGATACCACTTGTCTCTGATTTTCCAGATAAGACTGAAAAGTTGCCAGAACTACACCTCCGACACCGTAACACTTCAATTTATTGTGCAATATCTTGTGGGAAATGCAGTCAAATGCCTTGCTAAGATCACAGAGTGTCAGCGCCACATTTTCTCTGTCTTCGAATCCTTGCCTTATTTTTCTGGTTAAGTCCAGTGCTGCAGTAAACGTTGACTTTCCCTTGCGAAAACCACGCTGTGTGTCCTGGAAGAGCTTATTTACTTCAAAATAATTCTGTAACTGGAGTTTCATAACAGACTCCATAACTTTAGCGAGAATAAGAATAATAGAAATTGGTCTGTAGTTGGACACTTCACACGGATCGCCTTTTTTGTAGATTCGTACTGTCCATTCTAGTTTAAGAAATTTTGGGAAGACACCAGAGGATAAGCATTTGTTAATTGCTATTGATAATAGTTGAGTAAGCTCTAGAATAATTTTCTTCAGTATTGTGCAAGACATACCATAGATATCTTCGCTCTCAGAGTTCTTGTATGACTTGACTACTTTTACGATATCCTTATGGTGCACTTCCTTCCAGTTTTCAAAAGTGCTACTGGTTATGTTTCTCATGTGACTTGTGGGGACTAAGCCTGAGTCACGTATTTCATTAATAGTATCTTTCACTATCCTAGCAAAGTACTGATTGAAGGCGTCAGGGCTACCGGAGTTTAAGGCTGAGGTGGGCTTTTTTCTGCACTCGTTTACCAGATTCCAAGCTGCTTTGCATGGATTGTGAGCCTCTTTAATGAACCTGTCATTGTATCTCTTTTTTGCCTCCTCCACTTGCTTTCTGTAAATTCGTTTGGCTCTTACATAGTTACAATGAAGCAGGTCGCTAGATGGGAGATCTCTAGCTGCTTTCTTACGGTCCCTGAAAATTAGCACAATGCATTTTAATTTGTTTAGCTCAGGGGTATACCACATCTTCCCTTCAGTAGGTTTGTCCCTTCCTTTAGCTTTGCCTGTAGGATACTTCTTGTGGATTTCTGGAAATAAATGATCAAATGTAGCTTTTAATGATTGGATCAGACATTAGAATGAGGCACTGGCCCCCATTCCTGCAATTTTTTGCAGCCAGTGTACACTTGACAGGGCTATTTTAAGGTCATTTAGTCTTTCTTCTTTTATGATCCTTTTACTAACATAGCAAAGAAGGAGCATTTCTTGAAACACTGTATGCGTCACCATTTTGCAAATTTTTAGAAAATAGTCCCAGAAAGGCCTCCTTCCTAACCTGTATCAGAAAGTAAACAGAAAATATCAGCATTCTAAATGTACCGATTTTTCGCGTGACTAGCGCTCTTCCTCGTAATTGATATGCTCAGGGTTCGACCTAGAGATATAACGTACGCTGTAACTATCTAGTTTCTTTTTATTATTTGGCATATTTCGACACTTTTCATGCATTTTTCAAGCGTATTTTAAGGTTTTTATGGTGCATATAATCCGGTCTTCCAATGATAAGCAATTTGGGTTGGTAAGCATTAAATAAAGGATTTTTTTTTGTTGCGGACAAGATATTCTCATAAAATTACAATCACGAACTTTCCCCTCTGAATTGCAAAATATTATGTTGACATCCACCTACACAGGGGGAAGTGACCATCGTAATAAAATCAGTGAAATCAAAATTCACGTGGAAAGCTTTTGGTGTTCATTTTTCCCACAGTGCTGCTCAACATAGGAGTGGACTGTAAGTGATTCTATGAACCCTATGCAAACACAAGTGTGAATTGCAGAGGGTGTCATGTAGATGATGCTAAACTTTAATCAACTTCATACTTGCAACAAGACAGATAATTTAACAATATAGACTTACAGAAGTCTAGATAAAACAAATGGTTGTCTATAATTATGCAGATGATTGACTGTATGTAGGTGTGCTGTACTCAGTTGAATACTGCACTAGAACTGAATTGACAACGTGAGAATTATTCATTTATTGCTTAACATGATCTTTACATACTGATTGCTTAAAACCGGCTGGCTCTTACAGTTGGCGAACTTTTAATATTGAAAGCTAAGTGCACTTCCGAACAATAGCGTCTTGCGCAGCTTGAGACACGGATCCGGATTGTATTATTGCTGGTTCCAAGCATCGGCTGTGTAAGCGCATACACATGCTCTGCGCTTGAAGAAAGCGTGTATAATGCAAATTGTGTCTTTCGCTTTCTTGTGCAGGATTTGTCGCTTACCACCACCAGTAGCCGCGACAAGTCGCAAGGAATGGAATAAATATTCACCAAATAACTCACTACGATAACGTTTAATGCTCGCATTGGCTACGACATTAACAGCAGAGTGCTGAGAACAACCCTGAACGCTCATTGGCTGTCGGAGAAATCGTGACGTAGAAGCGTAGAACAAACCTAAAGCCAACCGCCATCGTTCACTAATCTCAACTATAAATGCAGCAAATGAAGCAAGCGGAAGGGAACGCAAACGTTTAAAAAATGAGTTTGACAGGAAATGCAAAAAGGCTAAGCAGGAATGGATAGAGAACAAATGCAAGAATTTAGAATCATATTTCACAAGGGGAAAAGGAAAATTAAAGAGAAAAGAGGAGCGGCTGTATGAATATCAGGGGCTCAGATGAAAAACCAATCCTAAGCGAAAAGGGGAAAGCTTAAAGGTGGAAAGTGTACATAGTGTCCGTACAAGGGGATGAACTGGAAGATAATTTTATAGAAAGAAAAGTAGATGTAGGTGAAGAAGAGATAGGAGATTTGGTACTAGGAGAAGAATTTGACAGAGCTCTGAAAGATCTTAGTAAGAACACGGACCCTGTAGTAGATGATACTCGATGAAAACTACTGATAGCCTTGGGAGAGCCAGCTATAGAAATGTCCATCTTGTGTATAAGATGTATGAGACAAGCGAAATACCCTCACACTTCAAGAAGAATTTAATGATTCCAATTCCAAAGGAAAGCTTTTGACAATGTTGACTGGAATACTATCTTTGAAATTCTGATGGCAGCAGGGGTAAAGCTGGGTTTACACAAGCAAGTCGCTTGCAGAAGTTTTTGCTGCAAGTTATTGCGAGCCGCTTGCAGCTGTGTTTACACAGCAGCGCAAGAATTAAGCAAGATTCTTCCGCAAGTTCTGTGGCAAGAAACTTGCGTCAACAACTTGTTGATACTGTTTACATACGCTTTCAGTACCACTACGAGTGTCAGCCGAAGTATAACATCACAAGTAGGCGGGTGAGATATGCTGCAGCTCTTGTAATTGTAATGAAAAACGTGAAAAAGAAAAAGAGAAGTATTTGGGTTAGAGAGTGGATAATGAGAAGATCGCAAAATGGTGCCTATAATAACCTTTTGCAAGAACTGGGTATCGAGAGCATGGATACTTTTGAAAACTTTTGCAGAATGTCCTCAAATGATATGGAGTATTTGTTTATGTTAATAGCGACCATCATATCAAAACGAGACACAAACTCCCGTACTGTTATTTCAGCAAAGGATCGTTTGCTAGTCACTCTATGATTTATAGCTACAGGGGAGAGCTACGAATAAAATAGGCATTTCATTTATTTATGTGAAACATACAACCAAAAAAAGTTTGAATTTTGAAATCTTTTCGTTGTAGGAGACCCATACAAGTCCCTAATGTACCTGTTTCACATTCCCGTCAGCATGATTTCTCTAATCGTACCCGACGTATGTAGAGCCATTTCTGACGTCTTGAAAAGAGAAAATTATTTGAAGGTATGTGAAAACATAAGAATGAAATTACATTTTTATTGAAATAAACTGCATTTTACAGAATGATATGCTTATAAAAATGTTTTTTTCTAATGCTCATAAAATAAAAAGTGACAAGCTAATTAAATAGAACATGTAATAATTACACATCTTCTTTTTCCAGACTCCTAAAACCGCAAGCGAGTGGATACAGGTGGCAAAGGGGTTGTGTCTTGAAATTATGCTACTTTCTCTGTACTTCTTTCACAGATGTGTCGAATATCGACGAGATTCCGTTTAATGCGATCATCATCTTCACTCTATCCTTAAAGTCCCGGTTATGCACGTTCCATATTTCGAGTAGCTCTCCACGGCTTCAGTAAAATGTTCTATATCCTGCTTCATCCATTCCCGTTTCTCCTCCATTTCTGAAATTTGTTTGCATATAATACGTAAGATGATTGCATAAAATTAAGCCACCACTTTAAGTAAAATGTTAAATGTAAGTGTTATGCAGACGACATACTTACTATAACTTGCGCTTCCTACTTGCAGGAAATAGAAATAAATCCTAAAAGCTGCAAGTTACTTGCAGATACTTCTTGCGTGGTGTTCACACTGGAAGCGGAAAACGTGCAGCAAGTCACTTCCGCAATAAATTGCTATGATCGCAAGTCTACTTGGCGATATGTTTACACTCGCAGATCGCGCGGCAAGTTCCTCCGCGCAAGTAAATTGCTGCAATAACTTGCTAGTGTAAACCGAGCTTAAAGTACAGGAAGCGAAAAGCTATTTACAACTTTTACAGAAAGCAGACGATAGTTATAAAGAGTCGAGGGCCATGAAAAGGGAGCAGTGGTTGAGAAGGAAGTGAGACAGGGTTGCGATTTTAATTAGTCTGTATATTGAAAATTCAGTAAAGGAAAAAAAATAAAAATTTGAAGTAGGAATTAAAGTTAAAGTAGGAGAAATAAAAACTAGAGGTTTGCCGATGACATAGTAATTCTGTCAGAGACAGCAAAGGACTTGGAAGAGCAGTTGAAGGGAATGGACATTGCCTTGAAAAGGAGATGTAAAATTAGCATCAACAAAAGCAAAGCAAGGATAATGAAATGTAATAGAATTAAATCAGGTAATGTTGGGGAATTACATTAGGAAATGAGACACTTAAAGCAGTAGATGAGTTATGCTATTTGGGCGGCAACATAACCGATGATGGCCAAAGTAGAGAGGATATAAAATGTAGACTGGCAATGGCAAGAAAAGCATTTCTGAAGAAGAGAAATTTATTAACACCGAATATTTATTTAAGTGTTAGGAAGAATTTTTCTCAACGGATTTGTCTGGGGTGTAGCCATGTATGGACGAGAAACAGTCAAGACACAAAGGGAATAAAAACTTTCAAAATGTGGTGCTACAGAAAAATGTTGAAGATTAGATGGTAGATAACTAGTAAGGAGGTACAGAATAGAATTTTGGGGACAAGAAATTTGTGGTATAACTTGAGCAAAAGGAGGGATCGGTTGATTGGGCCGCATTCTGAGACATCAAAGGACCACAAATTTAATATTCGAGGGAAGTGTGGGGGTAAAAATCGTAGAGGGAGACCAAGAGAAGAATACAGTAAGCAGATCCAGAAAGATGTAGGTTGCAGTAATTGTTTGGGGATGAAGATCTCGGCCAGGATAGAGTAGCATGGACAGCTGCATCACACCATTCTTCGTACCAAAGACCACACCACCACCAAGTACAGTGACTATTGCATAGCCAGCAGAACCTATTTCAAGATGCGTGTAAGAAAGCCTTAATAAAACACTACTATGTAGAGTTAACTTTACTTTCAGTTTAAGGTAAAAGACAGGAAAAATTAAGAATGCAAACAATTAGGCAGGTAAGTTATCTTGTTAACTGTGGGATGTGTCTTTCTCACACGGCATAAACAAACTAACATTTTATTCTAGTAAATTAATACATTTAGGAAACACGAAAATTAGGGCGACAGTACTATTTTCAAGTGCCCTTCATTTTCATGTTTTTTGTTAATTTTGAATTCTCTTACCTTCTTGGTTCGTATGTAAGGATGTACCCTGGTGGCAGACGTATTCTGCAGCCTGTGTGAGTTCAGGGAGCATTTGCATTATACTCGCAGGTTCTTCGAAGCTGCTAGTAGCAAATCTAGCTGCAAACCTCTGAATTTTTTCGGTGTCTTCCTTTAATTCAACATACTGGGAATCCCAAACACTCGAGCAGTACTGTATGCGGTTTCCTTTATAGATGAGGTACAATTTCCTAGAATTCTCCCAGTAAACCGAAGTCGAATCATTCGCCTTCCCTGTATCATCCTTACGGGCATGTTGCATTTCGTGTATCCTAGTATCCTCTGGTAAATTGCCATTTGCTTTATCTGCAACTGATCGTATACGTCGTTCCAATTAATATCTCTAAACATTGCACCATTTTGGTACTTTGTCAAGATATATCTATATATTACTACAGTTTCACTTAATAGAATGTCCTCATAAATCATACGCAAAGAACTTGACATTGCAACAAACAGAATAGTTTGCTTTGTCATGCCTGTCAGAATTTTTTTTATCAAGTTGCAAGACTGGTTAGATACCCAATAGGAACACGTTTTCCTTAGCGGACATCGCTGCACTGAATCAAAAAGCTTTTTTGAAAGTGAATAAACACAAAATCAGTCTGGTTTCCTCTGTCCATAGCACGTAGGATATTTTTGAGGAGGGCAACCTGAGTTTTACGCTGGCAATGGTTTTGGAATCCATGCTTATTTCCATCGAATAGGTTATTTTTTCCAAGCAGGGTCCGCAGCTCGTGGTCTTGCGGTAACGTTCTCGCGCACGGGGTCCCGGGTTCGATTCCCGGCGGGGCTAAGGATTTTCTCTGCCTCGTGATGACTGGGTGTTGTGTGTCTTTCATCATCATTTCATCCTCATAGACACGCAAGTCGCCGAAGTGGCGTCAACTCGAAAGACTTGCACCAGGCGAACGGACTACCCGACGGGAGGCCCTAGCCATACGGCATTTCCATTTCCATTTTTCCAATTCGTTTTTAACGGGTGACAGGGACAAAGAACCCATTGAAATTTTTTTAAGTGCTTTATCTGAAAACTACCTTGAGCAGTTAAACAGAGAACCGACTCGTGGCGAGAACATATTAGACCTTCTGGTGACAAACAGACCCGAACTATTTGAAACAGTTAACGCAGAACAGGGAATCAGCGATCATAAAGCGGTTACTGCATCGATGATTTCAGCCATAAGTTGAAATATTAAAAAAAGAAGATTTTTCTGTTTAGCAAAAGTGACAAAAAGCAGATGTCAGAGTACTTGATGGCTCAACACAAAAGTTTTTTTAAGTACAGATAGTGTTGAGGATCGGTGGACAAAGTTCAAAACCATCGTACAATTTGCATTAGATGAGTATGTGCCAAGCAAGATCGTAAGAGATGGAAAAGAGCCACCTTGGTACAACAACCGAGTGAGAAAACTGCTGCGGAAGCAAAGGGAACTTCACAGCAAACATAAATATAGCCAGTGCCTTGCAGACAAACAAAAATTACGCGAAGCTAAATGTAGTGTGAGGAGGGCCATGCGAGAGGCGTTCAATGAATTCGAAAGTAAAGTTCTATGTACTGACTTGGCAGAAAATCCTAAGAAATTTTGGTATTATGTCAAAGCGGTAGGTGGATCAAAACAAAATGTCCAGACAGTCTGTGACCAAAATGGTACTGAAACAGAGGATGGCAGACTAAAGGCTGAGATACTAAATGTCTTTTTCCAAAGCTGTGTCGCAGGGGAAGACTGCACTGTAGTTCCTTCTCTAGATTGTCGCACAGATGACAAAATGGTAGATATCGAAATAGACGACAGAGGGATAGAGAAACAATTAAAATCGCTCAATAGAGGAAAGGCAGCTGGACCAGATGGGATACCAGTTCGATGTTATACGGAGTACGCGAAGGAACTTGCCCCCCTTCTTGCAGCGGTGTACCGTAGGTCTCTAGAAGAGCGTACCGTTCCAAAGGATTGGAAAAGGGCACAGGTCATCCCCGTTTTCAAGAAGGGACGTCGAACAGATGTGCAGAACTATATACCTATATCTCTAACGTCGATCAGTAGTAGAATTTTGGAACACGTATTGTGTTACAGTATAATGACTTTTCTGGAAACTAGAAATCTACTCTGTAGGAATCAGCATGGGTTTCGAAAGAGACGGTCGTGTGAAACCCAGCTCGCGTTATTCGTTCACGAGACTCAGATAGCCATAGATTCGGGTTCGCAGGCAGATGCCGTGTTTCTTGACTTCCGCAAGGCGTTGATACAGTTCCACACAGTCGTTTAATGAACAAAGTAAGAGCATATGGACTATCAGACCAATTGTGTGATTGGATTGAAGAGTTCCTAGGTAACAGAACGCGGCATGTCATTCTCAATGGAGAGAGATCTTCCGAAGTAAGAGTGATTTCAGGTGTGCCGCAGGGGAGTGTCGTAGGACCGTTGCTATTCACAATACCCATAAATGATCTTGTGGATGACATCGGAAGTTCACCGAGACTTTTTGCGGATGATGCTGTGGTATATCGAGAGGTTGTAACAATGGAAAATTGTACTGAAATGCATTAGGATCTGCAGCGAATTGACGCATGGCGCAGGGAATGGCAATTGAATCTCAATGTAGACAAGTGTAATGTGCTGCGAATACATAGAAAGGAGGATTCCTTATCATTTAGCTACGATATAGCAGGTCAGCAACTGGAAGCAGTTAATTGCATAAATTACCTGGGAGTACGCACTAGGCGTGATTTAAAATGGAATGATCATGTAAAGTTGATCGTCGGTAAAGCAGATGCCAGACTGAGATTCGTTGGAAGAATCCTAAGGAAATGCAATCCGAAAACAAAGGAAGTAGGTTACAGTACACTTGCTCGCCCACTGTTTGAATACTGCTCACTGGTGTGGGATCCGTACCAGATAGGGTTGATAGAAGAGATAGAGAAGATCCAACGGAGAGCAGCGTGCTTCGTTACAGGATCATTTAGTAATCGCGAAAGCGTTACAGAGATGATGAACTCCAGTGGAAGACTCTGCAGGAGAGACACTCAGTAGCTCGGTACGGGATTTTGTTGAAGTTTCGAGAACATACCTTCACCGAGGAGTCAAGCAGTATATTGCTCCCTCCTACGTATATCTTGCGAAGAGACCATGAGAGATTAGAGCCCACACAGAGGCATACCGACAATCCTTCTTTCCACGAACAATACGAGACTGGAATAGAAGGGAGAACCGATAGTGGTAGTCAAGGTACCCTCCGCCACACACCGTCTGGTGGCTTGCGGAGTATGGATGTAGCTCGCACCAGAATACGCTGATTCCCGCCACGTGCTGGTTAGGACGCATGACACGACCGTTCTACCACCACCAGACATCAACAGCTACCCCCCCCCCCCCCCCCTGCGGGTCCGGGGTAAGAATAGGCCCGAGGTATTCCTGCCTGTCGTAAGAGGCGACTAAAAGGAGTTTCAACCGTTTCGGCCTTCCATGTGATGGTCCCCCTTGGGGTTTGACCTCCGTTTTTCAAAATTCTACAGAAGTACGAGCCTTTTGGGGAAGGACGCCTTACGTGGTGTACCACTGGTCCTCAGTGCACTAAGACCTTGGCGCTCAGCATTGTAACGGCGTTGTAACCATACCCACTATTCCTCAAATTGGGCCTAAACGCCTGATGGGTTGTACAAGTTACACCCATAGTGCGTACCCATCTGCACCTACGATCATGACGGACATTCCATGGCACCCGAAATCCAGCACGGTAGCCAGCCCGTTGTGGTGGGGTCGTCATGTACCCTCTAGGTTGTAGCCCCCTGACAACACAGGGATCGTACTGCACCCTCCTCACATCGACCAAGGAGTAGATGCCCGTCTCCTTGGGGCATCAGGACTCCCGGCAACGGTCATCCTGCCAGGTGGTCCATGCTGAGGCTGGGTGGCGCCCGTGGGGAGAGCCCCTGGTCGGAGTGGGTGGTATCGGGGCGGACGTTTCGCAGATGAAACGTCAACATGTATCGGGTCGCTCTGCGGCCGAGTCTTTGAAAAAGAAAAGTACTGTCTCTGGTTCTGGTTCTCCTGCCCTTTCCCCCTTGGCCACTCCCTGGGAGGAAGGAGAGGCCCGCCGACTTGGGGCGAAGTACTTCCCCCGCTATTTAGTCTGTTCTCGGACCGATGGGGGGACGTTCGCCACCTCCAAGCCCATGTTCTTTGTCCAGCACATTGAGGACATCTTCGGGGAAATCGAGGCTCTCAGTAAAATGCGTCCGGGGTCCGTTCTTATAAAGACCACCTCCACCACTCAGTCGGCGACGCTCCAGGCGTGCGACCGACTAGGGGACATCCCAGTGTCCATTGTCCCGCATCTGGCACTGAATAGGACGCAGGGGGTTATTTTTCATCGGGACCTCCTGCTGCAATCTGATGAGGAGCTCAGGGCCAACCTGGAGCGCCGAGGCGTGCATTTCGTCCGGCGAGTCCAGCGCGGCCCCAAAGACCGTCGCATCGACACCGGGGCCTTTATCCTCGCCTTTGAGGGGGACGTTCTCCCGGAAAAGGTAAAGGTGATGTGCTACCGGTGCGACGTGCGACCTTACATCCCGCCTCCTATGTGCTGCTTTCGGTGTTTGCGCTTTGGGCACATGTCGTCACGGTGTGAGGCTGAGCCCCTTAGTGGCGATTGTGGACGTCCTCTTCGTGAGGAGCATACATGCACCCCACCACCTCGGTGCGTTAACTGTCCTGGCATCCACTTGCCTAGATCCTTAGACTGCCCCGCGTATCAAAAGGAGAAGAAGATTCAAGAACTCAAAACTTTGGATCGTCTCTCTTATTCTGAGGCCAGGAAGAAGTATGACCGCCTCCATCCCTTGACGTTGACCACTTCGTTTGCCTCAGTCGTGTCCACTCCTTCCACAGTATCCTCACCCATATCCTGTCCCCCCTCCACCTCCTCCCACCATCCGGGGTCTAAGCCTCCGCCTCCCAAATCCCTCCCTTCCAAATCCTCGTCCCCCGTGGCCCCTGCCCCCTCTGCCCCAGGGGCCACCCTTCCTCCCCCCCCCCCCCCCCGCCACCGCCACCTGAGAAGCGATCCTCTTCTCAGGCGTCCATCGGGGAAACGTTCCGGACCTCAGCTTCCGAGGTCCGGCGTTCCAAAACAGACCCCGCACGTGAGGACCTTCTTCGGGTCCAGCCCACCATCCCTGTGCCTCCTCGGACTTCCAAGAAGGCCTCTAAGAAGAAGTCTCTATCCCCCTCTCCACCCCGGCGCGTTTCGTCTGACGCTCCATCCATGAGTCGCTGCTCCCGGCCGTCTTCAGTTTCGCCGGGACGCTCTGCTGCCAGGCGCTCAGCTGGCCTCTTGTCGGCAAATGATGCTGCCCCTCCTACACAACCCGGGACAGCGGCCGCAGCTGGCGACGCCTCGATGGAAGAGGATCCGCCTCCCGCCGGTTGTAGCGTTATTCCCTCGAAACCTGGCCCTCCGCGGCCGTCGAGGTGACCAGCTCTTCCCCCGTCTCGTTCCCCCTCTTTTTTGACTAGCGATGGCCTTGTTACATTGGAACATAAGAGGTATTCGATCTAATCGGGAGGAATTACAACTGCTCCTCCGCCTGCAGTGTCCGCTCGTCCTTGGTCTCCAGGAAACCAAGTTGCGCCCAACTGACCGTATTGCCTTTACCAACTACACCTTGGAGCGGTATGACCTCACCCCTGTGGACGGTATCCCAGCTCATGGTGGGGTCATGTTGCTCGTTCGGTACGATGTCTATTACCATCCCATCCCATTGACCACCCCACTCCAAGCAGTAGCTGTCCGTATTACTCTTTCTGCTTTTACTTTTTCAGTTTGTACCATCTACACTCCATCGTCATCCACAGTTCGTCGGGCTGACATGATGCACCTGATTGTTCAGCTTCCTCCGCCGTTTTTATTGTTTGGCGACTTCAATGCCCATCATCCCCTTTGGGGCTCTCCTGCATCCTGTCAAAGAGGCTCACTCTTGGCGGATGTCTTCAACCATCTCAATCTTGTCTGCCTCAATACTGGCGCCCCGACTTTCCTCTCGGACTCTACTCATACCTACTCCCACTTGGACCTCTCGATCTGTTCTACCACTCTTGCCCGTCGGTTCGAGTGGTATGTCCTTTCTGACACCTATTCGAGCGACCACTTCCCCTGTGTCGTTTGTCTCCTGCACCACATCCCATCCCCACGTCCTACGAGCTGTAACATACCGAAAGCTGACTGGGGACTTTACTCCTCCCTGGCGACCTTTCCGGACCACGATTTTCTCAGTTGTGACAGTCAGGTCGAATACCTCACGGCTGTTATCGTCAATGCTGCCGAACGTTCCATTCCTCATACTACCTCTTCTTCACGTCGCGTTTCCGTCCCCTGGTGGAATGAGGCTTGTAGAGATGCTATCCATGCTTGACGACGTGCTTTACGCACCTTTCGCCGCCATCCTACGCTGGCGAATTGTATTGGATACAAACGACTCCGAGCGCAATGCCGTAGAGTCATCAAAGACAGCAAAAAAGCTTGTTGGGCCTCTTTCACCAGCTCCTTTAACAGTTTTACTCCCTCTTCTGTCGTTTGGGGTGGCCTGCGCCGGCTGTCGGGCATTAAGGCCCACTCCTCGGTGCCTGGCCTGACCTCAGGGATTGAGGTCCTTGTTGATCCTGTGGCTGTCTCCAACGCCTTCGGCCGGTTTTTCGCAGAGGTTTCAAGCTCCGCCCATTACCACCCTGCCTTCCTTCCCAGGAAAGAGGCAGAAGAGGCTCGGTGACCTTCCTTCCACTCGCTGAATCTGGAAACTTATAATGCCCCCTTTACTATGCGGGCACTCGAACGTGTGCTTGCACTGTCCTGGTCCTCTGCTCCGGGGCCAGATGCCATTCACGTTCAGATGCTGGCACACCTTTCTCTGGCGGGCAAAAGCTTCCTTCTTCGTACCTACAATCGCGTCTGGACCGAAGGTCAGGTCCCCATGCGTTGGCGTGACGCCCTCGTTGTTTCTATACCCAAACCCAGGAAGGATACACACCTTCCTTCTAATTACCGCCCCATTTCTCTTACAAGCTGTGTCTGTAAGGTGATGGAGCGCATGGTTAATGCTCGGTTAGTCTGGATTCTTGAATCTCGACGGCTACTTACCAATGTCCAATGCGGCTTTCGTCTCCGCCGCTCCGCTGTTGACCACCTTGTGACCTTGTCAACATTCATCATGGACAACTTTTTGCGAAGGCGCCAAACTGTAGCCATGTTCTTCGATTTGGAGAAGGCTTATGATACCTGTTGGAGAGGAGGTATCCTCCGCACTATACACAGGTGGGGCCTACGCGGTCACCTGCCCCTTTTTATTGATTCCTTTTTAACGGATCGAAAGTTTCGGGTACGTGTGGGTTCCGTATTGTCAGACGTCTTCCTCCAGGAGAACGGAGTGCCCCAGGGCTCTGTCTTGAGCGTAGCCCTTTTTGCCATCGCGATCAATCCAATTATGGATTGCATTCCACCTAATGTATCAGGCTCTCTCTTTGTCGATGACTTCGCGATCTACTGCAGTGCCCAGAGAACATGCCTCCTGGAGCGCTGCCTTCAGCGTTGTCTAGACAGCCTATACTCATGGAGTGTGGCAAATGGCTTCCGGTTCTCTGAAGAGAAGACGGTTTGTATCAACTTTTGACGATATAAAGCGTTCCTTCCGCCATCCTTACATCTCGGTCCCGGTGTTCTCCCATTCGTGGAAACAACTAAGTTTCTAGGGCTCACATTGTACAGGAAACTTTGTTGGTCTCCGCACGTCTCTTATTTGGCGGCCCGTTGTACACGTTCCCTTAATGTCCTCAGAGTTCTTAGTGGTTCATCTTGGGGAGCAGATCGCACTGTCCTGCTTCACTTGTATCGGTCCATAGTCCGATCAAAGCTGGATTATGGGAGCTTCGTCTACTCGTCTGCTCGGCCATCCCTCTTACACCGTCTCAACTCCATCCAACATCGGGGGTTACGTCTTGCGACCGGAGCCTTCTACACTAGTCCCGTCGAGAGTCTTTATGCTGAAGCTGCCGAATTACCATTGACCTACCGGCGCGACGTACTGCTGTGTCGGTATGCCTGCCGGCTGTTGTCAATGCCCGACCACCCCTGTTATCAGTCCTTCTTCGCCGATTCTCTCGACCGTCAGTACGGGTTGTATGTGTCTGCCCTGATGCCCCCTGGAGTCCGCTTCCGTCGCCTGCTTCGACAGTTGGATTTTGCACTCCCTACCACCTTCAGAGAGGGTGAGAGCCCGACACCACCATGGCTGCAGGCTCCGGTTCATATTTATCTCGACCTCAGCTCACTCCCAAAGGAGGGTACTCCGGCTGCAGTGTATTGCTCACGGTTTGTCGAACTTCGTGCTCGACTTGCCGGTCACACCTTTATTTACACCGATGGCTCCAAAACTGACGATGGTGTCGGCTGTGCCTTTGTCGTCAGGGCCGCCACCTTTCAATACCGGCTCCTCGACCAATGTTCCAGCTTTACGGCCGAGCTTTTTGCTCTCCATCAGGCCGTTCAGTATGCCCGCCGCCACCGCCATTCATCGTATGTACTCTGCTCTGATTCCCTCAGTGCTCTTCAGAGCCTTGGAGCTCCCTATCCGGTCCATCCCTTGGTGCAACGGATCCAGCAGTCCCCCCATTCTTTCGCTGATAATGGTTCTCCTGTCAGCTTTCTGTGGGTTCCCGGACATGTAGGAGTGTCTGGGAATGAGGCTGCTGATGCTGCAGCCAAGGCTGCAGTCCTCCTGCCTCGGCCAGCCTCCCATTGTGTCCCATCATCTGACGTTCGTGGGGTTGTTTGTAAGAGGCTTGTGTCGTGGTGGGATGCTTGGTCATCCCTCCCAGGAAACAAGCTCCGGGCAGTAAAACCGCTCCCAACTGCTTGGACAACCTCCTCCCGACCATCTCGGCGAGAAGAGGTCCTTCTGACCAGGTTGCGGATTGGGCATTGCCGGTTTAGCCACCGCTACCTGCTCTCCGGTGACCCAGCCCCGCAGTGCCCTTGTGGTCAAGCATTAACAGTGCGCCATGTTTTATTGTTCTGTCCCCGCTTTAGTCAATCTCGTGTTGTCCTGTCCCTGCCATCTACTTTACCGGATATTTTAGCTGATGACGCTCGAGCAGCTGCTCGTGTTCTGCGTTTTATAACTTTGATTGGCTTGTCCAAAGACATCTAACTTTTTTACTTATTTTATCTGCATCTTTCTCGGGACTTTCTGGTGTCCCCCCGTCCCCTTGAGTTTCACTAGATTCCATGTGCTCTAACAACTGTGACTGGGCGCTAATGACCTCAGTAGTTGAGCGCCCTTAAACCCCACACAAAAAAAAAGAAAAAAAAATCAACAGCTACCAGGATGCCAAAATAGACGCGTCAACAGCTTTACTACAACAAGATGGATATCAGAATTACAACCTGACTGCTACACCACCCGCAAAGGGCATCAAGCTCGAGCCAGACATCAGTGCCACGCCTACAGTGAACCCCATACCAAAATGGCCGACGATTTACCACGAATTTATCCAGCTGATGATGATTACACGACACGACACCGATCCTGTGGGCACACCGCACGGAGCTCCCGCGCTGCGATGGCTTCCGACCGACCGTGACTTCATCCCACCTATCGCGACACGCTTTACGACCGAGGGGCGCGACGCCGTTAACACGGACTTACTTGCTACACCGTCCGCGCCGCGCGCTACGTTTCGTTACACCTACGCCACCACAACAACCGCGAAGCGACTAACGAAACAGTGTGCACAATTGACACACGGACAAACACCACCATAAAACTGTGATATCCAACGCAACTATATTTCTCCGCAGTCCGCCGATGCTTCAGAGATATTACCCGCGCCGCTGACACTCGCCATTCCACGGGTGTGACGTCACCACCGCCCGCCTGGCCGTCGCACATCGGACCACAGCTCCAACCGGAATATCACATCACACCACACCATGCCGACAGGTACAACACACAATGGCCATACCTCATAGGCCATCACAGTCGGTCCGAGCAACGCCAAGCAACTACTGCACGGCGACACCTGTGGGAACAAAACAAAAGACCACTACGGGAGCCAACCACCGTCTATCTAACTCCACCTGCCGCTCGTTCACACATACATTTGCTGTAAGCGAATGTATGATGATGACAGCAGGGATCGAGGACGACCAGAGCAAGCTCTTAACACTTCTCAACCATCTTGGTGAATAATTTGAGCTCGTCAGCGATCTATTGCTAAATACCCCGACGATGTAGTCACTAATATTGCAACGATTATCACGCACGCAGGAGCGACAACTGCACCTCGTCATAAACGAGACGACGCTGGGCGACACACCATCGGCCTGATGGCGCAAACTGCGCCTGAAAATTGATAACCTACTACCAGACCGGGCCCTGTGGTCATTATGCTTACTCAAGCTCCCAGAGCAAATACAGACGGCACTTCTATTACATGCGGACACACCTTTGGAAACGCGCCTACAACTGGCCGATAAGATGCTGGCACTCTTAAGCCAGCGACGGCAGAGACAGCGCTAAACACTGCTAGCAGACCTCGGGCAACCCCCCCCCCCCCCCCAAACCCTCTTGCAGGCCGCGACCGCTGCACGTCGCAACAATCACGGCGCACAGACCCAGCTCCTGCAGGAAATAAACAAAGGAGACGGCCGACTCCCGGGCCGCCACAACATAGCCTAGCCAAAACAAAACGACAAGCGGCTACTGCTGGTTTCACGCGCGATTCGGCGCCAACGCACGCCGCTGCCGATAGCCGTGCGGCTAGCCAAACTAAAAGGCCGGTTCCCACTAGGGCTGCCGCGCGTCAAAACCGCGCGTCAGCGGCGTGGTTGCCATGGAAACGGCGTCAGCGGCACGGCGCGGCGGGCTCTGCGTCGCGGTTTGCCCATGTCGAACCGCTTCCGCTGCCGCGTGACGCGCTCCAGGTGCGCGCCGCCAATCACAGAACGCGCTGAGCGTGACGTCAGGTACGGAATCCCGGGCCACACGAACTTTCGCCGAACCGCTGGCGCGGACGCGGCGGCAGCTATGAAATACTTATCATCCGATTCCAAGGAAACTATTCGACAGAAAAATTTGATTCTTGGGCAAGTTACAGCCTGACACCTTCTCTCGATAAATGACAGAATTTCTTTTCGTTATTCGTCGTGGTTACTTGCTGTATCGCATTTACGTAAACCTTTACACAAAATTTTTATGAGTGTGCAGAGGTAAAAACGCATTGCGTGGACTTTGCGTACAGTTCATTTTAGGTAATACATTATTGCTTATGAAATTTAGTCAACATATCGAAATTGTTTTTAAAGCTGAGAGCAGATCGATAGCTATCACCGTTCTCGAGATATTGAATGATATGTCGGCGGACGGGCTGTGCGGTGCTCGCGCGCGGGACGCTCGCGACGCGACCGGTACTTCGTCCTGCTCGTCGTAAACCATGTGGTTGTATCAACTGCAAATTTCGTAAACGGTTCAAGAAATCGAAACGTGTTTTTTTGCAAACGATAACTTGTAAAGAGTCATGTATTTCGTCGCATCATAAATATCCAAAATCTGTTTATCTACCGAGATATGAAAGAAACTACAGTTTTTCGGAAGGGATAGATGAATTTTTTTAAACGGCATTTAATAGCATGTGGAATGAGAAGTTAAACCGAGACTAATTTGCTGGTATGTCATAAGATGTAATTTGCTAAGTATCTACAGCTATTGATTATTTCCTTTGGAAGTAGCAAACGTTTTTTTCTATATCCAGTGTACTTTATTGGTTCAAGACGCGTTTTGCCTTTTACTTTAAGGTATCTTCGGTGGAATCTAGAATGATTCAGTTTTGTTTTGATATGTAATGCTTGCAGATTATAAAACATTTCACATTTTTTTTACGTGAATAATTGATTACTTACAGTGAATCGAGTTTTTGGCGGATATCTGCGTTTCTCCTCACCTGGTCACATGCTGGAGGTTGAACTAAAACTTAGTTTGTGGAACATAAGCACATTTTCATGTTCGCTCTTTTTTCTTCTGTCATTATCTGTAGACATTTTACCGAAAACACTGAATTGAAGTCGTAACTAGTGTGTTCACCTTATGTCCCTTCCTGTTTGGTTTGTTTATGTATATGTTACCAACCTAAAGAATTATATGCTGAAAACTAATGTTTGTTTATTTCTGTTCTCCTTATATCTGTATGTGTGTGTGTGGCTAGCCAGTGATAGTTATAGAAAGTTGAAAGTGAATGCAGTAGTTGTCAGACAGTGGTTGAAATGTTTGGTGTTCAGCTGATTTCAGTTTTGGTTTAAATGTTTTGTGGAGGAGTGCATGGAAGAGTAAATTCACTGCTTACATTAATTGACACCTCATAATATGTCCTGTCAACTTACCCCTCTTGTAGTCAAAGTTGTGCCGTAATTTCCTCTTCCTCCTCTATTTAATTCCGTACCTCTGCTTTAGTTACACCATCCTCATATCTAATCTTCAGCATTCTTATTGATCACCACGTTTTGAAAGCGTCCACTGTCTTCTTGACAGAACTGTTCATCGCCCACGTTTCACTTACATACAAGGCTGCACTCCACACAAATACCGAACTCCACACAAATACCTTTGTAAAATAGTACCCAGTCATTAGAATTTATATTTGATGTGAACAATTTTTTTTTCAGAATGCTGTTGTTATTCACAGTCTTCATTTTATATCCTCTCTACTTCCGCCTTCTCAATTACTGCTTCCCTTTCAAGTCATTGAAGTCTTAGAAATGCAGTTTGGTTTCTGTACAAGTTGTAGATAATCTTGTGGCCCTGTGTTTTATCGATGACATCTCCAGAGTTTCAAAGAATGTTTTAATTAAAATTGTCAAAACCTTTCTCTAAACATGCAAATGCTATAAACACAGTTTCGCAGTTCTTCAGTGTGTCTACTTAGCTAAGTTGTAGGATCAGTATTGCCTTGCGTGTTCAGACATCTCACAGGAATCTAACATTGTGCTTATGTTAGTTTGTACAACCCCTCCCCCTCTCCTCTCTACATATTCCTTCCACTTTCTAGCCTTCTCTCATTTGCTTAGTTCTGGCTTTGCCAAATGAGTTCTTGACAGTTGTTTCTCCTTTGAGCAAAGTTTTCTTTGTTCTTTCTCATTTTTCATTCCCCTATGTTTTCCAAGAGCAAAATCGCATTCAATTTTGGACTTTCTGTTAATGTCATATTTAGACATTTCTATTTCCGATGGCCTACTTTATTTGCTACTTTTTTATATTTTCCCTTGTGTCAAATTTAATATATCACGTTTTATCTAACGATTTCTACTGTACCTTCTTCCCGTTCACGTACTCTGCTGCATTCACCACTTCTTCTCTGAAAGATATCCATTCGTATTCTAGCGGATTCCTTCCTCTGTTTCAGTCAGTCGTTGCATTACGGTAACTTTAAAATTATCGAAAAACTGTGGGTCTTGACTTATTCAAGTTCCATTTCCTTAATTTGCTACCGTTTACTGTCTCTTTAGTTGTAAACCGCAGCTCGCAACCAATAAATTATTGTAGGTTTGCGTCTGCACCAGGAAATGTCTTAGAATTTAAAATCTGGTTTCGAAAACTTTGTTCCAAAAATATATTATTCCTTCATGATTCTTAAGCAAGGTGCTGGCGATGATTACATTATGCTCTGTGCGAAATTCTATCAGGTGGCTTCCACTTTCATCCCTTCCCCCAAGCCTTTGTGTTCTTACTGTTTTCCTGTACATGCTACCGTATCACATTTTAAATTTTTGTCTCGCTTAACCATCTGAATAATCTCTTTTGTCGTACATTGTTTCAATATGTTAGGAGATAGTGAACAATCATGAACGCTAGTCATGAAATCTGTTTATGGTAAAATGAGAAAACATGAATAATGAAATATGTGAAAGAGTACAATGTTCAGAAAATGAAAAATTGGTATGTCTTCACCAACTTCGTTTTTCCTTCATGTAGGTGTAAGATATAGTTATTCAAACACACCGGTCGTTTCGGTGGGTCCCAGCCCGTACCTCAGTGGCTGTCCGTCATTGGCTACCGCTAGCGTCTGCCGCTTCCAGGTGGGAACGCCAATTCCGCGAGCCGCCGCGTCAACGCGGAAAACGCTTGCCGCTGCCGTTGCCGCACGCCGCGCTGCCGCACTCTAGTGGGAACCGGCCTTAAACCGGCGCACCAGCCCGCCTCCCTACAAGCCGCCTTTCTACTGGAGATACGAAAACATATAACACGCCACACACACGGGCAGACGGCGCGCGCATTTTTGTTCACGACCGCCGGCTACAAGAGTATCCTGCTGGTGGATACGGGCGCGGACACCATCACAGGAGATAACAAGCTCTCATCCATACAACTCCGAGCTGCAAATAGCTCAGTAATACCGGTAATGGGGAGAACCTGCGCGACGCTCTGACTACACGACCATACACCACGTCCATCGACTTTCTTTGTGGCCGAAACGGTGGAGCCGGTGCTCGGTGCGGACTTTCTGTCATTACCGCGTTATTATAAAGCGACGGAATACACCCTGTAGGGGGCGTCTGCGGTGACAGTCTGCCGTCCACCACAGACATTTCCCCTCCACCGCTAGACACGAAAAGATCACGGCCTAAGAGAACTTCTACAAAGAGAACAACAAAGCATGTACGAGCAGCTACGCAGCCTCCTTCACGAACTGCACAGCCAACTGCAACGAATCCGGCAGCAACTACAGTCAGCCCGGCGGACCCGAGAGCCGCAGGGTAACTGTACAACCGCTAGCACCGATACACAAGTTATTACAGTGAGTGCCCATTATACTTGGTGACGCAGCTCTCGCGAGTGGGTTGAACAGTGACAGTGTTTACGCATTCGCGAGCAGGTCGAATAGTGACAGTGTTTATGCTCTCGAGAGCGGGTTACCCACCGACAAAGCTGCCACCCCTGCAGACAGATCAGACAATAGGGTTCGGTACCCTGGACCATCCCTCCTACCAAACAAAACAGTTGGTGTAGTTACGGACGGCACCGTCCAAGAATTAATACGACTTCGGGACTGCCCGTAACCGCCCCCCCCCCCCCCCCCCCCTACCTCCACAAACTCAAGGAGGCCAAGGCAGCCATTGAAGAATTAAAGAGTTTCTCCAGGACGGTATAATCAGACCTTCGGACAGTACATTGGCACCTCCTATCACGTTGCGGCCAAAGAAAGACGGCACCACCACGGCGACTACTAGAACCTCAACGCCAGAACGATTATAGATATCCCACACGAGTTGGCAGGGGCAACCATCTTTAGCGTACTGGACTGTAAAACACTACTCCCAAATACCTACGGCCTCAGGGGACGGTCACAAAACAGCCAATACCACTCCATTCGGTTTATGTGAAATCTTATTCATGCCGTTGGGGTTGAAAAACACAGCACGGACGTGGCAAAGATTCATTGATGGGTTGTTTTTCAATGTGTCATACTGTTAATGCTATTTATATGATTTAATTATATTCTCAAAATCCACAGACGAACACGAACAACACTTGCATGGAGTATACAACAACCTGTCAGTACATGGGGTGGAAATTAATATTGACAAATGCCAGCTGCGACAGTTTTGTATCACATTTGTTAACCAGCTGGTCGACACAACAGGCATATGGCTGACACAGGACAAAATTGAACAGATCAATAACTGGTCCGCTCCCACAAATTACCAGGAACTACATAAATTTCTCGGCTTTGTCAATTTATACTGACGATACCTTCCCCACGCAGCTGAAACTCTACTTCCGATCACAGCAACTCTACAGCGGAAAAATACATCGGGAAAGAGAAAGCTAACACGGAAGCCTTGATGCAAACTGCATTTGATGACATTAAAGCTCAACTAGCCCACACTGTCACATTCGCACTACCTTCACTGGATGCTCATTCATCATTACATCAGACTCAAACGACTGAGTGAGTGATAGGCACTGTATTACAGCAGGAAGTGCCAGGGATGATGCAACCTCTCCTGTTTTTCTCAAGGAAACTGACAGACTCTCAAAGGAAGTGGTCGACTTTTGACATCGAACTACTGGCCGTGTACGACATGGTGCGCTACGTCTGCGACAATATTGAAGGGAGACCATTAGCTGACCCACTAAAGAATATGTCTGCCAACTCCACACCACGCAGATTTAGGCACTTGGACCACATCCCACAGTTCACAACAGATGGTCGCTGCATCGCAGAGCAGACAATATGGTTGCAGACTACCTGTCTCGCCTAGCCACTGTGACCACTCAACTGGATCTCGATAACCTCGTGGATGCACAGCCAACAAATACAGACCTGGAACAATTCTTGTCAGGTGGCAACACGGGGTTACAACTACGACAATGTCCAGTGCTTGGAACCAGCAAACTAGTTTGGTGCGACATGTCAACAGGGAGATAACGTCCTTTCGTCTCTGCCAACTATCGCCGAACAATATTCGACTTGCTCCAGAACTTAGCTCACCCTGGAGTGTGTCCCATGACAAAACAAGTTTCGGAGGGTTATGTGTAGCCCAATATGAAGAGAGATTGTGCTACTTGGACATGAGTATGCATTCCTTGCCAGAGGGGAAATCCACAACCAGCTGCCGTTAGGAAGCTTCCCTGTCCTGAAGGGCCATATTTGCCGTGCACTTATAGATTTAGTGGGGCAACTACCTGAATCGAACGGATTTTGTTATATCCTATCAGTCATCGACTGAACAACTCAGTGGCTGGAGGCCGTTCCACTCAGGGACATATCAGTGGAGCCAGTGGCGACATCGTTCATCGACTGATTGATAGTGAGATTTGGCTGCCCTGAGTCGCTTACAACCGATAAGGGCAGACAATTCAAATCGACCCTATTTACGGAAGTGTGCCGCCTCTGCAGCTGCCACCACTTCCATACCACAGCCAACCATCCACAGTCAAATCGTCTAGTGGAATGGTGGCACTGCACGCTGAAAATAGCACTGGTGTGCCATGATAGCGAATGGTCAGAGGCCTCACCTTGGTTGCTGCTGGGTATTAGAATGGCCCACAAAGAGGACCTCGATGCCTCACTAGCGGGGATCATCTACGATGAAGCGATTAGTCTCCCGGTGGAATATGTTACGCAGACAACAGACGAAGGCAACGAGTACCTCCCAGATCACATAGATAGGTCAGAGAATGGATACGCAGCTTCAGAGTCCCACTGCCGTCCCACCACACAACACCCACTGCATTTGTACACAAAAACATACAGACTTGCATTCACGTAATGCTACGCAGAGACGCCATCAAGCCAGCACTGCACCCAGCGTACAATGGACCATATAAAGTACTCAGACAGGGACCCAACACATTCAAAATCATGCTAGCCGGCAAACCCACTACTGTGTCCGTCAGTTGACTGAAGCCAGCATAGACTTTGGTGGAGACGCTGGGGAACAGTACCACCCCTTTGGCCCCCCTCCATGACACAACCTCCTTTTCTGTCACAATTGATGTCAAGCACTACCTTCCTGAAGACATCACAGTGTCTCTATGTGACACAATGATCGTGGTATCTGTCACAGACGAAAACTGACAGTTTGGCAACAGCACTGCATCACGATCATTGTACCAGATGATGACGATGATGATTATTATTATTATTATTATTATTATCATTATTATTATTATTTCTTTCTTTTCTCAGACGCTATGTCTGGTCAAAACGGAAAGTGACGTGGACCTTGATCAAGCGTGACTTCCTTTTAACTGTATGGTATAAGTTATATTGCATTTAGGAACTTTCGGGTAATTGAACATGTATCAATAATTACGGATTTCTGTAGTTGTATATATAAGTTTGGATGTAGCTGTATTGCATTGATGTACTGGTGGATATTGTGTGGTATGACTCCTGTAGTTGATAGTATAATTGGTATAATGTCAACTTTATCCTGATGCCACATGTCCTTGACTTCCTCAGCCAGTTGGATGTATTTTTCAATTTTTTCTCCTGTTTTCTTTTGTATATTTGTTGTATTGGGTATGGATATTTCGATTAGTTGTGTTAATTTCTTCTTTTTATTGGTGAGTATGATGTCAGGTTTGTTATGAGGTGTTGTTTTATCTGTTATAATGGTTCTGTTCCAGTACAAGTTGTATTCATCATTCTCCAGTACATTTTGCGGTGCTTACTTGTATGTGGGAACATGTTGTTTTATAAGTTTATGTTGTAAGGCAAGCTGTTGATGTATTATTTTTGCTACATTGTCATGTCTTCTGGGGTATTCTGTAGTTGCTAGTATTGTACATCCGCTTGTGATGTGATCTACTGTTTCTATTTGTTGTTTGCAAAGTCTGCATTTATCTGTTGTGGTATTGGGAGCTTTAATAATATGCTTGCTGTAATATCTGGTGTTTATTGTTTGATCCTGTATTTCAATCATGAATCCTTCTGTCTCACTGTATATATTGCCTTTTCTTAGCCATGTGTTGGATGCGTCTTGATCGATGTGTGGCTGTGTTAGATGATACGGGTGCTTGCCATGTAGTGTTTTCTTTTTTTAAATTTACTTTCTTCGTATCTGTTGATGTTATGTGATCTAAAGGGTTGTAGAAGTGGTTATGAAATTGCAGTGGTGTAGCCAATGTATTTATATGAGTGATTGCTTTGTGTATTTTGCTAGTTTCTGCTCGTTCTAGAAAGAATTTTCTCAAATTGTCTACTTGTCCATAATGTAGGTTTTTTATGTCGATAAATCCCCTTCCTCCTTCCTTCCTGCTTAATGTGAATCTTTCTGTTGCTGAATGTATGTGATGTATTCTATATTTGTGGCATTGTGATCGTGTAAGTGTATTGAGTGCTTCTAGGTCTGTGTTACTCCATTTCACTACTCCAAATGAGTAGGTCAATATTGGTATAGCATAAGTATTTATAGCTTTTGTCTTGTTTCTTGCTGTCAATTCTGTTTTCAGTATTTTTGTTAGTCTTTGTCTATATTTTTCTTTTAGTTCTTCTTTAATATTTGTATTATCTATTCCTATTTTTTGTCTGTATCCTAGATATTTATAGGCATCGGTTTTTTCCATCGCTTCTATGCAGTTGCTGTGGTTATCCAATAAGTAATCTTCTTGTTTAGTGTGTTTTCCCTTGACTATGCTATTTTTCTTACATTTGTCTGTTCCAAGAGCCATATTTATATCTTTGCTGAATACTTGTGTTATCTTTAGCAATTGGTTGAGTTGTTGATTTGTTGCTGCCAGTAGTTTTAGATCATCCATGTATAGCAAATGTGTGATTTTGTGTTGGTATGTTCCAGTAATATTGTATCCATAATTTGTATTGTTTAGCATGTTGGATAGTGGGTTCAGAGCAAGGCAGAACCAGAAAGGACTTAATGAGTCTCCTTGGTATATTCCACGCTTAATCTGTATTGGCTGTGATGTGATATTATTTGAATTTGTTTGGATATTAAGTGTGGTTTTCCAATTTTTCATTACTATGTTTAGGAACTGTATCAATTTAGGATCTACTTTGTATATTTCCAATATTTGTAGTAACCATGAGTGGGGTACACTATCAAAAGCTTTTTGGTAATCAGTGTATGCGTAGTGTAGCGACCTTTGTTTAGTTTTAGCTCGATATGTCACCTCTGCATCTATTATCAGTTGCTCTTTACATCATCGTGCTCCTTTGCAACAGACTTTTTGTTCTTCATTTGTAATTTTGTTCTGTGTTGTATGTGTCATTAATTTCTGTGTAATGACTGAAGTTAATATTTTGTATATTGTTGGTAGACATGTTATGGGGCGATATTTAGCTGGGTTTGCGGTGTCTGCTTCATCTTTAGGTTTCAGATAAGTTATTCCATGTGTAAGTGTATCAGGGAATGTGTATGGGTCTGCAATGTAACTGTTAAATAATTTAGTTAGATGTGAATGTGTTGAGGTGAACTACTTTAGCCAGAAATTTGCTATTTTATCTTTTCCAGGGGCTTTCCAATTGTGAGTAGAATTAATTGCTTGGGTGACTTCATGTTGCAAAATTGTCACTTCAGGCATTTGTGGTATCAACTGGTATGTGTCTGTTTCTGCTTGTATCCACCATGCATGCCTGTTATGTTGTACCGTGTTTGACCATATGTTGCTCCAGAAGTGTTCCATGTCTGTAATGTTAGGTGGATTGTCTATTTTAATGTGTGTGTTATCTATTGTCTGGTAAAATTTCTTTTGGTTTGTGTTGAATGTTTGGTTTTGTTTCCTTCTATTTTCACTTTTTTTGTATCTTCTAAGTCGTTTGGCCAATGATTGCAATTTCTGCTTCTTTTCATCTAATTGCTCTATCGCTTCTTGTTGTGAGATTTTACGTAACCTTTTTCGTTTTTTTTTTTTTTTTTTTTTTTCTGACATTTCATTTCTTATAAATTTTGTTAGCTGTCCGATGTCTTTTCTCAGTTTTTCTATTCTGATCTGTAACCTGTGTTGCCATGCTGGTTTTGTGGGTTTCTTCTGATAAACCAGTAGTTGTAACTCTTCCATAGTTGTGTTTTCATTTATTTTGTTGTATATGATTGTGTTGATAGTTTTTATTGTTGTTTCGACGTGTGGGTTATTTGGCGGTCTATGCAAGAATGGTCTAATGTCTGTATTTGTGTCTTTGTATTCTACATATGTCAGCTGAAATTTTTCTTTTATATCTAACATGTGTGTCACTTCGTGTTCTATTTGTGCTTGTTCTGGTGGCTGTCTTAAGATTTTGTTTTCCTCTGATTGTTTAATTGATGCGTGTTGTTCTTTGTTTGTTTGCTCTGGGATGTTTGAGTCCATTACTGTATTTTCTTCTTCTTCTTCTTCTTATTATTATTGGTTTGTGGGGTGCTCAACTGTGTGGTTATCAGATCTGTTACAAAGATCCAATCTTTACACAGTCCATACTAGCCACTTTTTTGAATGATGACGAAATGATGCGGACAACACAAACACCCATTCCTCGAGTACGCCTCCACCACAGGATCACATATAACCACCAGCGGACGACCTAAAGATGGAACCTCCAGTACCACCTCCTTAGCCAGTACTGATGCCACAAATAGGTAGACCGCTGCACCGACCCAGACATCTAGACGAGTACGAGCTAGACAGCATCTCCAGAGACGACCTGCACCACACTTCAACACAACTTAAGCACTCCATGCCTTTGGGGGGGAGCCATGTGGGGACAAAACCTGTATGGACTTCCATCCCCAAGAAAATATCTCTGCAAAAACATTATCTTTGGACCTTGGGTAGTGTGTTCTGAGACACCAAGTGTTTAAAGTTGTATCTGTCCGTGTAATGTGTATAAATAAATATTGTGTGTGTGAATCGGTAATGTTGACAGTCTTTACACACCATGAACATCATATTCGTTACCCAATTCCTACAAATTCATTCGCTGACAGTTGGGTGAATTGTTATATTCGGTTTGTATAATTTTAATTGAGATCTTAACTTTGAAAATTGCAGGGTCATAATTTTCAGTGACATTTTATCTTTAGGTAAAAATAGAAAATTATTTTCATTGACTAGCTTTTTTACCATATTTTGAAATTTTGGCATTGGATCTTTATTGATTTCAATTATTCAATTTTCATTGAAAAACTTTAAAGGTTTGGAAATGTAATCATCTTCACTAACCACTACTAAAGTATTTCCTTTGTCTGACATTGTTATAATAGCTTTACAGCATTTTTAATTATTTTGGATTTGTTGTTTCATTTATTTTTACTAATTTCTAATTTACTAAAATGTGAATGTTTAATAGCAACTTAAAACACCAACACTGTAAAATGTGAATTAGTCATCTGTAGTATTGAGCAGTTTTGAAAAAGTTAAGAGACATTTGGTTACTTAAAAATAGATGCAACTTACACATTTTTCAATGTAACATGTATCTTTCCTTTTTTTGCCCCCTCTCTTAAAAGTGCTCCTGATTTCTGACTTCATCTATAGAATGCTGCTTTTATGTTGCACAAATTACGTAACATAAGAGTTGGCCTTAATATTAATTTTGTTGTATTTTAATATAATATGTTTAGTTGAGCACTGATTATTAAAAAAATTCATATTCAGTTTCATGATATTGGTTCTTATCCCTCTTAATTACTAACTTAATGTGATAAGCGGTGGATTGAGCATCCAGTACTTGATTCATAGTCCCTCTACCCTAATCAGCAGTCGATGTTCATGCAGCTTTGATACCTGCTCCGTTCACTGCCACTACTTGCCATCGTATGTATAACTTATTTTAATTTTGGTCATATTTTACACATCTTACATTTACTGATATTAATAGATGTCTCTCTAAATCTAAATTGTACTTACTTTTCAGTCATATGGTTTGAAAATGGTCACTATTTGACCAAAACCAGTTGCCATTTTTAATAAATGCTCTGTTGCAATCAAGACTGTTTTAATTTTGAAACATTCCATTGATATAGCTGTTTTATTCTCCATAAAATGCTTTCAAAAATTGGCCATTATCTATTATATTGTAATTTCTCCAATGAGATGTGCAATGATTGAAATCTTCTGTGGCTGTTATAGCATGCCTCCTGTATGTTGTTCTAGGAACAGAGACTTTTTCTGAGGTTATCAGCTACTTGTGGAACTCAGTCTGGTAGATGGATACAACTAAAACTTTCACACCCTTTCGAGTATTATTCTTGCCTAAACTACCTCTTTTACTCTTTCCAGTTATTTTCTACTGAGATAAACACACCACCTCCAATATTGTGGGACATGCCTTTTCAGGAAACACTTAGATTTTCTCTGCTCATACTTTGTTGAGACAGCTTATTGTAAAAAAAAGCTCTTACTTGCAGGTGCCAGTGTGGTGGTTCTCCTTCCTGTTGGAAAATGAAATTTTTGACATGTTCCGCAATTGTGTAATGAATGAGTGAACTAGCTGCACCAGGTAGACTCCTACCAGCAACATCATAAGCGGGCAATCAACAGCTGGTGTCAAGATAGCAAGTTTCTATATTCATTTATTTAGATGATGTCTTGTGAAGTCAGATGACTTTTCAAAACACTACGTAGAGTAGAACACACAGTGTCAATGTCTGTCTTTCGTTAAATGACAGTCTTGCCCATTTTCTCGCATTATTATATGAATGTACTGTAGATTACTGAATGCAGCAGGCTAGTTGGTATTTATGATTTACTTGCCAATTAATCAGATTTGCTAACTAAACCAGTTAATCAGATCTGCTCCAAGCTGGTTCCGAGGAGCTTGGTGCCTTCCATGGTAGTACCAAACTTAACCTGAAGGACACCACTAATCGGAAACTGGTTATTTTTGTTCCATGACCAATTCAGCACTACCGTTTTGATATTCTAATCTATTTGAAGCCTTTCTTGAATTGTGATACAGAATTTTGGAAGCTTTACAGCAAGGTGATTCCATGTAAAACTGAGGCCAAGACGTTTTTAAAAGTTTATTTTGAATTAAATTTGTCATAGTTTTCTGAATCTACAAAAGTTAAATTTTTGTGTTATGAAAAATTATCAAAGCTACAAAAACTATTTGATGAAATACAGCTGTATGAAGTCGGCACTTCTGTAGATGAGGATGGAGGACAAAAAGTTTGTTTTTTATACTGGTGTATATTTAAATTTAAGTTGCAGCCATAGTTGTTGTTTCAGTTGTTAAATTTCGAAAGAAGAACATTATTTTTCACACAAATTTCAGTTTTTTAAAGAAAGGTAAGATATTATGTATGCAGCTCATTTACAAAAACAGTCGTGCGTGTAGTGTCCCACTGGTGACAAAAAACATGAAAAACTTATATTTTGTAACTTAGCAATATAGGAATTCTGTTGATTTTAACTTAGGAGTGAGAAACCCAATGAATAACGTATAGTGACACATAAAGGAGTGTTTAATACATAAACAACCACATGGTGAGCAGTATGTAGGAATCTGTCTTGTAATAACAGGACCCTGTGTGCTCATGAACATCTCTGGCATTTGGGCAGCACCTTGGTAGATGAAGAGAAGGCTTAACGCTCTGTTTTGTACCTTCTGTAGTGAGTTACTGAGCACGTTGGCACCGTTGTGCCACAATGCAGTGGCATACTCCAATACTGGCCTTACAAGGGCCAGGTGTATCGTAACTCCACAGTTTGTGGTGACATTGAGCTGTGTTTTAGGAGGGGGTAAAGTGTTTTTATTTGTCCCATCACTTTCCCCCCTGGCCTGACGGATGTGTGGTCCCCATGTGCGATGCATGTCAAGGGTCCCATGTATGTATTTTCTGGTTTGTGACCACGTGGTTGGACCTCCCATGATATGGACCAAAAGTAAGTCCAGAGGAAGTTTTTTCCAAATGATAATCGGAGCATGGCACTTTGCCGCATTTGTCGTCAATCTCTACCTCGTAGCCCAGGCTCCGAGCTTTACGCATGCCTGTTGCAGATGATGTCACATGATGTGTGCATTTATACTGGATATAAAAAGTGCAGTGTTGTTGTTGTATAATGCCAGTTCAACCCTCAGTGTACTTGCAGTATCAAAAGTGAATGGAATATACAGCAGTGGCCAAGTAAGGACCCTTGTGGCACACCTGCCCTGATTTGTGTCCTACCCATGACAGTCTTTTGGTTTGTTACTGAATTGTAAAGAATTTAACACTTCTTGTCATTTTTTAGTTATATTGGTTGGTGTAACAAGTGTTTTAATGGTTTACACTAATTTTGACTTACTATTGATTCAGATAATGGGAAAACAATGTCAGCAAAGCATAAGAGCCAACTTCAAGAAAAGTTGCAGGAAGATGTCAGCAAATACAGTTCCCACAAAGGAAAAGAGAGAAAACAGGATAGAAAAAGAGGGGGAAACATGAAGATAATGGCATCATCCGGTTGAAAAATTTCTAATTGCACATCATAAGAAGGAATTTGGAAGAAAAAGAAGGTATAGGCTTAAACTAAAATCTGTACTGACTGAAAATGGGTTGGAGACCTGTGCTTTCCAGATATGATCACACAAATGTCTTCAGGCCATCAGTAAAGCTGTTTCTTGGACAAAGAAGGAAAAAGCCCCAGTTCATAATAAAAAGTTTACGTGGAAAGCCTGCCTAAAGAGGTAGAAAGAAGACTTCCTTAGAAGACAAGAATATTTCATCTTGTGATAATCTGCTCAAAATACAAAACTTTTGTGCAAGCCATAAAATCAGCAGGCAGTTGCCTTGTATCACAGGTGTCAAGTCTGTTGTAGGCCCAGCAACTGGGAAAATAGCCTGCAGAAATGTTACGTGAATGTGACAGTACAGGAAACTTTTATTTTAAGGAAGCTTTTTTTTTTTCAGTAAGAATATTCAGTTACTGAAATCAAGTTTTTCAACTTAAACCCACTGCACATCTCTCATCCATACAGACACTGGGACAAGTGATGAACAGTCATATTTTCGGGATCTACAGATATAAAATCTTGAAGTTACAGGGTCAGAACCAGCTCTCTAAAAGATCTTTCTGAGAACATTTATTTTGTTCAGATTTCAAACTGCAAGAAAGATATCAGCCAAATACACGTTTTCTGCAGTTGCACAGAGGGCTCATGAAGGAAACTGAGAAATATGGATTATGTATATGTGATCTGGTAAGGACTCAGCGAAGATATTCAGAGTTGACAAGGAGGATGTATCCTACCTCGAGTTTAAATATCTTCTGCTATTCTCTCAAATCCAGTCATCGAACATTTTTAGGAACATCTTGTACTATGAATTTTCAGGAAATTTAGACATTTTTGATAGTGGATGTAAAGTAATCTGCATAGTTTCTTGTGGCGCAGTTTTTAAGTTAAAATAATGTGGTATTCAGGACTTCAAAGTAATACTGTACTGATATGTATCTTATTTACAGATAACAAAACTTTCCTTCAAGGTCGTTTAAATAGGAAGTGAGGTCTAAATGTGTTGATACAAACTGTTGCATCGCCATACAAATTTTTCTGTCTTCCGTGAAGGAAGGCAAATGGGTGTTTATACCCTCTGCATTCAAGAATTGTATTGCAGATCATTGTCTAATACCACCATTGTCTAATACCAAAGCTGGAGAACCAACTTTGTAAAATAGCACCAAATTCAAATTTTTCACAGAAAAAAAGTTTATTTAAGGAGAAAACAAAATTTGGATACATTACTTTTTGACCGACCCCCATGTTGTAATAAATTTTAGCTAGTACAAACAGATTCTACTTCACACAAGTCTCACCCATGTCTATTCCCTGTTCTATGCATGATGATTTCTGATTGCAATTTTTATAAGTTAATATTAATAATGTTACATTTATTTATATCTTATGGCGTAGGTATAATTTTAATAGAGTGAATTCAAAGTTTTCAAAAGAAAATAAGGGCACAATTCACAGAGCCCTTGTAAAATGTTAGTAGGCATTCAGTGTTATGTCCCTTTTCTGTCCCACTCATGACTAGAATTTAAAGATGATCAAGCGTTAACTTTGTAAACTTCAGATATTCTCATTTAAAGGGAAGTTAAAACAACTACCCATATGAACATGAGTCAGTCATTACTTCATTACTATTTATACTTGTTGTATTAGCTTTTGATCATTGAAAAACATAACACAACTGTCCCTGTCATGACAGTGGAATCACCCGTAAAAATTTGTCATCAGATTCCTTTCTCTGCCTAATCGTGTAGGAAATCTCATACGCTTAACTTCTATTGTTCATAAAATTACAGGTAGCTTATATTAATGTGGTATTCAAATAATGCGTACCACACATTTAGAATTTTTGTCGGATATGTTCTTACCTTTTTTTACATCAAATTTTCAACATAATGCAGAACTTCTTATTGCAGCTTGTCTGATAACCAATATGATAGTAAAATGACAATTGTTTTCTCTCTATGAGATACTTCCAAACTGGCTGAAAATTGAATAACAGTTCCCAACTGTCTCTGAATGGGAATACTGAAACATACCGCCCTAGCAGGCACCCAAACGAATGTAATCACTGGGATCACAAATGTGGAGTGTGAATATTCCATGAACTAAATACAAGGATTTCTGTTCCTGTAAGGGGCAGTGTGGATATGTAGGATGTCACCCTTTCTTAAAAACTAACTTTATTTTTCCGCACATAATCATCTCCACTCGTAACTGCTTGTGTACACACCACTGATTTATTTACTAATTCTTTGTTGATGTATCTTTCCAGAATCAATAACTATGAAAGTTTCTAGGGCACAGCACAAATAAATTAAATTATTACAGGTAAAGTTCATATGCTCTTCCTAAAATAGAAAATGTTACTCTATCAGTTAATTAAGACTAAATAGTTGTTTCCATTTGGCACTCAGTATTATGAGGGCAGTCAAATGAAAACTGAACACGTACCGCAATGGGATCATGGAATGGTAGTTCCGTTCAAAAGTAATCATCAGACCATTAAGACATTTATCATGCTGGGACATGAGATGATAAAGTCTTGTTTCATAGAATGCGGTCGGCCGCTGATGGATTCCACAACTTCACCCACTTTTGCACTTCCTTATCTGACTGAAGCTGACATCACGCATGTCTTTCTTCAGGTCACCAAAGATGTAAAAATCACGGGGTTGTAGGTACAGGCTGTATCAAGGATGTTGCAGTGTTTCCCAATCAAAACACTGAAGTGTAGCCTTTGTCTGCTTGGTATTGTGGGGGGGGGGGGGGGGGGAGAGCATTATCATGCAACAGGATGGTTCCGTCTGACATCATTCCAACATCCTGAGGCCAAATGTCAAAACCAGCAGTGGAAACATCCCACATTTTCACCACCAAAGAATTGCAAAGCTGTTCACACATTTTATGGTAAAGTCATAATGACCTCCTCCAACTGCAGTAGAGCTCTGCTCGTGAAGTTGCTAGTGCATGAAATTACAATCAGTGCGCAGCGCAATGAAGACACTTTACAGAAATTGTGATGCATCATAAAGTCAGAATGCCTGCCCCCACACTACCAATCAGACTAAGGCTACACTTCAGCTGTTTGGTTCGGAAACACTGCAGCATCCTCCTTACAGCCCATGTCTTCTACTGTGTGATCCTCACATCGGTGGTGACCGGAAGAAAGACATGCATGGACTTCAGTTTCTGTCGGACGAGGAAGAGTAAATGTGGGTGCAGCTGTGGATCCCATCAGCGGTTGACCACATTCTACGAAACAGGAATTTGATCGTCTCGTCTCAAAGTGGGATAGCTGTTTTGACAGGTGTTGTGATTACTTTCGAATGGAACCATTCCATGGTCCCGTATTGGTGTGTGTGTGTGTGTGTGTGTGTGTGTGTGTGTGTGTGTGTGTGTGTGTGTGTGTGTGTGTGTGTGTGTGTGTGTGTGATTTTCTTTTGACTGCCCCTTATTCATGGACAGCTCACAGTAAACATATGAAAACATTGGAAGTCTGAAAGGCAAATTGATTTAAGTCTCAGTTCCTCAATGATTTCCTTTATGAATTGTATTCTGTCATGTCCAAAACGTACCACACAAACACTCGGTGCAGAATCTTGAGTCTGTGAATGCACTTATTGTGATAAATCCAAACCTGTTTTAAAGTTCACTGATTCCAACACTGGTATCTGAGGCAAATGTCCTATTGACACAGGAGTCCATGTCACAACTGTACCAGCAGTTCTGCCTTGACTCACCACAGATTGAACAAGCACTTAATTGCTGTTTTGGTCACAGTGAAAAATCGTGGTGTAAATCAATGTCACTTAGAGTTTTTCCAATTGGGACTGTGTCATTATGTAGCAATTTTTCCTATGTAGGTTTAATTTCTAGAGAATCTGAGAAAAGTGTGTCATTCTACTTCAAAAACTGTGCTCAAAATAACAAAAACTGTGCAACTCACAAATTGACCGTTATGGAACCATATGATAGAAATTTGTTTTAAGCAGGCCATTGACTTAACATTTTTTGTCAGTTTGTACAGTTTCCTCACTAACACAATAAGGCAGATGCTGGAGGATTTCTACTGTATATTGAATTGAAAGGATAATTGATGAACCATAAATTTCTTGTCTCTGACTGTCATTTGCAGAGGACTTACATTATTGGAAAAACAGAAAATAACTTGAAATCTGAAACTTGGTGGCAGATTAAAGTTATGTGCCCAACCAGTATTTGGACCCAGGACTTCTGCTGTTCATGAGCAACTTCTCTACCAGCTGAGCTAGTCAAGCAAGACTTACAACCATCGTCACTGCTTTACTTCTGCGAGTACATCATCTTGTACCTTCCAAACTTCACAGAAGTTCTCCCGCTAAATTTGTGGGACTAGCTCTCCTGGAAGAAAGGGTACTGTGAAGGCATGGCTTAGCTGCAGATTGGGAAGGTAGATGAGGTATGGCAGAAGAAGTAAAGCTGTGAGGACAGGTTGTGAGTCATGCTTGAGTAGATCAGTTAAAGTCCTGGTCTGGCACACAGTTTTAATATATCGGTAGGTTTAAGAGCAGCACATGTGCCATTCTGGAATCTAGAAAGCTACTTGTACAAAACTTGTGAAAGTACAAGTTCTCTAAGTTTTTCTTGGTCCATATCAAATGATGAGTACATTATATGCAGTGCATGATGTCATAAGGTGGTGAGTGCACATCAGGCCCTACATCTAACTTTGGCTATGAGAAGTACATCTCAGTTTCCTTGACACTTTACAATATGTTAATGATCATGAAAGTGACAGTATAGCTCATGTTGAGGTGGTGTTCATACACCCATTTACCGGCCAGTGACAGTATTTACGGATGGCTCTAAACAGGAGGACTCTGTTGGTTGTGCTGTCGTTTTCCCTGATCGAGTCATCAAGTTACGGCTTCCTGCGGCGTTTACCATCTTTGATGCCGAATTGTTTGCGATCTTGCGGGCATTGGAGCAGATGAGATGTGTTCCCAGTCTTAAGTTTCTCATCTGTTCTGACTCCCTGAGTGCCCTTCAGACCATGCAACACTTGTACCCAGCGGATACAGTCGTCCACAACATCCACGATGCCTTGTTCCACCTGCAACGGCAGGGGAAGGAGGTTTCCTTCTGCTTGGTGCCGGGGCACGTGGGTATTAGGGGAAACGAACTGGCGGATGTGGCTGCCAAAGATGCATGTTCCCTCCCTCACGTTGTTGAATGTGCCATCCCCTTCCATGCTGTTACCTCCCTTTTGCATTTTTGTGTTATACGTCAATGGGAAGAGGACTGGTTGGCAGTCGGTGAAAATAAGCTGCGTCTGCTCAAGGCCACCACGCGGCCTTGGCGTACGTCCTACCAGTCATGCAGGCAGGATTAGGTTCTCATCACTCGCCTCCGCATCGGGCACAGTCCCTTAACGCATGGTTTTTTACTCCGGCAGGCGGCAGGAGAACCCCCCCCCCCCCCCCCTAATCTGCAGTGCTTGTGGCGTCCAGATTATTGTCCGCCACATTTTACTTGACTGTCTTTTATTCTTTGATCATAGGGCGGTGGTTTCCTTGCAACCGGATTTGCCCTCTATTTTGCAAGACGACGCAATGACTGTGGTTAAGGTCTTACGGTTTTGTGTCCTGTCCAATTTGTTGCCTCGTATTTTAGGGAGAGGATTTTAATGTGCTGCTGGGTGACTGGCTCACCCAGGTTTTAGGTAAGAGGTTCGCCAGTCACGATTACCTACTTGTTTCACTTCGATTTCTGTTCTCTTTTCCTTGTGTTTCCTTTCCTTTTTTAGTGCGTTTCTTCTCCTCTTGTTTTGCCTCTGTATGTGAGGATTTGGAACTGCGTCAAGTCTGTGTCTTTTAGCCGTTCTCCCTGTTCGCTGTCCATCTTCGTCCCTTCACCGCATGTGTTCCTGTTTCTATACGTTTGGGCGCTGATGACCATGCTGTTTAGCGCCCGAAAACCTCACACACACACACACACACACACACACACACACACACACACACACACACACACACACACACACACACACACACACACAATCTTATTCAATGTACAACTGGGGCTAGGAACATCCCGTGCAACTGTTTCGACTCTTCTGGCCCATCCTGTTGCTGTTGTCAGTGAAACAGTACTTACCATCTCTGATTATACCATTGCCATGCAACATTCCAAATTCCATTTCACAACATGAAAGGAGTGCTCTCTTTTCAGTGTGGTAATCAAGCTACTTTTCATTAATTTTAATTTGTGGGTGCTAAATTACTTCATTATGTCACAGTCAGACACCATTGCTTGTACTGTAATGGTCCATTGTACATTGGTTTTGGGTGGAGAGATAAGTCAGTTTGATCACATAAAAAACTGCATCATCTGGTTGTCTCAGAATTTGTTGAATGCTTTAATGAAAAAATATTTCCTGCATTACAAATATTATTATGTACAGTGTGTGGGTGCATGCCTACTTGCACTTGTGCATCAATTCTGTGACAACTGAAATATTTTTTCATACATTGTCTAATGTTTGTAATATTCTTTTGCAGACCAGTCGAGAGTCATGGGGTAAGGCAGCTTATTAGAGGTAAGCCCAATTCATTAGTTCATTTTTCTTTGATTCCCATACTTTCACACTTACTTGCTTTTGCCAATTACAAATCATAACTGTTCTTTTTCAAAATAGTGTGTTCATCATTAATTTGTCAATCTTTGGTTGCAAATAAGATATGATTTACATTCTGTTACAGTATCTATATTCTTTCTTATGTTCAGCATGACTCAGTTGTTACTTTCTGGTTTGAAATGAAACATTACAGCATTTATTTTCAACTAGACACAGTTGACATCAGCTTGCAGATGTTCTTTCATAACAAAAGTAGCAATGTAATTGCAGTCACTGTGTGTGTTGAGTTTTGTTTCAGATAGGATTAATAGTAATCTTTTTGAACTAGTTTCTCAGTTATGAGAAGAATAGCTTATGTTGTCTAATTGTGTCTGAGCAATAAGCGTTGCCAGAAGAGAAAGTGGACTGGAGTCAACATAAACATGTCAGTGAGCTGTATGGTGCCTTGACTTTCTTCATTTCACAGAGCGTGATAGTAAACACATTCTGCCAAAGGAAAAAAGTTTATGGTAGCTGCATGCATGAATATAACCTTTTACATTGTAATAGAAACTGTGAAGTTGTTAAACCAATAAAGCAGTTGTCTATGCATTACATACTGACACAATGTATAGTTGTGTTATGAAACTGATTTTATAGTCAGAGAAAGTGACGCATTAACATGTATAATTTAGAATACTATATGCTTTGTAAATCTGTCTAAAATATGTGACTTACAATGTATGTAAACTTAGAGTTTATCGATTTTTGAAATTGTGGAGGTACTGTGAGGCTTTGATTGTAAAAGTACAGACTTGACACTTTATTTACTGATGCTATAAACTGCCGCCCCCCCCCCCTCCCCCAATTCCACCCACCACACATTACTATTATACCATTCATTTCTATCACAAACGAGTATAATGTACAGTATATTATAAGATGTGTGTGCAGTAATCGAATAAAATAACCACAGTAGAACAATGTGACAAGTTATTGTTGTTGTATATTTCATTTTATGCCTTATTGCTATTGTTATTTATTTTGCGATTTCTGAAAACAATTAGCAGAGAATGTATTTGTTATGAAAATATGGACATTAACTTTTCTGTTGTTTTGAACTTATTTTTCTGTGCAGGATGGATAGTTGTTGCACCATTAATCTACCCACAATATAATATTTGTTGTACTATTGTATAAGCGATATTCTTCTGATTTCTTTATAGAGAAACTTACATTGTTGTGACACCATTTATTTAATGTGCAGACTGTGTGTTTGTATCTGCTATTTAATTTGTCATTCATTGTTTTATGAAAAATTTTATTACCTGTGCCATTAGCAAATGAAGTGCTGAGGAAGATAGTCAGATATTGCCTCTCCATCAAACGGGTGCTGCCCTATTGCATATGTCTCGATGACACTGACAGAGTTATTCTGCTAGTGTAAATCTATGATACTGGCACTGTTATCCGGCTATGGTATCGCCATGGAACCTCTTCTGGGTGTGGAAGATACTTTTCATTTAGAATGTTTTCTGTGATAAATTAAATGTTGATAATGAAAAGACATACAGAATGAAAAATTTGGTTGCAAAATAGATTGTGGTATCTCTGTACATGTACATACAGATGTATTATTTGATTGTTTATTTTTTGAAATTCAAGCTATTCTTATTGTTCCAAAAGTATGACACAATATCAAACTGACTAGAGTGGGGTGCTGCTGAATTTGTAATTCAGATGAGATTATACATGTTCAAAAGACAACACACTCAGTCGAAACTGCAATAAATATTTTATCATCGGCTGCATTTTTATTTACTACTGTCATTATGAGCATTTAAAATGTGACACAATCTATTTTGGATTCAACAAATGTATATGGCCACAGGTTTAATGAGGACAGTATTTGTCTGCGTTTAGACTTTTCACTAAACTTTAAGTTGAATTTTCGCCTGTTCATCAGCTTGCTGTGCATCATTTGAGGTTGATTGTGTTTTTCCAGATATGATTATTGTGATAATCCATCTAAATGCTTTGGTTGAATTGTATTTATGATTCAATAATTGATGATGTGCAAAAACAAAACAACTATAAAAGTGTAAATGTCAAATGCCCAGGACAATGATGCATGTTTATTGAGCACATGTCTCATTGAGCACTGATAAATTGATTAAAACTGTACATAATTTACATTTCTGTGGATAATCTTCTTTTATTTTTTGATATACCGCACAGTTACAAGTTTTCTCATGACAACAATGTTCAAAGTGCATCAAAATTTCTAAATATGTATGACAGTTGGATATACGATGTAATTTTTCACTCTCATTTCTGTGTGTCCATATCCTCTATCTCCCCCTCCTCTCTCTGTCCATCAACTTGTCTTCCCTCTCTCAATCTCCCCCCCCCCCCCCCCCCAATCTTCCTCCATCTCCTCCTCCCACCTCTCTCTGTCCATCTCTCCCTTCCCTCTCTCTACATTCATTTCTTCCCCACCATCCTAGCTTAAGAAGAATGGGTAATTCGGTTGGGATCATTGATATATATAGGGTGTGTGAGACTTCTCCTGCTGCTGGGTCAGTGAGGATAGTAGCTTCATTGATGTACTTTCCATAGTTTTAATCTGTAAATGGGTGGGATTACAAAGTTTTACACAATTCATATTCCGCAGTAGTATCATAATCTCAAGCCAAAAAGCCATAAATACAACTTTCATGTTTTCTTTTAAAACTGACTGCAAGAAAGAAAACAGAATATAAGGAGAAAGAATATGTATGGGAGAAACAATTTGTGTAATGGTTTAAATGTCCCACTACTGTAGTTGAAACTGACACTTTATGGTGATAATGGACCTTTGTAGTTTCAAGATTGTCTGTCTCAATCAATGCATTAGTACTCCTCATTTTATTGTTTTTAGTGCCAGATGAAACTCTGTGGACATTGTTTCTAATTAATTGTGCTGGACTTAGACTCATTGTTCAAAGACCCTAATGGTCGGTAGTGATTGTCCCTCTTTGTCACACTCAGCTACCATTATATGCTCACTTTGACTGTTGTAGCTAATAAACATAATTACCAGTTACTGTGTGGATGTACGTTTTTTGTTCTGGCATTTTGCATTTGCAATGTACATACCCATCACACTTAACATAGTCAAACGATGGAAACTCCAGGGAGGAACATCAACAGTTTAGGAAAAGACAGATTGCCTCTTACCTTAAAGAAGACATATTAAGTTGCTGACAGGCACAATTAAAAGACACAAAAGAGAAACATACGCCTTTTATGAACAGTGTGTGCCACTCTTTCACTGATGAAAGCTGTGGTTCAAAACTTTATTTAAGTCTGTTTTAACTGTGCCTGTCTGCAACTTAACATGTCTTCTTTACGGTGAGCAGCAATCTGTCTTTTCCTACAGTGTTAATATACTTAACATACTATCATTCTTAATAGTTATTGTAAAACACATTGTGTTAATTCCTTTAAAAAAAGGTACAAATAAGTTATTGAAACATGACACTACCAATAAGCTATGGATAAAGTAATTTCATCATTAAAACCACCCCACATAGTTTCATACAAAAGATTTACACATCGTGTGGACAGTATCTGTCAATAGACAGATCACTTATAGGCTGAACTCATCTCAAATCATACAGGTCAAGAGCGGATGTGTCATCAGTATTTCAAAGTATACTGAAAAAAGTATATGTTGAATTTCCACGATACCTCTCCAGAACTACAATATTTTGATTTTCTGATGATTTGTTAAAATGCTACAGACACTATAAATGAGAGTATTTGTGAAAATGTTGTATCGAAGGGGAAAATTGAAAAATAGCAATAAAGAAACCAAAAGTGATTGAGATCTGAATTTATTTTCGATAAATACTTTATTCCCAATACTCAAACAATGGAAAACCCAGGATGGACTGTAACAATATTATGAGAAGGAAAGTTGCTACTCACCATTAGCGGAGATGCGGAGTCGCAGATAGGCACAACAAAAAGATTTTCACACTTAAAGCTTACGGCCAATGGCCTTTGTCAACAACAACAACAACAACAACAACACACACACACACACACACACACACACACACACACACACACACACACTCTGAATATTTGTAACAAAATATGAATAGTCACAGGATTTTAACTGTCTTGAGAAATGATAAAGTGGAAGGATTGCCAACTGTCAGCCAAGACATTAATCCATGAAATTCTTAAACTGTCAAAATATTTGTGCATAAAGATAAAAGAATCTGAATTTTTTTGGTTACTCAGAAATTATTTTCTCAAAAACCTTCATCCTACATGTTCTAAAAATTTCACGGTACACTGGTTGGTGATCGTACTTAGGGAATGTACAGTCAGAGTGGGCAATACTTGTCTGTACAAAACGTGAGAAATTTTTTAGGTATATGTTGCTCTGCTCTCAAGGACACTTAATTTAAATTGATGGCTGATTTTAAGTAAATGTCATGTTAAACTGGTAGTTCTGAATTGAAATAAATTATTTTACATCATTATCAAGGAGTCTGAAAACAGTTCATGATTTTGTTTGAAAGCATTTTATAACGAAAATGGGATATAGAATATTTATACCCATATTTCTTTTTATGATGATATTCTCAAATTATTACTGTCTTTTGTTATGATTTTACTTCTTCGTGATTTGCCATGAATTAAAATTTTCTGCAATGTAACAATCAACACTGCACTGTTGAAAAGAGTCCATTTGTTTTTTCATCTGCTTCTCATTGAACCTGTATAGCCGAGCTGAATTTGTTGCACATGGACAAGAATGATCCAACAAGAGCAGCACTTGGGAAATGGGAACTGCACACTGATCTTTTGATGATGGCTATTTGAAAGCATTCTCAGGACCATGAGGTGTCTTAAAGGAGACGGTTCTATCTTACAGCTCATGAGAGAGACTTGAGATATGTCCAACCCACCACTGATTGTCATACACACAAGAAATGAAAGGCTCACTACAAAGTCTTCTAATGTACACTGGGGTCTCTGCATTTCACACACTGTAACAGGTTGCATTTCATGGAAAACAATTCTTGCAATGTATTTGCTACTCCAGGATGCAACCCACTAATGACTTGGTTTAATTCCTACCACAGACTTCATAGCAGACCACTCTTCTCTCTTTTTTTTAAAAACAGAATTCCCTTAATATACTTCCATTTAGAATTAAGAGTTTCGTGTTTGTTACTGATGTTGAATTGGTGTGTACAAATCCAGCAGCACCTCTTATAGTATCAATAGCTTCATGCTGAAGATTAAATCTTATTGAAAGATGTTTACAGAGACCTCCTACCTCATCACATGCACTTTTCCCATGGCCTGTTGCTGAAACTATCAATCTTTTTGTCTTAATTCCTGTACTACACTATTGACAAGATCATAATGCTGAAAGGAGTTTTCAAAATTAGATGCTGCACCATCAGTCACATATAAATGTTTAGAAAATCCGTGGCCTCTAGATGCTGTGTCGTCAATTATTAGTCTGACAACGTACCGTACATGCACTGCCATGAATGAGACCATCACTGACAATAGCAAAGCAGTGTGATGTTCCAGGGGAGTGAGCAACACATGTGAATATTGATACCTGTGAAGTGTGCAAGTGGTAACTTTAAATTTCATCTTACAAAGCAACAGACCAGTGCTCAGCAAAGTGAGAATGAAGAACTGATGTGTCAGTATTTGGGGATATAGCTGACTTTACCTCTGCTATGGCCTGTCTCTAAATCCTCTGGATATGATAGTGAGCTGTTCCTTTCATGACCCAGTGCCTAACCTCTATAAGCAACTTCTCTGGCTCTGCTGTCTTCTTCACTAACTCTCCTCTCTCCCACAATGCATAGGTTACATCATTGTCAGTATCCTGATGGTGTAATGCTTCTGCAGTCATCACTTCAGCACCAGGACACATTGCATACTGCTGCAACCAACATTTATCTTGCAGCTCTTGATGTATACACAAAAACATCAGGTCCATCTCTGTGTACTTCCTTCATGTGACACTGCTTACAGCAAAATAAACAAGTTTCAAATTAGTGCTGTTATAATAATAATGGAGGAGTAGAATTTTGTGAGACTAATTTTTAAATTTGGGTTCTCCTTTTTCATTAGGAGATATGTTTCTCTTGTTGATTGTTTCATATATCTTTTTCACGATTTTCACTAACAGAGATAACACAGCCTGGTTAGGACTTTGCCTGCTCACTTAGGTAATATTCCAAGCAATAGTTAGCATATCATCTTGCAGCGGATGCCCACAGTAAGAATCTGGGCATTCCCAAATACCTTTCTCATTCTTTATTTTATGAGCTTTTGAAATCAAATAATGTGAGGAAGTGGGTATGTATTTCTATATCTGCTGCTTAGAGTAGCTACTTGGTATCAGTGTCAGTAACTGTACCTTCTCAGTATAGGTAGCTGCTGAAAGAACAGTATTAAGGTTTTGAAACCACACATCCCATTTCAGGCACATATCACTATCTTCAGGTTCTGCACAAAGTGTGTCTACGTTATACACTTCACAAAGTTTTAAAGATGTTGCTTGTGTAAAACGTGTTTCACTTTCTTCCACTTCACTTTTGCATACTGCGCAGAAAGTGGAAACGTGTAGAAACTGAAGAAGGCAAAAAGAGGCACAGGAAACTGAATAATGAATTAAGAAGAGAAACTGAAGAAGCAAGAGAAAAATGGATGAAACAGAAATGCGATGAAATAAAGAAAATGGAGAGAGAGGGGAAATATGAAATGATGTGTAGACTGGCTAGTGAGCTAGTTTTTGAACGTAAAAGAAAGAGGAATAACATGGAAATAGAAAGAGCAGATGGTACTCTAGCAGAAGAACCACAGGAGGTTTTGAACAGATGGCAAGAATATGTTGAATGTCTGTATAAGGGGGATGAAATGCAAAGCGAAATTAAGGTTGAAGAGGAGCAATATGTGCCGGAAGATGGAAAGGGATTTACCATCTTGGAAGCAGAAGTAGAAAAGGCGCTGAAGGAGATGAAGAATAGGAAGGCATGTGGAATAGATGATACCAGCAGAATTGTTGAAGAGTCTGGGAAACAAGGCAAGGAAAGAAATAGTCTACCTCTGTAACGAGATATATGACAAAGGGGAATGGCCTGAGGACTTTGCTGCAACGGTTATGAGACCAGTAGAGAAAAAGAGAAATACTAAAAAATGTGAAGCGCACCGGACCATCTGTCTAATTTCTCATGCAGCTAAAGTCTTGCTGAGAGTGTTGAACAGAAGGTTATATGGCAAGCTAGATAGAGGGATTGCAGAGTAGTAGTTCGGATTTAGAAGAGTAAAAGGAACAAGAGATGCTATTGGCCTGCTAAGAACTATAGGGGAAAGATATATGGAAAAGGGTAGAGAAATCTTTGCTGTCTTTATAGATTTAGAAAAGGCTTTTGACAGAGTTCAGTGGAACAAGCTGATGGATATCTTGAAGAGGAAAGGAGTAGATTGGAAAGAGAGACAACTGATACAGAATCTATATTTACACCAGAAAGTAAGGATAAGGATTGGAAATGAAATGTCAGAAGGAAGCAGCATTAGACGAGGTGTTAGACAAGGTTGTTGCCTTTCCCCACTGTTGTTTAACGTATACCTTGAAGAGATTATTGCGAAAAGTTTAGATGGGAAAAGAGGAATATGTATTGCTGGAAAGAGAATAGAATGTATAAGATTTGCTGATGATATGGTATTAGTGGCAGAAAGTGAGTGGACAGTGAATAACATGCTCAAAGATCTGAATGAAGCTTGCGTGGAATATGGGATGCAAATAAACACAGCAAAAACAAAGAGTATGGTCATCAGTACAAGACGCAGACTGTCCAATATTAAAATAGGACAATCTACCATTAGCCAAGTAAGTCAATTTAAATATCTTGGAAGCACAATAACTGAAGACTTGAGATGTCACCAGGAGGTGAAAACTCGAATTGCCATAGCAAAGGAGGCATTCAACAGAAAGAGGAGACTCTTATGTGGCAAATTAGATAAAGGACTAAGGAAAAGGCTTGGCAAATGTTTTGTCTGGAGTGTGGCACTATATGGGGCAGAAACATGGACACAGACGAGAGGATGAAAAAAGGTTAGAAGCATTTGAGATGTGGATGTGGAGGAGAATGGAGAGAATAAGCTGGATGGAAAGAGTGAGAAATGAAAGAGTATTGGAAAGGGTTGGTGAGAGAAGATGTCTGCTGAAGGTTGTAAGAGAAAGGAAAAAGAACTGGTTGGGACATTCATTGAGAAGGGAGTGCTTGCTAGTAGATGCTTTGGAAGGATTGGTTTGTGAGAGAAGACTGAGAGGAAGAAGGAGATACAAAGTGATAGATGACATAAGGGGAAGAGGAAATTATGCAGACCTGAAGAGGATGACAGAAGACCGGACAGCCTGGAGAACTACCATGTGAAAACCTGCCTTTAGGCAGAACACTGATGATGATGATGATGATGATTCTTCTTGTGCTTCTTACCTTTCCTGGATGTTTGAGGGGGGATATAGTAGGGGCTGCAGCAGAAGTGCTAACATTCAATTCATCAGCAACTTCAAACCCAGGTATATAAACGTGGATGTGATGATGCAAATACCGTTACTTGAGGACCAAGATAATTCTGCAATACCTCTGACAGATTTCCAACAACTGTGAAGTGTTTTTCATTTTCCTTAAACACCACCTTCTTGTGTCTTTTTCATAGTCCGCACACCTCACTCTTCCACTACTGTATTTCCTCACTGAAATTGTATCTAACAAAAAGTTCAAACAAAACTCGATGGTTTATGTGCAAGTTCTCACTCATTTGCTGTAAACAGGAGAGTGCTGGAAACACTGTTGCCAACATGCATATGTGTACTAGAAATTCAGTGATGTGAAATATGAAGAATGTTGAAAATTTTTTAAGACTTTACACAGTAAAATATTGCCTACTGTGTTTGCCCTTGACTACTAATGCATTAACCAAACAATGTTTTGCATAATTCTCAAAAACTTTCAGATGGGGGTTTTCAAGTAAATGATCATAAAATCTTATAAAGTGCATTTTTTTTACATTTTTAGTAATAAATATTTACATAATACAGTTAGCTGGCCAGAGAAGATACTATTCATAATTACATCAGTAATATCTGGTAATACGACAGAAAAGATAGCATTCTGTGACTTTCCAAATTAGAAAAAGAAATTTTTCAAGTGGAAAAATTAACTTAAATGTCGGGTTTTTTTTGTCTTAAATTTGTAAGTTAAAGGAAGCCCATAAGTGTGCAGATGTCAACTAAATTTCAACACACTAAGAGGGAGCTTTAATGTAAAACATGTGCCAGGTCTCCAGTACTTTCGGGTTATTAGTTACATTTCTTTTTGTTCTCTACTGTTTTAAGTTATTTACAAAATATACATTTTTCAAAGAGCCTTACCATTTACAAAAATTATGATAAAATGAAAGTACTTTATTTCATAACACTTATGATATAGAGTTCTAATATATATTTTTTCCGAAGAAATTCATGACTGTGAGTTGACATCACCTGTATGATTTGACATGAAGTCACCCTGTATTAAAGTGGTTGAAAATTACATGTAATAAAAGTCAGTTCTCTTTGGTTGACAGCAAGACTGCAACCAATGTTGGAAGGGAAATCTCTGCCATAAATAGTGATTGGATAAATGATTGTGGATATATCATGCGTATTGTGCAGGAAATAGATGATTCATGTCTTCTCCTTGATTACATAAATCACATGGTGGTAATTCTTTGATTTCTATTTGGAACAAGTGGACTGGAAATTTGCCATGACCGAAGAGCAGGCACATAATTGTTATAAACGATGGAGATAACGCTATTTTAGGTTGCAGCCAGGCATTTTCATTCCTTTCGATTCTATTGTGTTTGCTAATTGTCTCTCACTTTTTCATTGATTAAGCTCAGCGTTTCTTGGCAATAAAGCGTATAATTTAAGATTTCACCTAAGCTCGTGGCTTGTTTCACTAATCTGTCCGCTGTGTCATGAAAGATGCCACTGTGCCCTGTAATCCATAAAAAAATGCATTACTATTCCTGCTTCCTGTCCGTGATGATTTCTTTACTACTGTATCACCATATTGCTTCATGTGCAGAATCTGTCATATTTTACTGCTTCTCTAATTGTGATGGCTTCCATGTAGTACATAGTTGTCTCCGTAGGTAGAGAATATACTGAAGAGAAGGTAAATACCAGCGAGGTGGCGCAGTGGTTAACACACTGGACTCGCATTTGGGAGGATGACGGTTCAATCCCATGTCCGGCCATCCTGATTTAGGTTTTCTGTGATTTCATTAAATCACTTCAGGCAAATGCTGGGATGGTGCCTTTGAAAGGGCACAGCCGACTTCCTTCCCCGTCCTTCCCTAATCCAATGAGACCGAAGACCTCAGTGTTTGGTCTCTTCCCCCAAACAACCCAACTCAACCTCCTATCCTTATCAGTTGGAATATGGAAATATGGAAAAGGTAAATATAGTGCATGAAATTTTTTTGTACAGCATACTTCATTGCCGTCAGCAGTCTTTGATCCATGTGTATAAATCTTCATTGAATCCTGGAGGATGGTACTGATCCAAACACTGATTTAAATTTTCAGATTTCCAGAATATATGTTGTATGACATTACAGTATATTGGTTTGTTTTTATCTCAGTCAAGTCCACCATTCAAGCATTTTCATAATCATCAGCTTCTGTTGAAATTGTTTTATTCTTAAATGTGTGATCAATATTTCGTTAATCAGTTGATTGAAGAGTGTCCGGTTTGTGACATTCATTTGAGTATGAATTTATTTGCACATTTTTCTCTCTTGATACTCGGTGCAGATTGTCCTGCCTGAAAAAGAAGTGCATTCACAGATGTTGATTGAATGTTTCCAGTATATATTCAAATGCAGTGATACTAAAGTCTGTCCAGTTTGGATATCATATTTTTTACAGCATCATCATGAAATATGCCTCCATAATCCAAGAATAATTCTGTTCAAAGTGAGCAGAGTTTTCATGTGAGGTCCCCACCATAATCCAGCTACACATCTCAATGCACCCATCTTTTGTTTCTGCTTTAGGAGAAAATTCATTTACAGTATATGAGGTCTTCAGTTTAAGTTTGAGTCCATTCTCATGCTTAAATTCCTAGTTGGGGTATTTATCCATCAGGCTTTGTAATATTGTAGCAGTGCTGTACTCTTCTTCGTGTAATGATGATTTTTGATGGTTATTTGTGACATTATTGCCAGCCCATTCCCATTCAACGTAAATCTACGATTTGATACAGCCTGATACATAATTTATTATTTTGTTTTTTCACTGGAATAATCTGTCAAATACAGGCTGGCTGTCAGAGAAACTTGAGGTGGTTACTAATGGCGAGAAACACTTATCAAGATCTTGTAACTCCTACTATGTATAGGAGACGGCTAGGATTGCTCACTGATGAAGACTTCTGTCAACTATCCAAGCCCCAGTGGTATTGCCATTGTATTTAACATAGATTCTTCTTGCTGACAGCCACTAATATGTTTTACAGAAACATGCTTTCTTGCCAAAACTGTGATTTCCGAATTGTCATAAACTCCAGCTATTTCATCTAATACTGAAAGCAAGAAGACATTTATTCGTGAATGTCCATGTAGAATCATTTGTCCAAATTCCTATGTTATCAAGAGCACTCTTCCCTTCCAAAAATCCAAACTGGGTCTTGAAAGAATATGATTCCTCTGTATCCTCCATTCTAATATTTTTTTACCATTCTTTCGAGATAGAAAAAATGGTTCAAATGGCTCTGAGCACTATGGGACTCAACTGCTGTGGTCATAAGTCCCCTAGAACTTAGAACTACTTAAACCTAACTAACCTAAGGACAGCACACAACACCCAGCCATCACGAGGCAGAGAAAATCCCTGACCCCGCCGGGAATCAAACCCGGGAACCCGGGCGTGGGAAGCGAGAACGCTACCGCACGACCACGAGATGCGGGCTTTCGAGATAGAACTACCGATCTGTAGGGGACGGGATAAGAGGATCTCTGTCTGGTTACAAATAAGAATTGAAATTTTCATCATCCAGTCTGGAGGTATTGGACCTCACACCCATGTAGTGTAACCTATGTAGTACAGGTAGTGCCTCATATGGCAAGTTTCGCATCATGATATAATGTATACTGTTGGTACATGGTGGTGTACTGAGTGAGTACTTTGAGGTATAATAAAGTTCCTTTCTGTAAAAGGGATATACAGTTCATGCTCTGTTTCATGAAAATAAGCATCTTCGTTATGGGTCAAAGGTGGTGCAATACTGACCAGGAATGGATCCAACCAATGCTTTCATCTCGATGAATTCTCTCTAATTGATTTGCTACTTCTAATACATCTGAACATATCATCTTATGGTCTGAAGCCAGATTTACCTTTTGGCGTGTTTTTAAATATTTTTATTTCTAATTCTATTCCCTTGTATTGTTAAAAGAAATCTAGCATTAGTCGCTTCCTGTATTGTAATAACAGCTGATCTTCACCTTCCTGTGGTCTTGGGACAGTTCGTGTTCCACTAGACAAGTGCTGATTGCACGCCTGTGCAGCGGCTTCATGAAGGGATACTTTCATTAGCTGCTCCTTCAATTATTAATACTAACTTCCCATAATCATCAGTTCTCTTGGATACACTGGAATTTTCATTTATTTCTTCTGTTATAATTTATGAGTAACATTTCCATTTTGTTTTTCCAACATTACATCCAACTGTAGGGTGTGTGTATTGGCAGTGACTGTATTCACACCCAATCTTCATAAGTTATAGAATAATGATTCAGTCCTAGAGTATCATGGAGCACTTGTCACATAAATGTTACTCCAAGGCAAGAGGAAATCTTTCACAAGAATAAATTTGCAGTTAATATGAGGCAACTACTTAAATGAAAGATGTTGTTGACTATTATGCAACAGTGTTTAAAAGTTATGTATGAAATCAACTGTTTTCCTCTAAGGGGGTCCCCTGGGGGATGGCACAAACCTAATGTATGTGATTCTAGATTCTCTTTAATTTTTAAGAGTTACTTCTTCTGTATTGTCCATTTCCAGGTTTCTAGGTCTGGTTGTGAGTCAAGTACCACCAACTTTTTCTTTCCACCACTCCTCTATTTCTTTAAGTATGTCTTTTAGTGTTCCTTCTCTCTGCACCCTTCACTGTATCTGCAAATACTTTTTGCACTGTCCCAATTACAGCTCCTACTATTATCTTATTCTGCCTCACTCATTTTTACTAGTGTACTCATGTTTCTCTACTCATGCACAGGTTTTTTCAATAGTACTGGAATAATTTTGTGAGGGGAACCATTGTCAGATTTTCATAAACACGTTTTGCAGGTAGCACATTTGTTTGACTCAACCCTTGATTTGTGCTGGCCTCTCAAAATTGGTTGAAGTAAGCTTACCATCTTATTCAAGAAAATATTTCACATTGTGTAGTGTCTGTGTTCTCAAACTGGATGTAGGATTTTATTGCAGTTTGGGCAAGTGAACACCACTGATGGCTATGTGTGGCTCTGCAGCCTAAGTGGTACATCGTCTGCCACTATGTATATGCACTAATAATAGCACCCAGCAATCTAAACTAGGCTTTATCTGGTAAGCACCAATCACACACACAAATTTTGGCATATATTGCAAAGTAAGTTAAACAAAATGGTAACTTAGTGGTAACAAATAATTTAATATAGTTAATACAGTAGCAAATTAAATTTTGCATCACCTCGGTTCCGAGAGTTCTGGAACCTGTACAGAAAATTGGAATAGAGATCAACATAAACATCATTTCCGCTCAGGAAAACCACAGTATGCATGTTGTACCACCATACAGTGAGACCTTAAGAGGTGATGGTCCAGATTGCTGTACACACCAGTACCTCTTAATACCCAATAGCATGTCCTCTTGCTTTGATGCATGCCTGTCTTTGCCGTGGCATACTATCCACAAGTTCATCAAGGCACTATTGGTCCAGATTGTCCCACTCCTCAGCGGCGATTCAGTGTAGATCCCTCAGAATGGCTGGTGGGTCACGTTGTCCATAAACAGCACTTTTCAATCTACCCCAGCCGTGTTTGATAGGGTTCATGTCTGGAGAACATGCTGGCCACTCTAGTTGAGCGATGTCATTATCCTGACAAGATGTTCTTGATGGAGGTGCAGACAAATGTCTCGCCAATGAAGAAGAATGCCTCACCAATATGCTGCTGATATGGATTCGCTATTGGTCGGAGGATGGCATTCACGTATCATACAGCCGCATACGTCAGCCCCACATAATGCCACCCCAAAACAGCAGGGAACCTTCACCTTGCTGCACTTGCTGGACTGTGTGTCTTACGTCGTTCAGCCTAACCGGGTTGCCTCCAAATACGTTTCCAATAATTGTTTGGTTGAAGGCATATGTGACACTCATCGGTGAAGAGAACGTGATGCCAAACCTGAGCGGTCCATTCGCCATGTTGTTGGACCCACCTGCATCATGCTACGTGGTGTCATGGTTGCAAAGATGAACCTTGCCAAGAACGTTGGGAGTGAAGTTGCATGTCATGCAGCCCATGGCACACAGTTTGAGTCGTAACACGTCGTCCTGTGGCTGCACAAAACGCATTATTCAACATGGTGGCGTTGCTGTCAGGGTTCCTTCGAGCCATAATCTATAGATAGCGGTCATCCACTGCAGTAGTAGCCCTTGGGCGGCCTGAGCGAGGTATGTCATCGACATTTCCTGTCTCTCTCTATCTCCTCCATGTCTGGGTAACATCGCTTTGGTTTACTCCAAGATGCCTGGACACTTCCCTTGCTGAGAGCGCTTCCTGGCACAAAGTTACAATGTGGATGCGATTGAACCATGATATTGACCGTTTAAGCATGGTTGAACTACAGAAAACACAAGCTGTGTACCTTCTTCCTGGTGGAATGACTGGAACTGGTTAGCTGTCGGACCCCCTCTGTCTAATAGGCACTGCTCATGCATGGTTGTTTACATCTTTGGGCGGCTTTAGTGACATCTCTGAAAAGTCAAAGGGACTGTGTCTGTGATATAATATCCACAGTCAACGACTATCTTCAGAAGTTCTGGGAACCGGGGTGATGCAAAACGTTTTTTGATGTGTATATATATTGTTCAAACAATTTTAAAATTCACATGTATATGTATTGTTCACTCAAAATACAAAAGATATAATGGCTTTCCATTAAGTAATTAACCTCTTAACTGTCTGTCCTGAGATAACTCGGGATAGACTGTTTTGCCGATAAATATTATCCAGAGATAACGTGGTCTCCCGATTTTCTCGCATTAATGCGCCGGAATTCCAATTATACTCATCTTAGTTCCTTCTGCTGCTGCTAGTGAGCACCAGCAACAAGTTATAGTCTTTGTTCTTCCTTCTCCTGCCGCTAGTCGGCATTTTTCGTGTTTTGCTTCGGTGTATTGCTGCTGGGTGTTGCTCTTGAAGCCTCGTCAGTAACCTTTCTATGGTTGTTGCAGCAATTCTGCAACCTTTATTAGCGTTTTGATGCAGTTGTCGCCATACTACACCTGTTTGCAGTCGTGTAAACTGAATAATTATAATAAATTAATAATTCTAATAAAATAATATTATTCTGGACTCTGACCACAATCTATTGGTTATGACCTGTAGATTAAAACTGAAGAAACTGCAAAAAGTTGGGAATTTAAGGAGATGGGACCTGGATAAACTGAAAGAACCAGAGGTTGTACAGAGTTTCAGGGAGAGCATAAGGGAACAATTGACAGGGATGGGGGAAAGAAATACAGTAGAAGAAGAATGGGTAGCTTTGAGGGATGAAGTAGTGAAGGCAGCGGAGGATCAAGTAGGTAAAAAGACGAGGGCTAGTAGAAATCCTTGGGTAACAGAAGAAATATTGAATTTAATTGATGAAAGGAGAAAATATAAAAATGCAGTAAATGAAGCAGACAAAAAGGAATACAAACATCTCAAAAATGAGATTGACAGGAAGTGCAAAATGGCTAAGCATGGATGGCTATAGGACAAATGTAAGGATGTAGAGGCTTATCTCACTAGGGGTAAGATAGATACTGCCTGCAGGAAAATTAAAGAGACCTTTGGAGAGAAGAGAACCACTTGTATGAACATCAAGAGCTCAGATGGAAACCCAGTTCTAAGCAAAGAAGGGAAAGCAGAAAGGTGGAAGGAGTATATAGAGGGTCTATACAAGGGCGATGTACTTGAGGACAATATTATGGAAATGGAAGAGGATGTAGATGAAGATGAAATGGGAGATACGATACTGCGTGAAGAGTTTGACAGAGCACTGAAAGACCTGAGTCGAAACAAGGCCCCCGGAGTAGACAACATTCCATTGGAACTACTGACGGCCTTGGGAGAGCCAGTCCTGACAAAACTCTACCATCTGGTGAGCAAGATGTATGAAACAGGCGAAATACCCTCAGTGTTCAAGAAGAACATAATAATTCCAATCCCAAAGAAAGCAGGTGTTGACAGATGTGAGAATTACCGAACAATCAGTTTAATAGGCCACAGCTGCAAAATACTAACACGAATTCTTTACAGACGAATGGAAAAACTCGTAGAAGCCGACCTCGGGGAAGATCAGTTTGGATTCTGTAGAAATGTTGGAACACGTGAGGCAATACTGACCTTACGACTTATCTTAGAAGAAAGATTAAGGAAAGGCAAACCTACGTTTCTAGCATTTGTAGACTTAGAGAAAGCTTTTGACAATGTTGACTGGAATACTCTCTTTCAAATTCTAAAGGTGGCAGGGGTAAAATACAGGGAGCGAAAGGCTATTTACAATTTGTACAGAAACCAGATGGCAGTTATAAGAGTCGAGGGACATGAAAGGGAAGCAGTGGTTGGGAAGGGAGTAAGACAGAGTTGTAGCCTCTCCCCGATGTTATTCAATCTGTATATTGAGCAAGCAGTAAAGGAAACAAAAGAAAAATTCGGAGTAGGTATTAAAATCCATGGAGAAGAAATAAAAACTTTGAGGTTCGCCGATGACATTGTAATTCTGTCAGAGACAGCAAAGGACTTGGAAGAGCAGTTGAACGGAATGGATGGTGTCTTGAATGGAGGATATAAGATGAACATCAACAAAAGCAAAACGAGGATAATGGAATGTAGTCGAATTAAGTCGGGTGACGTTGAGGGTATTAGATTAGGAAATGAGACACTTAAAGTAGTAAAGGAGTTTTGCTATTTGGGGAGCAAAATAACTGATGATGTTCGAAGTAGAGAGGATATAAAATGTAGACTGGCAATGGCAAGGAAAGCGTTTCTGAAGAAGAGAAATTTGTTAACATCGAGTATAGATTTAAGTGTCAGGAAGTCATTTCTGAAAGTATTTGTATGGAGTGTAGCCATGTATGGAAGTGAAACATGGACGGTAAATAGTTTGGACAAGAAGAGAATAGAAGCTTTCGAAATGTGGTGCTACAGAAGAATGCTGAAGATTAGATGGGTAGGTCACATAACTAATGAGGAGGTACTGAATAGGATTGGGGAGAAGAGGAGTTTGTGGCACAACTTGACTAGAAGAAGGGATCAGTTGGTAGGACATGTTCTGAGGCATCAAGGGATCACCAATTTAGTATTGGAGGGCAGCGTGGAGGGTAAAAATCGTAGGGGGAGACCAAGAGATGAATACACTAAGCAGATTCAGAAGGATGTAGGTTGCAGTAGATACTTCAAGCGCTGATAGAAAGCACCGAAGCTGAAATCGTTATAGGTACAGAAAGCTGGCTTAAGCCAGAGATAAATTCTGCCGAAATTTTTACAAAGGTACAGACGGTGTTTAGGAAGGATAGATTGCATGCAACCGGTGGTGGAGTGTTCGTCGCTGTTAGTAGTAGTTTATCCTGTAGTGAAGTAGAAGTGGATAGTTCCTGTGAATTATTATGGGTGGAGGTTACACTCAACAACCGAGCTAGGTTAATAATTGGCTCCTTTTACCGACCTCCCCACTCAGCAGCGTTAGTGGCAGAACAACTGAGAGAAAATTTGGAATACATTTCACATAAATTTCCTCAGCATGTTATAGTCTTAGGTGGAGATTTCAATTTACCAGATATAGACTGGGACACTCAGATGTTTAGGACAGGTGGTAGGGACAGAACATCGAGTGACATTATACTGAGTGCACTATCCGAAAATTACCTCGAGCAATTAAACAGAGAACCGACTCGTGGAGATAACATCTTGGACCTACTGATAACAAACAGACCCGAACTTTTCGACTCTGTAAGTGCAGAACAGGGAATCAGTGATCATAAGGCCGTTGCAGCATCCCTGAATATGGAAGTTAATAGGAATATATAAAAAGGGAGGAAGGTTTATCTGTTTAGCAAGAGTAATAGAAGGCAGATTTCAGACTACCTAACAGATCAAAACGAAAATTTCTGTTCCGACACTGACAATGTTGAGTGTTTATGGAAAAAGTTCAAGGCAATCGTAAAATGCGTTTTAGACAGGCACGTGCCGAGTAAAACTGTGAGGGACGGGAAAAACCCACCGTGGTACAACAACGAAGTTAGGAAACTACTGCGAAAGCAAAGAGAGCTTCACTCCAAGTTTAAACGCAGCCAAAACCTCTCAGACAAACAGAAGCTAAGCGATGTCAAAGTTAGCGTAAGGAGGGCTATGCGAGAAGCGTTCAGTGAATTCGAAAGTAAAATTCTATGTACCGACTTGACAGAAAATCCTAGTAAGTTCTGGTCTTACGTTAAATCAGTAAGTGGCTCGAAACAGCATATCCAGACACTCCGGGATGATGATGGCATTGAAACAGAGGATGACACGCGTAAAGCTGAAATACTAAACACCTTTTTCCAAAGCTGTTTCACAGAGGAAGACCGCACTGCAGTTCCTTCTCTAAATCCTCGCACAAACGAAAAAATGGCTGACATCGAAATAAGTGTCCAAGGAATAGAAAAGCAACTGGAATCACTCAACAGAGGAAAGTCCACTGGACCTGACGGGATACCAATTCGATTCTACACAGAGTACGCGAAAGAACTTGCCCCCCTTCTAACAGCCGTGTACCACAAGTGTCTAGAGGAACGGAGGGTTCCAAATGATTGGAAAAGAGCACAGGTAGTCCCAGTCTTCAAGAAGTGTCGTCGAGCAGATGCGCAAAACTATAGACCTATATCTCTGACGTCGATCTGTTGTAGTATTTTAGAACATGTTTTTTGCTCGAGTATCATGTCGTTTTTGGAAACCCAGAATCTACTATGTAGGAATCAACATGGATTCCGGAAACAGCGATCGTGTGAGACCCAACTCGCGTTATTTGTTCATGAGACCCAGAAAATATTAGATACAGGCTCCCAGGTAGATGCTATTTTTCTTGACTTCCGGAAGGCGTTCGATACAGTTCCGCACTGTCGCCTGATAAACAAAGTAAGAGCCTACGGAATATCAGACCAGCTGTGTGGCTGGATTGAAGAGTTTTTAGCAAACAGAACACAGCATGTTGTTATCAATGGAGAGACGTCTACAGACGTTAAAGTAACCTCTGGCGTGCCACAGGGGAGTGTTATGGGACCATTGCTTTTCACAATATATATAAATGACCTAGTAGATAGTGTCGGAAGTTCCATGCGGCTTTTCGCGGATGATGCTGTAGTATACAGAGAAGTTGCAGCATTAGAAAATTGTAGCGAAATGCAGGAAGATCTGCAGCGGATAGGCACTTGGTGCAGGGAGTGGCAACTGTCCCTTAACATAGACAAATGCAATGTATTGCGAATACATAGAAAGAAGGATCCTTTATTATATGATTATATGATAGCGGAACAAACACTGGTAGCAGTTACTTCTGTAAAATATCTGGGAGTATGCGTGCGGAACAATTTGAAGTGGAATGATCATATAAAATTAATTGTTGGTAAGGCGGGTACCAGGTTGAGATTCATTGGGAGAGTGCTTAGAAAATGTAGTCCATCAACAAAGGAGGTGGCTTACAAAACACTCGTTCGACCTATACTTGAGTATTGCTCATCAGTGTGGGATCCGTACCAGATTGGGTTGACGGAGGAGATAGAGAAGATCCAAAGAAGAGCGGCGCGTTTCATCACAAGGTTATTTGGTAACCGTGATAGCGTTACGGAGATGTTTAATAAACTCAAGTGGCAGACTCTGCAAGAGAGGCGCTCTGCATCGCGGTGTAGCTTGCTCGCCAGGTTTCGAGAGGGTGCGTTTCTGGATGAGGTATCGAATATATTGCTTCCCCCTACTTATACCTCCCGAGGAGATCACGAATGTAAAATTAGAGAGATTAGAGCGCGCACGGAGGCTTTCAGACAGTCGTTCTTCCCGCGAACCATACGCGACTGGAACAGGAAAGGGAGGTAATGACAGTGGCACGTAAAGTGCCCTCCGCCACACACCGTTGGGTGGCTTGCGGAGTATAAATGTAGATGTAGATGTAGATGTACTGGGAGATGAAGAAGCTTGCACAGGATAGAGTAGCATGGAGAGCTGCATCAAACCAGTCTCAGGACTGAAGACCACAACAACAACAACAACAACAATATTATTCTGCCCTGGATTTTCCTTTGTTTGAAATATTAACATCATGATAGGATGCCTCATGTACAACTGTTAAAAATAAGAAATACAAGTAAATAGTTCAATTCATACAAGTGTGATACATCAGCACATATTTTCCTACTTGTTTATGTGGTTCTTATGGCTTTTATGTAGCACTCACCAAATTTGAATTACAGCCAATTTAGCTGGAGTCCTGTCTAGGCATTATTCAGCCTGGTTTGGCACATAAATATCTTAAATATCTAATCATAAATATACTTAGGAAAGGGTAGGAATATACGGAATCAGACACTGACTGTGGAATACTTTTAGTTGTGGGTGATTTGCTTGAATGGTTTTTAATCAGTGTCAGAATTCTGGATCCATTGAAATTACTGTCAGTCTGTTTTTATGTATTCACTGTACATTTCAGCTACTGTTTAATTAATTGTTTGTAATTATAGCTGTTATGGTTCGCGAGTAATGTAATTTAAAGTGTTTTTGTAATCATTGCTTGTAAAAACTGAACTCAGTTATAAAGTAGGTTTTGCATAGTGTCCTGCATAGAACTCGAATATCGAGACATACAATTTGATATCCTCATTTATTATATAGGTCCACTGGATTCAGTTTTATTATTTTTCTGTATAACTTTTGTGGGTAGTACTTCATCACTGAAAAAATATTTTGACAGCTAGCTGTACATTCGTAGGTGGCTTAAATAAGCAGAACCTTGCCTAGGCCTCGCAGGCTGTTTCCTGTGGGGCATATTGCCTTTTGTACTTGACACCATGCTCCGGTCAAGCTAGTAAAAATCAGTCTTGCCACCTCCATGCCCTCCCTGTCCAATCCATGAGCCATCTGGGCTTGCGAAGTCACAAAGTCATCTCATTTATCTTCTTGAAAATTAAGGAATCTCTTATATTATTTTCTGTATTGCTCACTTGTAGTCTGTAACTTTATTATTGTTTGAGTTGAATTTGATCAGGAGAGTTTGGGAGTAAAGCTATCTGCTTTGATAATTGCTCCATCGTGGAAAAAGAAGTGTCAGTTGCCCACACTCTGATAAAGGAGTCTGATAAAGGAGTGCACTATTTTGTTGCAGAAAAAAAGTCTTTGTGGTACTTAGCTGAATTAGATAGGTACACGATAACATTCTGTCTTTAAAGTTGTGTTGTTAGTGGGCAACATTGGAACGATAGAAATTTATATGATTTTTGAAAATATTTAGTTTTATGGGAACAGCAAATACTACATTACAGTCATACTGATGATTGTTGCTGCAGTGAACATACATGACATTAATAACTGAGGGAATACCTTTTTTATGCATGTTGCACTTAAGAAAGACAATGGTTTTCAGTTGTTATTGTTGTACATTCTAATTCTACAGACAGCTGAGAGCTGTCCTGTGTGTTAAGTAATTGCCTATGTGTGTGCTTTATTGACTCTGTTTTGAGATTGGGCACCAAGATTTTCAAGTCCTACATTGTGTGTGTGTGTGTGTGTGTGTGTGTGTGTGTGTGTGTGTGTGTGTGGTGGGGGGGGGGGTAGACATGTGGATGTGGATTACTTCCAATATTTTGGAAGATTAGTGGCAACTTTTGAGTAGCCATAAGAATGTTTTGATTCCGACTCTGTTAAAAATGTACGTAATACCGACTTTTAAATCTTTTCTTGAAAGAAGAATTACACCATATTTTCTTCCTTTCCTTGAGTGCGGAGGGGATGGGGTGGGGGGGGGGGGGACATGGCACCATTTCCTGGCACCATTTCCTGGCAGGTGTTGTTACTTTATTATTGTTCTTCACTGACTGTGTACTCACTAGTGTGATGGCACTTCAACCTGATTGAATCCAAGTAGAAGAAATTTTCATCTGGCAAGGGAAGGATAGGTTGTGGAACAAATTTCTTAATGACTTTACTATGAAGCAATATGGAGTCTTAACTCCAAACCTCTTGGCAGGGTAACACGGATTGATGTCATTTTATCTCTGTGGTGGAGAATACACAGTTTAAGATGTTTCTTTATGGAGTAGCCTATTTTCTGCCGTTGGTTGCTGCTTCTGCTCTTGAACATGCCATGGGTGAAAGCATGGTACTGATCCTCAGTCTTACGCCTCTTGAATTTTTATACTCACATACATTTCACTAGGCACCATGTATGTAAACGATTTCTTAGCAAAAAAGTAATTGTATTGTGAACTACTCCTCCTCCTCCTCCTCCTCCTCCTCCTCCTACTACTACTACTAAAAGCTAAATTTTACTCTTCATATAATATTTCATTTTTCTTTAGTAAAGAATCTGCTCATAGAGACCCCCATAGAACTGACATAAATGTTTTATTCATATACTTTTAACGTAGACAATGTATGGTTTATTTTATATGCCTGCGTGGGAATAATTGCTGCATACGTAATTGTAAATGCAGTAGATAATTGGATTGTTTGTGTGGTGCTGGAAATAGAATTGTAAACATGGAGTGTTAATGTCCTACTGATAAAAAAAGAAGGTCCTCACTGTAGATGTATATTATTTTCTTTGTTGAATTCCCTTCTGATAGCTTCTAGCTTTGCAGTTGTAATAGCTTCTAGCTTTAAGTGACACAGACAATTTTTTGTTACATATCTGAGTAATGGTAGTAATAGTTGTTTTATATAGTGCTTTCAGAAACTTGGTACTGGCATTCTTAGTAGTTATCTCACTCGGTCAGTCTCTTTTATGCAAATATCATCCTAAATACTTTGTTAAGTCCACGAGGGACGATCAGTATTGTCTATCCATATGCTGTGTTGCATAGACAGCAGAAGTTCAATAAGGATCCAAGATGGATCAACAAATGCAAAGAGAAGAGACCATGCGTTGTCCATCACTGAAAATTGCTGTGCTATTGTTTCACTATATTTAAACTTAAAATGGATGCAGATGTATACCATATTTAATAAATAGAAAAAGATCTACTTCCCTCCCAGTTATGATATTTAGCTACATAAGCCTTTAAACTCATATTTCGGGAGTACATGAATACGAAAGATTCCTTGTTGAAAGAAAGTGGCTGTCTGTGGAAAGTGGCTGTCTGTGAACTGTGAGTGTATTGGGAATATTCCATTCACCCAAGGTTTTGCTAGAGTGGTGGTCGATAAAATTCAGTTACATCTTTAAATTTTTGAGGATTCCTAGTTTCCCACTTTCAATCAGTGAATGAGTTTTAATTTTTTCACCAGAATAGATGTCAACTTAGAATAAGGAATGAAAATTATTTTTGAAACAGCTTTTATACCATAATTTGTAACTGTGTGATCATGATTGAGTAAAAGCTGTCTTTCTTTACTCACTGGAAATGCCATTAAGAAGCAAATGTAGTGTTGTTCGAGAGCAATACTGCTGCTGAATTTCTTGAAGAGGCTTCTATACAATGAGTCATCATCAACTTTACCAAACATTTGTAGTATGTCCAGTAGCAGAATTTTTTGTTGCGCTTTTTTGTGCATTCTCCCACAAATTCTCACGGTACAGCTGGCAGTATAGTCTGTAAAGTATGCTAACATTTTTTGTCGGTTGATCAATTTTTAAATGTAGGATATTTGTCAGTGTGTACAGTGCAATGATCAGAGATTTTTGATCATTTTTTCATTCTATGTTTTGACCTATTAAACATCTGGACATTCGTGTGTTTTACTTACATAATTTCATTAATATATTCCTATGAAAATGAATGTCTGGACCTACTAATCATGTTAAAATTTTCATCTATATCTGATGCAGTTCTGATGCAAAGAGATGACTAGAGTAGGTGTATCGGTATTAGCATTGCTTTTTTAATATATGAACATGGACAGCTGTCATGTTGGTCTAGCTTTTAAGATGTCTGCTGTCTTATTATAATAATACTGAGGATCTTAAATGTTTTCTAACTATCTTTCCTAATTTTATTTCAGACATTGGTGGCAATTACGTGTGCCATATTTGTGGCAGAGCCTACATGACAAAGAAAACATTGATACGACACATTAGATATGAATGTGGGCAGGAACCTCAGTTCCCATGTCCTTACTGTCGAATGAAGTACAAACGGAGATATATATTGAGAGCCCATATTATCAAGAGACATAATAACTGGACAGTGTCTTACACAGTTTAAGAACTCAGAAATAATTGTTTTATTGTAAAATAAAAAATTTACATTTGGAGGAGAGTAACGAATCTGCGAAAGAAAATTATAATTAGTTCCATGTTCCATAGAGTATCTGAAAATGCAAATTACTGCATGTGCTCAATTTCAATTGTGAAATATGTTTTATGTAAGATCAGCCTGTAGCACTTCATAATGCTTGTATTGAATGGTGATAATAAACTGAACTTATGGAGCTTTGAGCAGTTCATAATTATGGATGAATGATTTACCTATGTATACAGTGGGATTAACAACTTACTGTAGTTGCATTTATTCAGAGATCAGAAGTGCTACAGGAAAATATAAAATTTTGTAAGAGCTGCTTATACAAATGTGAACAAAAAGATGTATTGGATTTCTTTGAATGAAATTGATACCTGTACCAGTTTGAATTTTTTATAGTTTAGATGGAATCCAAGAGAGAGAACTCAATACTTTTATGCATTGTCTGTGTGTTACTTTTTGAAGGAGAAACATTTTTGATAATATTGCCAAGCGAGAGAGAGGGTGGTTGGAAAGTATTGGGTAGGGGTGGGGATATTTATTAGGCTTAATGGAAATAAATTAAGGTAGGTACAATTTACTGAATGATTTAATGTTTAATCTCAGCTTCCAACACCCTTCAACAAATTTAACAGAAAATTATAAAAGTAGTAGTTGTTGTTATTGTAGCTGTTGGATGCAGAATTGTGAATAGAAATTTTTTCTTTTGTATTATTTCATCAAAGTTGGTCAGTGACAGTGAGGTCAGTGACTGGGAATAATGAAGAAATTTCACATTTCTGCCTTGGACAAGGTGCTAGTGGAAGTGATAGGCCAAGGTCTGTCTCCATCCTGATACGATACACTAACAGGCGGATATCTGTGATGAATGCTTGTGCAAAATAATTTTGTCTTATTTGTTAGTGCGTCATTAAAGAAATGGTGAGGATGAAATATAATGATAGTACAAAATCTTAATGGCAAGAGATCTGCCTTGTTTAATGCCCTCATCCAACAAATGGCTCTTTATGAACAGTGTCACATTCTCTCACTACATAGGATACTATTGAAAGATGTACGGAATGTAACCGCCCACATTTGCACAAGATATGGTTATCAGAAACTTTACAACTAATATTCTCCTCCCTTTGTGGCTGATACTGATAACAAAAATTTTATCAACTACCAGGAGCCAGAAATATTCTCTCTTAACTATCACTGCACTAATTAGTGACCTCTGCTTTGTAGGTGTATCATTATTTCATAATTTCAGAAGTGGCAAACAAAAACCCATATCCTCCATACCCTATTGTCAGACACAATTCATATGTACCTTGTTTGAGACTTGTTCTCCTTGGGTGAACCTGCTTATAGCTACGAATGCACTGCTGTTTTAATAGACAATAACACCTACAAGGATAATAAACTCAAAATGATACAGGGTGTTTCCATAAGAACATGCAAATATGTAACAGGACATAGAGAATGCGTCATTGAATAATTTGAGGCAGGGAACTTGTGGTTGGAGAAGCCAGCTTAAGGAGATATGGAATTAAACTTGTCTACCACTTTGTCTACATTACTTTTTTCTATCTTATTTACAACTAATATGTAGTTAAATCCTTTATTACATGCAAGTAAACTAGGACGAGCCTGATTACCAGTAGGTTATGCTGCAGGTTTTGTTTACTTTACTTGTCCATAAGGTGACTCTGCTGTGTAATATTTACATTGTCCCATGACAGAAAATGCTACGAATCAATGACAGATCCTTAACTACTCAGTGCTATTCAGAGACATACAGTACAATACAGTGGTGCAGTACTGGTACAGTATTTCCTGGTTGCTTGATTGGAAGGGGAGGTCCTATTCCATGTCCTGCAAAGTCACCTGACCTGGATCCCCTTGATTATTTCCTGTGGGGATGTGTAAAGTCACTTGTGTATGAGGCCCCAGTGGATACAGAAATGGAATTAGTTTGCCAGACTTTACAAAAGACATCATATTTATGCCAGTGACTGTAACACTTTCTTTATTTCACGATTGCAATTTTGTCCTTAGGCCATTATCATGTGAAGATGTTATGGCTATTAGGCCACGTCAACCTAAAAATAATAGCCATAACATCTTCACTTGATAACAGCTGAAATTGAAATCGTGAAATAAAGAAAGTGTTACAGTCACTGGCGTAAGTATGATGTCTTCTATAAAGTTTTGCGCGACTGTGAATCCCAGGTATAAAATATTTAATTAGTTTGCCAGAATTGTAGCTGCCCATGATGTGATTCGAAACATGCCACGGATATTTGTCAGGATACATCAGAATCTTGTTTGCTGATGTCATGCTTGCGTTGCAGTTGATGGCCATCAGTTTCAGCACATTTTGTAAGATGCAGTACAAATGGTATGTTCATTGTGCCAGTGATGGTATTTTTAGTTAACTGATGTAAATAAAAAAGTTCACAGTTATGTGATTTTATTCCTATTATCTCTTTAAGCTGGCCCGTCTGACTCCAGGTTTGTACCTGAAATTGTTTATTGGAGCATCATCTATGTCGTGTTAATTTTGCACACTCTTATGGAAGCACCATGCATAGCACATGGCTTGACAAGCCTGCAGTTTGTCACTAGTACTGTTACCTGTACACATTGACGATGTGGTTTGAGCATTGAAAGCAGGAATGACACCAAGGATTCAGCTAAGTCACCAGAACACAATCTGCAAATGACCTGCACAAATCCATTCATCTGATGATTAAAATTTCTGAAAGATGTGGTTGTAAAATCTGGATGACAAAAACTAAAACCATGGCATTTTGTGGGAGAGACTCCATTCAATCAGCTGTGTTAGCTCTGTTGTGTGGGAGCAAGACATTGGAGATTAAGCTCTGAGATAAATCCCAGATCCAAGCAGCAGAAGTGATTCTTAAGTAGAGTTAAGGGCTGCTCCAAAAGAGACGACATAAGAATTGAGTATACCAGAAAAGTAGTAGACATGTGTTCTGCAGGATGCAAAATTAATGAATATAAATGTAAATGGTTGAAACATGAACTGAGAATAAGTGAAAATTATGTACCAAATTTAACTGTTACATCCCCTCAGAAAGACAGTGTGGCAACCCCCAGAAAGAGATGATCTGTGAAACTGCGGTAGGTTAGGTGGTCTGTTGGTGAAGATGATGGCAAACAAAAATCCAATTTTAAAACTGGAATAATTGAATGCAATATTTGTACTAAGATAACAGACAGAGAACAGGACAAATTATGGGTAACAAAGAACATTGAGGGATTTGTGTTGTAGAAATAGAAAACCCATGATGAAGACAAATTTTTGTCTTGTAACATTTGACTTACATGTTTATAACAGAGTGACTCTTATCTGTGAAAGTGCTGAAGTATGACAGCAGAGGTTTAATAGCCTCAGAATTTGAAATTGTAGGCTGACAAAGAAATTGTGTGTGATATTGCGGTTACATTTACGAATGCATATATGCAGCTATCCTGTATACGCAGTTGTCATGCAACTGGAAATTACTCTGAAATATGAGCCAGTTGACCTCTATAAATAATCGATACATACCAGTTGACAGTTATTAATAACAGACATGACCTACATGGGTTAATATTTTTTATGCTTAGTCCAATGTATGTTATTCAGATTGCTTGAAGTCTTGTGCCATCAGTGACCATCATAAAGGCTGGAGCCATTTCAACTTTAATATTCAGCTTGTTTCTTTTGTATTGAAGTAGTAGCAATGAAATGTGTTGTAAATATCATACGTGATGAATCACCACTGTAGTTCCAGTAAGGAAAGCACTGTTGGCAGTGCACATGGGAGATAATGGAGTTTGATGTGGTCTGAAAATGGTGACAAAAGCCATACTTTTGATTGATGTACTCATAATGTCACGCACGTGTAATGATGGGATATGATGTCCCAAAATCAGGATTTTGAAATAAGATAAAATAAATTCAGTACTACCTGAGAAGTTAATTAAATCAGGCAACATAATATTATGATTGCATGTCCCTTGAAAATAGTGGAAAGACTTTGTCAGTACTATTTGCAAATAGTGAGTGAGACATTGTTTTAGTATGCTTGTTTTTGCCGTAAATTAAGAGAGAAGAAAGGAAAGAGAAGTAAGTTCAGCAGAGCCAAACAGTTGTCAGAGCCAACACAATTGGGAAAATGCAGGCTAAGCCATACTCCAGAAAAACATTAAAGCACTTAACAGAAAACTTTCATGAGGCACAAGTGACAATGATATTCCACAAGACGTGTACGATATTGGGTACTGTAAGGCCTCATAGTTTTAGTGGCTGTGATCAGAAGTTAACACATGCCTCTGGATCAGTAAAAGTGTGCAACTGGAGACAGGAAGAAGACAAGCTGAAGTTACAAGGTAGGCTGACATTCATCCTTCATTGATTTATAAGCTGCAGGACCATTAGTACAAGTGTTGGAAAATTAATATGCCACAATATTACGACAGTTTGCTGGAAACATTCCAGTCACTGAAATCTTAGTGCCATTGATAAGTTTATCAATTGCCAGACATCAAAAAGCACAGCTTCTACATTAATTGTAGCTTGTGGATTGATTCCATATACAGTGAAAAGCAATCCTTGTCTCAGAAATGTGCCAGTTTTCTTAGTAGTAATTTTTTACATGTACTTAACTGGAGGGGACAGGGGATAAGTCAGTGCCATGCATCATTACTGAAGAGCCTTGACATGTCATCCTTGTTCTGGATTGTGGAGACATGCCTCATTCATTTCTCTGATTATTAATATGTCTCAAGGTACTGAACTGTTGAGTCAGTAGTCCCAACTGAGGGTGCCATGTCTATTTTGTGTGTTTCTGACCATACACCTGAAAATCAAAGTGAGTTTGTATTGAGCATAATTTGTCATTGCTCATAGGTAATCTTCTTTAGTGTTTGACCGGTATTCTCAAAGGTAAAAAATGGTTTCCAGAGACTAATCAACACAAGATACTGTTAGGACTGATCCCACAATGATTAACAGCATGCAGTATTCTCATTACAAGCTGTATTACTCTTTAGAGAACTTGATTGCATCTTATTTTTCCTTTTTGGTATAGATTTCTCAGTTTTCTAAAGCTGTTTTCCCTAAAAAGTTACAACATTGTGTTGTTTTTATCAATTCTGTGTCTCATGAACTCAACAGCTGTTAATGGTTGTTGCTTAATATTGTAACTAATGACAAGTACATTTAAATTGATTTATTTCAGTCTCATAACAGATTCTGGGCATTCATTCTCACCCTCAGATGGCTAATGTTTCCAATTACTTCCATGTTTTCATCAGCAGCATGTCATCAACTCCAGCACTGCACAAGAATATTTCAGTGTTAAGCACCACTTTGTATGTTGTTTTGATATTAAAAACTTGCTTATGTCCATGTGTTATTAAGTTATAATGCAAATCAGTTGTATTCACTTACATATGTTCCAGTGGGTGATACTTTGTCTTGGTGTGGACCATATGCTTTTCCAGGACACAGTGTAGGCTGTTAGTGTTATTTTCATCCATACACTTTGTACCCTTACAGTTAATTTATTATTAGTAAATTGAAAAAGAAATTCCTTTTATTGTATTGCACACTCCTGTTAGCATCTGCCACAGTAGGCATTATATTCCCTGCATAGTCTTGAGCAAGTATGAGAAGAAAAAGAGTTTTATGAGCTGCTTCCAATTTTTCTTCAGCAACGAGATAAGAATTTCCCTCATTAATGTTATGTTACAAATGTTGTGGTCATTTCGCTAATTGATGCCAGAAGTGAGCTTGCTTGCTGCTGTTACTGCTGCAACACAACATGCATGTTTAAATCTTTGTTATAATTATTACATTATAGAAATTAACATATTTCAGCAGTGCTTGGAATCAGTTAATTTTAGTGTGAAAGAAACAATAAGAGGAGGAACACTGCAGTGAGAGTTCTCAGTTTAGTTGCAATATGTGAAATTTGTCCAGTTTAAATTTTGTGCAGAACGTTGTCTCGGCAGACTAATGTGCTGTATTCTTTACAGTAGTTGTGTAAATGTTAAAGACAGTCAGAAAGTTGCGCAACTTAGTTTTCATTGCTGCTATTGATGTTCTGTCTGAGAGTTTCTCACAGTGGGAGATTTAAGAATCTTTGTTGAATGTTTTAACACTGCAACAGTGTTAGTTTCTCCATGTCTGCATGATGATGATGCTGCTGCTGATTCCACAACTGATGTTCAATTAATGAAAAGCTACTCCAGTTGCTTTTCGTAGAACTTTGTTAGATTCACACAACTAGTTTCAGCTTTTATATTAGGCCTTTATCAAGTGCATCTGAAATTTATGCTGTAGAGAAGCATAGCTTTCAGGTGCACTGGATAATTTCATGATATAAAGGCTGAAACTGGTTCTGTGAACTTAACAAATTTCTAATGAAAGCAACTGGAGTGGCTCTTCATTAATGAATGAATGTAACAGTGTAGAGTAACTGAACAGGGAGAATCACAGATTTTAAATCCCAGCTGGGATGTGAACACAGCTAAGAGAAACCATAATTAATCAACAATGGGTAGCCCAAAACAATAAATGGCAGCTGATTGTTTTCAGAGAAGCAGGAAAGTTTTCTTTTGGCATTGTGACAATGGTGAGACAGATAGACATCTTTGAACTTGAAACCCGTTTAAAATGTAGCCATTCAACTCTGCAGGGAGGACCCTGAAACACGGAAGCTTCTTTTATTAAGTTTACATTGTGATATCCTGTTACTAGCACATATGTTCAATTAAAGGAATGAATTAAGGGTTTTGGCATTATTTATTTGTGCTGCCTTGTACCATATTTTAGGTTGGAATGACTTGTGTTCTGAAAATTGTAGGAAGGTTTTGTTTGCTCCCATTAGCTTTCTGTGAAAACTGATCACGTCCCTAATGTCAGCTTATAGCCAGTTACAGTATCCGAACCTTACCAAAGCAGATGTAGAAAAATATGCATTGGAGGCATTAGACAGTATATGAACTTTTACTGCAATCATTTCTGTGCCTTTGTCTCTAGCAGCTGACTTCTGCTCCATTCATCATGATTTTGACAATGATTATTAATTGAGTAATTTTATTTGTTCAGATGAAAGATTATGTTTACTATCCTTGCCATTAAACTGATTGACATACGAATACTGTTATGTCAACTGCACTAAAGTACAAACAATGTAAGGTAATAACAGCCCATATGGTTATGGTGAAATATTTATGACTTAAAAATGTGAAAAAATAAAAGTATCGCATTCAGCTAAAATTAAGTGACAATATCAAGTGGAACACGAAATATTGAAAATTAGTGTCGATCATCTTTCTGCAATTATGATTTAATATATAATTATTGGATTAAGTATCTCTTTCTGCATCAGGATAAGTGAATATGACAAGTTATAAAATACTAAATAGTAAAAATAATACCACCATTTCATTTTACTTTGTAATGAGCTCATTTGCTTTCCTGGGTATAATATTAGATCAGAATTCTTCTTATTGATTATATTGGCCAGATATGAAGATATGACGGTACTATTTCCAGCCAGAAAACATAAAGGCTCAATCCATTACCACTGAATTTAAGACTAGGGGAGCTATTGAAAGCTTCCATCTTTTTCTAAGACACATTATAAATGACAAAAATACAAATAAAATATTCAACAAGAATAGTAGTAGTCTCCTGTACTTGAACATTTACTACTGAAGCTGAGGTGCTAGGTTAGAAAAGTCATGAACATTGTATACAGCAATTTGTGTTTGTGCTAGGCATATGTGAGTAAAAAATCAGTTGTTACTGTCTAAACTGTCTCATTTTGTAAAAGGGAGAATTTATATTTGGTTCCATCAACACTGAGCCCATCTGAAATGAAGCACTAGCTCAGCTTGACAACGGTAGGATAAGAAACTACACACAATATAGTGGAACTACAGGAAACCTAATTTTGGAAGGCAGGATGTAATTTTCCTAAAATGTTATCATATTATGGTAATCCTTGTTATGTGAATTGTGTATCCTATAAGCTGTTTGCCCCTGATGTAATTTCAGTTTGTTACTGTATTTTGACCTTATCAGTATCCAAATCCTTAGAATTTAAATGAAAGAAGCAGAACTCAGGCAGTTGATACAAATGTTCTTGATAAGTATTAATGGAGGAGATGGTATGTTAACAAATCCAAAAATAGAATTTTGAGACCACATTGTACACCATGTTCACAGTTGTGGAAACAGAAATAACTGGAACAAGACCGACATGCACAAAATTGTGATGTTGGCTGAACCTCTAGTTTTCATACCTTTTACACAAAATTACAAAATAGATAGCAAAAATGTTATATGGTTGTTTGAATGTTATATGGTTGTGGAGGGAAGGAGAAATCTTCGCTAACTCCACATATCATTTACTAAGGGGTTTCAAGTTTCTGTTTATTCCCAACAGCATTTTCACTTCTTCCTCTTTCCTTTTCTCCTTTCTTTTTCCATTTGAAGCTACTATTCATAACTTCAAACTTACAACAGTTCTTTTTAAATTATTCAGTATCTCAGTCATGTTCAGGTCTTTCTGTTTTGACAACTGGGAAGCAATTGTGACTCCCCTGTGGCAGCTATTATTATTATATTAAAGTTAAATTTGTAATAAAACTGTAAATTTCATAAATTGTGTTAACTTAATGTAGAAAAGCTCTATGATATGATAATACTTTAAAATGTAATGATTACTGCATAATTGAGTTGAATGTTTATTTCTAAATTTTATTTCAGACACTCAATTCTGCTTCAAATGTGAGGATTGTGGTAAGAACTACACTGCAAAGCAAAGTCTGACAAGACATCTGCGCTATGAGTGTGGAATGGAACCTCAGTTTTCTTGCCCATTTTGTCCAATGAAATATAGGCAGAAGCATTATTTAAAGACTCACGTTGTCAGAGCACACAGCAACTGGACTGCACACACAAAATAAAAACACTGGAAAATCAGCAGACGTGTTAATTGAAATACAAGAGTCATTTAAACATGTAACTTTATTTAATATTTCCTGTAAAATGTGGTATCTTTTTTCTAAAACAGTAAAATATATACAGAGAAGTCAGTTACGTTTATAAAATGTTCTTAATAAAAATATCTGAAAATTGATGGTAAAGTGTGAATTTTGTAGGTTTCTTAAAAGATAATTATGATACCATGTTGATTTTACTCTCTGGATCTATGGTTGTCTGTGTATTAACATATGTATCTCAAATATTTGTATTAATATATATGTATATCAACTATTATTTTAAATTTTATAGTGCCGTGAACTTGATAAATAAGCGACTGAAATATATGTAGAAATTTTGACCTAATGTGTTCTCATGTAGTGGACATAAAATTGTTTACATTTTTTATTTAAATAAATATTAAATTATTTACCCTGCCATTTCCTTTCATTTTTCTATTTTTTTTTTTTACTTTTTTTCACCTCTATGTATTAGTACCCTTTTTTAATGTTGTACATTTTTTTAATTACAAAACCCAGGATTGAAACTATAAATAGTAGTGAGGAAGAGCAACTGCTCAACTTTAACTGATTGATGTGTGATACACACAACGGCATGGAGAGAATTTAAATAAATAAAAAAAGAAGTGGTAGCTGAAATGCTAGCTCGTGTATGGGCTGTTATGTGAGTCTGTCTGCTACGCATCAGTCAGTTAATTGGCAACATATATCTTCCTTATTTTAAGTGTCTTGTTTCTTTAGGACAGTCATATGATTATATTTCTTCCTATTACAGACTGTTACACATCTAAGTTTTGCCTCAGGTGATTGTAATAGAGTGGAATGTTGTGTATAGCAATTGAGGTACACACACTGTTGGTCAGCAGAAGTTAAAAATTCAACTGAAAATGATTGATACATGTTCCCACATCCATTAATCACATCTCTTATGGATATTTATTTTGCCAGTTCTCTGATACGTGACATTAGTAGTGGCTATTAACAAAAAGTGTTTAGCCCTGATGCTCGTTTAATGGGACAGAATAACTTATTTTACATAGTTTGAAGCTATGGAAGTATAACTGCAAACACAAAACTTAAGTGAGTAGAAAATTTTGTATAAGGAACCATCCATTAATATTAAATCCATTTTAACATTATGTTTATAATTTAAAGTGGTAAAGCACTTAACTGTGGAGGTCTGTGGAAGAGAATGTGAGGGGGAAAGTTAAATTTGAATTGAACAGATATTGTTTTAGTATTTCAAGAGTTAAATGAATTAATCCATGTGATGCTGTATTCTCATTGCCATTGCTTCATTTTAAATTATGATATGTTGTATTGTCAAGTATAGCTGTGAAATAAACGATTTTTTGTGTATTTGTTTGATGATGTATGTATAAAAAGAGTGCATTGAGTCCATGGCCACAGTTATAATTTGTTGTAAATTGCTGTTCTTCAAATGGGTGGTGGTGGTGGTGGTGGTGGTGGTGGTGCAGTTACAGGTACATTTCTCAAGGGAGAATTGCTGTAAAAGTTTCTTGAGGAGCTGTCAACTGTCCTTTGCTTCATTCCTTTCTTATGTTGCTGGTTACATTCAAGAGACAAAGGTGCATTAGAGATTTCTGATTTTTACCAAATTAAGTAACCAAAATTGGATACATAGGCATCATTTGCGGAATTTGAGTTACTTACCATCTTAAGAATATGCATCCCTCTCTGCCGCACATATAAATGATACCAAGTATGAAACTGTGACAGTTTGTTTATAGGTAAGGAGCTTGCAGATGGAGTACTAACCTTAATTCCATAAAGCAGAATTTAAATTTTGAATGTGTTATGCAAGAAGATGCATGTGTGCTCATACGAGAAAACTAATGGGCTGTCAATGTACTTGCCCTTACATTAACCTAAATTCTTCATCTAATACAATTTTGGTGCAATTTGATTGAACTATGGAGAAAGAGAGACTTATTAGCTGACATCGATGGCATGACAACTGGCAAGATTAATATTTTGTTTATATTGTATCACACTGGTATGAATTTAAAACAAATAATGGAGTCCCTCATTGTGCTGAAGCAGGACAAAATCTTTCCATAGCACATATCAAGTACCAATAAAAATATTTTTTTTGCTGGTTATTAAATTGCTGTGCAGAACTACCGGGACATGTTATAAGGTTGGCAGGCTTTTATCACTGCAGATAATTTCAAGTTACTTTTTATCTTATACACCAAAACAGCTGAATATTACAAAAATAGAAAGAGAAGTTTATCATGTAAAAAGAATGTGTATGTGAGGAGACGTGTCAGGCATTGTAAGGCTACAATAAAAATTTATTTTCAACCTGCATGCACTTGAAGTATGGCAGCATAAACAGTAGCATAGCAGTGACTGCTTCAGTCAGTCCTAGACTGGTACATATTTCATTTGTCATTTAACCATTTATGAGGGTCTTAGTTTATACTATTTTACATGTCCATCTGAAAAGTCTGGTGAACGGTCTCAGCAAATATAGCAAACAAGAATTACAAACATAATAATTTTACTGGCCTTGAAAGTAGTCACCATTAGCTACAACTTGCTGTTGGAAACTGCCAGCAAAAGCTTTTTGTGGAATCGCTCAAAAATCTGCAAAGCGTAAATCTTTCAGGGCTAATTTAAGGTGGAGAAACAAAAATAAGTCTGTCAGTGCCAAATGATGAGGATTCTGAACATTCACTTTGTGTAGAGTGAGAGAGTTGAGTGAGCAGATCCATCTCCAAGGTTTCGAGTTGATGTGAAAATTGTGTTGTAGCTAATGGTGCTTACTTGAAGTCCGGTAAAGACAGTTTGCTTGTAACTCTTGTTTCCTTTATTTTATGAGATCATTTATTGAATTTTTCAGAAGCACAATGTATCACTATATTTATGAATAACTCTAGTCTGTTAAAACAAAGATTTTTAAATTTTTTTTTGTCATAATGTATCTGTTCACTTTGTGATCTATGCATGAGAGATGCATGCAAAAATGAAATTGTTTTGGTCATTTTCTTGTGAGAGTTTCTACTTATCATTCTTGTTTCAAGAATCTGTATTTTCAAAATATTTCTGGTGTATTCTTTGCATTTCTGATATCTACAGTACTTTCAGAGGTTGTGTTTAGTAGATGTAGAATGTTATTTTGCCTTAGTTCTCATTTTCTCTTTTCCTCAGAACTTGGCATTACACATTCTTTTTCAGGAACAGAGCTTGGTGGGCAAAATTCATTTCAACCATGCTTCATTTGTCTACGATGTGGTCAGCAGTATTCAACCAAGAACAACTTAAGAAGTCATATTCGCTTCATATGTGGTAAAGAGCCACAGTTCCAGTGCCCGTGCTGCTTTAGAAGATTTAAGTTAAAGGGAAATCTGACTAAGCATTTAGCTTCACATAAGAGGCAGTCATTGCAGTCATTACCATTTATTCCTACTGATGAAGAAATTTCATTTGTAAAACAATAAAACTGTACCTGAGACTGTAATATTGCTCCACAATTTTTTTATTTTTTATTTTCAGAAAAGTCTGTGTAGATGTAGAACAACTTCTTCTAGCCATGTATATGTTGCTACCAGATAAGAGTATTTGATAAAGTGGTAAGTGACTGCTTGCATTTTAGATTGTCTGAAGTGTTAGGAAATCAGTTCTTGATTAGAAAACCATACATCCTCGTGTGTTACCTGTATCACTACACTACTATTAAAATGTAATCATTATTGTTTGTAGCCCTCTGTGGGTCAACAAAGCATTAAAAAATGATTTTCATACCTTTCGTTCTAATATATATTTTTGTTTGTTGGTTACCTGTTGGGAAAACAATCAGACTTTTAAACAAATAAATAGCCTTTAAAACTTCTAATGTGCGTATGAATATATACATAAAAATGCTGCAATAACCAGGTGATATTAAAATTGTAAAAAAAAAAAGGTACATACTTATTATGAATGTATCTAGACCATGTGATGATTTAAATTCGTAAGTGCCACTCTTGTATCTGTCTTCATTCTTTCACATACTGCTATGTTTGATTTCCTGTTTGTGCTACATAAACACAACACAGTGCACTGCTTCATTCAAAACCCTTTGTCTCGCCACTCTCATGCAGTTAATTTAATTGATGTTCTGTTATATGTCTCAGTAGTAACTGCATTAGGCCTATATTAAAGAACTGAACTCATCCAGAGAAAAATCTTTAGATATTACTTTCTGTTCTGAGCTGTTATTGATGGAAGAAGCTTTTGGCATTTTTACTGAAGGCAGGCTCTGAAATCTATTACATGCATTCTCTGAAATTATGTCCAGCTATTAAACTTTTTCACTGAGCATGTCGTAATGATCATATACTGCATGCAAGGAAGAAATAAACAAGAGCAAAAAATAATAAATAAATTAATTAAAAAATTGCTGTTAAAACTGCATTTAAATTTCACATTTTATTATGTCCACAGATCATTAGCTTATAAAAATTATGAAGAAAATGTTTCTGGAAACAACTTAATGTCATGGAGAAGTCATTTAGGCAGACTTCTGATAGCCAAATGAGAGAATAACAGATGTTGTTTACTGTTTGGGTTGAGGAATTGCACCAGGTCAGAAAACATTGTGAAGAATGTTATTTTGCCCAAATAAAAGTTTAATGTCAAAAGTAATGTATGTCAGCTTTTGTGATTTATTTTTGTTGCCATATAGCCATACTCGGCAGCTTGTGTTCTCTTGCCGCAGTGCTCTGTCATTTTAAACCAAACTTGTCACACACTTTAGTATCAGTTAATAAAACTTTGAACATTAATAGTTCTGAAATGATTAATAGCATAGTAACATACTTTCTCAAAAATGAATTATAAAGTGACATCAAGGCATAAGATATATTTAATTGTTGCACACCTTTTTTGTGGCACATTTACCATTTCAGAAAGAGCAACAACAAAATTCTTTGCTATATTAGAAGAGGGGAAGAGGAAATAAGTTACTAACCTACTTGCCAGTACTTTCCTTATATTTACTTTTCTGTATAGCCATATTTTCTCTCTGTAAGTTAATAATCCTGTTGATGGCAAGGAAAAGGCTATGATTTGGGAAGAAAACCTGGGTTGATATGTAGTACAGTTAAATAACTGTTAGCCAAATGGTGTTTTTATATCTGTCTTTCCATTAGTGTTTTTGTTGTGTTGCAGCTGTATCACTGTATATTTGCAACAGAAAGCATGTAATATGTAAGTGCATGCAGGGACAGTATAACTGTAGGCACGTGGCTGGAGAGATTTGTTGTATTATGATAAAGAGATTTTACATTGTTCAAATGATGTTATTTGCTACACTTTTTTTTATGAAGGTAGTAAGAACAGCACACGTTCAGGATGTGTACGCTGTTTCTTTCTCTTTCAGGAAGTCATTCTCCATGGAGCACTTCAGTAGTAGAACCACCAAGACAACAGTTTGAGTGCATTCAATGTGGTCGACAGTACTCAAGCAAGGATAATTTGGGGAGTCATTTGCGCTTTATATGTGGGAAAGAGCCACAGTTCCAGTGTCCGTTCTGTCCAAAGAAGTGCAAACTAAAAAGTAACCTAGTAAAGCACGTCAGGCGGCTACATCCGGTTCATCAGCTTCTTCATATATAACAACATACAACATCCTGTTTTATCCAAATTTGATCATAGTATCACAAAATGTGTAGAATGTGTTATGCTCAGATTTTCTACTTTTGGTCATATATGCTGTTTTATAGTACTTTACTAGGAGAAACATGATTCGAGCAAAGTTGGGAACTGACCAAACTGCACGTGTGAAGGTATTTGTCTTTTCATTGAAAATTGTTATCAAATTGATTTTCGGTTGGGTCCTCAAAATTGTTTTCAAATTGCTGTGGGGCTGTGTCTTGAAGAGTTTGAGAAGAAAGATTGCATAGTAGCCAACAACTGATTATAATATATACAAGTCCTGTTGCCAACTCTGCCTTTGAAAGGTTTGTATCTCTCAGACATTAATTGCTAATTACTATGGGAATTAAAAACTGATAAGTTCAAGATGTTCCCTTGTGGTTTGCTTGTGAGACATTAAAATAAAGTGTCTTGTTTACTCGTATTTCACTGCACTGCATTGCAGATTTTTTAAAAGTTGTAATAGCAAATGAATTCTAGCTCTTTGTCGTATAGTAACATGTTGATTCTGTATTGGAAACTATAAATCAGTCACACTGAGTAACTCAAGTAGCAGTATGTCTAGGTCATCTTGTTTTTCTGGGTGAGTTGAATTTATGACTGTTTGTGAATGCATCCATTTATTTATTGAGAGAATACAGGATCATCTTACAAATAAGTTGTTCAAAGGTATGACATCAACCACTACTTGTTGATTGAAATAATATATTACTTTTAAAATATAAATTAATACCTTTCACTTGATTTTTAATTATCTTTTTGCAAGTATTTGTAATATCTGAGAGTAGGTGTGAGAACAATTTTTGAGATGGTGTATTTGATGAAGAAGATAAAAACATTAGTATGTCATAGAAATTAGTGTCTTACTACAGATATACTGTTGTGCAGTGGCAAACTCACCTTTCCTCCTCCTCCTGTTTCCACTCCATCTTTCCTCCCCTAAAATTGTCCTTGTGTCACCACTCTCTTCCTGCTGCATACCCTATCATTCTCAACACATTTCCCCCATCCTTCCGTCTCATTCATTTTAATGGAATGAGGAAATATTCAGACATACATGACAGACTTATTCCATATACCACAAAAATATAAACTAGAGATAAATAGTGGTAGTGTCTTTGTTTAGTAATCAAAACATCCTGGGTCCCAGGGTCAATCTTGGCCACTGCTTACATTTTGAATAAAAATCATCAGCAATGGCAGACAAAGAATGCTGGCATAATGACTCACCCATATGCCCTTCGAGTGGGAAACTGCTCCTGAAAGGTGGAAGAATTCGCAACAAAGTTCAACAGCATGTTTACACAGAAGGCAGTGTAAACTACTACATCAGACAAACACTGTCCCTACAGGACATGTTGCTTCGAATTGAAAAAGGGACTTGTGATCTATCCTTTGGCATAAAATTCCAAATAATTACTCCCCCCCCTCCCCCTCCCCCCAATAATTCCTTTGCCTCACAGTGTATGTCCCAGTCAGTTAAGAGTTCCTGTCCTTTTGTTAACCAGGTTTAGGAGAGTTCTTTGTTCTTTTACCCTTTCTGCTACTTCATTGTTCTCCATGCTATCTACCCATTTTATTTTCTCCAATTCTTCTCCAAATCCATTATGCAATGCTTCAATTTTGTCTTTTTCTCTTTTCTTCAATGTCCCTGTTTCACAGCCGTACAGAAATAGACACCTTTATCTTAACTTCCAACCCCAGTTCGTTGCATAAGAAGCATTTCTTTTTCTGGAACAGTTGCTTTGCTGCTGCCATTCTTAATGTTATTTCTTTTTCAGTTCTCCAATTATCAACATGTTCCCCAAATATCTGTATTTCATTTTCGTATCTTCATCACCTTAGTTTTCCTTTTGCTAATTTTAACTCTGTATTCTTGCAATCCTTTTTCATGTGTATAGTGTTCTTTGAAGAAATATAATAAAGAAGATTAGCTTTCCAACACACATTAACTGTGAAATGAATGTGAACTTACGTATTCAATATTTGTTCACTCTTTCTGCTAGCTTTGTTGTGAAGGACAGAATAAACAGCAGCTCATCATGTCAGAAAAAAATATTTAAAATTAAATGTATAATACACTTCTAAGTAAACTCAATTTTACACTATTTTCCTATGTAAACAGCTACTTCTTAGACAGTTAATTTGTCTCTTAGTAGCAGGAGGGCAAGCATATAATCCTTATAGATACTGTCGTATAGACATACCTGCATTTCAACTTACTTTGATCACATTTTCTCTGTTACATCTAAGACATTGTTACTAAATCTGATTCTACATGAAAGCCATGCTTGAGACAAAATGTAGTATCTGAATTAAAAATAACTTTAGCATAGCAGATAGAGAGACAAATTAGAAAACACCATTAAACTTCTAGCAACCGAAATTTTTGAAGAGCCTTTCTTCAGGAAAAGGGAGAGAGATCAAAAATAAGAGAACTTCTACAGGATAGGTTTTACCAAATACAGGATTAGCAGGTGCTAAGGAATTTCAAGGTGCTCCAGAGTAAGAATTGAAATTTGAATTCCAAAGTATCAGGAATGAGTCAAACAGAAGCAGAAAATAAATATGGAGACACTAATTAGAGAGGAAGGAGGAAGGGTGAACTGAGAGAGGCTAATATTACAGAATAGAGATACAAATTGGTATGCAGGCAGGCTGTGGGAAAAAATGGAAAAGCCATGGAAGAGACTGGTATAAATTAAGACCCACTGCTAAAAGATTGAAGTATGAAATGAAAAATAGGTATGAATCTTTTAAAGTATGGAAGTACTATTGTTAGGGACTGCTTGATGGACACTAGTGGTGACCCAAATATCCAGCATCCAGTTGTTCTGTTCCTTGTGTCTGTATGTGTCAAGCTCTATTCATTCCTGTGCCAGTGGATGAGAAGTAGATGCTCTTCGTGTTACCAAAAGATTGTTAAATTACCATTAAGGACACTTGCAGTTATAATTAATACTTTGTAATATTGCACTTTGTTTAATAGTAGTGCTTTTTTATTTTAAATTGGCTGCTCTACCTTTCCCATTATTTGTGAGCGTCTAAAGGTCAGTTATTACTTTTTGAATCTCTGTGTTTGCCTGATGTGAGTAACATGGCACATTTGATAGTTACTTAAAAATTTCGTTCCACAGAGTCTGTTACTTTGTACACACACTCCAAATCCGTGAAATTGTGGACAACTGTGTGACAAAATTATACATCAGAATCTAATATTATTGTCTGTGGATTGTGTTTCAGATGACAGCAGTTGGCTCCAAAGGACGGGTGGGTGGTCAGGTGTAATAGATAGTGTCAGTGATGGTAGCTTTGTGTGTAGTAAGTGTGGGCATGTGTATCAACATAGGAAGTCTCTGCAGCGACACTTGAAGTATGAATGTGGCAAGGAACCTGGTTTCAAGTGCCCATTTTGTAAGAAAAGAAGTAAACTTAAAGAAAATTTAAAGCAACACATTAGGCATATGCATTGGTTCTTATTTCAGTCACTGTGAAAGATATGCTTGTAGATAGTGTGGTGTAGGTCTGTTTCATTTCCTTTTACATCACACTGAAAGTCACTTGTCTGAACATTGTGTAAATGGTTACCCCAAACATATGTTGGATAAGACTTAGAATTTGTCTCTCTCTATAGGGACAGTTTAAATCAGCTGAATACTTGGGTGAAATGAAAGACAATTACCACAGTACAAATGTTCATGACATTGTGCGTTAAAAAGAATTGGAGAAACATTTGTGTGCTCTAGCGTAAACTCCCCAATTTGCTGCTACTTATTCTCAGAAGTTGTTCTATGTTGGCATAAGCTGATGAACCTTTTCACAAACTGGAGTTCTTAACAATGATAATGCTAAAATGTAGTTTTATGCACATTGTAACAGGAAAATAAAAATGGTTAAAGAGATACATAAAAAGTATGAATTATTTTAGTACAGACTGCCTCCCTCCATAGAGTAGATACCTCCATTTAGTATCTGTTCCCACACATTCTTCTTAAAATCATTTTTTTTTTATTTTTTAGTTTTAATCAAAGTGGATATACTGTGTTACAGAAGTTAAGAGCTAAGTAGACTAAAAGAGTGGCCAAAGTCATCAAATATTTCAGAAATTACACATTAGAGGACTTTGTAGTTCAGATTAGTGGGTTAATCTGGTATGGGATTGCCAGCCACTGTTTACAATCGTGGTAAGAACAATGATGTTTATACTGTGGGTGAATTATTGAAATGCCAAATTCATTACCAGTATATAATTATGAGTATGTAATGTATTGTTGACTTGTTGGTTACTGCTGTTGAAATTTCTCTGTACCTTACTAATGAAGAGTTACTCTGAAAATGGTGTAAGGTTAAGTGTCTGGAGTTATGTGACTGACTTCTGCTCCGCCAGAACCTTTTTTTCAAGTTTATTTATCAATTGCTATTAACTTTCCTGTATTTTGCTATAAAATTTGAAACTTACTGGCCAGCTTCGTAATTATTCACACTTCAACTAAAACCATGCATTTTTTACTGGCAATTTCTTTGACTTACGGATTCCTACAGAAAAATAATGAATTATATAGTGTGTGTTATGTGCCACTACTATACAAAAAAGGAAGACGATCTCCAGACAGTTTAAACTTCGTTATAGTGCCTTTGGGTCATTATATGCAGCTGCTGTCTTGCCATTTCTTTTCCTATTATAACAAATGTGACTCTCAACCTGTGTAGAATGTAGTCGTTATAGTTACACACATTACGAACTTGAGAACAAAAATATGCTAGACTTTCCAAGTATTGATCATTTTGTGTAAACATTTAATTCATACTAATTGATAAGCTCCTTTTGGTACTCACCTAATGCCTGTTATCCGTTTCACCATAGGAAACTAGTAATAAAAACAATATGTTGTGTGTTTTGTTGAGTGTTGCTAGGAATGTAATAGGGGCATATATCCTCATATCATCACCAGGGCAGAAGAAACCAATGAAGTGGAGAAGCATAATGTTTCTTGACCAGCTCATGATCATCGAGAATCAATTGTGTGGTGTCAAGACTGGTAAGAAATAAAAGTTAAGCTGAAACAAATAAGGTGTTTGCACCATGTATGTGTTTGTGATAGAGGCCTGTAAGAATTTTACAAATGGGTTTGAAAATAATTTTGTGAGGTCTGAAGCTGCATAGGGACTCTGTTGAAACACATGAAAAATACTAGTTTTTAATGTCAGTTTGTCAATTATTTTCAGAGATTTGTGAAACCAACAATTTTCAGAGGCATTGACTGTTGAAGTGGGGATGCTCCAGCCAGCAACTAGCAACTGATTGAGCAGTGCTATGCCATTTACCAAAAATAAGTAAAAGAAAACAAAATTCTTCACTTGTTGTGGTAACGTAGATTTCCCGGCGTATCAAATATTGATGATTTTCACGGGTTTGCAGCCGGGTTCCATCGTCCTATTTTCTTCCCTATCGTCGTATATTTCGGCGGACCATCTGGCTGCCATCTTCAGGTGAGATTGAGTGCACAATCACGCCGGAACTGAAGAGACCTCAGATTCGGTGGCTCCTTTATACCCCGGGAACAGGCCATTGTGCGTGCGTGAGCAATGGAAGAGCTGCCCTCTTGAGAGGTGATGAATTTCAGCAGCGCCAGCGGTGAAAACTGTCAAAAGCGAGGAATCGCAAAATTAAAATGCAGCCGATCGGAAACCAGACCGTTGTTGTTTTATCTGTGATAAAACAGGATTCCACATTTTACTTAAAGGAAAACCTTTATCTCTATTAATAATATCATCAGACAGACATATTAGATAAAACAGGATTCCACATTTTACTTAAAGGAAAACCTTTATCTCTATTAATAATATCATCAGACAGACATATTTCAATTGATTCTTTCAATACGCAATCCCAGTAACACGAAACCGAGGCAATAATTTGCGTCTCATTATACGACATGTTGTGCCCTTCATTAAGACAGTGTTCAGCAACGGCTGATTTTTCCAGCTGGAGCAGACATGTATGCCATTGATGTTCCACACATCGATCTTGAACTGTATGAACAGTCTGTCCAGCGTAGGCTTTTCCGCAGTGACAGGGGATCTTGTATACCCCAGGCTTCCTCAGTCCCAGATCATCTTTAACCAATCCAAGAAGGAATCTAGTTTTGGCCAAAGGCATAAGGATGCTTTTAATATCATATTTCCTGAGGATTCTTGAAATTTTCAAAGAAATACTTCCCACGAAGTGTAAAAAAGCAACTGATTTGGAAGTGTCCACCATTGGGTCTCGTGGGGGTCCAAATTGAAAAGCACAAGTAATTTGGTGATCAGAATACCCATTCTGCCTAAAACAGCCTTAAGGTGATCCAACTCCTGTTTCAAGTTATCGCAATCCGAAACAGCATAAGCCCTCTTGAGCAGTGTGCCTAAAACTCCCAAGCGTTGATGTTGTGGATGACAACATGTGGCATGGAGGTAGCAGTCCGTATGCCTAGGTTTTCGGTATACACTGTGTCCCAAAGTCCCATTTTCTTTCTTACGTACTAAGACATCCAAAAAAGGTAATTTGCCATCTTTTTCAATTTCCATCGTAAATTTGATTCGTGGATGAAGGTAGTTAAAATGATCTGAAAATTTATGAAGAGATTCCATTCCAAGTGGCCAAACGATGAAAATATCATCCACGTACCTCAAAAAACTTGTTGGATTAAGAGGAGATGTCCAAAGTGCCACATGCTCAAAATCTTTCATAAAGAGATTGGCGACAATAGGGGAAAGAGGACTCCACATAGCCACACCGTCAGTTTGTTAAAAAATTGCTTCATTAAATAAAAAATACGTCGATGTCAATACATGGCGACACAGCTCACTAGTTTTGTCATCCGAGAGATGACCAATTAACAATAAAGACTCCTCCAAAGGTACCTGAGTAAAAAGTGAAACAACATCAAAGCTCACTAGAAGGTCAGATGTTCCAAGATGTAGAGACGTCAGGTGTTGAATAAAATTGGACGAGTTGGATACAACAACCATCCACATCTGATGACATCAGTCGCCGCCGGACTATTATTAATTTTACCGACAAGACATTGGACGAAGCCACTTTGTCGGTTTTGGAGAAAGGCTTGAATTTCATTCCCACACCGAGACATTTGCCTACTGTCGATATTATCAGTGCTGTGGAGCAGGCCATCGCCCGTTTTCCAGAAGATCGGGCAGAAGAAATTAGACAGCAAGTCTCTCATCATCTTCGTCGAGCACCACCACCACGGAAAAACATTTCTTCTAGTGAAAGGAAGGCCATTCGGTCAGTGAGGGAAGATAAGGATATTTTAGTTCTTCCTGCTGATAAAGGCAGTGCCACTGTTCTTCTTACTCGTGAAGATTATCTGGCAAAAATGGCTTGTTTGTTGGAGGATTCTTCATACTGTAAGCTACGAAGCGATCCTACTGATCGGATAAAGCGGAAGACCATCTCTCTTATTAAGAAGAGCTCATTGCCTGAGGACATCATTAAAAAACTTCATCCAGGGGCGGCAGTACCACCCAGATTGTATGGTCTACCCAAGGTACATAAACCTGGGGCACCTCTTTGTCCGATCGTTAGTAATCTGGGCCCCCCTGCTTACAATTTGGCCAAATATCTTGCTTCTGTTCTGAGCCCACACGTTGGGAAGTGTGAACACCACATATCCAACTCATCCGATTTTATTCAACGCCTGACGTCTCTACGTCCTGGAACATCCGACCTTCTAGTAAGCTTTGATGTTGTTTCACTTTTTACTCAGGTACCTTTGGGGGAGTCTTTATTGCTAATTGGTCAGCTCTTGGATGACAAAACTAGTGAACTGTGTCACCATGTATTGACATCGACGTATTTTTTATTTAATGAAGCAATTTTTTAACAAACTGAGGGTGTGGCTATGGGGAGTCCTCTTTCCCCTATTGTCGCCAATCTCTTTATGGAAGATTTTGAGCATATGGCACTTAGGACATCTTCTCTTAAACAAACATGTTTTTTGATGTACGTGGATGATATTTTCATCGTTTGGCCACGTGGAATGGAATCTCTTCATCGATTTATAGATCATTTTAACTACCTTCATCCACGAATCAAATTTACGATGGAAATTGAAAAAGATGGCAAATTACCTTTTTTGGATGTCTTAGTACATAAGAAAGAAAATGGGACTTTGGGACACAGTGTATACCGAAAACCTACGCATGTGGACCGCTACCTCCATGCCACAAGTTGTCATCCACAACATCAACGCTTGGGAGTTTTACGCACACTGCTCAAGAGGGCTTATGGTGTTTCGGATTCCGATAACTTGAAACAGGAGCTGGATCACCTTAAGGCTGTTTTCAGGCAGAATGGGTATTCTGATCACCAAATTACTCGTGCTTTTCAATTTGGACCCCCACAAGAACCAACGATGGACACGTCCAAATCAGTTGCTTTTTTACCCTTCGTGGGAAGTATTTCTTCGAAAATTTCAAGAATCCTCAGGAAATATGATATTAAAAGCGTCCTTACACCTTTGGCCAAAACTAGATCCCTTCTTGGATCGGTTAAAGGTGATTTGGGACCAAGGGAGCCTGGGGTATACAAGATTCCCTGTCACTGTGGAAAAGCCTACATTGGACAGACTGTTCGTACAGTTAAAGAGCGATGTGTGGAACATCAATGGCGTACACGTCTGCTCCAGCCGGTAAAATCAGCCGTTGCCGAACACTGTCATAATGAAGGGCACAATATGTCGTATAATGAGACGCAAATTATTGCCGCGGCTTCCCGTTACTGGGATTGCGTATTGAAAGAATCAATTGAAATATGTCTGTCTGATGATATTATTAATAGAGATAAAGGTTTTCCTTTAAGTAAGATGTGGAATCCTATTTTATCACAGATAAAACAACAACGGTCTGGTTTCCGACCGGCTGCATTTTAATTTTGCGATTCCTCGCTTTTGACAGTATTCATTGCTGGCGCTGCTGCAATTCTTCGCCTCACAGAGGGCAGCTCTTCCGTTGCTCGCGCACGCACAACGACCTGTTCCCGCGGTATAAAGGAGCCACCGAATCTGAGGTCTCTTCAGTTCCGGCGTGATTGTGCACTCAATCTCACCTGAAGATGGCGGCCAGATGGTTCGCCGAAATATTGTGTTGTCGTCAGGATGATGGAACCCGGCTGCAAACCCATGAAAATCGTCAGTTCTTCACTTGGTGTTGCAGTTCTATGAAATGGCATATATGAACCAGAAATTGGTAGGCTCAGTATTCCTCTTTCTTTCTGTCTATCTTTCTTCACCCTTTAGGATAACAGGAATGGGTGTTGAGAATGAAAATATATGAGAATAAAATAACTAATGATATTACTCAATTTTTGACAATATAATGTAATTGGATAGCCAAATCTACTCACCAAGTAGAGGCAGAACAAGCACATAAAAGAAGGTTATAATTATGCAAGCTTTTGGAGCCATTGGCTCCTTCTTCCGGCAGAAGGGTTGAAAGGGAATGACTAAATCAGGCTTTCCTTCTCAACCTGTCCTGTAAGTCTCACCTGACCCGTGGTTCTGGGTGACTTTTCCAAAATCTACCCCTTTTCCTGGACCCATCCAGTCCTTTTCCTTCAGCCCTCTTCCTTCCCCTTCAACCCTTTTGGTGTAAAGAAGAGCCACTGACTCCAAAAGATTACATAATTATTATCTTCTTTTATGTGCTTGTTCTGCTGCCACTTGGTGAGTAGGTTTTTTTATGCATCCAATTACATTATAATGATATTACATAGATTCACATCATTGGAATTAGTTGAAATTTCACTTATCACCTTTCTACAGATTGCTTTACTTGCATCCATTGCAATTCTGCATTTATCTAAAGATTTACTTATTATTTCATATAATCACAATATGTGATGATCCAATATTACCATGGTCACTTACTTCCATGATTTGGATGTTTGCATCAATATGAAATGCATATGAAGTACTGTAGTAGCGCAGCTTCACAGAATGAGAATGCTGCTGCTATCATTCTATTTGATGCATTGTAAAATGTTTAATATGGCTTTCTCCAACAATTACAACACCTGATCACCACTTATTTTTGTGAATCCTTCTACCAGTTTCTTTCTCTTGCATCTTCAAGACTTTTGACTGAGCTTCACCTGTAGTCATAATCAAAGGCCTTCAGTAGGAGGTACCATCTGAGCCAGATGGATGTAAGAGGTCGGCACGCACGCACCCACCCACCCACCCACACACACACACACACACACGAACCGATCCTTCCTTATGACTTGCAAGTTGGGGCACCCGGCTGGGATTAGCAGTAGCAAAGTTTTTGTGAATCTGCACTACACATCAATATTATCCTCATTAGATTCGGCAAGTAAGATGACACTTTGGACTGGTATTTGGGAGGGGTTAAGTTTAGATCCCTGTCTGACTATACAGATTAATTTTTCCATAGTTTTTCTAATGTGCTCAAGGCAAATGCGATGATAATTCCTCTAGAAATGCATGATTAGCTTCCCTTTCATCTTTATCTTACCTGACCTGCTACAACTGTAAAGACATCATTGATAAGCCATTAAATTGTAATATTTTTTCCTTCCTTTATGATGGTACCTAACAGTTATTGCGGAATAGTTGCTCTTCCAAACAACATCCTATACAAGCAAACCATTTGCATCTTTACCTGTGGTTACTCGTACTTTAGGTACGTGGACTACGCACAGCTCTATTTGAAAAGAATAGCTTGATGTTGACCTAGGGTCGAGCCATGTGTATCTGCTTTCATGCTAATTCGCTGCTAGTAGTAACCCTTAGCTGTCAAATAGTCTGTGCATTGGCTAGAATTCTGAGTCAATAAAATACACAGAAATAAAAAAATTGAAGTTAAAGGAATAATTTAATAAAAAGGGTTGTATTGTAACATCTGTGATTGATGTAGATGATAGAGAATTATGTTGAATGATGTTTATTCAAGATAGAACATCTCTGATAAACAGGAAGTGGTCCTACAATATTCACATAAAGTACAGACAAAAAAATACCCATATCATATGTAATAAAGATATTGCGAAAGCATTATGAGAATGGTAGAAAAATCCCCAAACTAAATAGTTATCAAAAATACAGAATTTCATACAATAGGCGAAATATTCACCATTTCAAAACAGTGCGATAAAAAGAATAATAACTTGTAATATGTCTATCCTCTGTTCTGTGATAACAAGCAGAATAAGTTTAGTCCTATTCTGGAGCATATTCAGACCTCTCAAAACATAAAAGTCCCTTCAGAAGATTTGACTGTTACCCGCCAAGAATGAAACATCTATACGACGTAATCTCTCACTTCACCCCAGGCAGGTCTGGTTTCTTCAAGAACTCAGCATAGAGTGTTCAGATTCACTCCTTTGATCTCTTTACTCGAAAAGTCCCAGTCTCCACTTGACTGCCGTAGTGTTCCACTACCCAGCTTTTCTGTTGGTTGAAGGCTCTCCACCAAAATTACATCATTTTTACATTCAAAAAGCATGATTTGATCATCATGACCACTTCCTGCACTAAACTAATATGTTACAACAATATTTAAATAAAGAAATATTATAAATATTTGGTCATACTCAGATCATTCGCAATAATTACAAATCAAGGTTTGTTCATAAATAAATAAGCTAGTGTTCTTGCGCAAGTGCACTGACATTAAATGATGATGAACTGTCGTTAAATTTTGTTTAAACAGTTATTTATGCCTTCTTGACAGAAGTGTCTTTTGGTTTCCTTTTAGTTGTGGTGTCTATTAACATGTGTGATTGATCACTTCTAAATTAGCACAATTTTTTAATAGAACTTACAATCAGCATTTGAATAAAGTTACTGGCAAAATAGTAAACTGTTCATTAAATACACGAATATGACAAAATATGAGGCACTGTTGCTGTGTTCATTTGCTGTGTAATTGTAGGGAATATGATATTTTGACAAACATTTGCGTAGCAGAAATGATGTAGAAGATGTAATTAATCAAGAAATAAAATAGATACATAGACTTAGCTTTCAGAGATGATGGCTGTTGTACAATGCTATCAGCTGAGATATTGTTTGTTGAAACTGCATGAAGTGATTAAAAGTTGTTATTCAGAGGATCATTGTGTAAATGTGTATTCACTGTGAAATATTAACTTCCGCAGTTTTAATGCTATTGAAATATTGTTGTGGCTTTGGATGTGCCTCATTTTTCTGGGATCCCAAATGTATTCAGATTTGCATGAATATTTGTCTCTGATTATTGTTGAATCTCAAAGAACTGTAACTTGGCTACCTTTAAGACTGTCTGACAATCTGCGATTTCTTGGAGCATCTCCTACACAGAGGTTATGTGAATAACAGCCGTCCAAATTCCCATCTTTGGGATTTTCCCAATTTCCACCCACGCACTCCTTGTCTCTACACCTGCGCTCGTCTGGGGCAGTCATGTGATGTCCTCATCCCACTGACTCATACCCAGCAAAGCAAACAAATTCAGCTCTCCTCAGCACCAGCCCTAGATGGAAAAATAAGTTGCTTACATACTCGTAAATTTACACCTACCTTCCTTCCTTTTCCTGTCAGATTCAACAACTGTTTCCCATTTAAGAGTCAGTTTTCATGTTTTAATTTCACCAAATTCTTTATTATTTCCAAAAATAAGCTATTTAGAGGTGGAAGGCACTTCATACACTAAAGCACCAAAGAAACTGATACAGCATGCATTATCAAATACAGAGATATGCAAACAGGCAGAATACAGTACTATGGTTGGCAATGCCTATGTAAGACAACAAGTGTCTGACGCAGTTATTAGATCGGTTACTGCTGCTGCAATGGCAAGCTATCAAGATTTAAGTGCGTTTGAATGTGGTGTTCAGTTGGCACATGAGTGATGGGAAACAGCATCTCTGAGGTAGCAGTGAAGTGGGGATTTACCCATACAACCATTTCATGAGTGTACCCTGAATATCAGGAATCTAGTAAAACATCAAATCTCTGACATCACTGTGGCCAGAAAAAGAAGCTGCTAAAACGGAACCAACGACAACCGATGAGAATTAGTAAACATGACAGAAGTGCTACCCTTCCGTAACTTGCTGCAGATTTCAATGCTGGGCATGTGAACCATTCAACGAAACATCATCGATACGGGCTTTCACAGCCGAAGACCCACTCGTGTATCCTGGATGACTGCACGACACAAAGCTTTACAACTCACCTGGGCCTGTCAGTACCAATGTTGGACTGTTGATGACTGGAAACATGTTACCTGGTTGGACGAGTCTCATTTCAAGTTGTATCAAGTGGGTGGATGTGTACGGGTATGAAGACAACTTCATGAATCCGTGGACCCTGCTGTTAGGAGGGGACTGTTCAAGCTGGTGGAGACTGTAATGGTCTGGGGCATGTGCAGTTGAAGTGATATGGGACCTCTTACACATCTAGATATGACTTCGACAGGTGACATGTAAGCATCCTGTCCGACAACCTGCATCCTTTCATGTCCATTGCACGTTCCTGCGGACTTGGACAATTCCAGCAGGACAATACGACACCCCACATGTCCAGAATTGCTACAGAATGGCTCCAGGAACACTCTTATGAGAGTAAACACTTTTGATAGCCACCAAACTCTTCAGACATGATCTTTATTGAACATATATGGGATGCCTTGCAACATACTATTCAGAAGAGATCTTCACCGCCTTGTACTCTAATGGATTTGTGAACAGCGCTGCAGGATTCATGGTGTCAGTTCCCTTCAGTATATTCAGTGGCCTGAGACAGTGGTCGTATCTCTCTCTCTCTGTGTGTGTGTGTGTGTGTGTGTGTGTGTGTGTTTTGTCTACTTCAGAAAGAGGCCTTTTGGCTGAATGCTCACATCTTTAGCAGTCTTTCTACTGTGTCTGTCTGTGACTCAACATCTTGTCTACATTGTGAGTAGCAATGTATCTTTCATAATATTGTCAGGTCCCATATTAATGTGGTGGAGCACTTTCAATATGCTAAAGTTAAAGGTTAGCAGTTTCCTTCTCCCTCTTCTTTTGACATCTGTGATGTGTCTCCTAGGATTGGTCACATTTCAGGTTGGCTGTTCTTTTTCTACAGATCGTCTTGTTGACATGAAGTGAAATTCCTCTGCAGGGGACAGACAGATGGTTACATTTGAATTTTAGCTGAGAGTTGTGTCAGATTTCCAACACTAATCTCTCCCACTCCTCAGCTTGTCAGGCAGCAAGTCTGTCATAAACCTGAATTACTAAGTATGAAATAATTTGTATGTTCGTATCAGTATTTTATTTTTAAGAATGGCTATTTCTTAATACTTGGAATTGCAGTGTCGTTTCCTTTCTGTACATGTGCTTCAAGTGTTGTACTGATTTACAGGTATATCCAGTCTTCTAGACATTATTGATCAACCTGAGTTGTCTTCATTCAGCGGGATAGTTGGCAGACTCCCATTTACCTGTTTCCAGTGTGGACACACATACCGTCACCAAGCATCACTCAGAAACCATGTTCGTTTCCAGTGTGGGAAAGAACCTCAGTTTGAATGTCCTTATTGTTCCAAGAAATGCAAACTGAAAGGAAATCTCAAGAAACACATATTTGCAGTTCACACACGTGAACTTGGTAATTAAATGTTACATAGTTTTCGGTTGGGACAAAGAAGACTTGAAACTGTGAGTGAAATAGACCTTTAAGAACTGTATTAGAGCCTCCGTCACTAAGCAAATTCCAATTATGTTTGAACTATTTTGCATTGTTGTAAAGCTTTAACATGTGACCAACCAAATTAATTATGACTCCATTGCACATCGTCTGTTTAATAAAAGGTGATTGTAATGTCATATCGCCTATGTCTATTATTGAAACTTTTGGTTTACTGTGGTATTAAAAATGTGAATTAAACAGAAACTTGATTTTACTTCATTTCTTATCTTGTTTCAAAGTACAATCCTTCTCTCTTCCATTTTTAAACTTTATTGGTCAAAGCCAAGTCTTAATTAATATGTAAATTTTCTTTTATCACATCTATATGTATTATTGGCAACAAGAAGTAATATCTTCACAGCTGTCCCCTATTTTCTATTACTTAAGTGTTTTATGCACACAGTGTTCCTCCTCTTGTACAACATATCATGCAGAAAGTCATTTTTTAATAAATAAAGTAAAACTGTTGGATAAAGAGAGAAAAATGAGTTTCTTTTTGTTTTTTGACCAAGTTTTTGCAGCCTATTTGCATAAAATTTGTAAATTATTTCATAGTATTTCAAATCATAGTTGTGATTCCTTATTTTTTTTTTTGTATTAGATAGCTATGTAATGCATCTAACTATAAGGCAAGATATTATGTGGGGACACTTAAAATTGAATAATCAACCAATTAAAACTTAGAAAAGCAAAACCAGTATATTTTCAGTTTTTTGATTAAAGTTTTTTTTTAGGACTTGGTTATGCTAGTACCTACTAATGTCTAAATAATAAACAGAAGATATTGTGAGATAAGTCTTTTGTGTGCATATATTTGCAATTTTGTGAACACCATTCTGTTGTTGTAACTTTTTCATGAAAATATGTCAAAACATAACTGATTATGAGAATCCCCCCTGTCCCACTTCCACCCCCTTCAAAAAGAAATGTTTTCCAGAAGGAACTAAATTTGTAATTCAAGGAGTACAAACTATTTGCCCCATTGTTTTTTTCCATTTGTTGATAATTATTTCATCTTACCTAACTTGTGCTGCTAATATTTTAATTCCAAGCAAATCTCTGTAGTTTAATCTCTTACTGACAATTTGTTATTGCAACTTCCGTTAGCTGAAGACACTTGCTGCAACATCCAGAAAGTAAGATACTGTCATTTTTGCTTTATGTTGCATTGTTATGGCTTTTTCTTTTTGTCCATCCTCTCTCCCTCCCCCTTCCACTGCAGAAGTTGTTTTACATTTGTTCTGTAGCTCTTCTTATAGCTTTTTCTCGTATGAATTCACTTGAGGCAACCTAATTGTGTCTTCTCTAATGGATTCAGTCACATTTACGTCACTGGTTGGGGTGGTATAGTGGAAAAAGCACTGAGCTGACATTTGAGCAGTCAAGATTTAGGTTCCCTGTGGTTTCCGTACATCAGGGAAGGTGAACACCAGGATGATAGGCTTTAAAAGGCACAGCAAATATTCTTCCCCATCCTTGTTTTTCACTTCATCTCCTATAGCGTAGTCATTAACAGGAGGCTTTGTGCCTTGCATTATAGTTTTACTCTACTCTTTCTGAATATTTTTTTGTGAAAATTTTACATTGGCTTCCAAACTGCATGATTTGGTTTTAAGAATCAGGCAACCAGTAATGTACATAAATATCAAGCATTGGTGACAAAAATAATGACTGTAGATATATTGAGTTTATCTACAATTCAAAGTGTTTTATCAGATGTTATGTCACAGTTTATATACTTTGGGATAATTATTATTATTCTCTCAATTTGGGAACCAAACTTCAACATTACTTTCATAAGCAATAGAGGTGGCATTTCTGTTTTAACAGCTAGTGCAGTCCAGAACCCAATATGTGTGATATATAAGAGAAGAAAGACATGATTCCTATACACCCTAGGGCAACTGAAGTTGATGGTATGTATATATGGGAAACTTCTTTAGTTGTTTCCATTACTTTCAAATTCTCATTTTCATGTGTGATGTACATTCAGTCCTGTTCAATATGTATATAGTATAGATTGTTTATTTTATGCAGTTAAATATCATAATTTGAGAGTGTTTTCTTTAATTAAATTTTAGGTGTTCATGTATTTGGAACAGATGAAATTTCTGCCCTTTTAAAATATATGGGACTAGGTAATACACATTTGTTGAATGTCATGCTTTGTGTAACGTTAATGCAAATGTAAGAAATTTAAAAGGTATTTGGCTGTACACTGTATTCTGTGTTTGTCTACAGTATTCTCACTAGAATATGAATATTTTTCATGAACAGTATGCTCGTACTATAAATGGACCCAGTATTCTGATGTATAGTAACAATCCTTAAATGTGGCTGTTGGTTACCTCCAAAAGTAATATTTCCATTACATATTTATTCCAGAGCCTGACTTGAAATGTGGAATCAAGAAGCAACAGTTCTTTCGAAATAAAAGTATTTCTCGAAGTGGAACACAGTCTTCTGCTGAACTAAGCTCTACACAGCTAGTGCACAACAACTTTGCGAAGCAAGCTGCTCATTCATTTTTTGAAGTTGCAACACTTCTGGATTCTGACACATGGCAACTGCCAGAAGGAACACAGGAATCCCTCAAGAATAAAAGACCAACTGGAACAAGAGCTTTTCCTGTAACAGAAGGTCCAGGTGTATTTCCATGTGATAATTGTGGAAAGTCATATAAATGGAGAAGAACACTTCGTCACCACCTCCGTTTAGAATGTGGAAAAGAACCTGCATTTCAGTGCCCATTTTGCCCCTTGCGCTCAAAAAGAAAGAGTAATATTTCTGCTCATATAAGATATGTTCACTTGAAATGATTTTAAGAATCTAAACAAGTTAATCAGTCAAGTATCTTACCACTTTTTGACTGGTCTCCTTTGTAGTTTGTGTGTTGCATTTAATTCTTCATCATCCTTTGTATTTGTTTACTTCTGCTGAAATGTCATCTAGAAACAATTTACTGTTATGTTTAGTCACACAGTTAAAATGAAGCTTGTTGACTGCTTACAATGATTACTAGTGTTGAATTTATCTGTCAATAAATCTTATACCCTCATGACTGTAACAGTATTCTTTGTTTGCCTGAATAATATCATGCACAAACAGGTTAAAAGTAATCTTTTTATGACTTGATGTATTGCTGTTATTCAGCCAAAAATACATTAGTAATGTAAGTATGTTCTTTCATTTTTTATTATCCTGACATTATGCATTGAAAATTACTTCTCATTTTGTTCTTTAAATGCAAGCATCCATTGTATAGCTTATTTATTTATTTTGTGCAACACAATTTAAAGCAGTCATGCTGTTTCTGTTAAGATTACAGTATGCTAGAACAGTTGTATGTTTGGTTCTATCTTAAAATATGTTTTCTTTGTGTGTGTGTGTGTGTGTGTGTGTGTGTGTGTGGGTGGGCGGGTGGGGGGGGGGGCTGTTTTGGGGGTTCAGAGGGTGTACACTAGATGTGCACTGCCAAGCTCTGATCCTTTTATAAAAGACAGGGTGGAAACTGGTGAATCGTAATAAATTGCAGTTGGAGAAGGTTCTTCAAGAATTGAATCATCATCTGGAATCAGGTTATTGAGTTGAGAAAAAAAAGAACAGATGAGTGAATGAATGTTACATGTGTGAAAATAAAATGCTACATCTCCAGAAAAGAGGGTTTAGGCACTTAATTCAGATATTTACTATATTTTACGGACTATAAGACACACTTTCTTCTTCGAAAAATTTCCTCCAAAATTCAGGTGCATCTTATACTCGAAATTAATATAAAAATGTCCAGTGTTTGATTCAAAAGTCCTGTCAGTCTAAAAAACTACATGTATTCGATGCCACGGAAACCTCTCTCTATCTTGCAACATTGGAGTCAACTGGCGTCAGCTGTGCACCAATGCGAGGAGCATGAGTTTGGGGGATTCACAAGCTTGCTAACATTGTCTCCCTCCCACCCCCCCATCACGAACCCAGAACACTGTCTAGCCTGTGATATATATGTCATTGCAATCTATGCACCAGTGAACTTGAATTGAAAGTAATTTATGTTATCTGTAACCGTACGGTATTTTTGTTAGTAGCTAGTTAAAAGTTAAAGGTATTCATATGATATGGATTATAAGTTGAAAGTAATAGTATATACAAGAGAACATGGAAACAAAGCAGCTGAGTGGCATTTCGGCCCTCCACCAACAGAAAAAACCATTCGCAATTTGCGAGCTAGTAGAGGAGAACTGAAAATTAATTATTGGAATTAATACAAACATGGTTCAAATACACGCTCATGAGGTAACACTATAGGCAAACTTAACAGACGTGAAGGGTGAAGTTGGTTGGTGCTACAGTTTTATGAAGCTTCATGGCCATAGCTTGTGAACCAAAGCCAAAATATTTGAGAAAATGCTACAAGAATATGAAGAGAAAATATTATCTTTCCATCACTTTATTATTCAGCATCGAAAGAAAACCAGTGTGGAACTATCACCCAAACCTCCAGATGTTAGACGCTCAGATCTGTACCAAACATTGTATGTTGTTGTATGTTGTATGTTGTTGTATGTCAACCAAAACTCCCATTTAGTTGGTACTGTGTGCTATCGTCCAGCAGAACGGGCATAAACATTAATTAAAAGTAACACTTCAATTACCAGAGCACAGGAAAAGCGTTACTACGATTAAATAACAAATATAACTTCCATGGGTGAATTGGTAGGCTGTTGGGTACTTTCGTACAACGTTTGATGAATCCCACATTTGTGCATGCACTCTGTGGATTGCAGAATGAAAGCTTGTGTCTGAAACTGAACTTTGTTGAAGTTTCAAAGGGTCTGGGTTCATCAACAAGTTTAGCCATTATCCAACCATGGCGATGAGAATTGTAGAAGCATGAAGAATGTAACTGACTGTATGTGAAGGACTGCAGCTTAAGAAGATTATTCTGTTGTTGCAGACTAATCAGTTCCAAAGAATCTGACAGAACACCACACGTCTGTACCCTATAGGTTTGCTGCTTTCACTAACGAGGTGAAAGCAGAAAGCAAAAAGAACATTTCTACAAACTCTAAAATGTCTCTCTTCAAATCAGTAAAATGTTCTCTCATGTAACAGCTTCATGCATAAACAGTTTAAAAAATAGTCGTTAATGGGGTTTGTACCAGGGATCCTTGAATCAACGACCTAATGCTGTACCAACTCACCCTCAGAAGCCATACACATTAACTATTCACAAATACTCTTTTCATTGTCTCTGATAGTTCTGGTGTTGCTTTAATTAACGTTTACACCTGTTCTGCTGGGCGGCAGCACATAGTATGAACTAATTCGGAGTTTTCGTTGTTAATCTATCGACACACAACATTTGATACCAATCTGAGTTTCTGACATCTAGAGGTTTGGGTGTAAGCCAAAAAGCAAGTATGGACAAAAATCTTCTGACATTTGATGTGCTGAGTGACAGAAATGTTGCCATGAAAGGTGCTAAAACTGTAACTATAAAAAGAAGTGGATGTGAAAAAAGTGCTACACTGATGTCTTTTCATGTTGTGGTTACAGTACTAAACTTAATCCAGCGATCACTTTCAAGAGAAAACAACGCCAGAACCTTCTGAAATACTGCCAGTTGTTGTTCATGCACATGGCAAGGGTTGGATGGTTGAGGGTGGTGTGAAATTATGGATTAATGGAGTGTGGAAGAGAAGGAAAGGTTCTTTATTGAAGAAGAGTTCTCTTCTTGTGCTAGAACAGTTTAGAAGTCATTTGAAAAATTCAGTGAAAGAGAAAGTGAGACAGAAATGCAGAGCTTGCTGTTATTCCAGAAGGTTTTACTTCACAATTGCTACCTCTTGATGTCTCGATAAATAAACCATTTAAACCATGTGAGAGAGGAATGGAACAAATGGATGAAGGATGAAACCCAACATGAATTCATCCCAAAGGGAGCTTTAAAATGACCTACAATCAAACAAGCATGTCAGTGGATAAAACAGTCATAGTCTACAGTGAGAGAAGACATTATTGTTAAATCCTTCAATAAGTGTGGCGTAAGTAATGCTCTATGTGGCAGTGAAGACCATCTTATATATGAAGAGGATAGCAACGACAGTGAAGAGGAGAAAGGAGAAGAAAGTTCAGATGATGATTTTCAGGGATTTTAAAGTTCAGTTCGGTTTTATAAACTAAGATTTTTTTTAGTCTGGCTTTGTACTCTCATCATCATCATCATCATCATCATCATCATTTAAGACTGATTATGCCTTTCAGCGTTCAGTCTGAAGCTTAGTCCCCCTTATAAAATTCCTCCATGATCCCCTATTCAGTGCTAACATTGGTGCGTCTTCTGATGTTAAGCCTATTACTTCAAAATCATTCTTAACCGAATCCAGTGACCTTCTCCTCGGTCTGCCCCGACTCCTCCTACCCTCTACTGCTGAACCCATGAGTCTCTTGGGTAACCTTGCTTCTCCCATGCGTGTAACATGACCCCACCATCTCAAGCCTGTTCGCCCTGACTGCTACATCTATAGAGTTCATTCCCAGTTTTTCTTTGATTTTCTCATTGTGGATACCCTCCTGCCATTGTTCCCATCTGCTAGTACCTGCAATCATCCTAGCTACTTTCATATCCGTAACCTCAACCTTGTTGATAAGGTAACCTGAATCCACCCAGCTTTCGCTCCCATACAACAAAGTTGGTCGAAAGATTGAACGGTGCACAGATAACTTAGTCTTGGTACTGACTTCCTTCTTGCAGAAGAGAGTAGATCGTAGCTGAGCGCTCACTGCATTAGCTTTGCTACACCTCACTTCCAGTTCTTTCACTATGTTGCCATCCTGTGAGAATATGCATCCTAAGTACTTGAAACCGTCCACCTGTTCTAACTTTGTTCCTCCTATTTGGCACTCAATCCGTTTATATCTCTTTCCCACTGACATTACTTTCGTTTTGGAGATGCTAATCTTCATACCATAGTCCTTACATTTCTGATCTAGCTCTGAAATATTACTTTGCAAACTTTCAATCGAATCTGCCATCACAACTAAGTCATCCGCATATGCAAGACTGCTTATTTTGTGTTCACATATCTTAATCTCACCCAGCCAGTCTATTGTTTTCAACATATGATCCATAAATAATATGAACAACAGTGGAGACAGGTTGCAGCCTTGTCTTACCCCTGAAACTACTCTGAACCATGAACTCAATTTACTGTCAGCTCTAACTGCTGCTTGACTATCCATGTAAAGACCTTCAATTGCTTGGAAAAGTTTGCCTCCTATTCCATAATCTCGTAGAACAGACAATAACTTCCTCCTAGGAACCCGGTCATATGCCTTTTCTAGATCTATAAAGCATAGATACAATTCCCTGTTCCACTCATAACACTTCTCCATTATTTGCCGTAAACTAAAGATCTGGTCCTGACAACCTCTAAGAGGCCTAAACCCACACTGATTTTCATCCAATTGGTCCTCAACTAATACTCGCACTTTCCTTTCAACAATACCTGAGAAGATTTAAACCACAATGCTGATTAAAGAGATACCTCTGTAGTTGTTACAATCTTTTCTGTTTCCATGTTTAAAGATTAGTGTGATTACTGCTTTCTTCCAGTCTGATGGAACCTGTCCCGACTCCCAGGCCATTTCAATTACCCTGTGTAGCCATTTAAGACCTGACATTCCACTGTATTTGATGAGTTCCGACTTAATTTCATCCACCCCAGCTGCTTTATTGCACTGCAATCTACTGAGCATTTCTCCACTTCCTCAAATGTGATCCTATTTCCATCATCATTCCTATCCCATTGTACCTCGAAATCTGAAACTGGTCGTATTTTCACCTACATTGAGCAACTCTTCAAAATATTCCCTCCATTTGCCCAAGGAATCCACAGGATTCACCAGCAGTTTTCCTGACCTGTCCAAAATACTTGTCATTTCCTTCTTACCTCCCTTTCGAAGATTGCTAATTACACTCCAGAATTGTTTTCCAACAGCTTGGCCCAAAGTCTCCATCCTGTTTCCAAATTCTTCCCAAGATTTCTTCTTGGATGCTGCAATTATCTGTTTGGCTTTGTTTCTTTCTTCAACATAACTTTCTCTGTCTACCTGAGTTCTAGTATGTAGCCATTTTTGATATGCCTTCTTTTTCCTTTTACAGGCTGCCTTGACTGTGTCATTCCACCAAGCTATTTGCTTCATCCTACCTTTACACACTACTGTTCCAAGACATTCTTTAGCCACTTCTAGTACTGTGTCCCTGTACCTTGTCCATTCCTTTTCCAATGACTGTAATTGACTACATTCAACTACCTGGTACCTTTCTGAGATCATTGTTATGTACTTGTGCCTGATTTCCTTATCCTGAAGTTTCTCCACTCTTATCCTCCTACATATGGACCTGATCTCCTGCACTTTCGGCCTCACAATCCCAATTTCACTGCAGATTAAATAATGATCAGTGTCATCAAAGAATGTACTCTAATAATGGTAAAAAAGTTAAGTTTTTTGTAAAAAATTGCATTTTATAGTCCAAAGCATCTTATAGTCTGTAAAATACAATATCTACCATAGTCTGTAAAATACAATATCTACCTAATAATTTATAATATCAGGTCTACATAATTCAAAGACAGAATAGTGGCAAACCAGAAACAAATTAGATGATAAGCACAAGAACAGATGAAAACCAAAACGAAAAACTTTTATATTGCCTTTGGAGGAGAAGATGTCAAAGAAAAAGAATAATAAAACACTGACCGTCATACGTATTTCAGATTTGACAGTTTTAAATGTTCAGTAAATACAGTATATACAAAGAAACCAATAATAAGTACATGAAATTCACCAACTCCTTTTGATTTAAATCAACATATTTAGCATCTGCACCACCACCACCACCACCACCATCACCATCTTACTATGAACTCATTATTCTTTGTTCTGCCTGTTTTGTTCCTCCATTTTGTCAGTTAGCCTCTTTAGATTGTTCTGTTTTATGTCATGTTCTTCTTCAAGAGAGACTGCTACCAAACAGTGTATAAATGCTGTACTTGTATATGTGACGTGCATTTCTCAAGTCCTGACCTAGATATTCTGTTTTAGGTGTCCTGTGGACTCTGTAAATCACGTCAGGCAAATCCTAGGTAGATCCCTTAACACAGCCTCTCTTGACCTAGATTTCAGTAAGATACTGACGCTAACCTTTTGCTCCAATAATGTTTATACATTACTCTTAGTGTTCTACATCTTTGGTTCATGGTGACTATATTTACACCTACCCATTCTCCCATACTATTAATTGATATAAATTACTAATAGATAAAATAATGTGAGGAAGACTGACAAAAGAAAATAAGAGGAAGAGGAAAAGAAGAAACAATGGATAGGAAAGCAGCAGAGATGTACAAAATTATGACACACTGTATTAGATAAAGCAGAAGAAAGAAAACATTCCTATGAGGTGCTACAGATTTTAAAATGTAAAATGTTGGATCAAAGTATCTGGGCACGTGTGCAACAAGTATGTGACACAGTAAACTCATTAATCCATAACCTAGAAGCTGTCAAGATGTATGTTCAGTAATTGAAAAATTTCTTCTTTTAATCCAATGTATTAGAGGATCCAGACACTTGATCAGTACTCAACAGTGGGTCACACTAGTGTTCTGTAAGTGGTCTCCTTTAAAGATGAAACACACTTTCCTAAAATTCTCCCAGTAAACTTAAGTTAACCCTTCAACATCCCTACTGCCATCCCTTCATGCTCATTCCATTTCATATGGCTCTGCAATGTTACACATAGATATTTATTCAATGTGACTGCATTAAGAAGCGCACTACTAATGCTGCAGTCAAACATTTCGGTATTGTTTTTCCTACTCCTCTTCATTAATTTACATTTTTTCACACTTAGAGGTAGCTGCTATTCATCATTCCAACTACAAATTATGTCTAAGCCGTCTTGTATCCTCCGTTGATCACTCGGCGACAACAACTTCCCATACACAATAGCATCATTAGCAAACAGCCACAGATTGCAGCTCACGCTGTCAATAAGATCTTTTACGTATGTAGTGAATAAGAGCGGTCCTGTCACACTTACTTGGGGCACACCTGAAAATACACTCTTCTCTGATGATCATTCACATATTGGGGAACCTGATCCATATGTTCGGAACTTCATTAGCAAAATGCAGTGGGGCACTGTGTCAAACTCTTTCCAGAAATCTAGGGATACAGAATCTGCCTGTTGCCTTTCATGTGTGGTTCACAGGATATCATGCAAGTAAAGAACAAGCTGAATTTTGCACGAGTGATGCTAATTTTTGGACAGGAGCTTTTCTGTCTGAAGGAAATTTATTGCATTCAAACTGAGGATATGTTCAATAATCTTGCAGTCACTCAATGTTATGGATATTGGTCTGTAATTGTTATATATACAGGACTACCCTACACTTTTTTCCAGGCACTGAGTACTTTGCATTGGGGGAGAGATTCACAGCAATTGCAAGCTAAGTAAGAGGGTGATGTTGTAGATTACTCTCTGTAAAACAGGATTGGGATTCCATCGAAATGTGATGGTGTATTTGTTTTCAGCTCTTTCAGTTGCTCCTATACATCGGGGATGCCTATTACCTTGGCCTCCATATGGGGGTCTGTGCAACAGTCAAACGACAGTATATTTGTGTGATCCCCCTGTGTGAATGATTTCTTAAATGTGAAATTTAAAGCTTCTGCTTTCCTTTTTTTGTCTTCATTTGCCACACTAGACTGGTCATTGAGTGACCGGATAGAAGCTCCAACCTGCTTGTGGATTTTACACAGGGCCAGAACTTTCTAAGGTCTCTCAGCAAGATCTTTTGTCAATGTACGGCAGTGCTAGTTGTACGCTTTGTGCATCAATCTTTCTACACACACTCAAATTTCTGCGTTCTACTTACTTTTACCTGTTGTCATTTTTGCATTCTTTTTTGAGCTGCGGGTACAACATTCTTTGCTTCTTCAGTATTTTCTCAACTTTGTTATTAAACTGTGGTGGGTCTCTTCCGTACTTAATCCATTTACTTGGCACATACTTCTGTAGAACATCATTTAAAATTCATTTAAACTTTGCCCACAATTCCTCTGCATCCATCATACTGGTACTAAACGACGTTCGTCATACTGGAACTAAATGGTGTCCATTCACTGTCTGACTGGGATACTAACAACCACTTATCTGCTCTTCCTAGCAAAAATACCATCCCAGCCTTCTTGACATATTTATTAACTTTAGAAACCATTGTTGCTATAATGACTTCATGATCACTAAACCCCGTCTCTATACTGACACAGTTAATAAGGTGAGGCCTGTTTGTAGCTACAAGGTCTAAAATATTTCCATTGCATGTGTGCTATTGAAGTATCTGCTCTAGACAGTTTTTGGAAAACATATTCCAAAGTGAAGTTAAAATCTTCTGCATTATTAGAGATGTGTCATATTTCCTCTAAAATAATTGACGTTTCAACCCTTCTGCTGTGATCTTCTACAGGAGCTTCTGATGTCCACTACTGCTAGAACACTATCAGAGAGCAGTGTCACATTTTCTTATAAGGAGAGTTTTCCCACATTCATGCTGGAAAAATGGTAGTATTGGTTAAAATTCTTTTGACTACCATTGGTGGGCCTTCATTATAGGCTAATATTCCCGCACTGATGCAGAAGAAGGGGCATTATTGGCTAAACTCTTATGGATACTAGTGGTGTCCCATCATCATTGGATAGAAAGGCACTAATCCACACTTCTGCAGAAGGGTTATGGGTTGAAATTCCTGCTACTGCTATTGAGTGGCTGTCATCATTGACTAGATGCAAAACAGACAGAGGGGGACTGTTTACCCAAAATATTATTGTCTGCCGAGGTGATTTGCAGCATGTTGTTTATGTTGCTTGCACGCTGTGGCGGCATATTCACTTCCTTGCTGGCAGGGTTCCACGATGCTGGAAGCCTACAGCTGTCCTCTTTATTGAAATTAGATGCATTCTTGGAAATTTCAACCACTTCTTGGCCCTTTCTTCTATAACTGTTTGTTTCCTTAGCCAGCACACATACGTTATTAAAATCGATGTCAGAGCCACAGCTCTCATGATGTTCCACTACTGCCAATTTACACCCTCGTGTGCCATTTGTGTTCCTTAATGTGTTCTTTAACAGTTCTTCCTGTTTTGCCTATATACACTTTGCCGCAGCCACATGTCACTGATAGACGCTTGCATTGTGGAAGCAATCAGGTGCATCCGTTTTTCATTGGAAAAAATCTTATAATTTGTTTTGACTAAGGAAAGATATCTGAATACCATTTTTCTTTAGAATTCTGCTTCTGTGGTCAGTGATCCCAGAAACAAACAATAACCTAACGGAGTGAGAAGGCAGTTCCTCGTCATTCTTATTAACGTGATTAATATTCTGCCTGAAAGCTCTGTCTATTGAACAACTATTGTAGCCAGAGAGTAAAGAAAGCCGACCAATACAAGCGGGTATTTAAATATCACTTTGCAGCACCACCCAGCCCAGAAGCAAGCAATGCTCAACACACTGTCTTCACGTGCCTTCCGTATCAGTGATGGTGACAACTTGGAATTGGAGTTGAATTTTTTAAAGAAGACATTGAAGGCAGTGCTTGCACAACATTCAGTAAAATTTAATGTAACCATTTTATACAGCTGGTTGAGAAGTTTCATTTCACACTTGATTGAGAAGCTATACACATTTCTTCCCTTAGTTATTAACAGTGCATGAGCCTGTGTATTCTCTTTCAGTCTTCTGTGAGATGATGAAAAGTGTTATATAGACCTACATATGTAGTCCAGCTGTCCAGCAACTACAGAAATGCTCATTCAAGTAAACATTCATCAGTGGAGAAAATTGTATGCCAAGAGACATGGTTAGCACACAGCATCAAAGTTCGCACACTTTTGACGTGTAACTTCTGCATATGAAAATTTTAAAAAACTTTTTTAATAGCAAGTAAAACGTCTAGCATTTTAACAAGTTTATTCCTCACTTGCTCCTTATGTCTTGCATTCCATTTCTTGAACATAGTTCTGCCTAACATAAAATAGTGTACAAAAATTGGAACAAAATTTAATTAATGAAATTAGACTTTTAAATGGGCCAATAGGTCATGTCCCACTCCTAGCATTTGGGCAGAAGCTAATGAGCTACCTCTGAACAGTTCTCCATCCCACGTTATATGTATGTTTTCAAGGTCAGGGAGACCACAGAGTATAACATTATTGCATCACTGCTAACTCTGCAGTAAAGTATGAGGCATGTTCATAAACCCATGTTGCAGTGTCCAGTTGCATGAAAGGTGCCAGTAAGAAATCCCATCCACTGTGAACGATGTGCTGTGATCCACTTCCTACTTGTGGAGGGAATAACATCTACTAAAATTTTTTTGCGAATAAAAATGGTTTATGATGGAGGTGTTATGAACAGAATGAATGTGTTTTCAGTGGTGTAGGAAGCTTAGTGAAGGCAGAACAAATGTTCATGACAAACAGAAGACTGAAAATCTTTCATTTTGACTGATGAGCTGTTGCAAAAAATACGAGCAAGACCGCCCATTGACAGTGGATGAAATTTCCATCTTGTTTCCACAATTTTCCAGAACTGGCTTAGATTAGGCACTCTCAGAAACATTGGGATGCCTGGAACTGTGTGCAATGCAAGATGGGTCCCAAACAGTTGACAAAGTAGCACAAGAAAAATCGAGTCAGTTGTGCCTGTGAGTTTCTTGACTAACTTGAATTGGAAGGTGAGGATTTTCTGAACTCTGTTGTAACTGGAGATGAAATGTGGGTGGCTCTTTACACACCTGTGACGAAAAGACAGTCATCGCAGTGCCATCACACCAATTCTCCATCTGCCAAAAAATTCAAAACCACAATTGTGGGCCAAAAAGTCATGACCTCAATGTTTTGGGACCGAAAAGGCATAATTTTGGTCAAATTTCTGCCTCTGGGGAAGGCCATCAATGTACATCAATATTGAGGCCCGAAAAAACTGAAAAGGATCATTTGGAACAAAAGGAGGGGAATACTGATAAGAGGAGTGTGCTTGTTGCATGACAACGCCTGTGCTTACATAGCCTTAGCCGCCAAGGCAGTCTTGGCCTGATTTGGTTGGGATGTTTTGAACCACTCCGATATTCCTCTGACTTGACATCTTCAGATTATCATCTTTTCACCTCCCGAAAGGCACACATGAATAGGATTAAATTTTCAACCAACAAGCAGTTGAAGAAAGAGTCTCTAAGTGGGGAAAGGAGGTGCCACTAGAGTTCTTTAAGGAGGTCGTAAAGAAGCTAGTGCCATAGCTCACCACTTGCAGTGAATGGGACATCAGTGATGTGAAAAAAGTCAACAGATGTATCAACAACATCCTGTAATTTTTTTTTCACATGCAGTTTTTCTAAAGAAATAGAATCTAGTACCCTCACTTTTTGAGGATTCCTTGGAATTAGTCTTAGAGTTGTTAGGCAACTGAAAAAAAGTAACTCATGATAGATCACAAAGTAGTGTTTTGTCACGTCTCCCTCAAAGTTCCAGCAAACAGCTTTCTTGGCCGATCACAAGCCTAGCATAATTTTTAAATTTCTTACTTACATGAAGTCAGGCACTGCAAGTTGTACCTTACAGCATACTTTCTGTTAATTTTAACTGTGACTGCACAGGAGCATAATATATCAATAGCTTTTGGAAAGGAAATTAGTCAATTTTGTCATTTTCATAGAGAAATTCTTGGAATACAGCTGCCATCGGAGTCCCCATGTCTTTGATTCATAGATGGACATGATCTATACAGCTTTCAAACATGTCAGATTTGACCATGCACTGCTTTGTATGCTTCTGGGGTAAGCAGGAATCCACAGTAATTGGATGACAGATGCAGAACATAATGAGGCTTATCAGGAAACTGTGGTGGATGCATACTCTTGTAACTTACATTTATGAATGCCACTCATAAGAAAGACAGTTGTGGATAGATGGGAGAGTGACTGGAAGTAGAGGCAAATAAGCTTCAGTTGATCAAACTAACTGTTCAGCCAGATTGTACCTCCGTTCTATCACTTGAACAAAATAAAAGTAACTCTAGTGGCCTTTATATAGAGAATTTAACCTGTGACTTTCTCCTCCATTTAGAGAAATCATAGGATTTTGATGCTTGCGGCGCCACTATAACAGTGTGACACATTTTAACTGATTCTTGTTTTTATGCTAAGCAATGGATGTGCTCTGTTGAAGGTGATAACACTGCCATTGTCACATGCCTTCCAAAATTCAGCAGGAGAGCAAATTTTTATCCTTGAAATAGTAGGCAAATCAGTATATTATTTTTCCAATTTGGCTGTAAAGTTGCTGATGCATTAAAGTTTCTAGAATTTGGTTACATGTAACTAAACGCTGGAGATTCGCTGTAGTATTCTTGTATATCAGTGAAACCTGATGTGTCAAATGTAGTTTCAAACAATGCTAGGCGAGAAGCACAAAGAAAAACTATGTATCAAGATTACAGTCAAGCAAATTTATTAAAGTTAATTATCATAGCAATTATATTTTAACTACTGCTAAATTCCATGTTAGTTTTCTGAATTCAGTTACAAATGTACACTTTTGGGAAGTCTAGTGATAATACATTACACATTGTTTGGTCACTTTTGAACAATTTTATCTACTCACTTAGAACTTCTGCGAAGTATTCTTTGAAAGATTGAGTAAATTTTATTGATGGTGCTTCTTGTGTTTCAAATTTTGTACTCTTGCAAAATTTCTCAGAGTGCTTTTACCAAGATCTTAAATTCAATGTTAATTGGAGGAATTGCACTTTGATAGTTTTAATATCAAGTGCAAGTTGACAACTGGAAATCTTTGAGATACTTTAGTTTTTAGTATGAAATTCTCATTTTCTGTTTACTTTGTGGCTTTTAAATCATATTCAAATGAATTTGATAGCATTATGTATTGCCAGTAAAATTAAGCATTCATTCTATTTCAGTTCCTTGTCTAATGTCTTCTTTGGGCTTTATTTGATTTATTTCTATTTGTTTACACTATTTACATGCGCTTTTTTCCCAAAATTATTTCTCCCTGTTTGACCTGATTAATGGAGTTATGGATCCTCAGTAAAGAGACTATTCTTCGGTGACCCCACTCATAGGGACAAGACGTTTTCTGTGACATGTATCTGTATAATCTCAATGTATATAATCTGTTCTGTTTATCAGATCTCCTCAGTGGATTTTAAGTCTAAATATAAATTGAAGTAAAATGGTTCTAAGTGTTACTTACTAAATGAAACTACTTATGCATAAAAACTTCCAATGAGACTTTTTTCAGCTTACAGTAGTTAAATGACTGGTGCCTGCCCCAGAACATCATAATTTGAATGAATAATGAGCCTGACAAACTGCCTATTGACTTCTGTCTCAGGTTGTTCGGCCGAAGTTCATCTAATGATTTTACTGACGTTTTGCCAGCACGAGTGGCTGGTATTGTCAAAGCTTCACTCTCCATTGCCGGTGGTGAACTGGCAGTTCACCACTGGCAATGGAGAGTGAAGCTTTGACAATACCAGCCACTCGTGCTGGCAAAACGTCAGTAAAATCATTAGATGAACTTTGGCCGAAGAACCTGAGACAGAAACCAATAGGCAGTTTGTCAACAAGTGGCCACGAAAGCCTTATCAATTTTGTAATAATGAGCCTACCCTATTACATGTTATTTGCTTAGTAATGTGAAACCAATTTACACTGTAGTGCATTTTTACTTTAAGTCAATAAATTACAGTAAGCTACATTCTACATAATCCACCATGAAAGAAAACATAAGTTTCTCTAAATTAGCAGTGTTTTATTTTCTCCCTCCAAGAAAGTTTAAAGTTACTTTGCCAGCAAGGTGCTTATTGAATTGTCTGCTGTTTTCCTCATCACTGGTTATTCTTTGTACAACTTAAAACTTTCAAACTAAGTGTACTTGGCATGAAACAATGTTATGAAAAGGAAAATTACTACTCACCATATAGCGGAGATGCTGAGTCACAGATAGGCACAACAAAAAGACTGTCACAATATAAGCTGTCGGCCAACAAGGTCTTTGTTGAAAATAGATAATACACACACACACACACACACACACACACACGACTGCAGCCTCTGGCAGCTGATGCCAGTGTGACTTCAGCTGCCAGAGGAGGCTGCAGTCGTGCGTGTGCGTGTGAGTGAGTGAGTGAGTGAGTGAGTGTGTGTGTGTGTGTGTGTGTGTGTGTGTGTGTGTGTGTGTGTGTGTCACCTATTTTTGACAAAGGCCTTGTTGGCCAAAAGCTTATATTGTGACAGCCTTTTTGTTGTGTCTATGTGCGACTCAGCATCTCCACTATATGGTGAGTAGCAACTTTCCTTTTCATAATATTGTTACGTTGCATCCTGGATTTTCTATTGTTTGATTGTACTTGGCATGAGATATACACTGCAGTGAATAGTGCTCCAAATTTTCCTGTTTCCTGTTGCAACTTCCTGCAGCGATTCTGTTGTTGACAGAATGAGATTTTCACTCTGCAGCGGAGTGTGCGCTGATATGAAACTTCCTGGCAGATTAAAACTGTGTGCCCAACCGAGACTCGAACTCGGGACCTTTGATTCTGTTGTTCATTTTGAAGACTTAAGCTGGAACCTTGGACCTTGCCATTGGTGGGGTGGCTTGCGTTCCACAGCGACAGAGGTAGCTGTACCACAGATGCGACCAAAATGGAGGGGTATCTGTTGAGAGGCTTTACAAATGTGTGGTTCCTGAAGAGGGGCAGCTGCCTTTTCAGTAGATTTAGGGCAGCAGTCTGGATAATTGACTGATCTGGCCTTGTAACATCAACTAAAAAGACATTGCTGTACTGGTATTGCAAATGGCGGAAAGCAAGGGGAAACTACCACTGTAATTTTTTCTTAGGGGATGCATCATTGGAGCATGCATTATTAGCTCCCTTAATTGGGCAGGGAAATTAGAAATTTTAAAACAGGAAATGGATAGGTTGAAGTTAGATATTGTGGGAATTAGTGAAGTTTGGTGGCAGCAGGGACAGGACTTCAGGTCAGGTGAACATAAGATTAGAAATACAAAATCAAATAAGAACAATGCACAAGTGAGTTCAATAATAAATAAGAAAATAGGAATGTGGGTAAGCATAGCGAATGCATTATGGTAGCCAAGATAGAGATGAAGCCCACACCTACCACTGTAGTACAAGTTTATATACTAAGTAGCTCCACAGATGATGAAGAGATTGAAGAAATGTATGGTTAGATAAAAGAAGTTATTCAGATTGTCAGTGAGATGAAAATTCAGCTGTGATGGGGAACTGGAATTCAGTAGTACGATAAGGACGACAAGGAAAAATAGTAGGTGAGTATGGACTGGGGGAAAGGAATGAAAGGGGAAACACGTGGTAGAATTTTATGCAGAGTGCAATTTAATCATTGCTAACATTTGGTTTAAGAATTGTGAAAGAAAGTTGTATACATGGAAGAGACCTGAAGACAGAAGGCTTCAGATTGAAAGTATAATGGTAAGACAGAGATGTCGAAGCCAGATTTTGTATTGCAAGACATTTCCAGGGTCAGATGTGGACTCTGACCACAATTTATTGGTTATGAACTGCAGATTAAAACGAAAGAAATTACAAAAAAGTAGGAAATTAAGAAAATGAGACCTGGATAAGTTGAGAGAACCAGAAGTTGTTGAGAGTTTCGGAGCACTAGACAGCAGTCGACTAGAACAGAGGAAAGGAATATAGTAGAAGATGAATGGGTAGCTTTAAGAGATGGAATAGTGAAGGCAAAAGAGGATAAAATAGGTAAAAAGATGAGGCCTAGTAGAAACCTTTGTACAACACAGAAGATATGAAATTAATTGATGAAAGGGAAAAATATAAAAATGCAGCAAATGAAGCAGGAAAAAGGAAATACAAATGTCTAAAAAATTAGATTGTTTGGAAGTGCAAGTTGGCTGTGATTGGAAGTGCAAAATGGCTAAGCAGGAATGGCTAGAGGACAAAAATGTAAGGATTTAGAAGAATATTTCACTAGGGGAAAGATGCAGGCTACGTGAAAATTAAAAGAGGCCTTTGCAGAAAAGAGAAACTACTGTATGAATATCAAGAGCTCAGGTGGAAAACCAATCCCAAGCACAGACGGAAAAGCCAGAAAGTGGAAGGAGTTCATAGAGAGTCTATGCAAGGGAGATGCACTTGAAGGCAACGTTATAGAAGTTGAATAGTTGGTAGATGAAGGTGAGATGAGAGATATGATACTGAAAGGCCTAAGTTAAAACAAGGCCCCTGCAGTAGATGACATTCATCAGAACTGCTGATAGCATTGGGAGAGCCAGCTATGACAAAACCCTTCCATCTGGTATGCAAGATGAGTGGGGTAGATGAAATACAATTCATTACAGAATGGAGGGGGGAGGGGGGGAACTGGTAGAAGCTGACCTTGAGGAAGGTGAAATGTATGAATGCGAGAGGCAATACTGACCATAAAATTTATGTTAGAAGATAGGTTAAGGAAAGGCAATCCTACATTTATAGCATTTGTAAACTTAGAGAATCCTTTTGCCAAATAAAGGAAGCAAAAGGCTATTTACAACTTGTACAGACACTAGATGGCAGTTATAAGAGCCGAGGGGCATGAAAGGGAAGTAGTGCTTGAGAATGGAGTGTGACCAGGGTTGCCACAAGTTGTGGAAATCAGGGAATTTCAAACCTGTCAGAGAAATATCAAGGAAATTTGGAAGAAAAAGCCACTGGAAAAAATCTCATTTTTGGTTCGGTAGATGAATGGTTTGTTTACTTAGATGTCATGCATCATCACTGGTTGGGTGCAGCTGAGCATGTGCACCACTCCCCTCCTTCCTCATTACTACTGCTTCTCCCCTTTCTAAACACTCCCCTCAGTTTGCTGCCACCACATGTCACCTCTATCCTAGCAGCTGCAGATGAGAGGCAGGGAGGTGTTAGGAGTAGTTTGTTAGGATCTGATTCTCAGAGACTTTAGGCGCAGTGGCCAAAGATTGCGGTCATGTGTGCATGAGACGTGTGTGTGTGTGTGTGTGTGTGTGTGTGTGTGTGTGTGTGTGTGTGTGTGTGTGTGTGTGTGTCATTTGTGAATGTGTGTGTACTCTCACTTTCTGACAAAGGCTATGGCCAAAAATTTAATTGTGAGAGTATGACTGTCTTTTTTATATGCCTGCTTGTGGCTTAGCAATCGTCTTTATGGTGAGTTGTTACCTATCCTCATTATTTTGATTCTCAGAGTATTTGCACAAGTTACCTGTTGCATTGACTGATCACTGCAGTCCCATTTCATCAACATGCTGTCTGGGTGTGGCGTAATGCAGCAGATTTTCGTGGTTTATCCATGGATCCAGGACTGCAGTGCTCTATGGCAGGCCAGAGGCCACATGTGATGGATTTCAGAAATTGTGACTGTCTCACCACAAATATGTTGCAAGGTGTGGCATTTTATAGACATTTTATTTATTCTAGTACATTTTAGCACTTTGAAAGTATGGACGATAAGAAGAAGGAAATAGTGGCAGTCGCTGGTGGTTTGTACATTATGTACTCGAATATTTCTCGAAAGAAAAATCTCATAATACCTGCAAAATAATAGATGTAACACAGTGAGTAGTAACTGACACTAATGAACATACTGTAGTAGAACCAACATTTTATTGGTGGTTACCTATATGGTTGGTTTACACAACTCTTCCACACTTTATACACTTCTTTCAAGAGGCCTATTTTTTCCTGAGGATACTTGAGAAATCTGTGAAGGTAGTTTAAATCTGTCTTGCTACTTCAGAAATCAGTGAAGGTAGTTTAAATCTGTCTTGCTACTCCAAGGAACTGTGTGTTTTTGTCGTCAGATGTGTTTCATTTTATTGAAATAAAGTAACATCAGTGTTCTTAATGAAACACACATACTATTTGGCTTGCTTTGTCCATCTAAAAACATTTCATTACAAAAGATGTTCATGGTAGTAAGAAAATTGTGGCAACCACTGGCGGTTTGTGTGCTGTAATCAAATATTTCTCTTACTTAAGATTGTTGCTCACATTAGGAAACGCCTTCTGCTTGCAATTTTTATTTAGATATTTCCTCATTTGGCTCTGTTGTTTCTTGTACCGTAGCTGCAAGGATGGATTATCAACTTATGTCTTCACTTATCCTTGAGATCTCAAAATTTGTCAGGGAAAAGTGCTAAAACTTGTCTGGCAATCAGGGAAATATCAGGGAATTTCATTTGGGGATACTTGTGGCAACCCTGGAGGCAATGTTGTGGCCTATCCCCGATGTTGTTCAATCTGTACATTGAGCAAGCAGTAAAGGCAACAAAAGAAAAATTTAGAGTAGGAATTAAAGTTCAAGTAGGAGAAATGAAGACTTTGACCTCTGCCGATGACATTGTAATACTATCAGAGACAGCAAAGGATTTGGAAGAGTAGTTAAACGGAATATGCAGTCTCTTGAATGGAGGATATAAAATTAGTATCAACAAAGGCAAAATGAGAATAACGGAATGTATTGTAATTGAATCAGGTGATGCTGTGGGTAGGGAATGAGACACTTGAATTAGTATATGAGTTTTGTTATTTGGCTAGCAAGATAACAAATGATTTCCAAAGGAGACAGGATATAAAATGCAGAGTGGCAATGGCAAGAAATGGCAGAAGAAGAGAAATTTGTTAACATTAGATGTTTATTTAAGCATTAACAACTCTCTTCTTAAAGTGTTTCTATGGAGCCTAGCCATGTATGGAAGTGAAACACAGAAAAGAAACAGTTAAAACAAGATAGAAGCTTTTGAAGTGTGGTGCTACAGAAAAATGCTGAAGATTAAACGAGTACATCACTTAACTAATGAGAAAGTGCTGAATAGAACTGTGGAGACAAGAAATTTGTGTCACAACTTGACTAAAAGAAGGGATTGGTTGATGGGACACATTCTGAGGCATTATGGGATCACAGATATAGTATTGGAGAGAAGTGTAGTGGGACAAAAATTGTAGAGAGAGACCAAGAGGTGAATATATTAAGCAGATTCAGAAAGATGTAGATTGCAGTAGTTATTTGGAGATGAAGAGGATTGCATAGGATAAAGTAGCATGGAGAACTTCATCAAACTAGTGTTTGGACTGGGAACCACAACAACAACAAACAGGGACACCTTTTATAGATCGCTAATTATCCTCGCAACAGATGAGTTAATGGGTTCTTCATCACTGTCCATTCACAACGAATTAAATTCTCTCTCCCTCATTTCTTTATTCTTAAAGAAAATCATGCAACAAAATCTCCCAAAATTAAAATAAATAATTGCAAATATGTTTCCAAATAACAAATGTTTGTTGGTCGTCTTGGTATTCTCATCTTTTCATTGGTGGGACCATTATCTTTTAGTTTGTAGGGTTTAGACATGCAATAAATCCACAGTTAATATCGTTTTAAGCTTATTCTTAAAAAAATCTGGTGCACACAATACAGTTACACTGTACAACACCCTTTTTGCTCTCTGCACAAAAACAGGTCACTATGATTAATTTTCCATATGGTGAATTCAGATTTGATTTTAGTTTTTCACTTGTGGATAAGAATTTCTTCCCTGTTATTGAAATTGTTAATTTAATTGAAACAAGTTTCAATTCTCATGCAACAGAAAAACTTTCTTCTCTTGATTTCTGCATTTGTCTATCTGACATTAACTATCATAAACAGAAGTCATAATTATGCATTATGCTACCACTTGGTGAGTTTTCGTGAAGTGTGAAAGAAAGAGTATTGGTTCTACATTGTAATGGCAGTTATCATTGTATTGTGTGTTGTTGTTCTGTAAAGTTTGTGATTTACGAGTATATTCTTCCAGAAACTACTGCACAAAATATCTAGACAATGTGTAAATGACCCTGATATGTTTTGTAATATATGTGGGGAATATACAGAGAAAAACGGAGGCATAATCATACTTCTGTAGATAAGTAGGCATACAATTTGTACTTTGGCTGCAGAGTTGGGGACAAAGATTAGCCTTTTGCTCCTCTTTTTTGCTGCGGGACATGTGCAAGTAACTTACATAAGTGGCTGCAGAATTCTCAAGCATCAGTGACGATTATGGTACTGATGGTGTGGTGCAAACAGAAGGATCATGCTATTTTTGCTGACCAAAGTGAATGAATATTTTGCAAAATCAAAACATGTTATTTAATACCCAAACCTGTATTCAGCCATGAGGCCAACTTCTCCACTTTCTAAGCCACTAAGTTACTGGATGATGAAAAATATGTAGAGATGCTCTGCAACAGCAGTGGGAATGAAACATCACCAGCGACCACCGCAGCACGTGGTGGTCCGGATTTGGAGTATTTGCCACCACAATCAACATCACCTTATTGCATTGCACAGACAAATCTTAACAACATGTATAGGGACTTGAATCTGTACAGACAAATTCTGGGTTACTGGCTTTGCAATTGCATGGATGGATTTCGCTTGCTCGTGATGTTAAAGTGACTTCATATAGAAAGTGCCAGAGTGAGTTTGAAAACTTATTCTCTTCCTCTAACGAGTATGTTTACTGTAGTGACATCAATCATTTGTTGGGAGCAATGCATCTAGTTTACAATCGTGAGGAATGGAGATACACTATTGATTCCCCTAATACAAGTTAAAAGGCAGTATTCCTTTATAATGGTAATAAGTATTCCTCAGTTACAATCCGATACTCAGTTAACAAGAAAGAGAATTATGAAACTCTGTGAGATTTAAAGGCTTCTTGAAATTACTGCAACCAGTCATTCATAGTAGATAAAAGTTTTGTGTGAGATTTGGCCAGTTACTTACACTACAATAAGTATAACTGGAATATGCAACCAGGTTGCCTGAAGTACCAAAGCTTTCTGTGCGAGTGGGATAATCACAGCTAGAATGAACACTAATGTACATAAAGTGGCTGAAGCAAAATGCCTACATTCCAAGTATAATTATTGTGTCATAATCCCCCATATCAGAGGTGTAAAAAATTAAAGAGTGTGTATTTATTGGTCCCCAAATATGAGAGCTTTTGCAAGATACAGATTTCATCAACTCACTGAATGAAACTGAAAAAGATGCATTTCCTTGATTGCCTTCTTGGACTTTTTGCCCTCAGAATTTGAGGGACACAAATGATGAACATGGGGAACGTTTTCACCAGGATATTTTAGCAATGGAAAAGTGAATTGTGGTGTAGTGGCAGTGCTCCACATGGGCAGAACATTGTTGGTCCTTAACTAGAAATGCAGCAGAACATGAATACAAATGAAGATAGCCAAAAGCATCCTTCTATACTTATCCTTGGTTGAAATATTTATCTTTACAAGGTTTTACAGTTACATATTTTTTGTAAATAATAAAACTTCTACTTTTGAAAAAGTTACACAATAGATTATTTTTATTTTCAAATCCGTGTTCCCCATAACCATGAGAAGTGATAAACCATAATTTTATCCAGAGGGCAGACAAAAAGTTGAAACGTGTTGTACAGTTTTACTGATGTCATTGTCGTTGTGATCTTCAGTCCTAAGACTTGTTTGATGCAGCACTACTACTGCAGCCAACAAAAATTTGAGCGTGCAAACAGTATTAATGCATAGGTTTCCCTCGACACTTGTCTCACCCTGACTCTCCCCCTCCCCCCCTCCCCCCCCCTCTCTCTCTCTCTCTCTCGACAATCACTTGACGCCTTAGGAAATGTCCCATCAACTGAGCCCTTATTTTAGTGAAGTTGTGCCATAAATTCCTTTTCCCCAATTCGGTTCACTAAGTTGTCATTAGCTGTCCAATCTATTTATCAGATCTTCAGCACTTTCCTGTAGCATTGTATTTCAAAAGTTTCTGTGCTCTTATTATCTGAACTATTTATCATCCGTGTTGCATTTTGATACAAGGCTACAGTCCAGAAGAATACCTCCAGAAAACACTTAATTGTAGATTTTAGGTTAGATGGTAATGTATTTGTGTTCTTCAGAAATGTTTGCTCAGTGTACAGATAGAATTACATCAGGGATAGGGTGCAACACTGTCTCACTACTTCTTCTCTTTCATTGTCAATTGTGGTTTATTTGTCTCATAACACACATAATCATTATCATTTAATTCAGGTACAGGAGACATATCAAATTATGGTAAAATTTCACCATAAACCAAGAACAGTTGATTTTAAAAATAGTATTATAATAATAACACAATTTTGTTATGTATACACACAGTAAAATCTAACATTTAATTACCCCTCGCTCAAATCATTTCATCCTCTATGAATTCTTCTATTGAGTAGTAGTATTTCTCCCACAGAATCTGCTGTAGCCTCATTTTTAAAATTTCTGGCTTCATATTAAATATGTTTTTGCCCTTTAACTTGTTATATATTGTGATCCCCATATACTGCGGAGTCCATGCATATAATTTCAACTGGTGTGTGGGTAGCATAAAATTATTGTTTTATTTAGTGTGTTATATGGATGGGAAAAATGATTCTTCTCAAATAATTTTTGTCTGCTGTGTAGGAAGGTTATAATTTCATAAATGTATATGGAGGGAACAGTTAGGATTTTTAGTTTCTGAAATAATGGCCAACAAGACTCTGTTTGCTGTGCAGTACAAATGTATTGGACAATTTTCTTTTGCAGTTTCAGTATTTGAGATCACTACTTGAACTTCCCCAGAAAATTATCCCATATCTAATGACAGATTCAAAATAAGTATGATAAGCAATTTTGTATGTACTCAAGTCAGTAAAACTGCTTAGTTTATTTGATAGGAAGTCCCAGGAATTTCGTGTTGCGATAAATGGCTTGCCCATTCAAGGGCTAATGTAAGTCTCTTATGCCTATCCTTATGATCTTGGTATATTTCTTTTCCATATTTATTTGTATTACTTACATATTCCATAGATCATACATGTGACAACACATTACAATGTGGAACATGCTAAGGTTCTTAGTGTCATCATACCTACAATATGTATGAGGTATTGTATTGGTCATGGCAGTGTGTTTTCTGCTTAGACCTTCAAAAAATTTGTATTCATTATTATGTTTCTTTCATTCAGTGAATTTATTTTCGTGCTTTGCAATTAACGGAAACAGGACATTAAAATGTTTTGCTCCCATGAAACCTGTTGGTGTGTTTATTTGTTGAGTGTGTCTACTATGCTTTATAAATGCACGTCATATACATCCTGCCTCCTGGAAAATGTCTTACAGTGCCACACTTTACAGATTTTTCAGACTTTTGTATTTGTCTTCCTTTACAGGAAATCCTAGAGATATTTGGACTGGTCAGAGACTACCAAACTACTGTTGCACAGACTGTGGAAAGTGGTACCACTACTTGAAAAATTTGAGAAGGCACACAAGATTTGAATGTGGGAAAATGGGACAGTTTGCTTGTGCATTTTGTAATCATGTAGCTAAACAAAAGGTTAATCTTGAGAGACACATAGCAACTCGCCATAGAAACTTGGAGAAAAGTGCCATTTATTTCTAATTTTCATTGTTCTTTACCTCATAACCTATCTTAAAGTGACTTTCAAATTACAGTATGTAACTAATGGTTTTATCTTCTGAAGCTCCATCTTCTGTGGAGTGTGCGTGTATTTCCTCTACAGAAAAGGAAAATAAGAATACCTACCATGGAATATTAATAGTAAATGTACTTGTACAATTTTGCAAAAGAGCCATATTTTTATTGATTTATTTGTGAAAGACAGCAAGTTTTGACAAACAAGAGACGTATTTTATGAGCAGTTAGTCTGTAACTTGGAAATGTTAGTCTGTAACTTGGAAATTAAGTGATTTGTTTTATTGGTGTTGTTGCTGTCGTCATTTCTGTATAATCTTACAGTTACAAGGAGACAAGTCACTGCCACACATTATGCGTTATGGCCTAAGTTTTATGAAAACATTTTGCTATATGATAACTACCATTTTATTTTCTCTCGTAATTTATAAGGACATTATTTCAGTATCCTGGAGTTAGTACTATGTTTGAAAAATTTGCTTGTCTCGCTATACTCTATTGTGGTTATTGTTATTGTTATTATTATTTATTATGAATTTACTAACATATTTTAGCTTTCATATAGTTATATAATTTGTAAAACGGTTTTGTTGTACATGCCCAGGTGGAGACTATGGGTGGTTAACAACGCCAGCAGTACGTCAGTATACCACCACGACAGAAAACAGCTTTGGCTGCAAAGATTGTGGGAAGACATACCGATATCGACAGAATCTCATGAGACATGTTCGCATTGAATGTGGAAAACAACCACAACTTAAATGCCCATATTGTCCACATCTAACAAAACATAAAAGCAGCTTACAGTCGCACATTTTTCATCGCCATGAGAAACTCTTTTGAAAACACGCACACACACACACACACACACACACACACACACACACACACACACACACACATATACATATGTGCGTGCAGAGAGAGACGGGGGGAGAGAGAGAGAGAGAGAGATTTCAGTATGTATTTGACATAGTATTTGCAATTTTCTGTGACATTTCTGTAAAACATTGCAGTATTTTAAGTTTTGGTGACTTGTAACATAGTTGTAGTTACGGTATATTCCCTAAAAAAAAGTAAAAAATTGTATTTGCAAATCTGCAATTATTTCTATGTTTAGTCTTCACAATCAGTGTTGCTATCTGACTCAATCAATTAAGAAACAAAAATAAAAAAAGTAAAAGATATTGAAGATCATCTAAATGAGTAATGGAATTTCTCTTTGCCTTTCATCTAAATTTGTCCTCTCCCATATTTTCCATTGTACCTTGAATAATATTCTTATAAGATTTATTTATATTTCTGCATTTCAATTTTCACCTGTAATTTATTATTTTTTTTTTTTTTTTTTTTTTTTTTTTTTTTTTTTTTTTTTTTTTTTTGCACAGAAATTGTATGCATATTTAGTTGTAGCTCAAGACTTCCGTAAGTGGATAATTGTTACACACTTACGTTTCCCATGTTGCTTTCATTCCTTACTTTCATTTGTGTGTTAGTCTTTCAGTTTACTTCTCAAGAAATGCTATTTTGTGGCTTTTAAGGAAGAAAAACCTATCTTTATACTACCCAAAGTTTTCTACACACGAAGTCCAAGGAAGAAACCCATTTAAATGAAATTATCAATATTTTTGTGGATTGTGATTAATTGCTGTGGAACAGATATTTATCATCCCTTAAGGTTTTCATTAAGTGTGAATGTGTGTGTGTATGTGTTTGTGTTTGTGAGGGTGTGTCTAGTCTATATAGTCTATATTCTTTTTCATGAGTAATGAATTTTTAATGACATTTTGTACACACAGATTGCTCTCGTCTGTAATAATCCTTAAAAACTAAGTAGTCATAGTTTAGTGTCATGTGCTTCTGTTACTTTGTTGGATATTTCACTTAGGGCATGAATAGCACATTGATATTGTCACAATGATACTGCTAATTATTCATGATATGTTTTGCATACACATCACAATAATGAAATAACTTTCTTCACATTGTAGGACCTTCCACTACGAGATATGATGATGTGATGAAGGAAAGTCAGCAGAATTTATTTATCTCTGAACCAAAAGTGAGACTGGGCCCATTTCGTTGTGAAACTTGTGGGAAACATTACCTCCACAAACATAATTTGAATCGGCACATCAGACAGGAATGTGGCAAAGAACCACAATTTTTGTGTCCACTGTGTCCCTACAAATCGAAACATAAATCAAGTTTGGAAAGGCATGTGCGATGCAGGCATTTGTTTCCCATAAGATGAATTTTGTGTAACACATATATTTTATAAAGCTATTTATAAAGACTATATAAAATGCTTTTATGTTTACAAAACTAAATTGTAGAAAACTTAGCTTGAAGTGTATTAGTATTTCATCTCTGGTGGCGGGAAACAAAAAACTATTGAATCCTCCTCACACTGCTATTCTCAGTGGTGCATAATTTGTTGTAAGTGTCATGTAATTATTTTTACTTTAAAAAAAAATTGAAATTCTAATGCTTCACAACTGTTTGTGAATTGAATTTGTTTGTTTTGTCTTTGTGAAATGTGAGCTTTTAGCTTTTATTTCTTACCAAAAAATTCAGTTGTGTACTTATGCTATTTCTAGAAGAATAATTACTTTATTTGAGAACTGTCATAATATTTGTTACATAATACTTAAAAAATTATAAGTTGATATTTCTGAGAGATTACTGTAAATATGTATTTGCAAGCTAAATGGTCAATCTGAAACCTAAGACTACACATGGTTTTATTCAATGTTCTGTAGATATCACCCATCACCCTCGCACCTATTTTTTTAAGTTGTGTGTGTGTGTGTGTGTGTGTGTGTGTTTGTGTGTGTGTGTGTGTGAGAGAGAGAGAGAGAGAGAGAGAGAGAGAGAGAGAGAGAGAGAGCAAGCTGGGATTTTCCAATAGTAAATTGAAAGGTATCTCATTCTTACAAGAAAAATGATGAATATTTTGGTGCAGTCTATATGTAAGATGTTAAAAGTTACAATCTCTCTTCTACCCTATGAGAAGTTAGCATACTCCATTTTTGTGTATATATTTTCTCTTTTTCCTCTCATTGTGCAGGGGTGTGTCAGTAAGTAAGTCGCAAACTGGGAAAGAGACATCAGAGCCATGTATATTGGCTTGAAATTTATATTCCTTTTCAACATATTCCTCTGTAAACTTAAAACACTTATCCCATAATTCGACATGGTGATAAAAGCCTCTTCAACACAGTGTTCTTGTGGCAGCACTCGCATCTAACAGGTGACCTCTTATTATGTAATAACTTTATTTTGATCCTTAAATTGCTGCAACCCACAAGATCAATGTGTGTCTTGGGGACAGTGAAATGCCCCCGGATGGGGAAACAATGTGCTATCACTTTATAATGAGAGCGGCCAGGACATTCATTGTTTGTGACTTCTTTTGTCCTTTGCTGAATTCCTGTATTTAGCTGATATAAATTTCCATGAAATACAATTCTAATCATACACAGGATGAATTTCACTATGGACATGCTCTGCATACAGTCCCTCAGGTCACGGAAATCTCATTTTTCTAATCGGGTACAGCCACATTACACACCTGCCATCTTGACAGGACTGCAGATCATTAACCATTGTCCGTGCAATGCTGCCTGTCAGCTACCTTCCATGCTATTTGTGCTGCCACCCTCTAGATACATATAAGCACAAAATTTAAAATGATTCTTGCATTTGTGACATACTTATTGGCTCACCCTAGTATATGGCATTCTGTCCAGTGGTGGTACATGATTGATTGAACTTAAAAATAAAAAATAATTGTGCTTTTTTATGAGTTTATAGGTGTTATTATAACAGAGGGAGTTTGTATCTAGCAACAGCCTGGTTGCACTTCAAGCACTGAAAGTAAAGACTATTGCAGTGTGAAACCACACACACGCACACTCTTGTCCATTCATATAGGGCCTTGATGTGTTAAGTAACTCTACACTGGTCAGTCACACTATTTCATCAGCAAAATGATTCAGAGTGATTTTAGTTCTTACATAAGTTTGAAATTGCATCAGGAACAATACTGAGAGAGAATATATATATATATATATATATATATATATATATATATATATATATATATAACAGAGGGAAACATTCCACGTGGAAAAAATATATCTAAAAAGAAAGATGATGAGACTTACCAAACAAAAGCGCTGGCAGGTCGATAGACACACAAACAAACACAAATATACACACAAAATTCAAGCTTTCGCAACAAACTGTTGCCTCATCAGGAAAGAGGGAAGGAGAGGGAAAGACGAAAGGATGTGGGTTTTAAGGGAGAGGGTAAGGAGTCATTCCAATCCCGGGAGCGGAAAGACTTACCTTAGGGGGAAATATGTCTGCTTGTGTCTGTATGTGTGGATGGATATGTGTGTGTGTGCGAGTGTATACCTGTCCTTTTTTCCCCCTAAGGTAAGTCTTTCCGCTCCCGGGATTGGAATGACTCCTTACCCTCTCCCTTAAAACCCACATCCTTTCGTCTTTCCCTCTCCTTCCCTCTTTCCTGATGAGGCAACAGTTTGTTGCGAAAGCTTGAATTTTGTGTGTATATTTGTGTTTGTTTGTGTGTCTATCGACCTGCCAGCGCTTTTGTTTGGTAAGTCTCATCATCTTTCTTTTTATATATATATATATATATATATATATATATATATATATATATATATATATATATATATATATATATATATTTTGGCGGTGGGTGATAAATAGAAGAAGTAAGCCCAATTCGAGAACAGAATTACAAATAAAATAATTAAAATAAAGTTATGTCTGAGGAAAGCGGAAGTTTAGTGAAAGTGAAAGAAACTGGTTACATCCTGTTGCAGTATGTAACCTTTCCATTTCTTCCAAGTCTAAATAAAACTTCTGGAAGCTTGTGATTCTTCCATTATTTTGGAATGTTTGGCAAATGGCAATCTGCTTTTGCATGGCAAATAGACACTTTGCTTAAAATTCAGCTCTAAAGAAGGGAAGTGTAAAGGTAACAACACACCGTACATATGAGGTGCTGAGTTGTCCACAGCCACGTAAAGAAGGTTTTTTGCATGAGTGATGGTGCAGTGATTGTCTACATCTACATCCATATCCGTACTCTGCAAACCACTGCGAAGTTCTTGGCAGAGTGTGCATCCCATTGTACCAGTTATTAGGGTTTCTTCTCATTTCAGTCACATGTAGATCACAGGAAGAATGATTGTTTGAATACCTTTCTAATTTTGTCCTCTTGATCCCTATGTGAGTGATTGATTTGATTTGATTTGATTTTGGCAGGGAAGCTAAAACAACTTTGGTCTAGCCCACAACTGCCGCACCGAAACCAAGTTTATTGTGCGGTATCGCTCCCTGTATATCTAGTAAATCCAACCAATGCCCTTATATAGTGCAAGTAGTCCCTTTACCAGTTTTTTCTTGGACACAATTTCTTCAGGCCTAATTGTCCTGAAAATTCTTTGTCTCTTGCTCTCCAATGCTGTGCATGCAAAAATTAGGTGTGATGCAGTTTCTTCACTCTCATCACAGATCCTACATTTAGGGTCTTCTTCCATTATGCCCGTTGCATGTAGGTGTTTTTTTAAAGTCACATGCCGATAATCAGTCCAACCATGAGTTTAATCTCTTTCCTGTTCAAATCCAGGATTACAGAGCTTCTCTTGAAACACGACTTTGGTATCATTACCTTACCATGTTTTTGTTTATAGACCTTGGTCCAATATTCCATGTGCTATCTTCTAAGCCAGTTCCATAGTTCTAGTTTGATCATAGGCTTGGAGTCTTTGCCCCCATCCTGGCCAATCCATTGGCTTGTTCATTGCCACTGATCCCTGAGTGGCCAGGGACCCACACTAGGTTTACCCTATTGCTTCCCCCTAGTACCACCAGAGCCCTGTGACATTCTGCAACAATCTTAGATCTTGTTGCAGGAGCTGCCAATGACTTCAGGGCTGCCTGGCTAGATGTAGATGCTACGGTCCTTGTAGCACCTACGCGTATTCTCCTCCACACACACCCTTATTGCAGTAATTTCAACTTGGAATACCAAGCCCAGTTTTCCTAGAGAGATGATGCCCTCCAGTGTTGACTGAACTCTGTACACCCCAGCCCCAGCGCTTTGGTCTGATTTCGACCCATTAGTGAGCCAGTCAGTGTCCCCCGTACGGTGTCAAACTGTTTTTTGCAACTGCTTTGTGCTTCCAATTATTATAAGGCTGGTTGAAGCAGTTGAGAGTTATTATATAGTCAGCTGGCATTTCCCCAGACATTCCTATATTTTACCTTGCTCACTATTTTAGCAGGTGATTCTGGATATCTCAAGGAGATCCAGTTTTTATCAGTTCTGAGTCTGTATGCACCAGCTGCTCCCTTCATCTTGACCCAAAGGTGTAATGAGGCATGTCCAGCATGGCTTCCATCCCAGTGGTTTGTGTGCTACAAATTCCACCTGTTATGGCTAAGCAGGCCAGTCTCTGCACCTTAGCAAGCTCCTTAGCTGCAACCTGCTGTTCTACCTTCTTCCACCACACTACGGCCCCGTAGGAGATCCTAGGTCTAACCACCATGGTGTATATTCAGTGCATAGCCCTGGGGCGTAGGCCCCAGTTTTTGCCACAAGTCCTTCTGGTACTCACTAGCATACCTTTCACCTTGGAGCAGATGCTCTTAATGTGAGGGGTCCATGTTAGTTTCTCGTATAAGGTTACCCCTAGATATTTCACTATCCCCTTCACAGGTAGAGTTTCATCAAAGAGCTTTAGATTCCAGCTGGAGTGTTGGATATGCTTCTATGTGAACGGCACCACAACAGTCTTCTTAGGATTAACCCTTAGATCCTGTTTAATGCACCAGTCTTGCACAATGTTCAATGCACCTTGTGCCAAATTCCTAATTGTGTCAGTAAATTTTCCAAGTTTTACTATGACAAGGTCATCAGCATATCCTTGGCAGAAGCGTTGCCTGCTATTTAGTTCCTCAATGAGTTCATTCACCACTAGGCTCCATAATAAAGGGGACAAAACTCCTCCTTGTGGACAACCTCTAGTGGTGTTAATCTCCATCATTTTATTCATCATGGAGGCCTCTACCTTCCTTCCACTAAGCATGGCCCTAGTCCACCTACATACAGTAATCCCTAGGTCATGCACCTCTGCTGCCCTAACCATGGAATCTAAGGCTGTGTTACTAAAGACCCCCTTGATGTCCAGGAAGATGCAGAGGGCTATTTCTTGAAAGTGAAGTGCTTTCTCCACCCTCCCAATGAGTTGATGGAGAGCTGTCTCACATGATTTACCTGATTGATATGCATCTTGGTTTAAATATAGAGGAGCCCTAGTTAGCCTCCTCTCCCCAACTTGTACATCAACCAGTTTTTCCAATGTTTTAAGAATGGTGATGGACAGACTGATTGGTCTCATATCCTTGGCCTTGGTATGATCAATTCTCTCTGGCTTTTGAATAAAAACAACCTTCACTGCCCTCCAGGCATTGGGTCTGATTCCTGCTGCTAGGCTAACCCTGAATAACCTGCATAGGACTCTTATGAGATTCCCTCCTGCCTGTTGCAGGAGTGCTGGAAAGATTCAATTTGCGCCAGGTGCCTTGAATGATTGGAATGTTTCCACCGCCCATTGGATTTTATTGAAGTCGACCAACTCCTTGGCCAATTCCCAGCCCTCCCTTTGAGTGCCTTGGAACCATTGTCTCTCGGGGATCACATTCTGGTCTATGTTATCCGCCAGAGCATATTGAGGAAAGTGAGTTTTGAGGAGCAGTTCCAACATATCATGTGCTGTCCTTGTATATTCCCCATCCCCCTTTCTCAGTGTATGTCCTGAATTAGTTGGTACTGTAGTGAGGATTTTGTGAAGTCTGCCTTGAGCAACCATGCCCTCCACTTCCTCACAGAATGCCTTCTAAGATGCCTTCTTTGCTTGCCTAACTGCAAGGTTGGAGTTGACAGGGGCCTCACAATATTTTGCCCAATGTCCTTTATATCTCACAAGGTTAAACAGTTATCATACCTTGTTTTCTTTGCATTTCCGAGTTATTTTTCCAAGTCACACTCCTATTTTTGCACATCTTGGTGATTGGACAGTTGACCTGGTATGAAGTCACTAGGGCAGAGGTGACAGCCTCTTCTACTTCCTCAAACTCTACTGGGTTCCTTATCAAGGCTTTGATTTCCAATGAGCTTAAGTCAATGTCCCTCCTATATATCTCCCAGTCTGTTTTCCTGACATTCCTATAGGCTGTGGTCTGTCTGTCTGATTTCAATTTCAGTCTTGAATTTAATACACATGTGGTCCGATGAGGATGGCTCTAATACCACATACCATTGTTTGACGTTGCTGCCCATCATCATGGAGCCAAAGGCTATGACAATTACTTCTTCCCTTCTGCTATTCGTGAATGTAGGTTCGTCACCCCTATTCAGGACCTCCAAGTTGTTAGACAAGAGAAATTCAAGAAAGTACTCACCTCTGCTGTTGGTGTCCTTGCTGCCCCACACTAGGTTGTGGGCATTGGCATCACATCCAACAAACTGTTGGTCGCCTTGCTGATGGCAAGCTTCTATCAGTCTCCTCACCTCTGAAGGAGGAGGAGAGCTGTCTTCATAAAGAATGTATACTGAGGCCAAAACAATTTCCCTTGTGATACCTTCTTCACATTGCTGCATCCTGATATTCAGAGGGTCCCTGGATCAGAAATCCATCATTGGCATGAAAGAAATTCCATATCTCATGCATGTTCTGGAGTTTTTTAGATTTGTAGCATAAATCAGCTTACCTCCAGTGCCACCGAGGCCCGATACGCTCCCTTTATGTGTGTAGGGTTCTTGTATCAGGGCCTTGTCCACTTCCTGTCTCCCCAGGCAACGGCTCAGGGTAGCAGTGGCCCCTTTACTGTGCTACAGATTAATGTGCAGCACTTCCAGTCTCCATCTTGCTGCCATCATTGCCTTTGAGGTCTTTGATTACCCTGACAGCCACCTGCAAGAACCTTAAAAACAATTTCAAGTCTTGCTCTCACATTGCCTTCAGGGACTTCCCTCTGACCTCCACCACCAGGGTTCGTCCTTCCAGTACAGCCTACTGGTTGATTACTCTCCAATCCTCTGTCGAGAATTTTGTGTTCTGGACCCCTGTTTTCTTGAACAGAGTCTTTGGAGACACATCCTTAAGGATCTTGGGTACCCATATTGATACCTTTTCAGTCTTAAGAAGCTCAGCTGCCATCTTGACCAGAAGCTTTGCATCCTCGCCCAGGGATATCATGGGCACCTTGTCCTTGAGCCATTCCACTGTATGCACCCACTCACAGCTAAAAATGAGGGTACCACGATCTAGATAGATCCTCCTGGAATTGGGTCCTGGACCAGTGCCCCCCTCCCCTCCCCAATCTTTTCAAAGAGGGCCATCTGTACGAGCTGCTCCTGCTGCGAGGCGATGCCTACCAGTGGATAGCCTTCCTCGATAACTGTCATCTGAAAAACCAAGACTGCAGTACTATAGGTCTGTTTCCCTATTTCTTGCCTCGGCTTTTTCTGGGCTCGCTTAGCCCGAGAGAAGACTTAGATTCCTCCCTTATCCTGTTGTTACCTGTCTTCGATGTTGTGGGGGTCTGCATATCCCCTTCAACTTGAGACAGTTTTTTCTTGTGGGTCTTGGGCTCAAGCCCTTTTAACTCCCTCCACTTATGTTTTGGAAGCCATTCTTTTGCTTTCTTTTGTTTCTGTTCCCTGAGAAGTTTCCTCTTCAGGGCCCCAGACAAGGCTTTAATCTTGATCTGATCCAGCTTATCAGTTATAGTTCTCACTTCTTGCTCAGGTCCAGACCCTGATTCAGCAGTGTGAGTTCTTTCTATCGGTCCTGACCCCAATGTATGGGCATCTGAGTTCTCAGTTTGCCCCCTCAGTTTGTTTTAATTTATTTTCATCTGTCGTGTCCATCTTGGTTGAACGAGGTCTGGGGATCTACGCAGTCCACACCTAAGAAGCCTGTTTGCGACACGTCTTCCCATGTGCCACACACCCCTCGACATGGGTCCCATCACACCTTGGGTTGGGGAAGAGAATTAGGTAAGGACTAGGAATGGCTAAGGAAGACAGGACGTTGTGAGACACTTTTAGCCTGATCCATCAGCTAAGACCTTTCTGGCAGTAGGTCCTCTACCTTCAGCATAGTCCACAGATTCACGCGGATACGCAAGCCTCTCCACCCACATGGACAGTGCTTCACCAAGGTGGTGTCCCCCCGAGAGGATGTGAGCGATACATAAGGGGTTCTGTTCCGTGAGTCATCATTTAAAGCCAATTCTTGAAACCTTGTAAGTAGACTTTCTTGAGATAGTTTACATCTTTATCTTGAAGAGTTTGCCAGTTCATTTCTTCAGCATCAGTGTAATACTCTCCAATGGGTCATACGAACCTGTTACCATTTGTGCTGCCCCTCTCTGTATATGTTCAGTATCCCCTGTTAGTCCTATTTCGTACAGCTCCCACAGACTTCAGCAATATTCTAAAATGGGTCGCACAAGTGGTCTGTAAGCAATCTCCTTTGTAGATTGATTGTAGTTCCCCAGTATTCTACCAGTAAACTGAAGTCTACGACCTGATTTCCCCGCTGCTGAGTTTATGTGATCAATCCATTTCATATTGCTACAGAGTGTTACAAATAGGTATTTGTACAAGTTGGCCAATTCTAACAATGACTCATTGATATGGCCACACTGGACTAGAATTTTGGAGGGCGATGGTTCGCATCCACATCCAACTGACTAGATTTAGGTTTTTCCTGGTTTCCCTAAATCGTTCTAAGCAAATATCAGAATGTTTCCTTCGGAAGGGCACAGTTGACTTCCTTCCCTAACCTTAACAAAACACCAACTCTAATGACCTCTTTATGAACAAGATGTTAAATCTAATTTTCCTTCCTTTATGTGTGTGTGTGTGTGTGTGTGTGTGTGTGTGTGTGTGTGTGTGTGTGTGTGTGGTTTTTTAAAGGATATTCTAGTATTATATTCATAATGGTGAAAAAGAGGACGAAGTGATGTTGTTGCCAGTGGAAATGGCTGAGGAAGCAACAGAAACTGAAGCAGTGACTGATGTATCTTAGGTGCAGGGGATAAGTGAAGGTGGTATATACACACAAGCTGAAGAGAGAGAGAGAGAGGGAAAAATAAAGCACCCTTTCCTACCCCCTGATTATATCAGAATAACTTGATTTCCTTGACATTTTGGTGATAGTGAACTAATGACAGTAAATATTTTTCTACTTGATTGAGTAATCATGGGCTTCTGTGCACAGTACGTGGTGTACTTTCTTATGCACAACTATTAGCATGTTTTAAGTTGCCAGCAGATTAAATAGAGCATAAACATTGATCAGAATTTGCTATAAGTTATGCAATTTCTTAATTTCTGTGCAAGACAGTTGAGTTTTAAATCTGGAAGATAAATTTATGTTGCCAGAAACAGACCTCCCAACATGTATATGTCCTCCAGGTCCCTTATCATTGGTCCCATTGATTTTTCCTGAAGTCTTATGTATGTCTACACAGTTGACCTACGAACTTAAAATGTATGTTTACACTGTTAACCTACAAACTGAAAAGCAGATAATTTTGCATTAATGTTCACAATTGCTACTACTAATCGTTTTGCATGGTATATGTTTCTAGTCAGTTTATAGTAGAAAAGTGTGCACGCTGTTCGTATTCAGAGCCCATAGACCTCTGCAGCTGTCTTAGATATACCAAGATTTCTTGTATTATGCCATTAAGCCTGTAAATACTAATACATCCCATTGACTGAAATAATTATTTCACCTATTTCTCTGTGAGGAACAAGTGGGAACTTATTTCCCTTCTCCCTTGTCATCTTGTTCCATTTCTAAGTGCCGTCACTCTGGTCTAATTCTTATGTTCTCTAGTTCCAGCTTTCTCTTCATCTCATATGGAACTTATGTGTAATTTTAAGTCTCCTTTGCTACCATGTATGGTGTTAGTTAGTGCTTGTAGACTGTCATGGTGTTTTAGAAATGTGTAAAAGAAATAGGCCCCATACATGTTTTGTGTTTTCATTTGTTACTTTGATATCCTGCACTGAATTGAAAGTACTAGCAAAAGCGATATTCTCACCTACATCTAGTTTGTTATGACATCATGAAGGAGATTTTCATGACATGGTATCTCAATTTCTAAATTACTTATTACTTGTTTATTGCTGTTTCATAGTGAAACTGTTGGCATACAAGAATTCACTATACATAATTTGATAGTAATCTTAGTACTTTAGTTCTGCAGTCCGGGCTGGAACGTTCATAATGATCTTAAAGTGAACAAGTTTGTTCATGACTTTTTTATTTAGGGGAAGCTCGAAACCTAGTTTTCACCACACCAAGAAATAATAAAAATGTCATAAGACTTAATCTCTGAAATTTGAGAAAAATAAATATTTGAATGATAGTGTTACATTGTGCTTGTTGCTCCTGAATTACTTTTATCACCAGAAAAAAAGTAATTGCAAAAATTAATTATACATATGCAAACCTGCTTTAGAAATTGTTTATATTATTGCTTACTTGCTGCACTTTTTTGTGTTGCACATTAGTACACAATGTAGCAGAGTGTTAAATATTATCTGGGTCAGTGAGGCTATCACCAAAAATGTAATAGACTATTTGAGAAAAGTGTATTTAAAGTAATTATAGCCTCTGCATGTTTAAACAAACAGCTTGATACAAGTGCTGCAATTTTTGGAAAACAAGAATTTTTAAAAATTTCATTTACATTTTTTTCATGGAGTTGCCAAATTGATGGCTTTTGCAAATGTTAGATTGGTAGATTATTAAACAAATTGAAACAATTCATAAATGGCTTTCTATCTGAAATTTTTAATAGGTATTGTTTGTGGAAAGTGATTATATCTCCTCCTACTGTTGTGATCCTGTGCATCATTGCAGTATGTTTACAGGTTGTGGCAAATAAAAGTGCCTCAGAGAACAGAGCTCCAGCATAGAAAGAAACACAGCAGAGGGAAAGAAACACAGTGCTAACTTCACTGTAGCAAATGTTGAAAATGACCATCATTCATCTCTTGACACTTGTGGGGCCTGATCAGGAAGTTGCTGAAGGCAGATTGAAGCTGGGATTGCTGGGATTCCTGCAGTCCCATTCAAAATGTTCTGCTGCAGTTCTGGAAGACCGAGGGTTGCTGCAATACATTTTGGACATGAGGCATCCCCACTCAAAGTAATTGCACACCGACAGACCAGGTGACCTGGATGACCCCCTGGCCCTCCAGCGCCCCCTGGCCCTCCAGCGCCCCCTGGCCCTCCATCGCCCCCTGGCCCTCCAGCGCCCCCTGGCCCTCCACCGCCCCCTGGACTTCCACCGCCCCCTGGCCCTCCACCGCCCCCTGGCCCTCCACCGCCCCCTGGCCCTCCACCGCCCCCTGGCCCTCCACTGACCCTTACCCTCCACCGCCCCCTAACCCTCCACTGCCCCCTAACCCTCCACCGCCCCCTAACCCTCCACCGCCCCCTAACCCTCCGCCGCTCCCTAACCCTCCACCGCCCCCTAACCCTCCACCGTCCCCTAACCCTCCACCGCCCCCTAACCCTCCACCGCCCCCTAACCCTCCACCGCCCCCTAACCCTCCACCGCCCCCTAACCCTCCACCGCCGCCTAACCCTCCACCGCCGCCTAACCTTCCACCGCCGCCTAACCTTCCACCGCCGCCTAACCCTCCACCGCCGCCTAACCCTCCACCGCCGCCTAACCCTTCACCGCCCACTAACCCTCACCCGCCCCCAAACCCTGCACCGCTCCTCCCTCTCCTGCACCATGCCTCGGCCCTCCTCCCTCTCCTGCACCATGCCTCGGCCCTCCTCCCTCTCCTGCTCCCTGGCTCGGCCCTCCTCCCTCTCCTGCACCCTGGCTCGGCCCTCCTCCCTCTCCTGCACCCTGGCTCGGCCCTCCTCCCTCTCCTGCACCCTGGCTCGGCCCTCCTCCCTCTCCTGCACCCTGGCTCGGCCCTCCTCCCTCTCCTGCACCCTGCCTCAGCCCTCCTCCCTCTCCTGCACCCTGCCTCGGACCCCTTCCCTCTCCTGCACCCTGCCTCGGCCCCCTCCCTCTCCTGCACTCTGCCTCGACCCCCCTCCCTCTCCTGCACCCTGCCTCGGCCCCCTCCCTCTCCTGCACCCTGCCTCGGCCCCCTCCCTCTCCTGCACCCTGCCTCGGCCCCCCTCCCTCTCCTGCACCCTGCCTCGGCCCCCCTCCCTCACCTGCCCCTCTGCTCGACCCTACTCCTTTACCTGCCCCCTGCCATGACTCGTCTCTCTTCCTTCCCCTCCCACCCCTTTGCTTTGCTCTCGTTTCCCTTCCACCCGTTTGCTCACTACCATCGATCCCCTCCCACCCCATTGATCTCACCTCTCATTCTCCTCCCACCCAATTTGCACTTTGCTTTCACCCCTTGTTCCCTTCCCACCCACTTTGCACTTTGCTTTTACCCCTCGTTCCCCTCCCGCCCACTTTGCTCTCACACCCCATTCCCCTCCCACCCACTTTGCTCTCACGCCTCGTTCCCCTCCCGCCCACTTTGCTCTCACGCCTCGTTCCCCTCCCTCCCACTTTGCTCTCCCCCCTCCCACTTTGCTCTCCCCCCTTGTTCCCCTACCTCCCATTTTGATCTCCCCCCTCATTCCCCTCCCTACCATTTTGATTTCCCCCCTCATTCCCCTCCCTCCCATTTTGATTTCCCCCCTCATTCCCCTCCCTCCCATTTTGATTTCCCCCCTCGTTCCCCTCCCTCCCACTTTGCTCTCCTCCCACGTTCCCTTCTCTCCCACTTTGCTCACCCCCCTCGTTCCCCTCCCTCCCATTTTGATTTCCCCCCTCGTTCCCCTCCCTCCCATTTTGATTTTCCCCCTCGTTCCCCTCCCTCCCATTTTGATTTCCCCCCTCGTTCCCCTCCCCCCCCATTTCGATTTTCCCCCTCATTCCCCACCCTCCCAATTTGCTCTCCCTCCTCGTTCCCCTCCCTCCCAATTTGCTCTCCCTCCTCGTTCCCCTCCCTCCCAATTTGCTCTCCCTCCTCGTTCCCCTCCCTCCCAATTTGCTCTCCCTCCTCATTCCCCTCCCTCCCACTCTCTCTCCCTCCTCGTTCCCCTCCCTCCTCGTTCCCCTCCCTCCCACTTTGCTCTCCCTCCTCGTTCCCCTCCCTCCCACTTTGCTCTCCCTCCTCGTTCCCCTCCCTCCCACTTTGCTCTCCCTCCTCGGTCCCCTCCCTCCCACTTTGCTCTCCCTCCCACTTTGCTCTCCCTCCCACTTTGCTCTCCCTCCTCGTTCCCCTCCCTCCCACTTTGCTCTCCCTCCCCGTTTCCCTCCCTCCAACTTTGCTCTCCCTCCTCGTTCCCTTACCTCCCTCCCACTTTGCTCTCCCTCCTCGTTCCCTTACCTCCCTCCCACTTTGCTCTCCCCCCTCGTTCCCTTACCTCCCTCCCGCTTTGCTCTCCCCCCTCGTTCCCTTACCTCCCTCCCGCTTTGCTCTCCCCCCTCGTTCCCTTACCTCCCTCCCACTTTGCTCTCCCCCCTCGTTCCCTTACCTCCCTCCCGCTTTGCTCTCCCCCCTCGTTCCCTTACCTCCCTCCCGCTTTGCTCTCCCCCCCTCGTTCCCTTCCCTCCCTCCCGCTTTGCTCTCCCCCCCTCGTTCCCTTCCCTCCCTCCCGCTTTGCTCTCCCCCCCTCGTTCCCTTCCCTCCCTCCCGCTTTGCTCTCCCCCCCTCGTTCCCTTCCCTCCCTCCCGCTTTGCTCTCCCCCCTCGTTCCCTTCCCTCCCTCCCGCTTTGCTCTGCCACCTCGTTCCCTTCCCTCCCTCCCGCTTTGCTCTCCCCCCTCGTTCCCTTCCCTCCCTCCCACTTTGCTCTCCCCCCTCGTTCCCTTCCCTCCCTCCCAATTTGCTCTCCCCCCTCGTTCCCTTCCCTCCCTCCCAATTTGCTCTCCCCCCTCGTTCCCTTCCCTCCCTCCCAATTTGCTCTCCCCCCTCGTTCCCCTCCCTCCCAATTTGCTCTCCCTCCTCGTTCCCCTCCCTCCCAATTTGCTCTCCCTCCTCGTTCCCCTCCCTCCCAATTTGCTCCCCTCCTCGTTCCCCTCCCTCCCAATTTGCTCCCCTCCTCGTTCCCCTCCCTCCCAATTTGCTCCCCCTCCTCGTTCCCCTCCCTCCCAATTTGCTCCCCCTCCTCGTTCCCCTCCCTCCCAATTTGCTCTCCCTCCTCGTTCCCCTCCCTCCCACTTTGCCTTCCCTCCTCGTTCCCCTCCCTCCCACTTTGCCCTCCCTCCTCGTTTCCCTCCCTCCCACTTTGCTCTCCCTCCTCGTTCCCTTACCTCCCTCCCACTTTGCTCTCCCCCCTCGTTGCCTTCCCTCCCTCCCGCTTTGCTCTCCCCCCTCGTTCCCTTCCCTCCCTCCCACTTTGCTCTCCCCCCTCGTTCCCTTCCCTCCCTCCCAATTTGCTCTCCCCCCTCGTTCCCTTCCCTCCCTCCCAATTTGCTCTCCCCCGTCATTCCCCACCCTCCCAATTTGCTCTCCCTCCTCGTTCCCCTCCCTCCCAATTTGCTCTCCCTCCTCGTTCCCCTCCCTCCCAATTTGCTCTCCCTCCTCGTTCCCCTCCCTCCCAATTTGATCTCCCTCCTCATTCCCCTCCCTCCCACTCTCTCTCCCTCGTTCCCCTCCCTCCCACTTGCTCTCCCTCCTCGTTCCCCTCCCTCCCACTTTGCTCTCCCTCCTCGTTCCCCTCCCTCCCACTTTGCTCTCCCTCCTCGGTCCCCTCCCTCCCACTTTGCTCTCCCTCCCACTTTGCTCTCCCTCCCACTTTGCTCTCCCTCCTCGTTCCCCTCCCTCCCACTTTGCTCTCCCTCCCCGTTTCCCTCCCTCCAACTTTGCTCTCCCTCCTCGTTCCCTTACCTCCCTCCCACTTTGCTCTCCCTCCTCGTTCCCTTACCTCCCTCCCACTTTGCTCTCCCCCCTCGTTCCCTTACCTCCCTCCCGCTTTGCTCTCCCCCCTCGTTCCCTTACCTCCCTCCCGCTTTGCTCTCCCCCCCTCGTTCCCTTCCCTCCCTCCCGCTTTGCTCTCCCCCCATCGTTCCCTTCCCTCCCTCCCGCTTTGCTCTCCCCCCCTCGTTCCCTTCCCTCCCTCCCGCTTTGCTCTCCCCCCCTCGTTCCCTTCCCTCCCTCCCGCTTTGCTCTCCCCCCTCGTTCCCTTCCCTCCCTCCCGCTTTGCTCTCCCACCTCGTTCCCTTCCCTCCCTCCCGCTTTGCTCTCCCCCCTCGTTCCCTTCCCTCCCTCCCGCTTTGCTCTCCCCCCTCGTTCCCTTCCCTCCCTCCCACTTTGCTCTCCCCCCTCGTTCCCTTCCCTCCCTCCCAATTTGCTCTCCCCCCTCGTTCCCTTCCCTCCCTCCCAATTTGCTCTCCCCCCTCGTTCCCTTCCCTCCCTCCCAATTTGCTCTCCCCCCTCGTTCCCTTCCCTCCCTCCCAATTTGCTCTCCCCCCTCGGTCCCCTCCCTCCCAATTTGCTCTCCCCCTCGTTCCCCTCCCTCCCAATTTGCTCTCCCTCCTCGTTCCCCTCCCTCCCAATTTGCTCTCCCTCCTCGTTCCCCTCCCTCCCAATTTGCTCTCCCTCCTCGTTCCCCTCCCTCCCAATTTGCTCCCCTCCTCGTTCCCCTCCCTCCCAATTTGCTCCCCCTCCTCGTTCCCCTCCCTCCCAATTTGCTCTCCCTCCTCGTTCCCCTCCCTCCCACTTTGCCTTCCCTCCTCGTTCCCCTCCCTCCCACTTTGCCCTCCCTCCTCGTTTCCCTCCCTCCCACTTTGCCCTCCCTCCTCGTTCCCTTACCTCCCTCCCACTTTGCTCTCCCTCCTCGTTCCCTTACCTCCCTCCCGCTTTGCTCTCCCCCCTCGTTGCCTTCCCTCCCTCCCGCTTTGCTCTCCCCCCTCGTTGCCTTCCCTCCCTCCCGCTTTGCTCTCCCCCCTCGTTGCCTTCCCTCCCTCCCGCTTTGCTCTCCCCCCTCGTTCCCTTCCCTCCCTCCCACTTTGCTCTCCCCCCTCGTTCCCTTCCCTCCCTCCCAATTTGCTCTCCCCCCTCGTTCCCTTCCCTCCCTCCCAATTTGCTCTCCCCCCTCGTTCCCCTCCCTCCCAATTTGCTCTCCCTCCTCGTTCCCCTCCCTCCCACTTTGCCCTCCCTCCTCGTTCCCCTCCCTCCCACTTTGCCCTCCCTCCTCGTTCCCCTCCCTCCCACTTTGCCCTCCCACCTCGTTCCCCTCCCTCCCACTTTGCCCTCCCACCTCGTTCCCCTCCCTCCCACTTTGCCCTCCCTCCTCGGTCCCCTCCCTCCCACTTTGCTCACCCTCTGCCCTACTTTGCTCTCCCTCCTCGTTCCCTTACCTCCCTCCCACTTTGCTCTCCCTCCTCGTTCCCTTACCTCCCTCCCAATTTGCTCTCCCTCCTCGTTCCCCTCCCTCCCAATTTGCTCTCCCTCCTCGTTCCCCTCCCTCCCAATTTGCTCTCCCTCCTCGTTCCCCTCCCTCCCAATTTGCTCTCCCTCCTCGTTCCCCTCCCTCCCAATTTGCTCTCCCTCCTCGTTCCCCTCCCTCCCAATTTGCTCTCCCTCCTCATTCCCCTCCCTCCCACTCTCTCTCCCTCCTCGTTCCCCTCCCTCCCACTTGCTCTCCCTCCTCGTTCCCCTCCCTCCCACTTTGCTCTCCCTCCTCGTTCCCCTCCCTCCCACTTTGCTCTCCCTCCTCGGTCCCCTCCCTCCCACTTTGCTCTCCCTCCCACTTTGCTCTCCCTCCCACTTTGCTCTCCCTCCTCGTTCCCCTCCCTCCCACTTTGCTCTCCCTCCCCGTTTCCCTCCCTCCAACTTTGCTCTCCCTCCTCGTTCCCTTCCCTCCCTCCCACTTTGCTCTCCCTCCTCGTTCCCTTCCCTCCCTCCCACTTTGCTCTCCCTCCTCGTTCCCTTACCTCCCTCCCGCTTTGCTCTCCCCCCTCGTTCCCTTACCTCCCTCCCGCTTTGCTCTCCCCCCTCGTTCCCTTACCTCCCTCCCGCTTTGCTCTCCCCCACTCGTTCCCTTCCCTCCCTCCCGCTTTGCTCTCCCCCCATCGTTCCCTTCCCTCCCTCCCGCTTTGCTCTCCCCCCCTCGTTCCCTTCCCTCCCTCCCGCTTTGCTCTCCCCCCTCGTTCCCTTCCCTCCCTCCCGCTTTGCTCTCCCCCCTCGTTCCCTTCCCTCCCTCCCGCTTTGCTCTCCCACCTCGTTCCCTTCCCTCCCTCCCGCTTTGCTCTCCCCCCTCGTTCCCTTCCCTCCCTCCCACTTTGCTCTCCCCCCTCGTTCCCTTCCCTCCCTCCCAATTTGCTCTCCCCCCTCGTTCCCTTCCCTCCCTCCCAATTTGCTCTCCCCCCTCGTTCCCCTCCCTCCCAATTTGCTCTCCCTCCTCGTTCCCCTCCCTCCCAATTTGCTCTCCCTCCTCGTTCCCCTCCCTCCCAATTTGCTCCCCTCCTCGTTCCCCTCCCTCCCAATTTGCTCCCCTCCTCGTTCCCCTCCCTCCCAATTTGCTCTCCCTCCTCGTTCCCCTCCCTCCCAATTTGCTCTCCCTCCTCGTTCCCCTCCCTCCCACTTTGCCTTCCCTCCTCGTTCCCCTCCCTCCCACTTTGCCCTCCCTCCTCGTTTCCCTCCCTCCCACTTTGCTCTCCCTCCTCGTTCCCTTACCTCCCTCCCACTTTGCTCTCCCTCCTCGTTCCCTTACCTCCCTCCCACTTTGCTCTCCCCCCTCGTTGCCTTCCCTCCCTCCCGCTTTGCTCTCCCCCCTCGTTCTCCCCCCTCGTTCCCTTCCCTCCCTCCCACTTTGCTCTCCCCCCTCGTTCCCTTCCCTCCCTCCCAATTTGCTCTCCCCCCTCGTTCCCTTCCCTCCCTCCCAATTTGCTCTCCCCCCTCGTTCCCCTCCCTCCCAATTTGCTCTCCCCCCTCGTTCCCCTCCCTCCCAATTTGCTCTCCCTCCTCGTTCCCCTCCCTCCCACTTTGCCCTCCCTCCTCGTTCCCCTCCCTCCCACTTTGCCCTCCCTCCTCGTTCCCCTCCCTCCCACTTTGCCCTCCCACCTCGTTCCCCTCCCTCCCACTTTGCCCTCCCACCTCGTTCCCCTCCCTCCCACTTTGCCCTCCCACCTCGTTCCCCTCCCTCCCACTTTGCCCTCCCACCTCGTTCCCCTCCCTCCCACTTTGCCCTCCCTCCTCGGTCCCCTCCCTCCCACTTTGCTCACCCTCTGCCCTACTTTGCTCTCCCTCCTCGTTCCCTTACCTCCCTCCCACTTTGCTCTCCCCCCTCGTTCCCTTCCCTCCCTCCCGCTTTGCTCTCCCCCCTCGTTCCCTTCCCTCCCTCCCACTTTGCTCTCCCCCCTCGTTCCCTTCCCTCCCTCCCACTTTGCTCTCCCCCCTCGTTCCCTTCCCTCCCTCCCACTTTGCTCTCCCCCCTCGTTCCCTCCCTCCCTCCCACTTTGCTCTCCCCCCTCGTTCCTTTCCCTCCCTCCCAATTTGCTCTCCACCCTTGTTCCCTTCCCTCCCAATTTGCTCACCCCCCTCGTTCCCCTCCCACCCAATTTGCTCTCCCTCCTCGTTCCCCTCCCACCCAATTTGCTCTCCCTCCTCGTTCCCCTCCCTCCCAATTTCCTTTCCCTCCTCGTTCCCCTCCCTCCCAATTTGCCCTCCCTCCTCGTTCCCCTCCCTCCCAATTTGCCCTCCCTCCTCGTTCCCCTCCCTCCCACTTTGCCCTCCCACCTCGTTCCCCTCCCTCCCACTTTGCCCTCCCACCTCGTTCCCCTCCCTCCCACTTTGCCCTCCCTCCTCGTTCCCCTCCCTCCCACTTTGCCCTCCCACCTCGTTCCCCTCCCTTCCACTTTGCTCTCCCTGTGTCCCACTTTGCTCTCCCTCTGTCCCACTTTGCTCTCCCTCCTCGGTCCCCTCCCTCCCACTTTGCTCTCCCTCCTCATTCCCCTCCCTCCCACTTTGCTCTCCATCCTCGTTGCCCTCCCTACCACGTTGCTCTCCCTCCTCTTTCCTCTCCCTCCCACTTTGCTTTCCCTCCTCGTTCCCCTCCCTCCCACTTTGCTCTCCCTCCTCGTTCCCCTCCCTCCCACTTTGCTCTCCCTCCTCGTTCCCCTCCCTCCCACTTTGCTTTCCCTCCTCGTTCCCCTCCCTCCCACTTTGCTTTCCCTCCTCGTTCCCCTCCCTCCCACTTTGCTCTCACTCCTCGTTCCCCTCCCTCCAACTTTGCTCTCACTCCTCGTTCCCCTCCCTCCTACTTTGCTCTCCCTCCTCGTTCCCCTCCCTCCCACTTTGCTCTCCCCCCTCGTTCCCGTCCCGCCCACTTTGCTCTCCCCCCTCGTTCCCGTCCCGCCCACTTTGCTCTCCCCCCTCGTTCCCTTCCCGCCCACTTTGCTCTCCCCCCTCGTTCCCTTCCCGCCCACTTTGCTCTCCCCCCTCGTTCCCTTCCCGCCCACTTTGCTCTCCCCCCTCGTTCCCTTCCCGCCCACATTGCTCTCGCCTCTCGTCTCTCGTACCCCTTCTGCCTCATTTGCTCTTCCCTTCTTACCCCTCTTGCACACTTTGTTCTCCGCCTCGTTCGCCTCCGTCCCTCTTCGCTGTCGGCCTAGTTCGGCTCCGGCCCTCTTCGCTCACGGCCTCGTTCGGTTCCGGCCCTCTTCGCTCTCGGCCTCGTTCGGCTGCGGCCCTCTTCGCTCTCGGCCTCGTTCGGCTGCGGCCCTCTTCGCTCTCGGCCTCGTTCGCCTCTGGCCTTCATCGCCCTCCGCCTCGTTCGCCTCTGGCCTTCATCGCCCTCCGCCTCGTTCGCCTCTGGCCTTCATCGCCCTCCGCCTCGTTCGCCTCTGGCCCTCATCGCCCTCCGCCTCGTTCGCCTCTGGCCCTCATCGCCCTCCGCCTCGTTCGCCTCTGGCCCTCATCGCCCTCCGCCTCGTTCGCCTCTGGCCCTCATCGCCCTCCGCCTCGTTCGCCTCTGGCCCTTATCGCCCTCCGCCTCGTTTGCCTCTGGTCCTCATCGCCCTCCGCCTCGTTTGCCTCTGGCCCTTATCGCCCTCCGCCTCGTTTGCCTCTGGTCCTCATCGCCCTCCGCCTCGTTTGCCTCTGGCCCTCATCGCCCTCCGCCTCGTTTGCCTCTGGCCCTCATCGCCCTCCGCCTCGTTCGCCTCTGGCCCTCATCGCCCTCCGCCTCTTTCGCCTCTGGCCCTCATCGCCCTCCGCCTCGTTCGCCTCCTGCCCTATTAGATCTCTGCCTCGTTCGTCTCCGACCCTCTTCGCTCTCTGCTTCATTCGTCTCCGGCCCTCTTCGCTCTCCTCCGCCTCTAGCCCTTGATCTCCTCCACACCTAGCCTGCCTCCAACCCTCGCTCTCCTATCTACTTGTTCCCATTGCCCACCCGATCCCATAGTCCCATAGTCCACATGTTCCCAACGTCCCCTCGTCCCCCCTGATCCTCTAGTCCCCCTGATCCTCTAGTCCCCCTGATCCTCTAGTCCCCCTGATCGCCTAGTCTCATCTTTCAGCTCCTCTCGATCCCCTAGTCCTCTCGTTCTGCTCCCCTTGTTCCATTACACCCCTCATTCCCCTACACCCCTCGTAGCCCTACACCCCTCGTAGCCCTACACCCCTCGTCACCTTACTCCCCTCATTCTGCTACTATCAATCTCCTACTCGCATCGTTCCCCTACTCGCACCGTTCCCCTACTCGCACCGTTCCCCTACTCGCACCGTTCCCCTACTCGCACTGTTCCAGCACTCTCATCGTTCCCCTACTAGTACTGATCCAGCACTCTCATCGTTCCCCTACTAGCACTGATCCAGCACTCTCATCGTTCCCCTACTAGCACTGATCCAGCACTCTCATCGTTCCCCTACTAGCACTGATCCAGCACTCTCATCGTTCCCCTACTCCCTTTGTTCCCCTACTCCCTTTGTTCCCCTACTCCCTTTGTTCCCCTACTCAATTTCTTCCCCTACTCCCCCGTACTCAATTTCTTCCCCTACTCCCCCCTACTTCCTTTCTTACCTTACTCCCTTTCTTACCTTACTCCTCTCTTTCCCCTACGCCTCTCTTTCCCCTACACGTCTCTTTTCCCCTACGCGTCTCTTTCCCCTACTCGTCTCTTTCCCCTACTCGTCTCTTTCCCCTACTCGTCTCTTTCCCCTACTCGTCTCTTTCCCCTGCTCGTCACTTTTCCCTACTCGTCTCTTTCCCCTACTCGTCTCTTTCCCCTACTCGTCTCTTTCCCCTACTCGTCTCTTTCCCCTACTCGTCTCTTTGCCCTACTCGTCTCTTTGCCCTACTCGTCTCTTTGCCCTACTCGTCTCTTTGCCCTACTCGTCTCTTTGCCCTACTCCACTTTTCCCCTTATGCCCCCACCCCCTACTCCACTTATCTCCTATGCCCCTCACCCCCTACTCCACTTATCTCCTATGCCCCTCACCCCCCTACTCCACTTATCTCCTATGCCCCTCACCCCCTACTCCACTTATCTCCTATGCCCCTCACCCCCTACTTCACTTTTCTCCTATGCCCCTCACCCCCTACTCCCATTTTCCCTTATGCCCCTCACCTCTACTCCCATTTTCCCTTATGACACTCGTTCCCCTGGTCCTCTCATTACCATATTCCCCTCGTTACCCTAGACCCTTTTCCCCCTACTCCTCTCGTTAACCTAGGCCCAGTTCCACCAAGTCAACTGTTTATGTAGCCAGCAGTTCCCGTAATCCCCTCGGGCTCCTCGTCCCCTCGTCCCCTCGTCCCCCTATTCCCCCTATTCCCCTCGTCCCCCTATTCCCCTCGTCCCCCTATTCCCCTCGTCCCCCTATTCCCCTCGTCCCCCTATTCCCCTCGTCCCCCTATTCCCCTCGTCCCCCTATTCCCCTCGTCCCCCTATTCCCCTCGTCCCCCTATTCCCCTCGTCCCCTTATTCCCCTCGTCCCCTTATTCCCCTCGTCCCCCTATTCCCCTCGTCCCCCTATTCCCCTCGTCCCCCTATTCCCCTCGTCCCCCTATTCCCCTCGTCCCCCTATTCCCCTCGTCCCCCTATTCCCCTCGTCCCCCTATTCCCCTCGTCCCCCTATTCCCCTCGTCCCCCTATTCCCCTCGTCCCCCTATTCCCCTCGTCCCCCTATTCCCCTCGCCCCCCTATTCCCCTCGCCCCCCTATTCCCCTCGACACCCTATTCCCCTCGTCACCCTATTCCCCTCGTCACCCTATTCCCCTCGTCACCCTATTCCCCTCGTCACCCTATTCCCCGCGTCACCCTATTCCCCTCGTCACCCTATTCCCCTCGTCACCCTATTCCCCTCGTCACCCTATTCCCCTCGTCCTCCTTGCCCTCCTCCCGTCCCCTCGTCCTCCTTGCCCTCCTCCCGTCCCCTCGCTCCCCCCGTCCCCTCCTCCCCCCGTACCCTCGATCCCCCCATCCCCTTTGTCCCCTCGGTCCGCCCCGTCCCCTCGGTCCGGCCCATCCCCTCGGTCCGCCCCGTCCCCTCGATCGCCCCCATCCCCTCGGTCCGCCCCGTCCCCTCGATCGACCCCATCCCCTCGATCCGCCCCATCCCCTCTATCCCCCCAGTCCCCTCGATCCCCCTCGTCCCCTCGATCCGCCCCGTCCCCTCGATCCTCCTCATCCCCCTGGTCCCCTAGTCCCCTCGTCCCCCTCATCCCCCTCATCCTGTCGTCCCCCTAGTCCCCCTTTCACCTTAGCCTCTCTTACCCTAGTACCCTCATCTCGCTAGTCCCCTCGTCCCCTAGTGCTACCGTACCCCTAGTCCTCCCCATCACCTCAGTATACCCTTCCTTCCAGTCCCCACAGTCTCCCCGTCCCCACAGTCTCCCCGTCCCCACAGTCTCCCCGTCCCCCCATCTACCTGTCCCCCCAGTTTCTCCGCCCCTCCAGTTTCCCCGCCCCTCCAGTCTCCCTGTCCCGCCAGTCTCCCCGTCCCCTCCAATCTCCCCGTCCCCTGCAATCTCCCAGTCCCACCAAGTCTGCAGTCCCCCAGTCTCCCCGACCCCGCAGTATCCCCGCCTCCCAGTCTCGCCTTTCCCCTATTTTTCACATTCATCTCCTCATCTCATTGCTCTCCTGCACTCATACCAATCCTTCTCTCATACCCCTCCATCCATCATTACCATCCACTCGTTGTATCCCTCTGTTATAGCCCTCCACTCATACGCCTCTGACATACCCCTTCATTTCTTGTATCCCTCCATCATTTCTCTCCTTTCCTTGTACCCCTCCATCCATACTTCCATCGTACCCCTCCTCCACTAGTACCCCTCCTCCACCCGTACCCCTCCTCCACGCGTACCCCTTGTTTCTCTGCACCCACCCATCTGTCATTCCCCTCCTTCCTCTGTACCCATCCATCTGTCATTCCCCCCTTACCTAATACCCCTCCATCTGTCATTCCCCTCCTTACCTAGTACCCCTCCATCTGTCTTTCCCCTCCTTACCTAGTACCCCTCCATCTGTCATTCCCATCCTTACCTAGTACCCATCCATCTGTCCTCCTTAACTGGTACCCCTCCATCTGTCATTCCCCTCCTTACCTAGTACCCCTCCATGTGTCGTTATCCGCCATACCTAATACCCCTCCATGTATCGTTCTCCTCCATACCTAATACCCCTCCATGTATCGTTCTCCTCCATACCTAATACCCCTCCAACTATTGTAGCCCACCCCCCCTCATACCTCTCTAGCCCTTGTTCTCCTGCCTTTGTTCGTGATCCATTGTTGCATCCTGCACTCGTCCCCATTCTGCCCTCTTTCCCTTCTTGCCCTGCTTCTCGTCATGCTCACATTCCTTCCTACCTTGATCCCATCATGTTCCCATTTTCCTTTGCCCGTTTCCTACCTGCCTCCACGGTCCCCGGCCCGCCACGGTCCCCGGCCCGCCACGGTCCCCTAATGCTAATTCCATTCTGCCCTCACACCCAACCAGATCTTCTGTCAGATCCTTCAGTCCCCTGTTCCAACTTTCCCCCGTTTCTTCTTTCCCCTGTTACTTCATCCCTCGTATCCATTCTTCCCTACATCCCCTCCTATCCTCATACTCTTCCTTCCCTCATACCTTTCCATCTGTCATATCCATCCTTAGCTCATACATCTTTAGCCCTTGGTCTTCTTCTCTCTTCTCTCCCCACCTATTTTCCACCTGCTGTCACTCATTCCTGGCCCCGTTCAAGTCCTGCCGTCCGTGCCCTAGCTGCCACTGTTCCCCAACTCCACCATTCTCATCCTTCCCTTGTTCCTGTCCCCTCGTTGCCCCTGTTTCTCCCTCATCCCCCTCGTTGCCGCTGTTACTCCATCATCCCCCTCGTTGCCCCTGTCACTCCATCATCCCCCTCGTTGCCCCTGTTACTCCATCATCCCCCTCGTTGCCCGTGTTACTCCATCATCCCCCTCGTTGCCCCTGTTACTCCATCATCCCCCTCGTTGCCCCTGTTACTCCATCATCCTCCTCATTGCCCCTGTTACCCCATCATCATCCTTCTCCTCCTCCTCCTTGTTTCCCCTGTCACTCCCCCCTCCTCCTCCTCCTCCTCCTCCTCCTCCTCGTTGCCCCTGTTACTCCCTCCTCCTCCTCCTCCTCCTCCTCCTCCTCCTCCTCGTTGCCCCTGTTACTCCCTCCTCCTCCTCCTCCTCCTCCTCCTCCTCCTCCTCCTCCTCCTCGTTGCCCGTTGCTCCCTCCTCCTCCTCCTCCTTCTTTCCCCTGTTACTCCCTCCTCCTGCTCCTCCTCATCCTCCTCCTCATTTGCCCTGTTACTCCCTCATCCTCCTCCTCATTGCCCTGTTACTCCCTCATCCTCCTCCTCATTGCCCTGTTACTCCCTCATCCTCCCCCTCATTGCCCTGTTACTCCCTCCTCCTCCTCCTCATTGCCCCTGTTACTCCCTCCTCCTCCTCCTCCTCCTCCTCCTCCTCCTCCTCCTCCTCCTCATTGCCCCTGTTACTCCCTCCTCCTCCTCCTCCTCCTCCTCCTCATTGCCCCTGTTACTCCCTCCTCCTCCTCATTGCCCCTGTTACTCCCTCCTCCTCCTCATTGCCCCTGTTACTCCCTCATCTACCTCGTTGCCCCTGTTACTCCCTCATCTACCTCGTTGCCCCTGTTACTCCCTCATCTACCTCGTTGCCCCTGTTACTCCCTCATCTACCTCGTTGCCCCTGTTACTCCCTCATCTACCTCGTTGCCACTGTTACTCCCTCATCTACCTCGTTGCCCCTGTTACTCCCTCATCTACCTCGTTGCCCCTGTTACTCCCTCATCTACCTCGTTGCCCCTGTTACTCCCTCATCTACCTCGTTCGCCCTGTTACTCCCTCCTCCCCCTCGTTGCCCCTGTTACTCCCTCCTCCTCCTCCTCCTCCTCCTCCTCCTCCTCATTGCCCGTTACTCCCTCCTCCTCCTCCTCCTCCTCCTCATTGCCCCTGTTACTCCCTCCTCCTCCTCCTCCTCCTCCTCCTCATTGCCCCTGTTACTCCCTCCTCCTCCTCATTGCCCCTGTTACTCCCTCCTCCTCCTCATTGCCCCTGTTACTCCCTCATCTACCTCGTTGCTCCTGTTACTCCCTCATCTACCTCGTTGTGCCCCTGTTACTCCCTCATCTACCTCGTTGTGCCCCTGTTACTCCCTCATCTACCTCGTTGTGCCCCTGTTACTCCCTCATCTACCTCGTTGTGCCCCTGTTACTCCCTCATCTACCTCGTTGTGCCCCTGTTACTCCCTCATCTACCTCGTTGTGCCCCTGTTACTCCCTCATCTACCTCGTTGTGCCCCTGTTACTCCCTCATCTACCTCGTTGTGCCCCTGTTACTCCCTCATCTACCTCGTTGTGCCCCTGTTACTCCCTCATCTACCTCGTTGCCCCTGTTACTCCCTCATCTACCTCGTTCCCCCTGTTGCTCCCTCATCTACCTCGTTGCCCCTGTTGCTCCCTCATCTACCTCGTTGCCCCTGTTGCTCCCTCATCTACCTCATTCCCGCTGTTACTCCCTCATCTACCTCGTTCCCCCTGTTACTCCCTCCTCCCCCTTGTTGCCCCTGTTACCCCCTCCTCCCCCTCGTTGCCCCTGTTACCCCCTCCTCCCCCTCGTTGCCCCTGTTACCCCCTCCTCCCCCTCGTTGCCCCTGTTAATCCCTCCTCCCCCTCATTGCCCCTGTTAATCCCTCCTCCCCCTCATTGCCCCTGTTAATCCCTCCTCCCCCTCATTGCCCCTGTTACTCCCTCCTCCCCCTCGTTGCTCCTACTCCTCCGTCCATCCTGGTTTACCCTCCTACCCTCATTCCTCCTCCACCTTGGTGTCCCTCCCCCTAATTGCTCCTGCCCCTCTCATTCCCCTCCTGCCCCTTTCGTTCCCCTCCTGCCCCTGTTGCACCCCATGGAGACCTCATCACCTTCATTTCTCTTCTGTTCCCCAACGTTTTCCCTGATTACCTATTACTCACTGAGCCAGTGTGCTTTTTGTGGATCATATCAGTATTGACTTATTTAGTTTGCAGCCTATGTTGTCTTTTCTTTCAGTAGAATTTTGTCAATTTTTGCACATGTTTCAGTGGTAGTTCAAACAGGTCTGCAATCTGACATTCCAGAAAGATCTAATACTTCATTTATATATTTCTTTGAAACTACATTAATCAACTGTTTCACCATTTCTGAATATGTTCAAGCTAATACATTGCTTCACTTTTCCACTATCTTTCATACTTTTTTTTTTTTTTTTTTTTTTTTTAAGCTTAGTTGTGTTTACTGATGACTAGCAAAAATTACAGTATTATGTACCCACTCTAAGGAATAACATTATTGATTTGTCAACAGATTAATATATTAAAGGACCATTTTTGAATATTTGAGTCCTATTAAAGTATGCTATTCAACGTCTGTTTCCACTTTCGGCTAGCCTGCTTCAAACCATGCAGAAATGTAGCAAACATAACTGGGTGCCTTTTGAGTATATCTCTGGTTGTTTCATATCAAGTTCAGTGTCAATGTCCCACACTAGAAATGCATGTAATACATCTATCTGATCATCGTCTGTAGTCTGATTAAAATTACTTGGTAGTTGACACTTCATATTTTGTGTTTCAATTCACAAGATGGGGTTCATTGTCACATAGAGTTACTATGATTAGAGAGAGCTGTTTGCATTAGATAAGCTTCACATGATATTACATGAACTCAAATTTTTGAAGGTTGTAATTAAATGTTGCTATTGGGTCACCAGTGTCATAAATACAACATTTCTTGCAACAATTGATGTAACATATTGCCCTGACTTATGGAAGGTTGTAGACTCAGCTGTCATTGATTGCAGTGAAGTGTTTTTTATTTTTCTAAATCTCGCCAAAAGTCCTTGATTGTATTTTTATTCAGTTATAACTGTTTAAATGCAATTTTTTATTTCTAATACTTTGACACCCCATTTTCATAATTGCATTGACTTTTTTATTTACTCTTATTTTTGTTCAAATCATTATTTTTTTTTGTTGAGAATCTGCTTGCATCACCTGTAATCTGCAGTCAAGTGCCAACCAGGACTGCTCATCAGTTGGTAATGCAGCATCCTGTGTAGCCAATTTGAAGATAGTTTAAGGTAGTTAGTGACAACAAGACATCACAGTTCAATTTTACCACTGAAACTGCTATGGTAGATGGCTATGCGAACAAACATATTATGAATTTGTTCTATTTTGAGTTTGCTCATACAGATTAGCCTTAAACGCCATGAACAAAGTGATCTTGATTTTAGTCATGCCCAGTTTGTTGATAACAATTTTCCAGAACACATCACAAGATTGTGGTTACATTAGAGCATGAATGTAAATTTGAGGCTACAAAACAAATCATGTGCATACTTCACTCATTGGTAATTTTAAAAAACTGTCGACTGAGTATCTCCCATTTCTGTCATACCTCGTGGTGGTCGCTGCCAGCATTGGTTGAGATTATACATTAACAACATACGTGAAGTGACCTGCCATGTTCGTATGTCACCTGTAATGAAGTGGTAGTCGACAGTGGATTTGGAAATACTAGCAGCAAGTGACAGATATCAAATCTCAAGTAATTTTAATCAGACTATAAGTCATATTTTGCAGCAAAAGCAAACATATTACAATTCAAAGTTGAATTAGTTATCACTCTCATTTGTCTTCATTTAAAATATCCACTTACAAGGTAATGACAATATTATGAAAAGGATAGATTGCTACTCACCTTATAGAAGAGCTGTCGAGTCACAGACAGGCTCAACAAAGGCCTACTACACATCTAAGCTATGGGCCAAAAGCAGGTCACAGTTGTTCTAGTTGTGCTTCTGTGTGTGTGTGTGTGTGTGTGTGTGTGTGTGTGTGTGTGTGTGTGTGTGTGTGTTTTTCTCTCCTTTAGAAAAAGGGCTTTTAGTCAAAAGATTTAGAGTATAGCAGTCTTTTTGTGCCTATCTGCAACTCATCATCTCTTTTATATGGTGAGTAGCAATCTATTCTTTTCATAATATTGTTGTTATTCCTATTCCATTCTGGATTTTCCATTATTTCATATACAAGGTCCAACTCGTTTTCCCTGGGGTAGATCTGCCAATAAACACATTTTATTTTTAGTCAAGGAGTCATATTTCTCATCCATGTGTTGCTTTCCCTGATCACCACAAGCAGTAGATAAAGCTTCTCCAACATTTTGAGGATCATTCAGACATAGAACTCTACAAAATATACTGAATTCATCCCTTTTCTTTCTCTCTGTCCTGAATAATCTCTTTTGTGGATGTAAGTTGCAATGTTGCATCTGTAGATATTCTCCTGTCAGTTATGTAGACATCATCATCATCATCATCATCATCATCATCTTCATCATCATCATCATCATCATCTGGCTAACATTCAACATCACTGTTTGCACTCACTATTAAAGTACCTTCTGTAGAATTGCACACTTTTTGCGATTCTTGTAAAAATTCTCTTTTGTTTGTTTCTGTTTTATTTCTTTAGATGGTACAACATTTCTGTCAGATGTAAAGCGTACATATATTTTATCATAGATTACCACGTTTTCTAAAAATACCATGTTTCTACTCGTAATAATTTTGTATGTAATAAGATCAGTCAAACGGTACTCTTTGGGACTCACAATAGCTGATGAACATGAGATTTCTGGACTTGGAAGTCCCATTTTTGGCATTTTTCATTAGGAATTAGTCATAACTTAACAGCCAAAAATTCCTATATGTGATAAATCAGATTTCTTGCCAGACCATACCTCCAGAGAAGTCTTTCCATGAATCATTTTCTCAGATGGTCTATTAATTATATAAGGCGCTTTCTTTTAGGAAACACACACACACACTTGTGGGACAATCATCTGTGAAGGTAATGAAGGATACATACCTCCTGGTGATACTGTTTTCATAGGACCATGTATATTGGTGTGAATCAACTATAATGGTTGTGAAACTCTTGAACCAGCAATACTGAATGGCAGTCTGGCTTTCTTCGCTTCAAGGCACGTTGTGCATGTAACTGGTTCCTTACTACCAGCAGTAGAAAAACTTACATCTTGGGTACAATCTGCTACTTTATTTACATTATTAAAATTTAAATGTCCCATGTGCCGATGCCTGTGGGCAATGGAATTTAAATTATGTGGACAAGTTAAATTACCACTGATTTCTCTTAGTGTGTTCAAAAAATGAAAATAATTTATCATTGGCATTGAACACACAAACGATCCCTCCCTGTAGTATATATGGCAGCCATCGTGCCCAAAATGCACATATCATCTGTGTTTCATTGTAGCACTAACTGACGAAGGATTAGCAGCAACTTTCGATAATATACTACAGCTGTTATTTAAATCACAATTCAGTATCAAATTAACAGTTCCAATATTATCTCCAGGAAGCAGGATCTTGCTGGCAGCAGTTACAGTAGGTGTTGGTTGGGTTTTTACTTCATACACCAGTCACATCAATTACTCATGTGCATTGAGGCCCTTGAATCCACATAATCGTATGTCCAGCTTCATTGAATGTGTAGAAGATGTAAAAGCTGTGATGGAAGTTTTATTGTCTCCTGATATACTTGTCTGTTTCTTTGTTACGTGGCACTGTCAAGCGGTGATGTATATGTTCAAATGAGGCACCTTAGGCCCTTATTGCCTTTTGCTGTGTTTTGCTTGTGCACTTATTTTCCTTGAACATTCTTTTTTCCTGTGAAGTATGCTATATTCTCCTGGCCTGTCACTTCTTGTTTTCTTCTTATTTTCTTGTAAAAACTTCGTTTTTTAAGATCTGTACTGATTTTTATTCCTGAGCTTTCAGTCCTCATTATCATCAGTTTTATGTTTCAGGCAAACCTGTCAGCATTATGATATTCCAGTGCTTGTATTATTCTGATGATGATGCACTGCAGTGACCACAGCTGTTACTAAACACGTCAAATGATTTTGCAGTTGCAAATAATGACTGCTGTCAGCTGTAGTCATATGGTTGATGACATATGGAAGTTTGGGTCTGCCTGTGAGTGCCTGGATAGTCAAATGGTAAGGCAACTGCTCGTGATAAATGGGAAATTGGGGTTCAAGTCCTGGTCTGGCACAAATTTTCATTTGTAGTCATTCCATTCAACAGCTGTTGGTAGTCATTATTTTCAATTGTGAATTCAGTTGATCTGTCAACATTAGTTTTTGATCACAATTAACACTTTTCAAAGTATTGGTAATAAGATCCCTGAGTTACGCCATTCGTCTGGTAAACATGTTGCCTGCCGCTGTGCTGACAGAATCGAAGTGCACCATCCTGCAACCTTTCTCAAATGATTTTCAGAAACTAATCAGTGAAAAAATTGATTCTCATGTTACTTACAGCCTTTCTTATATGTCAGCTTCACAGTGAAGTGTGCATCACCCTCCACCCTGGGCCCTTGCTGCCCGCACATCTTTGCGGACTCTCTTCTGCTTCCTATTACTCTCTGCCATGCACAATCTCTCCTACACGTTATCCCTCTCTCCCTGTCTGGCCATCTCTCCCTCTTGGCTACCCCTCTCCCTCCCTGGCCACCCTACTCTCTCTCTGGCCACCCCGCACTCTCCCTGGCCACCCCTCCCACCTGCTGCCATATCATCTTAACTCAGCCCTCTCTCCCATGCCAACCCACCTAAAATCAGCCCACTATCCCTTGCCAACCCACCTTAAATCAGCCCTTTCTCCCTTACCAACCCACCCTTAAATCAGCCCTCTCCCCCTTGCCAACCCACCTTAAATCAGCCCTCTCCCCCTTGCCAACCCACCTTAAATCAGCCCTCTCCCCCTTGCCAACCCACCTTAAATCAGCCCTCTCTCCCTTGTCAACCCATCTTAAATCAACCGTCTCTCCCTTGCCAACCCACCTTAAATCAGCCCTCTCTCCCTTGCCAACCCACATTAAATCAACCCTCTCTCCCTTGCCAACCCACCTTAACTTATTTGCCACTCCCCCTGCAACCCCACCTTCACTCAGGTGCTTCTCCCCATGTTACCCCACTTTAACACAGCTGCTTCTCCCCATGTTACCCACTTTAACACAGCTGCTTCTCCCCCTCTCACCCCACCTTAACACAGCTGCTTCTCCCCCTCTCACCCCACCTTAACACAGCTGCCTCTCCCTCCGTTGCTGCACTCCCCCCCGTCGCCGCCCCTCCTACCGTTGCCGCCCCTCCTACCGTTGCCGCCCCTCCCCCCATCGCCGCCCCCTCCCCCCCGCCGCCGCCTCTTCCCCCCGTCGCCGCCACTCCCCCCCGCCGCCCGCCACTCCCCCCCGCCGCCGCCACTCCCGCCCCCGCCACCGCCATCCCACTGCAGCCGCGACCACCTTTCCTGAGCTGCCAGCAACCTCCTTCCATTGCCACTTCGTCCCGCCCCCCCACCGCCACTCTGCCGCCTCTGCCCCCACTCCGCCCCCTGCCCCCACTCTGCCCCCACCCTGCCCCCCTGCCCCCACTCTGCCCCCTGCCCCCTGCCCCCACTCTGCCCCCTGCCCCCACTCTGCCCCCTGCCCCCACTCTGCCCCCCTGCCCCCACTCTGCCCCCTGCCCCCACTCTGCCCCCTGCCCCCACTCTGCCCCCCTGCCCCCACTCTGCCCCCCCTGCCCCCACTCTGCCCCCCTGCCCCCCACTCTGCCCCCCTGCCCCCACTCTGCCCCCTGCCACCACTCTGCCCCCTGCTCCCACTCTGCCCACCTGCCCCCACTCTGCCCCATCTGCCGCCCCTGCCCCCACTCTGCCCCATCTGCCACCCCTGCCCCCACTCTGCCCCATCTGCCGCCCCTGCCCCCTCTCTGCCCCATCTCCGCCCCTGCCCCCACTCTGCCCATCTGCCACCCCTGCCCCCACTCTGCCCCATCTGCCGCCCCTGCCCCCTCTCCACCTTACCCTCTCTCCACCTTACCCCCTCTCCACCTTACCCCCCTCTCCACCTTACCCCTCTTCCCCTTAACCCCCTCTCCACCATACCCTGCATCCTCCTTACCCCTCCACCTTACGCACCTCCACATTACCCCCTCTCCACATTACCCCCTCTCCACCTCACCCCCTCTCCACCTCAGCCCCTCAACCCCTTAACCCCCTCTCTGCCATACCGCGCATCCTCCCTTATCCCTCCACCTTACGCACCTCCTCATTACCCCCTCTCCACATTACCCACTCTCCACATTACCCCCTCTCCACCTAACCTCTTAACCATTCCCCCTCTCCACTTTACTCTCTGACTTGTTCTTTATCTTTCTGCTTTCCCCCTCTGCATTACCCTTTCTGCATTAACCCCTGCCCATCTGCCTTCCCCTTCTGCCATTTGCACTCAGATCCCTATCCCATCACTGTCTTACTCCTATACCTCTGTCCCTTCCCTATCTTCCACCTTGTCCCGTCTGCTTATGGCTTCCCCCTAGCCCCCTCTCCTATCTGCCTTCCCCCTTATGCCAATTGTATCCCCTCCACTTGTCCCGTTATGCCTACTACTCCCCTCCACCTATTTTCCCCTTCTGCCATTTGCACTCAGATCCCTATCCCATCACTGTCTTACTCCTATACCTCTGTCCCTTCCCTATCTTCCACCTTGTCCCGTCTGCCTTATGGCTTCCCCCTAGCCCCCTCTCCTATCTGCCTTCCCCCCTTATGCCAATTGTATCCCCTCCACTTGTCCCGTTATGCCTACTACTCCCCTCCACCTATTCTCTGCACCCTCCTACTACTCTCTTCCATCTGATCTCCATATCCTACTACTACTCCCCCTCCACCACTTCTCCGTGTCGTCCTACTACACCCCTCCACCTGTGCTCTGTGTCCTCCTTCATCTCCCCTTCACATGTTCTCTGTATCCTCCTAATACTCCTCTCCAACTGTTCTCTGTATCCTCCTAATACTCCTCTCCAACTGTTCTGGTTATCCTCCTACTACTACCCTCCACCTGTTCTGCTTATCCTCCTACTACTCCCACCTCTTACTACTCCCCTCCACCTGTCCCCCTTTTCCTACTACTCCCCTCCACCTGTCCCCCCCTTTTCCTACTACTCCCCTCCACCTGTCCCCCTTTTCCTACTACTCCCCTCCACCTGTCCCCCTTTTCCTACTACTCCCCTCCACCAGTCCCCCTTTTCCTACTACTCCCTTCCACCTGTCCCCCTTTACCAACTACTCCCCTCCACCTGCCCCCATTTACCAACTACTCCCCTCCACCTGCCCCCATTTAACAACTACTCCGCTCCACCTGCCCCCCTTTACCAACTACTCCCCTCCACCTGCCCCCCCTTTACCTACTACACCCCTCCACCTGCCCCCCCTTTACCTACTACACCCCCTCCACCTGCCTCCCTTTACCCACTACACCCCTCCACCTGTCCCCCTTTACCCACTACACCCCTCCACCTGTCCCCCTTTACCTACCACACCCCTCCACCTCTCCCCCTTTACCTACCACACCCCTCCACCTGTCCCCCTTTACCTACTACACCCCTCCACCTGTCCCCTTTACCTACTACACCCCTCCACCTGTCCCCCTTTACCTACTACACCCCTCCACCTGTCCCCCCTTTACCTACTACACCCCTCCACCTGTCCCCCTTTTTCTACTACACCCGTTCCACCTGTCCCCATTTTCCTACTACACCCCTCCACCTGTCCCCCTTTTCCTACTACTCACCTCCACCTGTCCCCCCTTTTCCTACTACTCCCCTCCACCTGCCCCCTTTACCAACTACTCCCCTCCACCTGTCCCTCTTTACCTACTACACCCCTCCACCTGTCCCCCTTTACCTACTACACCCCTCCACCTGTCCCCATTTACCAACTACTCCCCTCCACCTGCCCCCCTTTACCAACTACTCCCCTCCACCTGCCCCCTTTACCTACTACACCCCTCCACCTGCCCCCTTTACCTACTACACCCCTCCACCTGCCCCCTTTACCTACTACACCCCTCCACCTGTCCCCCTTTACCTACCACACCCCTCCACCTCTCCCCCTTTACCTACTACACCCCTCCACCTGTCCCCCTTTACCTACTACACCCCTCCACCTGTCCCCCTTTACCTACTACACCCCTCCACCTGTCCCCCTTTTTCTACTACACCCGTCCACCTGTCCCCCTTTTCCTACTACACCCCTCCACCTGTCCCCCTTTTCCTACTACTCCCCTCCACCTGCCCCCTTTACCTACTACACCCCTCCACCTGTCCCCCTTTACCTACTACACCCCTCCACCTGTCCCCCTTTACCTACTACACCCCTCCACCTGTCCCCCTTTACCTACTACACCCCTCCACCTGTCCCCCTTTACCTACTACACCCCTCCACCTGTCCCCCTTTACCTACTACACCCCTCCACCTGTCCCCCTTTACCCACTACACCCCTCCACCTGTCCCCCTTTACCTACTACACCCCTCCACCTGTCCCCCTTTTCCTACTACACCCCTCCACCTGTCCCCCTTTTCCTACTACACCCCTCCACCGGTCCCCCTTTTCCTACTACACCCCTCCACCGGTCCCCCTTTTCCTACTACACCCCTCCACCTGTCCCCCTTTTCCTACTACACCCCTCCACCGGTCCCCCTTTTCCTACTACACCCCTCCACCGGTCCCCCTTTTCCTACTACACCCCTCCACCGGTCCCCCTTTTCCTACTACACCCCTCCACCGGTCCCCCTTTTCCTACTACACCCCTCCACCGGTCCCCCTTCACCTACTACTACTATGTTTTTCTCTCCCCAGTCCCCCTCCTTTCTCTGTTTCTCTCTCCCCAGTCCCCCTCTCTGTCTCTGTTTCTCTCTCCCCAGTCGCCCTCTCTGTCTCTGTTTCTCTCTCCCCAGTCCCCCTCTCTGTCTCTGTTTCTCTCTCCCAAGTCCCTCTCTCTGTCCCTCTTTCCTCCCAGTCCCCCTCTATGTCTCTTTCCTTCCAGTCCCCGCGCTCATTCCCCTCCCCTCCCCCCCCGCGCTCATTCCCTTCACCCTCCCTCTCCCCTCCGCGCGCATTCCCCTCCCCTTCCCTCTCCCCTCGCCCTTCCGCGCTCATACCCCTCCCTCTCCCCTCGCCCTTCCGCGCTCATTCCCCGCCCTCTCCCCTCCGTGCTCATTCCCCTCCCTCTCCCCTCGCCCTTCCGCGCTCATACCCCTCCCTCTCCCCTCGCCCTTCCGCGCTCATACCCCTCCCTCTCCCCTCGCCCTTCCGCACTCATTCCCCGCCCTCTCCCCTCGCCCTTCCGCGCTCATTCCCCTCCCTCTCCCCTCGCCCTTCCGCGCTCATTCCCCTCCCTCCCCCCTCGCCCTTCCGCGCTCATTCCCCTCCCTCTCCCCTCGCCCTTCTGCGCTCATTCCCCTCCCTCTCACCTTCCCTTCCGCACCCATTCCCCTCCCTCCCCCCTCGCCCTCCGCGCCCATTCCCCTCCCTCCCCCCTCGCCCTCCGCGCACATTCCCTTCCCTCCCCCCTCGCCCTCCGCGCACATTCCCCTCCCTCCCCCCTCGCCCTCCGCGCTCATTCCCCTCCCTCCACCCTCGCCCTCCGCGCTCATTCCCCTCCCTCCCCCCTTGCCCTACGCGCCCATTCCCCTCCCTCCCCCCTCGCCCTTCCGCGCCCATTCCCCTCCCTCTCCCCTCGGCCTACCCCGCTCATTCCCCTCCCCCTCCCCTCGTTCTTGCCCGCTCATTCCCCTCCCTCTACCCTCGCATTCTGTGCTCATTCCCCTCCCTCTGCCCTCCGCGCCCATTCCCCTCCCCTCGCCCTTCCGCGCTCATTCACCTTCCTCCCCGCTCGCCCTTCCGTGCTCATTCCCCTTCCTACCCCCTCGCCCTCCCGCGCTCATTCCCCTCCCCCCCTCGTTCTCCCGCGCTCATTCCCCTCCCTCCCCCTCGCCCTTCCGCGTTCATTCCCCTCCCTCCCCCTCCCCCTCGCCCTTCCCCGCTCATTCCACTCCCCCCTCGCCCTTCCCCGCTCATTGCCCTCCCTCTCCACTCGCCCTTCCCCGCTCATTCCCCTCCCTCTCCCCTCGCCCTTCCCCACTCATTCCCCTCCCTCTCCCCTCGCCCTTCCACAGTCATGACCTCTCCCTTTCCCCTCGCCCTTCCACAGTCATGACGCCTCCCTCTTCTCGTGCCCTTCCAATCACATACCTCTCCCTCGTCCCCTTGCCTTTCGATACCCTTACCCCTGCCTCTCCCCCCTCCCACATCATTTCCCTCCTTCCTCATTCCATTCCCACAGCTTCTTCCTCCACCCTCTCCCTCGCAATCCAACACCCTCTGCCATACCTCTCCTATACACTTTCCTCTCCCTCTCCCTTCCCTCACCCTTTACCCTCCCTCTCCCCTCTACCCCCTCCCTCTCCCCCACCCTTTCCCCTCCCTCTCCCCTCCCTCTCCTATCTACCCCCACCCTCTCCCCTCTTTCTCCTCCCTCTCCCCTCCCTCTCCTATCTACCCCCACCCTCTCCCCTCTTTCTCCCCCTTCTGCCCCCACCCTCTCCCCTCTTTCTCCCCCTCTACCCCCACCCTTTCCCCTTTCTCTCCTCTCTTTGTCCTGCACATTTACTCCTCCCTATCCTCTAACCCCCACCCTTTCCCCTCCCTCTTCTCGCCTATCACCTCCCCACTGTCTCCTTTCCCAATACTTACTCCTAACTTCTCCTTTCTCCTAACCTTCCTCCTTTCCCCTTACCTTCCCCCTTTTCCCCCCGATGTTCCCCCTTACTCCCTATGTTCTCCCTGTCCCCCTATGTTCGCCCTGTCTACTTACTCCCTCCCATTCCCCCACCTAACACCATTTCCATCTACCTACTGCGATTCACCAAACCTTCGTCCTTTTGCCCTATCTCCTCCGTTTCCCCATACCCTCTCTATTCTGCACTACCGTCTCCTTTTCACTAGACCCTTCCCTTCCTCCTACCCTCTCACTCCCTGCCCAGTCCTTTTCCCTTGCTACCTTCCCCCTGCCCAGTCCCTTTCCCTTGCTACCTTCCCCTTTCCCCTACTCTGTCCCTTTCCCCATCCTCCTCCCTTTCCCCTACTCTGTCCCTTTCCCCATCCACCTCCCTTTCCCCATCCTCCTCCCATTCCCCATCCTCCTGCCTTTCCCCTCCTCCTCCTCCCTTTCCCCTCCTCCTCCCTTTCCCCTCCTCCTCCTCCCTTTCCCCTCATCTTCCACTCCCTCTTAACACCCTCCTTCACCTCATCTTCCCCTCCCCTTCCCTTGACTCCCCCCTTTCCCCTCCTCCTACCTTTCCCCTCCTCCTACCTTTCCCCTCCTCCTCCCTTTCCCCTTCTCCTCCCTTTCCCCTTCTCCTCCCTTTCCCCTCCTTCTTTTCAACTCCTCCTCCATTTCCCCTTATCTTCGACTGCCCCTTCACTCCCCCTTCCCCTCATCTTCCCCTCCCTCTTAACTCCCGCGTTCCCCTCATCTTCCCCTCCCTCTTAACTCCCCCTTTCCCCTCATCTTCCCCTCCCCCTTAACTCCTTCCTTCCTCCCTTCATCCTCCCTTCCCCCTCCCTTCCCCCTTTCCTCCTCCCTCCTCCCTTCCCACTTCCCTCCTGCCTTCCCACTTTCCTCCTCCCTTCCCCCTTTCCTCCTCCCTTCAGCATTTCCTTCTCCCTTCCCCCTTTCCTCATGCCTTCCCCCTTCTTTCTCCCTTTCCTCCACGCTTTCCCCTTTCCTCCTTCCTCCATCCCGTCTTCCCTACTCCATCCTCCCTTACCCTACTCCCTCTTCTGTTGCCCTGTCACCCCTCCTTCATCCTTTTTCCGCCTTCTGTGACCTTTATTTCCTTTACGCATACTATCTCCTTACTCATCTTTTTTCCCTACTTCCCTTTTCCCCCTCCCCTTACCCCATACCCCTTCCACGCCATTTCTCCTGTCACCTATTTGGCCTCTTAACCAATTTCCCCAATCTCCGTCTTTATCCTCTTGCCATTTGCTACCTCTATCCATCACTTCTCTCCCTTGGGTCCCATTCTCCACCACATTCCATATCTAACTTTCCTTCTGGTTATCACTCCCACATGCCTTTTTTCTGTTTCTATTTCCTTTTTTCCTTTCACTTCCCCACATTTTTCTCCTCACATTCCCTACTCTTCCTTTATTCCCTTCTTCTTTCAACACCATTCCTCTTATCCTTCTCTCTATTTTAGCTCCATCTGCCTTCCCCTCTATCTGTTTTTAATTGCCTCGCCCCTTCTCTCCCTCTCCCTCTCCCTCCCTTTTCCTTTTTCCATCCTCCCCTAGTTTTCCTTTCTTTCTCGCTCTGCTTTCCTCTTCCCTTCCCTCCCCTTTCCTGTTCCCAACTCATTTCACTTTTCTTTGGCTTTCCTAATTCCTTAACCACCTCCCCCTTGCTATCTATTCCTTCCTCCTTACTGCAGTTCTCCCTTGCCCCCCTATTCCTTCACCATTTTTCCCATTTCCCTCGTTTCATTACCTTCTCTTTTCCCCATTTTTCTTTCTCTCCCCATGTCCCTTTGCCCCCACTGTCCCCTGCCCTTCTACTTTCCCCACTGCCCCCCACTGTCCCCTGCCCTTCTACTTTCCCCTCTGCCCCCAACCTTCCCCTGCCCCTCTGCCCCCACCTTCCCCTGCCCTTCTGCCCCCCACCTTCCCCTGCCCTTCTACTTTCCCCTCTGCTCCCCACCTTTCCCTTGCCCTTCTACTTTCCCCTCTGCTCCCCACCTTTCCCTTGCCTTTCTACTTTCCCCTCTGCTCCCCACCTTCCCTTGCCCTTCTACTTTCCCGTCTGCCCCCCACCTTCTCCTGCCCTTCTACTTTCCCCCCTGCCCTTCTACTTTCCCCCCTGCCCTTCTACTTTCCCCCCTGCCCTTCTACTTTCCCCCCCTGCCCTTCTACTTTTCCCCCCTGCCCTTCTACTTTTCCCCCCTGCCCTTCTACTTTTCCCCCCTGCCCTTCTACTTTTCCCCCCTGCCCTTCTACTTTTCCCCCCTGCCCTTCTACTTTTCCCCCCTGCCCTTCTATTTTCCCCCCTGCCCTTCTATTTTCCCCCCTGCCCTTCTACTTTTCCCCCCTGCCCTTCTACTTTTCCCCCCTGCCCTTCTATTTTTCCCCCCTGCCCTTCTATTTTTCCCCCCTGCCCTTCTACTTTCCCCTGCCCTTCTACTTTCCCCTGCCCTCCTACTTTTCCCCCCTGCCCTTCTACTTTCCCCTGCCCTTCTACTTTTCCCCCCTGCCCTTCTACTTTCCCCTGCCCTTCTACTTTCCCCTGCCCTTCTACTTTTGCCTCTGCCCTCATACGTCACCTCTGCCCTTCTACTTTCTCCTCTGCCCTCACACGTCATCCCTGCCCTTGTACTTTCTCCTCTGCCCTCACACGTCATCCCTGCCCTTCTACTTTCACCTCTACCCTCACATGTCATCACTGCCCTTCTACTTTCTCCTCTGCCCTCACACGCCATCCCTGCCCTTCTACTTTCTCATCTGCCCTCACACGCCATCCCTGCTTTTCTTTCTCCTCTGCCCTCACACCTCCCCCCCCCCCCGCCCTTCTGTTTTCTCCTCTGCCCTCCCACGTCCACCCTGCATTTCTAAATTCCCCTCTGCCATCCCATGTCCCCCCTGCCCTTCTACATTCCTCTCTTCTCTTCCATGTCCCCCCTGCCCTTACCCTCTGGCCCCCACATCCTCCCTGCCATTCCCCTCTGGCCCCCACATCCTCCCTGCCATTCCCCTCTGGCCCCCACATACTCCCTGCCATTCACCTCTGGCTTCCACATCACCCCTGCCATTCACCTCTGGCTTCCACATCCCCCCTGCCATTCCCCTCTGGCCGCCACATCCCCCCTGCCATTTTCATTTGCCCTACCTTTCTCCATTTCCCCACTGCCCTCCCACATCCCCGTGCCCTTCCCTTTTCCCCTGTGCCCTCGCACATGCCCCCTGCCCTTCTCTTTTCCCCTGTGCCCTCGCGCATGCCCCCTGCCGTTCTCTTTTCCCCTGTGCCCTCGCACATGCCCCCTGCCCTTCTCTTTTCCCCTGTGCCCTCGCGCATGCCCCCTGCCGTTCTCTTTTCCCCTGTGCCCTCGCGCATGCCCCCTGCCGTTCTCTTTTCCCCTGTGCCCTCGCACATGCCCCCTGCCCTTCTCTTTTCCCCTGTGCCCTCGCACATGCCCCCTGCCCTTCTCTTTTCCCCTGCCGACTGCCCCTGTCATTTCCCCTATGCCCTCCCACATTCCCCCTGCCATTCCCCTCTGGCCCCCACATTCCCCCTGCCATTCCCCTCTGGCCCCCACATCCCCCCTGCCATTCCCCTCTGGCCCCCACATCCCCCCTGCCATTCCCCTCTGGCCCCCACATCCCCCCTGCCATTCCCCTCTGGCCCCCACATCCCCCCTGCCATTCCCCTCTGGCCCCATCCCCCTGCCATTCCCCTCTGGCCCCCACATCCACCCTGCCATTCCCCTCTGGCCCCACATCCCCCATGCCATTCCCCTCTTGTCCCCACATCCCCCCTGCCATTCCCCTCTCGCCCCCACATCCCTCCTGCCATTCCCCTCTGGCCCCCACATCCCTCCTGCCATTCCTCTCTGGCCCCCACATCCCCCCTGCCATTCCCCTCTGGCCCCACATCCTCCCTGCCATTCCCCTCTGGCCCCCACATCCCCCCTCCCATTCCCATTCGCCCTACCCTTACCATTTCCCCACTGCCCTTCCATATCGCCCCCCTGCCCTTCCCTTTTCCCCTATGCCTTTGCACATGCCCCCTGCCCTTCCCTTTTCCCCTATGCCTTTGCACATGCCCCCTGCCCTTCCCTTTTCCCCTATGCCTTTGCACATGCCCCCTGCCCTTCCATTTTCCCCTATGCCATCCCACATCCCCCCTGCCCTTCCTCTTTCCCCTCTGCCCTCCCACGTCCCCCTGCCCTTCCACCTTCCCCTTTCCCCTCTCCCCTCTGCCGTCCCACATCCCCCCTGCCCTTCCCCTTTCCCCTCTGCCGTCCCACATCCCCCCTGCCCTTCCCCTTTCCCCTCTGCCGTCCCACATCCCCCCTGCCCTTCCCCTTTCCCCTCTGCAGTCCCACATCCTCCCTGCCCTTCCCCTTCCCCCTCTGCCCATCCCCTTCCCCTTTCCCCTCTGCCATCCCACATCCCCCCTGCCCTTCCCCTTCCCCTTTCCACTCTGCCGTCCCACATCCCCCCTGCCCTTCCCCTCTGCCCTCCCACACCCCCTGCCCTTCCCTTCCCCTCTGCCCTCCCACCCCCCTGCCCTTCCCCTCTGCCCTCCCACATCCCCCTTCCCCTCTGCCCTCCCGCATCCCCCTTCCCCTCTGCCCTCCCGCATCCCCCTTCCCCTCTGCCCTCCCACATCCCCCTTCCCCTCTGCCCTCCCACATCCCCCTTCCCCTCTGCCCTCCCACATCACCCATGTTCTTCCCCCTTCCCCTCTGCCCTCCCACATCCCCCTGCCCTTCCCCTCTGCTCTCCTACATCCCCCTGCCCTTCCCCTTTCCCCTTTGCCCTCCCACATGCCCCCGGCCGTTCCCCTTTACGCTCTGCTCTCCCACGTGCCCCCTGCCCTTCCCCTTTACGCTCTGCCCTCCCACGTGCCCCCTGCCATTCCCCTTTACGCTCTGCCCTCCCACATGCCCCCTGCCCTTCCCCTTTACGCTCTGCCCTCCCACGTGCCCCCTGCCCTTCCGCTTTACGCTTTTCCCTCCCACGTGCCCCGTGCCCTTCCCCTTTACGCTCTGCCCTCCCACGTGCCCCTTGCCCTTCCCCTTTACGCTCTGCCCTCCCACATGCCCCCTGCCCTTCCCCTTTACCCTCTGCCCTCCCACTTCTCCTTCCCCATTAGCCTCTGCCCTCCCACATCCCCTTCCCCATTAGCCTCTGCCCTCCCACATCTCCTTCCCCTTTAGCCTCTGCCCTCCCACATCTCGTTCCCCTTCTCCTATCCCCTGCCCTCCCACATCCCTCCCACCCAACCCCTTTTCCCTCACTCCCTCGTCCCTTCCCCCTTCCCATCATATCCCCCATGTCCACCCTGCCAGTCCTCTTTCCCCTTTGCACTGCCTTCCTCCCTGCCTTTTCCCTTTCCTGTCTGCCTCCACTTACTCCCTGCCTTTTCCCTTTCCCGTCTGCCTTCACTTCCTCCCTGCCTTTTCCCTTTCCCGTCTGCCTTCACTTCCTCCCTGCCTTTTCCCTTTCCCATCTGCCTCCACTTGCTCCCTGCCTTTTCCCTTTCCCGTCTGCCTCCACTTGCTCATTGCCTTTTCCCTTTCCCGTCTGCCTCCACTTGCTCCCTGCCTTTTCCCTTTCCCGTCTGCCTCCACTTCCTCCCTGCCTTTTCCCTTTTCCTGCCTATCTCCACGTACCTCTGCCTTTCCCTTCTGCCCCCTGTGACACACTGTCCTTGCCGCCTAACCAACTCAGCGCACTGTCTTTCCTCTCTGCCCCCCAAGACCCACTGCCTTTTCCCTCTACCCCCCAGAACCCACTGCCTTTCTCCTCTATCCCCCAGGACCCACTCCCTTTCGCTATCCCCCAGGACCCACTGCCTTTCTCCTCTATCCCCCAGGACCCACTCCCTTTCTCCTCTATCCCCCAGGACCCACTGCCTTTCTCCTCTATCCCCCAGGACCCACTCCCTTTCTCCTCTATCCCCCAGGACCCACTGCCTTTCTCCTCTATCCCCCAGGACCCACTCCCTTTCTCCTCTATCCCCCAGGACCCACTCCCTTTCTCCTCTATCCCCCAGGACCCACTCCCTTTCTCCTCTATCCCCCAGGACCCACTCCTTTCTCCTCTATCCCCCAGGACCCACTGCCTTTTCCCTCTGCCCCTCATGACCCACAGCCTTTCCCCTATACCTCAATGCCTTTCCACTATGCCCCCCAAGACCCAATTCCTCACCACTATGCCCCCCAAGCCCTACTGCCTTTTCCCTCTGCCCCTCATGACCCACAGCCTTTCCCCTATGCCTCAATTCCTTTCCACTATGCCCCCCAAGTCCTACTGCCTTTCCCTTCTGCCCCCGAAGCCCTACTGCCTTTCCCTTCTGCCCCCCAAGCCCTACTGCCTTTCCCTTCTGCCCCCACAAGCCCCACTGCCTTTCCCTTCTGCCCCCACAAGCCCCACTGCCTTTCCCTTCTGCCCCCCCTTCTGCCCCCCTTCTGCCCCCCCAAGCCCCACTGCCTTTCCCTTCTGACCCCCCTTCTGCCCCCCCAAGCCCCACTGCCTTTCCCTTCTGCCCCCCCAAGCTTCACTGCCTTTCCTTTCAGCCCCCCCAAGCCCCACTGCCTTTCCCTTCTGCCCCCCCCAAGCCCCACTGCCTTTCCCTTCTGCCCCCCCAAGCCCCACTGCCTTTCCCTTCTGCCCCCCAAGCCCCACTGCCTTTGCCTTCTGCCCCCCCAAGCCCCACTCTCTTTCTCATCTACCGCCCAAGACCCACTGACTTACCCTCTGCCTCCTTCCCACATCCCCATTGCCTTTCCCCTCTGCCCCTTCCCCACATCCCCATTGCCTTTCCCCTCTGCCCCTTCCCCACATCCCCATTGCCTTTCCCCTCTGCCCCTTCCCCACATCCCCATTGCCTTTCCCCTCTGCCCCTTCCCCACATCTCCATTGCCTTTCCCCTCTGCCCCTTCCCCACCCTCTGCCTCCTTCCCACATCCCCATTGCCTTTCCCCTCTGCCCCTTCCCCACATCCCCATTGCCTTTCCCCTCTGCCCCTTCCCCACATCCCCATTGCCTTTCCCCTCTGCCCCTTCCCCACATCCCCATTGCCTTTCCCCTCTGCCCTCTGCCCCTTCCCCACATCCCCATTGCCTTTCCCCTCTGCCCCTTCCCCACGTCCCCATTGCCTTTCCGCTCTGCCCCTTCCCCACGTTCCCCTGCCTTTCCCCTCAGTCCCCCGTGCCTTTCCCCTCAGTCCCCCCTACATTTCCCCTCTGTCCCCCAAGCCCTACTGCCTTTCCCTTCTGCCCCACATGCCCCACTGCCTTTCCCTTCTGCCCCACAAGCCCCACTGCCTTTCCCTTCTGCCCCCACAAGCCCCACTGCCTTTCCATTCTGCCCCCACAAGCCCCACTGCCTTTCCCTTCTGCCCCCCCAAGCCCCACTGCCTTTCCCTTCTGCCCCCCCAAGCCCCACTGCCTTTCCCTTCTGCCCCCCCCTTCTGCCCCCCCCTTCTGCCCCCCCAAGCCCCACTGCCTTTCCCTTCTGCCCCCCCAAGCCCACTGCCTTTCCCTTCTGCCCCCCCAAGCCCCACTGCCTTTCCCTTCTGCCCCCCCAAGCTTCACTGCCTTTCCTTTCTGCCCCCCAAGCCCACTGCCTTTCCCTTCTGCCCCCCAAGCCCCACTGCCTTTCCCTTCTGCCCCCCAAGCCCCACTGCCTTTCCCTTCTGCCCCCCAAGCCCCACTGCCCTTCCCTTCTGCCCCCCCAAGCCCCACTGCCTTTCCCTTCTGCCACCCAAGCCCCACTGCCTTTCCCTTCTGCCCCCCCAAGCCCCACTGCCTTTCCCTTCTGCCCCCCAAGCCCCACTGCCTTTCCCTTCTGCCCCCCCAAGCCTCCCCCTCTGTCCCCTCTGCCTCCCCCCTCTGTCCCCCTGCCTCCCCCTCTGTCCCCTCTGCCTCCCCCCTCTGTCCCTCTGCCTCCCCCTCTGTCCCCTCTGCCTCCCCCCTCTGACCCCCCTGCCTCCCCCCTCTGTCCCCTCTGCCTTCCCCCCTGCCTCCCCCCCTGCCTCTCCCCTCTGTCCCCCCTGCCTTCCCCCACTGTCCCCCTGCCTTTCCCCTCTCCCACCTGCACTTTCCCTTTCACCTCTGCCCACCCAAGTCCCACCTGCTGTTCTCTGAAACGCCCCTCTGACCTCCCACGTCCCCCTCTGACCTCCCACGTCCCCCTCTGACCTCCCACGTCCCCCTCTGACCTCCCACGTCCCCCTCTGACCTCCCACGTCCCCCTCTGACCTCCAACGTCCCCCTCTGACCTCCCACATCCCCCTCTGCCTTTCCCATCTGACCTCCCACGTCCCCGTCTGCCGTTCCCATCTGACTTCCCACGTCCCCCTCTAACCGTTACTACATGACCTCACACGTCCCCATCTGCCATTACCACATGACCTCACACGTCCCCATCTGCCATTACCACATGACCTCACACGTCCCCATCTGCCATTACCACATGACCTCACACGTCCCCATCTGCCATTACCACATGACCTCACACGTCCCCATCTGGCATTACCAGATGACCTCACACGTCCCCATCTGCCGTCACACGTCCCCCTCTGCCGTCACACGTCCCCCTCTGCCGTCACACGTCCCCCTCTGCCGTCACACGTCCCCCTCTGCCGTCACACGTCCCCCTCTGCCGTCACACGTCCCCCTCTGCCGTCACACGTCCCCCTCTGCCGTCACACGTCCCCCTCTGCCGTCACACGTCCCCCTCTGCCGTCACACGTCCCCCTCTGCCGTCACACGTCCCCTCTGCCGTCACACGTCCCCCTCTGCCGTCACACGTCCCCCTCTGCCGTCACACGTCCCCATCTGCCGTCACACGTCCCGCACAGCCGTCCCCCTCTGAAGTCACACGTCCCCCTCTGCCGTCACACGTCCCCCTCTGCCGTCCCCCTCTGACGTCACACGTCCCCCTCTGCCGTCACACGTCCCCCTCTGCCGTCCCCCTCTGACGTCACACGTCCCCCTCTGCCGTCCCCCTCTGACGTCACACGTCCCCCTCTGCTGTCCCCCTCTGACGTCACACGTCCCCCTCTGCCGTCCCCCTCTGACGTCACACGTCCCCCTCTGACGTCACACGTCCCCCTCTGCCGTCCCCCTCTGACGTCACACGTCCCCCTCTGACGTCACACGTCCCCCTCTGACGTCACACGTCCCCCTCTGACGTCACACGTCCCCCTCTGCCGTCCCCCTCTGACGTCACACGTCCCCCTCTGCCGTCCCCCTCTGACGTCACACGTCCCCCTCTGCCGTCCCCCTCTGACGTCACTCGTCCCACTCTGCCGCCCCCCTCTGACGTCACACGTCCCACTCTGCCGCCCCCCTCTGACGTCACACGTCCCACTCTGCCGCCCCCCTCTGAAGTCACACGTCCCACTCTGCCGCCCCCCTCTGACGTCACACGTCCCCCTCTGCCGTCACACGTCCCCCTCTGCCGTCCCCCTCTGACGTCACACGTCCCCCTCTGCCGTCCCCCTCTGACGTCACACGTCCCCCTCTGACCTCGCATGTCCCACTCTGCCCTCGCCTCTCTGACCTCGCACGTCCCACTCTGCCCTCCCCTCTCTGACCTCGCACGTCCCACTCTGCCCTCCCCTCTCTGACCTCGCACGTCCCACTCTGCCCTCCCCTCTCTGACCTCGCACGTCCCACTCTGCCCTCCCCTCTCTGACCTCGCACGTCCCACTCTGCCCTCCCCTCTCTGACCTCGCACGTCCCACTCTGCCGTCCCCTCTCTGACCTCGCACGTCCCACTCTGCCGTCCCCTCTCTGACCTCGCACGTCCCACTCTGCCGTCCCCTCTCTGACCTCGCACGTCCCACTCTGCCGTCCCCTCTCTGACCTCGCACGTCCCACTCTGCCGTCCCCTCTCTGACCTCGCACGTCCCCCTCTGCCGTCCCCTCTCTGACCTCGCACGTCCCCCTCTGCCGTCCCCTCTGACCTCGCACGTCCCCCTCTGCCGTCCCCTCTCTGACCTCGCACGTCCCCCTCTGCCGTCCCCTCTCTGACCTCGCACGTCCCCCTCTGCCGTCCCCTCTCTGACCTCGCACGTCCCCCTCTGAACCCCCACGTCCCCCTCTGCCGTCCCCCTATGACCCCGCAGATCCCCCTCTGCCGTCCCCCTCTGACCCCGCACGTCCTCCTCTGACTCCACACTTCCCCCTCTGCCGTCCCCCTCTGACCCCGCACGTCCCCCTTTGCCGTCCCCCTCTGACCCCGCACGTCCCCCTTTGCCGTCCCCCTCTGACCCCGCACATCCCCCTCTGCCGTCCCCCTCTGACCCCGCACGTCCCCCTCTGCCGTCCCCCTCTGACCCCGCACGTCCCCCTCTGGCGTCCCCCTCTGACCCCGCACGTCCCCCTCTGGCGTCCCCCTCTGACCCCGCACGTCCCCCTCTGCCCCCACACGTCCCCCTCTGCCCCCACACGTCCCCCTCTGCCGTCCCTCTCTGACCCGACACGTCCCCCGCTGCCGTCCACCTCTGACCCCACACGGCCCCCTCTGCCGTCCACCTCTGACCCCACACGGCCCCCTCTGCCGTCCACCTCTGACCCCACACGGCCCCCTCTGCCGTCCACCTCTGACCCCACACGGCCCCCTCTGCCGTCCCCCTCTGACCCCACACGGCCCCCTCTGTCGTCCCCCTCTGACCCCACACGGCCCCCTCTGCAGTCCCCCTCTGACCCCACACGGCCCCCTCTGCCGTCCCCCTCTCACCCCACACGGCCCCCTCTGCCGTCCCCCTCTGACCCCACACGGCCCCCTCTGCCGTCCCCCTCTGACCCCACACGGCCCCCTCTGCCGTCCCCCTCTGACCCCACACGTCCCCCTCTGCCGTCCCCCTCTGACCCCACACGGCCCCCTCTGCCGTCCCCCTCTGACCCCACACGGCCCCCTCTGCCGTCCCCCTCTGACCCCACACGGCCCCCTCTGCCGTCCCCCTCTGACCCCACACGGCCCCCCTCTGCCGTCCCCCTCTGACCCCACACGGCCCCCTCTGCCGTCCCCCTCTGAGCCCACACCGCCCCCTCTGCCGTCCCCCTCTGCCGTCCCCCTCTGACCCCACACGGCCCCCTCTGCCGTCCCCCTCTGACCCCACACGGCCCCCTCTGCCGTCCCCCTCTGACCCCACATGGCCCCCTCAGCCGTCACACATCTTCCCCCTCTGCTGTCCCCATCTGACCACCCACGACCCCTCTGCTGTCCCTCTCTGACCTCCCATGCCCCCTCTGCTGTCCCTCTCTGACCTCCCACGCCCCTTCTGCTGCCTCCTCTGACCTCCCACGCCCCTTCTGCTGCCCCCTCTGACCTCCCACGCCCCTTCTGTTGCCCCCTCTGACCTCCCACGCTCCTGCTGCCCCTCTGACCTCCCACGCCCCCTCTGCTGTCCCCCTCTTACCTCCCACACCCCCTCTGCTGTCCCCCTCTGACCTCCCACACCCCCTCTGCTGTCTGCCTCTGACCTCCCACACCCCCTGTGCTGTCTGCCTCTGACCTCCCACGCCCCCTCTGCTGTCCCCCACTGACCTCCCACACTCCCATTGTTGTCCCCCTCTAACCTCCCAGACCCTCTCTGCCGTTCCTTCTGCCCTCTCCCGTCCCCTCTGACGTTCCCCTGTGACCTCCCACATCCCCACTGACCGCCCCTATCCCCTCTGACGTTCCCCTGTGACCTCCCACATCCCCACTGACGTTCCTCCCTTACCCCCCATGTCCTTCCGCTGTTCCCACTGTGACCTATTACGTCCTACCGCCATTCAATCATGTGACCACCCACACCCACCCTCTTCCGTTCCCATCACTTCCCACACACACCCTCTGCCATTCCCATCAGTTCCCACACCTACCCCCTGCCATTCCCATCACTTCCCACACCTACCCCCTGCAGTCCCACCTCCCCCAACTTCCTCTCTGGGCGCCCAACTCCCCCAATTTCCCCCTTGCCCTTCCAACTCCCCCTCTGCCCTTCAACTCCCCCTCTGCCCTCCAATTTCCCCTCTGCCAACCAACTCCCCCTCTGGCCTCACTCCTCCCCCATCCCCCTCTGGCCTCCATCCTCCCCCAACTCCCACTCTGCCATCAGTTCTCCCCCAACTCCCCTTCTGCCCTCCATATTCCCCCAACTCCCCTTCTGCCCTCCATCCTCCCCCAACTCCCCTTCTGCCCTCCATCCTCCCCCAACTCCCCTTCTGCCCTCCATCCTCCCCCAACTCCCCTTCTGCCCTCCATCCTCCCCCAACTCCCCTTCTGCCCTCCATCCTCCCACAACTCGCGCTCTACCCTCCATCCTCCCGCTACTCCCGCTCTACCCTCCATCCTCCCCCAGCTTCCCCTCTGCCCTCAATCCTCCCCAACTACCCCAAGGCCCCCACCCTCCCCAATTACCCCACTGCCCTCCTACCTCCCACTCCACCCTCCCACCTCCTCTGCTCTCCTACATCTTCCACTTCTCTCCCACAGCACCCACTGACCTCCATCCTCCCCCTCCTCCCTCCCATGTCAACCCCTTCCTCCCACGTCCCCCTATTCCCTCGTACAACCCCATTTTCCCTCCCACATCCCCGTTCCTCAACATTCTCCTCTGTCCTCCCACGACCACTCTTTCCTCCCGCATCTCGATTCGCTCAGCTGCACTCCAATCTATTCTCTTACAATTCCCTCGCCCCACACTCTTCCTGTTTTCCACCTATCAGTACTTTGAAGCCCATTACGCAACTGGTTCACCCATCAGTTCACCTAAAGTGCCTACTTGCATACTACACGGCCCTACCTTTCCCGTCGCGACCCCTTTCTCCCCCCTAGCGGCTCCTTTCTCCCCCCTAGTGGCCCATTTCTCCCCCCCCTAGCGGCGCCACTCCCCCCCTGCGGCCCCTTTCTCCCCCCCTAGCGGCGCCACTCCCCGCCTGCGGCCCCTTTCTCCCCCCCTGCGGCCCCTTTCTCCCCCCCCTATGGCCCCTTTCTCCCCCCTAGCGGCCACTTTCTCCCCCCCCTAGCGGCCCTTTCTCCCCCCCTAGCGGCCCCTTTCTCCCCCCCTAGCGGCCCCTTTCTCCCCCCACCTAGCGGCCACTTTATCCCCCCTAGCGGCCCCTTTCTCCCCCCACCTAGCGGCCCCTTTCTCCCCCCACGTAGCGGCCCCTTTCTCCCCCCACCTAGCGGCCCCTTTCTCCCCCCACCAAGCGGCCCCTTTCTCCCCCCACCTAGCGGCCCATTTCTCCCCCCACCTAGCGGCCCCTTTCTCCCCCTAGCGGCCCCTTTCTCCCCCCTAGCGGCACCTTTCTCCCCCCTAGCGGCCCCTTTCTCCCCCCTGCGGCCCCTTTCTCCTCCCCTGCGGCCCCTTTCTCCTCCCCTGCGGCCCCTTTCTCCCCCCCCTGCGGCCCCTTTCTCCCCCCCCTGCGGCCCCTCTCTCCCACCCTGTGGCCCCTCTCTCCCACCCTGTGGCCCCTCTCTCCCACCCTGTGGCCCCTCTCTCCCACCCTGTGGCCCCTCTCTCCCACCCTGTGGCCCCTCTCTCCCACCCTGTGGCCCCTCTCTCCCACCCTGTGGCCCCTCTCTCCCACCCTGTGGCCCCTCTCTCCCCCCTGTGCCCCCTCTCTCCCCCCCTGTGCCCCCTCTCTCCCCCCCTGTGCCCCCTCTCTCCCCCCTGTACCCTCCCTCTCCACCCCTGTGCCCCCTCCCTCCCTGTGGCCCCTCTCTCCCACCCTGTGGCGCCTCTCTCCCCCCTGTACCCCCTCTCTCCCACCCTGTGGCCCCTCTCTCCCCCCTGTACCCCCTCTCTCCCACCCTGTGGCCCCTCTCTCCCCCCTGTACCCCCTCTCTCCCACCCTGTGGCCCCTCTCTCCCCCCTGTACCCCCTCTCTCCCCACCTGTGGCCCCTCACTCCTCCCCGCTGTGGCCCCTCACTCCTCCCCGCTGTGGCCCCTCACTCCCCCCCCGCTGTGGCCCCTCTCTCACCCCCCTGTGGCCCCTCACTCCCCCCCGCTGTGGCCCCTCTCTCACCCCCCTGTGGCCCCTCTCTCACCCCCCTGTGGCCCCTCTCTCCCCTCCTGCAGCCCTTCTCTCCGCCCCTGCGGTCTCTTTCTCCCCCCTGCGGCCCCTTTCTCCCCCCTGCGGCCCCTTTCTCCCCCACCTGCGGCCCCTTTCTCCCCCACCTGCGGCCCCTTTCTCCCCCACCTGCGGCCCCTTTCTCCCCCACCTGCGGCCCCTTTCTCCCCCCCCTGCGGCACCTTTCTCCCCCTGCGGTACCTTTCTCCCCCCTGCGGTACCTTTCTCCCCCCTGCGGTCTCTTTCTCCCCCTGCGGCTCCTTTCTCCCCCCCCTGCGGCCCCTTTCTCCCCCCTGCGGCCCCTTTCTCCCCCCTGCGGCCCCTTTCTCCCCCCCTGCGGCCCCTTTCTCCCCCCCTGCGGCCCCTTTCTCCCCCCTGCGGCCCCTTTCTCCCCTCCTGCGGCCCCTATCTCCCCCCTGCGGCCCCTATCTCCCCCCTGCGGCCCCTTTCTCCCCCCCGCGTCCCCTTTCTCCCCCCCCCCGCGGCCCCTTTCTCCCCCACCCGCGGCCCCTTTCTCCCCCCCCGCGGCCCCTTTCTCCCCCCCGCGGCCCCTTTCTCCCCCCCCGCGGCCCCTTTCTCCCCCCCGCGCCCCCTTTCTCCCCCCCCGCGGCCCCTTTCTCCCCCCCGCGGCCCCTTTCTCCACCCCGGCCCGTTTCGCTCCCGCCCCTCGGCCCGGCCCGTTACGCTCCCGCCCCTCGGCCCGGCCCGTTACGCTCCCGCCCCTCGGCCCGGCCCGTTACGCTCCCGCCCCTCGGCCCGGCCCGTTACGCTCCCGCCCCTCGGCCCGGCCCGTTACGCTCCCGCCCCTCGGCCCGGCCCGTTCCGCTCCCGCCCCTCGGCCCGGCCCGTTCCGCTCCCGCCCCTCGGCCCGGCCACTTCCGCTCCCGCCCCTCGGCCCGGCCACTTCCGCTCCCGCCCCTCGGCCCGGCCACTTCCGCTCCCGCCCCTCGGCCCGGCCACTTCCGCTCCCGCCCCTCGGCCCGGCCACTTCCGCTCCCGCCCCTCGTCCCGGCCCTTTCCGCTCCCGCCCGTCGGCCCCCTTATGCCCCCTCCCCCGTTCCGTCCCTGCCCTTCGGCCCCGTTCCGCCCCCGCCCTTCGGCCCCGTTCCGCCCCCGCCCTTCGGCCCCGTTCCGCCCCCGCCCCTCGGCCCCGTTCCGCCCCTGTCCCTTGTTCCCCCATCCCCTCGGCCCCCGCTCCGGTCCCTCGTCCACCGCTTTGGTCCCCCGCCCCGGTCCCCCGGCCTCCCGCCACTGCCCACCGCCCTGGCCCCCTGCCCCGGCCCCTAGCCCCCCCGCCCCGGCCCCTAGCCCCCTGCCCCGCCCCGGCCCCTAGCCCCCCGCCCCGGCCCCTAGCCCCCGGCCCCGGCCCCTAGCCCCCCGCCCCGGTCCCTAGCCCCCCGCCCCGGCCCCTAGCCCCCCGCCCCGGCCCCGCGCCCCCCGCCCCGGCCCCGCGCCCCCCACTTCGGCCCCGTTCTCCCCGCCTCTGCCCCCGCCCCGCCACGGCCCCCCGTCCACGAATCGCCCCCCGCCTTGGCCCCCCGTCCCCGCCTCGGCCCCCCGTCCCCGCCTCGGCCGCCCGCCCCGCCTCTGCCCCCCGACCCAGCCCCCCTCTCCCCGCCCCTTTCTGGCCTCAACCCCCACCTCGTCGCCATCCCTTTCTGGCCTCAACCCCCCACCTTGTCGCCATCCCTTTCTGGCCTCAACCCCCCACCTTGTCCCCATCCCTTTCTGGCCTCAACCCCCCACCTTGTCCCCATCCCTTTCTGGCCTCAACCCCCACCTTGTCGCCATCCCTTTCTGGCCTCAACCCCCCACCTTGTCGCCATCCCTTTCTGGCCTCAACCCCCCACCTTGTCCCCATCCCTTTCTGGCCTCAACCCCCCACCTTGTCCCCATCCCTTTCTGGCCTCAACCCCCCACCTTGTCCCCATCCCTTTCTGGCCTCAACCCCCCACCTACCTTGTCGCCATCCCTTTCTGGCCTCAACCCCCCACCTTGTCGCCATCCCTTTCTGGCCTCAACCCCCCACCTTGTACCCATCCCTTTCTGGCCTCAACCCCCCACCTTGTACCCATCCCTTTCTGGCCTCAACCCCCCACCTTGTACCCATCCCTTTCTGGCCTTAACCCCCCACCTTGTACCCATCCCATTCTGGCCTCAACCCCCCACCTTGTCCCCATCAATTTCTGGCCTCAACCCCCCACCTTGTCCCCATCCCTTTATGGCCTCAACCCCCCACCTTGTCCCCATCCCTTTCTGGCCTCAACCCCCCACCTTGTCCCCATCCCTTTCTGGCCTCATTCCCTCACTTTGTCCTCATCCCTTTCTGGCCTCATGCCCCCACCTTGTCCTCATCCCTTTCTGGCCTCATGCCCCCACCTTGTCCTCATCCCTTTCTGGCCTCATTCCCTCACTTTGTACTCATCCCTTTCTGGCCTCATTCCTTCACTTTGTACTCATCCCTTTCTGGCCTCATTCCTGCCCTCTTCCCTTTCTGGCCTAATCCCTCTCTGCGTGCATCCCTTTCTCGTCGCATTCCTGTCCTCTTCCCTTTCTGGCCTCATTCCTGTCCTCTTCCCTTTCTGGCCTCATTCCTGCCCTCTTCCCCTTCTCACCTCATTCCTGCCCTCTTCCCCTTCTCACCTCATTCCTGCCCTCTTCCCCTTCTCACCTCATTCCTGCCCTCTTCCCCTTCTCACCTCATTCCTGCCCTCTTCCCCTTCTGGCCTCATTCCTGCCCTCTTCCCCTTCTCACCTAATTCCTGCCCTCTTCCCCTTCTCACCTAATTCCTGCCCTCTTCCCCTTCTCACCTCATTCCTGCCCTCTTCTCCTTCTCACCTCATTCCTGCCCTCTTCCCCTTCTCACCTCATTCCTGCCCTCTTCCCCTTCTCACCTCATTCCTGCCCTCTTCCCCTTCTGGCCTCATTCCTGCCCTCTTCCCATCCTGGCCTCATTCCTGCCCTCTTCCCATCCTGGCCATCCTGGCCTCATTCCTGCCCTATTCCCTTTCTGGCCTCACTCCTGCCCTCATCCCTTTCTGGCCTCACTCCTGCCCTCATCCCTTTCTGGCCTCACTCCTGCCCTCATCCCTTTCTGGCCTCACTCCTGCCCTCATCCCTTTCTGGCCTCACTCCTACCCCCATCCCTTTCTGGCCTCACTCCTCTCGCCTCGCCCTGCCTCTCGCCTCGCCCCGCCGTGCCTCTCGCCCCGCCCCGCCTCTCGCCCCGCCCCGCCATGCCTCTCGCCCCGCGCCGCCTCTCGCCTCCCCCCGCCACGCCTCTCGCCCCGCCCCGCCTCTCGCCCCGCCCCGCCTCTCGCCCCGCCCCGCCTCTCGCCCCGCCCCGCCTCTCGCCCCGCCCCGCCATGCCTCTCGCCCCGCGCCGCCTCTCGCCTCCCCCCGCCACGCCTCTCGCCCCGCCCCGCCTCTCGCCCCGCCCCGCCTCTCGCCCCGCCCCGCCTCTCGCCCCGCCCCGCGCCACGCCCCGCCTCTCGCCACGCCCCGCCTCTCGCCACGCCCCGCCTCTCGCCACGCCCCGCCTCTCGCCTCGCCACGCCTCTCGCCAAGCCTCGCCCCGCCTCTCGCCTCGCCACACTTCTCGCCAAGCCTCGCCCCACCTCTCGCCTTGCCCCGCTCCGCCTCTCGCCTCGCCCCGCTCCGCCTCTCGCCTCGCCCCGCTCCGCCTCTCGCCTCGCCCCGCTCCGCCTCTCGCCTCGCCCCGCTCCGCCTCTCGCCTCGCCCCGCTCCGCCTCTCGCCTCGCTGCGCTCCGCCTCTCGCCACGCCGCGCCCCGCCCCGCCCCACCTCTCGCCACGCCACGTCCCGCCTCTCGCCACGCCCCGCCCCGCCTCTCGCCACGCCACGCCCCGCCTCTCGCCACGCCCCGCCCCTCCTCTCGCCCCGCCTCTCGCCGTACCACGCACCGCCTCTCGCCACGCCACGCCCCGCCTCTCGCCACGCCACGCCCCGCTGCTTGCCAACCCCCACCCCGCCTCTCGCTCCGCCCCACCTCTCGCCCCGCCCCGCCTCTCGCCCCGCCCCGCCTCTCGCCCCGCCCCACCTCTCGCGCCGCCCCCCCTCTCGCCCCGCCCCACCCTATCTCTCGCCGCGCCCCGCCTCTCGCCCTGCCCCGTCCCACGCCCCGCCCCGTCCCTCCCCGCCCCTCGTCCCGCCCCGCCCCACGCACCGACCCTCCCGGCCCCACGCACCGCCCCACCCGGACCCACGCCCCGTCCCGCACCACGCCCTGTCCCGCACCACGCCCCGTCCCGCCCCACGCCCCGTCCCGCCCCACGCCCCGTCCCGCCCCACGCCCCGTCCCGCCCCACGCCCCGTCCCGCCCCACGCCCCGTCCCGCCCCACGCCTCGTCCCGCCCCACGCCTCGTCCCGCCCCACGCCCCCCTCCTCCTCACGCCCCGCCACTCCTCACGCTCCGCCCCGCCTCTCGCCTCGCCCCGCGCCTCGCCTCGCCCCGCGCCTCGCCCCGCCTCTCGCCTCGCCCGCCCCGCCTCCCGCCTCGCCCCGCCGATCGCCCCGCCGCGCCCTGCCCCGCCCTGCCCTGTCTCTCGCCACGCCATGCCCCGCCTCTCGCCACGCCCCGCCCCGCCCCGCCTCCCCGCTCGCCACCCCCCGCCCCGCCTCCCCGCTCGCCACCCCCCACGCCGCCCCGCCTCCCCGTTCGCCACCCCCCACCCCACCTCTCGCGCCGCCCCGCCTCTCGGCCGCCCCACCTCTCGGCCGCCCCACCTTTCGCCCCGCCCCACCTTTCGCCCCGCCCCACCTTTCGCCCCGCCCCACCTTTCGCCCCGCCCCACCTCTCGCCCCGCCCCACCTCTCGCCCCGCACCACCTCTCGCCCCGCACCACCTCTCGCCCCGCACCACCTCTCGCCACCCCTCGCCCCGCCTCTCTCCACCCCCCGCCCTGCCTCTCGCCGCCCCGCCACTGGCCACGCTCCACCCCGCCTCGCCTCTCGCCACGCCCCGCCCCTCGCCCCGCCCCGCCCCTCGCCCCGCCCTTCGCCCCGCCCCGCCCCTCGCCCCGCCCCGCCCCTCGCCACGCCCCTCGCCCCGCCCCGCCCCTCGCCCCGCCCCTCGCCCCGCCCCGCCCCTCGCCCCGCCCCGCCCCTCGCCCCGTCGCGCCCCTCGCCCCGTCCCGCCCGTCGCCCCGCCTCTCGCTTCGCCCCGCCTCTCGCCCCGCCCCGCCTCTCGCTTCGCCCCACCTCTCACCTGGCCCCACCTCTCCTTGCCCTCGCCTCTCGCCACCTCTCCCCTCGCCTCTCGCCACCTTTCCCCTCGCCTCTCGCCACCTTTCCCCTCGCCTCTCGCCACCTTTCCCCTCGCCTCTCGCCACCTTGCCTCTCGCTCCTCGCCTCCTTGCCCACCAGCTCTTGTCTCAACTCTCTCGCCTCGTCCCCTTGTCGCCTCCATGCCCCAACTCTCACGCCTCGCACCCTTGTCGCCTCCTTTTCCCAGCTCTCTCTCTCTCCTCGTCCCCTTGTCCCCTCCATGCCCCAACTCTCACGCCTCTTCCCCTTGTCGCCTCCTTGCCCCAACTCTCACGCCTGGCACCCTTGTCGCCTCCTTTCCCCAGCTCTCTCTCTCTCTCTCTCTCTCTCCTCGTCCCCTTGTCGCCTCTATGCCCCAACTCTCTCGCCTCGTCCCCTTGTCGCCTCCAAGCCCCAACTCTCTTTCCTCTTCCCCTTGTCGCCTCCATGCCCCAACTCTCTTGCCTCGTCCCCTTGTCGCCTCCATGCCCCAACTCTCTCGCCTCGTCCCCTTGTCGCCTCCATGCCCCAACTCTCTCGCCTCGTCCCCTTGTCGCCTCCATGCCCCAACTCTCTCGCCTCGTCCCCTTGTCGCCTCCTTGCCCCAACTCTCTCACCTCGTCCCCTTGTCGCCTCCTTGCCCCAACTCTCTCGCCTCGTCCCCTTGTCGCGTCCTTGCCCCAACTCTCTCGCCTCGTCCCCTTGTCGCGTCCTTGCCCCAACTCTCTCGCCTCGTCCCCTTGTCGCCTCCTTGCCCCAACTCTCTCGCCTCGTCCCCTTGTCGCCTCCTTGCCCCAACTCTCTCGCCTCGTCCCCTTGTCGCCTCCTTGCCCCAACTCTCTCGCCTCGTCCCCTTGTCGCCTCCTTGCCCCAACTCTCTCGCCTCATCCCCTTCTCTCCTCTTTGCCCGCATCTTGCTTCGTCGCTTTCTCTCCTCCTTCCCCCATCCATGTTCTTATCCATTTCTCGCCTCTTCCTGCCCCTGTCCCCCCAGTCCTCGTCCCTTTCTCACATCCCTTCTCTACCCTGTCCTCATCTCCTTATCCTTGTTCCTTCTGGACATTGTTTTCTTCTCCTATTGCCCTTTCTTTTGTTAACCTCCTTCCTTTCTCCCATCTCTGCTTCACTTCTTTACCTTCTTCCCTCCTCCCACAGCCTCATCACTTCGTGGTCTTCTTCCCTCCTCCCAAAGCCTCTTCGCTTCATGATCTTCCCTCCTCCTCACCTGTTCCCTTCTTCTCTTCTAGCCACTGTTCCCCACTTGACATCTGCACTCCTCTATTCCCATCCATTCTCGATATCCTGCCCACATTTTTCCTCCCTTGTCTTTGTCCTGTTTTCGACCATGTTTTTCTTTCCATGTTCTCATTCCTTTCTAACCTAGTTTCCACTCTGAATTGTCGTCCTTTTCAGATCTTGATTCCCTTCTATGCCCTCGTCCCTTTTCCACCACATTTCTCCTGCAAGGGTACTAGACCCTTTTCGACGTTCTTCGCACGCCCATGTGACTCTTTTTCGCCTCATTTTCCCTCCTGAGTCGACCCTTTTAGACCTCATTTCCTCTCCCAATTCCTTGACCCAGTTAGACTTCTTTTCTCCTCCCTCATCTTCATCGTTTAATTGACCTCGTTCTCCATCCAATTTTCTCCCGTTTTGACCTCTTTTCCCCTCCATCTTCCTCCCTGTTCGAACTCCATTCCCCTCCATCTTCCTCCCTGTTCGAACTCCATTCCCCTCCATCTTCCTCCCTGTTCGAGCTCCTTTCCCTTCCCACGTGTTCCTCCCTTTTTGACCTCCTTTCCCCTCCCACGTCTTCCTCCCTTTTTGACCTCCTTTCCCTCTCCATGATTTTCCTCTTTTTTTGACCTCTTTTCCCGTCCCTCATCTTCCTCCCTTTTTGACCTTGTTTTCTCTTCCTTATTTTCACCCACTTTTGGACTCAGTTACACTCCATCGTCCTTGGCCCTTTTTAACCTTGTTTCCCGTCCCTCATCTTAGGCCCTGTTTGATCTCGTTTTCGCTCATTGCCCCTTGTAGACCTTATCTCCTCATCCCCAAATTTGTCCATTGCAGACGTTGTTTCTTCCTCCCATGTCCTTGTTGCTGTCACCCTTGTCCTCATTGATCCCTTGACTGTTCTTGTTTGTGCCATCAGTATCCTCATTGCCCTCTCCACTGTCCTTGTTTGTGCCATCAGTATCCTCATTGCCCTCTCCATTGTCCTTGATGCTACCACCTCTCTCCCTGTTGGCTGCTCCATTGTCCTAGCTGCCGCCGTCTCCGCCCTTGCTGCCGCCGTCTCCGCCCTTGCTGCCGCCGTCTCCGCCCTTGCTGCCGCCGTCTCCGCCCTTGCTGCCGCCGTCTCCGCCCTTGCTGCCGCCGTCTCCGCCCTTGCTGCCGCCGTCGCCTTTTTGGCCCGCTCCGTCGCCCTTTTGGCCCGCTCTCTCCTGTATTCGTCCCCTCCACTATACTATTTCCCTCTCCCTCCGTGTCGTCGTTGCCCCCCAGCCCTCTGCGGCGTCGTTGCCCCCCAGCCCTCCGCGGCGTCGTTGCCCCCCAGCCCTCCGCGGCGTCGTTGCCCCCCAGCCCTCCGCGGCGTCGTTGCCCCCCAGCCCTCCGCGTCGTCGTTGCCCCCCAGCCCTCCGCGTCGTCGTTGCCCCCCAGCCCTCCGCGTCGTCGTTGCCCCCCAGCCCTCCGCGTCGTCGTTGCCCCCCAGCCCTCCGCGTCGTCGTTGCCCCCCAGCCCTCCGCGTCGTCGTTGCCCCCCAGCCCACCGCGTCGTCGTTGCCCCCCAGCCCTCCGCATCGTCGTTGCCTCCCAGCCCTCCCTCCACGTCGTCGTTGCCTCCCAGCCCTCCCTCCACGTCGTCGTTGCCTCCCAGCCCTTCCTCCACGTCGTCGTTCCCCCCTTTCCCTCCCTGTGTGTCCCCATTGCCCCCTTTCCCTCCCTGTGTGTCCCCATTGCCCCCTTTCCCTCCCTGTGTGTCCCCATTGCCCCCTTTCCCTCCCTGTGTGTCCCCATTGCCCCCTTTCCCTCCCTGTGTGTCCCCATTGCCCCCTTTCCCTCCCTGTGTGCCCCCATTGCCTCCTTTGTCCGCATCCTCATTAGCCACCTACATCTGCTTCCTCTTTGAACCTCTCCGTATCCTTTTCATTTTCTTCTCTAGCTTCAATCTCGTCATTCTCTACTCTCACTTCAATCTCGTCGTTCTCTACTCTTACTTCCATCTCGTCGTTCTCTACTCTCACTTCAATCTCGTCGTTCTCTACTCTCACTTCAATCTCGCCGTTCTCTACTCTCCATTCAATCTCGCCGTTCTCTACTCTCACTTCAGTCTCGTCGTTCTCTACTCCCAATGCAACCTTGTCATCGCCCCTCCTGCTGTTTCCTCATCAGGTCTTCCACTGTAAAGTTTTGTCAAGGAGACAACGAATGTGTGACAAGTCATCCACGCAAACCACTCACAGGGACTCCATTGTCAATTGCTGGCTCCGCATTGGCTACACTTGGCCAGTACATGTTCACCTCCTCCACTGTGAGGACACAGCTTGGTGTCGTTATGGCTCGCGCATGACTGTTATCTTCATCTTGTTGGACTACCCAATTTTAGCTGCTCTGTTATATCATGCTGTCTAAGGGTGGGCCACTGGCCTTCTCTCCCAGGCCTCTATCGTCCCCACATTTTAACTTTTCCGCACTCTTTCTTTGCTGTTTGTTTGCCTATGTGTGTTCATCTCGCCTTCTCTTTTAGGCTGGAGATTTTAGTGGTTTGCATAGTGCCTGGCTCATCCTTTCTTATTCTTCTGATCGGGCAGCCTCGACCAACTGCTATATTATTTTTATATCTTCCACTACTTTTCCTTTTAGTGTATGTTTTCTCGTTTTGGTTAGCTTCTTTTGTTTTCTCTTTCTTTGTGATTCCCCATTAGTTTACCAACATGTCCCTTTCCCCAACTCCTTGGGAATTATTTTAACTTGAGCCTTCTTTCCATATGGAGAAAGAAACTGATAACACTATAGTTTGGTTCCTTCATATTCTAAATCAATCAACCAATCCTCATCAGCCTCCACTCCATTGTGTCTTTGTCAAGCCCCTCACTCCACATTCGTGTTGACTTCCATCCTCGTGCTTCCACATCCCTCCTAGACCTTATTCTTTCCTCACACCCTCCATCCTACCTCCTAAACCGTATTCTTCCCTCACACCCTCCATCCTACCTCCTAAACTGTATTCTTCCCTCACACCCTCCATCCTACCTCCTAAACCGTATTCTTCCCTCACACCCTCCATCCTACCTCCTAAACCGTATTCTTCCCTCACACCCTCCATCCTACCTCCTAAACCGTATTCTTCCCTCACACCCTCCATCCTACCTCCTAAACCGTATTCTTCCCTCACACCCTCCATCCTACCTCCTAAACCGTATTCTACCCTCACACCCTCCATCCTACCTCCTAAACCGTATTCTTCCCTCACACCCTCCATCCTACCTCCTAAACCGTATTCTTCCCTCACACCCTTCATCTACCTCCTAAACAATAATCTTCCCCCACACCCTTCATCCTACCTCCTAAACCTTATTCTTCCCCCACACCCTCCCTCCTGTGTCCTTTACCTTGTTCTTCTCTCACACTCTCCCTCATCTCTCATTACCCCCCTCCCTCCTCGTCCTTGTTCCTCACTTGCTCCCTCACTCCCTCCCTCCTCGTCCTTGTTCCTCACTCACTCCCTCCCTCCTCGTCCTTGTTCCTCACTTGCTCCCTCCCTCCTCGTCATTGTTCCTCACTTGCTCCCTCCCTCCTCGTCCTTGTTCCTCACTTGCTCCCTCACTCCCTCCCTCCTCGTCCTTGTTCCTCACTAGCACCCTCACTCCCTCCCTCCTCGTCCTTGTTCCTCACTAGCACCCTCACTCCCTCCCTCCTCGTCCTTGTTCCTCACTAGCACCCTCACTCCCTCCCTCCTCGTCCTTGTTCCTCACTTGCTCCCTCACTCCCTCCCTCCTCGTCCTTGCTCCTCACTTTCTCCCTCACTCCCTCCCTCCTCGTCCTTGCTCCTCACTCCCTCCCTCCTCGTCCTTGCTCCTCACTTTCTCCATCCCTCCTTGTCCTTGCTCCTCACTTTCTCCCTCACTCCCCCCTCCTCGTCCTTGCTCCTCACTTTCTCCCTCACTCCCCCCTCCTCGTCCTCGCTCCCCACTTTCTCCCTCACTCCCCCCCTCCTCGTCCTTGCTCCTCACTTTCTCCCTCACTCTCTCCCTCCTCGTCCTTGCTCCTCACTTGCTCCCTCACTCCCTCCCTCCTCGTCCTTGCTCCTCACTTGCTCCCTCACTCCTCATCCTTGCTCCTCACTTGCTCCCTCACTCCCTCCCTCCTCGTCCTGGCTCCTCACTTGCTCCCTCACTCCCTCCCTCCTCGTCCTTGTTCCTCACTTGCTCCCTCCTCGTACTTGTTCCTCACTTGCTCCCTCCCTCCCTCCTCATCTGCGTTCCTCACTTGCTCCCTCCCTTCTCGTCTGCGTTCCTCACTTGCTCCCTCCCTTCTCGTCTGCGTTCCTCACTTGCTCCCTCCCTTCTCGTCTGCATTCCTCACTTGTTCCCTCCCTTCTCGTATGCGTTCCTCACTTGTTCCCTCCCTTCTCGTATGCGTTCCTCACTTGTTCCCTCCCTTCTCGTATGCGTTCCTCACTTGCTCCTTCCTTCCCTCCCCGTCCGTGTTCCTCACTTGCTCAACACCTCCCTCCCTATCCTCAGTCCCTCACTTACTCACTACCTCCCTCCCTATCCTCACTCCCTCATTTACTCACTACTACCCTTCCCATCCTTACTTACTATCTTCCTACCCATCCTCACTCTCACTCACTCCCTGTTCTTATTCCTCACTCACTCACTGTCATTCCTCACTCATTCTCTGTCCTTATTCCTCACTCACTCACTCACTCACTGTCCTTACTCCTCACTCACTTACATTATTCCTCACTCACTTACATTATTCCTCACTCACTCACTCACTCACTCTCTGTCCTTATTTCTCACTCACACACTCAATCACTCTCTGAGCTTATTTCTCACTCACTCCCTTTCCTTATTCCTCACTCACTCCCTGTCCTTATTCCTCACTCACTCCCTGTCCATATTCCTCACTCACTCCCTTTCCTTATTCCTCACTCACTCGCTGTCCTTATTCCTCACTCACTCGCTGTCCTTATTAGAGATGGGGGATCCGCTCTTGAACTAATTCATAGAGTTGAATCTTTCAATGGAGTGAACAATCAGTGATTCAGAAAAAAAGAACGGTAGCTCCAAACGTTTCCCACGGCAGAGAGAGAGAGAGAGAGAGAGAGAGAGAGAGAGAGAGAGAGAGAGAGAGAGAGAGTGACGGAGCATATCAGCAGCGCCTCTGCTGGTCAGAGCACAGTGCACGCCACACAACACAGCCAGTGCCGGCCTCTGCCCTGCTTCTACCTTGGCTGCCTGCATTGTGCAGTGCCCCATTGGATTTTGTGTTTCACATATGCCGTGCCGTCTCTATGCGTCCTCTGCCGCGCGCAGTGTCTGGCGCAGCTTAACTTAGCATCGCACTCTGTCGGCGATCGTTTCAGTCGCACGTCCTGCCCTCTGGGCAGTTGATGCGAGCAACAGGACAGAGAGCCACCTAGCGGATAACATAGGAACTACTTGCAACAACCTGCTCGCAAGGGAGCGGACGATTTGTCTCGGAGCGGGTGAGTTCACCGCTCCCCCCACCCTCGGAACTCACCCGCTCAACGCTCATCCCACCGTCTCGACTCTAGCCAGAGCGTTGAGCAAAGCGACTCAGGTGTCACTCTGGTCTCTGCGGTCTCAGCTCACGCAGTAATACAGCTCGCTGCTCGACCTGCTCGACTCAGCGCCTCTGCATCGGAGTTCGTCCCTACTGGATATTGTTCTTCGTAGTAATACCGCTATGTATATTACATTATTATGTTATGTATACATCAATTGTTTTTATTTTATTTTTATTTGGTTAAACTGATTAGATTAGGTTCCTGATGACTCCTCTTACTATAGGATTTTTATTATGGACACTCGAATTTACGCTTTAATTACGAGCGAACCGATAAACGTATCGCAAAATGTGATACACCAATATTTTCCTTGTTTTATTCTGCGTAAGGCTATATGCAGCACTTTCGTTTTACAGTCAAATTTATATTTTTTTTCTTATTCTGGTACGGATTTTGCGATTTTAGGCGTCTTCGGAAGGAAACGTTCACTTTAAAAATATATGGCTTGCGATGTATTTGTATGAGGTTAATGAAATTTTAATACATTATAGCCAAATATATTGTTAATGTAAATCTCAAGTTACAACATTTTCCGATCACCCAAAAAACCACGATAGTGCAAAATAAATCAATAATCAAAAACTTTGTCATATCGTGGAAATTTCAATAAACAATACAAAATTCTTACTCATTATCTGTGTTACTTCAAAATAGGATCAAATAAGATCAAAATACAGGTATAGTACTGGAATAAACCAAGTTTAAAGGGCAATGTGCCTTCCATTTATTTTCTATTGTAAATGAGTGGTGAGTCATGAAAAAGAGCTAATTCATTTCAGGGAGTGAACAGTTCTGATCCAATCTCTGAAAAGAACAGTTTTGCCCATCTCTAGTCCTTATTCCTCACTCACTCGCTGTCCTTATTCCTTCCTTTCTCTTTTCCCAACCTCATCCTTCCTTTTCTTCCTCCCTCCATTGCTAATGTCTCACCTTCCGTACTACCTCACCATCCACAATCCTCCCTCACCATCAACATTCCTCCCTCACCATCCACATTCCTCCCTCACTCTCTCTTTCCTCCCTCCCTCCCTCGCTTGATCTTTCCTACCTCCCTCCCTCGGCTGATCTTTCCTACCTCCCTCCCTCGACTGATCTTTCCTCCCTCCCTCTCTCGACTGATCTTTCCTACCTCCCTCCCTCGACTGATCTTTCCTCCCTCCCTCTCTCGACTGATCTTTCCTCCCTCCCTCTCTCGACTGATCTTTCCTCCCTCCCTCCCTCGATCTTTCCTCCCTCCCTCCCTCGATCTTTCCTCCCTCCCTCCCTCGCTTGATCTTTTCTCCCTCCCTCCCTCCCTCGCTTGATCTTTTCTCCCTCCTTCCCTCCCTCGCTTGATCTTTTCTCCCTCCCTCCCTCCCTCACTTGATCTTTCCTCCCTCCCTCCCTCGCTTGATCTTTTCTCCCTCCCTCCCTCTTTTGCTTGATCTTTTCTCCCTCCCTCCCTCCCTCCCTCGCTTGATCTTTTCTCCCTCCCTCCCTCCCTCCCTCGCTTGATCTTTTCTCCCTCCCTCCCTCCCTCGCTTGATCTTTTCTCCCTCCCTCCCTCCCTCGCTTGATCTTTCCTCCCTCCCTCGCTTGATCTTTCCTCCCTCCCTAACTTGATCTTTTCTCCCTCCCTAACTTGATCTTTTCTCCCTCCCTCCCTCCCTCGCTTGATCTTTTCTCCCTCCCTCCCTCCCTCGCTTGATCTTTTCTCCCTCCCTCCCTCCCTCGCTTGATCTTTCCTCCCTCCCTCCCTCCCTCGCTTGATCTTTCCTCCCTCCCTCCCTCCCTTGATCTTTCCTCCCTCCCTCCCTTGAATTTTCCTCCCTCCCTCGCTCGATCTTTCCTCCCTCCCTCCCTCCCTCGATCTTTCCTCCCTCCATCCCTCCCTCCCTCGCTCGATGTTTCCTCCCTCCCTCCCTCCCTCCCTCCCTCCCTCGATCTTTCCTCCCTCCATCCCTCCCTCCCTCCCTCGCTCGATGTTTCCTCCCTCCATCCCTCCCTCCCTCGCTCGATCTTTCCTCCCTCCATCCCTCCCTCCCTCGCTCGATCTTTCCTCCCTCCCTCCCTCCCTCGCTCGATCTTTCCTCCCTCCCTCGATCTTTCCTCGCTCCCTCGCTCCCTCCCTCCCTCGATCTTTCCTCGCTCCCTCCCTCCCTCGATTTTTCCTCCCTCCCTTGCTCGATCCTCCCTCCCTCCCTCGCTCGATCCTCCCTCCCTCCCTCCCTCGATCTTTCCCCCCCTCCCTCCCTCCCTCGCTCGATCCTCCCTCCCTCCCTCCCTCCCTCGATCTTTCCTCCCTCCCTCCCTCCCTCCCTCGCTCGATCTTTCCTCCCTCCCTCCCTCCCTCGCTCGATCTTTCCTCCCTCCCTCCCTCCCTCGCTCGATCTTTCCTCCCTCCCTTGCTCGATCTTTCCTCCCTCCCTCCCTCCCTCCCTCCCTCCCTCCCTCCCTCGCTCGATCTTTCCTCCCTCCCTCCCTCGCTCGATCTTTCCTCCCTCCCTCCCTCTCTCCCTCGCTCGATCTTTCCTCCCTCCCTCCCTCCCTCCCTCCTTCGCTCTCTCTTTCCTCCCTCCCTCCTTCGCTCTCTCATTCCTCCCTCCCTCCTTCGCTCTCTCATTCCTCCCTCCCCCCCTCCCTCGCTCTCTCATTCCTCCCTCCCTCCCTCCCTCCCTCTCTCTCTTTCCTCCCTCCCTCGCTCTCTCATTCCTCCCTCGCTCTCTCATTCCTCCCTCGCTCTCTCATTCCTCCCTCGCTCTCTCACTCCTCCCTCGCTCTCTCATTCCTCCCTCCCTCCTTCGCTCTCTCATTCCTCCCTCCCTCTCCCTTTCCTCCCTCCCTCCCTCTACCTCTCCCTTTCCTCCCTCCCTCCCTCTACCTCTCCCTTTCCTCCTCCCTCCCTCCCTCTCTTTCCTCCCTCCCTCCCTCTCTTTCCTCCCTCCCTCCCTCTCTTTCCTCCCTCCCTCCCTCTCTTTCCTCCCTCCCTCCCTCTCTTTCCTCCCTCCCTCCCTCTCTTTCCTCCCTCCCTCTCTCTCTTTCTTCCCTCCCTCTCTCTCTTTCCTCCCTCCCTCTCTCTCTTTCCTCCCTCCCTCTCTCTCTTTCCTCCCTCCCTCTCTCTCTTTCCTCCCTCCCCCTCTCTCTCTTTCCTCCCTCCCTCTCTCTCTCTCTCTTTCCTCCCTCCCTCCCTCCCTCGCTCTCTCTTTCCTCCCTCCCTCCCTCGCTCTCTCTTTCCTCCCTCCCTCCCTCGCTCTCTCTTTCCTCCCTCCCTCCCTCGCTCTCTCTTTTTTCTCTCCCTCCCTCGCTTTCTCTTTTTTCCCTCCCTCCCTCGCTCTCTTTTTTCCCTCCCTCCCTCGCTCTCTCTTTTTTCCCTCCCTCCCACGTTCTCTCTTTTTTCCCTCCCCCCCTCGCTCTCTCCTCCCTCGCTCTCTCTTTCCTCCCTCCCTCCCTCCCTCTCTCTTTCCTCCCTCGCTCTCTCTTTCCTCCCTCCCTCCCTCTCTCTTTCCTCCCTCCCTCCCTTCCTCTCTCTTTCCTCCCTCCCTCCCTCTCTCTTTACTCCCTCCCTCCCTCTCTCTTTACTCTCTCCCTCCCTCTCTCTTTACTCCCTCCCTCCCTCGCTCTCTCTTTCCTCCCTCCCTCGCTCTCTCTTTCCTCCCTCCCTCCCTCTTTCCTCCCTCCCTCCCTCTCTTTCCTCCCTCCCTCCCTCTCTTTCCTCCCTCCCTCCCTCCCTCTCTTTCCTCCCTCCCTCTCTCTCTTTCCTCCCTCCCTCTCTCTCTCTTTCCTCCCTCCCTCCCTCTCTCTCTCTTTCCTCCCTCCCTCCCTCGCTCTCTCTTTCCTCCCTCCCTCCCTCGCTCTCTCTTTCCTCCCTCCCTCCCTCGCTTTCTCTTTTTTCCCTCCCTCCCTCGCTCTCTCTTTTTTCCCTCCCCCCCTCGCTCTCTTTTTTCCCTCCCTCCCTCCCTCCCTCCCTCTCTCTTTCCTCCCTCGCTCTCTCTTTCCTCCCTCCCTCCCTCTCTCTTTCCTCCCTCCCTCGCTCTCTCTTTCCTCCCTCCCTCCCTCGCTCTCTCTTTCCTCCCTCCCTCCCTCGCTCTCTCTTTCCTCCCTCCCTCCCTCTCTCTTTCCTCCCTCCCTCCTTCCCTCTCTTTCCTCCCTCCCTCCCTCTCTTTCCTCCCTCCCTCCTTCCCTCTCTTTCCTCCCTCCCTCTCTCTCTTTCCTCCCTCCCTCTCTCTCTTTCCTCCCTCCCTCCCTCGCTCTCTCTTTCCTCCCTCCCTCCCTCGCTCTCTCTTTCCTCCCTCCCTCCCTCGCTCTCTCTTTCCTCCCTCCCTCCCTCGCTTTCTCTTTTTTCCCTCCCTCCCTCGCTCTCTCTTTTTTCCCTCCCCCCCTCGCTCTCTTTTTTCCCTCCCCCCCTCGCTCTCTCTTTCCTCCCTCCCTCTCTCTTTCCTCCCTCGCTCTCTCTTTCCTCCCTCCCTCCCTCTCTCTTTCCTCCCTCCCTCGCTCTCTCTTTCCTCCCTCCCTCCCTCGCTCTCTCTTTCCTCCCTCCCTCCCTCGCTATCTCTTTCCTCCCTCCCTCCCTCGCTCTCTCTTTCCTCCCTCCCTCCCTCGCTCTCTCTTTCCTCCCTCCCTCCCTCGCTCTCTCTTTCCTCCCTCCCTCCCTCGCTCTCTCTTTCCTCCCTCCCTCCCTCCCTCCCTCGCTCTCTCTTTCCTCCCTCCCTCCCTCCCTCCCTCCCTCGCTCTCTCTTTCCTCCCTCCCTCCCTCTCTCCCTCGCTCTCTCTATCCTCCCTCCCTCCCTTCACTTTCCCCCCCATCTCCCTTCACTTTCCCCCCCATCTCCCTTCACTTTCCCCCCATCTCCCTTCACTTTCCCCCCATCTCCCTTCACTTTCCCCCCATCTCCCTTCACTCTTCCCCCTCTACTCCCTTCACTCTTCCCCCCTGTACTCCCTTCACTCTTCCCCCCTCTACTCCCTTCACCTTTCCCCCCTCTACTCCCTCCACTCTTCCCCCCTCTATTCCCTCCACTCTTCCCCTCTCTATTCCCTCCACTCTTCCCCTCTGTAGTCCCTCCACTCTTCCCCTCTCTAGTCCCTTCATTCTTCCCCCCTGTCTATTCAGCTCTATAGTCCCTTCACTCTTCCCTTCTCTACTCCAGTCACTCGTCCCCTCTGTCCTTTCCCCTCTCTAGTCTATCTCGTCCCCTCTGTCTCTTCCCCTCTCTCTACTGTACATAGCAGGTTTGTAATTATACTCACCCGAATGCCCTGAAGTACGTTCAGCTAAACTGACATACAAAGTGATTGCTTTCACAGTGGCCTGCCCTCTGATATGTAGGTGTTTCTGTTGAAGGGTCTGGAAGAGAAGGTGGTGAGAGATCAGTTAAATATGTCTTGTATTAAGCCTTAAAAGAGAATGGCTGGATGGGGGTGAAGGAACCTTGATAACAATCTACTGATCCTTCAACCAGTGTTACCTGTCTCACTTTTAGCCTCTCTCTCCTAGTGGTACATGTCCCTGTGCCTCACCAGTGAAGTCAGCACATGAAGAGGCACTTTGTGAAGAAAACTTCTTTTTCAGCGAATGGGGGGGGGGGGGGGGGCATCTGCTGTCATACTCCTCTCTGGATAGCCCCATTAACCATTTCTTCAGCATCCAAAGGGGCAAATAAGTCCACTGAAGTGTAAAGGTTAAAACAGGAGTGGTGAGGTCTTGCTTGTATACCAAATGGGTTTTACACTTGTGGGCAGTTAGTGATCACATGAGTGGGCCATCAACGAGCTGAAATTCACTTGACTTTGGATTAGGCAGTGTGTTGTCTCAGCACAGAGGTTGGCAATGAAACCTGTGGTCAACGTGATGCATTTATGTTGGACTGTTTTGGTGAGTTTTAGATGTATGAGCCATGCTAATAACATCAGTCCATCTAGGATTATATGAAGATTTTACGAAATTGCGAGAGATGTGTTGTGTCACCTCCACAGGACCTATGACTTACACATTTAAGAGCTGTTGTTTTTATGTTGCTCAGGTTTGATAACCAAGAGAGCTTTTTGTCAAATGTGAGGCCTAGAAACTTCATTGAATCATTGATCTTCAGTACATTGTTCTTTGTGACCATGGTTTGTGGAATGTAAATGGATGATGAATGTAGCAAATGGATGTCAGCAGTTTTCCCCAATGAAAACATGCAACCATTGCACACTGTCTACTCAGTCAGCCCCTTGATATCCACTATATCACTGTTGCAGGGTTGGAGTAGGAGCAAAATGTGCCTTAAATAAGTGATTAAGCCCACCTCTCTGGATTCGTAATCATGTACATTGATAATGTAGGTTGTAATTCTCAGTATATCCAACCCCCCTCTCCCCCTCTCCCTACTCCCTATGGACACTGTTCTCCTATTAAAATCTATTGGACAGGACTTTGTATGTGAAGAATTACATAAAGATTGGAGTCGTACCCAAAGGCCAGATTCATGAAACTATCAGATGGTATTATGCCTCCATGTAGTAACATAGCCTTTCTGTGAGAAGATGCATACTATGTAATGCCTACATAGGATAGTGTGCTTCCAGCTGGATCAGATTATCAGTGGTGAGTTCATATCTCTGGAACCAAGTAAGTGGATTCAAATACTATATGGCAGTTCATCATCCCCTCCAAGGTCAGTTTTTTCTAACTAATCTCAGAAGTTGTTTTTTGCCTCAGAAATTCGTTTCATTCAAGCTTAAAACATGCTTAAGGATCCTGTGGTATTTAACATCTCCAAATTGCAGCAACAGGTCCAACGCAGATAGGAGATCTTTCTGTGATCAACAGCAATCCTCCTCAAATCTTTATTGGCATGGCTCACCGCTGCAGCACTGTAAAATGTTCACAAAAATCCACATTGCTGTATGCAGTTGCTGCACCTGTTCCATCCACATAATCTTGTTGGGCTTTTTCCCGTTCCACTTACTATGAGTGCAGAATCCTTTCCCTTAAATACTGGATGGTTATAATTAAAATTTTCCTATTTAACACTTTATAACACACAAACTAATTACAGTATGAGGAGCAAACTTGGTAGCATTAATGTCAAGGATGTGAGAAAGAGAAATAAAGCAGAATCAGTACAATTGAAACACTTTTAATGTGGTGCTACAGTACATCATACCATTACATACTGGTACCACTACTTTTACAAAAGGGGCTCTATATATTGCCCGTCAGTGTCCAGAAAAGTCCGAAAGCACAGAATTGCATTCTACACAACAGAACAAAGCATGTCCGTAGATATGCTGGCTACCTCTCTTGATGTACTGTGCTTCAGATCAGTACATGTGTGAATGTTCCCCTGATAAACCCTATCCTTCAGCTAGCCCCACAACCAGAAATCACAGGGAGTCACATTAGGTGATCGTGCTAGCCAAGCATTTGGAAACAGGCAGCTGATATTGGTGAACTTCATGAGAGATGTGTGGTGGAACCCCATCTTACATGAAAACTGTTGAGTTCAACGCATCTCCCTCTTGTGCTGGCAAAGCATATGTCAGCAATGCTGGCCAGTCGCACTGCACGTCTTTGGTCCTGGAGCGCCAACCTGTTCAGAAAAAGAATGGGCCATTGATGAACTTAGCTGTGAAGCCACACCATATGGTGGCACATTCATCATACAGAGGAACTTCATGCACAGTGACTGGAGGTGAAAATCCCCATACTTGGCAATTCTATGTGTTCAACCCACCCGTCGGAGGAAAATGAGCTTCATCTGTGCATAGGATGATCAAAGGCCAGCCCTCATCAACTTCAATCCTTGGGAGAAAGTGGAGAGCAAAGTCGACATGTCATTGTGCATGCTGTGGTGCAAGCTGCTGTATGATATGAATCTTGTATGGATACCATATGCGAATGGCTCAAAGCACCTTGTGTACAGTGGACCACGGGATGGTCAACTGTTGTGACACAGCGCGCGCATTGCCTGATGATTGGGAAGTGCACGCAGTGTTGTCTGCCATAACAGCAGAAATTTCATCAACCATGTGTGGTGCAACTGGTCATCGGCAGTGACATCCAGTTCTCCAGTTGATTCAAACTTTTTCATCATGCTCTGCACAACAGGTGGTGGAAGAGGACCCTTCTGTAATCCTTTCAGCTGGTGATATTCTTGATGTGCAGCTGCAGCATTACTGTTGTTTTGATAATAGAGCTTCACCAATAATGCCGTGCTCCATTTGTCCAAGCTCATGTTGACACGTCAACAAGTGATCTGTGATTGGTCAGGTGTGTGACACTATGAATCATGATGACTGATCATGGCATCTGGTGGCCATAGTTGGAACTGGACGGTGGCGCTGTGACACATGGAAATCATGCATCCCATACCCTAGACTTTAATGCTACCATGTTTGGCTGTTGTTGTTGTGGTCTTCAGTCCTTAGACTGGTTTGATGCAGCTCTCCATGCTATTCTATCCTGTGCAAGCCTCTTCATCTCCCAGTACCTACTGCAGCCTACATCCTTATGAATCTGCTCAATCTATTCATCTCTTGGTCTCCCTCTTCGATTTTTACCCTCCACGCTGCCCTCCAATGCTAAATTTGTGATCCCTTGATGCCTCAGAATATGCCCTACCAACCGATCCCTTCTTCTAGTCGAGTTGTGCCACAAATTTCTCTTCTCCCCAATTCTATTCAATACCTCCTCATTAGTTATGTGATCTACCAATCTAATCTTCATCATTCTTCTGTAGCACCACATTTCAAAAGCTTCTATCCTCTTCTTGTCCAAACTATTTATCGTCCATGCTTCACTTCCATACATGGCTGCACTCCGTACAAATACTTTCAGAGACAACTTCCTGACGTTTAAATCTATACTCGATGTTAACAAATTTTTCTTCTTCAGAAACGCTTTCCTTGCCATTGCCAGTCTACATTTTATATCCTGTCTTCGACCATCATTAGTTATTTTGCTCCCCAAATAGCAAAACTCCTTTACTACTTTAAGTGTCTCATTTCCAAATCTAATTCCCTCAGCATCACCTGACTTAATTCCACTACAGTCCATTATCCTCATTTTGCTTTTGTTGATGTTCATCTTATATCTGATACCCTTCTTTCAAGACACTATCCATTCCGTTCAACTGCTCTTCCAAGTCCTTTGCTGTCTCTGACAGAATTACAACGTGATCGGCGAACCTCAGAGTTTTTATTTCTTCTCCATGGATTTTAATACCTACTCCAAACTTTTCTTTTGTTTCCTTTACTGCTTACTCAATATACAGATTGAATAACATCGGGGATAGGCTACAACCCTGTCTCACTCCCCCCCCCCCCCCTTCCCTTTCATGTCCCTCAACTCTTATAACTGCCATCTGGTTTCTGTACAAATTGTAAATAGCCTTTCGCTCCCTGTATTTTACCCCTGGCACCTTCAGAATTTGAAAGATAGTATTCCAATCAACATTGTCAAAAGCTTTCTCTAAGTCTACAAATGCTAGAAATGTAGGTTTGCCTTTCCTTAATCTTTCTTCTAAGATAAGTCGGAGGGTCAGTATTGCCTCACGTGTTCCAACATTTCTACGGAATCCAAACAGATCTCCCCCAAGGTCGGCTTCCATCAGTTTTTCAATTCATCTGTAAAGAATTCACGTTAGTATTTTGCAGCTGTGACTTATTAAACTGATAGTTCGGTAATTTTCACATCTGTCAACACCTGCTTTCTTTGGGATTGGAATTATTATATTCTTCTTGAAGTCTGAGGGAATTTTGCCTGTCTCATACATCTTGCTCACTAGATGGTAGAGTTTTGTCAGGACTGGCTCTCTCAAGGCTGTCAGTAGTTCTAATGGAATGTTGTCTACTCCCGGGGCCTTGTTTTGACTTAGGTCTTTCAGTGCTCTGTCAAACTCTTCACACAGTGTCATATCTCCCATTTCATCTTCGTCTACATCCTCTTCCATTTCCATAATATTGTCTTCAAGTACATCGCCCTTGTATAGACCCTCTATATACTCCCTCCACCTTTCTGCTTTGCCTTCTTTGCTTAGAACTGGGTTTCCATCAAAGCTCTTGATATTCATGCAAGTGGTTCTCCTTTCTCCAAAGGTCTCTCTAATTTTCCTGTAGGCAGTATCTATCTTACCCCTCATGAGATAAGCCTCTACATCCATACATTTGTCCTCTAGCCATCCCTGCTTAGCCATTTTGCACTTCCTGTCGATCTCATTTTTGAGACGTTTGTATTCCTTTTTGCCTGCTTCATTTACTGCATTCTTCTATTTCCTCCTTTCATCAATTAAATTCAATATTTCTCCTGTTACCCAAGGGTTTCTACTAGCCCCCGTCTTTTTACCTACTTGATCCTCTGCTGCCTTCACTATTTCATCCCTCAAAGCTACCCATTCTTCTTCTACTGTATTTCTTTCCCCCATTCTTCTTCTACTGTATTTCTTTCCCCCATTCTTCTTCTACTGTATTTCTTTCCCCCATTCCTGTCAATTGTTCCCTCATGCTCTCCCTGAAACCCTGTACAACCTCTGGTTCTTTCAGTTTATCCAGGTCCTATCTCCTTAAATTCCAACCTTTTTGCAGTTTCTTCAGTTTTAATCTACAGTTCATAACCAATAGATTGTGGTCAGAGTCCACATCTGCCCCTGCAAATGTCTTACAATTTAAAATCTGGTTCCTAAATCTCTGTCTTACCATTATATAATCTATCTGATATCTTCTACTATCTCCATGATTCTTCCATGTATACAACCTTCTTTAATGATTCTTGAACCAAGTGTTAGCTATGATTAAGTTATGCTCTGCGCAAAATTCTACCAGGCGGCTTCCTCTTTCATTTCTTAGCCATAATTCATATTCACCTACTATGTTTCCTTCTCTCCCTTTTCCTACCCTCGAATTCCAGTCACCCATGACTACTAAATTTTCGTCTCCCTTCACTACCTGAATAATTTCTTTTATCTCATCATACATTTCATCAATTTCTTCGTCATCTGCAGAGCTAGTTGGCATATAAACTTGTGCTACTGTAGTAGGCGTGGGCTTCATGTCTATCTTGGCCACAATAATGCGTTCACTATGCAGTTTATAGCAGCTTACCCGTACTCCAATTTTTTTATTCAATATTAAACCTACTCCTGCATTACCCCTATTTGATTTTGTATTTATAACCCTGTATTCACCTGACCAGAAGTCTTGTTCCTCCTGCCACTGAACTTCACTAATTCCCATTATATCTAACTTTAACCTATCCATTTCCCTTTGTAAATTTTCTAACTTGCCTACCTGATTAAGGGATCTAACATTCCACGCTCCGATCCGTAGAACGCCAGTTTTCTTTCTCCTGATAACGATGTCCTCTTGAGTAGTCCCCGCCCATTTGGTACATGTACAGTAATTAGTTTCTCTGTCATAAAATTTTCAATAGGGAAAGTTTACAATATTATGATAGGAAAGCTGCTACTCAGCATACAGCAGAGATGCCGAGTCGCAGACAGGCACAACAAACCGACTCTCACAATTAAAGCTTTCAGCCATTAAGGCCTTTGTCAACAACACACACACACACACACACACACACACACACACACACACACACATGCAAATGAAACTCTCACACACGACTGCAGTCTCAGGTGGGCCTGAGACTGCCGTTGTGTGTGAGTTGCTTGCTGCCTGAGACTGCAGTCACCTGTGTGAGTTGTGTTTGCACACCCGTGTGTGTGTGTGTGTGTGTGTGTGTGTGTGTGTGTGTGTGTGTATTGTTGACAAAGGCCTTAATGGCCGAAAGCTTTAATTGTGAGAGTCTTTGTGTTGTTCCTGTCTGTGACTCGGCATCTCGGCTGTATGGTGAGTAGCAACTTTCCTTCTCATAATATTGTTACATTCCATCCTGGATTTTCCATTGTTTGTTAGGGGAAGTTTGATTATAATCACTTGGTGTATGAGCACATGACCTCTTTGTTCTTTCTAAACTGGCATCCAATACCTAACTTTATTTGTGGCATCTAATGTACACTCCTCCCATGACTGCTACCTAGAAGCAAGACAGTTTTTGATATCTACTTGATTTTCTTTATGTCCTAGCCTGAAAGTCATTATTGTGTGTCAGCTCCACCACACTTTTCTCTGAAGTTACCTTGAGGCAGCACCTGTCATGTTTCAGGCTACAATTGCTAATTCCTAATTTCAGGTTTGCTTTCTAAATTCTTGTCCTCTCTTTTTTCCCCCCCTGGTTATCTTCATCCATTTTGCACTTGAATGTCATTAAAAGTGCGCTATTTCAAATTCTGCCGGCCGGTGTGGCCAAGCGGTTCTAGGCGCTTCAGTCTGGAACTGCGCGACTGCAGCGGTCGCAGGTTCGAATCCTGCCTCGGGCCTGGATGTGTGTGTTGTCCTTAGGTTAGTTAGGTTTAAGTAGTTCTAAGTTCTAGGGGACTGATGACCTCAGATGTTAAGTCCCATAGTGCTCAGAGCCATTTGAACCATTTTCTAACTCTACCTGAAGGCCACAAATATGTTTTTGCTGTTAACTAACTTAAATAATCTGCAGATCCAAAGAAGTGTCTCCGAACTACAACCATCCCAATGAAAGATCAAAGCAAAATCTTCATGTTACACCCAGACTGACTAGCCTATGGTAATGGCCACATGCTACTAATTTTATAACAGAGAACAATAACACAAACTCAAAATGCAGAACAGAAAGAACTCTAAACACTTGAAAAGAAATGGCAGATATCATTCAATGGGCTGAACACCAAAGCAGTTCAGTTAATTTCATCAGACTATAAGGAGTTATTAAAATAAAATGAAGTAAATGACCGACATATTGAAATTTTGTACTTCATCAGGTCTGAAAAACCATTGTGTTAGGTTTTTTGCTGGCAGTACACTGCCAGTTGTATGCATGAGAGCAAGAAGAGGAAATTCTACATTGATGGATGGGGTGAGTGGTACAGACTATCTGCATATTACGTATTCTGTCCAAAATTGTATACATTTTTTATTGCTGATAATTTTATTTATTAGAGTTTTCCTAGATAATCTTGAAGCATAGTAAAGCTCCAAACACATAATATTGTTTACTGTCTGTGATATGTTTGCTAATGTTGCAGGTGAGCATATTAGGTAGTTTATGTATCCTGTTGCAATTAAAAAAAAAAGTTGTATCAGCTCTGAAGAACTGAATCAGCTCAAGTGCATGTTCCAAAGTAATTAAAATTTTTCACTGAAAAGTAAATCTAAAAAATGCAACAGTATTCAAAGATTAGGAGAGGAGGTGTATACAATTTTTAAGTCCTCTGGGGCAGTTCTGTTGCCATTGTACTTGATTGATTAGAAATGCAGTTATGTAAGTGTTGAGACTGAAAGAAATTAATAAATGCTAATAAAAAGATCACAGACGTGACCTGATCTCCCATACCCATTGAAACTGTTAACACTTGTTAGTACACGAGAGAGTCAAAAATCAATAAATGAAAAGATAGGCCAACAAGATTAATCTCCTGCTTGAAAATACTACTCATTCTTCTCATTGGAGTGCTGACAAAACAGAAGTTCCACTAAATTCAAATATAATGTTGCTTAAATGTAATACTGGTCATGTGTGTTTCACTTATCAGCTTTCTGCATAAACCAAAGAACTACAGTGAAGGAAAATAACAAAATGTACGAGGGGCATACAGTAAGTAATACAAAACATTTTTTTCAAAAAGCAAGTTGGTTTAATTCAGAATTCGAATACATCATATTATTCTCCCTTCTTTTGGCTACAAAACCCTCTTTTTCAACATAATCTCCATTTAGTGTGGTGACCTTATGCCACTTTACTGGGAGGACCTGTAGGCCTGCACGATGCCACTCTACTGGTTGATGTCAGATCAGTGTCTTGATGCATCAATAACGTTCCCACTATCCACACACTGCTTCCCCCAGAGTGCATCCTTCAATGAGGGAAACAGATGAAAGTAAGAAAATTTGAGATACGGGCTGTAGGGTGGACGAGGAGGAAAATTCAATAAAGTTTTCTGAATTCCTCTTGGGTGAGGCTTTGCATTGCCATGAAGAAGGAGAAGTTTGTGTGCATTTTTGTTAGGAGGAACATGCTGAAGTCATTTCTTCAATTTCCTTCGGGTAGCAAAATAAACTTCAGAGTTGTTATTGCACAATGAGACAAGACATCAAACAGAATAACCTCTTCAGAGTCCCAAAAGTCTGTTGCCATGACTTTACCGACTGAAGGTGTGGCCGGCTTTGAACATTTTCTTTGGAGGATAGATGGTGTGGCGCCACTCTGTGGGTTATCATTTTGTTTCCAGTGTACAATGATGAACCTATGTTTCATTGTCTCTGACAATGTTTTACAAAAAATTGTCACTCAACCTCACAACGTGCTAGGAATTCTGCCCAGATGGTCATTTGTTGCTCATCGTGGTCTTCAGTGAGGCAGTGGGGAACCCAGAGGGCACAAACATTAGAGTACCCCACCAGGTAGACAAGTGTGTCAGCACTAGCAACAGAGATATCAAGTTGACCAGCGAGGTGATTGTTGTAATGCATCGATCACAGTAAATGAGTGCGTGTTCTCATTTCAGCATTGCAGGTGATTGGACAGGTTTGCACAGCCTTGTTGCGATGATGACAGAAGCTTCACCCAGTAACTCACCATGCCTTTGTTCACTGCCAAGCCTCCGTAGACATAGAGCAAGTTCCTGTGAATATCTGTGATGCTCTGGTTTTCAGCCAAAAGAAACTCAGTGACAGCTCTCCACTTGAAACTCACCTCCGTTACAGGTGCCATTTTGAAGGCTATGTATAGTGCCACCACCTATCAGAACTTTATGAAACTATAGGGGCTGAAGTCAGAATATTTCACCTTGGCCCACAAGAAATTCCACATTTTTTCAACCCAAACTGGCTAAGAAAAAAAAAAAGAAAGTATTGCATTACTTATTAACCGCCCTACATAGAATGGTAATACAGAGTACAGATTACGGCAAGACGTAGTATGTTAATGAGAGGAAACAGTGAAAATTAGATGGCATAGCTGTAATCAGTTCTTGAAGTCTCACTGTAACCCTTACTGTAAAATATAAACACCATTCACAATAAAGTAGAAACCTTGCTTAAGAGCAGTGTGCACACAGCCATGAACTTTTCTAGTGCTGCAGTAGATCTCTATTACAAATGTAACATGAACCTTGGCAAGAAGCAGTGTGTGCTATTATTTTCGATGGTTTTTCAGATATGCCAATATTTCCTAAGAAAGCTCGGAAACTATAAGTGCAATTAATCATATTTTAAACAATGATTTATCACTATTATTTAAATGAAGATTTGGGAATGTGCTAAGTATTTCACACCAGTTGGGCCGAATTAATTCTTGGAATGTTATTTCAAAGAGAGAGAGAGAGAGAGAAAAAAAATGAATATGTGGTGTGTGTTATCCACTATCTAGTGGTTTGACCTTTCATTACACTGCTGTAGTCTGAGAGTATTCTTTATAATTATTGATTATCCTGAGCATGAATGAACATATTCTGTGGAGGATGTATAGTTTCATGCCTTATTCTTGTTTGCCCAGGGTTTCTACCTCGACAGAACCAACCAGATAGTCAACAAGAACTTTCGTATTCTGAATATCACATGTCATCAGATGGAATGGCAAATAGCTGTCCAAACTGTGGGAAAATTTACCAACACAGAAGAACCATGCTATCACACCTTAAACTACAGTGTGGGAAGGAAGCACAGTTTCCATGCCCATTTTGTCACAAGAAATACAGGAAAAAGTCATCTGTTATTTTTCATGTAACCCGTGTCCACAGAAGTTTTATCAGCCCTTCTTCTTTAAGTCAGAGTAGTATATTTTAAATCAGGTGTATCATCTGAACTGAAAATTAATGTGTGTGGAAATGTCTGTACTACTGTGGATTTGTAAGCCTGTAGTTTGGACTCACTTGTATTCTGTCTGCTGTCTAGTTCTAGTAAGACATCAATGCTCACTTCACTTAGAGAACACTGGACTTATTTTAACCTCAGCATGATTCAAAGATTTGAGGTGTACTGAACCAAAGACAACGTGATTTTTTTAATATTTCTGTTAGTTTGTTTGTTTGCATTGTGTATAATTTTTTGATATATATTAATACGTTGTGGTGTTGTAAACTGTATTCTGGTTAATTATCATGATATTCATAGAAATAATGTCAGTGTAGATGCAGTTCTCTCTTCATTCCTGTCACCAGTATTGATTAATTGTGTTCATTTACATACTTTTCTCATTTTAGATATAACTGAAATCGATGTCATGGCAAAATAATAGGAGTGACTAAATGATTATTTATTTCCATTTATGGGTATAATTGTGAAGCTACTATCCATTGGTCTTGTGAAGAAGGGTGGAGGGATGGGGTGTGAAACATATTACTATATTTTGTAGATAGTAATTTTGATAGACTCACTACTGTCTCCATGTTTTATGAAAGCTGTCACAATATTTAAGATCATAACATGTGTCTTTATTATATACAAGTCCTTGTGTATTTCTGGCTGAACATCTTCCTGTGATACTTAAGAAGTCAACAATTACTCATACTGAGCATTTGTTTAAATGAATTTTCCATGCACCCTATTAAATTTTGAATTTCGTGTCAAATATTAAATATGGGTGATCTCAAACATACCAGAGTTTCTTATCCTTAGGTACATGACATCTCCCAGATCCATATGAATAGTGATATGCAATATTTCAGAAATCTAGTTTATTCCATATGCAACATACAACAGTGCTCTGTATGGGTTCTGATACTGAATTTGGTAAATCCTTAGGGATATACCTCCCAAACAAGGATTTCACCTTTGTATCACTATTTCCAGTCTGTACCTACTCCCAGCTGTATGTCTTATGAGTTATGTCTCTTTACTTCTTGTTGCAGTTCTGTCTCCAGCATATCCCATACTGAGGAAGACAGGACCACGTCATTTATGAGCTTATCTACACATAGCCCCCTTCTCTCCACCCCCTCCTTCCTCATACATAGCAATCATATTTGAAGTATGCAAGTGGGAAGTGTCCACCACTACATCATATTGTATGTTTCCATGTATATCCTACTGTAAACCTACACTACTCCCTTTCCATCTGCCTCTGCTACACTCCCAACCTCACAGCCTTGATCCTCACCTTTCCCACTCTCTCTTCACCTTTTCGAAGTGTGTATTGGAGGGGCAGTTACCCCCTTCTAACTGTTATCCTCTGTTCACCATGGTCCATCTTTAATTGCAACTACTACTCCACCCATATTTCTTAACCAGGCACAAAACACAATGTCCCTTTCCCTTAATTAATCTACATTGTCATGACCCAAGAAAACTACAACTATGCCTGAGTTCTTTTTGTTAGGCATGGAAATCAAAAATAGCATCTCTGAATCCTTCTCATCTCTCCAAAAGAGGTATTCAGCTACAAAATGTTTAGTCTCAGCTTTCTCCTGCTGTTAACTTCGTGTTCATTAAGTAATATCCTTGTGAAAGCTCCGTGTGGAATATTTACGATGTACAGAGAGAGGCAAAAAGATTGCCCAGCCTGAATAATTTAGAGTCCAAGAACAGAGCCACGCCCAAGTTTGCAAGTGCCAGTGTTCACAACTGTGGCAGTCTGTGGAGCTTCAGCTTGGAGTTTAATCATCAAATAGAAGCAATATAATAGTTAGGATGTAGTGTATGTTGAGATTCATTACCATTTGACTCATCATGTCATTTCTTTTGAAAATCATTATTCGAGCATGTAGAAATGACTGAAATATAGGAACTCCACATTGGTAGAATAACTTTGATGATGAGTGTTTCACATCTGTTTCAATGGCTGAGTGAATAGGCTGATGGTTTACGAACATTAAGGATGAGCATTTTAATAAAACTGGAGTCAATTGTCTGTCCTTTTTTTCTGTTATTTAGCTGTGTGCAGGTAATATTTTAAACCTTAATTCGCCGTGAATTGAACATTTGTAGGATCTTCTAGGTTCCATATTCTTTCAAAAGATTCCATTTTATAATAGTCTTATCTTTAAACAAACAGGCAAATGTCAAAATGGCCAACATGAATGTTCACAAGCGAGTAACTGCTCTCTTTGAAAATGGTTTTAGTGCATCTGAGGCAGGACTTTGTTATGGTGTTGATGCTTCACAGTAAGGAGATGGATTAGACAGTTTAGAGATAATGGTGAGGTAACAAAACATCCAATACCTGGAAGATCACAGGTCTCTATATGGAGAGAAGATGAGGAGTTGGTCAGGCTGACCCTGAATGTTTCTTTGTCAATCATCTGGGCACAAGCAAGAGCTCCACATTTCCCAGGCTCATCGGGAACTGCACTGAGAAGATTAAGGGACCATGGAATCAGGTCCCATCATCCTCTTATCAAAGAACCATTGTCTGATAAGCTATGGATAGAATAGCAGTTGTGAGTTCCTGGGAAGATGTCTATTGAAGGAATGCCATTTTCTCTAAGGAGAGCACAATTGAGTCCACGAGCATAGGTCTGGCTCTTTTTACCGCACAGATGGGCAACGATATGATGTGCACTTTGTAGCCACACATGCTAAAAGTGGATACATAAGTGTGAAATGTTGGACTGGATATGTCACATTGGTAAAGGAAAATTAGAATGTATCCAAGGCATGTTCAGTTCAGCATGGTGTGAACATTTCGTTGAAAATGTAATTATCCCTGGAGCTTCACTTTGGTACCCTCAACGACACCTGACTTACCAGCATGATAATCATCTATCACACATTAGAATTAGGATTCAGAGCTGGTTTCAAAGGAGAAGGAATATTATTCAATGCCTTCCATGGCCTCCAAAGAAACCTGATCTCAATCCCATAGAGCACGTATGGCCTCAACTTAAGAAGACTCTGTGGGACAACTGGCCAGACCTTCCTCTGGGGACTCTGAATGCCCTATGGGATTTGGTTCATTCTTCATAAGAGAGAATTGCCATGGATGAGGACTTTTTCCATAGACTTGTAAATTCTGTGCTTGGAAGGATCCAAGCTGTTCTTGATGTCAATGGCATGTGGACAAAGTACTGAAACTATATGTAACATACTCTTCATTTTATTTTATTTCATTTTTCTGTTAATTGCTTGCATAGATATTAGACCAACAATATTAATTTCAAAATACGAATCTACCTGCTACTATATTACTTGTATTTTTATGGGAAGTCAGATGAGTATCACTCTTCAAGAAATGTTATTTTTATTGTTATGGAAGGTCAAATGCTGTAAATATTGCTTTCCAAGGAAGATTATTTGTAGACATCAAATTCATAAAACATAATTAGTTATTTACTGAAGAGAATATTAAAAAAGTAAAAAATGAAAACATAATTTAATGACGAAAAGTAAATAAAGTACAAAACATTTGTGACACGATTAAAAAAAAAGTGGTGTGTGAGATTCGATCTGACATATACTACAGTAAGCTGACACACTACCAAGGAGCTACCAATCTCTGGTTTTAGTGTAACGTTTGAATAGGCCTACTGTAGTTGAAGAATGAATATTTAACTGGAAATAACAGATACAGGAAAGATCATCCTTGTGCTTTTGTAAACCACGTGTAAGGACTCAGAAAAATATGCCAGTTACCTAATACGTTTCTCTTAGCTGAAAACTACAGAGACCCCAGGTGGCAGTCAAAGAAATTACAAACAAATACATTACCAGAGAAGAAAAATTGCTGCTCACCATATAGCGGAGATGCTGAGTCGTGATAGGCACTACAAAAAGATTCACACAATTATAGCTTTTTCCTTTGTTGGCAAACAAATACATCTATTTTCAATATTTTTACTTTAACCATTTGTCTGTTTGTTTAAAGGTTAGCCTATTATAAAGTAGGATCTTTTAAAATAATTTGTAACCGAGAAAAGCTTACAGCTACAAAATTTGTAGCGAACTGAGGTTTAGAATATTACCTGCACAGGTCTATTTAAAAAAAGACAGTTGACTCCAGCTAGATTTGAATGCTCATCGTTAATATTTGTAAACTGTCAGCCTAGCCACTCAGCCATTGAAACAGAGGTGAAATGCTCATCACTGTAGTAATTCTACCGATGTGGAGTTCTTGTATGTTTCTACATGCTTGAATAATGATTTTTAGAAGAAATGATACAATGAGCTAAATGGTGATGGATCTCAACATATACTGTATCCTAACTATTATATTGCTTCAATTTGATGATATAAACACAAGGCTGAAGCTCCACAGACTGCTAGAGTTGTGAACACTGGCACTTCTAAAGTTGGGCATGCACAGTGCTTTGTCCTTTGACTCTAAATTATTCAGACCAGGCGAAATTTTTGCCTCACATTGTACATCGGCCTATACTCTGTTTTCCAGTTCTGCCACTGATACATCTGTCTCTTTAGAGACGAGGCCATTCATAAAATCAGCAATTTTTTATACTGGCAGTCTGTGTGAACCAGATGTCTATGCATATGAGTGACCAGGGCAAATTGACCATGTTGCTGCTGTATAGAATGTGAGCATTTTCTGTTCTAGCCTTTCTCTCAGAGGTGATAGACCATAACAGTTGTGATTTTCTCGTGTGTATGTCTTGTGTGGATGGTGTAATTGGTGGCAGGTGACCTGCAAAAGGTAGTGATCCAGGTTTGAATCCTCATCTGAAGAACAGTTTTAACTTGTCACATGTTGTGCAGTATGGATAGTTATTACCAAAATAATCCATCCATTAGACATTTATATTTGTTCTTGGTAAATTATTATAGGTTCATTTGAATCATTTCCATGCTGTTACAATTAAATTAATTGTATTTTGTTGGGAAGATTTAAATGACCTCTCAAATACTAACAGGAAACTTTTGCACAGTAATCATATTGCTTATGCTTCAGAAATCATTAAAAAAACAAGTAGTAGATTTGATTAGATTAGATTTTTGTTTTTTGGGTAATATATCACCATTTTCTATTAAAAAGCAATGTTTATCTATAAAAATATATAGAGTGGTGGTTTTAATGTTATACATAATGTACTAGTTTCAATTGTATGTCTCCTGGTTGTACATATTTGGTCTACAGTTAAATACATCTGTAGGATAATCACTGAATCCAAGAAATCCCAGTTAACAGCTTTAAATGAAGACTCTGTGAATAAATTTTAACCAATCCATCCAAGATTATATAATGATTTATTAATGTTAATGAAACAACATACTGGATACCAAACCAAGATAAATCAATCATTAAAAGGATAGAAATTCTTGAAATAAAGTACCGATAATATAAAATCCTGTAAAAGGTGGAAGTTGTAAGAAGTGTAAAACTAAACATTGTAGCTTTTCTTTCACACCTGCATACTTCTTGAAAGCAGCCTACACACATGGGACTGTGTTCTGACTGGAATGTGTGAGGATCTCGAACAAAGTGGGCTGGGCTAACGTGTAAAAGACAGTAATATGTAAAGGCAGTGAACTATCTCTCAAGTGCAGATGCACATTTTCCGCAATGATGCAGACAACGGAGGAATTGAGGAGGCAAGATGGTAGGAAACAAAAACTTCGTTAAAGAAACACAGACAAGTAAGAAGTTGTGAAGAGGTCAGAAAATAGAGTGAGATCATTGGGATGGAGGGAGGGAGGGGTGGGGAGGCTGGTGTAGAACAGGGTCTAGAAGAGACTTTAGAAGATTTGATTTGGTATGTGGGTGATGGGGTACTAATGGTGTGGGATGTGTAACAGCAGTTGGAGTTGACCACATTGTGCTGAATAGCTTGCTGGCCAAACTTGCCAAAGTTTGGCCAGGCCATTTATCTTGGCAGACAGGGACAGCTAGGTTGGGATCGTGCGTGCGTGCGTGTGTGTGTGTGTGTGTGTGTGTGTGTGTGTGTGATGGAGGGAGAGATTGAGTGTTTTTTGTTAGTCAGTCAGCTCTTAAGCAGGACATTCTCCAAAAGCTTAGTGACATTTTCATCTTGTTTGTGTTCCTCTTAACCACTCAGTGCCAGAAGTATCTGTTGAGTGGTTACCTTTACAATTCTATACACATTTTTACAATTTGTTGCAAATTTTATAATTAAGGGAAGAAAGAAAGAAAGAAAGAAAACGTTTAGTTCTGAAAGACTGAAAATTACTGTATTTCAGGCTTGTTTGTGTTGCTAATGTATTAATTTATGTCAATATTCTTCATAAATTTCTAATATTATGTAAATAAAGTTAGAATATTTTATTTCACAGCGGTAATTTAGATAATATAAACATTGCAGTTTGTGTTGCATAGGCATAGTCAAAAAATTTGTTTCAGATTTATGATAGCAGTTATAAAAATCCAGATGACTGACTCTGTGTTCAAAGAAGAAAAATTCTAACCATTTTGGTCTTCACGTAAAGATCTTGTGCTTGTAAAGTAATGTTGAAAGATGAGATTAAATGTGCCGATGTTAATCGCCCCCCCCCCCCCTCCCCCCTTTCTATTCGATAATTTTCCAGTTATATATGAAGAAGTCTGTATCTGTTTTGCTCGCAGTGATTATTTATTCAGTTTTTCATTCTTTATTCTTGTTTGTCCAGGTGTTCTGCCAGGACAGGATCTTCCAGGTAATCAGCAAGAACTTGCATATTTTACTGACTATCCAATGTTCAGAGATGGCACAGCAAACAGCTGTCCAAATTGTGGGAAGATATACCAGTACAGAAGAAGCATGCTAGCACACCTTAGACTCCAGTGTGGTAAAGGAGCCCAGTTTCTATGTCCAGTTTGCAATAAGAGATACAGGCAAAAGTCTTACTTGAATTTTCATATACTGCACAAACACAAAGGCTCTACAGACTCTCCTACACCATCAAATCAAAGTAATACTTACTGAATCAGTGGTGTTTAGGTGGTTCACATGTTTGTATTCACACTGATAATGACAAGCAAAATATTGTGATTAGGCACAATTCAAATAGTGGTTAGGTTCACTTGCATGCAAAATGCTGTCAGGATTTAAATACTATTTTTGCGTGGTGAATGTTAAATATGACTTCCGTTCCTCTCATAAGGTTTGAGATGGATTGACATAAACAGTATCATTATTTTCATCATGTATATTGTAACACTAATGTTTTGCTGTAGTTGTTATGTTATGATATTTCTAAAAATATACATTAGAGGAGAAAAGAAACTAAATGACACTAAAGTGAAATATGAGTCATGTATTTTGTTATTACACTTCATGAATTTTTATCTGTGGGCTCTTTTTTTTAACTTATCCTTGTTCCATGAAATTACAATAAGAAGATTTCACTTAAAGAAAATATGCTAGTAAACATAAACACAGTGAGAATTAACAGTACAGCTTTCAAAGAGAGAGAAACAAATTCCTGTATTCTGCGTAAAATTATATTTCTGTATTGTACATATGTATTTCTTCAAATGGAAGATAAGCTTCTGATATTTAAAATTTACATTAAAGTATGTGTTCAAATATCAACAGCTTTCCACTTGATTTGTTACTGCTGGATGGTTGTCTACTGCTATTTATCCAGCAGTGGACTTCAGACAGATGATGATTTTTAGGTACTTGTAAGTATGAAAATTCACTGAAGTTCTTTGCAGTTTTTATATTATTTGTTAGTTGAGCAATAATTTGTTAATATTTCAAAATGTAGCATGTATAGCATGTGAAATACAGAGTGATGTGTTGGTAAGGTTGGGGGAGGTGGGCAATTTATGACTATTTGTCCCACATAGATATTTACTTTTATTTAAATACAGTATAGATATTTTAGTTTCTATGACAAGTGAGTTGTGACAATGTGTTGTTGGGATTCTGCATCAAGCACTGCTTTCCACACATGAGGAAGAATCACAAAACCATCAGTAACTAGCAGAAATAAGATGCAATTGCCAGAAATGTTGAGTACAATGTTAATGCAATACTGCTGGAAAAAAAAAAAAAACAAACACTAATGCTTAGTTGGCAGTTGTTTACAAGTTCCCTGGATCATAATTGCGACATCATACTGTGATATGCAGTTCCTCTTGTCAGCAGAAAAATATGGCAACATGCTGACCATTTATACAATTCCTTAAGAATTTTTTCTATTAAGCATACAGTGATTTACGCTTAGCTATATTCAATGCCTCCCCCCTCCGTCTCTTTTTACACACACACACACACACACACACACACACACACACACACACACACACAAAATAATACTACTACACACCAAAAAATTCTTTTACAGAGTAAGAGGAGTCAACAACGTAGTTTTTCAGTGTGACATCCCTGAATAAATGCTTCATGGACTTCATGCTGCATCAGATTTGTATTCAGTCTCAACCATTCATCTGCAACAGACTGTCATCATCATAAGGAGATACCAGTAATTGTTAGATACCTTATTTAGTGGACCAAATTATGGATATGTCTCAAAGTCACAGAACTTCATATGCTATGTCGATTTCTATGACTGAAGAACATTGATAGCAACACTGGTTTCATTGGATGGTGGCTCATTCCTATGTTGCCTTTCAGCATCATGTATCCCTAAATGTGTAGCCACTTTCCAGTTAAAGTATTTGTTAGACATTCTGATCTCAGTGGTTTCTTTGATAATGGAATACCAGTAGGTAGATGAGTGGGGTAATATTTCCATTTCATCAAACATAATAAATATATTAGTTCATGAAGCTGTGTTCAGCAACAGCAGATTTGTTGAAATCATGATATTTAATATGGCTTCTTTGTCTTGTACAGTGTCCTGAAATCATTTGTATTGACTGACCAATGTAACTGCTGCCACATTCATAAGGAACTTTATTAATTCAAGGAACACCAACACTAAGACCATCTTTTACTGGCCACAGCATGTCTAATTTTCTTGGATGGTTGGAAAATGGACTGAATACTCTGATTACCCAGGGGTGCCTCTCTCTCTCTCTCTCTCTCTCTCTCTCTCTCTCTCTCTCTCACCTTTTTTTTTAAAGGCTCTGAATAAAGGAAGGAATTAGCACATTCTACCGATTGAGTATCTCTATGTTTCTGTTTCTTAGACATGGATGATATCTTGATCACTATACAGTCCACTGGGATACGTTTCTTGTATATCTGATCTCATAATTTAGATGCTCTTTGTCACAGATAGTTTTAGCTCTGTGTATCAGTATATTTAAAACTGCTTTCTTTTGAGTTGGATGAAGAAAGCTTTGTGCCCTAAGATGTAGTTCAGGATGTGATGACTTCCAGTAAACAGTGTGTCCTAGCTGCCCATCTGATTTTCGCTCAAGTAAGAATACAAAAATGCTAGTTTTCCTTCTCCCTCCATCTCGATGGTGAATTTGATATTATGGTGCATATATTCATATGATCAACAAACAGGTGAAGAGCTTTGACTCTATTTAGGCAGACCATAAATAGGTCATAACCATAGTGAAAGTAGTTGAATTTAATGTGTGTTCTTCAAAATACCATTGCAGGAAGCAATGGAGATCCAAGGCTACTCTGTTACTTATTTCATGAATTTTACCACTACACAAAAAGTAGGTTGTTGTTAAATTATGGTGAAACAGTTTGATAGTCTCAGTAGGGAAATAGTTTGCTAATATCTTTAATGTGTCTTCCATGGATTTTTCGTGAACAGAAAGACCCCATCCAAACTGACCATAATTTCACCTGTATTGATTCTGAATTGTTTACTTGAACATTTGAGATTTATTAATATGATGATCACAACAACCAACAACTCACTTAAATAACTTCGTTAGAGATTTCGCTTGCCTGTAGATTGGGAAATCTACAGCATTAATTATAGGTCACAATGGAACATCTTCTCTGTGAATTTTAGGCAAACCATACAGCCTAGTAGATGGCGTTGACAGATTATTTATCATGTCATCTGGTAGACCAGATTCTTCAACAACTTCACTATTTTTCTGTAGGGTGATTAAGAAGGATAATGTTTCATAGTCTTGTAGCACTCCGTGAAGCATTTATTCAATAGAAGCAGTTGTCAAGCAAATGTGATTTCAGTTTAGTTTGTTATACCTGAATACCTCACTTCTTTCTGTGCTAAATTAAGGTTGAGTCATAGATAGTGTAAATCATTTGTCCTCCTACATAACAATTATGAATGTTACTGTTCTTTTCAAACAGTAGTTAGTAGTTGATAAAAAACCTCAAAAGGGAGTCAATGTACTCTGAGACCGTTTTCAGTGTGCCCAGCTGTTTAAACAGCTGGGTGCCAGAAGTTCTGCAGTGGACACCACTATTATCCTTATTACATGCTTCAGTGCAACAAACACTTTTTCCCCCTCTGTGACAAGTTATCCCAGAATATGAGCCATAAGACATTAATGAATGAAAAAAGGAAAAGTAAGTCAACTTTGTAACATTTTATCTCCAAAATCAGGTATTATCTGTAATTAGAAAGTTGCAGGGCTTAGACATTCAAGAAGATATGCGACATGATTTCCAATTAAGATTCTTCTCAGTTTAAACACCTAAAAATTAAGAATATTCTTTTTAATTTATTCATTTATCCTCATTCATTATAACTCTGTCAAATAGTCTCTAGGCACCATTTACCAAACAAATTGTAGTGAATGGTTATAGACTGACTGCAGGCAGCTCAAAATGCAGACAGAGGTGGTGAGGTGATAAAATGTTCACCCTTCTGTTGTTCGTTGGTAAACACAGTTTTTGTTTTCTTAAAAATTTTGACAAAATGTGGATTGGCTTATTGAGTTTGACCTAGATATTATTTAAAATCATTTATATATTAAACTCATGTTTGGAAGAAACAAAACAACTTGAACGACTCGTTTGGTGTAGTGGCATGTGTTTATATTTAGTTTGTCCCCACCCAAAAATCCCCAATTTCCCCACTTGTCTGTTAGTTTCATTATATTTTTGGAGGAATATCTGTTTGGTGGTTTTTCGATCTATTTTCATGTTTGTTGTCATGTTTACATGATGACATCATAGGAGTGGTATGGGAGTTGTTGTGAATGGTCGTTTCCACCATATTTGTGACGTATATTGGTCAAAGCAGAGGGGTGGAATCGAATGCTTCCATTATCCTCAATTTTTTTAACAACTTACCAACCTGCTGCCTTAACTTTCTTATCCAAGGGTCACAAATAAATTCCACAAGGAGTATTGTTTGGTCACCGTCCATCACAATTCATTTACATTTTAAAATACTAACAAGGAAAAACATCAGCCAATATACATTTTTTTCCTGTAACTGGATAAAGCAATAGATTGTGAAAACTTCTATACCTACTGGTCTACTGAAGTAATTATGACACTAGGGCTCTAGGATTTATGTTAAGTTAGTGGTCAAAAAGCTTGTGAATTACAACACATTACACTAGTAACTTGCTTTAGAAAGAACTGAGGCCTAATTAAAGCCTCAAAGAGAAAATGTTTTCACAATTTCTTTTCAGACTTAGATATCTGAATTTATGCTCTGTTTCATAATTCAGCTATCATTTCAGCAAATCAGTAAGCAATGTTAGTAATGCCATACTATTTCAGCTCCCATAATAATACAGGGTGTCCATAAAAAACTGGTCCATTTTCAATAGTATATTATAACAGTTTAATTCGAATTCTTTACAATAGACCATAAATAAAATTGAAAGTAAGCTAATCTAGTTTTTCTTACAAATGTTCATTATGTGCACCTTCAGCTATGGGGCAAATATCCAACCCAAAATCGAATTCTTCCCACACTTTGGTTAACATGTCTGGAGTAATGGAAGCAGTAACCTCTTCAGTTTTGTGTCCCAACTCTGGAAAAACATTATATAGTGGCAGAACATAGACAGGAACGTTTTTAAAGCCACAAAGGAAAAGATCATGTGGTGTGAAGTCAGGTGAACATGGAGGCCAGAGGGAAAGAGCTCTGTTGAAATGACAAGTATGAGCAATCTAATCATTAGGCACTCCAACGTTAAGCCACTTTCATACAAATAGGTGCCAGTGGGAGAGCCTCCATCTTGTTGCAAAATAAGGAAAGGGCCATTCTTACAACATATATGCAGATAAGCCACCCCAATTACGGTAGCTTCTGTGGGGGGAGGGAGGGGGGGGGGGACTGGTCCTACACTTGACACCGGAACACAGTATTCATATTCACAGGATAGGTACATTATTACGTTCTGCATTTGAACCATGTTGGATCACAGATCAAGGTCAACATCGATATCGCTGCTCAAACCCACCTGCTGATAAAATGTACCTTCAGCTCTTGTTGTTGCTATAAACCATAGGTAATGGATCAGTGTGACGTGCAGGATGCCTCACAGACATAAGCGCGGACCGTACTGTCAGATCAGTGAGTTCAAAAGAGGGCACATTATTGGCATGAGAGAATGTAATGCATCCATCCAGGAAATTGCTGCTCTTGTGGGACGAAGTGTTTCAGCAGTGCAATGTGTGTATGCAGAATGATTCCTGGATGGCTGTAGAAGATGAGGAGGTGGGTCAGGTCCCACCATCCAGACCACCCCACTAGAAGATCGACAGCTCATCCGAATGGCATTGCAGGACAGATATGTCTCCTCCTTGGCTGTGATGCAACAGTGGTACAGTGTAACACATCATGCACCATCAGGGCTGACAGACAGTCACTGTTTATTATGGCATCGGTTACACGCATACCCTCCACTTCTCCAGCTATCTGATGAATGTGCAGAAACATGTTAGACAGCAGTGATGTTTGGAATGATGTCTTGGGGACAGTAATGACATCAGATAGTGTGTCTAGACGAATCTAGGTTCTGTTTGAAAATGATGGCCATATTTTGGTTAACCACAGACGGGGAGCTGCATCACAGTGACTACATTCGCATGACATGACATACGACACCAATTCACGGCCTTATGGTGAGGGGTGCTATTGCATACAAACGAAAATCACAGTTGGTGTGTGTCCAGGACACTGCGACCTGTGTGACGTAGGAGAGTGATATCCTGCCACTCATAGTCATACCATTTCTGAACAACACCCCAGATGCCATTTTTCAGCAAGCCAATGCATAACCACATGTTGCTGTATGAGCATGTGCCTTCTTGGTTTCACAGGATGTCAGCCTTTGGCCCTGACTCACCAGAGCACCAGTCTTTTCACCAGTCAAAAGTGTGTGGTATGCGATGAAATGACAGTTGCAGTCCTGTGACCCAGTGCTAACCACCACAGATGAATTTTGGAACCAGGTGAACGCATCATGACTGGCTATATTACAGGATGCCATTTGCGACTTATATGTGTTGATGCCATCGCAAATGGAACAAGTTATCAGGGCCCATGGTGCACCGTTTGCATAGCAGGCAACAGGACACATGCCGAACTGAGGTGACTGAAATATTAATCATTTCAGCAGAACATGGTACTGTATGTGTCCTATGAGTATGAATGTCCTACCTCTAGTCATTCAAGGTGATCTGTTTTTTCTGAACACGAGGGTGTTACCAACAGCTGAGAATAAACAGGCCAATAACATTAAAGGTCTTATAGGTAGTGTCTGTGTGCCTGTTGCATGATATTTCTTCAGGCAGATGCACGTCCACACACTAAGTGTTATCCACTTAGCACCACAGCCACTGTGCACATTACTTTATGATTATGATAAATCTTATAGGAAAGTATAAATGATGATATAAGGACAGGTGATAATTTGGCTCAAAAAATCAAAGTGAATAAGAGATAGGCACAAAAAAGTAGTGATTGCTGTAGTAGCTATTCAACATTAGTTGGTTAGTTGCATGTTCCACTGATCGTTTGACAATTAATCCTAATGATGTGGAATAAGTCACAGTTCACATTCATAAATAAATATGGCTACATGCTGCCCATTACAAGGCGGGTTTTTTCCTCAAATTACCCATGACCTTTCACACCTTAAAGAACAGAGTAGAAGGAGTTGTCAAGGATAAATCTTTGCAGTTTTAACTTTACTGTATTGGCCAAATATCTTATTGCATTGGGTTGGTGGCCAAAAAGCTTGGTGATAGCATTGTGCACCCCTTTTTGCACTAAAGACAACCTTAATGTAGAGTAATGACTGTCAGTTTTTCTTCGGGTATTGTAGTTAATACGAGGCTTTATCAAAAAGTACTGAGCGAGGTGGTGCAGTGGTTAGCACATGCACTGGACTCGTATTTGGGAGAATGACGGTTCAATCCCATGTCCAGCCATCCTGATTTAGGTTTTCCATGATTTCCTTAAATCTCTCCAGGCAAATGCTGGGATGGTTCCTTTGAAAGGACTTGGCCGACATCCTTCCCCATCCTTCCCTAATCCGATGAGACCAATGACCTTGCTGTCTGGTCTCTTCCCCCAAATCAACCCCCCGCCCCCCTTATCAAAAAATAATGTGAATTTTTGTTTTTATTAAAGAAGTATTAACATCAACTTTGCACCCTTCAAAATAATCCCACTCAGATATAATACACTTGTGCTAGTGCTTTTTCCAAACTTGGAAGCTCTTCGGGAACTCAACTGTTCATTATGGTGTTCAGCTTCTTCAGTGATTCTGTTTTTATCTCATGAATGGTGGCAAAATTACATCCTTTCATGGTCCTCTTCAGCCTCGGAAATAGAAAGAAGTTGCAGATGGCCATGTCTGGCAAATATGGTGGTTGAGGCAACATAATGATTTTGCTTTTTGAGAAAAAATCTTGAACGAGCATTGAGGTGTGAGTGGGAGCATTATCATGATGCAATTTCCATGAGTGATTTTGCCACAATTTTGGTCATTTCCTCCAGATTGCTTACGCAAATGGTGCAAAACTACCAGGCAGCATTCCATATTAGCTCTCTACAACCATAGGGCAGGAACTCATGATGCACTATCCAATTGTAATCAGAGAGAACAATGAGAAGAACCTTCACATGTGATTGAACTTGCTGAATTTTTTTCGGTCTTGGCTCTTCAGGCAGTTTCCATAGGAATGATTGGGCCTTGCTTTCGATGTCGTACCCATGTACTTGTGTTCCATCACCTTTTATAACCTTCTTTAGAACTTCTTGATTGCTGTTGACGTCATTCAGCAGTTTCTGAAAAACGTCTACATGAAATTAATCAATTTCAGAACAAAATATGCTGCTACACATTTCAAGCCCAAAAAAATCTGAAAAAATTACGTGGCATGATCCAAAGGATATGACAACATCATCAGCAACCCCTCTGATAGTGATTCGGCAATTTTCATGAACCATTTTCTTTACTTCTCCCGCATTGTCATCAGTAATTGATGTACAAGGGCTTCAATGGTGGTAGTTGTTTTCAGCATCTTCTCTACACACTTTGAAATATTTATACAACTCATAAATTCTTATCTTGCTCATAGTTGCTTCCTCAAAAGCCACAGTTAACACTTAAAATGTGGTGCTGCATTTATTCCAGTTTTCAAGCAAAATTTAACACAAATTCTTTCATCCATCTTTTTCAGAAGGAAAGATTCACCATGCAATCAAACACACGTATAACCTTTTTTGACCGTCAACAATAAACTAATTGCTGAAAATAGCTGAAAATGCAGACATACATCAGGAACATGTGTACCAACAAGATAAAAAGTTTGAAAATCAGATGTATAAACCACACAAAATTAAAAAATTGCCGTTCTTCTTGATGATTACACCTCGTACATGATTGTTACTTTTGTACTGCATTGGATTATTTATGACAAACTTCATGAGGAAATAAATATACTGTGAAGTGATACTAAATATGCAAACCTCCGTACACCAATGTCTTCTAGATGATAGTGGATGAGCACCATATTATTCCTGTAGCATATTTTTGAGCTAAGAATACTTTCTTTCTTAAAGGTAAGTTATCCCAGAACATTATTCCAAATGACATTAGTGTATGAAAATTCACAAAATATGGTAACTTAAGAGATTTACTTATCTCAAAGATTTGGAATTATTCAGAGGGCAAATATGGCTCAAATAAGTTGCTTTAGGTGTTCCATAATATTTATCCAGGTTAAATTCCCATCAATACTGAAACCCAAAATTTTTGATGTTTCCACTTTTCTTACATTGATTGAGCTATGAAATACAACATTTTTGCATTCTTTTGGTTGGATATGACTTTTCCCTTCGTTTAACTGTATCATCAGTTACATAAAACCTGAATTTATCAAGGAGAATATTGTAATTCACACAGTCAAATGCATTTGGTAGTCACAGAAAATACCAACAGGTGCTATTTTGTCATTTAATACTTGTAAAATTTGATGAGTGGACATGTAAATAGTATTCTCGTTTTAGCAACAATCCGAACAGTGATTTTATTATAATATTATTTTTGCTCAGGTGGAAACTAGAATACATCACCTTCTCCAATGATTTGGAAAGTGATGTGAGTAGGGAAACAGATTGGTACTTATTGTCATTTGCCTTATCACCTTTCTTATGGGGGGTTTTGGCAGTGGTATATTACAGTCTCTCTGGAAAAATGCTCTGAATTACTAATGTGCTACATGTTGCAGAAAAGACAACAAGTGTTTAGTATTCTGTCTTAAACACCATCAGATCCAGATGAGGTGTTATCATGAGAGAATATATAGTTTCCTTAATTTCAGTAGGAGGAGGGGGTGAGACACACTCGTGATTGAATTTTATGTGAGTTTTCTTTTTAACATACTGCTTTGACCTTTATCTTGAACATTTCATCCCTATATTTTGTACTACATTTAAGAAATGATTATTAAATATACCTGCTACTTGTGAATGATCATGTATAGTCACATTATCAGTTAGAGCACTATTGTCTTTATCCATGTGTTGGAAATTTAATTACTGATATCAAATCAGTGGTGGTGGTATGCTGTTTTGATGTCAGTAGTCCTGTCCCTCATTTCACTACATTCCATATAGACTTTAGTTTTTTCTCAGGCTACCTGATTTCTGGTATAAAGTGCATGGTCCTAGGTTTTTTAATAGCTTTTTTTAGTAATTCTGAGTAGTTTTTGTAGTGAGCAATTACTACAGGCCCGTTACTTTTTCTTGCTAATAATCTTATATAGAGATCTATTTTCAGATAATGACATGGATTTATCATGGAACTGATTAAATTACATTTAAAATTTTGGTTCAGATAATCTCTTGTAAATTATTTTTAGAAATTTTATGCTAGAGTTGTTAAGTATTATGATTTCCACTGAAGAGTATCTGCACTATACTGCACCACCATATTTATCTTAATTACGCGTCATAATCAGAGAGAGCAATGTTTACTTAGTGTACAGTTTTTTTCTAGCTTTGAGCTTCATCAAAGAAAACATTATCAGTTGGAGCACTGTTGTCTTTATCCATGTGTTGGAAATCTAATTACTGATATCAAATCGTAGATTCCAAAGAAGGTTTCCAACTCATTTTTCCTGTCAGAATGTGTATTTTTCATAAGAGCTCATCGTAGATTCCAAAGAAGGTTTCCAACTCATTTTTCCTGTCAGAATGTGTATTTTTCATAAGAGCTCTCTCTCTCTCTCTCTCTCTCTCTCTCTCTCTCTCTCTCTCTCTCTCTCTCTCTCCCTCCCCCCCCCCTCCCTCCCTCCCCCCACTGATATTTTAGTTTATCTATTTCTTTGTTATCTAATTATTACATGTTTATCTGTTTGTTGTTATATCTGATCACAGCAGACAATAATTAATGCATCATTAGTAAGTATTTTGTATTTGGGGCCATGTTATTGTGCACCACCCTTTAGTGGTCCCAGCTGCAGCAGAAGGTGAAAATGTAAAACACTGAAGGGAAGAAGGAAGAATAAAAGGAGAAGGTGTATAGGAGTACAAAGCCAGTACTAGCTCCTCCAATGAAAGATATTAGTCAAAATAAATTTTAATGAAGAAGAAATGATCTATGAATTACACCTTGGCAATAAATCTGGTCTAACCCCCTAACTGCCAACAGTTTTGCGGCAGTGGTAACACCGGTTCCCGTCAGATCACTGAAGTTAAGTGCTGTCAAGCTGGGCTAGCACTTGGATGGGTGACTTTCTGGTCTGCCAAGTGCTGTTGGCAAGCAGGGTGCACTCAGCCCGTGTGAGGTAAACTGAGGAGCTACTTGATTGAGAAATAGTGCCTCCGGCCTTGGGAACTGACATACGGTCGGGAGAGCGGTGTACTGACCACATGCCCCCCCATATCCGCATCCAGTGACACCTGTGGGCTGAGGATGACACGACGGCTGGTCATTAATGTTGGGCCTTCATGGCCTGTTCAGGAGGAGTTTAGTTTTTAACCCCCTATACAGTTGTCTAAAATGCTATTGTGCTGAGCAGCATGTATATACACTCTCTAAAGGACAGGAATAAAAATAAGCAAATATTCAAACTTTCTGATTTGTTTCTGCCCAAGGATTGCGAAAATAGTCAACAGTCCATGTCTTTAGTTCCCAAGTCCCTGGTAACAGTATGTTAAAGGTTACTTTTCATTGTATTGTACATTAAGTTCATGATGAACTAAGTACCCTCTGCATGGGTAAAGCACAGGAAAGTGACTGCTTGTAAGATTCTTGGCAATCATTTGTCTCTTCAGTTATGCTGTGGTCTCTACAAGAGTGATGATTAAGGATCTGAAGAATATTTCTAGATTCTATGCTGAGAATTGTCTCTCATAATTTTCTCAGTTAATTTGCATGTGACGTTAGCAGTTTCTCTTTAAGTGTCTGGCAAGTGAGAATTGTTTCCATCTCATATTTGTTACACTCTCCAGCAGAATTGTGACAGTCTGTGTTGTGTTCCTTGTACTGCTTCGTGTTACCAGTCACTGAATCTGATATGTATCACACATATTTGAGCTGTAATCTAGTATGTACTGTAAGCTTTCTCTTTCATAGGTTTACTTCAATTACCAAGTGTTTTATGATTTAATGGAAGCCTTTTGTCCATAAATGGGATATGAATATCTTGTGCTTGTATTTTGTGAATTCCATTTTGTGCGTCATTTTTATATTTTGTTAAGTGTACGACATGTAGACTTGTGTACATTGTGAGGTTACAAGGGATACTGTAATAGTATTACTAATTTGCTGGATGTGGTTATGTTTACAGTGGAAGAACAGTTGGGGTGTAGCAAGCACAAGTCAGTATATTTATGGAGCCACCTTCTTGATAAAGAGAGGAGGCAGCATATAACAGTTTCACATTGAATTACTTAGTTACATAATTGCTTATGCCTCAGTGCATAACTTGGTACATATGTTAATAATGTAAGGTGTGCTTGTCTTGCTAATCATTGGATTTGCTGGGTATCTGATCACTGAAATAGGAGTACTCCATAAACATAAGAGCTGTTCAAAATAGTTCAAAACTCAAATTTAAAGCATAGTAGCAGGGATAATATTTTGTACATTAAAGAACATGCTTTATATAAAAATTAAGTTGTAAGAATGTTTGAGAACCTCTGCATAATACGTTATTGTCTTTTATTGTGAAGGTACTGTTCATTTTTCGATCTATGTAGAGCAAAATGAGTATTTCGTATGCCACACCTTTCAGGCAAATACGTGATTAAACAAAAGAAGAGGGGTGAAACTGTCAAAAAGTGGAGTGCTCTTAAATATGTAAATAATCAAATGAGTGTCTACAAAACAATATAAGGTATTTAGTTTTACGTATTTTAATATTGTAACATTGTAAAAGTATGATGACCATGTTTAGAAATAATATATTTGACTAATGTAGTGTCACCTGACCGGACACAGGACGGAGGACAGGGGCAAAGGCTGTGGTCTTTCGATCATGGTCCGTCGGTGCAGTAAGGTCGGTGCATCTAAGTGCCGCCGACATAGTATCATGTGGCCATCAGTGTGTTTTGTGGATGTGAGTTAGTAAAATAAAAAGTTTTCATTCTAAACTATTGTCGGTGTAAATCATTTGTGAACGATAGTGATTTAGACAAATACTTGAATTCATTCACTGCTGTACTTAGGCTGGCTATTTACTCAATATAGGGCGCGAATGCAACTGTGCACAACCAAATCCCTTTTGCAAACGAGTCTTGATAAAGGGTTGTGTACAAGCCCGAGTGAAGTTGCAACATCATAAGCTGTTTGCCTGGTACTCAGATTCTGGCATGGCGTTGTTACAATTTTTATTTGATAACATTTTTTTGCAGGTAACTATGATGTCTGCAGAAAAAAGTTTGAGACTGAACCTAACATTATCCATTCAGTTATTAACATATAGCATGAATGGTGCTGTCCCTATTACAAGTCTCTGTGACTCTCCTGCAGTTATCTGTATGTGTAGAAGACTCACTGAATTAGAATAATGTGCTGTGCTCTACCTATCTGTAAGTTCTCTATCCAGTAGTAAATGTGACTACCTATCTGTACTAACATGTTTTTTGTGGTAGATGTTGGAGAGATACACAGTCAAAAACACTGACTCCAGGATAAAATTTTCACTCTACAGCGGAATGTGCACTGATATGAAACTTCTGAAACATCCTGGGAGATTAAAACTGTGTGCCAGACCGAGACTCAAACTCAGGACCTTTTTTACACTCCAACTTAGTATCTGTATCCATTGCATTGAGAATACCACTTGTGAAGTGCACAAGTTGGATTTGCATGATTGGTGTGTTGTAGAATTCATTCTATGGGAAATAGGCAAGATCATTTGTTTTAGGTTTGTTATCATCTTTGAACTCTCAATGTGTTATAAAATTCTGCTATGGATATAGCTTAATGGTGTGGGATACTTGTTTGATAGCTCTGCTCCCTTTTTTATAAACAGGTGTGATAAATACTCTTGTGTAGTCACTGAGGGAATTTACCTGCTAGATGGATATGTAGAGCTGGCCGCGGTGGTCGTGTGGTTCTAGGCGCTCCAGTCCGGAGCCACGCTGCTGCTACGGTCGCAGGTTCGAATTCTGCCTCGGACATGGATGTGTGTGATGTCCTTAGGTTAGTTAGGTTTAATTAGTTCTAAGTTCTAGGGGACTGATGACCACAGCAGTTGAGTCCCATAGTGCTCAGAGCCTTTTTTTTTTTTTTTTTTTTTTTTTTTTTTTTTTTTTGGATATGTAGAAAATTATGGTTAAAGATGGAACAAATTTACTTGTGAATTACAAAAATAATTTGACAGACTCCCTCAAATGCTTCTGGCTTGAAGAATTTTGATTATTTCACCACAAAAAAGCACCATGATATTTTTACCATCAAGTTAATTTACTTTCAATATGTACACCCCAAAATTCTTATCCACGCACAAAATTTCTAATTAATACGCTGAACTGAATATCCTCACATTTATTATTACTGACGTAGGTCATCTGCAAAACAGTTAGTTGATAATTCTTTAAAATGTAGTATTTAAATGTATTTTGTTGCCTTGTTTGTAATAGGAGTGAATATAGTAATTGTATTGTCTATGAATACCACTAATACTGGTATTGGCATGTTAGATGGAAATGTGTTTACATATACAAGTCAGTATTAAACCTAAGGCTGAACCTTGTGGGGCTCATTTGATAATTTCTTCCTATTTAGGAAAAAATGTGTATATTCATTCACATATGTTGCTGCAGTGAGAATGACCTATATACTTGTTTCACCCCAAGTGCTAATTCTCTCTCATCTTCTTTGTATGCGATATCTTTAAAGTCTTGATTCAATTGTACTACTTCTTTTTATTATTTATTTGTTTTAAATATACGGTTCTGAATATGTATTAATCTTACATCACAGAAGATTACCCTGGCAGTGTATGCATTAGCATTGTTTAAGAATAATTATCTAGGAACTTTAATGTTTTTAAATCTGTTGTTTTGCAGTTATGCACATTTAAAGAACTTGTTGCCTCATCAGGAAAGAGGGAAGGAGAGGGGAAGACGAAAGGATGTGGGTTTTAAGGGAGAGGGTAAGGAGTCATTCCAATCCTGGGATTGGAATGACTCCTTACCCTCTCCCTTAAAACCCACATCCTTTCGTCTTTCCCTCTCCTTCCCTCTTTCCTGATGAGGCAACAGTTTGTTGCGAAAGCTTGAATTTTGTGTGTATATTTGTGTTTGTTTGTGTGTCTATCGACCTGCCAGCGCTTTTGTTTGGTAAGTCTCATCATCTTTCTTTTTAGATATATTTTTTCCACGTGGAATGTTTCCCTCTGTTATATATTATTACCTTAGGGGGAAAAAAGGACAGGTATACACTCGCACACACACACATATCCATCCACACATACAGACACAAGCAGACATATTTAAATATGTCTGCTTGTGTCTGTATGTGTGGATGGATATGTGTGTGTGTGCGAGTGTATACCTGTCCTTTTTTCCCCCTAAGGTAAGTCTTTCCGCTCCCGGGATTGGAATGACTCCTTACCCTCTCCCTTAAAACCCACATCCTTTCGTCTTTCCCTCTCCTTCCCTCTTTCCTGATGAGGCAACAGTTTGTTGCGAAAGCTTGAATTTTGTGTGTATATTTGTGTTTGTTTGTGTGTCTATCGACCTGCCAGCGCTTTTGTTTGGTAAGTCTCATCATCTTTCTTTTTATATATATATAGATTTTTGAAATTTACATGCTTGTGTATTTAAAAGAACTGAAAATTAAATAAAAAATAAGTTTTGCTTAAGACTGTAGTGAAATAGTATATTTCCTTGTGTGTGTGTGTGTGTGTGTGTGTGTGTGTGTAACGAAGGATGAGCTAGGTTGTTCTCATTCTCCAGATGATCGCACAGAGAAATCTCAGCCGATCTCATTGCACATATCACGAAATCTTAATATGTTGAAAACTTGTTTTTCTGTTATCAGTCTACTCAACAAACAGTGTGTAACAAAAAATGGTTGATTGACATTGTAGCATTGAGGCTGAGATAAGAGATAATGTACTTTGAAGAGGAAACTATGACATGTTCTCCATATGTGAGGTTTTCCTCACTATGAATCTATGGAACAGAAAGTACATCTAATTGGGGTTGAAGTGTAATCAAGAATTGAGATGGCATTATAAACCATACTTCAAATCATGAACACAGTTTCTGAACTGAAAGTGGTTCCCTATACTGTAAAGCAAAATAAATGTGAAAATTTACTGGAGCAGAAACAAAAGTGGTAACAAAAAAGGACTTAATTCATTGTCAGTTGCATTGAGATAGTTAGGTGTGCTCACTATGGTCAGTGACATATTCTTAAGTGACAAACAGTATAAGGATTAAGAAGTACTTATATGAACTTGGGGTTACATGTGCTGATAGTATGATTTTCCATTATGTGCTGTTCAGTATCTTTTCTTAACCTCTCTATACACTACTAATTCTGAGAGAATTTTGTACCATTCCTTCTTATTCTGAGCTTTTATTAATGTATTTTGTGGAGGATGTGTAGTTTCATTCCTTATTCTTGTTTGCCCAGGTTTTCTACCGGAACAGAATTCACCAGATAATCAACAAGAACGTGCGTGTTCCGAATATCAGATATCATCTGATGGAACAGCAAATGGCTGTCCAAACTGTGGGAAGATTTACCAATACAGAAGAAACATGCTATCACACCTTAGGCTACAGTGTGGGAAGGAAGCGCAGTTTCCATGTCCATTTTGTCATAAGAGATACAGGCAAAAGTCTTACTTGACTTTTCATATACTCCACAAACACAAAGGCGTGAAAGTTTTAGATGGATTGAACAATAGAGATAATTAATTTTTTGTTTATCTGCTTTGTACAGGACTTCTTGGTATAATAATATTAAAATACATTTTCCAATCTAGAAACTTTTCATGATAGGTATACATATTACTTCAACTTTGAAGCACTTCTTTGTTGAAGCACTTCTTTGTTTAACCACTTCTTTGTTTCTTTGTTGAACCACTCATTGTCATTCATGAAATGTAAGGCTGTCTATACATCAGCACCTTCTGGTCAGAATTGTCTTCTGTGTTAATGTCATGAAAATTATGGTTATGGTTAATCGTGAATTATTGTTTTCAGACCAAGAAAATATGCTGCTAATCATGGGTCAGATGCCTCAAGATGAATAAGACATTCGATAGAGCAAATGAGAGACTCATATCTGTCTTACAAAAGATTTAGAACTATATTTTGTAGATGAATTGCATTGAGTGAAACTTTCTTAAAGTATGCAACAAATTACATTATTATTCATGCAAAGATCTTACTGTGTGTGTTTGTCTTCCAAAGAAAATGTTTCTGCAATTGTTCAAAAATGTACATTAAAGTACTTGAAACAAAATCAGATTGATATTTGCTTAGCAACATGCCCTTCTTTTTATTTGAAATGTGCCAAACACATTAAAGTGTGTATTTATTGTTAGATCTTAGTAGTTCTGGGAATGGATTGAGGATTAACTGCTTACTTCAATAAAAGAAAAGCTTTTGGCCATTAAGGCCTTTGTCAACACACACACACACACACACACACACACACACACACACACACACACACACACACACACACACAAATGCAACTCGCACACACATGACTACAGTCTCTGGCAACTGAAGCCACACACTGTGTGTAACTCCAGTCGTCAGAGACTGTAGGTGTGTGTGTGTGTGTGTGTGTGTGTGTGTGTGTGTGTGTGTGTGTGTGTGTGTGTTTTGTCTATTTTTGACAAAGGCCTTATTGGCCAAAAGCTTCTTTGTGACAGTCTTTTTGTTGTGCCTATCTGCAACTCACCATCTACGTTATATGGTGAGTAGCAACTTTCCTTTTCATAAAATTGTTACATTCCATCATGGATTTTTCATTGTTTGATTTTCTGTGCATTCTGATTTGTTTGTTGAGAAACTCAGCTTGCATCCTCCCACAATGAAGGAAAAAATAAGCTCAAGATGATGAAAGGAGGTTATATTTTCTATCACAAAGCTTGGATATACAGTTTTTCAGTAATATTTGTTATACTCTAAAAACATTCTTTAGAGTGACAGAGATCTATTGTTTTTTAATTGTAACCAACCCTGAAATTCTATGGCAAGCTCTATTTTTTTATTTGAGTAACTTTTACTGATTAGTGTATTTTATTTAAGTGGTATTCTTTAAATAGTAGTTTAAATACATTGTTTTACTTATCTCTTTCATTGCCTTTGGCATTGTGTTGCACTGTTTTATTTCCTGGTAGAAAGTACTATTCTGAGTTTTTTATACAGTTTTTCTCAAGAGGTTAAGTTTGTATCTTGTTCTATCATCATGTATAGAGCTTATAATGTAATAATAATTGTAGTCATATAAATATGCGTAATAGTTTGGTATATATGTAGTCAGAAGATGCGGTTACAATCATCAACTCTTTAAACAGTTTGTTGCAATACCTGAGCATTGTTTTTAGATGTTATTCTAATGATCCTTTCTGGTATGCGTAAGAGAATAGAAATACAAACCCAAGAGGCAAGCGAGTACAGTTTTAAGAACATTGGTAGGTATATAAATTCTGTTACAAACACTGCTCAACTCTTCATGTGAGTAGATACAACTTTCCTGTCATATGTAAGACTGTTTCCAGAAAGAACATGACCATCTAATAGCCTCTGCTTTCCACATTTTGTATTTTTCTGTGCATTTTTCCCTCCCCTTGATATTGGTCTTGCCTAATTATCCTCTGTTCTCTCAGTCTCAATATTTTTCTCTGTTTCTTTATTTACATTATGTAATTAATTTTTACATCTCTAGCATTCTTTGTCCATTTCTTTCCTATTATGTTTACTCTAACTCCCTTTCACACTTGTTTTCAGTGGTCCAAGTTTTGTATTTGTGCTGCACTTTACTCTCACCTAAACATTTCTTATGAACTCCAGACTGTCATCAGACAACAGTGTTGAGTGGGAAAGAGGTAGACAGTCTTTCTTGCTTTGCTAAGCTGCAGTTCACGTAACATTCTCTCTCTCTCTCTCCTCTCCCCCTCTCTCTCCCTCTCCCCTCTCCCCCTCTCTCTCCCTCTCCCCCTCTCTCCCCCTCTCTCCCCCTCTCCCCATCTCTCTCCCCCCTCTCTCCGCCGCTCTCCCTCTCTCTCTCCCCCCTCCCTCTCTCTCTCCCTTCCTCTCTCTCTTCCCCTCCCTCTCTCTCTTCCCCTCCCTCCCACCCTCTCTCTTCCCATCCCTACTCCTTCTCCTCCTCTCCCTCCCTCCTCCTTCTCCTCCTCCCCCTCCCTCCCCCTCCCCCTTTTTTTCTGGTAACATTTTGATGTGTGTCTTGAAGTTGTCTCGGTGGTTGTAACATTCCATCAACTTTCAGGTGGGCATCTGGAATATTATTAATTCTTGTGCTGATATTTTGGCTGACAACCTTCCAGCCATTCTCAAGGTGAGTCGCTTGCAGGTTTATTGGGCTATATGAGGTGGCTGTATTGCTGGTGTTCAGTGCAACATACTTTCCTTCCACTGGCCAAAACAGCTCTTCTGGTACTTTTAGATTAGTTGTTCTGTGAAGGGTTATATACTTTTACAAAATGAGGATATATATGAAGTTCCTTCTGTGTGTGGTAAAAGATACATAGAACAAACAACACACATAGTAAGAGAACATTGCATTGAGCATCAGTGATACACCTGCCTTCTTGGTAAATCTGCAATGGGTGAATATTTTATTTCCAGTGGCCATCCCATGGATCTTGGGAAAGTTAAATTATTGGCCACAGCCTCATCCTACTGGGATTCAGTGGTTCAGGGAACTGTGGAAATACAATTAGCACACAACTTGCTCAATTGAAACAAGGGTTTTCAGATTTACAGATCATGGAAATCCCTAATTTCACACCTGTTCTCTCAAGGGAATATTGTTCTAGGTTTTCACTGCCTAGCATTCCAACATATTCCATCCATAATAATCAACCAAATGCTTCATAAGCACTCTAGATTCAATGAGTCTGTGATTGCTTTGTTTTGCTCATAGAGGTGTAAAGTTTTATCTATGACTAATGATCTTGTTACCAACAATGTTATCTCTGGCACATGTGTGATTACTCCACAGTATTGTCGAAAGTAATTTAAAAATCTTGCAAGTAACTTACATTGAGAATGGCTGAAAGATTTTCAGCTGAAATAGCAGAACAAGAATTAATAATATCATGGTTGCACACCTGAATGATAATGGAACATTTTAATATATTTGTCCACTGCTGGTTACTTTATTTTTACTGTACTGTAAGAATGTTGCACACTGCATAGCAATATTTGAATTCTCTGAATTATTAAATGTGAATACTAGCATGTTCACTTTGCCGCCATAGTTAATTACATTCCATGTCTGAGCACATAACTTGTCAAAATTAACTGTACTGTGTCGTATCCTTTTTCTGTAATTTTGTACATCATTATTTAAAATCAGACGTGCAAAAGTTAGAAAGGAAATCATATAGTTTACATGTATATATTGAATTTTAATAGAATAAAGCTCACAGCTAACAGGAAGTCAAAATGTGGATAAATGGCATATCATAAACTTTTTGGAATGAAAGTTTCTTCATTGAGAGTAAAATCAGAATTAAGTGAAATAAACATGGAATTACAAAAAAAGTAAAAGACAGGATAATTAACATCTAGATTAAGAGAGGCACAAGGTAAATGATGGAAATGGAATGCAGTATCCAAATATAATTGTTGACACACACATTTCCTGTTTTGTAATGATGTGCTAAAACTAATTACAAAATAAAAAATTAATCTTTCTGGTTAGTAAACTATATGTTCAATGGTTCATGGAGAAACAAATATCCAAGGGCATGCTGAAAAGTAACTTCCCCGAATTTTGCATGTGAAAACTCATAAAGCTTTCTAAGTAAAAGAAACATTATTAACATTCTACATCTTTATTCTTCGTGTCTGCATGTTTATTTGTCAGCATAGTCACCCTGGCAATGAACACATTTCTCCCAACAAGAGATTAGTGTGTTGATAATGTCACTGCAGAATTTTTGATTTTGTTGACTGAGCCACAACCTCACCTCTGCTTGCACCACTTCACTATCAAAATGAAGTCCTCGAAGGTGTTCGTTAACTTTGGGGAACAAATGAAAATTGTATGGAGCCAAGTTGGGACTGTATATAGGACGATCAGTGACAGTAAACCTAAGGCATCAGATAGTTGCAGATGTCACAGTGCTCCGTACGTGTTCTTGCATTGTCATGCTGAAGGAGAGGTTGGTCCATGTGTGGATGAACTCTTAGAATTAGAAACTCGATTACAGCATGCTGTTTCATTACACACTGTAATGTTACATGCTACAATTCTGAACACCCTTGTGGCAGAGAGCTGCAAATATGTAGATATGAAGAATAAAAATGTAGGATATTAATAATCTTTGTTTTATGTAAAAATCTTGATTTTGGCTGGTTAATTTCTTGGAAATATTTTATGTCCTCAAACAAGTAAATACTGGCCTTTTTCAGACTAAAAAGTCTCGTTCTGTCAGTAGAAAATTGATTATTTTTTGTATAATGAACATTTCTGCTGCGATGTCATGACAATTTAAAAAGTATTCAGTCCTTTTTTATTTCTTAGCATGTTATAAAAAATTAAATTTCAGTATTCTCCAGTGTTGTATAGGGCATTAGTAGATTTTCCGTTGATTTGATTCCTTTTGATTTTAATACCTTTATTCACACAAACCATTCATCTCATCCAGGATACTAATTATTACTGTTTTATTTCACACAGGTTTTCCAGTCAGATACGAATCCCAAAACATCCACAATAATGATATCAATCGCTACAACAGTCGAAGTGACACAGAATCTTCTGGCAGTTGTTGCCCAGGTTGTGGAAAACAGTATCAATACAGGAGAAACATGCTTAGCCATTTGAGAAATGAATGTGGTAAAGAGGCCCAATTTCCATGTCGTCTATGCAACAAAAAATACAGACAAAAATCAAATTTGCGTCTCCATATGTCTGTGAAACATGGGTTATCATTAGGACCATCTACAGTTCCTGGAAGATTTGCATAAAGATCATTTTCTTTTCTTTGCAGACACTGTATAATACTTTCCAAATCTTGTCTAGCAACTTTCAGAGACAAATTATATAGTAGAATTGCAGAAGCTGGGTATGGGCACTCTACATTTAAAACATTAAATATCATATGCTGCATATTTAAGTATTTTAATATTATTCACTAGAAAAGTCTGGAACACATCAAACATGTGGGTGGCTCACTGTAATAATATGTATATTGCCAAAAAAAAGTGTTCTCAGAGGAAAAAAAAACTGCCATTCATTAAAAACTGTGATAATAACATGGTCAACAGACGTGTAGGCAGTTCGTTGTAGCAGTTGGGTCCATCAAGAATTCTAAGCTTAGCAATATACCCAGATATGTTTGATTTCATTCTTTGAAGGTCATCCTCTCTGGTTTTCCCTTCATGCTATGTGTGATTTGTACACTTCAGCAACTTTACTTGGTCCACCAATCGATACACTGTCGTTCGTTGCTGTTACATAACACACTTATATGCAAAGCCCGAAATAGTTGCACACGGTATTGGTAGATAGGTCAGTTTCTGATGCTGTTGCTTGCAGGGTTAGTCCCTAATCCAGCAAGATAGAAGAATTATGCTGGTGAATGGATAATTTGGAATAGTCAAACCATGTATTCTTCCTGATATTCGTTCATTTTCCACACTTTCCATGATGAAATTGTAACGGTATTTCAGAATCAGAACTCTTCTTCTGAACTTTTATACACTTCGCCCCACTGCAGTCTACACAGTCCCTCCTTTCATCATGCGGAATTAGTCCATATTTGCGACAAAAAGTCAAATGAGTTTATACATTGCATATACATGGAATTAGATTCTTCCATGTGAGGCAATTGGCCGAAGATACATCAACAATACCAGACATCCCACTTACTATTGACATAAATCATCTGGGTTTCCCTTGCAACTCATAAATAATTTTTCATAACACCCGCCACTACAGTCGCGTGATCGCTTTACAATCGCAAGTTCGATACCTATGGTTTGGAGCCCACGGCTTTGATGGGCAAACATTCTTGGAAATTATGCTTTTTTGCACGAATTAATAACTGTGAGAAAGTTGTGTGTTGATCAAAAACAAATGTGAAAATGAATTTCTCTACAATATTAGACTGTCTAAAGTAGTACAGTTGAACATGTCTGCCAGTTTATTAGTGTGATGAATGAGACATTTGTCAAATCAGTTGGTGGAAACTTATGGCCCTGCTCCAAAAAAGCAGTTATTTCATCTTCCTGTAGGGTGTATGGCTCAGTGTTGGACATGGGTAGAGGACACGAAATATCCATTCATATATTGTATGATCTGTGAAGATCATTGATAAACACTGAGGTGGCATTTTATGACATGCCACATGTGCTTAATGTGGTTGATATCTTGAGTTTATACTTGTGACTCTGCTTTGCATTATGAGCTCTACTTGTGAGCGATGATGGAATGAAACTTGCAAGCACTAATATCGGTGTCGTCTGTATGAACAATAAATCCCGGTGGGATCCAGCTTAGTACCTCACAGCATGGTATTCTACTTTCCTGGTATATCATAACTTGGAAATGAGTGAGACATCTGCTGGATATTGGTTTATTTTGACATGAATCCTGTTGCCAGGAAACTAATATCCATTTTTAAAAAATTTTAAAAACTTGTGACTCTCCACATTATACTTCTCTGTCCTCTGCCACAGATTGCAATCAGTAGTGCTTTGCAGATGAGCCATGTGGTCAACATTCACATTTGTTGTTGAGGTTGGATGGGCAACAAGTTGTCCCCTAATAGTGGTTTTGATGTATTTTATCTGCTTCTTGCAGTTGCTATTGCTTGTAGCAGATGAATGTCCAACAAGGCTCACTATTTTTTTTTTTATTTTCTGCTGTTTGCCTGTCACACGTTATGGTCACTCCAAATAGCATCTAACCCATTCTCTTAACATGAGATCATGCAAATATTTTTTTCTCATTTTTCAATACCTGTTTGTATGTCTAAAATTGCATCACATTCTCTCTCATTATCTAGACTTTTCCTTCCCACACTAATATACTAGATGCCTATTAGCACAAATTATGAGTTAATTCAGAATCCAAAGTTGAGGGGTTGGAGATATGCAAAGTTACAAATTGAAGTAATAAAAAAATCCAATTGAAATGTATAGAACCAGATAGGAGTCTGTATGCTAGCATTACAGAAAATGAATCAGTCACCTAGCAAGGTGGGGCAGTGGTAAGACACTGGACATTTGGCAGGATGGTTGCCCAAATACCCATTTGGCTATCCATATTTAGATTTTACATGTTTTTCCTAAATTTCTTATGGTAAAGTAAATACTGTGATGGTAGTTTTGAAAAGGATGAGGCTAATTTCCTTTACTATCCTTCCAAATTCTAACTTGTTCTCCACCTCTCATGACCACATTACCAGCAGGATGTTAATGCTAAATCTTCTATCTTCAATGAACCAATCAAAGTACCATTACCAACATGCTGAGAGATGACTGACAAGGGTGTAACCCACATCAGGTAGAAAGGGAAGAAAGATTTAGTTAATTCAGCAATAAATTTTAGTTCCAAATTGAGAATTGTAGCAGTAAACAGTAGACTTCTAGCCAGATGAATGATTGCATATTAAGTAACAATATGTCGAAAAGTTATGCAGTAATCTTCTTCAGATGCTGTGAGCATGTGTCTGACACATGCTCGTTGACTGGTTGGAGCCAATGTAGTGAGCACACATGGACTAGCACTACAGAATTGTTGGCCAAGTTAAGTACCCGGAAAAAGAAAAAACCCCTCTGTCAATAATGCCACAAAAACTGAAGAGAGCCCATTGATTTAATAACAGATAGCACAACAGTTACACGTACACCACCATACCATAGATTCGCATGCAAATGTCCAGGTGATTCAGTTAAGCAGCTCACCTAAACCATTTCCTGGTCCATTTAACATCCCAAAATGAAATATGGAAAAGTTCTCACTAAATGACATACAATCTCTTTCCATAGCCACATCAATTACAGATATAAACAGCGCTTGACACCTACTGAACTGTAATTTGTTAAGGCCTGCTAAAACTACTGTGATGCCTCCAGTTGTAATTCTGGATAAAAGCATGTGGCACCAATCTTGCTATTTATAATGAAACTATAGTATTTTCTGCTATTAATATTGTATTTCTGAAAGAGACTTGTTCAACGATGTTTCTCTCTTCAAAATCCGCTTACTAGTTTTAGAGATATTACAATATTTAGATCTTACACTTTATTTATTTTGAATGTGAAACTGATCACTGTCTTACATGGAAATTTGTTATTTCTTACTCAGATAATGAAATAAATTGTGTCAGATGAGGGGGAAACAGTGTTGTACTGCAGCGATACTGGTGTTTAGGAGCTCAGGGGATGTGTAACTTTCATTGTGTTTGTGTCACTTACTTGTGTGTTGTTCTATTTAATTTCTTCAAAAATAAATGTCTTTCACAAACCAATGGATAAAACACGTACTACTACTTTACAGAGAATGCCAGAGAAATGCAAATAGAGCAGTTGAATTGAATGCTTGAAGGTATCCCAATGGACAGCGTCCAACAAGAATGATATTTCAATGAATATGCAAAAATTGTTCCTTTTGAATAAGCAAAGTTGATGTTGATATCTTGGTAATTAATATAGCAATGAAAATAGATTTTACATCATTTAGTCAGGATCTTCCAACAATTCATGTGATTAAAAACTGAATTAGAATTCATAAACATTTCCAGAAATATTTGGGTTTGCTTTATATGTTTTTATTCTACATGGGATGAACCACCTAAGATGTTACCTGAACTATTTCCAAGATTGTTCAAGATAAATGATGTCATTTTATTCTTATTTATTCATGTTCTAGAATACACTGCTCAATTATACTACAGAATTTTTTGTTTCAATAAATTTCACAGTTCATGCTGAAGTTGTTTATAAATAATAAAGTAGCAAAATTTTTCGTTTGTTCGTGGCTGCACGTTCAGAGACTGAGAATAGTTACAATTGAAAGAAAACAGCCGGCCGAAGTGGCCGTGCGGTTAAAGGCGCTGCAGTCTGGAACCGCAAGACCGCTACGGTCGCAGGTTCGAATCCTGCCTCGGGCATGGATGTTTGTGATGTCCTTAGGTTAGTTAGGTTTAACTAGTTCTAAGTTCTAGGGGACTAATGACCTCAGCAGTTGAGTCCCATAGTGCTCAGAGCCATTTGAACCATTTGAAAGAAAACAGCCCTCAGTCACTATTTTTAACGAATTAAGCGGATTTCAACACTGCTTCGAGTGTCTTCCACAGAATTTAATTCAAAGAATGGTCTATATTCTATAACATGGTCATAATTCTGTGACCATGTTATAGAGTATAGACCATTCTTTGATTTAAATTCTGAGGAAGACACTCCTAGTTGTGTTGAAACCCAGTTAATTCGTTAAAAATAGTGACCGAGGGCTGTTTTCTTTCAATTGTAATAATAAAGTCAGTGTTTGATAACTTTGACTTGTAGTGGTAGTTATTTGGTAATGAGCATATCAGTAGATTATTGTCCAAAACCTAACGCACTGAAACTGAAATGGTTCCAGAAATGTTTGGGGTGAACATCTTAGCTGAACTACTTTGTATAACCAGAGGCATTACAATAATTTTACCAGGCCTTAACAAATTACAGTCCATTAGGTGTCAAGTGCAGTTTAATCTACAGAGTACTATGTGCCAATAATATACTGCTAACAGTACTGGATGACATTTCTCACTTTTCTCTTTTCATATATATTCTTTGTTGGAGCATATTTATAACAATACTCAAAAATTATTTAAATAGGATTATTTCCTTTATCCCTCAGTGATTTTTTAAAATATTAATTAATCTGATCCTACTTTTTGGAGCAGATTTTGATAATACTCATTATTACATGCTTATATAAACAAGGAATGCATTTAATTAAATAAACGTAAAATTATTTTGTAAATTAACTTTCAAATTATGTCATAGTAAGCATGGCATTCTTGTGTCTGAGGAGATGACAGTGATCATGTTTGATTATTTTATGAACAAAAGATCTTACAATCTAGATCATGTTTTTATTTAATTTAAATAAAAATGTAATATAGACTGCTTTGTTCATAATAAGTTTACATATCAAGTAAAATCAAGCATGTTTCTGTAATAAGGAATCTTAGTAAGTTCATTCAGTATAGGCCAATGTTCCATCCTAAGTTTATTAGCACGTTGAAATTTTTGGAGGGAATGGTGCTATGAAATTTTAAGTGTTAAGTTCTTCTGTAAAATAAAAATTACTTGGAAAGCTTTACAGAAATCATTAATTCGCTCTACAGCTGTACTTCCTGTTCTAGTGATGGATGGTTCACTAGAAAAATGTTTGTTGCTTAACCTGTGTTTGAGCTCGAGTCTCTCAAATCTTTCCTGCATGGTGTTTTTGCAAGATATATGTAGGAGGTATCAATATATTGTTTGACTCTCCTGGGAAAGTATATTCTTGGCACTTTTAATAGTAAACCACGCTGTAATGCAGGAATGCCTCTCTTGTAGCATCTGCTGTTGAAATTGTCTGAGGATCATCTTGACACTTTTGTACTTAACTAAATTAACCTGTAACAAAATTTACTTCTCTTCTTTGGATTATCTTTATTTCTTCTATCAGTCCTGTGTGCCACATGTGACAGAGTGATGAGCAATATTGAAATACTAGTCAAACAGGGATTTTGTAAGCTACATCCTTTGTGGGTGGACTACACTTCCTGAGGATTCTTCCAATGAATTCAGTCGTTCTACAGTCATGTAACCACACAATAAAGGGTTTTCCTGCCTGTATGTATTCACAGCTTGTTACATTTGCCTATGTGGAGAGTCATCTGCCAATCCCTACATCATGTGTTGATGCTTTGCAGGCAGAGTGACCAGATATACTCTAAAAAGATTACACTGACACATTCCACATCATTACGAAATGTCGTATTCATAATCTATGGAACAAGTATTAATCTAATCTAATCAAGCACTTTTTTTCATCTTCTCTATGTGCTCTTCACTTTCCATTTGTTTACACATGTTGTTTTTTGCACTTCCCCTTCTCACATTTTCGAAAATGCTTTGGATTCAAATTTGGCAGCACTAATGTCATTTGCTTTTGACAGAACACAGCCAGCGGACATTGGTGCCAATCATTAAGCTTATGTGCAGCTGACTTGCTACTCACTTGCTACTGAATATTAACACTTCGTCCTTGCGATTCCATTTGCCATACTTATATTGACAGGAAGTGATGTAGCATATTGTGGCATATGATTTGATAGTACATGTGCTGGTCAGTGTGGCCTTTGTTAAATCAGCTTGCATTTGCTACTCGTGTGATTATCTTCATTAATTCCTTACCATCCTCCTGTGGCTGTGTGTGATCAAATAGTAAACAATTACTTGAACAGAAAAGATGGGAGATTATCCTACAATGCTGTATGAAGGCTGGATGGGATTTAAATGAGGAATTCAAGAATTTTGTGGAGTTCATTTTTGCTAGTCCGGGAACCAATGCAGATTGTGAAAAAATGTTCAGTGTTATCTCAAACTGTTGACTGTGTGAAAAAAGTAGGCTTTCAGTAGAACAATGGAGAGTGTAATGAGCATAAAAACTAGCTCTTATATTACATTGTCTGAAAGTTTGGGATGTCACAAGAAGAGAAACATCCCTCTTCGAAAACATGGAAACCTGAGAAAAATACAATGAGGAGGCACCAAGCTGCAGTACACTACAATCTTTAGTATTCATGTATTATATATCTGAGAAACACAGTGGTAAATTTATGTATTTTTTAAATATTTGGACATTTGAGTTGATGTGTACTCTTTTCCAGTTGAAAATATATGGTCACCCTATTTGCAAGTCTTCCTGCATTTCATTATAGTTTTCAAGCATTTTGATTTCTCTGTGTACAATAGCATCATACAGGAAAAACCTCACGGAAATTCCAGTGTTACCCATTAATTCATTTATTTGTATTGTGAAAAGTAATGTTCCTATAATGCTCTCTTAGGGTATGTGTGAAGTTACTCTTACAGCTGAATTTTCTCTCCTTTAAGGATGACAAGCTGTGTTCTGTATGCCATGAACTCTTCACTCTAATCACATAGCTGGCCTGATATTCTGCAGACTTGTATGTCATTCATTAGGAGGCAGTGTGAAACTGTGCTCAACATCTTGTAGAAGTCAAAGAACTGTGCGTCAACCCAGCATCCGGTATCTACTGCCTTGTGTGTCTCATGGACAAACAGAGCCAGATGGGTTTCATATGATCAGTTTTTAGGGAGTTCACATGATTTCTACAGAGATGATTTGTGGTCCCCTGACATAAGATAATACATGAACATAAAGTGTGTTTTAAAATTCTGTAACATACTGACATCAGTGATGTAGGCCAACAGATTTTTGTTGGTATTTGACAGCCCTTCTTGAAAATGAGAATAATCTGCACTTTTTTTGCAATCATTGGAAATGATCTCTTCCAACAACCTATGCTACACTGCTTCTGAAAGAGTAACGGTTTGTTTTGCATATCCTATGTAAAATACTATAGCTATCCCATGAAGTCCAGTTGCCTTTCACCTGTTGAGTGATTTCAGTTTCATTTCTGTCCCATGGTCACCTCATGTGATATATGTGGTTTTGAAATTTGTGAGAGAATTGAGAGGGGGAAATGCAATACTATATTCCTGGGTGGAACAGTTTTGGGAGAAGTAGTTTAGCATTTTGGCCTCCTCCCTGTCATCCTCCATTTCAATGTCATTATGATGTCACAAAGTATCTTTGTCAGTTTGCTTCGATCTGTTTACTGATGTAAAATAATAGCAGATATACTTTGAATTTTCTGTCAGATCAGTAGATCTGGCCATCCATATTTAGATTTTCTGGAATTTCCCTAAGTTTCTTAATGCAAATGCTGAGATGGATCCTTTGAAAAGAACATGACTGATTCCCTTCCCAATTCTTTCTTAATGTGATCTTGTGCTCCATCTTTAATGACCTCACTGTTGACAGGACATTATATTAATCTTCATTCCTTCTAACATGGTTATTGAACCTCTGTCAGTCTTTCCCATCCCTCACAACTTTTCTAAGCTCATACTTGCGTAAAGCTCATTGTATAATACTCTTGAACTTCATGTATTAATGCTCAACATTTTCAGTGCTAGAAATGAGTGTTAACTGACTGCTCAGATAATCTAAAATCTGTTTTTCATTTCATTTGCTGAGCAGAATTGCCTTCCCACCTTTCTTTGCATTTCTATTTACAGCCGTATTAAGCAGTGCCATTCAACATTTTGATTCCCTGTTCTGTGTTAACTGGTTCAAAAGTTCAGAATTTTTCATAACCAGGAGATCTAAGGTGTTACCTTCAAGAATTGTTTCTCTGATTAACTGCTCAAGGTAATTCTGGATAAGTCATTTAGAACAGTTTCACATAATTCCCTTAGTGATACATACTATCTGTTGTAATCACTTAAGTTTCCCAGTCTGTAGATGGTAAGTTGAAATTTCCCCTAATACTATAAAATCCCCAGGAAATTTAACATAATGTCCTTGAAGTTATCTCTCAAATGTCCTGCTCGTAATACAGGTAATCTATAAAGCACCTGATTACCATGTTTGATCCCTTTCTAACACTTATCTTCAACCAAATTATTTTCATTCAGTTTTTGTACTAACTTCACCAGACATTTTATTGTTTATGGCTAGAAACATTTCTCTGCGTTTGGTGTTCAGCATATCTTTGTGATACATTTTCCATTATGAATTTAGAAATTAATTGTCTTAACATCTGGTTGCAGCTAGCTTCTGCCCCCAGCAAAGTGTGGGTATTATTACTGAGACTAGTTGTGTGACATTTCCACAGATGTTCTTGCTGATCACTGATACTGTACTAACATGTTCTTCCTCTGAATTGCCATGATAACTTTAGTTAATTGGGCTGATACTATCTGAAACTGGAATGTATTTTATCAGGTGTATAGTGGGATTCTCTGTTTCAAAAAGCCCACATATACACAACACATACTCAGCTACTCTAGCAACCACTTTCTGAATGTAGTGCAAGTCTGACCTATTAAATAGGGTCCTATAATTCTTCACCTGATAGCAGAGGTTCAGAATCCTCATCCAAGATCATTAAAGGATTGCCTGAGTCTTTGGTTTAACTTTCCACTCAGCCCCAAACTAGAGGATCAAAATTAGTTCCAGGAATGATGATGCAAAATACTAACTCTGCTTCTACTCCTTACATGAGGCTAACTAGCTGTCTTCACCAGAGCAAGCAGCTGGCTGTAGGACCAAAGGATGGCCTCTAAACCCAGATGGCAGGCATCATTCCTGCCGACATGACCCATGATTTGCTGTCTAGTGCACAAGTGCATTCATTTGCTGCCAGCAGACCTTCCCCCACATCTCAGACATGACCCCCATGACAAGCAGAGTGGACACTGGCCTTCCTTCCTGATCCGTCCACTGTTCGTCTAAAGGGCTCTAGCACCTGCCTAACATTGGAGTTCTGAGTAACTGACAGTCCCATCCTCTTCACTTGTTTGGAGCTTTTGAGAAGATCAGCGCCAATCCCAATAGACAAGGCATTCCACACTGCCACTTTAGCAGTGGTCAATGCCTCAAACAGAGATTTGTGACTCCACCACTTTTTGCCATTCATCATCAGGCATGTGTCAGCTGGCCAGGAAGGGTGAATCAGAAGACACTGTGATATTAGTGATCCCAGGTGACTGTATTGATAGCAGAGATGCCAAAACATTTGTCTCAGGTGCCCTAACACCACTGCAGCCCAAGGCAGCAGCCTGAATCAGGCGACAGTAGCACTTATCGTACTGTGAAGCTATATTAGAAAGTCAGCACACACAGTAAAACAGCTCTAAAACTTACACAAATACCTGGAACAAATTAATCGGACTTGTCAAACAGTTTCATACACAGATACTGTTCATTTCTTCACAGAAACTGCTGTTGCTGATACAGCCACCTGACTCTGCGGCTGTGGCTGCACTTTATAATAACAAAGATTTGGATGAAAATAAACTGAAATAAATTTTCTGTATACTAGATACTTGTTGCAGGAGAGTAAATAGCAAAAGGGAGAAAATACCAATTATTTTACTCTAGGAATTGTGTCAGAGCAAGTGGAGGTATATATCCTTGTTATTTTTCTAGCTAGAGGAGTATTTTGCTGTATGATATATCTCATAACTTTTTATCAACTAATGTGGAAGCAACTATGTTTATTAATATATTTGTATTCATTTTGAATGGGTTACAAAAGCTCTTGAAGTGGGAGTAAAGTGATATACCTTTTGTCATCGTTCACAGTCAGACTAGTCTCAAAAGAGACAGTAACATACTAAACACAAGAACCAAGACTGTCAGTGCAGTATGAGTCCACCTCATTAGCTACTATTTATATAATTAAGTTGGTAAAATTATTTTGTTATGGAAGTATTCATCTCTATGTATAGACTGGGTCTCACATCTCGTGTGAAACCACATCTTTTGTGAAAAGTTACATTGAAACCCTTATGAGCATCATACAACAACAGTTCTTCAGGTACTGTGTGTGTGTGTGTGTGTGTGTGTAATTTCTGTTATAAACATTGTTTCTTCTATATTCTTGTAGACAGAAAAGTTACAAAGTTGCTCATATACTGGAATACTTGTGCTCTGTTGCATACTATAACATACAGTTTTAATATTGTGAACTGTTTCAAAAATAGTTGAAGTTAAAAGCTTAGGTGTCTCATTATTATCACACACAAACTTGTATTTATGTAATTTACATTGGGTCACCTCAAAAGCAGAAAATGGATCATGATATAAAGTTGTATTTTTATGTGAAAAATATAAATTTTGTTGAAATACTTGCTGGCATTATGTAGAACAACAATAATTTTTTAATGTTCTGTTTTATTGAGCAGCACTGAAGTTACACACACAATCCAAATTACCCTGTTTCTCTCTTGAGAAGCATCTTGTTAGCCAAAAGAAGTCAACAGCTTTCAGAACCTTCCTTTTTGACCTCAAAAGAACCATTGCATACTCACACACCCAAAAAAATTGTGATGAAAAATAAAAAAATCATGTATTTATATGAATGCAATGAAAATAAATAATACAGACAAAAACAGTTCAAAATTCAGAATGAAATCATAACATGAAATATGATAGATTGCTACTCACTGCACAGAGATGCCTTCTCCTGCCCAACACCTGCTCTATGTGGTGAGTAGCAATCTATTTCATCGTCTTAATATAGACAAAACTTTTATCAAAATATGAATTATGACACAAGAAAATTTGTGCCAATGGATCCAGTTGTACTTACTTGTAATACTTAGAACAACATTGTTTCTTCTTATTGTTCCATGTTTTTTAAAGCTGTCTTGTGTTTAGAAAAAAGATCTGTTTCATCTCCATGTAAATCAAGAAAAAGAATAATTACAGAATTACACAAGCTAAGAGTAGATTGGGCACTAAGTGCTCAAGTCACTAGACAAGAGAAATTGTAGTCAAATAAAAATTTAATGAGAATATACAATTTAAGTGTGATGTTGTACATATTTAGTGTAATAACAATATGTTACACATCCTCAAAAACATAGAAAACTAATGGTTTATGTTAGAATCAGGTCAGTGTCCACTTTGTATGGCTCTGTAATATTTCTTATTTTTATTTATTTGCCTCCATATGTTGCCATTTGATTGTATTTTTAGTACTCAAATAAAACCTCTGTTTGTAATGAACTTCCAGAAAATTTTTGTCATATTGTCTTCACACAGTATTTTATATAGTGTTGTGTGGCATTTTGTTTTAAAACGTTAGATGTATGGCTGCTTGTAAGATTTTATAGTTTTCCTGTTTTTAATGTTGTAATTATCTAAGCATTTCATTGAATTGATGGCCATAGTTACCTTCAGGAGGTGAAATATTTATTACTAACAATAAACACACATAAAAGTGTACAACACTATCCTAGCATTTGGAGCTAATTATTCCTTTCTTGAAGAGGAGAGAGGAATAAGGTTTGGGAAAGATTGAAAAGGATGGGAAGGTCATTAAGACCCTACCATCAGTGGGTCCCACCTGTTGAGGGCCTAAAAGGAGGCAAAACTGGAAGGGGAAGTGTAAGAGAGAAGTAAGTAAAGGTAGTGCATTGATAAGCACTGTGCCAGCTGCAGATCAGGGATGCTGAGGCCAGAGTGAATATTGAAGATAGTGTTTTATTCATCTCATAACATACAATTTCTAATCATATGATTAGTGTACAGGAGACATATAAAAAAAAGGTAATTAAATGAGAGATTATGAATAAAAGTATTTCATGATAAAACATGATGGTAATAAAGCAAGGGTTCAAGAATAAGAAGGGGTTTGGGAATCTATTAATAAAAGTTAAGTCCAGGTGGATGTGGGGATACAAAGATCTTTTGAAGGCAACTTCTTACCTCTGGAGTTCAGGGAAACTAGTATTTGATAGAAGGATTCAAATAGCCCTTGTGGACTAGTAAGGACTCACCTCCTTTGACTCACGCAGTAGAGCGTGTTCAGTAACTGAGTACTGGGTTTCCCAAAGGTAGGCAGATCTGGTATTACTTCTATGCTCATTCATGTACTAAGTCAGTTCAGTGTTCATCATTCCCACATAAAATGATGTTCAATGAACACTATTTAGTTGATAAACAGCATGTGGGCTTTTGTAAGTTGTAGGATTTGCCAGTGGTGAAGCTGGATAGATCGGCAATTGAATGCATTTTGGATGGCGTGGTGAGGGTATCACGGAGAAACAACCTCATTTTATCACTTAAGAAGGTTGTTGGAATAATATATTGAGGTTTTCAAGGCTTGAGTGATGGTACTGTGTGACAAGGGGGGTGGCTTCTGACTGTTTTTGAAGTGGAGCCTGTATTAGTCAGAGAGTAAAAGGAGGGTGCTTCCTGTGAGATTTGTTTCTGGATAATAGATTTGGGTTAGTTGTGGGAGAGGACAGCCTGGGATACTTTCTTGGTGTAGATGTTGAGAAATTTTTGGTGGAGCTGATACATTTGCTATGGATGTGTAGGCTGTTGTTAATAGAGTGTTAATGTGGAAATGGCGGAGCATTGAAAGTGTAGATATTGTCGATTATTGATTGGTTTTATGTGGACTCAGGTATGGATGTAGGCTTCACTGAGGAGGGGGCTGATGTCAAGGAAGGTAGCTTTGGATCGGAAAAGGACCAAGGGAATATGAGTTAAGAAAATGAATTAAGTTTCTGCAGGAAGCAAAGTAGTTCATCATTATGAGTCCAGACCACAAAGATGTCAGTGATAAATCAGTACCAAACAAGGGAATCCAGTTTTTTGGTCTTAAGGAACTGCTCTTCCATGCACCCAATGACAAGACTGGCATAGGATGAAATCATCCTGGTTTCCATAGTGGTCCACCTGATTTGTTTATAGATTTATTCCTCAAAGATAAAGTAGTAAGGGGTCAGCATGAATTAAGCTATGTTGACTATAAATGAGATTTTAGGAACTTTTAAGTGGCTTTGGTGGAGGTTGTGTTAGGTTTGTTTTTCAGCAATTTGTACAGTATATTTAATGCCATCTCTCCTCTCTTATTTTCCATTCATTCATTCAGTGTCCAGTTTGATGCTGTACAGAAACCCTTCACCATGCTCTACTGCTTTTCCTCTTTTCATTCATTCTGTGTCCAATTTGATGGTGTATGGAAACCCTTCACCATGCTCTACTACTTTTCCTCTTTTAAGTGTTACTTTTGCCAGTCCAATTTATTTCTGATTCGTTTTCACCAGTCTTATCATGTTCTCTGATCCTATACTTCAGTAGCCGGTCGCAGTGGCCGTGTGGTTCTAGGCACTTCAGTCCGGAACTGCGTGACTGCTACGGTCGCAGGTTCGAATCCTGCCTCGGGCATGGATGTGTGTGATGTCCTTAGGTTAGTTAGGTTTAAGTAGCTCTAAGTTCTAGGGGACTGATGACCTCAGATGTTGAGTCCCATAGTGCCCAGAGCCATTTGAACCATTTTTATACTTCAGTACCTACATTCCTCCCATAAACATGCTTTCACCATTGGCAGTTGCAGTCACATATGCTTTTCCTCTAATATTGATTAACCTTTGGGAATTGCTCCCAAGAGCCCCACATTAATGTTTCCTATCTCTCGTTGCAACACATACTTCCATCAGTCCCTCCTTAAATTCTACACTGAACAATTCCTTAATTTAGTTTAAATCAAACAATGGAAAATCCAGGATGGAATAATGACAATATTATGAAAAGGATAGATTGCTACTCGCACTATAGCAGAAATGCTGAGTCACAGAGAGGCGCAACCAAAATTCTGTCAAACAAGTAAGCTTTTGGTTCTTGGGAATAAGACAACACGCACACGCACACACACACACACACACACACACACACACACACACACACACACACGACCACAGTCTGACTACTGAGGACAGTTACTATTTTTACCAGTTTTGCGTGTTCTGTGGATTGTGAAACTTCCTGGCAGATTAAAACTGTGTGCCGCACCAAGACTTGAACTCGGGACCTTTGCCTTTCATGGGCAAGTACTCTGTGGATTGTGTTTGTGACCAGTTGCTGTCTTCTGGAAAGTGTCAGTACAAAAAAGACAAATTTTGAATCTTCCTGTCAAATTAAAACTGTCTGCCAGAAACTCTTATCTGGAATACTTTTGGTAAGAGCATTGCCCACTGAAAGCAAAAGGGCTTGTTTGATCCCTGCACATAGTTTTAATCTGCTTTGCAGTTTCATAACAGTGCCCACTCCACTGCAGAGTGAAAATTCATTCTCAAAATACCGCTGGTTATTTACCTAACAGGATATTCGATTTTAATCTTAATCTACAATAAAATTTGATAAATCTGACTCAGCCGTATACATACTATCTGCCCAGAAACTCATGTATAGTGTAGAATTTGTCAAGTAGAAATTATATCAATTTGTTTTGATAGTTTCCATTTTCTGCTGACAAAGGAAGAGGTCAGCTATTTTTATGGCTCCGTCCATGGCCCTTTTCTTTACAAGAGTAAGTTTAAGTTTTTAATGCTGCTTTTTTTTTCAAGTTGTGTCTGATTCTTCACAACAAATTTCACAAGTGTGTTCCTTGCCCATGTCCTTGACAATACATTACGTCTGCCAACCACCATTCCCAACAACTGTTACCTCCATTTAAAATCCTCCACTTTTTGGCCCCTGGAAGTGCAATTCTCCTTGATTCCAGTCGTAAACTTAAAACTTTTGAGACCAAGCCAGTGCATAACTTTGGCCACAACTTTGTGTTAGAAAGACCGCACCCGAGTATAGGTTGGGCTGTGATTTTCTCGACATGCGAGCCACTTATCACTTGAAAATCAGATTCATTTTGTTAGGAAAAATTTAAGGATGTCTCACTACCTCTCCCTTAACTGGTGCTGCCTTCTGTTGTCAATTTCTAGAATTATTCAGAAAGAAACATTAGTGGATGTAACAGCTGCTATTGCAAATAGCTGATCAATATGATCAGATTGACATAATTTCGTGCATTTACTCATTAGGTTTCACAGTTTGCTGTAATTCTGCTACAAATGCATCATGTTTGTTGTATGAGCAAGAAATTTTATAAGCTCTAGAGGACAAAATTGCTCAGTAACTCAACCAACTTGCACTTTTTATATGGGAGGATAATTATACTTTCTGTCATCAATATTTTAAAATTTGTAATCTATCAAAGATCTGAAGTAAATTTCAAAAATAGATCTTGAAGTTTGGTCCTTTTTTTTAGTATGTACCACTCTTGAAGACAAATCAATTACATATGTGCCAGTGATGCTTTAATAAACAGTATGAATGGCTGGTTTCCTAAGCTCAGCATTCTTCGAAGTGGTCGGTCTCCACAGTGTTAATCAAAACAGCTCACACCACATAAAATAACTGTTCAGATCCTAGGTTGAACAACTCAGAAGTAGTACCTCTGTCCCATAACTACCATCCATGACATTCCCTCCTAATCAACAGGTCCATCCTGGTCTCCGTACTTAAGCTCCCAAACCGAGCACGTCTCACCCAAGTTTAACAATGACCATAATCAAACTCAATCACCTAACAACACCAGACTCCATTCAGTCCTAAACCTCTCTCCGAAATCTCTTTTGGATTCTGGGACAGCCATTATTTCGAATCTCCCAGGTAGTATCTTCCTTTCACCCTCTGATTAATAAAGCCCCCATTCCCAAAAAGTCAGAAGACACCCCCCTTATCACACAGTAACAACCAAGCTTTGACTGCCTGAAAATATTAGTCCACCAAATTTCATAAGTACTGAAATGAGATCATTTCTCCATGATACCCTCAACACACCGTCCAATATTGCCTTCAGTTTTTCATATATCCAGCCTAATCGGTGGCAAATCTTACAACTTACAAAAGCAGACATACTGTTTATCAATTAAATTGTGTTCACTGTACCACATTTTATATCAGAATGTGACCACTAAACTGACTTAGGATATGAATGAGCTTAGTAGAATTATCAGATCTGCGTGCCTTGAGGACACCCAATATTCAGTTACTGAACATGCTCTACTGCATAAGTCAAGAATTCAAGGTACATGGGTGCCTACTAGTCCACAAGGGCTATTTGGATCCTTCCATCAGATACTAGTTTCCCTGGACTCCAGAGATGAGAAGTTGCCTTCAAAACATCTTTGTGTCCCCGCAGCTAACTGGACTTAAGTTATGTTAACACATTCTCCAACACCTTCTTTATTACTACCATCATTTTCCATTAAATAATTAATATAATCTGTTGTTAATTTTCTTTATTGCTTGCACTTTTTCTTCTCCTTCTGATCTTTCTCATCAGTCTTTCTTCCCATCTCCTTCCCCTTTTAGTTCTTAATTACGCAGTTCATTTCTTTTCCTCTTTATTCATCTTTATTCACTCTGCCCTTGTCATGCCTGACCTGCAGGTAGCACAGTGCTTACCAATGTGCTATTATTACTTCCTGCTCTCGCTTACACTTACACTTTTGTCTCCCGTTGTCCCCACTGGAAGATAGGTACAGGAAAAATGCACTGGAATTATTCTTTTGGTACAAATAAAAACAGTTTCTGAATCAATCACTTGTTTATTATGCCACTATGTGTTCCAGTGGTTCACACCATCATCTTCATGTGGATAATTGTTTATTTACATGGCTGGTGATTGTGAAGAGTACAGACATCTTTTCACAGCTGCTGACCAAGGGCAGTGTAGGGTATTTTGCGTCTTTTGCTAATTATAAAAATTGTTGACTTAGAAAAGGCACCTTAGAGGTTAAAAACATGAATTATGAATTTATGACAGTGAATTGTACTTACAGGGACAGTAGAGTTGTACAGGGTTTGCATACTGTTGCCTGATGTATGCCCTCTCCATTGCACATTACATTTACACTGTCATTTCAAAGAAGTTGTACAAGTTACAGATATTTACATTGGATACAGAGATACAAGATTAAACAGTTCTTACTAAAACACATTTTTCTTTTTTAAATATGTGAATGAGTTGCACCAGAGTACTGACATATGCACAACTCGGGTATTATATTAGGTAGCTGTGTACACATTTCCCTTTTTTTTATTTTTTTTATGTGAATGTGCTTCAGGATAGGATACAAAAATAATGATTCAATAGTTATGTACATAAATATGTTTTTTTAATGTGAATGTGCTTCAGGATTGGATACAAAAATAATGATTAAATAGTTACGTTCAAAAATATGTTTTCTTTAAAAAAAAAATGTTAAAAGGCTACTCTTGAGAACAGATATTATAATAATAATAATAATAATAATAATTTTATTGTCATTCAGCTTATTACAGCAATAGACAAAGTCAAGAGCATATATTTCTACATAAACTACTATATCGAAGTGAATTGGTTTACATAAAATAGGTACACGTTAGAATACAGTATTTTCATCTTCAAAGAATTCATCAATGGAGTAAAACGGATTGTTCACTAGTAGCTTGTATAATTTAGCTTGAAAGATATTTACAGGCAGTTCTTTAAAGTCAGCACTTAGTCTATTAAACATCCTTAGTCCAAGAACTAGGTAAGAGTTATGCGATTTTGATAATCTATGATATGGTACGTCTACAGATGTTCTGTTTCTAGTATTATGGCTATGAATATCACTTCTCAACACAAAATTAGACACATTGTTTCTAATGTACATTAAAACATTGTAGATGAATATGTTTACTACTGTAAGACACTGCAATTTAATAAACAGAGGTTTACAATGTTCTGTTTTATCAGAATCCCTTATTATTCTTATTACTTTCTTCTGTAAAAGTAAAATGTCATTTACATGACAGCTACTACCCCACAGTAAAATTCCATAAGAGATGATGCTTTGGAAGAAGGCAAAATATGCTGATCTCACCTAGTCATTGGGAACATGTCTTTTTAAATTTCTAATTAGATAAATCACTCCTGAAAGCCTAGCCAATATATTTTTAATGTGTGGTTCCCATGTCAATTTATTGTCAATAGTAACACCTAAAAATTTAACAGTTTCTAATTCCTGGTAGTTAGGAATCTCTCTGAGGCTAAAGTAAAGTGTCTGGGTTTTGTTTTCATTTAGCAAGAAGCCATTAGCTTTGAACCATAATGAGGACTGAGCAAGGGTATTTTCGGTCAGTGTTTTCAGTGTACCTAGATCAGAGCTTTTATGTAGAAAAGTTGTGTCATCAGCATACAATATTGTATGAGATTTTATGAATAAGGGCAGGTCATTAATCATTAGTATAAACAGTAAAGGTCCAAGCACCGACCCTTGAGGCACTCCGTACCTAACATTAACCAAATTTGATTTCTCCCTACCAATGCACACAACTTGTTGACGGTTCTCTAGAAAAGACCTGAACATATTTATACTGTTGTCATCAAAACCATAGTAAACTAGCTTATTCAGCACAGTGTCATGCTCTACACAGTCAAAGGCTCTGCTCAGGTCACAAAATGTAGCCTGGGCATAGTCTCTAGCCTTGAACACATCTAGGACTAATTTTACGAGGGAGTCCATTGCATCTGTTGTGGATTTACCTTTCCTAAATCCAAACTGTTTATCACTAATTATATTTACCCAAGTAGGCACTAACTTGCTCATACATAATCGTTTCTAAAATTTTTGAAAAAACTGGGGTCATGGATATAGGTCTGTAGCTAGCGGGACAGTTCTTTTCCCCTTTTTTGTATATGGGCACAACTCTAGAAATTTTTAGTATGTCGGGGAACTTACTTTCAACTAGGCATTTGTTAACACAAAAGGTTAAAGGATAAATCACACAATCAATAACATCTTTCAACAAATTACATGACATATCATAGAAATCAACTCTAACTGAAGGTTTGAAATTTTTCACTATTTTTAGTATATTATTTGGGCTCACTTCTGAGAAAGTGAAGGTGCTTGGGGGAAGCTTTTCAAAGCAGCTGTCCATAATACTAAGTGCATTTTCAGGTGGTTTGATTATTGAACTACTAATTTCTTCAATGGACTGAATGCAATATTTATTAAATTCTTCTGGGGTAATGGCAATTTCCTCTTTGTGTTTAGTGTGTGCAATGGAGTTTATTACACTCCAGGCCTTCTTGCATTTATTGTTAGATTTTTCAATGTTTACTATGTTATGCAGTTTCTTTGCTTTATTTATTGCCTTCTTGTACTTGCATTTAGCTTTGGCATACAGGTCTTTATACAGTTCTGATTTACTGGTTTTGTACAGACTAGAATACAGCATAACAGTATTTTTCAGTTTCCCTAACTGTGGAGTATACCATTCCTTCGTTTTCCTTTTCTTGTAATTACTACTAATATTCACTGTACATTTTTTCAGAGGAATGCTATTTTCAAATACATTTAAAAAGATGGAGAAAAACTTTGTGAATACAATATCGGCTGAACAGTGTTGAAGCCTAATAAAACATATGTCCCAACTGAAATAAGTGAGGGCATGTCTAAACCTATCCATCCTCTCTCTGCTCACTGGTCTAGTAATCACAGTTTTAGATTCTGGTTTGGTGCAGTCTGAAGTTACATTATTAAGACTAAGATATACTACATCATGGTCTGAGAAAGGGAAACTAATTACATTAGTGGACATACAAGTTCTCTTAATATTTGTAAATATATTGTCTAGACAGGATGAGCCTCTGGTAGGTTTGCAGTTAACATAGTACATGTTAAATTGTCGAAGCACATTTTTGAGCTCTGTCACATGTGCGCTCCTCAATTATTATATTAATTTTTTATCTATAAAAAGATTACAGCAGATCATACATATGTATTGTAGGTTGAACTTATTGAGGAATGAATGGGAGTGATTACATTAATTACTATGCATTGAAACTGTAAATTATGAGAATGCTTTAAGTACTTTGTCAAAGCTTTTGAAAAAATTGGTTCAGCCTGTTTCACTAATGTCATTGAGTAGACGTTCCCCAAGTCTTTTTCTGTATACACATGTATATACATGTAGTATTTCAAAGTTTCTTTCTAATGGATGCCTTACGTCTTTTATATGGGAAGCTATTGCAGATTTGTGTGGTATTTTGTATCACAAGGCATTGATGTGTTAATTGACTCTGGTGTGAACGTTATGGCCTGTTTGATCTGTGTACTGAGCCAGGCATTTACTGCATATAGTTTTATCTATGTCAAAGGACAAAACTTTATCTGGACTGCTTTTTAAGTTATGAAGAAGTCTTTGGAGTGTTTTATTGTTTGTTTGGTATGCAATTCTTATTTTGTGTCACTTGAAGATATTGGCAAGTTTTTGGAATATGTCACTGAGGAGGGGAATGCATGTTATTAGTGTACTTCCTTGGTTCTTGATGGTTATTTTGTTCATTCTCTCTTTTATTTTTTTAACTACATTGTCTGTGAGTGTGAGTCTATATCCATTTGCTACAACTATTTGTTTTATGATTTTTATTTCATTCTGGAGGTTCTCATCACTCAGTGTTCATAGAGTTCTAAAAATTCCACTGATTTTGTGTGTGTGTGTGTGTGTGTGTGTGAGAGAGAGTGTAAATGATGAAACCTATGCTCAAGTACAGGTGGTTGCATGGTGTGTGCGCAAACTGTATGTGAGTTGCATCCATATTCCGTGCGAAAATGAATTGAATATGTATTATTATTGTTACTGCAACATTAGATATTGCAACTGTTGGACATGAATATAAATCAAAGACAATGTGGTAACTGGTACAGGTACCACCACAATCGTACTCCTTTGGTTAAAGAGCTATGAGATGATCACCTTTATGTGAATTGAAATGACTTAAGAATGGGCAGTGAATCATTTGATATGTTATTGGACATCATTAAGGAAAAAATCACCCAAAGTAATATAGTGACGAGGAAAAGCATTTCTGCAGAGCTACAGCTACTGTCAGATTTTTAGCAACAGGTGGTCCCTGGCAGATTTAAAATTCGCACCAGGAATTTCTGCAGTGTTCCTGTCTAATGTAATTCCAAAGACATGCTTTCTGATGTGCTGTTACTTCTTCTTCTACTTCCTCTTCTTCTTCCTCTTCCTTTTTTTTCTTTTTTGTGTAAAGCCATGTCCTTCACCCTTTAAATGGAGAAATATTACATCAGTAATGTTTTGTTTGCTTTAGTTTCCTACAGAAAAAGAGGAAATGATGGACATTTCCAAAGAATTTGAAGTCAAGTGGCAATTCAGAAACAGTGGCGAGTATTAGATGGGAAACACACACACACGCACACACACACACACACACACACACACACACACACACACACACACACACACACACACACACACATTGTGCCATCACTTCATCCTGGTGTCCATTATTTCAGTTACAAGAATCTGTGGTAAATGCACAATATGACTTTGTATTTATTGATGCAGGGAAACATTGAATAATGTCTGATGAAGGAACCCTTGAGTTCACAAAATTCCCTTTGTGTGTTAAAGAAGGGACAGTTAAATCTGTCAAAAGTGACAATGAACTTCTATGTTCTCTCTCTCTCTCTCTCTCCCCCCCTCTCCCCCCCCCACTCTCTCTCTCTCTCTCTCTCTCTCTCTCTCTCTCTCTCTCTCTCTCTCTCTCTCTGTCTCCCTCCCTCTCCCCGCCCCTCCACCCCCTCCCCCCTTCCTCCACACCTCCTTCTCCTCTTTTTTTGTGATGAAACATTTTAACTTGAAGAAAACTTTTTATAAACATATTCTCAATGAAAATTTTTAACTACAGATTATCACATACTCAAAAGGTTGTGGAAAATGTTTTCAGTATAATAACGTCATAGGTTTAAATTCTGTATATACCAATCAGCACAAAGACAAAAAGATAAATTAGGTAAATTACATTGTTTTGGCTATCTGTACGTTGCGTGATTTAGATAAAAAGCAATGGAGAAGCTTTTGAAACACATTTTTTTATCAAAAGGAAGGGTACCCTTTCAGGAATTGTGTAGTTTGTAGTGTGAACAAATCCAATTTGTATTTGTAAGATACAACTGAGAAGCACATAAGACAGAGGGTAGGGTATCCTGGCAGGAAGCTGTATTACATGCTGGAAGAGCCTAACGTGTTTCATTATACAAAGAACTGTATAATACAAGATATGATGTTGTTCTGATATTTTGATGAAAGTTCTATTGTTACAAAATACACTGCAGTTACTGTAAACTAAGAATGTAAATTTATAAGTGTTTACTTTTTCACATTGTGTTGACGACCACCATCAGTTGTCCCATCATGAACTTCTTCATTGCCAGTCCCATTGTCATTATTCTCACAGTGAACAGGGGCATTATCTATTACCACATAAACATCCGTTTTAGAACAGCTTGCACTTTGTAGCTCTTGATCCACAGTAAATAAAAGAAAATTGTAGAACATCAAAGTTGGTACATAAATGTCATTGAGAGATCTGTCACTACACTTACTGTCATAAAATTTCTTCACTTTCTTTCTAAATAAGCTTCACAAGTCTTTTTCTTTTTGTCTTGCAACAAGGTCATAGTTACCTTTGGGGAAAGTTCAACCAATTTAAAATGGACTTCAGTCTTTAAATTGTTTGATGTAATCTTTTAATTTCACTTTCTGTAAGCTGTGTTGTTTGTATTTATTTATAAACTCCATCACAGAATCCTTGGTGTGGCAACAAGAATCCTCCATGACTGCATTGCACACTTTAGGCTACTGACTGTGAGAAACACCTGTGAGAGAATGCCCAACAACAGCATTCAAGAGAATACCACACCCACCATATGTACATATTAAATACACTGACAGATACAAGTATGGGGTGCATTTGGCCAATGAGTCAACTACACATGTGCCTGCTTTCTTAGAGTGTATTCACATGAACATTCTTGTGCATGGAATTGCATTTCACATCCTAAATTGTGTGGTTGGGATTGTCCCTGTGAGAGCCCCTGCCTGAGGTGGCTGCTCCACGTACTAAATCACCACCCTGTATACTGCAAATCACCTACAATTTCAATCGTGTATTTTTCCTACTACACTGTATATACACAGTGACTAAAATATCTTTACACGGTATCCTTTCCAGTGTTGAAATTTTAATTAGCAGTGTTGTTTTCTCAAATGAATGTTCCTTTGGATACAGGTGTGTTGTAATTATGCGGAACATATGGGATAAGTAAAATTTCTGTACAGAAAATATTAGTAAGGGATGAAAATGCTTAAATAAAAGAGGGATCACACCCACTGATAGGTCTAATGGCTAGATTTGTTGTAAGATGCGATAATGAGATGTGATCTATAAAACTTGTTTTCATAAAGTTGTTCCCCCCCCCCCTCCCCCCCCCCCTCATGATGCATGGTTTCAGCATAGTACCAATTTGACAATTAGCATGTGAACACCAGAAACAAATAGCAACTAAACTTGCGTGTATACACAGGATAGGAGAATAAAGAAACTATGCGAAATGTTTGACTTTAATAAATGGTCTGTCAGAATTAATAGCTGAAAGAGTTTGATTATTTTTTAAAGCAATTTCATATTGTGGAATAGAAAATATTATAATTTTCCTCGCCTATGTACATTCACCAAGACCTAGACAGCCAAACAAATCAAAAGATATGAAATCTGATATGTAGCAGTTACATGCAATATTGCTGTTAAATAAATGACCTCCATATTTTCTTTTCTGAATGTCTTATTTGGCATTTAGTCTGAAATCTTCCTTTATCATCTGCATGTTCTGTAACTGGTCCAGAAGGGCTTTAATTGTCTTGGTCTAATATTTTCCAAAGCTTACAATTCTACTCCGTATCATTAACTTCTGCTTCCAAATCTTCTTCCACCTATTTTAGCATCATACGAGTCTCAAAAGCAGTTTGGAAGAGGATTGTGACTTCATACAGATTACTGGTCAACTGGCTCAGGCATGACAGTCACACAGATTTTATCAATTTGAATGTCTTAGCTTTTGTAATTTTACAGTAGTTTGTTTTTGAGGAGAAATGGGAAATTAGTAGCTAAGAAACAGAAAGGGTGTTGCTGAAAGGAAAAGTCACATTAAACTTTAAATGAGGAGACATAGTTGATGCAAGAAATAGGCTGGAAGTAAGAGTGGCCTGATAACATTATCCAAGTCTAAGAGTAACGATTATCAATTGCCAGTAACTGGCCAGTTAAGAAGAAACCACCAAGAATAAAAAAGAAAAAAAAACCATCAGTCATGTGTAGTGGTTGTAAAGTAAGAGGGTATGTTTAATAGTATTGTGGAAACTAGTAATTATATTCTTGAGTTAGTTTGGGATGGCTGAAGATTGTACTAGAAGGTGTAATAAGAATGAAAGTATTTTGCTCACTAGTGCAATGTAACCTCATGGTTTCAGTTACTATACATCTGAAAAGCTATCATGCTTATTTGTCATAACAAATAGACAAAATTTGAAAATGAATGGGCTGTTTTTCAAAGGCAGCATGTTAGTTTAATGGAAGAACATTACATAAACACATCAAGTGGTGTTGTTATTTAAAAAATATCTTTTATGTATTTATCATAAGTGAAAACATGTGGCTTTTTATTTGATGTGTCTAGAAAGGGTGAAACCTTTGACTTGTGGCATGTACTACCTACAACTCTTATGTTCTAGTCTGTTTACATCTTATGTTTGAGCAAAGTAAAATCATATTTTGCCACATGTACGCAATGGGTGTTGCAAAAATAATTCCTTCACCTGCTACCATTAAAAACACCAATTTTAGTTTTATGACTCAATGATAACTTGTAGTTTTCAAGGTTTTTTGCACTGTTTGAAATTGTGACATTCTACACAATGTGTGTTTTTCAGTGAGATCTGTGTGAAATGGTGGACATTGTTTCCAGCACAACATCATATACCACATGTCCTGGACTTCTTAATATTTCAAACTTATGAACACTCTGCAAACTTAATGGATGAGCACATTGAAATTGAGGAAAAGGCCAAGGTACAGAATGTCTGTCGAGGTCATTGTCTTCGAGAGTCATGATAGACTTGGACTTGTCCAAAACTGAAATATCTCTCGCAGATAAGCAATTGTGGACCTTCATAGTACTGCAGATGGTTTTCCCTTACTTTACACTTGATGTATAATACAATAGTTCAGTTAAGGAGCAACTCATTCCTCTTGCTTTCTTAGCCAAATTCTGAACTCTAGTGCTAAAGTCTGAGTTCCTGTGATATCTTGAGTTAAATTTTAGTTGTTTGTGGGTTCTGTGGCTAATATTTATGTCAGTTGGTTTATGAAAATTTTACACAGAAGTATTACTTATTCAGGATTTTTGTGATTGGTCTTGTCCAGATGGTTTTGGTTTCTCTTTAAAATTATTTCTGTTTGTTGTATATTTTAAAATTACTGTGAAAAAATGTTTGTGTAGTTAAGAATTTTTGTAATCTCATTATTTATTCCTTTCTGGAAATTAGTAAGAGTAGCTTATAACTAGTTGCACAATTTCATTCATTTTATTGTGCTGATGGATACTTTTGTAGTTTTCAGCTTGCGACAATTTGTTCATAGCATAATAGTGAATGTATTCTGTGTCTATTGCAGTATGTAGAGTTGCTTAAACAGTTGTCTATAAAAGTTAGTAGATTAGATGAGATTAGTACTTGTTCTATAGATCATGAATACAACACTTTGTAATGATGTGGAACGTGTCAGGTTAATAAAAGGTGTCGATACAAGATATTACATTACACAAAATATTACATGACACTTAATATTTTTTTTATTTTTATTTTTTGTATATCAACATCACCAAAATCTTACAACAATAACTGTGCACAATTTGTTGAATTTAGAAATATAAGCATATTAATAATAATTTACATGGTTACCAATTACATTTAGTTTTAGTGTGCTCATTTGAAAAATTTAAATAATCTTCTGTGCTGATTGTCTTCCCTCTAGACTTTGCTGTTGTCCATGAAGTTACATTGTATCTTGTACAAAATTTCAAGTGTCAAATTTTTTTGAACATCAGAAAAACAACTGGAAAAAAAGACTCTTTGTGGAGAACTTAAGAATAATGTTAACAAGACAACTGATCTAGAAGTGCCCATGAGGGCCTCAACACTTAATCAGTTAAACTTAAGTCTATTAATTGAAAACAATAAATGCTTGACCTCATAGCAACAAATAATCCTGAGGAAATAGGGATCATCGTGACGGATACAGGTATTAGTGATCGCAAGGTGGTTGTAGCATGACTGAATACTGTAACAAACAAATTCAACTAAAATAGATGCAAAATACATCTATTGAAAAAGTAATTGATGCTGTCCTAGAGATTTATACCAAATAAATTGATAAGAGGTGGAACTGATCTCCCACGCCCAAAACAGGTCAGAACAAAAATCTCCCAGATTGATGACATTTTAGAAAAGCTCAAAATTTTGCATGGACTTCAATGCAAGATGCTTTTAATAGTTTCCACAGTGAAATGCTGTCTTGAAATCTGCTCGAAAATCCAGAATCATTCTGGTTGTATGTGAAGTACGCCAGTGGCAAGATACAATCACTAGCTTCAGCGGACGATAACAATCATAGTGTGACCAGTGGCAGTGCCAGTAAAGTGAAATTACTAAACATAGCTTACACAATGCGAATCAAGAACACTGGCAAATTTGAGTAACTGAGAAGTAGCAAAGCAACTTGAATCACTTAATAAAGGCAATTCTTCTGGCTAAATTGTATGTTGGTTACAGTCCTTTCAGAGTGTGCTTATATAATAGCTCCTTACATAGCAATCATATACAGGGTGTTTCAAAAATGACCGGTATATTTGAAACGGCAATAAAAACTAAACGAGCAGCGATAGAAATACACCGTTTGTTGCAATATGCTTGGGACAACAGTACATTTTCAGGCAGACAAACTTTCGAAATTACAGTAGTTACAATTTTCAACAACAGATGGTGCTGCGGTCTGGGAAACTCTATAGTATGATATTTTCCACATATCCACCATGCGTAGCAATAATATGGCGTAGTCTCTGAATGAAATTACCCGAAACCTTTGACAACGTGTCTGGCGGAATGGCTTCACATGCAGATGAGATGTACTGCTTCAGCTGTTCAATTGTTTCTGGATTCTGGTGGTACATCTGGTCTTTCAAGTGTCCCCACAGAAAGAAGTCACAGGGGTTCATGTCTGGCGAATAGGGAGGCCAATCCACGCCGCCTCCTGTATGTTTCGGATAGCCCAAAGCAATCACACGATCATCGAAATATTCATTCAGGAAATTAAAGACGTCGGCCGTGCGATGTGGCCGGGCGCCATCTTGCATAAACCACGAGGTGTTCGCAGTGTCGTCTAAGGCAGTTTGTACCGCCACAAATTCACGAAGAATGTCCAGATAGCGTGATGCAGTAATCGTTTCGGATCTGAAAAATGGGCCAATGATTCCTTTGGAAGAAATGGCGGCCCAGACCAGTACTTTTTGAGGATGCAGGGACGATGGGACTGCCACATGGGGCTTTTCGGTTCCCCATATGCGCCAGTTCTGTTTATTGACGAAGCCGTCCAGGTAAAAATAAGCTTTGTCAGTAAACCAAATGCTGCCCACATGCATATCGCCGTCATCAATCCTGTGCACTATATCGTTAGTGAATGTCTCTCGTGCAGCAATGGTAGCGGCGCTGAGGGGTTGCCGCGTTTGAATTTTGTATGGATAGAGGTGTAAACTCTGGCGCATGAGACGATACGTGGACGTTGGCGTCATTTGGACCGCAGCTGCAACATGGCAAACGGAAACCCGAGGCCGCTGTTGGATCACCTGCTGCACTAGCTGCGCGTTGCCCTCTGTGGTTGCCGTACGCGATCGCCCTACCTTTCCAGCACGTTCATCCGTCACGTTCCCAGTCCGTTGAAATTTGTCAAACAGATCCTTTATTGTATCGCTTTTCGGTCCTTTGGTTACATTAAACCTCCGTTGAAAACTTCGTCTTGTTGCAACAACACTGTGTTCTAGGCGGTGGAATTCCAACACCAGAAAAATCCTCTGTTCTAAGGAATAAACCATGTTGTCTATAGCACACTTGCACGTTGTGAACAGCACACGCTTACAGCAGAAAGACGACGTACAGAATAGCGCACCCACAGACTGCGTTGTCTTCTATATCTTTCACATCACTTGCAGCGCCATCTGTTGTTGAAAATTGTAACTACTGTAATTTCGAAAGTTTGTCCGCCTGAAAATGTACTGTTGTCCCAAGCATATTGCAACAAACGGTGTATTTCTATCGCTGCTCGTTTAGTTTTTATTGCCGTTTCAAATATACCGGTCATTTTAGAAACACCCTGTACAAGTGCGCACTCAATGGAACATCTGTACCTAAAGACTGAAAAGTTGCATAGGTCACCCATATTCAAGAAAGGAAATAGGAGTAATCCAATGAATTAAAGACCCATGTAGCTGATGTCAGTTTGCAGTAGGATGTGGAATATATACTGTATTTGAACATTATAAATTACCTTGAAGAAAACATTTTATTGAGACCTAGGAAGCACTGATTCAGAACATATCATTATTGTGAGTCCCAATTAATTCTTTATCCATACGAAGTGATGTATGCTATTGACAGGGGATCTAAAATTGATTTCATATTTCTAGATTTCCAAAAGACTTTTGATACCATTCCGCTCAAGTGTCTTCTGCTCACCTATGGAGTATTGTCTCAGTTCTGCGACTGGAGTCATGATTTTCTGTCAGAAAGGTCACAGTTTGCAGTAATTGCAGAAGTTAAATGTGAAATTCCCCAAGGAAGTGTTACAGGCCCTCTGCTGTTCTTAAGCTATACAAACAATTTAGGAGACAATATGAGCACCCCTCTTAGATTGTTTGCAGATGGTGCTGTCATTAACTGACAGAAGATCAAAACTAGTTGCAAAATGACAGATTAGAGATCTCTATGATGCGAAAAGTAGCATTTGATCCTAAAGAATGAGAAGTATGAAGTAACCCACATGACTACTAAAAGGAATTGAATAAATTTAGGTTGCACGATAAATCACACACATCTAAATTCTTTCAATTCAGCTAAATACACATCAATTACAATTAAGGGTAACTTAAATTGGAACAACCACATAGGTAATGTGGTGTAGAAGACAAACCAAAGACAATGTTTCATTGGTAGAACACTTGGAGAATGCAAAAAATGCACTAAAGAGACTGCCTACGTTACACTTGCTATTCTGTGCTAGAGCTGTGAGATCCTTACCAGATAGTTTTGACTTACGTCATCAAAAAAGTTCAAAGAAGGGTAGCTCATCCTGTATTATTGCGAAATAGGGGAGTGTGTGTCAGGGATAGGCTATGTGAATTGGGGTGGCAGTTATTGAAGTAAAGTTGGTTTCCACAAAATTCCAGTCACAATCATTCTCCTCTAAAGTTGCTTAAAAATACAGGCAGAAATGCTGATTGTAAAAAAATAAGAGAAAGCAGAGCTCACACAGAAAGATTTAAATGTTTGTTTTTATGCATGCTGATGAAATGATAGAGAAATAGTCTGAAGGTTACAATATTCAACACTACTGTCATCTGTAATTTCATTACCACTTTATTGGCAACTGGCTTTGACATACGCTTCATCATTATCAGGTCATCTAAATATATTGGTGAGCGCACAAACAGAAGTATTAGTTATTTTCAAGCAGGATGTTCTGATTGATGTCTTTTGGGAAAACTCAGGCAGTATGTATTTAGAGGGACTGTTAATGGTAAAATAGATCATTAAAACCAGTTGCTAATAAATTGATGATGAAATTACATCTCATGGTGATGTTGAAAATTGTAATATTCCTTCAGCTGTCATCCTGATTTCCTGTTTAACAAGAATGGATATGCCGAAAAAGGTCTGAAGATGGTTCAATGAATCTTCTGCCAGGCACTTAAGTGTGAATTGCAGAGTAGTCATATAGATTTAGATGCAGGCATGAAATAATTCTTTTAACTCGAAAATTTTAACTAGAAACTCATGGAGATCGATCAAATATGTTTCTACATAAGTGTCATTTCAGTGTTATAGTGAAATATTACTCTTAGGTGACATTCTCATTTCTTAGGACTCTTGATAAATTGTTGCAGCATAGTGTGTAGCAGAACCCCTGCCCAAATGTTGGACCCCCCTCTCTCTCTCTCTCTCTCTCTCTCTCTCTCTCTCTCTCTCTCTCTCTCTCTCTTTGTGTGTGTGTGTGTGTGTGTGTGTGTGTGTGTGTGTGTGTGTGTGTGTGTGTGTGTGTGTGTGAGAGAGAGAGAGAGAGAGAGAGAGAGAGAGTGAGTGAGTGAGAGAGAGTGAGTTTATTATCAAAAAGTGAGTTGAGTGAATGATTGGTTATTATTTTCGCAAATTTTTAATCACTTCTGATTTCTGTAATTGTAAGTTGTAAAACTCCGTAACCTAAGAATTGAGTTGTGCACTATTAGTTATGTGGGTTGAATTTTCTGGGATTTTGTTAGGTACAAGAATGTGGTTACATTTTTATTGCTTCCTTTTTTCCAGCTCATCAGAAGTTCTTGGACTCATCATTTACAATCCAAGGAAGGACAAAATTGAGTGAACCAGGTGCCTATCCTTGTGAGACATGTGGTAAATTGTATCGTTATCGGAGGAATCTACTCACACACCAAAAATATGAATGTCTTAAAGAGGCACAGTTTCCATGCACTTTGTGTGGTAGAAGATATCGCCAGAAGTCATCAGTTGTTTATCACATGGAAGTTTGCCACAGAAATCTCAAAAAAATTTCATTGCAGAACCACTGATTTCTTGTGTCTTTGTTATAATAAATATTAAACTTTGTTCATTACAGCAACTTCAACATTTGTCAAATGACATCAGATCAAATTGCTTAGTGTTCTTGTTAATATTTTCAGTATTAAATTGTCCATTATTCTTTTCAGATATATTATATAATGATATGCATAACTTTCATTTTTCCTGCTGCCATTTTAACATCTATGAAATGACTGCATAAAGGTTGGATAACTTTTTATTTTAAACTGTGAATGGCATCTACTAAAGACTGATTAATAGTGAACAGTAAACTTAAGTTGTTGTCAGTGCTACTTTAAATTGATTTTTGCAAATATAAGTGATGTAATCTTACATACAAAAAATATTTAACCAGCCTCAAATGTAGAGGAAGAAAGAGAAAGAGTATTGCTAAACATAAAATAGGGCAGGATTATGAACGCACAGCAAAGATCACAATAGGATTCTACAATGTTGAGGGAAATATAACAAGGAACTTTTCAACAAGAGTAAAACACTGCCCAGTTCAAAATATGCTTGAATGATGGAACTCCAGCATGTGCTTGGGAACAGGTTCCCTGCTTTGAAATCTGAATTTTCCCATACTGGAAAATACAATCAAAAAATTTTTAAAAGGTGTTGTCATCTATGACTTTTAAAATTATGTCAGTTATCATCTCCAAGATTTGACCGTTTTCAAACAGAATGATTTTGTGGTTTAGCACATGTCAAATTCAAAAACTATCAGAAATAAATTGAATGTCACAGTCACAGAGTCCATCTCCAGTGGTTATATGTACACATTTCTGTTGCTTTTGGGTGGTGAATACGTACAGTAATTTGCTGTTATTTATACAAATAATGCCAAAAATGTTGTAAATGCAGCTATTGTGAGATGACATAAAAAAAAAAAAAAACCAACGCTAAAGCACAAAATCATTCAGCTTCAAGATGGATGGTCCAGGAGTAGCAAATAAGTAATTTTAATAGTCAGAGGTGAAAATGGTGTCTTTTGTAAAGTTTTATATAGCTGTGGAAACAGTGCCATCCTCCTTCTTACAGAAAAGACAGTCTAAACTATTCACATGAATCTATAGGCATCAGTTTTCCTTGTATTTGGAAACATTATTTGTAACACCTTGTGGCTTCACACAGTGCTGTTTCATGGATGAACCACATTTTTGCCAGTGATGTGACTGGAATATGTAATCATAAAAGGATACACAGGACAAGTATACAGCAAAGAGTGAATTGTAAAGGCGAATAGGGTATAAATAAGATATTGCTTGAACTGAGTTCCCTTAGTGACTGCTATCTCATGAATAGACACTTCCCTATTTGGATTTTAAGCGCTACCAGATAACAGTTTGTAATCCATAGAAAGCATATACTGTCTGATATTAAAGAATCAAAATCATTGGTTGTATAATTGTTCCAAAAGATTGGTATTTTGTTCCATATTTCTAAGGGTTGATTAAAGTGGTTACTGTAGAGATACTACTGAGCATTGTCAAATTGAAACTTAAATGCAAATTTAAAATATTATTCCTTTTAATTATCTCTCCAAGAGCTTATTTAAATCATACCACATGTGAATATTTAAAGAAAATATCCAAAGACATGTTTTTATTGAATAAATAAATAATTTTAGGGATGACGATGTGAAAAGTCTAAGTTTTAAAACTGCACACAGAAAAGTAGTGTAGAACATCAAGAGAGTATTGGAAAGAGCATGTGATGCAGTTGGTAATTGATTAATTTTTTATTCAAAGTGTCAATATTGTGTATCTTATAAAGAATAAAGATTGTGAACTTGACTCATGTATTGATAACTACACACTTATTTCCAGTTTCATCATACAGTCGACTATGTCATCATACAGTTGAGGCAAATGTAAAATACTATGTATGCTAACTGCTCATAGTCAAATATTTACTGTAGAGAAGTTATTAATGTGTACTATAAAGCTGCCTGTATATACTCAGAATATTACATGAATTTTTTGAGAAATATCTTAATTAAATAGCACTGTGATTTTGTTAAATGTGTATATTGTGCTGACAAAAATAAAATTGTACAGATAAAAGTCCCTTAAATATGTTATTATTATTTTGTACTCTAATTAATGGAATATATTCTGTGATTGCATAATGTATTTCTAATTTTCTTTTTGTCTAAATGTGCTTGTGACAACAGAAGTGCTGAATACTTTAATATTTTACAGCAGCTGGCTTCATATCATTGCAAGACATAATAACATCTGTCCCTGAAGAGGAGATGTTTCCCTGCTCTGCTTGTGGGAAGAGATACAGATGGCGAAAAAGCCTGTTGAGACATCAGCGCTATGAGTGTGGCAAAGGGCCAAAGTTTGCCTGTGCATTTTGTGAGAAAACGTTTACTTCAAAGGAACATCTGAGCACTCACATCTTCTGGAAACACAGATAAAAACCTTAGTTCTAGGTGTAAGTAGAATAATAAGATGGTCATATGAGTATTTTCCACTGCAATTCTGATTAGCAAACAGCATGTGACCAAAAGTATTTTGGCAACAAGCTAAAATTGCAGTCAGCGTCACCTTTTGACTCCATTACACAAAATAATGTCTGACAGTAACATAGTGCACACTGTATAGTTATTACACACTCACTCTCAGTAGTGCACTGACAGTTACGTCCAAAGAGATTGCCTGGGAAAGTGGAGAGCTGTCTGTGTGGAGAACTGCCATGAGGGCAGCTTTGTGATCTAACAAAATGTCATTATGCCATAAATCAAGTATTAATCTGTCACTTTATAGTTGGATCCACTCTGTTATGAAATTTTTTGATGGATTGAAACTGAGTACTAGACTGAAACCATTCATGAGCAAATCTGATACATATGATCTATCTGAACATGAAATGAATATGTTGTACCAAATGAAAATTTGTACCAGGCTTGAGTTTTAATTCAGATTTTCTGAAGTTTTGCTTGAACAGTTGCCTTAACAAGTAACCTATCATACCTCCATCTCTGATTCAAACTTTAGGGTTTCTCCCTTGGAGTATTTGGGAATAGCACCATTTGAGGATTGGATATAGCGGGTGGTGGTGGCTTACTCTGCAGTAACGGATATATGGACTGACTTGATGCCCCCTGAAATGAAATGAATGTATTGATTGGGGATCTTCAGTTCGTCTTACTTGAATCCATTCATTTCATTTCATTGAGTTTAATTCAGTCCATATATCTGCTGTGACATAGTAAACCACAATCCCCCACCAAATCCATTCTCCCTGTGAGAGAGGAGTCTGAGGAAGCAGCATTGATAATGAAAGTTTGCCAGATCTGGAGACATGTTCACAATTCAGCATTTCTGTTTGGTTTTTGCTTACATCAACACATATAATTGAATCTTTTTTAGTCATTGACTCCATCCATGTCATTTCACCAAGTTTAATTCAATATGAAGAACTCAATCTGACAAATCAGGCCTTCTCTTCCAATTTCACAATTTTTATCTGTAAAAAAGTTTCATTTATAGTAATTATCATGTTCATGTAACGATTCTGATCAACTGAGTCCATTAGCTGATCATTTGTTGTGAATTAAATCTCCAGTAAACTTACATTATACTGATTTATTACAATACATATTGTGCCCATCTCTAAAATATTATTTCTGAAGGATAGAAATGTAAGATGCCAGAACATACTGTTAACGCTTATTCCCTGACATTGCCACATAGTAGTGACAAGTCTGTGCACTCTCCATGAGACAGAGTAGTGCTCTGTAATCTTATTATCTACAAATTATGTATGTTGCAGGCATGATGCAGCTAGTGGATACTGTAATGTACCATGATGGTTCATCCTTTCTTCAAGAGTCTAGCAGCATCAGTTAGTAAACAATTTAAAGCATACCAGCAGCTGTTAAATGGCAGGAATCATGTTGTATGTCTCTCACTTCTGATGCTGGCAATGGACAATTATTCATTGCAGAATATGGTGAAAGAAGATTACTGATTTGTGGAGCACCTTTTTAATATGTGATAAGCTTGGGAGGAGGGGCTAGAAATATTTTTCACCTCCACACACTGTTACGAGATTAGATATAGTTGAACATTGAAGGCTAAATGTTAAGAAGGGTCATAATGTCTTGTACCAAATTGCTGCGCTAGTGGTATGCAGCTGCCTTACTTTGCTAGGAGTCTGTGAGCCCCATAAAAAGGCTAATTCTGGTCTCTTGTGTCAAATGCAAAAATTTTTTATGTTCAATTTCTCATGTTGCATATTTATACTTTTTTCACATAACATATTATATCCAAATGCTAAGTCAGTAGCTCTTGGATCACAACCTGTGCAAACCAACAAAAAATTATTTATGGCTTCAGTGGTGGTGGTGGTGGTGGTGGTGGTGGGAGGGGGGGGGGGGGGAGCAGTTAGCATACTGCTTTATTCTCTTCTCCTGTGATATAACCTCGAAATTTGTTACAGTTGTGTTACTGGTACAGGACAGAACTGAAACCAAATAAAGAAGTATTGTCTTATCAGGAGGTGTCAGATTGCTAGAAGTTTACAAAAACTGATAGCTACACTGACTGCCAGAAGTTTTTGAAACTCATTTACTGTAAGAATTTCATTGCTTACAGCCATCTCATTCTACCCTACTCTGTGTTCCATTCATTCTGTCCATTTGAATGAGAACCTTCAGGGATGTGGAACTAGGAAAGGTACCTTGGCTTTAAACAAATGAGATTGATTGCATTACTATTTGTCGTATAATATTAATGCATGACTCTTTTACAACTTAAGTCCTCATGGTGTGACAGATTTCACCAAAATTGATTAATTCGCTGGCAGTGCTCAAGCAGTTTATTGCAAAGTTTTTGTTGCACTCTTAACAGAAGCCAAAGATCTCTGAACTCCTTCACAGTATCTTGAAAAACAACATGCAAAAGTATACTGAAAAGTAGAAGGAAAAAAATATAGATGTGTGTGTACTCATATAGATCCTACTTTGAAGATGACACGTAAGGATGCATGATGTATGTAACATACATTATGTCATCACTGTTCCTTCAGTCACTGCCAGCTGTGACCTGAAGTCATATCCAATGGTTCTCCATATCTTGGTGCCACAAGTAACAATGGTGTGGCCCTCAAAAATATGTGGAAATGGGATCTCTCCCTACTGCATCATACTACTCGCCAATGATGGTTCATCCAGGATAGTGTAGAATCACGATTCATTGTTGAACACAGTGCAACACCATTCATCAACAGTCCATGCTTCCCAATCATGCCAGCACTTCAACACAGCTTTCTGTGTTGTAATGTTAATGGCACCCTACACATGGGGCAGTAGCTCTCAACTCTGATGGTGCTAGTCTCTCATCAGTGTTTTGGAATGACATAGATTGTTGCAGGGAGTCCATTACTTGTTCACAGATGTGAAAGGATTACAATGTGATTGGTGCAAAATATGGTAATTATCATTTTTGGTGGTCAGATGTGGTCAAGTAGAACCTCATTAGTGTGTGTGTGTGTGTGTGTGTGTGTGTGTGTGTGTGTGTGTGTGTTCACATCCAGCATTAGGCCACTGAATGTTACACAGATCTGAATGCCCCACAAGTGTGGATATTATATGATTCAACCAACGAGCCAAATGCCGATCCACATTGAGGCCTCTCTCAAGCTGTAAGCTGTTGATAATGCTGTCTCATATGAGTATACAACGTCTCCATGTCCTTCACAATGGTCACTCAGCATAGAACAATGTTCATTCCCCATTTATATACCCTTCCATCCTGTTACAGTAAACATGAACAACACTAAATCACTCTGGTGGGCATTGTATCTGTCACACAGAATTGCAACTATGAGGGTTGTAGCTTTAATAGTGGCAACTATTTATTTACAGCTCGTAAAAAATAGATATGTGTTTCAAAGTTTTACTGACCTTCCAAGTTGTCACAAGCATTGTGTATAACCCGTTGCCAGCGATGTGGAAGTTGTAGGATACTCTTAGCAGTGCCAGTTGTGTTGACAGTTCGAGCAACACAGTTTATTGCTCAACAAATTTGTAGCAGTTCTGAAGCGAATGCCCTGAAGTGTTTCCTTCAGTTTAGAAATTGAGTTGAACTCATGAGAGCCTAGGTCAGGGTAGTGTAGTAGGTGGTACAGCACATAGCAGCCCCATCAGTCAAACAAGCACGTACAGCCTGCACTGTACGTGCTTGAGCATTGTCCTGCAAAATGATGGTCAGGTCCTGCAGAAAGTGTCATCTCTTCTATCTCTTTGCTGTTCATTTTTGGAACACAACCTGCGACCAGCTTGGAGACAGAAGTGATGACACTTTTTGCAGGACCTGACCATTTTGCAGGACAATGCTCAAGCACGTACAGTGCAAGCTGTTACTGATTTGTTTGACTGATGGGGCTGCTAAGTGCTATACCACCTACTGCGCTCCCCTGACTTAAGCCCCCATGAGTTCAACTCGATTTCTAAACTGAAGGAAACACTTCATGGCATTTGTTTCAAAACAGCTACAAATTCATCGGGCAATAGACCACGCCGCTCAAACTGTCAACACAACTGGCACTGCTAAGAGTACCCTATGCCTTCCACATTGCTGGCAGTGGGTTGTACACAATGCTCGTGACTACTTTGAAGGTCAGTAAAACTTTGAAACATGTATCTATTTTGTAAGAGCTGTAAATAAATAGTTGCCACTATTAAAATTCCAACCCTCGTATAATCATTTACATACCCACCGATGGTGTGCACGTATATGAAGCTACATTAACATCCAATCATGTCTCATGAGTGCTTCACTTTTTTTTGTCAGGCAGTGTATAATTTGCATCAGATTTCATACATGACATTTACCAGTGGGTGCAAGAATGTATTATCTGATTCATCTCTACAGTCAATTGATTCTGATGGAACTTGTCACAAGTTAAGGACATAGTTCAAGGTCAAAAAATAATTGTGTAATTGATTTTAATGCAAACTTTTTAATGACTGTTCACTGAGGACTATATCTGTGAGATGCAGTTGGATTTTAATTGAAGTCACAGTTTCATTTTTCATTAGTGGCTGCTTGCTCTTATTAGCTATATGATTGCCGTTTTCATAATTTTATGATAAAATTCCTAGATAACTTGTTTTTATCAATGTTTCTGTAAAATATGTATTGTCCAAAGTTTTTAAATTTAGCGCTATGCCCATAAGTTCTTGGGCATAATTTCTTGGTGTGCTGCGTTAAGAAGCTCACTGTGCAACATGCACAATTTTTTCTCTTCCAATTCTGTTATATATACTTCACTGTAATCCATAGCAATCATTTTGTGTGTGTGTGTGTGTGTGTGTGTGTGTAAGCATATCAAGTGTAGTTAAACTACTTTAAATATGCAGTTTGATGTGTCCATTACAACATTTATTTGCTAAATTCAGTGTTTAAATTTAATCTTTTGGTTAGTGACAGTCAGTTTCATATGAATTGTCTTAAGAAGTGTGGGAATTTATTTGGTTTTAGCAGAAATATTTGCATCCAAATTGAGTATTTCTTATTTATCAGTTATAATAACAACATAATTTTAAAGAGAATGCAGTGTAATCATACATTTCATTTTCCAATCTTTCATGAATACCTTAACTGCAAAACATATTGTAGACTAAACTACTGCAGTTTTATTGGGAGACTGCTACAGGTGCCTCATCTTACATCATTTGTATCTCTGTGTTGAAAGTTGTGAACAAGTTCTTCTAAAGTTGAGAAAGATACATTAATTTTGTCAAATTATTCAAAATAGCTGGTTACACAACTAGTTTTAGAAAGGATCATAATTTTGCAAGAAATATCATTTAAGGCACAAAAGCCTAATGAATAATCTTGGCCGGTCACGGTGGCCATGTGGTTCTGGCACTGCAGTCCGGAACTGCGGGACTGCTACGGTCGCAGGTTCGAATCCTGCCTCGGGCATGGGTGTGTGTGATGTCCTTAGGTTAGTTAGGTTTAAGTAGTTCTAAGTTCTAGGGGACTTTTGACCTAAGATGTTGAGTCCCATAGTGCTCAGAGCCATTTGAACCATTTTGAATAATCTTGATAAATGAGGAATGAGGACTGTATAAAATCTTTTAAAAACTGGTTCTGCCATTTTTAAAGCAGCAAAGCTATGAAATTAAGTAAGTTTCATTTTTATTACTGAGTCCAAGTATTAATTTGTTTCTAGCTTTACCAGAAATCATAGACACATTATTGCACATATTTCACTGACATTAAAAATTGCTTATTGTTTGAATTTACACTCATTTGGCCCAAAAAGAGTTCATATTATTATTAATCATCTGCTCATTTATTGTTTTTTTGCTGTGGCTTTTGCATTTTATTTCTGTATTTTTCACAAGATTGATATCCTTCATTGTCACAAATGTGCTTAGTATATATATTTATAGGGAAGTCAGAATAAAAACAAAAAGGTTAAGCTTTTGAGATAATATTGGTTCTGGGTGTTTAGTTATACTGTGGTAGTTTGCAGAATGTGGGGAGGTATGACCCTTGAATTACATTGTCAACTTCTGTCTGATTCCAGTGTTCTGGCCAGAAGAAACTCAGTTCACATCCACTGAAGATTGTGAATTTGGCATGAACAATGTACCTGCTGACAGTCAGAGAGCAGATTCTCTTTTCAGATGTGTTGTGTGTGGGAAGACTTACAAGTTGCAGAGTTCTCTAGCTAGACATATTAAGTATGAATGTGGAAAACCACAGCAGTTTCAATGCCCATACTGTGACCATAAATGCCATCTCAAGAGCAATCTGAATAGGCATATACGGCATCTACATTGTATATTTTACAAATAATAGAATACAGCTCTGTAAAATATTCATATTACCTTTGAGTATGAATGCTCTACCTCACTTCATTTGAAAATTTACTTGTGTTATGAAAGCGTATCAGGTTCCCTCAAAATGTTGGCTTGCTACGTAATTTTTTGTGAATGTTTTGATGTGGTAATGTTGATAATTATATGAGAAATTACCATTCCTTTTTTTCTGTCAGATAAGAATCATTAATAACAGATGTATATTCTGCTATTTAAGATTATTTATTAGTTTGCTTAGGAGTTTAGGTCATAGGAGTAGAAATTACTTCAGTTCCTTATCAATTTTTTAAAATTTTTGTCTAAAATCTTACACACATTATTTTGAAATTTGATTTCACAATATTGATTTCTTTCATTGTCAAAAGAGGAGAGAAGACAGGAGAAAAGGAAAAAAAAAAAAGAAATAAAAACTGATCTTTGAAGGTAAAATCAGTCATGGCTATTTTGTTATGCCTTGAGTGTTTCAGATTGCTTCATTTTGTAGAATATGAATTACAGTATGAACTTCTGTCTGATTCCAGTGTATTGGCCAGAAGGGACTCAGATCTTGTCCACTGAAGATTGTGAGTTTGGCATGGATGGTGTACGACCTTACACAGTGAGAGCAGAGTCTCATTGGAGGTGTTTTGTATGCTACAAGACTTACAAGTTGCAGAGTTCTCTGACTAGGCATATGAAGTATGAATGTGGAAAACCACAGCGGTTTCAGTGCCCTTATTGCAACAAAAAAACTCATCTTAAGAGTAATTTGAAAAAGCATGTAAGAAGTCAACATCAATCATTTTTCACTTTGTAAAAATGAAAATCATCATTATGTCCTCATTTTACAATTGTCATGAATGACTGAATCATGGAAGAAAATTCATTTGGTTTGTAGCAGTTTTCTAGGTACAGTTGTTGTTACCTATTGAAAGACTATATAGGGTGTCCCAGGAGGAATGGTCAATATTCATTGATATTAAAGGAATGATATCCAACGCAAAAACGTTTAGTAAACATAGTGCATAAGATACGTGCCTTAAGGAATGTTAAGAATTATGAGCACTTCTTTATCTTCTGTACTGTGAAATAAATCTCTTCTACTACAAGCTCTTTGCTTTCCATTTTGTGGGAGGAGATAATATGGACCAAAAGAAGAAAAAAATCACCTGGTAAACATGGACTCTAAAATGCATACCTTAAGAGCTATTAGCACTTGTTCAGTAGAGGAGATGTGTCGTAGTACCACAGATTTATTTTATTTAGCGTATGGCATTATGTATGAATAGCAACCACCAATTGTAGATTACATAACTTTACAAAATTTTACAAAAATATATCAATTTCATATTTTATAATTAAAAAATAAGTCTATAAATTAACATCCTACTTTGTCGATCCATTCAAGGGCTGCCTCTGTCACTTCAAAGGAATCTTCCAAGTTCCCATGGGAGGGTCTTCTGCTACAGCTTGTTACAATGTGATGGATCATTTGGTGTTCATTTCCACAGTCACATTGAGAAGACTTCCCCATTGATAGAGGTTTTCAGCACAGATGCCGTGGCCTGTGCAGATCCCATTAATTGTTTTCCATGCACATCATGTTAATTCCATACCGGCTGGTCTTGTGTCAGGTCTTTGGAGGGTCTGATGTTCTTCATGGGCAATAGTGTTCCACATTTCTGTCCACTTTTTATTGATACTGAAAGTAGCTGCCTCCAGCGATTCTGCCAATAGGACAGATGGTTGACTGGATTTTAATCAGTTCATTTGGAGTGCAGGAACATCGGAGTGCATTGGTAGCTCAGAGATTTTAAGTTATTTTTGGTATTCTTTGAGGTGGGCGTTCTGTCTTCAGAGGTCTGGTGGCGCAATGTTGCTTAGAGTTGGTAACTAGTATAGAGGAGCAGATTTGATGCAGCCTGTTATTGTCTTCATTGCTGCATTTAGCTCTATGTCAATTTTTCTCCCATGTGTGCTATTAAGCCATACTGGGTCACAGTATTGAGCAGCAGAATAAACCAGCCCTAAGGCAGCGCATCGCAGTCTCATAGCTCGTGCACCCCATGAGGTACCACTCCGGTTCTGTATGATGTTATTGCATGATCTTAGCTTTGCTGTGGTGTTTTCTATGTGCTTCCTATAAGAGAGGGTTCTATCAAGAGTCACTCCTAGATATTTTGGAGAGTCTTGGTGGTGAAGGGTCTGACCATTAAAGATGACATTTAACTTCGCATTGGCCATTCTGTTGCTAAAGTGAAAACAGTTTTGGATTTGATATCAGCCTCCACTTTTTAAAGTGCTCATCTGTTGTGCTTAGATCTGCGAACAGGATCTCCTCACCAGCTTCAAGAGTTCTCTATTGGGTGGCAAGGGCCAGATCATCTGCATAGATGAACTACCTTGACTCTGTTTCAGGGAGGTCAGCTGTATACAAGTTGGACAGGATTGGTGCCAAAACTGAGCCCTGAGGAAGACCATTATCAAGTTTCTTCTGTCTGCTTAGCTGGTTGCCAAGGACTGCTTGGTAGTATCTCTCAGATAGCACGTTTTTTGTGAGCCTGATTTTGGTTTGGAAGTGTGTAACACTGGCAAGTTTATACAAGAGTCCTTGTCTCCATACTGTATCATAAGCAGCTGTAAGATGAATAAAAGCCACTGATGTTTTAAGGCAACATTGGAATCCAGCTTCTATGTGTGTAGTTAAGTTGAGCACTTGGTCTGTGCAGCTTCTGTTAGGTCTGAATCCTGCCTGTTCAATGGGAATAACTTCATGGATCTTTGGACCACTTTGGATGAGGACAACTCTTTCCAAAAGCTTGTAGGAGCAGCTCAGGAGGGCTATTGACCAGTAGCTAGCAGCTTTGTTCTCTGGTTTACCTGGATTCAGCGTAACTATGATTTTTGTTCTTTTGAAGGCTTTTGGAATATTCCCTGATAGCAGAATATTGGTGAAAAAACTTGCAAGCCATTTACAAGTCCTGTTTACACACTTGATGAGGAACTCTGGGTGTATCCCATCAAATCCTGTAGCTTTGCCTCTTTTCATTTCTTTGATTGCTGCAGTGATCTCCTCTACAATGAAGTCTCTGGAGTACTCTGATTTGTTGGTTACCTTCTTCTTCCGGTTTCTAAGCTTTTTCATAACCATTCTTGTGTGTGGCTTATATGGGGGTACTTTTATTCTATTTTAATTCTGGTCTGGTGTTACTTCAGAATCTTTTTGGGTGGGTGGTTGACTTCCTCCCAGTTTTCTCAAGAGGCTCAACACCTCTCTGCTTGACCTCTTAAAATCCGGACTTTCTGTTTTTTGCCCCCAGCACCCTTTAGGAGCTTTATCAAGTTATTTTAGGAGTTCCATAGCAGTTCCACTGTAATTGGTTGTTAAATAGTACTGATACAGTTCTTTGCAGTCATTACTCAAGCCTGGGATATATTCTCTCCAGAATCCTCTAGGCATGCTTTTTGTTAAAACTGCTCCAACAAATCTTTCATAATTTTCACTTAATGGGGGGATCCATCTGATCATTTTATCAAGTTCTTTGGAAAATTTAGTCCAGTCTACTTTTCTGAAGTTCCATCTTGCTGTAGGCATTGATCTGATCACAGGAATTTGAATTCCTACATCTAGAATTACTGGCCAGTGTTGGCTTTTTGGGAAACCTCCAAGGACTGTCCTCACTGTATGTAAAGGTTGTCCCTGGGAGTCCTGTGTTACAAAACATAGGTCAGCGTTGCAATCCTTGTTCCAGGCTGCAGATTTAAATGTTCCCTTGTCCTTTGAGTCAAAAACTAGGCTAAGGTTGTTATGTTCAGCCTAGTTTGCAAGGTCCTCACTATTTTCATCAGTATCGCTGTATTTCCAATTGCTGTGTTGGCTGTTGAAGTCACCACTTTATGTACTTGGATGCAAGGAAATAGGAAGATCGTGAGCTGGCCAGTTATCTGCTGGAGGCTTGTAGACATTTGTTAAAGCAACATCTTCAATTTTAACAGTGATAGTCTCAATATTTTGCATGAGTTTGCAGATATCAGATGTGCATTTTCATTGCTATTGCATATAGGTAGCACAGCAGCAGATCTGGTGATATGTAGCTCCCAGGACTTCATAGCTACACGTCCTCTTGAATACAGTCTTTGCTCATTATCTCTATGAGTTTTTTGAATGACTGCCACAGCTACATTGTTTTTAAGTAGCATACAAGAGAGATGATGTGATTTAGATCAGCTGAGCCCTTCAACACTGAGATGTAAAATTCGAATGTTATGGCTCAGATGTCTGGTTGGTTCGTTCTGAGAAGAACCATTGTGAAGTAGTTTCACGTTCATGTTTAAGCCAGGAGATCTGTCGTAGATAAGTCTGGCTGCCAGCTCTGATACTTATTTAGCAGCACCCAGGGCATATGTGCAGTTTAGAGTACCAAAGATGAACAATTGCTAATAGCTCTTAAAGTATGGACTTTAGAGCCCATTTTCACTAGACTTTTTTGCTTCTGATAATCTGTCCTATCATATTCATGAATAATGCCTATCCCTCCTGGAATACCCTGTATTGAAATAATATAAATATTCTAAATCAGTACAATGAAAGACCAGTCAAAGCTACAAATTTCACTTTCTTTATTCACTCAGTGACTAGTTTCAGGCCAAGACCTATTTTCAAACCATCATAATCAAAATGGTATTTCAAAAATAGAAAAACCATGTCACAAATGTGCAGACAAACAGCTACAGCACATGCAGATAAGCTGCAGGAAGTTCATAATAATGGAAATGAGGGGAAGACAACCACTTACCTGTTGAGGACTCACGTGTGGCACCCAGAAACACAACTTAAAACAGTTAACACTTACTTTTGAGCTCTTGCTCTATTTCTAGGAAGAGCACACACATTCAGTCACACAGTTTCTGGTAAGTTTTTCTGTGCACCAAGGTAAGTGGTTGCCTTTCTCTTACCTTACATAATTTGAAATTATGGTCACCGTTGAAATTTTATTACATACAATTGATTATAATATTCATTTTCATTAAAATTACACAAATTATGAAAAGTCAAAGATATAGTGTGTGATTGCACTATAGCAATGTATCAGCTAAATTATTGATTTTTGTGCATGTAATAGAAAAGAATAAATTTGCTGTTTCCCTAAAAAACCTGGCACATTTATATTTTCAAAGCTCTTCCCAGTGGGTATAAACAGTGTTTCACATGTCCAGCATTAAATTATATACCTGCAAGGTTAATTGCTCGCTGAATATAGTTTGTATTGTCTTGTGACAGATATTTGTCACTCACATGAGCATGACATTTACTGCAGTACACGAATCCAGATTCACTGTCACAAGCAGATCTGACTGCAGCACTTGACATATTTTCTTTTAGAATCAGAGTTATATTTGTAAACAATTGGAATGGTCACATTGTGACTTAATGCAATAAAAATATTTTACTCCCTTGTTCTTTGTCATTAGGTACCTATGGTTCAGAAACTTACTTAGATCAACCAATTAGCATTAGCATTCTGCCAGGTATAGATACTTTTGAGAAGTGACTGTTTTGTACTTAGTGTTGTCCATAATTCCTGATTTTTGTGTTGTTTTCATATTTATACAGCGTTATATGATGATTTTCTCACAGTATTTTGTGTAAATAAAATGGGATCCAAATTTTTCCAACTTTGTCTGTTGTTAAGGAACATCCATATAATCTCAGAATGGGATGGTGTGTTATGTTACGTGCCTAACAGCAACAAATGATTATATTCAAGAGACCATTTAAGAAATAAACTATTAGATGGAACCAAACACTATAAACTGTTGTAATACACTGTGCGGAGTGTTCACTAACTGGAATAACATTCATTGTAGCATTGTTGAAATTACAGAGAGATTGAAGGAATCTCAGTATTTACCTTCAGAAGTTGAAATTGCTAGCATCATTGATAAAAATACTAAAATAGTAAATTGTAATCCCAGCTTTGGGAACTATATGTCCCCAGTCATCCCTGAAGAATGAACCTATAGTGCAGAAACAAGGATTACTACTTTTCACTTAAGCTGTTAATGTCTGCATTACTAGGAGTTGCGCATCCTGAAGGTAAGAATGGCCAGCCTTTTTGGTTCTATGTAATTTTAACAATTTGCTCAGTTGAACTGTCCATTTGGTAAATTGCTTATATCATATCAGTTAAATACTTTTCTGAATGTGCATTCCAATTTGATAGTGTTTAATGTCTTAATTTTCACCACTTTTTCAATCAGATTACTTAGGTGGTGTTTGTTTTATATAAGAGCATGTAAATTTCAGAAGAAAATAAGTATATATGTGTACTGATCCTTGATGTGTACATAGCTGTCAGTCACTAACAAGCATGGAAACCCTGGTAAAAAAAAAAAAAAAGTGAACTTGTTTTGGAATATTTGTGTGTGTATTATTTTTTGGTATCTGGTTGCTCCAGGTTTTATCAATATTTCTATAGCAGAACAAAGATCTTTTGTTATTTTAAACAGCAATTTAAATAAATAAATAAATAAATAAATGTATTGTCTTGTAAGAGAGAAAATATCAGTGGTGCCCTTGTATTCACTTATTATTTTTACACTGTCTTCTTGCTGTTCTTCTGTAAAATACACTTAACCTAGTTTAGCCGTGAAAACTTTTCTCCGGGAATAATACAGAGTGAAATGTACCAGCATTTTTGTGTTCTTATTCTTATATCAAGCAACTATTCCTCAAGTCAAGAAACCAAACAGAATTTTTTAATACTTTATCAATATGGTAGCCTTTATTATTACCTGAAGGTTAATATAGCAAGTTATTAATGGTACCTTTTATCAGTTATCAATCTTGTAGTGTACATAGTCATATGTATGTTCATAAGAATGATTGTTACTATATTTGTATTCATAAGAATGATTTTCACCAACTACTCCACCTGTGACACCTATTTATTTAATAGCTTTAATAAGCCATTATTAATTTTCACTTTATACTTGTGTGAACATTACCAGCTGTTACTGAGGTAAAACTGACAAGGGGAAATCCCCAGAGATGGCACTGAATTCTCAAAACTACCATATATTACTGTAGGTGGACCCTCATTTAAGAGTAATCAGTGGGAAAAAATCGTAATTTTGCATGATGTTCTAGGAACTTAAAATTGACCTCATTAAATTTATAAGCACATTAGCATAGTGGTTAGCATATGAGCCTGATGCGCAGACATTTTTGGGTTCAAATCTCATTAGGTGCTGAAAAATTCTTTATTTTTAAATAATTTAAAAATGACTTTGATCATTGTTTTTATTCAATTAATTGGTTTAAATGTAATTTTTTTTCAAAATTTCTAATCCTTTATCAAATAATTTTAATCATTGTATTGACTTTTTCATTTGGTCTTACTTTTTTCTTGTTACCATTCTCTTTTCATTTGGAATAATTGTGCATGTGATTTTAACTATTTTTATTTAAATATTTGAAGATTCCAATCTATTAGTTAAAAATAAAAAATGAAACAATCTATTTGTATTGGTTGATCAGTAGTGTCAAAAATGTATTTTTGGGTATGTACAAGATACACATTTTTTTTTTTTTTTTTTTTTTTTTTTTTTTTTTTTTTTTTGGGTGGTAATCATCGTACAAACATTTAAAACATAAATCCCCGTTGCACTATGCAAAAAATATCACAGCTGAAAATTTAAACAAAAGGAGGGGCTATAAATAAGTGCACAAAATGAGGGATAGAAATTATGAATGCAATAACATGGACGAAAATATAAGATGATCAAATGAAAGAAATTACGAGATTATTACATCGGAAGATGGACTCGGAATCGACCAAAACTGGTCATGTTTGAACCAGTAAAACTTATATACAACAGAAGTAGTTTATTATCTAATTCTACCATGAAAGAAATTATATGGAAATTAATACAAAAAATAATTAAAATCTCATGCACAAAGATTCCAAATAAAAAAGGGTAGGAAAAAAAGTAAATTAAAATTTAATATAATATTAAAATTATGTGACGAAGGATTAGAAATTTTAAAAAATACTTTTAAACTAACTAACTAATTAATTGAATGAAAACAATAATCAAAGCCATTTCAATAACTAAAAGTAGAAAAGTTTTTTGAAGTACCTGAAGAGATTTGAATGCACAACCTTTAGCATGTGAGGGTCATATGCTCACTAATACACTACAAAACCCTTATGTGAACTATTGTCCATTTTAAAGTTCTAGAACATAACTCAAAATTATGAAATTTTTTTCATTGATTTGCAAATGACGGTCCACCAGGGTGAATGGCTGCAGAGTGCAGTACTTGGGACCCTAACCCACGTCACCATATAGATGGTTTCAAAAGCTCCATCACACTCCCAGGGGCCTCTCCTTGTAAGCGATTGTTCCAAAATAGACACCTGTGCTCTATACCACTTTAAGTACTCTAATGGAATATTTGTTACTTCAGAGTAACAACTAAGGAAGCCAATATGGGATTATATTAGCAACTGAATATTTGTGAAATGTGGTTGTATGCCACCAGCTTCTTATATTTAAAATTTCTGTAAAAGGCTATAAAGGGAGAGATGGATATGTAATGGCAACTGATTTGCATTTTTCAAAGATTTCTCTCTTTGAGGGAAAGTAAGTGGGGGGGGGGGGGGGGAGTACTAATAGATATACTTCAGTGTTAAATGAATTTTAACCTTAATCAAATGAAGATAGAGTGGATGTCTACCTATCTCAAGTGACATCAGAACAGTGCACACACCAGACATTCTTTCAATTAGAAAAAGGGAGAACCTTGTTGAGGGTAATGATATTGTTCAACAAATAAACATAAAAGTCTCACTGAATTGTGTTAAAACAGACTTGATAGTATCTGGTAGAGAGGATTCTATGCTTTGGCTCATTGGTAAGTTGAACATTATAAGTTGGGAAATTATTGAATGTGTCATATTGTGAAGGACTGCTAACTGTAGCTGTGTATTAGTCACTTTCTCAAAACTGAAGGTATCTTCTGATATGTACATGTGCAATAGAAATTTGAGACATTTGTGTTTAAAAGCTCATCACCATATTTTGCTATAGTTTAGAGGTGTACCTTGAATTTTATGGACATTCATTACAGCTTGTTTTCACCTCTCTCTCTCTCTCTCTCTCTCTCTCTCTCTCTCTCTCTCTCTCTCTCTCTCTCCCTCCCCCCCCCCCCCCCTCCTTCCATTGAAGAAGTATACTGCATTAAAGCATTAAAGTTTGTTTCTGTTTTAACTCCATCTGCAGGCACCTGTGAAGGACACCCTGACTATAATCTGGAAATCTGTAATTTTAAACTCACTTAGGAAATCAGAAAGGAGGAAAACCTATATAGATTTTGAAATAATAAGTGGCCCATACCACTACCACCCCCAGATTCGGTAACTAAGAGCCACCTAGATCCAATTTCATAGTGGAATCTGTGACTGCATAGCTCATTTGGAAAAGGTTTATATCACAAAAGACAAGGAACTGGGATGGAGCTCTGTTACTGTGCACTGTTTTAATTTGTCAAGAGCCCACTTTCCTGTAAACTGAAAAATTAGCTATGGGCACTCCATCCTGCACTATTGTAAATTTGTTTGGCTTAAGATGCAAATATTTTCTCACAACTCACCAAACAGTTGCATGTGGAACATCTAGTTCAAAGTATGGATTGTGGCTCAATTTTGCAAGAGTGTTAATAAATGTTCTCTCTGTCTTTCACTCACAGGCAGCTTGAAGATTAGTTTAGAACTACTGAATAGCCAATCTGAACATACATTGACCACAGTAGCATGTTAGTTTACTTTTGGAATGCAATACAGCAGTGATTATGGCAAGGCATAGATTCAACAAGTCCTTGGTAGGTTTCCAGACATATGTGGCATGTGATATCTATGCACATCACATGCAATTCCCATAAATTAGGGGCTGGTAGTTTGTGGGTGCTCAATAGTGTCCCACTTGTATTCCACTGGGTTCAGATCAGGTGGATTTGATGGAACTTGATTTTGTTATCATGTCCTTCAAACCACTGTAGCACAATTCTAACCTTGCGTTATGGACAGTTACCTTACCGGTTGATGCTATCATTCTGAATTACATGTTATCATATGCTGAGCCATAACAATCTGCATTTTGATAAGAGCCTAGCTGCCCATGTTTCTCAGACACATGTGTCATTGAAATTCCAAGAGTAATGGGTAGGCATCATATTACTTCTTCCCACACAATCTCACAGAATTTCCAAGACAAGACGGAGGTTTACCAGCAGTCGTCCTTCTTGTGCACCATTCATGAATCAAACAGGGACAAGGGAAATTATAATGGTACCAAAACTAACCTCAACTACACAGTGTGAGGTGGATTGTGTAGCATAGATGGTACATTTGGTAAATCAACAAGAAAAACCAGACAGACTCACAGGTCAGGGAAAGGCCCATCATTTTACAAGACATATTTACAGTTGAGCAATCACAGTGATCACATTCATTTGCTTCTTCTGTGGTTCTTTGTATAAAAATATTTTTTTATCTGTTGTTCACTTTATGAATGAAATCCAGAATGGAGGTAATAGTATATATGGAAACAAATAAATTTTAAGCATGTATAAATTCAGTGAAAATCATACATTCTAATCCTTCTATTCATCTCATCACTTGGATCCACATTCATTTAAAAGCAATGACATCACCCTTCTCACACCACTTCACACACTAAAGTCCACTTACACAATGATTACTCGTTTTCACCAGGCTCACTTCAACAAGTTGCTGAGTTCCCAACTATACAGAAAAATTCAAGCAGCAACACAGCAGCATAAATCTTCTGTATATGAAGGACATAGTAAATACGGCACACACATTCTTGAACTAAATGTCAGAATTATCTCAATACGATCAGTTTATATATTACTCAATACTGTAAAAACTATTAGATATTAGGATTTTTAATTAATTTTTGTACTATATTAATATACTTTCATGAACTATTTTAGCAGTCTGGGTGACTTAATTTTGTTACTTTCCTGTTTAATTACTGAGTCACTTACAGCCATTCTTTTTTTCATTGCTACTATAACTTTCCTTTATACATTTCTGCAGTTCATTAATATGGTTTCAAAGCTTCATTTTGGTTTTTGCTTTATTAAGTGCACAAAAATTATCAGATAATTTCCTTGTGCCCTTGTTTATCTATGTCTTTGAATTTAAATTAATTTTAATTTTCTGGGAATGCAGCATCAGAGGGATGTTTATGATGAAGTGTCAAAATTTTGTTCACCTTATCTTTGGACTGTTTCCCAAGCCACTTTTTTAGCATGCATTTGAAGATCCTAATGATGTCTTCATTAACTACTCATCTTGGTCTGGTTGTCATTTATCCTCCAAGTAACATTAAGAATTCTTCAAGTGTAAATGTGATTACTTTAGGATCTAAAAAATCTCTTTGTCATAATCATATATTTTTTTGCAATAAACATCTGGTCAGTTGCACAGAGGAATGGTATGATGAACCAAGTCTTATATCCTGAAATGTATTTATTGTGATTTATGACTCGAAATATCAGAAATCGCATAAGTTGAAAATAGTCATAAACAATGACTGTGATTTTTATTTTCCTGCACTGATTGTACATTTAACTCTTCAGAAGTTTCTTCTATTGTTGTGAGTATATATAAGAACAAAGTGTTGTTCATCACAGAAGAATGGTTATTACAATTCTAAAGCTGTGGTAATAAATTACCACAGTTTTTATTTATTTGTTTATTTTTTCCAGCCATCACATCAGCTGGTATGTGTATGCATCAACTGATCTTCATTGACTGATCCATTATGGGGGAAAGTAAACTGTCACCCATTAATTGCTCAGTTTACCCCCCCCCCCCCCAACAATCCCTCCATAAACATTCTTTTCAGGCCACCTTGCAATACCCTGTTTTATGCACATGTCCAGTTGTCTGATTCTTGAATTGCTCTCAAAAATGCATTGTGTCAGTTTCTTGTATCCATTGTGTTGTAAAAATCATTTCTCATTAATGTGCTAAATGATTAATGATGTTGATGCTTCATTTTGGTACTCCATTCTTCTTCTTCAGTTTTATTTATGTATTTATATCACTGTGTAGTTGTGAATAATGGAAGGAGTATAGACATGTTACTCAAAGTACAATTAATGTTCTGTGAAAATGTAACTTAGCTTTCTTTAGCACTAAGAGAAACACACAAATACACAAGCTGAGCTATACTGTTTTGGTAGGGCAAACTAACTGGTGTGAGTGGTTGCATCATCTTGTGTAAGATGGGTGGGTGGATGAAAGGAGAAGGAAGGCAAGCAGGGGAATGGAAGCTGATGGTAGAATGGTAGATGCAGCAGAGGAATAATATAGGTATGTACCAGTGAATGGAGAGAAGTGGGAGAATGTGTGTATGTGTGTGTGTGTGTGTGTGGGGGGGGGGGGGGGGCAGACAAGGGTGAAGGTGGTTGTGGGACAGGGATTAATTTGTTTAGAGATCGGGATTATTGCAGGGGTAAGCGGCTATTAAGGGTAAGGGGGGGGAGGTGGTGGTGGAAGTGTCCAGATAGCATGGGTTGAGAATGAGCGCATCATGCTCAGCAGCATGCTCTGTGCATGGTTTGTCAAGTTTCCTCTTGGCCACAGTTTGGCAGTGGCCATTCGGTGCTGTGGAAAGGTAGTTTGTGGTCACACAACTACTGCGTAGGAACACCCAAATATAACCCAATATAAACACAGATAGCAGCCACTAAACTACTTCCTTTGCCAGGTTTTGACTACTTTTTATTGTAACCTGAATAGAGGAACATCTTTCCCACAATCATTCTCACCTCTCCCAAAGTGATATCCCACTGCTCATCCAATCTGTAAAATATTATGGTCCATCCTTATGCCACACGTCTCCCAACATGGGTTGTATCCCTAGGGAAAGGCCAAGTGGAAACATATCTTCTGCACTTAACCTTCATATCCTATTCAAGGGCCATCACAAGCTATCCTGTGCTATTGAAAGGAAGGGTCCATGTGTGAGAGCAGTAATATCATTTATCAACACTACACAGCCTTTTTATGTATGCATAATCACAACCAACTGTCCTCCCTAATGAATGACCACAGCCCAACTGTTGCGAGGAGCAAAGTTAACCAACCAGGAACAGAATATGCTGCTGAGCACAATATACTTTACTATAATAGCTGCCTTACAACCCATGCCAGCCCCATCTGCCCCCAACACACATCCATTAAAAAAGAAATCTATACAAGCTTTTCACTTTTCTGAATGACATTGATGAGAACTATCCTCAGAATACACCCTTGGATCCCACAATCCTCTGGGACCAATCTCTGTTAGATGCTGATTCTCACCCACACCCAACACTGTCCCAACACCGTCCACTTTACTCCACTGATCTGCACCCAGAGTATTCTCTCTGGACAATCCTACGTCCTCTGTTCTATATCCCATGGCCCCCCTCCCCCTCTTCATTGTAAGTCACTGGAAACTTCATGGCAGGGTCACTGCCATCACATTCCTATGCTATTCCCTTGCTGCCTCTCCCTCCAAATGCCAGCCTCCTTTCCGTCTGCACGAGTGTGTGTGTGTGTGTGTGTGTGTGTGTGTGTGTGTGTGTGTGTGTTAGCTACAAAGAATAATGTTGCCCAAATGTCAGCAACATTTAGAGTCTTGCTTACTTGCATTTTGACTATTCAACTCTGTAACTATACAGTGTGTAATTACCTTTATTCCTTGTATTATTTGTATTCTACCTGTGACTTTTCTATCATTTTTCTAATTATGTGTTTATAAACGATTGGAATCACCGATTATAATTGTTTTGCTCCTGATTCATTGGTGTGAATAGTTACCGCTCCTTACCCATAGGCGCCTGCAAGAGGTTTAAGAGGTGGCACTTGTCCCCCACTTTACCCAGGAATCAGAGTATAGAGTTTTTTTTTTTTTTTTTTTTTTTATTTTATTACAGTACTCTCATAGATGTGTAGGAGTGACTGGATATGATCATTTCTCTGGTGTAATAAGTTTTTTGTGCCGCTATAAAATTTTTTGCTTGTACAATTAAACATCTTGAAACTGATCAACTCATTTATATAAAAACTGACAATTTTAAGGACATTACAAACCACCCCCCCCCCCCCCCCCCAGATAAATTTCTTCAGACACCTTCCTCATACCTCATGGTACTCTTTGAAATCATAATCAGTTGTACAGGTTCATTTATTACTGTTCCAAAAGAGCAAGCTCTGACACGAGTTTTGTTGTTAGGCTGGAAAAATCTTTTAGTCATGTAAAATGTTAGAAAATTTTCAGTAATAAGTGGATATTATGAGCAAGATTTTGATTTTGTATCATGGCAGTATTGAATGCCTCTGACATATGGATTCTTCTCACCAACATCAGCTGTTCTAAATTGTGCAGATGAGAACTGTCCTGGAAATACACCCTTCATTGCCAAAACCGCCTGTCCTCTACCTTCATTAGTCTCTGTCTTTCATCTGCTTATTACCTACTCTGCTTCTACTCCAGCCCTACAAACACTTTCTCTTCCACTAGTGTATCTGCATAGTCCTTTCCTCTTCTCTACCTGTCTCCTTTTCACTTTGCCCACTCACCACCACAACCTCCAGGTGCTTACCTAGTTGTCCACTATCTTTTTACCTCCATTTCTCTCTCTGCTCTCACAGGCAGCATTAACATCTTTACTACTTTACCCTGGTATCCCTTTCCATTCCCATTCCCACCTCACATCTCTGTTGTACTCCCACTTTACCTTGTGATCCCTTCCCCTTCCCTTGCCCCATTTCTGCTATACCCACACAGCCCAGCTCAGCAAAATTGCTGCTCAACTCAGAACAGTCATGAATGAGCATTAGCACCTGGAGACGAACAGTGGTCATATGTTTGTCTCTCTCTCTCTCTCTCTCTCTCTCTCTCTCTGTGTGTGTGTGTGTGTGTGTGTGTGTGTGTGTGTGTGTGTGTTTGTTTGTTTGTTTTGGTCTAAATCTGATGAAGGACTTAGCCTGATACCTAACAACTCCTAGCAGTATTTTTACAATGCACTGTCTGCCACTCTATGTCTCCTCTATCTGGTACCAATCTATATTTTTATACACTGAAGAGCGAAGAAATTGCTACATCTGCCTAGTATAGTGTAGGGACCCCGCAACCACGCAGAAGTGCCTCAACATGACGTGACATGGACTCGACTAATGTCCGAAGTAGTTCTGGAGGGAACCGACACCATGAATCCTGCAGAGGTGTCCATAAATCTGTAAGAGTACAAGGAAGTGGAGATCTCTTCTGAACAGCATGTTGCAAGGCATCCCAGATATGCTCAGTAATGTTCATGTCTGTAAAGTTTGGTGGCCAGTGGAAGTGTTTAAACTCAGAAGAGCCACTCTGTAGCAATTCTGGACGTGTGGGGTGTCACATTGTCCTCCTGGAATTGCCCAAGTCCATCGAAATCCATGATGGACATGAATGGGTTCAGGCGATGAGACAGGATGCTTACATATGTGTCACTGTCAGTGTCATATCTAGATTATAAGAGGTCACATATCACTCCAACACCCCCCCCCCCCTCCCACACCATTACAGAGCCTCCACCAGCTTGAACAGTCCCCTGCTGACATGCAGGGTCCATGATCTGATGAGATTGTCTCCATACTCATACTCATCCATCCACTCGATGTAATTTTAAAAGAGAGTCTTCTGACCAGGCAACATTTTTCCAGTCACCAACAGTCCATTGTCAGTGTTGATGGACTTTGGGGAGGCATAAAGCTTTGTGTCATACAGTCATGAAGGGAACACGAGTGAGCCTTTGGCTTAGAAAGCCCATATTGATGATGTTTTATTGAATGGTTCATGTGTTGACACTTGTTGATGGTGCAGCATTGAAATCTGCAGCAATTTTCAAAAGGTTTGCACTTCTGTCAGTGAACGATTCTCTTCAGTTGTCATTGGTCCCATTCTTTCAGGATCCCTTTCTGGCCACAGCGATGTCAGAGATTTGATGTTTTACTGGATTCCTGATATTCACAGTTCCCTCGTAAAATGACCATGTGGGAAAATCGTCACTTCATGCTACCTTAGAGATTTTTCCTAAAATTATGTGAAAATTAGTGGCTTGCTATATTGAGACACTGCTGTCACTCAAGTATGCTGTCCCAAAGCATATTTGTTAGACTAACATTATTTAATGTGTTTTTAAGGTAGAAAGAATGGTGTGAGTTTAGGTTTTCACAATGTGTGATGAATTTGAATTATTTTTGGGTATTCTGCCAGCATTATCTAGGTGGTACAGTATTTCAACAAGCTGACTTGTTGCCCTTTTCAGGGGATCATGATGATGGGCTGTCTTCCTCTGGGTACTCTCTGCTGGTGAGATGGAGGGGGGAAGTGTGCTATCTGGAAGCAAGCCATAATCTGCAGTATCCATGCCACCACCACTTGGTTCAGGACCCTACTGATATGGAGAATAAGTGGTGTGGTCTTCTGCTCTTCAGTTGGAAGGCATGAGCAGATCTTCCCCAGACAGCCAATGTGCTGGAGCATGCTGAGGGCTAGGTCACAAGTCTTATTTTATTGGGAACCACTCTCTTTATTTAAGATATCCATTGCTTAGCTGGATCTCTGCATGCTCTATTGAGATTCTCTTCCAGATTGTGTCAGCTTGTTGTAGCAACTTGGTGCCATCATAATTATTATATCCTTTATGAATTAGGTGCTCTTCAACAGTTGACTTCATTGATTGTTTTTATCTGTTTGCTAAATATGCATCATGCATTTTTCATTGACTGTCCAGGTAGTCTGGCCTATGTACATTTTGCCTCCCAAGGTGTGGTACACTCTTGGTTTTGGAAGGCCTGGTTTTCCTTAACATACCCTAACAAGACTTTTGTCTCTTGATGTGAGGGATCAACAGTTTATCTTCCTCCTCTGCATGCTGTGATCAAGACATCTTTGGCTTTATGGTGTACTGGATCAGTTGATTGTTGTATGTGGTCAGATGGAAAACTTAACTGTCTGTACTATTGCTGCTGAACTCTCTTGGTCCGATATGTCACAATATCTGTACAGTAGTGACTTTAGGACTACCCTCACTGTGAGGGAGCATGAAAACTGGAGACATGCAAATGTAAATCTATTTGTTGGTTTACAGTAAATACTGTGTCCTAATGTATCATCTGGTCTTCACTTGACATGCAGAAAAGGAGAATAGATAGTGATCCAACCATCCAAGTGAAAAGAAATATTATTGTATTTATCTGGAGCATGTTATCAGGGTGGGAAAGGGGGATGGGGGAGTACAATGTAATGACCATGTTCATGATCAGATTTATTCGCTAGATTTTATGGATTATCTAAAGCCCATAAAGAAAGAATGGCACTCCATCCCATTGTAAGCAATATTAGCACATAACATCAGTGTACTTGCATATTAGCTAGCAAAACTGCTGAAAGTGATGCTCAACCCCATTGTTGGAAAATGCCAGGGTCACATAAAACATTTGGCATATTTCGCCAAGCACCTTCAAAACTACTGGCTACACCATAAAGACCTCACAGTGAGCTTTACCATGTTTTCCTCCTTTATTAGGATACCTCAAAGAGACTCTCTAAATCTCATAACAGACAAGCTGACACTGTTGCTAACAAGACTCATTTAATACGTGTTCATGTTTGTGTGATCCTGTCCCATTTGACAGAAATTACTACGAATACACTGAGTGAGTAACAATGGGCTGCCCACTGTCACCACTGGTGGCCAACACATTTGTTGAGACACTTGAACTCCTCGTGTTTCTTCCAGTACATAGGTGATAAATTCGTAATCTGTCCCCATGTATGACACTGTTATCAATACTCTTTATAACATCTGAATTTGCTGGAAAAAAAGATCTGATTCACAATGGAAACAGATGAAAATAACCAACTTACATTTCTGAATGTGCATGTCAAACGAAAGCCGGACAATACTTTAGGTCACAGAATTTACCGTTACCCAAGGCATACAGATTTATACTTACATGCTTCCAGCTTTCATGCCCTGTTACAATGAGGTGTGCTATGAACACTAGTGCACAGGTCTCATGAAATCTCTGACCAAGAGATTTCAGCAGTGGAATTTATAACATCCCTACTGTTATACTCCTGTTGCTTGGCACCTTGTAGATCTCTTCTTTCTCTCTTGTCCTGTTGTGGGATATTGTATGAATTAGAAAAAGGTTTCTGACTGATAATAAGAATTTATTATTACTGTTGGCTTTCTTCTCTATAATCAGACTTCACAATATACCATATGCCATTGCTTTTAACTGAGCTATCTGATTACTAAATTCATTAAACCTCGAACATTTGTGTGACCAACTTTCTTATCATCCTCAGACAAATCGCCTGACCCATACAGTAAGTCAGTACAAAAGCTCCCCAGTGACTCTGTCAACCAACTCCTCCATCCCACTGCATGAAACATGGGGCAAACCAGCTTGCCATTGTGGGCAGAGGTGCAGTTTTACTTATTCTAACAATCACCGATGCTGTTGCTCACTAGGCTCATACCGCGTACATTGATATTCGGACGAGCTGTGAGGACAGTAAACTTACAAGTTGCAGCAGCACCTTCAGACTGTTACCATAAAAACTGTTAGAACAACAGCCAGGTCCAGTGAGCAATGAAGACAAAGAAGCCTTGGGCATAGCATGGAGAAGGGGGAAGAGAAACTGTTGTAACGCATCACTTAAATTTGGAGGAATACTCCAGAAATATAACATGAAGTGCATATTTTGCACACCACCCAAGACAAATACCTTGTTGAAGTCTGCTAAATTACTTTTATTGATCCATATTAATTTAATGTCCAAAATTATATAAATAAAGTATGTCATTGGTGCACATTTCACCTAGTTACCTTCCATTACAAATGCACGACTGAGATATGATTTTCAAACGACAGAGCACAGCAATCAGCCTTCTTTTTCTTTCAGTTTTTATTAGGCAAATCTAGATTGTGGCTAGTGCCAAGCCATTATCAATACTTTTTCACAGTATCAATGCATGTCCTAGTACATCAGTCCCATGTTGTTCGGGTTTCTGTCACAGTTCGTTCAAGACTGTTGAAATCGTGAACAAACTGTGACAGAAGCACGAACAACAGGGAACTTATGTAGTAGAGCATGCATTAACACTATAAAATATTGCATTGATAATGGCTAGGCACTAACCAAAATCTAAATTTGCGTAATAAAACCTGAAAGAAAAGGATGATTGATTGCTGTGCATTATCATTTGAAAGGACTACATTTGTTTAATTAGGACACTTGTGGCATTACGAAAATGATTTATTGATGCTATGAATTACATCATGAAATCAGTTTCTGAACATCAGTCACTTCTTTTAAATGAATTGTCATCAAGGCGAGCCCATTCAGATGTTGCTCTCTAGTTGTTGTATTCCTTAGGTATGTCTTGATGCTCTTAAGAGTGGAGAAACTGCGCTCATTTGTGGCTGTAGAAACTGAAACACATTGAGATATATCTGACAGTTGCAGGCAGAAAAAGTTTCCTTTGCATTCCCTGAAACAACTACTCCAGTCACCTCACATGTTGATGAAAGTGTGTCAACTCAGCCATTGCCATTGTTAAATCGGTGACCAATGGACCTGAAGCATAAAATGAATGTAGTTTTGTAACTCCATAAATGATCCCTGTGTCTTTAATTTTTCATGGTAAAAGACTATTAAAATTGTTAAAAAGTTCAAAATGTGTCAAGAACCAATCCTGCAGTGAACTAATAAAGGCATCCAGACTGGGTATGAACACAGACACATTGTATTAACCCACATTATCATCACCGGTATCCTGATTTGCACTGTGTACTTGATTGGTAGAATTGTATGGTTGCTTGATTTTAACTGCATTGTCTGAAGCTGATCCGTGGTAATGTTGATTAACTCTGTGAACTCTATATCTTGGCACTGAAGTTGATGACAGATGGACTCACTGAGTGCAACCAGTTTAGAAGGTATAACTGTGCAGATGACAAAATCTCCCTTGCTGATGGCTGTCAACAAAATAATGGTATTGTGGGATGAGGTCTTCCCCAGAGCTGAAACAACACAGCCATAAATTTCCTTGAAGTCTTGTGTGATGCAAAGATGCTCAATCCAGCTAGTGAGTATGGTATGTTTCGGACTCCTGACTTGAACATTGATTAATGATTCAAGGACATCATTTAATACTTGCTTATGCTTTGACTCTCCAAAGAAATTATGTACCATTTCCAGCATTCCTAGTGAGTTCCCCATAATCAGAATCTTGCATGTATTGATGACTACCAAATTGAAACTATGAGCTGCACAATGAGAACATGCAGCTAAAGGGCAGCCCTGTTATATGAATCCATGAGCTCCGTGAGCTTTTCCCAACATGGCTGCAGTACTGACAATAGCCGTTGTAAAAATCACATGTCGAAACAAAATTTTACCAAGTTTTCAGGTACAGATCCAGCCAACTCTTTGCCAGTCACATGAAACACTGGAACAAATTGCAAGAAATATTAATGAATCTTGAGATTGGGTAAATATTATGATGATGACCACAAAGAGAGAGTTGCTCTATTCCTGCAACATCAGCAGGTTCATCCACAAGAACCAAGAAACCTTTGACATTATTAAAATGCTGAACAATCCTTTGCAGGAGTTGGTTATTGATGCAACTGATGGTCTGATTTTGGATTGGGGTGCTAATGTACTTGTTACATTTACCAGTTTTTTCCAAACTTGCTCAAAGGCTTTTGTCAGGCACAAAGTTACCATGTTATTATCATCTTCTTCTAATAATTTCCGGGTATGCAGCCGGATCCCGCTGCATACCCGGAAATTATTAGAAGAAGAAATACGCCGGGAAAATTTCAGAAGTCACATATTATCATCTTGTTTGCCAACTTAAAGAGGCCCAATCCTGACTATGCATTTTCTATTTTTTTCCCTGCTGCTCCATCAAGCGTTGGTCCAGACAGTGTTTTATATCTTATGTCTAGTTCGTCATTATATGAACAAAATTATCACCATCGATTGTAGTACCCTTATGGTAAAAGTTGCTTGCATGGATGCTGAAGCATTCAATACCTTGCTTCCACATCAAAAACCTGAGGGTTACCAGGTGTCCAACATTTTGATGATTACCTTTACCCAAACTTGTCTTAGTGAAAAATGCACAGTACCTACAGAAGGCACCATCATCTTTGGGTGAATATACTAACGAAAAATATTTCCCCATCCAACCTAGGTTGAACTTACAATATTGGCCACTTTGCAAAGTGAGGGGGAATTTGTAAGTTGCATTGGGCAAAAAAAGGGTTTTAGAAATGCTGTAGCTTCATGCCATGACTAACTTTTTCATTATTTGACAGCAAATAAACACTTACGCCATACTTACCTCCTGGTGATGAAATGTCAGGGCCTAATGTGTCAATGAAAGATGTTGATTTTGCTTCAGGACCTGACAGATGTGATTATGAACTAGCAGTAATGCTTCCATTGTTTGAAAACAGCAGTGATGGTAGTTTTGGTGAATCATTCATTTTCCCAACCTAAGAGAGCAGAGTTACTTCTAGTTGTGGGGTTTTGCAGAAGTAGTTCAAAATGTTTCCACTTTTTGTTTTGCAATGCATTGTCTTAACTCTCAAAATTTAGATTTCACTATACTTGCTTCAGTAACACTGGTTTTTGCAACACTATCATAACTACAATTTATCAGCTGCTAATGCAGAGAATCATGTACAAAACAAACTAGAACATTTCCTAGTAAGCACATGGTCTGACAGTATGTCCACCACATCTGTACTCTGCTTTGTTTCTATATTCATTAAGATTCATTTACAGATACTGTAACATACTGAGACTGATCTCATAAACTTTGTATTTAATTCACCTTTGATATTAAATTGATATGTGTTTTTAAAAGAAAACTGGAAACACATAATGTTACTATAGAATGGAGAAATACTGAAAGCAGAGGTGTTGTTAACCCTGTTAATAGCATTATGATATTGTGTGCATGTGTGTAAGAAAAAATGTCTCTAATATCACATTTTGAGGGGTAGGGGGTTAAGCCTGGAAGCTCCCCCATGCCACCAAATAAATATGCCACTGCTGATAAGGATGACAAGGGATGCAGAAATCTGGAGTCTACAGCATCTTGTACCAGTGCAGAAAGTGTATGTGGGTTAGTCTCACTAGACAGTACAGGGAAGGTGTGTGGAGTATAAGCATCCCATGGAACCACGCGGCTGCTACGGTCGCAGTTTCGAATCCTGCCTTGTGCATAGATGTGTTTGATGTCCTTAGGTTAGTTAGGTTTAAGTAGTTCTAAGTTCTAGGGGACTGATGACCATAGATGTTAAGTCCCATAGTGCTCAGAGCCATTTGAACCATTTTTGAACCAAGAACTGCATCTCTGAAGGACTTGTCATGAACTATGAAGACACCTAGCTGTTACAAAAGGCAACATATTTTGAGTTTGCATATTAGATTAGATTAGATTTACTTTCATTCCAATTGATCCGTAGTGACGAGTAAATCCCAGGAATTATTCAGTAAAATTTTGCACTTGCACTGTACCAGCTCTAGCTAGATTTTATGGCTATTATTTATTTAAATTGAGCAACAGTGTTTTTAAAAATGAAATGACTGCTTCACTGCCATAACAGATGCTATTTCAATGCATAACAGATGCTTTTGGTCACTATTTAATGACATGGTAAGTGGAAGAAATAGATTTTCGTGCCTTCTCTTTACTGATATCTTTATTCTGCGAGAGATGTGCTTTTCATTTTTCTTCCTCATACTTTTTGAGCTGTTTGCCTAAATACTATTGTTCAATAAGTGTGTATTTCATCTGCCCCTATATTACATCCATTTTCTAAAATTGTGAACTTGTTTCTAAATTTAACCTGGTATACTTCCAATTTTTAAATACATTTTCTTAATCTAGATTTCCATTACTGTCTGGTAAATTTCTTTCTAGCTTCATATATTCTTTTACTGTACATCATATGGGTATATGACCACTTGGAATTCTGAAGTAGTCCAGGATTGTCATAACATATAGAATATCCTTTGCTGGATAAAATAAAGTCAGTTCTATTTTTATAAGTTTTGTAATTTGTAATGGCAACCAGCCACAAGCATAAGTTTCAAACCTTATAATTATAACACAGTGATGTGGTTCTCATAAGGTCTAACCTGGTTTTTAGTTTTGTTTGGTCCTTGCCAAGACCATTTTCAATTAGTTTTCTCTTGAGAGCATGTGTTAAGGACAAACATATTGTTGTTGGTAATTCTACTAACATATGACCTCTTGTCATTTCTTGAATCACACCCTAGTTTCCTAGTGAAAAATCATTCTTTAGGTTTTGTCTGCACTTATGTTACAATCACCTCTTACAACCTTGTCGTAAAAGTTGATGTCATTTGTCAGTTTTCAAAATTCTTCATAGAGATCTTTTCCTTCTTCACAAAAACATAAGCACATTGAAGCATAGTTGGTTGATTTTCATGAAATATCTTTAGTTCATTTTTAAAAGTTTCCACAATTTTTTGTCCAAAATGTTGAACATAATTGTTCAGTATCCACAACTATAAAAATTACTTGGGAAAAAACAGTACTCACAGCAATTTTATTTTCAAAAAACCACGACTTCTTTCAGCCATGAAGGACATTTTTTGGTGGTTATCTTAACACTAAATCAGACCTATGTCACTATTGGTTCATCTTTGTCATGCCATTGATGGACACATTACACTGTGATTAACAATGCAGATAACTAAATGATGGAAAAATCCAGGATGGAATGTAACCATATTATGAAAAGCATTGTTGCTACCCACCATATAGTGGAAATACTGACTCACAGGTAGACATCACAAAAAGGCTGTCAGAAAGTGTGCACTTCACCAACAAGGTCTTTGTCTAAAACAGACAACATATACAACACACTCAAGCAAACGAATTCACACTCACATGACCACAGTCTCTGGCTGCGGCCTTCACAGCCAGATACTGTGGTCCTATGTGTGTGTGTGTGTGTGTGTGTGTGTGTTTTTGACGAAGGCCTTGTTGGCCAAAAGCTCACTTTCTGACAGTTCTTTCGTTGTGCCTGACTGCGACTCAGCATCTCTGCTATATAGTAAGTAGCAACTATCCTTTTCCTAATATTGTTACAATGCAGATTAACTTTCATATAATTTACAAGTAGATAGTTATACATAGTTTTTGCCATGCCCCAGCATTTACTTCATATGGACTGGTAATCTGGTTTTCTGTCCTTTCATAAATTTTGTGCTCTTTGTGGTTCTACAATCCTGTAATCATTATTAGTCTCAATTTCCATATGTTGTTGTGTGGTGGTCTTCAGTCCTGAGAGTGGTTTGATGCAGCTCTCCATGCTACTCTATACTGTGCAAGCTTCTTCATCTTCCAGTACCTACTGCAGCCTACATCCTTCTGAATCTGCCTAGTGTATTCATCTTTTGGTCTCCCTCTACAATTTTTACCCTCCACACTGCCCTCCAATGCTAAATTTGTGATCCCTTGATGCCTCAGAACATGTCCTACCAACCGGTCCCTTCTTCTTGTCAAGTTGTGCCACAAACTCCTCTTCTCCCCAATTCTATTCAGTACTTCCTCATTAGTTATGTGATCTACCCATCTAATCTTCAGCATTCTTCTGTAGCACCACATTTCGAAAGCTTCTATTCTCTTCTTGTCCAAACTATTTATCGTCCATGTTTCAGTTCCATACATGGCTACACTCCATACAAATACTTTCAGAAACGTCTTCCTGACACTTAAATCTATACTTGATGTTAACAAATTTCTTTTCTCCAGAAACGCTTTCCTTGCCATTGCCAGTCTACATTTTATATCCTCACTACTTCAACCATCATCAGTTATTTTGCTCCCCAAATAGCAAACCTCCTTTACTACTTTAAGTGTCTCATTTCCTAATCTAATTCCCTCAGCATCGCCCAATTTAATTTGACTACATTCCATTATCCTCGTTTTGCTTTTGTTGACATTCATCTTATATCCTCCTTTCAAGAAACTGTCCATTCTGTTCAACTGCTCTTCCAAGTCCTTTGCTGTCTCTGATAGAATTACAATATCATCGGCGAACCTCAAAGTTTTTATTTCTTCTCCATGGATTTTAATACCAACTCCAAATTTTTCTTTTGTTTCCTTTACTGCTTGCTCAATATACAGATTGAATAACATCAGGGAGAGGTTGCAACCCTGTCTCACTCCCTTCCCAACCACTGCTTCCCTTTCATGCCCCTCTACTGCCATCTAGTTTCTGTACAAATTGTAAATAGCCTTTCACTCCCTGTATTTTTCCCCTGCCACCTTTTGAATTTGAAGGAGAGTATTCCAGTCAACATTGTCAAAAGCTTTCTCTAAGTCTATGAATGCTAGAAACATAGGTTTGCTTTCCTTAACCTATTTTCTAAGATAAGTTGTAGGGTCAGTATTGCCTAATGTGTTCCAACATTTCTACAGAATCCAAACTGATCTTCCCCGAGGTCAGCTTCTACCAGTTTTTCCATTCGTCTGTGAAGAACTTGTGTTAGTATTTTGCAGACGTGACTTATTAAACTGATAGTTCGGTAATTTTCACATCTGTCAGCACCTGCTTTCTTTGGGATTGGAATTATTATATTCTTCTTGAAGTCTGAGGGTATTTCGCCTGTCTCATACATCTTGCTCACCAGATGGTAGAGTTTTGCTCTCCCAAGGCCGTCAGTAGTTCTAAAGGAATGTTGTCTACTCCCGGGGACTTGTTTTGACTCAGGTCTTTCAGTGCTCTGTCAAACTCTTCACGCAGTATCTTATCTTCCATTTCATCTTCATCTACATCCTCTTCCATTTCCATAATATTGTCCTGAAGTACATCGCCCTTGTATAGACCCTCCCTATACTCCTTCCACCTTTCTGCTTTCCCTTCTTTGCTTAGAACTGGGTTTCCATCTGAGCTCTTGATATTCATACAAGTGGTTCTCTTTTCTCCAAAGGGCTCTTTAATTTTCCTGTAGGCAGTATCTATCTTACCCGTCATGAGATAAGCCTCTACATCCTTACATTTGTCCTCTAGCCATCCCTGCTTAGCCATTTTGCACTTCCTGTCGATCTCATTTTTGAGACTTTTGTATTCCTTTTTGCCTGCTTCATTTACTGCATTTTTGTATTTCCTCCTTTCATCAATTAAATTCAATATTTCTTCTGTTACCCAAGGATTTCTACTAGCCCTCGTCTTTTTACCTACTTGATCCTCTGCTGCCTTCACTCCTTCTTCCCTCTGAGCTACTCATTCTTCTTCTACTGTATTTCTTTCCCCCATTCGTGACAATTGTTCCCTTAAGCTCTCCCTGAAACTCTGTACAACCTCTGGTTTACTCAGTTTCCACATATATTTAGTCAGTTTCCACATATATTAAGGATTTTACATTTAATGGCATACATTCTCTCTCAAATAGATGAAATTCTGAAATTGAAGTTAATGTTGCACTGCAGTTCCCTCTCTAAATCCTCGCACAAACGAAAAAATGGCTGACATCAAAATAAGTGTCCAAGCAATAGAAAAGCAACTGGAATCACTCAACAGAGGAAAGTCCACTGGACCTGACGGGATACCAATTCGATTCTACACAGAGTACGCGAAAGAACTTGCCCCCCTTCTAACAGCCGTGTACCGCAAGTCTCTAGAGGAACGGAAGGTTCCAAATGATTGGAAAAGAGCACAGGTAGTCCCAGTCTTCAAGAAGGGTCGTCGAGCAGATGCGCAAAACTATAGACCTATATCTCTGACGTCGATCTGTTGGAGAATTTTAGAACATGTTTTTTGCTCGAGTATCATGTCGTTTTTGGAAACCCAGAATCTACTCTGTAGGAATCAACATGGTTTCCGGAAACAGCGATCGTGTGAGACCCAACTCGCTTTATTTGTTCATGAGACCCAGAAAATATTAGATACAGGCTCTCAGGTAGATGCTATTTTCCTTGACTTCCGGAAGGCATTCGATACAGTTCTGCACTGTCGCCTGATAAACAAAGTAAGAGCCTACGGAATATCAGACCAGCTGTGTGGCTGGATTGAAAAGTTTTTAGCAAACAGAACACAGCATGTTGTTATCAATGGAGAGATGTCTACAGACGTTAAAGTAACCTCTGGCGTGCCACAGGGGAGTGTTACGGGACCATTGCTTTTCACAATATATATAAATGACCTATTAGATAGTGTCGGAAGTTCCATGCGGCTTTTTGCGGATGATGCTGTAGTATACAGAGAAGTTGCAGCATTAGAAAATTGTAGCGAAATGCAGGAAGATCTGCAGCGGATAGGCACTTGGTGCAGGGAGTGGCAACTGACCCTTAACATAGACAAATGTAATGTATTGCGAATACATAGAAAGAAGGATCCTTTATTGTATTATTATATGATAGCGGAACAAACACTGGTAGCAGTTACTTCTGTAAAATATCTGGGAGTATGCGTGCGGAACGATTTGAAGTGGAATGATCATATAAAATTAATTGTTGGTAAGGCGGGTACCAGGTTAGATTCATTGGGAGAGTCCTTAGAAAATGTAGTCCATCAACAAAGGAGGTGGCTTACAAAACACTCGTTCGACCTATACTTGAGTATTGCTCAACAGTGTGGGATCCGTACCAGATCGGGTTGACGGAGGAGATAGAGAAGATCCAAGGAAGAGCAGCGCGTTTTGTCACAGGGTTATTTGGTAACCGTGATAGCATTACGGAGATTTTTAGCAAACTCAAGTGGCAGACTCTGCAAGAGAGGCGCTCTGCATCGCAGTGTAGCTTGCTCGCCAGGTTTTGAGAGGGTGCGTTTCTGGATGAGGTATCGAATATATTGCTTCCCTCTACTTATACCTCCCGAGGAGATCACGAATGTAAAATTAGAGAGATTCGAGCGCGCACAGAGGCTTTCAGACAGTCGTTCTTCCCGCGAACCATAAGCGACTGGAACAGAAAAGGGAGGTAATGACAGTGACACATAAAGTGCCCTCTGCCACACACCGTTGGGTGGCTTGCGGAGTATAAATGTAGATGTAGAATGTATAATCAGAAATTTGCTAATGAACAGAACTGTGAATTACTGGCAGTTGCAGAACAAGCAAAAACTGTGTGTGACTGTGTATTTATAACAGCGAGAAATTTCAACTACATCATTAATGGCAGTGCTCTGTGTCCAACGACGGAAGAACAAAGTGGAACCAATAGCTATGTGTAGCTAAACCAGAGTGAAGATAACGACTTTAAAATGGCTTTGGTTACTGAAACTGGTCAGGCTGTATGAAAATAAAATTGCAGATGTTGCTGTTATTTGTTTCCAAGATTCCTTAATAATCTTCGCAAGCTTCCTTCAATGTCTGTAGTATTGCTTTCAATTTTCTCATTTACAATGAAGAGTAAACCTGATTTCTTACCATGCTCTATTTTGCTGGAGTAAAATGGGTAACTCTCCTTGATTTTTCTCTGTGCTTCTGACAACCACACTATGTTCCATTTGTTGTATAACTCTTATTTCAAATTCACTAACCTATCTTAGGATCATAAACTCCTTCTATTTAGTATTTCCGAATACAAAGTGGTAGAAGCAGGTGGATTTTGGAGGTCTTTTTAAAGCAATGAGAGTAAGATATCCTTGTTGGGAAGATATAACACCTCATGAATTAAGATGACAAATGGCACAGTAACAAAGAGAAAATACTACAAGTTCCCTCAAAAGTGGACATCAACTGCTCTAGGTGTCCTTAATAAGGATACATGTCAGAAAATCAATATTAAAAATTCTACAACCATGTATCTCCAGTTATTTCTTCTCAACCTTGTTAATTCTTTAGTTCGTTGATAAAATAAAATATTTTCAATTAGTGACATCCTTTACCATCTCTGCTGCAAGCTTGTGTGGTTCCAAACCTGCATTCTGCATATAATTCAATTATCTGCTCAGCACAATCACCTGTATATATAGGTTCAGTTGTCTCTGCTTTTGACCCACATATACTGTATGCCCCTTTCTCACCCTCTTTCTGCCCTCATTATTTCCTACTTTTAAAATATAATGAATTTTGCCTGTATCTTTTCAGTTTCCAAGATTCTGACACTATCCTGACATTCCATTTCTTCTCACAATTTTATTTTGGTACTATAAATACACCTTTTATTTCTTGATACAGGATGCCAATTTTTTTTCATTCTTACTGATAGCTGCATATGAAGAATTACTTATTGGCTTGTGAAACATTTGCTGCTATACACTATCGAAATAGGCTCAGAAGGTGTAGAAGTTTGTGTACTGTAAAATCTTTAAAAGCCTGTGAAATCTGTCCCAGATGTGCCAGAAAAGCAGGGCAGAGTAAGTAGTACATAGATATTCTGCTGGTAACATACTGTGTCATCAAGTAGGTTTCCCCTTTGATAAGAACTTACACTACAGCCGTAACACTTGAATTACAAACAACATTTTCTCGAAACATATTTATTCGATAATGAATTTTAGCTTTAGCATAGAGGTAATAATAGCAATAGTAAGTAATACTGTTTTAGATCAATACAGAAGAGAGTATGAAAATAGATGTAATTTTCCTGCAGGATGTAATGTGTCATGACTATTTAAGACATTTTTCTCTTTGTTTTTTTGTTGCTTGTGCAGGTACCCTACATAAATTACATTGTGCACTTCTGTCTCATTCCAGAATACTGGCCTCATGAAACTCTAAATTCATGCAGTGAGAATATTGTGTTTGACCATCCCTTTGGGATAAATGTGATACTTCCTGATAATCGGAAAGCAGATTACCTTTATACATGTGTCAAGTGCTGTAAAACGTATAAGTTTCAGCAATCTTTGAATAGGCATCTTACATATGAATGTGGGAAACTACCTCAGTTTCAGTGTCCATACTGCAATGAAAAGAGACATCTTAAATGTAATTTGGATAAACACATTATGCGTAAACATAAAAAAATTCCAATGTGTATTTAGTTCCACCATATAGTAGATGTTGTCATGAGATACAAATAAATGTGCTGTTAAAAGATATCATTTATTTTCTTTTAGATTAGTTTTATGTTGTATACAGGGTTATTTTGTAAGTATTTGTAGGGTTTTAGAAGACAGTTGCATAAAAACTACAAGACAAACAGAAAAATTACACATTTCAATGCCTTAGCATAGCTGCGGACTGCACCACTATGTGCAGTCACGCCAGAACATGTAGACAAGTCATCAGTTCATTATTGTTGCCTTTGGGTAGGCAACCCAGTGTACAGCTTTCCAAAGCATGCTGGTGTCGTTACGCATTCCTGGGCGCCATTGTCAATGACTTCAATTAATTGTGCTCGTGTATTGACATTTTCCACATCACAAATGATGCCTATATTGAGCACCTATATTACAGGGTACAACTTGGAGAGATGCTCTGTCCGCTGAGAGTGTCTACTTTCTGTAAGTCATGTAGTTTTGAAACATCATCTTCTGAAAACCAGAGGTACTTATAAATAATCCTATACTTTCCAGTGCATATATCTGAAAGACAATTTCAAGCACAACTTGTGAAGGACTGATGTTGATTACTTCTAGTGCACAATTTTATTATAATCATTTTTTCCTTCCTTTATGCACTTCATATATAATGTTATATGTTTCCACATTGCCCATGCAGCATAGTGATCATAGATTTGCTTTACATCCTATCATGACTGTGAATGTGTGTCACTGATTTTCAGTTCCATAATTTTAAACGCTAAAAGAAGATGACATTTTATCACTTAATTAATTACCCTTTGCTCTTCAGGGCAACATACAAAGTACTGCAAAAGTTTCAGTGAAGCCTCCCCTGTTTAAGAGTCTTATATACAGAATTAATTCATCAAATTATGCACTAATTGGTTATTTCTCAGATATTACTGATGAGATCACTTTGATTTTGTGACTTTTATATGAACTGTTAATGTGAAGACAATTTCTCAAGTTTTTAGGCCAACATATATTTTCAGTTACCTAAATTCCTCTGGCCTTGCCAAATGGAACATTAGAAACAGATTTTGGCCTACAAGCTCCAAACATTTTCTTCTTTATGACAGATCATTAGACGTAAAATTTGTCTTATTATAAGGTGTCATTGACCAACAAATTTATACCACGTGACATTTATTTGCCATAGCAGTCAGAATGTCTAAAATGTGACAGAAGAATGCAATAGTAACTGATGGTATACAGTGTTTGTAAAGCAACTTTAAAAGAAGCAACAGCTCTTGCATAATAGGTGCTCCAATTTTGCTATTGAGTTAATCCTTTTTTAAAACCAGAATATACCAAAGATCCATCAAACAAAATACTTTCCCCAGTAACTGGAAGAAAGCACACATCACATTCATCTTCAAGAAGGTTAGCAGAAGTGATCTACAAAACTACTGCCAAAAATCATTGACATTCATCTGTTGTAGAATCTTGGAATATACTCTAAGCTTATATGTAATGACATATCTTGAACAGAATGACCTCCATGTTAACCAGCATGGATTCAAATATATTGGTGATGTGAGACCCAACTTAGTTTTCTCACACAACATCATGAAAGCCATGGATCAAGGGTGTCAGTTGATATAGTATTTCTCAACTTCTGAAAAATATTTGCTTCTATATGACACCAAGATTTCTTGGTAGAGAACATGCAGTGTTGGTTCTTAATGGAGAGATACTGATTGATGTAAAAATAACTTATTGTTTTATTTCAAAGAAAATAATCAATTTTTGAAAATATGATATACCACTGCATAGATAGAAAATCTACTCACCAAGTAGCAGCAGGGGAAAACACATATAAAAGTCAAGGAAACGTGCCAGAAGAAGGAGCCACTGGCTCCAGAAGCTTACCTATTTCTTTAACTTTGATATATGTTTTCTTTTGCTGCCACTTGGTGAGTAGATTTTTTTATCCATCTAATTATATTATTATTTTATTTGTATTGTGATTTATTTCAGACTTACTTTCAGACTCCTCTGTTATGTTTCTCCAGTCATTACTTATTTTTGTCTACACTAGAGACAAACAGCACTAGACTGCTGAGAATAGGTTGGGTTGCATTGAATTTCTTTTTCTGTTATGGAAACTGTAGCACCAACATATATATTTTTCTGTTTACTAACATAGGTTGAACAAACTTTTTCCCCAGGGACATTGGTACATATTTGGTTGGAACAGTTGAGAAGCATCCTGAATATCTATGAATCCCAGACAAAATGATAGTCCACATTCATTACCATATTCAGTAATTTTGTTCACCATTTTGCTGTACCCACTTCTGATCCTAGCTTGTTATTTTCCTTGGTTAATATCCAGTGTCATTTTGGAGAGGAAGTGGATAGGTGTTTAAATTTAATGTTAGTTATCTGTTTGATTATTTATTTGTCATTCACTGAACTAAATAGTTCATTTATCTTGTAATTGATCTATTAGGAAACTTCTTGTTGTTATTGACATTTGCACTAATATATATTGTCTCCATCTTGGATTATTATATTGTAGTTAATAACATTTCATGTCGAAGTTTATATTGTTATTGTTGTTATTATTATTATGTTAACACTGATGACACCAGTTGCATGTAAATATGCCCATTGGTGGAATAAAACATTTGTAATGCTTAGTTTCTCTTATTTTTTTGTGAAAATTAGCATAGCTTTCATACACATTTAGGGACTTGTCTTAGACCACAGACTATCTCTAAAAAAAATGTTGGAAGTTATTTTTTTATTACAGTCACCAGATTTCCATTTCTATTGAAACACCATCTCCTGGTGCCATTCCTTTCTTCATATCTATAATGGGTTTATACACTTCATGTTGGATTGCTTCTAGAATACAATTATTTAAAAAATTCGTGGATATTATAGAATCTTTTACCCTTTTGTGTTAGTTACTGTGCCATTGTCATCTTAAGGGATGAATCGTGTCATTCCACCCAAATTAAGTATCTGTTTGTTGTCTTCGTGTTCTTATTGTCTGTGCAACTGTTATTTTATGGAATTTTCGTTATATCTTCTCACATTCACTTGAAAACCTTTGTAAGGAGTTTTGTGTAATTCGATACATTCTTTAACTGGGCTGGCTACATTGTGCCAAATCGCACATGAGCCAGATGTGTGGGTCATGTGCAATCAGAGGTTCAGCCTGTCTTAGCTGGTCTTGGTTCTTTTCAAAAGTAGCGGGTACAGTGCAACATTTCATTTGGTATTGTGGTATGGCATTTTTGGGTTGGCACAAATATCTTCAGTTTGGCAGAATCGTGGTGTGAGCGCTGTTATACTTCACTATTTGTTCATGGTATGGAGGACGCTCACAGGTCCAGTGGCTGTTTACACAAAAAGAGCGAGTCTAGTGATGTATAGTCACAATCCTTTAAAAATGAAAGGAAATGTCAGAAGAGTAGGATGATAATTCTCAGTATCTGATATGCACTCCCATAATCAATGGGTACTGCAAATTTATCATGAAATGACATAACAATACCATGCAGAAAAAATTTAATGATTTAGTTCCCAATGGAAGAGCAAAAAATTACAATGATGGGATGCATTGTTCTGTACATCAAGAAGCATATTATGCTAAATTTGCAGGTGTAGAGCATGTGAAGAAATGGGTGACACAAATAGTAATAATTCTGACATCACAGACATTATTCCACTGCCAACCACAACAATTTTCGATGGTACTGAAAAAGTGTATGGAGACACTATATATTACGGTTAAGTACATTGGTTAAGTCTAGGGGAATGCCTCAAGTGGTTTTTCAATTTAAAACCCATTCTTATTGAATTTATTAATGAAAAAGAAGTGTAGGGACAAAAATTGGAACGTCTAGAATGGATTGCAAACTTTGCTTTTTAATTGCACTTGACTGAATGCTGCCCACGGTAAGATACTGCAGGGTGAGAAACAACTTATTTTTGATCTGATGGGAATGCATTTTGTGGAAGGGACAAATTCTGGCCAAAAAAGCACCTTCCATTTCCATGAGCTCATTGGCTTTAATGAAAACATGAGGCTAGAAGAATTCATTGTGATCTTGAAAGAATTACAAGGATAGTTTTCTAAATGTTTTAAGGACACTGCCAATCTTAGATCTGTTTTTGAGACTGTTTGCAGCTTCAGTTGAAAGCACACTGTGCATGAGCAGATATAACTAAGTCATCTGCAGTGTAAATCCTGTTTTAAAGACAAAACTATTCAGAATATCTACATCGTTTTCCAGAGGTAGAGTTTTCCCACCTTCATAATGGTGTTGCAAAAGTACCACAATATTTTGATCAGTATATTCTGATTATGAAACTAAATAAGGCAAGATTACGTGGCAACCTGAGTGTGAAAATCAGAGACTTTGTCTGTGCCTGTCCATATGCCAGTAGTTTGTACAAGATAAAAATTCTGTAATGTCTTCAGCCCACCAAAAATAATAAAATGATACTGAAAATTTGTTTTGTTTGAGATCTGCAATTTGTCAAACCTGTGTACTGGAGTGTGTGAGGAAAAGTTAGTATTCACTTTTGACAGGCTGACCATAAAGTGAAAAAGCCTCTCTTGAAGATGTGTTTTCGTACTGGGAACCTGTAGCAAAGTGGATAAGCACTCACGCAACAATTTATTTTCATATTACTTGCAGTGAATCATTAAATAAGTTGTAACTACTAACATCATTTGATCAATATCCTTAGTTCAATTAAAACAAATGATGGATAATTGAAACACACTGTAGAAAATATTTAGCACATTAAAGTTACAGATGAGCCAGGGACTCTCATAGGAGGATCCAGCAATGATGAAAATTTCAACTTCATGACATTTCTAAAGCACCTGCCTGGCTAGACATGTATGTTAGCATGCTACTTCCAGGGTTTGTGGAGACAGTCCAGCCCTAGATCGAATCTGGCTATTAGGTTAACTATGAGGTCTGGTGTTCCAGACAGTGTGGTTGTGGTATTTAGTGGGTTCACCACATCTGACAGGTACCCATGTCCTGCATCAGTTACATGATTCACAAACATTTCAACAGTTTTATCACACTTTCATATGGATAACACTAAATGCAAACAGACGAGGTACACAATTTCTGTCCCAGGGAGGAAGTGGTGTTGTCAGGAAGGACATCCAGCCCCCTTTACCATTAACATTGCCAAATCCAGATAAACATGCCAACCACATGAAGATATGGGATAAGGCCAGGAAAAAGAAGAAGATGATGATGATTTTCAAGACTCAAGCAGAAGGTGAGGCAGAACTAAAATCTTGGTTACAAAGAGATGGTTACAAGTGATTTCACCACAATAACCAAAAAGGAATTCCCTAGCTGGTAGCAGCTACAGTGTTGTCAGGAATTATGAAAAAATAAAAACTGCTGAGTATTTTTTCAGTTTTGTTTGATGAAACTTGTGATATGTCCCAGACAGAGCAAGTATCGATTTAACTTAGAATGTTTCTGAAGATTTTACAGTGAATAAATATTTCATCTGATTTTATTCTATAATTAGTACTTCAGCATAAACCATGTGTGATTTCTTGGAGGACATTTTAGTCCTGCCCAACTTACTGCCCTCAAAACTCAGAAGCCAGGGTTAAGACAGGGCATCACAAATATCTGGCATAGTATCAGAAGTGCAGTCGTGAATACACAAAGAAGATGCTCCAGTGCTGTTTGTACATTATTTCAGAAGTAAGAAAATTTTTTCTATTCATGAAAAATTTAATAAACTTTGTACAGGACTCATTGAAGTGCTGCACTCAGTTCAGAGAGCTGCAAATTGCAGCTGAGAAAGAAACTGCAAAAGTTTACCTCCTCTATCAGGCTACAGTCCAAAAAGGTATATGTTGTTATAAAAAATTTATCAAATTTTGGTGGATATTTTATGTTTATTATATATTTTTGTTTTTCAGATGGTTAGTACAAATAAAATCACTTAAGTCTACAATGGAAGATTATAACCAACTGATGCAGCTGCAGCTTTCATTCAGTGTGAAAGTTGCATTCTGGCCACAGTGGCAGGAAGTAGCGGTAATGTGTGAGTGAGGAGTGCCTGCTTATGTGAATGTGTGTTTTCTTTTTTGAAGAAGGCTTTGGCTGAAAGCTCAATGTGCAATAGTCTTTTCGTTGTGCCTGTCTGCAACTCAAATGTTGTCTTTATGTTGAGTAGCAATCTATCCTCTTCACAATATTATTGATATTTCAACCTTGGACTTTACATTGTTTGATGCAGTTTTTGTATGACCATTTTATTGAAAGAGGATTGATGGTATGGTACTGGTCAAAGCATCAGACTTCTATAGTTATTTGCAAAGGTTAAAGTGCTATTTTAACTTAACAATACTTATTGAAGTTTTTCATTGAGTAGAAATTTTAAATGCAAAATTACTGTAGTCTACTCTATGTGTCATCAGATTGTGAGGAAAAAATAGGAGCAGTCACAAGTTTTAAGTGTTTCTTGTGATTTTAAATTTGAGAAAATATAGTGTGAAAGTGTCCAGGCTGTTGTTAACCTTGATGAATTAAACTTCTGCATCAGCATAAAACTTAAAAAGTCTCAGTCAAGGTAATAACGAAAATATCAAATTCAAAATCCCTCAAGGATTTTTCAGAAAGTCATATTTTGAAGTTTTCAACCAACTGAGTGTGTCACTCAGGAATAGATTTTTATTCCATAAGATTTTTGAGCCACTGGAAATATTTATTCTTGGGCAGCTTACAGATGTTGATGAAATTGAAAAATTTTACAAAAGTGATTCTGATGGAGAGAGACTGATAAACAATGGAGACATGTTTTTGCAAGTTTTGACAAGACAAAATGAGCAGACAAAAAACCTGTGGGAAGTTGCAGAGCTTTTATAAAATCCAGGGATTGTTTGCTTTGCTTACTTGCATATTATGAGTCTTGGACAATCATGTCCTAAGTTTTTTTCTGTTTTTCATTTATTCAAAACTAATTAACAGCAACAATGTTTCTGTGTTGACTCAAACATATCACTGTTTTGCCTGCTTAATGATACTATCAATAAATCAGATTTAGAAGATTCATTAAATACTTTTATTCCACAACATACAAGGTGCAGCACAGCTTTTGCATTGTCAAAATCGACTTTTTTGTGTTGTTGATTGAATAGCATTTAAAAAGCGCAGCACAGTTTTTGTATTGTGCTAGTGGTCTTTTTTTGTATTGAATAGCATTTAATTAAACAAACAGTATTTTGAATCTTTCCTTAGTTTTTTATCCTTAAAATATACCTTTTTATGATTTTTTTTTGTCAGTTTACAATTTTAAGAAAGCACTTGGCCACGGAAGGCAAAGGTCCTGAGTTCAAGTCTTGGTCTGGCACACAGTTTTAATCACCCAGGAAGTTTCATATCAGCACACACTCCACTGCAGAGTGAAAATGTCATTCTGCAAACATCCCTCAGGCTGTAGCTAAGCCATGTCTCTGTAATATCCTTTCTTTCAGGAGTGCTAGTTCTGCAAGGTTCACAGGAGACCTTCTGTAAAGTTTGGGAGGTAGGAGATGAGGTACTGGCAGAAGTAAAGCTGTGAGGACAAAATGTGAGTCATGCTTGGGTAGCTCAAATGGTAGAGCACTTGCCCGCGAAAGGTAAAGGTCCCGAGTTCAAGTCTCGGTCTGGCACACAGTTTTAATCTGCCAGGAAGTTTCAAATCTATATTGATTTAATACTTCATATGGTTGCAGCACTTAATTTGCTTTTGATTCTACATTTCTAACAATAACACCAACTTCAGGAGAAAATGGTAGAAATGTAGCTTTTTTTTTTTCTTGATAAACAGTTCCAAATTATTAAATCGTGTGCAGGTCTTTTTTTCCTTTCCTTTGCAAGATGAATAAAAGTCCGAGATCTTCAGTATCTTTTCTTTGATGTTAATCTTCCCCATGAAAAAATGTAATTACATCGTAGCATTTCTAAAAAAATTTACTGCACAAAAAACTACTTTTAAAAATTATAGATAATTCTTGATAATGTATCAAGGTACAAGTTGTAATATGAACAGAGTTTTTCCATCGTCTTTTGATGCTGTAGTCTTTTTATGCATTAACTGGATTTTCAATTTCTATCTCATTTCAGTGTACTGGCCTGATGAAACAAAAATGTCATCCACTGAAGAAAGTATATTTGATGAAACATTTGACATAAACTGCATAGATAACAACCAGAGAACAGATTATCTGTACAAATGTAACACTTGTTGTAAGCTGTACAAATCTCAAAGAAGTTTGGTGAGGCATATCAGATATGAGTGTGGACAACCACCTCAATTCCATTGTCCTTACTGCACTGAAAAAAGTCATCGCAAGTATAATTTAGAAGTCCACATTAAACGTAAACATAAGCAGGTACAAGAACTGCATGAACTAATGTGATATTAAATGATCATAATAAACATTGTTATTTTTTAATTTAAAATTGATGTTCTGTAACTGATGTCCAAAAGTAATTAGTCAGTGGCCAGTTGAGAAGCATTATTTAAAATCACTTGCTATTTGGCAAGTTATTGGTTTTCCATGCGAAGTATATGCATCTGTTACAGATGTATAATAGTAATAAAGTCTCCTTTTACTTAATATACAGTATGTTGCCCATATTAAAATGTCCCTTATATATGTTTGAATAGTTAATAATCATATGTTATGGTGTGACAGGGTTTAGACTACTTTGCTTAAAAGCATTCTGAGATCAGGCCTTATCCACGTGTTTCATTAATATTTCAGGTTTCCTTACCACCACATTCTGTAACAGTCCACAAAATAAACATTTCATGCATCACATTCCAAAACAATTTCTAACAAATTGCCTTGTTAAGGGCATTTGAAAAGTAACTTACATTTTATTATACTAGAGCGTGACACTGTTACTGACAAAAGATACACCATCAACCATATTATTTTTGGACTTGAGCAGTCAGTACATATAAACAAGCATATGAGCTTCTGACAATTTTTTCAATGCCTATAAACACTTGTACATATAGCAATTATGAATTGAGGAATGTTATTGTGTATATGTTATTGTCAAAGTCTTGAAGAAGTGATCAATCATACACCAGACACATTCGCAATCCTGTTTATAATCTCTAAAAAAATATCTCATGTACCTTGGAAAGCAATGGAACAGAATGAATTGAAAGGCAAAAATTCATTTGTTTGACATCCAGATTTTTTTAAACCCGTTTTAGGACCCATACATGAAAGAGGGAAGGTACCCGTGGTCTAGGGGTAGCGTCTTTGATTCATAATCAAAACGTCTTCGGTCCCGGGTTCAATCCCCGCCACTGCCTAAATTTTGATAAACAATCAGCATTGGCGGCCACAGACTTCCGGCATAGGAAGTCAGCCTCATTCTGCCAACGGCCTTGTCAAAGAGGGCGGAGGAGCGGATAGAGGTTCAGGGAACTCTCTTGTCCTAGGGGTGGGAAATTGCCCCTAAAGGCGGAAGAATCAGCAATGATCAACGACATGAGGATGCAGAAGGCAATGGAAACCACTGCATTAAAGACACGTAACGTGTATCCACAGGACATGTGGCCTGTAATTGAAGTGTCATGATGATCTCTCCATTGGCAAAAGATTCCGGAATAGTCCCCCATTCGGATCTCCGGGAGGGGACTGCCAAGGGGGAGGTTACCATGAGAAAAAGATTGAATAATCAACGAAAGGATAACGTTCTACGAGTCGGGGCGTGGAATGTCAGAAGCTTGAACGTGGTAGGGAAACTAGAAAATCTGAAAAGGGAAATGGAAAGGCTCAATCTAGATATAGTAGGGGTCAGTGAAGTGAAGTGGAAGGAAGACAAGGATTTCTGGTCAGATGAGTATCGGGTAATATCAACAGCAGCAGAAAATGGTATAACAGATGTAGGATTTGTTATGAATAGGAAGGTAGCGCAGAGGGTGTGTTGCTGTGAACAGTTCAGTGACCGGGTTGTTCTAATCAGAATCGACAGCAGACCAACACTGACAACGATACATGTCGACATCGCAAGCTGAAGATGAACAGATAGAGAAAGTGTATGAGGATGTTGAAAGGGTAATGCAGTACATAAAGGGGGACGAAAATCTAATAGTCATGGGCGACTGGAATGCAGTTGTAGGGGAAGGAGTGGAAGAAAAGGTCACAGGAGAATATGGGCTTGGGACAAGGAATGAAAGAGGAGAAAGACTAATTGAGTTCTGTAACAAGTTTCAGCTAGTAACAGCGAATACCCTGTTCAAGAATCACAAGAGGAGGAGGTATACTTGGAAAAGGCCGGGAGATATGGGAAGATTTCAATTAGATTACATCATGGTCAGACAGAGATTCCGAAATCAGATACTGGACTGTAAGGCGTACCCAGGATACAGACTCAGATCACAATATAATAGTGATGAAGAGTAGGCTGAAGTTCAAGACATTAGTCAGGAAGAATCAATACGCAAAGAAGTGGGATATGGAAGTACTAAGGAATGACGAGATACGTTTGAAGTTCTCTAATGCTATAGATACAGCAATAAGGAATAGCGCAGTAGGCAGTACAGTTGAAGAGGAATGGACATCCCTAAAAAGAGCCATCACAGAAGTTGGGAAGGAAAACATAGGTACAAAGAAGGTAGCTGCGAAGAAACCATGGGTAACAGAAGAAATACTTCAGTTGATTGATGAAAGGAGGAAGTACAAACATGTTCCGGGAAAATCAGGAATACAGAAATACAAGTCGCTGAGGGATGAAATAAATAGGAAGTGCAGGGAAGCTAAGATGAAATGGCTGCAGGAAAAATGTGAAGACATCGAAAAAGATATGATTGTCGGAAGGACAGACTCAGCATACAGGAAAGTCAAAACAACCTTTGGTGACATTAAAAGCAACGGTGGTAACATTAAGAGTCCAACGGGAATTCCACTGTTAAATGCAGAGGAGAGAGCAGATAGGTGGAAAGAATACATTGAAAGCCTCTATGAGGGTGAAGATTTGTCTGGTGTGATAGAAGAAGAAAGAGGAGTCGATTTAGAAGAGATAGGGGATCCAGTATTAGAATTGGAATTTAAAAGAGGTTTGGAGGACTTACGGTCAAATAAGGCAGAAGGGATAGATAACATTCCATCAGAATTTCTAAAATCATTGGGGGAAGTGGCAACAAAACGACTATTCACGTTGGTGTGTAGAATATATGAGTCGCGATATACCATCTGACTTTCGGAAAAGCATCATCCACACAATTCCGAAGACGGCAAGAGCTGACAAGTGCGAGAATTATCGCACAATCAGCTTAACAGCTCAAGCATCGGAGGTGCATACAAGAATAATATACAGAAGAATGCAAAAGAAAATTGAGAATGGGCTAGGTGACGATCAGTTTGGCTTTAGGAAAAGTAAAGGGTCGAGAGAGGCAATTCTGACGTTACGGCTAATAATGGAAGCAAGGCTAAAGAAAAATCAAGACACTTTCATATGATTTGTCGACCTGGAAAAAGCGTTCGACAATATAAAACGGTGCAAGCTGTTCGAGATTCTAAAAAAAGTAGGGGTAAGCTATAGGGAGAGACGGGTCATATACATTATGTACAACAACCGAGAGGGAATAATAAGAGTGGACGATCAAGAACAAAGTGCTCGTATTAAGAAGGGTGTAAGACAAGGCTGTAGCCTTTCGCCTCTACTCTTCAATCTGTACATCGAGGAAGCAATGATGGAAATAAAAGAAAGGTTCAGGAGTGGAATTAAAATACAAGGTGAAAGGATATCAATGATACGATTCACTGATGACATTGCTATCCTGAGTGAAAGTGAAGAAGAATTAAATGATCTGCTGAACGGAATGAACAGTCTAATTAGTACACAGTATGGTTTGAGAGTAAATCGGAGAAAGACGAAGGTAATGAGAGGTAGTAGAAATGAGAACAGCGAGAAACTTAACATCAGGATTGATGGTCACGAAGTCAGTGAAGTTAAGGAATTCTGCTACCTAGGCAGTAAAATAACCAATGACGGACGGAGCAAGGAGGACATCAAAAGCAGACTCGCTATGGCAAAAAAGGCATTTCTGGCCAAGAGAAGTCTACTAATATCAAATACCGGCCTTAATGTAAGGAAGAAATTTCTGAGGATGTATGTCTGGAGTACAGCATTGTATGGTAATGAAACATGGACTGTTGGAAAACCGGAACAGAAGAGAATCGAAGCTTTTGAGATGTGGTGCTATAGACGAATGTTGAAAATTAGGTGGACTGATAAGGTAAGGAATGAGGAGGTTCTATGCAGAATCAGAGAGGAAAGGAATATGTGGAAAACACTGATAAGGAGAGGGGACAGGATAATAGGACATCTACTAAGACATGAGGGAATGACTTCCATGGTACTAGAGGGAGCTGTAGAGGGCAGAAATTGTAGAGGAATACAGAGATTGGAATACGCCAAGCAAATAATTGAGGACGTAGGTTGCAAGTGCTACTCTGAGATGAAGAGGTTAGCACAGGAAAGGAATTCTTGGCTGGCTGCACCAAACCAGTCAGTAGACTGATTGGAAAAAAAAAAAAAAAAAAAAAAAAAATGTGAAAGAGGCTTTTGCTATCGTAATGTATGTAATTTGGATGACCAGTTATGTATCAACAGTGAACAGATATGTTATAACGTCAAGTTTAACAAATATATTTCAGAACGACACAACACATATAAGTCACAGAGTAAGTTGACAAGCAAGACATGTGTACACATTAGCATTTGAATGAGCACTGAGACCCAGTCTAGCGGCCGCTGCTCGGCTGGCCGCTTAGGTGGCGCAGCTGCTGCATGGCTGGCAGACAGCGCCGCACGTAGAGGACGCGTGTAATTGCGCGGCGGCGCTTTGAATGATCGGCGAGTCACAACACTTTTCCCCCCTTTGAAATTGTTGCACTGGTCTTGATGGAGGTGTCCTGGAGATGGCTAACGTCCATAGGCGTTGTTTGACTCACCGTAAAGTCTCGAGGAGGAGGCTTCCCGTACCGACGGAAGTGTCCCCGATGATAACGGGTCGAGATGACAGGAGACGTAGGGGTCGAATCTGCTGGGGGCCCCCTGCACCAATCTGCCCATTGCGGCAAGTCCAGTTGATATGACAGGAGACATGGGCGATGTGTCTGCGTCCGTTGGAGGAGGAGGCGAGTAGATTTGCTCTGACGGAGGATGGTCATCCGGTTCCTGCATGGGCACGTCTCCTGGTGGTGTCCGTTCTTGTGCTGGCATCGCGATGACGGTGAGACTGCTGCGTTGTGAGTATTGAGAGATGCCAAGATCCCGAGCGTCAGGTATGGCCAAAAGTGGTGTAGCGGCATTCGGAACAGGTGTTGCTGGCACACGAGGCCGAAGCTGGTCCGAATGATGCACTGTAACACCCGTGTCCATCTGGATTTCATACAGGCGTCTGCCACAGTGTCTTAAGATGCGGCCCGGGCTCCATTTTGGCCGCCTGCCATATCCTCGTACCCAGACAAGGTCGGAGGTCGGCGGCAGTGAACCGGCCAAGGGAAGGCACCCGCGGCCGTGAGGTGGGTGGCCGCAGAAGATGAAGTAGCGTGCGGGGCTGTCGGCCATGTAAGAGCTCAGCCGGGCTGTGGTCGCCCATGGGGGTGAAACGGTAAGATGCCAGAAACTGGAGAAGCGCATCAGCAGCAGCAGAAGAAGTCAGAAGTTTCCGCATCTGAGCCTTAAATGTGCGGAGCAGTCGTTCAGCCTCACCGTTGGATTGTGGATGGAACGGCGGGGCCGTGACATGCATAACGCCGTGACGAGCACAAAAATCCGCAAATTCGGAAGAGGCAAATTGCGGACCATTACCAGTAACAAGAGTAGAGGGGAGGCCTTTCAAAGAAAAAAATGCTGCCGAGAGCACTGGTGGTTGCCGCGGTGGTAGCGACGAACAACGGACAATGAAAGGAAAGTTAGAGTAGGCGTCAATTATGAGGAGCCAATAAGTACCTAAAAAGGATCCCGCAAAGTCAGCATGAATGCGCTCCCAGGGCTTCTCAGACGAAGGCCACGGTGACAAAGATGACTTCGGGGCAGCGGCCTGTGACGCACAAGGGCCGCAGGCAGCGACCATGTGTGCTATTTCAGAGTTGATGCCAGGCCAGTACACATGTCGGCGCGCCAGAGATTTTGTGCGAGACACACCCCAGTGCCCTTGGTGAAGGAGGCGCAAGACCGAAGCATGCAAAGACGCAGGTACCACGACACGCTGCGAAGCGTTGTCAGTGGAGAGGAGGATAACACCAACCCTAGCCGTGAGGCAGTAGCGCAAAGCGTAGTAGTTCCGCAATGGATCAGAAGTCTTAGCGGACGGGCGATCTGGCCAACCCTTCAGAATACAGCGTAAAACCCGGGAGAGGGTAGGGTCAGAACTCGTAGCAGCCGCCAGCCTGTCCCCAGTGATGGGGAACCCGTCCACAACCCGCTGCTCGGCAACATCCAGGTGGAAACACAAAAGTTCGTCCCTATCGAATGTCTGATCAGGACCCATGGGAAGGCGAGACAGAGCATCAGAATTTGCATGTTGAGCCGTTGGCCGGATATGAATCTCATAATTGAAACGAGACAAGTAAAGAGCCCAACGCTGGAGGCGGTGTGCAGCCTTGTCGGGAAGTGACGTTGATGGATGAAACAAGTAAACAAGTGGTTTGTGATCCGTAACAAGATGAAATTTGGATCCATAGAGGAAAACACCAAACTTATGAAGAGCATTAATAATGGCCAAAGTTTCTTTTTCAATTTGAGAATACTGTTGTTGGGCATCCGTGAGCATTTTGGAGGCATAAGCAATGGGCTGTTCAGAACTGTCAGTAAAATGGTGCACAAGGACTGCACCGACCCCGTATTGAGAGGTGTCTGTGGCAAGAACAAGATGTTGGCCAGGTCGATAAGTAGCCAGGCACGGGGCCTGTTTCAGCATAGTCTTCAATTTCTGGAAAGCCGCATCGCATGACGCGGACCAGTGAAAAGGCACGTTTTTATGCAACAGGCGATGCAACGGCTGAGCCACCGAAACCGCAGACAGTAAAAACTTGTGATAGTATGCTATTTTCCCCAAGAAGGCCTGCAGTTCCTTAACAGATGTAGGGCGAGGAAGGGCATCGATCGCAGCTACAGTTTGCTGAAGCGGACGAATACCATCCCGAGAGAGTTGAAACCCCAAGTATGTGATAGATGCCTGAAAAAATTGTGATTTCTGAAGATTACACTTACGACCGGCAGTCTGTAAGACATGAAAAAGTGTGCGGAGATTTTGAAGATGTTCTTCAGTGGTGGAGCCAGTGACAACAATTTCGTCCATGTAATTGATACACCCAGGGACAGGGAGCAATAATTGTTCCAAGAATTGCTGAAAGAGAGCAGGGGCGCTAGCAACCCCGAATGGCAAGCATTGGTATTGATAGAGGCGGAAAGGCGTGGTAAGGAGCAGAAACTGCCGGGAAGCAGCATCGAGAGGAAGTTGATGATAAGCTTCTGACAGGTCAATTTTAGAAAACTACTGGCCTCTAGCAAGTTTAGTGAACAGTTCTTCAAGGTTGGGGCATAGGGTAAGTGTTGATGAGGCATTGAGCATTTACAGTGGCTTTGAAATCGCCACAGAGACGAATATCACCATTTGGCTTAGCAACGACGACGACAGAAGAGGACCACTCACTGGAAGTGACAGGAAGCAAGACCCCTGAAGTAGTGAGACGATCCAACTCCCGTTTTACCCGATCACGAAGGGCCACAGGAATGGGCTGAGCCCAAAAAAACTTAGGCCGAGCAGTGGGTTTGAGCGTGATATGAGCTTCAAAGCCGTTTGCACGGCCTACCCCAGGAGAAAAAAGGGACGAAAACGTCGTCGACAAGGAATCCAGTTGAGCATAAGGAATAGCATCAGAGACAATATTGACAGAGTCATCTATGGAGAACCCAAAAACGCGAAAGGCATCAAAACCAAAAAGATTTTCTGTGTTGCTCTGGTTGACCACAAATATGGGAACAGTGCGAACGATGGACTTGTAAGATACCTCAGCATTAAACTGTCACAAGAGAGAAATCTTCTGTTTGTTGTACGTCCGTAATTGCCAAGTGACAGGTGATAGGAGTGGAGAACCCAACTGAAGATACGTCTGAGAATTAATTATAGTGGCAACAGAACCAGTATCCACTTGCATGCGAACATCTCGACCAAGGATTTGGACAGTGTGGAATAACTTCCCTGAAAGGGAAGAAGTGCAATTGACAGACAACATGGAAGCAGAATCAGCATCATGTTCATGAACATCATGTATGCGGTCAGATTTGCAAATGGAAGACACATGACCTTTCTTTTTACAATTGTGACACACAGGCCAACGTTGCGGACAATCCTCGCATGAATGTTTCGTAAAACACCGCGGACATGAAGGAAGTTGCCGGGGGTTTTGCTGCAGTTTCTTAGTGGGTTATTTACGGCTAGGCCGAGGCTGCGCGTGGGAGCGCACTGCGGCCATGTCGGCCGGCGGGGATGCGCCGCACGCGTTGTCAACAGGGCACAGAGGTTGTATTTCCCCGACATCACCCCACACCTCTATTTGAGCCCCAGCAGCGCGATAAATTTCAAAACACTGTGCAATGGAGAGAACTTCATCTAGAGTTGGATTCGCCAACTGAAGGGCACATAGCCGAACTTCTTTGTCGGGCACCGACCGGATAATAGCATCCCATACCATGGAATCTGCAGAGGATTGTTTGTGAACGTCAGTAACAAATTGACACTTTCGACTGAGGCCGTGAAGTTCAGCGGCCCAAGCGCAATAGGATTGATGTGGCTGTTTTTGACAACGATAAAAGGCAACACGAGAGGCTACCATATTTTGAAAATAGACAGACAGAAGTGAGCACATTTCAGCAAAGGACAAAGATGCAGGATCCTTCAAAGGAGCCAATTGCGACAACAACCGATACATTTGAGGTGAAATCCAGGAAAGGAGTAGAGACTTACATGGTTGTTCATCCGTGCCCACTGTTACATAGCTGCTTCGGAAATACTGACTGAATCATCACAATCAATAATGTCTTTTTAATTTTCTTTTTGTACCATTGTACATGGGCAGAATGTAATATTGCAAAATCTGGAAAACAATACAATTAATAAGTCTTCCTGCATGCCTAGTTTGAGAAGAGGGCAGAAGTAGACCTAAGTTAGAACATTGTTGCTATTTTAGCTAATGACGAGATGAATATCTACACCCCCCCCCCCCCTCCCCTATTGTTTCGGCCTGCAATGGGCCACGAAGATTTTTATCTCTTCCCTGATTTTGTTTTCCTGTTTTGCCAGTAGTTTTTCATTTTCGCTGACTGTGCTTCTTTTCTCTGTTTTGACCATTTGCAGGCAGGGCGTGTAACTGGCGTAATAAGCGAAATAAGGTTTTTAGTAATTTTGACTTTTTCTCTGAAAACTCGAACCTGAATGTCAACAAATGAAATTTCAGCTTCCTGTAAATCCCTTTTAACTTGGCTTGCCCATTTTGAATACGATTTTGTTTTTGAAATTGATGAATGTATGCGATGAGTAAGTCTTTGCAGGTTCATTCTTTCCAGATGGCCAAAAACATCATTCTCTGCTTCCTCATGCTGGTAACAATGTTTTCTGTATGTTCATATAATTCACAGTTGTGTCTTTGGCGGAATTCTCCACTTTCTTTGATAGGACCAAGGATTTTCCTCAAAATTTTCTGGTCTTTTATTTCAAGTTTCATAGTGGCCATTTCTTCGTCATGTTTAAACATTCTGATGCATGCAAAGCTGACGGTCTAATTATGATGTTATAATGACAAAGTTTTAGCTTTAAAGACAGGCTTTTGCTTTTGTATAAGTCTTTGCACAGATGAAAAGCACCTTCTAGTTTAGAACACCTACTTTCTACAGCTGCATTTTCTGAACCATCAGGTGTAATTATTTCTCAAAGATATTAAAATTTCTTCAACTGCTTGATTTTCTCTTGTTGTATTTCAATATGAGGAGGAGCATGTTTGATGTTTGTGATGAATTCAGTTTTGTTAAATGCTATTTTTAGGCCAGTCTTAGCAGCGATTGTAGGCTGGACACTTGAACCTTGGCTTCATCAATACTATTTGCAGTGAGTGCCAGATCATCAGCAGAAACCAAACAGTTTCCACTCAGTTTCCACTGAGGCCATTTCTTTTGTGTCCAATTTGAATCCCATAACCTGGCGGTACGGTTGTTTCCCACTCTCTGACTATATTTTCCAGGACACAGTTGAAAAGCAATGTAGAGAGCAGGTCACCTTGTCTCACCCCTGTACAGATTTCAAATGGTTCTGATAGTTCGCCTCTGAACTTGACCTTTGACACTGTGTTATTTAAAGTGGTGCTTATCAGATTGATTGTTTTACTATCTAGACGAAATTCGGCAAGGGTGTTCTTTATTGTTTTTCGATCAGTTGAGTCATACGCTTTTGAAAGTCGACAGAGGTCACAACGGACATTCTTGATCTTGATTTGGCATATAATATAACAGATTTCAGGTTATGGGTCTGCTTTGCACAGGATATTGATGTCCTGAAACCAGCTTGATATTCGCCCAATTGTTGATCTAAGACTAAGTCAGCTCTGTTTAACAACAGTCTGGAAAAGATCTTGTACGTCGTTGGTAGCAAAGGGATACCTCGGTAATTATTCAGATCACTCTTATCGCCTTTTATGAAGTGGGTGAATAATTGCTATGGTCCAATGTGGAGGTAGAGTTTCAGTCTCCCAAATCTTCACTATGATATCATAGAGATGTTTTATTGTATCATGATCTGCGTATTTCCACATTTCAGCCAAGATGCGATCCTCACCTCCAGATTTGTTATTTTTCAAGCCTGGTATAGTTTTCATCATTTTTGGAGGTTTTCTTGCTATTTCATTTTATCCAAGCCTGTCTTCGCTTTTCAATTGCTTCATTACAATCTTCGTTCCACCACGGGTGTTTATATTTTTTATTGGTCAGTATAGTTTCAGTGGCTGATTGTACCATGGCTTCTTTAATTCTGTTCCAGTCTGTTTTTTTTTTTTTTTTTTTTTTTGGTTTGCTGTGTAGAGTTTATGTAAATTTTTTGTTGACACCTTTCAGTTTACTTATATCAAATTTTGGAGGTCTGGTTTTTCTTGGAATATTGGAAAGGTTCTTTCGGCTATCTGTAATGATATTCATTTTTACCAGAGACAAGTAATGATGAGAATTAATGTTGGCATTCCTCAAAACTTTAACATTGAAAATTTCCCTGGTGGATCTTTTAGAAATAGCTACATGGTCCAGCTGGAATTCTCCAAACATTGCGTTAGGGTGTTCCTAAGTTTTGGCTTTTCGAGGAAGACACTTGAAGACTGTGGATTTTAAAAGAAGATCACAGTTCTTACAAGTATCAATTATTCACTCACCATTTTTATTTGTTCTTTTATGTGCAGGGTAGTCACCAACAATTTGCTGATATTTTTTTTCTCTACCAATTTGTGCATTAAAATCGCCCATCAAAATTATGGAATGGTATTTTGGAACTTTGTCAATTGTTTCATCAAGTTTTTCCCAAATTTTGTCGACTGATTCTGATTCTTTTTTGTTTGATTCATTTGTGGGAGCATGGAAATTTACTATCGTATAAGCTTTATTCATAGATTTGAAAGACAGTGAATTGATCATTTTCTTGTTGACACTAAAGCAAGTGCCTAGATGTGACTCTTTTGCCAGGTTTTCCTTTCAATATTCTAATGCCTTCTGATTTGAAACAACATTCAGACAAGATGAATACAGTGAATGTTTGTGTATGTTCGTGTATTTCCCAGTCTCATGTCTTAGATTTCAGGTCATTTTATGCTGAAATTATCATTGATATCAAAACTTTTTACAACTAGGTTGTAACTTTATTTTATTGTTTCTGTTTGTGGAGTCTGTCTGTGTGTGTGTGTGTGTGTGTGTGTGTGTGTGTGTTTGAGGGTTCTGTTATATTTTAACTCTAGTAGAAACTTTTAACTTTTTATTGTTAGTTTTAGAATGTTGCTGTTGTTTGCCTAAGTACAAATATCATCATTATCTGCATCATAATTAGTTACTTTCTTTTCTATTATCATTTATGAAGTGATTAGATTTTAGGAGAGATTCTAATTTATATTGAATGATAATTCTGTTGATTATGAATCAAATCTCATTTTAACTTTATTGCAGAAATGACTCATATATAGAACACTCAGGTAACTTTGTTTTCTGCACAGTAGTAAAAGTTTGTACTTGTAGTTCCATAAGTGCCATCAAGCTGGGAAATTACCAAAGAAAATTATATTAATTTATTAGGGCCTGCTGAAAAGGAATTTCTCTGAATTTTTCATGTATAAACCCTTGAAGCTTTTTAAATAAACAAACTTTATTAACTTTCTGCATCTTTATTCTCCATGTCAACATCTTTCTTTCTCAATGTAGTCACCCTGGCAATTAACACATTTCTCCCAACAAGAGACCAGTTTGTTGATACCATCACTGTAAAATGTTTGACTTTGTTGACAGAGCCACAACCTGACTCCTGTTTACACACACCATGACTATCAAAACGAAGTCCTCGAAGATATTCTTCAAGTTTTGGAAACAGATGAAAATCAGTTGGGACCAAATTCGGTTATATCACTGTTTCCTTCATTACAAGCATGAACAACGCAACACTGTACATTACTAATGTTCATACAATCATCACCTACACAGATTTCATTCTTCTATGGATTTCAATTTGAGTCATGTTTTCTGTGGTTAGAAATTTAATTACAGGATGGTGTCTCTCACATGCCAACATACTTTCATTACACACTGCCATGTAATACATTACAATTCAGAGTCCTCTAGTGGCAAAGGCTTGCAACTTGCATCAGTGAAGCAGGAAAATCAGCAGAGTAATATGCATGACATATAGACCCTCACCCAATATTGAGAACAGAATAAAAAATTAAAAGGCATTAGTTTTCAGCATGCCCTCTTAATAATTTTGTGTCAAAGTAGCATAATTATTTTTGTATTCTGTGTTTCTAATACACACTACCAATCAAACGGAAAATATGAGGGAAGTACAGCATTTTATGTTTTTTGTAAATATTTTCAAATTATTGGTTAATGTACAGGTTTCTTTTCTATTCTTGTGCAATTAAAGGTGGGTAAAAGATCAAGATTTTCAACACTTTTTCCATAATGAATATTTCACAGGTTCAGTATTTGTTTGTTTTCTATCAAAGATTTGCATTATTTTGTTTCTTATATTTAAGTCACTTATTTCCATGAAAAACAGTAATTACATTGTGGCTTTGTTGGAGAACAATTTTATCACAAAAACATTCACATAAAAATTGCAGACAAGTTTGGTTTATGTATTAAGATAGAATCTGTAACAACAGACATTTTCCATGATATTATGAAGATGGAGTGGTGTTCTGAGTTAATTATTTCTGTTTGATTTCAGTGTACTGGCGTGATGAAACACAGATGTCATCTACTGAAGTAATTGCATTTGACCAAAGATTTGGCATAAACTCTGTAGATAACAACCAGAGGACAGATCTTTACAAATGCCATATGTGTTGCAAAACCTACAAATTGCAGAGTTCTTTGGTGAGGCATATTAAATATGAGTGTGGAAAACCACCTCAGTTTCACTGTCCTTACTGCACTGAAAAAAGTCATCACAAATATAATTTAGAAGTGCATATTAAACGGAAACATAAACAGGTACAAGAGTCACTGGTACTGATGTGAAATGAACTGGTCATAATAGACATTGTTATGTTTGAATTTGCAAGTGTAGAATTCATTATTGGTGCTCCAAAGTAATTAGTCATTGAACAGTTGAGAAGCATTATTTAATATCACTTGCTATATGACTGGTGAGTGGTTTTGCACTTTGTAAATTGTATGCATTCTTTTAAGGATGTATAATGGTACAAAAAGTTTCCGGATTCTTTATGTATGTTGTCTGCAATAAAATTTTCCTGAAGGATGTTTGAATGATTAATAATCATGTACACATAGCCTCCTGTATTTATCTGGCACTTCTTTCAGGGGCTGCAATCAGAGTTGCACTGCTTTATTTCCTCTTCTATATTGTGGCGGTGCGTAATTTGTTCTTACCACAAATCTCATGGACATCTCAGGGTGCAAAGCATGTGTTGTTAGCACAGCAGTACAACAAGAAATAAAGATTTCCATTTTTAAGTATTTTTATTGCACTGGTGTTATACAGAAAGTTATAGCATCCTACAAATTATGCAAGTTTGGAAAACCTTATGAATTTTCAATCAAATAAACAAAATTGTTTATAAATGTATCAAGACTTAATACTATTTCAAGAGAAAAATGGAATTATGACTCTCTATTCACTGTTTTCAGGTGCATTTGCTGCATATGACAGAAGAAACAGATACTGTTGTAAATTATTCATCTCAGCTAGCCAGACAGATACAGATTTCTGACTATAATTTCTTTATGTTTGGTGATAACTGGCCATAAAATGACGTTAAAGTGGTTCTTACTTGTTGTCTAACTTCTAGAATTTGACATTCATACTCAGGAAGTCAATGAAAACATGTATGATTTTGAATATTTTTGTTTCTTAACAAAAATATGGAAAACATAGATTGCTATTCACCATATAAAGGAAATGATGAGTTCAGACAGGCACAGTGAAAACAATTGCCATTTTAAGTTTTGTGTTCATCCTAATATGAGCTGAAATGTTATCATTTTTTTGTTTCTTAGTTTTTCATGCCATGATGGATGTCTTATTCTTTCATAATCTTGAATGGGTCAGCAATCAAATTATATTTAGCATTTCAGAGCTAAGTGTTTTAGATTTATTGTGGAGAAGAATTCTGTCTGTTAATTCTATTTATTCAATATAAATATTTGAGGCAGACACAACAAATGAGCACCATGGATATTCACTGCATTTATAGAAACAAATGGGTTAAAAAAGAATATGATGCTTTACAAATGTGTTTCCAGAAGCTTTCAGCATGATACTAAACCAGAAATCAAAGAAATTCTTGAAAATAACATATTCGGCTTAAATAGTGTTTAAATCCTCACAATGGCACGTCAAATACTAAATATTCATGTGAGCCAGCTTCACTGATACATGTGCAAATTATTTCAACTTATTTCTTTATTACACTTCCAACACCTGCAGGGATCGTGAAGAGACATTAGGATAAATCAGGTAATGAATGGCACCATATAACTACTTCTGCTTGGATAATGTATAATGTTCCTTGTAATATGAGCTGATTAGTCATGATTTTTGATGGTTATTATTAAGTATGTTGTTTGGTTGAGAAGCAAGGGAATGTGGCATAAATGAATTGAAGCATCCAAGAATGTAATGAATTAAAAATAGAATGTGAAAGCCAGTAATTAAAAGAATATTAATATGGTACTTGCTTGAATAGTTCTCGGGCATATTTCAGATTGTATTATCTAAACCACTCAGTATTTCCCAAGAGGCACCATCTGCGACCATGGCCAACTGTTTCGGCATGTGAAGTCCATGGCTTAATTCTGTGCCAGGGAGTCTGAAGGTCAACATCCCCAGTGATGATGTTATAGCTCCACCACTTGGACCCTATGTATTTTTGGAGAACCAGTACATAAATAGGCGAACCGCAACATCTGGTCACAGTCACACCTTAAGATAATGAGCAGCTGTCTCTTGGAGATAGTCTACATTTTAGGCAGTAGATCCAGTGCATTGTCCAATAACTTTTCAAGTAGTTGTTGCTTAGAGAGAGCCCAAACAGCATAATATGCAGCTTGTTTTATAAAATTTTTCCAACTGCGTTACATAATTTGTCTTAGGCATCATTTGACTCCATAAGACATTTTTATTGTCTGTGTATCTACATCTACATGGTTACTCCACAATTCACACTTAAGTGCCTGGCAGAGGGTTCATTGAACCATTTTCATACTAATTCTCTACCATTCCACTCTCGAATGGCGCATGGGGAAAAGTAACAACTAAATCTTTCTGTTCGAGCTCTGCTTTCTCTTATTTTATTATGATGATCATTTCTCCCTACATAGATGGGTGTCAACAAAATATTTTCGCATTCGGAAGAGAAAGTTGGTGATTTAAATTTCGTAAGTAGATCTCACTGCAAAGAAATCCGCCTTTGTTTCAGTGACTGCCACCCCAAGTCGCGTATCATATTAGTGACACTCTCACCCCTATTGCACAATAACACGAAACAAGTTGCCCATCTTTGCACTTTTTCGATGTCCTCCATCAATTCTACCTGGTAAGGAGCCCACACCACTCAGCAATATTCCAGCAGAGAATGGACAAGTGTAATGTAGGCTGTCTCTTTAGTGGGTTTGTCGCATCTTCTAAGTGTTCTGCCAACATAGCGCAGTCTTTGTTTTGCCTTCCCCACAATATTATCTATGTGGTCTTTCCAATTTAAGTTGTTCATAATTGTAATTCCTAGGTATTTAGTCGAATTGACAGCCCTTAGATTTGTGCGATTTATCTTATACCCAAAATTTGTCGGATTTCTTTTTTAGCACCCATGTGGATGACCTCGCACTTTTCTTTGTTTAGTGTCAATTGCCACTATTCCCACCATACAGATATTCTCTCTAGATCATTTTGTAAATGGAATTGATAATCTGATGATTTTACTAGATTGTAAATTAGAGCATCAACTGCAAACAATCTAAGGGGGCTGCTCAGATTATCACCTAGATCATTTACATAAATCAGGAACAGCAGAGGGCCTATGACTACCTTGTGGAACGCCAGATATCACCTGTGTTCTACTCATTGATTTACTGTCTATCACTACAAACTGTGACCTCTCTGAGAGAAAATCATGAATCCAGTCACACAACTGAGACTATACTTCATATGCATGCAATTTGATTAATAGTCACTTGTGAGGAACACTATCAATCTGAGATCGCTTGTTGGCAGCATTCATTACTTCATGGGAATAAAGAGCTAGCTGTGTTGCACAAGAATGATATTTTCTGAATCCGTGTTGGTTATGTATCAATAAGTCATTTTCTTCAAGGTGATTCATAATGTTAGAGTACAGTATATGCTCCAAAATCCTACTGCAAATTGAGGTCAGTGATATGGGTCTGTAATTCAATGGGTTACTCCTATTTCCTTTCTGTGCTACTTTCCAATCTTTAGGAACAGACCTTTCATCAAGTGAGCAAGTGTATGTGATTGCTAAGAAAGGCGCTGTTGTATCTACATACTCTGAAAGGAACCTGATTGGTATACCATCTGGACTGGAAGACTTGCCTTTCTTAAGTGATTTGAGTTGTTTTGCAACAACTATGATATCTACTTTTATGTCCGTCATGCTAACAGCTGTTCTGGCTTTGAATACCAGTGGACCTATGCTTGTGACAAAATTGAGGGTATGCTCTCTCCTACCACTTGCTGTCCAGACTGCATTTTTTGTAAAACCTACTTCATCAAATAGTAACATCTGTGAGCCAAAATTTATCTTCAGTGTCCTGTGCCATCTGTTATACTTTACATAAATACATAATGGATATGGCAGCATGTGCTCTGTGGCAACTTAACCACACCTTTTAGGTCTGTTTCATTATGTGGGTCTTTTTTTATTTTTTCTCTCTGTAGCAGTGGTTTCATACTTCACAGATTGTAACTTGCTCCACAATATGCATTTGGTTCCCCATATTCTTTAGCAATGATGAATTAAACAAACTCCATTAACTAAATTTAATTATCTACTAATAGCATAATTATTTTCCTTTTGTACTCCACTTAGAAGTTGGTTTCCTTGAAAAATTCCATTTCAGAAATGGTTTTCTTTTAACATTTCATTTATGTGTTTATTTTCACTTGTTTGGTTTTACTTACAGTACAGCAGTCATTTCATTCCCATTGCTTCTGCAGCTGTATCTCTCTGTTTCCAACATCTCCCATGAGATTTGTTATAGATTTAGTACTTTACTGTGTAAATGTTTCTTGGAATATAATATTTTACACCACAATTTCACTTTACTAAATCTTCTGTGGTGACTGATAAGTGATAACCTTATGCTGATGACACTAGCAAAGTAATACCCTAGAAAGGGATGTAAAATTTTATGGGTGAATCCAGAAAGTCTTATTTTATTCAGTGCTCAAGTCTACTTTTGGTGTAACATTTCATATGATAAAGGTTTGAGTACTATTCTAAAACATCATTTCATTATTAGATTCACTATATTTGCAATGTTAATTAAAATGAACTCATTGATCTGTATATTTGTTAATCTATAATAGCTGTTATTTATAAAACTTGGCTGTGGTTTCATCTTTTGTATGATGTTTTTCACGAGACTCTCATAGACTCAGTTTATGGTCATGTATGTTTTTTAGAAACCAAATCAGTGAAGGATGTTAGGAGATATTATTATCAGTTGTGGTATAGCATGTTAATTTTCATAAGAACAGATAAATTTTTGTTTAACTCATCCTTCATTTATTGTATAATTTAAGCCATTTTTGGAAGCAGCCAGATGTTAATATGACATTGTGAATATCTTGGATAAGAGAATTAACCCCCATTAAGAGACTGCATACGTCATTTTGGAGCACATATTATAGTAAGCTATAAGATGTACGTGAGCACTTTGTTGGAGGTTTGTTGTAGCATAGACCAAAAATGAAGGAATGTAATTAAATGTCTCATGTGTTTGTCAGAAGTTCTCAGATTGTGAGAATTCCCAACTGTCATTATACACCTTTTTATTCTTCTTTTCCATTTCTCACTCCTCCTCTGTGATCAAACAGTAATGAAGAAAAATTTGGGAAAATAAAGAGTTGTAATAATGATTATTGCTATGTTAGTGAATAAAAAATGAAATGACAATAAATTATATGTTGGTTTAAAGCTCAGAACATGTAAAAGTCATTCAGAATCTTAGCATCTCTATTGACACTGGTGTGTTACTATACACAGTAGTTAAGGACTGTAACTGTCTCATAGTTGGTGACTGTAATATTAGATACGTATAAGTAATTGAAAGTGCAAGGGTAATTGTGCTCACTATTAAATAGTTTAAGAACATCCAAATTTTGAAATTACTATTTTACAAGACTTAAATTCATCTTGTTTTACGAGACTTAACTTAGTTTTGCAGTGGTCATGGGAGAGCATGCATTGAGGTGTCTGTATGTTGTGTGTGTGAATGTGTGTAGCGTTGCTAAAAAAAGAGCTAGTGCTCAAAAACTGTTGTGAATTCTCTTTGCTTTTCTGTGTTTTTATGCTCCACACATCAATCTGCTAGAGGTGAGTGGTTGTCTTTCCTTTATTTTACATTAAGACTTAAGCTGGTATGGAATGAAACTGAACGTGTTATTAGTATTTAAAAATGGAAAATTCAGGATGGAATGTAACAATATTGTTAAAAGGAAAGTTACTACTCACCATATAATGGAGATGTTGAGTTGCAGATAGGCACAATGAGAAGACTGTCACAAATATAGCTTTCAGCCAGTAAGGCCTTCATCGAAATTAGATGACAAACACACAAATACACACATGCAAATGCAACTCTCACACATGGCTGCAGTCTCAGGCAACTGATGCCATAGTTGCCTGAGAGTGCAGTCATGTGTATGTGAGTTGCTTTTGTGTGAGTGTGTATGTGTGTTTTTGTCGTCTAATTTTGTTGAAGGCTGTACTGGTTGACAGTCTTTTTGTTGTGCCTATTTGTGATTCAGCATCTCTGGTATATGGTTATTAGAATTTAGGAAGAAATGATGGAGTGCATTTAACTGAATTTACTACTACTTTTTAATGTATTCTTGCTGTGTACAGTTCATGTTCTACAATTCCAGAGATAGCCCAATTTGTCATAAAGATTTTGGAACACAAATCAGTAAACATGATTTCTCATCCTTATCATGAACTCCATTGTTGAATACATGTTTTCCTCTCTGAAATTGCTAATGCTATAGGGAATGTAATTTATCTCTCTAGTTTCTGACGGATACTTCACCTGGAAACACTTAACAGCAGTGACACTATTATGTGTGTAAAATTCTATAAAAACAAAACAACCTGCGTGTTAATAGTGTTTGAAGTTCAGTACAGATTTACTTTTTTCTTTATGGCAGTTGTTAATGCCTCATGGACTGAAAATGCCATGCCATCTGAGTTGAGAACTACAAATCTTGGAGCAGCAGGGATGCAGACCATGTTACATGACTTTGATAGGAATGATAAGTTTCACAGAATGGAGCCATTTGTTTGCAGCACATGTGGTAGACAGTACTCAAGAAAAGACTCACTACAGCGACATGTTAAATATGAATGTAGAGTAGAACCTCAGTTCCACTGTCCATATTGCCCTGAAAGGAGTCGTCATAAAAGCAATCTTCATCGGCACATAATACTACGTCATCACTCTAATGTGCCATGGTGTGACATTGTTTAGGATACTTTGCTTGAGAGGATTCTGTTTTCCAATCGTATCCATGTTTGTGTTTGACAAATTAACTTATGAATGATTATTTGAAAAGTACACTTGATTGTACAAGAGGAAGATCTTTTATTGATAAAAAATTTACCTAAGCCATGTTGCTTTTTCAATTTTGGCAAGCAGTCCATATGAAGAAGCATATAAATGTCTAAAAAAATTTTCAATGCTTATGAAGCCTATTAACTGAGGAATGTGTGCATGTGTATGTCTTTGTTAAGGTATTGTAGAAATGATCACCATACATCAAACACATCCACATCCACATCTCCAGTCAAAATACGAGGGCCGTTCAGAAAGTAACCTCCGGTTGATTTAAAAAAATACACCAAGTTAAATAAAAATATTTTAATATATACATCTTACAACTACATCTTTGCACTATTTTTCTACATAGTCTCCATAGCGATTGAGGCACTTATCGTATCTCTTCACAAGCTTTGAAATTCCTTCTGCATAAAAATCACCCGCTTGTGCCTGGAGCCAGCCTGTGACCACATCTTTGAGCTCTTCGTCGTCATCAAACCGCTGTGACCCGAGCCATTTCTTCAAATGCATGAAGAGGTGATAATCACTTGGCGCCAGGTCTGGGCTGTAAGGTGGATGGTTGATAACGTCCCACTTGAAGGACTCAAGAAGGGCCGTTGTTCTGCGAGCAGAGTGAGGACGGGCGTTATCGTGCAAAAAAACGATACCGGAAGTCAGCATACCACGGCGTTTGTTCTGTATAGCCCGTCGTAACTTTTTTATTGTTTCACAGTACACGTCTTGATTAATGGTCATACCACGTTCCATGAATTCAACCAACAACACCCCTTTGGCATCCCAAAACACCGTTGCCATCAGTTTTCTGGCAGAAAAATCTTGCGAGGCTTTTCTTGGTTTGGTAGGCGAATTTGAATGTGCCCACATCTTTGATTGTTCTTTTGTCTCAGGGTTCACGTAAGAATTTTGGGCACCCATCGTGCACAGAACTTACGGTAACCCAATCTTGCTGTCACTATCTCATACAAGAGAGTCTTAGAAATCTGTGGAAAACCAGTAGACAACTCCGACATTGAGAAACGTCGATTTTCACGAACTTTTGCATCAACTGTCTGAACGAGTTCGTCAGTCACCAATGATGGTCTACCACTCCTCTCTTCATCATGAACGTTTTCTCATCCACTTTTAAATAAATGTACCCATTCACGGACAACTCCTTCACTCATAACTCTTGGTCCGTACACGGCACAAAGCTCACGATGAATAGCTGCTGCAGAATATCCTTTGGCTGTAAAAACCTTATGACAGCACGCACTTCACATTTGGCGGGGTTTTCTATTGCAGCACACATTTCAAACTGGCACAAAAACTAAACAACGCAGGTACGACGTTCACTCGACCACGGCTTGATGCCGACTGACCTGTTGAGTGCGTGAACGCACAGATGGCGTCGCTACTCCCCTCACAACCCACACTGTGACCAATCGGAGGTTACTTTCTGAACCGCCCTCATATGTAATAATTTGTCATACATACCATGGAAGACAATGGAACATAACGACTGAAAAGAAAAAAATATCATCTTTTTAACATAAAATTTATTCAACCAGATTTGGAATCATACATATAAGTGGCTCTTGCTACTATAACGTGTCATTTGGATGACCATTGATTGTTCAGCAATGAACACACATAAGCAGAACTCTTCTGGCCCCAGTTACAGTAATTCTTTCTTGTCTTCATAGAGTTGACACTATAATGATGCATACAGTCATGTCCATGCACACATCACAATTATTGCTTTATACTGTATTATAGTGTATTGTTCTGTAAAAGCAGTTAAATAATTTTTTTTCCAGTTGTTATTCCCATTGCTGTATAGCCACTGACAGAAGTTTCACAAATGACAGTTTTAATTGTCCATTTGTCTCACTCCCCATAAGCAGAGAGTTTTGTTGTTGTTGAGATCTTTAGTCCAAAGACTGGTTTGATGTTACTCTCTACATTACACCATTCTATGCAAGCCTCTTCATCTGTGAATAACTACTGAAACTTACGTCCTTTTGAACCTGGTGTCTGTATTCATCTCTTGGCCTCCCTCTATGAATTTTATTCTCACACTTTTGTCCAAGTCTAAGTAGGTAATCCTTTGAAGTCTCAGAGTGTGTCCTATCAAATTATCTTCTTCTCTCCCCAATTGTATTCAGTGCCTCCACATTATTTACATGATCTTCCCATCTGACTTTCAGCATTCTTCTGTAGCACTACATTTCCAAATCTTCTATTATCTTCATGTCTGAACTGTTTACCATCCATGTTTCACTTCTGTTTACTTAAATCTATATTTGATGTTAACAAATTTATCTTCTGCAGAAATTCTTTTCAAGCCATTGCAATTCTAAATTTTATACCCTTTCAACTATGGTCATTATCAGTTATTTTGCTCCCCAAATAGCAAAACTCATCTATTACTTTTAGTGTCTCATTTCCTGATCTAATGCTCTTGGAATCACCTGATTTAATTTGAGTACATTCTGTTACGATTGTTTTGCTTTTCTTGACATTCATCTTAATTCTCCACTGTCCATTTCATTCAACTGCTCTTTCAAGTACTTTGTTATCTTTGACAGAATTACAAATTCATACAAAATCATGGCCAAACCTCAAAGACTTTTATTTCTTCTCCCTGGACTTTAATTCCTTCTCCAAATTTATCTTTGGTTTTCTATACTGCTTTCTCAATGTGCAGATTCAGTAAGATCAGGGATAGGTTACTCCTGTCCCAACCAGTGCTTTCCTTTCATCTGCCTCAGCTCTTATAACTGTTATCTGGTTTCTTTACAAGTTTTAAATAGCCTTTCACTCCCTGTATTTTACCCATACTACCTTCAGAATTTCAGTGAACATTGTCAAAACCAGTCTACATCTACAAATGCTATATATAAAAAAAAGGTTTGCCTTTCCTCTACATTTCTTCTAAGGAAATTCATAATGCCAGTATTGCTGAACATTTTTGTGCATTTATCAAGAATCCAAACTGATCTTCCTTGAGGTTAGCTTCTACAAAATTTTCCATTCTTCTGTAAAGAATTTATGTTAGTATTTTGCAACCATGACTTATTAAACTGATAGTTCAGTAATACTCATACCTGTCAGCCCAAATTTGTTTGGAATTGGAATTATTACATTCTTCTCAAAGTCTTAGAGTATTGCTCCTGTCTCATACATCTTGCATTCCAGGTGGAATATTTAAGATAATCTCATTTTTGGTCCATCTCCGTTGCACATTTTCAATTAGATTTGCAGATTTTCAACTAGATAACATCTTTCGTCCACTCAGGATCATCTTCAGATATAAAATAAAGTAAAACTAAATATGTACCACTAATAATTTACAATAAGTAGAAAACAAGAAAATTTTACATATGTACTGGTTCCTAAATTTACTGGTTTTTATGGCATCTGTCCTAAAGGAGGAAAAATTATACTTGAAACTGAAAAATACTGTAGTGAAATACATACTACCACAGAAAAGGATAGAATTATAGTCACAAACGGGGGACAATATACTAAAATTTGCTCTGATTCTTTAATTAAAATAATTTTTGTTTTGAATAATGGTGTACAGACGTAAAGGGTGTGTGGTGTGAGGCGCCCTAAAATGTTACATGTAAAATGTTTGCATGAGCTGTTGAAAATCTAAACATCTCAGGGTATCTTTGAAAAACTTAAGCTTTACAAAGTATTACTATTCATGGGTGTTGTGTGGTGAAATATTGTTGTCTCTTCATAAGGAATTTTATGGCTGCCCAGGTGTGGCAACCATAATTTGGATATGGAGTAGGATGTGACCAGGTTGTGACTAAAATCTGGTGGCAGGAAAACGATTAGTGACAAATAAGCACCAGTGTCCAAAGAATATTCCTCATTCGTGGTCTAAGTCGTTATACAATACTGAATCACACAACGAGCTAGCTAACCAGACTATGAATGATGGCACTGACGACTGCAACGAGCTGTCTGCAAGCCCCCCTGACTCGGGGCCAGTGCTCCTGTTATATTGTGTAGCCAGAGGACACTGTAGGCCCCAGCTCGGCAATGGCGCGACGTATTCGGTCGGCGGCAACGCCATGCGCCACCGGCAGTCACAACGGGACACTGCGGCAAGTGATGCGACGGCAGGGCGCACGTGCTATCCGGTTTTGTCCGCGGATACAACAAGGAAATGTAAATTATTTATTATTTTTTACCTCAACATATTGACTTTGAAATGGTAATATATTGCCGTGAAGAGGCCTATTTGAATCACTGAACTGGTAGTGCATAAATTTCCATAAGTACCACAGATGCCTTAAAGTTACTAAATATTCTTATAGGCCTCTCAAAGAGAACTTGTTCTTACACTCTCAGGTGATTATGCATGAGAGAAGCTGTGGAAATATTAAAAGAAATGTTACAGCCAGTAATGATGGCCAACATTGACTTTTATTGATGCAGTCATTCCATGCTACTAGAGTCACTGAATATTAGAAAAGTTACTACTTCCTTCATGGTAAAGAACCGTTTACTTAAATGAAACAGTAATAACTCATTGTATAATATAATTCAACAATTATTAAATTAATACAGCCTTACAGTGTTCAATAGCTGACCGTTGCATGCATCCAGGACAAGAGAAACCTAATAGTGGATTCTTTGTCTTTGTACAATGATTAACAAATAAAATCGTTTCATTCTAATAACACAGAACAAAGAGTTTCTTTATTATTATGCAATTTATATGCTGAGCTTATCAACATTATTCTTAAATTAATTGAATTTCCTTTTTCCTGTACATATGGCTCTATCAAAGTCTTTGTGTATAGTCAAAAATATTTCAGCACATAAAAATATTCACTTTCTTCAATGTCATCAGCAGGTATTGGTTCACATAAATGTAAAATTTATCTATGTAGTTGCATCAGCAACCCATTTTGACTGCTCAGAACCACATGTTAGAATACTGTTACTGTGTTTGCAAGCATATCAGTGTTTTAACAGGTATATATTTGTAGTACTGGAGGCTGGAGGGGAGGGAGGGGGAGGGGGTGGAAGCAGGGAACAGGATGAGGCTGGTTGGGGGAGGGTAGTGGTGATGTCATGATTTTAACTAGAGGAATATTATAGAACATGTAATTACATAAAAATTCTTATTACAGTACTAATAGTGTAGAGAACGGTATGTAAAATGTAACAATTTAAAATAGTAAAGTTATGAAGTGGAGCAATGGGGATCAAGGGTATGGAAAAAAGGCAAGGGAGGAGGGGAGGAGTGATAGTGGCAGGGATGTTATTGGCTTAACAAGAGAGGATGTTATACTAAATTTTCAAAAAGTCAGTTATGTGAAAAAAACCTTGTGCTAAAATACCAGAATGAATGTGTAAAACTGTAACATGAGATGATAAAATAAATTGTAAAAGTGGAAATAAAGTAGCAAAAACTGAATTAGTATCTTAATTTATTAAAGCATTAATCTTTGAATGTATAAAACCATAAGATTTTACTCTGAAAGTATAAAAAATACAAATTTTATAATTTTTTTATTAAAACATTACGGGTAATGGCCTGGAACAGTTGATGTATAAATAGTGAAAAACATAAGAAATCATAAAATTACAGAAGTGAAAATATGTAGAGGACTGAGAACTGCTTGAAGTGTCATAAAATATTTTTTTTTTTTTTTTTTTTAATATTGAAAGTATAAAACTGGAAAAAGTATAAAAGAATAAATAATAAATGTGAAACTATGTGCAGCAAGTGGAGCTACAGGGAACAGGATGTGGCAGTTACAATTAATTGCATGTGCTTCCGCTTGAAGGCATTGTATGGTGCACAGATTTGCAGAATGTACAGAACCCAGTCTGTATTCCAGCCTGCTGCTAGGATGGTGTGAGAGTCGATGCACTGCTGCTGTCTCTTTTTCCTGGAGAATGGTGCTGTTGATGGTACATGAGCTGCAGTGAGGTGGACAATTGGAAGAGACTTTCAAATTTTCTTAAAAATGCACAGTTAATAAAATTGTTCTGCTGATTAATGCATTGCCAGGTTCTTGCATATGGTGTGTAATAATCTTTGTTTCTTCCAACATTGTCCAAAGGTGTTCCCTTAGATTCTTTATGCAGCACTTCCAAATACACATCAATAGCTCCAGCAGCATGCTTCAATTTTAGAAGATGCTCACCAAATGCTATTTTGTTTTGAAATGTGTTCTTTGAAGCATATTTCAAACATCTTGTCTGACTTACGTAAACGTTTGGGTAGTTTCCACACTTTAGTTTATGTAGACCTGCTGTTGTGAATTATGAGGCTTTTCGATTCACATTGTGAAGCAAATAGTGTCATTGTGAATTTGGCTACCAATAATTTCTGAAGCACATCCTTTATAATTCATTGATAAGTACATGACTTTCTTGTCTTCCCGTTCACCTGTTAACATGCTGCCATTTATTTAAACTATCTTTGTCCTTTAATTTTCTGTAGTAACCTAGTTACTGTAGAGTGTGAATAACCATTGCTCACTGTAACTTGCTTTATAATAGTGATTTCTTTATTCCTGTAAGGCTTCCTTAATGGCAGTTTTAATAACCTATTAATATTGGATTGAAAATATACTCTCTTGATTCTTTCAGGGTGCCAAAATGTAAGAATCGATAGTTATGTCTGCAAGATTGATTTTCTGAACCTGTGCTAAAATGATGTTTGCCCTCTTCTCTTGCTATCAAGATGTCGAGATAGTTGATGACTCCTTTATTTTTGTGCTCAACAGTAAACGACTTTTTGGTTTATCATTCATTCCCTTCACTATGTCATTAACATCACTTTGACTTCCTTTAACTGACAAAGACCCATCATCCACATATTGTTAATAATAGAGAACTTTGCTGGCTACAGCAGGGTTGTTAGTAAAAAATCAGTTTTCTAATTGATTAAGGAAAATCTGAGCCATAATGCCAGCCAGGGAATTTCCCATGGCTAGCTCTTCCGGTATATGGCGTATCTTACTGTTAAACATGAAATGCCTATAGGATAATGTCATTTCTAGAAGCTCCCTTTATCCAAAGGTCTCTCCTCTAGCCTTTTTTTTGTGTTTTGTAAGGTTGTTCCCAATTATCCCTGATGTTGTGCAGACAGGCACATTAGTATACAAATTCACCACACCTAGGGATGTGAAGATGAAATTAGCTGTTGTGATTGTGTCCTTAACTTTGTCCACAGACTCATACTTATTTCTTAAACCATACTGCTCATAAAGTGTGTACAGCACTTTCAACCATTGTGTTAGCATTTATTTATCAGAGCATTAGGACTCTGTTATGTTGGATATGAGCATATGGATTTGTCCTTTTTTGATGCTTTAACTCTGTGCACACATCTGGCATTTGGGGTTCATGACAGCATATGTGCTTTCTTTCCATCAGAAAACAGAAAACCAGAATTTTGAATTTTGTGTTTTAACTGTGCGTCTAACTTTTTGTAGGATCTCTAGTCATATTGTTAATCCCATTTTCAGAGGAAAATATTTCAGTTTTATTTACGTAATCTTCATCATGCATAATGACCTCAGTCCATATGTTTCTTTAACTTCTTATTTAAATTATCTGTAATCCTACTCTCATTATTACTATGTTTTTAACATGTTGGTGACTTTGACTGCTAAATCATTCTGTTTATGAGTGGGAAGCTTTGCTACATCACTAGCGCATTTGACCTATGTTTGAATTCTCTTTATGTCTTTATGTTAGTTAGGGATTATAGTTTAAACTTTGTAATAGAAGCGACACCTCTTCAACTGTAGAGGAATATCAATAAGATTAACAAGCCTGTTGCCGTTCGGGATTAGCCGAGCGGTCGAAGGTGCTGCAGTCATGGACTGTGCGGCTGATCCTGGCAGAGGTTCGAGTCCCCCCTCGGGCATGGGTGTGAGTGTTTGTCCTTAAGATAATTTAGGTTAACTATTGTGTAATCTTAGGGACTGATGAACTTAGCAGTTAAGTCCCATAAGATTTCACACACATTTGAACATTTTTGAACAAGCCTGTTGAAAAATCATATTCGTACAACTTCACTAATTCCCACTAAACCTAACTTCAACCTATCTATTCCCGTTTTTAAATTTTCATCGAGTAACCTTCCATTATGAATGTGGGTGCACTCAGTGACCATTATAAAAAATTCAAGTGATAGAGCACAGCAATCAGTCATCCCTTTCTTTCAGGGTTTATTAGGCACATCTAGATTTTGGCTAGTGCCTAGTTATTATCAATGCACTATTTCATAGCATCAATGCATGTCCTACTACGTCAGTCCCCTGTTGTTCAGGTTTCTGTCACAGTTCATTCAAGTCTTGAACAAACTGTGATGGAAACCTGACCACAGGACTGATGTACTAGGATACGCATTGATACTATGAAATAGTGCATTGCTAAATGATAGGCACCAGCCAAAATCTATATTTGCTAATAAAACCTGAAAGAAAAAGTCGACTGACTGCTGTGCTTTTTAAATTTTCTAACCTATCTGCCCAATGACATATTCCTAAGTAGTCCCCGAACAGAGATCCAAGTAGGGGACTATCTTACCTCGGGAATAATTTACGTAAGATGATTATCATTTAACCTTCAGGTCAGCTGAAGGCCCAGGAAAAAATTACAGCTTTAGTTTCTCCTAGCTTTTAGCCATTCACAATACCATCACCACAAGATCATGTAGGCTGATGTTACAAGGCCAGATAAGTCAGTCATCCAAATTGTAGCTCCTACAACTACCGAAGAGGTTACTGCTCTTTTTCAGGAATCACACATTTGTCTGGTCATTGCGGTTGCACCAATGGTATGGATATCTGTGTGGCTCAGGCACACAAGCCACCCCACCACATCATGATCCATAGTTGGAAGTAATGCTGCAAAATCAGGGAACACAATACAGTTAATAATCAGTCTTTGTATGGTACCGTTTTCACAAAAGGGCAGAAGTTAACTTAAATGAGAACCTGCATGCTACTTTAGCTAATGGAAAGAAGAGTGTAGTGAACATTTAAAAGTTTATGTATTCTACAACTGTTATAGTTCAGAGCCTTTTATGCTGAAATTATTGATTCTATCTATTTTTTTTTTTTTTAACTGATGATAACTTTATTTTTTTGTGTATTTGGTGAGGGGCATTCACTCTGGTGGATGTGGTTGATTGTGTGTGTGATTTTTATGGAAATGTTATATTTAACTCTGACAGGAACTTCCTAACTTTATATTATTTTTATCTACTGCACACCTAAGATCTCACTATTGTGCACTTAAACATGATCATCATCATTTACTTCCATCTCCTCATCATCATAATTGACTGCTTTTGTTCCAGAACAGGTTTTGGGAGAAATTTTTGTTTATATCAAAGATAATTCTGTTGATTGTGAATCAGATCTCATTCTTAGTTCTGTTGCAGAAATGATAATTAGATAGAACATGCAGATGACTTTATTTCCTGCATAGCAGTAAGAAGGTTGTATTTATTGTTAAAAAATTATATTGATGTAATAATTTATGTGGTAACACTATTTTATTGGCTTTTGATGTTACATTATTACCACATAATATCAGTCAAAGAAAATAAGAGAACCGCAACATTTTATATGCTTGGTAAATGGTTTCAAATGACTGGATCATATGAAGAGTTTTTCCTTTCTTTTTCAATTTAAGGTGAATAGAAGTCCAAGATTTTTATTACCTTTTCCATAATGAATGTTTCACAAGTTCAGCATTGGTTTCTTTTTTATCAAATTTGCTATTATTTCGTTTGTTTTGAGTGTGCTACTTTTTTCCATGAAAAACCTAAATTGAAGACCTTGGTTATAAACAGCAGTAAGGGTTAGTCAATGAGAAACATATTTACTGCATGTAAAACATGGCATGTGGAGTGCTTTATTGGTATTAGTTGATAGTTCCATGATAAACCAAGAAATGGAAGCTCTATCTCTAATTTGAGAGTTTCACTAATCACAAATTTGTAATGATGTGTGAAGGTAAACTGTGGTAAGTACCAAAAATATGACATCTAGTAGTAGTAACGTGTGATGTTTGTGACAGAAAAATGATTTTCAGGGGGTGATTTGTACAAATCCATGATGTGGATAACTATGACTCAGTTAAAGATCCTGAACGTGTTCCTGAATGCAAATGTGCTTTGAAGGTTTTTGCTAATCAGATAAATAAGAATAATTATTTAAGCAAGTAAACAATGTTAAGCTGTGTCTCTTACCATAATTTAAGAGAATTTCGATGATTGTGTATTGGAAAATATGTTAAGGGACATCCTTAGTATCATACATTACTTTTTGATGATGTTGTTATACTTCTTCTTCTTCTTCTTCTTCTTTTGAATGGGCCAGCAAAGGACCACGAAATTCAGCTTTTCAGCATGGAGAGGGACTTGATGTTTTCCCAGTAATCCCGCATTCTCTGGCTATGTTTCTCCTTTCTCTCCTTTGTCCAAAAGGCGCTGGTCTTTTTACAGGAAGATCTGTCCTGAAACCTCTTTTCTTTTAGTATCCTTCTGAGAAGTGGTGTCATGGTCTTCCTGCTCTTCCAGTAGTTGAGAAGACGGTTGGTTAGTCTTGTTGGATCCATCCTTGTGAAATGTCCGTAGAAAGCGAGATGTCTCTTCCTGGCTACATCTGTGATTTTCTCAGTATGATTGTATAGCTCCTGATTTCATTGTCTTCTGTACTCGCCACCTGTTTTGACTGGTCCCAGAATTTTTCTCAGGATCTCCCACTCCTGAATCTCTAGTTTATCTGTCAAACAGTGGGAAATCCAGGATGAAATGTAACAATACCAGAGAAGGAAAGTTGCTACTCACCATATAGCGGAGATGCTGAGTCGCGATAGGCACAACAAAAAGATTCACACAATTATGGTGGGAGTGGCGGACAGTGAAGTGTTGCAGTTTAGATGGAGGGCAGGAGAGAAGGTGTGGAGGGGGAGGGGGTAAGTAGTGGAAAGGAGAGAAATAAAAAGAAAAGAATTAAAAGACTGGGTGTGGCGGTAAAATGACGGCTGTGTAGTGCTGGAATGGGAACAGGAATGGGGCTGGATGGGTGAGGACAGTGACTAATGAAGGTTGAGGCCAGGAGGGTTACGGGAACGTAGGATGTATTTCAGGGAAAGTTCCCACCTGCGTAATTCAGGAAAGCTGGTGTTGGTGGGAAGGAACCATATGGCCCAGGTTATGAAGCAGTCATTGAGATGAGGGATATCATGTTTGGCAGCGTGTTCAGCAACAAGGTGGTCCACTTGTTAATTGCCCACAGTTTGTCAGTGGCCGTTCATGTGGACAGTCAGTTTGTTGGTTGTCATGCCTACATACAGTGCAGCACAGTGGTTGCAGCTTAGCTTGTAAATGACATGTCTGGTTTCACAGGTAGCCCTGCCTTTGATGGGATAGGTGATGTTTGTGACCAGACTGGAGTAGTTGGTGGTGGGAGGATGTATGGGACAGGTCTTGCATCTAGGTCTATTACAGGGGTATGAGCCATAAGGTAAAGGATTGGGAGCAGGTGTTGTGTAAGGATGGACGAGTAGTATGGAATGGGTGGCAGCTGTCGAAGTGGAGGTATTGCTGGTGGTTAGTAGTTTTGATATGGACAGAGGTGTTGATGTAGCCATCTCTGAGGTCGTGTGACGAGGGCCTCCCGTCGGGTAGACTGTTCGCCTGGTGCAAGTCTTTCGATTTGACGCCACTTCGGCGACTTGCGCGTCGATGGGGATGAAGTGATGATGATTAGGGCAACACAACACCCAGTCCCTGAGCGGAGAAAATCTCCGACCCAGCCGGGAATCGAACCCAGGCCCTTTGGATTTACAGTCTGTCGCGCTGACCACTCAGCTACCGGGGGCGGACATCTCTGAGGTGAAGGTCAATATCTAGGAAAGTGGCTCTACCCAACAAGCCAATTATTTGAAATCACTTCCATGCAACTGATTAGTGGTTTTCTATTTTGAGAACAACATGTGTCTTTTAAGGAAGGTATAATTGAAGTAAATGTGTTCTTTTGCTTAACGTAATATGTTGTCTGTGTTTAGATTTTCCTTAGGTAGATCTCTTTGAATAGTTAAAAGTAATATGTACAGTGCTTTTATAAATGTATGAAGACTTATTACAATTCCATTAGAGAAATTGGTTTATTATGCACCTCTTTTGCATCATTAGAAAAAACACAGAGACTCTTGTTATAAAGTGCTACTGGGTGTGAGCCAGTATTTTCATGTTCCTTCACTTTGTATGACACTAGGAAAACCACTGCTGTAAATTTTTTTATCGCAATTAGTGAGAAGAGATACGAATTTCTTGGTATAATTTCTGTATGTTTGGTGATTACTGAGTAGTTACTCATTTTATCCTAAAGTAAGGAGTGTTAATAAATGGTAATGATGCAACATGCTTTATTTTTAACGGTCATGTAAGAGATCAATAGCTAATGACAGCAACTTGAAAAATTAAGAATAATCTAAAAACACAAAGTCTTGCACATCATCTCTCAACTACTGCATTCACGTCGACTCCTTGACTGTTGGTATGTGCAATCAAACTTTGAATATCTGTGGAAGTGAGGCAACAATTGGCTATTGTGGACTGAAGATTTAATTGCAAAATTTGGGGGCAGTGGGAATAGATGGGAGTTTGGAGTGTATCTCCCATCTTGCTTCAGTGAACATACCTCCAGAAGATATTGATGCCATATGTGGAATGCCGTTGTGAAACGTAGTTGCAGAGGATGGCTGAAGCTCATCTACTTGTGTCCATTAGATGTATGTCCGTGCCGGGTGAAGGAATGATTGATATATTTAATTTTCCAACATGGTGGAGTAAAAAAGACCCGGTGGGGATGTCAGTGATTTGCATCTCTCAGGTATTCGGATGGAATTGTGTCATTGACAGCTTGATCTGGCGAAGCTGTAGTAGTGTTCTTCTCTGAGGATTGTTTGTCTGGTGGGGCTGGCCTTGGAAAACTTGCACATGTCGTCTTGGGATACTCTTCCTCTGTGAGGTCAGCAGGCTTTATTCTCTCAACACATACTGTTATGGTCTTCCCATCTTGCAGTATTGCAACAGTGTGCAAACCATGTTGTAAAACTGGATATGTGCCCATGTAGGGGACACGGAGGTGGCTTAACTGCATCAGCTTGTAACCACATGTGTAAGCATTTTTGGAGGTTCTTGTGAAAAAATGTTTACTTGATGCTATGATGGGTTGATGCTGCCAGAATGTGGCCAGAGGGTTGTAACCTTCTGGCTCTCTATGAGATCTGATGGAACATGAATTTGCTGTCCATCAACTAACTGAGTCAGAGCCAAATTGATGTCTTTGTTAGTAGGTGTTCTCAAACCGAGCAGTATGACAGGTAATGCATCACTCCAGGTACTGTCATGGCACACAAGTGTTGCTTTGAGGTTCTAATGCAGCTAGTCCACCATTCCATTAGTTACGGGATAGTTCCGTAAAAAGCGAGTGATCAAATTGACGATGGTGATCTGTGGTCACTGTAGCCAGAATTCCAAATCTAGCAGGTCACAAGCAAACAAACTCTTTAGCTCCAGTTTCTGCTAACAGTAATTAGTGTAGCTTCTGGTCAGTCAGTAAAATGGTCTATTATTGTGAGCAAGTACTTATATCCATTGGACTAAGGGAGTGATCGAACGATGTCCAACTGCACATGTGTTAATCTTATTGCTGGGGTGACTGTATCTCCAACAGGTGTGAAAGTGTGCCAACCAACTTTGTTTTGTTGGCAGTGTAAACATGCTCTTGCTAATGGGTGACATTGTAAAACATTGACTCACTGTCTGTTTGGAAGCATGTATGGCATTAACTAAATTACTACAATTAAACAATAATGGGGATCAGTGTTTTGTGTTTTTGTTACAATGTGAAGTGGCTGCCTCTTAAACACTGTGTTTCAAAATATCCTCTTCCTATGGTGTAAAATTATTTTCTTTTTCCAATCTTTTTTTATATTCTAGTATTCAACTTTATTTTCAGTGTATCAGTCATGTCATCCTCTTTGTTTGTACAGTTGTATCTCTTTCCTTCCAACATCTCCCATGAGTTGTATTATAGATTTAGTACTTTAGTGTTAATGTTTCTTTGAATATAATATTGTGTACCAGGATTTTACTTTACTAAATCTCCTGAGGAGACTGATTAGTGTCAACTTCATACTGATGCCACTAGCAAAGTAATATTGTAGGAGGGTGTGTATAATTTTGTTTTATTGTAATCAATGCTGCAGTCTACTTTTTATCTACTCACCAAGCAGCGGTAGATTGTAATCGGCAAGCTTTCGGAGCCAGTGGCTCCTTCTTCAGGCAGAAGGGTTGAAGGGGAAGGAAGAGGGGCGAAGCAAAAGAACTGGAGAGATCTAGGAAAAGTCACCTAGAATCGCGAGTCAGGGGAGACTTACAGCATAGGATGAGAATCCCTTCTCATCATGTGCAATAAGTCTCATCTGACCCATGGTTCTGGTTGATGACTTTACCAAAATCTACCCCTTTTATTAGACTTCTTCAATCCTTTTCTTGACCCCTCTTCCTTCCCCTTCAATTCTTCTGCATAAAGAAGGAGCCTCTGGCTCCAAAAGCTTGCCAATTACAACCTTCTGTTATGTGTGTGTTCTGCTACTGCTTGGTGAGTAGATTTTTTATTTATCTAATTAATTTATTCCATAAAAATTGATTGTTTTCATTGTTGTATTAGTCTGTTTTTGAGGTACCATTTTAGATGATAATGGTTTTAGTAGTGTTCTAAATCAACATTTCATTATTAGATTCCTTATATTTGCTATCCTAATTTAAATACACTTGACCTGTGTGTTTGTTATTTGTGACACTTGGCTGTGGTTTCATCTGTTTATATGACGTATTTCACAAGTCTCAGTATATGGACATGTGACATGTATATTTTTAGAAACCATACCAGTGAAGGGTGTTAGGTGGTATAATTGTTAGCAGTTTTGGTATAGTGTGTTAGTTTTCATAAGAATAGATAAATTTTCTTATAACTCATCCTTCATTTATTGTATAACTTGAACTTGAACCATTCTTGAAAGCAGTTAAGTGATAATATGATGGTATGAATATCTTGGATGATAGAATTAACACCATTAAGAGACTGCATATGTCATTTTGTAACACATATTATTGTAAGCTAGAAGCTGTGCAGGAGTACTTTGTTGGAAGTTTGTTGCAACATAGACTAAAAATGAATGAATGAATGTCATTAAATGTCTCATGTGTTTGTCAGAAGTTATCAGATAGTGAGAATTCCCAACTGTTGTTATACACCTTTATTGCCATGTTACTGAATAAACAAATGAATCAATAACAAACTATATGTTGGCTTAAATCTCATTGCATCTAAAAGTCATTCACAATCTTAGTACCTCTACTGACAGTAGTTCATAATATGTTTGTTATTATATACAGTATTTAATTACTATAATTGTCTCATAATCTTTGAGTGTGATATTAGTTACACATAAATAAAAGAAGGCATAAAGGTAACTTGGCTCAATGTTAAGCTGAACATCCTAGTATCCAGATTCTTGTTTTATAAGACTTGAGTTGGTAAACAATAAAATTGAAAATGTTATTAGTAGTCAGGAGAAATTTTGTATTGCATTCCATGTAAAATGAAGTCACTGTTGTTGATGTTGTGGTCTTCAGTCCAGAGACTGGTTTGATGCAGCTCTCCATGCTACTTTATCCTGTGCAAGCTTCTTCATCTCCAAGTAACTACTGCACCCTACATCCTTCTGAAGCTGCTTAGTGTATTCATCTCTTGGTCTCCCTCTATGATTTTTACCCTCCACGTTGCCATCCAATACTAAATTGGTGATCCCTTGATGCCTTAGAACATCTCTTACCAACCGATCCCTTCTTCTAGTCATGTTGTGCCACAAATTCCTCTTCTCCCCAATTCTATTCAGTACCTCCTCATTAGTTATGTGATCTACCCATCTAATCTTCAACATTCTTCTATTGCACCACATTTGGAAAGCTTCTATTCTCTTCTTGTGTAAACTACTTATCGTCCATATTTCACATCTGTACATGGCTACACTCCATTCAAATACTTTTAGAAAAGACTTCCTGAGACTTACATGTTAATAAATTTCTCTTCTTTTTAAGTTTTTTCTCTTGCCATTGCCAGTCTACATTTTATATTCTTTCTACTTTGACCAACATCAGTTACTTTGCTCCCTAAATAGCAAAACTCATCTACTACTTTAAGTGTATCATTTCGTAATCTAATTCCTCAGCATCACCCTATTTAATTAGACTACATTCCATTATCCTCATTTGGCTTTTGTTGATGTTCATCTTATATCCTCCTTTAAAGACACTGTCCATTCCATTCAACTGCTCTTCCATTTCCTTTGCTGTCTCTGACAGAATTACAATGTCATCAGCAAACCTCAAAGCTTTTATTTCTTCTCCGTTGATTTTCATGCATACTCCAAATTTTTCTTTTATTTCCTTTAGTGCTTCCTCAATATACAGATTGAATAACATCGGGGATGGGATACAACTCTGTCTCACTCCATTCCCAACCACTGCATCCCTTTCATGCCCCTCAACTCTTATAACTGCCATCTGGTTTCTGTACAAATTGTAAATAGCATTTTTCTCCCTGTATTTGAGTCCGGCCACCTTCAGAATTTGAAAGAGAGTAGTCCAGTCAATGTTGTCAAAAGCTTTCTCTAAGTCTACAAATGCTAGAAATGTAAGTTTGCCTTTCCTTAATCTATCTTCTAAGATAAGTTGTAAGGTCAGTATTGCCTCACGTGTTCCAGCATTTCTGCATAATTCAAAATGATCTTCGCCAAGGTCAGCTATTCTTATTTTGTTCTTAATTTATTCTTGGGGTATACAGATCATATACCAGACACAGCCTAGGTTATCATATCACTTTCCTTGTCATGATCTCGACTGCTGTTGAATACCTTTTTTCCACTTTGCAACTGCCAGTGCCCTAGGGAAGGTAATTTAACTTTCTAATTTCTAATGGATACCTTTCCAGAAAACACTTAACAGCTGTAAAAGTATTATGTTTGTAAAAGAATGAAAAACAAAACAAACTGTGATATTTAGAATTTGCAGTTCAGTATAAATTTGCCTTTTTTCTTGATTGCAGTATGGGCTGAAAATGCCATGCCATCTCAGTTGACAACTACAAATCTTGGAACAGCAGGGATGCAGACCATGCTATACGACTTTGACAAGAATGATAACTTTCAGAGAATGGAACCATTTGTTTGCAGTACATGCAGTAAACAGTACTCAAGAAAAGGCTCTCTACAGCGACATGTTAAATATGAATGTGGTGTGGAACCTCAGTTCTACTGTCCATACTGCCCTGAAAGAAGTCACCGCAAAAGCAATCTTCATCGACACATAATACGTCATCACTCCAATGTATCATTGTGTGATGGTGTTTAGCCTATTTTGCTGAAAAGAATTCCGTGGTCAGACCATATCCATGTGTTGTGTTAAGTTAATTTTTCAACACTTTTCTTACCACGGTTTGCAATAATCTACACATAACTCATTCCAGTATAAATGCTGACAGATTATCTTATGATGTAATATTTGGAAAGTAACTATCACTTGATTATCATTGAACAAGAAACTTCTGCTGATAAAATATTTGCCATAACCATATTACTTTTTGGACTTGAGCAAGTGGAAAATATAAAGAAGCATATTAATGTATGATGATTTTTTCAATACCAGTAAAGACTTGCATTTTTGGCACTTATTAATTGAGGAATTTTTACATGTATATATCATTGTCAAAGTATTGTAGAGATGATTAATTGTATGATTAAAGCATCCACATTTCCAGTTAAAATCTCTAATGATATGTCCCATGTACTTTGGAAGACAATGGAACATAATGAGTGGGGTGGAAAAAACATGTACTTAACAGTCAGGTTTTTCAACGTGGGATTGACCCCTACATAAAGACTATTGCTATTATTGTGCATGGTATCTGGTTAACCCATGATCTTTCAAGAACTAACAATTATTAGCAGAACTCCTTTAGCGTTTTCAAGTACAATATTTCTTTGCTGTTTCCATAGTGTTGAGAAGGTAGTAATGCATGGAGACATGTCTCTGCTGATAATATAGTTTGACATATTTACATTGTGCTGTATTATCATGTGCTATTATCTAAAAGAATTTAAATGAAGCTTTTTTCCTTAACTGTTGTGCCCATTGCTAGCTAGCCCCTGTTGAAATACTAACAGAAAATTAACAAACAACACTTTTTTAATTTTTTTTTTTTCTCATCATACATGGTCAGAAAGTAATGCTGCAAAAGCTGGAAAAATAATACAGTTGACAATCAAGTCTCCTTGTGTTCTTATTTTGACAAGAGGGCAGAAGTAAACATAGTGTGAACCTGCCTGATATTTTAGTTAATGACAAGGTGAGTGTATTGAAACATTTAATAGTTTGTGTATTCTTCAGCTCCAACCCATAGATTTCAAGCCCTTTTGTGCTGGAATTTTCATTTTTATCAAATGTATTTATTACTGACAGATAACATTATTTTATTGTGCAATTCGATGTGGAACTAATGAAGGCATTTAGGTTGGGGGAAGGGGCGGTTTGGAAAGTGTTATATTTTAACTCTAGCAGAAACTTTTAACTTTTTATTGCTTTTAAACATACTCCTGGAACTTCACATTTGTGCATCCAAACACAAATAATACAAATATCTTGACTGTAAATGATTGCTTTTCCTTCTAATATAATTTGTGAAATGAACAGATTTTTGGAGAAATTTTAATGTATGTCAAAGGATAATTCTGTTAATTGTGAATCAAATCTCATGTCTGCATTTAGCTGTTAGAATGTAAGGTCAGTATGGCAGTTGTCTGTGTACCCTCTTGGAAGGCTCTATTATAGTGCTTTTATATATACTTTGTGGAGCGCTGGCAAAAAAAATCACTCACATGAAACTTCATATGTTGAGATAGTATTTCAGTGATTATTAAATTTTGGCAAATTTACAAAGAACTTGGTGGTATGAGACCACTTATCAGTGTGACATTCCACTCCGTGTCACCTACATTATTGCATTGATGCTGGTGGGAATTACTGTCATAAAGCTGTTTTATAGCTGATGGATTCCCACCTAAGGCAATCTCATCCACAACTATTGTAACTAGTCTTTGATATCTTGGGTACTGGCACTGGGATGGAGATGCAATCCAAGATGGTCTCACTCATATTCTGTCTGGGACAGACTATGGTCTTGATGGCCATGGGAGTACCTCAACATCATGCAGACAGCTCATATAGACATGTGCCATGTGTGACCTAGGATTGCCCAGTTGGAAAATGGCCCTTTGATACTATTGCATGGGAGATAACACATGAGGATAGAGGAAGTCTATGATATGTCATTGTACATTAGAATACCCACAATTACTACCATTCATGACCTGAAGTCATACCTGATGGCTCCATGACTGCCCATACCATAACACTTCAAGTGACTTAGCTTTGCCTTTCCATAACATTGTAAGAATGGGTCCTATCTGCAGATCTCCATCATTCTCATTGAAGGTGGTCATCCAGGATAGCATTCATTGCTGAACACATTGCGATGCCATTCGTAGGCAGTCCGTGCTTCCTGCTTGTGGCATCACTCCAAACACAGCCATTTGTGTTGTAGTGTTATCAGTAGCCCATGCATGGGATAGTAATTCACTAGTCTGGCTGCAGCTAGTCTCTGACCAAAAGTGTGAGATGACACAGAATGTCACAGGTAGTCCATTACTTGTTCTTGGATGGTAGCTGCAGAATTGAAAGGCCTACAATGTCCTTAGTAATAGATGTGGTTGACTGGAACCTTGACAGTGAGGCCCTCAAGTTCCCATGCAGTCCTTTATCAGGCCACAGTCACATCCGAATGCCCCACAAATCAGTATATTACATTATTTGACCAATCAGCCAAATGGAGACCCACAAAGAGACCCCATTTAAACACTGTCAGGTGCTCATAATGCAGCCACACAACTTTGAGGCATCTTCATGTCCTTCGCAGTGATCACTCAGTATCTGATGGTGTTCGCGCCCCTCATTTACTGCACCAGGCCTGGTAACAATGCTAAACATGAATAACACTAATGCGTTATGTTGGCCATTCTACCTGTCACAGAGAATTGCAACTTTAATCATTTACTTACCCACTGATTATGTGTTTTTATATGAAGTGCATTGATATCCAACCATGTCTTCTGGGTTCTTCACTTTTTTGCCAGGCAATGTATTAACTGTTAAAACTGCCAAGTGTAAGTCGAACTTCCAGTTTAAAGTAATAAATGCCGTGAATGAAACAAGTGAACTTGACTGTGTGTGATATTAAGTCATTATTTACTGTGAATGAATCTATTAATTATCTAAAGAAGATCTTTGAGGTGAACTTCAATTATACTGTGGATACAGAGTAACAGGTCTGTAACTCTTCAATTGCTCCATAACTGTTACACAGCAGGAGATCTACCACAGAAAACTATATTGATTTAGTAATTTATGTAGCAACAAAATGTCTTTAATTTTCTGGTACCATGTATGTACAACGTAACACAATTTGAAGAACAAAACACGAGGGAAATGTGGCGTTTTTTGTTCTTAGTAAACTGTTTCACATCACTGGGTTATGTGCAGTTTTTTTTTTTCCCTACAATTTAAGGTGAATAAAAGTTCACGATTTCAATACCTTTTCTGTAATAAATATTTCACAAGTTCAGTATCTGTTTTTCTTTTATCAAATTTTGCATCATGTTGTTTATTATTAGTCTTATTTTCTCCACAGAAAACCATAATCTCATTGTGACATTCCTAGAAAACTTTTTTTTTTTGAAAAAGAAAAACTTTCACTTAAGAATTATAGATAATTCTGGTTTATGTGTGAAGGTATAAATTGCAACAACAACATAACTTTTCCATTATGATTTGTGAAGATGGAATAGGATTTTGCATTAATGCATTTTTGAATTTCTATCTGATTTCAGTGTACTGGTCCGATGAAACACCGATGTCATCCACAGAAGCAAATACATTTGATCAAAGATTTGGAATAAACTGCATAGATAACAACCAGATAACACATTATCTTTACAAATGCAGCATGTGTTGCAAGTCCTACAAATTTCGATGTTCTTTGACAAGGCATATTAAATATGAGTGTGGAAAACCACCTCAATTTCAGTGTCCTTACTGCACAGAAAAAAGTCATCACAAGTGCAATTTAGAAAAGCACATTAGACGCAAACATAAACAGATACAAGATCCACAGGACCAAATGTGAAATTAAGTGATCAACAGACATGATTAGATTTGCATTTTAAAAATTTAGTATGTGCTACTGACATTTAAAAGTAATTAATCAGTGGACAGTTGAGAAGCACTGGCTTTTCATTTTCCATTTTGAAAAATACATGCACCTTTTAAATATGTACAATGGGAGTAAAGTCCCCTTTTACATAATTATGTTGTTTGTATCTATATTTTTCTCAGATCTGTGCGTAGAATTAATAATCATATACACAATGCCTTTTTTATTTATCTGGCAGGTCTTTCAAGGCTGTGAGCTGAGTTAACTTTTGCATTAAGACAGTGGATAATAAGTTCTTACAAGAAATTTTGAAGGGAATTTCTGGAGGTAAATCACATGGCCTCGATACAGCATTATAATAGGAAATCGAAATTTTCATTTTTAAGTATTTTTTATTGCACTAATATTATGAAGAAAGTTGTAACATCCTGTAGACTATGAAAATTTAAAAAGACTTGGGAATTTTCAATGGAATGAATAATATTCTTTATTTAAGTATGGGATTATGTTTCTCTGTTCACATCATTAAAAAGATATACAGGGATTAATGTTGTAATATGCTGCTGAGTATGAGCCAGTATCTTCATGTACTTTTGCTGCATATGACATAAGAAACAGTTTCTGTTGTAAATTTTTTATCTCAACTACAAAGAGCAAATACAAATTTATGGATGTAATTTCTTTATGTGTATTGATAACAGTTCTGAGAATAGTTTTTAAGTGAACCTTCATGTTCTCTAACTTCTGAAATTGGAAGTTTCTATTCATCAGGTAAAAGAAAACATGTAAGATTATGAACCTCATATTACTTTTTTATTTTTGTTTCTTAGTGTGTGTTTTTCTGTTTTCTTTCTTGATGAGTGACTTATTGTTTCATAAACTTGGATGGGCCAACGATCAAACTATGATTACCATTTCAAAGCTAAGTGTTTTAGTTTGGTTACGGAGAAGAATTCTCTGTATTAATTATATTTATTTATGAAAACATTTGAGATAGTTTTGACAAAAAAGCATTATGGATATATCACTTTATATATGGAATTAAGTGCTTTAAAGAAAAAACAATGTTTCACAAAAGTATTTTCAAAAGCATTCAGTTTAATACTAAAACAGAAATTGAATAAACCGGATATGAATAACATACTCTACTTGTCTAGTGTTAAAAGCATCACAGTAGCACTTCAAGAAGTTAATATTCATGTGAACCAGCCTGACTGATACATGTGTATTTTTTTCTTTTTTTATCTGCAATTCCCACATGAAGAGCCATACGATAAACCAAGTGAATAGTGTGACCATGCAACATATTCTTGTTGGAATTAAGTATTGTTTTCCTGCTAATTTGAGCTGCTTAGTCATCTTTTTTGCTAGTTGTTGTTAAGTGTGAGTATCTGACTTTCTTTGGGTGTGATACAGAAGAATATGCCATAACTGAAAAGAAGCATACAATTATGTAATGAATAGAAAGTCGAATATGAAAGACAAGATACTGACAGGATAGTAACATGCCACTTGTATTAAAAATTTTTTGCAGCTGTGTCACAAAATCTGTTTTGGACATCATGTGCCCTCTTAAACCATTTTATTGACATCAACACATATCAGTGGGCATAGCCTGGTGACAAAATTTATCCTATGCTCTCTCCTAACACTGCTTATCCAAACCCCATTACTTGTTAACACATGTTGTGTTGTGGTCTTCAGTCCTGAGACTGGTTTGATGCAGCTCTCCATGCTACTCTATCCTGTGCAAGCTTCTTCATCTCCCAGTACCTACTGCAGCCTACATCCTTCTGAATCTGCTTAGTGTATTCATCTCTTGGTATCCCTCTACGATTTTTACCCTCCACGCTGCCCTCCAGTACCAAATTGGTGATCCCTTGATGCCTCAGAACATGCCCTACCAACCGAACCTTCTTCTAGTCAAGTTGTGCCACAAACTCCTCTTCCCCCCAATTCTATTAAATACCTCCTCATTAGTTATGTGATCACCCATCTAATCTTCAGCATTCTTCTGTAGCGCCACATTTGGAAAGCTTCTATTCTCTTCTTGTCTAAGCTATTTATTGTCCACGTTTCACTTGCATACATGGCTACACTCCATACAAATACTTGCAGAAACGACTTCCTGACATTTAAATCTATACTCGATGTTAACAAATTTTTCTTCTTCAGAAATGCTTTCCTTGCCATTGCCAGTCTACATTTTATATCCTCTCTACTTCGACCATCATCAGTTATTTTGCTCCCCAAATAGCAAAACTCCTTCAATACTTTAAGTGTCTCATTTCCTAATCTAATTCCCCCCAGCATCACCCGTCTTAATTCGACTACATTCCATTATCCTTGTTTTGCTTTTGTTGATGTTCATCTTATACCCTCCGTACAAGACACTGTCCATTCTGTTCAACTGCTCTTCCAAGTCTTTTGCTGTCTCTGACAGAATTACAATGTCATCGGCGAACCTCAAAGTTTTTATTTCTTCTCCATGGATTTTAATACCTACACCGAATTTTTCTTTTGTTTCCTTTACTGCTTGCTCAATATACAGATTGAATAACGTCGGGGAGAGGCTACAACCCTGTCTCACTCCCTTCCCAACCACTGCTTCCCTATCATGTCCCTTGACTCTTATAACTGCCATCTGGTTTCTGTACAAATTGTAAATAGCCTTTCGCTCCCTGTATTTTACCCCTGACACCTTCAGAATTTGAAAGAGGGTATTCCAATCAACATTGTCAAAAGCTTTCTCTAAGTCTACAAATGCTAGAAACGTAGGTTTGCCTTTTCTTAATCTTTCTTCTAAGATAAGTCGTAAGGTTAGTATTGCCTCACGTGTTCCAACATTTCTACGGAATCCAAACTGATCTTCCCCACGGCCCACTTCTACCAGTTTTTCCATTCGTCTGTAAAGAATTCGCGTTAGTACTTTGCATCCGTGACTTATTAAACTGATTGTTCGGTAATTTTCACATCTGTCAGCACCTGCTTTCTTTGGGATTGGAATTATTATATTCTTCTTGAAGTCTGAGGGTATTTTGCCTGTCTCATACATGTTGCTCACCAGATGGTAGAGTTTTGTCAGGACTGGCTCTCCCAAGGCCGTCAGTAGTTCTAATGGAATGTTGTCTACTCTGGGGGCCTTGTTTCGACTCAAGTCTTTCAGTGCTCTGTCAAACTCTTCATGCAATATCATATCTCCCATTTCATCTTCATCTACCTCCTCTTCCATTTCCATAATATTGTCCTCAAGTGCATCACCCTTGTATAGACCCTCTATATACTCCTTCCACCTTTCTGCTTTCCCTTCTTTTCTTAGAACTGGGTTTCCGTCAAAGCTCTTGATATTCATGCAAGTGTTTCTCCTTTCGCCAAAGGTCTCTCTAATTTTCCTGTAGGCAGTGTCTATCTTATCCTAGTGATATATGTGTCTACATCTTTAAATTTGTCCTCCTGCTATCCCTGCTTAGCCATTTTGCACTTCCTGTCGATCTCAGTTTTGAGATGTTTGTATTCCTTTCTGCCTGCTTCACTTACTGCATTTTTGTATTATCTCCTTTCATCAATTAAATTCAATATTTCTTCTGTTACCCAAGGACTTCTACTAGCCCTCATCTTTTTACCTACTTGATCCTCTTCTGCCTTCACTATTTCATCCCTCAAAGCTATCCATTCTTCTTCTACTGTATTTCTTTTCCGCATTTTTGTCAATTGTTCCCTAATGCTGTCCCTGAAACTTTCTACAACCTCTGGTTCTTTCAGTTTATCCAGGTCCCATCTCCTTAAATTCCCACCTTTTTGCAGTTTCTTCAGTTTTTATCTACAGTTCATAACCAATAGATTGTGGTCAGTGCCCCCATCTGCTCCTGGAAATGTCTTATAATTTAAAACCTGGTTCCTAAATCTCTGTCTTACCATTATATAATCTATCTGAAACCTTCCAGTATCTCTTCCATGTATACAACCTTCTTTCATGATTCTTGAACTAAGTGTTAGCTATGAATAAGTTATGCTCTTTTCAGAATTCTACCAGGCAGCTTCCTCTTTCATTCCTTACCCCCATTCCATGTTCACCTACTACGTTTCCTCCTCTTCCTTTTCCTACTATCAAATTCCAGTCACCCATGACTACTAAATTTTCATCTCCCTTCACTACCTGAATAATTTCTTTTATGTCATCATACATTTCATCAATTTCTTCGTCATCTGCAGAGCTAGTTGGCATATAAACTTGTACTACTGTAGTGGGCGTGGGCTTCGTGTCTATCTTGGCCACAATAATGCGTTCACTACGCTGTTTGTAGTAGCTTACCCGTACTCCTATTTTTTTTTTTATTATTATTAAACCTACTCCTGCATTACCCCTATTTGATTTTGTATTTATAACCCTGTATTCACCTGACCAAAAGTCTTGTTCCTCCTGCCACCGAACTCCAGTAATTCCCACTATATCTAACTTTAACCTAGCCATTTCCCTTTTTAAATTTTCTAACCTACCTGCCCAGTAAGGGGATCTGACATTCCACGCTCCGATCCGTAGAACGCCAGTTTTCTTTCTCCAAAGTAACAGCTGACAAATTAGCTTATAATGGGGTATTTGAAAAGTAACTTACAATTGATTATAATAGAGCAAACAGTTTTTATTGATGAAGGGTATCCTGTAAAAGTTATTATTTTTTGGTCTTGATCAAACAGTATGTAAAACAAGCATATGAATGTCTGACAAATTTTTCAATACCTATAAAGATAGGCACGTTTGGCACTATAACTGAGGAATGTTTGCGTGTGTATACCATTGTCAAAGTACTGCAAAGGTAATCAGTCATAAACTAAACACATTCACATCCTTGGATAAAATCTCAAATATTTTGCCCCATCTACCTTGGAAGATAATGGAACATAATTAATGGAATAGAAAAAAATCATGTATTTAACATTCAGATTTTTCACCCTGGAATGGACACCTACAAAAAAGAGAGTATTGCTATTATAGTGCATATCATATAACCAATGATCTCTCAAGAACTAACAGTTATAAGCAGAAATTCTTTAGTGACTCAAAGTACAAGAATTCTCTTTGTTTCCATTAATTTCAAAATAGCTTAATGCCACCTACCACTGTAATTTTTTTTCTTTATTTGTTGTACAATTGGACACCTTTGCTCTTAGACTATTATCAGTTATTTTCACAAAAAATTCATCGATATCACATTATGCTACTCAATTCCCTGCCCCATGTGTAGAATCATGTATGGCATAATGTACTATCGCATATTTTTTGTAAAGATGCTTGATAATAGTCTAAGAGCAAAGTTGTGCAATTGTACAATGGATAAAGAAATAAAATGACACCTCCAGGTGGCATTAAATCATTTAAACAATTCATCACAGCTGCAGACCCATACTCAATGAAGATAATTATTTCCATGGAGTTGAGGCTATGGACATCTGTGCAGAGGTTATAAATAATATGGCATATGTATGTCCTACTGTAAGCTTGGGTGAATCCAATCAAAAACAGCAGTTTTTTTACAATACATCCATTTATTATTCTAGTGATATTGCAATATAAATTTGAACTGTTAAATGACACCCTTGTTGACCGTAAATTTGTGTATTTATTTTTAACACATAGTTGTGCTTGTTCCTCCCCACCCCCACCCCCTACCCGCCCACCCCCACCCCCTTGAACCATGGACCTTGCTGTTGGTAGGGAGGCTTGTGTGCCTCAGTGATACAGATAGCCGTACCGTAGGTGTAACCACAACAGAGGGGTATCTGTTGAGAAGCCAGACAAACGTGTGGTTCCTGAAGAGAGGCAGCAGCCTTTTCAGTAGTTGCAGGGGCCACAGTCTGGATGATTGACTGATCTGGCCTTGTATCACTAACCAAAACGGCATTTTTGTGCTGGTACTGCGAACGGCTGAAAGCGAGGGGCAACTACAGCTGTAATTTTTCATGAGGGCATGCAGCTTTACTGTATGGTTAAATGCTGATGGCGTACTCTTGGGTAAAATATTCCGGAGGTAAAATAGTCCCCCATTCAGATCTCTGGGTGGGGACTACTTAGGAGGACATCATTATCAGGAGAAAGAAAACTGGTGTTCTATGGATGGGAGCGTGGAATGTCAGATACCCTTATTGGGCAGGTAGGTTAGAAAATTTAAAACGGAAAATGGATAGGTTAAAGTTATATATAGTGGGAATTAGTGAAGTTGGGTGGCAGGAGGAACAAGACTTCTGGTCAGGTGAATACAGGGTTATAAATACAAAATCAAATAGAGGTAATGCAGGAGTAGGTTTAATTATGAATAAAAAAGTAGGAGTGCAGGTAAGCTACTGCGAACAGCATAGTGAATGCATTATTGTAGCCAAGATAAACATGAAGCCCTTGCCTACCACAGTAGTACAAGTCTATATGCCAACTAGCTCTGCAGATGACGAAGAAATTGATGAAATGTATGATGACATAAAAGAAATTATTCAGGTAGTGAAGGGAGATGAAAATTTAGTAGTCATGGGTGACTGGAATTTGATAGTAGGAAAAGGAAGAGGAGGAAACGTAGTAGGTGAACATGGAATGGGGGTAAGGAATGAAAGAGGAAGCTGCCTGGTAGAATTCTGAAAAGAGCATAACTTATTCATAGCTAACACTTGGTTCAAGAATCATGAAAGAAGGTTGTATACATGGAAGAGATACTGGAAGGTTTCAGATAGATTATATAATGGTAAGACAGAGATTTAGGAACCAGGTTTTAAATTGTAAGACATTTCCAGGAGCAGATGGGGGCACTGACCACAATCTATTGGTTATGAACTGTAGATAAAAACTGAAGAAACTGCAAAAAGGTGGGAATTTAAGGAGATGGGACCTGGATAAACTGAAAGAACCAGAGGGTGTAGAAAGTTTCAGGGACAGCATTAGGGAACAATTGACAAAAATGCGGAAAAGAAATACAGTAGAAGAAGAATGGGTAGCTCTGAGGGATGAAATAGTGAAGGCAGCAGAGGATCAAGTAGGTAAAAAGATGAGGGCTGGTAGAAGTCATTGGGTAACAGAAGAAATATTGAATTTAATTGATGAAAGGAGAAAATACAAAAATGCAGTAAATGAAGCAGGCAAAAAGGAATACAAACGTCTCAAAACTGATATCGACAGGAAGTGCAAAATGGCTAAGCAGGGATGGCAAGAGGACAAATTTAAGGATGTAGAGACATGTATCACTAGGGTAAGATAGATACTGCCTACAGGAAAATTAAAAAGCCCTTTGGAGAATAGAGAACCATTTGTATGAATATCAAGAGCTTTGATGGAAACCCAGTTCTAAGCAAAGAAGGGAAAGCAGAAACGTGGAAGGAGTATATAGAGGGTCTATACAAGGGTGATGCACTTGAGGACAATATTGTGGAAATGGAGGAGGATTTAGATGAAGATGAAATGGGAGATATGATACTGCGCGAAGAGTTTGACAGAGCAATGAAAGACCTGAGTCAAAACAAGGCCCCCAGAGTAGACAACATTCCTTTAGAACAACTGACGGCCTTGGGAGAGCCAGCCAGTCCTGACAAAACTCTACCATATGGTGAGCAAGATGTATGAGACAGGCGAAATACCCTCAGACTTCAAGAAGAATTTAATAATTCCAATCCCAAAGAAAGCAGGTGTTGACAGATGGGAAAATTACCGAACTATAAGTTTAAAAAGTCACAGCTGCAAAATACTAACGCGAATTCTTTACAGACGAATGGAAAAACTGATAGAAGCCGACCTCGGGGCAGATCAGTTTGGATTCCGTAGAAATATTGGAACATGTGAGGCAATACTGACCCTACGACTTATCTCAGAAGAAAGATTAAGGAAAGGCAAACCTACGTTTCTAGCATTTGTAGACTTAGAGAAACCTTTTGACAATGTTGATTGGAATACCCTCTTTCAAATTCTGAAGGTGCCAGGGGTAAAATACAGGGAGCGAAAGGCTATTTACAATTTGTACAGAAACCAGATGGCAGTTATAAGAGTCAAGGGGCATGAAAGGGAAGCATCGGTTTGGAAGGGAGTGAGACAGGGTTGTAGCCTATCCCCGATGTTATTCAATCTGTATATTGAGCAAGCAGTGAAGGAAACAAAAGAAAAATTGGGAGTAGGAATTATAATCTATGTAGGAGAAATTAAAACTTTGAGATTTTCCGATGGCATTGTAATTCTGTCAGAGACAGCAAAGGACATGGAAGAGCAGCTGAACAGAATAGACAGTGTCTTGAAAGGAGGATATAAGATGAACACCAACAAAAGCAAAATGAGGATAATGGAATGTAGTCGAATTAAACCTCGGTGATGCTGAGAGTATTAGATTAGGAAATGAGACGCTTAAAGTTGTAAATGAGTTTTATATTTGGGGAGCAAAATAAGTGATGTTTGTTGATGTAGCGAGGATATAAATTGTAGACTGGCAATGGCAAGGAAAACGTTTCTGAAGAAGAGAAATTTGTTAATATTAAGTATTGATTTAAGTGTCAGGAAGTCGTTTCTGAAAGTATTTGTATGGAGTATAGCCATGTATGGAAGTGAAACATGGACGATAAATAGTTTAGACAAGAAGAGAATAGAAGCTTTCGATATGTGGTGCTACAGAAGTATGATGAAGATTAGATGGATAGATCACATAACTAATGAGGAGGTATTGAATAGAATTGGGGAGAAGAGGAGCTTTTGACACAACTTGACTAGAAGAAGGGATTGGTTGGTAGGACATGTTCTGAGACATCGAGGGATCACCAATTTAGTATTGGAGGGCAGCGTGGAGGGCAAAAATCATAGAGGGAGACCAAGAGATGAATACACTAAGCAGATTCAGAAGGATGTAGGCTGCAGTAGGTACTGGGAGATGAAGAAGCTTGTACAGGATAGAGTAGCATGGAGAGCTGCATCTAACCAGTCTCTGAAGACCACAACAACAACACAATTGTGCTTGTTATTTTGATTTAACTGTTGATTGGTTTCGCCTCACAAAGTGGATCGACTATGATCATTAATTTATTTTGTATTCAAAAATGAAATCAGGCTTCCTGTGTAGTGTATCTGATCATTGGTTTGAATGATACAAAATCTATTAGGATTTGTACAATCGGGCATTACATTTTCTAGCCTAAAAATGTTTTCATAGATACATTAAATTCCTACATTACTGCTACAATAACGCTTGCATTCTGAAAACACGACTGATTTCAGTTTCAACAGTTCTGTGTTACTATCAACATGAAAGAGTTTTATTAAATATCATAATCATCTACCCGTCAAATATATATTTACCTCACCTTCTATGTTATGGGTGCAAATTTCTAATATTTTGGTTACTTTTACCTCAGTTGCATCTTCAGTTTCCACAAAGACAAAGTAAACATTACCATCAACAACATTCGTTGTCAAGAAATGTCATTACAGGTATTATCAGTTTTACCAGTAATAAACCTGAACTTAACTTTTGTAGGAAATTTCACTTTGGCAAAATCATTTTTATTGAATTATTGCCCATCTCTATCCTTCTCCTTGGCCATTCCTTCGTTTTCATTTGAGGTGCTGTTCTGCACAACTGTTAGATGTTCTGGCGATAGTATCAGAATCACACAGTGGGCTTGTGGCTTCCTTTCACCCATCATTATCATGTTCATAGAAGTCCATCGCAACAGTACCATTTCCTGTAGTTGATGCTCACACTTTGCTTGGCATGGTGTTCCATTTGTTTCATTAGGACAAATTAATTTGTATTATATTTCAAAGGCTGCTGTTCAGGAAACATCAGTGGCTTGGTGTCTTGTGTGTGTGTTTATTCTGGAATCTGTAAAATGACTGTCAGGGCAGAAAGTAAAAAAATTCTACTTTTCCAAACAAAAATATAACATCAGATTTAGAAGTGATAGCCGTCTTTTCACATAATCCTTTCAACAACCTAGAAAATTCATATTTTGTTACCACTCCTCTATTCTTCCTTTTCCTGTCATAAAACTCTTTTCTCCAGGAAAGTTTTAGAAGTTGAACAAGGCCATATCAAGTGCCTGACACAAATGGGTTGAGTTACATGGTATAAATACAAATTGAATATTATGTTCCTGCACTGTTTAATCATGTCTGACAGAAGACTTTATAGATTGTCACATATAATCATTTTCAGTCTCTCTAAATGCCAGACATAAAGCAAAACTATTTGAATAAACCAAAATTCAAACATTACCTGATTCTTGTTATAACCTGCTGCAGTTAATCTTACTTCAGTCTAAGTATTGTAGAGATGTTTTGCAATATAAACTATGTATGGTGGCAGTACTGTGCCATCTGCAACCACTGCTACCATTACACCAATACTTAGAACTATCCACTATCCTTTCAGGATGTCTTGTAACTCATTTGACTATTACTTTTACTTGTCCCGGATCATCACAAAAACTGGTCTTGTCATAACATATAATTTTGGAAGGAGGAACACCATTCAAGGACACTATAAGGTTATTAAAATAATCACTCACTGTTGTTCAGGCAACCACTGTACTTGCTTCTTTAAATTCTCTCTTACTGTAATCATTACAGTATAACTAAATAAATAAATAAATACAGTTTACAGTATAGATAAATAAACTCCTTATTTCTTTTCAGAAAATATATTACTCACTCATGGTCAGGACAGATGTCATGAAATCTTTTTCAGTCTGCCCTTCTCGAGTAAGAGATGTCAGTGCTGTGTCTCTAACATCATTATTCCTCAAAGAAAACCCCATTTTGCTTAACATAATATTCTTTCAATCAGAATTTTTTCTCACTATTGATTGAAGCTGGTTGGCCACCTCTTTTATATTTGCATCTGTTCTTGAGTTTGTCATTTAATTTTGCATAAGGAACAGAATATTGTTCTGAAGCTTTTTGAATGCTTAATTTTCCTGACTTGATATCTTTAGAACACTTAAAATAAATTCTGTGTTGTAGCTGGGTTTCATGGTTGGTTCTAGAGCCTTTCTGTATACTCATATAATCTCATTCGCCCTACAAAAACACAATTTTGTAATAAGCGGTAATAACAAAGACAAAAAAAGGAACAGTAATACTTGAGATGTCCATATGCAAGTAAAAATATTACAGCTTACCAATTACCCAATTATATACTAGAAGTACTAGTATCTGATGTCAGCAGGTTTTTTCACAATGATGTATTTGCTTCACGAATGCAGCACGTGACTTGCATATCTATTGACAATGGCATTTGTTAGTACCATGTACTCCAGCACATCATTGTTATTGACAAATTAGTCAAATTTCGTAACTGTGGTCAACTGTGGTACTCTTGTTATGATGCCATGCTCAGCTATTCAAATGTTGAAAAACAGGTCAATGATTAGATTCACATCACCTGATTAGATTCACCTTATTTTACAGTACTATATCCTCATGTGCTGTTCTGTAAAAGTATTTCAGTGAAGCTTTTTTTTAAAAATAGTTGTACCCATAGCTACTACGTATCCCCTGCTGAAATACTGTCAGGAGATACACAAACAACAGTTTTTTTGTCCTGCTGTGCATGTTCAGAAAGTAATTCTGTTCAGTATCTTTATGTGAATCTGACTGTAAGATAGGTAACCAAAAAAGCAGAAATATGCTAGCAGTATCTGTATACCACGTGTTGACTGAAAACTCATTATGCATGAGAAACATACTGAATCCAAAAAGCCTGTTTGACAGTGACCCATAAAATGTTCATTTTTATACACAGTGGTTGAAGCTTGCTTCTGTCTCGTATTTTACTCATAATTTGTCAAGGTCTGGTAAAAAATTTCAGAAGATTCATAATTTTGTGCCTATGGTGTGTTGGAGTGAAATACAGTTGGCATCCCTGCACATGCCTGTGTTAAATGTGTAAATGCTGGAACTTTCTTGGTGTATGTCTGTTAGTTATTGTTCAGCACTGTATTGAGCAGGATGTTGTGTCACACAGTTTGCGAATTTCGAGATGGCAGGTTTAGGGGAGCAACACTCTGTATTAAATTTTCCTACAACTCAAGAAAACCGTTATAGAGACACACTAAATGATGCAGGAAGCCTATGATGCTGATTGCTTAAACTGTAATCAGTGTTACAAATGGTTCATATGGTTTAAAAGTGGCCAGATGGAAGTTAAAGATGACCCTCGTTCTGTATGCCCTTTGACAACTACCGATGACACTCATGTCAGGAACGTCAATGAAATTGTGTGTACCAATCAAAGACTGGACTGTCCAAGAGATTGCAGAAGAATATAACATTTGGATAATGTCATGAAATCCAGACACAGCATCTCAGAATACATTGTGTTGCCACCAGGTTCATCCCACAGCTCATGAGTTAAGACCAGAAAGCCCTTCGCCTCAGTCTGCGAAGAGCTTTTGGATCGCACAAATGAGAATGAGATATTCCTTAAGAGAATCATAACTAGTGATGAGAATGGGGTCTATGGTTATTGTGTTGAGATTGAGGGTCAGTCTTCACAATGGATCAGGGAAGGTTCTCCAAGACCAAAAAAAGCTTGTCAAGTCAGGTCAAATGCTTGACTTTGAAGGATTAGTCCATCATGAATTCATGCCACAAAAACAAACTGTTAATCGTGTTGTGATGCCTGTGAGAAAATGTGGGAAGTAAACGGCGTGAAATGTGGTGAGACAATTCGTGGCTCTTGCATCACAATAATGCACCCATACACTCATCCCTGTTGGAGTGTGCCTATTGCACAAAAAAATGAAATCTCTGTGCTGCCTCATCCTCCATATTCTACAGACCTGGCTTCTGCAGGCTTCTTTTGTTTCCAAAATTGAAAACTCTGTTAAAAGTGTGAAGACTTGCAAAAATAGATGAGATAAAAGAAAATTTGCAGACAGCGCTTCATGCAATTCAGCAGGAAGCATATAAGACTGCTTCTGGAACTGGAAACGGCATTAGGAGTGGGTATCAATTATGGAGGAGAGTATTTCAAAGGAGAGTATTCTGGAGGAGACCATACACAATAAGTAAAAGGTAAGCATAGAAAAATTTTGTGAACAAAGTTTTAAAATTTTTTGAACGGACCTGATACATCCTAGTTTTGAAATTATTGCTTTACACACTCCTGGAAATTGAAATAAGAACACCGTGAATTCATTGTCCCAGGAAGGGGAAACTTTATTGACACATTCCTGGGGTCAGATACATCACATGATCACACTGACAGAACCACAGGCACATAGACACAGGCAACAGAGCATGCACAATGTCGGCACTAGTACAGTGTATATCCACCTTTCGCAGCAATGCAGGCTGCTATTCTCCCATGGAGACGATCGTAGAGATGCTGGATGTAGTCCTGTGGAACGGATTGCCATGCCATTTCCACCTGGCGCCTCTGTTGGACCAGCGTTCGTGCTGGACGTGCAGACCGCATGAGACGACGCTTCATCCATTCCCAAACATGCTCAATGGGGGACAGATCCGGAGATCTTGCTGGCCAGGGTAGTTGACTTACACCTTCTAGAGCACATTGGGTGGCACGGGATACATGCGGACGTGCATTGTCCTGTTGGAACAGCAAGTTCCCTTGCCGGTCTAGGAATGGTAGAACGATGGGTTCGATGACGGTTTGGATGTACCGTGCACTATTCAGTGTCCCCTCGACGCTCACCAGTGGTGTACGGCCAGTGTAGGAGATCGCTCCCCACACCATGATGCCGGGTGTTGGCCCTGTGTGCCTCGGTCGTATGCAGTCCTGATTGTGGCGCTCACCTGCACGGCGCCAAACACGCATACGACCATCATTGGCACCAAGGCAGAAGCGACTCTCATCTCTGAAGACGACACGTCTCCATTCGTCCCTCCATTCACGCCTGTCGCGACACCACTGGAGGCGGGCTGCACGATGTTGGGGCGTGAGCGGAAGACGGCCGAACGGTGTGCGGGACCGTAGCCCAGCTTCATGGAGACGGTTGCGAATGGTCCTCGCCGATACCCCAGGAGCAACAGTGTCCCTAATTTGCTGGGAAGTGGCGGTGCGGTCCCCTACGGCACTGCGTAGGATCCGACGGTCTTGGCGTGCATCCGTGCGTCGCTGCGGTCCGGTCCCAGGTCGACGGGCACGTGCACCTTCCGCCGACCACTGGCGACAACATCGATGTACTGTGGAGACCTCACGCCCCACGTGTTGAGCAATTCGGCGGTACGTCCACCCGGCCTCCCGCATGCCCACTATACGCCCTCGCTCAAAGTCCGTCAACTGCACATACGGTTCACGTCCACGCTGTCGCGGCATGCTACCAGTGTTAAAGACTGCGATGGAGCTCCGTATGCCACGGCAAACTGGCTGACACTGACGGCGGCGGTGCACAAATGCTGCGCAGCTAGCGCCATTCGACGGCCAACACCGCGGTTCCTGGTGTGTCCGCTGTGCCGTGTGTGTGATCATTGCTTGTACAGCCCTCTCGCAGTGTCCGGAGCAAGTATGGTGGGTCTGACACACCGGTGTCAATGTGTTCTTTTTTCCATTTCCAGGAGTGTATGTCATTATGTGGTATATCTAAAAACAAAGATGATGTGACTTACCATATGAAAGCGCTGACAGGTTGATAGACACACAAACATACACACAAAATTCAAGCTTTCGCAACCAACAGTTGCTTCGTCAGGAAAGAGGGAAGGAGAGGGAAAGATGAAAGGATGTGGGTTTTAAGGGAGAGGGTAGGGGGTCATTCCAATTCCGGGAGTGGAAAGACTTACCTTAGGGGGAAAAAAGGACAGGTATACACTCGCGCACACACACACATATCCATCTGCACATACACAGACACAAGCAGATATTTGTAAAGGCAAAGAGTTTGGGCAGAGATGTCAGTCGAGGTGGAAGTACAGAGGCAAAGATGTTGTTGAAAGACAGGTGAGGTATGAGCGGCTGCAACTTGAAATTAGCGGAGGTTGAGGCCTGGCGGATAACGAGAAGAGAGGATATACTGAAGGGCAGGTTCCCATCTCTGGAGTTCTGACAGGTTGGTGTTAGTGGGAAGTATCCAGATAACCTGTCAGAACTCCGGAGATGGGAACTTGCCCTTCAGTATATCCTCTCTTCTCGTTATCCGCCAGGCCTTAACCTCCGCTAATTTCAAGTTGCCGCCGCTCATACCTCACCTGTCTTTCAACAACATCTTTGCCTCTGTACTTCCGCCTCGACTGACATCTCTGCCCAAACTCTTTGCCCTTACAAATGTCTGCTTGTGTCTGTGTATGTGCGGATGGATATGTGTGTGTGTGCGAATGTATACCTGTCCTTTTTTCCCCCTAAGGTAAGTCTTTCCGCTCCCGGGATTGGAGTGACTCCTTACCCTCTCCCTTAAAACCCACATCCTTTCATCTTTCCCTCTCCTTCCCTCTTTCCTGACGAAGCAACTGTTGGTTGCGAAAGCTTGAATTTTATGTGTATGTTTGTGTGTCTATCGACCTGCCAGCGCTTTCATATGGTAAGTCACATCATCTTTGTTTTTAGATATATTTTTCCCGTGTGGAATGTTTCCCTCTATTATATTCATATCATTATGTGGTATAGTATATTTAGTACCCCCCACCTGTGGACATTGCAATGGAGGTAGATGAGCTGGCCTTGGTAGCACGGTGGAATAGTGTGGAAACCTGCCACGGAGGCACACGCGATGTGTGGCATGAGTAGACGCGCTGTCGGAAATACTTACCTGTGGGCAGTAGTAAGCCAGGCAGATCAGTCATAACACTGAATTCACCCACTGCGGACCTTGCCTTGCACTTCATGCTGAGTGTTTTCATTGACTGCTCAGTCATCAGCTAATTGTGTCATCCATGTAGTGAGTTTATCTGTTGATGTCTCTATGTAATTCTGGACTTTATTTTTCCCCATAGATTGGCTCACAGGATGAAGTTTCATTTCCTCTAATGGGTTTCTGTTCCCTGATTATTGTCGAGCTACCATCAGCCCAGAAAGTACCCAGACTGATAGTGTAGTGGCAGTGTGACACCTGTGTAGATGTTAAAGTATAAGAAAAACATGATTTAAAAAATTTAGAAAGAAATGCTTGGTGCATTTGCTTTTAAAATTAGTATTAAATTTATATTTATGCATTACAAGGACTACTTTTGAATTTATGCTTTCTGTGTAAAGATCATATGCAACACTGCCAGGATACAGACGAAGTTGTCATGTATCTGTAAACGTATCAAAAGACAAACATTATTTATTAGCCTTTACATGACCATGACACTTATCTGTTGAATACCCCTTTTTACATGATGAACTGCAAATATTGCTGGTGTACTTATTTGATTTTATGATTTCTGAAGAATACTTACAGCAATTAACATCTTTATTGCATTGCCATTTAATGACATTGGTAATTATTATACTGTCATACTTCACACTAAGAGTATTCCCAACACACAGTGAAAAGTTGAGTTGTTTAATCCACGTATTTAAAACAAAAATAATTCCATTAACCAGCAACACTTTACATTAGTTGAAATATTTCAGCCTATCAGTATCTGAAAAACAATATCAGTATCTGAAAAGCAAAACAAACTGTGAGGTTTAGAAATTTCTGTTGAGTATAAATTTGCCTTTTTTCTTGATTACAGTTGTTAGTGCTTCATGGACAGTAAATGTCATGCCATCTCAAATGACAAATCTTCAAACAGCACGGATACAGACTGACCTCAACAGGAATGATATGTTTCAAGAAATGGAGCTGTACGTATGCACCACATGTGGTAAACAGTACTCAAGAAAAGGCTCACTGCAGCGACATGTTAGATATGAATGTGGCATTGAACCTCAATTCTGTTGTCCACATTGCCCTCAAAGAAGTCATCAAAAAAGCAATCTTAGTCAGCACATTAGACGCCATCACTCTGATGTGTCATGTTGATATAGTATTTAGGCTAATTATGCTTAACAGGATGTTGTGATTGTTCATCTCAGTATATTGTGCAGAGCTAATATTTCAACAATTCTCTTGGCATATACTGTAATAGGCTACAGATACACATTTTGACATGACATTGAATTATTTGTATTCTGTGGATCCCATGGTGAGTCATCTCTGGGACATGGAAAGAAATCAAGGGTGTATATTTAATTTAATTTATGTGCATTACAATGAAATGGCATTAGAGTACTATATTGCAGTATTAATTCTAATTATAAATTAATCCAAAACATTAGATTTAGGAGTTTATGGCAGTGTAATTGAAGGACTTGCTGAACAGTATTTTTGATTTAGTCTCACAGTCCACTTTATTATCAACATGACATTTAATTTGCTCTGATAGATTGAATTGCCAAAATGCTAGGAATTTCTGATTTATTGATTCTTGTAGGCATATGTCTTCTGTCCAGGTAAATATAGCCTGTTCAGCGGACAGTTCTTTTTTAAATCCACCATTTACTACTGTGAATGTTCCCCTGTACTAATTGTATATGAAGTCTCTTGTGCATTATTCTCTAAAAAATTGTTGAAAATACTGTCAGTGATGGGATGGGTTGATAAATTATTAACTGACATTTTGTTTCATTTTTGCAAGTGGTTTGAAACCTACATGTTTAGATCTCTAAGTACCACAATTAAAAGATTCCTTACATAAGTAACTCAATATATTACAAAGTTCAGCTGAAAACATTTCATTATTTTACTGCTGGTTTCATCATAACCACTAGGAAATTTATTTTTGATAAAGTATTGGAAACTTCGTTTGGAGATGTAAGGGAAGTTAAATTTTATCATAATTGTTTTGGAAGATTTTTCTTAGGACCTTTATGCTTTCTTGTAAGGAAGTGTTCAGTCTTAAATTATCTGCTACAACCAGAAAAAAGTTTTTAAAATGTTCTGAATGTTTGATCAATTCATTATTGAACCTTTAAATCAAAGTGCATTCAGTTTGATTCTCTAATGACTTTGCTTAGAATTTTACAGTATGTACAGTTTGCAATGTGGTGTTATGTGTTGTGCATATCCTGTAAGTATTTTGCAAATTATTTGTGAACTCCTCAATTCCTTTTTCATTTATTACACTTATAGTTTTCCAGGTATTTTGCTTTACTCTATGCAATTTAATATTGAATGGTGATCATGGTCTGAGAGTTCATTACCTATGGGAATTACAGTATGACTCAGCAGTCTTGATGCATCTATAAAAATATTGTCAGTAGCAGTGTTGCTGGTTCCCACAGATCCTGTTTCAAATTGTAGAAAGGCTAAAAAACTTTTAACTGAAATCTCCGCTGAATGTCACCTCATTCTGCTTGGAAATCAAGAATTTAATAATGCATCAAGTTGTTTCAAAAATAATTCAAAATAATAAAAAGGTACCGTGTATATTGGGACTGTTATTATTAAAGTTTCTTGAAAATCTGCTTCTGTAGCACAAGCTAAAAAATACTGACTATAGAAGACTTATGGCTATCACTGTTTTTACAGTATCACTTTGTAATGTAATTGGCAGCTCCTCCATTCTCCATAACTGACCAACAGTTAATGGATGCATAGTTATGTCCATCAATATTTAGTATGCCTATAGCAGTAATCAAATGTTGTTTAGAAACACACATTACATTGATGTGATTTGCAGGTTGCAGCTCATCTAAACAAATCAGAAGTTCACTGATTTTATTTTTTAACTCTGTAATAGACTGATGCAATTAGTTCCTTTAAACTTCATTCTTATCTTATCTTGGAATTAAGCTCAAAATTTTCACTTATACCTATTTCTTTTAACACTGATAGTCTCAATTCAGAGTTCAATCTAGAAAAGGTTCTGCCTCACATCAGTGACTACATGGATATGTCACTATGTGTCAGTGTTCCCCCCCCCCCCCCCCCTTAAAGATTCTGATGCCAAATAAGTCAATTTCCCTTTGTCATTCCCATTGAGATATATGGCCATGCCTTACAAAGCCTCATGTATCACTTCCATTAACAGAAACCAAATGTATGTTCACTCGACACCTGACAGAAGTAGTTGGCTCACAGAACATCTTTCCAGAATAATTTATGCACATATTATCTTGTGAAAGTGTATTTAAAAAATAATTTGCACATGATTTAACTAGTGCAAGTAACTTTTTATGATAAAATCATGGCATAAATCATGTCAATTTTTGAAGTCAGTTAACCTGTACTTTTAGTGTTCTGAATGTCTGACAGATTTTACGTACTACTTGTGTAACTTTGATTCATTGAGGAATGGCTGGATGCTTGTATTTGTCATTAGCAAGATATTGTGGAGATCAGTCTTAGACCAAACACAAAAGCATTTACTGTCACTACTTGTAACAGAGTGCCTCACGTCCTATATAATGTAACACAACACAATGAATAGAAGAAAAAAGTCCCTTTGTATAATGATCCAGATTTTCCACCTTGTCATTATTACACGTTTGATAGTGTGGTACTACATCAAGGTGTCTGATAATCTCTCACAAGAATGAACAGCTGTCGGCAGATTGCCTCCAAGAGCAAAAATGTATTACTTTTTCCACAGCATTGAGAACATAGTGAGCATATAGACATATCTGTCAGAGAGTATAACTAACATGGAATATTTGCATCAGACTATATTATCATGTACTGTTCTCTAAATGTTTCTAACTTTTGAGCAATTAAATGAACCAGGTTTTTAAATGTTGTTGTGAAAACTGCCATGTATCTACTACTAAAATAGTGGCAAAAGATTCTTAAACAAGAAAATTTATTTTTTATTTTATTTTTTAACTGTTTTTTTTCATCCCCCCCGCCCCCCCCCCCCCCCCCCAATTGCTGATCAAAAGAAATGTGCGAAAATGAGAAATTTAATAATTAGAGTCTTGTTGCACTAGAGATTTTTTGTGGGAATTAGTACCTTCATTATTGTTTTTTGTAGAAGTTCTATATTTATGCAAATACAAGGAAATTCAGGAGCATATATTTTGCTTACACTCACTTTGTATTGACATATGGTGTGCTATTTTGGGGAAACTGTGGAGAAGTTTTGAAATCTTTTGGATTACAGAAAAAGATTATTAGAGTAATTGAAGACGTGGACTAAAGGGCAGCATGCAAAGTAGTACTGGTATTTAGAAAAAAATGAAATATTACCTCTTCCACTTATTTATACATTAGACGACATAATTATTATAGAAGAAAAATTAAAGAGAAACAGTCTGTGCATCTCCCATAATGAGTCTGTACATAGCTACCACATAAGGCACATAAATGGTGTGCAATAGACAGATACAACAGTGTTACAGAAAGACATACTCCATCCTAGCACCAAGCCATTTTGTGCAGAGTTTCTTTATGTACACAAATACTAAGAAATTGTATATCACACGATAATTTCAGGAACTTATATTTTGCTTAAGCTCATTATGTGTTAAAATGTGCTGTAGTAATTTGAAGAACTGTTTAAAATACACACACACAGACACAACTTCTGTCTGGCTACAGCTGCCAGAGACTGTGGTCATGATTGATTGATTGATTGATTTTTATTGTTGTAGGGACCTCAGAGATCATCTGAGGCATTATGAAAGTCAATATTACACAGTATAAATGTTACACAAATAATTACAAAAACAAGAAAAATATTACACAATGTAAATACTACACAAATAATTATAGTACCTTCACACAAGTACAAAACAGAGAAACTTCTGGTACAAATTGATATTGCATAGTAAATTTAGCCAATTACAGACTTACTCACATATAGAAGCATATACAAACTGATCACATAAAGTGTAGTCATGCCATACTCTTTGCCTCTCATAAAAATTGATCAGTTTCATAAATGCTGAGCTCAAGAAGAATTTTTTTTGAATTGCTGAATTGGAAGATCCCTGATATGTTGGGGTATGGCATTAAAAATTTTATGGACTTGTATAGGAAGCACTTTTGTGTTTTTTTATAGTTACATTGGAAATAAACTATGTCCTGCTTGTTTCTTGTGTTATAATTATGTTGCATGTCATACTGTTGATAACTGGAATAGTTTTCCTTAATATGCATTACGCACTGTAGTATAAATATTGGTGGTAGGGTCATAATCTGTAATTTTTTAAAGCTTGGCCTATAGTGAGCTTTGGGTGCCAAGCTACATATCAGTCTTATTGCCTTCTTTCGTAGTGTGAAGAATTAGCTGCCTTGCTTTGATGTCCCCATAGTATTGTGCCATAGGAAATGTGACTGTGTGTTAAAGCAAAGTAAACCACTTGGAGTACTGGCATGTTTAGATAAAGATAAGACGAAGCTTCCTTGGAGGAAATATTCCTCTGCTTCCCACTTTTTCTATATGGCTACCCCAGGATAATTTTGAATCAACTGAGAATCCAAGGAAATTAATAGCATTTTAACTCCGCTCAAATTCAGTGTTATTATTCCACGATACATACAGGTCTTGTATTTTTTCTGTTGACACATATGCAATTAGCATTACACCAATTTTCGACTTTGACAGTGCACTGGTGTGCTTCATATTTCACCTTCTGTGCTGTTTCTTCAGCTATACAGAGTGCAAGATCATCTGCAAATAACTAAGTCCTGGTTGATGGCCCAACTATGTTACATGGTAAGTCATTTATGTAAATAATAAATAGAATTGGGCCAAGTACGGAACCTTGTGGAACACCCATGCATACAGGGTAAGTAATCTGATTCTGCACTATTAAAAACCACCTTTGCACTTTATCACTTAGGTAAGATTTTATCAGTTCCAGAGCACTTCCTGTAAAGCCATAGAATTGCAGTTTGTTCAATAAGATTTCATGAGACACAGTGTCAAAAGCTTTTGATAAATCAAAGAGTTTATTCTGAACCACTACCTTGGTTTCTAGTTGCTTCACTCACTGTGTTAAAACTGATAAGGCAGATTTAATAGTTCATAACCCTAATCTGAAGCCAAATGGACTATCAGTGAAGATTTTGTTTTCTTCAAAGTATTTGACTATTTGATTATTTAGTATAGCTTCTATCACTTTAGACAAGATTGACACAATTGAAACAGGCATAAAGTTATTACAACTTGAGAGGCTGCCTTTTTTGTGTATTGGAGTGATTTTAACAAACTTCAGTGCCTTTGGGAACTGAGCCTCCAGTATACATGTATTTACTACATGTGTTATCAATTCTGGCAGTTGAACTGAACCATACCTTAACAAGGCTGAACTTAAACCATAAACATCATTACTAAAAGTGTTCTTCATTTTCTTCAGTATATTAGTAACATCCTGCACCTTGACCAGTTTAAAGCTAAATGTACTTTCAGGATTTGTGGTGTTTCTCAGGTAGTAATTATGGACATAGGATATATTGGAAGTGCCAATCACCTTTATTATTTCTTGCACCTTCTCAGTGAAGAACTTATTTAACTGTGAAGCATTCAGATTAATGCTTTCAGCCTGTGAGGTCATTTCCCTGTTGAACTGACTATTAATGATCTTCCATATTGCATGTGTCTTGTTTTCAGTTGTTAGTATTATATCTTCATTTTTTTTGTATACCTAGCTTCCTTTAAGGTCTGTCTTAAGCTTTTATTTTTCACTTTGACCATGTTTTTAATTACTTGATAACCTGTACTTCTATACCAGTCATAATGTTGATCACACTCCCTCTTGATCTTCAACACCTTGTCATCCTTGACCTTATTTACTCTAAGTGCCTTTTTATTATTTAGTAAAATAATGGGAAAGGACATCTTAACATATACAGAAAGAGTAGATATGAGATCTTCCACCTTTTTATCTATTATATGGTCTTGATAAACGTGCAACCAATTACTTTTATCAATATGATACTTAAACATATTTAGATTTTCATAATTATCCACACATACTTTCCTGCCATGTGCACTTTTATTTTCTTGTTATATCTGTACTAAGAAATAGTGGCCAGTGGTCAGATACCCTGGTCTTAATTACCTCTGACTTGAGATGCATTAACTCATTTGATATAACTATATTGTCAATACGGATACCTGTACCTTTATAATGTGGCCTTGTTATTTCAGTGGTTGTAATACAAAGGCCAAAAGAAATTAATAAACTATTTACTTATGAGTTATAGATAGTGGACAACTGAAAATTCAAATTGAAATCTCCACAGATTATTATCCTACACAGATTATTATCCTACTACTTACTATTACTGGTACTGTTAGGCCTAATTCTCTAATGTCTTCACTACTTTATGTAGGTGAAATTATTTTAAGGTATGTTTTACCTTCCAGCAGGACCTTATTAATATGTCAATTCTTGCACATAGTTTGCTTTTTCCTCTTCTATTTAAGTTAGTACCATGATGTATGAAGTGCCCTCTGTGCAATATAGCATTCACATGCAAGGCACTGACATTGAAATACACACCTTCCATGTCCATTACTGCACTATTTAATGTATAGATTGCTAGGTTGTTTTCTGGTTTATCATAATGTGATAGGGAATTGTACGCATCACAATTCTGGTATTGGTAGTTTTGTGGTAATCATAAGATGGTTACTGTTTTTATCACAGTCGTTTGAACCTGAAATAATTTCAATTACATCAACTAAGGTAAAGTCTTTTGTTAACTTTTCTACATCCTTGCTCACATTCCCAAACAATGCATTTGGTTTGATCATTGTGGATACACTGAACTGTGACTCTAGAGTTTCCCTTAAAATTGAAGCACAATGTCTGCCTTGAGTATCTGACAACATTAGAATCTTTTTTGATCCATTAACATTACATTTCACAGTGTCCCTGCTTTCATAATTAATATTTATACTTCTGTCTACAGTGTTACTGTCACATAATTTCAATACTGATTCATGATTATCAGTCTCAATTTTAGATACTTTTTTGACGATGTTCTTGTCTACCCTTTTTTTGGTCATTAATAAACTGGATTTGTCAGTACTGAAACCTACAGCCTTTTCTTGTGTGTTATGTTGGGAGGATGAATTTTTTAGGCCTACCGCCGTTTGTTTGCTTTGTGGCCCCTTCTGTAACGCTAAACTGTTCACATTAGGCCTAGTTGCAGAAATATTATTTTCATCTTCTGTTTGAAGAACTTAAAACCTGTCGCTTGTCCTTCTAATTGATGAACAATCTTATGAAATGCCTCTCACTGTTTTAAATGTCTTTTTAGCCACCATATATTGTTTTGTTATCACTACAGTTTCTTTAACACAACATTGATCTTTACATGATTTAGCAACATATTTTATCTCTCTTCAAATTTCACTCTCATTTTGTCACTTCTGTCAAGGAGGAACATCAAGTTGACTTTTAAGTTCTTTCACTTCATTGATGAGCATGTTAATAACTTCATAAGAACACTCTTTGTTATTCAAATTTAATCCTAATTCGTCTTCCATACATAACCAAGTTTTTGTTTTGAATTCACATTTACACAGGTGGAATAAAACACATTTTTGCATTTGATACACATTATTCCCTTGCACACACGCTTTCCACAATAACCATGTCCTGAGACTTTTTGAGGTGAAATTATACTTTGCCGGTAAGATGTTGTTGCTATGCTGTCTAATTTGCCTGTTTCCTCACGTCTCTTTTCCATGTTATAAAGCATGCTAAACACATATTTCCACTATATATGTTACACTTGTCAATATATGATTTACATTTACAACACTTATTTACACAAATTTTACTTATATTTCTTGAGTATTGTGACTGACTATTCGAACTTGACACCATCCTTGAAATACTTCTAAATCTGTGTGTGTGTGTGTGTGTGTGTGTGTGTGTGTGTGTGTGTCTTTTGCCAAAAGCTTATTTTATGACAGTCTTTTTGTTGTGGCTATCTGCAACCCAGCATCTCCACTATATAGTGAGTAGCAAGTATCCTTTTCATAATATTGCTAGTTTCGGTATTTTTGTTTCACAAGATGTGATGTGGTGTAGGCTAAGCATAAAATCATAACAAAAATTTGGGCTGAAAGGATTTATGCATATGCTTTAATCTCACTATTAAATTTACATTTATGTATTAAAAGGCTACTTTTTAATTTATTGTACAGATCATATACAACAGTGCTGGAATAAGCTTAAGACTGTCCCATATTTTCCATTGTTTGAATGCCTTTTTTCTGTATTCATCTGCTAACACTGCAGGCACACTAATTTCATTTTCTGGTTCCAGGGGATACTTGCGCTATTCAACAATCTTCTATATGGCCATTTCATAGTTGAAATCATATTTAGTGCTTATTTTGATGTGTGACTTCACACAGCTCCAGAGAATATCATCGAAGAACTTTGAACAACATTGGTATTTAATCCATGGATTTGAATCAAAATAAAAGTGATTGAATGGGAAATAATTCAGAGCAGGAGGCCTACTTATGTGCCTAAATATTTGAAAAACAAAACAACCTGTGGGTTTTAGACTTTATAGTTGAGTATAAATTTGTCTTTTTTCTTGATTACAGTTGTTAGTGCTTCATGGACTGTAAATGCCATGCCATCTCAGGTGACGTCCACAAATCATCCAACATCTGGGATACCGGCTATGGTACCTGAATTTGGCAGGAACAAAATGCTTCAAGGAATGAAGCAGTACATTTGCAGCACATGTGGTAAACAGTACTCTATAAAAGGCTCACTACAGCGACATGTTAGATATGAATGTGGTGTAGAACCTCAGTTTTGCTGTCCATATTGCTCTAAAAGAAGTCATCGAAAAAGCAATCTTAGCCAGCACATTAGACGTAGTCACTTCAGTGTGTCGTTATGTGACAGTATTTAGACTAATTTGTTTAACAGAGTGCTGCGGTTAGGACATGTCTGTGTATTGTGTGTGAATACTTCAACACTTTTCTTACCATATTTAGTCACTCCTTACACAATACACATCTCATGTATCTCTATCAAAAGTAATTGCGGTGAAATTATAATAGGGTATTTAAAAAGCAAATTACCATTGATTAAAAGTTTTGTGATAAACTGTATTACTTTTTTGGACTTTAGCAACATTACATATAAAAACATGTTTGGAGATCTGCCAATTTTTAAAATTTTTCAACAGTTTTAAGAACTGCTGTGTGTTGTTGATTCTTTGACAAATAACTGTTTGCATTTTTCCACTACCCAGGTATTTTAGGGATCAGTCATAAACCAAACACATCCATACCTCCTGTAAAAATGTCAAATAATGTGTCTCATGAGCCATGTAAAGCAATGGAACATTCTTATTTGTTGACTTGCTATTATTGTTTGCAAGAGACTCAAAACAGTAAACAACTTGGAGCCAATGTCCTCCAGCGGCTCCAAAAACAAGTACACTTTAGCATCACCACAGATCTAACAACATAGTGAATTTAGGCTACAATGTTGTATTATAATGTGTTTTTCTGTAAAAGTTTCTGATCCTGTTGTAATTAAAAGAAGTTTCTCTTCAAATATTGCTGACCGTTGTTACATAGCCACTCCTGACATATATACCGAGGATTCATCATCGTTATTATTATTGTAAACAAAAATACAGATATGTAGCTGGTATTAGCAGAATTGTGCTGTGTGAAAACAGTAACTGTGGTGCTTAATATTTTGTTGAGATGCCTTTTGCACAAATATCAAAATTGTATTCTTCATTGTCTATATTATCATAATGACTGTTACATTAAAACATATTCTGAAAGATGTATGATCTTTGTAATATGGGCGTAACTGTATATTAAGCATCTCTCTCTCAAAACACTTGTTTTGATTAATTTATTTTTAGAATAAATAATTTTGTGAACCCTCAAGTTGGTTTTGGTACATTTATGATACTTTTATTGTGTGATGTACTGAATAAAAGTAACACCCAAATTTTCTGTATGACACTAATTATAACATAAATTGTCCTATGGAAAAAGAGAAAGAAGGTCAAATTTCTTTTTTTAATGTTTGAGTACTTAGGAAACTAGACTTATCTTCAGGGAATAAAGTTTACAGAAACTCCACTCACACTGGTAGATACTTTCATAGAAATTCCAGAAGAGGAGTAATCAAAACGTAAGTGAGTAGGGTTATAAGATTCAGTGCACTGCAGTACTTGGAGTATCAGTTTGATGATTCAAGAACTGGCTTGAGAAGAAATGGTACTCTGACACAGATAAATATGACACTACACCCTAAAAGAGCTGTAGTTTCAAATTTGAGGGGGGGGGGGGGGGAGCACCAGAGGCTGATACATATGGGGGGCGGGGGGGCAGGCTGCACAGGCCACGCGCCCTTCCCTTGCAGGGCCGCCCATGTTGCCACCCCCGCCATTCAGCCCACATGCTCTTTTTTCATTTCTTTCATCAGTCGACTCGACTGATTTGAGTAGTCAAGTAGTTGTGCTTATGTAGCATGCGCTTCCACACCTTCGTATTTTATACATTTCTGTCTGGCACATAGGGATCGACTTAACAGCTCAGCTCTGTTGAACACTCACACTGACATCGATTGTCCTATTGATGTAATAAACCAATTTGCCATGAAGAATACACACATAGAATTCATCATTTGAGGAAGAGAACCACAATTGTAACTTTTTATGTTACAATATGGCATTGTCTTGTATATGTGTATAATCAGTTTAGATAAAACTTTCTTATATTTTGCGTGCAACTTGAGTATTTTTTCTCATGGTAAAAGTAAAGGTAGTTCAAGAAAGCTTTAGCTTGATGTTTTTCTGTATCTGCCACTGGGGGTGGGGGATTAAATTGAAAGTTTTCCTCCCTTTTCTAAAAACTGCCACATGTAGCATCAGCAGAGTACTTGGAAGGCTCAGTATTGATATGGTGTTTAAACCAGTGAGGAAGATGCATGAACATTTAATACTGCAGAGCACCTACACCAAATGCTCACACAGCAGTAGTATACAAAATCCTTTGCACATGTGGTCAAGCGTGCATAAGAACTACAGAAAGAAGCACTAGCACCCATCATAAGGAACATATGGGCAGTTATCACATGGGAAACACAGATAAGTTGGCAGTGACACATCATGCAATTGGGCCAGGGAACCGTCAAATTCCTTTCTCCAATACTATGGTTTTATCAAGATCCAAGTTAAGTAAACAAGTTATGGGCCTTAATGCTAAATAAAACAAACAGTACCAACTGTTCCCTACTAAAAGCTCAGTAGCACTTTTTGGTGCAACTTGAAAATCTTAGATAGTGATCTGATGACATCACAATCTGACCATTGCCTGGATATGTGTATAAACAGTTACGCTTGCTGAGCTTTGTTGAGCATTGCTTTCTGCATTGTTATATGCCCTGATGATGTCTCCTGCATTGTAAGGCAAAATGTTAGACAGAAATACAGCTCGGACCATGGCCTAATAGCCATAGAACAAAAGTCACCAAGGACACAAATACTGGCCATGACAGACTGTATTGTATGGTATCATATTATTTTACTTTTCTTATCACTCATGAAATTTTATCAGTATACAGTTGTATGAGTTTGAAAATCAACAAATATCCTCCTAAAATAAATTAGCATATTGATCGTAAAAGCATGAGCTAAACCTGAGCTTTATTAGCTTTTAATAACCAGATATGTCTATGATACTGCTTTGTCAGCAACACTACATCTACATAGTGACTGGAAAAATTCTCACTTTCATCATCACAGCTTTCTCAGAGAAAAACTGCTGCACATTTGGAAAATGAATAGTAATACATTACTGTATGTTTCTGAATGAATGCAAGCAAGTGCTTTGATGTTACTATAAACTCATTTACAGTAGACACAAAATATTAGCAACTGTTATATTTTATGTGAACTGTAAAGAACGATAAGTTTTCAAAAATCATTATGTCACATTGAAGAAAGAAACTAATTCTCAAGAAACACTTTTTGATGTTGCTGAACAACAGTCATAGAATAATTTTTAATTGAACACAATGCCATTTGACTGTACTGTTGTGTATTTAATTAAGAGCCAGTTTTATGCCATTTTCAAGTGATCAAGTTTATGTCATTAACATATGTTGCATCACATCAATATTAGGCTTGACGTCCTGCAATATGTGTTAATGACATAAACTCAATCACTTGTAAATGGCATAAAAGGTTGAAACCTGGGTCATAATTAAATAAACAACAGTACGGTCAAATGGTGGTGTGTTCATTTAAAAATAATTCTGAAGATCTTAAAGGAGAAGTTTATTCTTTATTTATTAAAATGCATAAAATATGGAATTAAATTTCACTACTTGCACTCCACTCATATTTATTCCAGATCTCTCTGGCTCTGTAATACTTAAGAGGCTCATCTTTTACCTTAATACTGCACTACACCTTTCATTTGTTCATTCATCTGTTGTTTAGTTAGTTCTAAGAGCTACAGATTAAGCCCCATTTTTTACTGTTTGAGACATGGACATGTGTAGCTCCACTTGCTACAACTGTGCTCCTTAAATAATGTTGTTTTGTTTTGTTTTGTTTTCCAGCAGACATGTAATGTACTTTGTGTGTAAAAATTAAAAATAGCTTTTTCATACCATATTTCACTGAACTTCATTATTCATGACATAATTTACTTATTGCTCATGATAAGAGAATATTAACTTCATACACACAAATCATTTTGTCTAAAGGGATATTCACAATTTATGATACCCATAAATTAGAAGCATGTCTAAATTCAAACCAGCTAAAATAGTTTGTATTAAGACAGACATAATTTATTAAATTGCCATCATTTTCCTATTTGAAACAAATATTTTACTTTGTCCAAAAACTTGATATTTCAAAAATAGTCTGTATTCAAAATTTTCATGTTCACGAGGTACCAATCAAGATGTAATTCTTTCAAAAATTATAATTTTGTAGCCCCAATTTTTCTCTTTCTAAAAATGTATACTTATGCTAAAAATAACATGTTAGTTTGCTAGTTATTCCAATTAGAAAATTTTACTTTCTAGAATACTCTTGATGAACTTGGGAATCCCTGTGCACACTAGAACATACCTCTATAAGCACTTGTTATTTTGCCATTTTCTAATTTTACAGCTTTTCAATTAACAAATTTACTTCACTGCCTATTGTATCTTTTTCCATCTTTTATGTTAATATCAAAATGCAGTAGTCTTGCTTTTAATCATTTTGTAGTTTCTGTAAAATGCACGTCTGTAAATAGGCATTGCATACGTAGCTTCAGTCAGTTGCTATCTAGTCATCATGAATGCAAATCTAAGTTCTGATGTTCACTAGACAAATAATAGTCTACTTAGCTTACTGACCTGTGATGTTAAATTGAAGTTGTTCATGACAAACAGGCTGATCATCTAAAGTTTTTATGGACATGACTAAAGTGAAAGTTAATCTTAATTGGATTGTATATCATCATTTTGTAACTGTTTAAAACTCCTTATAATCATCAAGTAGAAGAAAGGTAAAAGAATAAATTCTGCAAGTTTAAGAAGCAAACACATCACATCCGTAAATTACATTTGGCGCCCTTTGCAGATGAAGAGTAATGAAACACTGTCATTGCAAAAGAACTCTCGAATAAATGGATTGCAAGTATACTAATGATTAGTTTAGTGATTATATTAGGATGGAGTGGACCTAGATATGGAAAGCTGGAAATACCACAACCAATGGGAAGATTCCTGGTTGTAAATGACTGTGTATGATGTACAAGACAAAGCAACAGTGGGAGCAACTGAAAAAAAAATTGAGTTAATAGCGTTTATTTTGCTCAATGTTTAATAACTATTGCCAAAATGAGTGACACAGGAGTTGATAGCTGACAGTAGGGGGGAGAGACTAAAAATTTCTAATCAAAATAATGTCGTAGTGAAAAGTGAACTTTAACCTGAGAAAGCAAAGTCTATCAGAAATCAGAGAGGGAACATCAAGGAAAGGAATCTGTGGACAAGGATTGCAATGAGTTATTACTCAAAATCTGTCAATTACTAATGCAGTTGAGATTAGTGATGAAAGAAAGTAGTAGTGAAATCAGTCAGAAATTGGGAAAAAATAGTACTGAAGTGAATTCATTATTGCACAAAAATAGTAGTGAAATCTTTGTTTCAGGTGTAAAATTGGACAAAAATTGTAGTCCCATAAGTAGTGTAAATTCGAAATTAGACCAGATTAGCAGAGATGTTAGTAATTTAAAATCAGATTTGAACAATGGCATTCATGATTTGAAAATTGAATTGGATCAGAAAATGAATAGGATTAAGTGTGTTTTTAACAATTAGATAGCTTCAATAATGGCTTATTTCAAAAGAAAAAGTCAAAAGGTAAATGAACATTTGTAATCAAGATTAGTATCTTTCAGTAATGATCACGTGTCCAGAGGAAATGAAATTGCGGATAATATTGTAATAAGCAGATGTAAATCATTGTTCATTTCTGTCAGGCCATAAATAAATAAATAATAATGCAAACATCTTCTAATGAAAATAAAATTATATTGATTCCCAAGCTAGAGAAAATAGATAATGATCATGTAAAGAATGTGAAGGTAGGTAAGGAAAACGTAAATGCAGATGTTGACACAGTTAATGACATTACTGTTGAATGCCAGGTGAAGCTCAAAATCTGGTAATGCATAAAAAGATTAATAAGTGCAACTATTTAGGACCAGTATAAGCAAAGCTGGGACAAAGTGTGTTACACGTTGGAAATGAAAAACGTTAATAAAGTAAATGGAACTATGACTAAATTCGCATTTTTAAGTAAAGCAGAAATTTTTGAAAATGGCAACAAACAGGAAATTAAATAAGGTATATAATGTAGGTTTGAAAGTGATGGCACTGTTTAGTGGATATGTATTTCTGTTCTGTAAAATGTTCAGCAATTTTGAGGGTTGCAGTAATGTAGCTCATAAACAAATGACTAGTAAATAATTGATTTGTGTATGTACGTATAAGGTTTATCTGCATAGACAAATGAGATGTGTTAATTCATATGGGTGCCAATTGAATGTGCCAAAGATATGTTAATTTGTATTACACTGGAATTTGAGAGGGCAGAAGACAAATTAAAAATGGTATACCCTTAGATTTTTTACACCACCTTTCTTTTGTTAATGCTTGTAACATAGCTCTTCTGCTCCCATCTGCTGTGGTGTATGGACATATTTTTGTTTTCTATGAGTCTAACAATTAAAAAGTGGATAACTAATGAAAGAAAAGTATTTTATTTCTATGAGCTTCAAATACATCTGTTTCCCCTCTATGTGCACCATGAACCATTGCAGGAAATCTTCAGATGCACGGGAATAATCCTCAAGAACACCACTGCCATTTCATCATTGGCATTTTCGTACTATGAGAGAGAAAATGTAATTGTCATCAATAGGAAGAGAACTTTCAAGACTAATAAGTTCAAATTTATGTTGCAGAAAGTTAAAAGCAGTACCTATCGACATGTCCAGCATGGTGTTTGTGTAAAAGAAAAAACTTTACCAATTAACAAGGGTTGCTGAGTAGTGTACTGCCATCATACCTTTCTCTGTTGCCAAAATTAATTGTATGTTTATGCAGTGGTGAACGCTCCTTGGATGGTGACATGGAGAGAAAGTACATAATTATTGTTTAAATGTTATATAATTGTATGTTTTGTAATCTTTCATTATATTAATTGTCAATGTCTTTTTTGCATTTTATGATTGTAATATTGTTTTCATCACAATGGAGGAGAAGCAGATATATGGTATGCATAAACCAAAGAGGATTAACTGGAGAATTAATATCAAGAAGACTGAAGAGAATGACTTGAAGGTAGGAAAAATTTCAACACACTATTTGCATAACTACACTTATTAGTGCCTCTTCCAAGAATAGTCATAGCACCTTTTCCTCTTTACATCCCAATTTGTAGCTTTCTTTTCAAAAAGGTAGATATTTATGTTAAGAAATTATTTTGATTTTGAGTTGTTGTATATGCCACTAACACACTACAGATTAGGTTGTGAAGTGGTATCATCACGGTTTAAGAAAGGATGTTTTATTCCTCAATTTTCAATTATCTAATTATTTTATTGAGAGTGGCAGAAATGAGTACATAAGATAGGTCCATTGTTGATGATCAATTAGTGAATATGCAGACACAAGATGTTTCCAACATCAACATAACAGCAAATGACAGTGAAGTTGGAAATGTCAATCACTATGATGATGGCCAGCTATAGCCTTTAGATGCTATGGCCACAGTGACAGAAATGTTGTAATCTGTGATGCTACCACAATTATGGTAGGGGAAATGTTTTCTCAATTTTCACTGGGAAGCATTTTCTCCCATGGTGAGAATGACAGGCTTAAGTGATGTGCAAACTTAAATTCAACAGGAATAATCACAAATATGTAAGAATTTGGACACTCTGACAGGTGTTGTAAGCAAGTTGCAGTCAGTATGTAAAGGTTTACCAGATGAACGACATGAATTGTCATTGCAGCTAAATAATTTCAATTTGAACACACAGTTTGTGCAAAAAGAGCATGAAAGAATTGACAAATATGTAAAAGAATTAAAGAATAGGGCTGAAGCAGGTATGCTTGACCAAGGTACTATCCTGGTGCAAAAGGTAGTTCAGGAACTAGTTGAGGATACAATGAAGGAAAAAGAGAATGAACTATTGGCTAGGACAGATTTGGGCATTAAAGCAGGGGAGGAAAAGTTGTGGAGTAGCCCAATCAGTGTTGCAGAAGTAATAAAAGAATGTCTGATGCTAAGCAGTCAAGTTCCATTAGACTGGACAGATAATCTTAGTACTTTCGTGCAGTTTGTCACAACCCCGTCAGATGAAGTAGACAGAAGTTACAAGATGCAGCAGATGGTGCTAACTACTGTACCTGTCATGCAGCCATACTCAAAATATAATCCCATGTACCAAAACAATGCCACACCACCAACAAAGAGTGCTGCATGTCTTTCCACTCTATTAGGTGACTGAGGTTTTTACTACATAGATAACTCCTTGTTCCTTCATTGGAAGGCAAAGGAGTGAACCTGGTGGTGTCCATAATGGCCTTTCATAATGTATTGCATAGAAATAGGAAAGAGACACGCAAGGCGATGTCTTGCTATGGGCGATGGACATGGCATAAAGATACCACACTTATGAACAGTTTGAGAGAGAATGTTTGGATAAATTTTTGTCTCCCATGGTACAGGAGAGGTTGTGCTTTGAAATTTTTAATCCATCACTATTCAATAACGCACATGTGGGGGGGGGGGGGGGGGGGGGGCGTGATATTTGAATAACACTCGATACTGGAAGAACTAGATCTTGCATATGCACATGTTAAAGATTTTGAAAAGCCATCTGCCAGCCCACAAGCATTAAAAATTAATTACCATTCCAGAACATGACATAGAGTATTTTTTATCAGTAATTGATTCTATTCAGCATATTAATGAGGAAGGGCCAGTGCAAACACAAAATGTCTATGCATAGGTTGAGCGTCCAAGATTTAGTGAACAGCAAGGTTGAAATGGAAGCTATAACCAACACAGTTGGCAACTGTGCTCACCTCGTAACAATGGTAATAGGAACCACTTTGGCAATGGGAAAGGCCAAAAATATGAACAAGGTTGCAAGAACAATCAAGGACAAAATTTTAACCAATTGAGTTATACTGATCAGAAAGGGTACAGCCAGCAGATGCGCAGTGCACTGCCAACTCACGGCAATAACCACTGTGGTAGTTGGAAAGTACAAAACGCAAGGAGACAATCAGAAAACCCGCCAACAGCTGGTTATAGTCAACATAACCCCAATTACATTTCAAATAGAGGGCAAAGCCTTCAAGGTTTTGAATCAAGAGCTGCACAAGACACCAGTTGAAAGAACCAAACCCATGACGTACACTTAGTTGACATCACCTCAGATGAGGAGGTCGATACCCTGATTAGCCAGGAAAACTTAAACAGGTCTCAATAGGCCCCTGTTCGATGACCAGTAGAGGGGGTGGTGGCATAAAGCTAATGAAAAAGTGTTTCATTAGATGTGATCAGAATGGAGATATCAAAGATGAATTGTGCCAGGAAGATACCACTAACCATGAAAGGGAAGGTGAGGAAACAGTGTAAGCAATAGTTAATGCCCAAATATTCAACTTAAATGCACCTAAGCATCTAGATATCAGTGCCATGACTAATGTGATATCTGAGAGATTACTAGATGAAGCGCAAAAGTGAGGCTGCATACCAACACTTCCAGTTCAGAACTGCAAAACACAGATAGCAGTAGGAAACAAGTCTAAACGAATCGAACTGTAAGCATTAATCCCTGTTAAAATTGATAATTTTCCTTTACAATGTATTTTCCTAGTGGTTGAGAAATTGATGATAAATTGCCCTATTGGTATGGACAGCTTTAGAAAATATCAGACACAAATTGATATAGCAAAAGGGAAATTACCAAAAATTCCAAGTAGATTTTGTTAAAACGACACCAACGAAAATAAACAAAAGCACACCTCAAATATCCACTTCAATTATTTTATCCAGCTGTTATTCTTTTTTAAATATACAAGAGGTTAAACAGCTACCAGAGGACATAGATCCTATAACTAGATAAGTGAGTCTGCATGTTAGACTGAGGACCAAGATGTGGAGCTTCAGGAATTGATAGATACCCCATGTTTTTGGGGGATGCCCTGGCGTAATAAAAGGACTCTTATCCACATAAGGATTTGTGAGAATTTGGCACTAGGAAAAGTCAAAATATGGTAAAGAACCAAGAAGTAGTATATCATACACAAGATGACACAGTTCATTTGAATCTGTATATCACAATTTTATCCTTAGTATTAAGGAAAGATTTTCTCATACTTATTTCATGTTTGTTAATCGAATAGAATGTAAGTTTCAGTTATTTAAGATTTTGATTAAATGTCCATGAGCCTTAAAAGGCTCTGAAAACACTTCCATTACTGAGTGTGAGATTTATGTTAATAATCTGTGCATTCTCTAAATGCACTGCAGTAATATGCCTGAAACACAAAACACACGATGTAGTGAAGAGAGGGAGACACTATGCACGCGCTGTGTGGCTAGCTTACAAGTCAACAGCCACTGCGCATGTGCACAGTACAACGTAATGCTTTGCATAGCTGGCTGACTAAAGCAAATTATCAAATGAACACCAACCAAACTGTATTTTAACTTCATAATACAACTTAACTACTATAGAAATTAAGAGTCTACATTCTAAAGCTAAAACTAAAAGGAGAGAAGGAATATTTACGGTGAATGAATTAAGAAAAAAGCTATCTATGAGAAACTATCTACACTATATTACTGCGTGTAGCTCGTATACATTTACAAGTGACTGTATATAAGTTACACCTACATCTACATAGATATTGTGCAAGCCACCATACAGTGCATGGGATAGGGTACCCCGTACCACCAATAGTCATTTCCGTCCTGTTCCACTCACAAATAGAACAAAGAAAAAGCAACTGTGTATATGCCTCTTTATGAGTCCAATATTTTGTTTCAACATGGTCCTTTCATGCAATGTATGTTGGTGATAGTATAATCATTCAGCAGTCAGCTTGAAATACCACTTCTCTAAATTTTCTCAATAGTGTTTCTCAACAAGCATGTTACCTTCCTTCCAGGGATTACATTTGAATTCCCAAAGCATCTCTGTGACACTTACATGTTGGTCGAACATACTGGTAACAAATATAGCAGCCCGCCTCTGAATTGCTTCAATGTCTTCTTTCATGGTGTGGATCCAAAACACATGAGCAGTACTCAAGAATAGGTTCCACCAGTGTCGTATATGCTGTCTCTTTTACACGTGAACCTCTCTTTCCTAAAATTCTCTCAATAAACTAAAGTCAACCATTCGCCTTCCCTACCACAGTTCTCACATGCTCGTTCCACTCATATTGCTTTGCTGCATTAAGCCCAGATATTTAAATGACTTGACTGTGTCAAGTATGTCACTCGTAAGACTGTATCTGAACATTACAGGTTTGATCTTCCTACTCACCTGCATTAAATTACATGGTTGGTTATCACTGTTAGCATTCAACCGCGATTCTTATACATTTTTCCACATTTAAGGCTAGCTGTCATTCATCACACCAACTGGAAATTTTGTCTAAGTCATCTTGTATCTTCCCAAAAGTCACTCAACTTTGACACCTTACTGTATAACATGGCATCATCAGCAAACAGCCACAGATTTCTACCCATCCTGTCCACCAAATCATTTATGTATATAGAGAACTGCGGTCATATCACACTTCCCTGCAGCACTCCTGATAATACCCTTGACTCTGATCAACAATCACCATCAATGACAACGTACTGGGCTCCATTATTTAAGAAGTCTTTCAGCCACTCACATATCTGTGAACTTATTATGCTCACCTTCATTAACAGCATGCAATTGGTTACCATGTCAAATGCTTTCCAGAAATCTAGAAATGTGGAATCTGCCTGGTACTCTACCTCCATAGTTCTCAGCATATCACTTGAGAAAATGGTAAGCTGAGTTTCAGATGAGTCATGCTTTCTAAAACTATGCAGATTCATGGACATAAGCTTCCCAGTCTCAAGAAAGTTTATTGTATCTGAACTAAGAATACGTTCAAGGATTCTGCAGCAAACCAATGTTAGGAATATTGGTCTGTAATTTTGTGGGTCCATTCTTTTACCTTTCTTGTGTACTAGAGTCACTTGTGCTTTTTTCCCAGTCACTTGGAACTTTGTGCTAGGTGAGAGATTCATGACAGACGCAAGCTATGTAAGGGGCCAATGCCATTGAGTACTCTGTGTAAAATCGAACTGAGATTCTCTCTGGACCTGGTGATTTATTTGGTTTCAAATCTTCCAGTCGTTTCTCTGTGCCAGGTATGCTTATTACTATGTCATCCAAACAGAAATCTGTCTGATAGTCAAATAGTGGTATGTTTATACAATTCTCCTCTGTGAACGATTTCGACTTTCGTTTTGCTACCTACAACTGCCTCACCAGACGGGTCAACAGGGGACTGAATGGAAGCCTTATACCCACTTAGCAATTTTACATACAACCAGAATTTTCTCAGTTTCTCTGCCAGATCTTTTGCTAAGTTGTGATAGTGGTAGTAGTTGTATTCTTCACGCATAGATCTTTTCACAGATGCAGGAATCTCTACTAACCTTTGCTTGTCATTGTTTATGCGTTCCCTTTTGAACAGAAAGTCCAACAGCATCTGCTTCCTCAGCATCTGGTGAATCCGATTATTAAACCATGGTGGTTCTTTTCGATCCTTTATCCACTTACTAGGCTCATAACTCTCCAGACCAGGCTTTACAATCTGCTCAAACTTTGCCCATAATTCCTTTACATCCATCTTTTAGGAAATAAGTGATGCCAGTTCATTGTCTAAGTGAGATGTTAATAACTGCTTACCTGCTCTATCTAGCAGAAACACTCTCCTAACCTTCTTGACTGATTTATTAACTTTCATAATCATAGTTGGTATAATGACATCATGATCGCTAATTCCCATTTCTGTACTGACATTGTCGATAAGGTCCAGCCTATTTGTAGGTATAATGTCTAAGATATATCCATTGCATCTCGGCTGCTGAGCTAGTTGCTCAAGACAGTTTTCAGAAAATATGTTCAAAAGTATTTCAGATGACTGTTTGTCTGTAAACCCCCCGCCCCTCCCCGCCGCCACCACCACCACCACCACAATGAATCCATAGGCATCCCAGTCCATACTCGACAGGTTAAAGTTGCCTCCCCATTGACTGTAGACTTCCTTTCAAAGACTCTAGAACTGTCACAGCAGAATCAGATGGCCAGTAAAAACATCCAACAATTAACTTGGTTTCACTTACACCTGTTCACCTGTTATATGCGACCAGATGACTTCACTGTCGCATGCAACATTGATCTCAATAGAGGCAATATTTTTGTCAACTGCAATGAACAATCCCCTTCCTATGCCCTCTAATCTGTCTCTCTGATGTACATTCCATGACTCGCTAAATATTTCAGAGCTTTCCACTTCACGTTTCAGCCAGCTCTTGTTCCCAAGAATAATTTGAATGCGAGAACTTTCCTGGAGGGAAGGAGGACATCTATGTTCAACGAAGGAGGGAATAGATGTAAAGTTCTGAATAAATTGCAAAAGATAATGAGACTGTGCCCTGCCTACAACAACACTTTTGTCTTCAGGTGCAAAAGGTAAATTAAAACAACAGCTGGTCTATAAACATTTGCAGTGTTATTGTATGAGACGATTGATGAATACATCTTCCTACTAACGGAAAATGAATATGTGCACATTGAAAAAGTGAAGCATTAGTAGCCATTGAGCAACTACGTGCATAATTTTATGTTAGTATTAAGTTTCCTTCCAGTGAACATTGCATGGACACAAACTTGGATAAATATGGAACACAATGGTTCGTGTTAGGTACCAAAGCAAAAGGGCTGCACTATACTATAAATAACTATAAGTATAAAAATATGTGTCTGATTGTGATAGTGTGAATGTGTTGCATATGAAAAGGCTATAGTATGTCAGACATTATAAAAGTTAAATTGAGGTCTCATACTACCAAACCACGAGGGGGTCAGACCAGATATAAATACCAGTATTGATAAGAGCACCAAGCACATGTGTTTATGGTGCATTTGCACATGATGACAATCCACCCAAACATTGCCTTACAGCTATTCACTGACACAACAACATATTTATACACATCATGATACACAAGAGTGACATCCTGTAGTGAAAAACGCATAAATTACAATCAGTGCTGGAATTTTAAACAGTTGATGTTGATGACTTGTGTAACACGGTACTGTACAGTCAGAATTTACCAGTAGGTAAGAAACACTAAATGAGTGAGTTAACACAAAAAGAATAAATGTTCACGAAGAATGTACTCATTGGTTCTTTTATAGATAAACGAAAGTCTGTAGTAACAAGAGTAGAATGAATGCTTCTTGCTTTCTGTATAACCATTCCTGTACATTAGTAGACACCTTCCAGCAGACTTGCAAGAGAAGGCGTAGCTTAGTGTAGCTATGCTGATTCATCGGCTTTTACATTCCATGAAGTTTTCTTCTCTTCAACATCTGGAATGACGGACACTCGCATCAGATAGGATCTGTGAATGGAGGTTTATGCACATCATGTGAAACTTACATACACACATTGTCCTGTTAATACTGAAAGATGAAACTTAAATTGGATTGACTAATGTCTTTATGTAAAGCAAAACTATGTGAATACAATACTTAAAAATACCATATGCTCATAATGGACATTTAAAATAAAAGTTGCTGTCCTTGAGCAAAAGGTTGTAAACTGTTATAAAATCATACATTGTAAAATTCACTTGTATGTATTCCATTGTAAGACAAGGACTATGTTGAAAGATCACATCTCAAAAATGACTGTGAAGTTAAATGAATGCTTAACAAGTGAAGCAAATGAGTAATCATGTTTTGAAGTGAAAAACAAGTGTGAGGGCTTAGTGGGACAACAGACATTTTACAAAAGAGAAGTTTTGGTATAAAGCAGAAAACATTTTAAACTTACCTTGACCTCGATTACGTGTTGACATGGTGCTGAATGCACAAGTTGGGCACGATCACTGAAATATGTGATGGAGAACCGCTGCCCCGGGCCATAAATGCACACCACAGCACACCACTTTGAAGCAATATGATGAACACATTCTGAGCAAACTTTATGATAAGAAGTAAAATGGTCTCACAAACTTGGACAGCCTCTCTGTAGCTGTGTTACCAATGAGATCACAAAGAGTGCACACCACTTATAACACGTGACATACATATTCTTAAACATGCCGGTAGCAGGCAACAATTATACTACGATAATGAAAACAAACACTTTCTTTTTCAGATGTGCTTGTTGTAAATTATTTGTAAACATAAATGTACATATTATAACTCTGACACATCCTGTGCAAAGACCAAATTAAAAATTTTGCCACCAATAAAGATCTTTCATTCCCACACAGGCCAAAAATCATAATACTTTTGTTTGTGATTGGGAACTGTTATCCTTGAAAGTAATATTTGTGAACAAAGTAAAGCAGGGTGTTAATATTTGGTGATAATGTGATACAAGGAACTGTATTTAGTGGAATAATTATTAGAAATAGTGAAGAAGTATTTAATTTTTGTGAATGTGCTTTATTAGTTAGTAAGTTGTAAATAAAGAATTAAAGAGATAACAGATACTGGTAAATGTCAAGATATGTTTGTGTAAGAGATATAATATTTGCTCTGAAAGGACATCTGTATGATTTGTCGTAACATTTTAAGGATTTATGTAAAAGTGATGGTACCAAAGTTAAACATGTTTGTTATTTGAAGAAATGTAATAGTGAAAGAAAGCTCTTTAAACATGTAAAATGAATATTTAATTGTTAATAAAAACCAACTGCTGCAGATCTTTAATCAAATCGTTATTGTGCATACCTCTTTTGTAATGTCAGCTTCTCATACATGATATTGTAGTAATTAATTTGGTTACTAAGTTACTTTGCAAAGCTCATCTATGTGTAATCAAATTAACTGAGTATGAAATGAATAGGTACCTGACAGAAATTAACTAGAAGTTTCAACAATATCAAAAGTAATAAGATTTTGAGATTAATAATTTGATTTGATTCTGAGATTGTTTGGTCTTCACTGTAATTTCCATCCACTTAATTTGAATTTAATATTGATAACACTGAACTGTGGGTGGACAGTGGATATTATGTGTTGTATTTTTAAACATTTTCTGCAAATTTATACAATATCTACTAATGTCTTTTTTTAAGGCATGAGAAAATGAGTGCTGATTGTTGTCAGTAGAACTAGAAATGGCTCATTCAAAAGACTAGTGGATGCTGGTGGTCAATTTGAGAAATTAACTGAGACAAAAATAACTGAACAAAGTATTTAAGTAAATAAAACCTGGATAGTGTAAGTGGCAAATTAATGTACTGGGCAACACACATGTTGAATAATAGTGTGTGTGAAAGAATGAAAATAACTTTTGAAAGATTGCCACCTCACTAAACACCAGTGTAAGACTGCCCTCAAATTTCTTGTAAAAATTAAATTAAATTGATAAAAAAATTTCAGAGGGTCAAACATTTCTTCAAAGCAAGCTGTACATCTATGTATTGTAGTGGAATTGATGATTTTACATTTTGTGACATCTATTTTGCATGGCTATGATCAGCTTTTCCTGATTTAATTTGTAAAAATCTAATGTATGAAATGATTACTTATTAGTTTTCTAAACTGGTGTGCAGTTGAAAATTTGTGCTGGTGGATGTTAACATGAATCTCTTTTCCAAAGAATTTATACATCGGTAATGCTTATATCTGATAAAAGTTTAAATCAAGCATTGGAAAGTCCAGGATGGAATAACAACAATATGGAAAGGACAGATAAACATACAGCTTTTGGAATAAGCCCTCCATCAGAAGTAGAAAACACACACACACACACACACACACACACACACACACACACACACACATAGGGCCACTGTCATCCCTGGGAACTATGATTTGACTGTGACAGTGTCTGTGGTGAGCAGAAATCTAGCTGAGGTATGTAGTGGAGGTACTTGAAGCTTGCAAGCATGAATGGGGACAAGATAGGGCTATTTGGTGCTGCATTGGGTGGCTGTGCTGCAGTGCTGCAGGAGCAGTTGAAAAGGGGTCAGAATAGGTGCAAGGAGAAAAGTAGAGTAGGGAAATGGACTATGTAGGTTTGTTGGTAGGACAGAATGCATGTTTAGTACTGGAGTAGGAGCAGGGAAGTGTATGGGCTGTTGAAAGACAGGGACTAGAGAAGGTAAAGGCCAGGGAATTATGGGGGCAAATGATATATTGCAGGGAGAGTTCCCTCCTGCACAGTTCAGAAAAGCTGATGTTGTTGGGAGGTATCCAGATGGTACAGGTTGTGAAGCAGTCATTAAAGTGAACCATGTCATGTCAGCCAGCGTACTTGAAAACTGGGTGATCCAGCTCTGTCTTGGTCACAGTTTGGTGGTGGCCATTCATGCACACAGCTAGCATGTAGTTGTCACGTCCATGTAGAATGCAGAACAGTTGTTACAGCTAAGGTCGTAGATCATATGAATGTGGTCATAGTTGATCCTGCCTTTGCTGAGGTAGAAAAGGACTGTGAAAGAACTGGAGGAGGTTGTAGTGGGAGGATGTATGGGACAGGTGTTGCATCTATGTCTATTGCGGGGATATGGGATATTACAGGGATAGGATGATGTTATGTGAGTGCGTTTTGCTGTACTATGAATTTGTTTGTAGATGATACCTTGAGAGAAATACAGCATGAGGATGTAGTTGATATGGTGACCACCAAGGAGGCCTTGTTTACTCTTTTTATGAGGATATCATTGCACATTCTTGTATTGTATGAGTGAAGATCTGAGTTGGTTTTGTAATTATCAATGTGCATTTTTATATTAACAACACTTTTTTTATATAGAGGCATGGTAAGGGTAGAATATTTAGTTGCTGAAATAACTGTTTGGAAGGTGTTAGCCTTTTACTGTTTGAAATTATTCTAACTGCTCATTTTTGTAGGGTGAAGATTGTTTTCATGTTTGCCTTATTATGACCCCAGAGGGTTAGGCTATAGGTGATAGCAGAATGGATGTAATTCAAAGTAAACAGTTCTGCTACACTCTCTACTACACACAGTACTAATTATGCGTAATGCAAAACAAGCAGAGCTTAACTTGTTAGTGAGGTAGAGGATGTGAGCTTTCCAGTCTAAATTTTCATCAATTTGCACACCTAAGAATTTTGTGGCAGCTACCCTTTCAATTTGTTTATTTTGAATTTTGAGGTTCACATCATGGTGAGACTTTGTTTTCCTGTAATATATATAATTAGTTTTTGAAATATTTAAGGTTAGCCTGTTCTGTTGAAACCAGTTTTGTGTGTATTCTGAAACCCTGGTTGCAGCTGTTGGCAATACCCTATTTATGTCTGTTACAACAACATTTGTGTCATCAGCAAACAAAGTTATGTGTGTACCACTGACTGGGATCTTGATATCATTAATACATGTAAGAAATAAGAGAGGTCCTAGAACACTGCCCTGGGGTACTCCGATTGGCACAGTTTGCATGTCCGATCCGTACACAATGGTTTGGTTTTTATTGTTTGCTGAGGTAATTTCTACTACCTGTTTTCTATTGTGGAGATATGACTGAAACCATTTTAATGCAACTCCTCGTATACCTATAGCTTCTAGTTTGTCTAGCAAGATATGATGATTAACAGTATTGACTGCCTTCCTGTATTGTTATTTCTGTCAAATCCTATTACAATGCTTTTGATGAATTGGGTAATTGCTGTTTCTGTACTCACGCCTTTGTGAAAATCATGTTGGTTTACAGACAAGAGAGAGAATTTTTCGAGGTAATTTGTAATTATATTTTTCATGACAGTCTCTACTATTTTTTTGAAAATACAGATAACAAAGCTATTGGTCTATAGTTTCCTACTTCATATATATTACCCTTTTTATACAATGGTTTTGTTTTTGAAATTTTTAATCTTTGTTGGAACGCCCCTTCTGTTAATGATATGCTTATGATATGTGAGAGTGGTTCTGCTATGACACTAGCGCATTTAATTATGACTCTACCTGGTACCTCATCAATTCCAGAGGACATTTTATTCTTCATTGTTTTTATTATCTTAAGAACTTCTAATTTATTTGTGGGACATAGCAATATTGAATTACCACTTTGCTCTCTTTGAACTGTGGTACTACTATTACTAGCAAAATTTTTACTCAGACTGACTGGAGTGTTTATGAAATAGTCATTTATGTAATTTGCTAGAGTACCATTTCTGATTAACACACCTCACTCATCTTTTAATACAATGTCATCTTGCTTTTTAACACTTTTTGTTTCCTTTTTTACTATATTCCATATTGCTTTCGACTTGTTTGCTGTCCCTATGATTACTTTATCATTGTGAATTATCTTGGCTGTTTTAATTACTTTGTTATAAATTTTCTTATATATCTTAACATATTCTGCTAAGTGATCATCTTGGTTGTCTTTTCTCAGTTGATTGAGATGTTTTATCTTTTGACTGGACTCTCTGATAGCAGATGTTATCCACTGGCTGCTGTTTCTTGGCATGACATTAATTCTTGTCTCAAATATGGACATGAAATAAAATGCATTTAATGATTCATCAGTTGATGATTTTGAGTACAAATCTTCCCAGGTTTCTTTTGCTAACAGTTGGATAAAAATATTAACCTTTTCTGTGTAGAAGTGCCTTTTATATTCCCACTTGTACTTAACCACCTCAGGTACAGAAGAATTTATGCATGTTAGTAGTGTGTTGTGGTCTGAAAGACCTAAGTTTATGTTTTGTGCCTCAGTAACATCATTTTCAATATTTGTAAAGATGTTATCTAATAGAGATGAAGACGACTGTTATTCTAGTGGGGTCTGTGAAGAATGGTTTCATATGAAAGCTGTTTAGGATACCCAAAAGCTGTCTTTTTTCTTCATTTTCAATTAACAGGTTGATGTTAAAATCCCTACATAGTAATAAGTTCACTTCATTGTTATACAAAATGTTTAGCACTGCTTCCATATTTTTAAGAAATATGTTTTTGTCACCTAGTGGTGACCTGTATATTGATATGACAATTAGATTTTTACGCTTCTCCTCAGATTTTTGCTCTATGGCACATGATTCAAAATGCTTCTCGAGATTTAGATGGTATGTTTCAGATCTAACTTTGTGCTGCAGCCCAGCCCTAGTATATATGCATACTCCACCATTTTTACAAACACTGCAGCAATAATGAGATGCTAATTCAAAATTGCTTATATTTATAAGACTTAATTCACTGACCCTGCACCAATGTTCTGATAGACAAATACAAGAGATATCTACAAAGTTGTTTATGGCGACTTCTAATTGTAACACTTTATTCTTCAGACACTGAATGTTTTGACTCATTATCTTGAAACTTTTGTAAGTATTTGTTATTTTGTCAATACCTCTTGAAGTGCTGCTTTGTTACTGATTTTTTATACTTATCTGCAATTTTTCAGGTTTATTTGTCACCATCTCTTCCTTTTCTTCGTTTGGTGCCATAAAAAATCATCACTAAGTGAAGCAGCTGTACCTAGCCTTTGGCTCCTCCTCAGACAGTGTTGATCAGCTGCTACTGTTGTTGGAAGTTCATTGGTCGCTGCTGTTGGTGCTGTCGGCATGTCGGCAACATGCTTTCTCGTACAGTGACTGTGTTTGCTTTTCTTACTGATACTGTTTCTGGGGGAGGTGGGGCTGCTGCTGTAACTGATGTTGGTTTTTCCTCAGATACTGATGGTTCTTCTGCTGTTGATTTAGATTTAGTTGTTATTGCTGTTTCCTCTGTTGTCATTGTTTTTGTTGATGTTGTCGTTGGTGGTGGCAGTGGTGATACTGCTGCTTCTTTGTCTTCTGCAGGTGATATTATGCCTAAAAAATTCTTGGTGTGTTTATTGAGTATGGTTTCTGCTTCTTGGTGATGATCAAGTGGTAACGTTATTTTTGGGGCTTGCAAAATTTGTGCTTCATTCACTACCGTCCTTTTGGCTGGAACCATTTCATAATTTAAGGCTGTTTTACGATTTGATGTTTTGTTTCTGGCCTACTGGGTTAAACCACGTCGTAATTTGCAACTGATTGGGTGCCTTACTGTTTGCTGCTGGCCAAAAACGGTTTGTAATTTGCCTTAGATTGCTACTTTTCCTGGTTTCTTTATTGTCAGGCGAGATACTAGTAAATATTTTATCAGCAAGAACCTCTTTTCCTATTCATTTAAATGAAGGCCGTGAGCTGTATAGAACCTTTGATCTAAAATGATTGTGTCTATAACATGAACATTCTGGAAATGAGTACATATTTCCGTGAAACTCTTGTTAGCGACATTAATTTCATGGTTTATGCTTGACCAACTCAGTAAGTCATGACATTGTGGGACATCCACAAAGTGAATATTTGTGCAAGTTAAATTATTTAGACAATTTCACAGTTCTGTGCTAGCCTTGTATGATTCATTTCTATGAACTTCATTAGCTCCTCCAAGCAAAACAACAAAATCATCCTTAGTCAAGCTAGTTACTTCATTAAATTTTGTTAGGTTCATCAGTTCTCATAATGGGGCTCCAGGCTTCACAAATCCACATGTCCTGAAGTTGTATTTTTCTGTTAATACTGCAGAAATTCCCCGGATGTGACTATCGTCGAATACACAGATCTTCTCATGTTTTCCAATTTTTGCACTCAGGCGATCAATTAGCAACGGTCTCTTTACTTTATGTGGTTCATTTCCAAACTTTTTGGCTCAGACTGGCGTGTTCAGAGAATCTTCAGCATTGTGCACAATAAGGTTTTGTGATTGACTGTTTTTAAGCAGTAAGGTTTCACTGTTTTTACACACAGGAGTTTCAGTTTTATTTTGAGATTGCACTTCCTGGTAGCAGTTTTATTCTGTTTTCCACCTGTTTCCTGATGACAAATCTTCTTTGTTCATCAGCGTCTCACATATTCGCGATTGAAGTTTCTTCATGTCCATTTTTAAAGCACCGATTATAAATTGTAAACTGAAAATACGTCAATTAAGCTTTGAAATTTTATCCTTACAATTTACACACGTTTTCTTTTTACCACCAAAATTTACTTTTTTCCGTGAAGAAGTATGGTTTACTTTTACTCGCCACCATCTTGCTGAGTTGATGTCATTTGTGTAAGATGGTAGGTTATGTGTAATAAGTTGAAGGTCTTGGTCCGTGACGGCAGAGATTGTCTCTGTGGGGCCACAGTAACCAGCCGAAATGGACTGTCCTGATGATAGGGTTTATGTACTTTAGGAATCCTGTAGAAGGTAGGAGAGCAGGGAGTGGTGGGGATGAGGAGAAAGGTAGCCTCAGGAGAGAGGTTCCAGGATGGACCTAAGGATTTCAGGAGGGACTAGAAATCATGCTGAATTGCTGGAATGGAGTCAGTGTGACAGGGTTTATAGACATATGTGTCTGACAGCTGATGGAGGCCCTCTGCCATGTAATTCCTCTGCTTAGTAACCATGCTGTCACAGCCTTTGTTGGTAGGTAGAGTTGTTAAGGTCAAAATTAGGTTTTAGGTGGTATATTGTGGTTATTTCTGTGATTGTGAGGTTGGTTTCCATGTTGAGGAATTTGGGGAATGGTGGCGAGGCAAGGTTCAATGTTAAGAAATTCTGGGAAGTTAACAGAGGATGATTTGGGGGCAGTGGGAGTGGATCTGGGTTAGATGGAGTAGTAAATTGAGTCAGATAGGGTCAAATATTGGTTTTTGGATCAAGTCTGGTTGGTACTGTTAGTGATGAAAAAGCATTTCCACTGGAAAGACTGGAAGAAAGAGAGAGCTCAGGTTGGTTGAATTTGGGAGTGGTGCAAAAGTAAGAAGTTTGGAAAGGACTGATACTTCTGTGAGACAGAGGCTTTTGGTGGATAGGTTCATGACTGTGTTGTGCGTCAGTTTAGGCTCTGGATTCTCTAGGGTGGCAGGAGTGAGTTTCTGAGGGTGTAACAAATGCAGTATGTCAGCAAGCCAGAATCTGGCAGCTATGAGGATTTGTGGGGGGAGGTTTAAGGGAAGTCCTGCCAGTGGTGGTGGGTAGTGGTGGCCAAGGCAGGAAAGTTTCATGGATATAATTTTCAAAAGAGTAGTATTCAATGTCTGTAATTTTGTTCATCAAAATATCAAAGAGTGGAATAATCCCATACTTAAATAACACAATTACTGAAACTTCCTGGCAGATTAAAACTGTGTGCTCGACCAAGACTCGAACTCGGGACCTTTGCCTTACGCGGGCAAGTGCTCTACCAACTGAGCTACCGAAGCACGACTCACACCCGGTACTCACAGCTTTACTTCTGCCAGTACCTCGTCCAAGGCAAAGGTCCCGAGTTCGAGTCTCGGTCGGGGACACAGTTTTAATCTGCCAGGAAGTTTAATATCAGCGCACACTCCGCTGCAGAGTGAAAATCTCATTCTGGAAACATCCCCCAGGCTGTGACTAAGCCATGTCTCCGCAATATCCTTTCTTTCAGGAGTGCTAGTTCTGCAAGGTTCGCAGGAGAGCTTCTGTAAAGTTTGGAAGGTAGGAGACGAGGTACTGGCAGAAGTAAAGCTGTGAGTACCGGGCGTGAGTCGTGCTTTGGTAGCTCAGTTGGTAGAGCACTTGCCCGCGAAAGGCAAAGGTCCCGAGTTCGAGTCTCGGTCGGGCACAGAGTTTTAATCTGCCAGGAAGTTTCATATCAGCGCACACTCCGCTGCAGAATGAAAATCTCATTCTGGGAACACAATTACTCTTTATTACAAACCAAGTGTAACATAGTAACAATGATGAAGAAACCAAAGATACATGCTTTATAATCTCTCAAGCTGACCATATGTTCATATATTAAAAAGAAGGCTATCAATAGCGTTGCCACTTTTTGATGTAAGAAATAAGGGATATTTACCTAAAAATATTGGATTTTTCACAAAAATAAGCAATAGTTTATAAATGCTTGGAAATCATACATTTCATAGCAATTTTAATTACATTGTAATTAGTGTAATTAATGGAAATAGGTAATTATTGAAATTCATAAAAGGAACTAATAACTTACACCCTCTTATATGTGCATGCAGTACAATGACTTAGGTACGACAAAACGTGCAGAAAAAACATTAAAGAAATACCGTGTTTTATCCATCTGTACTTGATTGACTGATCTTTCCTTGTAACATTCACCAAAACAGTCTTGCTGTGCTGGTACTGTGAGTGACTGCAAGCAAGGGGAAACTACAGCCATAATTTTTCCCGGGGGATTACAACTTTACTGTATGGTTAAATGATGATGGCATCCTCTTGGGTAAAATATTCTGGAGGTAAAATAGTCCCCCCTTTGGATTTCTGAGTGGATACTACTCAGGAGGGCATCATTATCAGGAGAAAGAAAACTGGCGTTCTACAGGTCAGAGCGTGGATTGTCGGATCCCGTAATTGGGCAGGTAGGTTAGAAAATTTAAAACGGAAAAGGATACGTTAAAGTTAGATATAGTGGGAATTAATGAAGTTTGATGGCAGGAGGAACAAGACTTCTAGTCAGGTGAATACAGGGTTATAAATACAAAATCAAATAGGGGTAATGCAGGAGTAGGTTTAATAATGAATAAAAAAACAGGAGTGCAGGTAAGCTACTATGAACAGCATAGTGAATGCATTATTGTAGCCAAGATAAACATGAAGCCCATGCCTACCACAGTAGTTCAAGTCTATATGCCAACTAGCTCTGCAGATGATGAAGAGGTTGATGAAATGTATGATGAGATAAAAGAAGTTATTCAAATAGTGAAGTGAGATGAAAATTTAATAGTCATGGGTGACTGGAATTTGATAGTAGGAAAAGGAAGAGGAGGAAAAGTAGTAGGTGAACATGGAATGGGGGTAAGGAATGAAAGAGGAAGCCGCCTGGTAGAATTTTACAAAGAGCATAACTTGGTTCAAGAATCATGAAAGAAGGTTGTATACATGGAAGAGGCCTGGAGATACTGGAAGGTTTCAGATAGATTATATAATGGTAAGACAGAGATTTAGGAACTAGGTTTTAAATTGTAAGACATTTCCAGGAGCAGATGTGGACTCTGACCACAATCTATTGGTTATGAACTGTAGATTAAAACTGAAGAAACTGCAGAAAGGTGGGAATTTAAAGAGATGGAACCTGGATAAACCAACAGAACCAGAGGTTGTATAGAGTTTCACGGACAGCATTAGGGAACAACTGACAAGAATGGGGGAAAGAAATACAGTAGAAAAATAATGGGTAGCTTTGAGGAATGAAATAGTGAAGACAGCAGAGGATCAAGTAGGTAAAAACATGAGGGCTAGCAGAAGTCCTTGGGTAACAGAAGAAATATTGAATTTAATCGATGAAAGGAGAAAATACAAAAATACAGTAAATGAAGCAGGCAAAAAGGAATAAAAACATCTCAAAAATGAGATTGACAGGAAGTGAAAAATGGCTAAGCAGGGATGGTTAGAGGACAAATTTAAGGATGTAGAGACATATATCACTAGGGTAAGATAGATACTACCTACAGGAAAATTAAAGAGCCCTTTGGAGAAAAGAGAGCCATTTGTATGAATATACTTCACCAGCGGCTGCCTTGAGCAGCCGCTGGTGAAGTATCAGTGCAGCAGCAGTGCAGTAGCGAGTCGCATATTTTGCTTTCATATTTATTTTGTAGCTTGATTCTTAATTTCTTTCCGAGTGTTTGTGCACTTGCATATTTAATTACATAAAATCCTTGCGTATTCTCGTATTTGAGAAGAGTAATATTGCTTATTGATAGCCGTAGAGTATAAATTCGCGGAGTCATTAGATATTTGCAGTAGGATGGATAGGGTGTGATGCGTGCTGTGTGCGGGTGCAGGCAGAACTGGCTGCAGCTCACGAGCAACTGAGTGTGCTGTTGGCCACGGTCAGCCTCGACGTGCAGCGACGGCGGAGGGTCTGGCACGTCGCTTGAGACCCCCCCCCCCAGGTGTCTCTTGTTGCGTCCGCTGACTCAGCCACTGAGGCACCTTCTAGTGTACCCGGCGCGTTGGGGCCACCCTCACCTCAAGGCGGAGGGCCAATGTGGAGGGTGGCAGGCTGGCCTCGCCTGTTCATCTTGTCAGTGGGCAGGTGGCCGCTCCTTCAGCAGGGCCTGAGCAGGCACACAGGGGCAAAGGCTTGCTGGTTATTGGGAACTCCAACATTAGGCGGGTGATGGAACGCCTTAGGGAAATAGCGTACAGGGCTGGAAAGAAATTCAATGTGCACTCGCTTTGTCTGCCGGGGATCCTCATCCAAGATGTGGAGGCGGCCTTGCCTGCGGCTATCGAGCGCATGGGGTGCAGTTGTCTGCAAGTAGTTGCTCATGTTGGCAGCAATGATGCCTGTTGCTTGGGTTCTGAGGCAATCCTCAGTTTGTGCAGGTGGCTAGCGGATTTCGTGAAGACCGCTGGCCTCGCATGCGGGGTGCAAGCAGAGCTCTCTATTTGCAGCATCGTCCCCAGAGTGGATCGGGGTCCTTTGGTTTGGAGCCGAGTGGAGGGTCTCAACCAGAGGCTTTGTCGACTCTTTGACGGTCTTGGCTGCAGATTTCTAGACTTATGCTGTTGGGTGGGGAATTGTAGGATGCCCCTAGATAGGTAAGGGGTGCACTACACAAAGGGAGTGGCTACTCGGGTAGCAGAGTACTTGTGGCGTGCACATGGGGATTTTTTAGGCTAGGCAGTAGTGCGAGGTGTCCTGATGAACACTCACCAGTCGACGTGCAGGCAGGGAAATCAGGACGCACTCAGTATAAAGACACTTCAGCTATAAAAATATTAGCAGTAAATTTTCAGAGTTTTAGGAATAAAGTTTCTGAATTTACTGCCCTCCAGGAAGTGTGTGGCATGCAAATTATTCTCGGGACTGAGACCTGGCTGAGTCCTGATATAGGAAATTCTGAAATATTTAGTGAGGGTTGGAACGTGTATCGGAAAGACAGATTAGACACTGTAGGAGGTGGTCTTCATTGCAGTTGACAAAAATATTGTGTCTACTGAGGTCGAAGTAGAGTGTGATTGTGAAGTTATCTAGACATGTTTAACAGGGCTAGGGGAAATAAAATTAATTGTGGGCTGTTATTACCCGGCCACCAGGTTCCACCGTGGCAGTTCTAGAATCATTCAAAGGGAGTCTACATTTTTTATCGCAGAAGTACCCGGATCATGCTATATTAGTCGGAGGTGACTTCAACCTACTTAGTATAGACTGGGATGTCTATTGATTCATTACAGTTGGTACAGACAAGCCGTAGTGTGAATTACTTTTGAACACATTATCCGAAACTGTCTTGAGCAGCTAAATCGACAGCCAACGCGTAATGGAAATATTTTAGATCTGATAGCCACGAACAGACCAGACCTCATCGATGGTGTCAGTGTTGAGACAGGGATTAGTGATCATGATGTTGTCATTACAACTATGGTTACGAAAGTTAAAAAGTCGGTCAAGAAGGCTAGGAGAGTATTCTTACTAGAAAGAGCGGATAAGCATTTGTTAGCATCCCACTTAGTAAATGAATTGACTTCATTTACTTACGGTATGATGGACATGGCAGAATTATGGGCAAATTTTAAACACATTGTAAATCACGCATTGGACAAGTATGTGCCGAAAAAGTAGGTTACGGACGGAAAAGACCCACCGTGGTTAAACAGCGCAATTCGGAGAATGCTTAGGAAGCAAAGGCAGTTGCACTCGTACAAGAAAGATTGGGAGAATGAGGACAGGCAAAAGTTAGTAGAGATTCATGCTGCTATAAAAAGAGCGATGCGCGAAGCATTCAACCACTACCACCATCATACCTTAGCAAAAGATCTTACTGAAAACCCAAGGAAATTCTGGTCTTACGTAAAATCAGTAAGCGCGTCGAAGGCTTCCATCCAGTCACTCACTGATCAGTCTGGCCTGGCAACGGAAGACAGCAAAACAAAAGCTGAAATTTTAAATTTAGTGTTTGAGAAATCTTTCACGCAGGAGGATCATACAAATATACCGCCGTTTGAGTCTCGTACAGATTCCCGTCTGGAGGACATAGTGATAGACATCCCTGGGGTTGTGAAGCAGCTGAATGGGTTGAAAATAAATAAATCGCCAGGTCCTGATGGGATTCCAATTCAGGTTTACAGAGAGTACTCTACTGCATTGGCTCCTTACTTAGCTTGCATTTATCGCGAATCTCTTGCTCAACGTAAAGTCCCGAGCGACTGGAAAAAAGTGCAGGTGATGCCTGTAGATAAGAAGGGTAGAAGGACGGATCCTCAAAATTACAGACCAATATCCTTAACCTCGGTTTGTTGCAGGATTCTCGAACATATTCTCAGTTTGAATATAATGAATTGTCTTGAGACAGAGAAGTTGCTGTCAATGCATCAGCATGGCTTTAGAAAGCATCGCTCCTGCGAAATGCAACTTGCCATTTTTTCACTTGATATATTGCGAACCATGGATGAAGGGTATCAGACAGTTGCCATATTCCTTGACTTCCGGAAAGCGTTTGACTTGGTGCCCCATTGCAGACTCCTAACTAAGGTATGAGCATATGGGATTGGTTCCCAAGTATGTGAGTGGCTCGATGACTTCTTAAGTAATAGAACCCAGTACGTTGTCTTCGATGGTGAGTGTTCATCAGAGGTGAGGGTATCATCTGGAGTGCCTCAGGGAAGTGTGGTAGGTCTGCTGTTGTTTTCTATCTACATAAATGATCTTTTGGATAGGGTGGATAGCAATGTGCAGCTGTTTGCTGATGATGCTGTGGTGTATGGGAAGGTGTCGTCATTGAGTGACTGTAGGAGGATACAAGATGACTTGGACAGGATTTGTGATTGGTGTAAAGAATGGCAGCTAACTCTAAATATAGATAAATGTAAATTAATGCAGATGAATAGGAAAAAGAATCCTGTAATGTTTGAATACTCCATTAGTAGTGTAGCGTTTGACACAGTCACGTAGATTAATATATTTTGGCATAACATTGCAGAGCGATATGAAATGGGACAAGCATGTAATGGCAGTTGTGGGGAAGGCGGATAGTCGTCCTCGGTTCATTGGTAGAATTTTGGGAAGATGTGGTTCACCTGTAAAGGAGACCGCTTATAAAACACTAATACGACGTATTCTTGAGTACTGCTTGAGCGTTTGGGATCCGTATCATGTCGGATTGAGGGAGTTCATAGAAGCAATTCAAAGGCGGGCTGCTATATTTGTAACTGGTAGGTTTGATCATCATGCGAGTGTTACGTAAGTGCTTCAGGAACTCGGGTTGGAGTCTCTAGAGGAAAGGAGGCGTTCTTTTCATGAATCACTACTGAGGAAATTTAGAGAACCAGCATTTGAGGCTGACTGCAGTACAGTTTTACTGCCGCCAACTTACATTTCGCAGAAAGACCACAGAGATAAGATAAGAGAGATTAGGGCTCGTACAGAGGCATATAGGCAGTCATTTTTCCCTCGTTCTGTTTGGGAGTGGAACAGGGAGTGAAGATGCTAGTTGTGGTACAAGGTACCCTCCGCCAAGCACTGTATGGTGGATTGAGGAGTATGTATGTAGATGTAGATGTAGAATATCAAGAGCTCAGATGGAAGTCCAGTTCTAACCAAAGAAGGGAAAGCAAAAAGTTGGAGTATATAGAGGGTCTATACAAGGGTGATGTACTTGAGGACAATATTATGGAAATGGAAGAGGATATAGATGAAGATGAAGTGGGAGACATGATACTGCATGAAGATTTTGACAGAGCACTGAAAGTCCTAAGTTGAAATGATACCCCGGGAGTAGACAACATTCTATTAGAACTATTGATAGCCTTGGGAGAGCCAGCCCTGACAAAACTCTACCATCTGATGAGCAAGATGTATGAGTCAGGCAAAATACCCTCAGACTTCAAGAAGAATATAATAATACCAATCCCAAAGAAAGCAGGTGTTGACAGGTGTGAAAATTACCAAACTATCAGTAACACGAATTCTTTACAGACGAATGGAAAAACTACGAGATGCTGACCTCGGGGAAGATCAGTTTGGATTCCATAGAAATGTTGGAACACGTGAGGCAATACTGACCCTACGACTTATCTTAGAAGAAAGATTAAGGAAAGGCAAACCTACGTTTCTAGCATTTGTAGACTTAGAGAAAGCTTTTGACAATGTTGACTGGAATACTCTCTTTCAAATTCTGAAGGTGTCAGGGGTAAAATACAGGGAGCGAAAGGCTATTTACAATTTGTACAGAAACCAGATGGCAGTTATAAGAGTCAAGGGCATGAAAGGGAAGGGGGGGGGGGGGGGGGAGTGAGACAGGGTTGTAGCCTCTCCCCGATGTTACTCAATCTGTATATTGAGCAAGCAGTAAAGGGAACAAAAGAAAAATTTGGAGTAGGAATTAAAATCCATGGAGAAGAAATAAAAACTTTGAGGCTTGCCTATGAAATTGTAATTCTGTCAGAGACAGCAAAGGACCTGGAAGAGCAGTTAAATGGAATGGACAGTATCTTGAAAGGAAGATATAAGATGGACATCAACAAAAGCTAAATGAGGATAATGGAATGTAGTCAAATTAAATCGGGTGATGCTGAGGTAATTAGATTAGGAAATGACAAACTTTAAGTAGTAAATGAGTTTTGCTATTTGGGGAACAAAATAACTGATGATGGTCGAAGTAGAGAGGATATAAAATGTTGACTGGCAATGACAAGGAAAGCATTTCTGAAGAAGTGAAATTTGTTAATACTGAGTATAGATTTAAGTGTCAGGAAGTCGTTTTTGCAAGTATTTGTATGGAGTGTAGCCATTTATTGAAGTGAAACATGTACAATAAATAGTTTAGACAAGAAGAGAACAGAAGCTTTCGAAATGTGGTGTTACAGAAGAATGCTGAAGATTAGATGGGTAGATCACTTAACTATTGAGGAGGTACTAATAGAATTGGGGAGAAGAGAAATTTGTGGCACAACTTGACTAGAAGAAGGAGTCAGTTGGTAGGACATGTTCTGAGGCATCAATGGATCACCAGTTTAGTATTGGAAGGCAGCGTGGTTGTGTAAAAATCATAGAGGGAGACCAAGAGATGAATACAGTAAGCAGATTCAGAAGGATGTAGGTTGCAGTAGGTACTAGGAGATGAAGAAGCTTTCACAGGATAGATTAGCATGGATAGCTGCATCAAACCAGTCTCTGGACAGAAGACCACAACAACATTCACAGAATATATATGTGTGCAATTGCCTGGCTCCATAACCTGATGTTTGTAATTTTGTTTAGCCAAAATTTCAGAATGAAATAAGCTTGGGATTATGTAACACAACTGCCCATTATTAGAAACCAAATGAGACATAGTAACAATGACAAAGAAGAAATAAGAGGTGCCTATTGATAAAAATAACATTCAATATAACAAGCTTATTTTCAACAATAGTATTCTTGCAAGTTGTGATCAATTTTATCATTCCCTGAGTGTTTATGTGTTCTATATTTTGTCACATTGGATTATTCTGTTAGCTGTTTTCATTATGTATCAGCATAATCTTGGGGGGGGGGGGGGTATGTGAGATGCAGCAGTTACATGCACACACCATTTGTATACATAATTGCCAAATTCTTATTCATCCAGAATTCCATTTAACTTTTACATTCAGAGCCTAGTTCAGCAACTACTGAAGACAGTAGCATACAGAATCATTTTATTGAAAGAAATATTCATAATACCTGTAAACTACATGCACGTCAAACTTCAGCCATGACAGAAGTTATATGTTTCAAGACTGGTGTAGCGTATTTGCAATCCATCATTTTCCTCTTTCAAGGGAAGTTTTACTTTGTCCAAAAACTTGGTGTTTGTAAAATTAATTTTTATTCAAATTCTCATTTTCTAGAATGTTACAGTCTTAAGATGTAATTTATTTCAAAATCCAGTGTTGCCCCAATTTTTCTGTTTCCAAAAATATGTACAGTTATTGAAATAACATTTTAGTTCATTAATTATTCCAATAATAAATTTTCACATTCTAGAGAATTCTGAGAACTTTGCAAATCCCCATGCACTAGTATCTATTATTTTGCCATTTTCTAGTTATACTGATTTTGGTTGGACAAATTTACATCACTGCCTATTTTATCTTTTACTTTTGCTATCCTTTATATTTAAAATGTACTAGTCTTGTGTTGTACCATTTTGTAGCTTTTCTAATATGTTTCTCTACAAATAGGCACTGTGTGCAAAGGCTCAGTAAGGTGCTATCTATTCATCAACAAGTGCACAATCTATATTCAGTTTCTAGTTTTCAGTTGTTTTCTGTAGCTCATTGTACAAACTTGTATGTATGTATGTATGTCTGTCAGAACCTATGGGTAATGTTCCATGTCAATCAGTGTCCAGGAGTAAATATGTAATGTTCTCTTCAAAACAACACGTTTAGTTATAATGTGACTTGTTAGTATTTGCTAGGCTAACATTAGCATAATTAGCTTACTGATTTGTGAGACTAAATGGAAAGAACTCCTGGCATTTTCTAAAATACTTGAGGCATTAATGAAAATCCGGGTAAAAAAATATATAGAAAACATGAACTAATAAATAACAGTCAACAGGGTCTTAGAGCAGGATACAGTACAGAAGTAGCCATCTCAGACTACACAACCAAAATAGTAAGAAATTTGGAGTTAAAATAAACATGTTAGTAGTAGTAGTAGTAGTAGTAGTAGTAGTAGTAGTAGTTTATTCATCCAGAGACAATTTACATTGCATGGATTTCGTCAAAAAAATACATAGTATGTATATACATACATATAGGGTGAACAATACTATACAAAATACAGATGTGCATAGTAGACCACATATCATCAGACCACATTGAAATAGCATGTACAACTTTCATTATTTACATTGATGTATGAGAAAGACTTTTTACATGGAATACACAGTTGATATTTAGATATAACACATACAATTCTAGCACTTTTGTACATAATATTTATTTAGATCATAGCAAAAGTCAGATAAAAATTACTATTGGCACAGAGTACATAAATATAATTGTTTGGTATGGAGCTATTCCAGGTATTCTTTTACACTATAATAGCAGTTGGTCATTAAAAATTTGAATACTGCTTCTTTAAATGAAGACAATTTTTTTATTTCTTTTATCTTTACCGGTAGTTTGTTATACAGTCTACTTCCTTGTATGTTTGTTTGTTTCTGCACCAAAGCCTTGTTAACTCTTTTTATATGAATGCCATTGTACTTTCTTGTGTTGTAAGTATGTAGATCCGAGTTGGATTGGAAATTGTTAATATTTCGTTTTACATTAATTACGCTTTTCTGTATATAGAGGCACGGTAGGGGTAGAATTGTTGGAATTAATTCAGGTTTTTCCTAAGCTTTCAATACAGTGAACCATGAAATACTACTAGGTAAACTTGAAGCAATAGGCATTAGGGGAATTGTCAAAAAATGATTTGAATCCTACTTGCAAAAAAGGTCACAAGTTGTTGAGCTTAGGTCATCTCACAATTTTCATAGTTTTAAATTCATATCAGAACCGAAGCAAACTGAAGTAGATATTCCACAGGGCAGCATCCTGGGTCCAACTGTTGTTTCTAATTTATATTAACAGGTTCCAGACAACTCAACCAAAAGTCTGTTATTTGCAGATGACACAAGTACCATAATTAGCAATATAAAATAATCTTTGTGTTCTACAGAAGAAAAAGTATTCTCATACTCACAGCCATGGTTTTATTGAAATAAGCTGACTTTAAATACAAAAACAAGTAACATCATACAGTATGCAAGTAAGGGTCAAGTGTAAAATATATACATGATACTGGAAAGCAAACAAATACAAAAGGTGTCTACTACAAAGTTTCTGGGAATGTGGATTGACCAACATTTAAACTGGAATGAGCATGTTGTGTATCTTACACAGAAACGCAGTTCAGCATGTTCTTTTTTCCTTAAAAATAATATTCAAGTTATGGGGCCCAGAATGTACTAGAGCTGTGTACTTTGATTAATTCCAGTCAGTTGCAAGCTGCGGCATATGTTTTTGGGGCAAAATCAAATCAAGATTAAAAGAAATATTTATTATACAGAAAAGAGCTATTTGTTTCACGACTAACAGTGCACCATGAACACACAGTAGACCCTTATTTAAACTGCTAAAGATACTAACAATACCATCTATGTATCTTTAAAAATTCCTGTAAATGATTAGTAAAATTCACTGTAATCTTCAAACCAACTCTTAACTACCATAATCTACAACACGAAGCATTGTAAAGACTTCCATATTCCCTATGTAGCAAAAACCAGAAGTCAGAATCATGTCAGTCACTTAGGAATAAAGCTTTTAAATGCACTTCCATCCCAAATTAAAGAGCTGGAAGACAAAAGTTAATTTAAGCATGAAGTAAAAAACTACCTCATGGATAAATGTTTCTGCAGTATCAGTGAATATCTGTCACAGACAATAAATTTAAACCTTTACTTGATTTCAATAATTTAAATGAATTTAAATTTATTTTCAAATTGTGAAACACACATAAAAATTCTGTTAAGTGTCCCCAACATGCATAAGGCACATTTAATGCCCTACATATGTTTGTCATGAGTATGTCCTTTTTTGGGTAAGTGTCTGTTCTCTATTTATGTACTATGTGTATGTAATGTGTTTTGCTTGTTTATCATGTTGTGTGTTGTTATCATGTATCACAAGTGTGATCTTCTGGATGATGAATAAAATAAATAAATGAAGAATGAGCTGGCCATCTACAGGGTTTATGACAGTAAATATTAATGATGTGAATGTTAGTCTCAACTGTGTTATCTACCATAATTTTGCTATTGATTAAAGCTTCTAATAATTGGGGTTTGACCGAGCGAGGTTGCACAGTGGGGAGAACACTACGGTTCAATCCCGGGTCCGGCCATCCTGATTTAGATTTTCTGTGATTTCCCTAAATCCCTCCTTTGAAAGGTCACGGCTGACTTTCTTCCCTATCCTTCCCTAATCAGAAGAGACCTATGACCTCACTGACTGATCTCGTCCCCCAAAAACAACTCAACCCAATTGGTTTTGATCTTTTAGAAATTGTTTGTGAAAGCCTAATAACCATCAAGAAGAAGAAAGCTAAAGAAGAAAATCTGCAAAACTAATGAGGCATATGAACAAGTTGTGTTGGCTGGTTTGTGAACCATATTTGGTGAAATGGTCTTTTATCCATCATCACAACAATTTCAGGCTACAGTGAAGAACAAACTGCCTGTGTGCTTGAAATGCTGTTGATTGAATTGTGGAAGAGTAGATTAATGCCTAAAACGCCTCTAAAGGAAATAAAAAGAAGTCAATATTTTGACAGATGAGAAAAAAAGGAAATTAAATTAGTTTCAACATTGAGTTCAGGCAGACTAAGAGGATATTAGATGTGCCAAATCAAAATAGAAGTCACATGGCCAAGATGCAGAAATATATTTTGGTTCTTGCAGAATCAGGATGATAGATATAGAAAGGAATATAAATAGAAACAATTAAACGTGAAAAAGAAATTCAGATTGTTTAAGTATTTCGAAAGAAGTCTGCCAAGTCAAACAGCAACTGGTTAGTCTATTCAATTTGTATGTCACATCCAGGCAAGACCAGCAATTGTATCAGTGTACAAACAAACTCAAAGTAGGTGGATATTCATACCACATGACACTTCATCATTAATGTTGAACAAAAAGTACATGAGAAGCATACGAGTGGGAATATATTTGTATGATATACTGAGAATAGAAGTGTTGTGCATTAGAAACCATATCTCTTGCTTTTATTTTATCAGTTTTAAAGTTTAAGAAATTAACTTGTGTTTAGGCTATGTGATTAGGTTTTCTGGACACCAGATGAAGTATGATTTGCATAGTGACATTCATTTGTACTGTATGAAGTGACAGTATATGGTATTTTAATATGTGACTTACATCAGATGCTATTACATCAGTTAAATTTTCCTTTTATAATTGGTACACCATTTTCAAGCTCTAAGAGAGGTACTGTCTTCTGTATCACTCTTTATGCTCATATTCTAACAGAACTTATAGGGAGTAATTTTTCAGAAAGTTCCTAATTTATATTATTTGTGTGAAGTACGTTTTCAGCATTTTACTTCAGCAAGACAGTAAGGTGTTTAACTAAACTTGAATGTAGGAGAAGCGTGGTTCAAATCCTCATTCAGACATCCAGTTTAAGAGTTTCTGCAGTTGCCTAAAATCATATCGGGTGAAATTAGCTCAGTCTGGATGGTATATGAGAATGCAACTTCCTTCACCTGTTTCAATCATTTCACAGCCCTCTGAAAAATACAGAAATTAAATGTACATGCTACATAGTAATACAAAGACTTTAATATCATACAAGCCTTCTGGAGTACTTGATGTTTCAGAGTTGAAATTAGGCTTCATGTTTTTTCTTTGGGTAGAAGAAGTTCACACAGTTTCATTAGAGACTTTATGTAGTGTGGTGAAATGACACCAAGTGCATACATGATAACCTTGATGTACTTAGAAAGTGCCTTAGTTAACCTTAGTTAAGGACCATCTTATAATAATTATGATAATTTTTATTTTGTTACAGGCCAGCTAAGGACTACTTTGAGATAACTATTTATTTCTCTTTTCCTTCATGTTCCTCTGAAATTCTTTGATTTTATCAGAATGAGTTCTTTTCCTCTCATCTGATCATTTGAAATGTTTGTTGTATCTTCCTGAAAACCTTTAAATTTCTAGACTCCTAGTCTGAGTTTCTCTCTGTTGAGTAAGGCCTCTTGTTCAGTCTGCACTTCTTCTAAGTCCTTTTCTGTCCTGCCTCCATATCCATTTTCTTTGTCTGTTTTCCTGGTCTGGAAGAATGTGTAGAACTTCTTTGCTAACGTGTCTTCCTACATTCTCTCTAGTTGTCTTTAGAGGTTAATAGATCTTTTCTTGCTCTCTTCTGCTATTTATGATTTAATTTTGATAAATTTTATAACTTTTTTGAAACTATGATATAGGTACGGTGTGCAAAACACTTTCTTTTCCATTTCCTCTGTATAATTTAAAGTTTCAATAAAGAGCAGCACCCCAAAACAGAATAGTGGCAGCCTACTCTACACAGAAGTCCCAATACAGCAGAAAGAAAATGAGTGTGCAATGTATCATGTTTGTTGTTTGTATGAACTTGAAAATTATCCTTGATACAGATGAACCAATTGCTTATATTTCAAAATAAAACAAGTAGCATGAAAATTTATTGTTAATAAATGTGTTATACTTTTAATTATGTTTTTATGTTTGCTGTTGGTTGGTAGTGATCAAATATTTCAGATTTGTAATTTTCAAGAAACATTCAGAAAGTTAATGCCCAAGAGTTAAAGTAAGCAAATGCAGTCAAAAACAGTAAGAAGATGTGTTTGTCTTAATGTAGCATGAACTGCCAAAATTAAGTTGTTATGTTATTTTTAATTCTCATGAAGCTGCCATATACAGTATTAGCAGCCATGTTTCCCGTTCATTGACCTTTAGAAAGTTAATGCCCAAGAGTTAAAGTAAGCAAATGCAGTCAAAAACAGTAAGAAGATGTGTTTGTCTTAATGTAGCATGAACTGCCAAAATTAAGTTGTTATGTTATTTTTAATTCTCATGAAGCTGCCATATACAGTATTAGCAGCCATGTTTCCCGTTCATTGACCTTTAACCCCTGCCACACATTACTATTCATAAGTGATCTGGTATAAGTTGTCATGTATTATCAAAAGCTTTGGAACTCAAGTAAGTGTTTATTGTCTTTAATCTTGTGCTGCTAAAATATTTAAAACAGTTATAAAAATCTTTCAGGGAATATTTTCTAAAATAAATGCATCACACATATATTGTGATTGTTTAGCAATCAGTAAATGTGATACATGTGATTCCATAATGTCTGCGTTTTCCTTACATTACATGAAATTTGCAATTTGTTATTTGCCTTTATACTGGAAGACATTTCTCAGGTTCATTACAAACTTTTATTCAGAAGATCAAGGATTAATATTTATGCAAACAGATTCAGATATGATGTTTTCAATTACCTTGAAGGTCCTTCTGTCAGAGAGGAAAGTGTTGTGTCGATTCCCTAAGGTCTCGACACAATGAGTGGCTAGGTGCACGCGAAACTAACGCAGACGGGCGTAAATTCTGAAACAGGAGACTGGATGAAAACTATAAAGAAAAGAAGAGAGATTTTAATATACTTAACTTTAATGTAGTCTTGTTCTTGTTGAAATACATCTCTTGCATAGTAGTAAGCAATTAGCAATGATACACATGGCGCCTTGCTAGGTAGTAGCGATGGACTAGCTGAAGGCTATTTAATCTGTCTCTCGGCAATTGAGAGGAATACTTGGTAGGTCTAGTCGCAAGCTATGTCGTCCGTACAACTGGGGCGAGGTCAAGTCCGTGTCTTCTGACCTGCCCTGTGGTGGCGCTACGTTTGCGAATACACAGTGGCGACACGCGGGTCCGACATGTACTACAGGACCGCGGCCGATTTAAGTTACCACCTAGCAAGTGTGGTGTCTAGCGGTGACACCACAGAAAGAACTCATCTGGGACTGACACGCATCTGCTGGGCTTTCTCGTAAAACTGTGAGAATATATTGTAGCTAATATTCTTAATAGCATTTCATTAAAGGAGTACTCTGCCCTATTTTCATGCTGATATTGACTTGATTCTTACTTCTTCACAGGTTGGAGTGTTGATGATGTGGATGGACAAAGAGCAAATAGACATCAGACATTATTTATCTGCAGGATGTGTGGGAGAAATTATGTTCACAAGAAGAACTTACTTAGGCACATCCGTGTAGAGTGTGGTAAAGAAGCTACATTTTCATGTGAATACTGTGATTTTGTTACGAAATACAACTTTTGCCTACAAAATCATATTCGTCGACTACATATGCTACAGATATCATAAGTAGTCATATGCCTGAAGTAAAAGTATTTCCACTTGCTCTTTATGTTTATCTTACTACAACATCTTTCTTCAGCATCACATGTTGAATGTCTATCATCAGTCAGCTGACACAACATATTGGGTCAGCTTTTTAACAGAAGCATCTGAAACTGACCTGTCACTGTGTATAAATCTTGAAATTTCATAGTGTACAATATTGTCTTTTTCAGATGTGTGTGTGTGTGTGTGTGTGTGTGTGTAAATTTATGAAACATTGTGACTCAATAAAACAGCAACTGTTATGTTGTTCTCTAAGATCATGTACGAGTTCTTGTTCTTTGCGTTTTAAATCATTGAGCTTGAATGTTTTTTCCCTATGAAGGTGACATTAATAACATTATTTATTTGAATATGTATTTGATTTTATATTCACTTGCCTTTGAGGTTTTTTTTTTTTTTTTTTTTTTTTTTTTTTTTTTTTTTTTTTTTTTTTTCCACCTTGAAGTTAATTTTGGCACTGAAGTGCCTAAGAGTCGATCAGAATCTTGAATCTATTGGATGGTAATACATATATGTATTCAAATGAGTGGAATTGTTATAGCTTGAAATGTGAGACAACAACTAAAGTTGATGTAATGTATGGTAATTAAAAACGGTATCAGTTAGTTCTGTAATTTGTAACTTCAACACTTGCAAAAATCTTTAATAGCTTGTCTGGCATGTCATTGTAGAATAGTTACAATAAACCACATAAAGCAATGGATCCAAAAATAATTGTGGTGAAAGAGAGACTGAAAGTAGTTACCAAAATACTTGTAGACTTAAGACTTTGTCAAAGTCACCAGTCTCAAATTAAAAGAAACAAATTCTATCCAAATAATTGCATGGTACACTGCGCAGTTAAATAATGGAAAATCGAGGATAGGAATGACAATGTTAAGAAAAGGATAGTTACTGCTCACCATATTGCAGAGATGCGGAATTGCAGATAGGTTCAACAAAAAGATTGTCAGGAAATAAGCTTTCTGCCAACAAGGCCTTCATCAGATATAGAGGACACGCGCGCGCGCACACACACACACACACACACACACACACACACACACACACACACACACACACGCGCATGTACGTGACCACAATCTCTGCCTGCCGAGGCCAGACTGCGAGCAGCAGCGCATGACGGGAGAAGCAACTGGGTGGTGGGGTAAGGATGTGGCTAGGGTGGGGAAGAGGAGGGATAGCAGGTAAGGTGTGGGGGATGGTAAAGTGCTGCTTGTGGGAGCATACAGGTATGAAGTGATTAGGTAGTAGGGGAGCTAGGGGCAGTTTTGGAGGGGGGGGGGGGGGGTAGTGGAAAAGGTGAAAAGTAAAAAGACTGTGGTTGCATTGATGGAATACAGGCTGTGTAGTGCAGGAATGTTAACAGGGAAGGGACTGATGGGTAAGGACAATGACTAATGAAGTTGGGGCCAGGAGTGTTATAGGAAAGTAGTATATATTGCAGGAAGTCTTACCATCTACACAATTCAGAAAAGCTAGAATTGGTGGGAAGGATCCAGATGACATAGGTTGTGAAGTAGTCATTGAAATGAAGAATGTTGTGTTGGACAGCATGCTCAACACCTGGGTGGTCCATCTGTTTCTTGGCCATAGTTTGTCAGTGACTATTCATGTGGACAGACAGCTTGTTGGTTGCCATGCCCACGTAGAATGCAGCACAGTGGTTGCAGCTAATCATTGTAGATCATACGGCTGGTTTCACAGGTAGCTCTGCTTTTTATGGGATAGGCGATGCTTGTGTGTGGACTGGAGTAGCTGGTGCTGGGAGGATGTATAGGACAGGTCTTGCATCTGGGTCTAATACAGGGATAAGAGCCATAAGGCAAGAGACTGGGAGCAGGGGTTGTGTAAGGATGGATGAGGATATTGTGTAGGTTCAGCGGGCAGTGGAGTAACACTGTGAGAGGGGTGGGAAGGATAGTGGATAGCACATTTCTCGTTTCAGGGCACAACAAGAAGTAGTCGAAAACCTAGCAGAGAATGTGGTTCAGTTGCTCCAGTCCTGGGTGATACTGAGTCACGAATAGAATGCTCCTCTGTGGCCAGACAGGTGGCATGTGACTGCAGAGATAAAGCACGGGAGATCTGTTTTTGTACAAGGTTGGGAGGGTAATTACGGTCTGTCAATGCTTCAGAGAGACCCTTGTTATATTTCGAGAGGGACTACTTATTGCTTCAGATGTGACAGCCATGGATGGCTGGTCTGTTCCTGCAATATGTAGTACATTCCCATAACCACCCCAGCCTCAAACTTCAGTAGTCATTGTCCTTACACATCACCCCTTGCTGATCCCATTCGAGCACTACACAGCCCTCTATTCCACCAAAGCACCCACAGTCTCTTTACTGCTCTCCTTTTCCACTACTCCCCACAGTCCTCCATCTAACTTCCCAACTGCACCCAGCCGCCCTATCCTCTCTCCACCTTACCCCTGTATGCTCCTGCAAGCAGCACTTTACTGTTCCCCATCCCTACCCTGCTATCCTTCCCACTCCCCCTCCACACCTCAGCCTCCTCCTTATCCCCGCCACCCGGCTGCTTCTCCTGTCATGCGCTACTGCTCAGAGTCTGGCATCAAAGCCAGAGACTGTGGTCGTGTGTGTGTGTGTGTTTTCCATTTTCTATTTCTCATGAAGAAGCTTACTTTCTTACAGTCTTTTTGTTATACATATCTGTGGCTGAGCATTTTCACTATATGGTGAGTAGCAAGTATCCTTTTCATAATATCGACACTGTCTAATTGCTATTGTGTTTCCTCATTGATAACTGCTATTGTCTTTCCTCACTAATAATTGCTATTGTGTTTCCTCATTGCACCATGCCCCTCACACACATGTCATAGTATACAGAACATTACTTCTACTTTCTGTGTGTATGAAATGGAATGGCTGTTAGTTGTATAATGTCCTAAGTTAGTGATTTACAGTAAATGAAATTGTTACTAGTTCATTAATAGTTTCACTAATTTTTCATTGTTTCTGAATTATCATAGAAGATAGTAGCTGGTCTCTCCATAAAGCTTCAATTCTACAATTTGTTCCACATCCTGTATGTTTTTGCATCAAATGTTAACAGTACTTCGAATGACTGCGTATGTATTAACTCTAGTGTCAGCCTCAATCCACTTTCCCTTTCAGAGTAATTGGTTTTTGGATGAAATCATTGGCTAAAACAATAATCTGAGCTAACTTCACAGCTTTTGATGCTAAAATAGTGCATAACAGGGTATATGAATGAGTACAGTCTACAATGAAGTCACTAAGACTAATTAAACATTTTCAAATTATGCTAGTGCATGTTATGAAGAGACAGTTATTTGTTAAATGGTGAATGATTTTGTCTGCAACGAATTCTTCTTAGGAAAAAGAAGTTATGGTACATATTAATGAAATTAATGATGTATTTGTACTGTACTGCTTTCTCTCTGTGGATTATATGCAGGCTATAGCACCACCTTATAATGTTACATAAAAATATTTGTGCACACTGGAAGAATAGTGATTTCATATTGATTTCCAAACTTAAGTGCTCTACCTGCCATTCAGTATTAAACATTGGTGAGTAATTCATTATCTGTTAATAACAGAAAATTTATCAATTCAAATTTAATTTGATCTTGTGAATATCTTTTTATGTATCATAAAATGGTGGGTGTCCATTAAAGAATTTCCCAGCTATACATTTTAATTATGGCATCTGTAAGCATTGTAGAGTGTTGGTTCAAGCTCACAATTAAAGAGGAACTGAAACTGTTTTACATAACCACATGAGCAAATACTGCTTTGTTGTTTTCCTGTTTGCAGCAACACATATAAAAAAGGTCGACTCCTGAGTGTAAGACATTTTGTGTTCTGCAGTTTTCTAAGTCTGCATCTGTAATTTCAGTTCAATATGAATTTTGTTCAAAGTTTAATTCTGATTCACCATGTAGCAAAAGCATCTGCTGATGGTATAGTCAATTCAAAACAATTGTATGTGTGTAAAAGGAAAGATATGGGAAACAATAGTTTCTGTAAATGATTTTGACTGAGTCAGAGTGTCTTACCTTTGTAGTGCTGAGAAATCTGTTCAGAAAGCAATTCTTGAACTTATATTGCCAAAGACAGATGTGTGGAAGGTTTTCAGAAAACATTGACACATGTGTCTGTACTGGTTACAGTTGGTACATGCTTTAAAGCCAGACCACTATGGTGCATGTTATGACAAGTTAAATGTTGCAGCAGGAAGATTACTTTCTTGACTGTATGGTGTTCAGTGATGAGGCAACTTTTCATCTAAGTGTCAGCAGTGCGTAAGTAGCAGCATTACTGCATTTACAAGGCAGTCTTGTATTTTAATAACTATTTAAATTTTGTGTCGAATTGTTTGTGCTCTCTGTAGATTAGTTCAGATGTATTTAGCATGGATAGGAACTACAACTGCTGTGTTCGGATGTGCGGATGTGGGCTGAGTTGGCATCCCTTCGCTCGCAGCTTCAGGCAGTGTTGGCTTCGGTCACACAGCTTGAGGCTGTTGCCGATGGGCATCACTGTGGGGGTCAGGATGGTGGTTTGTCGGGAATGGCCAGCTCATTCCACGCATCCCCCAATCGGACTATAGCTGTGGCTGTCCAGGATACTGCCCACATTGAGGCTGACCCCTCACCTATGGTAGAGTGGGAGGTCATCTCGAGGTGTGGCAGGGGGCGAAAGACATTCTGGAGGGCTGAACAGAAGGCCTCTCCAGTTTGTCTGACGAACCGGTTTCAGGCTCTGTCTCCAGATGATACTGATCTTCAGCTGGACACGGCTGCTTGTCCTGTTCCAGAGGTTGCCCCTCAGTCTGCAAGATCCGGGGGGTTGCAGAGGGTGGGCTTACTGGTAGTTGGAAGCTCCAACATGAGGTGCATGATGGTGCCCCTTAGGGATATGGCTGCAAGGGAGGGGAAGAAAACCAATGTGCACTCCATGTGCATACCAGGGAGCGTCATTCCAGATGTGGAAAGGGTCCTTCCGGATGCCATGAAGGGTGCAGGATGTGCCCATCTGCAGGTGGTCACCCATGTTGGCACCAATGATGTGTGTCACTATGGATTGGGGGAAATCCTCTCTGGCTTCCGGCGACTATCTGATTTGCTGAAGACTGCCAGTCTCACTAGCGGGATGAAAGCAGAGCTCACCATCTGCAGCATCGTTGACAGGACTGACTGCGGACCTTTGGTACAGAGCCAAGTGGAGGGTCTTAATCAGAGGCTGAGACAGTTCTGTGACCGTGTGGGCTGCAGATTCCTCGACTTGCACCATAGGGCGGTGAGGTTTCGGGTTCCGCTGGATAGGTCAGGGATCCTCTACACACAGCAGGCAGCTACATGAGTAGCAGGGGTTGTATGGTGTGGACTGGGCAGTTTTTTAGGTTAGATGGCCTCGGGCAAATACAGAAAGGGCAACAGCCTCAAAGGGTGCGGGGCAAGGTCAGGACTTGCGAGGACCAAGCAGCAATCGGTATTGTAATTGTAAACTGTCAAAGCTGCGTTGGTAAAGTACCGAAACTTCAAGCACTGATAGGAAGCACCAAAGCTGAAATCGTTATACGTATGGAAATTTGGCTGAAACCAGAGATAAATTCTGCCGAAAATTTTACAAAGGCACAGACGGTGTTTAGAAAGGATAGATTGCATGCAGCTGGTGGTGGCCTGTTTGTCACTGTTAGTAGTAGTTTATCCTGTCATGAAATAGAAGTGGATAGTTCCTGTGAATTATTATGGGTGGAGGTTATACTCAAAACCAAGCTAGGTTAATAATTGGCTCCTTTTACTGACCTCCCGACTCAGCAGCATTAGTGACAGAACAACTGAGAGAAAATCTGGAATACATTTCACATAAATTTCCTCAGCATGTTATAGCCTTACGTGTTGTTGTTGTTGTTGTGGTCTTCAGTCCTGAGACTGGTTTGATGCAGCTCTCCATGCTACTCTATCCTGTGCAAGCTTCTTCATCTCCCAGTACCAACTGCAACCTACATCCTTCTGAATCTGCTTAGTGTATGCATCTCTTGGTCTCCCCCTACGATTTTTACCCTCCACGCTGCCCTCCAATACTGAATTGGTGATCCCTTGATGCCTCAGAACATGTCCTACCAACCGATCCCTTCTTCTGGTCAAGTTGTACCACAAATTCCTCTTCTCCCCAATCCTATTCAGTACCTCCTCATTAGTTATGTGATCTACCCATCTAATCTTCAGCATTCTTCTGTAGCACCACATTTCGAAAGCTTCTATTCTCTTCTTGTCCAAACTATTTATCGTCCATGTTTCACTTCCATACATGGCTACACTCAATACAAATACTTTCAGAAAAGACTTCCTGACACTTAAATCTATACTCGATGTTAACAAATTTCTCTTCTTCAGAAACGCTTTCCTTGCCATTGCCAGTCTACATTTTATATCCTCTCTACTTCGACCATCATCAGTTATTTTGCTCCCCAAATAGCAAAACTCCTTTACTACTTTAAGTGTCTCATTTCCTAATCTAGGTGTAGATTTCAATTTATTAGATATAGACTGGGACACTCAGATGTTTAGGATGGGTGATAGGGACAGAGCATCGAGTGGCATTATACTGAGTGCACTATCTGAAAATTACCTCGAGCAATTAAACAGACCCGAACTTTTTGACTCTGTAAGCGCAGAACAGGGAATCAGTGATCAAAGGCCATTGCAGTATCCCTGAAAATGGAAGTAAATTGGAATATAAAAAAAGGGAGGAAGGTTTATCTGTTTAGCAAGAGTAATAGAAGGCAGATTTTAGACTACCTAACAGATCAAAACGAAAATTTCTGTTCCAACACTGACAATGTTGAGTGTTTGTGGAAAAAGTTCAAGGCAATTGTAAAATGCGTTTTAGACAGGTACGTGCCGAGTAAAACTGTGATGGATGGGAAAAACCCACCGTGGTTCAACAACAAAGTTAGGAAACTACTGCGAAAGCAAAGAGAGCTTCACTGCAAATTTAAATGCAGCCAAAACCTCTCAGACAAACAGAAGCTAAGTGATGTCAAAGTTAGCATAAGGAGGGCTATGCGTGAAGCGTTCAGTGAATTCAAAAGTAAAATTCTATACCGACTTGACAGAAAATCCTAGGAAGTTCTGGTCTTATTTTAAATCAGTAAGTGGATTGACACAGAATATCCAGACACTCTGGGATGATAATGGCATTGAAACAGAGGATGACACGTGTAAAGCTGAAATACTAAACACCATTTTCCAAAGCTGTTTCACAGAGGAAGACCACATTGCAGTTCCTTCTCTAAATCCTTGCATGAACGAAAAAATGGCTGACATCGAAATAAGTGTCCAAGGAGTAGAAAAGCAACTAAAATCACTCAACAGAAGAAAGTCCACTGGACCTGACGGGATACTCATTTGATTCTACACAGAGTATGCGAAAGAACTTGCCCCCTTCTAACAGCCATGTACCACAAGTCTCTGGAGGAACAGAAGGTTCCAAATGATTGGAAAAGAGCACAGGTAGTTCCAGTTTTTAAGAAGTGTCATCGAGTAGATGCACAGAACTATAGGCCTATATCTCTGACATCGATCTGTTGTAGAATGTTAGAACATGTTTTTTGCTCACGTATCATGTCATTTCTGGAAACCCAGAATCTACTCTGTAGGAATCAACATGGGTTCCGGAAACAGCAATCGTGTGAGACCCAACTCGCTTTATTTGTTCATGAGACCCAGAAAATATTAGATACCAGCTCCCAGGTAGATGCCATTTTCCTTGACTTCTGGAAGCCATTCGATACAGTTCTGCACTGTCGCCTGATAAAAAAAGTAAGAGCCTACTGAATATCAGACCAGCTGTGTGGCTGGATTGCAGAGTTTTTAGCAAACAGAACACAGCATGTTGTTCTCAATGGAGAGACGTCGACAGACGTTAAAGTAACCTCTGGCGTGCCCCAGGGGAGTGTTATGGGACCATTGCTTTTCACAATATATATAAATGACCTAGTAGATAGTGTCCGAGGTTCCATGCAGCTTTTCGTGGATGATGCTGTAGTATACAGAGTTGTTGCAACATTAGAAAATTGCAGCGAAATGCAGGATGATCTGCAGCCGATAGGCACTTGGTGCAGGGAGTGGCAACTGACCCTTAACATAGAAAAATGTAATGTATTGCGAATACATAGAAAGAAGAATCCTTTATTGTATGATTATATGATAGTGGAACAAACACTGGTAGCAGTTACTTCTGTAAAATATCTGGGAGTATTCGTACGGAATGATTATAAGTGGAATGATCATATAAATGATTATAAGTGGAATAATCATATAAAGTTAATTGTTGGTAAGGCGGATGCCAGGTTGAGATTCATTGGGAGAGTCCTTAGAAAATGTAGTCCATCAACAAAGGTGGTGGCTTACAAAACACTCGTTCGACATATACTTGAGTATTGCTCATCAGTGTAAGATCCATACCAGGTCAGGTTGACAGAGGAGATAGAGAAGAATCAAAGAAGAGCGGCACATTTCGTCACAGGGTTATTTGGTAAGCGTGATAGCGTTAAAGAGATGTTTAGCAAACTCAAGTGGCAGACTCTGCAAGAGAGGCGCTCTGCATCGAGGTGTAGCTTGCTGTCCAGGTTTTGAGAGGGTGCGTTTCTGGATGAGGTATCGAATATATTGCTTCCCCCTACTTATACCTCCCAAGGAGATCACAAATGTGAAATTAGAGAGATTCGAGTGCGCATGGAGGCTTTCCGGCAGTCGTTCTTCCTGCGAACCATACTCAACTGGAACAGGAAATGGAGGTAATGACAGTGGCATGTAAAGTGCCCTCCGTCACGCACTGTTGGGTGGCTTGTGGAGTATAAATGTAGATGTAGATGTAGAAGCTCCATGATTCAAAGGTGAACCTGAAGCCTTTATTTTGCAACAAGATGGAGCCTCTCCCATTGGCATCTATTTGTATGAAAGTGGCAGCACGTTGGAGTGCCTAACCATTAGATTGTAACAATACCAGAGAAGGAAAGTTGCTGCTCACCATATAGCGTAGATGCTGAGTAGCATAGGCACAACAAAAAGATTCACACAATTAAAGCTTTTGGCCATTAAGGCCTTTGTCAGCAGTAGACACACATACACACACGTGCACACACACACAGACTCACATAAACGTTGATGTAAGTCTGTGTGTGTGTGTGTGTGTGTGTGTGTGTGTGTGTGTGTGTGTGTGTGTCTATTATATGCCCTATTATGCTGTTGACTTTTAAAGGGCCAGGTGTTAGGCTGTTACTTAGTGTGTCTATAGTAACATTTGATCATTTCAGTCTGACAGTACAGGTCATAAGGTGCAGTCATGGGCTAGAAGATAAATAGAATAACACCTTATTGCTAGGTTGTAGCCATGGGACACAAATGTCAGAACCAGTACAGAATCCTTTGTGTAATGATTACTATGTAATATATTTTTTAAGTGAAGAACAGTGTTCAGTAGTGCCACCTGTGCTTTGTCCCATACTGCCTTGAGCTGTACTGCATACAATTTGGCATAACAGTTAGCTTTGCTGGCTGGCATGCTGCATGCTATCAGTTCTAACCCTTCCACCATCATTTATTTCTTATATAGTGACTATGATTTCTGAAAGGCTCTAGAACTTTCTTTTGTTTAAAATGTGTGTAAACTGTGGAATATTTGATGTTTGTATAAATAGCAACACATAATTTCCAATAGTTGGTTTATCTTCTATCGGTATGTTGGTGTTCGTAATAAACATTTACTTCATTGCTAACCCAGCTTTCAGATTTGGACTGACTGTGGATTACAAAGCTGCCAAGTACTTTCAAAAGTCTGCATCACCATGACTCCAATTAGGCAACATAAAAGCTGTAACTTACATGGACAGGAACTGGAATACCAGCTATGCACCATTTCCGAGTTCCATATATTCAGGAAAGCAATTGGTACGAAAACAGTAGCAAGTCAGATGCACATCAAGTATCTATCAGTGTTTTCTGGAGACACTGGTCAGGACCCAACAAAATGGCTGGAAGGATTTTAGTGAGTCACAAAATACAACAGGTGGGATTACAAAATGTGTCTGATAAATTTGTACTTTTACCTGAGTGGCATAATGCAAGAATAGGCAATAGATCTTTAGCTGGGGCAAATTCCAGGCTGAAATGAAGAAATCTTGGTGACAATCATCAGCAAGTCTGCTTAGCAGAAGAACAACCGAAGAACACAGATCACCAACATGGGGAAATGACACAGTCTTACATAGATAATGTTCTGACTGTAGCCCGCGTTTGGAATCCAAATATCACAGAAGCCAACAAAATTATACACTTTATGAAAAAAAGTCACAGATGACTTGTATCAAGGTCTTACAACAAAGGGTGTTGCAACAGCCAAAAAATTCATTAAGTGGTGCCAGCACACCAAAGAAATGCAGTAGAAAAGGAGTCAGATGAAAGAAGTGTGACTGAATCCCGAATGTTGTCTATGGCAGTTGTGGAAGACCACCACAACCTTGCTTTGCTCATCCACCAGCCAGTAAGAGAAGAAATACACTGCTTTATGGGAGCCAGAACTGTCAGACCAAGTAAGCAAGAGATAGCAGACGTGAATGTTAACCCCATATGTAGGAGAGTAATAGAGAATGTTGTAAAAGATATGTATCAATCTTTAGCACCAATCTCCACCACCATTCAAACATGCCAGGAAGAATGAACTCAAACTTACACAGCAGCTGTCAAATGACAACCCAGCATCGGACTAATGGAGGTATAACCAACGCCTCTGCCAGGTGTAATACCCTGCAGAAGAACAAACATTACAAGGACAGAGGACAACACACCAGTATGTTTCCACTGTGGAAACCCTTGGCACATTGTACACTACTGCAGAGAAAAATGATGACTTTTCAATGACTACTGTGCTGCCAGACATCAACCATCCCAATAGTCCTATTTATCTCAGTCAACAGCAGACAGTTACATGCAAGCTGGGAGATAAAAGCCTTTGCTGTACCCTGGAAAAGATCACTCCCCATCACCATACAGAAGTAACTAGCTGCTTGCCTAATTACCAACTTCAGGAAAGTAAACAAGGCAACCTTGTGTGGAGGTAAGGTTGCCACAGATGAAAATCCTCTATGGATTACAGTTACCAAGATGTCAGAAGATCTCATCAATGGCCAACATACCTGGGCATTAGTTCTTTTTCTGTAATGTTGAGTGCTTATCACTGCGAGCTCAAGAGGTTGACGTTCCTTCACATGAAAGCGATTGTCATGAAGGTCACAAATGGGAGACATGTCCATCTGACAGGAATGTGCATAGCAAGAATAACAGTCAGTGACAGAACACAGCATTCAAGTTTGTCAGTTTATCAGAATGTAATCATAATGTTGTTCTCGAAAGAAATGTCTGGTTGGCATCAAAAGCAGTCCTGTATCACAGACCAGAGCTCCAGATTGACAGAACTTTTCCAACAAGAACAAAAATACTCTGGGGAGCTGTTTCCTGTTAAAGACCTTATTATCCAGCCATCATTAATGATACAAATTGCAGTCATCACTCTCGATACCCAGTTAAATTGTTGATTGAAAAAATGTTACTCAGTGTCACAAAAGAAGTCCACATCCTAGAAATGACCATTAACATTACAAATGATGAAGGAAAACTTCTGATCACTAATTGTCTCATGCAGCACAATTTGTCCTTAATGGAATGTGCACAGCAGCGTCTGAACTAGTCCAGGATGGGCAGCACAGTGCTATCAACAAAGAATTGCCCTCCAATACTACTATAGAAAATGCAGTGGCAAAAGCTACTATCCAGCTGCCAAAAGGATGTGGCCTGACCAGGGAGCAGTGTTAGCAAGGAAGGGAAAAAAAAAAAAAAAAATGAAAAAGTGGTCCATGATAAGACACTGTATCAACACTATGGATCATCTATAAATTAGCTAGCACTTGTACAGGATGACACCAACTGAACAAAGTATAGTTCAGCAGGAAGTCGAGGAGCTGCTGCAGGATTACATAACTGAACCTGCAGAGAGTCTCTTAATCCTCTCCTCTAGTCCCTATTAAGAAGAGGTAAAGCACAAGTCATTTCTGCATCAACTACAAATGACTGATAATAATCTTGAAGAAAGATATCTACCCATTGCCATGTATTGGTATCACTCTGGACTGCTTGAAAGGAAAAAAGTATTTCTCTACTGTGGACATGCAGATAGGCCACTGGCAAATTTGGGGATGAGACTGACCAGGGCAAGCACACCTTCATAACTCCTGTTGACCTGTATGAGTTCAAAGTAATACTGTTTGGACGGTGTAATGCTGCATCCACTTCCGAACATATGATGGTCAATCTTCTCTGACACTGTAAATGGATGACATGCCTTTGCTATCTGGGTGATATTTTCAGTTTTTCAAGGACATTTGTAGAACATCTAAGCTACCTAGCAACGACGTTGCAATGTGTTCGTACTGCAAGCTTCTGCCTGAATCTGGAAAAGTGTCTCTTCCTCACCCAAGAAATGAAAATCTTGGTGCTCCTAGTTAATGGTGATTGAGTCCATCCTTATCCAGAGAAAATAAGTGCAGTCACAGTTTTTCCAGTTCCTCAGCACATTTGTGATATGAGACTTTTTTCAGAATGACCTCATACTATTGATGATTCATACAGGACTTCTGTACCAGGAACGTCCCTTTCAAGAATTACCACAAGGAGATGGCAGATTTTCACAGAATAAGGCACAAGAAAGATCTTTCCTTGTCCTTAAGGAGGTGCTAACATCTTCTCCAGCTCTAACGTTGCATAAATAGAACGCTGAGACAGAGCTCCACAGTGATTCTAGCAGTTACATGATAGGTGCAGTTCTAGTACAAATGCAGGAAAGAGTTGGAAAAGTTATAGTTTATGCTCTCAGAGTACTCACCAAGTTTACAACCTAAAAGAGTATCTTGCAGTTATCTGGGCCATCAATAAGTTCCATCTATATTTATTTTGCAAACCATTCACCATTGTGATTGATTACAGTGCTCTGTGCTGATTGAATATCCTGAAGGATCTGTCAGGTCAACTGGTAAGATGAGCACTGATGCTTCAGGAGCATGATGTCACAGTGATATACAAAAATGGATACAAACTCATGAATGCTGACTGCATTTCAAGGAATCCTCTGGAGGCACACAGCAGCATGGACAAAATCTCAATCATCACTTCATATAATAATGTTGGTGCTGAACAGAGAGAAGAACCAGCGCTGCTGTAAACAAGCCTTGAAGAAACAGGACCTTACCAAAGGAGACTTCCAGAGTATTGTATAAGGTGCACTATTCCCAGGGGGGTGAAAATGTTTGCTCAACATCTTAACTCATCTGTGGTCAGTTATCCTGAAGTTTTCCCTTGATGATCAGAATCTGGTCACCTGGAATTTGTGAAAACTCTTAAACAGAATCAGATGCAGGTATCACTGGCCAGGACTCTACTGATCTGTTACGTACTACAAGGGTCAGTAAAAAAGTAATGCTCCATTTTTTATTATTGTTGTTTATCAAGAATTTCAAATGCAACTGCATAAATTGAAAACCACAACATTGACAGGTAATTTGTGACCATTCAGGTAATCTCTGTCCATTTCCAGTGTTTTGGAGTATCTTTTAACAAGGGCATGTGTTCCAGTGTGGTAAAATGCATAGTCCTGGTCAATTGATGCACAGATGTTTTCATGGCCTCGTCATCTTCAAAGTAAATCTCCCAACGAGCATCTTTTAGTGGCCTGAGCATATGAAAATCTGATGATGCACGGATTTGAACTACACTCCTGGAAATTGAAATAAGAACACCGTGAATTCATTGTCCCAGGAAGGGGAAACTTTATTGACACATTCCTGGGGTCAGATACATCACATGATCACACTGACAGAACCACAGGCACATAGACACAGGCAACAGAGCATGCACAATGTCGGCACTAGTACAGTGTATATCCACCTTTCGCAGCAATGCAGGCTGCTATTCTCCCATGGAGACGATCGTAGAGATGCTGGATGTAGTCCTGTGGAACGGCTTGCCATGCCATTTTCACCTGGCGCCTCAGTTGGACCAGCGTTCATGCTGGACGTGCAGACCGCGTGAGACGACGCTTCATCCAGTCCCAAACATGCTCAATGGGGGACAGATCCGGAGATCTTGCTGGCCAGGGTAGTTGACTTACACCTTCTAGAGCACGTTGGGTGGCACGGGATACATGCGGACGTGCATTGTCCTGTTGGAACAGCAAGTTCCCTTGCCGGTCTAGGAATGGTAGAACGATGGGTTCGATGATGGTTTGGATGTACCGTGCACTATTCAGTGTCCCCTCGACGATCACCAGTGGTGTACGGCCAGTGTAGGAGATCGCTCCCCACACCATGATGCTGGGTGTTGGCCCTGTGTGCCTCGGTCGTATGCAGTCCTGATTGTGGCGCTCACCTGCACGGTGCCAAACACGCATACGACCATCATTGGCACCAAGGCAGAAGCGACTCTCATCGCTGAAGACGACATGTCTCCATTCGTCCCTCCATTCACGCCTGTCGCGACACCACTGGAGGCGGGCTGCACGATGTTGGGGCGTTTGCGGAAGACGGCCTAACGGTGTGCGGGACCGTAGCCCAGCTTCATGGAGACGGTTGCGAATGGTCCTCGCCGATACCCCAGGAGCAACAGTGTCCCTAATTTGCTGGGAAGTGGCGGTGCGGTCCCCTACGGCACTGCGTAGGATCCTACGGTCTTGGCGTGCATCCGTGCGTCGCTGCGGTCCGGTCCCAGGTCGGCGGGCACGTGCACCTTCCGCCGACCACTGGCGACAACATCGATGTACTGTGGAGACCTCACGCCCCACGTGTTGAGCAATTCGGCGGTACGTCCACCCGGCCTCCCGCATGCCCACTATACGCCCTCGCTCAAAGTCCGTCAACTGCACATACGGTTCACGTCCACGCTGTCGCGGCATGCTACCAGTGTTAAAGACTGCGATGGAGCTCCGTATGCCTTGGCAAACTGGCTGACACTGACGGCGGTGGTGCACAAATGCTGCGCAGCTAGCGCCATTCGATGGCCAACACCGCGGTTCCTGGTGTATCTGCTGTGCCGTGCGTGTGATCATTGCTTGTACAGCCCTCTCGCAGTGTCCGGAGCAAGTATGGTGGGTCTGACACACCGGTGTCAATGTGTTCTTTTTTCCATTTCCAGGAGTGTATATGGTGGATGAAGCAAGCCTTCCCATTTTTCACAATCTCTGCAGCAGTGTGACAACTGGTGTGTGGTCTTGCATTGTCATGCAAAAGAAAATCCGCCATAGCTTTTGTTGCATGAACTCGCTGAAAATGTGCTTTAGCTGTTTGAGGGTTCTGATATATTGTACTGAATTTATTGTGCATCCCTGCTCCAAAAAATCAACAACACTGACACACCCTGTATCCTAGAATATTGTAGCCATAACTTTCCCTGCCGGTTGCATGGTTTTACCTTTTTCTTCTTTGAGTTTTTCTGATGCCATGTCAGTGACTGCCTCTTTGCTCTTTGATTCTGGTTAAAAAAATTCCAGAAACTCCTCTCCCTCCAAACAGAGCAAGACCTGGGAGGCAATTGTTTTTCTTGTTTCTTTATTCTGTTGGGGTAACATTGAGTACCCAAGTTGTCGTTCAGTCATCATCACACTGAGGGAGGTAATGCAACACAAATCATCTAGGTCTTCCAGCAGACACCACAAATGATATCATCAACTCACTGAATGTTGTATGGAGTCACTGCAGTCCCTGGCCTGCCACTTCCCATTTTGTCAACCAATGATGTTTGCCCTTCAGCTTCGTTACACTGATGAACCCATTGTCTAATAGTGCTGATATCCACTGTGGCATCATCACATATAATTTTCAGTGTTTTGTGAATGTGGACAGGCATTTCACCTTCTGCATTCAGGAGTTGTATCACAGAACGCTAATATGAACATCAAAGTCAGCCATTATGCGCGTGACTGCAGTAATGACATCTGCTGATGTAGAAAGTTAAGACTGCAATATGTTGGAGAAGAAGCTTTGTGGAATAGTGCCATATTCAAATTTTTCATTTAAAAAACTTTATTTAAGGAGAAAGAAACAAGAGGCATTACTTTTTGACTAACCCTCGTATGCAAGCCACTGTAAGGAATGGTAGCTATGCCAGCATGTGCTACATTTCCTCTGGGGTTAAAGAATGACACCTGCAGCAGTACATTTCACCATACAGGAACCAATCTCTTGTGGAGTTTCCCAAAATTGAAAATGGGAGTCAATGTATAATAGTTTACCCTTACCTCACCAAATATGCTGTCTACCAAAGCTGTGCTGACTGCTGAAGCTTCAAAAATTGCAACAGTCCTTGTAGAAGGCATAATTTTGAATTGCAGATCACTTCAAATGGTGATATCTGATCATCATCCACAGACAAATGGCCTCATCCAACACTTTGATAAGACATTATAGATATGCTCTTGATGTAAATTGATCTGTAACAAATAGATAAGGATGCAGTACTGCCCGTCATGGTTTTCACATACAACAGAGCGAAGCAAAACACTATAGGCTTCGAGGTATTCTTTCTGCTCTATAGTTGCGAAGCTGAAATGACAATGGGTACACTGTTCTCATTTCAGCTGTTTCAACTGAACTATTCTTAGAATGACTGTGTGATACACCTCATCGCCAGGACCAAAGAAGCAAGATAGCTGTCTCGTGTGTGGACTCTGGATGCCCAGGATAGTGACCTTATGCATTATAACATCAAACACCAAACTGTGAAATATTATATGGAATGTGAGACTATTGGAAAAATTACTAAAGCACTTCTTTGAGATGTATCATATCCTTTTGTCATTTGTCAAACTTCACATACAAAGTTGAGTATTTTGACCCTTTGTCAAGCAGACAAAAGTGCAGATGTGTCATTTTTGTCCTACATATGAAACCCAAGTACAGTCTTGAGACGCAGACCAAAGTTGAAGGCTTTTCATTCAGGTTAATTAAATACCCACTCGACAACTGCGAAGCTTTGATGGAAGAGGCTATCGTCAACACTCATCATAATGAAGAGGACATGACAACATGACCAGAATGCGAGGATCCACTAGTGCTACTATACAGAGGACCACTGGCAAGATCTAGATCCCGGGTGCTGTAGTCGGCTCCAATGATAACTTCATGTACAACTTGGCATAATGGTTAGCGTTGCTTGCTAACCTTTTACAGATGTGATTCTTCAGTTTCCCCTGGTGTATTGGTTGCTCGAACAGTCCACGGGTATACAGCCGGTTCATAGTGTCCCGTTGGACACTATGAACCAGCGGTATACCCACCCGTGGACTGTTCGAGCATTTTACAGATAGTCTGTTAAATCTCAATCACCAGTAATTATTTATTATATAGTAATTATCATTTCTGGAAGTTGTAGAAATTTCTTGTGTTTGAAATGTTTGTATACTCTGGAATATTTGATGTTTATATAAATAGCTGTAGGCTCCATCCAGGAGTTGAGTTCTCTCCTACGTGTAAATTGTTGTTCACAATAAATGTGCTTTCAGGACAATGCTGTACTTGATTTAACTTGATTTATGTCCCTGCTTTCAAATTTGAACTTGACAGTGGATTACATCATGACAGTACAATAATAGTACAAAAGCGACCTTGATTATACAGTTCATCAAAACATCTGGTGGTGTTGACAGTATTGATCACTGAAAAAGTTTGCCCTTTTCATGCTAACAAATGGCAGTTTGAAATGGATCAATGCTGAACAGTCCATGCTGAGATGGTGAAAGTGTATGGAAACAATGTATCACCAAATGACACAGTGGTTAGGTGTTCCTGATGTTTCCTCTGTGTCATATAAGTCTAAGTGATAAAAAATAAAGTGATAGACTATATCTTTGTGAAGAATTGGGAACTGAAAGATAAGTGGAGGCCCTGTAGCTCAAAAACCAATGTATTGCAATTGAGGTAATAGTGGAAAAAGTGAAACCAATGATATGTCAGTTTTAAAAATATGACGCAACAGTTTGAACGTGATGGAGGTCACCACCAATTGCAGTCCGTGACTGTACACACCCATTGAAAAATGTTCCATCTGTGTCAGGTGAATGCAGATGACTTATTTCATGTCCTAATCACAGTAGATGAGTGTTGGTTGTATTGCTGTGACTCTGAGACAAAGGAGCAAGCAGTTGATTCGCCACACCTGAAAAAGGCAAAGTCCAACCACTGCTGGGTAAAGTAATACTGGGTGTTTCTGGGACTGCAGTGGTGGGACTAGCAGGTTATGCTCACAAGATACAAGCCATCAAAGGAGCTTACTACTAAAATCTCTTGAGAATGTTACAGAAACATTCACACATGCTGCATCTTTGTTCTGTCAAATTTTGCCACACCCTTATATTCCACTGACATGATACCCAGTGATCTCCTTTTCTTTCCTTGGCTAAAGAAACCATTGAATGGCAGGCATTCTCAGTATGTCAACGATATGGTGTTTGAGGGGCAACATTCCCTGAACAGCCAAAATATAGACTTCTACAACAAAGGTCTCCACCAAGCTATTCATCACTGGGAAAAGTTCATTGCATTGTAGAGTGAATGTATAGAGAAAAATTAAGACTATCACCGAGGTTCACCATCACACCTAGATGTATTTGAAACTTTATTACTAACCCTCATATTACCATGATTTAAGTTCAAAGACTATGTTTTTAATAACATTTGAAAAATATGTGTCCACATTTTTCCACTGATTTGTCATCTTTATGCTGTTATTATTTAAGTGTACAATGAAATTATATGGGCTCTCATTGCCGGCTCTTTTACTATTTTCCACACAGCTTTCATTTGATCGTCTTGCATAAGTGATGGTCAACAGCATGAACAAATTTTAAAAAATACATAATGCTGTGCCGTCTGTAATAGTTTTATTTTATTTTGCTACCAGTTTCGGTAGCTGCCATTGATGATGATTCAAAACTCAAACTGGTAGCAAACTAAAATAATATTATTACAGACAGCACAGTGTTTGCATTTTTTTTTAATTTCATCTGCCCATTGGTTGTTCCAATTTAAGTCATTAATCATTTTCTTTTCCTCATTGGTGACTTTGTTGAGTATTGTTTTGTACAGTTTGATATACTATTGAAATTTACATAAAACTTTTGATGAATTTATACCTCACCGTGCTGAAGCTGCCATTCAGTTTCATCAAAAAGAGGAATCAGGAAAGGAGATCCCATATCACCGAAACTGTTCTCGGCATTCTTACAGGGATCTTTCATATTCTTGATTGGAAAACATTAAAAAGGAATATACTTCTGAAATAGCTTTGGTTTGCTGGTATCATACACTACACCATTAGTCTTTATAAACTTAATAAACGTAGAAAATAAATATAGTAAGTTTGAAAGTTAGCTTAAAATCAGTGATAATACTAAAATAATGCTCCATGCACTCATAGAAAATAAAACAGTACAAATTAACAATGAATTTTTAGAACCACTTGATGAGTGTACGTATCTGGGTAGTATCATATTACGCGATGGAAGTTCCAAACTAGAAGTCTTAAATGGAATAACAAAAGGATCTAGCTTCTTCCACCAAGCATGAAATCTAATCTGGGACAAGGAAGTCCCTCAAGGAGCCAAACAGACCATGTATAAAACTTATCTCCTGCCAATCATGATGTATAGTCTAGAGGCCTGTGTCTTACATAAGAGAGAAGAGAGTCAAATAGAAGCATGTACAATGAAGTTCCGTAGGTCAGCTCTATAAAAAACTAGGAGAGACAGAGTCAGGAATGATTATGTAAGGAGAGACCTGCAGGTGACATTGATTACAGAGGAGAGGATCAGTGCTTGAGATTGAAGTGGTTCGGTCATCTGAAGCGAATGCACCTGATCGAACTCCACACCAGTATTTGGAGATGAAGGTACCAGGAAGAAGGCCAATTGAGTGGCCTAGAAAGAGATGGACAGACCAGGTTAAGGAGAGGAGTAACATGGGATGTAGCGGAGAGGGAAAAGCTATACCAGGACAGAAACCAATGGAGGCATATTGTTCACAGTATTGTTCCAGCTCGCTGATGATGATGATGATGATGATGATGATGATGTGCATTAGTGGGATTGATTAATAGTGAGGAGATGTGGATTTTCAGTGTAAAAATCATTAAAAAACCAAATATTTCTCAGAAAACCATGGAGAGGTGCATTTTAGGAATTGCTAACAGGGGCCGGAAAGCAAACAAACATATTGGGGAACTTACTAGGATGGATGATGAGTTTATGACAGTAATAAAAATTAATTAAGAGCAGTTGGAAAAGCAGCCTTAGTACTTCTGTACTGGATGGTAGTTGGACTAAAGAAGTTCAACATTAGCAAGTAACAGAATGGCTAGTCATCTGTTACATTCTATTTATGAAATTCCAAATATTTCCAATAGACACAAAAATATAAATAATATACATAGGTTTTAGAACTGCTAGTTCCTTTCTCAGGGAGGAAAGAGGCACAGGTTGTGGAAGACTGGAAAGGAGGGGCACGTCACCCAAACCCCAGACTGAGAAAAACCCACCTGTTGTGAAGACATAAAAATATGTTTCTGCTGTGAACATTACAACTAGTAAATCAATATGTATATATTGATTAAAAATTTTATATATATATTAATTAAGGTTCTGTTTCATGATTTACCCCACACATTCCAATACAATCAACTCATTTTAAGATTTATGTTGCCAGTAGAGAATTCTTTTTCAATAATGACAAGCTGCTGCCATAAGACAAACGTAATCTTATATGATGATGGTTTAAACAATAGTCTGACTCTTGCCTAACCATTTATAACATGCAAAACTGATATAAACACATCACTTCTCAGTATAATTCTTATGATGTGTAGATACGAATTTCATTGATTTATAAGTGCTTGATTGCATCATTTTTAATAGAAGTGAATTATTTTGCTTTGAAATGTTGCCACACTTGTGCTGTTTTTTGTACCTCTTCTTCAGATAGGAAATGTTTTCCCTCAAACACTGTTTTCAGAACTGAAAGACTTGGTGAATGGAGTTAATGTCTAGGGAATATGGTAAATGTGGAAAACACTTAAATTTAATATCTTGGATGACGACAAAATTCAGTTGAGTCGTCATTGTTTGTTTTTCTTGTGCAAAGGAAGAAGTTGAATTAAGAAGTCTACATCAAGTACTAAATGATCTACTCCAGAGCAAAAATTTATTTCTGCGGACAATATCCGAGACTGGGATCTAGCCTTTCTGTGCAATATACTTTCTTCTATAAGTAGCACAAGGACATGCTTTAGAGATTCTGTAGAGTTTGAAAGAGAGTGAACCTATTAGTCAACACCTGAAACAATTTTGGTTGATTCTGTAGGATAATGTACTGGCCATTAAAGATAGATGGCTTTGCTGTACAGTGTAATCTCTGTTGCAAAGTGGACCCTTCTATCTGGAAATTTAGTTCTGTAAGTGGCATAGTATTGCTGTTCTCATTGGCTACTTAAATTGTAAGATACAGGCTTAGAGAAAATGTTCAATCATCAGCTCGTCTGGGTATGGGACACTGGTTGTTTCTTAGACATTGGTATTACGGTTCCGTAAAGATAGCGTAATGCATGAGTACATAGCATTTTCCATATGGGTATACAAAAGGCAGGTAACATGTTTTATGAGCTGCTTTTTATCTTATGACACGAAGATTGTAATAGTAAAGTAAGTTCTTTGCCAGCTTTAGATATCAGTCTATTCCAGGGTTGGTTATAATCTTCATATTGAGTCTCCTTGTCTACCAACACTTCAGATACAAGGCTGTTAACAGAAGTTTGAAGTGAAGTTTTACGTATTAACTTTTTATAAATAATTGTCACTGTTTTTACTGCATCTCTTCATGATTGTAACCTACAAATAAAACCACAGTTTTTCCAAATCATGTTGCAGATGGCCACATGCATCCTGTCACATCTGCTGAAGTTATACCTGTAGAAACTTACTATCTTTTAGTGCACATGTCTTCAAGACTAAAAACAAGGGAAAGTCACCTAGCAAAGGAGAAACTTTTCCAAAATTTTGAAATGTAATGCATTCAAACAATTAATATAAATCCAGAATGAGATTTTCACTCTGCAGCGGAGTGTGCGCTGATATGAAACTTCCTGGCAGATTAAAACTGTGTGCCCGACCGAGACTCGAACTTGGGACCTTTGCCTTTCGCAGGCAAGTGCTCTACCATCTGAGCTACCGAAACACGACTCACGCCCGGTCCTCACAGCTTTACTTCTGCCAGAATCTCGTCTCCTACCTTCCAAACTTGACAGAAGCTCTCCTGCGAAGTTTCAATTAATATAAATGTTTGACTGGTGTGCTGAATCACTTCCAGAATTAAAAAAAAAAAAAAATTGTTGGCTCTCAGTCTTGAATATGACATGTTAAACACCACAGAAACTTGACACAAGGCTTTTTCTGTGTATATATGCACCATTTATCAGTAACAGTTTCATTGTCTTGGACTCAAACGTGATAATATTCCCTTGCAGTCAAGAAAATAGACACTTTTCTGTTCTTGCCAAAGTGAGGTTTTCATATTGAAATGGGTGAACTCCTACTACATACAGCCATGTTTTGTTTCGTGGTGTTGGAACATTATTAGTAACAAATTGATATTTTATTATTGTGCCTATCAAGTATATTCACACAGATAGTTGCATTAGTTTTCTTGCATTGAAGGAAAAGCTATCCTCAACTCTAAGATTGGGTGGAACAGTGGGGTACGTTGCTAGGCATGGCTCTGTTGGAAGTAGTATGCCTTTTCTTTCCATAAACTGACTTATCATGAAAGTTATAGCACACGTACAGTTTAATATGGACTCCAAATTGCAGTGCAACTTGGCATTTTTCATGTTAATAAATGACTGCCAAAGTTGAGGGAAGGGATAACTGGCAGAAAAATCCTAGAATATACTAGAGGCTGAACTCCAGACCCTCTGATTTCTATTGTGGCACCTACTCATTGAACAGGGCTATTTTAAGGTCAAAGTGACACAAACATTTGCTTGGCTGCCAAGCTGAGAGGGGAGCCCAAGTGAAAATTAGTCCACAGGATATATCATGATTAGTTGCAAAAACAACCTATTTCCCTGTTCACTATATTTAAATTTGCTTAAAAACTGTTACCAAGAGCCTAAGGAAGGCTTACTGATGTGTGACAAAGGGAGACCATGGTTGGAGAAGGGGATCAAATAATGTTCTCAAACCATCCCAGCCAGTGTGATACACTTCTTCACATTATAAGATGTAATATACAACGTTGGTCCTGTGTCAAGGAGTGTTCACTTGTCTGTGGCCATTAGGTCGAGAACTGCAGCAACATTCTGTTCAGTGACTGATGGATAACTTGTACATTTATCACCGAGCACTGGAAACATTTCCTATAAGCAATGCTGTCTCAGAAAAGTTAAAGAGAAAGTCAGTATTCCTTTTTACAATTTGCAAACTCTTGGTATATAAAGATCTACAGCCCCTGCTGTAATAGCAGAAGGACAAGCTTTTGGGTATGGTACATGTATGAAAAAGCTTAAACCTGCTCCAGATGGTTGAAATCCAAGATGACATGATACAATCAGTCACAGCACTCTCCAAAGAGGGCTATGCTACTCACTGAAATGTTATGCAGAAAAATGAAATTGTCATTCCACATGGACGTACCAGATATGTCTTCTGTGCTCTGAAGAAAACTGATAAGTCCATCTGGTGCCTCAAACTGTAATACTTTTCTTGTATCCTTTTTTTCTGAGTCACTGGATGTTTCATGGATTGGTCAGAATAATAGTAATTCCTTCCGGAAGCTAGGACAAGTTCCCTACACCCTTGTATTGCAGCCAGATCACTTGACCGCTCAGGAAATTGACAAAAAGCCTTTGGGAAGCAAAAAGTCCTGATATTTCTCTTTTCTTTATCCAGAACTTGTGTCAAGTAGATGATTCTCAACATTCTGCTGCAGAAAAGGCTCTTCCATTGTCCTCTTTCAGATAACAAAGGATACATGTGGTCAGCTGCTGGAAAGAGATCAAAAGGTGGTTGATATGTGGACTAACTCACATACACAAGTTGCAGTTTCCATGTAACCCCCACTGAATGAGCTTCTATTTATTTACCAGTCATTAGATATAATTAACTGATAGCTGATGCACCATCACATAAGGGACTGTCATGTACAATTTTATATACAGGACGGAGAAAAATTGTGTCATGAAATTTTAACCCTGGATAGCTGATGCCAGTAGGAACCACAATTACTAATTTTGTGTAGGTTGACATTGTACAATTTTTGAACTATCAAAACTTGGCACCACGCGCTCCAATTGGCCCTGTTGCCGGATGCTCTGGACAATGCATGACTGCGAATGGTTTGCCTGCCGGAGACTAAATTGCAGGTGACGTGTGTGTGCTCTGAATTGCAAATGCCTCTGATGTGAGGTGGAGACAAACAGCAAGATCTATTCAACACATGTGCACATTACACTGGGGCAGTGATGGAGTGAGGGGCATTTGTATGTGTGAACTGACAACTAGAGCTCTGCCTGTCAACTGACGAACGACAACAGGGCAATTCCACATCAATTGGAGCATGTGTTGCCAAGTTTCTGTAGTTTCAAAATGGTGTGTAGTCGACCTACACAACATTAGTAATTTTGGTTCCTACTGGCATCAGTTATCCAGGGTTAAAATTTCGTGACACAGTTTTTCTCCAGCCTGTATTTGTGGTACTTTACAATTAGTACATGTACATACGTGACTAAATATGGAATAATAAAGCTATGATTTCTGCAGAACAATTTTTTATTTCAAATTAATGTTATTTTCATTAAAACACAGACTGTTTCTAACATTTGAATTTCGAGTAAATCTCAATTTATTTGCTTACACACATTCATAAACTTTTGGAGTCTCTCTCTAGTAATCTACATATTCATTTAAGGAATAAAATAGATTCTATTGGAATATCTGTCTTACATTGTGTTTAAAATTGTAAGCACTTTCCGTCTGGTTAACAACATGTGGAAGGTGATTGTACTGGCAGATCCTCATGTATGTTACTCTTCTCGCATAATGACTTGTCCAATGTTGTATAGGTCTCACTTTCCAGTAGTATCTTGTTTAGTATCAGTATACCTCTCCAATTTTTAAAACTGACTAATATTTTTTCCTATTGCATATTAACGTGATATATATATATATATATATATATATATATATATATATATATATATATATATATATATATATATATATAGGGGGAACATTCCACGTAGAAAAAATATATCTAAAAACAAAGATGATGTGACTTACCAAATGAAAGTGCTGGCAGGTCGACAGACACACAAACAAACACAAACATTCACACAAAATTCAAGCTTTCGCAACAAACTGTTGCCTCATCAGGAAAGAGGGAAGGAGAGGGAAAGACGAAAGGATGTGGGTTTTAAGGGAGAGGGTAAGCAGTCATTCCAATCCCGGGAGCGGAAAGACTTACCTTAGGGGGGAAAAAGGACGGGTATACACTCGCACACACACATATCCATCCACACATATACAGACACAAGCAGACATATTTAAAGACAAAGAGTTTGGGCAGAGATGTCAGTCGAGGCAGAAGTGCAGAGGCAAAGATGTTGAATGACAGGTGAGGTATGAGTGGCGGCAACTTGAAATTAGCGGAGATTGAGGCCTGGTGGATAACAGGAAGAGAGGATATATTGAAGAGCAAGTTCCCATCTCCGGAAACACACACACACACACACACACACACACACACACACACACACAAACGTGTGTCTGTCGACCTGCCAGCACTTTCATTTGGTATCATATGGTATACTGAGGTACACTGAGGTTTGCTTATAGCATGGTATACACCTCATAGTACCATATGGAAAGTACATCATAGGCACTTCATATATCTGCAGCTTGTTTAATGTGTGTGGGGTATTTTGTTTGCCTGTTACTGAGCACAAGAGACCCTTTGCTGATGTTTTGCTGCAGATATTGCCATCTGTTATACTATCTTCAATTTTGTTTGCATATGAGCTAACATGTGCTGGGTAGGGAATGGCAAATTTTCACTACCAAGCTTTATTGAAATTCCACATGTTACAATTTAGGTTTAGACTCCAGCAGTGATGTGTCAGTTGAAACTGTAGATCCTGTCTGGTAGGTCCATAATTTCTCCCAGCAAGTGGTGGTGGTGGTGGTGGTTAGTGTTTAACGTCCCGTCGACAACGAGGTCATTAGAGACGGAGCGCAAGCTCGGGTTAGGGAAGGATTGGGAAGGAAATCGGCCGTGCCCTTTCAAAGGAACCATCCCAGCATTTGCCTGAAACGATTTAGGGAAATCACGGAAAACCTAAATCAGGATGGCCGGAGACGGGATTGAACCGTCGTCCTCCCGAATGCGAGTCCAGTGTGCTAACCACTGCGCCACCTCGCTCGGTCTCCCAGCAAGTCTTACAGGTGCTACATAGAAGTACTTTACTCAACACACTTTTCCAGATTTGCTACATGAGATGTCCCTGTAAATAAGTGGGTTATGTGTCATTCTGTAGGCACTTAAAACAGTTTGTTTAAATAGCAATTCAGAGAGAATTCATGAGCATGTTAAGGAAGCCTGAATTACCATTTGACATTGTATAGGAGCATTTAAAAGGACGTCACTATTCACTGTTAACCAAAAACACTCATTCTGCATGTAGAATGTATTTCTGAGTTGTGAATTCCATAAAATGTCGTTTCATGAATAATTAAGAAGTGTTTTCTAAAGTTTATTTATGTGAACTGTTTTCTCTCTTTTAGTGTGAGGAATCCACACCCAAAGTTTCTAAAAGTTTTTTTGATACACCCTGTATGTAATATGTGTGTATGTATGTAATTTCTACCAAATAAAATCTCATCAGAAATTTGATGAAAGAAATTTAAGATAAAGTGTAAGGATATTCTTTGTCAGGCTGTACAGTACCTACATTGCTCGACTGCCATGTTTGAGTAAGTTGACTGACCTACTATAATAGATTTCATATTGAACATCAAACAAAAATGTGTATCATTTTGCTCAATGCTGTTAAGCATAACATCTCAGCCAGCTGTATGCTGCTGAGTACTAACATAAGGAAGTATGGAAATTCATGCCACATACAAAAATACAGCTCTTAAAAAGATTTAGCATCAAGTAACTTTCACTGTCCCCTGCTCCACTATGTAACCACCGACATTCCTAAATGTAACCACCGACATTCCTAAATTCATCATTTTCTTCTTTCTTCCTGCCCCACATATCCTTGTGACTCTTACACACACACACACACACACACACACACAATCAAAGTACACTCTGCATAAATATGATCAATCTTTTGAATGGCGTTAACATCCCTAATAACAATGTGAATGAATGTATGTATGAAAGGCTTGCTCTTAAACCATGTGGCATACCAATCGCTCATTTATTGATACTCTTCTCAGTACACCATATTTTAATTGACTGTAGTTTATGTCATGAGGACTCGTGTGTTGTGTCCCACAGGATCTGTTCACTATTTCAAATGACAGTGTTTTTGTATTACTGTTTTAGAATGTATTACATGGACAGATATTCTGCATATTTTAAATTGTGTTTATTCTTTTGCTTGTATCTCTCTGGGTTGAAGTTGCTCACAGTCTACATAAACTGTTGGTCTGCCTATAATTGGTTGAGTAAGACAGTTCAGAAGGTTGAAGGAAGGCAAGGGCATAGTCCCACCTATATGATCAATCCAAGTACAATACTGTAGTTTTCAAACCAAACTTGAAGCTGAGCACAGCTTTGCTTTTACTCTGTGATGTAGTATTAATTATATAGTACTTGTTTTGCTGTAAAGTTTGCTGTATTTTTGAACAATTTTTCATTTTTGTTTTAGGTATGTTAGCATACAGCAACATGACTTCAGCTTGGCGACTACTTCTGAGTTGTGAATTCCATAAAATGTCATTTCATGAATAATTAAGAAGTGTTTTCTAAAGTTTATTTATGTGAACTGTTTTCTCTCTTTTAGTGTGAGGAATCCACACCCAAAGTTTCTAAAAGTTTTTTTGATACTCCCTGTATGTAATATGTGTGTATGTATGTAATTTCTACCAAATAAAATCTCATCAGAAATTTGATGAAAGAAATTTAAGATAACGTGTAAGGATATTCTTTGTCAGGCTGTACAGTACCTACATTGCTCGACTGCCATGTTTGAGTAAGTTGACTGACCTACTATAATAGATTTCATATTGAACATCAAACAAAAATGTGTATCATTTTGCTCAATGCTGTTAAGCATAACATCTCAGCCAGCTGTATGCTGCTGAGTACTAACATAAGGAAGTATGGAAATTCATGCCACATACAAAAATACAGCTCTTAAAAAGATTTAGCATCAAGTAACTTTCACTGTCCCCTGCTCCACTATGTAACCACCGACATTCCTAAATGTAACCACCGACATTCCTAAATTCATCATTTTCTTCTTTCTTCCTGCCCCACATATCCTTGTGACTCTTACACACACACACACACACACACACACACACAATCAAAGTACACTCTGCATAAATATGATCAATCTTTTGCATGGCGTTAACATCCCTAATAACAATGTGAATGAATGAATGAATGTATGTATGTATGTATGTATGAAAGGCTTGCTCTTAAACCATGTGGCATACCAATCGCTCATTTATTGATACTCTTCTCAGTACACCATATTTTAATTGACTGTAGTTTATGTCATGAGGACTCGTGTGTTGTGTCCCACAGGATCTGTTCACTATTTCAAATGACAGTGTTTTTGTATTACTGTTTTAGAATGTATTACATGGACAGATATTCTGCATATTTTAAATTGTGTTTATTCTTTTGCTTGTATCTCTCTGGGTTGAAGTTGCTCACAGTCTACATAAACTGTTGGTCTGCCTATAATTGGTTGAGTAAGACAGTTCAGAAGGTTGAAGGAAGGCAAGGGCATACTCCCACCTATATGATCAATCCAAGTACAATACTGTAGTTTTCAAACCAAACTTGAAGCTGAGCACAGCTTTGCTTTTACTCTGTGATGTAGTATTAATTATATAGTACTTGTTTTGCTGTAAAGTTTGCTGTATTTTTGAACAATTTTTCATTTTTGTTTTAGGTATGTTAGCATACAGCAACATGACATCAGCTTGGCGACTATTGGCAAGAAGTGGTGAAGATTTTCAGTGTCTCCGATGTGGAAAAACATATATGCACAAAGGCACTCTTAGTCGTCATGTTCAATATGAATGTGGCACAGTTCCACGATTCACATGCAGAATATGTGGAGCAAGAAACAGACGTCGTTATGGGCTTACAAATCATCTCATCATGGTACATGGTGTGCAGAAGAAACAAGCTGAATTGAATATAACAGAAAAATATATAGAAAAGACTGAAAAATTTCAGTAGCAATGTAATTCTGTAGATATTCCTTCCTTCTCACTATGGCAAGAGTAATAGTTTTTATATAGCCAGCTACTGAAAATTTTACAGTTCCAGAAATATTGAAATAATTTGATTGTATGGTTTTCAGTATTTCGGTGAAGGCTTTTGTTTTAATACTAATGTCTTACATTTAATTGTTCTTAATAAGATACATGACATAAATGTGTTATACCTTTACAATATATGAGGAGACACACTTATAGACTTCCGTGGTAGCTTTGGTGGTTAATTAGGGAAACAAATTACAACAAAGATGTCTTTGGTTTCTTTCCCAGCTGTTCACTTTTGAGACCTAGAAATAGGAAAAAGTGTAGTTTGTCATCAGCTAATAAATAATTAAAAATATTCACAAGATGAGAGTGCATACTCACAACTATGTATAGAAAATATGTACTTAAAGGGAAGATGTGGAAACAGAAGTAACAGTGGTATCAAAAAGAACAGAAACTTGCATGTTCCTTTTTTCATCTCTCAGGAAGTGATGACAAAGGAAATGAAAAGTGAAACAATACAAACAAGTTCACAGTCACAACCTAGAAATTAAGAATAGTATTTTTATTATATTAGAAAGGAAGTCATGTAATGATACATTGAATTTTCTTGAGTAACTGAACTCTAGATTCTGAGTTGAGCTTTCCCTTCTGGTACATTTTTGGTGTATTTACCTTTTCATCCTTTCCCTCTCCCCTCATTTCCTGTTCATGGACAATACCAAATCCATGAAACTTGCACTGGTTTTGGTGCCAATGTCAGGTGCACTTTGATGTGTTTACAGTAAGTACAACTTTTTCAATATTAATCAGTTTGTTTCTTATGTTTAATTACTAGTTTTAAGCTGCATGTGTTAATCAGTTCAACAATAAGCTAATTTTATCAAATAATTACAATTTTATATAACAAAGAGACTGAAAGGAGACACTGTTGTCCAAGGGTTCAGTGAGAATTTATTGCTTAGCCATAGCAATTTCTGATCCACTGTGCTATTTTGCCCTCCATTTATATTACAACATCATTTTCTCTGATTCCATAATCTTAACATTTATATCAAATGTAGTTACTGTAATTATTAATGTCTGACAATCTTTCAAAACTTAATAAATTCTCATTTTTCTTCCATGCTATAACATTTCTATTATTTGCTTTTTGATGTAACACACTAGTTTTTGAAAACAATCCTAGATCTATTCCTTTACACAGATTGTTGGCATAAAACAGATTGTTGTTATCCATCATTTTGTGAAGAGTGGTTCAGTGGTGCTTTCCTTCTTTGTTGTATACAACAGTATAATTAAGAACTGATAATTGTGGTGTATGTAGGTTAATGCCTAAGAATGACTGCCAATTTCTCTGTCTTAAATAGATAGCCTGTTTCATATGCATGATCTAAATATTAACAGATTCAGTTACAGGTGAAAATGTGCCTAGCAAAAGTTACCACGAGTATTATTACCTGCTAGTCATATGAACCCTAACTTAACATTTTTTGTAAGTGTGTTTTATGCATGTAACACACACTTATCTTATATTGTGATATATGCACATGTAATGGAATTTTCAAAATGAAATAACGGTCTAATAAAACTGGAAACAACTTTTATGCAACAAATGATATTTGGATGCTAATGAATTTCACATGTGGAGTTTTCTAAAATATACATTAATCCTATAAGACTTGTTGTTACATTACTTTTACTTGAGGTGTGGGACTTTATGAGATGTGTTTCTGAAATATCTCAACACTGTGATCCATATGCACACATGTTTCATTTTGTTTTGAATATGTCCCATACAGGAAAGTTGGTCAAGTTTTTTGGAGTTATTTAATGGCAATGACAGATCATTAATGTAAATTGAGGAAAGTGATAGTGAAGTATTTTTGGCACTAGGTACTATGATTTAAAATCAGAAGCCTGTGAAAGTTCACAAAAAATACTCAAACTAGCTTTTACTGTCAGTTCACATAGCATTTTGTGCGAGGGAGTGAGTATAGTTTCTTTCCTGTTAAGGCATAACATACAAGGGCAAATGTTAAAAGAGAGGCCAGCATGTCATTTTGTGTAAAATGGCTGTGAATTATGTCACAAACAGTTCTCTCAAAAACTTGTGAAAAAATTGGCAGGGAAAAGATAAGTCAACAGTTAGATGTTACTTGTTTGTCTTGTAGAATGTAACAATATTTACTTGAATTTACAAATGATTTTAATATCTTTCCTAATGTTACATAAAACTGTGAAGAATTAAAAATTTTTGGTCTATAATGATTTTTATAAATTTATTTTTTTTATAAATTTATCTGCACTTGTGTGTATGAAATTGAATGTATTGGCTCGTTACTGTTATGATCAGTTCTATAGATTCTATACAAGTGTGATTTTTTAAGCCCTATTCTTTCAGATATTCTTTGGATGCTTCTTTTATATTACTCCAGTATTGTTTAACACCGAAAGAACTGATACATTTAGAATTATTCTCATGTTGTATCTCATTAATTGATGTTTCTTAAGAGTTTCAGTTTACTGTTTGTTTTGTTAATTCTGTGTGCAGATTACATTTTTGTGGGTTTTCTGCAGTACAGAGCTAGAAATTTCAGTTCCTGTTGAGGGAAGAAATTTGCCTCACTACTATTTGCCAAAAGGAGTAGTAAAGATGATGAGATACTGACATATAGTTCCTAGTCACTAGACTATGAGTCAGTGTCCTCCATTCAGTCTCGAACTTCTCCACAATTGCTTATGGATTGAGGACATATGAGATGGTAGACACTGATCTGTTTTTCAAATAGAGTCATTAAGTTTAGCATCCCCCTGCTGTCACTGTAAAGAAGTAAGCTATATGCCAGCATCAGATTTCATTACTTTCATTTCTCTCTCATCTCCACTCTATCTCTGTTTATTGCAATTACTTACAGTGAACAGGTACACACAAGGTACAACACTATCACTTTGCAAACGTTAGGTGGCAATACCCATGAGGGATGAAAACTGTAATTGTGTGGCCAAATTAAATTTTAGCATTAGTTAGCCAGGAGGTCATATATCTGTTGTGTAATGTCTAATTGTAAATGTATGTAACTTTTTAATGATGACACTGACTACATTTAAAAATATTTAAATACGAATAAACATATTCCATTCTACTCCTCGAGACCTTTCAATCGATATTGCTTATTATACATGAAGTGCTTCTGCTTGTTTCCACTGATCCAGTGCACTCTTTTTAGGTCTTTATTTCATGATTGGAGGTACTTTCTACCCCTATCATGTATGTTTGCTCTGGTTTTTATTCATCTCATAGATAAACTGGCACTGATTTACCATTAAAACAAGCTAAAAAATTAAATTTAAGCTTCTCACCTTCTGTGACTGCAAAATAAACTACTCCCTATTGCTCCTGTTATAGGCTTCCTTTAAATATTTTGATCAATTTCATCACTTGTGTTTCTTACCTGCATAATTCATATGTGACCTGATACTAGTTCCCTGTCAACAAATTTTGAAGTTGTTCCTTGACCATTATAGTGTGGTTTATTGTATCCTGTGTACTTATTTTGTGGTCACATGCAGATGTTAGAAACGTTTGTGATGATGGTTTAGTTCAGCCAATTTGCCTGTGATAACAATGTTAGTATTGAAAGCAAGTTAAAAATATCTACAGTGGTTCTGATTGCCTGTATTTGTGACTAAATAATAGAAAAACCAATGTTGAAGCTTTTGCTTACATTCATTCATCTGTTCTCCTTGAGTATTTGACTGCAAAAAGTACTTTGAAATACTGCTTGTTATCTTTACGAAAGGTTGTATTTCTAGTTTTACTTTAGCTGCACACAATTTACACAGTGCTTTAATTTGAATATTCCCAAAAGAGCATTTTGTTTGCCAAAAAGTTGTTACATGTATGCATTTTGTTTAAAAACAGCTATATTGATAATATTCCAGGTGCATCTATTAAGGCTTCATCCCCCCACCCCTCTTCGACCACACATCGAAAGGAGAACCAGTAGAAATATGAAACAAGTCAAGATACTTGTAAATTAAAGAGAAGCCTCACTGTATTAACAATAAACTACAACTCACTATATCCATTAGTTGTGCGTAAACAGCTACTTTGAAAAAGAGATGCTTGTCCCTGAGTTATTTCAAATAGCTGCTCCTTAACTGCTATTGGTATCTTTATAGTTGCCTGATTATACTTGTACTTTCCAAAGAAAGTGGTCACCTACCTCTACAAACAACAGATCTCTGTTTACGATACACAACTACTTCTCCTGCAGTTCCATGATAGTCACTGCTACTTGCCATTTGGCTTACAGGAATTACGATCTTTGAATCTAGAATATGAAATCGTCAGACAAGGGGTGCACCAGGGCTCTACCTTAGGTCCCTTGTTGTTACTATTATATATGAATGACCTTCCAAATGCAGTGTCAGAAAATGGAAATTTTGTCTTATTTGCAGATGGCACAAGTATTGGTATAAAAAACAGTACCCGTGATCTCACTGAGCAGTCAGCTAATGAAATATTTGTTAGTATCAATGAGTGGTTCACAGCAAATAGATTGTCACTGAATTTTGACAAGACCCAGTACATACAGTTTAGTACCTCACAAAGAATACCTGACCCCATAAGTATATTGTATTCAAACAATGAAATTAAAGCTGTAGACAGTGTCAAATTTTTAGGGCTACAAATTGACCACGACCTAAATTGGAAAACTCACACCCTAGACTTATTGAAACACCTTAGTTCAGCTACATTTGCAGTACACTTGATAGCAGAAATAGGTGATTTAAAAATGAAGAAGTTAGTTTATTCGGCCTACTTCCATTCACTGAGTGATGGAATCATCTTTTGGGGAAACTCCTCTCACAAAGAGAACATTTTCAAAATTCAAAAATGAGTCATTAGAATTATATTTGGTGTCAGTCTGAGATCATTATGCAGAGACCTCTTTAAGTATTCTAACTACTACTTCTCAGTAAATACACTCATTGATGTCCTTTGTCACTTCCAACATGTCACTTTTTACACAAAATAGTGCAAAACATGATTATAATACCAGAACCATAAACAATCTGTATATGGACAATAAAAGCTTCACATTAGTACAAAAAGGAGTCAAATACATGGGTACTCATATATTCAATAACTTGTCAGAGCATATCGAAGGTCTTGTAAGTGATAAAGGTTGGTTTCAGAGTGAATTAAAGAACTTCCTGTTGGCCAAGTCCTTCTACTCCATCGATAAATTAAAAGAAAAAGAAAAAACTTTGACTCTTTCCACTTCCCAGAGAATCCTCTCCAAGGGATCCATGTAAAACGATAAATGTAATGTAATCATTTGTAGGAGTGGATAATGACTATGTTTTCAATTTTCTTTTGAATTAACAGCCAAAAAGGAAACACTTCATTGACGATTTTTCAAAAAATAAATCAAGATGGTGTTTCATTTTTCTTTATTATTGCAGTTTCTGCCAAGTACTAACTAAGAATTAAGTTTTTGCTATATCACATGATTGGTGTTTATCCACTTACACAGTATTTTTACTACTTGCTTCTGTAGGATCTACATTGTTTTCTGACAACAGAACACATTAGCAAGTACTTTATATTGTTACATTGATATTTATAATGACCACAGATTGTTAGTTATATTTGTATAATCAAGTCTTTCATGACTGAGAAAAATGATTTGTGGCTGAAAAAGAGACCTTGGAACATAATTTATTTATAATTTATTATTCCTCTGTGTGACAGCATTGATAGCATTTCCAATGTGACAACATTGATAGCATTTCCACATAAGTATGGCATGTATTTGGACCAACATACGTCACATCTTATAAAATGAACTGAACAGTGAATAAAGGATCAGCTTCACCTAAGCACACATCACTGGAGCCATATGAAGCTACATAGCTCATATCAAACATAGCATTTGTATAGAAGAGGAAAGTATAATTTGTGTAATAAATTCTCTTCATCATCTCTCTTAGAATAATAACGTGTATTCACACAGCCATATTGTATGTATTGAGTATATTTCTGTGTTTGTATGTTTCTGCTCATAAGGTTGGTTACTGAAGCATATACAGTAACTTAAAACAGTGGAATTACAGAACAGTCTAATAAGCTGGTTGCAGTTTTCATTGACTCCATTAAACTTTTCAGTGATTAATGTCTGGGAAAGGATGGGCTCCACTTAAATAGATTACATTGAATGACTTTCAGCAAAATGCTCACCGGCTTCTGCTGAAGTGTTAAAAGCAAGGGAAACTGATGACTTCTGGAAGTTATACATGAAAAGTAATGATTAGAATTAAAAACTGTAAATATAGTGGAAATAGTGATGCTCTATAAATCATAAACAAACACAAAAACTCCATCCTGATGCATTTGAATATGAATGGTTTAACAGCAGACTATTGAAATCTCAGTTCAGTTACTTTACAATTGTTGAACTGCAACTTTTACTTTCACAATTTGTCAACATAAAGGTAGTCTGCTTAAATGGACACTGGCTTGCAAAAGAATGCATAGAGATTTTAAATAAAATTCATAATTTTAAACTTGTCAGCAGCTTTTGTAGAAACAACACATCTTATGGTGGGAGGGTCCTGTGTACTACTTGCTGCCTCTATAAAATATAAAGTGAAAGAAGATTTCAGCTGTTCACACAAAGAATTTATTTTTTAAAGCTGTGATAACATCAGTTTGCACAATTCCTGGAAGTTCTCTCACCAAACTTATTTTATACAAATTTTTATGCCCTTTAGAAAAACTTAGGAAGGGAAATGAGAACCAAATTGTGACTGCAGCAGACTTCAGTTTAAATACATTAGTTAAATACATTAGTTAAATGCATTAGTTAAAAGATAAGGTGGGTAGATCACGTAACTAATGAGGAGGTATTGAATAGGATTGGGGAGAAGAGAAGTTTGTGGCACAACTTGACTAGAAGAAGGGATCGGTTGGTAGGACATGTTTTGAGGCATCAAGGGATCATAAATTTAGCATTGGAGGGCAGCGTGGAGGGTAAAAATCATAGAGGGAGACCAAGAGATCAATACACTAAGCAGATTCAGAAGGATGTAGGTTGCAGTAGGTACTGGGAGATGAAGAAGCTTGCACAGGATAGAGGAGCATGGAGAGCTGCATCAAACCAGTCTCAGGACTGAAGACCACAACAACAACAACAGTTAAAAGCAATGACACTGTAAAATTTCATGGTTTAGTCCTGAAATCAAGGTTTAGGTTAAGCTTTATTTCGTGCATTGTAGGAAACTACCAGTCAGCAACTTGTAGGCCTATAGATGTTGTTCTTATTAATTGTCAGTTTGCTGAGACAACAAAGTTTTGTCTACCTCTAGGGAAATCCATCACTCAGATTTGTTCATTTGTTCACAGAGCGCCCAAAAATAGAAAAACTGAAATATAAATTTTATATAACAAGAAATTTTACTAAAGGAAGTTTAGATTAATTTCTTGATAAGTTAAGTGTTATAAACTGACTTTTAGATCACTGCGCTTCAAGCTGCAGAGAGACTGAAATGTGTTGTTGTCAAACCCTTATTTAAGAAAGGCGTCAGGAGAGATGTCAATGACTACAAACCTGTTTCATTGCTGACACCATATTCCAAAATGTTTGAGATGGTATTGTATTCTCGAATAGTATCTCACCCGAATAACAATAATATCCTCAGCAAATAACAGAGGAGCTGAAAATGCCATTTCCATGTTCATTCACCAAACTTCACAAGCTTTAAATAATAAAATAGTACCAGCTGGTATTTCCTACAATCTATCTAAGGAAGTAGACTGTGTCTATCACAGTATTCTCCTAGATAAATTGAACTCTTATGGAACTGATGGTAAAGCCAACCAGTTGATACTGACATACCTAACCAAAAGAATGCAGAAAGTTGTACTTAGTAATTCAACTAGTGTAGTCCATGGATGTTATTCTGACTGGAGAGAAACCACATATAGTGTTTCCCAAGGCTCAATCTTAGGTCCACTATTGTTCTTCATATATGTTAATGATCTAGTAGTGTGCGACAAGCAGAATTACTTCTTTGTGCAGGCGTCACTAATATTGTAATCAATCCAAGCATACCTGACTTTCAGCATCATTATGATTTATTGTGCAAAATAATGTGTGGAACATGAAACTAACTAAGAAAAACTTCAATAAATTTTTCAATTGTTTTTAGGTGCATTCAGGAAAACATTTCCTTAAAACATTTTATCAAAAGATAATAAAGAGTAAATGGAATTGGAACACACCAGGAATATGAATTTCTAGTGCCAAAGCTTAATGTAAATAGAGACCTTCAATTGTAATTTATATTAAGCTCTATAAGACTGTGTTAAAAATGTTTTATTGGCAGCAAAAAAACTGATGAACAATAGTGGAAATTCCTGGATGGAAAAATACATAAAATTAGGGAAAGACAACAGCTTCACACAACCATACAGACACTGAAATGTACGTTTGGGTCTCTGTGTGGTTGTGTGCTTTTACTCTTACTAGAAAAGAACAAGAGCTCAAAAGCTAGTGTTAACTGTTTCCTATTATGTGTTTCTGTGCACCACACACCAGTCCTCTATAGGTACATAGTTGTGTTTCCCTTATTTTATGTAAAACTGACAAAAATATATTCATATGCAAACAAAGAACTAAAACAAAGACAGTCTGTTCTCTTGTGAAATTAAAGTTGGAAGTAAATGTTAAATTCATAAATTAAGATTAAGGATGATATTAATGTCAATTTTGTTCAATGTCAAATAGCTTCAATCAATTCTTTCTCACTGTAGCAAAATCTGATATAGACATGAAAGATCATCAGGACAATATAAATTCATGATACATAAATTTGAAAGAAAATATTTGTTTAAAAAACTCACTTACACAGATGTGTAAGACACAATGTTATCAAGAATACCTTCGATGATGATCAGAGCAGCAGACCATATTATTTCACACCCCTTGACTATAACTAGTCCTTTAAACAAGACTGTTTCCCAAAAGTCCTAAAATTTGTTGACACGAAGACTCTATATAAAAAGGGATCACCAGAAGATATGGGAAATTGCCATCCTATGTTTTCCTTCGTGTCTTTTCTAAAATAACTGAAAAATATGTGTCAAAGCAACTTGAAAATTCTGTTATAGAAAATGACATTACTTCTAAAGATTGGTTTGGTTTTCAAACAGGAAAAAGCATCATAAACACAATCAAAGTATTTACAGAAAAACAGAATGTCATGAGACCAGGATACAAAGTTTCAAGAATATTTTGTATCTAATGAAACCACTCGTTACTACAGTAGAAACTTAAGAGGTGAATGACCAAAGATACTGCACTGCAGAGGTTCACCTCTTATCTGATAGAAAAGAAATAAACAGTTATTGTAACATATATTTCAGTTATCTGCTACTCTGAACAGAAAACAATTTCGCAAAGAGGTACCTCAGGGTTCGATACTGACTCTGTACCTGTTCTTGTTATGTGTAAATGATCTGTCATTAAATATTGATGCTCAGTCATTCTTATTTGCAGATGGCACCTCAGTGCTAATACAAAAAGATATTATAGAAAATAATTCAGATAGTGTACAAAATGTTCTAAGAAAACTCATTCTGTAACAATGGACTTTTGTGAATCACCAGCAATGTGCCCTGTAAAAATAGCTCGTAATAATCAGTTGATGACAGGAGTAAGACATACGAAATTCTTGGTCCTAAACCTTAACAGTGTACCAAACTGAAAGGCAAATTAAATAATATAGATTTTGCAATATTTATTTTATCTGGTTCCACTCATACAGACACAAGAAAGGCAGCCTATCATAGTTATTTTGAATTAGTTATTTATTATGGGATAATTTTCTGTATATTCTAGAAACAGCACAAGGCTATTAATTTTTCAGAAGAAACTCATTAGAAACATGTTTGCTGCCCATAAAAGTAAGGCACATGGCCCATTAATTAAGAAATTAAAAATAATGACAATTCCTTCATTGTACATTTTTGAACATTTTGTTTTTAGAATGAGATTTTCACTCTGCAGCGGAGTGTGCGCTGATATGAAACTTCCTGGCAGATTAAAACTTTGTTTTTGTTTACAATAAATATTAACTTGAAAATTTCTGCTTTAAGCATAACTATGACACTGATCACAAAGAGAACTTCAAACTTTCCTCTCATCACTTAAAGCTTTATGCTCAGACACCACTGTATATTGGGATGAAAATTTGTAGCAAAACATATTAAACATGGATCTTCTTGGCTCTTTGAAAACCATGCACTGCAAAATTTTAGTAAATAATGAAGAATTCATGGAAGACTGGGCTATGCTTTGGACTAAAGAAATCTGTAGACTATTAACCTATAACCAATCTTGTCATTTTTGTTCAATGCAGTTGCATAACAAACTGTTAATGTACAATGCATGACTTTCCACAAATAGTGTAAAAAAGCACAACAGATCTAATGATTATAACATTGTATGTAATGGAATGAATGAATCACATTTCACGTATTTGGCACATGGGAAACTGATAGATGGATATTTGGGTACGTTTTACAATAATTAACTTTTTGTGCTGCTTCTAAAGTTGCTTCTCTTTATTAATGTATACTGTGAAGCATTCCACATCTCTGAAACATTACATTAGTTATACTGATCATTTGTAGACCCTTAGGAGATTCTCAAGATTGTGAAGCATGTCAGAAAAACAATAATATGTTTCAGAATAATTACCAACCAGTTGCAAAAGAGAAATTTAATTTTTTACCCAGTTTCAGACACTTAGTGCACAGTTTTTGTCTTCATTACTCAAATAGATGCCTTCTTACTCTAGGAATTCACTAATTTTATAAAACGATTGTTCTCGGAGCAATGTTTTTAGTTTCCTTGTGTTGTTAATTTCGTTTTTTATATTGATGGGAAGCTTGTTGTATACTTTTATTCCTGAATTGGTTACTCCCTTATGGACTAGTGTGAAAACTGCAGAGCCTTGGTGGAAATTTTTCCTGTGTCTTGTGTTATGCTTGTGAATGTCGCAGTTTTTCTGGAATAATTCCTTGTTGCTGGCTACAAACATCATCAGTGAGTATATAAATTGATTTGTAACACTAAATATCCTGAATCTTAAAGAGATCTCTGTAGGATGTTCTGTCCAAGATCCCACTACTAACCTCCCGAGAAGATAATACCATAGGAGAGTACAGATTTGGAAATATGAAAAACATGGCAAAAGCAATATTTCTCTGTCAACAAGATGAGAAATAGCTTTCAGAGCAAAACATGCTATGCTAAGTTTTTTGACCAGTTGATCAATTTGCTCTTTCCATCTTAGTTTGCTGTCTATCTACATCTACATCTACATTCATACTCCGCAAGCCACCCAACGGTGTGTGGCGGAGGGCACTTTACGTGCCACTGTCATTACCTCCCTTTCCTGTTCCAGTCGCGTATGGTTCGCGGGAAGAACGACTGTCTGAAAGCCTCCGTGCGCGCTCTAATCTCTCTAATTTTACATTCGTGATCTCCTCGGGAGGTATAAGTAGGGGGAAGCAATATACTCGATACCTCATCCAGAAACGCACCCTCTCGAAACCTGGCGAGCAAGCTATACCGCGATGCAGAGCGCCTCTCTTGCAGAGTCTGCCACTTGAGTTTATTAAACATCTCCGTAACGCTATCACGGTTACCAAATAACCCTGTGACGAAACGCGCCGCTCTTCTTTGGATCTTCTCTATCTCCTCCGTCAACCCGATCTGGTACGGATCCCACACTGATGAGCAATACTCAAGTATAGGTCGAACGAGTGTTTTGTAAGCCACCTCCTTTGTTGCTGGACTACATTTTCTAAGCACTCTCCCAATGAATCTCAACCTGGTACCCGCCTTACCAACAATTAATTTTATATGATCATTCCACTTCAAATCGTTCCGCACGCATACTCGGATGTTAGGAATTTTGTATGTGTGATTCATAACCTTTTTGGTTGTTGATCTCCTTGTTGACTATCGGAAATGGTATAATGTTAGTTTTTGAAAAAAAAATTAGGGTTAGGCTATTTGCAGTGAACCATTTGTGTACTTGGTTCATGACTGTTAGGGCTGTATCGTGCATTGTGAAGTTGAGCCCTTGATCAGAATACTCATATCACAAGCAAACATGCCTATTTTTGCTGTGTCATTAATTTTAACTGATAGATCATCAATATAGATAAGGAAAATTGGTGGCCCAAGGACTGAGCTCTGGGGGACTCCACATTTTACATTTCCCCAGTCTGAGTTTACTGTTACACCTGTCTTCATTAAGACAACTGTGTTTCCTGTGCAAAAGTCACAGGCATGTGAGCCCATGAGTACACATATTATTGTTGACCCTCACAAATATTGAGATAGGTATAATCTTCTGAAGAAGGGAACTAAGTGATCAAAACCATTTAAGGAATTAAATTTCCAATATGCAACTCATTGCTGATTATTTCAATACATACAACTACAGTTGCTGAGGATGGATAAAATGCTAAAACAAAAATACATTACACTACAAGAGAACTAATAAATGAATGTTCCTTTCACAGATCCTAAATAAGGTGGTTCTCATGCAATTAGAGAAGTCAGAAATGTAATATGTTAATTAATTAATTAGTGCATATGTAATTTCAGTGCTATTAGTCAGGCAACTTCTAAAACAAAAAGTTTGCAGCACATACTTACAAATATCATATTACAGCACTAAAGCTGTTCCATTATCAACTATTTCATAGCATTTATGTTATGTTATATAGCTAGTAATAAGCACATCAGTAATTCCTGTCAAAAAATTCGTCAGAGTGTATATGGAGTTGACAATCAATAAGTCTTCTAGGATCCTCAGAAAAGTACTTTCTTTTTATTGTTATCTTTAGTCCAAAAGGAACTTTGATGCAACTCTCCATGCTAACCCATCCTTTGCAAGTCCGCTCACTCAACCCCTTGCAGCCCAAACAGATACTCCCTGATTCAGTGCATTACCTCTTCATAAGTTATGCAGTTTACCGTCCAACCTACAGCATTATTTGGTAGAACCATATTTCAAAAGCTTCTTTTCTCTTCATGTCTTTACTGTTTATGTTCATGTTTCACTTTCATATAAGGCTACACTTGAGACAAATACCTTAGAAGAGACTTCCTAATACTTAAATGCTTGTTAGAGATTAGCATTAAAAAAAAAAAAAAAAAAAAAAAAAAAAAGGACGCTCCATGAAGGAATTACGCAAATGTGGCAAAAATTGGTAGATGTGATGAACATGTATAGACTTTTTTTTAATGAATGATTTATTCAAGAGAAAAAGGTTCACAAATTGAGCAAGTCAGTAATGTGTTGCTCCACATCTGGCCCTTATGCAAGCAGTTATTTGGCTTGCCAATGATTGATAGAATTATTATATGTCCTCCTGAGAGGTATCATGCCAAATTTGATCCAGTTGTTACGTTAGATCTTCATAATCTTGAGCTTGTTTGAGGGCACTACACACAATGCCCCAAACATTCTCAATTAGGGAGAGATCTGGTGACCTTGATGGTCAAGATAGAGTTTAGGAAGCATGAAGACATGCAGTAGGAACACTTGCCATGTGCAGGCGGGCATTATCTTGCTGAAATGTAAGTCCAGGATGGACTGCCATGAAAGGCAACAAAATGTGGTGTAGAGTATCGTTGACATACTGCTGTGCTGCAAGAGTGCTGTGGATGACAATCAGTGAGGTCCTGCTGTGAAATGAAATGCGACCACAGACCATCACTCCTGGTTGTTGAGATATAAAGTGGGCAACAGTTAGTTTGGAATACAACCGGTGTCCAAGGTGTCTCCAGACATGTCTTTGTTGGTCATCAGCACTCAGTTTCAAGCAGGATTCATCACTGAAGACAGTTCAATTCCAATCAATGAAATTCCAGGCTGAAGAAGTATCTGGAGATGCCCTAGATAGTGGTAGGATATCAACCAGACTGTCGCCCACCATATGGCCCAACAAGCAGGTCTGGGTGCCATTTCATTTCATAACAGAACCCTTCAGTTGTCATCCACACCATTCTTACAGCACAGCAGTACATTGATAATATTCTATGCCCTGTTTCATTGACCTTCATGGCAAGCTATCCTGGGATTATGTTTCAGCAAGAGTATGCTTGCCCAAACATGACAAGGGTTTCCACCATTTGTCTTCATGCTCAGGATTTTGACAATCTAATGTACCAATTGGACAGAATTTGACACTGTATCTCAAAGGGGGACATCCAAAAACTCATTAATCAGTGCCATGCTGAACAACTTCTTTCATAAGGGCCAGAGGTGAACCATCGTGTTACTGACCTGGGCAATTTGAGAAGCTCTTTCTCTTGAATAAATCACGCAATTTTTTCTGAAATTGTAATCATTAGTTTGTCTGTAGATGTATGTCACATTTCCCAGTTTCCATCCAGTTTGGATAATTCCTTCATGGTGCATCACTTTTATGTCTTGTCTTAGAGTGTATTTGTCTTGATATTGACACTCTCCACATTTATATCACCTTTACTTCTACCAGAATTGGTTATTTTGCTGCACAAAGAGCAAAACTATTCAAATATTTTTAGTATCTCATTTTCTAGTCTGATTCCTTCAACATCTTATAGAGTAATTTGACTATCTTCCAATGCCACTGTTTTATTTTTATTGATGTTCATGTTCACCTTCTAATACATTTTCAAAATGATACCAATTCTGTACAGCTGATCTTCCAAGTATTTTGCTGTCTCTGACAGAATTACAAAGTTACCAGCAGGTATCTTCTTCTTGAACTTCAATTGATCTAATTTTGTTCTTCGTATCATTTGCTGCTTGCTCTAAGTATACGTTAAGTAGTAGGGGGATAAGCTACAACCTAATATTAGCTAAACTTTTTATAATTGATGACAAAATATTGAAGATATGTGTTCCTTAATAATGGACACTTTTCTGGACCAAATTGATTGACTTCAGGGTATTTCCATTAAGTATACTAACAGTCAGTTATGACTAGTGGTAATCCACTTTTTACACATATATTTTACTCGTATCTTATACACATAGGAATTTTCCTTTTCCCACCTGATGTCTACCGGGAAACTGTTGTACATGTTGGTAACTATTATATATGTTGGCACTAGAAAGCAAAACTCAGCTTTGAACCTAACCTTCATATGGGGTACTATACATTTACCTGTATTTTAAAATCTTCATCAATCAGTATCTAACATAAAATAAATTATTTTTTGAAATCCTGTGAATATAATCATTCATAAATACTTTTATTTATTTTTATAAATAAAGTGATCTTTTTTGAACAATTTTTCTTTTGTAAATAAATTTCATTGCACAAAGTATTAAGATATGGTATATTTAAATTACATAATACAACTGCCACTAAGAAATTCTCATTTTTAAGCAGTTGTATCACAATACTAGTTTTAGAAATACCTTAAGTGTTGTCTTTCTTTGAGCAAAGCTTTTTAACTAATTACCTTGATATCATAATGGACATGTGTACATTCTATCACGGAATATTCAACTTTCCCAGCACAATTCATGGTGAAATTCTCTACATAACAAAAAAGGGTAACACCCAGAAGGCTTAACTTCGTATATGCACATACCAGTGGCTGATATGTAAGTTATTAGATCTACAGTTTTCAGTGACCATTAGAGTGCATTAGTGTTGTTATTTGGCTTTATAGTGTGTGTAAGGGGCATGAACAGTGTTAGATGTTGAGTGATCAATGTGAAGCACTCAGACATGCTGCATACTCATGTGACACTATTATCAGCATCTGACCGAGTTTAAAAGGGCCTCATTGTGTGTCTCCATTTGACCAACTGGTTGAATCAAACAATATCCAGATTTGTGGGTCATTCAGATGTGATGATGGCATGTTATTTGACAGCTTGGGAACATGATGACAGGCATAATTGTTATCAAGATTCAAGTCAACTACATCTGACCACCACAAGGGAGGATTGCCGTATTTTAAACCAAGTACATCATAACCTTTGTCATGTGAGCCAGCCATCTTGAGAGTAAGTAAGGGACTTCCTGCAACATTCTGTGTTGTTGTTGTTGTTGTTGTTGTTGTTGTCTTCAGTCCTGAGACTGGTTTGATGCAGCTCTCCATGCTACTCTATCCTGTGCAAGCTTCTTCATCTCCCAGTACCTACTGCAACCTACATCCTTCTGTATCTCCTTAGTGTATTCATCTCTTGGTCACCCTCTATGCGTTTTACCCTCCACGCTGCCCTCCACTGCTAAATTTGTGATCCCTTGATGCCTCAGAACATGTCCTACCAACCGGTCCCTTCTTCTTGTCAAGTTGTGCCACAAACTCCTCTTCTCCCCAATTCTATTCAATACCTCCTCATTAGTTATGTGATCTACCCATCTAATCTTCAGCATTCTTCTGTAGCATCACATTTCAAAAGCTTCTATTCTCTTCTTGTCTAAACTATTTATCATCCATGTTTCACTTCCATACATGGCTACACTCCATACTTTCAGAAACGACTTCTTGACACTTAAATCAATACTTAATATTAACAAATTTCTCTTCTTCAGAAACGCTTTCCTTCCCTTTGCCAGTCTACATTTTATATCCTCTCTACTTCAACCATCATCAGTTATTTTGCTCCCCAAATAGCAAACCTCCTTTACTACTTTAAGTGTCTCATTTCCTAATCTAATACCCTCAGCATCACCCGACTTAATTCGACTACATCCCATTATCCTTGTTTTGCTTTTGTTGATGTTCATCTTATATCCTCCTATCAAGACACTATCCATTCCATTCAACTTGCTCTTCCAAGTCCTTTGCTGTCTCTGACAAAATTGCAATGTCATCGGTGAACCTCAAAGTTTTTATTTCTTCTCCATGAATTTTAATACCTATTCCGAATTTTTCTTTTGTTTCCTTCACTGCTTGCTCAATATACAGATTGAATAACAGCGAGGAGAGGCTACAACCCTGTCTCACTACCTTCCCAACCACTGCTTCCCTTTCATGCCCCTCAACTCTTATAACTGCCATTTGGTTTCTACACAAATTGTAAATAACCTTTCGCTCCCTATATTTTACCCCTGCCACCTACAGAATTTGAAAGAGAGTATTCCAGTCAACATTGTCAAAAGCTTTCTCTAAGTCTACAAATGCTAGAAACCTAGGTTCGCCTTTCCTTAATCTAGCTTCTAAGATAAGTCGTAGGGTCAGTATTGCCTCACGTGTTCCAACATTTCTACGGAATCCAAACTGATCTTCCCCAAGGTCGGCTTCTACTAGTTGCGTTAGTATTTTGCAGCCATGACTTATTAAACTGATAGTTTGGTAATTTTCACATCTGTCAACACCTGCTTTCTTTGGGATTGGAATTATTATATTCTTCTTGAAGTCTGAGGGTATTTCGCCTGTCTCATACATCTTGCTCACCAGATGGTAGAGTTTTGTCAGGACTGGCTCTCCCAAGGCTGTCAGTAGTTCTAATGGAATGTTGTCTACTCCGGGGGTCTTGTTTCGACTCAGGTCTTTCAGTGCTCTGTCAAACTCTTCACGCAGTATCATATCTCCCATTTCATCTTCATCTACATCCTCTTCCATTTCCATAATATTATCCTCAAGTACATCGCCCTTGTATAGACCCTCTATATACTCCTTCCATCTTTCTGCTTTCCCTTCTTTGCTTAGAACTGGGTTTCTATCTGAGTTCTTGATATTCAAGCAAGTGATTCTCCTTCCTCCAAAGGTCTCTTTAATTTTCCTGTAGGCAGTATCTATCTTACCCGTAGTGAGATATGCCTCTACAGCCTTACATTTGTCCTCTAGCCATCCCTGCTTAGCCAATTTGCACTTCCTGTCGATCTCATATTTGAAACGTTGGTATTCCTTTTTGCCTGCTTCATTTACTGCATTTTTATATTTTCTCCTTTCATCAATTAAATTCAATATTTCTTCTGTTACCCAAGGATTTCTACTAGCCCTCGTCTTTTTACCTACTTGATCCTCTGCTGCCTTCACTATTTCATCCCTCAAAGTTACCCATTCTTCTTCTACTGTATTTCTTTCCCCCATTCCTGCCATTTGTTCCCTTACGCTCTCCCTGAAACTCTGTACAACCTCTGGTTCTTTCAGTTTATCCAGGTCCCATCTCCTTAAATTCCCACCTTTTTGCAGTTTCTTCAGTTTTAATCTACAGTTCATAACCAATAGATTGTGGTCAGAGTCCACATCTGCCCCTGGAAATGTCTTACAATTTAAAACCTGGTTCCTAAACCTCTATCTTACCATTATATAATCTATCTGAAATCTGTCAGTATCTCCATGCTTTTTCCATGTATACAACCTTCTTTTATGATTCTTGAACCAAGTGTTAGCTATGTTTAAGTTGTGCTCTGTGCAAAATTCTACCAGGCGGCTTCCTCTTTCATTCCTTAGCCCCATTCCATATTCACCTACTATTTTTCCTGCTCTCCCTTTTCCTACTACCGAATTCCAGTCACCCATGACTATTAAATTTTCATCTCCCTTCACAATCTGAATAATTTCTTTTATTTCATCATACATTTCTTCAATTTCTTCGTCATCTGCAGAGATAGTTGGCATATAAACTTGTACTACTGTAGTAGGCATGGGCTTCGTGTCTATCTTGGCCACAATAATGCGTTCAGTACGCTGTTTGTAGTAGCTTACCCACATTCCTATTTTTTTATTCATTATTAAACCTACTCCTGCATTACCCCTATTTGACTTTGTATTTATAACCCTGTATTCGCCTGACCAAAAGTCTTGTTCCTCCTGCCATCGAACTTCACTAATTCCCACTATATCTAAATTTAACCTATCCATTTCCCTTTTTAAATTTTCTAACCTACCTGCCCGATTAAGGGATCTGACATTCCACGCTCCGATCCGTAGAATGCCAGTTTTCTTTCTCCTGATAACGACGTCCTCTTGAGTAGTCCCCGCCCGGAGATCCAAATGGGGGACTATTTTACCTCCAGAATATTTTACCCAAGAGGATGCCATCACCTTTAACCATACAGTAAAGCTGCATGCCCTGGGAAAAATTACGGCTGTAGTTTCCCCTTGCTTTCAACCGTTTGCAGTACCAGCACAGTAAGGCCATTTGTTACAAGGTCAGATCAGGCAACCATCCAGACTGTTGCCCCTGCAATTACTGAAAAGGCTGCTGCCCCTCTTCAGGAACCACACGTTTCCCCTCCCCCCCCCCCCCCCCCACCATGGGACCACATTTAGGAGAAGTCTCCATGGTGGTCATGGAACGAGTCAATACATGAAATTATAACACGATTGTAGAAACAGATGAAATGAAATACAAGAAACATATTCAGGTGACAAGTCATTAGTTTAAATAAAGAAAATCAAGAATGTAACTCTGGAATTTGCTTAATTTTTTAGCTCTTCCAGGAGCTCCTCGACAGAATAGAAGGAGTGAGCCATGACGAAACTCTTCAGTTTAGACTTAAAAGTGTTTGGGCTACTGCTAAGGTTTTTGAGTTCTTGTGGTAGCTTATTGAAAATGGATGCAGCAGAATACTGCACTCCTTTCTGCACAAGAGTCAAGGAAGTGCATTCCACATGCAGATTTGATTTCTGCCTAGTATTAACTGAGTGAAAGCTGCTAACTCTTGGGAATAAGCTAATATTGCTAACAACAAACGACATTAAAGAAAATACATACTGTGAGGGCAATGTCAAAATTCCCAGACTATTGAATAGGGGTCGACAAGAGGTTTTCGAACTTACACGATACATAGCTCGAACAGCCCGTTTTTGAGCCAAAAATACCCTTTTTGAATCAGAAGAATTACCCCAAAAAATAATACCAGATGACATAAGCGTATGAAAATATGCGAAGTATACTACTTTTCGTGTTGAAATGTCACTTATTTCAGATACTGTTCTAATGGTAAATAAAGCGGCATTTAGTTTCTGAACAAGATCCTGAACATGGGCTTTCCACAACAGCTTACTATCTATCCATACGCCTAGGAACTTGAACTGTTCCGTCTCGCTTATAACATGCCCAATCTGTCTGATTAAAACGTCAGTTCTTGTTGAATTGTGAGTTAGAAACTGTAAAAACTGAGTCTTACTGCGATTTAGCATCAAATTATTTTCCACAAGCCACGAACTTATATCATGAACTACATTATTTGATAATGTTTCAATATTACACACAAGATCCTTCACTACCAAGGTGGTGTCATCAGCAAACAGAAATATTTTTGAATCACCTGTAATACTAGAAGGCATATCATTTATATAAATAAGAAACAGCAGTGGCCCCAGCACCGACCCTTGGGGAACGCCCCATTTAACAGTGCCTCATTGGGACTGAACATCATTACCACTCTCAATATTGCGGAGGATTACCTTCTGCTTTCTGTTCTTAAAGTAGGAGGCGAACCAATTGTAAGCTACTCCCCTTACTCCATAATGTTCCAACTTCTGCAGTAATATTTTGTGGTCAACACAGTCAAAAGCCTTCGTTAAATCAAAGAAAACACCTAACGTTCGCAACCTTTTATTTAATCCGTCCAAAACCTCACAGAGAAAAGAGACTATAGCATTTTCAGTTGTTAAGCCATTTCTAAAACCAAACTGTACATTTGACAGCAAATTATGTGAATTTAAATGCTGCAGTAACCTTGTATATACAACCCTCTCGATAACTTTAGCAAACACCGATGGCATAGAAATAGGTCTATAATTGTCAACATTATCCCTGTCTCCCTTTTTATAAAGTGGCTTCACTACCGAGTACTTTAATCGGTCAGGAAACCGACCACTCCTAAAGGAAAAGTTACAGATATGGCTAAGTACTGAGCTAACATGCGTGGAACAATACTTCAGTATTCTGCTAGATACCCCGTCATATCCATGAGAGTTCTTGGTCTTTAGTGATTTAATTATTAACTCAATCTCCCTCTTGTCAGTATCATGGAGGAGCATTTCAGGTAACAGTCTCGGAACACTTTTTTCTAAGAGCGCTATATGATTCCCTGTTGGGACTAGGTTTCTATTTAGTTCACCTGCTATATTCAGAAAGTGATTATTAAGTACTGTACATATATGCGACTTATCAGTAACACTGACATCCCCACTACGCACTGATTCTATATTCTCGATCTGTCTCTGCAGACCAGCCACTTCCTTTACGACTGACCATATGGTTTTAATTTTATCCTGAGACTTAGCTATTCTATCTGCATACCACATACTTTTTGCCTTCCTAATAACTTTTTTAAGCACCTTACAATACTGTTTGTAATGGGCTGCTGCATTTAGATTGTGACTATTTCTAACGTTTTGATATAATTGCCACTTTGTTCTACAAGATATTCTTATCCCTTTAGTCAGCCACCTAGGCTGCCTGTTTGTGCTAGTACCCTGTTTTGAATGTTCTAACGGAAAGCAACTTTCAAAGATCACGAGAAAAGTCTTGAGGAAAGCATTATATTTATCGTCTACTGTATCAGCACTATAAACATCTTGCCACTCTTGTTCCTTGATAAGGTTTACAAAAGTCTGTACAGCAACTGGATCAGCTTTCCTAAAAAGTTGGTAACTATATTTAACATGTGTTGCAGCACAAAAATCTTTTAGACTTAAAATTTGTGCATCATGATCTGAAAGGCCATTCACCTTTTTGCTAACAGAATGCCCTTCTAATAATGACGAATGAACAAAAATATTGTCTATGGTTGTTCTACTGTTCCCTTGCACTCTCGTTGGAAAGAATACGGTTTGCATAAGATTATATGAATTAAGGAGGTCTACCAGCATCCTTTTCCTTGCACAATCACTTATACAATTAATATTGAAGTCACCACATAGAACTAACTTTTTGTATTTCCTATAAAGTGAACCAAGAACCTCCTCTAGCTTTAGCAAAAATGTTGTGAAATCGGAGTCTGGGGATCTATAAATAATAACAGTAAGAAGTTTAGCTCCACTAAATTTAACCACACCTGCACAACATTCAAACACCTTTTCAGTGCAGTACTTTGAAACATCAATTGACTCAAATGGGATACCATTTTTCACATACATGGCTACTCCCCCACAATGCAAAGAGCTCCTAGAAAAGCTGCCAGCCAACCTGTATCCTGGTAAAGGAAGCCTCTGAATTATCTCCTTATTTAAGAAGTGTTCAGATATACCAATAATTTCAGAGTCAACATCTATAAGCAGTTCACTAACTTTATCTCTAATACCTTGTATATTTTGATGAAATATACTAATTCCCTCATTAATCAGATACCCAAGCTTTGTAGAAAGTGGATTCTTTGTTAGAGAGACTTCCCTTAAGCAGGAATACCTATCAGCTGACTTCAATCTAAAAAAGGTACAGCTCTAACACCCACAACTACCGGAATTTTCCCATGAGTGATCCCACCACCCCCACCTATGCTGTCACCTATAAGTTTTGCCAACCTCCCCTTCCCATACCTGCTGAGGTGCAGGCCATGTCTAGTGAAACCCGTCCTGCTGATAGACTCCACCGACACCACTGAAATGTGTCTCATGTCTTCTGTCATCAGCGCACCCCCAAGTCTCATGTTATTATGCCTGACGGCTGTATTAAGATGAGGCCGATCGTGACGTTGAAACAGTTCCACGAAATGCACATTCGTGTTGCCAGTCTGAGTGGCTATCTTTTCCAGGTCTCCATCTATGTCATACTCCCCATCCCTATCAATACTATTACCAGCCCCACCCACAATCACTACCTGATCCTCTTTAGTAAAATCCCTACATAACCCCCCTATGTTAAAAGTCACCTGAGCCAATCCTGCATTACGCTTCACAATGCTGGTGACCTGGTACTCACTCCCCAAAACTTCCTGCAACTGCTGGCCTACACCTCTACCATGAGAACTACCTAACAGCAGAACCTACTTCTTTCTCTTAGACTTTGCAACTGTCCTAGCCACCGTAACTGCTGAGGTCTGCTGCATACTTCCTAAATCTACAGCTACTAGAGATTCCTCTCCACTAGACTCTGACAGTTGGTCATATCTATTACAAACACCAATAGTAAAACTATCTGAAAATCTCCTTCTTCTAGCAGATCTCTTGCCAACAGCCAGCTCCCATTCCCCAACCCCCTTCTCCCTCCTCATCCTATCTAGCTCCTCCTGTGTGTTTTTCAACTGCACCTGAAGGGCACAGATCTTACGCTCCTGCTCCTCTATCAACTTACTCTTGCTACATAACCTGCAGTTCCAGGAGAGGATCTCACCAGAATGCCCACTGGCTTCCCCACTGCATTCCCCCCAGTGAAAATACTTCGAACAAGTCTCACACCGCAATCCACTGCTCACGAACCTACAGCAAAGCCCACACTTCTCACTCATGGTAAAATTTTACAATTATTGAAACAAGAAAACAACTTTATCTAGGTTCTGCTACTACAATAAGAAGATGTTAAAAACTGACTACAATAATCACAAACTTGCTCTACAAGGGAAGTAACTACTATTATTGACAGTATCTCAAGAGATACCCCTCCATTGTGGTTGCACCTACTGTACGGCTATCTGTATCGCTGAGGCACGCAAGCCTCCCCACCAACGGCAAGGTCCATGGTTCATGGCGGGGGGGGGGGGGGGGGGCCATTCTGTGTTATCCCACACTACTGGTCACAGATGAGCAGCTTCTTTACTAGTGTATTACTGTCATATTAGTAGGCTGCTGTTAACACCACAACAAAAAGTATCTGCATTTAGAGTGGTGCTGTGGCCAGGCTGCATGGACTGCTGATCAGTGGTGTCATGTGCTCAGCAAATAAATTGCAATTTTGCACTACAATGGATGACCATCTTTGCTGACTGTGACAGGGACCTCGGGAGAGGTCCAATTCTTCAAATGATTTGGAGATATATGTTGGTGTTACTCCTGGTGTTGGGATGTGGTTAGCCATCAGGTATGACTTCAGGTCGCAGTTGTCTGTGATTGAGGGAAGCCTAACAGCACAGTGGTACATCACATACATCCTCCGTCCTCATATGTTACCTCTCATGCCAGAGTATAATGGAACCATTTTTCAGCAGGACAATGTTTGTCCAAACAGGGCACCGGTCTCTATGAACTATCTGCATGGTGTTGAAGTACTCCAATGGTCAACAAGGTCTGCATATCCATTCCTGATAGAAAATGCTTGTGACCAGCACTATCATCAGCTTTGTCCCAGAGGTGGTGTAGAATGTCACTCATGTCTCTTTTTGGCTTTATGACACCTACTGTGTACGTCAGACCACCATTTCTTGCAGATGTATGTTGCAGGTGGCCACAGTCCCAGCCCATTAGTAACAACACCCTTAGAAGGATGTAAACAGCAGACTCAACACAACTTGCCAGGCTGCTTTCAATCAAATCTCACACAGCCTCCAAGGCATCAGGTGGCACCAGCCTCTTCAATATGTGGCCTACAGATTGGTGTAAACAGTGCTACAGTCATGGGCACCACTTACCTACATGAAATCATTACCCAATAAATGCTGCACCAGTGTCCATCCACTGGCAGGTATTTACATTGCTACTCAACCACTCTACAGCCAGTGCATGCTCCAGGCTCAATACCAGCCACATCTGCAGCCCATCAAATGGAGACACCTACCATTGAATGCTTGCTGGACTTCCATCAGCCATCCTTGAGTGTCGCACTGCACTGGATTTGCATCTCAGCCACCCCCAAGCTCAACACTATGCAAGACTTTTGTTTCAATCATCCACAAGCCATCAGCATCATCGGACCCTATTGCTAATCAGCCACGAGTACCCAGTCTGGTCACCATTGACTACGGCTTTCATGGACTTTGTCATTGTGAGGCTATTCCAAGTAACTTCAGGGATTGACTTTCCAGTTTATAATCAAGTAATGTTAACACACATCTCTTGAGCCTATGTATTGAGTTCTCTTTCTTAGTTAATAAACAAACAGTTGTTACTGCTACTTCTACATTTTACCATTTTCTTGTCATACCTCTTGGACACGGACACTAAAATGGCAGTGAGGTGACTCTCACATGCATGATGGTTTGATGGACAAACAGTTTTTGGCATTTGTGTCTGGAAGAGATTTGTGTATAACACTAACAACAGCAGGAGGAGATGTGCTGGAGGAGAATGCCACATGGATCCGGACCAGTGCATGCAGCCTGCTGGTTGTAGCCCGTGCAGCAACTTGCCTCCACCACTGTGGAATCCATCTCCTGTGGTGCTGGCTGCCTTTATCATCAGCCCTGTCATGACCGGTCCTGTTGATGCCAGTGCCAGCCCTCTCAACAATGATGCCAATTTCGTTGCAGCCAGCAATGTTAAATCTGATACTGGCCCTTTCGACACCTACACCAGCACTCTCATCATTGGCTTGGTCAATGTCAGCCGTGTCATAGTCAGCCCTGTCAATGCTGTTGATGGCTCAGATGCCACCTCTGCTGCAGGTCCTGTGTCCTGTCTCACTGTCCTCACTGGTGTCACCACCATAGTCAAGTTACACATTTCTCAGATTTCCATTGTACCTGCTTCTTTTTCCTTATCTTCTGTGTCTCCTGTGTTCATTGTGCACACACTCTCTGGGGACTCCTCCCCTCCATTTGGTGCAACATCACTGATCTCTCCTCTGTCTGCAATGATTGCCGGTCACATCTCTTTGTCCTGGACCACCCCTGTTTTGCTCTTGGTGGCACCTTCCTTCCCTTCATTTTTTCCTTTCCAAAAGTGTGTGTTGTTCTTCCAGAGTGTGATGCATTCAACTTTCCTTGATCCTCTCCATTGGATGCTTCTGGGGCCTTTTGATGCTGCAAGCATAGCTGCCAGTTCTTTGACAATGCTCGCACATCATCCAGATGTTCTTTTTCCCATAAGGCTTTGCAACTCTTTCCAGGAAGCCTCATCTTTGCAGATACCATGCCCTCTCTGAGAAATTTTTGCCCTCTCTTTCTTAAGGTAGAGGAATGTAGTATATGCTGGGCTGCTACCTTGTGATTGTGGCCACCACTCATATTGATGTATACCACGGGTAGTGGCAGCGGTAAGATGGGAGATTTCATTCCTGGAGCAGCACTGCAAGTACAGCTTTCATTTGTGAATTCCTTTTATGAGCTCCAAAGACGATTGACTTATTTTCATTTACCTATGTGGTTATTCTTACCTGTTTGTGTGCTTACTACAACATTCTAGTATTTTAATAACTGTATAGTGTAGAGTTTTGCCATCTTTAGTGTGGATAGGGACTGTGCTTGCTGTGTTCCAATGCAGACTGAGTTAGTGACCATTTTCTCACACCTCCAGCCAATGCTGGCTTCAGCCCTGCAGCTTGAGGCTGTTGCCAGTAGGCATCACTGTGGGAGGCCGGACTTGGGGATCAAAGGGTTGGCCAGCATGTCCGACATGTCACCCAATCTGTCCCTATTTTGGCTACCGTGACCACTGCCTGCACTCCGGTTGACCCCTCTCCTGTCATCGAGGGAAAGTTGTTCCCAGGTATAGCAGGCAGTGAAAGACTTTCTGAGGGGCTGAACGAAAGGCCTTCCCAGTCTGTCGAGCAAAAAGGTTTCAGGCACTATCGGTGGCTACAAAAGATCCAGAGCCAGGTGCTGTAGCTTGTCCTGTTTCAGAGGAAACCCCTCAGCCTGTAAGATCCAGGAAGTCACAGAAAGTGAGACTACTAGTAGTTTGAAGCTCAGGTGAGTAATGATGACCCTTAGGGACTGGGCTGCCAAGGAGTGGAAGAAGTCCAGAGTGCATTATGTGTCTATACTGGGTGGAGTCATCCCAGATGTGCACTGGATCCTTCTGGATGCTATGGAGAGCACAGATCACAGCCATCTACAGGTGGTGGCTTATGTTGGTTTAATGATGTGTACTGCTTTGGATCAGAAGAGGTTGTGTCTGTTTTCCAGCAGCTATTTGAATTGGTAAAGATTGCCAGCCCTGCTTGCTGAATGAAGGCAGAGCTCACCTTCTGTAGCACTGTCAACAGGAATGATTGTGGACCTTTGGTACAGAGCCCAGTGGAAGGTCTGAATCAGAGGCTTAGGCAGTTCCACAACTGCGTAGGCTGCAGATTCATCAGCGTTTGCCTTAGGATGGTGTGGTATCAGATCCTGTTTAATAATACACAGCTCCTCTACATACAGGAAGTGGCTACACAGGTAACTGGGCTATGTGGAAGGGACTAGGCACTTTTTTAGGTTAGAGGGTCTCAGGAAACTACAGAAGTGGTGTCATTCTACAATATAAACCTACCCATCTTGTGTTCAAACCTAGTAATTAACACCCTAATTCATGATCAACTGTTTATGATATTTTATAGGTCTTGAACAAAAATGTTGTTTCACAATAATTATGTTAGTTGAAAAATCAATAAATTGCCATAAATATATACTGTAACCACATAACAGAATTGCAGTGTATTGTTATGTTTAGCAATTAGATTTACCGTGTACCACAGTAAGTGAATATTGGGTTGTTACATTGCAATGGAAAATTGAACTTTTTCTTAAACATATTTCTATTCACTCTGAGTCTCGTTTTGCCCTAAAATAAAAAAAGGGCAAAATTGAACAGAAGCAAGGACAAGTTATTGATAACTCCTAGGACCAAAGAATCTTGTGTAGGAAGAGGGAGCCCTACACAATTCGGAAAACAAGCAGTAGTCAAGATTTGAAACTCTGTTACCACTAGTAATGTAAAATCCTCGAGCCTATCACGAATAAAGTGAAACTCATGTATTGTTCTCAAAAAATAAAACACTCCAAGAATATGGCAAAACTACTTGGAACATTATTAAACAGGAAAAAAGAAAAATAATGATCCAAACAACATAAAATAACCTAAAGAGCGTATGGTATTCATCAGATCACTAAAAGATATATGGAGTGAATCTTGGGCTGACTGCTTAGGGTTACCCTTAAGTTATCTTTGTAATCCATCAGTGATTCAGGGCATATTTCCTGATAGACTTAAATAAGCTAGGTATAAGAAAACTACCTCAGATTACAGATCTATATTACTCCTTTCAATCTTTTCACAAGTGTTTGAGAAAATGGCCTGTGTCATAATACTGAGTCATGTAACTGAGCAGAATTTGTTAACTTCTTCTCAGCTTCTTGCTCATGGAGGATTCTCCACTTAGACAGCAAAGATCTCACAAATGAAGTGCTAGCAGAACCAAACAAGAAAAATTATCATCTTGATGTACTGTGTGATCTTGCCAAAGCCTTTGATTGGGTGAATCACAAAATCTACGTATGTCATGGCATTAATGTTATCCTTCTTGCATGGATGGGATCTTAGAGACAGAAGCAGAAAAGAGAGGTTTTCATTTGCTGACTGTATTTCAATAACTTTAAATGGCAGTTCAAAAACTGCAATGTTGCTTTTGGCACAAATTTGTCAATCGAGCACCCAATTTAAGTTTAACCAGACACAATTCAGATGATAGCTACAAGTGGTTTATTGCTAACAGTTGTAGCCTTAATCTCATAAAGACCCATACTATACAATTTCAGACAAGTATTAATGACATGATGGGACTAAGTAGACACTGTTGTACACTAAACAAAACACTCCTTGTGACATTCCTTGGGGTCCAGCTGGGTGTTGTTGCTGCTGTCGCTGCTTCTACTGCTGCTGCAGATTTGAATCCAAAGCCTGATTTGAAGCATTTCTTCACAAAATTCTATCCTGTGCAAGTATCTTCATCTCTGATTGTAACCAAATAAAGTGGCACAGTGGTTAGCACACTGGACTCACATTCAGTAGGACAAAGATTCAGATCTCTGTCTGACCATCCAGGTGTAGGTTTTCCATTTCTGTAATTTTCTGGAATAGTTCCCTTGAAAGGCTTCCCTATCCTTTCCTAACCTAGGCTTGAGTTCTGCCCCTAATGACCTCATTGTTGATGGGATATTAAACTCTAGTCTTCCTTCATCTCTGAATAACTGATGCATCCCACATCCTTTTGAACCTGTTACTGTGTTTGTCCCTTGGTCTCACTCTACGGTTTTTACTCCCCATAGGCTCTTACATTGCTGATAATTCCTTCATGCCTCAGGAAGTTCCTATCAACTGATCCCTTCTTTTAGTCAAAATCTGCCACAAATTTGCTTTTTCTCCAATTTTAATTAATACCTCTTCATTAAGTATTTGATCTACCCATCTAATCTTCAGCATTCTTCTATAGCTCTACATTTCTAAACCTATACTTTTCTTGCTTATCATTCACACTTCATTCCATATGAGTCTACATGCCAAACAAATACCTTCAGGAAAGATTTCCTAGCAACTAAATTTATGATGTTGCTGATATCTGATTTATGGGCATAAGGCCATGGCCCAAGGCATGATTCTGTGCCTAACAGCTCTTCTTCCACCGCTGGAGACTTCATCAAAGGTTTTGTCATCAGACCACTGCCTATGATTGTGGAGTCATGCCAACTTATGTTGTGGAACTTGTAGTGGGTAAGAGATGGCACTGTTTGTTTTATTTAGCGTAAGTGCCCATAACATGTCTGACTTCAGTTCTTCTTTTCTGTTGGAATTGTTTCTGTGCTTTTATATTTTTATCATCTCTTGTACATCTTAGCATAGTAATTATTAGGTCTTGTGAAAACCACAGTGTCAGAGGAATAAATTTGGTGGTTTCCCAGTCTTAGCACATGATCTGCTACTGCTGATTTATCTGTCTTGTAACAGTTTCCCCATAAATTTGTAATTTAGTGTTGTTTAGTCTTCAGTCTTGACATGGTTTGTTTATGGCATTCGACATGAATTTACTGTTTGCCACTAGTTTTTCCTGTTAACTTCTCTGTCAAATATTCTTTTGTACTTGTTTGCGTACACATCAAATTCAAGAACATGGTTGTTCTTTGCTTCCATCTACAGTTTCCACTTTGCAATACTAGAGCTCGTGATGCCTTCAGTTACCCATGAGTTTGTTTCACTCTGTTTATCACATACTGTTATGAAGAAGAAACATTCATTGGAAATACTCATGAATTCTGGCAAAAGCGTGGTAGTCAGAGTTCACTGAACACTAGTTGATGAATGACCAGGAAGTTTGATTCAGTTTTAAGACAAATATATTCCTGACTCTTTCCACTGTTAGTTGAAAGCTGTGATACCCCAAAATTTCATGACTTAATTCAGAAATATGGATTGGAGTTAAATTTTCTGAAGGCCCTAGAGCAAACAGCTGATCAATGACCTGCACTGATAAGATTATTACAAAATACCAATTTGAAAATGCACTGTGTAGTGCTTAGTCCTAGGTATTTCAGACCATTCAGCTGTGTTTATTATCTTCCAGAAGCAGATAAATTAAAGCCCCCAGAAGTGAATGTAAATATTAATTTCAGCAAAAGTAATAAACTTTTCAAACACCATAAACTATAGCAAATTCTTAAATTTTTCTTTAGCTGAATCATTTCCTCTTATATCTTGGCAAAAGAAAGCAAGCAGGAAACTTAAATGGATTACACCAGGAATAAAAATTTCTAGTGCGAGAAAGAAAGAAGTACACAATCAAGCTAAAATGATACAAAAACTCTGGTCTTGCCATGTATATCAGCTGACATAAAGTTAGTTGCAGTGGCATCCAAAAATTACAAATAATACATTTATTTTCAGACATAGAAATAAGACAAAAGGAATGTGGTCAATTGTTGATTCAGAAATAGGGGCCAAAGTCAAAAGGCAAGAAATTTTAAAAATTAGATTTGCAAATGATATAATAAATCCTGTTCAGTTGTGAAATTGTTTCAACAAATTCTTCTTAAATTTAACAAGACAAAGCAAATATCATAAACTAGGAAAATAATCAGAATGCATCTTTTAAACGTCTGGGTGTTGAGCAGGTATGTTTTCCAAATGTATTGAAATATGCCAAAATAAAACCATTATATTGAAAAGGGATAGCAGAAGATATGGGGAATTACTACCCCATCTCTGTCCTGCCAATCCTCTCTAAAGTGCTTCAAAAGATCACAACAAAACAGATTAAAAAATTTCTTACTATAAATGATACAATTCTTAAAAACCAGTTTGGATTCCATCCGGGAAAAAGCAGTGTCAGTGCCATCAATAACTTAACTCAAAAAATATCCTTCACATCAGGTAAAGATAAAAAGGTCACAAGAATATTCTGTGATCTGACAAAATCATTCAATTCAGTGACCCACTTGTAGTTCTCCACAAATTTCAGGTATGTGAAATCAGGACATTGCCTTACAATGATTCAACTCATACTTAAAAGATAGGATGCAAAGAGTAACTGTAACTTCAAATTCAAGAAATTACTCCTCAAACTGGAAAACTGTTTCCTAAGGAGTCTCACAAAATTTGATATTGGATTCCCATCTGTTCCTTTTCTACATAAACGACCTACAACTTGCTGTTAATGTCCATTCAGTTTTATTTGTTGGTGATACAATAATTTTAATTGAAAATGACATGCTTGAAAGAATTCCAGAAAGTGCCAAAAATGCTTTAGAAAAATTTGAATCTTGGTTCCATAAAAATGGACTGAAACTAGATGTAATTAAAACCAAAATGATGCAATTTGAAGCTAAATCATTTGAATGGAGTGAAATAAAGGTAACATTCAATGATAGGATACCAGAGAAGCAAACCAAGTAAAGGTCTTAGGCCAAAATTTTGACAAAAATTTAAATTGGGAAGTACACTTGGACTATTTAGCAAATAAACTTATCACTTTAGTATCTGCTATCTGTATTTTGGCAGATGCCACAAACATAGACACCAGAAAGATAGTCTGTCACTGCTACTTTGAGTCCGTTATTTGTTATAGCATAATCATCTGGGGAAATTCAGCAAATGTCATGAGTCTCATAGTATTACAAAAGGAAATAATTAGGAACATTAGGTTGCCAAACAGTGGGTATGCATGTACTGCTTCTCATGGAGTGCATCCTCCGTTGGGTCAAACTGATGGAAGTCCGAAGGTGCAAGATCCAGGCTTCAGAGTTGACCACTGCACCATAAGGGAGAACATCGGACAGAATAACTCCTTCAGAGTCCCAGAAGACCATTGGCATGACTTTACCAGCTGACAGTGTGGCTTTGATCTTTTCCTTAAGAGGAGATGTGGTGTGGTGCCACTCAATGGATTCTTATTTTGTTTCCGGTCCAAAGTGATGACCCCATGTTTCATCACCTGTAATGATGATCAACAAAAAATTGCCACAATCACCTTCATAATGTGCAAGCAATTCATCACAGGTGGTTCTTTGTTGCTCTTCATGGTCTTCTGTTAAGCAGCAAGGTACCCACCAAACACACACCTTTGAGTACCCCAACTGGACGAGTGTGTTAGCACTACCAACAGAGACGTCCAGTTGTGCAGCAAGGTTTTTGATTGAGATCCATAAATTTCCACAAATGAGAGTGTCTGCACATTCCAACAGTGTAGGAGCCACAGCTGTGTACAGTCGACCAACACATGGGAGATCGGACAGGTCTGTGCACCCTTATTTCGATGATGACAGATGCCTTGCCCAATGACACACTGTACTTTTGTTCACTGCCAAAACCGAGCGAGGTGGCGCAGTGGTTAGCACACTGGACTCGCATTCGGGAGGACGATGGTTCAATCCCGTCTCCGGCCATCCTGATTTAGGTTTTCCGTGATTTCACTAAATTGCTTCAGGCAAATGCTGGGATGGTTCCTTTGAAAGGGCACGGCCGATTTCCTTCCCCATCCTTCCCTCACCCGAGCTTGCACTCCGTCTCTAATGACCTCGTTGTCAACGGGACGTTAAACACTAATCTCCTCCTCCTCCTCCTCCTTCACTGCCAAATCTCTGTAGACATTCTGCAAGTGCCTCTGAATATGTGCAGTGCTCTCATTTTCCACCAAAAGAAACTCAATGACAGCTCTCTGCTTGGAACACACCTTCTTGACAGACACCATTTTGAAGGCTACATATAGTGCCACCACCTATCAGAAGTTCATGAAACTATAGGGGCTGAAGACGGAATATTCCATAATGTCCCACAGCAAATTCCACATTTTTTCAACCAGAATTGGTCAGGGAGAAAAAGTATTGTGTTATTTATTGAACACCCCTTGTAAATGCAAATAATGATGAACAAAACTCTACATTGATAATAAATACTCTCTGCCAAACCAGTGATCCATCTTTTGTCTCTTCTTGTACTGTCTACTTGCACAGTAACTGTTGTCACCCTGCCAGAAACCCCCCCCCCCCCTTTTAATGCTAGGTGCTCGAGGAATATTGGGATACTAGTACCAACCATCATGATGATTGGCTGGAAGGGGGAGGGGGTCATGGTTGCAGCAGCTGGTGAGATTTGTGTGCCTCTTGGCCTGTTGAGGCTCCTGGGAGGCTTCAGTGTCACTCGGCATTGTAGGCTCAGTGCAGGACAATCGAAAACTGACAGGATGGTTCTGTGGAAACTCCTTGTGTAGGTAGCCAGGTTTTAGTCACTCTGTGGCGATTGCATTGTGCCTGGCATTCTCATTAAACTTGAAAGTGTTCTTTTTTAAAATCACCCAGTTGGGATCAGTATACAGTGGGTGTAACAGTGGGCATCTGGTATCATCTCTACGCCAGACATGTGAGAGGTGTCTGCATGCAAATGTCTCATCTGGTAGCTGAATTGTCATGCAAATTCTGTCACTGTGTCTAGAGTGATTTGTTGAATTGGTGCTAGTGCAGTGAGTTCAACTGGCATATGCTTTTCCTCACTATTGGGCTGGCCAAGAGTGCAGATCTTCCTTCACTAATGTGTGTGGGCCTAACAATACTAGCAGCAAGGCATCCATCCACATTTAAAAGTATCATATCAGTGCCGCCTTTACTGTGTGATGCCGTCTCTCCACCTTTCCATTACTAGCAGGATGGTAGCTAATGGTGCAAAGATGGTTGCAGCTGCATAGCTGAAGAAGCTTGTTAAACAGCTGCAACACAAACTGTCATCCACAGTCACTCATAACAGTTTGGGGAATACCAATCCTCGAACACCATGAAAGCAACAGTGCCTTTGCAACCATCTGTGGGGCTGTCTGGTATGGGAGAAGCTTTAAGACACCTCTTAAAACAATCTACTGTACTAAGTAGATAGCAGTGACTATCAGAATAAGGCAACAGTCCTATTATGTCGAAGTGTATGTGTGAAGATCTTGCTTTTGGCACTGGAAAATGTGCGACCAGTGCCAAGGCATGTCAGCCAACTTTGCTGTGCTGGCAATTGAGGCAGGAGTGTGCCCACCCTTGACAGGCTTTCTGAGTTTCCGACCACACCACTCTGCTTGTCACTAAGCTTGCTGTTATCCTTATAAGACTGGTTAAACAGTGCTTGGAGAAGTGTGCACTGAAATTCTACAGAAATGTACAGGCATTGTTTATCCTGGGATGCAATGCACCAGATACTCGTGGCACAATCTGGAACAGAAACACCTCTCAAATGCAAGGCTATGTATTCACTTTGGAGCAAGTCATCTGGCACTGTGTCCTCCTGTTGCTTGGCTGCTATCTCAGCCCATGGCACCAACTGTAGGCTGGTGCATTTTTGTAACAGGCAATCTGCGACAATGTTGTTTCTACCTGAAATGTGATGCACATTGGTTGAAAAGTGGGGTATATATTCCACTAGTCTACACTGCTGTGGTGACCCACGATCCATTGCACATTGGAAGAAACAAGTTAGTGGTTACTTGTCAGTAAAAGTTGTAAAACGTCTTCCTTTCAAAATGTTTAATGGCCTCGTAGATCACCAACAACTCACAATCGATAGCGCTTCATTGTTTCTGCTGTGGCACAAAATTCTGTGAGTACAAGGCAACTGGTTGCTGTCGACCAAGCGTTCTCTGCTGCAGTGCTGTACTGATTTCATTTTGGGTTGCATCCACCATTAGGGCCAAGTGAGTGTTCTTGCCTGAAAGTAGTGCAACAAGTGGTTCCTGCTCACTTACCAGCCCTGGAGGGTGTGACCAGTAGTAATTTAACATTCCCAAAAATAAGTACAATCCTCTGTAGGCTGTTGGCAAAGTTATATGTTGCACTGCTGCCACATGTTCAGGAATTTGATACACCTGCTGATGAGACTACATATCCCAAAAATTGCACCTCTTGATTACTGAAAATACTCTTTGTGATATTAATGACTAGACACTGAAAAAGCTGCTGCAGGTGAGTCATATGCTACTCAACTGTAGGTGGAAATGTGAGGATATCATCCCTGTAACAGAACAGGAATGGCAGCCGACTCAAAACTGCATGCATAAAATGTGCCATGTCTGCACATCATTTCTCAATCTAAAAGGCAGAATTTTGCTCTGGTAAAGCCCATAAGGTGTTATTAAACCAATTTTCTGAGTATCTTCTGGTGCTACCAGAATTTCCAAAAATGCCTCTGTACACTAAACACCAGAGCATGAGCAGTGGCGCTGTTAAGATCAGTCATGTGAGGCACAGGATAACGACTGGGAATTGTGCAGGCATTGAGTGCCATGTAATCCCAGCGTTAATTACCAGGAGCCATTCAGTAATTAAAACCTCCGGGCTAAGAGGCGGTGGTCCAATAGTAGAAATACTTCTCCCTGACGTTTCGTTGCCAGCTGCGGGCAACATCATCTGAGGTGAGTCTACGACTGGCTGCTAGGCCGTGGAGGTCCTGTTTATATAGAGCGCGTAAAGGGCACCACCACTCATCACATGATGAGTGGTGGTGCCCTCTACGCGCTCTATATAAACAGGACCTCCACGGCCTAGCAGCCAGTCGTAGACTCACCTCAGATGATGTTGCCCGCAGCTGGCAACGAAACGTCAGGGAGAAGTATTTCTACTATTGGACCACGGCCTCTTAGCCCGGACGTTTTAATTACTGAAGACGCCGGCCGTGAAAGCCTACACGCTATGATTACCAGGAGCCGTGTTTTTTGTGCAGTATGTGCAGTGGGAATGTCCAGTATCTATGTGATCTATTCGCAATACCTGCTTTCAACAGCTCATCAAAGCCTGCTTGTAATGCCAGGAGATAGTGAGGCAAAAGCCTCCTCAGATGAGATATAGCAGGCTGGCCAAGTGATGTGTGGATATAGTGCACTTTTGAATGGCGACACTTCCTATTGGTGGCACCCTGATGGATGAGTGAGGGAAATTGCTGAAGTATTTGACTGAAAGGATTGTTATCATTTACTATAGTAATAGTTTCTGTCAGCCAATATTTGTTCAGACCAATGGTCAGTATTATGTGACACAATTGACTCATTTGCCAACACAGATATAATAATGTTGTGTGACTAGGGCCTCCCGTTGGGTAGACCGTTTGCCGGGTGCAAGTCTTTTGATTTGACGCCACTTCGGCGACTTGCGCGTTGATGGGGATGAAATGATGATGATTAGGACAACACAACACCCAGTCCTGAGCGGAGAAAATCTCCAACCCAGCTGGGAATTGAACCCAGGCCCTTAGGATTGACATTCTGTTGCACTGACCACTCAGCTAGTGGGGGTTATGGTGTCTCAAATTTAAAGTTTTAAAGTCTCCTGCATTCAAATGCAGACGTGGAGAGGGCTTTCAGTCAAATGAGCATTGTGAAATCCAAACTGTGTAATAGGATTACTATCAATACTCTGAACTTAATTCTTACATTAAGAAGTGGGTTAAAGCACATAGGGAAGTGTTGTCATTCATTGGAACAGCCTTATTCCAAGCTGAAGTTTATAGGCACAATGTGAAGGTACACCAGACAGTCTGCTCCTGACAATGGAGCAGCCAGACCTAATCAGTGATCTTCAATAATGGAAGAAATTGGAAGTGAGTATGAGGACTTAATATAAATGTAAGTTTTAATAAATACATTATTTTAGGTAGTATCTTATTATAAGTATCACTTTCATTTAAATACAGTAGTTAATTTTAAGTGAACTTTGATATTTTATTTGGTTCTACATTCTTTTAAATTTGGGATATTTTCATAAAAAACGATGACTTTTTAAATGGCTCTTGCGAACTTTCAGTATTCAGGGTTGCCACAAGTTTCCTCAAGTGCGATTCCCTGATATTTCCCTGATTTCCACACAAGTATCAACATTTTTACCTGACAGATTTCAAGATCTCAAGGGTAAGTAAAGACATAAGTCGACAAAAAAATGTAAGGACTTCTGTATTTCTAAATGTCTGAGCAAAAATGTTAAGTGCTAACATCAATGTCTTTTGTAATGAACTCATTTTAGATGGAGAAAGCAAGCCAAATAATATATATATTTCATTAAGACCACTGATGTTATTTTATTTCAGTAAAACGAAATGCATTTGATGACAAAAATACTTATTTTGTTGGAGTCACAAGAGAGATTTAAAATACATTAACTGCTTTCAGAATTAACCTTAAAAAAAAGTAGGTCTCCTAAAAGGAATGTAGAAGGTGGGGAAGAGTTGTGTAAACCAAAACTAGAGGTGACCATGAATAAAATGTTGCTTCTGCTATGTTTGTTATTGCTGCTTATTAGCCACTGTGTTTTGTCTATTATTCTACAGGTATTGTGTGATTTTTCTTTCAAGCATACAAACTGCCACAAATTTTTTCTTCTTATTATCCATACTTTCTAATATATAAACTACTTTTGAAGTGCCAAAATATACTAGAATAAATAAAATATCTATAAGATGTTCCACTAAACAATGTACTTGCATTGAGAGGGTCGCAATTCCTGAAATCCATTGCTTGTGGCCTCTGGTGTTTCCGAGGAGCACCACAGTCCTGGGTCCATGGATAAACCATGAAAATCCATTGCATTACACCACACACAGACAGACCCAGCCTGCTGGCAGATCAGTGAGACTAGATCCAACAGGCAGGGTCTGCACATTCGTGGGAAACTATGGGCTTGAGATTGGCAGGCCTGATCTGTTAGATATACCCTCAGAAATGGCCTGCAGTTTTGTCCCGTCATGGAAGTCCACTTGTGTGGCCATCTATTCACATCTCACAGACACGAGGTTGATGAAATGAGACCCACGCAACAGATAAATTGCACAAATACTCTGGGAATCAATACTATTGAGGACAGGTAGCAACTCATTGTAAAGATGATTGCTGAGCCACAGATAGGCATATAGAAAAGACAATCACACTCTCACAACAAAATTTTTGGCATAGCCTTTGTCAGAAAATTATAGCGCACACAAATTCACACAAACACTCAGACACAACTCATGCACACAAGACCATTGTCTCTGGTCACTGTGTCAACAATCTCTGAGAATCAGATCCAAGCAAACCACTCCTCATGCCTCCCAGTGTCTCATCAGCAGCTGCTAGGCTAGCAGTAAGTAGTGTTGGCAGCACTGACTGCAAGCTGTTGGGAGGGGTGGTAAGGGGAGAAGGAGTAAGAATGAGAGAGTAGGGGAGTTGTGTATGTACTCAGCTGAGCCCAGCCAGTGACAAAGCATGACATCTCAGTAAACGAACAATTTCATGCTACTGAAACAAAAACAAGATTTTTTCAGTCTTTTTTTTTTCAAATTTCCCTGATTTTCCCTGATTTTCCTGATACGTTTGAAATTCCCTGATTTCCAGAACTTGTGGCAATTGTGGTATTACCAAGTTGACAACATTGCTAGCAAGCCACATCTCCATTGGTGATTTATTTATTTATTTGTCCATGACACCTTGTTGGTACATAGAATGTACATAAGATGTTGGCAGTCATTTAATACAATATTGTTTCTGTCATTTTAACATAATTAATCTCTTATTGTTACACTGCTTATCACTGGTACGTTATTTGTGTTTGCTCAGTGGTTACAATGTTATTATGTTTTCAGTGGATAAGACTGGTACATTATTATTCATACTGGCACATTATTATTTATGAAATACTCTTTCAGACTGTAGAAACAGTGATCAGTTAGATACATCTTTAGTGCAGCTTTGAATCCTGCTATGTTGTTTATTGATTGTATGTTACTTGGTAGTTTCCTGAGTATCTTTTTTCCAAGGTGTAGAACTCCATTTTGGCAGAGCTTAGTTTTTGTATGATGCATATGGAGAGCCATTTTTCACCTTGTGTTGTGAGTATGTAAATGTTTATTTCTGAGGAAGAATGCAGGATTTTCTGTTACATACTGCTGTGTGAATACTATGGTTTCATATATATGAAGGCATGGAAGTGGGAGGATTTGAGTTTTATGAAGTGTGGCTTGTAAGATTTTCTGTGTTTGGCATCTTCTATGATTCTTATGATTCATTTTTGGATTCTAAATAGCTTGATGGTGTTTGGAGAAACTCCCCAGAAAATGACTCCATACTTCAGCACTGATTGGACACTTGCATACCACACACTTTTTAGGCTGTCACTACTACAGCAGCTTTCACATTTCCTCTTCACATAGCAGGATGTGTTCAATTTTTTGCTGAGGTCATCAGTATGAATTCCCCACCTGACATTATCCTGGATCCACAGCCCATGAAACTTTGTCAGATCAACTCTATTTACAGCTTTGTTGACAACTGGGTATTTATAGTGATGGCTCTGAGCACTATGTGACTTAACTTCTGAGGTCATTAGTCCCCTAGAACTTAGAACTATTTAAACCTAACCAACCTAAGGACATCACACACATCCATGCCCGAGGCAGGATTCGAACCTGCGACCGTAGCGGTCGCGCGGTTCCAGACTGTAGTGCCTAGAACCGCTCGGCCACACTTGCCGGCGGTATTTATAGTATGTAACCTTTTCCTTGACATTACTGAAGTTGATTGATGCAGTTTTCCCTTCATTGATGATTAACTTACTGTGTATGAACCATTCTGCTATGCTATCCATTGTCTTTGTTCATTTTCTTGTATAAGTTTTCTGATTTTGCAGTAATGAGAAATCTTGTGTTGTCAGCAAACTTGTAAGCATTTTGACACTGTGTGTTTGTTGTAGATTATTTACATATAGGAAGAAACAGCACTGGTCCCAGTATTGATCCTGGGGGAACACCATATTTCATGTCTTGGTAATCTGAGTAATGGTTTGTGATTTTGTTGCAGTCAGTGTGGTGTATTTCCACTGTTTGTTTCCATCCACAAACGTACGAGCTGACCCAGTTGTTAGGTGTGCATCTGATGCCTAGTTGATTTAATTTCAGTAGGAATGTTTCATGATCTATAATACTAAATGCTTTTGACAAGTCAAGGCATACACCAGTGATATAATGACCGCTGTCCACTTTCTGGTAAATTTGACTTAGAAATTCATAGATAGTATTGATGGCTGAGCAGTTCTTTCTAAACCCATATTAGGCTGTGGATAGGATTTGGTGTTATTCCATAAAGGCTGTAAGTCTTTTATGGAAGACATTCTTTAGAAATTTTGAGAAGCCAGACAATAGGGAATTGGCCTGTAATTGGCAGCTTCTTCTGTGTTTCCTATTTTGTAGACTTGTTTCAATTTTGCAATTTTTAGACAAGAATGGAAAGTCCCTCATGCCAGTGAACCACTGCATAAATATGTTAGTGGTTTTACAATGCATTCACTACAGCTTTTAATTATTTTATCAGGTATACCAGCTACTCCTGAGGACTGTTTCGTTTTTAAGGTTTTTATGGTGGCCAGGATTTCTTCTTCACTCTTTGGGTACAGATAGAATGAGGTAGCGCAGCTGTTGATCTTAAGTGGTGATGCTGTTGTATTTTGGTTATTTAGAGTCATCTTACTGATTAGTTGCCCATTTATATTTGTAAAATAGCTGCTGAAGGTATTTGCCACTTTCCTTGCTTTGTTATTATCTCCAGCTTGACATAGCATGATATAGACATTTCTTGCAGTGACATTCCCTGTCAGCTGTTTCACAACTTTCCACATAGCTTTAGTCTTGTTTCCAGCAGACTGAATGTACAGATAATTTGCATTCATTTTTGCTTCCTTGGCAACTTTTTTAAGTATTGTCTTGTATGTTATGTAATGACTCAAGATTTGTTTCTATTATTATTCCTCAATCAGTGTTTTTTTTTTTATTGGGAGTGCAAATTTCCATAAATCAGTTGAACTTTTCACATATTCTTCCTTGCTCATCTACTGCATTCCATGTTTCCTTAGCTAACAGTTGTCTGAAGGTGTCTATATTCTGTTCGCTTAGGATTCATTCTTCTTTGACCAGTTCTGTTGGAATTGTGGGTTTAGGTATCAGTATTGTATGGAAAGCAATGTACTGTCCATTTCTGTTTAAAGCTTTGTTGGATATCTTGCTGTGTGTTGTTTTGACTGTGCTAATGGTTGCTTCATAATCTGAATCTTGGGCTCAGTTCTTAGGTAGCACTGGTGAAGACATGGTACTTGCATGTTGTGCTTGCTTGTGCATTTTCTTCAGTAAATTGCACTTTGATTTCATGATTTACTTTTTGTAGAGTATCAGCTATCTTTCTTCTGTGGCTATCAGCAAGCAAAAGTACGTTGCACTTCATTTTGTATTTCGGGACAGATTGCTTACAAAGTTTGTTAATTATCTTTTTTCCAAAAGATTCTACAGTTGACTGCTATTAGTCACTGGCAGTCGATATCTGTTGCATTCTTCTTTTGTGGAAACAGTAGTTTAAGTTTTCTCGTACAACTGCCTGATTCTGTTTGCCCATTTTTTAAAATTTTGTCTAATATCACGGCTTTCCCTACCCATATTTTTCTTTTCCAGACATTTTTTTCATTTGATATAGGTCTCTTTTCTCAGAAGAAATTGTTTTGGTAACCCTTCTCTGTCCTCACAATTTTCGTGTGAAACACCTCACCTTTAACCCTACTCTCAAATTTAACCATACTGAACTTGTCGAAGACATACTCTCTTTCTCCTGACCCTTGCAATGGAAACACTTCTTTGCCACTTAGTCCTCCACCTAAAGCCAACCTAATCCCAAAACTGAACCCTGCCACTCCCAGTTCATGCCACCATCCAACCATGATCCTCCCCCCTCCTCCTCCCACCTAACCATCTCCTGGTTACCTTCCATGAATTCCTTACTGCCAACTTGGCCTTACCAAATTCCCCAGGTTCCTTCTTAAGAATACAGCAGAATAAAGGGCAGCAGAATAAAGGGCAGCATAAACAACCTCAATTAAAAACAAACTGGAAAAAAATTTTAGAACCCAAGAAGAACAATGTGGATTCATGGCTGGGAGATCATGTGTAGACCATATTTTCACATTACGACAGATTTTGGAGAAACATAGGGAAAAATCAAAAAATATAGGATTAATTTTCATAGATCTAGAAAAAGCATATGATACTGTTCCAAGAAAATTACTGTGGAGAGCACTTCATGTGGCAAACATAAACCCTTCCATGATTAAAATAATACAACAGATGTATAAGGATAACATTTGCCAAATGAAAGTTGGTAATAAACTTTCATAGAAATTTAGAACAAGCAAAGGCCTTTTACAGGGCTGTCCCATGTCACCATTATTATTTAAAATCTATATAGATATTAGCTTTAGAACATGGTCTCGTAAATGTAATAGTATGGGATTAGAAATAAGAGATGGAGTTTACCTACATCATTTATTATTTGTTGATGATCAAGTAGTCGTAGCACAAGATGGGGAGGATGCTAACTATATGTGCAATCAACCAGCAGTAGCATACAAAACTTGGGGTTTGAAGATTAATTACCAAAAATCAGAATACTTGACTAATGATTCAGATGAGCTATACATTGAAGGAAAGAAAATAAAAAAGATAAACACTTTCTGTTATTTGGGATCCATTTTAGAAATCGAGGGAAAATCAGGGTCAGAAATCAATAAGAGAATTAGTAGCGGATGGAGGGTCATTGGGATGCTTAACTCAGTCTTATGGAGCAGGAATGTAATGAGCAGAACTAAAAAATTAATATACTAATCCATATTAGAGAGTGTGGTTCTGTATGGAACGGAGACCTGGACAATTAACATGAAGCACATTAAAAAATTACAAGCTCTAGAGATGGACTTTTGGAGAAGATCGGCAAGAATCTCCAGGAAAGAAAAGATAAGGAACACCAAAATAATAAGGAGAATGGAAATAAAAGAAAGAATATATGACGTAATGGATAGGAAGAAATTACAGTGGTACGGGCATGTACGACGAATGGAGAAAACCAGAATACCAAAATTGATACTGGAGTGGGAACCGGAGGGGAGAAGAAGAAAAGGACGACCTATGACTACCTGGCTCCAAAATGTACAGCACACAATGAGGGGAATGGGTGCAGAGGAAGAAGACACACAAGATCGAAACACCTGGAGGAATATTTTGAGAATATAGTTTAAGAACGTTTATTGTTTGTATTGTAATTTCCAAGTAAATTATTATGTTGAAGATAAGCCTCTGTAATGAGGAAAATCTCAAAATAATAATAATAATAAACAACCTCAAAAGTAAATAAATAAAAAATAGATTAAAAATTAAAAAAGAATCCTGACCTAATCATCCTACCTGCAGACAAAATTTGCACTACTATTGTTCTGAATTACAGTGACTACCTGGCAGAATGCCTCTGCTGATTACCTGACTCCTCCACATATAAACACTGCCAGAGTGATTCCATCCCAAAAGTCGAACATAACCACTAACCCCTGCTTAAAGTCTTTGGCCCTTCCTAGAACCACTCCCCTGAATCCATTTCTCTCCTCACCCTTGTGACACCCCACACATCTATCTTCTACAAGCTCCCAAAAATCCACAAACTCAACACCTCCAACCAATTGCCCAAAATCTATCCTCTCACATCTAAAATACCAACCACTTCCTTCACTGGCTCTCCACTATACCCACTCCTTTACCTCCTTGATCCCTACTTGTGACATTTGATGCCATGTCCCTATACACCATACCCTCATGCCCATGGTCTTGCTGCTCTTGAACACTACCTCTCCCAATGCCGTTCAGACCTCAAACCCACTGCCTCATTCCTCATACACCTTACTAACTTCATCCTAACACTTAACTACCGTTCCTCTGAAGGGAAGGTGTACAAAGAAATCTGCAGCACAGCACCCTCCTATCAAAACATGTTTATGGGCCATCTAGAGGAAACATTCCTAGCTTCCCAAAACCCCAAATCCCTGCTCTGGTTTATGTTCATTGATGATATCTTCATGATTGGACTCAGGATGAAGAAACTCTATCCTCATTCCTTAACAATCTTGACACCTTCTCTCCCACCCTCTTCAGTTGGTCCTCATCAATCCAGGTTGCCATCTTCCCAGACATTGGCCTCCTCCTCTCTGATGGCTCCATCCACATCTCTGTTCAAATGAAACCCACCAACCACTAACAGTATCCGCATCTTGACAGCTGCCATCCCTTCCATGCCAAAAAAGTCCCTCCCATACATCCTGGCCACCCAGGCACAGTGTATCTGCAGTAACAAGAACTCTCTTGCCCAATAGGCTGAAGGTCTCACCAAGGCCTTCACAGCCAGGACTATTCCCCAGACCTAGTCCCCAAACAGATCTCCTATTCCATTTCCCTACACACTCCCAGTCCTCTGACCATGCCCAAGAACCAGCTAAAACATAATGCCTCCTTTGTCAACCAGTACCACCCGAGACTGGAACAACTGAACCACATCCTTCATCAGAGGTTTGATTATCTGTCATTATCTTCTGAAATGAGGGACATTCTGTTTAACATCCTTCCCACCCCTCCTAAAGATGTGTTTCATCACTCACCCAACCTCCACAATGAATTCATATTCCACTCCAAACTCTAGCCCTTTGCCAAAGCAACCATATCCCTGTTGAAAACCCAGGTGCAAGACCTGTACAGTCCTCCCAGCCAGCACTTCCTGTTCCAGTCCTGTCACAGGCTTATCTCACTGCATCAGAGACTGGGCCACCAGTGAAAGCAACCTAGTCATATACCAGCTATGCTGCAATCATTGCACAGCTTTTAATGTTGCTATGACTACCAACCAGCTGTCCACCAGGAATAATGGTCATCACCAAACTATGGCCAAAAACATGGTAGACCACCCTGTGGCATAACATGCAATTGAACATAACATGCTTGATTTCAATGGCTGCTTCACAACCTGCATCCTCTGCTCCCTAAATTACCCTGGCCTCAACCTATGATAACTCATTGCCCCACACCCACCACCCCACCACCTAAAAGTCCTCTCTCCCCCCCCCCCCCCCCCCCACCTGCTGTATTACTTCTCTCCAATTCATGTCCCCTCACCCTCATCACGTGTTGCTCTCTGCCAATGCACCAGTCCATGTTTCTCCTTCCTTACTACTGTCTTTTTGCCTCCTCTCCCCCTCCCTTCCACACTGCCCACAGCCACCAAATGCTGAGCCTGACAGTCTTCTCATGCTGTCACCTAGTCCCTGCACACTCCACCAGACACTGCTGTTCTCTCCCCCCACCCATAACCTGATACCCTGTACATTTCCTGCACCATTCCAGATTGCTGTTCAATGTGACATTTGCTTTCTGGCCCGAACTGCTGGTGATGGCAGTCTGGTGTGCATGAGGTGTGCTTTCTTTTGTGAGTATGTATATGTTTTCTTTTCTGTAGAAGGCTTTTACCAAAACCTAAATGTGTAACAATCTTTTCATTGTGAGTGTCTGAAATCTAGTGTGTCATATTTATGGGGAATAGCCGGCTACCCTGTTTCTAATGTTGTTGATATTCCAACCTGGAGTTTCCATCATTTGATTTTTTAAATGTGAATTAGAATTTATGATCTCACAGTAAATACTGTGAGGTAGTTAATGTCATAACTCTTTAACAAGAAAAAAATTTGCATTTTGTGTATATTAATAGTCAGTCATCAGTTACATTGATGGATGCTATATCTGAGAATACTCATTATATGCAGTTCATAACCTGTAAGAGGGTTGTACCCTGCACACACTTAAAATATGATAACATCCTACAGCATCAAAGACAGAGAAATATACCAAGCATGTTGTTTACCAACTATCATGCATTCACTGCACTAACTAATTAACTAACTAACTAACTGCCCTATTTTTTTGTAATGGAATCTGTACAACTGAACTGGCTCAGCTCATGAATGCCTAGAGAATGCCTAGGAAACACCCAGTACCTAGTGCATTGGCTCCCTTTTCAAATAAAAGTTTGAAATAACATTTATAACTGGAGCTAAATTTTGAAGAATATAGTTTTATATATTTTGACTCAGGTGATTTGCCATTATTAGTAGCATAGCATGAAATCCCATGAAAATATTAATTTACCAGCACAAAAATTATGACTGGGTTCATCAACTATGCATCTAACTATGTGAATAACGTTCCACTCCTTGTAAATATTGAAAGAATTCTCCATCGTAAAACAAAGAACAAATAGTTTTCACAGTTTCAATGGAATTAAAAAAAACTGTATATTATGCAAACTGATTGAAAATAAAACACTCTCATTTTTCGTATAACTCTCTAAAAGAAATGAATGTCTGCAGGAACAAAATCAACTATATTTTTTATTAAAATTAACCGACTTTAAATTGATTAGTTATACCAGAAAAATCGTGGCAAAATGTTAACCTGATCACTCAAAAACAAATACAGTACAATGACTGACTCAGTATAATCATTTTCTTATCTTCATTCTTCAAAAAACAATAGCTGTTTCTAGTTTCTGTGTCTCTGTTCCATGACCATTGTTCCAAAAGTCCACTGCATCTTCATTGTTTTTCAGGTTCTCCATCCTGCAGCATTTGGAACTGGGTGATGGCTCGGAAGTTCTTACTTGATGAGAATATAAAACAATTTTTGACCACAAATATTAATAAAATGATAATTCCTGCACTTGCTACCCTTCTTCCATCACTAAGCCACAATTTGGAATTAATATTTGTCCTCACTTAAATTTGGAATCTGTACTCTACTGGGGAATAAAAAAATGTATGTAACTGGACTTTTACACTATTTGCGGAGTGAGCTCAACACAGTGATTCAAGGGACCTGAGTGCCTGCCATACCACACAGTCTATTTAGTTTTCCCACCCAGTACTAGTTTACTAGGACTCCAGAAATAAGACTTGCACTTCAGCTTATTTTTCATTTCCTGTATTTAACCTTCTTTAAAAACGACCTCAACTTTTATTTTTTGGTCATTGATTTTTTCCTTTTTTGGTAGATTTTTTGATTTGGTAGAACTTCATTATTCTGATATCGGGCTTTGCTGAAGTTGAATTCCCATTGAAGCAAATGTACCTTGATGGACAATAGAGGGCAGTGTCACTGCAGCACTGCACCTGCCTAATGAATATGTCACCATCTCACCAGTCAATAGTGTCTCACGTGGCTAGCATAACTACCACCATACCTCGATTGCTCAGTCGGCTGTGTACTTTGTCTGATATCATACATTAATGTCTCCACCACACTATTGACTACTTGCCAATGACTTCACTTTGGTATTGGTTTTCCTTTTTGGTCTCATACCTGATATGTTGACAGTGTGGTATGAAAAGTTCGTTGCACTTCATTGTAGCCTAGATTGCTTTCACCTAGTTGTTGTTATGTTGGTTCCACCATTTGGTCTGCCCTATTGCTTAACTGCTGCATGGGTTTGGGTCCCACCTGCAGGCAGTCTTCTCGACTTGTGTCATCATAGTTTCTCACCTGTTTTTCTGACGTGTCCATCTGGTGAATTGTGTATCTAGAAATTATTTACTCATTTATTTAGTCTACTTTTGTTTCACCTATTTTGTCTTCATCTTTCCTTCTCTCTCTCTCTCTCTCTCTCTCTCTCTCTCTCTCTCTCTCTCTCTCTCTCTCTCCTCCCCCCCTCCTCCTCCCTCTCTCCTTTTATCTCTCTCTCTGTATGTTTTTCCCTCATCTCCTTTTCTACTTTCCCTGCACTTTTCATCTTTATTTCTCACTCTGACCCCTTACCATTAATCTTATCATTTTTAATTGAACCTCATCAGTGCTTATTGTTGTGCTGTGTCTGACCTCATGCTCTCTCAAAAGTGCCAGCTTTCATTTTGTCTATCTTCGTCTTCACAAAAGAAGGTTTCCTCTCAAGCAGTGTTCTGAGTAACCTGTCTCAGCTACCTAGCCCTATCTTCATTTCCTCCCTAATTAAAACACTAACATTTCCAAATGCCTGCTAATAGTTTTTCTCCCTTTTTTAAATTGTTGTATGTGTTTATTGGTATTACTTGGAATTTTGTCATTTGAAGGTAAGTGCTCGTCAGCTATTTTGTGCCCTAGTAATTTTATAATTAATTAGACAGTCATTGAAAGATAGAAAAAGTCTGCTGCCCACTGCATATATCAGAGCAGACACACATCAAACAAACACTGATAAGTAACAATATTATGAAAAGGAAAGTTGCTACCCACCATATAGCAGAGATGCTGAGTCGCAGCCACATTTGCCTGAGACTGCAGTCATGTGTGTGTGAGATGTGTTTGCGCACGCGTGCATGTGTTTGTGTGTGTGTGTGTGTGTGTGTGTGTGTGTGTCTGTCTGTCTGTCTGTCGTCTATTTTTGATGAAGGCCTTATTGGACGAAAGCTTTATTTGTGACAGTCTTTTTGTTTTGCCTATCTGCATCTCAGCATCTTTGCTGTATGGTGAATAGCAACTTTCCTTTTCATAATATTGTTACATTTCATCATGGATTTTCCATTGTTTGAAGAAATGATAAGTAGACTACATTTTGGAGTGTGAGTTTCCTTCATGTGCCAGAAGAAGGGAAATGATTGAAGGAAATGAGATGAATGGAGAGAGACGAAGTCATACTGTTAATACTCACTATCCCCTCACAGAATACGTACTTCTACAATGCCTAAGACTTTGGTACAGGTTCACAAGCTGTGTGATTAAAACCTGGAATTTCACAATTTGTCTTACAGTCTGCTATTGATTCCTGGTACCAATCTGTCTTCATCCTAGTCTATTCTCTCCTATTTCTGTATGCAACCTTCAAGGCATTATTCATTCTCTTTCATTTCTGCCACCATATTCACCATCACAAATATTTACTTACAAAACATGTCCATAAAATAAGGTCTCCAATTTTTTCATGTAGAAAACGTGTTTATTGGTAATGATTGTTACATTGATGGAAAGTGTGGACATTCAGCTATTTTTTAGTGCAATCACTGTTGCAATCAATGCACATATGCATAGTCTGTGGCTTTTTTCTCATACCCTTCTGATAGAACTCTACCACCACATTGTACAGGTAGTATTCAACCTCATTCTTCAACTCGTCTTCAGTCTGGAAAAACATTCCACCCAGATGTGACTTCAACTTGGAAAACAGATGAAAATCACTAGGTGCCAAGTCTGGGCTGTAGGAGGAGGGGTAAGGATGTCCCATCCCAAACTGGGCCAGGAGATTGGGTGTTGTATGGGCAGTATGGGGACAGGTACTGTCATGATGAAAACACACTCCCTTCCACAGCATTCTCCTCTTCCAATTTTGAATCATAAAATGCAGTTGTTTTAATGTTTTGCATTAGTTAGCAGCATTTACTATTGTGTCACTAGACATAAACTTGCACAACAATACAGCTTTTCTGTCCCAGAACAAATGGGCAATCACTTAGCCTCCAGACATTTGTTTGAACTTTCACAGCTTTGGCGAATTTGAATGCTGCCACTGATGAGGCTTTTCCTTAGTTACAGGTGTCATGTAGTGTACCAGGTTTTGTCACCAGTTATAACTGAATACAGAAATTTCTCATCCTGTTTTGCATAGCACTCCAGGAATCCAAAGGCTGCTTCATCTCATTGTTGTTTATGGTGTTCGTGTAGCATTCTGGGGATCCACCTCACACACACTTTGCAATAATGCAAATGTTCTGTGAAAATCTTGTCATTCCTACTCTTACTGACTTCAGGGATCCATTCACACAGCTTGAAAACTGTCACACAGCTATCCTCAAGCATTTGTGTCTCACTTTTTCAATTGTTTTGGCCAAAACTCAATGCCGACCAGAACGGTGTCCATCATGGAGATCTTTATGCCCATCCTTGAACTCTCTGATCCACTTTCACACATTTTTGACATCCATTCATTGTGGCCCATAGACTTCATGTAACTGATGATGAATGCCAATTGGGATAGTGCCCTCGGCACTCTAAAAACAGACCACTGTACACAGTTCACACCTAGTGGCAGAAGTGAGGGGAGCTCCATTGTGAAGAGCTGCCAAATCAAGACTGAGCATCACACCAGGCTTGGGTTGGTGGGGATTTGAAAGGGGGAGCCAAGCTACATGCCAGTGTTGCCGGATCTAATGTAAAAGCATTCATTGTGGCTCCAGCACCTTGATGACCTCATTTCAAGGCAAGCCTCATATTTTTCATTTACAAATTACCTATACATTTTACAGGCGTGCTCATACTCTTTGATTTCTTTTCTTATTTCTCTCTCACCATTTAAATCTTTTTACCTTTTTCTGTGTTGTGATTAATCTTTATGTTATTGATGCCTTATTTAGAGTTTGTATTTCCATTGTGTCTGACTTCTTGACAAATCTTCTACTTTGACATACACAGTCTAAACTTGACATTTCTTTGTTTATTCCCCTCTATATCTGTCCTGCTGTTAACTTTGTGGCTTCCAATTAATATAAGTTTTCTTACTTATTTAATTTTTGTTGAAGCGGACATGTGTCATTGACACAGAGTCATGGAATAGTTAGTTCATTTGTTAGTTTCATGTTCCATGGATCATTTGTACAATTAATAATAATGATGTGGAATGAGTCATTTTCCAGTCATAGTACAGATCTGTATGTAAATATGGCTACATGCTGACCATTTACAAGACTGATTAGTTGCTTTAAAAATATAAAAGTGAGTTAGTAATTTCTACCCATCAACTTTTACACATTATAAAAAATATGAATTCTTCTGTGGAATAGAAAGATTTATCAAGGAGAAACTTTTGCAGTTTGTTTTCAAATTTATTTGCTTATGGCTTGTTTAAATTCATCAGTTGCTTTTATAAGAGTAGTCATCGTGCTGCAATTTTTCTCGAAACCAGACTGTTATTCATCTAAAATTATTTGATGTTAAGTAATTCTAAGCTGATCCTGAACTATGTATTCTAAAACCTTAGACAAAGCTGGTAGGATGCAAATGTGCCTGAGTCAAAGGTTCTTTGGATGATTGCTTTTTGGGCAATGGTTTTAAGAGTCAAGAAAAATACTATGTGTCAGAAGTAAGCTCAAACATATTCAAGTACTCAAATATTACACCTTGAGCAGATAGGCCAGGTGCAGAGATCTGATCAATGTGAATTACTCTATTGGGAGACTTGGTTGCAAATACATTGATAGAGGTATGAGTGTCTGCTGTATGATGATTTGGCTCAAGTACGAGCAAAGAAAGATTTGAGTAGGGAAGTATACACATAAATTTTGACCAAGAAGGACTGTTGTTAAGAAAATTTATGTTCATATCTTCTGCTATAATTATGTGCTCATACAAATATTCAAGATCTGAGAGTGTGGATTCAAAGCTAGATAGCTGTCTGACAGCTATGTGCCAGCTGTCCTTGTATAACACAGAAAAGTCACCTTCTGTTGAGAGTTATGCTAGGTTAGTATTTAAGCAACACGAGAGGTGTTGAGTTTCCACTTTGGCTCACATAGTTTCATTTCATGCTATTCAATTCTGCGTGTTTGTAACTGCCTTCTTCCCAACTGTGGTCTCAATAATTATTTTGCGATCCAGAATCCACACATTCTACAGGCTGAAATGGAATATTGCATTATTTAAAATCTTTAGCTGTTCCCTTGCAAGATCTTCTCTTATTGTAAATCCTGACTTTGCTAGTTTTTTCTTATAGCTACAGATTTCCACACTTTTTTAGTAAGAGTTAAACTTCACAGTTACTGGATGAGGTTTCATACCAACTGATAGTCTTTGTCCTGCCCAGTGGTTCCTGTCAGTGTCAGCCTTACTATAACGCTTACTTTTCACATGCAGGTTGTCTGTGTCTTCTGCCTCATCTTCTGCTATGCCAAACAGCTGCAGTCTGTTTCATACTGTCCTAACTCATCCATTACAACAGACAGTTTTTCTTCCAAATCTAGTGTATTTCTCTTGTACTCAGACACAAACTTTTTGAAAGCAGTAATTTCAGCAGTATTGATTTCAACAGTTTCACAAATTTTGGTTAAGACTGCTGCAGTTACTGCATCTGATATAGTGCCAGCAAACAGATTCAGCTTATCTTTATTGTGAAGTTCAGCACTAGCCTCCAAGCAGACCAGTTCTTCATTACTTGGAAATTGCACATCACCTACCACCATAAGGCAGGCTGCCACACCCACTACTTCCCCATTGCTGGAGCGGTGTTGTTCTGTTTCCTGTTTACCATTTTTCAGTGTGGGTATGGAGCACAGAAAATATAGCACTATTGTGATCAACACTGCTGTTTATGAGAGTCCCACTTGTTCTGAACAACAACACTCACAAGAACACCTTCAATTCTGCCTAAAATTTGTGTCATACCTAACACATGAACACTTCAGGTGCCATCTTGAATATACAACATCTTGTCTGGTATATGGTGGAGGGTATTTTGTGTATCACTGCCATTTCCTCCTTTTCCTGTTCCAGATGGAATGGTTCACAGAAAGAATGACTGCTGGTGAGCCTCCATGTAAGCTTGAATCTCTAATTTTTACCTTCACAACCTTTCCACAAGTTATACATTGGGTGGAAAAAAATATAGAAACACCACGGGAAATTCAGATACTAGTGAATCCCGTAGGTCGCACTGCTCTATTTGACCTTGAATGGCACTTGTACATTGTTCCCAGTAATGGCATGTGTCAGTTGTAATCATAACAGTGTTCTGCGTAGTTGTGAGTGCATTATGCTGGAGCTCTGTGCACTGAAGCATGGGCAAATCACTGAGTGAGGTGGCACAGTGGTTAGCACGCTGGACTCACATTCGAGAGGATGACAGTTCAAACCCATGTCCGGAAATCCTGATTTAGGTTTTCCGTGATTCCCTAAATCACTTCAGGCAAATACTGGGATAGTTCCTTTGAAAGGGCATGGCCGATTTCCTTCCCCAGCCTTCCCTAATCTTATGTATATTAGGTGTTTTAAGGCATTCAGCCTGACTGAGTTGCCTCCAAACACGTCTCCGACAATTGTCTGGTTGACGGCATATGCGACACTCATTGGTGAACAGAACATGATGCCAATCCTGAGCAGTCCATTCGGCATGTTGTTGGGCCCATCTGTACTGTGCTGCATGGTGTTGTGGTTGCAAAGATGGACCTCGTCATGGACATTGGGAGTGAAGTTGTGCTTCATGCAGCCTATTGCGCACAGTTTGAGTCATAACATGACGTCCTGTGGCTGCACAAAAAGCATTATTCAACATGGTGGCATTGTTGTCAGGGTTCCTCCAAGCCATAATCCATAGTTAGCGGTCATCCATTGCAGTAGCAACCCTTGGGCGGCCTGAGCGTGGTATGTCATCGATAGTTCCTGTCTCTCTATATCTCCTCTATGTCCGAACAACATCGCTTTGGTTAACTCCGAGACACCTGGACATTTCCCTTGTTGAGAGCGCTTCCTGGCACAAAGTAACAATGCAGATGCAATCAATGTGCAGTATTGACTGTCAAGACATGGGTGAACTACAGAAAACATAAGCCATGTAACTCCTTCCTGGTGGAATGACGGGAACTGATGGGCTGTTGGACCCCCTCCATCTAATAGGTGCTGCTCATGCATGGTTTTTTACATCTTTGGGTGGGTTTAGTGATGTCTCTGAACAGTCAAAGGGACAGTGTGTGTGATGCAATATCCATAGTCAACTTCTATCTTCAGGAGTTCTGGGAACTCAGGTGAAGCAAAACTTTTTTTGATGTGTCTATTGAAAATGCATAGTCACATATTTTCAGGAGGCATGGAGAAATTCTTGTGTTCTTTTTAGTCTGATTTAAAAATGTGACATATTAAAAATTAATTTTTATTTAAATAATTGTTGAGTCTGCTGTAGCAATTATGTACATCATTGTCCCTTTTGAACTGTAGCGGATTATTTACAACAAAGCTCACGAGGGAGTAAATATGCTGTTTCCAATTTAAAATCTGTTTTTTTCTCACAACACATAATTGTATATGTATAGGCAATATCAACAATGTACGATATGCAGTTTTATTTTGTGTGCACTATTTATTTTATATGAAATTTACTGCTATACTTATTTCTAGGACAGGCTTGTTGCTTACATTATTATTCACGTTAAATCCAAATTATACAGGCATTTATGAATAACCCACCACATAAGTTACTTTTTAAATGACTCACATGTCAACATCTGTAGATCATTTGGCAGAAAATTATGAAAAATAGCTCCTTTGACTTATGGGCTTTCTACTGTTAATCTTCTGTTAACCATATGAAAGTATGTTTATGCCTTATATCATAATTGTTAACTGGCATGTTCCTATTTGTGACCTTAGTGTCTTCTTTCACTAGCGTAATAGTTTCTAGCATATTATAATATAACCTGTGAGAACATTAAAAATAGTAAAGCTGTGAAGAGGGAAAAGGGGGGGGGGGGGGCGGGCGGCCCCTGCTGGCTCTCTGGTGTGGGCTGTGGGCTCACTTGCCCTGCAATACTACTCCATAAGACAATAAAGGGTAGATTAATCCAAAATACACAGCCCTCAGTGTTCCAGGATTAAGGTATCATGTAAATGAGTGTGCAGAGTTGTGCTTGCTGGCCACTGGAGCCACATAGTCTGGTCGAACAGCTACCATGCCTCTCTATTAAAGACACACTATGCACCCTTTTGGCCAGTGTCGTTCAAACAGTGAAGAAAACATCATGAGTGTAACAGTCAAGCGTGTGAACACAAAAAAGGCAAGACCAAATTATTCCATTCCACAACAAGAATTTATTTACAATACATATGTGCATACAGAGTCCACTCATATTGTCCACAAATTGTTTGAACAGAAGTTTTCAAGTGTTAAAATTCCGAGTTGTGATGTAATAAACAAATTAGTGAATAAATTTTGTGAAACAGGAAGTGTTAATGACAAGAAGCATAAATGATGACAGACAGTGCTCAGAGAAGCTCATGTCGATGACATTGCATAATGCCTTGAAAATTTCCTTACAAATTTCGTGCACACCTGTACAAAAAGCTTATAAGTTACTTGAGCTAAGGCTCTATAAAGTAACAGTTGTGAAACAACTTAAACCTGGTGATCCTTCACACAGGGTTAGGTTTTGCGAATGAGTTTTGAAACAAGTGCGTGATGGTGAAATGGATCTGTACCTCATTCTATTTTCAGATGAGGCTTGGTTCCATTTACACTGGTATGTTAATTACCAAATCTGTCAACAATGGAGTGCCAAAAGACACATTCTGCTTCATGAGGAACCCCTTCATGATCAGAAAATAGGAGTGTGATGTGCAGTTAGTGGTGATGGAATAATAGTCCCTATGCTTTTAATGAAACTGTTGACAGTGAAAGAACTGTTTTTTAATGAAGTGAGTGAAAGAGAATGAAGCTCTACATTTTTCAGCAGGGTTTGACAATGGCTCATATAGCCAATGTTGCTTTGCAGGCAATTCATTATGTGTTCCATGACAATAATATCCAACTCACCCAAAGTCCTGAATCAACCCCATGCAATTTCTGTTTGTGGGGAGTGCTAAAGGATAAAGTGTACATAGCAAATCAGCATGCATTACAAGAACCCAAGCATAATATCTGTGAACCAATTAATTCAATTTGTCAAAGAGGATTACATTGTGTATTGTCTAATTTCTTGAACAGATATCAGAAATGCATGGTAAACAATGACAGGCAACTCCAGTATCTCCTTGCATGACATGGATGAGTACAAATTTTTGTTCACACATATTTTAAATTTGGTACTGCAGTGACAAAGCATCTGATTCACTGGACAACAGAGCACATGTTGGGCACCTTCTACTGTGCCGTGCGTCAGGTCATCAGATAAATGAGACACCCTGTATACACCCAAGTATTACATTCTGAACAGCTTTTCGACAAAATCTTATCATTCACAATATTTTGTCTGGTTGTACCACTCAATTTGAAGTGGATAATGGTTGTGTTTTCTGGATTGTTTCTTTCAAAATGAGATCTTGCCTCTTATAAGTTCTGAATCTCTTCAATAAAGCTGAACTCACTGTATGCACAACAGACGACATATGTGTCATCAGCATACACAGTGACCAGATGCTTATTATCTAGGGAATCTGGCAAGTCATTTACATAACATATGAACAGGAATAGAGCTAAAATGGAGCCCTGAGGAACATCAAAATGTACATATTTCATTTTTTTTTAAATTCTTGATTGTCTACTCTCCAATATATCTCCATTCTCAACTATAATTTCTGTACACTGTACTCTACCTTTCACATATGTTTCTAGCAATTGCATGAAAGGAAGGAAGTAATGAAGATTAGAATTTAATGTCCCATTGATAGCGAACTCATTAGAGATCGAGTACAAACTCAGATTACTGAAGGATGGGGAAGGAAATTTCCTATGCCCCTTCAAAGGAGTCAGCCTGGCACTTCCATGGGGACAATTTAGGGAAATCACAGAAAACCTAAATCTGGATGGCCAGACAGGGATTTGAACCATCATCCTTCCAAATGTGAATCAAGTATGTTAACCACTGTGCTACCTTGCTCGGTAGGTTTTGGCACTCCAGTCTGACCTGCTGGAGATGGCAGTCATGTGTGAGTGAGGTATTCTTGCGTGTATGAATGTGTGTTTGTTTTCATTTTTGAAGAAAGCTTTGCTCAAAACCTCATTGTGTAATGGTCTTTTTGTTGTGCCTGTCTACAAGTAAACCTGTCATCTTTGTAGTGAGTAAAAATCGATGCTTTTCCTAATATTGGTTATTTTCCAACCTGGAGCTCACATTGTTTACACTATGCTGTTTCCTGATAGTATCCTCTTGTGCTCATACATTTTCCTTGATTTGATTCTGGTACTTCAGTTTAGCACTAGTGTGTGATCTAAATGATCTGAGACACGACCATTTATGATGTGTGCTGAGATGATGTGGTCATAATTTGTTATAACATGATCTATTGAACTACTATCTGTGTTAACTATTCTAGTGGGTCTTACTCCAAGTAGATGTTTAGCCCCAGAAGATATCTACATCTGCATCTGTACTCTGCAGACCACTGTGAGGTGCACGGCACAGGATTGATTCCGTTGTACCAGTTATTAGGGTTTCTTCCTGTTGCATTCACATATGAAGCATGGGAAGAATAATTGTTTGAATGGCCCTGTGTGCGCAGAAATTATTCCAATTATTTATGAGCCATAGGTGAGCAATACATGGGGGGTTGTAGTATATTCTTAGAGAAATCATTTAAGGCTGGTTTTTAAAACTTTCTTAATAGACTTTCTTGCAATAGTTTATATCCATCTTAAAGAGTCTTCCAGATCAGTTCCTTAGTATCTCTGTGACACTCTCCTTCTTGTTAAACAGACCTGTGATCATATCTCTGTATACGCTCAATATCCCCAGTTAGTCCTATCTGGTACGGGTTCCACAAACTTGAGCAATATTCTAGAACCAGTCACATGAGTGATATGCAAGCAATGTTCTTTGTATATAATAGGGAAACATTCCACATGGGAAAAATATATTTAAAGACAAAGATGATGTGACTTACCTTACGAAAGCGCTGGCAGGTCGATAGAAACACAAACAAACACATTCATACACACAAAATTCTAGCTTTTGCAACCAATGGTTGCTTCGTCAGGAAAGAGGGAAGGAGAGGGAAAGACGAAAGGATGTGGGTTTTAAGGGAGAGGGTAAGGAGTCATTCCAATCCCGGGAGTGGAAAGACTTACCTTAGGGGGAAAAAAGGACAGGTATACACTCGCACACACACACATATCCATCCGCACATACACAGACACAAGCAGACATTTGTTTCAGCTCAGAATATGTTCTATGATTCTACAACAAATCAATGTCAAGGACATTGGACGGTGATTTTGTGGATCACTCCTACCACCCTTCTTGTGAGCGGATGTGACCTGCATCTTTTTCCAAGAACTTTGCATGGTTTTTTGTTTGAGGGATCTACAAAAGATTATTGTTAGAAGGTGGTCTAACTCAGTCACAAATTCAGTATAGAATCTGACAGGGATTCCATTGTGCCCTGCAGCTTTGTTCAATTTTAACAATTTCAGCCGTTTCTCAACACCACTGACATGAATACTTACTTCATCAGTTTTGTCAGTGGTATGAGTATTAACTTGGGGCAATTCTCCTGTGTTTTCTTTTGTAAAGGAACATTTGAAAACAGAGTTCAGCATTTCAGCTTAATCTTTGCTTCCCTTGGTTTCACTTCTTGTCTCATTCACTAGGGACTGGAACTAACTTTGGTGCCACTAGCAGCCTATACATATGACCAGAATTTCTTTAGGTTCTGTGATAGTTCACTTGACAATATTCTGCCATGGTAGTCATTGAAGGCACCATGCATTTCTCTCTTGATAGCCAAATGCAATCTATTCAGCATCTCTCTATCTATAGCCCTAAACTTTGTTTTACACCTATCATGCAGTAATCTCTGTTTCTTTAGAAGTTTATTTACAGTGACTGTACACCATGAACTGTTCTACTGGGTATATATCTATACAGCACATAGTCAACCATTCTTTTAAACTTGAGCCAGGGACCCTCTAAATGCTCTTACCCTGTGTTGAATATTTCAAGTTATTCACAGGTATATGACACTGCTGATATTTATAAGTATCACTCCTGAAAGAAAGGATATTGCAGAGACATGGCTTAGCCACAGCCTGGGGGATGACTCCAGAATGAGATTTTCACTCTGCAGTGTAGTGTGTGCTAATATGAAACTTCCTGGCAAATTAAAACTGTGTGCCGGACCAAGACTCAAACTCGGGACCTTTGCCTTTCACGGGCAAGTGCTCTACCAACTGAGCTACCCAAGAACAACTCACACCCCGTCCTCACAACTTTACTTCTGTCAATACCTCATCTCCTACCTTCCAAACTTTACAGAAGCTCTGCTGCAAACCTTGCAGAACTAGCACTCCTGAAAGAAAGGATATTGTGGAGACATGGCTTTGCCACAGCCTGGGGGATGACTACAGAATGAGATTTTCACTCTGCAGCGGAGTGGGCACTGATATGAAACTTCCTGGCAGTTTAAAACTGTGTGCCAGACTGAGACTCAAACTTGGGACCTTTGCCTTTTGCGGGCAAGTGCTCTACCAACTGAGCTACCCAAGCACGACTCACGCCCTGTCCTCACAGCTTTACTTCTGTCAGTATCTCGTCTCCTACCTTCCAAACTTTACAGATGCTCTCCTGCGAACCTTGGAGAAGTAGCACTCCTAAAAGAAAGGATATTGCGGAGACATGGCTTAGCCACAGACTGGGGGATGATTCCAGAATGAGATTTTCACTCTGCAGTGTAGAGTGCGCTAATATGAAACTTCCTGGCAGATTAAAACTCTGTGCCGGACCGAGACTCGAACTTGGAAACTTTACCTTTCACGGGCAAGTGCTCTACCAACTGAGCTAGCCAAGCATGACTCACGTCCCATCCTCACAGCTTTACTTCTGTCAGTTACTCATCTCCTACCTTCCAAACTTTACAGAAGCTCTCCTGTGAGGATGGGGTGTGATTGGTGCTTGGGTAGCTCAGTTGGTAGAGCACTTGCCTGTGAAAGGCAAAGGTCCCGAGTTTGAGTCTCGGTCCGGCACACGGTTTTAATCTGCCAGGAAGTTTCATATCAGCGCACACTCCGCTGCAGAGTGAAAATCTCATTCTGGAAACTGTTATCAATTTCAGGTTTGACCCAGTTTTCTGATACCTAGTATTATGAGAGCTTCACTGCTTTTCATTAGCACATCAAACTGTGGTACTTTGTTGTAAATGTTTTGGCAGTTTACTATTAGGATTTTAATGCTCTTGCCAGTGGAGGCACTTCTTTCAATCTTGCACTCATACTTCTGAGTTTCCTACAGCTATTATTATCTGGTTTGAATGAAGAGTCACCTAATCTAAAAAATCCCTGTGGGCTCCTCACATGCAGTCAGCTACCTGAGTAGCAGCCTGTCACGTTTTGGGATCCCTACAGTTCTCAACCCTATAGCACAAGTCCAGGAAGCCCCAGCATAGCTTGTCACAGAACTTTTGAAGTCTCTGGTTCAGTCCTTCCAGTTGACTCAGAAGCAAAGGGCCACAATCAGTTCTGGGGACAATGCTGCAAATTGAGAGCTTCTTTGAAACTCCATGCATAAGCCTAGTCTTCTTAACCTTCTCTGCCAGTCTCTGGAATGGTCCAAGAATGACCTCAGAGCCGAGACGACAGGCATCATTTGTTTCAACATGCGCCACAATCTGTGGTTGGTTGCTCCCTGTTCCATCAGTTGCTGCTGGAATAGCCTCTTCAACATGGTGAATGAGGCCCTGAGGCATACAAACTGAGTACATCTGTTGTCCTTTCTCATTCCTTGCTGCCATTTTATTAAGGGGTACCATCATTCTCCACACTTGTGAACTGCTGATGATGAATAGTCTCCTATCCTTTGGTGTTTGCCTCCTCCTGTCACCAGACAAAGCAAGTTTCCCCAGAACAGGTGAAGTGAGTCTCAATGGCTCACTTTCAGTTTCAGTGAAAGACAGCACCTCAGACTTGTTGGTTAGGGGGATAGGTATAACACACTGAGTCCTCTCTAGTCCTCTCTGTACAAGATGTCTAGATCTACCATTGACATGCCACTTGCAGTCGAGTGGATGAGTAATGACATATACTGTACTTTTGCAGAGGAAACAGGATCCAGTGGGGCAGATAGTACTTGAGGTTTCTGTGGTACAGGTGTCAGGGGTACATGAGTCTCAAGATAGGATACAGTATGTAAAACCTTAAGTTAAGATGAACATTCGAGATCTCAACTGTTCATTTTAACTTAAATATAGCATCAAGTCCCTGCTCCCCGTAGGCTATGTTGTCAAAATTTATGAACATGTAAAATGTTTGCTTTGCAAACAGACACATGAAGTGTTTATATTCAGATTTCCAAGTATCATGAGATTTTACACTTCTATGCCCTGACATTAATTTACTTAAAACTTCATCAAGCGATTTCAAATAAGTATCAAAATCTCCTGAGAGAGATCTACATATACCTACAATAAAGAAAGGAATGGTCTCAAATACAAATTTCAGAATTGCAATTTTGAACTCTTTGTCAGTGTAAAGCTTCTTCACCCACAGCACTTTTTCTGCGGTGGTCATAAGCTTATTTTTCTCGAGCAAATGGCAGCATAGTTAAATGGCAACATTGTCAAATTTATTATGTTCTCTACAGTAACACATTGAAAGGTTATAGACTTTGAAATAATGAATGTTATCTACTCATTTCTAGTATTCTTAACAACTACTAATGTGGAGCTAATCTTGTGATAATTAATTCAAAAGCATGTATTTTGTTTCCTAAGCATTGTACATTATAATGCAAAACTTACGGATTACTTTTGTGTGAATTAAAGTCTGTGCAAGGCATATAAAAATCACATACTGGTGTTATCTAGTTGGCACTGGTGGGGAGAATGCTTCTTCTTTTTTTTTAAAAAAAAAAAAAAAAAAAAAAAAAAAAAGAATGTAAATGTATTGCTTCACTGATATTGCATGATTTATTCTTATTATTACTAAGTACATCTTTCTTCATTCTGTGCTTTACATATGACTTTATCCATTAACCCTTTCAAGACGGATTTTTTAAATTTTATATAGAAACTTCTTCTTTTGACCACATAGTGTTTTATTAGTCTTGATAATATTAGGAATACATTTTTATCAATTCTGAACTCACTTCCTGCAATTAGTCCCTGGGACACTGGTGTCCCACTAGGCTTACTGAGTGGGACAAACGTTGTCCCACCAGTACCCAATAGGAGTTACTAAAATTATATAGAAAACAAGATGTATACAATCAGTTTTTTATTACACTAGTTAGTAACAATTTGTAGAACACATTTACTATCAAAGAATTACACATGTCTGATTTATTATAATCACATATGATATGTTCCAAAGCACTTTTTGCATTATGGATGCTGGCACATTTTGCAGGTAGTTTTTGTTCTTGTTTCCTTGTTGTTGCTGGAACACAAAACACACCATCTTCTTGCAGGTCCTTCTTCAGGGAGGTGTAGCCCTACATTCTGCATACCTCTTGCTCTCTTAGAAGGATGCCCAGTTGAGTATTTCCGCTGTACCTTGGCAGTCTTTTGTCCCTTGGCAATCATCTGCTCTGCTAGGTTGACTAGAAAATGTTTTAGTGGCACTGTCTTGTGTTGAATTTCCTTTTGTAAAATCCAGGCATTTACAACAGTAGTTAGCAACAGTTTGTAGAACACTTTCTTCCACCATTTATCAGATTTTCTATCTAAATCATACAGTGTACTCATCTGATCAGCCAAGTCCACGCCACCCCTATACTCGTTATAAGTTTTCAGTGCTACTAGACATTCTACAACCAATTTAGATCCATCTTTTGCTTTTCTGTTCACTGTACATGCATCATTAGAATGACAGTTACTGACCAACATTATGTCTATGGTGTCCTGCCATTTACACCACAATGTACCAGACAAATTGCAAAGGAACTGACATTCCCCCCGAGCAAGTTTCTTGTAGACTTTTGCACATTTTTCCTGTTAGCCATACATGTACCAACAGCTGCAAATGGCAAGGTATCCATCAAACGAATTGATGTAAAAAATCTATCAAATGACAACATTACATTAGTGTCTCTAATTGTTTTTGAGAGCTGCAGAACTACATGCTCACCCAATGTGCCATCCAAATTATTTGCATCCTTTCCACAATATATGTTGAAGTCATATGTGTAGCCTGTTACAGAATCACTCCTCATCCATATCTTTATCCCATGCTTCACTGGCTCCATAGGAAGGTATTGTTTCAAGGCTGACCTTGCTTTGAACTTTACCATAGACCTGTCAATGCTTTGTGCTGTACTTTCCGACTTCGCTTTCTGAAAAGTGTTTCTCAGACAAGCGACTATTGACTCTAGGTAGTAAAGCATACCAGCTGTGTCTGGTTTCTCAGGGAAATTGAAGTACAGTTTAGAAAGTAACACTTTGCACCTATCTCTGGAAATTGCTCTTTTTATAGCAACATTTCCCATTGAAGTATTGTGTGACCAATACTCCGAAAATGAGGACACATTACAAGCATAACACCAAGAACCAACCTAATTTCTCCAGGGTCTGTGCTCTGAATTGTGGTTTTCTTTATCATTTGTAGTCTCTGATTCGTACTCTGAGAGATAAATATAAAAAGACTGGGAGGAAATATTTTCTCATAGACGTCTAGTTCTGAAGCACTCCTATCCAATTTTGCTAATACAGCTGGAATTACCGTGTTTGGCATAGCCTTTCGAGGTCTGAACATTGCATCTACCGTTGATGACAACACTACATTGTTAGTTGAACCTCCGACGTATGAAACCTCATTGTTGTCTTGGTCACTCATGTTAGAAGCACTGCTATTATGTGATTTAGAACTGCAAGAGAAGTCAGGATCATCAACACAGTCATCATTGTCGTCATCAAGCCACTGCAAGACACGTTTATCCATATCAGAAGCCATCCTTGATTCAGTCCTGCATCAGTGTTTCTGAAATAATAAAGAATATAAAACTATTAGAGCGTGTTTCCTTTATATTGAGAACTGGTGGGACAATGATGTCCCAAGAAAAAGAACTACTGGGACATATACAACACAAGTTGCAAAAACACTATTTCTGTTCTTTTTTTTTTTCATACAATAAACTTTCACAATCATGTGAATTATAAATCAATACAACATAAAAGGATGTAGATAATAATTATATATGACACTCACATTTTCTTAGCTCTATTTCAATTATTTTCTTCAAGAAATGATGCAAATATCACTGCAAACATGTGATTTATTCACAACTATGCCGCCATGACAGTTTCACAAGTGCTGCCAACAGTCCAGACACAAGGAGGGAAGTTTAAAAGACTGTAATGTGCAAATTCATTGTTAAATTGGGATGCCTTTATCCCAAAAGTCTACTTGGAACTTCTTGTGGGACATATATGTCCCGTTAGTTTCGAAAGGGTTAATTGGCTATACCATTAGTTCCATAAAACTTAGGTTATTCTAGGAGATTATTGTGATTCACACCATCAGATGCCTTGGGTAGGTCACAGAAAATATCTATAGTTGCTATTTTGTTAATTAATGCTTGTAAAATTTAGTGAGTGAATGTGTAAAGTGCATTCTCAGCTGAGAAACTCTTATGTCATAATAATAAAAAAAACTTATTAAAATAAAATGTAGCATAATAAGAAATCATGGGATTATGTAATGCCAGAATGAAAATGACACTGTATACAATAATAATTATTGTAATTTCAACAGGCCTACAATAAGAAGAATTAAAATACTGGAAGGAATACAGCTAAGGTGTTGAGTAGTCAGTATGCACTTAAACAAAACTGAAACATTTTCTACACTTGTGGAGGACATCCTTCTTCAGAGCTAAATGATAAAGAACAAAATACACACTCATGTGCATTCAGCTACATTTTGCGGTGGCCCGGTGTAATGTTAAGCGTTCTCGTGGACTTACTTGTTGAAGAATGCTGGTTCTGCTTTCTTGCAGCGCCGATGTCTTCTTCTAGCAGCGGACACTTCTCCGAAGATTTCACTGCTAGGAAGGGGAAATTTTCACTCTCTCACTCTCTCTCTTCTTATGTAAAAAATACGCTACTCTTGGAATATCATTCAATGCACCCGAACATATTTATTTACACTTTGTACACAAAAACAACTAAACTTTATGACGTAAGCCCACACATTACCGGGCACCCAAGATCAGTTAATTACACATTTTTGAACACAATTAATACATAAGCTTTTATTGTGGCTGACTATCCACGTCCAGTCCACGTACTCTCAACAGCAGTTCAACGTCTACTAAACAGTCAGTCACTATCTCGAGTCACTCCATTTGTTTTTCAACAATACAAAGCTACATTACCCTTTGCAGCCGGCCACGGTGCTTCCAGGCCATAGTTTATTATTCTTGGCAGGTCACGCCAGCGCCGACGAATTATCTCCCTTCAAGTTTCACCTGCACAAACAATAAATGGGTGCAGTATCCCATGCTCATCCTTACACCCTGCTTTAAAATAACATGTGTTTGAAATGGCTGGAACATAAGTGTCTCCAGACTTTCGTAAAATTCTGGGGGCACTACAATTTTCCCAGCTGACTACATTGACCCAACACAGATGAGCTGCAATTGAAACTGCAGGGGGAAATTATTTAGGTATATCATGTATTCTCTTCTACACATCTAACAGTGACATGACTGGTTTTAGTTACATATTCCATTGTTTAAATTTAAAAAATAAATTGGAAGATAATATCATTGTGTGGGGATCAGAGGAACGTAACTCAATTTTAGCTACTTTACAGGAGGTTAAAAAAAAAACGATATTTTAAGAAGTAAATTTCGTTTTTCAGTGACTAATACAAACTTTATTGAAAAATTTCTACACTACACATAAATACACTTAAAAATCTGTCAGATGATAATATATTTATAAAAATTGTTCTTACTGGACTACCACTATTAATTTTTAATATGGTGCTAAGGAGATACGTCTTTATGATCCTAAGTGAATAAATCTACATAGAGGTTTTACACTTTGGAGATACGCGTTTGGTTTGCCAAAATATAACTTACAAAAGTAATTTACTGATTAAAAACAGATAGGGTACAGTAAAAGTAAAAACATATGAGTGGAATTTGTACCTACATCACCAATGAATGTTCACTTCCTAGCTAACTTCATCACAACCTTTGCCACCACAGTATGAATCTCCAGCTATTTCTTCTTGAAGACTCTTGTAAAATGTGTGGTACTGTTCCCTGATAATGCCACTGCGGCATAGATCCAGGAGGTCTTTTACCTTCTCTTCCTGAAGTTTCAGTGCTCCATGGTATTTCAGTTCCAACTGGAAGATTGTATCGGAATTTCAGGATTTTCTGGAAACTGGCAAACTTCTGAATTGTTGATTATGGAAATGCTTGAAAAAGATGTGCTTAACATCACTTCTGCGATATTGAAGTTGCGTCACTTTAAGCCATTGTACTTGATTTCCTTCACTGTCAGTTTTAGCATTCTTAAACTTTTCCTTCTGCATAGCACCAAACTCCAAAAAGTCCTTCAGGTCCATTTCAATAACTTCATACAGTCTTTGTTTGGTAGCAGTTTGAACAACAGTATACCACCCCGAAGGGTCATAAATATTAACATTATTTGCAGCCCTCTCTATACGGGCATGGACTGAATCACACTCCATTAAAGAGTGGCCAGGCTCAAAGAAGCGCTGCTGTATCACCGGGATGTTCAATGTTTGGACAGCATGAAGGAACATGGTACTCATGTTGACATTTTGATTCTGTCCACCACCCACAAGTGTCGGAGAACAAAACAACTGGACGGCCATCTGCAATCTTCTGGAGTTCTTCAAATACACATGATGCTATTTCAATTGAGCCGCGTTTAGCCACATCTTCATGTCACATGTAATTTCTAGCTTTCCCGGTAACAGTGTTGTATACTGTGAGGTTGTATACCGCCAGTCTTCTTTTGTAAAAAATGGCTTTAGCTGCTATGTGTGAACAGTATCTCACAGCTTCTAGGTCAAACTCCAGTAAATGACATTCTCCTGCTTTGGCCTGCTCCGTCAATTCATTTTTCAGTATCCTAGCAGCCTCCTTTCTCTTTAGGTGTTCTGAATGCTGGTCTTTCTCTGTCTCTTGATTTTCTCAGAGAGATTTTGAAAGCGATAGCAGATGTCACATACATCTTTTCTTGGTATATGAAAGCCTAAGTTAAACTCTGTATTGAATATTTCTCTGTAAAGCCAATATTTTTCAGCAGTAACTTGTTCCTCTTCACAATGTTTCTTATATAGTTCGTGTGTTATTTGTATATTCACACAGTGCTCTGTCGGCAGTAATGCGATGGAATGGTAGTAAATGATTTTATATGGTTCCTTATTCTCTCCCTTGCCTCATTGGATCTCCTTATACCTGGATGATGATGACCCCTCTTGTCAGCAGACAGAATCATGTTGCTGCTGCCCCTTTCCTTCTGTATATATTGCACAAATGTTTCTGATATATTAAAAATGCTAAGGAAAAACCCTAGACACACTTGAACTTCACTACCATTTTTCAGGAGAATGTACTTCTTTGTGACATTTCTTTGAGACTGCGCACCTGCAGAACGTGACCTTGCTTTAGGTACCACCTTAATAAGTGGAGCTAAATACTGTTGCTGCTTTTCTAAATCTTTCATCATCCAGAATCCTTGGTGTTGTGTCGATTCCCTAAGGTCTCGACACAATGAGTGGCTAGGTGCACGCGAAACTAACGCAGACGGGCGTAAATTCTGAAACAGGAGACTGGATGAAAACTATAAAGAAAAGAAGAGAGATTTTAATATACTTAACTTTAATGTAGTCTTGTTCTTGTTGAAATACATCTCTTGCATAGTAGTAAGCAATTAGCAATGATACACATGGCGCCTTGCTAGGTAGTAGCGATGGACTAGCTGAAGGCTATTTAATCTGTCTCTCGGCAATTGAGAGTAAGACTTGATACGTCTTGTCGCAAGCTATGTCGTCCGTACAACTGGGGCGAGGTCAAGTCCGTGTCTTGTGACCTGCCATGTGGTGGCGCTAGGATTGCGAGTACACAGTGGCGACACGCGGGTCCGACATGTACTACAGGACCGCGGCCGATTTAAGTTACTACCTAGCAAGTGTGGTGTCTAGCGGTGACACCACACTTGGAACATCTGTCTCGGACATTTGGAACAATCCTTGTACTTAAATGTTCTGTCTGGTACTTCTTTATTAGCACTTGATTTGTACGCCTTTCCTGACTGCCTATTCATTTTTATTATGTTCTTTTCCACTTGTCAGTGTTCTTACTTCTTTTTCTTGTTTTATTTTCCTTACCAACTTGATTTCCTCTAGCAGATTGCCCATGTTCTTGATCATTAGACTCAATGGTCACTGGATTAACTTCTTCCTGTTGCATGTTCATTAACATCGCAAAACCTTTGTCCATACAAATTGAAGAATCAGGACTGAATAGCTGATTTGTCAGTGAACGTGGATTTCCATATTGTATCTCCTTTGTGACATTGCCTGGAAAGGAGAAAATTATGTTACTGACGTTAGTGCCTTATCTAGCATAATATACCACATTAATCAACTATGAATCTTACAGTCCCATTGTATTTTAAAAATTATGGCGTGTGATAATTACGACAAAATGTACCACTTCACACAAAGATAATAAATGTGGCCCTAGCTCTATTGAAATGCACATGTGTTATTATTTTAGTAACATTGCAGTTAGGGGAAGAAATAAATCAGAATGTAATTCAGGACCACTAAAAAAATGCCATACACACAACCATATTCAAACGATAGTCCCAGTATATCTATTTTGTTTGTCAAATAATTTGTGACTAAGAAATTAGTATTTGAAATGTTAAACAAGACCCACAGATTATCATTTTGCTTACCAAGGTTTTCTAAAGATAATTGCAGTGTCTGTTGAACTGCAGCTCTCCTTTCCTTTGGCCTCGGAGATGGTGATGGTGATGATGATAATGAAGAATCCATGCTGTTTTCGGGTATGTAATCATCTGATGAACCCGAACTAAGCACTTTGAAATCATTACAATCTTCTTCAGTTAACTCTTGCAGTCGTTTCACTTCGGAACAGTTTTGTATTGGAGACGAGGTTTCACCATTCTTTTCTTCTGCTTCTGTAATTTCTACAATGCGGTATACATACAATGAACGGGAATCAGGTCACTCAAACTAATGATCTGTATCTCACGGGATGATTATCTCATACCTAAAATTAATAGTAATTCATCTTACCTTCATCGGATGTAGAATTACTTTCACTGCAGTAATTTTGCATCACTAGCTCAACCATTCTCCTTCCTCGTGAAGTAATTTTTTATCTAACAGAGAGTGCACACTCACAACAACCTCTTCACAGTGAATGCCACACGAAACTAAACAAAATTTGACGTGACAATGACAGCAACGTGACTGTGTTGATAATGCTTACAAAGGGCACTCATTGTTTAGCGTTTCTCCACTTACTGATTCTTGCAAGGGAAATACAATGGCTTGAAACCTCGAACGTAAAGTGTTTCGAGAACTGATGAACAGACAGGTGATTCAGCAGGGAGGCATGATGCGAGTTTTCTACTTGGAGTCGCAAGCTTCGTTATTATCTGCTAGACAACACATAATACTCTTTCACCACACAGGAAAATAGTGCACAAATGCAGAAAAATTGTATTATACAAAACAAGCAGATAATGGTATCTGCTGAATAAAAACATGTTTCCAAAGTGTGGTTTGTCTCTAAAGGAGATCGCATATAGGATGCCAGTGCAAACTAGTCTTGAGTACTGCTTAAGTGTTTGGGATCCATATGAGATCAGAGTAAAGGAAGACACTGAAGCAATTCAGAGGCAACATAAGTTGTGCATAAAGACCATGAAGATAATATAACGAGAAATTAGGGCTCATACAGAGGCATAAAGACAGTCGTTTTTCCCTTGATCTATTTGTGAGTGGAGCAAGAAAGAAGATGACTGGTAATGGTACAGGGTATCCTCCACCACATGCCATAAGGTGGATAGTGGAGTATCAGTGTAGATGTAGACCTGCACAGTAATCATGTAGATGTGGGTGAAACCATGTCAGATGTAGTGATCATGGTCAAGATCCTCAGAAGCCTTCCAATGAAGTTCTGTGCCCTAGTCAAAGCCTGGGAAAGTGTGCCCAGTATTCAACAAACAGTTGTGGAACTCCAAGAGTGGCTCACCTCTGAAGAATGACATGGAGGAGTTGGATCTGAAGCCCTAGAAAATGGTCTTGGTTGGATATCAGGGAGAATCTTGCAATTACAGACTTCTAAATTCAGAAAAGAAGAAAAGTGTTGAATCTCAGGAAGTGAATTTCAGTGAAGGAATTCTGATCACCAAGTGGTCTGAGGCACCTTGCCACGGTTCACGTGGCTGTTCCCGTCATAGGTTCAAGTCCTTCCCCGGTCATGGGTGTGTATGTTGTCCTTAGCATAAGTTAGTTTAAGTTAGATTAAGTAGTATGTAAGCCTAGGGACTGATGACCTCAGCATTTTGGTCCCATAGGAACTTACTACAAAGTTTCAAAATTCTGACCATTCATAAACCAATTTTGGAGCAGGATTGTGTCCATTCACATCATTTGTTCCCTATTTCAGACTCCAGGACTGAAGAATCTGAACATGAAGGTGGAGAACATGATATCAAGCCACCAGCTGAAGATGAGAGAAAAGTGCAACGAGAGGGGAATCGAGATCCAAAACAACCACTCGAATTGGCAGCAGTTGTACAGATTATATGACAGAAGCCAGATTTGACCCCTAGCCAGATATGATATGAATTATGTATTGAACTGAACACTTTTTCAAGCGCAATCTCGAGTCCAGACAAATAAAAATGGAAATGAGCAACTGAAGAGGAAATCGAAGTGCCTCAAACAGGTGAAACTGTGGTCTTCATGCCAAAAGTGACCCAAAGGACAACAGATTTAAAGTGTATTTTCAAAATCCAAGCATCAAAAACCAAAATGGCCCTTGATATAAAGCTTGCCTTTTGGCTTGATGCTTTAATCAACATTCTGGACTCAACTTAATGAAACTTCCCTGCCAATAGTGAGATATGACTCACTACACACTTTGCTCATGACATTAGGTGGAAAAGGTTTTGAAATTTTGCAATTTGATGTAAAAACTGCATTTTTATATGGAACACTAAATGAGAAAATTTATATGTTAATGCCACAAGGTGTGATGCTGGATGAGAGTGAATATGTATACAGGCTTAAAAAGCCAATGTAGAGTTCAAAGCAGGATTCCTATTGTTGGACTCAAACATTTTGTAAATCCTCGAAGTTCTATTTTAAAGAGAGTGATGCAGCTAAATATATTTTCATTGGAACAGCTGGAAGATGCAGGTAAATGTATTTTCATTGCGAAAGCTGGAAATGATCTGGTTTCTTGGCTTTGTTAGTAGACAGTGGATTGTTGATTGGAGAAAGAACTCCTCAAGATCATTGTAGAAGAAATGGTCAAAACGTTTGTAATGACTGTTTCCAAAGTGAAAGTCTGGAATTGAGAGAAATAGACAAGAAAAAACATTGTTTGTGCACCAAACAGTGTATGCAAAATGAACCCTGAAACATTTTGACTTAGAAAATTAATATCCTGTACCTGTTGCGGCAGATCCAAGTGTTAAATTGTGACAGAGACATTGTCATGCCATTGTACAAATTTTGAAGTATATGCAAGACAAGGAAGGCCTCAGTATATTGTAGAGAAAGAGCAAAGACAGGATGATTCTGTATGGGTATAGTAACTTGGGTTATGTAGGAGATATAGAAACAAGGCAGTCAACTTCTGGTTTTTGTTTCTTCTGTTACCAAGTAGACCAATAATGTAGTCCTCCTAGTGTCGAAGGATGGTGACCTTGAGCACCACAGAAGCAGAATTTGTGATAGCCAGCATGGCATTAAAAGACATAATATGGTTGTGAAAACAATAAGTGATATTGGAAAGCAATGTAATCAAGCAGCAAAACTGTATATGAATAATCAGAGTGCAATAAGGCTCACAAAATATCCCAAAATTTATAAAAAAAAATCAGAATACATGGCTGTCCAATATCATTTCATACAAGAGAAGTACGACAAGGGAGTAATCATTATCATGTATGCCCGAAGTGGAAATCAGTATGCTGACATTTTCACCAAACTGTTGAGCGATGATAGGTTTGTGATGCTGTGCACAACCTTCAATGCTCTTAGAAATCAATTTTAAGATGCTCAGACAGTGGGAGTGTTAAAATGGAAATGTTACTTTCACTTTTAAAATCTCCCCATCTAAGTGACTGATGGCACCAAAGTTGAATTTATTTTGATGTTTTGTTTATTCATTGTGTGTCCACTGTTCAGTACACTTTGCTTTGTATTATGATGTAATAAATGTTGTTCCTTTGTACTCCTGTGTCTGAATTTGAAATCCACAAACCTTAATAGATCTGCTTGGACACATATTTGACAGAATCTTGTGAGAAGCATCTGATGATATGTAAGTCCATTTAACCTAATTTGATGAAATATAAACTCCACTTCAATTGTTAGGCAAGCCAGTCAATGGCAGCGACCTTTATACATGATTTTTATAAATTTTGCCCAAGAGTTCAATTATATTTATATTACGTGGCACAATTTATCTATTGGAGAGAAAACATGGAATACAGTACAAAAATTATGTTTAAATTATGAGTTGAGAATAACAGGCTGTGATTATGAAAATGTTGCTACAGCAATTATCTCAGAAATGGTGATTAACAAACAGCAACAAAGGTGCAATCAAACTACCTTTGAAGCAGATATATCAGAAATGTCTCATTATAAAAGGAACAAAGAGAGAAAATGCTTTTCGTGTGTTTTGCCACATGAAAAGCATTTACTTGCTTTGTTCCTCTTATAATGAGACATTTCTGATATATCTGCTTCAAAGGTAGTTTGATTACAACTTTGTTGCTGTTTGTTAATCACCAGGTCATTTATCAAAACAATGTAATACAGGTTTTGTTTGTTTTACATTTAAGGAAAAAAGCAATCGATGAAAGGAAGGATGGGCTTTGTTGTCAAATTGTGTAACACTGGTGGAAAGTTCAAGAAATTGTAGCTACACAGATAATTCATAAATTGAGCAGCAAGTTTTAGTTGTGAGAAGCAACATGTTTTCTGTACATATAAATAAACTGGACTATGACAAGTGGTACACTGCGAGTGGTGTGACACATCATGTAACATGTCATTGTGATTGGTACACGATGTATGAGCCATTTGAAACTCCAAGAAAGATGGAGAGTTCCAAAAATGTTGTAGAAATAGGAGTATTTGCTATATGTCTAATTGGTTGTACCACTATTTAATGGAAAGAAATGGATGGAGTTATATTTTTAATATGTTTATATTGTGAATTCTGTTTTATTCATCTCATGATGTACATTTGCAATCTATTTGGTTTGCGTACAGGAGACACATCAAAAATTTATAATACAGTTACAATGATTTTTACATTAATAAATTATAGCACTACAATAAATAATAACACTATAAGGACATTTCTTGGAATATTTAACACATTGTATCCAACTCAAATTTCCAGTTTGTCCTGCATGAATTCGCCCACTGAGTAATAAAACTTCAGTGTCAGTACCTCATATAGCTTTTTATTAAGTGGACTTAAATTCATCTGTATCAACTTGTTCCCTTTTAATTTATTACAAATTTTCATTTCCATGTATTGAGGTCCTTGGGCATGCAGTCAGAGATGTTGGGTGGGAAGCATATAATTTTCTTTGTTTATAGTATCATGTGAATGGACAAAATGTTTTCCCTCAAATAATTTATGTCTGGTGCACAAAAATATAATAATCTCGTATGTGTATAAGAATGGCAGAGTTAATGTTTCAAGTTTTCTAAATAATGGTCGACATTGTTCTTTGTGATTTGCAGTGCACATATTTCAAACGATTTTTTTCTGTATTTTTAGTATCCGCACTATGTTTGTCGAGTTACTCCAAAACACAGTACTGTACCTAAGAATGGATTCGAAGTAGCTTGTATATGCTATTTTTCATGTGTCCATGTCAGTTGCAGTTGATAATATTTGCATTGAAAATGCAAAGCTGCTCAGTTTGTTTTCCACATATTCAATGTGTGCCTGCCAGCTCAAAATTTTGTCTACATTTAAACCTAAGAATTTGACTGAGTCAACTTCTTCCATATCTGGGTTGTTGTGTCAAATCTTAACTGCTCACATTTTGATGTTTGGTTTTGAACTGCATCACATGAGTCTTAGATATGTTTAGATTCAACCCATTTAACTGAAAGCAAGTTTCTAAGGTACTGAGGGTACTGATCACAGATTTGGAATTTTTTCCAAATCCTGATCTTCAATTAAGACGGAAGTATCATCTGCAAACAGAACTGATGGGAGCTGATATTTAATGGTAAGTCATTAACTTAGAAGAGAAATAGGTCTGGGCCTAATATGGAGCCTTGTGGAACACCCTGAGATTATTTTTTTTTTTTTTCCAGTCAGAAAATTAATATGCACCATTTGAAGAGGTGCTAACTCTTTGCTTTCTGTTGGATAAGTAGGATTTAAGCCATTGTAGGGCACTGCCACTAATGCCATACTTTTCAAGTTTGTAATCAAGCAATGCATGGTTTACAGAATCAAACGCCTTTGTGTGGTCACAGAAAATTCCTGGCACCTTATTTCTCTTGTCTAATGATGTACTTATTTTCTCATTGAATCTGTTTACTGCATCTATGGTTTTCCCCCTGCTGAAAACCAAATTAATTGTTTAGAATAACAGAGTATTTTGCAATGAAGTTTATGATTTGTGCAACAGCAAGTTTTTCAGATATTTTTTATATGACTGGTTGAATTGATATAAGATGATAATTTCCCATTATCTCTCTTGATCTCTTCTTGAAAAGTCGTTTGACTTCAGCATATTTCAGTACCTCTGGAAAACAGCCCTCTTCAAAACATTGATTTACTATTTGTCCGGATGGGTGCTATAAATTCTTTTCTTAAGAAATCTGCACAAAAAGAATTAGATCAAATAATTTAAAATGATGGTAAGTCATGTTTTTTTTTTCTTTCAAAAACAATATTGCAGTTTCTGTTGAGCATCCAGTGGTGAAAATGTTCTTATCATTTGACTGTTTTGGTTTTGGGTCAACTCTGACATGTCTAAAATGATTAGACAAATCTCAGTAAAAAACATTTGGAGTTTGCCTGGGTGCAATGCAGCCCATCAACTAATGCTCTTTTAGCTGAGGCAAGTGAGCACCCCCTACATCTGTGGCAAGAATATCTGAATGGGAAATTTTTACTGAAACCATCACAGTTCACACAAGACCAGACATTACAAGAACTTGCAATAGAAGTCTTCCTCCACTTTTTGCTGCCTACTTGGATACATTCCCATTTTTCAAATGAAGCATGTCTGCACAAGATTATTGTGCCATGAAGCAGGTTACTGTGTCAGTGTATTGGAACCACAAATTATCTTTGACCTGAACTCTGGCTGTGGTTATTCAAATAATTGTGTTTTGACAGAGTACCTTGTCAAATGTAACAGTGTGTGGCGTTGATTGGTTATATCAAACATAGACAACATTAATCATTGAGACTCAGGTCGCTCATCCAAGCTGCCATGTTAATTCAGTCTGTTCTTACACCTTGTACTGTGTGCACGTGTATGATAATTGTCAGAGGGAAACATTACACGTGGGAAAAATATATCTAAAAACAAAGATGATGTGACTTACCAAACGAAAGTGCTGGCAGGTCGATAGACACACAAACAAACACAAACATACACAGAATTGAAGCTTTCGCAACAAACTGTTGCCTCATCAGGAAAGAGGGAAGGAGAGGGAAAGACGAAAGGATGTGGGTTTTAAGGGAGAGGGTAAGGAGTCATCCCAATCCCGGGAGCGGAAAGACTTACCTTAGGGGGAAAAAAGGACGGGTATACAATCGCACACACACACATATCCATCCACACATATACAGACACAAGCAGACATATTTCCTTTCGTCTTTCCCTCTCCTTCCCTCTTTCCTGATGAGGCAACAGTTTGTTGCGAAAGCTTGAATTTTGTGTGTATGTTTGTGTGTCTATTGACCTGCCAGCGCTTTCATTTGGTAAGTCACATCATTAAAAAACAAAGATGATGTGACTTACCAAATGAAAGTGCTGACAGGTCGACAGACACATAAACAAACACAAACATACACACAAAATTCAAGCTTTCGCAACAAACTGTTGCCTCATCAGGAAAGAGGCAAGGAGAGGGAAAGATGAAAGGATGTGGGTTTTAAGGGAGAGGGTAAGGGGTCATTCCCATCCCGGGAGCGGAAAGACTTACCTTAGGGGGAAAAAAGGACGGATATACACTCGCACACACACACACATATCCATCCACACATATACAGACACAAGCAGACATATTTAAAGACAAAGAGTTTGGGCACAGATGTCAGTCGAGGCAGAAGTGCAGAGGCGAAGATGTTGTTGAATGACAGGTGAGGTATGAGTGGCGGCAACTTGAAATTAGCGGAGATTGAGGCCTGGTGGATAACGGGAAGAGAGGATATATTGAAGAGCAAGTTCCCATCTCTGGAGTTCGGATAGCTTGGTGTTAGTGGGAAGTATCCAGATAACCCGGACGGTGTAACACTGTGCCAAGATGTGCTGGCCGTGCACCAAGGCATGTTTAGCCACAGGGTGATCCTCATTACCAACAAACACTGTCTGCCTGTGTCCATTCATGCGAATGGACAGTTTGTTGCTGGCCATTCCCACATAGAATGCATCACAGTGTAGGCAGGTCAGTTGGTAGATCATGTGGGTGCTTTCACACGTGGCTCTGCCTTTGATCGTGTACACCTTCCGGGTTACAGGACTGGAGTAGGTGGTGGTGGCAAGGTGCATGAGACAGGTTTTACACCGGGGGCGGTTACAAGGGTAGGAGCCAGAGGGTAGGGAAGGTGGTTTGGGGATTTCATAGGGATGAACTAAGAGGTTACGAAGGTTAGGTGGACGGTGGAAAGACACTCTTGGTGGAGTGGGGAGGATTTCATGAAGGATGGGTCTCATTTCAGGGCAGGATTTGAGGATGTCGTATCCCTGCTGGAGAGCCACATTCAGAGTCTGGTCCAGTCCCGGAAAGTATCCTGTCACAAGTGGGGCACTTTTGTGGTTCTTCTGTGGGGGATTCTGGGTTCGAGGGGATGAGGAAGTGGCTCTGGTTATTTGCTTCTGTACCAGGTCGGGAGGGTAGTTGCGAGATGCGAAAGCTGTTGTCAGGTTGTTGGCGTAATGGTTCAGGGATTCCGGACTGGAGCAGATTCGTTTGCCACGAAGACCTAGGCTGTAGGGAAGGGACCGTTTGATGTGGAATGGGTGGCAGCTGTCATAATCGAGGTACTGTTGCTTGTTGGTGGGTTTGATGTGGACGGACATGTGAAGCTGGCCATTGGACAGGTGGAGGTCAACGTCAAGGAAAGTGGCATGGGATTTGGAGTAGGACCAGGTGAATCTGATGGAACCAAAGGAGTTGAGGTTGGAGAGGAAATTCTGAAGTTCTTCTTCACTGTGAGTCCAGATCATGAAGATGTCATCAATAAATCTGTACCAAACTATGGGTTGGCAGGCCTGGGTAACCAAGAAGGCTTCCTCTAAGCGACCCATGAATAGGTTGGCATACGAGTACGAGAGGGCCATCCTGGTACCCACGGCTGTTCCCTTTAATTGTTGGTATGTCTGGCCTTCAAAAGTGAAGAAGTTGTGGGTCAGGATGAAGCTGGCTAAGGTGATGAGATATATATATATATATGCAGATATTAGTGGGCACAGTTTATTCCATATACCACTATTTGTATCCTGTTCCCATACTGGTGACCCCAAAGTTTCTACATCTTCCACGACTTCCGCGTCAGGTATTGTAAATTAACAGGTTATGTGCACGCCACCATGGCTACCTCACCCAATGCTTTGTTCGAAGATTTGGAAGCCCAACTGTGACCACTGGGCCCCATCAATCCTTTGCCAATGGCCGGCTCTCCATTACTCCATAGTGAATCATGATCTCCAACCACTTTGACCTCAAACTTTGTTTTTCTACAACAGTCGAGTGCTACACCATTAACTCAAACAATGGACTCGTGTTTCATGTCGCCAGACTATGCTCACCAACATGTGATGTTTGAAGTGGATAATATTCAGAACTGTGTACCTACCAATCAATCATATAATGTTCAAAGTGATCTACATTCACACACATACTTTGACTCTCAACGGGCCGCAACAACAGTTACTGTCATGCCGTATGCAATACCGTCATTTATGCAAAATGCTCCCGGCCACTATCAGTCATGACCTGTTCCAGTTTTGCCTCATTTGCAGACTAATGATGGACATTTACATGTGAAAAATTCTCCTTGCTCACCCCCCAGACCTGTTGCTCAACTTTTCGACCACGTGGGTTCGAGTACATCTTTCGGCATTTCGCCTTCCAGGGACGTCTTACCACACTGCAGTGATCTTCTGCAAGTTCCACCAGTAATTTATAGTCTGACCCCATGGAGCATGTTTTCAACTTGCGCGGAGAACTCACACTTTTGTCACATGAGTTACCATACCCCCCCCCTCCTCTTCCCCCCCCTCCCCCACACTTGCAGGGGGCCCTGGTTCCAACCGCTCAGCCACTTGCCTCTCCCACAGCTCTACGTGTGTCGGCTGCACTGGCCTTCCGCGTTACTTCCGAGGTGGGCAAATTCAAATCTGTACCTGTAACCTACGGTCCAGTTTATGGGAACCCTACACATATCACGCAACTGCTTGTTCCTACGGTACCAAACATGCCAGCCGCATTGTGTTTTCGCAACACATCAAGGACAATGCAACCTGCCATTGCTGCAGACATTCTTGCCGGTAACACACCCATGCCTACTGTGCCGGACTGCTATATGGCCTCTCCTGCCACGGACCAGCTGGTTTTCCAAGGGACACCGAAGCTGCCTTCATCTGCCGAAGCTGCCACCTTTATAGGAAGACAACCGTGTAGCATGGTTTGCGCTTGTCAAGCATCTTTTCAAGTTGCATCACGTGTCTGACGACAACTCTAAATTCCTGTGTTTCATCATGCACTTCCATGATGACTCAGACTTAATTTGCAATCTACTCCTCTCGCCACCACGTCCTCCAAAGTATGAGTTCACAAAGAAAACAATCATGGAATGACTCACCTGCTCGCCACAAGAATTAATTATCAGAATCTTGTACGAGGAACACCTGGGGCACTAAATTCCATCACAACTCTGGTGCCGCCTTCAGTTACTTGTGAGTAAGCATACCATGCCCGACGTCACTCTGTAGGATGTGTGGTCTGCCAAATTGCCTACCGACCTACAGATCCACCTGCTACTGCACTCCTTCGAGTCAATCAGATCTCATCTCTGCATCACAGACGAACTGTGTTCATTGATACGACAACACCAACCAGCTCACCACTCACCGCTAGTTGGCACAACTGCTCCTGCTTACCAGCCGTCTGTTGGCAGAGGCAGGGCTCGCTCTGCCTCCACGCCTTCTACATCACCTGGCAGTATTTGCTCGCTCTCTCCACCATACAAACACACCAGGATCGCCCACACACCATATGTGCTGCTATACATGCTGGAACATATCAATGAGGACAAGCCTCCTCCGCTGCCACAGTCACCACCACCACCGTATCCAGCTCATCTGTTCTGCTGGTACCACAAGATTTTTAGGAATAGTGCCAAGAAGTGCTGATTACCTTGCCAGCACCAAAATGCCGACCACAGGACCTAAAAGATGCCGAGTCCTGCGAGGAATCTCACAGGCATCCTCATACATTGCACTCCGTCCACTCGTCCGCCTGGCCAAGCGGTCGTTTGTACGTGACTGACATTTCATCATGGCTCGTTTTCCTACTTGACACTGGTGCTGAAGTGTCTATCATACCTCCATCAATGGCTCCCCCTGTCTTTTCACCAATGAAGTCACTTCTACGAGCTGTCAATGCATCAACGTTACAAACCTCAGGCTATGTCAAAGTTACGGTGCACATATCTCCTTCTCTGTGTTTTCCGTGGACTTTCTACATTGACGGCATCAATGAACCAATTCTCAGTATAGATTTTTTGTCCCTTTACAAACTCTCTCTGAATGTAGTTCAGGGCTCAGTGCTACACCATCCCACTAGCACTCAGATACTGTGCTCGCGCACTTATGTTCCACGTTCTGTTTCTCTCATGACATGTGAGTCGGCACCCAAGTGCTCTGCCCTCGTGGGCGATATTGTGACCAGCTTCACTAACCTACTGTCAGAATACAAATCGGCGGCTCAACTCTGCCATGAAAATGACGAGATGAAACAACGAATAGCACACATTTACCTCACACAAGTACCTCGCTGCTGAAACTGCAGTCCACAGTCCCACCACCTAATCTTGTTTCTCCAGCAGACACCTGCTCAGATACTCATCAGGTTAGTCCAAAAACATTAATTGCACGTGATAATTCACATCAAGTATACTCCGCGTCCTCGACGCACTTGCCATGTTCACTGCCTTATGTGTCAGACAGTGCTTCTAATAACAGTCGCGCACGTGATACGTCCATGCCCACGTTAAGGGCAGCGACCCCACGTGTTGATAAACATTCCCCCTCTCTCACGCACCAGCCTCATGACTCGGCAGCCATCACTGTTCCACGCATGATGCCAATGCCACTCTTAACTGTGCCAGGTACCAAGTGCAAGTTTGACAGCAGACAGTCGCCGCGCATTCCGACCCGCTCCTTGCTGCATGTGCAGCTGTCCTCTCCAAAAAGTGCACACTGCGCTTACATACTAGACATGTGACTTTCATGCTGCCTTTTCCCACTCGCACTAACTCCCACACCTCGTTGTGCCCTACCTGTCCAAGAACTTTACGTCAGGACATTTATCAGTCTCGTGTACAATTCTCAGTTTCTTCCATCATTGACAGAATGACACATAAGATAGTTACCACTGCCGGCCCTCCTATTAGGCACAAGGTTAGACGCCTCAACTCTACTAAGTTGCGTGCAGCCTGGCAGCAAATTAATGAACTTTTGGAGGCAGGTATCCTTCAACCGTCAGACAGCAACTGGTCTTCACTGATCCACCTCATCCTCAAACATAATAGTTCTTTCTGAATGTGAAGTGACTACTGACGTTTAAATGCTTGTCCTGTCATAGACAATTACCTCATGCACAACATAAATGATTTCACTCATATGTTATTGGGTGCTACAATCTTCAGTGTTATTGACTGTAAACATGCCTACCATCGGATTCCCGTAGCGCCAGATTACATCCCTACAACTGCTATTATCAACCACTTCTTTTGGTCCAATACAATTCATGCCATTCAGCCTAAAAAACATGGCGCAAATGTGGCAATGTTTCATTGACTCCATCTTATGACAGTTCGAGTTTTGCTTCGCATATCTGGATGACAAACTCATTTTCAGCAAGTCAGTTGAGGAACATGAAAATCATTTATCCATGGTCCTCCAGACCTTGAAATCCGACATCAAGGTCAACAAAGAAAAATTCCAGTTGCATCAGCCTTCCGTCACTTTCTTGGGTTATACTGTCTCCACCAATGGAATATAGCCTCCCAAACCTCGTGTGCACACCATCATTTCACTGCCACCCCCAGCTACTTACAAAGATCTCCAATGTTTCCTGGGCACAATAAATTACTACCTTCATCACTTGCCTTCTGCCGCCGCCGTGCAGGCCCCACTGACAGACTCACTGTTGGGTAAACAGACTTCAGGACTCAAACCTGTTCGCTGAACTGCACCTATGCTGGAGGTTTTCAATGCAATCAAGACTTCTTTAGCTCATGCTGTGACACTCACCCAAAAAAACTATCAACAGCTCAGAAGAAATACTCCGCTTTCGATAGAGAACTCCTGGGGGGCTACGAGGCCATCAAACACTTCTGCCCCGACATGGAGGGTTGCTTGTTCTTCATCCTCACAGCTCATAAACCACTCACAGACACTGTTTCAGTCACTTTGGTCTAGTCTCACAATTCACTACTGACATTTGCTCCATCAAAGGCACGGACAACATCGCCGCAGATTTTTTTTTTTTTTTCATGGATCAATACTATTTCATGCATCATTGACTTATCCAACCTGGCCGACCTACAAGCCTCCAATGAGGAATCTCAAGCTCTCCTCATGGACCCTCAAACATCCCTTGTGTTTACTAAAGCTAAATATCCTGGCCTAGTGGACAAGGTGTGGTGCGACTCTTCTACTGGTACCTTAGGCCTGTTACTCCCATCCCCCCTGTGCCGGCAGGCCTTCGATGCTCTGCATAACCTTGCTCACCCTGGTGGCATCTGCACCACTAATGGCTCGTCATCAAGTGTTTCATTTGGAAAAATACAAAAGGGAACTGTCAGACCTGGGCATGCAGCTGTGTCCCCTGCCAACGCAACAAAATCGGCCGCCACACCACCCCACCACTGGGAAATTTCAACATCCCTCCAGGACGATTTCGTCATGTACATATCGATCTTATCGGTCCTCTTCCACCGTCAGAACACCACTGATACATTCTATCCACAACTGGCCACACGTCCCACTGGGTAGAGGCAGTACCCTTACCGAACATCACTGCTGAGACCGTGGCCAAGGGTTTTATCTCCTCACGGATTGCTAGGTTCGGTTGCCCGACCACCTTCACCACCGACCAGGGTCAGCAGTTTGAGTCTACTCTGTTCACCTTTTTATGTAACGTCTGTGACATAAAGAAAATTCACACCACAGCCTATCACCCACAAAGCAACGGGTTAGTGGAACAGTGGCACCGCACTCTGAAAACGGTGCTCAGGTACCACAACTCAGGTACCACGTCCTAACAGGGGAACTCATTCAGCCTCAAGTACCTGAAGTCTTCCCTCCCCCCCCCCTCCCCCTCCCCAGATTTCATAAGTCGCGTGCCCTCCCATATAATGCTGAGAGATGATTCGGTCTGATAACCTCTGCAACCACGTTATCTCAGCCCCTTTAAAGTCCTCCAGCGGGGTGATACTACTTTTGACATCATCATCAAAGAGAGTCCGCAAACTGTTTCGTTACACCGACTCGAACCAGCATTTGTGGACCCCGACATCCCTCTGTTGGCTCAGTCTCCCTCCCGCCGTGTAGTCTGACAATATTTTTCCTCAGGCCACCATGCCTTTTTGTTCACTTGACACCTTCCCCGTCATCTTTCGCGGGTTTCTCAGACATGTCATCCTCCACCCCGTGTGCGGGTTTCCCTGCCAGCTCATCAACTATGGAGACACCCTCTCCCATAGTCATCCTGCTCTGCAACATACCCCCACACCACATGGACAACATTTCAGTTGTCACTCTCAACTACCAAGTTCTCATTCTACTCACAGACACCGTGGCCCCGCCACCCAACGTCCAGTTAAATGTCAGTGTGGTGCATAGCCTCACCCTCCCTTGTGAGTGCGACCCGATGACAATTCGCGCCTTCATCTCACCAGACAAATCAATTAGTATCCAGGCTTGCCACACCTACACCCCGCCATCAACCGTTCTATCCGCCGCCACATCGGCCGTCCTCGCTGGCTCAACGACTTCGAGGCAGACCTGCCTCCCATCGCTCCGCCTCTGCACCCTGCCCTGGTCGGGGTGGAGATCCCGGTCGTACATCTAGCAGCTCGTACAACCACCAACAGCATCGATGCCCACATGGTCTTCCCTCAAGACTCACATGCGGTACTCTGTACTGGGCTGGAGGAGGGGGGCTGTGTGGCATCGATAGGTCATATTGACCGTAGACGACATTAATATTTGGAACTCAGGTCACTCATCTGAGCCACCATGTTAATTCAGTCTGTTCTTGTACCTTGTACTGTGTGCACATGTATGATAATTGTCGAAATATCTGTATGTGCAGTTATTAGTGGGGGCAGATTATTCCATATACCGCTTTTCGGATCCTGTTCCCATGAGTATAAAGTTTGTCTACACCAATGCTATAAGCTGCCCCTCCTTTTGCTTAAAGAAATGTTTGAGTTGTTTGTCTGTCAGAATTTCTAGGCATTAGACTTATCAATTATGCCAATGTAGGAGGCAAGCTTACACCCAAGGTACATGTGCCAGTTTATAAAAGTTCCTAACCGAACACCTACTGACATGTGTTCTACGATGGCAGCTTCCATTACTTCTGTCATAAATTCACAACAGAATAATAAAATATGATGAATAGGTTGGAATAAAGTTAAAACTATTTAAATGAACACTTATTTTATATTTCTTTAGGCCAAGCAATATGTTCCTGCTTGGCCTGATCACATGTATTCCACAGTCACATTGCTACTCACTTACCAAAATTCCAAATGAGTTTGCCATTGCTGTTCAGTACTTTACAACTGACTATTAATTATGTATGTTTACATCAGTTACAAAATTAAATCAATTCTTCAAATTATGTAATTTTATTCATGATCTCACATAGCTTACACACCTGTGACTGGCTTTTTATGGTGCTTTAGGTTGAACTGATTAAAAATATCATGCTGAAACCACACCCTGCATGTAGAATGGGGAATCCCACATCATCAGTGCTAATACACAGATCTAAGATGAGTTAGGACAGATTTGATCTGTATGGTAGAGGGTCAATATCTGTACCCTTATATTATGCTACCAATTGTTTTCAAACTCTGTGAGAAATGTGGATTCTAGTAGGAAATAAAAGAGAAATCCTGAAAATCTTTCAAAAATAGACAAAATAGTTCCAAAAAATCTAATGAAAGTGCCCCAGAATGGTACTCTCCTCATTTACATTAATAGTAATCTGAAGGCATCAATATTTTGAAGTAAACTCATCCCATTCATCCATCAATAGTAATCGGAATTTTTACAAAAACTATTTTTTCATGACATAAATTGTTCAAGAAAAATGATGAAATCTCAAAAATTTACCATCTTATTTCATTGTAGTCCGTTTACACAATTCTTGAAACGTCAAATCACAGATGAAAGAAAATCATGCATTACCACATTACCAAATATTCAAGAAACTGGACTCCAATGAAATCAATGAACTTTACAAAATGTCCACATTAGTTATATATTATAATAAGAGAAGAGTGTTTTTGGATTCTGATCTAAGACATGAGTCTGTTCCTTCAAAGGCAGCCTTATTTAGTGTAACAGTTTGGAAATTGAGTAAACACATGTGACAAATATTGACAATACAAATATTAGAAAATTCAGTCTGCTGAAAACAAGTAGCAAAATACACAAAATGATTTCATGCATTCTATGAGAATGTCTTTACACTGAGAAGACTACATGCACAAGGAGGAACCAGTGTGCAGCTAATGGGGCTGCACACACACAAACACATAACCACTGTGATGTGCTCTCCAGCTCACCCACATGGTTGTGTTGTGTTACATAATTGCAACAACTAGGTGAACCACTGGTAGCTGATCCATGCCTCATGATGTAACAAAATGTTTTAAAGGAAACCTCAGTTTGCTAGTATGTAAGTTCCCCAATCATGCAGTAATCATCAGTGGAGACTTAATCATCCAATAATCAATTAGGATAATTACAATTTTGTTACTATTGGTTGTGAGAAGACATCCTGTGAAACATTACTAAATGCCTTCTCTGATAACTACTGAGAATAGATAGTTCAGAATCCCAATCATAATGGAAATATATTGGGTCTAATAGAAACAAATAGACCTGACCTAATGTCGCCATCAAAACTGGTATCAGTGACCATGATGCAGTTGTGGTAATAAGTATTACCCAAGTACAAAGTAGAAAGATTTATATGTTCTGTAAACTAGATAGAAAAGCAGTAATGTCATATATCAGTGAGGAACTTGAAACTTTTTGCATAGGACAAGGGCATGTAGAGGAAATGTGATTCAAGTTTAAAGAAGTAATTGACCATTCACTGGATGGTTATACCCAGTACAACAGTTCATGATGGAAGGGACCCTCCATGGTATACAGTCACTGTAAGAAAACTTCTCAAGAAACAGAGACAACTTCATGATAAATGTGAAATAAAGGACTGATCTACAGATAGAGAGCTGCAGAATGAAACGTGTTTAGCTGTCAAGAGGACAATGCATGAAGCCTTCAATTACTACTGCAGCAGAATATTATCAAATGATCTTTCACAAAACCTGAAGAAATTCTGGTTGTATGTAAAGGTTGTTAGTGGCACCAAAATTAGTGTCTAGTCATTCACGGATGAGACAGGAACTGAAATTGTGGGTAGCAGAGAAAAAGCAGAAATGCTTAACTCAATTTGAAATGTTTCTTTACAATGGAAAACCCAGGAGAATTGCCCCAATTTGATCATTATAACACTGAAAATATGAGTGAAATAAGTGTTAGTGTCCATGGTGTTGAGAAACGGCAGAAATCTTTAAACTTCAACAAAGTTACAACGCTCAGTGGAATCCCTATCAGGTTCTACACTAACTTTTCAGCTGAGTTAGCTCCTCCTTAAACTACTGTCTACTGTAGATGCTCCAGACAAAAAATGATGCCCAGTAGTTGGAAGAAATCAATGCTCACATATATCTACAAGAAGGGAAGTAGAAGTGATCCACAAAACTACTGTCCAGTATCATTGACAACAATTTCTTGTTGAATCTTGAACAGAATGGCCTCCTCCATGTCAACCAGCATGGATTCCAATAACATTAATCATGTGAAACCCAACTCATACTGTCTCATATGACATTCTGAAAGCTTCGGATCAAGGCAGTCTGGTAGATGCACTATTTTTGCAAGGTATTTTACTCAGTATCACACCTATGTCTGTTATCAAAAGTATGGTCGTATGGGGTATCCAGTGGAATTTGTGACTAGATTAAGGATTTTCTTGTAATGTGGGTGCAGCAGATCATCTTGGATGGAGAGTCATTGACAGATATAGAAGTAACTTTAGTTATGCCCCAGGGAAGTGTGTTGGACACTTGCTGTTCATGTCATATATTAATGACCTTGCAGATGATATTAATAGTAACCACTGACTTTCCGCACATGGTGGAGTTATCGATAATAAGTACTGTCGGAGAGAAGCTGCATAAATATTCACACTGATCTTACTAAGATTTTAACGTAGTGCAAAGAATGGCAACTTGCTTTAAAGGTAAAATTATGCACTTCGCAAAATGAAAAAAAATGTGGTGCCTTTTTTATGTAATATCAATGAGTCACAGCTGGAATCAGCCAACTCATACAAATACCTGGGTGTCACACTTTTTAAGGATATAAAATGGAATGATCATACAGGCTCAGTCACGAGTAAACCAGGTGGTAAACTTTGGTTTTTTGTTAGAACGCTAGGAAAATGCATTCAGTCTACAAAGGACAATACTTACAAATCAGTTCTACAACCCAGCCTAAAACATTGATCAAGGGGGTGGGAACTGTACCAAATAGAACTAACAGAGGATATTGAATGCATACAGAGAAAGGCAGCACAAATGGTCACAGGTATGTTTGATCCTCGGAAAAGCACCTCAAGATATGTTGAAAAAACTGAATTGACAGACTCTTGAAGATAAACGTAAACCATCTTAAGAAAGCCTAATTATAACATTTCAATAACTGGCTTTAAATGAAAGCTGAAAGGATATGCTACAACTTCATACATATCATTCCCATAGGGATCATGAGGACACAGTTACATTTATTACAGCACACATGGAGCCATTTAAACAGTTATTCTTCTCACACTCCAAACATGAATGGAATGGGAAAACCTGTAACTGGTACAATGGGGTGTACCCTCTGCTTTGCACTTTACAGTGGTTTGCGGACTACAGTTGTAGATGTAGATGTAGACAGAACTTTCATTTCCTTGAACAGTAATTAAAACTCTGCTTTTATTATGAGTCACTGGACTAATAATAAATTCACTGAAAATGTAATCTTAGTGATGCAGAAAACTAGTATGAGAAATGAAGATATTTCTAAAATTGTACTTGAAAAATTGATGCTGATGTTATGGTGTTATTATATGTATAATTGTGATAACATTTAATGAGCCAATAATGAGAATCTTGAATTCATTCCTTTGTGATCTGACAAACAAGAAAATATTATTTGTGAACAACATGTGTGGTTTATGCAAAATGACATTGCAATATGTTTTCTCTCTGTATTAACGTCCATATATAATGACAATAAGTACACATAATGAAAGATATTTGTTTTTTTTTTCAGATTTCAGTAAGAGGTTCATACCAAAGGAGACACTAATGAATATGAAACTTGAGGATAATGTCTACATATGCCAAAAATGTGGCAAGCAATACAACTGGCCCCAAAGCTTGCGAAAACATGAGCAATTCGAATGTGGCAAAGACCCACAGTGCTTCTGCAGACTGTGCCCATATCGATGCAAGCAGAAAGCGAATTTGAAAAGACACGTCATTTTAGTTCATCGAACTGTGATACCTGACTAGATTTAGGAGCAGCACAGACTGCTGTGCAAAATGTTTAACATGAGTTGTGTATAGTTTTGACATACAGCCGAGAAATTATTGCAAAATAAGTTATTATTGTGCAAAAATAGTTTTCAAATAAACAGTATGAGTTATTTCCTGTTAGAGAGTCATCTGCATATTTTTTGGATAAAAGTTTCTTGTAAAAACCATAGCTGAGCATTATCTGAAAGCCACCAGAGTAATATCCCATAACACTACCATGTCTTTTCAAATCATGGCAACTGATGACAACTAGCAAAGCTGTGTTGAGCGACAGGTTTGTCTTGCAGAAATTTGGGTACATTGTGTTCTGATACCTTACTTTCCAAGCAACTGAAATTCTAGGAGCTGTATTTCTATCTCATCATCTTGTGCTGTGCAAACAATGATAGTGTAAATGTTTAGCACAATACAATGTATATGAAAGTAATATAAATAATTAAAATCACACATCAGTTCCTCTTTTTTATTATTCTTTCATAAAAGTGGTAACACAAATATAACAGTGGTACTAGTAGTAGTAGTAGTAGTAGTAGTAGTACTGGTAGTAAGTGGTAACAGTAGTATCAGTTGTTTTATTCATCTGTAGACCATGTTTACAAGAATATTGGACATGTCTCGGTGTTATTTATTTATTTATTATTTTATTTATTTATTTGTCTGTGGATCATTTCTTATAAAGATACTGGACACTTCATTTTTACATAAATCTTGCATATACATAGCTAGTTACAAAAAGGTAGTACACATACATATATTTTGTAGAATATTCAGAAAAAATGTCATTAAAGTACATTACAAAAAATGTTTACATACACACTATTTAATTTTTTATTTCAAGATATTCTTTTACACTGTAGGGGCAGATATTGATCAGATGTCTTTTTAATTTTCTTTTAAAAAGAGACATACCTTCTACCATCTTTATACATTGTGGTAAACTGTTGTACAGTATGCACCCAGCATTCACAGGTTCTTTGACTGTTAATTTTAGCCTGCTTCCTTCTATATGATAGTCATTTTTTATTCTTGTATTATGTTCGTGATATTCACCGTTTAGCAATGCAGTGCAGCTAGTTTTTAAGTAGATAATTGTTTCATATATAAAAACAAACATGATGTGACTTACCATACAAAAGCGCTGGCAGGTCGATAGACACACAAACAAACACAATCATACACACAAAATTGTAGCTTTCGCAACCAACGGTTGCTTCGTCAGGAAAGAGGGAAGGAGAGGGAAAGACGAAAGGATGTGGGTTTTAAGGGAGAGGGTAAGGAGTCATTCCAATCCCGGGAGCGGAAAGACTTACCTTAGGGGGAAAAAAGGACAGGTATACACTCGCACACACACACACATATCCATCCACACAGATATATATATAACAGAAGGAAACATTCCACGTGGGAAAAATATATCTAAAAACAAAGATGATGTGACTTACCAAACGAAGGCGCTGGCAGGTCGATAGACACACAAACAAACACAAACATACACACAAAATTCTAGCTTTCACAACCAACGGTTGCTTCCTCAGGAAAGAGGGAAGGAGAGGGAAAGACGAAAGGATGTGGGTTTTAAGGGAGAGGGTAAGGAGTCATTCCAATGCCGGGAGCGGAAAGACTTACCTTAGGGGGAAAAAGGACGCGTATACACTCGCACACACACACATATCCATCCACACATATACAGACACAAGCAGACGTATTTTGTCTTTGAATATGCAAGCACACTCTATTCCTTGACAGTGTAATGACCATATTGTTGTGAGCAAATGAATTATGTATTGAACTAAAGACACTTACATTTGACTTTTGGGTGTTGGTCTTGCTAGAAGCAAGAACTGGTTTTATAGTGGTTATTAAACCAAACACATTATAATTGTATCTGTTAGTTTGTAGTGTTCCAATATGGAGTAGACTCATAAGAGTTGTATGCTAGTGTGAACTTTGTGAAGTTGTTTTATTGTGGAGATGAAAATATAACAGAGTTGAATGAAAGTATCCTGAGAGTACAGAATCATTTCAAGAGTAGAAAAGAAGTCTATTTTGAAACTCCCTTAACCAGCTAGTGTCTTCAGAGAAGAAGAGTTTGTGAAGATCGACGCAGCCGTCTGACCCGAGAAGAAGACTGGCTGCACACAATATGTGAGTCAACTGTGAGAGACGTGTGAGTCTTGCATCCCAGTACCACACTGTCTCTCTTGTCATCTGAAGACCGTTGGAATCTGTGTTACCATTCACTGTCCGCTCAGTATCATTTTTTTGACAATTCAAGATAAACTACATTTCTATCAACATCAGCAAGTTGTTTAGGTACTGCTGCTCTTTAAACAATGTTAGGTACTGGTACTGCTGCCAGCTGAATGGTGCCCATAGTATTGTTATCAGTCACATTGCCCTTTCTGATGTTGATTCCACAGTTGCATTTTGAATTTTTGATGACCTGCATATCACTAGCCTTCACAATTGACCTTAGTGAAGTTATATCAGTTAGACAGTATTCTTTAGAATCTTCACAGTATAAAACAAAAATAAGATCTTTGGATCTGTCTTATAACATTTGTTCAGTTCTCTTTTGGTACATGTACGTATGTTCAACATCCAAAGATTTGTAAGTAATTCAGATTTTTTCAGTCACTGCTCCATGATTCTTCATTAGTATAATTTTGAACAGCTTTTGCCAGTGATCAATTTTTCAGGAAAATTGCTGTGTTAATGGCTTCAGCCCAAAACTGTTAGCTTAGTCCTTCTGATGTGATCATCCAATTATAAGTTTAACTTTCAAGTTTTTTAAGCAGTTAAAAACTGTTATTTTTCACTGATGTGATCGCAACAAGCCAATGTATATAACAGAGAGTTAATATGTCAATGAAAATAATCAATTTTTGGAAATGTAATATGATTGGATAGATAAAAGAAGTCCACTCACCAAGTGGTGGCAGGAGAAAACACATATAGAGCTTAAATAAATGTGCAAGCTTCCAGTGCCAGCGCCTCCCTCTTGTGGCAGAAGGGTTAAAGGGGAAATGAGAGGGATGAAGGAAAAAGACTGATGAGGTTTCCTCCTCATCCTGTCTGGAAAGTCTCCCAGAGTTCTTGGGCAACATTTCCAAACTCTTCCCATATCCTAAATCTTGCCAGTCCTTTTCCTCCACATCTCTTCCTTCCCCTTCAACCCTTCTGCCAGAAGAAGGTCCCAATGGCTCTGAAAGCTTGCACATTTCTTTAACCTTTGTATGTGTTTTCTCCTGCCACCAGTAGGTGAGTAGATTTTTTTATCTATTCAAAGTGTTAAGAGCATTGGATGGAAATGTATAATTCAAATTGATATTTTAATGAAATTTCCTTTTCATCATGTGTTAAACTGCGTGGATACAATCTTCATTAATAATAACTTAATTCCATATTCCATTTAACTTTTCATTTATTCGTCCAAATAAATGCAATATCTTGATAACAAACTCAAATTACACACTTTGTAGTTGATATGGTCCTACTTAAGTCTGGATTTATTGGTAAGTAGGAGTGGGATGGGAAGGCTAGGCCAAGTTCCAGGGGATAGAGCAGTACAGGCTCCGACAGAGATAGTGAGTGGCGTTCCTCAGAATAGGCAACTCTCTCAACCCAAATACGTGCCCAAGGAACAGGGTACAGGATCACGGTTGGGTGCAGAACATCGGAAACCAATATCATCCCTGGAATAATCATAAATACAGACGTTTCTTGGCTTCCCAAACCTTAAGTCAGAAGAATGTATATAAAATGATATACCAAAATTATGGTCACTACGCAATCAAACCACAACAAGCCCAGAACATCACAGCTAATGGCCATAAGCTACTAGGTAAACCTGCTGCGGGTAAGACTATTAAAAACCCAGAATTATTTTACCTTTCAAATATTAACAGACATAGATAAAGGACTGTGAGTAAGTAAAACTATGTAATCAACCAAGTTACAAGCCCAGAGTACAACTGCTAGTGGCTGTAAAACATTTGGTGATAACATTATTTTCAACTGTACTCTGATTGAGCACTCAATGGCACTCTGTCGAAAGGCTCTTCTTGTGGCTTGCCATTAAACAAATTTTGATTCAATGGTGCACGTTAATAACAACAGGAAATATCAATGGTGCTCTGTGTAAAGGTAGTAATCTTGCCAAGTTATTAATAATCACAGAGCAACAACGTATTTGGTTATAGCAGTAATTTCAACTGTACGCTCATTGAATACTCAATGGTGTTCTGTCGAAAGGCTCTTTTTGTTGCTTGCCATTAAACAAATAGTCATTCAAAGTGCACGTTAACAACAACAGGAATATCAATGGCACTCTGTCAAAAGGTAGTAATCTTGCCAACAGTATTTAATAATCATAGAGCAATGACATGTTTGGTTATAACAGTAATTTCAACTGTACACTCATTGAACACTCAACGTTGCTCTGTTGAAAGGCTCCTCTTGTTGCTTGCCTTTAAACAAATTGTCATTCAAAGTGCATGTTAACAGCAACAGGAAAATTCGGGGAACACTACAAGTAATGACACAAATCCGCAAGCTGCAAACTTGCAGATCAAGTTGACAATCTACCATTTAACGGTGAACACACACAGGCAGATTTAAACTGTCAAACAGTAAGTGTCGCTTTGCCAGGAGGCAATCTCGCTGGTGCAGCCTTATGGGCAGCAAAATAAATAGCAAACAATCAGCACATACTAGCAACCAAGAGTCTAGTCTGTGTGAGTCAGCTTCGAATACCAATGGCCACAGTTTCACAGACCAACAGCCACAGTTTAAACCACCAGGTCCTCCTTAAGGGTGGGTGCAATGCATAAAGAAAGAGGAATTTTACCACAAGAAACCAGGAACTCAATAATACAAATGGCAGAACATCATGCCTCCAACCACATTGCCTCACCACCCTTCTGGATGAGTCCCAACACAAACCATGATGAGGCGTGTCTTCTCACATAAAAAACAGCTCACCATACCATACAATCACACTTGCGAAATGTGGCCATCCACTGGGCCACCTACCAAAAACTGCCCATAAGCTAGTACGTCCTCTCTCTCTGAAAGCCACCATCAATCGCAGGCTAAGCATTGTGACCCCCTCTGGCGATGCACCAGAGGAAGGAGAGCACGGCTCAACCTCCTCCTCCAAAGATGAAGTCCTGGTGGGGCTGGGGGTCAGGGAATATCAAAGGATGGCAGCATGACAGCTTAGGCTTTAATTTGACCAACATACACCTGAATGAACCTTTTGTTAGCAAGGTCTTTAACCAGAAAGTTGACTGGACCCAGTCGCTACTAGGTGCTTCCCTGGTCACATGGGCATTAAAGTTACATACAAAAACTGGATCCCCTACCTTTATTCGAACTGGGACCCTACCATGGTTATAATGCTGAGGTTGCTGGAGGTGTGCTCGCTTAATATTGTGTCTAGCGTTCTCCCAATTGTGCTTAATACCTCTCCTCTCAAGGCACTATCTACAAACAAATCCAGGGCATGGCAATGGGCACCTGCATAGCACTCTCCTACACCAACCTACTCAAAGGCCCTCTAGAGGAATCCTTCTTAAACACCCAGAATCCGAAACCCCTCACCTGGTTCACATTCACTGATGACATCTTCATGATCTGGATTGAGGCTGAGGACACACTATCCACATTCCTCCACAACCTAAACACCTTCTCCCCCATTCGCTTCACATGCTCTTACTCAACCCAACAAACCACCTTCCTCGATGTTGATCTCCACCTCAAAGATGGCTACATCAGTACCTCTGTCCATATCAAATCTACCAACCACCAGCAATACCTCCACTTCAACAGCTGCCACCTGATTAGAAACATCGACTATCTCATCAAGGGCTGGGCTACCTATAAAACCAGCCATATAATCTACAAGCTAAGCTGCAACCACTCTGCTGCATTCTATGTGGGCATGACAACTAACAAGATGTCTGTTTGCGTGAATGGCCACTGACAAACCTTGGCCACCCTGCTGCTGAGCATGCCACTCAACACGATGTCCTTCATTTCAATGACTTCTTCATAGTCTGTGCCATCTGGAGCCTTTGCACCGAGACCTGCATTTCTGAATTGCACAGGTGGGAACTCTCCATGCATTATGTCCTACATTCCCCCAACTCTCCTGGTCTCAACCTTCATTAGTCATTGACCATATCTATCTGGCCACTTCCCTGTTCCCATTCCAGCACTACACAGCCTTCTGTTCGACTAATGCACCCTCATTCTTTCTACTTCTCTCCCTTTCTGCTACCCCCCTCCCTCCCCCCGTCATGCACTGTCTAACCTCCTGACTGCACATAACTGCCCTATCCTATTGCCACCTCGTCCCTCTATGCTCCCACAAGCAGCACTTTACCTTCCGCCCCCCCTCCCCCCCCCCCACCTTGCTACCCTTCCTCCCTACCTGCCTCAGCTTCCTCCTTACCTCCACCACCCGCCTGCCTGTCCCGTCATGTGCTGCTGCTTGCAGTCTGGCTACAGTGGCTAGAGTCTGTGGTCCTACGTGTGTCAGTTGTGTTTTTGTGTGTGTCTCTCTCTCTCTCTCTCTCTCTCTGTGTGTGTGTGTGTGTGTGTGTGTGTGTGTGTGTGTGTGTGTGTGTGTTTCTGGCTTCTGCCAAGGCTTTGTTGGCAAAAAGCTCACTTCCCAACAGACTTTTTGTTGTGCCTGTCTGCGACTCGGCATCTCCACTGTGTAATAAAATGTGGCAAAAATGATTTTGTGGGTGAAGTTTGGGATGTGTATCATTGTTTAACACAAGAGAAACGATGTTCAATATACCGTATCTTATTACGCATATTTTCCACCAAAAAAATAATACATATCTTGTGTAATCTGGGGTGCCGCTTCTTGATGCATCCTTAGGTTCATGTTACTGCATCACCACATGGGATTTATGCAATTGATTCAATAAGTTTCAGTGCTTCATGTCCATCATATATTTTATTTCACAGACTAGATGTTTGGTAGCAAACTTACAAAGTCTGACTACATACTGTTGGTACAAAATTCAGTCCAAGACTGACTTATGGTGGCATACAAATTGCCTCTATTTATATGATTTTAAAGAATTACTGTCATTGTTACATACTGAATTTTCCATATTAACAATTAAAATTTTTACATACATGTTCCCAAATTTCATAGAAAATTATGTGAATAACAGTGAATAATTTCATACAAAGACAGGAAAGAATCTGTTTCTCTTAAGACTATAAATTACATGTTTTGTTATTGCAACAATATTGTTCATTAATTTGCGTATATTGTTTTACTAACTTAAAATCAAAATCATCCTATCATTTTCAGGTGAACAGAACGATTACTTTTATTGAATGATAGGCCTAGATTCAATTAATTAAATTTTGGAGGAGTAAAATTTTACACTTCTATATGGTCATAATTACAGTTCTATTAACTAACACCAATTAGAATATGAGCATGTTTGATTCTGACTGAAAAATCATTGTGTCATATTTCTGTTAGGAGAACAAACAATTTCTGCCTTAAAAAACATAAAAATAGCTGTCTCTCGATGACTTGAAATATTGTAACTTTAATCGTTAATTACTCCATAATTAAAATAGCAATTTTATTCCTACCATGTGCCTGAAGTTTGCATTGTATGTAAATTATGTTGGTACATTAGTTTTTAATCCAATATGTTTCCTTCATTTTATATACTGATGAGGCCCAACGTAAACCATGTCAAAGCAACAGTTTAAAGTAGCATATATTACTTAGTTGCTGCACGAAGAATCTTCAGGTATCACAATAGTTAAATCCAGATAACCAGAAACATGTCTCCTTCATTCTATATACTTTTCAGACACAATGTAGGCAATGTCAAAGCAACAGTTAAAATTGGTGTAAATTGCTAATTATACATATATGCTCTCTTCGGGAGAGGGAGATGATTTATTTATTCCATGTGATCTGATGGTACGCAGTGTGTTGCAGTAGTCGGAAAATATCAGTTAACATTGTTAACATACAGTATCCTTATGTATTATATTGCTCAATGTTTTCAGTTTAACACAAATAGCAAGATTACTGTTCTAAGTATTCATTTATAGAGTAAAAACAGTGACACAACAAATATGACTTCACAGCTTTGCTAAATTTTATGTTGGCTTTGATGGACTTAGTACTAGTGGGAAGATAGTTGAACAGTTGGAGGCCCACGTGGAAAGCTCCCTTTTTACATAGTTGAGTGTTTGTACGTAAAAGATGAAGATTTTGAGTTTTTCCTGGTGTTGTGTTTATGTATTTCATTATTTTTTACGACTATGGAGTCAGTTGGCACTGTGTGGTTTCTGAAAAATTTTAGAGTCTCGAGAATGTATAGGCAAGGCAGTGTAAGGATTTCCAACTTTCTGAAGATGGGTTTGCAGTAGTCTCTGGGTTTGCTCCCAGTAATAATCCCCATTGCTCTCTTCTGGATTTTGAATGTGCTCAGGGCAGTTGGAGAATTTTCCCAGAATATCACAAGATATTTTAGGTGGGCTTGTATGTAAACATAGTATGTGCTGGTTAATGTTTTCAGGCTAGCACATGATTTCAGTACTCTCAATGAATAATAGCCAGTACTAATTCTGGCATTTACCTTTCCTGTATGTGTATTCCATTTCAGGTTATCTTGAACCCACAGACCCAGGAATTTGAAAGCAGTGTCAGTATCTATTGGCTGGTTATTTACAGTGACAAGTGGCTGAGAGGAATTTGCATTTTGTGTTGTGTGAAAGTTCATGAAGCTGTATTTTTGGTGTTGATAGTTAATCTGTTGATTTTAGCCCAGTTGCTGAGTTGTTCAGTGGCCAAGCTCACAACTTTTTGCACAGCCTCTGTATTCTCCCCTTTGAGGAGTACAGTTGTGTCATCAGCAAATATTATTGTTTTGTGTGCATCTATATTCAGGCTCAAGTCATTAATACACGGGAGGAAAATTAGGGGTCCCAATACTGAGCCCTGTGGTACATCTTGCTTTAGTTTTATTACTTGATAGGATTTCGGTTATTGAGTTGGTTTGTCTATTAGTGTATTTCATGCTGACTCTCTGCATCTGATTGGTTAGGAATGCAGCAATCCAATTGTTTGCAATTCCTCTGATACCATAGTGTTCTATTTTTTCCAGCAATATTTTGTGATCAACAGTGTCAAAAGCCTTTGACAGATCCAGAAATATGCCTGTTATCAGTTGTTTTCTATCTAACAGATCTAATAGCATATTTATGCAATCATATACTGCAGTTTCAGTAGATTTGTTGCTTCTGAACCCATTTTGAGCTAAACTTAGTAAATCTTTTTTTTTTTTTTTCTTCCAATGAAGTCCATCAGCTTTTGTAAATTAATTTTTTCAAAACCTTTAGAAAAGCAGGATGAGATTGCGATAGGCTTGTAGTTATTCATATCTTTATTATCACCTTTTTTTGAAGACAGGAATTACCTTAGAACGTTTCAGAGCTTCAGGGAAATTACCTGCCTGGAAAGAACAGTCACAGAGGTGAGTTAATGGTTCAGCAATTGTGTGTGCACAATTTTTGATTACAGCTACTAGAATACAATCAATTCCAGCTGAATATGAATTTTTTAACTCTCTGAGGGCTTTTGCAACATCATTTTCAGTGACTTTGGTAATGAAAATGGACTCTGCACAAGTGTGATATTTTTGGTTTGCTGGTTGCTAGTTTGTGTTAGGATTATATTTGGCCAATTTTTCTGCTATGCTCATAAAGAAATTGTTGAAATAATTCCCCACAACTTTGGAATTAGATATAGATTCATTGTAGAGTTTGATTTCTATGTTTGTGTGTGTAGCTTTCGTTTCCACTCTTTCCCTTTTTATGATATTCCACATTGCTTTTACTTTATTGCTGGATTTGTCAATGTACTCATCATTTTGCATCCTTTTTGCTTGTCTTATCACTCTTCTTAGGATACATGTGTAGATTTTATAGTATTCTGTTAGCTGGGGGGAGTCACTACTTTGTTTACATAACATGTGGAGTATTCTTTTATGTTTGCAAGAGATTTTTATACCTGGTGTAATCCAAGTCTTGTTTTCTTATTATTATCATTTATTCTTACTGGTTTTTGCAGAAAAGCCTCTTCAAAGTGTTGGATCATTTTGTCAAGAAATGTGTTGAATTTCATGTTGACATCATTGGCTGTGTACATCTCTGTCCACTTTTCTTTACTAAGGAGGGCATTTAGCTTGTTCAAGTTATCTTGAGTGAAAAACCTTTATAAAGTTTTGGGTGGGACTGGGTTTGAGGTATCTTTGCTAACATCGACCTTTAGAATGACAGCTTGGTGGTCGCTGAATCCTGCATTGTATACTTCTAGGGTTTAGTTTATTTCTTTTTGCAAAAATTTGATCTAGAGCTGTCTTGGATGTGGGTGTTATTCTAGTGGGCTCGTTTACAAGGCCATGCAGATTATATGTTATTGCAATGTTAATCAATGTCTCCCTGTTTCTGTTGTGGGTGAGAAAGTCTATATTAAAGTCACCACATATAATCACATCCTGTTTCCACTGACTTATTTTGGATAGAAACAACTCCATTTATAACAGAAAATCATTAATACTACTGGAGGGGGGACGGTAAATTGTAGCTACAATTAGATTTAGATCTGTAAGCTTTATGACTGCACATTCAAAGATCTTGTCTGTTCCTATTTCCTTTAGGGTAGGAAGTGGGCTATATTCAATGTGTTGTTTTATGAAGATGGCAACCCCACCATGTCCATCATTTGATCTGGAGTAGTGTTCACACAATTTGAAATTTGGTAGTGAGATTAACTTAACTACATCAGTGCAGAGCCAGTGCTCTGCTAGGCATACTATTGAGATATCACTGAGTTCACTGGTCAGCAAAATGCTTAAGTCATAGGTTTTGTTGCTCAAGGATTGGATATTGTGATAATAGATTTTCAGGTCTGAGCGGGGTTTACTCAGGGGGCTCGAAGTCATATCTACTGTGTCACTGACCTTTAGTTTAAATTGTGCTGTATTCCAGGTATGTTGACTTCCAAGCAGTTGTGCTGGTTCTGTTGGTCATCCTTGGCAGCCGACTCATCTTCCAGGTGGTCCTGAAAAGTATCCACATGCACTTCACACTGCTGAGGCATCACATTGTCGTTTTGGAGGGCTGTCTCAATAACGTTTACTATCACTTTATTGATCCTTTCAAGTTCCTGACCTTTTTGAGGGGTCAGGGGTTTTGTGTTTTGTCTCTGTGACTTCATGACCCATTTGTCTAGGCTAGTTTTCACAGTATTGTCATTATTACTCATTTTATTTCCCATGCTGTTTGTCTTGATCCAATTGCTTATAAGCATCTGTTTATGGTTTCTGACTTTTGGTTTCTTATTGTCCCCCATAGTTGTCAGGAAGGCCAGTCTATTGCAGATAATCTCCTTGTCACATTTGTTTATGTGGAAACCATGTGTTGTGAAGTGGTTTCTGGCTAGTGTCTCTATTTCAAAGTTCACAGCAGTTCTTTTTTTGTATACATGTTTTGCTGAATTCAGCACTTGTATCAGGTAGAGATTTGCAGTATTAATTTTACTATTTGAATTATGAACATCATATCTCCTGGGTATAGGATGATAATGATATTCATTTTGTGACTTAGAGTGAGTGTTGGTTCCAATGGTTCTACCACATGTTTCGTCATTAGATCAAGAGGTTTGTCTATGTTGTTAGAACCCCCCATTACAATCAAAGTATAACGTGTACTGAAGCTTCTTGTCAAATTTTCTGCATTTTTTATCACCTCTTTTAGTGGGGCACCAGGTTTTACTACGCTTTTTACCTGGTATGAGGGCCCTAGTTTATCTTGCAGTATTTGAGCATGGTCTCTTCTATGGCTGTCACTTAATATTAGTACTTTCATTTTTTCCAAGATTTTCTTGCTATGTAACATTCTGGAAACACGATTGGAATAGGACACAGGATCCCAAAAGGGGTTGTGGTACTACAGCTGTGTGGTGAGGGGCAACTATCCATTTAATAATATTGAAAAGGAAAGACTGCTGGTCACCATGTGGCAGAGATGTTGGGTCACTGATGGGCACAAGGGCCAACAGTCCCTGGTCTGGCAGCTGGAGACAGTGGTTATGTATGTGTGAGCTGTGTTTGCATGAATGTGTATGTGTATGATGTCTATTTTGGCTAAAGGTCTTCTGGCCAAAAGCCTAATTTCCAACAGTCTTTTTGTTGTGTCTATCTGCCACTCAGCACCTCTGCTATATGGTGAGTAGCAACTATCTTTTTCACAATATTGTTAGTTTAAACATAGTCACATTAACAAAAAATTCATTCTCAAAACCAAACAACTTAACTACTACTATGTTCTGAACTCTCAGTGCTAACATCACTTGGTCTCATACTTTAACTTCAGAGTCTCATCGTTCCTATTGGTATTTCCCCTTGGTTTTTATTTCCCCAATTGGGGTGTGAGGAACAGGCCATTAAAACAGTCCAATAATTGATCTGTAACTTCTGTATCTTGCTAGGCTTCTCACTCCTCTTACTTTTTCTTGTTGTCACCATACTACAGCAATGCTGCAAGGGTCCTGCTACTCAGGATGGTTCCAAGATGGCCGCCGAGTAAGTGACGCCAGAAACCATTTCCAGAAAGATAAGTGATTTAGACAGTAATATAATTTAGTTTAACGCCGACAACAAATTAAATACGTGCATTAGTGTATCGTTTAGTCTTACCATTAAAGGTTTCACTTTTCTTTGCGTATTTTTTCAGAAAACACAAAAAGATCGTAACTTCGCGAAGTCGCGCTTAGGCTTAAATTTTGTAAACGTGTTTGTTTCTTGTTTCACGGTAATTTAACTAGTTTCTCGGTAACAAATAAGTAAACTACCGCAAATAGCGTATAACTTCATTGTTTTAATACAGATTTCAGAAAAACAGCGTAACTTTATATCAGAAACTTGCCTATATACATTTGTTTATAGGCCTAATTCTCGTAACGTTTTTGGAGAATCAAAGTTAAAGTATCTCGTTTAATTGTCCTTTTTTTCATTCCATCGAGTGAAATATATAATAAATAGCGTATACCTTCATTGTTTTAATTCAGATCTCAGAAAAACAGCGGAATTTTAAATCAGAAACTTGCTTATATACATTTGTGAATAGGCTTAATTCTTGTAACGTCTTTTTTGATTTTCGGTAATTTAATTGATTTATTCTAGCTAAAGTATTATTTTTGCCATGAGTGAGAAGTGCCTGACTTGCCGTAGAATTGTTAGTTCCGGGGTTTGGTGTGATGGATGTAGTAGTTTTTTTCACTGGGGGGACTGCAGTGGCGTGGGTGTTGGGAAAGTGGATCAGGCTCATCAGTGGTTATGTAGGATTTGCAGCAGAGATAGGAAGATAGTGGAACAGGAGGGGAAAATTGCTGCCCTTCAGGCTGAGCTAGATCAGGCTAGGGAAGATCTGGACAGGTTAAGGAGGGAGAAGGGCAAAGAGAGGTGGGAAGTGGCAACAGGTAGCAGAAGGAACAGGCCTAGAACTAAGTCTGACAGTTTTGTGGTGAATGTCAAAAATAAGTTTGACCTGTTGCTTCAGTTAGAAACTGATGAGCCTCAAGCAGAGGTACGTGTAGACAGGACACAACAAACTTTCAATAGGAAATTGAAAAAGAATGTAGGAAAGTTATCGAAAAGGAAGAAAGTTTTGTTGTTAGGCAGTTCTCATGCCAGAGGTGTAGGCCAACTTCTGCAGGAGGAATTAGGACCAGAATACCAGGTCACAAATTTTTTCAAACCAAGTGCTAGTCTGGATCAGGTGACAGAGGATTTAGGTTCACTCTGTAAAGGATTTACCAGGGAAGACACCGTGGTTATTGTGGGAGGGCCAGGGAACAGCATCGACAGAGATCCTGGGTACAGTATAGAGTGTGACCTGGTAAAGATTGCGTCGGCATCGAGACACACCAATGTTGAATTTGTATCTGTCCTGAGACGTCATGACCGGCCTCATTTGGACTCTTCTGTTGGGAGAGTTAATTTGGAGTTGGAACGGCTGCTTGGGTCGGGTGCGGGGGCTCATATTGGTGTGGTTCCTGTTGATTATCTCAGTAGGTGGGACTATACCAGGTACGGCCTACATCTCAACAGGAAAGGGAAGGGGAAACTGGCTGGGGTAATAGCAGGAAATTTAAGGGGGGGAGGCACTGCCATGAATGGTAAAATACCAGTGGTTACAGGTGTTGGAGCAGCACCTTTTTTAGGATAGGTAAGACAGAAAGATGTCAAGTTCTACGAGAGGTCAGGATTGAAACAAATCTTCAGTTTAGGAAAGAAATTAAACAGCACAATTCTAGCACATTGGATCACCAATCACAGCTATCAATTATAAATTTTCACCAATCACCAGAAATTTTATTTCCACCAAGTTGTAGCTCAGTCCTAGGTAATTGCATTGATGAATTAAAGTCACCCAACCCAGTTGACATAATCTGCCTCTCTGAACACCGTGTGACCACTGGTATAGGAACTAGGCCTAAGCACAATGAGAAACTCAGACAGGAGAGTACTGCAAATGTTAGAATAAGGAAAGGTTCTCATAAAGGTATAATTAAAAATAATGTAAGTATATTTCATCAAAATATTGGGAGTTTAAAGAATAAAGTAGATGAGCTTCTGGTTTGTTTAGAAGATTTAGAAGCTGAGAATGAAATAGATATACTATGCCTGTCTGAGCATCACATTGTTACTGATATGGATAAGGTAAATGTAAGTGGATATAAGCTCTCTGCACATGTAATGAGAGAAAATATGGAGAAAGGAGGAGTTGCCATATATGTCAAAAGTTATCATTGTGCAAAAAGTATAGAAACAAAAAAGTTTTGTGTAGAGAAACATATAGAAGCATGTGCCTGTGAGCTTAAATTAAATAAAGGCACATTTATAATTGTAACTGTATATAGGTCCCCATCAGGAAATTTTCATCTATTTCTGAAAAATTTGGACTCCTTGTTGTGCTATCTGTCAGACAGGGGGAAGCAAATTATTATTTGTGGGGACTTCAATGTAGATTCTCTGAAAGAGGGTAATAGGAAAAATGACCTTGAAGTATTACTCGGTTCTTTCAATTTGACACCCGTTATTGATTTTCCTACTCGGGTGGTAAAGGATAGCAGCTCACTGATAGATAACTTCTTTATAGACCAAGATAAGTTTAACCAGATAAATGCTCAGCCAGTTGAGAATGGTCTTTCTGATCATGGTGCACAGCTAGTTACAATATATGACATAGCTCCATTCAGCAATACTAAACAGTCCTCCAAAGTGGCACGTTCAGTCAACGATTTAACAATTGCAAATTTCAGGGAAAGCCTACAGCAGTTAGACTGGGATGAGGTGTACCGTGAACCTGATGCCAATTTAAAATATAATTTATTTCATGACATTTTTGTAAATGCATTTGAAAACTGCTTCCCCAAGAAAATAGTTAAATATACTCGTAAGAAACCTTGTAACAAGCCATGGCTTACTAAGGGTATAAAAATATCCTGTAACCGCAAAAGGGAAATGTATCTGACAGCAAGAAAGAGTAGTGACCCAGAAACTATCAAAAATTATAAAAACTACTCTGTTATATTAAGAAAAGTTATTAAAAAATCCAGGAGTATGTGTATCATGTCTGAAATCAGCAACTCTGATAATAAAATTAAAACAATTTGGAATATTATTAAAAGAGAAACAGGTCAACCAAGAGCAGAGGAAGACAGTATTACCATCAAATTGAATGAAAACTTTACGAACAAAAAGTCAGAAGTGGAAAATATTTTTAATAATCATTTTCTAAATGTTGTGGATATAGTAGGATCCAGGTGTTGATTAGAAGATGCTAGGCTGTTAATGGAAGAGGCCATACCTATGCAATTTGATACAATTGAAATCTCACCCACTTCTCCCTTTGAAATTAGGAAAATAATAAACTTGCTTAAAAGCAAAAACTCACATGGAATTGATGGCATTTCCAGCAAAATACTAAAAGCTTGTTCTCAACAGATAAGTAAGATTCTCAGCCACCTGTGTAATAGCTCTCTGGAACAGGGCATTTTCCCTGATAAGCTGAAATATGCTATTGTTATACCTTTGCATAAAAAGGGGGATAGATCTGATGTCAACAATTACCGTCCAATCTCCCTTCTAACAGCTTTATCCAAAATTTTTGAGAAAGTAATGTATTCAAGAGTAGCTTCACATATCTGTAAAAATGAAGTACTAACAAAATGTCAGTTTGGTTTTCAGAAAGGTTTTTCAACAGAAAATGCCATATATGCTTTCACCAGTCAAATTTTGAATGATCTGAATAACCGAACACCACCCATTGGGATTTTTTGTGATCTCTCAAAGGCTTTTGATTGTGTAAATCATGAAATTCTGCTAGACAAGCTCAAGTATTGTGGCATGAGTGGGACAGTGCACAAATGGTTTAATTCGTACCTAACTGGAAGAGTGCAGAAAGTTGAAATAAGTAGTTCTCGTAACATGCAAAGATCAGCACATTCCTCAAACTGGGGAACTATCAAGAATGGGGTTCCACAAGGGTCAGTCTTGGGTCCTTTGTTGTTCTTATTATATATTAATGACTTGCCATTCTATATTCATGAAGAGGCAAAGTTAGTTCTCTTTGCTGATGATACAAGTATAGTAATCACGCCTGACAAACAAGAATTAACTGATGAAATTGTCAATACTGTCTTTCAGAAAATTACTAAGTGGTTCCTTGTAAACGGACTCTCACTGAATTTTGATAAGACACAGTACATACAGTTCCGTACAGTGAATGGTATGACGCCATTAATAAATATAGACCTTAATCAGAAGCATATAGCTAAGGTAGAATATTCCAAATTTTTAGGTGTGTCCATTGATGAGAGATTAAATTGGAAGAAACACATTGATGATCTGCTGAAACGTTTGAGTTCAGCTACTTATGCAATAAGGGTCATTGCAAATTTTGGTGATAAACATCTTAGTAAATTAGCTTACTACGCCTATTTTCACTCATTGCTTTCATATGGCATCATATTTTGGGGTAATTCATCACTGAGGAATAAAGTATTTATTGCACAAAAGCGTGTAATCAGAATAATAGCTGGAGTCCACCCAAGATCATCCTGCAGACATTTATTTAAGGATCTAGGGATATTCACAGTAGCTTCTCAGTATATATACTCTCTTATGAAATTTGTTATTAACAACCAAACCCAATTCAAAAGTAATAGCAGTGTGCATAACTACAATACTAGGAGAAAGGATGATCTTCACTATTCAAGATTAAATCTAACTTTGGCACAGAAAGGGGTGAATTATACTGGCACTAAAGTCTTTGGTCACTTACCAAATAGTATCAAAAGTCTGACAGATAACCAACAAGTATTTAAGAAGAAATTAAAAGAATTTCTGAATGACAACTCCTTCTACTCCATAGAGGAATTTTTAGATATAAATTAAGAAAAAAAATAAAAAAATATTAAAAAAATAAAAATAAAAAATAAAGAAAAACAAAAAACACAAAAAAATAAAGTTGTTATATTAACTTAAGTATGTTGTTAAATTAACCTAATTATGTCATGTATTGGAAATTTCGACTCGTTCCACATCATTACGAAATATCGTATTCATGATCCATGGAACTAGTATTAATCTAATCTAATCTAATCTAATCAGTACCCTTGAACCTTGATGCAGCTTCTCTGCTATGGGTTTCCATCTGCTGTGTTAAGGATGCTGAAAGAGACTTTTCTTGTTCCAGCGGAATAACTCACTCAGAGAAGTCAAACTCAATGCATTTCCTATAATGTACAAACGTAATTTATCTTAATCAATCGACTACACATGCATTACATTCCAGCTAGATGCTATCATGTGTCTGTTGTAGTTGTTAATGAAAAAAAATAAGAAGAGAAGAAAAGGTTGAAAATATGGAAGAAATCGTGAATAAAAATGGTTTTTTCAAAATCGTTAATGACCGTGAAAAAGGGGAAAAATGAAAAGCAAATCGGACTTCGTTATTCGGAAAAGCTATTGTTGGGGTGGTCCTTGTGGCGTTTTTGAGCAAAAGTTAAACCAATTTTCACTACAAAAGTTATTGAAAAGAAACAGAGAATAACAGAATGTAACTGACAGGGGGAAGTGGCGTAGACGAGAGATCATCCTTTACCAGATTAACTTATCTTCTTTAGGGCGGCGTCCACGTCTTCAAAAATCTCCTTCATTTCAGCGTGAAAAAAATCTGCTCCGAAATCTTGCAATAGTCCAGGGATCACTAATTTATACCAATCAAAATCATCTTGATACTGTATGCAATTTAATTCACTTTGCTACTTCCATCCACCGAATTTCTTAATAACTTCCACAATGTCTACACATTACAATCCGATCAAGATTAGCCATTAAGTTTTTACGTCAGCATCAAATCACGTCTGCCTTCAGCTTCGGCTAACAAGAGACAATTGAAACGGATAGAAAACAAAAAAAGTTACAATTTTGATATTTTCTCTGCCGACGAGCGCTCATACCGCTGCGACGGGATATTTTTTATCTGAGGGAACGAGTGTAGCGCGGCGAAATTCAAAGCCCCGCTACATCGCCCCCTCGACTGTCACGCTAAAACATTTAGCGTGGCAGGCTAGCAAACAATAGAATAGATATACCTAAATGTCTATTATACATATTTTCCCAGGAAACGCCACGTGCATACTTAGAGGATTATCTTTGTCAATACTTGGTTTCTAAATCTATATACTACATACACTTGTTACAGTTTTGATCCTTTTTAGACAATTAATATATATATATGTTTACATAGTGTGTGTTTGAGCAAGCTGCTCACCAGCGCAGTTAATGTTGTGCGCTTCCAGCGTTGGTTTCCCAATGCATCTCTGGCAGTACGTAGTCTTTGCGCATGCGCATGTACTTACCTGGCATAGCCTGAAAAGTCAAATGTCTTCAACGTAGATGTAATTTTGTCATCTGTTCGCTTAAGTGGAGGTGTTGTACGAATCGCAAAACGGCCTTAATAACTCTATCTTTTGCTTCCTCAGGGTTTTCTGTCTTGCGTAAAAAAAAATTTTTCTATACAAATGTATTCACATGAGGGCTGTGTAAAAACTATATTTCAACTTAAGTTCCTTAAAATATCATTCTCCTGTCTGAACACAAACTATAAATGTTTTCTTCCACACAGTGGCTTAACAAAACTTAACAAAAGGTTACCAAGTTACACTTCTGCCATAAATTAAAGCTAATGTGTTTCCAAGCTACGTTCTTATCACACTTATCTCCACAGCTGTAATCATCATTATGTTCACTCTGCTTTTCTTGCATTCATTCATTTTCAAGGGCACTGTAAATAGATTCACCTTTAACACCTTGTACTCACGTGTTCTAACTCATCACAAATGTTTTCTTACAAACTGAAATTCTTTTGTAATCTTAAAGATGTAGACTGTTTACTCACTTCTCTATGTAGCACAATATTACCAAAACATTCTCACTCATTCCTTACTCACATATTCATCATAATATATATATCCTTATACATTAAACATATTCGTCGTCAAACATTAATATATCACATACGTGGGCCATCTGGCACTTCCATTCTCATAAAACTCCAATATCATCTTCCTCAAATAATCTCTTGTCTCCATCAACTACTTCACAGTAACTTACCTTCTTATATTAACTTAAATATTAACTCATTCATACTGATCACTCATTCTTACGTCCTCATTCATTCTGCTACATACCTATGTCATTACTGATCTCAATAGCTATTATCTCCTGTCATTAGAGTGCCTTGAAATAACTAATTGTTGGTTCACCTTATAATTTACAATTAACAACAAATGTAATCTGTGTAGATCTCATTCCCATATGAATATCTTTTCTCATTCAGTAAGTGTACTCACCTGGGTTTACGTTCTCTTCATAACTATGTGTACAAGTGTAACTGCAGTATATAATTTCCATAAATGAATGTTTGTGTTCTTAGGCTGTATAACTTAATGTTCGTGTATTCAATACAAATATCTATGATCTCGTTTTCACAGCAACTTGCTCATGTTCAACTTAGTTATTATTATATTATGTTGTTTTAGTGCACAAAGGATTTCAAATGTCTGTGGGGATGCAGCCCCCTCGGCTTGTGAGATAACGGGTATTCTAGGAAGTAACAACCTGTGTGAGGTATGCTTGCTATTCTGAAAGGACCTGAATATAATAGCTGCCATTTTCTGTTTAGTTGTTTTAATTTTGTAGACTTGGGATGTGAACGCAAAAGAACAAGGTCATCAACTTGATAGGTTTGTTAATTCCTGTTCTACTGTCATTTTGTCGTCGTACCTGAGGAAACAAACCGTCTCAGCCGTTGCGCTCACGACCGAAGCACGAGCGCTTAGCTCGGTCGTCGACTGTTTTCCGTCGTCTGCTGTGTTTGGCCGGGTTCATTGACCAGCTCCACTATGTTTACATTCTGGCCGGTTAGCCCCCACGCGTCAGCTGATAACGCGTTTTAATTGTTATTGCTACTTCGTGGCGGGGAGTGCATAGCTGTACCGGGGGACGGCGGTGGATTCCGTGGAGGGTTATGATTTGTCATGCGTGAATTTTGTGTGTTCCACATATTCTGTCGGTGATTGTTGGGACTGTTATTGTTTTGGTGGTAATTATGTCTGTTATATGTCATGTTTCTGTCAAAGTAGCCCGGGTTGAACCTGTTATTCTCACGTCTCCTACTGCTGTTGTTGTACTGTCTGTGATTTTCATTTTGCATGTAGTTACCATTTTGATATGGATGATAATTATTGTTGTTATTATTATTATTCCACGAATTTCTGCGGTTGTTCCTATTGTCATACACGTTTCCATTTGAATATGTTTCGCGCGCAGGCATCGTATTGTGTCGTGGCGCGGACGGATGGTTCCACCAACCACCGTCACTACGGTTCCTTTGGGGTGGGTGCTGATTTTGTTTACTAATATGCGTAAAATTTGAATGGCGTGAATCGCCTCTGTAAACTACGTCCATTTGATCTAAGAAGTTTAAGAAAGTCTTAACGTCATTCTCCGGTACTCCTATTAATCTGTCTCGGTATGGAAAGGGTAAGTGGCTCTTTAAAGTGTCAATTATCGCTGGCAAGTCGGCTGGTTTGGACCAGTACAGTGTCTTGTCTAGGTACCTCTCAAAGTATTGTCTTAACGTCTCTTTTTTAGGGTCATAGGTCTCGGGGTTGCACACTTTTCTCCTTAGACTCTGTTGCTCATTCTCGGACCAGAATTCGTCCAAGAAGGCTTGTTCGAACTGTTCAAACGTAAGGCACCGCCGTTTCATAGCGGTACCCCACTTAGCTGCTCGTCCTCTCATGAGATTAGTGACGTATCTGATTTTATCGACTTCTGACCAACTACGTGGAAAAACACCGTCAAAAGATCTAATAAACACAATAGGGTGGACTTTGTGCTTGTCCTCACTGGAAAATGTCTGGAAATACCCATGTCTTACAAACGTGTCATCGGCCATGCCGGTTGGCGTAACTGTATTGACGTAGTTTGTGTCACTTGCTACTCTAGGTGTCGTACCGTAATATTGCTCGTTTGGTGGAAAAGAAAGCGGCACATTGTAATTTTGATTGGAAATAGATGATTCCACAATAGGTGTTCTGTCTGTGTCATTAGCCATGGTTTTAGCTGTTTTGTTGTTCCCTGACGATGCATTTGCACCAATCGCCAAACACGGCACAACATTGTCTCGTAATTTTGTCACTTCGTCTTCTATGTGTTTTGTCTCGTCTTTAACATGTGTCTTTGTTTTTGAAAGTATGTCTTGTGTAATTGTTTCAAGTTTTTTGTCCAGATAGTCGTAACACAATTTACAATCGTGTACAATTCTTTCGGCCATGTTGGTGTCGTTGTTTAGTGACGCGAGGTCCGCTCGATCTTCTAATTTTTCTATCTTTTCTTTGAGGTGGGTTTGTTCAAGAACTACCATTGTGAGCTGTTGGGTAATATTTCCCACTTCTTCAGTCAGCTTTTCTTGGGTGGAGCTAGCTGAAGTGTGGGCCTGAGCTAACTCTTCCACACGAGTGTTCACTTCCTGCTGCACATTAACTATTTGAGTTAACTGATTCTCACATCGGGTGATATTGTTTTTTGTTTCATGTGTGAATGCAACCAAAGTTTCTTCCTGTTTAGTGACTCGGTCGGACAATGTCTCAAATCGCTGGCTGAGCTGTTGAGTGGTGTTATTTAATTCTGTCATCTGTTTTGTCGTTCGTTCAAAATTTTCGGTCATAGTACGGTTTAATACGTCAAATTTTTCGTCGCTTTTATCTAGCCTTTGTTTAAAGTCCTGACCAAGTGCGTCCAGTTTTGCGTCAATTTTCTGACTAACGTCTCGTTTCATGTCTGCAAATAACTCTAATAGTCGGTCCAGTTTGTCAGTTTCCTGTGTCCGATTTGTGTCACATTGCTGAATTTGTCTCATATTCGGTTCTGACATTGATGTTAACAATGGCGCTGACGGTCTAGTCTCGCGTCCATTCCACATTTCGTCATTTAAAGTCGCCATCTGTGTATTATCACAAATGTTGCGAGTTTGAGGCAAAACCATTGCATTGATCTGTGAACTGGTCCATGGAGGGAAACGCGGACTTTCGTGTTGGTTGAACGATGAATCTACGTCACTTAACTCATCTGCCGAAACTATCTCTACCTTACCGCGTTCCATTGTAATAGAATGTATAATCGTAAGTCAAAAAGGGAATAATATAAGTATGATTAATAAAGATTTGACTCAAATTTAGGTTGAAATATTTTCTCGTCAGTGTAAATGATTGCTCTATTGCAAACGATGGTTGAGAAAGATGCAGCAGGGCGAACAAAATTTGTCGTAACAAATGACTGTTTGGCGGTCAAATTCACGATCATCATATGCAGCTACAACAATACTATAATTACCACAAACTACAATAGAGATAGATAATTTTGGAAAAAAACAAGAAGAAAACTACAGGATGTGTGGAAATGGAAAAATGGATTCTGCAGTTGGCTATTGAATGCTTGAATGAAACATGGAAATACAGAAGCGTCCGATCTTACCCGTCGGCTTTGACCCATGACGTCACAAATACCGCGGAAACGACCATAAACAACAATTCCAATATGGCGGATATAAAAACATCGAATACGTATTGTAAACACTGAAATACACAAGTTTCACAAAAAGCCTAATGACTGTAACGGGACAAGCGTGGGAAATTGGGGGGTTTTGGGTGGGGAGAAACTAAATATGTCGTTATGCGGTGGGGGGAGTCTGCAGTGCCCCCCCATCCCCCCACAGGCTTCATTAGTGTCAAATCAATATTTTCGAATCATAGGCGGCCGCTGCCGCGGCCGCATTCCAAAAAAAAAACTCCCAACCTAACCTCAAGTGGGCTACGCTACAGATCAATATGTTCATCAAATTGCTTCATATTACGTATACATGTTCTTTAAACAAGAGTACATCAAACCATGTATTAGGTTTTCCGCGCCGTAATGACGTCACACACCACAACACGCTTACGTCACGGGTCAAAGCCGACGAGTAAGATCGGACCTTTCTGTTGACCCAATATATGCCATGAAAAGAAAACAGATTGAATTAGTTACAAAAATTCTTTACAATATTGTGGTATCATTTGCTTACGTACAATAAAGTTGGTGTTTTCGTTACCCTTTAAACTTCAGGATTTTTGGTTATTCTCTGTTGGGAAAAAATACAAATTAATGTTTCAAATTTGCTCAAAAACGACACGTCCGAAAATTGCGTCCTGTCGCGGGAGCCAGTTGTAGTTGTTAATGAAAAAAAATAAGAAGAGAAGAAAAGGTTGAAAATATGGAAGAAATCGTGAATAAAAATGGTTTTTTCAAAATCGTTAATGACCGTGAAAAAGGGGAAAAATGAAAAGCAAATCGGACTTCGTTATTCGGAAAAGCTATTGTTGGGGTGGTCCTTGTGGCGTTTTTGAGCAAAAGTTAAACCAATTTTCACTACAAAAGTTATTGAAAAGAAACAGAGAATAACAGAATGTAACTGACAGGGGGAAGTGGCGTAGACGAGAGATCATCCTTTACCAGATTAACTTATCTTCTTTAGGGCGGCGTCCACGTCTTCAAAAATCTCCTTCATTTCAGCGTGAAAAAAATCTGCTCCGAAATCTTGCAATAGTCCAGGGATCACTAATTTATACCAATTAAAATCATCTTGATACTGTATGCAATTTAATTCACTTTGCTACTTCCATCCACCGAATTTCTTAATAACTTCCACAATGTCTACACATTACAATCCGATCAAGATTAGCCATTAAGTTTTTACGTCAGCATCAGATCACGTCTGCCTTCAGCTTCGGCTAACAAGAGACAATTGAAACGGATAGAAAACAAAAAAAAGTTACAATTTTGGTATTTTCTCCGCTGACGAGCGCTCATACCGCTGCGACGGGATATTTTTTATCTGAGGGAACGAGTGTAGCGCGGCGAAATTCAAAGCCCCGCTACATTGTGTCATACCAAACTCAGAACAATAGTACAATAAAATCTGAATGTCAATTCCATGATGATTTCTTTGGCATCATGGAGGTCACTTACTCTCCTTGTCTTTCCCTTGTGGCTCCATGGAGCAAATGACTCCACCCAGCAGGTAGAAATGGCAGTCCATGTCTCGCATCACCTATAGCAGAAGATTGGTATAGTTCCTATCTACACTAACCATAAAAAAAGCCCTCCTGAATGTAGGGTGCTTCCTACTCACTAACTACCTTAATCCCAGAATATTTTTGGTTGACCAATAGATATCAAGGAAATGGAACATCTCACTCTATGAATGCAGTTACACCTTATATTCACCCACTGAGAAAAAACATGTCATGCTCATAAACTTAATTCTAAAATTTTAAGGCATTTACAATAAATGTCAATTTTCAAACAAATGTGTAATTTTACAACTTTACAAAATATTAAGGTTGTTTGTGTTCATTACTATCTGGGACTTCACATAATGTTTCATTCAAATCAGCTCATATTTCATCAATTACTTCCCATCATAACTTTACCCGACATCAAGTTATATTCAGACCTGGTCCATATGGGACTCACATATAATTTACTTTTTCATTGCAGTCTTTGTTTATCATAGCATAATTTCACCTCTGCTCTACCACTTGGCCATTTTAATTTTGTGATTATGCTTCAGATTTCTCCCTTTGTCCTTGTTACCTGACCTATATGATCTCTACTTTGCTTAGTTAAGGGTGTTCTGACCTGCACAAATGTTTCTGTAGGTTTCCTGAGATATTACACTTAACTAATTATCTTACTATCTTCACTATATGTAGATGACACTAGTTTATTATCATGTTCTCTCTATTCCAGGTCTTGGTAGAGCTATTTATATTATGTTCATTAGCCATTTCAAATTACTTCATTTACTTCATTCATTCACCCGAAGAGTTACTTTCTGGATTGGAATCAGCAATGTGCTTAGCTATTCCTAACCTCAGATACTTGGTTCCTTAAATTGTGGTAGAAACCTACTCACATTTATGAAGTTTAATCAACCATGTCCATACCACACTACACAAGTCTGGAGAATGCTTCTATAATGTCAACATCCTTTCTGTGCACATTTACACGTCATTCTATGGACAGATACTTCTCAGTTATCTTTCCATTTGAGATGCCAGTCTCCCTTTACAGCTCTCCCTTCATAAAAGCAGCAAGGATCATTTCTTTTGCAGATCCACCTGTCCCTAAGACATAAGTCATTATTTCCATAGGTCCATTTACCGTTTATGCTCCCAACATGTTGCCTTTGGGCACACTGCACCATCACTTTTGAATTCCTGTACAAAGTAACCAACTCAGCTTATACTCGCATAAGTAGATGACATTATTCCTTCTGTGTTTGACTCTAGCAATCATTACCATGTGTACATTCCCACCTTCCTCAGGTCTTATCTTACATTAACGCTTACACCTTTTAATTGTTGTATGCTGATATTTTACCTTAATTCTGAACTATTTATCCTTGTCACATGCTTCTCCTCATGTTATACTTCCCACCAGTAACTCTGTTCTACCTGCTTATTTTGGTCTATGGTCACCATATTTGAACTTCTTTTTCATACTTTCCCTATTTTTAACCTAACATGTTACAGGTGCTTATCTGGATGAGTTCTAACCAGTACTGATACACATAAGTGTCACCTCTTCTAAGTGTATCTTCCTCTTTATAATACTTATGTTACAAAAAATTTACTTGATTACCCATCAACTTCCAAGTGTCTTATTATTTTAAACCTTAACCTTTAATAAATTTCATCCCATCTTCCATGTTAAGCCTAATTTTTCACATTAGAACTCCCCTTTACACCATGAGAATTATTTTGCAATTGTTCCATCTCTCCATTGTTACCATAAATGATGTGCGATGTGTGTGCATTTGTCCATCACCTGTCCCATTGATTTGCTATATGCACTCTTTTCCCCATAACATATTGCCTAACTAACATGACACACAATTATCAGTCATAAAATTTTGTCCAAGTATCATCATCGTATTGTCTCATGTGTCATTTTCCTTGGCTATCCTGTGAAGACAGGTTATGCTATGAAGGTCTGTAAGAATAAAGAGTTTCAGTGATAGAAACTTGTGAATATGAAATAGTGAGAAAGACAGAGCTAATACTCCTATTGGAGGAATAAGAAAGGAAAAAGAGACAGGCTCATTAAGATCGAAGAAAGAAAGAAGACAACCCTGAAAGATTGTGTCCCATACCACCCCCACCCCAAGGAAATCCCTTCTGCTATAGTCCTTCATTATGATGCTGGCTAGAGGTTGGCAGCCCTGCAGCCAGGCGACTAGCGCGAGTTTTGTTGTTCTCGTAAAGATAAGTCATTTTAGATTATAAGACATATAGATTAGTACTGATTACGTGGTAAATAAGTGTATTAGTGTGCCGTTTAAGTCTACCATTAAAGGTTTCATTTTTCTTTACGTAATTTAGCAGAAAACGCGAAAAGACCGTACAGTCGTATTTTCTGTTTACGTTCTGCTGAAGCAAATCTATAGAATTTCGTTTAGTTGTTCCTTGCTCTCTCCAGCAATTTAACTTAGCGTACCTCTTCATTATTTAACTAGCATTTCCGGAAAGTAGCGTAAAGTTTAAGTTGTTGTTTCAGAAACTATGCACTTTTGTTTTTGTTTACACACAGTTGCGTATAGGCCAAATTTGTGTAACCATATTTTCGTGTTTATCTGTAATTTAACTGACTTATTCTTAATAAACTATTACGATTATCATGAGTGAAAAGTGCGTGACTTGCCGTAGAATTGTTAGGTCGGGGCTTTGGTGTGATGGGTGCTGTAGTTTTTTTCCATGTGGGTGACTGTAGTGGCGTGGGAATAGGGGAAGTAAATGAGACTCATCAGTGGTTTCGTAGGATTTGTAGTAGAGATAGGAAGATACTAGAACAGGAGGGGAAAATTGCCGCCCTTCAGGCTGAGTTAGACAAGGCCAGGGGAGATCTTGACAGGTTAAGGAGGGAGAAGGGTAAAGATAGGTGGGAAGTGGCAACAGGAGGAACAGGCCTAGAACTTTGTCTGACAGCTTTATGGTGAATGTGGAAAATAGATTTGACCTGTTGCTTCAGTTAGAATCTGGTGAGCCTCAAGCAGTTGCAGGTGTAGACAGGGCACAACAAACTTTCAGTAGCAAATTGAAAAGTAAGAATGTAGGGAAATCAGTAAAGAGAAAGAAAGTGTTGTTGTTAGGTAGTTCCCATGGAAGAGGTGTTGGCCAACTTTTTCAGGATGAACTAGGATCAGAATACCAGGTCACCAATTTTTTTAAACCTAGTGCTGGTCTGGAGCAGGTGACAGAGGATTTAGGATCACTTTGCAAAGATTTCACTAAGGAAGACACCGTGGTTATAGTGGGTGGGGCAGGTAACAGTATTGACAGAGATCCTGGGTACAGTATAGTGTGTGACCTGGCGAAGATTGCATCAGCATCGAAGCATACTAGTGTTGAGTTTGTATCTGTTCTTGGGCGCCATGACCGACCTCATTTGAACTCTTCTCTCAAGAGAGTTAATTTGGAGCTGGAACGGCTGCTCATGTCGGGTGTGGGGTCACACATTGGTGTGGTTCATGTTGATTCTCCCTGTAGGTGGGATTATACTAAGCATGGCCTTCACCTCAACAGGAAGGGGAAGGGTAAATTGGCTGGGGAAATAGCTGGAAAGTTAAAGGGGGGAGGCACTGTCATGAGTGGTAAAAGGATTCAGAAAAGACCCTTTTTTAGGGTAGGGAGGACAGAAAGAAAGCAAATTTTAAGAGAGGTTAGAACTGAGACAAACCTTCAATTTGAGAAAGAAATCAAAAAACATAATTCCAGCTTATTACATCAGCATAAACAGCCATTGGTTAAGAATTTTCAACTGTCAGCAGATATTTTAACTCCACCCAATTTTAACTCAGCCAATGAGAAATGTCAGCTATCTTTATTGCATCAAAATATTCGAGGACTGAGAAATAAAATTAATGAATTAACTATCTGCATAGATGAATTAGAGTCTTCAAACCCAGCTGACATAATCTGCCTCTCTGAACATCATGTGACCACTGGTATAGAACTTTTAAGTGTTACAGGGTTTAGGTTAGCATCTCACTTTTGTAGATCAGAAATGGAGAAAGGAGGAGTTGCCACATTCATCAGGAACTGTCATAAATTTAAGAACATAGACATTCATAAATTTTGCGTAGAACAGCATATGGAAGCATGTGCAACAGAATTAGAATTTCACAAAAAATCCTTCATAATATTAAGTGTATATCGAGCACCTGCAGGTAACTTTAATTTGTTTGTCAACCACCTTGAAGCTGTATTGGCCCATTTAACAACCAAAAACAAAGAAATAGTGGTTGCTGGTGATTTCAATGTAGATTTCCTTAAAGACTCTCCCAATAAGAACTTATTTGAGTTAGTAACACTATCATTCAACTTAATTCCCACTGTAAAGTTCCCCACTAGGATAGCCACTTGCTCACAAACAGCGATTGATAATATCTTTATAGAAAAGTCCAATGAACAAAATTATATTACAAAACCAATAGTCAATGGCCTCTCAGACCATGACATGCAGTTCCTTCTGTTAAATGTTAATACTGAACAGGATATAAAATATGTTAAATCTGAGCTCAAGAGGGTAATCAGTAAGCCAAAAATTGATTATTTTAGGACACTCCTCAGAGACATTCACTGGACTGATGTTTACAGTGCTCATGGCATGAATGAAAAATATAACATTTTTGCTAATAAAGTGCTTACCTTATTCGAACACTGCTTTCCCCCAAAACTTACCAAGGTTAGAGCAAAGTCTACAAAGAAGCCATGGATTACTCGAGGAATAGGGGTATCTTGTAAAACAAAAAGAAAACTGTATGTGTCAATCTGAAACATTTCCAATGTTGATGCTATAGCACATTATAAGAAATACTGCAAAATATTAAAGACTGTAATACGGATGTCAAAGCAAATATATTACAAGGAAAAGATAGTCATATCAGATAACAAAATAAAGACAATATGGGATATAGTGAAGGAGGAGACCGGTAGAACCAGACATGAAGAGGAACAAATAGCATTAAGAGTAACTGATACATTGGTGACAGATGTGTATAGTGTTGCAGAACTTTTTAACAAACATTTTATAACTGTTACTGAAAAGATGGGGTTGTCAGGTTTGGTAGATGCTGCTATGGATTACTTTAGACCAGACATTTCAAGTAACTTCCATAATATGAATTTGACCCTCACTACCCCAACAGAAACAATGTCCATCATAAAATCTTTAAAATCAAAAACATCTAGTGGGTATGATGAAATATCAACAAAGTTAATTAAAGAATGTGATTCTGAGCTCAGTAACATATTAAGCTATCTGTGTAACCAGTCGTTTATTAGTGGAATATTTCCTGAATGGCTGAAATATGCTGAAGTTAAGCCACTGTTTAAGAAGGGAGATAAAGAAATAGCATCAAATTACCGTCCAATTTCACTGTTGCCAACATTCTCAAAAATTTTTGAAAAAGTAATGTACAGTCGTCTTTATAACCATCTTATCTCGAATAACATACTGTCAAAGTCACAGTTTGGATTTCTAAAAGGTTCTGATATTGAGAAGGCTATCTACACTTACAGTGAAAATGTGCTTAATTCATTTGACAAAAAATTGCAGGCAACTGGTATATTTTGTGATCTGTCAAAGGCATTTGACTGTGTAAATCACAATATCCTTTTAAGTAAACTAGAATATCATAGTATAACAGGAAATGCTGCAAAATGGTTCAAATCTTATATCTCTGGCAGGAAACAAAGGGTGTTATTAGGAAAGAGACATGTATCAAGCTATCAGGCATCATCCAACTGGGAACTAATTACATGTGGGGTCCCACAGGGTTCCATTTTGGGGCCCTTATTTTTTCTTCTGTATATCAATGACCTTTCATCAGTAACATTACCAGATACCAAGTTTGTTTTGTTTGGCAATGATACAAACATTGCAATAAATAGCAACTCAAGTGTAGTCTTAGGAAGCTCAACCAATAAAATATTTGTGGACATTAATCACTGGTTCCTAGCCAATTCTTTGTCACTAAACTTTGAAAAAACACACTACATGCAGTTCAGAACTTGTAAGGGGTGTCCCAAGAGTATATGTCTAACATACGATGACAAGAAGATAGAAGAAGTGGACAGTGTTAAATTCTTGGGATTACAGCTTGATAATAAATTCAACTGGGAGGAGCACACCACAGAACTGCTGAAGCGTCTTAACAAATCTCTGTTTGCAATGCGAATTTTGTCAGACATAGGGGATATAAAAATGAAAAAGCTGGCATACTATGCTTACTTTCATTCCATAATGTCATATGGGCTTATTTTTTGGGGTAATTCATCAAGCCAAGCTAAAGTTTTCCGGGCACAAAAACGTGCAGTGAGAGTTATATGTGGTGTGAACTCAAGAACATCCTGCAGAAGCCTGTTTAGGGAACTAGGTATACTAACTACTGCTTCCAAATATATTTATTCCTTAATGAAATTTGTCATTAAAATATATCACTTTTTCAAACCAACAGCTCAATTCATGGAATCAGTACTAGAACTACGAATAACCTTCACAAGGATTTAAAGTCACTTAGTCTTGTACAAAAAGGTGTGCATTATTCAGGAACACACATTTTCAATAACTTGCCAGCAGCCATAAAAAGTTTAACAACCAATGAAATTCAGTTTAAGAGAAGCCTAAAGGATTTATTGGTGGCCAACACCTTCTACTCCATTGATGAATTTCTTAGTAAAACCAACTGATTTGTATATAAGTACAACATAACTTCTGCACAATTTCAAGTACAACATAACTTCTGCACAATTTCAGTGCAGTAATGTGTTCATTGAAAATTTGTGTGACTCTGTGTGTGTGTGTGTGTGTGTGTGTGTGTGTGTGTGTGTGTTAGTACAATCTAACTTCTGCACCATTTTAGTGCAGTAATGTGTTCATTGTAAATAAGTATTACAGTAGTTGTAATACCTTATAAATAAATAAAAAACTTTTTTATTTTAAATGCAGTGCATTAGTATTTGTAAAATGACTCTTAGTGTTCATTAAAAAATGATGATCATTCCACTTGGGACCTGTGGAATGGTACATTATCTTATTTGTTTTAGTTGTAAATATTTGTCATGTATTGTTGTTTTTCTGACATGTTCCACATCCTGGAGGACCTCCTCACTACGGATCAATTGGAATGAAAGTAAATCTAATCTAATCTAATCTAATCTAATAGAGAAGTTGGTCAGCATTCCCTATAGAATGGTCTTGTCACAACTTCACCATCACAGACATCAAGTGACCCCAACAAGCCCCCATGGCAAGCAAGTAAAGAAAGAATGAACACCATGGTGGAAAGAAAAAGTATATCATGAGCCATCAACATACTGTATCCATCTGTCTACTGTCTGACTTACAATACTACTGTACTGATATCTCCCTCAGAAAATCTTCAAAAACCCAACCACTGTTTATTAGATTTTATTAGCAATTGATAATGAAAAATCTTCTATACAACATCTTAAAAAGAAATTCACCATTAATGCTTATTCATGTGCCTATATTGCCCTTTTTGTTTTTACTTCCTGCAATCACTCATATTCATCCAATGCATTACCAAAACACTGACAGTGATATTCTGTAATGTTAGTAAACTGAAAAGCTGATTGGTAGCAACTGGAGGTGCTTAGCACACTACTTGTCATACATTTCACATTATATAGTGTACCTTCTGATTATACTTAAGTTATTGCATGTAAAAAATAAAATAAAATGATGGGTTACAGCATTTGTACAAAATACAGAGGGACAAAAGTCATGAGACAGTGATATGCTCGTATATAGTTGGTGGTAATATTGCGTACACAAAATATAAAAGGCTGGTGCATTGGCAGAACTGTTATCTTCAGTCAGGTGATTCATGTGAAAAGATTTCTGACGATGAGAATTAACAGACTTTAATCACAGAATGGTAATTGGAACTAGACGCCTGGGACATTTCATTTCAGAAATCATTAGGGAATTCAGTATTTTGAGATCCACAGTGTCAAGAGTGTGCTGAGAATACCAGATTTCAGGCATCACCTCTCACCACAGACAACACAGTGGCTAACGGACTCCCCTAACAGCACATCACTTGCAGTGCCTCTCCTGGGCTCGTGACCATATCGGTTGGACTCTAGATGACTTGAAAACCATGACCTGGTCAGTGAATCCTGATTTCAGTTGGTAAGAGCTGATAGTAGATTTTGAGTCAACGAGGCACTGTGGAAGCTGGTGGACACTCCATAATGGTGTGGTTCATGTTCACATGGAATGGACTGAACTCTCTAGTCCAGTTGAACTGATCATTGACTGGAAATGATTATGTTCAGCTACTTGGAGACCATTTGTATCCATTTTGGATGTCATGTTCCCAAACAAAGATGGAATTTTTATGGATGACAGTGTGCCATGTGGCTGGTTTGAAGAACATTCTGGACAACTCAAGCTAATTATTTGGCCACCCAGATCGTCCAACATGAATCCAGTTGTACATTTATGGGATATAGTTGAGAGATCAGTTCATCCACAAAATCCTGCACCAGCAACACATTTGCAATTACGGACAGCTATAGAGGCAGTGTGGCTCAATATTCCTGCAGGGGACTTCCAATGATTTGTTCAGTCCATGCCATGTTGAGTTGCTGCACTACACCAGGCAAAAGGATGTCGACACTATATTAGGTGATATCCCTTGACTTCTGTCACTTCAACAGATATAAAATATAGATTTGAAATAACTCATATATATATATATATATATATATATAACTTGTGAGTTATTTCAAATCTATATTTTATATCTGCTGAGGTGACAGAAGTCAAGGGATATCACCTAATATAGTGTCGACATCCTTTTTCCTGGTGTAGTATATATATATATATATATATATATATATATATATATATATATAAGCTATAATTTTAGAGTGATTATGTGTACCCTCATACATAATCTGGTTTGAATTAGGTGTTTCATATATCTAATTATAGGATAATATTATGAAAAGGCTCCACTTGCATGGTAGGAGGTGATTACTGCAACCTTGTGTGTGTGTGTCTAGGATAGGATAGTCAGAGATAATATGTTTCAAAAGATTATAAGATAGAAAAAGAGTGAAAAAATTGTTGTATAAAAACCAAAAATGTAAATAATAGAACAGTAAATTGCAGGCCTGACAGACGTCATCCTGCCAGATATGCTTAGAATGCAGATTCCCCTGACAACTTAAACTCTTTTGTTATATCACTATTTTGTAGACCTTTATCTTGGCTTGTTGTGGGATCTACAAGATCTCTGGTATGATATCTCACAATCTTGCATGGTCCACAATACTTTGGGAAACATTTTCTAATTTCTTTCTTTATATGGGAACTGTGGTGATGATGAACAAGCACTAACACATCAGAATTGATGATTAGAATCTTTGTTTCCATATTAAAATTGTGTTTCAATTTTAAACTTGTGTACCCTCATATCTGGATAACTTTGTAATTGCTGTTCTCCTGTTCTTTGTATGTCTTCCAAATTTTCTGTGGGTGGAGATGGCCACTTAAACATTTTAATAATGGTTCTCCCACAAAGGTTCTAGTCATCATTTCTACTGGAGATCTACATCTACGTGGATACTCTGCAAATCACATTTAAGGGCCTGGCAGAGGGTTCATCAAACCACCTTTACAATTCTCTATTATTCCAATCTCGTATAGCACGCGGAAAGAATGAACACCTATATCTTTCTGTACGAGCTCTGATTTCACTTATTTTATCTTGGTGATCATTCCTCCCTATGTAGGTCAGTGTCAACAAAATATTTTCACATTCAGAGAAGGAAGTTGGTGATTGTAATTTCATGAGAAGATTCCGTCGCAACAAAAAACGCCTTTCTTTTAATGATGTCCAGCCCAAATCCTGTATCATTTCTGTGACACTCTCTCCCATATTTCACAGTAATACAAAATATGCTGCCTTTCTTTGAACTTTTTTGATGTACTCCGTCAGTCCTATCTGGTAAGGATCCCACACTGCGCAGCAGTATTCTAAAAGAGGACGGACAAGTGTAGTGTAGGCAGTCTCCTTAGTAGATCTGTTACATTTTCTAAGTGTACTGCCAATAAAACGCATTCTTTCGTTAGCCTTCCCCATAACATTTTCTGTGTGTTCCTGCCAATTTAAGTTGTTCGTAATTGTAATACCTAGGTATTTAGTTGAATTTACAGCTTTTACATTAGACTGATTTATCGTGTAACCAAAGTTTAATGAGTTCCTTTTTGCAGTCATGTGGATGACCTCACACTTTTCGTTATTTAGGGTCAACTGCCACTTTTCGCACCATTCAGATATCTTTTATAAACCATTTTGCAGTTTGTTGTGGTCTTCTGATGACTTTATTAGTTGATAAACGACAGCACCATCTGCAAACAGCTGAAGATGGCTGCTCAGATTGTCTCCAAAATCGTTAATATAGATAAGGAACAGCAAAAATGAAATGACCGTATGGCATTGTTGGCCGGGAGGCCCCTTGCGGGGAAGTTCGGCCGCTGTATTGCAAGTCCTTTTTAGTTGACGCCACTTCGGCGACTTGCACGTCAATGATGAGGAAATGATGATGATGAACACACAACACCCAGTCATCACGAGGTAGAGAAAATCTCTGACCCCGCCGGGACTCGAACCCGGGACCCCATGCGCAGGAAGCGAGAACGCTACCGCAAGACCACGAGCGGTGGACATAAGGAACAGCAAAGAGCCTATAACACTACCTTGGAGAATGCCAGAAATCACTTCTGGTTTATTCGATGACTTTCCATCAATTACTACGAACTGTGACCTCTCTGACAAGAAATCACCAATCCAGTCACATAACTGAGACGATATTCCATAAGCACGCAATTTTACTACGAGCCGCTTGTGTGGTACAGTGTCAAAAGCCTTCCGGGAATCCATAAATGCGAAATCAATATGAAATTCCTTGTCAATAGCACTCAACATTTCATGTAAATAAAGAGATAGTTGTGTTTCACAGGAACGATGTTTTCTAAACCCATGTTGACAGTGTGTCAATAGACCATTTTCTGCAAGGTAATTCATAAAGTTTGAACACAATATATGTTCTAAAATCCTGCTGCGTATCGACATTAATGATATGGGCTTGTAATTTAGTGGATTACTCCTACTACCTTTCTTGAATATTGGTGTGACCTGTCCAACTTTCCAATCTTTGGGTACGGATCTTTCGTTGAGTGAATGATTGTATATGATTGTTAAGTATGGAGCTAATGCATCAGCGTACACTGAAAGAAACCTAATTGGTGTACAGTCTGGACCAGAAGACTTGCTTTTATTAAGTGATTTAAGTTGCTTCACTACTCCAAGGATATTTACTTCTACGTACTCATGTTGGCAGCTGTTCGCGATTCGAATTCTGGAATATTTACGTTGTCTTCTTTTGTGAAGGCATTTTGGAAGGCTGTGTTTAGTAACTCTGCTTTGGCAGCACTGTCCTCGATAGTATCTCCTTTGCTATCATGCAGAGAAGGCATTGATTGTTTCTTGCCACTAACATACTTCATAAACAACCAGAATCTCTTTGGATTTTCTGCCAGGTTTCAAGACAAAGTTTCGTTGTGGAAACTGTTATAGGCATCCCGCATTAAAGTCCATGCTAAATTTTGAGTTTCTGTAAAAGATCACCAATCTTGGGGATTTTGCGTCTGTTTAAATTTGGCATGTTTGTTTCTTTGTTTCTGCAACAGTGTTCTAACCCATTCTGTGTACCAAGGAGGATCAGCTCCATCATTAGTTAATTTATTTGGTGTAAATCTCTCAATTGCAGCCGATACTATTTCTTTGAATTTAAGCCACATCTGGTCTACACTTACATTATTAATTTGGAATGAGTGGAGATTGTCTCTCAGGAAGGCATCAATTGAATTTTTATATACTTTTTTGAATAGGTATATTTTTCTCTTATTTTTCGAGGATTTGGGGATTACAGTATTCAATCTCACTACAACAACCCTATTTTCACTAATACCTGAATCGGTTTTGATGCTTGTTATTAACTCAGGATTATTTGTTGCTAAGAAGTCAAGTGTGTTTTCACAACCGTTTACTATTTGCGTGGGCTCATGAACTAACTGCTCAAAATAAATTTCACAGAATGCATTTAGCACAATTTCGGATGATATTTTATGCATACCTCCAGAATTAAACATGTATTTTTGCCAACATATCGAGGGTAAATTAAAGTCACCACCAGCTATTATCGTATGAGTCGGGTACGTGTTTGAAATCAGATTCAAGTTTTCTTTGAACCTTTCTGCAGCTGTATCATCTGAAGTGGGAGGTCAGTAAAAGGATGCAATTATTATTTTATTCTGGTTGCCAACAATGACCTCTGCCCATACTAACTCACAGGAAGTATCTACTTTAATTTCGTGCCAAGATAAACTACTACTGAAAGCAACAAACACGCCACCGCCAACCATGTTTCGCCTCTCCTTTCAGAACACCATTAGGTTCTTCGCAAAAATTTTGGCTGAGCCCATATCTGGCTTTAGCCAGCTTTCAATGCCTATAACGATTTGAGCATCAGTGCTTTCTATTAGCACTTGGAGCTCTGGTACTTTCCCAACACAGCTACGACAATTTACAACTGTTATACCAATGGTTCCTGTATCTACGTTTTTCCTGTGTTCAGCCTGCACCCTTTGTGACTGAAGCCCTTCTTGTGTTTTCCCGAGACCCTCTAACCTAAAAAACCACCCAGTCCATGCCACACAGCCCCTGCTACCAATGTAGCCACCTCCTGCATATAGTGGACACCTGACCTATTCAGGAAGCCGAAACCCAACCACCCTTTGGTGCAAGTCGAGGAATCTGCAGCCTACACGGTCACAGAACTATCTGAGCCTCTGATTCAGACCCTCCACTCAGCTCTGTACCAGAGGTCCGCAATCGGTCCTGTTGACTATGCTGCAAATGGTCAGCCCTGCTTTCATCTTGCAAGCAAGAATGGCAGCCTTTACCACTTCTGTTAGCTGCTCGAAACCAGAGAGAATCTCTTCTGATCCAGAGTGACACACAACATTGGTACCAACATGAGCCACCACCTGCAGTTGGCTGCACCCTGTGCTCTTCATGGCATCTGGAAGGACCCTTCCTACATCTGGAATGACTCCACCCGGAATGCACACAGAGTGCACATTAGATTTCTTACCCTCCTTGTCGGCCAAGTCCCTAAGGGGCCCCATTTTGTGCCTAATGTTGGAGCTCCCAACTACCAATAGTTCCACCCTCTGCGACTGCCCAGATCTTGCAGGTTGAGTGGTTTCATCTGAAACAGGACAGGCAACAGCATCTGGCTCAGTGACAGTATCAGCCACAGACAGCACCTGGAACCTGTTCGTCAGACAAACCGGGGAGTCCTTATGTGTGGCCACCTAGGAAGTCTTTTGCCACCTGCTTTGCCCCAGGGCAATCTCCCACTCAACCACAGGTGACTCTGTCATGTTGAACGCCTGTTGGATCCCCACAGCCGGCCCGCAACAGTGGCGCCCATCCACTGCAGCCTCAAGCTGTGTAACCCATTCAATGTATTTCTTATAGCCTCTCCATGAATCATTGTAATGCTTGGTGTCGAACAATTGTAATGTCAACTCCTCCTGTTAACTGATAAACTAATACTTGCTTTTGACCTGTTATTTAAAGTTCCCCATTCTGCCGCTTCCCTGACTAAATAACTGACTGCAAAATCTGTTTTTCTTTGGTCTTCCTGTTTCTTAGGTAAACTCCTCAAAAAGACACATGATAAATATGTGAAATTTACTTCTCTATCTGGTTTAAACTTTGTAAATTGTTTTGCCAAGTCCGTACTCATCCCTAATTGATGTTCTTCTAACCATTCTTTCAGATTTCCAGTACTATTGTGACATACTGTACTCTTTTTCTGTAGCTCATTGTGTGTTTTTTCTAACTCCTCCCAGATTTTCTGCAAATCTTGTTGTTTAGAATTAAACTTGCCAATATAGGTAGCTGTAAAAGAGAAAACAGTTCTTTCCCATACCTTTCTTTTTACACACACTTTCAGTTATGTAACCAGGGCAGGTAACATGGTATAAGGGCTCAAAATTTCATTCAATGCCCTACCTTGCTCAAGCATCTCTACACTTTTTTAGTATTAGAGATTTCTTTGTGTTCTGTTCTCAAATTTTTATGACTGTCTTTAAAATGTTTATCAACTTCATTGCAAACTAAATCACACTGATCATTTATTTCCTTCCATAATTCCTGGGTTAAATTATTGATTACATTTTCCAAGGTAGAGATTCTATTTCCATTTCTTGATATTTTACCTAGTATTTCTTCTTATTTCATATTTATCCTAAGCCCTTGAGCCCAAAGAGCTTCCTCCTGTTTAGCATTAATTCTATTCACAGAGGCTTGAAGAGCTTCTTCTAGTTTGGTATCAATATTAGCTAGTTCTGCTTTAAGGGTTTCCCATTGAACCCATGTAAAAGACATGTCTGGTGGAACTCATAATGTGACAAAATTCATGATGAAAGACATAATACATGGCTAAAATTTCAAACACACAAAACAGAAGAGAATGCAACCAACCTCAAAAATATCAGGAAAAAGTTCACACAAATTGTCAGGCAAACCAATAGACAATTACAGAAAGATCTAACTGACTCAATAGAAGAAAATTACCATAAAACAAATTCCAGAGACTTTTACAAAATGTTTGGAAGACAATTACAAAAATTTGCCCCTCCCACATTAATACTGAAAATGGGAGATGGAAAAATGGCATATAATGACAAGGAAAATGCCGAAATCATGACAAAAGCATTTAGTAAACTTTTGAATTGTGAAGAACCCCAGGAACATTTAGCAATTAATCCAGACACACCCATCAAGACTCCATCTGATCTCATAAATCCTCCAACAATCCAAGAGGTGGAAATGGCACTCAGAGAGATGAAAAACTATAAGGCACATGGAGAAGACCAAGTTTTTGCAGAAATGTGGAAATATGCCAGTGATACAGTTCGAAAATCCTTAAACATAGCCCTAAGAAAAATCTGGAAACAGAAAAGTTTCCTGAATGTTGGACCACAGCTGTAATCCACCCACTCCACAAAAAAGGAGATAAAAGCAACCCGGATAATTACAGAGCTATCTCTCTCTTAGACTGCACATACAAGATTTTCTCCAGAATTCTATGCAAGAGGATCAAAGAGCAACTAGAAGACGACTTAGGTGAATACCAAGGAGGCTTCAGGCCTTTGAGAATCTGTGCAGAACAGATCATCACTTTAAAATTAGCCATAGTACATTACAAGAAATGAAATAAACCTCTTGTAATAACCTTTGTGGACTTTAAAAAAGCATATGACTGTATCCATAGACCTTCAGTGTTAGAAATCTTAAGAAATTTTGAGGACTCCATACAAAATTAATCAAATTGATAGAACTCACCTTAACCAACACTGTAGCAAAAGTCAAGTTCAGGGGAGAACTGCCATACAGTACCAATGCTGCAAGGGTCTATAATTTACAGCTCTGACCTCTCTTAATGAGTCAACTACCCATGTATTATATTCCAGCTAGATGTCATCATGCACTCACCTCCCATGAAACAATAGAACAATAGTATAATATAATCTTAACATCAATGCCATGATGTTACAACAGTCGTAAAGCGCATGCTGGAAAAGTCTCGCTGTCAGAGTGTAAATTAATATAGTTTGTGTGGAAGTGTGTAGTGATACAACAACTAGACATCAAAATGGAAGCAGACAGATGGACAATAACCGAAAAAAGCCGCCTATACTGTCGCAAGCCAGCACCCAGCATTATGTTAGCAATAATGAACCATCTGAAGATGAACCTGAAAAGGTTCGTAAACCGGTTCATGAAATAAAACATAATTATTCAAAAAACTGACTGGTTGCAGTTTTGTATAACTTATTTACATTATTCAATACATTTTGAGCAAGCAGTAAACTAAACTGAACCAAGGAGAATTTTTGAAAGGGAATTACATTACATTATATTTTTATTACATTATTAAAGTGCACATAAAAGTAATAAAATGCTTGAAGTTTGCAAATCAAATCATAATTCTGTTAGAGATGGCAAAAGGACTTGGAAGATCTGTTGAATGGAATGAGTAGTGTCTTGAAAATATGTTTTAAAAAGAATATCAAGAAAACAAAAATAAGGTTAACAGAATTTAGTCATATCAATTCAGAAGATACTGAGGGAGTTATATTAGAAATTAGTTGAATTCTTGGGTGTCTTCCAGGGTTCCGTCTTGTAGGTTCTCCGTGATATTTTGGCAAACAGACTCATTACCAACTATAGGTGGTTCCTGATGGCAGCTGCTCTGCTGTTGTCAGTGCTATTCCCTCCATCACTCTGCTCCTATTGCTGTCTGAGTGGTGACTGTAATAGGGGTGGTAACGCCTACCTGCAAACTGTAGTCTCCAGTGTCAATGTTATTGTCACAGTCTGATATTCATTTTTTACCCTAATTTAAATAGCCACTTTAGTCATGTAATCTCAGAAGGAGGGAGATTGCCTGACTATCTTGTTTTTGTTGTCATCTGTAGTATGTCCAGTTTTTATGCTGTGGCATCTATTTCTACCATGAATACAGTTTACCCAACATATGGATACTTCACCACATTTATAAGGGATTGGGTAGATACATGGTTTGGGGGACTAGATCATTCTTTACTGAGCATAGTAATGTCAATGTCTTGCAGGTGGTGGGATACATTTTTAACTTTGAGATGTTCTAAGGTTCTTCCAACTTTTCTTGAGATGTTGCCAACAAATGGGATGCTTGATAGTGATTTGTGTCCTCTCTTTCTTCTTGCTGTTGTCTAGATACAACCTGCCTAAACTCACATCTTATATGATTGCTACTGTACCCAATTTTTTGGAATATTGTCTGCAAGTATTTCAGCTCAGTTGGAAGACTATCTTTGTACAGATCCCTGTTTACAAGTTTGCATAAAATGACTTCATGATAGACATTGTAGTGACTACTGGAATCATGTAGATACAGATTAGTGTGTATAAGCTTTCTGTGCACACTGTGTCTCAGCTTTCCATTTGGTTCCATTTCACCAGTTTGCTAAGAAATGGGAGGGTGCCATCCTGTTCCAGCTCAATGGTAAAGCAAGTAATTCAACACCAACCTGACAAGACTCTTTGAGTTTGTGCTCACCTCAATTTATCTTCTGTTTGATGGAAATTATTATTATAAAATGGATGTGTCACCATGTATTATGATGTGGATGACACATTTGTCATTTGGCACTGTGGATGGGACAGATCAGGTGAATTTCTCCATCACTTTGCAACATTCCCTTGCCTGTACAGCCCTTGATACCACATGTCTTAAAGTCTCATATCTCAGTTTTATGAAATAATATACTATAAAGTGACTTTAGGAAGGATGGTCCAAATGATGTACAACATGCTATTGTCAAAATTAATTGAGTCTTTTACACTTTATTTGCATGTTTTGATAACCAGATCCAGTTGTACAGTACACAGTTTATACAGGGAAAGAGTACCATATCTCTCCTTCCATGATCTTGTCCATAATGTAATAACTAAGGTATAAAACAGTGACACACTGTTCATTGGGGAATTACAGTGGCATATTATGCAGCATCAGAAATATAACATTAACAGTACATATGCTATAATTTTCAGCAAAGTCACCAAAATAGTTCACAACATTTGGAGAGTAATATTTGTGTAATATTATCACTTAGTGGTTGCATTTCTATCAGTTGAATGTGAACTGTTTGCATATTTTTATTCAAATTGGAATGGAGATGTTCACATCATGTGATACTGATCGACATAGTTATTGCATGTACAGACTTTTACCAGTAAGTGATACCAAGATGATGTGCAGTTGCTGTCTGAGCCCAGACTTTTAACTTGAATTGACATAGATGTGGTGACTGAGCACGACAGACTTCCACAATTAAGTTGCATGTTGTAAAGAGATATCCTTCTCTTGCATTACTTTTCCTCAACATTAGTAGTTGATACTGTACAGGATGGGCGTATGGGGGCAGGCGGTGGGCGTTGTGGAATAATAGGGTAATTTTTAGAGAAAGGCCATTTATTGGCTAAAGCATGTTGAATGGGGCTACATAGGCCTAGGGAGGTGAGGGTGAGCCAGAGCTTATAATTTGGTGAACATTGTTCGTGAAGCTACCGAAAGTGGTTGTCTGCCAAAACTAAGTCCACAGTGCCGCAGCACCGGGAGAAGCGGGAGATGTTCAATGCTACAGGGCGCGCATCCGACTCGCGGGTGAGCAAGAATGCAAGAGGGAGGGCCCAGCGACGGGCGGCCGGGTATATTCGACGCACCATGCGGCTTCCTCCACCCTGATTGGTCAGGACCGAGCAAACCGTGCGGGCGGCATGGAACTTTCCAGAGCGTTGCCTGCTAAGCGACGCCTGGGGCGGCGTTACCTCATAAGCACATGAGAGAGGCACGTGATCAAGGTGCCCTTCGTCGGTGCTGAATTCCTGTTACTAGAATGTGGGACGAAAGAATTTACAGGCAGCTAACACTGCCGGCCGTGGCTTGGCCGTAATGGAAAAATGAAGTTACCGGTTTGAGGCTCATATAATAAAGTAAAATCCCTTATTGTCTGGCTCATCCTTTACATTCCTCCCCCTTCCGTGGGAGCGGAGAACGTACGTGAATTCGCTCAATGTAATTATTATTTGAATGTAAACAAATGTATCTTGCAAAAGAAAGTGAACATCACATGATTAAGAATGGCCCTCACGGAAGACGGCAGGGGTCTTAATCTATGGGAGGGTATAGAGACTCTAAAGACCTCATAGGGGTTGCAAGGGGACTTACACATGTCAACAATATTGTGTGTATAAGAATCATCATAAAACATCGAAACATCGTAAAAAATCAGAACATCATAAAATATCATAGAATATCAAAACAAAATTAGAACAAAACATAACAGTGTGAATTAGGTAAACATGCTAAGTGTTCTTGTTGCTAAGATGAGGTAAAAATGTCTTTTTTTTGCTTTTGTTTGAATAAGTTGAAAATGTAAACATATCACCACAGATGAGTCAATGCGGGGGCGAGTGGCGCGAGGCGGCGTGGTGTGTTGTCCTCAGCGGGCAGCGCGCAGGCTGCCGGCGGGAAGGGGGCGTGGCCGTGGCCAGGTCCGCACACTGGAACTCAGCGCAGGGAGGGCATGAGGGGAGATTCAGACGTTTCAAACACTTTAAAAAGGGGAGTTATCACTAAGGAAACACTTCACTATACTACACTAGTTTTTCCACATTAGGTGATATTAGAATTGCACTCTTAAAACTAAGGGAGGGCACATGCCTGATAGGTTCTTGTTTTCTATTTTTTGTTTAGTTCATGGCTGTTTGCCATTAATTTAAGTGTGCCAACAGGCGAACGTAAGAAATTTGTCCTTTTTTCATTTTTTAGCAAGTCATCAATTGACGATAGTAGGTGATCATTTGATATGTTAGGCAAAGGTGGCAAGTTAGCTGACAAGGGAATCATGAAAAAGCTCCCAGGTATAAGAAACATAAGTGGCGCGAATACTATGTGAGTAAGCCGTGGAGGCATAAAAGGTTATAAGTGGTGTTCCAACAGGAACCATTTGCAGAAGATCTGCGCGGAGCCTACGTCAGAGTGGCAGCTGACTGCAAGGCCGAATCTCATGCTGCGTCAGAAAGGCGCGCGGCAGATAACTTCCAAGGGCAGCGCCGCGTCAGAGCTGCACGCGGCAGCTGAGAAGCGAAGACGAGGCGGCTACGTGCGCACGTGCGCGGCGCAGGAAGCATGCGTCAGATGTAAGAGCGAGAGAGAGCGATGAACCCTACCGACGCTGTTCACTGCGCTGTCTGTATTTTACGCTCTCTCCACATGTTCTTGGGCTCCTGCGCCAGATGAGCGTATTTATGTGCTTCAGAGTGACGTACATTAATGTCACAAAGTGGAATAGATGTACCTCATCGACATGGTTTTTTTTTCAACGATGACCAACAAAATAGAAGTGGGATTACTCGTGACATCACGCTAGATGAGTTGTTACAGAGGGTTCTGTTTAAAATTACGTTATGCATCAGTAAATTGGTTCATAACATGAAAATATAAAAATGAGTTACACAAATATTATGAATTGCTGCATATGCTATATCAATACGCAAACAAAGAAAGTTAAGTGCCTCTTTGGGCTGACCCTAACGTGTAATGACGTTCACATTATGAGAAGTTTCTCATGCACCAATGTATTTGCTGAACATATCAAGTGAAATTGACAAAGAAAAGTGACACCAGTTTGGTGCAGGTGGGGTGCAGATTGTGTCGTTGGATGTAAAGGCTGTTGCTAACAAGAGGAGAAAAACAAAACTCGACAATAATCTAGAGATTTCCATAGTGGGAACAGAAAGTGTAAGGAATTGAATTAGAGAAGACTGAACTGAGCGTAATTTCTGAAGGACTTTTCCTTTATGAAGGTATAGTGCACGGCGCATCGTTGACACGACATTATCGCCTACTTAACTGTGTAAATGACAATTCTGCGACTCCAAGATAGCTGCTGCTTACTTCTTCCTAAAACACGACTTCTCTCACTTAAAACAAAACTTTACTGCGCGACAAAATTCACCGCCTTTATCCTCTCAACATCTTGCGACTAACTTTACTTTACAACCAAATTCGCCGTCTTTATCCTCTGAACATCTTGCGACTAACTTTACTTTGCGACCAAATTCGCCGTCTTCATCCTCTCAACATTTTGCGACTAAACTCGCCATCTCTATAACTCCATGGTGCTGGCCTCACTGGGCCCAGCTGGTTGCTTAAAACTCCGTCTATCATTGGTTATCTCGCAGTGTCCTGGGACATGTCATACAGTTAAATGCTAATACTTCAGTAGTCGGTATTCCTTCGGAAAATACAATGGGAAACAGTGTCAAAGAAGGCTCAAGGTTTGAACAGAGATTTCCGCTACTGGTGTTTAGCTGCGGGCTAGACGCGGTTCGCGTCTGATGGTGCCTGATCAGCTGTCGTCAGAGAGCACGGAACACTGTTCTCGTGAACTCTTCTTCGACATGGAAGATCAAAGTCTGGGCTGAATAGTTTTGTGTCTGTTGAAATTTGACAGATGAAAGTGGGTAGGATGGACTATGCCGCGAAACGGAAAAGTGAAGGAACGACACAGACAGCTAAGGGACCGCGCGGGTGCCAGCCGCGTCACGTAAGATACGTGCCCTCGCAGGTGGTTCTCTTGTTCATCCAACAGACTAGGTATATGGCCAAAACTTGCTCGTTCTGTGGGTGTGATTCACTCTGTTTACGTTATCTATCACGGGGGTAGGCATGTGGTATGTCCCTCCAGATAAACATTCAAATACAAATCAAAATAAAGCATGGTTACATCCTAAACTACTCTTCCAAAACAATTTATCACCCAAGACATCATTATTATTAAACAAATAATTGGCAGTACTCGGGAACTTACTCTAGCATACTTGAAATCCTACAAAATGATTATCCTCATCAATATAGTAACACAGCGACACATGGAAACACTAGGTTGATACAAATACTAAATTACTGGTGCTGGCAAAACTTTAGCAAAATTCTCTAAATAGGTAGTAATAAAACAGTCAAAATGAACACCAATAAGATAATACATGGACTTAAGTAATTGGACACAAGGAATTAGTCATAAGCAAAAGTGTAAAATATTATTTCTTTCAAACAAAACTTCCTTATCCTCCAGTTACATTTCGTAGCAAAATGAGTGTAAGTATCCCTTGGTATTCCCTTATGCTCTCATTTTCATCTCCATACCAACTGATCTTTGGTACTTCTACCCACAAGAAAACTGTCATTGAGTAATGGCAATGTTGTGTGTAATGCTGTGGAATAGTGTGATGTCACATTAATGCTTCCTTTAACAAGACTCTGATGAAATGTGGTTTTGTGTCGCCTCCAATAAACAGACCAATAACTATTAAACATGTGATATGCTGTTTGCTGTGTTGATTTGTTTTTGCAAATATTTGTGATTATCAGTCACCCAGTCAATCATTCAAGGATGTGATTGTTGTTCCTTTTGTTAATTCTCTCACTTACCTGCTTCCATATAATCAATATTGGCGGCTCGACGAAGCTAGTTGCATCTCGGAAGATGTCGATATGACTTACCTGTCGGTGCTTTGGTTTATAATAAAATTAGAGTCCATTTGTCATATAAAAAGTGTGTAGGGAGCAAAGTAAGTTCCTCACTATTGAAAATGTGCATAAAGTTATTCAAAGGGTTTGTTATATAATGGTTAAGAATTTCTGTGTTGAGATTTAGTGCAGCTTGAGGTGCTAAGGTGCGACAAGCGTCGCGCTCGTGAGATTGTAAGTTGCTGACAGCACAGCTGACAGTACGGCTGCGTCCGGTTTCACTGGCTCGGCGGCAGAACTGGTGTTCACGCTGGGTCCGTCCTCTGCTACGCATGGAATTAATCTCTTGGTACAGTCACAAAATTTCCTTCCAGAGTTATCCTATGTTGTTCACGACAGTTATGCATGGAGGGTGATCTTTTGTAAGGGACTCTAATAACTTCTATCGCTAGAGGTCCCAAAACTATCGGGTTCCAATTATTTTACATAAACACTCTGTTCTTCTAAAATTTAGGTAACTGGCAGGTGTTAGGCTTCTATAGAAACTGTATTTTGCGATGGCATTCCAAACCCAACTCCTTAGCAAACGCGTTTCCCACACAGCGGTCGTTTACAGGACAGATATAGCGACAAGTGCTGGCTTCCTTGATGCCATATAGATCTGTTTATTAACCGTGGTGGTCATACAACATAGCCGGAGATCGATCTGAAATTCCAATGTTTTCTAATCCTGATGGCTTAGACAATGCGTACCAGGAAAAAGTTCTCTGTCACGATTTTGTTCCTTACTGAAAACACGGATAGACAACACAAATAGATTCTGTAGGGCAATATTAAGCTGGTGATTTTATTTCTATAACTATCCCTTTAGGTTTGCTGTTTAAACTGCAACGTACGAATGTGTAGAGTGGCTGACGCACGTGGCGTGCAGGGCGAAGGGAGGGTGGTGAGGAGGGGCGAGGGGAGAGCTGCAGATGCTGTATGCGCCAAAGACAGAGGCGGTGGGCGGGGAAGTGGGAACTGCAATGGCCGCTCTCTCGGCAGGCCGGTGAGAGGGAAGGGAAGGGGGCCGCGTCGCCAGCTGACAGGGAGGGGCGGGACTCGCCGCATGTGAACAGCTGTAGACAACAGCGGTGGTATTTACGCAACTCCTTCTGTGGCATTTAAAATACAGAAATACGTGGTACCAAGAAAACTTACCTTGTTGTCTGTTCACATCGCATCATGAAAACAATAAAATAGCACTTGCGGAAGACTCCTTTTACTTTAGAGTAACCTATTTGTTGTTTAACTTGGACATACTTATTCTTGTTATTATCGTTGTGTGATCATTTAGCAAAACATACATGTAATTGGGCATATTTCAAAGGACAGGTAGACGGCAGCATGTAGTCACTGATCTACTGGCAGTTACGAAGGCGTGTTACTATCATGTTTTTATGGTAAAGCTTTAGTAGCTGTGTTCGTGCACTATTTACTAAATTAACAGGTGAAAAGTGAATCCCTTTGATATATTCTAGATTAACTGATTCTTTCTCTAAGTGTTCTGTTGACAAGGACAACTTTCCCCTTAATTCCATGATTAAAGAATGTTTGTGTTTTTAATTCTCGACTGCTACGATAACATTACTGGAGACGTTAAATGACAAAATGATTACATAACTTCAATCACTTCCATTAACATGTGACGTCATAAATTCTATTACCAGTTACCAATGGTTGCCAATTCTTATGTCTACTTAGAACTAACATGCACAACTTAATTAAAGGTATAGTAACGACAGTGTTTTCCGTCAATTGATTCTCTTACTTCATGCAGGACTTTTTCAACTGTTTACATACCATTTCAGACCTACTTTCTGGAACGCAAATCATAGGGGTTTGACCTTAGAGCATATCTACATTGCTGTCTAGGCGGTTGTATTACCTTCTTTCTTGCTTTTTTGGGTGGAACTACTGGCATAATAGGCCGAGCTTCTCCAGTCGGAATTCCGTGCTGAACCAAATTCGTAGCCTGTAGAAACTGCCTCTCTTCAAACAACCATGAAAATTCCTCTAATACTGGCTGCAACATCCTTTTCTCCTCACCGTTTAAATGACCTAACTTCTCTGCTGACTGACTCCTTAACGTCGACGCGACATATCGCACTTCTCTAACTGAACATTTCTTTCTTCTCCTTCCTTTCTCATCTTTATCTCGCTGCTTCTCAGCTCCTCTTATTTCCTCAAAAATTTCCTGTCCACTGGCAACAATAGTACCCTTCGGTATCACAACATCTTTTACACCAAAATTATCTATACTTACTGGTATCGCAAAATACTTCTGTCTCCTCTCCGGTAGGCAGATACTTCTCTTTATATGTACTGACTGACGATCTAAAACATCATTCTGGGTGAGTGGGTCAACCAGAATGTCTGTCTTAGGCTGTTCTTGATTTTTGACATCTATCCAGAGAATCTTTCCACTTCCGCCTTTTATCCTCTCAGGGTCAGTGGTTTTTATCGCTCACATCTGTGGTTTTATGGGAGACTGCGAACGGCGCCTTTCGCAGTTCCCTTACGTCTGACTGGGGTGCGCACTGCCAAATCGGTGAATTGCTTCGCCGAACTGCACAGTTAGCGTTCGATAATCCACTATCCCCTGATAACGGTGCAGGAAGTCATTCCCTAGTATGATGTCAAATTCACCCTTCTTTAGCCTTACTACCTCCATCCTCTGACTGTATTTACCCTCATCGATTTGCAGATTCACTACACGCGAACCTGCCGGGACAATTACTTCCTCTCCAAGGCCACTGATATGGTACCAGGGTGGCTGTAACACCCTTCGATCATTTTTCTCCACAAACAATACACTAACTTGAGCACCAGTATCAACTAAAATTCTAACTAGTTTGTTCCCAAGTACACCAAATAGACTAACGTGTTCCACCTCTTTATACTTTTTGGTCCTAACAGGGCGTATTATTTTTGTCGGGGGTGCGGGTGGGTGGCGGAACCTGCCCCCTAAGCATTTCACTGATTCGACCCCGCGTTGCGGTGGTGGCCGCGCATCTGATTAGAGAATGGTGACTTTGTGGGGCAAACATTATTAGCATGACCTACTGTCTGGCAAATAGTGCAATGCGGTGCACGACAGTGCATTGCCATATGGTTGGGCTTCCCACAACGCTGACAAAATACTTCTTTTGCTGGGACCGGTACTGGGTCTGATGGGCACGGAGCGGCAGCGCAAAAACGCAACACCTCTTCGCATAGCATTGCCAAATGAACAGCTTCAAACAGAGAAGTGGGGGAGGCTGCTTTGACTTCTCCTCCGATGCGGGGGTCAATACCACGAACAATACTGATAATATTTTTCAAATTTTGGACACGTCAGTATTATCTCAGGTGTTTTTCTGAAAAATTTCATATAATTTTATGCACAATATGTTATATTTTAAGCTTAAAATTTGTTTAATTTCAAGCTAAAATTTCTGAAAAGGAATTATTTTGTTTTTGTTGTTAAATTGATATGTATAGCTCTGAATGTACTTTTTTTATTTAGAAACATTTGAAAATTATGAATTATTTGGCACACTTAAAATTTCTATTACTAATTATGCAATCTAGTACTGTTTATTATGTTTAGTTCTGGATTTCTGGAGTCATCTATAAAATAATACTCTAAACTAATAGAAATTCATATGTCAAGAAAAACTGTAAGAACTTTGGCATATTGTTATTACCGCAGAGTGAAGGGTGTAGGTATGCCTCTGATGTGATTGGACATATTTTTGTATTTTGGGTGAACAATGTAATTTTGGCTTTGTTAATGTGAAAATTCTTCCCATCCTCCACCGTGTCCACATCTCAAAAACCTCCAGCCTCAGCCTTTCTCTGTCTTCCTTCCAGCACCATACAGAACACTCCATACAAGATTTTTTATGAGTCTTTTCCTCAATTCTCTGTCCATACTGCTTTTGCCATTGCTATCCTTGTTTTAATTTCTGTGTTACACTTCCAGTTGGTGTCAATCCTGATTCCAGGATACTTAAAATTTTGCATCTGTTCTAATATTTCTCCATTCAGCATAATTTTTATTTCCTTACCTCCTCCTAGTGCCAATACTGTTTTTTTTTGTGTTGATTTTCATTACACAACTTTTTCCGTCAGCGTAAATGGTGTCCACTAAATCGTGTAATTCTTTTTTCTGTATGGCTGGAAGCACCATGTCATCAGCAAACCTCAAACACCCTACTCCTCTTCCTCCAATTTCTACTCCTTTGTCATCCAATGAGCATTGGTCAACCATATTTTCCAAATAGGGGTTGAAAAGGGTAGGTGACAGGCAGCATCCTTGTCTTACTCCTTTTCCTAGTCCAATCCAGTTTCTCCTCTCACTTTAACTGAGGCTTTTTGATTCAGATATAAAGAGTTCACAAATCTTCTGGTTTTCCAGTCCTCTCTCTTTCCCTCATTATAGTTGCCAGCTTGTCCCAAGCCACAATGTCAAATGCCTTTTCTAGGTCAATGAAGCACATATAGAGGTCTTTAAATTCAGTGCATTAGTATTTGTAAAGTGACTCTTTCATATAGTGTTCATTAAAAAATGATGATCATTCCACTTGGGACCTGTGGAATGGTACATTAGCTTATTTGTTTTAGTTTTAAATATTTGTCATGTAGTGTCGTTTTTCTGACATGTTCTACATCCTGGAGGACCTCCTCACTATGGATCATTTGGAATGAAAGTAAATCTAATCTTATCTAATCTAAATCATTACTGTTGTCAGAAAGTCCTCAGGCCATTCACCACTGTCATATATTTTATTACGTAACCTCAATATTTCTCTTATTCCATCTTGGTTGAAGCATTTTAATAATTCTCCTGGTATCGTATCTGTACGTACTGCTTTGCCATTTTTCATTGCAGCTATGGCATACTTTACTTCTTCCATTAAAATGGTTGGTCCTTTCTCGTCATCACTTACACTGTTGAGTGATTCAAATTCCAGAGTTTCTGGTTTGTGATCTGTGTCATATAGCTCTTTTAGATGTTCTTCCCATCTCTGAAGGACATTGTCACAATCTTTGTACACTACCTCCTCATCTTTACTCAAAATTTACGTAGTAGAACTTCCTGCTCTGTTTCGATCCCATGTCATAGTCTTTACTCTGTTGTATAGTAAGTTGTATCTTCCAGATGTACTAAATAATAAATCTATTTCTCTATAGTCCACCAATGAAAAGGAAATACTTGCTATAGTCAAAGAGCTGACACCCAGATTCTCTGTTGGCACTGACAATATTGACAATATTCCTGACTACATCTTAAAGAATTGTGCTCCCCACATAACCAGGCCACTTGTTGTCATCTGTAACTGTTTTCTGTCAGAAGGGGTGTTCCCAGAGAAATTGAAGACCACAAAAGTAAAACGTCTGTTCAAGAAAGGGATAAAAACAGAAGTATCAAAGTACAGGCCTATTTTGCTACTGTTTGGTTTTTCAAAAATAATTGAAAAACTCTATCATAAAAGACTAATCAATTTCATAGAAAAAAATAATTACTTCTCAAATACACAACACAGATTCCGAAAATCTAAATCTATTGAGACTACTATTTTTGCATTCCTAAATAAAGCCTTAAATGCTATAGACAGCAAAGAGCGTATCTCAGCCATATTTCTAGACCTCTCTAAAGCATTCAATGTCACCAGCCAAAATGTCTTCCTTAAGGAACTTGAATCTGTAGCTATTAGGGGTTCAGCATATGAATGGATCAAATCATATCTCCAAAATAGAGAGCAAGTAGTTGAGTTAGCTATCCGAGAAGGAAACAAGATAAAGCCCTACTGCTCAGAAAAGCAGAACATTAACCCTTTATCTGCTCTGGACGTGTTAACACGCGTGCCTTTGTACCCCTCCCTGTGTGCTCTGAATGTGTTTACGTGCACCACCAGTCCTTCTACCTGGTACTCTGAACCAGTCTATGCTGGTGGTGCACGTAAACACGTTCAGAGCACAAAGGGACAGGTACAAATACGCATGCGTTAACACATCCAGAGCACTTAAAGGATTAAGTACTGTGTACCACAAGGCTCCATTCTAAGACCATTATGTTTCTACTCTTTGTAAATGACTTGGAACTGACCAGTCCATGCTATAGTTGCATAAAATTCACAGATGACACAAAAGTGATAGTAAAAAGGAAGGACCAGAGAAGAATTATTGCATGAGATTAAAAAACATACCACCCATATTACAGGATGGTTTTCTGGAAACAGTTTAGTAATAAACACAGAAAATCCAATTACAGTTCACTTACACACAGTGCAAAATAAATGCCCATTAACACCAGACATAGAGTTATTTACCAGAACCCTTGAAAGTGTAAGATCTACAAAATTTTTGGAATGTGGATCCAGGAAGATCTAAGATGGATCCATCATGTAAAATACATTACAAATAAATTGAATACCATTTGTTATACTATCAAAGTTCTTTCTGGTTGCACATTGAAAGAGACACTAAAAATGTGTACTTCACCCAAGTAGAATCTTTATTGTGATATGGCATAATCTTTTGGGGAAATGCATCTGCCAGCAAAAGTTGTTTTATATGCCAAAAGAGAATTGTAAGAGCCATAGAAAATGCTACCATAAGAAGCTCATGTAAGCCCTTATTTAAGAAACTTGACAGCTTTCCACTATCAATTCTTTATATCTTACAAATAATAATATTTGTTAGGAAAATCTTAGAAAATAGCGACACTCTTGTATTGACTAACCAGAGTATCCATCCATATAACACAAGAAGAACACATGATATACATGTTTAATATGTGTACACAACACTCAAACAGAATGGACTACTGCAAACAGGAAACAGACTGTACAATAAGCTACCTAATAACATTAAAACAATAAAAGGCACTTCAAAATTTAAAACTGCTCTCCATAACTATTTATTGCAAAACTGTTGCTATAGTATAGATGAACAATTTGAAACATAAAAATATGTTCTGTCCATGTTCTGTACTTTGTATGTAAACCTGAACACCTTGATACAGAAGTGTGCCATCACCTTTACTGTTTTACTTTAGAAATAGATATTTAAATGTATATTGTACTTTTGAATTTCCATGTTATTTGTTTATATGCTTCTTTCCCTTAATAATGTGAACTTATTTAGAACTACTGTACAATTCTGAATTTTTCACAAGATATGCATCTATACATTTTTTTGTTTCTTGGCATTACACATATATTATATGGACATTTGCATCATTATAATATCACTGTCATAATCATTTTAACCATGTATCATCTCATCTCCATTTTTGACTTGTCCTGTATCATCATGTTCTTCTCTGCACACAATGTATGGTCTACAGGATAAATAAAATTACAAATTACATTAGATAAAGTAGTCCAAAATTGGTCTAGCGCAGTATTGGTTTTACTGATATATTTTAACAGGCCTGTAAAACACAAAAGAATACCCATCACTCCAGCAGTGACAAAGCAACGCTGCTGCCTGGAGCTAGTAGCCAGAACCAACCAGAGTGGTGCTATCATTGCTGGAGTACTGGTTATTCTTTGTGTTTTCTATCCTATTACTACATACCAGTAAAACAAATCTCATACTAGGCTAATTTGAGACCGCTCTATCTAATAGGCATGTAAAATTCCACTTTAAAAATAATTTTGTTTGTACAGTATTTTTAGGCTGACTCCAAATATGCACTGCAAAAATGAAATTACAAATAAATATATATAAATACCATATGAAAGGAGCCCTCTCTCTGAGAAGCTGAAGTGTTGAGTTGTTGACAGACACATACAAAAAAGGAAGAAAACTTGCCAGTTTTCAGAATGAATTCTTTCTCAAGCTAGAGTATGCACACGTGTGTGTGCTCTAACTTGAGGAAGGATTCATTCTGAAAGCTAGCAAGTTTTCTTTCTTTTTTGTGTGTTGATAGCTCAGCCCTTCTCGTTTTCAGTGAGTTGTCTCCTTTATTTACTTTATACCAGAATTTTCCTACTATAATTAATTATATAAAGCTTCTGTTGTGTTCTTCAGTCTGAAGACTGCTTAAATGCAGCACTCCGCAATAATTCTGTTCTGATGAATTCTAATAGGGTTACACTGAGCATGTTACAGACATTCCATCTACAGGATGAAAGTGGCATCTGCTCAAGATTATCGATGGCTATTCCTTATTGTTTTCAAAACATATTTTTCTAGGAAAGGTAACCATTAAAAGAAGTGGATGGATGTGGAGATCCTTGTCAAAGTTTGTACACCACATTGAAACCAGTGGATGAAAGTGTATAACCTTGTCAAAAAATATATACTTTCATTTACTTATTGTAATCTACATCTAGTTCAAAATCAAACAATGGAAATTCCTGGTTGGTATATCCACAATATAAGGAAAAGGATAGATTGCTACTCATCATTAGGCATAATGGAAAAGCTGTTCCACATTAGCTTTCCATGCTCTGCAAACTACTGTGAAGTGCACAGCAGAGGGTACATCCCATTGTACCAGTTACTGGGCTTTCTCCCATTCCATTCACATGTGGAGAGTAAGAAGAATGAGTGCTGAAACACTTCTGAGCACACTGCAATTAGTGCAATCCTGTCTTTGCAATCTCTTTTGGAGGTATACATACAGGGTTGTAGTGAAGTCCTAGATTTGTCACTGTAAGTTTGCTCTATAAACATTAAAAGTAGGCGCTCTCAAGATAGTTTACATTTATCTTCAATCTTCCAATTCAGTTCTTTCAGCATCTATTGACACTGTCCCAAGGGTGATATCACTATGTGACCATTTGTGCTGCCATTCTTTGTATCCACTCAGTATCTGCTGTTAGTTGCTTCATTATAGATAATTGCAAAAAATCTGAGATTACTATTAATTTTGTCTGCAAGGTCATTAATGTACAACATGAACAGCAGAAGTCCCAACACTCTTTTCTGGGCACACCTGAAGTCATTTCTACATCTGTCAATAACTGACCATCCGAGATAACGTGCTATGGTCTGCTCCACCACAAATTTCTTAATCCTGTAGCAAATCTTAATGGAGACCCCAAATCAATATACTGTACTTCTGATAATAAGTATATGTGTGTTATGTGGTTTAAATGTCTTTTGGCAGACAAGAAATGCTGCATTTATATGACTGCCTTAATCCATGGCCTTTAGGTTGTCAGGTGAGAAAAGCCTGAGGTGACTTTCACATGACTGATGTTTTCAGAAACTGTACTGGTTGGCATGGAGGAAGTTTACTGTTTGAGACTCCTCATTAAGTTTGAGGACAGAAAATGTTCTAAGATTTTGCAACAAATGGATGTCAAGGATAATGGACAGTAGTTTTGAAGACCACTTCTACTTCTCTTTGTAGATGGGTGTAACCTGTACTTTCTTCCAACTACTGGGGATGGTTTTTTTGTTTGTGGGATCTAAACAGATTATAGTTAAAAGAGGGGCTAAGTCAGCTGCAAAGTTAGAAAATATTCTGATAAGGATTTCTTTTGATCCTAAAGCTTTATTCAAAGATTTCAGCTGTTTCTCAATTACATGGACACAAATACTCATTTCACGTACACAAATACTCATTTCACTTATGAGTGTTATGATAATTAAATTGGGACAATTCTCCTGGATTTTCCTTCATAAAGAAACATTTGAAAATGGAGTGAAGTATTTCTGCTATTGCTTTGCTACCCTCAGTTCCAATTACTGTCTCATCCATGAGTTACTTAATACTACCATCAGTGCCACTAGCAGCCTTTACATATGACCAGACTCCTTCAGACTTTGAGAAAGATCTTTTGATAATATTCTGCTGCAGTAGTCAGTGAAGGCTTCACACATTGCCCGCTTGACAGCTAAATATATTTCATTCAGCATCACTGTATCTGCAGCCCTATGCTTTGTTTTACATCTTTCATGCAGTATTCTCTGTTACTTTTGAAGTTTCTTCACAGTGCCTGTATATTTACTTTTACTAGAAAAATACATTTTTAAAACAATAGTTTTACTATTACCAACATAGTATGTACATTTTATTATGATAATTATCAGGTTATCACTGGCAAGAATGGTGATGAAGTACAGCCGGTGACACATAAATCAAGACAGTATAGATTTAAAATAACAATATCAGAGAAGGAAATTTGCTACTCACCGTCTCACCGTATAGCGGAGATGCTGAGTCACAATAGGCACAACAAAAAGATTCATACAATTATAGCTTTCGGCCATTAAGGCCTTTGTCAGCAGTAGACACACACACACACACACACACACACACACACACACACACACACACACACTCATGCAAATGCAACTTGCACACACATCTGCAGTCTCAGAGAGCTGAAACCACACCGCCATTGTGGTTTCAGCTCTCTGAGACTGCAGACGTGTGTGCAAGTTGCATTTGCATGTGTGTGTGTGTGTGTGTGTGTGTGTGTGTGTGTGTGTGTGTGTACTGCTGACAAAGGCCTTAATGGCCGAAAGCTATAATTGTGTGAATCTTTTTGTTGTGCCTATCATGACTCAGCATCTCCGCTATATGGTGAGTAGCAACTTTCCTTCTCTGATATTGTTACATTCCATCCTGGATTTTCCATTGTTAGATTTAAGGTAAGCTACTCAGTACAAGCATCAATACATAAATTAAGAGAATATACATTTTAAAAAATCTACTCGCCAAGTGGTGGCTGAAGAAAAGACATATAAAAAGATAGAAATTCACAAGCATTTGGAGCCAGTGTCTCCTTCTTCTGGCAAAAGAGTTGGAGGGAGAGGAAGAGAGATGAAGGAAAAGGATTTGTGAGTTTTAGGAAATGGGGAGAGATATGGAAAAGGTACCCAAAACAACAGGTCAGGGGAGACTTACTGGAGGGGTTGAGAAAGAAATACTGGTTGTATATATAGCTGGTGATTTTGGCAGTACTTCACAATTGCTAAATATGTATCAGAATTGACTGATGACCATAGCTGTTAAGTCCCATAGTGCTCAGAGCCATTTTGTCTGAGAATTCGATATACATTCAAAACCTCTTCCCCTCTCTCTCTCTACCCATCTCCTCATCCTCTTTCTCTTTGTTGATTTCCTCCTCCTCCCCTCCCTCTCTCTGTGCATCACCTCCCTCCTCTCTCTGTCCATCTCTCCCTGCCTCCTCTCTGTGTCCACTGTACCGTTCCCCTTCCCACCCCCTCTGTTCTCTTATCCCTCTCTCAGACATTGAGGCTTGTTTATTGTTGTTGGTAATAAAACCTTCACTAGGAACTGAAGTCACTTAAAATGAATGGGTAAATCAGTTGGATCATTGGTAAAGTGGTATAAGAGAGACCTCTCCAGGTGTTGGATCTGTGAGGATAGTAACTTCAATGAAAGTATTCCACACTCTTTTAATCTGCAAATGGGTGGGGTTACAGAGTTTCAGATGATCTAGATTTGCAGTAGCATTCTAATTATAAGCCAACAAGCCATAAATCCATCTTTCTTGTTTTCTGTAAAACCAATGCCAAGGAAGAAAACAAAACAGCACATTGTTGTTTAGACAATTTGTTGTTGGAATTATATGTAAGGAGAAAGGATACATATGTGAGAAATAATTTGGCTAATGGTTTACATGCCGTGCTATCGTATTTGAAACTGACTGTGAGAAAGAGCATGAAACAACAATTTTCACAGCACAGTGGAGAATTTTCTTTCTTGCAGTTGGTTTTAATACAAAACCTGAATACTGTTGTTTAAAAAAATATATAGCCTATCTTTGTCAAAATGTTCATTAAAGTATCATCTTAAAATTTGAAGTGGATCAGTCAGAACATTTTGAGATTTTTGATAACAATATTTCCCTTTGATATTTTACACATATATTTATGCATTATATATATTAACACATAGAGTTTGATCAGCTGAGTGATCAGTAGGGAATCATGTAACAAGTTGAAGGAAATTGGTCAAGAACTTTCCAAGATTTCTGATCATAATTTTTCCCCTCTATGTATTAAATATAAATTTATATGCTACATCATCTACATCTACATGGCTACTCTGCAAATCAGACTTAACTGCTTGACATAGGGTTTATTGAACCACTTTCATGATAATTCTCTGTTAGTCCACTCTCAAACAGCACATGGAAAAACAAATACCTATATCTTTCTATGTGAGCTCTGATTTTCCTTATTTTGTTATGTTGATCATTTCTAACTATGTAGGTTGATGTCAACAAAATATTTTCGCATTTGGAAAGGAAAATTGATGATTGAAATTTTATGAGGAGATCCAGCTGCAATGAGAAATGCCTTTGTTTTAATGATGTCCACCCCAAACCCTATATGATGTCTGTGACAGTCTCTCCCCTGTTTCTCAATAATACAAAACATGCTGCTCTTCTTTGAACTTTCTTGATGTACTCCGTTAAGAAATTTTTGAAATTTTTGGTAAAAACCTTTCCACTTTATGTCAAACAATGGAAAATCCAGGATGGAATGTAACAATACTATGAAAAAGATAGTTACTATTCACCATACAGTGGAGATGCTGAGTCACAGATAGGCGCAACAAAAAGACTGTCATAAAGTGAGCCTTTGGTCAACAAGGCCTTCATCAAAAATAGACAACATACACACATGCACTCCCTCTATACTTGATGTAAGCCTTGTTGGCTGAAAGCTCACTTTATGTCAGTCTTTGTGTTTTGCCTATCTGTGGCTCAACATTTTCAATTTATATATTACAAACAGTGCTATTTTTCTGTGGGAATGCTGGGGGATGCGTACCCCTAAACTTTTTCATCGACAAAGTAATTTTTTTTACGATTTTGAGAACTTGGAAGAGTGCCAAAGATTTATATCATGGACGTAAATTTCTTATTTCATTTTTTCATGTTAGTAATTGCAATACGAATGATACCATTGCAGTTTGTCGTGGGAAAAGCAATGTCATTGACTGTTTCAAGCATTTTGAAGCTGCAGCAACCATTCTCGACAACTGAATTGCTGGCAGCCAATTCGACAAGCATGTAGTGCCCTCACCCGCTAATAGTGGGTGATGGTAGTGCTAAACGGATATGCGTATGCTCAAATGCCGAGCTACCGATAGATTTCTCTATGGTCCTGCTGCCATGATCCTTCGCTATTCATTTCCATCTTTGTTTTTTTGTTCTTTATTCATTTGTGTTTGCTGTTCCATTCTTGTCAGTTGTGGAAAGTTTTACAGTGTGTCCTGCTTTCATTGCAACTTGTACGTTAAGTTGCAGGTGAGAGATGAGCAGAAAACGAAAAAACTATTTTACTTCTCGTCCTGCATCTAAAAAACAAAAAACTGTCAATAATTCGTGTGCGAGTGAAAAGCCTAGAAGTTCAACATCAGTGGATGATGAAAGTGAAACTGTAAACCTGAGCACTGATTGATTGGACTCACCTGTTTCATTTGACGTGTATTATAGGTCAATTGAAGTGTATGATACCATTTTCTTTTATTGTTCAGGGGTTGATGGGAATCGCATGCTTCATTTGAGGTGATGTAAGCTGAAGTGTTCAATACCACATTCTCTTGTATGTTTGGGTGTTTCTCGGTATCGCCTGCTGCTTCATTTGAGCTGTAGTAGAGTCAACTGAAGAGTCCAATACCATTTGTTTTGTAATTCGACATGTTGATGACATCATGGCTAAAAGCAGATGGATGGTATCCCATGCTTCAGTTATAAGCAATTTTCGCTGCATTATATCCAATGTGGGAGCATCCTCAAACTTTTTTTAGAAAAAAAGCACTGATTACAAATATATTTATACATTACATGCATTTAAAAATAAATAGCCTATGTCCGTCCATATGTACATTTGATTATCATGTAAACATCTGAAGTTAATTGGTCTAGAACTTTTTGAGATTTTTGCTAATAAAATTAAACAACAACTTGTCTTTATAAGTAATATAGATACATTACATTTTCAAACATTGATTATTTTTGTTGATATAATTTAAGCTAAGTTTCTGTTAAATATGGAATGATCATCTTAAGAAGTAAGATTCAAGGAATGTAACTGTAGAAAGAAAAACTATTATGTGGAGGCAATTTTTTGAAAAAATGAGTTAATTTAAATATCTAGGTGATCAGGTTAAGCATGAAAATTACAAAACAACCTACATTTCAGGAATGACAAAAACTGAAATAAATGGTTCAGAGGAAAACTCTGTGTTACCCCACTGTTATTGTGGCATCAATGCAAGGTATGTACTCTAATGTTTGACAAACTAAGATGCTAAGATGTTATAGATACTCTGAACTGAGATATTTTCATTATTGAGTACAACACCCACATCTCAATCAGAAGAAACATACTGACATCAACAAAAATTTAAGGTTGCATAATTAAAAATAATTCTGGAGCACAGCCCCAAAGGAGATCAGAATGTACAATTGCATAAATACTGTGCATGTCACTTTATGGTGCATGGCGGAAGGTACCCTGCACCATTACTAGTCTTTTCTTTCATGTTCTACTCTCAAATAGAGTGAGGGAAAAAAACTGCCTATACTCCTCCATATGAGCCCTGATTTCTTGTATCTTATCTTCATGATCTTATGCAAAATAAATTTTGGTGGCAGTAAAATCATTCTGTAGTCAGCTTGAAATGCCAGTTCTCTAAATTTTCTCAATAATGTTCCTTGAAAAGAACTCACCTTTACTTCAGGAATTCTCGTTTGAGTTCTCAAAGTGTCTCTGTAATACTGTCATATTGTTCAAATCTAATGGTAACAAATCTAGTAGCCCACTTCTGAATTGCCTCAATGTCTTCTCTTAATTTGACCTGGTGCGAATCCCAAACACATGAGCATAACTCAAGAATAGTTTGTACTAGTGTCCTATATGTGGTCTCCTTCAAGATGAACCACACTTCCCCAAAATTCTCCCAATATACCAAACCTGACCATTTGCCTTCCCTACCACAATCCTCACATGTTCGTTCCATTTTATATTGCTTTGCAATGCTATACCAGATATTTAAGTGAGGTGACTGTGTCTAGCAGAACACTAATAATGCTTTATCTGAAATTACAGGTTTGTTTTTCCTACAAATCCACATTAACTTATGTTTTTCTTCTTTTAGAGCTGGCTACCATTCATCACACCAACTAGAAATTTTTTCTAAGTGATCTTGTATCTTCCTACAGTCACTCAACTTTGACACCTTCCCAGAGACCACAGCATCATCAGCAAACAACCAGAGGTTGCTGCTCACCCTGCCTGCCAGATCATTTATGTATATACAAAATAACAGCTGCCCTGCTACACTTCCCTGGGGCATTCCTGATGATATCCATACCTCTGGTCAACATTCTTCCTTGAGGGCAACATACTCAGATCTATTATTTAAGGAGGGTTTGAGCTAGTTATGTACCTTGGAACCTGTTCCATGTGCTCATCATATCTTCATTAACAGTCTGCAGCCAGGTACTATGCCAAAGACTTTTTGGAAGTCCAGAAATATGTAATCTGCCTCTTGCCCTTCTTCCATAGTTCACAGTATATCGTGAGAAAAGGGCCAGCTGAGTTTTGCATGAGTGATGCTTTCAAAAGCCATGCTGATTCACGGACATAATCTTGTTGGTCACAAGGAAATTTATCATATACAACCTGAAGATATGTTCAAGAGTTCTGCAGCGAACCAATGTTAAGTGTATTGGTCTGTAATTTTGTTGGTTTGTTCTTTTTTCCATCTTATATACAGGAGTCACCTGTGCTTTCTTCCATTTGCTGGGACTTTGCACTGGGTGAGAGATTCGCAATAAATGCAAGATAAGTAAGGGGCCATTGCTGTAGAGTACTCTGCTGTAGAGTACTCTTTGCAAAGCCAAACAGGGATTCCTTCTGGGCCTGGTGACTTACTGTACTTGGGTTCAACTCCTTATGTTGTTTCTCTATGCCAGGGATACCTGGTACTATGTAATCTATATGGAAGTCTGTTCGATGGTGAAATGATGGTATGTTTGTATGATTCTCCTGCATAAAATTTAAAACTTCTGCTTTCATTTTGCTGTCTTCAGCTGCCACACCTGACTGATCAATGGGTGTCTGGATGGACACTTTAGAATCCCTTAGCAATTTTGCATAGGACCAGAATTTTCTCATGTTTTGGCCAGGTCTTTTGTTAAGGTATGATGGTGGTAGCTGTTGTACGTATGCTTTGTGCATAGATCTTTTCACTGATTCATGAATCTGTACTAACCTTTACCTGCTGTGATTTGTGCATTATCTTTTGAATCGAGAGTGCAACAGCCTTTGCTTCTTCAGCATTTTCTGAATTTTATTGTTATACCATGGTGGATGTTTTCTCTCCTTAATCCACTTACTAGGCACATAGTTCTTCAGATCATGATTTACAATCTGTTTAAACTTCACCCATAATTCCTCTATGTCCATATTACTGGAATTAAGTGATGTCTGTTCATTCACTACATGAGATGCTAACAACTGCTTATCTGCTCTTTCCAGAGGAAACACTCTCCTAGCCTTCTTGACTGATTTATTAACTTCTGTCATGATCACTGATCCCCATCTATTTACTGATGCCTTCAATAAGGTCTGGTCTGTTTGTGACTACAAAGTCTAAGGTATTTCCATTGCATGTGGGCTGCTAAACTGGCTGGTCAAGACAGTTTTCAGTAAATTTGTTCAAAAGTGTTTCACAAGACTGTCTGCATGTATGCCCTAGAATGAACCCACAGACATCCCACTCTGTAGTCGTTCATAACTAGGATGTCATATGAAAAATGATAACCAAAATTTTAAGGCAGTAGAGGCCAATAAGTCTAATCCTTGGAGATTATGATGATGTATTTCTATAGCCTGAATAAAGTACTTAAAGATCAACAGTGATGAGGGGCACTATTTCCTGCTGTTACACAGCATGTGGTGTTCTCATGCAATTAACAGTTGAACACGTGCATGTTAGTGAAAAACACCCCCGCCCCTCCCTCTGCCCCCCCCCAAAAAAGAAACACACACACTGTTGTGTCTATTTCCTACAGCATAGACACAATGAGGTAGCTAGGTGCACGCTAAACTAACGCAGACGGGCTTGAAGTTCTGGAACATGAGACTTATTAATGAATAAGAGGAAAAGTACGTAGATGCGTTTAATACTTATCTTTATTCTCTTGTTGGAATACATCTCTCTTGAATATTAGTACGCTATTAGCACTGATACAAATGGCGCCTTGCTAGGTAGTAGCTATAGAGTAAGCTGAAGGCTATTCTATCTGTCTCTCGGCAAATGAGAGGAAAGCTTCGTACGTCTGGTCGCAAGCTATGTCTTCCGTACAACTGGGGCGAGGTCTAGTCCATGTCTTGTGACATGCCATGTGGTGGCGCTAGGGTTGCGATTACACAGTGGCGACACGCGGGTCCGACATGTACTACAGGACCGCGGCCGATTTAAGTTACCACCTAGCAAGTGTGGTGTCTAGCGGTGACACCACATTCCTCCCCCGCAAATCGGCGAACGGTCGTGAGATAAGGCTTCCGCCCGCCGTGGGGAGGACCCCATGTTGACGTATGCGATGAGGTGGGGAGCCTAACAACAGGCGAGGCTGTGCCACCCGCACCCGGCCATTCGGTCCGAGGGGAGCTAGGAAACGCCTGCAAACCTAGTCCAGGGTGCACGTCAACATGAGGTGTATGCGCATGTAATGAGACAAGAGGGGCCGAAGGGTCGACCTCCATGTGGTCGGAGCACCCGACGGGCGAAGACGACATCTGGTCCGGAGCGGGCAAAAGGTCCATGGCGGAGGACGGCATGTCACGGGAAGCGAGCGGCGGCGCGGGACCCAGGGAGGCGCGTAGCGGCTGCAGCGAAGCGTCCACTGCGGGCGGCGCCGGCGGCAGCTGCGGCGGCGGCGCGACGCCATGAGGCAAAATGGAAGGCAGCGTCGGTAACACCTGGGGATGAGGCGAGCCAGTAGATGGGTCCCCAAGGCGCTGACCTGACGGCACCGTCGCTGAAAGCAGACGGGGAGCGGCAGAACCCAGGCGACGACAGAGGCGCTGCTGATTGAGATGCCGACGCACCTCACCAGAGGCCCCCAATACCAAATACATCGCGCGGCCGAGGCAGCGAAGAATGCGCCCTGCGAGCCAACGCCGTGAACCGCGATAGTTGCGATAATAGACAACGTCGCCAGGAGCAAAAACCGGAGTCAGCCGCTGCACAGGAACCTGATGCGGCGGATGCAGCAAAGACATCAGGGTGCGATGAGATCGACCATGGAGCAATTCAGCCGGCGAGCGGCCATCGCAGGGCTAAGAGCGATACGAAGACAAAAAGAGCAACAAAGCGTCCTCCCGAGAATGCGACTCTTTCAATTTCAACATCTGGGACTTGAAAGTCCGGACCAATCGTTCAGCGGCACCGTTTGACTGAGACGAAAACGGCGCGGACGTCAGATGTTGAATACCATTGGCCCTGCAGAATGACTGAAATTCTGCGGACATGAATTGTGGGCCATTGTCGGAAACAATAGTCTGCGGAAGACCCTCAATGCAAAAGATAGCAGACAAGGCTTGGATTGTGGCAGAAGACGTCGTGGAAGACATCCGGACAACAAAAATGAATTGTGGGCCATTGTGTAGCAACAAAACGCAAAACAGTAGCAAGGACAGGATCAGCAGCTGTGGCTGTAGCTACACGACGAAAATCAATCGGAAACGATTCGACCACGTCATCGGTTTCTGAATCAATGAACATGCAAGCAAGTTCGGAAGAATCGAATGCTTTATCCTCAGCAACAGGCAAACGGGACAACGCATCAGCGTTTCCGTGCTGAGCAGTGGACCGATACAAGATATCGTAGCGGTACTGCGAGAGAAAAAGTGACCAGCGAATGAATTTCTGCGCTGTACGTGGAGGTACAGGCTTGTTCGGATGAAAAAGCGATGTCAAAGGTTTGTGGTCCGTGATGATGGTAAAGTGACGACCATACAAGAAGTCATGGAACTTGGTAACACCAAACACGAGAGCTAAAGCTTCTTTCTCTATCTGGGAATAATTTCTTTGCTTAGATGAGAGCAATTTGGACGCAAAGGCAATAGGGCGATCATGCGAGCCATCCTTGTGCGCAAGCACAGCACCGATCCCGAAATCCGATGCATCTACCATCAACAAAAGGCGTTTCTGGGGATCGAATGGCGTAAGGCAAGTATTTGAAAGTAACGCCGATTTCAACTGGCGAAAGGCGCATTCGCATTCCGTCGTCCAGACGAACGGAACACCTTTACGGCGTAAACGATGAAGCGGAGCTGAAATGGAAGAAGCATTGCGCACAAACCGTGCATAATAATTAATTTTACCCAGCACACTCTGTAGCTGTTTCAAATCTTGCGGAGTAGGTAAGTCCTGTATGGCACGGAGGTGCTCTGGACTCGGATGTATACCTTGGGCATTTATGACATGCCCCAGGTAGGGTAAGTCCCGAGCAAAAAACACACATTTGTCCTTCTTCAAGCGAAGACCATTTTGACGCAAGACCTGAAATAATGTTCGGAGATTTTGCAAATGTTCGGCTTCTGTCTTTCCTGAGATCACAATATCGTCCAGATAGTTCGCAGCAGTAGGGACCGACGCACAAACAGTTTGTAAATATTGCTGAAACAAAGCAGGGGCGGATGCACACCCGAATGGCAGTCTTTTGAAGCGATCCAAGCCAAGATGCGTGTTTACCACCAAGACGCGCTGGGATTCTTCGTCCACAGGTATCTGCAAGTACGCATCTGCTAGGTCCAATTTGGAAAAATATTTTCCCGGGCACAGTTTGTCAAAAAGATCTTCCGGGCGGGGCAAAGGAAAAGTAGCAGTCACAAGTTGTGGATTCACAGTGGCCTTGAAGTCCACACAAAGTCTCAGTTTTCCGGAAGGTTTTGGCAAAATTACTAAGGGTGAGGCCCAGAGAGAAGCCTGCACACGTTCAATTACACCTTGAGATTCTAAATCGTGCAATGTTCTTGCGACCTCATCACGCAATGCGTGGGGAACATTGCGCGCTCTGAAAAATTTTGGTTGCGCGTTGTCTTTCAGTTCCAAATGTGCAGCATAGTTCTTAGCGCAACCAAGGCCCGGTGCAAAAATGTCTGCAAATTCTTCACAAAGACTAGAAACACTGGCGGAAGGCACAGTCTGATTCACTGATAGGACCTGATTTACTATAGACAAATTAAACAATTGAAACAAATCTAAACCAAATAAGTTCACTGCACTAGAAGAACGAAGAACGTAAAATGACACAAGTTTCGTTTGTCCCTTGTATGTGGCAAGAAGGCTGCACTGTCCTAACACAGGTATATGCTGTCCTGAGTAACTAGTTAACTTAACCTTTGCGGCACGCAATGGCGGTTTGCCCAGTTGTTTGTACGTGTCGTGATTGAGCAATGAAACTGCAGCTCCGGTATCGAGCTGGAATGGTATCACTGTGCCTTCAAAGTCTAAGTCCACAAAAAGTTTATTGTCCTGCTGACGACAAGAGCGACTGCCACGTGCAAGTTGAACTGATACAGGTACAGAAGCACTTGCGACTTGACGGGATTTCCGGCGACGTCGACGCACACTTTTGGTGGGACGAACACAGTCACTGTTAGCTAAAGTGTCACTGGACGGGTGGGAATGAACTACATGAATGTCCATGGGCGAAGGTCCACGAGCCCGATTGTCCTGGGTGCGATTCCGGCGCGAAGCAAAAGGCCTGGAATTTGTGTGATTGTCTGATCTAAGCTTTTTCTGGCAAACACTTTGAACATGTCCTTTCTTTCGACAGTAAAAACAAATAGCTTGGCGTGACGGGCAATTTTCACGCGAATGTCTAGTTGCACACCGCGGGCATGATTTCACTGCATTTGCTTGCTTACGCGGCGCACGTGTTTGCAATCTAGGCTGCCGCTGCGAAGACGGGCGCGAGGGCCGCTTAGCGTCCCGTGCAGCGGGCCCGGCGGGCCGGTGAATGTGACACACTGCTGGCGAAGTTTCAAATGAGTCCTGAGCAAAGTCAAGTGTGTCTTGCCTATCCAATATGTCTATCACTTGTTGAAGGGAGGGATTAACTAGTTTCAAAATCTGTTCCCTTATGCGAACATCAGAAACGTTCTGTGCTATTGCATCACGCACCATTGTATCTGAATAAGGAAGTCCACAGTCACATTCAAATGCACACTCCCTAGTAAGTCCTTGCAAAGTTGCTACCCACTCCCTATTAGTCTGACCGGCCGTACGTTTTGTACGAAAGAACGTATACCGTCGTGCAACTACATTAACTGTTTCTTTGAAATAGGCATCTAAAGCAGACAAAATTTCTTCGTAGGACAGAGTTGCTACGTCGCGTCGGGGAAACAATTTCACTATCACACGGTAGGTAGACACACCGACACAAGAAAGCAAAAATGGCTGCCGCTCTTTACCTTGAATTCTGTATGCTGCTAGGTGAAAGTTGAACTGGCGAGACCACTCTTGCCAGGTCTCTTCGGCCGCCACGTATGGCCGAAAGGGAGGTGCAGCAGCGTTTTGTGGCAGCGGTAGCGAAGAAGCGGCGGCTGCCGCATCGTTTTGCAGCGCACGTTGACCCTGGACGAGCTGTCCAAGGGCTTCCAGTAACGACTGCGTCTGCTGATTCTGCAAGCGAAAAAATTCGGACAGTACATCTGGAGATTGTGGCGAAGCCATGACACAAGCAAATCAGAGCAAAGTACAATCAATTTATGCAACGTGGGCGCGGCACCACTCCTCGGCGCCAAATAATGTTGTGTCTATTTCCTACAGCATAGACACAATGAGGTAGCTAGGTGCACGCTAAACTAACGCAGACGGGCTTGAAGTTCTGGAACATGAGACTTATTAATGAATAAGAGGAAAAGTACGTAGATGCGTTTAATACTTATCTTTATTCTCTTGTTGGAATACATCTCTCTTGAATATTAGTACGCTATTAGCACTGATACAAATGGCGCCTTGCTAGGTAGTAGCTATAGAGTAAGCTGAAGGCTATTCTATCTGTCTCTCGGCAAATGAGAGGAAAGCTTCGTACGTCTGGTCGCAAGCTATGTCTTCCGTACAACTGGGGCGAGGTCTAGTCCGTGTCTTGTGACCTGCCATGTGGTGGCGCTAGGGTTGCGATTACACAGTGGCGACACGCGGGTCCGACATGTACTACAGGACCGCGGCCGATTTAAGTTACCACCTAGCAAGTGTGGTGTCTAGCGGTGACACCACACACACAAAGTGGTTATGCACTCATAGTAAATGTCACAAAGTAAGAAATTACTTAATTAAGCAGAAAGAAATTGTAAGGGTTGAAAAAAAGAGTAGCACAGTGATACAGGAACTGTGTGCAATTTTTCAGAAATATAGGAGAGAAGTTCTAAGTGTGAAGCAGAGATGACCTGGAAAAGTACTGCTTCATACCAATAACACTATATGAAAACAATGTGGATCACTCAATATATTTTTTAAAAAAAATTGATAACTGTTATCGACCTGTTGATCAAATCATCTTCAGAGTCAAAGAGAATCATCTTGCTCAGGTTGGAAGCTCTTCTTGGGGTTTTTTCATGTTTGTGATTAAAATTTTTTATTCACTCAGACATGTTTTGACACCTATGTGTCATCTTCATTGAGTCCAGTTTATTTCAATAAAATATAACACAAAGTTTATAATTATTTATTGATAAATGATTATACTTTGTATTATACTTTACAAAAATAAATGTGACCCACAGAAGATGACACATAGGTGCTGAAACATGTGTGAGTGAAAAAAAAGGAATAGTATTTTACACAATGCAGATCTTAAAAAAATGCTGAATTTCAGATTCAAAATTAGTGCTGTGTAGTGCAGTTTGTTGAACAAGGTGTGAGTGCAACAATGAGTTTCTTAATTTCATTGACAAGCTGAGAGATTGTGGGATATAAAAGAATCATGTTTTAATTGAATAGTTTCTTTTTAATTGCTTTCTAAAATGTATGAAGTAAACGTGTGTGCACGTGTGTGTGTGTGTACGCAGTTGTGTATGTTTCAGGAATAGTGTGATACATGTCATATCCACAGAGTTTCTGCTTAATAACCCAGAGAGGTGAGGTAATTTTTGCCATGCTTTACAGGCTTAATGTCTGCATCAGTGCCATATATATAGTGCCTGAATGCTAGATCTCATTTCATACCCTAGTTGTATGCTATGAAAAAAATTAAAAGAGAAGTCCCTAATTGCCACAGTCAGAATTGTCTTCAAAAGCAATCGTCCACTAGCTACAGGATGCTCCTTAGTCCAATAGTGTGCATACACACAGAAAACCACCAAAGATAAATTAGAAGAACACTGTTATAAGTGAAGTGCAATCTGTAGGTCAAAGGATAAGCCAACAAATTAATTTGGTTTTGGTGGATGATACTGGGGATACCACAAGCATGCTGCTATGTTCCACATGTAGGATGAAGGTACTATCTGCTTCAGGTGAGCCAAGTATACCCTTATCTCATTCTGACCTGGATACAAGGTCCCACATGCAACTTCTCAATAATTTTTCTGTGTGTTGATGCCATTTTAAGTCATTATCCAGTTGAATCCCAACAAATATTACACAATATTTCATTTAGTGTTATGACCATCATGTCTACTCATGTGCCTGTAATATATCACTTGCCTCCTTCTACATCTCGAATATTTCTCTGTGTAATGATGAATGAATGAATGAATAGGCTATCACGAAATAGAAAAAAGCCGTAACTAGTTGAATAATTCAGAAATAGAAGAATGTGATACTGACCAGGAAACTTAGTGACTACATAATGTGGAGAATAAAAGCTAAGATTCACCATTTTTACAGGTTTTTAATACATCTCAATCATACCACTTTTTATTTAATAAGTATTTCATTTTCAAATCTATCTACATAATAACATTTTGCATCAATATGACAATATGAAATCATAACTAAAAATATGTATTTTATTTTCAGAATTTAGTGGTGGATGTGCACAGCAGGTTGTAGAAACAGCTGTTGGAGATGACTGTAATGGCTTCAGGTGTAAAATATGTGGCAAGCAGTACAAATGGTCTCAGAGTCTGAGAAGACATCAGCAGTTAGAATGTGGCAAGGAGCCACAGTATTCGTGTGGGTTGTGTTCATACCGCAGCAAGCAGAAGGCACATCTGAAAAGACATCTCCAGTTGATCCATCGAGCTGCAGTTATTTTAAACAGGAGAGAAAATTATTTAAGTGATTTAATAATTTAGTGGTAGTTGTTAACAATTTTGTCCTCATTACATCACTCCTTTAAGACACAATACACTAATAAGTATTTAGGCACTCAAATCCTTTTTAACTCTTGTTTTTCTTGGATTAAGGCCTCTAACAAGAATTTTTAAAGGATAAGGAGTCAATCAATACTTATGTCTGTTGTTCTAGACATTTAGTGTGACTCCACGAATGGTGTAAATCATGATTAATTGCAATAATGGAAAATACTGAGAGGAACACAGCCAATGGAGTGAGTGAAGACAATAACTTGCCTTACAGAGGAGACATAGTTAATTAAAGGTTTTCTCAAAACTGGATCTTTTGTTGCACTATGTGTATTGTAGGTTAAGTTGGTATTCAGTCAATCCAACCACTTATAATTTGAACACCTATGTTGCCTTGTATAAAATGAAATATGCAAATACAATTTTGTACAATTAGTTTTTAGGCTAAGGAGTCATCATAATATTATTTCTGTTGAACAAACAACTGCGTACTCCATAAATTCATCATAGAAAGTAATACCCAAGTGTACTGCTGTATACAAGAGCTACAGTTTAACCTCAAGAACTCATGTTGTGAATTTCCTTATGCTCTGAAAGTGATACGAACAAATTTGTACTGATTTAAATTGATAATCTTCATTTGTGAGAACAATTACATCACCAAAAAGTTTGTTGTGTTGTCATCTAATAGAAATGAAAATGATTTTGTGTGATTAATGTAATATTTCAGTCAGTAGCATCTAAATTATTTTTTAAAATGTTTAAGACTGTATTCTCCTCATTCTACATCTACATTTATACTCTGAAAGCCATCCAACGGTGTGTGGCGGTGGGCACTTTACGTGCCACTGTCATTACCTCCCTTTCTTGTTCACTTAAATAGGACTTTTGAGTTGAAACTGATGTTTAAAAGAATATTTGGATTTGAAACTTCCTGGCATATAAAACTGTTTTCAGATCCATGACTCCAACATGGAACCTTTGCCTTTTGTGGACAAGTGCTCTATCAACTGAACTATCCAAGCATGACTTACAAGCCGCCTCACAGCTTTAGTTCCACTAATACATTTTGTCCTACCTTCCAAACATCACAGAAATTCTTCTGCATACCTTGTGTACTTGCTCTCCTGGAAGAAAGGATACTGAAAATAAATGGCTTAGCTGCAGTCCAGAGAATTGTTTCCAGTATGAATTTTCACTCTACTATGGAGTGTGTGCTGCTAGTCCTGCAAGGTATGGAGGAGAACTTTGCAGTGTAGTTTGGAAGGTAGGAGAAGAGGTACAGGCACAAGTAAATCTGTGAGAGTGTCCTGTGGGTCATACTTGGATAGCTTAGTCTGTAGAGCACTTGTCTGCAAAAGGCAAAGACCCCAGATTCAAGTCCCAGACTGGCACCCTGTTTCAGTTAGCCAGGAAGCCTCAAATCAGCACACATTCCACTATAGAGTGAAAATTAATTCTGATCACAGACAGCTTTCTGAGTAATTACCACATTTTCAGTTTATAAAAAATAATTGTTAGTGTAAATATGATTTGAAAAGCAGCCTGTGACCACTGAAAGAGAGTTTCACAGGTTGCACAAAATAGCTGTATGTACAAAGTTTACATGTCTTATTAATGTAAACAAATGCACCAGATGATGGACATATAATCCTCTAAAATATATAATTGGAAGATATGTATTTCAATTGATATTGAACATCATGTGCCTAACATAAAATGCTTGAATTTAAAGAAAGAAGAGATGGAGAGGAAAAAGGTGTGTGCAAAAGAGAGGAGGGACAGATGAAATAAAAACAGATTAATAAATAGTTGAGTATAGCAAACAGGGAGGCTAATGGTAATGGAAGTTAAGTCCAGGAGAGTAGTATGATGGAAAGATATTTTGAAATGATGGTTCCCATCTCAGGAGTTCAGGAAAACTTGTGCTGAGTGGGATCTCAAATGGCCTCTGTGGCATAGTAGATATTCAGATCACTTGAGTCATGTTGTGGAGATTGCTCAGCAACTGGGTACTTGGTATCCCCGAATTGGGTAGGTCTTCTGTATATTTATGAACACTCTTGAAATTTAACACTGGTCATCGTTATGTAGTTATTTATTTTTTTCATTTAATCTGCAAAGATTAGGGTCATGAAGCCTTCTCTTATACTGTATGTAACCAGACATGATACAAGTTTTACATTACATTTATTAAGATAAGCATATTGTAAGTTACATCTGATACACAACATTTAAAAATTACTATAGCGCATAAATAAACAAAAACATGGTCCACATTTATTTATGTGAGGTTCAACAATATACAAGTTACAGAAAGGTTGATTTAAACTGTGAACACTAGCGGAAGTGGACTTGAGAGGAATGGTGGTAGAGAGAGAGCAAGAGAAATGTTATAAAACACAAATAATAAAGACAGGGGACAAGATAGTCACATGGATAACTGAGAAATGAAAAGAGAAAGAAGCATGTCTTGGAGAAGATGGGAGCATTTGCTTTGCTGATTGACAGATTGAAAAACTGACAATATATTATACTTTCTGGGGAAATATGAGAGTGATGGAAGGAAGTGCTTCAGCGTCTTCTTGAAAGTAACATGATATTTAACTGCAGTGTGCTTCATAGCTTGTTCCAGAGGTAGACAAGAGCGAAGAGAAGGAGTTCGTGATTGCTTCTGTTTGATGGATAGGCACAGCTAGGGTATATGACAAGTGAAGGCCTGTGCCTTAATTATGACAAGATGATAGGCACTTAATCTGTAATATGAGGTGCTGGGGTGCTTGCAAACTGAGGAGTTATTGGAGTAGACATAACATATGATAGACAAGCAATTGGTCTGGCAGCAACCAACCTAATTGGGTGTATGGAGTGTTTATATAGTCACACAGACATATGGTGCAGATGTAGCTCACACAAGCTTTCACAATCAGTTCTAACCATCCAGTGTTGTCATTGTTTGAGCTATGTTGGATTACATTATAGTATTAAAGGTTTGGCTAAACAAATTATTGCACAAGTTTACATTTCAAATCCTATAGAAGTATGTTCCAAAACTTTTTAAAGGTATAGAGGAAAAAAGTCTTCCTGTATGTAGTGACAGTATTTTATGGCCAGTTGAACTGCTCATCCAAAGTTAGACTCAGGTTCTTCACTATTTCTGGGTAAGGCATTGGAATACCATTCAGGAGAACAGGAAGCAATTGTACACAGCATTCAGAACTTATTAATTTCTGATTGGGTATTAAATTTATGTGGGGCTTTTTTTAAATTTAGCTTAATTCCCCAAGTTTTGCAACCATTTTACCAGTGAAGAAAGATCATTCGTCTGAGTGATCACTGTTTTGATATCTTCGGGTCAGGTACTTAGGTCAAGCATGAGGTAATTGGTATAGAAATGGTATTTGCAAGAGGACAATACTGATGAGATATCAGGCATGTCTTTGCTGGTCATCAGGGCTCAGTTTGAAGTGGGACTCATCATTGAAGACAATTATGCTCCAGTCAATGAGATTCCAGGCTGAAGACATGTCTGGAGATGCCCTGGACAGCAGTAGAATACAAATCTGACTGTCGCCTACCATAAGGCCTGACAACCAGGTGTTGGGGTGCCATTTCATTTCATAGCATGACCGCATTGGTTGTATCCATAGTTCCCTTACAACACAGTGGTAAGTTGCCAATATTCTGTGTACCATTTTGTTGCCATTCATGGCAAGCTATCCTGGGCTTACATTTCAGCAAGATAATGCTGACCCACATATGGCGAGAGTTTCTACTGCTTGTCTTCGTGTTTGCCAAACCCTGCCTTAGTCAGAAAGGTCACTCGATCTCTCCCATATTGAGAATGTTTGGAAGATTATTGGTAGGGCCCTCCAACCATCTTGAGATTGTGATGATCTAACATGCCAAATCAACAGAATTTGGCATGATGTTGCGCAGGAGGATGTCCAACAACTGTATCAATCTATACCAAGCTGAATAACTGCTTGCATAAGAGACAGAGGTGGAGCAGTTTGTTATAGACTTGCTCAATTTGTGAAGCTCTTTCTCTTGAATAAATTTTATCTGTGTATGTGCATCACTTCTACCAATTTCAGTCCCATTCCTTTGTGGTGCTTTCTTTTTCTTTTTTTTAAGTGTAATACCTTATTACGGCAAGTTGTTTAGTGCTAATATGTTACTGAGTTCATTACATAAAACATGTTTTATAGAATGAATGGCTTTTGTTGTAGGAAACTGTTATGCTTTAATACTGGAAATGTTTACATATCAACAATAGCAAGAATATTTTACAATCAGATAATTACATAATTATACTGACTGTGTGATTGAAGGCTATTTAAATCTGAGAAATGAAATTAATTATAGTAGATACAGTAATAAATAGAAGAATAAACAGAGTTAATTGGTGTGCACATTGAGTAAGACATTGGTATCATAACCTGCAGTTGACGTGGCATAGTATGGTACTAATGTCTCATCCCACTCTGCCATATCACATCTCAATAGCACCATTTAGTGGTCATTTTTGAAAATTAAAGAAGTATTTGGGCATCATGCTGTTTATGGGAGATTATGTTATTTCTTTTGAGCAAGAGTTGTTTTGTAACTGTCCTGCAGTTGAAGAGGATGTGAAACTTTATGGAACATTGTCAAAAAATTATTCCCAATCTTTCTTCTGTCATTCACTCACACAGCTCTTACTGGGATGCAGAAAAGGACTAGCTTGACACTGAAGCAGAATCTGGTACCAATTTCCAGGACACTCCATTCCTTGCCCCTCTGCCAAACCCCCCCTGCCCCCCCTCCCTCCCCACCGCCCCCCCCCCCCCCCGCCACCCAATGGTAAGTGATTAAGTGATTGTGGATGTAATATACATGGTTCACATCCTCTCTCAAATACAAGAAGGGCAACATTTCCAGCTTCTGTATAAGTTAACCAGAACAGTAGTTTATCTTCTGTCTGTGGCCAAACAAGAACTGTAATGGCATGCAGAGATGACATGTACTTTTCGATATCAACAAAAATAATCAGTTTTTGAAAACATAATGTACCTTAACATAATTTAATATTTTATTTAATAATATCTATCACTCTAGTTTTAATATTTTATTTAATATTTCACTTTTATGTGACAGTGGAACTGTAGCATACCCAAAAGAGAAAAAAGTGAAATTTCGAGGTCAAGAAAATAGCACATTCTCCATATCTGTGAGGTGCAATACAGTGTTACATGTTGTTGTAGATTTATGAATTTTGGAGCACCATTAGTATGACTGCATAAGAAGGTGTCAGTATGAAGAAGCAAAGACAGATATGGTCTGCTACATCAGTAGTTGCTAATGTATTACTGATCTATTCCACATCATAATGTTTTTTGCACATGTGCATGACTGTCACTTGAAACCACAAGTTACAGAGTAAACATGAGATAGAGATCAAGACCAAACACTGTCAGTCATCCTCACTGTAACTCCAACCCTCTCCTCCTGGAGCCTGAGTGAGTTGCCCTTCCTTTTTAATCTCTCCTTCTTAAGGAAGTGACTATTAGTTCTGAAAGCTAGAGCAGTGTGTGTACTTTTATATATGTCTGTCAGCATTACTGATATTTTGTGTCCTGAAGATAAGTACTGGCTGGCGATTCAGTCTCATAATTAGTTTTCTCATGTTAGTTTTCCTTTTCATACTGTCAGTGGCGTATAACAATCATGATCAGATTCTGAAATGCAGAAACTCCTTTTGGTGAATTTCTATTGCTAATCAATACTTCTATTTTGTCTGATACAGTCTTTTCACTTTGCATGAATATGAAAACATTTTCATAAAATTAAATATAGTGATTAATGTTTACTGTATTTTCAGACTTCACTATAAAGCAAGTGCAACATGAACTGGTAATGGCAGTGGATGTGCAGCGCAGTGGCTACAGATGTGATGTATGTGGTAAGCGATATAACTGGCCAGAAAGTCTGAGGCGACATCAAAAGTTTGAATGTGGTAAGGAACCCCAATATTTCTGTTCACTGTGTCCATATCGATGCAAACAGAAAGGAAATTTGAAAAGACACATTTTAAGCATTCATACAAGTGCCAGCTTTCCTAGCTACTAGGGAAGAAGCAAGCCTGTGGTAGTGGTTTTGTAATTCATAAAGTTTGTTTTTACAATTGTTATACAGACTGTATTTGAATTGTCATATAGATTTGGCCAAATAAATATTTCCAACCCAATTTCACATCATTCAAAGATCATACATAACCCAGAGTCAACTAAAAGTATGTCAAGCTTCTCCTGAAGAAAATAGGGCAAGTCTACTACTGGTCTCTCCCATACCAAATATAATGACAAGACACTGATTAGGAATATTCAGAGGACAACACTGGGCCTCCTCAAGAACAGTTCATTTCCAGTTACCCTAATTAAGGGTTTGTGCCAGCATGTTTCTGTTCCACCAAGACTTTATGGTCTACCAAAAATCCGTAAGGATGGAATCCCCCTTTGACTTATTGTAAGTAATGTAGGAATGCATATTTTGTAGCTAAATATCTTACATCAGTTCTGGATCCACTTGTAAGCAAATGCAACCGTCACATCCGGAACTCAGAGGACTTCGTAGGTTGTCTGAAAATGCTCAGACTACAACTGTCAGATATCTTATCTAGTTCAAACATTGTCTCTTTATTTATGGAAGGTCATTTGCAGAATCCTCTGCATTTAATAGGCAGCAAGCTGGAGGAGAACATAGTGGCACACTTTCAACAAGTGAAACTTCCTGGCAGATTAAAACTGTGTGCCGGACTGAGACTCAAACTTGGGACCTTTGCCTTTCATGGGCAAGTGCTCTTGAGCTATCCAAGCAATATGTGGATGATATGTGTGTGGTGCTGCCTCGTGGAACCAAAATATTACCCATATTCCATCAACACATAAGTTCGTTCCACCTGAACATTCTGTTTGTGATTGAGTGAGAGAAAGATAGCACATTACATTTCTTGGACATTATGGTACAAAGGAAAGCTGACGGAATGCTGGGACATAGCATGTATTGCAAGTCTACTTGCACCAAATTATATTTTCAAGCTACATGTTACCAGTACCTGCTCAATGCCACAATATACATTCTGCACGCTCTGATTCACACAGCATGCATCGTGTCTTATTGTGATAGCCTGCCACGTGGGCTTCAACATCTTAAGGCATCTTTTTGACAGAACCACTATTCTGAATGACAGATTAATCACATATTCCACCAAACATGAGTCCAGCTGAGATAAAGAATGAAAAATTTGAAACACCTTCTGTCACAATTTTCCTGCTGTACTTTGGCAGTATTACATCAAGTATCAGATGAGTCTTCAACAGACAGCATGAGAGGTGTCTTTTGCCTCCCCAATGAAACTGGGGAATAATGTGATTAACATCATTGCCATACATATTAGGGCTGACTGGATGAATCTGCAATAGCAGGCCATTGCCTTTGTACAGTATACCACATGATGTAGGAAAATATGAAGATTGAATCCTCAGTTTTCTCTTCTGTTATGGAGAGGGTCATGCTTATTCATGTGGCAGACAACCCCACCATTAGATAGAAAGAAAAATGAATATTTTCAATGACGTTTATACCCCAGAATAGTGGTTGTTCCATCTATCTACCAACTTTGTTTTTGCTGCCAGTGATAGCACTGGTTACAGGACACATGCACAAAAGGCAGCAGCTTGGCTCCTGGTAGGGCACTCTGGATGCCCTACCACCATCTACCTGAAAGCAACTTGATCATAAATGTGAGACTTTCAAACAGTGCCTCCATACAGGCCATCACATTGCAGACACCACAAGTTACTATTTACCAACAGTAGCAAATATGTCAAGCAGTTGTCTTGAGGAAATGTGGGCTACACAAAAGTGATTCAGCAGCATGTCCAAGACTCATACACTGAACATAACTGCCAGAAAAGCCTGAAGGATCAAAATGTGAATGTTACTGGCCATGGGTTATTAATTTAAGAGATAATCCAAGAACTGTACATTGTTGATGTGCTATAGCAACAGATACAATGATATAAGCTGACAGTAATTGGAAAACATTTCAAATATTACTTGGCTTGAGCACTCTATGAGGGAAATGGAATAACATTTGTTAAACACATTACTCATGTGTAGGTGATTTTCTTCAGACGGTTCAATCCATATACATTTACAAAATTATAATCTTCCTACACAGCACATAACAATATTATGATAAGGGAAGTTGCTACTCACCACATAGTGGAGATGCTTAGTCGCAGATAGGCACAACAAAAAGAGTTTTACACTTAAAGCTTTCGGCCAATGGCCTTTGTCAACAATAGGCACACATACACGCACACACACTCATGCTAACACAGCTCACACACATGACTGCAGTCTCAGGCAACTGAAACTACACAGCAAAGTGGTTTCAGTTGCCTACGACTGCAGTCGCGTGTGTGAGTTGCGTTTTTGTAGTGTGTGTGATTTCAGTTACCTGGGACTGCGTGTGAGTTGTGTTTCCATGAGTGTGTGTGTGTACATGTATCTATTGTTGACAAAGGCCATTGGCTGAAAACTTTAAGTGTGAAAATCTTTTTGTTGTGCCTATCTGCGACTCAGCATCTCCACTATATGGTGAGTAGCAGCTTTCCTTCTCATAATATTGTTTCATTCCATCCTGGATTTTACACAGCAGATAAAAATTATTTAAGGAAATCATTTTCACCACTCACACAACATGAGACACACAGAGAATTTTGTGCTGTTCACACACCAATTGAAATTATACACACAGAGTTCACAGTATGTGAGGATGAAAATATGCACTGCTGGCCATGCAAAATGCAATGACAAAAAGGATTGGAGGTGTCTCAGCCAAAGTGATTAGGGAAATAACACATTGTACAAAGATCACATCACATGATTGAAAATACAACCCCAGGTGATGGGAGGAAGATGATAAAATCAGTACGGAGTAATGCCACCATTGCTGTTGTTTGCGTACAGCAGTCCATGCTGCATCCACATATTGCTAAAGCTCATCTGGTGTATCGCAGGCCAGTCATTCTGCAATCATCAACCAGACATTTTCGATAGGGGAGAGATTGGGAGAATGAGGAGGCCAAGGCAGCAATGCAACTTGATAAGTGACAAAGAAGTCTTGAACATTGTATGCCACGTGTGGCTGTCAACAAGCTCTGGAAATATTGGAGGACAACAGGATCCAACACATCAGAGATGTAACACTGGCTGATTAGTGTACCAGCAATGCATACTACAGGGGTGTGGGAGTGGAATCCAGTGTCACCCCAGACCATAATACTGGGTGCAGGACCAGTATGGCAATGTGTAAGGCAACAGTCTCTCACCATGGGATCTCCAGACTCTAATCCAACCATTGTGGTGGTGCAGCCAGAACCGAGATTTGTTGCAGTCCACTCTGCTGCAAACGGTGTGGAATGGTATGTGCAGACCGTGCGTGTTGCACAACAGACCAAATTTTTTGTGATGTGGTTTGACATGGCATAGTGGTCCATCACTGCCATGCACACAATATGCCTGTAATCCTGTGTAGTGATTCAGTGAGGTGGGTTCAATCAGTCCTGTTGGTCTGTCACTCCCTGCTGCATCCAGCAATTATAGATCTTCATCACAGTTGCTTGGTTTTGTCCAACACGATCACGAATTGCTCTGGAGGATGATCCACAATCCCTATAGGCAACTATTCTTTCTTGGTCAAACTCCAAAATGTGCTCAAAAGATGCTCACTATCTCCTATGAAGCATACTGAAGCTGTTTACACAAAACAAACACAAGAAGGAACAATTCCAGTACATTCACATGGCCATTTGTTCCTGCTTTATAAAGCACTTGCAGGTGGCACTACTGGTGCCCATGATGTGTACCTACACCGAGGTGCTAATCATATGTGTCTCTCATCACCATGAACGCATGTTGCAAATTTCAGCTGATTTGGCTGCTTCCTTCAGGGTGTTACATTTATGGTAGCCAGCAGTGTACAATAAATGAATGGGAAAAACATATTTTATATTGATCCAGAGACTCTAAAAATAAGGCTATAGCAAATTCTCTGGAAGATAAGCTACTATTTGGATAAAGAACTCATGAAAATTTACCATAATGTCTTCTGTATTACACCTGAATTAAATTATTTGCAGTACATTATGTGCCTAATAAATTATAATTCATAGCAGTACAATTCACAAATGAACAAACTACTAAATATGACAAATAATTTTGAAGGTTAGTTCTGGTAGAATGAAAATACCTTTTGCAGTTGTGTGTCTAATTAGTGCCCTGTAGGGGCAAAGGCATATGTATGCATACATACAGTATATATTTCTCTCTCTCTCTCTCTCTCTCTCTGTCTGTGTGTGTGTGTGTGTGTGTGTGTGTGTGTGTGTGTGTGTGTGTGTTTTGTACCCTAGCTTGAGAAAGGATTATTCCAATGAGTCACTGTAACAAGTGGAGTTATAGTAACTTAATGACTCTAGGGAGAAACCCATGGTGGAACTGAACATAACAAGTACTTAATGTTTATGAGCAGCCAAGGGTGTGACTACAATAGAGGATGGTAACTTAACAAGTCTTGTGACAATCCTGAGATTGCAGTGAAACATAACAAATAGGTAAGTGTGTTTTGAGTCTGACAAAAACAGTAAACTAGACATTTGGAAATGGTTTTTTCTGCTAAGCAGGTGTGGAGAGGGACGATGGACAATGTCAAGATTAGCATGAGCAAGTGAATAGGTTTTACCAGCAGGGTGATTACAGGTGACCACAGGACAGCCACAACGGACTGCAAGTAATTGTACCCTGTAGTATAAGGCTGGCTAACAGCAGACGCAGTACACACCTTAATAAAATGAAATGAGGCTAGGAAGACTGGTACAGTAAATGCAAGAGCATTGAATTAATCAACAGAGTGCAATTCATCATTTAAAAGTTGACAACTGCCATCATAATCATATTTACGATTAAACCACTCATTCCACCCTAAACATTTACACTTACTGAATGATAAATAATTTTATGAAACATAAAACCGTATGGCCAGTGATGACTCTGCACAGTAGCTATCACCGAGACAAACAATGAATATTACATTGCTTTTATTAAATATTCTATAATATTAAGTTTATATGTCCAAGGGTGTTGAACCAGATCATTCTTCACAGTTACACTGGTGAAATAAAGCAGTATGTAGTTTTAAGCGAATCAGTTTATTAATCTGTGATAAATGCTGATTACACTAGAAGCACAGGTAGGTTAATGTTAGTAACACACTGCGGCGTAACTGTATTTGCCTGTGCTGCTGTGCTTCTGTTGAATCTGGTTGAAAAGCGATTGTCTACATTACCGGTAGGCTTTGTAAATAATATGGTCTATACCAGATTTCCAGTTCAGACACTTTAATTGCATTTTGATATGCAATAAACTATAGTTTATTGCCAGATCAAGTTACATTTATTATAATTTATGCACAGATAAATGTGTAGTCACATACTACGGTCAGCTGATTTCCTATAATATGATTGATTGAGTGCAGTAACCTGACATATTTCTTGTGTGGCAAACAAACTCATAACACAGTCACAGAGCTATACTCTTAAATCACTGTCTTAGACTCTAATAACAAACTTGGTATGAAAACTGTGTGCACAGCAAGTAACTATTGGGAGTAGCGCTGTTCATATTCTGATGCTATTGTCGCAGTTAGTAGATGGCATTATTGAAGAATGACAGTCGATGATACCAATTACACATTGTATTTCAATTAATAATTCACAGCAGTCACTGAATTGTTAAATAAACTTCTGGATAAAATGTAAAATGTGATACATTTTCCAATTTGTAACTTGCACTAATTCATCTGCGGTACATTTTTTGGTCACAAACCTGACTCATTTCATAAACTACCACAGACTGACTTAAAATGGCTTTTGGAGAGCCTCTTTTATAAGACCACAATATGTAGAACTACCTTTATATGTTCTTGCTCACTGTCTTTACAAATAACAATTAAAGATTTACATTTATGAGAAACTGAATAGGAGAGCAAGATTCCTGTAAATGTGAACTTCCCAATGGTACCGCATCATTCTCAGCTGATAGGCATCACTGGATGCGGGTATGGAGAGGCAGGTGGCCAGCACACCACTCTTCCAGCCAACATCAGTTCTCATGACCAGAACCTCAACTTCTCACTCATACAGCTCTTTAAGTGACCTCACAAGAGCTGAGTGCACTCTGTTTGCCAACAGTGCTCAGTAGACCTGGACCGTTGAGCATCCAAGTACTAGCCCAGCCTGACAGCACATAACTTGCTGATCTGACAGGAACCTGTGTTACCACTATGGCAAGCCTATTGCCACAGTAGATAGGTATAGTACAAGAATATATAATTTAAAGCAGACATAACAGCAATAGGTGAAGGATGTTTATAAAGAGAGCAAAACATGAAGTAATATAACAATCAACTTAGTTCCTTGCAGACATCACTCTACCAAATTCACAAAGACTGTGAGTCCTGTGAGAACACATGGCACACAATTACAATCACTCTGTACCAGTGGCATCCCAAAATGTTTCTGGATACTGCACCAGTCGACTTATGTACCTTAGTTTGCTAAATGTAAATGTTAAAAAGTAAAACACATTCCCCTTCAAATGTACTTTTTCATTCCTTTCTTATTTCTCTTAAACATTCAAATTCTTTATTGTTAATTATGTAAATTTTTGCTTTAAACCAAAGCTTGACTCTGCCCAAACAGGCCTCAGAAGTTCCAATGGTACTGACCAACCACTATATCATCCTCTGCCAACTGGCATCATCAGATGTGTATGTGGAGGGGTGAGGGGTCAGCACACAAATCTAGACTCTGCCCAAACAGGCGTCAGAAGTTCCAATGGTACTGACCAACCACTATATCATCCTCTGCCAACTGGCATCATCAGATGTGTATGTGGAGGGGTGAGGGGTCAGCACACAAATCTAGACTCTGCCCAAACAGGCGTCAGAAGTTCCAATGGTACCGACCAACCACTGTATCATCCTCTGCCAACTGACATCATCAGATGCATATGTGTAGGAGTGAGGGGTCAGCACACAAGTTTCCTGGCCATTATCAGTTTTCATGATTTAGAGACACTACAACTTGGTCAGTCAGCTCCTGAATTAGCATCAGCTCTCCAGTAGGTCAACAGTGCACTGCTGTCAGGACAGTCACCCATCCAAGTACCAACCATACCTCAGAGTGCTTAACTTCCCACCACAGCATGGCCACTTTAAACATGTGCAGTTTCCAATAATCTTATGCTATGAACACAAACAAAGTACAATGCTGGACACTATGTGTTTTTGGCATGGACCTTAGTGTCAGTTACATTTCTCATGGCCAGCTTGTAGCGAAACAAGTGCTGTATCATTTGTGACATACAGAGGCGAGAGAGTTTGCTGGGACTTACCCCAGTTCACTGCTAGTAGCACCACATCACCATAATGCATCTGTGCATAGCACACAAGTATTGCACCATAACTGAGAATAAAATTAAAAGTTAAAATTTCTTTTTCACACTTCGTCAACATATACTTTAATGTAATAATGTTTGAAATGTCAAGTGTTAGAATGATTAGATCAATAGTTTTCCTAAATACATTCTTTTAAGAAAAAATAAGTGGCACTAAATAATAAAGCTAGAAAGCCAGAAACTGGTCACAATGTATAGATGTATGTCAAAATTAACTAGTGTGTGTCTCATCTTGACCAAATAAAAATTGTAACCAGAATCCACATTTTTAAGAAAAATTTGAGGCACTAAATATTAGACTTAGAAATGTGCAAATTTGTATGATGCCTCTAAAAATAATAACTATGTGACCACACTAAGCTCTGTCTAATAGTTTTTGAATAATTTAATGAAAACTAAATTTGGAACTAAAACATCGTTATTTGTAGTAGATCAAGTATCTGTAATTTTAATGCTAAAAAATTTTGGTTACAGCACATGATAAAACCTATTAAATAATAGAGCTGTAACAATTTTTAGGACTGTAATGTTGAGAACAATTAATATAAGGTCTCTTAAAGTTATAGTTAAGAGGTAATGATCTACTGTCAGTTCTATTCTAAAAATTCTAGAAAGCGTATTTTTTATGCAAGTGAGCTGAAACTTTTTCTGCGATTTCAACCAACTTACCTACATTCATGCAAAAATTAAGAAGATTATAAATTAATTCATAACTTTGTTATTAAATATAGTGTGTATGAGAAAGCGGCTGTTTAGAGACTGCTGTCATGTGTATAAGGCGGATGACAGCAGGTGTTTCCTTGGCCGTCCACTGCACCACATACATAAATACAACCCAGAGACAAGATTAGGCTTCCCTTCTCACCCAGCCACTGTAAGATCCACATCTGTCAAACATCAGAGAGCATGCTGCCTCAGATGACATCAGAGACAGGCTGTTTCAAAACGCTGATTTTCAGTATAGTGAACTCGAGGTCTGTACACAGTCCTGGATTGCTTAGACTTTGCAACAGTCCATGTGGCAAGTGGTGACAATTATTTTCCACTTTTTTGGCAAGCATTTATTTTGAGTATCAGTAGTCAGGGTGAAAGACAATTTGGTAGGAACTTATGTAGAGGTCCCTCTGAACTGCTTATTGTGCTGTTTTGGATAGAGAGATTTACTGTCAGTGTGAACAGAATAAATACTTCATGTTGTGCATGTGAAACTTTACTAAATATATGTATCAATTAGAACTCTAAATCTTCGTTTATAATCATAGTCCAGATCCCACTAAGCAAATACAGAATAGAAACATTTCTTTCAGTGGGCTGGACAAGAATGTGGACTTGCAGACTGGAAACTATGGTCAGTATGTTCTCCATTACTTTCTGGCTAACCACAAAAATAGTTGCCCGGCTCTCATCAAAAAGACAGCAAATTACCACACTAATTTTACCCGCCACCCCATGAGCTCTCTGTGGCTCTCTCCCATGTTAGTGAAGCAACCAAGTTCTTCAATCATGTCCCCAGCCATTCTGCTTCAAACTTTGTATACAAAGAAGCTTCATAAGTCAAAAATAAATTTAACATGAACATAGTCTTACATACAGCTACAAATAAATATCCAGTCAACACTGGATTTTTAAGCTAGTTACAACATAAGATAATGTAAACATCAAATAAACAGACATAAAATCTTGTGGATAATGATGACTGAAGCAATCATTTCTTTATTGCCAATAAAATCTGTCACATATGTGTACCACCCATTCAACTGAAGCTGAGCATTGAAATAAAATAACCTTTCCCTAATAGATCAATTGCAGATGTCATCTGACAAAAGAGGTGTGTCAACAGATAATACAATATTTTGCAGAACCCCCTTTCAGATAAAACATTACTGACACTCCTCCAAGGTTGTAAATGTGGGACATGAATGATTTGTCTCACTTAATCTGCAACCTGTTTTGCAATATCAAAACTGATGCTCACATCCAAAGTTAGTGTCGATTTAGTAACTGGCTCAACAGAATATGCATTTAATGTACTCATAATGAAGTCAGACCGTTCAGTTATGGCATAAGGTAACTCCCTTTTGTATTTACATTAGTGGACTTTAATTCTGGTATTTTATTTTTTATTTTTATGATTCCTTTATGGGGATATGTTCATCTAATTTCTGGTTAGTTGCTTGTAATTCAACTATTAAGTCATCACCTTCAGTTTTATAATCTACACCTCAGAGGCTGCTACTCATGCAGCTGATTGTGTGTGGGGTGCACACAGGAGTTTTTTAGAATAGGCAACTCTCCATCCAATCCACATAAGGAAACCCAGAAGTATCAGTGTAAGATTGAAAGAAAAGCCTCCCACAGGTGAGAGTATTAAAATCCTAATGGATAACTGTTGATGCACTCACAACAACGTGCTAGAGTCTTAAGTACTCCTGAAAAGCAGTGAAGCTCACATAACACTAGGTACAGAAAGCTGGTTGAAACCTGAAATTGACAGCAGTGAGATTTTTGGGGGAAATTTAAGTGTATATCAAAAGGATAGGGAAATGGCAAATGGAGGTGATGTATTTGCCACAGTAAACAAGAAACTTAAATCCACTAAGGCAGAAATTGAAGCTGCATGTGAGACTGTTTGGGCAAGACTATGTATTGGATGTGAGCATTAAATGATAATTTGATTCTTCTATTGCCCGACAGATTCATCTTCTGATGTAATCAAAAAATTTAGGCAAAACCTCAGTTCCCCAATCATACTGTAATCATTGGTGGAGACTTCAATGACCCCACAATTAACTGGAAAAATTGCAGTTTTGTTAGTGGTAGGTCTGATAAGACATCCTGTGGAACTTTAATAAATGCCTTCTCTGAAAACTACCAAGAACAGATAGTTAGGAGCCCCACTCAAGATTGGATCTAATGGCAACAAATTGACCTAACATCTTTGAGGATGTCCACATTGAAATTGGTGTCAGTGACCATTATGTGGTAGTGGCAACAATGATTACCAACATACAAAGGACAACTAAAACAAGCAGGAGGAAATATATGTTCAGTAAACTATACGAAAAATCAGTAACATCATATCTGAATGAGGAACTTGGAATTTTCAGCACAGTGCAGGAGCATGTAGAGGAACTCTAGCCCAAGTTTGGAAAAATAGATGACCATGCACTTGATAAATATGTACCCAGTAGTACAACTGCCATGGTATACACTTACTGTAGAGAAAATTCTAAAGAAACAGAGATTATTGCATAATATGTATAAACAAAACATAGGGCTATAGATAGAGAGGTGCTGAATGAAACACATTTTGCTGTCAAGAGAGCAGTGCCTGATGCCTTCAATGAACACCATAGCAGAATATTGTCAAGTGAGCCCTCACAGAACCCAAAGAAATTCTGGTTGTATGTATAGGCTGTTGGTGGCACCAAAGTTAGTGCCCAGTCCCTACCTAATGACACAGGAACTGAATCTGAGGGTAGCAAAGGAAAAGCTGAAATGCTTAACTCCATTTTCAAATGTTTTTTTGCAAAGGAAAATGTAGGGGAATTGGCCCAATTTAATCCTTGTAGCACTGAAGAGATGAAGGAAATAAGAATTAGTGTCAGTAGTGATGAGAAACAGCTGAAGTCATTGCAACTGAACAAAGCTCCGTGCCCTGATGGAATCCCTGTCAAATTCTACATTGAATTTGGGGCTGAGTTAGCCCATCTTCTAACAGGAAGTTCCTTTGAACTAAAAGTCATGCCCAGTTCTTGGAAAAAGGCATGGATAACATCTGTCTACAGGAAGGGTAGTAGAAGTGATCCACAAAACTACCATCTAATATCCATGACATCAATTTGTTGTAGAATCTTAGAACATATTCTGAGCTCATTCTTGAACACATTGACTTCCTCAATGCTAAAGGCATGGATTTTGAAAACAGTGCTCATGTGAAACCCAACTCACATTTTTCTCATGACATACTGAAAGCTTTGGATCAAGCAACCAGGTAGATGCAGTATTTTTTGTTTTCCGAAAAACATTTGACTCAGTACCGCACCTAAGCTTATTATCAAAAGTACAATCATATGGAGTGTCAAGTGAAATTTATGACTGGATTGATGACTTTTTGGTAGGGAGGACACTGTATATTATCTTGGATGGAGAGTCATTGTCAGATGTAAAAGCAACTTTGGGTGTGCCCCAGGGAAGTGTGTTGGGACCCTTTGTGTTCATCTTGTATATTAATGACCTTGCAGACAATATTAATAGTAAAATCAAGTTTTTTGCAGATAATGCAGTTATCTATAATGAATTACTATCTGAAAGAGGGTACATAAATATTCAGTCAGATCTTGATAATATTTCAATATGGTGTAGAGATTGGCAACTTGCTCTAAATGTTCATAAATGTAAAATTTTGCACTTGGCAAAATGAAAAAAACATAGTATCCTGTGACTATAATATCAATGAGTCACTGTTGGAATCAACAATGCATACAAATACCTGGGTGTAACACTCTGTAGGGATATGAAATGGAATGATCACATAGGTTCAGTTGTGGGTAAAGTATGTTGCAGACTTCAGTTTATTGGTAGAATACTGGGTAAGTGAAATCAGTGTACAAAGGGTAGTGCTTACAAATCATTCAAGCAACTGGTTCTAGAATATTGTTCAAGTGTGTGGTACCCATACCAGATAGGACTAACTGGGGATATTGAACGAACACAGAAAAAGTCAGCATGAATGGTCACATGTATGTTTAATCCACAGGAGAGTGTCACAGAGATACAGAAGGAACTCACCTGCTTGACTCTTGATGAGAGACATAAACTACCCTGAGAAAGTCTATTAACAAAATTTCAAGAACTGGCTTTAAATGGTGACCTTGGGAATATATTACAACCCCCTACATATTGCTCACTTAGGGATCATGAGGATAAGATTAGAATAATGCACAGAAACATTCAAACAATCATTCTTCCTATGCTCCACATGTTGAATGGAACAGGAAGAAACCCTAATAACTGGTACAATGGGACATGCCCTTTGCCTTGCACGTGTTGGTGGTTTGCAGTGTATAGATGAGCTCATCACCTTTAGACTTTAACTCCCGCCTCTAGCCTGGTATTTAAGTTAGCATTGTCTTGTACTAACTGTCCCATCCAAGCATCTATCTCAGATATGGCTTTAAACATTCCCTCTATTTTCCAGGTTGTTACTGGCATGCAGCAAAAATAATATTCAGTTTAAAACTAATCTTTCCCTACTAATAACTGCTATGGCAAAGGAGGTAACTCCATAAAAAAAAAGAATCTCCTGAACACAAATGCACTACAATTACCCCAAAACACACATCATCACAAAAAAGTTTAATTTGGCTTCAACATAGATCACCTGAGTTGTTTGCATATCTTATAACATTGCAATGCTGACAGGAAAGTCTTATTGTACTTGGTGAACAAGGACTGCCTTTGAGTAGTGATCAGCTGGCATTGTTGTGATCTTCAGTCCTGAGACTGGTTTGATGCAGCTCTCCATGCTACTCTATCCTGTGCAAGCGTCTTCATTTCCCAGTACCTACTGCAGCCTACATCCTTCTGAATCTGCTTAGTGTATTCATCCCTTGGTCTCCCTCTACGATTTTTACCCTCCATGCTGCCCTCCAATACTAAATTGGTGATCCCTCGATGTCTCAGAACGTGTCCTACCAACCGATCCCTTCTTCTAGTCAAGTTGTGCCACAAGCTCCTCTTCTCCCCAATTCTATTCAATACCTCCTCATTAGTTATGTGATCTACCCATCTAATCTTCAGCATTCTTCTGTGGCACCACATTTCAAAAGCTTCTATTCTCTTCTTGTCCAAACTATTTATTGTCCATGTTTCACTTCCATACATGGCTACACTCCATACAAATACTTTCAGAAATGACTTCCTGACATTTAAATCCATACTCGATGTTAAAAAATTTTTTTTTTACTTCAGAAACACTTTCCTTGCCATTGCCAGTCTACATTTTATATCCTCTCTACTTCGACCATCATCAGTTATTTTGCTCCCCAAATAGCAAAACTCATTTACTACTTTAAGTGTCTCATTTCCTCATCTAATTCCCTCAGCATCACCCGATTTAATTTGACTACATTCCATTATCCTCATTTAGCTTTTGTTGATGTCCATCTTATATCTTCCTTTCAAGATACTGTCCATTCCGTTCAACTGCTCTTCCAAATCCTTTGCTGTCTCTCACAGAATTACAATGTCATCGGCGAACCTCAAAGTTTTTATTTCTTCTCCATGGATTTTAATACCTACTCCAAACTTTTCTTTTGTTTCCTTTATTGCTTGTTCCCTGTATTTTACCCCTGCCACCTTCAGAATTTGAAAGAGAGTATTCCAATCAACACTGTCAAAAGCTTTCTCTAAGTCTACAAATGCTAGAAACGTAGATTTGCCTTTTCTTAATCTTTCTTCTAAGATAAGTTGTAGGCTCAGTATTGCCTCACGTGTTCCCACATTTCCAAACTGATCTTCCCCGAGGTCAGCTTCAACCAGTTCTTTCATTTGTCTGTAACGAATTCGCGTTAGTATTTTGCAGCTGTGACTTATTAAAGTGATACTTCCATTATTTTCACATCTGTCAACACCTGCTTTCTTTGAGATTGGATTTCGCCTGTCTCGTACATCTTGCTCACCAGATGGTAGAGTTTTGTCAGGGCTGGCTCTCCCAAGGCCATCAGTAGTTCTAATGGAATGTTGTCTACTCCCGGGGCCTCGTTTCTACTCAGGTCTTTCAGTGCTCTGTCAAACTCTTCACACAGTATCGTATCTCCCATGTAATCTACGTCTACATCCTCTTCCATTTCCATAATATTGTCCTCAAGTCCATCGCTCTTGTATAGACCCTCTATATGCTCCTTCCACCTTTCTGCTTTCCCTTCTTTGCTTAGAACTGGGTTTCCATCTGAGCTCTTGATATTCATACAAGTGGTTCTCATTTCTCCAAAGGTCTCTTTAATTTTCCTGTAGGCAGTATCTATCTTACCCCTATTGAGTTTGCATCGTTACATTTGTGCTCTAGCCATCCCTGCTTAGCCATTTTTCACTTCCTGTCGATCTCATTTCTGAGACGTTTGTATTCCTTTTTGCCTGCTTCATTTACTGCATTTTTATATTTTCTCCTTTCATCAATTAAATTCAACATTTCTTCTGTTACCCAAGGGCTTCTACTAGCCCTCATCTTTTTACCTATTTGATCCTCTGCTGCCTTCACTATTTCATCCCTCAAAGCTACCCATTCTTCTTCTACTGTATTTCTTTCCCCCATTCCTGTCAATTGTTCCCTTATGCTCTCCCTGCAACTCTGTACAACCTCTGGTTCTTTCAGTTTATCCAGGTCCCATCTCCTTAAATTTCCTCCTTTTTGCAGTTTATTCAGTTTTAGTCTACAGTTCATAACCAATAGATTGTGGTCAGAGTCCACATCTGCTGCTGGAAATGTCTTACAATTTAAAACCTGGTTCCTAAACCTCTGTCTTGCCATTATATGATCTGTCTGATACCTTTCAGTATCTCCAGGGTTTTTCCATGTATACAACCTTCTTTCATGATTCTTAAACCAAGTGTTAGCTATGATTAAGTTATGCTCTGCGCAAAATTCTACCAGGCGGCTTCCTCTTTCATTTATTAGCCCCAATCCATATTCCTTCTCTCCCTTTTCCTACTCTTGAATTCCAGTCACCCATGACTATTAAATTTTCGTCTCCCTTCACGAACTGAATAATTTCTTTTATCTGATCATACATTTCTTCAATTTCTTCGTCATCTGCAGAGCTAGTTGGCATATAAACTTGCACTACTGTAGTAGGCATGGGCTTTGTGTCTATCTTGGCCACAATAATGCGTTCACTATGCTGTTTGTAGTAGCCTACCAGCACCCCTATTTTTTTATTCATTATTAAACCTACTCCTGCATTACCCCTATTTGATTTTGTATTTATAACCCTGTATTCACCTGACGAAAAGTCTTGTTCCTCCTGCCACCGAACTTCACTAATTCCCGCTATATCTAACTTTAACCTATCCATTTCCCTTTTTAAATTTTCTAATCTACCTGCCCGATTAAGGGATCTGACATTCCACACTCCGATCCGTAGAACGCCACCTTTCTTTCTCCTGATAACAACGTCCTCCTGAGTAGTCCCCTCCCGGAGATCCGAATGGGGGACTATTTTACCTCCAGAATATTTTACCCAAGAGGACACCATCATCATTTAGTCATACAGTAAATCTGCATGCCCTCGGGAAAAATTTACGGCTGTTGTTTCCCCTTGCTTTCAGCCGTTCGCAGTACCAGAACAGCAAGGCCATTTTGGTTAATGTTACAAGGCCCTGCAACTACTGGAAAGGCTGCTGCCCCTGTTCAGGAACCACACGTTTGTCTGGCCTCTCAACAGATACCCCTCCGTTGTGGTTGCACCTACGGTACGGCTATCTGTATCGTTGAGGCACGCAAGCCTTTCCACCAACGGTAAGGTCCATGGTTCGTGGAGGGTGGGGTGGGGGGGGAGGGGGGCAGCTGGCATAGACACCACTAATTAATATGGTAGAATTCGGACCTTATGACTCCAGTTGTAGCCTATTGTTTTCTTACACAGATTTTCACATTATGGTTTAGAAATTATTCTAAAGACTAACTTTTGCAGCTTATGTTTCAGTTGCCCCAGCTCCATGTTGTAAACTTTGTGGCAGAGATATTTTTCATGTCTGGTGCAAAGTGATATCAAAAGCATGTGAGAGTTTTTTTCTGGTCATGTGTGGTTTTTTTTATCTTTGCCGTAAGACTATAGAGTCTCCTAGTTTTTGTTACTTCTCTGTTGTTTTTTAGTTTCTTCTCATTGTGAGTTTTTGTGAATACATATTTTTTCGTTAACACATTATACCGGATGGCTATGCAATTATTTGTTGTAGGCAAGCTGCCTACTTAATTGGTGACCTCCGATTAAGGAACTTTAAACCTTTCGTTAGCTACGTCGAACATTAACTGCAAAAGCAATGAACGACAACGGCAAACGATACGGTTCGATAACGGAAGAAATTCATAGGCTTCAGAATGAGATAGAAACTTTATAGTTGCATATTTCGAAAGATATGAACTTCCAGCATATACCAGACCAAAGGAATGGCTTTGGTTCAACAACCATGGCACACACCAGCAAGGCAACATCATCGGAAACTGGGACTACTGCAGCACAACCACAGCAAGTAACAGCAATGGAACTACCCGCTGGTTTCAACGCTTCACCAACTCAACGGTTGCAATTACGAGCGCCCCCATTCATGCCTTCTCAGCCACACACATGGTTCGTGGTAATGGAAAATATATTTCTACAACCAAGAATAGTCAGTGATCACGAGAAGTTCACCTTGGTGATAAGTAATTTGGACCATCAGACCTCGGCTTTGATATCTGACATTATAGTGAACCCGCCTACAGAAGGAGCATACTGTAGACTGAAAGAAGAATTAATTTCTGGGTGTGTGAAGTCAGTCAACATCAGAGTCAAACAAGTACTGCACCAAGAGAAACGGGGAGATAGGACCCCGTCAGAATACTGGCATCATTTACGCAGCCTGGTAGATATTCAACTGTCTCTGATAGTGTTACTCCACGTATGGCAACAACAGCTACCAACGCAAGTAAGAACTACACTAGCTAGATACAGTGAAAGATCAGTTGACAAACTGCTGATCGCTGCAGACAGAATCTACGAGACGCACAAGCCTACTGCAACAGTCGCAATGACGTCAACAGATGCCACATACGATAACTACCATTACCAGCAAGACCAAACTGACGATATAACAGTAAACTGTGCTGCGGTTGCAACGCGACAAACAACAAAACGTTCAAATGAAATTAGTGATTTAAAATTTGCAGTAGAGGATTTGGAAATGGAGCTATGCATGCTACAGCGACCACAAGTTATCTTTAAGCACAAGAGAGACCGGGCTGGGTGTGAAACACGAAGTCAACAAGAGGACGAGCCTAAGGTGTGTTGGTATCATAAACGTTTTGGGAGAGATGCTACAAGATGTATATCACCATGCGCCTACTCAGACAACCAGGGTATGTACAGAAACAGTGCAGTGTTTTCATGTCAGCGACAGCAATCATCAATACATATGCCTCCTGCTTCGAAAAGATTGTATGTATCAGGCGTACTTACGGGTACAAGGTTCTTGGTGGATACCGGGTCAGACATTAGTTCGCTTCATGTCAGCCATGCGCCACACAACAAAAAAGACATACAGCCACGTTTGAAGGCAGTGAATAACTCGGTGATTAACACGTATGGATGTAAAGTGTGCAAGATTGATGTGGGTTTTTCCAAACAGTTTACCTGGTCTTTTGTGATAGCTGGTATATCAGAACCTATTTTGGGCCCAGATTTTCTGGCACATTTCGAGTTGGCGGTCGACTTACAAGGAAAACGTTTGTTAAATCTGACAGACAACAGTGCAATATCAAGTACTAAAGGGCACACAACTTGTGAGAAGCTACAGGCGATTGGCAACTCTGTAGCCAAAAAGCTACATGATGAAGAGAAGAATCGGAGATGTTCTGACAGACAGACAAAAGAAGTTAAACATAGTACGGTTCACTATATTTATACCACGCCAGGACAATCAGTTTCACAACGAGCACATAGAATCGCACCAGAGAGATTGACAGAAACAAAGGTGATATTCGAGGAAATGTTACAGTCGGGAATAATTCGCCGGTCAGACAGTCCGTGGTCTTCACCCCTACACTTAGTATGTAAGAAAGATGGATCATGGAGACTGTGTGGGGATTACCGAGCATTAAACTCAAGAACCATTCCAGATAGATATCCAGTATCTAATGACCAGGACTTCACATGTGCTTTGGCTGGCGCGAAAATTTTTAGCGCCCTCGATTGCAAGAAAGCATACAACCAGATACCGGTGCCTCCAAGAGCTGTTCAGAAGACAGCAGTGATTACACCATTTGGATTATTTGAGTTTTTATTTATGCCTTTTGGCTTTAAGAACACAGCACAGACTTGGCAGCGTTTTATCGACGAAGTGATAAAGGGATTAACATTTTGCTTTGCTTATCTTGATGACATCTTGGTTTTCTCTCCGGATAGTCAAACACATGAACAGCATCTGTGTCAACTTTGTAAGCATCTATCTGACTACAGAGTCGTTTTAAACGAAAATAAATGCATCATGCACAACAACCAAGTCACTTTCCTTGGCCATACTGTGTCATCAGAAGGTATATTGCCTCTGCCAGAGAAGATCGCGGTGATACAGGCCCTTCCGAAACCGACAAACTACCAAGAGCTACGATGATACATGGGAGTAATAAATTTTTATAGACATCATCTGCCAGCAATGGCTACGGTGCAAGCACCACTCATTGATGCACTCAAGAGACATGACGCCAAAGGTCGACGAATAATTAAGTGGACATAAGAAATGGACAAAGCATTTAATGATCTTCAAGCAAGCCTCAGCAAAGCAGTGTTGCTCCCTCACCCAGTTCACTATGCATAGCTAGCTATTGTTGTAGACGCGAGCCAGTCAGCAATAGGGGCGGCACTGCACCATCGTGTAGAAGGGCAATGGCGACCACTATGGTTTTTCTCTAAAAAGTTACAGACTTCACAACAGAAGTGGAGCGCATATGATAGAGAATTGTTTGCAATCTATGAAGCAATTCGATACTTCCACCCACAAATAGAGGCTAGACCAGTGACTGTGTTTACAGACCACAAACCCATAACATCGGCTTTTAAAAACACCAGTGATAAGTGCTCACCAAGACAGTTCCGTTATACTGAGTTCATAAGTCAGTTCATAACAGATATATGCCATTTAAGAGAAGCAGAAAATTTATTGACTGACTATTTTTCATGTATTTGCGGGATTTCAGAAATTATAGACTATGGTAAACTTGCAGTGGAACAGACCAAAGATGCAGAGCTATGACAGCTGTTAAACGACCCGTCTACAGGTCTGAAGTTCCAGCAAATTCTGATGCCTAACTCCAAGCTGAAGCTGTGGTGCGACTTTTCTCAAGGCAGACCAAGATCATTCATTTCAGAAATATTGCACAAGATGGCATTCGACAGTGTCCACACACTATCACACCCAGGAGCCAATGCTACAATCAAGCTGCTGACAGACCGCTATGTGTGGCCTTCTATGAAAAGAGACACGTGCCTTTGGGTACGTTCCTGCATTCCTTGTCAACAAAGTAAAGTAGGACGACATGTGCGTGCTGATATTGGAGATTTTCAAGGTACCTCTGCTAGATTCGCACACATTCATGTGGACCTGGTTGGACCTCTCCCACAGTCAGAGGTGTTACAGGTATTTGTTTACGGCCATAGATAGGTGCACAAGATGAGCAGAAGCAACTCCAATAGTTGATATTTCAGCCGAAACTACTGCAAAGACGTTTCTGGTACGTGGGTTGCCCGTTTTGGATGCCCCCTTCATGTCACAACTGACCAAGGACGTCAGTTCGAATCTACATTGTTCCTCGAGCTATCCAAAATGTGTGGTTTCCAACGCCACCACATGACTACCTATCACCCTGCCAGTAATGGTATGGTCGAACAATGGCGCAGAACACTCAAAGCAGCATTGATGTGTCATCAAGAGAGATGGATTAAAGCATTACCATTAGTGTTGTTAGGTCTGCGGACTGCTCACAAACCCAATATTGGTGCATCAGTTGCCAGAAGGTTTACTGCGAGCCGCTACAGATTCCTGCAGATTATTTAGTACCAACCTCACTACCTGGATCAGAGGGCCTCACACACTGAGTGCAGCAGCTAAAACATCACTGCACAAATATACATTGCCCGCCACCTTCTTGCCATGGCAACCGTAAGGTGTTTGTACGCAAAGACTTATACGATTGCTCTCACATAATGTTGCAAACAGACTCAGTCAAATTGCCTTTACAACCACCACATGCGGGCTCATTTCAGGTGCTGAGTAGAAATAAGCATACCGTGGACATAATGTACAATGGTGTTCCGACAAAGGTATCGATTGAACGTGTCAAGCCAGCATGGGTTTTACCCTCACTGACCTCTGACACCACACCTGTGCATCAACACATGATGGATGCAGAGCATACCAAAACACCACTCAGTACATCGTCCGAGACAGGTGAATCACCACCACAAACAACAACGTCACCGCCCCCGAGACACCTGACGCACAGCAGAGCTGGACGTCGAATAAAATTCAAGTATCAAGATATCCCTGGGGCTCCGCACTTTAGGGGGGGGGGAGGGGGGGGGGCTGTGTGGCAGTGATATTTTTCATGTCTGGTGCAAAGTGATATCATAAGTGTGCGAGAGTTTTTTTCTGGTCATGTGTGGTTTTTTTATCTTTGCTGTAAGACTATAAAGTCTCCTAGTTTTTGTTACTTCTCTGGCTTTTTTAGTTTCTTCTCATTGTGAGTTTTTGCGAATAAATATTTTTTTGTTAACACATTATACCGGACGGCTATGCAATTTTTTGTTGTAGGCAAGCCGCCTAGAACTTGCTTCTTTTTTAAAATGTTCTAAATTTTCTTGCCCATTAATTCTGAGATTTGTGCATATATCTTTAATCTGTGAGTGGGGCACATGAAATACCCCATTTTCCTGGTGCTGTATTGATGTTTAAAATTATTGTCTATGAATACTTTAGGGTTATTGCATACAAAACTAATCAGTTCATAAATATACAAACAGGATGCATTTATTGTTAAATTTCTTAACAAAGGATGACAGCATTCTTCTGGTTTTGCATTACACACATTTCTAACAATCGATATGCATTATACTAATTTTTCTTGTGTTACCCCAAAAAATATACCATATTTTTTAAATGACTCAAAATAGCAGAATAAATTTTGTCTAGGTTCATTCCTAAAAATTTAACACAGCCTACTTATTGCTGTTCTTGGTTTCTATGATTAATGTGGGTTTTATTTAATTTAGAGTTTTTAGTTTTTAACTGCAGTAAATGAATTTTTCCAATATTCAGTTTCAATCTATTAAGCTGGAGCCAGTTTTCTAAACTGTCTAGTAGATTTGCCACAGTTGAGAGAATTTGTTCTGATTCGTTGCCTTCAACAAGGGAGGAAGTGTCATTGGCGAATAACACCGAGTGTGAATTTATGTTTAGAGGTAAGTCATTTAAATAAAGTAGAAATAAAACTGGACCCACTATTGAACATTGCAGAATGCCTTGTGAAATAATTGTTCATTCAGAGGAGCAATTTCTCTTGCTTGATGATATAACCAACCTGTTTTCTGTTTCTGAGATATGTCCTAAACCACTCTAAAGCACAACCTCCAATTCCATATCTTTCCATTTTATACAGGAGCAAGTGATAGATTACACAATCAAATGCTTTTATGAGATTGCAGAATGATAATGCAACTTTTCTAAACTTGTATAATGCAGAAATTTTCACAAACTCAATAATGGTCTCTGTTGTGCAATTTCCTTTTTGAAAGCCATATTGATTATCTGAAACTTTTTTTAAAATTTGCATTACCACCACTTTTCCAAATATTTTTGAAAAAATTTGAAGAATATAGTTTGGGCAGTAGTTTCCCATATCTTTTCTTGAGCCTTTATTTAACAAAGGTTTTTTCTCCATGTGCTTTAAGGCATCTGAAAAGTGGCCTTTTAAACGTAACACCTGTGACATTACTTTTTCTTTAAAGTTTGTTACCAGCAGCTTCTTACTCACATAATGAATTGAAAATTTAATAACATGTCAACAACATGGTCATGAACTACACTTATACAATGTATTCATTAAACCTCAAGTAGACACTGTAACTGGTAGGAATATTTAAAACAATTCTATTTTACTCGTATTGCTAAAATTCTGTTATCATTATTGTTGATAACATAACTAAAATGGACATGATTTGAAAATAATTGCAATCAGCAAAATTCAGTTATAAACATTACACAGAGTAACACTGATTCTGCAGCATAGGATTTGTTAACCAAGTTCAGGTAGGTCTGCTAAATACAATAATAATAATATTTTTGTTGTACTAACTCTACATTTTGAGATAAAGGCAATCCATTTATACTGGAAATTAAATTATAAAAAAGGGAATATTTTTTGAAATGTTTATTTTAAAGTTATCACATGATTTCAAACAAACAAAGTGCTATAAATGATACAAAAAATAATAAAATTAATCAGAAAATGTTTATTTTAAAGTTGTCAGATGATTTCAAAAAAAAGTACCATAAACTATTCAAAAAATAATGAAATTAACCATAACAACTAAAACATATGAATATGAATTAACAAAAATATTTTGTATGTTATTTTCTTTCGTTTTTTTGGTCTGGAGAGTCTATCTGAAAGTTCCAGCAGTAGTCTGTCATCATATGGCAATCCCAACATCCTTGATATCTTTTGTCCATAATCTTGATGTCCTAGTGGAGGTGTTCCCCTTATTCTTCACTGTAAACACACAAGTTGTCAGGAAATTTATTTAAATGAAGAAAATTCAATTTGCCGCTAACATTAACTCCTTGTTTTTGGAAATTCTAGAGTATTTTATCTACACTCACGCTCATAAATTAAGGATAATTGCAGAATTTGGTGCCACACAATGTGGCACTACACAAAACTGGCACTAATATCATAGTCACATAGGGAACACACATGACACAGATCTGTAAGTCCATGGTATTGCTGATAAGTTGAGAAAACCATCCCGAAACACATGTGCTACAAAACGCCACTGTTTCCTGCACATGTACCCCAACATCAATACGGGATATGATCACCATGCACAGGCCGCACAATGGGTTGGCATACTCTGGATCAGGTGGTCAAGCATCTGCTGGAATATAGCCTCCCATTCTTGCATCAGTGTCTGTTGGAGCTCCTGAAGTGTCCTAAGGGTTTGAAGATGTGCAGCGACACGTTGACTGAGAGGATCCCAGACATGCTCGGTGGGGTTTAGGTCTGGAGAACAGGCAGGCCACTCCATTCGCCTGATATCTTCTGTGTCAAGGTACTGCTCCACGATGGCAGCTTGGTGGGGCTGTGTGTTATCATCCATAAGGTGGAAGGTGGGACCCACTGCACTCCTGAAAAGGTGGACATACTGGTGCAAAACGACATCCCGATACACCTGACCTGTTACAGTTCCTCTGTCAAAGACATACAGGGGTGTATGTGCACCAATAATAATCCCACCCCACACCATCAAACCATGACCAACATGCAGGTCCCTCTCAAGGACATTAAGAGGTTGGTATCTGGTTGCTGGTTCGTGCTGGATGAAAATCTGGCAAGAATCACTGTTCAGGCTATACCTGGACTTGTCCGTGAACATAACTGGTTACCACTGTTCCAAAGTCCATGTACTGCGTTCTTGACATGAGGCTTAACAGGCTCTCCTGTGATCAGGGGTCAGTGGAATGCACCTTGCAGGTCTCCAGGCAAATAAAACATGTCTGTGGAGTCATCTGTAGACTGTGTGTCTGGAGACAACTGTTCCAGTGGCTGTGGTAAGGTCCCGAGCAAGGCTACCTGCAGTAACCCGCGGCCGTCTGCGGGCACTGATGGTGAGATATCATTCTTCTTGTGGTGTTGTACACTGTTGACATCCCATACTGTAGTGCCTAGACACGTTTCTTGCCTGCTGGAATCATTGCCATAATCTTGAGATCACACTTTGTGGCACACAGAGGGCCCATGCTCTGACCTGCTGTGTTTGACCAGCCTCCACTTGCCCTAGTATTCTACCCCTCATAACGTAATCAATATGTGTTCTTTGAGCCATTTTCAACACACAGTCACCATTAGCATGTCTGAAAACATCTGCACACTTTCTTGCTGCACTGTACTCTGACATGCACCAACACAGCTCTGTGGACTGCTGCCAGCGCCACCATGTGACGACCACAGGTCAACCAAGGTGACTTAAATCAGCAAACCACCCACCAGAACGTTGTTTCACCATGTGTCAGCATTATCCTCAACTTATGAGCATGAGTGTACTATATCAAAATAGTCTTCAGATTTGCGATTCCCCAAAAATTTTTTGACAACTGATACATAGCTTGTCATGTTTATATTCAACTTTAGTCATGTAGTTTGTGAATGATCATTGTTTATAAGACTATGGATATGTGGTCCATCAAAAATTCCTGCTTTTAACTTTTCTATATGGAGATGAGGAAATTATTGACAAATATATTTGAAACAATTGCCACTCCTATCTAAAGCTTTAACAAACTGTTTTATAAGCCCAAGTTTAATATGTAGTGATGGAAGAAGGATTTTTTCCTGACTGGCCAACAGTTCATGAATGACATTATTTTTTCCAATGTCAGGTTCATTCTCACTGTCCAGTCTTTCCTGCTCCAATGTTCATTTTCCACACTACTGTTTCACAGACAAAGAAAACAGGGATATTTAGCATATACACTTTGCCGACCCAATAAAAAATTCACCATTTTTAAATCTATACACACTGACCATTGGTGTCAATGAAATGAAATTGTCTCTATTGATATTCTTCCTTAAGAGTAGTTAAGTGAGCTTCCGTGATCAAAGCTAACTTATTTCTGTTATGCAGTAACATACATTTAAAGCTTTTCTTGAGCTATCTAGGAAATGTTGTCAGTCTTTTGGATGGTATTTTGGAAGCCCCATTAAATTTAAAAGCCCAGAAATATCACTACACAATACAATATCATTCGTCACATTAAAATAGGGAACAATGTTGCACTCTCTAGTTCAATAGGATGTTATTGAAATGCTAAGCTGAAGGCAATGTTTTTCTTTTAGTCATGACACAATAACCTCATCAGATTTCTTAGATAAATTTAAATCTCTCATTAACTCATTTAGTTTGACCTCAGAAAAGCCTTGCAGTGTAGGACTGCATTCTTCAAATTCACTTTCACTATTTCTTTTACTCTGACAGTCTAACATTTCAACATCATCACAGTAATAATCTGATAAGGAAGTGAATACCAGTATTGACAAACCTTCACTATGCAAGATTAGTGGCTTAGCAGTTTGTATGTTTTGGTAAATCCAAGAGCACTTTTTGTCTCAGTTCATACCTTTTACATTCACAGCACAAAAGTAGCAACCATAAAGGTGTTTTCTGTCCCTCCTGCTACCAAGAGCACTTCCATTGCCAACATCAACCAATATCATCATGCTTCAGCCAATAAGAGCTCAAGAAACTCCCCATCAAGTTACACAATACAACACTTCATCATATATGAAAATGAACCACCTCCCTACATTAATTATTCTATAGCTAAAACTCACATTTTAATTGACAGGTTATGTCAAGATGTCTGCTTACACCAATTCTGATCATTTTTAATTATATATCTCATTAATGTTCACATAGATGCACTACTAGCATACCCTCATTTACATCATAATCAGCGCTGATCATAGATTAATAAATTGATTCACTAATAACTATATACTGTTTTATTTTATCAGTGTAAGTGTGGAGAACTGTCTGGTTTGATACCCTTAGATATATAAACTTAATATTATAGAACATTTAATAACAATGTAATACTCACTGTTTGTCATGATGATGGCTACTGTGCAATGCTATTACAGGACATAAAGCTTACTGTGTGTCTTGTAACATTTATCACTCAGTAAGAGTAAATATTTGCTGCAGAATGAATGGTCCAATGGTAGATATGTTTATGATTTTAGTTGGTAATTTTTTTAGGTAATGTATTGCAAACTGTAGATTGACTTATTGCTCTTGCATTAACCTTTAACTAAAATTGTGTAGTCCCTGGGACTGCACTGCTTTTCATCTCCCCCCCCCCCCCCCCCCCTGTTTCTAGGAATGCTATTGACCTTGAAGAGCTAAGCTGCACAGTAGCTTCCATATTCTAAGTCTGCTGCTTGTTGCCATGGTGGTCATTGTTGACAGCGCTCTGACTGATTTTGTTCTGTCAAAATGACATCCAGGGACAGCATGACTTGGTTATCGTGAGTCAGTGACAGAATGAATATTTTTCTTGTCCATTGTGTTTGTTTTGTTCTTCACATCTATTGGAGACAATAACTCTGGAACTAGGTCAAGTAACCCTGGTCCCTTGTATATGAGAATAGGTGATCCATATTCAAGAATTATCAATGAAGTTGGGAGTGACACAGCTGACTTCAACTTTTCTGACATGAAGCATGGTGATTTTACACACAGTGAACAGGATTCGGAATCCAGTGTGTCTGGCGAGAGTGAAAGTGGTGAGGAAAAGGCTGAAGGAGAATCAGAAAGTGAAGAAGATGAGGAAAGTGCTAGGAAATGCTTCTGTGGCAGAAATAGGTTCCAGTAGTCAGCTGTAGAACCAAACACCTCATAATATAATGAAGATACCAGCACTTTGGCACAATCTCAGAAGACAGTCACAGGCCAACCCACTCACCACAGGAAGCTATATTTTAAGTGATGATATGCTGAACAAAATACTGGCATAGACAAATAAAAAGTTAAAAAATTCGGGGAAAATACATGAATACAGACAGAACAGAAGCCAGACCATGTATGATGTGTAAAATGAAGAGTTTTATCAGCCTTCTAATCTACACTGCTGTATTCAAATCCTTTGTACTAATGGGACTGGCTGTCATGTCACTATGTCACTATGTCATCAGCAAGACTTGCTGTAATTCTCAACTGCCTGAGATGTGACAACCCTGATTACAGGAAGTTATGGAAGCTTTCTGATCCAGCAGCTGCTATAACAAACATTCTGCACAAATTCAGTGAAAATTCACAGCAGTCCTGTATTCTTGGGGCTAATGGTACAGTTGATGAAATGCTAATCAGCATTAGAGGACACTGTAAGTTCAAAATGTATATTCCATCTAAACTGGCAAAGTACAGCCTGAAGCTTCAATGCCTCACCAGTTTCAGGAACAATTATGTCTTCAACACCTATCTCTACTGTGGAAAAGGTACCAATGGAGCAGGACTTTTCCCCTGATGAGAAGAAATATGTCATTCTGGAAACATAGCTGTGTGATGAACTAATATGGATAGACCTGTGACTTGAAATGTTGCCACTAATATGATTTTAATGAAAATACATTAAAACTGTTTACAAGCATGCTAAAGAAAAACCATGGCAGTTTCGGAACTGTGGCAGTGGGACAAGCTCATTGAGCATAGATCCATGTCTGAAGCTTTAATAGTTAAAAAGTTATTGACATTATTAGGATTTTTGTTTACAGTAAATTTTAACAACTGAATCCATCATGAAAGTTACACTCATGATACACCAGATGAAAGAGGATAATGCTGCATTATAATGCACAGATTTATTTTCTAATGAAACACCAATGAAAAAGGTTATAAACAATATAGTTTATTTATGGAAATAGTGTCATAACTATGAACTCCTTCACAGAGACACAAATGATATTATCAGCATGAGTTCCTTTCCTAAATATTCAAGTAAATTTTGGCATGTACTGAATTGTAGTTGTGATTTATAAAAATAGGTTAAGTTAGTATTTTTACTAGAGTGCCAAATGTGGTAATTTATTTGTTTGAGATTAATTTAAAATTGTTGAAATAATGTATAAATGAGTCTTTTAAGAGACTGGAAAATGACTGTGAAGATTTTAATACATTTTGTCATAAGTAATTATATGAAACTGTTATGAAAATTATGAATGGTGATCAGGATGAAAGTATCTGCAGTGAATAGAGGGGTGGTCATGTGAACAAACCCCTAAATAAGCATGTGAGGCAGAGATCATGGTCTTTCATCTGTTGTGTTGTGTCTGAAGTGTTGGTGAGGTATGTCATCTGGAGCTGATAATGCTATGGGCTGTGCATATGCCACATGTGTTATTTTTCTGTACCGGGACTTGTACATTGTGATTTAGCTCATGCTGGTTGGTGTAATGCTATTTCTGTACAAAGTAATGCCAAAATTTGCACTGGTGATAGACATTGTTCAGTTATTCAATGAGTTATTAGTTTGTGGCCAGCATTCACATACATTGTTCTTCCCCCCCCCCCAAAAAAAATAAATAAATAAATAAATATTTATATGAAACTTAAAACCAATCTGTTTCGAGCAATGTTATTGGATTTCGATCAACAGATTCCCCAGTACATCTTTTATTAAATTATTTGCTAATGTCTCACTGCTAATATAAAGATTTGGTATTAACATTGTTATGTTAGTGAGCGGCATTCAATGTTAATGGTCATACATTGCTCCCACCCTGGGAAACAGGAAAAACATCATAATGGGTAAAGCAGGTGGCAGACTTTGGATTATTGGTAAAATAATGGGAAAATGCAATCAGTCTACAAATGAGATTGCTTACAAATCACTCATGCAACTTATTCCACACTATTGCTCAAGTGTGTGGAGCCTGTACCAAAGAAGACCAACAGATGATACTGAATGTATATAGAGAACAACAGGATGTGTGATCACAAATGTATTTGATCCCTGGGACAGTGTCACAGAGATGCTGAAGAAACTGCACTGGCAGGCCCTTGAAGATAGACATAAACTGTCCCAAGAAAGCCTACTTACAACGTTTCAAGAATCGGTTTTAAATTATGGCCCTAGGAATATACCACAACCCCTCCCCACACATATTGCTCCCATAGGGATCATGAGGAAAATATTAGATTAATTACAAAATAAACAGAGGCACTTAAGCAATTCATTCTTCTCTTACTTCATACATGAATGGAATGGGAAAAAACTCTAATAACTGATACAATTGAACATACCTTCCACTATGGTCTCATCTCATCCCCCCCCCCCTCGTTGGAGGTTCGAGTCCTCCCTCGGGTTTTGGTGTTGTCCATAGCATAAGTTAGATTAAGTAGTGTGTAGGCTTAGGGACCGATGACCTCGGCAGTTTGGTCCCATAAGTCATTACCACAAATTTCCAATTTGCTATGCTCTTCACAGAGGTTTGTAGAGGATATATTTAGATATAGATGTAGATGTAGAACAGAACCTTTTGAAATGTTATGGTACAGAAGAATGCTGTAGATTATGTGGTTAGATAAGATACACATTGAAGACATAATATATCAAATTGTGGAGATGAGAGCTGTGTGGCATAGCTTGACTACAGAAGGGATAGGTTGACAGAGCCTCTCCTGAGGCATCAAGGGATATTAATTTATTATCACAGGGAAGCAGCGGCATAAATACTGTAGAGCAAGACCAAGACCTGACTAAAGTGTGCACTTGCAATAAGAAGTACCATAAAAGCCTTGCAACATTTAACTAATGATGAAAATTTTATGAAGTTGATTCTGGGTGAGTATCTCACTTACACAGTGGTGACCAAAGTCATGGGGTACCTCCTAATATCAGGTTGTACCTCCTTTTGCCCAGAGTAGTAGAGCAACTTGATGTGTTATGGACTCAACAACTCAATGGAAGTCCGTTGCAGAAATATTTAGCCATGCTGCCTCTATAGCCATCCACTATTCTGAAAGTGTTGACAGCACAGGGTTTTGTGCTTGAACTGACCTCTTGATTATGTCCCATAAATGTTTGATGGGATTCATGTTGGGCAATCTGGGTAGGCAAATCATTCACATGTACTGTCCAGAATGTTCCTCAAAATAATAGAGAATTTTTGTGGGCCAGTGACACAGTGCATCATTGTTTGGAAACATGTAGGCCATGAATGGCTACAAATGGCCTCCATGTAGCTGACATAACCATTTCCAGTTAATGATCAGTTCAGATGGACCAGAGGACACAGTCCATTCCATGTAAACACAGCCCACACCATTATGGAGCTACCATCAGCTTGCACAGTGCTTTTGTCAACTTGGATCTATGGCTTTGGGGGGTTTTACCACCCTTGAAGCCTACCACCAGCTCTTACCAACTGAAATTGGGACTCAGCTGACCAGGCCACTGTTTTCCAGTCATATAGGATCCATCTGATATAGTCATGAGACCAGGAGAGGTGCTGCAGGTGATGCAATGTTGTTAGCTGAGGCACTTGCATTGGTCATTTGCTGCCACACCCCAATAATCCCAGATTTCATCACACTGTCCTAACAGATACATCTGTCATATGTTCCAAATTGATTTCTGTGGTTATTTCATGCTGTGTTGCTTGTCCATTAACAATGACAATTCCAAGCAAACGCTGCTGCTCTCAGTCATTAAGTGAAGGTCGTTGGCCACTGTGCTGTCTGTGATGAGACGTAATGCCTGACATTTGCTATTCTTGACACACTCTTGATATTTTGGATCTCAGAATATTCAAGTCCCTAATGATTTCTGAAATGGAATGTGCCATGCATCGAGCTCCAACTACCATTCTGTTTCCAAAGCCTGTAAATTCCAATTGAGTGGCCATAATCACATAGGAAACCTTTGCACATGAATCACCTGAGTACAAATGACAACTTCACCAATGCACTGTCCTTTTATACCTTGTGCACGCTATACTACCACCATCTGTATATATGCGCATCACTTTCCCATGTCTTTTGTCACCTCACTGTATTATCACTGTTTTGAACTATTTCAGTAACAGAGATGATGAATCTGAAATAGAACACCCTGGACCAAAGACACACAATAAAAGACAATTATCCTCTATGGCTAGTGAAGTACATTGATATTTACAAACCACTATGCTGAAGCAGGATGGAATACTGTGTCACAGCACCATTAGAGTCCATAACAACATATCCACACTTCCTTCACAGGTATGACAGAATAGTACACCCTAATTAGACCTGACTTCGGAACAACGTAGCTGGCGGATGAGGCAATCCTCCTTTCTAGGGATTAAATGAGAAGGGAACCACTGCCAATTAGTGGAGGAAAAACTCCAAAGGCTAAAGGAGACAACCACAACAGAAAATCCTTTCTTGTGTTAGGCCTAGCAAGCCAGTATGAAAGTCTTCATATATTGCTTTCAAAACACAGATAAGCCTCGGAACAAACCCTCCAGATTTGACCCCTCTGCTTCTTCAAGTACTGGTGCAAATGATGGGAGACCTGATGATATCCATCTGTACAAGAATATCAAACCAAATGGACTAAAAAATAACCTAGATATTGGCACCCTTAATATATTAGCCCTCAATGGAAAAATGGAAGAAAAGACAGATGGACTAACAGAGAGAAAGTTAGATATTCCGGGATTAAGCAAAACAAAGTGGAAGGGAAAAGGTGAGAAGAATTTGAGAGGAGGAAAACTGTACTGGACTGGGAATAACAGGTTTGGAAGAAATGGTGTTGCAGTGATGGTGAATAAGAATGTACAAAGCTATATTGAAAGTGTGAGATATATATCGGACAGGATCATACTCTTAAACCTGAGATTCCAAAAAGAAACACTAAAAGTTATCCAGATTTATGCACCTCAACTGGGATGTAGCAAAGAAGAGAAGATGAACTTTGAAAATGAGTTACAGAACCATATAGAGAGTGCTAATATAGCGATGGGAGATTTTAATGCACAGGGAGGTAAAGACAGAAAGGGATTTGAGCAGGTGTTGGGATGTTTTGGATATAGAGGCAGAAATAAAGAAGGGGAAAGATTCCTGGATTTGTGCCAGAGGAATGGAATGAAAATAACAAACAGCTGGTTTATGAAGAGTTGGGATGGAAGAACCAAGAGTGTAATTGATTATATTCTAGTAGATAGGAAATGCAAAGAGAAAGTAACAAATGTGGAGGTAATTTCTAGTGTGAGTGCAGATAGAGACCGTAGATTACTGGTGGGACAATGGAAAATGAATCAGTGTGTGAAAAATAGAAAACAGTAGCAAGTGATGAGGATATGGGATTGGAAACTGAAGGAGAGTGAAAGTGTTGAGAAGTATAGAGAATCAATCACACAAAAATTTCCTAAAGAAGTTTTCTGCAATTTAGGAAAAAATGTAGTTTATTCAGAGGCACTTTAGTCAAAGCAGTACAAAAATTATGTGGTAGAACATCTGGAGAGGAAAAACTAAAGCACACAAGTTGGTGGGATGATACCACAATCCTAGCAGTTAGAAGAAAAAAATGGAGCAAGGAGAAAATGGTGGAAAACTAAAAATAATGAGGACCATAAAAGATGTTGTTTGTTGTTGTGGTCTTCAGTCCTGAGACTGGTTTGATGCAGCTCTCCATGCTACTCTATCCAGTGCAAGCTGCTTCATCTCCCAGTACTTACTGCAACCTACATCCTTCTGAATCTGCTCAGTGTATTCATCTCTTGGTCTCCCTCTGCAATTTTTACCCTCCACACTGCGCTCCAATGATAAATTTGTGATCCCCTGTTGCCTCAGAACATGTCCTACCAACCGGTCCCTTCTTCTAGTCAAGTTGTGCCACAAACTCCTCTTCTCCACAATTCTATTCAATACCTCCTCGTTAGTTATGTGATCTACCCATCTGATTTTCAGCATTCTTCTGTAGCATCACATTTTGAAAGCTTCTATTCTCTTCTTGTCCAAACTATTTATCATTCATGTTTCACTTTTGCACATGGCTGCACTCCATACAAATACTTTCAGAAATGACTTCCTGACACTTAAATCTATACTCGATGTTAACAAATTTTTCTTCTTCAGAAACGCTTTCCTTGCCATTGCCAGTCTACTTTTTATATCCTCTCTACTTCGACCATCATCAGTTATTTTGCTCCCCAAATAGCAAAACTCCTTTACTACTTGAAGTGTCTCATTTCCTAATCTAATTCCCTCAGCATCACCTGACTTAATTCGACTACATTCCATTATCCTCGTTTTGCTTTTTTTGATATTCATCTGATATCCTCCTTTGAAGACACTGTCCATTCCGTTCAACTGCTCTTCCAAGTCCTTTGCTGTCTCTGATAGAATTACAATGTCATTGGCGAACCTCAAAGTTATTATTTCTTCTCCATGGAGTTTATACCTACTCCAAATTTTCTTTTGTTTCCTTTACTGCTTGCTCAATATACAGATTGAATGACATTGGGGAGAGGCTACAACCCTGTCTCACTCCTTTCCCAACCACTGCTTCCCTTTCATGCCCCTCGACTCTTATAATTGCCATGTGGTTTCTCTAAAAATTGTAAATAGCCTTTCGCTCCCTGTATTTTACCCCTGCCACCTTTAGAATTTGAAAGAGAGTATTCCAGTCAACATTGTCAAAAGCTTTCTCTAAGTCTACAAATGCTACAAATATAGGTTTGCCTTTCCTTAATCTTTCTTCTAAGATAAGGTGTAAGGTCAGTATTGCCTCACGTGTTCCAACATTTCTACGGAATCCAAACTGATCTTCCCCGAGTTCGACTTCTACCAGTTTTTCCATTCGTCTGTAAAGAATTCGTGTTAGTATTTTGCAGCTATGACTTATTAAACTGACAGTTAGGTAATTTTCACATCTGTCAACACGTGCTTTCTTTGGGATTGGAATTATTATATTCTTCTTGAAGTCTGATATACAGACGAAAAGAAGAAGTGCAAAGAAATAGTGTAAACAGCGAAGAAAAAGGCATGGAAAGAGTTTTCAAAAAACTTGAAGTAGATGCAAAGACTAATGAGAAAATTTTCTTTAAAATGATGAAAAACAAAAGGAAGGATTCTAAAGTACTAGTAAAGATGGAAACAGGGGATGGTACTGTGATTGAAGATCCAGGGAATATAAAAGATCTCTGGAGAGAACATTTTAAGAAACTGATAAATGCTGAGGAGCAGGTACATGAGGAAACAACAAATAACAGACAACCTGAGAGAAGTTGGGAAGCAGAATTAGGACAAATTAAATGGGAAGAAATGGAAATAGCTGTGAGGAAGATGAATGGGGGGAAAGCCCTAGGACCTGATGAAGTATCAGTGGACATGGTAAGAGCAGCAGGTCCAGTGGGAATGCAATGGCTGTATACAGTACTATCAAGTGTGTGGAGAAATAGTACAATACCTGATGACTGGAGAAGAGGAGACATTGTTCCCATCTTCAATAAAGGCAATAAAAGACTTTGTAAAAACTACAGAGGAATAACCCTTATGAGTCATAGAGCCAAGATTTTTGAAAGAATTTTACTAAATCGAATAAGTGAAAAGCTAGAAAAGGAGTTGAGTGAAGAATAGCATTGGTTTAGGATAGGAAGAAGCATTATCAACCTGATATTTTCTATCTGACAACTGATGGAAAAAAACTTGGGAGTATAAAAAAGGCGTATGTCTCAGGTAACAGAAGAAGATAGGTATAGAAGATGGATACATTAATGTAATAAAGACAATGTACAGAGGACACAATTGTAGAATTAGAACACCATTGGGAAATTCTGAATACTTTGAAATATGACAAGGACTTAAACAAGGAAGTATTCTATCTCCTGCACTTTTTAATGTTGTGGTGTAGAGAATGAATAGGGCAGTTAAAGATATAGTAAAAGAAAAAGACAAAACGATGATTTTTGCAGATGATATGGTAATACAGGGTGATAAAGAGGTAGAGATCAGTGGAAATATTACTTTGAATGGAGTTCCCCTCAAAGTGGTAGAGAGTTTCACTAATTTATGGAGTGAAATATCTAGTTATGGAAGAATAACGAACGAAATTTTAATAGGAGGGTGCAGAAGGGAGGCAATTTCTACCAAACAATAAAACACCTGATTTGGAATAAGGAAGTTTCAGAAAAAAAAAACTCATGTATAAGAGTTGTTACTTCCCTATTGTCACCTATGGTGGAGAAACATGGACAATGACAGAAAGGGACTGGAGCAGACTGCAAGCAGGGGAAATGAAATTTCTCAGAGCAGTTAAGGGAAAAACAAGAATGGACAGATTAAGGAATGCAGATATTAGAAAGGACCTTAAACAAGAAAATATGAGAGAAGAAATTGAAAAAAGAGATTAAGATGGTATGGGCATGTCAAGAGGATGCGTGGGCAGACACTCCCAAGAATTATGGAAGAACTTAAGATGGATGGAAAAAGACTTAGAGGGCACTCAAGAACATGGTGGAAAATGAGAGAGAATATCTGTGGAAAGGAGAGGTGTGACCTGGCAGCAAGGGGAGGAAGAAAAGTGGTGGGAGGACCGAGCGAAATGGAGAGGACTCATCAGTCCCCAGACCCGGCACTAGCTGGAGCAGGATCCGGATGTAGATAGATGCCTCCAAAGGAGGCTACAAAATGTTTGGATCATTGAAGATAACTTTGAAGAACTGACGGATGTAGATAGATGCCTCCAAAGGAGGCTACAAAATGTTTGGATCATTGAAGATAACTTTGAAGAACTGACAGTTAAATTTGAGGCAGGCAGTTGTACATTGGCAATGTTGTGAATAGTCTTCATGGGTTTGCTGCCGGATCACGTTGTGCAAATTCCACAATATTTCCTCGGAGCAACTGTCCGACATCTTCAGGTGGTCAACCTTGCTGGTGGCTAGGTATGACTAGGTACCTAGCCACCAGCAAGGTTGACCACCTGAAGATGTCGGACAGTTACTCCGATGAAATATTGTGGAATTTTCACAACGTGATCCGATGTCAAACTCGTGAATACTATTTACAACACATCCACCAGGAAAGCTTGAAGAGTCACATTGGCAATGTTGTTTCACACAAAAAAATCCTCTGAAAAAAATATCTTACTTACCTTCATCATGTTTTAATATGAGCTTGAGCTTTTGATACCTTCCTCTATTGTCATCGAAGGTGCAACTGATAATCATCTCTGCCTTTTACACACTAGCAGGCATGGTAGTTACCATTGACAATGATGACTGAAAAAGCTCAAGTTCTTCCTCAGATTTAGTACAGCAAGAAGGCTACTTATATTTTATCCAGGTAGCATATTAATACATTCAGCAACAAATGTGTTTCTTTGGAAACAGAATTGATCTGGACATGCCAAAACAGTAATGGTCAGATGCTGTAATATGTTTTTCTGTTGTCATCTGTGGTCTATTGCTTTGGTAGTTTGTGCTTGAATAACTCTCATATAAATGATGCAGAATAGAATGTGGTTTATCAAATATGTAGAACTGGAAGGGGTAGGTGAGGCGAGGCATGAGAGGCTGCTGAGAAGACAGAAGATGAAATGGAGTGGGAACAAGAGGGATGCGACTGAAGCTGTTGAGGGACATACGCTAGTTGAGACAGAGACCAGGTGGGGGCTACAAGAATAAAGGATTTGTTGCACACAGAGATCTCACCAGCACAGTTTAGGAAAGTTATTGTTGGTGTAGACACTCCAAATGTTATGGGTTGTGAAGCAGCCATCTAAATCAACTATTATTTGGAAGCAGTCTCTCTCCTTCAGCTACTCTCCTCCCCCCCCCCCCCTTCCCCCCACCAACACACTTTTTACACATTTTCTAAATGTATCCTCTCATGCTCAATATTTAGTGGATAACACTGATGCTCACTTAGAATATTGCACAATATATTGTAATGTATAAAGGTGGTATTACACAGCACATGGTTGTTCCAGCTAAGACTTAAGCTGTAGAAACATAAAACAAAAGTGTTTAAGTGCAAGTAAATAAACACTGCAACTGCTTATTTGTTCATTTCAGAAGACTGAACTATTTACCACAGAAATACATAACAGTGTTACCTCCTTATTCTTACTGAGTGGGTGAGTGCTGCTCAAAACCCAATCACCTAACAGGACACCCAAGCATGAGTGATTACTGCACATTACTGGAAGAATCTAAACTCCAGTAGATCCTAACCTTCAATGAGTTGCCCAAAGTCTATCCTCTAATGTCCTTCACATAAACTACTTTTTTTCACTGACTTTTCAGAGTTTCTGACCTTTCACTACCTAACACTTAACACTCTGCTTGCTAGTGTTGATGCCAACTCTATCTCCACCAACATCCTCAATGCCTACTGCCTTACCACCACTGAACATTATGTCTTCTATTCACTGGCTGACTCATAATCCACATACTCGTTCTTGATAACACCTCTTTTGTTAGCAATACCTGCAGAGAAATTCAATGTACTGAGATGAGCCTTCGAAAGGCTCATTTCTATGCTAACCTGTTAATGGGTCATCTTAGGGAATCCTTTCAGCTCCTCTAAATCCTATATCTCTCATCTAGTTAAGACTTGTTGATGATTTACTTCATGATCTGGACACCCTGTCTTCATGCCTTCCCATCATAAACATCTTCTTCCTGCTTTGTTTTACATGGTCCTCCTTTGCTCAGAGAGCCACCTTCCTGTATGTTAACCTTCACTTCAATGATAAGCCCATATCAACTTCAATGGCTGCCACTCATTGCACACAAAAAGAATCCCTCCCATACAGCTTGACCACCTGCAGGTGCCACATCTGCAGTGACATTCACGCTTCCAGTAAGATGGTCTTGTTGAAGCCTGTTGGTTGGATAAAACTTCCAACTTTGTCCAAGAATAGATCTTCAGTGCCCTGTATTCTGAAGCACCTTAAAACTCCTCCAATCCTCCTGTCCAGCCTCAAAGACACAAGTTTCATTATTTGGTACTACCCAAAACTGGAAGAATGTAATTGTAGTCTCCATGAGAGCTTAGACTACCTTTGGCCATAGCCTAAGCTGACGACATTCTCTCCACAATTCCCCTCATCCTTCCTGAAGTTGTAATCCAAAGTCCACCCAACCTGCAGAATGTTCTTTATTTTTCCATCTGTTACTTTTGCTCCTACCCTCCTGCCCTCTATTGACTCATATTCCTGTGGAATATCCAGGTGCAATAGTTTTTCCATACATCTACCCATTGTCCACTTCCTCATATGCAAGACATGTTACCAGCATTCTTTATCACATCAAAGGCAGAGTCATCTGTGAAAGTAGGCACATCATATAGCAACTTTGTTTAATTACTACACAGTATTGTATGTGCATATGAACATAAACAAAGTATCTACTGGAAGACAAGTAAACCAGTCAGTTGTAGTTCATCACATGTAACATCATATAGTTGACCTCAACTTCTGCTTGACATCTTATGCCATTTGGATTCTTTGCACCAACACCAGTTTACCTGAACTGTACAGATAAGAACTCTGTCTGCAACAAGCCATTTATTCCCCTGACCTCTATCTTTTCTAATCCCTGATCCGCACTCATTTTTATACACATACTCTATCCATCTATCTACCCCGTACCAGTTCTTGTCCTCACAACCATCTCCCCCTCTCCCGTGCCAATCCCCTTCCCAAAAAAAGTGTCTTTTCTGCTTGATTCTCACTCCTTGTTTGGAATCTTTCCCTATGTTTATCTCTTTCTTATACTCCCTACTCCCCTATTTGTACTCTTCAACTTTTTCTTTTCTATTGGTATTCCTCCTAGCTAGGGCTTTATATCACCAAGAAATTAATCATTTTGTGTGTGTATAGATCTCCCAGTGGTAGTGTGGATACTTTTGTCAATAAATTAACAGAAGTTCTATATAAAGTCTCAAGTACAAAGGTCAATATAATTTTATGTGAGGACATTAACATCAACACTAATATCATAAATGAATCTAGCAGCACCTTCATAAACATCCTTCCAACTTTTGTCATGTCCGTATTGGTCAATAGTGCAACAAAGGTTACTACAATGACTGCATCAGTCATTGAGCATGTGGCCACAAATATGGACAGGGAAAAAATGTGATGTAGCTGTAAAAGATCTCTGACTATCAGACCATCACCATCCGGATCAGACGAGATACCCGTAAGATTCTACAGTGATTATGCTAAAGAACTTGCCCCCTTTCTATCAGCAATTTATCGTAGATCTCTGGAAGAACGTAAAGTACCTAGCGACTGGAAGAAAGCGCAGGTCATTCCCATTTTCAAGAAGGGTCATAAATCAGATGCGAATAATTATAGGCCTATTTCGCTTACGTCAATCTGTTGTAGAATAATGGAACATGTTTTATGTTCTCGTATTATGACGTTCTTAGATAATACAAATCTCCTTCATCATAACCAACATGGATTCCGCAAACAGAGATCATGTGAAACTCAGCTCGCCCTATTTGTCCAAGAAATTCACAGTGCCGTAGACACTGGCGAGCAGATTGATGCCGTATTCCTGGACTTCAGGAAGGCATTTGATACGGTTCCGCACTTACGTTTAGTGAAAAAAATACGAGCTTACGGAATATCGGACCAGGTTTGTGATTGGATTCAGGATTTCCTAGAAGAAAGAACACAACATGTCATTCTTAACGGTTCAAAATCTGCAGATGTAGAGGTAATTTCGGGAGTACCGCAAGGAAGCATGATAGGACCTTTATTGTTTACAATATACATAAATGACTTAGTTGACAACATCGGTAGCTCCGTGAGGCTATTTGCAGATGACACGGTTGTCTACAAGAAAGTAGCAACATCAGAAGACTCGTACGTACTCCAGGAAGACCTGCAGAGGATTAATGAATGGTGCGACAGCTGGCAGCTTTCCCTAAACGTAGGTAAATGTAATATAATGCGCATACATAGGGGCAGAAATCCATTCCAGTACGATTATGCCATAGGTGGTAAATCATTGGAAGCGGTAACGACCGTAAAATACTTAGGAGTTACTATCCGGAGCGATCTGAAGTGGAATGATCACATAAAACAAATAGTGGGAAAAGCAGGCGCCAGGTTGAGATTCATAGGAAGAATTCTAAGAAAATGTGACTCATCGACGAAAGAAGTAGCTTACAAAACGCTTGTTCGTCCGATTCTTGAGTATTGCTCATCAGTATGGGACCCTTACCAGGTTGGATTAATAGAAGAGATAGACATGATCCAGCGAAAAGCAGCGCGATTCGTCATGGGGACATTTAGTCAGTGCGAGAGCGTTACGGAGATGCTGAACAAGCTCCAGTGGCGGACACTTCAAGAAAGGCGTTACGCAATACGGAGAGGTTTATTATCGAAATTACGAGAGAGCACATTCCGGGAAGAGATGGGCAACATATTAGGTAGTAATGATCACAACGAAAAGATCCGAGAAATTAGAGCAAATACGGAGACTTACAAGCAGTCGTTCTTCCCACGCACAATTCGTGAATGGAACAGGGAAGGGGGGATCAGATAGTGGTACAATAAGTACCCTCCGCCACACACCGTAAGGTGGCTCGCGGAGTATAGATGTAGATGTAGATGTAGAAAATCAGGCATTGAATCATGCCCTAAACTACAAGCCTACAAATGACATCTATCATAAATCAAAATAAAAGATTTTTCAAAAGAACTAGAAAAACAAAGATGAGATTAAGTGTATAAGGAAACCAATGTGAATACAAAATTCTCTAAATTCTCCACATTGTTTAAACTGAACTTTGAAAAGGCATTTCCGAAAGTATGCATGTCTGTATCAACATCTCACAAAACAGATGGATAACAGCAGGTATGAAGAAGTCCTCCCAAACACTTAAGAATTCTTAAATTTCTATCACAGATACAAAAAGATCTATAGGAAGGTGCTGATTGCTGCAAAAAAGTCATTTAATAACAAAATAATATATAATGCAGAGAATAAAAGCAAAGCAGTCTGGGATGTTATAAAAAAGGAAACGGGGAGAGGCAAACAATCGCAGAATAACATACTGCTAATGGAGGGGGATAAGGGAATAAATGATCCACAACACTTAGCAAACTATGTAAATGAGCATTTTTCAAGTATTGCAGAGAAGTTACAGCAAAAATTCCCCAAAGCAAATATAACACTTGTAAGTAATGTTGCACTAAATACAATGAAGTTACTTCCAACCACAAAGAATGAAGTAAATAAAACTGTTCAAAAACTAAAAAATAAGAAGTCAGTAGGCTTAGATGAAGTACCAATGAGTGTACTGAAACAATGCATAGGGATTGTACAAGTCCCCTTAACAAATATAATAAATGAATCCTTCACACCAGGGACATTTCCAGAGCAGTTAAAACAGGCAAGAGTTGTACCTTTGCTTAAGAAAGGTAATGCAGAAGACATAGAAATTACCAGCCCATTTCCCTGCTGTCAGAATTCTCAAAAATAAGAGAAGCAATTATGAAAGACAGGTTAATGAATTACCTGAGTTAATACAATCTTTTAAACGAATCACAGTTTGGTTTCCAAAGTGGCAAAAATACAGAGTCAGCCATAGTAGAATTCACAAAAGTTGTACTTGATGCTCTTGATAAAGATGAGTGTGTCACAGGCATATTTTTGGATCTTTCTATGGCATTTGATACAGTCGACCAAAAGATTCTATTAAATAAATTAGAAGCATTAAGAATAAAAGGGGTAGCTGATGACTGGTTCCAATCATAGCTAGCAGATAGGGTACAAAGAGTAGAGATAACACATACTTCAAATAGATCTAAATATTTAGTAAAACACTTAGGAGAACCAAAATACGTTAATATAGGGGTTCCAAAAGGTAGCATATTAGGACCAATACTATTCCTGATACATATCAATGACTTTCCTACTGGTGTTAGTCATGGTGAAAAAAATCTCTTCACTGATGACAGCAATATTATAGTCACTGAGAAAACAAGAGAACTCCTTGTCGAAAAAGCACATGAAACTCTCAAGAAAGTTTACGATTGGTCAATACATAATTAAAGATTTAAACCCTCAACCAAACGATGTTTGTGTAATTATTGCTGGAGATAACGATGTTTATAAAAATGAGTTGAAAATGCAATCACAGCATTGCAAAATACATTGGAATGAATCTCGCCAAGAAAAACAATCATCGTTAGCATCCCACACAGACATGACCTAATAAACAGATCATGTGTAAATAATTAAATCAAATTCACAGACAGAATGTTTCAAAAGGTATGCAAAGCATTCAAGGAAGTGAAGTTCTTGGACAGTAATTCCGAAGAGAGGAACCAGTTTACTCGACATGGAATGCACAGGAACCGGCTAGGAAAACATGTGCTCGCTAAAGCACTATTAGCAGAAACATTCAAACTATTTGAAAACATCACTTCTCCAGTCACACTAAAAGCACCTGTGCCCATTGAAACTGTACCATTGGAAGAAATACAGACAGTGTCATCAAAATAGTATTTCAAAACTAATGGAACAGCTGAAGGGAAGACTTCATATGCAGCAGCAGTGTGCTTCCTGCCGCTGTTGGATAAGCAGCTGCCAGCAGCAAGTCGTATACTCCTAGCTTACTTATTTGTTACACAGTTTAATTCGTAATTTCTTTGCGTGTTTTTGGGTACTTGCATTGTTTAAGTCATAGATTTTGGGCGTATTATAGTATTTGAGAGTTGTAGCATCTCGCTTTGGTACCTGAATAGTGTAAATTTGAGTAGTCGTTTGTCTTCTGTTTTTGTTTTGAACGGCCAGTATCGGTTGGTCACAGCCAGTGTGCTTCCTGCTGCCATTGGATAAGCAGCTGCCAGCAGCAAGTCGTATACTCCTAGCTCCCTTATTTGTTACATAGTTTTGTATAGGAGGTGTAATTTCGAGTTTTAGCTACTGTAATCGTAAATTCAGGCAGATTGTAGCACAGTTGTTAGGCATTTGTACATGTTAGTTCATACATTCTTTCCGTGTTTTCCTTGCGTTATCTAGGCACGGACTCGCATTTCAGTAACTGTTGTTCAACAGCGATTAGAATGGACAGGGACTGTGATTGCTGTGTTTGGATGAGGGCTGAGTTGGCATCCCTTCGCTCACAGCTGCAGGCAGCGCTGACTTCGGTCGTGGAGCTTGAGACTGTTGCCAATGGGCACCACTGTGGGAAGCTGGACTTGGGTATCACGGGGATGTCAACCTTGTCCCGTCTGTCCCCAGATCGGTCTGCCGCTGTGGTTGCCCCGGTTGCTGCCCACAATGGGGCTAAGCCCTCGCCTGTGGTTGATTGGGAGGTCATTTCAAGGCATGGCAGGCAGCGAAAGACGTCCCCGGAGGCTGATCAGAAAGCCTCCTCGGTGTGTCTGACAAACAGGTTTCAGGTGCTGTCTCTGGCTGAGCCAGATGCAGCAGCCTGTCCTGTTTCAGAGGATGATTCTCAGCCTTCAAGGTCTGGTCAATGGCAGAGGGTGGGCTTATTGGTAGTTGGGAGCTCCAATGTCAGGCGCGTAGTGGGGCCCTTTAGGGATGTGGCGGCTAAGGAGGGGAAGAAATCCAGTGTGCACTCCGTTTGCATTCCGGGTGGAGTCATTCCTGATGTGGAAAGGGTCCTTCCGGATGCCATGAAGAGCACAGGGTGCAGCTAGCTGCAGGTGGTGGCACATGTCGGCAATAATGACGTGTGTCACTTTGAATCTGAGGAAATTCTCTCTGGATTCCAGCGGCTATCTGATTTGGTGAAGGCTGCCGGTCTTGCTTACGAGATAAGGCACAGCTCACCATCTGCAGCATCATTGACAGAACCGACTGCAGACCTTTGGTCCAGAGCCGGGTGGAGGGTCTGAATCAGAGGCTCAGACGATTTTGCGACCGTGTTTGCTGCAGATTCCTTGACTTGCCGCCATAGGGTGGTGGGGTTTCGGGTTCCGCTGAATAGGTCAGGAGTTCACTACACTCAGCTGGTGGCTACATGGGTAGTGGAGGCTGTGTGGCGTGGACTGGGCAGTTTTTTACGTTAGAAGGCCTCGGGAAAGTACAGGGTGGGCTGCAATCTCAAAGGGTGCATGGCAAATACAGGACATGCTTGGATCAAGGAACAGTCGGAATTGTAGTTGTAAATTGTTGTGCTGGGAAAGTTCCTGAGCTTCAAGCACTAATAGAAAGCACCAAAGCTGAAATCGTTATAGGTACAGAAAGCTGGCTAAAGCCTGAAATAAGTTCTGCGGAAATTTTTACAAAGTCTCAGACAGTGTTCAGGAAAGATAGATTAGGCAGAATTGGTGGTGGAGTGTTTGTGTCTGTCAGTAGTGGTTTATCTTGTAGTGAAGTCGAAGTAGATACTCCGTGCGAATTGGTATGGGTGGAGATTATACTTAACAGCTGAACTAAGTTAATAATTGGCTCCTTCTACCGACCCCCAGACTCTGATCATATATTTGCTGAACAGTTCAGAGAAAATTTGAGTCTCGTAACAAATAAATACCCCACTCAAACGGTTATAGTTGGTGGGGACTTCAACCTTCCCTCGATATGTTGGCAAAAATACTTGTTCAAAACCGGTGGTAGGCAGAAAACATCTTCCGAGAGTGTCCTAAATGCTTTCTTCGAAAATTATTTTGAACAGTTAGTCCACGAACCCACGCGAATTGTAAATGGTTGCAAAAACACACTTGACCTCTTAGCCACAAACAATCCAGAGCTAATAGAGAGCATCATGCCTGATACAGGGATTAGTGATCACAAGGTCGTTATAGCTAGGCTCAATACCGTTTCTTCCAAATCCACCAGAAACAAACGCAAAATAATTTTATTTAAAAAAGCGGATAAAGTGTCACTAGAAGCCTTCCTAAGAGACAATCTCCACTCCTTCCGAACTGACTATGCAAATGTAGACGAGATGTGGCCCAAATTCAAAGATATAGTAGCAACAGCAATTGAGAGATTCATACCTCATAAATTGGTAAGAGATGGAACTGATCCCCCATGGTACACAGAACAGGTCCGAACACTGTTGCAGAGGCAACGGAAAAAGCATGCAAATTTCAGAAGAACACGAAATCCTGAAGATTGGCTAAAATTTACAGATGTGCGAAATTTGGCACAGACTTCAATCCGAGATGCCTTTAATAGGTTCCAAAACGAAACATTATCTCGAAATTTGGTAGAAAATCCAAAGAAATTCTGGTCGTATGTAAAGTACACAAGCGGCAAGACGCAGTCAATACCTTCACTGCTCAGTGCCGATGGTACTGTTACTGACAACTGTGCCACTAAAGCGGAGTTATTGAACACAGTTTTCCGAAATTCCTTCACCAGAGAAGACGAATGGAATATTCCAGAATTTGAAACATGAACAGCTGCTAGCATGAGTTTCTTAGAAGTAGATACCTTAGGGGTTGCGAAGCAACTCAAATCGCTTGATACGGGGAAGTCTCCAGGTCCAGATTGTATACCGATTAGGTTCCTTTCAGATTACGCTGATACAATAGCTCCCTACTTAGCAATCATATACAACCGCTCGCTAACCGATAGATGTGTACCTGCAGATTGGAAAATTGCACAGGTCGCACCAGTGTTTAAGAAGGGTAGTAGGAGTAATCCATCAAACTACGACCTATATCATTGACGTCATTTTGCAGTAGGGTTTTGGAGCATATACTGTATACAAACATTATGAATCACCTCGAAGGGAACGGTCTATTGATTCGTAATCAGCATGGTTTCAGAAAACATTGTTCTTGTGCAACGCAGCTAGCTCTTTATTCGCATGAAGTAATGGCCGCTATCGACAGGGGATTTCGAGTTGATTCCATATTTCTAGATTTCTGGGAAGCTTTTGACACCATTCCTCACAAGCAACTTCTAATCAAGCTGCGGGCCTATGGGGTATCGTCTCAGTTGTGCGACTGGATTCATGATTTCCTGTCAGGAAGGTCGCAGTTCGTAGTAATAGATGGCAAATCATCGAGTAAAACTGAAGTGATATCAGGTGTTCCCCAGGGAAGCGTCCTGGGACCTCTGCTGTTCCTGATCTATATAAATGACCCGGGTGACAATCTGAGCAGTTCTCTTAGGTTGTACGCAGATGATGCTGTAATTTAACGTCTAGTAAGGTCATCCGAAGACCAGTATCAGTTGCAAAGCGATTTAGAAAAGATTGCTGTATGGTGTGGCAGGTGGCAGTTGACGCTAAATAACGAAAAGTGTGAGGTGATCCACATGAGTTCCAAAAGAAATCCGTTGGAATTCGATTACTTGATAAATAGTACAATTCTCAAGGCTGTCAATTCAACTAAGTACCTGGGTGTAAAAATTACGAACAACTTCAGTTGGAAAGACCACATAGATAATATTGTGGGGAAAGCGAGCCAAAGGTTGCATTTCATTGGCAGGACACTTAGAAGATGCAACAAGTCCACTAAAGAGACAGCTTACACTACACTCGTTCATCCTCTGTTAGAATATTGCTGCGCGGTGTGGGATCCTTACCAGGTGGGATTGACGGAGGACATCAAAAGGGTGCAAAAAAGGGTAGCTCATTTTGTATTATCACATAATAGGGGAGAGAGTGTGGCAGATATGATACGTGAGCTGGGATGGAAGTCATTAAAGCAAAGACGTTTTTCAGTGCGGCGAGATCTATTTACGAAATTTCAGTCACCAACTTTCTCTTCCGAATGCGAAAATATTTTGTTGAGCCCAACCTACATCAAAATAAAATAAGAGAAATCAGAGCTCGAACAGAAAGGTTTAGGTGTTCGTTTTTTCCACGCGCTGTTTGGGAGTGGAATGGTAGGGAGATAGTATGATTGTGGTTCGATGAACCCTCTGCCAAGCACTTAAATGTGAATTGTAGAGTAATCATGTTGATGTAGGTTTAGATGTATGTGAATCAACACAAAGAGGTCTTTTATACAAAAGCAAGACAGCACATGCAGTTACAATTCAAGTGGGAAAAGTTAGTCCACTACCAACTTGTGAAGCAGCAGCAGCATTTAAGGAGGAAGAATGGTCATCGATAGCAGAAACAGCAACATCAACCCCCACAGGATCAAGTATACCAGCTGACAGTGTAGAAACCCCACCAACAGAAGATCCACCCTCTATGGCAAACAGGAACACAGTAGTGACTGCAGCTGCACCACATAGGATGTGCCTGAGATCAAGAAAGTCCTCAGCTTCAAATGGGGATTTTTTATGGTACTGGGGAAGAAGGGGAAAGGTTCCAATCAGAATGTAAGTAATGCAGTTAATAACAACAAATGTGGGTGTTATCAGCACAACAGCTCCCCCTTCCTTGCAGATAACTGTTCCTGTAATACTGGTATGTCAAAAGAAATAAAATTCAGTCCCAATAGTGGCAGCACCACAACCAATCATGTAATTAAAAATAAGCTCAAAATTTTTCACCAAAATATTCAAAGCCTGCTATGTAAGTTAGACCAATTTATTGTAAACATTGATGAACCAAAAGGTGCAAATTGTGCTCATATTTTCTGTCTGATAGAACACCATGTCACTTTTGGCATTGAAATGCTCAATATTCCAAACTATGTATTAGCTACCTCATTTTGTAGAAAGCATATGTGCAAAGGTGGTGCAGCTATTTAAGTGAAAAACAGCCTGTCCTTTAATACAATAGATGTAGAGAAATATTGTGTAGAGAAAGACTTTGAGGCATGTATCACAGAAATAGTAGAAGCTAACAAGAAACTGGTAATCGTAGCAGTATACAGGGCTCCATCTGGTAATTTTAAAGTAGCCATGAAACAATTAGATTCTGTGCTATTGTATCTCACAATGAAAAATAGGAACATTGTAGTGACTGGAGATTGTAATATAGATTTACTAGAAAGCTCATCTTCCAAGACAGAGTTTGCAAGTTTAATGCACACCTACAATCTTGTCTCCACTGTCAGTTTTCCCACAAGAACTACTGCCACTTCCAGCACTCTAATAGACAATATCTTTGTAGATATGAGCAGAACTCATCACATCAAAGTTGAAAAAGTCATAAATGGTCTCTCTGATCTGATTTGATCCATTATAAATGGTTTTTGAAAGCCTGTGACTGTAGATACAATAGGTTTGTTTATAAATAAATAAATCTTCTGCTACCAGTCACGATTTTTTCTTGCGAATAGTAAAATAAAGAAAAAATCGTGACTGGTAGCAGAAGATTTATTTATTTATAAACAAACCTATGGTCTCTCTGATCATGATAGGCAAATACTCACAACTGACAACTTTAATACAAATCAGAGCAAAGCTGGTGCACAGTGGAAAATCATTAGCAACATGAGTGAGGAAAATATCCAAAACTTCAAATTATGCATTCAGGAGACTGACTGGAGGTCTGTTTATCTTTCAAATGATGTTAATACAAAATATAATTTATTTACTGATGAATTATCAGGTATATTTGAAAGTGTCTTTCCAAAAAAGGTCTGCAGACTACAGAACAGGCAATCAAGCAAAAAACCATGGCTCACTAAGGGCATAAAAATATCATACCAGAGAAAAAGAGAACTGTATGTAATATCCAGACAATCCAATAATCCCCTCCAGATGAACTATTATAGGACATACTGTAAAATCATAACTAAGGTCATTAAAAAATCTAAAAGTATGTGCATTCAATCTGAAATTAATTGTTCAAATAATAAAATCAGAATGATTTGGAATGTAATAAAGAGGGAAACAGGTACTGCGCCATCTGACAATGTAAAAACTGCTGTCCTAAAAATTAATGATTTGGAAATAACTGATAGTAAACAGATAACAGGCTCATTTTACAACCACTTTCTAACTGTCACTTCTCAAATAGGTTGCAGTGGTGACCTAAGGGAAGTTACAGATATTCTGAAACTTAACCTCCCACAATGTTTTAATGATATAAATGTAACACCCATAACTGTTAATGAAATTAAAAAAATAATTCACTCCTTGAAAAGTAAAGGATCTTCAGGTATAGATAAAATCTTTAGTAAACTGTTGAAAGCCTGCAGTAATGATGTAAGTATAGTACTTGCTCACATTTGCAGCATGTCTCTTTATGAGGGAGTTGTTCCAGAGAGAATGAAATATGCCATTGTGAGACCCCTTTTCAAGTTTGGTGATGCTACAGATGTCAAAAATTATCGTCCTGTCTCTCTCTTAACAACATTTTCAAAGGTTCTTGAAAAGGCAGTGTATAACAGGATTGTGGCACATCTTGATAAACTTAATATTATTAACAACAAACAGTTTGGTTTTCAAAAAGGGGTTTCCACAGAGCACGCCAAATGATGTCTTGGAGCCAAATTAATAGTAAGAAGTCACCAGTTGGTGTCTTCTGTAATCTTTCTAAGGCCTTTGATTGTATAAACCACAAGATACTCTTGGAGAAGGCCTATCATTAATGAATCAAAGGGCCTGTAGGTAACTGGCTAAAATCGTATCCTGAAGACAGGAAGCAAAAGGTGGTTCTAAATGGCTGCAACAATGGATCTTATAATCTAGTGGATTCTGAAAGGAGCAAAATTCAGCATGGAGTTCCCCAGGGATCTGTCCTTGGACCCTTGCTGCTTTTAATATATGTTAATGATATAACCCTGTCCCTTAGCAAAAATTGTAAATTCACAATGTTTGCTGATGATACAAGCATTGTAGTAGATGGTAAGTCTACTGCTGATCTGGAGACTGATGTTAATGATATACTCAGAGAAGTTACAGCTTGGTTTTCAATTAATTCTCTTTCAGTTAATATTAAAAAAAACTAATTTTATACAGTTCCACACAAAAAATAAAACTCTAGAAAATATAGTAATTGCTCATGACAACTAGGAACTAGAACAGGCTGGGGGTTCACATTGACAGTAGGCTCAACTGGGAACAGCATGTGTCCCTTACTCTAAAAAGGCTTTCATCAGCAACTTTTGCTCTATGAGTCATTACTCATTTTGGGGACATTCAACATTTTAAAATCAGCTTACTTTGGATATTTTCACTCAATAATGACTTATGGAATAATCTTCTGGGGAAATTCCCCCCAGCCTCAAAATAATAATAATAATAATAATAATAATAATAATAATAATAACCACAGCGACTGCATAGAAGCGATGGAAAAAACAGATGCCTATAAATATCTAGGATACAGACAAAAAATAGGAATAGATAATACAAATATTAAAGAAGAACTAAAAGAAAAATATAGACAAAGACTAACAAAAATACTGAAAACAGAATTGACAGCAAGAAACAAGACAAAAGCTATAAATACTTATGCCATACCAATATTGACCTACTCATTTGGAGTAGTGAAATGGAGTAACACAGACCTAGAAGCACTCAATACACTTACACGCTCACAATGCCACAAATATAGAATACATCACATACATTCAGCAACAGAAAGATTCACATTAAGCAGAAAGGAAGGAGGAAGGGGATTTATCGATATAAAAAACCTACATTATGGACAGGTAGACAATTTAAGAAAATTATTTATAGAACGAGCAGAAACTAGCAAAATACACAAAGCAATCACTCATATAAATACATCGGCTACACCACTACAATTTCATAACCACCTCTACAACCCTTTAGACCACATAACATCAACAGATACGAAGAAAGTAAATTGGAAAAAGAAAACACTTCATGGCAAGCACCCGTATCATCTAACACAGCCACACATCGATCAAGACGCATCCAACACATGGCTAAGAAAAGGCAATATATACAGTGAGACAGAAGGATTCATGATTGCAATACAGGATCAAACAATAAACACCAGGTATTACAGCAAGCATATTATTAAAGATCCTAATACCACAACAGATAAATGCAGACTTTGTAAACAACAAATAGAAACAGTAGATCACATCACAAGCGGATGTACAATACTAGCAAATACAGAATACCCCAGAAGACATGACAATGTCGCAAAAATAATACATCAACAGCTTGCCTTACAACATAAACTTATAAAACAACACGTTCCTACATACAAGTATGCACCACAAAATGTACTGGAGAATGATGAATACAAATTATACTGGAACAGAACCATTATAACAGATAAAACAACGCCACATAACAAACCTGACATCATACTCACCAATAAAAAGAAGAAATTAACACAATTAATCGAAATATCCATACCCAATACAACAAATATACAAAAGAAAACAGGAGAAAAAATTGAAAAATACATCCAACTGGCTGAGGAAGTCAAAGACATGTGGCATCAGGATAAAGTTGACATCATACCAATTATACTATCAACTACAGGAGTCATACCACACAATATCCACCAATACATCAATGCAATACAGCTACATCCAAACATATATATACAATTACAGAAATCTGTAATTATTGATACATGTTCAATTACCCAAAAGTTCCTAAATGCAATATAACATGTACCGTACAGCAAAAAGGAAGTGACGCTTGATAAAGGTCCGCGTCACTCCATTCTTAACCAGACTTCTAAAAAGTCTGAGAAAGTAATCAAATAATAATAATAATCCCCGTGGAGGCCCGGGAAAAGAATAGGCCTCCGGTATGTTCTGCCAGTCGTAAAAGGCGATGAAAAGAACAAACCACTAATAGGGCTAACCCCCCTTTTAGTGTGATTACTTGGTTCAGGACAGAACTAAAGAAGACTTGGACAAGCGCCGTCATGGTCGGGGACGACGCTTGAACCCTATGCCCGCCCACAATGGTAATGACACTGCTAGCCAACTGGAAAATGATTTAAATCCAAATAGAGGTGTTTTGCAGGATATGCTTCCTGCAACCACCCTAGAAGGAAAACAAAGACAGAGGATGAGATGGTCAGATGAAGTTAATCGACACCTCATGTTCTGTTATTACCAAGCAACAAACCTAAGAACCAACACAACTGGATACAGATCACAAGTATACACAACATTTATTACCAGATACCCGGAATTAAAATTTTTAACAGAACAGCGACTAGCTGATCAGGTCCGTGTAATAATAAAAAATAACAGGATACCCCAGTCAGAATTAGAAAACATCAAACAACAAGTACAACAAATACTGGAACAAAATAATGTGCAATTAGAAGAAGAAGAAAATACAGTAATGGACTCAAACATCCCAGAGCAAACAAACAAAGAACAACATGCATCAATTAAACAATCAGAGGAAAACGAAATCTTAAGACAGCCACCAGCACAAGCACAAATAGAACATGAAGTGACACACATGTTAGATATAGAAGAAAAATTTCAGTTGACATATATAGAATACAAAGACACAAATACAGACATTAGACCATTCTTGCATAGACCACCAAATAGCCCACAAGTCGAAACAACAATAAAAACTATCAACACAATCATACACAACAAAATAAATGAATACACAACTATGGAAGAGTTACAACTACTGGTTTATGTAGGAGCACTCACTACACTAAATATACACACTAGGCAGAGATCAGAACCAACCAACACACAGAAGAAACCCACAAAACCAGCATGGCAACACAGGCTACAGATCAGAATAGAAAAACTGAGAAAAGACATCGGACAGCTAACACAATTTATAAGAAATGAAATATCAGACAAAAAACGAAAAAGGTAAGGTAAAATCTTACAACAAGAAGCAATAGAGCAATTAGATGAAAAGAAGCAGAAATTACAAGCATTGGCCAAACAACTTAGAAGATACAAAAAAAGTGAAAATAGAAGGAAACAAAACCAAACATTCAACACAAACCAAAAGAAATTTTACCAAACAATAGATAACACACACATAAAAATAGACAATCCACCAAACATAACAGACATGGAACACTTCTGGAGCAACATATGGTCAAACCCGGTACAACGTAACAGACATGCATGGTGGATACAAGCAGAAACAGACTCATACAAGATGATACCACAAATGCCTGAAGTGATAATTTTGCAACATGAAGTCACCCGAGCAATTAATTCTACGCACAATTGGAAAGCCCCTGGAAATGATAAAATAGCAAATTTCTGGCTAAAGAAGTTCACCTCAACACATTCACATCTAACTAAATTATTTAACAGTTACATTGCAGACCCATACATATTCCCTGATACACTTACACATGGAATAACTTATCTGAAACCTAAAGATCAAGCAGTCACAGCAAACCCAGCTAAATATCGCCCCATAACATGCCTACCAACAATCTACAAAATATTAACTTCAGTCATTACACAGAAATTAATGACACCTACAACACAGAACAAAATTATAAATGAAGAACAAAAAGGCTGCTGCAAAGGAGCACAAGGATGTAAAGAGCAACTGATAATAGATGCAGAGGTGACATATCAAGCTAAAACTAAACAAAGGTCGCTACACTACGCATACATTGATTACCAAAAAGCTTTTGATAGTGTACCCCACTCATGGTTACTACAGATATTGGAAATATACAAAGTAGATCCTAAATTGATACAGTTTCTAAACATAGTAATGAAAAACTGGAAAACCACACTTAATATCCAAACAAATTCAGATAATATCCCATCACAGCCAATACAGATTAAGCGTGGAATATACCAAGGAGACTCATTAAGTCCTTTCTGGTTCTGTCTTGCTCTGAACCCACTATCCAACATGCTAAATAATACAAATTATGGATATAATATTACTGGAACATACCCACACAAAATCACACATTTGCTATACATGGATGATCTAAAACTACTGGCGGCAACCAATCAACAACTCAACCAATTACTAAAGATAACAGAAGTATTCAGCACTGATATAAATACGGCTTTTGGAACAGACAAATGTAAGAAAAATAACATAGTCAAGGAAAACACACTAAACAAGAAGATTACATATTCAATAACCACAGTGACTCCATAGAAGCGATGGAAAAAACAGATGCCTATAAATACCTAGGATACAGACAAAAGATAGGAATAGATAATACAAATATTAAAGAAGAACTAAAAGAAAAATATAGACAAAGACTAACAAAAATACTGAAAACAGAATTGACAGCAAGAAACAAGACAAAAGCTATAAATACTTACACTATTCCAATATTGACCTACTCATTTGGAGTAGTGAAATGGAGTAACACAGACCTAGAAGCACTCAATACACTTACACGATCACAATGCCACAAATATAGAATACATCACCTGCATTCAGCAACAGAAAGATTCACATTAAGCAGAAAGGAAGGAGGAAGGGGATTTATCGACATAAAAAACCTACATTATGGACATATATATATCTAAAAACAAAGATGATGTGACTTACCAAATGAAAGTTCTGGCAGGTCGACAGACACACAAACAAACACAAACATACACACAAAATTCAAGCTTTCGCAACAAACTGTTGCCTCATCAGGAAAGAGGGAAGGAGAGGGAAAGACGAAAGGATGTGGGTTTTAAGGGAGAGGGTAAGGAGTCATTCCAATCCCGGGAGCGGAAAGACTTACTTTAGGGGGAAAAAAGGACGGGTATACACTCGCACACACACACATATCCATCCACACATATACAGTCTGCTTGTGTCTGTATATGTGTGGATGGATGTGTGTGTGTGTGTGTGCGAGTGTATACCCGTCCTTTTTTCCCCCTAAGGTAAGTCTTTCCGCTCCCGGGATTGGAATGACTCCTTACCCTCTCCCTTAAAACCCACATCCTTTCGTCTTTCCCTCTCCTTCCCTCTTTCCTGATGAGGCAACAGTTTGTTGCGAAAGCTTGAATTTTGTGTGTATGTTTGTGTTTGTTTGTGTGTGTGTCGACCTGCCAGCACTTTCATTTGGTAAGTCACATCATCTTTGTTTTTAGATATATTTTTCCTACGTGGAATGTTTCTCTCTATTATAACCACTACATTATGGACAGGTAGACAATTTAAGAAAATTCTTTCTAGAACGAGCAGAAACTAGCAAAATACACAAAGCAATCACTCATATAAATACATCGGTTACACCACTGCAATTTCATAACCACTTCTACAACCCTTTAGATCACATAACGTCAACAAATACGAAGAAAGTAAATTGGAAGGGGAAGGCACTACATGGCAAGCACCCGTATCATCTAACACAGCCACACATCGATCAAGACGCATCCAACACATGGCTAAGAAAAGGCAATATATACAAAGAGATGGAAGGATTCATGATTGCAATACAGGATCAAACAATAAACACCAGATATTACAGTAAGCATATTATTAAAGATCCCAATACCACAACAGATAAATGCTGACTTTGCAAACAACAAATAGAAACAGTAGATCATATCACAAGCGGATGTACAATACTAGCAAATACAGAATACCCCAGAAGACATGACAATGTAGCAAAAATAATACATCAACAGCTTGCCTTACAACATAAACTTATAAAACAACACGTTCCCACATACAAGTATGCACCACAAAATGTACTGGAGAATGATGAATACAAATTATACTGGAACAGAACCATTATAACAGATAAAACAACACCACATAACAAACCTGACATCATACTCACCAATAAAAAGAAGAAATTAACACAATTAATCGAAATATCCATACCCAATACAACAAATATACAAAAGAAAACAGGAGAAAAAATTGAAAAATACATCCAACTGGCTGAGGAAGTCAAGGACATGTGGCATCAGGATAAAGTTGACATTATACCAATTATACTATCAACTACAGGAGTCATACCACACAATATCCACCAGTACATCAATGCAATACAGCTACATCCAAACTTATATATACAACTACAGAAATCTGTAATTATTGATACATGTTCAATTACCCAAAAGTTCCTAAATGCAATATAACATATACCGTGCAGTTAAAAGGAAGTGACGCTTGATCAAGGTCCGCATCACTTTCCATTTTTAACCAGACTTAACGTCTGAGAAAGTAAAGAAATAATAATAATAATATCTTAACTGCTCAGAAGAGAGCGGTCAGAAGCATGTGGGGTTTCTCCACAAACCTCATGGAGAAAACTTTTCACACAGTTAGGTATACTGACCACAACATGTCTGTACTCTCTGACTATGCTCAGTATGAAACAAACTGTTCATACCATAACTACAATACTAGAGTTAAAGGTGATCTACATGTCGAACTAAAAAATTTATCACTTGTACGGAAGGGAGTAAAGTATTCTGCTATAAAGACTTTTAATGCATTGCCTAATTTTATTAAATGTACAAGAGAAAATGAAATGCTGTTCAAAGGTATGTTAAAAAAATACCTGCTTGACCATCCACTGTACTCCTTAGATGAATTCTTTTCCAGAAGTAATGGTAATGCACTCCCTTAATAATAGATGTATTTAGTCTCTTAGTTATTAGATGGATGATACAATATTATGTTAATGTTATAGTGTTAATGTTATTGTTATATTGTTACAGTGTGAATTGCCACACTAATTAAATGACAGCTTGTAAATGAGAAAAAGTGATACTTATTAATAGCTACATCATTGTATTATATTACTATTCTGTAGCATTAATTGTATTTGTACAACTGTATTGACACATTCCACATCCAGGTGAATCACTCGCATGTACGGATCCATGGAATATGTATACCAAAATAGAAATAAAATAAAAAAATAAGCAACAAAGTGACATTGAACATAAAGAAAACTAATACCATCAATTTCAGTTTGAAGAGGGAAAATGACAATCTTAAATTAAATGTAGATGGCGCCTCTATAGACTGTGTAACAAATTCAAAATTTCTAGGAATGAATATTGATTCTCAGTTGAAGTGATGTGAACACACAAAGGTACTTGCACACAGAATGTCATCAGCATGTTATGCCCTTAGAATCCTATCAACAGTGTGTAACATGCAGTGCCTTTTAGTTACATTATGTACACTCAGCTCTTAGCTACGGCATTCTCTTTTGGGGAACAAATGCACAAAACATGAACACAATTTTCAAACTCCAGAAAAGATCCGTAAGAGTAATAACCAAAAATACTAGTCAAGCTCATTGTAAAGATCTGTTCAAAACACTGGGGATTTTAACTGCTCCATGTGAATACATTTACCAGCCAGTTATACACATCAAAAATAACATTGGTAATTACTGCACGAACAGCTCTGTCCATGATCACGCAACAAGCTATAGACTCAACTTGTATTTACCAAGAAACAATAAATATAAAACTGAATACAGCATTTTCTACCGAGGAATAAAACTGTACAATAAATTACCTAAAGAGATTTAAGGAACTGCAAAAATACACTTATTTAAAATGGCAGCTAAAAAAGTACCTGTTATGCAATGCATTTTATACATTGAAGGATTACTTAGATAAAACAGAGTAGGGGTTTGATAAAAAAATTTGTACAAATAAATAGTGATAATAATAATTATTATAAAACAGCCAACATTCCACATAACACCTTCACTTTATGTTTTTTTCCTTCTGTTTCCCTTTCTAGAAATACTTACCCCCAAGGTATGCATAGCACAATACTAACACCTCTTCCTCTTTCTGAGCTCAACATCTCACTCATTATGGAGGGATGCTGACTCAGTTTTTCAGGGTAGCAAATGGGAAGTTACGATACAGAAAAATGTCTAACTAGAAGTCTGTAAATTTATATGTATATGAATTAGCTTATTTTAAATTGATCTAAACTTTTAAATACTTTGACATGTCCTATATCCTTGTAAAAACAGATCCATGGATGAATAAAGCTACTACTGTTACTACTACTACCACCATTGTCAGCCCACTCCTATTTGCAACTACTTGCTCCACTCACAATGTATCTTTCCTAAGCCCTTTGTGCACAATCCCCCCCATCTCCATTGCACAGCCCATCTATATCTCTGATATCAATCCTATAAAACATCATGACTTAGCGTAATCAGGTAGTTATTGCCAGAGACAAGAGTGTATGAGATGTGGTGTATGTGTTCATCTTGAAGAAAGCTAAGCAATTTTCTGTCTTTTCTTTATGTGCCAGTTGCTGATACACCTCTCTGTTAAGAGAAACATAAGTATAATCTAAAGAGACTAGTTATGACCCTAACACAAGAAGCAGACACTTAATATACCATAACCACCACAGGTATGTCAGTCTTCTCTAATTTGTCAAATTACCTGAATCAGTCTACAGAGCATTTCAAAATGGATGAAAAGTAAAGGAATTTTAATCTGCTCAGAATTTCCAGGAATCTGTAACAAATGAACAATATATTTTTATTCTATGAACTACAAATAAAGAAAAGACTGTATTATATAATCATAATTCATTCAATACATACACAATGTATTATTTTCCTATACTTACTGCGTTCACCTAATCAATTGTTTGAGAACCTTGATTGCATGTAAAAATTCTGAATTGTGAATAAAACATTTAATTTTTCAGTAGTCTTCGTATACATATTTTTTTTTCTAACCAGCTCTTTCCTCTCTAAGAAAAGAAAACCCAAGTTCTGAAATTTAGGAATACTATCTTGTACTTTTTAAGCACATCTATCACAGGTACTAGGAAGATAAGTAGTAGGCCTACTGGCCGGACATTCTGTCTCATTGTAATTTAACTGTCTCCCATACCAGTCATGTAAGTTAAAGGGAAATCAACTCTGTGACCAAAGGATCAAAACTACAGTTCAGATGCCTTCATTATATTGTTTAATCAATCCTGAAAATGTGTGAAAGTTGGTAATCAGCTATGGATTCATATTTACCATAATTCATGACAACTGGTATGCAATAGGTCTGTTCACTATAGTTTCTGAAGCACTTCACTGAAATTTTCTAACAACAGTGTGTGTAGATTGTTACCCAATTTGTTTCAGTATGTGAATCATGTGAGCATTCTGGAATGAATTGTCATAGAGAACACTCTGTGACTTTATTCTATTGTATGTTCAATAAACAACAAATGATGGAGTAAATACATCCATCCTCCAAGCAAAAATGAAAATCAGTAGTGAGCCTGTTGGGCTTGAGCCCCAGTCTACTTGTATGTGGTTTCAATGTTTACAGTTCTTAGTATCACAATTTAGTTCATACAGTTTCTTTAATTTACAGCTTCATTAGTTAATTTCTTATTAATTTGGAAGTTCATTCATGAAGTCAGCACATCCACATTTTAATAGAATGTATACATGTACCTTTTCATTATGTATTTTACTCAGTAAATTTGAATATATATTCCCTTTGCCAGAAAAGTTCCAGGTCAGGTCTTTTTACTTCTGAGTTTGCAATACTAACAAAGAACAAATATTTTTTTGTTACCTAGTATGTGTGTGTCCCTAGAATGACCTTGGCCATGTTTCTGTGCAAACTCACTAAGTGGCAGAGCTGTGCTTAGCAACACACTGTTTGTCTCCCTGACATATTAGATATTGTGACACAATGGATGCTGATTGTGACCAAAGAGTGAACATTAAGTTCTGCATTAAACTCGAGGAAACTCTTAGTGAAATGTGGACAATAATTAAGTAAGCATATGCAGGCAAGCCACTTTCAAGAAGTCATATTTTTGAATGGCAGAAAAGGTTTCATGAATGCAGAGATTCAGTGCAAGGTGATCCCACAGCTGATCACCCATCTACAGCACATACCAATGCAAAGATTAATTTTAATTGTGTGGTGTGTGATAAGATTTTAAGCAAATATTTAGGGAAAGGAATACTTAATGCAAAACTTGTTGCTCACATGCTAGCAGACAAACAGAAAGAGAAGAAATGATACTTAAATCAAGACCCTAAGCTGTCAACAGACATTGATACACATCAACGGGGACAGAAAGAGAAAAATTTCTGATGAACTACAGGATGGACACAGACGTGATCCCACATTCCTGCCAAGGATTATTACTGGGAATGAAAGCTGGTGCTACAATGTATGACCCTCACACAAAGTGTCAAAGTGAGCGTATTCTTGGATCACTAGCCTTGAAAAAAGTCAAATGAAAGTCTTTGAGATCAAAGATAATATTGATCACATTCTTTGACAGTAAATGATTACTTTACCATGAGTATGTTCCTCCATTTCTAACAGTGAACCAAACTCTTTACACTGAAGTCTTGAAACATTTGCCACAAGCAATTCTACATCACCACACTGATTTGCAGCATTCCAAGGACTGTTTTCTACTGCACGACAGTGCAAGACCCCATTCTGCTTTATCTCTTACTATCTGGCCAGACATCTTATTATTGCCACTCAATATCTGCCGCATTCGCCCAACTTCTCACCTTGCAATTTTGTCTTGTTTCTGCAAGTGAAAAGCAAAATGAATTACTTTCAGATATTGGCAACATCCAACAGGTGTGACAGATGAGCTTACATGCACCACAATTGAAAATTTCCCTGCTTGCTTCCAAGATCTCCAGAAACATTGGTGACTGTGAATAGATAGCCAAGAGGACTACTTCAATAGGACCTAGGATCATTACTTGGTAATTGCAACTTTCTATTTTCAAAGGAACTTATCCTGGAACTTTTCTGACAAAGGGAGTATTTTCACAATTTTTTTGTGACTAAGTCACCAAATTCATACTTTGGTTAAGATTACATATGTTTATCCCCAATTATACATAAAGTGTAAATACAAAGAAAAGAACTAGAGAGTTTAGTGAAGAATGGGAAGAGGAATTCACTTTTGTTGAAATTATTTATTTAGCGTATGGCTAATACAGACATATCATGAAATTAAATTACATATACATATGTACATATTGATACACAAGAAACTTAAGTTTGTCTTTACAACTGAATATCCAGTCCTTCAATCCAGCACACTGCATCTTGAGTTGCTAGCAGCAAGTCCTCTTTGGCGCCGTGATAGGCTCGAATCCTGCATTCACTGACAATGTGGTGAACAGTCTGGTATGGAGCCCCGCAGTTACAAGCTGGATCAGGCAGCTTCTTCTACTTAAAGAGAGCATCCCTGCATCGCCCATGGCTAGTACGGATTCTGTTAAGAGTAGTCCAGGTCTTGCGTGGTATTTATTTATTTTATTTATTTATTGAGTCCTTTGATCATATGTAGTACAGTGTACAGGATGATATTGGACTTATCACTAAGTTCAAAATGATACATATTTAAATAATCATTTTTCAACAGGCTACCAATTTCAATAGTTGTAGTTCTTACAATGATACAATGTTACAAATTACAGTAGCTTTAGTTCTTAACAGTTATTCTGGTCCAAGTATTCCTTTACTGAGTAGAAACAGTGGTACTGTAGACATCCTCTGACAGATCTTTCAAAAGCGCTAATATTTTGTAAGCATTTTATACTATTTGATAGTCTATTATAGAGTTTAATACCCAGATAGCATGTACCTTTCTGATGCAAACTGGTACTGGCTGGGGGTACATGCAAGTTATATTTTATTCGAGTATTATAATCATGTATATATTTGTTTTTTAAAGTATTATCATCATTCCCAATCATATACTTTTTTACGTACATTAATATGTCAACAATAAACATACATGGTAGAGGTAGTATATTCAGTGCTTTAAATATTGGTTTGCAGGACTGTCGAGCACCACTCCCTGTCATAATCCTAATGGCTCTTTTTTGTATTCTGAAAGTCCCTTAAGCTGCTGGGGAATTTCCCCAGAATATGAGTCCATACTTGAGATGGGCATTGAAGTACGCATAATAGGCACACAATGGTGCCTGTTCATTTATGCATCGTTTGAGCACCCTAAGAAGATAACAGCCCGTGCTCAGCTTGGCATTAATTTGTTCTATGTGTTTGTCCCTTTTTAAGTCTCTTTGTATCCAGATGCTGAGAAATTTTGTAGCCTCATCATTTGCAATAGGGTGTTGATTGATTTTTATTCCTAGATATATCAATGTGGTGTTTTGGTGGTTATGGAAATTTAAGGCTACTGTTTTGTTGTAGTCTATTATCAACTGATTTTATGCTGTCCAGTTACTTAGATGTTTTGTAACTGTGTTTACTTCTTCTTGCGTATCTTCATTTTTTGCTGCTTTTACCAATATTGTTGTGTCGTCAGCAAACAGTATTACTTTGTGGGAATCAATATGTATATCCAAATCATTGATATGAATATAATAGAAGGAAACATTCCACGTGGGAAAAAATATGTCTAAAAACAAAGATGATGTGACTTACCAAATGAAAGCGCTGGCACGTCGATAGACACACAAACAAACACAAACATACACACAAAATTCAAGCTTTCGCAACAAACTGTTGCCTCATCAGGAAAGAGGGAAGGAGAGGGAAAGACGAAAGGATGTGGGTTTTAAGGGAGAGGGTAAGGAGTCATTCCAATCCCGGGAGCGGAAAGACTTACCTTAGGGGGAAAAAAGGACGGGTATACACTCGCACACACACACATATCCATCCACACATATACAGTCTGCTTGTGTCTGTATATGTGTGGATGGATATGTGTGTGTGTGCGAGTGTATACCCGTCCTTTTTTCCCCCTAAGGTAAGTCTTTCCGCTCCCAGGATTGGAATGACTCCTTACCCTCTCCCTTAAAACCCACATCCTTTCGTCTTTCCCTCTCCTTCCCTCTTTCCTGATGAGGCAACAGTTTGTTGCGAAAGCTTGAATTTTGTGTGTATGTTTGTGTTTGTTTGTGTGTCTATCGACGTGCCAGTGCTTTCGTTTGGTAAGTCACATCATCTTTGTTTCTAGATACAAATCATTGATATATAACAAGAAAAGTAGGGTTCCCATTACCGACCCTTGCGGTACCCCGTAAGTGACTGGGCTTTCTGCTGATACATATTCTGTGATTATTCGTGCTTTATCATCTATATGTCTGATGGATACTTTTTGTTTATGGTCACTGAGAAATGAACAAATCCAATCATTTGCCAACCCCCTAATTCCATAGTGCTCTAGCTTCTTCAATAGGGTTTTGTAGTTTACCATATCAAAGGCTTTGGTTAGGTCCAAAAATATACCTGTTGTTTGTTGTTTTTCATCTATTGTTTTTAATACAGTAAATATGCATTCATTGATTGCTGTCTCCATTGATTTCTTGCTTCTAAAGCCATGTTGAGTATTAGATAGCACACTATTTTTGTTTATAAACTTTAACAACTTACTACACATAATTTTTTCTATTACTTTTGAGCAACAGGATGTTAATGTAATGGGATGATAGTTTATTACTTCATCTTTGTCACCAGCTTTGAAAATAGGGATGACTTTTGATGTTTTTAGTTGATCTGGAAAGATGCCTGACTCTAGGGAACAGTTGCATAAGTGAGTAAGGGGTTCAATTATATTTTAGATACAGAGTTTTAGGATTCTGTTCGGTATACCATCAATTCTTGCTGAGTATGTTGTCTTTAGTTCTCTGACAGCCACTTGTAAGTTTAGCACCTGAGAAGATGTTATGCAAGTGCACATCTGTCACTGCTTCCCACTGACCTTTCCATTCTTCAAGAGGTTTGAAATTCTTAACAACCATGTCAGCAGCATCACACAGAGTTGGATGGTGTGACTTCAGTCTCTTGCGATTTAAAAGTGACAGGTCGCTATGCACGGGTAGGTTAGAATTCCTGGAGATCTTGTGGAATTCTCTCATAAGGGCAGTACATCTGCGTAGATCAGGAGGCATTATAACGGTTAACAGTGGAAGCCAATAAACTGGAGTAGATCTGATTGTGCCATATATTATGCGCATTGTGGTATTCAGCTGGGTATCAACAGGCCATGTATAATGACTGTTCATCCAAACAGGTACACAATACTCAGCAATTGAGTACACCAAGCCCAGAGCTGAAGATCACAGGGTGGTTGCTGAAGATCCCCAGGTAGTTCCACATAGCTTATGGAGGAGGTTGTTTTGAGTCCTCAGCTTTTGAGCTAAGTTAAGAAGGTGTTGTTTGTAGCATAGTGTACGATCCAGGATGACACCAAGATATTTTGGGTTCCAATTATGACGAAGAATTCTGCCTCTGAAACTAACTTCCAGTTTTACGTTCACCAATCGGTTATTTAGATGGAAGCAACACACCTCTGTTTTACTCACACTGGGTCAGAGTCTCCAGATATTGAAGTAATTATCTAATGCAGACAGGTCATTGGCTAGAATCTCTTCTGTTGTCTTCATTTCCTGGTGTTTGACGGCTAGAGCCAGGTCATCGGCATAGCAGTATTTTCTGGACGAAGTGTCAGGTAGATCAGATGGATATAGGTTGAACAGTAAGGGTGAGAGAACTGATCCTTGAGGCAATCCGTTGTTCAGCTTCCTCTGCTTCCACTGATTACCTGGGACTTCCGATCACTTAGCATGCTGTCAATCAGTCGAGCCATTGTTCTTCAGGGTATGATGCGGAGAAATTTGCAGATAAGTCCTTCCCTCCACACAATGTCAAAGGCGGCTGTTAGATCAACAAATGCCACAGATGTTTTCTGCTTCATTTGGTATCCTGACTCTATGAAGGATGTGAGAGACAATACTTGATCACAGCAGCTACGCCCTGGTCTGTAGCCTGCCTGATCAACTGGAACGTTCTCTAAGATAGCGCTACTTATTCTGTCATATATTAGCCTTTCAAAAAACTTGTAGCAGCAGCTGAGTAGGTAAATGGGGCAATAGTTTTCTACCTTGTTGCTGGGTTTGCCAGGTTTCAGAACAGATATTATCTTCGCCTTTTTAAACTCTGATGGAAGTTGACCAGTCAGCAGGGTTTCAATGAAGAATTCTGCTAGCCATTTCTTACCTTAGTTTCAGACATTTTGTTGAAAGAAATGGCAAAACAATATGGCTTTTGGGTGAAATGACATTACTATAGCCTTACACTAAATATTTTCTTTGATTCAATCTTTTATATTGTTAACCAGTATCAGCCACTATTGGCCATCATAAGAACAACTGAAAACTGCATCAGACGATCAGTAAGTCTAGCTTCACTAGTATTGGCCACCGATGGCCATCATCAGAATAACAGTAACAAGCATAAGATACACATAATGCATGATGACCATCTGACACGGCTTTCAATTGTTCTGATGGTGGCCAATGGTGGCAGACAATGGTTAATGATATAGAATGTTTTCTGCGGTTGTGACAAAAAAACGCATAGTGAAATATAATGTCACTCACTACCTCTATAGCAAAATATAATTTTTCCAAATGATGTTGTCTCTATTCAAAGTCAGTAATTGAAATACCATTACAACACTAAACACAGTTGTTTCAATAAAAACTTTCCTGATGATTCTTAGTTAAGGAAGAATGAACTGACATCACTGAAGAAAAAACTTCAAGGACAAAGTAGAGTGTGTTTTGTATTGAGTTTGGCTTTGAATAAGTCTAGAGGTACAATAAATTGAGAGCTCATATGACCAGCATTGTTGTGAAAATGCCAAGTTTCTGGGACAGTGTATTAAGGAGTCCACCAAAATAAAACATGTCAGGAAATCTAATAAATCAGGATTGAGGTTTCAATTTAAGCAAGGCGTGAATTACAGCATTCAGTTTATTAAGATCTTACCTGTCATCACATGCACCAGATGCAGGAAACACTGAGAGAACATGCATCCAACAGAATATGAGTGCAGGCTCTGAGAAAGGGTATAGTTGGCATCACGAGTCAAACTCTGCAATATATAGTGGCATGGGACCAACAATAGATAACAGTCTGGTTGTAGTCCAGGCAGAAAAGCTAGTGAAAATGTGTTTAAAACACTCACTGCCTACCACCAACCATGAAAACTGAAATGCCCACTAGTGGGAGAGAGGAACCAGATTGACCTCCATTGGTCTAGATTCTCGGCCACTCTGTCCTAGTGCAACATTGCCCAATGTGTACCATATTAGAGGTTGTCCATACACCATGCTACCTTGAGAAGGAATTATATGTGGAAGATACCAGGGGATCAAAAAGGTATCAGACTGACTATATTTTTGAAGAGCATTGGTTCAAGTATTAGGTTAAGAACTACGAGGGTCATTCAATAAGTAATGCCCCATTTTTTTTAAAGCCATTAATATACATCCTTGTTGATGCTTCACATTTGATGTTCATTCTATGTGCTGGTGAAGTTTTGACCCATTCTGGCAGATGGCAGAACCGTAGTCAGCATCAAAATGGCATCTACATATGACTCACATTACAAGCAGCATGCTGTTATTAAATTCTTGTGTACAGAAAAAGAAACTGTGTTGAGCATCCATAAACATTTGTGTGCAGTGTATGGCAATGATGCAGTTGATAGGTGTACAGTTGGGTGATGGGTAAAGAAAGTTACATCCTCAGGAAATGCAGAAACACAGCTCCATTATCATCCATGCTCAGGACATCCTGTCACAGCCACTGCTCCAGACATGCTGAATCATGCAGATGCCATTATTCATAATGACCGGCACATCACAACTCAACACCTGCTCTACAGTTGTCGGTTAGCATTGGAAGTGCGTCTGCAGTGATCAAGCCTCTCAGATATTCAAAGAGTGCTCACGGTGGGTTCCACAAATGCTCACAGCAGACCACAAGATTCAGAGAAAGGCTAATCCATCTGAATAGTTGGAGCACATTGCAACTGATGAAGAGGCCTTTATGTTGTAGATCATTACAAAGCACAAAAGCTGGATGCACCACTTTGCACCAAAAACTAAAAGGTTGTCCATGGAATGGCATCATCCTCATTCACCACAAAAGAAGAAATTCAAGGCAACACCCTCTGCCAGAAAAGCCGTGGTGACAGTCTTCTGGGAATTTGATGGCATCATCCTCGAAGACTGGATAAACTCCACCATACAGTCCAGATCTGACACCTCGGACTTCCATCTCTTTGGGCTGCTTAAATATTCTTTATGGGGAACACACTTTGAAGATGATGAGAGAGTCTGTCATGCAGTGAAACCGTGGCTAATCCTGAAGGACAAGAGCTTTTACCAGCAGTGAATACATGCTCTTCCACAACATTGTTGTACAGCCATGGAGAGTGATGGATACTAAGTAGGACAGAAACATTCCACATGGGAAAACTACATTAATAAATGATGCTGTGACTTACCAAATGAGAAAGTGCTGGTAGATAGACACAATAAAAACACACAAACACACACACAAATTTCAAGCTTTCGCAACACATGGTTGCTTCATCAGGAAAAAGGAGAGGTAAAGACGAAAGGATGTGGGTTTTAAGGGAGAGGGTATGGAGTCATTCCAATCCCGGGAGCGGAAAGACTTACCTTAGGGGGAAAAAGGGATAGGTATACACTCGCACACACACACACATATCCATCCACACATATACAGACACAAGCAGACATATTTAAAGGAAAAGAGTTCGGGCAGAGATGTCAGTCGAGGCGGAAGTACAGAGGCAAAGATATTGTTGAGTGACAAGTGATGTACAAGGGGCGGCAACTTGAAATTAGCGGAGGTTCAGGCCTGGTGGATAACAGGAAGAGAGGATATATGGAAGGGCAAGTTCCCAATTCCGGAGTACGGATAGGTTGGTGTTAGTGGGAAGTATCCAGATAACCCGTACGGTGTAACACTGTGCCAAGATGTGCTGGCCGTGCACCAAGGCGTGTTTAGCCACAGGGTGATCCTCATTACCAACAAACACTGTCTGCCTGTGTCTGTTCATGCGAATGGACAGTTTGTTGCTGGTCATTCCCACATAGAAGGCTTCACAGTGTAGGCAGGTCAGTTGGTAAATCACATGGGTGCTTTCACACGTGGCTCTGCCTTTGATCGTGTGCATCTTCCGGGTTACAGGACTGGAGTAGGTGGTGGTGGGAGGGTGCATGGGACAGGTTTTACACCAGGGGCAGTTACAAGGGGAGGAGCCAGAGGGTAGGGAAGGTGGTTTGGGGATTTCATAGGGATGAACCAAGAGGTTACAAATATTGGGTGGATGGCGGAAAGACACTCTTGGTGGAGCGGGGAGGATTTCATGATGGATGGATTTCATTTCAGGGCAGGATTTGAGGAAGTCGTATCCCTGCTGGACAGCCACATTCAGAGTCTGATCCAGTCCCGGAAAGTATCCTGTCACATGTGGGGCACTTTTGGGGTTCTTCTTGGGAGGTTCTGGGTTTGAGGGGATGAGGAAGTGGCTCTGGTTATTTGCTTCTCTACCAGGTCGGGAGGGTAGTTGCGGGATGTGAAAGCTGTTTTCAGGTTGTTGGTGTAATGGTTCAGGGATTCACGACTGGAGCAGATTCATTTGCTATGAAGACCTAAGCTGTAGGGAAGGGACCATTTGGTATGGAATGGGTGGCAGCTGTCATAATGAAGGTAATGTTGCTTGTTGGTGGGTTTGATGTGGACGGATGTGTGAAGCTGGCCATTGGACAGATGGAGGTCAACATCGAGGAAAGTGGCATGGGATTTGGAGTAGGATCAGGTGAATCTGATGGAACCAAAGGAGTTGAGGTTGGAGAGGAAATTCTGGAGTTCTTCTTCGCTGTGCGCCCAGATCATGAAGATGTCATCAATAAATCTGTACCAAACTTTGGGTTGGCAGGCCTGGGTAACCAAGAACGCTTCCTCTAAGTGACCCATATGTATGAGGGGGCCATCCTGGTACCCATGGCTGTTCCCTTTAATTGTTGGTATGTCTGGCCTTCAAAAGTGAAGAAGTTGTTAGGATGAAGCTTGCTAAGGTAATGAGGAAAGAGGTTTTAGGTAGGGTGACAGGTGATCGGCGTGAAAGGAAGTACTCCATCGCAGCGAGGCCCTGGACGTGCGGGATATTTGTGTATAGGGAAGTGGCATCAATGGTTACAAGGATGGTTTCCGGGGGTAACAGATTGGGTAAGGATTCCAGGTGTTCGAGAAAGTGGTTGGTGTCTTTGATGAAGGATGGGAGACTGCATGTAATGGGTTGAAGGTGTTGATCTACATAGGCAGAGATACGTTCTGTGGGAGCTTGGTAACCAGCTACAATGGGGTGGCTGGGATGTTTGGGTTTGTGAATTTTAGGAAGTATGTAGAAGGTTGGGGTGCGGGGTGTCGGTGGGGTCAGGAGGTTGATGGAGTCAGGTGAAAGGTTTTGTAGGGGGCCTAAGGTTCTGAGGATTCCTTGAAGCTCCGCCTGGACATCAGGAATGGGATTACCTTGGCAAACTTTGTATGTAGTGTTGTCTGAAAGCTTGCGCAGTCCCTCAGCCACATGCTCCCAACGATCAAGTACCACGGTTGTGGAACCCTTGTCAGCCGGAAGAATGACGATGAATCGGTCAGCTTTCAAATCACGGATAGCCTGGGCTTCAGCTGTGGTGATTTTGGGAGTAGGATTAAGGTTTTTCAAGAAAGATTCAGAGGCAAGGCTGGAAGTGAGAAATTCCTGGAAAGTTTGGAGAGGGTGGTTTTGAGGAAGAGGAGGTGGGTACCACTGTGATGGAGGACGGAATTGTTCCAGGCAGGGTTCAATTTGGATAGTGTCTTGGGGAGTTGGATCATTAGGAGTCGGAATAGGATTATTTTTCTTCATGACAAAGTGATATTTCCAGCAGAGACTACGAGTGTAGAACAGTAAATCTTTGACGAGGGCTGTTTGGTTGAATCTGGGAGTGGGTTGAAGGTGAGGACTTTGTATAGGACAGTGATTTCGGATTGGGAGAGAGGTTTGGAGGAAAGGTTAACTACTGAATTGGGGTGTTGTGGCTCCAGATTGTGTTGACTGGAATTTTGAGGTTTTGGGGGGAGTGGAGCTGGAAGTGTTAGATTGAGTAGATGGGAGAGACTGGGTCTGTGTGCAATGAGAGGAGGTTGAGGTTTGTTGGAAAGGTTGTGGAGGGTGGGTGAGTTGCCTTTCCAGAGGTGGGAAACCAGGAGATTGGATAGTTTTTTGAGGTGGAGGGTGGCATGCTGTTCTAATTTGTGGTTGGCCTGTAGGAGGATGCTCTGAACAGTTGGTTTGGATGTGGGAGAGGAAAGATTGAGGGTTTTGATTAGGAATAGGAGTTGACGGGTGTGTTCTTTGGCTGAGTTAATGTGTAGGTGAAGGCCTGCCAATCCTGGTCCTATTCCAAATCCCGTGCCACTTTCCTTGATGTTGACCTCCATCTGTCCAATGGCCAGCTTCACACATCCGTCCACATCAAACCCATCAACAAGCAACATTACCTCCATTATGACAGCTGCCACCCATTCCATATCAAACGGTCCCTTCCCTACAGCTTAGGTCTTCGTGGCAAACAAATCTGCTCCAGTCTTGAATCCCTGAATCATTACACTAACAACCTGAAAACAGCTTCCGCATCCCACAACTACCCTCCCGACCTGGTACAGAAGCAAATAACCAGAGCCACTTCCTCATCCCCTCAAACCCAGAACCTCCCAAGAAGAACCCCAAAAGTGCCCCACTTGTGACAGGATATTTTCTGGGACTGGATCAGACTCTGAACGTGGCTGTCAAGCAGGGATACGACTTCCTCAAATCCTGCCCTGAAATGAAATGCATCCTTCATGGAATCCTCCCCGCTCCACCAAGAGTGTCTTTCCGCCATCCACCTAACCTTCATAACCTCTTGGTTCATCCCTATGAAATCCCCAAACCACCTTCCCTACCCTCTGGCTCCTCCCCTTGTAACCGCCCCCGGTCTAAAACCTGTCCCATGCACCCTCCCACCACCACCTACTCCAGTTCTGTAACCCGGAAGGTGCACACGATCAAAGGCAGAGCCATGTGTGAAAGCACCCATGTGATTTACCAACTGACCTGTGTACACTGTGAAGCCTTCTATGTGGGAATGACCAGCAACAAACTGTCCATTCGCATGAACAGACACAGGCAGACAGTGTTTGTTGGTAATGAGGATCACCCTGTGGCTAAACACGCCTTGGTGCACGGCCAGCACATCTTGGCACAGTGTTACACCGTACGGGTTATCTGGATACTTCCCACTGACACCAACCTATCAGAACTCCGGAGATGGGAACTTGTCCTTCAATATATCCTCTCTTCCCGTTACCCATCAGGCCTCAACCTCCGCTAATTTCAAGTTGCCACCCCTTGTACATCACTTGTCACTCAACATTATCTTTGCCTCTGTACTTCTGCCTCGACTGACATCTCTGCCCAAACTCTTTTCCTCTAAATATGTCTGCTTGTGTCTGTATATGTGTGGATGGATATGAGTGTGTGTGCGAGTGTATACCTATCCCTTTTTCCCCCTAAGGTAAGTCTTCCCACTCCCGGGATTGGAATGACTCCTTACTCTCTCCCTTAAAAACCACATCCTTTCGTCTTTACTTCTCCTTTCCTCTTTCCTGATGAAGCAACCATGAGTTGTGAAAGCTTGATATTTATGTGTGTGTTTGTGTGTTTTTTTATTGTGCCTATCTACCAGCGCTTTCCCGTTTGGTAAGTCACAGCATCATTTTTTATTATATTTTTCCCATGTGGAATATTTCTTTCTATTCTGACTCTTAACAATAAATATCTTCTGAGAAAAAATTTTTGGGCATTATTTATTGAACGACCCTCATACATAAGTTATCCAGTTGCTGGCATTGCTAGGGATAATAACCTGATAGTAATGAGATGCCAGCTTAAATTCAAGAAGTTAAAGGGAATGCAACTGAATGTTGCAAGCTACACAAGTTGAAGAAAGCAAAAACTCAGACTGGCTTGGAAGAACATGTGACATTATAAACTGCCTTAATTGAGGTGAACTAAACACAGCAGTAAGGTTATCAGTTTCAAGGAGGTTGAAAAGAGACAACCATGGATAGTAGATGCAACATAGAAATTGGTAAAGAAACAACAGACATTTTGGAAGTTAACAGCAACATTATAGGTAATTCAGAAATGAAACCAAATGGCCAACAAGAAGGCTAGAGAAGACTAAGGTTTAGTTTTATGTGGTTATGGTGTGTCAGTAACAGATAATCAGCTTGTGACAGTTCACTATTGACTAACAGTGTTCACCAAAATAAAACAGGAATTGAGTTGGTAGGTTATTGACATGGTACTTGTACCAGCTAGTGGGTATAATACGCAAAAAGGAGGAAAAAAACTTATATAATGATTGTCTTAAATTGTTCAATGTTAAATCTGAACAAGACTCTTGAAGTATTTTCTTGTTGGTTTAAGCAGCATCAAGGGCTCACTCCTTGTAGATGAAGCTGAGTCAGAATACTTCATGAGATCTGTTACCTAACGTTATATACAAAAAGGAAAAGGCCCTACCCATATCAGGTGAAGCCTTTCATTTGTTGCCACACCTTGCCTTTTCTCATATTTCACACCTCCCATTTAATGCCTGTCTGCAAATATGAAAAAACACCGATGCACAGTATTTGTTCCAAAACTTACTCTCTTCTTAACATTATTCTGCCATGATCATCTTTCCTTATACTACACAAGAAGTGTGAAACGTCATTTGCCTAAACAGCATCTAACACTTCATATTCCCCCACTTAATGGAGGGATTTCAGGACTTCTCACAATCTCAAAAAAGAATTTGATTTTTTATCAACATACAGCTATAAAGACCATAATTAATTAGAAATGCTGGATATGTTTTCCTTCTTTAAAAAAGAATAAAACTTTATTTTTAATAGCAAGTCTTTTCAATTTTGTTGAGATAAACAGTGTTAGTACTTCTTACTTCACAGCCTGTGTGATGCAAGAAATTGTCCTGTTGTGACCAGTCTTTTTATATAGTGAAATATCACTTTAATATATATGTATCATGATCCAACTTAAATAAACTTCTTCGACTTACTTATGGCTTTTATGTTTGTTTATTTATTTAACAATGCATTGCCTTCAAGCCAGTATACTTGAGCAGTTTTTGTTTATTTCTTGTATATGTAAATATTTAGTTACTTTTTACTCTTTCTCACATTATTATTACCTGAGGATTTGCTTGTCAGGTATATGCCTACTATTCGGTCTCTAGAGTCAAATCTCAGTACAGGCTCTAATTGACAAATATGGAACATTCCTGCTTCAACCATTTTTGTCTCTACTATCACGTAAGTCTATCTGATTATGAAGAAAACTTTTGTATCATGACCGCCAGTCATTATACAGCTTCATACTTCTGTATTCACTGCACTTACACTCCTTTTAAGTGTAGTCTCTGGGACAAACCTCTACACTGTTATAGATGTGAGTCTACCCTTATTTCACTAAAAAAAATATGTCATTCCCTCAGTGGACTCATCTGACCAAGTGATAGACTATCCCTTCTGTGGGTCTGTCTAACTTTACCTCTCTCCTGCCTACATTAAATGGTTCAGGTCATTCCTTCAGCTGACCAAGGTATAGGCTGTTCCTCCTACTGATCTACCTAGCCTTTTCAAGTCAACAGGAATGTTTGATATGAGTTGTCGGCTTTGGCCAGTGACATTATGTTAGTGGTTGCTGTCACATCACATTTTGCTCTTAGATGGTGAAGCCAATGAATTTGAAATAAAAAATTGTGGTGACAGACTGATCTGTAGTGTAGCCCAAGATATAGGTTAGACTGGAAGGTAACAGTTTCATTGTGAGTTGGTGAAGCCAATGAATGTGATAGTAAAAAAAATAAGTTGTGTTGACAGACTGATCTGTTGCTTTGTCTGAGATCTGGGTTAGATTGGAAGGTGACAGTTTGGTTGTGAGTTGGTGAAGCCAACAAATGTGATAATAAAAAAAATCTGGCTGTGGTTACTGACTGATCTGTACCTTAGCACATTTGAAAAAATTGCCAATAACATCGCATTATTGGCAATTTCACAGTGTTTGTCACATGTTTCCTATGTCACTAGTGAAAGCCAATGACTCATATTGAACATTCCTCTATATCCACCTTCTCCTCTCCCACACCTCCTCCGCTATTCGGGTATTCCCCAAACAAACTTTATCAGTAAACACAGTTACTAACCCCATTTTACTTTTTCTATCTCTCCTCATTCTAAATGATAAGTTTTTCCCATAATTACTCTCTGTATACATATTTTAACTCCTCTCTTTTAACTTCTTTTTTCCCTTGTTTATAACACACGTGACATTACTACGTACATATATTTCTCATGTTTATGTAATTTGCTTCTACTTATTCATACATATGAGTTATCCTATATTTTAATGATATGAATATAATAGAGGGAAACATTCCATGTGGGAAAAATGTATCTAAAACAAAGATGATGTGACTTACCAAACGAAAGTGCTGACAGGTCGATAGACACACAAACAAACACACACAAGTGTATGTTTGTGTTTGTTTGTGTGTCTATTGACCTGCCAGTACTTTCGTTATTATTATTATTATTATTATTATTATTATTATTATACAAATTTGGCCGTTAAAGACTGTGAAAACAGTTATTTCTTGCGCTTCTGGGAAGTCTTTTTTCTCTCCCAACGGCTGAGAGAGCGGAGGAACCAAAAATATATAACTGCAAGCGTCTGTACCCAGATTGGGTGGCTTGTGGGCAGCGTCTGTTCCTCATGTTAGAGGCGGCTGTTTCAAGAAACCTTCTAACGCTAACAACGTTAGTCGTATTCCTGATAGGTTACGCAAGTAATCTCCCCAACTTTGAAGAATTTCAACAGTTACAATCTTAACGCATGATGGAAATGTCTTTCAATAACGAAACTTTCGTTTTTAGATATATTTATCCTTTATTTTCTTATAATTACAAGATTTAGACAATACAAAAGATTTTATTCCAGATATTTCTTGTGAATTCACTAGGATAACATTAGCACTTCATCTCCTCTTATTAAAATTTATTCCTCATGGACCTACTCCTTGTTGAGTACTAGTTAACAAACCTTCTTGTTCTCTTGTTAACTCTTAAGATTGTGCTTCTTATCAGCTATGCATGACAGCATGCCAGCATTTTGTCTTGCCTTCCATCTCCTACTTGGGCTCTTCTCCCCTACAAAGTGTCGTGTGACTAATATGTGTCACTTACTTAACCAAAAAAAAAAGTATCCTGTTAGTCTATTATCATTGTCATGCATGAAATATCCACCACTGCAATCCTACTATTGTAAGCTGTGAATTCTACTATATAGACGGTAAAAAGAAGATATCCTGTGATATAGACAGAAGGAAGATAGATTTGGTACTCCTCATGGAGAAGTAAGGAAAGGTAATAGAGAGACAGGTATGTTAGGATCAATAAAGAAAAGAAGACAGTACCCCACAGATGGATTCCCTTACCTCTAACAACCCCAGGGACTCCATCTGCTAGGGTACTTTACTGTGGTGCTGGAGGGAGAAGTCATTCAGCATTCCCTTGCCACTGACAACCCCAGGGACTCCATCTGCTAGGGTACTTTACTGTGGTGCTGGGGGGAGAAGTCATTCAGCATTCCCAATAGAAAGGACTTGCCATGGCTTCACCATCACAGACACCCCAAAAATTGATCATAACAAATACCTATGAACTGCAATGGTATAGGCAAGTATATTCACTTTAGTCACTGTCAACAGTCAATATAATTTCTGTGGTTGGTCTGTTCATTGCTCAATACTCAATAGAGGTGATATTACTACCCATACTTAAGCTCCCATAAAAAAATCATATACAAACACAACCATTCTATTCTTCTTTCTTTATGTTTAAAAAATTTACAAAACTGATAAATTCTTATTCTAAATTCCAGAATATTTATCTTTTTACTATATTCATAGCTTATGCAAAGACCTTGTGAGTTAAAGCATTTCTCTGCATGTGTCATAGTGCTATTACTTCCTCCACATTTCTATTACTGTCACATGATAATAGAGCTAATATTGTTCTTATTGCTGGCTTTTTGTGTAGTATGGTACATCATACATCTTCAAAATTTTCCAGATAAATGTTGATTTAGAGCTAAGTTTACTCACTAAGTTCATGATTGTCTTTGTAAAGAATACCAATGCAATTATTACTGAATAAACACTAGATGTTGCACGTACAGGTGTTGGGACCATCTCTCTCTCTCTCACCCTATCTTTTTTTTTTAGGGGGGGGGGGACTAAGATAAAAATACAGAACAAATGTAACTCAGATGTCAGGTGGTCATTAATCCACCGAATACACAAAAGGTGCAAACCCCCTTGAGGACTTAAATCTTCTAATCATGTTGTTGTTGATGTTGTTGTTGTTGTTGTGGTCTTCAGTCCTCAGACTGGTTTGATGCAGCTCTCCATGTTACTCTATCCAGTGCAAGCTTCTTCATCTCCCAGTACTTACTGCAACCTACATCCTTCTGTATCTGTTTAGTGTGTTCATCTCTTGGTCTCCCTCTACGATTTTTACCCTCCAGGCTGCCCTCCAATACTAAATTGGTGATCCCTTGATGCTTCAGAACATGTCCTACCAACCGATCCCTTCTTCTAGTCAAATTGCGCCACAAACTTCTCTTCTCCCCAATCCTATTCAATACCTCCTCATTAGTTATATGATCTACCCATCTAATCTTCAGCATTCTTCTGTAGCACCACATTTCGAAAGCTTCTATTCTCTTCTTGTCCAAACTATTTATCGTCCATGTTTCACTTCCATACATGGCTACACTCCATACAAATACTTTCAGAAACGACTTCTTGACACTTAAATCTATACTCGATGATAACAAATTTCTCTTCTTGGGAAACGCTTTCCTTGCCATTGCCAGTCTACATTTTATATCCTCTCTACTTCGACCATCATCAGTTATTTTGCTCCCCAAATAGCAAAACTCCTTTACTACTTTAAGTGTCTCATTTCCTAATCTAAATCCCTCAGCATCACCTGACTTAATTTGACTACATTCCATTATCCTCATTTTGCTTTTGTTGATGTTCATCTTATATCCCCCTTTCAAGACAGTATCCATTCCGTTCAACTGCTCTTCCAAGTCCTTTGCTGTCTCTGACAGAATTACAATGTCATCGGCGAACCTCAAAGTTTTTAGTTCTTCTCCATGAATTTTAATACCTACTCCGAATTTTTCTTTTGTTTCCTTTACTGCTTGCTCAATACACAGATTGAATAACATCGGGGAGAGGCTACAACCCTGTCTCACTCCTTTCCCAACCACTGCTTCCCTTTAATGCCCCCCGACTCTTATAACTGCCATCTGGTTTCTGTACAAATTGTAAATAGCCTTTCGTTCCCTGTATTTTACCCCTGCCACCTGCAGAATTTGAAAGAGAGTATTCCAGTTAACATTGTCAGAAGCTTTCTCTGAGTCTACAAATGCTAGAAACGTAGGTTTGCCTTTTCTTAATCTTTCTTCTAAGATAAGTCGTAAGGTCAGTATTGCCTCACATGTTCCAACATTTCTATGGAATCCAAACTGATCTTCCCCGAGGTCCACTTCTACCAGTTTTTCCATTTGTCTGTAAAGAATTCGTGTTAGTATTTTGCAGCTGTGACTTATTAAACTGATAGTTCGGTAATTTTCACATCTGTCAACACCTGCTTTCTTTGGTATTGGAATTATTATATTCTTCTTGAAGTCTGTGGGTATTTCGCCTGTCTCAAACATCTTGCTCACCAGATGGTAGAGTTTTGGTCGGCCAGGCTCTCCCAAGGCTGTCAGTAGTTCTAATGGAACGTTGTCTACTCCCAGGGCGTTGTTTCGACTCAGGTCTTTCAGTGCTCTTCAAACTCTTCATGCAGTATCATATCCCCCATCCTCTTCCATTTCCATAATATTGTCCTCAAGTACATCACCCTTGTATAGACTCTATATACTCCTTCCATCTTTCTACTTTCCCTTCTTTGCTTACAACTTGGTTTCCATCTGAGCTCTTGATATTCATACAAGTGGTTCTCTTTTCTCCAAAGGTCTCTTTAATTTTCCTGTAGGCAGTATCTATCTTACCCCTAGTGAGATAAGCCTTTACATCCTTACATTTGTCCTCTAGCCATCCCTGCTTAGCCATTTTGCACTTCCTGTCGATCTCATTTTTGAGACGTCTGTATTCCTTTTTGCCTGCTTCATGTACTGCATTTTTATATTTTTTCCTATCATCAATTAAATTCAATATTTCTTATGTTACCCAAAGATTTCTACTAGCCCTTGTCCTTTTACCTACTTGATCCTCTGCTGCCTTCACTACTTCATCCCTCAAAGCTACCCATTCTTCTTCTACTGTATTTCTTTCCCCCATTCCTGTCAATTGTTCCCTTATGCTCTCCCTGAAACTCTGTGCAACCTCTGGTTTAGTCAGTTTATCCAGGTCCCATCTCCTTAAATTCCCACCTTTTTGCAGTTTCTTCAATTTTAATCTACAGTTCATAACCAATAGATTGTGGTCAGAGTCCACATCTGCCCCTGGAAATGTCTTACAATTTAAAACCTGGTTCCTAAATCTCTGTCTTACCATTATATAATCTATCTGAAACCTGTCAGTATCTCCAGGCTTCTTCCATGTATACAGCCTTCTTTTATGACTCTTGAACCAAGTGTTAGCTATGATGAAGTTGTGCTCTGTGCAAAATTCTACCAGGCGGCTTCCTCTTTCATTTCTTGGCCCCAATCCATATTCACCTACTACGTTTCCATCTCTCCCTTTTCCTACTACTGAATTCCAGTCACCCATGACTATTAAATTTTCATCTCCCTTCACTATCTGAATAATTTCTTTTATTTCATCATACATTTCTTCAATTTCTTCATCATCTGCAGAGCTAGTTGGCATATAAACTTGTACTACTGTAGTAGCCATGGGCTTCATGTCTATCTTGGCCACAATAAGGCATTCATTATGCTGTTTGTAGTAGCTTACCCGCACTCTGATTTTTTTATTCATTATTACACTGACTCCTGCATTACCCCTAGTTGATTTTGTATTTATAACCCTGTATTTGCCTGACCATAAGTCTTGTTCCTCCTACCACCGAACTTCACTAATTCCCACTATATCTAACTTTAACCTATCTATTTCCCTTTTTAAATTTTCTAACCTACCTGCTCGATTAAGGGATCTGACATTCCACGCTCCGATCCGTAAAATGCCTCCTGAGTAGTCCCCACCCGGAGTACCAAATGGGGGACTATTTTACCTCTGGAATATTTTACCCAAGAGGATGCCATCATCATTTAACCATAATGTAAAGCTGCATGCCCTCGGGAAAAATTACGGCTGTAGTTTCCCCTCGCTTTCAGCTGTTCGCAGTACCAGCACAGCAAGGCCGTTTTGGTTAATGTTACAAGGTCAGATCAGTCAATCATCCAGACTGTTGCCCCTGCAACTACTGAAAAGGTTGCTGCCCCTCTTCAGGAACCACACGTTTGTCTGTCCTCTGAACAGATACCCCTCCATTGTGGTTGCACCTACGGTATGGCTATCTGTATCACTGAGGCACGCAAGCCTCCTCACCAACGGCAAGGTCCACAGTTCTTATCTATCTTATCTTATCTATATTGTATAATCCTTTATTTTCTTCTGTATCAAGGTCTATTAAATTTACTGCTTCTGGATGCAGTATATTCTGAACTTAAAAGGCTCACAGTGCTGAAAAAACTTGCTTGTTTCCTTCTTTAAAATCAAGCTATGATGAAAATCACATGCTAATACCAAATCATTTATTTGAAAGTTTTGTACAGCAGCCTTATCATTAAAAGTTTTGAATCTTTTTTGTGCCTGTGTAATCAGATTCTCATGTGCATTCCCTTGCAATTTATCCAAGTCAATCACTGGTGAATCTGTTGTTCTAAACAATTTTAACAAGGGGTGTCCTATAAAGGGTTTGTTCATAGTTTCTATAGGAGTTAATCCTGTTGACATATTTGGTAATTCATTAATGATTACTTGAAATTCCAGCACTAGTTGTGCCTCGTAGAACAGTACATTTTATGCAGTTGTACTAATTCCTTCATAACATGTTCATAAAGATTGGTTTGTGTACTACACTGGGATATAGTTATGGGTCTAATCCCTCCATAAGATAAGTATTCCTTAAAATATGGCTAATAAATTGTGGCCCATTATCAGTTAATAGACATCATGGTTTAGCCACATCATGAAAATATACTTGCAAATAATGCATTACTGTATTGGTATTTACTTGTTTAATGAGATAAAGTTTAACAAACTTTAACCAAAGTACATGTTCTTCAGCACCTTCCTTAGGAAGAATGTTAAGGTTAAGCAATTTTACTTTCTCTCATATGGCATAATTTACAAATTTGTGTAATCATTCCTCCAAATTAGATAGCATTTCCTGTTCTCTAAATTCTTTGCTTTGTTCTAAAACAGTCACACACTGATTTGCATGTTAGATTTGCCCTTTAACCTGGGTGGTTGATCTCTCTAATGGTAAACTGACCTACGTTGTTAATTCAATCATCTAACTCTTTGAATTGCTCTTTTATTTCCTCACAAACTAAATGGCATTGGTTATTGACCTTTCCTTCTATTACTGAGGCAAATGTGTCAAAATACTTGAAATGTTGGTTAATTTAGCTTCTATTTCCTGTTTGACACATTATGTTACCTCTAATTTTAGTTCTTGTTTCATATTTTATACCTTGACAGACAGTTCATTACTTTAGACTATACTCTGTCAGATAGTTCTTTCCTAGTGTCAGATAATTCATTCTAGTGTCAGACAGTTTCTTATTTGTTCAATCTACTTTATCAGATAATTTCTTAAAATTAAAATTCACTTCGTCAGAAATTTGTTGTAATAGACATTTAAACCATTCTGGAGCCTCTGTGGTCGTTTTTCTAGTAATGACTGGCATACAATCCAAATAGTCTCTATTACATGCCCTATATTACTCTAATACAGGGAGACAATTATCGAATTATATAAAAAAAAATGTAAATTACGTTCAAACTATGGAGCACACACACTTTATTCAACATGTAAATGTCACTACAGATATTTGGATTTAGATTATGAGATTGGCAGTGATATGATGCAGATGAGTAGCCAATTTCTGCATGATCCACTGAAGTGATGGAATATTGATGCTGTTGATGACCTGCTGAATAGCTATTTTCAGCTCCAAAATGGTTTTCTATTATTGCTGTACACCTTGTCTTTAATACAGCCCCACAAAAAGGTGTTGCATGTGTTCAGATCTGGGGAACATGGTGGCCAATGAAGGCCCATGCCAGTGGCCTCTGAGTACTACAGAGACAGAATCCAGGACCCAAAGTGCTCCTCCAAGACATCAAACATACTTCTGATTTGATGGAGCCGAGCTCCTTCTTGCTTGAATCATATCTTGTTGAAATCAGGATCACTATGGATAATGGGGATGAAATCATCTTCCAAAACTTTCATACCATTTGGTTGTCACCACACCATCAAGGAAAATTGCACTGATTATTATGTGGCTGGACATTGCACACCACACAATCACTTGTTGAGGGTTAAGAGAGTTCTTGATCATGAAAAGCGGGTTCTCAGTCCCTGACAAGTGCCAATTTTGCTTATGACAAATCCATCCAAATGGAAGTGGACTTCATCAGTAAATCAAACTATATTCATATCAAAGTCCTATTCATCTATTCTGTGGACAATAGTGTTGGTGAAACACAACCTCTGTTCCATGACCCTGGGGCTTAATAGCTGATGGGTTTGAATTTTATATAGGGAGAGATACAGGTCTTCAACAACAATTTGTTACAGTGTCTCCTGGTTGGTTCCCACCTGTTGTGCAGCTCATCTGATCAATTTCCTGGGGTTTGTTTGAAACACAGCACATATCTTCTCAATATTTTCAGGCATTTTCACCCTTTTTGGATGACTATCATTGCCAACACTGTCATCACGAACACTGCCCATTCTCTCTAACATGCAAATCAAATTCTTGATTGTTAGCACACTTGGATGGGTTGTCGTCAGCTTGAACTCAGTCACAGACTTCCTTGGAGCCACAGTTGAGCTGTTGTTGCTCACATAGTTGGCCTTCACAAGCATATGCATAGGCACACTGTACCGTGACATTTTCATGTGCAAATGGTTGACAACAACAAGGAGTGCGCACATGCACATACTAATTCTCATCATGCCCCACCACCAACCACGCAGTTTGAACATCCTAACACAAACGGTTCAGAAGTTATGACTATTTTATTCCATATAGTTCAATTGTTACCCTGTAAAACATTACTACACAATTTTCTTAAACATGATAATGCTGATACACTGTGTCACTGTCCAAATGAAAAAATTTTCAAAGTGGATTTCTTTATTTTCAGAACAGCTCACCCTTTCCGATGAACTGCATTCTCTCTTCATGTATGTGGTGATGTACCATGATGATTTACCCTACCCAGAACACCCAATTTCTTGAAGCAGTGATAGGTGGACTGTACTGTGTCAGACAGAAGCACCACCCTGCAGCATTGCTCAGCTAATACTGCTAATCAGTGCCTCTGAAATCTCATGTGTAGCCAAGGATAGGATTGGATTCTTCATGTTCTGCAGCTGTTATTGGAGCAAAAGAAGATAACTTCTACTCAAATCACAAAAAAGCACATCCACTACTTTCCTTTTAGAAATATATTCTTCCTTGAATGGGTGTACAGATCATTAGAGTAAGTTGCAAATTAAAGTAGAACACAACATTTCATACTCCACACACCTCAAAGACTCAACATGATATTCCAGATTCCACTACATTTTATTTGTCATGGAACAATCTTGTGTTTTGTTTTCATTCTTGGAGAATGTGGTTGCTCTTTGATGCTCAAGCTGCCACCTAGCCGTAAAGCCAAATGTGAAAGACCCTACTCACAGCAGGTGAAGCCTTTTATTTGTCTTCACACCTTGCTGTATTCTCATACTCCACATCTCCCATTTACCTTCTGTCTGCACATATGAAAAAAACACCTATGCACAATATGTGTTCTGCAACTTACTCCCTACTAAACAAGAAGTGTGAAATGTTGTTTGCCTAAACAGCATGTAATACCTCACTCTCTTGATGAGGTGGATGAACTTTGCAATTCTTGGAGTAGAATAAGTAAAGAAGGATGATGTAAGGAAGACACAGCAAATATTGCACAAGGCAAAAGAGGTTTCTCTAGGAAGAAACAGCTGTTAATTTCCAAAAATCTGCATCACAAGACTAGAAAAAGAGTATCAAAAAGCTAGTTTGGATAACAGCTGTGTATGCATGGAAACATGGGCAATGGGGAAGACAGAAATGAAACAATTTGAAGCCACTAAAATATGCTGTTAGAAGGCACTATTGAAGATTAGACTCAGTGTTAAGGAATGTAGACAGCCTACAACAAGTTAAAAGAGAGAAAATGCAACACAAATCACACAATGAATAAAATCACTTCAAAAATTGTAGTGTCTACAGTTCTTTATTGACAAACACAACACACAATTATATACAACAGCAGTGAGCAGAGCACCGGAACTACACAAGCATGAGAGGATGTTAACTGAAGAACGCAAGTCCACCTCAAGTGTGATCACATGCTATGTTCATCCTACAATAACACGTAACTGTCCAAGTCCGTAAGTGGAACTTTCATGTAGCACAGCTGAAGCACAAGGGAGCGAGGCCGCACTGGCTGTGTGCAATGTGCAACACTTGACCTCTGGTGGCACTGCCATCGAGAGAAGCAAGTACCTTCATGCTGCCTCCTCATAGGTGGTGCAAAATGCAAATTTTGCAGTCATGGCAGTGGCATATGCAACCATGCCACCACTTCCTGCCCTCCAGCAGGGAGCCAAAGTGACAGGCATTGGCAAACAAAGGTAGGGTGACTACCGTGCAGGGCTGCTGGCAATGGACTCGCATGGCTGAGGAGGCCATGGGTTCTGCCCAGGTGACCTGGCAGCAGTGGCCATGGCAAAGGGTTGATGGTAGCTGGAAGTCAATGGTATTCATCTCCATTGGCTCATCTGCACCTGAAGTGGTATCACTGTCACAAGACTGGACAGTAAGTTGCCTCTGGCCTGCTGGGGCATACAGGGGGAAGCGGCCCAGGCAATGGTGGGCAGCATCATGGCAGCTGCTGCCAGACACTGACAGAATGTCCAGCATGTTCATCAGCTGCATCTTGATGTCACCATCATCTAACAGCACATGGGGTGGGGTGGGCTTCCTGCCAGGAGGTGGCACAGGACTTTACCTAGGGCACAGCTGGTTCTGATGGCACGAGAGGTGCACCCTGCCGGCATCCACCATGAATACCTTCCAACTGCATGCTGCACACATCATCACTGGTGCCCAACCAGGCCCCTGAACAAAGATGCACACCCAGACAGGGTTGCTTGGAGTATAATGCGGATGCACCTCTGGTTGCAGCACAGGGCAGAGCAGATGAAGCAGCATCGGGGACTGATGGTCATGGAGAATTTCGCCTGGACTACAGCCAATAAACAGGTTGGTCCTGTAGATTCTGAGAAACAGAGCCAATGCCAAGTATACCGATGAATCTGCCAAGCACTTCTTTAACTGAGTCTTAAATGTGCATACCATGTGCTGCTCCTGCCCATTCAGCTGTGGGTGAAACGGAGCAGACATGAGTCTGGTAATACCACTGCAGATGCAGAAAGTCTGAAAAATTCTGAAACAAACTGTGAACCATTATAAGAGATCATCCTGGGCAGACCTTTGATTGTAAAAACCTGGGTGAAAGCCTGCACATTAGCTTCTGCTGTGTGGATCACATGCGCGTTACATAGGGATAGTTGGGTAATGCATCAACTACTTTCAACTACATGGAATTTCAAAAGTGGCCCTCAAAGTCAATGTGGATGCAATCCCATGGCAAACTGTGTGTGGGCCATGGAGTGTAAGTCCATGGTGGTGCCGCCTGCTGCTACGCACACTCTTTGCACTCATGAATGACCCTCTCAATTTCTGAATCAGTTCCAGGCCAGTAGATGAATCACTGTACAAGAACCTTCATATAGTTCATGTCAATGTGTAGGAGAGCAAGTATGTCAGTTTGCATGTCTGTAGGAACAATGATGTGGGTGTCATTGGAATCAGTGCTAAGGAGGAGTGCACTGTCAAGAACCACCAGCTCATGATAGAGGAGGAAATAGTTATGGAGCCAAACCATCACAAACAAACTGGACCATCTGATGGAGCACAGGATCCTGATGGATGGCCTGAACTATGTGATAGGCTGTTACTGGAAGTCAACCCACTGCTTGCTACAAATGATCATTAATCTGAAAAAAGACAAAAGCTTTGTTGAAGGCAGGGTCAGGTCCCACAGGCAAGCATGACAATGCATTAGATTAGATTAGATCAGATTAACTATTCATTCCATAGACCCACAAAAGAGAGGATCCTCCTGGGTGTGGAACATGTCAGATAAACACATTACAAAAATGAAATTAGAAAAACTTGAGTTTCATTAATTTTAATTATCCTCAAACAGTAAAATTATTTACTTGAATTAAAATTAAACTTCCACTATTTACAGACTTAAGGCTTACATCTGCTTTCCATACATCCATCGTTCACACAGTAGGTAGTTACTTGGCTGTTACAACCAAGTATTGTCAAAAATTAAAGTATAATAAATTTTCATTAAAATGGTCTACTGCAATTGTTGAGAAATTCATGGATGGAAGAGAAGGAGTTGGCCACCCAAAATTCTTTTAATTATGTTTAAATTGTGCCTTGTCTGAAATTAAACTCTTAATGGTTGCTGGTAACTTATTGAAAATATGCATTGCTGAATATTGGACTCCTTTCTGGGCAAGAGTAAGTGATTTTAAATCTTTATGTATATTGTTCTTATTCCTAGTATTGACACTATATACTAAGCAGTTAGCTGGAAAAAGAGATTGCAACAAACTTCATTAAGGAATAAATATACTGTTGTTAGTATGCCCAATTCCTTGAATAGGTTTCGACACGACGTTCTTGGATTTACACTACACATTACTCTTATATACACTTCTGTACTCTAAAAATTTTTCTCAGTTTGTGAAGTTACCCCAAAATATGATACCATATGACACAATGGAGTGAAAATAAGCAAAATATGCCAGTTTTTTTAATATTTATATCTCCTATGTATGACATCATTCGCATTGCAAACACAGACTTGTTTCGGCACTTTAGCAGTTCGTTAGTATGTTTATTTTTATTTATTTATTTATTTATGTTATTTATCCACGAAATCAGGTTCATGACATGGGATACAAGTTACAGCAACGAATCGTTGAAGCATAATACTTTTACTTACATTGACTATATGACAGAATACATAAAATACATATCTACATTACAGTCTCCCGACTGAATTTATTATCAAGTTGTAATCCCAAGAATGTTACACTCTCAACTTCTCCTATTTCCATGTCATCATGTTTTATACACACACTAGAAGGAAATCTCTTGGAAGTTCTAACTGCATATAGTGGATCTTTTCAAAGTTTAATGACAGTGAATTGACTACGAACCACTTATTAATGTCAGTAATTTGATTAGCTGCTCTTTCTAAATTTATATTTGATTTACTATTTATTGCAATGTTTGTATCATCTGCAAATAAGACAAACTTGGCATCTGGTAATGTAACGGATGACAGGTAGTGGACCTAGTATGGAACCTTGGAGAACACCACATGTAATTTCTTCCCAGTCAGATGATGTCTGGTAGCCTACTGCTGAATTGTTACATAATGACACCCTTTGTTTTCTATTAGTAAGATATGACTGAAATCACATTGCAGCACTACCAGTATTGCCATAATATTTTAAATTACTTAAAAGAATGCTGTGATTCACACAGTCAAAAGCCTTTGAGAGGTCACAGAATATGCCAGTTGCCTCTAATTTGTTGTATAATGAATTAAGGACATTTTCACTGTAAGTGTAAATAGCCTTCTCAATATCAGAATCCTTAAGAAACCCAAACTGTGACTTTGACAGTATGTTATTTTCACTAAGGTTCTTAAGTAGATGCTTGAACATAACCTTTTCAAAGATTTTTGAAAAAGTTGGAACAAGTGAGATCGGTCAGTAATTTGATGGCATTTCTTTGTCCCCTTTCTTGTGGAGAGGTATAACTTCAGCATATTTAAGCCAGTCCGGGAATGTTCCTGTGATAAGTGATTGATTACACAAATAACTTAAGATATGACTTAGCTCACATGAACACTCTTTTGTTAACTTTGTTGATACGTTATCATAACCACTAGGATGCTTTGATTGCAAGGACTTTATGATGGATTCTATTTCTTTGGGTGAAGTAAATGTCAATTCCATTTTACTGAGATTGCTTGTGGCACTGGTCTCAGATATTCTGCTGCATTATTTACAGAACCTGACAGCCCCATGCTATCATTAACAGAGACAAAATACTTGTTTAAACGGTTTGCAACACAACATGTGTTTGTTACCAGGGTGTCATTTATTTTTAGACCTATTTGTTCCTCCTCATTTCTGGTCCTACCTGTCTCTGACTTAACTGTATCTCATATTGTTTTTACTTTATTGCTGGGTGTATTTATCTTCTTCTAATGCAGGTGTTTAGATTTCTGGATAACCTTCTTCAATATTTTGCAGTAATTTTTGTAATGAGCTACAATGCTAGTATCAAAGGTGTCCCTACATATCAGATAGAGTTTCCTTTTTGTCTCATATGATATCTTTATCCATTGTGTGATCCATGGTTTCTTATTAGACTTCTGCTTAATTTGAGTTACCTTGAGGGGAAAACAATTTTCAAATAAGGTGCTAACTTTATTAATGAATGTTTTGTATTTTCAATTTGTGTCTTGGATGCTGTAAACATCCATCCAATTAATTTCTTTGAGCAATCTCCTAAATTTCTCAGTTTTTGACTGTTTTATTGGCCATCTGTAAACAGTTCTGAAAGATATACTACCCTGACAATTTTCAGAGATTAATGTTAGGTTTTGCCTGTCATGGTCAGATAACCCATTTACTACTGGTTTTGTAATGTGGCTTAGTTGCCTATAGAGATATTATCAATGGCAGTTTTAGGACATTTGTATAATCTAGTTGTTATATTTACTACCGGTTTTGTAATGTGGCTTAGTTGCCTAGAATTGTCTATAAAGGTATTATCAATGGCAGTCTTAGAACATTTGTATACCCTAGTTGGGAAATTTACAGAAGAAATTAAATTGAATGACAATGTAACTGATTTCAGTAACTGTTCACTGACAGTGTTTTTCAGGACATCTATATTAAAATCACCAGCAACCACTAGTTCTTTGTATTTTAATTTTAGATGATATAATATATCTTCAAGACCGTTTATAAACAGGTTGAAATATCCTGAAGGTGCTCTGTGTATGGCTACTGTTATACAGGACCTATTATGAAATTCTATCTCTGTTGCACATGCTTCTAAGTGCTGCTCTAAGCAAAATTTATTAATGTCAATATTCTTAAATTTAAAACTGTTTTTAAAAAATGTGGCAACTACTCCTTTCTCTATATTTTGTCTACAGAAGTAAGAGGCTAACTTAAATTCTGTAAGGTTTAACATATCTATACCAGTGGTCACATGATGTTCAGAGAGGCAGATTATATGAACTGGGTTCGATGACTCTAATTCATCAATGCACATAAGTAGTTCAGTAATTTTGCTTCTAAGCCCTCGAATATTTTGATGCACTAATGATAGTTGGCATTTCACATTTACCGATATAAAATTGGGTGGAAATAAAATTTCTGCTGATTGCTGTAAGTTATTAACTAACAGCTATGTTCACTGATCCAATGTGTCAGGATTAGGCAGTTTGATTTCTTTCTCAAACTGAAGGTTTGTTTCAATATTTACTTCTCTCAGAACTTGACTCCATTCTGTCCTACCCATTCTAAAAAAGGCGCTGCTCCAACATCTATGACCACTCGTATATTATCACTCATGGCAGTGCCTCCCCCCTTACATTTCCTGCTATTAGCCCAGCCAGTTTACCCTTCCCTTTCCTGTTGAGGTGTAGGCTATGTATAGTACAATCCCACCTACTGAGAGAATCAACAGGAACCAAACCAATATGTGACCCTGCACCCGACCCAAGTAGCCATTCCATCTCCAAATTAACTCTCCCAACATAAGATTTTAAATGAGGTCAGTCATGGCATCTCAGAACAGACACAAATTTAAGACTGGTATGTCTCATTGCTGATGCAATCTTTGCTAGGTCACACTCTATATTGTACCCAGGATCTCTGTCAATACTATTGCCTGGCCCACCCACAATAACAATGGTGTCTTCCTTGGTAAAATCTTTACAGAGTGAACCTAAATCCTCTGTCACCTGACCCAGACCAGCACTAGGCTTAAAAAAATTTGTGACCTGGTATTCTGATCCTAACTGTTCCTGCAAAAGTTGGCATACACCTCTGGCAAGTGAACTGTTTGCAGTGGGAAACATCAGAACTTGTAAGTACCATAAAGTCAAAAGAAGAAATAATTAAAGTGCTACAAAGTGATATCGGAACTCTCAAAAAAGAGATTCAGTCTCTGAAAGAAGAAAACGCAAAGCTAAAAAGTGAATCGGCAAGCTGCGTATGTGGAAACCCATTACAGAACAAAACAAACAAATGTGAGGACTCTTTTGTGCAAACTCCATTCGCGAGCAAAAAACAAAACTGTGAAAACTTACATGTGCATATTCTGGCAAAAACAGTGGCAGAAAGCGAAACATGTGGAAATTCAAGAAACTCCCGCATGCAAACTCCATTATTGGGAAGTAAACAAACCTATGTAAACTCGGATATGCAAATCCCAGTGAAAACAGTAGCGGAAAACGATTTGTGCAGTAAATCTGTAAGCAAATATAAGTGGAAAACTGTGACGTATAAGAAAAAAGACAAATGTAAAAGAAATCCAGCAAAACAGATCGACAAAAGTGATTTCTTTGTCATCGGCGATTCCATGTTAAAAAATGTAGTGGTTCCGAACTGTAAAGTCGAGGTTCGCCCTGGAATCTGACCACAGCAGATTGTGAAACATTTCAACAACATTAGGAACACGGAAAAATCCAACCAAAACAACAATGATTCCAACACAAATTTTAAAGGCGTGATAATTCACGTAGGGACAAACTCTATTAGAAGCAGCAGACAAGAAGAAATCATAAATGATATTCGTAATGTAATTCGGTCAGCCAAAGGTTTGTTTACAAGCTCCAGAATTGTTATCAACGGAATTCTACAAAGAAGATCTGTGAGTAACGCGTATACAAACAAAATAAACACTGGCATTAGGGAACAGTGCGACGAACTTGGTGTTGTATTTGTTGACCCAAATAAATTTCTTGACGACAAATGTCTGGGTAGGGATGGCCTGCACCTAAACAGACTAGGTGCAATGGCTTTCAGTAAAATGCTCCTGGATTTATGTAAAATTATAAAAAATAAAGGAAACTAATACGGTCTGCAGGGGGTGACTATCCAAGAATACCATATGCAAACAAAAAACGTGAGTGTAATCATAATAAGGAAGCAGTTGAACCAAAACAGAACGACATTAAAACGAAAAAAAGTGGGAATGCAAATAGTGCTGGAAAAAATTACTTAACAGTTGTTCACCAAAATATATGTTCCCTAGCAAATAAGACCCAACAGCTAGAAGTGGAGCTGGAGTCTACAGAGTGCTCAGTTGTTTGTCTCACTGAGCATTGGTGCAATGAGGCTGAAATTAATCAGTTAGTCTTGCAGTCTTATAATTTAGCGTGTGCATACTGTAGGACTTCTATGAAGTGTGGAGGGTGTTGTATTTATGTAAAACAAAATTATCAGTATAAGACCAGAAGCGATTTATGTGTAATCAGTGAAGAGCAACATTTTGAACTGGCAGCAGTTGAAATCAGGGACCAATACAGGTGTAGTAATTTGATTATCTTATGTATATACAGATCTCCTAGTGGAGACTTCAATATCTTTTTCTCCAAACTTAATCATGTTCTTAACAAGATATCCACTCCAAAGAACCACATTCTCATATGTGGAGACCTAAATGTTGATAAACTGAATCCTGATTCTACATGGGACTCATTACAAAGTCTTGCTCAAAGTTTCAATTTAGTTCCAATGGTTAACAGTGCAACCAGAATAACAAAATACTCAAAGACAGCTGTTGATCAGGTATTAACAGATTTAGGCAAAGATAACTGTGAGGTGGTTGTAGCAGAGCTAGGATTATCTGATCACTCAGCTCAAATCATTAATATAAAAGTGGCTCCAGAAGAAACAAAGAAAATGAATATTTACAGACGAATTTTTTCTAAAAAAAATAGACATGAGTTTGCCAAACAGATAGCAGGACAAACATGGGACTCAGTATACTCAGAAGTAGGTGCAAATGAAAAATTCAAAAATGTCATGACATTGTTTAAATTAAATTTTGAAGAAACATTTCCTAAAGTATTATGTCCATTATCAACAGCAGGAAAAAGCAAGTGGGTCACAAAAGGAATCAAAAAATCATCTGAAACACTAAAGTACCTGAGCTCCATTAAACACAGCCAAACTAATCCTGCTTTCTCACTCTTTTATAAAAGATATAGGAAAACATATAGGAAAATATTGCTTGCAGCAAAGAGAGCTCATAACTCCAAAATAGTGCACTCTGCTGAAAACAAAAATATGGCAGTATGGAAGATAGTAAAGCAGGAAACTGGTACCAGGAAAATAAATCTGTCAAACTTGAAAATCAAAGAGGAAGGGACTCTAATAAAAGACCCAATATATTTGGCAAACTATATAAATGATTATTTTAGTAGCATAGGAATAAAATTACAGGAAAATTTTCTAACAGCCCCTCAGGTCAAAAAGCCAAATAATGGTGTATCACACTCAATGGTGTTATTCCCTACAACACAGGAAGAAGTCTATAAAGCAGTCAGCAAACTGAGAAACAAAAACTCAGCTGGTCTGGATGAAGTCCCCATTTTTATAATTAAGGACTGTATCAAGAGCCTACTTCCACCTTTAGTTGATATTATAAATCAATCTTTCAAGCAGGGCTACTTTCCAGACTATTTAAAATATGCGAAATTACTACCTCTCTTCAAAAAAGGTGATGCAGGAATAATTGAAAATTATAGGCCAATTTCTCTACTATCATGCTTTGCAAAAATATTAGAAACTATTATGAAAGATAGGCTAATGAATTATTTAAATAAATACAACTTACTGTCTGTTGACCAGTTTGGATTTCGATCAGGGAAAAGCACAGAATCAGCAACAGCACACCTCACAAAACACATTCTAGAAGCATTAGATAAAGGGAACTACACAACAGGTATATTTCTTGACCTAACTAAAGTGTTTGATACAGTACACCACAACATATTGTTAAATAAGTTAGATGAACTTGGAATAAGGGGACTTGTGAACAAATGGTTCCAGTCATATCTAAAAAATAGAAGACAGATAACTGAAATCTCACATATTTCAAGTTGCTCAAACTATATTGTAAAGTATACTTCAGACCCAAATTATGTAAATATAGGTGTCCCACAGGGTAGTGTCCTTGGCCCAGTACTATTCCTCATTTACATAAACGACTTCCCACAGAGCATCAAGCATGGACAAACAATATTGTTTGCAGATGACTCAAATGTTGTAATCAGTGACAAATCACCAGATGCACTAAAAGAAAAAGCCAAACAAACACTAAACAGTGTACGTGAGTGGGCATCCAATAATAAACTAACATTAAATCTTAAAAAAAAACAAATGCTGTTAACTTCTATGTCTGCAAAAAACCACACTATAACAACTTTAAGTTAAACAATGAAACTATAGAATGTGTAGACTACACAAAATTTCTTGGTATGCATGTTGACAGTCAGTTAAAGTGGGAAGAACATATTAAAATACTTAGTAACAGAATCGCTACAGCATGCTATGCTCTGAGAATTCTGACTGCAGTTTGTGATACTACATGTGTCAGATCTGTATATTTTTCTTATATCCACTCTGTTATCACCTATGGAATAATATTTTGGGGAGTCAACAGTAAAAATATTCAAATAGTTTTCAAATTACAGAAAAGAGCAATTCGTATAATAACCAAGAGTGGCAGTAGGGCTCACTGCCTTGAACATTTCCAAAAGCTGGAAATCCTAACTGTCCCCTGTGAATACATTTTTCATAGCGTTATGTATGTAAAAAAAAATATTGACTGCTATATGAAAAATTCTTTAGTACACAGCTATGAAACTAGAAACCAATACAATCTGCATCTAGAGAGGAAAAATAAAGTTAAAACTCAGCAGAGCTTGTTGTACAATGCTGTTAAATTATATAATAAATTACCCCAAAAAATAAAAGATATTGACACAATCGGACAGTTCAAAACAAAACTAAAATTTTTTTTATTAAATAAAAGTTATTACGCAGTAATGGACTATCTGAATTAAAACATGTAGTGTAATTAAAGTAGCCTGCATTGTAATACATGAGGAAATCAAAAATTGTACAGTACTATAAGAAAATTACAAATTACACAAGGATATAAAACTAATTTAAGATACCTCAAAAATGTGTGTAAATACAAATTTTATGTGTATAATTGTAGGTATATTGTATTGTATATGATTTTGCTGACGAAATCCACACAATGTAAATTGTTACATGGATTAATAAAGAAATCAATCAAAAAAAAAACTACCTAACAAAAAAACTTCCTTTCTCTTTGCTGGCTTCCCTACATTCTTATTCAACTTTCCACTGAAAGCTTGTTGTGCCCTCTCTACAACTACCTCTGTCTGAGGCTCATCAGTTTCTAACTGAAGCAACAGGTCAAACTTATTTTTCACATTCATCACAAAGCTATCTGACAAAGTTCTAGGCCTGTTCCTCCTGTTACCTGATGCCACTTCCCACCTCTCTTTACCCTTCTTCCTCCTTAACCTATTCAGATCTTCCCTAGCCTGCTCTAACTGTGCCTGAAAAGCAGCAATTTTTCCCTCCTGTTCCATCTGCATTTGCATGCTGTGCTGTTGATTAGTGGTGAATCTCATAGTTTTACGCACCCAAAACAAAAGCTCAGTGCTGGAGTCATCATGTGGTCCTGTTGTGAAGGTGCAAATGAGGACCAGAAAGTGCCAATAGTGGCTTATGATAGGTGATGAGATAGAATTTTTTGACACAGAGGAAGATGTGGAACTTCTGGATTGCATACACAATGACCAAACCCTCCTTTTCGACTTGGAAATAATTGCATTGTGCAGCTATCAACGTTTTGGAGGCATATGCAATAGGCTGTACAGAACTGTCAGCATTTTTTTGAACCAACACTGTCCCAGCGCCATATGGGGAGGCATTTGTGGAGAGGAAAAGCTGTTTACCTGACGTAAAAGTTCTGAGACATTGTGATGATCTGAACAGCGACTTGATGCAGGAAAATGCTGTTTCACTGTCTGCCAACCAAAGTTATTGGGCAGATGAATGATATCTGCCCCACTGGGGAGAAATATGAATAATAACTGACTTTACCCGGAAACATGTGGAGTTCTTTAAGGGCCTGTAGTGGAGGTAGGCTGGCAATTTCTGCCACATGCTGTTCCATAGGTTTGACACCAGCCTTTGAAAGGAGGTAGTCCATATATTTGATTTCCATCTGATAAATCTTCAACTTTTGCAAACTGCTCTTAAGGCTTGCCTCTTGAAGTATAGTGAAATGAATACAAAGTTTAGCAACATGTTTCTGCCATGAGGGACAGGTGACAATGATGTTATTAAGATAGTTTGTACAGCACAGTACATCTCACATTAACTATTCCAAAAAATCTCTGAAGTATGGTGGGGGCACTCGCAATGCCATAAGGCAGGCATGTGTATTAGTATAACCTGAAGGGAATGTTAATGACCAAAATTTATCTTGAGGTGGAATCAAGATGAAGCTGCAGCTATGCCTCAGCCAAGGCAACTGTTGAAAAATACTCACCACTTCCCATCTTCACAAGAATTTCTTCAGTGCACTGAAAGGGGTAGTGAATGACTATCGCTTAGGCGTTAATTGTGGACTTAAAATCACTGCGCAAATGAACGCTTATGAATAACCACCAAAAGCATAGTCCACTGGCTAGAATAAACTCGTTCAATGATGCCAAGGTCCTGCAACCTGTCTCATTCATCTATGACAGCCTGACATAGACCAAACAGGATAGGCCAAGCATGACAAAACTTGGGAATGATGATAGGGTGATGTGAGCCTCCATGTTAGTTCTGTTGAGCGGTTTTGAAATAACAATGGTGGGAGGCAAACCAACAGCTAACACAAAGATTATGAATCAGCATGACATTTACATAATGAGAGATAATTACTATTTGCAGTACTGGAATGAATTCTGGCATGCTGGCATGAATTCTTGTTGAAACTAAATTTGGTGCCATGGACAGCCTTCCTCAAAACGTAAGAAAAATACACAGCAATGTACCAATACTGAAGCCACACAAACCATGTTTTGCAGCAAAGTTGGTGTTTACCAAAAAGTCAGTTGTTGGATTATTATACATATATATATTTAATAGAAGTCATTATTAAGTTGCGCTGATATTGTTTTACCTCTAATTTTTTGTGGGTGCCAATCATACTGTCCATCCACTAAATATTGATAATTAGCGTACACGTATATTTTAAGATGTCTAGCAGGATGGAAGAAATTACTGTCTCTTCTTATGATTGCAGGTATAAGTCATGCTGAAAAATAAAAAATATTCTTGCATCTATGATAACTCTTAAAAATATATATTATTGCACATGAGGAGGATTACTGCGTTGGTTGCACTAATAATCACACCCATTTAGCAATACTTCATTTATTAACCTTAACACATACAAGGCTCACAAAGAACTGAACTCAACATGGTGGAACAGCCAAAGATAATGCTTAGAGTCCAAAGATGAATGCATGTTGATGTTGTTGTTGCTGTGGTCTTCAGTCCTGAGACTGATTTGATGCAGCTCTCCATGCTACTCTATCCTGTGCAAGTTTCTTCATCTCCCAGTACTTACTGCAACCTACATCCTTCTGAATCTGCTTAGTGTATTAATCTCTTTGTCTCCCTCTACAGTTTTTACCCTCCACGCTGCCCTCCAATGCTAACTTTGTGATCCCTTGATGCCTCAGAACATGCCCTACCAACCAGTCCCTTCTTCTTGTCAAGTTGTGCCACAAACTCCTCTTCTCCCCAATTCTATTCAATACCTCCTCATTAGTTATGTGATATATCCATCTGCTCTTCAGCATTCTTCTGTAGCACCACATTTCGAAAGCTTCTATTGTCTTCTTGTCCAAACTATTTATTGTCCATGTTTCACTTCCATACATGGCTACACTCCATACAAATACTTTCAGAAATGACTTCCTGACACTTACATCTATACTTGATGTTAACAAGTTTCTCTTCTTCAGAAACGCTTTCCTTGCCATTGCCAGTCTACATTTTATATCCTCTCTACTTCGATTACACCGGCACCACATAGCGCCCCACGCAGTACGGAGTACTCTTGAGAGGCCGGAAGAGGGGGGGGTGGGGGTGGGGGGGGGTGACTATGGCGTTGGCAGGGGTGGTTTGCGGGAGCTGGACCATGGTCAGCTCGACATCGTCGTCGGGGAGCTGTGAGGGTAGATGTCATGAAGGAAGGTTCGGCCACCGAACCTGGAAGTCGTTGAAGCGAGCCGGGCATAGTACTGGGCGTGCTGGTCATGCGGCAACAGGTAGGCCAGTGGTTTGTGGGTGGAATGGAGTGACGAAGACGATGTCTCTGGTGGGCGTGGCGAACACACAAAGCATGTCCAGGTCGACGTCGGATGGGAGGGGATCACATTTCACCAGGTGGCAGAGAATGGCGCAGGTTGTGTCATGAGCACTAGAGAAACACACGACAAACAGTGTATAATCACGCAGTATTATTGAGATGTTGTGGATTATGTCCGGGCGGGGGGACAGGCACAAACACCTCGAGTGAGGGCATGTTCAAGATGGAGGAGGGGGGGGGGGCGTGAGAAACCTCGACAGGGCGAGGCAGGCGATGGTGGAGAGGTCGAAGGGACCAGCGAAGGGCCCAGCGGCGAGGTCATGATTGTAGGTAAGCTTGACGTGGGGAGCATGTGGTCACTTGATGGAGTGCGTGAGACCGGTGTAGAGGGCGAGGTCGGAGGAGAGCTCGACGATTGGAGCTGGAAGTCACTCGATGTAGTGTGTGAGACCGACGTGGAGGGAGTGGTCAGAGTGTCATGAGCCACGACAGTGAGTAGTTTGGTCGTGGCCTGAAGGGGGGGTAGAAGAAGGTTCGACATGTGCAGGCTTAAGTCTGTTGAGAGAGACTGTAACAGCTGAATCTTTCATCTGGATGTCATAGGTGTTGGCTGAGTGCCGGAGAACTCGGTACGGGCTGGTATATGGAGGCAGGAGGGGAGCACGGACAGTGTCATCTTGGATCATACCGTACTCGCACTTGTCCAGAGATTTTGGGACATGAACCTTAGGGCAGGAATGGCTGGCAGGCAGAGGGATATGGAGGTTGATGAAGTGGCGTCTGACGCAGTCCATGAAGGAAGGTAAGTCAGACTGAGGGAGAAAAGTGGAAGGGCTCACAAGTTCACCAGGGAGAACAATGTTCTGGCCGTATACGAACTCGGTATTGTGCCTATGAGGTCTTCCTTATAGATTGCACGATTGCCGAGTAGCACAAGGGAAAGGGCCTCCATCCATAGAGGGTCATGGCATCGAAGAGCTGTCTTGAAAGTGTGGTGCCAGCACTCGACTAGCCTGTTACTTTGCGTGTGATATGCTGTGGTATGGATGTGGCAGATGCCGCAAATGTTACAAATCCCGTTGAACAGGGCCGACTCAAATAGTCTGCCCTGGTCAATCGTGATGATAGCTGGACACCTGAAATGCGATACCCATGACTCGACGAAAGCTCGAGCAACAGTTTCTGCCTTAATATTGGTGAGGGGGCAGCCTCGACCGAATGAGTTGTTCGGTCAATAGACGAGAGAACATAACAAAAACCGTTAGAGGGGGAGAGAGGGCCAACAATGCCAATATGAATATGCTAGAAATGCCCAGGAGGGACCAGAAAGGCGCCATGGGGGGGGGGGGGGCGGAGGGGGGTGAAGTGTGCTTATGTACTTTGCAGCGTTGGCACGTGATGCAGGAGTGTGCCCATTGCTGACAGTCCTTGTTGACATTTCTCCACACAAAGCACTCCGCTACAGGGCAGGTGGATGCATGAACACTGGGGGGAGCTAGATTATGCAATGCGTTGAAGATAGCTCAACAGAGCATGGTTGGGATGAGGGGGCGTAACGTGCCCGTACTGTCGTCACACCAGATCTCACCAGAAATGCCAGGGAAGGTGGTGCGGATGAAGTGTAGTGAAGAAGTAGAGTCTGAAATCAGGTTTTGTGTTTCCTCGTCGGCGGGTTGGAGCTTAGGCAGTTCAGAGAGGTCTAACAGCGAATGGACGGCATTGACTTGTGAAAGGAAATCAGCAACTGTATTGTCAGCACCATTTATGTGTCTGACATCGGTGTTGAACTGAGATATGAAGTCCATGTATCTAAAGCGGCGAGGAGCCGGGTCAGCTGGCGGGTTTGTAATGGCCGCAGCCAGGGGTTTGTGGTTCATTAAAACATAGAAAGGACATCCCTCAACGTCAGTCTTAAAATGCTTGATCGATTTGTAGATCGCGAGCAAATCCCTGTCAAACACGGAATCTTTCCGTTGTGCATTGGTGAGCTAGCGCAAGAAGAACTGCAGAGGCAAAGTTTGGCTCTCGATTGTCTGGCTAAGGACAGCGCCAATGGTAGTATTGCTCGGGTCTGTAGTGATGAAAAGCTGCACATTGGGATGAGGATGTGCAATGGTGCAGGCCTCGGCATTCAGTCATAGCAGGGGTCCATGAAACGGGCCGAGATCCAGAAGTGTTGGTGCCTGCCAAGGCGTCCGTCAGTGGAGCCTGAATGTCTGCAGCCTGAGGTAGATGTCGGCGATAATAATTAACCATCCCCAGAAAGCACCGGAGCTCTTTGAATGATGAAGGTCTTGGTAGGTTTAGTATTGCTTGTACTTTCTCAGGGGGTGGTGAAATGTCGTCGGCAGAGACCCGAAAACCAAGAAAAGTGACAGCAGGTTGATCTAGCTGCAATTTGTCCTGGTTGGTCTCAATGCCCACTGCCGTGAGAGTGTTCATAACAATTTGCACATGTCAAATGTTGTCCTCGAGAGAGGAGCTGAACACAAGAATGTCATCAAGATATGCAAAGCAGAATTTTAGGTCGAATAGCACTTCATTGATGAAGCGTTGCCAGGTCTGGGTTGCATTTTTCAGACCGAAGGGCATGAATCAAAACTGAAATAACCCAATCGGGGTGGTGATTGCTGTCTTCTCGATGCCTTCAGGTGCCATGGGGATCTGGTAGTAGGCCCGTTTGCAATCAGTGACACAGACCGTGGTCGCACCAGCGGGGGAACTGGGAAAGTCAGCAGTGCTGGGTATGGGGTAGGTGTCCATAATTGTTCGTGTGTTTAGTTGACGATAGTCTCCGCACATGCGCCAGGACCCATGTTCCTTGAGTGTCATATGTATAGGCGTAGACCAGCTACTGGCAGAGGGTTCAATGAAGCCGGAGCTTAGAAGTTCATAAATCTGATTTTTAAGGTCGGAGAGGCGCTCGAGACGAAGTCGACATGGTTTACTGGAGAACGGGGGACCTGGTGTGAGGCAAAGCTTGTGAACCATGCCGTTGGTGACGACAGAAATGTTGCCGGCGGCATGGGAGGCAGTTTGTTTACAATGTGTGGTGGGCGGGGCAGGTGAGGCATGGTTGTGGTGTTCGGAGCCACTCGGCGGATCTGACGGGAGCCGAGGCAGCAAAGTGTCCCAGGAGTCAACGCGACAGGATGGCCACTGGCCCAAAGCAGAGGCACTGTGGTCGGGTGAGCTCAGTAGAGCTCGTGAGCCGTTAGTGAGTCCATTGTCCGAGGGGTGTGGCCTGTGGCAGCACGATCGATGGCGAAACGCTTGGCGCAAGTGCACTGTTAGTGTTGTCAATGGTTGCTGCACCATGGCGCACAGGAGCTGAATTTCCATAGTATGAGGTGCTGTCCACGAGGGGCGGAAGTGCACTGTTAGTGTTGTCAATGGTGGCTGCACCATGGCGCACAGGAGCTGAATTTCCATAGTATGAGGTTTTGTCCACGAGGGGCGGAGTAGGAGCCATCAGTTCGAGAAAACGTGATGCTCGTTGCGCATGCGCACTTGTGTCCAGCCGAGTGTCAAACGCTGCCATGTTAGGAGGGTGTGGCCCTGCGGAACTGTCAGTACATGTTATGGCAGTTTTGACAGCACAGTTGTGAGGGGTAGTGGGAGGCAAACACACATAGGCTCAATTGCTGGGACTGCAAGTAAATTCAGCGCACCTACTGACCTTGCTTTGTCCTTGCTGTAGTGTCTGTAATTCCTTTGCTGCATCAGAGAGCTGGAGCTGTGTTTCATGGAGCCGGAGGGAGAGCTTGAAGTTTTCCTTGTGTAGGCGAGCAATGTGTTCTAGCATGACAAGGCACTTGTGCGTGGTTTCTTGTAAACTCGTCTACAGAGACGAGCATGTACGGATGAGGTGAGCCCGGACCGATGTGTCACGGGGGGGTTTGCTTGACGTAGCACAGGGGAAGTGAGTGTCTTGGATGGATGAAACACAGTGTTTCACACTAGGTCCGGTGAAAGTTTGTGGTGTCGAAGAAGTCAATGCCTAGTATAGGTTCGTCAATTTCACACACTAAAAAAGTCCACTCAAGTTTGCAGTTGGCGGAGAATGAGACGACGTGGGAAGTTGAACCCGAGCATTGTAGTTTAGTTGAATTCATGGCATACGGCCCTGGCCACGTCCGACTGCAAGGCGATGAGCCTGAACCTGAGACTTGTCAGGTAGGCAGTGGCTGGCAAAATAGAGCAGTGATGCATCGTGTAGCTTGTCAGCAATTTTCATTCTTTGCTCGACAGGTTCAGGGGACCTTTGAGCCAGACCAAAGCGGATACGAGGAGATAGTTTATCTGATTAGATGGTGAGGAGAGCTGTGTCAGAGAATAGATCGACGCTGACCAGGGCACGTAGCCATCTCCAGAGCTGGGAAGGTTTGTCATTGCCTAGTTGCTTGATGTGGAGCACTTGCTGTATTTGCTGCCTCAGTTGAGCATGCAAGCCGACGTAGAACTGTCGTTTTGGCTAGAGTGTACCGGGTAGATGAGTCTGGGGCATCAACCAGGTCAGAAATCAAGTCCTCCTGGTCGTGCAGGTGGATGATGAGGCACAGAAACCTGGTTGACTCGTCGAGTTTGTAATGGTCGGCCACTTTGTCCATAATTTTGAACGAGGTTGTTGCTCTGTCGGGATTAAACGGCGGCAGCGTTGGTAAGCACTGTAGATTGTTCGTAAGAACAGGTTGAGTTGAGTTCATTGAGGCACTGCCTGAATCGAGCTGTTGTTGTTGTAGTATTCCAGGAGAGTGTGCCTCCAGGGGATGTGGTAACGACAGCTGTTCGGGTGGCAGCATGATGGTGATACGTTGTGGTTGAGTGCAATCCGTCGCGACGCGGAAGGCCGACATGGGTGAGACACCGTAATGTGTCGATTGCGGTTGTGGAAGCTCAACACGTTTCGGGTGTGTTCGGATTGATGCGTCGCGGAAGACCGATGCGGATGATGCACCGAGATGTGCCAAGAATGTTAGCGGAAGCTCGACTGGAGCCAGCGCGGGGGCGACAGGTGAGAAAAAGTTCATAGTTTGAGAATGCATGTTAGTCCACGGAAAGCTCCACGTATGATCAGAGCTGGGGCCACCTGTGTTGCAGGGAGGCTGCGGAGGTGCAGGCTGTCCATATGCACAGTGTGGGAAATGATGTCGAACATGGGACGGAATGAGTGAATGTTCACTGTTCATAGTCACTCCACTCAAAACGGTGTGCAGATAAGGTGAATGTCGTTGCACAAAACACTGAGGCATAGCAGTGGGACGGAGGTGGTGGTCAGGCACAGATAATAAGTTATTATTACTGTTGCAGGCTGAGGTATTGAAGTAGGAAAGCATGTGCTGATGATGAACAGAGGCAGGCGTGGGCGTGGTCAGATGCTGAGGAGGTAGACCTGTGAACAAAGCAGTTCCGGCCATGTGGCAGGTATCTGCGTGGTACTGCATTGATTGCGGCATGGCAAATCGTTGTCCTGGCGGTAGTAGGTTGTCCGACGAAGCATTTGCAGAAATCAGCATTGGTCCCGCACTACACGGAGATCTGTGAGAGGTAACTGCACAGTCAATGAGAGAGGGCACATGTGGTGGGAACAAAGGTGTTTGATAGCTGGAGTCATGTCCAGCGAAATGGGCAGAATCATCGAGTGAGAGGCATCGTGTTGCAGTCCTGGCAGATGTACATTGCCCGCAACACGATGCATCTCGATCATAAAATCTGGCGTTAGGCGCTGGGACGAAGTCATTGTTCGAATGCTGTGTCAATGTAATACATGTGAAAAAAACTGACGCGGAGGTCGTGGACACACTAAACCGGCGAAAACGGAAGGTATTACAACTTGGGGTCACCAGTGAGGAGTATTACCGGGTAGGTTGCACCAATAATCACACCCATTTCGCAATATAGTTCATTTATTAACTTTAGCACATACAAGGATCACAAAGAACTGATTTCAACATGGCAGAACAGCCAAAGATAATGCTTAGAGTCCAAAGATGAATGCATGTCGATATTGGTGTCGATTTCATCGGTGCCACACATGTATCATTCACTACACTCATTGTTGATGCAGGAAAAACAGTTACATGTCCTTCTTGTATGAGATCTAAAACATAAGTGCTCTCAAGTGAAACTGAAACAAAAGTTGTTAAAGAAAATTGAATGTTCTCCTGACATTGCTCCTTTGTTACAAAGATAATTTTAAAAGCCTGTCTGTGCCATCTTCTGCAGTGATGTACCAATTTCTTATTACTAATGAGGAAAAGAAAACATTCATATAAATTGCTATTGTGAGAAAAAAATAAAAATGTATTACACACCTTGAAGTCCCTTGCACTGACCAGTCCAAGAGAAAACAGAGACCTGAACTTGTGGTAGAGCAAGACCAGTGCGTGAAACAGAATGCAGCCAAAAACAAGATGCATGGAATCCTGACTGTGAAATCCAAAATCTGTGAATGCAATGAGATGAAAAATGTTTTCTGACAAAGCAGTGTTAAGTACCAAAGATATGATTGCCCTGATGACATGCTGATACACAATGTTGATCATTAACTAGACATGAACAGGAATGGTCTGCTTGCCATAACTGACCAAATAACACCCTATGGAGGAAAGAGAAGGGTGACCCAAGCAGTGATAGGTTTTAAGATTCATGAGTAAAACAGTGGCCTGGCATCAACTTGGAAACAGAACAGCTGTAGCAGAATGTGCAACATAATGTAAAGCTTGTGGGAATGCTGAGTTCCTGGCCATGCACATACAACAGTGCCTAACAGCTACTGCAGAGTGTAATTGCTCTTCCAAGCAGCATCCACAAAAGCAAACCAGTTGCACCTTTACCTGCAGTTACTCATTCTTTAGTTAATGGGACTATGCACATCTCTGTTTAAAAATAATGCCTCAATGTAGTCATAGGGTCAGGCCCTGCATGTCTGTTTTCACCCCCACAGATAATTCGCTGCAGAATAACCTGTGTCTCTGATCCTGTCATCAAATCTATGCATTGGCTAGAATTGCCAATTAATAAATTACACTGAAATATAAATAATAATAACAAGGATTCTATTCTAACACCTGTAATTGATGCAAATAACAAAGAATTGTGTTTATTCAAGAAAGGACATCTCAAATAAATAGGAAGTGGTCCTATGATCTTCAGTTAAAATACAGACAGAAAATGATCTTATTTAATGCAGTAAAGTTATGTTGGGAGTGACATGATAATGGTAGCAAAATGCCCAAACTAAACAGTCATCTAAAATATGCATAAATTAAGTCCATTTCATAATCACAATATACACAATATTCACAGGGTCCAAGCAGTTCAGAGTTCAACATGATGATACATCATTCTCAAGTTGTACAGATATGATCTTATTCAATGTCACAACTTTTATGGGAAGGAAAGTTGCTACTCACCATATAGCGTAGATACTGAGTCACAGATAGGCACAAGAAAAAGACTCTCACAATTAAAGCTTTCGGCAATTAAGGCCTTCGTCAACACTAGACACACAAACACACAAACAAACACACACACACACACAAATGCAGCTCACACACATTTGCTTGTGTGTGTGTGTGTGTGTGCGCACTTATGTGTGCCTAGTATTGACAAAGGCCTTACTGGCCAAAAGCTTTAATTGTGAGAGTCTTTTTGTTGTGCCTATCTGCGACTCAGCATCTCTGCTATGTGGTGAGTAGCAACTTTCCTTCTCATAATTGCTACATTCCATCCTGGATTTTCCATTGTTTGATTTTAACATTACAACTTTGCAACACTATACTAACATTGTATGATAATAATCAAACAGTGGAAAATCCAGGATGGAAGTAACAATATTATGAGGAGCAAAGTTGCTACTCACCACATAGCGGAGATGCTGAGTTGCAGATAGGCACAGCAAAAAGCACCCGTGCATGATGGGAGTGGTGATTGGGTGGGGGTAAGGTGGAGGCTGGGGCGAGGAGGGTAAGGGATAGTATGGTAGGGGTGGCGGACAGTGAAGTGCTGCAGGTTAGACGAAGGGCAGGGCAGAGGTGTGGGATGGTGATGGTCGGAGGGGCAGGGGGGAGATAGCAAAAAAGGAGAGAAATAAAAAGACTGGATGTGGTGGCGGAATGACAGCTGTGTAGTGCTGGAATGGGAACAGGGAAAATGCTGGATGGTGACAACAGTGACTAATGAAGGTTGAGTCCATGAGGGTTACAGGAATGTAGGATGTATTGCAGGGAAAGTTCCTGCATGCACAATTCAGAAAAGCTGGTGGTGGTGGAAAGGATCCATATGGCACAGGCTGTGAAGCAGTCACTGAAATGAAGGATATCATGTTTGCCACCATGTTCAGCCACAGGATGGTCCACTTGTTTCTTGGCCACAGTTTGTTGGTGGCCATTCCTGCAGACAGACAGTTTGTTGGTTGTCACGGCTGCATAGAATGCAGCAAAAAGGTTGCAGCATACCTTGTAGATCACATGACAGGTTTCACAAGTAGCCCTGCCTTCGATGAGATAGCTGGCTGTGGTGGCCGAGCGTTTTCTACCTGCTTCAGTCCAGAACCGCACACATGCTTCGGTCGCAGGTTCGAATCCTGCCTCAGGCATGGATGTGTGTGATGTCCTTAGGTTAGTTAGGTTTAAGTAGTTCTAAGTTCTAGAGGACTGATGACCTCAGATGTTATGTCCCATTGTGCTCAGAGCCATTTGAACCATTTTTTTTAATGAGATAGGTGATGTTAGTGACTGGATTGGAGTAGGTGGTGGTGGGAGGATGTATGGGACTGGTCTTGCATCTAGGTCCATTACAGGGTATGAGCCATGAGGTAAGGGATTGGGAGCAGGAGTTGTGTAAGAATGGACGAGTATATTGAGTAGGTTCAGTGGATGACGGAATACCACTGTGGGAGGGGTGGGAAAGATAGTGGGCAGGACATTTCTCATTACAGAGCATGACAAGAGGTAATCCAAGCCCTGGCACAGAATGTAATTCAGTTGCTCCAGTTCTGAGTGGTACTGAGTTACTTGGGGAATGTTCCACTGGGGCCAGACGGTGGGAGTTTGGGAGGTGGTGGGGAACTGGAAAGATAAGACATGGGAGATTTGTTTTGTACATGGTTGGGAGGATAATTACAGTCAGTGAAGGCTTCAGTGAAACACTTGGTATATTTTGAGAAGGACTGCTTATTAATGCAGATGCAACGACTGCGGGTAGCTAGGCCGTACGGAAGGGACTTCTTGACATGGAATGGGTGGCAGCTGTCGAAATGGAGATATTACTGGTGATTGGTGGGTTTAATATGGACAGAGGTACTGATGTAGCCATTTCTGAGGTAGAAGTCAACATCTAGGAAGATGGCTTGTTGAGTTGAGTATGACCATGTGAAGGAAATGGGGGAGAAGTTGTTGAGGTTCTGGAGGAATGTAGATAGGATATCCTGACCTTTGATCCAGATATCAAAGATGTCATCAATGAATCTGAACTAGGTGATGGGCTTAGGATTCTGGGTTTTTTAGGAAGGATTCCTCTAGATGGCCCATGAATACATTGGCATAGGTAGGTGCCTTGTGACTGCCCATAACCGTACCCCAGATTTGTTTGTAGGTAATCCGGGGTATAGCTATGCACACCTGTATGGCACCATCCAATGCCAACCAATTCATTGGCATCTAGAGGAATCCTTGCTAAAATTGCAGGTTCTAAGCCCCTCACCTGGTTCAGATTCATTGATGACATCTTTGATATCTGGATCGAAGGTGAGGATGCTCTATCCACATCCCTCCAGAACCTCAACAACTTCTTTCCCATTTGCTTCACCTGGTCCTATTCAACTCACAAGCCATCTTCCTAGATGTTGACCTCCACCTCAAAGGAGGCTACATCAGAACCTCTGTCCATATCACACCTACTAACTACCAGCAATACCTTCACTGCAACAGCTGCCACCTGTTCCATACCAAGAAGTCCCTACCGTACAGCATAGCCACCCATGGTCGTCACATCTGCAATGATGAACAGTCCCTCTCAAAATATGCCAAGGGTCTCACTGAAGCCATCACTGGCTGTAATTATCCTCCCAACCTTTGTAATAGATTGATTATTCCTTGCTACTGTAGTGTTATCTTGAAGCTGTGAGAAAGGAGGACCGGCATTCCAAGGCACGGAAGCGGAGACGATGCTGAGTGCAGACAAAACTAGGAGAGATATTGTTACATGAAGTGAACTGTAAGGGGAGAGCCCTGCAAAAATGCAGACGCCTACAGATGCGGTCCCAGGGCATTAGTTACTCTTCAAGGAATTAAAATGTAACTTCATATGTCGCCTAGACACTGTAGTAGGTTGTCACCATAGAACTTTGTAACCAACAGGCACGTACTAGTGTATAAAGCCAGCTTGATACCAGCCCTGAGAACAGCAATGTCAGTAGACTCATAAGGGTTATAAAGAGAGCGAAAACACCAAAAATTGTTGACCTAGCAGTCCCTACTCCAGGGAGCCCAAGGGACGGGGCTAAATGACGTATAACAATAATGTTGTAAGCCTTATTTGGCAGAGCAGTTACATTTAGCTTTCAGCTGAACAATATTGATACCAAATATGGACTTAGTTAGTGCAACTGCATTAACATCCCCACCTTAGGAGCTGTAGAGGGGACCTAACTAAACCATGATTGGCAGGCACCTGCAAGAGACCTACAGGATTGGCTGGGTGGCTTTAAGTGGGAAAAACAGTGCCCCCATGCGACTCTTTAAAACCCCTACATTCAACATTTTGGCAGAGTTCTCAGTTACAAAATCTGAGTGCCGAGTCCACATCCGTCGACTCCAGCCTCGGTCCAGCTTCGCGTAAGTCTGCTCTCTCTCACTTGGAGTGCCTCAATGAACAGTGTCACTTTCAGTATGTTTTATTTTGCAACTAAGTTGTTGCCTTAAGATGCGGCTAGTGTTTGCTACTGTGTTTAGCATCCACTCCTAGGACTTCTACACTGACTTCTGTTGTAACAGTGCTATTCATGCTTTTTCTAACCCTAGAACTAGCCTTCAGTGTATTAGTTAGTCCTGTCTTGAATAAACAACTATTTCGGAACCCTGTTTGTCCAAGAGTCTCCACAACGAGTTCCCTACCGAGTCTCACCACCTGCATTTCTAATAAATGCCTGTACCAGTGTTGGCTCAGATAGAAGAAAACAATCAAATGCCTTCACTGTGAATTGTCCTTCTGCCTTCTGCTCTGTACCACTGAGGAGCGCAGAGTGACGAGCAACCCCTTTTTCCCTCTCCCACCTATGTCAGGACACAACACCTTGAACAAAAACAAATCTCCCATGCCTTATCTTTCCAGTCCCCCAGCACCTCCCAAACTCCCACTGTCCATCCCCAGAGGAGCATTCCCCAAGTAACTCAGTACTACCCAGAGCTTGAGCAACTATTACATTCTCCACCAGGGCTTCGATTACCTCACGTCGTGCCCTGAAATGAGAAATAACCTGCCCACTCTCTTTCCCACCACTCCCACAGTGGTATTCCACCATCCACTAAACCTACTCAATATACTCATCCCTCCTTACACAATCCCTCCTCCCAGTCCCTTACATCATGGCTCATACCCCTGTAACAGACCTAGATGCAAGACCTGTCCCACACATCCTCCCACCACCACCTATTCCAGTCTGGTTACTAACATCACCTTCTCATCAAATGCAAGGCTACTTGTGAAACCTGTCATGTGATCTACAAGCTATGCTGCAACCACTTTGCTGAATTCTATGTAGGCGTGACAACCAACAAACTGTCTGTCTGCAGCAATGGCCACTGTCAAACTGAGGCCAAGAAACACGTGGACCATCCTGTTCCTGAACACACTGCCAAACATGATATCCTTCATTTCAGTGACTGCTTCACAGCCTGTGCAATATGGATCCTCTCCACCACCACCAGCTTTTCTGAATTTTACATGTAGGAACTTTCACTGCAATAGATTCTACATTCCTGCAACCCTCCTGGCCTCAACTTTCATTAGTCACTGTCCTCTCCTATCCAGCTTCTTCCCTGTTCCCATTCTAACACTACACAGCCATAGTTCCACCACCACACCCAGTCTTTTTATTTCCCTCCTTTTCCGATACTCCCCCCCCCCCCCCCCCGCCCCCACAACCACTACTCCACCACCAACCTGCAGCATTTCACTGTTCCCAACCTCCACCATACTATCCCTCCCCCTCCCTGCCCCAGCCTCCTTCTTACCCCCACCCAGTCGCCACTCCCATCGTGCACTGGTGCTGCTGCTCGCAGTGTGGCTTCAGTTGCCTGAGACTGCAGTTGTGTGTGTGTGTGTGTGTGTGTGTGTGTGTGTCTATTGTTGATGAAGGCCTTAATGGTCAAAAGCTTTAATTGTGAGGGTTTTTTTTTTTTTTTTTTTTTTTTTTTTTTTTTTTTTTTTTTAACTACGACTCAGCATCTCTGCTATATGGTGAGTAGCAACTGTCCTTCTCATAATATAGTATAATGATATTCAAATAAAAGAAATGTCATAAATTTTTGGTTATATTTAGACCATTTACAATAAATATAATAGCTTCTTCATAAATAAATAAGCCAGCATTCATGCTCATGTTAAATAACAATGAATTGTCATTAAATATAGTTTAAACAATTATTTAGGCTTGCTTGTCACAAGTGTCTTTTAGCACTCTTTTACAATGGTAGTGTCCACTAACACACGTGACTGACTACTTCTAAATTAGCTCAGTTTTATAATAGCTCTTGCAATCAATGTATAAGTAAAGATATTGGCAAAATAGTAAACTGGTCATTAGATAAAGACAGAAGTATGACAAAATGTGAGATACCAGTGCTGTGTTCATTTGCTGTGTAAATGTGGAGAATACAATGTTCGGACAAACATTTGTATGATGTAAAAGATGCCATATATCAGTAAATAAAGTAGGTACAGCTGCACAGCTTTCAGGGATGATAGCTTTAATGCAATTCTATCATTTGACATAATTCATTGGAATCACATGAAGCAATTAATAGTTGTTAATTCAGAGTGTCTTTGTGAAAATGTTTATTTGCTGTGAGATGTTTACTTCTGTAGTTTTAAAAATATTGAGATATTATTTTGTCAGTTGAAGCACTTCATTTTTCTGAGGTTGCAGACGTATTCAGATTTGCACTAACATTTTAAGTATTCTGACACTCCACCATTTCCTGGAGCATATTCAGCACAAAGGCAGTGCAAGCAACAGCTGTCCAAATTCCCAGCTCTGGAACTTACCCATTTCAAGTGATGCGCGCATTATTTCTGCACCTGGCTGGCCAGAAATGTTCAACTACCCAAGCGGCTCCTTATGTCCTGCAACTGCTAGCATTCATCCACGCATCAAATTCACCTTATCTCATAGCAATTCTAGGTAGCCAATTAGCTTGCCCAGATACGTGTAATGTTTACACTCTGGTGTAACATTATGGGCTTCTGTAAATTCTATTTCCATGACTGAGGTCTAGCAGCTATGGATGTACACATGGAAGCAATCAGGACATGATGGAAACCATGTGTCAGAAGGGGACAGTGTCTGAGAGAGATAGGTGTGAACTCAATGACCACAATGAGGGTGTTGGTGAACCATGCATTTGCTGCAGAATTGGATGCACTGATGTGACATCCACGGTATCTTCAAACTGTTCCGATGCAGCCTGAGACACCTCAAACACCTGAGCAATAGCGAAAACCAAACTTTATTGTAGGAGTTTCAGATGCAAACCCTCATGACATACTTCCTTGCCCAGAACAAAATGGACAACAGTGTCACACATCAGAGAGTTGGCACAGGAATGTTTACAAAGAGCACAAATAAATTTACACTTCTAACTTAAACTGCAGAAGTCAGCCACCCAAGCCTGATGGGACAGGCCCTGATTTTCTTGTAGGTGGTGAAACTCCATACAGGAAGCAGCAGTATGGGTTTGCTTAGGGTAGTAAACACTGAGTAATTCAAATATTTCAGATAATGACAATGTAGCTGGGTCCTTCAACAAAACAAGTTTTGGAAGCAAGTAAAATGTTTCAGACTCAATCCGAGACAAGAAAAAGACTTTCATAAAGACAGATCCTCTACCTGAAATGCTGCAAAATGTTGTTGCAAACAGTGCCTGTATGAGTCCCAACCTTCCTCTGCTTCTTTGAATAGTGGAAAAGCTGGGGGAGCATTCAGGCACACGAAGGGGAGTTTTGGAGGGCGCGTGGCACTCTGCAAATTTGTAACTACCTGACGAAACAAGTTTAACTGCTGGTAGTTCTTGCTCAAACTGCTGTTGGTGCTGAGTAAACAGTTGTTGCTGTTCTTGTAATGTCTGATCCAATGCCAAATCCATCATACTCATGGTACATGTGCAGAAGTGAAAAGCCTCATCAACAAAAACTGTAGTATCTAGGGCTCTTTATTAACAACAACACATAATTATGTACAATGGCAGTGAGTCAAGCACCAGAATTACACAAGCATGAGATAACATTAACTGAAATCAAACAATGTAAAATCCAGGAACATAAACTGAAGAGTACAAGTCCAGGTCAAGTCCAATCATATGCAATGTTTGTATTACAACAATGTGTAACTGTTCAAGTCTGTGACTGGAACCTTCATCTATCATGGCTGTAGCACATGAGAATGAGGCTGCACTGGCAGCATTTATTTATTTGTTTATTTCATTCATGTTCTGTAGACTCATTAGCAATAAATCACTTGGGTGTAGAACGTGTCATTTACATAGATTTGAGACAATTGTTTATAATAATAGGTTGTACAATGAATAATATATTACATAGAAAAAATGTTTACAATAATTGTTTTTTGTAAAAAGTTACAAATTGTGGAGTCCCACAGGGCTCTATTCTGGATCCTCTACTTTTCCTTATTTTCATAAATGACTTTCCAATGTGTACAAGGGCTAAGATAAAATTTACTTTGTTTACCAATGACACAATGATTCTGGTAGACAATTCAACAAATACTAATATTGAAATAACTGTCAATGCAATTTTTCAGGAGACCTTTAACTGGTTTACCTCTAATGGATTATCACTAAATTTTGAAAAAACTCAATTGATTCAATTCCATACAAATTGTATTTACTAAGATGTTCAAGAATCCTTCTGTGTACAAGTTTCTTGAGAAGCTTGGAGAAACAAGTTAAGAGTGAAATAGGACGATAATTGGTTACTTTGTTTCTGTCACCCTTCTTGTACAATGGTTTCACCACTGCATATTTAAGTCTATCAGGGGCAATTCCTAGTCTCAGTGATTCATTACAATAGATCAAAATAAATTCACATATTCTCATACATAAATTCATCCAGTGAGTAAATGGTTTTACTTAGAAGATACTGTTTAAGTTGATCTTTCAAAGTAGGTGGATCAGTAACAGACATTTTTATTGCCTGAGGGAGAGCATTAAATATTTTTATGCAAGAGTAGTGTGCTCCTTTTTGCACCATACTTAGATTCTTTTGCTCAAGATGTAGATCATTTTTTACCCTAGTGTCATAGTTATGATACATGCTGTTCATTTCAAAAGGGGAATGGTTTTTACACAAGAAACACGTGAGAGAGAAAATTCACTGAGATACTGTTGTGAGTATTCTCAGTCCTTGGAAGAGTTTCCTGCAGGAATGTCTGTAATTGACACCACACAGAATCCTAATGACTCTTTTCTGGGCTATGGGGATTTTGTTTGCCTTTGGCTGGTTTTCACAGAATATAATTTCATAGGCCATCACGGCATGAAAATAACCAAAATAGGCAGCTTTCAAAGTATTTAAGTCACTGAAGGAAGCAATCGCATGAATAGCATAAATTGCTGAGCTTAGTTTTTTATATGGGTAAGGAATGTGTAAGGACCAGTTTAGACTGCTATTAACAATTAGACCCAGGAACTTTCTTGACTCCACTCTTGCTAAATTCCCATAATTGTTTTAACATTAATCTCACCTTCGATATTTTGGCTTGTGTGGAATTGAATCAATTGAGATTTTTCAAAATTTAGTGATAATCCATTAGAGGTAAACCAGTTAAAGGTCTCCTGAAAAATTGCATTTACAGTTATTTCAATATTAGTATTTGTTGAATTGTCTACCAGAATCATTGTGTCATTGGTAAACAAAGTATATTTTATCTTAGCCCTTGTACACATTGGAAAGTCATTTATGAAAATAAGGAAAAGTAGAGGACCCAGAATAGAGCCCTGTGGGACTCCACAGTTTATTGTGCCCCAAGAAGAGGACACTGTTTCCCCATTAGTGTCGTTTAACCATAACTTTCTGTATCCGGTCCTTTAAATAGGAGGCAAGCCACATCCCTGCTTCTCCAGTTAACCCATAAAATTCTGCCTTTCTCAGAAAAATCTCATGGTTCACGCAATCAAACGCCTTAGAAAGGTCACAAAAAATTCCAGTTGGAGACATTTTATTATTGATTGATTCAAGAATTGCACTGGTGAAAGAATATATTGCATCTTCTGTTGAGATGTTTTTCTGGAAACCGAATTGACTTTTATTGAGAATATTGTATTTACTAAGATGTTCAAGAATCCTGTGTACAAGTTTCTTGAGAATCTTGGAGAAAAAAGTTAAGAGTGAAATAGGACAATAATTGGTTACTTTGTTTCTGTCACCCTTCTTGTACAATGGTTTCACCACTGCATATTTAAGTCTATCAGGGGCAATTCCTAGTCTCAGTGATTCATTAAAGATGTGGCACAGGACTTCACAAATGAAAATGTGTGCGTTTTTCAACACTTTGATGGAGAGCTGCATCAAACCAGTCTCAGGACTGAAGACCACAACAACAACAACAACAATAACGATGGAAATGCCATCAATACCAGTTGAGTTTTTGTTTTTCATGGTCCTTATTATCTTCTTAATTTCCTCAACAGTCACAGGAGGCATGCTAATCTGGGGTGTTGCACTAAGTCCACTTCTTTGTAAAAGATTCAGAGCCTCATTTATAGAACTCGTGTTGCTTTCTCATGGATGGCAGTGAATAAGTACATTGCAGTTGTGGAGGTAGTGCACATAGGTGCACCACCACAAAACTGTTACCAGAGATTGTGAGATAGTTGTGGCAACAATGATTACCAAAGTACAAAAACAAATTAAGTAGGTTCAGTAAACTAGATAAAAAAGCAATAGCACCATACCTCAATGAGGAACTGGAAACTTTAAGCACAGGACAGGAGCAGGTAGGGGAGAGAACTATGTCCCAAGTTCAAAAGAACAGTTGACCATCCACTGGATAGATATATGCTGATTGGAAAAAAATTGCAACACCAAGAAGGAGTTGCGTGACATAAACAAAAGTTGGTAAGTGTGTTGTTACATCTGAAAGATGATGTCTATTCAATTTCCAACCAGTCACATGATGGTGGTGCCAGCATGAGTGAGAATGCAAATCAAGTTTGCTTTAAATACGCTCCGTAATGGTTGCAAACATTACTTACCTTTGAGATTGGACATAGTGAGTTGATGTTAGTCAAGTATGCCTTTAAGATGAGAAGACGTCATTATCAACAACAAAAAAATGGCTCTGAGCACTATGGGACTTAACTTCTGAGGTCATCAGTCCCCTAGAACTTAGAACTACTTAAACCTAACTAACCTAAGGACATCACACACATCCATGCCCGAGGCAGGATTCAAACCTGCGACCGTAGTGATCGCGCAGTTCCAGACTGTAGCGCCTAGAACTGCTCGGCCACTCCAGCCGGCCCATTATTGACAGCTCACTGAGTTTGAACAAGATCTTGTATTAAGGCAATGAGAAGCTGTATGTTCCTTCTGCAATCTTACAGAAAAACTTGGCAGGAATGTAGCCACTGTACAGGATTACTGACAGCAGTGGTCACGGGAAGGTACGGTCGCAAGAAGACCAGGCTCTGGACAGACACACACTGGGAGGGAAGACCATCATGTTCGGCATATGGCTGTGGCACATTGTACTGCATCTGCAGCAGCAATTAGAGCAGCAGCTGGCATCACAGTGACACTATGAACTGTTATGAATAGGTTACATCAAGGAAAGCTCCATCTCGACACTCTGTAACGCATATCTCACTGACCCCAAATCATCGCCATTTGCAACTTCACTGTTGTCAAGGGAGAGCTCATTGGAGGATGGAGGGGAGGTCTGCTGTGTTTTCTGATGAAAGCTGATTCTGCCTCAATGCCAGTGATCAGCATGTGTTGGTTAGAAGGAGGTCAGGTGAGTGCCTGCAACCAATCTGTCTGCAGCCTAGACTGACTGAACCTACACTCACAGTTACAGTCGAGGGCATAATTTCATATGATAGCAGGAGCACGTTTGTGACTATTCTATGCACCCTATTTGTACATTAGTCTGGTGATTCGACCTGCTGTGTTGTCATTTATGAACACCATTACAGAGGGTGTTTTCCAAGAGGATAACACTCACCCACGTACCACTGTTGCAAGCCAACATGCTCTACAGAGTGTTGATATGTTGCCTTGGCCTGCTCAGTTAAAAGATCTGTCTCCAATTGAATGTGTATACGACACCATAGGATGAAAATCCCAGTGTCACTCACAACCAGCATTAAGTCACTTCCTGTATTGATTGACCAAGAGCAACAAGCATGGACCTCCATGCCCCAAACTGATATCTGGCAGCTGTACAACATGATGCATGCACATTCTAGTGGTTACACCAGTTATTAATGTACTATCATTTCACATTTGCATTGGCTTTTCTCCCGCTTATATTAACCTATAAACTTGCAATATTAATCATATAAATATGCTACCTAGACAAATGAATTCCCAAAATTTCATTACTCTGCATTAATTACTTCTTGAAGATACATTTTTTTCTGTCAGTGTGTGTAGAACAATTCATAATGCAGATGCATGCAGCAGTGCACTACAACAGAATACTGCCAAACGATCTTTCACAAAACCCAAAGAAAATATGCTCATGTAAAGGCTATTGATGGCACTGAAGTGTGTGTCCAGGCACTCACAGATGAGACAGAAACTGAAAATGAGCGTAACAAAAGAAAAACAGAAGTCAATTTTCAAATGTTTTTACAAAATAAAAACCAGGAGAACTGCCTCCATTTCATCATTGTATCGCTGAAATGATGAGTGAAATAAGTGCTGGTGTCAGTGGTGCTGAGAAACAGTTGAAACTGTTAAAATTAAACAAAGCTCCAGGGCCCAATGCAATCAATATCAAATTCTATACTAAATTTGTGGCTGAGGTAGCCCCTCTTTAAACTACAGCCTATCGTAGATACCTTGAACAAAACACTGTGCTCAGCAGTCGGAAGAAAGCATAGGTCACACACTTTACAAGAAGGATAGTAGATGTTATCCACAAAACTATTCAATATCTTTGACATCAGTTTGTTTTATAAACTTAAAACAAATTTTGAGCTTAAACATAATGAGATATCTGGAACAGAATGATCTCCTCCATGCCAGCCAGCCTGGATTCTGAAAAGAACAATCATGTGAAACTTAGTTTACATTTTTCTCATGTGACAAACTGAAAGGTCTAGATCAAGGCAGTCAGCTTGATTTTTGAAAAGCATTTGACTCAGTACCATATCTATGCTCATTATCAAAAGTAGAATCATATGGAATATCAAGTGAAATTTGTGACTGCATTAAGGATCGTTTGGTAGGTAGGACACAGCAATTTATCTTGGATGGAGAGTCATAGACAGATGTAGAAATAACTTTGGGTGTGCCAAAGGGAAGTATCTTAGGACCCTTGCTGTTCATGTTGTATATTAATTACCTTCCAGACAATATTAATAGTAACCTCAGACTTTTTGCAGATGATGCCATTATCTATAATGAAGATAATGAAATTCACACAATCACATCTGAAGCCAAACACACAAAGCAGAACAACATGGATTGTGGCACAAAGAGCACAGATGTATTTAAATCATCGAATAAAAACCACAGCAAAAAATCTTGCAGCAACCCAGATTTGATGGTGCCTGTTTTTAAATTGAATAAAGCAGACACTGTATCAAATGTAACAGATAAAGAACAAGATGGAACACAGAGTCAAGAAATACAAAGAGAAAAAACAACACACGTCAGAATCTATTCTGATGGTTTTGGAAGAGGGGTAGCTACAAAAACGAAGATCCTGATAACTCAAAAAAACATTAAAATTGAAGGCATAGTGAAACCTGGAGCAAGATTCAACAAGATCCTCATCAACACTGAAGATTGCAGTTATTTGTCAAGGAGTGACTTTGCAGTTCTTATAGGTAGTTTTAAAGATGAATACCATAATGAAACAGCTGCAGCAACAACAGCTCTCAAGAGAACACTGGGCAAGTTAACAAACACAAATATTATATTGTTTAAAATACCTCCTTGTTATGATTTAATTGAAACATCATGTGTAAGCAGAGAAATAACCAAAGGTAACAAGTATTTTGAAACAATTTGGAAACAGTTTAAAAATTTAATGCTTTTAGATATTAAGGAATGTATCAGTTGTAACCTTGAACCCTCTGACAATTGTAACTGCTCGAGAACTTCTCATACAAGCCATGGTCAAGGCCTACGTGGAATAGGAAAGACACTGCTGGCCCAAAAAATACTTAGTATGGTACGTAACAAATTATCTTGTATCAGCAATTTGGAACACATGTCTCAAAACTCAGAACCAGATCAGGGAAATGTATAAGGCCAACCAAGCCTGAAATGTGTCACACTTGGCCAAAACCTGAAGGGGACACTAAGGTGAGCTGAGCACCAAATCTAGGTGGCTTGACTTTGCTGTATCAGAATGTACAAGGACTAGGCAACAAAATATGTGAGCTTGAAGTAATTTTTGACTGTAATATTAAGGAGGTTTCTGTGCTGTGTATCAATGAGAACTGGCTTTGGGACACTCAGATTTGTGCAGCAAATATACCAGACTTTGACTTAATAATTAGCTTTTGCAGGGAAACTTATAAATGTGGAGATGTATGCATCTATGTTAGAAGTAATGTTAAATCTAAAGAGGTAAAACTTAGCAAGGTGAAGTGTGCAGAAAAATATTTTGAATGTTGTATTTGTGAACTTATAGACTGTCAAACTATCATTGCTTGCATCTATAGGTCCCCATCAGGCGACTTTACCCAATTCTTATATTATATACAGGGTATTACAAAAAGGTACGGCCAAGCTTTCAGGAAACATTCCTCATACACAAAGAAAGAAAACATGTTATGTGGACATGTGTCCGGAAACGCTTACTTTCCATGTTAGAGCTCATTTTATTACGAAGAGTCTCTACATTTGGTACCGGGGTTGCGTAGACAATAGCTTGCAAATGCCCCCATAAATGAAAGTCAAGAGCGTTGAGGTCAGGAGAGTGTGGAGGCCATGGAATTGGTCCGCCTCTACCAATCTATCGGTCACCGAATATGTTGTTGAGAAGCGTACGAACACTTTGACTGAAATGTGCAGGAGCTCCATCATGCATGAACCACATGTTGTGTCGTACTTGTAAAGGCACATGTTCTAGTAGCACAGGTAGAGTATCCCGTATGAAATCATGATAACGTGCTCCATTGGGCGTAGATGGAAGAACATGGGGCCCAGTCAAGACATCACCAACAATGCCTGCCCAAACGTTCACAGAAAATCTGTGTTGATGACGTGATTGCACAATTGCGTGTGGATTCTCGTCAGCCCACACATGTGGCGGTGAATCGAGGAAATACAGTACATACTGACGAAACTAAAATGAGCGCTAACATGAAAAGTAAGCGTTTGTGGACACATGTCAACATAACATCTTTTCTTTATTTGTATGTGAGGAATGTTTCCTGAAAGTTTGGCCATACCTTTTTGTAACACCCTGTAGATGATCTTTTAAATGGACTGAGAGGCAGGTAAAAATGCACAATAGTTCTTGGTGACTTTAATATTAATTTTTACAAAAGTAATAAGAACAAGGTACAATTATTAAATCTGTTTAACTCATACAACATGCAATCTACTGTACAGGAAATTACCAGATATGGGGATGGGCCTGATAAAACACTTGATCAGATATTTACCAACAAACAAAGCTGTACGTACAATTTTGAAGTAACAGGCTTTTCTGACCATATGGCTTTAAAAATGATGACTAGGAATGAGAACAATAAGAAATGCACAGTCATTGAAAAATATGTACAAAGAAGACTTATTAATGCAAACAACATAAGGGTTTTTAATAATATGCTAAAAAGGTTGCAGTGGGGCATAGAAAAAACTGATGATGTAGACAAAAAGTATGACAGTTTTCTCACTGATTATAAATATTGCTACAATGTAGAATTCCCGTTAAAAAGAATTAAAGTCAGTGAGAAGACAAACACATGGGTAACACAAGGGCTTAAAAAATCAGCACTCACCATTAGAAGCCTAAACAAACATGCTAAAATAAATACAACAATAAAACCATACTGTGGGAAATATAGAAGTGTCTATAGGAAAGTTTTACAGGCAGTGAAAAGGCTAAGCTGGGATTCATACATTAACAAGGGAAGCAATAAATCAAAATCGATTTGGAAGGTTATAAGCAATAGCATAGGAAAATGTAAAACCAAGACCCATAATTTCAAAATTAAAAGTGAGGGTAATGTGATGGAAGATGCTCAACAGATAGCCAATATATTCAATGAATATTATGTGAACATAGCACCAAACCTAATTAAAAGTCTGTGCATTTCAAACAACAAAAACATAAAAGTACCAACTTGTGAAAAGACAATGTTTAGGTACCCAGTAATAGAATGTGAAGCTAGAAATCCTATTAATAAACTAAAAAATAAAATGTCTTGTGGTATTGATGGAATTTCAGACAAGGTAATCAAACATAGTTCCAAAAATATATATACTCACCTAACTGACATTATTAATACTTCTTTCAGGACAAGGGTGTTTCCATCAAAACTAAAACTCTCCATGTAATAACTTCAAGTTGAACAAATATATTTCAAGGAAGACGCAATACATGAAAGTCACAGATCAAGTAAACAGAGTAAGACGTGTGTACACTTAAACAGTCAAATCATAACAGAGTCCAAGTCTAGCGGCTGCTGGCTGACTGGCCACTTAGGTGGCGCAGCTGCTGCTGCATGGCTGGCACACAGCGCCGCATATAGAGGACGCGTGTAACTGTGCGGCGGCACTTTGAAAGATCAGCGAGTCACAACACTTTTCCCCCCTTTGAATTTTTTGCACAGGTCTTGATGGAGGTAGCCTGTAGATTGCTAACATGTTGTTTGACTGGCCGTAAAGTCTTGAGGAGGAGGCTTCCCGTACCAACAGAAGTGTCCCCGATGATAATGCGTCGAGATGACAGGAGACGTGGGGGTTAAATCTGCTGGGGCCCCGTGCACCAATCTGCCCGTTGCAGCAAGTCCAGTTGTTATAACAGGAGACATGGGCAATGTGTCCACATCCATAGGAGAAGGAGGCGAGTAGAGTTGCTCCGACAGATGATGGTCATCTGGTTCCTGCATGGGCACGTCTCCTGGTGGCGTCAGTTCTTGTGCTGCACTGATATGATGGTGAGAGGACTGTGTTGTGAGTAATGACAGATTCCAGTATCCTGAGCATCAGGTAGAGCCAAAGGTGGTGTAGCAGCATCCGGAACAGGCGTTGCCGGCATCCGAGGCCGAAGCTGGTCCGAATCACGCACTGCAACACCCGTGTCTGTCTGGATTTCATACAGGCATCGGCCACGGTGTCGTAAGATGTGGCCAGGACTCCATTCTGGACGCCTGCCATATCCCTGTACCAATACAAGTTCGTCAGCAGTGAACTGGCCAAGCGAAGGCACCCACAGCCGTGAGGTGGAAGGCTGCAGAAGATGAAGTAGCATGCGGGGCTGTCGGCCATGTAAGAGCTCAGCCGGGCTGTGGTCGCACATGGGGGTGAAATGGTAAGAAGCCAGAAACTGGAGAAGCGCATCATCAGCAGCAGAAGAAGTCAGGAGTTTCCTCATCTAAGCCTTACATGTGCGGACCAGTCGTTCAGCCTCACCGTTTGACTGTGGATGGAACGGAGGTGCCGTGACATTCATGATGCCGTGATGGGCACAAAAATCCGCAAAATCAGAAGAGGCAAATTGCGAACCATTATCAGTAACAAGAGCAGATGGAAGGCCTTCCAAAGAGAAAATGCGAGCTAGAGCATTGGTGGTTGCTGCGGTGGTAGACGACGTGCAACGGACAATGAAAGGAAAGTTAGAGTATGCGTCAATAACGAGAAGCCAATAAGTACCTAAAAAAGGTCCAACGAAGTCAGCAATAATACACTCCCAGGGTTTCTCAGGTGAAGGCCACGGTGACAAAGATGACTTCGGGGCGGTGGCCTGTGACGCACAATGGCCACAGGCAGCGACCATGTGTGCAATTTCAGAGTCGATGCCGGGCCAGTACACATGACAGCGTGCCAGAGATTTTGTGCGAGAGACACCCCAGTGCCCTTGGTGAAGGAGGCACAAGACCAAAGCAAGCAAAGACGCAGGTGCCACAACACGCGGTGAAGGATTTTCGATGGAAAGGAGGATAACACCATCCATAGCCGTGAGGCGGTAACACAAAGTGTAGTAGTTCTGCAACAGATCAGAAGTCGTAGCGGATGGATGATCTGGTCAACCCTTCTGAATACAGCGTAAAACCCGGGAGAGGATAGGGTCAGAACCCGTAGCAGCCGTCAGCCGGTTCCCGGTGATGGGGAACCCGTCCACATTCCGCTGCTCGGCAACATCCAGGTGGAAACACAAAAGTTCGTCCCTATCCAATGCCAGATCAGGACCCATGGGAAGGTGAGACAGTGCATCAGCATTCACATGTTGAGCTGTCAGCCGGAAATGAATCTCATAATTGAAACAAGTAAAGAGCCCAACGCTGGGGGCGGTGTGCAGCCTTGTCGGGAAGTGACGTTGATGAATGAAACAAGGAAACAAGTGGTTTGTGATCCGTAACAAGATGAAATTTGGATCCATAGAGAAAAACCCAAACTTATGAAGAGCATAAATAATGGCCAAAGTTTCTTTTTCAATTTGAGAATACTTTCGTTGGGCATCCGTGAGCGTTTTGGAGGCATAAGCAATGGGCTGTTCAGAACTGTCAGAAAAATGGTGCAGAAGGACTGCACCAACCCTGTATTGAGAGGCGTCCATGGCAAGAACAAGTTGTTGGCCAGGTCGATAAGTAGCCAGGCATGGGGCCTGTTTCATCATAGTCTTCACTTTCTGGAAAGCCGCATCGCATGATGCAGACCAGTGAAAAGGCACGTTTTTATGCAACAGGCGATGCAACGGCTGAGCCACCGAAGCAGCAGATGGTAAAAACTTGTGATAGTATGCTATTTTCCCCAAGAAGGCCTGCAGTTCCTTAACAGATGTAGGGTGAGGAAGGGCATCGATCGCAGCGACAGTTTGCTGAAGCGGAGGAATACCATCCCGAGAGAGTTGAAACCCCAAGTACGTGATAGATGCCTGAAAATATTTTGATTTCTGAAGATTACACTTAAGACCGGCAGTCTGTAAGACATGAAAAAGTGTACGGAGATTTTGAAGATGTTCGTCAGTGGTGGAGCCAGTGACAACAATGTCGTGCTGGTAATTTATACACCCAGGGACAGTGAGCAATAATTGTTCCTAGAATCACTGAAAGAGAGTAGGGGTGCTGGCAACCCTGAATGGCAATCGTTGGTACTGATAGAGGCTGAAAGTCGTATTAAGGACCAGAAACTGCCGGGAAGCAGCATCGAGAGGAAGTTGATGATAAGCTTCTGACAGGTCAAGTTTAGAAAAATACTGGCCTCCAGCAAGTTTAGTGAACAATTCTTCGGGTCGAGGCATAGGGTAAGTGTCGATAAGGCATTGAGCATTTACAGTGGCCTTGAAATCGCCACAGAGATGAATATTACCATTTGGCTTAGCAATGACAATGACAGGAGAGGACCACTCACTGGAAGTGACAGGAAGCCTAACTTCTTTGTCGGGCGCCGATCGGATAATAGCATCCCGTACCATGGAATTGGCATAGGATTCTTTGTGAACTTCACTAACAAATTGACACTTTCTACTGAGACCGTGAAGTTCAACAGCCCCAGCGCGATAGGATTGATTCGGTTGTTTTTGACAATGATAAAAGACAACACGAGAGGCTACCACATATGTTTGCTTTTGAAAATAGACGGACAGAAGTGAGCACATTTCAGCAAAGGACAAAGACGCAGGATCTTTCAAAGGAGCCAATTGCGACAACAACCGATACATTTGAGGTGAAATCCATGAAAGGAACAGAGACTCGCACATTTGTTCATCCACAACATGAAATGCCAAGAAGTGCTGTCGAAGACGTTTTTCGTAATCAGACCAGTCTTCTGCCGTCTTGTCGTAAGGAGGAAAAGTAGGTAGAGACAATGACGAGAGATGCCCCACATTTGATGCCACAACGAAATCACGAATTGCATTTGTGAGAAGCGTTTGCTGTTCTATGAGACCTTGCAATAGTTGCTCTAAAGTAGCCATGGAAACATGTGGGTCAATGATGGAAAAGAAAAATTCCATCCTCGTCACCAATTGTAATAACTTCAAGTTGAACAAATATATTTCAAGGCAGATGCAATACATGAAAGTCACAGATCAAGTAAACAGAGTAAGATGTGTGAACACTTTAACAGTCAAATCATAACTGAGTCAAAGTCTAGCGGCCACTGGCTGGCTGGCCACTTAGGTGGCGCTGCTGCTGCATGGCTGGCAGACAGCGCCGCATGTAGAGGATGCACATAACTGTGTGGTGGCACTTTGAAAGATCGGCGAGTCACAACACTCCATAATAAAGCCACTTCACAAAAAGGATAGTACAGCTGACATAAATAATTATAGGCCAGTGTCATTATTGCCGGGTTTCTCTAAAGTAATTGAGAGAGTAATGTATAAAAGGCTAACTGACTTCCTGAATAAAAATAAAATACTGACTAATGCTCAAAATGGGTTTAGAAAGAACAGATACACAGAAATAGCAGTCTTCCAATTCATGAAAATGGTCCTAAATGCCTTGGACAAGAATGAATTAAGCTGTGGGATATTCTTAGATTTATCTAAAGTGTTTGATCTAATCATCCATGACTTATTGCTTATGAAACTAGAATTTTATGGGGTCTGAGAACTTGCCTTCAGATGGTTCGTATCTCTCTGATAGACAACAGAAAGTACAAATATGTCATTAAGGCAAAGAGTACCTTTCAGATTTCTTTTGTTTGCTGATGACACTAGCATTTTTATAAAAGGATACACTGAGGACAATCTACTGCAGAGTGTCTCTAGAACAATAAATGAAACAGGAAAATGGTTTAGCGATAATGCTTTGATCGTAAATAAGGATAAAATAGTATTGAAAAATTAAAGAATTTCATAAATTCGAGGTAAATCTTAAACAATTTTTACTAACACATAGTTTTTATAACATTGAAGAATATATGAATATGGAAAAGTATATATATAAAATCCAAGCTTTTGAAACAAATCAAATATAAAAAATTATATTGTAATTGGCTACATCCATACAATGTATATTGTTAATGGATGACTAAAGAAATTCAATTTAATTGAATTGAATTGTCTATAGAAGCAGCATAAATATTCTGTCAACTCTTAATATGATTTCAAAATGGTGCAAAGATTTCCAACTTTCTTTAAGTGTTCAGAATTGTAAAATTGTGAACTTTACAAAACGAGAAAATGCAGTATCCTATGAGTATAATATCAGTGAGTCACATCTGGAATTGGTCAACTCATAAAAATACCTTGGTGAGACTCTTTGTAGGGTCATGAAGTGGGATGATCACACAGCCTCAGTCATGAGGAAGGTAGGTGGTAGACTTTTATTTGTTGGTAGAGTACTGGGGAAACACAATCAGTCTACAATGGAGAGTGCTTACAAATCAATTGTCTGACCCATTATGGAATATCGCTCACAGGTGTAGTACCCATACCAAATAAGACTGATAGGGAACACTGAATTTTTGCAGATAATGGCAGCATAATTGGTCACAAGTTTGTTTGATCTATGGGAGAATATCACAGATATGTTGAAGTAACTGAACTGGCAAACTCTTGAAGATAGACATCAACTATCCAGAGAAAGCCTCCTTACAAAGATTCAAGAATCAGCTTTAAATGATGACTAGAAATATATTACAATCCCCTACATAGCACTCCCACAGGGATTGTGAGGACAAGAGTAGTTTAATTACAGCAGACATGGAGGCACTTAAACAATCATTCTTCCCTGCTCATACATGAATGGAATGGGGAAAAAACCTTAATAACTGCTGCAATAGAATATAGGCTCTCTGATGCAGACTACTTCACAGTGGTTTGCAGAATATAGATGTAGATAGAGACAGACTTGTAGGGCACATGTTACGGTATGAGCTGTTTTTGAAATAGTGGCTGAGGGGATTGTGGATGGAAAGAACTGGAGAGGGGTGATTAGGTCTAAATCCTTATCCACACTCTCCAAAGCACTCTGAAATGCATGGCAGAGAATATTTTCTATTGTAGCATGTATTAGGGTTTCTTTTTGTTCCATTTTTTTTTATGGAGTGTGGAAGACTGACAGCATAAATGAATCTGAGCACAGTACAATTAATGTAATATTCTCTTTGCGGTCCTGGTGCAAGTGATACCTGCGAGGCTGTAGTGTATTCTTACATTCTTTACCTTACACTAGTTCCTGAAACTCTGGAAGTTGCTTTCATAAGATAGTTAGTATTTATCTTCAAGTGTCTATCAGTTCAAGTTTTTCAGCATTTCTGCAATGCTTTCCTGTGTGTCAAACAAACCTATGATCATCTGTGCTCCCTTTCCTGTAATACAATTAAAGTCCCCTTTAGGTTAGATTATATCTTCATTGGTCGATGTAATAATGCAGCCTGCAAATAGTACATGCTGATGTAGGATAAATCAGTGTACAAAAAAATATAACATTACATTATTTAAATTTATATTAATTACACTATTTTACAGTAAATTTGTATTATAAGGAACATATAAAGTGCAAGTAGAAGAGAATATATTGCAAAAGCAGAAATAACATATACTGTACAGGTTTAGTGACATTTATGTTACAATAACATTTACATGATACTTCGCTGAGGTACTTAAGGACTAGTAACATCTATATAATACATCACTAAGGTACAGACATAAATATTTAATATAATTCCTGGAGGAACTCATGCTGGCTGTAGAAGCAGTGTGAGTCAAAAATCTCATAGCAGCCGCCTTGAACTTTGGCAGGTCATATATTGATTTAATTTTGAGGGAGCTTATTATAAATAACTTGCCCACAATGCAGAGTCCTTTTTTATTTAGGCTGGTGTTCACTGCCTCTATATGAAAATTTTCTTTTTGCCTAGTGTTATCACAGTGTATTTCTTCATTTCTTTATTTTATTTTAATTTATTTATTTTTATTTTATTTTTTTTTTTTTGAAAGAGAGTGGAATTTTCTATCACATATTTTTTTCACGAACTAATTATCTCATGTACTTAGTAGAACTTGGTATGGGTTCCGTACACTTGAGCATTATTCTAGAATGAGTTGCAAAAGTGTTTGGTTTTTCTTGACTTTATGCTTTTTCACAAATGAGCCACAGTCTGTCACCTGATTTACCTGTATATATAAGTACACAGGGCAGGTCCATGATGACGTAGGATGCAGCCGTTATGGTAAAATGAAGAGGGTACATATCAAGACAGAGGACTCAAGAACTTCAACAAACCAGCCTAAGGGTTCATAGCTCCTACATCTACATCTTTACTCTGCAAAACACTGTGAAGTGCATAAAATTACCATTCCTGGTCACAGTAAGTGCACATAAAAGTTTTATGAGTGTAGAGTTAGAGTGTAAAATAAGCCACTGGATGAACAGACAATAGGAAAGATATTTCAGCTGTGGACCAAACATTGGTTTAGTTCATCCACTTATTTTATGACGTGCTGCAGCTCTAAGACTAGAAAACTTTTATACCAATAACCATCAAACTTGACGTAACAACCTAGCAAGATTTAACCTAGTTTGTCTCTATCTTCTTGGCTTCCATGCAGATGTCTCTTACCAAATTTGGTATTAAGCTTTTCCCAAAATTCCACTGTCAACTACATTCTGATCTTAAACATTGTAGGAAAGTTATTGTAGAATGTAAATACTTTAGGGTTATAGGAAACCACTCACTGGAAAGCAGCCACACACAAAAGAAATAAAGTTTGTTATATTTTGAAGTTATCCTTTGATGAGCTAAAAAACACACACACAAATGTGCACATGCACATGTGTGCCTATGCCCCAGAAGGAGAATGAGACAGAAGGCAGGGCAAAGGACTGAGGTGTGTGGCTGGTGCCCTGGAGAGTGGCAGCAGGTTTGCGGGCTAGGAATGCGGGAGGAAGGGATGGCAGGTATATGGGCTGGCATGATTGTAGCGGCTGGTGGGAAGCAGCACATGTAGAAGGCGATGTGGGGGTGTGAATTGGGAGGGGGAGACAGGATGAAGGAAAGGGAAACCTGCCTCTTGTGCTCCCCCCACCCCACCCACCCAACCCGACATTACCCCAACAACAGCCAGTCCACCTGCTACAGAACAGCATTGGCACTGTTAATCTAGCTGGCACCAAAAAGGGGCATAGGCATGTGCATGCAAGTGCATATGTGATTTCTATTCTAGGTCATCAAAGAATAACTCCAAAAGCTAGTAAGATATTTTTTTTTATTTTGTGTGTGCCTAATGACAACTCAATGCTTCTGCTTTTTGCTGAGCAGTCTCCTTTAATCCTAAAATTCTGCAATTTGGAAACTTTTCCTAGCCTTCATTTTACACCATGTTCTGTTTTACGATTTGACGTGTTTAGCAACAGCAGAGGCTACCTTGCATTCACTGAGATAGAGCTAACAAATGTCTGATGCCAAAAACTGATGGATGTATGTGTACCTCATCATGTCACTACCTCAGTGTAGCTTTAATGCTCTGTATTTTCTGGGGTGCTGAATGTCTGTAACAAGAACAGCAGCAGTTTCATTCAGTGGATGCCCAACAATACGAACACTCTGTGACAATCTGCAAAAACTATTCTAAATTGGTATCAAAGTTGTTTGTAATTTTAGTGTGATTCCCAAGCTCTTCAAAAGTATGTCTGAGCATTTTACAACCTCAGAAGAGTTTCTTAAACTGCTACTTTAGTGAAAGTACAAGTAAGTGGAACTCACTGAGACAGAGTTGAACTCAATCATTCATTGTGTTCTGTAGACCTTATTAAGAAGAACAATCACCAGGGATGATTCATCTACAAAAATAAGCAAGTTGTATAAACTTAATCTGTATACTGTATTATCAATAAATGCTCATTACACTGCTAAGTGCTATTCTTATATATGCCAGACAAACCTAATCAAGTAAATTAAAATAAAAACAACAGACTTGGAAAAAATAGGTGCTGTTTCTTGGTTATAATAAATAACTGCTTTTTATCTTCTACTGGCAGCTTAACATTCACTGGATACTACAGGTACTTTTTAGAGTAAATAGTTAGCTAACTCTGTAATTAAAGAGCTCTGTTTACTGCACATTACTACTTGTAAACATAGCTTCACAATGAATACCACCAGGGTTTACTAATTTTTTAGGTGTAGCTATTTGGGTATGGATTCAATTTTCTTTTGAATTGATTAGGATTCCCAATTTCTTGCTTCATGATAGTTGGGAGCTACATTATGTACACTTGTGGATTACGGATGTGCAGAAAGTTCTTTACTTGTTATTTGTATATACATGATGAATCCCATATCATGTACACGATAAATGGTTGGTAAATAAATATCAGCGTATAACTCTACTCTGACTCAAGCTCTTATGATAGTTTGTAATTGGCAGGGTTCCAAGACCTGGGCCTGGAATATTTTTAATATTTTGGAAGGTGAATGGCAACTTGCAAGCAGTCATTAAAAACATCCATTTCCAACATCCATTTCCAACACTATTAAATACCTGCATAACTCTGGCTTTTCAATCATTTTTTGTGAAAGAAAAACACCTGACTGCACTATATTTTTCCATTCCCTGAGAGTTACAGTTGTGGAGGGAGGGCCTCCGGGTATGGGTGCCCTTGCTCTGAGCATATTTCTGCAGACAAAGTCTATATGAAAATTGTTTTTCTTTGCTATTGTTATCGGGTACCAGTTAATTGCAGTTCAGCTGAAACTGGTTTTATTGTTCAGCAACAAAAACCACTGAGGAGTAGCACTTGTAATGGTAAGTGAGTGAGGTAAGAACTCCAAGATCCTTAAAAAGGGTTCTGCAAGCTGTTTGACCCTCTACTTCACATTACATTTTGACTGCTCACTTCTGCTGAATAAATGCTTTAATTACATTATGTGCACTGCACCAGAAGATAATTTTGTAAGACAACAAGGAGTGAATGTGTGCAATATATATGATTTGACCTACAGCCAAAGGATACCCATTGTAAGAAACATTAGTCCAAAACTTATTCTCTGCTTATAATTGACTTGACAATAAAATTCATTCATATATATTAAATAACTATTATTTTGTTGTAAAAATTCACTTTTAACCTAAGTGATTTTTGTGTGCAACATTTGCATGACCAATAAATCAATTTTGATGTATAATTTGATATGATGTGAAATTTGTCAGGCTGTTCACAAATAAGATTCATTCTGTTAATGTTAATATGGTTAAATCCTGAGCATTTGTATAATGGGATGTTTACTCTAATTTCATCTGCAATAACATTTAATATTTGTAACCCAACAAAACAATAACAGATCCACTGTCTGTCCAGAAATAGATAGGTTGTTTAGAAATTGGCAAGAAAAACTAATTTAATATTTTAAGCATATTTGGTCTACAATATTTTTCATATTGAAAATGTGGCTCTATCAACAAGTATTAAAAATATCCTGGCTGTAAGGGTGCATCAATAAGGAGAAGGAATTGGGGAACAGTCATAAGCAGAAAATTTGAGTATTTGGCTATAGAAAGAGAGCAGAAGGATACATTTGTAGGCAACAAATTAAGCCCATATATAAAGTTAAATGGGATATTTTATTTTTCCACTTGGAACAGGGTACCAATATAACATGGGTCAAAGAATAAAAACTTAACTTTCTAATGCCCATTGCACTTCCATGGAGTAAACCCTTTAAAGTGTGAAGCACCAGGGATGAATGGGTATTTAAATCTGATTTGTCTTTCTGCTCTCATACAGATTAGCCTATATAAAATGCAGGAATGAGCATAAAAAAGCCACCGTGGAAGCCAAAAAAGCACATAATTTCAATACCATTGATAATTCCACAAATAAGTGCAAAGCTTCATGGAAATTAATAAATGGTGTTGCTAAAGATGTAAGAAGCAAAAAAATTAATATAAGTCCCCAAAAATTCAATGATTTCTTTATTAAATCTGTTGAAGATGTAGGAAATACTATAATCAAACCTGATATCAGTTCATCAGAGCTACTTTCTAAAAATGTTTGCAGAACACCAACAGACACAGGTACATTTATGTTCTCCGAGGTCTCACCTAGTCATGTCCTAAGCATTGTAAAACGGTTGAATTCTTCAGACAGTGTAGATATAGATGACATATCCTGTAATTTACTAAAGAAAGTAATAGACTATATTGTGTACCCCTTAACATTCTGTATAAATAAATGCATATCTGAAGGATATTTTCCCGAAGAACTCAAAGTGGCTAGGGTAATTCCAATATATAAAAAGGGAGATATGGACTCACCTTCCAGTTACAGACCAATCTCCATAGTCCCAGCTTTTTCTAAAATACTGGAATGTGTAATTTGCCAACAGCTATCTGTCTATTTTGAAAAATTAGGAATAACTAGTGAATCTCAGTATGGTTTTAGGAAAAAGTTGTCTACTATGGATGCTATATACTTTGTAGTCAAATACTTACATCAAGTGTTTGAGGATAAGGGCTATGCTCAACTCACATTTTGTGGTCTAAGCAAAGCTTTTGACTGTGTAAAGCATAAGCAACTCCTAGAAAAACTGGAATTCTATGGCATTAGACATAACAGCCTTAATTAATAAAATCATATCTTCAGAATCGTAAGCAAGTTGTTTGTGTAGGGAGAGAAATGTCGAGTATAGAGCAAGTCAAGGTAGGTGTTCCGCAGGGATCTGTGCTGGGCCCCTTTTTGTTCCTGATAATGCTAAATGATCTGCTGTCATTTATCAAGTCCACCACTGTGTTGTATGCAGATGATACAACATTTCTTCATGCTAGTGAGTATTTCAATAGCCTTAAAACTTGTGCAGCAAAGACAATTGACCAAGCATCCTATTGGTTCAAGGCAAATGGATTCCTGCTGAATGAAAACAAAACACAGCAGATGGTCTGTAGTCTTAGAGACAAGCTTCTGTCGGATGATCCAAGTTATGTCAAATTTTTGGGGGTATACATTGATGATAAATTATCTTGGGGTCAACATGTACAATATATTAGTGGTAAATTGTCAAGAGTTATTTACCCGTTAAGGCGACTTATGGATTGTGTTCCTGAAAAATATGTTAGAACATCCTATTTTTCATTCTTTCAAAGCATAATAACATATGGAATTATTTTGTGGGGGAACTCTAGCTGTGTACATGACATATTAATACTGCAAAAGAAAGCTATTAGGATAATTACTGGTTCTGCATATAAGGCACACTGTAAACCATTGTTCTGTGAACAGAAAATCATGACTGTTATAAACTTGTACATATACTATGTTCTAATTTATACGAAGAAGAAATTACCAGAAACAAAAACCAGAGAAAATGTACACAGCCACAATACAAGAAGGAATAGGTGCCTCTACATTCCTTACCACAGATTGTCAAAGTCACTCAACAGCTACGAAATCATGGGGTACAAATTATTTAATAATCTTCCTCAATCTGTTCAAGAATTACCTGAACAATTATTCAAACAAACAATTCATGACTGGCTAGTCCTCCACCCATTCTATGACATAAGAGAATTTATCAACTGTAATATAATACTATAATGTTAACAACAAACCTGTTGTTTCTTTCAAACTATTAATTGTATTTTAGTATGTATATGGCGTTGTCTATTGCTGTAATGGCCGAATGACAATAAAATTATTATTATTGTTATTATTATTATTATTGTAGAGATGTGGGAGCCAATGTGGGCAGCCATGATGTAGTTCCATGCCATCTCAACGTGGATTCTGGTACATGATGCATAGTACACTCCAAACCATGGACCTTCTCTTCTGATTGAGTGGTATAGTACTCAGTTTCCTGTAAAACCCATGTAGGACTTATCCTCTTTATGGATTCTCTAATGGTCTGGTCATTCTGTGAGATATCCAAAGTATGGGTGTTGTGTCATACTACTCGATAAGGTACAGTATATGGAGGGTACAGTGTGCTCTGACTGCATCTGTGTGAAGTAAGACAAGTGCACAGTCCATCAACACCTTCTGCATGAAAACTGAGTGTTCACTGTGCTTTGGTATCATCGGTCTTCTCATTGTTTCCAGGCGATCACGAATTTCATTTATTAGCAACAAGAGATTGGTTGGTGTTAGTGATGAGGCAATGGTTAGATAGTCAGCCAGAATTCTCAGTAGTTCCCCATGAACAATTTCTGCCATCTAAGCACTTAAGTCCACTTGTAGGCGGTGTATAATCCATGGAGAACCAGCAGTAATGCTTCCATTCCATCTTCCTTGATGACACACAAAAGCTACTTTCAGTGTCCTTTAACTCCCCAAATTTAAATTACAAATTACATAAGTTGGTTAACTCGTTGAACAGGGTAGACTCGAAATGGTGGCCTAGCAAGTGATATGAAGGGGCGGCGTTTCCGCCGCCATGTTAGTGACAGGAATGGCCTCCAGGCATCTCGTGCATCTGTCTGCTACAGTTAACATGTATTTATAGCCATCAGCAACGGTGAGTGGACCCACTATTGTTAAGTCCAGGTGCACATGGACAAATGTGCTGGTGGTCTTGCGAAATTCCCAATTTCCGCACGGACGTGTCGTGCTGCCTTGCAGCGCTGACATTGTAGGCAAGCGCAGGTCCATTCCCTAAACTTCTTTTTAATTGATGCTCACACAAAACGTGCTGTTTGTATCTTGATGGTAGCATTTGCCACTGGGTGTGCCAGGTCGTGTAAACTGTCAAAAGCCGCCATATGAAACAGTGTAATGTATGGGTGTGGTTCTTGCCGTGACATATTGGGGCCACAACAGATTATGTAGGCAACAAATTAAATCCACATATAAAGTTACGGAGGATATTTTATTTTGTCAACTCAGGCCAGAGGTAAGGCTTCTCATACATCTCGAATTTAAGCACAGCGTTGACTAAACCCTAAGCGTCTTCTGCGATGATATCTGTGGCGTATGACTCCTTTTTACCCTAGTACCTGTCATTCTTAGTAACGTAATTGCAAAGTTTACCCTCGTGCGCTACGGAAGACCGTTCTTGCTTCGTCTATAAACCTTAACACAATGATTGCTTTCTCTCATATAATTTTGGTATAAAGCATTATCCGCAGGGAAAGTCATGTCATTGCCATGAACCTGTAGGTATTTTCTGGAAACAATCATTCTCAAAATAGGTCATTACAGCAAGGCGACATCACTAATTGATATTTGTGGTAAAGCGGTAACAGTACTCTCTAACTTGAAACGTACTGCTGCTTCTGAATCATAAAAAAAGAATGAAGCTCATTCAATAATTATGGCAACTGTGAACTTGGCTTTGTACAGCTGAAATCTAAAGCTAGTGAAATTCAATAAAAAGGAGAAAAAAGAAAAAAATTGTTCTTAATTCCTATTGAAAAATATTGCTACCTCTTTTCAACACATTCCACAACAGTTACTCTTTGAAGTCTTAAACGAATATTAGAACGTTCTAAAAGATTTTCAATATTTATAAGGTGCGGGCACATAATTTCGGAAAATTTAGGTTGCAAGGGTCTAACTTACGCCGGTGTCAATTTGAATATAATCCTTTTGAGTACACTGCTGAGTGAAACTCAGTATTATTACATCTATTATTGGATTTTTTTTTAAAGGTCCAACCCTAACAATACCACGGTGACAATACTATCAACATTGTTCAATTGAAAGAAATACTTGTGCGCACATTCTTTTTGTTTGGCCTCAGTTTATAGCATCTTTGTCCAGTTGTCTATAGTTTTGTGTATACAAAGTGAATTGTTTACAGTGATGCTTGGTTGTTTTTGGGACGAAGAAATTTTTAGGTACTTAAGAATGAGGATTGCCGTTATTCTTCGTTTATACAGTGGCAGTGGAAATTGTTTTCAGTTCTTCAGAAAGCGTTGGCGTCTCTGCGAATGTTAAGCCTGTGGGCGTGCAGCCATAACCTGGCTGAGAATTCTTTTAGTGTCAGGAATTACGAACTGCTTAATGGTTACGAAACTAAACGAATCTGTCCATACGGATGCATAAGGTAGTACTGACAGCTCAACTGATTTTTTGTAACACAATCATGGTTAATGATTTAACCATTTTACATAAACAAGTATTTAAGTGGATACTTAGTTAACATGGTATTCTTTAGTGTCTGTTGACGTATATTTTAGCTTCTAGTTATAACCTAGTGTAGCAGCTACAACAGGAAATGACAGGTTGTAGGAATCGAAATTTCACAACATATTGTAGTTTCCAACACAGTCAGTTTCAACCTAACAGAAGTTTTACTTTTGGAAAGCAGAACTTGATGAGGCGATTTCTAGATGTTTACATATATATTAACAGTAGTTAATTGTGTACCTACATCACAACAAAATAGGCCTAAATAATTGTACACACACATATAGTATTGTCACCTGTAGATTCGCTCATGATTCGTGCAAATGTGAAAATTGTGTATACTCTGTACTGTTGTATTTAAGGTAGCGTGTAACCTTAGCTTACAGACGACAAGTTTTTGTATTCTGTAACTTTCAGACGGACACCGACATTTGTTTTCACGTCTTCTCTGATTATTTATTTTAATGTTTGAGTGTAACACCTATTGAAATAACATTTTTCGTAATTAGATCAAGGCCTAGTAATAATAATAATAATAATAATAATAGTTGTATTGAAATGCTGCTGTTGCTATAAAACTATCAGAGATTCACAGTATGATCCACTGAGATCTCATTAGTCTGTTAAAATGAAATAGAATTCGTACTAATTTCAACACTGGAGTTCAAAACTCTATAAAAGCTAACAAGCGTAGACATTCTAGTGTACTTGTGTGTTTTAGCAGCTACATATCAATAACCTTATTTGAAGACCATGCTTATTCTGTGCTGCCACAGTCGTTGATTTCTACAGTTTAAAGTGTATTACAATATTTACATGAACAAGATGCATCATCAAGTTACCACATTTTAATTTTTTGAATTTTTGATACTGAGGGTAATTGGCGCTGTGGACTGTTTACATTGAATGTGAAACTTCCTGGCAGATTAAAACTGTGCGCCGGACCGAGACTCGAACTCGAGACCTTTGCCTATCATGGGCAAGTACTCTACCATCTGAGCTACCCAAGTACATCTCACGCCTCGTTCTCACCGTTTTACTTCCGTCAGTACCTCGTATCCTACTTTCCAAACTTCATCTCAGTGCACACTCCGCTGAAGAGTGAAAATCTCATTCTGGATACATTTAATATGTTTGTAAAATGTTTTATAGTATCTAGGACTGCCGTTAAGCTGAATAAAGCACAACCAGACCTCCATGGCAATAGAGAATTTTGAGCAGGGGAAGTGCTTGTTATTAAAAACTTGAGAACATCAGACCACAGTGATAAAATAGGGATTTTGATAGGGATGTAAATGTATTAATGGAATGCACAGTGTGTGCAAAAAATATATATATATATATTGGCCCATCTCCACAACCAATATTCCAGACTAATATAGATGCTAAAGAAATTTTACCAGTTTTCTATTCCCTTTCTGTTTGTGTGTATTGATTTCACATGTCATCGTTACATTACAGGACAAAACTGACCTCCGGCATCAGTAGGTTCAGTTGACTTCAGTTTGGACATTAAACCCTAACTTTGTAAGCTGCAAGCATGAGGTGGTGAATGAGTTTATGCAGTGGTAAGGTTAATTCTTTTCAGTATGCGAAACATGTTATAGCATCTCCTGAGCATTTCATTAGGTTACATATAGCATTAGTTGCCCAATGTGCATACACAATATGTAGTGCCCTCCCACCTTCCCTTTTTTTGGTTTATTTACTATGTATGTATATAACCAGCCACCATACTAGCCATGATGGGCCATTCGGTGCCCACTGGCCACTGTTTTGTCTTCTGCCATTGCTCAGAGTCATTCTGATTCGGTATGGAGAGGCAGTTGGTCAGCCCACAGCTCCCTTGGCTGATGTCAGTTTCTCATACTGTGGAGCTGCTGCTTTTCATTCAAGGAGCTCCTCATATGTTATCACGAGACTGAGTGCAACCTATTCCATCCTCCCATCACAGGAAAAAAACTCCCTGATGGTAGTGATAATTGTACTGTGGTCCTCTGCATAGCATGGTGACCATTTAACCTTGGAGCTGGACTATAATTCTTAATAGCACCAAAATACTTGCTGGAAATTTGTCTACTACCTTGTAAAGCTTTTTGGAATTTACCTTGTAGTTTAAGTTTTGATGACAAAAGTGCTTTAAATATGTCGCAAATGTAGGCATCAGGCTATGGTACACATTACCACAGTGTTTATTGTGCATTCATATAAGTTGATTTTGGCAATTCATCCCACAACACAATCTAAAACTGTCCAATCATGCAGATTTAAATTATCTGTGGTTTTCAATCGTTTTTGACTCCCTTCAACATTCTTGTGGCAACTAAACTTGCGCTAATCACTAATGACCTATTTGGTAAATGTCAGACAGGAGCATTATTTAAGAAGGGGCCAGAGAAATGTTTTGCCAGCAGCAGCACTCTTCAAGGCTGAATGATTTAACTGTACAATCTGATGTGTATGTAGATTCCCCAGGTAAGGGATAGTTTCACTTGAACAAAATGTCCTCTTTGGTAATTACAACCAATCATTAAATTTAATCACCAGGATTGTATTTTGTTAAGTTCCCATTGTGTCCTTACTTTACAAACTTAATGATTAATTGAAAGATAACTGTGTTTTACTAGCTGTGAGTCTATTGGAGATGATTAATTTCTGTTTTGTTTGACCTGCAAAATGAGAGAGTGAGAGAGAGAGAGAAGGGGGGGGGGGGGGAGTTGAGAGTAAATGAGCACTTTAAAAAGATAGTGAAGAAGCACCCACACCGGGAAAAAATCCGCATAATTAGCAAGATCTTTATTGACCTCTGGCTTATGTGTTTCTACATGACTGTTGAAATCCTCTATCCTGTCTTTTTTTGAATTTTGTGATTTTGGATTCTTTGTTCACAGGTAATTTTTTATTAAATTGTTAATTGGAAATTATATACATTGTGTAGCCCTACTTAACTTTACAATGTGAATTGGGGCAGGCCTGGTATGTCACTGCATTTTGTGTTCCTACAAAGTGTCTATTCCTAGCCCTTCAGAATTTCATTGGAATTTATACATGTTAAATATAAATGTGAACATTAAAGATGAAAACTACCTACTGAACAGTGTTCCAAAATTGGTAAGTATTAAATTTTTCATATATAATTAATTTCATCAAAATGGAAATTGATATTTCTACTCAGTTTGCATTGAAATTTATTACCGTTACACTATTCTCGGTACTTTTGTTCTTCACTGTGTAATATTTTATTTGTAGCACCATGAAGTTTAATGTGATGGAACTGCATTTTATTTTTTAGTACCAGACTTGTTTTAAATTTGCTAGTGTATCTTGGTTTCAGCAGTTTATTGTGTAAAACTAAAGGAATGGAAATGTCACTGCTAACACTGTGTCCTATTTGTCACTATTACTACAATCTAATCACATACTTGCCATTGTTATGGCACTATTTTGTTGTATTTCTCTTTAGGTGCTTGTTTGTATAACAGGACTATGACAGTGTGAGGAATGCAGATTAAAATTAAATTTGCAGACATATGCTAAAATTTGACTCATGCTCTTTGAGATTGAAAGTTTAGAAAAACATTGATTTTGACGCGTCCTAGTGAGTTGGATTCCACTGGAAATCTTGTATGTCTACGCATGTCAAGAACACTGAGATTTCGTTACTAAATGGTGAAAAGATGTTTTCTCTTTCAGTATCTGAGGATTTGTTCAATGCATTAAGCCTCTCCTTTGTGAATAACTCGTTAAACTAATTTTATTTTAGATTACTTGCTATCTTATACTATGTTTCATCTAAACACGTGATGATTTCTGAACAGAAATGGAATTATTAATGTTGAAACTTTTGACTTCCATATATTTTTGTAACTGAGATGTAAATATTGTGCTAAATGACATGAGCATATGTTGCAAAGGAAATCAATAAAGCTTTAAAACTGAATGTTGGAATACTTATACTTACATGGTTACAGATCACCTTGTGTAGTCTTCATTAGGACCATGATGTAGGGTAGTATATGTTTAACATATTTTGGAGAGACTTATTTTCAGGGAATGTGTCTTTTGTGGCCAAATCTTCCTGTAATTTGCATAAGGGGAAAAAGATCTAAATTCTGATGGTGTTGCTACTTTTCAGTGTTCACAGGTCCCAGCGCATGGCATCCGTCTCTACAGAGCTGCCACTACATTGCTGGATCTCTGCAACCTCAGTTTCAGATATCTTCAAAGTGTGCAGAACCTTTTGTTTGCACTAATTGTGGCAAACATTACCGCTTTAAGGGGAACTTGCAACGACATGTGAAACATGAGTGTGGCAAGTTGCCACAGTTTCAGTGTCCCTACTGCCCGAGGCAGAGCACTCAAAAGAGCAATCTGATTCGCCATATTAAAAAGTTTCATCCTATGGAACCGATTGTATAAAATAGTGTACGTGTACTTCAGTAGTTGTTTTATGATTTGTTTCAAGTGTGAAACAATACTGTTAACTATTGTAGTGCTGCTTGCATATGGTACTGTTGAACAGAATATAGATTGACTGAATCTGGAATGTTACTGCCATAGTTGCTTTTGTAATTAGATGAAATGATATTTGTTGTTATTAAAGGCAGTTATAAACTGCTCAGATCATCTGTTGTGTTTTTTTCCATAAAATCCAGCTATATTTCAGTGCTAACAAATCAAGAACACATCGATACCCCCCCCCCCCCCCCACCACACACACACACACACACACACACACACACACACACACACACACACACACACACACACACACACACACACACAAGCACGTTCACACATACATACACACATACACACAGCTTGTTTTTATAGACAGAAAAATAATTTGTTGCAAGTCTTACACAACAAATAATTTGAAAGCAACCTTTGTCGATTTTTTAAACTGTGTTTTTAAGAGTGTAAATTATTTCCGTTACATCGAATTCTGTGATAAATTCACTTTTTATTGTATGTATAAGTAAATTGGGTCATTGTATTTGCATTGGTGACCCAGTCGTATTTTGACACTGCATGATGAGAAATTAGGGTTTTTGGAAAGCAAAGAAAAGGTTGAGATTGTGCTGTTTGAGTATACAGATTCCTGAGAAAGAAGGATATGCATTCATTTCCTAATCACGCACTAAGTATTGGGACAACCTTTGCTATTCAGTCAGTCACATAGTCATGAACATGCCCATTTAAAAATATTATGAAGATGGGAAAGCAAATTAGCTCTCAGCTGTGAGACATGGTTCCAAATAGTACAAGAATTCTAAGTGTCCTAAGATTTGACTGACTTGTTGAAGTATTTGATGTCAATATGCATTTAGAAATTATGTTACAGGTCTTTTATTTGAAGATCAAACACAGTATGTAATAAGTGTTGTTGCCAGTAAAATTAGGAAACTGTTAAAAAGTGCATGTGAGGTATTGGTAGAACAAGTTTTAGTATTAGACATTCTCTTTTCGCTTGTAATGTGATTGGCTCCGAGGAGCAGATTATATATGAAAATAGGAAAAATGTACAGTTAGTCACCAACTTCAAAAACATATATTGGCTACCATCTGACAAAGATGCTGGGGTACTTGGAAGTATAGGGTTTATCAAAATTGTCATAGGTCCATATGGTTGTATTTTAAGACACGTTTTAATGCTAATGCCATATATCTGAATTATTTCTCTGTAATTTAAACCCTATTGTTACAGGTTGCTAACAAGTATGTCATCATGCCTCAGACTATGTCTTGTTCTGCAGTTCATAGTAATTGCCAGCAGGATTAGCATATGTTTCGTAAATATTCACAAGAAGACAGAATAGGTTTTTCTCCTGTACATTTGTTTTTGCTGTGTATGTGATAAAAAACTGAATTATATCAGTCCATGTGAATTGATTTTTCTGTGATACATGGCCACTATATTTGATTTATTTGTATAGCTTTCTGGTAATCAATGATGATAGTTAATGGACGACTTTTAGTATAGGGTGTTGACGTTTCTGACTGAGTAGCGTTTTATATGTCCTGCTGTGTCTATTTTTATTACACTTTGGGGGTGATGTTTGTTCATCTGTGTTTCTACCTTGATAACTGTCAAAACATAATGCTGCTTGATAATGATCTTTGTTGTTTTTAGACATTTCTTTAGCAAGCCAGCTGCGGAAACTGAACCAATTCTGTAATCATAAGGTATTTATTATTAATTGTGTGAACTGTCGATATCTGTATCAGTTGAAATATTATTTGTGTTAAAGTAATTCTACATTTACCTCTTCATATCTTGAAATATTGTATACAGTTGTCAACACTCAAATATATTGTCCAGTTAGCTGTGTATTGATGTTTCCAGAGTAAGCTACACCATTATGTAATGATAATTGTAAGACAGAACAATTGTAATCATTGTTGCACAACTGCATTCTCTCCTCCACATTTCACTTTAATAAAAGGCTGCTAATTATTGTACTGTTCGTTACTGAGAGAGAGAGAGGGGGCTGCGTACAAACATATATTGATACTAAAAGATAATATTATTAATGCTGGTCCAGTGTAATGTTGAGGATACTATTTTTTTTCAAAACGTGTACTTTGAGACAGTGATCCACTGGATTAACCAATTTTTATCTGGAAAAGTAAATAAATGAACATAATCACATTATTTTATTCTTGTGAAGACTGCCTTTTCAGATGCATGAAGTTTCAAAAGTTGTTTATGGAATTTTTGGTGTGCAAATTTTCAGGAGATTATCCATAGTGGAACATGAAGTAGTTTAGTGCATTATTTTTGCTATTGTACTTAAAGGTAGTTTTGTGTTCAGTATAAAGAGGTATTTTGCTATTTAATTCTTGTGCACAGACATTTCATGTGCCTTTTACGGAAACCAAACTGTCCTCTGTAATATGCTAAAATCTTTTATTATTAGCAGGAGGATCTTAAGGCTTTTTAAGATTAATTCTTTTCATTACAATTTAATAACTGGCACCGATACTTCTGTTCTTATGTCAGTGCAAAAGAAGAAGTTTAATTTTTTTCATTACAATTTAATAAGTGATACTAATACTCTTCTTCTTATGTCAATGTAAAGAAAGAAAGGTGGGTAGTTTGTTTGTTTAAAGAGACATGGGTGGTGTGGACATGGAGCATGGTACGTTAGGGTTGTGTTCAAAGTGTAGTTACCTATTAATTTTATAACAACTCAGTAGTTCTCGTTGTCAAGAGCTTTAAAGTTCAAGAAACTTTTCTCTACTGAAAGGTAATGTCATTACACTAAGTGTTGTACATTTCATAACACACCAACTTTGATTTGGCTTACTGCAAGTAAGTAAGTAAGTAAGTTAAGTTGCTCATTTCGCAAGAAAAAAAAAATTGTTTTGCCAATGAATTATCTACAAATCATCAAAACTTGTTCTTTTCATTATCTATGGGTGAGAGACATAAGGCTCATCTTCATTGGTAACAGCTCAAGCAATTTGCAAAATACTTATCTTTTTACATTATTATGAGTCTGCTTAATCTTGTACCTAATTTCTGATTAACATAGTTAATTCTGTGGTTTGCAGACTCAACCAGTGATGACGTCAAATCTTGGGTTGGTTGGTCTACGACAAGAGGCGAAGAACTTTCCAGTCCAGCATCAGAGGATAAATCTTCACTCCGTGCATTGCGATCGAGAGGTGTTTTTCCATGTCCAAAATGTGGACGGACATATGTTCGAAAGGATTCATTGAAGAGGCATCTTCAGTGGGAATGTGGCAAGGAGCCTACCTTTCAGTGCCCATTTTGTCCCCAGCGATGTAAGCGCAAGTCGCACCAGATTCGTCACATACGAAGACAGCATAAAGACTTGGTGGATGTGATTGAAGACCTCTCAGATTCATAAGTCATAATCATTTGCGCGTTGGACACCAGGTATTGAGATTTGTTGTTCTAGAAGTGTATAGCATCATAGTAAGACTGTTACCTTAATTTTTCATGCATCATTGTCTCACATAAAGGGCACATGCCAATAAATGGGACAGAAACTGTGAGAAATGTTAATAATGAAGAATGTATGTTTATTGACATTTGAAAGAGATTATACATGTTTGATAAAAACCGTCCTGATTCATAAAGTTACATTTCAATCAATTGACTTGTGTTTTTCTTGAATATTAAACATTGTGTGGCACATTTAGTTTGGCTTCTGGAAAAGTATATTTAATTTGAAAGACAAGTTAGTTTTTTCAGCATGTAGTAGCTTTTTAATAGATTACTCATTTTGCAATGAGCAGGGAGAAGTAGTTAAGGGTAAAAAAAGGCATACTTTTCCTTCTAATTATGACAGAAGATTTATTTTCAAGTTAATTGGTTTGCTGCATTATTTTTGATTTCCCACTATTGATGAAAAATAACAAAGAGATATACATACAGCATCGGGTGTTTTTATGAAAAGTGATGACTTCAAGATGTTCTTGCTGTATATTGTTAGAAAAGTTGCTGATTATGAAAGAATTTTCATTTTTACTACCTTTTCCATAATTTATTTGTCTGGTGTTGTATGTTTTTCTCCGAAAATATAGACAGTCAAGAGAGGTCTGTTCTCATTATCACAGGAACTCTTTTTTTTTTTTTTTAATTAAACATTAATTTAAAAGTCACAATAATGTCTCAACATGTAACAGACAGTTCACAATCTCTACTTACTTGTCATCAGTATCAGAAACAGTTGGGGCAGAGCTAAACAGCCATGCAAGATAGCTTATTAGTCCAGTGTCCTTTTGTTAAAATAAATAAATAAAAAGTTAATTTGATGGAATGATATGTTCCATGATTGTCATGATTGTTTGCAATGACAAACAAGTTCAGTTAAGTACAAAATAAATATAACTTATATTAAATAAATCTAAGGCTTTTGAGACTTGATTCCTTTTTTACTTGACTGAAGTTCCACAGCAGTGAGACAGGTAGCAGAGAGGGAAAAATAACAGCCTTTTTTCATGTCTGATATATTTCTTTTTCTCTATGTACAGGGTATCCGAGTTACATGTATAATAATATAAAATGTAATAACTTGAGGAGGAACTGATATATATATATATATATATATATATATATATATATATATATATATATATATATATATATATATATATATATATATTGATAATATGTTTGTACAAATACAGTAATTCATAATGTTTCCTTGCACACCTACTACACCTTTATATGCACACCATTAGTGGCATGACAATTGTGATAGCTGCACCAACACGATGATGCAGATCTGGTAGATCACGAACTGGTGTCTGGTATGCTTGTTTGTCGGATTGACTTCACGAGAGCTCCGCTGGAAGGCATAGAAATTACAGTAATTCACAATAGTGTCCGGAATTGCATGTTTAGTGTGATGGGCCAACATTGAAAGCAAACTCCCAGTTTCCTGAAGCCGTTTGCCCTATTTCTTGATTGTTACATAAGTGGAAACATAATCAGGTGGTCACAGCCCATATACAAGCCGAAAATGATGCTGTACCAGTGTAACAGACTTTAGCTCTACAAGAGAAAGTGCTCAGAACACCTTCTACTGTGGAGTCCTTGTGGCTACCAATGTGCATGTACATGAACAAAGCAGTTATGTGCATTTGCACGCAATGCCAACTGCCACAAGCAAACTCACACAGCATTTTGATTTACAATACTTGTAGAAGCACTCTGCCAATATATATCTCAGTTACATCTCAGGTTATTACATTTTCTATTACTCTGTGTTTAACCCAGACACCCTATATATATCATTTTCTGTGGACATTTCTGTTTCTTATACATTGCTCCTCTACCTGCTGATTAAGCTATCTGGAGTGTGACAGTTATCATTGTCAACAATGATAGCCTTGGCGTACCAAATCTTGTTTTGCATGCTGATAATTTATTGCTTCTGATTTATTTTCGTGTTCCTTGTTTGACTCTCATGATTGGAAATAGTAACAACAACTAAAAGATCAGTTTTGGGAGTATGTGTCTCTTTTTTTACTGGAAACAGTTGGTGATGGGGATTGGATGTAGTAATTAATTTTCAATAACTATATGGTGGCTGTTAGATTCCTTGTATTGCGATGAGATATATGTTGGAGTGGAAGGAAGTATCTCTCTTCAATTTTTATGTGTAACTATCTCCATGATGTTGAAATGGAAATGTTGGTTCTGCAGCGGCAAAATTTCAGCATTGAGAAATTAAGAAATTTTCCTGGCAGATTAAAACTGTGTGCCGGACTGAGTCTCGAACTCGGGACCTTTGCCTTTCGCGGGCAAGGTCCCGAGTTCAAGTCTTGGTCCGGCACACAGTTTTAATCTGCCAGGAAAATTTCATAAAAGCACACACTCTGCTGCAGAGTGAAAATTCATTCTGGAAACATTAAGAAATTACTTTGTTAGTAGCATCTACTTTATTTACTCTTTTTTTCATAACATGTCTAGTTTCAAAGTATCGGATTTTATTTTCAAAGGCAGCTGCACAAATCTGTATGTTCATAATGCGCTAGGTGTGAGTACATGGTGCCAAAAGCAGGCTGAGGCAGATTTCTGCACACAATACTGTGCATGGGTTTCTCTGTTGCAAATAAAATTTATAAACATGACCTAGTACCTGGTGAGACAAAAATGGTTTAATTAACTTTCAGCTTACAACAGCCATGCTATTTACTTATTTATTGTTAAAAAAAAGAAAAGAGAAAAAAAAAGAAAGAAACCTACACACGACACTGTGTGTAGAAACTTGCCTTAACCTTTTCTTTGGCAACATTTGTTTACAGGCTTGACATGATGAAATATGATAGAGTAACATCTTGATGTTTCGAAAGTGTTGATGAATATCAAAATGAAGTCTGTAACATTATCTTAGAATCATTACAATAATTATTGCATTACTCTGCCTCAGAATATTAAAACGACTGTCTAGTACCTATCTTTTATGTAACAAGATATATAATTTAAAAAAAGTAATTATTGCATTACTCTGCCTCAGAATATTACAATGACTGTCTAGTACCTATCTGTTATGTAACAAGATCTATAGTTAAAAAGATATAGTGTGGATGACCAGCACTTAACTTAAGGTGACGAAATTTCCTTATTACCTGTAGACCCACACAAAAGTGTAAACATTAATCCTAACTTTCGGAATTATTAGATCGTTTGTCAAGGAGAGAAAAGAGGTAGGTTGGGGGCAGTTAGAAAGGAGTGGCAGGTCAGGTACAGACAGCTACAACTCATTCAATGTAATGTAATAGTGTTCAACAATACCCAGAATGGAGAATGAAAATAGAATGACATGTCTCTGTATCCATTTGCTTTGAGTGCATGATTGTACCAGTGGCCAATGAAGAACTGCTACTAGAGAGAGAGAGTAAGTTCTTTGGTATAACCGATATAGAATCAAACAGGAAAATTTTTCCAGGGGTTCAAGAGACCTTTCCTCTTTTGGGTAATTTGATTTTCAATTTCATAATTACTTTTGTTTGTTAACAAACCTTTAGAAACCAATGATATGAAATACTGTGGTCCTTGAGCAGACTCTCAGAATGACTACTATCATGTGATTAGCAACTGAAATATATCATTACTACTAATGGTCGTATTGCATGTTTTTTAGTTGTTGTTGTGGTTCTCAGTCCGAAGACTGGTCTGATGTGCAAGCCTTGTCGTCTTCAAATAACTACTGCGACTTACATTCATTAGAATCTGCTTACTGTCTTCATTTCTTGGTCTCCCTCTACGATTTTTACCCCCACACTTCTCTCAAGCGCAGTAAGAGTTGCATGCCCTTAGGAAAATTATAGCTTTAGCTTCCCCTTGCTTTCAGCTGTCCGGAGTACCAGCACAGTAAGGTCATGTTGGCTGATGTAACAAGGCCAGACCAGTCAGTCATCCAGATTGTTTCCCCAGCACCTACTAAAAAGACTGCTGTCCCTCTTCAGGAACCACATGTTTATCTGGCCTCTCAATACATACCCCGCAGTTGTGGTTGCACCTACAGTCTAGCTATCGGGTCATTCCATGCCAAGTGGTCTAGAGGCTCCCACATGACCGTCATGGATTTTGATGAAATTTTGTATGAACATTCACACATGTTCTCAATGAACACTGGTAAAGTTTCAGTTTCAGAAATTCAATACTTCCGGAGATACAGTCACTTGTTTAATATCATAGCACAGCTTTCTGTAGTGCGTCCTTGAATTTTCAGCAACTTTGAGATGAGATATCTCTGTAAGTATTTGCATGAAAGAAACAAAACTTGGCCATCTTATACAACCTTTAGAGCTCTTTAAAGTAAAATATTAAGAAAAGGATTTCTGAGTAATTTTCATATAGATAATTTGAAGCAAAGTTGGGCGAAAAAATAGCTGTTTAAAAAAAAAATGCGAACTTTAGTTTTTTATATCTCCAAAAGTAATTGTGGGATGTACATGAAACTTTGCACACCATAACTCACCAACACAAGGTCTTAGAATATAAAATTTCATTCTCCTATTGCTTTCCAATATTTCAAAAATCTAGGGTGAATTTGACGATTTTTCAAAAAGTGCTAAAAATGGGTATTTTTAGTCAAATTTTTCAAAAAAGTGTTTTCTCCAAACTCTTCTAAACTATGGTCATTAGAAAGAGCATATTCTAAACTATCTAGAAAAGTGGATTTGGTTTTGCAATACAAGCATATAAGGCCCTAAAAAGTAGCATCATCAAAGAGGCGCACTGGAAGTTTGAACACATTTTTCTGGCACTCAAATTATACCTGAAATCTTTTATTTTGCCTTATACATGTTTATTAATGTCTGGAGTAAGTGAAATAAGAAGTCCTCACACACACACACAATTATTATTAAGAATGAAAGTAAATCGTAAAATTTATTTGCATAATCATCTAATTATTAGTTGCCTGTTTAGTGAACAACACCAGCTTACTGATGGAAAAGAAGTGTATAAATGAGTTGCTATGGTCCATGGTGGCTTAAACACTGCTAGTTTCATTTCACCTGAGAAAACCTGCATTCCCATTGCCATAGGGGCCACGCCTGGTAGCTGATTACTGATGAAAACAAATTTAATTCCATTAATGTTTTCAGAGCAGAAGTGAAACAGATCTAGGGGAGTAAGAATTTGTTCATTAAGTGGCCGTTGCAAGCTTGCTCTTGCTGCTAACCGCTTTGTTGTCCCTCCAATCCTACCACAAAGTGATTTCACGTGACTAATAGCAAAAAAATTCCATTTGGCTGTCATTCAAAAATCACTCTTATTATAGCACAAATTTAGGAAATTCTTGAAATTTTTATATTGAGCACTGAAGCCATCACTGAAATAATGAATGTGGGATATCTGTGCAAACCATGCTTTTATATATTTGATGAGCTCCTTGATAAATACGTGAACTGTAATAGTGTCATGCTGCAAACAATCACTGATAATGCAAAAACTTAAATATTCTACTTTCTCATTTTGATGAAAGTAGATAACAAATGGATGAATTGTTGCTTGACTATTGTCCCAGTGGAAGCCTTGCACAGCATCCTGAATGATAAAAGAATAATTTTCTGCAAAATTCATTAGGACAACAAGCTCTTCCGTCTTTCAGACGACATTTAAGGCCTTTAAGATGCAAGCTTTGATGCTTGGTAATGTAATGATGGCATGACAGACTCCATATTTTGTTTTTTACATCTTCAATAAATTCATCCACTACCATTTGCTTTGTGTGCAGTGTGGCCTGATCGGTATGTATCCATTGCTCAAACATAATAACTTCCTGTGGCTCATGATCTAGGAAATAGCTGGCAATTTCAGATGCTATAGCTTCGGCCCCAGGACACCTTTCACAGCGATGTAGCATGCACTGTTTAGAGTTCAAACTGCAAACTGCCTTGCTGAGAATCTCCTTATAATTTTCACATATACCAGCTCCGCTAAGCATAAGCTTAACATTTTGGTGAATTGCACAGACTCGAACTGCATGCATTCCAGCTGATCCTACTGTTACACACTATTTGGGTCTAAGTTCACAAAACTTTGAGAACCCTATTTCTGGACCATTTATATTCTTATAGATAACATACATTTCCCGTAAAATGCAAAGTAACAATCTTTTCTGCATGTATGTCTTTCCATCTAAAAGTCTAACTGAAATACTATCTTTTTTTCAAGGGCAAACCCTACTATACTCATCATCTTCAAAAAAATTTCGCACTCTACTAGCAACTTCTGCTGGTAATTTCCTGCTTTGCTTATTTTCGGGAAGTGCCAGAATGCCCTTCTCTGCCTTAATCTTTCGAGCATTCTTCACCATTCTTTCGGACATGCCGAACTGAGCTGCTGTTTGACTGTCCAACTTACAGGTGCCAAGGTTAAAATTTGCATCTGTTCTTTATGAATTGCATTCTGCATCTTGGCTTTCAGTTCAGTCAGCAAATGTGCATAGTCGGCACAGTTTCCACATTCCTTAATTTCATTAGCATCTTCAATTTGTCGGTTTACTCCCATTGCATTTACAATTCTGTTTTCAATCACATTTTGAGCCTTCTGAATTTTCTTCTTCACATATCGGGGTTTATCTCTGTTGCTTACTGTTCTCTTCAGGGGTGAAATAAGCTACTATGTAATTCTTCTTTTGGTGTAAAGTCCTCATCAGAATGTGATGATGAGGCTGATAAAGCTTTGTTCAAGTGTTTATTTAAGGTAGTCCTGCAGGCCGGACAAATTTTCTGACTTGGGTTTATGTTATTAACAAGCTGTTTCTTCAACATATCAGAAGCCTTATTAGCTGTTTCAGTATCAAGAGTGTGAATTCCTGCCTTAACATTATGATTCACCTTCCCAAAGGGATTGAAGCATTTTTTTTGTAACCTTTTTTATTGTGTCAATAACAGGGCTCCATGGTGTAGGCAAACTTGAGAGTTATTGTCCAGCTTTGCTTCAGAATGTCAAACCAACAACTCTTTTTCCTCATCACTAAAATCCGCAAACCATTTTAAAGCAGCTTTTTTGGCAAAGAAAGTGACATGACACTTTGTTCCATTATCTTCTTGCCCAATTGAGCAGGAAGGTATGCTGTTCCCTTCTGCATCCATCTCTTAATCAGTAACTAAATAATGTATTTGGCCTGTAAGTGCAAATTATAATCTGCTTAAATTTCAGAGAAATTGCTACTGAATGAAATTATACACAATGTATAATACAAATGAAAAATCTAATAAGAGATAATGCAATAAAAGACACAATCAAAACAATTTTTTGTTAATTACATTACAAACTTTAATGGTCTTATGAATCACTTAACAAGCCACACTCAGTCAAGAGAACCCACTCACTCACTATGCTGCAAACACACCACTGAAATACTGATTGTTCAAACAAGGCTCTCAATAATGAAACACTCTGATTGTTAAAGTAATTGTTGCCATTATATTTTCTATAAACTAGTGGTTATGTATTTACTAAGGTAGTAGGCTACATTTAAGTGTGATTAAATACAAAATTAAAACTCTCAGATGTTTAACCAACCAATTTCACATGTTTCCCTAATAACTGTAAGACAAAAATTCACAGGTTAAAACACCTAGGTATTAAAATCTCTGCAATATTGATTGGAAAATTTACATCCCTTGATGTATGATTCAAGCAAACCGATTCTTTTTTGGAAAAATGTTTTATACAATTGAATCCAAAAATTAGGTCTTCATTCTCCACTTGTAAATATTTACAAGTTTGAGAAGCACCAAAAATATGCAGCTATTATTCATTGAATTCTTTATGATATCTCTCTCTCTCTCTCTCTCTCTCTCTCCTTGCCTATTTACCAGATCTTTTTATTTCAATCGTAAGTGTTCATCTGCATAAAACTCTTCTCATATTGCAGATGAACACTTACGATAAAAGCAGAAGGGCTACTTCTCATAGTTTTCAAGTTTTTCTGACAGTCTCCTTGCCTATTTACCAGATCTTTTTATTTCAATTATTCAAGGCACTAACAAACATTTATTAGGCATAATAAAAGGTTTCAGGTATAATTTGAGTGCCAGAAAAATGTGTTCAAACTTCCAGTGCACCTCTCTGATGATGCTACTTTTTAGGGCCTTATATGCTTGCATTGCAAAACCAAATCCACTCTTCTAGATAGTTTAGAATATGCTCTTTCTAATGACCATAGTTTAGAAGAGTTTGGAGAAAACACTTTTTTGAAAAATTTGACTAAAAATACCCATTTTTAGCACTTTTGAAAAATCGTCAACTTCGCCCTAGATTTGTGAAATAATGGAAAGCAATAGGAGAATGAAATTTTATATTCTAAGACCTTGTGTTGGTGAGTTATGGTGTGCAAAGTTTCATATACATCCCACAATTACTTTTGGAGATATAAAAAACTAAAGTTCGCATTTTTTTTAAAACGGCTATTTTTTCGCCCAACTTTGCTTCAAATTATCTATATGAAAATTGCTCAGAAATCCTTTTCTTAATATTTTACTTTAAAGAGCTCTAAAAGTTGTATAAGATGGCCAAGTTTTGTTTCTTTCATGCAAATACTTACAGAGATATCTCAAAGTTGCTTAAAATTCAAGGACACGCTATTGGAAGCTGTGCTATGGTTTCAAACAAGTGACTATATCTCTGCAAGTATTGAATTTCTGAAACTGAGGCCTTACCAGTGTTCATTGAGAACATGTGTGAATGTTCATACAAAATTTCATCAAAATCCATGATGGTCATGTGGGAACATTTCTTGATATTAGACCACTTGGCACGGAATGGCCCTATCTTATTATTGAGGCACGCAATCCACCTCACCATGGCAACGTCCGTGGTTCAAGGGGTGGGAGGGAGGTGAGGAGTTTCGTTAAATTTGTCTTTAGCTTGTTTTTGAATGCCGTCTAAAAGTTATTAAGAATCTAACTTGCGGGTCTTCATGCTTTCCAAGTATTTTTTGCTTGACATCTGCATACATGTAATGTTGTGGCTTTTGGCAATCAATAGTGCAGATATATCTGCTTTCTTAGTAGCTTTCAACAGCACCATTACATCAAGTTGGGTTATTACCAAACTGCAATAGAAATTCCTAGTTTTAAGAACAACAATATGGAAAGATGAAACAACGGAAGATGCAGGGTGGAATAATGAGAACATTATGAAAAAGATAGATATCTGCTCACCATATAAAGGAGACATTTAGTTACTGGAAGAGACAACAAAATGACCACTATACATTTAAACTTTGGCCAAAAGGCCTTCTTCTAAAGTTGATAACACATACACATTCACATAAGCACAACACACACACACACACACACACACACAACCACTGAATCTGGCTGCTGAGACTGGATTGCGTACAGCAACTGCGCATGATTTGAGAAGCAATCTGTGGGTGCATTGGTGGAGTAGAAGGCTGTGTAGTGCTGAAGCAGGGGCAAGGAAGGGGATAGGTAGGTGAAGGACAGGGGCTGGTGAAGCTTGAGGCCTATAGGCCTATGGGGTAATGCGAACAACTGGCATATTGCAGAAAGAGTTCCCACCTGTGCAATTCAAAATAGCTAGTTTTGGGAGGAAGGATCCAGAAGGCAAGACTGTGAAGCAGTCACTGAAGTGAAGCTTGTTAAGTTGGGCAGCATGTTCAGTAACTGGATGATCCAGCTCTCTCTTGGCCACAGTCTGTTGGTGCCCATGTATAAAGCAGCACAGTTGTGCCACCTTAGTGTGTAGGTCACATGACTGCTTTCCCAGGTAGCAATCCCTTTGATGAGAAAGGAAATGCCTGTGACCATACTGGAGTAGCTGATGGTGGGAGGATGTGTGGGACAGGTCTTGCATCTGGATCTATCGTAGGGATATGAGCCGTGAGGCAAGGAGTAGGAAGCAGAGGTGGGATAGGGATGGACAAGGATTTTGCGCAGGTTCAATGGGTGGAGGAGTACCATTTTGGGAGGTGTGGGAAGGTTAGTGGTCAGGATATCCCTCATTTGAAGGCATGGTAAAAGGTAGTCAAAACACTGGCAGAGACTGTGATTCAGTTGCTCCAGTCATGGGTGGTACTGAGTCACAGGGGGGTTCCCCTTTGTGACCAGACAGTTGGAGGTGGTAGTTGAGTGGAAAGACAAGGCATGAGAGATCTGTTTCTGTACAAGGTTTGGAGGCTAATTTCAGTCTGTGACAGCCTCAGTGATACCCTCAGTATATCTGGGGAAGGACTGCTCATCCCTACAGATGCAACAGGTGGCTAGGCTGTATGGAGGCCACTTCTAGGTATGGAACAGGTGGCATATGTCGAAGTGGAGGTATTGCTGGTGGTTGGTAGGTTCAATAGGAGTGGAGGTACTGATGTAACCATCCTTGAAGTGGAGGTCAACATCCAGGAAGCCTATTACCTGTAACCTACCTTACTGTATAAAATACACCAGCCATGTCCTCCATTGACTTTCCATAGTTCCTGTTCCATTACCACACACTACCCTGCTAGTCACAATTTGTGCCAACTCCCTCTGCACTAGTATTCCTAATTTCAATGGCCTTGCTGCTATTGAACACTACCTTTCCCATCACTCAATTGACTCCGAAATTACTACTTCCTTCCCGGTCATCAAGACCAACTATATCTTTGCCCACATTTACTGCTGCTTTTAAGGCATCACCTTCAAACAAATCTGTTGCACAGCAATGGGCACCCACATGGGACTGTCCTATGCTAACCTATTCATGGGTCATCTAGAGAAGTCACTGCCAACCACTCAGAATCCCAAACTCCTCACCTGGTGCAGATCCATTAATGAAATCTTTGTGATCTTGACTCAAAATGGGGACAGACTATCCGCATTCCTCCAGAATCTCAACACTTTCTCCCCCATTTGCTTCATCTGGTCCTCCTCGACCCAACATGCTGCCTTCCTTGATGTTGACCTCCTCCTCAAGAATGTCTACATCCATATAAAACCTACCAGCCACCAGCAATACCTCCACTTCAACAGCTGGCACCCATTCCATACCAAGAAGTCTAGATGATCATGGCTGTTGCATCTGTAGAGATGAGCAGTCCTGCTCCAAATATACTGAAGGTCTTACTGAGGCCTTCACAAACCGAAATTACCCTTCCCCCTTGTACTGAAACAGATCTCCCATGCACGGTCTCTCTAGCCGTCGACCACCTCCTGCTTATTCACTGACTGGCCACAAAGGAACACTCCCTTCGAGACAGTACCACTCAGGATGGGAGCAACTGAATCTTATTCACCATCAAAGTTTCAACTACCTCTCTTTGTACCATGAGTGAGGAGTATCCTACCCACTACCCTTCTCATTCCTCCCACAGTGGTATATTGCCACCCACCAAACACACACAGTAACCTTATCCATCCCTACTCCACTCCTATTAACAATCCCTTGCTTCATGGCTCAATCCCTGCGATGGACCTAAATGCAGAACTTGCCCTGTACAGCTTCCCATCATCACCTTCTCCAGTCTGGCCACATTACTCTTGTCCCATCAAAGAAACCTCTATCCGTGAAAGCAGTCATGTGATTTACAAACTAAGCTGCCTCCACTGTGCTTCTTTATATGTGGGCATGACAACCAACAAGCTGGCTGCCACCAACAAAATGTGGCCAGTTCCCGAACATGCTACCCAACACAGCCTGCTTCACTCCAGTGACTGCTTCACCGTCTGTGACATCTGAATCCTTCCTACCAAAACTAGCCATTTTGAACTACACAGGTGGGAACTCTTCCAGTAATATATTGTATGTTGGTATAACTCCATGGGCCTCAACCTTCGCTAGTACCTGTCCTTTCCTGCCCCTGCTCAAGCACTATGCACTACACCAATGCACCTACTAGTTCTTCTCTACTTCTCTCCTTTTCTGCTCCCCGCTCTCAGATCTCCTGACGGCACCTAGCAGGCACCCATCCCCACCACGTGCCTGCATGCACCCACAAACAGCATTACACCTGCCCCCACCTCTACCCTGCTACCCCTCCTTACCCGAGAGTCCTTATCCTCACTACCCACAGACTGCTTCTCCCATCAGGTGCAATAGCTATGCACAGTATGGTTTCAGCAGCCAGAGACAGTGGTTATGTGTATGTGAGTTCTGTGTGTGTTTTTCTGCTTTAGAAGGAGGCCTTTGGCCAAGAGCTTAAATGTATTGCAGTTTTTTCGTGGTCCTATGTATGGTGAATAGCAATTTATCCTTTTCGTAATATTGTCATAACTGTATGGAAAGTGGGAGTGGGGCCGAGTATCGACAGATGGAGGACAGGGATTAACAATGGTCCAGTCATGCTGGTTGATGCTGATGGAGCTAAATTTGGAAATCATACACTAACAGGAGTAGATCAGTTTTAACAATAATATGGACAGCACATATTGGTACTTAGTTAGGCCTTAAGTATAAACAACAGTCAGTCTCTCTCTCTCTCTCTCTCTCTCTCTCTCTCTCTCTCTGTGTGTGTGTGTGTCTGTGTGTGTGTGTGTGGTTTTCTACTTCTGAAGAAATACTTTGTGTGAGAACTGAAACATTGCCAACATTCTTCTTCATTGTGTGTGTGTCAGCATACTTCCTCTATGTGGTGAGTAGCAATCTGTCCTTTTTGTATTGTTTCTTATTTAAATATTCAGAGTGAGTTGAAAGTTTAATAAATAGTTCAATGCAAACTGTAGATCCTATTGAGATTTTTGAAACTGGGGAACTGAGTGTAATTAATTTGCTACCCAGGAAATTTGTAACTTGATTTTATTTATATGTTTTATTCATTTATGAATTTTTTGATGACATAATTGGACCAAAAATGATTTATTGTTTTCTATTATCTACACATGAGCTAATTGCAATTAAAAAATATCAAGTACATGTTCTTACCCTGGTGTATACTTTCAATAGTTGCTTCACAACCCACGCCATCTTGATTTCCCCTTTATATGAGCTTTTCTGCGGCACTGGTGGTGGGGGGGATGGACAAAGAAAGCTAGTTTTAGCCTTTAACATATGTTGATAATGTCACAGCTGATTTCAGGAAATACTTTATCTCTGTAACATTGACTAGACAAGCTTGTGACCAATTGTAAAACACTTAATCAAATCTTTTCCATTAATCCAACTTAGTGAAGGTTCCAACTAACAAACAATATTTAACAAATGTGTGAGTGTTGGTCTTGGAAGTGAACTTTTCCACACATGAATTACACTTTCATAGGATTCTTCCACTGATTGTGAACTTTGCATCTGCCTATTCTGTGACTAGATTTATGTGGTCATTCATCTTAAATCACTCCAGATAGATATTCTTAGATCTTTTTCTCCTTCCGTAGCAGTACAGCCCTTGGTGGGCCTTGATTTTTTTCAACTATTTTCCTCCATGCTTCTCGTGTTTTGGCAGCTCTTTTCCAACCCTGGACTGCCGCATTGGCGAGATCCCCTTATTACATTATCAATCCACTTTCCTATAGGTCTCCCTTTTCATTTTAATAGCATGGATTATACGTTTTGACATTTTGTTTTGTATTCTATCCTCATTGTGTCCACATGTTCTAGCTGTCATATTCATTGTGATTTGACAGATTTTGCTGTATCTCTTCCTTGTATTAATATTTGTTGCTCGGTGCTACAGCCTGTCCTACAGTCTTCTTCCTCTCTTATCAGGCTGTAAATTTTGCATACTTTTTTTGTTAAAGATTCCTAAAACATTTTAGTCATCTTCTGCCAGTATCCATACCTCCAACCCATATGTGACAACTACTGAACTACAGATTTAATATATTAATAGTTTCATTCTTGTTATAACATGGCTGTTCCTGAAGAGTTCTGGATTTGTGAAGTAAGCTCTATGACCTGCTTGTATCCTTTCCCTCATAGCCTTTCCAATGATGTTATCATTTGACATGAAGGATCTCAGGTAAATAAAGAGGACACTCCTTTGAAACATTTCCCATTTACGTTTAGATCTTTAGGGTTTCTTCTGGCCTCAGAGTGTGACATTATCATACATTCTGTCTTATTCTCATTACTATGAGGTCAATTTTCTGTCTTATTCTCATTACTATGAGGTCAATTTTCTGTCTCAATTGCAAGGTATGTTTCTTTAAGTTTGTTGGCTTTTATTCCTACTATTGCCATGTCATCAGAATATGCACATATCTGGCTAGTGTCTATAAATATGTTATCTTTTTTATTGATTTTATTTACGACATTGTGTTGAGATAGATTGAATAAAACATTGGAGAGACTATCACCTTGCTTCACTCCTTTGATTGAGATAAAGAGCTTTCATCTATCCTGTTGAATGTCTTCACTTCTGCTCTTGTCTGTATCATTGTCATCCTGATAAGATGTATTAGCCTAGCACATATACCAACGTCTCTCAGCACACATTCTTGCCGATTAATGCTGTCAAAAGCTTGTTTGAAAACAATGAATAGGAAGTGCAGATCTATTTTATGTTCACATTACTTTTCATCATTTGTCTGATCACAAATATTTCTTCAGTTGTTCCTTTGTCTGTTCAAAAATCACACTGATAATTCCTCAAGTATGCTTTCTGCACACTTTTAAATCCTTTCTTTTAATAAATTTATGAAGATGTTATAAGCTGTGTTGATGAATAGTGTGTTATACATCCATAATTTTCACATGCTGTCTTGTTGCTTTCTTACAAATGGGGACTATTATTCCAGTTTTCCAGTTATCTGGCATGGTTTCAGCTTATCATGTGTCGGATGTTAGTGTGTGTAGTTCCTTTGTTACAGCATTGCACCACTGTTTATTAATTCAGAGATGGTGCCATCTTTGCCTTAGGCTTGATTGTTTCTCAGCTTGTGGGCAGCCAGAGAAACCTCTTGCAGTGTCTGTTTTCTTGCATCAGAGCTTATTTACAGCTCTCCTCTTTCTTCCTGTGATGGTATCTGTTTTTTTTTTTTTTTTTTTTTTTTCCTAGCCTTTTATGTAGTGCTTCTTTGAAGCATTCTGGCCACTTGGCCACTATGTTTTCTTCTTCCCTTATTTTCCCATCTTTACTTAAGTGTGCCTTTTTTTTTTGGCTACAGCCTGCTCCTTGTTTTGCCTACAGCGGGATAGTATTTTCTTATTTCATTCTGTTCCTTTAGCTCGTCTAGTTATCTAAATTTCATCTTAGTCCACTGTCTTTTCTTTCCCTTCCACAGTATGATAGCTCTTCTCCATAATTATTTCCTAGTTAAACCTTGTTCGTACCCTACTCTTTTCCTCTATTGCTAACCTACAATCTTCATCAAATCATTCCTGGATTCTGCTATTTCTTCCCATGCCTACTTTTTCTTCTGTAGCTTCCGTAATGGCTTGTTCACCACTGCTCCACCTTTCACCTTGAAATATTTTTAAGTTTTTCAGTATTCTAGTTCATCCTCTTTTATGATCTGTTGTTATTTACTAACTATAGTTTCTCTATCCAGATTGATCTGAGTCACAGTTTGGTTATCTTGCAACTTTATACATCTACAGTTGAGGTGCAGTGGTAGGCATACACTAAAATATGGTCTGTCTGGTTGACTATTCCATTGACTGCAGACTTCTGGGTATCCAGATGAATTCTTTTGTTTGGGTAGCAGGTGCTATTAATTATCATGTTATTCCTTCCTATGAAATTGCACAGTTAGAGTTCCATTCTTGTTTGTTTCTTTGTGTAGCGAATTTTTTCCAGAAACTTCACGTTGATGCCCAGTCCAACCTATGTTTGCAGTGAACTCACCTACCACTATCATCAAATCATTTTTATGTACTGGGCAACATAATTTTTCTAAGTCTTCATATAACTGTTCCTTTCATATATCATACTTTTCCTACATTGGTGCATGTGCATCTACTGTTGATATATTCCTAAATTCCCCTCTTATACTAAAACTACACTTTCTTTCATATGAGGGTTTAAAAACTAATAAGCTTTTTCTAGTTCTCTTGGTTATTATAAATCCTGTTCCCAACTGGATGGTTTTTTTCTGGCCACACTTACTGAATGAAGCTGTGACAAAAATCTCTGCTCTTCTTTACCTCTCTCTTCCATTAAGCCTACTTGATAAAGGTCTCAGGCTTAATGAACAGTACTTCATAAAGAATTGAATGAGGATTTTGTACCTATTCAGTGAACTATTTAGTGTCTCCACATCCTGCAACTGGTTTTACATGGTTGTGGCACTTTAAATTGCTTCATCTTCTGTGTGAAAACCAACTGGTAGATTAAATGTGTTATCACAGGCCTAGGTAATTGCAGTTAGTTCTAACTCACCTGCATACAAAACCATCTGGCCAAATGCAGCTGATGTGACTGAAACTCAGCATAGCCTTGAAGTTGTCACACCAACAGTCATAGAAAAGAAGGAATGACTCTCTCTGGTACACGTGAGCCCAGAAGAAGAGAAATTTAAACAGAGATTAAGAAAAAATTGAGCTAAATAAGAAGACAGAAATATTGCCATCACAGAAACAGAGATGTAGCCAATTGATCAACTTCTACATATATATTTCAAAACCTGCTGTGTAATGCGTGGCAGCCTGTACTTTGTACCAGTATAAACCACTCTGTGCATTGTTCTATTTGCAAATGAAGTGAGGGGAAAATAAGTATCTGTGTACCTCCATGCTCAGTATTATCTCCTAGGTTGTTCTCATGACCCCTGTCTGCGATATATGACAGAGCTTGTAGAATTGTGGCAAATATTACTTTGAATATTGCATTTTTATATAGGGCATTTGTGATTTTACAAAAAAACAATGTCAGCTTTCTTCCAAAAGCTCCCATTTAATTTCCTTGAACATGTCTCTTACATTTTTGTGTGAGTTATACCAACAATTACAATCTAACAGTGTGTCTCTGATGTCTTTGATGTCTCGTGCAAGACCTTATAGATAAAACCTTCATGCACTTCAGTACTACTGTGAGATTGATTGTAACAGGTGCACTAAAGTGTCTGAGAATTATGTTCCAAGTATCATTCATCCACTGCAGTCTCTTTGTTCCATTTCAAATTGCTTGATACTATTACTCCCAGTTATTTAAACAAGGTAAATGGCACTGCTGGTTTATCCATTATCTTGTAACTGGATACTGTCAGGTTTGTTCTCTTGTTTGAGTGACTATTTTGCATTTCAAAAGAAGTACATGAATGGAAATACTTTGAAAGTGGTGTTGCCTTTCTTTACAATCAGCTAACAACTTTTCTGGAAACATCATTTTTCCAGAGGCATCAATATATAAATTTTCTCGGTATTCGAGTCATTTTAAATTTTAGTTAAAACTTAAGATTTCAGACATATTTGCCATTTTCGCTATCGAGTGCCAACTGACTGCTGAGACCGATGTGTGTGTCTGCGATACTGTAATGGTCTGACTTATTATTAGAGAAGTCTCGTGAAGTGGATTTGCATCTGCATATGTGGGAAAATTACCAGGCAGGGTAGCGCAGTGGTCAGCCCACTGGACATGCATTTGATAGGACAACAGTTCAAAGCCACATCCGGCCATCCTGATTAGGTTTCCCATGATTTTCCTAAATCGCTTAATGCAAATGCCAGGATGGTTTCTTCAAAAGGGCATGGCTGCTTTCCTTATCCATACTTCCCTAGTCCGAACTTGTGATCCTCCTCTAATAACCTCGCTGTCAACAGGACATTGAACACTAATCCTCCTCCCTCCTACAAATGTGGGGAATTCAAGAAAAAATTGGCCGTCTCAGTTGCAAAATGGTGTTTTATTTATTTAATTTCTGACATGTTTCATTCTCGCAGGAGTATCATCAGATGTCCGGGGGAAAAACAAGTTTCCCCAGTGCAAATTTATGAGCCAGTAATCATCTATAAAGCTACATTGTTAGTTAAATAAAGCAACTGGAACCCATGACCCGAGTTGTGGAAAGAGCATAACCAAAGACAAACCCACTGGGTAAAAACCTTCAAGGACTACTGGCAAGTGTACAGAAAATCCCACAGACACCAAAAATGGCACGTCATCCAATAAAATTTACAGGACACATCCACTGGGTATTTTTATCCAGTGGATGTGTCCTGTAAATTTTATTGGATGACATGCCATTTTTGATGTTCATAGGATTTTCTGTACACTTACCAGTGGTCCTCGAGGATTTTTACTCAGTGAATTTGTCTTTGGCTACGCTCTTTTTACAACTCAGGTCTTGGTTCCTAGTTGCTTTACTTAATTGATAGTATAGCTTTATAGATGATTCTTGGCCCATAAATTTGTGCTAAGAAACCCGCCCACCCCAGATGTCTGATGATGATCCTGTGAGAGAGAAATGCATCACAAAATAAAGAAATAAAAGACCATTTTGCAACCAAGACTGCCTATTCTGTTTTGAACATTTCAGGAGGTAGCTGTACCATTAGCCGAAAGATGGAGTGGTGTGATTTTCAATGTGGGAAATGGTTCTTTGTGAATACTTGACCTGTGGATAGAAGAAATATTGTATGGAGCATAGAATACAAATTGTTAAGAGCTGCAAACATGAGATAGGTGAGAAACTTAACATCAAGATTGGGGGCTATGTAGGCAAAGTGAAGGAGTTCTGTTACCTGATAATAAATTAAAAGCATGGTAGGTGAAGCAAGGAGGACATAAGAAGCAGATTAGCACAAGCAAGAAGGAAAAGATTTCTCGTCAAAAGAATTCTGCTAGTACTTCGAGAAATAAATTTCTAGGGGTATACAAATGGAGCACAGAATTGCAAAGAAAATTATTGAAGCTATGAGAAATGGAGTAGTCCCCTACAGATCAACAAGGAAAGGAATATGTGGAGGTCATCAACAGAAGAAGAGTGAGAATGATAAGGCATGTATTAAGTCATCAGCAAATAATGTTGATGGTACTTGAAGTAGCTGCAGAGGAAGGAATAGACTGGAATATAAATGACTAATTGAGAGTTTTGGATGAAAGTGCTATTGCATCAGACCAGTTGAAGGAATGATTCACCCAAAGAAATGAAACATGTTAAAGTGGTTCAGTGATTGACATTTCTGTTTCTTAGTAAAGCAAGAATACTGTTTCACTCTCAAGGACAGGTGGCTGTCTGGTGATAGAATTAGTGGAGTCAACAAAACACACATACACACACGCACACACAAGTATCCTTTGAATCATGGACATAAGTCAAGTCAGTTCCTAAGTTCCTGGAAAGCATTTGACACCATACCACCGTCTAGATTGTTAAGGAAACGTCGGAGCATTTGGAACAGATACTCAAATATGTCACTGTCCCAGTAGTGAAACCTAGCAAATTGTTTTGGATCGAGAGAGTTTGAGTCAAAGGAATACTCCAGGGAAATGCATTTGAGACCCCTGAAGTTCTCAGTGTTCATAAGCAATCTGTAAGATGGGATGGGCAGCAATCTGAGACTATTAAAGCACATCAGATCACTTGTAGGGAAAGCAACTGGCCAACTTTGGTTTATTGGGAGTGTTCTGGAAAAGTATACTACAGCTTGTATGGAATGTTTGTGGGATGCTTCATTGAGTACTTCCTGAGTGTTTGGGATCCCCAGTAGGTCAGATTAAAAGAAGACATCACAGCAGTGAGGAGGCGACATTATCAGCGTTGTGGGATGTCTGTGACCTATAACAGAAGCTAAGTTGTTCTTCTTCTTCCTTTGTTTCCTTTTTATATTTTTTCTTGGTCATTTTAGTGTGTCCCAAAAATGTTGTTTGATTGGTCAAGTTGATATTTTTTATTCTGAAAGCATCCCAAATTGCTATTAGTGTTGTTAAATGACGCATGGAGATTGGAATGAGACATCAGGATGACAGTTTATTTATTTAATTAACTTTTTTATCCCGGCCCTTATCTGTAGTACATCAGGAACAGCTTGGTGAGGCGACCAGTTGCCTCTCACCTGAAATGGCAGACATCTGGCATTGCTGACAGCGCAAAGAGCAGAGCCAAGCATGGCATTACTCGAACACCACTGTCAGTGATGTCTCCAGCTGTGACCATGATGACAGGGCAGCTGGTGATACTGTGGAGGCAGCATGACCTCCCTCCAGCAAGCATGTGCAGCTCTCTGCTCCTGCGGCGGATGCTCTCATGACTCAGGTTGGTCGAACAGTGGACCCCGTACCGCATTCCGGAATGTCACTCTGGGTGTTGCAGGCTCTATAGCACCATAGGCTGTTGCTATACCCCGCCAATCTGGCTCTGGTTTTCAATGGCTGTTGGCCCTGTTTTACTTTACAACATGTAACACTCTCGTTCACTTGCAGCTGGCTCTGTCGCAGCTCACTTCCGCTCTGGTGTATGTTTTGACCGTATTTGGTCGATACACAATATTGTAGTAGATTAAAACTGAAGAAACTGCAAAAGGTGGGAATTTAAGGAGATGGGACCTGGATAAACTGAAAGAACCAGAGATTGAACAGAGTTTCAGGGAGAGCATAAGGGAACAATTGACAGGAATGGGGGAAAGAAATACAGTAGAAGAAGAATGGGTAGCTTTGAGGGATGAAATAGTGAAGGCAGCAGAGGATCAAATAGGTAAAAAGACGAGGGCTAGTAGAAATCCTTGGGTAACAGAAGAAATATTGAATTTAATTGATGAAAGGAGAAAATATAAAAATGCAGTAAATGAAGCAGGCAAAAAGGAATACAAATGTCTCAAATATGATATCGACAGGAAGTGCAAAATGGCTAAGCAGGGATGGCTAGAGGACAAATGTAATGATGTAGAGGCTTATCTCACTAGGGGTAAGATTGATACTGCCTACAGGAAAATTAAAGAGACCTTTGGAGAAAGGAGAACCACTTGAATGAATATCAAGAGCTCAGATGGAAACCCAGTTCTAAGCAAAGAAGGCAAAGCAGAAAGGTGGAAGGAGTATGTAGAGGACCTATACAAGGGCGATGAACTTGAGGATTATATTATGGAAATGGAAGAGGATGTAGATGAAGATGAAATGGGAGATATGATATTGCGTGAAGAGTTTGACAGAGCACTGAAAGACCTGAGTCGAAACAAGGCCCCCGGAGTAGACAACATTTCATTAGAACTACTGATGGCCTTGGGAGAGCCAGTCCTGACAAAACTCTACCATCTGGTGAGCAAGATGTATGAGACAGGCGAAATACCCTCAGACTTCAAGAAGAATATAATAATCCCAATCCCAAAGAAAGCAGGTGTTGACAGATGTGAAAATTACCGAACTATCAGTTTAATAAGTCACAGCTGCAAAATACTAACGCGAATTCTTTACAGATGAATGGAAAAACTGATAGAATTCGACCTCGGGGAAGATCAGTTTGGATTCCGTAGAAATATTGGAACACGTGAGGCAATACTGACCTTATGACTTATCTTAGAAGAAAGATTAAGGAAAGGCAAACCTACGTTTCTAGCATTTGTAGACTTAGAGAAAGCTTTTGACAATCTTCAACTTTTGTAGTCCTGTCTTCCTCAGTTGCGTGTAATATTACGGTATATTGGTAATTTTTACTTATGGACCGTCTGACAGCAACTGAATAAAACACAATTTTTGTGCCATACGCATTTCACCTTTATTTATGCCTTGCAGAAAATAAAGGCGAAACGCGTATGGCACTAAAATTGTGTTTTATTCAGTTGCTGTCAGACGGTCCATAAGTAAAAATTATCAGTATACCGTAAGCTTTTGACAATGTTGACTGGAATACTCTATTTCAAATTCTGAAGGTGGCAGGGGTAAAATACAGAGATCAAAAGGCTATTGACAATTTGTACAGAAAGCAGATGGCAGTTATAAGAGTTGAGGGGTATGAAAGGGAAGCAGTGATTGGGAAGGGAGTGAGACAGGGTTGTAGCCTATCCCCGATGTTATTCAATCTGTATATTGAGCAAGCAGTAAAGGAAACAAGAGAAAAATTCGGAGTAGGTATTGAAATCCATGGAGAAGAACTAAAAACTTTGAGGTTCGCCGATGACATTGTAATTCTATCAGAGACAGCAATGGACTTGGAAGAGCAGTTGAACGGAATGGACAGTGTCTTGAAAGGAGGATACAAGATGAACGTCAACAAAAGCAAAACGGAGATAATGGAATGTAGTCGAATTAAGTCGGGTGATGTTGAGGGAATTAGATTAGGAAATGAGACACTTAAAGTAGTAAAGGAGTTTTGCTATTTGGGGAGCAAAATAACTGATGATGGTCAAAGTAGAGATGATATAAAATGTAGACTGGCAATGGCAAGGAAAGCGTTTCTTAAGAAGAGAAATTTGTTATCATCGAGTATTGATTTAAGTGACAGGAAGTCGTTTCTTAAAGTATTTGTATGGAGTGTAGCCATGTATGGAAGTGAAACGTGGACGATGAATAGCTTAGACAAGAAGAGAATAGAAGCTTTCGAAATGTGGTGCTACAGAAGAATGCTGAAGATTATATGGGTTGATCACATAACTAATGAGGAGGTATTGAATAGAATTGGGGAGAGGAGGAATTTGTGGCATAACTTGACTAGAAGAAGGGATCGGTTGGTAAGACATGTTCTGAGACATCGAGGGATCACCAATTTAGTATTGGAGGGCAGCGTGGAGGGTAAAAATCGTAGAAGGAGACCAAGAGATGAATACATTAAGCAGATTCAGAAGGATGTAGGTTGCAGTAGGTACTGGGAGATGAAGAAGCTTGCACAGGATAGAGTAGCATGGAGAGCTGCATCAAACCAGTCTCAGGACTGAAGACCACAACAACAACAACAACACAATATTGCCCTCTATTTTATCAAGACCTGGTCTCTTGAGTTGATGAAACTAGATTATTTTTTATACTAGAGTTCCCGGCGACCTACCCTTCTGGCCCTGTTTCACCTCATTAGAATTATTGTAACAGTTGGTTTCCTTGATCCTCTCACTTAATCTTACACATTCCTACAGGGTCCTTTGCCATGTTCCTTAACTAAAACACCATGGAACTTATTTTATTAGTAGGCTTCTTGCACAGTAACTTCTAACTGCCTGTTCCAAACTTATAACCTAAAATGAATCAATTACCCTTAATACTACCCCTTTTGTGTTCATCTTCCTTGTGCTGTTTTTACACTCAGGATATCCAATCCACTGGAATCTGAACAACAGCTGGGTCTGAACTAAGTCTTGTGCTTTTGTCTTGTACACACCAAAACAAGGACTAAAATCAGCTGAACAAGTGCTGCTGTGGTGGTTGATATGGCAATAGTCAGTCTTGTCACTTGCCAGTACTTCTTTTCCCAATATAAATCAGGGTGTATACGACCCAGGACAACCGGGAGATCTGGGAAAAACCCGGACATTTTTTCATCCGGGAGAAAACCGGGAAAAACCCGGGAATTTTTTTGAATTCCAGGAATTTTTCATTCTTTTAGTTTTTGGCTACATTTTTGTAACTTTAACTAGTAAGAACCAATACTCTAACAAAGAATATTACTGTATCTCGCTATTGCAGAATAATACTGCAACAATAAAACATGAACGAGAGAAAAAACGAAAATAAAACCTAAGTTGCAAAGGAAATGCGCCATACACAGGAACAAAACACAGTGCTCATACAAGCGTCTGCCAACAGCAAAATGTGTCAAGGCTTTAGGAAGACTATGCAATGTTTTATAACAACAAATTGCCTCCGATGAGCAAGACATCACAACTGTTTACATTAGATTCGTTCGAGCGGTTGCGGGTGAGTTTATGTGCACGTGCAGTTGAGTCGCGTATGAGTAGTACCTTATCCCACTTCTGGCTACAGAAGTGTGGCAGTTAGCTGTATAAGCAATAGCAGCAAGCAGCCAGATGATATCTGGAAAAATTTTACTGGTGCACCTAAGCTGGCAGATTCACGTATGCGCATCAGGCCCGAAACTAGGGCGCGTGGGCAAACCGGGGTAACTATCTGTCCCGGGCGGCAGTTTCAAAGGGGGGGGGCGCACCAAATATTATTGAGGAAAAAGACCTTGCTGCACAAAGCGCCTAGCATCCAGCGCAAGTTGGTCCATCGATTACTCATATGATTTTCAACGCATCCCTGTTGGTTTTTGAACTTTTTTTGATCAAATTCTAACTTGATTTCTGAATAAATCGTAAATTGATTTTTGAATGCGTGCATAGTGTACGTGATGCCTCTGCCAAGGGAATCCCCGTCGCATCTTGAAAAATACTGCAGACAAAAGGGGACGGGTCTATATGGGCTGAGCAAATAAAGCCAAAAGGGTGAATGACAATCGCTGTTTTATGTGGTTGACTGGGTTTGCAAATCATCAGCGTTGTTATAATTACTAGCGAATTCCATAGATTTAGGCTACCAGAGTGGAAATAAATGACTAACAGGAATAACAGGCAACTAAGATTACATGTTGTCTTCTCCGTGTATCCAAGAAAATGAAATTTTGACAGAAAATTTTTAGCCAGACCGGTACATTACAGTCCCCGTCTAGCAGCCGCTAAAGTTCTATTCTGGGAGTAGCGTGGAAAATGCGTTGTACGAGCACGTTATATCGCCTACCCGCAGAACAAATGCGGGATAACTAAACCGGTTATTGTGGCAGGCGTAATGAAGTTAACCAGAGAATAAATTTTGACACTGGCAGGAATAGTTACAGAATTAATGATGACAAGATTGTTAGAACGAGGAAGGAGAAGAAACGGAGACTGTCACAAATTACAGAAGTATATGATGATTCCAAATTTATATAAAAATTACATACTACTACTTTTCGATCTCATGTTTCAGAAGCTAGAGAGTATGAATGAAATGTGAAATTATTTCCTAACATAAAACGTTTTGCTTGTAGTATGCCTAATGGGCTTTTGATATTGGTACTTCCTGAATTATATCCTGTCGTGTTATAAAAATGACCATTTGTGCCAAAACAGTCTCGTTTATTTGGTGTGTGTAACAACTGCTGCAGTATTGGGCAGGCCTATTTCGTTTTATCTAGCAGACAGTGACAAAATACACGTAATCAGATCGAGAAACCACACCAGTCTTGGGTACTATTTGTATTAACAGCTTTTTTGGTATTAGACAACGACATTTCGTTTTTTTCATGCAGCAAAACGTTGACGAACTTTGATGGCGTAATAGATTCTTTCCCAGAAAGGGAAGTACGCCATATAAAGCTGTGGCACGATTAGAGAGAAAAAAAAGTTGGGACTTAAGGATTGAAGAAATGTGTACTATCTTGCTTGTCTCTTGTCTTTACTCGTTTTATGTATCCTATATTTAATTTTATGTCACACAGAACAGCAAGTTATTAGCTAATAGGCAGTAAAGACTGCAAATTTTCTGAAGAGTTCTTGTTCTCCCGGTTACAAATAATCCCATCCACTATTTATTGCGAGATTTTTTTTAAGCGGAGCAGGATGACAAACCGGCCCACTGTAGGAGAGGCACCACAGGGCATTTTAATTTCCACTGTCCTGAATACAGTTTGATGGCACCCATTACAAAATATTACACGTTTGAATTCCACAGAGCAAAATAGAGAGGCGTGCGGTGGAAGAACACTGTGTGAAGAGGCGTGGCACTGCACTTCGGCACATTTACGACCAAATAACATGTCTTACGTTGCCTCGATCAAATGTGTTTTATGCATCAGACACTTCAGAAAGATGTGTGCTACAATATGTAGATATTTTTGAAAAGTCGATTTTTAAAATTTTTGGTGTCGTACCTCAAACGCTCGAAGGATGGGGAGCGCCACTATCTAATATTGGCCCGGTTCGGAAATATCGTAGATCTGGGCCTGGTGCACAGAGCAGTCTAAGTTGTAGTGGGGAGTGGTAGCCTCCACGTGATCCGTGTTTACGTTAAGCAATTTTGCTGTTTCCGCTTCGTTTATTGCTCTCACGTCAAATGAAAACAAAACGGATTTCTGTGGTCGGGAGCTATCAAGTGAATTAAAATACATGCTCATAATTATGGAAGGATAAAATAAGTTATTAGTTTCAGATTTTATTTTGTTTCTACCTTTCTGACAGTCAAGCGTTAATCGCCTTGCAGAACAATGAAGTTATCTTTGTCGGTTTGTTAAAGAAATTTGACTTTTATTAATCTTTTCTGCTGAGGCAGTCAATTTATTTGAAACGAATTGTTTAGTTCCACTCTATTGCCTAGTTTCAACTGCTCGCTCCATTTCAAGTGCACGTTTTCATCGTCTAGCACGTATGGCATTATGCCATAATAAAGAACCAAACATGAGATAATGCGGTACTGGTACATCTGAATCTAGACATACGAATGTGCACTTTAAGCCGAATTATGCATTTTAGTAGGGTTCACAAAATTCCCATGCTCTTGGAGTATCCTCTAATGTCTTGTTTCTTTTATGACATAATGTAAGAGCTTTTAATGTTTTACACGTACGAACGTACGGGCTTCCTGCGTCATCGTAGCTGTGCAAGGGCGGCGACACCTATCATCTGGCGTATCTGCTGAAACGAATCTAACAGGTCGCAGGAAAATATTCCAAATGGTTGTTTGAAAAGCATTACTTTCAAGTAAAGCAAATTTCCTTTTACATAAGATGAAATCTATGTGCGAATATCCGATGAATTTCTTAAATCACAGAGCATTTGACTCTCATTCAAAATTCAAATATTTGAGAACGACCTTTTAGAATATTTTCGAGCCCAGAGATCAGACATTTGTACCGTTGTTAAAAAATTTGCTGGCACATTTCTGTGATGTATCTTGAAGTGTGACACGTGCAAAAAGATCAACATTATGTGTGAAAGCCTAGCTTCTCTTGCAGCTTATTAATCTTAGAGGCCAATATTATAGGGTACGTGAAAGCTTTTCTTTTCTTGTAGCAACACTATGTATATTAATTTAATCCATTAACTTTTCCTGCTTGTGTGTTCGCGCTACTTAACAGTGATGTTGCTATTGACTGACTACATCGCGTGTCCTGTGGTCTGAATATCTGCTGTCATCGGCTGGCGAGATCGCTTGACATGAGCTGCGGCCAGCTTACAAAAGCGCATCGCAATCTCGATCTCAATCCTTCGGAAAGTAACATGTTTGGTGGAATTCCAATGTGTACTTTCGTAATACGAAAATACGCAGCGTACATGTTGCTGCACGTCAGACATCTTTCCAAAACGTGTTTTATCCCCCTGAGTTTAGTTTTCTAAAGTGTTGCAAAATTCTGCGCTGGTGTATAAAACCACAACCATTGAAAGGATTGATAAGTTTTCAGTTCCGAGGAAAAGTATACTGTTACTTAACACAGAAAAAGTGTATTTTCATCCAGGAGAAAGTGTTAACCGGGAAATCTGGGAAAAACCCGGAAATTTTTTTTCCTCGTCCATGTATACACCCTGTAAATTTATGTGCTGCACTAAGGTTTCCAGGGAGACTCACCTCTCCTGCTGGTCCAGAAGCATGTATATAGACTGCATTAATTCCAGCCCTAGAGTTTGAGTTAAGCTGGTTAGATTTGCAGCAGGTAGCACTTCCATTGGATCCTCTGTCCAGCACAAATGAGGCTGCAAACTACTCAGGTGAGTTATCCCTGAAATTGTTGCAGGCAAATGGAAAGTAGCTCCCTTTAACTCGCATGCTGTTCCAGCTAATAACAAACCACTCCAGTTTAATTCTAGCCTATTTGCAGACTTAAGCTTCCACTGCGCAAAACAGCTAGCCCCTACCACCTTGTTAAAGGTGGACCACAACCAGTTTGCCTCGACATGCTGAAAAGTATAAGTCCAGTTCGATCACTTCTTTGTTGCATTCTCTTATCTCCTTTTGTTCCATTAGCTATTTCATCGCACAGGAATCCTGCCCCTCTCTTATTACCGTATTCGGACAGACTGATTTCCCCTCTGCAAAATCCTTGTAACTTTGCTTCCTCCATTTACACATATCTTCCCACAAATTTCTTCAATATCCCCCACTTGATAGGATCCACATGAACTATGTTGTACTCTAAATGTGCTTGTTTCCTTGCTACTGGTATAGAAACAGAAATGTAAACTTCTGTTTCGTTCCATCAGTTCTCACACATACTCTGGCTATCTATTTCAAAAGAGAAGTTTTTGTGCTTGGGTTCTAAAACCAGCCCCAACTCTGGCGGTAGTTCTTTCTTTACTTCCCTTAGACCCTCTAAATACTGTTCTGGTGACAACAAATTTTCCCCAAGCTGACCTCTTACAGTCTGCTGCATAGCCTTTTTCCCCTCATACTTCCTAAAAACTATCTTCTACGGACTGCAACCATTTTGTCATTACCATTTCCATGTCTTAGACTGCTACTTCGGTCTGTAGTCCCCTGATATTCTGATTAACTGCCTGATTCTAACTCTGGCATACCACATTACTTCTCCAGTCAGTTGTCATAGTAGTCGTGTGTTATTCAATGCGTCCTTCTCTAAACTTGCAATCTCATAGCGTGCCGATCACTTACAGCTTTATTCCCTTTTGCCTACTGCTTAACGTCTTGTAAGGTGTCGTTCACCGTTCATCAGAAGTGTCAAATCTTGAATTCATAAGCCAACCTCTTAACGTTGATCCAACTCCTCTTCCATAGCATATGTGGGGTAACCTCCAATACCTGGGTCATCTCACTCCTTAATTTCTCATACACTCATGTACTCTCTCACATACCCTGCATTTCTTTTCCCTGATAGGATTTGTCGAACGCTTCTTCCAATCTTCTCACTCGTTACACATTTCCCAATGTTGAATATCACCTGTATCATCCAGCGATGACGTGATCACTGCGTCTTCCTGCTTGGCGAACAGCACTCCCCCGTCCAGGTGCTGGTGTCATAACACTTACACCTCAAAGAAGATCATTAGTCCTGCTGTGAGCCTCATCATCTCACCCTCTCTCCACCTGATCAATGGGCAGGAATATCTATTACTTTCCTCCCCTTTAATTTCATTGCTGCTCCACAGCTCCTTATGCTAATACACTAAATCTATACTTAACCTAAAAAAATATTAAATATCTCTTAGGCCTAGGTTCCTCCTTCCCCTGGAATAACTTCCGAACTCTCTTGAAAAATTTTCAACTGCCTTACATGCACAATTGTCACTCTTGTCGGCAACTGAATATGGACATTTACCGGCGACATAGTCTCTACCGTATGGCACCTGATACTTTGCAAAAAACTTCTTTGCCTTTTCCTTCAGCGTATACAAAGTTGATAGCATCACCCACTGACCAACCGTATATAGTGGCACTCTTGTTTGTATGGCCACTGCTTCTTCCTGTTTCTCCAGTGCTCATGTATTTGCCCTCCGTACTCTATTTCAGATTTCCCTAATTGCTCTGGCAAAGTCCTTAACAGATTCTCCCATCTTCACTTTCTTCATTTTCAGTATGTCGAATAGTGATGGCATTTTATGACCACATACATTTTCATATGGTAATAATCTTGTCTGAAGATATGACATACTTCAGATAGACATTCCTGTTGGTGGGTTGTAAGTCAACGTAGTACCCAAGCATATTCCAGACTGTCCTGTGCACTCTTTCAGTTCTTCCATTGAGTTGTGGATGGAGAGGACTTGTCCTTAACTTCTTCACATTCAACAACTTAAATTCCTTGACTAAAACTGATATGAAGTCCGTTCCCTAGTTTGTTGCTATTGTTGCAGGCACTCCAAACTTCAGTTTCCAATTTTTCACAAGTGCTTGTGCTACTGTTTCTGTCTGCTGGTTTGCCATCATGACCATTTCTACGCATCTTGGAAAATGATCTATGATTGTGAGTACATACTTATTCCCTGCAGATGTTTTATTAAATGGACTTAAAAACATCTATTAATAGAAATTGGAATGGTGCTTCAGATAATCCCTGCAATTGTACTCTTTGACACAAATCTGTCCTCTATGTGCACTATATGCAATTCTGCACATACTGGTTTATGGCCATCGGCCTATTCCTCCACCAATACTTTTCTGCTACTCTTCTGTTGGTAGATCTGCAACCTTCATGACCTGCTAATATGTGATTATTAGTTTCTTCTAGCACTGTTTCTTAGCTTTAAATGAGGATGGCTGGACACGGGATGGAACCGTTGTCCTCCCTAATGCGACTCCAGTGTGCTAACCACTGTGCCACCTCGCTCGGTCTCCAAATCAGGAGGGGATACTCCTTTGTAGCTGGTTCTTGGAGATGATAGGTGGGTTAGGGGTGTATGAAGATACAGTGTAGGATATCTGTTAGTGGTCTAGGTTTGTGGGACAGTGCCTGTCTGTGAAGACCTTAGCAAGACCTTCAGTATACTGGGAAAGGGAATTTTTGTCACTGCAGATGTGCCGTCCACAGATAACTAGATTATATGCGAGTGATTGTTTTGGTGTGGAAGGGATGACACACGTTAAAATGCAGGAATAGTTGATGGTTAGTGGGCTTGATGTGGACATAAAAATGGATGAAGCCATCATCTACATCTACATATATACTGCGCAAGCCACCGTATGTTGTGTGGCAGATTGTACCTGGTACAACTACTAGTCATTTCCTTTCCTGCTCCATTCACAAAAAGAGCGAGGGGAAAACTACTGTTTATGTGTCTCTGTGTGAACTCTAATTTATGTTGGTTCCAGATTTGATTGAAGGAGGACATCAAAGCAATTCAGAGACGGGCCGCTAGATTTGTTACCCGTAGGTTCAAACAACACAAAAGTGTTACAGAAATGCTTCGGTAAATCAAATGGGAATCCGTATAGGGAAGGCAACATTCTTGTCGAGAAACAGTACTGAGAAAATTTAGAAAATCAGCATTTGAAGCTGGCTGGCAAACGACTCTACTGCCGCCAACACACATCGCGCATAAGAATCATGAAGATAAGCTACGAAAAATTGGGATTCATACAGAGGCGTACACACAGTTGTCTTTCCCTCATTCTCTTCGCAAGTGGAACAGGAGGGGAAATAATGAGTAGTGGTACAAGGTACCCTTCGCAACACACCATATGGTGACTTGCAGAGTATCTATGTAGATGTAGATATCTCATTATTATAGTCTTTACATGAAGTGTACATTGATGGCAGCAAAATCATTCTGCAGTCAACTTCAAATGCTGGTTCTCTAAATTTTCTCAGCAGTGTTTCGTGAAAAGAGTGTCATCTTCCCTTGAGGGATTCCCATTTGAATTCACAGAGCATCTCCATAATACTCATGTGTTGAGCAAATCAACTGGTAACAAATCTAGCAGCCCACCTCGGAATTGCTTCAATGTCTTCCTTTAACCCATTAGCGCCGGAATTAATTTTTTCGCGATTTTTTAAAAAAGTTGCGTTATTATGTCTGTAAAAGGCATAAATTACACAACAGAGTTGTTTCGACGAAAGTCATTACCGCCATTAGCGAGATATTTAATGTTGCCATATGACAACGCTAGGCGCTTTCACTACCTAAATTTATATGGATTACAACTTCAACTAAAATAAGTAGGTTATTGAAATTTCTTATTACATATACAAGTTTTGTGCAAATTTATTATTCAGTCTTCATCATACAATTGATACTTTATAACATAGTGCAATTAATAATCAAAAATCGAACCTTGAACTCAGCATTATTTTACATGAAATGGAATAAAACAGTCAGTACACAATCCCACATTACACTTTGAACACATTGTTCTCACAGTAGATTTACAGTCCTTGTGTGCACACCTTTTCTTCTTCTTTCCTTCTGTGTGCTGGACGAGGTGGTCAGTCCTATCAAACCTAACTGAATCTGATATGCGGCTGTCAGAACATGCCCTTGATGCAGATGGTCTCCTAGCTTCTTTTGGTAAAGCAAGTACACTGTTGCTACTTCTCTCTTGAAATCAAGCTGTGAAATAGTTTGGTTTCTTGCTTTATTATACAAAATCCAACTGTTTTGTATGGCGACATCTAACTTCCATGTAAAGAGACACCAGCACCATTTCTTGCTTCTTATTGCAGTGCGATAGCATGCTAGATTCTGATCCATCTGATCAGTACCTCCCATATATGTATTATATTTGGCTACCAGTTTTGGTGTTGGAATCATTATATTTCGCTTTTTTAGTTGCGAGAATCTCTTGACTTGGCCAACTTCTTGTGCACCACATGAAGAAAAGATCATTGTGACAGGTGAGTTGTCCGGCCACCGTACATACAATAATCCATCTGGGGGGCTCAACAAACACATCACCTTCGATATCATCATTATAAAGAATCTACAGCACCTCAGCAAGTGAGAAACCTCTTCTAAAACAGTTCAAACGACCTAAATGAACGTAATTTATTTCACAGCAAACAGTAACCTCCAAAGAATATATATTTGAGTATTTAAAGCACGACCATACTAAAAAACCAAATTATATATCGTAAGTTACTGTGTAAAACATACTTACTCGAACTTATACGCTATTTTTCTTCGTCATTCAGCAAACGACGACTTCCAATACTGCTTACGCCGCAGAATTTAAATGTACTGTTAGAACTGTTACATTGTAGTGATCTTTACATTCTTGCAGAATGGAATCCAGAGCTGCCAACACTCTCGCTTCATTGATGTCGTGGAATCAATGATTTTAAAAAAGTGTTACAAACATTGCCATATGGCAACGCACGGCGCAAATGGGTTAATTCGATATGGTTGGGATCCCAAACACTGGAGCAGTACTCAAAACTGGATGACACTAGAATTCCATACAAAGCCTCCCTTACAGATCAACTACATTTTCCTAAAATTCTCCCAATAAACTAAAGTCGATCATTTGATATCTATATTACCGTCCTCATGCTAATTCCATTTCATACACCTTCGCAGCATTATGCCTAGATATTTAATCAGTGTGACTGTGTTATGGAGCACTCTACTAATGCTGTACTCAAACATTATGTGATTGTTTTTGATACTCATCTACATTAATTTACATTTTTCCACATTTAGAGCAACCTTCTGTTCATCACTGCAACTATAAACTTTGCATAACTCATTCTTTATCCTGCTACAGTCACTCAATGATAACACCTTCCTGTACATAACAGCATCATCAGCAAACAGCCACAGATTGCTGTTTACTCTGTCTTTAATATCTTTAATGTATGTAGAGGATAAGAGCAAGCTGCTAGCTAATGTGGGCTTGGCCCAGTCTCGTGTCCTCATCTACCTTGTTGCTGAGAACTCCAGTGATTTCAGTAACTATGGGAAGCTGATAACTTGCCAGAAAATGTCTTACATTACAGAAGGGGAAAAAAAGTCTACTATAGACTCAGGAGAAATAGAAAATGTCTTTGACAAGTTCAGCATGATTGAACGTGGGTATGGTGTTGAAGGTGAGATGTGTGGATAGGACTGAAACTTCTGTAGGGTTGTTGTTTTGGTGAATAGGTTGACAATGGGTTTTGGGTTTGTTTAGGTTCTGGGTTTTGTGGGATGTTTGGAGGCAGTATTGAGGGAAATATTAACAAGGCAAGGTCTAGGTGCCATGAGGAGTTGAGAAGGGAGTTCAGTGAGGGGTACATACTTAGTTATTACATACACAGTAATTACTAAAAGCAAACAGATGAAAGCATTATCAGGCTACACTGCTGTTGCACTTGAAATTGCAAAGCAGAAGACCTTCTGTGTAAGATGTAGGGGTTTCATGGTCTGTGCTTCTCCACAATCCAGTTGGTGATATCCATAGGGAAGTGCCATTTCTAAAGATTACACTTTGATCTTTCAACCTCAGAACGAAAGCAATTTATTGACCTCGATACGATCCAATTCCATTCATGACTGTGGCTGGGTGGGAGGTTGTCTGAGGGGAGAGGCCAAGTAGAATTGTTCTGAAGTCAAGAAATCTACAATTATTTTCTTGCTGTAGCTGCTGCTCTTTGTGAGACTGAAGTGGTTTTGAGGAAACTTCTCCCGGACCTCAATCTTGGAGCTCCTGGAACGTGCCCATGTGAAGGGTGGTTTTCCTGATGAGCCTGATTGGTTCTCTTCATGTTAGTAGCTGTGTAATGACAGACATTTGGTGCCTAGTTCCTGTGAGCTGGTAGAGTTTTACAATGGCTTGGGGTTTCAAACAACCTGTAATAAACCTACACATTTTGTTTAGTGCTGCTGTTCTCAGGATTAATGTTGAAGAGCCTCACGAGTTACCAGTGATCTTGTGAAGAATATTACTTCTTTTTAATTCTTGTGTTCTCTTAGTGCTGGTTGTATGGAAGAGTATGAGCAAGAGTGACTGCCAGACATTTTCAGTGGGGTGTATTTACTAATTGCAGCCTTTGCCCTGTGATGATGTTTGCAGAAGCAGTTCAATGATCAGCACTGTAGAATTGATGTTGATGGCTAGTAGTGCTTTTTGTCGAGAATAGAACATCTGTAAATTGGATAACTTTTGTAGTTGCTGTCTTGGAGTGATCTTCCAGTTGTTGGAAGGCAAGTGTTTTATTTTGGGATTGCACTGGTTACTTTCATGTCTTACGTTATTAGTGCTAAGTTTCCTTATACGGTCTCTAGGAAAAGAAAGAAAAGGAATTCATTCTGAATGCTGCATAATAATGTATGTTATCTAGGTTGTATGAAGTATGTGATATAAATTAAAGTTTGAATGGTCCAGGGTCACATATAACATATTATTCACTTATAATCCATGAAGGATGGATAGCAAACTACGGTCTGTTTGCAAACATTCCTATTACTTATATTCACAACTGTTTTGCTTAGGAAAATGTTCAAGAATCATGGTTTAAGTCGAGGTACATTGGTGATGGTGATTTTTATTTTATTTTATTTACTTTTTTTTGGTGGGGGTGAGGTGGTCATTAGCAGTAATACAGAATTTTTCTCCAAGTGTGATTCAAATGCATTGCATAACATACGGAGGATGAAACGTACATTGAGCACCTGTTTTTCTCCAGTAATTTGAGTGTAATATAATAATGCCTAGTGTCAGATGTGCTATCTGATGCTCAAAAGGGAAGAAAAACTGATAAATAACTCTGAAAGTAATAAATCTAAAATGCTTATCTGGTTAAAAAGTTGGGCAATATCACAATACATGGCTTTCTATAATAGTGTAGTGATGTGATGAATACCCTAACAGTATTTTAAGATGTGCTGCAAATTCCTGTCACCTACCCCCCCAACAGGCTGACACTTCTTAAAAAGAATAATATTCTGTAAAAAGAATTACGTATTGTATGTATGCAAACAGTTTCTCTGCTGGGTGGTCTCCTGAACGGTTTGTACTGTCTGTTATAACAATGGATAGCTGCAGTCAGTCATTTAACTAAATACTTGTTTATTTTCATTACTTGTTTTGAGCTATTTCAGGCTCATTCTGTACATGAGCTGTGCAGAAGGTTCACATACTTAATCTGAAAGCATTGCGTTGGACACTTCAGTGTGATAAAAGGTAGAATATGTTACTTATAGATAGTATTTTCCATGATGATACCAGCAGCACGTGGTCAGAATGTAGTACATTGCATGCAGTCTGCTTGCACTTTACAATTTATTGACTGATGACCATAGATGTTAAGTCCCATAGTGCTCAGAGCCATTTACAATTTATTTACAGTGTTATAGCTGTCAGACATACACTTTCAAGTAGCCGTGAAGCCACTGTTTGAAATTTGAAAACGGGTGCTTGACATCTGAAACACATCATCAAAATTTGTAATGACCATGTGGGACTGTTCTGCATACTATGTTTAATATAGCTCTCTGAGTTGTGGATATTCTGAAAAACATAAAATGTTTCACATAAGGAGGCAGTATAAGTGACAGTGATGCAAATGTCCTCTTAACAGATTCCGTCAGCCCACTTTCTCTGTCAGATTAACTTAGGATGCAACATCAGATATTCCTTTGTGGGGCTAAAAAAATTTGAGCATTGATGGATAAACCAAATTTATGCCAAACAAGAGTGAGAGGAGTTGTTAGAAAATTGTTTGAAGGCAAAGAGAGCTTCTCCACAGATTTTAACTAAGCCAACAGCTTGTTGACAAACCCAAGCTAAATGAAGCTGAAACGAGAAAATGAGTGTCAGCAGAACAATGTAATAAGTATTCAGTGAATGAGTACACAGATCAAAGTAATATATCCCTTCATTCACTGGGCTTCCTAGTAACAAAGTGTAGGGTGGCACATACGAGGGGTGAGAGGAAGTAATTAGGCTGACAACACTGCGAGCGATCTGGCAATGCCCTGTTGTTCTACTTGTGTAGGCCGGTGTTTTCATCCCTTCCAGGTGCTCAGTCTGAGTTTTAGCTACATATAGCTATCACGTGATTTTTGAGAACGCCATCAGTGAAGTTGTGTTTTTATTGTGTATTATGAAAATGGAACAGCAGAATTTAGAGCAATGGTATGCCATGAAGTTTTGTGTTAAACTTGAACCTTTGAAAAGTTGAAACAGGCCTATGGGGAACATTGGTTATCAAGAGCACAAGTTTTTCACGGGAAAAAATCATTTTTGATAGGCCGAGAACACGCTCAGGGGGACCTTCAACTTAAAAAACTGACAGAAACATCGAACGTGTGTGCGCTCTTGTGAGATCTGACTGACATTTAACAATAAGGATGATGGGTGACCTGTTAAACTTAAACACTCTCACCTATATCAAACTTTGCCTGAAGTTTTGCACATACAAAACTTTTCAGGAAAGTTGGGCCAAAAGACAATTGAACAAACGTGTTGATCTTGTTGTGACGATTTCCATTGACCATGAATGATTTAGTCGCGTGAACACAGTGGATGAATTCTATAGTTTTGGGTACGATTGTTCGACAAAGCCGCAAAACTAAGAGTGCCACACTGAGACATATCCTGGACTGAAAAATGCTCGAATGAGCAAATCAAAGAACAACACAATGCTGTTTTGCTTTTTTGACAGCAGGGGTATCATGGATAATGAATTTGTTCCTACAGGACAAACTGTCAACTAAATGTTTCGCAAAGATGTCCTTGAAAGGAGGAAAAGGGTGAACTAAGTGAGAACGGACATTGCAGACAAGTGAATGCTTCATCTTGACAACATCCCAAGTCACACGGCCACTTCCATCAGGGAATTTTTGACCTCAAAAGGCAATCCTGTTGTTCCACAACCCCTCTGTTCACCTGATCTGAGTCCTTGTGACTTTTTTTCATTTCCTGAAACTGAAACGCATCTTAAAAATGATGTCATTTTGGGACTCTAGAGTACATACAAGAGAATAGGACTGACATATGAAAGGCCCTATCAGTTGATGCCTTGCAGTGCTGCTATCAGGGTTGGGAATGACAACTCTGCTGCTGTATAGTTGTCAAACGGAACTACTTTGAAGGGAACAGTTTTATTGTTTGAGAAAAAAAAGTAAAAAATAAAATGGTGGTGTATAAAAAATCAGTCTCATTACTTTTCTCATACAACTTGTAGAAGGCTGAAAGTGTAAGATGGCACAGAAAAGGCCAAAATACTGAATTTTGTCTTCTGAAATTGTTTCCCTGATGAAGATAGTACTACAGTTTGCCCCCATCATCATTTGAATGCTGAGACAGCAGATACACGAGAGAGAGAGAGAGAGAGAGAGAGAGAGAGAGAGAGAGAGAGAGAGAAACAGCCCAAATGAAATGTCTGATTTGTATATAATACATGAAAGACCATGTTCCCTTTCAAGAAACAGTTTATTAAAGTTCACCAGAACACCAAAGCATGCCAGGTGATGAGAAAAAGAACATGTTCCCTTTCGAGAATAATTTATTAAAAGGTCACCCGAATAACAAGGCGTGTGATTGTGAAGTGATGAGGGAAAGTCCAGTTCATTACTGTTTTTGGGATTGCTTTTCAGACAGATCCTCATAATTATCAGCCTTTACTACTGACATAAATCAGTTGTAGATTTGTGGAGCATGTTTTATGCTGACGTATTACCATTTTGGAGCTTGAAAATTTGCAGTATAGGAATCAATATGGAGTCCACAAACAGCAATTGTGTGAAATAAAGCTCAGCTTGTTCTGTTCATTTATAAGATCCAGAAGACAGTAGTTTGGTGAACCCATTTTGATACAGAGTTTCTTGAATTTTGGCAGGTGTTCAGTAACTTCTGCATAGTGCACAAAACACAAGCTTGTGGAATACTGAACCAGCTTTGCAACTGGATTGAGAACTATGCAGCCAATAGAACTCCATATGTTGTTTTAACAAGGACAAATTGTCAGATGAGACAGTCAGAAAATGTAGTCCATCAACAAAGGAGGTGGCATACAAAACACTCGTTCGACCTATACTTGAGTATTGCTCACCAGTGTGGGATCTGTACCAGGTTGGGATGACAGAGGAGATAGAGAAGATCCAAAGAAGAGTGGTGCGTTTCATCACAGGGTTATTTGGTAAGCGTGATAGCATTACTGAGATGTTAAGCAAACTCAAATGGCAGACACTGCAAGAGAGGCGCTCTGCATTGCGGTGTAGCTTGTTGTCCAGGTTTCGAGAGGGTGCGTTTCTGGATGAGGTATCGAATATATTGCTTCCCCATACTTATACCTCCTGAGGAGATCACGAATGTAAAATGTAAAATTAGAGAGATTCGAGCACGCACGGAGGCTTTCCGGCTGTTGTTCATCCCGCGAACCATACGCGACTGGAACAAGAAAGGGAGGTAATGACAGTGGCACATAAAGTGCCCTCTGCCACACACCGTTGGGTGCCTTGCGGAGTATAAATGTAGATGTAGATGTAGATGAACTTCGGGTGCAATTGAAACTAATGGTATAGGACCTTTACTCTTCACAAAGTACTTATATAAATGACATGATGAATGATATCAGAAATTCCTGGAGTTTATTTGTGCATAAAACAGTGTTCTATGGAGGAAATCCTCAATCCCAGAAAACTGAAGAGGAATGCAGAATGACCTGCAGAGCTTAAATACTTGATATAGGGTCTCTCAGTTGATTCTTGACATAAAGTGTTGTAACATTACATTCTATTTGGCAGAACGTCCCCTTATTGTTTTACATGACTGATGATCAGTCCCAGCCATTAAATATCTGTATGTTTGCATTAGAAAAATGGAGGTGAAATGACTACCTAAAACTAGTGGTAAGAAAAGAAAATACCCAACTGAGATTCGGAAGAGTTCCAAAGAACTCAGGTTACAAAACTTTTGTTCAACCAGTTCTTCACTGTGGATCATCAGTCTGTCATCCTTACCAATCAGGGTTAATAAAGCAGAAGGATTTGATTCCCAGATCAACAAGGTGTTTTGTAAAAGTTTCAATTAAGAAGCACAGGGGTGTCAGAGAGGCTCAGCCAGATGCAGTGGCAGGTGCAGTAAGAAAGATGGTGTACACAACAGTGTGATTTACTGATAAAGACTGGTGAATCAATGTTCAAAGAAAATTAGGCTACTTCCTTCCACATGTGTCTTACAAGTGACCATGATGGTAAAATCAAAGAAACTTGAACTCATTCAAGCTTATATACAGTGATGTAATGCTGTGAGGGCTAAAACATTGAAACAACATGTATTATTATTATTTATTATTATTATTATTATTATTATTATACAGTTTGTATGCAAATTTAACTTTGCTGTTTGTCAGGCATTTTATATCATTAGTTAAACAATAAAAATTTTTGGTGGAAGCAACGTGCACCCCTTTTTGTGTTACACACAGTGTTAATGTGGAGTAATGGATGTAAGTTGTTGTTCTGGTACTGTAAATATGTGCATCATTATTTCTTTGTAACTGTAGTGGATTATTAACAGCAAACTTCGTGAGGGAATTGATATACTGCTAATCGGTAGTCAAAATGCCTAACTCCTTAAAAGATGTCTACAAGATGATCATGGGTGAGCCTCACATATTGTTCTTACAGCATGTTTTTGAGCAACGAACACTTTTTTTCTTAATGTTGTATTACCCCAGAACTTTATTCCATATGATATTATTTAATGAAAATAAGCAAAATATGTCAACTTCCTGATATGCCCCTCCCCATGATTTGCAAAGATTCAAAATGCAAATGTGTGTGAACTGAGTTGTTTTTGGAGCTCCAAAATATATTTTTTTCCAGTTTAAATTCTCATCAATATGGACACCATTCTTCTTCTTCTTCTTTTTTTTTATTTTTTTTTTTTTTTTTTTACAACAACCCCCCCCCCCCCCCCCCCTCCTTTCCCATGTTACACATATCATTGGTGTAGTATGTGCAGAACTGAATACATTGTCTCTCTAAATTTGAAAGTGAGAACTGTCGCAGAAAACCACTGTGAACTACTGTGTTATGGTTAATATGAATCAGAACATTGTAATCGCCTTCAGTACAAAAATGTATACTTAGAACATACAGTTTTTCATTTTTGGTAATAGAGTGTCAAGTCAACATAAGTATTTTTTAAATAATAGTTATTTGCAAATTTACTAGCTATGCAACAGAGAGAAATGCACTTTGTTTTACTTATGTTACTTTTTTTGTCTTCTTAAGAAATGAGGAGGAGGGAATAATAAACTATATTGAAATAATGGTAAAAAGGAACATATGAACATCTAATTCTCAACTTAAATAATGCACAAAAGTTCCCCAGCAGCTCTTCAAAATAGTAATGTAAGTGTTTTGGGTTATTAACAGCACATACTTGTGTTTTGAACAACAGTGAAGTCAGTTTTTTTGTATCTAAAAGCAATTCTGGTGCCAATTTGAATAACAAATTAATGATTCATAATAACCATTAAATTTATATTTGATGTTAACATTATTCTCTTTTTCAGAAAAGCTTTTCTACTTGCATTTTACATCGCCTGTACTTCAACCATTATCAGTTATTTTGCTGCACAAGCACCAGATCTTCTCTACTATCTTTAGTGCCTCATTTCTTAAACTATTTCCATCAGCAACACTTGACTCAAATCAGTTACAATCCATCACTCTGGTTTTACTTTTGTTGCTGTTTACCTTATAACATAAGTACAAGGAAATACCTATTCCATTCACCTGATCTTCCAGTTCTTTGCCATCTCTGATAGAAATATAATGTTGTCAGCAAGCCTCTTTGCTTCTTCTTCTCCCTAAACTTTAATTCTTTTTCCAAATTTCTGCTTAGTTTCCTGCTTCTTCAATATAAAAAAGGCTACAAGTTTGTTTCACTCTTCTTTATCAATTAATGTGTAACATTCATATCCTCTATGACTTTCATAACAGCAGTAAAGTTTCTATGCAAATTACAGATAACATTTTAGTGTGTGTATTCCATCCCTGATAACTGCAGAATTCCAAAGAGTGTATTTCAAACCTATATTGTGCAACACATTTTCTAAACTTGTAAATGCTTGCATATGTAGATTTGCTTTTGTTCTTCCGAGACAGGCTGTTGGGTCAGTATTGTCTTGTGTATGTCATGTTTGTATCCTGCAACCACAACTTCTTGAACTCCATGACCAGTGTCTAGCCTACCTTTGTGATAAACATTCCACTCTGAATTTCGAATTTCCTAGTTTCGGCCAGCTTTCTGTTGCTAGTACTGGGTGGACATTATTGCCATTTATAAGTGAGACTAGTTCTGAGACCTTTTGATGAACAGTCGTGCAATTAACTAATAGCATATTAACATGTACTTTCTCCAAACTACTGCAATGAAATTTACTCTCTTTAGTTAATGGATCTAATATTATTTTCTCTCTTAAATGAGAATATAACACATTGGGACTGTGGAGGCATTTGTCCACCCTAAAGAAAACACAAGAGAATGCCCTGTATACTCTGCGATCCTAGTAACCAATACCTGTGTGTAATGGTAGTTGGAAGGGCAAACTTTAAAACAAAGGCTTTTTCATTGCAGCAGAATCTCTTCGCAAAATTTCAATCAACAATTTCCTCCAAATGACAAAACATTTTCTTACCTTCGACTTGTATAAAGGCAGAATGAACATCACTATAAAAGAAGATAAATCAGTCTTGCACCCTTTTGCAAGCACTTAAGTTTGAATTGTAGAGTCATGCTGAAAAGGAACTCCTCGAAATATTTTATCTGAAAACTGAAAGCATTTTAAATAAAACAAACATTATTAACATTCAACATCTTTATTTTTCATGTCTGCATAGTAATGCTAGATGCAAACAATAGTGCAGCCACAAAGAACAATAGCTTATTTCTCCACATTCAAGCAAACAACAAACATAGAAATGGTGCAATAAGCAGTAGAACACAATCTGAGGACAGGTACCTGCTGTGCTGTCCTTATATAGAGGAGAGCTCCAGCAGACGGTGTGATGGGTGCCATGCCATTTGCATAACTCGTGAGCGGCCTTTGGTGGCCAGCCCGCAAAGATGCCATTGGTGGAGTATTTGAGTGTAGCGTGTCAGAGGCCTGGTGCCGCAGCAGGTATCCAGATATGATATACAGGGTTATAGCACCCCTCCCCCCTTGGGGAAAAGGAGCTCCTCTTGATGTGCACTGGCTGATGACACATCCATGGCCCCCTTGGTGGGTGCCACATATGAAGACAGTGGCAGTGGGAGGAGATTCTGGGCTGGAATTGCTGAGTAGGGGCAGAAATGCCGCAGACGCGTACCATGACTGCCCCCCGAACCCCCCCCCCCCCCTTTTTTTTCCCTTCGCAAAGTACAGTACCATAAGGAAGGACTTGCAATAAGGGTGCTGGTATCGACATCTGGGTCCTCGCCTGCACTGACACAGTTTAACCCCTCAGTAAAAAAGAGACAAGAACTCAGAACACAGAGTAGCTAACTGGTAAGGGACATGGTCAGAAACGAGGTGCACCACATCCACAATGGAAAGCCAAAAACTTTGCAAGCATCCATACCGAACAAATTGTCAGCACAAGTATATTCCACTATTAGAAAAATTAAAGAGCAGACCACAGATTGATACACAGTGTGAGCTATAAATTGCCCCAAAATTGGAATATGCTGCTTCTTGTAACTCACCAGACATCTAGTGGCCAGAGACAATGCCAGAGATCCCAAGCTGATTTGAGTTTGTTAGTTCAGCAGTGTCACAGGTACATCCATGTCCATATGTAGTCGGAGCTCTTTCCCCATGCACTGTAATAAATGGTTTGTTGTTATTCATAAGCACTGGAGACATACAATTAACATCCATGTCCATATCTGCAGGAGAGGGCTGGGAATGACACAGTTGCTATACATCTTTTTCTACAGCTGTTGCAAGTTGTTCAGCATTCAGGACACATGGCTTTGTCATGTTGCACGAAACCCCAGTATGAACAAAATAGGAGTGTTGAGCAGTGCTGCTGCTGTGGTTATTGTTGTTTGGCACATCGCTGTCCAGCATAGTGTGCAGCCCGCATTTGTTCAGCTGCAGCTTCATCCTCCTCTTGAGAACCAACTACCACCTGATGATTGGGAACAGGAGCCACCGTGGCGACATCACATCAAGCCTCAATCCGGTCACCAGTAGATTCTCACATTGTACTGTGTGTTGCTGCACCTCCTTGTCCAGAGCCAACTGAATGATGGCACCATGGTCCGTAGAATCAGCATAGGACACCTGATGAGTATTGGTAGCAAACTGACATTGGCAATCATGGCTGCCCAGGGCTGTGGAGTTTGGCCACTGAAGCCTGGTAGGACTGGTGGGGCTGCTTATGACGATGATAGAACTGGATAAGAACAACAATGACATGCGTGCACTTATGGTGATAATTTGACAACAACGTACACATTTTGTTGAGTGATGCTTGTTCCTGGAGCAGGGCTAATTGAGCACAGCAGGTAGTAAATCCAAAGGGAAATACAAGAGAGGAACGAAACCTTATACATCAGTGACACCAAAACCAAGGAAGTGTTGCCGAAGCCGTTTCTCGTAAGCCTCCCAATCTTTGGCACCATCATCATAATGGGGAAAGAGCAGGGACTACACCAACTTCATAGAAGCCTACATAGTAAATGTTGCCAACAAATTTGTGATAGCAGCAGCTTTAAGAGTCTACTGCTGCCCGAGGAGAGATTGGAGTACTATCTTCATGGTGATAAGAGCTGTTAGAACAACCAACTAGACTGAGCGCAGTCAATTGTGTCATAATGCTATACACGAACAGTAGTGCAGCCACAAAGAACAAGAGTTTATTTATCCACATTCAAGAAAACAACAAACACAGGATCGATACAATAAGCAGTGGGACAAAACCTCATATAGAGGAGAACTCGATAGACGATACGGCAGATGCTGTGCCATGTGCACAAGTTGCAGATAGCCTCTAGTGGCTGGCCTGCACAGATGCCGTTTGCAGAATATTTGAATGTAATGTGCCGGCAGCCTGTTGCTGCAGCACATATCCGGGTATGATGTACAGGTTTTTAGCTGTTTACATATTTATTTCTCAACATGGTGACGAACAAATTTCTTCCAATGAGACACCAGTTTGTTGATGCTGTCACCGTAAAATGTTTGACTTTGTTGATATAGCCACAACCTAAACTCTGCTTGCACTGCTTCATCAGTTGAAGGTGTTCTTAAAGCTTTGGAAACAGATTACAGTCGGATGTTGCAAATGTCACAGCACTTGTATATGATCTGCTATTATCATGCTGAAGGGAAGGGTACTCTCATGTGTGAGCGAACTCTTCAAATTCAAAACTCGATTATAGCACACTGTTTCTGATACCGACATAATTATGTTACACATACCACCGTGTTGCACACTGCAATTCTGAGTCCTCTGAAGGCAGAGGGTTACAAATATGTAGACATGAAGAATAATGGTGTAGATTGTTAATAATGTTTGTTGTATTTAAAAATCATTAAGAGCTTTCACACAAAAAATTTGGGATATTACTCTTCAGCACACCTTCATAGATGCTGTAAGTGCTGGTCCACACTGCCATCCTTTAGTTGCAGGACGGAAAAGATTTCGAAATGGAAAATCAGTCTGTGTACAAAGAGGAATAAACTAGGCTGTCTAAAAAGCGTATTATTGCTTTAATAACAATAGCAGAGTATATTACCTAGCAGAACACCGAAGGGGTGTTGCTATGAAAAGAAATGGCACTACAGACCATTGGTCTTGGTTGTTAGGCCGTGTTACAAATGTCAGTCAGTTTGGTATCCCACCACTGAAATATCTTCACTGACCATTATGGCTCAGTTCGAAGTTGGACTCGTCACTGAATCCAATTCTACTCAAGTCAATGAAATACCAGTCTGAAGATGTATGTGGAGACACTACGTACAGAAATGGGATACCAGCCTGACTGTCGCCCAGTATTCGGTTCTCAATCATGGCACCCTTAGCACAGTGGCACATCGACAATATTCTACACCCTGTTTTGTTGTCCTTCATGGCAAGCCATCCTGGGCTTTCAGCATTTCAGCAAGATAATATGAGAGTTTCTGCTGTTTTTTTTTTTTTCCATGCTTGCCAAACCCTACCTTGGCCAGCAAGGTAGCTGGATCTCTCCCCAATTAAGAATGTTTTGAGCATTATGATGGGGCCAGGGAACTCCAACTAACTCGGGATTTTGATGTTCTGATGTGCCAGTTGGAAAGAATTTGTCATATCAACTCTATCAATTAGTAATTCCTTTGTAGTGTGTTGTTATTTTTTCCATAGATGTCAGAGGTGGACCAGCACATTATTAATGTGTTCAGTTTGTAAAGCTCATTTTCTTGAATAAATCATCCATTTTTTTTCAGAAACTGTAATCATTTGTTTATATGTACATACACATCACATCTACCAGACAGTGTCCTTGCCATGTTGTTACCCGCTTGATCACTCAAGCTAAGCAACATTGGACCTCGCTACTACTTGGATGGGTGAACACTTGGAGAAAATTGGGTGTTGTTGGTTTTAAGGACCGTGCAAGTTGCCCAAGTGGCCTCCAATTGAAAGACTTGCCCCAGGCCGTGGTGCCTCACAACATTTATTTTATCATATCTACCAATTTCCATCCCATTCTGATAAGAGACTGAACTTTATATATGGGTGGAGCATGTATAAAATCCATGTCAGGTCAGTTCTTCTTAGGTATTCTATTGTCTTTCAGTCATTTTGGTGAGATCATGGCTGCTACCCTTCTACTTCCTTTCCAGCATGAGTTAAATGCTCTGTCTGCAGGGATATTGATGTCAACTCGCCATTAAATTCTAACCCTTCCTTCATTACAAGCCTTCTTGACATTATAAAAAGCACCTATGAGATGTTACTTGTGCCACTGTTTCAAGGAGAATCTTTTCAAGTGATGAATAGTTGCCCATGAACCAATTTTGAAAGTATCATCTGGTTGAAGTAACTCGCTCAAGTCAACGTCTACATTTGTGTTCCACAAGCAACTTCACGGCATGCAGGCGGATGGTATGTATTGTGCCAAACTTATTTCCTCTCTTCATATTTCATGTGTTGAAGTCTTTGGTAAGAAAGACTGTCAATACCCCTCTATATGGACCTGAATTTCTCTAATTTACTGTTTTAGTCAATTTGTGATATGTGTGTTTGTGTTACTTCTTTGGCTCATTTTGGAATCTGGGCTCCTAACACTTTTTATGGTGATGCACATTGTCTTGTAACTTCTCCTGCCACAGTTTGTTGATAATTTCTGTGATGATGCAGTCATGTTGAATAAACAAAGCTGCACCAAAAAGTTTGGTTCTTTTTTTAATCTTTTCTGTCTCTTTATTAACCCAACTTGGTAAGGATCTCTAACTGACAAACAGCTCTCGAGATTTATCAAGCAGTTGTTGTGGAAGTGACCTGTAAGATGTGAATGACACTTCCTTTGCAATCTTCCAGTAGATCCGAGTCTGACATCAACATTCCTTGGACCTAGACTTTTGTGTCAGTACAACATATATGGCTCTGGACAGATACTTTTAGATACTGGAAACTTCTGACTTATTCAGTGATTGTTTGCCAATTGCATAGTCAAATGTTATCATATCTTTTTTCTATGTATGCGTTTTGTAATATTTATTTATGTACAAAGCCAGATGCCAATTTTTGCACCAAGCACTTGTCATCCACAAGTCTCTGTATTTTCTATTAACTTGAGAAATATTTATTTTTCCTTTTATTTAGATGTCTCAGCTTTCTGTACTGGCTGATATAATTATGGCCTTAATAATCGATTGTGTCACAGGCAGGAAATCTCTAGTTACTTCAGAGAGAGGAGCAACATGTATGGCTCATGCTCTATTGAAATGAAATCCAGCTGTCATTCTCTCTGTACATTTTCTGGATTTCTGGAGTAAAAATATAAGATCCAATATGTAATTTGCTGATAGGGTGCAAATATAATCTGGTGTTTTGTGCACCTCATCACCTGGAGATGTTGAAGGCACACAATAAGCGTGTGTTGCTGAGTAGTCTGACTTTGCTGCAAATTATGCCAATCTGTGATAGCTGTCAGGGAACACATATACGAAATCAGAACTTTTGTATTGGCTCTCTCATATTTTCCTGAAGTATTATCTATTGTTTTACTCTTGCACTCCAAAATTTTGTGAGGTTTTCTGCTGTCCACCAAACAAGTTGCCTCTTATGTTGACTGGAAGACATTGCAATGGCTTGGGCCTTTCAGCTGCCACCACTGTCATGGTGTTGTTGTCCCTCTTCTCTTGTGGTCCTTCACATTGCATGCTGGACTCAAAATGCAAAGTCCAGTGTACAGACATAAGTGTTGCATTTGTTACTGTGTTAGGTGCTGTGAGAGTCAGCCTGCTCTGTAGAAATTTGCGTGTGGTTACATTTTTTTTAGTACACGTATTGAAACTTATCAGTTTACACCTCCTGTTCCCTAGCTATTGGTGAGAAATTGTGTAAAAACATCTTTCTTTATCATAACAGGACAATGGTAGTATATTTATAAATGTTACTCATTTTATTACAGTAGTAACAAAAGAGAAAAACTATAGAGAAAATCACAAAAATTGAAATAAAATAAAATAAAATCTTATGCCCCAGGCACAATGTGTACAAAACTCTTACCAGTTAGCAAATTAATTCTAACTTAAACGTTACTAATGATTGATTCTGCATCAGCCTTCATAAAATTGATTTACAGCATCCTGTATACAAACTGTTTGGGATTTCTACACTGAAGAGCCAAAGAAAGTGGTACACCTGCCTAATATTATGTAGGGCTCCCGTGAGCACGCAGAAGTGGCGCAGCACGATGTGGCATGGGCTCGACTAATGTCTGAAGTAGTGCTGGATGGAACTGACACCATGAATCCTGCAGCGCTGTCCATAAATCCGTAAGAGTATGAGGGAATGGAGATGTCTTCTGAACAGCACATTGCAAGGCGTCCCAGATACACTCAATAGCATTCGTGTCTGGGGAGTTTGGTGTCCAGCGGAAGCGTTTAAACTCAGAAGAGTGTTCCTGGAGCCACTATGTAGCAATTCTGGATATGTGGGATGTCGCATTTACCTGCTGGAATTGCCCAAGTCCATCGGAATGCACAATGGACATGGATGGATGCAGGTGATCAACAGGATGCTTACGTACGTGTCACCTGTCAGAGTCATACCTAGATGTTTCAGGGGTCCCATATCACTCCAACTGCACATGCCCCACACCATTACAGAGCCTTCACCAGCTTGAACAGTCCCCACTGATATGCAGGGTCCATGGATTCATGAGGTTGTCTCTATACCTGTACACGTCCATCCGCTCGATACGATTTGAAACGAGACTCATCCGGGCAGGCACCATGTTTCCAGTCATCAACAGTCCAATGTCAGTGTTTATATGCCCAGGCAAGGCGTGAAGTTTTGCATCGTGCAGTCATCAAGGGTACACAGGTGAGCCTTCGGCTGTGAAAGCCCATATTGATGATGTTTCATTGAATTGTTCGCACACTGTCACTCCTGTTGATGACCCAGCATTTAAATCTGCAGCAATTTGCAGAAGGGATGCACTTTTGTCATGTTGAGCGATTCTCTTCAGTCATCGATGGTCCCGTTCTTGCAGGATCTTTTTCCGGCTGCAGCAATGTCGGATATTTGATGTTTTACCAGATTCCTGTTATTCACGGTACACTCATGAAATGGTCGAAGAGGAAAATCCCCACTTCATCACTATCCCAGAGATGCTGTATCCAATCACTCATGCACCGACTGTAACACCACTTTCAAACTTCCTTAAATCTTGATAACCAGGCATTGTAGCAGCAGTAGCCAATCTAACAACTGCACCAGACACTTGTTGTCTTATATAGGTGTTGCTGACTGCAACAACATATTCTGCCTGTTTATATATCTCTGCATTTGAATATGCATGCCTAACCAGTGTGTTTTGCACTTCAATGTATTTTCTAAAACTGTAATTGCCAATTTTTTGTTTTGTGATATGCAGTTTTAAATGAAAATTATGTAGTACACACAGTGTATTGTACACCAACTGAGTCTGCCTGAACTAACAATAAATAACATATTAATTCCAGTTACAAACAAAAATACAATGTATGCTAATGACCTGAACATTATGACTACCTGCTTAATAGTGTGTTAGTCCACTTTGGAATACAGTACTGCAATGATTAAGCTTGACATGGGGTCTACAAATTCTTGGTTGGTTTTTGGTGGTATGCAGCACCAGATGTATAGGCACAGGTCACATAATTCCTATCAGTTGTGGGCCAGAAGTTTTAGGAGCTTTAGGGCATAGAGCTGGCATCCACTAATGTCCCAGGTATGTACAATTGGGTTCAGATCATGCGAATTTGATGGCCACGACATCAGCATGTTTCCTTAACCAAAGTAGCATGTTTCTGGCCTTGTGACATTGACAGTTTTTCTGTTGGAAGCTGGCATTGCCTTTGGGGAAGACATTAAGCATGAATATATGCATATTATCCACAGTAATGTTCACATAGTTCACATCTGTCATGTTGCCTTCATTTACTATCACAGGTCTCATGGAAGCCCGGGTGAATGTCCCCCTGGATGATGGTGTATCTGGACAAGATTATCAACCTAAAGTAACAAGAAATGTGATTCATCTGACTAGATGGCATGTTTCTGTTGATCTAGGGTCCAAACTCAATGATCCCATTGTCACTGGACTCATAATTGACAATATTTTTGACTCAACAGAGGATCCCGTTGGAGTCTTCCATAGCAGAGCTCCATTTTCAACAGTGTGCGCTGAGTGGGTTGCTCCGAAACACTTGTGGACCCACCAGTTGTACACTGTTGTCATGTCTGCCATATATCACTGCCTCTCCTGCTTTACAGAGCAGGCAAGCCCCCAAGTCCCACTTTCTGTAATTAGATCATGGACGTCCTACATCTAGTAATGCACTCATGGTTCCATTGTCCTTCAACCACTGTACATAGATGCTCCTGATAGTAGTGCACAGACAACCAACCGGATTGCTGTTTCTGTGATGCTCCTTCACAGGTGCCAGGCCACAACAATCTGGCCTTTGTCAAAATGGGTTTTGTCAGTGCATTTCTCCATTTGCAGTCCAAATCATAGCTTGAATGCGTGTCTATTCTTCTCTGCTCTACTTATATACTTTCCTTACTGCATCACATGCCCGCTTTGCTACCAGCCGGTATCCATCGTAACTATTCATAATGCTCTTAACATTTTGGTTCCTTGGTCTATAAGAGGAGAGTGGAAACAGCTGTTTAATACATGTGTTCATTATATTAGGTGACAATATGTGTATTTAATGGTGTCTGAAAATTAATGTCTTCCTCTGTAACCCAGTGGTCAGCATGTCTGGCTGCTATGTAGAGGACCAGGATTACATTCTTGGTACTGCCTGGAATTTTTCCCTTAATGGGAGGACTGGAATGTGGTGCATGTGGCCTTGTGATACCAGTTGTTGAGCTACTTGAGTGAGAAGTAGGTCAAGAAAGTTGACAGCTAGGAGAGTGGTGAGCTGACCTTATGACCCTCTGTACTGCTTCCTTTGCACTCTCTCTCTCTCTCTCTCTCTCTCTCTCTCTCTCTCTCTCTCTCTCTCTCTCTCTGTAAATAATAGTGATAATCTGATAAGAGCTCGACACTTCAGCTATTTGCCTTTCACTGTGCCCTGAACCTTAGCAGAATCTTGTGGAATATTAGATTGCCGTTCTTGTTTATAGTTGCCCAGAAATGACAAAGACCCAATATTTTTGGCTCTCATATTATTGTTTAAAGGACACTGCAGTACCACATGATGTGGTTTATTGACCTCTCCACATGAAATCTGTCTGATTGTCTTTTGCAGGTTATATACAGATAGAGATACCATGATCCATGTTCCTTTATGCATTGGATCATGCCTGTACTTGGATTCGTATAACCCAGTTTATTTCTTTCTCAGATACCTGGGAGCAGTTCAAAATCATATTGGCAAGACTCCATATTGTCCCAGTTTCTTTTGTCTCATACCAGTTCTCATGGAGTTAAATTGATGTGGTTCTTTTCACCGTGATCTGTGTCACCTTCTCAATACCCACTTTACACAACTGATAGTCCCGGATTAAAGCTGTGCATTATACGAAGAGTGAGGAAAAGTGATAGTTGGGCAACCAATGTTGTGCCACTTTTTGTGCGCAAGTATGGTGGGACAACAGAATGCCACAGCAGTGTGTGACGAACATACTCTGAGACCACCACAATATCACAATCAGCAGGGAGAGCTGTTCTGCACACGAGTAGTGGAGTTCATAAATTTAATATGTTTGTCAAGAAATAATGTGAATATTTGAATGTACCTGTTTAAGAGTTGTTTGTGCAATTTCTTTTTAGGTGTGTCGTATGTTGACATTGCTGTACTGAAAAGAAGCAAAATGGTTGTTGTGAGTAATGTGGCCGCATAGGCAGTGCTTCATCATTTGCATTTTTAAGGGAAATCAGTGTAGGAAATTCAGGATGAAATAGTGCTTATGGATGGGATAATGAACTAGCATATGAGATTGTGGAAAAGTGGATAATATTATGGAAAGGAAAGTTGCTACACACCATATAGAGGAGATGCTGAGTCGCAGATAGGCACAACAAAAAGGTTTTCACACTTAAAACTTTTGCCCTATAGTCTTTGTCAACAATAGACACACACATTCGCACACACACTCACACAACTGCAACTTACACACAAGACTGCAGCCTCAGCCAATTGAAACCACACTGCGAGCAGCAGCACTAGTGCATGTTGGGAGTGGTGACTGGGTGGGGGAAAGGAAGAGGCTGGGATGGGAGGGGAAGGGATAGTATGGTGAGGATGGTGGACAGTGAAGTCCTGCATTTTGGGTGGCGGGCAGGTGAGTGATGTGTGTGTGTGTGGGGGGGGGGGGGGGGGGATTAGCTAACAGAGAAGGAGAGAAATGGACATAAATAGAAATAAGACTGGGTGTGGTGGAGTAATGACGGCTGTGTAGTGCTGGAATGAGAGCAGGGAAGGGGCTGGATGGGTGAGGACAGCGAATAACGAAGTTTGAGGGCAGGAGGGTTACGGGAACGTGACAAGAATGCCTCTTTTTCCCCATCCAGTCGCCACTCCCATCATGCACTGGTGCTGCTGCTCGCAGTGTGATTTCAGTTGCCTGAGACTGCAGTCGTGTGTGTGAGAGTTGCGTTTGCATGAGTGTGTGTGTGTGCATATGTATGTCTATTGTTGACAAACACCGTTGGCCAAAAGCTTTAAGTGTGAAAATCTTTTTGTTGTGTCTATCTGCAACTCAGCATCTTCGCTATATGGTGAGTAGCAACTTTTCTTCTCATAATATTATTACATTTCATCCAGGATTTTCCATTGTTTGAAAAGGGATAAGGTTGTTTCAGTATGGTCACATAGATCTAAGTACACCAAGACATGGAAGACCGTCTCTAACAGGGGAAATGTTAGTTGTAGCAGAGAAGGAGACTTTTGTGTTGTCTTAGGTGCATTACCACCTAACAAATCTGAGAAAGGCTGATATTAACGCAGAATCAGTGTCCAAAATCCTGCACAAAATATTGCACATGACAAGAGTATTGCTATAACAGATTTCTCATTTTTTATCATCCATTCAAAGGGACCAGTACAATATCTGCATTGGAAATGTTGAGAATGTGCAAGGAGGCATGTTATTCAGCCATTGGACCACAGTGAACAAATGTTGGTTTCATCATTATGACACATAAATGAATGAAAGTTGCTAACAGTGGAAAAACAGAATTTCCCCCACCAAAGAATGCAGGGGTACTGTCGCCTTCCAGAGGATTGGGGGATTTTTGAGGAAATAAGAGGTCATTATGGCCCACTATTACCAAAATTTTCTCACCAGGATGCAGCCTGAGATCAAACAGAAGGAAAGAGGAAGATTACAAAAAAATGTGTGACTCCTGCATGACTGTGTGCCAGTTCACACCAGTGAAAAAACTGTCTCTTTATTTATACTTAGCCTATTAAATCTTAGAGTATCTGCCTCATTTGCAAGATGCTGCCCTGCTAATCATTGTGGCTTTGGAAATTGTCCAGAGACAAACAGGATTTCTAGATTCATGGCATGTGATTGGTATACATTGTTTGGAAAAGAAAAGTGTTAACTCACAGGATTCTTATGTAGAGCAGGAATAATTAATGTGCAAACATTGAGATTTAAATCTTTTTGTGTAATGGTATTAACTGTACAAATGCCTATCACACTTTGAATATTGAAAGGACTCTCTGATGTTATTAATCTGCAACATGACAGTAGTCAAATGCCAGCAGAGTTTCTCTGAAGATATTGACTGCTGTCTTGTGAACAAAGGATTTTTATCCCTCCAGTGCTGCTTTGAGCCATTCTCTTCCTTGCCAGCCTGCTTCCAGTCCTTCTACAATCGTGTGCATTCAGAAGCACTGATTTGTTTCATATGCTTTGCTCTATCAGATCACTACAGTGCTCTGACCCCTCAGTTCTACTACACTATAATGTAGCCTTAGCCTTGCCTGTACATTCACAGATACATATGGTGTTTAAGTATGTGATGAAACATTAAGTTTATCATTTGGGTTGGTTGGGTTGTTGGGCGGAGAAGACCAGACAGCGAGGTCATCGGTCTCATCGGATTAGGGAAGGACGGGGAAGGAAATTGGCTGTGCCCTTTCAAAGGCACCATCCCAGCATTTGCCTGGAGCGATTTAGGGAAAGCACGGAAAACCTAAATCAGGATGGCCGGACATGGGATTGAACCGTCGTCCTCCCGAATGCGAGTCCAGTGTGCTAACCACTGCGCCACCTCGCTCAGTTATCATTTGGGCAGTTGTTTTCAGAGCTGAAGTAAATTATGTAGCGAAAACTGAGGCTGTCTTCCCAATAATATTTTCTATGAAACATGTTCAGAAAGTAAGTGTTCTAGATTTTTATATTTGTTTTTAGAAAAAGTGCAATTGACATAAATTACAGGATATATACTTGTTGACTCTTTTTCCACATAATTGTCATCCCATTCAGTGCATATGGTGAGATGTTTCACAAGCTTCTGTATGCCCTCCTCAAATAACTCTCCTGCCAGCTCCTTCACCCATTTCAGAACCTCGTTTTGCACCTGGTAATCGGTTGAAAATTTAAAACTACTCATGTATTCCTTTAGGATGGTGGAAAGATGGTAATCTAAAGGTGCCAAGTCAAGGGAATATGGGAGGTTTTTCAAAACATGCCAACCAAATGAGTCCAAGAGTTCCGTGGTGGCTAAGGCCATGTGAGGATGGATGTTGTGCAATAAGCACACTCCGCTCATCAGCATTCCTCTCCTTTTGTTTTGAATGCTCCTTTTGATTTTTTTTAGGATGTCACACTGTTGTTGTTCATTGACGATCTCCCCCCGAGGCATAAATTTGACCAAAATTATGCCTTTTCGGTCCCAGAACACTGAGGCCATGACTTTTTTTCTTGAAATTGTGGCTTTGAATTTTTTGGCTGATTGATGTGATGCCACTCTGACAACTGTCTTTTGGTCTCAGGTGTATCATGTCCTATCCATATTTCATCTCCAGTCACAGTAGAGCTCACAAAATCCTCACCTTCCAATTCAGGTCACTCAAGAAATTCAAGGGCACAATTGACCCATTTTTTCTTGTTCTGCTCTGTCAGCTGTTTTGGGACCAACTTGTGCATAGTATCCAGTATCTCATCATTTCTGTGAGAGTGTCAGTAAGTGTGTTCTGGAGAGTTGTGGAAACATTGCAGAAATTTCATCAACTGTCAATTGGTGGACTTCACCGACTGTTCCCTTGACTTTTTGCACCAACTCATCAGTCAGAATTGTAGGTCTTCCACTACTGTTCATCATGAACATCTGTTCTGCTTCAACTAAACTCTCTATACCACTTAAACCCACACATTCTGTTCATAGCACCCTCTGTGTAAACAATATTGACATGTGAAAAAATTTCAGTACTCATTTATTCTGCTCATAGCAATCACTCCATAAACAATATCGATATTTGAAAAAATGTTGGTAAGTGTTAGTCCCTTTGTGATTAGGAAGCATGTGGGTCGCACTTGGTGGAATTTCTTATCGACATCTTTCACTTGCCTAGACACTACAGTGTGAGTTTACATACTACCATATTTCTGCAATGTTTCCTCTCATCAAGGGATCTCCCCCTACCACTCAGTGTTGCCATCTGTCAAACAAAGAAAAAAGAAAAAAAAAAAAAACACCACATCCCATTATGATCATGGTACACTTGAACATGCCTTGTATATTGTATTGCAGTTTGGTGACCTGCAACACTTACGTTTTTGATGTCACTCACATCTTGATGGAAGCAAGTTTGTGATTGTATTTTAATAATTAAACGTAAAATTCTTCTCACCCATACTAATGCTGTTATTCACCTTAAAATCTGGCTACATATATTATTTTAATATGGTCAGATTGAAGAGAATTGGCATTATAAGTGTGGTTGAGCTGAAATATGTTCTTAAATTCTTGTTGTTGTTGTTGTTGTTGTTGTTGTTGTCTTCAGTCCTGAGACTGGTTTGATGCAGCTCTCCATGCTACTCTATCCTGTGCAAGCTTCTTCATCTCCCAGTACTTACTGCAACCTACATCCTTCTGAATCTGCTTAGTGTATTCATCTCTTGGTCTCCCTCTATGATTTTTACCCTCCACGCTGCCCTCCAATGCTAAATTTGTGATCCCTTGATGCCTCAGAACATGTCCTACCAACCGGTCCCTTCTTCTTGTCAAGTTGTGCCACAAACTCCTCTTCTCCCCAATTCTATTCAATACCTCCTCATTATTTATGTGATCTACCCATCTAATCTTCAGCATTCTTCTGTAGCACCACATTTCGAAAGCTTCTATTCTCTTCTTGTCTAAACTATTTATCGTCCATGTCTCACTTCCATACATGGCTAGACTCCACACAAATACTTTCAGAAACAACTTCCTGACACTTAAATCTATACTCGATGTTAACAAATTTCTCTTCTTCAGAAACGCTTTCCTTGCCATTACCAGTCTAAATTTTATATCCTCTCTACTTTGACCATCATCAGTTATTTTGCTCCCCAAATAGCAAAACTCATTTACTACTTGAAGTGTCTCATTTCCTAATCTAATTGCCTCAGCATCACCCAGCCTATTTCGACTACATTCCATTATCCTTGTTTTGCTTTTGTTGATGTTCATCTTATACCCTCCTTTCAAGACACTGTCCATTCTGTTCAACTGCTCTTCCAAGTCCTTTGCTGTCTCTGACAGAATTACAATGTCAATTGGCGAACCTCAACATTTTTATTTCTTCTCCATGGACTTTAGTACCTACTCCGAATTTTTCTTTTGTTTCCTTTACTGCCTGCTCAATATACAGATTGAATAACATCGGGGACAGGCTACAACCCTGTCTCAGTCCCTTCACAACCGCTGCTTCCCTTTCATGCCCCTCAAATCTTATAACTGCCGTCTGGTTTCTGTACAAATTGTAAATAGCCTTTCGCTCCCTGTATTTTACCCCTGCCACCTTTAGAATTTGAAAGAGAGTATTCCAGTGAACATTGTCAAAAGCTTTCTCTGAGTCTACAAATGCTAGAAATGTAGGTTTGCCTTTCCTTAATCTATTTTCTAAGATAAGTCGTGGGGTCAGTATCGCCTCATGTGTTCCAACATTTATGCTGAATCCAAACTGATCTTCGCCGAGGTCAGCTTCTACCAGTTTTTCCATTTGTCTGTAAATAATTTGCGTTAGTATTTTGCAGCTGTGACTTATTAAACTGATAGTTCGGTAATTTTCACATCTGTCAACACCTGCTTTGTTTGGGATTGGAATTATTATATTCTTCTTGAATTCTGAGGGTATTTCGCCTGTCTCATACATCTTGCTCACCAGATGGTAGAGTTTTGTCAGGACTGGCTCTCCCAAGGCCGTCAGTAGTTCCAATGGAATGTTGTCTACTCCCGGGGCCTTGTTTCGACTCAGGTCTTTCAGTGCTCTGTCAAACTCTTCACGCAGTATCATATCTCCCATTTAATCTTCATCTACATCCTCTTCCATTTACATAATATTGTCCTCAAGTACATTGCCCTTGTATAGACCCTCTATATACTCCTTCCACCTTTCTGCTTTCCCTTCTTTGCTTAGAACTGGGTTTACATCTGAGCTCTTGATATTCATACAAGTGGCTCTCTTTTCTCCAAAGGTCTCTTTAATTTTCCTGTAGGCAGTATCTATCTTACCCCTAGTGAGATAAGCCTCTACATCCTTACATTTGTCATCTAACCATCCCTGCTTAGCCATTTTGCACTTCCTTAAATTCTTAGGTGATTTTTTTACAGCAAGGACATGACATTCCTGCTGTCACATGAACTTTTGAACTCTACACCACTCTCATCTTAACCTCATCTCGTGAGAGGATAGATGCCAGTTAAACAAATGTCAGAAAATCAAATGCAGCCGGTCAGTTTGTTGAGGCATGCTGAATGCTATATCTTGTATGAGTTATATTTATAAATAAATTTACAGCTATATCTTATGTTAGTTCGACATCTGGCTACATGAGAAAGTCATGCAGCTGATAATTTATTCTAAGCGTGAAGTCTTATTTAGTGTTCATATCAGATTAACATTAGGTATAGTTGAAGCAGAAGATTTATGCCGAAGCCGTACCCAACTTTTGTCATAGTTTGCTCCAGCATTGCAGTGCAACTGGAATTGACCCAGATACTTTCACTGTAGGCAGCTCTCACACGTACAAAATGACATTGTGACCTTTTCTCTGTTTCTATTTATGTAATTTTTGAGTTGTAAAGAGAAGTTTAATTAAAAGTATATTTGATTTGGTATCATTCTGAAATACACACATTTGAGAACTGCAAATGTAAAAATTGAATTTTAAATAGTAATGAAAAGAAATTGAACATACAAGTGTGAACTGGGAGGTTAAAGAGTATTACATGGGAAGTATGCAGCTCAAAAGGGGCCAAAACCAAATAAAAGCAAATTTAACTTTTTGCCAAATAATACCTCACTTTTAACTCATGTGAAACTGCTGATCATTAATGTCTGTTACATGATATTGTTTCTTCAGTGACGTGGGCTTCTGCAGTTCTTTAAATGTTGACTGTACACAAACAAAGAGTCTCAGAGCTAAAGGGCCTTAATTGTGGTAGAACAGACACATTTCCGTGTTTTAAAATAATTTTTGTTCATTTTTAGCTGTCTGATCTCGACTGCTTCCATTATTAGTAACATTGTATTTCATATTGTAACACAGAGTGGTGTGAAGACATCATCTAGTGAAGTAGCACACCATTAATACTGTCTTTGAGTGTTGCAGGCATGTGTCTGCCACTTACAAAATTTTCCGTGGGACATATTCATAATTTGGGAGGGCGAGGTGGAGTGGGTTACATCAGCCCACATTTCAAATAACCTGCCATTCATTTTGCCAAATGGAAATTCTGTCCAAGTCACCCTGAATCTCCCTAGTCACTTAACGATGATACTTTCTCATACACAGCAGCACTGTCAGTGAGCAGTCTCAGATTACTGTCTGCTGGTCCTGTCACACTGGCGTTACCTTTTTCTTTGATAAACACTTGCCATCCATGTCATTGTACTAGGTCTTATCACTCTAAAACTTTTTGGATCAGTGGCAGACTAGAGAACCTAATATGTGTACTTGAATCTGTAGTAACATTCTACACTTTGATACACTTTTTGGAAATACGGTAACTGCCTGTTGGCCTGCACCCACGGTTCGCAGTATTGCCTGAGAACCTCAAGCGCCTGTCCTTTAGATTGGAGCTACATTCTCATTTTATTAGGGAGCAGCAATGCCAGCCATTAAACTGTAGGAAATTTTCCATGTTTAAATGAACAAGTTGGCTAAACTGTAGCAGTGTACTGCATGGAGGCCCTAGTGCTGCTACATTGAGTGTCTCATTTTGCTGCATTTCTTTGTGCATTGGAAGTTGGATCAGATGAAGAGCCCCATAGTACAAATGTGTGTCGTCTGCTCCATATCTCTCAAGGTCTCGTGCAACTCTCATTAAAGATGCTGAATTCATTTGCTGTATGGATCTGAAGGACCTTAATTCATGAAACAGCAGAACAGCTAAGACTTCAATCCCAGATATGGAGATCATAAGTCAGTTGTTGCTGGCAGTCCTTACACATTGTTTTGCCTATCATAGTGGTAATCTGGTGCGGACTTCAGTAGTGTGTAGCGCCAATAAGTCATATGACTCTAGCACTTTGAGGTTATGTTGTTTGTGGTCTCTTCTGAATGGAAAGATAACTATAGAACAATGTTTGTTTTGCTAACATGGTGAAAACATTACTATAATTACAGTGAGTTTGTGATTTGTTTTCCGAACATCCAACCTGCACTCGACAACGTATTCGCAGATTAAATTAAAGGTTTGAAGAGATTGGGTCGGCAGCTGAGCTTCCTCATCCAGGCAGGACAAAGTATGTTACTGCAGAAGAGGATCTTAATGTTATTGCTCAGTTTTTTGTGCAGTCACCTACTAAATTTCAAAAAAAGCATTCGGTGAGTATGTAATAGCAAGAAATAGTATGAAGGATTCAGAAAAAACCTCTTGTTGTGACCATATAGAATTGCTTTACTTCAGGGCCTAAATGAAGATGATCTGGACAGGCAAGTGGAATTCTGTGAGTTGAACACAATCCACAAGAGAAGCTGATACCAAGTTTTACAAAACCCTACTTTTAAACAGTGATGTGACATTTAAGGTGAATGGCAGATTGAACAGATACAACCGTATCCACAGGGATTCTACGAATCCCCGTTTGGTGAAGGAGAGAGAGTAAAATTCTCCTGGCTTGAGTGTATTGGCAAGGGATTTCAGCAGTGGGCTGATCCAAGTCTTATTTTTTTAAAGGTACTGCCAATTTTGTAAATTATCCACATATGCTTCAAAAAAGTGTTGTTAGATCTGGAAAATAGTCCATTTTTTGAACATCAGTAGGTGGTTAAGAAAAAGTTGTTGTCATATCAACATGGAGCACCCTCACATTATATAGCATTTGTGAGAGACTTTCTAAATGAAAACTTTGATGAATGGATTGGCAAATAGGCACTATTGAATGACCTTCCACAGTCCTCAGATATCACAGCTGTGCATTTTTTAGTCTGGGGTATGCCAAAAAATTAGTTTCATTCCACCCAAATGTGTGCTGTTGAGCATTTGAAGGAATGAATGCAACCAGGATTTGAAAACCTACAGTCCAGCAAGTTTTGTGACAAAATTTTTAATTCAGTATTGAAAAGATGCAACGTTTGCATGGAAGAACATGTAAACAATTTTGGGCATTTTTTGTCGGTTCACTGAACTCTGCATCGTACTTCTGTGTTGATAGTAAATTTGTATTTTCATTTGCTTAGTTTTATTGTCGAAATGCATTTTTGACAACTGACTTATTCCCCACTCTGTACATTGAAATTTGTTCTATGCCAAATCCCACTATGTCATTCTTCGTGCAGATCCCAGATGATGATATTGCTTGTACTGAGTGCTGAAAGAGGGTACTGATGTATGTGGAGAAGAATGTGTATGCATGTCACACCTGTGAAGAGCTGCTGCCAAATGACAACTCATACCTCCAGCCTCAGCACAGGGACAAGGTAGAGGTTTGGTGTCTGTAAGAACCTGTGGCCTGACAAATCCCCTAATGCTGGATGGTGCCATTGACATTTAGATATGTAAATGCTGCTAACTGGTGTAATTAGATCTACATCTACGTGATTAGTCTGCTGTTCACAATAATGTGCCTGGCAGAGGGTTCGATGAACCACCTTCAAGCTGTCTCTCTACCGTTCCACTCTCGAATGGTGCATGGGAAAAACGAGCACTTAAATTTTTCTGTGTAAGTCCTAATTTCTCTTATTTTATCGTGATGATCATTTCTCCCTATGTTGGTGGGTGTCAACAGAATGTTTTCGCAATTGGATTGAAATTTCATGAGAAGATCCCATCGCAACAAAAAACACCTTTGTTTTAATGATTGCCACTCCAGTTCACGTATCATGTCTGTGGCACTATCTCTCCTATTTCATGATAATACTAAACGAGCTGCCCTTCTTTGAACTTTTTCGATGTCAACCATCAGTCCCACTTGATGTAGATCCCACACCGTTCAGCAATACCCCAGAATAGGGCGGACAAGTGTAGTGTGAGCAGTCTCTTCAGTAGATCTGTTGAACCTTCTGAGTGTTGTGCCAATGAATCACAGTCTTTGGTTTGCTCTACCCGCAACATTATCTATGTGATTGTTCCAATTTAGGTTATTTGTAATTGTAATCCCTAAGTATTTAGTTGAATTTACAGCCTTCAGATTTGTGTGACTTATTGCATAATAAAAAATTTAGCAGATTTCTTTTAGTACTCATGTGAATAACTTCACACTGTTCTTTATTCAGGGTCAACTGCCACATTTTGCACCATACAGATATCCCATCTAAATCATTTTGCAATTCATGTTGATCATCTGATGACTTTACAAGATGGTAAATGAAAGCATCATCTGCAAATAATCTAAGAGAGCTACTCAGATTGTCTCCTATGTCGTTAATATAAGTCAGGTACAATAGAGGGCCTATAACACTTCCTTTGGGAACGCCGAATATTACTTCTGTTTTACTCGATGACTTTCCATCTATTACTATGAACTGTGTCCCTTCTGACAGGAAATCACGAATCCAGTCATACAACTGAGGTGATATTTCGTAGGCACGCAGTTTGGTTAAAAGACACTTGTGAGGAATGGTGTCCACAGCCTTTTGGAAATCTAAAAATATGGAATCAATTTGACATCCCCTGTTGATAGCACTCATTACTTCATGAGTATAAAGAGCTAGTTGTGTTTCCCAAGAACAATATTTTCTGAATGTGTGCTGACTGTGTGTCAATAAATTGTTTTCTTCGAGGTACTTCACAATGTTCAAATACAGTAATGTTCCGAAACCCTACTGCATACTGTGGGCTTGTAATTCAGCGTATTACTCCTACTTCCATTTTTGGGTATTGGTGTGACTTGAGCAATTTTCCAGTCTTTAGGTATGGATCTTTCTGTGAACGAGCGGTTTATATAATTGCTATGTATGGAGCTATTGTATCAGCATACTCTGAGAGGAACCTGACTGGTATACAATCTGGACCGGAGGCCTTGCCTTTATTAAGTGATTTAAGCTGCTGTGCTATTCCGAGGATGTCTTCTTCTATGTTTCTTATCTTGGCAGTTGTTCTTGATTGGAATTCTGAAATATTTACTTCATCTTCTTTGGTGAAGGAGTTTCGGAATACCATGTTTAATAACTCTGCTTTAGTGGCACTGTCATCAGTGACTTCACCATTGATATCGCACAGTTAAGGTATTGATTGTGTCTTGCCATTGGTGAGCTTTATGTATAACCAGAACTTCTTTGGGTTTTCTGCCAGATTCCGAGACAGAGTTTCATTGTGGAAATTATTAAAACCATCTTGCATTGAAGCACATGCTGTATTTTGAAATCCTGCAAAACATTGCCAATCTTGGGGATTTTGCGTTCTTTTAAATTTGTTATGCTTTTTTGGTTGCTTCTGCAATAGCGATCTGACTCATTTTGTGTACCATGGGGGATCAGTACCATCACTTATTAATTTATGTGGTATATATCTCTCAGTTGCCGTCGATACTATTTCTTTGAAATAATTCCTCATCTTCTCTACACTTGCATGATCAGAACGGAAGGTGTGGAGACTGTCGCTTAAAAAGGCGTTAAGAGCATTTTTATCAGTTTTTTTAAATAGATGTACTTCGTTTCTTTTTATGAGGGTGTTATGGTATTCAGCCTAGCAGCAACTGCCTTGTTGTCGCAAATCCCTGTAACCGTTGTGATACTTTCTATTTGTCCAGGACTATTTGTTGCTAAGAGGTCAAGTATGCTTTCGCAACCATTTACACTTTGAGGGGGTTCATGTACTAATTGTTCAAAATAATTTTCTGAGAAAGCTTTCAATACAATTTCGGGTGACGTTTTATGCCTGCCACCGGCTTTAAACGTATAATTTTTCCAGCATATTGATGGTAGATTGAAGTCACCATCGACTATAATTGTATGATTGAGGCACCTATTTGAAATGACACTCAAGTTTTCTTTGAAATGTTTAACAACAATATCTTCCGAGTGGGGGGGGGGGGGGGTTCAAGTAATAGTTTGGTCCTGATTGTCAAGTGTAACCTGTACCCATACTATTTCACAGGAACAATATACTTCATTTTCACTACAAGGTTAACTACTTCTGAAAGCAATAAATACTCCTCCACCAACTGTATTCAATCTATCCTTTCTAAACACTGTTAGGTTGTTTGAAAAGATTACAGCTGAACTTATTTCCGGCTTTAGCCAGCTTTCTGTGCCTATTACTATTTGAGCCTCATTGTTTTCTATTAGGGCGTGGAGCTCTGGTTCTTTCTCAATGCAACTATGACAATTTACAACTACAATACAGATTGTTTCTACAACTACCTTACTGTGTTTTATCTGCCCCCTTTTAGACAGACGCCCTTTCTGTGGTTTCGTGAGACTCTCTAACCCGAAAATCTGCCCAGTCTCTTCCACACAGCCCCCGCTACCTATGTAGCTGCTTCCTATGCCTAGTGGACTCTTGACCTATTAAACATAACCCGGAAACCCACCACCCGATGGTGCAAGTCGAGGAATCTGCAGCCTACACGGTCGCAGATCCATCTGAGCCTCTGATACAGATCCTCCACTCAACTCTGCACCAAAGGACCACAGTCGGTTCTATCAACAATGTTGCAGATGGTGAGCTCTGCCTTAATCTCGAAAGCAAGACTCGCAGTCTTTACCATTTCCCCTAGCCGCCCGAAACCAGAGAGAATCTCCTCCAATCCAAAGCAACACACGTCACTGGTACTAACATGAGCCACCACCTGCAGTTGGCTGCACCCTGTACTGTTCATTGTATCTGGAAGCACCCTTTCCACATCTGGAATGACTCCCCCAGGTATGCACATGGAATGCCCACTGGCTTCCTTGGCAGCCATGTTCCTAAGGGTCCCCATTATGTGCATAATGTTGGAGCTCCCAACTACCAGCAAACCTACCCTCTGTGAATGCACAGATCTTGTGGGGCGAGAAGCTTCCTCTGGAGCAGGGTGAACGGCTGCATCCAGCTCAGAGACTTCGTCAGCCACAGATAATGCCCGAAATCTGTTCATCAAACAAACTGGGGAGGCCCTGCGATCAGCCACTTGGAAAGTCTTTCGCTGCCTGCCAGACTTTGGAATGATCTTCCACTCGACCACGGGTGAGGGGTCAACCTCAGTGCAGGCAGTACCCGGGGCAGCAACAGCACTGGACCAATTGGGAGATACGTGGGATTGTTGATTATGCTAACTGGTGCATTGTGCTTAATAATCCACATACTATCCTTAGCTTGATAGCATGTGGGCTGTGCATCATGGATATCACTTGTTACTAAGGCATTTTGACATATCCTGTTCCTTGAGGGGTTTAGCATTTAGCACAATTTGTTATACTAACGCGGACAATATGCTACCATAAATTTGCAGGAAAGCTCTGAGAGAATGTAAATACTTTTGAATTAAAAGATGCCATTCACTGAAAGCAGTGGCACTGAGTTGTTGGCAGGCACACTGATAAAGAAAGGAAAGTTACTAGCTTTTGGGAGTATTCCTTTTCCGATTGAGAGTACAAATACACATAGAAAACACACTAACACTTACACACATGTGCATTCAAATGCATATTCCCGTTCATGGCACTGGCTGGACACACAGTGCTGCATTTCGGCGAGTGGTCTGCGTTGTGGTGGGCATTGTGTAATTTGGGGTGGATGAAGGGAGAGAGAGAGAGAGAGAGAGAGGGGTAGAAAGCAAGAAGAGTGGTTGGGATGAGTGACTAGTGGTTCAGCAGGAGGTAGCAAGTTTGGCAGCTAGGAATGATGGAGGGAGACATGTCAGGAGCACAGGATAGGCACATGAAACACAAGTTGTCAGAGTTAGTGGAGAGCCGCACATGCTGAGGGTGACATTGGGATTTGGATTTGGGAGAGGGTGATAGATAGAAGGATGGGGAAACTTGGATGGAGGGTGTGGACATGATGGATTACCGGATATGGAGATTAGAGGAGTGAATGACGTGTTGCAAGGACAGCTGCCATCTACATAGTTAAGAAAAGCTGATAGTGGAGGGAAGGCTCCAGGTGGCTCTTGTTGTGAAGAATCAATTGAAATTGAGCTTGTTATGCGCAGCTGCGTATTGTGCTACTAGGTGGTCAATTTCATTTGTGGTAAAAGTTTGGCAGTGGCCAATCATCCTGATGGATAACGGTTGGTGGTGATACTGACATTAAAAGCTGCGCAGTGCTTGCAGAAGAGTTGGCATGTGGCATTGCTGTTTTCTCAGTTGGCCCAGCCTCTGATAGGGTAGGATAAGCCTGTAACATGATTGCAGTAGGAAGTGTTGGGTGGTCAGATTGGGCAGGTCTTGCACCTTGAGCTTCCCAAAGTATATGATCCCTGTGGCATAGGGGTGGACAAGGATGTAGTGTATGTTGAGTGGGTGATGGTGGTGGTGATGATGATGATGATGATGATGTTTGGTTTGTGGGGTGCTCAACTGCACAGTCATCAGCACCCTGGGTGGGCAGTTGAACTCAATTTTGGGAGGAGTGGTACAGATCTTGGGTAGGATGTCCCACATTTCAGGGCATGATGAAATATAATGAAAGCCATGACAATGGCTATGGTTCAGTTCAATTGTGGGTGTGTAGGATCTTATTGGGATGAGAAAGGTGATGGGCTTAGGAGAGAGCTTCTGAGAAGGTCCTGTGGATTTCAGTACTGATTGGAGGTTACGTTGGACTTCTGGGACGGGATCATTCGCACAGAACTTGTAGTTCTGACAGTTGGTGGAGACCTTGTATCAGGCAGGCAGTGCGACTCATCATGATAGTGCTGGAGTCGTTATCTGCATGGAGGACGATTAGGTCAGGATCTGTTTTCAGGTTGTGTTTGGCTTTTCTTTCTTATCCTGAAAGATTAGTGGTCATAGGAAGGGACGTAGGGAAGGATGGTGTGGCTAAGTTGGAGTTAAGGAAATCCTGAAAGGTTACCACATGGTGGTTAGATGCGATATGGGTTGGGTCTCAGTTGGAACGGTGGTATAGACTGGGAGTGACAAGGTTCAATGTTGGAATTAGGTTGGCTTTGGCTGGAGGGACTGGTAGCAAAGAAATGTCCCCATATCGAGGTTGGAAGGTGTGTAAGTCTTTTCCAAGTCAAATATAGTTAAACTTGTGTGTGGTGCTGAAGGTAAGCGCTTTGGACACAATTCAAACTTTTGTGGGATTGGGATTTTTTGTGGAAACGTTAACAACAGTGTTTTGGGTTTGTTTGATATCTGGATTTTGTGGAGTGTTGGAATGGAGTTTTGTAGGATGTAGTAGATTGAAGAGGTCAGCTAGGGTGGACCTGAGTGCTATGAGGATTGAGAAGGGGTTTCACTGGGTGTAGGATAGTTGTTGATGTGTAAGGATATCTATTCTTCTCCCAATCCCTACAGTGGAAACACTTCTTTGCCACCAGTCCCTCCAGCCAAAACCAGCCTTATCCCAAAATTGAATCTTGCCTCTCTCTCAATTCATAACACCATCCAGCTGAGACCCAACCTCCAACCCGTCAAACCACACCCTGGTAACCTTTCAGGAATACCATAAATCCAATTTGACCGCAACATCCACACCTATGACCACTAATGTTTCAACAGAAGGAGGACAGCAAAACCCAACTTGGAAATGGACCCTGACCTAATCATCCTTCTGCAAACAAAGGCTCCACGACTGTCATGATGAGTTGCACTGACTACTTGGCAGAAATCTTCTGTTAGGTGTCTGACTCCTTCACCTGCAAGCTCTTCCAGAGTGATCACATCCCACATGCCCAACATAACCTCCAATCCCTACTGAGAACCATAGGCCCGTCCCAGAACCTCTCCCATGAGTCCATCTTCCATCTCATCATGACGACATCCTGCACACCCACTTTTCACATGCTCCCCAAATCTACAAATCCAATAATCCAGGATGCTCCATTGTAGTTGACTATTGTGCTCCTAGTGAAGTAATTTCCACTCTTGTTGACCAACACGTCCAATCATTTGTGCCCGGTACTTTGCCTCCCACATCAAAAATACTAACCACTTCCTTTACCGACTTTCCACTGTCTCCACCCATCGATTTTCTTCCTGGATCCCTACTCGTCATTGTTGCTGCTACCTCCCTACCCACCAATGTCCTTCATGCCTGTAGCCTTGCCGCTATCGAACATTACCTCTCCAAATGTCCTTGAATCCAAAGCCATTGCCTCTTTCCTTATACACCTTACCAACTGTACCCAGACACTTAACTACTTCTTCTCTGCAGGCAAGTTATACAAACAAATGTGCACCACAGCCATGGGCACCCGCACGCATCGTCCTATGCCATCCTGTTTGTGGGCTATCTAGAGGAAACCTTCCTAGCCTCCCAAGACCCCAAATGTCTTATCTGGTTCAGGTTTATTGATGATATTTTCATGATCTGGGCTCAGAACCTAGACAACCTACCCTCATTCCTTCACAACCTCAACACCTCCTCTCCCATCTGCTTCATCTTGTTCTTCTCAACCCAACACACTATATTCCAGGATGCTCTTCTCCACTTCTCTGATGGCTCCATCCAGACATCAGACCACATTAAACACTCTAACACCCCCAGTACCAACATTTCAACACTGTCATCCCTTCCACACTAAAATATCCCTCCTATACACCCGGACCACCCTTGGACTGTGTATCAGCAATGATGAGAATTCCCTTATCCAGAAGACCTTCACAGACAGTCACTAGGTCCCCAGAATCTGGTCCACAAATGGATTTCCCACTCCATATCATCACACACTCCCAATCGTCCCACCACCCTCAAGAATCAGCTAAAGAGGAGTGCCGCCACATCCTACCCCCTCTCTACCCCTTGTCACCCAGTATCACCATAGCCCTAGACTTGACAAACAGAACCATATCCTTTGTCAGGGTTTTGATTATCTCCCATTATGCCCTAAAATGAGGGTTATCTTACCAAAGATCCATACCACCTGCACTGAAGTGGTGTTCTGTTACCCATCCAACCTACACTGCATTCTAGTCCACCCCAATGCTACCTCCACTCCAAACCTCTTGTCACAGGGATCATATCTCTGAGGAAGACTGGGGTGCAAGATCTCCTCTATCCACTCACCCAGTGCTTCCTACTTCTGTCCTGTTACAGGCTTGTCCCATCTCATTAGAGGCTGGACCAGTGTCAAAGCTGCCATGTCATACACCAACTCTGCTGCAAATACTGTACTGTTTTTAATGTCAGTATGACTACCAACAAGCTTTTCACCAGTTGAATGCCCATCCCAAAACAGTTGCCATTAACATAGTTGACTACCTGGTGGCACAACATGCAGCTGACCATAACATGCTCAATTTCAATAGCTTCGTCACAATCCAGGTCAGCTGGATCCTTGCTGCAACTACCAGCTTCTCTGGACTATGCAGATGGGAGTTATCCTAGCAACACACCCTACACTTCCATAAATGTAGTGGCCTCAATCTTGGGTAATTCACTGTCTCCACACCCTCCATCCAACACTTTCCCCCTCCTCCATCCTGTCATCCCTTCCCAAGTTCAAGTCTTGATATCACATCCAGCCTGTGCTGCTCCCCATCGGCTAAGACAAGTGTGCATCACATCCGCTCACTTCCTCAATCCCAGCCCGGCAAACTGGTTACCTCCGCCAAGCCACTAGCAACTCACCTCAACTCCTCTCCCTGTCTTCCGATTTCCTCCCCCTCTGCCAACCCAACACAACACACACCACATCCATGGCCACCTGCTGAAATGCAGCTTTGTGCATACAGCCAGTGCCGTGCAGAGGCATAGGTGTGTGTAAGTGTGTATTCTTATGTATGGGTGTGTTTTCTGTGTATATTTGTGCTGTAGCTCGAAAAATGGTTACTCCAAAAGTTGGAAAGTTTTGCTTCTTGTATTCATGTCGACTATTCAGAGCTTCTGCTTGCAGTTTGTAGTCAGATATGAAGCTGAGAAAAGGTTTTCAGAATGCAGTAAGCCTTTGTAAATACTGCTTAACCAGACAACAGACTATTAGTAACTAATACATGTCGGAGTATAGCAAGGAGCAATTAGTTCCACCGTGTATTGTCAGATTAAACACCAAAGAAACTGTGAAACAAAACTATGTGTCTTACTGAAAGTGGCCTATGCACAAATGAACATAGAACTCATGTTTCTCACTCTGTCGTCTCGCCTCCTGATGAAATTTAATTGTGAAATCACTCTAGTATAATGAAAGGTTCTCTCTCTCTTCTCTCTCTCTCTCTCTCTCTCTCTCTCTCTCTCTCTCTCTCTCTCTCTCTCTCTCTATCTCTCTCTCTATCTCCAAAAAGATACCTTATTATTATATAGTTTTTATAGTGTTTTAGCCACTAACTTTTTGACGTTATCTCATCTTTGTCCGTACTCTGCATTCCACTGTACAATGCATAACAAGGGTACTATGTACCATTGCTAGTGATTTCATTTCCTGTTCCACTTGCAAATGAAACCAGGAAGAAACATCTTCATATATGCCTCTGTACAATCCATAATTACATTATTTTTGTCATGACACTTGTGCTAAATTAATATCAAGGTAGTCAAATTGTTCTGCAACTTTTTGGAAATGCTAGTTCTCTAAACTTCCTCACAAACGTTTTGGGTAAAGGTAGTCTTATTACCACCAAGGATTCCTATGTGTGCTCACAGAGCATTTATGTAACACACTCATACCACTCAAACCATCTCATGACAAATCTAACAGCATGCCTCTGAATTACTTCAGTGTTTTCCTTTAATCTGACATGGTGTGGACCCCAAACACTTTTAACAGCATTCAAGAATTAATTACACAAGTGATGTGTACAGGGTTTCCTTTATATATCTGTTAAACATTGGCAGAACTCTTTCATTAAGCAGTGTTGGCTATTTGCCTTCCCTACTGTTGGTTTTGTCCGCTTCTCCCATTTCTCTCTGACTTACCAGTTAACCGTATCTGCAGACCAGCTCTATTGTGAACAATATGTCCTCTTTCCTAATGTTACTATTCTTAGAAATAATAAAAAACCTAGTTGGTGATCATCAAATTACATTTACATATCTAGGGACATGAAAATTCTACAGTCTACAACACCAGCATAGTTATCTTTTTAATTCTAATTTATAATTCTGATTGAGATGAATATATTGCAATAATTGAAAACTTGTCAGCCAAGGACATGAAGCTGGTTCTACTGGTTTTCACAAGCAGTCACCTTAACTATTAAGATATCTGAGCACCACTCAAGAACTGATTCAAATTTTCTTTTTCAGTGATGGTGTCATCTATAATTTCTAAATACTACAACCAGAGGGTCTACTACAAAATTTTGTGAATAGCAACAGTGGGGGAACAGACAGATTTGTTGGATACTTGGCTTATTCTGCCACGTATACAGGGTGTTCCAGGAAGAATGGTCAATATTCAGAGATATGACAAGAATGCTCATTTGAAGCAAAAAAATTCATATGGACATATGCCCTATTTTAAATGTACATTTGTATTTGGACAAGTGGCACACACATATGTGTTGTACCCTTGCCAGTCTCTTAACATTTTATTCTAGCCCTATCTGTCTTATTATTTTGAACATCTGTGCTCGAGATGTCTTTTTACCATTAAAATAGCCCGTTGAATGTGCAGTTGTCCACGGTATTTTGGAAGTGAAGTAGTGTGAGGGATGGAGAGCATATCAGAGAGAAGCATTGGTTGACTGTGTATGTACATGTGCTGACTAAAACGCTAAACATTACGCTAGTGAAGAACATGCAGATATGGTGTATGCTTATGGCTTGTGCTGTGGTAGGGCTTCTGCTGCTGTTGAGGAATAGAGTCGGCACTGTCTGACATTTTAAATTCCTGACTGTAGAGTGTTTACCAGAATTATCGACATTTCCATGATTACTCAGCAACTCATGATTAAGTTCCTGGCAGAGATTTCATCAAACCACCTTCAAGCTATGTCTCTTCCATTCCACTCTGACGCAGCACTCCGGAAAACCAAACACTTAAATCCTACTGTGCAAGCACTGATTTCTCTTATTTTAGTTTGGTGATCATTTTTCCCTATGTGGGTGACACCAACAGAATGTTTTCACACTCTGAGGAGAAAGTTGGTAATAGGCATTTCATGAGAAGACCCTGGTGCAATGAAAAACGTCTTTGTTTTAATGATTGCCACCCCAGTTTGCATACTGTATCCATGGCACCCTCTCTCCTATTTTGTAGTGATACAAAATGGGCTGCCCCTATTGAACTTTCTCTGTGTCCTCCGTCAGTCTTATCTGATGCGTATCCCACACCACACAGTGATGTTCCAGGAAAGGGCAGATAAGCATACAGCAAGCAGTCTCTTTAGTAGACCTGTTGCATTTCCTAAGTGTTCTGCCAATAAATTGCAGTCTCTGGTTTGCTTACCCCACAACATTACTTATGTCATCATTTCAATTTAACTTTTTAGTAATTGTAATCCATAAGTACAGGGTGTACATTAAGTCCAGGAACACTTTCAATTATTTATTGCACAAGAACTAAACATTGTACAGATGTCATACTTATTGCAGTTTGAAGAGAAACTCTGAAAGTTTTTTTTACAAGCATTCGAAATGCGAACCATGAGTGACCCCGCAGATATCAATACGCTAATGGAATTCTTGCCATACCCGTCCCAGCATGTCTCTCGTACCTGCTTCACATTCACGTCACTCACACTGGGATGTCTGCTTCTCTTTGCCGGGCACAAGCAACCCGTCGTAACGAATTTGTTGTGCCAGTGGTAAATGTCTTTCCTTGTTGGTTGCTTCTTACCATACTTGGTTCTAAACATCCGTTGAACAGCTATAGCACACTTGTTTTTGTTGAACTCCAACACATAGAAAGCTTGCTCCGCACCTGAACTTGCCATGTTGGCGACTAGTGCTGACTATCTGCAAATTACCAAACTATGCTGTGGTGGTATACATGAAGAAACTTTCAGGGTTTCTCTTCAAAATGACATATGTATGATATCTGTACAATGTTTGGTTCTTGTGCAATAAATAATTGAAAGTGTTCCCAGACTTTATGTACACCCTGTATTTAGTTGAATTTACAGCCTTTAGATTTGTGTGATTTTTTTCATGTAACTGAATTCACACTTTTCATTATTTACAGTCAACTGCCATTTTCTGCAACATACAGATATCTTGTGTAAATCATTTTGCAATATGTCTTGATCGTCTGATAACTTTATCAGACAGTAAACGACAGCACCATCTGCAAACAATGTAAGAGGTCTTCTCAGATCGTCTCCTAAATTGTTTATGTAGATCAGGAGCAGCAGAGGGCCTGTAACACTTCCTTGGGAACACCAGATATTATCTCTGTTTTACTCGATGTCTTTCCATCAGGTATTACAAACTGTAACCTTTCTGACAGTAAATCATAAATCCAATACCACAACTGAGACAATAGTCCATAGAAGGAATTATGAAGAAATGGTATCAAAAGCCTTCTGGAAATTTAAAAAAAAATATGGGATCAGTTTAACAGCCCATGTCGATAGCACTCATTACTTCATGAGAATAAAGAGATAGTTGTGTTTCACAAGAATGACACTTTCTGAATCTGTGTTGGCAGTTTGTCAGCAAATCATTTTCTTCAAGGTAGCATAATGTTTGAACACAGTATATCTTCCAAAAATCCTGCTGCAAGTAGACATTAGTGGTACTAGTCTGTAATTCAGCAGATTACTCCTATTTCCCTTTTTTGGTATTGGTGAGACGTACAACTTTCCAGTCTCTAGGTACATATCTTTCAACAAGTGAGTGATTCTTTATGCTTGTTAAGTATGGAGTTATTGTACCAGAATATTCTGGAAGGAACCTGACTGGTTTACAGTCTGGGCTGAAGTCCTTGTCTTTACTAGGTGCTTTAAGTTGCTTAGTTACACAGAGGATATGTACTTCTAAGTTACTTATGTTGACAGTTGTTCTTTATTCAAATTCTGGGATATTTACTTCATCTTCTTTGGTGATGCAGTTTCAGAAAACTGTGTTTAGTAACTCTGCTATAATGACACTGTCGTCAGTACCATTGCCATTGTTATCATTCAGTGAAGGTGTCGATTGTGACTTGCCTCTGTGTGCTTACAAATGATCAGAATCTCATTGTGTTTTCTGCCAGATTTCAAAACAAGAGTTTTGTCATATAAACTACTTAAAGTATCTTGCATTGAAGTTCATGTTGCATTTCAAGCTTCTGTAAAACTTTGCAAATATTGGGGGTTTTGCATTCTTTTAAATCTGGTATGCTTTTTTTCATTCCTTCTGCAACAGTGTTCTCACCTGCTTTGTGTACCATGGAGGATCAGGACCATCTCTTATTAATTTACTTGGTGTGTATCATTCAGTTGCCATCAATACTATTTCCTTGAATTTAAACTTCATCTGGTGTACACTTATATAGTCAGACTGGAAGGAGCAGAGACTGTCTCTTAGGAAGGCGTCAAGTGAATTTTTATCTGCTTTTTTAATTAGATATATTCTGTGTTTATTTTTGTGGGTTTCGATGCTACAGTACTCAGTCTTGCTACAATAACCTTGTAGTCACTAATCCCCGTATCCATCATGATGCTCCCTATTTGCTCAGGATTATTTATTGCTAAGAGCTCAAGTATGTTTTTGCAACCATTTACACTCTGAGTGGGCTCCTGAACTAATTGTCCAAAATAATTTTCTGAGAAAGCATTTAGTGCAATTTTGGATGACGTTGTATGTGTATCACCAACTTTAAATATCTATTCTCGCCAACATGTTGAGGGTAGTTTGAAGTCACCACCAACTATAAATATGTGGTGGAACTGCTCGGCGACTGTATTATATGAGTTGGTGGATCAGTAAAGGGAACCAATTATTAATTTATTCTGTATATCAAGTATAACCTGTACCTATACTTACCCACACGATTTATCTACTTCAATTTCACTACAAAATAAACAAATTATGACAGGAATAAACACTTCATGCCAAATGTATTTAATCTCTCCTTCCTGAACATGGTTAGGTCATTTGTAAAACTTTTGGCTGAACTTATTTCCGGCTTTAGCCAGCTTCCATTAGAGCTTCAGTGCTTTCTTTTAGCACTCAGAGATGTTGTTCTTTCCCAACACAGCTACGACAGTTCACAACTACAATACCACTTATTGCTATGTCTATCTTTCCATGTTTGCTGTGTATTCCTTTAGATTGACACCCTTTCTGTAGTTTCCCTCGACCCTCTTATCACCCAGTCCCTTACACACAGTGCCTGCTACCCTTCATGTGTGTAGTGAACCCCTGATGTGTTAAGCAGAACCCAGAAAACCACCATTTTATGTTGAAGATTCTGCAGCCTACATGATCACGGAAATATCTGAACTTCTGATTCATACCCCTCACTCAGCTCTGTACCGAAGGACCGCAGTCTGTCCTGTCAGCAGTGCTACAGATGGTGAGCTCCACCTTCATCTTGCAAACGAAACTGGCTGTCTTTACCACTTCAGCTAGTTGCCCAAAACCAGAAAGAATCCCTTCAAATCGAAAATGACATACATTGTTAGTACTGACACGACCCACTTCCAGCAGCTGGCTGCCCACTATACTCTTCAAGGCATCCAGAAGCAGCCTTTACACATTCGGAATGCTTCTCCGAGTGTTTTCTTCTGCATGTGTAGTTCAATATCGTCTGCAGGAACAGCAACATCTTGTTGAAATGGTGCAGCTTAGTCCTAATAGCAGCACATGGTGACTTTCTGCATTTGTCAGTGTCCCACAAATACTTGTGTGGTGAACGTTACATGTGGAAAACTTGTACCCATTTCATGTACAGTGTGTCCACAGTCATCACATTTGCAACAGTCCTACACAACTTGAATTTTGTTACTGGTGAAATGACAATCGTCATTTGCTTCCATTAATACTATTCACCAAGTAGCCATGTTTACATGGAATGGAACCAACAACACAAGTAATAATCATCAATGGTTAACCAATTTACAGGTTCATTGTTCTATCTGTGTTTGGTGAAACATCATCGGTAACCTGTTGATAGGTCCAGTTATTTTACTCATTCAAGAGCGAATGACAGGACAGAATTACTTGCATTTTTTTTTGGAAAATTCATCTACTGAACACGTTGAGGATGTATCTTTGGCGCCTTGGACTGCAATGTAGTTTCAGCATGATAGAGCACCACATTTTATGGATATGTGAGATGAAATCTTAACCACACTTACCCTAATCGCTGAATTCATTGTAGTAGTAGTACAATTAAATGGCCACCAAGATTTCCAGACTTTATACCTTTAGATTTTTGTTTATGGTTGTATATGAAGTTAGACGTTGTGAAATGGTAGGTGAATACGTGAGGTGAACTGATTGCTCGCCTCATGGAATAGTTTCAAAGAGATAGTATTGACGGCAATTGAGGGATATATACCACATTGCAAAATCCCGAAGATTGGCAAAGTTTTGCAGAAGTTCGAAAGATAGCACATACTTCACTGCAAGAGATTCTGGTCATACATAAAATACACCAGTGGCAAGACGCAATCAATTCCTTCACTGCACGATGACAACGGTGAAGTCACTGATGACAGTGCCACTAAAGCAGAGTTATTAAACATGGTTTTCCGAAACTCCTTCACCAAAGAAGACGAAGTAAATATTTCAGAATTCCAATCAAGAACAACTGCCAAGATGAGAACCATAGAAGTAGATATCCTCGGTATAGCACAACACCTTAAATCACTTAATAAAGGCCAGGAAGGTCGCAGTTCGTAGTAATAGACGGCAAATCATCGAGTAAAACTGAAGTGATGTCAGGTGTTCCCCAGGGAAGCGTCCTGGGACCTCTGCTGTTCTTGATTTGTATAAATGACCTGGGTGACAATCTGAGCAGTTCTCTTAGGTTGTTCGCAGATGATGCTGTAATTTAGTGTCTAGTAAGGTCATCCAAAGACCAGTATCAGTTGCAAAGCGATTTAAAAAAGATTGCTGTATGGTGTGGCAGGTGGCAGTTGACGCTAAATAACGAAAAGTGTGAGGTGATCCACATGAGTTCCAAAAGAAATCCGTTGGAATTCGATTACTCGATAAATAGTGCAATTCTCAAGGCTGTCAATTCAACTAAGTACCTGGGTGTTAAAATTACGAACAACTTCAGTTGGAAAGACCACATAGATACTATTGTGGGGAAGGCGAGCCAAAGGTTGCGTTTCATTGGCAGGATACTTAGAAGATGCAACAAGTCCACTAAAGAGACAGCTTACACTACACTCGTTCGTCCTCTGTTAGAATACTGCTGTGCGGTGTGGGATCCGTATCAAGTGGGATTGACGGAGGACATCGAAAGGGTGCAAAAAAGGGCAGCTCGTTTTGTATTATCACGTAATAGGGGAGAGAGTGTAGCAGATATGATACGCGAGTTGGGATGGAAGTCATTAAAGCAAAGACGTTTTTCGTCGCAGCGAGATCTATTTACGAAATTTCACTCACTAACTTTCTCTTCCGAATGCGAAAATATTTTGTTGAGCCCAACTTACATAGGTAGGAATGATCATCAAAATAAAATAAGAGAAATCAGAGCTCGAACAGAAAGGTTTAGGTATTCGTTTTTCCTGCTCGCTGTTCGGGAGTGGAATGGTAGAGAGAGAGTATGATTGTGGTTCGATGAACCTTCTGCCAAGCACTTAAATGTGAATTGCAGAGTAGTAATGTAGATGTAGATGTAGAAAGGCAAGGCCTCTGGTCCAGATTGTATACCAGTCAGGTTCCTCTCAGAGTATGCTGAGACGATAGGTCCATATTTAGCAATTATATACAACCGCTCGTTCACAGAAAGATCCGTACCTAAAGACTGGAAAATTGCTCAAGTCACACCAATACCCAAAAATTGAAGTAGGAGTAAGCCACTGAATTACAGGCCCGTATCACTAATGTCGATATGCAGTAGTGTTTTTGGAACATATACTGTATTGGAACATTGTGAAGTACCTCGAAGGAAACAATTTGTTGACACATAGGCAGTACAGAGCCAGAAAATATCGTTCTTGTGAAACACAACTAGCTCTTTATACTCATGAAGTAATGAGTGCTATCGACAGGGGATGTCATTTGCTTCCATATTTTTAGATTTCCAGAAGGCTTTCAACACCGTTCCTCACAAGCGTCTTTTAACCAAACTGCGTGCCTCCCGTATCACCTCAGTTGTGTGACTGGATTTGTGATTTCCTGTCAGAAAGTACACAGTTCATAGTAATAGATGGAAAGTCATCGAGTAAAACAGAAGTAATAACCAGCGTTCTCAAAGGAAGCGTTATAGGCCCTCTGTTGTTCCTGACCTATATTAACGACATAGGAGACAATGTGAGTAGCCGTCTTAGATTGTTTGCAGATGATGCTTTCATTTACCATCTTGTAAAGTTATCAGATGACCAAAACGAATTGCAAAATGATTTAGATGAGATATCTGTATGGTGCAAAAAGTGGCAATTGACCCTGAATAAAGAATAGAGTGAAGTTATTCACATGAGTATTAAAAGAAATCTGCTAAATTTGGATTATGTGGTAAGTCACACAAATCTGAAGGCTGTAAATTCAGCTAAATATTTAGGGATTACAATTACAAATAACCTAAATTGGAACAATCACATAGATGATGTTGTGGATAGAGCAAACCAAAGACTGTGATTCATTGGCAGAATACTTAAAAGGTGCAACAGATCTACTAAAGAGACTGCTCACACTACATTTGTCCACTCTATTCTGGGGTATTGCTGTGTGGTGTGGGATCCACATCAGGTGGGACTGACGGATGACATCCAGATAGAGGAAAGAAAACAGACAGTACCACAGACATGATACGTGAATTGGAGTGGCAATCATTAAAACAAAGGTGTTTTTCATTGTGACAGGATATTCTCATGAAATTTCAATCACCATTTTTCTCCTCCGATTGCGAAAACATTCTGCTTGCACCCACCTACATAGGGAAAATGATCATCATGATAAAATATAAGAAATTAGGGCTCACACTGAAAAATGTATGTGCTCGTTTTTCCTGCGCATAGTTCAAGATTGGAATGGTAGAGAGGCAACTTGAAGATGATTCATTGAACCCTCTGCCAGGCACTTAATTGTGAATAGCAGAGTAATTACATTGACGTGGACATTGACACCATTGCCCTTATTAGGTAATGTGTGGAGGCAGTCAGACAAGCAACACAACATATTCTCCAAGAATGCATAAATGCGCAGAAGTTGACAGTGGAATATTCAAACATTTGCTGTGAACTGTACAACAGTTGAAATGTGACATTTATAGCAATGGTTAGTGGTGCATGTGTTAAAAATATGTATCTTTTAACGGATACTTTGTAAAATGTATGTTTACTAATTGAAGTACACGTGTAAACCTGACTGTATTGATTGATGCAGAAAATAAATAAACATGAACATTACGTGTGTCCAACCTCAGAAATCATTTGCAATAGGTCATATGTCCATGTGAAAGTTTTTGCTTCAAATGATTGTCCCTGTTGTGTCTCTGAATATTGACCATTCCTCCTGGAATCTCTTGTATACATTGCTTGACAGAAAAAAATCACTCAGACACAGAATAAGAGGAGGAAACAAAATGAAACTTAACAGATTAAGATTGTATGTAATGCTATTTAAGTGATTACAATGTTGTTGTTGTGGTCTTCAGTCCTGAGACTGGTTTGATGCAGCTCTCCATGCTACTCTATCCTGTGCAAGCTTCTTCATCTCCCAGTACCTACTGCAACCTATCAAGTCAAATTTGCAAGTAACTTGGCAGTATGAGCCTTCTACCAGTATGATGTTGCAACTCCTTTGGCCCAGATCCATGCACTGATTTAGTTGGGAATGATGTCATTAAGCCATTGTATCCTCTCCTGAGGCAATCTGGCCCACAACTTTAGTAACTGATCCTCCATGTACTGCCACTAGGACAGGAGTTGAGGCCCAACGTTCTATTGAGGCCAGATCTGGGGCTCTTACTGTCAACTGGAGTACATTGTCATCAAGCAGACACACCTGTCGTGTGTGGATGAGCATTATCCTGATGTAAAATGTTAATGTACCATTGTGCTATCGGAGTTCCCTCGATTACTGCCGGTCATGACCTGAAGTCATACTTGTTTTGCTCTCCACACCATGATGCCAGGAGTAACACTGCTGTCCTTATCCAATAAGTTGAAAGAGTGGGGCATCTCTCCAGGTTGCCACCATACTTGCAGACGATATTCATCTTGGATAGTGCAGAGCCATGATTCATTGCTGAACGCAATGTGATAACATTCATCAGTAGTCCATGCTTCCCAGTAACAGCACCGCTCCAAATGCACCCATTTGTGCTGTGTTAATGGCAGCCTATGCATGGGAGCATGGGACAGTTGTCCCCTAGTCTGGCTGCTGCTAATATCCAACCAATGGTTTGGGATGACATAAAATGTTGCTGGAAATCCATAACTTGTTTTCGGTTGCCAGGTGCAGATGTGAAAGATTTGTTAATGTTCTTCATACAGAATACAGTGAGACTCTGTCGTTTTGGTCAGATGTTGTCGACGGGAACTTTGACGGCTAGTATGCCTGGTCTCAGGTTTGGGCACTGTCAAATCCAAATGCCCCCAAATCTGTATATTCAACAGTTTGACCAACCAACTAACTGCAGACCCAAAAAGTGGCCCCTTTCTCTGTCAGGTGCTGATTACACTGTCTCACATTAGCACTCACCAACTCTGTGTCCTTCAGTGACTGCTCAACATCTGACTGTGTTAACACCGGTTATATCCTGCCAGGTCACCTTACAACACTAAACAAAACAACACTAACTTAATCTGATGGCCCTTCTACCTATCACAGAGAGTTGCAACTCTAAATCATTTATATACCCGGCGATGGTTTATACGCATGGAGTGTTACATTCACATTTTACTGTGTCTTCTGTTTGCTTAACTGTGTTGTGTCAGACAGTGTATATAAAAGCAACATAGCCATTACATTGCAGGTTCAGCATTTCCAAATGATTTGCCCTGACATCATTTCATATCATTACATCATCATTGATTTCATCACCATCAATCGGTTCATTTTATTTTAGAGCATTTGATTAAACACACATAATTATGTTTGTCCATCTAAGGCATTGCTGAGGAATGAAAGGTTTTAGGATTATGGTACAGAAAAATTGTAAGAAGACTATGAACAGTGGAACTAGTAAATACAAATGTGTATAGTTGTTGAGCAGTGGTGGATCATAAACAAGGGCATGAACATTGTAGCTGGGATTGTGTACTTTTGTTCTTTTTCAGATGACATTGACATGCAAATACACAAACAGCTGCATTGTCCAAGCACTGCAGCCCGTCTGGAATGAATGCTTGTTCTCAGTAAAACAGGGAATTGAATGTTATAGAAGTGAGAGAAAGGGAAGAATATGTAAAGCTTACCATGGTTAGAGTGTTGTAGTTTATAGTTGCACTTTGGGTGATGAGGATGAAGCAGAGTGTACTAGAAGAAGAAAGTTACACAACCCTTGAAACCAATTGGGTCATTGCTGGCACAAAGTGGCTGTATGCTGTGGAGAATAATACATATGGACAACTAGCTTCAAATTCTTAATTTTGTGCTATTCCACTGCTTCAATGCTTCCACTATGCAGTAAGTGGTTGCCTGTCTTTATTCATTTCTTCTTTTATATTAGTCATTTAATTTAATTAATATCTTGTCTTTCATCTATAGTCCACAAACCACTGTACAATGTGTGACGGGGTAATAACATGTCAGTACTTGTGTTACCCCCCTCCTGTGCCATTCACAGATGGTACATGAAAACAGATTTTGTTGTAATCCTTAGTTTCAATTTCTCTAATTTTATTGTTATGCTCATTGCACAAGATATGTGTTGGGAGACGTAATGTGTTTCTCGACTCATTTTGGAACATGGGCACTTTTAGTAGTGAATAATGCTGTACTGGATGTAAAGTGTCTACCTTGAAATTTGCTGAACTTCTCTATGACCTTGTCATGCTGACTAAACATGAATGTAATGAATTTTTCAGCTCTTGTTTGAAATTTTTTTGTCTCCTAATGTTAATACAACTCTGTAAGGATCCCAGGCTCAGTAAACAGTTCTCAAGAGCTGGTCGAATGGGAGTTTGGTAAGCGGTCTATTTCTGTACAATTCTTCCAGTAAAATTGAGCCTGGAATCTCCCTTCCTCAAAAGCTATATTTGTGTGGCTGTTCCATTTTAAACCACTTACAAGAGACACTCTAAGGTACTTGAAGGCTGCAACTGAGTCTAGTGTTTGACCACCAGTCAGCAGCCAGACAAAATCAAATACTTTATTTATGTATTTACTTTGCATTTATATATATGCTGTGGGGTGGCCCTGTTCTTTTGACCAGGCAGTGATTATCTGTAAATTCCTTTGCACTCTGTAACGAGCTTCTGATCTTTCTGTACATAACCAAGTCATCTGCTAATAGCCTCGTAAGGCTGCAAACTTTTTCTCCTATCTCACAAATACAGGTACCTATCTGTATATGTAGAATAGTAATAGCACCATCACACTACCTTGAGGTAGACCACCAAGTGAGGTGGTGCCATGGTAAGACGGAGGATAGATTTAGATTTTCTGTGAGTTCAGTATATCACGTAAGGTAAATGCTGATTTGCAAGTACATGGTCACTGTCGGTTCCCTATCATTACCTGGTCCAGGCTTGTAGTCCATCTCTAATTATCTTGTCAACAGGACACTAAAACTTAATCTTCCTTCTTTGCAGTATTTCATGCACTGTCTTCACATATGACAATGTTCTCTCTACTAAGAACAAGTTATTGAGTTCAGTTTGCTGGGAAGTCTTCAGTCCAATTGCTTATCTGATTGTGCATACCTGATGCACATATTTGTAGTACTGGGAATAGTGTGGAACTGTAGCAAAGGCTATTCGAAGTTATGATACATGGTTTCAACCTAAGCTTCACAATCTAATGCTTTCTGGATCTCTAGAACAAGCAGAGCGAGCTAAATTTCAAATAACTGGTACTTACAGAAACCCCGTTGATTCCTACTTACGAACTGTTCATTCTCCAGAGGAGTCAATGCATAGGGGCATAGTATAAGTTCCTTTATGTGACTGTCCTGCATGTGAGTAATGAAGTCTTCTTCTTTATGATGGTTAGCTAAATACAGGGCATTTCAAAAAGAATGGCCTGATTTCAAAACTCCATATTTATTGATAAAAACATACTACAAATATGGGATAAATTGCAAAATACTCACAAAATCTTAATGTCTTAACAACACTATTACAAATGCTCTTTTGTGACCACTAACAGCAGCATGAACAACATCTTAATGATAGCTACATTCGTCTACACAATGTATCTACTTTTACAGAAATTATGGCAGCTTTTATTCTGTTCTTCACTTCTTCTGTGTGACGAGATAAATGGGAGGTGGATTCACTTTCCTTCACATAACCCCACAGCAAAAAAATGCCTTGGGGTCATGTCTGACAATGTTGGAGGCCAAGATAGGAGAGCATTATCTCGGGATCCAGTGTGCTCTATCCATTGTTGAGGCAGAGTGTCATCGAGAAACTGATGTACATTGCGTGCGAGTGTGTAGAGCTCCATTGCGTTGGAAAATTAAATCATCGGAATCCTCCTGAAGTTGTGGAAAAAACCAATTTTGCAGCATTTGAAGGCAGCTCATTCTAGTCAGTGTTTTCCTCAAAAAAGAAGAGACTGTACACTTTTTCACAAGAAATGGCATAAAAAATGTTCACTTTAGATGACTCTCTTTCATGCTCGATAAGTCACAAAGGTCCTGGAGTCCCCATATGTGCACATTGTATCAGTATACTTTACTGCGAACTTGAAATGTTACGTCATCACTGAAAATTAACCATGGCAAAAATGTATCATCTTCCATGTTCTCTAGCAGTGCATTGGTGAAGTCCACCTGTTTCCTCTTATCATCAACCCGAAGAGCTTGTACTGATTGTTCTCTGTATGATTTGTAGACCAAACGGCACCTTAACAGTCACGAGATAGTCATATAAGGCATTGCCTGTTCTCGGCTTGAGTGGCAAGCAGGCTTTCATGAACTCTGCTCAGATGTTTGCCGAATCCTTTCCACCATGTCATCAGATGTGCAAGGTCGACCTGGACTCTTACCTTTGCACAAGCATCCTGTCTCTTCAGATTGGTGATACCAACAATGAATGTTTTTGGATGCAGGTGGGTCAATGCTGAAACACTGATGAAAAGCATACTGGACCAAAGTCACTGATTCACTCTTTACAAACAGCAGCACACAAAATGCCTTCTGTTGAGTGGATACCATCTTATTTCAGACTGACTTCAAACTGAGAAGATGCATTGAGTGACATCTAACAGCAATTTTCTGAAACTGTATGCCACGCCCATTCAAACAACATGTATTTCCTCACCATCTTGTCCCATGTTTCATAATTTAATTATTATTATCCAAAATCAGGTCATTCTTTTTTAAATGCACTGTATTATAAATATTTGTCATAAACCAGAGGAATAAAAAGGGAAGCATTAGGAATAATAGTAAATGAATCATCATATTTGCCATGAGCTGAAATGACCACTGCACTGATGGAAATTCTGTTTTATTACTAGTGTACTACCATAAAAATTCACACCATTGTTATCATCATCATCATCATCATCATCATCATCATCACATCACTTTTCTGCCATATTAGCTGATTCTTTGCCTCTATATTTCATGCAATTCGTTGTTTCCTTATTAATGTATGTGCTGCCATCCATCACATCATCTGGGATGTGAAATTTCTTCCTCCCTCGCCTCCTCTTCCTTTCCACATACCCCTCTAAGACTGACTGTATAAGACCCCCTTTCTTTCTTATTAGATCTCCAAGCCAGTTTCATTTTCTTCGTGTTATTACATCCAGTAATTGTCATTGCTGTCATGCTCTTCTCAGTACCTCTTCATTTTTCGCCCTTTTCCAGCTTACTCTTTCCATCTTCTGCCATGTCCACATCTCAAAAGCCTCCAACCTTGCTCCATCTTTCTTCCTCACTGCCCACTTTTCAGCACCATACAGGACATTCCGTACAAATATTTTATTAGTGTTTCCCTCAAGTTTTTGTTCATATTGCTGCAGAAAATTTTGCTTTTCTTATAAAATACCTCTTCTAGCATTGTTGTTTCGATTTATTTTCTGTGCCGCTCTTCTGGTTGGTTTCTGTCCTGATTCTGAGGTATTTAGAGCTTTGCTCATGTTCTAATACTTCTCAGTTCAGTATTATATTTCTCCTTTTTTCCTCCTAATGCCATTACTTTGGTTTGCTTTGTATTGATTTTCATTCCATAAATCTTTCCTTAAGCTTCAGTGGTATCCTCTATATTCTGTAATTATTTTTAATTTGTTGCTAGAGGGCCGTGTTGGAAATGAACACCCACACCGTCCTCTGACGTTTGAACTGATGTACCCAGCCTGTTATAAGGGGAACTTAAAATTTAATGTGAACTCTGAAGCACAGTGCAACATGGTGTTTATCATTTAGTGATTCATTTCTCAACTTGAAGATTGGTATGAGCAGCACAGTGCTTCACTAGGCACGACCCTACTGAAGGCAGTGCACCCACACCATCCTCTGACGTATGAACTGATGTACCCAGCTTGTTATAAGGGGAACTTAAAATATAATGTGAACTCGGAAGCACAGTGCAACATAGTGTTTTTCATATAGTGATTCATTTCCAGGTGTACGAGAAGCTGTGAGTGACTATTGAGTCCTAGGACTGACTGGGTGATCAAACTCCAGATCATTGGAGTAACATTTTGGCACTTACGCAAGACTTCTTTTGGCAATGACTTCCATACATGTCCACTTAACATATCCAAACAGTGTTATCCTGACAAAACAAGTTTACAAGAGACTGTGTAAATTCACTGCTTTTTCCAATGAAAGTACTCATAAATAAACTGCATATCATGTTTTTAAAATTGCTATTGAGTCTTTCTCTCAACTTGTGTATGTAAAATTAATAACAGCAGTCCCATCAGATTTTTTCCAGCCTGACATTTCATGAATTTCTGATGATAATTTTCCTTCCATAGTGACATTCTGAACTGTAAAATTTGAGAACTCACCCATCCAGTTAGCTGTTATACAAGAATGTTTTGTCAACATCTGCATCTACGTGTGCATATATATTCCGCAAGCCAACATGTGGTGTGTGGCAGAGTGTATCATGTACCACTACTAGTCATTCCCTCTCCTGTTCCACTTGCAAATAGGGTGAGGGATAAACAACTTTCTATATGCCTCTGTATGAGTCCTAATTTCTCATCTTTTATCTTCATGGTCCTCACACAAAACTTACATTTGTGGCAGTAGAATTGTTTTGCAGTCAGCTTCAAATGGTGGTTCTCTAAATTTTCTCAATAGTGTTCCTTGAAAAGAATGTTGCCTTGCGTCCAGACATTCCCATTTGAGTTTCCAAAGTATCCTTGTAATATATGCATGTTGTTCAAATGTACCATGAACAGTACTGAAGAATAGGTCGCACTGATATCCTACATGTGGTCCCCTTTATAGACTCTCGCTCTTCATTTTATCCCTGCATAGATAGTTAGACAATATTAGATACATAACCAGGATTTTGTGTCCAGAGAAGACAATATTTCAGGAATTCCTGTTTTTTAGATGGGCAATAAATACGAGGGTTACCCAGAAAGTAATGCACCACACTTTTTTTTTCTCAGCCAAAAACAATACTACCAGTGTGAAATTTTACATATGTATTATTGAAGTCTCCTGAGTGAGCATGCCAAGTTTCTGTCACTTCTGACAGATAGCATAGCTGCAGGACAGTTTCAGAATGGCACCTGTAGGTGATGTACATTACAAGTAACATGCCTTCATTGAATTTCTCACTGCAGGGAAAGAAACTGTGGGGAATACTCACAGATGCTTGTGCAAAGTCTATCGAGAATCTCCTGTTGACAGAAATACAGTTAGTCACTGTCCACAGAGGGTAAGGTCATCAGAAGGTGGTTTGGCAGAGGTCCATGATTTGCAATGGTCGGGGAGACCATCCACAGCTGTCACATCTGATGTGTTGCAGCAAGCTGATGATGTCATTCGCAAGGACTGATGCATTATGACACGGCAGCTGATGCTGCATCTGTCAATCAGCAAAGGAAGTGTGGATGCAATTATCAACGCTCTTAGATATTTAACAGTGTGTGCAAGATGGGTCATGCAGTGTCTAACGGTGGATCACAAGTCACACAGAAAAACATTTGTTTTGATTTGTTGCAACATTTTGAAGCTTAGAGGGAGGCCTTGTTGTTCCAGATTGTGACAGGTGATGAAACCTGGGTTCGCCATTTTGAGCCCAAAACAAAATGACAGTCAATGGGATCGCACCATTCCCACTCCCCACAGAAGAAAAAATTCAAAGCCACTGCTTCTGCCGGTAAGGTTGTGATTACTGTGTTCTGGGACTGTGAAGGTGTGGTTCTCATTGATGTGATACCAAGAGATGGTACCATTAATTCAGAACCACATGTCAGCACATTAACAACACTCAAGACACGCTTCCGCCGACTTTGGTGCCACAGAAACCCAGGAGATGTTTTGTTACAACATGCTAACACTCAGTCCTGCACAAGTCTGAGGACTACTGAACACATTGCAAAACAGGGTTGGACAGTGTTACCCCATCCACCCTATAGCCCTCAGCTGGCCCCCTCAGATTTCCACTTGTATGGGCCATTAAAGGATGCCATTCATGGAAGACATTTTGAGGACAATGAGGAGGTGATTCTCACAGCAAAGCATTAGCTCTGCCTCCAGGACAAGGATTGGTACCAACAGGGCATACACACCCTTGTTTCACATTGTAGGAAGGCCGTAGAATGGGGTGAAGATTACTTGGGAAAATAGGGTGTGTAGATAAAACACAATTCTTTCATGTGTATAATTCTCATTATATTCAATAAAAAATTGTTGAAGAAAAAAAAATGTGGTACATTACTTTCTGGGCAACCCTCGTAGTTTTAATTGTGTGTCTCTCTAGAATCTGTTTCATTTTTCCATCTAATGTGTCACTGCTAGGAAGAGATACATTAGCTTCTGTCTTCATAGGAATATCTGTTTCCTCTTGCTGTACTGCCAAAACTTTGGCATGTGTATGCTGAATTTGTCATTTTGTATAACCATTCTTACTACAAAACACAGTTGAGTGTTCCATTTCTTTCATGAGAATCTGTATGTACCGTTGTGCAAATACAGGTTGGTTTGCTTCTTTTTCTGGTACATGCCTTGCCGCAGTGTGACTTAAATGTTCTGCAAATTCCTTCTCAAAGGCTATGAGCAATTTCCTGTCGTATCCTTGTCCATTCTGAATTCGTGCTTTATCATTAATAACCTCACTGACAGTAGGGCATTATACTGTAACTTTTCCTTCCATCCTTATTTTGAAAGAAAGCCTAAAATTTCTGGAAACAATGCAGTGCAACAGTAATACACCTAATACTATCAGAGGATGAACTGAGACTTGTATGATTAAACTGAAAATCCTTGCTAATTCTTGAAAAAATTCATTCTATGAAATTTTGTGTATTGGTGGCCATAGAAAATATTCTCGTAACGTCAAGATATCTGTTGCATGTGTGTCTAAAGGTATGTAATTTTTAATTTTCTCTTGCGACCACCTTAAAATGGAGGGAGATGTACCTTTTCTTGAAACTTTTGAAATGTTCTGTGCTCTCTCAGTGTATAGCAAAAATAAGGTAGAGTTTTGAAAAAATGACATTCTGTTACATGGAGAAGATGTCTGATGTATGTATATATTTCTTTCAGTCACAATGAAAGAAATACTTTACAATCATTACCAATTTCCATTTATGGCCATCTTTGGAATGTAAAATAAGAAAAGGTGAAAAAGTCTACATTAAAATATTTAAAATTTTTGTTAATTCTGCTTGTGAGTGACAAAAAACAAAAATTATGATGGAAATATATTGCCACTGGAACTGGCACAGGAGTAGTTGCTGGCAATATGCTCCAGTAACATGGATCCTTCTAGCTTTCCTTCTATTGTAAATACTCTGTATTTAACAAAAAAATATTGGATGTAAATGCATGCCTTTTGGAATAAAATGTAAAGCTTTTTTTATTTATTTATTTATTTATTTTCCCCTTCTTCTTCACAGGAAGTAGAGAAAGTGAGATACTTCTTGTTTATAGTTCTCTGGTTCTTCACAGGAAGTAGAGAAAGTGAGATACTTCTTGTTTATAGTTCTCTGGTTCAGTACAACAGCACTTTCACAAATGCCACCTGTAATATATCCCCACAAATCCCATATATTTTGATTATATCATGTGCAAGTAAAACTGGCTAAAAATTAAAGTATTGTAATCTAGAATGTTTCTCCTTTTCCCATTGCAGAGTCTGAAGATGGCCAATATGTGGCCAAAAATGGGAGTGATTGTAAATATGTCCTGCTATTGTGTTGCATAAGCTAGAATGGTGGCTACTTCTCTAGCATACTCAATAGTTTTCCTTTATCTTCCCAGTCCTTTCTCCTATAGCTTGCTCCTTCTTTGCCATCCTGTGAGATATTGCAGGTTCCTTTCCTAATGAGTTAATGCTCAAAGTGAATCTGATACATGTTTGTGTGGAGAGGTGCTCTTCCCAATACAATATCATCACATTAATCTAAAAAGAGTACTGTTTTGTATGTCACCTGGTTAATAGCCAAGCAGAGTTTTAAACAGTGTAGTGTCTGGTGTGTGGAGACAGTTATTTTCGGGTGGATTATTTTTCAAGTATGTTCTTAATTTTCGTCGTATTCCATTGTCTTTCAATGCTATGTTGAAAATGAAAATATAACTACCAATTATGTGATATTTCTTGACATCATACATCAATTTTATTTCTGTTATTGGAAAAACCAACTCAGAAAATTAACACTGCTGAAAACTTTCAGAAGAAAGCATTGTCATAACACTTAATTTCTCTGCTAATAGATTATGACTTGTCAACACTTGACTGGTTTTCTTTTATTTTTTTTTAAAGAGATAGCTGCTTGGAGCTTATAACTGCTATGGAAGCCACACTTCCTTGTCTCACAGCACTAATTATGGGTTATCAAGTTTCATTGTCTGCAGATACTTGACAATTCACACATTTTCTATTGTGAAGTCTGAAAGTATTTACTTGTATCCCTTCAGAATATGTGCAACACAGAGACCTGCCATTTCAGGTGTATATAAGACTCATTGAAATGTCAGTACTGATAAAGAGTGTATCATTATAATCCTATGATTGAAGCAGAAACCTAGGGCTGTGAACACCAATTTGCATGTATCTGTGGCCATAAGAGCTGATAGCTTGATTTGAAAGTTCAACCTAATGTGTTTCAATGTTTCTTTTGCCTCTGTCTGAAAAAATTCCTTTCCCACATTAATGAATAAGTTTTCAGCCCATTTTAGCTTGGAATGGAGGTAACAGTTTTACCCACAGTTCTTGAAACTTACTGTACCACTACTGGTTTACAGGAGCAAACTGAGAAGACACTATCTTGATTTGTGTGTTTATTAAGCTAAAGTGCCATATTTAGCAGTTTTCATATGTATACTTATGTATTATGAAAATATGCAATTCAGTTGATGCACTGCATGAAGATCTTTCCAAAACATAAATTTTGATAAATTTACTGTGCAAAAGTATCGAGAAATATGGTGAGGGCATTTAATCCTGTTAACAAAATGGAAGCTGTTGGAAGTAGGGTATTTTCATTTGACGTCACATCTGTGTCATCATTTTCTTATGCAGGTATTGAATAGTCATTTTGAAGTTAGACACAAACTTCAGCCTTGAGGAAAAAGTCAAGATACATTTTTGATATTGAATAAGTATCAATAAGCAATCTTAGTAAATTACTTCTCTCAGATTTACAACATTTTATCTGAGAACTGCCAATTTCAAAATATGTCCTTAAAAACTGCCAAAATTTTTATTTTTCACATTATCATTCAAGTGAAATAATGGAAATTCCAGGATGGAATGTTAAAATATTATGAAAAGGAAAGTTGCAACTCGCCATATAGCGGAGATGCTGAGTTGCAGAAAGGCACAACAAAAAAAGTTGTCTCTAATAAGCTTTTGGCCAGCAAGGCCTTCGTCAAAAAGAGACAACACACACACACACACACACACACACACAACTGTAGTCTCAGGCAACTGGCAGTGTGACTGCAGTTGCCAGTGACTGAAATCGCGTGTGTGTGTATAGGGCCGTGCTGGGCGCAAGCTTATTTGTGAAAGTCTTTTTGTCGTACCTGTCTGCAACTCAGCATCTCTGCTATATGGTGTTTGGCAACTTTCTTTTTAATAATTTGTATCATTCAAGTGAAATTTTCATGTACCTACTGTTATGTCATTTTCTGTAGCACTAAGACATGTAAGACAACTACAGACTTCCGTGGTTCTTGTAAGGATATACAGATTGTATGATCCTACTCTTAACTATGACAAAATAATGTGAATTCATCTTCACACACACACACACACACACACACACACAAAGTGGTGTTAAGTATGTGAATAGTGGTTGCTTGTCTGAAAGATAATATAGTCTCAGTGTGACCACATACCACAAGTACAATTTACTCCTGATAATTCGTAAGTGGATTATTCACACATTTAAAAAGAGGGGGAAGGGGAGCCATCGCACACACAGGTACCGGTAGCGTGAGTTGCCAGCCACTAGGTGCAGCGGCAGATGCTAAGCCAGTCAGCCAGACCGACAGGGAAGACGGCTGTGCCAAGCTGCACCTGAGCACATGCAGACATTGGCCGCCGATACTACCGCTACTAGCCATCCAGTAGACATCATCCTGATTACTTGTTTAAAAATATCTCAATTATTTGTGGTTTTTGGTTATTGTGCATCTTTTCCCTCACATTACCCCAAGTAATCGGGGGTGTACTATATTTGTGACTGCATCATTTGTGCATCATTTTCTGTGTTGCACATAACATTAACTCATTGAAATAAAACTCTTTGAGAGTTGCGTAGGTCAAGGGTAGTCATAACTATGAAGTTACAGCATCACATGTGAAATGTGTTTTTTATATGTGAGCCATATAAATTTAGAATATTTTTATATTGCGGTATCGCCCTCCTCCCTCTCCCCACAGTTATTACTTTAGTTTGTCTCTGTATTTCCTGAAATGTGTTGTAAATGACAATGCTGCTAATTAGAGTTTGAGCTGTACAACAATTTTTAGTTGTGTTGTAAGTCATATTAAGTATGTTATATAGAAAGAAATATTTCACTCATGAAATTGTTAAAATTATGTAAAGACAGAAAGGCTGATCATCATTTGTATTCAATGTGTGCAACTTCAAGTACTCCCAATACAAACTCGTAAAAAGAGCACAGCTCCACTGACTTATGGAATAACAACTTCCCTCTTCATCAAGTAAAGTACGTTTGTAACACTAAGTATATTACTTGCCATGTTTCATTGGTAAGATAACTTACCCGTGTACTGAAATACTACTAATTATTATTTCATTATTTTGTTTACCTTTATATTTTTCTCTGAGTCCATTTGAGTTAAGACATTCTCAGTTGTTAATTGTTCTGAACATAAATTAGAGTGTGTCAAGTATTTTTTTTTAGTTAGGTATCTGCAGGACAATAGACATAATTTTCATCTAAATGTCAAAAGAAACGACTATAATTTTATTTTCATTTAAATATGGTAACAGAATGACCTTAATATATTGTAAATAATGGCAGGAGTAAATTTAACAACTCACTGTATAAAACTTGACTTGCTTTCAGATGAATTCTTCTTCAGAGCTAATAATTTTGATTAGCTCTGATGAAGGATTTGCCTGAGAGTTAGCATCATTTTTCTTCTTGTTTATGTGTATTTTAATGATTCGGTGCTCCATCCATACAGTTAATTGTAATTTTACTCCTTCCATTATTTATCTTGCCTTATATAGCCACCATCAACAGTTAATCTTCGCTTGTTTTGTCGCGTAATTTAGATTTCTTGTGGCACTTGTAGAACATACTGCCTTAAACTCATCAGTTTACTTACTTGAAATAATAGTTGTGAAGGAGACCACTTTTGTGTGTATCTCTTGATGAGTCAACACCTCTATAAAAATACTTGCCTATTTAGATCTTTTTGCTTACAGCTTTAACCCATTTTTCCAAACTTTATGAGTTATTGATTCTTTTTTGTGAAATATCCTTTGTGTATCTCAAGTTTCTTGATAGCCGCAACACAAAGTGTTAATCCACCACGAATTTGATCTCTTCTGTGAATAAAGTTAGTTAGCTAACTGTTTGATAGAGTGTTTGCGTGAGTCATCATAGTAATGAGTGTGACAGCCATTTACAAACTGTTTAACATAATTTATTTTTATATGTGGTTACATTTTCTCACTTTCCAGATAAAAGTGAATAATTTGTTTTTAACAGCAGTAAGTGTATTATTGTCTTACATTATATATGCTACACTTTTCAATTGTAGAAGAATTGCCTGTGGAACTTGAATAGTTTACTTTTAAGTTAATGGTTTTGACTTGGGAATGTCACCTCATTGTGGTCAAATAAAAGGACTGTTCATTATAAAGTAAGGAAACATATTTTGTATTGTGGTGAATAGTAACAGTCTTATTAAGTGATTGTCAGCTATATTTAGTTGTTATTATGACTATATAAACTTCATCATCTTGTGGATCTCTTGTATTTTTGTCCTGCCATCCATAGACTATATTTTTAATAAAATCTCAGATGTGTGTGACATTATTTGAGGGCAGACGCAACTGCATGTCAGATTTTTGTTGTTTGAATGGTGAGAAAAATTATAGATATTCTTTGACTGCTGGATAATTATTATGATGTGCTACATAAAATACTCTTCCGGATACCAGGTTCCATCATCATATGAGATTGTACACAAAAAGGTCAGATGCTGGCAGTTATTAACTACTGCTCTTATTTTCTGCACCGGACTGTTGTGGGACCTTTCTTAAGGACTTTACTGTAACATTCAATAACTAGTGTGGGCAGTGCTTGCTGGAAACTGCTTCATAAATGATTCTTTTATATGAGCATTTTAGCCATCATAAGGATAAATGTGAGTGTTGTAACTAAACTGAAGTTGCTTGTTTTGTGCAGGTTTCATGTCAACAGTTGGTTGGAAATAATGTTATTATTTTTTAATGACATTACTGGGTTGTTGGGGTAAATATACAGGATTTCTGTATTGCGACTCATCAGTTGAGAAAATGTTTAGATCACTAACTGATATTCATGCGCTTCATGTCATAAAGTATCCGCAGCTTTTTACACTGTGACTTAAAAATACTTTTTTCTAGCTGCTTGGTATTCAGTTGATAAAAGAAAAGTGACTTACTGATGTTTTTCATTTCTGATGTCCCATAGAATCAACTGTTGCAGCAATTCTGTGGCTTTTTATGTATACTTAAAAACAACCAGAAAATGTGTTTTACTGTAGTTCCTTAGTTGGCTGGTAAGTTAAATATTTCATGGTGCTATTTTCGACATGATTTCACACCTTTTGATTTTATCCATAATGGATGTGAGGTTATGGTTTTAAAAACCAATTTTAAATGTCGACTCGACCACCTATAGATGGTTGAGCTGACATTTTAACATTATTTTCGTGTGGCTAGTTTCAAAGTACTCTGCTTTCAGTTTTTTCTTTTTCATTTACTTAGTTGAATTTATGTGCTAACCTGATACATTTTGCAACACATTCAAAAACTATGAAATAGTATACATATCCTATACCTTTAGATTTTGAAATTACAGTACCATAAAAAAGGGGATTGTGCACTTTCGTATGTGACTTGTAATTTATTAAAAGCTATAAGACTGACTGAAAGGCTTACTGGAAGTGGGAGGAATATTGATAATTCACCCACATCAACAATTTCTCATTTCAGATCTTAACGTTTTGTGTCTGCTAGCATTATGAATTTTTATTACAGTGTTATAATTGTTTCTAAAAAAATATAGTTGCGTGATTTTATATAAAGCGTATTTTTACAAAGATAGTATAGCGTTTTCCTCCTTAAACAGTGAAATGATGGATTTTATTAAGGTTAGATTATTTATGTATTTATTTATTATAATTTATTGACCTGAGTGCAGCATTTTCAATTTAATAACAAATAAAGGGATTAGGTGTATCAGCAGTAGAAATGTAAATACACTGTTGTTCCAGTCATTTATTTTCACAAAAAGGTGCTTTAACCACAACAATGAACTTCAGTTACCCCTTACATATCACTATTACGAAACAATGAATATCTAGCTATCCTTGTGATTAAATGGTAAAACAATAATGTGACTATATATTGATGAAAGACTCTCAGGGTCATGAACAGCATATTTAGTTGCTGTTGCACAGAGACAAATGGAATATTGATGCATGCAGTATGACAGGAGTACTTAAGTGTGTGTCATTACCAGGCGATAATGGGGCTTTCAGTAGTTCCAGTTATATACATAAGAATCGGCCAGCAGCATCTCCGGGTGCTGATGTGGATGTAGCAGGCAGTGCACTACCTCCATAGTTAGCACCAGTGACTCCCACTGGATATCATTGTTCTCAGAAGCCAAGGTCTTGAGTGACCTCCAAGCTGTGGCGATGTGTACGTCGTCACCACTGTCTTCAATATCTCTTCTCTGAAGTATAGCAGTGAAATGCCAAACTAATACAATATCCCACTTAGCATTCTGCAAAGATTTCTATGCCATGTCAATGCATCTAATCACTAAGCTCATGTCCATCTTCTCATAAATCAAATTATTTAATGTCAATGTTGAGTGCTGTCCCCTTTTCCCATGATAGAAAGACCATGAAACCTTAACAAGACACTTTTTCACAGAAGATATCTTTTCATTATGGCAAGTTGTGATTTCCCTGACATCTGAAAATGTCCAAAGTATGGTGGATGTATACTTTTTGTCTTTGAGAAATGCTTTGTATTTGCAGATGTGTGCTTTTACTCGCATCCAACAAAAGGCACTGGGTCCATGTCCTGTCAGTCCCTCTCTGGACAAACAAGGATAGCATCTTATCATGTTAAATAAATAAATTAAATAAATGCAGTAGAGGCTGGGGGGCTCCCTGTGGCATTGTCCTCAGCCTGTCGCTCAAATCTACAGACATCTTCTGATGGTTCAGGTGTGTGGCAGGCATTCTGCCTGCCTCACACATTATCTGGGATTACCAAGCCATCTCATCTGGTGGCTACATAACAACAGATTTTCTGTTTTTAAGGCCTGTTGCCTGTTTCTGTATGGAGCAGAATTGTTTTCAAAGTTTATATTGAGTTTGAAATCAATGTGTGTGGAGGGTATATTGTTGTGGATAAGAACAGGAAATTCAAATAATGTGAAATTTTTGTTAATATTTGTATTGACATTAACAAAACTAAGAAAAGAAAAATATTTCAGTATCATGTTAAATTTATCTCTCATTTTGTGCAGCCGCGTCTGCTTTTAAGTGCACCCTGTGAGTTTAAAACTTTTCTCAATTTTCATAGGTATTGCCAATGTTGAGAACAATGTCCGTGAATTTGTACACACCACCTAATATTTTAATCCTTAGGCTCATTATGCACTATCTCCAATGATCTTGAAGTCAATTGAATGTTGAAGTCAAACCTTCTTCCTGTCTTCTTACATTCCTTCAAAGCTTAGCACTGTACAGTTCATAGTTTATTTTAAAAATGTTGAGTATTGTAATTTTTTGTGGCATCTGATATGAATGATGTGTTCAACAGTAACTTCTTTCATAGTAAGAATGCATTTCAGTAACTCACTTTTCACTGTGTTTGTTCTTAGATCTGTTTTCCTAATCCACTTTTTTGTGTATGGAGGAAATGATTGATTGGGGGGGGGGGGGGGGGGGGTTGGAGACTGAAGTCTGGTATGCAATGGTGTTAGATCTAAATTACACTTGTAAGTGGGGCTCACTTTTCTTTATTACTTCAATGTTCCTAATTTATAACATTCAAAGTAAGTTATGAAAGTTAAACGTGAGATCACTGGTATCAGTGAGCAAGTGTCCTCTGAATATGGGAACTGTGCTATGGTGTCTAGCGAATACATTAGTGTATCTGACAATGTATTTGTAAAACATTATTATGAAATATTGTGTAATATTATGTAGCTGCAAGTGGGAATTTAAAAGAATTGCTTCCAACCATTTTTATTCACACCTCATTGGAATATATGAAGTTCATTCTAATGAAACGTAGTCAGTGCATCTACCTTTGTCTTACACGTAAGGTGGTGCCATGTAACTGCAGGTATGTTGGTGCCATCTATTGGTAGAGAGACTGACACGTGTGCAACGTTTAATGTTGCATAGCGCCACTGTGGTTTCACACCGAAGAGAAGGTGGTCACATAAGTTATCATCCACTACCAAACATGCACGAACATGCAGGCGAGTAAACAGGAACAACGAGGACAGATTCGATTTTTTGCGGCGGAGGGAGTTGGAGGCTGTGAAATGCTGTGTACGGTGAGTACAGTCTGAGTTGTTCAAGTATTGTGGAAGGGCGCAAATGATTACTTGACGGGTGCAACTCACTGGAAGATGATGCTCATCCTGGACAGGCTCATCATGTGACCACACTGGAGATGGTGCAGAAGTGAATACATTAGTCTTGGACAATCGCAGAATCACTGTGGGTGAGATACATCAGTTACTGGGTATTAGCATGGGCACCGCCCACAACATAACGCATCAACACTTGAACTTTCGAAAAATCTGTGCACAGTGGGTTCCCCACCAACTGACCGCTGAACAGCGCAGTACTCGAATGGCACTATCTTTGCGTCATCTGCAACGTTACCATGAGGAGGAATATGGCTTTCTGTCGCATACTGTCACAGATGATGAAACAAAATGTCACCGTTTTGAACCAGAAAGTAAGCATCAGAGTAGGCAGTGGAAACATGCGACTTCACCATCTCCAAAGAAATCAAAGGCCATGCACACCAGTTCTGATAGGTCTTGATGTCCTCCTTTTTTGACCACAAGGGCCTACTGCGTGTCGACCTCCTGGACCGGGGAACCACCATCAATGCCCAAGGTTATCAAGCCACTTTACAGGACCTTAGATGAGCCACCAAGTAGAAACACTGAAGCATGTTGTCCAATGGCATTATCCTCATGCATGATAATGCCCGCCCACATAAAGTCAATGCGGTGAAGACGAAATTGCAGCAGTTTCGGTGGGAAACTCTGGAACGTCCACCATACAGTCGCGACCTTTCGCCGTGTGACTTTCATGTGTTTGAACCTCTAAAACAAGCTATTCGTGGACATCGACTTGCAATGGACGATGAGGTGTGTGACTGGGTCCAGGCCTAAATCTGACAGCAGCCTACTAACTTCTTCAAGGATGGAATCGGCCAGCTAGTGTCACAATGGGATAAATCTGCCAACAGTTTTGGCAAAAAATCACTGTTGTTGTGCTCTTCAGTCCAGAGACTGGTTTGATGCAGCTCTCCATGCTACTCTATCCTGTGCAACCTTCTTCATCTCAAAGTACCTATTGCAACCTACATCCTTTTGAATCTGTTTAGTGTATTCATCTCTTGGTCTCCCTCTAAGATTACTACCCTCCACGTTGCCTTCCAATACTAAACTGGTGATCCCTTGATGCCTCAGAACATGCTCTACCAGCCGATCCCTTCTTCTAGTCAATTTGTGCCACAAATTCCTGTTCTCCCCAATTCTATTCAGTACCTCCTCATTAGTTATGTGACCTACCCATCCAATCTTCAACATTCTTCTGTAGCACTATTTTGAAAGCTTCTATTCTCTGCTTGTCTAAACAATTTATTGTCCATGTTTCACTTCCATGCATGGCTACACTCTATACAAATACTTTCAGAAAAGATTTCCTGACACCTAAATCTAAATTCGATGTTAACAAATTTCTCTTCTTCAGAAACGCTTTCCTTGCTTTTGCCAGTCTACATTTTATATCTTCTCTACTTTGACCATCATCAGTTATCTTGCTCCCCAAATAGCAAAACTCATTTACTACTTTAAGTGTCTCATTTCCTAATTTATTTCCCTCAGCATCACCCGACTTAATTCGACTACATTCCATTATCCTCGTTTTGCTTTTGTTGATGTTCATCTTATATCCTCCCTTCAAGACACTGTCCATTCCGTTCAACTGCTCTTCCAAGTCCTTTGCTGTCTCTGACAGAATTACAATGTCATCGGCAAACCTCAAAGTTTTTATTTCTTCTCCATGGATTTTAATTCCTACTCTAAACTTTTCTTTTGTTTCCTTTACTGCTTGCTCAATATACAGATTGGATAACATTGGGTATAGGCTACAACCCTGTCTCACTCCCTTCCCAACCACTGCTTCACTTTCACACCCCTCGGCTCTTATAACTGCCATCTGGTTTCTGTACAAATTGTAAGTAGCCTTTCGCTCCCTGTATTTGATCCCTGCCACCTTCAGAATTTGAAAGAGAGTATTCCAGTCAACATTGTCAAAAGCTTTCTCTAAGTCTACAAATGCTAGAAATGTAGGTTTGCCTTTCCTTAACCTATCTCCTTAGATAAGTCGTTGGGTCAGTATTGCCTCACATGTTCCAACATTTCTACGGAATCCAAACTGATCTTCCCCGAGGTTCGCTTCTACCAGTTTTTCCATTCACCTGTAAAGAATTTGTGTTAGTATTTTGCAGCCATGACTTATTACACCATAGTTCGGTAATTTTCACACCTTCAAAGCCTGCTGTCTTTGAGATTAGAGTTATTATATTATTCTTGAAGTCTGAGGGTATTTCACCTGTTTCATACATTTTACTCACTAGATGGTAGAGTTTTGTCCTGGCTGATTCTCACAAGGCTATCAGTAGTCCTAATGTAATGTTGTCTACTCCTGGGGCCATGTTTCGACTTTTAGTGTTCTGTCAAACTCTTCACGCAGAATCCTATCTCACATTTCATCTTCATATATGTCCTCTTCCATTTCCATAATATTGCCCTCAAGTATATCACCCTTGTATAGACCCTCTCTATACTCCTTCCACCTTTCTGCTTTCCCTTCTTTGCTTAGAACTGGATTTCCATCTGAGCTTTTGTTTTTCATACAAGTGGTCTCTTTTCTCCAAAGGCCTCTTTAATTTTTCTGTAGGCAGTATCTAACTTTCCCCTAGTGATATGCCTCTACATCCTTACATTTGTCCTCTAGCCATCCCTGCTTACCCATTTTGCGCTTCCTGTCGATCTCATTTTGGAGACGTTTGGTATCCTTTTTGCCTCATTACCGTTACTTTACACTAGTGACTGGGTTTCATTTGAATGACCCTTATATTTTGTAAGCTCTGAAAATTTAGATATAGTCTGTTTTCCCCCTGCATCTTACAACAGTTTGTAGTATGTATGTTTCCAAAAAAAATTATCTGTGTGATTTATAATTTTGTAAAAAATTTGTTGTTAGTTTGAGTCCTAATTTTTCCCCACAGCAGTTAAAAACAGTATATATTATGTACAAATAAGTAATGTGTTTTATTTGTCACTGACAAAATATGTTTATCTGTGATTTTCTCTTGTGGCATATTTTTTCCCTTTTTGTTAATATTTTTAATTACCCGGGGAGTAGTTAACATTGTTGTGCATGTATCTCACACATTTGAATGATATGAATGGACTAGGAGCATAGACGAAACTTTTAAAACTGGTGTAAAGAAATCAGTAATCATTGTATAAAAGTTTATTGTTGTTCAGCTAACAAAGCTAAAAATGCAACTTAAGAACATCAAACATGGTAAATATTTGTCGCAAATTAATACACTCAAGGAAACAATCTTAGATGCTACCACCAGACATCGGAACAGATTGTTTTCTCAGAATGATATTCAGTGTCTTTAGTCTGGAGATGTAGAGAATAAAAGATTGTTGCACTTTACTGTTATTTGTATATATGACAAATTTGAGGTAGTGTTTATATAATGAACTCTGTACACTACTGGAGTTGCATTCTTCCTTCCATCCACGCATTAAGATTCGCAGGTTGAAAAAAATCAGGCATGCAGTTGACTGGAACTGCTGGTCATGTGAGAATTTCTACAGTAATTTGTAAAATTTATCAGATAATGTGATGCACTGTTCGGTGATATGTAATAGTGTAACATGCAGTTTTTCGTTGCACTAATAAGTATGGTTGTACTTTTTATGCCGTACTTCCAGTGTATTTATCATTATACTTCTCTGTTTGGTTGACATCGATATAATGGGTATCAGGTAAGGATTCAAATGAGCATCAGTCTACCTGTTATTCCAGCACCTCTTCCAGATTTGATCAACCTCCTGAAAAATAGCAGGGGTGAGAGATAGGTAAGGTAGCAGTTTAAGTTAAAGATGAAGAAGGAAGAAGAAAAGGAGACAGAGATAGGAAGAATATGTAATTTTGAGCATTTGAATGCTGCTAATTTCTGTTATGTATCTATGTCAGCAACTACTATCCTCATTCTTGTGTGTGTCAACCTTTTTTTCTTTTTTTGAATGTTGTTATTTTTTAATGTCTGCCCCCTGTAGCTGAGTGGTTAGTGCAACAGAATTTCAATCCTAAGGGCCCGAGTCGATTCCTGGGTGGGTCGGAGATTTTCTCTGCTCAGAGACTGGGTGTTGTGTTGTCCTAATCATCACCACTTCATCCCCATTGATGCGCAAGTCGCCGCAGTGGCGTGAAATCAAAAGACTTGCACCCGGCAAACGGTCTACCCGACAGGGGGCCCTAGTCAAATGGCATTTATGTATTGTTTAATTACCATGTATCTTTGCTAACAACAGTGATTAACTCTTTTTCCCCTCATTCTGTGCTAGATTTTGATTGATGATAAATGCAAGTTCTCGTTGGATTTTGTGAACTTAACTCATTGTTTCCTTTTTTGATAGTCTTCTTCATTGTTATATTTAATGATTCTTAAGAATTTGTGATACATCCGCTTCAGTGATACTTCTGTGTACTGAACCAAACTGAGGAATGTTTGTGATTCCATTGCATCTGCTGCAGGCTTTCTGGGAAGCAAGGTGAAAACAGAGTGGGATCCATGGGCAGCAACAGCAACCCAGAACCCAATGGTGCTGTTGCCACATCTCTCCTTGCTCGGCCAGAACTTCCACGATAAGAACTTCCTATGCAACCGCTGTGGTCGTAGCTACAAGCTCAAGAGTTCACTGAGAAACCACCAGAAGTGGGAATGCGGCAAAGAACCACAGTTTACATGTCCCTACTGTGATTACCGAGCCAAGCAGAAGATGCATGTGGGTCGCCACATCGAACGTATGCATAAAGAAAAGATTAGCATGAACTAGCTTTGTGTCATACTCTTATGGAAGAGCTGTGGGCAATTGTATGTAGGCATTCTTTATACAGTTGTTCCAATCGCACAACTAGACTGCAGTCCCACATTTCAGATGTTTAAAAATGCAACACTGTTTTCATTTATTTTCTGAATTTTGTGATTTCAGGAAAATTTACAAAATATTTCCTCTTAATATTTTTTCAGAATATTTTGGAATAACATTGTCAGGTACTATAATTAAGTGCCTGGAAGACTTTAGTATGAACTGTAAATATAATTTCAGTATTTATTGACTTGTGTTCCTGTGATTATGTAGCTTTATGAAACTTGTAGCAGTCTTTGGTATAGTGAGAGTGATTGTTACAGCTTGAAAGTAACTAAGTATACATTGTTTGACCAATTCAGCTGTGTTCTTGAATCTGGTAGATTGTGTTGTAAGATAACTTTGTGCCTTATGCAAACAGTCAGTAATGCAGTAGGAAGAAAACAAAGTTCATTATTGGCTCTTCTCAGTTCCTGCTCGTTGTTATATCTCATTTTATTACAGCTTTATTTCTGTTGGAATTATCAAAACAAATTTTCTATTGAAGTCATTGATGTATTGAAATGCTTTTATTCTTCTTTCTTTATGTTTTTGTGCGTTTTGCAAGAACAACAGAAGTAGCAGTAATGTCTCTTGCTGATGCTTATCAACTTCTACTTAGTTCACATTCAGCATTACAACTGAGTAAGAGATCAGTTACTGCTGTCTAATAGTGTATAAGAAAGATCACTTGGAGAGTGAAGAATAATTTCATGATACAGCTATATTTAGTAACAGTACTATGAAATTATACCACAAGTAATTGAATTAGTAAAGGTAACCATTCACTGTATACTTGAGACGCTGAGCGGTCAGCAGCTTCATAAACAAGTGTGAAGGTGTTGCTCAGCTGTTGGACAATGACTTCTTGAGATCAAACTAACAAGAAGGAAACACTCACACTCAGTGATGCATTGTCCAAGCCAATTGCATTGTCCTGGCCCTGCAGTACATATACCACACCACATAGTTGTTTAGGCATCTGTACTAGACGCACAAACAAAGTTGACACTCGGTGCGGAGGCTGATGGGAGTGACCGTAAAGGCATTTTCCATTTACAGTCACTCCCATCAGCCACTGCACCAAGTGTCAACCTTGTCTGCGTGCATAGTAGTGCTTCCATACTAGTTTAAAAGTCCTTCCTCATATCATGTGCCCCCCTTGTAATTAAACCAGGCCATCACAGCACCTGTACCATACAACCAGGTGTTCATTATGTCTTTATGAAGAGAGGAAGGAACGAAAATATTTCATTTATGCTGTACTTTGGTTATAATGTGTCCATTTTAGGAAGCATTCTTAATCTGGAACAATCAAAAACATTTTAATTCACTTACGTGATTTCAGATTAGCTCCAACATGTAACAATACTGTTCTGTAACTGTACTGAACCCAGAAGACACATTATCTTCTGAATGATCTATCACCCTGCTGCTATCAGTGATACTTTTTAGCTTCTCTATTTACTTGTGGGGACACCTATTCAGGCTATGAAGTGACATAATTGCTTTTAAAAAATGCTTCTGTATTTTGTTGCTATTATGTAACAGTTACAGTGTTGGGTGAACAGATCTTGTATTAATCACAACATCATCTCTGAACCAAATCTCAGAAAAGAAAAGAAAAGAATGAATCTCTCTTCAGCTTCTTTCAGCTGTTTCTGGGAGCAGTCACTGTGGGCAGTGCCTTTTGCCCTCTGCCTTCCAAAACACAATGAAGTCATGACACCAAAACATAAGTGACCCCTTCACAGCAGCTGGAGACTCCCAATCACACCTTAGTAACATTCTGTGCTGGCATGTCTAACTCCAATTCTGTACATTCATGAAACCAGTGAGTTCTCAGTGGAAAGTTCTCTACATACTAACTACCTAAACAATGTTTTTACATGAATGTCTTTCATCTGATTCCAAGGAATAGGTGGAATATTGTGTTGCACAACAACTCATCACATGCATTACCGCCACTTTTTTTAATTAAACAGAAGATTGTTGGGAAAAATTCTATGCAGTTTTAAGTCCTCCTGAAAATAGTTATTGTAAAGTCTATTCAGCACCAATAGAGGCACTAGTTTTAGACACATGGATCTGAAATACTTTTCAAGGATTTAATCTCATTTATGATTTTTTGAATTGGTTTATATCACATTGTGTTAGAAAGATTTATTTATAGAGTGGGAAACACTGTTTTAATCAGGTATGACATCATTTTCCTCTTAATATATTTGTTTAGTTTCCTAGTTCTCTGTGTAAAAACAAATACAGCATTGTTTTCCAGATCATAGTACAACTGTACATACAGTAGCATTTCTTATCTATAGGTTTGAAACTAGATGTTATGTTCAGCCAAGAAATTGCTTGCATAACATTTGTGTGTAAGTGTACTATGTTTTTACATGCACCAAGTGAGATGGCACAGTGCTTAGCACACTGGACTCGCAGTTGTGAGGACGGCAGTTCAAATTTGCATCTGGCCATACTGATATAGATTTTCCATGATTTGCATAAATCACTTCAGGCTAATGTTGGGGTGAAGGGGCATGGAAGACTTCCTTCCCCATTCTTCCCTAATTCGATGGAACCGATGACCTCCCTGTTTGGTCCCCTACCCCAAATCAACCAATGAGCCTATCACATGCTTTGACTGAACAAATGAACACTGTTGGATTCATGTAATGTAAACTACTGAAATAGGGTTATTTGCCCATTGCAAATGTTCATATTAACCATTTATAAATGCTTAGGCAGTGAGCCCACTTTAAGAATGTGATTTGGATATGAAATCACTCTGTCTTTTTAATATATACAAGTTTCCCAACACAGGACAACAAAATTATGAAATCACACACATTTATCTGTATGAATATTAAATGCTGCTGGAGATTGAGCAATTTTTTAAATTGTGTTCAAATGGACTCCTTATGTAAACTTATTTGAATTGTGCTACGTGATCATATCAGGAAATCATATGTTTTGTAATTCAGGAAAAAAGGGAAATGCTTGTAAAAAATTATTATTTGTTTTGTGATATAAAAATATAGTCATTATTGGGGAAGAAAAGTTTTTCTGGAGGAACAAAGGGTAAAGGAGTGTGCTAAAGTGAATTTTAAAAGAGTGTATAGCATAGGTGTTATCTGTAGCAGAAGTGCCAAATGTCATATTAAGTGCGTTTGATGTTTAGTTAGTTATTTGCTTGTTCCAATTTTACACACACACACACACACACACACACACACACACACAGAGAGAGAGAGAGAGAGAGAGAGAGAGAGAGAGAGAGAGAGAGAACTACTACCATCACTACTATTACTAATACTAATTCAGAAATTCTTCTATGGTAGAGAAGGCATTGTCAGGCCGATATGGTTTCAATTTGTGTTTGAAGTTAATTTTGTTATCCATTAAATGCTTTACATCAGTCAGAAAGCAGTCAAAGATTTTTAAAGCCGAATACCTGCCATTCAGGACAATCATGTCCATGGTAGCGAATTAAAGTTTTCATTATTTTCTTATAAATAATTTGAAGAAGGTATTGGCACAAGCCATTTAGTTTCAGTCAATAACATTTTAAATCTGTTAATGAATTGTATATACTTGTAAATAGATGTCATGGCCATATTGAAATCGAACATAAATAAAAGAATTTATAGTGTGAATCTGTGTAAGAGAAATCAAGATGTAGTCCAAATTTGAAGCTGGATACTTAAAAGATGCTGTTAGCCAGTGGTCCCTGTTATTCCTGTTAAAAATTTGTTGTTTTCAGTTTCTAGGTTGTGGTTTTGTGAGCAGTGTCTTTTTGAGCTCAGGTTCTTTTAAAGAACCAGAAGAACTGTTTCTGTGCATCAGACGTAACACGTCTCTTATCACAAACCCATACAATTTGTTTTCATTGTACTCAGTATGTCCCCATAATAGTTAACATCTGCTGTAGGATTTTATGTGTGCCAACCAGAACACTGGAGTAAAGCCTTTCTCTGCCCTTTTGTGGGGAAGAAAAGATGATTTTTTCCCAAAATGGACAAGTAATGGAAGATAAGTTCTCTCTCTCTCTCTCTCTCTCTCTCTCTCTCTCTCTCTCACACACACACAGACACACACACACACACACACACACACACACACACACACACACACACACACACACACAATTGTGAATCATATGATTACATTTTTGTTTATAATTTTCATATGTTAGAAGGACTAAAAGTATTTACAAATGTTATTTTGCACTGCAGGGTACAATGTGTGATGGGACGCATACTATACCAGTATCACTTTTCTCCCTTTGTATTTCATTTGCAGATGGTGCACAGGAAGATGATTATCAATACTCTTCCATTTAAGCCTGAATTCCTCTAATTTTAATGCTTTGACCATTACACTGGAGGATTTAATATGTGTTTTACTCATTTTAAACACATGCACTGTGATTTTTTAAAAATAAGCTCAATAGTTGATGCTGTGCTTCTGGGTATACAATTGAGTAGTTGTTTCCGTTTTATGCGCAATATTTTGATGGCCGATCCAACTGTCATCTTCAGGTGCTGCTATTTGTCTTGTTACATATACTCTCTGCCTGGACTCCAACAAGTGTCACTTGAGTCCAGGCAGCATGAACATATAACAAGATTACTCGAGCACATCATTAATGTTGCACTTTTTCTTTTTGTTCTACCATGGCAACTAAATAAACATGTAATGAGTATTAAGTCCTTTAACTAGATAAATTTGTGCTTATGAACTTGTAGATATAGCAGTTCTTAGTGAGATGAGGAAAAAGAACTTAGAAAAATATGTAGAATGAATATTATGAGTCATATTGTTATACTACTGCAGTATAGATCACAACTGCAATGAATTGCAATGAATTGCATTCAAAAAGTGTGATTTACTTAAAGTACTGAAGAACTAGTATAGACATCAGTTTCTTAGGTTTGAATTCAGCCTTAAATTGGATAAGTGTTTCATACACTGCCAAATGAGGGCTAAGAAAATAATTTGTATTGGCATGACACCCCTGCCTTCCTACATCACCATAGTGTAATATGTTGTAATTTGCATGTCCTTTCTGAAGACTGTTGTGTATGGCAAATCTACACTAGAGAAACCCTGTAGATTCAAAATACATATTTGGGACATCTCCTCTCCATTAGATTGGACTGTTTGACATTCAGAATGAATATATTTGTGAGCAATTTATTGGAGAAACATTGTCTGTATATATAATGTGCATATATGTGTACTGTGTCTTGAATACCAAGAAATATTTTGATCGTACTCATAAGCTGCTGTTATTGTGTTCGAATAATTGTATTTGCAAGTTTATAGTGCTGTTACAGCAAAGTTGATAACTATATGCTCTGGATAAATATTAATTGTAAGATGTGGTACATTTGTATCTTTGGTCACAATCAATGTCCTTTGTGTTGCTCATTGGAAGCTAGCAGAGAAGAGTAGCACCAGCATCTCAGCAGTGTCTTCTAAATTGCCAGAGATTTCACAACACAAATTTTTGTTGAGAATTAAGTGAACATAATGCTTCTTCTTCTTTTATTACACTTTGTTAAAAAAATATTCATTGTATTAATTTCTGATATTTTGCACCTCTGCACCTATACTCGTCAGCCCTACTCCAGAACTTCATAATACTTGAAGGCCTAATTTTCATATAATTTAACTGTCCATTTGAGGTGCAATAACACAACATCAGATGTATTAAAAGAAATAGTAATAAGGCAGTAACATGGTGTTGTGAAATCCTGGTTGGAATACAAATAATGGAAAGAGTAAAGGTTACACTCACCATACTGTGAGGCAGGGATAAGTCCACAGACACAGAAAAAAGTGATGATTTTGCTAAGCAATCAGACAATGTCCTTCTTCAGAGATGCTGACTAGCAAAAACACACACAGCCATACTTTTCCGGGTCAGCTACTTTGTCATGCACTGTAGCCTGACGAGTGAAGGTTTTAGTTGGTTGTGGTGTGTGGAAAGAGCATTGAGTGGGAGGGAAGAGGGGCTGAATGTTGGGGGGAAGAGGGAGTAAGGGATTGGGATAGGCATAGGAATAAGCTACTAATGAGCTCTCTTCATCACAGATGAGACTGTTGTGTGTGGCACTCATTGAGTTGGTGTGTTGGGTGGTGAAGGGGAGGACAGGGGACATACAATACTGAGGAAGAGGGAGACTCTCGCTTTTCTATCTGGAACTCCTTCTTCCTCTTCACTGTCTCCCTCTCCCAATCCACTCCTGCTCCACTTTATGTTTCACAAGTAACCCCCCCCCCCCCCCCCCCCCACTGCCCTGTCTTTGAACCAGGGCAGACTCACTGGTATACCAGTATATTATTCTCCCATTCCCTTGTGACTGTTGGCTCTCAGCCATTAGCTTAACTTCCCTGCACCCTACCTTTCCTTTGCCCCCTCCTTTCTTCTGTCACACACTCCAGTGGACACAATCTCTCATCTCGGTAAGGGTGCAGTGCGAAATTCATATAATGATGAATGTGTATGATTTTATCATTAATTAATAGTAGTAGTAATAATAATAATTATAATAATCTTTATTTGTCCATAGTAATGTTACACTCCTGGACATCATAATTTATTGTACATTTTTAACAGATACCATATCACACACATAATAAGTACTCATATATACAACAAATGGTACATTAAATACTATTATAGAAACATTTACTATGACTAATATACTACAGTACACAAGAGTAATACTATCAGTAAATAGTTCAGAAATCATTGAGTGAGTATAAATGTCTTTTCATTAACAACTGTTTCAACTTGTCCGTAAAAAGGTTTTCACAGAGTTGCTTCATATTATTTGGCAACATATTATAGAATTCTCTTCCATCTGCTCATGGACTGTGGTTTGTAGTTCTTTTGTGGCTCAATACTTAAAACAATTGAAAGGAAACCTTTTACATATAGCAGATCGATGTGTGGAGCATAGAAACATGTAACAGAAAACAACATTCACACTAAGCTTTTGAGCACTAGTTGTTTTTCAAGAAAAAGCACTCACATTTATACACACAACCACAAAGACACCCAAATGCACAATCCTGTGCCATGAGACTGTGCGTGTGGTTGTCTGTGTGAGTGTATGCATGTTTGTGTGTGTTTGCTTTTGATAGAAAAGAGCTCTGCTGTAGGTGAGTCGTTGTCTTTCCCTTATTTTACATACTGCTCTGTTCAAGAATTTCCATTATTCTTTTATGACTCAGTAACATATGATAATTAACTTCTGGTCCATCTATTGTAAATGTAAATGTACCTATTCATTACACTTACTTCATCATTCTCTTTTACAAACATAATTGTCATAAGAATGTGCAATAAGTACATAGTCATTAGATAATGCTTGATGAAGTAGTCCATATAGAACTGGTGTTTGCTTGTAGTAGCAATTATCCTAACTGCTCCCTTCTGAATCCTGAATGTCCTATCTACATAGACTGTGGGTACCCTATCCCATATTGCGAAAGTGAGTGGATTTATCTGTAGTATATCTATTTAAACACTGGAGAAGCTGTTATATTTGAGAGACTTTATGTACGTAAGCCTTTTAATTCTGAGGAAGGGCGGTTAAGTAAACCTTTTAGCTCTGAGGAAGGACAGTGTCCAAAAACGAAACAATCTTTTCAGTAGCTGGTATATCTTTGGGTTATATAGTCATGGTCCATAAAACTTTCCGATTAAGAACATTATATCCAAAGCTGTGCTGGACATCTTTATAGGTGTTTGTGATTCCGCTGAGTCTTGCCAGAAATGTTAAAAATGGAAAAGTTTCAAGGAACATGACCAAATGTCCCAGAAGATTTACCAGGAACTAATATGTCCTGCCATGAGACCCTAAATTGTATAATCTTTTCAGTTTTCAGTTTTGTTTTTGTGCTGTCCAATTTCTCAATGTCTCAAGTAAACTGTGAGTGGCTACCTCTAATGCTTCCATTATCAGTGATATGGTAATAAAATTTGCCCAGCCTTCATGCCTTGATGTTTCGCACACTCATACGCATGCGCATGCCCCCCCCCCCCCCAGAGAGAGCCATTGTCTATAATTTTTCACATGGTGGTTGTTTTGTGTTTAAGATGATGCTGTTATTTTCCTCACTTATTTATTTTTTTATTATTAGGATAGGACATTCATTTTTAAATATTTGGGAAAAAATAATACAATTTTGAAAATTAATGGCTAATTTTACTTCTAAAATTCACAAACAGCTCAACTTGAAGATAGTGGTTCCTGCTCTTCCATAGCTAACTATTGAAGATTCCTTTTTTTTGCACACTGAATGTAAGTTTTGGCAGTCAATCAACATTTTTTAAGGAAAACTCTGCCTGTGAACCGACCCGTTGTAAAGAGACTGAATTACCTAGATAAGTAACTTCCCAAGTAATTCCCAGTCAAAATATAGAGCCAAGAAATCATGAAAATCTTGTTGTGCATTCACAATAACTGATGCTTATATCTGTGGCTTTTATGTAATAGGATGTTCCCATTTTCGTCTAATTCCAAAATGACAAGCTTCTTTGGGAAGTCATAAATTTCATTGATCTTTCCAAGTGTTTGTGTTGGACCTTGGTAAAGCTCATTCTGACATGTGACTTTTTAATTTTCTCCCTTCACCTCCAATCCTAATTGCAATCGAAGAATTTCTACATTCATAATTTTTTAGCTCATTTGTTCACACTGCAATAATTAACTACATTTCTCAGTGCCTAATATAGATTCATATGTACAGGAATATGTCCTTCATTAATATTTCATAAGGATTATAATTTTTCACTCTTGTCAGTCAGCACACATTTAGAACATACTGATATGTTATCAGAGGCAACTTCTAACAAAATCACAGAAAGAGAAAAATGTATCACAAGATGTTCCTGTCAGGTAATCAGTGACAAATGTATCACTGATTCTTTTGTTTGATGAAAGATTATAGTAAAAATACTTTATATGTAACTTTATTTGGAATTGTTATTTTTCATTTAGTGATATTAATTATTTCTTCTACTTTGGAATAATATACATATAGAGCTAGAATCCTGATCAGTTATAAGAACTGATTGAAAACAAGATGTACTATTGATCATTTTCCATGTGTTGTTATTTTATAAAAGGTCTGGTTGTGTCACTGTTAAGAACAGTTTATTCGTGACATCTGATTAAGAAATGAAGTAATTGTGTCATATAATACACAGTGAACTATAAAAGTTAACTGCACTCTCTTCCCTAACACAGTGCTTTGAAGTGGCATTTTTCAACTATTGGTGATGATTTCACAAGTCAAGAACTCACTGAGCAATCACATACATTACTACCTTGAATTGCAGTATCCAAGAACCAGAAAAAGATTAAAAGCTGTGGTAAAAGTAAATTATGATGAGTCACCCTGTTGTGTTGGCACTGCAGTTTAGTGGGGCTTGATATTTTATGTAGTTCTATGAACTGATTAAATGTAGTTAATGCACTTATTGTTAAATCATATATTTAAAAGCTGTACTGATTTCCATGTGTTTCACATCATTTCTTAATACTTTTTTAAATTGTATTATCAGTGCATTAATTGTACAGGAAGGAGGTTCTTATATGTGTACTGGTTTTAATTATTGCCCATCCTGTTCCTCAGTTAATATTACCCTGAAAACATAAGTGCCATGAATCTGTAGAACTGTGTAGTCGTGTATTTGCTATTGTCTTGTGGCATGTGTCAGCAGTGCTCACATTATCTTTTCCTAATGAAAAGTTCACTTGATGAACTAGTGCCTTGTAATTTATTGCACTGTGTGTATACATTACTATATTTCTCAGTATATAATAATACATAATGACTGTTGCTTTATTGTGAATATTATGTTGTTGGTGTGTAAAGATGCAGTTAGATTGTGTAATTGTGGCTGCGTTTTTGTTTACCAAAATGTATTAAAAAAGAAATGTTTATTAAATACAGAGATCTTACCAGAAACTACAATTGCTTATTTAAAATTGTAATTTGGTAATGTTAATTTTACTCTCTTGGTACTCCAGGATTCAATTTATTGAGTAGCCAACACCCAGCTGTTTTTTTCTTTTTTTTCCTTTCATTGGTAGACCACTTATATATTGTATTCACTACACTATTGGAATCAGACAGCACATTCAAAACATTTGTATAACAACATGGCAGTAATCCTGTTATTGTGTTCCTAAGTTTGCAGTGCACTTCATTATATATAAATAGCAAGGGAGCCGGAATATATTCAAAGTCTTACACACACACACACACACACACACACACACACACACACACACACACACACACACACGCGCGCGCGCGCAGATAGCTGATTTTTGTGTGGCATGTGCTGGGTGAGAAATGTATCCCTGTGTTTTTATTTTCATATGAACCATGTACCACTTGTTTCATGTCCAGTAGATACAATGTGACAAGACAATGAAATGTTGGGATTTATCCTGAATAGGCATAGTTTGGAAAACAACTCATGCATGTCATGTATATGTTTAAAACAACTCATGCAAATTATGTATTTGTTTAAAGCAACTCATGCAAGTCGTGTATATATTTAACTCAGATCCTTGCCTCTCTTAATGTGGTACTCAGTTCTTTTCAGCTGTTGCTGTTCTCTCCTGTTGTTATTGACTGAAAAGCAAGTAACATCACCATCTTGAATGCAACATCCTTCCACTTTTATTTTTTTTAAATTATTTTTTGTGTGTCAATGCAGATGTTGTTATTTCCATTTACTATAGTTTCTGGTTTGTTACGTTATGATGCATAAGATAATTTCTGAATCAGAGACTCACTAATAAAAGATATTTTTCAGTGTGATAAATGTGATTACACTGCATTGAAGAATTCTATATTATTTTCTATAATACAGCTATTTCTTCTCAACTGTGAAATCTATTTAGTGTGGAGTTAACTTCACTAAAATTTATTTATAGACAGTGTTTCTTCTGCTCAATGTTCAAAGTATAATATTTTCAGTACTTTATTTCCTTTGGTTGATCTATAAATTATAGTCATATGTGTTTCAGGTTTCCCAGTGCAGAAAAGGAATCCAGTTTATTGCAAACTTGATTCAGAAGATAACTGTTTGCCTTCTAGGAGCAATAATGCAATTGAAACAGATATAAAGCCAGAAAGAGAAGAAAAGATAAAAACATGGGAAGGTTTACAGATTTTTCCATTATTTGAAAATGCAAAGAAAATGAGAGAAATTGTTGCAGCGATTCAGGAAGCAGACTATAAAAATTTCCTAGTTTGTAGTTCAGAGAATACTGTGAAGGGAAGAAGGTGCCACACTTCAACAAAACCTTATATTCCAAATTATGACCAGGCAAATAGTAACAGTAGAAGTTCAAAGAAGACAAAAAAATCACAGTCTTCTCCATAAAGCTCCAGAAACATTTACTAGTCCTTTAGAGAGATCTCCCCGGAAGAAGAAGCAGCCACAATAGGAATAATTTCATAAAAATTGATTGTAGGCTACTAAGAACATTTTGTTCAAATCATCTAACAACAAAGCAGAAGAGAGTTACTGAATCCTTTACTCAGTAGCCTACCCTTCAAAGGCACCACACACTTTTCTCATAAATGTTTGGCTTGCAGCAGCATTGAAAATAATGATTTATAGATTGTAGAAAATGACAGTGAAGGAATTGCAATTGCTCTGACACCAGCAGTTGTGAATGTTTCTGCTCTTTAGACACAGGGGCATATTACTATGCACTTAGCAAGCAAAGATAGTTAGATTACATGATGCAAAAGTTTCCGTGTTGAGCTATGCACATATTGCTGCTCTTACCCTTCAGTGCCTTGTCTTGTAGAGAAGATTACCCATTGTGTCACACGAGTCTTTTATCGCATTCTATATGAGTCAACATAAAAATAAAAGTGTGTGTTTATGAAATTTTCTGTCTGCACCTGATAAAAGTAAAATTTTGTTGCAACCAGTCGGCTGTTTTATACATACTGTACAAAAGACTGTATTTTTGTATTGCATGTAAGTATGTGCGTGTGGGTTTTTCAGGTGACAGTCTAAATGTCTAATTTTCACGTACAAAAATTATTATGCACTCTTCACTGACTTGAAAGGAGAGGTCCCCAGCAGGGGATTGACTTTTTGAAACCATCTATACGGTGATGTAGGTTAAGGTCCCAGGTATCATACTCCTGCAACCATTCATCCTGGTGGGCCCTTGTTTGTGAGAAATTGTCAAAAAATTTTAGAATTTTGTGTGATGCTCAATAGCACTAAAAAGGAAGTATTATGTAGACTGGTTGTGTGGTGTAATAGATTGGGCAAGGCCTTAATGTGCAGAAGGTCATGAGTTCAAGTCTCGTCAGGTACTATAATTTTATTTTATTTTTAAATTTTTATCAAAAAGACATTGATCATTATTTTTATTCAATTAATTGGTGTAAATGTATTTTTTTATTTCTACTCCTTTGTCACATCATATTAATCATCATATTAACTACTTCAATTTTTCTTGCTGTAGTTGTTTTTCCACTTGAAATCTTTGTTCATAAGATTTTAATTAGTTTTATGTATTAATTTTGATTTAATTTCTTACCTGTTATCATCCTATTTTTTTGTCCATGTTATTCCATTCATTATTTATATTTCTCATTTTCCTTAAATATAATTTTACCTGTAATTGCTTTGTTTGCTTAAATTTTGTTCTGCATTACTTTGGACAGACTGCGGCAAGAAATTAGGCTACGTTTTACATTTTTGTATGATGATTAATGTTAAAAAAAGCACATCTTGTAATGAAAAATACATTTTTGACAACATACACACAAAATTCTAGCTTTCGCAACCAACGGTTGCTTCGTCAGCAAAGAGGGAAGGAGAGGGAAAGACGAAAGGAAGTGGGTTTTAAGGGAGATGGTAAGGAGTCATACCAATCCCGGGAGCGGAAAGACTTACCTTAGGGGGAAAAAAGGACGGCATTACACTCGCACACACACACACACACACATCCATCCGCACATACACAGACACAAGCAGACATATGTAAAGGCAAAGAGTTTGGGCAGAGATGTCAGTCGACGCCTAAGTAAAGAGGCAAAGATGTTGTTGAAAGACAGGTGAGGTATGAGCGGCGGCAACTTGAAATTAGCGGAGGTCGAGGCCTGGCGGATAACGAGAAGAGAGTATATACTGAAGGGCAAGTTCCCATCTCCGGAGTTCTGACAGGTTGGTGTTAGTGGGAAGTATCCAGATAACCCGGACGGTGTAACACTGTGCCAAGATGTGCTGGCCGTGCACCAAGTCATGTTTAGCCACAGGGTGATCCTCATTACCAACAAACAGTATCTGCCTGTGTCCATTCATAGGAATGGACAGTTTGTTGCTGGTCATTCCCACATAGAAAGCTTCACAGTGTAGGCAGGTTAGTTGGTAAATCACGTGGGTGCTTTCACAAGTGGCTCTGCCTTTGATCGTTTACACCTTCCGGGTTACAGGATTGGAGTAGGTGGTTGTGGGAGGGTGCATGGGACAGGTTTTACACTGGGGGCGGTTACAAGCGTAGGAGCCAGAGGGTAGGGAAGGTGGTTTGGGGATTTCATAGGGATGAACTAAGAGGTTACGAAGGTTAGGTGGACGGTGGAAAGACACTCTTGGTGGAGTGGGGAGGATTTCATGAAGGATGGATCTCATTTCAGGGCAGGATTTGAGGAAGTCGTATCCCTGCTGGAGAGCCACATTCAGAGTCTGATCCAGTCCCGGAAAGTATCCTGTCACAAGTGGGACACTTTTGTGGTTCTTCTGTGGGAGGTTCTGGGTTTGAGGGGATGAGGAAGTGTGTCTGGTTATTTGCTTCTCTACCAGGTCGGGAAGGTAGTTGCGGGATGCGAGAGCTGTTTTCAGGTTGTTGGTGTAATGGTTCAGGGATTCCAGACTGGAGCAGATTCGTTTGCCACGAAGACCTAGGCTGTAGGGAAGGGACCGTTTGATGTGAAATGGGTGGCAGCTGTCATAATGGAGGTACTGTTGCTTGTTGGTGGGTTTGATGTAGACGGACGTGTGAAGCTGGCCATTGGACAGATGGAGGTCAACGTCAAGGAAAGTGGCATGGGATTTGGAGTAGGATCGGGTGAATCTGATGAAACCAAAGGAGTTGAGGTTGGAGAAGAAATTCTGGAGTTCTTCTTCACTGTGAATCCAGATCATGAAGATGTCATCAATAAATCTGTACCAAACTTTGGGTTGGCAGGCCTGGGTGACCAAGAAGGCTTCCTCTAAGCGACCCATGAATAGGTTGGCGTACGAGGGGGCCATCCTGGTACCCATGGCTGTTCCCTTGAATTGTTGGTATGTCTGGCCTTCAAAAGTGAAGAAGTTGCGGGCCAGGATGAAGCTGGCTAAGGTAATGAGGAAAGAGGTTTTAGGTAGGGTGGCAGGTGATCGGTGTGAAAGGAAGTGCTCCATCTCAGCGAGGCCCTGGACTTGCGGAATATTTGTGTATAAAGAAGTGGCATCAATGGTTACAAGGATGGTTTCCGGGGGTAACAGACTGGGTAAGGATTCCAGGCGTTCGAGAAAGTGGTTGGTGTCTTTGATGAAGGATGGGAGACTGCATGTAATGGGTTGAAGGTGTTGATCTACGTAGCCAGAAATACGTTCTGTGGGGGCTTGATAACCAGCTACAATGGGACGGCCGGGATGATTGGGTTTGTGAATTTTAGGAAGAAGGTAGGAGGTAGGGGTGCGGGGTGTCGGTGGGGTCAGGAGGTTGATGGAGTCAGGTGAAAGGTTTTTTAGGGGTCCTTCTTAAAAAACCTTAATCCTACTCCCAACATCACCACTGCTGAAGCCCAAGCTATCCGTGATCTGAAGGCTGACCGTTCCATCGTCATTCTTCCGGCGGACAAGGGTTCCACGACCGTGGTACTTGATCGTAGAGAGTATGTGGCTGAGGGACTGCGTCAGCTTTCAGACAACACCACATACAAAGTTTCCCAAGGTAATACCATTCCTGATGTCCAGGCGGAGCTTCAAGGAATACTCAGAACCTTAGGCCCCCTACAAAATCTTTCACCTGACTCCATCAACCTCCTGACCCCACCGACACCCCGCACCCCTACCTCCTACCTTCTTCCTAAAATTCACAAACCCAATCATCCCGGCCGTCCCATTATAGCTGGTTACCAAGCCCCCACTGAACGTATTTCTGGCTACGTAGATCAACACCTTCAACCCATTACATGCAGTCTCCCATCCTTCATCAAAGACACCAACCACTTTCTCGAACGCCTGGAAACCTTACCCAGTCTGTTACCCCCGGAAACCATCCTTGTAACCATTGATGCCACTTCTTTATACACAAATATTCCGCAAGTCCAGGGCCTCGCTGAGATGGAGCACTTCCTTTCACGCCGATCACCTGCCACCCTACCTAAAACCTCTTTCCTCATTACCTTAGCCAGCTTCATCCTGGCTCACAACTTCTTCATTTTTGAAGACCAGACATACCAACAATTAAAGGGAACAGCCATGGGTACCAGGATGGCCCTCTCGTACGCCAACCTATTCATGGGTCGCTTAGAGGAAGCCTTCTTGGTCACCCAGGCCTGCCAACCCAAAGTTTGGTACAGATTTATTGATGACATCTTCATGATCTGGATTCACAGTGAAGAAGAACTCCAGAATTTCCTCTCCGACCTCAACTCCTTTGGTTCCATCAGATTCACCTGGTCCTACTCCAAATCCCATGCCACTTTCCTTGATGTTGACCTCCATCTGTCCAATGGCCAGCTTCACACGTCCGTCCACATCAAACCCACCAACAAGCAACAGTACCTCCATTATGACAGCTGCCACCCATTCCACATCAAACGGTCCCTTCCCTACAGCCTAGGTTTTCGTGGCAAACGAATCTGCTCCAGTCCGGAATCCCTGAACCATTACACCAACAACCTGAAAACAGCTCTCGCATCCTGCAACTACCCTCCCGACCTGGTAGAGAAGCAAATAACCAGACACACTTCCTCATCCCCTCAAACCCAGAACCTCCCACAGAAGAACCACAAAAGCGCCTCACTTGTGACAGGATACTTCCCGTGACTGGATCAGAGTCTGAATGTGGCTCTCCAGCAGGGATACGACTTCCTCAAATCCTGCCCTGAAATGAAATCCATCCTTCATGAAATCCTCCCCACTCCACCAAGAGTGTCTTTCCGCCGTCCACCTAACCTTCGTAACCTCTTAGTTCATCCTTATGAAATCCCCAAACCACCTTCCCTACCCTCTGGCTCCTACCCTTGTAACCGCCCCCAGTGTAAAACCTGTCCCATGCACCCTCCCACCACCACCTACTCCAGTCCTGTAACCCGGAAGGTGTACACGATCAAAGGCAGAGCCACTTGTGAAAGCACCCACGTGATTTACCAACTAACCTGCCTACACTGTGAAGCTTTCTATGTGGGAATGACCAGCAACAAACTGTCCATTCGCATGAATGGACACAGGCAGATAGTGTTTGTTGGTAATGAGGATCACCCTGTGGCTAAACATGCCTTGGTGCACGGCCAGCACATCTTGGCACAGTGTTACACCGTCCGGGTTATCTGGATACTTCCCACTAACACCAACCTGTCGGAACTCCAGAGATGGGAACTTGCCCTTCAGTATATCCTCTCTTCTCGTTACCCACCAGGCCTCAACCTCTGCTAATTTCAAGTTTCCGCCGCTCATACCTCACCTGTCTTTCAACAACATCTTTTCGGCCTCGAGTGACATCTCTGCCCAAACTCTTTGCCTTTACAAATGTCTGTGTGTGTCTGTGTATGTGCGGATGGATATGTGTGTGTGTGCGAGTGTATACTCGTCCTTTTTTCCCCCTAAGGTAAGTCTTTCCGCTCCCGGCATTGGAATGACTCCTTACCCTCTCCCTTAAAACCCACATCCTTTCGTCTTTCCCTCTCCTTCCCTCTTTCCTGACGAAGCAACCGTTGGTTGCGAAAGCTAGAATTTTGTGTGTATGTTTGTATTTGTTTGTGTGTCTATCGACCTGCCACCGCTTTTGTTTGGTAAGTCTCATCATGTTATATATATATATATATATATATATATATATATATATATATATATATACAGATGATGTGACTTACCGAACGAAAGCGCTGGCAGGTCGACAGACACACAAACGAACACAAACATACACACATCATGTATGTTTGTGTTTGTTTGTGTGTCTGTCGACCTGCCAGCACTTTCATTTGGTAAGTCACATCATCTTTGTTATATATATATATATATATATATATATATATATATATATATATATATATATATATATATATATATATATAACACACACACTAATAAAGCCTGCATGAAAGGCTTCCATCATGGAGAAAACATCAGTGTGAGGGTCACCTGTCATTCTCAGTTGAGGAGATAAAAAAATTTCCTGATGGACTGCTGTTAGTTCATCTGATAACTGTAAGTTTACAGCCGTACTGCATAGTCTATAACAGTTACTTATAGTGAACAAATAGTTATTATTTTCTGTGTGTAATTTCTGTATGTCAAATTATGCATTCATTGGATTTGTATTTAGGAAGACACTTTTCTTTTAAGATGATTATTGTTTTCATTGTGAAATAAAAACTACAGTTTCGAAACCTGAAGTATGATAAATGATTAATTTTGGAAGTCACATGAACTTGGAATTTAATGGCTTAACTTCTGAGGATTTCTCTGTACAGCATGTCTTACTTTCTTAACATCATGAGTACTGTTCATATGAGGTGGAATGGAGAAAGAGAGGAGCGATGTACTGACAAGCAAAGCAGCTAATTAGTTAAATAGTTGGATGGATAGGGATTTTACATGTCCAAAAATGTATAGCTGTCTGTAAATCTTAGCATGATTTGAACATGGCAGACCTTTCAAAGCATGTTCCTGTTGGAAGTGTTGTGCCCCTGCCATCTTCCAACATTATGAAATTATGTATCTAGCCAGTTGGAGGGGAACCTGTAGGTTAATAATGACATCAAATCAAGTTTAGCTTGGTTTACTTATTTACATGTTCCATTAAACGTAATTTTTACAGGTTCTGTGTTGTGTAACTTTGTTATTTTTTGCGTTAAAAAAATTTCCAGGGGTGAATGAAGCGGAAAGTAATAGGAGAAAAAATCCTAGAACCAATGAAGAACTGAACACCAAGCTTTTGGATTTATAATCCTGTTTATTATCTTTTTAGTTACATGTGATACAAAAAGAAGAGGCTGTGTTAGATGATGATCATAAAATAATCATCATCATCTGGATCTTGTGCAACCATCTCAGCTTAGACTTTTTATGTTTTCTCTAAAACATCCCAGGTAAGTGCTCTCTCTGACCAGAGCCAGTACTCTTGAGTCTAACCACTGAAATGAAGACAACATATTGAACCACAGTTATCATAAAATTAGGAGATGACTAAAAAGAACAAAACTTAACTTCAACTTAATCATTAATTGTGAAATTATGAATCATTCTCTCAACTTGCACTTATACATTGAGCATTTTGTACCCAATGCTGGTGGAAGTGGAAAATAGTGTGTATTTCATTATCTCAGATGGTGTCATTCTCATAAACACTGTACTTCTGCAAAAATATTTATCAACACATGTTCATGTTCTGGAGTAAATCTATTACCAAGAGTCAGATGTGAAAGTGTGCAGAAGTAATAGTGTATATATAATCACACAAAGGTAGAAGTAATCATAACTGCCATACACCAGGAAGCCAGATAATTTCCAGCATATAATAACCGAGTGATGTGGCACAGTAGTTAGCATGCTGGCCTTGCTTTTTCGAGGACAACAGTTCAAATCTCTGTCCAATCATCCACACTCTGGTTTTCCGTGATTTTCCTAAATCACTGCAAGCAGATACTGAGATGGTGCCGTTGAGAAGTGAAAAGTGCACTGCCAGTTACCCTCCCCATCCTTTTGTGATCTGACCTTGTGCTCTTGTCTCTAATGACCATGCTATCAACAAGTCACTGAATTCTACTCTTCCATCCTTTTTGTTGATAATAGTTCATCTCAAAACATGTCCTATTGGTGATAAATAACATATTGCAGCAGCTATATGGTGTTCATGAAAATGATCCCACCTAAGAAAAAATGGTTACCTGCAGGGAAGGATTGCCAGAAAATGTTTGTTTTATTTGACACGTGCTTGTCTCTGATAGCAGAAGTACAGCTTAACATCCAACAGGAAGTGCTACCTTGCCTTGCCATATTCTGTCTATTGAAGAGAATATCTGCTAAAATGACGGTACAATCTTACATCATTCTCTTCAGTTCCACCAATGAGAACCAATTTACTTTCTTTCTTCTTAAATTTTAGTAAGAACTTGGGTCATCATTTGCACTAGAGTATTGTGGGGCTTTGTGTATTAGCCAACTGCACAAAACCTAATGGCTTTGAACACCAATCTGTCCCATTCTTGTAGATCTTCAAACCACTGTGTACTGTCCTCTTTTGTCTGTTTTAGGTTTGTGTTTTTTTGTTGAAAAATAATTTCAGAGTTGATGCTTTGTAGACCAAAGGTATTCCCATTTGCCATATTCAAATCATTCTCATTTCTTAATTCTGCATTCTGATTTCAAAAAAATAAAAGTAATCTACATTTTACAATGTCAGATAGTTATGTGTGACTGCATTTGTTGTTACTGAAATACTTAAAATGGGAATCTCTGAAAATGTTTGTCAAGGCTGGTTTTGCTGAAGAAAATAAAGGCAGGGGTAAAGGTACCCATTCACTGTGCAGATGAGACGCAGAGTAATTTGCAGGTGCACAAACATAGATTGAAAACATTGTTATTCAGATAGCCCTTATTCAAACTAAGTGACTAACAAAAACACATATAGCTACATTGTCCCAAGCAGGTACATTATCCCATTATCCTTGCACTGCACCACTGTATACTGACTGGGGTGAGGTGTTGTGTTAGTCAGATTGTGGGGTGGGGGTGGGGGGGGGGAGCATGACAGCTGGAAGAGGAAAGGAGCATTTGCTGGGGGGGGGGGGGGGGGGGGAGAGACAGCAATGCAACTCAATAAGAATGTGGCAAGGCAAGATTGTCCAGCCACATGGAGGGGAAGTTGCATGTGTGTCACAATTAATTGGAGTGGGGCAGGAAGAGAAAGAAACAACATATTCTGCCATTGAATAGTTAACCTTTCACTTGGCAACAGTTTGGCTGTGGTCATTCATTCAAGCTGACAGTTGCTGGCAATCATGCTCAGTTCCCCACAATCGTTTAATGAACAAAGTAAGAGCATATGGACTATCAGACCAATTATGTGATTGGATTGAAGAGTTCCTAGGTAACAGAACACAGCATGTCATTCTCAATGGAGAGAAGTCTTCCGAAGTAAGAGTGATTTCAGGTGTGCCGCAGGGGAGTGTCGTAGGACCGTTGCTATTCACAATATACATAAATTACCTTGTGGATGACATCAGAAGTTCACTGAGGCTTTTTGCGGATGATGCTGTGGTATATCGAGAGGTTGTAACAATGGAAAATTGTACTGAAATTCAGGAGGATCTGCAGCGAATTGACACATGGTGCAGGGAATGGCAATTGAATCTCAATGTAGACAAGTGTAATGTGCTGCGAATACATAGAAAGAATGATCCCATATCATTTAGCTACAATATAGCAGGTCAGCAACTGGAAGCAGTTAATTCCATAAATTATCTGGTAGTACGCATTAGGAGTGATTTAAAATGGAATGATCATATAAAGTTGATCGTTGGTAAAGCAGATGCCAGACTGAGATTCATTGGAAGAATCCTAAGGAAATTCAATCCGAAAACAAAGGAAGTAGGTTACAGTACGCTTGTTCGCCCACTGCTTGAATACTGCTCAGCAGTGTGGGATCCATACCAGATAGGGTTGATAGAAGAGATAGAGAATATTCAATGGAGAGCAACGCGCTTCGTTACAGGATCATTTAGTAATCGCGAAAGCGTTACGGAGATGATAGATAAACTCCAGTGGAAGACTCTGCAGGAGAGACGCTCAGTAGCTCGGTACGGGCTTTTGTTGAAGTTTCGAGAACATACCTTCACCGAGGAGTCAAGCAGTATATTGCTCCCTCCTACGTATATCTCGCGAAGAGACCATGAGGATAAAATCAGAGAGATTAGGGCCCACACAGAGGCATACCGACAATCCTTCTTTCCACGAACAATAAGAGACTGGAATAGAAGGGAGAACCGATAGAGGTACTCAAGGTACCCTCCGCCACACAGTAGATGTAGATAAAATACTGTGTAGAAGTTGCAGTGAAGTTGTTATGTATCCTTTCACACGTGTCCCTGCCTCTGACATGGTAATATGCCTGTAACAAGAATGGAATAGGATATCCTGGGTTGGGTGCACAGGACAGGTCTGGCACATGGATCTTCCACAGGAATATAAGCTGACTCCACTCCTAACCTCTTTGTTCCTCTCACCTACTCCACCTGCACACCCACTTATTCCAGTTGAGCTGGATTGCTGGGGCAATGTACTGTGTGTGAGTATGATAATCTTTTTTAATTCTCAAGAAGGATGTTCACCGACTGCTCAAAAACATATTCAGTGTTGTAAGCAAGCTGTTATCTGCTTTCTCATACTGAGGAACAACCGCTTTGTCTTTGGGGAATTGAAAACCAGGAAGGAGAATGGGAAATTGTAGGAACTTGATAAACATTGTAAATACTAGGATAAATCTGCTCAGCATGATGGGTGGGGATGGGGGGAGATGAATGTGTTGTGTATTGTAGAATTCAGCTAATTATAATAATCTTATTAATGGCGTAAGAAACAGCAGACTAATTGGTAGTAATATATAAAGTTAGCATTTGCTGTTGAGAATGAACAAGGATTACTGGCAGCAACTTGGGGGGGAGGGGCACTAGAGCCAAGAGTAAAGAAAATGTTGTTCTTGGAAGTGTCTGGAGGAATCACAAGGCTCAGATGCAGTAAATACGTGAAAATGAGATATTGAGAGTGGAAAAACGAGAACAGGAACTAAGAGAATGAAAGAAATACGGATATGAGAGATATGTTGGCAGCATAAAGAGAAGGAGATACAGCAGGAGGAAAAATGTAAGGTAAAGTACAGTAGCTTCCAATAAGATGTGCTGTGCGAGTAAAATATAGAGAGGAATCTGGCAACTCATACAATGATAAGTTGTTTTCATATGTAAATTGCCAGATTGGTTGGACTCTCAGGGTGAGTCTGAGTTTGACTGCAGTTTTATACTAAATAATTCTGGATGGCCTTCCCAATAGATCTGATAATTCTGGTGAATATTTTAGGAAAACTTTGTATGAAATGGATAGCTGACCAGTCACTATGTTTGATAAAGACGGTGGTTGGAGGTGTGTGTCTGGTTAAGGTCCATTGATATTATTTTGATCTTCTAAAATAATCCTTTGTTGGACATTTTAGGTGATAGGAATAGGATAGTTATAAAGTGAACCCAAATTTCAATACTAAGGTGGAGAAGCTGATTCATGAACATGACTTTGGTGTGCTATTTGAAGCATTTTAATAAGGGAGGCCAAAGGGATACCACAAATAAATGAGCAAACTTTAGTAAACCAAATGAGGTAGTTTGGTAGCTATGACCGTGGACTCGTATTGGGGAGGGATGAATTTCAAAGAAATTCGACCATTCTGATTTTGATGTACCCTGATACCTCTGTGATCACTTCAGGTAAATTTCACTGTGATTTCCTATTTCCTCTGCCATTCTTTCCAAACTGAGCTATTGTGACCACAGTGTCACTGAAGTCAAACTTTCCTGCATCATCAGTTGAAACTCGCCTATGGAATAGACTGGAAAATTTTATATACAAGGGGCATTAAATAAGTAATGTAACACTGTTTTTCTGAAAGCAGGTTGGTTTTATTCAAGATTCCCATTTGCCATATTATTTCGTAATCTTTTGGCTACAAAATGCTGTTCTTCAATATATTCTCCATTTGATGTGACTGCCATATGCCACCTTATTGGGAGGGCCTGTATGCTGGCCACATAATACCACTCTACTGACCAATGTCACTGCCAGCGTCTTGCAGCATCAGTAACCTCCTCATCATCCACACACTGCTTGCCAAGGAGTACATCCTACATTGTGCCAAACAGATGGAAGTTGGAAGGTGTGAGATCCAGACTATAGGTTGAATGGGGAAGAACGATCCAATGAGGTTTAGTGAGCTCATTTCAGTTGTGCAGACTTGTGTGAGACCTTGCATTGTCTGGAGAAAGAGTGTTTTGACTGTTATCTGTCAATCACTCAGATGAGTGTGTCCACTTGTTCCAACATTGCAGGAATCACAGCTCTGTGTGGCCAGGTAGCAGATGGGAGATGATAAGGCTTTGCACAACCTTATTGCAGCGATGACGGTTGCCTCGCCAAATGACCCACTGTGCTTTTATTTTTATTTTATTTTTTCCAGGTCTCTGTAGAAATTCTGCAAGTGCCTGTGAATGCCTCTGATTCTCTGGTTTCCCGCCAAAAGAAACTCAATGACAGCTGCCTGCTTGGAACGCATATCCATTGCAGGTGCCATTTTGAAGGCTGCACATAGCACCACCACCTATCAGAACTTTGTGCTATAGGAACTGAAGCAGGAATATTCCACAATGTCCTCAACAAATTCCACACTTTCTCAATCAAAATGACCTAGAAGAAAAAAATGGTTTGCATCACTTATTAAATGCCACTTGTATGTGCTCAAAAATTCTGCATCAGAAAAAGCTTTTCTGCTTGCAAAACTCAAGGTGTAAATGGGTGTTTCCAGTGGTTCTCAGAATGAAGATATTGCTGCTTTGTTTTTCGGGATTAAAGCCTTCTGTAGTTTGGAAATTGCCTTCATTATGTTTCAGGTCAACTACTAAATGTGCAACTTTAAAGAATGTAGTTATTCAGAAATTGAATGTGCCAGCTTTACCAGGGATCCTTTAATCGACTGCCAGGTACAATTTTGGAACAAGCCACGTGCTTTCAGTTGTTAATCACAATAAATATTAAAGAAAGATTGGTGTTTAATGTCTTGTCAGTGATGAAGTGGAGATGGAGGACAAGCGTACCTTTCTCAAGGATAGAAGAGAAAATTGGCTGTGTCTTTTTGAAAGGAGCTATCCCAAAGCAATTTAGGGAAACCATAGAAAATCTGAATGGCCATGTAGATATTTGAACTACTATCTTCCAAAACATGAGACCAGTGTGTTGCCTGTGTGCCACTTCAAAAGATCTAAATGCATAAATTTCTCAGAGAGTCGGAAAGACTTCCTAGCACTTACCTTTTGGGGACTAAATTCTCAGTATTGCCAATAGAGACACTTAAAACAGGAAATGATTCTAATTATGTTCAGAACTCTATATACCTACTTCAGAAACAAGTTGGGATTCAATCAAGGAAGGGGTTGGTCATAGGTCAGACTGCAAGTTGAAAGGGAAACATCTGTTGTGCTAACATGGAGGAAAAAAAATGCAACAGAGAAAGTGCAAAGTCAGATATAGTGTCGTCAGGATTAGAATGAGTTAAGCTAACCAACCTTTGCTTAGCGTGAACAAACTAAACTTGTAGGTTTCACGGAACAAAATTCGGTAACAGTATCTGCCAAACAGATTGGACAAGCGGTCACCCTCTATGTTGGATACGAGTCTGAATGAGTCAGGAAGAGGCAAAATAGAAAAACGATCATTGACATTACCTCTCTGAGAGACTGAGAAAACATAAAAACATGGAACAAACAAAATCATATAAAAATTCATATGTCCAAGAATAAACAATACAAAAGAATATAAAACATATTATGAAACAAAGTGCCCCTGGCGGATGGTGCAGAAGCTGTTTCACAGCTGCTACTCTTTTTGTTAACACAGACCACACACACACAACACTGCACCACTGAACACAAAAACATTTCCAGATGATGCAAACTTCATAGTAGGTGCTATAATAGTATATTAGTAATTATTGTACTAGCTTCTGTTTAGACCTGATATAAGGGACAGTGTGAGAAGTAAAGATTAACTAAAAGGGGAAAAGAAATTGGGAAGTGGAAAGGATAATGCAGTTAAGGAAATGAAAGAGAAGAAAAATAAATGATAATTTAATAAATTGTAACAACTGCCAAATAGGCAAAAGTAGCATGTTAGCTTGAAATTGTCTATGGAAAATTAGCCAAAGAGGGCCGTGTGCCAAGAATATTTTCATGGTTACTGTTCAGACACAAAATTAAATAAATGCAGTGTGAAAGAGTCATTTTCAATAATTTGAATGTTTAAAAAACTATTAAGTGTTTATTAGGTAAAGCTTTAGGGAAATATTAATGGAGGGAAGATGGAATATACGCTGAATAGCCATGAAATTTAGGGACCCTGCGAGCAAGCAGAAGTGCCGCAACATGACGTGGCATGGGCTCGACTAATGTCTGAAGTAGTGCTGGATGGAATTGACACTGTGAATCCTGCAGGGCTGTCTATAAATCTGTAAGACTAAGAGGGGGTGGAGATCTCTTCTGAACAACACATTGCAAGGCATCCCAGATATGCTCAATAATGTTCATGTCTAGGGAGTTCGGTGGCCAACTCAGAAGACTGTTCGTGGAGCTGCTCAGTAGCAATTCTGGACGTTTGGGGTGTCTCATTGACCTGCTGGAATTGCCCACATCTGTTGGAATTCACAATGGACATCAATGGACGCAGGTGTCACCTGTCAGAGTCATATCTAGATGTATCTGGGGTCCCATATCACTCCGACTGCACATGCCCCACACCATTCCAGAGCCTCCACCAGCTTGAACAGTCCCCTGCTGACATGCAGGGTCCATGGATTCATGAGGTTGTCACCATACCCGTATGTGTCCACCCACTCGATACAATTTGAAAAGAGACACGTCTGAGCAAGCACCATGTTTCCAGTCATCAACAGCGCAATGTCAGTGTTGATGTGCCCAGGCAAAGCATGAAGCTTTGTGTCATGCAGTCATCAAGGGTACATGAGTGGGCTTTGTGGGCAATGATGTTTCATTGAATGGTTCACTTGCTGATGGGCCAGCATTGAAATCTGGAGCGATTTGTGCAAGGGTTGCACTTCTGTCATGTTGAATGATTATCTTCAGTCATCATTGGTCATGTTCTGGCAGGTTCTTTTACTGACCACAGTGATGTTGGAGATTTGATGTTTTACCGGATTCCTGATATTCATGGTACACTTGTGAAATGGTCATACGTAAAATCCCCACTTCATCGCTACTTCAGAGATGCTGTGTTCCATCGCTTGTGCGCCAACTATAACACCATATTCAAACTCGCTTCAATCTTGATAACCTGCCATTGTAGCAGTAGTAACTGATCTAACAACTGTGCCAGACACTTGTTGTCTTATATAGGTCTTACCGATCGCCGTGTCATATTTTGCCTGTTAACATTTATATGAATTTGGATACACATGCCTATACCAGTTTCTTTGGCACTTCAGTGTGTATGGGCAAGGGAATGTATATATTAATAATGAAACATGATTTATAGGAGTAAGCTGTCTTAATAGAGGTTTGTACTTGCAATGAATAATTGGGGATAGTTAGAGAAAGTTAGAGTATGCTCAGAAATACAATCAGAAATTGCAAGACAGTCTGTTGTGAGACAGAAATGCAAGTAAATGGGGGAGGGGATCATCTCAAAATCGAGATGGGCGGTTGGGATTTGAATCCATCACAGTCAGAATATGAGTCCATCATTTTACCACAAAACATTTAAAATGAAGTGGAATGATTATATTGTGCCAATGAAATCACTGAATATACTCATTAATTTGATCCTTCATAGCCATTAATGTCATTTCAGTGAATTTAATTCAGTTATTATATATATATCTCTTAGTGATTGTTTTATGGGCTTTAGAGTATGATCCAGGCATATTTCTTCACATAATACTTCATCTCTCAGTGCTAGAGACATCGTCAGAGGCTGTAAAGACCCAGAAAGCAATAACGAACTTAACCTTAGGACGCCCAAGCCTTTTTTTCTAACTTATGCCTGGGGGGGGGGGGGGGGTGTTCGGCGAACCCATAGGTATTAAATAAGTTTACTGACAAAAAATTACAACTTTCAAAATGGTGTATGTATTTTAACTAAGGCATTGGTTTATAAATGTATTTAATTGTTATAAATATTGGGTTGAGTGAATAAAAAATTGACATATTACAATACAGAATACATATGTGTTCATATACAATAGACTACTCTGAGTCCTCAACTTCAAGGCAAGAGACACACTTCACAATGTGTTACACACATTTTTATGACACTGTCCACAATACTGTTTTGGTTTACTTAGATTGTTTTTCTTCTGCTTCTTTGTTTTAGCTTCTCTTACACAAATATGGCACCGACCTTTCCCTGCAGGAGGCTGACGTGCTTCTGTTGTCACGTCTTTGATTTTCTTTTGTAGAATAGTCTCCGTTGATTGAACAATTTGGTTAGATAACCCTCTTGCACTGGCACTTCTTTCTTCTACCTGCAATTTCACTAGTTCCATCCCAGCTTGCAGAAGATAAAGTTTTCGTTTGTTGTGTTTCTTTTCATTCCATCTTGGATGTTGCTGGATGAATATGGTGATTTCATTGATAGCACAAATGTCGATGAGAGAGTAAAATACAGATAGTGGCCATCTCTTTGTTCCCCTCTTGCAGGTGTATATACGCGCCATTTGATCAATGGTATCAATTCCACCTTTAGTGGAATTATAATATGCATTTATCTCGGTTTTATTTTCCTCTCCTCCAAGAGTTCCTTTATCTTGGTGCATTATTGGCAACATCAGTATGTTTTTACTTATTTTGTTTTTGCTACGTAGGACACCAAAGTTACTGGAGGCCTACCTGTTGATGGGTCTGTGAACAAGAACATTGATGAGTATAGCTCTCGATTTGATGTGTTCTTCATTATGTCTGGAATATACTTCCTGTTTGACAGGAGAGTTTCTACTGTAGTAACTTTGTAGTCTTGGTATAACTCTCCCGCCAAATCCACCGATGTGTAGTATTGGTCTGTAGTAATATTTCGACCAGTATTTTTCACAGGTGCTACCAGACGTTTGACTACAGCTGCTGAACCCTGTTCTTCTTTCGACAAATTCTGAACATTACCTGCATAGTGTTCCATATTCAAGACGTATCTGTCAACTGCACCGAACATCATGCATATAAGGATGTCATACCTGCCCGGTTTATCCTTCATAAATACTTTGAAGGGTCAGCGCCCTCTAAACAAGCTGAGCATCTCATCAATGGTGAGGTGGACCCCTGGTTTATACAGTAGTGGAAACCTATCATTCACTTTGTTGAAAACATCAGGGATTGCTGTGAACTTGTCTGCTTCCCTTCTTAGCTGGCGGGTACTTTTGTCATCAAACCTTATGATTGCAATAAGTTTCTTGAAACGTTCTCTTGCCATAATACCCTTGTAAACTGGCCGACCCATTAGGTCTGACCAAAGATCGTGTTCACTGACAGAATTGTCCTTATTTGCCCCCATAAGTATCAGGATTCCTATAAAGGCATACAATTCTTTCTCATTAGTCAAAGTAACATTTCGGCTAACTGCCTCTTTATTTGAATGTTTTACTATAACGTCCATGATGTCAGGTGTAAGAAGTAACTTCAAGGCTTCTCCAGGTGAATGGCAAACACAAGCTGGAGTTACTCCTGCCTGCTCTCTTACTATATTAGCAACAGACCTCCGAGGAATTCTAGGCTGTGTGGTTATGTACCTTCTTCCAGACTTGGCCGCAATCACTGCAAGTTTACAAGATAAACAACAGCTGACTGACATAAAAAATCATGTCCTCTGAAAGTAAACCAGTTGTTGTGAATATCAAGAATACCAACCAACAAGAAACTAACTAGCATTGGTGTAGAGATGAGAAATACGAAATCCTACTAAGGCAAATTTTCCATAGCGTGGAAGCCTAAGGGGGAGAGGGTTGTTGGACCCATAATAAGTTTATTTATTTTTTCTTTCAAAGCAGGAATTTTCTCCAAAATATATTGACACTAATGTTTCATAAAATAGCCAACAAACAATATCTCAAAGGGAATATGCAGTATGAAAGTTACTTGAGCAAAAGCAGGGGACATAAAAAAATTGTGGGTTCAACGAAACCCCCCCCCCCCCCCCCACAGGCGTCCTAGACCCATAATAAGTTTATTTATTTTTTCTTTCAAAGCAGGAATTTTCTCCAAAATATATTGACACTAATGTTTCATAAAATAGCCAACAAACAATATCTCAAAGGGAATATGCAGTATGAAAGTTACTTGAGCAAAAGCAGGGGACATAAAAAAGTTGTGGGTTCAACGAACCCCCCCCCCCCCCCCCCGCCCCACAGGCGTCCTAGACCCACAATAAGTTTATTTATTTTTTCTTTCAAAGCAGGAATTTTCTCCAAAATATATTGACACTAATGTTTCATAAAATAGCCAACAAACAATATCTCAAAGGGAATATGCAGTATGAAAGTTACTTGGGCAAAAGCAGGGGACATAAAAAAATTGTGGGTTCAACGAAACCGCCCCCCCCCCCCCCCCAGGTGTCCTAGGGTTAAACAAGTTCAGCAATCCAAACTGTTTATACGTATCCATGCAGTGGTCAGTTCACGAAGTCTTGAGACCACTGCCTTACACTACAGACTCGCACTGACGTGTGTTATGGAGTTTGTGGCTGGAAAGAGTTGACACAGTTTGTGTCTGCAATCTAGGCAGCGGTTTCATGATAATATGAACCAACTTGTGCATGTATATGTATAAACAGTTTTGCTTGCTGAGCTTGTTTAAGTTCAATATTGCTTGCTGAGTCTTTATAGTCTGTAATGATGTCTCTAGCACTGAGAGATGAAAAATTGGGTAGATAAATATGCCTCGGACCATAGCCTGCAACTCATAAAACAAAAATTACAAAGGGCACAAATACAAGACATGAAAGCATGCATTGCATGGTAATAAATGTTTGGTGTATCATTTTACATGTCATGCGTAATCTTACCCTTTTTTGTTCTTTTTTTGCCTGCTCTCTTTAAACTTAGATATGTTTCCACAAACAAACACAAACACACATACAAAATTCAAGCTTACGCAACCCACGGTTGCTTCATCAGGAAAGAGGGAAGGAGAGGGAAAGACGAAAGGATGTGGGTTTTAAGGGAGAGGGTAAGGAGTCATTCCAATCCCGGGAGCGGAAAGACTTACCTTAGTGGGAAAAAAGGACAGGTATACACACACACACACACACACACACACACACACACACACACACACACACACACACACACACATATATATATATACAGACACAAGCAGACATATGTAAAGGCGAGTGTATACCTGTCCTTGTTTCCCCCTAAGGTAAGTCTTTCCGCTCCCGGGATTGGAATGACTCCTTACCCTCTCCCTTAAAACCCACATCCTTTCGTCTTTCCCTCTCCTTCCCTCTTTCCTGATGGAGCAACCGTGGGTTGCGAAAGCTTGAATTTTGTATGTGTGTTTGTGTTTGTTTGTGTGTCTATCAACATACCAACACTTTCGTTTGGTAAGTTACATCATCATTGTTTTTATATATGTGTGTTTCCTGTGGGTGTTATAATAATTATAATATGAATTAATATTATTCCATGGGTTATTATTGGTTGAAAATAGCCAAAGTACACTGTTTGTATTGTGCTCGCCTCCATACTGTCAGACATAACTCTGAAGACAAATGTTGCTGTCCTTCATTTTTGCATAGATCTTGAATATGGTAATACCACTTCAGTTTTATGCCTATTTGCAGACCTAAAAACTTGGAAGACTCAATCTTTCAAGATCTTGTGCTCATCCATTTTTAGATTATTTGATCTGCAGCGTTAATAGTAGAGCAGAAATGAACATAATTTATCTTTTTTAGATTGACTGAAAGATTGTTGATTTCAAACCAGTTTATCGCATCTGCAAATGCTTTATTTACTACCTCACGTAACATACTTAATGAAATATTATTATCTAGTATTGTAGTGTCATCAGCAATGTGGTGACCTTTCCTTGTTGTGTGAATAATAGTTTCAGAATATTTATAAATGTTAGGAAACGCAGTGGACCTAATATTGAGCTTTGAGGCACTCCAGTGGCAGTAGAGCCCCAGTCCGAAGATACATTGCCACCATGTATTCCCTCCATGATTACTTTCTGTCCCACTAGTAAGATTCAAGCCACTTACACACTATTGCACTCATTCCTAAGGTTTTGACTTTATTTGGGAGGATATAGTGGCTTAACACTGTCAAAAGCTTTTGAGATGTCACAAAATATTGCAACTGTCATCATATTGTCATTTATGGATTCTAAAAACATTGTCAACAAATGCATGAATTGTGTTCTCTACTGATACCCCTTTCTCAAAGCCAAACTTGCTGTTGTTGTATTTACTAAGATGCTCAACCATTCTGCTGTGCATCAATTTTTCCATTACCTTACAAAAAGCTGATAGTAATGAAACTGGTCAATAGTTTGTAGCATCTGTCTTTTTCCCTGTTTATAAAATAGCAATGCAAGTCCATATTTTAATTGGTCAGAGGCTACTCCTTCCTCAAGTGACACATTAGAAAAGAAAGGCAGAGAACTTTACTTATTTCTTTACAGCAGTATTTCAATACTTTACTGGAAATGTTATAAACTCCAGCAGAATGTTTACTTTTTTTAGACAGAATTTTTTTTCTGTTTCCTTCACTGGTGTTTACAAACAAGTGTCTCATCTATTTTGTTAGCTGGCATGTTATGTAAGGAATCTGAATATTTATTTGTAGAACCTGAGGATGCCGCTGTATTTGTAACTATTGAGAAGAGATTGTTAAAAATATTAGCCTTCATTATTACACCTATTTCTTAAACTAATTGTTTCTATGGCAATAAAACTATTCACTTATTTCTGTATGGTGTTCATTTTGTTATTAGATTTATCACTTTCTGCTTTTAAATATATACGTTTGGATTTTTGTATCACTTTCCATAACATTGTAGAGTACACTTTTACAATTCCATTTTTGTTTTACATGAAATTTTTATGTCCTGTGTAATCATTGACTTAAATTTATTGTTGCACTGGTTTTCTCCAACTCTTTTTCTATGGAAACATTCTGTCAAAATGACTTGTAACTTGATTATTAAATCCGTTAAATTTTAACATCTGCTGCATTATGTACTTCAGACCAGTGAACTAGCTGTACTTTCTGTTTGTATGTCTTCATTGTTTACTTATTAATCTCTCTAGTTTCCGGATAGGTTTTGGTTTTATCTGAAAATTGAACTCAGTGATAGTAAGAATCACAGCATCATGATCTGACAGCCCATTTATGACTTGTCTAACTATCAGGCTGTTGTGCCTGTACTTTCAGTTAAAGTACCAGAATGGTCAGTTACCCTAGTGGGAAAATCTACTTACCAACTGCACTAAATTGTAAGAGGCCATCAGTTGCACCTGCTGTACTCTGTTACTACTTTCAGTCAAAAAAATTACATTCAGGTCACTTAGTTATATGGTTGCAATTATTAATATTATTTCTTTCTTTCTTTTCTCAGACGTTATGTCTGGTCAAAAATGGAAAGTGACGCGGACCTTGATCAAGCGTGACTTCCTTTTAACTGTACGGTATATGTTATATTGCATTTAGGAACTTTCGGGTAATTGAACATGTATCAATAATTACGGATTTCTGTAGTTGTATGTATAAGTTTGGATGTAGCTGTATTGCATTGATGTACTGGTGGATATTGTGTGGTATGACTCCTGTAGTTGATAGTATAATTGGTATAATGTCAACTTTATCCTGATGCCACATGCCCTTGACTTCCTCAGCCAGTTGGATGTATTTTTCAATTTTTTCTCCTGTTTTCTTTTGTATATTTGTTGTATTGGGTATGGATATTTCGATTAGTTGTGTTAATTTCTTCTTTTTATTGGTGAGTATGATGTCAGGTTTGTTATGTGGTGTTGTTTTATCTGTTATAATGGTTCTGTTCCAGTATAATTTATATTCATCATTCTCCAGTACATTTTGTGGTGCATACTTGTATGTGAGAACGTGTTGTTTTATTAGTTTATGTTGTATGGCAAGTTGTTGATGTATTATTTTTGCTACATTGTCATGTCTTCTGGTGTATTCTGTATTTGCTAGTATTGTACATCCGCTTGTGATGTGATCTACTGTTTCTATTTGTTGTTTGCAAAGTCTGCATTTATCTGTTGTGGTATTGGGATCTTTTATAATGTGCTTGCTGTAATATCTGGTGTTTACTGTTTGATCCTGTATTGCAATCATGAATCCTTCCGTCTCACTGTATATATTGCCTTTTCTTAGCCATGTGTTGGATGCGTCTTGATCTATGTGTGGCTGTGTTAGATGATATGGGTGCTTGCCATGTAGTGTTTTCTTTTTCCAATTTACTTTCTTTGTATCTGTTGATGTTATGTGATCTAAAGGGTTGTAGAAATGGTTATGAAATTGCAGTGGTGTAGCCGATGTCTTTATACGAGTGATTGCTTTGTGTATTTTGCTAGTTTCTGCTCGTTCTAGAAAGAATTTTCTTAAATTGTCTACCTGTCCATAATGTAGGTTTTTTATATTGATAAATCCCCTTCCTCCTTCCTTTCTGCTTAATGTGAATCTTTCTGTTGCTGAATGTATGTGATGTATTCTATATTTGTGGCATTGTGATCATGTAAGTGTATTGAGTGCTTCTAGGTCTGTGTTACTCCATTTCACTACTCCAAATGAGTAGGTCAGTATTGGTATAGCATAGGTATTTATAGCTTTTGTCTTGTTTCTTGCTGTAAATTCTGTTTTCAGTATTTTTGTTAGTCTTTGTCTATATTTTTTTTTAGTTCTTCTTTAATATTTGTATTATCTATTCCTATTTTTTGTCTGTATCCTAGATATTTATAGGCATCTGTTTTTTCCATCGCTTCTATGCAATCGCTGTGGTTATCCAATATGTAATCTTCCTGTTTAGTGTGTTTTCCCTTGACTATGCTATTTTTCTTACATTTGTCTGTTCCAAAAGCCATATTTAAATCATTGCTGAATACTTCTGTTATCTTTAGTAATTGGTTGAGTTGTTGATTTGTTGCTGCCAGTAGTTTTAGATCATCCATGTATAGCAAATGTGTGATTTTGTGTGGGTATGTTCCAGTAATATTGTATCCATAATTTGTATTATTTAGCATGTTGGATAGTGGGTTCAGAGCAAGGCAGAACCAGAAAGGACTTAATGAGTCTCCTTGGTATATTCCACGCTTAATCTGTATTGGCTGTGATGGGATATTATTTGAATTTGTTTGTATATTAAGTGTGGTTTTCCAATTTTTCATTACTATGTTTAGGAACTGTATCAATTTAGGATCTACTTTGTATATTTCCAATATTTGTAGTAACCATGAGTGGGGTACACTATCAAAAGCTTTTCGGTAATCAATGTATGCGTATTATTATTATTATATTATTATTATTATTATTATTCTTATTCTTATTTTCCCTATACTGCTTCACTTTGAGGTAGACTCCCAGATTCCTTACAGGAGCCACTTGAATTTATAAAAACAACTGATGTACTATTTGCTGTCAGTTCAATGCCACAACACTTAAAAGTGTTCCTCAGTACAAAGATTGCTTAAGTCTAGGACACTAAATACTACGTTATTTCTATACATATACTGTATTTGGCAAGAATGAAACAGACTCCAGCTCTTGCCGGATACACATCTACAAGTGGCAAATTAAATGTAGATGTAGACCTTGACTTTTTTTAGAAACTTGACTCACCATTTTTATAACAAATTTCATCAGAAATGCATTTAATGTTGATCACATGTAGGGAAAGAATAATGGCATCATTCAGATGAATTTATATGTAAATTCCACTTTCGGTCATAAAAATCTTTATTTTATGTTAAGGAAAATGGCATTGTGGAGAGTGTGCACCCAACTTCAGATATAAAAAATTACATAAAAGTGTACAAGAAGATGCTACAAGAGCCAAAGTTGCTGAAGCTGGATCCACAAAATCTGAAATGTCACTGTGTGTTGTTCACACAGCTATTTTTGTACATTAATTTAATTACCAAAATAACAATTATTTCAATCATAGATTAAATGACATCATTGACATTTACAATGATAATGATGTAGAGTATGTCAGTAGTGAAGTCAGATGTATTTGTGTGTTGAAGATGTTAGTATGAAGCTGAAGAGTTGCTTCTCTTTTGTCAATATATATCTTGAATCATTCCATATCCTTCAAAGATGCTCCTTCTTGATGGTACTTTATATTGCAATGAGTGAATGAATGGTGAAAAAATGTGAGGTTCAAAGAGCAGCAGTGAACCTTCTTAGGACAGATGAAGCTTCAGTTATTATTGACTTCAAAATGGTCTATAAAAGCCTGAAATCAGAACTATTGATTATAAATGGAGAGTGACTATTTAAAATGGAATGCAGTTGTCATATGAGTTTCAAGGGATTCATTAAGGTTTTCTGATAATATTATTTCATTATCATTTACTTCCTAATGACCAACTTTTTTGATTATACCCTCTAACACCATTGACTATAAAGAGCAGTTTGTACAAATGAACCTGAATAAGTACTCTTCAACATTGTAAAATCCCATTTTCACAACACCCTAGATTTTATACTGTCACTTATTGTTGCTTTCACCTCTGACAAGGTTTTTTTATGTAAAAAGGCCATGTTGCATTATTGAGAATCTACATTAAACCACAGGTTCTCATATAAGTGGCACGGCAAGTTAGTTCAGAGACTGGAGGAAGGCAAGGGCATACCACCACTTCCAGTGGGATTATGCCCAGTAAAGCACTTTGGTGTTCTATTCAACCTTTGGTTTGAAGACAGCATTACTTTTTTAAATTCTTGGTTCTCTATATCATTGACATACGTCTGTTACACAATTGCTAATTGACTCCTTAAATACCACTACATCAGAGGTTTCATTCTACAAACTCAAAAATTGCTAGTGCAATTCAGAATAATGTAATTTTTAAAGAGCCATGGATTTAAAATTAAGTGTTGAAAGAAAAAAAATCAATTGCAATAAATCATCCAAATATCACAATTAAAGTGTTAAAAAGTTAGAACCCGTATGCAAGTGAATGGAACTTGCATATGGTGCTAGAACTGGTCATTTGCTAGCTGCTGACTTGAAAGTGTAAAAATCTACTTGTTGATGTAAATGTATTTCTCTTGTACAATTATTGCCCTTCTGTTTGACAAGCATGACTTGTGCATTTTATGTAGTTTTATGTTATACCCTCACACTTGACACCCTTTTAGATAGACTGCACTTTGAAACCTTAGGTATGATCAAAATAATCATGCTTTACTTTTTTGCTAGAACTGTTGGTTTTATGTTTGAAATGTTGCAGTCCTGTAACTCCTTTTTATTATGATTCTACCCTTTTTTTACCCATTGTTAGATCTAAATATGATCTTTTCATCAGTGTGTGTTTCCTTTGATTGTTTATTTCATTTTATCCATCTGTATACAGAAAGTACTGTATGGATGATGACAAAGCAGTGGTCACAGTTTTACATAGACATCATGTTTTTATTTTTGTAAATTGTATATCTTTTCACTCCAAACCTTTTTGAATCATTTTCTCTTGTGGCATGGACAAAGGCTTGACTGACAGTCACCCAATGAGGTTTCTTTGAATCTTAAGTTGTAGGAACTGAACATCCAATGAGGAGATACTGACACATGTACAAAACATAGAAATGTGAATGGTTACTAAAGACACAAAAAAGCATTCAGTATCTGCTCAAGGAAGAGACAGCCTATTGGAGGAAAACACCATGTCAACTCTCCTGCAGTCTTTCTGGTAAGTACATTCACTTTGTCTTTCAACTGCAATTAATAATTTTGAGTTTTCTTTATTTATTCATATATTTACATTTTTGTGAAAATCTTTAACTTAAGTTACTTTGGAGTGCAATTTAAATCAGTCTTTGTTGTATTTGTATTTTCTGGTAGTCAGTCTCAAGAGACTAAGGTAATTTTTACCAAGAATACCAGATAGTGACATGAAACTGAACACTGTGACAAAGATGTTGGCTTAAGTGTACGTCCTTAAGCGTTCTTTACAAGTGCCAGCATTTCCTGAATGGAAGAGATTAACTCCATGTGCCAGTAACATAATTAATGGTGCGAAAAGTGCATTAGTTTTTGGGTTGTCATTAATTCTCCGCCATGTGACTACAACACAATTACACAGCTTTATGATATATTGTCTACAAGAGACAGCAGAAGAGTGTCACATTTATCAATCCAGTTCCTTTCCCACCAGTGTTACAAAGGTCACAGACAAAATCACACTTGCCACTTACACAATTCTCAGAAATAGTTTATAGGAATGTATTGAAACAAAAGCTGACTTAATAATTGCAAATAAGTAATCATTTAATAAACTGAAAATAAATCCGCTACATAAACATGAGCTCAGTGAAGTTACTTTGTTTGGTCACATAAGAGTACTGTAGAGGAAATGTGGGGGAAGTATAGTCTGTCTGCAAAATTAACAGCAAGCAGCGCTCATGGTGGGGGACATTGCCTTTCCCCGAAGAAGGCTTCTGTTTCCGTGCAGGATGACTCAAAAGCAGATATCCTGTCTGTTTAGGTGTGTAGAACAGTGTGCAGAGATTTATGTTGATTCTGCCCAGATGCATTTTTTGCATTATTATTATCAGTAACACATATCTGTATTCCATGTAGTGCTAATGGAGTTAGTGGAAAACAAATAAGCTGCCCTCCCCCACACCAGACATGACTGCACACTTAGTGTTAATGGACTTGATGGAAAACAAACATCCTCCCCCACACCAGACACATCTGCACACTATGATGTCGATCGTTCATAAGGCATGTTGCGGAGGGTCGGTATAACTTTGTGAATCACCATGTATGAGAGGCGTTTGAAAAGCCCATGCAAATTCTGAGAGATGGCGCCATTGGCACGTATCGAGGTCATGTTTAGCTGGTAGCATCGTTGGAAAGAACGCACACCAAGTTTCAGCCATATTGGTCTATTTCTTTATGTTTTGCATTCGTGTGAATCAAGGAAGTCGAGTGATAGTCAAAAAATGGATGAAACAGAAGTTTGTGTGGTGATTGAACATTACTTTATGAAAGGCAAAATGCCTCAGGAGACTAATGAGGAGCTTGTTAAACATTACGGTGACTCTGCACCTTCGATTAGAATGGTTTATGAGTGGTTTCAAAATTTTCAGAGTTTCCATATGGGCACAAGTGATACTGAACATTCTGGACGCCCTATGGAGGCTACAACTCCAGAAATCATTGATAAAATCCATGATATGGTGATGGATGACAGAAGAGTTAAGGTGCGTGGGATTGCTAGTGCTGTGGGCATCTCGAATGGATGGGTACATAATATTTTGCATAAACATTAGGACTTGAGAAAGCTGTCCACTAGATGGGTTCCGCGCGATTGCTCAAACTTGACCAAAAACGGAATCATGTGAAGTGTTGCAAGGGTGGTTTGCAGCTGTTCAGGAAGAATCCGCAGTATTCTAAGCGCCGTTTCTTCACTGTGTATGAAACACGGGTACATTACTATACTCCTGAGACCAAACAAGAATCTAAACAATGGGTTACCCTGGGAGAATCTTCACCAAAAAAGGCGAAGACCATTCCTTCAGCCGGAAAGGTTATGGTGACTGTCTTTTGGGATTCGCAAGGGAATACCCTCATTGACTATCTGGAAAAGGGTAAAGCTATTACAGGTGCATATTATTCATCGTTATTGGATAGTTTGAAAACCGTCTGCAAGAAAAACGCCGGCGATTGGACCACAAAAAAAGTCCTTTTCCATCACAACAATGCACCAACACGCACCTCAGCAGTTGTGGTCACAAAATTAATGGAAACAGGATTCCAACTCGTTTCACATCCTCCCTATTCTCCAGACTTGGCTCCCTCGGACTACTATTTGTTCCCCGATTTGAAGAAATGGCTGGTGGGACAAAGTTTTATTCAAACGAGGAGGTGATTGCAGCAACTAATAGCTATTTTGCAGACCTGGACAATTCCTAGTATTCAGAAGGGATCAACAAATTAGAACAGCATTGGACAAAGTGTATAAGTCTAAAAGGAGAGTATGTCAAAAAATAAAAAAGGTTTACCCCAAACACATAAGTAGTTTTTATTTTTGCACGGACTTTTCAATTGCTTCTTGGGATGTAGTGGGTTAGGTAGGATGGGGAACCACAGGCTCGCTCCTCAGTTTGCAGACCTATGAGGGAGGATTTGTGCAATCACAATCCAGTAACCTACCTTCCCTTGCATTTCTATCCACCCTCTCTGTCCTGTTACACTCCTAGAACACAATTTATTGCTTGATGCAGCTTTACTGCTCTTAGATGTGGTACAAATGTTTAATATTTGTTCTTAACTCACTTCATTTAAAAATAAAACAAATTTTATATCATTAAAACACTATTTTTGATAATCTAATAATGGAAAAGCCAGGATAGATTACTGACAATATTATGAGAAGGATAGATTGCTACTTACCATATAGTGGAGACAGTGAGTTGCAGGCAAGCAGTTGATAACGTTTTTAATAATCTGCAGTTTTTCCAGTTCTAACAATGTGGAAGCTATTAGTCCTGAATAAAAAATGAGTAGGACCTTTTTTTTTTTTTTTTTCAAAATTTAATGTAGTTTAATTTTGTACAGGGGTGGATTTTCGCTAGAAACTGTGGTTTTCAAATTGTTCAATAAAGTATAAAAAAGTGGCCTTTAAACACCCCTCCACTTCCACACACACAACTCACTAGTGGGGATTTTTAGTATATTGTTCTTAACACTCTCTACTACCACTGTACAGAAGTTAGTGTCTACACAATTTTCCCCTAATTTTCCTTTGTTGACTGGATTGGAGAGACCATTCCTTTATAGTGTAACATATCAATAGCTTATATTTTCAAAGCAGAAAAATATTATGTGACCAACTACTTAAAGATAATATCGTTCTCCTCCATGCAAAGTTAAAGTAAAAGCAGAACAGGAAACACAGAGAGTTGGTGTTGTACCAAGGGATAAAATAATTCTTTTGTTTTGTCTAAATGATGTACGTTAACATACCCCCAGTACAACTTTTCCAATGTCTTGTTTTTATGAAGTTTAAGTGACTGCTTTGAAGTAAAGGCTTAGGCCATCTCTGTGATCTACTTAATTAGCATTGGTGAATAGTAATATGGAGCTCCAAGGTTTGATTCATGGTAACCATGTCACATAATTGTATTGTGGAAAGGAGACTACTTTGCTTCAAGAGGCCAAATGAGATGCTGCTGTAAGCACAAGACCTATTTTCAGAAAATGTATTGTCTTACTGTATTGTTCTATCTTTCTAACAAATACAACCTCTTTATCAACTGTTCCTCATAACCAGGAGATTGATCTAGTCCTGAGAAATAAATGATACAAGTGAAAGTTTGAATAAAGTATTAAATAAAAAATAGAATTATTTCTGATTTAATCATGTTTGTCAGTTTTATTTATTTATTCATCCAGGAATCAACAGTATAGGTGTTGTAATATTCAGAGTTTTGCTGTACATCACTTCACACATTGTGAACACCCACTGGAGACTCAAGGACCATGAACATGCTACTATGCCCCTTGCACTCCCTTCAGTCTGTTTGAAAAACTGACTCCAGGCCTACATACGGGAGTGGTTTGAAAAGTTCTCAGAATCACCATGAGAGGTCAGCACTAGTGTAACGAATTGTTCATGTGATATCCATTGGACTGTTGCCTGTAAACATGTGCCATTTCAGTGCTCTTGGAAGATAGCTGTGGTGATGACATGGCTCTGTTGTTTCCACGTAGTGATTTGCAAAGATGGAAAAAAATCGAGATTCAAGCAGTGATTAAGTACTTCGTAAAGAAAGGTATGAAAGCAAAGGACATTCATGCCCATTTCCATAATACACTGGGGGACTCTGCTCCTTCATATTCAAATGTTGACAAGTGGTCAGATAAATTTAAATTTGGTCAGGAGAGCTTAGATGATGAACCAAGCAGGGTTCAGCCAAGATGTATCACTACTCCAGAAATCATTGCACAAGTGCACAAAATGGTCATGGAGGATCGCCGATAGAAAGTGCGTGTAACTGTTCATGCTTGCCAGATGTCATTTGAAACGGTATATCACATTTTAACTGAAGAATCAGAAATGAAAAAAATTTGTGCAAGATAGGTGCCACAGCTCTTGACGTTGGATCAAAAATGCATGAGAATGGACATATCGGAACTGTGTTTGGCCCATTTTAGGAGAAATGAACTAGATTTTTTGCACCAGTTTGTGACCACCGATGAAACTTGGGTGCACTACTACACTGCAGAGACAAAACAACAGTCAAAGCAGTGGAAACATGCTGATTCTCCACCACCAAAGAAAGCTAAAACAAATCCTTCGGCAGGAAAGGTCATGGCATCAGTGTTCTGGGATGCAAGGGGGATTCTGTTTGTAGATTATCTCCCCACTGGTAAAAAAATTACTGGAGAATACTATGCTAACCTCCTGGACAAATTGCAACAAAAGATATGTGAAAAAGGTCCAGGTTTAGCAAGGAACAAATTCATCTTCCATCAAGACGGTGCACACCCACACACATGTGCTGTCGCCATGGCAAAATTACATGAACTAAGGTATGAATTGTTGCCACACCCACCTTATTCATCTGATGTGGCTATGTCAGACTTCCATCTCTTCCCAAAACTGAAAATTTTTCTTGGTGGGCGAAGATTCACTTCAAATGAAGTATTGATAGCCAAAGTTGACAACTATTTTGCAGGCCTCGTGGAAAATCAAGATTGGATAAAGGCACTGGAACATCATTGGACCAAGTGCATTAATTTACAAGGAGACTTCTTTGAAAAATAAAAAAAAAAGTGGCAGTGAAGTAAATTCATTTTTCTGTTCCATTCCGAGAACTTTTCAAACGACCCTCGTATGAGCTACTACGCCCCATAATGTGTCCATGTCCACCCTTCAGTCCATTTCGAAAAATGAGCCAGCATCTCCCCATGATGAGTGAAATATTGAGCTCAGGAGAATAACAAGACAGTAGTATCATGCACCATAGACCTAGGTATATGATTTCCTTGTAAAAGCATTGTGATCATGTACCATAATATAACTGGACATTGTTGTTGCATCCTGAATCCTCTAAGTAATATTTAATTGTGTAGTGTGAACTACGTATGAAATGTGTTTTAGCTGTCTTTTTAAACAGATCTATGTTGTAATCTTCAAACAATCATTTACAGGAGTCTGACTACTGCTTTTAGTTATTATTCTTCAGTTCTTTTATGCAGTTTGAAAGCTGTGATATTTACTGTTACAGTCTGTTGATCGGACCCAGTGTGCTGATGACATCCTTTCAGCCAGTATCTTTTGTGTTTTTATTCCAAGATAATTGACAATTAATTGTTCATCCCAAAAAACTTTGTGTTTGTTACACAGTGTATAGGTATATCATCAATGCTTTATATAACAGACTTGATTTCACACTTTATGCTGAAGTGCACACTGTTTTTTTAATTATATTCATTGTTAATTTTTTATATACTACTCAATTGCAAAAATCCTTGAGTGTTTCGCTTCCTTTCTCAGATATGAGTTTTTGTAGTTTTTGAGTGTTTTTGTGTTTGCTCCACGTCTTATACTGTCTAGAAAGTCATTGATACATATTAAGAATAGAATTGGACCAAAGATACTAGTGTGAGGCACAGACATGTTTATATGTTTCTTGCCTGACAGGAGTTTTACTAAAAATTTGCCATCAGCAGATTGTGAACTTTCTCTTAATTTTGCGCCCTATTTTTGATGTAAGAATGGACCACTCAGTTGCTATTCAACTTACACCTAGTGCTTCTAATTTGTTTAGTAGAACTTTAATGATAAACAGTGTCAAATGCCGTGACAAGTCTAATAATATGCCTGCAACACAGTCCTCCTAATCCAGAGGTTCAAGTACCACTTTTATGGCCAATGTTGCACTTCTCCCTCTTTGAAAACCAACCTGTGCTTCATTAAAAAGGTTTTATTTATTCATGTAACTGGTAAATTTATCCCTGATGAATGATCAAATTATTTTTGAGAATATTGACAGTTGCATATCTGGCCTGTAATTTTCTGTACAATCTGCATTACTTTTCTTCAGCAAGGGCACAACTCATATCTGCTTTACATACTGTGGAATTTTTAATGGTGTTTTTATGGTACCTATGCACACTTTCAGAACAGAGACTGGGAACCTCATTTATGCTTGCTGACCTGCTATTTTTTTTAGTTTTTGCATTGTCTGTTGTGAGAAACAAAACCATTCTACTTGCTTTGTAATTCATTGTGAGTGCTACAGGAAGATTTTCTTGCAGCTTCTCCTTAATACCAGAGAAGTTCACAAATTTGCCAATTCCTGAGGATTTTCTTGTATTCTATTCCTATTTTTTTATTTTTATGTTATGACAGTTGTGTCTGCCTTTTCCGGTTTCATGTTTTTGACATAACATACTACTATGCTTTTGTTTTCTGCATCATATTTTATTTTGGCGTTGAATGATTTTTTGCAGAAGCAGTACCCTGTTGTACATCTTTCTGTATCTATGACAGTAATCTAGGATATATGAACTAAGTATAGTGCTTTTGCAAAGAAGTGAGAGATTTAAGTGTTGCGAAAGACTTTCTTTTCCAATACCTGCAGTTACCTATTTATTTTTCTTAGCTGCTGCTGTTTAAGTGACTACTTTTCGAAACGCTTCCTCAAACATTAATTTGACAGTGTGCAAAATTTAGAGAACTTAGCATCTACATTGCTTTTCATTTAGCCTACATTTCATCCCAAATTCATGTTTTTTGCCATGGTTATTAATTAAGCAGTATGATTTTTCAGTAAGTCATGGTTGGTATATATGAGTATAATAATATTTCATATTATTTTTTCTGTTCAGTTACAGATTATGGAATGTATAGGCTTGATGAAAGGGACCATTTGCCTGATGCATGCTTCTATCACCAACAGCTCCCAAGGCACCACTCTACTCGTTGCAGAACTGCAGAATGACATATTCTCATAAAGGAACATTAAACAGGCGTGAAATATTTGAACGTTTTGATATAAAACCTCAATTTTCATGTCCCTATTGTTCAAAATACAAATGTAACATAGATGTCCATATTGCAAACAAACATTTTGACGCTGTGTAGGCCTGTTTAAATTTTATTTGCAGTTTCCTTTTTCCACTGTTAATCTCTTCATTTTTCAGAATACCAGTGTAAACTTCCAACAGGTATAAAGAAATGAAAAATTAGTAAATAATTTTCTTTTTAATGAAAGACAATGTTTCCTTCAAGCTGAATCTATTTAAATTTTTCCACATTGATAATGAACTTTGAATACTGATGATAATGGTAATTCAGATGAATACATGATCTTGGAAAAAAATGACTTGCACTTAATGAATCTTTGCCAATTTGTTCATACTTGAATAAATGTTACAGAAAGACATATGCTTGTAATTTGATGTGCCAAAAATTCTATAAGTCTTCTCACATTAGTATTGAAAAGGGTACAACATGGAGGTAAGATTATAATTTTTAAATTGGCACACGTGTGCTTTTGTATTATGTAATATTATGAACGCTGTTTCCTTTTTGTGGTAGGACATTAATATAAGGAGTTTCATTTAAATAAATATTCCTGTAATATCAGCAGTGGATGGAGGTCAAGAGAATCAGAGACAAAAGAAATGTGTGGTTATTTAAGAAAGTAAGAAGTAAATCAAGATACTTAAATAATTGAATAGTGGCAGATTTTTCTGTGTGTCTCTCTACATATATTAGTTCATTTTCCAATTACATCCTGTCTTGATTTCTGCTTGCAATATATGTTTGCATTCAACAACTAAATTGTCTTATCTCTGTGTGTTGCAAATCTGTGGAAACTGCCTCCTTTGAATTGCAGCCCTAATTTAATTGTAACATTTGATAAAATTTATGTCTGATGTAAGCATCTACATCTAAAAACCACCAGCATAGCTTTATTTGTAATGGTATTTCAGTCTTCACATCACACAGTTATTGACAATGAATTTAGACAGAATGTCATACTATTGGTTGTCAGTGTGACTTGTGACCTGATATTTGGGTTTGTACACCTCTCCACTACAAGTTTATGATGACAATGGAAATCATTTGTTTATTAGTGAACTAAGTAACTTCATAGATGCTGAACAATGAACGCGTTGATGTACAGAGTATGAAAGCCATATTATTTGTATAAATATAAAGACCAGAAAGAGAAAGTAAAAAGTAGAAAAATATGAAAAGTAAAGCAGATGAGAGATAGGCATGTATTATGGGGAAAGCCAATTTGAGATCACCATGACAACTAGACATACTTATTGAGAGGAAGATGAAATGATCAGTGAAGTACTTTCATACATCCACCATTTCTCATTAGAGGAAATTATCGTTAAGGAAAAAAGTAGACAAATTGTTATGGAAAACATTTGGTAGATGAACTGCCATAAGCAGGTTATTGAGGCACTGGCTTGCTATTGAAGAAATTCTGATAATATGGCTCATAAAAAGTTCATCAGATGTTGTTCTCGTGTTTTTTCCATTAGCATTGTATATATTTGTTTATGTACAATTTCTCCACTCCTGTTTGTTGTCATTAGAAGTTTCATGTCCATCATTCCAATGTACATGCAAAAAATTGCTTGTGCTCTACAACAATTTAAGCTTCAGCAATCATAGAACAGTGCTAATAGCAAGAAAGTCAAATACGTACACTCAAGTTGTCAAAATTAATATACAGTATCATAAGTTACCACCATTGTATCATGTATTATTGTTTCTGTTCATCAGTATGCTGCTGAAACATTTATTATACTGATTTTGATATGATTTCAGCCATGTTTGAATCCACACTCTATTGTATGAGAGCATTCAACACATCCAAAGGTAATGAGTAAGTTAATGTATTGGTTGTCTAAAACTATTACAAAAGAATGTTGGGATGCACTGACATTCAGATCCAGACAAAAAGTGAAAAATTAAATTTTGGATAGTTCACATTTTCCCTGCTCTCCTCTCTCCTGTAAGGAACTGTTAGCAGCAACAAGTTCCCAGTTTTGAATCAAAATGATTGATAACCAATTTGAAGTGTGTATTTGTCATGAACCTTAATGCTTAGTCATTTTCAATACCTGTCTTTCGTTTCATATATCTCTTTTGTTGTCCTGTAACTGCTGTAAAATCTGTCTTGTATATCAGTACATTCTAGCAGAATATTTAGTTTGAACACTTCCTGAAACTCAAAGTTACAAATGTAACCTCTTATGATAGATAATACTTTTACCTGAGAGCTTCAAAATCCATACCATATAGCTATTTTACACTTGATACAAATTATTAAAAGAAGTGGAGAATGTTGCTAAAACCTGTAACAGAGAAGTTGAACATGTTTACACCTTGTTATCTGTTATAATAAAAAAAAAAAATATTGCCTCACAATCTATTATGCCTGCTTCTCTGCTAAGAAATTTCCTCTGTTAGCATCTTCTCTCTTTACTTTTGCTTCTATTTCTCATCCTTTATTTATTCTTTCATCCAATGCCAGTGCCTATATTTTATCTTTTATATGTAATCTTATTTTATGATAGTCATTGAACCTTTTCATGGAAAACAAAGATAGTGAACTCAAATGTAAATTAAATTATAAAATATATTTATTGTCTTACATTATGTTGAAATAAGCCTATTGTAACACAATAGATGAATTTTATAATTTAATTTATGATCAATATTATTGAAACGTCTTCAGTAGTTTGTGTTCCACAACTTGCAGGAATTTGTCTAAAATCATCTTGTTCGCAGTCAGTTGCTATGAAAATCTTTATCATTGTTGGTGACAAAACTAAATTTTTGACAAATAAATTTTATTAGTTCTTCTCTCCAATTCATTCTTACAACTCTTGTTAAATTGAAATCCTTCTCTCTCCTTTCCCAACTGTACAGTTTTAATCTGCCAGGAAGTTTCAGTTATTCGGCAGTGCACCATATTTATGTTCAGTTGTACATTAACCCTGTTTATCTGTCTGCTGTTCATAGATCTCAGCAAATGAATGTTCTCTGATAATTCCTTGTGTAATTCTTTCATCTTTCCTGAAGTTGAGTATGTCACTATGTTATTAGTCATGTGGTGTGCAGTTGTGTGTTCCTATTTTGTCTATTACACAACTTGTCAGTTAACATAAATTAGTTATCTACTGTATTTCTTTAAAATTGGAGGCTTCTCACATATCTCAGAGGTTTAAAACTTTTATTTGCATTGTGACAATATTACGAAAAGGAAAGTTGCAACTCACGATATAGCAGAGATGCTGAGTCGCAGATAGCAATGTTCCTTTGGAACGTTGCTGTGTACTTCTTAATAACACAGTCACTGCAGTTTTGTATACATTATGTTGTCAGATAAACAATACTACTACATTTTATCTGTAGAAGTGAATAAAATATCATTCAAAACGGCCAACACATAAATGACTTGATCTGAATTCATCTCAAATATTTTTGTTGAAAGTCTTTATTGCTCTTATTCTTTTCACAATGTATTACAAATTTGGTATGGTGATAAGAAATGACTATTTCACATTAACATAAAAGTACACTGTATAATGAAATTATGTGTGATAAACAAAGAACTATACAACATATAAATAAAAGTTTTTAATCTCTGAGGTCTGTGCAAAGCCTCTCATTTTAAAGAAATATGGTAGATTACGTAATTTATGTTAACTGACAAGTGACATAAAAGACAAAATAGGAACACACAACTGCACAGCGCATGAGTAATAACACAGTGATATATTCAACTTCAGGAAAGATGAAAGAATTACACAATAATACAAGCACTGCTATTTCATATTTATTCACAAATACCAGATCCTCAACTCTCAATAAGCTTGTCCTTTTTGGACACGACTATACTTAATATATGAGTTCGAGTTGTGACACATGGACAACAACATATGGAAGTTTAGTTCTGACAGTGAATTGTGCACAGATAGCCTAGTTGGTGAAGGCAACGCTCATCTTAAGTGGGCAATCTGGCTTCAAGTCCCTGTATGGCGCACATTTTCATTGTCCTCATTCCAATACACAGCCGATGCTGGTTTATATTTGCAGTTGCGAACACCTTTCCTGTAACTCAGTGTATGTTCTGTAGATTATTGAATGCATCTCATTACAGGAATCCTGCCTGTGTTCAGAAAGACATAAACCAATATTTGTGTGTGTGTGTGTGTGTGTGTGTGTGTGTGTGTGTGTGTGTGTGTGTGGTGGATTATTTGAACTTTCTTAACATTTCTGCCTTCTTTAATGTACCTTCCATTCTAAATATTATGTCTATTTTTTATAGTAAGAATTACATTTTACAGTCCTGATCATGATCTTGATCATCATCAGCATCAGTAACCTTTTGTCGTCCATTGCTGGATAATGTCCTATTCCACACTATTCCATGCAATACAGTCTTCAGTTATACATGTCTTTGTTGCTCCAAGATGACTCAAATTTTGTCTGTTTATCTCCCAAATTGTATGTAATTTTGTTCTTTTTTTGTCTTTGGAATGCAGCAAAGAAACGTCTCCTGCCCACCACCATTTAATTTTCATTAAAGCCATAATTATGTCACCAACTTTTGTCTATTCTGCAATCCATTTGTCTGTTTCCCTGCCTTTCCTAGTAATTTATAATGGTGATGCTGAGCAACCATCATGTTACATAAAACTTTCACATAAAAGTCCTTGTCTTCTGCCATAGATCAAAACTGTTAATACACAATGATTGTAGAGTTTCCTTTTCAGACACCATGGAAGCTTATTTTCAATATACTGTGTAATATACCAAGGCACAACTCAACACACTTTTACTCTTGTGTTTATTTCTTTTGCTATTCACCCAGTTTTTGTCTGTTTACTAGACTGAGGATCAAACCCAGAATCTCACCTTTCACAAGAAAAGCTCTTACCGACTGAGCTAGCCAGCCACAGCTCACTACCTGCAAGCACAGCAACGCTTCTGCCAGTACCTCTTTCCTGATTTCCAAACTTTATGCAAGCTCCCCAGCAACCTTACTGCTGTAACACTCCTATATGCAAGATGATGCTGTGGTGAGACATTGGACCTACATTTGGGAAGACGGCAGTTTGAATCCCCATCCAGCCATCCAGATTTTAAGTTTGTGCAGCTTCCCTAAATCATATAAGGGAAACTGTGTGATGCTTCCCTTGAAAAGGACACAGCCAATTTACTTCCCAGTCCATTCTCAACCCAAAATGACTGATCTGCAAACTATGTGACTGTTTCAGTGTGCAGTGCAGTGTATGAGTGCTTCAAACTTCCTGACAGATCACGAGTATATGCCAGACCAAGACTCCAACCCAGAACTTTTTGTTTCAATGGCAGTGCTCTTACCAACTGAGCAATCCAAGCACAATTCATGATCTCCCCTCACAGCTTCACTTCTCCTACTTTCCAAATTTAACAGAACCTCTTGTGCACATATTGCTCTGCTAATATTCCAGGAAGAAAAATATTGTGGGGAAAATGGATTAGCCACAGTCTGGGGATTGCTTCACAATGAGTTTTTCATGCTGCAGTGAAGTGTGTTCTGTTTTAAAACTTGTTGACAAATTAAAAATTGTATTCCAGACCAGGACTCAAACCCAGCACCCTTTTTTTGCAGCAATACTCTTACCCACTGAGTCATGTGGCTACGACATTTTTGCTTCCATGAGTGCTAAACCAGTAAAGTATGCAGGAGAGCTTGTGTGAAATTTAGGAATTAAGGTGGAGGTACTGATAGAACTGAAGCTGACATGGCAGGTTACAAGACATACCTGGATAACTCAGTCAGTGACAGGTTTGTTTGCAAAATAATGTGAGTCCAGTTTTGACTCGATGTAACACACAGTTTTAATCTGCCAGTAAGTTTCAATGAAGTAAGAATACAAGATGTGTCAGTCCCAAGACACTTGAGAATTTCAAGTAAGTAAAGTAGTGCGGGGCAGTTGGCTGCAAGACCACAGAGAGCAGGCTCAGTCTCCTAATTATAAAGGTTCATACTATCTTTCTCTCACAATGGCACCCTTCCCTTGTGAAATGTGGGAGTTGTGTTGAAATGTGTCTGGTAATTGTAGGTGACTGTAATGGATGTGTATCTAGTGTGGTGTCTTGTTTGTGTTGGATGATGATGAGAAAAGAGAGAGGGTGAAACCTGGTGCCAGCACTTAGCCTACGCATCTTGAATAGAACCAAGGGGACCGCTGAGCTTAACGTCCCTGTTTGATGGACAGATCACCATTGACAGTTTCGTGTGACCTCATTTTCTGAGACACTGCTGAGAGGTTTGAAATTTGATCCAGGACACTGCTGCATAGACTGGTGATTAGTGATCTAATGCCACCATCCTCCCTCCTCTTTGCTGTAAATGCAAAGAGAAAGCAGCTAACAACACCTTGTGTACCTGACAGTTGCCTGCCCAAGTTCTGGCTGTGCCTGAGATTGCTTGACATTAGTGATCTGACAGGAACTGGTTTATTCAATGAGGTGAGGCTGTTGGTTAAAATTATGAGTGATCCTAGATGCATAAGATGTAGACTAAAAGTTGGTACAATGCTAAAAAGGAGGGAATTCATCAGGCAGGAAGTAAGACATATACAATATGAGAATTTACTAATGAAAGTAAATTAAGGTGCAGGTTCAAAGACAGCAGAAGGGGAAATACATAAAATGGAAAAAGCAACTATAAATAGAAGTCTAGAGTTCCAAGAAAACAATATTAATAGCATGACAGAACGTGCAAATTTCAACAAAATTATTTAGAAAAGATGCCAAAAATTTTATGAGAGAAATAATTAAATACTTGAAGATGTTCTTTTATTTTTCATCTCTCTTTACAAAATGACTGGTTTCAATACCTACTGAAAGACCCAATTAAAATTTTACACCCACCTTTGATACTTAGTCTTCCCCAGCAGTCTCACTTATAGCTTCACTTTATATTTCTTTCGATTTGACATTCATGTCACTATGATAAATTCGCCACTTCTATTTCCCATTAGCCTATTCTTCTGATACTCATTTTGATTTACTCAAAAAAAAATCAAATTGTTGTTAAGTCTGGGCTATAACTAGGTTTTTGTACTTAGTATTATGTGAGCTTCACTGCATTTTAGGAGTGGTTCAAACTCTAGAATTTTATTGCAAATTCTTCTGTGGTTGGTTACTAGAATATAACTGAGCAACCATTGTTTCCTAATGTTGTTGCACTGTTTGACTGCACCGCAACAAAGTTTAAAAACTGATGGAATAATTTAGCAGAGCAAGTTTGAAAGTAGACTTGAAATATGATTCTAATAAAACTACAGTAATGTAAAATCAACAAATCAAAAAGACAATAATACATTTAACATAGGATTTCCAAAATTTAACTTCCAGTACAACTAAAATGGAAAGATTGCAATCAGTTTTGAGCTACAACAGCAAGATGTGGATTTTTAATGCCGATTCCATGTAAATCCAGAGAATTGCTTAGTGAACAATGGAGAGATGCGTGTCAAAAACTACTTGAAGAGATGGGGAAACAAACAAATTGGTTGGGGAACAGATGCGAGTGCATGACATAACTGTAATGAAAATGAAATTGAGGTTGACAGAACATTTAGCCACATGAAAGGATAATAAATGCACCAAGAGAGTTTATTTCTGGATCACAAGAAATAAACTTTGTACTGATATGCTCATGGATAAAGAAAGAAAAATGTTTTCTGCTGTTTTGTATAGTATGTAGGGAATTTTCAGGGAATAATTATTTATTAATCAAATTTGAGTTCGAAGTGTACTTTATTCCAAGTGAAGCGGTAATGAAGCCTGTAGCACCCTGTGAATAGTAGGTAATTTAGAAACTGACTGCATCATACAGTATTGAAAGGAGTACATGTTGTTGTTAGTAACACCATGGATCTACAGTGAACTTCTCGTGTTTGTAGTTTACCATTCATATATGTATACATCTTCACAAAGTAGCTAAATAGACAGATAATCTCAGTTATGTAATTGGGGAACCGGTGATGCTTTGAAATAATAATTTCTAATATACTCATTGATTTAACCATCCAGTCTCTTGACATATAAAAGTCTGAATTTTGTGTTATATTGACAGTATTACACATGTAATGTAGGCTCTGTAGCCCATTTAGCTTCTCAATGTGGTATTACCAAAGAAACTATAATGAATTTCTTTGTTCTGTATTAAACACCCTACTATAGTAATGATAAAGTGTAGGCATTCAAAGTCTGTAAATGTAGAATGTTCCATCCATGAAATATTCTACCCAACTTGGTTAGAAATTATATTTATTTATCAAAAATTTTCCACATTCATGCATAGCCCTAAAATATCTATAAATGCTTCATAATTTTTTCCTCCTAGATTTCTGTCTATATTTCTTTATTAATATACAAACTGTAACTGTAAAAGTTTAATAATGAACATGTACTTACCGGTACTTCTTGATGTAAAAAAAAAAAAAAATAATAATAATAATAATTTAGAGCATAGATATTGCAGTTAAACTGGCCCATAAGCTGGGTTCAGGGCATTTGAAGTTATAATTGACTACAAGTGCTGCAGCTGCTCATATTCAAGAAAAGGCAGTCCCTTCAGGCACCTGCAATTTGTGTGTGATGTTGCTCGCCAGTTCCTTTACAGTCTATGTAGAAAGGAATGTATGTATAGACTACAAATAACCCAGAATATTCTTCAGATTCATAGTAGATACATAATCATGAAAGCAAAGTTATAGTTAACTTGAACTGATCATTAGTTTTTTTGGCTCTTTTGAGACTGAATAACAGTAATGATAACTTCAGTGTGGATGCACACTGTGCCCATGCCCTTGCAAGAATCAGGTGAAGCTCAACCAGTGAGAATAATGGATGGTGGATGTTAAATGTGTAGCCTGTGACAAGTTAAGAATTGGGGTTAGACAGGAAGGATTGTCTGGATAGTGAAAGCAGCTAAGATGATTGCTTGCATAAAGGGGGAAATCTGTGTTCAAGTCCTGATCCGGTACAAATTTTCACTTGTCGCCATGGAACTTAATTCAGTGCCCAGTTGTGGCTAAGATTTGTATTTCTCTGAAATCATTGATTATGGCAATTAAGTGTAGATTGTGTTTGATATGGAAATTTTGTCCTTTATGTCCACCCAAACTGATACAAAATAAAAATAAATTCATGGTATTTGTATTCTTTCAAATTTATGTATAAATCTTATAGGCACAATTCTCTTTTAATGTTAGTGCAATACTTGTCTATTATTAACGTACCAATTACTTCAAAGTCAATAGGCCTGCTATAGCCGGCCGGTCTGGCCGAGTGGTTCTAGGTGCTTCAGTCTGGAACCGCGCGACCGCTACGGTCCCAGGTTTGAAACCTGCCCAGCCGTGGATGTGTGTGATGTCCTTAGGTTAGTTATGTTTAAGTAGTTCTAAGTTCTAGGGGACTAATGATCTCAGATGTTAAGTCCCATAGTGCTCAGAGCCATTTGAACCAGCTATAATTTTTTTTTATTTTTTTTTATTTTTTTATTTTTTATTATTATTATTATTATTATTATTATTATCTGATACAAAATTTTCTGTTCCACCAATCTAAATTACAGAAGCTTTTTATCATCATTATGATATTAAGATATTGTCATTACTACAAGACTAACGTGTGAACACAGTCACTATTTCATTTTTACTATGAATTGAATCTGTGTCAGAGTGAAATTGCCCTCTGCGAGAACAGGTGTGCTCCTACCAGGACTGTGTAACTGTTGTTAAGTTATGTATGCCTTTCTAATAGGGGAGACATTAATAACACTGTGGGAAACAAAGAGGCAGTATCAATAGTCATTTAAATACTTAGTAAAGATGCTAAATATTTCTTTTTATGAGCTGACCACTTCCTCCATAAACAGTCTTCCAATATTTGCAACATGCGTATTTATTATTATTTCACCTATATCGCATTTAGGTACTGGCACGTAATTGACTTTCACATTAACATTCCGAAAGTGCCTTGCTCAGCTCTTGTTCTTTGGCATCAGTTGTCAGACATAACACATTATGTGTGTTTAGTTGGTATTTTCCATCTTTGCTCATCCTAGTAACTTCCAATAAAAAACAATTTTTCTTGTAATAATTGTTTCGGCCATGGCAGAATCAGTGCCTCAGCCCAACATTTTTCTGGGATTTTAATCACGATAATAACACTCTTTCTTAAAAATAAAAGTTCTGTGTAATTATCAATTTATTTATTTCTTGAACAAAGGTTCTAGGCAAATAAAGTTTACAATCAAAATGTTCACCAAATATCGATAAATATTTCTGAAATGCTGCATGTAATGTATATTCAGTACTATAGTTGTGTCACCATAAGTGGATCCCTGACAGTTGCAGTGGACTGATCACAGCTGCTTCATGGGCCTACCTCAGTCAATAAAGCAATATGACTTTGTAACTGTCTCTATGGCGCTGCAAGCTGGCAGGAGTCTTCGTATGCCATCTCAACTATACTTCTGATTTTCGATGACACGACACTTACATTTTTGTCCTCTATTCCATGCATAATGTTCTCTAATTCTGAATATTGATAACCACTGTGCACTAACTGGCTTCTTTATTCATCTTTAACAATGATTATATAATGAAAATAATCATTTTTTGAAAATACATAATGTAATTGGATAGAGAAAAAATCTGTTCACCAGGTGGCAGCAGGAGAACACTCATATAAAAAGGTATTGAAATTTTTAAACGTTCTGAGCCCATGGCTCCTTCTTCTGGCAGAAGGGTTGAAGAGGAAGGAAGAGGGACAAAGGGAAAGCACTGGCGAGATTTCGCATATGGAGAGAGTTCAGGAAAGTCACCCAGAACTCTGTTTCAGGGGAGACTTACTGGACAGGATGAGAAAGGAAGACTGATTTTTGTGGATGTCCCAAACCAGAAAAAGTGACTGACTCTGAAAGCTTACAAATTTCAACACCTTTTTATATTTGTGTTCTCCTGCTGCTACTTCTTGAGTAGATTTTTTAATCTATCCAATTTGGCTGTTGTTGATTTTGGGTGAAAAAGCCGTATTCAATGTCAAACAATACTGAGACGTTCAGGTTTATATTTGTTTTTGTTATCTATCTCTTAGGGAAAATGTTGTCGTTTGGTACTGATGAAAATTATAGTAAGAATTATAATTACGTCTGCTGTTATATTTACAGTGTACCAGCATGTAAATAAGATCAGAAGCAAAATTTTGTAGGAAATTACTTTGAACAAAGGTATTTATGTATGTCTACTGTAATGATGAGATGGTATTCAAATGCAGGTTTTACAGTAACATATCAAGAGAGAGAATAAGAGTAGAAAAGGCATTGGTGTCTTGGTATTCTTCCCAGGGACCTACTAATGTCACTTCCTTTTACCTCATTCACTTGTTATAATTGTGTCATACATAGTCTGACCTTTCAACAGTAATTTACCTGACACCATGGACTTTTAATTTTTGTTTATCGTAGTCATTCACATGCTGAATTTTAGTTGTAGCATCTCTATAACAACCTCTTCAAAAGAAAATAGTTGAATCAAGCTTAATACATTTTTCTTGAAAGTTAGCAAAAGCTGCTTCATTTAATTTTCTTAATCATAGCTTGCTGATGTGTGTCATTGATTACTTTTAGAGTGCTCTGACTTATCTTCATATTTACAGGTTCATTTTTCTGCCATCGCTGCGGTCGCACATACGCTTCGAAAGGCAATTTATCGAGACACTTACGATTTGAATGTGGTGTTGATCGTCAGTTTTCTTGCCCACTGTGTGGAAAAATGTTTAAACGAAAAGAGCATCTTACAGAACATATATTTGGTACTCACAAAAACATAGATATGTTTACTTTCAGTAATTAATTCAATCTTATAGGATTGTATTATATTACTACCATATTGTTTGAAATAGCGCAATGTGCTAATGTAAAGAGCTTTCATACGTATTCACTTTTTTACTGTCCTATAAAACAAACCGTGAAATTGTGAGGAACCATATATGTCGGAAAAACTGATGTCATAATGTTTGATACTCACCCTCAGGAGTACTGTGAACATACACATTTAAAAGAAGGAATGAAAAAAAAAATAGTTTTTTTTTTTAATCTGTTCAATCCCTTCTAAGGGAAAAAAAGAGAGAGGTAGGATGTGTGAAATGCTGGAGAACATGACAGGTTACTCAAACCTAATATTGTAAGAGACCCACCTATAGTCAGTATGTGGTAGACAAAATGTAGGTGGAAGTGTCAGAAAGAGTAGTGGGTCACAGGTACTACAGTGGTAACCACTGTTCCAGCTTCAATACAGTGAGAAGTAAATGTGGATTATGAGGAAATGAAACATTCATTTATCAATTGGAAGGAAAACAGAATAGGAGACATGGAAAATACAAACAGATAAAGAGGACACAAGCATCACGTACAGTCTGTCTACTGAAAAACCTACAGAGAAATACCGGTAGTGCCAATATGAGTGCAGTCGGCTCGTGTAATTGAGGCCAATGCACATGTCAGGAAGCCTCTCACCATTGAAAGGCTGCTGAGATCACAAAATGATTTATTGACATAAATCACAAAAAAGATTATTAATCCTCACTGACCATTGTTACTACAAGGTATGGAAGTAAATCACACTACCATTGAAATTTACTTAATACCCAGGTTTAGATGCTGCTTAAAACTGTCTTTGGTATGTGCTATGAAGCCTTTATATAATAAGATACTACTGATGGTGACCATGCACTCACAATATTAGTCTACCAATAACATTTAAAAAAATGAAAGCACTCCTCTTGGCCACAGTCATTTCATCCTACATAGTCACTTGTATTTCACATGCTGTGTATTCCTGAATCTTTCACATTTCAAAGATGGCATCTCTGTTCCTTATTGTACAATCAGTGTGTAGTATTTTGTAGTGTACACAATTCATGTGTATGTACGCTTAGTATTTGACGTACTGGAACTGTGTCTCAGACTTCGAGTTTTTACAAAACCTAAATCTAACTTCTTTGTTCTGATTTAATAATGAAAATATCATACGAGCATGTATGCTGTATTTCAACTGAGTACAGTTTTTTGAATAAATTTACTTTTTGCAATTTTTCTGCTCCTGATATTACCCATCCACTCTTGTATTCTGTCATTATCTTCATAGTACTTGCACTAAATTAGATGTGTATGTAGCTTTATCTCACTCCATTTAAGGATCTTCATTATTCTTTCCTTGCAAGCCTCTTGGTAAAGGTACTTTATTTCTCATTCCACTTTCATGTCACAACTACACTGCAGCTTACCTCAGAACAGCTACACAACTTTCTTTCACAGGAAAATATTGGCTGCTGTTACTTGGGAACTGTTTCATAGTATTTTGTCTTATACTCCTTGATCCTTGAGGCATTAAAGTTTGTTCAGATCAGAGTATCGTCTCCCAACACTGTACTTGCTTCTAAAGAAACAAGATCCCAATAGAGAAACTTAACTGCCCATATTTCAGTACGTACTTTATTTTAAAAAAAGGAAAGGAAGAAACGTATCCTTAGTAACATGAGAGCCTTACATAATTCATGTGTACTTACAAATTAGGTGCCCATTATTATGTTTGTGTCAATACTCTTTTGTTGTTACGTTCATTTTTAGCATGGAAAGATGATTATTGCTACACAAAATGTTAGTGCTATTATCATATTCATTACAATGTTCAAATGCAGTACTGTAAGGCCATGTGATGTCTACATGCAGAAAAATGTAAATAAATAAAATTTTATTTCTCCTTATGTTTTCATGTATTTCTTAACATCTTACCCCATATGTTGAGCATAAACCATTCTGTTGTGGGAATGCCACCACATTGTATTACTTGTTAATGTATAATGTGTCTCAGTAATAATTTACAAGAAGTATTTGCTGGCATGACAAATATAAATGTCTGTGGTGTTGTTGACAGTTTACAGTTGCTGCTTAACCTTTGCTGAGAACTGAATATTTGAAATTATGGATGTATATAAATTTGTCACAAAATTATTAATAAATGATGTATTTATATTGTAAACCAAATTCTAGAACATTCTCAGAATGAGAACAAACATGTTTGTTTATGCAAGAGAAATGATGCTTTGAATATGTACATTCATTTAATGCTCTTCTCAAGTATGATTTGTTAGTGGAACAAGTGTAAGTAGATTTCTGCAGATCTATTTTGATATCTTCGTAACTGTCTATTTTACAGGGTAAATGGCCAATACATCTCTTGTCAAGATAAAGTCACATGTACTGCCAATATATACATTTAAAAGCAGAAACAAAGTCTTCTTGCAATTTTAAAGTTTTCAAAAGTGAGATTTCCTTTTAATACAACAGTATATTTTGTAGGTGTCAGAACCAAAATTGTTTGTGTGCTTGCATTTGAAGGAACCTTATAACCATCATTCAGGTAGTACATGTTATTCCTACAGCTAAGTATTGCAAATGTAAGAATTGAGTTGAAATCAGCAAAATCTATGTTCCACAGAAAACTGGTTGGCTGATTATGGCTTGCATTATCTACTTTTGATAATAATGTGAAGCAAAGAAAGTTTATTGGATGCACCTTTATTGAAGCTGGAGTATAGTTGATTCAGACCTATCGTCTTTCTTCTCTGACTGACGCAATTACTGCCATTTTAGAGGCTTATTGAAATATATCACTGGTCGTATAAGGTGACTGAAGTACATAAGTAACTGTGGTGCTTACAACTGTACTAAAACTTGAGATAGCATGAAAGGAAATGATTAAGACTGGCAGGGTATGAGTGTCTTCAGGAAAAAGTAGCTATAATTATAAATAATTGAAGCAGTAAATTGAAACCATAATTGCCTTAGGCTTCGTGTCTGAAGGATGCTAAGAATATTTTCTCCTATGGTGGAGTTTGTGGTAACCATTTAATTCACCAATATCTTACACTTTTGTATCATACAGTCATTGTAAATCACATTTAAGCTGTTCTGTATGTTACTCATGTAACATATAGATAGAGAAGAGTACATTTATTAATTACTGATGTATTATCACCAACATACATTGTCTTTGTATTCATTGATTTCTTCTTTTCTCCTAAAACATGATAATCATATCTAAATCATGACTGGTCCATGCACTACAGTGCACGGTATCGGTATGTTCCAAACAAGCTGCATGTGAGAATGCGATTTTCCATGGTGTCATACCTTGGATTCTATTGATCACAAAGATAATGAGTCAAGTCCTTCAGATAGCCCTTGGCCTAGCAATCAGTTATATAGCTATCAGAAGAATGGGTATACTGTAGCTATCCTATATTGTTGTTGTTGTTGTGGTCTTCAGTCCTGAGACTGGTTTGATGCAGCTCTCCATGCTACTCTATCCTGTGCAAGCTTCTTCATCTCCCAGCACCTACTGCAACCTACATCCTTCTGAATCTGCTTAGTGTATTGATCTCTTGGTCTCCCTCTACGATTTTTACCCTCCACGCTGCCCTCCAATGCTAAATTTGTGATCCCTTGATGCCTCAAAACATGTCCTACCAACCGATTCCTTCTTCTAGTCAAGTTGTGCCACAAACTTCTCTTCTCCCCAATCCTATTCAATACCTCCTCATTAGTTACGTGATCTACCCACCTTATCTTCAGCATTCTTCTGTAGCACCACATTTCGAAAGCTTCTATTCTCTTCTTGTCCAAACTGGTTATCGTCCATGTTTCACTTCCATACATGGCTACACTCCATACAAATACTTTCAGAAACGACTTCCTGACACTTAAATATATACTCGATGTTAACAAATTTCTCTTCTTCAGAAACGATTTCCTTGCCATTGCCAGTCTACATTTTATATCCTCTCTACTTCGACCATCATCAGTTATTTTACTCCCTAAATAGCAAAACTCCTTTACTACTGTATCCTATATTACGGGATCAAAAATTAAATATTACACACTTCCCCGAGCATAGGCAAATTGATGAGCAAATAGGTTGGTTCTTTTGCATTAGATGTGATCTATGGTGGGCCTTAGATGGTTTATATAAGCACCATTTGTTCCTGGGCAGTTCCTGAGAAAACCATAAAAAATCATTATTTTTGGGTATAATATTTTTTCGATATCATTATCAGTTACCAAGATCCGGAGGTCCACAGTTATCATATTTAAGCACATAAAATATGTGCACGTAATATGCAGTCTGAGGTGTAGATGCAGTATTAACTGACTATCAACACATGACAAGGTTCCTGGTGTCATTGCAAAGGTTCTGAGGTAACCAAACTATATTTTCAGTTAGCATATTTTCACCAGTAAAACTTAATGATGCAGTGTCTATATAGTGGGCACTTCACGCCTATAGAGGCTGTCTTGACCTGGAAATTCGATGGTGCCACCAGGTGGCATAAGCACCTTACAAAAAATTATTTTGTGTTCTAAAATTCTTTGTACCTGCAAATCAAATACAGTATATTTTTGGTTTATTGTAGGTGTAGCTGAAAAGTTGTGGATTTTTATGTAAAGTAGTCTAAAGTAAACTTTTGTCATATGGGTGACAATTTTGTTTTAATTTTATGTTATGCACACTTGTTTGTTTATATGTATGTCAAAGTGTATAAGTGTGTTGAGGTATATAAATAAACTGTCAAAACTTTACTGACCTATATAGAATTCATTTTATATAAGCAGCACACCCTGCTGTAACAGGGAAAAGAAAGGAATCAGGAGAAAAATGCTCCTTTCAAGGACAGAAAATGTGAATATGCTCCTCTTTAAAACACTCTTGACTGAAAAGTGGGTTACTAGCTGCCTCAGTCCTCTTATGTCTTCCTCACCAAAAGTTTTGGCATACTAACGTATTTGTGCTTTTTTGTGGTGAAAGAATATAGCAGAGAGACAGTGACAGTGGAAGAGAGAGGAGGTAGTGTGAGAGGGAGAGAGAGAGAGATGGAAGGTAGTGATGGTGGGAGAGAGAAGGTGTCAGTAAAAGAAAAAGATATCAATGAAGACAATAACAGTGGAAGCCAAAGGGAGAAGAGGTAATGATTGTCGGGGAGAGGCAGTGCCAGTAAAAGAGAAAGACAGATGAATGGAGATACAAGCAATGCGAGCAAAAGAGAGAGGAGACAGTGGAAATGAAACACAGAGCTGAGTTGAGACCATAAATAGACTTGGGGGCGGGGGGGGGGGGGGGGGTTCTGGATCCCCCAGACCAGCAAACTTAAACACACAAAAATTTGATCACTTTTCCCCATCCCCTATACCCATGTGTTAAAGTTTCCTGGTCTGGGGTCAAAACCCCGAGCAAACCACACTCAATGACATGTGTGGAGAGGAGACAGTGGTGGTTGGAGGGAAATACGGCAGACTGTAAACAAGAAGGAAAGAGAGAGTGGCAATGGGAGAGAAAAAGGAATGGGATAGAGATACAGTGAAAGTGGCAGAGAAGGAGACAGTAGTAAGGAAGATCTGGTTATGATATATGAATATGTCTTTGTTCTAATAAGTTTTACTGGTTCCGTAAAAACAAAACAATACCGATTTTGCTTTAACTTAATAGGCAGTTACACACATAATATAAGTGCATCTTGTAATTGTATTTTTTTTTTTTGTATATAACTCTTACTTTTAGGAATAATTTATTATTTAAATGTTAGCTTGGTGATCTCATTGTTTTATTTGTCTGCATGTTCTAATCTGTATGCTCAATTACAGGTGTATTTTTCTGCCGTGGTATGGTCATATGAATGGATCAGATACAGTCACTCTTATATTGATTTTAACCCTGTCTGTACAATAATTAACTCAAAATTATGTGTTCAACCTGACATGTTGAAAATGAACAAATTGCATTAATTAACAAAAGAAACGTTCAACTAATCACTTTACACAGGAATAAACAATGTAGACTGTGAATTGATAGGTTATGAATTACTAATAGTAATAATAATGATGATAATAATAGTAATAATAATAATGATAATAATAATGTGCCCTTTGATCATTTTGTACAGTGATAAAGATGAGTCACTTCATAAGAGGTATGCAATGCACATATGTTACAGCACTCATGCCACTTCATATACTTAACCTTGCTCATGCAGTCATGATTACTCATCATCAGGCTCACTTCAGCAGCTTCCTGGGTACCCAAGTACACTGAAAGAATCAAAGCAAAAAAGTAGTGTAGAAATATTTTTCATATGAAGGACATAGTGCACACCACATAATTCTTGAATAAAATGGTAGACACGTGTCAATCTGAATAATTTATGCATTTATCAGCAATGTTAAACAAGACTGAGAACATTGCTAGATTTTGGACAAATCATTCTTCAGCACTAATAGAATATACTAACATGGCTACATGGACCTAGCTGACTACATTGTCCAGTACTGGAACTCATTTGGGCGGGCAATTGTGTCTGGTGGAGAATTTGTTCCTTTCATTATTTGTATTCCTCTAAGCACTTTCCATTGTTGTATTTAAATAAACCTAATAGCATTTATTTCCGCAGGCAATGCACTAAAGATTATTTTAGACCGATGTAATATCATTTTCGTTTATAGTGCTTTGCTATATACATCTCTTTAAAAATCATTCCAACTTCTAATTTCATAATTATGAACTCTGGTTGTTTATTGTTGAAAAATTTCCATGTAATTTCTGGTGAAACACACACACACACACACACACAAAAGCCGTAATTTTGATTTCTTCCAAAAATGTTCATACATTCCATATTTGTAATTCCTTTCATTATCCTTGTTGCAACTCTAACGGTTTCTGACGACACGAGACAGTGAGGTACTGGGGTGCAAGACTGATACATCCCTCGCAGTTGACTTACGCATTGTGTGCAGCTGATCTTCTTCTCAGGTCAGACGGCTGCGTCGATCTTCACAAACTCTTCTTCCCCAAAGACTATAGCTGGTTAAAGGAATTTCGAAATAGACTTCTTTTCTACTCTTGAAATGATTCTGTACTCTCAGGATACTTTTTGTTCAACTCTGTTATATTTTGATCTCCACAATAAAACAACTTCACAAGTTACACATAATCGTTCAACTCTTGCAAGTCAACCCCACCTTGGACCATCAAATACTAATAGATACAATTACAATATGTTTTGTTTAATAAAACCAGTTGTTGCTTCTAGCAAGTCCAACACCAGAAAATCAAATGTAAGTGTCTTTAGTTCAATACATAATTCATTTGTTCTCAACAAATAAAGTCGTTACACCATCAAGGAGTAAAGTGTGATTGCTCCTTGTGCTGGAAATACAGCTTCTATGGCACGAGTTGCAAACACTTGTCCATGCCAACCGACCCACACTATTGCAGTATTCTCCTGATATACATCCATCCTGCACACACAGAAACTGGTGGTTAGGTAGACACATCTCCACTCTATCACCCTCGTACTTAAAATATCGGGTGTTCAAGTTGGTGGAGAGCCGAGTGTCTCTAGAACTTACACCGAAATTCTCGAGGCACTACACATATCCCTCCCTTTAGCTTGAACATGCTATATTTTATACATAATTATCATGTACAGTAAGGGCACATAGGATAACACTTCATCTTTCAACAATATATCTTTTCTATCAATAACAGTGAATATGCCTGTTCTCTTCTCATTACTTATCCCCCCCTCCACTCCCCCCCCCCCCCCCCCCCCGCCCGCTCTCCCTCTCTCTCTTTTTTTGCTTCAATTTAAGATGTGACTCTTTCAATACCTGTTGAAGTTAGCTCTTTTCAATTCTCTGACAATTCGTGCCTACCAAATTTTTGTTTTCTGTCTTTTTCCAATCATAAATTCCAGGTGTACATAACTCATGAATAATCTACTGCTTTGTTTGTATTTCCCAACCCATACTACTTTTCCTAAGTACGTACTTATTCATTACCTTTTGTAATCTGGAGGAACTCTGGGTAAAATAAAAGTGTTCCCTTCTTCTGACACTTGCAAATCTAAAACGTAAAAATACTAGTGCTGCATAGAATTCAAACCTACCAGACTCATCCTTTTAAATTTGTGACTTCTGTCATGATACTGTCCTTTTTCCCTTTAGGAACAATATCTATGTCTTACTTGGGTTGATCCTAGGAGTGCCCTTTCTCCTTCCATTTTGGTAGGTATGCCCCTTTCTTATTCCTATCCTCCTATGGTACAGGTCAATCCCCTTCTTGGTGCCCCTATCCTCGCAGTATAGGTCAGCCTTTCATAGGTCTGCATATCCGCCCTTTTTCTCATCCAATAAATGTCGAGTGCATCCTCCGTATCCTTCTTGAGTAGGCCTCCTGGTTCACTGCCCTAGCATACATTTTATGTATACTATACTCAAATATTCTCTGGTAGAATTACAAATCTACTTTACACCTCAACTCCATTTTCCAAAGGCCCTAGAGTCCTCTTTCACTCCTCACTCCTACTGTACAAACAGATATCATACTTACACATAGTAGATGCTATGTCTACCTGTATTTACCAACTCCAAGTAGATACTACGCCTTTTCTCAAAAGACTAGCATGACTAACTCCAGTGAACTTAACCCTGCTTTGTACTTATTACCCCAGTTCTCCTGCTCCTCCTTCTCTAGGCACATGCATTGATTGTTATTCTCATGTCTTTATATGCATGTAAATATATATGAGACCGATAAAAAAAATAACAATGCAGAACCGTCACATATCAACAATGTAATATGTGCATCTACTCAGATGCACAATGTCTTTATTCCCCTACACCCCTTGGCGGTTCGGACATCGCTTCAGTTTTCTAATCGGTAATTTTCATATTTGTGTGTAAGTTTCTCTTTGTGTGTATGTCTATGTGTGTTTGTGCAGCCTGATTCTTCGGCCTACTTATGTGAAATAAGTTGTAGGTTCTTTGTAACCACGGAAAAAGAGAAGGACTTCTGCGATAGAAGCATATGAATATGGAAAGAGGGAAAGATAGGTAGGTACTGAGATGAGAAGTAAGAAAGGAAAAAGCAGAAATGGTTGCTAAGATTGAAGGAGAGAAAGAAGATAGCCCCAAAGACAGAAAACCCTTCCCCAGGATCCCTACTTCGCCGATACTTGAGTGAGAAGCCGGAGGAGGTATGACATTAAACATCTCCTACAGAACAGTCATTCTCACCTTCACCTTTGAAGTCCCCGAAGAAAAATCTTAGCAACCCCTATGGAACAGCAAATGGTGAAGAACTCGTCACACTTGTCTGCAAGGGTTGTCCAAAAGGTGTGGCGTGTGTTTAGTGTTAGTCATGCTTGTACTTACCCACCCCTTCCAAAACTAATATAAACCCTCCCTTATAAATCCCATCTCATAAAAGGTATAAAATGATCCATAAAAAATAGAAAATTATACACTACGATAACATAGTTGTTTAGGCATTCAGTTTATACTATATTTTTATACGCACATAAAATCCTCTGTTCAGTTTATGTCGTCTCGACATCATTGGGTTTAAATAGTACCATCATATTGTACTTCCCACTAATATAACATTACATTCTTTTCACTTCATGTGTAGGGATTATTTTTCATCCGTGATTCTCTTAAATTGGTCTCAATCTTGTAGTCATGTCCAATTTCCTACGTACTAAAATTGTAGAATAGTTTAAGAATTCAAGAATAGATTACAGAATAGTTGAAGACTTGAAGGGAATTTGGTGCAGGAAAAATAGTACAGAAGAAACACCAAAAACAATTAAGGATCCGACGATCGTCACTCCACCTGTTAACACAGAACATTAATGTCCCTAGGAGACAGATGTGACTCCGCCCGGATCCCATGGATCTGACATTAGCCTCACTTGATTACTTATGGACCAATACTTCTCGTTAAATTTTGTATGAAAACCTCCCCACAACAAAACAATTACCACTTTACTAGGAAACACAACATTAGGTAAAGTTATTCTATTTTCTACTTTGTCATGGACAGGTTTGAATTCTTCACACAAGTCGTCCACAACCTTGCTTGCATCATTAAGTTCGGAAAAAGCAACCGTCAAAATGTTTCCGGAGATTATACTCTTGGTAACTTCTCAATCTTAAATTAGTTCAAATGGTTCCGCCAAACTACCTACATTTATAATGTCAAAGTTGACTATTTGTCCTTTAAAACTACATCATATATTATCCGCTCATGAACTGACAACTCGTGTACTGACACCTGTAATTTGCGATTGAACTGTTGGTAATAATTTGTCCTATTTTGCAACCCTCTCCTTTGTTGTTGTTGTTGTTGTTGTTGTTGTGGTCTTCAGTCCTGAGACTAGTTTGATGCACCTCTCCATGCTACTCTATCCTGTACAAGCTGCTTCATCTCCCAGTACGTACTGTAGCCTCTCCTTTAAGGTGTGTAATCTATGTTTTACAGCATCAAATTAACATTACAGACACTTTGAAATGATCCTAGTTTTTCACTCAGTTCTGTTTCTACATTATTACATTTATTTTTTAGTTAAATCCTTAAGTTGCTCATCCTGTCTCTCATTAAATTCAGTAAATTACCTTATTATTTAAAGAGTCAAATTCAGTCTTCATGAAAACTATATTTGCTGCTTGATTGCTCAAGGTTTAACTTTGATTATTTAAAATTTCACTCTGAGTATCTAATTTTTCACTTAGCGTTACACTTTGTGCTTCTAGTTTTTCACTTAAATTTGCACTCATTTCATCTCTTAAGGAAGCATTTTGAGCATTTAAATTTTTACTTAGAGTAGTAATTTGAGCATTTGACTCTGTTCTTACTGAGTCTAACTTTACACTTAGTTCTTTGGTTAAATTTGCTACTTCAGCCCAGTCTGGCATTTCCTTATTCACTGTCATAGCCATGGCTGGTTCTGCTAGTTGCTGTTCTTGATCCATAACTTTATCGATTTTAGACTTAGTAATCATCTAAAGAAAAAATCACCGCCCAGTACAATAACTACACTAACACTTCATCATTCAACTGTCCCTTCAACTTTACCAAACAATTATTGTTTGTCACTAACCTGGCATAGAGTTCTAGCTGCGCTGGTGAGTTGATGTGTAATCAGCGCCGGTGGACAGCACTGGCGCTGGCGGCATCGAATGTTGGTTTCAGCGTTGTCATCGACGAGCGGACACGGAGTCAGCATTGGTGAGCAGGAGCTGGTGCAGTCGGTGTCGGTGGCTGGTTACTGCGTTGGCGTCAGCACTATGTGCATGTGTGAAAACTGCTTACTCTCCACACCCAATCTTCTTAGTCGAAAAGTTGGAGTCTTCTCTCCGGTGTTGTTTTCCTCCTGCTATTACTTTCTCACATATTTTACTGCATTGCACTTGCAACTTTCTTCCATTGGTTTATTAGACTCAATATAATTACTGGAAACAGTTCTCACATCATGTTAGGCCTGTTTGCATGGCAAATCATAATGTCTTCTTCCCGTTTTCTTCGGGTCCTGTAAATTAGGTCGTCACGTTCTAACGGTTTCTGATAACATGAGACAATGTGGTACTGGGATGCAAGACTCACACATCTCTCGCAGTTGTGTGCAGCCGATCTTCTTCTCGGGTTAGTTGGCTGCGTCGATCTTCACAAAATCTTCTTCCCCGAAGACTATAGCTGATTAAAAGAATTTCGAAATAGACTTATTTTCTCCTCTTGAAATGATTCTGTACTCTCAAGATACTTTTTGTTCAACTCTGTTATATTTTGATCTCCACAATAAAACAACTTCACAACACAAGTTTCACATAATCATTCAACTCTTGCAAGTGAACCCCATCTTGGACCATTATTATACTAACAGATACAATTACAGCATGTATCTTATTTCCCAGAAGATCACAACATAGTGGTTATTAAACCACTATAAAACCAGTTATTGCTTCTAGCAAATCCAACACCAGAAAATCATATGTAAATGTCTTTAGTTCAATACATAATTCATTTGTTCTCAACAAATACACTCGTTACACCATCAAGGAGTAAAGTGTGATTGCTCCTTGTACTGGACATACAGCTTTTATGGCGCGAGCGACAAACACTTGTCCATGCCGATTGACCGTCACTATTGCCGTATTCTCCCAATACACGTCCATCCTGCACACACAGAAACTGTCGGTTAGGTAGACACATCTCCACTCTCACCCTCATACTTAAAATATCGGGTGTTCAAGATGGTGGAAAGCCGAGTGTCTCTAGAACTTACACCGAAATTCTTGAGGCACTACACACCTTTTTGAAACTTAAATGATTGTCTGCAATACTTTTATTTCCCAGAAGATCACAACATACATAGTACAGTTACATAATTGTTTCAGTGACACAGTAGTCTCTAAGGATTCTTAAGCCCTCAGGAGCTCGGCATTCATTTGCTGAACATGGGCTTGGCGACCCCGGGGCTCCTGTGCTGGGATCTGGTAAGCACCGCCAGTCCTCTGTCGCCGTAAGCTCTGGGCATGTTTCAGCGATCATTGTATGGTACGGCAGTGGAACGTTGTGTGTCACAGGGAGTGGGGATCTTGGTGTGACTGCCCAGATTGCAAGGATGGTAAAAACATCCATCTCAATGTGTGCTGCACTGATGAGATGCATTGATGTTGAGGTGGAACAGTCATTAGCAGGCAACCTCTGGGGAACCTGCTGCACCTCAGTTGCGTAAGACTAACCTAAGCATGTAGGGCTCTGTCTAAGTTGACTTTTATGCCCCTAGTGCTCGTGGGACCAAAGTGGATCCTTCAAAGTTTTCTCTTCCACCTCCCAGCAGAATGGTTTGGCCACTGGGTGGTACTAACAACCAGTCAAATAAGAAGGCTCATGTAACCAGTCCTCAGGGCTCAGGGATATTACATAATTCTAGTGTCTTCAGTAACAGAACTTGTGCTGTTGGCCAGAGTGTGCTCTTATTGTTTAAGAGGAAAGAGGGAAGTTTCAAAAAAGTTTCATCTTTTTGCATACAAAATGGTGTAGAGAGGATTGCAGGTTCTTTAAAATAAATTAAGCGTTTACGAAATGGGTTACTGTTGGTGGAAACATCAAGTTCCCAGCAAGTGACAAACCTACTAAAGGCCAGTAGCATAGCCATTGGGACTGAGCTTCACACCATGTTAAACTACAGTGAAGGTGTTGTGACATGTAGAGACCTTGTGGACGTCCCCAAAGAAGCCCTGAAAGTTGAATGGGCCCAAGAAGGCATTGTAGATGTGCAGAACATTATGAAAATGGTGGAAGGTGATCTGATTAAATCTGACTTATTCATTCTCACTTTTAACAGCAAAAATTTAGGTGAGTTTTCTTTGCTTAACTGTTTGGTCTTATGTACCCAACCAAAGTGTTGTTTTAAAGGCCAGGACTTTGGGCACACCACTCTTGGATGTAAGGGAGAAGCCACTTGTGGGAAGTGTTGTAAGGCTGCCTATGAAGGAGTTGGATATTCATCTCCTCCAAAGTGTGTGAATTGCTCTGGGCCTCACTCTGTCTGGAGTAGGGACTGCTATGTCTTTCTTGAAGAACTGAAGACCGAGGAGATTAAAACCACAAGACAGATCCCCTATGGCGAGGCCAAGAAGACTGTACAACACTTGACATTTGCTACCTCTTTTGCTTCAGTTGTTAAACAGCCAATACAGAAAACAGATGCTGCTACACAAACGGTGGCAGCTAGTGTTAGCACTAGTACCAGCGTTTGTCAGCGTACTTGTGCTGTTGCAGTTTCTTCACAGCCTACACTTCCTCCCAAAACATTGGATAAATCTGTTGTCACTAATGTCACAGAGCTCCCTACTCCCCCAAAAGTTCAGTGTGGTCCACCATCCAGCACTGTCACTACCACTACCCAGCACAAAAAAAAGCAAAGGCCAAACATCCACCGCTGATGGAGTTGGAAAGTAAATAGTCTGATGATGTTGATGTCATCGTATCTGATGTTTTGCTTGATTCTTCTGTCGATCTAATGGACCTTTATGTCGGACAGGTCCAATCATCTGCCCCCAACCATTACGAGCTCCTCTCCCCAGCAGAAAGACAGTGTGAAATTACAGCCCCCATGATAGATGTGTCCCACATTACAGTGGAACATTAATGGAGTCAGGACACAACAAGCACAGGAATATCCCCTGTGCCTGTGTCTACCGGAAATACGTTTTAAAGCCACTGACACCTCTGTACACAAAGCTATACCCTGCACCAAAAGGATGACCTGACTGAGGGCAGGGCCAAGGGAGGGGTTGCTGTATTTATCAATAACATATGTCACTTCTCTCCTCTGTCTGTGGCTACTGACCTGCAAGCAGTGGCTACTGACCTGCAAGCAGCTGTTATTGAATTTCATGTGTGTCAGAGCATCGTTTGCTCGCTGCCCTATTGCAAGGTGCAATAGACTCTTGTAGATCTTGTGGAAAAACTCACACAGCCATTTTTTCTACTGGGAGACTTCAGTGCCCATCATGTCTTGGGGTGCTCGACCTCTAGTTGCCCTCAGAGTCAGGTTTTGGAGAGCCTCACATCATCTCATAAGCTGTGCTGTGACCTTCATTGTAGTGACTATTTCCCACTCTGCATTCACCTACTGGATGAAGCATTCCCTGAAGAGAAGTCATCAAAATGGATGATCAACAAGGCTCACTGGACACTGTTCAGCCAGCTGGCTGTGCCTGAACACCATAACAGTGCTCAGGAATGGATGGCCCGCACCAGACGAGTGATCCATCACGCCACTAATCTATCGAACCCAGAGTCCTCAGGTCATCTTAACAGGCAACCTGTACCTTGGTGGACATATCAGTGCTCTTCACTGATCCAGGTACGGCTTAAAAGCCACAAGATAGCAGAAAACCTCATAACATTTTGCATCACAAGAGCCATGTCTCGACGGGTAATTAAGGAGAGCAATGAAAGTACATGGCAAGTGTACCTGGACTTTATCAATTGTTCCACTTGTTCTACAAAGGTATGGGAAGCCATCCGAAGGATTTCTGGTAAACACAGTTGTTTATTGGTAGCAACAGTGCTGAAACAGGGGTGTCTCCAAACAACACGCACAGACATTGCCCATAGGTTGGCAGAGCAGTTTCCGAAAACTACTGCCCGTGCCAGCCAAGGTCCAGCATTTTGCCACTACGATGCGACTGTAGAGAGGGGCAAGTTGGACTCAGATCCCACGATTCTGAGTCTTAACTGCCCTTTCTCCATATGGGAGCTGTAACTGGCACTATCTGAGGCTCAAGATACTGCACCTGGTCACGATCAAATCCAGTACTGCATGCTTCAGCATTTGCCAGCTGTGTCAAAGGAAATCCTCTTCGATTGTTTTAATTTGATATGGCAGTCAGGTCAATTCCCCAACTCAAGGAGAGAGGCAATTTTCATACCTCTCCTCAAACCAGGAAAGCTCAGCACATATCACAGTAGTTATCAGAGTATCACCTTAATTAGCTGTGTAGGAAAGGCACTGGAGCGAATAGTTTACCATCATCTGGTCTGGTTGTTAGAGACAAGGCAACTCTTTATCCATTACAGTGTGGTTTTCGGTTCACTATTGACAACCTGGCCCTGCTAGAGGCACTGTTCACCAGGCTTTCCTACTTAAACATCACTGTATCGGCATATTCTTTGATATCAATAAGGCATACAATACTACTTGAAGACACTGTATTCTCATGCAACTGCATCAACAGGGCTTTTCTGGGCACCTCCCCATCTTCACACAGTCTTTCCTGTCTCCGCGGTTTTTTACGGCCCTAGGTGGTGACACGCTGTCAGATTGTTTTGAGCAGGAAATGGTGTCCCTCAGAGCAGTGTTTTAAGAGTTACTCTCTTTGCCATAGACATAAACAGGATCGTCCATACAGTAAGGAGTCCTCTTTATTTTCGTGGATGATTCTGCCATTTTCTGTTCCTCCTCCACTGTTGCAACAGCGAGCCATCAGTCCAATTTACAGTGCGGACATTAGAGGAGTGGGCTGCAAAGATAGGTTTTCAGTTTTCTGCAGGTAAGAGTGAGTGAGTGTGTGTGTGTGTGTGTCTTCATTTTAATCATTTTAGTACCTGCCTTGCATATGAGGGACATCTTACTACATTTTAGAGACTTGAGGTTCCTGGACCTTATTTTTTACTCAAAATTATCATTGCTGCCACACTTGAGAGACCTTGAAGCCAGAACCCTGAAGGCACTGTACATCATAAAGTGCCTGAGCCACAGGTCTTTGGGAGCAGACAGGGTAAGTCTGCTCTAGTTTTATAGGGCTTTCATGCATTTGTGGCTAGATGACGGCTGCACGGTTTGTGGATCAGTGAAGCCTTCTTATTTGAAGATCATAGATGCTGTCCACCATGAGGGGATTAGTCTGGCCACAGGTGCTTGCAGGACCAACCCCATATCCAGTCTGTGTGCTGAGGCTGATGAACCATCTCTTACAATTCCACTGTAACTCCTCATGGTGCATCAAACTTGTAAGTTCCCCACAGCTTCCAATTCACCTGCATTCCATGATGTTGCTTATCCCTCTCTGAAACACCTTTCCTCCCATTGTCCACTAGCAACAAGGGCATTTGAGATCCACGTGCGGCATGTGCTGGAGTCACTTGGAGTGGTTGGAGTGGAACAAGTCCAACCTCAAATCCAGGGTTTTAACTGTCTGCTACCCAGACTACTGAAGAGGCTCAGAGTCATGTTAGATTTAGCACAGCACTGGAGAGATTGCACTACTCCTTCTGTTTTTAATGTGGCATTTCCTGTCATTTTATTTGGGCACCACGACTGTGTAGCTGTCTTTACAGGTGGGTCTAAACAGGGGGCTCTGTTCATTGCTCTGTCATTTTCCCAGATCATGTCCTCAAGGTCCGTGTGATCTTGCGGGTACTGGAGGAGATGAGACATTCGTCCAGTGCTAAATTTCTTGCCTGTCCAAACTCTCTGAGAGCCCTACACTCTCTACAACATTTGTACCCAGCAGGTAAAGTAGTCCAGAATATCCAGGATGCCCTCCTCCACCTACAACAGCTTTGGGAGGAGGTGTCTTTCTGCTGGGTACCAGCACACATGGGCATTGTGGGGAATGAAAGGATGGGTCTAGCAGCCAAGAAGGCGTGTCATGATCCTCAGCTATTTCAGTGTGCCATATCCCACATGCCATATTCTCGCTGTTGAGATCCAGAGTCTTGTATTGTTGGGAGGATGAGTGACTTGAAGTGATAGATAATAAGCTCCGTCTAGTAAATCTCACAATGTTGTCATGGAATACCTCCTTCCAGCCACATCAATGGGATGAGGTCCTCCTTACTTGTCTTCACATAGGCCACAGACCTATGACGCATCTCTGTCTGCCACATTTTATTGGATTTTGTTTTATTTTTCAACCAGTGGGCTACAGCAGATTTGGTGATGGATCAGTGCCCTATTTTAAGCAACGTTCAAATGAATATGGTTTTGAGTTTTAAATTTTTGTGATTTGTCAAACATTTTCCCCTAGATTTTAAGGAGATGGTTTTAATCTGTCAACAGGGCGACAGGCACACCCATGTTTTCCTTTTTTAATTGGTCAGCCAGTGACATTCTCTGTGCCTGCCTTTTAGCTCCTTTGTCATTTTACGTGTGTTTTAAACTCATTTATAGCTACTTTTGCTCTTTCCCCATTGATTTAGTACATGTGAGATGCAGTGATTGTGTGGTCAATTTGGGTGCATGAGTGTGCAACAGTTTTAGAGGTTTTATTCACAGTTGTTTACTTTAATGACTGTAAGGCGCTGATAACATCACTGTTGAGGGCCCTTAAGCTCCACACACACACACACACACACACACAAGGTTTCTTAAGATATATCTATTTATTCAGCCTTTTGTCCAGTAGTCCAGTAACTTTTTCTCATCTTCAATGATCACGGCAACCATTCTTCATGAATCTTTGCCATCAATGAATTTGTAAATGAAGTTAATTCCACGCAAAAAACTGTGAGAATCTTCTGTGTCCTGTCCAAAGCATTTGACTATGCGAACACAGTGTTAGTTTAAGGCCCAGACTACTCAAGCCACCACTTGGGGTGCCAGGCTGAGAAGAGCACCCAAGTGCGAACTTTATCACAGTTAAACTGACATGGGTGAAAATGTATGAAAGATATTGGGTGTGAAAGGGAGGGGGGGGGGGGGTTCCAAATGACAAGTTACTAATGCAAAAATGTTACTATTATATTTAAATAGTATAAAAACATAAGATTATGGGTGGTGCCTTACAAGTGTAAGTTGTATCTGACAGAGAGAAAGCAAAAAGTTATCATAATATCAAGCAAAGGAATGTACTCCTCAAACTGGGTAACTGTTACATAAGGGGTACCACAAGGCTCAATCTTAGGCCCACTCTTGTTTCTTTTCTACCGAAGTAACTTACCTAAATACGTAAACTATCATTCAGTTTTATTTGCTTCTGACACATCAGTATTTATAGAAAATAAAAATGCTGAAGAAATTCCTTGAAATGCCTGAAACACTAGCAAAGCAAAACATCTTAAATTCTTATGAATGCAATTGGACATAAATCTGTGATAGTTCTCACACATAGACTATCTGAAAAATGAATTAAATAGACTGACATTTGCTGTGTCAGTCTTAGCCAGTGTTTCTGGTACAGACACAAAAAATAGTATAACTACTTGGAGGCAATCATGAGGTACATATTGTCTTGTGGGGAAATGCTTGCAACATGGGAAGAAAAAATTATCAGAAACATATGTAATGCAAGGCCAAGGGAATCTTGTCAGCCGCTATTAAGAAACCTAAATATGCTAAATGTTACTTTTTTGTACGGATATGAAATAATTCTCTTCAGAAATAAGAATACTGAACTATTTCTTGTAACTTCCACTACAGTTATGAAACTAGAAAGAAAATTTTATGCTTCTTACATGTAGCCTTCATCTTTTTGCAGAGACAACATTTAATACGGAAATGAAAATATCCGACATGGTGGAAGGCACACATTTTGGAAAGGTTAAAACTGAATTCATAAAATGAAGTGCTGTTATTCCGTTAAAGAAATTTTTGATGATGATCTGATCAGGATTTTGGAGTTACATGATGATAAATATTGTATTCCGTGTATATTCTGTTATAGTTATAAAGTGTCCTGTACACTAAATCAGTTATTTAACTTGTATGTTATGAGACAGTAAAACCCTGATTCTGATGTCTGCTCAGTGCTAAAAGCTGCTAGTACCATCATTATACTGCTTCTAACCTTCATTCTTACACATCTCTAAAACTGATTCTCACTGTATTCTTATATTTACCACCATCCAGTTATCTCTAAAACTATCTTCCTGTTTCTTTGAACCACAATAAGAATTAAAACAGGTAAACAAACTCTTAAATGTGAAACCTGTTGCTGCAGATTTTGATGTCTCTCATGCATTACGTCTCGTACATAGCTGATTGGACAGTGAAACTACTCTAACCTGTATCTAGTTACTATTCTGTTTCTATTAATCACAGATTATGCCTCTCAGGAATCAAAGTGAAGGGTAGGAACTGTAGAATGATAACAGATGAGGCAATAGGCAAAATGACAAGGCCCAATAAAAATTCTTGAATATCACTCAATTTATTGAATGTAACAATGAAAACAATTAATTTTTGACAAAAAATTTTAATTTGATAGATTAAAAAAATCTACTCACCAAGAGGTGGCAGAAGACACATAAATGAGGGTTGTAATTAGGCAAGCTATCAGAGCCCATATAAACGAGATAAGTGGAGGGTAGAAAAGAAAAATCTATCAAATTTGCAAATAAATCAGCGGATGACAATCAGGATAAGGCCATGGACCTGTCTACGTGCACGGGAATTAGTACTAGAAAAGATGTAGGGGCAAAGTGTTGATTAATCTTGGTGATACAGATAAATAAATGATCGGATTAGCACATAAGGTAGAAAACAGATGACAATTTGAACAAGACAGATAATAGGGTTACATAAGAAGGAATGATGACCACATGTGCTAATAGAACAACGGAAACAGTCAATTTTTGAGTTTAATTATTGAATTTAACTGACAAAAGGAGAAAATATAAAATTGCATCAAATGAAACAGGCAAAAGACAATAGATACATTAAAAAAAGAGAGAGAAATTAATAGAGTGTGCAAAATGGCAAACTAGGAATGACTAGAGGAAAAGTGCAAAGCTGTAGAAGCCTGAATGACTATGGGAAAGATAGCCGTCACCTGTAGAAAAATTAGAGAGACCTTTGGGGGAGTGATATGTGCCGGAAGACTGAAAGGTAGGAGGAATGTATAGACAGTCTGCTCAGGTGCATAGGAGTCATACCAAATAATACTAACAGGAGATTCTGAATATATACACGTAAGGGCAGTACTAATATCACAAGTTTGTTTGAATCGTTGGAGACTGTTGAGAAAATGCTGAAAAACTAGCACTGGCAGAATCTTGATTACAGATACCAACTACATGGCAAAATCTTACTTACAAAGTTCCCTGTAAAATTATGAAGTGAGGACTCTAGCAACGCACTACAGCTTTCTACATATCATTACCATAGGAACTGCATAGATAAGATAAGATGAATTACGGTGTCCACAGAGGCATTTAAGCAGTCATTCTTCCTGTGCTTCATAAGTTAATAAATGAAAGGAGCTACATGGAAGAAAGGAAAGTGCTCTATGCCACACACTTGAAAGTAGTTTGCAGAGTATGGATGTGAATGTAGATATAGATGTAGCTTGATGACTTCACTGTTTTACTTGACTGCACATTCTAATCTGTGTGCACATTTACAGGTGCATTTTTCTGCCATCGCTGTGGCCGTACGTATGCATCAAAAGGAAATCTGTCCAGACATTTGCGACTTGAATGTGGCGTTGATCCTCAGTTTGCTTGTTCTTTGTGTGGGAAGAAATTCAAGCGTAGGGAATACCTCATGGAGCACATTACTGTCACCCACAGAGTTTTATCTAGATTTAATATCAGCAATTGATTTGTAATTTTAGAACAACTAGTAATGTTTGTGTGCAACTGGTATTTTGTCTTCTGTACTATTGGAATAATCAGTTTTATTTTAGTGCATTGTTATTTCATTTTTTATATGTGAGTAAGTAAACAAACTGGACAGCATTCTTGAATCTGTATTCCTTTACCATCAAAGTTAAATTATTCACCATCCTTGACTGTAAGAAGAGCTTGAAGCTACAATTTTAAACTACATGTAGATTAAAACAATAAAAATGTAAGAAATAAAAAGAATTAAAAATAAAGATTCTTGTAAAAATTTCAAATTTCTGTAACAGCAGGCACTATTATACCTAATGTCAGTGAATAAAATTGTTCGGGTAACCTGTTCTCGGTTGTGATAGTAACTTTGGCTGTCAAATATGGTGGTTGCTTTTTTGGGTCACACAGCATACTTGCTTGTTGTATCTCTACATGTTTTGACTGAGCAACATTTTTATGGCTTACTATTCAGAAGTTTTCCTGTGTATTTGTTGGCATCTTAACCTCTGTGCTTTTTTTATCAAGAATAAAATGAAGAATTGCTTATCTGTATGAAAAGTTCTCTCCATTTAGCTCCATTTGAATGAGGCAGTTGAACTCTCTCTAACTATTTAGCAAATATGAGTTTTCACTGGTCTATCTTGTTGTTGATATAATCATTTTATCAAACAGAACATTCAGTTTGGAAAACAGTTATAATTACAAAGAGAAAGAATGTGTGGCTAGTGCTTCCTGTCAAGAGTTTCAATCCTCAGTATTGCCAATAGATGTATTTTAAAGAAAAAAAATATCAGTTCTTGCTTTTGGAATTAAATGTTCCTTTTTCAGAGAAAAATGCGGGGTTAGTTGGGAGTAACTGCAAAGGAGGAAGACCTATGTGGTGTGAGGGTGAGGTAAGCAAAGTTGGAAGAGAAAGGCTAAGAGATCAAAACTAGTACTTTAGCAAGGATTGTGTTAGATTTAGTTCGGAGAGACATTGTGAGACGTAAAGATGCTTTAAGAGAGGAAGATAAATGAAATATGAAAGGGCTAATGAAACTAAAAAATAGCGAGGAAAGAGAAAAGAGAGGGAAGGAGTAAAAAGGAAGGAATGTTGGGGAGTGTGATTGACTTTTTGTGAAGTAACAGCATGCATAGTTTTCATATTTTTAGAGTGAACTGATGATCTGTTTCGAAGTAGTGTTTTCAACTGCCCTTATCTCTACAAGTTCACCAAGCAAAATATTACTAAACCCATGAAAGACCACATAATTTTGTTTGGAACAAGGTAGATGATGTAGAACTGGTACCAAGTAGTATGATCTTCCACCAGAGATGTATGTCACAGCAGTGAAGAGGTGTGCCTGTGCTAGTCATATGCATGAAATCAGTGCAGAAAGCGCGATCACTGTAGAGACATGGCAGAAAGGAGCAGTTGTGGTTGGACATGCCCATAGGCACACCATGTATTCAGTTGCCTGATTGGTGAATCAATGCAAATGGTCCAACATGTATACAAGGAATGATATACCACTCACAGCAGTGTAACATGGTGTAACAACTGTGATTGTAAATATATCCTAACTGAGATTGTTATCCCTTGTCAATGACAACTGGTTTCAAATCCTACAGGAGTTGCTACTTCCTTTATGATTTCAGTTATGTGGGTATCAGACCATGGTCTAAGGCATGTTTCTGTGCCTAACATTTTGTCTCCTAATGCTGGAGATGGACTCAGAGGCTATAAACACTTACGAACTTCCAGCATGCTGGAGTAATTGCAGGGCAGCAACTTGTGTTAACAGTACAGCGGAAAAACAGCCAAAGTTACAAATTTCACTTTTATTTTCTTGATGACTAGTTTCAGGTCAGGACTCATTTTCAGATCATCCAAATAGTCAAAATGATATTTCCCAAAATATAAGGACCATATCAAGATAACAAATATATACATATAACAAAGTACAAATGAGCAGTAACAGAGCATACAGATCTGTATACAATGGCTGTCTGAAAAGTTCTTGGCCTCACACAGAGATTGCAGCACTACTTGTGCGATTTTTTCCTCTTGCGTTGGTACACATGCTAACAGATGCCACATAAAATTTCAAGTCATTCCAGGTAGCAAATGACTGTAGGCAGTCATTTGAAGCAGCAGTAGTGCGTGTGATTTGCACCAGAAATTGAACATGAGAAAGCTTTGCACAAGACAGGTGCTCACCGTCAATCACCCAACACTTTCCAAAAAGTGCTTGGTGCATTTTAAGAAAAACATAAGTGAATCTTTGCACCTATGCTTCACAGTGGCTGAAACATAGATTCACCATTAAACACCGGAATCCAAACAGCAGTCTATGCAGTGGACAGAATCCATTTCTTCAGCTTCAAACATGACAAGGACAGTGCCATCAGTGGTGAAGACCATGGCATCAGTGTTTTGGGATGCAACAGGAATTTTGTTGATTGACTATCTCAAAAAAGGTAAAACCATGACTGTAGAATACTACTCTCAACTTCTAACAAAACTGGACCCAAGCATTCAGGAAAACAGACCCGGCTTAAAGAAGAAGAAAAATCATCCTCCATCTGGACACCTGCACCTGCAGACGAAAGTGTCTTGGCAAAGGGGAAATTGAGGTATTTGTTCTATGAAGTGCTGGAACATCCACCTCTTCTCCAGATTTGGGTCCCTGGGACTTCCATCTACATTAGAGAAGATTATGCTGAAAAATAAAACTTGCTTGAAATCATAAATTCTTATTTTTCTTGAAAGCATAAATTGTTGTTTTCACTGTCAGGCCAAATACCATTTTGACTATATGGATAATTTGAAAATGGGCACTGATCCAAAATTAATCATCAAATAAATAAACATAAAATTCATGAATTTTGCTTTGTTTCTATTGTATTTATAAAGACTTTGTAACTTGATTTGTGAACTCTGATTAGCTCAACAATCCAAACTGTTTATATTGTATTATTGAGAATATACTGCTGGAAAGTTGGTGCTTTTTGCTTTATTTAGCACTAAGGCCAACAGCTAGTCTAATTACTGTCCTTTATCCATTCTTTTAAAGTTGTTCTTGTGTTTTAAAATTTCTGTTGTATCTACTGTCATTAAATGCAGTTCATCTTAACCTGTCTTTAAGTGAGCACTGAACTGACATCTGGAGATGGGTACCTTGCAAAAGGCCAGTCCTAACAGCAGCATATAGTTGCACATTTTCAGTCGACCAACCAACACACAAATTGGATACCAATTGTCTCAATGTGTGCAGTGTGATCAGATAAGTCCTGATTTCACCTCTTTTTCAAATTATTTGAGGTGTTGAGTACACTGACAGCCAAATGACACATTTAATTTGCCCAGTGAGGTGTTTAATCTAGAGCATGTGGAAGGTTTAGTTCAGGCATGGACACCATGAATTGGGGCCACTCATCCAGGTTAGCATGAACACATTTATTTCCACATTCTCAGTGACAAGTTTTGCCTTTTCTTCCACTTCTTTATAATGAGTATGCTGTGTACACTAATGTCTTTCAGAATAACAATAGCCATTTTCAAAAGACTGGCAAATGCTTAGGCACCTTGTGTTAATTCCACAGAAAATGTCTAGGACTATCTGTAACATTAGGTGAAATGCAGCAATCACCATCCCAACAGTGAAGTAAGCTTTGTGAGATATAATCCTCAATAAGTGACTTCAAGTGGATAAGGCATATATGAAGAAACTTGTGGTCTCTCTTCCTTGCTGACTGAGGTCATTATTGTGAGTAAAGGTAGTGTCACCTGATATTAGAGTGCTGTTTCCTGGGGATTACTAGTCTTTTGTCCAGTGTGCTTACTTGCTTACTTAAAAAGACATCTCTTCTTGCCTCATTCCCCTCTTACTTTGTTCAAATGAAAATTAACTTGCAGAATTTATCAGAGCATCACGCCCGTACCATAATTCCGAATAAAATTGGCGCAGACCTCTGTCTCATTTCCATATGCTTATTTGTTTATGACCATAAATGAGGACAACTGCATGCAATGTCTTCTCTCTTGTTGCAAGGTACCAAATGCAGGAATTAAATTTTGAAAACGTTAATATGTGGGCTACTTATTTAAAAGTGACTACATAAGTTAAGTGTTCTTCATGATTGCAGTGTTTTCATCATAAGTCCAACAATAATTCAGAATAGTGCACTGACAATCAGGATTCAAATTCTGAAGTAGTAATAATAATAATAATAATAATTATTATTATTATTATTATAACCTTCTCTCAGTGAGAAGTAAGTCAAAATTGAGGACTAAGGAAAAAGGAAATAACAGACTGAAAGTTATAATGAATGAAAATAACAATAATCAGTATACTAAATAACATAATAATGAACAGAAAATGCCAATAAGAGATATGAACACCAATAGAAACAGTGGTGTACAGGGTGTCCTGTTAAGGGTTTTACTCTGTTTGAACTTTGCTAAACCATGTAAAAATAACAAAGCCTATGAATTTTTAAGTCACATAGATGATCACGACATTACTTATGATGTTTTTAGTGTTCAAGATATTCAAAATGCCCTCTTTGGCAACAATGCAGCATCTGCAATGCTGCAGAACAAATAGACTCATGTATCATGGTTGTCTTTGGACTGGATTCATAGGCAGTCACAATCACCTCTCTCATGTCATGCAGAGTACATGGCTTTGTGGCATGGACAATGTCCACAGAAAGAAGTTTAGCAGCATTAAATTTGGAGATCTGGGTGGAAGTTCAGTAGCTACGTATTGGCCTGTCCACATCTCAACAAATGTTTCATCCAGCAGTTGCCCCACATCATGATGGTGAGGTGACTATGACTATCTTGTTGACAAAAAAGAACTTCATCTCTGTTCAGCTGGTGAACAGCTGGTACAGTTCATTCTTGCAACATGGTAAGCTACTTTATACCTGTCATTGTTTCTTCAAGAAAGAGTGGCCCAACAACTTCCCAGATGAACATGCTACTCCATACTAATAACCCAGGAGATCAACAGCTCATTCTTCTGTAATATGGGGATTATCTCTTGCCCAGTACACACAGTTATGGTGATTGATGGTTCCATTCAGTCACCTCATCAGACCAAACAATAACATCTGTCAGCTGTTCATTATCGCAAATCAATTCACAAAATTCATCATCCTCATTCATTGCATGAAGCAACTTGGGAATGTAGGGTTTCCATTTTGCTTGCTTTAAAATGCAGTGAACACTTGAGTTGTTTACACCTGACTCACCAGCAACTTGCCATATGTACTTCTTTATGGATCTTGTGAAAGTTTGTACCACTGTGTCCACCTGTCTTTCACATGCTACTGATTTCCTACTGCCACACTGTCCCTGCAATCACACTCACTTCCTTCCCTCTTAAATTTGTCGTGTAATTTGTTATACAGTTTTATCCAATGATAAAATATACTTTTTTGCGTCTTTGCCTTGTTCTTTCTATCTAGATGGAGGCGGTGACAAGCTCTTGTTTCATGGTCATGTATTAGGCTGTTTGTGTTATACATGTTGAGATTTTTCTTAATGAACATTGTGTTCTGAAAGATATACTCACAAGAAACAATTAGAGTGCCTAGCTTTCTAAATAATTTTAGACAGTGGGCCCTGTTGTTGCTGTTTGTTATTATCCTTATGGCTCTTTTTTGTACTTTGAACACAGTTTGTATGTTACTGGCACTTCTTCCCCAAAACATGATCCCATAGCTGAGGACTGAGTGTAGATATCCGTAATATGTAATATGTTATTTTAAGACAGGTATTATTGCATACCAGTGCAAGGATTCTAAGAGCATAGCATGCTGTGGATAATTTCTTTGCCAAAATGTTGACATGGTTTGTCCATTTCAATTGGCTGTCTACATTCATCCCTAAGAATTTGGTACTTGTTACACATTCTAATTCATTATTACTAACTTTTATTCTAGTGGCATTGTGTTTTTTGTTCAATTGGAAGTTAATATAGTTACTTTTCTTTACATTTAGGGTTACTTCATTTTTTAATGACCAGTTGTGGACATCATTGAGAGCCTCGTTTGCTCTTTCTGACAGTTGTGTTGGATTTTCACCTGTTATTACTATGTTGCTGTCATCAGCAAAAAGTATTTTGTCTCCATGTCTGATACTTTATGGGAAGTCGTTAATGTATATAAGAAACAATATTGGGCCTAATACACTTCCCTGTGGGACGCCTATATTCACATTTTCTGGGTCAGACAGGTGTTTTATAAGGGAATTGTTTGAAACTTGTGATATCTCAACTCGTTGAACTCTGTTTTCCAAGTATGATTTGAAACACTTCTTTGTCACACCTCTTATTCCTATTTGCCCTAATTTATGAAGTAAGATTTTGTGGTCAACTGTATCAAAGGCCTTGGACAAGTGTAAAAAGATTCCACTTACATTTTCGCCTTTGTCCAGTGCTTCTAAAATTACTTTAGTGAACTGTGCTATAGCAGATTGTGTGCCTTTTCCGGGCCTAAAACCAAATTGGTCATTGGAAAGAAGGTTATATTTATTCAGATAATTTAGCAGTATCTTTTTGACTAGTATTTCTATTATTTTAGAAATGATAGACAGTATAGCCCCCCATGAACCATGGACCTTGCCGTTGGTGGGGAGGCTTGCGTGCCTCAGCGATACAGATGGCCGTACCGTAGGTGCAACCACAACGGAGGGGTATCTGTTGAGAGACCAGACAAACACGTGGTTCCTGAAGAGGGGCAGCAGCCTTTTCAGTAGTTGCAGGGGCAACAGTCTGGATGATTGACTGATCTGGCCTTGTAACATTAACCAAAACGGCCTTGCTGTGCTGGTACTGCGAACGGCTGAAAGCAAGGGGAAACTACAGCCGTAATTTTTCCTGAGGACATGCAGCTTTACTGTATGATTAAATGATGATGGCGTCCTCTTGGGTAAAATATTCCGGAGGTAAAATAGTCCCCCATTCGGATCTCCGGGCAGGGACTACTCAAGAGGACATCGTTATCAGGAGAAAGAAAACTGGCATTCTACGGATCGGAGCGTGGAATGTCAGATCCCTTAATCGGGCAGGTAGGTTAGAAAATTTAAAAAGGGAAATAGATAGGTTAAAGTTAGATATAGTGGGAATTAGTGAAGTTCGGTGGCAGGAGGAACAAGACTTTTGGTCAGGTGATTACAGGGTTATAAATACAAAATCAAATAGGGGTAATGCAGGAGTAGGTTTAATAATGAATAAATAAATAGGAGTGCGGGTTAGCTACTATAAACAGCATAGTGAATGCATTATAGTGGCCAAGATAGACACAAAGCCCATGCCTACGACAGTAGTACAAGTTTATATGCCAACTATCTCTGCAGATGATGAAGAAATTGATGAAATGTATGACGAGATAAAAGAAATTATTCAGGTAGTGAAGGGAAACGGAAATTTAATAGTCATGGGTGACTGGAATTCGTCAGTAGGAAAAGGGACAGAAGGAAACATAGTAGGTGAATATGGATTGGGGGTAAGAAATGAAAGAGGAAGCCGCCTTGTAGAATTTTGCACAGAGCATAACTTAATCATAGCTAACACTTGGTTCAAGAATCATAAAAGAAGGTTGTATACCTGGAAGAATCCTGGAGATACTAAAAGGTATCAGATAGATTATATAATGGTAAGACAGAGATTTAGGAACCAGGTTTTAAATTGTATGACATTTCCATGGGCAGATGTGGATTCTGACCACAATCTACTGGTTATGAACTGCAGATTGAAACTGAAGAAAGTGCAAAAAGGTGGGAATTTAAGGAGATGGGACCTGGATAAACTGAAAGAACCAGAGGTTGTACAGAGTTTCAGGGAGAGCATAAGGGAACAATTGACAGGAATGGGGGAAAGAAATACAGTAGAAGAAGAATGGGTAGCTCTGAGGGATGAAGTAGTGAAGGCAGCAGAGGATCAAGTAGGTAAAAAGACGAGGGCTAATAGAAATCCTTGGGTAACAGAAGAAATATTGAATTTAATTGATGAAAGGAGAAAATATAAAAATGCAGTAAATGAAGCAGGCAAAAAGGAATACAAACGTCTCAAAAATGAGATCGACAGGAAGTACAAAGTGGCTAAGCAGGCAAGGCTAGAGGACAAATGTAAGGATGTAGAGGCTTGTCTCACTAGGGGTAAGATAGATACTGCCTACAGGAAAATTAAAGAGACCTTTGGAGAGAAGAGAACCACTTGTATGAATATCAAGAGCTCAGATGGCAACCCGGTTCTAAGCAAAGAAGGGAAGGCAGAAAGGTGGAAGGAGTATATAGAGGGTTTATACAAGGGCGATGTACTTGAGGACAATATTATGGAAATGGAAGAGGATGTAAATGAAGATGAAATGGGAGATAAGATACTGCGTGAAGAGTTTGACAGAGCACTGAAAGACCTGAGTCGAAACAAGGCCCCGGGAGTAAACAACATTCCATTAGAACTACTGATGGCCTTGGGAGAGCCAGTCATGACAAAACTCTACCATCTGGTGAGCAAGATGTATGAGACAGGCGAAATACCCACAGACTTCAAGAAGAATATAATAATTCCAATCCCAAAGAAAGCAGGTGTTGACAGATGTGAAAATTACCGAACTATCAGTTTAATAAGTCAAAGCTGCAAAATACTAACGCGAATTCTTTACAGACGAATGGAAAAACTGGTAGAAGTGGGCCGCGGGGAAGATCAGTTTGGATTCCGTAGAAATGTTGGAACACGTGAGGCAATACTAACCTTACGACTTATCTTAGAAGAAAGATTAAGAAAAGGCAAACCTACATTTCTAGCATTTGTAGACTTAGAGAAAGCTTTTGACAACGTTAACTGGAATACTCTCTTTCAAATTCTGAAGGTGGCAGGGGTAAAATACAGGGAGCGAAAGGCTATTTACAATTTGTACAGAAACCAGATGGCAGTTATAAGGGTCGAGGGACATGAAAGGGAAGCAGTGGTTGGGAAGGGAGTAAGACAGGGTTGTAACCTCTCCCCGATGTTATTCAATCTGTATATTGAGCAAGCAGTAAAGGAAAGAAAAGAAAAATTCGGAGTAGGTATTAAAATCCATGGAGAAGAAGTAAAAACTTTGAGGTTCGCCAATGACATTGTAATTCTCTCAGAGACAGCAAAAGACTTGGAAGAGCAGTTGAACGGAATGGACAGTGTCTTGAATGGAGGATATAAGATGAACATCAACAAAAGCAAAACGAGGATAATGGAATGTAGTCAAATTAAATCGGGTGATGCTGAGGGGATTAGATTAGGAAATGAGACACTTAAAGTAGTAAAGGAGTTTTGCTATTTAGGGAGCAAAATAACTGATGATGGTCGAAGTAGAGAGGATATAAAATGTAGACTGGCAATGGCAAGGAAATCGTTTCTGAAGAAGAGAAATTTGTTAACATCGAGTATAGATTTAAGTGTCAGGAAGTCGTTTCTGAAAGTATTTGTATGGAGTGTAGCCATGTAAGGATGTGAAACATGGACGATAACCAGTTTGGACAAGAAGAGAATAAAAGCTTTTGAAATGTGGTGCTACAGAAGAATGCTGAAAATTAGATGGGTAGATCATGTAACTAATGAGGAGGTATTGAATAGGATTGGGGAGAAGAGACGTTTGTGGCACAACTTGACTAGAAGAAGGGATCGGTTGGTAGGACATGTTTTGAGGCATCAAGGGATCACAAATTTAGCACTGGAGGGCAGCGTAGAGGGTAAAAATCGTAGAGGGAGACCAAGATATCAATACACTAAGCAGATTCAGAAGGATGTAGGTAGCTGTAGGGCCTGGGAGATGAAGAAGCTTGCACAGGATAGAGTAGCATGGAGAGCTGCATCAAACCAGTCTCAGGACTGAAGACCACAACAACAACAACAATTTTGCTACTGTTACATGCCATGGTGTTGCAGTATCAAACTCTGCCCGCTATCATCTCTGCACTTCTTCTGCATTTTAAAATTTCCAATAACACTTTAAAAAGCATTTTCTTTGTTCCAAAGACAAGTTTCCAGCCATCTTGTTATTTATGTGAAGTTATAGGCAACTGAAAATGAAAGAAACAAAAATGCATGACTACTCATGAAAACATCACATAATAACAACTGGGTCAGGTTATCATTAATGCCTCCTCAATTATTAAAGTTCAAACAGTGTAAACTTCTGTATGCAAAATCCTGTATTAATAACAGAGACTATAAATGGAAAAGGGGTAAAAGAAGGTTATATAATAGAAATCCAGTTCACATCTTTACAGCAAAGTGATACTGATATTTGAAGAGATGGTGAAATTGCCAAACAGATAAGAAACAAATTGTGAATGCATGCTACGCAGCAGAACTGCTCTTCCAACACCGGCCTTTTTGAACTCCAAAATATTCTAGTAGTTCCTATAGTATTCTATTCTGCATAGTCACAACTATCAAATGATATAGCACAGTTATCAATCATGTACATGGTAAATGTGAGCATAATTAAGATGTCTTTTCTTTATTGACAAAATAAATCTGTTTATGTGTATAACCAAGCCTGTTTGGTATAGTGACTTCATTTTAATGCTGTTCTGGTGGTTAATTACATTCCAAAATCTGCTTTTATTACTGTAGGCACATCTTTTACATAGTAATAGTGAGATTTTACATGTGAGTAGCATTTTGCAGGTACATATTATGATGGAAAATTTGAGTTTACATATTAGGAAGAATGACCATTGTTGTCAGTACTACAAGTAAAAGTGGAAGATATTGGGCCAAGTTATATGTTATAATTAAACATCTGCTATGGAAATTTAGTGGGACAGCAAAGGATTGCCACCAAGCTATGAAAGAGACTGTAGACTGCATGATTGTTTAGATGGTCAAATCAGTGATTCCGTTAATTGTCTGTTCCCTTTGTTGCTGGTAGAACATTTTATACATTATGAATTAAAAAACATACAACACTGATATAACATTCTACAGTATTTATTATTTCACAAACCAGCTTTCGACTGTTATGTCATTTTTGCATCAAAATGGCTTGACGACCAAGTTTTTTTTGCCGTACTGTGTCTGCTTGCTTTTCATGATTTCTTGATTATTCTTAACATTAAATTTTTACAGTACTGTACAGATAGTGTGTGTAGATGACAGTGATAGTGCATCTGATTGTGACTCGAAGCTTTGGCTTTGAAAAGATGATAAAACTCAAGATTTGGATTTAACATCTTGCTGGTTACGAGATCATTAGAAATGTAGCACAGCCATAAATTGCACAAGGGTAGGAAAGGAAATTGACTCCTGTCTTTTTTAAAGGAAATGTCTTGGCATTTATTTTAAGTGATTTAGAGAAACCACTAAAAGCTAAATCTGGATGATCAGATGGGAATTTGCGTTCCACTTGTCCTAAATACAAGTTCACTGACTTAATCACTGTACCACTTCAGTCACTGTAAATGTTACACCACAACTCTCCATTTGATCCTAATCACCTTTGCCAGTTAGCACTATTATTTGTGTAGTAATGGGTTTTGTTAAAACCTAACTGTACTAAAATTATTCTGTTCAAAGTATATGCAGCTGTGTTTTACGTAGAAGTACATAGATCTACTGCAGATGTCATTTAATGAATATGACTTTTGTATCATTTACTCGGTTTCTTAATTGCTTTTGTTTCAGATGGTACTGGTGAATATATGATAAATACTGTTAGGACACTAGGACATTTAATCTTGATAACTGATCTACTCATTATTAAACTACATAATTATTACTGCATTAATTTCTTGTTAACTCCTTTTTTATTCACTTATATTACAAACTCATCAATATTTAAGTATGGTTGTTGTTGTAATTGTATTTTTAAAGCAGTAATGTTGTGGTTTTTTGACATTTTAATTTATATAAAATTATGAAGAACAGACAACAAATATGTTTAAAATATTAAGACATCTGATGGGTACATAAAGTGAAATTAGATCAAAAGTTGGTACAAATGCACATGGAATAGAATAGAATATGGTAGTTTTATTTGCCTTTAAACTTTTTGCATGAAATTGTTATTATAAAATGTTAAAAAACTACTCCAGTTACAACATTACGTGTAGCTTACATAACTTTGTTTCAAACAGACACTAAAATTAGGTTGTCAGATGGCATATTCTTAGGTCACAATATTTTATTATAGTGCATTGGATACCATTGTTGACTACCCATAATTTCAGTTTTGTGTATTGATATTAAGCATAATTTTAAATTATTCCTGATCAGTCTTACAGAAGGGGGAGATCATTCTGAGATTTAATATGTTTACAAGGTGTAATGTTTGATTTTAGATTTGTTCTTCAAATATCTACTTAAGAATTCATTTAGTTGCAGCTGTGACATAAGATTAATCTAAGAAATTATTTGGAATGAGCATGAGACACCATGGTTCTTAACACTATTTTGTTGAATATTATCTGTCTTAATTTTTTCGTCTTACTTTGCTAACACAAGTATCAACAAATACAGGTGCTGTGGATGTTTTACATGAAATTCACAAGTAAATCCAGAAATCACTGTTGTATTAATAATCTGATATGCCTTTTACTATTTTGGAACACAAATTCTGATCAGATTGCACATTTACAGGTTCTTTTCACTGCAGTCGCTGTGGACGCTCATATTCAACTAAAGGCTCTCTCTCCAGGCATCTGCGGTTTGAGTGTGGTGTTGTTCGTCAGTTTGCTTGTCCTCTATGTCACAAAATGTTTAAACATAATCACCATCTCACTGATCATATGATAAATACTCATAGGACACTGTAGGACATTTAATCTTGATAACTGATCTAATCAGTATTAAACTACATAATTATTACTGCATTAATTTCTTGTTAACTTCTTTTTTGTTCAGTTATATTATAAACTCATCAGTTTTAGTTACAGTTGTTGTCATTATTGCATTTTTAAAGCAGTAATGTTGTGTTTTTTTGACGTTTTAATTCATGTAAAATTATTAAGAACAAACAACAAACACGTTTAAAATATTAAGATGTCAGATGGGTACATAAAGTAAAATGAGATTGATGTAACCATTGGAAAGGTGGTACAAATGGAAGTTGTATGAAATCTTACTGTGAGCACTAGAAGCTTCAAACCTATGCATCATGTCTGCTGCTGAAAGCTATACTGCTTGTAGAAACATGTTTGTTGCCTTTTACTGGTTGATCTGTCTCGAGACTTCTAGCATATGCTTTCCGTGCTATCAGTTGTGAAGTACTTTATGGAGACTTGTTCATCACAGTATGGCAGTTCTCTGCTTCATACTCACTTCAATCATTTGTTGCTAGTTATATAAAAATTTCTCTTATACTTATTTTCCTACAAAAACCTCATCAAGCAACCAAATGTGCTTTCACATAACACAGATCATCAAATCCATTAACAGCACCATACTTCCAAAATAACCTTGATTTGTGCCATACATATATCATTACTCGTGGTCTTTTTTGTTGTGCTCCCCACCCACCTATTTCCATTTATCTTAAGGCAAACTGAATTCCTTATACTTCTTCACAGTCAAATATTATCTTCATGTAGCTTATGTATGCCACACTTATGACCTAAACGTCTTACATTCTCTCCAAACATAAGGGTAGTGAAATTTTTACTCTGTACATATCCCTTGAGCTCTCTGATTTCACATATGCCAGGAAAATTTGTTTCGGTTGTATTTTCATGTGTTGCAATAGCTTAAATCAATAAAGTCTCAGCTACATATGAAACTGTGGTCTTTCAATTATATTTTGTCTTATCAGTCCTTTTTTTCTCATGAGAACAAAAAAGAGCTTTCCATTGAATATTACACATTTATTAACTTATGCCTGTAGCAGTTTTATTATATGTTAATTACAGAGGGAAAATCTATCATCTGCATTTAATCAGATTGTTTTAATACTGAATGATATTTTAGCAGTCATGCGGGGTATTTTCATTTTCGGTATTTTCTGTACTCTTATAGTATTTTAGTTATTATCAAATTATGTATTTTATGTAGCTACTCTAAAAAGAGGTGTACTTTGTAAGCAATATTCTGGTAAGGAAAATATGGTACAAGCCATAGAAGGGAGTTACTAGTGAAATGCAAATCCATTATTCATTTGACATATTTGTCACTCATACAGTGCTTGTAGCTTTAAATTGGAAACATATAATTATTTTGTAATGTTACTAAGAAATAACAAATATTAATATCTGTTCCAGCGGGGTCAGGGATTTTCTCTGCCTTGTGATGACTGGGTGATGTCCTTAGGTTAGTTAGGTTTAAGTGGTTCTAAGTTCTAGGGGACTGATGACCATAGATGTTAAGTCCCATAGTGCTCAGAGCCATTTGAACCATTAATATCTGTTATTTCTCAGTAACATTGCAAAATAATTAGATGTTTCCAGTTTAAAGCTAGAAACACTGTAAGAGAAATATTTAGTAATGTTACTAAAAAATAACAGATATTAATATTTGTTATTTCTTAGTAACATTACTAAATAATTAGATGTTTCCAGTTTAAAGCTAGAAGTGCCTCGTATCTTTCCAACACCTCTTCCCCCATCTCTCTCTCCATCTCCTCCTCCCCCTCTCTCTGTCCATCACCTCACCTATCCATCTCATCCTCTCCCTCCACCTTTCCCTTTTCCACCTGCCCACTATGCTTCTCCATGTTCCAACTCCTTCCTATACTGTCTAACCCCCCTTTCCTGGCCATCTCATCCTCAACCCTGAGCATCTACTACCCCCCCCCCCCCCCCCGCTGCTCTATCCATTGCCTCCTCCATCTCTTGCCCGTCTCTTCCTCTCCATTTTCTATCTGCCCACTACCCCTCTCCATATTGCACCAGCCACCTACTCTCCCTCTGCCCCACTCTATTTCCTCCTCCCACTTCCCCTTCTCATAATCTATCTCTTTGTCCCTCCTCTCTCTGACTGTCTCTTCCTGTCCCCTCTTTCTGTTCATCTCCCCCTCCTCTATCACCCCCCTCCCCTCCTCTCTATCACCCCTCCCCTCTCTCTATCCCTCCTCTCCTCTCCTCTCCTCTCCTCTCCTCTCCTCTCCTCTCCTCTCCTCTCCTCTCCTCTCCTCTCCTCTCCTCTCCTCTCCTCTCCTCTCCTCTCCTCTCCTCTCCTCTCCTCTCCTCTCTCTATCCATTGCCAAATACCCCTCCTGTCCCTCACCTCATCCCCCATTTCACGATTCCACCTGCCTACTACCCCTACTCTGCAAATTCCACCTGCGCCCCATAGCATGTCCTCCCACTCTCTAGCCGTCTTCTCTTCCCCTCTCTATGACCAGCTCCTCCTCTCTCTCTCCATTGCCACCACCACCAACTCTCTATATCCTCCTCCCCCTCCCCCCTCTCTCTCTCTCTCTTTCTCCCTCTCTCTGGCCAGCTCCACCCCCTCTCTCTCTCTCTCTCTCTCTCTCTCTCTCTCTCTCTCTCTGTCCACCTCTTCCTCCACCATGCTTCTTTCAGTATCCTTTTTCCCACATTTCCCTGTCCACCTCCTCCTATACATCATGACCTCCTACCCCTATCACTTCCTTCCCCTATCTGTGTCCATCTCCTCCCCCTTCCTATATTTGTCCATCTCTCTATCCATCATCTCCTCCCCTTCCTGTGCATCTCCTCTTCCCCATCTTTCTTTTCGACTTGCCCACTATTCCTCTCCATCTTCCACCTACCTCCTATGAGCCCCTTCCCTTCCCCCCTCTAATTCTTTTCTCCTCCCCTCTCTTTTTATCCATCTCCTCCTCACCCTCTCTCTATTCATCACCTCCTCCATCCTCTTTCTGTCCATCTCTTCCTCCCCTCCCTCTATTCATCAACTCCTCCCCTCTCTCTAGAAATCCCCTCCACTCTCTCTCTCTCTGTTCATCTCTCCCTCCCTCTCTCCCTCAATTTCCTCCTCCCCCTCTCTGTCGTCTATCACCTTCTTCCCAACTTTCTGTCCATCTTGTCCTCACCACCTCTCTTTCCACCTCCTCACTACCATTTCTGTCCATCCCTTCACTTCTCTCTCTCTGAACATTTCCTCTCTTTGTCCATTGTGCCACGTACTTGCCATTCGCCTAAAGTGATCGGCAACCCCTCCAACACCAAAGCATCACCAGTTTGCATATGCACATGGTATTACTTCCAGACTGTGTCGGTCACAGTAAGGACAATAGACAGCAGGACAAGTGTGACCAGAGGTCCTCCATGCCACAGACCTATTGCCTCTGCCATGTCACATGTGTAGAACTGCATTGGCATGGGTATACAGGGCAGCACAAGCCAACATGGTGGCAGTTAGCTCCAGCAGACCTCTGGGGCCAGTTCATGTGCTGGCTCGTAGCAGCCCAACAGTCAGAGCCTGGTCAGAAGCCACCACAGCAGGACCTTTGACTTTCCAGCGATATCCCAAGACGTACCTGTTGGCCAACTACACTGAATGCTCAACCTCCATCATTAGGGATTATCAGTGACATAGTCTTCACATCCCACCATTCATTCTCTGTGAGTTCTAGGCATATGTGTGTTAGTCCCTAAGAAATTTTATTATTATTTTATTCAGAAGAGTTATCCCTTGCTGTTAAATCTCTCTACTGTTTTTGTAATAAACCCTTGTTCTCATTTTTTATTTTAGATATAGCACATTGCCTTCTCTCCCTCCTGTTCAATTTCTCTTTCATGTTTTACTTTCCAAGCACCCCTGTACCCCTCTCCCTATTCCACCTGTTTTCTAAACCACCTTCTGCTCCACGTCTCCTCCTGTGCCCATCACTCCTCCACCTTGTCCTTTTCCATCTCCTCATTCTCTCCTCTCTCTCTTCATCACTTCCCCTCCCTCTAGCCATCTCATCCTCCCCCTCTTGCTGTCCATCTTCTCCTCCACTTCTTTCTGTCCATCACCTCCACTCCCAACTCCATATCCATCACCTCCTCTCCCCTCCCTCTGCACATCTTGTCCTCCTGTCCATCTCTTCCTCCCTTTTTCTTTTACAGCTGCCCACTACCCTTGTGCATCTACCACCTGGCTCCTACGCGTGCTCATTCTCCTCCCTTCCCTGTCCATCTCCCTCTCCTCCTCCCCCTCTCTCCATCCATCTCCTCCTCTCCCTCTTTCTCATCATCTCTTTCACCCCCTCCTCCTGTCCCTCTCCCTGTCCATTGCCTTTCTGTCCATCTCCTCCTCCCCCTTTCCTTTTTCAACTGCCCACTACCCTTCTCTATCTTCCACCTGCCTTCTACCCCTCCTCCTCCTCCTCCTCTTCCTCCTCCTCTAACTCTCTCTCTCTCTCTCCCTCTCTCTCTCCATCTTCTTCTCCCCTGCCCTCTGTCCATCCTCTCTTGCACCTTCTTTATGTCCATCTCCTCCTACCCCCTCTGTGTCTATCAACTTCTCTCTCCTGTCTCCCTCACCATCCATCCCAACCTTCAACATCTATCTGTACATGTCCTCTCTATCTTTCCATTCCTCCTCTCATATCTCTCTCTCTGTCCTTTACCTTTTCTGCTTCAACCTCTTATTTGTCCATCTTCCCCTCCCCCTCTCTATGTCCATCTCCTGTCCACCCTGTCTCTTACCAACTCCTTCTTCCTGCATCTCCCTGTCCATAGTCTCCTCCCCCTATCTCTTTCAATCTCTTCCTCCCACTGCCTCTGACTCTCCCCTTCCAGTCCCTCTGTCCATCCCCTTCTCCACTCCCCTGCATCTCATCCTCTCCCTTTCCCTTTTCCACTTGCCCACTACGCCTCTCCTCCTTCCACCTCCTTCCTACACCACCTAACCCCCCCCCCCTTCTGGCAATCTTACCTTATCTACATCTACGTGATTACTCAGCTATTCACAATAAAGTGCCTGGCAGAGGGTTCAATGAACCACCTTCAAGCTGTCTCTCTACCGTTCCACTCTCAAACGGCATGTGGGAAAAACGAGCACTTAAATTATTCTGTGTGGCCTGATTTTTCTTATTTTATCATGAAGATCATTTCTCCCTTTGTAGGTGGGTTCCAATAGAATGTTTTCACAATCAGAGGAGAAAACTGGTGATTGAAATTTCACAAGAAGATCCCATCACAACGAAAAACGCCTTTGTTTTAATGATTGCCGCTCCAATTCACGTATCATGTCTGTGACACTATCTCCCCTATTTCACGATAATACTAAATGAGCTGCCCTTCTTTGTACTTTCTTGATGTGATCTGTCAGTCCTACCTGATGTGGTTCCCACATCATACAGCAATACTCCAGAATAGGGCAGACAAGCATGGTGTAAGCAGGCTCTTTAGTAGACCTGTTGCACCTTCTAAGTGTTCTGCCAATGAATCGCAGTCTTTGGTTTGCTCTACCCACAATATTATCTATGTTATCATTCCAATTTAGGTTATTTGTAATTGTAATCCCTAAGTATTTAGCTGAATTTACAGTCTTCAGATTTGTGTGACTTATCGCATAATCGAAATTTATCTGATTTCTTTTAGTACTCATGTGAATAACTTCACACTTTTCTTTTTCAGCGTCAATTGCCACTTTTCGCACCATACAGATATCTTATCTAAATCATTTTGCAAGTCATTTTGATTATCTGATGACTTTACAAGACGGTAAATGACATCCCACTAACCATCTTCACTTCTCCCTCTGACCATCTCCTTCCCTCTTTTTGTCCATCATCTCCTCCCTCCTCTCTTCTGTCCACACCCTTCACCCCCTCCTGACCATCTCTTCTTCTCCTTCTTCATTTTCCATCTGCTCGCTACCACTCTTAATCTTCCACCTGCTTCCTCTGCCATCTGCCCTCTCGCTGACCATTACCTCCTCACTCCTCTCTCTACATATCTCCATCTCCCCCTCTCACTGTCCATCTCTTCTTCATCCCTCTGTCTGACCATCGATTCCTACCCCCTCTCTCTATCTACCCCTTCCCCCCTACCTCTATCCCTCCTCCCTCTCTCTCTGCCCATCACCAACTACCACTTTTGTCTATCATCTCATCCCCCACATTCTATTCCATCTGCCTACTACCCCTACTACTCTATATTCCACCTGCCTCCACAGCAGCTCCTTCAACACTCTGTCTGACCATCTCTTGCTCGCCTCCCTCTGTGTGCCCATTGCCTCCAACCCCAACTCTCTGCCTACCTCTTCCTCCCCCTTGCTCTTCACATATTGTCCTCCCCACTGTCCATTTCCCCCCTCTTTCTATTCCAGATGCCATCTACACGTCTCCCTCTTCCACCTGCCTGCTACATCTCTCCCTCTTCTCCTCATTTCCTTTTCCACTTTCCCACTACTCCTCTCCATATTCCAGCTGCCTCCTGCATATACTACCTACCACTCCCTCATGTCCCCCGACCCTTTCTAACTCTGTTGTTCCCCCTTCTCACTTTCCATCTTCTCTGTCTCTATCTTCTTCCATTTTCTTTCTGACCATCTCCTCTTCTTCTTCTCTGTCTGTCCATCAACTCCTCCCCCGGGCCCTTACCCATCTCCTACTTTTATTTTATTTATTATTATTATTATTATTATTATTTCATATAGTCACAACTGGTCGCTTTTGCAAACGTCATAGCATTTTCATACAATTTTTGTACAAACAGTAGGAATTTGCAATTCACATGTACAAGAAGCCACTTACGGGTGATGCACTTGCCAATATATGGTACAGTACTTCATAAATCAGCATACAGTTGTTACATAGTATAGGTATTTGATTTTACAGTTGTTGTTACAAATAGTACAATCACCTCAGAATAGTACATCGTACAGATAGAAGAGTTAGGCCTACATTTAAGAATAGCTACATTTTAATATCAGTATTCATTCAGTGAGTACAAACATTTGAGAGATAAAAATTATTTTAATACTTTACCTCTATGGCATCTTACATCACTTGGCAGTTTGTTAAACAATATCTGGCCATTAATCCAAGGACTATGATCTGTTGTCTTTAGTTTAGTTCTGTTTCTGAAGAAGCAATCTTTCTGTCTTGTGTTATGGATATGCACATCAGAGCACTTAGTTTCATTATTTTTACGGTCCACAAAGAATGTTATTAATTGGTACAGATACAAGGAATATACTGTTAGATATTTATGTTGTACAAAGGTTTCCCTACATGAATCTCTGTATCCTAGTCGATGCATGCTCCTGGTTGCTCTTTTCTGCAGTATTAGGATTCTGTTCATGTGTCTGTCAGCAGCACATCCCCATAAGTCTATTCCATAATTCATATATGCAAATATTGCCCCATATTAAGCAGTTTTTAATGTTTCTTCAGACACTAATTTTGATAGTTTGCTAATTAAGTGCTGTGAACTGCTGATTTTATTGCATGCAAAATTGATATGGTCTACCCAGCTAAGATTTTCGTGTAGGTATATCCCCAAAAATCTACATTTCTCTGTGCACTTTTTTGATGCCACTTATGTTACCCTTTAAATCTAAATAGCTGGGATTTGCTAATATTGATGTTTAGACCTTGATCATTGAAGTAAGTAGTTATTTGACTTAAGCGATTAGTTGCAGCCAATGTCAAGTCATTAGTTTGTTTGTCTCTTTTGATCACGTTTTCTCCCATCACTTGAATTCCTCTTCCCTCCTAACTACAACTTTTCTTTCCTCTCAATCCATCTTCTCCTCAACCTTTGTCCAACACCTCCTCCCTTCCAGAATGAGATTTTCACTCTGCAGTGGAGTGTGCGCTGATATGAAACTTCCTGGCAGATTAAAACTGTGTGCCGGACCGAGACTCTAACTCGGGACCTTTGCCTTTCACGGGCAAGTGCTCTACCGATTGAGCTACCCAAGCACGACTCACGCCCCATCCTCACAGCTTTACTTCTGCCAGTACCTCGTCTCCTACCTTCCAAACTTAACAGAAGCTCTCCTGCAGACCTTGCAGAACTAGCACTCCTGAAAGAAAGGATATTGCGGAGACATGGCTTAGCCACAGCCTTGGGGATGTTTCCAGAATGTCCCAAAAGGCAAAGGTCCCAAGTTCGAGTCTCGGGCCGGCACACAGTTTTAATCTACCAGGAAGTTTCATATCAGCACACACTCTGCTGCAGAGTGAAAATCTCATTCTGGAAACATCCCCAAGGCTGTGGCTAAGCCATGTCTCGCAATATCCTTTCTTTCAGGAGTGCTAGTTCTGCAAGGTCTGCAGGAGAGCTTCTGTTAAGTTTGGAAGGTGGGAGACGAGGTACTGGCAGAAGTAAAGCTGTGAGGACGGGGTGTAAGTCGTGCTTGGGTAGCTCAGTCGGTAGAGAACTTGCCCACGAAAGGCAAAGGTCCCGAGTTCGAGTCTCAGTCTGGCACACAGTTTTAATCTGCCAGCAAGTTTCACCTCCTCCATTCTCTCTATCTGTCTCCTCCCTCCTTCTCCCTCTCTGATTCCTTCTCCCCCTTTGTCCATCCCTTCCCGCTCTATGTGAACATCTCCTCTTTCTACCCATCATCTCCCACTTTCTCAGTTTGTCTCACCTTCCCCCTTTCTCCATCCATCTCCTCCTCCTCCTCCTCCTCCTCCTCCTCCTCCTCCTCCTATCTCTCTCCTCTATATCCTTCTATCTGTGTCATTGCCCTCCCTCCTGTCCTTCTCATGTTCTCTGTCTTCTTTTTCCATATGACCACTACCAGCTCCATCCAACACCTGCACTTTACTCCTCCCCACTCCCCCCTCCCCTCTCTCTGTGATCATGTCCTTCCCGTCTGTCTCTCTATCTCCTTCTCCCCCTCTCTCCTTCCATCTCCTTCTCTTCTCTATCCATCTCCTCCTCCCACTCTTTCTATCCATCACCTCCTTCCCTCACTCTATATCCCCCCCTCCTCTCTCTATTCACTCTGTCCTCCACCTCCCTCTGTCCATATTTTCTCCCCTTCTCTCGATCCATCTCCTGCCCTCCCTCTCACTGTCCATCACTTTCTGCCCCTCCTGCCCTTCTCCTTTTCCACCTACCCACTACCCCTCTTCAACTTCCACATGCCTCGTACACTACATTCACTCTCCCTATCTATCCATCTTCTTCTCCCTTTTTATCCCTCCTTTTCTTCCTGACCCTGTCTATCTGACCATGTCCTCCTCCCCCATTCTCTAACCCTCCTACCCTCTCTCTGTCCATCTCCTCCCCCATCTCTATGTCCATCACCTCCACCTCCACCTGTCCATCTTCTCCTCTCCTTTTCCATCTGCCCACTACCGCCTCCATCAATCACCTGCCCCTACACCTCTTCTCTCTCTGACCAGTGCCCCACCCCCCGTTGCACTCCTTACCCTCTGTCCATCACCTCATCTCCAACTATCTATCCATCTCCTCTTCCCCCTCTCATTTTCAATTTCCTGCTCATCCTTTCATTCCACCTCTTCTTCCCCCTCTCTCTGTCCACCTCCTCCTCCCCCTCCCTATACTTCCTTCTCCTCTCATTCTATCTCCTTCCCTCACCACCATTGTCCATCACTTCCTCACCCTCCTGTTCATCTCCTCCTCTCTGTCTCCATTTCCCACCTGTTTGCTACCTCCTCCCCTCTCAATCTCCTGCCCCCCTCCCCTGCCTGTACCTTCCCCCCTCTCCATCTTCCAACTGCCTCTTCCTCATCGCCCAGCTGCCCCCTCCACCTCTCTTTCATCATATCCTCCACCCCCTCTTTCTACCCACATCTTCATCCCCCATGATTGTACAGCTCCATAGCTGAGTGCTCAGTATGGCTGATTGTCATCCAGAGGGCCCAGATTCGATTCTCTGAACTGCCAGTAATTTTTTTGTGGTGGGAGGCCTGGAACGAGGTCAATATAGCCTCGTGAGGCCAGTTGAGGAACTATTTAACCAAGTAGTAGTGGCTGCAGGCTACAAAACAGTCAGTAATTTTTTAGGCATTGTCACATAGGCTGATGATTTGTTTCTTTTGGTGCATGAGAACAATCTAGTTTCACTAGAAAATAAATGTGGCAACCACCTGGGAATGTTGCATGTGTGGTTCTTGCAGGTGCAATTCAAGGTTTTGCCACAAGAATCAACATATATTTTACTTAAATGAAGACTTGTTAGGGATCCATGAATTAAAATAAATCAGGTGATAATTTGTAGACAAAAGCTGGAAGAGCAGTATGATGACCCGAGCCCAGTGGGCCATTCCAATAATACTGAAAACAAAAGTGCTTCCTTAGACGCTGCTAACAATATGATATATCTGAAATTATCACTTTTATAGTGCATCTTCAATATTTTTGCACATCAACAAGAGATATCTTCTTCAAATGTTTTAATATTTCTTTCATTGCATTTTATTATTCTGCTTTTTTATTTTAGTTTGGTTATTTCTGGTATTACAGCCAGTTGAAGTAGATATGCCCATATGTATATCATATGACTTGCAAACAACATCTGGGGCATCTAGTTATGTTACATATCTGTATATATAAACATGCTGCATAACCAATACAAGTGCATTACAAATAATAAAAGAAGGATTAATAGGAGAACTTTTTTTATATCACACTGTATTCTTCTCACATTCATTAAAAACATGTTGCGGGCATATACAGATATTTTAAACAATTATATTCCCTAGTTCTTTCTTGCAAATCATATAACAAATAATCATGGACTTGTCTTCTTGAAAATGCCTATATAGCCAAAACTGGCCAATAGTGGTTTAAATGAAACTGTTTTAGAGAAATTCTGTTGGCAGAAATAATATTCTTTCCGAAGATATTCCTAATGATTGTAGGATTAAACCTGCAAACACTAATAACTGTGTATATTCTTAACATAATCCGTCTATTGGGGGGAATTTTCAGTTTTCATCTTAAATTGTGGGTTTATTCATAGATATTTATTATTCCATTTTTCCTCTGTGTAGATGGTTTTGTTGTGTTTAATTACTTTAAAAGCCCTGTGTAAGCATTTTCCTAGGTATATCTTGCTGCTCTCTTCCATGCTCACAATGACAGTATTGAAGCTATAAATAAAAATGATGTCATCATTAACTAAGTGACAGACATTTGAGTACTAAAATCAATAGCAGATACTCATAGTTTACTAACAGAAGAGTAACTGACTGCATCAGGTATAAATAAAAGTAACAGCATAATGTGTAATACATTCCTGATTTATAATTGCCTTAATGATTGTGGAATATTTAGTTACATACTTTGTCCCATAAGGTTGTTGACACATTCCATTATTTGATAATACTGATTCAATGTTTAGCAATATTCGATTTAACTGTTTTATTTTACCCAGTTAGCTAAATGAAACTTGGCAAGCACTGTAGTAAGCAAGGAACTGTCAAACATAAAAACAAAGAGTAAACATCAACAGTAATATGCGTCTACAATCCAAAGAAAAAATAAAATACACTTTGCATCTTAATCCAAAGTTGATGCCTTCCCACATTTTCGTCACCAAATGATGAATCATGGCAGCTTCATTGCTAATATTTACTTTATAAATCATATAGATTTCATTATCTTGCATAAAGTAACTGAATGTTTCCGCAGTTATAAATAAGTTATAAATGAGGTAAAAATACACAAATTATACATCATAATCTGAGGAGAAAACTTCATATGAGTAGGAGGAAGCTTGGCCAGTAACCTGGATACTGATTTCACCTGCTTAACTTAGTCAGTCTGACAAAAAATGACTATGAAGTGTATATAAAATGTAGTAACTGAAATATAACTGTAAATAAAATCAATGTTAAATTAGGTTTTTCTTTCCCCGTCTCTACCCGGTAGGCTTGGCCAGTAACTTGGATACAGGTTTCACCTGCTTAGCGTAGTCAGTCTGACAAAAAGTGATTATGAAGTGTATATAAAATGTAGTAACTGAAATATAACTGTAAATAAAATCAGTGTTAAAGCTTAGGTTTTTGTGTTACTTCCCCGTCTCTTCCCAGTATGTACAAAAATTATGTCATGTCTTTCAAAAAGTAAGTAAAGTAATATAATTGCCATTTTTGATTCTATGTTTTGACATTTTATGAATCATAAGTAAAAGAGAAAAGATAAAATATAAATTTGTGATTGCTGGCAAGTATGGTGTAAACTTTCGCACACTCTTTGTACCAATGACTATCTTTGTATCATTCTTCCATACTGCCATGAACAAATTAGTTCTGTGTATGGAAAGAGCAACCAATGATTTTATACAATAAAAGATGAAACAACATAAAAAAAACAGAAGATGAGACTTCCAGAACAAATATATTTAATGAGCTCAGAGGACAATACTTCGCAAAGGTTACAATGTATAGCACAGCCACATGCTAAAACAGGTACAGAAGAGTTCTAGCTAGCACAGTAAATAGCATGATGAGTGAGAGTAAACTGAAGGCATTCACCGGGTGGTGATCACATATGTAGATGGTATGGCACAGGGAGGTGCCTGCACAGCTGTCATGCATGATCACTCTGCTGCGGTATCTCCTGGCAGATGTTGCTCTGTATCTGCAAATCATGACATCTAGGTGGTAGCCCAGTGGTTTATCACATTCCTTCTTCCATGAGGAAGGGCAAACCGCATCTCGATGAGCTGACCCACACCTGGCCAGGGGCCTGGGCAGTGCGCTGAACCAGATTGATGTCTTTGGAAATGCTGGCTCCTCCAGTTTTGCCAGCTCCTGGTCAGCGCAAAATTGGAGCGTATGGCAGAAGGCCCCTACCTAGTGGTGCGGTCAGAGTCGTGGTGGCTCCAGTACTGGTAGTACAGTCCAGTCCATGTCTATGTCGGGACATGATGCAGAAGGCAGTTTCAGAGGTGAGGGGATGACTGGTACCACAACCTGATCTTCTTTCGACACCTACCCCATCTCAGTAGCCTATAAATAAAAGGAGATGAGGACATGGCTGTGATTGGTGAACAGTACTGAGAACCTGAGGCCAGGAACGGCTTGGGTGTAGGAGAGGAGGTAGCAGAGGGTCCTGCAGACGAGAAATGTCGGGTGGCATCACTCGTGTGTTTTCTGGAGGTCCCAGAGGTGGAAGCAGCTAGGTCCTCTGTCACAGGCAGAGCTTATTTTGATGGTGTGTTATTGTCCAACTCCCCATAGCCACTGCAACACACGGTGTTCCCACTCTTGCCTGATAACTGCCAAAATACACATCTCATGGCATCTGAAGCCCCAAGCCCATACACAGTTGCCCAGCCATGAACTTGGAGACAGCACCACAAACAGCCCCACAGGCAGGGGCAGATGGCAGTAGCAGATGGAGGATTGTGCAGGGCTGATGGCAATGGAGGAGTTCCACTGGACTCTAATCCCATATCGGTGTCGACTTGTAGGAACTCAGAAAGAGTGTTAACGCCTTATCTGTAATGACATTGGCCACATAGTTCTTCATCTGTGTTTTAAAGGTTCACATGAATGTTTTAGCCTCATGATTTGAATGGGGTTGGAAAGGTGGAAACAGCAGGTGGTGAACCCCATTTCTGCAGCACAACTTGCCAAAAATCTGGGAGGGGAATTGTGGGCTATTGTCCGACACCTGCATGAGGAAAGATCCATCAGTAGCAAAAATTCTACTGAGCACTGTGACCATAGCCTCTGCACTCATGGAATAACAGTTAACAGCATATATAAAGTTAGTGCAGGCATCGATGCAATCACTTGGTAGTTTCCAGCAAGGGGCCCACAAACTCAACATGGCTCTGCTCCCACTGGGTCGACAAGGATGCTTACTGTTGTTCACACTGATTCGGACTAGGTGTTCATTTGGCCACAGAGGTTCCGGAGGGACTATCCAGGGAGATTGTTGATCCATGGCTAGCAGGAAACACCATCTACCAGGATTATCTGGTGGTGGAGGTGAAAGTAATGCAGTAGTGGGCTGGGATACTCACAGGGAATGTGTTCTCGTCAGCCCTGTTGTATGTACCACCACACCTGTTGTAAGATGGTGTCTGTGGCCTTGGCTATATGGGTTGCCCTGTAACAGGAAAAGCAGCCACCATCTATTGAGCCTCTTCATCCGACTGAAAGCACAAGGTCTTGTCTTGGTCAAACTGTGTGTCAGGAGACAGGACAGATGTTCACGTTCGAGTGTAGAATGTTATTGCGGAAGTGAATTTCATAATTGTATCTGTGAGAGAGAGTGCCCAGTGCTAAAGGCTGTTGAACACATGTGCTTTTGACGCCATGTCTGGGATAAATTTTCCATAATGCAGGGTGTTTGTAAATGAATATCGGGGTTTTAATGTGTTATTATATTTATTATATTAAACTTACAGTTATAAATGATATGCCAAATGAAGGAGCAACTCAGACAGTTTTACCATAACCTTATAAATGTTCAATGTGAGCACCATTTGTCACATGGCACACATCAAGTCTATAGTCGAGTTCTTCCCAAACGTTGATAAGTGTGCCTTCAGTGATTGTAGCAACAGCTGCTGCAATCCAGTTTCCTAATTCAGGGAGGTCTGCTAGTAGTGGAGGCACGTACACACGATCCTTGATGAAGCCCCAAAGGAAAAACACACATGGCCTTAGGTCGGGTGAATGTGGAGGCCATACAAAGCAAGCCCTGTTGTTGGGCCCCTTGTGGCCTATCCAGCACTCGGCTATAGACTGGATGTGTGCCGTGTGACAAATGGTGCTCACATTGAACATTTATAAGGTTCTTGGTAAAACTGTTTGAGTTGCTCTTTCATTTAACATATCATTTATAACTGTAAGTTTAATATAATAAATATTATAAAGCGTTAAAACCTCGATATTCATTTATTAACACCCTGTATGTTACTTTACGCAAGAGGGCATGGAGCTTCTGTAATATCTGCTATGAGGAAGTGCGATCACAACTTTGACCAGCTTCTGTGCGGGCTTAATACTGTTATGAGAGACAATGTATCCTTGGTATTCCACTGAGTGTTGAAAAAAAGTGAGTTTTTCAAGACTGCATTTGGGGCATGTGGGCTGGAGGATGTGGAACAGCCACCACAAGTTACCTAAGTGTTATTCCATTGTGGCTCCCTTCACCACAATATCATCTAGGTAATTCATGCTGCCCAGAACATTGTGCAGCTGTTACTTGAAGAACCTTTGAAAGAGGGCTGGGGCACTAGCCATCCTGAAAACTAGGTGTTTGAAGTGATATAATCCATGTGGCATGTTGATGATCACTAGTTTATGTGGGTTATCATCCAGCAGTAGATGTAAGTAAGCTTTGCACAGATCGACTTTCAAAAAATACTGGTCTCCCACAAGTGCAGAGAAAAGCTCTCAAATTTTCGAATGGGATACATATTGTTCTCTGACTGGGACTTGTCAATAATCTTAAAGTCTCGACACAGGTGCAGTTTCCCTGATGGTTTCTTCACAGTAATGAAAGTTGTTGGTCATTGATATGCAGACATGGTTGAATGATATCCAAGGCTGTCAGTCTGTCTGCCTCCTCCTTGACTTTATCTCACAAGGGACAGGGGTCATGTATATAACAAGTGAAGGCACACTGATTTCTTTAATGTAATGTGTGCCATAAAGTTGTTCACTTTTCCCAAACCCCCAGAGGAAATGTTAAGGTACTGCTTACTGATGGTTTCGTGTGGTATAACATTTTTATACATCACCATGATTGTGAGTGGTCCTGTGGATGGAAGGTGTTGTTTATTATATGCCACTAAGTATCAAACTGTGGACACAAGGGGCAGTGCTCCCAGCTGGAGATGGGTTTGGGTGTTTACAAAGAATGCAGAGGCACTGGCACCTGTAGCTGAACTTGTTTATTGCACAAAGTGAATGTGATGAACAGTCTCTTATGTGACACCACCATAGAATGAGACTCCAACGAAATCACATTAATGTCCATTAGTTTCTGTTGAGGTGACTTGTCTGGCCAGAGCATGGCAGATGGACACAAGATATCCTTCCTTCTGGTAAGCCTCACACTATGCCCACCTGTTGAGGCAGTCTTCTCTGACATGTTCAAAAACAGTCCACGTATGATGGAAATGACTGCTGGCTTTGCGCAGGGGGTGGGGGGGGGGGGGGGAGGTGGAGACTTGTTTTCTTATTTACAAGATGGAGCCAGAGTGCAGCAGTGTTTGCATTCCACTGTTGCCACATTTTCTGTGTTATGAAAGTTGGATTCCCCTCTGTGTCTGACATGATGGTTGCCACCTTACCCCAGAATTCTAATCAATGGGCTATGGCCTGAGAAACTTTGAATGATTGGGCCCATTTTAAAACATCCCCCAAAGTAGGGTCTTCCAATTGTAGAGCTTTCTGATGCATCTTCTTATATGGAGCCGCCCAAATGGTAGCAATCCTAATCATCTCCTATGCTTGTGATTCCTTAGTTACTGGAGTCACAGAAAGGCATTTCCTACTGAGTCCCTGCAGTTCAGCTGCCCATGTGTTGTATGACTAATTAAGCTGTGTACGACACTGCTAAAATTCCACATTGGATGCAATGACATGGCAGTGTCTGTGAAAGGAGGTAGTTAGTGTAGCATACATTTTGTCAAAGGTCATTTGTGCTGGTTCCATGAGAGGGGGCAGTTTGCAGATCCACGACAGGAAAAACAATTGTACAACAGCTGGATTCATTACCTGGAATGTGGCAAAGTGCTGCTGCTGAGGCTTCTCCTATGCATTCCACTCTTCTGCCATCTCATCGCAAGGGGGTAACAATGGCGGCTTTGTATCTAACTGCCAGGAGAACGATGTGAACAACAAGGCTTCCAGACATTTCTGTCCCTCTAACTGTAGTTGTAGAAATTACTGTAGCACAACTTCTATCAACACACTCAGTAAGGTAGCCTGTTGCACAGTGTCCATGGTAATATAGCAAATACAAAAAATGCCCGAGCTGTTGCCAGTTATGTTGTAACTCACAACATAAAAAACATGAGACAACACCTCCAGAACAAGTATACATAATGATCTCACAGTACAACAGCTCATAATGGATAAAATGTATGGTGTAGCTGCGTGGCAAGACAGACACAGTACACTTGTAGCTAGCATACTAAATAGTACAATGAGCCAGAACAAGCTGAGGGCAATCACTGGGTGTGACCAGATACATAGATGGATTAGATTAGATTAGATTAGATTAGATTAATACTAGTTCCATGGATCATGAATACGATATTTCGTAATGATGTGGAACGAGTCGAATTTTCCAATACATGACATAATTAGGTTAATTTAACAACATACTTAAGTTAATATAACAACTTTATTTTATTGTGTTTTTCTTTATTTTTTTTTTATTTTTTTATATTTTTTTAAAATATTTTTTTTTCCTTAATTTATATCTAAAAATTCCTCTATGGAGTAGAAGGAGTTGTCATTCAGAAATTCTTTTAATTTCTTCTTAAATACTTGTTGGTTATCTGTCAGACTTTTGATACTATTTGGTAAGTGACCAAAGACTTTAGTGCCAGTATAATTCACCCCTTTCTGTGCCAAAGTTAGATTTAATCTTGAATAGTGAAGATCATCCTTTCTGAAACTTCCTGGCAGATTAAAACTGTGTGCCCGACCGAGACTCGAACTCGGGACCTTTGCCTTTCGCGGGCAAGTGCTCTACCAACTGAGCTACCGAAGCACGACTCACGCCCGGTACTCACAGCTTTACTTCTGCCAGTACCTCGTCTCCTCAGTTGGTAGAGCACTTGCCCGCGAAAGGCAAAGGTCCCGAGTTCGAGTCTCGGTCGGGCACACAGTTTTAATCTGCCAGGAAGTTTCATATCAGCGCACACTCCGCTGCAGAGTGAAAATCTCATTCCGGGAATCATCCTTTCTCCTAGTGTTGTAGTTATGCACACTGCTATTACTTTTGAATTGGGTTTGGTTGTTAATAACAAATTTCATAAGAGAGTATATATACTGAGAAGCTACTGTGAATATCCCTAGATCCTTAAATAAATGTCTGCAGGATGATCTTGGGTGGACTCCAGCTATTATTCTGATTACACGCTTTTGTGCAATAAATACTTTATTCCTCAGTGATGAATTATCCCAAAATATGATGCCATATGAAAGCAATGAGTGAAAATAGGCGTAGTAAGCTAATTTACTAAGATGTTTATCACCAAAATTTGCAATGACCCTTATTGCATAAGTAGCTGAACTCAAACGTTTCAGCAGATCATCAATGTGTTTCTTCCAATTTAATCTCTCATCAATGGACACACCTAAAAATTTGCAATATTCTACCTTAGCTATATGCTTCTGATTAAGGTCTATATTTATTAATGGCGTCATACCATTCACTGTACGGAACTGTATGTACTGTGTCTTATCAAAATTCAGTGAGAGTCCGTTTACAAGGAACCACTTAGTAATTTTCTGAAAGACAGTATTGACAATTTCATCAGTTAATTCTTGTTTGTCAGGTGTGATTACTATACTTGTATCATCAGCAAAGAGAACTAAGTTTGCCTCTTCATGAATATAGAATGGCAAGTCATTAATATATAATAAGAACAACAAAGGACCCAAGACTGACCCTTGTGGAACCCCATTCTTGATAGTTCCCCAGTTTGAGGAATGTGCTGATCTTTGCATGTTATGAGAACTACTTATTTCAACTTTCTGCACTCTTCCAGTTAGGTACGAATTAAACCATTTGTGCACTGTCCCACTCATGCCACAATACTTGAGCTTGTCTAGCAGAATTTCACAAGTGGAGGTGGGAGGCACCTGTGCAGCTGTCATAAGCAGGCACTTGGCTGTGGTGTCTCACGTTGGTAGTCACACTTTGCAGTAGTGGACATGGAGTGGCTGTTGGGCTGCAGTTGCTGTGATTGTTGTTGTTGTTGTTGTTTGGTTTGTCACTGTCCAGTGTGACATGGAGGCTGCATTTGTACAGCTGCCACATTGTCCTCCCCCTGAGAACTCACTGATGCCCAAAGACCAGGGACAGACACCACTACAGTGATGTCACAGCAAGCCTTAATCTGATCACCAGAAGCATGAGATTCTCAAAAAAAATTAAGCCGTATTTAACATTTCAGCCTAAGGTGGATACTTCCTCTGTACCATGCGGTGCAGCACCTCCCTGTCAGGTGCCAACTGAATGGTGACGTCACATGCTGAAGACTCGGCATAAAAATCGTGTTGAGCATTAGTACCAAACTGACATTTGCAACTGGAGCCACAGAAGATGGCCATATGACACCAATAGGTCTCTGTACTGAAGTGACATGCAAGCATTTACAGTGATAATTTGACAACTTATGCATTTCATCAAACCAAAGTGATACAGGTTCCTGGTGCAGGGCTGGCTGGCACAACTGGTAGGCCCAAAGAGAAATCTAAGAATGGAATAATGCCCTACACATGTTTGCATCAGTGCCACCAAAAGCAAGGAAGTGTTGTCAAAGCCACTTCATGTAAGCCTCCCAGTCTTCGGCTGCATATTCATAAGTGGGAAAGGGCAGTGGATACGCCGACATCATGGTTGCCTGTATACTCAGTGTGGCCAACAAGTTCATGATAATAACCATAAGAGCCTGCTGCTGCATTGGAGCAGCTGCCTCCAGGTCAGAAGAACTGAAGGAACTAAATAGACTGAGCCCACGGAAGTGAACATTGCACTCATTGCCAGTGATATCATACTGTAGGACACAAACAACAAATGGCCACAATGAACCAAAGTTTATTCTTCTTCCACATACAAGTGAACAACAGTTGAGAACATAGATATGAACTTAGAAACAATCCATGTATTGATACAAACAGTTGCTAAGTGTGAACACAATATGAGTACCTGCTGCACTGCTTTTTTATAAAGAGGTGGGCTTTATTAGATGGTGGAATATTCAAAGTGTAGCTTATCAGCAGTCCGATGCCACAGTGCATATCCAAGTAATACATACAAGGTTCTAGCAAAAGTATTCTGGATAACTGACTATCTGTCATGGGTGGCAGTCTCATGGCTGGTTAGCCTTCCAAATATCAATATGAGTGTGAAAACCTGGAGAGGCCTTTTCAAGGAACTGGAGATAAAAACAACTGGCTTCTAATATATTTATTTCTTAATGAAATTTGATGTAAAGAATACTTCTCATTTTTCAACCAACATCTTTGTTTGTGGAATCAATACTAAAAATAATACTCTTCACATAGATTTAAAGTCACTTACAGTGGTCCAGAAAGTTGTCCATTATTCAGGAACACATAGTTTCAGTAACCAGCCACAATATTAAAAAAAATTTGGCTACTAATAATGTTGGATGATGAACATGTTAGTAATGATATCAGGGAATATGAGTATTATGGAAAATCTGACTTGCATACATCTACAGTACAGTAATGTCATTAAAGTTAATGAACATTGTAAACTTATTTGTCTCTTGAAAAATACAGATTTTACTGTTACATCCTAAAGGTGGTGATAAATAACTCTAAAAGTATGTGCATAAAATCTGAAATTGTGAAGTCAGAAAATAAAGTAAAAACCACTTGGAATGCGATAAAGAAGGAAACTGGCAGAAAAACAGGAAGTATGGCACATGTAGAAATCAAACAGGAAAATACTGTAAAGAAACATGAAATGATTGTAGAAATATTGAAAAAACATTTTCTGACAGCAGCAGATAAGGCCAGCTTTAAAGGATCTGTGGACAAAGTAATGGCTCTTGTACAGAAACCCACAGATATCCTCACTTCCTGTTAGAGTCAATGACATTTAAAGAATAATTAAATCATTAAAAAATAAAATCTCAGTCAGTGCAGACAATATTTCTAGTAAAATATTGTTATAACTATATAAGTAAAGTTATATAACATATTGAATACCTCTATAGGAAGGAATCATCCCTGGTAGATTTAGCTGCCTGTAGTAAGAGATGTCACCACTCTTCAAAATATGTGATAAAAATAATGTAACGAACTATCAAACCATCTCCCTTTTAGCTATCTTTTCAAAAATTCTTGAAAAACTCTTGCACAGATTGATTGTGAATCATTTCAGCTTCCACAGTATTCTCAACAATAGTCAGTTTGAGTTTCATGCTGGTCTTTTCTGAACAAGCAATATTGTCTGTTGATTTGTTCTGGAAACCATTAACAAAAAAATGTCTCCTATAGGTATTTCTGTGATCTCTCGAAAGCCTTCAATTGTGTAAACTATCAAGTCCTTCTGAAAAAGGCAGAATATTATGGTTTATGTGCTTTGTCACTTTGTCACTTCAGTCATACCTAAAGGAGACTGTAATGCAGAATGGATCGTCCAGAAAAGCCTGCCTCATTTGAGTGGTAACATTAAGTTGCAGTGTGCCACAAGGCTCTGTGTTAGGCTCACTGCCATTTCTTGTTTTTCATTAAGGAACTCTCTCTTTCTTCTGAAATAGAATAAATTTATCCATTTTGCAGGTGATACTTTTGAACAAACCGTGAATTCAGTTTTTACTGAAATCTTAAACTCCCCCCCCCCCCCCACCCCCCACCCCCCCGCCAAGTGATCCGTAACACCGTGCAGATAAAACCCATTATATGAGGTTCAATACACCACAAAGAAATCTTGAAGAAAGTGAAGAGATCAACCAATATAAAAGGTTGAGGATACAAAATACCTGTGTCAGCCCACATTCCTCTCTCTCTCTCTCTCTTTTAATAAATAACAACCATGCTCAGTCACAATCGTGATTTATTTCAGTGCATAGTGCATTTTGAACCCTTGGGGCTCATCTTCATATGCTTTGACAGTCTACGGCAATTTTTTTTTCCCCAAATTTAGATTAATTCTCGCCCTGGTAAGATTACATTGCTATATTACAAAGTGGCATGTTGTGTACATAAACATGTTATGCATACTGCGCTGCAAAACTACTTATCCATTACAGGGACTAGTAAGTTATTTTTCAACTTGTCTTTAGTTTTGTAAACTTATATTCACAATGTGCCACTTGTAATATACTAATGTAATCATACCAGGACCAGAATTAACAAGGTATTTGCCCCAGGACCAGGATGATACTGAATCTGAAAGAAATGAATGCAGACTGCCAAAACACCTGAAAATGAGTACCTGTGTTGTGAAATGCATTGTACATTGAAATAAAATCATGATTATGTCTGAAGGTGGTTTATTTGATGAAAGTAATACAGTGATGGAAGAAATGCTGACAGCATGGATAAAATTTAACTTCATCTTCTTAAAACACAGCTGACCAATATTTGCACTATGTGTTTAGTGGCTGAAGTGATATCATTAATGCTTTTTACTTTGGCTACTGTCAGTCATTAATAATATATTGTACTATATTATTGGGGGCTTAACCTCTCACAAAAAATTTCACTGCACAAAAGAAATCCATCAGATGCTGTCCATCACTGATACTCTTGCAGGTACTTCTTTCGGGAGAAGGTGATCCTTATCATTTCTTGTAATACATTTTTTTCCTTGTTGACCTACTTGTGTAACAATGTATCTCTCTACAAGGACAACAACAAGTATCATACTACAACAGAAGAACCAAAAACAGTCTGCATGCTGAATTGATAGATCTTCAAAAATGAGTTTATTACTCCAACACTAAGCTGTTTAATGCATACAACCACAAATCAAATGTCTTAATAACCAACTACCCAAACTCTCAAAGAGTCATAATAGAGAAATCCTTTTATATGGTCAATCAATTTCTGAGAGAAAATGAATATCACCACTAAACTTAAATTGTTTGAGAACTAGTTTTAGCTAATTTTATTTTGAGCACTATCATAGACATGAGGAAAACTGATTTATGGTATTCATATACATATTTGTTGTAAGTGTCATGTCCTTGGCTGTCACCTCCACCATGGCCACTGTCTACACATCTAGATGGCTTTGCCATCTCCTTTCAAAGGGAAGAGGGATGCAGTATAAGGCTGGTGCCTGATGTTCTAGCTACATGCCACACAGCATTGCCCTGTAGAATGCCACCCTGCCAGACGTCTGCAGCCAATGCAGCTGAACTTCATTGTGACATCCGCTGCAGTAACAAGCGTGGTGTGATCACCAGACACATCAAGGACTAGTTTGCATCTATAAAGGCACGTGACCCTGGCCATTTACTGGTATCCATAAAAATTTGGGCAGCCTTGATAGGACCACCACTTGGAGCTCCCCAGTAGTCTTACACTGAATGTGAATATGAGCCTGAAGCCACCTGCAAATCTGCATCTGAAGCCAACTTCAAATCAGAGAGTCACACAATGTGTCCCTGATACTGTGCACCAGGAACAGCATTGTGCTAGTGCAACCACTGATTATGACGGCGACCAATGGTCGTCTACTGCAGAGTAACCTATTGTGACAGGCTGTGTGCCTTCTCTTGCACCATTATGGAACTGTATTGAACAAGTGACATTTCTTGTATAACGTAAGGATGATCTCTTATGATTCTTTCATTGAGAATCTGTTGTTCATGTTGTCTCGTTTGCTTTCCTATAAAAATAATCTTTTGTTCTTCAATGTTACCTGCGCACCTTCTTGTTTTTTGCATACACCTACCCATCTGCATAAACATACCCATCACAGCATACTTTAGTTGGTGATGAGGATAACTTTTTCATGGCTCTGTTTCTTCAGACCTTATTCCCAGTCTCTGTGCTCAGCCAGGTAGCACACCCTTTGCATCTGTATGCTTCCACACCCATCTGACTGATGTTCTTCCAGTGTCATTTCATTTGCTCATTTCCAGTGACGTCTTCTGCGCCAGAACTTTTGCTTCTACAAGTTGTCCAGTTGTGGGATCATCAGTTGCTTCATTTGAACCAGAAAACTGCTCATTTGCTTCAATGTTTCTTGGGGGTGACACCCCCCGTGTGCTACAGCTGGGATGCCACAGCTTTTGCTTCTCGCTCGGCACTTCCTGCACAACTCAGTGCTCCTCTGACGGCATCTCCCCCATCCCAACATCCCCCTGGTACAGAGTGCCAGGCCACTATCCCCACTTCCCTCTGAGTTTGAAATGATATTAAACTCTCAGCCCACCTTCCTGCCCACACTGGAGCACCACGTCTGCAATTTCACTCTTCTCGATGATTCTCTCCTGACTGCCTCAGCTCCTGGCTCCCACAATCGTTCACACACTAGCATCCTGCGCTGCCCTCTCAGACTTGTCCTACAGTTCCAGTTTCCACAGCTCCGGCATCAACAGCTCTGGCATCCACAGCTCCGGCATCCACAGCTCCGGCGCTTTCTGCCTGAGCACCCCAGGGTCTCCCATTGCATCTCCTCCCCCCACTGCAGCACCTCCTGATGCAGCACCTAAACCCAATCTGGCATCTCGTGATGCGGCTCTTATGCCCTGTCCAGCACCTCCCCCTCCAGTGCCTCCTGCTCTGCCACCTCCACACGGTGTGGTGCCTCTGCCCGATGTAGTGTCTCTGCCCGATGTGACACCTCTGTCCGAAATGGCGCCTCCACCCTATGCAGCACCGCTGGTTCTTGTGCTCACAGTGTCCATCATCACCGTCCTGGTGGCTGCTGTGCCTCTGCCTCCAGTACCAGTGGCTCCTGCACTGCAACTGACCCAGACCACGTCGTCCTGCATCCAACCTGCTCCTGACCTTCCAGTGCCCTCAGCGCCATCTACTCCATGGTCTTCCTTGCTCCTTTTCGCTGCTGCCATAGTTCATCCATCTTCTGCTTCTGCTACTCCAAGCTTGTCTCCTACTGATGCATTATCTGTTGTCTGCCTTTGGTGGAGCCCTGCCTGGCACTACCCATTTTTGATCACTGCCCTCAGCTGCCCTTCATCACAGCCCTCTCTGGTGGCCTTGCACCCTTCCCTGCACCTCCTGTGTGTCGCTCATGGGAGTTTCACCACAAGGCTGTGCCACACCTTATCTTGCCACCTTCAGCAGCCTTTGTGATCCTCCCAAAGAAGTCTGCGCAAACCTTTTGTTTTTCCAGGCCTCCTCTACATCATCCTTCACCTCAATGCTGCACAACTTGTGGTCTTACACTATGCATCTCCTGTCACCTGCCCCAGTGCCATCAGCAGGCTCGCTGCTGACCCCAGAATGTTCTGTGCCAGCCACCAGTCTACCCGCACTCTCCACACCTGCCGTGAGCCCACTGACATTCTCCACACCTGCCACTGGCTCACCGAGCCATCTGTATGTGCAAACAGTCCATTTACCATCTTCCTTCATGAATGAGATTTTCACTCTGCAGCGGAGTGTGCGCTGATATGAAACTTCCTGGCAGATTAAAACTGTGTGCCCGACCGAGACTCGAACTCGGGACCTTTGCCTTTAGCGGGCAAGTGCTCTACCAACTGAGCTACCGAAGCATGACTCACGCCCGGTACTCACAGCTTTACTTCTGCCAGTATGGTAGAGCACTTGCCCGCGAAAGGTAAAGGTCCCGAGTTCGAGTCTCGGTCAGGCACACAGTTTTAATCTGCCAGGAAGTTTCATATCAGCGCACACTCCACTGCAGAGTGAAAATCTCATTCTAGCTGTGGCTAAGCCATGTCTCCACTATATCCTTTCTTTCAGGAGTGCTAGTTCTGCAAGGTTCGCAGAAGAGCTTGTGTAAAGTTTGGAAGGTAGGAGACGAGATACTGGCGGAAGTAAAGCTGTGAGTACCGGGTGTGAGTCGTGCTTCGGTAGCTCAGATGGTAGAGCACTTGCCCGCGAAAGGCAAAGGTCCCAAGTTCGAGTCTCGGTTGGGCACACAGTTTTAATCTGCCAGGAAGTTTCATATCAGCGCACACTCCGCTGCAGAGTGAAAATCTCATTCTGGAAACATCCCCCAGGCTGTGGCTAAGCCATGTCTCCGCTATATCCTTTCTTTCAGGAGTGCTAGTTCTGCGAGGTTCGCAGGAGTGCTTCTGTAAAGTTTGGAAGGTAGGAGACGAGATACTGGCAGAAGTAAAGCTGTAAGTACCGGGCGTGAGTCGTGCTTCGGTAGCTCAGATGGTAGAGCACTTGCCCGCGAAAGGCCAAGGTCCCGAGTTCGAGTCTCGGTTGGGCACACAGTTTTAATCTGCCAGGAAGTTTCATCTTCCTTCATGCCTGTCACCCATGTTGCATCTGAGTCATCAGCTCCCTGCTTCAACCTTGAGACATCTTTTTCTAATGTGCTGGGTTTCTTTGCAATAGGCATCTTCACATCACACTATGTGCCCTCTTCTTGACCTGCTCTGAGGCATTTGGCCCTGGTTGTAGCCCCACCAAGCTCATCTGTGGGGAACAGGACTGCAACATGTTCTGGGCTGTCGCCAACATCACTGCCATCATCTGTGAATCCAGATTGCCGTGCCCCCTACCTCCGAAGGGAAGAGGGATGTAGTATGAGGCTGGTGCCGAGTGTCCCAGCCTCATACTACACAACATTGTCCTGCAGGTTGTTTCGCAAACAGATTACTGCAGCCAGTGCATCTGAACTTCACTGTGGCATCCATTGCTGTAAGGAGGGCACCACAATCACCAATTCTGAGCTTGCCTATGGCAGTGTAGCCTTTTGGTACAGACTATGTGCCTTCTCTTGCACCTTCCTGGAACTCAACTGAATGGCTGACATCTCTCAGATCAGAATGATGTTTCCTTTGTTGACAATCTGTTTTCTATTGTTCATGTTTTTTAGTTTGCTTTCTTAAAAAAATAAATTTCTGTTGTTCAATTCTACCTGAACACTTTCTTGTTTTGTGTGTGCACCATTTCACCATGAGATACTTTAGTAATTTTTATCTTACCTTTGCTTCCTATATTTATTACTCATCCTTCCCCTACATAATACAGTTGTCTGTTACTTGGATATATGTTCTTTAATGATGCCTTATTTACATTGTCTTTTTATTGTATTTACTTAAATTACATTTGAACTATGTATAGCCTAACACATTCCATATACTTGCAATTTCTTTTTCTTCTTTTCTTTTTTTGCTCTGCTCAAACATTTGACCAGTGAAACTGAGACAAGATGTCCAGGAAATAATTGAATCATTAATGAAATTCAGATTTCAATCTTCACAGTGGGAATGTGCACTATGTCATTACTGTCGTTACTGTTGAATTATTGTCTTGTCTATCTTTAAGATTTCTTAAGTTACAACTGAATTGTGTGGCACCATCTTTAGCGCACCAGACTTACACTGAGACTCTGACTTAGATATTCTATGTTTTGTCTAAATCAATTAAAGTCTATGAAAAGGATACACTTGATTACTCCCCGTATCCAAACTTGTGCTCTTAACGAATATTAATCACTCAATCTTCCTTCTTTTTTTATTAAGTTATGGAGGTGAGTATACAATTAAAGATAAGTTTCTCTAGTTTGTTAGAACACAGATCCCATCAACTATAAAACAACTCAATCCGAGCAGGCCTCGGAAGGCCCAATGTTACCGACCGGCCACCGTGTCATCCTCAGCCCACAGGTGTCACTGGATGTGGATATGCTGGAACTGCTACTTCTCAATCAAGCAGCTCCTCAGTTTGCCTCACAAGGACTGAGTGCAACCTGCTTGCCAACAGTGCTCGACAGACCAGATGGTCACCACCCGAGTGCTAGCGCAGCCTGACAGCGCTTAACTTTGGTGATCTGATGGTAACCAGTCCATCAACTATAAGAGACTAAAATTAATGCTCTTTATAATGAGAAGATTACTTCATAGGCTTTAATAACTACTGTTATCCTGCCTAGTGTACACCAGTGTCAAGCTTTCATGTGGAGCAAGGCATGTAAATAACCCGAGGCTCTCAGTTCTTGTGACACTGTAGGCATAGTAACTAAAAAGCTCTGAATATTTGTCATTGGGGCTGCATTAAACACCATAATTATAAATGTTATTGAAATCACAGTGTTAAATAGTGAAACATAAATAAGAGATGTAATCTTATGGTAATTGCAGAATTAGCAACAAATTCTGTTTCTTGTAACACAACACAGATGTATATACATATATGTAAACAATACTATGGAAGATCAGTAGCTGACAAAAAGGTGCCCTTGGGCACACCACGTAATACCGTAATATCATCAATGTTGTACTGTCCATAATGTGTTGACATAGCGGACATTGTCAGGAGTAACACAACTCTATTTGCAATTAATGCAGTTGTAGCAATCAATAGTTATTCTTAGAATGTTGCATATGCTTGTAGGTGTTCATTAGAACAGACAGTGTCTTATTCAATGAATGTAATCTGTTGAGCTTTTAAATGTAAAACTGAAATACTGTACGACTGTAATTTTACTGCTATAATGAAAAGGATAGTTGCTACTCTCCATATAGCAGAGATGCTGAGTCTCAGAAAGGCACAACAAAAAAAGTGTCGAAAAGTTGGCTTTTGGCCAGCAAGGCCTTTGTCAAAAATAGACAAAAAAACACACACATGCACACTCGTGCAAATGCCAGTTACTAGGCAATCAGTTTGTCACCACACCTAATGATAGCAATGTGCTCATTTGTCAAAATATTGTGCTCGTTGAACACTGACATCTGGCTGTTCATCTGTGACCTATTCTGTCACCCTTTATACTTTTTTAAAAATGAAGCTCACTTCATTATATTGCTTACAGAAGCAGTTGTTTTTCCAAGTGAAAACTGTAAATTCATTAAGGTGACAAACAATATTTGACATAGTAACAAGTGCAATGTCATTTGGTTATTGTGATAAGCAAATTGTATATAAAGATGTGATGTGTGGGAACACATTCAATGTTTTTGAACTTATTAAGTAATGGTGTCTGAGCTTTAAAATTCAGTAGCTTATAAAGTTTAATTGAAAAGCAAGCCATAAGAATTTCATTGGCGAGCAAGCCATAAGAATTTCAGTGCAGATTAAACTAGTAAATTCAAGAAAGTGTGCCATAATGATCAACACATTGATAGATTCCTCTGTTGAGATAATGTTTCCAGAAACAAAGAAAAGAGGATAAGACATATCAGATAAGACTGTATGTTTTTACATATTAGTGAATATGACGTTTCATTTTAGTCCCGATTAAAGTCTCATTAGAGAGGCAGGAATGGATAGTGATTTTTAAGTGTCATTTACATGTTATTTCATTGTTGGTTCCAGGTATATTCCTATGCAATCGCTGTGGACGCTCATATTCAGCAAAAAGCAGTCTCGTCAGACATCAGAAATATGGCTGTGATGATATTCGTCGATTTATTTGCTCATTGTGTGGAAAGAAGTTTAAGCGGTGTGACACACTGTCTGAACATGTCAAGGGTTACCATAGATCCTATTGATGACATATTATAAGCACCTTTTTGAAACATTAATATAAGGCTGTGCATGAAAGTTCTGCAAAAAATGAGTGTTTATTTACTCTAGGAATAATACTTGAGCAAGTGTTTTATACTTCATAGTGTTCCTGAAAAATGCTAAAAAATAAAATAATCTCTGTTTCTGTACTTTTTGACACACCAATAACTACAACTTTTTACTTTTTCCATCCTACACCTATCGTCTAAACAATCTACAGTTGTAACCGCAGCTGTAATCCTGAAACATGTATACTAATCATTGAAGTCTATGAAGTTTACTAATTAATATAATAGAGGGAAACATTCCACGTGGGAAAAATATATCTAAAAACAAAGATGATGTGACTTACCAAACGAAAGCGCTGGCAGATTGATAGACACACAAACAAACACAAACATACACACAAAATTCAAGCTTTCGCAACCAATGGTTGCTTCATCAGGAAAGAGGAAAGGAGAGGGAAAGACAAAAGGATGTGGGTTTTAAGGGAGAGGGTAAGGAGTCATTCCAATCCCAGGAGCGGAAAGACTTACCTTAGGGGAAAAAAAGGACAGGTATACACTCGCACACACACACACACACACACATATCCCTAATATATGTGGGATATGTGTGTGTGTGCGAGTGTGGGAAATAACTTAGTATATGTGAAAATTTTACAGAGGATGCTGTTTACCTCATAAAAAATTCTTACAAAATATCAAAAACTCCTTTTGTGAACCTTGATACCATTTATACATTAAACTCACTTCATTATGTTGTTTATGTAAGTAGTTACTATTAGAATTGTATATCTAAAAATTAAACAATATTTGTAGCAGCACTAGTCACAATAGAAAGTACATTCTCTTTTGGTCATTGTCACATACAAATTGTAGATGAAGACCTGATGTAAAGGGACACATTTCCTGTTACTGAGCTTACTAGACCAAGATTTCTGTGTGTATAAAATGCAGTAGCTTATAGCGTTTATTTGCAAAGCATTCCATCAGCATTTCATTATTGATTAAATGAGTAATTTCTGATGAAGTGTTATATATTTTAATTGTGAACATGTTGAAAGATCTCTCTGTTAAAATAAAATCATTATCAACAAAAAAAAAAAAAAGCAGATAACAAGCATCATGTGAGATTGTATTGCCTTTACATGCTAATGTGTATCATGTTCTTTTTTCATCTCAATTTAAGTCTCATTAGGGAGACTGCAATAGATCCAAGGTTTTCAAGTGTTATTTACATGTTATTTCTGTGATGGTTCCAGGTACATTTTTATGCAATCGCTGTGGTCGCTCATATTCAACAAAAGGCAGTCTCGTCAGGCATCAGAAGTATGACTGTGGTGATATTCGTCAATTTGTTTGCTCATTGTGTGGAAAGAAGTTTAAGCGGAGCCACACCCTGTCTGAACATGTCAAGGGTTATCACAGATCTTATTAATCAATTATCAACTTCTCAAAACATTAATATTAGAAAAATTAAATAAATTTGTGCATTCTAACTGTAAAATTCATGTTTCATTCTAGTTATATTTAATAGTGTTTTTGAAAAAATGATAAAACAAGTAAACTAATTTGTGTATCAACATTCTGTACTCATTGAGAATTGTAACTCTTTCAATTTATCTACCACACACCCATGTTGTAAACATTTTACTATCTGTTACTCCAATTGCAATATTGTGTCAAATGTGTCTTAACCATGAAAGCATATGAAGTTGGCACCATTAATCAAAGATATGTTCTTGAATTGAAACCTACCTATGATATGCTGTGAATGTTTGTCTATACACATATCACACAGGCATTGGTGAATTGGAATGGCATGTTAAGTTGTGCTTGTTAATGAAGGTCCCAATTCAGATAAGGAAGAAAAATGAGGTAATACATATTGTGTTATTATTGGTTTACTAACACTGTACTGGAAAGTCCTGCATTGGATACAAATAATGACAGGAATAAGTATAATTACTCACCATGTAAGTGGGGCATTGAGCAATCTTCAGGCACATAGGCAAGACTGAAATTGTGGTAGAACTTTTGAACAATTTTCTGAAGATCTAACTAACAAAAACACATGCATACACAGCAACGTTGTTTCTATGTACTGTTTTCAGACCGAGCACTACTTACTACCAATAACCTTGTTTCATGATTCTATATAAAGTCTAAATTGGATCACAGTTATACAAATATGTAAAAAAATAATGCAAATAGGCTCATTTAATATTGATAACACTAACATAATTTTGGCTACTGATGTAATAAAATTAACAAAATTTCCTTGTGCCCATTAGGAATTCATATATCTTTCTGTATATTACTTAATTTTGTTCTACTGTTTGGAGTGAAATCTAAGAAGTACTCAATATCATATTTTTATACAGTTAATTAATTCATTAAAAGGAATAATTCCCAAATTATTACAGATTGGGTAAAATCACCCACGTTTCTATAATCAGGAAATTTAGCATTTTGAATAAGTACAGGTTTCAGCAAAAGTTTATTATTAAAGTTAAAAGTCTTATAGCACAAGGCATTAATAAATTTTAAAATATTGGACTGTAAAATACAAATTTTTCAGAACAATGAACTACAAATTAATAATCAGCTAAATGTAAATTGCTCTCAGAATAATAAGATTTTAGGAAAGATAGTATGTGAAGTAATTTTGGCATTTATATGGAAAGTGTTGTTTGAAAACAAATTGCAAAACCAAAAATGGGCATTTATTTACTCTAGGAGTAATACCTGAGCAAGTGGAGATTCCCACTTTGCTATGTTTCAAGTACTACTTGCTTGGCATTGCAAATGAACACCCTACTCATTCCTACTACTATGTACGCCAGTAACTTAATGAGAATGCTTGTATACTCCTCTGACACCATACAGCCTCACGTATGAATCCACAAGAAGATATTTCATGGTAGATAAGGAAATACTCTGTCGTTAGTTAACATGCCTGATCAGTTAACCATTCTCATTGACTCCTACTTATGAGTGATGTATTTTCAACTTTAGTTGAAGTGCTTGTACCATTATCAGATGTTACATATTTATCTGTTGGAGAACTTTTAAATATGTTAAGCTAATGTTTCACCAGTACTCCTAGACTTGGGCATACAGGTATAACATCTAAAACAACCAAATCAGAATCAGATTACAGACAGATGTAGGTATTATATTGTGTACACGGTGCTTGCACAATGGTAGTAGAACTAGATGATACAAAAACAAGAAAATAAAATTTATGAAGTTAATACAGAGTAAGTATTTTACTGGCTGAAGAATATACTCAAAGACATATACTCATTGAACCATGGTGCCTTTTCTCCAATGCAGAAGACAAAAACCAGCAACGAAAGAAAGAAAGTGGAAATGAGAGGAAAGAGGTTACTCAGTACTCAAAGTAAGGGAGAATCATTCCTTTTATAACTGGTGTGACTCTCTTTGACATTGGTTCTGAATGTTTAGCTTACTTTTCCTTTTCTGATTCGTGGAAAGAAATTGTCACTGATAACTTCAAAATTCATCTGTGAGAAGGGAAACCCTGCAAACTTCTTGTAAGAAAATTATTAAAATATATGTTTTTTTTATTTCATAGAACAATTATCTTCCTTTTTATAATTTTATGGCCGTTGGATCTAAAATAAATGCTGCATTAAAACTGACAAAAAGAAAATTACCAAGTTGATGTAATTATTTAAAGCCTGTATAATGACTAATGTTAAGTACAATATTATGAAAAGTATAGATTGCTACTCACCATATTTTGAATTTCAAACAGGCACACCTACAAGGCTGCTAAACAAGATATGGGAAATGGGAATACAGATAACTGTATATGCAACAAACTGTTCCCATAAATGTCTATGCATACATATATTTCAGCACAAAGAGAGATACATGTGTACACTGTGCAAGGTACAAAGGCTGACTGGAACATTAACATGGCGGCTCGCCAGATCAGTTAGAGTTCAAAGATCATGCTTACGTGGTTGATGTGACCTATGGACGCCACACAGACCCCCCCCCCAGTACGGGGTACAGCCTGTGAGGCCTGAGGGGAGGTCATGTGGGCGTCGGCGTCAGAGTGAGTAGTGCGAGGCAGCAGCCGCACGACTGGAAGCTCCATCTCAGGGCAGCATGCGAAGGCACGGTGATGGGCTGCAGGTCCACGTCGTAATCAGACAGCCAGCGGGGCCAGACGATGCATCAGCCAGCCCAGGAGTAGAGGTGTGGGGAGGGGTGTGGCGTGTGAGTGTGCCAGCCCCTAATGCAGATTGAGCCGTCCGAGGAGATGAACGCACGAACTCTTGATGGATCGCACTCTTGGGGGAGGGACAGACTATGCACTAACTTGACATCTAGCTCCTCATTGAGTGTCGAGTCTGCAGTGTTCTAAGGAGCATGAGCACACGTTCGTTGAAATAAAAAATCAACACGTTGTCGATGCGGGCAGGTGGTACACTGCAGCCCAGCTTGAAAGTCGGGAGCAAGTCTCTCCAGTAGATGAAACGTTATCAAAACCTGTGCATGGGGTTGATGATGACATGCTTGGGAAACCCGCGACCTGCGGTGACAAATCATCAAAAGGAGAAGACCCTACCATGGGATGAGCTAACTCATTATTAGGCTCAGCAATGGAAAATTCGTCCAGATGGTCCGACTGGGATGGCAGAGGGGCATCAGAGTCCACGAAAGCAGGCGTGAGGCTATGTAGTGAAACGGTCTGCGGGCGATCTTTAACCATAAAGTTGAACGTCGTCTCGCCCCTCCAGAGTACTTCAAAGGGGCCAAGGTATGGAGGTTGCAGGGGTTGTCTAATGGAATCGTCCCTGAGCATAACGTGGGAGCAACGTAAGTGTCTGACGGGGAATGACTGACAGGCGGGTGTAGCCGTGCGTACCTAAGTGGCTGCACATTGTATTAATAAAGTCTGTGGAGGTGGGGATATCCTCGGGTGAGAATTGGTTCATCAACATCGGTGATGTAAAAAGTCCACAGGAAACATAGAGAAGAAGATAGATGCACCATAACTTTAGCAGAGCCGACAGTTTGTAATGTTGATGCGTTGACAGCGCATGGAAGAAACTTTGTAGGTGAAAAAACGGGAGGAGCCAATGATGTAGGTATGATGGACACCTCAGTGCCTGTGTTGACTAGGAAAACAAGCTGTGACGAAATGTCGGTCACATATAAACAACCGCTCGGCCGTGAGGTTGAAGAGTGCAATGTTTGAGGATGCCTATGAAGTTCCCCGCAGGACTCGGCGTCTTTTAGATCCTGTGGTTGGCGTTTGGGTGCTGGGAAGGTAATCTGCACTTTTTGGCCTCATCCACAAAAATCTTGTGGTACCAACAGTATGGATGAGCCAGATGTGGTGGTGGCGGTGATTGTGACAGCGGAAGAGGTTTGTCCTTGTTGATCTGGCGGCTTCGACGTATCTTGGAAGGCCTGCTGTCCTGTGGTGAGATAGGCTGTCCTGTAACCCGGCACTACTGGCGTGGGTGTGTTACTAGCAAACATCTCCCGAACAATGGCCGGGTGCAATGTCCCTGATGAGGTATGGCCGTAAACTGTAAATTGGACTGGAGGTTAAAGCCACAGTACTTAAACTTTGCACCTCGGAAATGACGCAGAAGGCTGGTGACGCAGACACAGACAGTACTGCGGAAGGAGCGAGCAGCTGTATTGTCCAAATCAGGGACCCCATGAGTGGGGAGGGGGGTAGAGATGAGGGGCGTGGTTTTGGTACTTGGTGTGGCAACAGCGAGAGTTTTCTGCACACATCAGAAAAGCTCCCTAAGTGGTAGGACCATAAATCACTGGTGAAACCTGCTGGCAGTCACATTGACATGGTACAATGTTCCTGTATGGTGAAGCACCTTCAGGTGTGCTCAAACCCACATGGTTGAGAAACTGGGCAACAGATTTGGTTGGTGAGCCTGGTGAACTTGATGTATAAAAAGGTCTGTTATTAAATTGTGAGAAGGGCAAAACTGGCATAGCTTGATAGCAGTTGACTGCGTGAGCATTTTGTACGAATGGCAGCGTTGCACACGGCACTAGTGTAACCGAGGTTGCGGCGCATACAGGATCAAAGAACGTGTGTGAATTTGGGTCCCTTTGAAGACTACATGAGTGATCAATCGTTACACAATTCTGTAAATCGTCCACTTCACCTTTCACATGGTGTGCACAGTCCGGCAACATGAAACCTGAGTCCATTGTTTGAGGTATGGCGTAACACTTGGCCATTGTAGAGCTGCAAAGTTTGAGGTTAACTTCATTGGAGATCACAAATGACCGTCTGTTAGCGGCGAAACAACCATTGGCAGGGGATTGGAGTGGCCTGGTAATAGTAGCTGAGCGTCCAAATTCTCGTATAAAATGTTGGGTGAGGCAGCCATGGCATCGAACACAGCCGGCACGGAAGTCGTGGAAGACATAGAAACTTTGGGATCACCAATATGGGAAATGAGTATACAGATAACTGTATACGCAACAAACTGTCCCCATAAATGTCTATACCAACATATATTTCAGCACAAAGAAATATACACGTGTACACTGTACAAGTTACAAAGGCTGACTGGAACATTAACATGGCGGCTCGTCAGAGCTGTTAGATTTCAAAAATCATGCTTTATGTGGTCGATGTGACCTATCGACGCCACAAAGTGAACAGCAACTGCGCATTGAGCATGACGGAAGAAGCAATATGGTTGATGGATGTAAGAAGGAAGTGGTGCAGGGAAGGGGAGCACTCTACTATCCCTGCCCCAGCCTCCTCATTACCCCCACTGCTCAGACTGATTCTTCCACCATGCGCAGTTGTTTTATTGTCTTTATTCATTCCTGGATTTTCTCAAGTTAAGTACTTATTGTATATTAATTAAGATACAGAACAAAAGGTTGACTTCCCTAGGCCTCTGTTTTTTTGCAGCCTGCTATATGGCTTTGTTACTCAATTCTTATGCTAAGATTACTGTCAGATTTGGATTGTATACTGTGTACCATAAATGGAAATTTTGGTTATAATTAAAAAAAAGTTGACGAGTTTATAGACTGTGGAATATTCTGGAGACTGATGTCATACATTTAAAAGAACAGAAACAATGACATAAGAAATTACAGGCACTCACTGCATAATTGAGGCACTGAGTCATACATAGGAATATAAACAAGAACTAGATAGCTCAGCTTTAGACACACACACAGACAGACAGACAGACAGAGAGACATAGTTCTATATAATTTCTTTTAAAACAAAGCTTGTAAGAACTTATGTTAAATTACACAGGGAACACATGTCATTGAACTTACATTCTGTTGTGTCAGTTGTGGAACAGAGGTCATTTTTTGTGTTATGATGTCCCTGAAAACACAGAAAGACAGCTCAAACCAAGATTTAATAGCCTATTCATTGTTTTTATGGTAAAAGTATGTAATAACCATTTTTCGAAAGACAGATAAAACCACTTATAATGTGTTTCTTGTTTTATTGTAAAAGTCATCATCATTATGTGGCATTTAACATGATACTGACTTTAATTATCATTTACAGGTTTGTTTTTATGCACTCGCTGTGGCCGTTCTTATTGTTCAAAACCCAGTCTCTCCAGACATCAACGATTTGAATGCAATGTTGTTCGTAAATTTGCTTGCACCTTGTGTGGAAGGAGATTTAAGCGGAGGGATCACCTCTCTGTGCACGTAAAATTTTATCACAAAGCTTATTGAGGAGCTAGTTTGTACAGTTAGCCCTTTGATTTGTGATTGTACATATGCTGCAGTCTTGAAATGCTCTGTTATTTGATCTTCATTTCATTCTGCTTGTAACATTCTTGTTCCAAAGTATGTTGAATTATAATAAAGGTTGAATTAAGTGTATGTAATCATTCATTTACTGACCAAACACTGTATTAATTGCACTGCTCTCTTCCTTATCCTATGACCATGCACTGATTGGAGGTAACTTTCCTTTCATTATCCCTAAGTTACATTCACACAAAAAGTCTGTGTTTGTGTAACTTTCTGTTATTACTTCAGTGGGCCTTAGGTGGCCTGTTTTGTTTTTCTCAGATGTGTTTAAATTCAGTACCAACTGTGCATATGGTGCTCTGCATATTTGTACCTGTTCCATGTATATTGTTGTTGTAACGATCTTTGCTTAATATATATACACAATCACTTTATATTGCAAACAGCTGCACAATTTTGTGTTTATTTATCATCAGTAATCTAATTAATATGGCATAAATCACAAAGAGTGTTATGAAAAACTCCATTCTTGGGCCCATTTTGTTTATTGTATATATATGGTGGGACAGAGCAACTTGCTTATTTGAATCTGGTGCCTTGAAGTGATGGTTGCTCTGAGGAAGGAGAGGATAGGTGTATTCGAGAGCATGGGGTGTAAAGTTGTAGCTCTGCCTCATTTAGTTAGCATCATGGACTGGACGAAGATGAAGCATTAACGCTTGCTCTATCACCGTCATGTAATGTGCATTCCATACCTGTTTCATTATTGTGTGCTTGTACCCTATTATCATGTTCCTGGCAGTCAGTCAGTTATTTCATGGATAAACAACTTCACGGAAATTGATGATGTGGAAAAAAAACTGGACTTCCGTGAACAGCAAGGTCACTCCAAAACATTTACATAGTAAGGCTTTCTGTTTTGCAATCCTCTCAGTGCTCTGCCTGCAAAAATGCAGCTGCTGTTGGGTTGTCTGCCTGTTCTGTGAGGTGAATTCTTCATGAATAACTAAAATTTCATCCTTACAAATTGTCTGTGGCGGAGGAACTTAATCCACATGAATTTTGTTGCTTGAGAAATTGCATGTGTGGTGCTTCTTTGCATCCCTCATGAAACACTTGTTTTCTTCATTGATGAGGCTTACTTCCATTTTTTGGGGTCTGTAAATAAGTAGACCATGTGCTACTGGAGCCCTGAATCCCCAAAACAACTTCATCAGTGTCTGCTATATTCACAACGTGTAACTGTTTGGCGTGCACTATCACTAGCCGAAATAATTGGTCCATGGTTTTCTTATAAAACAAATGGGCAGTTTTGGGGACTTATGACCATTGTCTCCACATTATTCAGGAGTTTTTCCTGCCAATACTTATTGAGATGGATGTGGGAGACATATTGTTCAACAGGATGGTGCCACGGTACACACAATGCTTGTGTCAATGATTGTTTTGTGGCAACACTTCCCAGGATGGCTCATCTAGAGGAGCAATCTGCACTGGCTGGCTCTGTTGCCTGATTTTTTTTTTGTGTGGCTAACTAAAATTACTTATTTACAGTGATTGTCTTAGGGTTCTGGCTCACCTGAAGAACAACATTCATTAAGCTACTGCCAACATTTCAATTGATATGCAGGAAACAGCTGAATGAAACTTCCGCATTTGTTTAATGCAGTGTATTGAGAATAATGGACACCATCTGCCAGATATCATCTTTAAAACTGTGTCAACACAAAATTGAAATGTTGTACTTGATACTGTTCAAAGATTTAATTACATATCTGCATTACATTTTAACCCTTTCAGACCCTCTGGCTACAATTGTGTACATTAAATTTTACTGTATCCTGGCTGCAGCAGAAGTATTTTTTACCAATCCAATGTTAACCTGAAGCATACATTTGTGAGTGTTCAATCTTTCCATCATGTGCAAGTGCTGACAACTGTTGGGCTTCACTGTGAAAATATCAGCAAGACAGTGTAGCAAATGATGAACAACAGTATACACGTTTGTGGTTGGTTCGATATATTACACCGTATAATCGAATATTTTTATTGTTATTTTGCATGATAATTACTGAATGAATATTTTACTAATTACTACAATAGAGATGAAATTAGTTATTTTGGTCAATATAATGAAGTCAAATACACGAAATATGTTTTGAAAACAGGCACAGAATTTTGTATAAAACTTGCATATAAATTCTTTAAAAAGTCATCTAAGAGCATTACCACATAAATAAAAATTTTCCTTCTTCCAGAAAAAAGTCGGGTCTGAAAGGGTTAAATTGAATTTTAAAATAAGCAAGTTGCTCTGATCCTCCCTGCACCTTGTGTCTCTCTCAAGAATCGTTAGCTACATTTGTTCTGGTGTTTTGACTGATATGTGCTTTTGTTTTTGCAGTGTGAAGGTGGGGTCAAACCAAACAAATACTGATTTTCACTTGTTTCATGCATATTCCAGTCTCAATTAAAAATATTCAGTTTGTTTCTTGTTACAAAGGAAATGTATATAAAAATGAAATTTTATGTCTGCATACAATACAGTGGTCCTAAAGTAGACAGGTGTATTTGGTTTAACAAAATGTGTCAACAGAGATGTGAAGCAGTAACTATAACTACTATTCCAGCAGTGACTGAGTAGTGCTGTTGCATGGCATTAGCTGACAGTCAGCATAGCATGAGTCAGCTTATGAGACAAGAAATTTACGCAAGGAAGACATGGCAAACAGATGTTCAGCAAAAATGGTTTGGATGTGATAACTTCATCATTTTGTATCATGTTAATTTTGCTTCATGGCCTGTTCTTGATCAGTTGATTAGAACTACAGACATTGAAAGATCAGTAACATTTTGTTTCTCACAGCTTCCTTATGCAACTTGCCTGATCTGTCTTGCATCAGCCCCCGACTTGCTTCCTGCTGCCACCATGCAGCAGTGTTACTCAGTCACTGACAGAACGGTGGTTATTCTATGTTATGCTTTCCCTGTAAACACATATCGTTAAACCAAATATCACACTAGCCTCATTTGGGAGTATTGTATCACAGAAGCAAATAAAATATCATTTTAAAAACTTTTTAGTGTAATACAAAATTGACTTTTCTGCAGATACTGGTAATTTCATTAAATGCTTGGTGAACAGTATTTCTTTGTGCTGACTGCATTTACTTATTTCAGAAATGACACTGTAAATATTTTCCAAAACACCAGAGAAAATGAGCCTGATGACTCTTAGCCTGATGATATCTTGTATAAATGACCTGCCTCAGTCCTTCCTTGAAAAGTAGTTACTACATGCAAACAACACAACATTAGTTATTTTAAATGAGCTGCAACAGAACATAGCAATTGCCATGGCTACATATATCATAAGATTTGAGAGAAATTTTTTAGAGCTAAGCAGAAACAAAAGTGAAGAGATTGTATTTAATTTAACTGTTACTTATGAATATAGTGAATCAGTTATACTTCTTTAAACTTGCTGGCAGATTAAAACTGTAATCTGGACTGGGACTTGAACATGACACCTTTGCCTTTTGCAGGCAAGTGGTCTATCAACTGAGCTATCCGACACCTTTGCCTTTTGCAGGCAAGTGGTCTATCAACTGAGCTATCCAAACATGGCTCATGACCAGCCCTCACAGCTTTACTTCCACTAGTATCTCATCTCTCACCTTCCAAACTTCACAGAATTTCTCCCGTATCCCTTGTGAGCCTAGTGCTCATAGAAACTTCTTGATTGCTATATTGATCAAAGATTCAGCTGGGAGTTTACACTGATAAACTATGTACCAGGCTATCATATCACATGTGATCTATCTAGTGTGTATGCTGAGAGGTCAACCCACAGAACATTGCTAGTGTATGCCTGTGATGCCTTATTTTGTACCCCAACTGACTATGATATTCTACTACAGAGTAATCCCAATGGCTTTGAATAGCAGAAAAAAGGCTATCAGATGCATTTTTGGAATTGTCTGGTGAAAATCATGTAGACATTATTTTAAAGAGCTTAATATAATGACTTTCCTTTGTTCGCATGTATTACAGTAGCCTCGTTCATATTCATAAAAAGTTCAGTAAGTGTTCCTTACAAACGTCAGTACATCCTAACATGAGGAGTGCACATACAGTTGAGGTGCCATCTCCTATACCGGAAAAAGTTCACAACAGTTACAACCATTTTGTCCCAGTTGTGTTTAACAAATTCTAGTTGTGTTTAACAAATTCCTCAAAAGAACTTACTCAGCATCTGTGAGTAACTTCAAAAGCACACCAGCAAATCTGATTCAAAATGAGGCATATTTTATGGCACAAGAATTTCAAGAGGGTTTAATAAATGGCCTATAAATGCAATGCTGAATTGGACCTATAATAATGTACAATATCATAATGTGATGTGTCTATCTTAAAGTAATGTAATATAAACAGTAGTGTACAGCATGTCAAAATCTCTAGAATAATAGATTTTTTCTGTTGATTTCTTTTTAATTATCTGGTCAAACATTCTTATTCAGAAAAATTTAATTTTTGCCACATGTTTCAATAATTATTTTTCTCTGAGACCTAGGTTTCATATAAATCTAGCTCGCAAAATAATGATTGAAACATTTGGCAAATAAATAACTATATTTGTAATTTAATATGGAAAAATGCAATGTGGTGTGAACAATGTGAAATCATTATTTCAAGCTTTTGTTCTAGCTTTACTTAGGTTACATGCTACTGAAGCATACTTCAGTACCATTTTTTCCTGATGTATACTTATTTTATGTGATGACACTAGTTACATGTAAGCGTATTCAAAGGTGAATAAAACCTATTTTATTTCTAGATTTGGTTAACGTGAAATATGAAGACAAAGCAAAGAGTTGTCAGATGACAAGAAATGTTTGTGGTTTTGCGGTCAAAACTGCACTTATATGTCAATCCAACTCCGTTTTAGGTCAATGCAATTTGTCAAACATTTCACCAGTTAGTAGATTCTATTTCCCAAGTGCTGTTCTGTGTCAGTTAGATACCTGTCTGCAGATGACATAATCTCTTCATTGGACTCGAAAGTGCTTTGTAATCACCAAATTCTCTATAGTTTGCAGTAATTTGAAAGAAGACAGTGCCAAATGTGTAGAATGAGACAGACATTCCAACAATTTGTACCCTCTATCTCTCACACACCATGTTCCATAAATCCCAACATGAAGAAATGCATTGAGGGATGTGGAGCTAGTCAAGTTATACATTAACAAGTAGAAGCAACCACTACACATTTTACCAAGTATATTAACAACAAATTATAAATTATGGTCCTCTGTATACTGGAAACATTTAAAACCTGGTTTATATGAACAATATTATTAATCAGAATTTCCATCTCTGAATTCAAGTACTGTCACGAATTATTGAGGAGTACTAATAAGATATTCTCTTATTTTGTTTTTGAATATCACACTTTTTCCAGAATCAAACAATCAAAATCCAGGATGGAATTTTACAATATTTTGAAATAGCGGAGATGCTGAGTCGCAGATAGGCACAATAAAAAGACTGTAACAAATATAGCTTTCAGCCAGTAATGCCTCAGTTGCCTGAGACTGCTGTCATGTGTGTGAGCTGCATTTGTGTGAGTGTGTATGTGTGTGTCTGACATCTATATTTATGACAGTTTTTCCAAACTATTTTTATTTCTAGTATTGTGGTTCTGAATTTCAGATTTCATACTTTATTCACTCTTGCTGTTAACCACATTGCATTGCCATATAAGTATAAGAATCCCAAAGTCTTTAACGAGGCATGTACAAGATATTTAGTTATCAATTTTATGTAACATTTTTATTGCATTCTTCTTCAGAATAATTACTTTTTTTGCCTCAGCTGCAGTGAGCCAGAAATTTTTCATACTGCTCTGTGTACTCTGAGACAGCTGCATAACATCCTCTGTCATGACTTTGACTGCACTTAACCCATAACTGTTCTAAACATCATACCTTGTTAATGACTCAGGTGTAAGACTTGCCCCATGCATTTCTACTGACAACCTCACATAGCAGAGACTACTTCATTATAGCCATTACCACTTCAGGAAGGAATTGCCACATGTATCACGTTCACTGCAATAATTGTACTACTCTGTGGATGTAAGTAATATACCAAATGTCCACCCACGCAAAAGATCACAAAGATTTGTAGCCAACCCATAGGCTGTCTAACCAATGGAATGGGACAACTACCAGCACTATAAGGTAAATTTCAGCTGCTTCATGGCTGATGTCATCTGTATGAGGACTGCCTTTTAAATTTTTACAAAAAACAGTGAAAGAAAACATATTTGATACTGAACACAATTTTGGAAGGATGGTAGAGCTTCTCAAGGTGATGAAAATAGCATTCCAAACATTTTTTTGTTTGAGATAAGGGAACAAAAAGTAGCTGTTAGACAGCAAATCAGGTGACATCAAACAATAAGACGTTAATTTAATATTTTTCTTGGTCACATAATCGATTGTTTGATGAGTTATTTGACAGCTGTCATGATCATTTTGAAGAATGTTACAAAGTTTTCAGTTGTTTTTACCAATTTCATTGACAACTTGTGGCAAACTAATTGTTGTATACTGTTCAGCAATAATTTTTCTTTAATCCTCTCAAGTTATGGTCATGGCATATCCAATACAAACAAAGAAAGAAGTGGCCATTTTCTTAGAAATGCAATGCAAATGAACCAGTTTTTTGTTTCAATTCATGTCAGAACACAGAAACAGCTTATTGCTGCTTATTTTCTGATCATCATTATGATGATATACGCAGAGTTCCCAGTCAAATCTATTTTTGAGTGTTTCCTCACACCAATTGACATGACTGTGTTTTTTGAGGTGTGCTCAAACTGTAGAAAATCTATCAGGGATAAATCTTTTTTTCACAGCTAAATGCCTATGCAAAATCAAATACATTGCACCTTTTATGTACCCAGAGATAGCTTTATCTCTTCAATCATTTTGCACACAGCATTGGTGGATTTTGGAACAACAATCGATTTTGGTCAGCTTTCATGAGTTTTGTTGCTGATGGGAACTAAGACAAAATTCTGCAACCAATTGTAAACAGTCTCTTCTGAATATTATTGATGATCAAAAGTTTAACAAAGCAACTGGAGGAATTGATGTTGAGTTAGACCTTTAGAATAATCACAAAAAAATAAAACCATACATTGAAAACCTTTATATGAAATTTCCATATTTTGTAATAATGTTTCTTTGAATGCCAACTGTAAACAAACTGCTTGCCCAATTTCTGAACTACCTGTGTGTTAATAATAACAAATTTTAGAACAATAGTAATGTCACATCTCACTGATGCCATGTAGTAATTGTTTGTAAAACTTAAAACATGTTCCTTATTGCAAGCAAGAGTCATTTCTTTCAATTTTACTGCCTTGCAACACGTTTAGTTAGTTTCATGTTCCATGGAGAACTTGCACAATATTGAAATAGATACTGAATACACGTTGCATGATGATGATTATTATATAATTTAAATAAAAATCAATGGTTTGCTTACTAAGCTTTTGTGTGCTTCACTGCATATCACAAATACATGGTCCAGTAATATTAATGTGACGACTGCCCATGTTCAATATCAACATGCAATAATCACTCACAGACTGTGGCAGCACTTGCAGTGGAGGGTGTATAAAATGTTTCCGGGGGACATGGAAAACACTGCAGCTGTTGTCATAATGCAGAAACAGAGTGATTTATCTGATGCCCAAAAGTGCATGTTCATTGCCTTTCAGGCCAAGGGTGGAAGTATTTCTCAAATGGCTAAGATTGTAAACTGTTCATGTGCTGCTGTGGTTAAAGTATACAGTGCAGAGCAAAATGTGACTTTCCAAAAATGGTGAAGAGGCAACTACAGTGTACCACAGGCCATAGAGGAAAGAGTAAAAAACAGCTGTGGAGATGTGTACTATTTCTGCCTTACATTATGTCAAAGTTTCATTCATACAAAAAGTCTGGGTGTCTGTAATTCCCTGTCATTACTTCAGTGGCCTTTAGATGGCCTGTTTAGGTTTTTACACATATATTTATATTTCAGCACCAACTGTGAATATGGTACTCTATAAAGTTATACCATTTCCACATATATTTTCATTTATTATGTAGTTGTGTCAATCAACTCAGTTTTATGTAAATATCTTACTTAATATGTATGCACATTCAGTTTGTATTGCAAAAAACTGTTCAAATTTATACTTATTTATCTTAAGTAATCTAATTAATATGGTATTAATTACAAAGGGTTTTATGAAGAACACCATTCTTGGGCCCATTTTGTTTATTGTATGTATAGAGTGGGGCAAAGCAACTTGCTTATTGGATACATTTATGAACAGAACACATGCAGTGCTGGTTTAATATTCTGCAATATTTTTTAATTGTTACAGGAACTAGTTTTTGGCTATTACACCATCAATAGGCACAAAGATAAGAATGTGGTGGAGTGAAGCTTCGTTAGATCAAAGTTTTTAAACTAGTGCAAGTACAGAGAGTATTTCCACTTCCAGAGATGAAAAATGTTAATGTTAGAATCATCTGTAAAACAAGAAGGATTATTTCAGTGCAAATGCAATGAGATAGACAAATTACAACAGAAGAAAATAACTCTTCAATTATTTCCTCCTATGTACATCTGTTGTAACTTCTCTATGGTTTATTAGTTTAAGTGTCACATATTTTACCTTAGTTAAATAATCCTACATTGCAATTGTACTGAAATAATCCATCTTGTTGTACTCTTAATTCTAACATTAACTTTTTTATTTCTGGGAATGGAAATACTCTGTACATGCACTAGTTTAAAGTCTTTGATCCAACGACATTTCACTGCACCACATACGAGGGGGTACCAAAAAAAATAAACAAATAAATAAATAAAATAAAATAAAATAAAAATGGAATAACATTGTCGTGGGCGGAGCTTATGTAGTACGAATTTCTGCTGCTAGGCATTTATAGCACAACTCATTGCCAGTTCAGTGCTGCCTATGTTGTCGACCTGGCTTGTTCTGTTCACCTGCAGTGATTGTTTTTGGTAGCACTGTTTTGTCCTTCTTTTGTTTTTTACTATAGCTATTTTAAGAGAATAATGTGCAGCTGTGAAATTTTGTTTTCTATTTGGTAAAAATGCTGCTGAAACTGTTTTAATGTTGGAAACAGCTTACAAAGACGACACTATGGGAAAAGTGGTTTGCTCGATTTAAAAATGGCAACATGTTGATTGATGACAAACCTCATTCTAGATGTCGTTCAAATGCCCAAATCGACAAAAATACTCAAAAACTTTGAGAGCTTGTGCTCACAGACCATTGACGGACAATCGGTCAACTGTCAAAGATTAGTGGGTTATCTTGGAGCTTCGTTCAGTGAATTTGTGACAGACAGGAGGCTACTTCTTCCACCACAACAATGTACCTCCACACACAGCCATCTCCGTTAGACAGTTTTTGGTTAAAAATGGCATGGTTCCACTGCCCCATGCACCTTACTCACCTGTCCTGGCTCCGAGTATTGTTTCTTATTTGCCGACATGAAAAAGGGCATGAAAGGATACTGATTTGACTACACTGAAAAATTCAAGAAAAAATGAGGGAGGAGCTGTCAGCCATTTCTAAAGATGACTATGAAAAATGTTTCGGACAACGGAAGCACTGGTGGGACAAATGTATTAGTTGTAATGGAGAGTATTTTGAAGGGGATAAGATGTTTTGTAAATAATTTGAAAATGTGTAGCTTTTAAAAAGTACTTATCTTTGTGCCTGATGATGGTTAATAGCCAAAAATCAGTTAATGTAACAAATAATAAATATTGTAGAATATTACAGCAGTGTTGTGCACCTTTATTTCATAATATATAAACTATCCTACCAAAAACCAACAGAACAGTCAATCATTGGTAATTTGAATTTGGTGCTCTGAAGTAACAGTTGCTCCAAGAAGGGCAGGGATAGGCACATTCAAGAAGGTGGGGTGTAAAGTTGTAGCTCTGCCTAGTTTAGTTAGTATCTTGGAGTGGACAAAGGAGGAACATGCATTCACTGCCTAAGCAACTTTTTCAATCATGTTGTGTGCCTAATGACTACTCAACAGCTCAATTTTATTGTCTGTTGTCAGATTTCATTATTTTTATTCCATCCAGGAATTCCAAATTCATATAAATAAAAATCTCCTATGACACAGAAAAATATTCAGAGAACTCTTTAACACTGTGTTATTTTGCTAGAAGGGAACTGGTGTGTTTGTGAAAGTAGTCTCTGAACATGCAAACATAACATACAAATAGTTATGAAATAGCTGAACTCCTTTTACAATACACATACTTGTAGCGTTTATGCTGCAGTCAAAAAAAAAAAAAGAAAAAAAAAGTGATACTGTACATAAAAATATCTCTGCACAGAAATTTCTATACTGAACTCATTTGTATGAAAGAAAACAAAAATCTTTTAAGAAATATCTGATCACTATTTATTAATCTGTTCAGTGTGTACTCATACTGTTGTCACTGCTGTTAAGCATGCATCTTGACATTAGTGATCATTTCCAGGTGTTTTTCTGTGCACGCGATGTGGCCACTCATACTGCTCAAAAAGCAATTTATCAAGACATCAACGATTTGAATGTGGTGTGGTTCGCCAGTTTGTTTGCACCCTCTGTGGAAGAAAGTTTAAGCGTAGTCACCATCTCTCAGTACATATCAAGTCCTATCACAGAGCTTATCAGGAGACTTCCAACACCTAGTTCAAGATGACAACAGCAATTAAGTTTGTTTGCATTTCTTTGCACACCAATATTCTTATTATTTCTCTTTTTATGCATTTTATTGTTGTTAAATATGCTATACTGAAAGGTATTTTAATATAACAAATACTTTCTCAAACTGAAACAAAATAGCAAGTAATGTTAAACATGGTTTATAAGCACTGTATGCACTCACAGTGACAATTTTTAATTCAAATAGGATTGTCAGTTTAATAAGATGTATTCATGTGGAAGATAATATTTTAGGATCAGTCAGTCAGAAGTTACTACCGTAAGAATGTTTTATTTTTTAAGATGTTGTGTTAAGTGAACCATGATATTTCATTCAAAATTTAAAATGTCATGGAAGAGTTTTCACAGCAGGTTCTTAGTTTGTTTCTTAACTGTGTGACAGAAATTAATATGCATCATATTTTTAATATATACCAAGCATTGTCTCTGTAGTACTATAGAAGTAATTCCCTTATATCATAACGTATGTCAGGTCATCTTGTTCTTTCTTCTGGTGAGAGTTTTTGTGAGTTTTTGCTTTCCTCGTCAATTCTACAGAGGACCTCCTGATTTCTTATCTTATCATAAGTATAAATTGAATGGAAAATAAAGACAGAAATTGTCCATGTTCCAAGCAGAAACACAAATAACCACAAAAAAATCATAAACTTTACCTCTTGGGAGCAAAGGATCCTTAATCGGTTAAGACACAGAGTAAAAATATAAGCATGGGTCTGCTGTTAGCTTATATAGATAAATCACCCAGAATCCTGCACCAAGAGAGACAGAGTGAGGGGGAAATCAACAATTAAGTGGCATTAACAAATGAGATTTGAAACTTCGAGAACTGGAAGTAGCAGGGAGGGCCAGTAAGTCGAACTGTAGAATGGACTAGAATGAGAGGTACAGATGAAACAAAGGAAGGCAGTGATGGAGATAAAGAAAAATAAGAGGCCACTAACAGAAAGTGTGATGAACTGAGAATGTTAAGTTTCTTGACAGACTGAAAGTGTGTGCCAGAATAGGACTGTTGATGATCATAGACAATGGTTTCACCAACTGACTTATCTGTACTTGATGCATGACTCACCTCTCAGCTTCCAACTCTCCTACCACCTTACAGTTTGAGTCTGTCAGATAGTTTCACAACAGTTCACTCTTATCACAGAGTGCAAAATTTCTTGTGGACTGAGAAAGTAATGGCAAATGCTAGAGTTGCTGCTGGAATCGAAAGAAGGTGGGCAACAATTGGAGAAATTAGCATTAAGTTTAAGTCAAGTGGTTATCAGGATCAAGCGATATATATTTAATTGTCTTCTCATCCTGTACTGCCGTTTCTTAATTTCTGAATAGCCCCCTTCCTTCATCCTTTTGCTCATTCTTGCTGAATAAAGCAACCTCCAAAAACTACAATGTTTTTCAGCTTTTGTTTACATGTATGGGATTGCTACAGAATGACCAGAGACATGTTTTCTTATTTATTTAGTACTAGTATAATTTTAGAGATTCCATTCTTTTTAGACATAACGGGCATATTCAAAGGTATGTAGTGTGGTGGCTAGTTGGGTAAGTATTACACTAAAAATTCAAAGGTCAAGGATTTCTGATTGATCGTAGGGTGGAAAATTCCAAGTTACATCAAAATGTGGAGTCCACTGTAAACTGTAATTCTCCAAATCAAAATTACACCACAATGTGGAATCAACTGTAAACAGTAATTCTCTTGTAACTGACTAGATAAGTTTGAGGGTTAGAGTAAGGTGAGAGAATACCACCTCCAACTGGAACATGCCTAGTACAGCACTGCTAGATTCAAACCAACCTTCAGATTGATGACAACTTTACTGTTTTTTTGTTTTAAGTATATTTTTGCTGCTATAATATTCAGTATTATGTGTTGATACTGTTCTTATGCACATTCACTGATTTGAATGCCAATTTCCAGGTCCATTTTCATGCACCCGCTGTGGCCACTCTTATTCATCAAAAGGCAATCTCTCCAGGCACCTACGATTCGAGTGTGGCGTTGTTCGTCAGTTTTCTTGTAACTTGTGTGGAAGGAAGTTTAAGCATAGCCATCATCTGTCTGGACATATAAAATATTATCACAAAACATACCAAGGGACAAGTTACAGTAATTAAACTAGTCCTCAGAGAAGCAACAAGTGAATACATGTGATTTTGTAAACTTTTTTCTGAACTGTAAAATGTAACTTTTCTCCTTTAACATAGGGTTGTAAAACACTTTATATAGCAATAAACCTTAGAGTATATTTATTGACAAATGTATTCATAGGTGTAGTAACTGCACAGCACCCCTCCACTTCCCTCTTTCTGGGAAAAAAAACCCCTTCCTTGTTCAGGTTCATTGATAAGATGACATTTTTCAATCATGCAGTGAATCTCACTATGTTTTCCATTAGTCAGTGATGGGGGTGTGTTACTGCCCTCCCATGTTTCTTTTGTCCAGATATGTTCTTTGTTCATTAGCATAATAAAACCAATAACTACTGGATTTTTAGCATATGTCCATGTCTGAAAATAATTGTAATATTGTAGGCAGTAGTTACACAAATTTTAGCTTTTCTAGATAGAAATTCTTACTTCTTGTATGTCTTATAGCTATTGTTAAAATATTTGATGTTCCCGAATACAAAATGGAATTATGTATTTTGAGTATATTATTTGCTGACAAGACTTCAGTGACCTAAAATAAATGAGACTGCTAACATCACTAAGGAGCTATTTCTCATGTTGCCTTCATGTGATATTGTTTTTCAACCTTGTACTGTGCCCTTATATTTTGAGAAGTTTCAATAAAAATAGTCAGCTCTGTATGAATAAACAGTTTCCTACAAAAGTGTTGTTGCATTCTACTCTCTGTTGTGTTCTAGGTCCTGCACAAACACAAACAAGGTTGTGCAGTATGTGTGTGTGTGCTTACCATTTGTGTTCAATTTGTATATTATTGTAACTACACGTGTACACTGATATGTTCATTCTTTAGTTTGCAACAAAACTGTTGCTACAGTTCCAAAATTATAATTTTACAAAAGTGATTCTATATCTCATTTTCTGCTCCCAAAGGCAATAACATTTTTTTTTTTAATTTTGTTATTCCATTATTTTACTTTTGTCAGCTGTAAGTCAGTGCTTTGTATATATTTATGTGTTTGTCTGATATATGAGGTTAGATAAATATGTCTTAATGCACTCATTATTCTATAATCAATACTATTGTACCATTTTTACTGAGTTACTAATAGTGGAATATGAGTATTTAACAAGTTTAAAAATGGAAACAAACATGATCAGTATGGCATCTGTAACCTCTCTTACAATGGGGTTCCATACCAAAATAAATGCATGAAACCTACATTTAATTCCAGAAATATTTTTACCCAGTGCGTTACTTAATCAGTGATGGCTGTGAAAGAAATCTTTTGCTTTGAAACCTACTACAGACATTTAATGCATTTGATAGTTTTTAAATTGGTTGAAGAAGTAGTCTTTGTAGCCTTCATTATAAATTAAATATTATTATATTCAGATTTATAACCAAGCATCTTACTGATGTAGTTTAATATTGTGTTACTACTTTGGTTCTCCTAAAGCAACTGCAAGAAAGCTAGCAACATGACTGAGCACACAGCTTTGTAGATGCAGTGGTTACCATATTATTTACTAGCCTTACAATGTAATTCCTGCATGCAAATATACGAAATGATGAGCCCCCTCGAAAACTGATGGTGCAGTATTAAAACTGTTTCTCACAAAAAACTAGTAACACATAATTTGTTCTCATTCTGAATGTTTCTAGTATTTTGATATAATCATGTACTGTAATACAGCAACATGTTCTAATGGATGAGTATAGTATTTTTTTCAAGCACTGCCAAATTTTCTTGCTCATTTCATATTAATTTTGTGCAAATAATCACAGTGAAATTTCTCTTCCAGTTCTCTTCTAGAGCTCTGCAAGATTTTACCCCTTAGAGTTATGAAATTTGCTGAAGATATTGTTTTTCTCTGAACAGCTTCTTTTGTTAGTAATATATTTTCTAAGCAAAGAGTGGTTTGAACAAGATGGATATGTGTGTAAAACAGAAATTGATTTATTAAATATATATCTATTCTTAAAATAAAGTTTGTTTCATTCTTTGCATGTCCATCTGGAGATTGTAATGTCTACTTTCTAGTTGATCTTTTTTTTAAGTAGGTTTCCTTTGTTATCAAATTTTGGCCTAAAAAATCAGCCTGGTGTAGTATTCGACCAGTTTACCCCAGGGTCATGTGGCATCACACCTTTTTTTTTCTTCTGCTTATATTTTGTACCTCAATCTTTCATTAAAGTCACAACAGTAGTTTACATTCTCACAGCAGATTATGATTGACTGCGAAATTTCACTACTTCTTCAGTTGTAGTTTAGTTTTAGTTATGTCATGTTCCATAGATCATTTTCTTGATTATTTTATCGATATGATGTGGAACAAGTCAGATCACAAGATATATATATACACACATCAATAGTGCTAATAGTAATATTACTGAGATTTTTAGTTCTACACATGCAACAACATTTAGAGGTACATTTTTTTGCCATTTCTGAAACAGAAAGTCATTCATGGAGTAGAAGGAGTTGTCCAAAAAAATCATTTTAAGCTAGATTTAAAACTTGATCTGCTACCTGCCAGACACTTTATGTTGTTGGGCAAATGATCAAGGATTTTTGTTGCTGAATAATGTACTCCATTTTGAGCAACTGACAGCTTCAATAATGGATTGGAAAGGTCATTTTTCCCTCTAGTGTTGTACATATGAACATCACTGTTCTTTGTGAATTGTGATGGATTATTTATAACGAATTTCATTAGCAAATATATGTACTCTGATGGTGCAGTTAAAATACCTAACTCCTTGAAAAGGTGCCTACATGACGTCCTTGGGTGAACACCACTAATTATTCTCACTGCTCTCTTTTGTGCAATCAATACTTTATGTCTAAGTGGTGAGTTAACCCAGAAAACTATTCCATAAGACATTATTGAGTGGAAATATGAAAAGTAAGTTAAGAGGCTGATCTGTTTATTACAAAGACTAGTGATTATACGAAGAGCGAAAGAAGCTGAACTTAATTGTTTGAGAAGCTCAGTAATATGCCTCTTCCAGTTCAAGTTGTCATCAATACGAACACCCAAAAATTTGGAGAAATCTACCCTGTTAACTGAGCTCTGTTCATATGCTACATCAATTGTCGGTATGACTCAATTCGGTGTACAGAACTGGCTATAGTGAGTTTTTTCAAAATTAAGGGAGAGTCCATTTTCTGAGAACCACATAATAATTCTTTGAAAGACATCCTTAACAATATCTTCAGCTGCTTTTTCTAGAATGGGATTTATTATAACACTCATGTTGTCTGCAAAAAGTACTAGTTCCACTTGCTGAACGTTAAGTGGGAGGTCATTGATGTGAATAAGGAACAGCAGAGAACCTAAAATTGAACTCTGTGGGACTCCCTTTGTAATAACTCCCCATTCACCAGAATTTACCACCCTCCCAACATTATTTGTGCTATTCAGCACAACTTTATGCTTTCTGTTCATTAAGTATGATTCATACCAGCTGTGTGTATAGCCTTCAATTCCATAAAACCTGAGTTTTTTTAAAAGTGTGACATGATCCATACAGTCAAATGCCTTGGAGAGATCAGAAAAAATACCAACTGGCAATAATTTGTTATTTAGGGTTTGTACTATCCGATGGGTAAATGTGTAGATAGCATTCTCTGTCGAGTAACCTTTCCGGAATCCCAACTGTGACATGCTGAGTAAATTATTTTGACTTAAATGTGAGACTACTCTTGAATACATAACTTTTTCGAATATTTTAGAAAAGGAAGCCAGCAATGAGATTGGTCTACAATTATTTAACTCATTCTTGTCCCCTTTCTTATGAAGAGGTTTGATAATTGCGTATTTCAATCTGTCTGGAAAAATTCCCCGTGCCAGCAAAGCATTACATATATCACTAAGGACTCCGCTTATTAAATTAGAACAACACTCCAAAATTCTGTTAGAGACTCCATCAACACCACATGAGCTCTTGTTTTTCAGTATATTTATAATTCCCTTAATTTCAGTGGGGGATATTGGTGCTATTTCTTAAGGCCTAAGATCCTGGGAATGACATTTTTAACATATTTTTTTGCTTCTTCAACTGAACCCTTTAACCCTATTTTTGCTGTTACATTTAGAAAGTGATTGTTAAAAATACTTGCAATTTGTGAATTATCACTCACAACATCATCATTTAGCTTTATTGCTATGGTATGCTGTGCACTGTCAGGCTGCTCCGTCTCCCATTTGACAATATTCCATATAGTATTAATTTTATTATCTGCATTATTAAATTCTGTCAGAACACATAAGCTTCTTGACTTCTTAATGACATTCCTTAAAATATTACAGTATCTTTTGTACTAAGCAAGTAACGTCAGATCCTGACTTATTCTGGCCTATCCACATATATTTCGCTCTTCCTCTTACACAATATCTTAATTCCCTTAGTAATCCATGGCTTACTTGACTTTGTAATGGCTTTTTTGGATAACATTTCAGTAAAGCAACTCTCAAATATTGAGACAAATTTATGGTGGAATAAATTGAATTTGGCATCAGCATCATTTTCTGTGTATACTTCATCCCATTCTACCTCTTCTAGGCTGCACATAAAGCTCTGTATCCTGTTTCTGTTAATAAGCCTCCCTGCCTTGTATGAACCTACCTGAATCCTGTAAGGTGTTGTATGTGTTATTTCCATTAACTGTGCATCATGATCAGATAGCCCATTAACAACTGGGTACACATTAATTGTTTCTGACTGAGCACTGTCTATGAAAATGTTATCAATAAGTGACCTTCTATCCTGCTGCACATGAGTTGGAAAATTTACAACAGATACTAGATTGAAACAACCAAACAAAATTTCTAGCTCATTTTTCCTATCCGTATCTTTTAAGAAATCTACATTAAAATCACCACAAACCACTAACTGCTTCTTTTTGTCTGACAGGTAGCTCAATAATGCCTCAAGATTTTTCATGAATAGCTGAAAGTTACCTTGTGGGGATCTGTAGATTGTTACAATTACTATAGATGTATATTGCAGTAGCAACCCACAAGCACATGCTTCAAGGATCTGATCTACACAAAAACTATTTCTTTCAATATTTTTGACATTGTGTCCAATTTTTATATAAGTAGCATCTCCTCCATTTTCCATGTTGACTCTACACAAATAAGATGCTAATCTGTAATCCCTTAAATTTAAGTTCTCCATCCCTGTGGTTACATGGTGTTCAGAGAGACGCAAAACATCTATACCTTCAGAATTTACCCCATTTTCTAGTCATACAAGAAGCTAATCTGTCTTATTTTTCATTCCTCTAATGCTCTGATGAAACACACAAATTTTATTTCTTTGGATACTGCTACAGACATTATGGCACTGTTCTGTTTTAATCTCTTTCAATACTCTCTGTCTGTAACCTGACTCTAACCTAAAAAATGTGTCCCTCTGACTCCAGTAATCACAGGTATTTTGTCTCGTGTGCATGTGCCCCCCCCCCCCCCCTACATTTTCTGCAAGAAGATCAACTAATCTATCCTTCCCCCTCCTATTCAGGTGCAGGCTATGACTAGTGTAACCCCACCTCCCAATTGCATCAACAGGCACAGTACAGATATGAGATTTAGTTTCTGCCAACAGTAACCCCCCCCCCCCCCCCCAGCTCACTGTTAACATGGTTGACAGCCATATTAACCCAGGGCTGGTCATGTCGCTGCAAAACATTCACAAACCCCACACAAATGTGAGCTGTTGTTGCTCCTATTACATCGAGGCCACACCTAATACTATAGTCTGAATTGCTAGCCATGCTGTTTCCTGCTCCTCCTACTATAAGAACATGGTCCTCACCATCAAAATCTTTGCACAAGGCCCCTAGGTTTTCTGCAACCTGTCTAAGATTAGCACTAGGTTTCACAATGCTTGTGACCTGGTACTCGACTCCTAGCCTATCCTGTAGCAACTGGACTACACCTCTCCCGTGACTGCTACCTAACAGCAGAACTCTTTTCTTTCTGCTTGACTTTACTCCTGACCTAGCCTTACCAATTGTTAGTGTGAGTCTGCTTCACCCTACTTTACTCAAAAACTGTTTGAGGCTCTTCTACTTCAGGTAACAAATCAAACTGTTTGCTCACTGGAATCTGAAAAGTGATTTCTGAGGTTTTCTCCTTCTGACTTTGACTTGTTACCTGTTCCCAGCTCCCACTGTCTCTTTCCCCCTTCAACCTGTCTAACTGAAAGTATACCATCCATCATTGTTATGCCTCAGTTCAGACATATACTCATAGACCTGGGATTAATATAGCCTTAGCTTTGTTATTTAATGGTGCATTCTAGGGAAATATAGTGTGTGAAATGACTTTAAAATCCTTTATGTTGTTTTTACAACTTTTCTAACATGGGAATTCAGTACCATTCAGATCTGTACTTGGGTGGCAGCTACATTCTTGCTAAGTACTTCAGTTACCATTTCACCATTTAATTGTGATTACAAGCATCACCATGGTGGATTAAAGCACTTCGGTTTTGTCAAGCCCTTAAAATCTTAGATTTGAAAAATGATTCTTCTCACCATTTTCTTTCACCACTCATATTCCAGTAATAGCTACCCGCACCCCCTCCACCCCACCCCAAAACAAAACAAAAGTGAAATTTAAAGTTTCACAACTAATTCTTCTGTTTTTAACAACACAACATTCATTTTTGTTTCCTTGACACCATTATACAGTGAGATACAATTCCTGATTCACTGATTTGTGCCTGACCTGTTGGATTCTGTTATTATGTATTTTGCCAGTGAGAGTGTCTTTGAGAACTATGGGCTTTCTCTATTTTTCTCTTTTGAATTTGTCATGGGAAACTTGGCATACTTTCATAGCTGCTGAATAGTTCTTTTTTAATAGAAATGCAACTTAGTTACTTCTTATACATCGTGAATAATTACCGAGGTTGCTACCCACATAGCTGACTGTTACACCATCGTTGGATTAGGTGGTACTTCATCCAGTCCAGATAACACTAGCTGTAGGACATAATAGTACATTAGCATAATACTGAAATACTGAAAGGAATGTTCCCCACAGATGAGGCTATTAAAATCCTTATTATCATCGGCCAAAGTGTTTACAACAAAGTGCCAGACTTTGAAGCACTCCTAAATAGCAGAGACACTCACATAATACTATGTACACAAAACTGGCTAAAATCTGATACTGAAAACAGTGATATTTTTGAAGTAAATTTAAGTGTATATTAACGAATACAGAAACTGAAGTGGTGTATTCCTTGCAGTAGACTGGGATTCTGGATATGGATTGTAATATACGTAATAAACAGTTCCCAAGTTTTCTGTATACACATATATTTTACCATAAAGACTGACACACATGAACACTACATGGCGTACAAAGGCAGACTGAATTAAACATGGTGACTCGATAGAGCAGTTAATATTCTAAAGACTAATCTGTGTGGTCAGTGTGACCTATCGACGCCACATAGCCCCTCCCCGCAGTACGGAGTACGGGCTATGAGACCTGTGGGGAGGTCTTGTGGGTGTCAGCGTGAGTGGTGCGAGGCGGCAGGCGCACAACCGGAAACTCAATCTCCATCGGGTCGGCATGCGATGGTGCCGAGGGCGGCCACCAGTCCAACCTGTAATCCGAAAACCAGTGGGCGGGGAATGATGCGTCGGCCAACTCGGGAGTAGCGGTATGGGTGAGGAGGCAGCATGTGAGCATGCCTTCCCTGAATGCAGACTGAGCCGTCCAAAGAAATGAAAGCTCGAAAACGTGACAGGTCGCATTCTTGTAGGAGGGACAAGCTGTGCACTTTCTTGACGGTGAGTTCCTCAGCGAGGGTCAGGTCTGTGCAGTCAGTGAGCAGTACAAGCGCATGATTATCTAACACCATAATCGACACATTGACGACGCGGGCAGGTGGTACGTTGCAGCACAAAACGAAGGACAGGGCATCCATGTCTCTAGTACCTGAAATGTGTTCAAAACCTGTGAATGCGGATGTTGATGACATGCCTGAGGAACCTGTGAACTGCTGTGGTGAATCATTGGAGAATACCCAACAGTAGGTTGAATGGACTCGTTAGTGGGTTTGTCAAAAGAACATGTGCTCAGGCAGTCTGACTTAGGGGTGTCGGAGTCCACGAAGGCAACCTTGAGCCTTTGTAGAGAAACTTTTTGCGGGTGATCTTTTATCATAATGTTGAACGTCGTCTCACCCCTCTGGAATACTTTGAAGGGGCCAAGGTAAGGGGGTTGTAAGGGCTGTCTGGCAGAGTGACAGAGTCGTCTCTGAGCATGATGTGTGAGCAAGAGCTGAGTGCGGTTGGCATGTAAGTGTCAGGTGGGGAATGGCTGACAGGTGGGGGTAGCCGGGTGTTTCTAAAGTGTGCACGCATCCTTCCAATAAAGTCTGGGAAGGAGGGGGAATCCTCAGGATCATGGGGGAGAATTAGTTCCCCAGGTAAAACTGGGTTTTTGCCAAAATCGAATTTGGAAATCGTCCCATGTAAATCTGGTTTAAATGTAGAACGTAGGCCTAGCAACACCCAAGGAAGTGCCTCAGACCAGAGACAGTCATGAAACCTGAGTGCAGTTTTAAGGGTGCGGTGCCATCGTTCCACCAACCCGTTGCTCTGCGGGTGGTAGGCTGTCATATGGATTTTTCTAATACTGCAAAGAGTACAGAGAATCGTAAAAAGCGCAGATTCGAACTGTCGACCCTGGTTGGTTGTGACGGTGGACGGACAGCCGAAACTAGTGATCCAAGAAGAAACGAATCCTTTGGCCACAGTTACTGCTGTGATGTTGGGTAAGGGGACGGCTTCCACCCAATGAGACATTCGGTCTATTGTGGACGCCAGGGTGGGTGAGATTATGCAAGGCATCGAAAACCTGTCGACACAGTGTGGGCAGGAGCAAAGGCCGCAGAATGCCCGTAGAAGAGTCGCACCACACTTTGTCCAAAATGCCAGGGAACTTAGCCTTGGTAAACATGAGTGAAGACTGCAGGTCCGTGAGCAGAACCTGAGTGCTCTTGTCTAAAGCCTGTAGAGCGGCGAGGTCGGATAAATCGACAATACTTGAAACGGGATTGATCCGTGAGAGGAAATCAGCGGGGATGTTCTCCGTGCCTTTGATATAGCATAAGTCCGTAGTAAATTGAGAGACCAGGTCGAAGTGACAGAACGTCGAGGGGGAGGATATTCTGTTGGGTTGCAGAAGGCATCTGCCAGCGGTTTGCGATCAGTAAGAATAAAGAAAGGACAGCCCTCGATGTCAGTGCGTAAATGTTTGATGGCCTCATACACCACCAGGAGCTCTCTATCTATAATTGTGTTGTGTCATTTCGTCAGTGATGGAAGAGACTGTGAACTGCACATGAGTCTGAGTAACGTTCTGACATGGAGTTTTGAGACATGTGGGGCACAATGAGGTGTAGCCATTAGTGTGAGTGGGAAAAGGCAGCATGAAAGTCACGTGCCTATTATGCGAGCGCAGTGTGTGCTTGTTTGTAGAGGTCGGCAGCGCATGCAGCATGTAGTGGAGTGGGGCACGCAGCGACTGTCTGATGTTAACTTTGCCCTGTGTAACCACCGCGGGCGCGAGAGGCACTGGTGTCGCAAGAGGGAGAGCGATGGCCGCCAAGTTGCTTGGCTGTCACGTGGGAGAGGGGGAATGTTTATCAGCAAGCGGGGTGGCTGCCTACTTACAGGGCACGGTCGTGCAGCGTGAGCGACTGTTATTAGAGACACTTTTTGAAACACGAGGCACTGTGCATAGTAGGCACTTGGGTGGTACGGAGGTCACGGAATGCAAATCGTCACACACAGTACGGATGAGCCGAATGTGGCGGTGGCAGTGACTGTGATAGCGGGGGAGGCTTGTTCTTGTTGATCTGTTCTGTGACGTAAACCAGGACATATGGAGCGTGGACGAGTCTTGAGTGTTCGGACAGAGGAGAGACCGAACGAGTACTGCCTGGCGGTGTAGAAGGCATGGAAGTGGAATGGGCCCTGCCCCTGCCTGCAGACAGCTGGTAAACAGGAGGTATTGTGTCACACAGCGATGGGGGATGAGCTGGGTGTTTCTGGCGCAGGAGCGCATACAGCTGATCAGCGATTCATAATCAAGAACCACTCAAAAGAGTGCGGCAGTAGGTGTATCTGTAGGTCGGTAGGTAACTTGGCAGACCATACTGCCCACAGAGTGACATCTGGCATCGTGTGTTCACTCAGGAGTAAACTGAGGCGGCGCCAAAGTTTTGACGGAGTGTGGTCCCCCAGGTGCTCCTCATACAGAATCTTGATTATCAATTCCTCTGGTGAGCAGGCTAGTCGGTTCAATATCGTTTTCTTGGTGAACTCGTACTTCAGTGGCGGTGGAGGCGAAAGTAGGATATCACAAATTAAATCCGAGTGGTCCTAAAGGTGAGTGACCAAACATAGGACCTTGGAGTTGTTATCACTCACCTGATGCAGCTCGAAGAGGTGCTCCACCAGTGTGAACCATGAAACTGGATTGTCCTCATATAGGGTAGGTAGCTTGGGTAGGCAGCCTGGAGGTGGAGACGAAGGTGGCTTCAGCGTGTCTTGGAAGGCCTGCAGTCCCGCTGCACAAGAGTTCATGCTGGGATCCAGCATCATCGGAGAGGAAATGTTACTAGCACATACGTTCAGAACAATGGCTGGTTGTAATGTCTCTGAAAAAGCCCAAAAACACAACGCAGCAGGCACAGTCGGTACCATGGGAGTGAACGCACGAGCTGCGCATAATGAGGGCCCATAAAGTGGACCAGAAATTGCAGGAGTAGTACTGACATTGTCCAACTCAGAAAGATTGTGGAAGGCCGGCGCAGCAGATGCAGGCGGTACTGCGGAAAGAGCAAGTGGTTGTATGGTCGGAATCGAGGCCTTCCCGTGCGTGAGGGCGGGTAGGGAGGGGGGGGGGGGGGGGGAGGTTGGCTTAAAGTGGCAACAGCGAGAGTTTTCCGCACACACTGGCCATGCACCCTTCGTGGTAGGATACTGGTGAAACCTTAGTCATAGTACAACGTTGCTGGGTGAAGAGGCTATGTTGGGTGCACTTGTACCCACGTGGTCGTGAAACTAGGCCGCCAATCCAGTGGTTTGTTATGGCAAACTGGATGCATAAAAATGTTTGTTACTGATTTGTGACAAAGGCGAGGCTGGCGTAGCCTGGTAATAGTTGACTGCATGTGCATTTTGCACAAATGCCGGTGTTACAAATGGCACTACTGTAACCGATGTTTTGGCATGTAGAAGATCAAAGCACGTTTGTGAATTTCGGTCCCTTTGAACTTTGTACAAGTGATCGATCGTCACATTATTTAACAGATATTCCACTTGTGCATAATCCGTCGTAACAAAGCCTGAGTCCATTGTTTGAGGTAACTGCGTAACACTCGGTCGTTGTGGAGTTGCTAAAGTAGAGGTTATCCTCGTCGAAGATCATAGATCATTGTGCATTAGCTGTGAAATAACTGACAGTGGAGGGTTGTGTTGGCCTGGTCATATGAGCTGGGCTTCCAAATCTTCGTAAAGGATGTTCGATGATGTAGCCATGGCATCGGACGTGAAACCTGTTGATTCTATACGACTGGCGCTGAAGTCGTGGAAGACGTAGAAAGTTTTGTCCAGGGTCACCAATATGGGATTCTGGATACGGATCGTAATATACGTAACAAACAGTTCCCAAGTTCTCTATATACACATATATTTTACCTTAAAGACTGATACACGTGAACACTGCATGAAGTGCAAAGGCAGACAGAATTAAACATGGCGGCTTGTCAGAGCAGTTAATATTCCAAAGATTGTAATTTGTGTGGTCGATGTGACCTATCGATGCTACAAAACCATTTAAATAGAAACTGAAGTTCCCTGTAAGTGTTCAGGCAAGACTCAGTATCAAGAGTGGGCATAAACTTGTTGTTGGATCATTCTATTGACCATAAAACTCACCCTCAGATTTAATTTCATAGTTTGATATGGTTTTATCATGTGACACTCAGCTGGGATAATTACAGTTTCAGTGGGGGAGAAAAGGCATCCTGTATAATAATACTTAATGCTTTCTTGGAAAACTACTTAGAACGGATAGTTTGGAAGCCTATTCTTGACAGAAATTTATTAGATCTAATGGCAACAAATAAATTTGATGCCTTTGGTGATATTCAGACTGAAGCTGGTCTCAGTGACAATGAGGCAGTTTTAACAACAATGTTTAACGAAGTACAAAGAGCAACTAAAACAAGTGAAAAGATTTACATCTTCAGTAAATTAGATAAAGACGCAGCAGTGTTGTATCTCAAGGACACACTCGAACATTTAACTCTGGACAGGGGCACAGAGAGTAAATTTCAGACAAGTTTAGAAGAATAGTTGACCAAGCACTGGATATGTATATACCTGGTACAACATTTCATGATGGGAGCAGCTCTCAGTGTTATGCAATCTGTGTAAAGAAACATCCTAAGAAACAGCAACTTCTGTGTTATAGGTGTAAAACAAAATATAAGACTCCAGTTAGAAGGATACTAAGTGAAACATGTTTGCCTGTCAAAAGCGCATTGTCTACCATAGAAGAATCTTATCAAAAGATCTCTCAGAAAAGTCAGAGATATTCTAGTAAAGTCAGACTGTCAGTAGCACTTAAGTTAGTGTTCAGGCACTTGTGGATGACACAGGAAATGAAAAAAACAAGAGTAGAAAATCAAAAGTGGAAATACAGGGGAGGACCAGCAAGTATTTCCCCTTTAGTATCAGTGACAATGAGAAACAGCTCAAGTCACAAAAACTGAACAAGGCCTCATGGACCAACAAAATTCTTATTGAATTCTATCAAGAATTTTCATCCGAGTTAGCCTCTCTTTTAAACATAATCTTCTGTGTCTCCTTAAAACTACCATCCAATATCATTGATATCCATCTGTTGTAGACTGTTTAACATATTCTGAGCTCCAGTATAATGAGGTACCTCAAACAGAAAGATCTCCTCTATGCCAACCAGCATGGATTCCAAAAACATTGGTCATACGAAACCCAACTTGCATTTTTCTCACATGACAACCTGAAAGCCATACATCAAAGTAGTCTGGTAGCTGCAGTATTTCTTTACTTCTGAAAAGCATTTGACTCAGTGCTATACCAGTGTTTGGCAAAAAAAGTTTGATCATCTGGAGTATGAAATTTGTGACTGGATTGTGATTTCTTGTTAGGGAGGATGTCGCATACTGTCTTGCATGGAGAATCATAGACAGAAGCAGAAGTACTGGAAGATGATTCAGGAGTAAAGCTTGTTTTCATTTTTTGCCAAGTGTCATATTTCATCTGGGTAGCCAATCTCATTCCTTGATGGTTCATCTGGGTAGATAATGACAATCAACTGCACTCCTGAAACATCATCTACCAGGAAAATTTCAAGATCCACATCAGAGGTAAAAGTAACTTTAGACATACCCAGGAGTGTGTATTTGGAGCCTTGCTGTTCATATTATATATTAATGATGTGGTAGATAATATTAATAGTAACCTCATAATTTTTGCAGATTCTATAGTTATCTATAATGAAGTGCTATCTGAAGAAATCTACAAATATTCTTTCACGTTTTGATAGGATTTCAAAGTGGTGCAAATTAGTGGTAGGTTGCTTTAAATGTTCAGGGATTTAATAACATGCACTTCACAAACTGCAAAATTTGGGTACCCTTTGGCTACAACTGCAATGAATCACAGTTGGAAACTGTCTACCCATTCAAATACATGGGTTTAACAATTTGTGCGAATATGGAAGGATACTGGGAAAATACAGTCAGTCTATTTACATGGGGTAGTGAATATAAACAAAGAAGGGCACCATGAATGGTCATAGGTTGGTAGACCCACAAGGGAAAGCTATGTGAACGAAAATTCTGATGTGGCAGGCACTTGAAGACAGAAGTCAGCTACCACGCAAAAGCTTACTTATAATGTTTCAGGAACCAGAATCAAGTGAGAAATTTAGAATATGCTTCAGCTCTCTCTGTTTGGCACCACAGGAACTGCAAAGACAAACTTAGACTAACTACAGCATATGTATAGACTTTAAACAGTCATTATTCCTGCATGCAACATGTAAATGAAAAGGGAAGAAGGGCTAAATGTCATACAGTGGGAAGTACCTTCTCCCATGTTCTTCATTGTAGTTTGCAGAATATGGGTGCAGATCCAGATGAAGGTTTCAATTATCTGGAATATTATCTTGAAATTTTTTTTTCCCCATATAAGTTTACAAGCTTTCGTGGCCACCATTGATGAAGATAAAATATTCTAGGATGTTAGGCCACATCATGTTCCTCTTCAGCAGAACTGTACAGAAAAATGGTATACAGACCACAATTTTCAGTCACAACAAAATAAAAGACTTTTTCCAGTGCAAAAGGGACATTCCTAACACCTCCAACCTGCAGAAGTCTGGGAAGTGACATGTGGCTGTGACAAAATGGGAAGGATTGTAAAAGAACATATTAAAGAACATAGACACCACTTCCAGTTAAAACAGAGTGTAAAATCTATGGTATTGGAACATCAGGAATACTATGGGCAAGACACTGATTTCAATAATGTTCATGTTCTGGCCAAGAAAGCCAACATTTCAGAAGAAAGCACATCTAAGAAGTGATTAAGACTTCCAAGAATAAATGTAACTTCAATAGAAATGACACAGGCTTTTGCTTTGTAACTTCCCACCACCAAGGAAGTAAATACACAGCCACGGTGCATGAGGAACTCAATGACCAGCACGCCATCTCTGCAGCATGACAATAATATTTTGATATACATGCCACCTATCATGTTCTGTTTATTTTGCTTTCTATTCAGTAACAATGTTCCTCCAATAGTAACCAAAAGAATTTTATACAATAACCCCAATTCTTCAGCATAAGTACAGGAAATCTCCCTTTTATAATTGAACGTGACACTGGTCCTAGATGTTATTCAGCAAACCGTGAACACCAGAAGATCCTGAAGAATATCTCAGCAGCGGGGTCAAAACATGAGTTGGGTGGAAGAAATTGAAGAGGAACGTAACACAGCCTAACATCCTAGAAGATTTTTCCTTCACCTGTTATTTGTTGGCATTTATGAATCTGGCTTACATAAATATTAAACAAATAGAAGTTGGAAAGAGTAACTACTTAGTACAACTGACAAAGCAGCAATTATGTTTTTCTTTTTCTAAGTGGCTCCTTATTTTTTTATTGGATTATGTTCATTTATAGCTTTTTAAGCACAAAGGGGGGTAGCAGATTATTTATATTTAATTTTTAATATAGCCTCAAAAGCAGTTTCTCATAGTTTGTTCTCTCTGTTGATGTATGCACTGACTTGTTCCAAATGCATTAATAGTGTTTTAATTATGGGCTCTTCGCAATACAATGTATGCATGAATGAATCAGCCTCGTTCAGATTTGTGATAGCATTATGGTCTTCTGTGAAATTTGCTGTTGGACATCAGAGCATGTTGTTTTTTTTTCTCTGTTCCATTTAGCTACCCAAGAAACAATAGTTATAATGAAGCCATGAGGTCCAGACATTCTTTTATAAATCTTATTGTCACTCAGAGACTAATGCTGGATGCAAAACATTAATTATTTTCTGGTAGAATGGGTCGACAGCTTCTACAAATTTTTAGAGGATTTCATCTTGAATTTGGCTGTTAAAATTGTAACAGCTGAAAGCAAGATAAAATCCTTTACAAAAGATTAAGATTGCATACATTCAACTTCTGTGGTATGTGGTTTATGTCTCCACACTGTAATGACTTTTTTGTTGCTGAAGGTGCAGCTAGTGAAGAAGAGGTGTCTTACACCACAAACACTAATTAATATTTTTGTGATAATGTAAAGTGCTGTGTGCAACTATTGCTTTTTTCTAAATCTGTTCAAATAACACTTTGCAAGAAATGATCAGCAATCTTGATATTTTCCCTCATATCTTCCAGCACACACACACAACTAATAACTTTTTCAACAAGAACTGATGAGCTGCTGGGAAAAGGCCTGTGCTAAACTTTTCTTCGCCTTATAGTCTTCCACTACACAGATCCATGTTGCTCTTGTATGTTTTTTGTACTCCAACCTCTTTCCATAAGGTCTCTGTATCAGTCTTTTCTTATCTGTTGGAATGCAAAAAACTTACTTGTTCCTTTTATACCTGCCTCTATTTGGTTTTGATTACATACATAATTTAGTAATTCACTACAGTTTTCTTCCTTATCTGTTTGTTTGTTTCACACATACATCTCTCAGTTGCTTGATGTTTGATGCTCTGTTTTTGGATGTTTTTCACATTCAAAGTCCATATTTTAACTTACTGTAAACTTTCCTTTCCAGACACACTGAAAGTTTAAGTTTGAAAACCCTGACCAAACAAATCCAGGACATTTGTACTCTTCTGTTATTTTCTTGTGGTATCCCCATATCCAATTGTTGTTTTGGTGTCTCTGTGCAGTCACTGTTATCAAGTGCCCAAAATACAAAACTCATCAACTAAGTCTATGGTTTCATTGTTAATTTGTATTATTTTCTTTGCAATATATTGATTATGTATGATGTTAGTCTTATTGTAATCGATTTTCAAGGTGACTTTCCAAAGAGCTTTATTATGTTACCTCATTAACAGGTGAAGTTTATCAGCAATAGAGAATAACAGTGTAGCATCGTCAGTGAAGCAAAGATGACTCAAGTATGTTCCATTAACATATATTATGTCTTGATTTTTACCATTAAAGGATTGGAACATTTCATTTTGGACTCCTGACAATATTTTTGCAAAACAAAATTAACACTCAAAAATCAGAACTATTATTACTCAAGAAAGAAAATACTGATACGAAGAATTGCAAAATATGCAGTTGTGTGAATCGTGGAAGTGGAAAACATAACCTCAAGACCACTTTTAGTGATAGGTCTATAAATAATCCAGATCAGTCCAATTCACAAAGAGACAAAGTAAAAATGCATCTATAGCAAGTTTAGAGCAAGTCCAATTTAAAAACAAAAATTTTGGCAAGCTTAGTGATATTTCACAAGATTCCACAAATGTGTCTCAATCAGTTTGTAATGATGTAGGCCTGCAGTTAAACAGCACAAACTCGGAAAATAAATACAAGTGGTGCAGTGTTACTTGCAAGAAAAAGAAAATTAATCCTCAAAGTAAGGTTTCTGTAAATGGGAAAGAAGAATTTCTCATTATAGGAGGCTCCTTACTTAAAAATATCATTGTGCCAAATTCAAAAGTTGATGTGCATCCAGGCATTAGACTGGATCAAGTAAACAACCATTTAAAAAACATTGCTACTAACAAAAAAAGTGTCAAAGTGAAGTCAAGTTACAAGGGCGTATTCATGCTCATTGGGACAAACTCTGTTCAACACAGCAGTGATGCTGAAATCATTAGTGAATCTCTAAATTTGATTCATACTGCCAAATCTTAGTATAGTAACTCAAGGCTGCTAGTAAGTGATATTTTGTGCAGGAGATTGGTGAGTGATTCTTACATAGATAAAATAAACAATGGAATTAGGAACCAGCATGATAAACTTGGCATGGTATTTATAAACCCATACAAATTTATAAGTAGCAAATGTCTGGGTACAGAAGGCATACATCTAAATAGGCTAGGCTCAGTGACTCTGAGTAAAATGTTTTTGGACGTTCGTAAAATCATCAATAATCAGGGATATTGACAAAGTGTGGAACACATGTTAAAACAAAAGAATCAACTGAAAATAAAATATATAGATATAGTCCAACAAATGATTTACTTCAAAGCATTCAAAGCAGTGATAAACATTTTCTAATGCATTGGAACATAAATGATATAGCCGCAGATTTTTGTAACCCAAGTTATTCAAAAATTGATGAACTTCAACTTTTACTTTCAGAATGTTCAAATTTAAAAATTGTATGTTTAAACAAACATTGCCTGACAAAAGGAAGTATAGGGATTCCAAACAAAACTGAACATTTTACAGTTGGCAGTAGATTTTGTAGAGCTAACAGATCTCGTGGGGGCAGTTGCATCCTTCTAAATGACTCAATAAATTTTAGAGAGAGAACTGAGTTCAGTTGTTTTAATGAGGAAGGTAATTTTGAAAGTTGTGCTGTGGAGCTAATTGATTTAAATACTGTAATTGTATCTCTGTACAGAATTCCTGGAAGTGATGGAACAAAATTCTTTTTATCCAAATTTCATTGTTTATTAGGAAGACTACAGAAAGACAGAAAGAAAAAAAAATGTAATTACAGCAGACTTTAATATAAATGTATTAAATAATAATAATGACACTGTAAATTTTTGTGACTTAATTCAGAAAATGCTTTTAATTTAAACTTCACCAAATGTACTAGAAGAAATAGCCATTCTGAAACATATATTGACAATATTCTGACAAATTATCAGTTTGAGGATGGAAGCAACTTTAGATTTAGGCATATCAGATCTTTCAGCACTGCTCATAGAGCTTCCAAAAATATGGAAACCAGAATATGTGAAAACATGTTTTAAAAGGAAATTTAGCAAAGAGAATGTAAATATATTTTCTAACAAATTGGGAACTATAAACTAGTGTGAGTTAAGTGAAAAAAATTTCTAAACTGTTTCCTAGATGTTTTCAATGAAACTTTTCTGCCTCAAACTAGGTGAGAGAGAGTGGCCAATAAAATAAATTGGATTACAGGAATAAAAAGTTTCTAGTGCCAGGAAAAGACATTTTCAAAATGAGTTGAAACATAACAAAAATACTGCCTTTGTGGGGTATATAAAGAGATATAAGAATATATTCAATAAAGTTGTACAGGCAGCAAAAAAATTGGTTAACAACCTGCATATTAGCAAACATGAAAATAGATCAAAGGCAGTTTGGGGTGTCGTCAAATGTGAGTTGGGAATAAAGAACAAGTGCCAAGAATTGCCCAAATAAAAATTAAAAATGATATAATTATAGAACCCTTTCAAATGTCAAACTGTTTTAATGATTTCTTTATAAATGTGGCAAAATCAGAAGTAGATATCACAGCTCACCAGGACAAGGTAGATGTCAACTTTGTAAATATAAAACAAAATGCAAGCCTTAAAACATTCAAAAGACTTATCCCAAAAGATGTAGAAGATGCTATAGTGTCTTAAAAAAACAAGAAGCCAGCTGGGTGGGATGAAATTCCAACCACTGTAGTCAAGGCTGTTTCTAACATCATTTCTCATCCATTGGCTAAAATTATTAATCAGTCATTTGAGGAAGGATATTTCCCAGGTGTGTTAAAATATGCTGAAATAAGACTACTGTACAAAAAAGGCTCACCAGATAACGTGGGAAATTACTGCCCTATTTCCCTGCTGCCATTTTTTGCTAAGGTAATGGAAAGTATTACTGCAAAACATCTTGAAAACTTTCTTATAGAAAACAATAGTCCCTGCTGCCAGTTTTTGCTAAGGTGATAGAAAGGATTGTTGCAAAATGTCTTGAAAACTTCCTTATAGAAAACAATATTATAGTCAAAAATCAATGTGATTTCAAAAGGGGAAAAATACAATAAATGCTATCAGGGAATTCACGGAAAAGATAAGCTCTGCTTTAGTCAAGGGTAAAAAGGTCACAGGTATTTTATGTGATTTAATGAAAACTTTTGACTCGGTCAATCACTTACTACTTCTACACAAGCTAGAGAGGTATGGGATCATGGACAGAGCATTTCAGTGGTTCAGGTCTTATTTGTCAGAAAGAAAACACAGAGTTATTCTAAATTCAAATGGGAAAAAAAATCATTCTTGGACTAGAAAAAGATTTGTACAGGGCTCAGTTTTAGGGCCTTATCTTTTTCTGCTGTACATAAATGATTTACCTTTAAACATTGATGTTCACTTAATTTTATTTGCAGATGACACCTCAGTTTTAATTGAATATTACAGTTTAGAACAAATTCATGATACTGCCTGTTAGTCAGTGGCTGGTCTTCCTGAGATGTCTGGACAAGAGCAGAGGGTGGGACTGCTTGTCATTGGGAGCTCCAGTGTTAGGCAGGTGATGGAGCCCCTTAGGGATATGGTAGCTAAGGACATGAAGAAAGCCAATGTGCACACTGTGTGCATACCGGAGGGAGTCATCCAAGATGTGGAAAGGGTCCTTCCGGATGCCATGAAAGGTACAGGGTACAGCCAACTGCAGGTGGTGGCTCATGTCAGCACTAATGACATGTGTCGCTATGAATTGGAAGAGATTCTCTCTGGTTTCGAGCGGCTGTCTGAGGTGGTGAAGACTGCCAGTCTTGCTAGCGAGATGAAGGCAGAGCTCACCACCTGCAGCATCATTGACTGGACAGACTGTGGACATTTGGTACAGAGCTGAGGGGAGGGTCTGAATCAGGGCCTCAGATGGTTCTGTGACCGTGTAGGCTGCAGATTCCTCAACTTGTGCCATAGGGTGGTGGGGTTTCAGGTTCTGCTAAATAGGACAGGTGTCCACTACACACAGGAGGTGGCTACATGGGTAGCAGGGGCTGTGTGGTGCGGACTGGGCAGTTTTTTAGGTTAGACAGTCTCGGGAAAGATAAAACAGGGCTCCAGTCTCAAAGGGTACAGGGCAAAGAAACGACGAGAATTGACCAAGCAACAGTCGGTATTGTACTTGTAAATTGTTGTAGCTGTGTTGGAAAAGTACCAGAGCTTCAAGTGCTGATAGAAAGCACTGAAGTTGAAATCGTTATAGGAACAGAGAGCTGGCTAAAGCCAGAGACAAATTCTGCTGAAATTTTTACAGAGGTGCAAACCGTGTTCAGAAAGGATAGATTAAATAAAGTAGGTGGTGGTATGTTTGTGGCTGTTGGTAGTAGTTTATCTTGTAGTGAAGTTGAAATAGATAGTTCCTGCAAATTACTATGAGTAGAGGTTATACTCCATAATAATAATAATAATAATAATAATAGGTAGTAATTTAAGGAGATGGGACCTGGATAAACTGACTAAAGCAGAGGTTGTACAGAGTTTCAGGGAGAGCATAAAGTAACAATTGACAAGGAGGGGGGAAAGAGATACAGTAGAAAAAGAATGGGTAGCTTTGAGGGATGAAGTAGTGAAGGCAGCAGAGGATCAAGTAGGTAAAAAGACAAGGGCTAGTAGAAATCCATGGGTAACAGAAGAAATATTGAATTTAATTGATGAAAGGAGAAAATATAAAAATGCAGTAAATGAAGTAGGCAAAAACGAATACAAACGTCTCCAAAATGAGATCAACAGGAAGTGCAAAATGGCTAAGCAGGGATGGCTAAAGGACAAATGTAAGGATGTAGAGGCTTATTTCACTAGGGGTAAGATAGATACTGCCTACAGGAAATTTAAAGAGACCTTTGGAGAAAAGAGAACCACTTGTATGAATACCAAGAGCTCAGATGGAAACCCAGTTCTAAGCAAAGAAGGGAAAGCAGAAAGGTGGAAGGAGTATATAGAGGGTCTACACAAGGGCGATGTACTTGAGGACAATATTATGGAAATGGAAGAGGATGTAGATGAAGATGAATTGGGAGATATGATACTGCATGAAGAGTTTGACAGAACATTAAAAGACCTGAGTCGAAACAAGGCCCCGGGAGTAGACAACATTCCATTAGAACTACTGACAGCCTTGGGAGAGCCAGTCCTGACAAACCTCTACCATCTGGTGAGCAAGATGTATGAGACAGGCAAAATACCCTCAGACTTCAAGAAGAATATAATAATTCCAATCCCCTGTTGACAGATGTGAAAATTACCAAACTATCAGTTTAATAAGTCACGGATGCAAAATACTAATGCGAATTCTTTACAGACGAATGGAAAAACTAGTAGAAGCGGACCTCGGGGAAGATCAGTGTGGGTTCCGTAGAAATGTTGGAACACGTGAGGCAATACTGACCCTACGACTTATCTTAGAAGCTAGATTAAGGAAAGGCAAACCTACGTTTCTAGCATTTGTAGACTTAGAGAAAGCTTTTGACAATGTTGACTGGAATACTCTCTTTCAAATTCTGAAGGTGGCAGGGGTAAAATACAGGGAGAAAAAGCTATTTACAATTTGTACAGAAACCAGATGGCAGTTATAAGAGTCGATGGACATGAAAGGGAAGCAGTGGTTTGGAAAGGAGTGAGACAGGGTTGTAGCCTCTCCCCAATGTTATTCAATCTGTATATTGAGCAAGCAGTGAAGGAGACAAAAGAAAAATTCGGAGTAGATATTAAAATCCATGGAGAAGAAGTAAAAACGTTGAGGTTCGCCGATGACATTGTAATTCTGTCAGAGACAGCAAAAGACTTGGAAGAGCAGTTGAACGGAATGGACAGTGTCTTGAAAGGAGGGTATAAGATGAACATCAACAAAAGCAAAAACAAGGATAATGGAATGTAGTCAAATTAAGTCGGGTAATGCTGAAGGAATTAGATTAGGAAATGAGACACTTAAAGTAGTAAAGGAGTTTTGCTATTTGGGGAGCAAAATAACTTATGATAGTCGAAGTAGAGAGGATATAAAATGTAGACTGGCAATGGCAAGGAAAGCATTTCTGAAGAAGAGAAATTTGTTAACATCGAGTATATATTTAATTTGGGTTTGGGTTTTGGGTTGTTTGGGGAAGGAGACCAGACAGCGAGGTCATCGGTCTCATCGGATTAGGGAAGGAATCGGCCGTGCCCTTTGAAAGGAACCATCCCGGCATTTGCCTGGAGCGATTTAGGGAAATCACGGAAAACCTAAATCAGGACGGCCGGACGCGGGATTGAACCGTCGTCCTCCCGAATGCGAGTCCAGTGTCTAACCACTGCGCCACCTCGCTCGGTATATATATATTTAATTGTCAGGAAGTCGTTTCTGAAAGTATTTGTATGGAGTGTAGCCATGTATGGAAGTGAAACATGGATGATAAATAGTTTGGACGAGAAGAGAATAGAAGCTTTTGAAATGTGGTGCTACAGAAGAATGCTTAAGATTAGATGGGTAGATCACATAACTAATGAGGAGGTACTGAATAGAATTGGGGAGAAGAGAAGTTTGTGGCACAACTTGACTAGAAGAAGGGACCAGTTGGTAGGACATGTTCTGAGGCATCAAGAGATCACCAATTTAGTATTATAGTGTGGCGTGGAGGGTAAAAATCGAAGAGGGAGACCAAGAGATAAATACACTAAGCAGATTCAGAAGGATGTAGGTTGCAGTAGGTACTGGGAGATGAAGAAGCTTGCACAGGATAGAGTGGCATGGAGGGCTGCATCAAACCAGTCTCAGGACTGAAGACCACAACAATAATTGGCTCCTTCTACTGCCCCCCCCCCCCTCCTGACTCAGATGTTATAATAGGTGAACAGTTCAAAGAAAACTTGAATCTCATTACAAATAAGTACCCCACTCATACAGTTATAATTGGTGGAGACTTCAATCTACCCTCAATTTGTTGGCGAAAATACATGTTCAAAGGTGGTGGTAGACAGAAAACATCTTCAGAAATTGTACTAAATGCTTTCTCTGAGAATTACTTTGAACAATTAGTTCATGAGCTCACATGAATTGTAAATGGCTGCGAAATCACACTTGACCTCGTAGGCATAAACAATCCTGATCTAATAGAGCGTGATGATGGATACCGGGATTGGTGAACCCAAGGTCATTGTAGCGAGGCTCAAAACTGTATCAACTAAAACCACTAAAAATAAACTCAAAATATATCTATTTAAAAGAGCAGATAAAAATTCGCTTGATGCCTTCCTAAGAGAGAGTCACCATTCCTTTCAAGCTAATTATGTAAGTGTAGACCAGATATGGCTCAAATTCAGAGATACAGTATTGACAGCAATAGATATATTCATACCGCATAAGTTAATAAGAGACAGGACTGATCCACCATGGTACGCGTCAGAACACTGTTGCAGAAGCAACGAAAAAAGCATGCCAAATTCAGAAGAACGCAATATCCCCAAGACTGGCTAAGTGTCATGGAAGCTCGAAATTTAATGCGGACATCAATGTGAGATGCTTTTAATAGTTTTTCCAATGAGACATTGTCTCAGAATATGGTAGAAAACCCAAAGAGATTCTGGTTGTATGTAAAGTACACCAGTGGCAAAAAACAGTCAATACCGTCACTGCACGATAGCAATGGAAATGTTACCGCTGATGGTGCCACTAAAGCAGAGTTACTAAATACAGTTTTCCATAATTCCTTCACAAAAGGAGATGAAGTAAATATTCCAGAATTCAAAACCAGAACAGCTGTTAGCATGAGTGACATAAGAGTAGATATCTTAGGTGTTGCAATACAACTCAAATCACTTAAGAAAGGCAAGTCTTCTTGTCCAGATGGTATACCAATCATGTTCCTTTCAAGTATGCAGACACAATAGTGCCTATGTTAGCAATCACATACAACCACTCACTTGATGAAAGATCTGTTCCTAAAGACTGGAAACTAGCACAGGTCACACCAATATTCAATAGAGGACATAGGAGTAACCCATTGAATTACAGGCCCATATCACTGACCTCAATTTGCAGTAGGATTTTGGAGCATATACTGTACTCAAACATTATGAATCACCTTGAAGAAAAAGACTTATTGATACATAACCAACAAAGATTCAGAAAATATCATTCTTGTACAACACATCTAGCTCTTTATTCCCATAAAGTAATGAGTGCTGTCGGCAAGGGAACTCAGATCGATACCATATTCCTAGATTTCCAGAAGGCTTTTGATATCGTTCCTCACAAGCGACTATTAATCAAATTGCTTGCATATGGAGTATTGTCTCAGTTGTGTGACTGGATTCATGATTTCCTCTCAGAGAGGTCACAGTTCGTAGTGGTAGATGGTAATCATTGAGTAGAACAGAAGTGATGTCTGGTGTTCCGCAAGGTAGTGTCATAGGCCATCTGCTGTTTCTGATTTACATAAATGATCTAGGTAATAATCTGAGCAGCCTCCTTGGATTGTTTGCAGATGACACTGTAATTTACCGTCTAGTTAAAATCATCAGACTATCAATTCCAATTACAAAATGATCTAGAGAGAGTTTCTGTATGGTGCAAAAAGTGGCAATTGGCACTAAAAAAGAAAAGTGCAAGGTAATCCACATGGATACTGAAATAAATCTGATAAATTTTGGGTATACAATAAATTGCACAAATCTAAGGTCTGTCAATTCAACTAAATACCTTGGAATTATAATTACGAGCAACTTATGTTGGAAAGACCACATAGACAATATTGTGGGGAAGGCAAAACAAAGACTGTGCTTTGTTGGCAGAACACTTAGAAGATGCAACAAACCCACTAAGACAGCCCACATTACACTTGTCTGTCCTCTGCTGGAATATTGCTGCATGGTGTGGGATCCTTACCAGGTGGGATTGATGGAGGACATCGAAAAAGTGCAAATAAGGCAGCTCGTTTCATGTTATTGCGCAACAGGGGTGAGAGTCTCACTGATATGATACGCAAGTTGGGGTGCAGTCACTGAAACAAAAACAGTTTTCCTTGCAGCGAGATCTATTTATAAAATTTCAATCACTAACTTTCTCTTCCGAATGTGAAAATATTTTGTCGACACCCACCTACGTAGGGAGAAATGATCATCATAGTAGAGAAATCAGAGCTCGAAAAGAAAGATTTAGGTGTTCCTTTCTCCCACGCACCATTCAAGAGTGGAATGGTAGAGAAGTAGTATGAAAAGGTTCGATGAACCCTCTGCAAGGCACTTAAGTGTGAATTGAATTGCCGAGTACCCATGTAGATGTAGATGTAGATATAATGGGGAACCTAGAATTATGGTTTCAGCAAAATGGATTAAAGATCAATGTCACAAAAACACAATTATTGCAGTTCAGTGCTAAAACATCATCAGTATCTCCCATAAAAATAGTGCACGGTGATCAGGAAATGACTCAAGCAAGTTAAGTAAAATTTCTATGTCTAAATCTTGACAAAAATTTAAATTGGAAGCCACTTATTAGTATACAAACTAAACAGCCTGGCTTATGTGATGAATGTCTTCTCTGGTTCCACCCTTATGGACAGCAGGAAGATAGTCTACCACAGCTACATTGAGACTATAATTTGATACAGAATAATTTTCTGGGGAAACTCTACGAACAGCTCAAGATTTCTTACACTTCAAAATAGAATAGTAAGAATCATGTGTTTAGTCCAAAAAAGAACATCATGTCACCCATTTTTTTAAAAAAATTAAAAATACTAACCATTCCTTCTCTGTACATCTACAAAATTTTTATTTTCATCTTTAAAAATCAAAACTCACTTGACAATTTTCATTTCGAATACAATTACAGTACTTGTCACAAAGACAGTTTCAAACTTCACTCTCATAACTGAAAACTTTATGCTCAAACACCATTTTACATGCGATTTAAAATTTACAATAAATTAAATAACACAAATCAGTTAAATATGGAGTTTGACCCACTAAAAAATTGTTATTTTATACACTAGTGGAAAAACGTTATTATTCAATTGAAGAATTCATGCAGGACAGTTTGGCAATTTGAAAAGAAAAGAAACAATAATGATTATGTATTGTATAATAAATTGTTAATATATTGTATAAATTGTATTGCAAGCTGCAAAATGACCATAAATGTTATACATGTTCTTTTTAAATTGTTCATGTGTAAAAATGCAGAAATGCCTGCCGAAATATGTTAATTTTTATAACCTTTCTCTCCAGAATAAAAATCTTTGATTTGTAACTGTTAGTTATGAGACAAATAAACTACATTCTACATTCCACATTCTATGTTCTATGGTATAGGCTTGCTGACTTCTCTTTCAATTATCAATTTATTGCTGACCTAGACTCTAAACAAAACTGTAGCATTAATGAACACCTTCTCCAGTGCCTTCAAATAGAATCAGTGCCATGTTCCTCTGTGGCTATTTGTACAGATTTTGTTGAACCTTGTAGCTTCCACAGGGATGGAAGTGGTTTGGTTGTCAGCTGCTAACATTTTCACAGTGAAAAGTAATTCTATTAAATATATATTTTTTTTTTTATTTCTGTGTCCAAAGAGCTGTATTTATTGCTTTGTAACCTAAATGCAAATCATTTCAAAGCCATTATCCTCCAACTTCAGTTGTCTGAATATTATTACAACATCAGCTGCAAGTAATTGTAAACATTGTTACTAGGATGTTAATTACTAGTAAACACAGCATATACATACATTTGATATACAATTGTCCTATATACTTAAAATTTATATTTAATGAGGTAAAAGCATAAAAGTTGAATATTTAATGTCAACTTATTAGCAGTCAAGTATAAACTATACTGCAGATCCATATTAGTGCTTGTAGGTAATATCTACAAAAAAAGGCTACATGAATCAGAATAATTATAATAGCGTTCCTCAGTTATTCTGCAAACAATTCTGTAAGTTGTTTTTTGCTAATTTTCCTCCAGCTTTAGTCTTTCCCATTGACACACCATCACCCAGCAGGCACACTTCCTTTCTTCATGCCTCAAAAGGCTTCACAGATCATCAGGTTTTACTTCCAGAATGTCATTATTTTCATTACTGACTATCAGTATTTCTGATTCATCTCTTAAACTATACAGCATTTGTAATGCTTGGTCAATTTTCTCTCTGTTTGTTCTTGTGCCATTTGTCATCTTACCTGCTGAAGTATGGTGTCTACCCAAAACAAGTTTCTGAGCTATCTTCTTCATACTCTTGTTGTTTCAAGTTTTTTCTCTTGCTGTGTTTTTACTATATATTCTTATATCCTCTCAAAGACATTTTCAAATAATTTTGTTTAATGTAGTGTATTTTATCATGACACTGGCACCATTTGCTTATAACTGTCAATTTCTCTTTAAGAGCAGACTGCCTCCATTTGATATTTTCTTTTCTTTCATTCCTCTCATTCCTGAAACATCTATAGCTGTTTCCACAAGTTGCCCTTTCATTTATGTTTGCATAGCATTCACTTCCAAGATGGCAAACTCATATTCCTTAAATCTGACTTACCTAGGTATCCATGTATAAATTCTCATAATCTACTTTTGCAGCTTCATTTCTAGTTAATATGTTGTAGCTTTGTATGTATTATTAATCTGCATCTTACGGGTCTATGGTTACTTGAAATACTATGGTGGCTTAGGGATTTCACAGTCTGTTCAATTTCTTTTTTGTTGGATAAAATATAGTCAGTTCAATTTGTTGCCTGCTGTGCCAATTTTCTGTTTGATTTCTTCTGAGAAGATATATTGACAACATATATTTCATTTTTATCAGCAAATTCTACTAACATATAACTGCTATAATTTGTTGTATCATATCTGATGTGTTTCACTAAAAAACTGTCATTTAAATTTTGTCCTACTTTTGCATTAGAATCCCTCGTCATGGTCTTTCAGTGGAATTCGCTGTCATTTATAAGTTTCAGTAGCTCTTCATAGATGTACTCCATCTCCTCATCAGAATGTGAACATGGTGGTGCACAGACCTGAATGATTTCCACAACATTTCTTTTATTTGTGTTTAAAAGCAGTCTTATTGTCCCTTATTTCTTCAATATCTGTAATATTGCTTTTAATTCCCTTGTTTGCAATAAAGCCTATACCTTAATTTTCTCCCAGCTCTGCTCTCTGCAGTAAAAAGATGTCTTCATTTTAATTCTATTTTCTTTTTGTTTTTTCATCACACTTTTGATAATCCTGTTATTTCCAATACAACATTGTTTAATCCCTCTTTCAACTCTAATGCCTTGTCTCCAGATCCTAGAGTTCTACAATTTATTGTCCTTACATAAAAACTAGTAGAAGCATCTGGGGTTCTAAGGTTCATGCTACTGCTGATTTAGGAAAGCTTTCTGTGACAATTTGTGGGTGTAGGAGTAGCTGAGAGTGACCAGTTTCTGGAGCTACTGCCTGACTCCCTCAGATCACCGCTCACAATATTCACCAAGGACACAACACCAATGTGCAAGGAACTTCCTTGTGCTCATAGGGACTCTGACAACTCTGTCCATAGTACACTGGCCTGCAAGTTCTAGAAGAGTTTCGCAGGACGCATAAACAGTGTGGCCACTGTGTAGGCTACAATAATGTGCTTTTGTTGCAAAAGAAATCAGCGAGGATCATCTCATTGAGGATCATTATCTCAAGCAAGAAAACCTACCATTATAAACCAATTTTTCCAGATTAGGATTTCTGGCTGTATTCAGACAATATATTTTCAACTGCCTCATTCATACAAAGGTAAATCATGAGACCTACAGAAAAAAAAGAAGTGAAGTTCATGAACACAGCCACACAATACAGGTGGTATAGACAGTCCGAGATGCCAATTAACTAAGACCCAAAACAGCTTTCCAATGGTAGCCCTAAAATTATTTACTGCAATACCTAAGAGTATTCAGTCATTACCAATGGAACCATTTACAACTAAAATTTTTTATAATTTAAGAGAGTGACCTTTGTAGTTCTGAAGAATTTTCCTCTGGTTTTCACCTGATCTGAAATTCAGTGCCGTGACAACAGCAGAAGTTCTGCTATGTAACTGCACTACATTGTAGCATTGATTTTATAGCTGTATAATACTGTATGTGTTGGGGGGGTAATATAAAGGGAGCAAAAGGTTATACACAACTTATACAGAAATCAAGTGGGAGTTATAAGAGGTGAATGGCATGAAGGGGAAGCAGTGGTTGAGAAGGAAGTGGGACAGAGTTTTAGCATATTCATGATGTTATTCAACCTGTACATTGAGCAGGCAGTAAAGGAAACCAAAGAAATTTGTGGAGAAAGCAATCAAGCTCAGAGAGAAGAAATAAAAACTTTGAGGTTTGCCGATGACATTGTAATTCTGTCAGTGGCAGCAAAGGAGTGGGAGGGCATTTGAACAGTATGAACAGTGTCTTAAAATGAGATTGTAAGATGAATGTTAACAAAAGCAAAACAAGGGTCATGGAATGTATTAAATTAAATCAGGTTATGTTGAGGGAATTTTTAAAAGTAGATAGTTTTGCTGTTTGGGCAGTGAAACAATAGTGACTGCCCGTGTAGAGAGCCTATAAAATGTAAACTATGAACAGCAAGAAGAGCATTTCTAAGGAATAGAAATTTGTTAACATCGAATATAAATTTAAGTGTTGCGATGTCTTTTCTAAAGGTATTTGTCTGGAGAGAAGTCTTGTACTGCAGTGAAGACAAGAAGAGAATAGAAGCCTTTGAAATTTGATGCTTCAGAAAAAAGCTGAAGATTAGATGGGTAGATCACCTAACTAATGAGGAAGTACTGAATAGAAGTGGGGAGAAAAAAACTGTGGCATAATTTGACTAAAAGTGGTGTCAGTTGATATGATACATTCCGAAACATCAAAGAACCATCAGTTAAATATTAGAGGGAAGTTGGTGTGATGAATGGCAGCTGGCTCTAAACGTAGAAAAATAGAAGTTAACGCAAATAAGTAGGAAAAACAAATCCCTAATGTTTGGACACAGCATTAGTAGTGTCCTATCATATCATATAAATATCTGAACATAATGTTGCAAAGCAATATGAAATGGAACAAGCATGTGACAGTTGTGTTGGAGAAGGAAAATGGTTGACTTTTGTTTATTGGGAGAATTATGGGTAAACTTGATTCATTTGTAAAGGAGGCTGCATACAGGACACTAGTGAGACATATTCTCGAGTACTGTTCGTGTTTTTAGGATCTGCATCAAGTCAGATTGAAGGAAGATATTGAAGTAGATCAGTGGTGGGCTACTATATTTGTTACTGGTAGGTTCAAACAACACACAAGTATTGTGGGGATGCTTCAGTAATGCAAATGGGAATCCTTAGAGGGAACGTGAAATGTGAAATGTGTTTTATTCATCTCATAATGTACACAATTTCAGAACATATGTCTGATGTACAGGAGACATGTCTAGGTTACAACCTGCTTATTTAAAGTTTTGCCACACTTACAATAATACTTTACGGAGAATTTACTTACTTAAAATTTGTCAAACTTACAGTATTTAAATCTACTATAACTATCATAAATTTTTATTCAATTTTAGGAATCCAGCTTAAAGTATCACTTTGTCCTTCATAAAATCTTCCGCAGAGTAGTAGCATCATTCAGTTAGAAAATCATGTAACTTGCTATATAAAATATTTATCTTCATATTCATTACATCACATCCTTTTATTAGTTGTGGATTTTCATGGCTATATACTGAGGAGTCTGAGCACGCAGTTTTAAATGATGGGAGGAAAACAATTGAGAAAATTGTGAGTACAGGAATTTGAAGCTGATTTACAGAATGATTCTACTGCCACCAACATACATTTCACCTAAGGACCACAAAGATAAGATATGAGAAATTAGGGCTCATATAGAGAGGTATGTACACAATCATTTTTCCCTCACTCTATCTGTGAATGGAACAAGAAAGGAAATAACTTGTAGTGGTGCAGGGTAGCCTCCAGAATGCACTGTATGGTGACTTGCAGAGTATGTATGTAGGTGTATGTATTTACATGTCAAAAAACTGTAGAGGAGAAACAAAAGATAAATGCAGTAACCTGGTTGAAATGAGTGTAGGTTGCAATAGTTATCTGTAGATGAAGAGGCTTGCACAGAATAAAGTAGCATGGAGAGCTGCATAAAAACCAATCTTTGGACTGAAGGACATCACAACAATAATAGTTTTGTTATTATTGTAAAATATATTGTAATCTAATTCTTAGCTTTAATATGGTTTATAGTATCCATTTTAGTATTATAGTTTCAATTGCAATTTGTATTCATTTTGTTGTGATAATATACTGTAATCTGGTTGCAGTGTGTTTTCCATGGCTAGTGAATGACGTAGAACTGATAATAAATCGAACTCTGGCAGAACTTTGCTCACCACAGTCTCAGCCCTGACATGAGTGCTTCTGAACCTCAGAGTATGGGATTAACACAACTAGCTTAAACACAGATAAAATTAAAACAGGGGTTTCAAGTTTCTTATCAGTATTATCAATTAAAAATCAGTTAACCTTTTGTGTCACCTGTAATACACCTACTACAGAGAGCAACACACTGAAACTTACAACACTGTCTGCAGTGAGTTTCCCACTATGTTTGTTCCCCATAAAATTCTGCTCTAAGTTGTTTACCTTCTGAGTACCGTCTAGTTCATGGTGCTAATGTATGGACTGGGCAGTAGGATTTTCCTTTGTTTGCTCCTTTAATCCTCACTAAGTTATAATCGAGGGCTGATCTCTCTCTCCCCCCCCCCCCCCCCCAGCTCACAGTCAATTCCATCTTTTTACTATGATAGTCTAATAGTACTTCATAAAACCATACACACTGAAATCAGCCCTATACAATTGTATACAATTGTAGACACATGTACAAAACTAATTTATAATTACTGACAGGTGACACATTTCTTTCGTTGAACTCATCCAATGTGGATAAGAAAGCACAGAAAACTTGCAGCAGATGAAAATGCATCCAGCATGAGTCCAAAATGAGTTTCTGTACAATGCACAAACACTATTAAACATATGACAGTAATGCCCTTCTTGCAGGAAATGTGGCTAGCTTAACATAAAACAAATATATCTCTTTAGAAATCATAATCCTAAGCTGTGCGGAAATGATATTTGTGATGAGCTACGTAGAGTGCACCCTTGAAGACTGTATCCCTATTACAATTTACAAGACACTAAGAGTACAAATCTGCCATAGTAACAACAAGGATATGTATGCAAATTTCTACTGTCTATTATTACTAGAAAACATAAGTACTACACAATGGAAATGTCTGTAAATGATATTTTTAATTTCCATGGTCTTACAGCTGTAGATGCAGTTGAATTCTAATATATATAATTGTATTCTTACTTATCAACAGTTCGTAATAATTGATTTACTGGTTTTTCAGGTCCATTCTTATGCACTCGCTGTGGTCGTTCATACTCTCTGAAACGTAATCTCTGCAGACATCAGCGGTATGAGTGCGGTGTTGTTCGTCAGTTTGTTTGCAATCTATGTGGAAAAAATTTCACATATAGGTATCATCTCTCAGAACACATGATTGGGTTTCACAGAAGTTATCCATAATATGCCCAGTAATACAAAAACACTGTAGTGACATTATATTTCCTTTTGTGGCTGTTCTCTGAAATTTCAACATCTGTTTACCACTATAGATGCTTGTAATAATTTTATTGTGGTACTTGTCTAACTAAAGGAAATACTAGAAATTGTACATATGTGGAATGAGACTGTGACTGTGTGCTGCCACAGTAACACCAAAATATTCCCTTGCCCATTTCCTGACAATCTGATTAGATTTTTATTTGCTTTATTGATGTTATGTCTGATACCTCTGCTAAACATATAATGAATGAGTGCTCAGGCTGCAAATCACCTTTCAAGCAAACAGTGTCCCAAAACGTACATATTTTCATGTATTCTTTGTTTGTGGACTCTAGATGATAACTTCCAACGTAGCTTATTGGAAGTGTCTCAAAATTTAGGCAACGTAACCAAAACTGAATGCATTTAACATTATATTAAGATATACATATGTTGCAATAATATTGAAAGCATAAACTTGTATGCATCATATAGAGCAGATGTTGAGCTGCAGACCAGCACAGTCCAAAATAATGATAATATACATTCAGCTCTCCAATAAAGACCTTCATCAGATGTAGAAAAAACACACATGTTCACAAGTGCAACTCAAACACACATGGCCATTGTTGTCATCACATGTGTCACTCTTTGCTGAGGTGGACAGTGGAGTACAGATGAGGTGTGCGGGGGGATTTAGCAGGGTAGGGTTGGGGGAGATGCTAGTGCAGCCTGTAAGATTGTGGTGGTGGTAGGACAGGGCTGGTAGATGCAGCATTGGGATCTGTGCTTGGGGAGGTGAGAGGGATGAAGAGTGGTGCTTGTGGCAGGAGACAGAAAGTGTGTGTAATACCAGAGTGGGAGCAAGTAAGAGGACAGGTGTGTGGATAAAGAGGAGTAACAAAGGTTGAGGCCAGGGCAGTTATGGGAATGAAAGATATGTTGCAGGAAGACTTCCCACCTGCACATTTCAAAAAAGCTGGTGTTGATGGGAAGAATTCAGATAGCACAGTCTGTAAAGTACCCATTAAAGTGAAGTATATTTTGTTTTTTTATTTATTTACACATCGCGTTCCTTAGGACCAAATTGAGGAGCAAATCTCCAAGGTCATGGAACGTGTCAGTACATGAAATTACAACATAAAAGTAATAACAGATAAAAATAAATGTTCATAAACCTGAAAAATGTCAGTCCATAAGTTTAAGTAAATTCTATCAGCAATACAATAAGAATCAGCTTAATTTTTCAAGGAACTCCTCAACAGAATAGAAGGATTGACTCATGAGGAAACTCTTCAGTTTTGATTTGAAAGCACATGGATTACTGCTAAGATTTTTGAATTCAAGTGGCAGCTTATTGAAAATGGATGCAGCAGTATATTGCACACATTCTTGCACAAGATTTAAGAAGTCCAATCAAAATGTAGGTTTGATTTCTGCTGAGTATTAACCAAGTGAAAGCTGCTTATTCTTTGGAATAAGCTAATATTGGTAACAAGAAATGACAATAAGGAATATACATATTGAGAGGCCAATGTGAAAATACTCAGACTGGTGAACAGAGGTCGACAAGAGGTTCGTGAACTTAAACCACATATTGCCCGAATCACCCATTTCTGAGCCAAAAATATCCTTTTAGAATGAGAAGAGTTACCCCAAAATATAATACCATATGACATAAGTGAATGAAAATAAGCAAAGTAGACTAATTTTTGTGTTGAATGGTCACTCACTTCTGATACCGTTCGAATAGTAAAAATGGCAGTATTAAGTCTTTGAACAAGTTCCTGAACGTGGGCTTTCCACAACAGCTTACTATCTATCTGAACACCTAGAAATTTGAACTTTTCAGTTTCACTAATCATATGCCTGTTCCGTGAATTTAAAATGTCAGGTTTTGTTGACTTGTGCGTTAGAAACTGTAAAAACTGAGTCTTACTGTGATTTAGCATTCGTTTATTTTCTACAAGCCATGAACTTAGGTCATGTACTGCACTATTTGAAACCAAGCCAATGTTGCACACAACACCCTTTACTACCAAGCTAGTGTCATCAGCAAACAGAAATATTGTTTAGTAATCTGTAATACTAGAAGGCATATCATTTATATAAATAACAGGAGTGGCCCCAACACTGATCCCTGGGTCACCCCTGACTTGACAGTACCCCACTCAGACCCCACATTACAGCCATTATCAACATTGTGAATAATAACTTTTTGCTGCCTGTTGCTAATGTAAGAGGTGAGTCAGTTGTGAGCTACTACCCGTATTCCCTAATGGTCCATCTTATGGAGCAATATTTTGTGATCAACACAATCAAATGCCTTAGTTAGATCAAAAAATATGCCAATCATTCAAAACCTTTTGTTAAGCCCATCCAGTACCTCACAGAGAAAAGAGAATATGGCATTTTCAGTTGTTAAACGATTTCTAAAGCCGAACTGTACATTTGATAGCAAATCATGTGATATAAAATGATCAATTATCCTTACATACACAGCTTTTTCAATATAACTTTTTCAAACACTGATGGCATAGAAATAGGTCTAAAATTATCTACATCATCCCTTTCTCGCTTTTTATAAAGCGGCTTTACTACTGAGTTCTTTAATCACTCAGAAAACTGACCATTCCTAAAGGAAAAATTACAAATATGGCTAAATACAGGGCTAACATATGCAGCACTGTACTTTAATATTCTGCTAAATACTCCATAATAACCATGAGAGTCATTAGTCTTCAGTGATTTAATTATTAACTCAATCTCACTCTTCTGTATCACAGAGAACTATTTCAGACACCAATCTCAGGAAGGCATTTGCCTAGAAAGTTATATGATTTCCTATAGAAACTAAATTTTTATTTAATTCACCAGCAATGCTCAGAAAATGATTGTTATATACTGTACATATATCTGAATTATCAATAACAGAAATATTTTTACTGTGAATTGACTTTATATCGTCAACCTTGTGCTGCTGACCAGGCACTTTGTTCACAACTGACCATATGGTTTTAATTTTATCCTGTGAATTAGGTATTCTATTTGCATACTACATACTCTTTGCCTTCCTAATAACATTTTTAAGCACCTTACAATACTATTTGTAATGGGCCACTGTAGCTTGACTGTGACTACTTCTAACATGTTGGATGGCATGGGCAGCAAATGGGTGGTTCACCTGTCTCTTGGCCATTATTTGGCAGTCACCATTCCTTCATACAGACAAATTGTTAGAGTCCAGAATGAATTTTCACTCTGTTGTAGAGTGTGAGGTGGTTTGAAAATTCCTGGCACATTAAAATTTCTAGACTGGTATTTGAACTAGGGACCTTTGCCTTTTGTGGACAAGTACTCCACTGACTGAGCTATCAAAGCCTGACTCACAGCCCGCCCTTGTAGTTTTATTTCTGCCAGTGCTTCATTTCCAAACTTCAAAGAAATTTTCCTGCATACCTTATGCAACTAGCACTGCTGGAAGAAAGGAAAATGTGGAGATGTGGCTTAGCCACATCCTGGAGGATTGTTTCCAGGATAAATTTTCACTCTGCAGCAGAGTGTGCACTGATCTGAAACTTCCTGCCAGAGTGAAGCTGTGAGTCACCAGGACTTGAACCTGACTCCAATGGAGAGTGACCCTGATCACCATGACCACCTGTATCGCCAACCACAGTTACTTCTCCTTTGAAAATGTCACCTAGAAACAAATCTCTTGTATACCAACAGACATCCACATAGCACTATCCTATCCCAAGCTATTCATCAGCCATCTACAGGAAACCTTTCTAACCACCCAGAATCCTACACTCCTCTCTTGGTTCAGATTCATTGACAAAACCATAATGATCTGAACTGAGGATGAGGACAACCTATCCACATTCACCTAGAATTATAACACCTCTTCCCCCATTTGCTTCATATGACCTCAGCCCAACAAGCCAGCTTCCTCTGTGTAGACCTCCACCTCAGAGATGGCTACATCAACACCTCTGTTCATGTCAAAACTACAAGCCAGCAACAATACTTCCACTTCGACAGCTGCCACCCATTCCATACCGAGAAGACCCTTCCATACAGCCTAGCCATCCATGGTTGTCATATCTGTAGTGACAAGCAGCCCCTCTCCAAATATGCCAACTGCCTCACTGTGGTCTTTGAAGGCTGAAATTTCCTTCCCACACCTTGTGAGAAAACAGATCTCCCATGCCTTGTCTCCCCAGTCACCTATCATCTCCCATATACCTACTGTCTGGCTGCAGAGGAGCACTTCTGTCATGACTCAGTACCATCCATAACTGGAACAACTAAATCAAATCTTTTCAACTACATCTCATCGAGCTCTGGAATGAGAAATATCCTCCCCATGCTCTCACAATGTGATTCTGCCACCCCCCCCCCTCCCCCCCAATCTGCACAACATCTTTGTCCACTTCTATTCCATGACTGCTCCCAGCCCCTTGCTCACAGCTTATGTCCCTAGATCTACATGCATGCAAGAGCTTCATAAATCCTCCCTCTACCACTTACTCCAGTCGTGTCACAGACATTTCCTACTCTATCAAAGGCAGGGCCACCTGTGACAGCAGTCATGTGATCTACTAACTTAGCTGTAGCAGTGCCAATTTCTTCATGAACATGACAACTAAGAAGCTGTCTGCCCGCATGAATGATTACTGCCAAACTGTTGCCAAGCGAAAGCTAGAGAGCCCATTGGCTGAGTAGGCCACCAAACACAATGTACTTCACTTTAATGACTACTTCTCAGCCTGTGCAATCTTGATTCTTCCCACCTTCCCATGAACACCAGCTTTTCTGAACTGCTCATGCGGGAACTCTCCACGCAATATATCCATTGCTCCATTTTCCCCTGGCCTCAACCTTTGCTAGTTCCTGTCCTCCATTTGATTATTCTCTTCCCTGCTCCCTTTCCTGCCCTACTCCGACCACCACACCTGCATAGTCCTTTTCACTACTTTACTTTCCCTCCCCCCCTCCCACCCCCCTCCACCCCCCTCCCCCACCTAATACATATGCTGAACTTGCAGCTCACTGTCCAGTCACTACACACCCCCACACTAGCATCTTCCTCCACCCCTACCCTGCTATCCCTCTCCTACCACATGCATGTACACACATGCCTCTTCTGTACACCCACCACAGATCACTGCTCACCTCAAACACAGTCGCTGTTGGGCACCAGCACCCAGAGATGACAATGGGCATTTCAGTGTTAGTTATGCATCTGTGAATGTGTGTGTGTTTTGTTTTGTCTATGTTTGATGAAAACCTGATAGCTAACAATATCTAGCAATCTTTCTCCAATGTGCCTGTCTGTCACTCTATATGGTAAGTGCTGTCTATCCTTTTTATATATTTGTTATTCCAGCACAGATTTTCTGTTGCTTGATTTTAGCTTTTGAAACACTTATCTCTAAGTCTCTCATAATGAGTATGCCATAGTCTAATGACACACCTTTGTAAAATTGTTTCTGTTGACTGTGTGCTTTAAAACAATTTTATTTCATGGCGATGCTAAAATTGATTAAATTAATCATTTTGAATCTCTTGATTACAAGTTCATAGCTATAAATCTTTAATGTTAGAACATTGGAAGCTATGTAAATATCAATAGTACTGTACCTAACCAATATAGATGTTAAGTATTGAGAAAACACATCTCACCAGTTCAACTTTCCAAAAGCTGTTTTAGTCTAATATGCAAATACTAATTTTATGCCACTTCACTATTTACAGATTTATTAATTATAGTGAAGGAAGCAGAGGATCTAGTAGGTAAAAAGATGAGGGCTAGTAGAAATCCTTGGGTAACAAAGAAATATAGAATTTAATTGATGAAAGGAGAAAATATAAAAATGCAGTAAATGAAGCAGGCAAAAAGGAATACAAACGTCTCAACAATGAGATCGAAAGGAAGTGCAAAATGGCTAAGCAGGGATGGCTAGAGGACAAACGTAAGGATGTAGAGGCTTATCTCACTAGGGGTAAGATAGATACTTCCTACAGGAAAATTAAAGACACTTTTGGAGAAAAGAGAACCACTTGTATGAATATCAAGAGCTCAGATGGAAACCCAGTTCTAAGCAAAGAAGGCAAAGCAGAAAGGCGGAAGGAGTATATAGAGGGTCTATACAAGGGCAGTGTACTTGAGGACAATATTATGGAAATAGAAGAGGGTGTAGATGAATATGAAATGGGAGATACGATACTGCGTGAAGAGTTTGACAGAGCAATGCAAGACATGAGTCGAAACAAGGCCCCGGGAGTAGACAACATTCCATTAGAACTACTGACGGCCTTGGGAGAGCCAGTCATGACAAAACTCTACCATCTGGCGAGCAAGATGTATGAGACAGGCAAAATACCCTCAGACTTCAAGAAGAATATAATAATTCCAATCCCAAAGAACGCAGGTGCTGACAGATGTGAAAATTCCTAACAATCAGTTTAATAAGTCATGGATGCAAAATACTAACACGAATTATTTACAGACGAATGGAAAAACTGGTAAAAGCAGACCTCGGGGAAGATCAGTTTGGATTCCGTAGAAATATTGGAACACGTGAGGCAATACTGATCCTAAGACTTATCTTAGAAGCTATATTATGGAAAGGCAAACCTATGTTTTTAGCATTTGTAGACTTAGAGAAAGCTTTTGACAATGTTGACTGGAATACTCTCTTTCAAATTCTGAAGGTGGCAGGGGTAAAATACAGGGAGCGAAAGGCTATTTACAATTTGTACAGAAACCAGATGTTAGTTATAAGAGTCGAGGGACATGAATGGGAAGCAGTGGTTGGGAAGGGAGTGAGACAGAGTTGTAGCCTCTCCCCGATGTTGTTCTATCTGTATATTGAGCAAGCACTAAAGGAAACAAAAGAAAAATTCAGAGTAGGTATTAAAATCCATGGAGAAGAAATAAAAACTTCGAGGTTCACCGATAACATTGTAATTCTGTCAGAGATAACAAAGGACTTGGAAGAGCAGTTGAATGGAATGGATAGTGTCTTCAAAGGAGGATATAAGATGAACATCAACAAAAGCAAAATGAGTATGATGGAATGTAGTCAAATTAAGTCGGGTGGTGCTGAAGGAATTAGATTAGGAAATGAGACACTTAAAGTAATAAATGAGTTCTGCTATCTGGGGAGCAAAATAACTGATGATGGTTGAAGTAGAGAGGATATAAAATGTAGACTGGCAATGGCAAGGAAAGCATTTCTGAAGAAGAGAAATTTGTTAACATCGAGTACATATTTAAATGTCAGGAAGTTGTTTCTGAAAGTATTTGTATGTTGTGTAGCCATGTATGGAAGTGAAACACGGGTGACAAATAGTTTGGACAAGAAGAGAATAGAAGCTTTCAAAATGTGGTGCTACAGAAGAATGCTGAAGATTAGATGGGTAGATCGCATAACTAATGAGGAGGTATTGGTTCGAATTGGGGAGAAGAGAAGTTTGTGGCACAACTTGACAAGAAGAAGGGACTGGTTGGTAGGACATGTTCTGAGGGCATCAAGGGATCACAAATTTAGCATTGGAGGGCAGTGTGGAGGTTAAAAATTGTAGAGGGAGACCAAGAGATGAATACACCAAGCAGATTCAGAAGGATGTAGATTGCAGTAGGTACTGGGAGATGAAGAAGCTTGCACAGGATAGAGTAGCATGGAGAGCTGCATCAAACCAGTCTCAGGACTGAAGACCACAACAACAATGTAATGATTTAAAATTTATATAATAATTTCATGCTACTACTGTTTGATCTCATGCTTGAGAATCTAGAGCACATAAATTAAATGTAAAGCTATTTCCTAATATAAAACTTTTTGCTTTTAGAAGGCCTAATAGGCATTTGATAATGGTACTTCATGAATTATAGTCTGTCATGTTATATATGTAAATGAGGTAGACACAAATGACCATTTGTGCCAAAACAGTTTCGCTTCTTTGGCATGTGTTACAACTCAGCCAATGAACACACCCCTCAACTCCTATCCTTAATAAAAGTCCTCAATCTTTCCTCTCCCACATCCACACTGGCTGTTCAGAGCATCCTCCTACAGGTCAACTGCAAATTAGAACAGTATGCCACCCTCCACCTCAAAAAACTATCCAATCTCCTGGTTTCCCACCTCCGGAAAGGCAACTCACTCACCCTTCACAACCTTTACAGCAAACCTCAGGCTCCTCTCATTGCACACAGACCCAGTCTCTCTCATCTGCTCAATCTCCCACTTCCAGCTCCATTCCCCCCCCAAAACCTCAAAATTCTAATCAATACAATCTGGAACCACAACACCCTAATTCAGTAGTTAACCTTTCCTCCAAACCTCTCTCCCAATCTGAAACCTCTGTAATATCCAAAGGCCTCATCTTCAGCCCTACTCCCAGATTCAACCAAACAGCCCTCGTCAAACATTTACTGCCCTACACTCATACTCTCTGTTGGAAATATCACTTTGCCACGAAGAAAAATGATCCTAATCCTACTCCTAATGATCCAACTCCCCAAGACACTACCCAAATTGAACCCCGCCTGGAACAGTTCCATCCTCCGTCACAGCGGGACCCATCTCCTCTTCCTCAAAATCACCCTCTCCAAACCTTCCAGGAATTTCACACCTCCAGCCTTGCCTCTCAATTCTTCTTAAAAAACCTTAATCCTACTCCCAACATCACCACTGCTGAAGCCCAGGCTATCTGTGATCTGAAGGCTGACCAATCCATCGTCATTCTTCTGGCAGACAAGGGTTCCACGACCTTGGTACTTGATCGTCGGGAGCATGTGGCTGAGGGACTGTGTCAGCTTTCAGACAACACTACATACAAAGTTTGCCAAGGTAATCCCATTCCTGATGTCCAGGGGGAGCTTCAAGGAATCCTCAGAACCTTAGGCCCCCTACAAAACCTTTCACCTGACTCCATCAACCTCCTGACCCCACCGACACCCCACACCCCTACCTTCTACCTTCTTCCTAAAATTCACAAACCCAATCATCCCGGCCGCCCCATTGTAGCTGGTTACCAAGCCCCCACAGAACGTATCTCTGCCTACGTAGATCAACACCTTCAACCCATTACATGCAGTCTCCCATCATTCATCAAAGACACCAACCACTTTCTCGAACACCTGGAATCCTTACCCAGTCTGTTACCCCCAGAAACCATCCTTGTAACCATTGATGCCACTTCCTTATACACAAATATTCCACACGTCCATTGCATCACTGCGATGGAGCACTTCCTTTCAAGCCAATCATCTGACACCCTACCTAAAACCTCTTTCCTCATTACCTTAGCCAGCTTCATCCTGACTCACAACTTCTTCACTTTCGAAGGCCAGACATACCAACAATTAAAGGGAATAGCAATGGGTACCAGGATGGCCACCTCGTACGCCAACATATTTATGGGTCGCTTAGAGGAAGCCTTCTTGGTTACCCAGGCCTGCCAACCCAAAGTTTGGTACAGATTTATTGATGACATCTTCATGATCTGGACTCACAGTGAAGAAGAACTCCAGAATTTCCTCTCCAACCTCAACTCCTTTGGTTCCATCAGATTCACCTGGTCCTACTCCAAATCCCATGCCACTTTCCTTGACGTTGACCTCCATCTGTCCAATGGCCAGCTTCACACGTCCGTCCAAATCAAACCCATGAACAAGCAACAGTACCTCCATTATGACAGCTACCACCCATTCCACATCAAACGGTCCCTTCCCGACAGCCTAGGTCTTTGTGGCAAACGAATATGCTCCAGTCCGGAATCCCTGAACCATTACACCAACAACATGAAAACAGCTTTCGCATCCCGTAACTACCCTCCCGACCTGGTACAGAAGCAAATTACCAGGGCCACTTCCTCATCTCCTCAAACCCAGAACCTCCCACAGAAGAACCCCAAAAGTGCCCCACTTGTGACAGGATACTTTCCGGGACTGGATCAGACTCTGAATGTGGCTCTCCAGCAGGGATACGACTTCCTCAAATCCTGCCCTGACATGAGATCCATCCTTCATGAAATCCTCCCCATTCCACCAAGAGTGTCTTTCCGCCGTCCACCTAACCTTCGTAACCTCTCGGTTCATCCATATAAAATCCCCAAACCACCTTCACTACCCTTTGGCTCTTACCCTTGTAACTGCCTCTGGTGTAAATCCTGTCCCATGCACCCTCCCACCACCACCTACTCCAGTCCTGTAACCCGGAAGGTGTACACGATCAAAGGCAGAGCCAAGTGTGAAAGCACCCACATGATCTACCAACTGACCTGCCTACACTGTGAAGCCTTCTATGTGGGAATGACCAGCAACAAACTGTCCATTCGTATGAATGGACACAGGCAGACAGTGTTTGTTGGTAATGAGGATCACCCTGTGGCTAAACATGCACTGGTGCATGACCAGCACATCTTGGCACAGTGTTACACCATCCAGGTTATCTGGATACTTCCCACTAACACCAACCTGTCAGAATTCCGGAGATGGGAACTTGCCCTTCAGTATATCCTCTCTTCTCGTTACCCACCAGGCCTCAACCTCTGCTAATTTCAAGTTGCCGCTGCTCATACCTCACCTGTCATTCAACAACATCTTTGCCTCTGTACTTCCACCTCGATGACATCTCTGCCCAAATTCTTTGCCTTTACAAATGTCTGCTTGTGTCTGTGTATGTGCGGATGGATATGTGTGTGTGTGCGAGTGTATACCTGTCCTTTTTTCCCACTAAGGTAAGTCTTTCCACTCCCGGGATTGGAATGACTCCTTACCCTCTCCCTTAAAACCCACATCCTTTCATCTTTCCCTCTCCTTCCCTCTTTCCTGATGAAGCAACCGTTGGTTGCGAAAGCTTGAATTTTGTGTGTATGTTTGTGTTTGTTTGTGTGTCTATCAACATGCCAGTGCTTTCATTTGGTAAGTCGCATCATCTTTGTTTCCCCCCTCCCCAATGACCAACCGACATTTCTTCAGATGCATGAGAGTTTTGCTGGTGATGTGTACTTGTTGCCTGGGCTCTAATCAAACTTGGAACTATTATCATGAGAGAATTCAGGAGATGATTGTCAGATGGAGTTGGAGAACACTGTGCCATGTCTCCTTAATGTGAAAATGTATGGGAGCTACTGTTAGTCCTACACCACTCTTTATTACTGAATTTGACCCCAGAACTAGTGGATGACCACTACTTCCTTTGATGCTGTGTTGTTATTCAGAGCTCATAACGATATTACCTGAAATGCACACTCTTTCAATGTTGTACAGTTGTAGACACTAAGATCAAAATACAGAGAGTGCTTGACCCCAAGTCTTGTTTAAATTGTAACATCCATTCATGTTTATTAGATTTTACGACATCCAAGAAACCTTGTGTTTGCCCCACGGAAGGGCTTTGCAATGGCTGATTTCCTTGGTTGTTTTAGTCGGCTGTGTCCCTAATGCTGCTTGCATCTCTCAACTCTTTGAGTAGGCTGCCCCACGTTAGATATGCCATTTTCACATGTAATGTGGTACACACCTGGCTTCCACAGACATAGATTGTCTTTAACACTACAAAGAAAATATTTTTTGGATCCATCAGCTTGTCTCTTAAGTAAAGTGTTGAGGAAAGGTAGCATAAACTTTTTTTCCAGTTCCCTTGTGAACTTTACATTAGGAAAGATAGAACTTAACTGTTCCAAGAACTTTAAAAGCTTTTTATTCTGTAGGTCCACACCACATACATGTTGGCCACGTATGGACAGAAACACATTGGTTGGAACTTGGCAGATTCTACTGCCCTTACTTCAAAGTTTTCTATGCATAGGCTCACCTTGACAGACGATAATGGACTTCCCACCACCATGTTGTCAGCTTACTCATAGTATTTTCCGTTGTTGTTGTTGTGGTCTTCAGTCCTGAGACTGGTTTGATGCAGATCTCCATGCTACTCTATCCTGTGCAAGCTTCTTCATCTCCCAGTACCTACTGAAACCTACATCCTCCTGAATCTGCTTAGTGTATTCATCTCTTGGTCTCCCTCTACGATTTTTACCCTCCACACTGCCCTCCAATGCTAAATTTGTGATCCCTTGATGCCTCAAAACATGTCCTACCAACCGATCCCTTCTTCTAGTCAAGTTGTGCCACAAACTTCTCTTCTTCCCATTCCTACTCAATACCTCCTCATTAGTTACGTGATCTACCTACCTTATCTTCAGCATTCTTCTGTAGCACCACGTTTCGAAAGCTTCTATTCTCTTCTTGTCCAAACTAGTTATCGTCCATGTTTCACTTCCATACAAGGCTACACTCCACACAAATACTTTCAGAAACGACTTCCTGACACTTAAATCTATACTCGATGTTAACAACTTCCTCTTCTTCAGAAACGATTTCCTTGCCATTGCCAGTCTACATTTTATACCCTCCCTACTTCGACCATCATCAGTTATTTTACACCCTAAATAGCAAAACTCCTTTACTACTTTAAGTGTCTCATTTCCTAATCCAATTCCCTCAGTGTCACCAGACTTAATTCGACTACACTCCATTATCCTTGTTTTGCATTTGTTGATATTCATCTTATATCCTCCTTTCAAGGCACTGTCTATTCCATTCAACTGCTCTTCCAAGTCCTTTGCTGTCTCTGACAGAATTGCAATGTCATCGGCGAACCTCGAAGTTTTTACTTCTTCTCCATGAATTTTAATTCCTACTCCGAATTTTTCTTTTGTTTCCTTTACTGCTTGCTCAATATACAGATTGAATAACATCGGGTAGAGGCTACAACCCTGTCTCACTCCTTTCCCAACCACTGCTTGCCTTTCATGCCCCTCGACTCTTATAACTGCCATCTGGTTTCTGTACAAATTGTAAATAGCCTTTCGCTCCCTGTATTTTACCCCTGCCACCTTCAGAATTTGAAAGAGAGTATTCCAGTTAACATTGTCAAAAGCTTTCTCTAAGTCTACAAATGCTAGAAATGTAGGTTTGACTTTTCTTAATCTTTCTTCTAAGATAAGTCGTAAGGTTAGTATTGCCTCACGTGTTCCAACATTTCTACGGAATCCAAACTGATCTTCCCCGAGGTCCGCTTCTACCCGTTTTTCCATTCGTCTGTAAAGAATTCGCGTTCGTATTTTGCAGCTGTGACTTATTAAACTGATAGTTCGGTAATTTTCACATCTGTCAACACCTGCTTTCTTTGGGATTGCAATTATTATATTCTTCTTGAAGTCTGAGGGTATTTCGCCTGTCTCATACATCTTGCTCACCAGATGGTAGAGTTTTGTCATGACTGGCTCTCCCAAGGCCATCAGTAGTTGTAATGGAATGTTGTCTACTCCCGGGGCCTTGTTTCGACTCAGATCTTTCAGTGCTCTGTCAAACTCTTCACGCAGTATCTTATCTCCCATTTTGTCTTCATCTACATCCTCTTCCATTTCCATAATATTGCCCTCAAGTACATCGCCATTGTATAAACCCTCTATATACTCCTTCCACCTTTCTGCCTTCCCTTCTTTGCTTAGAACTGGGTTGCCATCTGAGCTCTTGATATTCATACAAGTGGTTCTCTTTTCTCCAAAGGTGTCTTTAATTTTCCTGTAGGCAGTATCTATCTTACCCCTAGTGAGACAAGCCTCTACATCCTTACATTTGTCCTCTAGCCATTCCTGCTTAGCCATTTTGCACTTCCTGTCGATCTCATTTTTGAAACGTTTGTATTCGTTTTTGCCTGCTTCATTTACTGCATTTTTATATTTTCTCCTTTCATCAATTAAATTCAATATTTCTTCTGTTACCCAAGGATTTCTAGTAGCCCTCATCTTTTTACCTACTTGATTGTCTGCTGCCTTCACTACTTTATCCCTCAAAGCTACCCATTCTTCTTCTACTGTATTTCTTTCCCCCATTCCTGTCAATTGTTCCCTTATGCTCTCCCAGAAACTCTCTACAACCTTTGGTTCTTTCAGTTTATTGAGGTCCCATCTCCTTAAATTCCCACCTTTTTGCAGTTTCTTCAGTTTCAATCTGCAGTTCATAACCAATAAATTGTGGTCAGAATCCACATCTGCCCCTGGAAATATCTTACAATTTAAAACCTGGTTCCTAAATCTCTGTCTTACCATTATATAATCTATATAATCTATCTGATACCTTTTAGTATCTCCAGGATTCTTCCAGGTATACAACCTTCTTTTATGATTCTTGAACCAAGTGTTAGCTATGATTAAGTTATGCTCTGTGCAAAATTCTACACGGCGGCTTCCTCTTTCATTTCTTCCCCCCAATCCATATTCACCTATTATGTTTCCTTCTCTCCCTTTTCCTACTGATGAATTCCAGTCACCCATGACTATTAAATTTTCGTCTCCCTTCACTACCTGAATAATTTCTTTTATCTCGTCATACATTTCATCAATTTCTTCATCATCTGCAGAGCTAGTTGGCATATAAACTTGTACTACTGTAGTAGGCTTTGGCTTTGTGTCTATCTTGGCCACAATAATGCGTTCACTATGCTGTTTGTAGTAGCTAACCTGCACTCCTATTTTTTTGTTCATTATTAAACCTACTCCTGCGTTACCCCTATTTGATTTTGTATTTATAAACCTGTAATCACCTGACCAAAAGTCTTGTTCCTCCTGCCACCGAACTTCACTAATTCCCACTATATCTAACTTTAACCTATCCATTTCCCTTTTTAAATTTTCTAACCTACCTGCCCGATTAAAGGATCTGACATTCCACGATCCGATCCGTAGAATGCCAGTTTTCTTTCTCCTGATAATGACGTCCTCTTGAGTAGTCCCCGCCCGGAGATCTGAATGGGGGACTATTTTACCTCCGGAATATTTTACCCAAGAGGACGCCATCATCTTTTAATCATACAGTAAAGCTGCATGTCCTCGGGAAAAATTACGTTTGTAGTTTCCCCTTGCTTTCAACCATTCGCAGTACCAGCACAGCAAGGCCGTTTTGGTTAATGTTACAAAGCCAGATCAGTCAATCATCCAGACTGTTGCCCCTGCAACTACTGAAAAGGCTGATGCCCCTCTTCAGGAACCACATGTTTGTCTGGCCTCTCAACAGATACCCCTCCGTTGTGGTTGCACCTACGGTACGGCTATCTGTATCGCTGAGGCACGCAAGCCTCCCCACCAACGGCAAGGTCCATGGTTCATGGGGGGAGTATTTTCCATTGAACAGGAAATAAGCTGATGGTAGAATGTAAAAATTTCAGTGAAACAATATTCAAACTTAACATAATTATTTCCAAGGATTCAATAGGTGAGATGCTCATAAAGTGGGTGACTACATTGAAACTGGCCATAATATCCATATCCTGGAGCCACAGTTGAGTCAGCTGGCACACAAAATGAGTGGCGTTGCGAATGTGGTGTTCGCACTTCTCACATTTTCACCAGGAATGTGTTCAGGTATTTTTCCAGGTGGTACACAGGTGCCCTAACATCTGCATTATTAATCATCTAGCCTGAGGCCTGAGCCCATCTGCAGGTTGCCTACCTAATGGCTTCCAGGGACTACCTAGATTTTCAGTGTTTTGTACAGCTATTGTCCAAATTTAAAAATGTTTAATGTTGTTATAATTGACTCTTTGGGAACAATAATCTTATGTCAAGGATTTAATACAATAATCAGTAAGTATTACAGTTAGCAGTTGTTTATATGTCTTGATGTAGTGGCATGCCAGTACCCAGATTACATTTATCCAATCTTTTCGAATCGACTACTTAGCAGCTTCCAACAAAATTTACATGGAATTTGAAGGGATTGGGTTCAGGAGGTGTCTCCTATACTGGACACTGGAGCAGTGCTCCAGCGTGTATCTGCCAGAACCTCCGCTTCCCCTCCTCAGTGAAGCACACTTATTTTTCCTCAGTCATTCCACCAACGTGACACATAATAGTAGATTTCAAATCTAATTTATATCTGCACTGTTCTGTAAATTATAATATCTTTTGTGTCACTGATAACTATGAGCTATTAAATTTCTCTAACTGCAATAACAAGAGTCTAGTTAGCAAAACTAGGCAGAAGTTATTTGTTGCAGTTAAGTTACCAATACTGTGACCAGATTTTACTGTTTGTCATGCAGCAGCATTCTGGAAGCATTTGATATGCTGCCATTTACCATCTAGTAAAGTCGCCAAAAGGGCAATACAAATTACTAAATGGTTTCGTCAAGGTATTTGTATGGTGCAAAAAGTGGTTGCTGAGTTTGAGCAATAAATAGTGTTAATTTTTCCCGGGGACATGCAGCTTTACATGGAGAGCTGCATCAAACCAGTCTCAGGACTGCAGACCACAACAACAACAATACTGTTAAAGTTCTCCATATGAGTACTAAAAAGAATCCGTGTACAGTGACAGACAGTTGAAATCAGAACCTGCACATAGAAATTATGGGAAAGGTGATTCAAAGACTGCATTTTAGTGGCAGAACATGTAGAAGATATGCAACAAATCCACTAAGGAGACTGCCTACACTACACTTGCCCGTTTTGTGCTAATGTATTGCTGCCCAATATGGGATCTTCCCCAGATAGGATCCATGGATGATACTGAAAAAAGTTAAAATAAGGGCAGCACATTTTGTATTGTAGGGGAGAGAGTGTCACAGATATGATACGTGAACTGGTGTGGCAGGCATTAATACAAAGGTGTTTCTTGTTGCGGCAAGATCTTTTCACATAATTTCAACCTCCAATTTTTTGACTGTGAAAATATTTTGTTGACTCCCAACTACGAAGGTAGAAATGGGTATTGTAATAAAATCAATGCATGCATGCAACTATTTTGTTGTTCACTTTCCCCTCATTCTGTTCAAGAGTGGGGCTGTTGAGAAATAGTTAAAGTGGTTCGGTGAACCTCTGCCAGGCACTTGAATGTGAATTATTAAGTAGTGGTGTAAGTATAGATGATGTAAGTTTGAATATGTGAGTTCTCAGGTGTCTCACTTGGAGATAAGCTCCATATCAAGAACCTAGGGAGTCCAATAATGGAAAAAAAAAATAAGAATTTTCAGACCAGACATTTATGGGTAAGTAAACTAGGTGGTTGTAATATCACAAACAAACTGTACTGTTATCAGTGTTCATTGTTTGTAAAAGAAAATGCTGAGTGCAAAACAGCTTTGACACTAAGAGCATTTGATGATCTTGGGCGTTTATCACAGAAGATAAAGAAACAAAGCTGTCTAAATCTTTTTTAACTGCACAGATAGAGATAGTCTTTTACAGAAACATGATATTAGACAACAATAGGACAGCTCTTATACAGTCAGCTGAAAGATACAATGATCAGATCTGCAAAACTGTTATGTACTCTTTAAAATTGTGATTTGTATAAATTTAACTCACCAAATCCTGGAATTTTCTGCAGTCTTATAAATGTCACTGCTGAACTTTATGCACTTAGCAATTAGCTTTCGAAGGCTGCTGTTTTCAAAGGTACTTCTAAACATATTCAAAATGATTTACTTTCTTGTGTGTTTGAGGTTCATTATGACTGAGAAGGAAAGAAAATTGCTGCCACCAATTTTGTAAAAGTTATCACAGGTGAAACAACTGATATTTCAACAATTTGACACTTTGTCATGGCTTCCAGATGTGTTTTGCTTGAATAAACATGTATAAAGGTTCTGCATTTTTTCATTCCTCATGAACACCATGCAAAAACATTAGCAGAATCACTTAAAGGAACTTTACTAGATATTGAGGCTAATTCAGATTTTTGAGAACTATGGTGGTGCAGCTGTTGTGAGTGGTCATGGTTCAGGTGTGCATATTCTCCTGAAATAGAATGTTAAACATGCCTGTTTTGTTCATTTATCCTTATTCCCATAAGCTGAATCTGATTTTAACCCAAACAATGAGGTCAGAATAAGGACGTCAGATTGTTTTTCCATCTTAGTAAGAGTCCTAGTTTTTTCTTAGTTCTCACTAAGAACAGCAATGCATATTGACATGTTGTTTTTGCTGTGGTCTTCAGTCCAGAGACTGGTTTGATGCAGCTCTCCATGCTACTCTATCCTGTGCAAGCTTCTTTATCTCCCAGTACCCACAGCTACCTGCATCCATCTGAATCTGCTTAATGTATTCATCAATTTTTAACCTCCACGCAGCCCTCCAATACTAAATTTGTAATCCCTTGATGCCTCAGAACATGTCCTACCAACCGATCCCTTTTTCTAGTCAAGTTGTGCCACAAATTTCTCTTCTCCCCAATTTTATTCAGTACCTCCCCATTAATTATGTGATCTACCTATCTAATCTTCAGCATACTTCTCGAGCACCGCATTTCAAAAGCTTCTACTCTCTTCTTGTCTAAACTATTTATTGTCCATGTTTGACTTCCGTACATGGATATACTCCACACAAATACTTTCATAAATGACTTCCTGACAATTAAATATATACTAGATGTTAACAAATTTCTCTTCTTCAGAAATTATTTCCTCGCCATTGCCAGTCTACATTTTATATCCTCTCTACTTCGACCATCACCAGTTAATTTGCTCCCCATATAGCAAAACTCAACTACTACCTTAAGTGTCTCATTTCCTAATCCAATTCCCTCAACATCACCCAATTTAATTCGACTACATTCCATTATCCTCATTTTGCTTTTGTTGATGTTAATCTTATATCTTCCTTTAAGATGATGTCCATTCCTTTCATTGACATTATTGGCATAGTAAACAGAAAAGTTCCTCATGTTCCCAACACAAGATGGTATTTTAAAACAGGAACTGTACAAGTCATATACGAAAAAAGATAATCACTTGCAGAATGCCTGGAGCAAATTGAGCTTACAGCTTGGCAAACAACTATAATTTTCCAATCAAGACAGCTCCACCTGAAATCAGATTATTGGCACACAGCATTTCAGTTTTGGTTGTCTGTGTTCATTTGCATTATTACACATGTTGACATACTGTAGAGTCAAGTACAAAAATGAGCAGTTGTCCCAATGACTCTACAACATGGGGTAGAAAATTTCAAAAGAGCAATACAGACATGTCTGGGATAGCATCATTGACACAATGCCCACATGCAGAGAGCTGCTGCAATCTGTGAAAGGATAGAGACAGGCAAATGAAATCCCAGAAACTGTTGAAGAAAAAGAAGTGTATGATAGAATTATCATTCAGGTTGTTGAACACTTTGACTCAATAGGTCATCTTGTAACTGCAGCTTCATTTAATTCTGAAAATTTTGTCACATATGCAAGTTAATTTCTGCAGTCACTGTAGAGTGCTTGTAAATATGTCCCTTCCTTGAATACAATAAGCTGAGAATGGAGCTTTAGATACAATTCATTAGGGATGAGTTTAGAATTCTCACAAGTGCTTTTCAGTTTCTGGAATTCCAGCTTGAAAATAATTTGCAGGAGCCATTTAGTGAAATAATGAAACTCCTGGAAGTGATTTTTACCATACTAGTGTCAGCATCTGAGGCAGAGCTATCTTTGTGCCAAAGAAGATAAAAACTTTTCTGAGAAGTATTGTATAATAGTCAAAAGCTGCTAACAGCACTAGTGGCACTCCTCGTCAAGAAAGACTTCATACACAGCATTGCATACTTTAATGGATGCATCATTGACAGACTCTATGCTCTTAAGAGAAGGCGAATAAATTTTTCATACAAGCATTCATTGAAAGGTAAGCATATTTCTGTGTACAAATTATACTGTTTGTCATTTTTAACATTTTTATGTTAATTATTTGGAACATTCTAGTCCATCTCCCAGTAAACCCCACTGAAGAAATCTCCACAAGTTGCCACTTACTTTGTGTGAGAACATGTATGAATTTGATTGTGCAGTCTTGATGTGAGTTACATTCGTGGAGAAAATGCTAATTGTAAAGAAGCCATTTTTTGCTATTGTAAAAACATAAAACTTGCTTCAGTCTGTCACAAAATTAAATATGGTGTTAATTTGCTGTTATTCACCTTTTGGAAACATATTATTATGTAATTTCAACTAACTTGGTTTCAGAAGGGGTACTGGTCCAAGATGGGAGGGTACTGGTTTATGTGAAATGAAATAGAAAGCTGATTGGCTCCAGTGGTATTTTGCCAAGTAGAGACGAGATCTTACGTGTCCCTAGGCACTGGGAGGGAAAGTTCGTGTGTGAGTAAAAAGAAGTTCATCATCAGCTGTTGGGATAAGAGATCCTATGGACAAGAGCTGTACCCATTTTCATCAAGAATTGGTAATAGTGAATGTTCAGAGAATGTGATTTTTTTGCAAATCTGTGGGCATTCAAATAACTACAAACACAATCTTACTTCACAAACTGCTCATTAACTAACGCAAATGGTTCATTCAGTTTCAGGTCTGAGTGAAATCCTTAAACTTGCTTCTACATATAGAGAGACTGTGCTGTAAGTGTTAAAGGATTAACACAAACTGTGTTTAGTTTCATTCATTCATTTCTGGAACTGTATGCTAAGATGAAATTTGTAGTAAATCTGCATAGAGAAAGTGACAATGCAGAATCAGTATTTTAATTCAGTGACATTTATGCACTTAATTGTCCAGACAGGTGCTGGTAACTCTAATTCAGTTCATCATCATCATTCACTTAAACATATCTATGCATGCTGTTGACATGTGTATTGCAGCTACATTTTTTACTGCGTTTTTAGCTCAGGAACATTGTGTACCACATCAGGCCAGGCCTTATGGTATTTCTGCAGAACTCGCCATGTAGAACAGTTTAGAAGTTATCAGGAAAGCAAAAAATAAACCGTGACAGCATATATGATACTTCCTGGTCTTCTTCCTGGTCTTCTTGGTCTGGAAAGTGAAGTTATACCAAATAGGGAAGTGAGAAGTGCTGTTAAAGAGTTCAGAACTACAGGAAGAGAGTGATGCATACAAAACAGTGAGGAAGTGACACTGAAGTACAGTGAGAAGATTGGTATATCCAAATGTTATAATAAGTTCGTTACTATCACCCAATTTACATGGGGCTCCCTTAACCAAGTTTTGTACACTGATTTCCCAGTACCGTTTCTGGGTGGTCATCTAAACACTTCATAATTGATTCTGTAAATCCATTTCTAGTACTGGTTTTCCAATTCCGCAATCGATTTTCATTCCCATGTAAATGCAACCAGTTTTGAAATATTCTTAGACTTTCAAGTTACGTCTACGTTCCAGAATATTCAGTTAATTTGGACTTACAGTGCAGTGAAGGAGAAGCAGAAATATTAGACTGGCATGAAGTTTTTTACCTGTAATATTTAAGTGAAGAAAAATAATGATTGTGTTTACTAAATCAGAAACTGGATCCACTGCTTTCCAGATGCCATATTTAACTGGACCAGCAAATCTCCTTCAGACCTTAACCAGGGATTCGTTTTCACCTATCATTCTGCAGCTTTGCAGTGACAACAAGTCAAATGTGTTGCAGACAACAAAAGATGTGTTCAATTTATATGGATTGGAGCATGCTGGTGTTAAAAGAATGGACAGTATGGGAGTGAAGGAAGGTGATGAGGTACATTTTCAGAGAGTGCCTGGTACCGGTAAGACACTATTCTGGGAACAATTTCTGAAGTAATTGAGACTATAAGTCAACAGTCTGGTAACATTTGTATTTTGGCTAATGAGCTTATATAAGAGCAGTCAGGTAATGCTGACTTATGTTTGGAAGACACCAGCAGATTGGATTGTAAAATTAAAATTAATGAAAAAATTGAACAATAGGCTTCTGATTTAAAGCAAATGTGGGACACGAATTTGCACCTTCTTGACAAAAAAGTCGAGAAAAAGTTCTGAAGTTGAAATAAAATGTAAAAATTCCTCAGCAGATGTGAAAATTTAATTAACAGAGGAAATTAAATGGGTAGCTCATGAAAGTGTACAGTGGGTAGATAAACTGAATCAGAAAGCACAAAAAGTAGAACAAATGATTAGTGCTGTCCAGTGTGTTTATATATTTAAAAAAAAAAACTTTTTAGAGTGCAAAAATCAATGCTGGAACTGAAGCTGAAGATAAGTTCAGCCGAAATTCTTGCAAAACGTTTAACACTGTTCTGAAAGGATAGCATAGCTTAAATACAGTTGGTGGCTGTGTGTTTGTTGCTTTTAATAGTAGTTTATCTTGTAGCAAATATAAAGAGATGTTCCAGTGAGCTAGTATGATTAGAGATTATGCTTGACAACTGGAACAAGTTAATAAAATATTCCTTTTACCAATCACATGACTCAAATGATACAGTCCATTCACTGAAAGGCTAAAAAAACTTGTGTGTCACTCATAAAATTGTAGTTAGTAATGACCTCAATTTACCCTCGATATGTCAATGAAAATACATGTTCAAAGCCCCAACCACAAGGTCATTGCAGTGAAACTGACCTAACAACATCGAAATCCATCAAAAGTATATTAAATATATCTATTTTAAAAAATCAGATGAAAATTTGCCTGATGCCTATGTAAGAGACAGTCTCCATTCCTTCCAAACTACGTACGCCTAAACATACACCAGATGTGGTTCAACTTCAAAAAATGGTATTGGTAGCAGTTGAGAAATTTATACCATATAAATTAAAAAGAGAAGGAACTTATCCCCCATGGTACACAAAACAGATCAGAACATTGTTGCAGAAGCAATGAAAAATGCATACCGGAATTAAAAGAAAACAAATTTCCTAATATTGGCAAAGCTTTACAGAAGCTAATAGTTTAGCATGAATTTCAATCTTAGCTGATTTTAATAATTTCCACAATGAAATCTTGTCTCAAAATCTGGTAGAAAATCTGGAGAAATTCTGGTCATATGTAAAGTACACCAATGACAAGACACATTCAATACTTTTTGACTGCATGATAGCAGTGGTACTGCAAATTTGGGTTGCTTTGGCCCAATTCTTCTCTGTCCCTTTAGATGAGGCAAGAAAAGACAGTAGCAGAAAATTTCGAATAGTTTTTCTAGTATTGTCAAATAATTTTTCCATCAGTTAAGAAAGAAAGTAAACAAAATGCATCAAATTTCGAATAGTTTTTCTAGTATCGTCAAAGAATTTTTCCATCAATTAAGAAAGAAAGTAAACAAAATGCATCAAATATGTCACGGTGGTAACATAAAAAAAGTGGGCGAATGTTACCTGCACTTGGGGCTTCTTTGATCCACCAAGTCCTTTGGTCCATGGAGTCACTTCTTCATGAGAAAATGCTACTGTATTATTGGGACAAAAGAAATGCAATTAATATCTCTAAAGTAGATGTCCAGAAGCCTGAGGAACAAATACAATACTAAATTTTGAAGGCAAGGATAGGGAATGTTGAACTTTACTTAGAAAATGACACAGTAAATATACAACTGTAGATCATTTCAAATTACAGTATGGTAACTATGTCCAAAGTGAACATATACTATGTTAAAAATGCTGTACAGTATGGATATGAGCTTTGTTAAACATAGTACTAAAGCACTGGTTCTTGAAAGTAGCCATGTTTTGTTAGCCTTGTTGTATTTATTTATTTTATTTATCCATCCGTTGACAATAAATATTGTATGGATGTTGTCAAGGGTACATGTAAGCCATTTCAAAGAAATGGGACACAAACAATATATATGTAAAAAAAGTACAAAACAAAATAATACAATGAAGTTAATAATAATACAATGAAATTAATATAGCCTATACACATCCCTGCTTGTTATTTTAAATGCAAGGTCTGTTTTTCATAAGGCTTTAGTTTTGTCCTCCCTAAACGGCAATTCCTTATATACACAACACTGCTTAAGTATATATTTACATCACACAACAACTGTCCTTTAAGTATGTAAATGTAATGAATGATTTGGTACAGATAGAATATTTTCCATTTTGCCTTTATAAATATCATCAGAAAAAATTTATTGACCTACATAGTCATTTGCAGAATAAAAACATTGTTCTACTAGAAATTTTTTAAATTCTGTTTTAAATTTGTTATCATCTTCTAACTGTCTGATGTTGACTGGCAGTGCATTGTACAGTTTTGCACTGATATGTCTCACATGCCTTTGTGCATTCGTTCTTTTTGTTCGCTGAGTATGGAGTGCTGTGCTATTATGTGTATTGTAGTTATGAAAGTCGGCATTTGTCTGAAAATCTGCAATGTGGGTCCTGATATACAATACACATTTCTATATGTATAATGATGGTATAGTAAGTATTCTAAGCTTTTTGAATATGGGTTTGCAATGTGTCTGTGGATGACTGTGAGTTATTATTCGGATTGTACTGATAATTCTTATCAAATCTTCCCATGGATAAAATAGTTTATCTTTTTGTTCTGACCATTTGCAGTATGACTTCATGTTCCTATATAGTTTACCTTAGCACCTTAATCAGTCACCCGAACCACAGCTCGAGAATATTCTTCTTTGTTGTATAAAACTGTAGCCTATTGGTCGACTGCTAATTTATCTCCAACATTTTGCAGTGCTGTAAGTCATCTTGCACATCACAGAAAATTTAAAAATCACCATTAGGTTCTAGAACCACTTCATCTCCATTTTAGGGTCACACTGGCCTGGGTTAAAGAAAGCCCATATTTTGCAAAGAAAGTTCAGCATTTTATAGAAGTGCTAAATATATTACCTAAACTGAATTTTACACATTTGACATTTTGTCACCTTATTACCTAATACTGATGAGTGCAAAATTACTCTCACTGTGTTTTGAGCTGAACAGATGTGACCCCTCCAGGCAAAAGTTATTGGGTTGTAACAGTGGTCAAATATTTAGAATAGAATAGAATAGAATAGAATAGAATATTTTTATTAGCCTTTCAGTATTTTTCATACAATTGGCTTCGTCAAAGTTTACAGAGGGTTTCAGTTTCAGTACGATATTCAAATAGTTACAGAAAGGGGAGAAAAGGAACTAAAGACCTTTTCTTCAGCATTATGTATAACAATGTTTTATACAGTAATTAAATACACACATAAGAAAAGAATCACAGTAAATAACTAGCTTATATAATATCAAAACATTTTCTTCATAACTTAGGTAAAACATATATTTTGATGATTAGTTTCTAAGAATTCTTCAGTTGTATAGAATTTGTTGTTTTTAGTCAGGTTTGTCATTAACTTAAGAGTCCAGTGCTGCCAACACAATATTACTTCATGGAACTCACAACCTTCTAGCGCATTATTCATACATTGTAAATGCCTACTGCCTTGTTTACTCCATGTTAACGATTTAATTGTAGTGAGAAAAATTTTAAACTTTTACCAACCAGTGGGCCAAAGTTTCCCACAAAAGGCCAAAGTAACCCCAGCTTATGGTAATTTTACTGATAACAGTGCCACTAAAATGGGGTTTCCAGGCACAATATTCCAAAATTCCTTCACCAAAGAAAGACAAAGTAAATATTTCAGAGTTCAAATCAAAAACTGCTATTAATGTGAGTACAGTAACTTAGAAGTAGATATCCTCATTGTAGGGAAGCAAGTTGGATTGCTTAATCTTCCATCTAGACTGTAAGCCAGTCAGATTTTTTTCAGATTATGCTGACATAATGACTCCTTATTTATCAGCTGTACAAAACTGCTTGCCGAATAAAAGATTCATACATAAAAACTGGTAAGTTACACAGGTCACACAAGTACTCAAGAAAGGAAACTGTAATTACCCACCAAATTACAGACCATATCACTGATGTCAAATTGCTGCAGGATTTTGAGATGCATGGAGCTGTTGATCATTGTGTATCATCTATTGACACAGTCAGCATGAATTTGGGAAAATCATTAAACAGAAAATATTGTTCTTGTGCAACACAACTAGATCTTTATTCTCAGGAAGTAATGAGTTCTATCAACAGAGGATCTCAAATTGATTCCATAATTATGGATTTCCAGAAGGCTTTTGGTATGCTTCCTCACAAGTGGCTTCCAATCAAATTGCAAGCCATGGAGTATCATCTCAATTGTGTGACTGGATCCACAATTTTCTGTCAGGAAGTCAAAGTTTGGCAGTCCCAAGGAAGTGTTATATCTCATTGCTATTCTTAATCTATTTAAATGATTTAGGAGAGAATCCTCTTGTATTGTTTGTGGGTGATGCTTTCATGGACCATCTAGTAAAGTCATCATGATATCAAAACAAATTGCAAAATGACTTAGACAAGAGATCAATATGGTGCAAAAAGTGGCAATTGGCTCTAAATCATGAAAACTGATAGGTCATCCACATAGGTTCTAAAAGGACACTGTTAAATTTTGTTTACACAGTAAATCACATAAATCTAAATGCTGTCAGTTGAACTACACTCCAATTAAAATTACTTTGCAATTGACCTTTCAGCAAGTCTAATGTTAGGGGCTGACTTCCATCCAGTCGTAACACTAGGTGTTCACTGTGTCACTCGTTTTGTAGTACCTAGTGAAGCGTGGCTGGCTGCATTCCAGCAACCCTCTCCCCGTACCATGACCACTGCAATGTGTCAACCAAAAAGTAACTTTAATCAGAGTAAAAATTCCTAGGGATAATGATTACGAACAACGTAACTTAAAACAATTATATATATAATGCTGTGGCAAAGGCAAACCAAGATTGAATTTTATTCGCAGAACAATTAGAACATGCAACAAACCACTAAAGAGACTGCCTACATTATATTTGTCTGTCCTTTGCTAGAGTACTGCTGTGTGGTATGGGATCCACACTAGATAGGATTGACGGATGATCTCAAAAGAACTCAAAGAAGGGCAGCTCATTTTGTGCTGCAGGGTAGAGAATGTTACAGATATCATACAGGAACAAGGGTGGTAACAATTAAAACATTGGTGTTTTTCAGTGTAGCAAGACCTTTTCACAAAATTTCAATCTCCAACTTTCTCCTCCAAATGTGAAAATATTTTGTCAACACCCACCTACATGGAGAGAAACAATCATCATAATAAAACAAGTGAAACCAGAGCCTGCACAGAGAGATTTATTTGTTTGTTTTTCCCACATACTTTTCAAGATTGGGCTAGTAGATAAATAGTGTGAAAGTGGTTCGATGAACCCTCTGGCAGGCACTTATAAGTGAATTGTAGAATAGTTATGCAGATGTAGATTAATGTTACAGTGAAAGATGTGTACAGTTTGAACATAATTATCTGACTGTGGTGGAGTCTAATGTGTATCAGCTGATAGGTCAAATTAATGCAGTATAAAGTAGTTTGCATGAGCACGATTGTAGACTGGTCATTGTAGTAAAGAATCTGAGCCTAGGCACTAATTGTGTTCTGAATGACTATGTAAATGAGTAATCTGAAATTGCTTACATTACTAATAAACACTTTTAAGGTTAGATCCTTCTGACAATGTAAATAAAAAATAATTTGGAAACAATTATTAAAATGTGGGGGATTACTGCAACTGAACATATTATATGTTGTCACCATATTGTGCACTAAGCACATCATAATCCCTTCACATCTGCACCTGCCATCCGAGAACAAGTAAAGCACTCCTTGCAACATCTGTGCCAGATTGCGCCATTGGTTGGAAACCAGCAACAGACAGACTAAACGATTGCCATTTCGTGCAAAGGTTGCTGTTAATGCCACAAAGTGGGTGGCTTTGTCTGGAGTGGTACTGTGGCTGGGATTTGTGGACTGCTAATGAATGGCATCACATTGTGTTCAGTGATGAAATGCAGTTCTTCACGAGTTCATGAGACCAGGAAACCATAATTAAAGACTGGGTGGCTGGGTGGTGCACTGGTGGAACAGAGGGCTGTGTAGTTCTGAAATGGGAACAGGGAAGGGGCTAGATGGGTAAGGACAATGACTAATGAATGTTGATGCCAGAAGGGTTACAGGAACATAGGCTGTATCGCAGGGAGAGTTCCAACTTTGTTAGTGGGAAGGATCCACATCGCACAGGCTGTAGAGAAGTCATTGAAGTCTTCCACCCACTCACTACAGTCCATGTTCCTTAAACCACATAATGCTATGCTCATCACTGCTGAAGCTGTCTCCCTTTACATCAGCATCCCCAATGCCCGTGGCATTACTGCATTTGACCACTACCTTTACCATCACCCAACAGATCCCAAACCTATAACCTCGTTCATAGTTGCCATGACCAACTGTACCCTCACTCACAATTACTTCCCCTTTGAAGGCATTGCCTACAAACAAATACAGGGTATGGCTGTGGCACCATCCTATGCCAATCTATTCACATGTCATCAAGAGGAATCCCTCCTAAACACCAAAAATCCCAAACCCCTCACCTGGTTCACATTCATTGATGACATCTTCATGACTGGATCGGGGGTGAGGTCAGCCTATCCACATTCCTCCAGAACCTCAACACCTCCCACTTTCACTTTACTTGGCCCTACTCAACCAAACAAGCCACCTTCCTTGATATAGACCTCCACCTTAAAGATGTCTACATCAGTACCTCTGTCCATATGAAACCTACCACCCAGCAGCAATACCTCCACTTCAACAACTGCCACCCATCCCACACAAAGAAGTCCCTTTGTAGCAGTTCTGCCTGCTTTTAGTTTCTTCATTGATCATTTGTTGTCCTCAGTGTTGATGTACTGCGTTGCTACACTGGCTGAAAAACAGGTTGTGGATTCTGACACTGACTACTGTAAATAATGTTGCCGACAGGTGCACAGTTGCACTTCACAATACTTTAGTTTCATTGTTCATAACCCCCCAATAACACACAGTTATATGACCAATGCACTAATGCTTAACTTTCAATAAACCTCATTAATGGTATGCAGGCAAACCTCCACATACTGCTACAGTAGTTTACTATTGAACATCTACGAACAGTAAAAAGCTAACCACAAAGTTCACAGTTCTTGAAGAATAGAAAGGTACATATGGAGCAGACACTGTCATTGTTGTACACTCAGCCTAATCGTTTAACACTTATTCCACAGTTAATTTGAAGCATTGTTATTGTTCTAACCAACACAGGTTTCTCATCTGAAACTCGACCTTGGACTGACTGACTCACAGCCAAAAATTGGGCCCTTATATTTACTCACAGTAATAGGTACTGAAACTTCACGTTATTTTATGTTTAATTTATAGAAATTACAATTAGGACTTAACCTATTCAATTAATTGAATACATCAAAAAATTGCGTCTTTTTAACAGTTTCTTCTACTGCAAGGGTTAAGCTGAATTATTTGTTTAAATCATGAAATTAACAAATATATTTATGAAAACAATACTTTTGACAGAACTGTTAATTACTTTGGAATTAACTAAGGGCTGGCTTTGTTAACATGTTTTCGAATAGAGGCAAATAAATACTTAATGAATACTATTAGTTGGTCTTCAAAATGTTTATAATTAGCATAGAATCTATATTTGTTTATAAGACAACAACAGAATTTAAGTTACTAAACAATTAATGATTTCACCCTATAAAAAAAGATACTAAGTAGCAATAGTTCAAATAAATTAGAAAATCAATTACATACATAAAACTAAGCACAAAATTATATCTGATGTTCTCTATAACAGAGGGCTATCCTTTCTTTATCATTGAAAATGCAGATTCAATTCACATATGTTAATGGTAATTAGTTAAAAGTGAACAATCAAATTTTAGGAGGCATATGGCAGAAAAGAGGGGAAGTAAAAATATCCCAGCTTGCTTCATCACAACTTCCATACAGCCTAACAACCACCCATGGCCGCTGCATCTGCAATGAGAAGCAGTCCCTCTCAAAATATACTGAGGCTTTCACTGAGGCATTTACAGGCCATAATTACCTTCCCAATTTGTATGAAAATGGATCTCCTGTGCCTCATCTTTCCAGTCAGCAATCATGTCCCAAAGTCCCACCATCTGGCCACAAAGAAGCATTCCCCCTGTGATTCACTAGCACCCAGGGCTGGAACAACTGAATTACATTCTCCACCAGTGTTTCAACTACCTCTTGTCATGCCCTGAAATGAGAAATGTCCTACCCATTATCCATCCCATCCCTCCCACAGTGGTATTCTGCCAACCACAGAACCTACAAAACATTCTCATCCATCACAACACAACCCCTGCTCCCAGCTCCTTGTCTCATGGCTCATATCCATGTAATACAAATAGATGCAAGACTTGTCCCATACATTCTCCCATCACCTCCTACACCAATCTGATCACAATCATCACGTATCCCATCAAAGGCAGAGCTCCCTGTGAAACCAGTGATGTGATCTACAAGCAAATCTGCATCCACTGTGCTGCATTCTACATGGGCATGACAACCAAGAAGCTGTCTGTCTGCATGAATGGCCACCAACAAACTGTGGCCAAGAAACAGATGGACCCCGTTGTTGCTGAGCACACTGCCCAACACAACATTCTTCATGACAAAGACCACACTGGTTTCAACTGTCTGAGACTGCAGACATGTGTGCAAGTTGCGTTTGCATGTGTGTGTGTGTGTGTGTGTGTGTGTGTGTGTGCATGTTTGTATGTGTGTCTATTGCTGACAAAGGCATTAATGGCCAAAGGCTATAATTGTTTGAATCTTTTTGTTGTGCCTATCATGACTCAGCATCTTTTTCTGTATGGTGAGTAGCAACTTTCCTTCTCTAATAAAGTTCATTATTTCCCTTTCCATTAGTGACCTTGTAGATGAATAGTTAAAAAATTTTGATTCTTGTTGTTTATAGGCAGTTACTTGTGCCTTCACTGTGGCCAATATTACACTGGAAAGTCTAGTATACATAACTTTATTACACCACAAGTCAAGTTTTGCAATAGTGAAACAAATAACATCTGTTAATTTTTTATATTTATAATATGACCTAGCATGCTTATATTTATCCTAGCTCAATTCCATATTTACCATTCTTGAATGTTTTGACTTTTAAAGAACTGTTTGGGAAATATGTGTAATTTTTTTGTCTTATCCATTTACAAATAATGAATGTTCATTTCATGTGATTTAAAAACATATTTGTTCATTGCTTGACTGGACTCTACTTTGCTTGGAATACAGCTTGGTGTTCATTTTATTGTCAGACCATTTCTGTGCTCTAAAAGTCAGTGTTGCTGACAGGTAGGTACCAGATTAATTTCAAAGTTACCACCTGCTGTTGGTATGGAACTGAGATATCTGGGATCTTGCCCACATAGTTTACTAAAACCTAATGAGAAACTGTGAACAGTGCAGTTGACAGGCAATTCACTTCAGTTGTGCGTGCATCGAAATTGGACTCATATTTATTTATTTAGATGTTAGACAAAGAGACAGTTTTCCTCTGAAATCTGATAGAGACCAATTGTGACAATGAATTCTCTCATCTTTCATGCAGTTCATACCCTGTAGAATACAAATGTGTTCTCATTATGGTCCACGTATTTACTCTCTCTCTCTCTCTCTCTCTCTCTCTCTCTCTCTCTCTCTCTCTGTGTGTGTGTGTGTGTGTGTGTGAGAGAGAGAGAGAGAGAGAGAGAGAGAGAGAGAGAGAGCTGTTCTCAACTGTCATCCTGATATAATTTTTTGGTTACAGGTACTCCTATGCACTCACTTGACCGATCATGTGCTGCAAAGTGTTCTTTCCAGGCAGCAGTGACTTGAGTGTGGTGTTGTTCATAAATTAATTTGCAGCCTATGTTGAAGGACATTTAAACACATCCACCGTCTCTCAGACAGTGTCAAGTATTATCACAAGGCTTGCCTAGGGAAGATGTCCAGAAGCATAACATGAACTTACATGTATTCATTTACACACATTTTATTGCACATCTGGCACACCAAGACAAGTTTTGCAATACTGAAAAATTAATACTTTTAGTTTCTTATATTAACAATTTATCTTATCATATTTGATTTTCTCCTAGCTCTACAACCTATTTACAGTTTCTGTAGACTTTGGTGAAAGAACTAATAAAATTATATCTATGATTATTTTATTATTCATTTATGAACATAAAAACTCACTTCATGAAATAATTGTCTAAAGACTCCTTTTCTTAATGTTCAGTTAGGGTCTAGATGCCTTTCAACACAATTATGTGACAAAAAAATTGTGTCATTTCATTGTCAGACCATTTCTTGGGTCAGGAAGTCTGTATTGCTGACTTTGAATTCACAGGTTCAATCTGTGGTGACCAGGTCCTGTTTCTCAGGTATCTCAATATCAGGAATACTATCCACTTAACCTCCTGCAAGCAAATGAAAAGTTGTTTTAGCAAATGGAGTGTAAGTAACAGGAAATAAACTGTTTTGATTTCATGTAAATGTCTTCCATACAAATCAAAGCCATATTTAAAATATCACTGTTAGTCAGATTAAGCAAATCACTGCCTGAAGACCATATAACCTCCACAGATTGTTACAAGCAGCTGCTTCAGCTTTATGCCTCATATCAGGCTCCAGCACATTGGTATGACTGTTTTTTGGCAGCCAGTGATGTTATTGAAATCCAGGACTCAAATCCAGTGTTATGACACAATGACTATGTGACAGTTTGGGCACCTATATGTCAAAACACTGGATCTAGATATATACAAATAGTACCCACATAATTGGCAAAGGGAATAGTCAGCAACTGCTGTTGAGTGAATGACCACTATGGAGTATGGAGAAGTATTGCCACACAGTCACTGTCCTCTGGTGCAGCCATCACTGTCTGGTAGCAGCATTCAAGGGCACCATGTTCTGTATGGTCCTACATCTAGCACCGATGGGATCCAGTGTTGAACTGGAACCTTAATAGCCACCAACTGCTTAGCAATTGCTGTTTACATACACTGCCAGCCAGATGTCAAGAGCCAGTGTTTGCTCCTTAGGTGATACCACTTTTGCTGCAAGCTGCTGCTGAACTAGCTACAGACACCACCCATCCACAGTGTGGCTGTGAATGACTTTTTTGTTGTCAGCCCTGACTAAGCAGTCCACTGGCACTTGCACAGGAAGAAGATTGCACAGGAAGCCAATGTGGCTGGGATCCTGACAGTGCACTGCTACTAAGGGTCACTGAATGTAGGCCTGGACGATAATTGTATCCTGAAACAGGTTTTCAACGTGTGTACTGCTGAATTTGTTGCTGCTCCGCATTGCTGAACCAGCATACTCAGTGAGAGGATATCTAAATAGCCTCCTAATCCTCCAGTGGGATCTCTTCTACCTAATGCTGCTGACTCCATTAGAAAAGACACAATTTTTAATTAGACATTTGTGTATAGTAGTTGTAAGACTGCTTTGTCTAATTTTTCTTTCACTTCAGGCCCTGCCGGATAACTGATACATTTTTGTTTCAAACAAAGTCACCACAAGTTGAAGACTTCAATAATAATAATAATAAAACAACTCTCAGCAACTCCCTCTTTAACCACACATTAGCCCTTATATAAACCAATGAGAATTAGAAAACTGACATACATTATTACTATCATCTCTTTTATGAAACTACCTGTGTAGTGCAAAAATCAATATTCACAAAATTTTAAGTATGACAACATATTCTTCATAATTAAGTAACACACGTGAAATTGTGATTCTTGTAAAACAGAAAACTTTCCTATACAAAATTTTGTAAGATTTTATTTTTAAACAATTGTTTTTGAAAAAAGTAAATTTCCACTCTTATAAATTAACAATTTAAGTTGTGTATGCTTTGTGATGTTTTGTTGCTAATGTTTTATCATTTTACACAAATAAAATGTCTTTATAATCATGTTGAAGATTATTAATGTGCTAATTTGAAAATGTGACAGCATCATTTTGTAATGTCTTCTGAAGACTTCTGTTTTATAAAGCAATTGCATTACATGAATATATTTTTGTCTTCCTGAATTTGAAGCAAATGAAATGACTGAAGAGAAATGTGTATACATGAAGTTTCAGTGTGTACAGAATCTTAACTTCACTTAAGAAATGAGATGAGCAGTTTTGTCTTCTTCAGCTCATATTATTCAAAAGGTGTAAATAATTGTTAAAATGCATGATAGGAGGAAACATAATTGTAAACATAGTATCACTTGCTGCTACATAGCACCAGGTACTTCATTACTAGCTATCTCAATTAGAGAGCTACAACTCACTTGCTAGTTATACATTTTTAAAGAGCTGATTTTACTGTAAATCACACTTTTACTGTAATAGTATGTATCAGCTTACAATCCACTCTGAAACATATTATCTGATTTCATTTCTTATTTGCAGGTAATTTTGTGTGCACTCGCTGTGGTCGATCATACTGTTCAAAGAGCAGTGTCGTGAGTCACCAGCGATTTGAGTGTGGTGTGGATCGTCAGTTCATATGCTCCCTATGTGGGAAGAAGTTTAAACGCAAACACCATCTCCGTGACCATGTCGCGAGTTACCACAATTTTCTCCAACACACAGTGTCCAGAAGATAATTATTCACTAAGGGCATAATATAGATTTATGATTATTCATTCTAGTATTTCTTTTATTATTCTCCCAAGGTATAGTGTCCAGGAGACAGATTATATTATTCACTAAGGGTATTATATTGTTTTAAGTATACTCATTTCAGTATGTCTTTTATTTCTCCACAAATCTAGTTTTGTAAATCTATAAAAAAAATTAGAAATTTCTGTTGTCTGTTATATTATTGACACATTGAATCTTCTGAATAATATTTAAATTTTGTGCATTGAGTTCTGCCATCCAGTTTGTGTTTTTGTAGTTACGTAAAAGTGGAATGGAATGTCAATGCCATGTACATATCCACACAGATACTGTAATTGAAAACCTTTTTGTGCTAAATGATGATTAGTAACAGTCAGAACTGGTAGCAACAATAAAGATTTTCATAGCAGCTGACAGTAGTACAAAATGATTTTCAACAAATACTGGCATGTTGTGGGGCACCAACCACTGAAAATATTTCAATAACATTGTGGTTTTAAAAGTTTTTATTTTCCACAACTCTACATAGTTTATAATTTGGTTGCTCCACCAGGGAATGTAGACTCAAGTAATAACTGTGTTATTTTTTTGGGAGTTGAGAACACTATGTAAATATATTGTAAGTGTAATGCACTCCATATAGCACTCCGTCTTCAGGCCACAAGTGGCCCATCGGGACCATCCGACCACCGTATCATCCTCAAGTTGAGGATGCGGATAAGGGGCACGTGGTCAGCGCACCGCTCTCCCGGTCGTTATGATGATTTTCTTTGACCGGAGCCGCTACTATTCAGTCGAGTAGCTCCTCAATTGAATGCACTCCATATACTGGGATGGAAATTGTATCACTTGTCTACCACTGTTCATATAATTTGCTCACAACAGTCACACATTTAAAAATGACAATGTTAATGGTAATGCCACTCACAGTGACAATAATTACAAAAATGAATGTTGCAATCATTATTTTAATTTTAGTAGGTGATGTTATTTGTTATTCACAAGTCACAGTATGAAATATCCATTATTTTTTTGACTTTTATTTATTATTTAGCGCATGGCTAATACAGACATATCATGAAATTACATATACATATGTACATATTGACACACAAGAAACTTAAGTTTGTCTTTACAACTGAATATCCAGTCCTTCAATCCAGTGCACTGCATCTGGAGTTGCTAGCAGGAAGACCTCTTTGGCGCCGTGATAGGCTCGAATCCTGCATTCACTGACAATGTGGTGAACAGTCTGGTATGGAGCCCCGCAGTCACAAGCTGGATCAGGCAGCTTCTTCCACTTAAAGAGAGCATCCCTGCATCGCCCATGGCTGGTACAGATTCTGTTGAGAGTAGACCAGGTCTTGCGTGGTAAGTCGAATCCACTTGGAAGTTTAGCACCTGAGAAGATGTTATGCAGGTGCACATCTGTCACTGCTTCCCACCGACCTTTCCATTCTTCAAGAGGTTTGAAATTCTTAGCAACCATGTCAGCAGCATCGCACAGGATTGGATGACGTGATTTCAGTCTCTTGCGATTTAAAAGTGGCAGGTCGCTATGCACGGGTAGGTTAGAATTCCTGGAGATCTTGTGGAATTCTCTCATAAGGGCAGTACATCTGCATAGATCGGGAGGCATTATACCAGTTAACAGTGGAAGCCAATAAACTGGAGTAGATCTGATTGTGCCAGATATTATGCGCATTGTCATATTCAGCTGGGTATCAACAAGCCTTGTATGATGACTATTCATCCAAACAGGTGCACAATACTCAGCACTTGAGTATACCAAGCCCAGAGCTGAAGTTCGCAGGGTGGTTGCTGAAGATCACCAGGTAGTTCTGCATAGCTTATGGAGGATGTTGTTTCGAGTCCTCAGCTTTTGAGCTAAGTTAAGAAGGTGTTGTTTGAAGCATAGTGTACGATCCAGGATGACACCAAGATATTTTAGGTTCCAATTGTGACAAAGAATTCTGCCTCTGAAACTTACCTCCAGTTTTACGTTCGCCAACTGGTTATTTACATGGAAGCAACACACCTCTGTTTTACTCACACTGGGTTGGAGTCTCCAGATTTTGAAGTAATTGTCTAATGCAGACAGGTCATTGGCTAAAATCTCTTCTGCTGTCTTCATTTCCTGGTGTTTGATGGCTATAGCCAGGTCATCAGCATAGCACTATTTTCTGGACGAAGTGTCAGCTAGATCAGATAGATATAGGTTGAACAGTAAGGGTGAGAGAACTGATCCTTGAGGCAATCCGTTGTTCAGCTTCCTCTCCTTACTTATGTTGCTTCCAGTGATTACCTGGAACTTCCGATCACTTAGCATGCTGTTAATCAGTCGAGCCATTGTTCTGCAGGGTATGAGGCCTTCCCTCCACACAGTGTCGAAGGCGGCAGTTAGATCAACAAATGCCACAGATGTTTTCTGCTTCATTTGGTATCCTGACTCTATGAAGGATGTGAGAGACAATACTTGGTCGCAGCAGCTACGCCCTGGTCTAAAGCCTGCCTAATCAACTGGAACGTTCTCTAAGATAGCGCTACTTATTCTGTTATATATTAGCCTTTCAAAAAGCTTGTAGCAGCAGCTGAGTAGGGAAATGGGGCGATAGTTTTCTGCCTTGTTGCTGGGTTTGCCAGGTTTCAGAACAGATATTATCTTCACCTTTTTAAACTCGGATGGAAGTTGACCAGTCAGCAGGATGTCAGTGAAGAATTCTGCCAGCCATTTCTTAGCTTTTCCTCCCATATGGATCAGGAATTCTGGGTGGATACCATTGAATCCAGGTGCCTTAAGAGGTTTGAGGTCCTTCAGTCCAGAGTCAATGTCTGAAACTGTGAAGGGATGGGTATACTCAGATGAGGGAGATGCCTTCTTTTTCAGGTCACAAAGCTGTCATCTGATATGTCTTGTACGTTTCTTGTCAGGAGGTACTCTTGAGATAGTAATGATGTGGGAAGCAATTTGGTCCGGTGTTACTTCGGAATTTTTTTCTGCATGCTGGTGCACTTCCTCCCAGTTTTCTCAAAAGACTCCATGCTTTCCTGCTCGAGTGGGTAAAGTCCATGGTTTTGACTGTTTCTGCCCATTTCTGCCTCCGAGACATGTCCAAGCTGGACAATAGTTCTGTAGCTATCTCTGGGTCACCACTTTGCTGGAAGTATTGGTACAGTGTTTCACTTTCCTCATTCCATCCTGGAACATATTCTTTTCGGTATCCTCTTGGCATACACTTTTTAGCTGTTGCTGTTACTGCACCAATGAAGCGTTGATAGTTATTATGTGATGGAGGTATCCATCAAATGGTCTTATCCAGTTCCGTTGAAAACTTCATCCAGTCGGCTTTCTGGAAATTCCATCGAGCATGCGGAGTTGATCGTATGACAGGAACAGTGCAGTATTATTACAGGTCTGTGTTGGCTGTGAAGAAAGGCATCTATCACTTTCCTTGTGGTGTTGATGGGAAAGCCAGTTTCGTTGCAGCTAACAAAGCATAAGTCAGGATTTGAATCCTTGTCCCAAGCAGCTGACCTGAAAGTGCCTTGATTTTTGGCATCAAACACTAGATGAAGATTATTCTCTTCGATCCATTCTGCAAGCATGCTCCCATTTTCATCATTTTGAGAGTACTTCAAAAGTTCATGGTGACTATTGAAGTCTCCTATGTAAATTGCAGGATATTCTGCAGTGTGTAGGACAAAATCAGGCCATGTTGTTTTTGGTGGTTTGTAAACATTTGTAATAGTAATGCCATGCAATTGTATGACAACTGTATGTATATCTGCCTCCACACTTACAGAAATCAGTGAAGCTTCATTTATGTTGTTACGGACATACGTAGCAATTCCATACACCTCGTTGTAAGTTACACCAAGTGCAGAATATCCAGGAATTCGACCTCGGCTTTGGAATATTTCTTCGCTGGAAACACGAGTTTCTTGAATGGCGATGACATCGATATTGTTGTCCAGCAAAAATTTTGATAGGTAGTCACACTTTGCCCTGCTAATGCTTTTGATATTCAGTTGAAGGAGTCTGATAGTTGGTCCAATGTTTTTTGTTAATGAGCTCTGAAAAGAACTGTTTCTGCTATTTAGTGGAAATGTCATTGCCAGGAGATCCTATGGATAGTCTGGCTGCCTGTAATCACTGTTGCTCAATTAGCACCACCCAGGAGGCATGTGTAGGGTATTTTAAGGTTAAACCTACGGACGTGAGCAATGCTACCTCCCTTTTTTTGACTGATAAGTGCATTATTGATGGACAGTGAGCACTTACTGAGAATGCATAATGCTTGCCCATGTAGACATCTGTACTGGTAATGACTGAACATACTTGACCAGTACATTAAACATTGTCATAGCTATTATTTGAATTTTGTTTATGGCTTACAAGTAGTTTCTTCATCCAGCTTCACATGAATGAGACACTCAAAAGTATAACATCAGAAAAATTTCTTCTGGTCTAGTAAAATTTGGCTTACATTGATCTACTTTTATACTTGAAATGGTGATTCTCATTGCCTTTTGTAAAGTAACAAATTTCTGGTAGATTGACGCACCAACACCATAGACTCACTGAACCATACATTCATTCTGGAATACCAAGATGCAGAATTTTTAATGTCCATGAGATAAAAATAAACGCTTACTTCTTTAAAAGTATGTATATTGATGTATATTGTGAATTTTGCATCACTACAAATATAAGAATTACCCATTAACAACAGTTAAGTACATTACTGAAAGTAAATTTAAATGTGTATGTAGGTGACTGTAAAACTAAGGACCTGTAAATACTTGCAATCATATCACACTGCTTGTGAATCTTGGCACTCAGGAATATAGTTATTATAAAGTCTCCTGAAGAGCCTACTAGATAACAGATGGTGACATTTTCCCACATAAACTTTAATGTTTTTGTTTATTTATTAGCCCGTAAACAGATCTCAGGTGAATACAGCATCATTCACAGTTACAGATGTGATACATTTTACCTGTATTGTTTCATACATAACTGCATAATTATATATTTACAAGGGTAATCCCAAAAGTAAGGTCTCCTATTTTTTATAAGTACATAGACCTGTATATTTCTACAATGGTTTACATCAGTTTACAGCTTGAACATTTAGCTATTTTTTGACATAATCACCATTTCTGTTGATGCAGTTTTGTAGGTGCTGTTGCAGTTTTTGTATGCCCATGTCATACCAGTTTTCTATCATGCTGTTTAGAAATTTATGAACTTCTTCTTTCTCCTTGTTGTCGGAGTTGAATCGCTTTCTGGCCAACTGTTCTTTTATCCTAGGGAACAGGTGATAGTCACTGGGTGCTTAGTCAGGACCATAGGGTGGGTGGGTGATTATGTTCCACTGAAACTGTTGCAGGAGAGCAACGGTTTGCCGAGCGATATGTGGATGAGCGTTGTCATGGAGAATGTGTATGCCCTTGCTCAACATTCCTCTTCTCCAGCTCTGAATGGCCCGTTTGAGTTTTTTCAGAGGCTCACAGTACCTGTCAGCATTAGTTGTGGTCCCAGTGGGCATAAAGTCGACTAATAATACCCCTATCCGAGCCCAAATAATGGTTGTCATGACTTTAACCTCAGATTGTGTTTGTTTGAAATTCCATGGCTTTGGCAAAAAAGGACGTTGCCACTGGTGTAACTGTTGCTTGGTCTCAGGTGTAAAGTGGTATGCCCAGGTTTTGTCACCCGTGACAATTGAGTCCAGAAAGGTGTCCTGTTTGGCTGCAAGATGGTGAAGAAATGCGCGGGAAGCATCAACTTGTTGCCACATGTGGTCCTCTGTCAGCATGTGTGGCACCCATCTTTCGCACACCTTCTGGTAGTTCAATGTTTCTGTTAAAATTCTGTGAGCAGCACTTTGGGAAACCTCAGGAATCAATGTGCAGAGATCATCCAGGGTGATCCGCCAATCTTCACACATGCTTTGCTCAACCTTCAACACGGTCTCCTCATAAATTGATAGTCTCCCACTCCGTTGTTCATCGTGAATTTCGGTCTAACCAGCTGCAAACTCTCTACACCATTTACGAACATTTTTGACATCCACACACAACTCACTATACACGTCCATCAATTGGCAATGAATTTCCATTGGTGCAGTGCCCTTTGCTTTCAAAAACTGAATAACTGTGCAATTCACACTTGACGGTAACATCCAATGGGAGCTCTATTCTCAATGGCTGCCAAGCCAAGGCTGAGCACCTCAGCGTGGAGTGTGCATGTTTACACACAGTGCGCGAAGCACTCTTCATAACAGTGTGACCAACTGCCACACAAACAGAGTTCTGTACTTATAAAAAAAATAGGAGACCTTACTTTTGGAATTACCCTTGTATAAAGGCAAAGACACTTTTCGTTCAAGATGTGGTAAATAAGTTAAATTGGCTATGTTATTCGTAATTGATATACACATACTCTTAAGAATAACATGGACTGAAGTTGTTAGTTTACAATTAAATTAATAGATCACATTTACAAATAGCTCATGAACTGTGTAGAAAACTTTTTCTTTCTGCCAGAATTTTACTGCCGTTCTAAACTTAACAATTTTCTACCCTCTCACCTCAGTTGGTAATCTGTTAATAAAACATTTTTTTACATGCAGTTCTATTAGAGTGAATAAGTGATTTTGTAACATGTTCATCTCAATTGATCACAGTATGCATAATGGTGTGAAATGTGTATCAACTCATTACAGTCAATAATTTGCTTTCAGTGAAGTACATTTCACAGGAAGTGTTGACTCTCACATCATATGCAGAACAGATACCTTTTTTCTTCCAAAGATAAAATCTTCAGGCTCCAGCAGAATTATTCCACCACATTACACCATAGTTCAGACATGCATGAAGAAAGGCATAGTATGCAAGGAGTACTTTTTTCCCACAATTAAAGTTCTTAATTTTTTAGTGAGGTACAGCTCATGGGTTAGTTTGTTGTGTAAGTCATCTGTGTGAGTATTCCTGCTCAGTTTTATGTTAACGTGAATACCTAGTAATTTGACAGAGTGTTTTCCCTAATAGTCATTACCTATAATACTGTTTCATGGAGTGGAGAACAGGGTGAGTGTTCAGAAATGTTTGTGAAATGGAAGACAATAGCAGAGAATACGTACTAAAAGGAGGGCAATAGTTACTACAGTGGACTCTTATTCTGGAGAAACAGGATCTTAATCCATGTCTGGTTGTTCAGATTTTTGGTTTATTTGGAAAGACCTTAGCTGATTTCCTTCCTCATTCTTTTCCAGTACAAACTTGTTCATCATCTGTAATGACATCTTTGCTGAAGTGACATTACACCTCGATATTTCTTTCTTCCTTCAAAGACTGTCTTACCAAAGATATTACTCTAGAAAAAACTGTGCAGAAAACTAAATTATAGCAGTACATTGATAAATGCACAATTCAGGGAAGCACACTAAACTCATTTTGTAATAACATGCTGAATCTCTAAGAAGACAAACTAAGGACCTGACAGTGATTGATAATCCTCTTTAAGTTTTGTTGAAAAGCACCCCATCGACAGCAAGGTCATTAGAGATGGCTGACTTTGGCAAACAATATTCCTGCTCTTGAACATTTTACTCTGGAAAACATCAGTGTTTGCATCCATATTTACCCGGTAGAGATGGCTAACTGTGCTAATGATGCCAAAACACACGTATGATGAAATGGTAATGAAAAATGCTGGAGGGGAACTATTTTCATCAGTGGAAGATTTCTTCCCTGCATGAAACTGCCTTGACATTCATGTAGTAACAGGTTTAAGAGACATTTGTGTTTTAAAGAAATGGAGACTGCATGTGCCTGTCCAGAGAGTCTAAGACCATAAACAGCAAAAAAATTGCCAAGTTTTTTAATCATAATATTTTTTCTTTTTAGTTCATCAAATATTCAAACTTTTGTATGTAATGGCATATGTACTGTCCTCTATTGGTTCACATGTCTGACTACCTCAAGATGGATTAGGTTCAATTCTTGGTATGCCAATGATTTTTCCTTGTTGGAAAGGGGTCCATTGAGTCCCTGTAAATTAGCAGTGGTCCATCAGGGCCACAATACAGAGAAAATTGTTCATTATACACCCTAGATTATCTGAGATTGTTCAGCCATTGACTGCCTTGGGTAATTGAGTCTATTGTGCATACATTGATCCTCTGTTTTTTCACCAATGTTGTGGGCTATTGGTACACAGGCTACTGATACAGAGATTCCAGGTTCTATTTGCATGACCTCTACACACCCTATTAGGGCACAATAAGAAGCTGTTTGGCCATAAAATCATTGAAATTGACACTGTATTCAACAAACTGACTTTTTCAAAAAGGCTTTGTCGTGGTACATGTTCATAGTTAATGGAGATGTGGTTTGAATTAGTAGACTTAATTGCATAGACGAACTTTATTTTTATTAGAGTCAATTAAACCCCCCACGCTTTTGCATAGTTCCATGACAAGTAAAGCAATAAAAGACTTTATGCCTATATTAAACTAAAGATGATTTATTAAATCCTTGATAAGTTAACCAATAAATGTTGTTATGATGTCTTGGTCTTTGCTATAGTTGCAATTATGAAAATTTTCGTAAATTCACTTGCATCATATATATTACAAAGACATTATTACAAGGTTTATTAATGTCAGTTAACATGTCACTTGCAGTTCTTTGAAACAAGCACCATTGTATCTGATCCTCTGTCCTTAATGCTATATGTACTGCCTATATACTGTCTAGAATTTGGAAATCAGTAAAACAGAAATTTCCAAATCTTGAGTTATTCCAGGTTTTAGCATCCCATCACTGTAAATAATACATTCTTTTTGATATTGCAAATATAAAATCTGTGTGGATAAGCTTACATTATAAATGTACTGATGAACTGAGCTATTTGCAATTTCAAGGAGTGAAGTCACTGGTGAGATTGGCTGTGTATTTTTGTATGGTATTGCCATTTTTTAATGTAAATTGTCGTACTCTGTGGGAGTAAGTGTTGCACATGTTAAGTATGATGTCTGCAAGAATACAATACTGTCCTTTATTGGTTATCCATGGTCACGATTTGTAAGTATCAGATTTGCTGCTACCTGCATAGTGAAGAATGTTCTGCCTGTATCTGGCTGTACATGATAGTTTGATTTGGACACTGTTTTAGAAGAGGTGGGAATACAGTGTACTCAAAAAAATAAATGTAAAGTACACACACGCACACACACACACACACACACACACACACACACACACACACACACACACACACCGTGAACACACAATGAGTGTATTTTGGCAAATATACTGGGATGAAGTTGTGTCAAATGGGATGGGTAGAGCCAGAAAAAAAGAGGGGAGGGTGGTTGACAGCTCTGAGTGAGTCAGCAGGTGTGTGAAATAAGAATGCAGCAGGGAGTGCAGCAGGAGTAAAAGGTAGCGATGTTACACACAGGCACAAAAGCTGATGAGTTTCTTTGGATTCCTGTGGCAATGATATGGAGTAGTGGATTGGGAAAGGGAGCAGGACCAAGGAAGGAGAGACTGTTGGGTAGAGGGTGTGGGTGCAGTGGGCTACTGTAGTTTGAGGACAGTTCAACAGCCCCTTCACAACCTGTCCCATCTGGATGCTTCTCCCAGACACCAAGTTCCCTTAATTACATATATTGGAGTATCCTTGCAATGCATCCTTCAATCGTGAATTCTCCTAACATCAGTCTCAGTTAACCCACTACACCAATACCCTCTACTCAGCAACCTCCTCTTGCTCTGTTCTGCTTCCCCTTCAAATCCCCTCCTCAACATCATTGTCTTTGAGCACCACATGAACTCATCAGTTCCGGTTCGAGTGTCTCACATCCCTGTCCCGTACACTTGTTGCCTCTCCCTCATGCATCCCTATCCTGCACATGTGGTGTCTCCCTCAGAGCCTTCAGCTACCCTCCCAAACACTTCCTCCCACCTCCCAGCACCCACTTCTTTTCATACCTCACCCAACACAGCCCGTCACCCCAATGTCTATTCTTAGATTAGATTAGATTAAATTCAGTTTTCATTCCATAGACCCAAAAAATGAGATGATTCTCATGGGTGGGGAACATGTCAGAAAGTATAACATAAAAACATAAAACATTTTAATATAATACTTACTACCCTGATCATTTGTCAGGAGATTGTCAAAATAGGTGAATACAGTGCTGTAAACTGGAACAACTAATATTTACAGAAACTTCCTGGCAGATTAAAACTGTGTGCCCGACCGAGACTCGAACTCGGGACCTTTGCCTTTCGCGGGCAAGTGCTCTACCATCTGAGCTACCGAAGCACGACTCACGCCTGGTCCTCACAGCTTTACTTCTGCCAGTATCTGTGAGGACCGGGCGTGAGTCGTGCTTCGGTAGCTCAGATGGTAGAACACTTGCCCACAAAAGAAAAAGGTCCCGAGTTCGAGTCTCCATTGGGCACACAGTTTTAATCTGCCAGGAAGTTTCATATCAGCACACACTCCGCTGCAGAGTGAAAATCTCATTCTGGTAATATTTACAGAATTAACACGCTGTCAGAATGAAACATTGTTATGCACTATTAATAAATTTATCATACACAAAATACCTAATATTGACTGTTTTAACCAGGTGCTGTCAAAACTGAAATCTAACAGACATTTTTACTTAAGCTGGCTTAACAGTCTCTGTTGGGATATTCATCTATATAGTAGAAGGAGTTGCCTATCAAAAAGCCTTTCAAGCTCTGTTCAAACTGTTCTTTATCTGAAACCAAGTTTTTGATGGTTGCTGGAAATTTATTGAAAATGTGTGTTCCTGAATATTGGACCCCCTTTTGGGCCAAATAAGGCACAGTGTAAAGTGTGTGTGTGTGTGTTCCTGAATATTGGACCCCCTTTTGGGCCAAATAAGGCACAGTCTAAAGTGTGTGTGTGTGTGTGTGTGTGTGTGTGTGTGTGTGTTCTATCTTGTTTAAAGATTTGTGTGAAAACTAGACTTCACTCTTTTTTGTGTGCCTCTCCATGACTCAACACTTGTACTATCTGGTGAGTTGCCTCCTTTACCCCTAAATTATTTGCATTCTCAGGATTTTCCTCACCATATTTTCTTATAGCTAATTTTATAGATGCTGGGAAGGTTGCGCAGTGACTGATGCAGTTTGATTTATGCCTCTTATACTTCACAGTTTACTCTCTGGCCTGTGCACCTTCCCACAAAGGGAAAAAAAGAAGAAAAAAAACAGAATTTCTGGCAATTCGCTCATTGTAAGTCACACTTGAAGAAACTGCAAACAGGATCACAATGTACATACTATTGTTAACTACCTGCTGGAACAGAGCTGTGTGTATAGCAACAGTACCAGCTAGGTGGGCATGTAGACAACTTGTTGTGCCACATATATTTAAAGGTCTGCATTATTTTCTATTGATTGTCATGCTAGAGTGCACCATCTTCAGACCCATCTACGATAAACCCTGTAATTGTGCAGATAGCTGGGTAACAACCATTGTACAACTTATAGAGGCCACTGTGTAACCCAATGGTTCCCAAGTCATCTGAAACCATTTCCCTTGAGTGCAGTCAGATATTAGTTAGTACCCTGCCACCCATGAACTATGCACCTGTAATCCAGTCGCAATCACACGGATGCCCTCTAAAACTAGAGCACACACACACTGTGTGCTCCTCAAGACCTCTGGCTAAGAAACTCCAAGACACTTCTGGGCCCTTGCCTTCAGGTCTTTTAGGTATGGTAATCATAACAGTTTGGAGTAAAAAATGAGCCCCAGAAACCTTACAGAGTCTTTAAGAGGTAGAATGGTGTCCCACGTTAGCAATGCAGGTAAATTAAAAATTCAATGAAAGCAATTAAAATGAACATAACACATTTCTCTGTAGAAAATGTAAAGCCTGTCTTTTCAAATCACTCTCCCAACTTCTTCACTGTAAGTTGCAACAACGATTTGTTGCTGTGGTATTGGAGGAAGAGCAGAAGACTACAGAATCGTCCACAAATAAGGAGGTCTCCTTATTGTGGACATGACACTGTTGATGACTATGACAAAGAGGGTGACACTTAAAGCACTGCCTGGGAGACACCATTCTCCTGCATAAAACTGTATGACAGCATGTCACTGACTCTGTACCTAAAAAGGCTTCTGGAGAGGAAGGGCCGATGAAGATGTGGAGGTGCCACAAAAGCCCCATTGGTGGAAATGACTGAGAATCTACCACCTCCAAACAGTGTCACACACTTCACTGATTTCAGAAAATACCCCTAGTTAATGCTTTACACAAGGAAAGCCGGCATCATGTAGCAGGGTCAGGTTGCAGGTTGTCGACAGTGGATCAACATCTCCTGAATTCACATTAAGAGTGGCTAAGGAGCTGCTAGGCTTCTAATATCCTGATCAGATGATGGTTGACCATGTGCTCTAGAGTCTTTCCTACATTGCTTATTAACATGACTCTCCAGTAACAACTAGGACACAATCAGTCCTTTCCTGGTTTGAGAAGAGGTATCAAAATAGCCTCCCACAATGAGTCAGGACAGCATTCTCTCAGCCATATCAAATTAAAACATTGCAAGAGGACTTCTTGGACACAATTTGTAAGCACTGTAGTGTGCTGTACTGGATTTGGTCACGACTGGATGCCATACCACATGCATCAGACAGCTCCAGCATGTACATCGGGCAGTTCTAAGCCTCCAAATTGATGCCCTGTAAGTCTAACTCCATAGTGACATAGTGATGACAGAACACTGGATCCTGGCTTGCAGTTGCAGTAGCCAGTGCAAAATTCTCTGCCATTGTCTGTATGATGTCTCCAAGTGCTGTTGGAGACACAACTGTTTCAACAATGCAACTATAGGTAACTGACTGCATTTACTGGAAATCCTCTTGAAGAGTCCTTATACTGCTGTAGAACAAGTGGAACGGTTGATGGAGTCCAGGAGAACTTGCCATGACTTTCTCTTGTTCTTCATGATGTGCTGATCCTTGGCCTGTGCTAAGTGAAAGGGTGCGAGGTTTTCCACAGCACTTAAACTAACAAAGCCACAAGCCTGACCTGGATTACTGAAGAGCACTCAGCAGTCCACCAAGGAATGGGTCGCCTCCTAAAATGATGGGAGGACTTGGAGAAGTCAGCGGCATGGTGGATCACTCGTGGGTTGTAGTCCACCCACTCCTGGACACTATCACAGCATTCAAACACAGCCAGCTGGCTGCACAGTGTCCAGTCATCTCTCCTCGTCACCCATCCTATATATGAAAGCAAAGCGGGAAGTGTTAACTGGAATGAAAGTTGTGAAGGACTTCCCACTGAATAGAGTGTGTGAGGACTGCAGAGCAGAAAGAGAGGTTGGTGGCTGAGGATGACACAGAAATGAGTGGGAGCACCTGTTTTGAGGATGCACACTCATGAGATATCATGAGGCTCTCGCAACCCTGACCCCAAGAGCAAGTAGGGGTCGCACATGTAATGTCCCTCCTCTTTCCTAATTTCAGCTATTGTCCACAATAAGCAAAGTCTTTTACAAAAAATTTGAGAAGAGCGAAGATTACAATAAACTTTCTAGTTTACTTAGCTTTTTGTGTAGAGTTGGCTCCAATTCTTCTTGTCTAGGGGTCTGATTCTTGAAGATGAAATTCTCACATTTCAAGTCCTCTTGGTTGAATTGATCTAAATAAATTTGAAGGAAATTGTCGCAGAATTTTTATTGTTAAGTTAATATATCTAAAAACAAAGATGATGTAACTTATTAAACGAAAGCGTTGGTATGTTGATAGACACACACACAAAATTAAATCTTTCACAACACACGGTTGCTTCATCAGGAAAGAGGGAAGGAGAGGGAAAGACAAAAGGATGTGGGTTTTAAGGGAGAGGGTAAGCAGTCATTCCAATCCCGGGAGCGGAAAGACTTACCTTAGGGGGAAAAAAGGACAGGTATACACTTGCACACACACACATATCCATCCGCACATATACAGACACAAGCAGACATATGTAAAGGCAAAGAGTTTGGGCAGAGAAATCAGTTAAGGCGGGAGTACAGAGGCAAAGATGTTGTTGAATGACAGGTGAGCTATGAGTGTCGGCAACTTGAAATTAATGGAGGTTGAGGCCTGGTGGGTAATGGGAAGAGAGGATATATTGAAGGGCAAGTTCCCATTTCCGGAGTTCTGATAGGTTGGTGTTCGTGGGAAGTATCCAGATAACCCAGACGGTGTAACACTATCCCAAGATGTGCTGGCCATGCACCAAGGCATGTTTAGCCACAGGGTGATCCTCATTACCAACAAACACTGTCTGCCTGTGTCCATTCATGTGAATGGACAGTTTGTTGCTGGTCATTCCCACATAGAAAGCTTCACAGTGTAGGCAGGTCAGTTGGTAAATCACGTGGGTGCTTTCACACGTGGCTCTGCCTTTGATCGTGTACACCTTCTGGGTTACAGGACTGGAGTAGGTGTTGGTGGGAGGGTGCATGGGACAGGTTTTACACTGGGGGCAGTTACAAGGATAGGAGCCAGAGGGTAGGGAAGGCGGTTTGAGAATTTCATAGGGATGAACCAAGAGGTTACGAAGGTTATGTGGACGGCAGAAAGACACTCTTGGTGGTGTGGGGAGGATTTCATGAAGGATGGATCTCATTTCAGGGCAGGATTTGAGGAAGTCGTATCCCTGCTGGAGAGCCACATTCAGAGTCTGATCCAGTCCTGGAAAGTATCCTGTCACAAGTGGGGCACTTTTGGGGTTCTTCTGTGGGAGGTTCTGGGTTTGAGGGGATGAGGAAGTGGCTCTGGTTATTTGCTTCTGTACCAGGTCAGGATGGCAGTTGCGGGATGTGAAAGCTGTTTTCAGGTTGTTGGTGTAATGGTTCAGGGATTCAGTCCTGGAGCGATTCATTTGCCACGAAGACCTAGGCTGTAGGGAAGGGACCGTTTGATATGGAATGGGTGGCAGCTGTCATTATTTATTTATTTAACCTGATCAGATTAGGGCAATCAGGCCCTCTCTTACATCGGACCAGTGTTCCACACATGCAGCATTTCACACATCAGAGTTACATCATGACCATAGTTTAAATGAGAAAATTAGCTTACTCTAGTGACAATATGAATAAAGAGTAGTAACTAAGACCTAATAAAGTAAATGCAGCATTATTTTTACAACAGGTGCTATACACACAGATTATGATAAAAGCAATAATAATAACAGTAAAAAAAAAGATCAAATAATAATGACAAACATGAGAAAGATAGGCAAATAGTAATGAAGGTTTGTGCAGATCTACATTAATATCTTGGTGTGTAAAGTAGGTGTTTACTAGTATAGCGAGTTTTGGGGAAGGCAGATTTAAGGAGGGGGAAAGACGGAAGTAATGAGGTGAAGTGCATTCATGTACAGAGGAAGGCATTACTGTTGCTTAAGTAGATATGTCATTAACTGTTTTTTGAAGCCGGACATGTTTTTAAGTTCTCTAACATAACGAGGGAGGTTATTCCAGAGTCAGGTTCCCACTACTGTAAAGGACTTGGAGACTGTGACTGAGCGATGCAGTGGAACGGAGAGGATTTTATTATAATGGGAACGTGTGTTTCTGTCATGTTGTTCCGACATGAGCTTTAGGGATGAGGAGAGATATGAGGGACAGTGTACATTTATAAGGCAGTAGATGAGACAGAGTGTATGGAAATCTCTGCGTTTGTCTGCAAGCAGCCGGGACAGTTTTGCATATGCTGGTGAAATGTGATCAAAAAGTCGAACGTCACAGATATATCGGATACAGGCATTCATGACCAGTTCTAGACATCTGGAATTTTCCTGAGAGAGGCCTTGTAGGATAATATCGCTGTAGTCAATGATTGGGAGTATAAGCCTTTGTACTAATTTCTTTTTCAGATCGAAAGGGAAGAGTTTTTTATATTTTTGTAGGACATGAAGGGATGCTGACACTTTTTTGCACACTGCAGTTATGTGCTCTGTCTAATTTAGATTTTCATCTATTATTACTCCCAAACTCTTTGCTAAGGGAGAGAAGTTAATATATGTTCCATTTAGGATAAGAGGCGGTACGGATTCCCGATGTTTTGGGCTAATGAGCTTAGAATGACCAACAAGTACCGCTTGGGTTTTAGATGGGTTTAGTTTTAGACCTATGTCCTGTGCCCATTTTGACAGTGCATCGAGGTCAGTATTGAAATTTTCAATAGCTTTCTTGAGATTGCTTGGTTTTGCACTTAGATACAACTGAAGGTCATCAGCATACATATGGTATTTGCAGTAGGTCAGAACCGATGACACATCATTGACATACAGAGAGAAGAATGGAGGTACTGTTGCTTGTTGGTGGGTTTGATGTGGACAGATGTGTGAAGCTAGCCATTGGACAGATGGAGGTCAACGTCAAGGAAAGTGGCATGGGATTTGGAGTAGGACCAGGTGAATCTGATGGAACCAAAGGAGTTCAGGTTGGAGAGGAAATTCTGGAGTTCTTCTTCACTGTGAGTCCAGATCATGAAGATGTCATCAATAAATCTGTACCAAACTTTGGGTTGGCAGGCCTGGGTAACCAAGAAGGCTTCCTCTTAGTGACCCATAAATAGGTTGGCGTACGAGGAGGCCATCCTGGTACCCATGGCTGTTCCCTTTAATTGTTGGTATGTCTGGCCTTCAAAAGTGAAGAAGTTGTGAGTCAGGATGAAGCTGGCTAAGGTAATGAGGAAAGAGGTTTTAGGTAGGGTGGCAGGTGATCGGCGTGAAAGGAAGTGCTCCATCGCAGTGAGGCCCTGCACGTGCGGAATATTTGTGTATAAGGAAGTGGCATCAATGGTCACAAGGATGGTTTCTGAGGGTAACAGATTGGGTAAGGATTCCAGGCGTTTGAGAAAGTGGTTAGTGTCTTTGATGAAGGATGGGATACTGCATGTAATGGGTTGAAGGTGTTGATCTACGTAGGCAGAGATACGTTCTGTGGGGGCTTGTTAACCAGCTACAATGGGGTGGGCAGGATGATTGGGTTTGTGAATTTTAGGAAGTAGGTAGAACATCACCAAAGAACATCACCACAGCTGAAGCCCAGGCTATCTGTGATCTGAAGGCTGACCGATCCATCGCCATTTTTCTGGCAGACAAGGGTTCCACGACCGTGGTACTTGACCGTTGGGAGTATGTGGCTGAGGGACTGCGTCAGCTTTCAGACAACACTACATACAAAGTTTGCCAAGATAATCCCATTCCTGATGTCCAGGTGGAGCTTCAAGGAATCCTCAGAACCTTAGGCACCCTACAAAACCTTTCACCTGAGTCCATCAACCTCCTGACCCCACCGACACCCAGCACCCCTACCTTCTACCTACTTCCTAAAATTCACAAACCCAATCGTCCCGGCCACCCCATTGTAGCTGGTTAACAAGCCCCCACAGAACGTATCTCTGCCTACATAGATAAACACCTTCAACCCATTACATGCAGTCTCCCATCCTTCATCAAAGACACTAACCACTTTCTCGAACACCTGGAATCCTTACCCAATCTGTTACCCCCAGAAACCATCCTTGTAACCATTGATGCCACTCCCTTATACACAAATATTCCGCACGTGCAGGGCCTCACTGCGATGGAGCACTTCCTTTCATGCCGATCACCTGCCACCCTACCTAAAACCCCTTTCCTCATTACCTTAGCCAGCTTCATCCTGACTCACAACTTCTTCACTTTCGAAGGCCAGACATACCAACAATTAAAGGGAACAGCCATGGGTACCAGGATGGCCCCCTCATAAACCAACCTATTTATGGGTCACATAGAGGAAGCCTTCTTGGTTACCCAGGCCTGCCAACCCAATGTTTGGTACAGATTTATTGATGACATCTTTATGATCTGGACTCACAGTGAAGAAGAACTCCAGAATTTCCTCTCCAACCTGAACTCCTTTGGTTCCATCAGATTCACCTGGTCCTACTCCAAATCTCATGCCACTTTCCCTGACATTGACCTCCATCTCTCCAATGGCCAGCTTCACACATCTGTCCACTTCAAACCCACCAACAAGCAACAGTACCTCCATTATAACAGCTGCCACCCATTCCATATCAAACGGTCCCTTCCCTACAGCCTAGGTCTTCGTGGCAAACGAATCTGCTCCAGTCCTGAATCCCTGAACCATTACACCAACAACCTGAAAACAGCTTTCGCATCCCGCAACTACCCTCCTGACCTGTCACAGAAGCAAATAACCAGAGCCACTTCCTCATTCCCTCAAACCCAGAACCTCCCACAGAAGAACCACAAAAGTGCCCCACTTGTGACAGGATAATTTCCGAGACTGGATCAGACTCTGAATGTGGCTCTCCAGCAGGGATACGACTTCCTCAAATCCTGTCCTGAAATGAGATCCATCCTTCATGAAATCCTCCCCACTCCACCAAGAGTGTCTTTCCGCCGTCCACCTAATCTTCATAACCTCTTGGTTCATCCCTATGAAATCCCCAAACCACCTTCCCTACCCTCTGGCTCCTATCCTTGTAACTGCCCCCAGTGTAAAACCTGTCCCATGCACCCTCCCACCAACACCTACTCCAGTCCTGTAACCCAGAAGGTGTACACAATCAAAGGCAGAGCCACGTGTGAAAGCACCCACGTGATTTACCAACTGACCTGCCTACACTGTGAAGCTTTCTATGTGGGAATGACCAGCAACAAACTGTCCATTCACATGAATGGACACAGGCAGACAGTGTTTGTTGGTAATGAGGATCACCCTGTGGCTAAACATGCCTTGGTGCATGGCCAGCACATCTTGGGACAGTGTTACACCGTCCGGGTTATCTGGATACTTCTCACGAACACCAACCTATCAGAACTCCGGAAATGGGAACTTGCCCTTCAATATATCCTCTCTTCCCATTACCCACCAGGCCTCAGCCTCCATTAATTTCAAGTTGCCGCCACTCATACCTCACCTGTTATTCAACAACATCTTTGCCTCTGTACTCCCGCCTCGACTGATTTCTCTGCCCAAACTCTTTGCCTTTACATATGTCTGCTTGTGTCTGTATATGTGCGGATGGATATGTGTGTGTGTGCAAGTGTATACCTGTCCTTTTTTCCCCCTAAGGTAAGTCTTTCCGCTCCCGGGATTGGAATGACTCCTTACCCTCTCCCTTAAAACCCACATCCTTTTGTCTTTCCCTCTCCTTCCCTCTTTCCTGATGAAGCAACCGTGGGTTGCGAAATCTTGAATTTTGTGTGTGTGTTTGCGTTTTTTTGTGTGTCTGTCAACATACCAATGCTTTCGTTTGGTAAGTTACATCATCTTTGTTTTTAGATATATTTTTCCCACGTGGAATGTTTCCATCTATTATATTCATATTGTTAAGTTAATATACTTTTTCACATTTTGCTATTGAATTTTCACATTCAAAAAGCTGAAATTACATTGTTCACCCAAAATACAAAAATACATCTGATCATACGAGAGGCATGCTTACTACTACTTCACCCTGCAGTTATAACCATATTCCAAAGGGTATAAATTTTTCCTGACAAATGAATTTCTATTAATTTCAATTATTATTTCATAAGTGAATCCAGAAATAAACACAGTAAACCATACTAGAGTACATAATTAATAATAGAAATTTTAAGTGTGCCAAATAATTTATAATTTCAAATGTTTCTAAAAAACTAATTTTAACTGTATTGTCAGAGCAAGAACTTATCTCTTGTAACATCAAAAATAAAGTAATTCTTTTTCATATATTTTATCTTGAAATATAAAATATTGTGTATAAAATTATATTAAAGTTTTTAGAAAAGCAGCTGAGATAATATTGACCTGTCCGAAATTCAAAAAATAATATTGGTATCAACAACTACTGTTGAAGAAATGTAATGCTAGAGGAGGATGTCCCATTACAATATCCCCCCTCACATAATATAGAAACAATGTGTTGACACTATTTTGTGACCTACTATAAGGTTTGCCCAACAGTGTACAAAATGGTGCCAAAAGGTAGAATACAGAGGTATATAAGCATCAGATACATAACATATTACAGAAAATCTAAGAAAAATATCTACTATACAAGTCATAATCTATACATATATGAGGACATGGCATTCAGATTTTCAGATCTGTGGAACATTCTGTCTCAAGACAAATGATACAAAGTCAATACTACAACATTACAACGCTAAACTATAGAGATAAGTGCAGAGGCAATGTAAATTACTAGAATTACAAATTGCAAGTTTACATACATAAATTCACACCTTCAAAATCATCAAAAGAGAAGAAAAAATATTTAGATCCTAAGTGTACAATGTGTGAGTCGACTCGAGAAACTCGCAACAATGGGTACAGACCAGAAGAATGTACTCAGTCACAAGTAGTAGTATAGCACAAAATCAATCAGCTACATAAACCAGAATATGTAAGGATATATTGACTCGTGAAAGAAGAAAATAATGAAAAAATATTAGGGCCTATGCTTACGATGTGGGGATCGACTCATGAATCCAAATCTCACCTGATACACACCACCAGAAATGTTTCAACACAACAAAATAAATAAAGTTCATAATCATATATCAATAAGTTCAATCATATGTAAAGAATAATTAGAGGAAGCATCTAGCATCAATCAATAGTTGCACACTCTTCTTGAGTACACACAGTCAGTCGCAATGACCAGGGGTACCCAAAACAGAGTTAAGCATCAGTTTGCACACAACTCAATGAGATACAATAATGCAGAACTCATAATAAACACAGGTAATCAGAGTCATAAATAGCTTTGATTAATGGCATAATTGAGTAGCTTGAGGACCAAATTCAGTGTGTGAAATCAGAAATGTATACCTCTTGTTATTCAGTCTATACTCGATTTATGATCACAATCATAAATGTCTTCCACACTATTTGCTATTTATTCATACAAACTAACCTGTGTTCATAGAAGCTTAGAAGGTTCATTTAAAATTGATAAAAAGAAAAAATACATACTGAGTGTTGAGATAAGAAAATTTGTTGAAATGTATGACTACTAACCTAACAGTGCCTAATTTTATCAGATTCAGATTCTGATAATTATTTAAAACATGGTTCATAGAATGTACTCTTGAACTTTTTAGGTTTTAACATTTCTGTGCTGAGAATGACAAATCGTCAGTCATAGAACATCAACCCTTCACAGCATTATTTAAAGTTACAGAATGTATTGGGAAATCAATCCCCCTACTTGAAAAAACATACATGTATGTGGGATAACATTGACCATAGCAGTGACTACTTTTCTAAACAAATAGTTCCACGAGTTTTTCATATAGGATAATTTCTTGGCTAACAATTTATAAATTTCAGTCACAAGACTGATGTAGTTGACAGATGCTTGAGTACATTACCAAGCATCTATGATCTCTTGCAAGTTGACTGGACCAACAAGGGTGCAGCCATACAGGAGTGTGGGAGTTGATCCACCCATATCTTTTAGTTTTCTTCCTAGATTTCTCGTCACATGCTCCATGAACTTCCTGTCTAGCTTTAACATTGAATCCTGAAACGTTGTTTAGTGTAGTAAGTATGCTGTCGAATACCTCCCTCGCACCACGCAGCATATGTTTTGCCTATCTATAATGAAAAAAAAAAAAAGTGTACAGTGTTCATTTCAGAATCTACTGAAAGTGTTCACTCATATAGTACATTAATTAACATAGAAAAATGCAATGAAAATTTGAACTAGTAACATAATATACAGGGTGATTATGGTTAAAGTTGAACTTTCAAAACGCTGTAGAAATAACACCACTTGTCAGAATGATATCAAATTGCAATGGAATATTATCAGAGAAGGGGGGAAACGTATGGCAGAAGAAAAAATAGTGTGAAAATTGATCAATAGATGGCACTGTTGGCGTCAGAATATGTAAATGAAAACACCTGTCATGTGCACGACCCATTGAAGTTGGTATAAACATGCCAGGTACATGGCTTTTCCTCCTTTCACACCTGCAACATTCGCCATGACTGTCTCAATGCACGATAGCGCTCTGCTTGTAAAGCTGTATTACAAGAATGATGACTGTGCATGCATCACTCTGTAGAAGTTCTGGACACTGAAGGCTTTGAAAAAAGGCATTCGTCTGATGACTGCTGTGGGTGTGGAGAAAATGATTCAGAAATTCGAAAAGACAGGTCCTTTTCGTGTGCAACCTGGTAGAGAGAGGAAACAAATTGATTTGATGTCAGTGGAAGCAGTGGCCACAGCAATGCAGTAGGAGAGGAGTGGTGGTGTGCAAACATGTAATGCACGGAGAATTGCTCGAACATTGGACATACTCGTGGTCACGGTGCATAAAATCCTACAAAATGTTTTTCTTTGCTATCCATTCGAAATTACCCATGTGCACATGTTGCTTCCTGTTCACTTGCCAGCATGAGAGATCTTTGCTTTAGAATTTCTTGCTCACATGGAAGTGGACAATGATTAGCCATGGAAGATTTTGTGAACAAACAAAGCACACTTCCATCTGACAGGATATGTCAGTACACAGAGTTATCAAATATGTGCAACAGGAAACCACATGCAAATCAACCAGTACCACTTCATCCTGAAAAGATCACTGTGTTGTGTGTGTTTATGGCATCATTTAACGTAGGGTCATATTTTTTCAAAGAGAGGTGCTTCTGGTCCTGTTACCTGTACTGTCACTTGTAAGTACTATAAGTGTCTTTTGCACAACCATGTCATTCCAGCGCTCCAACAGCATGGATGTGTGGATGGGATCATTTTTATGCAAGATGGCGCTCCTCCACACATTACAAATCCAGTTAAGAACCTGCTGAAGTGCCATTTTGGAAATGCTAGAATTATCAGCCACCATTTCCCTGCAGCCTTGCCACCCCTATCGCCTGATCTTAATCCGTGTGACTTCTGGCAGTGGGGCTGTCTGAAAGATGTTGTGTTCAGTGTTCCAGTTTCAAACTTAGCTTCATTGAAGGCATGCATTGCACAACACAGTCTGAACACGACCCTGGAAACACTTCAATCAGTTGTGAAACATGCTGTTTCTTGATTTCAGCTTGTTGCAGAAAACAGTAGACAGCATATTGAATATGTTTTGCGCCAGTCACATGGAAATTAATAAACTGATTTTATACTGACTGATGCATTTTTATGTGGTTTTTGCTCTCAGGACAATTAAAACCTGATGTGATTGATGCTTTTTATGTGGTTTTTGGCCTCAAGACAATTAAAAACCAATTTTCCCTTCTAGTATGATATGACCTTGCTGTGGTGGATGAGCTTACATAACTAACAGTGTCACACCTGTGCACCCATGCACACTGAGTAATACAGTTTGTTTAATGTCAAACGTACACCTTAGGCATTGTTGTATGATTCATTTGTCATTTGTAGTTGACCACTATTAAATTATGATGCTTACAGTGCCATTTATTGCTACATTTCGTAACTATTTATTTTTCTTCTGCCATAAGTTTTACCCCTTCTCCAATAATATTCCATTGCAATTTGACATCATTCTGACCAATGATGTTATTTCTACAGCAGTTTGAAAGTTCGACTTTAATCATAATCACCCTGTACACAGATATACTAAAGATGTCTCAAAGTAAAATTTTATTTAACAATTAACAGATTAGAACAAATTATGTACACAAGTAAGAGAAGTTGGACTGCACTGATGCACAATGCCTACAAAATGAAGTTTGGACCATGGCTCACAATGTACTGACATAAGAATTTTGTGTTTAACATATATATGTGTTTGGTTTGCGAATGTGAAACTTTAAGACACTATTCCTAATATTTACAGTACATGTGAATAAAACAAGTCTTCACTCAATTTATCACAAAACCCATGACTTTACCCAAAAGAGTTAATGAAAAGTAAATTTAATTATTCTCTGCAGAGTACAGAGGAATAACATTAATATTTAACACCAATAGCATTCTGAGATAAGAAATTTATTACTAGACATTTAATGTATCCGATTTTTTCAACTGAACTGCTGTAAAAACAAGGCCCAATGAGTAATTCTGTTATGGTACAACTCACACCTATAGGTAACATAATGCTTTGTGATCAGTATAGATTATAACCTTGAGACCTAGTAAATAATTTTTAAACTTGTGGAACACCCAATGTACAGCCAAAAGTTCTTTCTCGGTTGCAGTGTATGTTTTTTCATGCTTCTGCAATACTCTATTAGCATAAGCAAGGGATCTATGTTCAATAACACCTTCAACTTCAACCTCCTGAAATAAATGAGCACCCAAACCAACATCACTACTGTCTGTCATAATACAAAAGGGTAGAGACAAATCTGATCTGAACAATATCTGACTTTGACACAACTTTCCTTTGATCTCATTGAAAGCTTCCTGACATTCCTGATTCCAATCCGAAACCATATATTTCTTCAAATGTTCACACAGGCATGAATCATTCAAAGCTTGGCCACTATAAAATTTTCTGTAGAATCCAGTTACCCCAAAAAATGATTTAAGCTCTTTTTTGTTGCAATGAGTAGGAAAATTAGCAATAGCATCAAGTTTCCCTTTATCAGGTGCAATTCCTTTCTCAGATATAGAATGTCCTAAAAATTTTACTTGTTCCATACCAAACTTACACTTACCTATTTTTAAAGTCATACCTCATGATTCCAATTTTGAAAAAAAAAAAAAAAAAACATCTCTCCACAGATCCAAATGTTGTTCCCAAGTCTTTTCAGTGACCAAAATGTCATCAACATATACAATTAATTTTGAACTCATTTCACTTCCCGAGACAGAATCCAGAACTCTTATGAATTCATCTACAGATACATTTAGTCCAAATGGAACCACACAATATTGAAAACACTTACCTCAATACAAAAATGCATTATACTTACTAGAATTAATTTCAAGTGGAATCTTATGAAATTCAGAAGTCAAGTCCAAAGTAGGGCCTACTCATGAATCTTACTTACTTACTTACTCACTGGTCATACCGGACTCGAGAGTCTATTACCGCAGCAACGTATTTTCGCCCCCTGTCCCTGTCTTGGGCTATTTCCTTCCATTCACCTTCAATACCTAGGCTCCTCAAATCAGCCTTCACATTGTCCTCCCATCTACGCCTCGGTCTCCCCACAGGACGTTTTCCTTCTAGGTGCCCTACCAGTATTCTGTGCGCTGCCCTGCCCTCATCCATTTGAGCTACGTGACCCGCTCATCACAGCCTACATGATTTAATAATACTGATAATGTCAGGGCTTGAATAGAGTTCATGAACCTCTTTGTTATGCAGTTTTCGCCACTCTCCGCTAATGTCATCCCTTTTTGCTCCAAAAATTTTCCTCAAAATTTTGTTTTCAAATACTCGAAACGGCTTTTCATTTTGCATAGTTAGAGACCAAGTCTCACACCCATACAGCATAACTGGTAGAATAGCAGTTTTGTATATTCTAATCTTTAAATTCCTAGAAAATATCCGTGATGAAAGTAATCTATTCAGTGAGAAGTAGCACGCATTTCCCGCCCATAGTCTCTTCTTCAGTTCGGATTCAATCTCATTTCTCGAAGTGATGTCCACGTCTAGATACTTAAATGCATTCACTTTTTCAAACTGCGTGTCTCCAACTCTTAACATTTCCTGATCTACTGCTGTTGGCATTCTAGTAGTAACCTGATATTTAGTTTTGTCTTCACTTATCCTTAGACCTACATCTTCACTAGCCTTGATTAACGCATTCGCATTTGCTGTTACAGATTCTTTCCTATTGCTAATGATGTTTAGATCATCTGCATGCCCTAATATCTTAATATTTCCATTTAACTCCACACCCTCTGAATTATCTGCTGCCATTCGTACAATATATTCTAAGACTAAATTAGAAAGTAGCGGAGACAGGGCATCTCCCTGCTTAAGTCCATTCTTTATTACAGATTCTTCTGACTCCAGTTTCCCCACGTGTACTCTACCTTTTGTTTTTCTTCAAACTCACTTCTATAAGTCTAACATACTTCTTTGGTATTCCAAGTTCCAAAAGAATTCTGTGCAATTTTGAATGCAATACTGAATCATATGCTTTTGTAAAATCTATGAAAAGATTATGAACTGGTTTATTGTATTCCCATTTCTTTTCCAAACTTTGACGCAGGGTGAATATTTGGTCTATAGTTGATCTCTTCCTCTGAAAGCCGGCTTGGTAACCCCCACAATTTCATCTGCATATGGTGTAAGCCTGCTTAGCAGAATATTTGAGAAAATTTTGGAACATACTGATAATAGCGATATCCCTCTATAATTACTACTATCCATTTTGTCACGTTTCTTAAAAATTGGGATCAGAATCGACTCCTGCCACTCTTCAGGTATCATCTATGAGTTCCATACTTTAGTTATCACTTCGTGAACTACTTCCACCAATTTCTGTCACCCATTTTTAACTAATTCTGCAGTTATGCAATCTGATCCTGGTGCTTTATGGTTTTTCAATTTGTTGATTACATCTCTTACTTCCTTTAACGTTGGCTCAGGTATCTGGGGTTCTGCTGTATGTATTTTGCATGCCTGCTCATTTCCTGCTTCCTGGTGCACATTTAACAGATGCTCAAAATATGCCCTCCATTTACTTAATATAGCACTGGGGTCTGTCAGTATTCCTCCAGCATCCCCTCGAAGTGCATTTGTCCTAGCCTTGAAGCCCTTCCTATACCTATTTATGTCTAGGTAAAGTTCCCTAATGTTTTTTGTTTTACTGTTTGTTTCCATTTTTGTAATTTGATTGTTCAAATAATCCCTCTTCTTTGCCTGTAGCCTACGACCAACTTCCCTTCCCAAGTTCAAGAACTCCTCTCGTTTTCTGTCTCCCATTCTATCCCAATCTAATCGCACTTTTCTCCTTTCTTCTACCAATTTCTTGCATTCCTCATCAAACCACGGTTTCCTCCTGTTCTTCTTAATTGTACCTATTGTGACCTTCACTGCCTCTTTGATATTATTCCTCACAGTGATCCACTGTTTATTTACATCCTCGTCTTGATCTTCGTGTGTCCTGAGAGTATCAAACCTATTTGAAATTTCTATCATGTACCTTCTTCTAAAGTTTTCATCATTTAGCTTGTCAGTGTCGAACCTAACAAGTTCTGCATTGTGACACCTTGATGTTGCTGTAGATAGCCATTGGTGAACTTTGGCAACTACAAAAGAATGATCAGAATCGCAGTCTGCTACCCTGAAAGTCCTAACATTTTCTATACTAGTGTGCCATCTCCGATCTACAAGAACATGATCAATTTGGTTTCGGGTGTGTCCATCCGGAGAGACCCAAGTTGCTTTATGAATGTCCTTCCTTTTGAAATATGTGCTCTCAACAATCATGTCTTTTGAAACAGCAAAATTAACCACCCTTGTGCCATTATCTTTCGAAATGTTATGCAAACTTTCTTTCCCAATTGTAGGCCAGAATGCTTCTTCCTTCCCTATCTTTGCATTAAAATCACCTATGATTAATTTTGTATCATATGAGGAGAACTCATCCCACAGTTGATCTAGTTCTTCATAAAAGCCGTCTTTAACAACCTCTTCAGTGTCCTCAGTTGGTGCGTGTACATTAATTGCTACTAGTTTATTCCACCTGCCAGACAACACTATAACTGATAGTCGGTCGCTAATGAACCTTATATCTCTGATTGCGTGAAGCACTTTTCTCTGTACTGCGAAACCTATTCTGAAACTGTGAGCTTCCGCACCTCCATAGAAAAATATATATATACACTCCCCCTGCCACCGAATTTCTTGAATAGCTGTAATGTCTACATCGTGTCTATCTAATTCGTCTAATAATGTCTGAAATGTTCCTGGCCTGTTCAAACTTTTAACGTTCCATGTTCCCAACCTGAAAGTTCCTTTCGGCCTGAATCTCTTCGAAGTAGGTTCCACCCGGAGATTCGTATGGGAACCTAGTTTACCTCCAAAATATTTTACTTCAAAGGGACCAATACCCATTAATGATGCTGATTCTTGATGAATAGATTTGATAGTAGGAGAAGAAGAAACAGGGATGGTTTGATCACGCCATCGCCTGCTCCCCACCGGCTGTCCGCCACTGCTTATTTTTTGCATTCGCAGCTACCCTTCATATATGAAGGCCGTATCCCGTATCCGGAACCTGGGGACGTGCTGTGCCGTGGTGGTAGGGGCCCACGAGACAGACTCATGAATCTTGCATAATCAAATTTGTGCATCAGCTCACGCATATTCTCAGGGTGGTCATTCTCTCTTATAAGAAACTTACTAAGATATCTAGAGTCCAAAACAATTCTCATTCCACCATTTCTCTTACTTACTACAACCAAAGGATTATTGTAAGCCCTCCTACTTCTCTCAATTACTCCCCACATTTCCATTTTCTGAATTTCTTTCTCTACATCTTTCGTTTTTGAAAATGGTATATTATTTGGCTTGAGAAAGAAAGGTTGATGATTTCTAAGGTAAAGCTTGCACTGATAGCTTTTCACTTTCCCTAGTCTTTCACTTAACACATTTCTAAATTTCAATAACAAATTTCTAAGTTATTCGTTTTGTTAGTCATCAAGAGTTGTAGCTTCCCTCACTTGAGAATCTACTACACTCTCAAAATCCTGCACCTCAGTCTCATCAAAATCTATATCATCAACAAACACCTGGTTCTCACCCTGGTTCACAATGTTTTGCAAATAGTTACAACTTTTCCCACAGTTTAAGACATAGAAATTAGTTTTCACATAAGTATTACTTTTAGGTTCCAAAATAAACAATTCTTTAGCACTTCATCCAAAACAAGCCTCAACTTTCACTATACAATCCATACCAAGAATTATATTTTGTTCTATACTAGAGATCATTAAGCATCCATGTTCAAAGGTGTTGTCTTCTATACTAAAAGTTAAAAGTACCTGAGATTTTACCAGTTTGCTTTGCTTACCTGTAGTTCCTCTTATCTTTACACATACAATGGGCATTTCCACAAAATTCTTACTATACTTGATCTTGTCCCTAAATTGTTTAGATATACCACAAACCAGGCTACCTGTATCAAACAGTTGCCTTCCCACTGATTAGTCTTAATTTTAATGTAAGGATGACCAAAATCCCTCCCTAAGCCCAAGAACATGCCTCCTGAGACGCGGCAAGGTAGGAGTAGGCAAAATGCAACAGGGAATAACAATATTAATGTGCTAATTGTAAACTGCAGGAGCGTCTATAGAAAGGTCCCAGAACTGCTCTCATTAATAAACGGTCACAACGCCCATATAGTACTAAGGACAGAAAGTTGGCTGAAACCAGCCGTAAACAGTAATGAAATCCTAAACTCAGATTGGAATGAACACTGAAGAGACAGGCTGGACAGTGAAGGGGGAGGCATGTTTATAGCGATAAGAAGTGCAATAGTATCGAGGGAAATTGACGGATATCCGAAATGTGAAATGATTTGGGTGAAGGTCACGTTTAAAGCAGGCTCGGACATGGTAATTGGATGTCTTTATAGGCCCCCTGGTGCAGCAGCTGTTGTGGCTGAGCACCTGAAGAATAATTTGTAAAATATTTCGAGTAGATTTCCCCACCATGTTATAGTTCTGGGTGGAGATTTTAATTTGCCGGATATAGACTGGGAGACTCAAACGTTCATAACGGGTGGCAGGGACAAAGAATCCAGTGAAATTTTTTTAAGTGCTTTATCTGAAAACTACCTTGAGCAGTTAAACAGAGAACCGACTCATGGCGATAACATATTAGACCTTCTGGTGACAAACAGACCCGAACTATTTGAAACAGTTAACGCAGAACAGGGAACCAGCGATCATAAAGCGGTTACGGCATCGATGATTTCAGCCGTAAATAGAAATATTAAAAAGGGTAGGAAGATTTTTCTGTTTAGCAAAAGTGACAAAAAGCAGATTACAGAGTACCTGACAGCTCAACACAAAAGTTTTGTCTCAAGTACAGATAGTGTTGAGGATCAGTGGACAAAGTTCAAAACCATCGTACAATATGCGTTAGATGAATATGTGCCAAGCAAGATCGTAAGAGATGGAAAAGAGCCACCGTGGTACAACAACCGAGTTAGAAAACTGCTGTGGAAGCAAAGGGAACTTCACAGCAAACATAAACATAGCCAAAGCCTTGCAGACAAACAAAAATTACGCGAAGCGAAATGTAGTGTGAGGAGGGCTATGCGAGAGGCGTTCAATGAATTCGAAAGTAAAGTTCTAGGTACTGACTTGGCAGAAAATCCTAAGAAATTCTGGTCTTATGTCAAAGCGGTAGGTGGATCAAAACAAACTGTCCAGACACTCTGTGACCAAAATGGTACTGAAACAGAGGATGACAGACTAAAGGCCGAAATACTAAATGTCTAATTTTCCAAAGCTGTTTCACAGAGGAAGACTGCACTGTAGTTCCTTCTCTAGATTGTCGCACAGATGACAAAATGGTAGATATCGAAATAGATGACAGAGGGATAGAGAAACAATTAAAATCTATCAAAAGAGGAAAGGCCGCTGGACCAGATGGGATACCAGTTCGATGTTATACGGAGTACGCGAAGGAACTTGCCCCCCTTCTTGCAGCGGTGTACCATAGGTCTCTAGAAGAGCGTAGCTTTCCAAAGGATTGGAAAAGGGCACAGGTCATCCCCGTTTTCAAGAAGGGACGTCGAACAGATGTGCAGAACTATAGACCTATATCTCTAACGTCGATCAGTTGTGTAGAATTTTGGAACACATATTATGTGCGAGTATAATGACTTTCCTGGAGACTAGAAATCTCCTCTGTAGGAATCAGCATGGGTTTCAAAAAAGACGGTCGTGTGAAACCCAGCTCGCGCTATTTGTCCACAAGACTCAGAGGGCCATAGACACGGGTTCACAGGTAGATGCCGTGTTTCTTGACTTCCGCAAGGCGTTCGATACAGTTCCCCACAGTCGTTTAATGAACAAAGTAAGAGCATATGGACTATCAGACCAATTGTGTGATTGGATTGAGGAGTTCCTAGTTAACAGAACGCAGCATGTCATTCTCAATGGCGAGAAGTCTTCCGAAGTAAAAGTGATTTCAGGTGTGCCACAGGGGAGTGTCATGGGACCGTTGCTGTTCACAATATACATAAATGACCTGGTGGATGACATCGGAAGTTCACTGAGGCTTTTTGCAGATGATGCTGTGGTGTATCGAGAGGTTGTAACAATGGAAAATTGTACTGAAATGCAGGAGGACCTGCAGTGAATTGACGCATGGTGCAGGGAATGGCAATTGAATCTCAATGTAGACAAGTGTAATGTGCTGTGAATACATAGAAAGATAGATCCCATATCATTTAGCTACAAAATAGCAGGTCAGCAACTGGAAGCAGTTAATTCCATAAATTATCTGGGAGTACGCATTAGGAGTGATTTAAAATGGAATGATCATATAAAGTTGATTGTCGGTAAAGCAGATGCCAGACTGAGATTCATTGGAAGAATCCTAAGGAAATGCAATCCGAAAACAAAGGACGTAGGTTACAGTACGCTTGTTCGCCCACTGCTTGAATACTGCTCAACAGTGTGGGATCCGTACCAGATAGGATTGATAGAAGAGATAGAGAAGATCCAACGGAGAGCAGCGCGCTTCATTACAGGATCATTTAGTAATCACAAAAGCGTTACGGAGATGATAGATAAACTCCAGTGGAACACTCTGCAGGAGAGACGCTCAGTAGCTCGGTACGGGCTTTTGTTAAAGTTTCGAGAACATACCTTCACCGAAGAGTCCAGCAGTATATTGCTCCCTCCTACGTATATCTCATGAAGAGACCATGAGGATAAAATCAGAGAGATTAGAGCCCACACAGAAGCATACCGACAATCCTTCTTTCCACGAACAATATGAGACTGGAATGGAAGGGAGAACCGATAGAGGTACTCAGGGTACCCTCCGCCACACACCGTCAGGTGGCTTGCAGAGTATGGATGTAGATGTAGATGTAGAATGTGAATCATCCTCTCTGTTGCCAGACACTTCATGCAAAAGATGACTTTCAATTTCATCAAATGCTACTTCCACACTGTCTTCACAATGTTTTATCAATGTTACAGGTATCATAACATTACTTTTTTTACCCATGTTGTCAGTTAAGGATTGAACGTGCAATGAATAGATTCCACTGCACAACAAACATCTCTTGTTACAGAAGTAATATAAAACACATTACTGTCAAAATTGCACTTCCTACTTAGATCCTCTTTCACTTCATTTCATCAATTTGGATAAAAATTCTGTCTAACCATAGCTAATTTATTCCAGAATGCACCTTTATCTATGTTATCATCAATCTGGTCCCAATCAAACTTTAAAAAATGTTCACTTTTATTTTACAGGCTCACAGATACCTCACCTTTACTGTTTGGATCTTTACTCTGCATGACATTAATGAAAAACCATTTTGACTGGACTGGTAATCGATGACCCTCACTTACACCACATACATCACTTACCTTACCTGTATTTTCAATATCTTTTACAAATAACTCTGAAACTTCATTATTCTTAAAATCCATAAATACCTGATGTTCATCCTCATGGTATTCCTTCAAAATTACTTCATCAACAACATCACTAACAATACAAGTCTCATCTCCATCAAAGTCATTTGCAATAAGCCACCAGTCTCAGACATACCAATCTCAGTTACTTCACAGCTCTCATTCACATCTACATAAAAAATAACACCTAGTTCAGATCCAATACAGTCATCACCTGATTTACATATGTCTACAACACTGTTTTCCAACCAAGAGAAGAAATCATTAGTACCTACTGCATCAAAGTTCCCACTACTCTCACATTCTGGTTTGTGATCAGCACTTACATCACCACAATTAAACATAGTATCCCAAAACTTTTGATCAAAACATTAATGAGAAATCTGATATTCCTTCTGTTCAGTTTCAGATACATGTGCCATCATTAGCACTGTTATTATTGTCTAATTGCAAGTGTAACTTGAGTGTTCTGTGCTTGTTATGTTTCTTCACCCCAAATCTGTGGACCTACATTGAGATGAGTTGTCATTTCCTGAGTAACTTCTATGATTGTTTCTTCTATTAAAATGCCCTAGGTTATCTCGATTATTCCTATCTTGCTGATGTTCAGAATTTCTCTCTCTATTGACACTTTGATCCTGATAGAAGTTATCATTATCTCTGTTTCTGTGATTACTCCCATTGTGATTTCTATCATTCCTATTATTATGGTACACACTTCTTTCTACTACTCTATCCAGCCTGTCAACATATTGTAAAAATTGTACAAGACAATTGTCAGGTCTGTGTACTAAATCCCAATGCAATCTTCCTGGTAATCTCCTTTTAAGTGCATCAATAAAGGTCATTTAGTAAATGGTTTGTCAAGATGTGCTAGTTTTTTTAAGTTGGTTCTTACAAAACTCTTTCAAAATGCCATTCCTATAATTAGGACCATTCAAAAATTCACTTTTGATTCTCCCCTGTTCTGCTTCTGACCAAAATTCATTTAAAAAACTTTGTTTGAAACTCTGATAAGTTTCACGCTGACTTAAATTTAAATTAACCCATACAGAGCTTCACCTTCAAGAAACCTTTTAACAAATTTATTTTTGGTTGTCATTCATGCCTCACTTAAAGCTGTCTCTGTAGTATTGCAGAAAATCCACTGGATGTAAATTGTCTGACGGGAAACTTTTGAGAGTGTGTTGGACTACGCAATACCATTGTTTACACACAGATTTTTGTGAATGCAAATTTCCTGAACTGCCAATTTTTTTTGATCTAAGACAGTTACAATAGTTTGCCCATTGTTTTCTACATTTACATTTTTTTTGTTTAAGCTGGTGATATTTTGTTGGGTTTTTTCTGCTACGGCCTTCTGTTCAACTCTGATGTCATCAACATTTTCTGATTGTTTTGCTGACTCAGTGACAAACTCATTTTTCAAAACAATAATTCTTTCTAAAACAAAACATTTTCATTCACACTTTGAATCACTCTGATAACCCATTTTTTAACTCTGAAATTTGATTTTAAGTTGATCTATCTGATCATGTACTCTGTCCATTTTGCTATGTTTTCAGCTCTTATTTCAGGTAACTGATCGTTAACTGTCCTCAATTTTCTATTGTTATCTGTCTTCATTTCCTCTAGTTTTCCTAAAATTAACTGCAAAATATCAGTTTTTACTGTTTCTTTACTGACTATGATTTCACTTGGCTCAAACAAGTCCTGACTAGATCCTGCAGCTTTCATTTCTACATCACCTTTGCTTTCATCTTTATTCATTTTGTTAAGAAGCACACGAGTCCACAAACAAATTAACTTCATAAATAGTTTATATTTATCTTTCCTTTTCTATGTCCCTCGTTGTAGTTGTAAAGTCCTCTTCACTCTCATTCGATCCAGTCCATCATTATTGATAGTACATCATGAATGTTGGTGTAAAGATCCCTTACTGGACAGCCTTCAGTTTTTGCTCCATGTGATCAAAAATTTATTCATACACAAATTTCAAAAATCAACAAAATAAAGCAGTTTCTGCAACAGACAAAACTTCATTATTAGTCAATTAATCCTGGATGAGCCCCCACTTGTTATTTTCCCCCTCCATCCTAATTTCAGCTATTGACCACAATAAGCAAAGTCTTTTATAAAAAATTTGAGACGAGCAAAGATTAGAATAAACTTTCTAATTTACTTAGCTTTTTGTGTAGAGATGGCTCCAGTTCTTCTTGTCTAGGGGTCTGATTCTTGAAGCTGAAATTCTCACATTTCAAGTCCTCTTGGCTGAATTGATCTAAATAAATTTGAAGAACATTGTTGCAGAATTTTTATTGTTAAGTTAGTATATTTTGTCACATTTTGGTACGTCACACAGTGTTTTGAATTTTCACATTAACAAAACCAAAATTACATTGTTCACCCAAAACACAAAAAAAAAAGTCTGATTACATCAGAGGCATGCTTGCTACTACTTCACTCTGCAGTAATAACCATATTCCAAAGGGTTTGTATATTAATTTCAATTATTATTTCATAAATGCATCCATAAATAAACATTGTAAACAGTACTATATTGTGTAATTAATAAGAGAAATGTTAAGTGTGCCAAATAATGTGTAACTTCAAATGTTTCTAAAAAAATAATTTTAACTGTTCATTCAGAGCTAATTCTTATCAATTGTAACAGCAAAAATAAAGTAATTCCTTTTCATAAATTTTAAAATCAAATAGAACATGGTGTGTATAAAATGATACAAAAATTTTCAGAAAAGCAGCTGAGGTAATATTGACCTGTCCAAAATTTGAAAAATTATAATGGTATTGACAACTCCTATTAAGGAAAAGTAATACTAGAGAAGGATGTCCCATTACAGGCCCCATAATACATGATGGGCATTGAAGTCTCCCAGTAGGGGAAATGGTCAAGGAAGCTGTGCTATAAGATCAGTGAGAGCCTCAGAATCTGTCACATCTTGCGGAGTAAGTGCAGTGAGTAAGTAATGATGACATACATGAATTTCAGCTGCAACTGCTTGCAGGTCAGTAGCCTGGGGGAGAGCAGAAGAGTGGTATGCTTGATTGATAAATACAGTGACCCCTCCCTTGACCCATCTTTGTGATGGAGGATGTAGTACCATAGTACAGGGGCATCAGGTGCTTTAAAATGCATTTCTTGCAGACACAAGTAGAGGGGGCAGGCTCTGAACCCATTAATGTTACCCTTTGGCTTGGAAGCCGTTTATTGTGATGGTAGCACTTTCATTCTTTCTTTCATCTGTGGAGCAGAGCCTGGAACGGGTGGAGGCTAAGAGCTGGGGCAGGGTGAGTGGCTCAGACTGACATCAAGGTCCATCGGCTCTGAAGATAAATCAAGAGAGACATCAGAGGGAGTGATGTCAAGTTTGTCAGACTGTGTACTGCCTGTCTTCATTAATGGTGGATGCTTTGTCTTTGATTTTATGGCCTGGGGAGGCTTTGGAGTCATAACCACAGTAATGATAGTGTCAGTACTGGACAGTGGACCAGACTAAATCTTTGGAGAGGCAGGGAGCTCCACAACTTTGGTAACCAAGGCCTTTTCTCAAGTTCTGTGGAAGATACAGGATTCGACATACCTGCATTGATAATTGGATTGACAAGTGCATTGACAAATGTAGGTACTATTGCTGACACAGAGCAGTCACTGTTTGTGTAGCATCATTGGCTTTCTGAACTGGCTGTTTAAGAACTGAAACAAAGGAAATAGTGTACATGGGGAGTGGCATAGCCTTATCACCATAAGAGATACAATTCATAGTTTTAAGCTTTTGTATGTTCCTTTCTTCAAGGAAGACATTGCAGTACCTACTCCAGACAGGGTGATTCCCAGAGCAATTCACACACTTTGGAGGAGATGAACAAATGATTCCTTCGTGAACAACCTGACCACATTTGCCACAAGTGGCTTCTTCCTTACAACCAACAGTAGTGTGCACAAAGTGCTGGCATTTAAAGCAGTTCATAGGGTTAGGGACATAACACTGCACTATTAGATGAAGGAACCTAGCCATGACATGCTCTGGAAGTGCCATACTGTTAAATGTAAGTATAAATAAGTATGACTTGATCAGATAACCATCCAACCTTTTCATTATATTTTGCACATCAACAATGTGTTCCGGGGGCCCACTCAACTTTCATTTCCTCTTTGGGAATATCTCTGCATGACACAATGCATGTGCTGCAGTTCAGTATGTTGTGTACCTCAGTTTTTATGGCATATCCCCCAAGGCATTGAGCTTAAGTTGTTGGAACCAGAAGTTTCTACCAACAGTGTCCCATTAGACAGCTGTCTAACTTATTTTAAAATACCTTTAAGCTTTTTTGAATATAAAAAGGGAAACTTTCTCAAAGCTGCCCTCCCTTTTCACTATCAAAAACACATTCTAATTATCAGCAAGCATTCTGTTACTAAAGGCAAAACTTCTGGAATTAATTCCTGAGTCAGGGGGACTGGCTACATGAGCCCTCCATTACCTACCAGTGGCCTTGTTGTTCTGCTGGGAGGAGAAGGAGAGCTTGTCAGGGTTTCCAGCTTGGTCCCACAAGCAGCTAAGGAAATATAGGCCCACCTAGAAAGAACACCTTGTGCCTAGGTAAGCCTTATACAACTGAGGTGTGGCAAATACCCAAGAGGCTGCCCACTAATGACTGTACCAGTTCAGCAGCCACACATCTCATTGGTGCACAGTGTACCTCAAGATTGAGTAATTTTTATAGAGGTTTTTACCATCTTCATGGTATGGGCAGGGAAGTGAAGACCCCTTTTCCCTATGGCACACAACATTCCACTGCCATCACTGCCATGCCTCACAGAGATTGCTGAAGCATGCCCAGAGCTGAAAGGCTGATGACAATTACCAGTCCCCAGCTCAGGAACCTGGATGTCACCAAGCCCGTACCCAGCAAACAAATGTTGAGCCCCTGAGAACATTGTATCATGATTGCTGCGTAACACTCCTCCTCAGAATTAAAGCTAACTATCTACATTGAGGGTAAAGATTTTGTTATAAAATGTGCTTCCCCTCGACTTGTAACTAATTCACGTTACCTACTTTGTTGCCCTCTGTAAGTGTTGGTTCTCTCAGTCATTATAACAGGCTGAATACTCTCAGTGACAGAAGGATGGTCCCAGTAATGTAGCCCACACAATATGTAATGTACATTAGTCACCTTTAATACTAGTTTTGAAATACAAATGGGTGATAGCAAGTTCAAGTTTCACAGTTTCTTTTAAATGCAGATAAAGGAACATTACATACTGCACGTCAACATCCAGTTGAAGTGCAGTGGATATACCCTTGACTAAATAATTAGTGACTGTTTAGTGTGGCAAAAAACCAATTAACTAAGTTACAAGATTCGTCACTACGTTGAGAGGCAGGTAATTTCACTAGGATAACACTGTTTTTTAGGATGAGCATACAAAGCACAGCTACATGAGATGGCATTCACACTAGTTAGTGCTGTCTATTGCTGCACTGGACTGTTGTGACATCATACCATTGTCAGTGTTAACTATAGTCATCAAAGTTGAATGCAAATTCACAATTCAAAATATTTACATGACATTGTCATGGACCCAATAAGCAAAATACAACAGGACATGACATCTGACTCAAACACAGTACATTTTGCTGAACTGTTACCTCTACTGGAACGACTGTGGCGAACTTTCCTGTATCACATGACATAGTTGTTAGTTTAACAACTTCTGGCTGCAAACTACATGTCTCAAATGGTCATAAAGTCTGATGTAAGACTTACAAACTTTTATTGTGTAAACTATAATACTTTGAAAATCAGTTAGGTTTAAATTGGCTGTTTTGTCTTAACTGCAAGCTTCTACTAAATTTTGGCTTATAAAAAATATTTCTGGTTAGAAATTTACAAAAATGCATGGCTACTGTTATTCTTCCAAGGTGTGATTCCCCTGGTTTACAGGTGTAAGCACCATATTCAAAAGCATAGTAAATTATATGACATTATTAATTAGCAAGTTAATTAATTAGTGCTATACATCATATTGTACAGAAAATTTAAGGTAACAAAAGTAGATATTTGACAGCCAGAATCTATTGTACTGATTTGTATATAAGTACAACATAAATTCTGCACAATTTCAGTGCAGTAATGTGTCCATTGAAAATCTGTGTGTGTGTGTTAGTATAATCTAACTTCTGCACCATTTCAGTGCAGTAATGTGTTCATTGTAAATAAGTATTACAGTAGTTGTATTACCTTATAAATAAATAAAAAACTTTTTTATTTTAAATTCAGTGCATTAGTATTTGTAAAATGACTCTTAGTGTTCATTAAAAATGACGATCATTCCACTTGGGACCTGTGGAATGGTACATTAGCTTATTTGTTTTAGTTGTAAATATTTGTCATGTATTGTTGTTTTTCTGACATGTTCCACATCCTGGAGGACCTCCTCACTACGGATCAATTGGAATGAAAGTAAATCTAATCTAATCTAATCTAACAGTGGTTAGGGCAAACTCTGGAATGAAAATTGTTAGTGGCTCAGAACTTCAAGTTTAATTATTTTGGAAGATGATTAGTTTTAAGTCATTTAAAGTACATTACTGGAAAGTCAGAATGCTTAGCTTTCAAGTAGTTTATGTCATTACATTGGATTCTACAAGTTAGCTCATAGGCTTTTTCTGCTTATTGAACTGTAGCATTATTTTCATAAATAGCGTCAGTGCAGTGAGAAGAATAAATTGAACAAAGAATTTAAACTGAACATTGCCTGATAACTGATTTTCAGGCTGCCATGTACCTACCATATGTGACAGAAACAACTGTTTGGAGATGTAATAAACTCAGGGGGGAAAAAATCAATAGTTATTAGAGGCCGAAGATATAAAAGATGGGGAGCACCTACTTGCTGTGTCTCACTCCCTAGTGACACTTGCTTCATTCATACTATACAGCCCCAATTAAAATAAAAAAAAGTTAAAATGGCTGCACTCTATTTACTTTTTGTAAATCACTTGATTACTACACTCTTATATCCTGAACTTGGCATAAATTGGGACTGCAGGCTGTCAACGCTTTGTGTCTGACCCTTACCGCTATTAATAAAGATAATAATAATAATTACAGTATTGCTTAGCCTTTAGGTTCTGTAGTAGCCATTACATAGTTACTGTTTTGTTGCACCATCCATTAGTTTATTTATTTATTTGTCCATATAAATCTCTTTCTCGGTACATATATCATACACAGGATATTGGGCAGAAAACCTTTTTATCTTTTGATTTTTCAAACATCAAACTGAAATTATTAAAATTTTTATAACAAATTGGATCTATACAGTTAATAATTACAATTTTTAAATACCGTATATTTTTAACTTATTTCTACAATTAAATATACAAATTACATTTTTTCTTGTATGAGATACTGTGAGATTGAATAGTAGCAGTTTTTCAGAAGGTGGACTGTCACAGACTTCCTGCATGATATACACCTTTTTGATATAGTGTGGTGTTACAATGATTAACTCGTTTGTCACTGTCTGATCTGGTACTGTAATCATGGACACTTGTTTTGAGGAAAAAGGTTTTCTTTTCTCAGTATACTTTTTTTGACATGCATGACTACTTCTAGTATATAATTGCAGGGAAGGTGTAAGGTCTTTAGAGCTTTAAACAAAGGTTTGCATGGTTTCCTGCTGCTCACTTGTTTCATAACTCTTATAATTGCCTTTTGTTTCCTGAAAACTGTTATGGCCTTGTGTACATTTCCCCAGAAAATGATACTTCAATATTGAATATATACAAGCAAGGTATATAGCCATAACCATTTCAGCACTAGTATTGTTGCAAAGAATTCTCACTACACAGCTCATTTTTGCTAGTTTTGAATTTAGGGATGTAATATGAGGGCTCCATTTAAGATTTTCCTGGATATGAATCACAAGAAATTTAGTTTCATTGACAGCACTAATGATTTGGTTATCTATACATATTACTGGTTGTGCCGTATTTTTATTTTGATCTGTGTGGAAATTCAGGAGTACCGTTTTTTGGGGATTAACTGTTAGCCTGTTTCTGGTAAACCATTCAGACACTTCTTTTGTAATACCTTCTTCAGATGCAATGAGATTTTCTTCTTTATTTCCTTCAATCAATAGACTGGTATCATCTGAAAACAGTATAGGTTTAGAATCCCTAACGTGTGATGGGGATCATCAATGTGTACCAAAAACAGAAGGGGATCTAAAATAGAGCCCTCTGGAACACCATGACTTAGTCCACATGGTTCTAAAAGGTGTACATGGAGTTCATGTCCTTCCATGTACTTAATTTCAGTTACCTGAGAATGATATTTCAAATTTGATTTAATCCACTGATTTGGCACACCTCTTACACCATACCATACAAGCTTCCTCAGGAGCACAGCATGATCAATCACATCAAAAGCTTTTGTTAGGTCCAAGAATAAGCCTGAGATGTTTCTATGGTTGTCTACTGCATTTAAGACATGGTTTATCAGGTTGAAAGTGGCTATTTCAGTTGATCACGGTTGTCTGGAGTTATGTTGAAAGCCAAAAATAATATTATTCTTACCAAAGAATGTAGTTAGTTGTGAAAGGAACATTTTTCAATAATTTTGAAAACCTTGACAATAAAAGAGACACAGGCCTACAGAAACCCATACATTGCTAATTATCTTTTTTACATAGGGGTATTGCTTTTGCCATTTTCAGTTGCTGTGGGAAGACACTACATGATAACGAAGAATTGCACATGTCTAATAAAGGAGAGATCATTTGTTTTTATATTATAGTCTGGAATATAATCAATACTAGTTGAATAATTATTCTTCAGTAAATTAATGGTATTTAAGAGCTCTTTTGGGCCTATTGGACTGAGGAATATTGATGTAGTATTTATTTCAATAGATGAAAGTTCTTTCCACATCATGTTAGGTGGATTAGCAAATGTTTCCTTCACTAATTTTACAGCAACAGTTGCATAATACGGACTGAAGCTGTTTGTAACTGCCCTAGAGTCAATGACATTATGGCCATCATGCGATATCTCAATATTTTTGTGAGTTGTCTTCTTCCTCGTAAGATACTGTACAGTTTTCCACATGCCGGCCGGAGTGGCCGTGCGGTTCTAGGCGCTACAGTCTGGAGCCGAGCGACCTCTACGGTCGCAGGTTCGAATCCTGCCTCGGGCATGGATGTGTGTGATGTGCTTAGGTTAGTTAGGTTTAATTAGTTCTAAGTTCTAGGCGACTGATGACCTCAGAAGTTAAGTCGCATAGTGCTCAGAGCCATTTGAACCTTTTCCACATGGACTTAGTTTTATTGGGCGATTTCATAATATATTTGTCATTTTCCTTAATTTTTGCCTCTTTTATGACACGTTTCAAAATTAGTTAGTATTTTTTGAAATAACTAAGAAATTCTGGACTGCTGTCAGTTTTTGACTGCAGAAAAAGTTCCCACTTCCTTTTACAAGATGCTCTAATGCCTGATGTAATCCAGTTTTTGAATCTATCTGTGCTTCTGGAAATCACTTTCCTTTGTGGAAAATCTATGTCAAAGTGTTGCTTGAAAATGTTCAAAAAATATTCCATCTTTTCATTGGTAATAGAGGTATCATATACTTCTCTCCAAGATTGTTCGCTGACCGTTTATCTGTTCCAAAGTGAATTACAAAGCAATTAAACCAATTTCTGGTTCACTGCAGGAACAACCTACAACTCATAGAAGACATTCTGAGATATACTTCTGAAATTTTGAGTCATACCAGCTTCATACAAAGAGAAAAGTATGTCTGCAGTTTTAGGACTATATGAGGAAAATGTTGCTCGTACAGTCATTTCACAAGCTGAACCTAAAACATATTGTCTCATGCATTAATGCTATTATTTGAAGGAAAACAATTATTGACTAAACAAACACTGTTTGTTGCTTGTTTCACATATTTTATTATGGTTACTGTACAATTAAGGTTTTGGTTTATAAGCCTATTTTCTAGCAATCAGTAATTTACTTGAAAATGGGCTTATAACCCAAAACCTAGGTTGTGCAGTAACCATAATAAAACTTAAAAAAGCAAAAAACAGTGTTTCTTTAGTTAATTTACAATGTTTCACCAAGAACCTACAGATGATTCAATTAAAATGATAAAAAATATAATTATTGGTGACCTTATGTAAACAGTATTACAGACTTATGAAATAGTGATAATAGTAAAGAGAGTTTAAAAATAATTTAGTTCCATGACCAAAATAAAATCAAACTTTTTTACCCCACAGAAAATTTCATTTTACTGCTTTAGAACATAATTGCCTCCAGGCTGGGAATAACTGTTCTAACCGATATTCATAATGATGAACTCCTCCCCTCCTGATTATGGTGCTGATAGCATCAGAACATCAACTATCTTGTATTACTAAATTTGTTATTGAATTTTAGTTGATCTGTGGGCACTTTCTATACCATAAGCAGACATTGCCATCACAACCATGGAAAGACATCAATATGTTACAGTTGATCAACTGTCTGCTGTTGGGTATCCAGTGAAGTTCACATTGCTGAAGTCCAACTTGTTCAGCACAGTTAGAACTCCAAAACAAAACTGTAGAACACTTTTAATACACAAATGGTATGAATCTTACTTATGTATTTGTATATTCAGTTTGATGCAGGGCACTGGTTTGAAGCTGATGTGCTATTCCATTGTAATGCTGCTTAACTGATTCATTTGTCTTTAAATGGTTCCAGAAGTCATTTTAATTTCAACTTGTGGACTATGCATATATGACTATGTCAGCAGCTGATGCAAGAGTAGAACTGGCCCAATCTCTACTTTCTGTGGTAAACATGTACAAGATGCAGTTTGGGTTTTCAGTTTTGAATATTCTAGAATTATATTTGGACAGACTTTTGTAAGATATTGTGGTAAGCTATAGGCATGAATTTCAGCATTATGACCTTCACTAGATACACAAAAGCAGACAGCTTGCTGACTGTAATATTTTGGTGTATCTCCATGGTGGTGATGGCAGAGTCTCTGAGAAGATATGCAAAACATATATAAATAACAATATATTACATAATTGCTAACAATGGAACTTCATGTAATCAAATCATAGAAAACATGAGTTAATTAAGCAACACATCTAAAACATTCTGTAGCTGCTAGAATGCAGGTACTAAGTGAATACAAGGAGCAAAGCTTGTGCTGCTACAACATGGCCAATGTGCTTCCCCATCCATGTTTATTCTGAACTTATGCTTCATCTCTAATGACTATTACCAGTGGGACTTTGAAACCTAATCTTCCATCCTTGGCTTTATTGGGAGTTCCTACCTCGGTCTTTATTTTATTTGAAATTGTTTTCATTTTATTGTGTAAGTTTGCACTGTCTTCCAAGACATCATTATATATGAATAGTGGTGTTTTAATATGTAAATGAAGGAGGTGTTTTAATTTTTTTAAAAGTCCTTATGAGAATATGCTGCATAGAGCTTGTACCTCCAGCTCCAGACATGTGTAATGAGATATCTTGCTTACAGTGACAGTGTGTACATTATCATGTTTCCTGATTTCAGTTCTCTTTTACAGGTAGATATTTGTGCACTCGCTGTGGTCGATCATACACTGCAAAATACAATCTTTCGAGACACCAACGATATGAATGTGGTGTTATTCGTCAGTTTGTTTGCAACCTATGTGGAAGGGAGTTTAAGCGAAGCCACCATCTCTCTGTGCATGTCAAGTATTACCACAAGACTTACCAAGGGACTCCTTCCAGAAGTTAGAAAAGTTCTCAGTGAAATTGTAGGTGATTTTGTATGTATGTTGCACCTGGATATAATTTATTAGTTGTGATAACCTTAAAATTGTTCTCTTATTGTCCTTGCTATCTGTTGACTTACTAATAAAAATTATATGTGTCATTCATTGCCTTATCCACATATTCATAAATGACATGTTCCACATCCTGGAGGACCTCCTCACTACGGATCAATTGGAATGAAAGTAAATCTAATCTAATCCAAAAAATTTCACTTCCTGCAAATAATTACAGTTATAAGATAGCTTTGCTTTTGCACATTTAGACTCTACTTTATGGTATTGCTGACCACAAGAAAATGGTGATCCATTTCACTGATAAATTGATTGCCATGTAATGGTTTTTGTAACTAGCTACTGACATGTTGATCCCAGGTTCAACACGCTGTAACGCCTGTGGTTTTTCTGGGGTGGAGAGGTATTATACAGTGTACATACAGTTTACTGAGGCCAGATGGTACATAATTAATTAAATAAGCAATGATATTTATGTACAAGCAACTTAAGAGTTTGATCTTCAGTGGTGCACACTGTTTGTCCAATACATGTCTTGCCACATTGCCATGAATTCTGGCATACCCCAACACTCCATGAACTGAGGTCATGTCTGATATGTTCCACACCCGTGAGAATCATCACATTTTTTGGATCTATGGAACGAAAACTGATTGTAACCTAATCTAGTCTTATCATCTTTGATGCTCCCTTGGTTGGGCAAAACACTTATTAATTGGTGATTTTTCAGTACACACCAAATTTGTCCTGATAGCATGCCAGTATGGTAGGAAGGCAATGGCTGTCTCTTTGTCTATGTTTTCATCCATCTTCATGGGTTGTACTAAATTGGATGGGTACAGAGTGCACATTATCTGTCATTGTGAGTGACCTTTTTTTCAGAACACTGTTCTGAGTTGTTCCATTTCCTTGGGAAGACTCTCTGCATCTGAGGTGGTGCGCATTCTGTGTACTAATGATTTTAGTACCCCATTCCTCTGCACAGGACAGTAACAGCTTTCTGCATGCAAGTACAGGTCAGTGTGCATTTTCTTCTCATATACATGATAGCCCGGGGTGTCATCAGTTCTTTTCTTGACCATGTCATCAAGGAATGGTAATCTGTCCCAATCTCCATAGTGAATATGTTGTTGGGATGAATGGAATTCAGCTGTCTAAAGACGTCTTGGAGTTTGCCCCTTCTGTGGGGCCAGATGACGAATGTCATCCACTTAATAAAAAATCAAATAGGTTTCCATTTGGATGACTTCAGTACTTTGTCCCTGAAGTGTTCTATATGCAAATTCACAAACACGGGTGAAACTAGGCTGTCCATTTTGACTCTCTCCATTGATCACAGTCTCCTACATTAAAAAGGAAATATTTGGAGGTTATGTCATGCCTGAAAGGGTAAATGGTCTTTCTGTCAAATTTCTGTCCAGTGAGTTTAAGTGACTCTTGCAGAGGTGAAAGATTACATGAGCCCTTCAACCTGAGGTTGTTGATGCATTTCACAAAATCTACAGAATTGTGAATGTGTTGTCGTCATTTACCTACATATTGGCTTAGTATGTCTTTCAGGAGCTGTGCCAGAAAATATGTAGATACCTTTTTGTTGCTGATTGTGCAGCTTAATGGGAACCCATCTTTGTGGACCTTAAGGAGTCCATAAAGTTGTGGTAGGGCAGGTCCTTGGGGTAACAATTTCTTGATCCCCTCTTGTAAATTGGAGTCCTTGAGAAGTACCCAGATCCTCATACTCTGGCTTCTTGGTGGAGTTACCATTGATCTTCCTGCAGGAGCTGTCATCTAGCAGTCTCTGTATCTCCTCAGTATATTCCTTGTGGGAGAGAACAAAAGTAGTGTTGCCTACATCGGTAGATAATACAACAATCTTGTGGTAGTCTTAGGTCCTGAATGTTTGACTAGGTAGGTTTAATTCTCAATGTATCATAGCAAGTTTCATGACATACTTCTTAAGCTGATTCATTTGGTAGTTGCTCTGCGACCTGTTCAACAGGTTTGATGATGTTCGTGACCGGTAATAACTTGGGGTGGGAGCAAAGCTCAGTCCTCTCTCCAGAGCTCATCTCACATCGCCACTCAGGTGCATGTCAGTCAGATTGATGACTGGCTTACAGTGGGCCTCCATTGATAGTTTGTCAGGGAGAAAAAAATTATTTGATGTTTGACATTCTACGGCCTTCCTACGTGCAGAATTGGCTACCGCTCAGGTAACGCAATCAGCCCAGCCCCAGGTCCAGGAATTAAAATGACTGACCTGTTGTAAATGTACCTTAAATAGTTCCTGGAAATCGTCCTCAAGACTATGACAGCTAAAGTGTATCCTCTCACATAACGAAGCCAAGACTGTCCTGATCCTTGATTCTCCTAACTGCTGTTGAATCTCTTCAGAAATGTAACAGCGCTCAGAAAATGGCATCTTTGGGGGCACAGCCTGTTGAATTTCATTGTGCTGTGATGTATCTCCTCCCTGTAAAGGTAATAATGTGATTCTTCAGTTTCTCCTAGTGTGTTGAAGATTGATACTGAGCACACCAGCAGCACCCTTGACTAATGTATCCCAAAAAGTTGACCGTCACAGAGCACAGTTTATCTGTGATTCATGCAATGGAATACTAACATACCAAAATTTTAGCCCACACTTTGAAATACTATGACAGCATCTTTAGAGAGGCCATTGAAATATGTGCTGGGGTCAGTCTCATCAACAGGGACTGTGGCTACAATCTCAGCAAGGTTTGGGAACCAACACTAGGTCTAATTAAGAAGACATTCAAAAAGTGCAATGTTCTGGCAACTGGTGTAAGCAGAGTAACTACATCCGTGCTATAGCAACTGGAGCGGCCTGATGAGCATCACTGAGTACAGATGCTGATGCAGTCACTTCTGTGCCTTTGCCAACATGTACTCTCAGGGATGAATCACATAGAGAAATGCTTGTGGTGGGGAGGGGGGGGGGGGGAGAGGGTATGAAATATAAGTTGGCCATGCACCCCAGAAGGTCAGTATGTCAGCACACCTGATGATGATGACATGTCTGATCACTGAAATATTATGCTCTTTGGACACTGTGAACTGGCAGTATACCCAAGGACTGTTCGATCAACAAATACTCTGGGAGAAACTGAATAATCAGACTATGCAGTTTATTTCTACTTGTTTTATCTTTGAACAAAGAAACAGTTTCTTTCAGCTGCACATATATACTAATTATAACAAGAAAGTGCCTCACAGTATTATTTCCTTAATTTATTTGCTTTGTTTAAAATTTGATCCATGTCAAATAAAATATTTATTGTGGCATTATGGTTACAATCCATATATTTACTACTGATTTTCTCAGATGTAACTATTCCTTATGTGAAGAGCTGTATGGGAAGCTAATTTATTTGGTAGCTTACTACAAGACTTCTGGCTTCAGAAGTGGGGGTGGGGTGCTACCTTGTCATCACAGAAAAAGTTGACATTCTGGAGTCTCTCCCCCCTCCCTCATTAACAAATGAATTATGGAACCCACAGTGAATAAAATGGGAAATCAAAAGTCCTTGTTTTATCTGCCAGTGCAAGTTGGTAGTGCCTATCTCTCCTGGCTTCAAGCCACTATCAGTGTGTCTTGCCAGATTTGTTATTTTGCCACTGATGTTGTCTTTTTGTCTCCAGTGCTACCTCCCAGATTTTCTGGGCTGATGTTCTGTATCCATTCTTAAGTTAATTCTGTATATACATATCAATCACTTCTTTATTACTGAAGTTTCCATACGCAAAGGCAACTGAGAAGATCTCAATCTCTCCATATGTAGTGCTGTGTCTCGTATTCAGTCAGAAACAGTGGATTTTTGTAGGTGACCTAGTGGGGTGCAAACTTGCTTTTCAAACAGGTTGATCTACTTTTTATCATTATGTAAGTCAAAAGAAAACATTTCACTCAACTGAAGACTTCTCCTTCATTGGGGACGATAGTCACTTTCTGAAATCATTGCTGCTGTTTGACTAAATTTTTTACTATTTATTTGTTTCTGTATTACAATTTTGGCTGTAGAGCTAGTTTATGAAAGACTTTACAAAATATGTAAATAAAATAATTGTAGCATCCCATCTGGCATTGCTGTGGGATGTCACTAGCTGCTTTCTTTATTACTTTGTATCTTGTGAACCAAAGGAGCAATGTAATGTAATTCAACTATACCAAATACAGACTGACCAATCAATATTTTCTTCTCTCTCTCTTTCATGTACAAATGATTCCATGTGGTCTCCCTCCCCCCCCCCCCCCCCCCCCCCAATCGCCTCCTCACCCTCTTACTTAACCCTCTCCTTATAATGCTACCCTACTTCCTACTCATGTTCTGCCCCTGTTTCCCATCTCACTCAACATTTTCTTATTATTTCTGTATTGGCCTACTTTTCCTATACAACTTTATACTCATATAGTAACAGGCTGTCTAGTTTCTCCTCTTCATCCAGACATTCAGTTTCTATTGAAAATACTGATTTAATATTTGAACAACTTTTCATTATGTTCAACCTTCTTTCTATTCTCATTTTTAGGTGAAATTTGGTGTTTCTTACATACACGAGTATGTAAATGAAGCAGTAGCTATAGTTAAAAAAAACTTCATTTTGGTAATATATAGCATTGAATATGTACTTTCAAGTAGAAAAATACTTAAAGAAGTATCTAGATTACAGTCAATATCTTTACAGTGACAGTGTGTGCACGATCATATTTTCTAATTCAGTTCTCATCTCCATAGGTAGATTTTTGTGGTCAATCATAACTGCAAAGTGTCCAGGCAACAATGATATGAATGTGGTGTTGTTCGTCAGTCTGTTTGCACCTTATGGCGGAGAGAGTTCAAGCGAAGTCCCCATCTCTCTGAACATGTCAATCATTACCACAGAACTTACCAGGGGACTACTTCTAGAAGCTAGAAAAATACTCAGTAAAATCATAATGGAGTTTTACATGTGTTCATGTATATACAGATTCAGATTCTTTATTAGCCATTAACCACATTTAGCTTTACAATGATGACATGATACAATAGCATTGACTATATTCATTAATGTTCACATTACATGTACAAATTATTTATACTATGTTAACTGGTTATACAGAATCGTAATTGTGGTCTTAAAACTCAATTTCTACACTACTAGCATCCAAGAATTCTCTTAAAGCATAGGATAGATTGTTGATTGTTTCTTAACTTGTTATACAACTTACCTTTAAAATTGTTGAGAGGTGTATTAAGTGAAGAGAGTGACACTTTATCAAAAAATTTCAATACTGTTTTTTGTTTCCAGTGTTATGACAGTGTATGTTCTCTCTGGTGTCAAACCCTGCTATGTTGTTCACTATCGTGATCTTCATGAATAAAGGATGGCAGTGTTCTCTTGGACCAAAATTACACATTATATATGTAGTACCTTTCCCTGAATCAGTAGTACATCACTAACATGACATGAGTGGCCCCATAACAACAGCTCATAAGACATGTAAGGTTGAAAAAGTCTATAGAAAGCTGTCCTAAAATATTTGTTAGTCACTTGATTAGCTAATTTACATATGACACAGGACATCCTGAACATTTTTCTGCTTTTCTGCTGACATATTTAATGTGGGGTTGCCAGTTTGGTTTGGAATCAGTATGTATTCTGAGCAGTTTTACCCATTTTGCTCCTAATTCTTTAGCTAGTCCAGCTGCAGGTGTTGAGTTTTCTGTAGATTGCACAATATCTTGTTAGATGAGAACCAGTTTAGTGTTAAGGAGGGAACATGCTGTGATTTTTGGTGTAACGTTGCCATAGCTCAATTTGCAGTGATTAAAATTGTGTCGTCGACATAGCAGATAACTGAATGAAGACCAACATAATGCAGTAAATCATTAATTGTAACAGTGAAGAAGAATGTTTGAAGGCATGGTTTTGCAACAATATGTGCTGATAAAATTGTCTCTAACTTCCAGCTGTGAAAAGTGTTTTAAATTCCATGGAATTTCAGATGACTACTCCTCACCCACTGTCAAATGGTGATTGTCTTTTGATTGCTGCTACTATCCTTTGTAGCTGCACTGCTCCATATAATGTCACCAGTGCTCATTCCAGCACCATATAATGTAATGTTTTCATTGTGCACATGCTTCAGCATTCCATTGGTAGGGACACAGGCCATGCTTAACTGCAGGCCACCATATTTATTGAGAGTGTTGTCACAAATTTTTATCTCAACAGCTTCCTTTATGATGTTATCCCAGAAGCTGTTACTCCATGTAATAGCAGATTTCTCACTGAATGCAACGTGAGGTTCATTATCTAGTGCGTGTTCTGATGCCACTGATTTCTCCTGTCTGGACAGCACTGTTCAATAATATGGACAGTCTGTTCTACTGTAGAACTGTCCATGCAAACACAGTATTTTTATATAATCCTGGTGTTCTGAGGCTATATCATCTTTACATGCCTCATGAGTTGTCAAAGTTTTGTTGGAGGCCTGAAGACTAAATTGATTTTATGCCTCTTTAGGATCCAGCTAATCTTTCCTGTTACTGAGCCACTGAATGACAATAACACACACTTCATCATGTCCTATTCGGGGTAATTCTGCTGATGTGTTTCTGAAAAGATGGCTTGTGAAATCTGGTGGTTGTTGTATCTGTTTTCTATAAGTGGCTCAATTCCTTCAGCTGGTTTTCAACATCTGAGATGGCATCTGCTCAGTGCACCAAGAGCCTCAGAACAGATCATTTCACATTCGGGAGGACGACGGTTCAATCCTGCGTCCGGCCATCCTGATTTAGGTTTTCCGTGATTTCCCTAAATCGCTCCAGGCAAATGCCGGGATGGTTCCTTTGAAAGGGTATGGCCGAATTCCTTCACCATCCTTCCCTAATCCGATGAGACCAATGACCTCGCTGTCTGGTCTCCTACCCTAAACAACCCAACCCCAACCCAACAGCTCATTTCTGTGACAGATGGTGATAGCTTGTAACACTTATATCGATTAGAAGCAGGTTTATATTACGTAACTGTGTATCTACAATTATGAGGTGTTTATTCTTTGTTAGTTAAGGTCATTGATATGTGACAGGTAATTTAAAGTATTGTAATGTATATATGGAAAAAGATAAATGATTGTTATAATAATGAAATTTTGTAATATATGTATGTTTATAAAGAAAACTGTTATTGGAAACTGGTTCATGCTTAGGGCACTTGTACTATAAAATGTAAAAGTTGTAGGGAAGTTCCTCCACAACGAAAGTGGCTTGGCACGCTGTAAAAGATGGTTTTGCTGGTTGAACTGTGTGGCTCCTTGGTGTGATCAGTACGCGGTCAGTGGCTATCAGTTGCATAGTCCACATGAACAGTGCCAAGGAAGGCAAATGGAGGCCACTTTGCAAGGAAGTTTGCCTCGGATATGGATTTGGCTGTTGCTTGGTACTCTTGGCATGTAAGGAATAGCTCTAACAAATTAAAAATCCACCGCCAAGAAGAAATTTTATAGAGCATTCAAACATCGAGAGCCATGAGTACAGTTAGCTGCCACGTGACTTACCACCACAACTGTGCCATTGCTCCATGAACTTCATGCGTACAGATATGTATCAGAGCAAGGACCAGAAAATTTGTGAGTGATTTCAATAATAATCCAAGTGCTATAAATCAGTGTTTGGAACCATATCTTCTATCCTGACCATGAACCTATACAGAGTCCTCTCCTAAGTGTTCAGAAAACTGAGTATCCAGTTTCAAATGAACTAGTGATTTATTTATGTTTGTCAGCTGTGCAAGGATTAGCAAAAGCTGAAGTTAGAATGTTGCTAAAGTGCTCTCAGTTTATTGCAAAGTATTGTTTTGCAAAAATTCAGTGCAAGACTGTGTAAATGTTACTGTCTAAAATAACTGCTTCACAGGTGATGAAAAAGGCACATAAGTTAAACTTATTTCAAACATAATTTAGCCTTTATTGCTATCATGAACGATTTTTTTAAAAGTTAATTGAACTCAGTGCTGAACAATTTGCCTTGTAAAGTAAAACATAAGCTATTCCAAGTGAAGCTAAGAATTAACTTTTGTTGAATTAAATTTTGCTATTGAAATAATCATAGAGCTTGGTTAGTGATACTATGCCAGTTTATGGGTATATTATTGCTGCTAAGGAAAACAAATTTAAGCAGGGGCAGTATAAACAGTGTAATTGTGATTTTTTTTTGCTAGTGGTTGTTACATGTTAGTTAAGTCAGAAGCCCCTCCCGGCCAATTTTAGTTCTCCATTTCTTGCAGTAACTTTTCAGTACTGAGCCAAGTAGTGATCTTGAGTGTAACTATTGTTAATTTGAGTTTGGTACATTTTTGCCTACTATGATTGCTAGCTTGTGCATTATTGGTAACTGCTGCTGTACACAGTTCAGAGTGTCCTATGTCAGTTTGTATTCTACGTGCTATTCAAAGGGAAATCTTAATGAAAGTCATGTCAATAACTAATATTCAATTTTCTTAAACATATATTTCTAAATTAATGTGCCTAATTGGGCTGGTGACCATTCATTTTTTTTATTCATATATGAACTTTTCTACTTTCATTAAACCCCAAAGTTAAAGCCTGTTTAGTTTTTTCTGTTAATTGCAATGTATTCAAAATTATAGTCTGATACCTTCATCCATTAGATACCCTCTCAGAGGGTAACAATAGCTCATGTAACAGCAGGCTAGTGTTATAAGCTGTCAGCATGCAGATATCAGTCTGTGTGGCCGGGTTTCAAGTGAATACTGTGGCTGAGATACCCACTTGCTTTATGATGGATGAGGATATCAAGGAATGGCAATGCATTATCTGTCTCTACCTCCATCATGGACCAGATGTTTTCATGGATGTTGTTGGTGTGGTCGTAGAATTCTCCCAGCTTTTCATGTCCATAAAACCAGACAATGAATGTGTTATGGCGAGTGTTATACTTATAACACAGAAAACACCATTTACTTTCACTACGTAATATTTTATTGGCACACAATAAATCAAAACACAAAGAAATAGATTTCGACAATCACGGTAACAGTCATCACGAATGTCTCACGTCAACTGGACAACAACCAAAGTAAAGTAAAACGAAGTTCAGAAAAGCAAAGATATTAATATTTTCTGGCAGTTCTGCCACAGAGCCCCCCTCCCCCGAGGAGTGCGGAGTGCATAGGAGGAGTGATGAGGAGTAAGTGATAAAGGGAAGGTAAACATTTAAGGCATGACGTAATCTTGAAGTCTGAGAGGTGGCCGTACGGTGCGGCCAGCACGGGTGATGGCAATAGGGGTAGGAGGATTCGGGGAAGATGAAGGAGAAGGGTGGGTTACTCTTATAAATAAAACATTATTGGAGTCTACATAGGCTGAAATGTCATTTTGTGAAGTACCAGGAGCCACATTGAAGCACTGTAATAGCTTAATGTCTTTCTGGTCAGATGGCACAGAATTGTTTTGAATTTCAAATAAAAAAAGAAAAGTGTCCACAAGTTGTATTTTTATATAGTCCACATCATAGTCCCTCAAGTTCACTTGAAACACTAGTTCATTAATGCTGGCACTCGGAGGCATGAAGTACAGAAGAGGGGGGAGGACTTGACTTGCAGAGAGTGTTTGATTAGCTTGTGGAGAAGGGTTAGGATAGGCCTCTGAAGTTTCTTGCAAAACAAATTCATTATTGTGTATGTCGGTGTCATTAAGGATCCATGCTGGTTTCAATCGCTCAATGGACACGACAGATGGTTTGTTCTTAAAGAGGATCGTATAAGTATTTTCAGAGCATGACAGGACTCGGTATGGGCCAGTGTAGGGTGGAGCAAGGGGTGGACGCACGGCGTCTTCTCTAAGCATCACATAGTTACAAGAACTGAGGTGTGGGTGAATGAAAACCGGAGGGGTAGCATGCGATCGAGGTTGCGGAAAACGTAACTTGGTGATATGCTGTCAAACCTGTCGTACCAACTCGGGAAGTTGATCCTGGGGAAGTAGAGGAGGATCATCAAGAAAATCCGCCGGAAGTGCGAGGTTTTCTCCGTATACCATCTCAGCAACTGACGCTTTAAGGTCTTCTTTGAAAACCGTCCTCAACCCTAAAAGGACGCAGGGGAGTGCCTCAGTCCAAGAGGAAGAATGACACATGAGAGCGACCTTCAGGGTATGGTGCCATCGTTCTATTAGGCCGTTAGATTGCGGGTGATAGGCTGTAGTTCTGAATTTGTTGATACCACACAGTTGACAGAGGTGATTAAACAGATTAGATTCAAATTGTCTCCCCTGGTCTGTGGTAAGTGAAGTAGGGCAACCAAAACGAGAAAGCCAATGGTGGACAAAAGCGTTAGCTACAGTGTCAGCCGTAATGTCCGCGATGGGGATAGCCTCAGCCCAATGTGTGGTACGATCTATCATGGTCAGTAAGTAACGGAAATTGTTAGATATCGGTAATGGACCGACAATGTCCAAGTGGACATGGAATCTACCTGAGGGCACAGTAAAGTTGCCTAATGGGGGCTTAGTATGTTTGTGTATTTTGGATCTCTGGCATGGAATGCATGCTCTCACCCACCGATTACAATCTCTTTTTACATTAGGCCAAACGTGTCTCTCTGTAATGAGGCCCGTACTCGCGCGAATGCTCGGTTGAGCGAGATTGTGGATTGTGTCGAAAACGTCTTTCCTAAGAGCTTTAGGGACTATAGGAAGAGGATGACCTGTTTTAATGTCACAATACAAAGAGCAATCAGCATTAGGGAAGGGAAGTAGAGCAATTTGTAAGGAAGTATCAGAGTCAGAGAGAAGGTGCTGTATCTCTGGATCGGATAGCTGGAGCTCGTGTAAGCGGTGAGGATCAATAGCTGTCTTCAGGGAGGACAGGCGTGACAGGTAGTCTGCTGCAACATTGTCGTTACCCCTGATATATTGAAAGTCTGAAACATATTGTAATACTAAATCCATATGGCGGAACCTTCTGGGTAGTACATCTAATGCTGGTTTGCAGAGAGCCTCGACAAGGGGCTTGTGATCTGTGTAAACTGTCACAAGTCGGGTTTCAATATCTGTACGAAAGTACTTTACGGCCTCATCAACGGCGTAAAGTTCACGATCAAATGCAGACCACTTTTTTTTCGTTTCGGTGAGCTTTTTGAAAAGGAACGCAGGGGTGTAGTACCTGTTGGTAGGGTCTGTTGCAAAATTGCGCCAATGGCATTATCGCTAGCATCTGTGGTTATTGTCAGGGAGGCATCAGGGTGAGGGTGAGACAGGGTAATAGTGTTCACTAAGGTGTACTTAAGCGAGTCGAAGGCTCGCTGCATGGTCTGATCCCATTCTATGTGTCTGTTGCCTGTGGTACTCTTTCCCTTTAAGGCCTCAGTGAGAGGGGCTTGAAGAGATGCCGCATGTGGAATGTGGAGTCTAAAAAATTTTACCATTCCGAGGTATCTACATAACTCTTTATAGGTTTGAGGGAGGGGAAGGTCAAGTATTTGTTGTACTCTAGCTGAGGTGGGACAAATGCCCTCATTATTGACCAAATGTCCCAGGAAAGTAACCTCTGGCTTCTCCAGTTGGGATTTGTCATGATTAATCTTGACTCCGTGTCATGCCAATCTATCAAAAACCTCTTGGAGGTGTTGTTTGTGTTCCTCTGCAGTTGTGGAGAAAATAATCATGTCGTCTAGGTAGGCATAGCAAAAATTAAGGCCACATAGAATGGTGTCAATGAATCTTTGCCATGTCTGAGCAGCATTCTTCAATCCATAAGGCATAAACAAATATTCATATAGTCCAAATGGGGTGATGATAGCGGTTTTGGGGATATCTTCTGGGTGCATCGGAATCTGATGGTATGCCTTTTTGCAGTCTAACACAGAGAAAAAGTTGGCACCGAACATGGACTGTGAAAAGTCATGGAGGTGTGGGACAGGATAGTTATCAAGTATTGTTCTGGCGTTCAAACGTCTATAGTCTCCACAGAGTCAAAAGAAATTGTCCTTTTTTGGAACGACATGTATTGGGGAAGACCACGCACTGTCCGAGGGGCGGACTATACCCAAGCATAAAAGTTCATTAATACATTCTTTGGCAGCGGTAAGTTTTTTTGCATTGAGGCGACGGGGGCGAGAACGGGCAGGCGGTCCCTCAGTTGTGTTAAGCCGGTGGCAGACGCCCGTAGTAATGGCCTTGATTCTGTGAATAGGTGTGGCCAAAATACGTGGAGGGACGCAGGAAGGCGCGACGTTATCATCGGTGCGTGGTAAGTATGAAAGGGAACTAACCTGAAACACGTTATCATTGAACGGTAGTTCAGTGAAAGCTGCAGTGTTGTCCACGGAGCTGCGCTGTGCAACAGCCGGCGGGGTTCCATTGACTATGGTGTCACTACACGAAGGAATCGTTGCGTGCGCATGCGCGGCGTCGCCTGTGACAGCTGTCGCCTCTGTGTTTTGATGAGAGGCGGACGGTGAAGTGCAGGGTGGGGGGTTGCTGGGCGGGTTGCCGTCTTCGCTGTCCGGGTCATGGCAGGCGCTGCTGTGGCTGCGTATAAACAGCGGTGCGGTATGCAGGTCCCGTGTAGTTTCATGCGTGTTATTACTTTTAATTTTGATCTCCTCTCTAAACCCGTGCAATTCATCAGTCAGGGCATCACAACATTGAAGTAGGCTTGCATTGTCTTCAGACAGTTGGTCGATTTCAAGGCGTTGCGTAACTAAGTTCACTACGGCAGCTTTGACCTCCTCAGATAGAATAGAAACTGTCTCTTTGTCTTGTTGACAGGATGTATTCGAGCTGCGTTCTGTCGGCGTGGATGGGGAAAATCTCGCCGAAAATTTTTGTTTAAAATCCACTGAGCAGAGGGCAGGTGTAATTAAGCCCAAAGAAAAGTTATGGCTCGTCGATCTCTATTACCGAAAATGTCCATTCATAATTGTGTGTATCATCAAAGTAAATGCAAATTTGCGTTACACCATAAACCTTTAATGAGGAATTGTTTGCTGCTCTGATTTGGTGAGGCGAATGCTTGATTGTAGAAGTGACCATTGAACGTGGAATGACGCTCACATCGGCACCAGTGTCCACTAAAAACCATTTCTGAGAAGCTATATCCTGGATATACAAACGTCCGAGAGAATAATTCGGAAGTACTAGCCTGTGATCTGTTAGGCGACTTGACGTCACAGTGCGGACCGGTGCGCCTATAGCGGCCCGCCGTCCATGTTTGGGTGCATTGCACAAGGTGAGCGGCAATTCCTGGCTGTATTACCATAAACGGAATGATACCAGCAGAGAGGATAAACTTGCTGATCCTGTGTTGTTACCAGGTGAAGGACGTCACTTGAAGCTGTGGTATGGGATGGTGAAGGATTATGTGGAATCTGGTGCTCAGCCAGTGTACTCTGTCTGTTGTTTTGGAAAGATCGGCCTCTGGCATGCGGGGGAGGCATAATATCGAGGGGGGGCACATGTAGATAACTTTCTTCTGTTGATTATCTTATATGCGGCATCAGCCAGCGATAATTTTGCTTGTAGAGGTTCCTGGTCGTGTGATAGGAGCTGCAGTTGGATAGCTTGCGGCAGCTTTGCAACCCAGAAAGAAAGTAAAGCTTCATCTGGCATAGTTTTGCTATCGAAGACTGCTCTGATACGTCGCCACAGTTGTGAAGGAGTCGAGTCTTTGACATGTACATCTCGCAGTGAGTATAAAACAGACTCTTGCGTAGTCTTAGCTACACGTTCGCAGATCTGTTGTTTTGCCAGAGTGTAACGATTTGACGGGGCCGCTGACAGCACTAAGTCTTGTACCCACTCTGCGTGGTCCTCTAGGGCATTAATAAGCACAATAAATGTAGCACTGTCTGAATCAATGTTTAGGGTGGCGAATATAGTCTCTGCCAAAATAAACCACGTATGTGGATTGTCCATCGTGAGCCTTGGTAATTTAGGAATTTTCTCACTCTTGTGTTGTGGATGTAACAGATTTGATAGCACAGCGGACGGGAGTGGCGGAGTGTTTATGAAGCTGTCACTCGCGGCATTCGCGGCGGCTGGTTTAAACACGGCTGGCGTGGGAGGCGTGGCAGGCACAGCAGGGGCTGCGGAAACAATCGGAGCGGGACGACTGTCCAACCAGTAATTGTTGTCACTGAAATTTGTACCCATCTGTTTTTGTAGTGAGAATTTGTCCAAAACCGATTTATCAGCAATATATGGGGGGCTCCAAGTGATCTGTGGGCTCAAAAAGTCTGTGAGGTTCATAGTGTTGGGGCACTGTTGCACACTACATGTCACAGGAGGTTGTAAATACGACACACTGTGAGTCACAAATTTAGGCACAGCACTCATGATTGGTTTGTTATAGACGAACGTAGAAAAAGATTTCACAGCAGGTGACATCACTGACGATGTTGAACGAGTCCACAGCAGCATTGTTGATGGCGGAGAAAACGCCATGGTGTTGTACTTATCTTCCAATTTTATCCCAGTTGTTGGTGGCGTTGTGCGTAGGAAACCGTGGAAAGGCAGTGTAGAGGCACCATTAGTATCATGTTGTAGTCCGAAAGGAGTGGAAGGTGAGCAATGTGGAGATGTCGAAGTAAACGGCCACATTGTCGAATCGGACATATGTTGCGCGTTGGAGGTCACCAGTATGGCGAGTGTTATACTTATAACACAGAAAACACCATTTACTTTCACTACGTAATATTTTATTGGCACACGATAAATAAAAAAAAAAAAAAAAAATAGATTTCGACAATCACGGTAACAGTCATGACGAATGTCTCACACCAACTGGACAACAACCAAAGTAAAGTAAAACGAAGTACAAAAAAGCAAAGATGTTAATATTTTCTGGCACTTCTGCCACAGTGTCATCGACGTAACAATAAAAGCAACTAGGCTTTGCAGGAACCATGTCCAGGGCAATGTCCTCAAAGTACTCCATAGACGGGATGGCTGTTAATGGAGCTAATGGCCTTGCTATCATGACGCTGTCCATGTGGTAACAATATTCTCTATCATATAAAAGATATGATGATGTGAAAGTGTGCTTAAATAGACTGACAACACTGTTGTCAGATAACTGGGAGAGCAGATCTATAAATATTCACTCACATTCTCATCAAAGATTCTATAGATCTGCTCTCCCAGTTATTTGATGATGCTGTTGTGGGTTTAATAAGGCACACTCTGATATCATTGTGAGAGAGAGTTCAGGTTGGTTACACCAAACAACACACATTTAGCAGTAGTTCATTTATTCACCTAAACCTAAACACATGCAAGGTTCACAAATAACTGGACATGGCGGAACAGCCCAAAGACAATGCTCAGAGTCCAAAGACGATGCTCAGAGTCCAAAGATGAACGCATATCGATGCTGGTGTCGACCTCATCAGTGCTTCATATCCCCCCCCCCCCCCACAGTATGGAGTACTCTTGAGTGGCTGGTGGGAGGGGGGGTGGGTGACTAAGGTGCCGGACCACGGTCAGCTCAACAGAGTCGTCAGGGAGCTGTGTGGGTCAATTTCGTGAAGGAAGGTTCGGCCACCGAACCTGGAAGTCGTTGAAGCGAGCTGGACGTCGTACTGGGCGTGCTGGTTGTGTGGCAAAATGCAGGGCGGTGGTTTGCGGGTGGAATGGAGCGATGACGATGATGTCTTTGGTGGGCATGGCAAACACATGAAGCATGTCAAGGTCGACGTCGGGCAGGAGGGGAACACATTTCACCAGGTGGCAGGGAATGGTGGAGATTGTGTCATGAGCACTGGATGAAGAGAAACACACGACAAACAGTGTATAATCACGCAGTATTATTGAGATGTCATGGATTATGTCAGGAGGGACAGGCACAAACACCTCGAGTGAGGGCACGTTCAAGATGGGGGGGGGGGGGGGGGGGTGAGAAACTTCGACAGGGCGAGGCAGGTGACGGTGGAGAGGTCGAAGGGACTGGCAAAGGGCCAGGCAACGAGGGTGTGATCGTAGGTAAGCTCAATGTGGGGAGCATGTGGTCACTCGACGGAGTGCGTGAGACCGGAGTAGTGGGCGAGGTCAGAGAAGAGATCAACGATTGGAGCTGGGAGTCACGCGATCGAGTGTGTAAGTCCGACGTGGAGGGAGTGGTCAGAGCGTCGTGAGCCATGACAGTGAGTGGCGTGGTTGTGGCCTGAAGGGGGGTAGAAGTAGGCTCAACATGAGCAGGCTTAAGTCTGTTGAGAGAGACTGTAACAGCTGAATCTTTCGTCTGGATGTCATAGGTGTTGGCTGAGCACCGGAGAACTCAGTACAGGCCAGTATATGGAGGGTGAAGGGGAGCACGGACAGTGTCATCACGGAGCATGGCATACTTACAATTGTCCAAAGATTTTGGGACGTGAACTTTAGGGTGGGAATGGCTGACAGGTGGAGTGATATGGAGGTTGATGAAGTGGCATCTGACACAGCCCACGAAGGAAGGTAAGTCAGACTGAGGGAGAGAAGTGGAAGGGCTCACAAGTTCGCCAGGGAGAACAATGTCTGGCCGTATACGAACTCGGCTATTGTGCCTTTGAAGTCTTCCTTATAGATCGCACGAATGCCAAGTAGCACAAGGGGAAGGGCTTCCACCCACAGTGAGTCGTGGCATCGAAGAGCCACCTTGACAGTGCAGTGCCAGCGCTCAACTAGCCCGTTACTTGGTGGGTTATGGATGCTGTGGTATGGATGCGCCAGATGCCACAAATGTTACAAATCTCGTTGAACAGGGCCGACTCAAATTGTCTCCCCTGGTCAGTTGTGATGATAGCTGGACTTCCAAAACGCGATACCCATGACTCGACAAAAGCTCAAGCAACAGTTTCTGTCTAATACTGGGGAGGGGGACAGAATCGACCCAGCGAGTTGTTCGGTCGATAGACGAGAGAACATAACAAGAGCCGTTAGAGGGGGGTAAAGGGCCAACCATGTCAATATGAATGAGCTGGAAACGCCCAGGAGGGATCGAAAAGGTGCCGAGGGGGGGTGAAGTGTGCTTGTGTACTTTGCATCATTGGCACGCGATGCAGGAGCATGCCCATTGCTGGCAATCCTTGTTGACATTTCTCTACACAATGCGGTCCGCTATGAGGTAGGTGGATGCTCGAACACCAGGGTGGGCTAAATTATGCAATGCGTTGAAAACAGCTAGACAGAGTGGTGTTGGGATGAGGGGGCATAACGTGCCTGTACTGTCATCGTAGATCTCACCAGAAATGCCAGGGAAGGTTGTGCGGACGAAGTGTAGTGAAGGGGTAGAGTCTGAAATCAGGTTTTGTGTGTCCTCGTCGGCGGGTTGGAGGTTAGGCAGTTCAGAGAGGTCTAACAGTGAATAGACGGCGTCGACTCATGAAGGGAAATCAGCAACTATATTGTCAGCACCCTTTAAGTGTCTGACATCTGTGGTGAACTGAGATATGAAGTCCATGTATCTGAAGCGGTGAGGAGGTGGGTCAGCTGGCTGGTTTGCAATGGCCACAGCCAGGGATTTGTGGTCTGTTAAAACATAGAAAGGGTGTCCCTCAATGTCAGTCTTAAAATGCTTGATCTTTTCATAGACCACGAGCAACTGCCTGTCAAACGCAGGATATTTCCATTGTGCATTGGTGAGCTTGCGCGAGAAGAACTGCAGAGGTGAAGTCTGGCCGTCGATTGTCTGGCTAAGGACAGTGCCGATGGCAGTATTGCTTGCGTCTGTGGTGATGAAAAACTGCGCATTGGGATGAGGATGCGCGATGGTGCAGGCCTCGGCAAGAAGATTTTTGAGGGCAGTGAAAGAGTCAGTCATAGCAGGGGTCCACGGAATGGACCGCGATCCAGAAGTGTGGGTGCCTGCCAAGGCGTCCATCAGTGGAGCCTGAATCTCCGCAGCCTGAGATAGATGTCGGTGATAATAATTAACCATACTCAGAGAGCGCGGAGTTCTTTGAATATCGCAGGCAGGTTTAGGTTTAGTATTGTTTGTACTTTCTCAGGGGGCGGTGAAATGCCGTCGGCAGAGACCTGAAAACCAAGAAAAGAGACAGCGGGTTGATGTAGCTGCAATTTGTCCTGGTTGGTCTCAATGCCTACTGCCGGGAGAGTGTTCATAACAATTTGCACATGTCAAATGTTGTCCTCGAGAGAGGAGCTGAACACAAGAATGTCATCAAAATATGCAAAGCAGAATTTTAGGTCGAATAGCACTTCGTTGATGAAGCATTGTCAGGTCTGGGTTGCGTTTTTCAGACTGAAGGGCATGAATCAAAACTGAAATAACCCAATCGGGGTGGTGATTGCTGTCTTCTCGATGCCTTCAGGTGCCATGGGGATCTGGTAGTAGGCCCGTTTGCAATCAATGACAGAGACCGTGGTCGCACCTGCGGGAGAACTGGGAAAGTCAGCAATGCTGGGTATGGGGTAGATGTCCATAATTGTTCGTGTGTTTAGTCGACGGTAGTCTCCGCACAAGTGCCAGGACCCATCTTTCTTGGGTGTCATATGAATGGGCATAGACCAAATACTGGCAGAGGGTTCAATTACGCCGGAGCTTAGAAATTCCGAAATCTGCTTTTTAAGCTCAGAGAGGCGCTCGGGACAAAGTCGACGTGGTTGACTGGAGATCGGGGGATCTGGCGTGAGGTGAAGTTTGTGAACCGTGCTGTTGGTGACGACGGAAATGTTGTTGGCGGCGCGGGAGGCAGTTTGTTTACAACGTGTGGCGGGCAGGGCGGGCGAGGCATGGTCGTGGTGTTTGGAGCCACTCAGCGGATCTGACAAGAGCCGAGGCAGCAACGTGTCCCAGGAGTCAACGCGACAAGCTGGCCGCCGGCACGAAGCAGTGGCACCGAGGTCAGATGAGCTCAGTAGAGCTCATGAGCTTTAGTCAGTCCATTGTCCGAGGGCGCGGCCTGTGGCAGCACGGTCGCAAGTGAAACGCTAGGCGAGAGTGCACTGTTTGTGTTGTCAGTGGCGATCGCACGGCGGCGCGCTGGAGCCAAAGTTGCATAGTTTGAGGTGCCGGCCGCGAGGGGAGGTGTCGGAGCCGTCAGTTCGAGAACACATGACACTCATCGCGCTGTGCATTTGTGTCCATCCGAGTGTCAAACGCTGCTGTGTTAGGAGGGTGTGGCCCGGCGGAGCTGTCAGTACATGTTACACCAGTCTTGATAGCACAGTTGCGAGGGGTAGCGGGAGGTAAGCACATGGAGGTTCGATTGCTGGGATAGCAAGCAGATTCGGTGCAGTTACTGACCTTGCTTTGTCCTTGCTGCAGTGTCTGTAATTCCTTTGCTGCATCGGATAGCTGGAGCTGAGTTTCGTGGAGCCGGAGGGAGATTTCGAAGTTTTCCTTGCGTAAGCGGGCGACGTGTCCGAGCTCGACAAGGCACTTGTGTGTTGTATCTTGTAACATCATCGACAGAGCATGTACGGATGAGATGAGCCCAGACCGATGTGTCATGGGGGGGTTTGCTCGACGGAGCACAGGGGAAGTGAGTTTTGGACAGGTGATGAAACACAGTGTTTCCCACTAGGTCTGGTGAAACTTTGTGGTGTCGCAAGAAGTCAATGCCTAGTATAGGTTCGTCAATATTGCACACTAAAAAAGTCTGCTCGAGTTTGCAGTTTGCGGAGAGTGAGACGACGTGGGAGGCTGAACCCGAGGATTGTAATTTAGTAGAATTCACAGCTTGCAGTGAAGTATGATGAGGGCGGATGTTCGACGACACTAAATACATAGGCAGCAGCGAAACGTCGGCACCTGTGTCCACTAGGAAAAAGTATCCCGACGAAATGACTTTAATATAAATAATTATCAGATTGTTCCTGGACAGAATGGAGCACTGGGGGGGGGGGGGGGGGGGGGGCCTGTCATGTTGTGCACAGGAGGCGGCACCCGGACCTACCTGCGATTGGCGTTTGCGAAGCAGCAGGGTGGTCTGCAGTTCCGTGCCTCCTCACCAAACCGTGTGTGGAAGTAACAGTATGGGTAGTGAGGCTGTATTTCCTGCGGATAGTTTGTTGCCAGAGGCAGTGGCTGAGGTTCAGAGGCCGCAGAAGGTTCGGTTGCAGGAGGGGGCGTGATGAAGGGCAGAGCCAGCGATGTCCCAGCTGTTTGTATACTGCATCCTGGAGTGAGCGGATCGCTCGGTACAGTCCAGCCCCAGCCGCTTCCAGCCATGGGATGTGGGGCCTGAACCTGAGACTTGCCAGGTAGGCAGTGGCTGGTGAAATAGGGCAGTGATGCCTCGTGTAGTTTTTCAGCAATTGTCATTAGTTGCTCGACAGGTTCGGGAGACCTCTGAGCCAGAGCAAAGCGGATATGGGGAGATAGTTTATCTGTCCAGATGGCGAGGAGAGCTGTGTCAGAGAGTAGATTGTCGCTGACCAGGGCCCGTAGCCATCTCCAAAGTTGTGAAGGGTTGTCATTGTCTAGTTGCACGACATGGAGCACTTGCCGTATTGCTGTCTCAGTTGAGGGTGCAAGCCGACGTAGAACTGTCTTTTTGGCTAGAGTGTACCGGGTAGCTGAGTCCGGGGTGTCGACCAGGTCAGCAATCAAGTCCTCCTGGTCATGCAGGTGGGTGATAAGGTATAGAAATCTGATTGATTCGTCGAGTTTGAAATGGTCAAACACTTCGTCCACAATTTTGAACCAGGTTGTTGCCCTGTCGGGATTGAACGGTGGCAGCGTCGGTAAGCGTTGTATAATGTTCGGAAGAACAGGGTGAGTTGAATTCCTTGGGGCACTGCCTGAAACGAGCTGTTGTTGCTGCAGTATTCGAGGAGAGTGTGCCTCCAGGGAACGTGGCGACGACTGCTGGTCGGGTGGCAGCGTGAAGGTGATGCGTTGTGGTTGAGCGTGATCCATCGCGACACGGATGGCCGACACGATTGAGACACCGTAATGTGTCGATAGCCGTTGCGGAAGCTCAACACCTGTGGGTGTGTTCGGAAATACGCGTCGCAGAAGACCGACGTGGATGAGGCATCGAGATGTGCCGAGTACAGTAGCGGAAGCTCGACTGGAGCTGGCGTGGGGCGACAGGTGAGAAAAAATTCAATGTTTGAAAACGCGTGCTCGTCCGCGGAAAACTAGACGTACGATCAGAGCCGGAGCCACCTGTGTTGCAGGGTGGCTGCGGAGCTGCGGACTGTCCAGAAGCATAGTGTGGAAAATGATGTTGAACGTCGAACAGAATGTGAGAATGTTCACTGTTCATAGTCACTCCACTCAAAACGGTGTGCAGATAAAGTGAATGTCGTGGCACAAAACACTGAGGCATAGCAGTGGGATGGAGATGGAGGTCAGGCACAGATAACAAGCTATTGTTCCTGTTGCAAGCCAAGGTATTGAAGCAGAAAGGCATGTGCTGATGCTGGCCTGGGCGTGGTCAGATGCTGAGGAGGTTGACCTGTGAACAAAGCAGTTCCGGCCACGTGGCAAGAATCCGCATGGTACTGCACGGATTGCGGCGTGGCAAATCGTTGTCCTGGCGATGGTAGGTTGTCCAACAAAGTATTTGCAGAAATTGGCATTGGTCCCACACTGCACGGAGATCTGTAAGAGGTAACTGCACCATCGATGAGGGAGGGTACGTGTGGTGGGAACAAAGTTGTCTGATAGCCAGAGTAATGCACACTCCTAACCTCTCTTATTGTTGCAGGCTCGAAAATGTCCAGTGAAATCGGCATAATCGTAGAGTGGGAGGCATCGTGTTGTAGTCCTGGTTGGTGTACATCGCCCGCAACACGATGCATGTCGATCTCAAAATCCGGTGTTAGGCGTTGGGGCGAAGTCGTTGTTCGAATGCAGTGTTGATGTAATACACGCGAAAATAACCAACACGGAGGCCACAGACACAGTAAAATGGTAAAAACCGAAGACGTTACAACTCGGGGTCACCAGTGAGAAGCAAGTTCGGGTTGGTTACACCAAAGAACACTCCCATTTTGCAGTAGTTCATTTATTCACCTCTTTGCACAAGCAAGGCTTACAAAGAACTAGCTATGGCGGAAGAAAGCAAAGATAATCTTACCTTAGAGTCCGAAGATGATGCTCGAAGTCTAGATAAAAGCGTATATCTATGCTGGTGTCGACCTCATCGATGCCACAAGCTTAATGCCCATGTGTCTTACATGCTTCTGAGTTTGTGTTCTTCTTACTTGTTCTATCTGGAGATCATTCTTGTTCCTTGCGTTATAGTCGTGACAGTCTGCATTTATGTGGATAGTGCTTAGATTAGCTTTGGTTAAGAGTACACATTTAAGTATATAGAATGATGGCTGAGTAAGTATTCCTAACTTTTTGAAAAGAGGTCTGCAGTGAGCTTGTTTCAGACTGGGTAATTATTTGAACAACCCGTTTTTGTAAAATAAAAATGTCTTTCAAATTAGATTTCGAGCTGGCCCAGAACACTATTCCAAATGAGGCAACAGAATGAAAGTATCCGAAGTATGCCATTCTGATGCCTTCTAGAGTGCAAACATTTTCAATAACTCTCAGTGCAAAGCAGGTTGAGTTAAGTCTGTGTGTAAGAAATTTTATATGGTGTTTCCAATTCATAGCTTCATCTATATGCATTCCTAACACTTTTGCAAAATGCATCCTCTCTATTAGTCTGTCATCCAGTTCTAGATTAATATCTTCATCCTGCAGTTTCTGTGCTTCGTTTTGTATGAAAACCATGTTGATTACTATTCCAAAGTTTATTATTGTCTAGGGACTCTCAATTTCATCAGTTTCTCTAATATTTTGGAGGAAGCAGGATTGATTGATTAATTTTTATTGCCCAAAAACAAAACATTTACAGGGATGTAAAGCTTGTATAAGCAATGTCAATAAATGTACAAACAACAATGACAATAAATACACAAATAATTAATCTATGTTAGAAATTATGCTCACAGAAATCTTCCACTGTATAAAAACAAGATGGCGTCGCGTGTAGAAGTGTGTATAAATAGTTCCACGGTAAACAGCTACATATCGAGTATAAATTGTATAAAGTGCAATAACTACATCGCGAAAGGTACCAGGTTATGTGCAGTGTCGCAAAAATGGATTCATGCAAAGTGTTTCACGGGAACGGAAGAGTGGGATGCGAAATGTTACTGTGGCATGGAATCCTGCGATCTACTAACGGTAGCTTTGTCAAGATGTGTTACTGCATCGCTTCAACAAGATCTTGTGCTTGCAAATCGTTACGTAAATAAGTTAGAGAAACTGATAAAGCAACGGAATTATGACAATTTAAAAAACGAGTGTAATGAAAACATACCGGCAATTTTCGTTTCAAACAAAACTTCTGCTAGTAGTAAACGAAATCTTTCTGATGGTATGAATTCGTCAGTAAATAGAGCGCAAAGAGAAACGGGTAATAAAGACACGACAGGACGAAATGTGAACTCAAAAAATAAGACAAGTGAAAGTGAATCTAGATCATCTGTGTGTTCTAATGAGAGAAATGTTTCTCCAAAGTGTACTATAAAAACGACGGAATGAGGGCACCTGGAGAACAACAAATATCAAGTCTGTGTAATAGGTGATAGTCATGTAAAGGGTGTGGCACAAATAATAAATGATTGGCAGTCGCAATTCAGAGTAACAGCCATTGTCAAACCTGGTGCTCCCCTTAATGAAATAGTAAATAATTGTGAAAACTTAGTTAAGATTGGAACATGCTGTGTGCTAATAGGTGGAGCAAATGACATATACAAAAATGAAAGCCAGCTAGCGACAAGGGCACTTCAAACAACTCTGTCAGACCTAAATTTAAAGGTTCTCGTTGTAAGTGTGCCACATAGACATAATCTAATCAAGGAATCATGTGTAAACAAAGAAATAAAGTCAACAAATAATAAATTCAGGAAGATCTGCTGTGCTTTTAAGTGTGCAACTTTTGTGGATGCAAACAGCTCAGTGAGAAATCATTTCACGAGGCATGGACAGCACAGGAACGATTATGGAAAAAAGATGATGGGTGAAAAGATACTAGAAGAAATAAGCCGTATAACAGTAGAAAAGTTCCCTAAAATCCCACTCCAAATGAGGGCAGAAGCAGAAGAAATGAATACCTTAACAAGAGCAACATTTGCTGAAGCACTAAAAACATCAACATCTGCTATTTTAAATATTAAAATGTCATCAGCTGCCACAGCTAGTACAAACAATCAGTCAGCATCATCCACTTCAAGTAGGAAAAGCAACAGAAATAAGAAACCTGTGGTACAACAGAATTTTTGGTATCCAGCCATAATGAAAACTCCAAGATAACAGTGTTAAACGAAAGGAGAAATACCATCGGTGCTCACTGCCCTGTTATAAAGATTATGACTCTAAATGTGCAGTGCCTCAAGAACAAATATTGTGAACTTGAAATAGCAGTAAGTAACACCCAACCTGATGTCTTGTGTATTACTGAACATTGGTGTAAGGACCAAGAAATAAGTAGTATTCATATTAATCCATTTAATCTGGCAAATCATTATAGTAGGAAAATTGCAAAAGGTGGTGGAGTCGGTATTTACCTTAGATAAGAGTTAGAATTTAAAAAGAGATGTAAAGCAGAGAACTTAAGTATTGAAAAGTTTTTTGAAGCAGGTGATGTCCAGCTATATGGCCTGATGAAAAAAGTCGTAGTCATAACAGTGTATAGGTCACCATGTGGAAACATAGAAGTCTTTTTTGATAAATTAGAATTGTTACTAAATACTATTTACAAAAAAGAAACTGTGATTAGTCTTTGTGGTGATTTCAATATTAATCTTCTAGTTGAAAGTCAACAAAAAAGGCAATTTTTGGACATATTAAAGGGTTTCAACATGTCACCACACATAAACAATTCAACTAGAATAACAAACACCTCCAATAGCCTCACAGATAACATTTTCTCAAATATGTCAGCAACTGACAAATACAAGTAACAAATGTAGATTAAGGATTGTCTGACCACAATGCTCTCACAATTGAAATCCCTTTAAGGTCAAAGGAAGATAAAGGTGTAAATAATATTTACAAAAGAAACTTCTCTGTGGACAGCTGTCATCAATTCATAAGTATCTTAGAAAATAAAAATTGGTTAGATGTTATGAAACAGTCAAGTACAGATGAGGCATATAGTGTATTTGCATCGATTTATGTGATGAACTTTGAGATGTGTTTTCCAAAGAAACTGACAAGAATCAAGTCTACTGGACACATAAGTCAAGTTCTTGGATGACTTTTGGCATTAAGAAATCATGTGAAACCATGAAAAAACTGAATTCAGAGTTGAGGCAGTGTACAGATACTGATTTTATAGAATATGTAAAGAGGTATGGGAAAAAATACCACAGAGTAATTGCAAATGCAAAGTTATTAAGTAATAATATGGAAATAAAACAGTCCAGAAATAAAACTAAAATAGCATGGGAAATTGTGAGAAAAGAAACCGGGGTACCTATCAAAGACAAGGAAATTATTCTAAAAGATGAGGAGAATAAAATGGTAGATAAATATGTCATGCCTAATTATATAAATAATTACTTTTTTAATGTACCCCAGACATTAAGCAGGAATTTTGGGGAACTGATTAAGATGGAAGCACCCAAGGCAGCCAGCAGTATGATGGCAGTTCCAAGAAACAAAAACGAAGTTTTAAAAGTGATTAAAAGTCTCAAGTCCAAGATGTCAGCTGGAGTAGATGAGGTGCCAATAATATTAGTAAAGAAAACAGCTAATCAGATAGCGAAACCATTGGCGCACATAGCAAACTTGTCAATGGCTGAGGGCATGTTTCCACAAAAACTGAAAATTTCTAAAGTCATTCCCCTGTTGAAAAAGGGTGATAAACTTAAAATAGAAAACTACAGACCTGTCTCACTCCTCTCAACTTTCTCTAAAGTTTTAGAGATACTAATGAAATATAGAGTCACACATTATCTTAATATGCACAATCTGATAAACAGTAATCAGCATGGATTTCAAGCTGGGAGAAGTACTGAAACAGCTGTACTAGAATACACAAAAGAAATAATCACTAAATTGGAAGAGGGAAAAAGTGTAGTTGGGATAAATCTAGATTTGTCAAAAGCCTTTGACACTGTTGACCACAGCATACTTTTGAAAAAGCTTGAAGCTATAGGTATCAGAGGACCAGTAAAAACATGGTTTGAGTCTTAGATCATGTGAATGATATTTGTAAAAAGCTATGTAGTATCATATATGTCCTAAGAAAACTGACACCTTTTTGCAACATCACCACTCTGAGGCAAATATATTTTGCACTATTTGAATCCCATCTAAGTTATGGGATAGAGGTATGGGGATCCAGCAGTAAAGGTAATATGAAAAGTGTACTTACCTTACAAAAGAAGGCACTTAGAATTATGGGAAAGAAATGTGCCAGGGAGTCCTGCAGAAATTTGTTTAAAGAATTTAAAATATTAACTGTTCATAACCTGTATGTGCTGAAGATAATCATTATGGCAGTAAACAGTAACAAAACACTTAATAAAGAAATACACAATCACAACACTAGAGGTAGAGAGAAACCCCACATCATCTCTCATAGAACAACACTTTATGAGAAAAGCCCTCACTATGCAGGCATAAAACTACTGAATTGCTTCCATCCTAATATCTCCAAATTGCCCATTACAAAACTAAAAATGAAATTAAAATTATGGCTCCTAAACAATCCTGTATATTCAATAGATGAGTTCCTAGATTTAGTACACTCGTATGATGGAAGACCATCTATCTAAAAATATATGTAACCTCAGGTCTTAGACTGTGTCACAAACTGTAAATATTTGAATGTCAGATATGAATACTGTTACAAACTGTAGACTCCTTAATCTAAGTATGGCAATAACAACTTTTTTTTTCTGTATAGTCCATATATGTAACTCTGTTCTCTCAACTAAATTTAGCAAAAGTTGTGTAGATAAAAGTGCCAGCCAATAATATGTAACCCTAGTAAGTAAGGCTCTGACTTATCCAGAAGACTGGAACAAAAAAAAAACTTTTTTTGTAATCAGTTGATGTTGGATCAAAATAAATTAAAATAAAAAATAAAAATAAAAAATAAAAATAAAGAGGATACAGGTGGTTGAAATTACAGCACTAAATATTAATCAAAAAATTAAACTAAGATCAGATCCAAGGGAGGTCATAGTAGGAGTACCCCAAGGAAGTGTATTAGGCCCCTTGCTGTTCCTCATTTACGTTAATGATACTCAGGTGTCAGAGAGAAAAGCTAGAATCATGTTATTTGCTGATGATACTAGTTTAATAGTTAGTGATAGGAAGCAGTCATTGCACAGTACTGTGGACCATGTCCTACAAGATATACAAAAATGGTTTCGTGCTAACAAGCTAACACTGAATGCAAAAAAAACTAATTATGTGCTATATGGAAAAATAAGTGAACAGGACGACCTAAATCCCACCATGGAGGGCAAACAACTTGAAAGAGTACAGTGTGCAAAAATCCTGGGTATGCACATTGATGAGAAGATTAATTGGAAGGACCATGTAGTGAGCTTAGCACTAAAACTAAATTCAGCATGTTTTGTGCTTAGAATAATTTCAAGAGTTTGTAGTAATGACTGTACCAGATTAGTCTATTTTGGCTATTATCAGTCCATTGCATCCTATGGGACAGTATTCTGGGGAAAAACAAATTGTCGTCTAAATATTTTCAAATTACAAAAACGTGCTATTCGGATAATGACCCACAGCCCACCTCAAACACACTGTAGGCCCCTTTTTAAAGCATTGAAAATTTTAACAATTCCGTCATTATACATTCTGAAATGTCTGTTGGTGATCAAAAGAAATCATCACAAAATGAAAACCAATACAGACTTCCATAATTACGATACACGACAATGTAAAGATCTCTACATACAAGCTGTAACAAGGACCCGAAGCCAGAAACATGTATGTAATCAAGGCATCATACTTTTTAATGCACTACCAAAACATATCAAAGAGCTGGAAAATGAGGATAAATTTAAAACTGTTATAAAGAACTACATGCTTGACAAATGTTATTACAGCATAAGTGAATATCTCTGCGCAACTGTATAACAATATATGTTTAAGTTAATGTGACAAATGAAATTACATCAGTGCATAAGAAATCATGTTATAAAAACACTTATTAGTTGTATATTGTATTAAACATAAGATAGATTAATATGAATTCAGCACAGATACAAATTTTGTAAAGATATTATATAGTTGTTAAAATGTACCCTGACAAATCCTATATCACAAATGTGATCATTGGGATGATAATAAATAAATAAATAAATAAATAAACAATTTTGAATTAATTAAGTTCTTACAAATATCTTAAATTTTTTCAGCTCCAGACTCTTAACTGACTCTGGTAGTTTATTAAATAGCTTTACAGATGTGTATTTGAAGCTGTTTAGAGTTTTGGTATATGGGCAGTAATCTTTTCTTACATCATTACAGTGTCATGTGTTATAACTATGTACATCAGAATTCAGATCAGAACTAGACAAGTTCTTTTTAATGTACAAGAGACATTGAAATATGTATATACATGGCAAGGTCATAATACTAAGTTTAATAAAAAATTCTCTACAGTGAGTTCTAGGTGGTACTTTACATAATAGTCTGACAGCTTTTTTCTGGGCTGTAAATAAGCATTTTGAGTAGCAATTATTTCCCCACAAGATTGACCCATATATCAAATGAGAGTAAATATAACTATAATAGACAGAAAGCAAAATTTTCTCGTCTATTGTTGCTTGTAATTTTCTGAGCATAAATATTCCTTTAGAAATATTTGGTATTAAGTAATTCACATGTGCCTGCCAGCCTAAATTATTTTGCAAAACAATACTAAGAAACTTTATAGGAACTGTCTCTAAGGTGATTCTATTGTTATAAGAAATGTTTAATTCCTGTGTTTTATTTATGTTCATAGACAGATTATTGGCATTGCACCAGTCATAAAGTATATCTTCCTTCAGTGAGGTAGAGTTACTTAAGTTATTGTTCGTAGGCACTGTAACACTTAAACTGATATCATCTGCATACAAGTAACAGTTTGTTGTATCATCTATTACATTGCTGGGTAGGTCATTCATATATAATATAATCAAGAGAGGGCCCAAGATTGACCCTTGAGGAACACCATGGTTAACGGAGAAGAAACTAGAATATTGGTTATTGAAGTAAACAGTCTGAGATCTATTAGGTAAGTATGACTGAATAATTTTAACAGCAGAGACTGAGAAACCTACAGTTTTTAATTTCATCAGCAGAGTGTTGTGGCACACAGTGTCAAACGCTTTTGATAAATCAAAGACTTTGTACTTACAATATATTTTTCTTCTTTTGCTTCAAGACAGTTACATATGTAGCTCATAACAGCATCATATGTTGATAGATTTTTCCTAAACCCAAACTGGCTATTTGAAAGTAATTGATGAGAATCTAGAAAATTTATTATTTGAATACTCATTAGTTTCTCAGTGACCTTGGATAAAAGTGGTACAAGAGAAACTGGCCTATAAGTGCTAGGCAAATTATTGTCACCTTTTTTGTGGACTGGGACTACTTTAGCTACTTTTAATTTTTCAGGGAAACAACTTTCATCAAAGCAGTAGTTTATGATGTGACAGAGAACCTCTGCTATATTATGACTACTAAGTTTCAATATTTTAGAGCTGATATTGTAAATATCCAGTGAATCACTTTTTCTAAGAGAAAGAATGACAGAGTGTACATCTTCTACACAAATGTGTTCAAAATAAAACACATTTTCCATAGCATTTTGGTTTTTATAGGCAACATCCAAATCGTAGCTAGGTCCATGTTCACTATCAGGTATCTTAGTAACTACACTATCTACACTGTTTACAAAATAATTATTAAAACTATCAGCACTAATTTTGGATCTAGATACAAATTCTTTGCTACCCGATGCTAGATTCAGGAAGAAGTGATATGGGACGGTAGTTTTCTTTTTTATGTCTGTCTCCATTTTTAAATAGTGGCCTCACTTTTGAGATCTTCCGTCACTGAAGAAACACACCTTCACTAAAGGATAAATTTGCAATAAGTGCTAAAGGTTTTTCAATCTGCGCTGCAGTTCTTGTTATGATTGAAACTGGTACTTCATCAACACCTGCTGCCATTTTTGGTTATTTATTTATTTATTTATCCATCTTTAAGCATTTACATGCAATCGATGTTGGCATGAGTAATGTGCAATTTACATATTAAGAAATATAACTATTGTGAGGTATCACACAAAGCTAAAGTATACATTTTAAAAGAACATACATAATAGAGGAATACATTTGATACATAAAGATATCCCACATAACTAAATTGTGCATTTTAAAGAATGTGCATAATAAAAGAATACATTTCATACATAAGGATTTCTCCACATGTTTAACAGTTAAATGTGGAACTACAGAGACAAAAAAAGCTTAGGAAGAGGTACAAAGAGAGTTGCAAGTTGTTTCGTAAGAAAGGTATATTTTTGAAGAGTTTTCAAATTCTTTAACACTGTAAAAAGTTTTGTCTTTCAGCCATTTTTTAGTCTCACTTTTAAATATATTAAGAGAGACACAATGTGCCTGCACAGGTAATGTGTTGAAAAGCCTTATTCCCATGTATTCATAACTGCCTTGTGTTTTCTTGATTCGAGTTGTTGGTATGTCTATCGTAAATGTTTGACGAGTGTTATGATTATGAATGGATTGCCTAAGGTTGTAACTGTTAAAGTTTTCTTTTATGTACAAAATGCAGCTGTATATAAAAAGAGAAGGGACTGTCATTATCTGTAATTCTTTGAAGTATGACCTACATGATGTGTTATTTTTGGTAATCCCAGAGATGCTCCTGATGGCTTTCTTCTGATAAATAAAAATTTTGCTGGACCATGGAGAATTACCCCATAGAAAAATACCATAGCTAATATGACAATGAAAGAATGCATAATAGGAATCAATCAGCAGGCTTTCAGAAACACAGGTGCATAATTTTTTCAGTAGATAGATAACTCGCGAAAGCTATCAACGTATGTTGCCTATGTGACTCTGCCAGGTTAATTACATATCTAAGTATATGTCAAGACGTTTGGTAAAAGTGTACTCAATATCAGCATTGGATAAGCTGAAGGATATATTTACAGTTTTTTCATAGTTAATAGCTAACTCATTGGCTTCGAACCACATGTTGGATAATCTGAGAAACTCTTTACTTTGCTCCTTCAGTTTATTTATGTCCTTCCCCAAATTGATGAAAGTTGTATCATCTGCGTAGCGCACAGATTTACATGGCATATTGCTGGGCAGGTCATTTATAAATATTATAAACAGTAATGCCCCAAGCACTGATCCTTGTGGTACACCTGTAGTGACATTCAGTAACGGTGACTTTTGACCGTTGTTGCTTAGTTTGCTTTCTGTTACTGAGATATGATTTAATGAGGGAGAGTTCCAGATCCCTAATGCCATAACACCATAGTTTTTCCGGCAGTATTGTGTGGTTTACAGAATCAAATGCTTTGCTTAAGTCCACTAGTGTGGCTTCAGCAGATAATTTGGATTCAAAAGAAGATTGCACAATAGAAACAACATTTTCAACAGCATTAATTGTTGATAACTGGGCCCTAAAACCATATTGAGACTTAGTACATTGTTTTTTGACAAATGCATGTTAATTTTCTTTTGTATACAATATTCGATTATTTTTGAAAAAATAGGTATCAGAGAAGTTGGGCGATAATTATTAGTGCAGTTTTTATCACCCTTTTTGTGTAATTGAATTACTACTGTCTTCTTTAGACATTCTGGAAAAATACCATTGTCAAATATCCAGTTTATGAGTGTGCAGAGAGAGAATGATATCAAGTCAATTATTTTTTTAATCACAAAATTGGAGAGGCCATAAATATCTTCTGATCTGGAGTCACTTAACTTTGACACTGATTTAATTACATCACTTATTTCCACATGTCCCCAATTACAGTTTGGCACAGTATCAGCAAAGTTTTGTAAAAACTTGTTTATATAAGTAGATTGTGAATTTGATTTTGAACTTTTCTTATGAGGAGATGAGGGATTAGGGTTTGCTGCATTGATAAAAAAGAGGTTAAATTCATCTAGGGTGACATTAACATCAGTTGTAACTTTTACACCATGACTACCTGTACCTAATTCTGCTTTAATGACCCTCCACGCAGCCTTACACTTATTATTGGAGTTTTTAATGAAGTTATCATTTGCTCTACATTTCTGATTTGTGATCTATAGTGTCTCTTGAGGCTAACATACATTGCATTTTCAACACTACCATTTTTTACCTTATCATAGCATATCAAAACCATTAATCTTAGCTTCTGTAAATATGGTGTGAACCACCTATGTGGAGTAGTTCTACCATGCTTTCTTGCCATAGTTTTGTTTTGTTTGGTAACCATTGGACAGGAGGTATTGAAAATTTCAGGTAGAGTACCAACAAACCTGCTACAAGCCTCCTCAATGTTGTTGGAAGCATATATTATATTATTCCAGTTTAGTACCTTCAGCTTATCCCTGAAGCTATTTATGCTTTTATCATTTAATTACCTGACGTACTGGGTTCGTTCACAATCCCCCATTGTTTCATTAATTGTTGGTTTTACCCATATACCTTTGTGATCTGTCAGATGATCGACATTAAGGAGTCCCAATTCAAAATCATCTTTATGTATATTTGTGATAAAACTGTCGTGACAAGAAAGTTGTCTTGTGGGACTATAATTTGCACAGAAGAGATTATGGGATCTTAGCATGTTAAGCAAATTAATATTTTTGTGTGTTTTTTTTCCTTACATCAAAATTTAAATCTCCAAAAATTACTGTCTTGTGTTTGGTATATTTTTCTGTACGGTGAATAAGTTTATCTAAACACTCTACAAATTGATTGGCACCACTATCAGGAGAATGGTATATTGAAATAACTGTGAGTTTTAATGTTGGTAGTAGCATGACAGCCGCTTCAAGAATGCCTTTAACACATATGTCCCTAACATCAAGTACAGTATATCTTAACCCTAGGTTGTCACTTATATATATTGAGGAACCCCCATAACCTTCATTGGGTCTGCAGTAACTTGTAATTAATTTAAAACATAGTGGTACATACAGTTTTATCTCTTCTTCTCTTAACCAGTGTTCATTAATACATAATACTATTCTGTTGTTTCCATTCATGACAACACCAAGCTCTTCAGCTGTATATTTCAGTGATCTAATATTTATGTGCATGAATAATATTGATTTTTCACAGAAAGAGGGAAGATGTGTGGTGTCTTGGGCCCAACTGGATGCACACATGGTGGTTTGCCTTTGACTGGTCCTCATGTTTGGTGTGGTGATGGTGTTATGTTTCGGTAGGGGCGGGACTTCCTTCCTCTGTGGTATTTTTTTGGTTCTGTTTGAGGCTCAGGTGGCAGACTTTTTTATTTCACTTCTGCATAATTTATCTGGCATGAGGGATTTGATGTAGGCCTACTTGATAACACATTAGTGAGGGATGGCTGATTCGATGCACTAGATAACACTTCACTATGGGATGGAGATGATACAATACTTACTGAGGTTTCTGTCTTCTTATATGCTAATTGAGGTGACATTTTTGTTGTCTGTTTCACAAGGTTCTTGTTTGTTTCACATGTTACATAGTTTATGTCGGCAGGCTAATCACTCTAATTACTTCTTGTTGATTTGTTGAAGGAATATTCATGCTGCAGGCAACCCTTGGAGCAGGTATTATTTTTTGTTTTGTGAAGTTTAAGCTCAGTGAATATGGTACATTTAAAAAATAGTTATTAATATAGTTTGCCATTTCCTTCTTTTCTATATTGCAATTTTCACTACTTTTGAGTATTATTTCTTCCTCTTCTCCCAAGGTAGTAGTTTCATTCCTCACAATGTCCCATATAGTTTGTGGTTTGTTGTCTGACTTACTGATTAAATTGTCATTATATAGCAACCTTGCCTTTTGGTATATTTTTCTATATATATTTACATATTCTACAAACTGTGGATCTGAGCAAGTTTTAATTTCTTGGTTCAATATTTTCGTGGTTACACTGGAAATCCTAATGCCTGTAGTTATCCAAGGTTTCTGTGCTTTTTGTTCTTAAGACTTGGACCTCACTAACTTCTTAGGGAAACACATTTCAAATTGTGACATGAATATAGAAGAAAAGGTATTATATGCATTATTTGCACTTGATTCTGATCTCACATCTGTCCAGCTTTCATTGGTTAGACAGGTAACAAAATGTGTGCAGTTTTCTTTAGAAGAAATTATTTTATAAGTGTGGCAAGATTTTTTTTTTTTTTTTTTTTTTTTTTTTACATGCATTGGGGGAACAGTAAGCACAAGAGCATTGTGATCAGATAAACCGAGGTCAGTGTGTTATAGTGTTATTTACCACCACTTCATTGGAATCTATGTTTGAGAATATATCATCTATGAGGGTCAGTGATGTGTGTGTTATTCGGGTAGGACCTATTACATGAGGTAACATGTTAAATGACTTGAGCAATAAAAAATTAAAAGAAGAGTTCAAAAAGTATCAGAAATATTATGTAGACCTCCTAATTTCAGAAAAACAGAAACATTTTGAAAGTGTCATTCAGAACTCAAATAATATCTCCAAAACATCATGGTCACAAGTAAATAGAGAAATAGGTAAATCTGGGAAACATACAACTGAAAATCACTTGCTGATAAATGGCACAATAGAAACTGATCAAAATAAGATAGCAGATCTATTTTACAATTACTTTGCTTCTGTTGGCTCCAGCATAAACAATCAGCTTAAAAATCATAAATACAAATTCAGAGGAACACCAGTGTCAGGAAGTATGTTTTTGATGCCAACAAGTAAAGAAGAAATAATTAAAATAATGAGTAGCTTAAAGAATTCCCATGCAGCAGGATATGATGGTCTTAGTCTGGACACTCTTAAGAAATGTATACATAAAATTGCATCAGCTTTATCAACAGTTATCAATTCTCATATGGAAGATGGTCTATTTCCAGATGAGTTGAAAATTGCCCGAGTTGTGCCTATTTTTAAAAAAGGAAACAGGAATTTAGTAGAAAACTTTCGACCCATTTCTGTTCTTCCAATAATATCCGAAATCTTTGAGAAAGTAATATACATAAGAATCTGGAACTTCCTGGTATGCAAAAAAGTGATTTCTAAGGGGCAGTATGGTTTTGTCAAGGGGTCATACACCATTAAAGTTGCATCCACCTTAATTGAAGGTGTCACTCAAGCAATAGATAATAAAGAACATAAAGCATTTGACTGTGTTGATACGACCATATTGCTGGACAAACTGTGGAACTATGGCATTCGAGGCACAGCCCATATTCTGATGAGGTCCTACCTGACAAATAGGAAGCAGTTTGTGTCTATTAGCACTACAGAGGGAGCATACAAATCAAACACCACTGATATAAATTTTGATATTCCACAGGGGTCAATATTAGGACCACTTCTTTTTATTATCTATGTAAATGATATTCAGTCCATAACAAACCATGCAACAGCTGTCTTATATGCAGATGATACCACGTTAATATGCAGCAATCCAAGCTATTCACAGCTCACAGTGGAATCCAATACTGCAGCAGGCTTAATTCTGCAATATTTTAATGAAAACAAACTAAAATTAAACACAAATAAATCTGTCTATATTGAATTTGATCCTGGGAGGCAAAAAACTCATGAAAACCAAATCTTAATGGGTGACGAATACATAAAAAACAATACTCGAGCAAATTTCTTGGCGTGACACTAGATGCAGAGTTAAACTGGTCTGATCATGTGAATGATATTTGCAAAAAGCTATGTACTACCATATATGTCCTAAAAAAACTGACACCTTTTTGTAACATCACCACTCTGAGGCAAATATATTTTGCCCTATTTGGATCCCATCTAAGTTATGGGATAGAGGTATGGGGATCCAGCAGTACAGGTAATATGAAAAGTGTACTTATCTTACAAAAGAAGGCACTTAGAATTATGGGAAAGAAATGTGCCAGGGAGTCCTGCAGAAATTTGTTTAAAGAATTTAAAATACTATTTGTTCATAACCTGTATGTGCTGAAGATAATCATTATGTCAGTAAACAGTAACAAAACACTTAATAAAGAAATACACGATCACAGCACTAGAGGCATAGAGAGACCCCACATCATCTCTCATAGAACAACACTTTACGAGAAAAGCCCTCACTATGCAGGCATAAAACTACTGAATTGCTTCCATCCTAATATCTCCAAATTGCCCATTACAAAACTAAAAATGAAATTAAAATTATGGCTCCTAAACGATCCTGTATATTCAATAGATGAGTTTCTAGATTTAGTACACTTGTATGATGGAACACCATCTATCTAAAAATATATGTAATCTCAGATCTTACTTAGACTGTGTCACAAACTGTAAATATTTGAATGTCAGATATGAATACTGTGTTACAAACTGTAGATTCCTTAATCTAAGTATGACAATAACAAATTCTTTTATGTATAGACCATATATGTAACTCTGTTCTCTCAACTAAATTTAGAAAAAGTTGTGTAGATAAAAGTGCCAGCCAATTATATGTAACCCTAGTAAGTAAGGCTCTGACTTATTCAGAAGACTGGAACAAAAAAAAAAAAAAAAAAAAAAAAATGCATACCATGTCTGGTATAAAGTACTCTTTCTAAGCCATCAAGTTGTAAAAACAATGTATTTGGGAAGGCTTTGGTAATCTTTTCCAGTATTCTGTTTGTGACTTCAATTTCCTTGTTTACACACGAACTTGGAACTAGATCTTTTCTGAGTGGTAAGCTTGATAAACAACCCCCCCCTCCCTCACCCGCCCCCTCCCACCCCCACCCCCATGAACCATGGACCTTGCCGTTGGTGGGGAGGCTTGCGTGCCTCAACGATACAGATAGCCATACCGTAGGTGCAACCATAATGGAGGGGTATCTGTTGAGGGGCCAGACAAACGTGTGGTTCCTGAAGAGGGGCAGCAGCCTTTTCAGTAGTTGCAGGGGCAACAGTCTGGATGATTGACTGATCTGGCCTTGTAACACTAACCAAAACGGCCTTGCTTTGCTGGTACTGTCAACGGCTGAAAGCAAGGGGAAACTACAGCCATAAATTTTCCCGAGGGCATGCAGCTTTACTGTATGGTTAAATGATGATGGCGTCCTCTTGGGTAAAATATTCCGGAGGTAAAATAGTCCCCTGTTCGGATCTCCGGACGGGGACTACACAGGAGGACGTCTTTATCAGGAGAAAGAAAACTGGCGTTCTACAGATCAGAGCGTGGAATGTCAGATCCCTTAATCGGGCAGGTAGGTTAGAAAATTTAAAAAGGGAAATGGATAGGTAAAAGTTAGATATAGTGGGAATTAGTGAAGTTCCGTGGCAGGAGGAACAAGACTTCTGGTCAGGTGAATACAGGGTTATAAATACAAAATCAAATAGGGGTAATGCAGGAGTAGGTTTAATAATAAGAAAAAAATAGAAGTACGGGTAAGCTACTACAAACAGCATAGTGAATGTATTATTTTGGCCAAGATAGACACGAAGCCCACACCTACTACAGTAGTTCAAGTTTATATGCCAACTAGCCCTGCAGATGATGAAGAAATTCATGAAACGTATGATGAGATAAAAGAAATTATTCAGGTAGTGAAGGGAGACAAAAATTTAATAGTCATGGGTGACTGGAATCGAGAGTAGGAAAAGGGAGGGAAGGAAACATAGTAGGTGAATATGGATTGGGGCTAAGAAATGAAAGAGGAAGCCGCCTGGTAGAATTTTGTGCAGAGCATAACTAAATCATAGCTAACACTTGGTTCAAGAATCATGAAAGAAGGTTGTATACATGGAAGAAGCCTGGAGATACTAAAAGGTATCAGATAGATTATATAATGGTAAGACAGAGATTTAGGAACCAGGTTTTAAAGTGTAAGACATTTCCAGGGGCAGATGTGGACTCTGACCACAATCTATTGGTTATGAACTGTAGATTAAAACTGAAGAAACTGCAAAAAGGTGGGACTTTAAGGAGATGGGACCTGGATAAACTGAAATAACCAGAGGTTGTACAGAGTTTCAGGGAGAGCATAAGGGAACAATTCACAGGAATGGGGGAAAGAAAGACAGTAGAAGAAGAATGGGTAGCTTTGAGGGATGAAATAGTGAAGGCAGCAGAGGATCAAATAGGCAAAAAGATGAGTGCTACCCTTGGGTAACAGAAGAAATATTGAATTTAATTGATGAAAGGAGAAAATAAAAAAAAATGTAGTAAATGAAGCAGGCAAAAAGGAATACAAACATCTCAAAAATGATATCGAAAGGAAGTGCAAAATTGCTAAGCAGGGATGGCTTGAGGACAAATGTAAGGATGTAGAGGCTTATCTCACTAGGGGTAAGATAGGTACTGCCTACAGGAAAATTAAAGAGACCTTTGGAGAAAAGAGAACCACTTGCATGAATATCAATAGCTCAGATGGAAACCCAGTTCTAAGCAAAGAAGGGAAAGCAGAAAGGTGGAAGGAGTATATAGAGGATCTATACAACGGCGATGTACTTGAGGACAATATTATGGAAATGGAAGAGGATGTAGATGAAGATGAAATGGGAGATATGATACTGCGTGAAGAGTTTGACAGAGCACTGAAAGACCTGAGTCGAAACAAGGCCCCCGGAGTAGACAACATTCCATTAGAACTACTGAGAGCCTTGGGAGAGCCAGTCCTCACAAAACTCTACCATCTGGTGAGCAAGATGTATGAGACAGGCGAAATACCCTCAGACTTCGAGAAGAATATAATAATTCCAACCCCAAAGAAAGCAGGTGTTGACAGATGTGAAAATTACCGAACTATCAGTTTAATAAGTCACAGCTGCAAAATACTAATGCAAATTCTATACAGATGAATGGAAAATCTGGTAGAAGCTGACCTTGGGGAAGATCTGTTTGGATTCCATAGAAATGTTGGAACACATGACGCAATACTGACCCTACAACTTATCTTAGAAGAAAGATTAAGGAAAGGCAAACCTACGTTTCTAGCATTTGTAGACTTAGAGAAAGCTTTTGACAATGTTGATTGCAATACTCTCTTTCAAATTCTGAAGGTGGCAGGGGTAAAATACAGGGAGCGAAAGGCTATTTACAATTTGTACAGAAAGCAGATGGGAGTTATAAGAGTCGAGGGGGATGAAAGGGAAGCAGTGGTTGGGAAGGGAGTGAGATAAGGTTGTAAGCCTATCCCTGATGTTATTCAATCTGTATATTGACCAAGCAATAAAGGAAACAAAAGAAAAGTTCAGAGTAGGTATTAAAATCCATGGAGAAGAAATAAAAACTTTGAGATTCGCTGATGACATAGTAATTCTGTCAGAGACAGCAAGGGACTTGGAACAGCAGTTGAACAGAAATAACAGTGTCTTGAAAGGAGGGTATAAGATGAACATCAACAAAAGCAAAACGAGGATAATGGAATGTAGTCGAATTAAGTTGGGCGATGCTGAGGGAATTAGATTGGGAAATGAGACACTTAAAGTAGTAAAGGAGTTTTGCTATTTGGGGAGCAAAATAACTGATGATGGTCGAAGTAGAGAGGATATAAAATGTAGACTGGCAATGGCAAGGAAAGCGTTTCTGAAGAAGAAAATTTGTTAATATCGAGTATAGATTTAAATGTCAGGAAGTCGTTTATGAAAGTATTTGTATGGAGTGTAGCCATGTATGTAAGTGAAATGTGGACGATAAATAGCTTAGACAAGAAGAGAATAGAAGCTTTTGAACTGTGGTGCTACAGAAGAATGCGGAAGATTAGATGGATTTATCACATAACCAATGAGGAGGTATTGAATAGAATTGGGGAGAAGAGGAGCTTGTGGCACAACTTGACTAGCAGAAGGGATCGGTTGGTAGGACATATTCTGAGACATCGAGGGATTACGAATTTAGAATTGGAGGGCAGAGTGGAGGGTAAAAATCGTAGAGGGAGACCAAGATATGAATACACTAAGCAGATTCAGAAGGATGTAGGCTGCAGTAGGTACTGGGAGGTGAAGAAGCTTGCACAGGATAGAGTAGCATGGAGAGCTGCATCAAACCAGTCTCAGGACTGAAGACCACAGCAACAACAACAACATGCTTGATAACACTACATTTAATTTTTTAAAATTATTCAGGGACCTTCTAGCATATCTGATGGCTTCTCTGGTCTTGTTTTGGTAGTAATCATTTGCACCATCAAATATTAAAACAACGTCCTTTTTAGTTAGTGGGCTTGCTAGTGTTTTGCAGTCATTTGTGACTTCATTCATTGGAGCACCCGGCTAACTATGTCTGTTGCATTAGCTTGTAGTTCTTTCAACATTTCTGCTGTTTTTCGTCCATGACTATCAACAAGAATAAGTATTTCTCCCTGAAATCCAATGTGTCCATTTGTATTGCATTTGTGTTCTGGTCTGTCGCTTTTTTTTATAATGTTCACCTTCATATATTTGATGTTCAAGATGGCGGCGATTGAGAAGTTTAGTGAATTTGTGCCTCCAGTTATTTCGAATTTTCAAATGTTATCCGGCATCAATAGCAAGAAGATGATCAACAAAAGTGCTTCGCAAAGTTTCAAGTCTAGTGCCACGCAAAAAACCCGCAGTGAAAAATCATCCAGATCAAAATGTAAGTGTGTAACATGTGAAGTCCATCCTGACAAAGCAAAACTAGTTGAAACTATTAATTCTTTGCAAGAAATTGTGTGCAGATCCTTGGCAGAAAACAAAGTGTTACCTGATAGACTCAAATGTCTTGAAAATGATCATTGAAAACTAAAAACCGCCGAGCAGGGCGTAAGTGAATTCGACAGAAATAAAGTGTACACAGTGACCGAATTTCCGTCGCCATTTCAAGTTTTCCAACACATTCTGGGTGTACCAGTAACGCTAACCATAACACAATCATTTCGTCGTCTTTAGTAATAAATTCTCCTGCCGTGCTCCAGTTTAAGTGTTACAGGGTTTAGGTTAGCATCTCACTTTTGTATATCAGAAATGGAGAAAGGAGGAGTTGCCACATTCATCAGGAACTGTCATAAATTTAAGAACATAGACATTCATAAATTTTGCCTAGAACAGCATATGGAAGCATGTGCAACAGAATTAGAATTTCACAAAAAATCCTTCATAATATTAAGTGTATATCGAGCACCTGCAGGTAACTTTAATCTGTTTGTCAACCACCTTGAAGCTGTACTGGCCCATTTAACAACCAAAAACAAAGAAATAGTGGTTGCTGGTGATTTCAATCTAGATTTCACTAAAGACTCTCCCAATAAGAATTTATTTGAGTTAGTAACACTATCATTCAACTTAATTCCCACTGTAAAGTTCCCCACTAGGATATCTTTATAGAAAAGTACAATGAACAAAATTATATTACAAAACCAATAGTCAGTGGCCTCTCAGACCATGACATGCAGTTCCTTCTGTTAAATGTTAATACTGAACAGGATATAAAATCTGTTAAATCTGAGCTCAAGAGGGTAATCAGTAAGCCAAAAATTGATTATTTTAAGACACTCCTCCGAGACATTCACTGGACTGATGTTTACAGTGCTCATGGCATGAATGAAAAATATAACATTTTTGCTAATAAAGTGCTTACCTTATTCGAACACTGCTTTCCCCCAAAACTTACCAAGGTTAGAGCAAAGTCTACAAAGAAGCCATGGATTACTCGAGGAATAGGGGTATCTTGTAAAACAAAAAGAAAACTGTATCTGTCAATCCGAAACATTTCCAATGTTGATGCTATAGCACATTATAAGAAATACTGCAAAATAGTAAAGACTGTAATACGGATGTCAAAGCAAATATATTACAAGGAAAAGATAGTCATATCAGATAACAAAATAAAGACAATATGGGATATAGTGAAGGAGAAGACCGGTAGAACCAGACATGAAGCGGAACAAATAGCATTAAGAGTAAATGATACATTGGTGACAGATGTGTATAGTGTTGCAGAACTTTTTAACAAACATTTTATAACTGTTACTGAAAAGATGGGGGTGTCAGGTTCGGTAGATGCTGTTATGGATTACCTTAGACCAGACATTTCAAGTAACTTCCATAATATGAATTTGACCCTCACTACCCCAACAGAAATAATGTCCATCATAAAATCTTTAAAATCAAAAACATCTAGTGGGTATGATGAAATATCAACAAAGTTAATTAAAGAATGTGATTCTGAGCTAAGTAACATATTAAGCTATCTGTGTAACCAGTCATTTATTAGTGGAATATTTCCTGAATGGCTGAAATATGCTGAAGTTAAGCCACTGTTTAAGAAGGGAGATAAAGAAATAGCATCAAATTTCTGTCCAATTTCACTGTTGCCAGCATTCTCAAAAATTTTCGAAAAAGTAATGTACAGTCGTCTTTATAACCATCTTATCTCAAATAACATACTGTCAAAGTCACAGTTTGGATTTCTAAAAGGTTCTGATATTGAGAAGGCTATCTACACTTACAGTGAAAATGTGCTTAATTCATTAGACAAAAAATTGCAGGCAACTGGTATATTTTGTGATCTGTCAAAGGCATTTGACTGTGTAAATCACAATATCCTTTTAAGTAAACTAGAATATTATAGTATAACAGGAAATGCTGCAAAATGTTTCAAATCTTATATCTCTGGCAGGAAACAAAGGGTGTTATTAGGAAAAAGACATGTATTAAGATATCAGGCATCATCCAACTGGGAACTAATTACATGTGGGGTCCCACAAGGTTCCATTTTGGGGCCCTTACTTTTTCTTGTGTATATCAATGACCTTTCATCAGTAACATTACCAGATGCCAAGTTTGTTTTGTTTGCCAATGATACAAACATTGAAATAAATAGCAAATCAAGTGTAGTCTTAGAAAGATCAGCCAATAAAATATTTGTGGACATTAATCACTGGTTCCAAGCCAATCACTACATGCAGTTCAGAACTTGTAAGGGGTGTCCCAAGAGTATATGTCTAACATACGATGACAAGAAGATAGAAGAAGTGGACAGTGTTAAATTCTTGGGATTACAGCTTGATAATAAATTCAACTGGGAGGAGCACACCACAGAACTGCTGAAGCATCTTAACAAATCTCTGTTTGCAATGCGAATTTTGTCAGACATAGGGGATATAAAAATGAAAAAGCTGGCATACTATGCTTACTTTCATTCCATAATGTCATATGGGATTATTTTTTGGGGTAATTCATCAAGCCAAGCTAAAATTTTCCGGGCACAAAAACGTGCAGTGAGAGTTATATGTGGTGTAAACTCAAGAACATCCTGCAGAAGCCTGTTTAGGGAACTAGGGATACTAACTACTGCTTCCCAATATATTTATTCCTTAATGAAATTTGTCATTAAAAATATATCACTTTTTCAAACCAACAGCTCAATTCATGGAATCAATACTAGAAATAAGAATAATCTTCACAAGGATTTAAAGTCACTTAGTCTTGTACAAAAAGGTGTGCATTACTCAGGAACACACATTTTCAATAACTTGCCAACAGCCATTAAAAGCTTAACAACCAATGAAATTGAGTTTAAGAGAAGCCTAAAGGATTTATTGGTGGCCAACTCCTTCTACTCCATTGATGAATTTCTTAGTAAAACCAACTGATTTGTATATAAGTACAACATAACTTCTGCACAATTTCAGTGCAGTAATGTGTTCATTGAAAATTTGTGTGTGTGTGTGTTAGTATAATCTAACTTCTGCACCATTTCAGTGCAGTAACGTGTTCATTGTAAATAAGTATTACAGTAGTTGTATTACCTTATAAATAGATAAAAAACTTTTTTATTTTAAATTCAGTGCATTAGTATTTCTAAAATGCCTCTTATTGTTCATTAAAAAATGACGATCAATCCACTTGGGACCTGTGGAATGGTACATTAGCTTATTTGTTTTAGTTGTAAATATTTGTCATGTATTGTTGTTTTCCAACATGTTCCACATCCTGGAGGACCTCCTCACTACGGATCAATTGGAATGAAAGTAAATCTAATCTAATCTAATCTAATCTAATCCAAAAAACGGTAGGCCTATCTACAAAAGATCAAATCGTGCACCATCTGAAAGAAAAGCCTGTTATTAAGCAAAATGTGGAACCTCGCCAGCCAAAACCGTCACTCGTAAACAGAAGGAAGGTAAATTCAACATTCAAGATGACAGTTAATTTAACTAACACCACAAATGCAGCAAGAAGAATAAATGTATGTTTAATGGGCGATAGTCATCTTAGACGCCTTTCACATGAAATAAATGCTTCAGGTTTTATTAAACCTGGCGCTCGTCTTTACCAAGTGCTTTCAACTGTAAACAATATCTCTCGAAAGACAATGAAGGAAGACTTCATTGTAATATGTGGTGGTGCAAATGACGTCGCACACAACGATGGTTTGCATGCTGTTAATGCCCTAAAATCTGCTCTAAACCATCTAAATGACTCAAACGTCATTGTTCTCGATATTCCACACAGGTATGACTTGCCTCAATTCTCGTGTGTAAACGGGGCAGTAGCATATACAAACAGTCAATATGCAGAAATTTGCAACCGTTACGCAAATGTACAAATGGTTAACGTCCAACATTTTAGTATAGATCTTTACACCACTCACGGCCTTCACCTCAATCGGCGCGGAAAAAGTCACTTAGCGTCCATTATTTGTGAAATTGTCGTAAATGCTAGGAACAACGTATACTCAAAACACACATTCGAAGAATGAGTGCTCCACAACACAAGAAGACTGCAGGAATGGTATAGACAGACGACATTGGACAAATGGCTGCTGAAAACACCAGGTAAAGCTGATTCTTCCCAGGCTCCCAGTACACGGAAACAGACCAACTTGAATAAATGGATAGTGAAAAATACCAAACCCACTCTGTCAACTGATATATCTTTTTTAGGGATAAATGTATAAGTGGTTCTGGCAGGGTGACACGTCCATCAAGCGTTCAACAATCCAAACTCACTTTCAGAATAATTCAGCAGAACTTTCAAAGTCTTGGCAATAAGCACTACGAGTTGGATACCATTGCAGCAATTGATAACCCTGATGTTTTAGTTATAAGTGAACACTGGTACACAGATGAGCAAATTAGTGTATGTAAGCCACTTTTCATGATTTTTTGCTCTGCCTTCAGTAGAAAAGAGAAACATGGTGGTGGGGTAGCTATCTTTGCAGCCAGTGGTAGTAATTAAAGTGTAATAGATGTAAGTGCTTTCAGCATTAAGGGTGTAATAGAACTAGCAGAAATTAATTATAAGTGGGGGAAAGAGAACTTAATTATTATAGGCCTATACAGATCTCCATCTGGTAGCCTAGATAGTTTCTTTGATGTTGTTAATGACCTGCTTGTTGACATTGACATTAAACACTGCAATAAAAATAGCTGGGTTAACATAATACTAACTAGAGATATAAACATTGACTTGCTGTCCAATGACTCTGTATCTAAAAAACTAATGCTAATACTAGCTCAATTTAACTAAACATTTCTGATAAACGAGCCCACTAGTGAGGTCAATAGTGTAAAATCATGCATTGACAACATTATAACTAACATGTCCCACTTTACATGCAGTGCATCAGTTCTGAAGCTTGCCATTTCTGACCAACATGCAGTACAGGTATTGATAGAAGCTGAAAATCTTCATGTCAATAGAAAAGAGAAACAATATGTGACAAAAAGAATGACCAATGATGACAAAGTTAAAGATTTCAACAGTTTGCTGAAAAGCTTCCAATGGGGTGAAAAAAACAGCATTACTTTCAGTGAGTTTTCATCAGATTTTTATTATGCTTCAATGTCTCATGTCCAGAAATAACCTTTACAGTAAATGACTGCAAAAAGATACAAAAAATAACTGGATAAATCATGAAGTAAAAACAGCAAGAGAGAAACTTAGACTTTTCCAATATGCAATAATAAATAATAACAGTAATAGTAGAGTAAAGGTAGAATTTAAGAACTATCGGGATTACTATAAAGATCTTCTGCTAGAAACTAAAAGTAAATATGTAGCCACAATGTTAAGAAACTCTACTAACACAGGTTTAGCTGTTTGGAAAGTAATAAATAGCTTTAGGGATTGTAAGGACAGATCAACAAGTGATTTTACTATAGACCATAAAGGGCATATCATGAAATGTCAGTGTCAGATTGCAAATGTTTTTAATGAGCACTTTTTTTCTGTTGGAAAATCTGTCAATGACCATTTTAAGAATCTTCAGCATAGATATAGGGGCATTCCAATCAAACAAACCATATAATTGGCCACAACCAATAACAAGGAAGTCAAAAACATAGTAATGTCATTAAAAAATAAAAAATCAGCAGGCTATGATGGATTGTCAATCAGTACACTGAAAAGATGCTCAGACAATATATCTGATGCCATGGCCACAGCAGTAAATGATGTAATTGCATCAGGTTGTTTCCCAGATAGTCCAAAGACAGCACAAGCAACCCCGATTTACATGAAAGGTGATAAATCTAAAATTGAAAACTACCGCCCCATCTCAAACTCACCTGCGTTTTCTAAGGTAGTTGAGAAAGTTATTTATACTAGACTAATGACATTCCTGAGTCAACACAATTTAATATTTGAAAATCAGAATGGCTTTATGAAAAACAAGTCAACATCAGTAGCAGCAGCACAATTAATAGACAAAATAATAATGGCCGTAGAGAACAAGGAGTGTTCCTCGATCTAGAAAAAGCTTTTGATTGTGTCAACATCACCATATTACTTGACAAGCTGTGGAACCTTGGTATCAGAGGAACTGGCTATGAGATAATAAAATCGTATATGAGCAATAGAAAACAATTTGTGTTGCTTAAAACAAACAGTGGGTCTTACAAATCTAAAATTACTGATATCAAATATGGAGTGCCTCAAGGTTCTGTCTTTGGACCCCTTCTTTTCTTGATTTATGTTAATGATATACAGTATTGTTCTCCTAACTGTACAAAAATATTGTATGCAGATGACACATCAATAGTGTGTAAATACAAAGACTATGAGAGTCTGGAGGTACTGTGCAACAGTGTAACTAATGAAATAGTCAAGTATTTTAATGAAAGCCATCTAAATGTAAGTGCTTCAAAGACTGCAATGATGGAATTTAACACAAGGAAACAAATAGAATTTGACATGAAATTATCCATAGGAAATGACATTATAAAAAAGGAAAAATGGACAAAGTTCTTGGGAATTACAATCCAGGACGGCCTCAAATGGGACATGCATATTGATTCCTTAGCATGTAAGCTGTCAAAGAATTTGTTTGCTATAAATATGATTAGCAAATATTGTAAGGACATGTGTGTACTAAAAACTGCTTATCATGCTCTATTCTCATCAAACTTAAACTATGCTGTAGAAATATGGGGTGCAACAACAACTCAAGCCAACCTAAGTACATTATTAATACTACAGAAAATAGTTATCAGAATTATTTGTGGTGCCAAACCCCGAGAATCATGTCATAATCTGTTCTCAAAATTAGATGTACTTACCATTATAGGTGTATACATATTGAAAGTTATATTGCTTTTGAAAACAATAAATCCAAATTTCAACTGTGACCTGCACCAGTACGATACGAGGCAAAACTGCAGATACCATGTAAATAGCCACAGAACAGCTTTCTATGAAAAAAATGCACTTCATGCTGGGCTGAAGCTAGCCAATGCCCTACCAAAAAGTCTCACAACCCTTCCTACTAACAAATTAAAAGATCAGCTAAAAAGAATTCTAATTGAAAACTCTTTTTATTCCATAAACGAGTATTATATCTGTATGAAAAGTGCTTCATAAGTATGTCAAGCTCATAGTTTTAAGTAACCTACAACTAATACAATGTTGACAAAAACAATATTTGTAATATTGTGATTGTATACTACCAAATGTAAAATCCATCAAAATGTAAAATTTATTAATACAAACAAATCTTTAGTTTGTAATTTATAAACTGACGTATTCAGAAGAATAATCTGTATGATGTCCTGAAACTGTATTATTTCTATGGATTGTATTTGATTATTCGATGTTGAATAAATATTATTATTATTATTATTATTATTTGCACTGTTGCTTATATCAACACACTCCATAACACACACACTTGATGCATTTTTACAATACATTCTTTTAGATGTTCAATATCATTGGCTACGTTATTTGGCCACATTAATGTTGAAATTTCTTACATAGGGCACCGCAAAGGTTGTATGATGGACACCATTCCTAAGGCGGTTTTTCATTGCATTAAATGCTAGTTCCATGGAAACAAATTTGAAAGGAGCTGAAGGCCTCAAAAATGTTAAAGTCTTCCCAGAAACTATTTAAATTAGCTGAAAACTTATGTTCATGTACAACTGAGTTACATTGTTGTGATTGCTATTGTAATGTGTGCTTTACTTGGTCACAAGCTGAACAGCTGACATTTTGTGGTGCAACTGGAGAACTAGGGAAAGCAGCACACTTTCTCTTCTACTATCTATGTACACTGTAAAGATTTCTAGAAAGCAGATAAGTCTGTGAGGGAATGGGAGAAAAAGCTAAATACAGAAAATTAGTAACCAAATATTAAATGTTGTTGACAAAAGGGGAAAAAATGAATGACAAATATAGATTGAAGGTAGCCAAACATAGAAGTGCCTTGTCAAACAATTAAAAAGAGATAATTAAAGAATAAAAATAGCCAACCAAAGCATTACTAATAGCCAAATAAAGAGAAAAGATCACCAAAAACTGAAAGAAGTTACTGAAATAAAGACAAAACATCACCAAATAAAATGTAAAGGCATCTTAATGAAGAAGAGACTTAGCCAAACAAAGAAAAAATTCAGCAGGAAAAAGGAGAGGAATGCTAAATGAGTAAAAGAAGATCACTAAGTATGGAAAAATGTCACAGAACATGAAGAAAAAATGAATATGTGAAAACGCCAAATGATGAAAGAAGGCAAAGAGTTCATGGGCTGCTGTAAGATTGTGCAAAAAATAGCCAGTAAAACTGAAAAAAGAGATAGTCATTAAATGTATTGTTAATATCACTGAAAAGCAAAAAAAGTCTGCAAAGACAAAAGGATGTCTCACCTAGTTCTCATTACAGGTGGGTTTCCCTAATCCTCGGGCCAGAATGATCTGCCCTTCCTTTTTAACCTTTCCCAGCCTACACCTTTCTGCTCCCTGGTGAAGGAACTATTAGTTCTAAAGCTAATAATGGTCTCTTATGAGTGCCTATCAGCAGTACTATTTGTTTTGCATCCTGAAGGTAAGAAATGGAAAGAAATTTTTTTTGTATTTTTATTAGTTTTCTTCATTAAGTTTCCCTTGGATAGAACATTATCTTTGTTTGTCTGTTATCTCCCAGGCAGAATATTGTCTCAGTGCTTAGCTACCAAGTTTTTTCTTGTTTATTTGCTTTGTATCACTCTAAGGTATTATGCAGTCACTGTTTGTGTTCCACCCAGTGGTTTCTAATGCATTTTAGATCTTTTAGCAGAGGTGTATCCTAAAAATGTTAGTAAGGCATGCAACATGAGACTTACCAGTTGTATGTACATGCGACTTTGCTAACTCACCACAGTTTTTATTTATAATGGCTCTGTGGTTCTTCCTGCTGAACCCATCAGTAATGTTGTCAAAAAGTGAGTTTTGAGCTTTCATCTGCAGCAACAGATACTTTTCTATGGACATGATGGACAGAGCAGATAGATGACTTTGTCCTTGCATATTCCTGATAAAGGTCTTTATTTTTTTCAGTGTGGAAAACAATCATTCTACTGATGACAATGTAGCAGGTATGGTTAAAATCAGTTCACAGAGTTTGCAGAGTTCTGGAAGTGTGAAGTTCATTTTCATAATTTTCATACAGGAAATCTTGTAGTTCCTTCACAGACTTGTCTTCAAGGCGTTGTGTCATAAACATAGTTCTCACATTGGACTTTAAACTATCAATATCAAAAAACTTCCCATATATTGTCCATAATTTTCAAATGCCTTCTCAGGGAACACATCTGCAAAGCTTGAGAAATTTTTTATTTCAAATATTTCAATAAATTTTAAGCAAGGCAGAAAGGCAAATCTGATGTTTAACTGCATGATTAGAATATCTAACATCTCAAATGTACATCCTCCTGTAGTCATCCTTTACAGGTGTTTCTTTTATTTATTTACTTATTCTTTGCCTATGGACTCCAGCTAAAAATCCAGCGGAGAGTATTGGGTGTGTCATACAACAGTCTATTAACATCAAACTTGATTTCATTATGTATAAATGAAACAATTAATTAAACAGAAATAGTGTATAATCATACAAAGGTATTAAATGTTTCACATTATATATACACACAAATCCAAACAACATGCAGAAATGATAATTTTTAAAGGTACGTTTGAGTAATGATATAACATATTTAAACACCATCTTAGTATTCACTCAAACTGTATATACATTTCTCTGTGAGATATAGTTTCAAATGATTTTTAAAACATTTTAGGTCTGTTTCTTTTTTAATGATTTTGGGGAGTTTATTAAAAAACTTTTTGCCTGCTTCCTCAGGGGCAGTCATAGACAGTTTTAGATTTCTGTTTATCATGTAGTAATTTTCATTTCCTCTTTGACTGTGTTTGTGTACATCTTTTTCAGGAGGTGTTTATTGGTTGACCTTACCGCCATTATGCTTTCGTATATGTACAGTGAATATACTGTCATAATATTATAGTGTACAAAAGCTTGCCTACAGGTCTGTCTTGGTGATATTTTTGCAATGCATCTCACTGCCCTTTTCTGAATTGTGAATATTCTTTTTAAGTAGCCAACTTGTGCACTTCCCCATATATGAACTGAATAAGACAAATTGAGGAAGACAAGTCCATAATACATTGATCTGAGGACTTTATCATGCACAGTCATAGCTGTTTTGTGCATGATGAAGATCTGTTTGTCTATCTTTTTACACAGTGCACCTATGTGCTCCCCCCATGCCAAATGTTTGTCTATTATAGTTCCTAGAAAGTTTGTGCTGGTTACTTATTTAATAGTCTTTGCATTTATATTAACATTTATATTATAATTTTCACTATGCTTGGTCTGAAATACTACATTCATTGTTTTAGACTGATTCATAAACAGGTTGTTTTGTATTAAATATTTAATTGCTTTTTCGATATTCAGGAGTGCTTCCTTCTGAAGCTCCTCCTTTGTGTCAGCTGTGCAAATGATTGTTGTGTCATCAGCATAAGTTTCTGATTTATATAGCTAGGGAAGTCATTTACGTAGAGTATAAATAGTATTAGCCCAAGCACCGACCCTTGCAGCACACCGTGTTTAACTGTTTGCAATTCTGATCTGTAGTTTATTATATTTCCCCCACTACTATGTCTGATTTCCGTGCATTGTTTCCTATTTGTAATGTATGATTTAAGTATGTCATAGAATTTTCCTCTAATTCCATACTGATATAATTTCATCATTAATTTTGAGTGGTTCACACAATCAAATGCCTTAGATAGGTCCATAAAAATCCCACAAGTCTTTTGTTGCCTGTCAAGTATATTAAGAACGTGCTCAATTATATCTGTTGATGCTGTTTTTGTTGACTTCCCTTCTCTGAAACTATGTTGTGATGAATGCAGTATACTGTACTTTGTTATAAAACTTACAATTCTATTCTTTATTATCATTTCATAGATTTTAGCAAATGTTGAGATCAATGATATTGACCTGTAATTTCCTAATTCATCCCTGTTCCCTTTCTTAAATATTGGCTTCACTTTACTTACTTTCAGTGAAATATACCTTCTTCTATCGCAGCATTCAGCATGTGTGTCAATGGTTTTAATATACATTCTCTGCATTCCTTTATGAGATGTGATGTGACACCACCATCCAAGCCAGATGAATGTTTAATTTTAAGTTGTTTATTAGGTTTGACACTTCTGTATCTGTTGTAGGTATGAAAACCATAGTATGATGTGTATGTGGGGGGTTTAACAATTTACTTACTGCATTTGTTTTATTTTGTCTTATTAATTCATCTGCTACAGTAAAATAATATCTGTTGAATTGAATTGAATTTTATTTGATCCTGTAAGATTACATTGTGTACAGTAAATGTACGTGTAATATAGGACATGTCAAAGTATTAAAATTCTTTATCACTTATTTTTCTACACCTTTAGCTTACATTTTTACATCGCTGATAACGAGTAACAATATATACAAATTTAATGGCATAAGTATTCTGCAACACTGTAAAACTCTTTTTCAATGAGATAGTCTTTAAGTTTCTTTGTAAAGTCATTGTGAAGTACACTATCTTGCAGGGTTTTGGGCAGACTTCTTAGTAATCTGATACCAGAGTACTGGGGTCCTTTTTCTAGCATTGCCAGTCGGTGGGGTATGCTCCGTACTTCATTCTTCTTTCTTGTATTGTGGGTGTGTACACTAGCATTTGTAATCCAGTCCTCACTACCTTTTGTGATGTACACTATTGTTTTGTATATATACAACGATGAAACAGTTAAGATACCTAAACTCTTGAAACAGTTTCTGCATGTTTCAGAGGTCTTTCTTCTTAAAATGGTCCTAATTGCTTTTTTTTGTAATGTGAACACTCGTTTTGTCTCTTGTTTGTTTGTTAAAAGTATTGGCTATTTCTAGAGGGTTTGCGTTGCTTTTCCCACTCATCAGTGTGCAGATGTCCTCTGCCCGATTTGTTACTTTTCCTCTCTCTTCATTAATGAAAGACCATAAACCTTTCGAGTAGTTCTTTCTCTTATCTATAGACATACTGATGAATGATGCTTTCGTTTCTCTGATAAAACTACAGTACTCTTTCTTCTTTATTTTATACAGTGTGTTGTAGGCCTCAGTATTTTTTTGTTTGGAGAGGTCATAATACACTCTCAGATTATTTCTGACATGGAATACTTCTCCAGTCACCCAGCTTTTCTTTTCTTTTTTGCTTTTTGACAAGACTTTTACTAACAGGACATATAACAATATAATAATAATTGAATAAAGAAAAAAAACTGGTTCCATTTGGTGTTTGCATCTTTAGCTGCATATATTGTTTCCCAATTTTCTGCCTCTAACATCTTTTTTAGCAGATTTATGTTATGTGGGTAGTTCTGTCTTCTCATCTCCCATATCTTCTGTACTGAATCACTAGTCTTTATATTTGTGTCTATCATTATTGCAAAATGGTCTGCTAATGTGGAGTTTATTACCTGTGTGTCACAATAGCATGTAGGAATATTTGTTATTACATGATTAATTATAGTTTCACTATGCTTTGTTACTCTGGTTGGTTTATCTATTTTTATTTTTAGATTGTATAAGCACAATAAGTCCAGTAGGGTCTTAGTATTGTCTGTATTTTTACTTGTGTCTATGTTCAGATCTCCTATAATGATCAAATAAGCATATGTTTTTGACAGGTGTTGGATTACATCTTCAAGAAGAAGGTTTTATTACACCATTTGGTGATTGATACAAACCTAATACACAACATAAATTCCGAGCAATTTCAGATTCCAGTGCTGTAGCTTCAAAGCTCAATTCTATAGTATATTTTGATATATTTATGGCTTTAGTTGATTTATAGTTAGAAAAAAATGGCAACCCCACCACCTTTGTAGGAAGTTCTGCAATAACTGGCTACTTTCACATAATTCTTCAAGTTGTACATTCCTATGTGATTTTCTTTTAGCCCATGTTCTGTAACTACCAGAATGTTTGGCCTATATTCCTGTAATATTACCTCTAGTTCCCCTGTTTTATTGTTTATGTATTGAACATTTTGGTGAAGTATTCTAACAGTTGGCTTTAAATTTAATAGTTCCTCTTCGTGTAATATACTAAGCACTTCACTTGTTCCCTTTGCTTCTGGTACTATGCAGTGATTTTTTTCAGTTTGTGTCATTAAACCTGGATCGTATCTTTGTCCTGTGTATATATTCCTCTCACTATTGTCACACTGGTATTTAAGATGGACACTTTTACATACATCTTTTTCCATGTTCTCTTTCTGCTTACTCGATACCATAAAAAATCCTCACTTAGTGTAACAGGTCTCCTAGTTCTCAGGCATCTGTCTTGATTGGAAGCAGCTTCTGCTGTTGATCTCCCAGGCCTCAGGTACCTCTTCTGTGTGGTTGCTGTTGGCTCCTGTGCTCTCCGACTTGGTGACTGCCCTTCTTTGTTAGCTGCTGCAGCTAATGGCCCTTGTATGTTTTCCTCACAAGCATTTTCATTGCCTTGAAATAGGATGATTCCTTTCTTCTCTTCCTCGGAGTATTGTATATGCCTTCAGCCTTGCAACTTATTTTCTGAAAAGCATTGTGTCTCTTGGCATGCAGCTTTTCTTTCAAGTCCTTCACTTCCTGGCTGCAAAATGTAATGTCTCATGACTTTGACTGCACAATGTTAACTGTAATGCACATCAGTGAAAAAAGTTCTTCAAAACAGATGCAAAAGGTAGTTAAATTTAAAATCTCATAACATTATAAGAAATCCAAATGCTTTGTTAACAGCAGTTCTGTCCCAGTTTTGTGGAGTTTCCAACATGTACTCATACAAATCTTCAAATACGGCCCTATGATCTACCACAGTTTGTATCAAGTGACTTGAGTAATTCTATCTTGTTGGTACAAGTTCTTAAAAGCTTTTCTTCATTATTCTATATAATACTTTTTTTCTCTGTAAGAAATGGTAAAAAAGTTACAAAATCATTAAAGTGCGCGTCATATATCTTGGCGGCCGAGTTTAGGTTCGTTCTGCGCATCTGACGTCACAAAACACAGTCAGCCAATGAACAGAGAACGACGTTGCCAGATCTCGACAGCAGTGCAGACCACGGACGAGTGTCTTCAGTTTTAGAAACGTTCAGTCATAAATAAAGTAATAGAACAAAAGCAATGTCTTGATAGCAGATTTTCTTTTACAGAAAGTTTGGAAAAAGCATTCTTTTTACCAATTGCTTCATATTCTATTAATTAATTAAACCAAACAAGCAATAAGACTCCTAATTCAGGCGATAGCAAGGAAAGGTGTTTGTTTCAATCTCACGAACTGCTTTTTCGCAATAAAGAACAGCGGTAATTGTTTATTTCCTATTGTACTTCGACGAAGCGTGAGTAATTCATAGTCATACCAACAGTGTTTATAAGTAGTTGCGTGAGGTGTTAGAGTCCTTATGGAGTTTCACTGTTCGAGGAGCTGAGGCAGCGTAACGGTTAGGGTGTTGGGCTGCCAAGGGAAAGGTTATGAGTTCAAACCTTGTGTGGTGGTTGATATTTTCTTTATTTAAAAACAATATTGGAGCTGAGGCAGCGTAACGGTTAGGGTGTTGGGCTGCCAAGGGAAAGGTTATGAGTTCAAACCTTGTGTGGTGGTTGATATTTTCTTTATTTAAAAACAATATTGGAGTGCCTTACTTCACGAATTTTATTCGTTTGAATGAAATTTCTAGTGCTTTGCCTCTTCATTAACTTTTTCGCTGCTGCAGACACGTGCTCCCCGCATTCCGCGCTGTGCGCGATTTTGTCATCACTGCACTTCTCGCCTGTGCAGACACCTGGTGTTCCCACTGCTTTGACACACTTATCATTCGATTTCACAAAAGCTATTTGGCCAAAAAATTTGATTTTTACACGTCTTCTTGCCTGACACCTTCCCCCCATAAATGACTTAATTTTGTTTTGATGTGCAGCATTAAATGTAGTAAACCATTGCACGAAATTTTGAAGAGTTTGCAGAGGTAGAAGTCCATAGCGTATACTTTCCGTATGGTCGATTTTAGTTGCCACAATGTTGAGAATGAAATGTGGACAAGATACCTAAATTTCATACAATATTTATTGTATAACAATATCTCATTTAATTTAAGTACCACATAGGTGTCGTATGTAATATTGAGAAATATTCCGTCTTTCGCAACTGTAATAAAAGTTTTATATACACACGGCGCGTTTGGCTTTATTTTAAAGCACTTCCATCGGTGAAAGGTATGGCACATACACAATGGTATTCATGTTCTATTTCTTGTTTTTGTTCCATAGTCGCAGTTTTACCAATGGTATTGAAATATATCCCTCTTCTGCAACTGTAATAAGCGACTTATTTAGACCAGACGCATTTCTCTCTTTTGAAGCATCATAAGAGGACTGTATTTTGTGTCCTCCATTGCCAAGTCACCTTTCGTAGTTTTGTGCTGCGGTAGCACAATATTCAACGTTTGTGTTGGCTCATCAGTGTTTTAGCAAATAAATTATATTTGACATAGCTCTGAGCACTTCACTGACAGACGGTATATTCAAGTCCTAATGTTTTTGTAAGTCCACAGTTTTGTTTAATGTATTTTGTCTACTTGCTTTTGATTGATTGAAGTGCTTTAAAATAAAGCCAAACGTGCCCAGTGTACGTAAAACTTTTGTTACAGTCGCGAAAGGTGGAATATTTCTCAATATTACATACGACACTTATGTGGTACTTAAATTAAATGAAATATATAGGTATCTTGTCCACATTTCATTCTCAACATTGTGGCAACTAAAATCGACCATACGGAAAGTATACTCTATGAACTTTTACCTCTGCAAACTCTTCAAAATTTCGTGCAGAGGTTTACTACATTTAATGCTGCATAATAACTGCGTTGAACATCGAAACAAAATTAAGTCATTTATGGGGGGAAGGTATCAGTCAAGAAGATAGGTAAAAATCTAATTTTTGAGCCAAATAGTTTTGTGGAATCGAATGATAAAGAGTGTCAAAGCAGTCGGAACACAATGTGTCTGCACAGGCGAGCAGTGCAGTGACAAAATCGCCCACAGCGCGGAATGCAGGGAGCACGTCTTTGTAGCAGCGAAAGGGTTAATGCGGCCGTGGTGGCTTTATTTCATGAACTGCGCGCTCCCCCCTACACGTAAGCTTGCGAACTATGCTATACTATGGCGCTGCTTCTATTGGCGCGTGCGTCGTGTGCAACTGGCAACGCAGCAATCTCCAGCGTCTGGGCGGGCATGCGTGAGCCGCCAAGATAAAAGAATTGAACTATAATATTAGCAAAAAACACACTAATGTAATCATATGCTATAGTGCATGTGATAAAACCAAATTCAACTTGTGGGTGCAACAATGCACAAATGTTACAAGTGGAATTACTTTTGCTTGCACAGCATTTGAATGTCCTGCTGTGATGGCTACCTCATCATAAGCCTGCGTGACCAACTTATTTTTGCATTCAGATTCTTCAAGACAGTCTACTGTAGCCTTTTCTGTGACCTATGCCAAGCTATCTCCACTAAAATCACTAAACACTATGAATCTTTCATAAATCTCTCCCTTGTATGTAGTACATCTGAATAAAGTTCATAAATGTGAAAGATTTGTGGCATTTGATGTTTCAGCTAGTAACAAATGTCACTTCTTTCATCTAAGTTTTTATTTTGTAGAGTATGACACCATGTGTACTTTGAATTAACTCATTGTGAATGAGATGAGATAATCTGGTGAACATAGAGACTGTAGACAAATGGGTTCTCAATTTGTCACCAAATTCAGCCAACAAATGAATTAACTCCACATAATTGCCACAACTGTTGGAGTCACAGCTTTTCCTGTGGTCTCAAAATGATAAATCTTGTCCTAAAAAGCAGGTGGCTGCTGTCTATCTCTTAAGTATTTCCTGGTTCTGTTTCAGTGTTTCGTTGTGTTGTAAAAGGCTTGCACATTTCTGTTCATCTAATTGCAAGTAAATCCTACGTTTACCAAATGTGCCCAGGGCATTACATGTATGGATATGAGATTCTGATTTTTCATGCCTTGAAATCGCACTGTGCATATTATTAATCCCAAAAAACCATGATCTTTACTGTTGCAAGGCAATTTGTCCTTTCCATGTATCAGATTAAATGATCACATGAAATTTCTGTATTTATTCTCTATCTTCAAATTGCTAATACATGGTAGGTCAACCTCTTTCAACATGTTCTAACTTTTCACTGAATGACCGTGAGAGGAAAGATTTATTAAAAACATTTACTATAACATCTCTAACACACTTATTCCTTTTGCAAAACAGTTGGCTACAATGTTACTCAAACACAAAAAAGACGATGCATTCATCAATCAACACTTCATTTGCTACACGTGATTTAAAGCATCATATAAAAGTACTTATGTAACAGTAATTGTTTTATTTCTTACTTTTAGACAAATAAATTCACAGAATATTTGACTATTTTTTCACGTTTTGTGCAGAATGCATTAAATATAATGCATTTAAATGTTGAATGGTATTCTGTTATTTTTGGAGTATATAGACCAAGAGAAAGCAGTGAAGTTTCAATTTGTGCTGTGATTTGATATTTTCAATACTTCATTCACATAGTTAGCAACAGCAGTTTGAGAAATATTTCAATCTGCTGTCAAATCACTACCAAGTTTTTCTTAATTACACTAATTATTTCAAACAATTAAATCTTTCTGTAAAAAAAAAAAAAAAAAAAAAATTGACCTGACACTAGTCAACTTGATACAAGAGACTGAAGAATATTTAAGACTTGATTGTTACAATAATGGTAGGGATTCACATCCAAATGTAAGTATGAGGTTGACACGGTTGGGTTAGTCAGAATGAAAACTTGGGTGTTGCACCAGATACCCACGAAATAATCTAAGAAAAATAAGTGGTCAAAGAGAGAAAAGTGGGAGAGAAATATTAAGAGAACATCAATTAACAACATAAGATATCTTACACCATGAGGTGCATCGCCAACGTACACTGTGAACACCATGTTGTGGGCAGGGGACAGCCGCATGTGAAGCCGAGATATGGGAAAGTGAAGCCACCTAATCATGAATAAAATAAGAGGTGACTGACTAGAGCAAGCTTTAACAAATGGTAACTAAATAATATATGAGGGCTATTTGAAAAGTATCCAACCTTTTTTTTTGTTGAAACCAACAATGGTATCAGGTTGCGTGCACTCTCTATGTTTTTAAGCATTTGTAGTGTGTGTGCCTGATTTTTTTCAAGACAGTGGAAACAGCCCGTTGCTGGCTAGCTGTTGACAAGTGATCTTGTGTAAGTGGTAGTTGTCGGATTTTGTGTTGTGGGCAAAATTGCAGAAAAAAATCGAAGAGCATTATTGCATAAAATTTTGTTTTAAGCTGAAGCAATCCACAACATCTGACAAGTGTTTGGTGATGGGGCATTGAGTACCACATACACTCCTGGAAATGGAAAAAAGAACACATTGACACCGGTGTGTCAGACCCACCATACTTGCTCCGGACACTGCGAGAGGGCTGTTCAAGCAATGATCACACGCACGGCACAGCAGACACACCAGGAACCGCGGTGTTGGCCGTCGAATGGCACTAGCTGCGCAGCATTTGTGCACCGCCGCCGTCAGTGTCAGCCGGTTTGCCGTGGCATACGGAGCTCCATCGCAGTCTTTAACACTGGTAGCATGCCGCGACAGCGTGGACATGAACCGTATGTGCAGTTGACGGACTTTGAGCGAGGGCGTATAGTGGGCATGCGGGAGGCCGGGTGGACGTACCGCCGAATTGCTCAACACGTGGGGCATGAGGTCTCCACAGTACATTGATGTTGTCGCCAGTGGTCGGCGGAAGGTGCACGTGCCCGTCGACCTGGGACCGGACCGCAGCGACGCACGGATGCACGCCAAGACCATAGGATCCTACGCAGTGCCGTAGGGGACCGCACCGCCACTTCCCAGCAAATTAGGGACACTGTTGCTCCTGGGGTATCGGCGAGGACCATTTGCAACCGTCTCCATGAAGTTGGGCTACGGTCCCGCACACCGTTAGGCCGTCTTCCGCTCACGCCCCAACATCGTGCAGCCCGCCTCCAGTCGTGTCGCGACAGGCGTGAATGGAGGGGCGAATGGAGATGTGTCGTCTTCAGCGATGAGAGTCGCTTCTGCCTTGGTGCCAATGATGGTCGTATGCGTGTTTGGCACCATGCAGGTGAGCGCCACAATCAGGACTGCATACGACCGAGGCACACAGGGCCAACACCCGGCATCATGGTGTGGGGAGCGATCTCCTACACTGGCTGTACACCACTGGTGATCGTCGAGGGGACACTGAATAGTGCACGGTACATCCAAACCGTCATCGAACCCATCGTTCTACCATTCCTAGACCGGCAAGGGAACTTGCTGTTCCAACAGGACAATGCACGTCCGCATGTATCCCGTGCCACCCAACATGCTCTAGAAGGTGTAAGTCAACTACCCTGGCCAGCAAGATCTCCGGATCTGTCCCCCATTGAGCATGTTTGGGACTGGATGAAGCGTCGTCTCACGCGGTCTGCACGTCCAGCACGAACGCTGGTCTAACTGAGGTGCCAGGTGGAAATGGCATGGCAAGCCGTTCCACAGGACTACATCCAGCATCTCTACGATCGTCTCCATGGGAGAATAGCAGCCTGCATTGCTGCGAAAGGTGGATATACACTGTACTAGTGCCGACATTGTGCATGCTCTGTTGCCTGTGTCTATGTGCCTGTGGTTCTGTCAGTGTGATCATGTGATGTATCTGACCCCAGGAATGTGTCAATAAAGTTTCCCCTTCCTGGGACAATGAATTCACGGTGTTCTTATTTCAATTTCCAGGAGTGTATATAAAGGAATGGCAAACCACTTCAAAGATGGCTGCTCATCAGTGAAGGGTGAAACATGCTCAGGTAGGCCCTCAGCATCCATGAATGAGGTTCTTATGGGTCATATAACAAACCTGGCAATGCAGGATAGATGAATCATGATCAGAGAACTTGCAGAAAAGACTAAAACTAATGCTGGATCTATTCATTTCATTTTAAGAGAACATTTAGAAATAAGGAAGAAAGGAGGATCTTAGCAAAATTTGTGCCAAACTTGCCAACAACTGTGCCGAAGCAACTTCCCCAACTTTCTCAACATAGTGATCAGTAGTGATGCATGAGTTTATGGGTACAGCCCAGAAACAAAGTTTCAGTCATTGCAGTGGAAGAATGCATCATCTCCATGGCCTAAGAAAGCAAGGGTGGTCTGCAGCAATGTGAAAGTCTTGCTGACAATTTTCTTTTACTCTATTGGTGTGGTACATCATGAATACATTTCAGAAAATACTAATATCAATAAGGAGTACTACCAAGAGTTCCTGCAATACCTTCACGAAGCAGTGAGATACAAATGACTGGACTGGTGAACAGTGGGCTATTGACACCTTCACTACGATAATGCGCCCGCTCACTGTTCTTGGCCAAACACATGGCTGTGGCTTGTCAGCCTCCCTATTCCCCTGAACTGGCTCTGAGAAGCTGAAGAGAAATACTTTGAATGTAACTAGTGTCAAACAATCGTATCTGAATAAAAATTGATTTTATAAATAAAGGTTGGATTCTTTTTTAACAGCCCTTATATAAGTGAATAGAAGATGGTGAACTGTACATTGTTGAACTATAAAGTGAAAATTATCTATCTCGGCATAAATAGTGAGAGTGCCCAACCATCTGTTAAAACTGATACAAAAGATGAAATATAAAAAAGCCATAGATGACCCAGTAGTGGCAAGGTGGAATAAAAATAAAATAAACGTAATAACATTAAGTGTCCACAACGGAAAAATAGTATAAATTACATGAATAATCATGAGGGGATAAAAAGAAAAATACAATTTCTCTGAGAGGCAAACAATGGAAAATCCAGTATGGAATGTAACAATATTAGAGAAAGAAAGTTGCTGCTCACCATGTAGCGGAAATGCTGAGTCGCAATAGGCACAACAAAAAGATTCACACAATTGTAGCATTCGGCCATTAAGGCCTTTGTCAACAATAGACACACATTCAGACACGCACACACACACATACACAAAAGCAACTTGCACACACATCCGCAGTCTCAGATAACTGAAACCACACTGCGAGCAGCAGCAGCAGTGCATGATGGGAGTGATGACTGGGTTGGGTAAGGAGGAGGCTGGGGCAGGGCGGGGGAGGGATAGTATGGTTCGGGTGGCGGACAGTGAAGTGCTGCAGTTTAGACAGAGGGCAGAAGTGACGGGTGGTGGGGTGGGGTGGGGGGGGGGATGGTAAGTAGAGACAAATAAAAAGAAATTAAAAGACTGGGTGTGGCGGTGAAATGATGGTTGTGTAGTGCTGGAATGGGAACAGCGAGGGGGCTGGGTGGGCGAGGACAGTCACTAATGGAGATTGAGGCCAGGAGGGTTGCAGAAACATACGATGTATTGCAGGGAAAGTTCCCACCTACACAATTCAGAAAAGCTGGTGTTAGGGAAGGATCCATATGGCACAGGCTGTGAAGCAGTCATTAAGATGAGGGATATCATGTGATTTTTGGCCACAGTTTGTCGGTAGCCCTTCATGCGGACGGGCAGCTTGTTGGTTGTCATGCCTACATAGAATACAGCACAGTGGTTGCAGCTTAACTTGTAAATCACATGACTGGTTTCACAGGTAGCTCTGCCTTTGATGGGATAGGTGACGTTAGTGACCGGACTGGAGTAGGTGGTGGTAGGAGGATGCATGGGACAAGTCTTGCATCTAGTTCTATTACAGGGGTATAAGCCATGAGGTAATGGATTGGGATCAGAGGTTGTGTAAGGGTGGATGAGTATATTGTGCAGGTGTTGTGTAGGAGAGGTGGGAAGGATAATGGGCAGGACATTTCTCATTTCAGGACATGACAAGAGGGAATTGAAAACTTGGCGGAGAATGTAATTCAGTTACTCCAGTCCCAGATAATACTGAGTTATGAGGGGAATGCTTCTCTGTGTCCAGACTTTGGGATGTGGTGGGACACTGGAAAGATAAGGCATGGGAGATTTATTTTTGTACAAGGTCGGGAGGATAATTATGGTCAGTGAGGGCTTCAGTGAGACCCTAGGTATATTTTGAGAGGGACTGCTCGTCACTGCAGATGTGACGACCATGGGTTGCTTGGCTGTACGGAAGGGCTGTATGGAATGGGTGGCAGCTGTTGAAGTGGAGGTACTGCTGGTGGTTAGTAGGATTGATATGGACAGAGGTACTGATGTAGCCATCTCTAAGGTGGAGGTCAACATCTAGGAAGGTGGCTTGTTTGGTTGGGTAGGACCAAGTGAAGCAAATGGGGGAGAAGTTGTTGAGGTTCTGGAGGAATGTGGATAGGGTGTCCTCACCTTCAATCCAGATAGCAAAGATGTCATCAATGAGTCTAAACCAGGTGAGGGGTTTAGGATTCTGGGTTTTTAGGACGGATTCCTCTAGGTGGCCCATGAATAGGCTGCCGATCAGAGCTGTTTGCTGAGAAACAAACGTAAAAATATGTGAAAGATACTAAGGAATATACAATTGATGCCAGTATCATTTAAGCCCAGAAGCCAGAAAACCTCCTATAGAAATCATGCACAGCCAATATTATCTACTCTCTTTCATGTTAATAGCTCCCGTTTTTCTTGCTGTTTTCCACAAGCTCTTTGGCAGTACATCTTATTTATAACACCATTAAACAAATGCAAGAGGCATGCATTCTTTTCAGTTTACTTTTTTTATTTAATATGAAAAACGATTCTGTAGCGGATCTGCCTGCTTTATTTTCTTCGTTTGTTATCCTCAGTGTCGACATTCTGCATTGCCACACTGGCTGAAAAATAAGGTTTGTAATTTAGACACTGACTACGGTAAATAATGTAGACGACAGATGCACCCTTGCGTTAACTTTCACTTTTCACAACACCCCATGTACACATTTAATATGACCAGTGCACTATTGTTTAACTTTTCATAAGCCTCATTAATAGTTTGCAGGCAAACATCCACATATTACTACAATAGTTTACTGTTGTACATCTATGAGCAGTAAAAGCCTATCCACACAGTCCACAGTCTTTCAAATAAATTGAACAGTCACTGTCATTGCTTTAACACATGGCCTATTGGTGTAACACATATTGTTATCGTTTTAATCAACACAGGTTCTTCGTAGAAACTCGTCCGTAGACTGACTGACTCATGACCAAAAATCAGGCCCTTAGATATCATCACAATAATAGGTGCTGAAACTACACATTGTTCAAAGTTAAATTTACAGAAATTACAAATAAAACTTAACTCATTAAATTAACTGAATACATCAAAAAATTGGTTCTTTTTAACAGTTTCTTCTACTACAAGGGTTAAGCCAAATTATTATTTAAATCATGAAATTATCAAATACAGTTACATAAACAATACTTTTGACAAAACTGTTAATTACTTTGGAGTTAATTAAGGTCTGGCTTTGCTAACATGTTTTTGAATAGAGCCAAATAAATACTTTAAGAATACTATTAGTTGTTCCTCCAAATGTTTATAACTAGTACAGAATTTATATTTGTTTACACATGAACAATAGAATTTAAGTTACAAAACAATTACTGATTTCACCCTATAACAAAAGATAATAACGAGGAATAGTCAAAATAAATGGAAAAATCAATTACATACATACTTTCACCGGACCTAGTGAAAAACATCGTGTTTCATCATTCGTCCAAGACTCATTTCCCCTGTGCTCCGTCAAGCAGTCCCCCCCCATGACACATCGGTCTGGGCTCATCTCATCCGTACATGCTCGTCTCTGTCGACGACATTACAAGAAACCACACACGAGTGCCCTGTCAAGCTTGAACACGTCGCTCGCCTATGCAAGGAAAAAATATGGTTCAAATGGCTCTGAGCACTTTGGGCCTTAACTGCTGAGGTCATCAGTCCCCTAAAACTTAGAACTACTTAAATCTAACTAACCTAAGGACATCACACACATCCATGCCCAAGGCATGGATGTGTGTAGCGCCTAGAACTGCTCGGCCAGTCCGGCCGGCCGCAAGGAAGACTTTGAGCTCTCCCTCCGGCTCCACGGAACACAGCTCCAGCTCTCCGATGCAGCAAAGGAATTACAGGCACTACAACAAGGACAAAGGAAGGTCAGTAAGTGTGTCAAATCTGCTTGCAATCCCAGCAATCCGGCCTCCATGTGTTTACCTCCCGCTACCCCTCGCAACTGTGCTATCAAGACTGCCATAACGTGTACTGACAGTTCTGCAGGGCCACACCCTCCTAACACGGCAGCATTTGACACTCAGCCGGACACAAGTGCGCATGCGCGACGAACTTCATGTGTTCCTGAACTGACGGCTCCTACCACGTCCCTCGCGGGTAGCACCTCAAACCATGCAACTTCAGCTCCTGCGCGACGCGGTGCAACCACCACTGACAACACAAACAGTGCACTTGCACCAAGCATTTCGCCCACGACCGTGCTGACACTGGCCATGCCCTCAGACAATGGACTCACTAACGGCTCACAAACTCTCCGAGCTCACCCGTCCACGGCGCCACTGCTTCGGGCCGGTGGCCATCTTCTCGTGTTGACTCCTGGGACACTTTGTTGCCTCAGCTCCCATCAGATCCGCTGAGTGGCTGCGAACACGACGACCATGCCTCGCCTGCCCCGCCCGCCAAAAAATTGTAAACAAACCGCCTCCCGTGCCACCGACAACATTGCCGTCATCACCAACGGCATGGTTCACAAGCTTCACCTCACGCCAGGTCCCTCGATCTCCAGTAAACCACGTCGACTTTGTCCCGAGCGCCTCTCCGACCTTAAAATCAGATTTATGAACTACTAAGCTTTGGCGTCATTGAACCCTCTGCCAGTAGCTGGTCTACGCCCATACATATGACACCCTAGAAAGATGGGTCCTGGCGCATGTGCAGAGACTACCGTCGACTAAACGCATGAACAATTATGGACACCTACCCCATACCCAACATTGCTGACTTTCCCAGTTCCCTCAAGGTGCGACCATGTTCTCTGTCATTGATTGCAGATGGGCCTACCACCAGATCCCCACGGCACCTGAAGTACACAAGCACACTTCACACCCCCTCGGCGCCTTTTCGATCCCTCCTGGGCGTTTCCAGCATATTCATATAGAAATTGTCGGCCCACTCTATCTCTCTAACGGCTTTCGTTATGTTCTCTCGCCGATCGACCAAACAACTCGCCTGGGTCGAGGCTGTCCCTATCCCCAATATTACGGCAGAAACTGTTGCTCGAGCTTTTGTCGAGTCATGGGTATTGCGTTTCGGATGTCAAACTATCATCATGACTGACCAGGGCAGACAATTTGAGTCAGCCCTGTTCAATGAGATTTGTAACATTTGTGGCATCCGATGCATCCATACCACAGCATATCACCCGCAAAGTAACAGGCTAGTCGAGTGCTGGCACCGCACTTTCAAGGCGGCTCTTCAATGCCACAACTCTCTATGGACGGAGGCCGTTCCCCTTGTGTTACTCAGCATTCGTGCAATTTATAAGGAAGACCTCAAAGGCACAATAGCCAAGTTAGTATACGGCCAGAACATTGTTCTCCCTGGCGAACTTGTGAGCCCTTCCACTTCTCTCCCTCAGTCTGACTTACCTTCCTTCGTGGACCACGTCAAACGCCACTTCATCAACCTCCATACCCCTCCACCCACCAGCCATTCCTGCCCTTAGGCTCACGTCCCAAATTCTCTGGACAAATGCGAGGAAGTCATGCTCCGAGATGACACTGTCCGTTCTCCCCTCCACCCTCCATATACTGGCCCGTACCGAGTTCTCCGGTGCTCAGCCAACACCTATGACATCCAGATGAAAGATTCAGCTGTTACAGTCTCTCTCAACAGACTTAAGCCTGCTCATGTTGAGCCTTCTTCTACCCCCCTTCAGGCCACAACCACACCACTCACTGTCGTGGTTCATGACGCTCTGACCACTCCCTCCACGTCGGACTTGCACACTCGATCGAGTGTATTCCAGCTCCAATTATCGAGCTCTCCATCGACCTCGCCCTCTACTCCGGTCTCACGCACTCCTTCGAGTGACCACATGCTCCCCACGTCGAGCTTACCTACGATTGCACCCTCACCGCCGGCCCCTTTGCTGGTCCTTTCGACCTCTCCACCATCACCTGCCTCGCCCTGTCGAGGTTTCTCATCACACCCCCCCCCCCCATCTTGAACGTGCCCTCGCTTGAGGTGTTTGTGCCTGTCCCCCCCAGACATAATACATGACATCTCAATGATACTGCGTGATTATACTCTGTTCGTCGTGTGTTTCTCTTCTTCCAGTGCTCATGACACAATCTCCGCCATTCCCTGCCACCTGGTGAAATGTGTTCCCCTCCTGCCCGACGTCAACCTGGACATGCTTCGTGTGTTCACCAGGCCCACCGGAGACACCGTCATCATCGCTACGTTCTACCTGCAAACCCCGGCCTACCTGTCATCGCACAACCAGCACACCCAGTACGACACCCGGCTCGATTCAACGACTTCCAGGTTCGGTGGCCGAACCTTTCTTCACGACATCTACCCACACAGCTCCCCGACGACGCTGTCGAGCTGACCATGGGCCGGCTCCTGCGGACCACTCCAGCTGACACCTTAGTCATTTCCCCCCCCCTTCCCCCTGCCTCTCAAGAGTACTCTGTACTGCGCGGCGGGGGGGGGGGGGGGGCAGAGCATTGTCTTTGGGCGGTTCCGCCATGTTCAGTTCTTTGTGAGCCTTGCATGTGTTTAGGTGAATAAATGAACTACTACTAAATGGGTGTTGTTTGGTGTAACCAACCTGAACTTCTCCCTCATACATGTGGTTTCAAGACAGTATTTTGCTTTGCACACTTATATAGCATTCTAAGACTTTTTAATGACTCTTTGATGTCACTTGTGATCCATGAATTTGATTTTTTGTTCATTTTCGTTTTCTTCAGAGGCAACGAAGAAATATTGTAGCAGTACCGTCAGCAGGGGTAACATTGGCCCACTTTTCCACTTGGTACTTGTACATTACTATACATCCAGTGTATATTAATAAATAATAAGATGCCCATTTTAAGTTATTTATTGGTTTAGATAGTAAGCAATTTGCCGCTCTTCTTCTTTTATTAAAATGTGTTTCAAATACATTGCAACCTATATTGCTACATAATTATAAAAAATTATTGAATCCGTTGAAGTAATATATTTTCTGATTTCTGAAGTCATTTTATCCAGCGTAATATGGTACTCCATTGGAGGGTGGGGGAGGCTATAGTCCCCATAGCCCCCCCCCCCCCCCCCCTCCCTTGCCACTGCCACTGCTTTCCGTGTCCCAGTTTACATTTTTTAACATTAGATTAAAGACCCTAATGCTGTCATTATTAATTAATCTTCTCTCAATATAATTTCTGTTGTCATTTTTCTCATGAGTTTACTCTAGAGTCAATTTAACAGCTTGATGATCAGAGGAACCAGTATCAAATACCTCAGATTTAAAGCCGCATTTTGATTTGTCAATGAATATTTTGTCTATAGTACTGTCACTTTTGCTGCTGTATCTGATGATATCTTCTACACACATGTCCATATTGTAAGTTTTTAGTAGATTAAGAAGTTTCTGCCCTTTTTTACAGTTGTCCTAGAAATTAACATTGAAATTCCCAAGCACAATTATGTATTTTGTCTGACTATTTAGATAGTTCAGAATATTTTCCAAAATTTCAGAGAACAACTCAAAATTACCAGATGGGGATCTATATATACATGCAATTATAATTTTACTATCTGTTAGTTCACATAAACAATATTCAAAATATTTTTCAATACAGCAGAAATTTCTAAACCTAATTTCCTTCGATTTAATATCTGTTCTTACATATATACATGTTCCACCCCCTCTGCATATTTCCCTGCAAAAGCTGCTGACCAACTGGAAGCCTGAAATCCCAACAGCACATTTTTGTATTTCTTGCAGCCAGTGTTCAGTTACATACAAGATAGAAATCTCCTTCAATGAACCATTCAAAAGGACCTCTAGCTCATATAGCTTATGGTTAAGCCCTGACCATTGTGATACAGGAGAGTTAAAGAATTATTCAGTTTTATGAGAGGTATATTTCTTGCCTGGGTAGTTCTTTGAAGAGCAGGCTCTTGTCTTCTTTTCGTTTCTAACATGATTTTCACCATCTGGGAGTCCTGGACTTCTTTTTGGTTGTTTTCTTCTACAGTGGATTTGGCATAAAAAATCATTTGTATGTTGTTTGGATGCTAACTTCTGCTTGGTGCTTCATCGTGATCTGTTGTTTTAACTTCTGTCCAATCTGGTACGGCTTCCTCTTCAGTCTTTTTACATGGTGATATTGTCTTCTGTGCTGGTTCCCTGCCATTTGTTCATTCCACTGAAGGCATATTTACTGTTAACTTTTTCGTTTCTTCTTCTGTTATTTCCGTATACTGAGGTGATATCGACTTCTGTGTTGCTTCCTTTTCACTTGTTCATTCCCTAGTATACATATTTACCATTATTTTTTTTTTGTTTCATCTTCTGTTATTTTCCATATTGTAAGCATTCAGTTTTGGTGAGTGACTGATCTTCCTGTTGCAAGCATTTAACAGAGATCAGTGATGGTGTGGTGGGCTGAATCATGGCTGAATAATAAAGGTTCCTGACAATCAGTTTAAAATTCACAGTTGCAAAATCTAATGCGAATTCTTTACAGAAGAATGGACAAAATGGTAGAAGATGATCACAGGGAAGATCAGTCTGGATTCCGAAAAAAAAGTAGACCACACAAGGCAATACTGGCCATACGACTTATCTTAAAAGTTAGGTTAAACAAAAGCAAATCTGCATTTACAACATTTGTAGACTTAGACAAAGCTGTAGACAATATTAACTGGGATGCTTTCTTTGAAATTCTAAAGGCAGAAAGGGTAAAATGCAGGGAGCAAAAAGCTATTTACAGCTTATACAGAAACCAAATGGCAGTTATAAGAGTTGAGGCACACAAAAGGGAAACAATGGTTGAGAAGGAAGTAGAGACATGGTTGTAACCTATTCCTGATGTTATTCAGTCTATACATTGAACAAGTGTAAAGGAACTTGAAGAAAAATCTGGAGTAGGAATTAAAATCCAGGAAGAAGAAACAAAAACTGCAATTCTGTCAGAGACAGCAAAGGACTTGGAAGAGCACACAAATGGATAATAGATAATGTATTTGTAGATAAGTACATTTACAATAATTTAACAGTGAAAAATATTATAAATGGTCTCTCGGATCATGAAGGGCAATTTCTCACTCTAAACTAAATAAATGTACAAAGGAAAGAAAATTTCATTTGGAAAAACTTTAGGATTATACATGAACACACCATTGAAGGCTTTAATCAGCAATTACAGCTAATAGACTGGTCCTTGTGTATGCTTCAATTGATGTTAACTCAAAATTTAATATATTTATCAATAAATTTACAACTCTGTTTTAAGAAACGTTTCCTAAGAAGTCAGTGAGAGAAAACCAGTTAAAATCTGGAAACAAGCCTTGGATTACTAAAGGCATCAAAATTTCTTGTAAAACAAGAAGAGAACTATATGTAGCAGCCAAAAGATCAAATGATCCCAGTAGGAATATGCACTATAATCTCTACTATAAAGTTCTGAATATGATCATACAAGCAGCAGAGGACATTTGCCTGAAGACAGAAATTGATTACCTAAGCAATAAAGTAAAAACTATTTGGAATTTTGTAAAGAAGGAAAACAAGGGAAAATGCAGTTTGTGGTGAAAATATCCAAATAAAAAGTGAGGGTCATCTTGTTAGCAATCCAAAAATAGTTCCAGACACATTAAACGAATATTTTTAACAGTAACAGAAAAAATAGGTTTACAAGGCTCCATGAACCAAGCCATCAGTCTTTTAAAAGCCAGAATACCTAGCTCAGTACAACACATGAAGGTAACAACAGTCACCGTTTAAGAAATTAAAAGAGTTATTAAATCACTGAGAAGTAAAAACTCTACTGGGATGATAATATTTCTAACAAATTATTAAAATACTGCTGCAGTGATGTAAGTAAAGTCCTTTGCCGTATTTTTGATGGGTCACTTAAGCATGAAATAGTTAATGAGAGGCTTAAGTATGCAGTTGTAAAACCACTTTATAAGAAGAGAGAAAAGTCGGATGCTGCTAACTATCGGCCAATATCACTACTGACAAGTTTTTCAAAAGTTTTAGAGAAACTAATGCATGCCAGGATAGTTAAGCATCTCAGGGATCAAAATATCCTCAGCGAAAGTCAGTTTGGATTTAAGAAAGGTTTGTGAGCAGAAAATGCAATATTTGCATTTGCTGGCAGTCTTGGAATCCATCAATGAAAAACTAAAGATGGTTGGGATTTTTTGATACCTAACAAAAGTATTTGACTGTGTTAGTCACCAGATTCTTTTACAAAATGCTGCACATCTCAGTATAAGTGATTCATCAGGGAAATGGCTTGACTCATACTTGTCAAATAGGAAACAGAAAGTTGTACTTGATAGTCAAAATGGAGTCCTATTATCCTCATAATTGGGTATCATCACATCTGGAGTGCCCCAAGGCTCAATTCTGGGCCCCCTACTTTTTATTAGCTTTATAAATGATCTGCCTCTCCGTACGGAATATTGTAGATTCACCATTTTTCCTGATGACACTACACTACTTATTGATAATTCAGTAAACTTGAGGAAACAGCAAATAAGGTTTTAAGTGAAATGGCCTTTATTTAAATTACACTAAAACAAACTATATACAGTTCCACACAACATTCAAAGATGAAGAAATAGTAGTAAAAGTAGGTGAGCAGGTGATCACCAGGGTGGATGCCTCAAACTACCTAGGCTTGCACATTGGCAGCAAACTGAACTGGTCAAACCACATCCTGGATCTATGCGAAAGATTCAGCTCAGCAACTTATGCATTATGCATTGTTTCTTCTTATAGAATTATTGAACCATGAAGTCAGCCTATTATGGTTATTTTCATGCCATTCTGGTACACAGAATTATATTTTGGGGTAATCAGCACTGGCTAAAAAAGTACTGTGTGTAGAAAAAAGAGCCAAAAGGATCATGTGTGGAGTCCATCTTAGACTCACATGCAGGAATCTTTTTAAGAAACTTGGAATCCTTACATCCACTGCGCAATATATATTCTCTTTGATGTGCTTCATAAGCAAAGAACAATCCATTTTTTAAACTGAATAGTGAGTATTATGAGACGAGAAGAAAACATGATATACACTATGATCAGGCAAATCTAAGTATGGTACAGAAAGGAGTCCATTCATGGGCTGTAAGATTTTTAACACTTTCCCTTCAACAGTTAAGTGTTTGGTAAAAGATGAGCTTTTGTTTAAAAAATTTTAAGGCAGTTCCTATTACTGGGATCATTTTATACCACAGAAGAGTTCCTGAACTACAGAGTTCAGCATTTGTTGTATTGTTAAATGCAAATATGTGCCCAAATCTAAATTTGTAATCCTGACAATTGTTTATTGTAAACACATATTTAGCATTATTTATTTTCTGTGACACTTATTATTTTGTAATATTTATTTATCTCTCAAAATTGATTTTCTGTACTAGAACCTAAGTTACTGTTTACTGTACCGATAATATGAAATAATTTTGTTTTGTTTATATGTGCTCCGATAGATTTCTGACAAGTTCCATATCCTGTAATACTGTCACAACATGGATCACCAAAAAAAAAAAAAAAAAAAAAAAAAAAAAAAAAAAAAAAAAAAAAGTTGATGGCCGAAGTAGAGAGGATAGAAAATATAGAATGGCAATGGCAGGAAAAACGTGTCTGAAGAAGAGAAATTCGTTAACATAGATTATAGCTTTAAGTGTTATTAAGTCTTTTCTGAAAGTATTTGAATGGAATGTAGCCTTGTAGCTATTGAAGTGTAACATGTACAATAAACAATTTAGACAAGAAGAGAACAGGAGCTTTCAAAGTGTAGTGCTACTACTAATATATGAGGAGATCACATAACTAATGAGGAGATATTGAACAGAACGGATGGTAGAACACGTTCTCAGACATGAAGGGATCACCAATTTAGTGTTGGAGGGAAGTGTGGGGCATAACAAATGCAAAGGAAGACCAGAGAAGGATATAGTATGCAGATTCAGAAGGATGTAGGCTGAGGTAGTTATTTGGAAATGAAAAGGTTTGTACAGGATATTGTAGCAACAGTGACAGCAATAAGATAACCTGTTCTACAGCTTTTCTGGAGATAATTTTACCTTTTTCCAAAGCAAAAATTGTCAAGCATTTCATTCTGTTTAGGTGAAATTTCTGTATCACATTAAGATGAAATGAGATATTTACTGTTTTCTGTTCTATAAGGTACTTTAGACTCTATTTGAACGTTTTGGTTTATCATACACTGAAGTACACAGACGTTTTTTGACCTCCAAATAATATTCCAATTTTGAACAGGCATAGGTTGGGAACCACACAGTCTACAAGGCTGTGAATTGCTTTGTTTTGATGCCATCGTCGTTGCGGCTCAAAAGTTGGCGTTAGATGCGAACGGATCAGTTATGTTTTTAAAAGTATGAAAAGTGGTGTGGTATGAAAGCGCAAACAAAGTTGATATTTGGCGCGGTGGCAAGTGGTAGCGACCGTAAAGGCGTTTGCAATATATACAGTCGCTCCCAACAGACACAGCGCCGAGTGTCTACATTGTTTGCGCGTTTAGGTATTTTTGTTGTGTATAGCACATATTGCCGTTTTATATTTGTATAAAATGGATAAGTATAAAAGTAAGTTAAAGAAACGCAAATTTGAGGATAACATACCTCAGATCCGAATTTGCGTTCGAAGCCGTAGAAAACACGTGCGCCAACAGTGAAGGGAGTGTAAATAACAAACATTATTCCCGCTAGTAGTTGGTGCAGTTGTAGGGAATCTGAATTTTGTGGTAACCTTTCGCCACAATGGTGGTAGTCAAACCTATATTCAGAGATTGGTGAATCCAGAGCAACTAATGAAATGTTTGAATGGGAATTTTATTTTTATTTATTTATTTCTTACACCATGGATCCAACTGTGACAATTTCACATGGATGTAGTGTGTGTCAATTTTTACATTGTCAATGACAAGTACTTGTACACTATGTTTACAGGTAAAGAATATAAAGTTACTTAACCACTACAATGATCCATAACACAATATAATGGAATGAGAATCCTTAGACCTACAGATTACAGGTATAAAACAAAGTAAATTAAACCTGAAAAGGTCATATAACCCAGACTGTTAAATATAAGCAGTTAACACTAAAAGAGTTCCATATGTGGCAAGAATGTTCAGCTTAATGTTCAATTTATATGATAATACATCTTATTTTAAGGCTGTTTCTCACTGTGTTTCATAAACTCTTCCAAACTGTAAAATGACATGGCTAAAAGAAATTGCCTCAGAAGCTCTTTAAATGTAGATTTGTTGGCAATTTCACATTTGATTTCTGGAGGAAGAGCATTAAATATCTTTATACCAGAGGACTGTACACCCTTCTGCACAATCTTCAAATTTTTACCTTCAGTGTGGAAATCATGTTTCCTCCTTGTGTTATACTGATGGTATTCACTGTTACATTTGTATAAATCAGTGTTTTTACTTATGAAACACATAAGTGAGTATATATATTGAGAAGTAGTTGTAAGAATTCCCAGATTCCGGAATAGGCTTCTGCAGCTGCATCTAGGATCTACACCAGACATCACTCTTACAACACGCTTCTGAGCAATGAATATTTTCTTTGCAAGAGGTTGATTTCCCCAGAAAATAATTTCATATGCCATCAAAGAATGGAAGTAACCATAGTATGCAGTTTTTTAATGCTTAAGTTTGCACTGACAGAGATGATTCGCATTGCAAAAACTGAAGAGCTGAGTCTCTTGTAAAGAGTCAATCTTCACGCCTAGAAACTTTGTTACTTCCACTCTTTCTATGACCTGTGTGGCATATTTAACAGTCATTTCTTCCTCAGTTTTGGCAGTTGGGGTGAACTGAATATAATTAGTCTTACTCAGGTTAAGTGAAAGACCATTTGCAGTAAACCATTTCATTAAATCTATAAGAATAGTATTAACAGACTCTTGAACATTTTCACATTTAAGACCATTAACCATTATGTTAGTATCATCTGCAAAGATGGTAAAATTGCGCTGAATCATTGAAGAATAAGGTAAATCATTTATAAATAACAGGAACAGTAAAGGACCAAGAATAGAGCCCTGTGGAACTCCACAATTTATGTCTCTCCATTCCGATGAAATCATTCCACCACACAAATTGTCTGACTTATCTAAGACTACTTTCTGTTTCCTCTCTGTCAGGTATGACTGAAGCCAGTTATTTGTTGTGTGATGTATGCCTAAACATGTCTTTGCTGGCCCTATGACTGAAGTTAGCAGTTTCTGGTGCTGTAATAACTTTTGATAGCAGGAACTATAAAAGACTGAAAATTCTGGAAAAGGTAGGGATGAAATTAGGGCAGAACTCACCTTGAGGTCTGCAAGTAGTCCATGCAGAGTTTGCTGCTCAGTAAATGACGAAAGGAGCAAGAAAGATAAGAAGGTAAAGAAATAAATATCTAAAACCAATAGAACCGTTTACCCTCTCCTCTCCATAGCAAAATGTTTGTGTGCAACAACTTGATTATACTGGTAACACTGATTAATTTATAAAGTTTATATGTCAGTAGCCTACATTGAGATCAGACACTAGGTTAACTTTCAAGTGGTACATACAATGAGCTGTATGCCCCACGGCTTCCCATTCATTACCTCAAGGCAAGAAAATCATAGATAAAAAGCAAATACAGGATTTATAATAACAATAGAAGTATCATTCCTCAACTTGATGCACTTGTTTACATTAACGTATGTCTTTCAAAAATGGTATTCACCAAAGAACATTTTTAAAGTTCAAGAACGTTGTGTCCCCTTACACTGTGAAGTAGTGCCCTGGTAAGTGCTGAGTTGGATAATGCCTGATGCACAAAAGTCACTCTACAATGTTTTGGAACTAAGCTTCTTAACTGTAGTTTCACATTTGAGCAGTCTGAGTACCCATGCAAACATTGCAAAAGGAAACATTCTTGTGCATATATAGTTGTCTGTCATGTAAATATTTACCTCTGCTGCTTACATGTTTAGGAAGACAGAAGTATGATAGTGAATGGTAACACAGGTATTTATAGATTCTGTTTGTGATATAGACTCTGGTGGAGGTGTGAAGTCATGAGGGGTTGCAAATGCTTGCAAATATATTCCCTGAGTGCTTGACCCAGTATACACTTATTTGATGAAACACAGGTGTGAAAATTATGACAGTAGCAGTAATTGTAGAAGGTAAGATCAAATTAAACACTAAAGGGGGGGGGGGGAGGGGGAAGAATTCTGGAGTACCGCTTCTGTCAAATTCTGCATACCAGCGTTGGGGCTATTCAGAGAAATTGAGGGAAGATGACTTATAAACATGATGTGGATTATAGTAATATTGTTTCTTCTGGACCTGTCAATGCAAATGAATTGCTTTGTCACCTACAACAGTTTCTGGGACAGTGCCTGGCTAATAATGGAGCACAATGAAAGTAGTCAGATCTGTGAAATGCCTAAGAACCGAAACAAAAACAATAAATGATGCACTGCAGACATGTTCTATGGCAGTAGCACTGTGCTGATAATATGAAGACACCAAGTTTGTTTCTTGTTTATCCCTTCCTGTTTTTGTATGGTGGGAAGATATAGAGGAGAGTCATCTTAGCCTATGAACACCAATGAAACACTTTCAATTATGCAGTGAAGCTGACACGAAAGCCGCCATGGTTGTCAGTTAAAATTTATACAATGAATTGGAAGATGTACTTTTATGGATTTTATTGTTATACAAAAGTGCAATTTTATTTTTTTAAATTTTTGTATAAAATAAGTAGGTAATAGATTAAAGTATTTCATATTTCCTTTAATTTGTATATTGCCACATTAAAAAAATATATTATTATTAAAATTACAATCCTTGTGTTTCTTGTGAGAGAGTATTCTATTATATTTATAGTTTACACCATTTAGATTGACTTCATTTCTCATTTGCAGGCAATTTTTTGTGCATACGGTGTGGTCGATCATATACTGCAAAACGTAATCTCTCCAGTCACCAACGATTTGAATGTGGTGTTCTTCGCCAGTTTGTTTGCTCCTTGTGTGGAAAGAAGTTTAAGCGCAAACACCATCTCAAGGATCACGTCAAGTGTTATCACAGAGCTTATCAAGGGACAGCTGCCATAAGCTAGCCGTATGCACATCTTTCACAGCACAAATCTAATTTTGTAATTGTGAAACAACATAAAATCTTATACTCATCGTATGTATTACAAAGGGTTGGCGTAAGATTTAATGATTAACTTTAAAGAGTAAGCTAAATAATTAATTTTTGTGTGTGTTTACAAGTGCCTGTTTGCAATATTTCATTATTGACTGCAGCAGAAGTGTTGTAGCTGTGTTAGGCCAAATCAGATGACTTCTTTAGCCATATGGATTGAATGGACACAGCTGCAGCATTTATGTTACTGCTGACAGCCAAATACCACACAATACCCCACTTTAGCCGTGGGCTGCACTTTTTTGTTTTTCTGCTGTAGTGATGTGCCCTGTGCTGTAGCACAGATGTGTTCATGATGTGTACCAGGACTTCAGGTGTGAACCTGCAAGCAAATAAAAGTTAATTGCATTACTTTATTATTTTTTTATTTAAGTGATCTTTAAAACTTGTTACTACTACTTCTACAGATTTGTTACATTACTACTTCCATGCTGTGTTGACATTTTATGAAGATTTCCCCCTTGTCCAGATAAATAAGTGGTTGTAGAACTGATAAAGCAACAGGTGCCACTTGTTGTAAAGTCTACTTAGTAATAAATAAAACTTGCTTCATGAAAAAAATTAATAATTAAGTCTCCTTTCTTTTCCTTTAGACTGACAAAAATTAACTGATAAAAACTAAAGTGCTGTATCAGACTGTGCCTCTGTGCCATGGGCTGCACTTTTTCGTTTTTCTGCTGTAGTGATGTGCTACTGTGCTGTGGCATGTAACATTGGTGGCTGCTGATGCACAGCAGCCAGGCTTGTTCGTCGTGACCAGCAAAATTTTTTCCTGGGGAGTTAGCTCTGTAACAGGATTCAGTCACCGTATTGAAATTAACGACAAGCTTCTTTATGGAATTAGCAATGAACAGTACATACAGGCTGCCAAAGTGGGATCATTTATAAATCTTACACCAAGATGGAAACTACATGTATATTTTTTCTTTGATTAGAAATGCAGTTTGTTGTAAAACTATTGATTGGACAGTATGTGACAATGAAGTGCTTCATTTCTTTTTTGTCTTTGCTCTATATGCAGATAATTAAAAATGTTTCATTCTTACTGATACAGTGTGATAGTGTGCGCTAATGTATTTACTTATTTGAAAATGTCTCCTGATTACAGTTTTCATTTGCAGGCAAGTTTTTATGCATTCGCTGCGGCCGATCATATACTACAAAGCGTAATCTCTCCAGTCACCAACGATTTGAGTGTGGAGTTGTTCGCCAATTTATTTGCATGGTATGTGAAAGGGGGTTTAAACGCAAACACCATCTCGCTTATCATGTCAAGATATGCCGCAAAGCTCAACAAGGTAAGTATCCAGAAGGTAGATAATTACTCATGGAAGGCATAATTATTTATTTATGTGCATACATTTGTACTGTCCTCATATTGCACCTCTTTATTTCTACTACTTGTACTGATTTGTTACATTACTTTTATGCTGTGTTGACATTCTATGAGGATTTGCTCCTTGTCTAGATAAATATGTGGTTGTAGAACTGATAGAGCAACAGGTGCTATTTGTTGTACGGTCAACTTAGTAATAAATAAAATTTGCATCCTGAAAAAAATTAAGAACTTAAGACTTCTTTGTTTTCCTTTAGACAGACAAAAATTAACTGATACAAAGTAAAGTTCTGTATCAGACTGTGCCTCTGGGCTCCATCTTCTAACATTGGTGGCTGCTGATGCACAGGTCCCAGGCTTGTTCGTGGTAACAAGCAAAGTTTTTCCTGGGGATTTATGCTCTGTAACAGGAGCCAGCCAACATACTGCAAAACCAAAAGACAAGCTGCTTTATCGAATGAGCAATGAAATGTACATACAGGCTGCCAAAGTAGGATCACATAAAATTCTTACACGAAGATGGAAACTACATGTATATTTTTCCTTTGATTAGAAATGCAGTTTGTTGTAAAACTATTGAATGAACAGTATGTGACAATGGAGTGCTTCATTTCTTTTTTGTCTGTGGCTCTAAATGCAGATAATTAAAAAGGTTTCATTCTGACCAATAAGTTATGATAGTGTGTGCTAATATATTCACGTAATTGAAAATGTATCCTGATTACAGTTTTCATTTGCAGGCAAGTTTTTATGCATTCGCTGCGGCCGATCATATACTACAAAGCGTAATCTCTCCAGTCACCAACGATTTGAGTGTGGAGTTGTTCGCCAATTTATTTGCGTGGTATGTGAAAGGGGGTTTAAACGCAAACACCATCTCGCTTATCATGTCAAGATATGCCGCAAAGCTCAACAAGGTAAGAATCCAGAAGGTAGATAATTACTCATGGAAGGCATAATTATTTATTTATGTGCATACATTTGTACTGTCCTCTTATTGCACCTCTTTATTTCTACTACTTGTACTGATTTGTTACATTACTTTTATGCTGTGTTGACATTCTATGAGGATTTGCTCCTTGTCTAGATAAATATGTGGTTGTAGAACTGATAGAGCAACAGGTGCTATTTGTTGTACGGTCAACTTAGTAATAAATAAAATTTGCATCCTGAAAAAAATTAAGAACTTAAGACTTCTTTGTTTTCCTTTAGACAGACAAAAATTAACTGATACAAAGTAAAGTTCTGTATCAGACTGTGCCTCTGGGCTCCATCTTCTAACATTGGTGGCTGCTGATGCACAGGTCCCAGGCTTGTTCGTGGTAACAAGCAAAGTTTTTCCTGGGGAGTTATGCTCTGTAACAGGAGCCAGCCAACATACTGCAAAACCAAAAGACAAGCTGCTTTATCGAATGAGCAATGAAATGTACATACAGGCTGCCAAAGTAGGATCACATAAAAATCTTACACAAAGATGGAAACTACATGTATATTTTTCCTTTGATTAGAAATGCAGTTTGTTGTAAAACTATTGAATGAACAGTATGTGACAATGGAGTGCTTCATTTCTTTTTTGTCTGTGGCTCTAAATGCAGATAATTAAAAAGGTTTCATTCTGACCAATAAGTTATGATAGTGTGCGCTAATATATTCACGTAATTGAAAATGTATCCTGATTACAGTTTTCATTTGCAGGCAAGTTTTTATGCATTCGCTGCGGCCGATCATATACTTCAAAGCATAGTCTCTCCAGTCACCAACGATTTGAGTGTGGAGTTGTTCGCCAATTTATTTGCATGGTATGTGAAAGGAGGTTTAAACGCAAAGCGCATCTCTCTCATCATGTCAAGAGGTGTTACAAAGCTCAACAAGGTAAGAATCCAGAAGGTATATAATTACTCATGGAAGGCATAATTATTGATTTATGTGCTTTCATGTGTATTGGCTTGTTAATTCACCTCAAATTAAATTGTTTGAATGAGCAACAAATTAGAAATGTCAGTTTAAGCAAATGCTTGAATACTGTAATAGAATAGCAGATGCTATTTATTTCAAATTAGGAAGTGGTTTATGGTGATCTCTCTTCTTCTTTCATTATCTTATTATTCCTGTTTACTGTCCATACTGGGATCTGATACTCCTGGTGACGTTTCTCCTTTATGTATTTATTCTGTGTATTAACAAACTTATAGTGTTCCTAGACTAGCTTCTTACGGACAGTTTACATACAGGCAAAGACTGAGAAGATCAAATACATATACAGGATTGGCAACTAAAGTAATAAGGCTAATGGCATAGTGTACATCTGACGTCATGGTCATGCTTTTGTCTGCGGCAGTGACAGCATAATGGCTTCCTTGAAATAAGCTTCCAACTTGTTCATGAGCTTCAAATAAGTGTTCACAACTTTTTCAAGAATTTGCTCTTTACAATGCATTCAGAATATGAGGGTTAGTCATTTCAAACAATTGTTGCCTTCAGGGTTTCATAGTGTGATATACCAAGAGAAATTTTTGTTTGCTTTCCTAACATCTTAAATTGTACTCACTTAACAGAATTCCAGCTACATAGCTGTGAAATTATTTACTGTAGGAAATGTTGAGAATGCTAGTAATGATATGTAAATCTAAAACTTTACTTTCTAGTTGTGATGTAAATACAATGTTTTTGTTCGTTTCTAAAAACAATCATTGTACTCGAGTAATGAATCTATTATTTGTATAGATATACTGACACACATAATGTTGTGCAAGCTGCCATTAAAGATAACAGATGTGTTTTACACTCTTACTGTTGCATAAAGAAAGTAACATTTTGTGTGAACTTTACAAAATCAGCATTCTAAAGTCATTCTGCACGAATCATTGTCTTGTTTATGTGTTTCTTTGGCAATAATAAACTCTTTGGAATTTTCAATTAGTGAGCGTGTTGAGACACATATGTGCCTATCAGGAATTTCTGAAGAAGTAATAAGGTGTTTTTTGGATAATACTACAAACTGAGAATCTTGTTCAAATTAAGGCAGTTGCATTATGGCATATTTATATTTCTGACAGTAAATTGAAGCTAAGAGCTGACATAGAATAACTTATTTTTCAGTACTCCTGAATTTTTAATTCCCATTATCAGTCTGTACTCAGTTTGACACTTTGTTGCTTTGAAAACATTTCTCTAAAGTAACGGAACTTAACATTACTGCAAAATTCAGGGTTTATATTATTTGATTAACATGTACAAGGTAATAGTTCATTTGTTGCAGGGTCTAATTAAGTAAAAATAGATGTGATTATTAAGATGTTCAGTAAAATGAATTGATCTGACTGTTTCAATCAAAGACCTCATTTATATCTTTCTGATTGCTTGAGTATTTGATAAGTTCAGCTTGTTATGTTTTTACAGGAAGGTCAAGTGTATCAGGACTGCAGACATGTATCAGCAACAAATAATTAGTTATTTGCATAACTTTATTTATTTATTTGAATTAATCGTTTAAATCTTATGATCACTCCTTGTACAGATTTGCAAGTATTTTTACCTTACTTTTATGCTGTATTGATAGCTTATGAACCATTTGCTTCTTTTTTTTAGGTACATGCATTCATATGCAGTCAGATAACTCGTAGAGAAATAGGGACCATTTGTTGTATTATCAGTTAATTCAGAAATAAAACTTACTTAATGAAAAAATTTAAGAGTTTTTTGTTTTTCTGTAGACAGATGCAACATAACTGATACTCAAGAAAGTGGTGTATCAGACTGTCTTTGTGCTTCAACATGTAGCTTTGCTGGTTTCTGATGCGCTGGCTCCAGGCTTTGTTCCCAGTGACCACCTTCATTTTTTCCTGGGGCATTATGCTCTGTAACGGGATCCAATCAACCTACTGAAACCAAAAGAGAAGCTGCTTTATCAAATAATAAGTGAAATGTGCATTATACTGCAAAAGTTGGATCACATGAAAGACTTACACCAAGATGAAAACCACATGTTTATGTGCATACCGCAGCTGTATGTATGGATAGCATTCAACACCTTGTGTAGGGGTAGGAGGTTCGCATTAGTTTGAAATATTCACAAGTAATTTAATAATGATTTACCCTATTATAAAAATATATGCTTAAGACTTGCACTCATCTCAAATGAAGTATTTGCAGAACTTCAGCCAGTGTATGGAGACTACATTTAGCAAAGGCCTCAGATTCTTCAGGGATTAAAAAAAAGAAAAGAAAAATGGAATACTGAGATCATATTAATGTGAATGTTCCAATCAATGAACATCAGCATTGAAAACTTTCAAGGAAATTAGTATTCTCATGTGCTCTGAGTCTTGCTTAACAGTCTTAATGTATAGCAATTAAGAATTTTGACACAATTAAGCACATAAGATCTGTGGATGAGGAAAGTCTGCATGAAAATGATTCACTTTGTCTTTTGATGCACACTATTACTTGTGACAAAACATGTTTTTTGGAATGATTCAGAAAACACATTCTGAAGTCATGAATAGATCCCTTTACATCAACAATGAACCAGCTTAAAATCAAATGCATGCTGATTTGGCTTTTTGGAGACATTGTCAATACGAAACTTGTACCTGAAACTTGTACCTGAAGACATTTAATTAGCATAATTAATAAGAAATGTTAGGCAGCCTTTGAAAAAGGGTTGGTTATTTATGCTCTGGAATATGTTAAAACTTTATTGAATACACTGAAACACACAATAAATTATACAAAGTTCACGAGTTTGTGATCTGTGAATTTTTGAAGACTTTAAATGAAAACAATTACAGTTAACATAACTTGAATTGCAGTGGCACAAACCATTTGCAGGCGAGCCTTAAATCTATCACTTTGCTTGAATATATCACTTTGCTGAAATCTATCACTTGGCTGAAATATTATCACAGTCTTTTAAAGTAGAACTTGGTCATATGTGACAATCTGGCTGGAGATGCTGTGCTGCCTGCTGCTCACAGTGATCCCACTGGGTAAGGGTCTAGTGAGGCATATCAATAGTGTGGTATCATCCCTCGAGACAACCTACAGGATTTTTGGCAAATAAAAACATCCCTGTTGCTTCTCAGTCCACTTATTTCCCAGATCTTAGTGAATCCAAGTCCTTTGTTTTTATGGTGGTAGAAGCACAACAAAAGAACAGCATACCTGAACAACAGAAATCATTATAGCATCCTTAATTGACCAGATGGCGGCTTTTGTAGTCACCATGTACTAGCATTATTTTGAAGAGTAGAGTCAAAGGTATGGGCGCTGTGTGGTTTCTCAAGGCACATACTTCCAAGATTTACTTAATTTGTTATGTAAGAAGCTTGTAAAACATCAAACTCAAAAACTGTGCTGTACATTACTGAATAACAGATAATAACCATAGAAAAAATTATTTGAAATGCGTAATTAAATATAAATAAAAATATGCTTTAAGAATAAGGTGTGCAAGCCAGTGCAAAATCAAAAACATTGAATTTGAGGACTTTGTGTAAGCATAGCATTAATTTAACAATGGAAAATCCAGGATAGAATAACAATAATAAGGAAACAATAGATTGCTTCTCACCAGACAGAAGAGTCCCAGACAGGCACAATGAAATAGAATGCTAGAAACAAACCCAGATGCAAGACTGTCCCATACGTCTTCCCACTACCACCTACTCCAGTCAGTCACAGGCATCTTCTACCCGATTGACGGCAGAGCTGTTTAGGAAAGCAGCCACATGATTCACAATCTACATGGGCATAACAAGTAATAAGCTGTTTGCCTGCACGAATGGCCATCACCAGACTTTGGCCAAGACACAGCTGGGCTACCCAATTGCTGAGCATGCTGCCTAGCATGGTGTGCATTACTTTTAAGACTGCTTAACAACCTGTTTGCCATCTAGATTCTCCCCGGCAACACCAATTTTTCTGAACTATGCAGGTATAACACTCTTTGCAACGTATCCTTTGTTCCCATAACCCTCTGGCCTTGGACTTTGCTAGGCTCTGCCCTCCACCCAGTTCACAGTTTGCACTTCGCTACTACACATACCTTCCAGTGCACCTGCATCGTCCTTTAACCATCCATACTTTACTCCTCTCCCCTTTCCTCCTCCCTCCTCTTCCCATCCTCCCTCTCCCTCCTCAATACAGCCTTCCAGTGCTGGATTCATGATATCCCTGCAAGCTCCCACAGACACCATTGCCTTCTTCTCCTACTATCCTCCCCTCTCTCCACCAAATAAGTCAGATGCAGTTACAGTGGGACCTTAGTGTTCGGAGATGACAGTGGTAAAGTGTGTTTGAGTTGTGCTCTTGTGAATCTCTCTGAGTTTTCTTCATATGGTAATAGATTTGCTGAAAAAATTGAATATTTCTTGGATTCTTTTTCATTGTGCCCGTCTTCGACTCAACATCTCTTCTATATTTATTTATTTGTTTTGATCTGTCTCTGTGCATTTTTATGTGATCGATGTCATCATAGGGAGTTAACATATATTGCACAAATACATTTTGTTGACAGTTACAGTGCAAATACTAGTAATAATACAAGCCACATAAAATATACACCCGAGAACAGTTTCTTAATTTTACAGTACATAGAAAATAATATGCAGAAGTATTAAATAAACTATTGACATAGTAAGGTAAGTACAGAGTAGTTTACATTAGAAATAATTTAGTACCTCAAATCTTCCTTAGAACAGTTTTGAATTTCTGAAATATTGTAGAAAGCCTTATCTTTCAACCATTTTCCAGTTTTTGTTTTAAAGTCATTGACTGAGACAAGATGTGCTTGTAAATGTAAAATGTTAAATAATTTTATGCCCAAGTATTCATAACTAGACTGAGTTTTCTTTAATCTAGCTGTGGGCATACGTATCTGTTTCATTTGCCTAGTTTTATGTTTGTGTACACCTTCCCTCGATATGTAGTTATCTAATTTTTCTTTAATCAGTAACAGTATATAAAAAACGATAGGTGTGTCAGTACCTTTAAGTCTTTAAAAAGTCATCTGCTGGAGGTTTTAGAGTTTGTAACTCCAGCAATAGTCCTGAAAACCTATTCTTGCCAGATGAAAATTCTTTGGCCCCTTCAGAATAACCCCGTTAAAGGATACCATGTTGCAGGTGGCAGTGAAAGAAGTCATAGTAGGAGTTGAGTAATAGAGGTGGTGTTGCACATGTTTGTAGTTTAGTCACTAAAAAGGTTACATGGAGAGTTTTCTGCATACAAGGACTGTGTGTTTGTCCCAGGTTAATTTGGAATCAAGGTACATACCAAGCAGCTTAAAAGTTGAGCATTCGGTTTCATTGCATGATAAACTGAAAGTGATGCTCACTGTCTTTTCACAGTTGATGGATAGCTCATTCGCTTTGAACCATGTATTAGACAGTTTAAGGTACTCATTGTTTTCCAGTTTGTCGGTTTATGTCCTTCCCTGAGCTAATGAATGTTATCATCCGCATAAAATACAGATTTACAGAGCATGTTGCTAGGAAGGTCATTCACACATATTAAAACAATAAAGGGCTAAGCACAGAACCCTGAGGAATGCCTCGAGTTACCTAAGTATTGATATTTCCTCGAGTTACCTAAGTATTGATATTTTTGGCTCTTGTAAACTAAAATTTGTTTCCCGTCACTGAGAAAGGAGCTTATGAGGGAGAGTTCTAAGTTTCTGACTCCATAACACTGGAAGTTTCTCCAGTAGTATTGTATGGTTCACAGAATCAGATGCCGTGCTTTGTTGTAATAGAATGCCTTCAGTAGGTAACTTTGATCCAAATGAGATTTGTATAGAAGAAAGGATGTCTTGAACTGCTTTCACTGTTGATAATTTGGACCTAAAACCATATTGAGATTCAGCCAGAATATTTTCAGATAAATGCCTGCAAATATCCTGTTGTACACAGTATTCTATTTTTGATACTCCGTAGTGCTAATTTGTCATTTTAGTTCACATGTCGTAACAACATTTTTAAAAAAAATCTCAGGGGAATTCATTTATTTATTACTCATGTTTTGCTGATTCTGTTGGGATGGATTGCCTCCAGGGATGTGGTCTGAGTAAAGTTATACATCAACAGAAGAGAAGCAAATGTTAGTTAATTGTTAATGCAGTGCACATATAAAGTTTCTATCTGCCTTGTGCTTTCTGTTTGTGACAGTTAAATGTAGCCTAGTAAATTTTAAATGTGAAGCTGTCTTGTCTTTTTTGTGGGGGGGGGGGGGGGGGGTGGTCTTCATTTTTATTAACAAGACACTGTTTGTCTTCTATTTACTTGATAGCAATAGTAACTTTTTTTTTTTTTTAAGAAAAAGGGTAATTAAGTACATCTGTAACAATATTGGTCTGTGTACAATAGATTACAATTTGTCATGCAAATTTACACTGGTACTGGCAAAGTAAGAAACAAAGAGTTTCCAACCCTGTATTCAGACTATAAGTCCACTTACAATAACATCATGTAAATCAGAATAAGTCATCAGAAATCCATCACAATAAGAGGCACATCTAAATACAAACCATTGTACTTTCTTGTTTGTCCAAGCAGAGTATCTGTAAACAGAAAAAAAAATAGTAATTGCTTCTCATTGAAAAGAGAAGTCTCTTGAGTAGCAGAGAATGGGTAAAAAACTGCTTAGCTGTTGAACAAAATCTTTCAGAGAACTACCATAATATCAATAAACACTAGTGCCGTAAAGGCACAGGTAACAATCTCTACTGGGGTGAGTGGTGGGGAAATGGAAGGGGCATGGAGTTGGGAGAGAGAGGGTGGGACAGCCACATAAAATCATTATTATCAAAGGTGAATGGATGACTTTAATTTGTTATGAGGTTTCCGGGAAATTGCAATGCACCTGTAATGAAATGACATACAAAACCATAGTGTGATCAGTTCATTGTATTGTTCCAGTTTAGGAGTCCTTATGAAACAGACATTTAAAAAATTCAGGAGGATCCCAACAGTTCAGTTTAGTCCAAATGAAAGTGGAGCAAAAATGCTCAGGAAACTTAAATGGGAATCCTTGGAAAAAATGAAATATTTCTTGGGAAACACTGTGTGTAAACTTTGAGGGCTTCTACATGAAGAAGACTGTAGAATCATTATACTGCTACCGTAGTGTTTCACACGTAGGGATCATGAAAATTACATAAGAGAGAATAGGGCACTTGCGGAGGATAAGAGTCGGCCATCCCCTTGTTTCATATGAGAATGGAACAGGAAATGAAATCAATAATGATGGTTTTATGTACACTCTTTCACGCAGTGTACAATGGCTTGTGGAGTGTGTATGTGGATGTAGATATAGATGTAGACAGCAGGAGGTTAAGCAAGATCATGCAGAGAGAGATTAAGGGATTGTTAGGAGAAATGTAGAGAGACGTAGGTACTATGCAATGGGATGATGGAAGATACAGAGTAAGAGAAAGGGAGAAATTGGAAAAGGTTCTAATGAAGGATATATGATAGCATAAAAAAGTAACAAGAGGAACGAGTGGCAGGTGTGAGAGATGCAAGGTGAAATTGAGTGGGAACAGGAGGGAACCCAGTGAGGACTCCATAACCTTATTCCCCCCACATCTGTAACAACTCTTCCATTCATTCCATCCGATTCTTCTTATCGCAACGAGCCAACCTATGGGATTTTGACCTTCGCCCCACTGATAGGTACTTAAAAACCTCTGTTCACATCAAATGCAGTGGTCACCAGCGATACCACCACTTTGACAACTGCCACCTATCCACAGCATTCTACAGAATGTGGCCAGCTGTGGACTCCACATTTTCAAGGACAAGCTCGCTCTGTCCCAGAATACTGAAAGCATCCAAAAACCAAAATTAATCTCCCAGCTGTATAGAAAATCAGATCTCCCATGCCCTATCTCCAAACACATCTATACTCTATGAGAATATGAAGATGGTACCTGTTCTTTCGGACATGTCCAAAAGAACAAATGCCATCGGTGACCGTGCAGCTCTCTAGAATAAAATGGTAATTAAATCAAGACCCTAAGCTACCGACAGTCATTGATATACATTAACGGGGACAGTTGAAAATGTGTGCCCCGACCGGGGCTCAAACTCAGGATCTCCTGCTTACATGGCAGACGCTCTGTTCGTCTGAGCCACCGAGGGCACAGAGGATAGTGTGTCTGCAGAGATTTATCCCTTGCATGCTCCCCGTGAGACCCACATTCCCAACTTAATGTCCACACACTACATTCGTAGTGCCCCTGCTCATTACACTCATTACTCGCGGCAGACAGTCTTACCGAGTCCCGTAAGAGTTTGGGCAATGTGTGTGCATTCACACAGAAGGTCAGTGGCCGGTTAGCCTTTACTATATGAAGATGGTGTCTGTTCTTTTGGACATTTCTGAAAGAACAGATACCATCAGCGACCGTGCAGCTCTCTAGAATGAAATGATAATTAAATCAAGACCCTAAGCTGCCGACAGGCGTTGATGTACATCAACGGGGACAGATGAAAATGTGTTCCCTGACTGTGGCTTGAACCCGGGATCTCCTGCTTACGTGGCAGACACATTGCCCGAACTCCTACGGGACTCGGTAAGATTGTCTGCCGCGAGTAATGAGTGTAATGGGCAGGGGCACTACGAGCGTAGTGTGTGGACATTAAGTTGGGAATGTGGGTCTCACGGGGAATGTGCAAGGGATAAATCCCTGCAGTCGCACTATTCTCTGTGCCCTCGGTGGCTCAGACGGATAGTGTGTCTGCCATGTAAGCAGGGGATCACGGGTTCAAGTCCCGGTAGGGGCACACATTTTCAACTGTCCCTGTTGATGTATATCAACACCTGTTGGCAGCTTAGGACCTTGATTTAATTATCATTTCACATCTATACTCGTCCTATATAATCTGGCCAACCATGTAGGCGTGCCTCCTTCATCAGTCAGTATAACCAAGGGCTGGAACAACTAATTCACATATGGTGCCAGAGATGATGAGAAATATCTGCCCCAGAAGCCTTCCTATCCCTCTCAGGTGTTTCAGGAACCACCTAACTTGCACAATATCATTATCCAATTGTATGTTCCTCCTTCTCTAACGTTTTTGATGCCAAGGAGTGTGTGAAGTGTGTGTGCAAACTCCCCACTTCTCTTACACGAGTTGGCTTACTTGGTAATGCGCAGCCGATCTCCTTCTCTGGATAGCTGTCTTCTGGAATCTCTACAAGCTTCTTCTCCGAAGAATGATGCTAGTCACATGAACCTTTAAGACTCTCTCTCTCTCTCTCTCTCTCTCTCTCTCTCTCTCTCTCTCTCTCTCTCTCTCTCTCTCTCTTTATGAAATAATGAGGTACTCAAAGAATACTTTTCAACAACTGTCGGTATATTTGAACTTCCACAAAGAACAAAATTTACACTTCTCGCATAAACTGACTTCATGTAAGTTACCCGTGTCATCTCACATTAGAAACAATTAAGTTACATTTACAACAGAGTTGGCTTGATAACCACAACTCTATTATATGGGAATCATACGCATGTCTCGCCTCTAGCAAGTTCAAGTTAAGTGTTTATTCACAATTCCAAATCTCAGTTGTTCTTTTCTCACTATCAATAGTCACAATTACAAACATCACAGAATAACACAGGAGTTCCTTGGTTCTTCTGTGTGCTTTTACTATGACTTCCATGGATCGCCCGAAAAGTACTTGTCGGTGCCGTTCAACCGCTGCGTCGACCTTTTGCTCACACCTGCACACACAGAAACGTGATGCACAGTAGATAGGGTTCCTTTTTCTCACTCACATCTAAAGGATCATGTGTTCGCGACAGTGGAAGGCCGAGTGGTTCTAGAATTTACGCACAAATTCTCGAAACGCTACACTTAATCATTCTATCTGAGGTAAACCCTAAAGGAACATTTGCTCATAGATATTCAACAGTAGTTTACTGTTGAATATCTATGAGCAGTAAAAACCTAACCACAAAGTTCACAGTTCTTGAAGAATAGAAAGGTACGTATGGAGAACACACTGTCATTGCTTTTACACATAGCGTAATTGTGTAACACTTATTTCACAGTTAAGTTGATGCATTGTTGTTGTTCTAACCAACACAGGTTTCTCGTCTGAAACTCGGCCATGGAGTGACCGTCTTGTGACCAAAAATCGGGACCTTATATATCATCACAATAATAGGTGCTGAAACTACACATAATTCAGTTTAATTTACAGAAATTACAATTAAAACTTAACTCATTAAATCAACTGACTACAGTAGAGTCCTGTTAATCCGAAATAATTGGGACCGGACCTTGTTTCCGATTACTGATTTGTTCGGATTAGCCGGAATTACAGTGACGAGTTTCTAGAATGAAATACACCAAGCAGATAATTAGGTACACCATGGTAAGAAATGAGAACAAGTGTGGGAACAATGGCTCACTCTCACTCCCTTCCCTTGTTGTGCATTGTTGAAACCTTTGTAGTGTCTGAGGTCAGTGCACTGCCAGTTGGCTCGCAAAGTGCTTGGGTATATTAGTTATCGATAGCTGGCACACATAACAGTTGTATTGTACTCGTTCAGGTGTAGTGGTGTACATATTTTTGTCATGAGTAAACGGAAAACATACAACGTTTACTCTCGAAGAAAAACTGAATGCTTTGAAGTGGATAGGCAATGGTGAGAATGTATCTAAACTGGCAGCAGAACTGGGTCTTGGTAAAGCAACCATTTGTGATTCGAAGAAGAACCAAATGAAGCTCAAACAGTCCTGTGCCACGTATTCGGGAAAAACACTCGAAATTCGGTAGACTTTGAAACAGTACCAGTATGATAAAGTGGATGACGCTCTTTTCCTTTGGTTTATGTACGAAAGAAAAAGGGGAACTCCTTTGAGTGGAGCACTGGTTCAGGAGAAGGCTGTTTACCTGAACAAGTTAATGACTGGTGATGAGTCTTTTAGTGCAAGTATGTATTGGTTGGACAGATTCAAAAAATGTCATGGCATCAGTCAGCTAACAATTACTGGAGGGAAGCTTTCTTCTGATTGTGACGCAGTGAAGGAATACTTGGATGAGATTGAAAAAAATGATAAAGGGAAAGTATTATCCCCAACAAATTTATAACACTGACGAAGCTGGCCTTAATTTTAGGGCACTGCCAATAAAAAGCCTGGCATCAAAAGCAGAAGACCATGCTCCTGGTTTTAAAATGTGCAAAGATCATGTGATGCTGCTGGTAATCACAAGCTGCCTTTATTGATGACTGGCAAATCTGCTAGGCCCAGAGCTTTTGAAAACTGCAACATGAAGTCCCTGCCCATATATTATCACAACCAGAAAAAAGCATGGATGGATGGTAAGCTGTTCAAAGAATGGTTTCACGGCCAGTTTGTTCCCTCAGTTTGATGGTTTTCTGAGGAAAATCATTTGTCTCTTGTGCAATCCTTTTGATTGATAAGAAGCCATCTCACCCCAGCACTGAGAAATTATGTGATGGAGAAATTGGGGTGAAGTTTTTGACGCTGAATGTTACACCACTTCTACAGTTGATGGACCAGAGCGTACTGCAAACATTAAACCTGATTTCAGAAAACAATTTTTAGGAATGCTGATCCAAGCTCATAGCATTCCTTTAGTGGACAAAATAAAAAAGACCAGTGTGAAGGAGTTGTGTATTGGGCTGCAGAGGTATGGCTGAATATTTCAGAAAATACTCTGAGAAAATCGTAGAGAAAACCGGACATCTTTTGAATTTCAGGACAACCTAGTTGAAAACGAAGAGGTAAATCTACTACAAATGATACAGACAATCCCTGGATGTGAAGAAGGTAGTGAAGGAGACGTAATGTGTGGATGGCAGTGGATAGGGCATGTGTGGAGAACCTTACTGAAGCTAATTTATTTGCTGCTGTCACTCAAGACCAGGAAGAAGTCGACTGCTGTGACAGAAGTGACAATGAGCCTGAAAGGGACAAAGGAGAGCTGGTGCCACACAGTGACACAGTGGAAGTCCTTGACCTTGCTCTACGTTATTTGGAGCAACAGCCCACTGCTACACCTGCTGATTTGATGTTAATGAGATGATGACACAACTATGCGTCATATAACAGACTGTCTTCCTTACGCCAAAAACAATGAGTTTTTGTCATCTAAAAAGTAGGGATAAAATGTATGCTGTTTGGCAGCTTTTATTTCATTGTTATGCATTGTTTAAATCTAATGTTTTCTTGCGTCTTTTTCTAATACATGTTTACTGTACTGTGTAAATTAAAATAGTGTGTATGTACAGCAGTTTACCACACAGTTTTCCAAACTTAGACTAACATTTTTCATGTTTGGATTAACCGAACGTAAGGATTACCAGGGTTCGGATTAGCGGGACTCTGCTGTACATTGAAAAATTGGTTCTTTTTAACAGTTTCTTCTACTACAAGGGTTAAGCCGAATTATTTGTTTAAATCATGAAATTAACAAATATATTTACGGGGACAATACTTTTGAAAAAGTGTTAATTACTTTGGAATAAATTAAGGGTTGGCTTTGCTAACATGTTTTCGAATAGAGTCAAATAAATACTTTAAGAATACTATTAGTTGTTCCTCCAAATGCTTATAACTAGTACAGAATTTATATTTGCTTATATGTCAACAATAGAATTCAAGTTACAAAACAATTACTGATTGCATCCTGTAACAGAAGATACTGACTAGAAATAGTCAAAATAAATGAGAAAATCAATTACATACATAAAACTAAGCACAAAGTTAGATCTGCTGTTATATTCCTTAAAACTGAGGCCCAGCCTTTCTCTTTTATGAAAATGCAGATTATATTCACGTATGTTAATGGCAATTAGTTCAAAAACAAATTTTAAGGAGGCAGATGGCAAAACGAAGGGAAGGAAAAATCTCCAGCTTGCTTCATCACACTTTGGTGTATTGTGAGAATTTTAGGAAAGTGTGGTCCATCTGTAAATAAGACCATGAATTGAATGCTTGTGAACTGTCCTTGAGTATTGCTTGAGTGTTTGGGATCCCCACCACGTTGGATTGAAGGAAGACATTAAAGCAATTAGAGGCAGATTGCTGGATTTGTTATTAGTAGGATCAATCAACAGACGAGTATTCTGGAGAAGGTTTGTAAACTCAAATGGGAATCCCTGAAGGGAAAACTATGTTCTTTTCATGAAACACTATTGAGAGAATGTTGTTGTTGTTGTTGTGGTCTTCAGTCCTGAGACTGGTTTGATGCAGCTCTCCATGCTACTCTATCCTGTGCAAGCTTCTTCATCTCCCAGTACCTACTGCAACCTACATCCTTCAGAATCTGCTTAGTGTATTCATCTCTTGGTCTCCCTCTACGATTTTTACCCTCCACGCTGCCCTCCAATACTAAATTGGTGATCCCTTGATGCCTCAGAACATGTCCTACCAACCGATCCCTTCTTCTGGTCAAGTTGTGCCACAAACTCCTCTTCTACCCAACCCTACTCAATACTTCCTCATTAGTTATGTGATCTACCCATCTAATCTTCAGCATTCTTCTGTAGCACCACATTTCGAAAGCTTCTATTCTCTTCTTGTCTAAACTATTTATTGTCCACGTTTCACTTCCATACATGGCTACACTCCATACAAATACTTTCAGAAACGACTTCCTGACATTTAAATCTATACTGGATGTTAACAAATTTTTCTTCTTCAGAAACGCTTTCCTTGCCATTGCCAGTCTACGTTTTATATCCTCTCTACTTCGACCATCATCAGTTATTTTGCTCCCAAAATAGCAAAACTCCTTTACTACTTTAAGTGTCTCATTTCCTAATCTAATTCCCTCAGCATCACCCGACTTAATTCGACTACATTCCATTATCCTCGTTTAACTTTTGTTGATGTTCATCTTATACCCTCCTATCAAGACACTGTCCATTCCGTTCAACTGCTCTTCCAAGTCCTTTGCTGTCTCTGACAGAATTACAATGCCATCGGCGAACCTCAAGGTTTTTATTTCTTCTCCATGGATTTTAATACCTACTCCGAACTTTTCTTTTGTTTCCTTTATCGCTTGCTCAATATACAGATTGAATAACATTGGGGATAGGCTACAACCCTGTCTCACTCCCTTCCCAACCACTGCTTCCCTTTCATACCCCTCGACTCTTATAACTGCCATCTGCTTTCTGTACAAATTGTAAATAGCCTTTCGCTCCCTGTATTTTACCCCTGCCACCTTCAGAATTTGAAAGAGAGTATTCCAATCAACATTGTCAAAAGCTTTCTCCAAGTCTACAAATGCTAGAAACGTAGGTTTGCCTTTCCTTAACCTTTCTTCTAAGATAAGTCGTAGGGTTAGTATTGCCTCATGTGTTCCAACATTTCTACGGAATCCAAACTGATCTTCCCCGAGGTCGGCTTCTATCAGTTTTTCATTCGTCTGTAAAGAACTCGCGTTAGTATTTTGCAGCTGTGGCTTATTAAACTGATAGTTCGGTAATTTTCACATCTGTCAACACCTGCTTTCTTTGGGATTGGAATTATTATATTCTTCTTGAAGTCTGAGGGTATTTCACCTGTCTCATACATCTTGCTCACTAGGCGGTAGAGTTCTGTCAGGACTGGCTCTCCCAAGGCTGTCAGTAGTTCTAATGGAATGTTGTCTACTCCGGGGGCCCTGTTTCGACTCGGGTCTTTCAGTGTTCTGTCAAACTCTTCACGCAGTATCATATCTCCCATTTCATCTTCATCTACACCCTCTTCCATTTCCATAATATTGTCCTCAAGTACGTCACCATTGTATAGACCCTCTATATACTCCTTCCACCTTTCTGCTTTCCCTTCTTTGCTTTGAACTGGGTTTCCATCAAGGCCCTTGATATTCATGCAAGTGGTTCTCCTTTCTCCAAAGGTCTCCCCAATTTTCCTGTAAGCAGTATCTATCTAACCCCTAGTGAGATAAGCCTCTACATCCTTACATTTGTCCTCTAGCCATCCCTGCTTAGCCATTTTGCACTTCCTGTCGATCTCATTTTTGAGACGTTTGTATTCCTTTTTGCCTGCTTCATTTACTGCATTTTTATATTTTCTCCTTTCATCAATTAAATTCAATATATCTTCTGTTACCCAAGGGTTTCTACTAGCCCTCGTCTTTTTACCTATTTGATCCTCTGCTGCCTTCACTATTTCATCCCTCAAAGCTACCCATTCTTCTTCTACTGTATTTCTTTCCCCCAGTCCTGTCAATTGTTCCCTTATGCTCTCACTGAAACTCTGTACAACCTCTGGTTTTTTCAGTTTATCCAGGTCCCATCTCCTTAAATTCCCACCTTTTTGCAGTTTCTTCAGTTTTAGTCTACAGTTCATAACCAATAGATTGTGGTCAGAGTCCACATCTGCCCCTGGAAATGTCGTACAATTTAAAACCTGGTTCCTAAACCTCTGTCTTACCATTATATAATCTATCTGATACCTTTTAGTATCTCCAGGGTTCTTCCATGCATACAACCTTCTTTCATGATTCTTGAACCAAGTGTTGGCTATGATTAAGTTATGCTCTGCGCAAAAATCTACCAGGCGGCTTCCTCTTTCATTTCTTAGCCCCAATCCATATTCACCTACTATGTATCCTTTTCTCCCTTTTCCTACAGACGAATTCCAGTCACTCAGTCTGTGTGGTTAAGTGTGTGGAAATAATGCGATATTATTCAACATGGAAATATACTTGGATGTCATAGAGAAATAAGTAAATCTATTTCCCACTCTTTGTTTGGCTATGAAAACTCTGACAGAAATCCATTGTGTGATTTCTATTGAATCTTTATTTTGCTTCAGTCAGAGATTTGAGCAAAAATGTTTTTTCAGTTGTGGCGCTACCTTTGATCAGTTTATTACGTACATACCCTCAGAGTAATTTCTTCACATTCCTGTTTCACTTTTTGTTTTATTTTCACTGTTTTTCAGTTAGTTCCTATCTTGTTGATAGAAGAGTTGATTCTTTTCTGGAAAGTACCTACATTTTAATGCTCTGATGACTTTTTATTTAAAATCTACAGTACTGCATATAATGTCATTTAACATCTGACTCCATCGCCCCTTTTCATCACAATTATGAATGACCTCGAGAAAGTGCCACTTGATGCTAAGTAATATTTTCTCTGGGTTTTGCATGATATTCTGTTTCTGTATATAAAACAGGGTTTAGGTTGATTTAATTTGCTTCCGTAAGTAAATTTCTTAGAACATCAGTTTTCAAAGTACTCTGTGACTAGTTACAGAATATATTATATTTTCTTATTAACATCAAGGGTGTTGTGCATATCTTTCCATGTGATGTTAAAGAAGAATACTAAAGTCAAGGTGGATTGATCAGGTAACCGAGAAGAGGTACTGAATCAAACTGGGAAGAAAAGAAATCTAAGGCACAATTGTCTAGAACGAGAAATTAATTGAAAGGAACTATCCTGAGAGATCAACAAATTGTCAATTTGGTAATGTAGGAGAGTGTCTGTCTGTGTGTGTGAGAGAGAGAGAGAGAGAGAGAGAGAGACGGGGGGGGGGGGGGGGGGGTACAAATTGTAGAGGAAGACCAAGGCTTGACTATAATAAGCAGATTCAAATGGACATGTGGAGAAGAGGAGGCTTGTACAGGTAGACTATCATGATGAGCTGCATCAGTTCAGACTGAAGATTCACAACAACAATGTACCTATGATCAAATGATATTAAGAAACAGAAATTACACTGACATGATTTGTATCTGGTAGTTCATCTAAACTAGTTAGAAGTTAATTGATTTTATTTTTAACCCTATAATACTTTATGCAATAAGTTTACTTTAAGCACCTTTTTAGCATCACAAGTTCCAGGTTCAAAATTTTTCAGTTGTATTTACATTTTTTAATACTGATAATCTAAAATATGAGTTTACCCTAAAAAATTTGCAGCCCTCACACCAGTGATAATAGGGTTACTCCTATGAGTGGCAAATTCCCTGAAAGATTCTGCTATCAGTGAGACCAACTTCCTTTCCTCAATTCTATAGAAATCTAGGCCACACCTCATACAACCCCAACCCAACTTACCTTCCAATAGCACCAACTGACACTCGTAACTGACTGATATAGCTGTTGAACTGGGGCCAGTCATAATGTCTCAAAACATTAGTATCATCTGTTGCTGAAGCTATCTCTTAATAAGTCAGTCTTAATGCTCTACCCCTGTCCGCCCCCCATAGCTGTCTGGTCAGCGTGACGGAATGTCAATCGTAAGGGCCCGGGTTCGATTCCCGGCTGGGTCGGAGATTTTCTCTGCTCAGGGACTGGGTGTTGTGTTGTCCTAATCATCATCATCTCGTCCCCATCAACGTGCAAGTCGCCGAAGTGGCATCAAATCGAAAGACTTGCACCAGGCGAACGGTCTACCCGGCGGGAGGCCCTAGTCACACGACATTATTATAATACTGTACCCCTGATACATGTCAACACTGTTTCCTCCTCTACTTGCTATCACAGCATAGTTCTCTTCTCCAACATCTTTCCACAAATAATCTCTCATTGGTATCCACTTGGCTGAGGTACACATTTTTCTCAGAGAAGTTTGTGGTCTTGTACTTGTTTTCTAATTCTTAATGCAGCAGTTGGCCCACAACCTCTCCCATCACTACTATCTAAGAGCAAGACTTGCCTCCTCTTTTCTACTTTATCTGAACCATCGGCCTATTGAAAGGCCTTTTGTGCTTTGTCTTCTACACCTTCATGTATTGGAGACTCTTAGTTCTGTAACTGGAGTAGTAAGGCAAAGTTATTTTCTCTGCCAATAACTAAACTGCCAGAAACTGTCCTCTTCCATTGGCCCCTGTTTCCAAATACTGCTTCCTGGTTCTTGTTCTCCTTCATCACCTCTTAACCTTTCTAGCTCCTTCTTAGGACTGTCAAGCTTAATCTTAAGTGGTCTAACCTCTACTTTTCCCATTAAGCTATCAACTTGTATCAGTGCATAGACATCTTAATACCATGTAGGTGTATCTCACATATCACTGTTTCCCACGCCATTGCATCCCCCCCTCCCCCCTGCCCCTCCCACAGTGAATACATCTATAACAACAACTGCACTGCCCTGCAGAACTATCTTTCCTATGGAAGCTCAAATATTATTCTTTCCCGCATAAATGTTTCACAGATCTCTTTGTCGCATCATATTTGTATTCAGTTTCAAGCTGTTGATAACTTCCACCACCACCACCATCATCGTCAGAAGATATCAGTGGCTAATTAAGAACTGTATATTGTTGGCCATATTACATCATGGAGACATGACAAAGTCATATAACCTCCATATGCTACCAGAGATTATGCCAATGTCTTCTGAAGAACATTGGTAAGATACTAATTAGGTTATATCATAAATGACTCAGCCGATTTCTATATTGCCTTTTAGTGTGTAGCATCAGTTTCCATGCAACTCTAATGTTGTAACCACTGTCCCATTTAGTGCTGTCATTATTCATTTTGATTATATTGTCTTCATTGATGACAGAACCCCAGTATTAGGTATATGCATTGGATAATATTTCCATTTCATCAAACATAATCGTATGTTTGTTCGTGAGTCTTTGTATGGCAATAGCAGATTTGTCATTATTGTAATATTTAATATGGCATCAGTGTTAGGAATTCTGATACCAAGGCTGTATGTTACTAGGTGCAGCATCTCTTTAACTTTATTGGGTGGTCAGATAACTGACCGAGTACTGAGTCTGACCAGGACTCTACCTATTTTGTTTGTTGTAGCTCCGAAGAAAGGAAGTAATGCTGTAGGCTGATCAACTTCTAATAATTGAGATGTGTGTTTTTGTATCTTAGAGGTGGATAATTTAAAATCTCGATTTCCATAGCCATTCTGCCATATTACTGCAATGTGGCAGGGTGGGATAACACTTAGTGAATTGAACAGTACCAAGTTAGTTTGTGTATTCAATCCCACAGTCATGTTCTCTGCTTGCATATTGTGTGTATGTACTTTCCATTTATCCACATGTTTACTTCAGTGAGAGCTTTATCTTCACCTTTGTTTGATGTTTATGCAACTTTCAGCTAATTATTCAGTTTTATTATGCAAGCTAGTAGTTGAAAGAACATTCTTGCAATTATAAAGTAGTCAATAGTTCTGGAATCAAGCCTAATGTTTTGTCATGCCAGAAGTTGTATGTGCAACAGCACACACTTTGTACACAACCACAAAAATTATGATAATAAAATTTTCAGATTAATTAAGCTGTAATTGAAACATGTGTAGGAAACATTGTTAAGAAATGTAAAACAAAATAATTTCACATAAAAGTTGCAATGTACTCTGTATTTTAATTATGACAGAACATTTCTACAATATACAATATAATATATGTAACTTTTTGCAAAGATATAACTTTTAATTGTAAATAAATCAATGTTATACATTCAGTAATGTAAAATTAATAGCAGGCAGTTGTAATAAAAGTGCAGCAACTCACGGAAGTCCAGTGTGGGCTGCAATTATCATACAGCAGCAAAACTTGATAGATATGCTAATGCGATAATGCGGAACAGATTTACACTGGAAACAAACTAGTTCCAGTTGTGGCCACCAGGTGTAAATCTGGCACTGTACAGTTTTTGTATGATGGTGTGACATCCTCACCATCATTTGACAAGTCATAACATTAACGAACAGTATAGTTATTGAGAAGAGAGACTGTGTGCTGTTAGTGAAACTGTTCTATGTGAATGGTAGCAATTACAGTGCCTTATTTAGAGAGTATAGCTGACTGAAAGGTATCAGGAGAGACTCCATATAAAAAAATGGTTTAAAGAAGCTGACAATGAAATTTGAAACACAGTTGAACTTGGTCTTGCACCTGGATGAGGAGGACATCCTAAACAGGTGGAACTTGTTGACAAGGGTCTATTTTACACTGGTACCTGTACAAGATCCAGATGGCGCATCAACTGGAACCTCATGTTCCACAGCAATGTTATGAATTTGCTCTTTGGCTTCCATCACAGATCAAGTGGCTGCGCAATATTCTATGGAATGACGAGGCACATTTTACCCTACAAAGTACAGTGATAACACAGAATTCGTGAACGAGGGATACTGTTAAACCATGTGTTATGCATGAAGAGCCATTATACTGATCATACGGGACGGTGGAGTGTGGTTGTAGATTGTATTTTATGTCCTGTTGTCCACATAGCAGCTTATGCGTAAGATATTGGACAAGTCAAGTTATAAATATACAGGCTGAAAGTCATTTCGAGGCATACATATTTAAGCTTACAATAATACACTTAACACATAAGTATTTATATAACACATTTCATAAATTTAAATATTCTTCAATGGAATAAAAGCAGTGATGCTGTAAATATGACTTTAGAGATTTTCCAAATGTATTGACCTCAGTGATAGCTTTTATATTTTCAGGAAGTTTGTTATAAAGCTTAACTCCCATGTGAAAAGTACCTTTTTGGCACAGTGCTGTGCTGATTTGAGTCATATGTAAGTTTCTGTTTTGTCTGGTAAAGTGCTCATGTATATCACAGTTTTTTTGCAGTCTCCGGTCCTTGCCTATTACATTTAATTTAAAGAACAAAAGGGTTTCCATAATGTATACACATGGTAATGGAGGAATACCAGATTTCTTAAACAGGGGTTTACAGGAGTCTCTAGGCTTGCACCGAAACAAGATTCTAATGGCCCTTTTTTGTAGTTTAAAAGTGCTATTAGCTGTTTTAGAGTTTCCCCAGAAGGTGACCCCATATCTAAGACGAGAATGAAAGTACGCATGATATGCATTCAATACTGTTTTCTCACTACAGCATGATTTCAATGAACAAAGAAGGTAACATGTTTTGCTCAGTTCTGCATTGAGATATTCAATATGCTTATTCCATCTGATGTTACTCTGCAGCCAAAGTCCTAGGAATTTGGTTTCAGTACTGTTACCAACTGGTTCGTCATTGATAGAGACTGATGGGATAAACATGTCCTTGTTAGGAACATTGTGGAATTTTAGAGCAACGGTTTTCTTACTGTTTATTACAAGCTGATTACTCTGTGCCCAGCTGCTAAGTTGTTTCATGACCGTGTTTACTGTCTGCTGTAACTGTTCATCGTCGTCTCCTTTTAGTAGAATCGTGGTGTCATCTGCAAATATGATTGTTTTGTGTGCATCAACATTTAAGCTTAGATCATTTATGTACAGAAGAAACAGAAGGGGTCCCAATACTGATCCTTGGGGTACACCACAGGTTCACAAGCACCTTTATCCTCGGTCTGTTCTTTGAAGAGAATACACCCAGAGGACCTGTCAGATGCACCGTGGCACCTGCACATTATCAAGGCCTCCTTGTACAGCAACATAATTCCTGTTTGGAGGAGTTCAACTTTGTGGAAACCATTGCTTCCATGCAAGATGGGGCAACACCTCATGTCGCTTGCACAGTGAAATATCTGCTTAACGTAACCTTCCACAAATATGTTATCTCCAGAGGTTTTCTTGATGCATGTTCTGCAAGATCACCTGGTCTGAATCCATGTGTGAATTGACTGAGTACTGGGGATATCTAAAAGAATGCTTTTACCAGAGACACGTTTGGTCTCTACATGATCTGAAGGCCAGTATACAGGATCACATTGCTCAGATTTCAGTGGAACTGCTGGTTGATCACATCATTTTACAGATGCAGCATGTCATCAAAGTTTCCAGTGCTCCTACTGAACAAAGTGTGTAAGTGGCGGTTAATAATAAGATCAGTATTATGACTTTCTCATTCGTTTGACCTTCTCTGCCCACATCCAGTTCCTAATCCATTACACATAGAAACATTTCTATACATCTTTCTTGCATTCACAGTGCCAGATGTGACTTGGTGGCCAAAATTGAAACTAATTTGTTTTACACTGTAAATTGGTTCTGCATTAACGCATAGAGTACGATAATTACAGACCACGCTGAACTGCTGTGAGTAGCTGTACTTTAATTATAACCACTTGGTACATGATCATTAAAAAATTATTTAAGATAGCATGTAACTTGTTTGGTGTGTGCCAGTCAGTACAATGTTTATGAAGAATTTTGTAATTTTTTGGTTTTGTTAATATACTGAAAGCTGAAACCGAGTTCTTTGCTGTGTTATTTTGTTGTCAGAGTGCTACCTTCTCGTTCTGACATGCAAGTATTGTTCCCAGTTAAAAAGGTTTTATATGCTGCAAAGTAAAAAATTGAGCTACAATCTGAAGATAATGGAGTAAAGTCAAACTTAAGTTGAATCCAATGTAACAGGATTATATATGGTGGAGTTCACTGGGATAAGTTGAAAATCTTGGAACCATCACTCATTTCCTACTTAAGTTTCAGATTCTTATCAGTTGCAAAGACCTAAAACTTATCTTCACAAGGATTATTGAATTTATTTTTGAAGTCAAAAATTATACTGCCAGCAAAAAGGGTGGATGCACGGAAGACAAAAAGTGGAACAAAATGATGTTTGCACATCAAACTGAGTTCTAAGCACCAGACAAGATAGAAGATAAGTACATCGCTGTAATTGTTTCAGTTCTGTAGTGACCATAATGCAGTGAGTAGGTCATGTGAAGCTCTTTTTTAATTTTTATTTATTTATTTTTTAAAGTCTTCTACTGAATGGTAAATTACATCATAATGATCAAGCAAGAGTTGCTTTTAGACACTGAACTAGGAAATGATTAAGGATAGTTGCAGAGCTTTAGATCATCATCTTTAAGTGGAAATGTGTGATGTAGTGGTTCATCTCCAGGATAAGACTGTAATACAGTTTGTGGGAATGTGATGGGTTACTATCCCGAAATCAAACACTTCCATTTTATATTTCAATACAGATGTATTTTTAAGTACAAGCATCTACACCTGTATATACAAGTCACATAAATAGACTGAATCATCACAATACTTTATGTCCAAAGAACTCAGAACTCACAAGCAGAGAGAGAGTCCTCATTTGTGGGTAGATGCTTATATCAACACATCAACACCACACATCTCCCCCCCCCCTCCCCCCCTCGCCCCCTCTAACGGTTTCGGCGACGACAAGACTTCACACTTCTCTTACTTCAGTTGACTTACTTGAAATGTTTAGCCAATCCTCTTCTCTGGATATGCTGCTGCGTCAGTCTCCATAACTTCTCCAAAGAAATAATGCTGGTTAGAGGACCCAAAAAATTACTCTCTCTCTCACATGAAATAACTCGGTTCTCTCATGCTTTCAGTTCAGCTCAGGTGTATTTTCCTTTCCACAAGTATCATATAAGCATACAAACTCTTGCAAGTCAACTACACCAATACCCATTAGATACAATCAAATATAATCACAATTGCAACCAAATAATTTATAGACGTCCCAGGTGTCTTGCTTCGTTTAGAGTTAAGACATGAAATAAGTTAAAAGTCTATAGTCAAATGTTTGCTTTTCTTTTCTTTTTTTTCCCCCAACAATCATATTCACTAACACAGCAAATTATAGCATTTAATTACTCCGTGTCCTCTCACACAGCGTCTGTGGCTCTTGCGGCAAACATTGTCGGCATCGTTCGACTGCCCTGCATATCGACTTCTCATTATAAACTTCCAACGTGCATACAGAAACCGGCGGTGCAGTAGATATGTTTCCACTCTCTTACTTACTTTTAAAATATTGGTTGTTCGAGACAGTGGAAGGCCGAGTGTTTCCAGAATTTGCACCAAAATTCTCGAGTCACTACATATCCCTCCCCTTTGCTCGAACACGCGATATTTTATACATATTCATTATGTTCTTTAATATCTCATATAATGCTAATTTACATTTTAATTAGTATACATTATATTTCTTTTAGTAATCGTGTCTTAATATCTAGCTCTTCTTTATTCGTTTTGGTAATAACTATCTGAGCATTTCACCTAATGTTGGAGTTAGAACTGTTATATTTAGGAATCGTGCAGACAACATTCTTGATTTCCAATCACAAACTCCAGGTGTCATAGGCACTTAATTATTTCTTTCTTCATTCTAATTCTCTGTACTATTTTTTCATTACCTACAGTAGCTTGTAGTCTGGAGGAACTCTGGGCAAATGAAATTGTTCTTCCCGACACTCATAAACATAAAACGTAATAATGCTAGTGGAATAGAGAATTCAAATTTACCAGAATAATTCCTACAAAATGTGTGACTTCTGCCAAAATACTGTCCTTTTCCCTTTAGGAACAGCACCTATACCTTACATACGGGTTGATCCTATGAGTGCAATTCCTCCTCCTGTTTCAGTAGGTTCGCCCCTCTTAATTCCTATTTTCCTCTGGTACAGGTCAGTCCCCTTCTTGGTGCCCCTATCCACACAGTATAGGTCAGCCTTTCTCAGGTCTGCCTATCTGCCCTTTATATCCAATAATTGCTGGGTGCGCCCCCCCCCCCCCCCCCCTTATCATTCCTGAGTAGGACTCTTGGTTCATTTCCCAAGTATACATCTTTATGTACACTACAATTAAATATCCTCTGGAAAATAAAATCTATTTCACACTTAAGAGTCACTTACCAATACTTCACTTAATCCCCTATAGTCCTCCACTACTCTTCCACTTCTAAGATTCCAGTAGAGACCACATTTATATACACTATTCAATATATCATACATTTACTTATGCTATACATGTCGCACTATCCTATAAATCATCAGAACAAATGTTCGACTGACATTCCTGAATAATTATCACAATTAGTTCCTCCTTGGCTTACGCTCATTAATTCCTCCTTGACTTATGCTAGTTTCTTTCACCTACCTAGACAATGTAGAGCCGTCATAGTGAACGACAATGTGCGCATATTACCCTAAAGTGTCAGTATATAATCATGTGTGCGATGTAGAACCGTCACAGTAAACGACAATGTGTGCTTCCTTTCGCGATTTACACATTCCTTTTCCCATACAACACTTGACGGTTCTCCCCTTTTGACTTGTAAGATTATTGTTTGCGTAATTGTATTTTTTGTGTGTATGCGTAAGTGTATTTGTGTCACCTGATTCTTCGACCTACTTATATAAAATAAGTTGAAGGTTATTAGAAACCACAGAAAATGAGAAGGACTTCTTCGATAGAAGTATATGAATATGTAAAGAGGGAAAGATAGATAAGTACTCAAATGAGAAGTAAGAAAGGAAAAAGTAGAAATGGTTGCTAAGATTGAAGAAGAGAAAGAAGATAGCCCCAAGACAGGAAACACTTCCCAACCCCTTTCCCCAGGATCACTACCTCACCGGTACTTGAGTGAGAAGCCGGAGGAGGTATGGCGATAATTGTCTCCTGCAGAATAGACATTCTCACCTTCACCCTTGAGGTCCCCAAGGAAAAATCTTAGCGACACCTATGGAATGGGAAATGGTGAAGAATCATTCACACTTGTTTGCGAGTGTCGTTTGGGAGGTGTGGTGTGTTTGCTGTGTTAGCCATACCCACCCCTCCAAAAGCTAATATAAACCCTCCCCTATACATCACATCTCATTAAAAAAAAAAAAAAAAAAAAAACATTGTGCATTATGTAAAAAATTATGTCTCATATTACCACAATTATGTAATGATTCATACAGAATCATATTTTCTTTTGATCTAATATTCTTTACAGTTTATTAATCTGCACCCAGGTTTGCATAAACCAACTGGATAAGAGATTACTTTGAAAGAAGAGCTTAGGCAAAAATAAGATCTAACTATACGTGGATGGCAGAAGAGACTGGTTACGTGGAGAGCGTCAGCTGCTGTTGGCTTTACAATTGAGACCACCGCTGACTAGAGCTGCGTGTGAAGGCGACTTAACAAGCACAATCCTCTAACAACTGAGGACGACTTCTCCTAATGGTGGATGATAGGATAGTATAAGAAGTAGAGTGATAGCGTAAGAAGTAGGGGGATAGTGTAAGAAGTTGGGGGAATTTGGTGCAGGAAAATTTTATTGCAGAAGAAATACATAAAACAACTAGGGATTCAATGGTCGTCACTCCGGCCGTTAACACACAACATTAATGTCCATGGGAGAGACAGATGTGACTCTGCCCGGATTCCTTGGATCTCAATTAACCTCACTCGATTACTTACGGACCAATACTTCTCGTTAAATTTTGTATGAAAGCCTCCCCACAACAAAACAATTAGCACTTTACTAGGAAACACAACAACAAAACAATTCCCACTTTACTAGGAAACACAACATTAAGTAAAGTTATTCTATTTTCTACTCTGTCATGGACAAGTTTGAATTCTTCCCACAAGTCATCTATAACATTGCTTTTATCATTAAGTTTGGAAAAGCAACAATCAAAACTTTTCCGGAGATTATCCTCGCGGCAACTTTTCGATCAATTATTTCCTCTACCTGTTCCTCCAGATGTTGCTAGTTTCTCTTGAAAATTCCTTTCCACATTATCCACTTGAGTGTTAACGCCTGCAATTTGCAATTGGACTATAGGAATTAGCTTGTCCTGCTTCACAAAACTTTGCTTTAAAGTGTATAGTCTCTGCTTTACCGCATCAAATGTAACATTACATATACTTTGAAATGATCCTAATTTTTTGCTAAATTCAGAACCTACATTATTACATTTGTCTTTAATATCAAATTCTAGTTTTTTAGCTAAGTCTTGAAATTGGTTACTCTGGGTCTGACTAAAGGCAGTGAACAGATGGTTTACATGGATAGTCAGAGAATTACTTAATTCATTCTTTAAATCTAACTGCAAACTCACCACTTTATCATTTAAGGCATTGAACTTAGCATTTAAAACCCCACGCTGTTCTTCTAGTTTTTCCACTTAAAGTAGCACTTAGTTCCTTTCTTATAGCAGCTGAATCCACCCTCTGTTCGTCTAATCTATCATTTAACTGAGTGTTTACTGAATCTAACTTAAGACTTACTTCTTGTATTAAAGTAGCTGAATTTGCACTCTGCGCATCTAATTTTTCACTTAAAGTTGCAATTTGAGGATTTGCAGCTGCACTTTGGTCATCTAATCTAGCATTTAGTTGAGTATTCAATGAGTATAATTTAAGACTTAGTGCTTTAATTAAATTTGCTACCTCAGTCCAGTCTGTCATTTCTTTTGTCACTGTTTTGGCCATGGCTGGATCTGATGTGTCCCCATTTTTTTGAGTAGTATCCATATTTTTCTTACTGTTAGATCGTGTTATCATTTAAAAAAATTCACCTCCAAGTATAATAACTATACTAAGAGGCTATTATTGAACAGTGTTCTTAACTTCACACTCAATTAATTATCTTTTGCTCACACGGTGTAGAGTATTAGGCTCCGTTGGTGAGCAGGTGTGGAATCAGTGCTGGTGAACAGAACAAGCGCCGGCAGCATTGAAGGTTGGTTTCAGCGTCGGTGTCGGTGAACGGATTTATAGTCAGCACTGGTGAGCAGCAGCTGGCATTGTTGGCGTCGGTTGCTGGTTATGTGGTCCACGCCCCTGCAATGTGTGTGAGGGCCGCTTACTCTTGACATGGGATCTTCGTCGTCAAATAGATCTCGTCGTAACTCTTCTTAGTCTAAACTGTTGAGATTTTCCTTGCGTCTTTTCTTGTATGATATTTATTAATATTAACCCCTTTTTACTGTTTATGCAGAATCCAATGCTGCAAAACAATTTCCCTGCCTTGTTACTATTGGTTGCTGTAGCTACTCACAATATATTTTTATCTTGATTTCGTTTCAAAATTCCTCTTCCTTCGAGTCCTGATCACATCGGTTGCCATGTTCTAATGGTTTTGGTGACAAGAGAAGCAGTGCAAAACTGGATTGCGAACTTCACACTTCTCTTACTACAGTTGACTTACTTGAAATGTTTAGCCGATCCTCTTCTCTGGATATGCGGCTGCGTCGATCTCCAGAACTTCTTCTCTGAAGAAATAATGCTGATTAGAGGAACCAAAAAATTACCAGTAACACTGGGCATAAGACCCCAGTTGGAGAATCGCACCAGGACTTGTCGACAATGCCGGGGAATTGTGCCTTGGTGAACACGAGCGATGTGGTCGGGTCTGCAACGAGTGCTCGGATGCTCTCGTCTGTTGCCTGAAGAGTAGTTAGATTAGACAAATCGATGATGTTGGAACTGCATTAATGTGTGAGAAAAAATCGGCAGTGATATTATCCGCTCCTTTGATATAGCGGACATCTGTCGTAAACAGAGACACCAAATCGAAATGGCAGAAACGACGAGGGGGTGGTTCTTCCAGAGGGTTTCAAAAGGTATCTGTGAGTGGTTTTGTCGTCCGTGAGGATACAGAACGTGCATCCCTCAATGTCGGGGCATAAATGTTTAACAGCCTCGTAGATGGCCAGGAACTCCGTGTCGAAGGTGGATATTTCTACTATGCGGCAGACAGTTTTTTAGAGAAGAAGTGCCAGGGTGAGATGTTGTCACTGGAATGTTGTTGAAGAACAGCTCCCACTGTTGTGTCACTAGTGTCCGAAGTAATGAATAGTTTGGCTGAGGGGTCCGGGTGGGCCAGGGAAACCTTTAGCGCCGCGAAGGCTTCGAGAATGGGGTCGGTCCAACGGATGGGTCGGAGTACTGAGGTTTGTTTGCCTAACAGTGTGTCCGTGAGAGGAGCTTGTACTGCAGCCGATGAGGGCAAGTGATGATGGTAGTAGTTGATGATGCCGAGGAATTGGTGCAGGTCTTTGTAAGCCAAAGGGCGTGACATAAACGATATGGTCTGCGCATGAGCTTTTGGAGGTTGTATGCCATCGACAGATACTGTGTAGCCAAGGAAGGTTACAGACGTCAGCCATAAGTGTAACTTAATCTTTGTTGACTTCTATACCGTTTGACTCTAAGGTCTTCAGTACCGTGCATAAGTGATGCTCATGCTCCTCGGCTGTCTTACTGAAAACGAGTGTGACATCCAGGTACGCAAAACAAAAGTTGAACTTTTGTAGGATGGAGTCAATAAATTGTTGCAACATCTGAGCAGCATTTTTAAGGCCGAATGTCATGTAATGATACTGCAACAAACCTAGTAGTGTGATAATTGCAGTCTTGGGTATATCCTCCTGTGCCACGGGTATCTGGTGGTAGGTGCACTTACAATCAATTACATTGAAGATGGAAGTGCCCGATAACATGTGTATGAAGTCTTTGATGTTCAGTACTGGGTAATTGTCTATTATGGTTCTCACATTTAAATGCCTGTAGTCCCCAAACGTGTGAAATGAGCTGTCATGTTTGGTAGTGAGGTGAATAGGTGACAACGAATTACTGTCCGACAGCTGTAGTGTGCCTGCAGCTAACAGATCATTAATTTGTTGTCATGCCACACGTAATTTAATAGAGTTGAGACGTCTGACTTTATGTCAGATAGGATGGCCTTCAATAGTTACTATCGTATGCACTGTCTCATCCGTGATGGAGAACACTGAATGCTGCACATGAGGGGGGTCCTGGTTAACAAATGTGGCAAACATTTAATTGTCACTAGTATGCACGGAAGCCTGTGTGGGCGTGAGCAGTGCTGGGTGAGTGTGAGAAACTGAGGTGTCCTCTGAGTCACGTGGCTGGTTTGAGGGAGAGGGAGATTGTTTATCAACACAAGGCATGTCAATCTGCATGGAGGAGGTGGGCACGTCACATGTAAGAGGGCGGGGTTGGTGTTCAGGCACACTGACCAGTACACGCGACACAAGGAGGGACAGGCACGATGTGGGTGGTGTGTCTGCTGCAGAAACTGGCTCGCCACACACAAAATGTTTCATAGGACTGACCCGAGAAGCAGCCAGACTGGAGTTGGTGGAAGGAACTTGTCCTGTCGCTGGTGTTGTGACTTGCAGGTTCTGCAGCTGAACGTGGGCAGAGAGAAGCTTGCTGGAGGTGCGCAAAATGCAGTGTTAGAGCTCATCGTTCTCCTGACAGACTCATTACAGACTCGCACTCAGACAGTAAAATGTTCACACTCCTCAGAATGTCACATGTGAGGGCAGAACACTCACACACCAAACTATTCGCCACAAGAACATTTGAGTGGGAAAGTGAAAGGCGGGCGTACTGTATGTGTGTGTTCGCAGGGTGGTGCAGTACCGTGCCCAGAATGACATTCAGAGAAAGTTTGCGGTGTGACAAGAAATCCATTCATAGGATCGGCTCGTCTATGTCAGCTATGTAAAAAGTCCAGGGAAAACACAAGGATTGTGATAGGTGAACTTCAGCTTTGACTGAGCCTGAAGTTTTTAGGGTCAAAGTGTTGATTGCTCGGAGTAGCAAAATCGACGGAGAAGACGCTGGCAGAGCCATCGATGAAGGGATTATAGATACGTCCGTGCTTGTATCGACCAAAAGACTGAGTTTCGAAGAAATGTCTGTTACTTACAATCGGCCGTTGGGAAAAATTGGGGAGTGTACGAACTGATCCCCCACAGGTTTCGGCTTCTACTGTGACCTGCGAACATCTTTTGGGTGCTGGCATTGTGATCTACACTTCCGTGCTGTGTTGTCGAAGTCCTAGTGATACCAGCAGTATGGGTGAGCTGTATGTGGCGGAGGTGGAGACTTAGCAAGAGGGGTCAGCTTGTCGTCATCGATTGCTTCGGGTAGGCATACTGGCACATACGGGGTGTGCGCAATCGAGGAATGTTTGGAGAGTGGGGAGTGTGAGCGCAGGCTGCCAGGCGTCATGGAGGATGGAGCAGTTTAGCGGGCCCTGCCCCTGCGCCTGCCAGCAAAAGGGCGAATCTCCGGTGCAGGCATACCAACCTGTGTCAGAGAATGCGGAGTTTCGCGCTGTCACAAGAGAGAGCACAACTGATAGGCAATGCGTAAGTGTGATCCCATTGACTTGAAGGAATGTGGTAGCAGGTGTATCTGGAGATTGGTGGGTTGCTTAGCAGACCACAATATCCAGCATAGTTTGCTCATTGGCCAACAACCATAGGAGGCACCAGAGTTGCGACCGTGTCCGGTACCCTCACTGTTCTTCGTATAAAATTTTTAGGATGAGCTGCTGGGGGTAACAGGCAAGGCACTCAATAATTGTCTTCTTGGCGAAGTCATACTTTGGAGTTGATAACAGAGAGAAGAGCAGGACACAGATCAGGTCCGAGTTGTCGTGAAGGTGTGTCATGAGGCACAGAAACCTGGAATTGTCATTGGAAACATGACGTAGCTCGAAAATGTGCTCTACCAAAGTGAACCACGACACAGGGTTGTCTTCTGACAGCGGTGGTAACTTTAGTAGGTGTCCACGGGGAGTAGACGGAGGAGAATTAGGAACCTCCGAGATCACTAAATTGTCCTTGTGAGCTGCGAAATCCCATTCCGGCCAGGGAACAGTTGCACTTGAGTCCAGTGCGGCAGGCATGGGCAGTTCCGCAAAGAAAATGGACGTACCAGCGGAGGGGGTTATAGGTCCAAAAACATGTTTGTCACAATTGCCATGTGTGTGATCGCTGAACATACCTGTTGCCTCATGGAAGGCTGTTGCAGCAGGCGTGGTCAGTTCCGTGGATTGAGTGGGCAGAAGGGCGGCAGGAGACAGGGTCCCCAAAACTGATATGCCAGCCAGTGGCTTCACATTGAAATGTTCAATTTCACTGAAAATGCAGAAGGCCGACACGGCAGGCAAATCCGGTGATGTGGAAACAGCGAGTGAGTTTACAGCAGGAACCGGAACCCTCTGTGAGGGCTCGGGAAGTAGAGGGGGAAGGGGGGGGGGGTGGATTGTGAACATGTGCAACATCAATTAAAGTCCACAACACATGGCAGCAGCAAAGTTTGTTGTGCAGTGATGTATGCCGCCAGATGGGGGTGGTGGCATGCGTCCATCAGTTGCAATACACTAGCAGCAGGTGCTGGCCAATAAACTGAACTCACACTATTACAGTCAACCGCCTGCGAGGACGTCCTGGGGAATGCCCATGGTGTACTACCAGTGATGATATATCCTTGGCTAGTATTCGCAGTAGTCATAACAGGTGCGGAGGACAGCTGATTGAAACATGTTACATGTTGCGTTAATGATGGCATTGCACAGGCACCATAGTAACAATCGCGGGAGCACACTGTGAATGAATGTTCAGCTGTGGAGGCAACCTAACCTGTGCATTTAGATTATGATTGCAAGAAACTGTTCTGAATATTGTCTGAGTTTAACTGCACATGGTGATGAACACAATCCGGCTATACGAACCCGGAGTCCATTGTTCTGGCCAGAGGTGCAGCAAACAGCTGTTGTGGTGAGAGAGACATCTTATTTGATGTGGGTGTAGTATGTGGATTGTAGTAAGCAGGAGAAAATACAGTTGCAGGAGATGTGATGAATACATCTGGAGAGTTGGTTTGAGCTTCCATGAGGAAAGTGTTGTGTGGAGAAGTTATGGTGGCAAACAATCACTTGTAGTACAATGAACCGGCACATGAGACACGGAATGTACTCGAAATTCGTAATGGGGTTGCCATTGTGGGAATCTGATGGGTTACTATCCCGAAATCAAACACTTCCGCTTTATATTTTGATACAAATGTATGTTTAAGTACAAGCATCTACACTTGTATGTTCAACAAGTCACAAAAACAGGCTGAATCATCTCAAAACTTTACATCCAAATAATCAGGTCAATGTTTATATTGATGTCACAAGTTGAACTGATTATGAGGGAAATGGATGAAAAGGTAGATACAATGGGTCAACAAGTCTGAACAAACAGAGTAGCTTATTGGGTAGCTCAGTTTGTATTTTGATTGGTGAGTTAATCTAAACTCAACAACAAAATTGATGTTTTGAACAGATGATTAAAAACTGGACTCTTAAATAACAATATTCACATCTCGGAAATCAGAGATGAGTTTGTTCAATTAATTTCCACTTTAGAATTAAAACAGGAACAGTTCAATGCTCAAGTGAAACATAATTCAAATGCTGTAGACATTGATGCAATTGATGATGAAAACATCATTTTTCCTGCTATAACTAAAAAGTTGACGATCATAGAATTAATTTATATAATGATGGTGACATTCTGAGTGAAGTAAACTACATAAATGCTGAAAACCATTTAGAGCTTGTTACTCATAAACAAGTTGTATGGAAGGAACTCTAGGAATCTCATAAAATGTATCTGTTTGTGAAACATTGTCAACATTTTGTCTTCAGATGCCTCTTAACTGGTGAGAAATGTATTTAAATGGATTCTGTTGTCAGTTTAGAAATAACTGAAACAAGTTTGATGTGCAGTTATGCAAGATGTTTGGTTCTAATACAAAAACATGAATTTCTGTCAAGATAATTTCATTCACTATCCAAATGCCATGTAGTTTTATTTTAAAACATTTTTGTAATAATGTTTTAAATGTTGCTAAATTACGTGGAATGATTAATTTTTTTTAAAAAAAAGTTTCACATATCTGACATGTCAGTTACATTAAGGAGAAAAGAAACTGCTGTTTGCAGAGTAGATTTGTTTACTACTGTCTGAAAATCATGTAATCTCAGTTTCAAAGTAAAGTTAAAGAAAGAAGCAGCAATAAAATGCAAAAGTAGAATAGTGCTTAACTTTGAAAGTGTTATGCTAAAAGTACCACAAATTGTATTAGGAAAGAAAGATAAAAGCCACCTGATGATCACTATGCTGAGCAGAAAAACAAGAGTAATATTTGCAAACTTATAATGAACTAAAAATAATTTTCTTTTGTCAATTTACTTACTCTTAGGTTTTTCTATGGGGATAATTAATTATTATGCTGTGTATTTATTACTTAATGCCTTGTACTTTTTCATAGTAAGAAGAGATGATGAGACAAGGATTGCTAAATGTTATTATTATGCTAAATTATTATGCTGTGTATTTATTACTTAATGCCTTGTACTTTATCATAGTAAGAAGAGATGATGAGACAAGGATTGCTAAATGTTTATAGCTTTGTCTAGCATCCATTACTGAAAAGATGATTTGTACTAAATACACATTCATTAGGGATTGAACTTAATATGTTGTGTATTGCTTTTATTCTGAGGGAAAGTGCCTATGTTAACCTCGGGGAGCTGTACATTCTATGTATATCATATGTGGCAGGAACAATGTCCTCTAGCTATGTAGTATTTTTCTTCTTATTCCATTTTCAAATGTTGCATCATCTTCTTTTTGTCTATTGAAGTCATCTCCAACTATCATTCTAGACACTTTTCCTCAGCAGTTAATGTTTTCTAAATATTCTACAGGTTACAGGGAAATTCATTGTCATTATAAACAATTTTGTCTGACCTACGTAGCATGCTAATTGCATAATTTTGGATGAAAAATTATATTCAGTTTATGCTGCCTGATGATTGATGTTAGGAAACATGGATTGTCAGGATGAACTTTTGACTGGGGAATTGTACAAAGGTCATATTTAGCTAGGATTTGAAATTTAACTATGATATGAATCACTTTATGCTCTGGACACACTTTTGTGTCATTCCCTCGGGGTCATATGCATTCTCTGCATGCCACCTGTGTAGCAAGCACAAGGACCTCTAGCTATGTAGCATTTCCTTCTGATTTCATTTTCTAGTGTTGTGTCTACTATTTTTCTATCAACCTATCCATGTTTTCTTCTTTTGTCAGTCCATCCATTCTTCCTTTGTTAATGAATTTTGATAATGTTTGTGCTAATCAAAAACTATTTTTGAAGTGTCCTCACATATGATGAAGAAATTTTTCAAAACACTGTTTCATCTTCCTGACTGTGTCTATTATTATGTCATTTCTGTTATTCTACAGAAGTTATGAAGCTGCTTGCTATAATTGTAAGTAATTATTCCTGATTTATGACTAATCTGCAGTTTACAGACCCACAGGTTATTTAGTGAGCCATACCATTTTCTAATGAGAAAGCCTTTACACTGTAATTCAGGATGACCTGTACATTACCAGTCTATAAACATTAATGTTTCTTTATTATTTTCTGTCATACTGTATGTGATTATTTTGTGATTTCATCAATGTTGGCAGGTGATTACTGTATGCTTTTGCCTTATTGTGCATATTGACGTGGTGCTCTATCCCTGGACCAATCTGTCCAGTTGATTAACAATGAGGGTCAATGTGCCGGCCAGAACGTCAGCACAGCCCCTCATCTGCTGCTAGAAGTGGAGGCGAACAGAAGAAGTTGCCATTAAGTAACCCTCCCCCCCCCCCCCCCCCCCCCAATCCCACCCCACCCCACCTTCTGATGATGCTTGCCGGGAGCATGCTTGGGTTGTCATTGCTGTGCTAGTGCTCATGCGATCGTTTCCAGAGAGAGGAGGTGCATGGGCAGCTCCTGTGTGGTGTGTTGGGAACATGTGAAATAGCGTCGCTGCTCCAAAGGTGCTAGTGGCGGTGCTGACAGCAATCTGTTGGGATAGGCAGACACCTGTGAGGGCAGGGCATATCCACGTTGATTGGAGGCTGCAAAAAAGATAGTGTAGTGATGACATTGGTGTCCCACACACAGGAAGGTGCATCAGTCATGTAGTTGGTTGGCAGTGGGCCAGAGGCAGTGTTGGGGGCGGCGTTGGCAGGTGGCATGTCGGGAACAGCATAGGGGTGGTGTTGGCCTGTGTCATACTGGAGCAGTATTGGTGGTGCTGCGAGTGGGGCCAGTGGTAGGCAGGGGGAACTCCAACTTTGATGGTGCTGTGCTTATTGGCTGGAGGGGGCTTTGGAACATAGGCCAACTTGAGCCTGTTTATGCAGATAATTGTTGCGGCCCCATTCAAACAAATGCAGAACATCTTGTCCCTGCATTGCAACACAAATTGTAGGCCCAAATACTGAGGGTGGAGCGGTGGCTGGTATGCATCCATCTGAAGTGTGATGTGTGTGCAGCATGCTGTGAGATCACAGTGGATAAAGGTACGTTCACCACCATGACGTTGTGGAGGTGTTCATCACAGCTGGGCCATGAAGCTTTGTGGCTGCTGCACAAAACCTGGGATGGCGCTCTCTGGAAGAAGTGGCATTGCTTCCGAAAAATCGCCAGGAATGACAAATGGCTGGCTGTATACCAGCTCAGTGGCAAAAGTCTCCAGTTCGGTTCACTCCACCATTCTGTTAGCTGCAGGAAGGTAGTTAGTGGTGTGAAAATTGGAGTCACTGGTCACTGGCAGAGATTGGAAGAGGGCACAGGTGAACAGGCACCTGTGATCAGACGTTGGGGGGGGGGGGGGGGGCAGGGGACATCCAAAGCAGGACTCTGATCCGAATGAAGGCCGCAGCCACAGTTTCAGCTGAAATGTCGGGGATAGGGGCGGCCTCCAGCCAGCGCATAAATCTGTCAATAAATGTTAGCAGATATCGTCATCCATTGGAGGGGAGCAGTAGATCGACAATGTCAAGGTGTATGTACGTGAACCAGTGTTATGTGGGGGGAATGGCAGCCACAGGGGAGTGAACATGCTGTCTGACCTTGGCGTGCTGGAACAGAACACAGGGGCAGGCCCATCTGCTGCAGTCATTTTGAATGTCTGACCAGACAAAGCATTGTTTCATGATCGTGGCAGAAGCACTGATGCCTGGGTATGCAAGGCTGTGGACACAGTCAGTTGTTGGTTTTCCGAGGAGGGGAGGGAGAAAGGTGTGGGAGCAATCGTTGGAACCATCAGGTTATGAGGGATCTGTGAGGACGTCATGCCAGATCTTACGGTCAGAGCCAGGTATGGGTCTTAGCTGGAGACTGAGGCCAGAGTCAGTGTTCTGAATGGCATGGGCTAAATCCGGGTCACCCTTTTGAGTAACGACCAGGGCATTGTAATCTAAGAGTTTGTCGATGGCAATCTGCCACAATGTTATTGATGCAGGCAACGTGCTGGACATTGGTAGTGAATATTGCAATGTACTTCCATAGCCTAAACTCTCAGGGTGGGAACTGGTCTATGTCTTTCACGCAGAAACCAGAAGCGAGGGGATGGTGGTGTGTAAAGATCATAAAGTCGCGTTCGTTAACTGAAGATTGGAAGTAGTGGATGGCTCCATGGACTGGAGCATCTCACAGTGATATGTGCCCCAGCAACATTGTGCGTCAGAGTGCTTGGCAAAAAGCAGGTGAGCTGTTGCCAGATGTGGTCCACACATTGGTGTAGCACAGCCCTGATAGCCATCTGGCTCATATCCGTCACTATTTTGAGGGGACCCACTAGGACTGGGGTGGGCCAAAAGGGCCTCATTGGTAAGGTCCTGTTTTTTTTTTTTAAGCTTGCAATTGTGGTCTGGGTCCAAGAGACCAGTTTGTTGCCTTTGTTTTTATTGCCCCAAAATGCTTTAGTAAGAGAGTCTAGGGTGTCATCAGCTTCCGTAAGAAGTTGATGGAAAAAGTTAACCATGCTGATGAAATGCTAGACGCCTTTGAAGATAGTAAGGCATGAAAAGTTGGTTACTGATTGCACTGTTTTGGAGAGGGGGCCATGAGACAGCAGCAGAGACTAAGTGTCAGAGGAATTCAGCCTCATTCATCCCAAAAATGCATTTTGTCATGTTGAGGATCACTTCAGCTTTCTGTAAGTGTAACAAAATTTTGCGTAGGTGTTGGTGGTGTTCAGTAGGGTCCCTGGACTAGCTGAGTACATCATCTAGGAAGGTGAAATTCCTGAATGTGCCCCAGAGGATGTATTCCAAAAGTCACTGCCATGTTTCTGCAGCACTGTAGAAGCCGAATGTCATGAATGCACTCTTGAACAGGCCAAAAGGTGTAATTATGGCTGTTTTCTCAGTGTCCTCTGGGACAACGGGAATTTGTGTGTAGGCTTTAGTACAATCTATCTTACTGAAGAAAATAGCTCCCGAGACGGCGCTGTTGTAAGTGCAAAGGGCTGGAGCAGGTTAGGGTCAGGGATGGTGTGAGCATTGAGTTTATGGTAATTACCACATGGGTCCCAGGAACTGTCCTTCTTGGGGCTTGGGGATTAGGTTAAGAGCTTGAAGCCCAGGAATTTTGGAAGGGTGAAGTTTTCTGGCGGCGAGAAGCTCTTCAAACACCTTTAGTGTGGTTTTGCACTTGTAAGGGGGGGGGGGGGATGTGGTTGCAGCAGAAAATGGGGTGGGGTGGGGGGGGGCAGGGCTAGTGGTAATATAGTGCTTAGCACCATGCTAAACGTTCTTGGGGGCACTGGCTGTCTGGATTAGGAGGGGAAAATTCTGCAAGGAGCTGAGCATAAGGGACTGAAATCGCCAACTGTTTCATGGTGGGACGGAAAATGCAGCTTATGGACCTCCCAGAGGTTCCATCAACTAAACGACACTTTGCTGTGTTGGCCAGTAGACTGTAATGACCAAGGAAGTCATTGGCCACTATGGGATTGGTAATATCCGTGACTGTGAAGGTCCATGGGAGTTCACTCCTAAGGCCTAAATTGAATGAGCAGCTAAGCACCCTATAAGTAGGGATGGCTTAGTTGTTGGCTTGGTGATGTGGAGAGGAGAGGGGAGGGGGGCTGGGATTTGGTAGTAGTTTATGGGAAATATGGATAAATTAGAGCAGGTGTCAATGAGGTACTGGAAAGGGTAACTAGCATCATTCAAATCCCATATGAATAGATGCTGTGAAGCGATACAGCAACAGGGGATTCCACTGCCAGTGGCTACCAGCGTTTCGGGACTAGGAGCATGGAGGTCTGCAGTTGGTGGCATTCTTGTCAGTCTTTGGTGGTACCAGCAAGCTGTGCCTAGTTGGCAGTGGCGGTCAGGGGGATGGTTAGAACTGTGCCAATCGGGACGGCTGTTTTTGCCTGGGCCAGCACTGTGCTGAGGGGGGGGGGGGGGTGTAGTCAGCACCTGGTGGCAGGTGTGTGAGGTGTAGGTAGACAATGCTGATGGTAAGTGCTGCTGTCTCTGATCTCTGGCGTATCAGAATCTGTTAGAGGTCAGGGGCCTACATGCTGGGTGGAGGGTCATTAGTGGCAAGTGGTGTGAGTGATGTCACGCACGTGGGGGCTTGTGGTAGGGTGGATGAATACCAGCCAGAACAGTGGTGTGATAGCCAGTGTTCTGCGCTGCAGCTGTGGAGGGATTGGAGTCCGGGGTTTTGAACAGTTAATCCGCCGAGACCGTTGTGTCACCTAATGATAAATGGGCATGTGAGGCCAGGGTAGCCTCTGTGGGAGTGGGAAGGTGCAAGAGCCAGCAATTTAGAAACAGGTTTTTGAGAAGGAAGTGCCGTTCGATGAGTGCTCAGATGTGACCCGGCAACAGGGATGGGCAGATGTTATCATACTGCTTGGGTGATAATAAACTTACCTGCTTGTTGTAGCTCCGAAGGCACAAAGCTGGATACGATGTGGTCTTTTAGTTTAGTGTAGCTGCCAAGAGTTGGTAGATGTGAAATAAGATCCTGTACTTGGGTAGCAGTGGTTGGGCTGATGTGGCTGAGAACCATCCCGAATTTCATTGCATTGTTCACGGTAGAGCACCCTGCAAAAACTGCATCGATGGAAATAAACCACAGGCGTGTGTCACGTGGGTTGAAAGGGGGCAGGTGAACAGCCGCTTGACCGGGCGAGGGTCTGCAGAGTCGGCTTACGCTGGGTGCACTGCCCCGTTTGTCAGCTGAGTCAATTAGTTCTGTAGTGCTGACAGTTGTGTACAAAGATCTGACACCTCCAAATTGCTCATAGATGCTGGGGTGGGAGGGGTAATGGGAGACTCCTGGCTAGAGAGCCTGTCAGGTGTGACCACTCCAGGAGTGGGAACGTGCGGCAGTACATTCTGACTCAATAGTGTGGACAGCCTGTCAGATATGGGGGATTGTGGAGAAGAAGGTAAGTGGGACACACACGGCGAGGACTACGCAATACAGTTTCCATTTTGTGTTGCTGTAGAAAGGAGGATTCAGTATGCCACATGATAAAACTGTGAGTTGTTGAGGTGCGTGGCTGTCAGCTACAGGTGGGGTGTGGTGGTGCATGCAGAGGCAGGGCATGTGTGAGGGGTGTGGGGAGGGCACGTGTGGAGGTGAGCGACGGTGAGCACGGTGGGAGGGGATGTAAGGAGGATGCGGGAGGGGAGTTTAGAAGGCAAACTGCAAGTGGGGGTGTGAGAGGGATGTGTCTGGTCAACATAATGGGAACTGATTTTGTGACCAAGTGGGGGACCGATGACCGTAGCAGTCTGGTCCCTTCAATCCCACAACCACCAAGTGGGGTGTGCTAACAGGAGTAATGAAAAGAAAAACTAGCATGTTTCGGTAATGGGACTTGGCATTTTGGTTAGGAGGGGGTCACCAGTGAAGGGACAATTTAAAGGTTCCCTCCTATGCTGCTCATAGGCATACATATCTATAGAGGCTTTCTAATTAACAAAGACAACAATAAATAATAGGCCATGCTGAAAGAGGCACATCAGCTGGTTCGGAGATGCTATTCATAAAAGCTAAAAACTACAATAAAATTTAAAAAGTTAAAAAGTTATTACCTCTTAATGAAGGGGGCTCCCCACTCGTGGTGGAGTCTTTGTGTAGGATGGAATAGTTTACAGTACTTTGTTCAGTGTCGTCTAGCAGCATGAGAAAATTGGCTTCAGTGGCGTGCTTGGTGGTAGAGGGGTGCCAAAATGACTGGGATGGAACAGTAATAAACCCGCATGGTACTCCTGGCGCACACTGCACTTCACCACAGTGCACACAGTCTTTCAGGTTCTGATACTGGGGGGATGAAACAGGTATCTGGCATCAGGCTTGGAAGCTGCAGCCAAGGGAATCTCCTTGAGGGAATGCGGCTTGGGAAAGTAGTACAAAAGACATGGCACTATTCTTCTCATTAATTGGGCTGCGAGATAACTCTGATACTGGACATGGGTGCAATATCCTGCTGTGCATTCATATACATGCACTCCAACGAAGAGTGGCAGATAACAGTGCGAACCACGTGGTGTTGCCTGGGACGAGCTGGCCAGAGTGCAGGAGATGTTGCCTTGTGGAAGTGGAAGAAGAGACTGCTGAAGCAGCAGTTTGGCAGGCATGGCAGTCTAAACTCTACCTTCTGCAGAAGTGACCCGTGAGGGTGCTGTGTAGGTGCAGTGGTACCTTACCTGTCAGGCGCTTTGCTCATTGCTGGTGTTTGATCAGTGCAGCCCATTGTCTGCTGCTACGAGTGGAAGTGAATGGAGGGAGTCATCACAGTCCACCTATTCTTAGGATTCTGGGGTGGGCCATCTTGTCATAAGCAACAAAAACTGTTGTGAAAATTGGAAAATGAAGCAGGGGTAGGACCCGAACATTTTCATTACAGTGTATCTAACTACAATGAGAGAACATTAATTTCATTTGCAATTGAATAAAGATGTGATAGAAAATGATCCATTCTATTCTATGTAAAGGAACATCTTGTTCATGATGTATTTTCACTCTGCAGTGGAGCATTAGTTGATAGAGAACTTTCTGGCAGATTAGAGCTGTGTGCCAGACTGTGACTCAAAATTTTTAGTATAGTATGTTCATACTGGGCCATTTTGAAGCCCAAGCAACACAAGCTGCTGCTTGGGGCCAGGTGAGGTGGACACCACAAATGCCACAACTGTATGAGTTTTATGAAGGACATATCACAATTAGTGACAGCTGCTAAGGCAATCAAGCTGAGAGAGTAGCCCATGTGTAAGATTTGTGTACAGTGCATGTCACAGCTTGTTGTGAAAACTGACACAGTGGGCACCAAGTGATAATTCACTTGGGTGAAAAAATGGTCTCGAACCATCCCTGCGATCATAGGAGCATAATGGATTGTCAAAGTATGAAGTCATAGAGAAGTAGAATTTGCTTGTCTCGAGGAAGATGTATTTGTTTCTGAAGTGTCATGGTAACTGTAATTCAAGCAAAGGATTTTGAACTGTGATATAATTTTCTGTCGGGTCATCTTGGGGACCTGTTGTGCGTAATATGATTGGAACTAACATGTCTAACTGAAAATGTACTAGAATAGATCGAGTCATATTGTTTTAATGACAGTTCAATTTTGAAAATGAGAAGAGGAGTAATGAGACTTAAAGATGAAAAGAAAGAGAATCCAAAATTAAAGTATCCTACCAGATCTTGTCACCACTGTGTCCATATCTGTAAATTTAAAAGTGACTTATTGCTCTCCCACACTGATTTAAAAATTGATAGATAAGTTGTACAGCTGTGAGGTCAATTTTCTTTTGTATGCATCAATATCTATGTTGAATTTTTCAGCTTGGGATCTTGTGGAAGGAGTTGTCACCCAAAATGGATGTAACTGTGAAGTGTATAACTTCATGTATATTTTGTCACTGTTACCTTCATAGTGATATATTTTGTATTTTGTGTTAAACTTTGTCACACTTGCTCTGTGCAAGCTAAGTAAAATAGTCCTAATCTAACATTTCAAAAAACTTCCTTTCAAACTGGATTTGTTAAGACAGTTTTCACCAATATTGTAAGTTGAAAATAATTATATTAAATCCAGAATATAGCCTATTACATCTGACTGGGATTACCAAATCCAATATTCTCACCTCCTGGCTATAATGCACCAATAATAAAAGTCCAGTGTACCAGCACAAATAGTACACCAGACTCCAATGAGGTCACAATTTGAACCCTCCTAACTAAAATTATCACAGTAAGATATCCTGAACGCACTTCTTAATAAAATTGGAGACTCAAAGTAGCTGTAAATTGAATGTTAAACTTGGATATTTTTGTGATGTAAGTCACATAATGTTAATATTTAATCTTGTTCTTGTTAAGCAAAAGAGTATTGATATTTTCCTCTACCACACGTAAATAAATTAAGAAAGTAATTACTTCTGTAATGAAATGATTAATCATTTCAGTAAAATGTTACATTACACACCATCTCTAATGCTTGTGCAGTGAAAATTATATGGTGTAATTACAAATTATACTTGCAAGAGAGTTTTATGCTGATTATGAAATGATAAGCAATAAAATTCTGTTTGTTTCTTTTCTTATGGAATGCAAAATACTGTTACTATGTTGTAGTAAACATGCTCATAATATTGTAGAAAATGCTGGAAAATTCACCTATCTCACCTGGCTGAGTTGGCTGTTCTTTGATGCTACCATGCTACATCTATTTTTGAAATTCAGTAGGAAAATTAGATACTAAAAAGCAAATAATATTTCTCCAGCTGCTTCAGGATGTCATCTTGTGGCTGAACAAACACTTCAAAATTTTGGAATGATTTCAGAATATCATGTAGGACTGGATTTTACTGGCTAGAAACATGTAGACGCAGTTTTATAGTTTAATAATGGATGGCTATGTGATGTAGACACAATTTTATAGTTTAACAATGGATTACTATGTGACATAGACACAGTTTCACAGTTTAACAGGGGACAACTAGGTGGCCATATGTTTTAAATGGCAAGCTCCCTCTGTTATTGGTATTCATTCATTAACTGTTTCAAGCTTTTGTCCGTACACTGTTTAAACTCATTTTTAAAACATTCCACTGTTCAATACACACACAATGGCTTATAACTTCCACTCATAAGACAGTCCATAGAGTGCGCAAAACCATAGTCTCTCTTCTGTTCAAAATAACATGATAAACAGCTCAGCGTACTGCTAAGGTAGATCAGAATGCATTGCTTTATTTTGATGATCTTGCTTTTGGTTTTATGCTGTTTTATGTACTCTTCAGCTGAGTCTCTCGACATCTTCTGCTGTAGATCTAAAAAAAAAAAATCTTCTCCCTTGTAATTCTTGTTCTTACTTTTTTTATTCTTTTCTTCAAAGTTGTCACCTTTACAATACCCTTTCTATGTTGAATTTCAGAATTAGTTCTCGTCTCAAAATTCCAGTAAGCTATTGCAACAATAGCAACACAATCTGGTTTTAGAAAGTTCTGAGTTATTGTATTCTCTATCTCCATGCTGTGTCTTTGTGATCTTAAACTTTCTCACTTTCAGCCATGATTAAAACTGCTCTTTCTCCCATAAAACAATTAAATTTTCAATAATTAACTCTGCACTGACACCCATCCATCCATGCACATCCAAACCCCCACCAAGATTGACCCTGTTGCTTTTTGCTTCAATACTTACAGTTTTTTCCATACTGAAAAACAAAATCTTTGGAATACAAAGAAGTTGCATATAATTACACTGACAGAACAATATTATGAATTCTTACAACATTTTCCTAACATTTTCATTTACATTAAGACATGAAATAAATAAAATAAACTAAAATGATTGGCTAAACACAAGTTCTCTGTACATTCCTGCTCAGTATTGGACAGGTGAGAGACTCATATGTGATCAAAGAAGAGGCTGAATATGTCCATTATAATACTTACTAATTATTACACTTCTTATGAATGAATCTTTACATTGCTCCAGGTTTTCTTTCATGCACATTGTTACCATAGCAATTGCCCTGTATATACTGTTCCTTCTTCTTTTTACTAACTTTTTCGATATTTTTTGTTGTGGTGCATTTTGTGTGATCCTATGCAAGTCATGTATACAATATGTACAAAAAATAGTTTAGAACTTGTGAACAACATATAAATATCAAATGCCTATGTATGACATAGTAAAAAGCATGATTAATGTTAAGAAAACTAGGTTAACGTGACAGTACCTGAGCACTGACTATTAAATAACTTTATGTTTTCTGTTTATGTGCTCTAGTTTAGCTATTTCAGATATGCATCAATGACAAAGCCTGTCAGGTAACTAAAGAGATGAACAAAAGTGGGACACTCCAATATGTGATGCTCCTAGTAAATACTTGGTTAAGGGTTGACAATGATGATGAATAGAAGATAAGAACTTCAGAGAAGCCAGTTATTAAAAGTCTGTAATTAACGGATGTATTTAACAAAAAGTTACGAATACTATCTCATTAATGTAACTCCAACAATTTATAAATTAATTCTTTATCATGTTTTCTTATCATTGTGGTTTTAAATTCAAGTCAAGTTTATTGAAATATCAGTATCGTATATAATTTTAGTTTATCATTTATTTTACTGTTCTTGTAAAAAGCAATAATATATTTTTATCACAGTACTCTGGGGGTGTGTGTAATGTAGCAATGTGGGGTAACATGAAATTGACTGATACAAACAGCTGGTGTATTCGATAACACAGTCACATATTCAACTCAAATGTATGTTTGTATTTACTGTTTTGTCTATTCATATGTTTACTTCTGTAAGAAATGTTATTTTCCTTTATATTTCCAGTTTATGCCCTCTGTGTTAAGTATTCAGTTTTATCATACAAATTAGTAGAGCAAAGAACACTCTTGTAGTTGTCCACTCACCAATATTTCTTGAATCGAGGCTTAACATTTAGTTGCACCACAAACCATATGTGTTCGTACACAAACACCAAAATTATGGCAGTAATAAAGTTTTCAAAGTAATGAAACTGTAATTAAAACATTATTTGGAAACACTGTTGTGAAATGTAATATAATTAAATATACAAATCACAGAGTATTCTGGATTGTAATCATGACAAAATATTTTCCATAACACACAATAATTCATGATATGTGTAACTATTTGAAAAGCTGTAACTTTTAATTGTAAATCAGTTAGTGTTAGATGTTCAATAATGTGAAATTAATAGTGACTATTGAAAAATTAGTTAACAAGACATGATAGTAACCATGTGATTTCAGTTTGGAGTTGATTTGTAAGGTGTTTGATCTGTGCCAGTCAGTACAATGTTCATGAAGATTGATGTAAGTTTTTGGTTTTGTTCATATATTGAAAGCTAACGTTGAATGCATTCCATACATTATTTAGTAGTTATAGTGTTACCTTCACGTTCAAAGACGCAAGATATTGTTCCCAGTTACAAAAGTTTCTTCTGGTGCAAAGTAAAAAATTGAGCTACAATCCAAAGATAATGGAGTAAAATCAAAGTTAAGTTGATTTCAGTATAAAAGAATTGTTATAATAGGTTTCTTTGATAGATGATCTCAGAAGCCAGATGAAGACAGATTTAGCTTTGTACATCAGGCCCTTTCAAATTGCTTTCTTTTGGGCTGGATGATGAAAGATTTGTGCGCTGATATGTAGGTTAGTATATGATGCTGCCTGGTGAACAGAATGCCCTATCTGTCCATCTGATTTTCTAAAACTGGGAATTTTCCTTCTCTCTCTTGGATTCCATGTGGCCAGATTTTAAAAGTGTCATCAGCATAGCAAAGAAGCTAGATGGTTGAAGAGGACTTGTATTTAACGTGTGGTTTTTTTGCAGAGAGGCAAAGATCTAATTGCATTTCCTGGTGACAAAGGATGGCTCTTAATGTCACAACATATTATGATGAAGTGTCGTTGCTTGTGGATACTGTAGTTTTTCCAACCTACAGGTTAGTGAAATAGTTCAACAAGTTACTTAAACCAATTATTGGTCATTGCTAACAACATATGAAAACTCTTAAATGATTGTCAGCATAATTCAACAAATCAGAATCAGTTCATTCAAAACTTAGATGTGGACTCTTTGTTCACAAAAGTCCCAGTGGAAGATTCATTAAAATAAATAGCACACCGACTTCCCTCCTGAGACTATCGAATTGTTTTGCCACACTTTAACAACCACCAACATTTTGTATAATGGGAGATATTATGAAATGACTGAGGGAAATACTATGGATTTTCCATTGTCTCCAGCACTGACTGATTTCTGTATGGAGAATTTCAAAGGACACATATTAAACATAGCTCCTCTTTGACCATCTTGTGTCTTTTGCTATGTTGATAGTCTGTGCACAGGAAACGAAGCCTCGTCACCTGTTAATTGATCACATGAATACTGTGCACCCTAATCTCAAATACATCTCTGAAATAAAAAGAGAGGAGGGCAATTTTTAGATGTTCTATGTGAGTGAAAATCAGATGTGTGGGTGGGGAACTCTGTTTTCTGGAAACCAACACAGACTGATCTTTATCGCAGTGCACAAATCAGTCGTCATCCAGCCCAAAAGAAAGCAGTTTTAAATACACTGATACATAGAGCTGAAACTGCCAGTGTCAAGGAACACCTGGATTCAAGTACCAGATATCTGAGAATTGCATTCTGGTAGAATGGCTATTGTGATCAATATGTTATTGTACCTATCTCTAAGAAATAAAAACAAAGACATACCCAGTCGCCAGCAAATGATCAGCCTGTAGTATTCCTTACTTTCTTCAAAGTTACAGCAAATAAAACAGACAGAAACCTGGGCAGAGACACTATTCATTCAATTTTTTGACCACCGAAGAAAATTGAAGAGATATTACACCCAGTAAAAGACAGCCTAGGTCTTGATATTTCTGAAATTTATAAAATATAATATGAACATGGTAGTAGTTACAATGTTCAGTCACTTAAAAGTATTTCAGAATGCTGTGCAGAACACCAACGCCTCGTTAAATAATAAGATTTCAAGAAATCTGCTGATGGTGAACACATCCTCTTTAACAAATATAAGTTTATATTTGTTAAAATGGAACTATTATCCCATGCATCTACATACTGTCATCAAAGAAGCCATTGAGATCAGAATGTGTAACAAAAACACCTTAGTGGTATACAGAAATGGCAACAGACAAATTAGATGAGTCATACACCATCTAACGAAATCAGCATCTTGCCAGTGTTCATCTGTCATAGACATAGACATAATCTCTGGTAGCATATGGAAGTTCCAAGACTTTGTGACAGGTCACGAAATAATTTGACAAAGTAAATAAGCTACCACCCCTACTGAAAGCTCGTGATGACGACAACTGAGGAAGTCGCCAGAAAATTCGATAATGTCACAGCGAAAAGCTACATTGTCATCCTTCGCTCTCATGTTTATTTACAAGCAAAATGTAAACATGATTAAATTGAAAGTAAATACTCACACACCACAAATAACACTTAAGTTATATGTCAAAATGTATTATTGTTAAGAAATAAAACAGATAAAATGTAGCTATATGAAAATTTACTAGTGTTTGGGGAACAAATGATTAAGCTTGTAGACATGTATACATGACACAAAATTTAAATGTGGTGAAAAAAATATAAATGAGAAAATGAAGTACTGTTTCACTCAACTATGCAGGATGCTAATATATGTACAGTGAACAACGTCTCCTTAAATAGTACACTACATATGTATGAAAAAGGAATTGATTTGCACATAAAAAAATCATGTCACAGTAATTCAATCAGAGATATTGCTTTTTTGGTGCATACGACATAGTCTGTCAATGTGGCCTGCTGGCTTCTAATGAAGTGAAGACTACATCCATCCTTGAGGGATGTCATTAGTACCATAACGCTTTAGCTGATCAAATAGAATTTTGTGGTCTACATAACCAAAGGAACCTCTTAGTGTGGGTTGCCCCTTCCTCCTTTCTATTCATCCAGCCTACATCATCCAGTCCCCCTTTCCACACTGAACCAAGAACTTAAGGTTCTGGAATTTAGAATTTCTGTTCCTTGTCTCTATGTATTTCTACTAGCTGTACTCAGAGCTCTGCCTCCTTGAGGCAACTACTGGGCAGTACTCTTAGTGAGTTGTGAAATAAAAATATATTTCACAATGGTAATATAACAATAAATTACATTGTTTTTATCTTAATTGTTACCTTTGTCATTAATAAAAGCTTTAGGCAGACATTTTGCTTATAATCTGTGTATCTTCTGCAAGGGTGTGTTCATTAACACATATGCTGATCTATTTCCTTTTTGCAGGCAATTTTTTGTGCACTCGCTGTGGCCGCTCATATACTGCAAAGCATAATCTATCCAGGCATCAGCGGTTTGAGTGTGGCGTTGTTCGTCAGTTCATTTGTGTTCTATGTGGAAACACATTTAAGCACAGCCATCATCTCTCTCAACACATAAAGTGTTATCATAAACTGATCAAGAGCTAACTGCCAGAAGCTATAAAATACTCAGTTAAAGTGTAATGTGGTTTTATACAAAGGGACTTGTTCCATCTGTCATAGCTCATCAAAGCTAGTTATCTAATTGCTAAACAAATTAAAATTTACTAAATTTATTTATTTAGTGAATGCTGTTATAACAATAGTAAGTGTCTTATTATTTTTCTTTGTTTTTCTGTTAGGTGCATTACCATGCTTGTATGTTCTGATAGGGGATTAATGCCTCAGTCAGCAGTTCTCCAGCCGTACAGTCATTATCTATTTTAATAGCTTTATTTTTACACTATCTGTATTGATAATTTATGAACTCTTGTTTATATATACGAAGTTTTTAAATAAAGTAATTGGACAAAAAGCATATTGTGTCACTGGATTACAGTTTAGGTGCATGCTTGGATGTATTTTCAAGTCAACACGATCCCAGAGGCCTTCAGAGTGAGTGACAATTAACTCATGTAAAATGTTGCTATGTGATATTTATTTATTGTAAATTTCTTTTTTGAGTACCATATTTATAAGATTGTTGGAATACTGCAATGAAAATTTCATGGTAGTTGGAAATACTCTATTTGATAACCACAAAAGATGATGGTATACTTGGATATCTTGATTTGACAGCAAAAGATATCAAATTGATTACATAATGATACAACAAAGATAATGAAATTGCCTAAAGGCTGTCAAAAGCTATCCAGGGGCAGATATTTATTCAGATCATATATTAGTAATAGCTGAGGTTCTGGTTAAATTGAAAAGAACCTGGAAAGGACAGAAGAGAGAGCACATTAACTTTGAGAAACTGAAAGACAAAGGCAATTGCAAAAAATTAGAGAATGCATATTGTAAAATCATGATGAAAGGACAGAAAATGGAGTGCACAGAAGGAAGATGGGATCGTTTTAAAAATGGGATCAAAAAGGCAGCTAAGGAAACACTGGGAGTTTGTATATGACATGGCTGCTTTCACAGGTGGCCTAGTTTCTGGTGGGATAGGACAAGCGGACATCTTTCTGAAGAGTTTGATATACACAACATATGTTTTCGAGGAAATGTAAGACATGTTATTTGGTCTTAAGTGTGCCAAAGTGCAGTCTCTTCTCACAGCATTCTCATATTGCACTTCACTGTATTTCACTCAGTGGAATTCAAACATGTATATTTTGTAATGGAAGCCATCAAGCCTATATTGAGGGCACTGAAAATTAAAATGTCCTGTGGTGTCTCTCTTGCTCCCATCCAGCAGGTTTGACATCCTATCCCCCTTTAAAAAAAACTACTATTAATACTGGGTGGGATTATTTCTGCCCAGGAGAGTAAAAATTCTCCAGAAAATTTGCACTCTTTATTGCCTATTAGCTAGTAACTTCCTCTTTTGTGTGATCTAAAATTAAATATCCGAAATGTAAAACCAGTAAAGATAATAGACAAGCAAGACAGTATATTTCTTCAGTCCTTCGGTCCTAGAATTCTCTCTCTCCAGTTTTGCTACAATTTTACATGACTTACTTTCCTTTCTATGAAAGAATCTATTATCTCATTAAATTTCATCAAACGTTTTGCTACATGAAAAATCAAAATGCTGATGTCTAATGATAAAAATGTTGCTAACACGAATAATGCCCAAGACTGATATGGCTTCTCAAGTTGATAATGTCTATTTTGTCACTCTCTGCTAGATAAAATGAAATAGCTCTTTCTAATATTGCAGTAATTGTAACACACGCCAAATAAATCAGACAGTTTTGGCACAAATGGTAGCTTTTATCTACCTCATGTATGTAAATAAAATGACAGAATATAATTCACAAGGTACCAGCATCAAATGCCTATTAGGCCTACTACAAGCAAAAAAATTTATATTACCAAATAGTTTCACATTTCATTCATATGCTCCATTTTGTCACGCATGAGATCGAAAAGTAGTAGTACTAAGAAATTTTTATATGTATTTGGCAATGTAAAATCCTTATATACTGAGTAGCAACTTTCCTTCTCATCATATGAATTTGGAATTATCATATTCTTCCATATAACTTGTGTGATGTCCCCATTTCTTCACCTTCCTCATTCTAACAAACAATCTTGTCATCACTGATTCTGTAACTATTCCTACCATTGTCAAAAATTATTCTCCGATTAACTTCCCTAACCCTGCCAGAATCACTGGTTCAGCTATTTCGCATTTATGCTCAATTAGGCATTATTACGTCTTCATACAATGCATTTTCCATGCTATTTCAAGAATAGAACCTAAGCGGCTGCTAACTGGTGACTGTACAACTGGCCATTAGTAGTGTAGAACTCTGTCAAAAATGTTCTTCCAAAACTTCATTTTCTAGGATACATCGTGAAGATAATCTGTAATATTTCTTACCTGTTACTCCTGTTAGTTGTTTATTTCCACTCTGGTACTCTGTAGCTATGGATTTTGCTAATAATTATAAGAATGCTGATCATTCACACACCCAGTCAACCACATACATAAACAGTGATTGGCATTCATCCATTTGGATATATTCGGCTCAGCTCATGTAGCCCCATCCCGTTTTGTCTGCAGGATGGTTTTTTTATTTCCAGATGTGACAGAGATTCCCCTGGCAGAGACATCATGTACACTATGCATGCATTGAAAAATCAACTTATGATTCATTCAGAAATCAACTTTCAATGTGTTCAAAAATGTTCAAAAGGTTGCTCAGGTACATTTCAAAATCATATAATAATAATTGGACCAATGTGCGCTGGACAGTGTGCGATTTGCAGGGGGGGATGGGGGGGATTTCCCCCCCTCTGCATCAGACCATCCCCTCCTCTGGTTTTAGTTTATGCATCCCAACCTGGGATGTTTATTTCCCACGCACTGGAGTAAAACTTCACATATAATTTAAATTTGTGGAGCCGAACACTGAAAGATTTTAATAAGTCTTACTATTAATACTATTAATATGTTTCAGTTTTCTATCATCAGAATAAGTACAGCTTTTCACAAATGTGCCTCTGCTTTTTGAATTCCCCTCGTATGCCTGTATATAGATGATTTTGTAAATAAGCTTTACCTATAATGTACTTTTAAAGATATAACAAGGGATGGCCTTTCTGATAGTGCGTACATGTGAATAGTGAGTTTCGGCATTAACATCTATTTATAAATAGCTGTTTAACCATGTGTAATGCCATGGTCCAAGCTAGTAACATATACGAGGGCCGTTCAGAAAGTAACCTCCGGTTGATTTAAAAAAATACACCAAGTTAAATAAAAATATTTTAATATATACATCTTACAACTACATCTTTGCACTATTTTTCTACATAGTCTCCATAGCGATTGAGGCACTTATCGTATCTCTTCACAAGCTTTGAAATTCCTTCTGCATAAAAATCACCCGCTTGTGCCTGGAGCCAGCCTGTGACCGCATCTTTGAGCTCTTTGTCGTCATCAAACCGCTGTGACCCGAGCCATTTCTTCAAATGCATGAAGAGGTGATAATCACTTGGCGCCAGGCCTGGGCTGTAAGGTGGATGGTTGATAACGTCCCACTTGAAGGACTCAAGAAGGGCCGTTGTTCTGCGAGCAGAGTGAGGACGGGCGTTATCATGCAAAAAAACGATACCGGAAGTCAGCATACCACGGCGTTTGTTCTGTATAGCCCGTCGTAACTTTTTTATTGTTTCACAGTACATGTCTTGATTAATGGTCGTACCACGTTCCATGAATTCAACCAACAACACCCCTTTGGCATCCCAAAACACCGTTGCCATCAGTTTTCTGGCAGAAAAATCTTGCGAGGCTTTTCTTGGTTTGTTAGGCGAATTTGAATGTGCCCACATCTTTGATTGTTCTTTTGTCTCAGGGTTCACGTACTTAATCCAGGTTTCGTCACCGGTCACGATTCTGTTTAACAATGGTTCTCCTTCGTCCTCATAACGTGACAAAAAGTCTAATGCAGAGGCCATTCTTTGAGTTTTGTGGTGGTCGGTAAGAATTTTGGGCACCCATCGTGCACAGAACTTACGGTAACCAAATCTTGCTGTCACTATCTCGTACAAGAGAGTCTTAGAAATCTGTGGAAAACCAGTAGACAACTCCGACATTGAGAAACGTCGATTTTCACGAACTTTTGCATCAACTGTCTGAACGAGTTCGTCAGTCACCAATGATGGTCTACCACTCCTCTCTTCATCATGAACGTTTTCTCGTCCACTTTTAAATAAACGTACCCATTCACGGACAACTCCTTCACTCATAACTCTTGGTCCGTACACGGCACAAAGCTCACGATGAATAGCTGCTGCAGAATATCCTTTGGCTGTAAAAAACCTTATGACAGCACGCACTTCACATTTGGCGGGGTTTTCTATTGCAGCACACATTTCAAACTGCCACAAAAACTAAACTAGCGCAGGTACGACGTTCACTCAACCACGGCTTGATGCTGACTGACCTGTTGAGTGCGTGAACGCACAGATGGCGTCGCTACTCCCCCCACAACCCGCACTGTGACCAATCGGAGGTTACTTTCTGAACCGCCCTCATATAATTCTAAAAACCCCTAAGACATCCCCCCCACTGGTAAAAGCACAAATCGCACCTTGGCGCTGGATACTTAGCACTTTGTGAAATAAGATTTTTTTCTTCAGGAGTATGAATTTGGCATCTCCTGCAATTGCCACCTGGTTCAGATAACCTGGTGTGCCCCCCCCCCCCCCCCCCTTCTTTTCCTGATCTCTGCTGTTCATAACACTTGTGTGTTGTTTGAACCTATCAGTAACAAATTGTTCGTATCCCAAATACTTGAGCAGTACTCAAGAATAGGTTGCATTAGTGCCCTATATGCAGTCTCCTATACAGAAGAACCTCACTTTCTCATTTCCCAACATTCTCCCAATAAACCAAAGTCAATCGTTTGTCTTGCCAATCCTCACATGCTCATTCCATTTCATATCACTCTGCATTGGTATGCTCAAATATTTAAACAACTTGACTGTGTCAAGCAGGACACTACTAATGCTGTATCTGTTTTTCCTATTCATCCACATTAACTTACATTTTTCAACATATAGATCCAGCTGCCATTCATCAGGCCAACTAGAAATTATCTCTTGAGTCATCTTGTATCATCCTACAGCCACTCATCTTCAACACTTTCCCGTACACCATAGCAAACAACTGCAGATAGCTGGCCACCTCGTCTGCCAAATCATTTATTTATATAGAGAATAACAGCAGTCCTATCACACTTCCCTGAGACACTCTTGATGATACCCTCGTCTCTGATGATCTCTTGCCACTGAGGACAACATACTAGGTTCTATTACTTTGGAAGTCTTTGAGGCACTCATATATCTGGGAATCTAAACCGTATTCTTGGACCTTTGTCAACAGTCTGCAGAGGTGTACTATGTTAAGCACTTTCTGGAAATCTAGAAATATGGAATTTGCTTGTTGTCCTTTATCCATAGTTCCTAGTATATCATATGAGAAAAGGGCAATTTGAGTTTTATATAAGTGGTGTTTTCTAAATCTGTGCTGATTTGTGGACATAAGCTTTTCAGTCTGTAGGAAATTTATTATATTTGAATTCAGAATACTGTGCTGATTTGTGGACATAAGCTTTTCAGTCTGTAGGAAATTTATTATATTTGAACTCAGAATAAGTTCTAGAATTCTGCTGCAGACCAGCATTAAGTATATTGGGCTATACTGTTCTTTTAACCTTCTTAAATACAGGAGCCTGTACAGATACCCTGTGCCATACCCTCATACACCCCGAATCCTCCCCCCACCCCCAGCAATCAGTTACTACGGAGCAGCCATTTTGTCACCCAATATCACCCTGGACTGGGACAACTAAACCATATCCACCACCAGGCCTTTGATTACATTTCATCCTGCACTGAAATGAGAGACACCTGACCGAAGATTCTTCTCACTCCTCCGTAATTGATGTTGTATCACCCACCCAACCTGTGCAACATCCTAGTTCATCCCTATGCCATTCCCACTCCCAGACCTTTGTTGCAGGGATCATATCCCTTATCTTTACGGCACGCCCTCCACTCTTTTAATAATTCTGGCCTCAATCTTAGGCAACCACTGTCCCCACGACCTCCACCCAATGATTTCTCCTTCTGTCCTGTCATTCCCTTCCAATCCACATCCCAACACTGCCTTCATTGTGCGCCGCTTTCCACTAGCTGCTACAATTTTGCCAGCCAATATATCTGGCACCCCTCCCCGCACAATTCCAAGCCAGCAAACTCGCCATCTCCCTCTTAGCCGCTAGCCACCTACCCACAGTTCCTCTTCCTGCCTCCCACCTCTCTCTCCTTGTAGCCATTCCACCCAACACTACATCCCCTGCAACCAGCCCACCTGCTGAAAAATAGCATTTTCACTGTTAGTCCAGCTGGCACCATGTAGGGGCATACGTGACTGGTGAGTGTATGCATGCATGTGAATGTCATGTGTGTGTGTGTGTGTGTGTGTGTGTGTGTGTGTGTGTGTGTGTGTTTTATTCTAGCTCATGAAAGGATAACTCCAAAATACAGCAAGTTTCCTTTCTTTTGTGTGTGCCTATTGAATGCTTCTACTTTTGGGTGAATGGTCTCATTTAATCCAAAAGTTTTCAGTAAAAGAAGATATGTTCAGTAGTTCAAGGTTAGTCAAAGGGAAAGATACAAACTGAGTTATCACTGAAATTTTTTTGCAATCTGAAAACTGTTCATTGAAATCATCTTTCAGATAAGAGATTATTGTCACATGACATTCACTATCATAAGGTTGCCCATTTTCCTCTGTTTGGATCTTCAGAGTTAGAAAGTATCTTAACCCACTATAAACACAATTTATCAATAAAAGACCTTGCTTCAGATATCATATCAGCAATATTTTGTCATTACTGTGAAATTTCAAATTTAGATCATTATTTTTTCCTGTTAGATCAATTAAGAAAGCAAAATTCATAACCCAGGGAAAATCTTGAAAAGTTCCCACACATAGCCTACAGATATAAAATACAGTTATACATTAGTAACTTTGAAAAACTTTCATCTCTTGGCAATGGACAAGAATACCATTTTTAGAACCTCTTATGGCTGGAGCTCTGTTTGTGGTAATGCCTACAATCTTGTGGATCGGTATTTTCTCAGATGGGATGAGTTGCTTTGTGGCAAAAAATATACCCTTTTCCTCTTGTATGGCCTTTCAGAGAAATTACTTTCAAATATTCTTCTTCCACAGTAAACTTATTAAAAATCATCCTTCTGTCATTGGACTCATCTAGCTGCATTAAAAAATAATGACATTTATCTAAGTCAGTTTTCAGTTGTAAAAAAAAATCATTAAATTTTTTTTCAACTCTTCTTGTGACTATTCTTGATAGAAATTGAAGGGATTTGATGGCACCCACTATTTCAGACTAGTTTTTGAAATTGTGGAACAATTCATTGGTACCTTAACTAAACGCTTCTTTTTGTGAATTCATGATCTCCAGAGGGTTTCGTCCTTCTTTCCAATACATTCAAAATGTGATAAGAAGTAAAGTGGCAGCAACACATTTGCTACTGGTTTTGTGAACAGATTTTGCTGAAAACTTAATGGATTTTCAAATTTCTTGATTTTTTTTCTTTTATTAGTTCACAATAAAAGGAAACTCAGCATTCACATTTGAGTGCACAGTTTTGAAATGGGTCAGTTTTGAAGTGTGTCAGCATGTATGCATGCTCAGCACTGACAGCACACACAAATTATTTACAGCATTCGGCCTACGTCAGTTCCATGCACTATTACTTTGAAGAAGTTGGTAGTGCACCATAATTTAATGAAAAACCACTGGTTTTTCCTGACGTATATTGAAGCAATAATGTGCAATGATAAAAGAAATAATGTAGCAACAAGTGGCACTCAGGTGATGGCTCACTGAATTAATCCAAGAAACATAGAATGCGTAGAATGTAGTTTATTTATCTCATAACGTACAGTTATAAAGATTTTTGTACTGGAGACACATCAAATCACTTTAAAGAAATAAGGTTATAATAATTAACATACTTAAGCAGGTATTTCTGAACTTATACATAACACTTATGGTCATTTAGCAGCTTGCAGTACGGTTTATACAATATATTAAAAATAAGGTATGTTTAACTCTGGTTTAGATGTTCAAGATAGTGGTACCATTTCTATGCACTTCTTAACACAAAAAACACTTATCTTGAAAGAGTGCACATTTTCAGTGCTATGAAAAATAATGGTAATTTTTATTCAACAATTTTTCTTTAACACTCTCAGTACTGACACGAGATCAAGAGATAACCACTCACAACCAACCAGTAGATAGTGACTGACATGTTGCCAACCCCTCGTTTAACAAGTTATGGCTGCAGAATACTCACACAAATTATTTAGAGGAGAATGCAAAAATGTAGGAGCTGATCTTGGGGAAGAGTTCTGGAGAAACGTGAGACAACACTGGCCCTGTGACTTATCTTAGGAGATAGGTTAAAGAAAGGGCACGTATGTAAACTTAGAGTGAGTTTTTGACAATGCTGACTTTGAAATTTTGAAAGAATCAGAAATTAAATCCAGGAAGCAAAAGGTTATATAAAGCTTGTACAGAAACAAGACTGTAGTTAGAAGAGTCAAAGGACATGAAAGGGAAGCAGCAGCTGAGAAGGGAGTGAGACAATGTTGTAGATAATCACTGATGTTATGCAGCTATATATGTTGCAAGTAGTAAATGAAATTAAGAATAAACTTAGAAACGAGGTTAAAGTTCAGGGTGAAAAAACCAAAAACTTTGCACATTGCTGATGACTTTGTAATTTTGTCAGACACAGCAGTGGACTTGGAAGAGCTGTTGATTGGAATGGATAATATCTTGAAAAGAGATTATAAGATGAGCATAAACAAAAATAAAATATGCATAATGGAATGTTGTCAAATTAAATTGGGTAATGCGTAGGGAATCAGATTAAGAACTGAGATTTTAAAAAATATTAGTCGAGTTTTGCTACTTGGGCTTCAAAATAACTGATGGTAGCTGAAATAGAGAGGATATAAAACACAGCTATAGTGAGGAAAATATTTCTCAAAAAGAAGAATTTATGAACACTTAATATAATCTTAAGTGTTCGGAAGTCTTTTCTGAAGGCATTTGTCTGGAGTGTAGCCTTGTATTGAAATAAAACATGAATAATAAGCAGCTCAGACAAAAAGAGAATAGTAGTATTTAAACTGTGGTACAGAAGAATTCTGAAGATTAGATGGGTAGATAAGATAACTAATGAGGATGTACTAAATTGAACTGGGAAGAAAAGAAATGTATGGCACAACTGGATTAAAAGAAGGAACTATTTGATAGGAAACAGTCTCGGGCATCAAGAATTTATCAATTTCATATTGGAAGGAAGCGCAAGGGGTGGAGAAAGTAAAAATTTTAGAGGGATGCCAAGGGATGAATTCAGTAAGCAAGCTGAAATGGATGCAGGTTGCAATAGTTATTCATTGATGAGGAGGCTTGCACAGGATAGACTAACATGGAGAACTGTGTCAAACCAGTCATCAGGCTGAGATCATATCAACACAGATACTTTCTTCTTATTTTTCCAATTGTACTTATTAACAGTTTTCTAGATGGATATCTTCAGTGACCCAAAACTAGAGTATGGCATGTGATTGACAGCAAACTCACAACTCACCCGTTGGTTGTGTGTTATTGTTTCTGCAATGCTCAGGCACCTTCAAAACATATCATACAGGCTGTATGTACCGATCCTCTACATAAATTAAGTGTTTTGTTGTAGTCTTCAGATTGAAGATTGATTCGATGAAGCTCACCTTGCTAAACTATCCTGTTTAAGTCCATTCGCCTCTGCATAACTATTACAAACTTCCTCCACTTGATCTCACCCTCTATAATTTATAACACTCCCCCTCCCCCTTACTTCCATTTCCCTACATTACAACTGCATCTCCATCTATACTCTGCAAACTGCCAAGAATGGCATGGTGGAGGGTAGGTCCCAATGTACTGGTTATTAGGATTTATTCTCATTCCATTCATGTATGGAGAAGGAAGTAATGGTTGTTTGACACCTCTGTGGGTATTGTAATTATTCTAATATTGTCTTCACCTCTCCAGTGTGAATGATACGCAGTTGTTTGTAGTATAGTCCTAGAGTCATCCTTTGATGCTGGTTTGTAGTGGTGCTTGCCCTGCTTTATTTTGTTGTTTGTTGTACTTGGTGTCAACGTACTGGCTGAAAAAATAGGGGGTGCACGTGCAGTACTGTGTACTGTAAATGATGTAGCTGACAGATGCACAGTCGCAGTTCACAGTCTTTTATTTTAATTTTCACAACCTCCATATAATACACATTAATATATATGGCCAAAGCACTATTGTTTAACTTTCCATAAGCCTCATTAATAGGTCGCAGGCGAACATCCACATACTGCTACAATAGTTTGCTGTTGTACATCTACGAGCAGTAAAACCTAACCACAAAGTTCACAGTTCTTGAAGAATAGAGAGGTATGTATGGAGCAGACAATATCATTGTTTAAACACATGGCCTAATTGTGTAACACTTATTTCACTGGTGCATTGTCGTTGTTATAACCAACACAGGTTTCTCGTCTGAAACTCGGCCATGGACTGACTGTCTCGTGACCAAAACTCAGGCCTTTATATATCATTACAATAATAGGTACTGATCTACACAGTGTTCAAAGTTAAATTTACAGAAATTACAATTAAAACTTAACTCATTAAATTAACTGAATACATCGAAACATTGGTTCTTTTTAACAGTTTCCTCTACGGTAAGAGTTAGGCCGAGTTATTTGTTTAAATCATGAAATTAACAAATATTGTTACTCAAACAATACTTTTGACAAAACTGTTAATTACTTTGGAATTAATTAAGTGCTGGCTTTGCTAACATGCTTTCAAATAGAGCCAAATAAATCCTTTAAGAATACTATTAGTTGTTCCTCCAAGTGTTTATAATTAGCACAGAATTTATATTTGAGTATACGTCAACAATAGAATTTAAGTTATGAAACAATGACTGATTTCACCCTATAACAAAAGATACTAACTTGGAATAGGCAAAATAAATTGGAAAATTAATTGCATACATAAAACTAGTCACACAATTAGATCTGGTGTTATATTCTTTACATCTGAGGGCCAACCTTTCTCTTTTATGAAAATACAGATTATATTCACATATGTTAATGGTAATTGGTTAAAAGTGAAAAAATGAATTTAAGGAGGCAGATGGCAAAACAAGAGGGGAAGTAAAATTATCCCAGCTTGCTTCGTCACAGGTTCTTGAAACTTTGTTAGTAGACTTCCTCAGATCAGAATGAGATTTTCACTCTGCAGCGGAGTGTGCGCTGATATGAAACTTCCTGGCAGATTAAAACTGTGTGCCCGACCGAGAATCAAACTCGGGACCTTTGCCTTTCGCGGGCAAGTGCTCTACCAACTGAGCTACCGAAGCACGACTCACGCCCGGTACTCACAGCTTTACTTCTGCCAGTACCTCGTCTCCTACCTTCCAAACTTTACAGAAGCTCTCCTGCGAACCATGCAGAACTAGCACTCCTGAAAGAAAGGATATTGCGGAGACATGGCTTAGCCACAGCCTGGGGGATGTTTCCAGAATGAGATTTTCACTCTGCAGCGGAGTGTGCGCTGATATGAAATCTGCCAGGAAGTTTCATATCAGCGCACACTCCACTGCAGAGTGAAAATCTCATTCTGGAAACATCCCCCAGGCTGTGGCTAAGCCATGTCTCCGCAATATCCTTTCTTTCAGGAGTGCTAGTTCTGCATGGTTCGCAGGAGAGCTTCTGTAAAGTTTGGAAGGTAGGAGACGAGGTACTGGCAGAAGTAAAGCTGTGAGTACCGGGCGTGAGTTGTGCTTCGGTAGCTCAGTTGGTAGAGCACTTGCCCGCGAAAGGCAAAGGTCCCGAGTTCGAGTCTCGGTCAGGCACACAGTTTTAATCTGCCAGGAAGTTTCCTCAGATCAGGTTTTGCCTATCTTCAAGAGTCTGCCAGTTCACTTTCTTCAGTATCTTTGTAACACTCACCCATGGGTCAAACAAACCTGTGACTATTCATGCTGCCCTTCTCTGTATTTGTTCAATATCTCCTATTAATCCTATTTGGTATGGGTACCACGCACTTAACCAGTATTCTAGAATTGTTCGCACAAGTGATTTGTAAGCAATCTTCTTTGTAGACTGATTCACTTCCTCAGGACTCTACCAATAAACTGATGTTTACCTCCTGCTTTACGCACAAGTGAGCCTATTTGGCCATTCCATTTCATTTCCCTACAAAGTATTACACCCAGGTGTTTGTATGAGTTGGCCAGATAGTACTTCATTATAGATAACTGCATTATCTTCAAAAAGTCTGAGTTTACTATTAATATTGTTTGCAAGGTCATTAATGTGCAACAAGAACATCAGAGGTCCCAACACACTTCCTGGGGCACATCGAAAATTAGTTCTATATCTGATGATGACTCTCCATCCAAGATAAAATGCTGCATCCTCCCTACCAAAAAGCCCTCAATCCAGTCAGAAATTTCACTTGATACCCCATATAATTGAACTTAATGACAATAAGTGAAGGTTTGGTACTGACTCAAGTGCTTTTCAGAAATAGAGAAATACTGCATTTACCTGACTGCTTTGATCCAAAGCTTTCAGTATGTCATGTGAGACAAGTGTGACTTCGGTTTCACATGATCGATGTTTTTGGAATCCAAGCTGGTTGGCTGATTTCATTCTGTTGAAGATATCTCGCTAAGTTTGTGCTCAGAACATATTCTAAGACCCTGCAACAAATCGATGTCAAGGATATCTTTTCCTTTATGTCTCAGGATGTGTCCCATGAACTTATCCCATCTTTTAATCTAGCTGTGCCATAAAGCACTTTCTGTCCAATTTTATTCATTACCTCAGCATTAGTTACTCAATGTAACCATCTAATTTTTAGTTCTTCTGTAACACCACATATTATGTGCTTCTATTTTGCTATTGTCTATTTTATTTATTTCTAACATTTTATCTCCTAGAAGGCCACACTCCAGACAATGTCTTTCAAAAAATACTTTCCTACACTTAAATTGAGAGTATCACCCTGCTTTTATGTTCCTGAAATTAATGTTTTCCTGTTGTCTACAACATTTTTTATCACTCCTGTCAAATTTTGTGTGTTCACAATGTTAATTCATGTCCATTTATGCATTAATTTGCTTATACTTTTCTCCACAATTTACGCTTTATGAAACAAAAACTGGTATGTTTGACATGAAATGACACTGTAAAGGAGTTGGGCTTCAAATAGTGTTTACAAACATTATGCAGTTAACTTTCTTGAGCCCTGGGTGCTCTAATCAGTAGATCTGAATCAGTAAAAGTCAAAACAATTTGTGATGCATGTGCTGTATCTGCTGCTATTGACAAGCTCTGCTCAGCTTGATGGCCGATGCGAGTAACTGGAGAATCTGGAAGAAGGTGTGACTCCAGATGAATGTTCACTTGTTTCTGTTTCTAGCAATCTTAGCTTTCAATACTATGTGCTGCACAAAAAGTAGTATGCTACATTATTGAAGCCACACTATTTCAGTATTAACTTTGCCTCATGATTATAATCAAATGGAGAGGATTCCCACTTTCCAGTATTTCTTATCTACTCTGTATACAGTGTCATCTGATAGCGAAGGGTGACTACATTGGCCATACTGAAAAAGCTGTGGTTTCAGACTGTAATGAGTCAATTTTAATCAACACACCTATTCCCATCAACCAACATAGCAAGAATTAACTGTGTGTGTTACATAGTACATCTAAATCTAGATCTATATTTATATTCTGCAAACCACCATGAGTACATGGCATAGGGTATGTCCTACTGTACCAATTATTAGGTTTTCTGCTCCATTCACATATAGAGCATGGGAAGAATGATTGTTTGAAAGCCTCTGTACATGTAGTAATTATTCTAATCTTATACTCACAATGCTATGTGAGTGATACGTAGTGGATTAATATATCTCTAGAGTAATCATTTAAAGCTGGTTATTGAAACTTTGTTAATAGACTTTCTCAGGGTAGTTTACAACTGTCTTCAACAGTCTGCCAGTTCAGCTCCTTCAGTGTCTCTGTGGTACTCTCCTGCAGATTAAACAAACTTATGACCATTTGTGCTGCCCTTATCTATACATGTTCAATATCCCCTGTTGGTCCTTTCTCATGTTGGTTGTAGCCTCACATAAATGCTTGAAGTGTTGTGTTGTTGGCAGTGTTTAGTTCCAGCAGAAGTTTAATGTATGCTACTGCAATGTAGGGTGCAGATATTACAAAAAGAGATAGGACAACCCTTTCAACAGAAGAGAGAGTAAAAATTCTCAAAATATTTGAAGTTCATCATGAACATGTATAACATTTTCAGAGAGATTAGGGAGCACTGAACACCATCATCAGAAACCAAGACTATTTTGGTAAGTGCAAGTAACAATGGTCCAAATACAATAAAAATTAAATATGCCAGGAAGAAATTATGAAGAACTGGTTTAGTGTTGCAAAATTCTCGGGAATTCAAAATCAAAGAAATGTTCCCACGGACTATGCTAGCAATATTCGCAAACTTCATAAAGTCCTGGGAATTTATGATTAATTAGCGATAGAGCTCAAAAAACTGTTACTTGATAAAATCAGTATTTATATGGTTAAACCTGGACTTGACCTCCTTGTTAGAAATAAATACAATTTTTGGTTTTCAGTGTTTTAAATATCAAAGAATTAGCCCTAGAACTGCCAAGCGTTGACACTTATGACTCTTACATTTCCTATAATTGCCAACATCGAAATAATCAACCTTTAGAAAAATCGAGTTTATAAAATTGATATGCCATCTAGTAACTAAAGTTACTAAAATATGCAGTGCAGTTTGTTTATTTGATTTGTTAAGTTTTCCATCGGTGTTAGAGGTATTTTAGGCTATAAAGTTTAAAATAAACTTGTGCAAATTTTATAAACATTAGTCATTTAAAATGACATTTCAGGGAAAAATTATGCAAATAAACCGGCTGAGACTTATGATTTACTTGAAAATACAAGTGATTTTATTGACATAGAAGATGGTAAAATATTAATTAACGATTCAAAAAGTGAAAGTAATTGCGATATTTCGGAAAATAAATTTATAAATCATAATTCATCACATGAAATGAGGAGTCTTTGAATTCTGAAAGTGAAACACCTCTAGTCATTCGTTTGGAAAAATTAAAAAATACTACAGATAATGGCCGATTGAGAATTACACCTCCAGAGAAATATTTTGTAAGTTTAGGTTTCATTCAGAGAAATGTGGGGTTTCAATGTGCCTAAAAATAGTAGGCCAACAAATATTTTAAATTATTTTTTTCTGCCAGACTTACAGTAAACGATGTTTTGCGTGGAATTTGCATGGAAATTAATGCATGGAATGATAAATCTTGGATTAAAATGTATGTATTTACTTAGTTAACCTAGTTTTAAGGTTCTTTAACTGTTAATAAGTGTTAAAACATTCAAAATCTTAAAATTTTCATAAATTCCCAATTTTTGGGCATCTTCCCATGCCAAAGAATTATTTCTGGCAATATTTCCATTTTTTAAGTTCCCTCCCACTGGGAATATACCTGGCCCACATCACTAAACTCGTTTCAGACAGCATGTACTTACAACATTCCCAAGACTGGTAAGATGTTGCATGAAAAGATGCTGAAGGTGGCCAGTATGCTTTGAATGAAAGACTTCTCCACATCTAACGCATTGATCCATAAGTTCAAGAAGTGGGATAATATGGTGTGTGAATTGGTCTGTGGTGAAGGGAACACAAAAAAAAAAAAAGAAAGAAGTGAATGTCAGATTAATAAATTACAAGAACTTATAAAGTAGTATAAACTGAAGGACACCTTCCAACATAAATCAAATTGGTCTCTTTTTGCCCTTCCAAACAAAATGCTAGCCTTTAAAGGTAAAATTTGTCGTTTTGGAGAACACAGTAATCATAGGTACCAACACCAATGATTCTGAAAAAATTAAACTGTTTGAGATTGGCAAATTAGAAAAACCGCATTTTTTAAAACATTGCCCATGAACTGCAGTGCCAGTATAAAATGTAAATGACATCAGAAGTATTCAAGAAGCACTTGTGTAGCCTTGAGAATGGGAACATATAACAAGGAGAATTCTCCTTTTTGTGAATTGTTGTGTAGTATATCCAAAAAATATAAATTTACACAACATGTAGTTGCCACCAAACAGTACAAGGAAATTGCAGCTCCTGAATTTGGGCATTATTCATGTCTTCAAAACTTATTACAGGAAAGCCGTTGTGTGGATAGCATTAAGTTTCATGGAAACAGGAAAAGACCTAGCCTCCTTCAGAGTGTCAATTTTAGATGCTTTACACTATATTGCAAAGATGTGGACAGAGATTAAGAAGTTCACCATCACCAATTGCTTTGTGAGTTGATTAAGACAGGCCACCCAAACATATCCAGAATGAAAAAATATATTGAGGTGTGGATTTTGTCAAGTTATACTGGACAATATGGCAAATTTCCTGACATTTGCAGGGAATTGTTATCATTTGTAAGTGCCAAAGTATGACACTGCCTTTTTTCTCTAATGGAACTATGTATTTTTCTTTCGGGGGGGAGGGGGGGGGGACATTTGAAAGAAGCCTCTAAGAGGCATAACATATCTAGGAATTGATCAAATAGTACAAAGATAACAGTACCACAGACCACTGTCCCACTGTCAGGAGAAGAGGTTCCACGAGTGTCTGCCCTATTATACCAAATGGAAGCAAACACATTACTCAGGTACAGTTTGTGTGTTTATTACCACAGCTGTCATACCAAGTGCTCAAAATGTTGACCTTGAGCATTGCTGCAGAGTATAAAGTGATTCTAGAGAAAAAATAGTGCTCATTGGATTTCTCCTTGAATTAATGGCAGCACAGGCCTGTGTTCTAAGGCATTCCATGCTTTCAGGAGTCATTGGTGTTTCCTGATAGAGCTCTTGTTTTAATTTTTGTCACAGATAATAGTATAGATGTGTTAAGTTTGGTGGTGAGTGTGCAGACCATTTTGTGTTTCCTGAATGACTGTTCCAATGCTGTCCAAATATTTTCTTAAGAGGATCTGTCAGCACATGTGTAGAATGGGAGAGACATCTATCATGATCATACTGCAATGATTGCCTTATGTCCAGTGAGGTGTCTTCCAGTAACCGTGGCAGCTGTCTTAGGAACTCGAGATACTTGGGTGTATTTAGATTCCCACCAATAAACAGGGACTAATGGGGATGCAGGTCATGAAAAACATGCACCAAATTGTGACAGACCGAGAACATTGTTTTTATCCACTTCTTTGAATGGATTTTCAACTGCGATTGCAAAAATTAATTTGCCCATGGTTTGTAAATTATGCTCCTTTCTTTAAAAAAAATTGCATAGATATGCCACATCATTTTGCTGTTTTCATAGATAACATTTCAAAAACTGTAATCAATTTGCAAAGTAATTACCATGAAGCTGTAGATGCACTGAAATGTGAAAAGATGAAATACAGTGGAATGTAGTGTCTGCAGAAGACTTGGTTGGTTGATCCTTCTTGTTCTTATGAGATGCCTCTTAGTGACATTTACATTGGGTGCTACTGCTGTTAAAATGTCTGCAATTCCTTTCATCTTTCATCTACTTTTTCCTTGGTGCATTTTATCCTCCAAACTATCAGTTTCTGAAACTTTCTTTAATAATTTGTGCAAAGTCAGATCATGGATGTTAAGCACAATATGGATACTCTTCGGCAAACAAGTACACCACTGTTCCATAGTTTGGTTTTTGCAATAAACAGTATTCAGTTTTTTGACTATTGTATACATTATGAATGTCTCAATGGTTTTACAATAAAGTCATCTGATTGCTACAACAGTAGAACAAAGACTAATGGGTATCAAACACACGAAATGTTACAGCATGTAACAATTAACAGCAAATAATCGTCTTCATTCCTCGGAAATCTCCAATGCTGCAGTCGATATAAAAGATTTTGCAAGGATCTATTCTAGCAAAATTTGCTGCAACTTACTGAGTTCTTGGCAGCGTAGCTAACGATTTGATAGTGCCAAGAAAAATTTCAAGAAATTCAGGTTGATATTTTGTTTCTCTACCTGAATTACATGTTTATTGTGTAATATGGTTACAAAACTGTAACTCATAAAAAATATCAGGAAACTTAGGACCTGATGGCTGAGTTGTCACTCCTTATAAATTATTTAACACCTTTATTAGAAACAGAAAATTTATGGATTACAATAAAAAAAACATGTTGTTGTATATAAGCTGATATCATGGAATTATGAATTAATTTGTAGTTACTACATTGCAACATAAATTTTTACACAGCTTTTATCTTATAGTATTGAAATTCATAAAATAAGTCTGATAACAATGTTTTTACAATGTTGCTTATATCACAATGATTATTAGTTGGAAAATGTTCCAAACAGTTGCATGTCTTCACTCCATAAATACTAATGAAAAACTATTTTCATTTCTTATGTTCAAGTAACCATTAGTAGCAGTGGAACCTGCACAGAGATATTAGTAGGCTTGATACGATCAGAATAAAATTAATGGCAGAATTTGAATCAGCATAATAAACTGAGTTCTAAAATGACCAGATAAATGAAATAAGATTGTTACAAAATTTATATAAGCCTATAAATGTGGTAACTTAACACCTCAGAACAGCATTTCATATCACATGTATCCTATCATATATTGATATGTTCCAGATGCCACAGAAAATAGTACCCAGTTCCATTATGAAAAAAAAAGTTGGCGTTGTAATTTGGTGACTACAAATGATAACAGTTACTTGTAAACATCAGGAAATTCATCATACTGCCCATTATAACTTTCTGGGATCTGCAACTCAATATACTTATACATTTTGGATATATTTGGGGTGGCCTGTCTTAATTGCCTCAACCTGTATATACAGGATAGTGAGGAACAGTCTGAAAACTTTTAAGGCAGTTGCAAGTTATATTGTGCTAAGAAATAATTGTTAACCCTCAAGTGGGCACACCTATGTATAAAGTCCGCCAATCACAAGTAACATTGTCTTGTACCATTACATTGTGAGCCCATACCCATTCCTTCATTATTGCTTCAGCTAATACAGTCATAAGTTGTGTTGTCATGTATCCAAGTGAGCAACAGCAGTATAAAATAAACAGTGAGCTAGGTGGGGAAGAATTTATGATTTTGAGAAGAAAATTACCATATTCCAAGCTAGCAGCACGATCTCACAAACAGGCAGTTATCCACCAGAAAAATAGTAATCAAGTAAGCAGTTGACAGGGATCTTATGTAACTGCACTGTTTAAAGGTTTGAGTGGGCTATTACTGCGGGGTTACACTTGAAAGTGGCATCAGGATGATATAACAAACAGTTATTAAATTAAACAGTGATTTAGCTATATAAAGTAAGATTATTTTATCATTGTTTAGTTAAACAAAGAGTAAACATAAAGACAGCTATTCTTTACATGTGTACAGAGTGAGCCATATGCCCACTCATGTTATGAAAAACAGTGGCACCTGCTTGAGGGTTAAGAAGAAAATTCCACACAATGTACCACTTCCAAGTTAATTAGTTAGTCTATCAGGCCATTGCACATGAAATTTCAAGCAGCCCACTGGAGACGGTGTCATCAAATGTGCTCTTCATTTGGTTTCCTAACACCAGACAAGAGACAGAAAGAAAAATTGTACATGGGAGGATAGTAAGGATCAAACCTGAGCCAAAGACTGAGCAGTCTCATGTGCAGTCATCTAATCTATGAGAACAACTGATATTAATTGTATCTGGGGGCTGCTTGAATTTGTGTGTACACCAGCACTGGCCTGACTGGCTAACGTCAATGCTAATTAACTCAGAAGTGGCACAATGTATTGAATTTTTTCTTAACAATTATTTCTCAGCACATCATAACCTGCAACATCCTTGCAAGCTTTATACACAGGGTGATTTTTCCACCATGTACAAACTCTTGGAAATGTTTGATCAGAGGATACGGAACAAAAAAGGTCTAATGAACTTATGTCTGGAAATGCATGGTTTCCATGCTAGAGATAATTTATTCAATCATACATTGTTACAGAGACTGCAGTCTAATACACGCTGTACCATGGAGCCACAGCTACAGTACGTATTGGAATTGATTTCCATGTGCCTCAGCACATGTGTGTATATGCCATAGCATGTTCTGTTTCACATGTTCACATCGGGTAGGCTGCATCCAAACAGTCTCAAAGGCAGCATGAATACGGGGCTCTAGTGTCTCCACATTTGGAATGGGCTCTGCATACGTGATATTTTTAGATGGTCCCATAACCAGAAATTGCATGAGTTGAGATCTGGGAATGAGCAGGCCATGCAACTGGACCTCTTTGTCCTATCCATTCACCAAGGAAGACATGATTGAGATGTGTCCAGACATTAATAGCAAAGTGGGCTGGAGCACCGTCATGTAGCAGTCACATAACCCTTCAAATCATCAATGGCAATTCTTCCAGAATAGGAGGCAAAGTCACCAGCAAGCAATGCCAATAGTTCTGGCCCATTAGGTTATGTGGAAAGAAGACTGGTCTCAAAATATGGTTGCCATTTATCCCGGCCCACAAATCCTGGCTGCCCAATGCTGATGACTCACTGTCACCATACCATGGGGGTTCTGCATACTATCCCACAGATGACTGTTATGAAAGATGAAGATACCACTCCATGTGAATGTGGCCTCATCAGCGAATAGGATGGATAACACAAATCCCGGAACCATGGTTGCCTGGTGAAGAAACCAGTGACAAAGCTGCTCCCAATGTGGAAAGTCTGTCACTAGTAAACCTCGCATACACTGTAAGTGATAAGGGTAGTAACAATTGTTCTGGAGAATTTACACATGGTACTCTGGCTTACCATGTACTGGCAGGCCAACTGCCTGGTACTGACACAGCAGTTGCTTTCCACAGTGTTAATCACATTTTCCTCAAAGTCTGGTGTCAGAATGTTTGGGTACGTCTCTCATGATTTCCTGCTTCTTACCCTGTCTCAGACGAACAGTGAAAACTGTTGGAAACTCTGGATGCTATGCTGTTGACAGTGAGGATAGGTCTCCTGATGCAACCTTGCTGCTGGCCTCCCATTGCCACTTGCCTTTCCATAAGTAAACACCATCTCGACAAGCTCTTGATTCAAGTGAGCATTCATTGTGTACAACACTGTATCACATCTACTACAAGGTGAGTCAGCAAGAGAAGTGAATCGGACACAACATTACCAATTACTATGGCAGTAGAGGGTGGTAGGGCATGAAGTATGAGGAACAGTGCCACCGTCTAGGAGGAAACCATGCATACTGTAACTTTGGGTGCATGGTACACCATGTATTAGACCACAGACTCTGTAACAAAGTATGATTGAATAAGTTGTCTCTAGCATGGAAACAATGCATTTCCAGACATTAATTCATTAGACCTTTTTTGTTCCATATCCTGCCATCAATCAATCCCTACAGTTCCTACACAGTGGATAAACACAGTCAAGCTGTCCATGCAGTATCAACTATCACATCACATCTAATCTACTTCCTCTTGCTTTCCATAATATTGTCTTTAAGTGTGTTTCCTTAGTACAGCCCATCTAGATGTTCCTTTTACATTTCAGCCCTCGCCTATTCTTTTAGTACTGGCATTCCATCTGGCACCTTCACTAGCAGTTACAATAATGAATTTTCACACAGATCCAGCCACAATCAACCTACTTTGGGAATCACGTCGTTTTGTATTTGTTCTATAAATTGAATGTGATTCACTATATAAAACATTACCTGTCCCTATAGGTTTGGCCTCATGTTAATTAGTTTTCCAATTATGTCTTCTTCTTGAATGAGATTTTCACTCTACAGCAGAGTGTGCACTGATGTGAAACTTCCAGGCAGATTAAAACTGTATGCCGGACCGAGCCTCGAACTCGGGACCTTTACCTTTCGCAGGCAAGTGCTCTACCGTCTAAGCTACCCAAGCATGGCTCACACCCCATCCTCACAGCTTTACTTCTGTCAGTACATCATCTCCTACCTTCCAAACTTCCAAACTTTGGAAGGTAGGAGACGATGTACTGGCAGAAGGAAAGCTGTGAGGACAGGGCATGAGTCATTCTTGGGTAGCTCAGATGGTAGAACACTTGCCTGCGAAAGGCAAAGGTCCTGAGTTCGAGTCTCAGTCTGGCACATAGTTTTAATCTGCCAGGAAGTTTCATGTCCTCTTCTTCTTCATCTTTTTCTTCTTCTTCTTCTTCTTCTTTTTCTTCTACTACTACTACTACTATTTCTTGACTTCCCATTTCAGTCTACCGGTTACAGTTTGAATCTTTTGCTTTTTCTTCCAGGCAGTTGTTTTTTTTTTTTATTTTATTTTATTTTTTATTTTTTATTTTTACTGAAAATATCTCCAAATCTGATCTTTGTAGATGTCAGTTCCACATTTTCATGTTTTCTTCTGACTTTTATTTTACACTGTGTACACTTGCGACATAGCAAGCTGGGATATATTTACTTCCGTTCTTATTTTGCCGTCTGCCTCCTTAAAATTCAATTTTTTTTTTTTTTTTCAATTTTAACTGATTACCATTAACATACGTGAATATAATCTGCATTTTCATAAAAGAGAAAGGTTGGCCCTCAGTTTTAAAGAATATAACACCAGATCTAAATTTGTGCTTAGCTTTATGTATGTAATTGATTTTCTTATTTATTTTAACTATTTCTAGTTAGTATCTTTTGTTACAGGGTGAAATCATTAATTTTTTTATAACATAAATTCTATTGTTGACATGTAAACAAATATAAGATCTGTACTAATTATAAACATTTGGAAGACGAAATACTAGTAATCTTAAAGTATCATATTGGCTCTATTCGAAAACACGTTAGCAAAACCAGCCCTTCATTAATTCCAAAGTAATTCACAGTTTTGTCAAGAGTATTGTTTGCATAACTACATTTGTTAATTTCATGATTTCAACAAATAATTTGGCTTAACTCTTATAGTTGAAGAAACTGTTAAAAAGAACCAATTTTTCAATGTATTCAGTTAATCAAATGAGTTAAGTTTTAATTGTAATTTCTGTAAATTAAACATTGAACAATGTGAAGTTTCAGTACCTATTATTGTGATGATATAAAAGGGCCTGATTTATGGTCACGAGACAGTCAATCCCCGACTGAGTTTCAGACAAGAAATCTGTGTTGATTAGAACAACAACAATACTTCAACTTAACCATGGAATAAGTGTTAAACAATTAGGCCATCTATAAAAACAATGACATTGTCTGCTCCATACATACCTTTCTATTCTTCAAGGACTGTGAACTTTGTGGTTAGGTTTTACTGCTCGTAGATGTTCAACAGGAAACTATTGTAGCAGTATGTGGAAATTTGCCTGCAAACTATTAATGAGGCTTATCGAAAGTTAAACAATAGTGCACGGGCGATACAACTGTGTATTATTAGCGGGTTGTGAACAGTGAAATTAAAGTTCTGTGAAATGCAACTGTGCACCTGTTGGCTACATTATTTACAGTAGTCAATGTTGGAATCCACAATTCATTTTTCAGCCAGTGTAGCAACGCAGTACTTTGACACCGAGGACAACTAACAAAGAGATAAAGCAGCCAGAACTGCTACATGTGTTGCCCTGACATGAAGATTATTGTACGTAACCACAATAAACAAGGACTTACGAATTTTGAGCAATGAACTTGACAGCGGTTTACAGTGCAGTGGAGCACCAGCCAATCAACACATGGTTTTCATGGCCACAGTATGACAGCAGGCAATCAGCGAGCAGATTCTATGGAAGCTGCAATTGAGTACAGGAGCAGCCAATTAGCATGCCATGAACATAGCTGACCGGAGATAAACAAGATGCCTTACCAAGAGCCTTACAACTTGCCACAGTCGTGCAAATCTGAGATGACAACCACAGCAGAGCAGCAGCAGATGAGTGATTAAAAACAAGATAATTCATTGCAAAAGCTGTTTTGTATTAAACGATACATAATGGGTGACCTTAATTAACAAGACAGTGTGACTGAGAACAAAGCTGTGGCAGTTAAGTTGTTAACTTAACAGAAAGACCAAAGTATGACTGGTTCTGTGGATGATTATAAATCAAACATGACTGTAACTTTGAATGATGGGACGAAAGTCCTGTTGTAGATGAAATGATTAAAGCATCATCTACAGTGTATGGTGAGGAGAGCGGAATGGATGAAAACATTAATGAAGTACACGAGATTGTTAAGGTTAAGGAGGAGGAACCTAGTAGCGAAAGTCAGCAAGGGCAAAAGTTTATGGCAGATGAAAATTTTAGAACAATGTTAAGGCAAATTATGAGTAGTTTGAGTTGTTTGAGTAATATGAGTATGAAAGAAGGCATTAATTAGTAATATGAAAGAAAACATGAATACTATGGAAAGTAGTATGAAAGAAGACATGAATAGGATGGAAACTAGTATGAAAGAAGACTTTAGTAGGGTGGAAAAGAAAACAGATAGCATTAGAACTGACATGGTTAACTTAAAGGTTGAACTGAAGAAAGAAATTAAAAAGGAGATTCAGGTAGTCAGCTCTAATCTTTTAGAATTAAATAAGAACGTTGAAGCGGTAGCTTGACATGGTTAGCGTAAAGGTTGAACTGAAGAAAGAAATTAAAAAGGAGATTCAGGTAGTCAGCTCTAATCTTTTATAATTAAATAAGAACGTTGAAGTGGTAGCTAAAGATTGTGATGAAAAGATAAAGACAGTAGTATATAACACTAATGAGAAAATAACATTGATGAGCAATAAATGTGTAGAAGAGAGAAAGAATCTTTGTGACGACAACAGTAAGAAGGTGGAGGTTTTCGAGAAACAATATGCTGAAAATATGGTTAAACATGAGAACCAAATCGATCAGATTACAAATGATTCAGAAACTAAGGTAGAAACCAAGTGTGAAGTAGTGGTAGAGGAAAAACCAGTAAAAGTAAATGCAAATGTAGATTCAAAATTGACTAAATTAGAGAAAAAGTTGAAAGAAGAACAAAATCTAAAGCATAGAGAAAGTGACAGTGGGTCTGATAATCATTTTGGTAAGCAGGATGATAGTTTTTCCAAGGAAAGGATTAATGAGGATTTGTTTTATGAAGAAGATTGCATGATAAGTAAGTAGGAAGTGTGGCACCCTGTAATAACAGAGAGTGTACAAGGTATACATGTTAAGTGTTTACTGGACAGTGGTAGTGATTTGAATGGCATTTCACGGGCAAATTTTGAATCTATTAAGAACACAGAGAGTATAGTAGTAATGCATGTTTGTGGAATAAAACTTGTTGGTGCTACTGTAAGCTATTAAAGTGTGTGAAACTAGAGATACTATTAACTGTGAAATTGGCAGGACAGTGATTGGGCCGGCTGCTGTGACCGAGCAGTTGTGGGCACTTCAGTCCAGAAACGACTTCTGCTATGTTTGCAGGTTCGAATCCTGCCTCGGGCAGGAATGTGTGTGATGTCCTTAGGTTAATTAGGTTTAAGTAGTTCTAACTCTAGGGGATTAATGACCTCATATGTTAAGTCCCATAGTGCTTAGAGCCATTTGAACCATTTTGACAGAGATTGGGGTGCAATTTTTTGGTGAGCCTGTGACAAAGCAAGCTGGTATATTTTTAATTCCTCTCTTGTTTTACCATCCGCCTCCTTCGTTATTTTTTTTTCACTTTTAACTAAGTACCATTAACATATGTGAATATGATCTGCATTTTCAAAAAAGAGAAATGTTGGCCCTCAGTTTTAAGAATATAACACCAGATCTAATTTTGTGCTTAGTTTTATGTTTGTAATTGATTTTTTAATTTCTTTTGACTATTCCTAGTTTGTATCTCTCACACAGGGTGAAATCAGTAATAGTTTCGTAACTTAAATTCTATTGTTGTCACTTGGAGGAACAACTAACAGTAATCTTAAAGTATCTATTTGGCTCTATTTGAAAACATGTTAGAAAAACCAGCCATTAATTAATTCCAAGGTACTTAACAGTTTTGTCAAAAGTATTGTCAAATTTTTGGTCATGATACAGTCAGTCCACGGCCAAGTTTCAGAAGTGGAACCTGTTTTGGTTAGAATGACAACAATGCTTCAACTTCACTGTGGAATAAGCGTTAAACAATTAGGCCATGTGTAAAAACAATGACAATGTCTTCTCAGTACATACCTTTCTATTCTTCAAGAACTGCAAACTTTGTGGTAAGGTTTTTACTGCTTGTAGCAGTAGCTATTGTAGCTCAGTAGTGAACTATTGTAGCAGTATGCGGAGGTTTGCCTGCAAACTATTAATGAGACTTATCAAAGGTTAAACAATAATGCCTTGGTCATATCACTGTGTATTATTGGGGGGTTGTGAACAGCAAAAGTAAAACACTGTGAAATGTAACTGTACATCTGTCAGTTACATTATTTACCATAGTTAGTGTCCAAATTACAAACCTCATTTTGCAGGCAGTGTAGCAACACAGTACGTTGACACTGAGTACAACAAACAAAGAAATAAAGCAGGTGGAACTGCTGCATGTGGTGCCCAAGTGAGGATAATTGTATGGGGGCACAATAAACTAGAACTCACGAACATTGACAAGGAAGTGTGTACTCGAGTGGTTTACAATACAGTTTTAAATGGAAGAGACAATACAGCCAATCAGCGCAGGGGTTTTATAACAAAGAAGATGCAGCAGCCAATCAGCAAGCAGGTTCTAAGGAAGCAACCACAGAACAGAGAAGCAGCCTGTCAGTATGCAGTTGGACACAGCTGACTGGAGATAAACAAGACACCTTGCCAAGAGCATTACAACTTGCCGCAGCCGTGCAGATCCAGATGACAACTGCGTGAACCACACAGGGCAGCAGTAGATGAGTGATTGAAAACAAGGTAATTCATTGAAAAAGCTGTTTTGTATTAAGTGATACATAACGAGTGATCTTAACAAGCAAGACAATGTGATGGGAGACAAGGGACAACAGGTGACTGGTTCTGTAGATGCTAGTAGTTGTATATCATTCATGAATGTAGCTTTGAATGATGGGGATGAAAGTCCAGCTGTCGATGAAATGATAAAAGTATCATCTACGTTGTATGGTGAGGTGAGCAGAATGGATGAAAACAGTACTGAAGTTCATGAGATCATTAAGGTTAAGGAGGAGGAACCTAGTAGCAAAAGTCAGCAAGGGCAAAAGTTTATGGCAGACGAAAATTTTGGAGCGATATTAAGGCAAATTATGAGTAATATGAGTATGAAAGAAGACATTAGTAGTATGAAAAAAGCCATTAGCAGAGTGGAAAAAAACTGATAGCATTAGAACTGACATGGTTAGCTTTAGGGATGAACTGAAGGAAGAAATTAAAAAGTAGATTCAGGTAGTCAGCTCTAATCTGTCAGAACTAAATAACAAGGTTGAGGCAGTAGCTACAGATTTTGATGAAAAGATAAAGAAGTAGTACATAACACTAATGACAAATTAACATTATTGAGTAGTAAATGTGTAGAAGAGAGAAAGAAACTTTGTGATGACTATAGTAGGAGGGTGGAGGCTCCCAAAAAACAGTGTAAAGATGAAGTGAAAACTGCCAGTAAATTTTGTGCTGAAATCAGGGTTAAACTTGAGAACCAGATTGATCACATTAAATATGATTTTGAAATGGAGGTATAAACCAAGTGTGCAGTAGTGGTAGAAGAAAAACTGGTAAAAGTAAATAAAAATGTGGATTCAAAATTGGCTGTAATAAAGAAAAAGATGGAAGAGGAACAAAATCTAAAGCATAGAGTATGTAGTGTCTCGAACAGTTCTTCATTTGTTAGTTGTAAGAAATTTAAAAATTTTGAACCGTATGGGGAAGTGCATCCACTGGATTTCAAAAGAAATTTAATGATTTGCCTGAAAGATGGAATGACAAAGAGAAAATGTCATTTGTGAAAGGTTTTTTGAAAGGGGATGCTTATGGATGGGCAGCTCATGTAGCTAGTAGCTGTACTTCATGGCAAAGCTTTGAGAAAACATTTTTAAATGAATATTCGTCCAAAGAGAAGCAACAGAGAATTTTGAGTGAATTGTGGGGAGGAGAGAGATTTGACTCTGAGTAAGGGCACTGTGAAAAGTTTCTGTCAGGTTTGGATAAACAAAGTGAAATATTTGGAGAAAGAGTTGGGTAGTGAATCAATAATTATGGGTTTAGAAACTAAGTTGCCTCAGGAAGTTAGAGATTTGCTTGTACCTGCCCCTAGGGCTAATATTAGTGATTTCATGAATTATGTTGATAAAGTGGAGAGTGCAAAACCCTCAGTGGAGGATCGTAGGAGGAACTTTGATGACAATATTCAATCAGGCAGAGAAATTCAGGTAAATGGGATGAACAGGACTAATTATAGTAGAAATTCAAAGAATGGTTGGATGGAGGATAGCCAGAATGGGCACGGAAATGGTATGAGAAATTAAAGTACAAGAAATTGAGGAGATGGCTGTAATTCTGGATAAACCATTTAAACTAGATAATGAACCAGTTTTGGCTTGTGCTCGAGCAGGTAGTGATGAAGAGCCAGTTGTATATAAATGTGCTGTAATCAAAGGTAAGGGTGAGGTAAATGACAGTAGTAAGATGAGTGTAATTACTAATTCTAGTGCGATGCTGAATGATGGTGTGGGTAGATTTGTTCACCCCAAGAAAGGAGGAGAGGAACTTACTATAATAAAGTTAAATGATGAAAAAGTGTGTGTTGATGTTGTTCAGGATGGCCCAAGTGTCAAAATGGATGGTGGATTTTTAAGGGAACATAAGAAATTTAGGTGTTTTGCATTGTGGTCTAATACTGGAGACAAGAACCAACTAATTAGCCAAGTATTTGAGGACAGCAAAAGCGACAGTCGGTATGAATCTGGAAGAAGTTGTAACGACAGCACTAACGAAGTCATGAGGAAGAGGTATTTGAATTTATAATTGATAATGATGGCCATGTGGTAAGTAAAGAAAGAATAGAGGAGGATAATATGAGGCCTAATACAGAGTTGGAGTTTCAGAGTGGTAATGAGGAAGAGGACCTTGCTGTCTGGCTTTTGACTGTGTCTGATAATCATTTTGATAAGCAGGATGATAGTTCTCCCAGGGAAAGGATTAATGAGGATTTTTTGTATGAAGAAGATCATATGGTAAGCAAACAGGAAGTGTGGTACCCTGTAATAACAGCAAGAGTACAAGGGATACATGTTAAGTGTTTATTGGACAGTGGTAGTGACTTGAATGGCATTTCACAGGAATTTTTCAAAGCTATTAAGAACACAGAGGGTATAGTAGTGTTGCATGTTTCAGTAATAAAAATTATTGGTGCTACTGGTAAGCTATCAAAGAGTGTTAAACAAAATGTACTATTAACAGTGGAAGTGGCAGGACAGCCGTTGGAGTGTAATTTCATGATGACTCAAAATCTCAGCATTGATGTAATACTTGGAACTAATTTCTTGTGCAAATGGTGTGTAAATATTGATTTTGCTAGTGGTAAGTTTAGTTTTAAGTACAATGGAAGTAGGTACGAAGTATCATTTTTGGAAGGAATGGACAACTGTGTGAAAACTGAGTTAGATTTACTATTAAGAGTTTTGACCATGGGGCAGCTTACTGAGGAAGAAGAAGAGGAGAGAGTAAGGTTGGAGATAATAAAGAGAGTTGAGGATATTGAAGGTATTACAAATAGTCAAAGAGGGGAATTGAAAGGTATTGCCCTGAGCAATGTAAGGCATTTTCAGAGAGTCCAGGTTTGGTAAAAGATTTTGGGTGCAAATTAAAGTTTGAGGATCATGAACCATTTTTCAAGAAACCTTATATTATTCCATTTTCAAAAAAGGAAGCAGTGAGGAAAGATATTCAAAAGATAGTCTCATGGTGGATTATTGAAAGGTCAAACAGCAGGTATAATAACCCACTTGTTGTGGTAAAGAAGAAGAACGGCAGTGTCGGGTTGGTTCTGGATGCCAGGAAGTTGAATGAAATTGTAATAGGGGAGAGTGACAGACCAGCTAACATAGATGAAATTTTGCAAAAGTTCCACGGATGTAAATTTCCGACTTCTTTTGATGTTACTTGCGGCTATTGGCCGAGGAATCTAGGTCATGTACAGCATTTTTACATGTACTGTGTGGTGCCATTTGGTCTGAACTTGTCCATGTGTGTGTTTATCAGAGCTATTGACGAGGTGCTAGGTGAGATATTAACCAATGAAATAATGGTCTATGTAGATGATATCCTAGTAGTGAGTGCAGAATGGTTCAAGCACTGTAAGATTCTGAATGAAGTACTGAGAGCGATGTATAGAGGAGGTATGAAACTGAATTTGTAAAGAAGGAAATTTCATTTTTGGGTCACAGCATTAACAATGAAGGTATACAGTCCCCAAAGAACAAGAAGGATCTTAAAGCTATGTTTGGCTTCTACTGAAAGTTCATATCATATCAGTCATTCAGCTAGCCTTGCCGTGATAATTTGTTGAGAATCTGGTGTGGAATTGGACAGAGGAGAGTGAAGAGGTATTTTACAGTTTGAAAAAGTAATTATGAATAGTAAGATGTTAGGACATCCAAATTTTTCACTCCCTTACTGTATGAGTACTGATGCAAGTTTTTGTGTTTTGGGGCCAGTAATTTTGCAATAAGTATCTACTGAGATAGGGGTTGAACACAAAACTATTTCTTTTGCTAGTAGAAAATTACAGCCTTATGAAAAGAATTATTACATTTCAGAATTATATGCTTTGGCAATTATTTTTGGATTTAAAAATTTTGAGTACTATTTGCTTAGACATAAGACCATAGAGTATACAGATCATAAGGCTTTGAGCTACCTGCAGGCTGAAACACAACAGGTTAACTAGGTGGACTTTGTATTTGCAACAATTTGATTGGGAAGTAAGGTATGTAAAAGGAAAAGACAATATTGTGGCTTCTGCATTATCTACGATGCCAGCAGGGAAGAGGGATACTGACAACCGTAAAGGACAAGTAAGATTGTTTTATTTGCAAGGAGTGAAGGATGAGAAGCTTATTAGGAGGATTTTGCAAGCAAATGAGAAGAGAGCAGAATGAGGATCCAAATTTAAGGATAGTTAAGAAGTATTACAATTCAGACAACATGCCAAAGGTGAAACAGTACTGTACTATACATAAAGGGTTGTTGTTTAGGAGAAAAATTTGAATGATCAGGACTGGAAGTTATGCTTTCCTGGGCAACATGTTGATAAATTTATTGACTACTTACATGAGATTTATGGATATTATTGGACCAGGAAAATGGTAGCTAAGATACAGGAGACAGTAATATTTAACAACTTGAGAATGGTTAAGCAGAGGCTAGAAAAGTGTGATAAATGTCAGAGGGTAAAGGCAACTGGTGTGCCATCAAAGGGCTTAATGCATTCTGTTCTTCATATTGAGCCTAAAGAGCTTATAGCAGTTGACCTTCTGGGACCATTGCCTGCATCTGCAGAAGGTTGTAAATATATTTTCATTGGGTAGCGGCACCACCATTTAGGTTAGGGAAAGTCAGTTTTGCGCAATATTCTGAGCACAAGTTTCAGCCAGGTGCGGGCCGGATTGCAGTGAGATATGCATACCAACAGTTGCAAAGTAGAATAGAGGCCACAGGGCCATCAAATTGCTGAAAGAGTATACGTAGCAGTTTTGCATATCACAAATCACAAGCAGAAGGGGCCCACTGGCCAACGTAGCTTGTAATGAGTATGTGACACGAAGTGGCACTTATAGCAAAACAAAGGCGCACAGGTGCATATAGATAGGTGTGGGTTTCTAATGAGATTCATTCAAGTGTGGCAGCTCTCCTGGACAGCCGGGCATGTCACACCACCAGCTACACACAGCTGCAGATGGAGCGCCAGCATTCCAGTCCATGGCGGGTCACTGGTTCAACCCTATGAGACAGACGCGGGATCCATAGCCAGCCAGCGGTGGGCCACTCCATGGCTTGCTAGCACAGGCAGTCATCCTGGCTTCTAATACATGCCTGGACACATCCCAAGGCGAGGGTCACAGATTCGGACTCCGGATTGCAGGCGCTTGTTGTCACCGCGATCTCAGCCACGCCAGCGAGAAGCACTCAGCTGGCCACCTGCAGCTCACACCGAGTGGTGCCGTGTTGGCAGGGACACAGACCGCTGAGTTGACTGCCAGCATCCTGACAACGACGCAACTCTGCTGGCGTACAAGGCGAACGCAGTGCGTGCATGAATTTCTGAGGCAGCCATTGCGCGCCAAGCCATTTTGCAGACAGTGAAGTGGTGTCCTCAGCAGTGCGGGACCTGGTGACACAGACTGAGGGGAACATGGCACTGTAGTTGGAAACAATAAATCACTTGGAAAGCTCAGACGAGTCTTAATATGGTGCCTTCAACCTCTTCCCGCTACATTTGGTCATCCTGATACATTTGGTGGCAGAAGTTGCCACTACAGTTGTTTTGGGCACATTCTCAAATATGTAAAACTGTATACATTTAAGAAGGCAAATACTAGTACTATAACTGAGAAGTTGACATCAGATTACTTTTGCAATGTGGGGGTACCAAAATCACTTTTGTCCGACAATGGTCCACAGTCTTGTGTGGCATTACACAAGATAAAACACATCAAGATTTCTACCTATTTTCCACAAGGTAACATGATTGAAAGGGTTATGAAGGAGATTAATAGACAGTGCAGGACTTATTGTAGTAAGAAACACACTGCCTTGGGGGGGGGGGGGGAGGGGGGGGGGGGCCTGTGAGCTTATGTTCAATGAGAGACCCAGCAACATCATCAGAGAAGAAGTGGATTTTCCTCCGGTAAGTAAGTGAAGTAGCACAGGACTAAAAGATCAGATTGGCTGACGAGATGATGACAAGGAAAGCAGCAGGAAGGAAGAGAAGGCATGACAAAGGAATGAATCTGACTAGTTTCAGAGTAGGTGACCTTGTCCTTGTCGAAACCAAAGAAAAATCTAGCAAAGTAAATGATGAGATTAAGAAGTTTTGGCATGTGTACCATGGTCCTTTCAGAGTGGTACGCATTGCCCATGACAACTCTTATGAATTGGCTTATACAAAAACTAACAGGATTTTTGGATTAAAGAATATTATTGACCTGAAACCCTATGTATTACCAATTAGATGTTTGAGTAGTGATCCACAACAGTTTGAAACGTTCTGAGCTTGGGTAGTGTTGATTTTGTTAGGAGAATGGAGTGTGCATTGAACCAGAAATAAGACCTACCAGCAAGTAGGGGTTTCATCCTTCTGTGTTGGATTCATGATGTGGTGATAATGCTTACCCCAGCTGCCTGTCTCATTATTCATTTCCTGAGGCAGTCAAACTCTTCTTCTATACTATTTGTAGTTCGTAAGTAAACCAGAACCATTCTGTCTTCGACTTTCAGTTAATTTTGTGCAGTAGAATACTTTAGTGTAGGAATATTTTAGAAAAGATCTCCCCATTGTTATCTATGTATATACTATGTTATGTTAGCCATAAGTACTGGAATCATAAGTGGATAGAAGATAGTACATTGGTACAATGGTTAAAGGATTTCTCTCAAAGAGGTAAGGTAAACTGAAAATGGTGTCAGCATATGTGGAGAATTATTAACATCTGATGTAATCAACTCATTGTTGCAGCAGCAGAGGCAATATGCAGTAGAAACCATCTTAAATAAGAGATCTTAATATTAATTGTGGTATAATAGTAGTGTTTGTGTTCAATGCAATCAGTATATTGAGATAACTATCTAATTAAGGAATTACTACTTTAAACATAGTTGCCTGGAGTAATGTGTGTGGAATGTATTAGCAAGACTTGTATGTTGTCTGATCAGTAATGAGAGTCAAATTTACCTTAGCAGAAGGATCTGTTACTGTGGAGTGTATTTCTGTAGACTCCATTATGCATTTTATAAGCAGAGCAGTTGTTTATTTATTAGATAATGAAACAATGATGGAACAATAAAACAATGAATAATGTTAGGGTCTCGATGGTTAGGGAGCCTCTCTCTGCAGTAGGGATATTTTTTGAGAATGCACTCCACTAGCTAACAAGGTAAGAAATGTAAATAAAATAATGGTGCTGACAGACATGATTAATGCAAAAGATAACTGCATACAAACAAATATGGTGTAAGTGTATTGAGGATCTAAATTTTGAACTAGGCAACATTGGGTACTGTGTATATTGTGCAATTCGTGACACTGAAGCTGGGAATGAGAGATTAACTGAATGAGCAATATTTACAAGTCATATAATTCTGCATCAGTGGATCAATAGGTTATCTGAAAACTTCTTTTTGTGTTCTGAGAAATTATGGACTTGAAGTGGTATCACTGGGATGAAGAACAATAATTTTTCTGATTCACTGATAACTGTGGTGCTAGACTGATGTGAATATTCTGACAGGTAAACTATTTGGTAACGTTTTATATCTTTGTGAGGATTTAATTTTCTACTTGAATGAGAGTAGTACTCAGAGTGGAAAAACAGGGCAATGATTTGGTACAATTTCCATCCCCTTAATGTTGATTTGAGTAGTAATTAAGTTATCTGATAGTGACTAATTTTTTTCATAATGTAATGAGTGGTAAAGCTATGCTACTGCACATCTTGAGTTTTTACTAGAGGTAATGCACATCTTGAGTTTTTGGATATTTTGCAAGTGGGAAAGAAACAAAAGTCTTTGAAGTTTAGCCGGTTTCAGACAGAGTTATGACTTAGAATAAGGCTTTGTAGTGTAATGTGCACTTGATTTTAAAATTTTACTGATCCACACCTATCGTATTATAATCCATTTCAGTGACAATTATTACAATGTTATGAGAACTATGTAATGTATATATATTTATGAAGTAATGACTGTCTTTTGCCATTAGTGTTAAACAAGTTTTCTTAGACTTAAGTTAGAAGTAAAAAAGAAGTGTACTAAAGTAGGTCATTTTGTCTTGTTTTTTCATGTACTGTGGTGGAGAGAACGACCTCCAAGGGAACTAATTGTGGTGCATTTCCTAACTAACTGCTACTTGGACCTGTGGTGAGCATGGAGAGCTTGGTGAGAGAGTGTGTTAAAGCTCATTGAAAAAGTGAAAGTGCTTGTGGAAGATACTAAACATTGAACAAGTAAAATCTTTTGTCCAAACACGAACTCCAATATGCAGTGTAATTCAACTTTAAACAACCCATGAGGATCATTTTTTTTAAAGCAAGACAGGACTTGTATAACGTGATATGTATCTTAGAATGTAATCTTCACTTAACAAAAAAGGACATCACTTATGATGAAGATGCTCAATTTTTGTTAAAAGTATCGCTTGTGGATATTTTGTGATATTGTACAAGAGTACACTGTATGTAATTATTTTGTATGGGGTTTTCATATGGCCAGTTCACATAAGTATAAATTTGAAAAGATATATGTACTATAGTTTAGATAAGATTTCTTATGTCACCTTTTTTGTGTGTTGATTTTTAGGCCACTTTCTGGGGTCACTTGTGGCCATTGAATTGCCCAGTTCGCTATTTGCAATATCTATCTGGTTAATCCAATGAGGCGGTGATGTGACGAAGCAAGCTGGGATATTTTTAATTCCTCTCTTGTTTTGTCATCTGCCTCCTTAAATTCATTTTCTAACTTTTAACTAAGTACCTTTAACATATGTGAATATAATCTGCATTTTCTAAAATGAGAAAGATTGGCCCTCAGTTTTAAAGAATATAACACCAGAGATAATTTTATGTTAAGTTTTATGTATGTAATTGATTTTCTAATTTATTTTGATTATTCCTAGTTAGTACTTTCATTACAGGGCGAAATCAGTAATTGTTTCAAAACAAATTATATTGTTGATATATAAACAAATATAAATTCTGCACTAATTATAAATGTTTGGAAGGCAAAATGCTAGTAATCTTAAAGTATCTATTTGCCTCTATTCGAAAACATGTTAGCAAAACCAGCCCTTCATTAATTCCTTAGTAATTAACAGTTTCGTCAAAAGTATTGTTTGCATAACTATATTTGTTAAAGCCATGATTTAAACAAATAATTCGGCCTAACCCTTGCAGTGGAGGAAACTGTTAAAAAGAACCAAGTTTTTTATGTATCCAGTTAATTAAATGAGTTAAGTTTTAATTGTAATTCCTGTAAATTTAACTTTAGACAATGTGTAGTTTCAATACCTATTGTTGTGTGGATGTATAAGGGCCCAAGTTTTGGTCACGATACAATCAGTCCATGGCTGAGTTTCAGATGTGGAACCTGTGTTGGTTAGAATGACAATGCTTCAACTTAACTGTGGAATAAGTGTTAAACAATTAGGCTGTGTGTAAGAACAATGACAGTGTCTGCTCAGTAAGTACCTTTCTATTCTTCAAGAACTGTGGACTTTGTGGTTAGGTTTTTACTGCTCATAGATATTCAATATTAAACTGTTGTAGCAGTATACGGAGCTTTGCCTGCAAACTATTAATGAGGATTATTGAAGGTTAAACAATAGTACACTGGCCATATCACTGTCTTATGTTAGGGGATTGTGAACAGCAAAAGAAGAAGACTGTGAAACATAACTGTGCATCTGTGGTTACATTATTTACCATAGTCAGTGTCCAGATTACAATCCCCATTTTTCAGCTAGTGTAGCAATGCTGTGTATGTTGACAGTGAGGACAAGAAATGAAGAAATAAAGCAGGTGAAACTGCTACAAACCAAAATCTCATCATTGGTGTAATATTTGGAACTAAATTCTTGTGCAAATAGCAAGTAGGGGGTTCAACAATCTGTGTTGGATTCATTATGTGGTGATAATACTTACCCTAGCTGTGTCTCTCATTTTTCATGTTTCCTGAGGAAGTCAAACTCTTCTACTATCCTATCTGTAGTTTAAAAGTATTACTTTCATGTAATTTTGTGCAGTAGCATACTTTAGTAAAGAAATATTGTAGAAAATGTTTCTCTAGTGTTACCTGTGTGTATATATAGATTATGTTGTGTTAATTATGAGTAATGGAATCACAAGAGGATGGAAGAAAATAAAGGGGTACCAGGATTAAAGAATTTCTGTCAAACTTTGAGGTAAGGTAAACTGAAAATGAACGGTGTCAGCATATGTGAAGGACAATTAACATCTGAAGTAATCAGCTCATTGGTGCAGCAGAAGAGGCAGTGTGCAGTATAAACCATCTTGAATACTAGATCTCAGTATTAATTGTGGTCAGTGGAGACAGTATATGAATATATCTATCTACCCATAGAAGTGTGTCATGGTACAGCATTCTGTAATATTAAGGAATTACAACTTTAAACATAGTTGCCTAGAGTAATGTGTATGGAATGTATTAGCAAGATTTGTATGTATATTGCCCTTCAGGCTAGAATAGCAAGCAATTTGGTGGGATACAGTGAAATAATGGTTTTTCCGAGTCATAATTTTGTCTGATTGATAATCAGAGTTAGGTTTGCCTTAGCATAACACCGCTGTCAGATATGATGAATGAAAAAGATAACTATATACAAACAAATGTAGTGTAACTGTTATGATCTTCTGAACTAGGCAACTTTGGGTACTGTTTGTCTTGTGCAATTCATGACACTGCAGCTGGGAATGAGAGTTTATCAGATAGAGCAATATTTACAAGTCCTTTAATGCTGCATCATTGGATCTATACATGATCTTAAAACTTCTATTTGTGTTCAGAGAAATTATGAGCTTAATGTCGTAATACTGGAATGGAGAACAGTGATTCACCGATAACTGTGGTCCTGGACTGATGTGGATATTCTGACAGGTAAACTATTTGGAAACATTTTGTGAAGATTTAGTTTTCTGCTTGAATAAGAGTAGTGCTCAGAGTTAAGTAGACAAGTGTGGCTATGATTAGATACAACTTCCATCCCCTTAACTTTGTTTGAGTAGTAATTGAGTTATCCAATGGTGACTCTATCCTTTTTCATAACATAATGGTTAGTAAATTTATGCTACTGCGCATTTTGAGTTTTTGTTATTTTGCAAATGGGAAAGAAACCCAAATTTTTCAAGTTCAACCAGTTTCAGACAGTTATGATTTAAAGTAATGTTTGTTGTGTAATGTGCACTTGATTTTTAAATTTTTTTCTATTTGCCACCTTTCATACTATACTCAATTTTAGTGCTGATTATTGTAAGGTTATGAGAACTATGTATTTATTTATGATGTAATGACTATGAATTTTAGTGTGAAACATTTTTTTCTTAGACTGAAGTTAGAAGAAAAAGTAAGTGTACTAAAGTAGGGTATTTTGTCTTATTTTTTCATGTGCTGTGGTGGAGGAGAACCACCTCCAAGGGAACTGATGGCAGTGCATTTCCTAACTAACTGTCACTTGGACCTGTTGAAGGTGTGGACAGCTTGGTGGGAAAGAGTGTAAAAGCTCATTAAAAGTGTGAAAGTGCTAGTGAAAAATACTAAACATTGAGCAAGTGAAATTTTCTGTCTATTGCAACCCATGAGGATTTATTATTTGAAGCAAGACAGGACTTGTATCAAATGATATGTATCTTTAAATGTAATCTTTGCTTTAAAAAGAAATAAGAAAAGGAGGGAGGGCATCACTTATGATGAAGATGCCTAATTTTTATTAAAAGTATAACTTCTGGATATTTTGTGCAAAGGTGCAATACATTGTATGTAATTGTGTTGTATGGGGATTTTCGTATTGCCAGTCAGTAAAAGTATGAGTTTGAAAAATATATGTACTGTTGTTTTTGATAGGATTTCTTGTGTAATAATTTTTTGTGAGTAAAGTTTAAACCCAATTTATGGCATCACTTGTGGTCATTGAATTGTCTAGTTAGCTATTTGCAATACCTATCTGGTCAATCCAATGAGGAGGTGATATGACGAAGCAAGCTGGAATAATTTTACTTCCCCTCTTGTTTTGTTATCTGCCTCCTTAAAATTCTTTTTTTTTTTTTTCAATTTTAACTGATTACCATTAACATACATGAATATAATCTGCATTTTCATAAAAGAGAAAGGTTGGCCTTCGGTTTTAAAGAATATTACACCAGATCTAATTTTGTGCTTATTTTATGTATGTAATTGATCTTCTTATTTATTTTAACTATTCCCAGTCAGTATCTTTTGTTATAGGGTGAAATCATTAATTCTTCTGTAATGTATATTCTGTTGTTGACATATAAGCAAATATAAATTCTGTACTAATTATAAACATTTGGAAGACAAAATACTAGTAATCTTAAAGTATCTATTTGGCTCTATTCGAAAACTACTAGTTAGTTATCTTAAAGTATCTATTTGGCTCTATTCGAAAACATGTTAGCAAAACCAACCTTTAATTAATTCTAAAGTAATTAACAGTTGTGTCAAAAGTATTGTTTGCATAACTATATTTGTTAATTTCATGATTTCTACAAATAATTTGGCTTAACTCTTATAGTAGAAGAAATTATTAGAAAGAACCAGGAAACTATTGTAATAGTATCTGGAGGTTTGCCTGCAAACTATTAACGAGGCTTATCGAAAGTTAAACAATAGTGCACTGGCCATATAACTGTGTATTATTAGGGGGTTGTGGACAGTGAAATTAAAGTACTGTGAAGTGCAACTGTGCACCTGTCAGCTACATTATTTACAGTAGTCAGTGTCAGAATCCACAACCCATTTTTCAGTCAGTGCAGCAAAGTAGTACGTAAACACTGAGGACAAGAAACAAAGAGATAAATGAAGCAGGCAGAACTGCTACACGCTTAGTTCACTTTTGATATCAGTATTTCTGATTCTGTTCTGATATACTCAGTCTATTCTTATAAATGCCATTGTCATTGTCTGGATATGTATTTCTAGCTTCTTGTTAACCATTCACCTTCTCTACCACAATCCTCACATGCTCATTCCATTTCACATCGCTTCACAATGTTATGTCCAGATATTTAAATGACATGACTGTGTCAGCAGGACACTACTAGTGATGTATCCAAACATTATGAATTTGTTTATCCTACACATCCAAGTTAACGTACATTTTTCTACATTAAGAGCCAGATGCCATTCATCACACCAACAAGAAATTTTGTCTAGGTCATCTTGTATCAACCTACACTCACTTATCTTTGACACCTTCCTGTACACCATTGCATCACCAGCGAATAATGGCAGATTGCTGCCCACCCTGTCTGCCATATCATTTATGCATATAGAAAATAGCAATGGTCCAATCACACTTCCCTGGGACAATCCTAATGTTACCCCTCTCTCTGATGAACACTCATCGTCGACGACGACATACTGGGTTCTGTTCTTCTTTGAGCCTGTCACATATCTGGGAGCCTATTATGTATTCATGTACCTTTGTTAACAGTCTGCAGTGGGGCACTAGGTAGAATGCTTTTCAGAAATCTAGAGGTACAGAATCTGTCTTTTGCCCTTCATCCATAGCTCGCAGTATATCATGTGAGAAAACAGCAAGCTTGGTTTCACATGAGTGATACTTTCTAAAGCCATGCTGATTTATGCCTATGAGCTTTTCGGTCCCTAGGAAATTTATTATATTCAGTCTCAGAATCTGGAAAGTTATTATATTCAGTCTCAGAATCTGCTCTAAATTTCTGCAGCAAACCGATGTTAAAGATATTGGTACGTAATTTTGCAGGTCCATTCTTTTACCTTTTTTATATACAGGAGTCACCTGCACTTTTTTCCAGTAGCTCGGCACTTTGCACTGATCAAGAGATTCATGATAAATGCAGACTAAGAAGTGGCCAATAATGTAGTCGCTACCTTGATTTATTTCTCTCAATACTTTTATTAATGCAGTTGATTCATTATCAGTCAAGTCCAGAGCTGTTACATCTTTACTTGAAATTACCTTTTGGTCAATACCATCATTTCCCAATTATAGATCTAGTTCTTCTCTTAAACTGAGTATTTCTTGAAATATTGTTTCCACTACATTCCACACTAAATTAACATCACCATTTTCTCCTACATGATCTCATCTTCTGGTTTGAATATCCTGAGTCCTTTTAGTCTTACGAATAGTCAGTCACACCTAGTGGCCATCAAATCCTCAACATCTATGATATGATTGTCAAGTTTCTTTAATTTTTTTTCAGGGTGGTCGTTCTGTCATTTACTTAATGGTGCACTTTTGGATGTTACGCTGGGTTATTGTTTCCATTTTATGCACAACGTTTCAGTGACCGGCACTGTTGTCATCTTCAGTTGCTATGAGTTGTGCTGTTATGTGTACTTATTGCCTGGACTCCAACCAAACTGTAACTTCAGATGGTCTCATACATCATTTATATCTGAATTTGATCCCAATGCTACCTAAACCATTTGATGTTCTTTTGTTTTTCAGAGCTCGCACTGATTTTCTGTGAAACATAAATTTTGTCAGCTTTTTCCTGCTCCGGTGGTTGTGATGGCTGGTGAGATTTTTTAATAAACTGAGTGCCAGGTATTAAACTGAATGGGTGATGCAATCAAAGCCAAGAACACCTGAGAAAGAGTGTGAGACTGAGACCAAGGAAAGGAAGCCAAAATTGCTTATCAACCTTACACTGGTCCATTATCTGTAAATATTTGCAGACTTCTACAGAAACAAGAAATCCAGTGTATTTCACTTCTTTCAACTGAAGTAAACAGTATTTTTCATAATGTGAAAGATGATTTAGGCCTCCAAAGCCTAGGAGTGTATTGCATTCCATGTGAATGTGGTATGTCTTATGTGGAGCATACTATCAGAACAGCTGAGAAGAGATGCAAGGAACAACAGCAACATACCCAACTACAACAACCAAGCAAGTCAATTATCACTGAGTACTGCCTAGAATATAATCATGAAGTGAAATACAATGACACCAGTATTGTGGTGCAAACACCGACCAGCATAATTAAGGAGACTATCAAAATAAAAATGTCAGAAAATATAATAAACAGGGCCAGTGGTTTCAATTTAAAAATTAAACTCGGCTATAAATAGTGATGCAAGACCAACAACAGTTCACAATATGGTTGGTATCCAGGCAGTAAGTAGACATAGCAACAAAACTCATAGCCTCTGAAGAAGATTGCTGAGTCTGTTGTCAAAATACCATCCTTAAAAGGGAAGCAATAATTCAGCAGAACACTTGGAAACACACTGTCAATCAGTCATTCCAAGAAGACCTGAGAGATCACATTTTGCCACTCAGCTGTCCCTGAATCTGTTTTCTTTGTGCTCTTAGACTGTAATTTATTTTTCATCTTGGCTCACTGCTCCTGCAACTGTTCTGTAAGCTTCTTCCTTTTTTGTGCTTTTGTCCTGCATCAGTGTGGGATTGGCGTGGATATATATGCATTTGGCATGGTTAGTTTAAAGGGTGGTTAGATGCTATTCCTGTTGCCACTCCGTCACTCTCCGGGATAGAATATGTATTTCCCAACTGTCTGCATGTAGTGTTATTCATGTGAAAGTGGGCTAAAATTATCAAAATGTTTGTGAGTCATGTAACCGATGTGGTACTTGGGTACCAGTCGAGTATTCATGGAGTAGTAAGTGTTAAACTGCCTAAAAGCTGCATCGACGCTGGCTGGCACACCTATCCTTGTCATTAATTTGCCCAGCACGCCTCCCTGACCCAAAAGTGGCACTTTAAATGCACAGCTATCTGGGTTGGTTGCAGCTGTTCTGTAAGTTAGTAATTCATTTTCTCCATTAGTTGCATTAGCAAAGGTTCTTCACCCTGACATGTTCCATTTCCTACAAATAAATACATATCAGAAGTATGATGGTTCACTGTTAACATGTATCTAATTCTGAAATTGTTTGTACATAACTTATATGTACTTATTTTTTATGGTTCATCTGTGATTAATTATATATTTGTACATAGTAGCTCATTGTTCAACAGCTGACATAAATAAAAATAGAAATAAAAATTACTTGTAATTTTTTTGTTTCTCAAAGTAAAATTTCTCTCAACAGTTACAACACTTAATTTGTGATACAGTTTATTTTAAATGAAGGTGTAAATTGCAAATACTTTAATGCAGATTGATTATGTGTACATAGATGTATAATAACATAGTTTAAAAAGGAAAATTCTACTCAGGATGTATTACAATCTGGAAGAGACAGGTTATCTTCAGAAGGTGTAGCTCCTAGTGCAACCAGTAGACAAACATAAAAGTAATTGATCATGCTCTTCTCTTTATTTTGCTTCTCTTCCTTCTCATAAAAGATGGGTACATCTCAAGCTAAGTTCTATGTGACCTGCTCCTAGAATGCAGCCTACCCCAAATACTTCCTGTTTTGCCTTAAAGAAGGAAACTGTTTCTGAATAATAGAACAACTGTAATTTATTTATGTGTATGTGTGCTGGCTGTACTGGGTGTTGCAGTACAAGGCTAATCCGGAAAGTAAGGTTATAAGAATTTTTTGAAGTACAAAAAATTAATTTATGCTTTGTAGTATAGGTCTTGCATTATTTTTCCACATAAGCACCATTTACCTCAATACATTTTGTCTTCTGTGGGACGAGTTTTTTGATCCCTGTGTCATAGATATCTCCCACTGTCTTTTTCAGCCAGTTCATCACTTCGATTTCCACCTTGTCGTCACCGGAAAAGTATTTCCCATCAATGTGTTGATTAAATTTAGTGAACAGATGATAGTCACTAGGTGTGAGATCAGGACTGTGAGAGGGGTGGCTTAAAACATCCCAACCAAATGAAGTCAGCAACTCTTGTGTTGCAAGTGCTATGTGCGGACACGTGTTGTCGTGAAGGAGACAGACTCTCATTAAGCATCCTGCGACATTTGTTTTGTGTGGTTTTGTGAAGTTTCTTCATGGTCTCACAATATCTTGCAGCATTTACTATTTCACCTCTTTCCAAAAAATCAATGAGCAGAATCCCTTTTCTGTCCCAAAACACTGACACCATGATTTTCCTAGCTGTTTGCTTTTGGCTGAAGGAGAATGAGTATGGCGCCTCTGCAATGACTGTCATCTGCTCTCTGGAGTATGGAGATAAGCCCAAGTTTTATCTCCTGTCACTATAGAGTTGAGAAAAACCTTGCCTTCAATCTCAAAACAGTCAAGAAATTTGCAAGTTGCACTGACTCTGTTCATTTTGTGTGCTTCAGTAAGCATCTTTGGCACTCATCGCACACACAGCTTGCAATAATTTAGTTCATCAGTTACAATTTTGTAAACAACAGTTCATGAAATGTTTGGACAAACTGCATGCAGGTTGTCAGTTGTCGAATGGTGATCAGAGAGAAGATGTTCTTCAATTTTCTGCACCACATCATCAGTCACAACAGATGGCCTTTCACTTCTGTCTTCATAATAAATTTCCATCGTTCAAAAATTGAAATTCTGTACCTTCCAAAACTGAAATTCTGCACACATTTCATCACGTTACCTTGACATTTCACAATGAATTGCAGCGGCATTCGTGCCCTTAGCATTTAGGTAGCAAATTACAGTGCACACTTCACACTTGGCAGGAGCCAGAATAAGAAGGCTCATTTCTAACAGTCACCACAACATTATTCAATGAGCTGCTGATTGTCGGGAATGGTTGTTCCTTCTGTTGGCTTCCTCCTACTTGACAGTGGTACCAACTTCTCCCAAGGACATTCCATGCTAAAGCCCCATGCAATGTAACCTTAGTTTCCGAATATCCTCACAAATACCAGCTCTCCCATGTGACATTGGTGAATGTAATAAGCTCATTTCATTTATTTTGTGGTTACTACTTTTTGAAATCCATGACTATGATTAAAGTATGAAACACCGTGGAACACTGCATTGTATGATCATGCCTAATTATGTATAAATGTCTTTTTGGATGCACACTAATATTTCAATGATCATTTACAGGGTTATTTACGTGTTCTCGCTGTGGACGTTCATATTTATCAAAAAAGAGTCTGTCCAGACATCAGCGATTCGAGTGTGGTGTCATTCGTCAATTTGCTTGTGCAATCTGTGGAAAGACGTTTAAGCATAGCCATCACCTGTCTGTGCATATCAAAAGTTCTCACAGGTTTTGTGACACAGATTATGAAGAAAAAACTCTCAATAATTAGAACAATCGTCATAGAAACAGTTAAGTGGTATTATAATATACTGAGACTTTACTTTGTTATGTTTTATGTTGTCATTTAGAAAATGAAAGCAGTTTTAATAAAGACAATCAGTGAAATTTAATAATGACTGACTCAGAGAGGATGAAAATCTGTTTCTGACTTTATCTGTGCACCTGAAACGAATAGAGGGGCAGAATGGAACTGCACACACATCACACACATGCTCAGGCACATCACACACTTGCTCAGGCCCTCTTGCACAATACCTCTTTGTTCAGAGGGTTGGTAATAGCCAGTCAACTGATCTTCATAGACCAGAAAACTCATGCTATGTCTACCTAGATGATAAATGAACAGTAACTACTGCATTGTAACTTACTTGACTGTAGGTTCATGGTGAATTTTGCAAATACTTCCTCATTTTTGTCTATGTTTCACAAAATTATATTTTAGGTGGCCTGTGTTTCAGGTTGAAAGCCCATTTTTGAAGTGTTACCATTCCAAAAATGCTGTTAATGTCTTCTGATGTACTGCATTGAAAGGATAGCTGATGAGAAATGGAGGTGTTATTTGTTGCAATAGACAAAACTCATATTCTCCAAGATTGTTTGTACAAGACTCAGTCTATCAATCACCAGACTCAGCCACATTGTAATCAAAACCTTGGGAGAGAGTATTATTACTATGAATGTTCCCAAACCATACAGCCATAATTGGAGGAGATTTTATTCATCCAACAGTTAATTAGCTGAATTTGTGACAAGTCCTGCAATGGCATACCAATGATGAACACTGCCACATCTTATCTCAGTCAGAACTATGAAAGCTGTGGAATAGCAACAAGCAAGCCTTCTGCTTAGGGCAGCAAACAATGCAGTTGTGCATCCCACCATAAAATATTGCATAAGTGTGTGGCACCCCTAACAGGGCATATATAATGTACATGAAGAAATGCAGAATGATTTTGTTTGGCTCATGAGAGAATGTTACAGAAACACTGGAAAACCTAAATTTGGCAGACTAATGAAAATAGATGCAAATCATCCCGCAAAAGCCTACTTACAAAATTTCAAGAGGCAATACTAAGTGAAGAAATACTCTTCAGCCTACTATGTATAACTCCTGTAGGCACCATGAAGACAAAATTAGATTAACTTCAGGATTCTCAGAGGAATATAAGCAGTCATTATTCCTACACTCCATATGCATCTGGAATGAGATGAAACCCTAATATGTGGTATCATGCTAAGTACAAAATGCCTTGCCCATTGGAGTTTGCAGAATATGCATGTAGGTGTAAGAAAGCTTACTCAGCTACCAAATGAATTAAGTAATAATTCAAATAAAGTTAATATCTTGCAATATACAACAAGGCTGTGAGTTATGATATGAGACAGTGGTGAAGTAACATCCAATAGGTTATAGGTTAAATATGAAGTTTCTCACTACACAGTATTTTCTATGAGTTACATAGATTACAGATATTCCATGCACACTGAAATAATGCACTCAGGACTGTCAGGGCAGATGATTTGAAGTTTGAAATATAAAATAATAAACCAAAGAGCCAGCCAGTACTGCTAATGAATGGCTAAACAGATTTTGCTTTCTCACCACTTGTGGACACTGACAGAATAGCTAAAGCAAAACTTTGGTGATGCCTCCATATCTGCCCTATACCGTGTTCAGTTATATAACTTATACAGAAACCTCCATTGTTAAATACTGTGCAAACTACTGAAACAACTGCAACTCTTTGTAGTGTAGTAAATAGTACCCCATTGTTAATACAGTGTTGTCAGAAACTATATTTAACCTGTAATCTGGTCAACCCTTTGTCAATATTCTCCAGTGAGAAACTCTATATTTAACCTGTAACCAATTAAATAGTACTCCATCAGGGCCTTATGTCATCACTTAATGTCTTTGGTGTGTATTGTAAGATCTTGATGGCTTTCAAATACTACATAACTTCTTTGGTGGTTCTAAGTTCTTTTTTTCATTCCAAACCAGAAGACATGAATAATGTCTTTGGGACATTTAAACTAGAAAATGGGTCTGTAACTTGAAACGTAGTTTATACAAATGAAATATAATTTTATGAATTGTAGACTTGTGTAACAAATAATTGCTTTTTTCAAAACATGGTATCTTCTCTTGCACTTAATTTTAATGCTGGAGGAAGAACAGAACCAGCAGGGGAAGAGGAAAAGGTTGGGAAAGGAGTTGATAGTAGAGTGGGGGAGGGAGAAGATGGTTAGAAGGGGATTGGTTGGGTGGTTGATTTGGGGCAGGGGATCAAACAGTGAGGTGGTTAGAACAGGAGTTGGGTGCGAGGAGGAAGGATAAAGACTTTAAGGGAGAAGGATACATTGCTATGATGAATTATTATTGATTCATCCATAAAGACTGTTTCTTTTATTCTAAACATGTTACTGTTTTATTTTTGTATCAAGACACGGTAGAAAATTGTTTTACTTATTATTTCATGGGAAGTTCTTTTCTATGGTTTTAACTTTGCATAAAATTGCAATGTTGATATACTGTGTACCGAGGTTTGCGAAGAAAACAGTTAAAAATATTTTATCTTTAACCCAAGAAGAGGGCATATACTATCAGGCAGAAAATTTGATAATTTAGTTCCTGCATGTGGTTGTCTCTTTCCATCTGTTCTCTGACTATTAATATGGTATTTCTACATCTTAGACTTTCCATTGTTTGAATATGGCATTTGTATTAATTTTTATATTATTTTGCTGCTGACTAGTGTTAATGCTTGTTTCTAATGCTTTGATCAAGACGATTGCTCTTAGTAAAAATTATTCAGAATACAGAATTGTTCAGAAGCTGCTCCCACAATCTGTACTAAAATCCATGTTGAACACGCGGGATCCATATTAGATTGGACTAACAGGCATATTAATCATACACAAATAGAGACAGCAGCACCATGGATAACAGGCTTGCTTGACTTACTGGTATTTCTCACAGAAATGTTTGAAAATTTCAGTTTTTTAACCTTAAAGGAATTCCTCTTAAAAACCTACTTGTCAAATTTCAAAATTTTGTGTTCTATAAGGGATCTACAACTAGTGATGGGCAATCAACTGTTTTTGACACCTGATTGGTCAGCTGATTGTTTTCTCATTCAGTAAGTTTTTTCAGTCAAATGAAAAAAGTGAATGAAACTAGTCTCTGTGACCATGTCAGTTATGTGAATGTCTTCACTCATTCACTGAGTTTAAGTGGTTTCACTCAATGTGAGACAACTGACTGAGATAAGTCTCCATTAGTCGTGGCCATTATATGAACGTTTTCATTCAGTGACCAGGTTTGAGTGGTTTCATTCAATCCGAGACAGCCAAATGACTCAAGTCTTTCTCAGTTTTGGACATTACATGAATGTTGTCACTCAGTCACCAGATTAGAGTGGTTTTATTTGCATGCTTTTTCATCCTTTTCAGTTTACATGAACCCTGACTAGGACTGACAACTTTCTACAGCCAAATAAAGTATCTTATTTCAAGGAGATGTGAATAAAACATATATTTCTAAAAATAAAGCTTAAAAACATATTTATTTACTTGTTTAAATATGAATTTTCATACTTGAAGCATTAAATATTAATTTTTGGCTGGTTTGAAAAATTTAATATCTGGAACTGCACTGTAAATTTATGTATATTATGTACACTGATCAGCCAGCCACCACTCATTACATAAGTTGGATGTCATAGACTGGACAGACTAGTAAAACAGGACAGGCAGTGAGCTGTGGAAGAACTAACATCAGACTTTAATGCTGAGCAGAGTACAAGTGTGTCTGAATACACAGTGCACCGAACATGTCTAACAATGGGCATCCGTGTCCAACAACCCATGCATATGCCAATGTTAACACCACTTCATCAGCAGCTATGGCTGAAACAGGCACTTGACCATCAGTACTGGACGTTGGCGCAGTGGCAGTGTTGAATGGCCTGATGAATCCAAATACTTTGTTCTTAATGCTGATGGGAGGGCATGGATTCCTCGTCTTCCAGGGCAACAGCTCCTTGACACCTGTACTGTGGGATGGAGGCAAGCTGATGGCAGCTTTGTTATGCTCTGGATAACATTCATATCAGCATCTGTGAGTCCAGTGGAGCTTGTACAATGCACCACGATGGCCAAGGAATATCATGCACTTGTTGCAGACCACTTATACCCCTTCATGACAATCATGTTTCCAGACAGCAATGGCAGTTTTCAGCAAGGTAATGGATCATGTCACAAGGACAGGAGTGTAATGGAGTGGTCCAAGAAACACAGTGGCAGTATCCAAGTGATGTGCTGGCCTCCAACTTGCCAAGTCTGAACCCGATTGAACACATCTGGAATGTGACTGAATGTGGTGTCAGAGCTCATTGCCCTCCTCCGTGGAATTTACGGGAATTAGGTGACTTGTGTGTGTAGATGTGATGACAGCTCTCTCCAGTGACCTACCAAGGCCTCACTGCTTCCATGCCACAATGCACCACTCCTTTTATCTGTGCCAAATGTGGACGTATTGACTATTAGGTAAGTGACTATAATATTCTGGGTGATCAGTGTAAATGAACAGTCACTTTTTAACCTTAGGTCAGTTTCTTGTATGTTTGTTCAGTACAAATTTTGCGATTTTAAACCAACTTCCTGGTATGCTAGACACTTTAAACTTTCAACATAGGTCAAAATGGATGGCACATCAATATTATCTCTCATTGGAGTCTGGTGTGGGATGGAGTGTACTTTGTTATTTGGTATGTCTCTTCAGTGCACTTTTGCAAGTGATTTTAAACCAACTTCCCAATAAGCTATAAACTTGAAACTTTCAACTTAGTTCAGAACTGTGTGACAATGCAATATTAACTCACCTTCTTTTCTGGTGTGTGGCAGAGTGTACTTGGTGTACCAATGCTATTTTCTTGTTCCAGCCACGAATGTTTAGCAGTTAACATTGATTGTTGCTAAGCTTCCATGTGAGTTGTTACATTTGTGGTCTTTTCGTAAAATATACATATGTGGAAGCAATATATTGGTTGATTCAATTGAAGAGAAAATGAAATAAACATTAAATTTATCACATTAGTCATTTGTTATCTTGACAAAATGTTTGAAATATACTGAAAAAATTCACACACACAAGACTAAAATTCAGAAAATAACTATTTAAATAAAAAACTTTATAATATAATGCTTCTTTATGATGAACCAAAAAGTATTAAATAATCTCTCCTAGATCCACACAGATTCCTAACACCATGCAGACAGTCCTGAAAGTTTGTGCTTGGGTGTTTTAAATAGCTATGTCAGTACTTGTAAAATTGAAAACAGAGAACATGGAATGTATTCAATAGATAATACTAAATAGTGTAGAGAGTTACTGTACATTTGAAGTGCAATAAAATTGTTAGTTACTTAGATGAAATATTCATCTGTCCATTGGCTATTGCATGCTTCCCAGTTTTTCACTTTATATTTTACAAGTATTGTCTTAGCGATCAGAAATTCACAAGCACAAATTTTCAGGACTATCTGTTTGGTGATAGGGAATCTGTATGGGGCTGTGGGAATTTATGTAATACATTTTAGTCTGTTTTAAAAACATGTTACACTAAAATGATTTTTATTTAAATAATTATTTTTAGTTTAAATTTATTGAAGGTCTATCTCTCTCTTTCTGCCAGTTAGCACCAACATCAGTTATTCTTTTTTGGCAAATGCAGAAGTGATATGAACATAAATCAATTACGATACAATTTTTTTTAAATTGGTGATTTGATCAATTGTATTTTAAGCATATACTGCCACAAATTGGCAGTATTTTTTGTGAAAAATATTTGTCATCATTTGATAATTTCCTTTGAATTTTTTTGCTAAATATAGTTTCAAAATATGAATTATCTTTGCAGATATTGTGTATTGCACTGAATTTATCTTGAGGATCATATCTTATGATTTTTCTCATTCATGTATATTACTCCGATTCATACATACATTTATTTATATAACAGTTAAAGCTTCTTTGTTATCATCAGGCTTTTGGTACAACAAAATCACTTCCAGTATATTTGTTTCCATTTAAGTGGTACAAATGAACAAAATGCATTCATAAATTTTGAACTATATACTTTCTTACAACAATCAAAACACAATAATCTTGATGCTGCAACCCAAGGTTACCTGTAAAGGTATTCTTCTGTGTCTGCACAAAATTGTTAATATGTACATATCCTTTTTTGTGCTGTAAGCATTTTTGTTTCATGTAAATGAGGCTGAAATGGTTAACCAGCTCAGTATTCACTTAGATGAGTGTGGAGAGACACTGCAAAACACGGCTGGCAAAAGTGATTACAAGCAACAGGGAATCGAATCGAGGCAACTCTCGCCTTCCTAAGTCTGGCACATAGCAAGCAGACACATTTTAAAGTAATACCTTAAAATCGCTCAGTTGAATTACAATATAACATCTTGTACCCTTATTGAAAAAAGATGTGAGTGTATTTTCTCAGTGCTACTATGAGCAGAAATATATTTCAGTTAATTAGCTTAGAGAAGTGCTATAATTTTACAACATTGGGTTTCCCCAGATGGGTACTAGTTTTGAGGCCATCCAGAGGTGTAATAGAGGTATTTTTATACAACTAACCCATATAAACCTGGAACTTTTTTGTGTCTGGGGAAATTCGATTGAGAACCATGGACCTTGCTGTTGGTGGGGAGGCTTGCCTGCCTCAGCAATACAGATAGCCATACCGTAGATGCAACCACAACAGAGGGGTATCTGTTGAGAGGCCAGACAAATGTGTGGTTCCTGAAGAGAGGCAACACTTTTCAGTAGTTGCAGGGGCAACAGTCTGGATGATTGACATATCTGGCCTTGTAACACTAACCAAACTGGTCTTGCTGTGCTGGTAATGCGAACGGATGAAAGCAAGGAGAAACTACAGCCGTGATTTTTCCCCAGGGCATGCAGCTTTACTGTATGGGTAAATGATGATGGCGTCCTCTTGGGTAAAATATTCCGGAGGTAAAGTAGTCCCCCATTCGGATCTCCGGCCGTGGACTACTCAGGAGGACATTGTTATCAGGAGAAAGAAAACTGGCATTCTACAAGTCGGAGCATGGAATGTCAGATCCCTTAATCGGGCAGGTAGGCCAGAAAATTCAAAAAGGGAAATGGATAGGTTAAGGTTAGGTACAGTGGCAATTAGTGAAGTTTGGTGGCAGGAGGAACAAGACTGCTGGTCAGGTGAGTACAGGGTTATAAATACAAAATCAAATAGGGGTAATGCAGGAGTAGGTTTAATAATGAATAGGAAAATAGGAATGTGGGTAAGCTACTACAAACAGCATAGTGAACACATTATTGTGGCCAAGATAGATACGAAGCCCATGCCTACCACAGTAGTACAAGTTTATATGCCAACTAGCTCTGCAGATGATGAAGAGATTGATGAAATGTATGATGAGATAAAACAAATGATTCAGATAGTGAAGGGAGATGAAAATTTAATAGTCATGGGTGACTGGAATTTGATAGTAGGAAAAGGAAGAGAAGGAAACGTAGTAGGTGAATATGGAATGGGGCTAAGGAATGAAAGAGGAAGCCGCCTGGTAGAATTTTGCACAGAGCATAACTTAATCATTGCTAACACTTGGTTCAAGAATCATGAAAGAAGGTTGTATACATGGAAGAATCCTGGAGATACTGGATGGTTTCAGATAGATTATATAATTGTAAGACAGAGATTTAGGAACCAGGTTTTAAATTGTAAGACATTTCCAGGCTCAGATGTGGACTCTGACCACAATCTATTGGTTATTGATTAAAACTGAAGAAACTGCAAAAAGGTGGGAATTTAAGGAGATGGGACCGGATAAACTGACAGAACCAGAGGTTGTGGAGAGTTTCAGGGAGAGCATTAGCGAACGATTGACAAGAATGGGTGGAAAGAAATACAGTAGAAGAATGGGTAGCTTTGAGCGATGAAATAGTGAATGAAGCAGAGGATCAAGTAGGTAAAAAGATAAGGTCTAGTAGACATCCTTGGCTAACAGAAGAGACATAGAATTTAATTGATGAAAGGAGAAAATACAAAAATGCAGTAAATGAAGCAGGCAAAAAGCAATACAAAAATCTCAAAAATGAGATCAACAGGAAGTGCAAAATGGCTAAGCAGGGATGGTTAGAGGACAAATGTAAGGATGTAGAGGCGAATATCACTTGGGGTAAGATAGATACTGCCTACAAGAAAGAGGCCTTTGGAGAAAAGAGAACCACTTGCATGAATGTCAAGAGCTCAGATGGAAACCCAGTTCTAAGCAAAGAAGGGAAAGCAGAAAGGTGGATGGAGTATATAGAGGGTCTATACAAGTGCGATGTTCTTGAGGAGAATATTATGGAAATGGAAGATGATGTAGATGAAGATGAAATGGGAGATATAATACTGCATGAAAAGTTTGACAGAGCACTGAAAAACCTAAATAGAAAAGAGACCCCAGGAACAGACAATATTCTATTAGAACTACTGGTAGCCTTGGGAGAGCCAGCCTTGACAAAACTCTACTTTCTGGTGAGCAAAATGTATGGGACAGGCAAAATACCCTCAGACTTCAAGAAGAATATAATAATTCCAATCCCAAAGAAAGCAGGTGTTGACAGATGTGAAAATTACTGAACTATCAGTTTCATAATCCAAGGCTGCAAAATACTAACATGAATTCTTTACAGACGAATGGAAAAACTGGTAGACTGGAAGATCAGTTTCAATTCCGTAGAAATGCTGTAACACGTGAGGCAATACTGACCCTGCAACTTATCTTAGAAAATAGATTAAGGAAAGTCAAACCTACGTTTCTAGCATTTGTAGACTTAGAGAAAGCTTTTGACAATGTTGACTGGAATACTCTCTTTCAAATTTGGAAGGTGGCAGGGGTAAAATACAGGGAGCGAAAGGCTATTTAAAAGTTGTACAGAAACCAGATGGCAGTTATATGAGTCGAGGGACATGAAAGGGAAGCAGTGGTTAGGAAGGGAGTGAGACAGGATTGTAACCTCTCCCCAACATTATTCAATCTGTATATTGAGCAAGCAGTAAAGGAAAGAAAAGAAAAATTTGGAATTGGAATTAAAATCTATGGTGAAGAACTAAAAACTTTGAGGCTCACCAATGACATTGTAATTCTATCAGAGACAGCAAAGGACTGGAAGAGCAGCTGAACAGAATGGACAGTGTCTTGAAAGGGGGATATAAGATGAACATCAACAAAAGCAAAACAAGGATAATGGAATGTAGTCGAATTAAATCAGGTGATGCTGAGGGAATTAGATTAGGAAATGAGACGCTTAAAGTAGCAGATGAGTTTTGCTATTTGGGGAGCAAAATAACTGATGATGGTCGAAGTAGAGAGGATATAAAATGTAGACTGGCAATGGCAAGGAAAGCATTTCTGAAGAAGAAAAATTTGTTAACATTGAGTATAGATTTAAGTGTCAGAAAGTCGTTTCTGAAAGTATTTGTATGGAGTGTAGCCATGTATGGAAGTGAAACGTGGACAATAAATATTTTAGACAAGAAGAGAATAGAAGCTTTTGAAATGTGGTGCTACAGAAGAATGATAAGGATTAGATGGATAGATCACATAACTAATGAGGAGGTATTGAATAGAATTGGGGAGAAGAGAAATTTGTGACACAAAGAAGGGATCACTTGGTAGGACATATTCTGAGGCATCAAGGGATCATTGAGTAGAAGAAGGGATCACTTGGTAGGACATATTCTGAGGCATCAAGCGATCACCAATTTAGTATTGGTGGGCAGCTTGGAGGGTAAGGATTTAGGTTGCAGTAGGTACTGGGAGATGAAGAAGCTTGCACTGCACTGAAGACCACAAAAACAAAAACAAATAAACCTTAGTTAACATTCACTAAATGAGGACTGGCCTATAAGTAGTTTCTTAATTTTAACGCATTCAATACTATGCCAGTACGCCACATGGGTGCACATGTTTTGGCCCTGTGGATAGCGCCCATATCCCATACTTTCCTTTTCATAATAATTTTAGTATGTAGATATGTAAGTACAATCAGCAGAATCAACATAACTAAAGAGCTACATTTTATTAATATTTCATGGAGAAAAATATTTATCTATTAATTATCTTTTGTAATAATTATAAAAACAAGAATTATGTTCGTAATTTGAAGTTTAAATATTTAGAGCTTCAAATATGAACATGACTGAAATACATGAAAAATATAATAATAATTATGTTTCTCATAAAATAATTAATTTTATGTTAGGTTCATGCTTTATGTCTGTTTATAATATTTATGATTATTTTTGTAGTAACAGTAAAATTATAGTCACACAAAATTATAGTTTCGCTCTCACTGGAGTATGTTATGAACTAACTTGTACTGGATTCTCTCACATTAATTTCTGAACGTCGGGTCTGATGAAAACCTCCTTCTTTCATCTTTAAATTAGCTTCTGATAGCCATGACAAGCTTCTTGTTACATACTTGAAAGTGTCACCATATTTTGGTAGGAATTTAGTAAATGGTTTCACAATGCCAATAATTATTTGAAGTGGAGACAGAAGTGAATTTTGGGTCTACATTTGAACTGGATGATATGCTTTTCCCTCCAACTTCTGGCATTGTATTGGCCAGATGTTTTGAAACCAGTGCTTGTCTTTTGCACAACTATCTCATTTGGATATGAAACAAGGCTCCTTTCTCAGACCTTGAACACACTCAATATGGTGTTCATGACTTGTATTCATCCCCAACATTTATGCCAAATAATGCAAAATACACTTTCTTGAAAAAGCGTGATATTGTCCACTCCTCCTTTTTCACTAAAAGTTTGCTACAGATGTGTCAGAAGTGGTCACAAGAATTTATATAACCTGTTGAGGATATGAAATTCATAAAAGCCACAACCAGTTGATTTACCACTCGTTGCTGCAGTCTGAATAAAAAAATGATATGTAAAACAAACATATAGGTCTTAGAATTACAATGTCACCAAAATATATAGCTAGTTTATTATAGGTTATAAAATTAAACATTTTAGTGGCAGTGCACAATGCAAACATTCACAAAACAATAGTCATGTGATTATAATTATTAAATAACTACATTTTGCAAATCTCACAAATATTCTAAATTTGTGTCTAAACTGCACGTCCTTAAACATTCTAAGTACTTTACATGAAATCAGCATTCAAAAATGCACCAGAAAAACCCTTTACTTTGAAGAAAAATTTTACTATAAACATGTGATAATACAGTTCCTGTAGCATATTGGTTACATCATTATAAAAAAAATAACATGATTGAAAAAAATAAAGTTCGATGAATTACACAATCCTTCTCATCCCTGATCTGCAGTTATGGGTGACTGGTGTCTTTTCTGCACTGTACCCCTTTTCCTAAACCTCTCCAGTCCTTTTCCTTTACCCCTCTTCCTCCCCTTCAGTTCTTCTACTGGAAGAAGGAGCCACTGGCTCCAAAAGCTTACATAAGTTAAACCTTTTTTGTGTGTTCTCCTGCCACTTCTAGGTGAGTAAATATTTTTATCTAACCAGTTACATTATATTGTCAAAAATTGATTGTTTTCGTTGTTGTACTAATTTTTATTGTGCTTCAAAAATGCAAAAACAGAGCAGAAACAATGGTCAAGGAAGTACAGAATCAGTTTCACTTTTAACATATATAAATTTGGTGTCTACTTTAAATAGAATGGCATGTTGTTACATAGCACACTGCTAGTATGATATACTTCTCCTCTGTCAATGTTTGTCCTTACTTTATTTACATGTAGGTTATATTTGGTCTAGTAAAGGCCTAATAGGAATGTGAAACACAGTTATGCTTTAAAATGTTTTCTTCTTTTATGAAGATTTTGGTTTCCCAATATATAAGCAAAGAAGGGACAGTAGATTATGATTTCTAAATGTGAGTGTACCAGGATCTCTGTATTTAGCTTATTTTATTACTTTGGGAATCTTTTTCTGTAGCCTAAATGTTTTTCTGCAAATTATGGAATTCCTCTGAAAGATAATTCCATATGCACAAATAATGACATGGTACATTGTTACCACTGATGCATGGCTTGTATTTTGCATGAGCACTCTTACAGCTTGTGTGAGTGTATTTATCTTTTTATTTAATGACAATATTTTGAAAATGATATATTATCACTCACCAGATAGTGGACATGCTGAGTCACAGATAGGTGCAACAAAAGGACTGTTAAGCAAGTAATCTTTTGGCCAGGAAGGCCTTCATCAGAATTAGACAAAACACACACATACACACACATGACCACAGTCACTCCAGTTTTTTATTGTGCCTGTGTGTGACTCAGCATCTCTGCCAGATGGTAAGTAGCAGTCTATCCTTTTCATAATGCCATCATTATTCCATCCTGTATTTTCCATTGTTTGATTTTATCTTTATGTTTAGATTATTCAGGTTTCTACAGGTGTTTTAGTACTGATGTTGTATCACTAACCACTGAGATGGTGTTTCCAACAATGTCAAAATTTTGTGTTGTAGGGAACAGTTTCTTTGTAATGTGGAAATTGATTGCCACTTTTTTCATAATTTATGATAAGCCTCTTAATTATGAACCATTGTTTTAAATTTTGTATTACAGCTCAGGCTGTTTCCTATTGGTTGCCTTCTTTAGATAAACTAATTAGGATATTTGCCTCATTTGTGAAATGTGCTGTGGTTGCATTAGTTATTTTTCTGCTAGGTCATTAACATTAAGAATGAAGAGAATCAGACCAAAAAGTGCCCTTGAGGGACTCCATATATGTGTCTTTTTATATTACTATAAAAATTTTTGTGTGTTTCCACATCCTTGTATCATATGTGAATGATTTGTCGACAATCATAGAGGAAGAATGAATCCATCTCTTTGAAAGCTCTCAAAGTCTATAATTATTTAGTTTCTGCAACAGAATGTTATGATAAAGTAAATCAGAAGCTTTTCCAAGCTCAAGTAACGCCCACAAACATGTTATTTACTGTCTAATGCAGTTAATACTTCATGTAGGAAAGAAAAAATAGCTGAATTGGTTACACAACAAGTACAAATGCTATAATAATGGAAAGTATTGTTTTAGAAAGATTAAATACATTGTGGTTTATTATTTTTTGATGCGGTAGAGAATGTAAGGAATCTATTGTTAAATAATGAGAGTGCATTTATACTGAAATAAAAATTTAAACAACTTTTCAGGCATTTATCACTGTCATTCAAGAACACAGTGTAATTTTTACCTTAAATCAGACATGAAGTTCTTATGGATTGAAATTAAAAATGTGGAAGTTTGAATGCAATATTTTCTAATTATGCACTGAATGTCTTTTTTTGTACTGGTACAGTGTGTTCCTGGACATCTAAGATGGTAAGAGCATTGCTTGAATAAGGAAAGTGTCTGGCCTTGATTCATTCTGTGTCGGACACGTACGCTGATGAGCCAAAACATTATAACTACTTCCACCACAAGCTTGAATGCTGACGACAATGGGGCATGTGACATTGCAGGGAAAATATGTAAGCAGAGCTGAGATGAAAGGGGGATCATTGATATGGGCACAAATGGGAAAATCCACAGACAAAAGGCAGATTTTTATGGTCTGGCAGCTGGAGATGAGAATCTCAGAAAGAGATGGACAGCTGTTTGTCTATATCTACATCTACATGGATACTCTGCAAATCACACTTAAGTGCCTGACAGAGGTTTCATCGAACCACCTTCAAAATTCCCTATTATTCCAATCTCATATAGTGTGCGGAAAGAATGAACATCTATATCTTTCCATACAAGCTCCGATTTCCTTTGTTTTATTTGATTTATCATGGTGATCATTTCTCCCTACGTAGGTCAGCATCACCAAAATATTTTTTTTCCTTTGGAGGATTGGTGATTGGAATTTTGTGAGAAGATTCCTCTGCATTGAAAAATGCCTTTGTTTTAATTATGTCCGTTTCAAATCCTGTATAATTTATTTCAGTGACACTCTGTCCCCTATTTCACAATAATACAAAATGTGCTGCCCTTCTTTGAACTTTTTTGATGTACTCCATCAATCCCATCTTGTAAGGATCCCACACCGTGCAGCAGTATTCCAAAAGAGAACGGATAAGCATAGTGTAGGCAGTCTCTTTAGTAGATCTGTTACATTTTTCTAAGTGTCGTACCAATAAAACACAGTCTTTGGTTAGCCTTCCCCACGACTTTTTCTGTGGGTTCCTTCTAATTTAAGTTGTTTGTAATTGTAATTCCTAGTTATTTAGTTAAATTTATGGCCTTTAGATTTGACTGATTTATCATATAACCAAAGTTTAACAGATTCCTTTTAGCACTCATGTGAATGACCTTACACTTTTTGTTATTTAGAGCCAATTGCCAATTTTTGCACCATACACATATATTTTTGAAATCGTTTTCCAATTTGTTTTGATCTTCTGATGACTTTCCTAGTTGATAAACAACAGCATCATCTGCAAACAACCTAAGCTGGCTGCTCAGATTGTCTCCCAAATCATTTATATAAATAAGGAATGGCAAAGGGCCTATAACACTACTTTGGGGAACACCAAAATCTCTTCTGTTTTACTTGATGACTTCCCATCAGTTACTATGAACTGTGACCTCTCTGACAGGAAATCAGAAATCTAGTCAAATAACTGAGATGATATTCCATAACCACACAATTTCACCACAAGTGGCTTGTACAGTACAGTGTCAAAAGCCTTCTGGAAATCCAGAAATACAATATCTCTTTGAAATCCGTTGTCAATACTCAACACTTTGTGTAAGTAAAGAGCTAATTGTGTTTCACAAGAACGATGTTTTCTAAATCCATGTTGACTGTGTTTCAAGAGACCGTTCTCTTCGAGATAATTCATAATGTTCGATCACAATAAATGTTCCAAAATTCTGCTGCATATTGATGTTAATGATATGGGCTTGTAATGTAGTGGATTACTCCTACAATCTTTCTTGAATATTGGTGTCACCTGTGCAACTTTCCAGTCTCTGGGAACTGATCTTTCATTGAGCGAACGGTTGTATATGATGTTTTGAGTATGGAGCTATTGCATCAGCATAATCTGAAAGGAACCTAAACTGGTATACAGTCTGGACCAGAAGACTTGCTCTTATTAAGTGATTTAAGTTGCTTCATTACTCTGAGGTTATCTCCTTCTATGCTACTCATGTTGGCAACTGTTCTTTATTCGAATTCTGGAATATTTTCTTCATCTTCTTTGGTGAAGGAATTTTGGAAGGCAGTGTTAAGCAACTCTGCTTTGGCAGCACTGTCTTCAATAGTATCTCCATTGCTATTGCGCAGCAACCAGAATCTCTTTGGATTTTCTGCCAGGTTTTAAGACAAAGTTACACTGTGGAAACTACTACAAGCATTTAGCATTCAAGTCTGCACTAAATTTTGAGCTTCTGTAAGGACAGCCAATCTTGGAGATTTTGCTTATGTTTAAATTTGGCACATTTGTTTCTTTGTTTCTGCAACAATATTCTGACCTGTTCTGTGTACCATGGGGGATCAGCTCCATCACTTGTTACTTTATTTGGTACAAATCTCTCAACTGCTGATGATACTATTTCTTTGAATTCAGGTGACAACTGGCCTACACTTACATTGTTAATTTTGAAGGAGTGGAGATTGTCTCTGAGGAAGACATTAAGTGAATTTATGTCTGCTTTTTTTAATAGGTATATTTTTCATTTATTTTTGGAGGATTTGGGGGTCACAATATTCAATCGTGCTATGACAATCCTGTGTTCACTGATCCCAGTATCTATTTTGATGCACATTATTAATGCAGGACTATTTGTTTTCACAAACATTTAAAATTTGTGTGGGCTCATGAACTAACTGCTCGAAATAATTTTCAGAGAATGCATTTAGGACAATTTTGAATGACATTTTATGTGTACCTCTAGAATTAAACACATATTTTTGCCAACGTATCGAGGGTAAATTAACGTCACCACCAACTAGAATTGTCAGCTACATGTTTGAAATCAAACTCAATTTTTCTTTGTACTTTTCAGCAATTGTATCATCTAAATTGGGAGGTTGATAAAAGGATCCAATTATTATTTTATTCCAGTTGCGAAGAATGACCTCTGCCCATACTAACTAAAAGGAACTATCTAATTCAATTTTGTGACAAGGTAGACTACTTCTAACAGCAACAAACACACCACCGCTAACTGAGTTTAGCCCATCCTTTCAGAACACCATTAGCTTCTTCACAAAAATTTTGGCTTTAGCCACCTTTCAGTGCCTATAACAATTTGAGCATCAGTGTTTTCTATTAGCCCTTGGAGCTCTGGTACTTTCCCAACACAGCTACAACAATTTACAACTATTAAACTGATGGTTCCTGTATCTATTTCCATCCTGTGTTCAGCCTGCACCCTTTGTTACTGAAGCCCTTTTCATGTTTTCCTAAGACCCTCTAACCTAAAAAACCGCCCAGTCCATGTCACACAGTCCCTGTTGCCTGTGTAGCAGCCTCCTGCATGTAGTGGACACCTGACCTATTCAGCAGAACCCAAAACCCAACCATCCTATGGCACAAGTTGAGGAATCTGCAGCCTACACAGCCACAGAACCATCTGAACCTCTGATTCAGACCCTCCACTTGGCTCTGTACCAGAGGTCTGCAATCGGTCCTGTCAGATATGCTGCAAATGGTGAGATGCTGCAAATGGTGAGCTCTGCTTTCATCTCACAAGCAAGACTGGCAGCCTTTAACATTTCTGTTAGCCGCTCAAAACCAGATAGAATCTCTTCCAATCCAAAGTGACTCACATCATGTCAGCCATGACCTGCAGTTTGCTGCTTCCATGTGCTCTTAATGGCATCTGGAAGGACCCATTTTATGTCTGGAATCACTCCACCCAGTATGCACAGGGAGTGCACATTGGCTTTCTTCCCCTTCTTGGTAGCCATGTCCCTAAGGGGCCACATATTGTGCCTAATGTTGGCGCTCCCAACTATAAATAATCCCACCCTTTGTGATTGCCCAGATCTTGCAAGCTGAGAGGTTACCTCTGAAACAGGATAGGCGACTGCATCTGGCTGAGTGACACTGTCAGCCACAGACAGCACCTGAAACCTGTTTTTCAGACTAACTGGCCACACCCCAGGGTGACCTACTCGACCACATGTTGAGCAGTAACTGGGCTGGCCACTGGTGAAGACCAATCGGAAGACTGGACATGCTGGACTTCTGTTGGATACCCACGGCCAGCTCACAACAGTGGTGCCCATCCAATGCAGCTTCAAGCTTTGTAACTGAAGCCATCACAGCTGGGAGGGGAGAGTGAAGTGCCACAAACTCAGATCGCATCTGCCCACAACAATCACAGTCCCTATCCATACTAAAGACCATGGAAAACTAAACTAACAAGATAAATGGACTATCGGCACGTGCTGTGGAACTCTACTGTAGATCCTGACAAAAACACAGGAACTGTCCCTAATATATTAGATTAATACACAGAGATACAAAAACCTAACTACTGAAGCACTCAGGTGAAACTATATAATTCACCCCTGATTAGGAACCTATAATATGTCATGTCACAAAATTGGTTTACTTTCCAACACAAACAAAAATGTGAGAACTGTGGCCATTAGATATTAAATTCACAAGCAGAAACTCAAGAAACTAAAGTATCAAAGGACACAGATGAAATTATACAATTTGCTTCTGGTTAGGAACTTAAAAGTCACAAAATCGGTTACTTCCCTGTCATTGGGTCTGTCTCGGCCAGTCACTGATGCCTGACTGTTTGATTGTATCATCATAAGTATCTATGGAAAGTGGTTGTAGGGTAGTGAAGCCATGAGTAAGCAACAAGGTGTTGGATGTCCTCACCTCATCACAGAATGAGGGTGAAGGCTCACCCACTCTGTAAAGCAGGATAGTTGTTGGCTCTGGTGGTGGTGGTAGTGGCAGTGCTGGTGTGTGTGTGTGTGTGTGTGTGTGTGTGTGTGTGTGTGTTTGAGAGAGAGAGAGAGAGAGATATGTGACGTGATGTGATGACAGATTACAGTGCTAACGGAAGATTCCATACCATTGACACCTTTGTGTTCCCTTTTAGACCCAATGACATTGTCAGTTACAATTGCATTGCGCACAGGATAATCAATATTGGACAGTTAACAGTGGAAATATGTCACATGTTGTCAGACCACATCAATGGTAGTAGCCACCAGATACTCTGTCATGGCTGCTTGGGCTGCTTGGGAAATGCACCGCACCATGGATGATGGCAAAGGTGGCGTGGAGGTCAGGGCAGAGGGATTGTAAGTACTATATTATGGGGTCTATTCATTTGGGATTCCATGGGATCTGTGGTAGTGATCAAAGGCATTGTGACAGCTGTGGACTGTATGAACAATATTACAAGCCACCTGCATCCCTTATTGCTTGATGTCTTCCCAATAGTAATAGCATCTTCCACCAGGAGAACTATTCACATCACATAATGAGATCATTTTGATGTCTTATCCAACAAATTTGCCTGACCTGAAGACAGTTACATCTGGGACACTACTGAATGCCAGCTTTGTGCTCACAAACCACCTGACCAGATTGCAGTTTACAAGAACAGTAAAACCTGTGCTTAGACATGTGGTGCCATATTGCTCTGCAGATCTACCAAGATTTGTCAAATCCTTACCACACAGAATCACTGCTGTATTGCATTCCAAAGGTGCACCAAAATGCTATTAAGCAGGTAATCAGAATGTCTTGGCTCATCAGTGTAAGTGACCAATTGGGAGGTTTCTTTTTTCTGTTGCAATATGCAGCTCTCTATGTAGTGCTGGTCAGCATGTATTCTGAAATCACTGTTAATTTTTCAGGAACGTTTTTTTGCAGTCGTTGTGGCCGCTCATACTCATCAAAGGGTAATTTGTCAAGACATCAACGATTGGAGTGTGGCGTTGTTCCGCAGTTTGTTTGCAATTTGTGTAGTAAGAAGTTCAAGCACAGCCATCATCTGTTGAAACATCTCACATGTTATCACAAATTTTATGATGGAGGCTATCAAAACCCTGATTTTATCAGCTAGTTTAGTGTTGATCAAAACAATTTGTAATGTTCTTGGACCTTTGATCTTTATTTCTGACTGTTGCACAGTCTATGCACGTATGCTCATTTAAATACTTTATGTAAATTTGCAATGTTAACAATATTATTATGCAATAGTGGTTTAATTACATACATTATCTGGATGCATTAACATCCTAAATTTTCTGTTATTCTTGCCTACTGATTATTCCTTTCCTAATCTATAAAATGTGGCTTTTAATAAATACAGACTTATTACAATTAACCAAGAATACGGGTAACAATATCAACTTCAACCTGCATTGTACAAATCAAAATGCCATTATGATAAGCGTTACGAATGTGTCATTCCAGAATACCAACAGGGTGTCATTTAATAAAAACCTAATAATCCCAGAATGAAGATTTTTAAAATACAGTGTGTTTATAAATGAATATCAAGGTTTTAATGCTTTATGATATTTATTATATTAAACTTACAGTCATAAATGATATGTCAAATGAAAGAGCAATTCAAATAGTTTTACCAAGAACCTTATAAATGTTCAAAGTGACCACCATTTGCACACGCCACACTTCAAGTCTGTACCCAAGCGCTGAATAGGCCGCAAGGGGCCCAATGACAGGGCCTGCTTTGCATGGTCTCCACGTTCACTTGACCACGCCATGCGAGTTTTTCCTTTGGGGCTTCATCAAGGATCGTATGTAAGTGCCTCTGCTACCAGCAGACCTCCATGAATTAAGAAACTAAATTGAAGCAGCTGTTGCTACAGTCACTGAAGACACACTTATCAATGTTCGGGAAGAGCTCGGCTGTATACTTGATGTGTGCCGTGTGACAAATGGTGCTCACATTGAACGTTTATAAGGTTCTTGATAAAACTGTCTGAGTTGCTCTTTCATTTGACATATCATTTATAAGTGTAAGTTTAATATAATAAATGTTATAAAGCGTTAAAACCCCAATATTCATTTATAAACGGTCTGTATTTTACAATAGCCCATAATGCTATCTGGTCCTAATCAGTTGGGCCAAATAAGGAAGTTGTTAGAGTGGTCTATACTGAGTAATTTAACACAGAAATCAAAGGCTGAAGTTATCAGTCTCAGGTATGGCATAATAGAGATTTAGTAACAAGAATTTAAGGATAAAAGGAAAACAGGAGATAAGCAGAAAACTGTCAATTAAGAAAACAAGAGTTTTAGTGTTCTGTAGATTCCACTGAAATGGAGAATATTCAGAGATGTAGAATGAATCAAATTAAATATTAACTAAAGGCAATCAATATGTAAAAATCAATCTAAACTGTAGTAACAATAAACTATACCTGTAGCATCTACAACCTTCCTCCATAGCCAATGTCGCTTACATGTGCCGTGCATTGGTGCTCGACTCAGAGGTAAGCTGGTTCAAATTTTGAGGGTGGAAAATTTTCACTGTCGGAGAGGGGAGGTGTTGGCATAAAGTTTCTGATCACCAGTCTTTAAGCCAGTGCCATGGAGTAAGCTCCAAACCTCTCTGCAGTGTCTCATGTAGTGATGCATGTGATACTGTTGATGATGACCAGTTCATCAAACTGGACATTACATTTGGCAGCCCCCACAGTTCTATTCAAGAGGAGGAGACTATGTGCCAGCACTTGGTTTCACCCTCTACCTTCCCTTCATGGATAACAAAATGAACTCAGCACTACACAGTACACACAATCATCACAGTCACCCACACATCACAGACACAATAACACTTCATAGGTCAGGGGGAGGCAACATCAAATCATCTGTACTAGGACCCTGCTAACTGCAGTGATCCAAGATTCTGGCATCTGTTCCCCTGCGCTCATTTCCTGAGTATGGTATTAGTTTGATGCTGACAGCACCTATGCCAGCTAAATTTAACAAAATAAGGTAGGAAGGAAGCAGAGTAAAATACACAACACACACACACACACACAAAAGCCTGTGTCCCTGCACGGTGCTGGCTGGACTAATACTGCCATTATTTTGCAGGTGGAATGGTTGCTGTTTGGGTAGTGTCAGATGGGGTGGGTGCAGGGAGAGGGAGGCTAGAGACAAGGAGGACTGGAGGTGCCGGCCGGGGTGGCCGAGCGGTTCTAGGCGCTACATTCTGGAACCGCGCTGCTGCTACGGTTGCAGGTTCGAATCCTGCCTCGGGCATGGATGTGTGTGATGTCCTTAGGTTAGTTAGGTTTAAGTAGTTCTAAGTTCTAGGGGACTGATGACCTCAGATGTTAAGTCCTATAGTGCTCAGAGCCATTTGAACCCATTTTTTTGGACTGGAGGTGGGTGGTTAGTGGTTTGGAGGGAAGCAGTTTGTTGGTTAGAAATGCGGGAAGGAAGGGTGGCAGATATACAGGCTAGGAATGTGCTGCATGACTGTAAAGTCTGCACAGAATGCTACACCCACCAGATGTGCAGACAGCAGGGCATGTGTGGGGAGAGTGGTACTGGTGGGGGTTATGGGCAGGTGCTGTAGGGGAAATGCCACTTTCTGGAGGAGAAGTGCCATTCTAAACTGAAGCCTACATTCTCATTTTCTGTAAATATTAAGTGAGGGCCCTCTGTGCCCACACTTGCGTGGTGGCCATTCAGAAAGATCTAGTGTCAGCTCTGCTTTGGGTAGCATCTGAAAAGAATTTCACCAAAAATGCAGCAATTTATTTTTGCCTGGCTTGTTAACCATTTGTAACTTTCAGAGAAACATCATGAGTGGTGAATTTTGAATAAAACCTACACATTTCTCATGTTTCCATGTTAAAATTTGCTTCTTTTGCCAAAACACAGCTGAGTTTACACAGTCTCACCTCACTAACATGTTGTGTAGACACTGTTGTGAAAGAATTGTGAAAAAGCAGTTTATTATATTTATTAAGTGAGGGAATGAGGAAAAGTAAGGTCAGTACCTTATGAAAAAGCACATTCTCAGTACATAATCAATGTTTAATGGCTTCACTTACATTGTTCCAAAACCCATGGCATTCTTGTTTCACCAGCTATTGATGACCCTTAAAAGTAGCAATATTTCATATCCTTGAATGCTACTATTTGCCAAAATCTCATTTCTATATCTCAAACCATTGATGAAGTTTGTAGATATTTCACTATGGCTTTATCACTGGCATGGTGCGATCAAAAATGAGTGTGCTATGTCAGATCAATTTTCTTGAGATTGGTAACATGTAGAGACCTCCAACCAAGTCTAAAGAAAAATTTAGTGTCTTAGTTAAATTTCATATGCTACAACATATTATGTAATATGCACCAAACACAAAATCATGGCAACCTCCTATTTTCCATTACAAACTTTTTTGATTTTCACACAGTGTCTTACTTCCACATCAATGTCACAATAACTATGATCATTAATTAAATGATGGGCATGCCATCACAAACCTGAGATATAAAGCTATAAGTAAAGCAAAAATGAATTTGTTTTACCAAATGGTTTTACCAAATGGTATTTGTATCCTACAATGGCTAAGGGAGCTGGCAGGGGGGGCAGCACACGCTAAACTTGACATGGGGTTGTGAATTGGGAGGGATAGATGTTGGAGGGAGAAACTGTTGGGTGGATGGTGTGGGGACAGAGGGTTATCTGAAATTGAGGCCAGGATGATCATTGGAGCAGAGAATGTGTTATAAGGATAACTCTCATCTGCATAGTCCATAGAAGCTGGTGGTGTAGCTAACTTCCCTGAACTACACAAATGGGAGTGTACAACTAGCAACAACCCAATTCTTCTGCATTTTAGTGGGTCATCTCCTTTAATCCCAAAGTATTTGTGTTAAGTAGTCATCAATGCTAGAGTTCTACTGAATGATCTACACCCTTTCTCTGAAACATTCATATATTAACTTTTATTTACAACCAAGGAAACATAACAATTCACACTAATACATGTGCTCTGTATCACATGACATGAATGATAGTTCTCTCAGATTTTAATAACAATTCAGCTTCTTACTTTGAACCCATAATGTAATGCTGATTGTCATGGTACTCCTAACGCTGTGGCATACAGTACCTCTCTAAACTTGGATAAGACTGCACGGAAAAACTCCCCAAATCAGCTGATATGTGCACGAAGTGTGATAAGACAGCTAAGTGTGATAAGGGACCTATCATTGTCCCACCTTGTGGAAATTCTGCATCTATCTGCAACCACATTTCCTATATAAAACAGCACCCAAGTCTAAACTTACTGTTTAAATTAAAAACTATTCTCAGGGTAGCAATCATCAGTCATTGGTACTACAGACAATGTGCAACACATCACATTGCCAAAGTGATATGTCACACCACATATCCCTTTCCCTGGATGAATGATGTCATCACAATTATTGAACATAAACAATTAAACCAGACTGGGAGTGTCAAGTATCTTTTGGAACTCACATAATTTAAAATTATGTGCAATCAGTCTTTGACATATAATCATCCTTTTGAAACAAAAGAAATTAATGTATTACTTTTGCATTAACTACTATTACACATAATGTCATTTTGGGACTTTCACCATGTTTCCAAACTAGAAACACTTTACTCGAAGTTCTCTAATCGTGCTTATAAAGTAGGCACATCCATAACATTATGTAACATTAATTGTATTGTGTGAAGTAAATTAGCATTATCAAATGTTCTGAGCATAAATTGCTTTTTACATTATCACTATTATTTGGCAGACTAACTACCAAAAGGACTGTCAGTCCAGTTGCACCTCAAATTTCAATTAACAACTCTTACATTACACCAAATAAATATTCATTGCTTCATTGTGCTCATTTGGCATTCAGTAGTTAGGAAATCTGATTACCCATTTACATTGTTTTTACCTGATCTGGAAGTTACTGTTATATGCATTATGTCTCTCATGGAAGACAGGTAAGTAGAGTAATTTACTACTTAATCTAAGTGAAGTTGACCTTCCCAAGAAAATTCCATATTAACCCAACCATAAAGCTTTATAATCACAACAAAAGTATAAGTATCTCTAGTACCAAAAGCTGAACCAACCAGGTTTCTACTAACCAACAGAAAAGCTGCCAGCCATGACCATCCGAACTTGTAGCCTCTTAGCCTCTGCGGGCTGATACTACTCCTATAACAAGCCAGTTGTGCAGGGCTGATGTCACATCTGGGGCCTAAAAACGGTTTTTTGCCATTCATGTATAGGCTGCCACACAAACGAGATCAATAAAGCCGGCCAATATTGCTCCAACACAACATGCCTGTAGTGCAGGGTGGCCTACCAATCAGGGCCTTGCAAATTATTATGCACTGCTGATGTAAGTCTGACCTGCAAAGTTGATAAGGCAGGCCAATGCTAAACCCATAGAACATTTGTCGTGCAGGGCAGCCTATACAGCAGGGGCTGGAAAACACTTTTCTGTACATATCTCTGCCCCTATTGAAGCCAGATGCCAAATTTGGTTGAAATAGATGCAGGGGTTTAGGAGGAGATCCCAGACATACATACATACTTACAAACAAACACACATACCTACAGCCTCCTTTATGATAGAGAGATATATCAGCCCATGCCCTGTGGCTTTGTTGACTTACATATAGGTCACATATAATGCACACATCTCATCCTCTCCTCTCTCTTGCTTCATCTTCTTCTCTTTATCTCAGCTCATCACCTTTTCACCCCCCTATTTGTTGTCTCCTCCTCACCCCACTGTCTTCCCATCACCTCCTACTGCCCATCTTTGTTAATCTTCTCCACCCTCCTATCTCCCTCCTCCCCTCTCCATTCATCTCCTCCTCTCCCTCAGCCCATCTTCTCTTTCCTCCCCTCCTTCTGTCTGTCTCCTACTGTCCTGTCTCTCTCTTCCCATCTATTCCTCCCTGTGTGTTCCTGTCCATCTCCTCCTTCCCCCCTCTCCCTCTCAATGTTGTCCTCCCCATCTCTTTCCGTCTCCTCAACCCTCCTCTCTGTCCATCTCCTACCCATTCTCTCCCTATTCATCCACTCCTTCATCCTACTCTCCTTGTCAATTGTCTCCTCCCCCACTCTCTGACCATCCCTTCCTCCCATCTCTCTCTGACAATGCTTTTCTTCTCCCTCCTCTCTGTCCTCTCCATTTTTTTGCCCCTAGCTTATAGGCTGCCCTGAAAATCAGGTAGACAGGGCAGGCTGACACTACTCCAACACAACACACCTTCTGTGCAGGGCAGCATATATGTTGGGAGTTGGAAAACTCCGTTGGCTGCCCTGCACAGCAGATCTGCAAAGCAGAATGATACCATTCTCTTTACATGATACCAATCGTGCTTGGCATGATATATGGCAGCAGCTGCAAAAACACGTTTATACCCTTAGCTTTGCCCCTGTTACAGCTAGGAGGATATAAACACCACAGTGCTGATGCTAGTGAAGTTAGATGTTCGAGTGCCAAAGGTTGCAGTAGATCCAGAGGTTTAGGAGGAGATCCTAAATGTATATATAACCTACCTACAGTCTGATTTGTGTATGTATTAACCTTTCCCTGCAACTTTGTCCCCTGGTAAATGTGTGTCACATCTTTTGCACACACCTGTTTCTCCCCTCTCTCTTCCTTCCATTTTCTCCCTGTCTGACACTCACCTCCTCACCTCATATTTGCCTGTCTCCTCCTCAACCCACACTCTGCTATCCCCTCCTCCCCCTCTCTGCTCATTTTGTCTTACCTCATTCTGCAAATCTCCTCGTCCCCCTCTCTGCCCATTTTCTCCTCCCCTTTCTGTCTGTCACCTCCTCCATCCTCAGCCCATCTCATCTTACCTCCTTTCTTTCTGTCCATCTCTTCCCCCTCTCACTCTACCCCTCTCCTCCTCCCCTGTCTATCTATTTTCCGCTCTCTCACTCTCCATCATGTTCTTTCCATGTCTTTTCCCTCTCCTCCACCCCTCACTCTTTGCCCATCTCCTCCTTTCCTCCCTCTCTATTCATCCTCTCCTGTCCTCTCTCCCTATCCATTCTCTCCTGCCCTATTTCTCTGTCCATCCCTCCTTTATACATCACAACCTTCCCCCAGCCATGACCATCCACATGTGTAGCCCCTGCAAAAGTAATCTCTAAAACAAGCTTATACTTTTTCCACAACATGCTTGTTGTACAGCTCAGCCTACACATCAATGTCTTGAATACCATTGTTTGCTCATGACGTTTAGGCTGTGAGATGATTTGATATGAAATAGGTTGATAAAGCATAACCCACTGTCTCTGTCCACCCCCTTCTGCCCCTTCCCATCCCGTCCTGCCATTACTGCATGTTCATCCCCTCTTCTATCCATCTCAGCCTTCCCCATCTGCATGTGTAGCCCCTAGATTGATAAAGCAGTCCAGTACTACACCCACAACATGCCTGGTGCACATGGCATCCTACACATCTGCGGCTCGAAAACCATTTTTTGCCTGACATATACGCTGTCATGCAAAGCGGAGCAATGCTGCTCCAACACAACAAGCCTGTCACGCAGGGTAACCTACCAGTCATGGGCTTGCCCACTTCGGTCTAGGGGCCTGTGAGGACTTCTTACACATAATACATATGCTCAGCTCTATGTGTGTTCTGGAAGTCTCTCCTAAGAGTCATCAGGCATATTTTCTCTGGTGGTTTGGCACATATCTACAATTTTGTTTCTGCATTGTTCAGCCGGAGTCAGCCCAAATAATTATTGCTCATCACATCTTTCATGTGACACCCATGTCTCAACATAAAGTAATGGTTTGTTTCTCATTAAAAGCAAAATTATTTTTAATCAGATTTTTACATGCCCATTTGGTAGAGTGCTCACAAATTAGTCTAGTCAGATATTTGTATTATGGATATGTATTAACACACAGTAAAAATATGAAGAATAAACAGCAACACAGCAGTGACTCTGTAGCTTGGCAAGCTTGGTGATAGCAGTCAGTGCAGGTCAGGGCTGGTGCTGTCGCTGCTCTAGTACTGCTTATTCTTCAATTTTTACTGTCCTTGTAAATACCTTTTGATAAAACAAATATTGCACTAGATTTAATATGGAGCGGCTCTGTCAAATGGTGATATAAAATACTGCTTTAAAAATTATTTTGTGTGTAACAGGAAACGAACTGACACTTCCTGTTGACACTGGGCATCACATGATTGGGCTGACTCCAGCTACACAATGAAAAACAAAATTGCAAATATCTGCTGAAACACCACAGAAAATGCTTCTGACAACTCTTAGGAGAGACACCCTGTACAGATAGACAGCCTTCATGTCAGGGGGCTTCAAAACCATTATTGCTCCTGATACATAGACTGCCTTGCAAAGAAGGTCGATCAATCGGGCTGATACTACACCCACAAAAAAAGACTGTCATGCAGGGCAGCCTGCACATCGGGGTACGGAAGCCATTTTTAGCCAGGAAGTTTATGAACCCAATAGTGCTGCTGCTTGTGACATCTGCTTTTTGAATGCCAAATTTGTTTGCAATCAATCCAGGTGTTTGGGAGGTGATCCCAGAGAAGCTAGATACTGTCTGCCATACACACACACACACACACACACACACACACACACACACACACACACACACAGTACATACAGTTCCACACAGTAAATGGAATGACACCATTAATAAATCAATCAGAAATCGGTAGCTAAGGTAGAATATTCAAAATTTCTAGGTGTATGCATTGATGAGGGGTTGAACTGGAAGAAACGCACTGAAGATCTGCTGAAACGTTTGAGTTCAGCTACTTATGCTATTAGGGTCATTGCAAATTTTGGCAATATACATCTCAGTAAATTAGCTCACCATGCCTATTTTCATTCTCTGCTTTTGTATGGCATCATATTCTGGGGTAACTCATCATTGAGTAAAAGAGTGTTCATTGCACAAAAGTGTGTAATCAGAATAATTGCTGGAGCTCATCCAAGATCATCCTGCAGACACTTATTTAAAGAGCTAGAGATCTTCATTGTAGCCTCACAATATATATATTCACTTATGAAATTTGTTATTAACAGTCCAAATGAATTCAAAAGTAATAGCAGTGTACATGGCTACAACACTAGGAGAAAGGATGATCTTCATTACTCAGGGTTAAATCTAACTTTGGCTCAGAAGGGGGTAAATTATGCTGCCACGAAAGTCTTTGGTCACTTACCTAATAGCATCAAAAGTCTGACAGATAGCCATATAGCATTTAAAAGGAAATTAAAAGAATTTCATAATGGCAACTCCTTCTAATCATTAGATGAATTTTTGGATATAGTAAGTGGATAATGTCCCCAACTCCCACAAAAAAAAAAAAAAAAATATTAAGTGTCATGTAATTTTTTGTGTAATGTAATATCTTGTATAGACACCTTTTATTAACCTGACACGTCCCACATCATTACGAAGTGTCATATTCATGTTCTATGGGACAAGTACTAACCTAGTCTAATCAAATGGGCTACACGCAAGGTGAAGCATCGTATTTAGAGTATCATCTCTAGACACATAAAAGTAAAATGCTTCCCTTTTATAACCACTCATTTATCATTTACACATTTGACATATAAGAGAAAACACAAACAAAAATTTTCCTTATCAACTAACAACATAAATTCTGGAATGCCACTTTGCAGCATCCTAAATCTAATATTATTATACACACACAACTTAGAGGGTATACAGCCCTTCTTCAATAATAAACGGTCACAACTCTTTGTATGGGTAAAGGCCCTTGTCTTTACCCGTGTTCATGTTTACCAATCTATAGGCTCCCAAGTAGGGTATTTTAGTAATTATGTATGGTACGGTGTGTAGTAGTTGCCACTTACAGTTCAGTTTTCCAATTTTTGTGGATTTTGGATGTGTTCTAAGTAACACCTTTTGTCCTACATAAAATTGCATCATATGTTTAAGCTTTCTGTCATATATTTCTTTCCTATATTTAGCCCATGTTTCAAGGTTGATTACTACTTCTTGTATTTTATCCTCCAATGACAATTCCAGTATCAGTATCTTGGGCAAAGGTTTATCCCACTTGTCTACTTGTTTGCAATTGAACATCAGCTCATTTGGGGTAAATCCAGTTGACGTATGGGGAAGATTGTTAACAACTTGTAAGAAAGAGTCACATATTTAATCCACTTGGAATGTTTACGATGTATATAGGTCCTCACAAACCTGTTGAATTCCTTAACGATATCTGGTCTTTTTTCAAATACATGTATATAAACAAGTATCAGTTCCCTAAGTTCCACTTGCTGTTCTTGAAAGAAGCACTTTGATTCACTTACCATTGTGTTTATTGTGTTGATGTTTACCTCTTCTGCTGCCAACTGTTCATTATTGTATCTGTTGACAAACATAACTCTGTGATTTACCAATTGAACCTCAAAGTCGTGAGTAACTTCAGTTATACCTCTATGAGTACTTCCCCTGATTAGGCCTATTGCAAATAATTGGTTATTTACTGTGATATGACACTGGGCCTTTCCTATATCAATTTGTACATGGTATGTCCTAAATGTATCCATACTGAATAAACAATCAACTATTAATTTCTCTACTATCAAAAATTTGAATCATACAGAAAACTGTCCTAATTGGACGGGAATTATGGCTTGTATTTTGACTCCTTTCGATTTCTGACCAGTGGCAGTTTGTACCTTGCAATTTTGCACTGGCAGTGTGGGTATACATCCACGTTTCTTCAGTTCTTGAAAGAATCCCTATGACATCAAATTAGTTGTAGCAGCTGTGTCAAGCACAGGGGGTACATCCAAATATTTTATCTTTAATAGTAGCTTGTACCTTGTTCTCTGTCATGTTTTTCTGTATGTCCTCATTACTTTGATACAGATCATCTTTCACATCACTATCTTGATCATATCTGATAAAGCAAGTGTCGATCAAGCTCGTGCCCCCGCTCTCCACACAGGCCACAGAATGGGGTCCTACAGTGACCAGTTCGAGTTTTCCTGGTGTCACAGTGGCATCGGTCTGTGGGTTAGGTGTAACCTCTACTATATGGACTGTTGGTGTTTGATTGCACCAATTAGTATCCTGTGTGGCTCTTGACTGAAATCTCTTTGCCTTTGCACGTTATTCGGTACTTGTACATTACTTTTCTGGGCAAATTCTGCTGTCTGGAGATTATTCAGCTGTCTGACATTGTTTTTTGTTTGCCAAGCGATCAGCTGATTATTGCCAGTAGCTTGTGTCTGTACATATTGTACAGGCTGGCATTATGCTACTTGCCCATTGTAGTTGTTTTTGTTAAATTGTTGCCCATTTCTTTTATATCCACTGTTCAATTTACAGCTTTCACCATTGTTGTCATGATTACCATTACTGTTACCATAGGTCTGTGTGGTGTAAGATTGCCATCCACGTTGTTCTATGAATTCGTTGTTCACTTGTTGGTCCATAAATCTCTGTGACACTATCTGCTTATTAACAGGCTTGGGTTGTACTGGTCTCTCTTCGTATATCAAATCTATTGGGTCCAGTACAGATAGAAAGTATTCGGTGTCATGTTCCAGAATGGTAATGAGTTTTTCCCTAATGTGGGCAGAAGACAGCTCTTTAAAATTTTCAACATGTCTACTTGAGATATCGGGTTCATCCAGTATCTGGTTTTATTCAAATATTTTTCAAAATAGCCCCTTAAGTTTCCATGTTTGCTATTCAATGGTGCTGGGCTGAATACTTCACATCTGAGCCTCTCTAGTACAGCCTCAGACCAATATTTACCAAGAAAGGCTCTCTCAAACTATTCATAGTAGTGGCAATGTTCCACCATGTCTGTAGCCCATAGCAGAATGTCACCCTGTGTGTATCCAAAAACAAATCTAATTCTCTGGGCTTTGGCCCAGGTACAAGGTAAAACATTTCAAAATGCTCTGATAAAGACCATGGGGTCTCCTCCCTTTGGAGGTAAATACCAGAAACTGTCGATGCCTAAGTAATCCTTCATCTGCAAGTAATGTTGACAAACATGCTGTGCTGCCAGTGATAGGCGTGTTTATGTTCGCTTGTGGCATAGCATATGGCAATTGCCCTTGCTCGACAGGTACAGCTGCTGGCAAAAGTTGCTGCATTCAGCAACCTTCGCTACCTTCATTCAACAGGCATCCCATGTATTGTGGGTAACCAGTGAATGTATCTGTTGTTGTTGATGTTGTGGTCTTCAGTCCCGAGACTGGTTTGATGCAGCTCTCCATGCTACTCTATCTTGTGCAAGCTTCTTCATCTCCCAGTACCTACTGCAACCTACATCCTTCTGAATCTGCTTAGTGTATTCATCTCTTGGTCTCCCCCTACGATTTTTACCCTCCACGCTGCCCTCCAATACTAAATTGGTGATCCCTTGATGCCTCAGAACATGTCCTACCAACCGATCCCTTCTTCTACTCAAGTTGTGCCACAAATTTCTCTTCTTCCCAATTCTATCTATTCAATATCTCCTCATTAGTTATGTGATCTATCCATCTAATCCTTATCATTCTTCTGTAGCACCACATTTCAAAAGCTTCTATTCTCTTCTTGTGTAAACTATTTATTGTCCACGTTTCACTTCCATACATGGCTACACTCCATACAAATACTTTCAGAAACGACTTCCTGACACTTAAATCTATACTCGATGTTAACAAATTTCTCTTCTTCAGAAACGCTTCCCTTGCCATTGCCATTCTACATTTTATATCCTCTCTACTTTGACCATCATCAGTTATTTTGCTCCCCAAATAGCAAAAGTCCTTTACTACTTTAAGTGTCTCATTTCCTAACCTAATTCCCTCAGTATCGCCTGACTACATTCCATTATCCTCATTTTGCTTTTGTTGATGTTCATCTTATATTCTCCTTTCAAGACACTGTCCATTCCGTTCAACTGCTCTTCCAAGTTCTTTGCTGTCTCTGACAGAATTAAAATGTCGTCGGTGAACCTTAAAGATTTAATTTCTTCTCCATGGATTTTAATACCTACCCCAAATTTTTCTTTTGTTTCCTTTACTGCTTGTTCAATATACAGATTGAACAACATCGGGGAGAGGCTACAACCCTGTCTCACTCCCTTCCCAACCACTGCTTCCCTTTCATGTCCCTCGACTCTTATAACTGCCATCTGGTTTTTGTACAAATTGTAAATAGCCTTTCGCTCCCTGTATTTTACCCCTGCCACCTTCAGAATATGAAAGACTTTTCTGAAAGCAAGGGTTTGTTTTCTGTCTAATGTTGTTTTGGAATATCAGTAGTTTCAGCAATACTGCCTCATAACCTTTCCTCCGCTTCCTTTAAACCTGAATCTATTTCAGCTAGAAGCTGCCTTTCTTTCTCCTTTAGAGCTTCTTCTACAGTATCTGCATAAATTTTGCTCTCTGACACTACCTTTTCAGCAACAGTGCTGCCCTTATCCAGCATCTCAGCTTCAGCTTTTTCATTTATTTCCTTTTCATCTGTACATATTTCATCTCTCTGTTTCTTGGCAAATTTTGAGTCTAAACCTAACTGGTTTACTCTTATATTTAAATTTTGTACTTCTGTAGGGTAGTTTTCACACACATATTGCAGCTTGCTGATTCACAGTTTTTACCAATGCATCCAACTGGGATTGCATCTTCTGAATCTGAGAAATGCTTCACTAAGGTTTTGTAACTCAACTACAAATTATTCATGTTTATTGTCTATGGATGATACCTTTTCCATTACCATATTTATATTGAGGGATATGTCTGTAATTATTTCTTCTTTTAGTTGTTTACCTAGCTCTGTCAACTTCTCAGATAGTTTGTCAAATAATTCAGTACATATAGTAGTTCCCACCTCACTGAACTGTTAACTAATACTGTTCTTGAAATCAAATGCCTGATTTTGCTGTGTATACTGTTGTCCTATATCTTCCTGATATTTTGTGAACTGCTGTGTCATGCCCTTAAGTTATTGTGCTACACCTTCCTGAAATTCCTGTTGTTTTGTAAACTGTTGTGTTATTTGTTGCATCAGTTGTATCAATCTGTGTGTCTCACTAGTATTTACATTGTTTTTATGAACTGTTTCCTGTTCTTGCATTTGCAATGTCGTGATCAAGTAATCAAAGGATTTTTCACTGTTGCGCCCTTCAGTTTCCTTATTTGAAAAAATATTTCCGGTAGAGAACTAAGAAATTGTCTCACCGGGGGTCATAAAAGTGACATCATGATTAGTTATTTTACCAGTGTCATTCTTATTTTGTAGCGGGATGCCAATCTCGTTATTTTGGTTCCCATTGGCCTGTTCATGAGTTGGCATGTTACCTTCAACTGTTGCTAAGCTTGGATTTCTAACATCTTGGCATATTGCATTTTGTAATGAATTTTGAACAATGGCCGTTTCCTTTGACTCCATTGTAAATAGTTTTTAACAAAATTCTATTTTTTTTTTTTTCAAAAATGAAATTTTGCTTGTATTGGTACTTTTCAATTGAAGTAAATTTTGCTGTATATTCACTAATGAACCTGCTTATTAATTATCTGACACAGTCATAGAATTTGAATAACTTATCTTGCTCTTTAATGATGACTTCGTACAAATTTTCATCTTCTCAGTAAAAATGCACTTTCTGTAAAGGATATTAATTGAAAGGAAAAGAGATTATCTGCTGCCAGAGAGATGGCACCAAGTGCAGCCATATAAGCACACAGAGTAACAGTTTCCTGCCTTTACCACTGAAATCAGCATTCCCGACACCTCTCATTTGTAGGCAGAATTTAGTTTTAATTTGCTCCTTCAATGTTTTTCTTATTCCTAATCTCATGGACATGTAACAAATACAATGAAAGTTTCATTAGTTTCTTGTAACAATAAAATGAATCATTTAACTCAACAAAAAAAAAAATTTCTCAAGAACTGAAAGGTCTGTTCATATTTCGCTTGGCATCATCCTTTAAATGGTCACCACTGAATAGTGGCATATGTGGGTAGCCAAAAAATGGAAACTTATTAATAACTGATACTTGAATAATTGAAAAAAAAATGATTGGAAAGAATAGTTGAAAGAAATTTGAAGGTAATTTATAAAGCTGTACACATATCATGGGTGAACTTTAACTGGTACCAATATCAACAGACTTTCAATGGCCCTACATTTAAGACCAATATTCGTAATATGAGTTATATACTACTTCACATTAATTTCATTGTGCGTAGTCCTGATTATAACAATGCCGATGCAGGAGTGCTCCTCCGCTGCTGGCACAAATTCCTCTTGTCTGCTCCGAACCTCCCGATGCAGGATCTCGGCGGGGAGCGAAATGATGAACAGACAGGTGTGGTCATCGTGAATGTACAAATAAACTTTGATTTCCTAATAAATTTTTATAACACATTTTAATGTATGGTTGAAATAAATATTTTTAAACAATACTGGTGTGATGGATCTAGTCATTCATTTGCCCTCTACAACTTTTAGAAACAAACATGTGAAGATACAGGAATTAATAAATTGAAGAGCGTATTTCTTCTTTGTTCTGTTCATGCAGATGTATCAAAACATTATCCTTGCCACAAAACAACTTATTAATTTATCTTTGTCATGGTCTATAAGTCATTCAGTTTACATATAGCTTACATGTATAAAAAGAAAAGAACAAAAAAGAAAATAAGATTCAACATGATGGCTTATGTCATTTTCTTGGTACACTTAAGATTTACTGCTGCTTCACAGTTGTCACTAACAGACACTCTGACTAGAAAGAACAAACATGGCAAGAAAAAAGCTGAATGGATGGCAAGCATGAAAGAAGCATTCCAGAGCTTGAAACAATCGCTAGTTAATGCTGTCACCCTAGCCCATCTAAACCCAAATGCATGACTTACCCTTACAACAGATGCTAGCAGTGCCTTTGTGGGGGCTGTTCTGCAGAAAATCGTAGATGCTTAGATTCTTCTCCAAAAAGCTCATGCCTCCCAGTTCAAGTGATCTACCTTCAATTGTGAGCTGCTCACAATCTATGTAGAGATTAAACATTTTCAAGAGCACATAGAATGGCACAAAATAACAGTTTACACCGACCATAATCTCCTTGTGGACACAATCGGGAGCCTGCCTCAAGATGTCAGCCCATGCTTCTTTCCACCACCTAGACCTCATTTTGTATTGCAGAACACTACTGGTATCTGCCACATTCAAGGGGCAGACAACACAATCACGAATTACCTCTTGTCTTTCGGTGTGATTTTGTAACAATACAACTGTTAAATTACAGCAAAAAGAGCAAGCCAATCACCCTTCCATTGCTGAACTCATGACAGATCAGCTGACCAATTTTTGAGTCAGTCACTGAATTAAATCTGATACCAAGGTAACACTGCTGTGTGATTTGTCTCAAGACAGAATGTTCTCCATTGTGACAATGAGTATGTGTTGGGAAGTACTCAACAGACTACACAACTTGAGCTACCCAGGTATCACAGCAACACATCTTGTCGTGGGCAGATTCATGTGGCAAGGAGTTAAGCAAGACTGCAGACACTGGGCACAGGGCTGCCTAGCTCTTCAAACAAAGCAAAACGGGCTCACACGCCTAGCCACAGCTTTCCAATACTCAAAGCACAATTTAAACATGTGCAATACTGTAGGACCTGATTACAGCAGAAATTACACAACTCACATTGATAGAAAAGTGGACCATGCACCTCAGAATACAAGGGCAGATTACCACAGACCAAGGCTGTCAATTGAAGTCATCCCTCTTCATAGCTCTTTGTCATCTGTGCAGCATTAATCACATGTGCACCACATCTTACCACTCTCAAAGCAACAGGCTGGTCGAGATGTGGGACAGGAGTATGAAGGTGGCTCTGATGTGCCTTCTGATCCAAGACATTGCCACGGGTGCCCCTCAGGATTTGGTTTGCATACAAAACTGACATCCAAGCATCACTTGCCGAGATTGTATACAGTGAAACCCTATTGCTTCCCACGGATGTTACACAGCTTACGTTTGATGCAGCACACACTGACTTGTCGACATTAGTGTGAGTTAACATGCATATTAAGAACATGTATGAGATGCCACCATCACCACACATAACAGCTGAAAATCTTCATTCATAAGGACCTTCACCAGTGTGAGTTTGTAACGATATGTGATTACACCATATGCCCAGTCTTCCAGTGAGCGTACGTGGGGCATAACAAAGTTTCACAGCAGGGTGAACAAACATTTGATGTACGAGGGTGAGTCAAATGAATACCTTAAATATTATTTATTGTGCAGAAGTGGTACAAAGCTATATCACTTTTCAACATAATCTCCCCCACACTCAATGCAAGTCCTCCAGCGCTTACAGAGTGCATAAATTCTCTTAGAAAAAAATTCTTTTGGTAGTCCGTGCAACCACTCATGCACCGCATGGCATACCTCTTCATCAGAACAGAACTTCTTTCCTCCCATTGCATCTTTGAGTGGTCGAAACATATGGAACTCACTTGGGGCAAGGTCTGGTGAGTATGGTGGATGAGGAAGACACTCAAAATGCAGGTCTGTGATTGTTGCAATTGTTGTGCAGGCAGTGTGGGACCTTGCATTGTCATGTTGCAAAAGGACACCTGCTGACAGCAATCCACATCGCTTTGATTTGATTGCAGGCTGCAGATCATTTTTTAGGAGATCTGTGCATGATTCACTCATGACAGTGATCCCTCTAGGCATGTAACACTCCAAAATGATGACTTTTTCGTCCCAAAAGAGAGTCAGCATAACCTTCCCTGCTGATAGTTCTGTTCGAAACTTCTTTGGTTTTGATGATGAGGAATGGCGCCATTCCTTGCTTGCTCTCTTCGTTTCTGGTTGGTGGAAGTGAACCCAGGTTTAGTCCTCAGTAACTATTCTTGCAGTGAAGCCATCATGTTCTCGTTCAAAGTGCTGAAGAAGTTCTTCGCACGCATAAACACGTCATTTCAGGAGTCAGCTGCCGTGGCAGGCACCCACCTTGCAGACACTTTGTGAAACTGGAGCACATCATGTGCAATGTGGTGTGTTGACCCATAACTAATCTGTAAACATGCTGCAGTGTCATTCAGTGTCACTCAGTGGTTTTCCTTCACTACGGCTTCAACTGCTGCAATGTTCTGTGGAGTTACAACTCGTTGTGCCTGACCTGGACGAGGAGCATCTTCCACTGAAGTCAATACCATTTGCAAACTTCCTACTCCATTCGTAGACTTGCTGCTGTGACAAACACGCATCACCATACTGAACCTTCATTTGTCGATGAATTTCAATGGGTTTCACACCTTCACTACGCAAAAACTGAATAACAGAACACTGTTCTTCCCGGTGCAAGTCGCAAATGGGGTAGCCATCTTTGTACTGATACTGCGACGGTATGTGTGCCTCTGCACTATGCTGCCACCTACTGGCCATTCTGCACACTGTTTGCAGCACGCTTACCAACTTACAGGATAAGGGTGCGAAATTTCGATTTGTTATTACAAATTTAAGGTTTTCATTTGACTCACCGTCATACAAGGGTGTGGCACATCAACAGGGAGTGTCACCTGCAAGGCTTTAATATGCACAGATTACGCAGGATGACCACACTACACACCTTGCTGACTTTGGACCAACCAATTCCGACATAGGTGAACAGACTATGCTAATCCCCACAGTCTCACCCCTGGTACCAGCACCAACTAATCTGCCAATCATGGAGCTACTGCCACTGTCACCTGCACTGGATGTCACCTATGAATCACGTTACAGCTGTCACAATATCACCTATATGCCATTTGTCAACCCATCCCTGCCCCCTCCAGAAGATAACAAACACTTATTCATACCTGAGGCCTCAAATGAGGCCTCCACCAACGTAAGGCAGCCATTCAGCACACACCTCAACAAGAAATGGTCCAATTGTGTCTTGCTAATGCACCAGCTATAGCATGGTCGGTCTGGTGATCTCATCTATCACTAGCTATCAACACAACCCCCAGCGACCTGCATTCCCCATGGGGGTTGTGCAGGAAATTGGAACCTCCAGAGGTCAAAAACTCTCTGATGTCCCTGGAAGAGGCTCTTTGGGAGAGAAAATGATGAGACTACTAGTGAATTTTTCACATTGTAATGGCGTGGAAACTTTGTAAATTCACTCCATGCAATAAAATGATTCTTGTATAACCATGTTGTACATCATTCGGTAGTCATTCTAGTAAATCTTGAGACTCTACATCCTCAAATTAATTATTGTGGAAAAAGAACCTAATAAACAATATTTTGTTTACCTTTATCAAGTGTTGCGCATTCAAAAACATCTGAAACTGGATTCTCAGGAGGGTTAGTTTTGTCAATATTTGTGAACTATGATTTAGAGATGACTTGTTTGCCGATCTGTTCATGCCAGCTTGCTCATGTTCATATCTCAGTAGTGTGCAACTAGCCCGCTCGTGGTGAGTAGTGAAGGGGAAAAGGGTGGGGAAAGGAGAAGAAATCAGAGCTAAGCAGTGTGACATGAGAAACTATTGCTAACGAGTATATTTCATGGATACTAATGTTAGTTCAACAGATATGTATTGCTTCCTGGTGGCTAATTAATGCTTTGGTGGCAAAGTTTTTTGATGAGATTGCTGTTCTGATGAGACCTGACAATCAAAAGAAACTTATACTTCTTTTAATTGGTGAGACCGATGTTATGAGGCAGCTAATTATGAAACCTGATACTTCTTAAGCATGGTGCAGCTTTATGTCATTTTCAGATAAAGTTTAAATTATTTACACATTAAACATAACAATAAAGGATGTCAATGAATTCTACTAATTTCACTTTTCACTCAAGCATCACTGTCTGATACCACTTACAGAACACTGCTAATTCGAAGATAAGCTTTAAAGTTGCAGTCTGTGAGCATGTTCTGTGATCAGACGTTTTTCACTGCGGAAAAAAGTTGCTCGCACAAGTCTGTAGTTCCAAACATTGACATAATTGTAGCAGCAAACTTATGAAGTCACGGAAATGTATGTTGAGGAAAATTTTTATATGAGTCTACACAACTTCTTTTATTACGAAATTTGTCAGTGACTGGCTGTGACACTGTAGGTCTATAAGTTCTAACTGTAGCTAAGCATCCAGCAATGACATCTTGTAAATTGATGTTGTTGTGTCTGACCTTCTCTATGAACTTCATAATCCAGCCATAATGCAGTTTGTTATTGAAACAACTATTCTCCATTTTAGTCGACTTCTGGGTTTGTTATGTGGTTCTCCTGGAGATTTTTCTTTGTGGGGAAGACTGTAGCAGGGTACTCTCACCCTTGTGATGTAAATTGAGCAGCTACTTGACAGAGGAACTGAATGGTCAGGAAAGTCTGCAAAACAACCAGGAGAGCATAGTGCTGACCACATGACCCTTTGCATCTCATCCATATGATGCTGCAAAGCAAAGGATGACACAGCTACCGGTAGACATCCCTTGGGCCTTCAAGGCCTGTTGAGGAACACATTTATTCTCCACTTTAAGCACTGCACCACTAAGTACATACACTTATGTTTAACCCTTCACAAGGCATGCCCCAAAGAGGGGCAATGGTAGGTGCACAGACTACGAGAGTAGTCCAGTTATTTTTTTTAATGTTTTTTTAATTATTATTTTTTATTTAAATTTTTGTCTTAGTTTCTTTTTTATTTTACTTTTTTAAATAATATCAAATACACTCATTAGAGCAAAATAAAAGTGACAAACGAAAATAAAATCTCATTCTAAAAGCGCAGGCGAATAAATACTAAGTCACTTAAAACATCACTTTTTTGATCATAACAATTTCAAATAAGCAACTAATACAGAATTTTACCGTTATTATTTGTAATTAGGTAATAAAATTGAAGATGGTAACTGTTTTTCATAATACAAACCAAAGAAAATGAATAATGAAAGCATAAGAGAGTGGAGGGGTGGGGGGTGGGGGGGTATTATGTTGAAAATCATCAAAATTGCTTTAATTTGCATCATATCATGAAGCAAAAAATATTTTTTTTAAACAATTACATTGACTTACACAAGGCATTTTATACAGTTCCCCACAGTCATTTAATGAACAAAGTAAGAGCATATGGACTATCAGACCAATTGTGTGATTGGATTGAAGAGTTCCTAGATAACAGAAAACAGGATGTCATTCTCAATAGAGAGAAGTCTTCCAAAGTAAGAGTGATTTCAGGTGTGCCACAGGGGAGGTTGTAGGACTGTTGCTATTCACAATATACATAAATGACCTTGTGGATAACATCGGAAGTTCACTGAGGCTATTTGCGGATGATGCTGTGGTATATCGAGAGGTTGTGACAATGGAAAATTGTACAGAAATGCAGGAGGATCTGCAACAAATTGACACATGGTGCAGGGAATGGCAATTGGATCTCAATGTAGACAAGTGTAATGTGCTGTGAATACATAGAAAGATAGATCCTTTATCATTTAGCCACAATATAGCAGGTCAGCAACTGGAAGCAGTTAATTCCGTGAATTATCTGGGAGTAGGCATTAGGAGTGATTTAAAATGGAATGGTCATATAAAGTTGATCATCAGTAAAGTGGATGCCAGACTGAGATTCATTGGAAGAATCCTAAGGAAATGCAACCCGAAAATAAAGGAAGTAGGTTACAGTACACTTGTTCGCCCACTGCTTGAATATTGCTCACCAGTGTGGGATCCATACCAGATAGGGTTGATAGAAGAGATAGAGAACATCCAACAGAGAGCAGCGCGCTTCATTACGGGATCATTTAATAATTGCTGAAGCGTTACGGAGATGGTAGATAAACTCCAGTGGAAGACTCTGCAGGAGAGATGCTCAGTACGGGCTTTTGTTGAAGTTTCGAGAACATACCTTCACCAAGAAGTCAAGCAGTATATTGCTCCCTCCTACATATATCTTGCGAAAAGACCATGAGGATAAAATCAGAGAGATAGAGCCCACACAGAGGCATACCAACAATCTTTCTTTCCACGAACAACACGAGACTGAAATAAAAGGGAGAACCGATAGAGGTATGCAAAGTACACTCCACCACACACAGTCGGGTGGCTTGCAGAGTATAGATATAGATGTAGATGTAGAATAGTTAATGTACTTAAATTTTAAAAGAATGAAATTTGGTTCTGTGTACCTATAAATAACTAATAGCAATATGGACATACTTCACAGGTGTGATCCTTACAAATAAATTTCCTACATTTTAAGCATATTTTTTCAGAAGATCAGTTTCTTGGCCTAGGACAAATTTCAAAACTTCTCATAGCACTTGAGGATTCTGTTTGTGGAGAAGAGGAAGAGGAGGAGGTGGAGGCAGAGGTATTTCAGATTTGGAAAGTACCAAAAGTTCCTTTGCATGAATTCTGTCTCGAGGAAGTGTCGGAATACATGTCCTTCTTTTGATTTTAGATTTGACCAGTTCCCAGCCTGTTGTTTGCAAAAAACAGTTCTTTTAATTTTTTCTTCATTCATATTATTTGATTTAAATATGCGCATTACATTAATACCACAGATATTTAATAATTCATAAAAAAAATTACCACTGGCCAGTGACACTTGGCGTGTGCTACATTGCATTTCTAGATTATTTGAGCAAGCAAATCAACACCGATCATTGTTTTGTTATGAAATGTGATTATTTCCTGTTTCTTTTCTTCTACTGAGTCTTCAGTAATGACAGCATAGTTGAGATTAGTGGTACAGCATATTTCATTTTGGACAGTACAATACAAGAGTGTATCTCTCTTGAAAACCCAACAGAGAGCTCTTAGGTTCATTACTTCTACTTGGCAGGGTCTTTTATTTTTTCAGATTTATTTTTCAGCAGAGTCCTGATGTGTGTAAGCTTCTTTGCACTCAATTGCTTTACAAAGGAATAACTAGAGAACCAATTCCCAACTATATTCCTGTTGACATTCTCTATAGGCTTCACTAAACAAAGAACAATGTTTTCTGCTGAGTTGCTCAACCAATAAGGCCTGGCTGATTGAATTCCAGCAAAGATCTCTAAATTGAATGTGTAGCCAGTTTTAGCATTACTAATGCAAACCATATTTAGGTGACTTTCTGCAGATATACTATTTGAAAAAGCAGTGTCCCCTTGAAGCTGATAGCTACTCATCAATGGTTAGATACTCACTGGCAATAAAATGAGTTTGGAAATTGGATACAAACATTTCAAAAACTTTCTAATTGGAATCAACTTGTCTATCTCTTCCTTTCCCATTCTGATGTGAATGTCATCAAATCTTAGACACTGTTTAAGGAATTGAAATCGTTTTGCAATCATTTCAGTATAGCATGATTCTATTCTTCATTCTTTGTAACTGCCCCAAATATGTTGCAAATGTTTTCTTGAACTTAATAGGTTTCCAGTGATACACAGGATCCCTATAAAAGCTCTAATTTCTATTTCATCTGCATCTCTCATGTAATGGCAACGTAATAACTGTACTCTAATCGAACCTATGTAAATATTGGTGTGTGTCACGAATTTTGTGACAATATATTCAGTCCAGAGTAATTTTTCCATTGAATTTCATTTCCTTGGTAAATTTTTATAACATTATTGACATGAGTTTTTATATCAGCCACAATTACCAAAATTATATTTATTTGAGTCACTATTATCTTCCTCATCACTGGCATTGCGGTATCACTTGAATTTTCCTGAGTTTCATTTGAATTATTTTCTGTTCTGATCTTGTACTGTGTTCACTTTCCTGTCCTTTCCTGTGACTCACCTTCATCATTAGTATAATCACACTCTGTGGGACTGTCATCATCATCAGTGTTACATTTGTTCAGAATGATAGCTGGGTCACCAGTACATTCAACCTGAAATTTTTTGGGTTCTTACATGTCTCACTGAAAATAAGAAATTCTTTACATTTAGAAAACACAAGACCCTACATCTACATCTACCTGATTACTCTGCTATTCACAATAAAGTGCCTGGCAGAGGGTTCAATGAACCACCTACCATTCCACTCTCAAACAGCACGTGGGAAAATTGAGCACTTAAATTTTTCTGTGTGAGCCCTGATTTCTCTTATTTTATCGTGGTGATCATTTCTCCCTATATAGGTGGGTGGCAACAGAATGTTTTGGCAATTGGAGGAGAAAACTGTTGATTGAAATTTCAAGAGAAGATCCCGACACAACAAAAGACGCCTTTGTTTTAATGATTGCCACTCCAAATCATGTATCATGTCTGTGACACTATCTCCCCCATTTCACTATAATACAAAATGAGCTGCCCTTCTTTGTACTTTTTCGATGTCATCCGTCAGTCCCACCTGATGCGGATCCCACACAGCACAGCAATACTCTAGAACAGGGCGGACAAGCATGGTGTAAGCAGTCTCTTTAGTAGACCTGTTGCACCTTCTAAGTGTTCTGCCAATGAATTGCAGTCTTTGGTTTGCTCTACCCACAATGTTATATATGTGATCATTCCAATTTAGGTTATTTGTAATTGTAATCCCTAAGTATTTAGCTGCATTTACAGCCTTCAGATTTGTGTGACTTATCGCATAAATTTCGCTGATTTCTTTTAGTACTCATGTGAATATCTTCACACTTTTCCTTATTCAGGGTCAATTGCCACTTTTTGTACCATACAGATATCTTATATAAATCATTTTGCAAGTACTTTTGATCATCTGATGACTTTACAAGATGGTAAATGACAGCATCATCTGCAAACAATCTAAGACGGCTACTCAGATTGTCTCCTATGTCGTTAATATAGATCAGGAACAATAGAGGGCCTATAACACTTCCTTGGGGAATGCCAGAAATTTCTTCTGTTTTACTCAATGACTTTCCTTCTATTACTATGAACTGTGACCTTTCTGACAGGAAATCACGAATCCAGTCACACAACTGAGGTAATACTCCATAGGCATGTAGTTTGGTTAGAAGACACATGTGAGGAATGGTGTTGAAAGACGTCTGGAAATCTAAAAATATGGAATCAAATTGACATCCCTTGTCGATAGCACTCATTACTTCATGAGTATAAAGAGCTAGTTGTGTTTCAAAAGAATGGTATTTTCTAAATCCGTGCTAACTATGTGTCAATAAATAGTTTTCTTCAAGGTACTTCATAATGTCTGAATACAGTATATGTTCCAAAACCCCTACTGCAAATCAACATTAGTGATATAGGCCTGTAATTCAGTGGATTACTCCTACTTCCCTTTTTGGATATTGGTGTGACTTGAGCAATTTTCCAGTCTTTAGGTACGGATCTTTCTGTGAGCGAGTGGTTGTATATAATTGCTAAATATGGAGCTATTTTATCAGCATACTCTGAGAGGAATCTGACTGGTATACAATCTGGACCAGAGGCCTTGCCTTTATTAAGTGATTTAAGCTGCTTTGTTACACCAAGGATATATACTTCTATGTTTCTCATCTTGGCAGTTGTTCTTGATTGGAATTCAGGAATATTTACTTCATCTTCTTTGGTGAAGGAGTTTCAGAAAACCGCGTTTAATAACTCTGCTTTAGTGGCACTGTCATCAGTGACTTCACCGTTGTTATCGCGCAGTGAAGGTATTGATTGCGTCTTGCCACTGGTGTGCTTTATGTATGACCAGAATCTCTTTGGGTTTTCTGCCAGATTTCAAGTCAGAATTTCATTGTGGAAATTATTAAAAGCATCTCGCATTGAAGTACGTGCTATATTTCAAACTTCTGTAAAACTTTGCCAATCTTGGGGATTTTGCGTTCTTTTAAATTTGGCATGCTTTTTTCATTGCTTCTGCAACAACAATCTGACCTATTTTGTATACCATCGGGGATCAGTACCATCACTTATTAATTTATGTGGTATATATCTCTCAATTGCTGTCAATACTATCTCTTTGAAAACATTCCACAACTTTTTGACACTTACATGATCAGATTGGAAGGAGTGAAGACTGTCTCTTAAAAAGGCGTTAAGAGCATTTTTATCGGCTTTTTAAATAGAGATACTTTGCATTTCTTTTTGATGGTTGTAGGTGATACAGTATTCAGCCTAGCAGCAACTGCCTTGTGGTCACTAATCCCTGTATTCCTCACAATACTCAATATTTGTCCAGGATTACTTGTTGCTAAAAGGTCAAGTATGCTTTTGCAACCATTGACACTTTGTGTGGGCTTATGAACTATTTGTTCAAAATACTTTTCTGAGAAAGAATTCAGTACAATTTTGGATGATGTTTTATGCCTGCCGCAGGCATTAAACATATAATTTTTCCAGCATATCGAGGGTAGATTGAGGTCACCACTGCCTATAATTGTATGAACGGGGTAGCTATTTGAAATGAGACTTAAGTTTTCTTTGAACTGTTCAGCAACTATATCTTGTGAGTAGGGGGGTTGGCAAAACGATCCAATTAATAGTTTAGTCCGATTATCAGGTATAACCTCTACCCATACTATTTCACACGAGCTATCTACTTCAATTTCACTAAAAGGCAAACTACCTCTGACAGCAATAAATACCCCACCACCAACTGTATTTAATCTATCCTTTCTGAACACTGTTCGGCTGAACTTATTTCCGGCTTTAGCCAGCTCTCTGTATCTACAACTATTTGAGCTTCAGTGCTTTCTATTAGGGCTTGGAGCTCTGGTTCTTTCCCAACAATGCTATGACAATTTACAACTACAATACTAATCATTTCTATAACTACCTTACTGTGTTTTGCCAGCCCACTTTTAGACTGACGCCCCTTCTGTGATTCCCTGAGACCCTCTAACCTAAAAAACTGTCCAGTCCCTTCCACACAGCCCCCGCTACCCATGTAGCCACCTCCTGTGTGTAGTGGACTCCTGACCTATTAAGCGGAACCCAGAAACCCACCACCTGATGGCGCAAGTCAAGGAATCTGCAGCCTACATGGTCACAGAACTGCCTGAGCCTCTGATTCAGACCCTCCACTTGGCTCTGCACCAAAGGACCACAGTCGGTTCTGTCAACAATGCTGCAGATGGTGAGCTCCACCTTAATCTTGGAAGCAAGACTGGCAGTCTTTACCATTTCTGCTAGCCGCCCAAAACCAGACAGTATCTGCTCCAATCCAAAGTGACACACGTCATTGGTACCGACACGAGCCACCACCTGCAGTTGGCTGCACCCTGTACTCTTCATGTCATCCGGAAGCAACCTTTACACATCTGGAATAACTCCCCCTGGAATGCACATGGAGTGCACACTGGCTTCCTTCCCCTCCTTGGCAGCCATGTTCCTAAGGGGCCCTATTATATTACTCGCCTAACATTGGAGCTCCCAACTACCAGCAAACCCACCCTCTGTGAATGCACAGACCTTGTGGGCCAAGAAGCTTCCTCTGGAACAGGGTGGATGATTGCATCCGGCTCAGAGACATCGTCAGACACAGATAATGCCTGAAACCTGTTCGTCAAATGAACCGGGGAGGCCCTACGATTGGCCCTTGGAAAGTTTTTCACTGCCTTCCAGACTTTGAAATGATCTCCCACTCAACCACGGGTGAGGGGTCAACCTCAGTGCAGGCAGTACCTGGGGCTGTCACAGTAGTGGATCGATTGGAGGAAACGTGGGATGTGCTCAATGTCTCTCGAATCCCCACGTCCGATCCCCCACAGTGACGCCCCTTGGCAGCAGCCTCAAGCTGTGTGACAGATGCCAACGCAACCTGGAGCTGTGAGCAAAGGGTTGCCAACTCAGCTTGCACCTCCTCTCTCACTGACAGTCTAACTTACACTGAGCTGTTCTAACCAAACAAACAAGAGCCTGCACGATACAAGGGTCGATACAACGGTCGATAGCAGCGGCGGTACTGTACACTACACTTATTGAAATAAAAGGTTGTGCCTAGTAAGCACTCGAAAACGCAAGAAATTACAAAAATAAACTAGTAACTACACAGGTAATTGAAAATAAGTCGCTCCTGTATGAATCTGGTAAAAATATGTAACAAGCGAACGGTGTACTGGCCTTATTAGTAGCAGGAACTAGCAGTGCGCTCTCGCTGACGGTCTAATTGACACTGATTTTTCTAGGTAAAATAAAACAAAGAAAATAAATGTACCTTCAATAAGTGGTGATAGATACTTAGTGTACAGATGAAGATTATGTTAATACAGTATATACTACAGCTCACTAAGAAAGAAGTATGACCCAAAGTAATTAAAATAGAAATAATAAAACCCATTAATCTAGAATGAATACAAAAAAATGCACTCACCAATGATAGTTACACCATAAAGCATGTGGACTACAGTTTTACTTATTTTATTTTCAAAGAGAACAAGCTAACTCACTGGAGGTCAGACCTCACAATCCTACAGGAAGCTACTACATCTACATCTGTATCTAACTCTACATAGCTACTCCTCAAGCCACTGTATGGTTCTTGGTGTAGTGTACCCTGTACCAGTACTAGTCATTTCCTTTCCTGTTCCACTCATAAATAGAGCAACGAAAAGACAACCGTATATGTGTCTCTGTATGAGCCCTAATTTCTCATATCTTATTTTCATGGTCCTTATGCATAATGAATGTTGGCAGTGGTAGAATCATTTAACAGTCAGCTTCAAATTCTGGTTCTCTTAATTTTCTCAATAGTGTTTCTCGAAAAGAACATCGCCTTCCCTCCAGGAATTCCAATTTGAGTTCCTGAAGTATCTCCTTAACACTTACATGTAGTTCAAACCTACTACTACTACTACTACTACTACTACTACTACTACTCCTCAGCTCTACAGCCCTTGTAAGGCCTTGGCCTGCATTACAATATCCTGTCATTCTATCCAGTCCATGGCTTTCTTTCTCCATCCTCTGACACCCAGCTTTTTCATGTCTTCTTCAATTCCATCAAACCATCTTTTTATGGGACATCCCTTCCATCATCTGCCTCTAGCCTTGCCATCAAAGATCTTCTTACATGTTCTATCTTCCTCCATTCTGACCACTTGTCCTGCCCACTGCAGTCTTCTTAATTTAATGGTAGTGACAATGTCAGGTTCTTCAGAAAGTTGTTCTAATTCTGCATTCGTACAGATGCACCAACCTTCTTGATCATATATTGGGCTGCATATTTTAAGCAGAACCTTTGTCTCCCAAATGCTAAGGATCCTTTCCTCATTTGCAGTAATGGTCCATGTTTCAACACCATACATAACAACTGGTCTTATAATTGTTTTGTAAATGAGAATTTTAGATTTTAATGATAGAAGTGAGCACCTAAGAATGGATAGTGTGGCAAAGTAGCATCTGTTGCCTGCTGCTATTCTAGCTTTCACCTCATTGCTGACGTCATTTGTCTCTGTGATAGTCAATCCAAGGTACTTGAAGTCTCTCACTCTTTCAAACTCCTTGTCGGCTATCCTGAGATTTGGTGGGTTTGGTTGGTCACTGCCATATATTTGGTCTTTTTGACATTGACTGCCTGGCCAAGTTCTCTTGCATCTCTCTCTAGTTGTTGATAGGCATCAGCCAGAACAGCAGTGTTTCATGTGAGTAATGCCACATCATCTGCATAGGCTAGGTACTGCAGTGAACAATTAAAAATGGTTCCTCCTCTATTTATCCGTATCTGACTTATGACTTTTTCTAGGCAGAGGTGGAATAGCAGTGAGGAGATTTTCTCACCCTGTGTCAGTCCCTTCTTCACTTCCACTTCTCTGGAGATTTCACCCTGTATTTTTACTTTATAGTTGGTTTCACTGAGGGTCATCATAGTAAGTTTAATGAGCTTCTTAGGTATTCCTGCCTCTTCCATCACATTCTGCAATGTCACTCTTGAGATGCCATCATAGGCTTGTTTGAAATCAATATAAAGCTGATGTATGTTTATTTGATGTTCATAACATTTTTTAAGTAGTATGCGTAATGTGAATATTTGATGAGTTGTTGACCTATTTCTTCTAAAGCCATTCTGGTAGTCTCCAGTTCTCTCTTCCACATATGGAGTAAGCCTCCTAATTATGATTTGGAGAGTACTTTATATGTATTATTTAGCTGGGATATTCCTCGATAATTCTGGTTGTTAATTTATCACCTTTTTTTATGTACCGGGCACATAATAGATGTTTTCCACTCCATTGGCATGTTCTCCTCCTACCAGATATTCAGTATTACTTCATATATTGCTTCCCACAATGCTTCCCCACCTCATTTGAGAAGTTACGCTTTGAAGACCTCTGGTCCATAATAAGTTATTTCCACCAGTTCTTCTTGTTCTAATTCTTCCATTTCTGCGTACAGTAACTGTTGGAAGTATTCTGCCCATCTGTCAAGTATTTTATTACTCTCCCCTATCAGATCCCCTTTTTTATTTCTCCATATATTTGTTATGGCTTTCCTTCTGTAAACTATTGGAACATTTCACGTATTTGCTTCTCTTCTCCTAGCTGTTCAATTGCTTCCAATTTTTTTCTTTTCTAGTGCTCTTTTCTTCTTTCTGCAAATGCTCTTAACTACTTGGTGCCTCTCATTATATTCATTCAGATTTGCTCTAGTTCTTCTCTGCAATAATTTCATTTGTGCTATGTTACACTCCTCAACTTTTCTCATACATTCTTCATCAAACCAATATGCCTTCCTTCGAGCTCATACATGTCCCAAAACCTCCCCAGCTGCCTTGAGGATTGCACTCTTACATTGTTTTCACATTTTTTCTGTATGTTCATCTGATGTGTTGGTATTGTTCCGTTTTCATCTGATATGCTCTCCATATTTCTTCTGACTTTAGTTTCTTAATGTCAAAACTCTTCTGTTTGTGGCCATTTTGTTTACACAATAGCAAGATCCTTTGCCTGTACTTAATTCCCACTATATGATGGTCTGAACTGCAGCCAATATGAAAAGGAAGTTGTTGTTGTACAGAGATTCTTACAGACTTCAGAAAACTGATATGGCTAAACAAAGGTACTCAAGAGCACAAAAGGAATATCACTATGCTTTAAATGAGGCCAAAAAACAACATAGCCTAGTCAGCATTGAGTCATCAAAAAATAAATGCAAAAAAGCATGGACTGTAATAAATTCAGTGGCCAAAAGCAAGCAGAAAGCTGAGGTAGAAATTTCAGCAGATGAATTTAATAGCTACTGTATAAAATCTGTTAACCAAATTAGGGAAAGCATTGGGAGACCACAAGAAACTGTAGCTGATCTAATTAAATATCATAATGTAGACTACACCCTGAAAGACAGATTCCTTTGAACAGAGGTCACACCAGATGTTGTTTTAACTATTGTAAATAATTTTAGGCCCTCTTATAGTGAAGATATATATGGTATTTCTTGTAATGTGTTAAAAAAGATAGTTGGGCACATAGTACATCCTCTTACTAAATGTATAAACAGATGTCTAATTAAAGGAGTATTCCGAGATGTATTAAAATTATCCAGGGTAGTGCCCATTTACAAGAAAGGAGACAAAAATTGCCCATCTAGCTATCGCCCAATATCTCTGATACCTATTTTATCTAAAGTTTTGGAATCCATCATCAACTCCCACTTGTGTGATTATTTGACATGTAATAAATTTATTACTGCGGTACAATTTGGCTTTAGGAAGGGCAAATCCACAGTCCATGCCATTGACGCCCTGATTAAAAAAGTGCTTAATGCTTATGAAGGAAAAAATTTTGCTCAGGCTACCTTTTGTGATCTTAGCAAAGCCTTCAATTGTGTGGAGCAATTTCACTCCTCAACAAACTAGTTTATTGTGGAATCACAAACAGTGAAGTTGACAACATCTTCGAATCATTCCTCAGCAACTGTAAACAAATTGTTTGTATTGGTAAACAGGGATCACAGCTAGCTGAAGTTAAGTACGGTGTGCCACAAGGCTCAGTATTAGGACCTCTGCTATTTATCCTAATGACAAACGATCTACCATCTTACATAAATACTCACTCCATTCTCTATGCTGATGATACCACTTTTTTCAATGTCAGCTCAGACATGGATATGCTCCAAACTATGGCAAATGACACAATATCACAAGCATCAGTCTGGTTTCGAGCTAATGGTTTCCTGCTTAATGAGAGTAAAATTCAAAAGATTGTATTTAGTTTAAGAGATCTGCCAGTAGCAGACTTCGTGGATAGCGGTAAGTTCTTAGCTATTGTTATAGATAGTAAATTGACTTGGGAGCCACATATTAAATACATTAGTGCTAGGCTGTCTAGAATGGTGTGTTTGTTAAGGACTTTAAAAAGCCATGTACCTGCAACCTATGTAAGATCGGCCTACTTTGCTTTTTTTCAAAGCATTATATCTTATGGGCTTTTAATACGGGTCAATAGCTTACACCTTCAGGACATTTTGGTACTTCAGAAGAAAGTAATTCAAATTATCACAAACACTGATAAACTGGCCCATTGCAAACCACTATTTATCAACCTAAAAATATTAACTGTTATAAACTTGTATATTTACACTGCCCTACTGCATATAAAGAGCAACTTATCAGAATATCAGCATAGAAGAGATGTACACTCTCATGGAATCAGAAATAGTAGCCATCTTGACATACCTTACTACAGATTATCCAAGTCACTGAACAGCTACGAAGTGGTGGGTGTGAAGATGTTTAACAAACTGTCACTAGAATGGGTAGAAGCTCCATTTGATTTATTTAAAGACAAATTATTCAGTTGGTTAGCTGCAAATCCTTGCTAATCACTTCAGGAATTTCATGACTGTAAAATATCATAGTGGTACCGGTTTGGAGAGTAAAGCATAATTTCTTTAACTGAGTAATTTATGATGCAATGTTTTCATATTATTTGATTTTAAATATTGTATTTTATGGAAAACCAATAGTGACATAATGATCTTCATGTATATATGCTGTATAACTTGTATATATGTAACTTGACTTTGTCAATTGCTGTAAGAGCTAAACGACAATAAAATTTCATTCAATTCAATTCACTTCAATTCAGTCAGCTCCACATTGACTCCTAACATCTCGTTATGTCTCAGCCATGCCTCCAGTCAATCAATATATTGTCTATCTGATTTCTAGTTTGTCCATCTGGTAACATCCATGTTTCTTTGTGTATCTTTTTGTGTGGAAAACGTGTACTGCTGACAGTCATGCTTTTACTTACAGCAAAATCTACAACCCTAATTCCATTGACATTTGATATTTCATGGAAGCTATTTCTTCCTATAGTTAGCTGATAAGCCTCTTCTTTTCCCATTTTTGCATTCAAGTCTCCTACTAAGATCTTAACATCATGTTTAGGAGCCTGGTCATACAGCTGTTCTACCCTCCTTTAAAACTCATCCTCCTGTTGTTCATCTGCCTCCTCTGTGAGTGCATGTACATTTATAATTGTTATGTTGAAAAATATTCCCCTTAATCTTAATATGGACATCCATTCATTGAATGGTTCGAAGTGCATTACAGCGTGTTTCAGTCCTTTAGCGATCACAAAACCTGTACCAAAGGTATTCATCCTCCTGCCACTATAGAAGATTCTGAAATTTCCTGAGTCCATTATGTCACTTCCCTCCCACCTAATTTCCTGGAGAGCCAATAGTTTATACCATATTGGTTACTTGTGTTAGCAGCTGCTGTAGGGCTCCAGCTTGGTATAGGCTCCGCACATTCCATATTCCTGTACATATCTCTTATCCTTTTTTTGTTTGCTGGGGTCTTCATCAAAATATTTGTCCAGCTTATTCCTTTGTTAGCAATTACAACAAGTAATATTTACAGGGAAAGACTGTTAATCTTCCACCAAACCATTTGAGGTGCTGCCCTTACAGCTCACCAGTTAGCTGGTTCCATTTTCAGGAGAACATCCTTAGCTTTTATAGATCACTCTATTGACTGCAAGGCAGCAGTTGACAGTTGGGGGCTCCTCTGCCTTTCTTCCAAGCCATTGGCTCTCATACCTGCTGGTTTTGGTCCACCCCAGGTATTTTATTTCCCTGGAACACTCCATATCTGGAGGACGTTCCCCTATCTGCCACTTGGCGAGGTGCCCGTTGGAGGACCAGCAACCCCACACGTGGTTGTTTGAACCTACTTGTAACAAATTTAGCTTCAATGTCTTCCTTCAGTGCGACCTGGTACAGATCCCAAACACTTGAACAGTACTCAAGAATAGATTACACCAGCATCCTATATGCAATCTTCTTTACAGATGAACCACTCTTCCCCAAAATTCTCCCAATAAACCACAGTTCTCACAAGCTTGTTCCATTTCATATGGCATTGCAATGTTACACCCAGATATTTAAACAACTTGACTGTGTTAAGCAGGCCACTAATAATACTGTACCCAAACATTACAAGTTCGTTCTTCTATTCATCAATATTAGCTTACATTTTTTCCACATGAAGAGCTAGCTGCCATTCATCACACCAACTAAAAATTTTGTCTTGCATCTTCCTACAGTCACTCAACTTTGACATCTTACTGTACACCACAGCATCATCAGCAACCAACAGCAGATTAGTGCCCACCCTGTCAGCCAAACCATTTATGTACATAGAGATCAGCAGCAGTCCTATAACACTTTCCTGGGGCAGTCCTGAAGATACTGTACTGTTGTCTCTGATGACCACTCACTGTCAAGGGCAACATACTGCGTTCTATTACGGAAGAAGTCTTATTGCCACTCACATATCTATGAGCTTATCCCACATGCTTGTACCTTCATTAACAGTCTGCAATGGGGCACCGTGTCAATTACTTTCCAGAAATCTAGAAATATGGAATCTGTCTGTTGCCTTTCATCCATAGTACACAGTTTACCATGTGAGAAAAGAGCAATTTGAGTTTGCTTTCTAAAATCACACTTATTCATGGACATAAGCTTCTCAGTCTCAAGAAAGTTTAATGTACTCATACTGAGAATATGTTCAAGGATTCATCAGAAAACCCAGGTTAGGAATATTGGTCTGTAATTTTGCAAGTCCATTCTTTTACCCTTCTTATATACTGGAGTCACCTGCTCTTTATTCCTGTAACTTAGGACTTCGTGTTGGGCGAGAGATTCACAATAAATGCAAGCTAGGTCAGGGACCAATGCTGTACAGTCCAAGATATATTATGCTTGTCTAGAGCACATAGGCAGTCATTAGTGTTCATGCAAGGCAAACTTGTAGTCTGCATGTGCAACAGGGGGTTAAGGATATGGCGAACCTAACACGTGGTCATTCCTCTTAAGATAACACAATGTTTGCACTTCCCCTGTGCTACATAATGTCAGCTGAGCATCCCATTTCACTGCAAGTGTTCACTGCCCAGGCTGCAAGAGAGCATGAGCTGCTTGTGTTCACCTAAAAGCGTCCTGAATAGGCCTGACTTAGAGCTTCGCTGATGTCACCCAAACAGGTAGTTCTGAGTTAAAAATCTCACTGGTGTCAGGTGTATTCCTAGTGTTGACTCATGCCCATGTGTGTATGCTGAGACTTTTTGAAGAGGGGGCAAGACTCGAACCTAGTCATTTTTCATATAACTGTTTTGGTGAATTATGAAATGTGTCCTGCCCCAAAAACCAAATTTGACAAGGACACAAAACTTACTGTATTTCAAAACATTGATGGAATGAGTGAGAAAATCCTGCCGGAGATAAACAAAAATGGCACAGTAATAGCCCTCTAAGTGGAGAAACAGGGAATAAACTCTTAATAAGACTTATTGAACTTTGGTGCTTTCAATACCACTTTGTTTGCTTGAAAAACTTCCTGTCTATTCAAGTTAATAGATTGATTTGCATTACTTTTAGGATTTCTATTTTTTGATGTTGATTGGATTCACATTTTATTCAAGTTAATCCTCGTCTGTCCAATATGTCACATTACTGTGTAATTGTGCAATATGCCAATTGGAATGCGAAATTAGCAATATATGAAGATATTAGGCCTAACTGTTCTTGAAAGAACAGATACCATTGATGACTGTGCCGCTTCTCTAGAATAAATGATAATTAATTGAAATCCTCAGCTACCAACAGGTGTTGTTGATATACCTCGATGGGGACAGCTGAAAATCGAGGTATATCAACAACACCTGTCGGCAGCTGAGGGTTTCAATTAATTAGCAAAATTAGCAGCTCTGCAACTGCATGCACAGACTTTGTAAGGTACCAATCCTGGGGAACACATTTCTTCGACCTATAAAGTTCGAGCTTTTTTTCTCACTCTCTTCTAGCGTAGAAAATGGTATTTTGTTCCTTTTGCTGATGATTTGGGTTTAAATGTAGATGTAAACACCAACAATGCAGCATGGCTGTGTTTGTCTGAATGTACTGCAACAGCTCTGTCCTGTTAAACTGAATGCAGAGTCAGCAATCCATCATGCGTTTTCTTTTTCCACAGACAAATGGTAGAATAATGTTGTGCATGACAAGGAGAGGGCTTCATGGGAATTGGGGATGCATGATTGGTATGTACACTGCTGCAGTGTTTATGCGTTGAAAATCCGTAACGAAATCCGCTGAGGAGAGAGAGTGGCTCTTTTCTTCAGCTCTGTAAAGATTTTGTGAGGAAGTGACAGAAGAAGATGGAGGACATTATTTTGACATGGCTTTGCAAAGGTTTGCAGCCATCTTGATTGCGGATCAGCGCTGAAACGGTAACTGCACTGAGGAATTCGCATAATTTTTCCATGAACAGAGTGGCAACTAAGAAAACCCAAGCTGTATTGGGCTAATAAAGCTACAGTATTTTTGGTCTCAGTCGGCAATGTTATATTTGCAGTTTTGTGCTAGTCACTGATGATTGCTGCTAGAAATTCGAGAAAATTCTGCAATGAATACTACACCACTACCCAGATTGCGGTAGGGAACACACACCTCCTCTAGCAGACGTCTACAGTCGTGCCTTGACTATGCAAACTCAGTACCGGATGCAAAAATATATATGCACCGTAAACTGCGGAACTCAAGAACTTTGTGTTTAGTAACTTTTAAGTGATATCTGTAACCTAAATTAATGAGCATTTTAACTAAACTGTGTTGTGATCAACAAGAGGTGTGGAAGGTTATTTGCAACGAATGTTGGATGTGGTGAAACTAATAATAGACTAAATTAAATGAACTACCAGTACCGAAGTGTATACCTTTCTAATAAATTACTGTAGGACAGTGCTAAGTACAAACTGTAACATTTTAGTGTACATGTGAAATGTGTCTTTGTGCCGCAATACAACAATTAACTATGGTACACCACTGTAGTTGTAGGGGCTGTCCTGCTGTGTGCACTTATTATTTCTTTTGTGTCTGGTTCAGTGGGATGCTGGCGATGCATGCACAGTGGTTGGTGACTAGAGAGTGTGTATAGGTTACAAGCTGACAAACGCAGCACTGCTGTGCAGCCTGTGCTTTGCCAGTTTTCAGTCATCAAAGATGACAAAAAATGAATTGTTTGTGGTGCAATCTCGAATGAAATTTGTTTCCACGAATTCCTGAAAATGATTTTAGCGTAGGCAGTACACTCGGTCTGAGATGATTCTGCATAGTTTTTCTACACCTGGTACAGCAGCGGTTTTTATGCCTAATCGATGTCTTAACTTTGAACTATTGCACTATTGCAGCCAAGTATTTCATTGCTGATATTTTCTCGGCAATATTAAAGTGGCTTCAGTTCATTTGGTTGGCTTTCTCAGTTTGTTTTCTGAATTGTCACCAACAACGTGTCGAATGTTTTTTTTTTTTTTTTTTTTTTTTTTTTTTTTTTTTTTTTTTTCCACATTAAACGTTACTTTGGTTACACTGACATCTGAATGTATTTATTCATTTCATTTCTTTGATGTTTTGTTTCAATGACTCCTTACACTCTCCCTTAAAACCCACATCCTTTCGTCTTTCCCTCTCCTTCCCTCTTTCCTGACGAAGCAACCGTTGGTTGCGAAAGCTTGAATTTTGTGTGTATGTTTGTGTGTCTATCGACATGCCAGCGCTTTCATTTGGTAAGTCACATCATCTTTGTTTTTGGATATATTTTTCCCACATGGAATGTTTCCCTCTGTTATAGAGGGAAATATTCCATGTGGGAAAAATATATCTAAAAACAAAGGTGATGTGACTTACCAAACGAAAGTGCTGGCAGGTCGATAGACACACAAACAAATACAAACATACACACAAAATTCAAGCTTTCACAACAAATGGTTGCTTCATCAGGAAAGAGGGAAGGAGAGGGAAAGACGAAAGGATGTGGGTTTTAAGGGAGAGGGTAAGGAGTCATTCCAATCCCGGGAGCGGAAAAAGGGGGGAAAAAGGGACAGTATACACTCACACACACACACATATCCATCCGCACATACACAGACACAAGCAGACATTTGTAAAGGCAAAGAGTTTGGGCAGAGATGTCAGTCGAGGCGGAAGTACAGAGGCAAAGATATTGTTGAAAGACGGGTGAGGTATGAGCGGTGGCAAATTGAAATTAGAAATTAGCGGAGATTAAGGCCTGGCGGATAACGAGAAGAGAGGATAAACTGAAGGGCAAGTTCCCATCTCTGGAGTTCTGACAGGTTGGTGTTAGTGGGAAGTATCCAGATAACCCGGACGGTGTAACACTGTGCCAAGATGTGCTGGCCGTGCACCAAGGCATGTTTAGCCACAGGGTGATCCTCACAACCAACAAACACTGTCTGCCTGTATCCATTCATGCGAATGGACAGTTTGTTGCTGGTCATTCCCACATAGAAAGCTTCACAGTGTAGGCAAGTCAGTTGGTAAATCACGTGGGTGCTTTCACATGTGGCTCTGCCTTTGATCGTGTACACCTTCCGGGTTACAGGACTGGAGTAGGTGGTGGTGGGAGGGTGCATGGGACAGGTTTTACACTGGGGGGCAGTTACAAGGGTAGGACCCAGAGGGTAGGGAAGGTGGTTTGGGGATTTCATAGGGATGAACCAAGAGGTTATGAAGGTTAGGTGGACGGTGGAAAGACACTCTTGGTGGAGTGGGGAGGATTTCATGAAGGATGGATCTCATTTCAGGGCAGGATTTGAGGAAGTCGTATCCCTGCTGGAGAGCCACATTCAGAGTCTGATCCAGTCCCGGAAAGTATCCTGTCACAAGTGGGGCACTTTTGAGGTTCATCTGTGGGAGGTTCTGGGTTTGAGGAGATGAGGAAGTGGCTCTGGTTATTTGCTTTTGTACCAGGTCGGGAGGGTAGTTGCGGGATGCGAAAGCTGTTGTCAGGTTGTTGGTGTAATGGTTCAGGGATTCCGGACTGGAGCAGATTCGTTTGCCACGAAGACCTAGGCTGCAGGGAAGGGACTGTTTGATGTGGAATGGGTGGCAGCTGTCATAATGGAGGTACTGTTGCTTGTTGGTGGGTTTGATGTGGACGGACGTGTGAAGCTGGCCATTGGACAGGTGGAGGTCAATGTCAAGGAAAGTGGCATGGGATTTGGAGTAGGACCGGGTGAATCTAATGGAACCAAAGGAGTTGAGGTTGGAGAGGAAATTCTGGAGTTCTTCTTCACTGTGAGTCCAGATCATGAAAATGTCATCAATAAATCTGTACCAAACTTTGGGTTGGCAGGCCTGGGTAACCAAGAAGGCTTCCTCTAAGCGACCCATGAATAGGTTGGCGTACAAGGGGGCCATCCTGGTACCCATGGCTGTTCCCTTTAATTGTTGGTATGTCTGGCCTTTGAAAGTGAAGAAGTTGTGGGTCAGGATGAAGCTGGCTAAGGTAATGAGAAAAGACGTTTTAGGTAGGATGACAGGTGATCAGCGTGAAAGGAAGTGCTCCATCGCAGCGAGGCCCTGGACATGCGGAATATTTGTGTATAAGGAAGTAGCATCAATGGTTACAAGGATGGTTTCTGGGGATAACAGACTGGGTAAGGATTCCAGGCGTTCGAGAAAGTGGTTGGTGTCTTTGATAAAGGATGGGAGACTGCATGACTCAGGTGACTCACCTGAGTATACACTTGAAGCTAAGGCTGTAGATACAGCAATAAGGAGTAGTTCAGTAGGCAGTAAAGTTGAGGAGGAATGGACATCTGTAAAAAGGGCAGTCATAGAACTTGGACAGAAAAACATAGGTATGAAGAAGTTAACTGTGAAGAAACATGGGTAACATAAGAAATTCTTCACTTGAACGATGAAAGAAGTAAATACAAAAATGTTCAGGGAAATTCAGGAAACATAAATACCAATCACTGTGGAATTAAATAAATAGGAAGTGCAGGGAAGCTAAGAGGAAATGGCTGCATGAAAAATGTGAGAAAATCGAAAAAGAAATGATGGTTGGAAGGACTGACTCAGCATACAGGAAAGTAAACACAATCTTCATTAAAAGTAGCCCTAAAAGTAATTTTGGCAACATTAGGAGTGCAACAGGGATGCCACTGTTAAATACAGAGGAGAGAGTGGATAGGTGGAAAGATTATATTGAAGTTTCATATGAGTGGGAAGATTTGTCTGATGTGACAGAAGAAGTAACAGGAGTCGATTTAGACGAGGTAGGGGATCCAGTATTAGAATCAGAATATCAGAGAGCTTTGGAGTACTTAAGATTAAATAAGGCAGAAGGGGTAGATAGCATTCTATCAGAAGTGGCAACAAAACAACTATGTTCATTAGTGTGTAGAATGTATGAGTCCATGGCGACGTACCATTTGACTTTTGGAAAAAATATCATCCGCAAAATTCCGAAGACTGCAGAAACTGATGAGCATGAGAATTATCGCACAATCAGCTTAACAGCTCATGCATCCAAGTTGCTTACAAGAAAGATATACGGAAGAATGGAAAAGGGATGTGTTAGATTATGATCAGTTTGGCTTTAGGAAAAGTGAAGGCATAAAGGCCTCATAGAAGCAATTTTGACATAGCAGTTGATAATGGAAGCAAGACTAAAGAACAATCAAGACACGTTCATTGTATTTATCAACCTGGAAAAAGCACTCAGCTATTGTAAAATGGTGCAAGACATTTGAAATTCCGAGAAAAATAGAGGTAAGATATATGGTGAGACAAATAATATACAATAAAACTTTGAACATAGCTGCTAAGGTTCAGTGACCGTGTCAGAATTGTATTGTAACAAGTGGGCCCTTGGTCACAAATATTAAGTTGACTTAATATTTGTGACCGAGGGCTTGTTTGTTACAATATAATATACAATATGTACAAGAGCCAAGAGGGAATAATAAGAGTGGACAACCAAGAACAAAGTGCTCGGATTAAAAAGGGTGTAAGACAGAGACATGTAGTCATTTGTCACTACTGTTGAATCTGTACAACGAAGAAGCACTGATGGAATTAAAAGAAACTCAAGGTGAAAGGATATCAGTGATAGGATTTACTGATGACATTGCTATCCTGAGAGAATGTGGAAATTACGTGATCTGCTGAATAAAGTGAACAGTCTAATGAATACAAAATACAGATTGAGAGCAAATCGAAGAAGGTTGAAAGAAATGAGAAGTAGCAGAAATGAGAACGGAAAACTGAACATCAGAATTGATGGTCACAAAGTAGGTGAAGTTAGTTTATTCTGCTATCTAGGCAGCAAAATAACCAGTGATGGATGGAGCAAGGAGGACATCAAAAGCAGACTCCCACCGGCGAAAAGGGCATACCTGGCTGAGAGAAGTCTAATAGTATCAAACATAGGCCTTAATCTGTGGAAGAAATTTCTGAGAATGCGTGTTTGCAGCACAGTGTTGTATGGTAGTGAAACATGGACTAGGGGGAAAGTGGAACAGAAGAGAATCAAATCATCTGAGAAGTGGTGCTACAGGTGAATGTTGAAAATTAGGTGGACTGATACGGTAAGGAGTGAGGAGGTCCTGTGCAGAATCAGAGAGGAAAGGAATATGGCGAAAACACTGACAAGCAGAAGGGAGAGAATGATAGGATATCTGTTAAGACATCAGGGATTGGCTTGCATGGTACTAGAGGGAGCTGTAGAGGGTAAAAACTGTAGAGGAAGACAGAGGGTGGAAAACATCCAGCAAAATTTTGAGGATTTAGGTTGCAAGTGCTACTCAAAGATGAAGAGGTTGGCACAGGAGAGGAATTTGTGGCGGGCTGCATCAGACCAGTCAGAAGACTGATGACTCAAAAAAGATTACGTTTACACATTTATCCATTTTCTTTCACATACTTGGAGTGAGCATCTGAGCTAGAGTCCCTATTTTGTCACACAAGCAAAGTTTTTACATTTTAGATTCTAATCTAACCTGACTCCATCAACCTCCTGACCCCACCAACACCCCGCACCCCTACCTTCTACCTTCTTCCTAAAATTCACAAACCCAATCATCCCGGCCGTCCCATTGTAGCTGGTTACCAAGCCCCCACAGAACGTATCTCTGCCTATGTAGATCAACACCTTCAACCCATTACATGCAGTCTCCCATCCTTCATCAAAGACACCAACCACTTTCAAGAACGCCTGGAATCCTTACTCAGTCTGTTACACCCCGGAAACCATCCTTCTAACCATTGATGCCACTTCCTTATACACAAATATTCCGCACGTCCAGGGCCTCGCTGCGATGGAGCACTTCCTTTCATGCCGATCACCTGCCACCCTACCTAAAACCTCTTTCCTCATTACCTTAGCCAACTTCGTTCTGACCCACAACTTCTTCACTTTCAAAGGCCAGACATACCAACAATTAAAGGGAACAGCCATGGGTACCAGGATGGCCCCCTCGTACGCCAACCTATTCATGGGTTGCTTAGAGGAAGCCTTCTTGGTTACCCAGGCCTGCCAACCCAAAGTTTGTTACAGATTTATTGATGACATTTTCATGATCTGGACTCACAGTGAAGAAGAACTCCAGAATTTCCTCTCCAACCTCAACTCCTTTGGTTCTATTAGATTCACCTGGTCCTACTCCAAATCCCATGCCACTTTCCTTGACATTGACCTCCACCTGTCCAATGGCCAGCTTCACACATCCGTCCATATCAAACCCACCAAAAAGCAACAGTACCTCCATTATGACAGCTGCCACCCATTCCACATCAAACGGTCCCTTCCCTACAGCCTAGGTCTTCGTGGCAAACGAATCTGCTCCAGAATGAGATTTTCACTCTGCAGCGGAGTGTGCGCTGATACGAAACTTCCTGGCAGATTAAAACTGTGTGCCCGACCGAGACTCGAACTCGGGACCTTTGCCTTTCGCGGGCAAGTGCTCTACCATCTGAGCTACCAAAGCACGACTCACGCCCGGTACTCACAGCTTTACTTCTGCCAGTTTCGAATCTGCTCCAGTCCGGAATCCCTGAACCATTACACCAACAACCTGACAACAGCTTTCGCATCCCGCAACTACCCTCCCGACCTGGTACAGAACCAAATAACCAGAGCCACTTCCTCATCTCCTCAGACCCAGAACCTCCCACAGAAGAACCCCAAAAGTGCCCCCACTTGTGACAGAATACTTTCCGGGACTGGATCAGACTCTGAATGTGGCTCTCCAGCAGGGATACGACTTCCTCAAATCCTGCCCTGAAATGAGATCCATCCTTCATGAAATCCTCCCCACTCCACCAAGAGTGTCTTTCCACCGTCCACCTAACCTTCGTAACCTCTTAGTTCATCCCTATGAAATCCCCAAACCACTTTTCCTACCCTCTGGCTCCTACCCTTGTAACCGCCCCCGCTGTAAAACCTGTCCCATGCACCCTCCCACCACCACCTACTCCAGTCCTGTAACCCGGAAGGTGTACACGATCAAAGGCAGAGCCACATGTGAAAGCACCCACGTGATTTACCAACTGACCTGCCTACACTGTGAAGCTTTCTATGTGGGAATGACCAGCAACAAACTGTCCATTCGCATGAATCGACACAGGCAGACAGTGTTTGTTGGTAATGAGGATCACCCTGTGGCTAAACATGCCTTGCTGCACGGCCAGCACATCTTGGCACAGTGTTACACCGTCCGGGTTATCTGGATACTTCCCACTAACACCAACCTGTCAGAACTCCGGAGATGGGAACTTGCCTTTCAGTATATCCCCTCTTCTCGTTATCCGCCAGGCCTCAATCTCCGCTAATTTCTAATTTCAATTTGCCGCCGCTCATACCTCACCTGTCTTTCAACAATATCTTTGCCTCTGTACTTCCGCCTCGACTGACATCTCAGCCCAAACTCTTTGCCTTTACAAATGTCTGCTTGTGTCTGTGTATGTGCGGATGGATATGTGTGTGTGTGCGAGTGTATACTGTCCTTTTTTCCCCCTAAGGTAAGTCTTTCCGCTCCCGGGATTGGAATGACTCCTTACCCTCTCCCTTAAAACCCACATCCTTTCGTCTTTCCCTCTCCTTCCTCTTTCCTGATGAAGCAACCGTTTGTTGTGAAAGCTTGAATTTTGTGTGTATATTTGTGTTTGTTTGTGTGTCTATCGACCTGCCAGCACTTTCGTTTGGTAAGTCACATCATCTTTGTTTTTAGATATATTTTTTCCACATGGAATGTTTCCCTCTATAGCAGAGGGAAACATTCCACGTGGGAAAAATATATCCAAAAACAAAGATGATGTGACTTACCAAATGAAAGTGCTGGCATGTCGATAGACACACAAACATACACACAAAATTCAAGCTTTCGCAACCAACGGTTGCTTCGTCAGGAAAGAGGGAAGGAGAGGGAAAGATGAAAGGATGTGGGTTTTAAGGGAGAGGGTAAGGAGTCATTCCAATCCCGGGAGCGGAACGACTTACCTTAGGGGGAAAAAAGGGCAGGTATACACTCGCACACACACACATATCCGTCCGCACATACACAGACACAAGCAGACATGATGAGTGGTCTTTTTAAATGTAAGTTTTGCTTTAAATACATTATATGTTTAATGGCATCTCAAGAATTTCCCCAGAACATAATCCCATACTGCAGGTGAGATTGTACGACTGCATAATATACACACTGGAGAGGGTTGTAGCTTGTTTAATTTTTTAATGTACACAATGCAAAACAAGTAGTACTTAATTTTTTGTTCATTTGCTCAATATTTGCTTTCCATTTCAAGTTGTCTTGTAGATGAAGTCCAAGAAATTTGGTACAGGCTGTTCTGGTAATGGTCTGTCCATATAGCTCTAGATTGGGTGATACCAGATTTTTTTGTTTGTGCTGTGTGTATACCCATAGCTACAGTTTTTCCAGTGTTTATTATTAAGTCGTTGTTATGAAAGTAACATGTTAGCCTGTCAGTTGCTTATCTTATAATTTTTTACAAGCATTTCTTCTTAGTTTCCTGTAATTATAAAGCTTGTATCATCAACAGATTTTTTTATATGTAAGTTTTGCTTTAAATACATTACATTTTCATATATATATATATGAACATGAACATCCAATTCTTGTTTTGTATCATAATTGTGTATTGGGTGATTTTGAATGATGAGTGGTCTTTTTATCTGTAAATTTTGCTTTAAATACATTATATTTTCAAGTATATATATATATATATATATATATATATATATATATATATATATATATATATATACTTGAAAATATAATGTATTTAAAGCAAAATTTACAGATAAAAAGACCACTCATCATTCAAAATCACCCAATACACAATTATGATACAAAACAAGAATTGGATGTTCATGTTCATATATATATATATATATATATATATGAAAATGTAATGTATTTAAAGCAAAACTTACATATAAAAAAATCTGTTGATGATACAAGCTTTATAATTACAGGAAACTAAGAAGATATATATATATATATATATATATATATATATATATATATATATATATATATATATACTTGAAAATATAATGTATTTAAAGCAAAATTTACAGATAAAAAGACCACTCATCATTCAAAATCACCCAATACACAATTATGATACAAAACAAGAATTGGATGTTCATGTTCAAAGAGCCAACACAGAGTTATTTCAAAACAATATTATCCATCCTAGTATCAAATTATACAATGCCTTACTAGATACCATTAAACACATACAAGACATTGGTCACTTCAAATCTAAATTGAAGTCGTAGTTGGTTCATCACTGCTTTTACAAAATAGGCCCACTTGCCGGAGGGTTAAGTTGATTCGACTACAGCAGTGTCTTAGTAGTAAAGAATAAATGTTTTAAAACTTCATGCATGAGGTGACATTTTTTCACACATCTCAAGTGTTTATGACTTTGTATCTCTTGCACTACCTCTTGTACAGTTATGTATATGTTTAGGTAGATTCAGAGGCATATGTAGATATTGTTCGAGAAATATGTTGCGAGTAGAGTTAGTGGCAAAGCGGTAATAAATGCAAATGTCGTGCATGATGCTGCATTTTCTCACGCATCTCAGTGTTTATGACATATCTTGTGATCTGTAGGTCTGATCGATAGCTCATAGTGTGATATAATTTTGTAGATACTTTCAGTAGTATTTATGCATACTGTCTGCAAAATATGTTGCGAATAAAGTTAGTAGCATACAAGTAACAAATTTAAACCTCTTACATCACGGGCAGTTTTTTCATGCACCTCATTATGACGTCATGGCATGGGTGGAAGGTTCTTACCCACACAGTGATTGTTGCTGGACAATAAGGGTGTGTGTACAATGTTTGAAGGAAATTGGTCCAGAGGTTTCGGAGGAGATGTGGAACACACACATATCCGTTTTTATAATATGTATGTGTTCCGTGACAGTGCGAATTTAATGTTTACTCGTGCGCGCATTTTCTGAAATTTTAAAAAGAATTGCTATACCACCTGGCGAAACTGAGCAGTTTTTACAGTGAAATATTGTGGAAATACAGTTACAAAATCCTTCGTGAGCGCTAGGACCCTATGTGAGACTATTGCGCCAGGAAATGTTTATGAAACATATTATTAATATTTATTTTACGATATGCCCCACAACAAATTTCAGTGCATTCTTCCACTTATTGCGCATGAATTTTTGTTCCGCTCAGGATTGCGCACGAGCAAAGGGGCATCATGGTGTGTAACAGCTGGAAGAATAGAATGGGTCAATAGGAGTTTATTGTATAAAATTTCAATCCATTTATTTAATGTGCGGAGACTTATCGAAACACAACACTGGTTTACCGTTTTTCTTCTATGATTGACATAATACACTGTACTGGATACGTAATTGATATATTTTTAATAATAAACTTAAATCCTGCTAGCCTTGAAGCTCAAAGGGCGACACCACATTAAACACGCAGATTGTGGCAGCACTGAGACATTGCCATAGGAACGTAGACAAAATTGCATTATTTGATTGGTCGTGGTAGAGTGTAGACTATATAGGTAGGCAGTGACTAGGACTTTGCTACTGACTGTTTCGTAAATTTTTGCCGAAGATACGTTACCGGTTAACTCTATGTATAGAGCTCTCTGTTCTATATCGAATAATATAATTAGCTTAGTTCATAGAGTATAGGTATACATACTCAATGGCGAAGTAGTTTACGTCGTATCGTTATCTGTATTTACTGAAGTGCCGCTTTTGTGGTTTTTATACAAATTTTTTTTGCGTATTATTTTTTTTCGTATTATCGCGAAATATGGGAGAGAGTGTCACAGAAATGATACAGGATTTGGGCTGGAAATCATTAAAAGAAAGGCGTTTTTCGTTGTGACGGAATCTTTCTCACGAAATCCCAATCACCAACTTTCTCCTCCGAATGCGAAAATATTTTGTCGACACCGACCTACATAGGGCTGAATGATCACCACGATAAAATAAGGGAAACCAGAGCTCGAACGACAAGATATAGGTGTTCATTCTTTCTGCGCTATACGAGATTGGAATAATACAGAATTGTGAAGGTGGTTCGATGAACCCTCTGCCAGGCTCTTAAATGTGATTTGCAGAGTATCCGTGTAGATGTAGAAAACCACAAAGGCGGCAAATCAGTAAATACAGATTTTTAAATGATGCTGCTGTTGAAACATATTTTTATTTTATGAAGCATACAGGTAACTCATGCTTGGTATGATTTGTTGCTATATAACGAGACATATAACGTAGTTTGTAAATTATCTGCATCCCTTGGTCATCGTTGCCAACTTTTCCTGCCTAAGAAGGGCTATTTCAATAAATTAATATTTAGTAACAGTCATAACCACAACCATCACAGCCCGCAACAGTACACTTTTTATGAAAAACATTTTTAGTGCTTGTACTTGACAGCTCTTCAATAATTACCACTAATCAAACTATCCATAAAGAAGACAGCGTTGTGTTTAGTATAGCAAACGCTACTGGAGCCCTCACAGTGCTTAAGTAATATTTTAGCAACGAAAAGGCGCCTCAGAAATCTTGATTCACTGACCTTTGTTAGTAAAATATCTTAAGCAGAATGATTCAACCTGGTACACTGCAGTTACTGTTTTTTTTTTTTTTTTTTTTTTTTTTTTTTTTTAAGAATAACCAATAATGGAAAATTTTAAGATCACTGCAAACAAGTATTTAACAAAAAGTCGAGATTCTGTGGGTCAGTGACTTGCTGGTAAATTTTGTGATGCTATGAGTGTGAATACAGCTACAGATGACTTTAGTGCTTGATTAGAAAGCTGAATACTATTCAACCCTCTCAAGGGAGTGATAGATAGGTACTGGTAGGTTTTCAGTCTGGTGGAAAGTGTAGAAATAAGTGGATTGCGTTGGAGAATGTGGGTTCATCTATATGGACAACACTGCAAGGTCAGAAGCATTCTGACTGTACACTCCATGTGCTACAAAGCTGAAGGTACACAGGATGTGACTAAGAAAACAGTGGAAGTTTAATAGCTGCATTGTGGTCTAAACTGATTGCATGTCTCCACAATGTCACCTGTGATTTAAAGCAATAAAGATGTGAGCGTTTGCTGCCATGTCCGTGATGTCAGAGACTGACAGATATGTGGTATGTAATGATTTATGGGTCAAGCAACAATTTGGGCTGCAACCTGAATTACATAGTTGAGGATGTGGCGTCAGATATCACTTAGAATGCTCCTAGTAATACAATAAAGATCTTGCCATTGAGCTGTTCAGTGAACCAGTTCTGTAGAATATTCGAATGCAGAGAACAGAAAGCTAACTGTGAGTTAGGGATGTTCACATGTGGCTTGACGGATGTATCATCCTCTTGTTCAGTAGTATCATTCACACCATGAAGCAATTTATTCAGGTACTTCATATTTGTGTTGCCACAGCAGTTAATATTGTAAGTAAATACAAATCTCGGGTGTTGTGTAGAGGGCAGATATTATGATTTTCTCTAACAGTTGCCTCATCTAAGATCATCAAATGACATGCATCTGGGACCTCATGAAGTGCTTCTCCATACATCAAAACAGTTTCAGGGCCATGTAATATTTTACTGAATAGTGATAGCTACATTTATTAATGTATAACATTGTTGTGATGTACTGAAAGTTGTCTAATGAGGATCAATTAAGACAACAGGCAGTGAAAATTAAAGTAAGTTTCAAACAGAACTGAAGTAGTGATTTCTGTATGCCTTAGAATTCGTTGCATGGTCGGTATCTGATTGCTCCTGGTTAAGACCTGTTTACGTGATGCCTAAAGCACACAGTGCGACAGACATACTATCTAGCCAGTCTCGGTGATTTCCAGTGCTTTTTCTGGCTGTTTTTAATTCTAAATTCCTCAAAAATGTCAAGCTGCAGAGTACGTATAGTTACATTTAAAACTCCTGTGCACTGAAAATTGGATAAAAATGTGGATATGAAAGAACACAGGTCCTAGTTTTCTATGAAAACTTTATAATCCCCCCACCCCCTGTCGTCTAATTTATCTATAGAAAAGAAAGTTTTCCTCACACCAATGATATATAAAAACCACAAATTATTGAGTTGTCAAGCAATAATAGTTGCAATATATATATATATATATATATATATATATATATATATATATATATATATATATATATATATAAAACACACAAATTACTGAGTAAAATTGAATTGTCAATCAGTAATAGTTCCAATTTTGTTTGTAGTAAACTTGTTAATATTTTTTGCCTACAACTCAAAATAATTTTATGACTGTAGAATTCACCTGTTTCTGTACTGGATTTGTGTAGTCAAATGTGCTAGATCATATAAAAAATTATTTGAATGTATAATGTGCTGTGAATATTTGAATGGGTGGAAGATGGTATTCTCAGTAAGAAGGCTGCTCTAGAAACCAAATTATGATTGATATAGAATATATTTTCTCAACGATGATCAGTCAATATTCATTGTATTACCTTGTCGTGATATGGACTGACAGACTTGCACCAGGCCAGTGAGACACACTAAATTATTATTAATCATTAATAATTGTTTAAAACTTGCAAAATATAAAATCATTTTTGACTGCAAAAATTTTGATCAAAGTCTATTCTATATTCTACAATTTCTATACATTTTTATACATTGTGATTATGTTATATCTCATTATTAACAGCTGTCATTTACCGCTATGTTGTAAATGGTGCTAATTACGTAGGCCACTTAAATCTTCCTGGAAAAACACCTTGTAAAAGTGATTCAAAGTGTGATTTAGTATAACACCCACACGAGGAAACAGTTTTTTAATGTCAGTGCCTTGCTTTAAGTGTTGTGCACGTTTTTGTTTCTTAGATATGATTTTGCTCTTGATTTCCCACAAAATTGTTGGATTACAGCAAAACCAAGAAAGCATGGGGTACTGCTTTTTATGCCTACTAATTTGTTTCTTTAGTTGAAGTAAGTGCAACAGTGTCAAGAAAATTATTTTAAAAAGTGTTTGCTATGTACATGCCATTAGATATCTTTTGGTTGTTTTATCTAGCCACTCATATTTGTTTTTCAGTCGTTGATCATGTATGTGATATATATATTTTCTGATACTTAGGCCCTACACATATTAAGTAGCCTTAAATACATTTATACATACATAAGTGACTAGGATACTTAATATATAAAACAATAAACAATATTAATAACTGAATACAGAAATTAAGAAAGTAATAGTAATGTTGCATAATATATTCATGATCTATGGAACAAGGATTAATGTATGCATGTAACGAACAAAAAAAGTTGTCACTACATTAATTTTACATATTGGTGCTAATTGATACCTTAGTTACACTACATTTAAATAATCATTAAACTGTTTAACAATTTTTTTGAGGAATTAACCTTCAGTGGTTTATGAATCTGTCCATTTCAGATAGTTCTTTAATGTCTTGAGAAAATTTGTTGCATGGTTTTAAACTCTGTTTTGCATTCTCAGTCTGTGTTTTCTCACTAGGTACAGGCATTCACTGGCTTATGTGTTCTGTTTGTATTTAGAGTTGTTTATGGGGTAGTGATGTATATTTGTACTGATATAAAGTATTGTTTGGAAAATATATTCTCAGGGATCAGTCAAGATTCCTGGCTCTTTAAATAATTTTAGGGAGTAAGCCTGCTTATTCTTTTCCGTTATTATTTTAAGAGCACTTTTGCAATTTGAAAATTTTTCTAAGTTCTGTCTGTTTGAACACCAGAAAATTATGCTGTGTATAGTAACTGAGTGAACATTGGCATTATAGGTCACTTTGAGGCAATTACTATTGCACACTGATGCTAGGTAGTACCCTGCATCCAGATGAAATTCTTTTTACTGCGTTTTTTGTTTGTGCTCCCCACTTCAGTTTGTCTCTAAATTTTGTGTTAGTTACAAGCTTACTAAGTCACCATTCAAATTTAATTTAATAATGTTATTCTTTTTGTTTGTGTAGCAATTTGTAATGTTCGTCTTCTTGATGTTAAGTTACTTTATTTTCCTCGGAACATTTGTGTACATCTATTAGCATGTCTTCAGCTTTGCATGGCAGTAGCTCTAGTGTCTTTATTTGTGATTATTGTGTTATTACTGTCATTGACAAACAGAATTTTGCTTCCCTGCATTGCGCTTTCTGGGAAGTCATTAACATATATCCAAAAGAGGACTGCCCCCCCCCCCCCCCCCCCATGGGACTTCTATGTTGGTATGTTTAGCATCTGGTGACTGTTTCTGTTTGCCATTGATTTGTCTATTGGTCTGTGTAATTTTTACTTTGTGCACTCTTTGTAACAGGTATTACTGAAACCACCCATTTACTACACCCTAGCACCTCTAGTTTGTGGAAGACTGTTTTATGATATACCATGTCAAATGTGTTGGACATATCTGGATTTTGATTTTATTAGCAACTTTTATTAAGGTCTATATCTTTCATGATCATTTATACTATCTTTAGAAAAGAAAATTATAGTACTACCACTCTATAGTTGTGTATGATCACCCTTTTTGTGTACTGGTTACACTCTGGCTTTGCTTTTAAGTACTCACGAAAGGTACCTGAACTGAATGATTCCATTTATAGTGTCTGTTAGGGGCCCGGTTATACTATGTGTGAATTTCATGAGCTCAAACATTGGAACTTCATCTAAGCCTTAGGATATTTAATTTTTTTGCGTGTGAAGTATGGGGGTAATAACACCATGGAGTTTTAAGTATCTTCTGGTATGCAGTGTGTAAGATTCTGGAATGTTTTGCTGTAGTTTTGTTGCAAGTGGCTGTTTATCAAATTGACCCATTTTCTTAGGTTACAGACTAAAGCACATATATCTCTTATTTAGAATTTATGCCCCTCTGATTTCTTTTTCCCTTCTTCCTTTCTTACAACTGTCCAAATTGCTTTGATTTCATTGGCCAAATTGCATATGATAATGTTATTCATGGCTTGCTTTGCTGCTAGCAACATTTTCCTGTGTATTCTTTTGTGGCAATCTATAAACGCTGGGCTACTTTGATTTCTTTTTAGCAAGCTAAGGTGATCCATTTATGACTGTTGGTACACCCAGTGGAACATAACACTTCTATAGCCTAAATGTTTCCTCAGAGTTTAGTGTTACCACCGATGAAAATTTACAATACATAGCCACTACATTTCCTCCTGTTTCTGGTAATTAGTTGCTTTACAAAGTCATATATTCTTGATCTGGGGGGAAAAACCTTTTCTACTCCTGCTTCCTGTGATATTTTTCTGTTCTTGAATAAAGATTATACTAGGCAGAAATGGACAGAAAGCTCTGGATCTTTTACAATTGTCATACTTGATTTTATCAGTATCAGTTATTACGTGATGTAATGTTTATGCTGTGGTTTGGGTTAGTCTTTTTGCAGTATTGACTAATAATAGAGTACCAAACCTAAGCAAAATGTTCAGGAATGTGTTTCTAAATTCATTGTTGATACTTGACAGTATTCATATGAACACATACAAAAACATTTTCCTTAAGTCATAGGCCATTTCCAGGGCTTCTGTTGATTTACTGAAGAAGACATCCAAACTGCCACTAGGTGAACTATACACATATAGTATGTTTAATTTTTTTTTTTTTTCTGTCCTGTCAGTTCTATTCCGTGTAAGTCATTCTACTGCATGATAGAATTCCCCATTTCCTTTTGAGTGTTCCCCCACCCTCCTCATGTTTTAATTTTGCATTAGTAATCCTTAAAATTTTGTGGTGTTTTAGTAACTTTTTTGTAAAATGTTAGTGTGCAGTTTGTAATATCAGGTCTCATATCTGTCTTGTGGGACGTGAAAAAATGTTTCCTATTGATAACTCAAAAATGCAAGAGGTTTTTGAAAATTTTTATTTGGGCTTATTTCCTTGTTTTTGTTTGAGGCATTTACTGCCTAATCATAGTTTAGATACTTCTAATTCTCCATATTAGGCTAAATTGACTCACAGAATTGAGGAGGCGGTAAGAAGCGGAGAGGTCTAACCTATCATGCCTTAACCACTCCCTTTTCTTGAAGCATGATATTTTAATTCCTTTAGTTAGTCATAGCTTCTCTGATGTATTATTAACAGTTCATTTCTGCAACCCACTTCCTCCTCCCTCTTTCATCTCCTGTTCATTTCCAGTCTTGTGTCTGCTAGTTACTGTCCTTTATGTGTTGCTAATTCAACTCCCATTCCCAACTAATTTCACCAGTTTGCCCCTGACGACAGTGTCAAAAGTCTACTACATTTCTATCTCCTGTTTATTGTTTGTTGAGATTCCTTATTCCGTCTTCATCTGTAGATGACAGCCACTTCATCTATATGTATCTGTTTCCCCCATGTGTACATTCTTTCCCAACACCCTCACTGCTGTAACTACCAATTTTGTGTGTGCACCATTTCGTAGTTCACGCATGAAGTTTGTGGTTGATTCCATGCAGCCTGCTAATAAGACAACAGTTCTGTGCACAGCCTGCCTGCTGTACCTTACAGTTTGTTTGTAAGCTATTTGACAAAAAAATTTGTCTTGAAGCTCAGTTGCTTATCAGCCTTTTGTACAGTCCTGCCTCCTCAATACAGTGATTAGCAATTTGTTGTCATGAAGGGTGTTAGAATTATTTGAACTATCATTAGGGAGTAAAACCCCAAAAGAAAAAAACAATGAAATAAGCCCATACAAACACATTTTTAAAAGTCCTTCATTTTAGAGTTACCAATGAAAGAACATTTTTTCACAATCCACTAGTCAATATTGAATGATTTTGCATTCTTTCATGAAACTTTGATGATGCGACTCTATGTAAACTGCCTTTTTTAGGGCCCCTGACAGATAATAATACAAAGAAATACATTTTGGTCTCTGGACACGCACCAAGCATAAAACACATGCTTCCTCATGTTTTCAAGGTCACATCCTTTACTAAGTCTGGAAAAGTGTTCTGAGTAAATCACACATTCAGAGTTGGTATATTAATCATAAAACGTTGCTGGTGCATAAACTGAAACACACAATGTAGATTACTTCACTACAGGAGATACCCGGCAGTGAGGACTTGAAATGGGAGATTTAGAGGGGCATGAGCTGCATCAGAGTGGACGTAATGCCAGTGAAGGCAAACCTGATCAATTGGGACCTTATTGATAAACATGACAACAGATGTGATTGTCACGAATATCTGGACATGAAACATCTCCTGACCTGTACTAACTGTCCAGTAAATGTACACTCAGTGAATTATGACAAGGAAGCAAAGAAACATTGAACTCAGCCCAGTTTGGGGCTGAAAAACTTTGACCTCTAGATTCAAAAAAGTAAAGTATGTGTTGCAATGGAGACAGATATTTCATGTTTTGTGTACATTGGAGATTTGTCTGTCATTAACACACATGGTAGTAGTGAATTCTGTTTCAAAATAGCTGGGCAATAATTTCTTGATTTATTTATTTCTTGATTTATTTATTTTTTCAAGGTTTGGAAAAACCATTTGACCAAAAGTGTAGAGCTAAAAGACAGCATCAAATGAAGGAATTTCAGTATAGCAACTAGGAGTTGCATTTATTTTTACAGTGCTATGCCAGTGTGAAAATGGTGGTTAGTTTGAACATTTCCTATGACATACTTATGTGAATAAAGTGGTGGCTAGTCTGTGTACAAGAGCATACTCATTTTTCATTTACGCTGACCATTTTATGTCATACTGAAACATGAAAAATGGACAAGTGATAGTTTCAGACATGTGATAGTAGAAGAACTGTGTGATAACCCAGCTAAGTTCGATACATTTGTATGTGATGATTTAAGTCTGTTTTGTTTTACAACCAAGTGAATTCCATCTATTTAAACAAGAAAGGAGACCTCGCAGGATAGATGATCACCTTGGAAGAATTTTTAAATTTTTTTCTATGCTATGATTTGTTTTTGATATGTGCATGCTTTGAAGTGGCAGACACTTATTAAAATAAAAATAAAATAATAATACATTAAAAAAGGTTGTACCTTGGAACATGCCATAATTTACATATACCATTCTCTATAACACCCATTCATCACTGATGCTGACTGGGTTATGATATATATTCTCTCTGACATGTAAATAACTCAGGAATTTACCTTAACAGAACTTATGAAGGCTATCAAGAACACTCATGGTCACCCATGATTCACCACCTATACTAGACAAAATACACTATTCAATACTTAAAATGTTATTGAACAATGTCTTGTGGATGATATTTACAGTACTTGACAAAGTTTGTTTATTGGGACATCGATTATGATAGGAAATGCAGTTTTAAAAATGAGGAAAAACGTCTGCTGCATTGTTGTACAGACCAATTGTCTTGTCCTGCACAGGTAAAATTCTTGAGTGCATAATTAAAGCAGGACTGAAAGGTTAGTTAGGTAACAACTGTCCTGTGTGATCAACTTCCTTATTTAGTGTTTTATGACTAATAGTTAGATGGAATTCACAAAGTTCTTTTATTTATTATGTAATTATTTTTATTCAAAATGTAGAATCTTAATTTCATTTATTGAGAAGATTTTAATTATTTGGGGTGTTAATACACAAGTGGTTTCATGTACTGCATCAGTATCTTGATTTCTTAGTTTTGAGTTAGAAAAAAGTAAATTTGGATTGATAGTGATGCATTCTGCCAAATACTATTCAATGGGTGTTAGGTGGAAGCAAAGTTACATTCATTGTATTTCCTGGTATCTCGTAGCTTATGACCATGCTTCCATTTTTTACTATTTAAGAAATGCAGATTTATTTATTTATTCTGTATCCTCCTGTGTGAAAGGACAGCATATGTGCATGCAGGAAACTCATTAATTGTACCACATCTTTGACGGGTTTTGTTATTAGGCCACTGTTATATACAATCTGTACTTCTGACAGTGTATTAGTTTTGCCAATGAAGACTTTTCCCTCATAAAATCTTCCTGGGTCAACAGCCGAGTCAATGTGTTATTCTCTGGCAATGTTTCAGCAAGTTTCTTACTTGCCATCTTCAGGCGAAGTGTTGGGTTCATGTCTTGTCCAGGTCTTTATAGCCGCTGGACCACAGGCTCCTCTGCATCCTCGGTACCGGTTGGACCGATAAGGTGTGATTGGAATCGGCGCGGCGGTGCATGGTTGAGAGGGGTCGCGGGGGATGGGTCATGGTGTCTCGTCTCAGTGTGGCCTGTTTATTCCATCAGCTGCCACCGCCCCGCCTCCGTCGGTGCACTCTCGTCATATTCTTGCTATTGTTGTGTTCCGCGCAGTGCTAAGTTGGAAGCCGATCCTTGTTGACCATTTTATCATTGGCTCATATCTCCACTGCCGGTTTTTCCAACGTCCTGCAAATAATTCATGTCAGTATTCTACAACTGTGATGTATTAAATTGGTGATTCACTAGTATTCACACCTGTCAGCACCTGCCTTCTGTATGATTGAAATTCTTGAACCTTAAAAGTATTTTCCTTGTGTCATATGTATTGCACACCAGGTGGAATTTTTTTTTGTGATGACTGGGTTTTCGAAGGATCTCACTAATTCTGAGGGAATGTTGTCTGTTCCAGGCTCTTTTTTTCCACTTATGTCTTTTAAAGTTGTCTGTCAAATTATTCTTGCAGTACATCTCATCTTCACCTACTTCATCTCCTCTTTCTATAATACTGTTCTCAAGTTTTTTTTCCCGTATACAGACCTTCTATATAATTGTTCCACCTTCTGGCTTTCTCTTCTTTGCTTAGCAGTGGCTTGCTGCCTGAGCTCTTGATATTCATACAACTGCTTCTTTTACCACCAAAGGTCTCGTAAGTTTTCTATCTTTCTCCTAGTCATGCATGATTGTGCAGCCTTGCATTTATTCTCTAGCCATTCCTGCTTAATCATCTTGCATTTCCTGCCAGTGTCATGTTTTTATACATATGTATTCTCTTTTACTTCCTTCCTTCATTGCACTTTGCTATTTTTTCCTTTTGTCAATTAATTTCAGTATCTTGTGTGTTATCCAAGAATTTTTACTTAGACTTGGCCTGTGTGATCCTCTGCTGCATTCACTATTCCATCTCTCAAAGCTATCCATTTGTCTTCCATCATATTCCTTTCCCCAGTCCAAAGTTGCCTAATACTCTGTCTGAAACACTTGTCCAGGTCCCATCACTTTTAATTCATACCTTTTTGCAATTTCTTCATATTTAATCTTAAGATCACAACCAATAAATTATGGCCAGAGTCTACATCTGTCCCTGGAAACATCCCACAATTTGAAATCTCTGTCTTTCCAGTACATATTAAGTCTGAAATAACCCAGTGCCCCAGGTCTTTTTCCCATATACAGTCTTGTTTCATGGTTTTTAAGTCAGGTGCAGTGATTAAATTATAGCCGTTGCAGAATTCATTCTCCCCTCCACAGTTCATGTACTCCTAGTTCTTCCTGCTGTTCCTACTGTTGAACTCCACCACCAATTACAATTACTTTTTTGTCTTTCTTAGTTATCAGAATAATTATCTTTGCCTCACCATATAACCTTTCATTCTGTTCATTGTCTGCAACGAGTGATGTGGCACACTGTTTAGCACACTGGGCTTGCATTTGGGACAACATCAGTTCAATACCCATTCTCTGTTTCAGGTTTGGGTTTTCTATGATTTCTCGTGGCGTGGCTGATGTCCTTCCCCACCCTTCCTTAATTTGAGCTTGTGCTCTGTATATAATGCTCCCCCGGGGGCTTACATCTCTTTTGTGAGCGTGTGCTTGGTCACCACTGTGCCCCAGCCCTTGCAGCACTTCATCTACATGGATACTCTGCAAATCACATTTAAGTGCCTGGCAGAGGGTTCATCGAGCCACCTTCACAATTCTCTATTATTCCAATCCCGTATCGCACACGGAAGGAATGAACACTTATATCTTTCCATAAAAGGTCCGATTTCCCTTACTTTATCGTGGTGATCATTTCTTCCTATGTAGGTCAGCGTCAACAAAATATTTTCGCATTTGGAGGAGAAAGTTGGTGAATGGAATGTCATGAGAAGATTCCTCCACAACGAAAAAGCTTTTGTTTTAATGATGTGCACCCCAAATCCTGTATCATTTCAATGACACTCTCCCCCATGTTTCGCAACAATATAAAACATGCTGCCCTTCTTTTAACTTTTCGATGTACTCTGTTAATCCTGTCTGGTAAGGATCCCACAGCGCGCAGCAGTATTCTAAAAGAGGACAGACAAGTGTAGTATAAACAGTCTCCGTAGTAGATCTGTTACATTTTCTAAGTGCCCTGCCAATGAAACGCAGTCTTTGGTTAGCCTTCCCCCCAACATTTTCTGTGTGTTTCTTCCAATTTAAGTTGTTCACAATTGTAATTCATAGATATTTAGATGAATATAATAATTTAGATGTGACTGATTTATCATGTAAACGAAGTTTAACAGATTCCTTTTAGCACTCATGTGGATGACATCACATTTTTCATTATTTAGGGTTAATTGCCAATTTTCGCACCACACAGATATTTTTCTAAGCTGTTTTCCAATGTGTTTTGATCTTCTGATGACTTTACTAGTCGATAAATGGCAGCGTCATCTGTAAACAACCTAAGCCGACTGCTCAGATTGTCTCCCAAATTGTTTATATAGATAAGGAACAGCAGATGGCCTATAACATTACCTTGGGAATGCCAGAAATCATTTCTGTTTTACTTGATGACTTTCTGACAATTACTATGAACTGTGTCCTCTCTGACGAGAAATCACGAATCTCTTTCCGTGCTGCAAGTCTGTCATCCTGCTATTCTTTTTTCCCTCTCTGCCTCTCTTTTGGATGGTCTTCTTGGTGCTGATTCTACTTGGATCTGGTTTGTGTTTTGGACACTCATTTTCCTACCTTATGGCCTTCTGCAACTTTTGATAATTAGTTAGACAGTGTCTTAGTTGGCTCTGACTTGCCACTTCTTTTCTAAATTTTACAGAAGTGTGGATCGTGCAGGGAAGATCAACCAGTGCAACATATATTCCACCTTTGTGCTTCTTTAACTTTTCATCCTTCTATGTTGCAGTGGTACTATGCCCAAAAACCAGCACGGTAGCCATTCCATTATGGGGGCAGGGGTGAGGGTTGTTGGGTACCTGCATCATGGTAGTGCCCTGACCACGCAGAGACCACACTGTTGGTGCCTTAGCTGGAAACTCCCTACGCAAGCCAAGGAGTGGCTGCCAATCATGTCTGGGGCACGGGAACTCCAACCAATGGTTTACTGACCAGGTAACTGTTGCCGTGATTGGATGGTGGCCTTAGGGAGAGCCTCTGTTCAAGAGTCGGTGATGCCAGGCAGAAGATTCACACATAAAGTGAATTAAACTTTCTTCTGCTGAATCTGCTAAATTACAGTGCAGATAGGTGTGATCCCAAAATGTCCCCTTCCTTGCCTATGCCATTGGAGGAACATATGGCTCAGAGATAAGGCAAGAAATATTCTTCCCCCCCCCTCCTCCCTCCCCCCTCCCCAAATGTGATATTTTCTTGGTTGGACAGGGATTCTTATTTTACTACAATGTAGTTCTTTGTTGAAAATCTCGAGGGCAGGTTTGGGGAAGTTGCGGTGATTTAAAAAGTGAAAAATGGCTCCGTTCTGTTTAAAACAGTCTGACCTGCTCAGTCACGAGCACAGCTCTCACCGGCGACGAAGTGGGTGATATTCCTGTCAGTATAAATTCCCACATAAAAGTTTGAATTTGGTACAGGGTATCATTTTCCATGAAGACCTCTTTTTACAGGCTGATGGCGAGTTGGTGCTAATTGGTATCGATGAGTGGTGCATTTTATGCATTGTTTCCATCGACAGCCTAAAGACAACAGAGTGAATACTGGAGCTTTCGTCTTGGCCTTTGAAGGTGACTTGTTACCTGAGAAGGGCAAGCCATATGCTCCTCCCATGGTGGGTGCTACAAAGGCATATGATTTGGACACATGTCTTCGCATTGCAACGATGGCCCTATGTAGGTATTGTGGTTATTTAGTTGCACATGAATGCTCCACTGCTCCTTTCTTCATCTGTGTCAACTGTTAAGAACACCATTCCCTCTATTCACCAGACTGCACTGTTTTCCAGTGTGAAAAGAAAATTCCAGAATACAAGAGCCTTGACCATCGCACATATCATGTGGCCAATCCCATGCATATGGCAATGACATTTTCCACCCTCACAACGATGACATCCTTTTTAGTGACTACGCCATTGCCCTCCGTGTCTTCTACATCTAGCCCTCGGGGCCGCCTGAGTACGCCAGCTCCCCTGATGGTTTTTCAAGTCCTCTCTTTTTGGAACATCGACTCCCTGTCTGCCAGGAACGTCAGTCCCCAACAACCAACTGGAGAAGCATGTTCTCCTCTGGCACCCCTTACCAGAAAATAGTCCCGTAGAACATTCCCTTCCCAAGTCTCTGCTGACCTGCAAGCAGATGCCAGCTGGTGGCTGAAGGAGCTATAGGTTGCAGCTCCTTAGACTTCACATCCCTCCTCTGCCCCAGAATCTGAGGCAGACATTCCTTCACAGATGTCTAAATCATCTAAGGACAAGAAGAAGTCCTCCAAGGAGAAGGAGATTCTGATGGCCTCTGTGCTGCCAGACTCTGTATTGTTCTGCCTTTGTATCCAGAGCAGTATTTCTGGTAGCCCATAAGGCTGCAGGCGTCCTCCCACCCTCCCACCACACACCCTGGTTCTGAACAGATGTGTATTGATGGTTTATCTTCTAAGTGAGTGTCACCAGACAACACTGAGACAACATCTATCTCCTTGGTTCTTTCACACCCCTACAGGATACTGATGGCGTGACCCTCCAGTGGAACGGTAGCAGTTTTTTCTACCACCTGGCTGAGCTATGATATCTTTTGTGTGCTTCCCCCATTTTTTTTCATTGTCCTCCAGAAAACTTGTTTCCCAGCAATGCGGACCCCTACCCTCCCTGGATATCGGACCTATTTTAAGAATCGCACTGGCTATAAAAGAGCATCAGTTGGTGTTTGCACGTATGTTCTGGACTCTCTAAAACAGGCTTATGCCACTAAACATGACTCTGGAGGCCATGGCTGTTCATATCAAGACATCTATGGAATTTACCGTCTGCCATATGTATCTCCCTCCCCAACGATGAAGTGTCCCAGAATGTGTTATGTGTACTGTTTTCTCAGCTTCCCCCACCCTTCCTAATATTGGATGACTTCAGTGCCTGCAACCCTTTTTGTTGACATTTCCATTTGCAGCCCAAGTCTTCTCCCATCCATCCAGTGGAGAGTCCATGATCTGTGTGTCAATGATCTTTTTCTGATTGTTTTGAACTTCCCTGAGCATCACTCGCATGAGCGTCCACCCAGATGGGCTCTCTCCAAAGCTGATTGGGATGCTTTCACAACTGCCATCGCCCTTTGGCCCCTGCCACATGGAGGTATTGATGCAGTTGTACACAGCACAAGTGCAGCCATTCTGCCTGCAGCTGACTCGGCAATCTCCTTTCCTTGGGATACCCCTGTTGGAAGACACTACTTGGGTACCCCACCCCCTCACCCCCCACCCCCTCTGCCCCCGAAATCACTGTGGCCATTAGCGATCACAGGCGGGTTCTCTAATATCATAATGGCATCCTTCAGTGGAGCACCTCATTGCTTTGAATGGCTCCATGCCCAGGTCCACCACCTTATAAAATGACAGAAATCAGAATTCTGGGAGCAGTATGTTGCTACCATTGGGCAAAGATTTGATGCCTCTGTGGACACCAGTACCCCATGGGTGTACCTGGTATCTTTGTGAATGGTGATGTCTATCCAGACACTGTTCCTAAACATTTTCCTTTTCATTATGTCATTATGCATGAGCTTATGCAACTGAGAATAATCAGCTTGCATTTTGTGTCCTCAAACAGCAGATAGAGTGACTTTGTTTACCATTCGTACACATCTTCTAGAACCTTATAACGCCTATGTTCAGTGATTGGATATTCCTCAGTGTCCTAGCCTTTGCCCTGATGTGACTGCATCCACAGCCAAATGCTCAAACACTTACCAGTGGATTGCCATGTATCTAGAACATTGGTGAGTTTCAGTTTCAGTGATGAAAAAGCGTGATTGTCCTAGTACTGAAACCGGGTAAACATCCACTTACGAGGGACAAATGTCTCCCTATTACCCTCGCCAATGTTCTCTGCAAGTTGCTCAAACCTATGATGAGTGGGTGGCTGTGTTTGTACCTTTATTCTCGAAGTCTTTTGCCTCCGTCCTAGGGCAGTATCACCAAAGCCATTCTATTGCTTACAGATTGATCTGCCTGGAGTCTAAATTCGGTCAGCTTCTGCCTGAAGTCAATATCTTATTTCTGTCATCATTGACTTGCGTAGGGCTTGTGAGAACACACAGTTTTAACACATCCTCTCTGCCGTCCGCATGTGGGGTCGCTGGGGCCAACTACTGATTTTTCTCTGGAACTTCTTGTCTCACCATACTTTCCAGGTTCAGGTTGGTGCTTCCTGTAGTATTCTCCATTACAAGAAAATAGATTTCCGCAGGGCTCTGTATGGTTGTGCCCCTTTTTCTAGTGTCTCTAAATCAACTAACTGCAACTGTGGGTGTCTACATTGTCACCCTTCCTATTTGCTGATGACTTTTGCATATTTTTATTTTTTATTTTTTTGCCCCTGCTCAAATGTGGGTGTTGATGAAAGCCAACTGCAGGGTGCTATACAAAAGGTGCAGTTGTGGTTTCTCACCCATGGCCTCCAGTTTTGTGCCGCAAAGATGTGTCATGCACTTCTGTTGCTGTCATATTGTCTGTCCCCAACCAGAACTCTACCTCGAGGAGCAAATGCTCCATGTAGTGGAGTCTTATTGTTTTTTAGGATTAGTCTGCTTATGTGGCTTCCCCATCTTCGCCAACTTAAGAAAATGTGCTGGTCACACCTTAATGATGTTCGCTGTGTCAGTAACACCAGTTGCGCTGCAGACCTCTCTGCTCTTTTGCATCTCTACACAGCTCTGATCCCATCATGTCATGATTATGCAAGCCTGACGTATGGCTCAGCTTTGCCTGTGGATGCTGGACTCAATACACCATTGTGGGGTCCAGCTTCCGACAGGTGTCTTTCGGGCCAGTGCTGTGAACAATCTATTCACGAAGGCTAGTGTACCTCCCTTATATCAGGCATCATCCACTGCTGCTCAGCTACGCAATACACATTCGCTGTTCCCCAGAGTATCCGAACTGACATGTCCTTTTCGCTGGTAGGGTGATCTACTTCCCACAACAGAGGCCAATATCTGGGGTGACGATCGCAGTTCACATACAGAGTCTCTGCTCTGTACTCCATCTTTCCTCACTGTTGCCTCTTGTCAGGGAGAAATTGCATGCGCCCCCTTGGTGTGTACCCCCCTCCTCCGATTCACCTTGACCACTCCTTTGGACCGAAAGACTCAATAGACCTAATGGCTTTTCGCCGCCTGTCCCTAGACATCCTTGATGAATTTCCAAGCTCATATGTGATCTACGCTGTTGGCTCTATGGTTGGCAGGTGAACCAGTTTTGCCTGCATATGCAGGATGCAGTGAACTGTCCTCCCTGGTGAATAGATGCAGTGTATTAATTGCTGAATTAGTGGCCATTGCTCAAGCCCTCAACCACTTTCATTCTTGCACTGGCAAGTTGTTCTTAATCAACAGTTCAAAATGGCTCTGAGCACTATGGGACTTAACAGCTACGGTCATCAGTCCCCTAGAACTTAGAACTACTTAAACCTAACTAACCTAAGGACAGCACACAACACCCAGCCATCACGAGGCAGAGAAAATCCCTGACCCCGCCGGGAATCGAACCCGGGAACCTGGGCGTGGGAAGCGAGAACGCTACCGCACGACCACGAGATGCGGGCTCTTAATCAACAGTGACTCCTTGTGTAGTCTTCAGACTGTCAGTCAGTGCTACCCTCGATATCCATTGAGTGTGACTATCCAGGATCTCCTGTATGACCTCCTCCCCGCTGGATGGTCAGTTGTCTTTGTAAGGACTCCTTCTCACATTGGGATCCCAGGGAATGAACATGATGACCAGATGTTCAAGTTGGCTACCAGGATGCCGACTTCAGAGATAGGGGTACTGGAACCAGACCTTCAGTTGGCTCTAAGCCGAAAATTGTTGATGGCTTGGAATGCAGATTGATGTGCCCTGGCTTCTCCGAATAGACTGTGAACCATAACCGTGTGGCAGTCTAAACTTAGATCTTCTCCCAGGGAATGTATTGTCATCTGTCAGCTGTGCAGTGCCCACACATGGCTGACCCACGGATTCTTTCCACTGTCGGTGTGCAGCCTGTCTGATGATGGTACAATCCTGCTGGACTGCCCTAATTTGGCCGCCTTAAAGTGAAAACTTTTTAAACTGCTTACATGTTACCTCTTAATTCTGGTGCTAGAAGACAATGGCAAAGCAGCTGATTTGGTTTTATTTTGTACCCATGAAAGTAATTTTTGCTAATCTCTGTGACGTGGGCCAGATTAGCCTCATCAGTCACTTGAGGGATTGGAGGAGTGCCTCCTAGAGTGCTGCAACCTGAGCGGCTCTTTGGTCTCGCCTGGCTCCTGCCCTTCCCATGTTTTTAAATCTTCATCATTCACATCTGTTGTTGGTTGACAATCTTGTCATCATCATTGTCTACCCTGAGATTTTATTTTGTCTGTATAGTTAGTTCTTTTATGATAATGGAGAGTGTGGAAGCACCGGCCGTATGCAGAGGGTGTGTGTCCAGCTGCATAACGTGTGTAAGGGGTAAGGGGCCTCCAGCTGCTTTCTAGGTGGGGAAACTCTCCCACCTTCATCTTTTACCGCCCCCCCCCCCCCTCTCTCTCTCTCTCTCTCTCTCTCTCTCTCTCTCTCTCTCTCTCTCTTTCTCTCTCTCTCTCTTCTCCTTACTTCTATCTCTCGAGTTCCATGATTCAAGGGTACAATTTGAGTCCATTGGGGTTTGTCTTCTGTGTCCTTCCTCTCTAGGAACTAAAAGGATTAAGGGATCGATGACCTCATATTTTGGTTCCTTAAACGTCATCGGTCCATTCGTCTGTCTCTAATGACATCATTGTCAACAGAAGTTTTAACTTCTTTCCTTTTACATCACCTGTTGAGGTAGTTGGCACGTAAACCTGTGTTACAGTGATGGGTGTTGGCTATGTATCTATCTTGGGCATGATAATACATTGACTATGCCATATTCATATTTTCTTACTCTGTATTACAGAATTTATATTTCTTTATAAGTCAACAACAGAATTGACTGATTTCCCCCTATAACAAAAGATATTAACTAGGTGTAGTCAAAATAAATTAGGAAATTGATGACATACATAAAACTAAGCACAAAACTAGATCTGGTGTTATATTCTTTAAAACTGAGGGCCAACGTTTCTCTTATATGAAAATTCAGATTATACCCATGTATGTTAATGATAATTAGTCAAAAATGAAAAAAATGAATTTAAAGAGTCAGATGGCAAAACAAGACAGGAAGTAAAAATATCCCTGCTTGCTTTGTTGCATCACCTCCTCATTGAATTGACCAGGTAGATACTGCAAATAGCTAATTGGCAATTCAATTACTACAAGTGAAGCTAGAAACTGGCTTTAACAATCTACACACAAAAATATTACATAAGAAATCTTATCAAAAACAACTGTACATACGTTTTTCCAAATTTAAACTTACATGAACTGGCCATACGAAAATCCCCATACAAAATATTACCATACAGTGTACATGGTGTTTGTAAATGAATATCGGGGTTTTAACGCTTTGTAATATTTATCACATTAAACTTACAGTTATTAATGATACATCAAATGAATGAGAAACTCAAACAGTTGTGTTTGGCACCAGTGCACATGCGCAGCGCATAATGTTTCCACCACAATCCGCTAGGTGGGTTGAACTTCACTGTACCAAAGTACCGAATAGGCCGCAAGGGGCCCAATGACAGGGCTTGCTTTGCATGGCCTCCATGTACACCCGACCTAACACCGTGTGATTTTTTCCTTTGGGGCTTCATCGAGGATCGTGTGTATGTGCCTCCGCTACCAGCAGACCTACCTGAATTAGGAAACAGGATTGAAGCAGCTGTTACTACAATCACTGAAGACACACTTATCAACATTTGGGAAGAACTCGGCTATGGACTTGATGTGTGCCTTGTGACAAATGATGCTGTCATTGAACATTTGTAAGGTTCTTGGTAAAACTGTTTGAGTTGCTCTTTCACGTGACATATCATTTATAACTGTAAGTGTAATGTAATAAATATTATAAAGCGTTGAAACCCCAATATTCATTTATAAACACCCTGTATTGTGCAATGTCACAAAATATCTACAAGGTATACTTTTAATAAAATTTAGGCACCTTCATTGTAAATTGTGTCCTTTTTGGGTAACCAAGGATTACATTCTAAGAAACATATCACTTTACTTTTAAAAAAAATCCTCGTGGGTTGTATAAAGTTAAATTATACTGCGCATTGCAGTTCACTTTTTAGTTCAGTTGCTCAGTGTTTAGTATTTTTCACAAGCACTTTCACTTTTTTAATGAGCTTTAACACACTTTCTTACCAAGTTGTCCACACCTTCAGCAGATCCTAGTGGCAGTTAGTAAGGAAATGCTCTTCTATCAGTTCTCTTGGAGGTGGTTCTCCACCAACTTCGTACATGAAAAAAATTAGATGATAAAACCCTAATTTAGTACATTCACTTTTACTTCTAACTAAATATAAGGAAACAAATGTTTCACACTAAGAATGATAGTCATTACTTCATAAATAGATACATTACACAATTCTTGTAACATCACAATAATTAGCACTAAAATTGAGTATAGTACGAAAGGTGTGGACTAATAAAATTTTAAAATCAAGTGCACATTACACTAAAAAGCATTACTCTAAGTCATAACTCTGTCTGAAACTGGTTAAACTTGACTTTTGTTTCTTTCCCATTTGCAAAATATCATCTTAGTGTCTAAAATATGTACATTACCTCTAGCACAAACTCAAGATGTGCACTAGCATAGATTTACTAATCATTACGTTATGAAAAAAATTGTGTTGCTATGACATAACTTAATTACTACTCAAATCAAAATTAAGGGGATTGCCCCACTTCTCTACTCAATTCTGAGCACTACTCCCATTCAACCAGAAAATTAAATCCTCGAAAAATGTTACCAAATAGTTGACATGTCAGAAATAATCAGTCTAGCACCACAGTTATCAGTCAATCAGCAAAGTTACTTTTCTTCATTCCAGTATTACCACTTTAAGCTCGCAATTCCTCAGAACATGAATAGAAGTTTTCAGATAACCTATAGACTTGATAATGCAGCATTATATGACCTCACTAAAATTTTGCTTTTTCTGTTAAGTCCTCATTCCCAGCTGCAATGTCATGGATTGCACAATATACGTAGTACTCAGTGTTGTCTAGTTCAAAATTAGATCATCAATACAGTTACACCACATTTGTTTGTGTACAGTTACCTTTTTCATTACTCAAACGTCTGTCAGCTATATTATTTTATTTACATTTCTTACCTAATTAGCTAGTGGAGTGATTCTCAAAAAATATCCTTACTGCAGAGACAGGCACCCTAACCATTAAGACCCTAACATTATTCATTATTTTATTATTTCATTATTGCTTCGTTGTTGTTGTTGTGGTGGTCTTTAGTCCACAGACTGGTTTGATGCAGCTCTCCATGCTACTCTATCCTGTGCAGGCTTCTTCATCTCCCAATACTTACTGCAACCTACGTCCTTCTGAATCTGTTTAGTGTATTCATCTCTTGGTCTCCCTCTACGATTTTGACCCTCCATGCTGCCCTCCAATGCTAAATTGGTGATCCCTTGATGCCTCAGAAATGCCCTACCAACCGATCCTTTCTTCTAGTCAAGTTGTGCCACAAATTTCTCTTCTCTCCAGTTCTATTTTTATTGCTTCATTATCTAATAAATAAACAACTGTTCTGCTTATCCAGTGCAAAACTGATTTTACTGAAAAAACACTCCACAGTTACAGATCCTTACGCTGAGGCAAACCTAACTCTCATTACCGATCAGACAAAATTGTCGCTTGGGAAAACTATTCTTTCACTGTATTCCATCAAATTGCTTGAGATTCTAGCCTGAAAGGCAATAATCATACAAATCTTGCTTATCCTTTTGTGTTGTAATATTAAAAAACATATAAGAAATATAGGTATGTGAGTGGAAAAAAAAATTAAAGGATAGTACAACTGCATTATTTCAAATATTCTGCTTGTACGAATTTAGGCTTTCGGTCTTCCTCTCTTACATTTCAATTGTAGATGCAGGCAGCCGACTTCAAGTACACAAATGCGTGTCAAAAATAAGAAAATCCTCCTTGTTTGGTTCCATATCACTTCAATAAAGAATACTTAATACTGATATCAAGTCTTCTCTTATTTTGAAACGTGTGTGGTACAAAACACTCATAGCCCCATCATACTCCGAGCAGCACATCTTAACAGAACTTCTACATATGAGAGTGAGAAACAAAATCATGTACAAAGAAAAAATGAATGATGATTTTTTTCATTTGTCCTCACCTTACCGCATATTCATAGTTAATGTATTTGCTGACACTTATGCTCGATCACTGTTTAATTTTTTTTATTTTTAATAAATTTTCACTTTACCATATCTGGGTGGGGGGTTTCAGCATGTACCTACACACTTGCCACACATTACTCCAGGCAGCTATGTCTAAAGTTGTAATTCCTTAATGTCAGAAAAGGCTGTACCATGACACACTTCTATAAGTAGATAGTTATCTCCATATACTGATTGCACCAAACACAAACACTTGTATTATACCACAATTAATATTAAGATCTAGTACTCAAGATGGTTTATAGTACATGTTGCCTCTGCTGCTGCGCCAAATTGTACTAATTTCACATATGAGCTGATTACTTCAGACGTTCATTATAGTTCTCACATAATCTGCACCTTCTCCTCCACGTATGCTGACACCTTTCATTTTCTGTTTACCTTACCTCTTTGTTTAACAGAAATTCTTAAACCATGGTACCACTTTACTTTCTTTTACCCTCTTACTCCCTTACTTATCACTAAGATAACATAATATATACATAGATATCACTGGAGAAACCTTTTCTAAAATATTCCCTTTACTAAAGTGTCCTGCTGTACAACATCACATTCAAGTTGAAGAAAGAATGTCTCTGATTCAGTTATAAACTACAGATAGGATAGGAGAAGAGTTTGCCTGCCTCTGGAAACGTGAAAAATGAGACAGACAGCTGGGGTAAGCATTATTGCCACATAATGAATCCAGCACAGAATGGTGAACCCCCTACTTACCTGTAGGTCTTACCTCTAGGTCAATGCACATTATAGTAAGTTCCAACTCTCTTTTTACAGGATAAACATTGTTGCATGCACCATAATTCAACTTCTCACTAGAATTAGAATATACACTTGTCTTACTAATATCATTTACATTACCCTTATCTGTGATTACAGCACATTTATATACAAGTGGCTTTTCATCACTACCTGCTCTAGTGCGACCCAGAACTGGATCATTATCTGTTTTAAAATTTTTGATCCAGAATTAAAATCATCTCAATTTCTTTTTATTTGAATTGCTCCTACCATTCTCTCTCTAATTGAGTATTGTCATCAAAATTCCTCCTACGATCTTCCATTGAGGACTTCACCCTCTCCACTTTATCAACATAATTCATGAAATCACTAATATTACCCCTAGGGGCAGTTACAAGCAATTATCTAACTTTTTGAGGCAACTTAGTTTCTAAACAATTAATGATTGATTCACTACCTAGCTCTTTGTCCATATTTCAGTTTGTTCATCCAAAGCTGTCAGAAACCTTTCACAGTACCCTTCCTACTGTCAAATCTTGCTCCTCCCCAAAATTCACTCAAAATTGTCTGCTGCTTCTCTTTGGACCAATATTCATTTAAAAATGCTTTCTCAAAGCTTTGCCATGAAGAAGAGCTATCAGCTACCTGAGCTGCACATCCATAAGCAACCCCTTTCAAAAAACCTCTCACAAATGACATATTCTCTTTGTCATTCCATGTTTCAGGCAGATCATTAAATTCCCTAATGAAATCCACTGGATGCACTTCCCCATAAGGTTCAAAATTATTAAATTTCTTGCAACTAACAAATGAAGGACTGGGGACTCTTGCTTTCTACCTCCGCCTTGAAATCATTTTTAATTTGATAGGTTTGGTTCTCAAGTTTAACCCTATTTTCAGCACAAAATTTCCCGGCTGCTTTGACTTCATCTTTTCACTGTTTTTCAGAAGCTTCCACACTCCTACTATAATCATCACAAACCTTCTTTCTCTCTTCTATACATTTACTACTCATTAATGTTAATTTCTCATTAGTATTCTGTACTTCTTTCTTTATCTTTTCATCACAATCTTTCCCTACTGCCTCAACCTTCTTATTTACTTCTGAAAGACTAGAGCTAACTACCTTATTTTCCTTTCTAATTTCTTTCATCACTTCATTTTTGAAGCTAGTCATGTCAGTTTTAATACTACTAATGTCTACTTTCATACTACTAATGTCTTCTTTTGTATACATACTACTCACAATTTGCCTTAACATTACTTCCAATTTTCCGCCTGTCATAAGCTGTTGCCCTTGGTGACTTTTGCTACTAGAGTCCTTCCTCTTAGCCTTAATGATTTCATTCACTCAGCATTGTTTCTGTCCACTTTGCTCACATCACCATACACTGTAGATGATGCTTTTATCATCCCATTTACAATAGGACTTTCGTCATAGTTACATTCATATCTGATTTATAACCACTATCATCTACAGAACCTGTCTCCAGGTTGCCCCTTGCCTCCTCTCGCACTGTCTTGTTCATTAAGGCCATTCATTATGTATCACTTAATATAAAATGACTTTTGCTATGAAATTAAGTATTCTTATCCATTCATCTCCTCCTGCTGCTGCTGCTGCTGCTGCTGCTGCTGCTGCTGCTGTGGTTGTCATCTTGATTCATTGTCTGCACAGCTGCTGCAAGTTGTAATTCTCTCGGTGAGGCGTCTTGTTATTCCCAGTCGGCTGTGCTGATTGGCTGCTCCTGTACTCAATGGCTGCTTTGAGAGAACCCACTCGCTGATTGGCTGCTGTCCAACTGTAGCCATGAAACCCATGCACTGATTGGCTGTTGCATCTCGTTTGTTAATCCTGTACTGTAAACTGCTCTTGAGTTCACTTTTCAAAGTTCGTGAGTCCTAGTTTATTGTGCCCAATTACATAGTCCTCACCTGCAAGGGCACCATATGTGACATTCGCCTGCTTTATTTCTTCATTGATTGTCCTCGGTGTCGACATAAAGCATTGCTATACTGGCTGAAAAATAGGGGTGGAAGTTCAACAATGACTACTTTAAATGATGTAGCCGACAAGTGCACATTTGCATTTCACAGTTCTTTACTTTCACTGTTCATAACCCCCCCCCCCCTCCCCTCCGTCCCAATAATACACAGTTATATGGCCAGTACACTATTCTTTAACTTTCAATAAGTCTCATTAATAAGTTGCAAGCAAACATCAACATACTGCTACAATAGTTTACTGTTGAGTATCTACGAGCAGTAAAAACCTAACCACACAGTTCACTGTTCTTGTAGAATAATACGGTATGTACTGAACAGACACTGTCATTGTTTTAACACACAGCCTATTTGTGTTACACTTATTTCACAGTTAAGTTGATGCGTTGCTGTTCATCTAACCAATACAGGTTCCTCGTCTGAAACGCGGTTGTGAACTGACTGTCTCGGGACCAAAAATCGGTCCTTTATAATTCATCACAGTAATAGGTATTGAAACTATACATTGTTTGCTGTTTAATTTACAGAAATTACAATTAAAACATAACTCATTAAATTAACTGCATACATCGAAAAATTGGTTCTTTTTTAACAGTGTATTATATCATGAGGGTTAAGCCAAATTATTTTTTTAAATGACAAAATTAACAGATATAGTTACGCAAACAATCCTTTTGACAATACTGGTAATTACTTTGGAATTAATTAAGGGCTGGCTTTGCTGACATGTTTTTGAATAGAGCCACATAAATACTTAAAGAATGCTAATAGTTGTTCCACCAAATGATTATAATTATTATAGAATTTATATTTCTTTATAAGTCAACAATAGAATTTAAGTTATAAAACAGTTACTGATTTCACCCTATAACAAAAGATATTAACTAGGTATAGTCAAAATGAATTAGGAAATTCATGACATACAAAAAAACTATGCACAAAACTAGATCTGGTGTTATATTCTTTAAAACTGAGGGCCAGCCTTTTTCTTTTGTGAAAATGCAGATTATACTCATGTATGTTAAGCGATAATTAGTCAAAAATGATGAAAAAAACAAAAAAAAAATATGAATGTAAGGTGTCAGATGGCGAAACAGGAGAGGAAGTAAAAATATCCCTGCTTGCTTCATAACACACTGAGTATTAGTACATAATTAGAGGGTTAGTAAAGAATCTCGTACTCCAAGCTACAGAATTTAACCAGGTTGTCAGAGAGTTGGGTGAAGCAAGTGACTTCTGAATAACTGGAAGAATGTAACCTGTCAGTTGCTTCAACAAAGGCAATATGTAGATATTCAGCCTACGAGCTTGTGTCTGTATATGTGCGGATGGATATGTGTGTGTGTGCGTGAGTGTATACCTGTCCCTTTTTCCCCCCAAGGTAAGCCTTTCCGCTCCCGGAATTGGAATGACTCCTTACCCTCTCCCTTAAAACCCACATCCTTTCATCTTTCCCTCTCCTACCCTCTTTCCTGATGAAGCAACCGTGGGTTGCGAAAGCTTGAAATTTGTGTGTGTGTGTTTGTGTTTGTTATTGTTTCTATCAACGTACCAACGCTTTCATTTGGTATGTTACAGAATCTTTGTTTTTAGATATATTTTTCCCACGTGGAATGTTTCCCTCTATTGTATGATTGTTCTTTAGGTGACATTCTTAATGTGAATATCAACTTCTAATCATTCCTAGTTAATCGATATCTCATTACTTTGTTTGTGTTGGCTTCAGTACATGACTGAATGTGTTTTACCTTCTGTTTGGTATTATGGGTGTTGTTAATGTTATTGTACAAAATATAATTCTGGAAGCATGTTGTGTGTATCATTTGTAGCTTGTTGGCAATTTGACTGAAGTAAAAATAATAATAATAATAATAATAATAATATGCCTCTGTGGGCAGCAGTAATAACAAACTTTCATTAATGGCAGATAGTTTCTGCTAGAGTGAAGAGTATGGTTTAGCATATCTTTGGCAGTGGCTTATGTTGGGTATCAGAGACACAACTCCTCCTAAAAAAGACTACAAACTCTAAGAAAAGTGTAGAATAACTTATAATTTATTCTTTCTGTATTAGTTTTCTAAGTTGAACTGATAAAATGTTAATTTCTGAGGGTGAATTTCTAATCAGAAATAAATACAATGAAGAAAAGAAAAACTATCACTGTTATTTGTTAACCTTTAACTGATTGTCTCAGATTAATATGATCTGAGTGTTTTGTTATTTTTTTTTTCCCTTCCTAATATTTTACATTTCATGGTAAAAAGACAACTGATCCCATGTAGATTTCTTTGTCATCAGCCTGTCTTATATTTCATTTAAAACCATTGTACATGTATATACACACATGGTTATATGCCAATCTGTGTTTTATGTTGTAGTAAATGTTCATTTTATGAATAAGTGACAATGTGTTTCTCATGTCCTTTAAAGAAAAGTTCAAGTTTCTCACAGATAAGGAAATCATAGCAGAGCTACTATGAACTGATGATGAACAGTCTATGTTTGAGGATAGTTAAGAAGTTGGAGGTGACACTGTTGACATAAATGAACATGTCATGAATTTAGATATGCCACCCTCTTCAATGAATGAATCTTCAAATGTGTTGCCTACTGAAGATCGCCACCTGAGTATTCATGAATACAGGCAGACTGACATGTAGATTTCTTGGATGTCCAGTCGGGTAACTTTATAAGTTCTCATGGAGAACGTGATCCAGGTGGACACCTAAGCATTGCACAAGTCAGAAATATGCCAGGAAAACATCAGATCACATATGGGCAGACTAAATGGCAGCTAGAACAAGTTAGTGGAAGACTGAAAAGCATAACATCATTTTTCATAAGGCAGGAACTTTAGGGATGGTTAAAGCAGAAAAGACTCAGTTTGAAATCTTTTCCTTTTATTCTGAAGAAAAATTAATGGATGGTATTGTTACATATCTTAATGCATACCTTGTAGAAGATTGTGGACAGTTTGTTGAATCTTGAGATGCTCAAGATAGAGACCACGTAGAGATGAATCCTTCTCTGGGTCTTCCGCTAGACACAGTAACTTACAAGGGTTCCCATTTCTGTTTCAAAGATCTGTGGGACATATACGGGCCTGGTGCATTTGTAGTAGCTATGTAGAAGATGCTTTTACGTTGCTATATTTGCTTTGATGGTAAAATCAGTTAAGATGATAGGAAAAATAACAATAATTTAACTACTAGACATGGGTTTATCACACACTGCAAGGGAAATATATGGAGGTGTATAATGCTTGAGACTGTAGAACAATTGATGAACAACTCATTCAGTTTCAAAAAATGTCCTTTCTGACAATATCTACCAAAAAAGTCAAAGAAATACAGCATTGAGGTTTTTGCTTTGGAAGTTTACCAGATGAAAAGAGAGCAACATCTTATCATTCCTATAGCAGGCACTGCCAGTAATGTAACTTGTGTCAGCTGGTACACCAGCATGGCAACTGCAAGAATTCTTTTAAACAAATATTAACCCAAAGTTTTTTGGACATTATGAAAGAATAAACTAGATAACCACCCAGAAATTTTGCCCAATAAACAAAGGAACATCTTCAAACCTGTTTGGATTCACAATAGATGTATCAATGATGTCATATGTTTTGGAGAAATCATGATCTGTTATACTCATCTCCAAGATTCATGGTGAAGGACATTTTGATGATGACACAGGCTCTCAGGGAAACAAAGAAATTATAAAGTTAGGTGGAACAATTAGTTGTGATCATTTATGTATTTATTTATTTAGCAGCTTATGATGTACATCTATGGAGTAAGTCCAAGTACATATTTGCTTTGTCAGTTTTTCAATAAAATACATTACTTTTACTGATTCTAACTATAGTTTTGCTAAGATAACTATTAAATTTTAGCCACAACATTTCTGGAAATTTATATCATAGTTACAAAGTTTTAGATACTGTAAACTGAATGGACTTTATGAGGCATATATAATCTATGTACCTAAATTACAGAACATTTAATTGCAATAATTCTATACTATGGGTCCATCATTTTATATATGTGATATAATACAGTCATATACCACATACATATTCTAGATCCCGTTTTGTTTGCATTTATAAAAAAAATTAACAGCGATACTACTGTAGAAAACAAAATATTTAGATAAAACAATGCTGTTAAGAAGTTAACACATTTTACTTATTCTTTTTCTTTATACCTGTGTACATTTTTTAATGTACTATGCCTGTTTGCTTCAGTTATTTTTGTTTGAAAGAAATTCTCTGATTGAATATAAAGGGGTTTCTAATAGTAGTTGTTTGATTGACTGTTTAAACTTATCCTTTGATTTGGCATTAGTCATGTGTGGTGGTAAAGAGGTGTACGACTTTACTGCCATATAACCACTGCTTCACTCATATTGAGTTGTGTTATGCTGCAGAATTCTTAATTTCTTGGTGTCTCTGGTGAGGTGGTGGTGTACCTCTTCAATTTTGTTGAATTTATCTTTATTATCCCTAGCAAGGAGCAGAATTTTGTATATGTACCAGCTGTAGAAGGTTAGAATCTTATTTTTTTTTTTTAAAAGGCCTGCAACTATCTTATGTTCATTTGTTTCCTATTATTCTAATTGCTCTCTTTTGTAATTTGAATATTGTAATTGCTTCAGTTGAGTGGGCCCAGATTTCTATACCATAGCTCATTATTGCATTGAAGTATGAAAAATATACTATGCGCGCATCATCTTCAGTTATTAGTGGCTTAATTTGCCTCAGCAAAAACAGAACTGCTAAGTTTATTGCTTATATTGGAAATATGATCTTTCCATCCTACACAACTGTCAACGGTGATCCCTAAAAATTTAGTGCTTTCAAGTACCATTACATCTAGCTCTTGCAAATTTGTCAGTTCACTTGTTTTTCTTTTGTTGTTCCTAAATAGGATTGCATTACTTTTCTCATAATTTAGAATTAACCTATTCACTTCAAGCCAGTGGGTGATCATTTCAACTGTTTGATTACTTTTACTTATGGCCTCCTGTAAGTTCGGTCTCACAGTTATGCTTGTTGTGTCATCCGCGAAGAGTATCTATTCACTGTCTATGTTACAAGGTAAATCATTTACGTATATAAGGAAAAGGAGGGGTCCTAGATTACTACCCTGTGGCACCCTATGTTGTATATCTTGTAGTTCTGATAGCTGTTTCCCTTGATTGTGTGACACTTCTACTGCTTGTTTTCTGTTCTGCAGAAATGACTTTATGATATCAAGAGCAGTTCCTCTAATTCCATAATGGTGTAGCTTCATTATTAATATGTGGTGATTGACAAGATCAAAAGCTTTAGATAAGTCACAAAAAACACCAACCGGGATTTGTCCTAGATCTAGGCCTGCAGAGATTATATTAATTAGTTCAAATGCAGCTGACACTGTAGATTTTTCCTTCTGTACAGTACAGTGTTGGCAGAACAAGAACAACATTACCATTAGCAGTGTTTTTTATTGTATTTACTTATTTATTCATTTATTCAATTAACATGTCTACTCTAATTTTATATGTTCTTAACAAAATGAACCACATGCAGTGAAGTTACGAGTCAAGACTTTTTGAGGAATATGTCTATAGACATATTAATCGACTATGTTGGCCAGAGGATGAACACAACAAAAAAATAAAGTTGCACCTGGCAGAGAGACAAGTGGTGCAAGCATACAAGAGAGTGAATATAAGGACCAAATAGCAATGTCTATCAGAAGAAGTTGTCACTTGTGTTGGGACAGTAAATATTTCACAGTATGTGTGATTTGTTGCACACATGTACATAAAAATTACACTTTGGTGATCTACTAGTCAGTGAAGAAGACAAATAGAGGATAAACATATTTTCATGTAATGTTTTAAATATTATACTCCTCTGTCATAAAAAAAAAAGAAATCAATTATTTGGAAATAAGGAATTTGCATGTCAAATAGATTCAACGTGAATTTTTTCATATCAAAATATCACGTGACTACTTATGTTAATATGTATATACTGCTGTTCAGCATGTATACTGATTTCTGTTAAATTTTCAGGTTCATTTTTATGCACTCGCTGTGGACGCTCATACTCAACGAAGAGTAACCTATCCAGACATCAACGATTTGAGTGTGGTGTTGTTCGTCAGTTTGTTTGCTATCTGTGTGATAAAAAGTTCACACACAGCCATAATCTGTCTAGGCATATAACATTTTATCACAAATATTATGACTGAAGCTATCAAGAAGCTAATGGAGGAAGAGATTAACAAGACAACCAATCACATGATCAGTAAACATAAATTAAAAAACATTGAACACTTCAAATTTCTGGGTGCAGTGATAGGGGAAGAAAATCAGACAAGTAGATGTGAAAATGAGACTGTAAATGATAATATAGTCTACTACTCAACATATAAACTTCTAGGGCCTAATCTACTGATAAGGAATACCAAAATGAAGCTGTACAACACAGTCATCAGACCAGTCCTAACCTATGGAGCAGAAACATGGAGAAGAACACCAGCAATGAGTTTTTTTTAGGAAAAAATGTATTTATAGGTACACAAAATTGAGATTTCATGACATAGTTTTGTGGGAAGAGAGGTTCAGATAGACTGCAGCAGCAAGGTTCTTTGGGAAATGTGGCAGGTCTTTTGGGAGAGAAGGGTACATAATTGTAGTAGGGTAAGTGGTTGATATAGAACGTATGTTATTAGCATCCATTAAAAAAAAGAAAAGAAAAAGAAAATAGGAGCTTGGACATACTGAATGGTATTATTCCAGAGCTGGGTTCCTGCTATTGAATGGGATCTAGAGGAGGTTCAGGAAGATCATTAAAATAGGGTAGGTAATAAGAGAACTGTCTACATTGGTCATACAGTAAGAGAGAAAGTGTGTGGAAATTACTGAGCCTGCTTGCAACGACAGAATAGCTGTGCATATGATGGTGAAATACGATCATAAAGTTGAATGTCACAGAAATGTCATATACAGGCATTCATCATCAGCTCTGAGTGTCCGCGGCTCGTGGTCTTGCGGCAGCGTTCTCACTTCCCCCGCACGGGGTCCCGGGTTCGATTCCCAGCGGGGTCAGGTATTTTCTCTGCCTCAAGATGACTGGGTGTTGTGTGTCTTTCATCATCATTTCATCCTCATTCACTCGCAAGTCGCCGTAGTGGCGTTAAAGAACTTGTGGAGCGGCTGCCGATCCGCCCCGCGAGGCGTCTCCCAGCCACCAATGCCACACGCTCATTATTATCAACTCTGAGTGACGAGCTTTCCTTATTGAGACCTCAGTTGTAACATTGCAGTTTTGTGTGAGACCCTGTTGGCAAAATGTCAGATATGTGTAAAACCATTCCCTTGCATTGTGTTACAGATTCTAACTGTTAAGTTCAGCAAGGAAAGAAAGAACAAAGTCTACAATCTCAAGATTTTGCTAAAATCTAAAAAGTTTGTGATAGTCACCTCTTATCTATCCATGCCTGTCTGGTATGTCTATGAAATCAGATGTTATGCTACATTGCTTGCAAGAGCATGGTTGGTATTTGTCTAGTAGGTTGTCTGATGTTAAATAGTTAGCAAGCTGATTGTAGAGTACTCCCTCTTGAATTTTCTTGTGGGTTTTTGTTAAGGGTAATGTGCTCAGTTCACCAGTCCCTAATGCACAAACACTTATGGCATGAATACAAGTTGGTGGAGGGGCGGTGACAGAAGAGATATTGGCAAAGACATGGAAAAAAAACTTGTTACAGTTCTCCTTCTTTATTTATTCGTTCCCTGCCCTCGGTGTTGATGTACTGGCTGAAAAGATTCGGGGCGGAAGTGCAGTACTGTCTACTGTAAATGATGTAGCCGACAGATACACATTTGTGTTTTACAGTTGTTTACTTTCACTTTTCACAACCCCCAATATACACATTTAATGTGGCCAGTGCACTGTTGTTTAACTTTTGATAAGCCTCATTAATAGTCTTCAGGCAAACATCCACATACTGCTACAATAGTTTACTGCTGAATATCTATGAGCAGTAAAAATGTAACCACAGAGTTCACAGTTCTTGAATAATAAAAAGGTACATATGAAGCAGACACTGTCAATGTTTCAACACACAGCCTAATTGTGCAACACTTATTTCACAGTTAAGTTGAAGCATTGTTGTTCTAACCAACACAGGTTTCTCATCTGGAACTTGGCTGTGGACTGACTGTCTTGGGACCAAAAATTGAGCACTTAAATATCCTCACAGGTGCTGAAACTACACACTGTTTGATGTATAATTTACGGAAGTCAATTAAAACTTGACTAATTTAATTAACTGAATACATGGAAAAATTTGTTCCTTTTAACAGTTTCTTCAACTACATGGGTTAAGTTGAATTATTTGTTTAAACCATTAAATTAACATATATAGTTATGCAAACAATGCTTGTGACAAACCTATTAATTACTTTTGAATTAATTAAGAGCTGACTTTGCTAAAATGTTTTCGAATAGAGCCAAATAGATCCTTTAAGAATACTATTAGTTGTTCCTCCAAATGTTTATAAGTAGTACAGAATTTATATTTGTTTATACGTCAACAATACAATTTAAGTTACGAAACTATTACTGGTTTCACCCTATAATGAAAGATTAGTAATAGTCTATAGACTGGTAATAGTCTATAGACCAGTAATAGTCAAAATAAATTAGAAAACCAATTACATACATAAAACTAACCACAAAATTAGAGCTGGTGTTATATTCTTTAAAACTGAGGGCCAACCTTTCTCTTTTATGAAAATGCAGATTATACTCACATATGTTAATGGTAATTACGTAAAAGAGAAAAAATGAATTTAAAGAGGCAGATAGCAAAACAAGAGCGGAATTAAAATTATCCCAGCTTGCTTCGCGACGAACTGAGTATCAGTAATAAAAGGAGAACATGTAAAAATGTATCCATAAAGACTTCACTAGTTAAGCTACCATTTGCAACAAGTCATATAGTTGTGTTGTTGTTTGTTGCTTTTGTGGTCTTCAGTCCTGAGACTGGTTTGATGCAGCTCTCCATGCTACTCTATCCTGTGCAAGCTTCTTCATCTCCCAGTACCTACTGCAGCCTACATCCTTCTGAATCTGCTTAGTGTATTCATCTCTTGGTCTCCCTCTACGATTTTTACCCTCCACGCTGCCCTCTAATACTAGATTGATGATCCCTCGATGTCTCAGAACATGTCCTACCAACCGATCCCTTCTTCTAGTCAAGTTGTGCCACAAGCTCCTCTTCTCCCCAATTCTATTCAATACCTCCTTGTTAGTTATGTGATCTACCCATCTAATCTTAAGCATTCTTCTGTAGCACCACATTTCGAAAGCTTCTATTCTCTTCTTGTCTAAATTGTTTATCATCCACGTTTCACTTCCATACATGGCTACACTCCATACAAATACTTTCAGAAATGACTTCCTGACATTTAAATGTATACTCAATGTTAAATTTTTCGTCTTCAGAAACTCTTTCCTTGCCATTGCCAGTCTGCATTTTATATCCTCTCCACTTCGACCATCATTAGTTATTTTGCCCCCCAAATAGCAAAACTCTTTTACTACTTTAAGTGTCTCATTTCCTAATCTAATTCCCTCAGCATCACCCAACTTAATTCAACTACATTCCATTATCCTTGTTTTGCTTTTGTTGATGTTCATCTTATATCCTCTTTTCAAGACACTGTCCATTCCGTTCAACTGCTCTTCCAAGACCTTTCCTGTCTCTGACAGAATTACAATGTCATCAGCGAACCTCAAAGTTTTTATTTCTTCTTCTTGGATTTTAATGCCTACTCCGAATTTTTCTTTTGTTTCCTTTACTGCTTGCTCAGTATACAGATTGAATAACATCGGGGAGAGGCTACAACCCTGTCTCACTCCCTTCTCAACCACTGCTTCCCTTTCATGCCCCTCGACTCTTATAACTGCCATGTGGTTTCTGTACAAATTGTAAATAGCCTTTCACTCCCTGTATTTTACCCCTGCCACCTTCAGAATTTGAATGAGAGTATTCCAGTTAACATTGTCAAAAGCTTTCTCTAAGTCTACAAATGCTAGAAATGTAGGTTTGCCTTTCCTTAATCTTTCTTCTAAGATAAGTCGTAGGGTCAGTATTGCCTCACGTGTTCCAACATTTCTACGGAATCCAAACTGATCTTCCCCGAGGTCGGCTTCTATCAGTTTTTCCATTCGTCTGTAAAGAATTCACGCTAGTACTTTGCAGCTGTGACTTATTAAACTGATAGTTCAGTAATTTTCACATCTGTCAACACTTGCTTTCTTTGGGATTGGAATTATTGTATTCTTCTTGAAGTCTGAGGGTATTTCGCCTATCTCATACGTCTTGTTCACCAAATGGTAGAGTTTTGTCTGGACTGGCTCTCCCAAGGCTGTCAGTAGTTCTAATGGAATGTTGTCTACTCCAGGGGCCTTGTTTCAACTCAGGTCTTTCAGTGCTCTGTCAAACTCTTCACGCAGTATCATATCTCCCATTTCATCTTCATGTACATCCTCTTCCATTTCCATAATATTGTCCTTAAGTACATCGCCCTTGTATGGACCCTCTATATACTCCTTCCACCTTTCTGCTTTCCCTTCTTTGCTTAGAACTGGGTTTCCATCTGAGCTCTTGATATTCATACTAGTGGTTCTCTTTTCTCCAAAGGCCTCTTTAATTTTCCTGAAGGCAGTATCTATCTTACCCCTAGTGAGATAAGCCTCTACATCCTTACATTTGTCCTCTAGCCATCCCTGCTTAGCCATTTTGCACTTCCTGTCGATCTCATTTTTGAGACGTTTGTATTCCTTTTTGCCTGCTTCATTTACTGCATTTTTATATTTTATCCTTTCATAAATTAAATTCAATATTTCTTCTGTTACCCAAGGGTTTCTACTAGCCCTCGTCTTTTTACCTATTTGATCCTCTGCTGCCTTCACTATTTCATGCTTCAAAGCTACCCATTCTTCTTCTACTGTATTTCTTTTCCCCATTCCTGTCAATTGTTCCCTTATACCAGGCTGTTCCAGCTCGTCGGCTCCGTTGTGAGCCGCGGATCGCTCCCTGCTCCAGGGAGGCGTGCCGCTCGCTGTGACCATTCAAGTGGGCCGGCAGGTGGCATGGCTGGCTGAGGCAGGCGGCAAGGCAAGCGTTTTGATGTGCCAGCTGCTTCTTACAAGATTGACAATGCTACACCAGGAAATATGATGTTCAGGAAATAAATAAGAAACAACTGTTTTACAAGAAATTGCATACTAAATTTATTGGGTCTCTGTAGCTTGACATTTTCTTTTCATTACAAGATCGGAAGTATCAGGCATCAAAGTGTTTGCAGCGTTAATGCGGAGGATGGCCTTCATTGTTCCATCCTGAAGAAACGATTGTTCCTTACATTTTACTCTTTTCATTGCTGGGGAAAGCTGCTCACAACAATACATAGATCCAAACATGCACATAATCTGAGCGGCATTGTTGTGAAGTTTGGGAAATGTTTTTTGCTATAATGAACGATACCATCATGACAAATCCAACATGTTGTAGTACCTCTCTTTCAACAAAGTTGAATTTTGCAAATCAATCATCTCCAATTGAAGTGACGATGACAAGTCATCGGGGAAACTGAAAAAGGAGTGCTGAACACCTTAAGTTACATTTTCAAGCTAGTGATGTCTCGGAATCGTGTTTCAAACGACGTGATGAGCTGGTTTAACTTTCCTTGTTAATCACCGAAAGTAGTACCTTCAGGTAGTTTTAAAGAAGCAAGGCGATTGAAGAACGGTAAATGTCCATTACTCATCTGCCTCTCAAATAAACGTAACTTTTCCATGAACGCTTTGATCTGGTCGTGCATGTCAACGATTAGCCGCCCTTTGCCCTGCAATGACAGATTTAAATTATTCAGAAGCATAGTTATGTCAGCTAGGAACGCCAGGTCTTTCAGACAACGGATTTCTTCCCCTTTCATTTCGAGAAAAAGGGATATTTCCTCACGAATGCAAAGAAAATATCAAGAAATTTTCCCTGACTCAGACAACAAACTGTACTGTGGTAAGATATATCCCCATACTCCGCTTCCGTATCTTTCAGGAATCCTTTGAATTGGCGATGATTCATACCGTGACGCCGCACAAAATTCACACACTTCACGACGTCTTTCATTACGCCACCTAGCTCTACTGTTCCAGCACACAGTGCCTCTTGATGAATAAAACAATGAAGAGTCAAAATGTCTTTCCCGAATTCGTCCCTGAGTTTATTTTTCAAACGAGAAGCAAAACCTTGGTGACGCCCGACCATTTGTGGTTCGCCGTCTGTCGCTACAGAATGGAGCTTATCCCACGGCAAATTCAAATTGTCCACTGATTCACAAACAGCTTCAAAAATGTCATGTCCTGTTGCGGTGTAATCGAGTGGTACCACATCCAAGAGTTCTTCAGTTACTTGCAGCTCCATGTCGACACCACGCACAAAGACTGCAAGCTGAGCACAGTCCGATATGTCGGTGCTTTCGTCAAGCACTAGCAAAAATGCAACAAAGCTCTCCGCCATTTTCCCAAGCTGTGTCTCTACATCCGCTGTCATGTTCAGGATTCGATGAGACATTGTTTGCTTTGACAGGCCTGCACCTCCCTTGTAAACAAACATTCTGCAACTGCTACCATGCACGATTTTATGAGTGATCCCACCGAAAACGGCTTGCCACTCGTCGCAATGAAGTGAGCCACCCTGTAGCTTGCTCGGATTGCAGATTCAGTAGTGGTTTCTCCGCTTTCATTCACCTGAAAATTATAAAATCATTACAGAACACGAACTATGTTGCATGTTTTGATACCCTCCGTATTACGAAACCGTTTTTAAACTTACGTCTCCTGGTATGTCATTCTTAAGCCTGGTTCAAATGGCTCTGAGCACTATGGGACTTAACATCTGAGGTCATCAGTCCCCTAGAACTTAAAACTACTTAAACCTAACTAACCTAAGGACATCACACACATCCATGCCCGAGGCAGGATTCGAACCTGCGACCGTAGCGGTCGCGCGGTTCCAGACTGTAGCACCTAGAACCGCTCGGCCACACCGGCCGGCCCCTCTTAAGCCTGGCTACCAGTTCTCTGCATGCAACGCCTTCTACCTAATTGTAGTGCGCTGCGTGAACACGTGTATAAAGTCGTTGTATATTGTACCTCTTCGCAGATTTAAATACTTGAAGACGATACAAGACACTGCAGACGACCATCCCTCTCAATGAATAGAAAGGTACCCTCCAATAGAGGTACAGGGCTCCCGCGGCTAGTCATAGCTGTCATCGAACATGGATTATTGCGTCAGTTGCGGCTACATGCGGCCAGGGGGCAGTGAGTTTGCTTTCCCCCTCCACGCAGGCTCCGAGCTGCCGCAGTGAGTGCTCCGGAGCGCTCCGGCTCCCTGGAGCTCGGTTGGAATAGCCTGCCTTATGCTCTCCCTGAAACCCTGTACAACCTCTGGTTCTTTCAGTTTATCCAGGTCCCATCTTCTTAAATTCCCACCTTTTTCCTTTTTCTTCAGTTTTAATCTACTGTTCATAACCAATAGATTGTGGTCAGATTCCACACCTGCCCCTGGAAATGTCTTACAATTTAAAACCTGGTTCCTAAATCTCTGTCTTACTATTATATAATCTATCTGATACCTTTTAGTATCTCCAGGGTTCTTCCATGTATACAACCTTCTTTCATGATTCTTGAGCCAAGTGTTAGCTATGATTAAGTTATGCTATGTGCAAAATTCTACCAGGCGGCTTCCTCTTTCATTTCTTAGCCCCAAACCATATTCACCTACTATGTTTCCTTCTCTCCCTTTCCCTACTCTCGAATTCCAGTCATCCATGACTATTAAATCTATTAAATTTTCGTCTCCCTTCACTACCTGAATAATTTCTTTTATCTCATCCTACATTTCATCAATTTCTTTGTCATCTGCAGAGCTAGTTGGCATATAAACTTGTACAACTGTAGTAGGCGTGGGCTTCGTGTCTATCTTGGCCACAATAATGCGTTCACTATGCTGTTTGTAGTAGCTTACCCATACTCCTATTTTCCTATTCATTATTAAACCTACTCCTGCATTACCCCTATTTGATTTTGTATTTATAACCCTGTATTCACCTGACCAAAAGTCTTGTTCCTCCTGCCACCGAACTTCACCGATTCCCACTATATCTAACTATCCATTTCCCTTTTTAAATTTTCTAACCTAGCTGCCCGATAAAGGGACCTGACATTCCACGCTCCGATCTGTAGAACGCCAGTTTGCTTTCTCCTGATGACGTCCTCTTGAGTAGTCGCCGCCTGGAGATCTGAATGGGGGACTATTTTATCTCTGGAATATTTTACTCAAGAGGACGCCATCATAATTTAATCATAGAGTAAAGCTGCATGCCCTTGGGAAAAAATTGTGGCTGTAGTTTCCCCTTGCTTTCAGCCATTCGCAGTACCAGAACATCAAGGCCATTTTGGTTAGTGTTACAAGGCCAGATCAGTCAATCATCCAGACTGTTGCCCCTGCAACTACTGGAAAGGCTGCTGCCCCTCTTCAGGAACCACACGTATGTCTGGCCTCTCGACAGATACCCCTCCGTTATGGTTGCACCTACGGTACAGCTGTCTGTATCGTTGAGGCACACAAGCCTCCCCACCAACGGCAAGGTCCGTGGTTCATGGGGGGGCATATAGTTGTATCTAGTATAATTCCTTAAAAAATAAATTTTTGTAGTCAGGGAAAGACTTTATGCTTATCCTGTATTTTCTAAGGCATTGGACAGTGCTGAAAGAATACAAATAGGGTGGAAAAGAGGGTGCTGTGGAAGCACCCTTCTTGGATAGCGGTTTAAATAGTCCCCGTTTCCAGACCACAATTTGTAGTCAAAAGGATGGGTGAAGACATCAGCTGTTTTCAGTATGGATCAATAATAAGCTTGATCATTTGAACTATGATGCCATTGTGTTTAGTGGATGCTGATGGTGTGATACATACGGTGGAGTTCTTGATGTTATTAACAATAAAATGCTTAAGACAGAATTTTTCATGGCTGCCATTAGTAACCCCGGTGAAATAGGCTTGAAGTAATTGTTATGCTTGCGCTTCAGGATGTTCTTTGGTAAGTAAAGTATTGGTCTTGTTCCTCAGGTGGGACAGTGCTTTTACTTTGCCTGTTTGTGGACTACACAGATTTTTCCATAGGACACCTAGTCTTTGTCTGTTAGCGTATGGGTATGGCCGAGCAGGCTTACTGTTACATTGCTCATCCATGTATGTGAGTTCTATCACATCCTTTCAGTTCCAACCTTGTTATGTAGAAGAGTGCAAAAACTAATGCACTCTTAGGCACCCTAACCATTGGTACCGTACCTACACATTTTTCATTACTTATCATTATTCATTATTTCATCGACATATCATTATGCCTTACATCCTTGCTTCAGTACTTTACCTCATTACTCCATTAACTAAGAAATAAACACCTGCCTTGCTCCTCATTTAAAATAATTAATCTATCATGGGATTAATCTAATCACAGGATAGTGATATGCACATATACAGATTGCATTAGTGTCGCATAAGCAAGGTATAAAAGGGCAGTGCATTGGCAGAGTTGTCATTTGTACTTAGATGCTTCATTTGAAAAGGTTTCTGATGTGATTGTGAATGCACAACGAGAATTAACAGACTTTCAGTGCGGAATGATAGTTGAAGTTATATGCATGAGAAATTCCATTTTGGAAATAGTTAGGGAATCAGTATTCTGAGATCCACAGTGTCAATAGTATGCTGAGAATACCAAATTTCACGCATTACCTTGCACCATTCAATGCAGTGGCCGACAGCCTTCATTTAACAACTGATAGCAGCAGCATTTGCATAAGATTGTCAGTGCTAACAGGCAACCAATGCTGTGGGAAATAATCACAGAAATCAATGTGGGATGACCACTATGCAGAGCTTCTTGAAATATCTTCAGTGCTGAACTTAAGTAAACACACAGAAACAATAAAAATATGAAGAACCTTCAACCATCAAAACATTGAATACTGTAACACTTTACTATAGAAGGAAACATGGACTGAAATATACAGATGCGAAAACACAGATGAGAAGTTCAGCATGCTTATGGATATATTTACACATTATTTTAACATGTCATTTCTAGCTAAAAATCAGAAAATCAAGTGTAGTAGGCTTAAAGGAAAAAATTGCTGGCTGACAACAGGTATAAAAAAGTCATGTGCTGAAAAATGAAAATTATATGAAATCTCCAAGTCTTTCATAGTATCCAATGAAGTCCTCGCATATTCCAAGAATTATAAAATGATACTTAAAAAAGTGATCAAAGAGATTAAGTAATGGCAAATGACTGCTATATAAATAAACCCAATAACAAAATGAAAGCTGTATGGAGTGTAGTAAACAGCAAACTGACAATGTTTCTCCTCAAAATTCCAATATTAAATTGAGTTGTAATGGCAAAGAAATTAATGATCCTAAAGATTATTAAAAATGTGGAGATCTCATTATTGAACCATTATATCATCTTTGTAATGGTTCCTTTCAAACTGGAATTTTCCCATTGTGCTTAAAAACAGCTAAGCTCAAACCATTATTCAAAAAAGCATGAAGTGGCTAACTACAGACCCATTGCTCTACTATCTGTATTATCAAAAAACATAGTAAAAAATTTTCAAAGAAGAGTAGTAGATTTTCTGGAAGAGCACAAAATACTATCCAAAGCACAACATGGTTTCAGGAAAGGCCGATCAACTGGTACAGCAATTTTTGAACTATTAAGTGAAGTACTTCATAAACTATATAATGGTGAAAATGTCATTGGAATATGTTTAGGTCTCTCTAAGGCTTTTGATATTATAGATCACACAAAACTATTGCCTAACCTTGACAACATGGGGATTACAGGAACATATAACAACTAGATAAACTCATACCTAAGCGGTCTAAAACAAGTGCAACATCAAAAATTTCATCTAACTCTCTCAACACTATTCTAACTATGAAATCATTAAATATGGAGTGCTACAGGGTTAAGTTCTGTGACCTCTTCTATTTCTGTTATATGTGAATAACCCAAAAAAATTCTGCGAGAACATCCAGTTTGCTGGCAATACAAGTGTGCTAGTGAGTGGGAAAGAAATGGAAATGCTTCAGAAGTCTACAACAGAGACACTGAGCAATATTGAAAACTGGTTCAGCCACAACAAATTGGTAATAAAGTAAGACAGTGGCACTACATTTCTATAATGTGAAAAAAGCTGAGCAAACTGTTGAGATTCAGATATATGACAAAGACCTTCAGAAGGCAGACAACATTAAGTTATTGGGAGTATGGCTCCAAGATAATCTTAAATAGGGGACACATATTGAAAAAGTCTGTAAGAAATTAAGCACTACATGCTACATAATGAGAATAGAAGGGATTGCCTGGTAGGGCATATTCTGAGGCATCAAGGGATCACCAATTTAGTATTGGAGGGCAGCGTGGAGGGTAAAAATCGCAGAGGGTGACCAAGAGATGAATACACTAAACAGATTCTGAAGGATATAGGTTGCAGTAGGTAATGGGAGTTGAAGAACCTTGCACGCGATAGAGTAGCATGGAGAGCTGCATCAAACCAGTCTCTGGACTGAAGACCACAACAACAACAACATACTCACAACTGAAATGTGGAATTATTGTCTGGGGTAACTCTCCTCTTAGCCAAAAGTGCTTTAGGCTACAAAAAAGAATCATAAGAATAATGGAAGGTGTAAAATGGAACAAATCCTGTAGGCTACCCTTTAAAAAGCTAGAACTCCTCCCACTTCCATGTATATATGTGTATGAGAAAGCCGTGTTTGTGAAAAATATTCAATGGAAAATCCCACACACTTCCAGAAAAATGAAAACATCCACTCCTATAACACCAGGCAAAAAGGAAACTTCCATTTAGAGCCCACCAACACCAACCTGAATGAAAAAGGAACCCTGTATTATGGGAAAGTTATTTATAATAAATTTCCCCCATAAATTAAATCATTAAATGACCTGGCAAATTTCAAGTCGACTGCTAAGGCATATTTGACTCGTCACTACTTCTATAGCCTGCACGAGTTCCTTCAGGAAGTTCATTAACGATTTGTGTCTTTGCCTTAGTGATGTATCATATAAATGTTACTAGAACTTTTTTTATTTACCATGTAAATGTTGCTGTAACAAATATTAATCTGCCAGTACAGTACATGCTCTTTCTGATTTAAAATATCTACTCTTTACTTTTGTACAATATTTGCTCTGTATATTGTAACTCAGTGATCATTTAATGTAGAAGTAATGAAATTAATGCAAATTTAATATTATTTTTTGTTATACATTGACTTGTCCTACATCAGAATGTACTATTTGTTTACTGTATGATTACCAGGACCAATAAAACTCTACTCTACTCTACTCTGATCTACTCAATGAGTGTACCCATTAGGACAGCGTGGCGAAATTTGGCATTAATGGGCTGTGACAGCATATGATGGACATGAGTGCCTTTAGTAACTGCACAACATTGACAGCGCCTCTCCTGGGCTTGTGACCATATCAGTTGCTCCCTAGACGGCTGGTCCAATGAGTCACAATTTCAGTTGGTAAGAGCTGATGGTAGGCAGTGTGGCACAGACCCCACAAAGCCATGGACCCAAGTCATCAACAAGGCACTGTGCAAATTGGTGGTGGTTCCATAATGCTGTGGGCTGTGTTTACATGGAATGGACTGGGTCCCCTAGTACAATTGAACCAATCATTGACTGGAAATGGTTATGTTCAGCTTCTTGGAGATCATTTGCAGCGATTCATAGACTTCATGTTGCAAACAATGATGAAATTTGTATGGCCAAAAATGTGCTATGTCACTGGGCCACAATTGTTTGCAATTGGTTTGAAGAACATTCTGGACAATTCGAGTGAGGGGATTTTGCCTCCCAGATTGCCAGACATGAATCCCAGTGAACACTTATGGGACATAATTGAGAGGTCAGTTCGTGCACAAAATCCTGCACTGGCACAGCATTACTTTGAACTGAGGCCTGAAGAGCAATGCAAATAGCAGCCTTGCTTCTACATTCCGCACACATTACTGTAGGCAACTTCACTGTAACTTTGCTCCATTTTACTGATATATGAAGAGCTATAACACAACACATTTCACTAGAGATGAACTTTTCAATAAATGATTGCACTCAGCACAAAACTTCAAAATGTTGCCACAAATAGTACTAAACCATGTATTCACAATCTTTCTTTAATTCTGCTGCTGCATAAAATCCTACTGACTCCATATGTTAGCCCATTACTTTACATTTTAAATATAAGGGGCAGTCAATTGAAAATGAAACAAATGGAAAAAATAAGTACACTGTTTATTATTTCAGAATGGGCCTACATATTACCAATTTTGTTTTGACTATGCTGCAGAAGTTTCACTGGGAAGCCCTTACACATCCTCCATGCAGTCCTGATCTCTCCCCATGCAATTTCTCTTTTTTTTAGAGCTCCAAGGAAAGATATTCATGATCATCGATTTGGTTGAGATGGAGAGTACACATCTGTTTGCAGTCTTGGTACCATAGGCAACCACAGTCAGTTTTCCATGAAGGCATTAACCACTTTTTCTCTCACTAGGATAAATGTATTAACAATTACTGCAATTGCTTTTAAAATAACAAACAGTTCACTTACTTTTTTCCCCATCTGTCTCAGTTTTCAGATACTTTCACATTTTTCTTTTTTCACAATATTCTATTTCAGATTTACATTACCTTTTGGCTGAAAGAAGTTTATTATTGACAAACTGCCTATTGGCTTCTGTCTCGGGTTCTTCGGCCGACGTTCATCTAATGATTTTTCTGACGTTTCGCCAGCACGAGTGGCTGGCATTGTCAAAGCTTCACCCTCCGTTGCCGATGGTGAACTGGAGGCGAGCTCGCGGCCACAGACTATATGTACCTGGCGCGCCAACGTCTGAGGGCTTCTCCGCGGTCATTTCCGGTGCGGTTCTCCTCTTGCTACCTGCGACGGTCGTTCGCTGCAGTACGGGAAGCCAGGATCCGTTTACCTTAAGGCTTTCCTCTTTCTTGTTGAAACTGTTCGCGTGTTTTTGGATTTCTACAGCTTCTCTGAACAAGCGCGTGTGATAGTGCTTCTCTACAGCCAGAACTTCCGTTTCGGCGAATTTTATTATGTGGTCGGTCTCATTCAGTGCGTGCTCTGCCACGGCCGATTTCTCCACCTGCCCCAACCTGCAATGTCGCTTATGCTCTTTGATCCTGGTGTTAATGGATTGTCCAGTCATTCCGACATAAACTTTTCCGCATGTGCAAGGTATACGGTATTTTCCCAACATTGCAAGTGGGTCTCTTTTCTCCTTCACCGATCTAAGACACTCTTTGATCTTCCGTGTCGGTTTGAAAATCATCTTTACACCGTGTTTACGCAATATACGGCCGATTCTGTCTGTCACTCTGGGAATGTATGGCAGAAAGGCCACATAATAAAATTCGCCGACACGGAAGTTCTGGCTGTAGAGAAGCACTATCGCACGCGCTTGTTCAGAGAAGCTGTAGAAATCCAAAAACACGCGAACAGTTTCAACAAGAAAGAGGAAAGCCTTAAGGTAAACGGATCCTGGCTTCCCGTACTGCAGCGAACGACCGTCGCAGGTAGCAAGAGGAGAACCGCACCGAAAATGACCGCGGAGAAGCCCTCGGACGTTGGCGCGCCAGGTACATATAGTCTGCGGCCGCGAGCTCGCCTCCAGTTCACCACCGGCAATGGAGGGTGAAGCTATGACAATGCCAGGCACTCGTGCTGGCGAAACGTCAGAAAAATCATTAGGTGAACGTCGCCCGAAGAACCCGAGACAGAAGCCAATAGGCAGTTTGTCAACAAGTGGCCACGAAAGCCTTAACAAGTTTATTATTATTGAAACAAAATCTCAGCATTGTTACTATACTCAAAAAAAGATAAATCATAAAATTTTGTCAAATATGTTACGAAATACTTTACTAAAATACTTTACTTCTATGAACACTACCTAGAACAGATAGTTAGGAACCCCACTCATGATGGAAACATATTCGATCTAATGGCAACAAATAAACCTGACATCTTAGAGGGTGTCCTTATCGAAACTGGTGTCAGTGACTATGACGTGGCTGTGGCAACAATGATTATCAAAGTACAAAGGACAGCTAAAACAAGCAGAAAGATATATACACTCAGTGACCTAGATAAAAAATCATTAGTGTCATATCTCAATGAGGAACTTGAAACTTTCAGCACAAGTCAGGAACATGTAAAGGAACTCTGGATCAAGTTTAAATAAGACCACACACTAGATAGATATGTACTCAGTAGAACAGCTCATAATGGGAGGGAATGTCCATAGTGCACAGTCACTGTAAAGAAACTTCTAAAAAAAACAGTGATTACTTTGTAATAGGTGCAAAACAAATTGTAGGGCTATTGATAGAGATGCTGAATGTAACATGTTTGGCTGTCAAGAGAGCAATGCATGATATCTTCAATGACTACTGTAGCAGATTATTGTCAAATGACATTTCACAAAATCCAAAGAAAATGTGGTCGTATGTAAAGGCTGTTAGTGGCACCAAAGTTAGTGTCTACTTCCTAGAGAATGAGACATGAACTGAAATTGGGGGTAGCAAAGCAAAAGCTGAAATGCTTAACTTCATTTTCAGATCTTTCTTTGCAAAGGAAAACCCCAGAGAATTGCCCCAGTTTAATCCGTCTACCACTAAAGGCATGACTGAAATAAGTATTAGTGCCAGTGATGTTGACAAACACCTGAAATCATTCAAAATTCAACAAAGCTCCAGGCCCTGATGGGATCCCTGTCAGATTCTTTAATGAATTTGTGACTGAGTCAGACCCTCTTCTAACTATATCCCTCAAACAAAAAACCGTGCCCAGTTCTTGGAAAAAGGCGCAGGTCACACCCATCTACAGGGAGGGTAGTATAAGTAATCCACAAAACTACTGTCCTCTATCTTTGACATTGATTTAGTGTAGAATCTTAGAACATATTCTAAGCTCAAACATAATGAGATATCTTGAACAGAATGACCTCCTCAATGCCAATTAGCATGGATTTTGAAAACAAACTCACATTTGTCTCGCATAATAGACTGAAAGCTTTGGATCAAGGTAACCAGGTAGATGCAGTGTTTCTTGATTTCTGAAAAGCATTTGCTTCTGCAGGCTAGGTGATTCCATTTGTCCTCTTTTTCTGAGTCACTTAATCTCTTCTATTACCCTGTCAGTAGATTATAAGTTGTAATTCACAATGAGTTTGACACCCAGCCTTTCCATGTAGTTTGCATTAATGATTAGTGTCGAACATCTGTCTTCCAGAACATTTGCCAAACCAATACAAGACACAACAAATTCTTTCAACATTTGATCCCAAATAAACACAATTAAATTGCACATTGTATTTTCAATGAAATTTATTTCTTTAGACACTTTGATTCAAAATTATTCTCATTACATTTCCATTTAAAATTGATTCCTGATTCTTATTACTACAAATTGCTTCCTGTACACTGTCACTGAAAATTGTCCTTTGCACGCAAATACTGAATTCTATTTTCTGAACTGTATCCAGAGTCAATCCATTACTGTTATCATTATATATATCAGCGTTTATATCAACAGTTGTATGCACTAGCCCTGATCATCAGCTTAAGTAATAACTTTATTAACCATTTCTTTTAATATTGGTACACATCTGTGTCAACATCCTCTGTAACCACCTTCACCTCTTCAATACCAGTAGCATCACTTTGCATTTAATGGAGGATAATTACTATCACTAGAACAAATTGATACTACTTCAGTTAAGTCATCCCAACAAAAATCAGCAATATTCATCTCCTTATTAAAAAGGTTTTCAGTTATATTTTTCTTCGATTGCCCGTCCTGAACCCAAATATCTAATTTCTTATTTATATTCTGTATACTTCAATTTGCATTACGGAGGGTGCAGGGTTTTGGTATACTTCTGAATGTAACTAGCCATTCCTCTATTATTTCTGTCCATCTTTTAATTTAAACTGTTAAAACTTCCTTTTAAACTCAAAGATTTCCTTCAGACTTGTTTCATATTCTCTCAAAAAGTCCATCATTGTCTTCCTTTCCTCCTCATGCAAAGTATTCCTACATCAGCCTGCAATGTTGTCATCCAGGCTCTAGCAGCTTATTGACTCCTACTCAAATATTGTCAGTCGTAATGTCTCGCAGTCCTGCTAACCAATTGGTTGAAGTCTCTGCATAATGGAATATGCTTCTCATTACGTTTCACACAGTAAAATTATCATTGTTCAGAAATTGTCCGTGCACTGTCCTGCTTGCTGTCCTTGCATAATTTGAGTTTATTCATGCCACTCGTTCATACCTTTCACTTCTGCCAGTATCTCGTCTCCTACCTTCCAAACTTTACAGAAGCTCCCCTGCGAACCTTGCAGAACTAGCACTCCTGAAGTAAAGCTGTGAGGACCGGGCGTGAGTCGTGCTTCGGTAGCTCAGATGGTAGAGCACTTACCCGTGAAAGGCAAAGGTCCCGAGTTCGAGTCTCGGTCGGGCACACAGTTTTAATCTGCCAGGAAGTTTCATATCAGCGCACACTCCGCTGCAGAGTGAAAATCTCATTCTGGATGAAGAGTGTTTTTTCACCAAGAAGGGCTCACTGCCATATCACTATCATGAAGTGTGGTAATACCTGGAGGAAACATTTGTTGAGAGGTGGATAAGCCAACGCTGTTAGACTTCTTTCTGTGGGGGATTCCTCCCTGCATAGTTTTGAACTTAGCAACTAGTTTTCTAGGGTAAATCTGACAAATGCATTTGGTTGGCCCCAAGACTTCAGCATAACCAAATCTCAAACCAACCACATATTTAAAGGCACAGGTCCCTTGAATCAACTTTTAATTTATAATTCATGCAGGTGTATGTGAGGGCACATGAACTGAATTCAGTGGAACACTTTTTGGCAACAACAGTTTGTGTTAAAGCAATAAGTGGGTGGGAACATTAATGCAATTATCTCTTGTGTGGTCGCACAGTCCTCACAGAATGGGGCACCAAATGCAACCTTACCATCATGCTTTTCATACCCTCTCCCTCAGTAGCACCAACCTTGATCACCACATACCTGAAAATCTAATGGTCTGTGGGGTGGTGTTTGTTCATTGGTATACACAGCATCATGTTTTTGATAGTGTTATTTATGTGAAGTCCACTTTTCCACTACAAACAATGATCAGTGCAAGACCCCAGGCCAGCAAGCGCATGTACGGTGGCAAAGTTTTCAGTTGTGGCACAAACTAACAATGTACATTTGCACAAAACCAATACAGTTCACATTTAGCACAGTGCTTGAGTAATTTGTCAAAGACTATTCATTTAAATCTATCCAAAATAAACATCCCCATGTCTAACAATTACTTACTTCAGTGACAATAACCTTATACAGTTTTGATAATCACAACAGAGTTCAGTAAGTATTGTATCATCTCCATCCCATAGTGAAGTGTTATCTAGTGTATCAAATCGGCCATCCCATACTAATGTGTTGTCAAGTAGGCCTATGTCAAATCCCCCATGCCAGATAAATTATGCAGGAAGTGAAATAAAAAAGTCTGCCACCCGAGCCTCAAACAGAACCAAAAAAATACCACAGAGAAGTAATGATTTTTATGGCCTGCCACAAGGAAGTCCAGCTGCTACCGAAACATAACATCATCACCACACCAAACATGAGGATGAGTGAAAGGCAAACCACCATGTGTGCATCCAATTGGGCCCAAGACACCACGCATCTTCCCTCTTGATGTGAAAAATCAATATTATTCATGCACATAAATATTAGATCTCTGAAATATAAAGCTGATGAACTTTGTGTTGTATTGAATGGAAACAATAGAATAGTATTATGTATTAATGAATACTGGTTAAGAGAAGAAGAGATAAAACTGTATGTACCACCATGTTTTAATTTAATTACAAGTTACTGCAGACCCAATGAAGGTTATGGGGGTTCCTCAATATATATAAGTGACAACCTGGGGTTAAGATATACTGTGCTTGATGTTAGGGACATATGTGTTAAAGGCATTCTTGAAGCGGCTGTCATGCTACTACCAACATTAAAACTCACAGTTATTTCAATATACCATTCTCCTGATAGTGATGCCAATCAATTTGTAGAGTTTTTAGGCAAACTTATTCACCATACAGAAAAAAATTATAGTCCCACAAGACAACTTTCTTATCTCGACAGTTTTATCACAAATATACATAAAGATGATATTGATTGGGACTCCTTAATGTCGACCATCTGACAGTTCATAAAGGTATATGGATAAAACTAACAATTAATGAGACAGTGGGGGATTGTGAACCAACCCGGCATGTCAGGTTATTAAATGATAAAAGCATAAATAGCTTCAGGGATAAGCTGAAGGTACTAAACTGGAATAATATAATATATGCTTCCAACAATGTTGAGGAGGATTGTAGCAGGTTTGTTAGTACTCTATCTGAAATTTTCAATACCTCCTGTCCAATGGTTACCAAACAAAACAAAACTATGGCAAGAAAGCATGGTCGAACTACTCCACATAGGTGGTTCACACCATATTTACAGAAGCTAAGGTTAATGGTTTTGATATGCTATGATAAGGTAAAAAATGGTAGTGTTGACAATGCAATGTACATTAGCCTCAAGAGACATTATAGATCACAAATCAGATGTAGAGCAAATGAAAACTTCATCAAAAACTCCAATAATAAGTGTAAGGTTGCATGGAGGGTCATTAAAGCAGAATTAGGTACAGGTAGTCATAGTGTAAAAGTTACAACTGATGTTAATGTCACCCCAGATGAATTTAACCTCATAAGAAGAGTTCAAAATCAAATTCACAATCTACTTATATAAACCAGTTTTTACAAAACTTTGCCGATACTGTGCCAATCTGTAATTGGGGACATGTGGAAATAAGTGATGTAATTAAATCAGTGGCAAAGTTGAGTGATTCCAGATCAGAAGACATTTATGATTCTTCAAATTTTGTGATTAAAAAAATAATCGACTTGATATCATTCCCTCTCTGCACACTCATAAACTGGATATTTGACAGTGGTATTTTTCCAGAATGTCTAAAGAAGACAGTAGTAATTCCATTACACAAAAAGGGTGATAAATCCTGCACTAATAATTATTGTCCAATTTCTCTGATACCTATTTTTTCAAAAATAATCAAATATTGTGTACAAAAGAAAATTAACACACATTTGTCAAAAAACAATATACTGACTAAGTCTCAATATGGTTTTAGGGCCCAGTTATCAACAATTAATGCTGTTGAAAATGTTGTTTCTATCGTGCAATCTTCTTTTGAATCCAAATTATCTGCTGAAGCCACACTAGTGGACTTAAGCAAAGCATTTGATTCTGTAAACCACACAATACTGCTGGTAAAACTATGGTGTTATGACATTAGGGATCTGGAACTATCCCTCATTAAATCATATCTCAGTAACAGAAAGCAAACTGTAAGCTACAACGGTCAAAAGTCACAGTTACTTAATGTCACTAGAGGTGTACCCCAAGGATCAGTGCTTGGGCTATTACTGTTTATAATATTTATAAATGACCTGCACAGCAATATGCCATGCAAATCTGTGCTTTATGCAGATGATACAACTTTCATCAATTCAGGGAAGGACATAAATAAACTGAAGGAGCAAAGTAAAGATTTTCTCAGATTATCCACTATGTGGTTCGAAGCCAATAAGTTAGCTATTAACTATGAAAAGACTGTAAATATATCCTTCAGCTTATCCAATGCTGATATTGAGTACACTTCTACCAAACTTCTTGGCATATATTTAGATACGTAATTAACCTGGCAGAGTCACATAGACAACATATCTCGAAAGCTTTTGCGAGTTACCTATCTACTGAAAAAATTATGCACCTGTGTTTCTGAAAGCCTGCTGATTAATTCTTATTATGCATTCTTTCATTACCATATTAGCTATGGTATTCTTCTGTGGGGTGATTCTCCATGGTCCAGGAACGTTTTTATTTGGCAGAAGAAAGCCATCAGGAGCATCTCTGGGATTACCAAAAATAACATATCATGTAGGCCATACTTCAAAGAATTACAGATAATGACAGTCCCTTCTCTTTTTATATACAGCTGCCTTTTGTATGTAAAAGAAAACTTTAACAGTTACAACCTTAGGCAGTCCATTCATAATCATAACACTTGTCAAACATTTAAGATAGACATATCAACAACTCGACTCAAGAAAACACAAGACAGTTATGAATAGATGAGAATAAGGCTTTTCAACACATTACCTGTTTAGGCACATTGTGTCTCTCTTAATATATTTAAAAGTAAGACTAAAAATGGCTGAAAGACAAAGCTTTTTACGGTGTTAAAGAATTTGAAAACTCTTCAAAAATAGACCTGACTTATGAAACAACTTGCAACTCTGTTTGTACCTCTTCCTAAGCTTTTTTTGTCTCTGTAGTTCCACATTTAACTGTTAAACATGTGGAGAAATCCTTATGTATAAAATTTATTCTTTTATTATGCACATTCTTTAAAATGCACACTTTAGTTATGTGGGATATCTTTATGTATCAAATGTATTCCTTTATTATGTATGTTCTTTTAAAATGTATACTTTAGCTTTGTGTGATACCTCACAATAGTTATATTTCTTAATATGTAAATTGTACATTACTCATGATGACATCGATTGCATGTAAATACTTAAAGATGGATAAATAAATAAATAAATAAAAAATTCACACTTTCACATATTGATGTCACTCAAAAGTAATTAAACATCAAAATTTATGAGTTTCATGGTGACCAGAGCACCATGGCTGTTCAGAAAACTGTTTTTTTTTTTTAAATAATCCAACTGTATATATTTATTTACCAATAATTCAATGTATAATTATAATAATCTCTTTTATTATTACAAAGGTAAGCACAGTGGCATTCTATGTAGCACAGCCTAGAAAACAAAAAAATGTAATATATGTACAGAATTAATACTTTTAAAAAATTCTTAATTTTTGTCTGTCTAAGCAAGTCTGCTTGCTTATGAGCAGCTAAGTCACACTTTTTTCAAGACAGATATCTGATACTTTTCACTTTCAACACGAGCTTTAAACCATCACAAGGCTGTATCTAAACATGTAAATGCTTGACAAGCAGCCAGTATATTTTCAACTTCATTTTCTGGACCACAAGTTGATGATATGCTGGTGGTGTCAGCTTTATCGGTGATGATGCTGTCCTGCATGATTTGGTGCCCTGGATCTATGTCGTCTACACTCAGCCATTCTTGAACATCTTCATCAGATTCACAGCAATTGAATTCTTTTAACATATTGAGCATTTTGGACATATCATCCTCTTTGTCATTTTCAATTAGACTTTGAGAACCCAAAATTTTGTTCCCGGCTTTCCTCAAATTTTATTGCTTTGCGCTATACGATGCTGCTCCAATTATGTAGGGTGCATCTTTCAAATAAATATTTTTATCATTTCTTAACAGACCATCTATCCTCTTTTCTTTCTAACAATAACTTAAATAATAATTCTTTTCTGTGATACAGTTTAAAAGTTTCAATAACAGCCTGATCTTTGGGCTGAAGTAAGGTGGTTATGTTAGGTGGAAGAAATGTCACTTTTATGAACGTCCCTTTTTGATTAAGATATCAGATGATAGATGAAGTGGTGCATTGTCAAGGAGTAATATTTTCTCCCTTTTGCCATTCTTTAACTGATGAGCTTTCACTCAGGATACAAAGACTTCCATAAACCACTCCGTGAAGTTCATATTATCCATCCAGGTGCTCTTTTTTGAGGTTTTCAACAATAGGCGTCACAAACAAATTAATGTGCTTGAAAAAATGCTCTTTCTTAGTTTTACCAATGATGAGCATATGCAATTGCTGGCTACTAGTAGCATTAGCACAAGTTGAAGCAGTAATATGATCCTTGTATACTTTAGGACCAGTTACTACTAATTCACAATGTAAAGCAAGGGTTTTTCTTGCAAAGCTTTCCAGTTGAGCCCAGTTTTGTCAGCATCGTCTTCTTCCATCAGTATGTCCCTCAGTTTGATTTTGAAATAACAAGCTGCTGAAGAATCATCAGACAGTTTTTCTCCTTGTATTAAAGCTCATGAATGCTGTGTCTCGACTTAGAGGATTTTAAGCAGCCAATACTTGCTTTACAATTCAATGGCCCTCCAAGATTTCCGTTAAACCGAAATGCCTTTTCACATTGAGTGGAGAGAGGGATAGGTTCTCCTTGTGTTCTTTTTTGTGTAAACCACTCATAAATAGCATCATAGATTTCTAAAATACTACATTTTCATGTAATCTAATAACATAACCTAAATAAAAAAATTTCAATTTTTGAAAATGTAATGTAATAGGATAGATAAAAAATTTCATCACCAAACAGAGGCAAAACATACACATATAAAGGTTAAGGAGATCTGCAAGCTTTAGGAGCTAGTGGCTCCTTATGGCATGGTTGAAGAGGAAGGAAGAAGCATGAAGCAAAAGGACTGGCAATGAGGGATAAGAAGGAAAGACTGACAATCAATCTTTCTTTTTTCTCATCCAGCTAGTAAGTCTCTCCTGACTGGGGGTTCTGGACAACTTTTACAAACTCTTCCCATTTCCTAAACCTGACCAGACCATTTTTTTCATCCCTCTCCCTTCGCCTTGACCTGTCTGCCAGAAGGAGGCACTGGCTCGGAAAGTTTGCAAATCTCCTTAACCTTTATACATGTCTGTTTTGCTGCTGCTTGATCTGTAGACCTTTCTATCTGTCCTGTTACAGCATATTTTCAAAAACTGAAAGTTAATTATTTTAGTTGACGAATTAGCTTTTGTGGCCATAACTCCTTCTTATGTAACCCCCTTGTTGGTCTTTTTTGTCTATCTTGTTCAAACTGTCTTTTTTTTTACTTGTGTTGGTTTGCTCATTTATTCATCAGTATCACCAGTATTAACTAACATCTTGGCCTACATCTTTTCTAGCAAATTACTGATTTCTGCACACGTAGATGGGTCATTGTTATTTCGGAATTTTCATATAACACCCTGTTTATGGTCGACTACACTGCAAGGCCTCCTCCAGATTGTCTGTCACTAATTTATTGGCAAATTCAGCACTTTCCTTTCTCACCTGTCCCTACCTTACTTCTGTGTGACTCATTCACATTTTTGTGTGTTTGTTTTATGCCAAACCACACTGATTGGCTGTTACTGCCATCTCCTGCATAATTTTTTTCTCGAACATAGTAGATTCTTTTTCCTCCTATGACTTCTACATCTACATCTGCATCTACATCCATACTCCGCAAGCCACCTGCGGTGTGTGGTGGAGGATACCTTGAGTACCTCTAGCGGTTCTCCCTTCTATTCCAGTCTCGTATTGTTTGTGGAAAGAAAGATTGTCGGTATGCCTCTGTGTGGGCTTTAATCTCTCTGATTTTATCCTCATGGTCTCATCGCGAGATATACATAGGGAGGGAGCAATGTACTGCTTGACTCCTCGGTGAAGGTATGTTCTCGAAACTTCAACAAAAGCCCGTACCGAGCTACTGAGCGTCTCCCTGCAGAGTCTTCCACTGGAGTTTATCTATCATCTCCGTAACGCTTTCGCGATTATTAAATGATCCTGTAACGAAGCGCGCTGCTCTCCGTTGGATCTTCTCTATCTCTTCTATCAATCCTATCTGGTACGGATCCCACACTGTTGAGCAGTATTCAAGCAGTGGGCGAACAAGCGTACTGTAACCTACTTCCTTTGTTTTCGGATTGCATTTCCTTAGGATTCTTCCAATGAATCTCAGTCTGGCATCTGCTTTACCGATGATTAATTTGATATGGTCATGCCATTTGCAGCACATTACACTTGTCTACATTGACATGCAATTGCCATTCCCTGCACCATGAGTCAATTCATTGCAGATCCTCCTGCATTTCAGTACAATTTTCCATTGTTACAACCTCAGTGAACTTTCGATGTTATCCATAAGGTCATTTATATAAATATTGTGAATAGCAAGAGTCCTACAACACTCCCCTGTGGCACACCTGAAATCATTCTTACTTCAAAAGACTTCTCTGCATTGAGGATGACATGCTGCATTCTGTTATCTAGGAACTCTTCAATCCAATCACACAATTGGTCTGATAGTCCATATCATCTTACTTTGTTCATTAAACGACTTTGGGGAACTGTATTAAATGCCTTGCAGAAGTCAAGAAACATGGCATCTTCCTGGGATCCCGTGTCTATGGCCCTCTGAGTCTCGTGGAAGAACAGCGCGAGCTGGGTTTCACACAATCGTCTTTTTTGAAGCTCATACTGATTCCTACAGAGTAGATTTCCAGTCTGCAGAAAAGTCATTGGACTTTAACATAATGCGTGTTCAAAAATTCTACAACTGATCGATGTTAGAGATATAGGTCTATAGTTCAGCACATCTTTTCAATGTCCCTTCTTGAAAACAGGGATGATCTGTGCCCTTTTCCAATCTTTTGAAACGCTACACTCTTCTAGAGACCTACGGTACACTGCTGCAAGAAGGGGAGCAAATTCCTTCGTGCACTGTGTGTAAAATCGAACTGGTGTCCCATCAGGTCTAGAGGCCTTTCCTCTTTTGAGAGATTTTAATTATTTTTCTATCCCTCTGTCATCTATTTTGATATCTACCATTTTGTTATCTGTGTGACAATCTAGAGAAGAAACTACAGTGCAGTCTTCCACTGTGAAACAGCTTTGGAAAAAGACATTTAGTATTTCGACCTTTAGTCTGTCATCCTCTGTTTCAGTATCATTTTGGTCACAGTGTTTCTGGAAATTTTGTTTTGATCCACCTACTGCTTTAACATGAGACCTAGGATTTTCTGCCAAGTCAGTACATAGAACTTTACTTTCGAATTCATTGAACGCCTCTCGCATGGCCCTCCTCACCCTACATTTCGCTTTGTGTAATTTTTGTTTGTCTGCAAGGCTTTGGCTGTGTTTATGTTTGCTGTGAAGTTCCCTTTGCTCCTGTATCAGTTTTCTAACTCGGTTGTTGTACCACGGTGGCTCTTTTCCATCTCTTACGATCTTGCTTGGCACATACTCATCTAATGCATATTGTACAATGGTTTTGAACTTTGTCCACTGATCCTCAACAGTATCTGTACTTGAGATGAAACTTTTGTGTTGAGTCATCAAGTACTCTGAAATCTGCTTTTTGTCACTTTTGCTAAACAGAAAACCATTTTATGACCGCTGATTCCTTGTTCTGCGTTAACTGTCTCAAATAGTTTGGGTCTGTTTGTCACCAGAAGGTCTAATATGTTATCGCCAAGAGTAGGTTCTCTGCTTAACTGCTCAAGGTAGCTTTCAGATAATGCAATTAAAAAAAATTTCACTGGATTCTTTGTTCCTGCCACCCGTTATAAATGTTTGAGTCTCCCAGTCTATATCTGGTAAATTAAAATCTCCCCCCAAAACTATAACATGATCAGGAAATCTACTTGAAATATTTTCCTTCAGGTGTTCTGCCACAACAGCTGCTGAGCCAGGGGGCCTATAGAGATATCCAATTACCATGTTTGAGCCTGCTTCAACCGTGACCTTCACCCAAATTATTTCACATTTCGGATCTCCATCAATTTCCTTCGATACTATTGCACTTTTTATCGTTATAAACATGCCTCCCCCTTCACTGTCCAACCTGTCTGTGCGGTATACATTCCAATCTGAGTTTAAAATTTCATTGCTGTTTACATCTGGTTTCAGCCAACTTTCCGTCCCTAGTACCATGTGGGCATTGTGACCATTTATTAATGAGAACAGTTCTGGGACTTTTCTATAGACACTCCTGCAGTTTACTATTACCACATTAATATGTTGCCTTGTTTTTAAACTTTTGTCTTTTTTTCATTTCCTTTCCATGAACTTCCACAATTGCTATTTACTGTTATAATTTTTTCCTAAGATAATTTTTTTACCATGTAATTCACTCTTCTGGAGAGAAATGCTCACCCACTGATAGCCTCTTATATACTCTTGTCTTTTCCCATGATTTTCGTACAGCTTTTTCTACATTTTTCTGAGTTCTTTCCCTTGCTTGTCTTCTTTTTTTTCTCTCTTTTTCCCTCTTCTGCTTCTTTTTGGCTACTCCCAACATCTCCAATTCTCCAAATCCTACTATATTGGCATTATGAATCCCATCACATATTATATTTGGTTCTTTAGAAAACATGCTTACGCATTATCAAAACTGAGGTCTCATATTCAATTTCTTGAAACCTGCATGCCCCTAGGAATTACCCCCAAAGGCCCAACATTGAAAGTCTGTTTTTCTGGATGTAATCCTGCTCTACACCATCCCATTTACAGTTTCAAATACAGCAGTCTCTTTGCATGTACGTGGCTAATCTCTGAACTATATGCCAATTTCTACTCGCATTGAACTTCTCTCCTTCTGCAAAATCCTTCAGTTGCCAACTTCTCATGTTACCTTGGATGGTATCATCTGCCAAGCCAACTTCAAACTGCAACAACCAGCCAGACTAAACTTCAAAAAGCTATCCCACCTTCTCTTAAACTACCTCAACAGTGGCGTTTCCTTTCCTGACACTTCCAGCTCCCTAAACAGCCACAGCATCAACCACCTCTCCTCTCCTACAAACTGAGCTTGGCCAAGCTTCTTAACATCCCCCAGCCTTCACCACTGCCTCCCAGAGCAATAATAACTCGTAATCACAGTCCCCAACAGTCTGTCTTCCCTTCTCGTACCATCTGGTAAGACCCTCCTGACCTGGGGTTCTGGGTGATTTTATCTATCCATTTACATTATACAGGGTGACACATGGGAGACGGAAGGTTTTTAATGAAATAATACTCAGTCAACTTTAAAATTAATGCGTGTTTATTTACACAAAATCAAAGCTCATTATTTGCCATTTTAGTTAGCAAAGTTATTTGTGAAAAATAATGTTGTCAAGGTAATGTCCATCGTTTCGAATGCAGGACTCAAGTCTCCTCTCAAAATCCTCCATCGCAAAGACTAAAATCTCTGCAGGGATGGCAGCAATTTCTTGAATGATTGCATTCTTCAACTCGTCCAAATTTTGTGATTTGTGGTTATAGACACAGTTCTTAAGGTACCCCCGCAGAAAAAAAGTCACATACTGACAAGTCGGGAAACCTGGGAGGCCAAAGAACATTGCCAAAGTGTTAGATAATCCGGCCAGGAAACATGCATCTAAGAACTGTCATTGAAGTGTTTGCGGTGTCCGATGTTGCCCCATCCTGCTGGAGCCAAATGCGTTTTAAAGGGATTGGTCATCTTCTTAGTTCTGGTTTCAAGAGTTTTTCAAGCTTACGAATGTAATGAACCGAATTAACAGTAACTGTGGCCCTGTTCTCTTCAAAAAAATAAGGTCCAATAATGCCAACAGAGCCAAGAGCACACTAGACTGTTACTTTTTCTGAGTGTAGAGGACGCTGGTGGATAAGGTGTGGATGCTCTGGAGCCCAGTAATATAGGTTTTGCTTATTCGTGGTCCTGTTTAAATGAAAATGAGCTTCATCACTCATCAATAAAATTTCATTTTCATTCAATCTCAAAATCACTTGCATTCTGTAAGCGAAGTCTTCTCATACAGCAAAATCAGTTTCCTTAAGTTGTTGGACAATGAGCGTCTTGTAGGTATGGAATTTTAATTCTTTATGCAAAATTCATTTAACCAATTCACGATTTATTAGTAACTCACTAGCATGACGTCTAGCTAACCACCTTGGGCTTCTGACTGCCACTTGCCTTACCCTTTCAACATTTTCTAGTGTCGTTACTCTGGGTCTCGGGTCAGGATGCTTCTTATCCAGTATGTTTCCAGTTGATCTGAAGTTTTCCACCCATCTGAGGATTGTGTTACGGCTTGGAACAGCTCCATGTCAACCAACATTAAACCACGCACGAAACAATCACAACGTAGCAATAATAGACTCACCACTCAACGTTGCAAGCCCCACTGCTCCATGGTGACTGAGTAAATGAAATGGCGTCTTGTGTGGATCAGAACTATCCCCACCACAACCACCTCCCACCACCGTGCCCTCATTACTACGCAGTTCAAAACCTTCCGTCTCCGGTGTGTCACCCCGTAATTACATAACTTAATATGGACTTAACAATCCATACAATCATCTGACCAATTTGCATCTATAAAAAATCTAAGAGATCAGTATTTCCAATCATTTCATACATCAACTTCAAACCTCCTGTTATATCCAAATATTTCAGTACTCACAAAGCATATTTAAAGTGAGCATCATCGTAACAATTTTTAAATCTACTCAAATAGTTTACAGAGTAATGTGTACCTGTTAGTGTACCTGACATAATGTACAAAAGAGCAACTAAACGTCCATCAGTGTACTGTAACATGTTGAATGTTCATTCTTGTATTTCTCAGCTAAAGATTCATTATAGCTTTCCTGACTAAGAGTCATTACATTTCTTGCATAATTATAGTCTACACAGAACTGTTTGCAAGTTTTTAACAGCAGTCAAACAATTTTCAACTGTATATGAATGAGGCCTAACTCATTCCTTGCCTGAGAATTACATTTACAATATGAAAGGTGCCTAATTTTCATCTATAAAAGGTCAACAGTCTAGTAGTTAGTATAACTGTATCTGGATTGTGGGGTCACAGGTTCTATTCAGAGATTTTCTTTTCTCGAGTACTGGGGGCTTGTGTAGTCCTCATCTTTTCAACTCATCTTCGTCAAAGCACAAGCTGGAAAAGAGAAAGGCTTGCACCAAGTGGCCGAAAAAACCACATGCAGGGTCTCCTGGTCAATAATGCCACATGATCATTTCATTTTCATTTATAAACTTAGTTTCAATAAACAGACATTCATACAGAAGCATAAGCTAATTTAGATTAAATTCTAAAGCAACAGGAAAATAGTTTGCAACATCAGATATATCACTACACACCGTGTAAAGATAGATGATTTAACATAATCACATACAGTTAGTAAATGAACATCTCTCTAAATTTTCACAGTGTTGCTGATCAAGTGACGATACATGTTACCATATATATGTGGTTATTAATGGACTTCATCTACAGCAATAAATGGAAAGTAACTTTTTATTGATTACTCATAAGTTTGGCTTTCAAAAAGGGGGATCAATAAACGGGGCTCTATATTCATTTCTAAATGAAGCTTATAGTGCACTCAGTGACAGTAGTATTCCTTGATCTCACAAATGTCTTTGATCTCATTGTCCATAAATTGCTTATGGAACAACTTCTACATCATGGAATTATGGGCAAATGCAACAATTGGTTTAGTCATATCTCTCAGAGAGATAGTTCTAATCACCTCAAAAATGCTATTTGATAGACATTATGTTGTGGGCTATCCCTGACTGTAGCATCTGTGTTAGGGATTATCAATTAATAATAATAATTATTTTTATATATAATGCAGGTCAAAAAAATTTTGAGGTACAACAGAAGTTGCTACGAATGCTGCGTATTTTGGTGTTGCTGAGCATCTGAATCTGTCTTTGTTTTTCCAAATTGGCTCTATTTTTTAAGATATAGGGTGTTCATCAAATAAGCTTTGCAGTCTGACTTGACTTGTCTCCACTTACTTATGTAGGTGAATCTTTCATTATTTTAAATTTATGTTTGATTGTTAATTGACATGTAATGTTTAATTGTGTCTTTTAAATAAATAAATAAGTAAATAAATTTTGATGCAGTGAAACATGAAACATAAGTTTTTTGAGACTGCCTGACATCCCCTCCTGATGATTTCTCTAATGAGTGTGGTGAATACACTTCATTGAAAAATGGACAGAACATCACTAATTTTATGAAGTAAACATATTTGACATATTTCATTATTCGTCTTGGGGACCAAGATATGCCTTCGGTTCCCCATAAAATTTGTAAATCTTGTGCGTAGAGGGTCTTCCAAAGCGTGCAAAAGGGACAAAGAGAAATTTAAACTGAAGTGCCAGTGGCATTGAGAGAGCCAGAAAACCATTTTGACGATTGTTATTTTTGTGTTGTGAGTATAAAAGACTTCAATAAATATAAGAAATGGAAGTGGGAGTATCTTGATTTGGAATCAGGAAGGCGACCTGTGCCACATGGCAAAGACATTCAAGTGCCATTCTTGACCATGAACCCTGAACCTTCCATTGTCAGATACTGAAGAATTGCAGGTTGTGAAAAGTAGTACTGACGTTAGTGAAGATGAAGCCAGTGTTTAGAAATTCAACAGTTCACCCAGGAACAACCCAGTGGTCTTATTTGAGACCTCAGTCTGTCTAAGCAAGCTTCTGAAATCTTGGCAACCAGGCCAAAGAAATGAACTGCCTACAGATAGAAACTAATATTACAGCTTACCAGACTGGAGAAAGGGGCGTCTTCCTTATTTCAAGGAAGATGATGACAGTGTTTGCTGCAGAAGATGTGTGTTTTTATTGGCAATCCCATAAAAAGCTTGATGGTCTCATAAACTGACATACGACTGGGGGAGCGGTGTGCTGACCACATCCCCTTCCATATTGGCATCCGGTGACACCTGTAAACTGAGGGTGACACAGCAGCTAGTTCGTACTGTTGGGCCTTCATGGCCTGTTCGGACAGAGTTTTTTTATAAAAAGTTCAAAATGCCTTCTTTTACACAATGGTTATCACTATGCATCTATTCCACTTGCTCACTCCACAAAACTTCATGATGAACATTTTTTGTAGAAGAAGGTGTAATTATATGAATGACGAACACTAACTTCACTTAATGAAGGTTTATTCAGTACTCACACATACAAGAGCGCAGAGCAAACTGCCTCTGGCCAGAACACATACGGTATATATACAGTTATAGAACATTCCAGTACAATGATTCTTGACATTTGTGTATACTTGTAGAATGTACTCGAACCGAATACAGAAATTAAAACATTACAGTGCAGGTGTGTTTTGAACTCACAACCCTCCATGCAACAGTCTAGTATCATAACCACTACACCACGGTGACTGTGCTACACAGCTTCTTCTGAAACATTGGTCCGTCCTTAAGAGACCAGCATGTCAGTGTCATATCCTCCTAGTCCGGGAATGAGTCATCAGTCTTGCATACTCTGACTCCCGATGACTGATGTTCACCCTGGCAGTGATCTTCTCAGAACTTCCTTTGACACTAAGCTCTTTGTCACCTTTCCGCTTGTTCTCTGTCACTGGAGCTTTGAATTGCAGGATACTTATAGGGCTTCATTCGAAGGACGTGGACCATATCTCTGTTCTTTCGTCGTCTTGTGTCAGGGTCGAAATCTTCAACTTCATAAGTAACATCAGACAACTATTTTACAACCTTATAGGGTCCAAAGTAGTGCCTGAGGAGCTTCTCAGAGAGACCAACCTTCCAAACAGAAGTGAAGATCCAGATGAGGTCACCAGGCTACTAGACAACAGGGTGGTGGCTCACGTCATACTTTGGTGATCGTTTTCTTCAGCCTGCAGTGTGCGGAGTCGAGCTAACTGCTGAACTTCCTCAGCTCTGGTTGACACTTGGCTGATGTAGTCATCATCCACATCATCAGGATGTAACGGAAACACAGTGTCCATCACCGTAGTTACCTCACACCCATGCACCAGGAAAAATAGCGTAAATCCTGTGGTGTCTTGTTTGGTGGTGTTGTAGGCAAACGTCACAAACGTCACTTCATCCCAGCTGCTCTGCTCAACATTGATGAACATTGATAGCATGTCAGCCAAGGTCTTATTAAGGCATTCAGTAAGCCAATAAGTTTGCGGATGGTAGGCAGTCATCATGTGATGAGTAATGTTGCACCGACAGTTTATCTCTGTCACAAGATTCGATTAAAAACTTTGACCTCAATTTGTAATTAACGACCTTGGGGCACCATGTTTTAATACAATGTCTTCCACAATGAATTTGGCTACCTCAAATGCTTTGGTTGTTTTCATGGCTTATGTAATGGCACAGCATGTCATATAATCAGTGCAAACAATAATCCATCTATTGCCACTAGCAGACATTGGAAATCATCCAAGGAGGGTAATCCCAACTCACTGCAAAGGTGTTTCGGCTGGTGGAATTGGTATGAGTTGGCCAGGTGGGTTCTGAGGAATTGCCTTTCTCCTCTGGCACTCTTGACAGTGTGACATATGGTGACAGACACTCCTAAATAAACCTGTCCAGAAAAATCCCTTGCGGATCCTATTGTATGTCTTAATAAATCCTAAATGTCTGGCGTCAGGTGTGTCATGGAATTCCTGTAGAGCATCTAAGCGCATGTGTTTAGGAATCACTGGTAGCCACCTCTTTCCAAACAGATCAAAGTTTTCCTTGCAAAGTTATCCATTAACTATCTTAAATTGCCCTTACACATCCTCTGACTGATTTAAGGCAAGCAAAATTTGAGATATCTTGGCATCCTTCTGCTCAGCAGACAGATCCTGCAGTGCAGCGAGACAGTCACTATCTTCATCAAAGTCTTGATGGTCTTGCACAGGTTTTCTTGAGAGACAGTCAGGATCTTGGTGTTTTCTTTCACTTTTGTACACTATGGTAATGTCATATTCTTGAAGACGTAGTGCCCACCTGGCGAGTCGTCCTGTTGGATCCATAAGAACTGTCAACCAACAAAGTGAATAATGGTCTGTAACAACTGTGAATGGCCTTCCATAGAGATAATGTCGAAATTTGCACATGGCCCAGATCACAGCAAGACATTCTCTTTCTGTAATTGAGTAGTTTCTCTCAGCTTTTGTAAGTGTCCTAGAATCATAGGTTATAACCTTCTCTTTTCCATCCAAAATTTGCACCAGAACAGCACTGATTCCATACCCACTGGCATCTGTGTGTAGTTCTGTAGGTGCTCTCTCATCATACAGACTAAGGACAGGGTCAGTCGTCAGAGCTTTTCACAACACATTGAAATAATCTTGTTGAGCACCACCCCAGATAAATTAAGCATTGGCTTTTAACAACTCTTGGAGTAGCCTGGTTTTGATACAAAAGTCTTTGATAAAATGATGGTAATAAGAACATAAACCAAGGAAGCTTCTCACCTCTCCAATACTTTTAGGAACAGGAAATACCTTTATAGATCTCACCTTTTCTGGATCTGGCCACACACCTTCATTTGACACAAGGTGTCCAAATATTTTGATTTCTTTTGCTCCAAAGAGACACTTTCTTGGATTAAGTTTCAGTCCACCTTGTTGGAGACACTTAAGACAGTCTTTTTACATGTTCATCAAACGTCTGTGAGAATACTGTAATGTCATCTAAATAACAAAGACACATTATCTACTTCAGATGACTTAGAAGGTTATCCATTATCCGTTCAAAAGATGCTAGTGCATTACACAAACCAAATGGCATTAACTTAAACTCATACAGGCCCTCAGGGGTGATGAATGCAGTTTTCTCACAATCAGCCTCATCTACTTCGATTTGCCAGTATCCCAAGTACATGTCCATTGTTGAGAAAAACTTAGCCCCCTTCAGACAATCTAGTGTATCGTCAATTCATGGAAGGACGTAAATGACCTTTTTAGTTATCTTATTAAGCTTCCTGTAATCAACACAAAAGCGCCAACTGCCATCCTTCTTCCTGATGAGAACCACTGGTGATGACCATAGGCTCTGCAAAGGCTGAATGATGTCATTCTTCATCAGTTTCTCTACATCGTCATGAATTATTCGACGTTCCATATGCTCTCTGGCTTATTGGTTGATGGTCTCCAGTGCTAATCCGGTGCTTCACCATTGATTTGTCTAATTTGCTCTTCACCTGTGGATTGAAGCATTCAGAGAACTCTTGAAGAATGGCAAGTGGCAAGTAACTTCTTCTGTTGTTCCTTAGTGAGATCTGGTGATAATCAAGCTGGAAGAGCTTGTCTCATAGTGGTAGTGCCAATTTTGCCTACAGACTCAGCATGGGAGGTTTCTATGATGCTGAGCTGTGTGGCAATTAATGGCTCAGCGTTTGCTATGCACATGCATCTTGGAAGGATCTGCAGTTATTGGCAACAGTTAACTATCCACAATTCACTGAATCTGATCTTAAAGGAGATGACAGGGGCAGGGACGACCAAGCTATTCTTCAGTGGCATGTTTCTCTAACTTAATGAAGGTTTATTCAGCACTCGCACATAAAAGAGTGCAGAGCAAACTGCCTCCAGCTTTCATATATGGTGTATATACAGTTACAGAACATTCCAGTACAATGATTCTTGACATTTGTGGCTCCTTCTAGAATGTACTCGAACCAAATATAGGAATTAAATGTTTACACTTAAGGTGAGTTTTGAACTCATGACCCTCCATGCAACAGTCTAGTATTGTACCCACTACACCAGTGTGACTGTGCTACTCAGCTTCTTTTGTGACAATATAATAATATGAAGATGGTTCTTCAGGAATTTTGTTATCTTCAGCACAGATGGCTTATTTGTGTTGATTTGAAGATGGTCAACATATTGCTTGGGCAGCAGCATGGCTACACAAAATACCATGTTTCATCTGAATGAGGGGTAGTAAAGCTAATCAAGACCTTTGGAAAAAGTGGCATGGCCTTCAAGAGAACATATGGCAGTTGGTGCAGATAACATCATACGCAAAAGTTTGGTTGATAGGGACAAAATCATTTTCCCTCCACTCCATATCGAGCTATGCATCATGAAACAATTTTTTTAAGGCCTTAGGCAGAAATTATAATAGCTCCAGGTACATTTGCAGACCCTGCCCTGTACTCAGTTGTGAAAAACTTAAAGATGGAATCTTTGATGGTCCTCAAACTTGTGAGCTCATTAATTGTTCAGATTTCCGTAAGGTAATGATTAACATTGAAGCGCCTGATTTGTGTAGTTTTGTCTCTGTTCTAAGGAACTTCTTGTGCAGCCGTAAAGGAAAAAACTATAAACAGTTGGTCCACAACAGGCTCAAATGAACATGAATGCTCTTCCTACCTAGCCACTTAAATAAATTTCCTGCCAGTCTTGGTGTTTTTAGTGAGAAACAGTGGCAGAGATTCCATCAAGACATCCAAGTCAATCACAAAAGGAAAATGGGACAGTCACATGATGGCAGACTACTGCTGGAATTTCCAATATGACCATCCTCATTAATCACACAGGAGGCAATCATGCAAACTGAGCTTTTTCAAGCAAAATTAAGAAAGATTGTGTTGTTTTCTGTTATGGACTAACTCCAGTATCACTGTGTATTTTATATATTTACAAATATTTAATATATCTAAAAACAAAGATGATGTAACTTACCAAACGAAAGCTGGCATGTTGATAGACACACAAACATACACACAAAATTCAAGCTTTCGCAACCAACGGTTGCTTCATCAGGAAAGAGGGAAGGAGAGGCAAAGACGAAAGGATGTGGGTTTTAAGGGAGAGGGTAAGGAGTCATTCCAATCCCGGGAGCGGAAAGACTTACCTTAGGGGGATAAAAGGACAGGTATACACTTGCACACACACACATATCCATCCGCACGTACACAGACACAAGCAGACATTTGTAAAGGCCATGTCTGCTTGTGTCTGCTTAACAAGTTTTTTGGTTGGTTGAACACAGTAAGTTAAAACTTAGAGCCAAAAAACTGATGCCATATCTGTCTTCAGTGCAGAAAAATGACTCTAAAATTCTTGGCACCAAAATATAATAATCTATATAAATGAAAATGTAAATGTTTATTAGTTCAGAATCTTATATCTTTGAAAATTTTTCATTGATTTCTTTGAAATTTTGATACAAAGTTGCATTTGAATACATGCATGTTTTTATGTATCTTCTGCAGCATCATACAGTGTGTGTGTGTGTGTGTGTGTGTGTGTGTGTGTGTGTGTGTGTGTGTTTGTGTGTGTCATATGGCATTCCAAAATATACATAAAAACACAAGCCTATTAAACGTAATGTTGTGTTCAAATTTCTAAGGAATCAGTGAAGAACCTTCTGCAGTGACACAATTGATGTGTAAATTTATATGTAGTAATTACAAGGAAAACCTATATGAAAACTTAAATGTTTGTTTGTTCAAAATCTTAAAAGTCTGAAAGTTCTTCACCAACTGCTTCAAAATTTTCACACAACATTTCATTCAAATATGCACCTGTTTTATATACCTCTTTTTAATATATGTAATACATAAATAAATATGTGATATATAACTGGGGGGACATTGATACCAAAAATCTTAATAAGTTCTTGACTGATTTACTCCAAATTTTGACATTTGGACACATTGTTGGCAAACAAGAACATTGTATCTATGGCTTATGCTTATATTATGATTAGAATACTTCAACAGAATTTAAATTTGCAGTAACAATAAATAAGACTCAAGCTCAGAGAGAGGTGAGCGGGGGGTGGGGGGGGGGGGGGAGGAGGAGGAGAGAGAAGGAGTAGAAGTAGAGTAAATTGACATATAAAGTGGAAAGGAGGAGACGAACGCAGAGAGGGGGCAGGAGGAGATAGAGAGAGAGGGAGAGGAGAAGATGGACATAGAAAGAGGGAGGAGGTGATGGATACATAGAGGGAGGGCAGGAGGAGATGGAGAGAAATGGGGGAAAAGATGGACAGAGAGAAGAGGGATAAGGTGATTGATAAAGAGAGGGGTCAGGATAAGATGGAGAGACAGGGGGGAGGAGAAGATGGACAGAGAGAGGAGGAGGAGGAGGTGATGGACAGAGACAGGGGGAAGGAGGCGGTTCTTCTCCACTACTAAACATCTATTACTGGATCTCAGTATCTTACAAATGCCTTGTATTCATACTCATAAAACAGTGTGTTTTTATTCATTAAAAATATTTTTATAAAAAATAAGGACATCCGCCATCATCAGATCTGTTATTACACAGTGTTATCTATAATTGTCAATGCCTCTGACACATTATGTAGGGCACATGGGAGTTTTTCTATAAAACAGGCTACCCAAAAACTTGAAGTTGAATAGAGAAGTATTCAGAGCAAACTTAAAAATGTTAATTGAGAAGGACTGCTTCTATGCAATAGAAATTGTATGAATGATGTGTGAAATAAGGAAGTTAAATATTTTTTTAGATGTATCTTAAGTTTCCAGCTGATTAATTCATTGCTGTTACTGTGGTTCATGGTGTGGGTTCCTGTTGTCATGTCCTAATTCATGAACCACGGTCAACGTATGAGTGGCCAAGTAAGTGGTCCTGACAGTCAGGATACCAGTTACTTTGGAATAAGGCTGGGCATCTCGGACATATTCTGAGTCATGGTCACCTTTGTGCTCAGACAGCAAAGACTACCAAATCCATCGGTTAGTCCCTCAGCCGTTAGGGGGGAAACTCAATGGGACCCGGGGCAAGTAAGGCTAGCAACCTGGTTCCCTGGTACTTTAAATATGATGCTGGCAACAATCAGAGCAAAATGCCTCGGACCTTTGGAGGTGACAGAGTACCACCTATAATTGACAAACCAGGGACTCCTAAGATACGACTCGGCAAATGAATGGTAACGAGATGGGGAGCTATTAATATCAATGTGGGCTACTCTGGGAAGAAGGTAGAGCTGGCAGAGGCTGCAAGTAAGATGGGGTTGGATGTTTTAGCTGTTAGTGACATTCGGGTAAGGGGTGAGAAAGAAGAGGATGTGGGAGAATACAAGGTCTACCTGTCAGGAGTCAAAGCAGAAATAGCACAATGGGGTGTAGGGCTTTACATCAGGAAAGAAATGGAACCCAGCGCAGTTGCAATAAGGTATGTAAACAAACGACTGATGTGGATAGCTTTTACAGTGTCTAGCAAGAAAATTAGGATTGTGTCAGTATATTCACATTGTGAAGGGACAGATCAAGATAAGATGGATAGTTTTTATGACGTACTCAGTGATAAGATAAGATAAGATACTTTATTGTCACATAACAGACTCATAACAGACTCATCAGTCTTTAACCTAAGTTGTTACAGTATTTTATATACTAAAGGAAATACGTCATACATACGTTGCTTATTATAATAAAAATACAACATTATATTTTAAATCTTTTCGTAACTCATTGAATAATTACTATAGCCTTCACACACATATATGAAGTATGGATGAACTAAACGGGATACAAACTGCCCTATAATTCCATATATAAACATGAATATACAGTGAATGTGTATACTTTGTATCTATATGGCTTCGAAAGTATACCATTTGTACTTGCATCTTTACTCCCTATTCCTATTTATAAATTCTTCTAAACTATAACATTGCTTTTTATTCATTTAGAAATTCTTCTAGACTATAATAACATTTGCTTTTTAGGTATGTGCCAATGGTCTGCAATGTGGATTCCCCTAATATTGACCTTATCTTATTTCTGATCTTCAGAGCCATATAATATGGAGTATTTTCATATACTGTGAGTCGGTGACAAGGTAGCATGTATTTCAATTTATGTCTAGTTTCATAGGCATGTGTGAATGTATTTCCTTCTAACAGATGTGAGTTTTTCTGTTCAAAGAGAAGTATTTCATATATGAAGATGGAAGGGATTGTCATGAAGTCCAGGCTTTTGAATAGTGGCTTGCATGAATGTCTACTATTGGTTCCTGTCACTGCTCTGATTATTATTATTATTATTATTATTTTATTTTTATTTATTTATTTATTTATTTATTTATTTATTTATTTTTTTTTTTTTGAAGATTCGAAGGAGGTTTGTCTTTTCAGCACCCCAAAATATTATTCCATATCTTATAAGTGTTATAAAATACACGTGGTATACAGTTTTCTTCACTGTTAAATCCGTTACTTTGTGTAGTACCCTCGTTGCATAAACTAAACTTTTTAATCTCTTCAGTAAACTGTCCACATGGTTAGTCCATTGCAAGTTTTTATTTAAAGTTATCCCAAGAAATTTTACAGAATCAACTGTGGTCAGTTCTTTACCTGAATATTCTATTTGTGATATACATTCAGTAGTTTGTTTGGTCCTGAAGTGTATGATTTGTGTTTTTTCAAGATTTAATTTCATAGCATTATTTTTTATCCATTGTTCAAGTTCTTGTAGAGTTTGGTTCGTGGTCCTTACTAATTCGTCAGTGTTTTTGCAGCAGACTACAGCAGTTGAGTCATCTGCGTAAAGTATTGTATCTATATTTACTTTGCTAGGCATGTCATTTATGTAATATAAGAACAGAAGTGGTCCTAATATCGAGCCCTGGGGCACGCCTGCTTGAATTTCTTTCCAGCTAGAGCAAGTTTTCTCTCCCTTTTGATGTATCACCACCCTTTGGTATCTGTTTTTGAGATAAGATGAAAACCATCTTATAGATTTTCCATGGAAGCCATAGGTACCCAATTTTTGGAGCAGTAGCTTATGGTTTACTGTGTCAAACGCCTTTGAGAAGTCACAGAAAATACCAGATACACTTTGTTTGTTGTCAAGGCATTTACTTACTTTGGAGAGTAGTTCATTTACAGTTTGTAAAGTGTTTCGTTCCTTTCTAAACCCATATTGGTTATTGAGAATAATATTACCTTCCTTATTGTACTTTTCTAATTGATTATATACTATCCGTTCAACTATTTTAGAGAAAACTGGGAGTATAGACACTGGGCGGAAATTTACTAAATCATCTTGTTTTCCCTTTTTGTAGACTGGACAGACTTCAGCATATTTCAGTCTGTCTGGAAAGCAGCCCTCATCAAATGATTGGTTTATTATTTTACAGAGTTGAGGTGCAATGCTGTCACTTCCTGCCTTTATGATATTTGTTGGAATTTCATCCCAGCCCACAGATTTAAGATTTTTTGGGGATTGTATGATGTTAGCTACTTCATGATATGATACTGCAGTAAATTTAAACTCTCTTGATTCCTGCAGTACTGCATCAGGTCTTATTTGTGGAAGTAAGAAGTTATGAATTTTGTTTGTGGTTATGAAGTACTTATTAAATTCTTCACAGATGTGCCAAGTGTTAGTAACAGTATTCCCACCAATTTCTAGTTTGTAATTAAAATGTTTTGTTTCTTCAGTACCTGTTTCTTTCTTGACAACCTGCCATACTGCTTTTGATTTATTTGAGGCATTAGCTATGTATTTACTGTTTGCCAATTGTTTTGCTTGTTTAACTACTCGATCAAATATTTTTTTGTATTTGATTTTGTACCTAATAAATTCAGCATCACGGTTGGTTTTCGCTTCCTTATGCATTTCCCTCTTTCTAATACTAGAGATCCTGATACCTTCTGTGATCCATGTCTTACTTTTATTGTATTTATCATTTGTTGATATGAGGGGAAAGCATTCATTGAAAATGTTCTTGAATTCAGATATGAAAGTGTTGTAATTATTGTTTACTGAACACTGGTTGCTGAAGGTTCAATGGGTTTCCTTTAATTTCAAGATAAATGTGTTTATATTTGGCTGGCTGAAATTTCTGACCAATTTCACTGTGGGCCTATATGTTTTGTCTATGTATGGCAATGACATAAAAAGTGCTGAGTGATCAGATATTCCTAAGTCTAATACATGTTTTTGTGTATTCCCATAATTTTTGCTGCTCACTATATTATCAATGCTTGTGGCAGAAGTGGCTGTTACCCTGGTGTACTCAGTAAAATTTAGTGTTAAACCGTTTGTAACCAACAAATCCTTCAGGGTGGTCACAAATCTGTTTTCGTCTCTTATATCTATATTAAAATCAGAACAAATTACAATCTTTTTATATGGTTTCCCTACCTGCAACCTACTTAGCAGAGTTTCAAATTTATCTAGAAATGCCCTAGTAGCCCAATATTCCGGGACATGATATATGCTTATGATTAGTAAACTGTATTCAGACAGCTCAATGCAACAGCTTTCGAATACCTGTTCCTCATTTAAACAATCGAATGTCGCTTTGGCTTCGAAGTTTTGTGTCTGTTCAACTAATATACATGATCCCCCATACCCCCTTTTTCTGCAAAAACTTGTATCCTGAGAGTGAATTTAGTAGCTTGACATTGTCCCATTTAAGCCAATGTTCATTCAAACATGACTTTTACAGAGTTAATTTGCCCCAAGAGTATTTCTAAGTCATGTAGTTTGTTCATCATTTCTCCCGACACACCACCTATGTTTAAGTGCATTATGAAGCTATTTTTACTGACTAAAGAATTTACAGTATACATTAAACTGTCGGCAGAGTTTACACCGATGTGAGTTTTTACTGCAAATTTACGGTCCCTCGCTTTGTTAGTTCTTTTGGATCTAATTCCATAGGAATTGGTCCGCTGTATTAGTTTCCCTGTGAAGGGATGATGTAGTTGTTAGAGTAAAGGACAAGGACAGTGTTCTGCTCATCGGTGATTTTAATGCCAGGATTGGAAATCGAACAGAAGGGTATGAAAAGGTTGTGGGTGAATTTGGAGAGGATGTGGAGTCCAACACGAACGGGAAACAACTCTTGGATTTCTGTGCCAGTATGGGCTTAGTAATCACAAACTCCTTTTTTAAACATAAGAACATTTACCGGTATACTTGGGAAGGCAGGGGAACCAGATCTGTCATTGACTATATAATAACAGACCAGGAATTCAGGAAGGCTGCGAGGGACACACGTGTATTCAGGGGATTCTTTGAGGACACTGATCACTATTTAATCTGCAGTGAAATTGGTATTGTGAGGTCGAAAGTGCAGGAGGTCAGGTCCATATGTAAGAGGATAAGAGTGGAGAAACTTCAGGATAAGGAAATCAGGCACAAGTACATAACAGTGATCTCAGAAAGGTAGCAGTTAGTTGAATGTAGTCAATTACAGTCATTGGAAAAGGAATGGACAAGGTACAGGGACACAGTGCCAGAAGTGGCTAAAGAATGTCTTGTAACAGTAGTGTGTAAAGGTAGGATGAAGCAAACAGCTTGGTGGAATGACACAGTCAAGGGAGCCTGTAAAAGGAAAAAGAAGGCGTATCAAAAATGGCTACATACTAGAACTCAGGTAGCCAGAGAAAGTTATGTTGAAGAAAGAAACAAAGCCAAACAGATAATTGCAGCATCCAAGAAGAAATCTTGGGAAGAATTTGGAAACAGGTTGGAGACTTTGGGTCAAGCTGCTGGAAAACCATTCTGGAGCGTGATTAACAGTCTTCGAAAGGGAGGTAAGAAGGAAATGACAAGTATTTTGGACAGGTCAGGAAAACTGCTGGTGAATCCTGTTGATGCCTTGGTCAGATGGAGGGAATATTTTGAAGAGTTGCTCGATGTAGGTGAAAATACGATCAGTAATGTTTCAGATTTCGATGTACAATGGGATAGGAATGATGATGGAAATAGGATCACATTTGAGGAAGCGGAGAAAATAGTCAATAGATTGCAGTGCAATAAAGCGGCTGGGGCGGATGAAATTAAGTCGGAACTCATCAAATACAGTGGAATGTCAGGTCTTAAATGGCTACACAGGATAATTGAAATGGCGTGGGAGTTGGGACAGGTTCCATCAGACAGAACGAAAGCAGTAATCACACAAATCTTTAAACATGGAAACAGAAAAGATTGTAACAACTACAGAGGTATGTCTTTAATCAGTGTTGTGGGTAAAATCTTCTCAGATATTGTTGAAAGGAAAGTGCAGGTATTAGTTGAGGACAAATTGGATGAAAATCAGCGTGGGTTTAGGCCTCTTAGAGGTTGTCAGGACCAGGTCTCTAGCTTACGGCAAATTATGGAGAAGTGTTACGAGAGGAACAGGGAATTATATCAGGTTCCTAGGAGGAAGTTATTGTCTGTTCTACAAGATTATGGAATAGGAGGCAAACTTTTGCAAGCAATTAAAGGTCTTTACATAGATAGTCAGGCAGCAGTTAGAGTTGACGGTAAATTGAGTTCATGGTTCAGAGTAGTTTCAGGGGTAAGACAAGGCTGCAACCTGTCTCCACTGTTGTTTATATTATTTATGGATCATATCTTGAAAACAATAGACTGGCTGAGTGAGATTAAGTTATGTGAACACAAAATAAGCAGTCTCACATATGCGGATGACTTAGTTGTTAGATCAGAAATGTAAGGACTATGGCATGAAGATTAGCATCTCCAAAACGAAAGTAATGTCAGTGGGAAAGAGATTTAAACGGATTGAGTGCCAAATAGGAGGAACAAAGTTAGAACAGGTGGATGGTTTCAAGTACTTAGGATGCATATTCTCACAGGATGGCAACATAGTGAAAGAACTGGAAGTGAGGTGTAGCAAAGCTAATACAGTGAGCACTCAGCTATGATCTACTCTCTTCTGCAAGAAGGAAGTCAGTACCAAGACTAAGTTATCTGTGCACTGTTCAATCTTTCGACCAACTTTGTTGTATGGGAGTGAAAGCTGGGTGGATTCAGGTTACCTTATCAATAAGGTTGAGGTTACGGATATGAAAGTAGCTAGGATGATTGCAGGTACTAGTAGATGGGAACAATGGCAGGAGGGTGTCCACAATGAGGAAATCAAAGAAAAACTGGGAATGAACTCTATAGATGTAGCAGTCAAGGTGAACAGGCTTAGATGGTGGGGTCATGTTACACGCATGGGAGAAGCAAGGTTACCCAAGAGACTCATGAGTTCAGCAGTAGAGGGTAGGAGGAGTCGGGGTAGACCAGGAAGGTACCTGGATTCGTTTAAGAATGATTTTGAAGTACTAGGCTTAACATCTGAAGAGGCACCAATGTTAGCACTGAATAGGGGATCATGGAGGAATTTTATAAGGGGGACTATGCTCCAGACTGAACGCTGAAAGGCATAATCAGTCTTAAATGATGATGATGATGTTACTTTCCTATTATGAATCTCAAAGAATCAGTTAAATAAATGTTTTACTAAATAATGTAATTTTTTAGCTGATTTATTTCATACCACAAATATAACTGTGGTTTTTGTTACTATGACTTAAAATATTTGTACAAATTATTACTATGACTTGTCCATATCAATGTGTAATAGCAGAGCAAAATTTCTAAGATCAATAAAAATCTAATCAAATCAGATCTCATTAATGACAGGCAACCTGTGCTGTTTATTAATGTTAACTGTCCATACTTTATTTATACTTAAAAAATTAATATTATTAATAAGTAGATGAAATGCCACTGTTCTGAAAAAGTTGCGCTTAGAGCAACATAGAACGAATCATAATTTATTACTTTGAACTTATTTATGTAACACAATCAACGTTTTGTTATTCAGTATGGAGAGTTTCTACACTTAGACAGAAATTTACAACATATTATGAGACACCCATCACTGTTGTTCAACAAGCAGACAAAATTTAGTGCAACTTTTGGCTCATATTCATGGAGTTTTATCTGTACTGCTTCCAGGGATGAGAAAGATATCACTGTAACCCTTTTATATTTTAAGCTGTAATTATGTTTTACTGCTTTTAAGCTTGTATTCTGATTCCAATATTAATTTTCAGATCCATTTTTTTGCTCTTCCTGCGGGCGTTCCTACTCAGCAAAATGTAGCCTGTCCAGACATCAACGATTCGAGTGTGATGTTATTCCTCAATTTGTTTGCACCTTATGTACTAAGAAATTCAAGCACAGGCATCATCTACTCAGGCATATAACTTTTTATCACAAGTATCAGGGGTCTGATATTTACAGTTTGGTGGTGAAAACAGTTAAGTAACTTTACAGTGTTTTTATGTAATTTTTAGTTTCAAAACTACAACCCATAATGAAATTTAAAAAATTATCAGGTTACTAAGAAAATAGTAATTATACCAGCTGTAATGGTGTTACTAACAGAACATTAACATCCTGCACAGACTTGACAAGATTACCCTCAAGCTATCTTTGTAATCTATCAATGAATCAGGGCATATTTCTTTGCAGACTAAAATATGCTGTAATAACACCCATCTACAAATCTTGAGATAAGCAAACCATTTCTAATTACAAACTTGTATCAATCCTTCCAATAATTTTAAAAGTGTGTCAAGAAGTGACTCATTTAACTAGGCAGAGCTAGTTAACTGCTACTCAGTTTGGATTTTGTAAATGATTCTCCACAGAGAATGTGATACAAGACTTCATTAATGAGTTGTTAGTGGAGCTAAATGGGAAAAACTGTTCTGATGGTATGTCTGTGACCTTGTCAAAGCCTTTGATTGTGTGGATCACAAAATTTTAGCTGGCAAACTGAAGTATTATGGCATTAATGGACCCCTGTTGCATTGGTGTAATCCAGCTTCCATAAAAGAAACCAGAGCGTCTGATTAAAAGGCTGTGTCTCAGGAATAAATCTAACCTCATAGTTGGGGAACATAATGTGGAATGTCACAAGGATTGGTTTTAGGTCCACTCTCATTTCTAACTTACAGAAATGATCTTTCAATAACTTTAAAGGGTAGTTTAAAAGCTGTAATGTTTCCTAATGACACAAGCAAACTAATCAAGGGTCCAAACTCAACCTCAGCAGACACAGCTTTGATGATAGAAAAAAACAGCTACAAGTTATTTTTTTCATACAGTTTGAGTCTTAATTTCAAAAGGACTGATATTACACAGTATCAAACAATAAATTATGACCTGTTAGCACCATAAGAAGACTTTAATGGTCATACACTGAATAATACACAATGTGTACAATTCCCTGGAGTCCATCTGAATAACAAGTTAAAATGGTGTCAACACATAAATAACATAATCAAGCAGCTCATTTCAGCATGTTATGTACCAAGAAGCATTTGTAATTGTGTTGACCTAATAACAAGAGTGTTGGCTTTGTTTTGCATTTATCACTCCCTGTTTTACAGAATTATCTTCTGGAGCAGTGCACCTAAAATAAAGAAAGTGTTTATTCGGCAGAAGTGAAAAATGAGGTTATTGTGTAAAGTAGAAAACTGTACATCTTGCAAAAGCCTTTTTAAACATCTTGAAATTCTTAAGTCACTACTAAGTACATTTACACCTTAATGGTTTTGGTTTGTGATAGTAAAAGTCAGTTTCCATTGAATTGTGATATACACAGTCACAATACAAGACACAAAAATAATTTTCACTTATAATTGGCTGCTTTCTCCAGGGTTCAAAATGGAATATGTATTCTGTCTGTAAAATCTTCAACATGCTCTTGTCTAACATAAAGTAAGAAATTGGAAATCCCTACCAGTTCAAAAGAGAATTAATAACATACCTCATGAGCCACTCTTTTCACAAAGTATTTTCATAACTAGATTCAGGGCTTAAAATGTTCTGCGGTCTACTAGGCAAGCAGCAGTGTTTGTTTAAAAGCTGTATGACAAGTAGTAATGTACTTTAAATAGGACTCAATATTTACACATATAATGAAATATTTTCTTTGGAAAATACCATTGTAATCAAGTAAATATTGAGCTACTAACAGCAGATGTACAACAGCTATATAGTAAAACTGAGAAGGCAGCAGTTTATTTTTCTAGGTATCAGATTTATTATTACTTTACATAATTAGGGTGGATTTAGATGGCTTAAGCATGAATATAACTAAGCAAAACAATGATATTTTGTTCTTTATACAGTATATATTTTAAGTTTTTATGATTGCCTTGTCTTACGTTAATGTGTACCTTCACTTACTCCACATTGTATTGTATTGTATTGTATTTTTATTGATCCAGGCAATCATAGTATTGTACAGCTGTACATATGATATTGGATAGGTCAAAAGAGCTATTTACAGTAATTTTTACAAATTGATGTTTACATTATTTTGTAGCAAGGAAATTATCTATCTTCAACAAAACAGTTAATACAAATCAAAGAGATGTAAGGTTTTACATACGATATTGGATAGGTCAAGGGAACATATTTGCAGGTAATATTTAATAAATTGATTTTACATTATTTTGCAATGAGGAAGTTAGCTATCTTTAACAAAACAGTAAATGCAAATGTTGTATGGTAAAATACAAACAGCCAATACAAATGTAATAGTAAAGTAGTCCAGTGTATTTCATAGACATGCACAGTATATAATTTTCAGACCTAATTGAACATTTATCATATTTTTTACATTTTTAACCCCTTTCAAAAAAATGATCAGCTGCATAAAAGCAATGGTCCACGAGATATTTTTTTAACTTATGTGTGAAGGCTCTTGGGTTCTTTGTTGCTTTGATTTCATTGGGTAAATTATTATACATTTTCATCCCAACATTTAAAACACTTTTTTGGTAGCAGGTAGTTCTGGACTGAATCATATGTAGGTCAGATTGCTGCCTTGTTGCATAGTTATGAATATCTCCATTGAATTTTAGTGTGCAGTCATTGTTTAACAGGTATGACTTGACAAATGAGACGATATTATAAATGTAGGCAGAGGGCAGTGTCATAATGCCATTTGTTTTGAAATGTTGTCTGCATGATTAATTATGTCTTAGATTACATATTATGCGTATTGCCATTTTTTGCATTTTGAAAATATATCTACCTCCAGGTGAGTTCCCCCAAAATATGATTCCATACTGTAATGTAGAATGGAAGTAAGCATAATATACATGTATGAGAACAGATTTTGTGACTGATTTTTCTGAGTATCCTTAAAATGTAGCACACAGTTGAGAGCTTTTCTGAGATATAATTTGTGTGTGTCTCCCACTTAAGATTTTCTGCAAGCCATATGCCAAGAAACTTGACAGAGTCCACACACATAAGCTCTTGGTTATTTAGAATCACATCAGGCATTTCTTGTTTTTGGGATGAGAGTCTGAAGTTGATGTACGTTGTTTTCTGTATGTTTATAATCAGTTTGTTCTCGTTGAACCATTTGCTGAGTGACGACATAAGCGGTTTAATTTTTTGGTTGTGGTCCTCTGTATCAGTACCCGTTATTAGAATACTTGTGTCATCGGCAAATAGTGTGGTATGTCCTGTAGCAAGCTTTGTGCTTATGTCATCAATGTATAGCAGAAACAGTATGGGTCCCAGGATTGAGCCTTGTGGCACACCATATCTAATAGGCATTGTGTCAGAGGAGTGGACAGTAGATTGATGGGTGGTTGTATTCTTTTTTTCAAAATTAATTTCAACTTTTTGAAATCTGTTTGACAGGTAAGATTCTAACCATTTGTTTGCAATTCCTCTTATACCTTTATTTGCTAACTTCTTAAGGAGTATGGTATGGTCAATTACATCAAACGCTTTGGATAAATCTAAAAAGATACCAGTAGTGATTTCCTTATTATCCAGTGCTTTTAAGGTTTCGTTGAGATACTCATAAATAGCTGTGGTAGTTGTCTTTTGCTTTCTAAAACCATGCTGGTGTTTCGTCACTAAGGATAGTTTATTAGTAAAGTCTTCCAATCTGGTGTAAAATAATTTTTCAAATATTTTTGAGAATGAGCTGAGTTGTGCTATGGGCCGGTAATTGGCTACATCATTTTTAGAGCCCTTTTTGTGAAGTGGGGTAATTTTAGAAGTCTTTAGTAGGTCAGGGAAAACTCCATTTGTAAAGGATGCATTTATTATGTGGGTTAGGGGTTCTACAATGGATTCTCCACATTTCTTTACAATTAAATCAGGAATATTGTCACTACCACTGGAGTACTTATTCTTTAGTCCTTTTATAACTGTAAGTACATCCTTGAAGGTTCTCCTTCTTCATGATATCTGTGCACCATGATGAATGAATGAATGACTGAATGAAGGGAAAGAAGTGTGCAATAAGAGTATTTTGTAAAGTTGATAACTGAACATCTTCCAGAAGCCTTTAGAGATACCTGAATTCTTATACATAGTTGGAAATACATACACTTTCTAATGCTACAAGGTTTGGAAAAATGAATAGTAGGATTTCAGTTATATACTACAGCACCCCACTTATGCCTGTGGGAAATAAGTATGCTCATACTGTGTTAAAGAAGGACTGCCATTTGTAATTATGGCCTTGTGGAGTTCACAGCATCAACCATTCACTGCTGAGGCATATTTCAAAAATAATGTGTCTTCCATCGCAGTTCAGATACTCTTTCATCACCATTTTCAGTTGAAATGACATAATTAAGTCCCAGATCACTGCGTGATTGTGTGGTGGGTGCAAGTCAGGACTGCTGTATCTTGTGCAAAGAAGAAAAGTCCAGGGAGATGAAGGACACAACAGACTGCAGAATGAGTGGAGGAGGCAGGTCAAGCACTCATCCAAAATCCTCACCTTTCTTCTGCCAGATGAGCCTTACTGCTAACAGTATTAACAATGACATGTGGTTCCAATGTGATGGGGCAACATGTCATGTGGCCTTCCAGCCCACAAACATCTTCCAGTTTCACATTCCTGGTCAATTAATTTCCAGATTTGGGGCATTCATTGGCCAGCACAGTTGCCCAATGTGACTGTCCCTAATTTATTGTGGGGAAGAATAAAATGTATGCCACACATCCTCATGGTGTGGTTGAACTCAATGGAAGGATACATACAGCTGTGGAGGGAATCCCATTGAACACGCTGAGTGATTGAAGCTTTTGTTCACTACCTGGAGGAAAGTGCAGAACATAATGTTGACCATCTGTATGGTGCTATATTCAAAACCAATTAAAGGATGTATGTGATGCAATGGTGGTTTGATAAGTCTTGTAAAAAAGCGAGAAAATATGTTTGTTTCATAAACAACTTGGCTTACTTCTCAACATAGTCTCCTTTGAGAGATATACAGTTGGTCCAGCAATCCTCCAGCTTTTTTATCCAATCATAAAAATAGATTCTGTCAGACTGCAAAGTACTCATTGACTGCAACTATTATTTCCTCATTTGATAAAAATTTGTTCCCAGAAAGCCAAATTTTCATGCTAGCAAACAGGAAGAAGTCACTTGGGGTTACGTCTGGTAAATAGAGTGGATGAGGAACCAAGTCAGAACCCAAGCATGTACTTTTGCCATTGTTGTCACTGATGTGCAGGATGGTGCATTATTCTTGTGAAACAGCACTTTTTTGCATGCCAAGCTTGGTCTTTTTTCAGCCTATGCAAGTTTCAGATGATCCAAAAATGAAGCATAATAGGCTCCAGTAATGGTTCTGCCTTTTTCCAAGTAATCTATGATGGTTATTCCTTAGGAATCCCAAAAACCAGCGACCATCGTCATACCAGCTGACAAAATGGTCTTCGCCTTCTTCGGTGCACTTTCACCAGTCTTTGTCCATTGTTTGGACTGCTGTTTTGACTCTGCTGTGTAATGATGGATCCAGGTTTCATCAACAGTCACAAATCGGTGCAAAATGTCTTGCATATTGCCATTAACAATCGCCATACTTCTGTTGAAATTTTGTGCCAGATACGCTTTTGGTTGACAGTGAGCAATTGCAGCATCCACCTTGCACACAACTTCTTCATAGCCAATTCTCTGTGCAGGATATTATACAGACACTCAGTTGACATGCCTACAGTCTCAGCAATCTCAAAAATTTTTATTCAGTAGTCTTGCATTACCTTATCATGGATTTTGTCAACAGTTTCTGTTGTGTGACCTCAATTGAACAGCTGGAACACAATTTGTCTTTGGTGCTCGTCATACCATGTTTAGATTCATTAATCTAAAAGTAAATGTTCTTCAATGATGATTCAGGGTCTCTATGAAGGTTATTCAATTCTGTTTTTGTTTGTACAACAGTCCAACTTTTCAAATGATAATGTTTAGTTGCAGCATGAAACTCGCTTTTCTCCATTTTAAATTGCAGTCAATACATTGACCAGTTCAGATGGCTGCCAACAATGAACTGTGCACTGTTGAAATTATTTATACAATCCTTGGAATAACCAAGCATATCAAGTATGAAGGTGCAACAAAAATGTTCTGTTCTTTCGTGAAAATTTATCAGACTTATAAACTGCCCTTGTATATAATGTCATATATTTTTCTTTGTTTTCCCTGTGTGTTTAAATAAATTTATCAGTTTGTTTCAAAATTTTGCTCTTTTTGTTTCCTATTATTTATTGCATTGGACCCTTTTATGTGTAGATAGCAAGAACAGTGAATTTAGGACAAACTCTGCCATTCACAACAACAAAATTAGAAGTAAAAATAGTTTTCTAATTTGAATGTATTTTTTATTTGAATTTATTTATTCATCCAGTAAATCTCTACAGATTGTCAGATGTCATTTGCATGACACACACACACACACACACACACACACACACACACACACACTGGGTTACATATGGCTTCAACATTTATTTTAGTAGTACAATAAATTCATTATATTTGATCTTGCTTTTTTGCATGATGCATTTCTCTTAGGCTATGCATCACTCTCTAGGGTACATCATGGACTTGTATACTGCGCAAAAGTCTGTAACGGGTTGCTGGTGTATGTCGGTCAATAAATTGAAAATCCCCAGCTATTGAAAAACAAAGTAAAATAAAACATCATTAGCCATTCCTACAGCAAAGGACTTGGAAGAGCAGTTGAACAGAATGGACAGTGTCTTGAAAGGAGAATATAAGGTGAACATCAACAAAAGCAAAACGAGGATAATGGAATGTAGTCGAATTAAGCCGGGTGATGCTGAGGGAATTAGATTAGGAAATGAGACATTTAAAGTAGTAAAGGAATTTTGCTATTTGTGGAGCAAAATAACTGATGATGGTCTAAGTAGAGAGGATATAAAATGTAGACTGGCAGAGGCAAGGAAAGCATTTCTGAAGAATAGAAATTTGTTAACATCGAGTATAGATTTAAGTGTCAGAAAGTCGTTTCTGAAAGTATTTGTATGGAGTGTAGCCATGTATGGAAGTGAAACATGGACGATAAATAGTTTGGACAAGAAGAGAATAGAAGCTTTCGAAATGTGGTGCTACAGAAGAATGCTGAAGATTAGATGGGTAGATCACATAACTAATGAGGATGTATTGAATAGAATTGAGGAGAAGAGGAGTTTGTGGCACAACTTGACTAGGAGAAGGGATCGGTTGGTAGGACATGTTCTGAGGCATCGAGGGATCAGCAATTTAGTATTGGAGGGTAGCATGGAGGGTAAAAATCGTAGAGGGAGACCAAGAGATGAATACACTAAACAGATTCAGAAGGATGTAGATTGCAGTAGGTACTGGGAGATGAAGAAGCTTGCTCAGGATAGAGTGGCATGGAGAGCTGCATCAAACCAGTCTCAGGACTGAAGACCACAACAGCAACAAACAACAACATCATACATCAATAAGTTCAGTCATATGTAAAGAGTAATTGTAGGAACCATCTAGCCTCAATCTACATTTGTACACTCTCCTTGAGTATGTACACACACAGTCACAATGACCAAGGGTACCCAAAACAGAGTTAAGTATGAGTTTGCTCACAACAAAAATTCCAATGTGATGCAATAATGCAGTACTCAGAATAATTTCAGGTAATCAGAGACATAAATAGCTTTGAATGATAGCATAATCGAGTAGCTTTAGGACCAAAATCAGTGTATGAAATCAGAAATGTATGCATCTTGTTATACAGTCTATACTCGTAAATGTCTTCCACACTATTTGCCAATGTCTCATACAGATTAACCTATGTACATAGACGCCTAGAAGATTCATTTACAATTGATAAAAAAAATGCACACTGAGTGTTGAAATAAGAAAATTCATTGAAATGTATGGCTGCTAACCTAATAGTGCTTAATTTTATCAGATTCTGAGAATTATTTACAACTCGATTCATAGAATGCACTCTTGAACTTTTTAAGTTCACATAACAGATCACCAGTCACAGAACATCAACCTTTCACAGCATTATTTAAAGTTACATAATGTATTGGGAAGTTAGTCCCCCTGCTTGAAAAACATATTTTTATGTGGAATAATGCTGTCCATAGCAGTGATGATTTTTCTAAACAAATAGTTGCATGAATTCTTCATACAGGATAATTTCTTGGCTAGCAATTTACAAATTTCAGTCACAAACTGATGTAATTGACAGATGCTTGAGTACATTACCCAGCATGTATGATCTCTTGTAAGTCAACTGGACTAGCAAAGGTGTACCCATACAGGAGTGTGGGAGTGGATCCACCCGCATCTTTCAGTTTCCTCCCTAGATTTCTCATCACATACTCCAATGATAGGTTACTTCCTGTCTAACTTTCATATCAAATTCTGAAACATTGTTTTGTGTACGAAGTATGCTGCTCAATACCCCCCTGGCATCACATGGCATATGTTTTGCCTATCTATATTGGAAAAATAAGTATACAGGGTTTATGTAAGAATGGTTTAAAAACTGTTCACACATGAAACTTTAATAAGTATACAGGGTTTATGTAAGAATGGTTTAAAAACTGTTCACACATGAAACTTTAATAAACAGAGCTAAATGCGATGAAAAAATGAACTAGTAAGTTGATATACACAGATATACTAAGATACTATTCCTAATTTTTATGGTACATATGAATAAAACAAGTCTTAACTTAGTTTACCACAATACCCGTGACTTTACCCAAAAGAGTTCTGTGCAGAGCACATAGGAATAATAATAATATTTAACACTAATACTTTGAGATAAGAAAATTTAGTTCTAGATATTAAACGACATTGTCCCATTTCAAAATTGTAAAAGGATCTACTCATTTAGTCACATGGCATATATGTATCAAATTCTAAAGCACAAACCTAATACAAAACAGAATTATATAGTTGTATGAAATCGGCAAATATAGTGTGGCATAGATTTAAACTCAGTCAATACATAATACAGAATTTCAAAAATCACGTGATCTTACATACTACATTCCTGACAAACAAAACAGAATTATATAAGTGTATGAACCTGGAGATATAGTGTATATTTTCTTCCAGACTGTGGGTCACTGTGCATCAGTGTATAAAGGTCTTGTCTTCTACATTAAAAGTTAACAGTACCTGAGTTTTTACCAATTTGCTTTGCTTACCAGTAGCTCCTCTTATCTTTACACAGGCAATGGACATTTCCATAAAATTCTTACTATACTTGATCTTGTCTCTAAATTGTTCAGATGTACCACAAATCAGGCTACCTGTATCAATCAGTTACCTTCCCACTGATAAATCTTAATTTTAATGTAAGGACACCCAAAATCTGAAACATTCTCTCTGTTGTCAGACACTTCGTGCAAAAGATCACTTTCAGTTTCATCAAATGCTACATCCACTCTGTCTTCATAAGGTTTTATTAATTTTACAGGTATCATAGCATTACTTTGATTAGTCACATTTTCAGGTAAAAATTGAACACAATGAATAGATTCCATGGCATAACTAACATCACTTGTTATAGAAGGAGCACAAAACACATTACTGTCAAAATTATACTTCCTACTTAGATCCTCTTTCACTTCATTCCACCAATTAGGAAACAAATTCTGACTAACCACAGCTAACATATTCCAGAATGCATCTTTATATATGTTATCATCAATCTAGTCCCAAGGAAACTTCAAGAAGTTTTCACCTGTTTGCTCCAGGCTCACAGGTACCTCACCTTTACTGTTTGGATCATTACTGTGCATGACATTAAAGAAAAACTGCTTTGACTGGACTGGTATTCCATGACTTTTGCTTGCAACATCACATACATTAATAACGTTACCTGTACTGTCAACATCATTTACAAATAACTCTGAAACTTCATTATTCTTAAACACCATAAATACCTGATACTCGTCATCATCATATTCCTCCAAATTTACTTCATCTACAACATCACTAACAATACAAGTCTCATCTCCATCAAAGTCACTCACCTCACCTACATTCATTTGCAATAAGCCACCAGTCTCAGACTTACCAACCTCAGTTATTTCATAGCTATCATCCACATCAAATATACCATCTAGTTCAGATCCAATACAGTCATCATCTGATTTACATACATCAACAACACTGTTTTCCAACCAAGAGAAGAAATCATTGGTACATTCTACATCAAAATTCCCACTACTCTCACATTCTGGTTTGTGATTAGCACCTACATCACCATAATTAAAGGTAGTTTCCCAAAACTTAAATGAGAACTCTGATAGTCCCTTTGTTCAATTTCAGATACATGTGCCATATCACTAACACTGTTATTATTTTAATATATTAAAAAACTAAAAACCCGTCTTGATTGCGAAAAAAGTACCTAGTGTTAACCCAGGTTTCAGCGTAGATAACTACACCTTCTTCAGAATGGCAATAAAACCCACAAGTGCCTAAGAAGACCTTTGTCAATGATTAAAAGAACACCATAGCTATACATTTATAAACAAAAAAGAAAAGGAAACTCAAACAGTACATATGTACAAATTCAAAACCACTACTTAACTTAGTAGTGTACACTTCACCTCACACTGGCCTATGTTCAATGGGCCATGACCCGCCATAAACTGCAGCTACAAGTGGTTGCTCACTTACAAGCCCGACCCGCTACCTATGCACATGCGCAAGACAAGGTAAGTTACTTGAATGCGCATGCACATACGAATATGAGAAAGTTTATACATGGGTCAGGGCTAAATAGCCCATATATTCCCAACCGTGGATCAACGTGTATCAAAAAATGGAATGGGTAGAATAAGTGACGGGCTCAATAGGAGATGAAACCTAAAAATAACCGCACACAGTTGCTTATGCTAGGGAAGGAACATATATGAAGCTACGTATGACAACAGGAGGAACTCTTAAAAACTATACCTAAAGCCAGTAGTTAGCCTGGGAGGGGGGGGGGGGGAGGGGGGGGCTGAGGGGACTTAATCTAAAGATGTCGCGGTGATAAAGATATAGGGATAAAACGTGAGGTGTTCAACGGGCTAAAATCACCTTCACCATAAAAGGAAAATGAGGATAAAAAGAAAGAAGATGAACGACTTGACCAGCTGCACTCGCCAATCAGCACACACATGTGAAAATCCCCAGATCATCAGATTTACAATTATGAAGAACAAATTAAAGGTGTGAAACCTTCAAAAATTTTCTGTTTCTTAGTAGGAGTTGGTTGTTAAGGATATTGTCTTTAGCATGTTGCAGATGCTTAAAGATCTGGATTTCTTCCAAAACATCCAGTTTTAAGCCCTTAACCTCGGCATGAAGTAACTTGATATTAACTGGAGGACTCGGCACATGAGCCATTTGCACAAGGTGTTCCGCATAAGAAGAACCCTTAGTACCGTCACTGCTTCTAGTAGGAATATGCTCTTTATACCTGAGACCCAGAGCTTGTGCCGTTTTCTTGACAAATGAATTTCTATAATTTCTAGTAGTTTAGATTATTATTTTATAAATGAATCCAGAAAAGTGTGTCAAATATTTCATAATTTCAAATGATTGTATCTGTACATTCAGAGCTAGCGCATATTGATTGTAGCAACAAAAATAAAGTAGCTATTTTTCATAAATTTTAGCTTGAAATATAACATATTGTGTTTAAAATTATATGAAACTTTTCAGAAAAGGAGCTTAGATAATATTGACCTATTCAAAATTCAAAAAATTTTTCTGGCATCGACTACTACTGATCAGGAAAAGTATTGCTAGACGAGGATGTCACTTTACGAACATAAAAAAAATGTCACACCCAAAAATTGTTATGATAGGCACAGGCCTTCTTTGTTCATTGTGTTACACTGTTCCTATGAAGAAGCAGAAGTGTAACAAGTCAAAAGAGAATTTTAATCTGTACACTACAGTAACAATAAACTATGATATATAATATAAGTTATGCATAAGTCTGCTAAATCTAACCTAAAAAATCAGAAGGAAAGCTCGTATTTAGGAAAAAAGAAAAGAACTACTGCTTCTAAGAGCAAAACATGATGAACTGAGTTCCTTGGTTATTTTGTCTGTGTATTGTTATTTGTTTGGTGCCCAAGAAATTTTATGCAGTGTTTCTATTAGTGTACGGCCATTAATGTCTGCTTTTGATGCTAGCAGATCATTTTTGCTCACTTAAATTGCCCAATATGAGTCTCTGTGATCTTAAGACTGCTGTGAACCAGTTATGGACCTATTCAGCTATCATCTTTGTTATGTCTGGTAATACTGATAGAATAGAATACTGGTTCACCTTTAAACAATCTGTGTCATAAAGTTTATATACATCTGTAGTTACTTTTTTACAGCACTCTTACGTGGCACCTTGCCTAATTAAGTTGTAATTATGTTACTAGAAAGTGTTAACCTAGCTTATCACCTTTGTAATGCACATAGTTATAGAAGCTTACATTTGTTTTCAAATTTAATACATTATGCCTAGCTTTTTACTTTTTTAATGCATACTGCTATAGAAGCTTACCTTTGTTTATGTATTTAATATTGTATGCCATGATGAATCAATGTATCACATTAATAATTTTATAAAATATTACAATTATTATTTTATATAGGTACTTCAGAATCAGAATTCTAAGTCATCTGTTACACATTCATGAGATTCCTTCACTATATAAAATGCTTTACCATTTACCCATTTTGTTACTATGTTTTTGAATTTACTCAAAGGCACTAAGTGGGCATTTCCAGGTAGTTTGTTAAAATATGTAAGACCAAGGTATTTATTATGTTGTTAGCCTTTGCTAGTCTTGCCTATGGTTTGTCAGCTATGTCAGCTGTATGTCCATTACATGTATTATGGTGATTTATTGTCATCATAATGTCAAAATTACACATGTTTTCTTTAGTATACTCTAGGCAACTATAAACATACATACTGGAGTTTTGATCCTTGATTAGTATGTTCACGTCAACAAAGATATTATGATTATCGAATTGTCCTCTTTTTTTTACTTTACCACACTATTAATTTACTTGTAATGAGAGATAAGTAGTTACCAAACATTTTACAAAGTCATGTAATGTTAAGTGGGTTTACAATGAGTCAGGGTCATTTAAGGTAGAAGCTGAGAGAAAGGATAGCTAAAATTTGCGACCAGAGTATCGTGTATCATGAACAAAGAGTTTTATTTAACACAAAAGACTAACAGTAATCAGTGTCTTAAAGGATACTACCAGCAGTACAGCAACAGTCTTCAACATGTCATAAAAATGCAAAAACAGTGCATTATGTTCAAGAAATTCAAAATTCCAGACCAAAGCACAGACAATTTGGAGCACTGACTATGTAGACTTCCCCATCATATTAACTGATGAGATTACTGTTGGTTCTGCAGCTGTATCATACAGCCATTTAGACACAACATTTCCATAGCCCATCTGGCTACCACTGCTGTTGACAACATTGTTAGCTAATCTTGCTGGAACTGATTCATATCATGAACCGTGACCCTTCTATACATTGTATATCTGTAATTGGATAGATAAAAAATCTACTCACCAAGGGCAGTAGGAGAACGCATATATTAAAAAAGGTTTTAGGTATGCAAGCTTTCAGAGCGAATGGCCCCTTCTTCCAGAAGAAGGGTTGAAGGGGCAGGAAAAGGGGTGAACAAAAAGGACTGGAGTGGTTTAGGAAAAGAGGCAGAGTTTGGAAAAGTCACCCAGAACCTCGGGTCAGGGGAGGTGTACTGGCTGGGATGAGTTCTTTTATACACTGTGGCAGAAATCATAAATAATATCAATATTTGAAAGAATAAAGTCTAAGCTGTTTACTGTGAACTGTTTTAAGCCTGTTCTGTTATTCTTCTGACTGTGTCTGGTATGATGGTATTGCAATTGCAGCTTGAAGTCACACATGAGGTATGCGAGCAATATTATTAATCCAGAAAACATCTACAATGCTGACTGGTTGCTTATAACAGATTTTGGGAGATCCATAAAACAGAGTGTCTGATGATGGGCCATGCCCAAAATGTGTAGTAAAGAGTTTTCATTCAGTACAACATTTCTATGGAACACCCAAGATATATTGTTAGTGACCAATCAGTACTGTACATGTTTATTGCTATGGATGTGTTCAGAAATGTCATCAATATATTTGTGCCTTCAGCAGATGTCACAGTTTACTCCAATGTCCCAGGGAAATAATTTATGTTTGTCAAGAACTGGGTTGTGTGATGCACTGATTGTTTTGTGAAACCATATTTAATTGTTAATATTTGCAGTCATTCTTTCTCCTTTGCTACTTCGACTGTGTTTATCATGTAGACTAGAATAAATATCTTTTGCAACCGATGTTTATAAGCGGTTTGTATTTGAGGTGATCTGAGGAGTCTACACAAAGTGACTCTCAGCACTTTGGACTAGCTGTCACATTTGAATATTTCCATTTTATTGTAGACACTTTTTTGTACTGGTAAAACCATATGATAAATAAAAAGAAATAATTATTGTTTTCAACCAAACATGTTTCACCTCTATGTGTTAGGCATCATTAGTGGTGTTTATGTCTCCTCCTCTTTTCATGTGCCGATAGGCTCTTGTGTATGCACCAGTTGAACACAATGTAAGTTTACAGCTAACTATATGTTACAATTAGGTATTTCACTGGTATTAAAAAAATGCAACCAAATTATTTCAATTACAGAAGAAAACAGTGAAGATAATATGCAGCATGGCACCCACAGCTCATTATAGATCTAGTTTCAGAAAATTAAATATTATGGTTGTGCCATCATTACACAGTTCATCTTGCAATGTGTTATGCACATCAGTAACATCTATTGTAGATACCAGCAACATGATAGGCACCTTAAACACAGTATCAGAAATAATCATGATCTGCTTTCATTCCACTGTAAGTATAAAAACAATACAGAAGTACTTTACAAAAAAATCAGTAACGCTCTTCAGTTTCATACCTCATTGTATGTGGGTGCTACATAATGAAAAATTCATAAGAAAAACCAAGGAATTTCTGTTAGAACTGAGTCTTTAAAAAGTTGATAAATTTTTAATGGAAGCCAAGATATTTATGTTTTAACATATTTATTTTTGAATTTGTATAATGTGGATGTAATAACTCAGCAAAAATTAACATAGCCTGTACTTTATTTGAATATCGTAGATATTTTATATGAGTAATGTACTGACATTCGGCATTCATAATGACACAATAATTAATAATTTTTTTATTTGTATGGTATGTAGGCAGATGCCATTGTGTTCTCTAAAATAATAATAAAATTTGGTTCAGTGAATGAACTAACAATGAGTAGTGCACAACTGCAAGCATATTAAGTTCAGTACTGAGTATTCAAGAATGTCAGCAAAAACGTCAAGCTATTAAAGGTACAGATAGGAATACTCGCCATATAGGGGAGATGCTGATTCACAGGTAGGCAAAATAAAAAGACTGTTGGAAAATGAGCTTTCGGCCAATAAGGCCTTTGTCAAAAACAGACAAAACACACACACATACACAGATGTGTGTGTTTGTGTGTGTGTGTGTGCGCGAGCATGTGCGGGCGTTGTATATTTTTTACAAAAGCTCAGTTTCCGACAGTCTTTTCATTGTGGCTTTCTGCGACTCAGCATCTCTGCTATATGGTGAGGAGCAACTGTCCTTTTCATACTATTGTTACATTCCATCCTGGATTTTCCATTGTTTGATTTGACAGATAGGAATAGACAGGTGTCCAAAAAAGTGAATATAAAAGCACCTAGCTTTTTTTAAAATAATGTTGTTATAAAAAGTTTGCATCTTAAAAATGGGGCTAGAAGCAATTAACTTCAAGTCTCACCACTTTTGTGAATTGATTTTATAGTTATATGCTAATTAAAAGGCCATTCTTTTTTTGCACCACTGGAGGAAAAAATCATTAGCAAAAGGACAAGATGATCGACTTACCTTTTCAATAGCTGACAGAGAATCCTAATAGTCCAAGTCACCCAGTATCCTTGCTCATGCACACTGTATCTGTGTCTATACCAGATAGAGGGGAGCCATTAGCAGGCTATTGTCCTTAATCTTATAGCTGATCTAACCTTTCAAATTCCTTTGGTCTTATAACAGAACTGTGTTATATATTTCAGTATACTTTGTGTGGTTTATTTTACTGGGTATTTGAAAACAATATGTATCCTTTTTATCTACATAGTAACTGTAAATAATGTTATTGTAGAGTGTTCCATCTAGCAAGACGTAAGTGATATGAATTAATGTATCAGAAGTAAAATTTTATTTTGTTTTGATTTTTAATAAGTTTTTTAAATGTTTGATTTTTTTAAAATATGGACATTTATTTAACCAACTACAAACCAGTTAAACAACTGAACTGAATCTGTATGTGTTGTTGGGGGGTCTCTGTCATGTGTTTATTTAAACCATATCCATATTTCAAGAACCTAAAACTGGATCTGTAACAATGTTGTAAGTCAAATTCCTATTAAATCTTTTATCACACAAGAGAAAACTTTTATTTTACTAGTCAAATTATTACTTTATATATGCACAGTGAGATCTTAGGTAATGAGCATGAAACATGAAACATTGCAGTGGATAACTGGAACTAGAAGTGTTCCAGAACAATGGTGTGACCTAATACCCCTGTTAAAATAAAGTTATGGTACATATCACTGAGTATAGAATGCGTAAAGGAAATTAGTGCATGAAACAGAGGGGCAATTGGGCCCACAAACAAAATTTCCATCTGTATTGTTATGGGTCCTCACTTGGGCAGCAATGAGAAAGACCAGGCATGTAAATTAGAAACTTGTCTTAACAGAGAAATGGGTGGTAGATTCTTGAAGTTGTTGGTTTTCAAAGAAATAGAAAGTACAACAGATGTTGTTGTTGTTGTGGTCTTCAGTCCTGAGACTGGTTTGATGCAGCTCTCCATGCCACTCTTCCTGTGCAAGCTTCTTCATCTCCCAGTACCTACTGCAATCTACATCCTTCTGAATCTGTTTAGTGTATTCATCTCTTGGTCTCCCTCTACAATTTTTACCCTCCACACTGCCCTCCAATACTAAATTGGTGATCCCTTGATGCCTCAGAATATGTCCTACCAACTGATCCCTTCTTCTAGTCAAGTTGTGCCACAAAATTCTCTTCTCCCCAATCCTATTCAATACCTCCTCATTAGATCAAACAGATGTAGTGGGGAGATTTGCAGACAAAACTTTCTAAAGGGAAAGCAATGCACAGACTGACATTACAGAGTAGTGAAAGATAATATTATACGTTAGTGCTATTAGAAATTAAAACAATGGAGGAGTCAAGGCAACCACCCACTGTATAGCTGATTGCCTGATAAACACATAAATAAGACTATTTTTGTTGCTATGCTTTCACACAAGCCCATTCTTGAAGGTAACACACTAACAAAAGTACATATACACACTCATATCATTTACTTGTAAGGCTACATTGTTCAAGTACTGTTGATTAAAAGGCCAATTGGCCACAATGTAGTTATGCACCACATAGAGAGAATTGTTTTCAGTAATCTGTTAGCTTTATGTCTGTCAGCTATTTGAAAATTTAGTGACTATTTCAGTCATGTTTATTGCCTGTTGACCATTCACTGCCTCAACTTTATGGTGAGTGGTTATATTTACTCCCTCCATTGCTTCTATCCCATCCAGGACTTTGCAGTATCATGTTACGAGGGTAATCCCAAAAGTAAGGTTTCCTATTTTTTTATAAGTACAGAACTCTGTTTGTGTGGCAGTTGGTCACACTTTTATAAAGAGTGCTTCACGCGCTGTGTGTAAACATGCGCATGCCATGCTCAGGTGCTCAGTCTTGGCTTGACAGGCGTTGAGAGTGGAGCTCCCATTAGATGTTATCGCCAAGTGCGAATTGCGCACAGTTATTCAGTTTTTGTATGCAAAGGGCACGGTGCTGATTGAAATCCATCGCCAATTGATGGAATTGTATGGTGAGTCATGCATGGATGTCAAAAATGTTCATAAGTGGTGTAGAGAGTTTGCAGCCTGTCGGACCGAAATTCACGAAGAACAAAGGAGCGGGAGACTGTCAGGACAACTTTCTGGACTCAATTGTCATGGATGACAAAACCTGGGCATACCACTTTACACCTGAGATCAAGCAACAATCATGCCAGTGGCAGCATCCTTCTTCACCAAAGCTGTGGAAATTCAAACATACAAAGTCTGCCGGTAAAGTCATGACAACCATTTTTGGGATCAGAAAGTGGTATTGTTGGTCGACTTTATGCCCACTGGGACCACAATTAACACTGACAGGTACTGTGAGACTCTGAAAAAACTCAAACGGGCAATTCGGAACTGGAGAAGATGAATGTTGAGCAAGGGTGTACACATTCTCCATGACAACGCTCGCCCAAACATCGCTCAGCAAACCGTTGCTCTCCTGCAACAGTTTCAGTGGAACATAATCACCCACCCACCGTATAGACCTGACTTGGCACCCAGTAACTATCACCTGTTCCCTAAGTTAAAAGAACATTTGGCCAGAAAGCGATTTAGCTCCAATGATGAGGTGAAAGAAGAGGTTCATAACTTTCTGAACATCAAGGCGGCAAGCTGGTATGACATGGGCATACAAAAACTGCCACAGTGTCTACAAAAATGCAACGTAAATGGTGATTATGTCAAAAAATAGCTAAATGTTCAAGCTGTGCACTGATGTAAACCATTTTATAAATAAATAGGTCTATGTACTTATAAAAAAATAGGAGTCCTTACTTTTGGGATTACCCTCATAGTAATAGTTTTTATTTTGTGCAATTTAAAATGTTGTGCAGGGAAACAATGGTTACTCGCTCAGTCATAAGAGATGTACTTTCAGGAGGTTTGAAAATTCTGTATTGTAAATATATACTGTTACATCCACTAGTCATATCTGTATATCAAAAGAGGAATAAAGTAAATAAAAGAAAGTGTCAGAAGTCGGATTAAAACTCAGAGTGAAAGATTATCAGTGATAAGATTCAGTGATAAGAACAGTCTACTGAGTGCAGAATGTGGGAAGAGAATAAACCAAAGACAGACAAATATGGCAAGAAACAGATAAATAAACTTAACACTAGGAAAAGGGGGGGGGGGGGGGGGGGGAAATTGGAGAACTACATAGCAGGCTAATTGAAGGAATTCTGCTCCTTTGAAAAAAATGATAAGTGATGGACAAATCAAGGATTATACAAGAAGCAGACTACCACAGATAAAGACAGAATCTCCCTCAAACAGAAGTTTACTTGCTCAAACATGAGTGTTAATCTGAGAAAAATATTCCTGAGACTGTACATCTGAAGCACAGTACTATAGGGAAGTAAATCACAATCTGTCAGAAAACTGAAAAAGAAGAGGCTCAAGGTGTTTCAAATATGGTGTTACAGAAGGATAATGAAAACTCAGTGACTGATAAGATAAGAAATGAGAAGGTTTTCCATAGAATTGACGAAGGGTGGAATATGTGGGAAAGACTAACTAGAAGAAGAGACAAACAGTGGAAACTCCAGATTGGAATATCAACAATATTAGGAGAAAGATAGATTATTACTCACTGCATTCCATTTGGAGCTGCCAGTGGTAGTGGTCATGTATGCATGAGGTGTGTTTGCTTGTACGCATGTGTAGAAGAAGGCTTTGGCTAAAATCTGTAATGTGTAACAAGTCTTATTGGTGATCCTGTCTGCAACTCAACTGGTTGCTTTATTTCGATCACCAATTTTCTCCTCTGAACACGAAAATATTTTGTTGATGCAACCTACATAGGGAGAAACAATCATCATACTAAAATAAGGGAAATATGTAAGTGTTTGCTTTTTCTGCACGCCGTTGGAGATTGGAATAATAGAAAATTATTGTGGAGGTAGTTTGATGAACCCTCTGCCAGGCACTTAAATATGATTTGCAGTTTATCCATGTAGATGTAGATGTAGATATTTACAGTGAGTAGCAATCTGTCCTTTTCCTCATATTGTAGAAGACGAGACAGGTGGATAGTCATGTGTTAAGACATCAGGGAGTACACTCCATGGTACTAGAAGGTGCCATCAAGGAGAAAGAGGAGGAGAAGAAAGGGGGGAGGAGGAGGGAGGGAAGCATAAGGCATAGATGTTGATTACTACCCATCCAGAAGGAAAGACAGGTCAACAGTAGCATCAAAATAATATGCTAAGAATACTAGCCACTCTTCCTGCCACATAAAATTATCCTGGACTGGAAAGTGCTAAAGGTTGTGTTGATTTTGAAACATTATTTGACTCTAGAATTCTGAAATTATTTCATTAAGGATGTAACAAATACTCTGCCAGAGCTGAAAAATTAGAAAAATGTACAGATATTTTCAGATCTAACTGTTTACAGATTGACACATGAAATGGAATTGTTTGGGATGAGTATGTTGACATATCCTTTATTATATTTATCAGTTCTACAAGGAATACTATTTTTCATGTTATTAACCTCACTTCAAAACTCTCTTACCTCATTAAATCTTCAGTATTGTTTGTCAAAGAGTACAGGATAAATGAAAATCTGTATATTCTGGTTGAAACATACTGTTGTGATAGTTTTTAATTAGGTTTCATTTCATAACATTTCCAGAAAACATACAATAATTTTACACAATTAAAAACACTCTCTCTAGAAAATTATAGTCTTGTATGTCTTCTCATATGGGAAATCAGATGGAACTTGTGCCTTGCCCTTTTGTAGCAAATGGGACACTCAAACTGTGGCTCTACACCACATTCAAATCGCATGTGACGTAATAGAGTATTTCGGTGAGTGTAAGTGTTGTGACAGCGGGTGCAAGAAAAATTGCTTCCTTTTGTTCCTTGTGGCCACTGTTGTGATACCTGGAAGAATGTTATGTCTTCTTTCAGCAACTGTGTGCTCACACCTGAAAACGAAATAGAATTAAAGATATAAATATCATTATATGTTTTCTATTAGTGTAGAATTATTTAATGCATTCAAGAGTTTTGCTCCAAGAAGACAGAGTTGCACTAAAGATAAATTGTAGTTTTACTATGACATTCATTAATGATGTGTTTGACCTTATTTGCTTTTTTTTTCTTATGTCATAAATATAATTTAAATCAAATGATGGATACTGTAAAATCATATGCTGAAAATGGGGTGAAGGTTGCCTCTCACCAGAGTTGAGGCACTTTGTCAACAGACACATAAACAACATTACTACTATACTGCCACTGTGATACCATTCCGTTATAAAAAAGCAAAACACATGTAATATCCACACAAAAAATAAAAAATATAAAAAGTAAAACAAATTTGAACCATTATTAAATGATAAACAAACAAAAACAGCTTTGTTTAGTTTATTGTGTCTTGTAGATCTCATAAAGAAATAGAACATTCAAGGATGCAACAAATGACAAGCAAATTATAAAAACTAATTCTGTACATTGCCTTAACAAGTATCACTATACTGCTTGATACTATTTGTGATTACACTAGCTAAATCTAATTGAGTAAGTTCGAAGGAAAGCTACTACTCTGAAAGGTAAAAAAACCACTGTTAGTTCCATGGTTATATTGGAAGCTGCTGCTTATCTCCTACTATTAACTTAATATTTACATGTAAATTTAGTTTTTCTTCACAGAATATAGGTTCCTACATTTATGCCTACCCCTGTTGACAATACACTGCTATTAGTCATGCAGCTGTACAGTGAACACTCCTACTTGCTAAGTACCTAACAGGAATTCTCAATCCTTAAATCTTAGATAATCAGATTTGTAGTACGATTTACGTAACATTCTTGCTGGTCATTTCTCCTTAATGAGTATGCTACTTAATTCACATGCATTACCCCAGAAGACAGTCCCATAAGTCAACACACAAAATAAGCAACACTCTTATTTTTAAGTCAATACAATGAAAAATACTTCTAACAGGAAAACTTGTAGAACTGAGCTACTTGATTATTTTCCCTATGTGTCAATTCCATTTTAAGTTTTTTACCAACCGAGCTCCAAGGAATAACATTCATAGTGCTTCATTCATTGTATGGCCATTAATTTGTGTATTGAGATTATTTGTGACCTCAAGACTGTTTGCTGTTGACAAGTTGTAGGATAGTTCAGCTATCTTCTAAGCTGTGCCCGTTAAGGATGAGTTTGGATCCTTGATTAGCATGCACATATCATGAGCAGAAATTACAGTTTTTGATAAGCCCTCAAAGTTATTGGAAGGTCATTTACATGGGTTAAAACAAGAGAGCCCAGTATTGATCCTTGGGGACCCCATATGTCATGTTCCCCAGTTTTGAGGTTACTGTCATTCCTGTGACATAGTCTGTCAATGTTACTTTTTTCTTTTTGTCATGAAGGTAAGTGTTTCATAGACTACACTATGAACAATATCTATAAAATGGTGACCCAGGGAGCGCAAAAGGAAGCAGCAAATTCAAGCACGGTGCAGAGTGGGAAGTGGATTCATGTTATGATGATGGTCAAGACCAAGTGGAAGAACAACTTTCTCACTTGTAACGGGACCTAGAGAGACAGATTAGAAACATTCAGATGCAAATTACATCACATATACAAGGAGAGTTGTGTCAACAAGCAGTATATATGGCAGATGAAGGAACTGCAGCGTCTAGCACATCTGCCAAGCTGATGATGAAAAAACAAGTGCCGAAGTTCTTTATACTTTCATTTACAATGTCCCAAATGATTACAGAAAGGTTGTGGTGTTACGGAGAAGCATAGACACTTCAGCAGTGCAGATGGTATTGGATGTCATTTTGAAGCCTCCTACACAAACTCATTATCATTTCCGAGACATGGTGATCCAGCACATGGGCAAATCCTTAGACCAACAGATGTGCCAGCTCCTACAGTTAAAATGTATTGGTAATAGGAAGTCTTCCAAATTCTGATGGTATCTCTGGAGTATCATGGAGGAAGCACCAGTGTCAGATGAGATGCTGCAGTGTGTGTAGTTCATGCAGCTGCTGCTGTCAGTGAAAACAGCTGACAAAGTATGTGCGGCCCTGGGGCAAGTGAGTGCCTGAGCAATACCAGAGATGGATGACAATTGCTACACATTGGAAGCTGTGGCTATACGACAAGAGATAAATTTGTTGATGAGCATCTCCACAGTATAATGGTATAGTTGGATACAAGGCAGAAACAGTTATTGGTGCTGGAATAAAAATAAAAAAAATAAAAAATGAGACGTGTGGAGTAGTATAAAGTAGAGGGACATCCATACAGCCAACAGACACAAAGGTTGGAGGGACAAGATGGTAGAGTCTGTTAATACCACAGGTGTTCAGTGTGCTGTCCTAAGACACAAAGTTCCGGTGCATCTCCAATCAGCCCTATTGGTCTGCAGTAGGTGCAGCAGGCCATGTAGCTTCACAAGAGCACCAAAGTGGATATGAAGGGATGGGCATTACACACACAGATGGCAATGGTGGTGTGATAGAAGACAGCCAGGATGCAATGCCCAAGGTCAGTTCAGTTATTCAAGGCAATCCTTCCATGTGCATGCAGATGTCTAAGAAAACTTGTCCACTTACTTTGTCATGCTGCTTGTATGTGATAGACAGGCAAATCAATGTTAACTGGTCAACTTGGACTTAGGAATTAGCACAATCCCATTTCACTGGAAAGAGGCATACGCACAGCACTCCACCTAACTGCTATTAACAACTCACCCATCATGACTTATGGTGAACAGGAGGTGTCAGTAGACATATGTTGCAGCAAGGTTTTTAAATGGAGGTTCGTAATGGCTGATGCACACAAGCCGATTCTATGTGCAGATTTCATCCACCACCACATACTGGGGATACAGCTGAGCATAGCACAAGTTTGGTGAAGGAGTGAGAAGGTAAACAGTATGAGAGGCAGAAATACAAGCAGTGCAGTCATTTTACCTGGTAGTTTAGTGTGACATGAAACAGAGGAGAAGATACTGCGTACCATGGTACACCACATCAAGAGTACCCCAGGCCAGCTGGCCTTCCAGTGACCAAGAAGACTTGTGCCTGACTGGTTCACAGAGACAAAAGCAGAATTTGACAAGATGTTGCAGATGCAGACAGGCATTTTAAGAAGATTGGATAACACCTGGGCATCACCACTGCACCTCATTAGGAAGAGAGAGGGAAAGTGGAGGATTTGTGGGGATTATCAGGCTCTAAATCAATGAAAAGTACCTGACCCTTATCTTGTACCTAATGTGTGAGATTTTATGAAGTTTTTAGCTGGGGCTACAATCTTCAGCATGGTAGATTGTAAAAAGGCATACATCCAGATTCTGGTAGCTGAAGAGGATATTCCCAAAACAGCAGTAATAATGCCTTATGGACTATTTGAATACCTCTCCATGTTACTTGGACTGAAAATTCCCATACAGACCTGAAGAAGATTTGTAGATGAAGTGTTGATTGGACTGGATTTCTACTTCATATAACTTGATGAATCTGGATGATATTTTAATATTTTCAAGGAGAGCTGAAAGCTATATCTGACAGGATAAAGAAACTTGGGCTCATTGTGAATGAAGCAAAGTATGTTGTCTGCCAGAGCCCATTTGACATTTTTCAATCATGTGGTATTATCAACTTGTATCTGTCCACTCAAGGAGAAGGTGGAGGCATTACAGAACACTCGTAGGCCAACCAATGATCAGAAATTACAAATACTTCTTGGGACCATCAACTTTTTTAGACCCTATCTACCAGGGGTAGTGGATGTGCAGGCACCAATGACAGAGGCACGAGCAGGTACCAACAGAATGGGCAAGCAGCGCATTCCATGGACACTGCTCATTCAGCAGGCTTTCAGAATGGTACAGTGGTTCTATTGTTTCACCCAGTTCATAATGTACTGTTGATGATTGCTGTAGATGCCAGCCTATTGGTTATTGGTGTGGCACTCCATCAAAATGTGGAGGGCGGTTGGAAGCCCTTGGTGTTTTTCTCTTGAAAGCCATCACAAGCACAGACTAAGTGGAGTGCATATGATTTGGAGATACTGATCATTTATGAAGCAATACAATCTTTCCAACCATATGTGGAAGCTTGGTCATTTACGGTCTACATCGAACATAAGCTGATCATGGTTGCTGTCCAAGAAATGGAAGAGGGGTGTTCTTCTCAGCAGTTCTGCCAATTGGAGTTTATTAGGCAATTTACTAACAATATAAGACACATTAAATGAGGAGTGAACATAGGAGCAGATTTTTATTCTTTTTTTAAATTTATTTTTTATTTTTTTTCCCCCTCAAGGATCGGTGCAATTTCTGCTATGCTAAATTATGACCAACTAAGGAGCTGAACAAGCCACAGATGAACAATTGTTGTGAAGCAGCTCAACATCCTTTAAGCTCGAGCAAGTGCAACTGTGAGCAGAAAGACCTAATACGGCGTGATGTGTCCAAGATCCAGCCTAGGCTATTTGTGACTCAGTCACTGTGAAGGCTAATTTTTGATAGCATCCACAACCTGACACATCTGCGTGTGAACACACTGTGAAGCCGATGATTGAGAAATTTATATGAGCAGGTATGAAGAAAGATTGCTGCATGTGGCTGTGGGTGTGTTTGGCCTGTCAGAAATGTGAAGTTGGCAGGCATGTGCTTCAGCCAGTGAGAGACTTCCCAGAGACAAATATTTGATTATTTCAAGTGCATATAGATCTCATGGGCCACTCCAACCATCAGAAGGATATCATTATTTGTTTACAGTAGTGGAGAGATATACATGTTGGGTAGAAGCAACTACTATATGGGATATATCAGGGAAACAATGGCAAGGATCTTCATGAATATGTATGATTTCATGCTTCAAATGTCCTATTCGTGTCACCACTGACCAAGTGCAACAGTTTGAGTTCACATTGTTTCTTGAGCTATCTAAATTATGTGGGTTCCATCATCAACATACCCAAGCTACCATCCTTCAAGCAATGGTATGGTGGAGAGATAGCATAAGACACTAAAGGCCATGCTTATGTGCCATGGTAGTTGCTTGACAACAGCTCTACTGCTATTCTTGTTAGGGCTTCATACAGCAGTTAAACCAGACATTGGGGCTTTAACAACTGAGATGGTTTATGGGGAAAAATTGTGACTGCCATTGGAGTTTTTTACGGCACAGCCAGCATTTATGGAACCGGAACCACTGTACATGCTGCAGCAGGTGATGCTCTAGAGAGCCAGATTATGCCTGTCCCCAGCATCACATCACAGGGTTCAGAAAGTGCTTGTAGAGAAAGACATTGTGACATGCTGCTATGTGATGTTGTGAACATATACTGTACATGCACCATTACAACCACCAAACTCGGGATGTTTCCACACATTGAAACACAATGTACCCATAGTCCTAACAGCATACAATGACCAGCCATCAGTTAAGCCAGGCATTGGGGCTTTAACAACTGAGATGGCCAGCATTAAGTCAAGGGAGTGGGTGAAACCAGCATATGTGCTCACTATGGAGACACCTACTCAAGGGCAAGCAAATATGGCTGCTAAACCAGCAACTTCAACCCCTCCTGACATGGAGACCATACTGTCAGAAGCAGCATCATCTTCAACATGGCAAATGAGCCCACAAAAAAAGCAAGAAGGTCTGGTAATTGTGCAAATTTTTATATGTGTTTACTTATAAATATATAACACTAACAAGAAGAAGAAAGGGTGCATAAATAAAGAGATTAATAGAAATCAATTATTTTCAATTGATGCCCAAATTCTAGATTGTATAGTTTGTCTCCTTTGACTCCATTTTAACATGAACTTACTTCCTTATTCTTGAGATCTACACACTTCTGTTAGGTGCTTCTTCTTCTGACACCGCAAAACTTTCCATTCTTTGTGACCATGTAGGTAATGTAATTTTCATTTATCAGACTTCTTCACCGTTGGCAGGCAGCAGGAGGTGGGTGACACGACCTTTTTGTGGTGTGCGGAAGAAAATAAAAAGTCCACATATTTTTGCACTGAGAAAAATTATTATTCAGAATACCATGAAAGCTACTACACGCATCTCATATCTAGATATGTCCTCTCTCCACAAGGCCTCAAGGCAGATGGGTGACAAAAAACTGAATGTGTTTTTTATCATTTGTTCTCACCTTCCGGCATAGCAAAATACACCTTTTGCGGGCACTTACAGCGGTTATACTTGGCTTTTCCTACGTACCAATACATAATTTATGTGAGGGCTAGTCAACAAGTACAGCACAGTTTCCCTCACATTTAGTCGTTCTGCTCTACTGTGGGAGGAAAAGGGGGGGGGGGGGGGAGGTTGGAGGGCATTGTGGTAAGCCCTAAGCACCGGTTACAGATAGCAAGTAAGAGACTCAATTATTCTTTGGCAGAGTGGTATTTACTTGTTATTTTTTGTGAGTTTGTTCTTGAGTTATTTCTCTGTTTAACAGTTATCAAGTGGCACATTGTTGATGTAATCAGTAAAGTAAATAGTTATTGTTTGGTAGTCTTCAAGTGTCTGTTTGTAAACTATGCTCTGAATAACACCTATAACATTTTAGCTTACTAAGTAAGATCATTTTATCTGCACTGTCAAAGGCTTTGGCAAAGTCACATAAGATAGGAGGCATGTCTGAAACCAAACAAAAATTAATTTTTGCAAGAAAGAGCATTTCTTAAACTATTTTTCTGTATATTTGCCACCATTTGTCAGACATTTGTCATAGTTGGAAACCAACTTTTCTAGGCCCTCTTCATAGAAAGATGCCACTAGTGAAGACAGCCACTGCTGAACATTGTTTTTGTGTTGTCACTGTTGTCAAAGTGTCTTCCTCTGAAATCATGCTTCAATTTCATGAAAAAGTGGTAGCCAGAAGGTGCAAGTCTGGGCTGTACAGTGGGTGACTGAACTGCTCCCAACAGGACTGTTGAATAAGATTTTGAGCTACACCTGCAGAATCAGGACATGTGTTGTCATGAAGTAACACAATGCCTTGAGTGAGCATTCCACACATTTTGTTTTGAAAAGTGCACTGAAGTTTTCTCAGCGTTTCACAATATTTTATCACATTGACATTTTCAACTCTGGGAAGGAACTCAACAAGCAGAATGCCCTTTCTGTCCAAGAACAAAGTGCACATGATTCTTTTGTGCTGACAACATTGTTCTGAATTTTTGTTTTTTGGGGGATCATGAGTGCTTCCACCCCATCTACTATTGTTTTGATTCTGGGGTGATATGACAAATCCAAGTTTCATCACCAGTCACAATTGTGATTAAAACTTCATCTCTGTTATCACTGTAATGAGTAAGGAATGTCAAAGCACTGCCCAAGTTGCTTCATTTTGTGGACATCTTTCAGCATTTTCAGAATCAAACAGAAACATAATTTGCAAAAATTTAAGCAATTTGTGACAATGTCATGCAAAACAGTTTTTGAAATTTGTGTAAACTCATCACAAAGAATTCTTACTGTGAATTGTACATTTTCACAAATTTTCTAAATCAGCTTCTCAACCACATCACCACTGACTACAGAAAGCCACCCACTCCATGCTTTGTCATGAACACTGATTCATCCATCATTGATTTGTCTCACCCACTTTCTCAAACATTCTGAATGATCACTAACAAATGTAAACAGAACACAACTGTAAAGGTGTCAGTGGAAAGGCGATGAACCAGAGAGATGAGTGTGAATGTGCAGAAATATGACACTAGTGCTGCATTGGTGGTAGAAAGAAAAAGAATAAAAAATAAGAAAATAATAAAAAAAACTTGAAAGGCTCAAATTAGTCATATAATTTGTAATTAGGATTGGTTTGTTCAGCTCCTGTTTTATGGATGGGCATTCCAAAAATATCTTTAAGACTGTCAGGAAATATGCCCAGAATCATTGATTAATTACAAAGATACCTGAAGGGTAGTTCTATCAAGTCAGCACAGTATTTTTATATTCTGCTAGAAATTCCAGGATTCAAAGCCAAGGAAATTGCCCTTCATTTTACAGTCTAGAAAATACAATGTATGAATTGCCATGAGATAAATTGTCACTCATAAGTGAAATTGTAAATCTACAATGATCAATGTTTTGTTGTAAAGAACTAGGGCACATATGTTGTAGGAATGTGAGACTTGCTGAAGGCGTAACTCAGAATAATTAGGTTCAGAAGTATCCCCTTTTCATCCATTTTACTGCAGAAGAAGGGATGCTGATAAGTCTGGTACTGAAGTTAAAATCTTCTGGGTTATTAGGCCGCGTCATATTTCTTCCAAAATGATCGACGTTTTGACCCCTCTACTGGGATTTTCCTCAGGATCTTCTGGTGTCCACTACTGTTAGAACACTGTCAGAGATGAGTGTCATGTCCACTTATAAAGGGGAGTTTTCCTGCATTCATGCTGGAGAAGTGATAGTATGGGCCATAGACATAGACTAATATTCCCACTCTGATGCAGAAGAAGGGGTGTTGTCAGCTAATCTCCTGTGGATACCATTGGTGTCCCATTGTCACTGGAAAGAAAGGCACTATTTCACACTTATGCTGGAGAAGGGTTATTGGTTGAAATTACTGCTACTGCCATTGGTTGGTCATCATCATTGGCTAAATTCGAAATGAACAGAGCAAGAGAGGGGGAATGTTTAACCAAAATATTATTGTCCGCTGTCGTGACTTGCAGCATATTGTTATGTCGCTTGCACACCGTAGCCACATATTCACTTCCTAGATGGCAGACAGCCACAATACCGGAAGCCTATAGCCATCCTCTCTATTGAAATTAGATGCCTTCTTGGAAATTTCAACCGCTTCTCAGACCTGTCTCCTATAAATGTTTGTTTCTTAGCCAGCACATGTACATTATTAAAATTGAAGTCAGAGCCACAGTTCTCATGATGTTCCACTACTGCTGTGTGTTTTAGCTGCATGTGCCGTTCATGTTCCTTAATGTGTTCTTTAACAGTTCTTCCCATTTTGCATATATACACTTTGCTGCAGCCACACTTCACTTGATCAATGCCTGCATTGTGGATGCAATAAGGTGCATCCGTTTTCCGGGGGAAAAAAATCTTTTATTTCGTTTTGAATGCAGAAAGATGTCTGAATATCATTTTTATTTAGAATTCTGCTTATGCAGCCAGTGACCCCACAAATAAATGTAACCTAACAGAGTGAGAAGGCAGTTCCTCACCATTCTTATTAGCACTATAAATATTCAGCCTGTTTCATTGTATAAACCTTTTTACTTGCAGTCATACTTTAAATTCTTTTTTCATGTTTATCATATTACTAACAGAGCAACAGTGAGTACAATTATTTTAACAATAAAGTTTATTGCAGTCAAATATTCAATTAAAATGTTGCAATGGCTTAACATTTCAAATTATCATTCATTTTCAGTAACCCACACGCCATTCTTGATCTGATATGGTGATTCACCATTTGTATGAGGCTTCTACAATACCCATTGAAGATTCAGGGATTGAAAAGTTCTGTCTACAGTGTTCATTGTAAAGCTGCATGATAAGTAGTATAATACTGAAAACATGACTATTTATATTTGTAGGTAGATATTTTCTTTGAAAAATACCATTGTCATCAAGTAAACATTAAGCTACAAATAACACACAAAAATTAGCTCTATAGACGCAACTGAGTAAAAAACAGCATTTTCCAAAGTAGCAGTTTAGTTTCTAATTTACTCAATCAGATTTAGATGGCAAAAGCACAAATAGCACTAAGAAAGACAGTGATAGTTTGTTGTTGATACAGTGTACAGATTAAGTTTCTATGTTTTATTTGTCTTTTTTAATGTATTCCTTGATTCTATCCACATCCCCGAAGGCTCCTCTTCATGATAGGACCTGTGAAACATGATGTCTCAACTCAAGTTGACAAGTTTTATCCATGGAATTCACACTGCTGTTATCTGTTTATCATGCTTTTTTGCTAATGTCCCTTTTCAACTCAGAATGTAACGAGACACAATTTTCTTCTGAAGAAGATAATTTTACAATTATCAAAACCTATGGCAAGGGTTCTAATAAACCTATGTTACACAACTGGTTGGCTTATTTTTTTTATCATCCTTTCCAGTTTATAAATGTTTTAATTAAGTATGTACATGAATGTTTTGGTTACTGAGGAGCTTTAAATTGCATTCAAAAAATTGAATCAGATGTATAATTCTGTAATGCCAAAAGCTTAAGGAAAAAACTTGCAACTTGTGATAGTGACAAAGAGTAAAATTTAGTAGTCAAATATGCAGAAGATTCATGCAAAACAACATACCAAAGAAACGAATGAATTTTGTAGCAGTAAATATTTATGGATCATTACCAAAAACTAGATGTTGTTTCTGTTACATGTTTGTAATGGTATATTTATTTTCAAAGCTTATAAAATTGTACTGAATTAAGAAGGCACCAAGTAAGAACACCATTTCAAAAATTGTGAATGATTATTTTTCCAAAATGTCTGAATACCTAAAGCCATACTATCAGTCAGCAGAGCACAACTTCACCTCAGAAAACTGGAAAACATCAATGGGGAGAGAGGAAATCAATCACAGACAAATTTCTGTTCACCATCTTTCAAGTAATCCAGCAGAGAGGTATATGAGGTAAACTGACAGATTATGTATAACTTACTGTAATAAAAAGATTCACACAATTACAGCTTTCGGCCATTAAGGCCTTTGTCAGCAATAGACGCACATACACACACGCGCGCGCGCGCGCGCGCGCGCGCACGCACACACACACACACACACACACACACACACACATGCAAACACAACTTGCACACATGTCTGCAGTCTCAGACAACTGAAACCTTGCATTTGCGTGAGTTTGTGTGTGTGTGTGTGTATTGCTGACAAAGGCCTTAATGGCCGAAAGCTATAATTGTGTGAATCTTTTTGTCGTGCCTATCACGACTCAGCATCTCCGCTATATGGTGAGTAGCAAGTTTCTTTCTCTAATATTGTTACATTCCATCTTGGATTTTCCATTGTTTGATTACTGTAGCAAAAATCATTCAAATTGGATCAAATACATAAACACTTTGAAGACATCTTAAATAGTATACTACATACTTACATTTGGTTTCCCCTTATGAAATTCTGTTTTATAGGCAAATCAGCCAACTGTATAAAGCTTATTGAACATCCTGCATGAAAAAGCATGACACCACAGGAGAGGAAACCCCCTTGGAATTGGAGATAAATTTCTTACCAAAATCAAAGATGCATCAGCCACATTATTCTCAGAGAATGCTTGTCCTGCATATTAGAAACAGAAAAGGTTAATATGGTATTAGTAAACTGCAGAAGCATTCATAGTAAGGTCCCAGAATTAGCATTGCTTATTGAAGATTATAATGCCCAGTTAGTATTATGAACAGAAAGTTGGTAGAAACCAGAAGTGAACAGCAATTAAATCCTAAATTCAAAATGGAATATTTATTGTAAGGATAGGTCGCTCACCGGTAGTAATGGTGTATATATTTCAGTAAAGAATTTGATAATATCTAGTGAGGGTTTCAAAGATTCCAAATGGGAATTCATCTGGGTGATGTTAAATGTCAAAGGTGGGTCAAAAATGATAATTGGATGTTTTTATAGACCACCTGTCTCATGAGCTATAATGGTAGAGCATTTCAGAGAGAACTTGCAAAGTATTGTGATTTTCCTGATCATGCTTTTGTAATAGGGGATAACTTCAACAAACCAGGTGTAGATTGGGAGAGTCATGCTGTCGAAACTGGTGGCAAAGATATGGATTTGTATGACATTATTCTGAATGTCTTGACTGAAAATCACTTTGAGCAGATACTTTGAGAACTAACTCACGACGTTAACGTCTTCGACCTCCTAGCAAGAAGCAGATCTGAACTTCTTGAACCAGTTAACATACAGGTGGGTATCAGCAGTCATACAGCTGTGATATCAATACTGACTATGGGTATTAAAAGAAGTTTCAGGAAAGGTGGAAAAATAATTTCGCTGAGCAAGAGTGACAGGATACAAACTGCAGAGTATCTGAGTATTCAGCACCAAATATTCAGTGCTGGAGATGAAGATGTGGAGCACAAATGGAAAAAAAAACCAAAAGCATCATTCAATACATCTTAGACAAGTATGTGCCAATCAAGATCTTCAGGGATGGGAAGAACCCACCATAGTTTAACAGCCATGTTAACGAACTGCTTTATAAACAAAGAGAGCTTCATCACAGCTGCAGGAGAAATCAAAACCCAGCTGACAAACAAGAGCTGAATGAAGCAGAAATGAGCACAAGGAGAGCAAAGAGAGAACTGTCAATTACTTTGAAGGTAAAATTCTGTCAAATGATGTGACTAAAAACACTAAGAGGTTTTGGTCTTGTGTAAAATCAGAAAGCAGGTCAAAATCATTCTATTCAGTCACTCACTGATTATAGTGGTACCAAATCAGAAAATGACAGAGAGAAATACTGAATTCTGTCCTCTGAAACGTTTTCACCACAGAAAATTGTAACACAGTCCCTCATTCCAATCATTGTATAAACTTTGAAATGGCAATTATTGAGATAACTGATCACAGGATAAGAAAACAACTACAATTGATTTGTAGTGGGTAAGCATCAGGATCAGATGAGATACCCGTAAGGTTCTACAGAGACTATGTGAGAGAACATGCTCCCGTTCTAGCAGCTGTTTGTCTTAGGTCAGTGGAGCAGTGAAGGGTACCTATTAGCTGTAAAAAGTGTGGGCAAATCCCATTTTCAAAAGAATCATAAGACAGATACACATAATTATAAGCCTATATTGCTGACAGCAGTCTGTTGTAGAATCGTGGAACATGTTTCATGCACAAGTATTATTATGCTTTTGGAGAACAAAAATCTCCTCTACGAAAACCAGTATGGATTCCACAAACAGACATCTTGTGAAACTCAGCTTGCTCTCTTACTCCATTAACACTGTAAACATAGGTGCTCTGGTTGATTCCATGTTCTACAACTTCAAGGATCATTTCACAGTATCCTGCACTGCTGTTTAGCATAAAGAAAAATACAAAATACTGGCTTACTAAGTACTAAACCAGATTTGTGAGTGGGTTCAAGACTTCCCTGGTGACAGAGCTCAACATTTCGCTCTTAACGGGACAAAATCGATAAATGTAGAGGCAATTTCATCGGTACCCCAAGCAAATGTAATAGGATTGATATTGTTTACAGTATATATAAAAGATCTAGTAGAATGGTTTGGACGTTCGTTAAGACTGCTCGCAGATGATGAATTTGTGTATACAAAGGTAGCAGCACCAGAAGACAGTATCAATTTGTAGAATGTCCTACAGAGAACTGATGAACCGTACAGACTCTGGCAGTTGACCCTGAATGTAAATAAATGTAACATACTGCACATACATGAAAAGAAGTTCACTGCTGGACAACTACACTACTGAAGACAACTTGGTGGAGACAGTAACCACTGTAAAATATCTAAGACAAACTAACTGCAGTGACCTTAAGTGGCATGACCACATAAAACAAATAGTAGGAAAAGTAGATGCGAGGCTGAGATTCACAGGAAGAAATTTTAGGAAATTTAATTCATCCACTGAAGAAGTGGCTTGCACACTCTTGTTCAACCAGTTCTTGAATACTGTTCATCAATCTGAGACTCTCATCAGGTAGGACCAACATAAAACATAGAGAGGATCCAATGAAGAGCAGAGCATTTCCTCACATGATTGTGTAGTCAGCATGAGAATGTGGCGTCGATAGGTCATATCGACCATGATTAACACCTTCTTTGGACTCTTATTGCTCTGCCAAGCCTCCATGTTAGTTTTTTAGTTTTTAGTTCTGATCTGTATCTCAAGCTGTGTACATATTTATGACTAACTACAAAATATATCTCTATGTGGAATTTAATGGTGAAAGTTATTGCATTTGACCGATAATCGTATCCCATTCCCATACTGGTGACACCGAAGTTTCTACGTCTTCTGCGACTTACATGCAGGGTGTTGTAAATCAATGGGTTATGCACACAACACCATGGCTACCTCACTCAACACTTTGTTCGAAGATTTGGAGGCCCAACTACAACAACCAGACAACTCCCATCCTTCGCCAACAGCCGGCTCTCCACTAATCAACAGTGATTCATGATCTCCAACCAAGTTAACCTCAAACTTTGTTGTTAATTAGTGACTCCATGGAGTGCTGTGTGCACAACGACCATATGCGTGAAAGCTAAGGAATGATCACAATTGATTGTGGTCATTTCTTAGCTTTGGTTACTGATAATAACGTGATACCAGTGCCTATGAGTTTAATTTGTACACCACGGTACTGAAGATGATCACTATGTGATTGAAAATCGATTTTGCTATAAATATACCATCAATATTACAGCCAATGCTGACCTTCCTTCTAAACTTTGTTTTTCTACAATGGTCGAGTGCTACACCGTTAACTCATACAATGGACTCAAGTTTCGTGTCACCAGACTGTTCTCGTCAACACGTAAAATGTGAAGTGGATAATTTTCAGAACTGTGTAACTACCGATCACTCATGTAATGTTCAAAGAGATCTACATTCGCACACATACTTTGACTCTCAATGGGCCACAATGTCAGTTAAAGTCGTGCCATGTGCAATGCCGCCATTCGTGCAAAATGCACATACTATCAACCTATTTCAGTTTTGCCTCACTCACAAACTAATGATGGACATTTTCATGCACCAAATTCCCCTTGCTCACCCACCAGACCTGTTGCTCAGTTTTTCAACCACGTGGGCTCGAGCACATCTTATGGCACTTCGCCTTCCAGGAACGTTTTACTGCAACAATGCGATCTTCAGCAAGTTTCACCGGTAATTTATAGTCCGACCACTCGGGGTGTTTTCCTGATGTGCACAGAAAACTCACACTGTTGTCGCATGAAGTATCAGCACCCCCCCCTCCCACCACCACTTCCCCCACCCCTCTCCCCCCGCCCCCTACACGCACGGGGGGGCCCCGATTATGACCGTTCAGCAGCTCACCTCTCCCACAGTTGCGCCTGTGTCTGCTGCATCGGCCTTCCATGTCATTTCTGAGGTGAACAATTAAATCTGAAGCTCTAACCTCTGGTCCAGTTTATGGGACCGGCACACGTGTTGCATGACTGCTCATTCCTATGGTACCAACTGTGCCAGCCGCATCATGTTTTCGCAACACGTCAAGGACAATGTAACCCGCCGTTGCTTCAGATGTGCTTACCAATAACACACCTAAGCCTATGGTGCCGAGATGCAGTATGGCCCCTTCTACCACAGACCCAGCGGGTCTTCCAAGATACACTGAAGCCTCCTTTCTCCCCCCCCCCCCCCCCTTCTGGCCGTCTGCCAAATATGCCCCCTTTATATGAGGACAACCCCGTATCATGGTTTGCGCTTGTGGAGCATCTGTTCAAGTTACACCGTGTGTCCGACGACAACTCTAAATTCCTATGTCTCGTCATGCACCTCCATGATCACTCCGACTTGATTCGTGATCTACTCGTCTCGCCATCACCTCCACCAAAGTACGACTTTGCAAAGAAAACAATATTGGACTGACTAGCCTGCTCACCACAAGAATTAATCATCAAGATCTTGTACGAGGAGCACCTGGAGGACCAAACTCCATCACAACTCTGGCGCCGCCTTCGATTACTTGTGAGTGAACATACGATGCTGGACATTAGTCTTTGGGTGGTATGGTCCGCCAAGTTACCTACCTACCTACAGATTCACCTGCTACCGCACTCCTTAAAGTCAATCGGCTCTCGTCTTTGCATCGCAGACCAGCTGTGTGCGCTGCTACGACAACAACACCAACCAGCACATCACTCACCACAAGTTGGCACAACTGCTCCTGTTTACCGGCCGTCTGCAGACAGAGGCAGAGCTCGCTCACCTCTGGGCTGTCTACACTGCCTGGCAGTATCTGCTCGCTCTCTCCTCTGTCTGAGCACTCAAGAATCGTCCATGCACCATATGTGCCAGCATACATCCTGGAACAAATCAATGAGGACAAGCCTCCTCTGCTGCCACAGTCGCTGCCACCACCACATCCGTCTCATCTGTACAGTTGGTACCACAAGATTTTCGGCGATGATGCCAGGAAGTGTCGATTACCTTGCCAGCACCCAAACTCCGACTACAGGATCTAGAAGACGCTGAGTCCTGCAGGGAACCTCACAGGTGTCCTCAGACATTGCACTCCATCCACTCGTCCACCCAGCCATGCGGTGGTTTATATGTGACCGACATTTCATCACAGCTCGTTTTCCTAGTCGACACAGGCGCTGACGTGTCTATCATATACACATAATTAGCTCCTCCTGCCTTTTCACCGACGAGGTCACTTCTACGAGCTGTCAACGCATCAACGTTACAAACCTCAGGCTCCGTCAAAGTTACGGTGCACCTATCTCCTTCTCTGTGTTTTCCGTGGACTTTCTACATTGTCGACATTGCTGAACCAACTCTCGGTATAGATTTTTTGTCACATTACAAACTCTCGCTGAATGTGGTTCAGGGCACAATGCTACATCATCCCACTAACACTTAGATACTGTGCTCCCACACTTATGTTCCACATTCTGTTTCTCTTACGACATGTGAGTTAGTACGTGAGTGCTCTGCCCTCACTGGCGACATTATGATCTGCGTCACTAACCTACTGTCAGAATATGACTCGGCGGCACAACTCTGCCATAAAGCAACGAGCTGAAACCATGAATAGCACACACTTACAACGAGCTCGTCGCGGCTCGTACCTCGCTGCTGAAACTGCAGTCCACAGTGCCGCCACCTAATCATGTTTCTCCAGCAGACACCAGCTCGGACACTCAACAGGTTAGTCCAAAAAGATTAATTGCATGTGACAATTCGTGTCCGGCAGACCCTGCACCCCCGACACGCTCACCACATACAGTGCCGTGTGTTTCAAACAGTGCTTCTAATGACAGTCACGCATGCGTTATGACAATGCCAACCACGCAGGCAGCTGCCCCACGTGTTGATTAACATTCCCCCTCTCTCACGCACCAGCCACGTGACTCAGCTCTTCCCCGCATGATGCCAACGCCTCTCTCGCCCGTGCCAGTTACCCAAGGCAAGGCTGACAACAGACAGTCAATGCACGTCCTGACCTCCTCCGCACTGCGTGCGCAGATGACCTCTACAAACAAACGCACGCCACACTCACGTAATAAGCATGTGACTTTCGTGCTGCCTTTTCGCACTTGCCCTAACAGTTACGCTGCGCTGCACCCAACTCGTTCAAAAACTTCACGTCAGGACATTGCTCAGTCTCGTGTACAGTTCTCACACAAGATAGTTACCACTGCCGGCCCTCCTATTAGGCAGCACACAGTTAGATGCCTCAACCTCATTTAGTTGTGCATGGCCCAGCAGCAAATTAACAAACTTTTGGTGGCAGGTATCCTGTAAACGTCGGGCAGCAACTGGTATTCACCTATTCACCTCGTCATCAAAAATAACGGTTCTTTCCGAATGAGCGGCGACTATAGATGCTTAAACACTCATACCGTCATGGACTATTACTCAGTGCCAAACATAAACAATTTCACTCATATGTTATTGGGTGCCACAATCTTCAGTGTTATTGACTGTAAATGTGCCTATCACCAGATTCCCATAGCACTGGAAGACATTCCAAAGCCAGCTATTATCACGCCCCTCAGTTTGTTCCAATTCAACTTCATGTCATTCAGCCTGAAAAACATGGCACAAACATAGCAACATTTCATCGACTCAATCTTAAGACAGTTAGAGTTTGCTTTGCGTATTTGGATGACATACTCATTTTCAGCAACTCGCCTGAGGAACACGAAAATCATTTATCCAAGGTCCTCTATACCTTGAACTCCAACGACGTTGAGGTCAACAAGGACAAATTCCAATTGCGCCAATCTTTTGTCACATTTTTGGGTTACACCATCTCCACAGATGGAATACAGCCTCCCAAATCCCACGTGCAGGCCATCACGTCACTGCTGCCTCTGGCTACTTACAAAGAACTCTGACGTTTCTTGGGTACAATAAATTACTACCGTTGGCATCTGCCTTCTGCCACTGCCATGCAGGCCTCGCTGACAGACTCGCTGTTGGGTAAACAGACTTCAGGCCTTAAACGAGTTCGCTGGACTTAACCTATGCTTGAGGCCTTCAAGGCTCTAAAAACTTCCTTAGCTCACGCCTCGAGACTCGCCCATCCCGGCCTGTCGGCCGAGTTATTCATCACTACAGATGCCAGCGACATCACCGTGGGGGCAGTACTACAGCAACGCAAAGGCAACATGGTTTCTCCCCTTCATTTCTTCTCTAAAAAACTGTCTGCAACTCAGAACAAATATTCAACTTTGATAGGTAACTTCTGGCGGTCTATGAAGCCGTCAAACACTTTCGCCCCAATGTCAAGGGCCATTCTTTCTTCATCGTTACTGATTACAAATGACTAGCAGATGCTTTCTGCAACCCTCTTGAGGACCCACCCCCTCGTTGTTTCCACCACTTTGATTTAGTCTCTCAATTCACAACAGACATTCACTATATCAAAGGCACAGAAAACACCCCTGTCGATTTTTTTCTCGCGGATCAATACTGTCTCACACATCATCGACTTATCCGACCTGGCCACTCTCCAGGCCTCTGATGAGGAATATCGAGCTCTCCTCGCAGATCCTCAAACATCTCTTGTGTTTACCAAAGCCAAGTTCCCCATCATTTTGGATGAAGTGTGGTGTGACTCTTCTACTGGCACCCTGTGGCCGTTGCTCCTGCCCACATTGTGCCAGCAAGCCTTTGATGCCTTGCATAACCTCACTCACCCTGGTATCCATGCCACCACATGGCTCGCATCCAAGCGTTTCATTTGGAAAAATATTAAACGGGACTGTCAGACCTGGGAATACAGCTGCGTCTCCTGTCAACGCAACAAAATCGGCCGCCACACCTCCCCTCCACTAGGCAAGTTCGACATTCCGCAAGGAAGATTTCGTCATGTACATATCAACCTTATTGGTCCACTACCACCACTGGAGGGCCACAGATATATCCTCTCCACAATCAACCACATGTCCCACTGGGTGGAAGCTGTTCCTTTACCCAACATCACCGCTGAAACTGTGGGCAAGAGTTTTGTCTCCTCATGGTTTGCCAGGTTTTGTTGCCCAACCACCATCACCACCGACCAAGGTTGGCAGTTTGAGTCTGCCCTGTTCATCATTTTATGCAACATCTGCAGCATTAATTTTAGCAGCCTACCACCCGCAAAGCAACGGGTTAGTTGAACGGTGGCATGGTGGCACCGCACCCTCAAAACTGCCCTCAGGTGCCATGACTGCCTCTGGTCTGAGGCGCTTCCATTAGTGTTACTCGGTCTCTGTTCGAACTTTAAACCAGACTTACAGGGAACCACCTCTGAGTTCGTTTTCAGGGAGAACCCAGTCCTACCAGGGGAACTTATCCTGCCTCAGGCACCCGAGGATTTTCCCCCCGCCCCAGATTTCATTAGTCGCATGCGCACTCACTTCAAACGTGCATGGCTACACCCACCTATCAGCCATTTCCCGCCAGACACTTATGTGCCAACTGCACTCAACACTTGCTCCCACGTTATGCTCAGGGATGATTCCATAAGACAACCCCTGCAATCACCCTACCTCAGCTCCTTTAAAGTATTCCAGCAGGGCGAGACAATGTTCGGCATTATGATTAAAGATTGTCCTCAAACTGTTTCATTGCACAGGCTCAAACCTACTTTCATGGACCCCGATGCCCTTCTGCCATCCCCCATCCTGATGACTTTTCTGCCGCAGAACCTGAAAATACTTTGTCTCATTCCATGGCACTGTTTTCTCCAACCCACGATTCATCATTGGCATTCGCAAGTTTCCCAGGCATGTCACCATCCACCCCATGTGCGGGTTTCGCTGCCACTTCACTGACTGCGGAGACTTGCTCTCTCACATTCAACCTGTGCTGCAACGTGCCACCACCCTGTGTGGACGACATGTCAATCCTCACCTTCGATGACCATGTGCTCGGGCTCCTAACAGACACTGCGGCCTCACCCACCAACGGGTAGTTAAATATCAGTGTAGTGCATAGCCTGTCACCTCCCCCTCACCCCCACCCCCGCGAGTGTAACCCATCAGAAATTTGCGTGTTCATCTCCTCAGACAGCTCGTTCTGAATTCAGGGTGGGCACACCTGCACCGTGCCACAGGCCATTCCACATGCCTACTCTCAGGCCAGCCAATGCATCGTCCGCCCCTGCTGGTTGACTGTCTACAAGGTGGACCTGCTGCCAATCACTTCGCCTCGACTGAGATGGAAATCCTGGTCATGTGCCTGCCACCTCGCATGACTACTACCAATGCCGACTGCCACATGACCTCACTCAAGCCTCACAAGTGGTACTCCATACTGCAAGGGTGGGGAGGGGGGGAGCAGGGGGGGGGGGGGAGCAGGGGGGAGGGGGGCTGTGTGGCGTCGATAGGTCGTATCGACCACGATTAACACCATCTTTGGACTCTTATTACTCTGCTGAGCCTCCATGTTAGTTTTTACCTCTGTTCTGTATCTCAACCTGTGTACAAGTTTTTGATTAACTACAAAATATATCTCTATGTGGAGTTTAATAGGGATAGTTATTGCATTCGACCAATAATCGTATCCTGTTCCCATAAGAGCAATACAGGTATGCTCAACAAAGTCTGGTGGCATATGCTACAGGAGAGGCATTGTGCATCAGAGAGAGGTATACTATTGAAATTTCAAAATAGTACTTTCCAGGAAGAGCCAAACAATATATTACTTACTCTAATACATGTATCACAAAGGGCCCACAATGAGAAAGTTCGAGACATTAGAACTAATACAGAGGCTTATCAACAATCATTCTTCCCACACACTGTTCATGAATGGAATAGGGAGAGGGTATCAGCTAGTGTTGCAAAGTCATATAGCATCACTGCTTTTACTGCATTTGCCTAGAAATCACTTTCAGAAGTGTACTTATAATTTGACTTGCCCAGCTTATGCAAAAGAGGCTTTTGTAAACAACAAGACCAATAAATGCAATACAACACAATAAAATGCAATGCCCTCTGCCGCAGACCATCAGGTGAACTGCGGAGTGTTGATGTAGATGTAGAGAGAAGAAATTGTAACTATGAAGAAACAAAAAGAGATTAGAAGGAAGAGACACAGGAAGAAATTGAAATTGATGCAATTCAAAGTAAGTGATTTAATTCTGGTTATAATTTATGAAATCTCAAAATACATTAGTGGAGAAATGAACAAAAATTGGACATTTATATTGGGCCCTTCAAAGTGCTTGAAAATTTAGATTCAAACACATGTACAATAGTGTATTTTAAATAAAGAAAACCTTTTGATTTGAGGAATGTGACTGAGTTTACACAAATATCAAACACGAGTAACTTATATGTGTGTGGATTACATTGTGATCTCAAATCAGCTATTGCTTAACTGCTTAGTTTCTTTGTTTACACTCCTTAGAGGGACATATACACTTTGTATGTCTTGTGTGCAGCTGGCACAAGGAGCCTAACTATGTAGCATTTTCTTCATTCTTTGTTTGCTAGTGCTACAGCTTCTGACTTTTCCTTCCCTTACTTTCCTGTCAGTTACCATTGCCGCAGGATTTTTGCAATTTGTAGTTAATTACATCCTTTGTGTTAGTGCATTTTACATTTGTTTATACTGTTCACCTTAGTAACTTATGTAATTTACAGTTAATTATATTCTTCACTTGTACTTACGATGTTTGCAGTTGATTATACTATTCTACTTAGTGTTTATGCAATTTGCAGTTAATTATAATTTTTGCCACAGAGTTTATACAGTTTGTGGTTGATTATACCTTTGCCTAAGCATTCATGTAGTTTGCATTTCAGTTATACTTTTCACCTCAGGTATTCTAGTATGACAGTCATGTAAAAAGTGCACTTATCTTTCCACTAGCAGCACCCAAGATCATACTTCTAACTCCTGCAATAACTTTTTTGTTGTATACAATGTTGAAATCATTGAACAATTTTTGATGTATTAGGTTGCTATATAAGTTCATGGTGTTTTTGTTTTGCATGTTGATATTCTGGTTGCTATGGGTTTATTTATCCATTGACATTTTTTATTTGTAGTTCACTGTTTGCTATCGGAGTTTACATATTGTCATTTTGTCATTTGGAGCTAGTAAGTGGATATGTGGACACTATAAAATGGAGTGCCAAGTGGAAAAGTGGAACATTTATGATGTATTCTTCTGTTTGAATTCACTGGACAAGTGACAGTATCAGAGGCAGCCAGACACATTTGTGCCATGTCTGGGGTAATGCTACTGGACAGAGCATGGCAATAAAATGGTTTTCTTGTTTTAATGAGGATTTTTTAACATTAGTGACTCTCCATGTTCGGGAGGACCTTCAGGGATGGGTGAAGATCATTTAAACATTATAACCATAATGATTCACATCAGTGTTCTCAAGAAATGGCAGATGTGATGACCTGTGATCATTCCACCATCATGCAACATTTGTAAGCAATGGAGAAGGTTCAAAAGTCAGATGTATGGGTACCACATACTCAAAACCAAAAAATTTGGTGGGTGAACAACACCAACTATACCTATTCTTTATCATTACATAATGATGAGAAATGGTATCTTCAGGCTAATATAAGGAAAAGAAAGGGATGATTGAGCCCAAAGAAAGCAACAGCTTCCCATACAAAGACCTGCTTGCATCCGCAAAGATAATTTTATGCATCTGGTGGGACAGCAATGGTGTGGTGTACCATGAACTGCTGCCCCAACGTGTAAACATCACTTCTGACATTTATTGTTAACAACTGAGAACTGAGATCTCTTGCAGATGCAGTCCAAGAACGGTGAGCAGGAAGACTGCATAAAGTGATGCTACTCCATGATAGCACCTGCCTACATTCTGATAGACTGGAGGCCAAAAAACACACACACACACACACACGCTATGCGGGAGTTGGATTAGGAAGTCATTCCACACCCACATTATCTTTTTTTTTTTTTTTTGTTCCTGTAGAAAACTTTTAAGCTATCTCACGATACTTCATGTGAAAAGTGGCAACATAGACCTGGTAAAGTGCTCTGGATGAAGAAGGAACACCAGGATACCATGGATAATGCTGACTTATTCGATCTCTCACACCTCCAGAAATTGTCTTCATCCCTCACAAAACACATTATCCTAAACACTCTTTCTACTTTCTGAACAACTGTTGTCAATCTATGCTCCACAAACTTGATCCCAAAAGAACTCTCAGTACTTTCAAAATACCTCATATTCAGCAACAAATCTACACTTAACCAAGCTGAACCAAGAACGTCATTTATTTTCCTCATTCCTTCCAGTGGAAGCCGTTCTTCACAACCACCCTTATGACCACTGAGTCAATACTTATCCTATTCCAATCTCTTCCTAACTGTGATTCTCCATCCCCCCCCCCCCCTCCGCCTTCCACTCGACTGTCCCCTTAACAGAATTTCTCACATTCATCCTGGTCTCAACTGTCAGGCCTAAATGTTTTCATTTGAATCTGACATCACAACTGTAGAATGAATAGCTATTTATAACCAAAAAACAATCCTGTCAATTTTTTTTCCTTTATGATTCTGCCAATGTGGTCAGGAATCATAGTGAATTTGTGGTTGAAAATCTCCATCATCCCCCTGACAACTCCACCTACAAATTTTTCTCCAATTTCTCATCCCAAAGATTAGCATGACTTCCAATGACATCTCAGTACATTAGGTCTCTCTTAAAACTGTTATCCCAATCTGTCTCTCTCCTTGCAATAGAAATCCTACAAAAATACCATCAATGGTTTCTAAAAACTATAGAAACCCAACTTGTATCATTTCTAATGGCCTTACCATGGCTGGCTGCAATTCTTCCACATAAAGATAGTATGTCTTGTTTCAACAGCATCTCCAACCATGTTTCTGAAGTTCTCCTTTCTATAACCAGAACACTGGTAGCTTCCCCTTCACAAATCCAATGTTTCTGTGCCATTATAACTAGACTCCTTGTCTGTCACTATTGATGTTACATCCCTATATACCAACATCCTCCATGCACATGTTCCCATGGAACATTACATTTCCCAATATCCAACTGATACATTCGGAATATGTGCATTGTACATGGTAAAGAACCATGCTGCCCATTATTTAGGAAACTTCATATGTTAACTCTCCTGACCCTGCGTATTTATGAGATTTTTAGCTTTCTGTATACCAAACAGGCATTATTTGAGAGAAACCATTTTGTTCACACACATAATATAAGAAAAAAGGAAACTTTATACTTCCCACCCACGATCTCAAACTGTATGCCCAAGCACTTCCATAAATGAGTGCAAGGTGCAGGATCAACTGCTTCTGTTATTCTACATGTGCCTAACTCATGGGAATGTGGCAATGTTCCATGCCCATAGAGGGTGGAAGGCACTTTTCCAACTTGAATGGTTCAGTCATGGTCGCATGTCAGTTATGTGCTGGATTTTGTTGGGACATTTTCGCCAGTAATTGGCTAGAAGCACTACACTACTCTTTGTTCTCAGCATCCTCCTGCTCATGTGTTCAGCTCTCTAATTGATATAAATCATTAATAATATGACAAAATGTGTGGGTGTTCTGTGTAATTTTTGACCCCTGTATATCTAAAGTATAGTTTGAAAGAGCAATAAAACAGTGTTTGATGGTGCTTGGCTATGATTTTCTAGGAATTATTTTATATCTTTAATGTGTTTGTAATTCAATGGTTTTGATAATGTCTGTAATCATTTGTAAATGAAAATGAGTTTAAATGTTTTAGGCTTTTTCCCCATATTTGGGAACTGCTTCACACAGAACATGTGGGTTAATTTTTGAAGTTAAGCAAATGAATTCTTTTGTGAAATATGGTATTCTGTATTTCCTTTTCTGGCATGTTTTGCATCCCTCTTCTCACTTTAGTTCTGCAAATCAAATACTCAAATGTTGAAGCATGATGTATTAGTCATTAGGTCTCCATATCAGCAAAGAATATGTGGCATAGCAAATACTAAAGAAATCCAGAGAAAAATGTAAAGTTACTTCTTTATTCAGTTTCTTATTTCAACAATAAATATACAGTAACTGTGGCACATTCCTAGTTATCTATAAAATATTCTCGGTATTGTAGCCATGAGAAAATCATGAATATATAGCTCTCAAAACACACATCATACAAATCATACAATAACAATATTGGCTACAGTCATAATTGGCATATGAAGTTAGCACTGGAAGGCAGTCAATATAATTTTCAAATAAAAAATTGAAAGCCAAATGAGAGTGAAGCATGGTTTTTCATATACATCTGCCTCTTCACTTGTGCTGAGGAGAAGAATGGCAGCCATCTCTACCATCATTTCTAAGTTAAAAGGCTGTATCAAGAATGAATGCAGAGTGAATGCAGTATTGCCACTCAGAAATTAAGTGTAGTGGTATCATTTTACAGTACCCACTTCACCTTCTCTTTCCATTATACATTAACCTCTCACATATACTAGTGACATTTTCTCCTGACATTCGGTTTTCCATTTAAGAAATACTCACTATAAAGAATATTTTGGTAAGCTAAAGCCAAATCCAAATTAATAAAGTTTTCTAGCAACTTGCAATACTCTTTCAGCAGGTTGATTGCCAGTATATTCAGGGTGTAGAAAACATCGTGTGCTGACTTCACAGCTCAGTTTGTTGATTACCAGCAATTGCTTACCAGCAATACGAAAATGTCTGTAGCAAAATTTCATCCTGTGAATATTTTTGGTAGTATATGGACATACAAAGTGACAATATGGCAACACTGTAACAACATGTATGACAAGTATCTTCAATCAACAACAATATCAAAAGGATACACTGCCACTCACCACATAAGAGGAGGTGTTGTGTCATGGACAGGCACCTTGAAAAAGACTGCTAAACATTTCAGCTTTCAGAAAAGAACGTCCTTCTTCCGAGATAGAAAACACACATTCACAAAAGCACAACTTGCTCTCGCTTGCATACACAGTCACTGTTTCCAGTTACTGGTGCCCCAGTGCCTGGAGACCATGTGTATGTAAGTTATGTTTGTGTGATTGTGTATGTATTTTCTATTTTGGAAGAAGGACTTTTTTGTCTGAAAGCTTAAATGTTTAGCACCCTTTTTCATTGTGCTGTCTGCAACTTCATGCTTCCTCTATGTGAGCCGGCCGTGGTGGCCAAGCGGTTAAAGGCGCTACAGTCTGGAACCGTGCGACCGCTACGGTCGCAGGTTCGAATCCTGCCTCGGGCATGGATGTGTGTGATGTCCTTAGGTTAGTTAGGTTTAAGTAGTTCTAAGTTCTAGGGGACTGATGACCTTAGAAGTTAAGTCCCATAGTGCTCAGAGCCATTTGAACCATTTAGCCTCTATGTGATGAGTAGCAATTTATCCTTTTCATATTGGTGTTATTCCATCCTGGACTTTTGACTGTTTGAAATAATGTTCTGGGGTAACTCAATTTTAACAAAGAATGCCTTCATTGCTCAAAAATGTGCTGTACGAATATGTGGTGCTCACCCATAATCATCTTGTAGACACCTGTTTAAAGAGTTGGGCATTCTGACTACTGCTTCACAGTATTTATTTCCTCATGAAGTATATTGTAAGTAATCCACTGCAGTTCAAAAGGAACAATTACATTCATTTGCAACATTAAGGTTGTCCTTAGCACTAAAAGGGTGCACAATCCTGCAACCAAAATTTTTCATCACTTACCTGCTGATACAAAATATCTGACAGACAGCAAAATAAAATTTGAAAATAAACTGAAAAAGTTTGACAACTCCTGTTCTGTAGAAGAATTTCTATTATTGTAATATGTAAATAAAACATGCATGCATGTGCACGCACACACACACACACACACACACACACACACACACACACACACACACACAAACAAACAATTGTAAATGACCAGCATGTAACCATATTTACAAAATAATTTGTGATATTAATATAAAATGACTCATTCCACATGATTACAATTTATCATGCAAATGATCCATGAAAAATGAAACTAACTAACTTTGTAGTACCTTCAATCAGTGTGATATAATCTAGGTTTGAATGTAGTAGATAAAGTGGTGTGAAGCAACACACTGTCATGATGTCGCTATGTGCTATACGTGGTTGAAAGGGATGAGTTGATAGCGAACTTTGAATTTAGTTGTGGAGTATAACAGAAGCAGAGATGGACCAAAAAGAATATGGGTGGACCTACTCAATGTACATCATATTCCCACATCCCATAGGGACATGAAACAGCTAAAACAATTCACTATATGTAGCTTAGGAGTAAAAGAGACCCTCACCAAATAGTATGCCCACCCTCTTCCTTTGTCCTTCCCAGTCCATGCCTTGAGGTCATTGTCATTGTGCACTGCTTGAACTCACTGGCTCTGTGTCGCATTCGTATCCCATATACCTGTGCCTCACCCTCCCACAGTCCTATCCCACACACCGGCTGCCTCCCTCCGAGCCATCAGCTACCCCTCCCCAACCACTCCTCCTGTACCCCATCTCTCACCATCTCCCCACCTTGCCTGGCATAACTCCTCATCCCTCTCCACATGCTAAATTTCCATCCCAGCTTTTTGTGTTCAGCAGGCACAATGTAGTTGGACAGCTAGATGTGTGCACGTAGTGGGGCAGGGAGTGGTGGTGGGGGTGGGGGGGGGGGGTGGGGAGGTTGAAAGTGTGCATGCATCTATGTATGTGTTCTCTGCTTATTAAAGAATTCGTCCAAAAGCTAGCAAGTTTTCATTCTTTACTATGTGCCTGCCAGTGTCTCAACACTTCTACTGTTCAGTGAGCATCTCCTTCACTCTTAAACTATTTACATTCTAGCAGAATGCATCATATGATAGTTCACGAGATTGGGACAAATTATTAACATCATCTATCTTTTGTTTGATAAAATGAACTAGAATGGTTTTACTGTCTGAGTGGAGCTACACGGATGCAATACTTAAGCTTCTCATTGAAATCTAAAACATGCACTCTGAAATGAAAATTATCATTTATTCATATTTGGATACAGATATTAAAATTGGCAAGTCCTGCATTCTGAACTTCTTATTTTTTGAAATATATCTTTAATGAGCCAGGCACTATTAGCATTTGAAATTTCAGAAAAGCTACCATTGGAAGAAAGGTGTTACATTCTCTTTAAAGAAGGCAGCATAGGGGGTATAAGAATGACCACAATAAAATTACTTGGACTAGTGAATATCTCACAGCAAAATCTTTAAAAAGCGCCATTCTATTGCACAACAATCTGCATTTAACAAAATACACAAAAAAAACCAATTAAAAATGACAAAATCATTATATATTCAAAACAATTTCTCTTTCACCACAATGTACATAAGATTCCTTACTGAAAACATCTATATTGCTATTTGTTGTCAGTATTTCCACAGGTTCCTGGTTCCCTTTAAGCCAACTAAAAGTCCTGAAAGAAAAGCATGGGCTGATGTTTCTGAATTTTTAGGACATGCATGGTCTGAAACACAGTTTCCTCTCAGAACAGTCTCTGAATTAGCATCACTACAGCTGCTCCCTGACAGTGGCACTTTCTTGTCAATCTGGAAAGTTAACTGCATCTGCTTTGTCTGCAGAAATTGTGCCAGATTTGTAAAATGTTGTTTCATCAATAACAAAAGCAAGATAGTTTTTCATTGTTCCTCTGCTTCCTGCTTAGCCATTTGCTGGCTGCATAATATTTCCTGAGAAAGTAGATTGAAATGAGAGTTTTTGCTGCACTGTACCAATTATTACACTCATTGGAATATTAAGGTTGGTTTGGGCACACCAAAGGAATGGATAAAGGGAGATGCCTCAAGAGAGTACTTTTTTGGGAACCTCCAGGAAGGAGAAGAAGAGGAAGACTACGGAAAATGTGGTTAATTCGTATCCAAAAAGTGATGGAGAGTGGACAGAAGGGGAATGGGTGAGGGTGGGGAAGAATGGTGAAATTGAGCATTTGATGAAAGAGATTTGAGATGCAGTGACAGTTGTAGGACCCCCACATCAAGGAAGGAAGTTGAATTTTGCTCATTGGAAGTTTATGCTGCTCTAAAGCTGGTACAGTTTTACCACTAGTACTCTCATTTCCTTTAATGTGATTAACTGTAAGATGTGTACTGTATTTATATTCAACTGCTATACTGTCTTCAGCAGATCCCATTTCACTGCTGTTCCAGGAGGCTGAGCATGTACTGATGGATTTTTTTTTTCTCTCTCTCTCTTTCTTTCCCGGTGGAAAATGAACACCTCCCCTCTGCTGATAATGTGAATTAATAATGATACCAACAGATTGCAAAGAAGGCTGTAACATTTTACAGAGGTCATCCTACCAGCTGGATAAGTCACGTTTCTGCAGCATATAACAGTTTAAAGTGTCCTCACATTCCACCAAATTATTACGTGGCTAGTTGAAAGAAGGAAGCTTACAACCAACATCTTTATTTACCGTATTGTTGTTGGTGCTCTTATATTCAACATAACAAACAAAATCCCATTCTTTGCTATTTTTTTCTGCTACTTGCGGACCATAGTTGATCTTCAATCTCTTAGCATAGCTTGAAAAATGGTTCAAATGGCTCTGAGCACTATGGGACTTAACATCTATGGTCATCAGTCCCCTAGAACTTAGAACTACTTAAACCTAACTAACCTAAGGACAGTACACAACACCCAGTCATCACGAGGCAGAGAAAATCCCTGACCCCGCCGGGAATCGAACCCGGGAACCCGGGCACGGGAAGCGAGAACGCTACCGCATGACCACGAGCTGCGGACAACATAGCTTGAAAAAATTCAATATCTCAGATTCACCAGTTCCTTTATACACCAGTTATGGATTCCATTAATGTGAAATCTTCATCAAAGCTTTCATTTAGACACAAAACTTCAACATTATGCTCTTCCTTTAATCTGAATTTTTCTCTTCAGTAAATGATGCACCATTACTGCTGCAGGTAATGCTCCATTTGCTGCAGATCTGCACAGCCACACTCAGCCTCAAAAGTGCTGTGTAACTGGATTGCATATGACAGGTGGTATGGCGTGAGGGGTTGTGCTGGCTGGGATAGTTAGAGGTAGAAAGAGGTGAGAAGTGGGGGAGTGGTAAACAGTGGCTCAAAGGGATGCACCTTGTGTGTGGGATAGGGATGTGAGAGTTAGGGGGAGTCAGCAGCAAGTGTATGGGAAAGAATATCAATACATGGGCTACGGAGCTGGTGAGTTCATGTGGGCACAATGATGATGACACGATGGCATGGAATGGAATGAATGACAGGACAGAGGAAGGGGAAACTGTAGTGTAGAGGGTGTGGGTGAAGTGGGTTGGCAGAGATTGAGGCCAGGATTACCAAGGGAATGAAGGATGTGTCTCCCATTTATGTAGTTCAGAGATGCTGGTGCTGGGGTGAAGGATGCAGATGATAAAGGTTGTGCAGCAATTACTGAATTCACATGTGATATGCCCAGCCATGTGTTGTGCCAGTGGGTGGCCAACATGTGATATAGCAAGGTGTGTCAGCCCCATCTGTGATGTTTGTGTTCCTTGCTAACTGTGGCCTTTTTTGTGTAAATGTGTGTTTTGTGCCACAATAAAACAACTAACTTTACCACTATAATTGTAGATGCCGATTCTGATTCAGTGCACTTATAATTTTCATAGCTTGCAAACTGGTCACCATTACAAATAACTGAGTTTGCGAAGGCTAAGTGTGTGCATTGGTGCAAACTAAATTGAGTTGTCATGTACATCATTGAGCAGACACCATCCTACACTCATTCAGACTTTCAGCATTTGGGTGATCAAGAGTTGTGCTAGTGGGGAAAGAGTATGAGTACCAGGTCAGTATTGCTACCAATCCTGTTACTGGGCACAGTTTGGTGATGGCTATTCATTCTGGTGGACAGCTGGTTTGGGGTCATGTCCACATACAAAGCTGTGAAAAGATTGTAGCAGCAGTGGTGCATGACATGGTTGCTTTCAGAGTTGGCGAGGGGCCTCAGATGGGATAGTATAAGCCCATAACAGGGCTAGAGTTAGGATTTGCTGGTTTGCAAAATTAGCTAGATCTCTCACCTGAGTTTTCCACAGGGACATGACTCCTGTGGAAAAATGTTGAGATTGGGAGTGATATAGGGATGCACCAGAATGTTGTCTACGTTGGGTGGGCAGTGGAATACCACTTTAGGAGTAGAAGGATCATCAGTAGGATGTCCCTCATCTACAGGCATGATAATAGATAGTCAAAGTGCTAATGAAGGATGTGGTTCAGTTGCTCCAGTCCAAGGTGGTACTGGGTCATGAGGTGGGGTGCTCCTTTGCAGCTGGTTCTTCAGGGTAGTGGAAGCATTAAATCTGTGTGGGGAAACAGTTTGGTAACTCAGTCTGCATACTACTTTTGGGTGTAGTGCCTGTCTGTGAATGCCTTTGTGAGACCTCCAGCATAGTCGGCAAGGACCTTCTTGTCACTGCAGATATGCTCTCCGTGGGTGTACAAGCTATATCGAAGAGATTTTTTTGGTGTGTAAGTGGTAACAGCTGTCAAAATGCATGTACTGTTGGTGGATAGTGGGCTTGATATGGAAAAGGAAGGAATTACAAGAGTTTGGAGATCAACACCCAGGAATTTTGGACTAAGCAGGAGCAGGTGAAGCATATGGTGGAGGCATTCAGGTTGTGGAGAAATGAGGATAGGGTGACTTCAGCCTGGGTCCAGATTGTGAAGATATCATCAATGAATCTGAACCAGATAAGGAGTTTGTAGTTTTTGGAGGCAAGGAAGGTTTCGTTTAGATGGCCCAAATAACATACTGGTGTAGGAGAAGTATTTGTGAGTGAGGATATAATTGGTAAGGTGTATAAGGAAATAGGTGGTGGGTTTGGAGTCAGGATGATACTGGGAGGTATAGTCTGCAATAGCAGCAAGGCCATGAGCATGAGATATGTTGGTGTATAGGGAGTTAGCATCAGCAGTGACATAGGGAAACACATGGTAATGGGATGGGGTTGTTTGAGAATCAGTGAAGGAAATTGTTTGTATCTACGATATAATAGGCTATGAAAAATTTGTTGGAGGTGTTGGTTAACAAGAGTGGAGATCTTTTCAGAGGGAGCACAGTAACCAACTACAATGGGGCATCCAGGATTGTTAGGTGTATGGATCCTGGGAAGCATGTAGAAGGTGGGTGTTCAGGGAGTCATTGGGGTGAGAAGGGAGATGGATTCAGGGATGAGCTTCTGGAATGGGCCTAAGGATTTGAGTATGTATTGGAGATTTATTGTGTGTCTGTCAATGACTCAATGCTTCTACTATTCAGTGAGTGGTCTCCTTTACTGCGAAACTGTTAACAGTCAACCAGAAATTTCCTTACCATATTTATAACACAATGAATATAAACATTCAATTATTGTTCTAGAATTGATGTAACATCCTCTGCAAAAAACACACACACCAGATTGATGTTGTTTTCAATAGTCTTGATTCTATAATAAAAATATTATTATTATTTATAATAATAATAATTATTGTTATTATTATTATTATTATTATTATTATTATTATTATTATTACTACTACTATCTTTCCTTTCTCAGATGTTATGTCTGGTTAAAAATCGAAAGTGATGTGGACTTTGACTATTATTATTATTATTATTATTATTATTATTACTATTACTATTCAATATTGAATAATCAGTACAATCCCTAGAATACTATAGTTCCAGGACATTGTACAGTTTATTCTTGTATGCATCAGGTAACAATATTGAAGTTTACACAATTTACACAGTAATGTTTTGAGTTTAACAATAAATGTTACATTTTAATGTATTTTATATTTGTTAATACACTCCTGGAAATTGAAATAAGAACACCGTGAATTCATTGTCCCAGGAAGGGGAAACTTTATTGACACATTCCTGGGGTCAGATACATCACATGATCACACTGACAGAACCACAGGCACATAGACACAGGCAACAGAGCATGCACAATGTCGGCACTAGTACAGTGTATATCCACCTTTCGCAGCAATGCAGGCTGCTATTCTCCCATGGAGACGATCGTAGAGATGCTGGATGTAGTCCTGTGGAACGGCTTGCCATGCCATTTCCACCTGGCGCCTCAGTTGGACCAGCGTTCGTGCTGGACGTGCAGACCGCGTGAGACGACGCTTCATCCAGTCCCAAACATGCTCAATGGGGGACAGATCCGGAGATCTTGCTGGCCAGGGTAGTTGACTTACACCTTCTAGAGCACGTTGGGTGGCACGGGATACATGCGGACGTGCATTGTCCTGTTGGAACAGCAAGTTCCCTTGCCAATCTAGGAATGGTAGAACGATGGGTTCGATGACGGTTTGGATGTACCGTGCACTATTCAGTGTCCCCTCGACGATCACCAGTGGTGTACGGCCAGTGTAGGAGATCGCTCCCCACACCATGATGCCGGGTGTTGGCCCTGTGTGCCTCGGTCGTATGCAGTCCTGATTGTGGCGCTCACCTGCACGGCGCCAAACACGCATACGACCATCATTGGCACCAAGGCAGAAGCGACTCTCATCGCTGAAGACGACACGTCTCCATTCGTCCCTCCATTCACGCCTGTCGCGACACCACTGGAGGCAGGCTGCACGATGTTGGGGCGTGAGCGGAAGACGGCCTAACGGTGTGCGGGACCGTAGCCCAGCTTGATGGAGGCAGTTGCGAATGGTCCTCGCCGATACCCCAGGAGCAGCAGTGTCCCTAATTTGCTGGGAAGTGGCGGTGCGGTCCCCTACGGCACTGCGTAGGATCCTACGGTCTTGGCGTGCATCCGTGCGTCGCTGCGGTCCGGTCCCAGGTTGACGGGCACGTGCACCTTCCGCCGACCACTGGCGACAACATCGATGTACTGTGGAGACCTCACGCCCCACGTGTTGAGCAATTCGGCGGTACGTCCACCCGGCCTCCCGCATGCCCACTATACGCCCTCGCTCAAAGTCCGTCAACTGCACATACGGTTCACGTCCACGCTGTCGCGGCATGCTACCAGTGTTAAAGACTGCGATGGAGCTCCGTATGCCACGGCAAACTGGCTGACACTGACGGCGGCGGTGCACAAATGCTGCGCAGCTAGCGCCATTCGACGGCCAACACTGCGGTTCCTGGTGTGTCTGCTGTGCCGTGCGTGTGATCATTGCTTGTACAGCCCTCTCGCAGTGTCCGGAGCAAGTATGGTGGGTCTGACACACCGGTGTCAATGTGTTCTTTTTTCCATTTCCAGGAGTGTATATAAGAAACAGTCTTTCCTTTTTATCATTAGACTGTTTGTGAGTTACCTAATGCTATGAACCTGAAATACTTACAAAAGCTATACAGTACTGTTTAGTTTTCATTAAGATGGGCTATTGATCTGGTAGTAGGTAATAGGAAATAGGAAAGTGTGTGAAATTTTTAAGTTGGGCAATGGCTAGTTTCAGACCAGCATAAAGAGCATTTTTTTCATATAAAGTTCCATGGCTATTTACGTGTTATTTTAATTTTCAGTATTTCATTTAATGTACGAGGGTTGGAACTTTAATAGTGGTAACTATTTATTTACAGCTCGTACAAAATAGATACATGTTTCAAAGTTTTACTGACCCTCAGAGTAGTCACCAGCATTGTGTGTAATCCATTGCCAGCAATGTGGCAGTCTTAGGATACTCTTAGTAGCGCCAGTTGTGTTGACAGTTCGAGCGGTGCGGTCTATTGCCTGATGAATTTGTAGCAGTTCTGAAGTGAATGCCGTGGAGTGTTTCCTTCAGTTTAGAAATCGAGTTGATCTTACAAGGGCTTAAGTCAGGGGAGTGCAGTACGTGGTGTAGCACTTAGCAGCCCCATCAGTCAAACAAATCAGAAACAGCTTGCACTGTACATGCTTGAGCATTGTCCTGCAAAATGATGGTCAGGTCCTGCAGAAAGTGTCATCACTTCTGTCTATATGCTGTTCATTTTTGGAACACAACCTATGACCAGCTTGGAGACAGAAGTGATGACACTTTCTTCAGGACATGACCATCATTTTGCAGGACAATGCCCAAACACTTGCAGTAAAAGCTGTTACTGATTTGTTTTACTGATGGGGCTGCTAAGTGCTTTACCACCTACTACGCTCCCCTGACTAAAGTCCTCGTCAGTTCAACTTGATTTCTAAACCAAAGGAAACACTTCACGGCATTCGCTTCAGAACTGCTACAAATTCGTCGGCCAATAGACTGGCAGCTCAAACTGTCAACACGACCGGCACTGCTGAGAGTATCCTACAACTTCCACATCACTGGCAACTGGTTATACACAATGCTGGTGACTACTTTGAAGGTCAGTAAAACTTTGAAACATGTATCTGTTTTGTATAAGCTGTAAATAAATATTTTCCACTATTAAAGTTTCAACCCTCGTACATACTCTAATAATGGTAAGCACAAGTAATTTTGGGAACAGGTTACATCATGATTCTCTGGGTTTGGCACCACAAATAATTCTGACAACTTTTTCTGCAGCATTAGTAATGGGCTTAGACTTTTTTTTACATCCCTCACTTCTCTCACACAGTCCCAATTTGATGAGAACAACGAAACTTGCAGTTTTTGAACATATCTTCACAATATTTGCTAATCATGTTCATAGTAAATGTATTTTAGACAGTTTACAGCCTAAAGAATCTACATGCAAATCCCGATTCAGGTTATCCTGGACTGTGATTCCCAAAAATTTTGTCCATTTTTTCCTTTTTTGAAATGTTATTTCATGTGGATAATATCATACCAAACTCTTTTAAATTCCAACACATTTAGATGGATTTCATCGAAATATTTGACTATTTCATCCTCTAATACCCTAGATCCATAACTTGTCAAGGAATATTTTACAACCAAATGCTTTTTCAAGACAAAGAGGCACTCCAGTCACATACTTCTTGTTCTCTATGGTAGTCATTCTTCATTTATTAGCTATGTTGCAGCTTCTGGGAGTGACTTCATTTTCATATAGCTTCTGATTTTCATATATTAGATTGTGCTGACTCAGGAGCATTATTAGTCTAATGTAAATGATTTTCTCAATTACCATAAGAAATGCAGTAAGAATGAGATTGGTTGATAGTTTTCAGTTTTAGATTTATCATCTTTCTTGTTAATCAAAGTTGCTTGTGCTATTTTTAGAATGGTTGAGAAACTATTTGGTACAATTACATCATTTACTGCAGTGGTCATGGCATGAGACATGTTGTCTGTGCACCTTTTTAATGTGTCAATACACAATCTATCAACCCCCTTTGAATTTTTTAGTGACCTGCTTATGTATTTTATTTCCTTGCTGTTAGTTGGGATCAAGCATATACTTTGTTTAACTGTAATGCCCTTATATTTATACTGGAGATTGTTAAAGTCATCATTGATGAATTTTCCAATGAAAGAAAAGTACTCATTAAAAATATTTTCAATTTGATATTGCTATTTGAGGAACTTTTCTTCATAATTGATGGTAAAATCACTGGCTGATATGCTCTTACAATACCTAAAGCTATTTATAACTTTTCAAACAGCTATGCTAGTGTTATGTGAGTCTCTTAACATCATGGCTACATATTTACATCTAATTTCTAAGAGTATATCTTTGTAATAAGCAGGAATTAGGACCAGAATACCAGGTCACAAATTTTTTCAAACCAAGTGCTAGTCTGGACCAGGTGACAGAGGATTTAGGTTCACTCTGTAAAGGATTTACCAGGGAAGACACCGTGGTTATTGTGGGAGGGCCAGGGAACAGCATCGACAGAGATCCTGGGTACAGTATAGAGTGTGACCTGGTAAAGATTGCGTCGGCATCGAGACACACCAATGTTGAGTTTGTATCTGTCCTGAGACGCCATGACCGGCCTCATTTGAACTCTTCTGTTGGGAGAGTTAATTTGGAGTTGGAACGGCTGCTTGGGTCGGGTGCGGGGGCTCATATTGGTGTGGTTCCTGTTGATTATCTCAGTAGGTGGGACTATACCAGGCACGGCCTACATCTCAACAGGAAAGGGAAGGGGAAACTGGCTGGGGTAATAGCAGGAAATTTAAGGGGGGGAGGCACTGCCATGAATGGTAAAATACCAGTGGTTACAGGTGTTGGAGCAGCACCTTTTTTAGGATAGGTAAGACAGAAAGATGTCAAGTTCTAAGAGAGGTCAGGATTGAAACAAATCTTCAGTTTAGGAAAGAAATTAAACAGCACAATTCTAGCACATTGGATCACCAATCACAGCTATCAATTATAAATTTTCACCAATCACCAGAAATTTTATCTCCACCAAGTTGTATCTCAGTCCTAGGTAATTGCATTGATGAATTAAAGTCACCCAACCCAGTTGACATAATCTGCCTCTCTGAACACCGTGTGACCACTAGTATAGGAACTAGGCCTAAGCACAATGAGAAACTCAGACAGGAGAGTACTGCAAATGTTAGAATAAGGAAAGGTTCTCATAAAAGTATAATTAAAAATAATGTAAGTATATTTCATCAAAATATTGGGAGTTTAAAGAATAAAGTAGATGAGCTTCTGGTTTGTTTAGAAGATTTAGAAGCTGAGAATGAAATAGATATACTATGCCTGTCTGAGCATCACATTGTTACTGATATGGATAAGGTAAATGTAAGTGGATATAAGCTCTCTGCACATGTAATGAGAGAAAATATGGAGAAAGGAGGAGTTGCCATATATGTCAAAAGTTATCATTGTGCAAAAAGTATAGAAACAAAAAAGTTTTGTGTAGAGAAACATATAGAAGCATGTGCCTGTGAGCTTAAATTAAATAAAGGCACATTTATAATTGTAACTGTATATAGGTCCCCATCAGGAAATTTTCATTTATTTCTGAAAAATTTGGACTCCTTGTTGTGCTATCTGTCAGACAGGGGGAAGCAAATTATTATTTGTGGGGACTTCAATGTAGATTCTCTGAAAGAGGGTAATAGGAAAAATGACCTTGAAGTATTACTCGGTTCTTTCAATTTGACACCCGTTATTGATTTTCCTACTCGGGTGGTAAAGGATAGCAGCTCACTGATAGATAACTTCTTTATAGACCAAGATAAGTTTAACCAGATAAATGCTCAGCCTGTTGAGAATGGTCTTTCTGATCATGGTGCACAGCTAGTTACAATATATGACATAGCTCCATTCAGCAATACTAAACAGTCCTCCAAAGTAGTACGTTCAGTCAACGATTTAACAATTGCAAATTTCAGGGAAAGCCTACAGCAGTTAGACTGGGATGAGGTGTACCATGAACCTGATGCAAATTTCAAATATAATTTATTTCATGACATTTTTGTAAATGCATTTGAAAACTGCTTCCCCAAGAAAATAGTTAAATATACTCATAAGAAACCTTGTAACAAACCATGGCTTACTAAGGGTGTAAAAATATCTTGTAACCGGAAAAGGGAAATGTATCTGACAGCAAGAAAGAGTAGTGACCCAGAAACTATCAAAAATTATAAAAACTACTGTGTTATATTAAGAAAAGTTATTAAAAAATCCAGGAGTATGTGTATCATGTCTGAAATCAGCAACTCTGATAATAAAATTAAAACAATTTGGAATATTATTAAAAGAGAAACAGGTCAACCAAGAGCAGAGGAAGACAGTATTACCATCAAATTGAATGAAAACTTTACGAACAAAAAGTCAGAAGTGGAAAATATTTTTAATAATCATTTTCTAAATGTTGTGGGTATAGTAGGATCCAGGTGTTCATTAGAAGATGCTAGGCTGTTAATGGAAGAGGCCATACCTATGCAATTTGATACAATTAAAATCTCACCCACTTCTCCCTCTGAAATTAGGAAAATAATAAACTTGCTTAAAAGCAAAAACTCACATGGAATTGATGGCTTTTCCAGCAAAATACTAAAAGCTTGTTCTCAACAGATAAGTAAGATTCTCAGCCACCTGTGTAATAGCTCTCTGGAACAGGGCATTTTCCCTGATAGACTGAAATATGCTATTGTTATACCTTTTCATAAAAAGGGGGATAGATCTGATGTCAACAATTACCGTCCAATCTCCCTTCTAACAGCTTTATCCAAAATTTTTGAGAAAGTAATGTATTCAAGAGTAGCTTCACATATCTGTAAAAATGAAGTACTAACAAAATGTCAGTTTGGTTTCCAGAAAGGTTTTTCAACAGAAAATGCCATATATGCTTTCACCAGTCAAATTTTGAATGATCTGAATAACCGAACACCACCCATTGGGATTTTTTGTGATCTCTCACAGGCTTTTGATTGTGTAAATCATGAAATTCTGCTAGACAAGCTCAAGTATTGTGGCATGAGTGGGACAGTGCACAAATGGTTTAATTCGTACCTAACTGGAAGAGTGCAGAAAGTAGAAATAAGTAGTTCTCGTAACATGCAAAGATCAGCACATTCCTCAAACTGGGGAACTATCAAGAATGGGGTTCCACAAGGGTCAGTCTTGGGTCCTTTGTTGTTCTTATTATATATTAATGACTTGCCATTCTATATTCATGAAGAGGCAAAGTTAGTTCTCTTTGCTGATGATACAAGTATAGTAATCACACCTGACAAACAAGAATTAACTGATGAAATTGTCGATACTGTCTTTCAGAAAATTACTAAGTGGTTCCTTGTAAACGGACTCTCACTGAATTTTGATAAGACACAGTACATACAGTTCCGTACAGTGAATGGTATGACGCCATTAATAAATATAGACCTTAATCAGAAGCATATAGCTAAGGTAGAATATTGCAAATTTTTAGGTGTGTCCATTGATGAGAGATTAAATTGGAAGAAACACATTGATGATCTGCTGAAACATTTGAGTTCAGCTACTTATGCAATAAGGGTCATTGCAAATTTTGGTGATAAACATCTTAGTAAATTAGCTTACTACGCCTATTTTCACTCATTGCTTTCATATGGCATCATATTTTGGGGTAATTCATCACTGAGGAATAAAGTATTTATTGCACAAAAGCGTGTAATCAGAATAATAGCTGGAGTCCACCCAAGATCATCCTGCAGACATTTATTTAAAGATCTAGGGATATTCACAGTAGCTTCTCAGTATATATACTCTCTTATGAAATTTGTTATTAACAACCAAACCCAATTCAAAAGTAATAGCAGTGTGCATAACTACAATACTAGGAGAAAGGATGATCTTCAATATTCAAGATTAAATCTAACTTTGGCACAGAAAGGGGTGAATTATACTGGCACTAAAGTCTTTGGTCACTTACCAAATAGTATCAAAAGTCTGACAGATAACCAACAAGTATTTAAAGAAGAAATTAAAAGAATTTCTGAATGACAACTCCTTCTACTCCATAGAGGAATTTTTAGATATAAATTAAGAAAAAAAAATACTTAAAAAATTAAAAAAATAAAAAATAAAGAAAAACAAAAAACACAATAAAATAAAGTTGTTATATTAACTTAAGTATGTTGTTAAATTAACCTAATTATGTCATGTATTGGAAAATTCGACTCGTTCCACATCATTACGAAATATCGTATTCATGATCCATGGAACTAGTATTAATCTAATCTAATCTAATCTAATCTGATAGTTCTTAAACTGTTCCCTTAGGCACCACATTAACATTAGAAAATCTAAGTTTCCTTCTTGCTGTTTTCACTCCATGACTTATCCAGGTATCCTTTTTCCAGTCATTTACTGAAAAGGTAATTTCTAGACATGAGACAGAAACAATAATAAAATCTTGAATGCAAAGCTTATTATCATACTTCCATTCTATTTCACCAATTTTGACACACTGTTGGCTTAGAAAGCAATTTTCAGCCAACAGATATCTAGAAATCATTGTTTTCAGACAGGGCCTAGAAACATTCACAGTGTGATACTCAATAAAACTAATCATCACAGTTTTTTTTATTAAAGAATTCGAACTACTTGTACATGAAAGCTGCTAAAATGACCTTCATCAACTCAGTCAATTGAGCACAATGTAGGGGGGCTGGCATGTGCATGTGAGTGTGTGTGTGTGTGTGTGTGTGTGTGTGTGTGTGAGAGAGAGAGAGAGAGAGAGAGAGAGAGAGAGAGAGAGAGAGACAGAGAGAGTGTGTTTTTCTCCTACAGCTTGAGAAAGGAATTTCATTCTGAAAGCTAGCAAAGTGAAGCTCTGTACCTTTTGTTTCTGTATCTCTCAACGACACAGTGCTTCTGCCTTTCAGTGAGTCGTCTCCTTTATTCCTAAATAATTTGTTATTCTCAGTCAGAACTTTCCGTACATTATGAATAAAGGTACTTGTTGTGCATGTGACTACAGTATTGCCAAATTGTGATTATTCTTCTCAAAAATATGTACAAGACAAAATTTTGTAATGAATTTTTGTATTCTTTGTATGTGAGGATTCACACTGTGATTTCTAACTGCACAAATTTTTCTTCACACTGTACATGTATGCACTGAACTGAATTATTTGCCTGCTGCACTATAATTTTTAATATTGCCACAGTAGCTACAGTGAATTGAAATAGTACAGAGAAGTCCCCTTATTCAAAAGATATTGTTCTGTTATGGCTTTTCATGTGTGTAATCAGATGGAATTTATGCTTTGCCCTTTTATAGCAAACAGGACATTGGAACTGTGGCTCTACACCACATTCAAATCGTATGTGGCGCAGTAAGTTGTGCCGGCGAGTATACGTATTGTGACAACGATTACAACTGAAATTTCTCTCTCTTACAGTTGTGGGCCACTGCAATTGTTCTTGAACCAATACATTTCCTTCTTGTAGATATTGTCTATTCATACCTGAAAAGAAAATAATGTTAAACAGACACTTATTAGTGATCTTAATTTCACATAAATAATGAACTGTAAATGAATGTTTAAAAAATGGTAATGCAATACATGAAATGCATGTTACATGGCTATGTTACTTTCCTTATATCAATTTTACAATAAGTAATATTCACAGTCTATGTATATTTTTATTTATGACTTTACTGCAAATTGTTTGTATTCTTCCATTCCCATATTTGTATGTTTATTTTCATGGACAGTGTTCTGCATAGATACCAGTGAGCAGCTGCATAAATAAATATAGACATATTTCTTTTATGTATATAAAATGCATGTTTGACCATCATTCACTTTTATTTTAAAACCAATTATCAACCAATTTTAGACATGGACCATCTTTACAGATAAGGGTTAAAATGGTTTAAGCCATACCATTACATTTGTTTTTACTTATAAATGTGTAGAGGATGACATTTTCCAGAATATTTAGGAGTTCAATATTTTGGAAATATAATACTTAATAGTCCTGATCTTCTCTTCAGTACTGCTCTGTGTATACTTGTTATAGTGTGTTTGCTTCTAAAAGTCCTGTGTCGTACATTGGTATTCATGGCATGCTCTACACATGATTTAAGTAATGACAAACGTAATGTTGTGGCTTAAACAATTTTAACCTTTATCCTTGAAGATGGTCCATGACTGAAACTGGTCATTATTTGGGTTTAAAATGAAAGGGGCTTATCGTCAAACATGCATTTCCTACATTACTTGCATTACTTGACATCTGTTGATTATCACCTTCCTAAATTGTTTCATTTTTTTCTTTGTCTTCCTGTCAACCATTGGCAGCAATTAATACATTATCACATTCTTAATTTGTGTGCTTTGATCTGCATTTTTGATAAAATTCAATATTCAACAATCAGTCAGACCATAATTTACTAAGTAGATGTATTACACTTTTTTATGTATTCTTCTAATTTCCTCTGACAGGCATCTGCTTGCCTCACAGTTACATTTAAGTAATTATTTAACACAATACTTCTCCAATTTGGTACCCCTAGATATTGGTGGCTGTTAACGATTGCAGCAATTGTTTGTGATAATTTAGTCAAACTACATCAGGTCTTTTCCCTCCTACATCACCAGTAGTTTATATTTGCTTACATTGAGTGCTTGTTGCCAGAGTTCGCTAAATTAACATATGCTCTGTAGGTTTGTAGCATTTAAAAACTATTTACTAATGATGCATGTTCTTCGTATAAACTGTGTGTATGTGTATGTGTGTGTTGAATAGTAATATAGTAATGGTCTTGAATTATAACCATGATTCACAGTGCCAAATAATTAATACTGATACATACACATCAACTCTCTCTTTGGGCACATAATCCAACAAATATACCTGAAAAGACTGCACTGAATGAAAATACACAAACGTATTAATCTTTTATTAATACAGCAAAGAATGTTCTAATACAATGTAAGCTTTTTATATTAAAAAATGACACACAGAGTCTAGATATGGAAATTATGGAAGCATTAGTAAGTCACCTAATTTCATTTGTCTCCATTCATTAACCTCATTCAGAATAATATTCAAACAACAATGAAAAATCCAGGGATGTAACAATATTATGAGAAGGGAAGCTGCTACTCACCATATAGCGGAGATGCTGAGTCGCAGATAGGCACAACAAAAAGACTCTCACAATTAAAGCTTTCGACCATTAAAACCTTAATCAGCAGCACACACACACACACACAGAGTCATGTGTGTGGTGTGTGTGTTTTTGTATGTGTGTATTGTTGAGGAAGGCCTTAATGGCCAAAAGCTCCAAATGTGAGAGTCTTTTTGTTGTGCCTACCTGTGACTCAGCATTTCTGCTATATGGTGAGTAGCAACTTTCCTTCTCATAATATTTTCAGAATAATATTCTGTGGCTATTCTACATGTAGAAATGAAATATTAACTTAATAGAAATGTGATTTTAATATATATGGTGAAAATTTATAAAAGTGCTGAAGACAACTATTTCTGCAAATAGACAAATTAAAAAATACTGAAGCCAACAGGTTTCTTTTTCATGAAGTTTTTCATTAACAACTGATCACAACTTGAAATGAATAGAAGCATTCATAAATAGGAAGAGACAGAGAAATTATACAAAGACACGTTCAGATAACACCTCTAGCACACATTATCAGATAATGTATTGCAGTATCTGCACTTGTGTGCTTATGGGAAGATTTTACTTACCTGGGTTTTGTTGGAATGTCAGAAAATGTATCCATCAGACCCATGATCTCTAAAAATTTTCATTAGACCAATTTTTGATGTAAATGTTTCTTAAATGGAGTGCCATGGAGTAAATCTTACAGCAGAAACAGAAGTAAATGGAGCAAAACACATAACCATGTGTTTGAAATCAGATTGTAGGTAGATATAAGCTTTCAGCACATGTAAGTAGAGACACTATGGACGGAGGAGGAGTTGCCATATATGTTAAAGTTGGTCATAGTGTGAAAAATTTGGAAACAAAAAAAAAATTGTGTAGAGCAACATATAGAAGCATGTGCATGTTAGCTTAAACTAAATAATGGCACTTTTGTAATTGTAGGCATGTATAGGTCACCATTGGGAAATTTTCAGCTATTTTGGAAAAATTTGGATTCTTTGTTGTGCTATCTGTCAGACAAAGGGAAGAAAATGACTGTTTGTGGGGATTTCAATGCAGATTTGCTGAAAGAGTACTTGGTTCTTTGAATTAGATGCGTTATTGATTTCCCTACTCGGGTGGTACAGGAAAGCAGCACACTGATAGATAATGTTTTTACAGACCAAGTTAAATTTAATTAAATTAAAGCTTTTCCTGTCGAGAATGGCCTGTCTCATCATGATTCACAGCTAGTTACAGTATATGACATAGCTCCATACAGTAATGCAGAACAGTCCAAAATAGTGTGTTCAACTAATGATTTAACAAATGAAAATTTTAGGTAAACTTACAACAGTTAGACCGGGATGAGGTGTACAGGGAACCTGATGCCAATTTAAAATTTAACGTATTTCATGATAACTTTGTGAGTTTATTTGAAAACAGTTCCCTAAGAAAACAGAGAATATAATTGTAAGAAACCTTATAAAAAGCCAAGGCTTACAGGGGGGATAAAAATAACTTGTAAACAGAAAGGGGAAATCTATCTTATAACTAGGAGGAATAATGATCCAGAAACAGTCAAACATTATAAAAACTACTGTGTTAAGAAAAGTTATTAAAAAGTCCAGAAGTATGTGCATTATGTCTGAAATTAGCACATCTGATAATAAATTATTACAAATTTGAATGTTGTTAAAAGGAGAACAGGGCAACTGAGAGCACAGGAAAACTGTATTTCTTTCAAACTCAACAAAAAGTTTGTTAAGAAGATGTCAGAAGCAGAAAACATTTTTTATAATCATTTCTAAGTGTTGTAGAGAAAATAGGATCCAGCTATTTATTAGAAAATGCAAGGCAGTATATGGAAGAGGCAATACCTGTGTTTTTATTGATCAAATATTAAATGCGTTGAATAACCGAACATCATCCATTGGGACATTTTGTGATCTCTCAAAGGCTTTTGATTGCATGAATCATGAACTACTTCTAAATAAGTCTAAAATATTGTGGTGTGAGTGGGTCAGTGCAGAAATGGTTTAATTCATATTTAATTGGAAGAATGCAGAAGGGTGAAGTTAGCAGAACAGATAGTCTGCACAAATCAGCTGAGTTCTTTAACTGGGGAGGTATCAAGAATGGTGTCTCACAGTGTTCAGTCTTAGGTCCCTTATTGTTCTTAATATATATTAATGATTTGCCACTCTATATTCACGAAGATGCAAAGCTAGTTCTTTTTGATGATGAAACGAGTATAGTAATCACACCCAACAAACAAGAATCAGTTGAGGAAATTGTAAACAATGTCTTTCAGAAAATTATTAAGTGGTTCTCTGGAAATGAACTCTCACTAAATTTTGAGAAAACATAGTATAATCAATGCTGTACAGCAAATGGCATAACACCATTGATAAATATAGACTATGAACAGAAGTCTGTTGCTAAGTCAAAATATTCAAAATTTCTGGGTATGTGCATTGATGAGGAACTGAATTCAAAGAAACACATCAATGGTCTGCTGAAATGGTTAAGTTCAGCTACTTATGCTATTTGGGTTATTGCAAATTTTGGTGATAAACATATCCTAAATTAGCCTACTATGCCTATTTTAATTCACTGCTTTCACATGGCATCAAATTTTGGGGTAAATCATCATTAAGAGAGAAAGTATTCATTGCACAAAAGTGTGTAATCAGAATAATAGCTGGAGCCACCCAAGATCACCTCACAGATATTTATTTAATGAACTTGGGATATTCACAGTATTTCCACAATACATACACTCCTGAAAATTGAAATAAGAACACCGTGAATTCATTGTCCCAGGAAGGGGAAACTTTATTGACACATTCCTGGGGTCAGATACATCACATGATCACACTGACAGAACCACAGGCACATAGACACAGGCAACAGAGCATGCACAATGTCGGCACTAGTGCAGTGTATATCCACCTTTCGCAGCAATGCAGGCTGCTATTCTCCCATGGAGACGATCGTAGAGATGCTGGATGTAGTCCTGTGGAATGGCTTGCCATGCCATTTCCATCTGGCGCCTCAGTTGGACCAGCGTTCGTGCTGGACGTGCAGACCGCGTGAGACGACGCTTCATCCAGTCCCAAACATGCTCAATGGGGGACAGATCCGGAGATCTTGCTGGCCAGGGTAGTTGACTTACACCTTCTAGAGCACGTTGGGTGGCACGGGATACATGCGGACGTGCATTGTCCTGTTGGAACAGCAAGTTCCCTTGCCAATCTAGGAATGGTAGAACGATGGGTTCGATGACGGTTTGGATGTACCGTGCACTATTCAGTGTCCCCTCGACGATCACCAGTGGTGTACGGCCAGTGTAGGAGATCGCTCCCCACACCATGATGCCGGGTGTTGGCCCTGTGTGCCTCGGTCGTATGCAGTCCTGATTGTGGCGCTCACCTGCACGGCGCCAAACACGCATACGACCATCATTGGCACCAAGGCAGAAGCGACTCTCATCGCTGAAGACGACACGTCTCCATTCGTCCCTCCATTCACGCCTGTCACGAACCCACTGGAGGCGGGCTGCACGATGTTGGGGCGTGAGCGGAAGACGGCCTAACGGTGTGCGGGACCGTAGCCCAGCTTCATGGAGACGGTTGCGAATGGTCCTCGCCGATACCCCAGGAGCAACAGTGTCCCTAATTTGCTGGGAAGTGGCGGTGCGGTCCCCTACGGCACTGCGTAGGATCCTACGGTCTCGGCGTGCATCCGTGCGTCGCTGCGGTCCGGTCCCAGGTCGACGGGCACGTGCACCTTCCGCCGACCACTGGCGACAACATCGATGTACTGTGGAGACCTCACGCCCCACGTGTTGAGCAATTCGGCGGTACGTCCACCCGGCCTCCCGCATGCCCACTATACTCCCTCGCTCAAAGTCCGTCAACCGCACATACGGTTCACGTCCACGCTGTCGCGGCATGCTACCAGTGTTAAAGACTGCGATGGAGCTCCGTATGCCACGGCAAACTGGCTGACACTGACGGCGGCGGTGCACAAATGCTGCGCAGCTAGCGCCATTCGACGGCCAACACCGCGGTTCCTGGTGTGTCCGCTGTGCCATGCGTGTGATCATTGCTTGTACAGCCCTCTAGCAGTGTCCGGAGCAAGTATGGTGGGTCTGACACACCGGTGTCAATGTGTTCTTTTTTCCATTTCCAGGAGTGTATATTCACTTATGAAATTTGTTGTTAATAATCCATCTCAATTCAAAAATAATATTGAAGTGCATAGCTGCAACATTAGAAGAAAGGATGATCTTCACAATTCTGGGTTAAATCTGACTTTGGCACAAAAAGGGGTGAATTACGCTGCCACAAAAATCTTTGGTCATTTGCCAAATAGCATTAAAAGTCTGACAGATAGCCAACCAACATTTAAAAACAAATTAATAGAATTTCTGGATGACAACTCCTTCCACTCAATAGATGAATTTTTAGATATGAAGTAGTAACTGTAAGAGAAAAAAAATTAATTATTTTGTGTAAAGAAAACTTATATTAAAATGACATGTTCCATATCATTACGAAAGTCATACTCATGACCTGTGGAACAAGTATTAATGTATGTATGTATGTATCATTCATTGTTTGCTCTGTAGACCAATAATGAGACCGAGGTGTTCTGACCTGGATTATACCTAGGAGTCCTACTGCTATTCTTCATTGTCTGTCCTCCTGTGTTTATTTGATTTAGTGACAAGTTGTTAAGTGATGTACAGAACACTGCAGAAATTAACTTGTGATCTTGTCATATTTATTAACACAAGTATTATTGTGATGACTGGGTTAGATTTATGAGTTTAGATGGTTATTTTATAATGGGTGAAAACTTCACCTAAACTAAGATTATTTGACAGAGTGGCAACATATTACTGTACACTTCCACTATCTAGTTCTGATTGACAAATAATGTGGAGTTATTAATATAGCAAACTGGACAATTTTACTATTCAGTCTGGACTTTGACAGATATAGTTACTGTACTGAGTCACATTAATAATTACATTCTGATAGCTCGGTGGCATGGACCAAGCTTACTTAAACATAGTGGCTGACTGTTTGTTGTTAGCAAAATAAATGATGTTCTCCAACTGATTAATAGTGACACAAAGGTCTGGGCAATTTTGCTCTTAATACGGACTTTCTGACATATATGTTCTCACTTTAATTACTTTGTGCGGACTCATAACATAACAGTTACACATTGTTGATGTAGTGGATGTGAGCTAGTGACTTACAATGAAGTTTACATTTTAATAACTAACCACTGATTGACTGAATCATTGCACAACACACCTACTTATATATTTGCGTAAGATTAAAAATCAAAATTTGTTATTATATTTTGAATATTAAATAAAAAACAGCAAATTAAAGGACACAGAGATAAAATCATCAAAGAAGCAAATAATTTAATTATGAGCTGGATAAGTAGAAAATGGCAAAATTATATGTATTTTTTTGTGAAGATAATTTCTATTTCACAGAATGGAATCTATTACTGTGCTGCTAGATGAGTTTTCCAAGGCAAGTGTACAATACCATTTGTAATACAACAAAATATTCAGTGATACACTGTACCAATCTATGGAACAAATATACAACTGATACATACATAAATCTACAATTTCTCACATTACTTTGTGCCAAATGTTTAATAAAACAGATGAGAATACTGTAGTGTGTTACTTCTTATATCTGATGGAACTGGATTCACAAGCTCTCAGTTATGGTCAGATGAGCCAGTGAGGACATTCTACAACATATACATTAATGAAATATGAGTAACAATAAAGATACCACTGCAGAACAAGTTGTGGCAGTAATTTGGACTGCTTTACTGATTGTGTTTGCTTCACTGTAACAACTTAAAATACTGGACAGCTTTTGAATGTGACAGTCTTTTACATAAGGTCTATATTAAAATCCTAACATAGTAAAATATTGCTGTACTTTTAGCTGTGTAATTGTATTCCCTTATCAAGTTTCGCCATAAATATTGACCTGCTGCTATCTTGTTATCTGTGGAAGTAGATAATAACTTCTTTGAGTGTCTTGATTTCTACCATGTAATGCTCAAAATATTTCTAAATACATTCTTGTAATACTGTACTACTCAACTGTTTCTCATTACTTGTTCAATTTGTAACTCAGGCACTACATTTATGATAAAGGTGTGGCAGAACTGCCAGAAAATATTAATATCTTTGCTTTTTTGTACTTCGCTTCACTTACTTTGGTTGTTGACTAGTTGGTGTGAGACATTCGTCATGACTGTTACCGTGATTGTCGGAAACCATTTCTTTGTGTTTTGATTTATCTTGTGCCAATAAAAATATCACATAGTGAAAGTAAATGGTGTTTTCTGTGTTATAAGTATAACACACACCATACTGGTGACCTCCGACGCACAACATACGTCCAATTCGACAATGTGGCCGTTTACTTCGACATCTCCACATCGCTCACCTTCTGCTCCTTTCGGACTACAACAAGATACTAATGGTGCCTCTACACTGCCTTTCCACAGTTTCCTACGCACAATGCCACCAACAACTGGGATAAAATTGGAAGATAAGTACAGTGCCATGGAGTTTTCTCCGTCATTAACAATGTCGTTGTGGACTCTCTATAACAAACCAATCATGAGTGCTGTGCCTAAATTTGTGACTCACAGTGCGTCGTATTTACAACCTCCTGTGACATGTAGTGTGCAACAGTGCCCCAACACTATGAACCTCACAGACTTTTCGAGCCCACAGATCACTTGGAGCTCCCCATATATTGCTGATAAATCGGTTTTGGACACATTCTCTCCCCACCCACTACAAGACTTACTACAAAAACAGATGGGTACAAATTTCAGTGACAACAATTACTGGTTGGACACTCTGCCACTCCTGTCTGCTGTGCTATCAAATCTGTTACATCCACAACACAAGAGTGAGAAAATTCCTAAATTACCAAGGTTCACGATGGACAATCCGCATACATGGTTTATTTTGACAGAGACTATATTCACCGCCCTAAATATTGATTCAGACAGTGCTAAATTTATTGCGCTTATTAATGCCCTAGAGGACCACGCAGAGTGGGTACAGGACTTAGTGATGTCGGCGGCCCCCGCAAATCGTTACGCACTGGCAAAACAACAGATCTGCGAACGTCTAGCTAAGACTATGCAAGAGTCTGTTTTATACATACTGCAAGATATACATCTCAAAGACTCGACTCCTTCACAACTTTGGCAACGTATCAGAGCAGTCTTCGATAGCAAAACTATGCCAGATGAAGCTTTACTTTCTTTTTGGGTTGCAAAGCTGCCGCAAGCTATCCAACTGCAGCTCCTATCACATGATCAGGAACCTCTACAAGCAAAATTATTGCTGGCCAACGCCACATATAAGATAATCAATAGAAGAAAGTTATCTACGTGTGCCCCCCTCGATATTACGCCTCCCCCGCATGGCAGAGGCCGATCTTGCCAAAACAACAGACAGAGTACACTGGCTGAGCACCAGATTCCACATCGTCCTTCACCATCCCATACCACAGCTTCAAGTGACGTCCTTCACCCTGTAACAACACAGGATCAACAAGTTTATCCTCTCTGCTGGTACCACTCCGTTTACGATAATACAGCCAGGAATTGCCGCTCACCTTGTGCAATGCACCCAAACATGCACGGCGGGCCGCTATAGGCGCACCGGTCCGCACTGTGACGTCAAGTTGCCTAACAGATCACAGGCTAGTACTTCCGAATTATTCTCTCGGACGTTTGTATATCCAGGATATAGCTTCTCAGAAATTGTTTTTAGTGGACACTGGTGCCGATGTGAGCGTCATTCCACGTTCAATGGTCACATCTACAAGCATGCATTCACCTCATCAAATCAGAGCAGCCAACAATTCCTCATTAAAGGTTTATGGTGTAACGAAACTTCGCATTTACTTCGAAGATACACATAATTATGAATGGACATTTTCAGTAGTAGAAATCGACAAGCCAGTATTAGGATTGGACTTCTTAACTGCTCATAACTTTTCTTTCGACTTAATTACACCTGCCCTCTGCTCAGTGGATTTTAAACAAAAATTTTCGGTGAGATTTTCCCCATCCACGCCGACAGAATGCAGCTCGAATACGTCCTGTCAACAGGACAGAGAGACAGTTTCTATTGTAGCTGAGGAGGTCAAAGCTGCCTTAGTGAATTTAGTTACGCAATGCCTCGAAATCAACCAACTGTCCGAAGAAAATGCAAAGCTACTTCAACGTTGTGATGTCCTGACTGATGAATTGCGCGGGTTTAGAGAGGAGATCAAGATTAAAAGTAATAATATGCACGAAACTACACGGGACCTGCATACCGCACCGCTGTTTATACGCAGCCACAGCAGCGCCTGCCACGATCCAGACAGCGAATATGGCAACCCGTCCAGCAACCCCCCACCCTGCGCTTCACCGCCCGCCTGTCATCAAAACACAGAGGCGACAGCTGCTACAGGCGACGCCGCGCATGCGCGCGCAATGATTCCTTCATGCAGTAACACCATACTCAATGGAACTCTGCCGGTTGTCGCACAGCGCAGCTCCGTGGACAACACTGCAGCTTTCACTGAACTACCGTTCAATGATAACGTATTTCAGGTTAGTTCCCTTTCATACTTACCGCGCACCGACTATAACATCGCTCCTTCCTACATCCCTCCATGTATTTTTGCCACGCCTATTCGCAAAATCAAGGGCATTACTACGGGTGTCTGTCACAGGCTTAACACAACAGAGGGGCCGCCTGCCCGTTCTTGCCCCCAATGCCTCAATGCAAAAAAACTTACCACTGCCAAAGAATGTATTAATGAACTTTTACGCTTGGGTTTAGTCCACCCCTCGGACAGTGCGTGGTCTTCCCCAATACATGTAGTTCCCAAAAAGGACAATTCCTTTCGACTCTGTGGAGACTATAGGCTTTTGAACGCCAGAACAATACTTGATAACTACCCTGTCCCACGCCTCCACGATTTTTCACAATCCATGTTCAGTGCCAAATTTTTCTCTGTGTTAGACTGCAAAAAGGCATACCATCAGATTCCGATGCACCCAGAAGATATCCCCAAAACCGCTATCATCACCCCATTTGGACTATATGAATATTTTTTTATGCCTTATGGATTGAAGAATGCCGCCCAGACCTGGCAAAGATTCATTGACACCATTCTACGTGGCCTTAATTGTTGCTATGCCTACCTAGACCACATTATTATTTTCTCCACAACTGCAGAGGAACACAAACAACACCTCCAAGAGGTTTTTGATAGATTGGCATGACACGGAGTCGAGATTAATCATGACAAATCCCAACTGGAGAAGCCAGAGGTTACTTTCCTGGGACATTTGGTCAATAATGAGGGCATTCGTCCCACCTCAGATAGAGTACAACAAATACTTGACCTTCCTATCCCTCAAACCTATAAAGAGTTACGTAGATACCTCGGAATGGTAAATTTTTTTATACTCCACATTCCACATGCGGCATCTCTTCAAGCCCCTCTAACTGAGGCCTTAAAGGGAAAGAATACCACAGGCGACAGACACATAGAATGGGATCAGACCATGCAGCGAGCCTTCGACTCGCTTAAGTACGCCTTAGTGAACGCTATTACCCTGTCTCACCCTCACCCTGATGCCTCCCTTACAATAACCACAGATGCTAGCGATAATGCCATTGGCGCAGTTTTGCAACAGACCCTACCAACAGGTACTACACCCCTGCGTTTCTTTTCAAAAAAGCTCACCGAAATGCAAAGAAAGTGGTCCGCATTTGATCGTGAACTTTACGCCATTTATGATGCCGTAAAGTACTTTCATACAGATATTGAAGCCCGACCTGTGACAGTTTACACAGATCACAAGCCCCTTGTCGAGGCTCTCCACAAACCAGCATTAGATGTACTACCCAGAAGGTTTCGCCATATGGATTTGGTATTACAATATGTTTCAGACTTTCAATATATCAGGGGTAATGCCAATGTTGCAGCAGACTACCTGTCACGCCTGTCCTCCCTGAAGACAGCTATTGATCCTCTCCGCTTACACGAGCTCCAGCAATCCGACCCAGAGATACAGCAACTTCTCTCTGACTCTGATACTTCCTTACAAATTGCTCTACTTCCCTTCCCTAATGATGATTGCTCTTTGTATTGTGACATTAAAACAGGTCATCCTCGTCCTATAGTACCTAAAGCTCTTAAGAAAGACATTTTTGACGCAATCCACAATCTCACTCACCCGAGCATTCGCGCGACTACGCGCGTCATTACAGAGAGACACGTTTGGTCTAATGTAAAAAGAGATTGTAATCGGTGGGCGAGAGCATGCATTCCATGCCAGAGAGCGAAAATACACAAACATACTAAGCCCCCATTAGGCAAATTTACTGTGCCCTCAGGTAGATTCCGTCATGTCCACATGGACATTGTCGGTCCATTACCGATAGCTAACAACTTCCGTTACTTACTGACCATGATAGATTGTACCACACGTTGGGCCGAGGCTATCCCCATCGTGGACATTACGGCCGACACTGTAGCTAATGCTTTTGTCCACCATTGGCTTTCCCGTTTTGGTTGCCCTACTTCACTTACCACAGACCAGGGGAGACAATTTGAATATAATCTGTTTAATCGCCTCTATCAACTATGTGGTATCAACAAATTCAGAACTACAGCCTATCACCTGCAATCTAATGGCCTAATAGAATGATGGCACTGTACCCTGAAGGTCGCTCTCATGTGTCATTCTTCCTCTTGGACTGAGGCACTCCCCTGGGTCCTTTTAGGTTTGAGGACGGTTTTCAAAGAAGACCTTAAAGCATCATTTTCTGAGATGGTATACGGAGAAAACCTCGCACTTCTGGCGGATTTTCTTGATGATTCTCCTCTACTTCCTGAGGATCAACTTCCCAAGTTGGTACGACAGGTTCGGCAGCATATCACCAAGTTACGTTTTCCGCAACCTCGATCACATGCTACCCCTCCGGTTTTCATTCACCCACACCTCAGTTCTTGTAACTATGTGATGCTTAGAGAAGACGCCGTGCAGCCACCCCTTGCTCTACCCTACACTGGCCCATACCGGGTCCTGTCACGCTCTGAAAATACTTATACAATCCTCTTTAAGAACAAACCATCTGTCGTGTCCATTGAGCACTTGTAAGCAGCATGGATCCTTAATGACACCGACATACACGATAATGAATTTGTTTTGCAGGAAACTTCAGAGACCTGTCCTCTCCCTTCTCCACAAGCTAATCAAACACTCTCTGCAAGTCAAGGTCCCCCTCTTCTATACTTCACGCCTCCAAGTGCCAGCAGTAATGAACTAGTGTTTCAAGTGAACTTGAGTGACAATGATGTGGACTCTATAAAAATACAACTTGTGGACACTTTTCTTTTTTTATTTGAAATTCAAAACAATTCTGTGCCATCTGACCAGAAAGACATTAAGCTATTACAATGCTTCAATGTGGCTCCTGGTACTTCACAAAATGACATTTCAGCCTATGTAGACTCCAATGATGTTTTATTTATAAGAGTAACCCCCCCCCCCCCCTTTCTCCTTCGTCTTCCCCAAATCCTCCTACCCCTATTGCCATCACCCGTACTGGCCGCACTGTACGGCCACCTCTCAGACTTCAAGATTACGTCATGCCTTAAATGTTTACCTTCCCTTTATCACTTACTCCTCATCACTCCTCCTATGCGCTTCGCACTCCTCGGGGGGGGGGGGGGGGGGGGGCTCTGTGGCAGAACTGCCAGAAAATATTAATATCTTTGCTTTTTTGTACTTCGCTTCACTTACTTTGGTTGTTGAATAGTTGGTGTGAGACATTCGTCATGACTGTTACCGTGATTGTCGGAAACTATTTCTTTGTGTTTTGATTTATCTTGTGCCAATAAAAATATCACATAGTGAAAGTAAATGGTGTTTTCTGTGTTATAAGTATAACACACTCCATACAGGAAAACAAATCAAAAGATTTACTGAATGTGTGTGTTCACACTACTTTCAGATAAAAGTGTTCAACAAACATATTAACTGACTTATTTTGGTGAAATTAAATTTAAAATATTTAAATATTAGTGAAAACTTGGAACATGTCCAGAGCAATACAACAAAAACGGAAAGACATACCTTGGAGAAGACTAACAAAAACTTGTTTCCATTGGAGAATCTTATTAAGTGGAATGTGGGGAAGGGAGTTTTTCAAGTGCTGGAAAATTCTGTTGCCTGCCAATCAGTGCTCATTTGCTGTTGTGTTTTGCAATCCAACGACTGATCTAATGCTGCTCCCCTCACTAGCCTATCCTGTGAAACCCTCTCCATCTCTACATAACTATTGCACTCTACATCCATATTAATCTGCGTATCACACCAGTACCTATAAACAATTTACTATGCAATGTTCCACAGTCAATCAGCTATGGTCTGTTACTGTGGGGCCATTCTGCAGGCTTGCAAGAATGTGTTTTTATTACAAAGAAGGCAATGAGAATCATTACCTCAAGCAAAAAAAACTGACCATTGCAAATCAATTTTCTCCAGATTAGGAGTTATGGCTGTTTTCAGCCAAGATATTTTCAACTGCCTTTTTCACACAAAGACAAATCATGAATACTACAGAAAGAGAAAACAAAGTTCATCAATGCAGCACTCACTATAAAGACAGTATAGACACATCAAGATAACACTTAACTAAGACGCAGAACAGCCTTCCAATGGTCGCCCTAAAATTATTTAATGCTCTACCTAAGGCTATACAGTCACTAACAATCAAACAATTTATGACTAAAATTACAAGAATACTTCTCTGGTGAAAGATCAGTGTCTAGCTGAGCTGCGACTCAGTACCAATGACAACATCAGCATCGCTGGTATTTCACTACATGATTATCTTATTACTGTAATGTATATTGTAATCTGCTTTTTAAATATATGTTTTATAGTACCCACTTAAGTATCATAGTTCAAATTGGAATTTTTATTAGTTTTAATGTGCTAATATTATTGTAAAATTGATACTGTCTGTCCAGCCATGGCTGGTGAATGACAAATAACTGGTAATAACAGTGATATATCTGATCCTTTGTCCACCTCAAAAATGTTTATTCACAAATTTACCTCTATTAGCAAACTGAAAATTTCTTGATGCTTCAGGACGTGTCCTATCAAATGATCTGTCCTTTTTGTTGGGTTGTGCCATATATTTGTTTTGTTCCCATTCAGTTCCATAGCTTCTCATTGGTTACATGATCTAACTGTTTAACCTTCAGTAATCTTCTGCACACTACAATTCAAAAGTTTCAAATCTCTTCTTGTATGAACTGGTTTTTGTCTATATTTCACTTCTGCACAAAGCTACACCCCAGATAAATACCTCAGAAAAGACTTCCTAACATTCAAATTGATATTTGACATTGAAAAAAAAAATTTTTTTTTCTTTTTCAGAAATACTTTGCTATTGCCAGTCTGTACTTTACATCCTTCCTACTTCACCATTGTCAGTTATTGTGCTGTTCAAAGAGCAAAAGCTCATTTACCACATTTAGTGTGCCATTTCCTAATATAACACCCTTAGCATTGCGTGATTTAAATTGACTACATGCCATCATCCTTGTTTTACTTTTGTTGGTGTCCATCTTATAACCTGCCTTAAAGATGCCATCCATTCCACTGAATCTGCTTTTCCAAGTTCTTTGTTGCCTCTGACACGATTCCAATGTCATCAGCAAATCTCTGCTTTTTATTTCTTCACCTCGAACTTTAATTCCTTTTCCAGATTTCTCCTTGAGCTCCTTCACAGCTTGCTCAATGCACAGATTGAATAACATTATGGATAGACTACAACACTGTCTCACTCCATTCTCAATTACTACTACTGTTTTATATCTTTTGATTCTTATAATTGCAGTCTGGATTCCATACAAGTTGTGGATAACCTTTCACTCCCTGTGTTTTATGCTTGCAAACTTTATAACTTCAAAGTCTGTAGTTCATTCAACATTGTCAAAATCTTTCTTTAAATCTACAATTTATATAAATACAGGTTTGCCTCTCTTTAACTTATCTTCTAAGACTTGTTATAGTGTCAGTATTGCGTCACATGTTCCTACATTTCCCTGAAATGCAACTTGATCTCCCCTGAGTCTGGGCTCTATCAACTTTTCTATAAAAAAGTTGTATCTGTATTTAATTACTGTGACTGATTAAAGTGATGGTCAGTAATACAGACACCTGTTTCGAAATTTGTGTTGTTAGATTCTACTGTGCCTCATCTTTTTGCCTATTTGACTTTCTCCTGCATTCACTATTTCATCTCTCAAAGCTACACATTCATCTTCTATTGTATCCCACTCCCTTGTTTCAGTTCCCCCTTGGAAACTCTCAATAAAATTTGTATCTTACAATTTATTCAGATTTCATTTTCTTTATTTTCCACATGTCTGCAATTTCTTTCATTTTAATCTGCATTACTTTCAAAAACAACACCCACCACAGGAAACGTTTTGAAGTTCAAAATATGTTTTTGAAGTCTGTGTTTTGTGATTTCATAATGTACTTGAAATCTTCTGGTGTCTCCAGATCTCTTCCACGTATACAACCTGCACAAATTATATTGACAGATTCAAGATAGTTTTTAACCATTATGTGCTCTTCCAGGATCTTATCTCTTATCTTCTAGTATATTTGGTAAAAAGATTGAGAGTTCTGTTATTTGCAATAGGGGATATTGATCAAAATGTCTTCAGTTAATATGCATTTAGTGTTTAGCTCAACCAAGCATAGTCAAAAGAAAAAAGTTAACTGATTTTATTATCACATTTAAGATTTGTGAAACTTCAATATTATATACAATGCACATCATGTGATATGATCCATAACACATTCTTGATATGTCTGTGAGAATAGGTCACTACAACAAGAGAGGGGGCGCCCTAGTTCTGAATCGGCTGGAGTTGGTTGCAGTTGATTGACTTCGGTCCACTCATTTTTGCATCCAGCTGCTGCCAACTTCAGCAGGCTAATACAGAATATACCATTTGTAGCCATTGTGAAGTGTCTGTTCTACTGCGCTGAATACCATAGTACAATAGTACATCTATTGATGAGTGAAGATGAAGTGGTTCCTGGTCCTTGACAGGCAATGCCAGATACTCTTTCCATTCCTCAGAGAAGAGTAAGAGGTAGCACATAACAGAGAGGAGGAACAAAAATAATGAATAATGTTGCTAAATGTTGTGAGCAATGAGCAAGAATAAAGAGCTCCTCCATCCTCTCCCTCAGTCAACAAAATACTGTGACATACTCAGGGGCATGCTTCAGCCCTGTGAAAAGAATTGGCAGGATTTGCAAAGAGTATCCAGGGAAATCACAGAAACTCCTGGCAAAAAGAAGCAAATTTCGGTTCAAATTTTTCTGTTCAACAGTGCTTTGAAACTGTCTTCCTCTTTGTCTCAATTACTTTAAAGTGGTCATTTTGTTTTGGGTGTTAAACAATTTCTTGTCATCCAATATGTGGTTCAATATGCAATAACTAAGCAGATTTCTCAGAAACCATCATGATGCCTAGCAATTAAGGGGCTGGATTAAAATGCCAAAAATAGTGGACATGAGCCCTGTAAAATGTCTGTGTTTTTCTTCACATTGTAGTAGAAATGCATCGTGGAAAATAGAAAACTGCTTCAGTTGTATGAAAATTCTATTTTTATTGGACATTTGTTGCGAGTCCAATAAAAGAAGGATTTTCACATAGCTGAAGTGGCTTTCTATTTTGCAAGACACATCCTTTGCTGTGGTTGCATTGACTATTGCTGTTGTTGCACTTCTTTTGTAATGAAAAAGATTGCCATCATTATTTTTTATTGACAGACAATCAAAGAAGACTACTTGGTGCAGAAGTCTATGAAAACTTTGATGAATACTGAAAGAGAATATTGACTGGATTTGGGGTATTACATCTCTGCAGAATATTTTGTTGTCCATGGGATTCACATGGAAAAAAGTCAGAGAATAAGAGGTCTTTACTTCTAGGATGTGGAGACATTGTTGAGTGTTGGATGCATCTTGGATAGACAGTAATATGAAATTTGGTAAATGTTGATAGAAGGATGAGTTGGGGTGGAGAACCAATTTTAAAAGACTTATTATTGGAAATTTTGGAGCAAGGAAAGAGTTTTCCAGGGAAACTCAACTAAAATTCTGGGCTAAAGCCACAAACGTGATCATCATCGTCACATGAATTCTATACACTTTGAAAGGTGGTTTGCAAATATGGATCTGCCAAATCTTCCTCCAAAGTCAGTCACTGTGATGGACAATGCTCCACACCATAACAGACATGCAGATAAAACAATCACATGGTATTATGCGAACACGAGGATGTTGGAATGGCTGTAATGCTCATAATGAGAGCATGAGGTAGCCTGCTCTTTTGACTAAAATGGCAAAAGAGAAAGGCCACGTGGTCGTACACTTGTCACCCCAGTAAGTGTGATTTGAGTGCAGTAGATCTGGCATGGGCAAAAGTAAAATGGCAGTTTGGAGAGTATAATATTTCAGGGGATGTATCCAAAGACAAACTGTTTAAGATGGCTTATGAATCCTTAAATCCTCTGTCAGTAACTGCTGATGACTGGGAGGGTACTGCAGGAAGATCCAGCAAGTAGAAGAAGATTATGGAATGCACAATGGTGTCATCAAACTCATAACAGATGAAATCGTTATCAAAACTGGTACTGCTGAATTGGACAGTAACTGCCGTAATGCATCACGCACAGATGAGGAACTTAATGGGACTGCCAGAGTGATTTATGTGTACATACATTTTTGTGGGCACAATGTAAGTTTACTATTGATTCTTTTTCATACCAAATTGTCTATGAGAACTGATAAGGAAGTAGTAGCCATAAATACCATCACTCAACATGAAACTAACAATTTTGATTTCACAAATCCTGTAAAATTTTATTATGCTCCTGTCTCAATTTTTCCATTTATGGATATGCAATGTGCAAGCAGTTGTCAGCTGTTGTGTCAGCAGCTAATAGATGGCACTGACAGTGCCGCTCAGAGCACAAATAGTGTGCATATACAAGTGTATTGCCAGCACTGTTTGACATTACCACTGTGCTTTTCCCCAGCACTGCTCCTCTCCCCTCAGCAGCCAACGTGCTGATAGTTGGTGGGCAGAGATTGCTTTCTCTGCTCCCTGTACCTCTCTCAGAATTCACTCTTCTTCTTGTGAATAAACTGTACTTGTCAAATAGGACAGGCACTGACCAATAAACAGTCATATAGAAAGGACAATAAAATTATTTAGCTTTCAAAGTCCTTTTCTGGATTCCATGAAATATGTTGGGACCCTTACTAATAATGATCTTGCAGACAATATTGTTAGTATCCTCTGACTTTGCGCAAATGATGCATTTCTCTGTAATGAAGTGACATCTGATAAAAGCTGCATAAATATTCAGTTGGGTCTTTTTAAGATGTCAAAGTGTGCAAAGATTGGCAACTTGATTTAAATGTTCAGAAATGTAAAATTATGCACTTCACTATGACTATGACTTCACTATGACTATGATACCAATGATTCAAAATCTGAATCAGTCGATCCATACAAATGTCTGGGTGTAACAGTTTGTAAGGATATAAAATGGAATAATTCCATAGGCACAGTCACAGGTAAGGCAAGTGGCAGGCTTCAGTTCATAGCCAGTATACTGGGAAGACATAATCAGAAGTCTGCTTATAAATCACTTATATATTCATCTTAGAATATCACCCACGTATGAGAGACCCACACCAGATAGCATTAAAATATACAAAGAAGAGCTGCACGAATGGTCATATGTCTGTTTGACTCAGGAGGGTGACATAATTATGTTCAAAACCCCTGAATTGGTAGACTCTCAATGATTGATGCAAACTATCCTGCAAAAGCTTCCTTACAAAATTTCAAGAAGCAGTATTATGAGATGAATCTGGAGATATTCTTCAGTTCACTATATATCTTTCCTATATGGACCTTGGAAACAAAATTATACTAATTACAGCATTCACAGAGGCATTTAAGCAATCCTTGTTCGTGCACACAGCATGTGATTGGAATGGAAAGAAACCATGACAGTTGATGCCATCTTAAGTACTTTTTGCTATGCATTTCATAGTGGTTTTCAGAGTGTGCCTGTGGAAGTCGACAAAAACAACCCCCCCCCCCCCCACACACACACACACACAAAAGCCAGACTACTGTTGTCCCCAGACACTACCATTCGACCCAGATGCCAACACTGAGAAACTACAGTAATTATAATATGATGTGCGATGTGCAATAATTATTGGCTAAAGAAGGATATACACTTGGTTATTTATTCAGATTATTATTGAAGCCTTAATTTTTTCTCACTTTTATTTCTTCAATTAACATACATTTTTTGGCACATTTCTAGTTATAAATAAATTATTCTCAATACCATAACTATTGGGAACTTAAGGATATATGACCATTAAAACAAAGATCATCCTCCACCACCAATGGTTGATGTCATCACTGCCACCAGTGATACACAAAGTAACCAATGTAAAGAAGGCTGACAAAAATTTGCAAATGATAAATGGAAAGCCAAATGGGAGCAGACTACACTTTTGTATGAAGCTCTGGTTCAGCATTGACAGTGAGGAGAAGACTATGGTCTGAAACTTCTCACAAGATTAAAACTGAGTGCCAGACCAGGCTCAGACCTAGAACCTTAATTTTGCTGGTATTGCTCTTACTGGCTGAGCTATCCAGGAACAGCTCACAAGTTCCCCTCACAGCCTCAGTTCTACTGGTACATCTCTCTTACATTACATACTTCAAATAAGCCATACCACATACCCTGCTGGATTAGCACTCCTGAAAGGCAGGGAATAAGGGAGAAATAGTATAGCCACAGCCTTGGAACTGTTTCCAGAGTAAACTGCCTGCAAAACACAAGGTTCCAGCTTTGAGTACTGGCCCAGCATACAGTTTTATCTTCTGGGAATTTCCCATATGGCACACACCCAGCTGCAGAGAGAAATATTTGTTCTAGAATGAAGGCTATCTCCAGTATTATTTCTGATACAGATCCAGGAACTGAATGCCCAAAAAGAGTGTAGTTGTATCACTCAGAAAGTAAGTGCAGTGATAACATTTTACAAGGCCCTTTCCTCTTCCACTCTCTAGTCTGTCTGAAATAGGCTGTTGCCATATCTTCTGACATTTGGTTTCCCATTTAAGAAATACATGTTAAAAAGAGAATTTTGTTAACAGGTAGTATGGTTAAAGCTTACATCACATTAATAAATCTGTCTTGAGATTTGCATGTCTCATTCAGCATAAATTAAAGACTGACAGCCAAAGTGCACAGAGAATTCAACACACACATATGTGTGTCCATTAAAGTGAATAACTCGTTAGCTGTATTTTATTTGTTAATATTGGAGACAACGGTACAATGGATTTATATAGTATAAAGAGATCCCATTACTCAAAAGATACTGTCCTGTTGTGCCTTTTCATGTGTGAAATCAGATGATATTTATGCCTGGCCCTTTTATAGCAAACAGGGCATTGAAACTGTGGCTCTACACCACACTCAAATCGCATGTGACGCAGTAGGTTGTCCCGACGAGTATATGTGTTGTGACAACGAGTACAACTGAAATTTCTTTCCCTTGTAGCTGTAGACCACTGCAATTGTTCTTGGGAGAATACATTGTTCTCTTGAAGATACTGTGTACTCATACCTGAAAAGAAAATAATGTTAAGGTGCAACATAAATACAAGAACATAAATGATTTTTGTTTAGGAACATGTAAAGGAATGTCAATCTTGAAAGGCATTTTTTAGATATTTTTGCATTTATTACATCATAATTACGATCAGTACTCCATGATACTGATACTCACACATGCATGCGCATATGCACATGAACATACACACACGCATGCACGCACGCACGCACACACACACACACACACACACACACACACACACACACACACTGCGATCCAAAGGCCATTTTTTCCTAGGGGTCATTTCAGGAATGAATACAATCAGTAAAATACTTAAAAACATCGTTGTAACTATTCACCTGAAAATGCTGCATTAGTGAATAGTAATTATTAACATTATTATTGTTTTTTTTCTGGAAGAATAGAAACTGTATGCTCTCTCATCTTAGCCAGCTAAACATGTTTCACAAACTAGTTTGGGGCCCCAATCCATCATTATCTCATACCTTCACATATTACAGCATCGTATTTTTCACTGTTTTCACTAACTGTGTTCTAGCAGGAAATTGTAAATGTATGTTGCTGTAACTTGGACACACAGCTCAACCAAGAATGTTAGTACAACTTAGACTGTCGAACATATGTCAGTCACCATATCATACACTGAACACAATAAGATAAGACAAATGTATGCAGGCAGTACTAACACAGTATCTAAGCAGGGTTTAAATAGGCACTCGTGCATGGTGGGCTCTATCAGAAGTTCACAGTATTGCTCTTTTGCGGCACACTCTCATGGATGAAAACACACTGCTAATGTGTGCGGCTTTCAATTGTGCACACATTGCTTGTTTCCTCTTCCCTTGAGGAACGGTGCAGATTTGCAAGATGTCCATTGCGTCTTTCTATGTAAGGCTCTGACTGAGATGATATGCTGATACTGGGACGTATGGTCGGAAGGACTTGAGGTGCAAGCAGTGTCGCAGGCTGCCTTCTCGTGTCAACCGGTACGGTCGGATGGGTAACGTTGGCATGAGCTCCACGTCCACATCAAGTCCGGCACCTGGTGGTGATAGTGGGACCCCACAGTTGGCGGCAGCTGAGGCGGAGGAGACTGCTCCAGTGGGGACAGTGGCTGCATTGGTACAGATAGTGGTATTGGAGAAGCTGTGGCAGGTTTGTCTACCAGTTAAGGGAGACTCCTCACTGCCCGCAGGGCAGCTTACTGCGGCGCACATTGAGAACATGCCATAACCAAATGAGTGATTTTGCTGTCCAAATCAAACCAAAAAACATGATGGCAGGCTAATGCCTGGGTGCATGACAATCCCCAGTGATCAGCATGCAGCAACTGCAGGACCTCCAAAAGGAGAGCTGAGAGAACCACTACATGAGGAACTGAATAGAGCGTCCCAAGAATTAGAACACCATCAGTCACAGAGAAATGATGTCAAACCACATAGTAGTTATGGAGGGGTTTTTGGAAAGGCTAGAAGATGGGGGAGCATGTCACCATTGCATATTTAGACAGGGGGCAGAAGTGAATCTCATAGCTGTACTGAGAGAGGAACAGAGCCCAATGTTGGAGGTGATTCACTACTTTGTCTGGCAATGATGCTGAGGGGCTAAACAATGAAACTAACAGCTTGTGATCCATGACGGGATGTGTCTGGTCCTAACACTAACCAGATAGATAGGTTATGAGGTGAGGTGCCATTTCACACAATGCAACCAGTGGAAAGATGTCCCTTTATGCAGCAAAGCATGTAAGGGTTGGGCAATCGATGCTCCCCATGGAGGAAACTGATGATAATAAACAATCTTACCTAGAAAAACCTGAAGTTCCTTGACTGAAATAGGGTGTGGAAGAGCCACAATGGTAGAGACATTCTGATGAAAGGATCTGATACAAGCACCAGGCACATCAAACCCACGATAAACAATAGAAGACTGACAGAAGCAGCACTTTTCCAAATTGCATTTTTACCCGGCAGTCTGTAACATCAAAAGAGCATAGGTAAGTTGTTGAGAAGTTCAGCAATGGAGGAAACGGAGACCACAATATCATCAAGATAGTTGGCACACCCAGGCACAGACCTCATGAATTGTTTGAGAAACCGCTGAAAAATCGCTGGGGCACTGCTCTCGCCAAATGGTAACGGCAAGTATTGATACAAGCCAAAAGGTGTGTTAGCAACCAAGAGCCACTGAGAGTCAGCATCAATGGGAAGCTCTAAATATGCGTTGGAGAGGTTGATCTTGGAAAAATACTGACCAACAGTGAGCTTAGCAAAAACTTCATCAGGAAGCAGCAAGCAATACATGTCAATGATAGACTGTGCACTGACAGAAACTTTGAAATCATCACAAGGGCACAACCATCCCGATGGCTTCTTGACAGTTACTAAAGATATGGCCCATTCACTGGATGCAATCAGCTGGATGGCCCGGGAGGCTGTGAGGCAGTCGAGCTCCACTTTGACTTGGTCACAGAGTGCTGTCAGCAACAGGTGAGCTCGAAAGAAACAAGGTCTCACCAAAGGTGAGGGCTTTGAAATTATTGGCACAACCCAAACGCACAGAAAACAGGGTGGAAAATTCAGAGCATAATGAGTAGAGTTGTGTATAAGGCACTTGATCAGAGATGAGATTAACTGCCGGCCGCGGTGGTCTAACGGTTCTAGGCGCTCAGTCCGGAGCCGCGCGGCTGCTACGGTCGCAGGTTCGAATCCTGCCTTGGGCATGGATGTATGTGATGTCCTAAGGTTAGTTAGGTTTAAGCAGTTCTAGGTTCTAGGGGACTGATGACCACAGATGTTAAGTCCCATAGTGCTCAGAGCCATTTGAACCATTTATTTGAGATTAACTTCGTTGTAAATAGTAAACCCAAAAATGTTAAAGGCATCCAAACCAAACAAATTTTCATTGCATGCATTGTTCACCACCAGAAAATTCAGAGGACAAAGCACAGATTTATATGTGACTGGAGCTGAGAAACTACCCAATACTGGAATGCTTTGTATATTGTAGGTGACTAATACACATGACACTGGTTCTAAAGGGAGAGAATGCAAGTCCATGTATGTTCGCAAGTTGAGTAGTGACAAAGCAGTACCAGTGTCAACTTGCATGTACTAAACCTTCTGATAAACCTTGACATCAATAAAAACCTCCTTGGGTACAACAAACATTGCTGATACACATTTGACACCCATGTGAGTGTCTGCTATAGGCTGTTGGAATTTTGTGTTACAAACAGGAGGAATGTGAGTCAGTTTGTTGCACTGGAAGCAAACGACCAACCGGTTAGAACAATCTGGCCTTTCATGAGTGCCAAAACTTGATGGACAAGAGGGAAGCTTGTTGTTCATTACCAGGCTTGCTGTGTGCTGCTGCTGCTGCTGGGGCTGCTGCAGTGAGGTGGGTCAGCCACTGTGATGTTTTGTTTGTTCGCAGAGCACTGCCACCGCATCGTCCCCCTGTGAACTGTCTGACAAATGGTAGGGGTAGCTGGTTGAATTTCGGCAACCTCACAGAACAATTCAATTTGAGTACCTACAGCCCTTGAAACCTCAAACAATTGTGCAATAGCCTGAATTTCGGAGAGGAAGGGATTTTTACATTAAGGGCCCACTCATAAACTTCACGAACGGGGGCCAATTTAATGACTGCATCGTGAACCATTTGGTCGGCATATGACTCCTTATCTAGATCATTGACAAAGTGACAATGACAGCTTAAACTGCAAAGGTCAGCTGTCCAAGTCTTATAGGAACTTTCCAGTTTCTCACAAAACCGATAGATCTTAACTCGAGCAGCAATGACATGCATCTGTTTAAAGTAGTACTTCAAAACTAGGCTGCCCATGTTATTAAAAGAGAGTGAAGAGGGATCCTGCAGAGGGCTAGTTGGTAAAGGAGCTGATACATGCAAGGTGAAACCAAGACAAAAAGAAAGCACAGCATAAGATAACATCAGTCAATCCAAACACATGAAAATGCTGCCACAACCATTTTTCATAGGCTTCCCATTTTTCAATAGACTCATTGTAAGCCAGAAATGGAAGTGGATAAATGACTTTGGTAGTGGCAGGCAAAAGAGGAGGTGCAAGGGGTGACACAGTAGGTGGCATATATTGAGATGGACTCAAACTGGCCAAAACAGAGGCAAGTGTTTGCAATCCCCGGGTCTGAGTGTGTAACACTGTGGCGATTGCTTCCTGCTGTTGACTAAGGTGCTGCAACACCACAGTTAGTACTTCTTGCTGATCAACCAGCCACCATAAAAACTCATCAATAGCAACATCGGACAGTGTAGACACAACAGAGGACCAACCAGAGACTGAATCAAAATATAAGGGGCCTCTTAAACAAAACAGATCAACTCCTTATTAACATTAGTGAAAAGGACAGTATAAATAATGCCCAGATTGTGTGCTTAACTGAGCACCATGTTACTGATAAATGTGCCTTGCCATCTATAGTAAGTTATAGTTTAGTAACATACTACTGTAGGGAAAGTAAAGATAAAGGTGGAGTAGCAATTTATGTTAAGGATAGTGTAGCATACAAAGCTGTAGATATTAAGAAATATTGTGTGGAACAGCAATTTGAGGCATGTGCCACAGAAATAACAACTAAATTCTACCCAATAATAGTATTGGCTGTCTACAGGGCTCCTTCAGGTGACATTAAAACTTTTCTGTATTCAATGGAACTCCTTCTGTCAGGGTTACTTTCAAAAGCGAAGGATATTTTAGTTTTAGGTGATTTCAATATAAACTTTTTGACAGAAAATAAGAATAAAATAGACTTTGAAATTGTGATGACCTTACATAATCTGACATCAGTAATAAACTTCCCAACAAGAATTACGTCCGAGTGCCAAACTATGACAGACAACATTTTTTTAGATGTAAATAGACATCAGAATTATATTGTCAGGCAGGTTATAAGTGGGCTTGCAGATCATGATGGACAAATTCTCACTACTTATGACGTTAATCTGTTCAAAAGAGAATTTCTTCAATGGAAATTCATAAGAGTAATTAATGAAGAGGCAAAAGGAACTTTCAACCACAGGTTGCAGCAAATGGATTGGCCTTTAGTATATAGCCATGATGATGTTGATACTAAATTTAACTGTTTTATAACTGAATTCTGTGCTCTTTTTGAAGAAATATTTCCCAAGAAATGGGTCAGAAACAGTACTTCCAATTCTGTAAGCAAGCCTTGGATTACAAAAGGTATAAAACAGTCATGTAAAACCAAAAGGGAAACTTATGCTGCAATAAGATTCTGTAAAGATGTAGAAAAATGGGAACACTATAGAATATACTGTAAAATTTTGAAGAAACTAATACAGAAATCAAAAGCCCTTTATTACGAGAAGAAAATAGATAATTCTAACAATAAAATAAAAACAATTTGGAGCATTGTAAAAAAAGAAACAGGAAGAGATACAACAAGTAAAGAAGATGTAAATAATATCAGATATGAAGGTACCCTAGTAGATAACCCCAAAACGGTGGCTGAGATTTTTAATGAACACTTCCTATCAGTAACTCAACAGATTGATTGCAAGCCCAATGTTGATGAAGCTGTAACTCTTTGTCAAGCAGTATATTCAAACACAATTTCAGAAATGCACCTTAATCCTGTCACTGTAGAAGAAATTCAAAAAATCATCATGTCTCTAAACAGTACGAATTCTGCAGGAGTTGATAATATATCTAGTAATTTATTGAAATATTCTTGTGTGTGGATAAGGGACATTCTCTGTCATATTTTCAATGCTTCCCTTCAGAAAGGTGTTGTTCCCAGTAGACTTAAGTATGCCATTGTGAAGCCCCAGTACAAAAAGGGTGATAAAGCTGAACTAACTAACTATCGACCTATCTCTTTGCTGACAGCTTTCTCCAAAATTCTAGAAAAGTTAATACATGTAAGAATTACTGATCATCTCATGAAGAATGGAGTTTTCAGCAAGAGCCAATTTGGCTTTCAAAAGGGCCGTTCAACAGAAGACGCAGTCTACAAACTTGTAAATGAAGTCCTAGAAACCCTTAATGAAAAAATGCTAGCACTTGGTGTCTTCTGTGATTTATCCAAAGCGTTTGACTGTGTTAATCACCAGATTCTCTTGCAAAAAGCAAAATTAGTAGGAATAAGTGGTGTTGCAGGCAATTGGCTACAGTCGTACCTCCAAGACAGAAAACAAAAAGTTGTCTTGAATAGCTCGGGTGGAGTATGTGACACTTCCTCAGATTCTTAATGGAGTTCCATTACATGTGGAGTGCCTCAGGGCTCAATTCTTGGGCCACTATTATTCCTGATTTTTATAAATGATCTACCATCATGTACAAGCCTGCTGTGTAAATTTACATTATTTGCTGATGATACAACAATTTTTATGAGCAGTAGAACAGACAACAATCTTGAGGAACTCATTAATCACATACTCTCAGATGTGGTTAATTGGTTCAAGGTGAATGGTCTCTCACTAAATTCCAGTAAGACCAGCTTTATTCAATTCTGTACAAAAACAGAAAAAGAGAGAGAAATAAGTGCGACATGTGGTAATCAACCAATAGTTAGACTGGAAACAACAAAATTTCTTGGAGTGCACATTGACAAGAAAATGAACTGGTCTTCACATATTATTGATCTCTGTAAGAGGCTTAGCTCTGCTACCTATGCTTTACGGGTTGTCACTACATGTGTTGAACCTAACACTGCAAAAGTGGCATATTATGGCTATTTTCATTGTCTCACTGAGTACGGAATTATTTTTTGGGGCAACCAGCCATTAGCAAGGAAAGTGTTCATTGCACAGAAGCGAGCTTTAAGAATTATATGTGGATTGCGCCCAAGAGACTCTTGTAGAAATAGTTTTCATAATCTTGAAATATACACAACTACATGCCAATATATTTTTTCTCTCATGTGTTTTGTTTGTAAAAATATAGAGATATTTCAACCAAACAGTAATTATCATGAGCATAACACGGAGGAAGAATGACATACACAGTGAACTCAGAAATTTGAGCTTGGCACAAAAGGGTGTCCACTACACTGGAGCAAAACTCTTCAATGCTCTTCCTCCCGAAATAAAGACAAATATTCATAACAAGAGTAAGTTTAAGAAAGCACTAAAAATATTTCTGCTAGAAATTTTTATCTAAATAAATTGTAATATTTTAACATTATGTAATACAAGTTGACATAATGCGACTAAGAATTTTATTTAACCTGAGCTTTGTATCTGTGTGTGTTCTGTATCTGTTTTCTGTAGTGTTTTAATGATTCTAAGAAAATATGTATTTTCTTTTTCTGTATTGCTACCCAAAGAATTTACTGTATAAATTTTTATATAATTATGTACTCAAATTTCTGTATATGCTATAAGATTATCAAACTGTATTTGTAAAAAACTGACTCGTTCCACATCCTTGTGTATCCAACACAGTTGGACCTATGGAACACGAAATAAATCAAATCAAATCAAATCAAACTGAACTGTGCAGAGAATAATCCCACACTCATCATCACTTGTATTGTAATTTGGACACACAACACGATCAAGAATGATAGTACAACTTTATTAGACAGTGGCATGTATACAAATAACTGTAACATACGCTGAACACAATAAGATAAGGCAAATGTATGCAAGCAGTAATAACATGATAACTGAGTGCGAGCTCAGCATGGCAAGGTTTAAACAGGCACTCGCCCATGGTGAGCTCTGTCAGAAGTTCATAGTATTGCTCTTTCACAGTGACTCCTGCAGATAACAACATACTGCTAATGCATGTGGTTTTTAAGTGTGCACACCACAAAACAGAAACAACAAAAACACAAAACATTCATTTTCAATAATTAAAAAGTATTTTCATAAACAGATAAGCATTTAACAGCTATCATCAAGAACATATTATCACACATGAATAAGCAAAAATACGTGAAAACAGGTGTACAGTTTCCATAATGCACACACAGCTAAAACGGATGCTTTTCACAAATCAAAGTACTTTCATTAAAATAAATATGTGCTAATGCACAATTCCAAAAATACCAGACTTTATTTCCTCAAATTATACGTTCATACATCTCTTGATTCGTGTCACTATTCTTCCTCTTCCATTCACTCATTCATTCATTTCACATCACGTTCCATAAATCTCACCTGTCCAAGTCTTATAGGAACTTCACCTTCAGTGATGTGGCATGCATCAAGTGATAAAAATAATTGTGTTCCATAGATCCCATCATGGAGGAGAACTTTCTGTAGTATAGAATGCATCAAGGTATAAATAACAACAGGCAGTCAAATCATCTGTGGTAGACATAGTCACAAAATTGACAATCCACAAGCTAGAATAGCAAAGACCCCACAACAGCTATAAATGTCTTTGTGTCACACATTTTAACAAACTATCTAAAAATGCCCACTAAATGCCCATGAATATATTTGAAAGTGTAACAACAAAGTGAGTAAAAAGCAAAGCCTTCTATACAGTGAAGGAATCTGAAGAATGTACAATAGATGACTTAGGGTTTTGAGATGGGACTACATAAAATTATAAATCATAATATTTTATGAAACCAGTGCACTATTGTGCCATATTGTATAAGGCAGTACAGAGATAAAGTTTATGATTATTATACTTATCTACTGATTATATAGGTACAAAGATATTAATGTGACATGCTGATTCATTGAGGCATACTGTATTAGGTTTGCAAAAAGTGATCAGTTGGTATAACAATGTACTTTACTGCAGTAGTTACTCATAAAAAAGCCTCATTGTGACATAATTAGGTAAGGGTCCAGGTAACATCACTGTAATGTTGCAACTATAAGTGTACATATGATGACACCAATTGCATGTAAACATGTTCTAAGGTGAATAAATATTCTATTCGATTCTATTCTGCATTAACAATCAAAGATAACTTTCCTGAGTGTCTCTGTGGCCTCAGTTGTGTATGTCTGGGCATTTGTATGGTTGTGTGTGTGAAAGTGTGAACTTTCCACTAAAAAAAAGAAAAAGGAGCCAGAGAGCTCGAAAGCTAGTGAATACTTACTTCTATTACATGTGACTATGTGGAACTCATCAATGTGTGAATGTTTGCCTTTCCCTTATTTTATGTATTGTTCCAGACAGGAATTTCCATTACTACATTGCTTATTGCTTATGCCAGCTAAATTTAATCCAGTATATTAGAAAAAACTACTACTTTCAAAAATCCTGGTGACTCCTAAGTTATACTAGATAACTGTTGTTTATCTGCTGCTGGTAACTGAATATATACTCAATTACACTGGTATTTTTCAATCAAAATATATAACTACACCTGCAAATACAGTGAAGAGAAGTATAACTATGTGAGAAAATCCCGCACTTGAACTTCCATACAATCAAAGATGAGACGGAGCTTCAAACAAATTTATTACATCTCCACATTCGCAGTTGAGTACAAGTATTACTGTAACAGCAAGAGTCACAGAATCTCTACAAAAAAACAAAAAGTAAAAATCAGTAGTTGCTCTGCTATTCTAAGAGCAAATATGGTGCGTTGCTGCAAGTGAATCACTGCACCCATATTGGTGAAAATGCTCAGCATAAGTACAGCATTCTTCTGTCTTCATTTCACACTCACACGCAAACTTCAACTTGAGTGACTATCGCATGCTCCGAGTCGGTGTCAATGTGTAGTAGTTCTTATGCACAAACGTCATGTGGTTTCCGTGTCTAGTGCCTTTCACTGGTTTCATGTGATCCACAATCTTACATAAAGGACATATGAATCATAGTTGATTGTTAGCATCGCATACTTTTTTGGTGTTGACTAATTCACCCTGTAGACACAATGACTCTCTCTATACAAGCTCTGCTGGTGAAGCCTCAATGTCTGCTTTGAATGCAGTCCATAGACCAAGTAGGACTATGGGCAGTGCTCCTAGTCTTGTGGCACACCAGTGCTGCATTCAAAGTGTGGTGCCATCTTTCCAGCATTGTCATTACTAGCCGGGTGGTATGCAGTGGTCTCATTGTGTGAGTATCTGCAGAACTTGGCTAGAATGTGAACAATTCAGACTCAAACTGCCTCCCCCTGTCCGTTGTTATATGGAGAGGGCAACCGAGTCTGGTGAGCCATGTTGATGTGACAGCTGCTGCTAGTGTTTCTGCTGGAATGTCATTAATAGGTACTGCTTCTGGCCAACTGTGTACCTGTCAATCACTGTCATTAAATAGCGACAGCCGTCTGAGAAATGCAGTGGTCCTACCACATCTAGGTGAGCATGAGCAAAATGCATGCTGACATCCAGGAACTCCCCTATCAGAGCGTGCATGTGACAGGCAACTTTGCATAACTGCCAGCGCAGGCATGCTCTAGTCCACTGACAACAGTCTCTGTCTATGCCTGGCCACACAAACCTCTCTGACACCAGCTTAACTGTCATGCACACTCCAGTGTGACATGGGTTAGGGAGGTTATTGAGCAATGTCCAGCAGAATGTGGTCAGTACATTTGGTCATGATCTTCTGTGCTGTACGTTGCAGTAGACCTTGCCAGTTTCACCTAATCTTGACCAGTTGCAATTTTAGTGAAGTTTTGTCATAGTGTAATATTGCTTGTAGTTCAGGGTCTTCCTGCTGCGAGACTGCTAGCTCAATGGTTGTGAAACACCAGATGCTCTGCATCCACAGTCAGCCACCATGTTGGTCACTCCGGAAACATTGGTTATTGAACAATGTCCAGCGGAATGTGGTCAGTACATTTGGTCATGATCTGCTGTGCTGTACGTTGCAGTAGACCTTGCCAGTTTCACCTAATGTCAACCAGTTGCAATTTTAGTGAAGTTTTGTCATAGTGTAATATTGCTTGTAGTTCAGGGTCTTCCTGCTGTGTGACTGCTAGCTCAATGGTTGTGAAACACCAGATGCTCTGGATCCACAGTCAGCCACCATGTTGGTCAATCCGGAAATGTGGCACAAGTTCATAGTGAATTGGCTTATAAACTTGAGTTGAGAGTACTGATGTGGTGAGCACCTGTCACCATTCTTACTGAATGCGTATACCAACAGTTTGTGATTGGCATAAACTGCGAAATCCCATGCTTCGACCTGTGGTCTGACATGCTTGATCTATTGGTAGATAGCCAACAGATCCCTATCATATGCACTCCAGTGCTGCTGTGAAGGCGTCAGTTTATGTGAAAAATATGCCATTGGCTGCCACGCACCATCTACTCATTATTGTAAAGCAGAGCCAATTGTAAACTGGTTGGTGTCAACCACTATGGCAAGCAGAGCATCAAGTGTTAGGTGAGCAATTAGGGTGGCCTGAGCAAGGCCGTCTTTCGTCACTCTGAATGCCATGTCCATACTCTCATTTCATTGCACAGGAGCGTTACCTCGTACCTTTGCGCCTGATAGTGCTGCATATAACGGCGCATTGGTATCTGCATAGTTATTTTATGGTGGTAGTCTTTGGCAGCTGCAAAATGGCCTCTACTTTTTCTGGTAGTGGTGCAGAACCACAGGACGATATGTGGTGGCCCAGGAATTCAACTTCAGGCTAGCTAAAAATGCATTTTGCCGTTGTTAAAACTACGCTGTACTTCTCCAGTCGTTTAAAAACCTCACATAAGTGACTGTGGTGCTGTGCTCTGGTTTCCAAATAGACCAACATGTCATCCCGGTATGCAAAGCAGAAAAGTCGCCCACGCAAGATGGAATCTATAGACCACTGCCAGGACTGAATCAATGACGTTAAATATTGTTGAGCCATGAAGAGCACGACTGTAGTCAGGTAATAATGGTACTGGCTGCTGGCATTCAGCACTCGATAATCACCATGTGGATGCCAGGCTCCACCCCGACATGACACAGATGGTCCATCAGTAGTTTTGATGTGATGGAAAGTGTCATGCAACACTTGTTAAGACACTCCCAACGGTCTAGTTAAAGCCAGAAAATCTTGCAAAATTGTGTGGGACTCTTTATCTACTACTTGCACAAGCTTGAAGCTAATGGGTCTAGTATCGCAGGTGATATCCAGTAGTTATCAGGCAAGTAACGCCATCCACAAGGCAATCATTAGAAACATCAGGCAAAAGTTTGAAATATGCTAAGAAGTCAGCACCTATTGTCACCTCAACCACATCCATTATTGTGAAAATCCATGTAAATAGTCTACGCAGGCCTACATACACATCCTCATGCTGTGTACCATAAGTTGGGATCTCTGTATTATTAGCATCTGCTAAGTTGACTGCTGTGCATGGCCTGTAGCGGTGGATTGACTTCCTTGGTACAATACTCAGATCAGATCCAGTATCAATAAGATACTTTCTTCTTGAGGTCTGATCTGTTATAAATTGGCACCCAGAGGTGTTGTGGCAGTTGGTGGCACCTACTGATGACAGCCATTCCCATTTGGGAATGTGCATGGGCTTGTACACTTTTCAGCCTGCTTGCCCTATCTGAGGTGGTACCAGCACACTGTCGGGCCAGACTTTGACACAGTATGCAAAGTGGAGCAACTCCTTGAACATCATCGGTTATGCCTGCCATGGCGGCTTGTATTACTACGTGAAAGCAAGGCTGCCATCTGTGAACTTAAGAGATCCACCTCAGTTGCCTGGGCATTGCAATCAGTATGTGACACCGTAGGGGTTACAGATGTAACACTGGACAGTACAGTTACTCTACTGACCTGTGAGCATGGTGTGATTGGCATCTTGAATGCAATCAGCAAGTTCGGTGACTGCGTAGAAATGATGGCTTTTAACCGGGCTGGCAGACAGTTGCTCCAAATTGTGCACAGGAGGTTGTCATGAATGGTGCTGATGTCCACTTTGTTGCAAAGATGGCTAAGGTATTGTGAGGGTTTCCTGTCACCCATTACTTCTTGAATCAATACCTGGCAAATATGATCTTCCTGTGAAGCTGCTATATGACATATGAGCTCAGCTTTTAATCTGTCATAGGTGTTTTCCATCAGAGGAGCTGTTGTTATGTCTTGGACCTCCATAGCATATCACTGGCCGAGCTGGCATATGACCAAAGAAAATTTTGTGTTATCAGCGGTTACTCCAGTAAAGGAAAAGATTGCCTCCACCTGAGCAAACCACAATATGGGATTGTGGGGCCAAAAGGGCAGGAGGTGCACTGCCAAGCATGATACCGTAGATGGTTCTATCGATGTTTGCGAATTCCGTACGGCAAAATCAAGTCAGGGTTACCACTGATGAGTGATATAATTATGTGAGAAAACCCCACACTTGAACTTCTGTACAATCAAAGATGAGATGGAACTTCAAACAGATTTATTAATTCTCCACGTTCACAGTTGAGTACAAGTATTACTATATCGACAAGAGTCACAGAATCCCTACAAAACACAAAGAGTAAAAATCGGTAGTTGCTCTGCTACTCTAAGAGTAAATGTGGTGTGTTGCTTCAGGTGAATCACTATGCCCCTAGCAGTGAAAACGCTTGGTGTAAAATAAGCATTGTTCTGTCTTCATTTCGCACTCACACGTGAACTTCGACATGAGCGACTATCACATGCACCAACTCCGGTGTTAGTGTGTAATAGTTGCTACAACAGAATCCTGTTTATAATATATTAATAAATTGTCATGCAGCTCTGCAGTGAACATCGCTACTTGTCAAGCAACTAACAGAAGTTTTGTATCCTTGAATCTAGATACACAGATAATTTATAGCAAGAATGGCTAATGGAGTATGTTTCCAATTTTCTTTTGGTTTAATATGGGGTTTTGATTTCTTGCTTTAGTTTGGATGGGAACTTCATAAATATCTTCCTACCAGAGTACATGGCTCCATATGAACCATAGAGTTCCAGCTAAGTTTGCATAAGAATTGTAAAATTTCTGACAATGACTCAGGAGAACCAGCTCAGTGAGTGGAAATATTACACTAATCACACAAACGTCAACAGCAATACAAGGGGAAGCAGTTTTCTGAAACAATGTTGCTGCCAAAGTTTGCAGAAGACACTGCTGTAGCTCATAACAGTTGATTTGATAGGTGATACATTCAACTCAACACTCTTAATCCTTTGAAAATTCTCAAAAATATGCCTGTTATTATGTAAATATACACTGCAAACAGGGGGGGAAGGATTGTCTGAATGTGAATGCTGCTCACAAAATTTCTAAGATGCATAAATGTAATAACTGATGACATGTTATGAATTTTGCATGGCATTTGTAAATGCTTGAAAATGCATAATATATCAAAAGCCTTGACATCATCAATGAAAGCTAATGGGAAAATCAGATGAATTATAAAATCTTAAAAACTATAATTTTGAATTCGATATATCTGACACAAAAAATCAAAGTTCAGTGTTCTGGCCTTAGATAGACCAGATGGGTCCGACAGACCATGGTGTCATCCTCCAAAAATGGCATAATGAGATGCAGTATGGAGGAGCCATCAGGTTTCTTGGTCTTGCAACTGCAACTAATCAGTTGAGCAGCTATTCAGTTGGTCTCACAAGGCTCAGTGCACCCCATGGCAGTCCTCACACCAAGTAAAAAACAAGTGCTGGAATACTGGGAATCAAACCCAGGGCCTCCACATGAAAGTCAGCCACAATGACTGCTCAGCTATGGATATGAAGGTGAACTATTTCAGACACACGATCTCACAAAAAGGAAAAATCACAATTTGGCTTATATATGTAAATAAACATATAAAATGCACAGATTTTTCACTTAGCTGAATTTGAGAAATCTTCTGCACAGTGTATCAAAGATAACATACTAGTTTCAGTTTATCCTAAACAAAATTTATGGCCCACCAATAAAGTATGTTTTCTGCTTAATGTGGCTAATAATGTAATCAGCCTTCTCTCTGTAATATACAACATTTTCACTAAAATTATCCTCAACACCATACAAAAAGAACTTCAGCATCAGGCATGACATTTTAATTTACTACTTTTCTACTGATTCTATTCACAACACAGTTTTCAGACAGTATCCACATGTACTACTGAAAATACCTGCAACGTTATATCATTGTACGACACATACCAGGTATTCAAAAAGTAACTATGCAGTGCCATGTTGTGGTGTGCTAAATAATGACTGATATCCAGAATGACATTTTCACCCTCCAGCGGAGTGTGCACTGATATGAAACTTCCTGGCAGATTAAAACTGTGTGCCAGACTGAGACTCGAACTTGAGACCTTTGCCTTTCACGGCAAGTGCTCTACCATCTGAGCTACCCAAGCATGATTCACAACCCATTCTCACAGCTTCAATTCTGCCAGTACCTCATCTCCTACCTTCCAAACTTCACAGAAGCTCGCACACTCTGCTGCAGAGTGAAAATCTCATTCTGGAAACATCCCCCAGGCTGTAGCTAAGCCACGTCTCCATAATATCCTTTCTTCCAGGTGTGCTAATTCTGCAAGGTTCGCAGAAGAGCTTCTGTGAAGCTTGGAAGGTAGGAGACAAGGTACTGGCAGAATTGAAGCTGTGAGGATGGGTCGTGAGACATGCTTGGGTAGCCCAGTTGGTAGAGCACTTGCCTGTGAAAGCAAAGGTCCTGAGTTTGAGTCTTGGTCTGGCACACAGTTTTAATCTGCCAGGAAGTTTCAATGTCTGATATGACTGTCAGTTATTAATACAACATTTTCCATTGTGTAATATATTTCAACCATATTTGATCAAACATTTGTATTTGTTCACAGGTCCAGTTTGTTTGGATACCAACGTCTTGTGTGACATTATTGTGATCCAGATCACCATGCTGACGATTGAACAAATAGTGTTTCTTATGGATTATGTGTTCTGCAATGGAGACAAGTTTACTTCAGCAGCAGAAGCTGCATTTACAGCAAAGTTCCCAGGAGTGAAGACGCCTAACCACAATGCCGTATGGAGCCTCATCACCAAGATTTGAAAGACCAGAAGTGTTCGTAATGCTCCAAAATCAGGCAAGCCAGCCACATCCATATCTGAAGAGAAGGTGGTGCAAGACATGATGCTGCAAAGTCCAAAGAAATTGGTTTTATGAGTAGCTCAGCAGGCCCACATGTCCATGGATTCTGCTTACAAGATTCTCCAGAAGTCACTGTCCATGTACCCGTACAAAATGTCGGTCATGCACAAACTGAGAGACACTGATCACTCAATGTGTGTGAACTTTTGCAACTAGTTTCTGTCCTTCCTGAAGGACAATGGTGAGGGGATTCTTGACACAACATTTTCAACAGATGAGGCATGGTTTCGCCTCTACGGTTACGTGAATAGCCAGAATAGTTGTGTGTGGACTACGGAGAATCCGCATGAATTTAAGATGTCCCCACTGCACGAACAAAAGGTTGGTGTTTAGTGCGCCGTGACTTGTAAACACATCACTGGGCTGATCTTTTTTAAGGATGCCATAACTGTAGAATGGTACTGCACCTGCATTCTGGAGCTTTTCCTAGTGGAACTGAATGGCGACGAAATTGAGAAAGCCTGTTTCCAACAGGATTGGGTGACTACATATACCACCCACAAGGTGATGAACTTTTTAAAGAATGTCTTTGGTGACCGCATCATCTCTCGAGGACTCTTGCCTCCACATTCACCCCATTTGGCTCCACCGGATTACTTTCTATGGGGTTCGTTGAAGGGAAAAGCCTATGAAGGCAATCCACACACCATGCAAGAACTCCAAGCTGCACTGACATGTCACATTAGGAACATCACTCCTGATATTTTGCAGAACACCTTCAAGAACATACAGAAACATGTGCAACTGTGTCTTCAAGTTCAAGGGGATCACTTCCAGCACCTCTTATAACTTCCATGACTTTAATATGAGAAGTTATGAACTGCATAGTTACTTATTGAACACCTTTGTTCAGGAGATATGATGTCATAAACATTGAGATGCATGAAACACAAGCTTTTACTTAAACTGATGCCTCCATCCTTGCTACCCTCCCTGTTTACCTTTCCCTGTTGCTTCATAACCTGGGTTGTGAGTAACTGAATCCACTTTCCCTTCTTCCCTTTTTTCCCCTTCTCCTCCTTGATGAAGGAACAAAGTTCCTACAGCTAGGAATATAAATTTTCTGTTCTGTTTTGTGAATCTATCGGCTGTACTGAGCTGAGGTAAGTACTGGCCAGCCCGTCTATCTCTTTGTTAGCATTTGTTTCACATACTATTCTTAAATCTTATTAGGATTGGACTGAATACATGTGCGGCTTTTTTGCAGAGAGTATTACATTGTACATAACTGCATCATCTGCAAAAAATCTGAAGTTACTATTAATATTGTCTGCCTGATCATTAACATACAGCTCACTTCCTGGGGCATACCTGTAAGTATTTCTACATCTATCAATGACTCTCCATCCAACATGCTGCATCCTCCCTATCCAGAATCTGCAGTTCAGGTACAAATTTTGTTTATGATCAAATTTTCATTCATAAGCATTGGCATGGTATTGAGTCAAATGATTTTGAGATATCACAAAATACTACATCTGTCTGACTGCCTGGATCATGGACTTTCAGGACGTCATATGAGAAAAGTGTGAGTTGGGTTTTGCATTACAGGTTTTTTTATATTCATTCTGGTTTACATGGGAGGTCATTCTATTCTAGATATCTCATTAATTCTGAGTACAAATTATGTTCTAAAATTTTACAACAGATGGATGTCAAAGTATTGGATGGTAGTTTTGCGGACCACTTCTGCTACTACTTTCACACACAGGTGTGACCTGTGCTTTCTTCCAAGTACTGGACACAGTTTTTTGTGCAAGGTATCTACAGTAGATTACGGTTAAAAGAAAGGTTAAGTCAGCTGCAAATTCTGTATAGAATCTGATAGGGACTCCACTGGACCTTGAGGCTTTGATCCATTTCAATGATTTTAGCTCTTTCTCAATGCCACTGATACACATACTTATAGCACTCATCGTTGCAGTGATGTAAGAAAGTAACTGAGGCAATACTTCTTTATATTTCATTGTAAACAGACACTTGAAAATGTAGTGTAGCATTTCTGCTCTTCCTTTCCTATACTCACTTTCTGCCACTGTGTCACTCATAAGAGTCTGAACCTAACACTGTTTCCACTGACAGTCTTTACACCAAAGTAGAATTTCTTTTGGTTTTGTACAGTCTTTCGATCAGATTTTGCTACTGCAGTTGTTGAAGGCTTCAAGCATTGTCCTTTTGACCACATTTCATTTAGCATGTCTCTATATACAGCCATATGCTTTGTTTTACAGGCACTGAGCAGCAGACACTGTTTCTTCAGAAGTTCCTTTAGAAGGGCGGTGTTCAGTTGGGAGTCCCTCCATTATGAACTGTTCTATTAGGTGCATATGTATTCAATGATTGGTCAACAATTCTTCAAAACTTCAGCCTAGGGCTATATGTTTCAAGTTACTTTTGATAATGACACTACTACCTCTTTATACACGTTGCTGAACATGTAAATCTCTCTACTTTTTTGGTTGTCCTTTATACTTTGGTAATCACTGTTTCTACAACTGCCTCATGGTGACTGATGTCCTCAATTAGGTCATGACTATTTATTCCTATTAAATCCATTATATTTCCATCTTGAGTGAGTGCATTTAGTATTGTTCTGCAGGATATCTTGTCACATCCACCACTAAAAAACTGTAACTATCCCAACTGATAATTGTAAAATTAAAATCTCCTTCTATGATTACAGTGTTATTGTCAATCTCATGGCTAGAGAAATGAGATTTTCTGTAAAATGTTTTGCTGCATCTGAGGGTGAGTATGATGGTCAATAGGAAGATCCAATCATAAGTTTTTGCCCACCATTGATACTTAGTCTTGCCCAAACAATTTCATATGCAGTTTGAATTTCTGTCTCAGTAGATTTGAGTTGTTGGTTTTTTCCCCTACTGCAACAAATAAACTGCCTCCATTTCAATTCAGCCTATCCTTCTGACATACTTAGATTTACCCCAAAAATCTCACTGCTGTCAACTTCAGATTTCAACCAACTTTCTATACCTAGCATTATGTGAACAATACTGTTTCTAGAAGTGCATCAAACTCCGGCAATCATAAAAGTTCAGTACAGCTGATGCAAAAGCCAGCCAGGCTGCAGCAGTGAGACAATGGGGAATTGTTCTCACTAAACAATGTTAAGCAACTTCTGCCATAGCTTGAGTGGCTTTTAGAGTACATGTATTAATCGAGACATCCAGCACTCCAATGAATTTTCACTTTTGCATGTGTGACAGTGCCACGACATTTAACAGTGCTGCCACGACAGTACGTGCAAACGGCGATAGAGGTGCTCTGCAACTCGGCTGAGTGTGGGAGCGCCAACCTAGCTACGAACGGCGCCGGCCGCATGTCACGGCACGGCAGTCGAATGACAGATACGGAGTTGTTAGCATGTAACCAGCTATTGTTTCTACGTTTGTATATCCATGCAATTTATTGGTGATTAAAGGTTATAACACTTTTTGGCGACGAGGTCGGATATTTTTTTTTCACTGCGTTGTGGATTTGTGTGTTCGTAACGGGGCAGACATGGAACAGCTTATGCAAGTGCTCATTGAACAACAAACACAGGTGACGGCTGCTATTCAGGCATTGTCAACATCGCTTACTCATCATCTGTCTTCCTCTTCTCCGCCTCCATTCCCTCCTTACGATGAGGCCGCTGTAGACTGGGAGGATTATGAGAAGCGTTTGCGGCAACACTTCTTGGCTTTCGGCGTTGTCGACGCTCCTACGTGTAAGTCGTTATTTCTATCTTGGATTTCCCCACGGATCTATCAGCTGCTATCTCAGTTAGCCCCTCTGCAGGAACCTGCCTCTCTGTCCTTCCAAGAAATGTGTGCCTTATTGTCTAACTATTACCGAAAAACACCCATGTCGTTGCCGCCCGCGTGGCGTTCTACCTGTGTCGTAAACAGCCCAATCAATCTTACCAGGCTTGGGCGGCAGAACTACACGGTCAGAGTAGGAAATGTCAGTTTGTCATGGACACTCATCATGAGTCTTATGCTGATTCAGTGGTTAGGGATGCTATTCTACGGCTTGCTCCTGATAAAGAAGTTCGGCAACGTGCCTTACAACTGCCAAACCCATCGTTGTCGGAAGTTCTAAGCATCGCTCAATCCTTTGAAGTGTCTCATGCTGCTGGTGCACAAATAGATGCGTGGTGTGATGTAGGCGCTGTACAGTCAACTTTCGACACGGACAATTTGCCTGTTTCACAGGAGAACGAAGATGTGGCGGCGGTTCACTCACGTCAACAACGTCGCGTTGGGCCGCCACGCTCGCAGCGAAAACAGCAACCACAGAAGCAGGTTTGTTCCGCACTTCCTTCTTGTCCACGTTGTTTCATACAGCATGACAGGGCCGCGTGTCCAAAACATTGGGCCACGTGTAATTCATGTAGGAAAAAAGGCCGTGTGTCCAAAATGTTGGGCCACGTGTAATTCATGTAGGAAAAAAGGCCACATTGCTTCAGTGTGTCAGTCCCCTAAAGTTTCTGTCGACGAGGACGAGGCATCGGACATGGATGTTAACTGTGTGCTTTCTCCAACAAATAAGTTGTTTGTTACTGTTCGTGTTCTGGATAAAGACATTCGCATGCAAGTGGACACTGGCTCTGCAGTAACTCTCATTAATTCTCGCACGTATTTGGAGTTGGGCTCCCCTCCCTTGTCTCCAGTTACGCGAAATCTGAGAACTTATAATAAACAGAAAATTCCTATCATTGGCCAGTTTGATGCTTCCACTGCCTACAAGTCTGTTGTTAAGCCCCTCACGTTTTATGTGGTGGATCATGCAGGCACTGAAAACCTGTTCGGTTATGATACTTTCCAGTTGTTCGGGTTCTCCATTGATGATGATGTGCACCTCATATCTGAGGATATTCCGAATCAACAGCTGGATGGATTGTGTTCTGAATTTTTGTCCGTGTTCTCTGCTGGTCTGGGTCGTGCCAAGGATTTTGAAGCCCACATTACTCTTAAACCTAAAGCTCGCCCTAAGTTTTTCCGGGCACGCCCTATTCCGGTGGCGTTGCATGCACCTGTCAAGGCTGAGATAGAAAGGTTAACAGCTTCAGGGATTCTCCTTCCTGTTACCTCCAGCGAATGGGCATCGCCAATCGTGGTGGTTTCTAAACCAAACGGGAGTCTGCGATTGTGTGGTGATTTTAAAGCCACTGTCAACGCTCAGAGCCTCATTGACACTTATCCTCTTCCCCGTCCTGAGGAGTTATTTACCAAGCTCGCTGGGGGCCAGTTCTTTTCCAAACTTGACTTATCGGAGGCGTACCATCAGTTTCTGTTGGATGCTTCCTCCAAGGAATTTCTCGTCATCAACACTCCTTGTGGGTTGTATCAGTACCAGCGGTTACCATTTGACGTCGCTAGTGTGCCGGCCATTTTTCAGCGGTTTTTGGAACAGCTCACGGCTTCCGTTCCCGGCTGCATCAACTATCTGGATGACATTGTTGTCACGGGGGCCTCTACTGAGGAGCACCTTCGCAATTTACGTTCACTGTTTTGGGTTTTGTATTCGGCTGGGTTGAAGTGCAATCTGGACAAGTCACAGTTCTTCCAACCCTCCATTGTGTATCTTGGTTTCCACTTGTCCCATGAGGGTATACGTCCTCTACGTCAGCACGTTGCGGCCATTAACGCTCTACCCCGGCTGTCTATGGTCAAAGAACTTCAGGCGTTTCTAAGCAAGATTGCTTATTATCACAAATTCATTCCATCCGCGGCGGCGGTAGCTCATCCTCTGCATCAGCTGTTACACAAAAACGTTCCTTTCTGTTGGCCCGATGAGTGTGAGCAGGCTTTTGTCCACCTGAAGGCTCATTTGCAGTCGGCACCTTGTCTTGCCACATTCCGTCCGGGTCAGCACTTGGTTCTGGCGACTGACGCGTCACAGTATGGCCTAGGGGCTGTTCTCGCCCATCGGTATGAGGATGGGTTGGAACGACCCATCGCCTATGCTTCCAAGACCCTCAACGATGCGCAACGGCGTTACTCTCAAATCGAAAAGGAGGCGCTCGCTATCGTTTATGCTCTAAAAAAGTTCAACGTTTTTTTGTATGGTTCTAAGTTTCACCTCATCACCGACCACAAGCCACTGGTCTCTCTGTTCAGCCCATCGGCGTTGCTTCCGGATAAGGCAGCTCACCACCTGCAACATTGGGCCTTATACTTGTCTCGTTTTCACTATGAGATTCACTATCGCCCCACTGCCCAGCACGCCAAGGCTGACGCATTGTCGCGATTGCCGATGGGCCCCGACCCGGTTTTCGATTGGGATGAACTACTCTGTTTCCACATTGATGAGGAAGAACATCGTGCGATCGAGGGTTTTCCACTTACAGGTTCGCAGGTCGCGTCGGCTACTGCGCGGGACCCAGTCCTGCGTCAGGTGATCGGTTTTGTTCAACGGGGTTGGTCGGACAGGACCAAGGGGCGGGCATCGGATCCCCTTCGCAACTACCATGCCTTGCACCTTCGTCTGTCTGTTCATGATGGTGTTGCTCTTCTGGCCACGGATGGCGCATCTCCACGGGTCGTGGTGCCAGCCTCTCTTCCCAAAGATGTTCTCAAACTGTTGCATGAAGGCCATTGGGGGATTTCTCGGACTAAGTCCCTGGCCCGCAGGCACGTTTATTGGCCCAGTATTGATTCGGACATCGCCCACATGGTCGCTGCGAGTGGTCAGTGTGCTCAACAACTGGCTGCACCTCGTACAATGCCCTCTCCATGGCCTGATCTGGCGCAGCCGTGGGAACAGGTGCACGCTGACTTTGCCGGCCCCTTCCTCGGTACTTATTGGCTACTGTTGATTGACGCCTTCTCGAAGTTTCCGTTTCTTGTTCGATGTCCATCGCCCACCACTGCGGTGACGATGCTGGCTTTGTCCAAAATCTTTGCGCTAGAAGGTCTTCCATCCACAATCGTCATGGACAATGGCCCTCAGTTCTCTTCGCAGGCCTTCCGTGATTTTTGTACTGGACAAGGGATTCATCATGTTACAGCACCGCCCTTCCATCCACAATCGAATGGGGAGGTCGAGCGCCTTGTCCGCACTTTCAAAAGCCAGATGAAAAAATTCCTTAGTGATTTTTCCACAGATGACACTCTGTTGCATTTTCTGAGTTCTTATCGCTTCACGCCTCTGGGTGATCGCAGCCCTGCTGAACTCTTGCATGGCCGCCAATCGCGCACTCTACTGCACCTGCTTCACCCTTTCAGGCCTTGTACTGTGTCCCCTAGTGCGGGAAAATACTCGGTGGGCGCCAACGTGTGGGCACGAGGGTATGGATCTCGCCCTAAATGGATTCCAGGGGTGGTCAAGGCTCTTCGCGGCCGCCGACTTTGTGAAATACGTACGGGCGACGGCATGGTTGTTCGCCATTATGACCAGATGCACCCACGAGTGGTGGCCACGCTGGTGCCACCGCCCCTTCCTTCGCCTCCACCGGCCCGAGAAGCCAGTCCTGTCACTGCTGCCGATCTACCATACGTGTTGATGCAGCCGACGTCACTACCGCTTCCGAGTACGCCGGAACCAGCCCCAGTCACGACGCCGCCTTCTCCGGGACCCATCTCGCTGGAGCACACCCCCAGGTCCACGACACCTATAGATGCTGCTCCGGAGTTTTCACCCATCATCTCGTCCAGGAGGCACGTTCCACGCACAAGCTTCCATCCTGGACATTTTCGACTATACTCTCGTGTCTCTCTGCGAGATCTTCTCGGGGCCTCACAAGAGGCCATGGATGTCTCCGCACTGTCCATGTCTCCAAGGAAGTGAGTGTTTTTTTTTTCAAGGGGGGAAAAGTGTTGTGACAGTGCCACGACATTTAACAGTGCCGCCACGACAGTATGCGCAAACGGTGATAGAGGCACTCCGCAACTCGGCTGAGCGCGGGAGCGCCACCTAGCTACGAACGGCGCTGGCTGCATGTCACGACACAGCAGTCGAATGACAGATATGGAGTTGTTAGCATGTAACCAGCTATTGTTTCTACGTTTGTATATCCACGCAATTTATTGGTGATTAAAGGTTATAACAAATATCATGTTTCTCGCAATCATTAACCTTAGTTAAGTCACAAAATACTCCAATTTGTGAAAATTTCTATTTTATTGATTCTAGTAAGTCATCTGTCAGATTGTTATAAATGTTTTGCTCATAGTCCACAAAAATCCATGCTATTCTTCATCGTCAGTGTTTATCTGCAGTAAGTGAACTGTTTCATGACTTGTGTGCAGTTCTTTTGTACACTGTTCACTCAACAAGACTCACAAGGGTGTTTCAAACTCAGAAAGTGCACATCAGCACAGAAAATTACCTGTTGAATTGACATTCATCACAGCAATATCATTTAACTTTTATCACAAGACACAAAACACTGAAAATTTATCACAAAATGGTTGCCATGGTCAATGGCATAAGCTGATGGCTACTATGCTAAGGACGTTTACTTTTGCTCTTGTCTCTGTCATTGTCATCCTGATTAATCTTATTAGTTTAGCACATATACCAACTTCTTTCAGTACTCTGTATATTTCTTGCAGATTTATGCTGTCAAAGGCTTGTTTGAAGTCAATGAATAGGAAATGCAGATCTATATCATATTCATAGAACTTTTCCATCTTATCACAAATAATTGGTCAGTTGTTGCTCTATCTGGTCGAAAGCCACACTGATATTCCCCTAGTATGCCTTCAGCACACTTCTGTATCCTTTTGTTTAATACACTTGTGAAGATCTTAAAAGCTGTACTTAGGAGTGTTATACCTCTATAGTTTTCACATGCCGTTCTGTCCTCTTTTTTATAAATGTGGATTATTATTCCAATTTTCCAATTATTTGGCATAGTTTCAGTTTCCCATATATCTGATATTAATGTGTGCCATTCCTTTATTACAGCCTCACCACCAGTTTTTATTAATTCAGCAATTATGCTGTCTTCCTCAGGGGCTCAATTGTTTTTTGACTTGTGCACAGCCTGGGAGACCTCTTGTAGTGTTGGCTTTCTTGCCTCATTGGTTTCACTGTCTGCTTCTAGCTCCACTCTTTCCTCCTGCGCAGCTGTCTCTTCATCTTCTAGGCTGGTGCTTAGTGTATCTTTGAAATACTCTGCCCATCTTCCCACTATCTGTTCTTCCTCCCTTATCATTTTCCCATCTTTACTGGAACAGGCCGTTATTTTTGGTTGGAATCTATTCTTCATTTTGCCTGTGGCATGATAGAACTTTCTTATTTCACTCTGTTCCTTTAATTCTTCTAGTTCTTTAAATTTCTTCTTATTCCACTCTCTTTTCTTTCTCTTGAACAGTCTGTTAGCTCTTCTCCTTAATTCTCTATATTGTTCCACATTATTTCTGGTTTCTCTCTGTAGCACTTTTGTTCTCGCCCTGTTCTTTTCCTCTATTTCTGACCTGCAGTCATCATCAAACCATACCTGGGCTCTTCTATTCCTTCTTATGCCTATTATTTCCTCTGCAGCATCATTAATGGCTTTTTCAATCCTGTTCCACTTTCCGTCTACTCCTACTGTGGTCTCTTCATTGCTCAACTTTCTGTTTAGTGTTACTTGGTATTTTTTTACTTCGTCAGGGATGTTCAGTTTGTCTGTACTCCATTTCATCATCTTTCCTATTCTGTTGCCTTTTGTTAGTGACAGTTTCTCTCTCAAGACTGTTTTTATCACAAACTGGTCATAATCACAGTTTGGTCCTCTGCAGCTCCGTATATCCGTAACTGATGTGGAGTGGTGTGCAATCACTAAAATATGGTCAATCTGATTGACTACTCCATTGGCTGCAGACTTCCAAGTACCCAGATGGATCCTTTTGTGTGGAAAGCAGGTGCTTTTAATAATCATATTATTCCTTGCTGCGAATTGCCATAGTAAGTCTCCATTCTCATTGTTTTCTTCATGTAGTGAATATTTTCCAGAAACTCCATACGGATGTTCATACCTCCCCATTTTTCAATTAAAATCTCCTATTACTAGCATCAGGTTATATTTAGGTACTATGCAGGATACTTTTTCCAAGTCTTCATAGAACTGTTCTTTAATTATATACTTTTTTTTCCTTTGTTGGTGCATGTGCATTAACTATTAATATATTCCTAAATTTCCCCTTAGTCTGAGTCTGCACATCCTTTCATTTATGGGTTCCAATTCTAGAAGGCTTTTCCTAACTTCCCTGTTATTATAAACCCTGTTCCAAGTTGGCCTGTTCTTTCTTCTGGTCCACTACATACTAATGAGTACTCAGGTTTATCTATCTGCCCATTTCCTTGCCATCTTATTTCCTGTAGCCCTATGATATCATATTTGAATTTTAAAATTTCATTGGTTATTTCTTTCATCTTTCCAGGCTGAAGCATTGTCCTCACATTCCATGAGGCTACTGTCAGATCCTTTATCCATTTCCTTTGCCGGGGTCATGATACATGCTTTCCATCCAGTTTCCAAGGCTTCTGTTAAATTTCTGTAATATTCTTTTTTTTACAGTATGGGGTTATTAGCCCCATGTCCAACCCCCAACTTGGAGGACCAGAATTAGTATGAGGTTTACTCCTCTAGGGAAGCTGGCTTCACTACACCTCTAGAGCCCTCCCTGCCCTATGTTGTGGGACACACTTCGTCTGGCTTCTCTGTCGAGACCAATCCGGCTCGGGTGATCCTGCCAGTAGCTACGCTACCGCCGGCATAGCTCTCGACTTCAACGAAGCACGCAAACCCTCCCGCCCGCCACTGACGGTTCCTACTGTAAGGTGGTGTCCCCTTTGAAGGGACCAGATTTTGTTGAGGAATTTAAATGTTCAATAGAATATTTTTATGATGACTAAAAATTACTAGCCGAATCATGTAACACTGTCACCTCAAAACCAAAATCCAACTCCACTAGCAGGTTTGTCAATGAAGTTCAGCACTTAGCACTGAAAGCATATTTATTATGAGCACCAATGTACAGCCAGAATAGAACTGAACTCCTGGACGGAGCATGCTGTTATGTACATAAACACCGAGTGTTTCATAATGTGCAAACATTAAAGATATAAGAAATTTTGAGAACCTTCCACAAATGGTAAATACTAAACAACAAACAATTGTTGGTTGTAGGCTTTGAATTGGCAATCCACAACATGCCAACCAGTGATGCTAACCACTATGCACCAGTGTAGGCAGTATCGCTTGTGCCGTTGTTCCAACTCCCGGAGAAATAGTGACCCACTGTTTCAGAAGTTCTCATTGGAGCACCCTGGGTCTAGATCTTGTCAGTTGTACTTCGAATAACAGCACTGACAGATTGTCACATTCTGGACATACTGTTACATTCACTATGACGAGCACCAAAGATAGCCCCTCCAGTTGAATCTTTGTAGCCATCAAGCGAATCTTCAGTTTCCTTGAATGAGAATCCCTCACATCAGTCTGCGCCTCAGGACTATAGTAGTGCTTAATATGGAGGGCACGGATAATGTCAATGTGCTATTGTCTTCTTGACGAAGTTCCGTAACCCTTGAGTTCATGTGTGATGCCCAGTAAGCAACAAATATATAAGAGAAATAATCAATACTTTTCCAGTAGTCCCACATTCCACACAGGCATAAAAATCCATAACAAGTCTCCTCAGATGTATCTTGCTGGTCAGAGTCTGACATTATAGTGCTCCCACCCTTCTCCTGGGCATCCAGGGTCCATATGAAAGACAGCTGTTTTGTTTCTTCAGTTCTGTTCATGAAGTGTTTCATGTAGTCATCCTTAGTATCATTCAGCTGAAATGTGAGTTGCACGTCCATTGTCATTTTGGTGTCATAAATTTGGAGTATAAAGAACAGTGTGAAGCCTGTAGTGCTTTGCTTTTCTTTGTTATATGCAAATGCGATGACAGGCAGTACTATATGCCAGTCTCTTCGTTTGACTTTAACTTAAATTGAGAGCAAATCTGCCAATGTCTTATTAAAGGATTCTGTGAGGCCTTTCATCTTGGGTGGTAGATAACTATTATTTTGTGGGTGATGTCACAACATGAAATTGCCTCTCAGACTAGTCTGAACTAGAAAACATTTCCACAATCAGAGATTTTACTTGGGGTGCTCGGCACTTTGGCAGTCAGCACAACTTCAGTGTCACCTTACAGGGCAAGGTATTCAGTGCAGATTATTGTCCGTCAATTCCCATTTATAAACTTTGGGAACTTCCCCAAGAGGTCACTGTGTGGAATGGTCCTGCTGCAGGTGGAATTGGTACCAGATTCCCCACAGGTAATTGCAGCACATGCTTCCATTGGTGGCAATCCTTACAGTGGCTCACATAGTGTCTAACAGATAGGCCAGCAATATCTCTATCTTATTCTGTCTAGAGTCTTCATATATCTCAGGTGACCAGACGCTGGAATGTCATGAAAAAAGTTCAGGATAGTTGGATGTAGATGCGCTCGGATGACAAGCAACCATTTGCACCCCATTGGATCATTATTTCTCTTATATAATGTTCTGTTTATTAACTGGAATCTTCCTTTGGTCTGTTCCATCTTCTTTGAGGCTTCTATGGTTTTCAGTAATGATGAATCTTCCCTGTGTTCAACAGAAATGTCATTTAATGCTGCAATGACTGAAATTTCATCTACAATGTTGCATTCTCCCAAATCATTCCTTGAAAGGCTGACAGCTTCCTCATGTTTGTGCCCATGTTTGTATAGCAGTGTGACATCATACCCCTGAAGCCTCAGAGACCATCCCACCAGTCGACCTGACAGATCTTTCAAGCTAACAAGCAGCATAGAGAATGGTGGTCCATCATAATGGTGAATGGTTTGCCAAATAAATACGGACAGAATCTTTTGATGGCTCTAACAACTGCTAAACACTCTCTCTGTTGTAGAGTAGTTCAGCTGAGACTTCCAGTGTACACTGGAAGCATAAGCTGTGATCCTTCCAGCACCTTCTCCAATTTGTACTGAAACTACACCTATTGCATAACCACTAGTGTCAGAATGAAGTTCATTGTTGGCATAATCACCACAGAATGCTAGAACTGGGGAGGATGTTGATGCCTCCTTAAGGACATGCTAGAACTAGGGAAGATGTTAGTACCTCTTTAAGAACATGGAAAAATCTTTTTTGTGTGTCATTCCAGGATAATTTGGCATCTCTCTGCAGCAATTCTTAAAAGAGAGATGCCATGATACAGAAGTCCTTTACGAATCAATGATAGCATAAGCATGTCCCAAGTAACTCCTGACATCTGTGACTGATCTTATTTTCTCTGTATTAGGATGGACCCCATTGCCATTCACTAGATGCCCACGATTTTTGCTTCTCGGTTTACAAAAATGCACTTTTTCAGATACAGGAGGCCTGCGGTTTGAACACACTTCAACTGGTTTGACAGGCTGTGTAGTTTTTCTTCTAACACCTTCTAAAAAAATAACAGTGCCATCCATATAGCTGAGATATATCGTCCATTTACATTCAAAGGTGGCTGGAGCATTATATATTCCAAATGGCAGAACTTCGAACTCATTGAGGCTGTCAGGAATTATGAAGCTGGTCAATTACCAGTCACTCTTGTCGCCTCAGTTTGCCAGTAGCCTTCCTGCATGTCCATAGTTGAAAAATGCTCTACTCCTTTCAAGCAGTCTAGGATTTCACAATGCATGACAATTGGTAGATATCTTTATTCATGATTTTGCTCAGTTGTCAGTAACTGACACAAAAATGCATTGTGCCATCTTTCTGTTTTATAAGGACTGCAGGAGAGGATCAATCTCTGATTGGATTCCTGATGCATCTTTCCCCTTTATTCCCAAATTATGTGTCGTTCATCTGGCAACACTCAATACAAGTGCTGGCTAATTAGTGGGTGATCCCCCATGTTGACACAGTGATTCATTGGTCAGTTTGTTTGTCTCTTCTCCACTCTGGTCTTGAAAGTATCTGAAAACTGTTGCAAAATGGCTAATGCTTACTGACATTGTTCCTCGATCAAGTTACATCCTACTGGCACATCAGTGGTAACTTCCTCCAATCCATTGCCTGTAGTGACAGCAGAGCATGGTTCTTCACAGATGGTACCCTGAGCTGTCCATCCTAAATGGGTTCAACTGTTCCTATACACATATCTTTAGGGACAAATTGTGGCTGGTTGTGACAGTTAGAGATCCAAAGTTCTCCTTGACCATCTGTAACATGTATGATCTTCACTGGTATGTATGTTTATTTTGTGAGTCTGAGTGGCTTTTGGAGCTGTTAAAAGCTTCACTATTTAAATGAGCATTTAGAGTGATGATTAGAACTCATCTCACTGATGACAGGGCAATAATAACATCTTCAATGTCAAACAGCTATCCAGAGCAATGTTTGTTAGAATAGATTTGTCTGGAGCTCTGATCTTCCACAATCTATGACTGCTTGTGATGTCTGCAGGATGTGCCATTCATGAACAACATTATGACTAGATTTTGCTAAAATGACATATTTGAAGTGTGTTTTTCAGTTGTTGATAGTTATTTTTGCAGTACATTTTCCAATTTACTGTGCGTATCTCCCATTTTCAAACTTCAGCACAATTGCTTTCATATCATGCAACATAGTCTTGTTGAGATGGCAATGATAAGCATTTGACATTACAGAAAAAGAAGTGTCTGAGTCAACTAGTGCCTGGAAAGGTTGCTTATCAATGATGACGCTGATGAGATTACCTGTGGTCCATGCAGGGTTTTCATCTATGGTCACCTCACCTCCATAGATAGTTGCCTCATTCAGTTCTCTTGAATTCAACAGGTACGCAAATGGCTTGTGCTTCTTTATGGTGGTGAGGATTGACTATGGCATGTTGGAGAGGAAACTCATCCAGGGTACGGCGATGGGCTTTGTCCCACAGGTTGACTGTAATCACCTGCATGACTGGCACAAATAGGTCTGTTGTGATGGTTGACTTCTAGTGGGATAGTAGTCATTGAAAACTTGTCTTCTTCTTTTCTAGTAGCATACAACATGTCTGAGATGTCCACAGTGGAAACATACCGGTCTGTTGTCCTCTGTTCTACAAATGTCTGTTCTTCTGTGGTTGTTCTAAATGGCAGAGGAGTTGGCTGTACCTGTGTTGGTCAGATACTGAGTTGTCATTTGATGGCTGTGGCGTAAGTCTGAGTTGGCCAAGTCCAGCCTCCTTGGTGCATCACCTGTATACATATCTAACAGCTGAAATATACTGAATGTTCCAGCAAAAATCATTAAAATATTCACCACTTTTCCATGTTTATCAATGGTTTCAAACTTTTTTTTGTTTTGCCTGGTTCATTAATGAAAACACAAAACAGATTTTTCAATCGTATGAGGTATATAAACCTTTTCAAATTATTTCCTTATGGGATCCAATGACAGTTTACCAGATGTAGAAGGGAGCACAGAGACATTATCTGCTTTGTAAAAATCTTTTTCAACTTTTAGTCCAAACTTACCATCTTTGTCTTCCAGAGATATGTGCAAGGTGGACATTAAATTTCCCCTTGCAGCTATAATGGACTGTATTGTATGACTATGTGTTAAGGCATTCAGAGATCTTGCTAGAATTTCGACTTATGATATCTCTGAAGGACAATGTTTGTACTGCATTCATTTTCAAATTTAAACCTGCCCTCATCTGAATTATACGCATTAGGCTCTCCAATCAATAAGTTTACAGTCTCACAGTCTCCCCAAATCTGTAAGCTTTTCACCTCAGTTCATCTTTATTCACTATTTGTGCCTATTTTAATGATTTTCCTTGAAACAATTTGGTGTCCTAATATAAAATTATGAATTCATTACAAAGAAGCCTCAAACAAATGGTGTGACAAATAACCATCATACCTCACTCGTAAAAGCCCACTCCTTTATATGCAGATCATGCATTGGTGTTCGTTTGTCCACTACAATTTGAAATTTATCTAATACATACTTGGAAATACTTAATAACTTTTCATCTATTGTCTCCCCTGCAGCAATTTCTGCTTCCCATTTATAAAGATCCTCTTTGTGACCTTTCTGCATCTATTTTTTACAGTTTCAAATTTTTGCTTAAGTCACCTTTATACTCAAGAGCCATGTCACACTTTGCTTTTTGATTATCTTTTACTATTTTTTCATAATCTTCTTCATAATGTTATTCAATTAGAACAGGATCTGAAACTGCATTTTCATCTTAAAACCTTAAAGCAGTGTGACTTTCCACAAATATGTCATTATCAATAGCATCTTTAATCAAATCTTATAATTGTGTTGCAAAATTAATTTCTTCACTAGTGATCACAGGTTCCACATTATTTTGTGGCTGATCATACTTTTTACATAGTAACTGCAAAATATTTTTTGGGGTTCACTGATATTTTCCCTGTATACATAAATGTAAGTGTGTGTGTAGAAATGGAATGTATTTATTGTGGAAATATACACCGTTTTAAACGTAACATTGCCTAATGATGTTAACAGACTAAAAGTAGGGTAAATTAGAATGTCAGTAGTGTTTGTTGCAGGATTCTAGTGAGAGTCATTTATGAGATATTGTATTTTGAATAGTTTTCACATTGATACATGTTTGTGCCATTCAGCCTGCATAGTTGCTAGTTAGGTTGTTGTTATGTTTGCTTACAGTGTGCTTGTGTGTTTCTTGAGAGCATTGCATCTTGCTAGTCAGTTATTGTGCGACAGTCCAAGCAGTAGGCAGTGGGATTCACCAATGCAGAAAAAGCTAAAATGCTCATGGTGTATGAAGAGTGTAGGAAGAATGCAGTTCATTTTTGTTTGGTGTATTTAGCAAGACATCCCGACAGACATCTGTTCCATACCAAACTGCAAATGTGTGTTGCTGCTGCCAGTTGTCATTTTGAACGCAACCTGTGGTGGTAATTTGTCTCATTACTGGTCAGAATATGCATAACTAATGCATGCACTAGTGCTGTTCTTTAGTATGTCTTACCACAGGTATTGTACAAGTGTAAGTATGGGAAGTTTCCAAAAAATGATATCTCATTAATTACTAGCACTAGAATCCTCAGAAAACACAACTGACATTCTGATTTGCCCTATTTTTAATTTGTTAAAATTAATAAGCATTGTCCCATTAAAAAAACTATTTTTGTACAAAAAATACACTTTCTAAGTATTATTACACTCTCTTTATTGGCTAACAATAAGAGACCCTGACTAGCATCCTATTCTGTGAAAACTGCACTTCAATAGTACTTTCTATTTTCACAATATTTACAGTGCAAGTTTTAGTTGATTCACCAATAAAATATTAAGGTTCTCAAAGACATGGACCAAAGGAAACAGTAGACTGTACATCCAACACTCGGCATGTTGGCATCACAATCAGTGATGTGAATTACGCATCCCAGCATGCAAAGTTTCACTCACACTGCTCGTCACCACTCCACTGCCAGTGAGCTTGGGTAAGGTTGGACAGCCATGTGAAAGAGAGAGGGAACTGTCTCTTTCTTCCCGCTCTTCCCAAGAAATTGCAATTGTCAGATCTGCTTGATGCATAAAATCAAAGTCCATTGAGCCTTTCTTTTGACTTAAACAAATCTGCATTTCATCATTGTTGTATAGGTTTACAATAATGTTACAACAATAATGTATAAACCATTTCAAATACAACTTAATTAAATCTGGAAATATTACTAATTGAAAACCAAAAGATGCACCAAATGTAAGGGAAAAAACACCACACAAATACAACACAAGATAAATGACCTGATTTCAGAACTCCATATTTATTGATAAAAACATAAATGTACAACATACATGGCATAAGTTGCAATATACTCACAAGATCTTAAAGTTTTAGCAATGCCATTACAGATGCTCTGTGTCCTCTAGCAGCAGCATGAACAACATCTACACAATTGCTAAATTCACATAACCTTTACATAATGTACCTGCTTTTACAGAAGTTATGATGGCTGTTATTTTATTCTTCATTTCTATGTCAAGAGGTAACGGGAAGATGAACACACTTTTACTCACATATCCTCACAAGAAAAAAGTTGCATGGGGTGATGTCTGAAGATCTGGAGGCCAAGATTGTAGAGCAGTGTCTTGAGGTTCTGTGCATCCTATCCAGCATAGAGGCAGACTTTATTATTAAAGTTAAAACTTTTAAACTGCTGTAGAAATTGAGAAACTGACATTCATTGTTGTGTCAATGTAGTGGAGCTCCATACTGTTAGAAAATGAAGTCATCAGAGTTCTCCTGAAGTTGTGGAAAAATCCAATTCTGCACCATTTGAAGACATCTCAATGCAGAATAGGATGCACAGGGCTCCGAGACACTGCCATGCATTCTTGGCCTACAAGATCACTGGACATGACCCCATGCAATTTTTTCTTGTGGAGATATGTGAAGGAAAGTGTGTTCATCCCCCCTTTACCTAGTGACAATGAAGAAGTGAAGAACAAAACAACAACTGTCATAACTTCCCTAAAAGCAGATACATCATGTAAAGCTTATGATGAATTTAGCTATCATCTAGATGGTTTAAGTACTGCTGCTGGTGGACACACAGAGTATTCATAATAGCATAGATAAAACTTTAAGATTTTGTATTTTACATTTCATTCCATGTTTGCAGTATATGAAGCACCATGTATCTAGACTATACAGGGTGTTTATTATTAAAGTTAAAACTTTTAAACTGCTGTAGAAATGACACCACTGGTCAGAATCACATCAAATTGCAATGGAATATTATCGGAGAAGGGGGAAAACGTATGGCAGAAGAAAAATAAATAGTTACAAAATGTAGCAAAAGACTGCGCTGTAAGCATCATAATTTAATAGTGGTGGACTACAAATGACAAATGAATCATACAACAATGCCTAAGGTGTACGTTTGATATTAAACAAACTGTACTACTCAGTATGCATGGGTGTACAGGTGTGATACTGTTAGTTATGTAAGCCCATCCACCATAACAAGGTCATAGCACATCAGATGGGAAAAATCACTTTCTAACTGTCCTGAGGCCGAAAACCACATAAAAAGCATCAATCACATCGGATTTTAACTGTCCAGAGGCCAAAAACCGCATAGAAAGCATCAATCAAAATCAAATTGGATTATTAATTTCCGTGTGACTGGTACAAAACATGTTCAATATGCTATCCACCGTTTTCTACAACAAGTTGAAGTCAAGAAACAACATGTTCCACAACTGATCGAAGTGTTTCCAGAGTCACGTTCAGAATGTGTCACTCAGTGCATGCCTTCAATGCAGCTAAGTTTGCAATTGGAACACTGAACACGTCTTTCAGATAGCCCCACAGTCAGAAGTCACATGGATTAAGATCAGGGGGATATGGCGGCTGATAATTCTAGCATTTCTGAAAGGCACTTCAGCAGCTGCTTAACTGGATTTGCAATGTGTGGATGTGTGCCATCTTGTATAAAAATGATCCCATTCACACAACCATGCTGTTGGACAGCTGGAATGATGTGGCTGTGCAAAAGACACTCGTGGTGCTTACCAGTGATGGTACAGGTAACAGGACCGGAAGCATCTGTATCTTCGAAAAAATATGGCCCTACGATAAATGATGTTGTAAACCCGCACCACACAGTGATCTTTTCAGGATGGAGTGGTACTGGTTGATTTTCCTGTGGATTTTCTGTTTCCCATATTCAACAATTCTATGTATTGACATATCCTGTCAGATGGAAGTGGGCTTCGACTGTCCACATAATCTTCCATAGCCAATCATTGTCCACTTCCATGCGAGCAAGAAATTCTAAAGCAAAGTTCTCTCTTGCTGGCAGGTCAACAGGAAGCAACTTGTGCACATGGGTAATTTTGAATGGATAGCAAAGAAGGATGTTTCGTAGGATTTTACGCATCGCGCTCACGGGTAGGCCCAATGTTTGAGCAATTCTCCGTGCATAACATGTTTCCACATCAACACTCACCTCCTCCTGCATTGTTGTGGCCACTGTTTCCACTGATGTCAAATCAATTTGTTTCCTCCCTCTGCCAGGTTGCACATCAAAAGAACCCATATTTTCAAATTTTCTTCAGACCTATGGCAGTCATCTGACCAACGCCATTTTTCAAATGCTTCAGTGTCCAGAACTTCTGCAGAATAATGTGTGCACAGTCGTCATTCTTGTAATACAGCTTTACAAGCAGAGGGCAGTCCTGCATTGAGATAGTCATGGAAAATGTCACAGATGCGAAAGGAGGAAAAGGCATCTACCCGGCGTGTTTATGCCAACTTCAGTGGGTCGTGCACATGACAGGTGTTTTCATTTACGTATTCTGACACGTACAGCACCATCTATTTATCAGTTTTCACACAAATTTTTTTCTTCTGCCATACGTTTTCCCCCTTCTCAGATAATATTCCATTGAAATTTGATGTCATTCTGACCAGTGGTGTTATTTCCACAGCGTTTTGAAAGTTTAACTTTAATTATAATCACACTTTATTTATCTGGAAAGATTTATTAAACAACTCAACATGACGAATGGCATTGAAGTAGTACACAAGTCTGTCAGGCACTCATACAGTAATGTAGAGATATTTCTAGCTTATTTCTGACTGAATAATGATGCTACACATTTTGCTACTAGTCAAATGTCAAAATGAAAAACAAAATAGTGGGAGTGGCAGGCTTTAAAAATTCAAGTTTTCTGATAAATCTGAGTGCATCGTTGCCACCTACATTAAAAATCATACAGCTTTTATTTAAGGTTTTTTTATCATATCTCTTACTGTTGCAATGGTAATCATTCAGAAATATTACACTCAGCTTTTTTCAAGGTGGTGTTTCACTCTCTTAATGGTCATATGGGCATGAGTAAAAAAATATGAGCCTATTATTTTGCTCTACACAACGTATTCCAAGCCTATCAAAATTGAAGTGTATTCCTTAGGTATTTTTACACGTCAGGATCCCATCAGAAATAAATAAGCTCAGAATTCCATGAACAATTGCTTCCTTTTCTTCTTGATGGTACTCCAGCACCATATCAGAAAACTGAAGAGCTTGGATGTGACTTTGGGTGAGCATCTCACCTGGGCAGGAAGTACCGTTGCCCCAAGGAGGAAAACTTCTGCTTGTCTCTGTCCTCTCAAAATGTATCTGAACGTATTTCCACAGGATGTGAAATGTAAATTTACACGATCATTCACTCTACTCAACATCCACTATTGCAGACATAATCAAGGTTAGCATGAATAAGGAAAATACTAGAAGGTTAAAGCTAACCATGATTGCCTGTGAGTGTTACACTTACAATACTCCTCCACAAGTCCACATCAGTGCCTCATATGCCCAGTTAGATCAGTTGCAGCCACACAAGTTACATGGCAGTGATGCACTACATCTACTTCCTTGGCCTTCAGTGCACATGCATCTCACTCCCTCACATCAGACATTAAATACCTGTCATCTAATAATAATCAAAACATAAGGTCTCACTTAATCTTTTACTAGTTATGCTTCTTTCTCTCCAACTCACTCCATTTTTCCCCTTTTTCTCTTTCTCTCATTCTTCCAACCCTTTCTCTTATGTCCATTAGTTCTAGTGCTCCTAGTTTAAACATATCTTCCCATTTGCGTATGTTATTGTATTTATAATGAAACAATGTAAACTGTGTGTTTTATCTGCATTATTGTAATTTCTAAATGTAGTATTCTACATTAGATGTTACTTATAACATGTGTAATAATAAATGTAATATGAAATATGTAGAACACATGTTTGGATGTATCTGATCAGGTAAAATAAAACAATAAGTGAACAAAGATTTTGCACAATGTTCTCATACAGTACATACAACTGTGGAACATAGTTACAGCCACATTCATAAAGAATGTTATAAATCCTAAAAACTCCTAGACCAAGTGAGTCTTTTACAAAGCATATCACATTCTTCATCTATATCATACCAAAGTGACAGAGTTAATGGAGGACAGTATATACAGAACTCTTTAAGTATACTCAGTAACTTGGCAGAAAAATGGGGTAGCTACCGAAGACGCCACAGTTATCTTTAATGGCATTGAGAATCACAGAAAAGTTTCATTAGTAAATTGTAAACTTCAAACTATAAATTTTCTCTTAAATTTTATCTCAGAAACCAAAAGAGGTCTTTAGAAGAAGATGATATGCAACAACTCACTAAGGATTGAAAATGTAGCCATATGTTATTCAAGTTAAGGCTAACATAGTGGCACCACACGGGTAAGTTAATCAAAAAGCTCAGTTCTTCCTGCTTTGATCACAGAAACCTCTCACACTGTGTTAACCAACAAACAGGATTGCTGTCATCATGTTTTTTAATCATGTAACAACATTATGAGAAGGAAAGTTGCTACTCACCATATAGCGCAGATGCTGAGTTGCAGATAGGCACAACAAAAAGGCTCTCACAATTATAACTTTTTGGCAGTTAAGGTCTTTGTCAACAAAAGACAGACATATGCACTCACCCACCCACCCACACACACAGGCAAACGCAACTCACACTCACACTCACAACTGCAGTCTCAGGCAACTGAGTGAGCAGCAGTACTGATGGGAGTGGTGACTGGGTGGGGGTAATATGAGGAGAGGGGAGGGTGAGGGACAGTATGGTGGGGTTGTGAGGTTGGCAGATAGCAAAGTGCTGCAAGTTGAAGGCTGGGAAGAGGTGAGGAGGGGGGGGGGGGGGAAGTAGCAGAAAAGAAGAGAAATAAAAGGACTGGGTTGGTGGTGGAATGATGGCTGTGTAGTGCTGGAACGGGACCAGGGAAGGCGCTGGATGGGTGAGGACAGTTAGTCACCCAGTCGCCATTCCCATCATGCACTGGTGCTGCTGCTCCCAGTGTGGTTTAAGTTGCCTGAAACTGCAGTCGTGTGTGTGAGTTGTGTTTGTGTGTGTGTGTGTGTGTCTTTTGTCTTTTGACGAAGGCCTTAATAGCTGAAAACTGTAATTGTGAGACTTTTTGATCTGCCTATCTGTGACTAAGCATCTACACTATATGGTGAGTAGCGACTTTCCTTCTCATAATATTGTTACATTCCATTCTGGATTTTCCATTGTTTGTTTTTTTATCATGCTTTATTTTGTATTTCTTGTTGCACTCATTACAGTAAACCAGACAGACTACTTAAAATAACTAGACCTCATTTATTCTCAAGTAAACCTGACAGTAAGCAACTTCTTGTTGATAAGTCTAGAATAATGGAACTATAGTAAGTAGTTTAGACATAGAAATGACTGCAATTCTTATTTTTTGGTCAGCTCCACCACATTTTGAATTGCTTCAATATGCTTGTATGATTTTCTTACGCCATTGGAACCAATTTTATTACCCACAAATTCCACTGCTGAATTGGCAAAAATAAATTACTTTTAGTTGAGGTGAAGGCCATGTTATAGCAATCTACTGTCTCATCAAGAATAAGTATTAGGCTGTTAAATCCCTTTGCAAATAGTAATATGTTTTAAAGAAATTCAATGTATTTTTATTTTGTAAAACAGTTTCCATACTATGTTGCCAAATAGCAGGTATGTCTGCTATAAGTTTAGAGCAAATATATCCACATGTTGTTGTATTCAGTATTAATGCACACCACAGCTGATTTTCCTGTTCTGTTGAACAAATGTTCAGGGTGTGGAATTGAAATCTCATCAGTGACTAGAGATAGATTAAAGTTGACTTGTAGTTACCATTAATAGGTGATTTTCCATTTTTCTTCATAACAATATGTCATAAAAATCCATCCAGAATATTTTTCTTTTTAATAGAATCCCAGTGCTATATTTGCCTTAATTTCATTCAAATATTTGTCTCAAAGTGCTATAAGTACTTTACATAAACATAAAATAACTGAACTCTAGAGTTAAAGTGTACAGTGACTGAAGAGTCCACTAATTTGCCTCCTACAGCACTAAAAAAATATCACAATGAGCAAGTAATTGATCTAGCCATTCCTTCTGATATGTATACAAACAAGTTGGTTAGTGAATGAATCTTTTTAGGAACAGAAAATAATTCAACAAAATTAATTTCTTTCAGAAATTCTGCTATCCATTCTAAGCATATTAGGGTGTATTCAGCATATACAGTTTAAGAAGTTCCAAAATAATGGTGGAGGAAGGGACCACCAACTCTGCTAGTAATTTATATATTTTTTTCCCCTCACAATATCCATTACAGTTGCAGCTGTGTTCAGTTGGAGAAAAAGTGCATTGAATATTCATGCGAAGTTTGACATTTTCTATTAATAGTGAGGAATTGTGAATATTTGGTTACATGTACATGATGGAACTGTATGATTACACATACATATAAGGTCATGGTTTAAAACTGGACCAGATAGTCTGAAACTTGTCACCACAAAAAAATGACCATTATTGCAGCTATGATAGATACTGGATGAAAATTTAAAGAAATTTCAGTTTAAGTTCATATGCTGTCTCCCTTATTGGGGCATTTACTGGACGACACCCAATCCATTGGATCTGATGACCAAAATGTTTATGAAAATTTCAATCAGTGAATTGTAATGAAAAATAAGGTTTGATTCAGCATAGTGTTTTTTTCATGGGCACCTGTATCTAATTCTATTTTCAGATCATATCCAGCAGTCCTGACTGTCATTGATTTCATCAGTTTTGTTGAATTGTTGTAAAGTATCAATCTGTTCCATTGATTGTGTCAACACAATAGCTTGATCTACACCCTACTTTGCTCTAGCTATTTTTCCTGACCTACTTTATTTAGCAATGTGCCCCTTTTTACTGGATTTGTGTCACACAGTTTCATGAGTTTGTTGCATCTACGTTGATCTAAAAGACAAGATTGACAGAAAATGCAAAAGGGTTAAGGAGGAATGACTAGAGGAATATGTAAATCTACAGAAGTATGTGTTATTAGATAAAGAAACCTACAGAAACACCAAAGAGGCTTTTGGAGGGAAGAGAAGCAGCTGTATGTATATCAGAGCTCAGCTGAAAGGAGGAAGAAGTAAGGAAGAATAGGGCTTAATATCCCATTGGCATTAAGGTACCTATAGACAGACCACAATCTTGGATTACAAAAGGATGGGAAAGGAAACTGGCCATGCCCTTTTCGAGGGAACCATACCAACATTTGTCTAGAGTGATTTAAGGAACTAAGGGAAACCTAAATCTCAAGAGCAAGAGAAATGAACTTGAAGGCAATATTATAGAAATGTAAGAGCAAGTAGACAAAAATGAGTGGGGAGATATGATACTGCGAGAAGAATTTGATGCAGCAGTAAAAACCTAAGCTGAAGAAAGGTCCCTGGAGTAGATTACATTTGATCAGATATGCTGGGAGAGCCAGACATGACAAAACTATACCACCTAGTGTGGAAGATATATGAGACAGGGGAAATGTCCTCAGACTTCAAGAAGAATGTAATAATTCCAATTAAAAAAGAAAGGTGCTGATATGTGTGACTATTACCAAACTATCAGTTTCATAAGTCATGGTCACAAAATACTGACATGAATTATTCACAGAACAATGATGAAACTGGTAGAAGCAGACCTCAGGGAAGATCAGTCTGTGTTGCCAAGAAATATTGGAACACTTGAGACAATATTGGACTTACAACTTGCTTAGAAAGAACTGCAATCCACCACCTAAAAATTGACCCCAACCTTATAAAGCTACTTGCCAACAAAGGCTCCACCACTGTTGTTTCGAACCACAGGGATGACCTGTTGGGAGGACTCTCCCAGCTGTCATATTCATCCATTTACAAACCTTGCCATAGTGACCTAGATCTACCAGGATCTCCAATCTCTCGTCCTCTAATGCTTAGGCCCATCCCAGAGCCTTTCACCTGAGTCTGTCTAACCTGGTTCATATCCACTGACGACATCTTAGTGATCTGGATCACGGGTGAGGACACCCTGTCCACATTCCTCCATAATCTCAACACTTCCTCCATTTTCTTTGGTCCTCCTCAACTCAACAAGCCACCTTCCTCAGTATTGACCTCAGAGATTGCTACATCAGTACCTCAGTCCATATCAAACCTACCAAAAACTAACAACACCTCCACTTTGACAGCTGTCGTCCACTCCATACCAAGAAGTCCTTTCCATACAGCCAAGCTCCCCCATGGCCGTCACATCTGTAGAGACAAGCAGTCCCTTTCCAAATACACCAAAGGTCTCACTGAGGCCTTCACAGATCAAAATTACCTCACAAACTTACACAAAAAGAGATCTCCCGTGCCTTGTCTCTCCAGTCACCCACTGCCTCACAGAGTCCCATTGTCTGGCCACAAAAAAGCTTTCCCCCTCATGACTCAGTACTGCCAAGGACTGGAACAACTGAGCCACATTCTCTGCCAGGGGACCTAGATGAAAGACCTGTCCCATACATCCCCCCAGCACTATCTAATCCGCCCCCGGTAACTGAGTGGTCAGTGCGACATAATGTCAATCCTATGGGTCCGGGCTCGATTCCTGGCTGGGTCGGAGATTTTCTCCGCTCAGGGACTGGGTGTTGTTTTGTCCTAATTATCATCATTTCAACCCCATCAACACGCAAGTCACCGAAGTGGCGTCAAATCGAAAGACTTGCACCCAGCGAATGGTCTACCCGATGGGAGGCCCTAGTCACACGACATTTAAATTTTACAGCACTATCTACTCCAGTCCAGTCACAAACATCACCTATCCCATCAAAGGCAGGGCTAACTGTGAAAGCAGTCATGTGAACTACAAGTTAGGCCGCAACCACTGTGCTGCGTTCTACATGGGCATGACAACCAACAAGATGTCTGTTTGTACAAATGGCCACCAACAAACTGTGACCAAGAGACAGTTGGACTACCCAGTTGCTGCTGGCATGCTGCCCAACATAACATCCTTCACTTCAATGACTGCTTCACAGCCTGTGCCGTGTTGCTCCTTCCTACCAAGACCAGCTTTTCTAAATTGTGCAAGATATCCTATATTCATGTAATTCCCCTGGCCTCAACCTTCACTATTCCCTGTCCTTCACCCACCTATCCCCTCTCCTGCTCCTATTCCAGTACTACACAGCCTTCTATTCCACCAATGCACCCACTAGTCTCTCTCTCTATTTTCCTCTCTCCTCTACTTCTCTCTCGTGTTCTCTTCCATCTACTTCCCCCCTTTTCATTCCCTCCCACCTCTTCCTTGCTGCCTAATCTTCCTACTGCACCTAGCTGCCATACCCTGTCCCCACCACATTCCTACATGCTGCCATAAGCAGCACTTCACCTTCCCCTACCTCTGCCCGACTATCCCTCCCCATCCACGTCCCAGCCTCCTACTTTGTACCACCAATCAAGCTGTTTCTCCCATCATGTACAGTTGCTCACAGTCTGACCTCTGTGGCCAGAACAGTGGTCACATGTTTGTGAATTGTGCTTGTGTGAATGTGTGTGTTTCATCTACTTCAGAAGAAGGCCATTTGGCCAAAAGATCACATGTTTCTGGTAGTCATTTTAGTGTACCTGTCTGTGACTCAACATCTCCTTTACATAGTAAGTAGTGTCTGTCCTTTTCATAATACTGATGTCTTTCTGAAAGCATTCACCTAGAGTGAAACCTTGTACAGAAGTGAAATGCACATGATAAGTAGTTCAGACAAGAAGAGAATAGAAGCTTTTGAATTGTGATGCTACAGAATAATGCTGACAAACAGATAGGTAGGTTGTGAACTAACAGGTAGGTATTGAATAGAACTAGGGAGAAAAGAAATTCATGTCATAACTTGAATAAAAGAGAGGATTAGATGCTAGGACACATTATAAGACCTAAAGGAATCATCAATTTAGCATTAAAGAGAAGTGTGGGAGGGGGGGAGTAAAACTTACAGTGGGAAACGAAGAGTCATTTATAGTGAGTAGGTTCAAATTGACATGGTTTGCAGTAATTATTTGGAAATGAAGAGACCTGTATAGGATAGAATAGCATGGATAGCTGCATCAAATCACAATAACGTGTTGATTGTCATGTCCACAACATGGATGAAGGTCACTATTATTTTTGCTCACTCAAATTTTAGTCATGTGATAGGGCTATGTTATTGAAACCCCTTGCACTGCACTGATCTGTAAAGTTTAGTTCACTTATTGCATTTCATTTTTGATGAAAGAGATCCTAATTGATGTGTATCTACAACTGGCTTTGGTGGTTCAATTCTTCCAATCTCCGTAGCTGTTTGGTGCTCCGCTTCAAGTGTCCTCACAATTCCACATATCCCTACAATTATCACTGGCTGCTTTGTAATAATCTCTTTGCACATCTTGCAAGATTCCAGTTGTGCTAAAAATTGTTCAGTTAACATCCAGTCTAAGAATTTGCCATATTGGAAATGTGCAGCAGTCCGCTTGAGGTTCAGAACAAAATTTCAGTACTTTTTGTTACCTCCTGAACAATGAGTTGAATACATGATAAAGTAGCAGTGAGAATTATGAAGCAATAAAAATTATGAAAATGTTTATTCTTATCACATTATACTATTTGAACAAAAATTACTGGAATGTGTTTGGAATAACTGCACCAGAAAAAAATTGAATCAATACACACAAATGCTTCAAAATTTTCATTGCTGGTACTTGTGGAAACTGTAACAATCACACATGAAACAGATACATTGAGGTTAGAAGTTGCAGGTTTTAAATTTCACAACAAAAATCTTGAACATTTATGCATGTGAACTCTGTTTGCCTCCAATATGATTGTACTTCAGATGCCTATTCCTAAGAACATTTTTTTTATGAACTGCATCCTGTCACTATCTCATTTATGAATTCAATGAAGCAAACAAGCATTCAGAGTCACTGGAAAAAATTGAGAATCCCTTCAGAAAGGTGTACCACATCTGCACTTCATTCTTTTTGTAGACTTTCAGCCTTTTGGCATAATGACTTATGCTACAGAAACACAGTGTTTGAGGTGTTTTTATCCACGCAATGACCAACTTACTACCTGTCTCTTGTGGTTTGGTTTTCACATGCATTCCTGAATCATCTTAATTAATTCAAATTTAATTTTTTCTTCTGAATTAGCTACTTGTAATATATAAAAGTGTAGGCTGGAAACATATTTAAGAAGACAAAATTTTTAAAGAAAGTAGTTACATCTGCCTTTTTTTTTTTTTTTTTTTCCCCTGTGGTCAGCAGCTCTTAAAGGTTTTGTGCCAGTTCAGATAAGTACAAATCACTGGAATCAACGCTGGTTTTTCTATCTGAATTAAATAAATTCAAGAATTTTAATTACATTTTATTGGTAAGTAACCAACAAAATATACAGTTCTTGTACTAAGAGAAGACAGGTTCACCTCTTATAAAAAGCTGACTTGCTGTACATTATTAATCCTGTTATGCTTTTTCATGTGTTTAATCATATTAAATCTGTGTGTCATCCTTTTGAAACATATGGGACATTCAAATTGTGGTTCTACACCACACTCAAATCGAATATGACGCGTCAGGTTGCCTCGGCAGGTATAGACATTGTGACATTGAGCACAAGCAAAACTTTTGGCTTTTACAGTTGGGGAGCACTGGGAAATTCCACTAAACAATATAGAATCTTCTTCCAGTATGTGTGAACTCACACCTGCAAAAGAAAGAGCATTAAGGATGTATCCATGTTACTGGCAGTCTTATTGATAAGATTTACACACAAAATTATGACATTTAGAGAAAAATAAATACTTGTAAGGTGTTTATTAGGCTCGTACAAGGCATTATATACTAAATTAACTTTTTTCCCATGGTTCTGTGCTAATACATCACAAGCTGTCATGTACATATTGCAAAATGAAGTTTCTTTGTCATATTATTTCTTTGTTTAATGAAGAGGATAAACAATGATGAAATATAAGTTTTCAGAATAAACATTTTACTCTGTAGCAGTATGCGCATTCAATTAAATTTCTGGGAGGATTAAAATGTATGTTGGACTGGGGCTCAGTGCTGGAATGTTGATTTTCTCACAGCAAAGAACTTGGAAGAGCAGCTGAATGGAATGGACAATGTCTTGAAAGGAAAATATACAATGAGCATCAACAAAAGCAAAATGAGGGTAATGGAATATACTCGATTAAATCAGGTGATGCTCAGGGAATCAGATTTGGAAATGAGACACTGAAAGTAGCAGATGAGGATTTGTTGTTTGGGCAGCAAAATAACTCATGATGGACAAAGTAGAGAGGGTATAAAATGTAGATTGGCTATGGCAAGAAAAGCTTTTCTGAAGAAGAGAAATTTGTTAACACTGAATATAGATTTAAGTGTCAGGACATCTTTTCTGAAAGTATTTGTATGGAGTGTAGCCATGTATGGAAGTGAAACATGGACAATAAATAGTTTAGACAAGAGGAGAATAGAAGCTTTTGAAATTTGGTGCTACAGAAGAATGCTTAAGATTAGATTGGTAGATCAGGTAGCTAATGAGGAGGCACTGAATAGAATTGGGGAGAAAAGAAATTTGTGGCACAATCAGACTAGGAAAAGGGATCAGTCGGTAGGACACATTCTAAGACATCAAGGAATCATCAATTTAGTATTGGAGGGAAGTGTGTGTGTGTGTGTGTGTGTGTGTGTGTGTGTGTGTGTGTGTGTGTGTGAGGGAGGGAGGGAGGGGGGGGGGGGGAGCTAAAAATTGTAGGAGGAGATCAGGAGATGACTACAGTAAGCAGATTCAGAAAGATGCAAGTGGCAGTACTTACTCGGAGATGAAGAGGCTTGCACAGAATAGAGTAGCATGGAGAGCTGCACCAAACCAGTCTTCACACTGAAGACCACAACAACAACAGTTGGGAGAACTGAAGACAAGCGCAGAGGATGCAGAGTACTGTTTCGTTAGATGGTAGGGGCATTCTAAGATAGGTGACGTTTACAGGAGATAAAATGGGCCCCTGATACATCTTCCAACCCCAGTTATAAACAAATGATATAGATACCTAATGTGCAACTGTGTACTTTTTTGTCACATATAGAACTTTGTAGGTGACTTTTTCCCAGCAAAACAGTTTACTACCTATTGCTCCTGAGTTGTATAAGAATGGTTTGAGGATCATTTCACATACCTGAGACTGCTTCTGTAGTCACCATGTCATCTGACCTAAAATCCTGCTGATCACATATGGACTTGCCTCAAGTGAGATGTGTCCAGCTCAGACACACTTCCTAATGATCTCTGTGAGTTATTGGAGGCAGTTAGGCAGTCACGGCTCAGGATGGGTCCCAGGGGGGTGCCCCACAGGGGATGTTGCACAGTACTAACAGTCTCTAATTAAATCACTTATGAGTGGAGTTTTGATACCTTATGTGGAATGTAATTATAAGTCAACCATTGTTCCTGTTATTTACTCTTCCAAGAATATCCATAGTTCCCTTTGATACAACAATGTCACACTCTAATGCAAGTCTGTCTGAAAAGTTTGCATTAAAGAATTACCTTGTTCTTGGCTATGTATACTAAAATTAAAACTGTGACGCCAGGAAAGACAACAAATAACAAAATTTTACTTGTTATGTGTATATAGTATAGGTGGAAGAAAATATGATTAAATTTGTAGATAATTTGGGTATTATACACGGTCTGAAACTTAGTACACAGAGCTATCACCTTTGGCAGCAACAACGCCTCTAACCTAGCAGGGTATTGAGATGAACTGAGCTCAGATGACAGATACAAGTATATAATTCCCTTGGCCAGAATTCACTAACTTCGTTGGCTGGTAAGTGATGGAATGCTAGTTTCTTGGAAATACGGAACTAGACATATTCAGTGGGTGAGAGATCTGGAGAAAATGCTGGTCAATGCAAAAGTTACACACTCCCAGTATCAAGATAGGACTGGACAGCATGAACAACATGTTTAAAGATAATAGGACAGAGACCCTAAAACCAGGGCACAGCCACTATCCTTAACACATCACACATATGATGCTTGCTGTCCAGATTATAGGCTACATGAAACACAAGTAATTGAGTTTTGTACCCAACGGCACCCCACATCAAGAAGCCAGGCACTGGGCCCGTATAATGACGACTAATGCAATCCATTGATGTTTATTCTCCTTGGAGCCTTCACACACAGAGACATCCATCATAATGTTGTACACAGAACTGGTACTCATCTACGAAAATGTTGTGGTGCTCTACTGGTTCAGTGTTGTCACAGGATGCACCACTTTCAGCAGGCCTCTCTCTGCTGCTTTGTAAAAGAAAGACATAATGATGGTCTCCTTGCACACAGTTTGTAATGCTCCAGATGTCACTGCACCACTGCCATAGCAAACATAAATGGTGCCCCCTCCCTCCAGATACACATATGATTATATAATATATAGAAGTTACTCTAATAATAATATACTGACAGAAAAAAAATTATCAAGAAACAGTTGTGTGACATAAAAGAAAGTCAGTAAGCGTGTTTCTACATCTGAAAGATGATGTCTATTCAGATTTTGTGCCAGCTGCACAAGGGTGGCATTAGTAGCGCTACTATGAGGATGCAAATCTGATTTGCTCTAAATACACACTGTAATTTGTTCCCTTTGAGACTGCGCCTGCTGAGATGACGAAATTTGATGTTCCTTCTTTGATACTGAAGAAAGTCTTGGCAGGAATGTAGCCACTGTACATGATTGCTGATAGCAGTGCTCACAAGAATGTACAGTTGCAACATGACCAGACTCCAGATGGCCACACGGCACTACCAAGAGGGAAGACCATCGTGTTCAGCATACGGCACTGGCACATCGTACTGCATCTGAAGCTGCAATCTGAGCAGTAATTGGCACCACAGTGACACAATAAAGTGTTACAAATCAGTTACTTCGCAGAAAGTTCCAAGCCAGACACCTTGTAGCGTACATTCCACGACCCCAAACCCCTGACATTTGTGACTTCAGTGATGTCAAGCGAGAAATCAGTGGAAGACAGGGTCGAGGTGTGTTGTGTTTTCTGGTGAAAGCTGGCTCAGGATTGGTGCCAGTGATTGATGTATACTGGTTTGGAGAAGATCAGTTGATGGCCTGCAACCAATCTGTCTGCATGCTAGATACACTAGTCCTACACATGGCATTATACTCTGAGATGCAATTCTGTATGACAGAAGGTGCTCTCTCATGGCTATCCCATGCACTCTGACTACAAATTTGTGGCAGTCTGGTGATTCAACCTGCTTTGCTGCCATTCATGTACGGCATTCGATGGGGTGTTTTTCAACAGGATAATGCTCACCGACATACCTCCGTTGCAACCCAATGTGCTCTACAGAGTATCGACATGTTGCCTTGGCCTGCTCAATCACCAGATAAGTCTCCAATCGAGCACATATGGGACATCATCGGATGACAACTCCAGAATCACCCACAAACAGCATTAACTGCCTTTGTATTGACTGACCGAAGCAACAGGCATGGAACTCCACCCCACAAACTGACATCCAGTACCTTTACAACACAGTGCATTGACATTTGCCTGCTTTCATTCAACTTCTGGTGGTTACACCAGTTATTAATGTACCAGCATTTCATGTTTCCAACAATTTATCTCACACTTACATTAACCTGTGATCTTGCAATGTTAAACACCAAAATATGTTATCTAGACAAATGAATTCCCAACATTTCATTAGTATACATTAATTATTTTTGGTGTTACAATTTGTCTTCCACAAGTTTATATTTTCCGGAAAATCTTGTAGATCATTTGGCCCCCTCTGCACGTGGTGCCTGGGGCACAATATCCCCTTTGCCCCTTCCCCACCATCGTTACTTCACTGTCCTGCACATTCCGTGTTCAGTATGGATACTTTTATTGGTGTAAACGAGCCCATTTCCTGACTCAGGGTGTGTGCAATGGGCTGTTCAATCCTATGCATATGTTCATCCTTTCAGGCCCTAACCAAGTATGGCCATTTGTATGACATTGAGTATGGCCTTGCTGAACTCGTTCATGAAAATTCTGGGATCCAGACCAAAGCAAGCAGCAACATTGAGGAATGACAAAGCACAGTGTTAATAAGTCACAATCCTACAGCTGCAGAATTCCAAGATACACTGGCAGGCATTTTTCTTTCTTCCACAAGGCATAACACAATCTTCTTACAAACAAAGAACAATCAAATACAAATTCTGAATGACAAACCTGCTGTTTAATCCTTCCTTACACATAAAATGTAGATGGTGGTGTTCCCAGCAAAGTTGTGTCCTGAAACGTTAATCATTTGCACAGCCAAATAAGTAGTACACTTCAAACAAATTTCAAACTTATTGCATGTTGTTTTCATAGTGTTCCCCTTTAACGGCCGGCAGTGTATACACGACATCTGCGATATTACTAGCTTGCTTTGCAGATTAAAATCTTAACTAAATAATCTGGTACGCATTTTATGTAGAATGTTGATTCAGCAAGAGAAGAAGTGGGCTTTATTAGTGCAAACTTACTTGAGAAAGCGCTGTTATTTCATGTAGATGCACCAAAACAAATTAATGTATCAACAAATTTAGAATAAATTTTCAAATTATCTCAAAATATATGTTCTATATAAAACAACATAATAGGAAGAGAGTTAATAAAGAAAAACTTAATATACATCTACGTCCATACTCAGCAAACCACTGCCACATGCATGGCAGAGGGTACTTTCCATTGTACCAGTTATCAGAACTTTTACCTGTCCCATTCACATATTGAGTGCGGGAAGAATTACTGAATAAATGCCTTTGTGTGTGTTGTTATTAGTCTGATCTTGTCTTTTCAATTACTATGGGAATGATATGTACTATATTCTAAGATTCACCCATAAAGTTGGTTCCTGAAACTTACTAATTAGGCTTTTGTGGGATAGTTTGTGTCTTTGATAGAAGTTAAGAGAATTAGTATTTACCAAAAATTAATTATAACCACAATAAAGAGGATTGTAATGTTGGCAGCAAAGCAGCTTAAAAGCTGCATTCATCATATTTGTATAATAATGATCCTTGTGGTAGGTGGTAGTTTATTAAAACTTCTGAAAAGTGACAGACAAAATATACTTAGTTCATTTCAATTTGAGTTAAAAATAAATATCATATGAAACAAAACAAAAAAAAAATGATTTCAAAATTATTTTAATTTCTTTCATTACAAACAGAATCATCACATTTGCAAACTTTCCTCAATACACCATCATTACAGCTAACAGCTCTCATGAGTTTTGTGTTAGTTGAGATAAGTAGGCACCACCTGAACCAGAGGTGGTTTTGTTATTTAAATTAAATAACTGTATCATTTTTAATTACAGTTTATTGGTAAATAGCCAGTAAAATATACAATAGCATAATATATTACAAAAAAACTGAGTCATCTCTTACAAAAAATTTACTTGCTGTAAATTGTCAATCCTGTTATGCTTTTTCATGTGTTTAATCAAAGAAAATTTGTGTTTCATTTTTATGTGGCATACAGGACACTCAAATTGTGGTTCTACACCACATTCAAATCGAATGTGACGCATCAGGTTGTGTCGGCGGGTGTAGGCATTGTGACAACGAGCACAAGTAAAACTTCTGGCTTTTACATCTGGATACCATTGAGAAATTCCTTGAAACAATACAGAGTCTCCTTCCAGCAACTGTGGATTCACACCTGCAAAAGAAACATCATTAAGGGCAAATATGTTACTGACAGCTATCACTGGTACAGCCACACATAAAATTACAAAATATAAATAAATGCCCTGTATTTGCTAGGCTATTAAATGTTTTATATATCAAGATGACATTTTTACTTGTTTCAGGGTTGATATATACAAGTATGGAACATAAGTTAATGCAAGGTAGTTATTAGCATCTTAAAAGGTATTATACAGGGTGTTTATAAATGAATATCAAGGTTGTAATGCTTTATAATATTTATTACATTAAACTTACAGTTATAAATGACATGTCAAATGAAAGAGCAACTCAAACAGTTTTACCAAGAACCTTATAAATATGAAGATAGTAACTGTTCCGAAAGAACAAATACCAATGATGACCATACAGCTTCTCTAGAAAGAAATGATAATTAATCAAAACCCTCAGCTGCCAAGAGGTGTTGTTGATATACCTCAATGGGGACAGCTGAAAATGTGTGCCCCAACTGGGACTTGAAACCGGGATCTCCTGCTTACATGGCAGACGCTCTATTCAGCTGAGCCACCAAGAGAACAGAGGATAGTGTGACTGCAGGGACTTATCCCTTGCACACTTCCCATGAGACCCACATTCCCAACTGTTCACAACCTCCATTTGAAATGTTCCTAAAGGATATTTGCCCAGTTTAGAGTCCCAGTTGGGGGCACACATTTTCAGCTGTCTCCATTGAGGTATATCAACACCACCTCATGGCAGCTGAGGGTTTCGATTAATTATCAAACCTTATAAATGTTCAATGTGAGCACCATTTGTCACATTGCACACATCAAGTCACTGTACCCAAGTGCTGGACAGGCCACAAGGGTCCAATGACAGGGCTTGCTTTGCATGGCCTCCACATTCACCCAACCTAATGCCATGCAATTTTTTCCTTTGGGGCTTTATCAAGGATCATGTGTACGTGCCTCTGCTACCAGCAGACTTCCCTGAATTAAGAAACCGGATTGAAGCAGCTGTTGTTACAATCATTGAAGACACGCTTATCAACATTTGGGAAGAACTCGGCTATAGACTTGATGTGTGCTGTGTGACAAATGGTGCTCATGTTGAACATTTATAAGATTCTTGATAAAACTGTTTGAGTTGCTGTTTCATTTTACATATCATTTATAACTGTAAGTTTAATACAATAAATATTATGAAGCATTAAAATCTCGATATTCATTTATAAACACCCTTTATATTCCAACATTTTTTAATTTTTTTTCACCACTGATATAGCACAGAAATATCATGCACTCAAAATAGGATGTAGTTTGTCACATAACTCCTACGAAGGATATAAACACTGAAGAAACATACAGTTTCACTCCAACATTTTCTAAAGACTGAATGATAACCAAGGGACATTTTTTGACATTAGGTCTGAAGCTGCAGAAGTAAAATTTGTTTGAATGTCTTAACCCAAATATCAATACGCAGGTACCTCAAAGAAAAAAAATTCAGGGCAGTTATTGAAATGACTCAGAAATGATAATAAATCAAAACATTTACAATATAATGGAAATATAATATCTTGTTATTGATAGTTTGATGTCTTCATATTAAATTAATTAGTTTGCATTCTACTTTGAACACTATACACTTGTGAAGTGTTGTGTTAGGTACAGCTGCTGTGTTATAGCAATGGCAAAGAAAATAGTTGAGTATGTCACATGATTGGCATGTCACTAGACTTGTCAAGGCTGTTTGGGTGATAGCTGAACACAATGATGGGCAAAAAATGTGATGCCATTATATTTGATTCAAGAGAAATCAAGTGTCTTACAGATGGCACACTCTGTCTTTAATGACATGCATGGGCAGGGCTTTCTCATGGCACCATACTGTGCTTGTACCATGAGTAGATGTCGCACCATTAAAATCAATGTTGTCGACAACAAAATGTTGATGGTTGGGTTGGCTATAAACTACTGCAGATTGCTACAGCTGATATCTGGACAATAGTACAGCAAACTGCTTAAGCCTGGAAAACAACAAAGAGTGAGCAACCATAGCATTCAGAACCAACTTCTCACTATGATATACTGAAGCCATATTTCCCATATGTGTACCATCAGTTGTTTATGAGCACATTTTGAATATTGTATATGAACTGCAAATATGTCCAGCCAGCATAATGTTAGTGCACAGGTATGTGTGTGGGGCGGCACGCGCGCGCACAGATGCGCATGTGCGTGTGCTCTCTAGCTCATCAAACAATTTCTTCTGAAAGCTAGCAAAGTGTTTGGGTGTGCCTGTTGACAATCAATGCTTCTGCTGTTCGGGGAATTCTTTCCTCTACTCCTGAATTTTTTACATATGTGATCTATAATTATAAGCCAATCACCTCTCTTGTTATTCATTCTATCAGCAACATCTACCATTCCATCTGGCATGCAATATCATAATCGACAGCATGCACATCTGAAACATTTGCCTTACATAACTAACATGTTCTTGATCATTTCTGCCATTGTATAAGCCATAAATGCAATGTTCTTATGCTGTTTTGTATCATAAGGTCTCACCTACACATTTTATGAAATACATAACTTCTGCCACCAGATGAAGTTGACACTACTCATGTCAACTTACACAAGAAAGTGTGATTAGGTCACATTGATGAAAATAAAATGAAATATTCCATTTCTTTTTGAAATAGTCAAATTGTTGCACAAAGAGACACTCACAGCCACAGCCAGAATCCATCCATTAATTGTGTTGATAGGGATGTGGAAGGAATTTACATGACCAGTTTCTCAGAAGTTTAATTGGAAACATTTATCAGTGGATGCAAATCAGTTTTCTACCATGCTACACCTATAAAATCAGTTTAACCGAGGGTCAAGAGCCTTGATCCAACCTGCAAGACAGGGTTAAATTTATCATTACTACAAACTTGATAATTAAAACCCAGTAGCTAACTACTTTCAGGAATATTCCGAGATCCAACCACTGGACTGGATTGTGTACATCACTAACAGTACACACACCACAACCAAATGGCTCGAAGAAACTTCTGGTAATAAATTCCCCAAAAAAAGGGTAACAATTACAATCGTCGAAAATCACACAAATACACCATACTTCATATTCCGACACAAATAAATGTAATTTATTGGCTTCAATTACGTGTTACTAAGTCTGTCTCATTCATAAACCACCACTGTCCAGTTACCTAACTGCTCTACACTCTGGTAGGATGTGTCTTCCTATCATGCAGTGCATGCTCACTATACTGTAACTCTCACCTAGAGAACTGGAAAATGAATAAGCATGATCCCAAGGAAGGGAAAGCACTTTTGAATTCTTGTATGCTTTCTGTATTTGGAAAGTAGCCTTACTGATTTGAAAGAATTCCTAACTCCCAACTTCTGAAATGTTAGCCACTTTACATTACAAATGCTCCCCACAGGATAGAGGAATTACCTCCCACTGCCAGCTGAATCCTTTGTTTTGTGAGCTCCAAGCAGCTCCACAAAATTGTTTTTCATCCAGGTCTCTCCACCAAACACACTCAGGAGCAAAAGCACAAAATTTCACTTGATATTTCATACTAATCACATTTCTGGTTCAAATGGTTCAAATGGCTCTGAGCACTATGGGACTTAACATCTGTGGTCATCAGTCCCCTAGAACTTAGAACTACTTAAACCTAACTAACCTAAGGACATCACACACATCCATGCCCGAGGCAGGATTCGAACCTGCGACCGTAGCAGTCGCGCGGTTCCGGACTGAGCGCCTAGAACCGCTAGACCACCGCGGCCGGCCTAATCACATTTCTCTCACAAGTGTTGCTTCATGGGAAAGTGTCTCAGAAAGTTATTTCAAACAGATGTTGGAAAACACCAGTCATTATAGGAAATTCACTAGCTCTTCAGCCAGTGTAGCAGATTCCAAACCATCAACCCTAAGCTGGACAAAGTTGCCCCTACCCTACACACACAGCCCCACACACGCACACCTTTTTGTGGATACCAGAAACCAGTTCTGGCATTCACGGTGGCAAAGAGGATAACCCTACAGTTACATCCATGAACGATATGCTACAGAATTAATTACAAAGTATAGGACAGTTTGATATGATGTTCTATTTTTAAAAATCTATTAAATTTGATAAAATAATATTACAGTATCAAGAGAGATAAACATAATGACAATAATGTTACTTTTGTGAAGTTCCAACATACTGATGGAGGAGAGAACCAGCAATTTAGTATTATTTTTTTCTAGATTTTCTTCCAATAGCTGACACAGGTGCATTAAAAACTGTGATGGATACTGGAAGAAAATAAAAAAAAGATAATGTTACTACTGAGTTACAGTTACAACGAAAAGTATTTTAATGTTGCCAGTGAAGGAACTGAAACATATCAAAAAGTAAGAAGCATGTTAAATGCCTTTGCCAGTATATTCGAGTTTGAATGAAGCAACACCAGTTTCAGACAATATTACAATGACATGTGAACAGCCATTATGATCAAAGAAAGGCAAAAACCTGAGAACAAATGGGTCTCATGAAATTCTAGTTTCAAAGATGCTTTCAGCTCTAATGAGTTTCTGGTTTAATAACGATTTGACAAGAGTGATGGACAAAATAAATTAAATTCAATTCAGTTCATCATTAATCACAAGTGGGTATAATATAAAATAAAAACAACTTTGATTTTAATTCCTGCCATCCCAACGAAAATTATCACATTTGAAAAACTCTCAAGATGAAATTACTACAGTCAACAGCTGTTAAGAGTCTTGACTAATTCACTACTATGATCACAGATGTTTTTGTTATTTAAATACAAAAAACTACAAACATTTTAAATGTCACTTTATTGGTAAATAGCTGACAAAATATACAGTTCAATAATATTTTAAGAGAAAACAAGGTCATCTCTTACAAATAATTTACTTGCTGTAAATTTCTAATCCTGTTATGGTTTTTCATGTGTTTAATCATTGAAAATTTGTGCTTCATTTTTTTGTAGCATATGGGACATTCAAACTGTGGTTCTACACCGCATTCAAATCGGATGTGACGCATCAGGTTGTCTCGGCGAGTATAAGCATTGTGACAGCGGGCACAAGCAAAGCTCCTGGCTTTCACAACTGGGGACCACTGGGAAATTCCCCTAAACAGTACAGAATCTCCATCCAGCAGCTGTGGACTCACACCTGCAAAGGAAACAGCATTACTAGTGTACATGTAGTATGACACTCAGATGAATATAACTATTTTTAGGGCGTTAGGCTTTTAAAAGGCTTTACACATTGTGTTAACTTTTTCTGGTTGTTTTTACATTATCATATCATAAGTCATCATGCACAAATTACGAAATGAGTTTCTTTACCATATCAGTTCAGTGCTCACAGATAAATATAAACAATGGAAATGCACACAGCTTCACTGTGATATTTGCTGAATACCAAAGGATAAATAAAGAATGTAGAAGTCATATTCATTTTGAATGTTCTAACTGCATTATTAATCCACTGGTAACTGGAGGAACCAAAGACAACATGGCAAAAGGAATCATAAATCAAAATAGGAGAATATGATGCTTACAAAGAATGAAATTGGATCATAATGCATATATATATATATATATATATATATATATATATATATATATATATATATATATATATATATATATATATATATAATAGAGGGAAACATTCCACGTGGAAAAATATATCTAAAAAGAAAGATGATGAGACTTACCAAACACAAGCGCTGGCAGGTCGATAGACACACAAACAAACACAAATATACACACAAAATTCAAGCTTTCGCAACAAACTGTTGCCTCATCAGGAAAGAGGGGAAGGAGAGGGAAAGACGAAAGGATGTGGGTTTTAAGGGAGAGGATAAGGAGTCATTCCAATCCCGGGAGCGGAAAGACTTACCTTGAATATGTCTGCTTGTGTCTGTATGTGTGGATGGATATGTGTGTGTGTGCGAGTGTATACCTGTCCTTTTTTCCCCCTAAGGTAAGTCTTTCCGCTCCCGGGATTGGAATGACTCCTTATCCTCTCCCTTAAAACCCACATCCTTTCGTCTTTCCCTCTCCTTCCCCTCTTTCCTGATGAGGCAACAGTTTGTTGCGAAAGCTTGAATTTTGTGTGTATATTTGTGTTTGTTTGTGTGTCTATCGACCTGCCAGCGCTTGTGTTTGGTAAGTCTCATCATATACATATATATATATATATATATATATATATATATATATATATATATATATAAAAGCGCTGGCAGGTCGATAGACACACAAACAAACACAAATATACACACAAAATTCATGCTTTCGCAACAAACTGTTGCCTCATCAGGAAAGAGGGAAGGAGAGGGAAAGTCATTCCACGTGGAATGTTTCCCTCTGTTATATATATATATATATATATATATATATATATATATATATATATATATATATATATATATATATATATATATATATATATATATATATATATTCCTATTCAGCCTTTGTGTTAACGTATTGTATTATAAATATCTTAAACAAACTGCATTACTTAGCAAACTACTGGTCACACAATGTACTCTGCCAGGTGTCTAAGAGTTACAGAACATTGTATAACACAAGTTACATTAGTTCAAATCACATTCGTTCAAAAAGTGTGCTGCATTTCATATGAGTTAATAGTTTTATTCATTTACATAATCCCCTTTGAAATGTGAGCGAAATATTTCTTGGTTTACTTGCTTCATCAGGTACGAGTGACAACTACATTCTCATATATAATATATATCAGTCAGTCAAATTACATACTTGTGACATCATGCAACAGACAAGACATACATTTACATACGGTACCACAGACTAAATCAAACTCTGCAACGGAGTGTCACTAACAGCATCACTGGGGCCAATGAAGAGGAAGAAAGCTTATGTTTACTCTGTGTCCTCTCAGTGCTTGGACCACATACTTCTTTGTAGCACCAAGAGTAATGACATAGTTCTGATTAAAGCAGTTATTGCTCATTCTGAACTCAACAGCTCCCTACCTTCATGTTCTCTAGGCTTCCTGACAATAGCCTTCATGGTGCAAAGTAAGTCAAGTTAAACACCAACATGAAAGAAAAAAATAGTCAGAAACTAATCCTGCACATTCTATTAACAAATCAGGAATCATTAGCTTTATGTATTCCACTTATGTATAGCCTTTTGTGGTCCTTTGTATAACACAAGTTACATCAGTTCAAATCACATTCATTCAAAAAGTGTGCTGCATTTCATATGAATATACCGTATGTCTCATTTGACAAAAACTAAGGACTCACCACTTCAGCTATTAGCACCAAATGGAAAATTCTCTTGAGAAAACTGTAGAATATTACACGAGTGCAAAATGGTGCACTTACCTTCAGGAGGCAAAATTCCAAGTACTACCAACAGACACATTTAAAAGCAAGGGGTGGTGGTAGTGGGGGTTGAGGTGGTAGAAGGGAGCTCTTTCCTCAGGAAGAAAAAAGTAATATGCTGAAGAAGGTTGGGAAAGGGGAGGAAGTCACTCAGACCTCAGGCTGTTAAGGACTCCAGCTGTAATGACTACAAACTTTATCTTCACTACTGTATTCTGGGTTTTGAGTTCTGGTCTGAAACACAGTCTGAATCTGTCTGTAAGACTCAAAACAACATACACTGTTGAAAAGTGAACAATATTCGTTATATGCTGCCTGCCATATTGCATACCAGTTTTCACTTCAGTTAGTAAGAAGGCCTAAATAATCTGTTTCCATTATTGCACTAATGAAAACAGTGTTACGGCAACTGTTAAAATGAATGCAAAAGTTAGTAACAAATTTATAAATTTATTACAAATTCTAGAAACATTGTGTGACTGTTATAGGAGAACAACACCATTCTTCAAAGTTCTGCACAAAATAAAGTGGCTTTTAAATTTTTTGTATCTTGCATCATATTCATGCCATGTAGATACACAGTAGGCCTACTTCTAGCAAAAAACAACTTTTATTTACATGTTTTGGTTTAATATTGACTTGTTTGATAATTTTTCTACGTAAAAATTAGTTTCTTTAAATCAGAGTTATTTTTATAATTATCAGTCTCTGATGTAGGTTTTTCACATTTAAAGATTAATGTCTGATTTGGATCTTACACACACAAAATGAATCTCAAATGATGAGGTCATTTATTTGCAGCACAGATGTAGCTACTACTCCTGTATCATATTTTTGAGATCTGCTTTCTCACCTAAATTCTATACTGTTTTATGCAGCAGCTACATAATATACATATCAGATGGAACAATAAAAGAACAGAAAAAGATGAATTAGTTTTGAAATGGTCTGCTAATGTTCAAGAGAATATAAGACAATAAAACTTCTTTATTTAGCCAGTTTACAAATGCCTCAACAAAAGTTTCTCTGTCAATCATATTCTGCTTTTCTTTTATACTAAGATATCATTGAAAATGTTTCCTCATGTGCATAATAAGATTGTGCTTGTGCCGTGCTTTCTTGTGGCATACAGTGCACTCAAATTGGGGTTCCACTCCACATTCAAAGCGCTGATGGCGCCGCAGATTATCTTGACGTGTGTACGTATTGCAGCAACGGTTACACATGAAAGATCCTCTCCTATGTATCCCCTGCATCCGATGACGTTGGCCATAAAACTGTTGGTATGACCTTTCATGTTTATGTGGCAGCATGGTGTCCCAGCCTGAAAGAAAAATGTAACGATTTTGGAAATGAAACAATCAATGTGAATTTAAAAATTAATAATAATGGAAATGTATACAAATAATTCATGTCAAAAACATGTTAATACTTTCTTTCTTGTAGAAATACATTCTTGAAGGCAGTATCAGTGAGAGTGTTGCAACCAATATTAAGTTTATATACCTGTATGATTTAAGAGTCCAGTTTTGTACAAAGGCTACTTCTTACCTTGTTCTGCATTGGGACGGGAGTAAAATGTTCAAATAAATATTTTAAAAATTTAAAACTATATATAAAAGAATGGAAACTCCAGGTAGAAATACCAACAATGTAGGAAAAGACAGATTACTACTTACCATAAAGAAGACATATTAAGTTGCAGACAGGCACAAGTAAATGACACATAAAAATTCTGGCCACAGCCTTTGTCAGCAAAAGAAAGACACACACTATTTATACACACAAGCAAGCACACCTCATGCACACACAACTGCCAACTCCAGCATCTCGGGCTTGCTTGTGTGTATGAATGGTGTGTGTGTGTCTCTTTTATTGATGAAGGCTGCGGCTGAAAGATTTGCTAAGTGTCTTTTGATTGTGCCTGTCTGCAACTTAAAGTGTCTTCTTTACGGTAAGTAGCAATCAAACTTTTCCTACTTTTGCTTTCTGTCAACTAGTCATCTCAAGGAAGCAGTTAACATACTTGGTATGTGATACAGGCTATTAGCAGTAGACTCTTTGAACTTAAACTCTGTGTATTTTCTATGAACCCAGAATGTTTGGATATGACTTATTTCATATTATATGTATGAGGAAATGAATATTAATGATTTTCATATTAAAATGAAAGAAACTCATTCTAAGTTGTTAAAAATGTAAAGGTCATATGACATTGCTGGTGGGAATATTCTTCCAGGTTCAGCTACCTACAATGGAGATATTTCCTTTGTACACAACCATTTCTTTATAATTTTCTTTTGTTTCAGAACTACTAGTGATACATAGTAAGTGCCTTCTGTGATGAGGGTGTGCAGAGTGTAGTCAGTAGTGTCATGTTTGTACAGTTTTGATGATGAAAGAGGTGTAGGATGGTGAAACTTAATGCCAGCACATGACACACTACTCCTGAATAATACCACATTGGAGGGGGCTTCATGTTTAATATCTCAGTCCAATGGCAGGATAACTATCAACAATGCCACATATCCAGATTAATTGAGACACTGTTAAGGAGTTAAAAATTTACTACAGGACACGGGTGCAAACTCTGATGGTTAAGATCTTCATGCCACATCACCTCCAAATACCACTTGTGAACATTTTTTCAGCACCGGGATTTGAAGTGGCTACCACCATGAGTTGTATACAAGTATGAAAGCATGAGTTAGTGGCTTTGACTATGCTGAACTCTAAACTCTTGATCAGCAAAGATAAGGGTTGCTGTTACTAAACCAGAAGCAACAGTACTCAAATCTCAATGACTTCTTCTTCTTTTTTGTCTGAATATCTCCTTTACCATTTCCAATTCATTGTGTCCCTTTCCCTATCATAGAAGGTATAATTATCAGTGTTTTGGAACCTAACCCTTCTGTATGTCTGTCACTGCTCTGGTTGTTCCTTTCCTGTCTCAAACTATATCACCTATAATTTGAAGAAATTTTTTTATCTCTTTCCTGGCATTATACCGATATATTTGGTATTGTTTATTTAGTTATTGCTTAACATCTGAATGATACTCAACCATATTGACATCCATCCAAAGTAGGTGAAGGTTTATATTCTCCTTCTTCATTTTCAAGTTACAAAATGAGTGACTGAATTTTTTTTCTCTTGGAAATGCTTCATATAATGGAGTTAAACAAACTACAGCCACAGATAAAAATATACAAAAAATCACAATATTCATTTATTCTATCAATATTTGGGCCACAACACCTTCCCTTACTTATAACTACCATAAGAAGACTTACATGGACTATATTACAAATAGTGAAAACCGTAACACCATGGATGGAGATATATAAACAAAGATAATGTGACTTACCAAACGGAAGCGCTGGCAGGTCGATAGACACATAAACAAACACAAACGTACACACAAAATTCTAGCTTTCGCAATCAACGGTTGCTTCGTTAGGAAAGAGGGAAGGAGAGGGAAAGACAAAAGGATGTGGGTTTTAAGGGAGAGGGTAAGGAGTCATTCCAATCCCGGGGGCGGAAAGACTTACCTTGGGCGAAAAAAGGATAGGTATACACTCGCACACACACACATATCCATCCGCACATACACAGACACGAGCAGACATTTGTAAAGGCCTTTACAAATGTCTGCTCGTGTCTGTGTATGTGCAGAAGGCTATGTGTGTGTGTGTGTGCGAGTGTATATCCGTCCTTTTTTCCCCCTAAGGTAAGTCTTTCCGCTCCCGGGATTGGAATGACTCCTTACCCTCTCCCTTAAAACCCACATCCTTTCGTCTTTCCCTCTCCTTCCCTCTTTCCTGATGAGGCAACAGTTTGTTGCGAAAGCTTGAATTCTGTGTGTATGTTTGTGTGTCTGTCGACCTGCCAGCACTTTCATTTGGTAAGTCACATCATCTTTGATTTTTATATATATAAATATACACTCCTGGAAATGGAAAAAAGAACACATTGACACCGGTGTGTCAGACCCACCATACTTCCTCCGGACACTGCGAGAGGGCTGTACAAGCAATGATCACACGCACGGCACAGCGGACACACCAGGAACCGCGGTGTTGGCCGTCGAATGGCGCTAGCTGCGCAGCATTTGTGCACCGCTGCCGTCAGTGTCAGCCAGTTTGCCGTGGCATACGGAGCTCCATCGCAGTCTTTAACACTGGTAGCATGCCGCGACAGCGTGGACGTGAACCGTATGTGCAGTTGACGGACTTTGAGCGAGGTCGTATAGTGGGCATGCGGGAGGCCGGGTGGACGTACCGCCGAATTGCTCAACACGTGGGGCGTGAGGTCTCCACAGTACATCGATGTTGTCGCCAGTGGTCGGCGGAAGGTGCACGTGCCCGTCGACCTGGGACCGGACCGCAGCGACGCACGGATGCACGCCAAGACCGTAGGATCCTACGCAGTGCCGTAGGGGACCGCACCGCCACTTCCCAGCAAATTAGGGACACTGTTGCTCCTGGGGTATCGGCGAGGACCATTCGCAACCGTCTCCATGAAGCTGGGCTACGGTCCCGCACACCGTTAGGCCGTCTTCCGCTCACGCCCCAACATCGTGCAGCCCGCCTCCAGTGGTGTCGCGACAGGCGTGAATGGAGGGACGAATGGAGACGTGTCGTCTTCAGCGATGAGAGTCGCTTCTGCCTTGGTGCCAATGATGGTCGTATGCGTGTTTGGCGCCGTGCAGGTGAGCGCCACAATCAGGACTGCATACGACCGAGGCACACAGGGCCAACACCCGGCATCATGGTGTGGGGAGCGATCTCCTACACTGGCCGTACACCACTGGTGATCGTCGAGGGGACACTGAATAGTGCACTGTACATCCAAACCGTCATCGAAACCATCGTTCTACCATTCCTAGACTGGCAAGGGAACTTGCTGTTCCAACAGGACAATGCACGTCCGCATGTATCCCGTGCCACCCAACGTGCTATAGAAGGTGTAAGTCAACTACCTTGGCCAGCAAGATCTCCGGATCTGTCCCCCATTGAGCATGTTTGGGACTGGATGAAGCGTCGTCTCACGCGGTCTGCACGTCCAGCACGAACGCTGGTCCAACTGAGGCGCCAGGTGGAAATGGCATGGCAAGCCGTTCCACAGGACTACATCCAGCATCTCTACGATCGTCTCCATGGGAGAATAGCAGCCTGCATTGCTGCGAAAGGTGGATGTACACCGTACTAGTGCCGACATTGTGCATGCTCTGTTGCCTGTGTCTATGTGCCTGTGGTTCTGTCAGTGTGATCATGTGATGTATCTGACCCCAGGAATGTGTCAATAAAGTTTCCCCTTCCTGGGACAATGAATTCACGGTGTTCTTATTTCAATTTCCAGGAGTGTATATGCACGATCACCACTAGTTTGTATTTGTCAGAGAAAAAGAGAATAAATAAACTGCAGGCACCTAAATTAAACTGTGGCAGCAATGGTTGGGTGAGGAAAGGAAAGAGTAATGCAGTATAAGAGAATATGGGGAAGGGGATGGGAAGAGAAAGATGCTACAATTGACTCAGTAATGAAAAGAGATAAATTTGTAGGGGAAAGAAGAAGTGAGCCTCTGACATGGAGAAATGGATATACATTATGGAGCTGGCAGACAGATAATCAACTGTGCAGGGGGTGCAGGGTAGCTTGTTCCAAAGATGGACATCATCAGCAGAGATGAATTTTAAAAATGTTTTTGTTTTATGGATGAGCACAACTAGGATACTAGATGACCAAGATCTTGGGCAGCAATCATGACAGTATGATAGCTACTTGATACTGATAGGAGGTATTAAGAAGTTGATGAAGTAGACATGGTGAATGATAGTCATTTTACTTGTCTGACTGTAACCATCTTACGTGGGCATACAAGATACAAGATACTAATATAGTCAACAAGGCAGGTGTACTGTACACATGTTAGCTAGTTCTATCTGTCTAGGATTTTTTACTACTTGTGTCATGTTGGGTTACATAACACTGAATGATGATTGATTAAATAGGTATAATGCTTCACAGCATAAGCAGATAATAAGAAAGTGTACACTCCATTTTGCATGAATAATTTACTACGGAGAAGCTTTGGGGGTGCAGTATTGTTAAACATTAACAAAATGCAAATATTAATTTCTGTGATACTTTCGGACTGCTTTTAATTATGTGAGGTGTGTCTCATTGATTAGCTGGCAGAGTAGCTCAGCATGTCCAGCCACCCTCTATAGCAAAAATTGGAGCAAAATTTTCAGCACAGGAATTTAAGAGATGTCTTGTGACATCTGCACGCAAATGCAGGAAGAAAAAAAAAAGGGGGGGGGGGGGGACGACATGGTTATGTGCCAGGCTACAGATACAAAGGTCTTTGGTTAAATCTCCCATCACTCCTGAGACATTTGGTTGTCATGTCACTTCTTCTGGCCATACTTGTTAACATAAAAATGCCAAGTTGCAACATGGTTTGGAATCAATATTAAACTGCAGGCTGGTGTTAGGTCTATATTAAAAAGTATCAGACTCATTTTGTGAACTGATCTGTCTCTTCAGATGGGATATGTTCTATAACTTTATACCATCAATAAAACAGCAATCAAAGTAATAGGTGTAAGCAGGTTCTGTGTACCAAAAAACTGAAGTTCACTGCACCTGTATTTTTATGGGTGCAAAAGAGATTCATTATCTTATGGGGTACAACAATAACCAGTAAACATATCCAAGTTTTCTAACGGAACTGGGATAGAAAATATGTGAGAAATTGCATAGATTGCAAGAGAAAGGGAGGGATACTGTATCAGAACAACGTGCGTCTACCCCACTCAAGTTATCCGTTAATTGAAAGCTGAGCAAGTTGAAGTGTGAACTGTTGGAACATCTCTGTAAACATATTCTGCAAACTACTATTGAGTACTTGGCAGAAGATTCTTCACATTATACTACATATTAGGGTTTCTGGTCTCTTTCCATTCACATACAGAGCACAGGAGGGATGACTGTTTAAATGTGTGCTGCAATTGGCTAATCTTGTATTTGCAGTCCCTTTGGAAGCAATATATATGGGGCTGTAATATACTTCTAGATTTTTCACTTAATATTGTTTCTTGCACTTCAAAAGTAGGCTTTTGCAGGACACTGTAATCATAAAATACAACATTTCTGTGTTTTGTGAAGTGCATAATTTTACATTTCCATACATTTGAAACAAGTTGCCAATCTTTGGAATACTTTCAAACCCTGTCAAGATCTGACTGAATATTTGTGCAACTACTTTCAGATATAACTTCATTACAGATACCTGAATCAACTGAGAAAAGTATGAAGTTACAATTAATATTGGCAGCCACATCATCAACATACCACACGGCACATATTCCTATGGCATTCCAGAAGTTATTTCTATATCTGACAGTGGCTCTCCATCCAAGATAATATGCTTAGTCTTTACCACCAACAAATCATCAATTGTCATATGTATACCATGTATGATCATACTTTCTTATTGCAAGGGAGGCTAATGCAACATCTGAAGACATGAGCACATGCTTCAGGCAAATGAATTATTAATATTTGATAAGACACAGTAACACAAGTCAGTTCTTCTCCTAAAACTCGGCAAAAGTAATATTTGGTGCAGCTTGCTCAGCCAGTCTGATTGACATTTAAATTCTTTTAAATTTTATTTTTCATTTTAATAATCTCCTGCAATGTTCAAGTACAACTGATTGTGGCCTGCATGCCGAGTAGGATTGTCACATCAGTGAAGGCTGTTTGTTCCTGTTTAAGTTAATGTGCTGACAATATGCCCACTATGAGCTCACTGTGGGTAGCCAACAGGTGCAGTAGAACAGAAATCACATGCTGACTGATGGCCACTGACTGGAGCATTGGTTTCATGCTGGACGCTCTCTTTGGTCACAGCTTTCAACTAGCAATGATGTGATCCGTTTCCTACTCCTTTTTTCTCAGAGTGTTCTGACACTGAAATTAACATCATATTATGACTGCCATGACTGGCTAACAGCTTCACAAACCACCCTGAGTGAGCTCACTTGTATTCTGAAACAGGAAAAAAGAAAACTTCCTTTTTCTTAATGAAAGCCCATGCCTTATATTTCGATGGCTCATAAAGTATGGCCACATCTTGTCTATCCTGACCAGGGCACACCTGTGGCTGTATAAGTAAAACGATGAAATACAAGAAGCAGACAATTATAATTGGTCTTTAAATATGTCTGCTTGTGTCTGTATATGTGTGGATGGATATGTGCGTGTGTGCAAGTGTATACCTGTCCTTTTTTCCCCCTAAGGTAAGTCTTTCCACTCCCGGGATTGGAATGACTCCTTACCCTCTCCCTTAAAACCCACATCCTTTCGTCTTTCCCTCACCTTCCCCTCTTTCCTGATGAGGCAACAGTTTGTTGCAAAAGCTTGAATTTTGTGTGTGTGTTTGTGTTTGTTTGTGTGTCTATCGACCTGCCAGCGCTTTCGTTCGGTAAGTCACATCATCTTTGTTTTTAGATATAATTTTATGTCCTTTATATAAATCACAGCCTTAAATGGAAGCTTAGTGCAGCTACATTAAATTGCACATACTATCTACCTACTGTATGTGATTTGGAAATGAAAGAACAAATTCTGTATATTTCCATTCATTAATAAGTTAGAGTGTCATTTTTAGGGGGAAAAACTTCCAGGGACAGTATTTTCATGACATAAAAACATGTGAATCTGATGTTAGTTTTAGAAAATACTAGCATTCTAATAGAACAATATTTCACTACCTTAGGTGATTTCATTGTACTTTATTTAAATAAAATGTACATCCTTGACTTCTTCCTCCATCCCAGAAGACCTTCACCACAAGACTGCCACAAGATTGATACAATGTAACTGCTAGAATGTAATGTATTTACTGAGACTATATTTTTAAAAATCAAATCTGATGTAGTCACAATAATGTCAGGAAATTTCTGGGATCTTATTTTATGTCAGACCTCAGATGTGGTCTGTAAATAAAACTAAATGGATATCAGTTGTAAGTGGTAGATCAATAATGTAAAACAGACACAGATATGTCCCAATATTAAACCTTCTCTGACTCTTTGCAATGTCCAGTCACTGGAGCAATTTCTTGTATTTTATGTTAAAATTACTCTTATAGCTTCACACTTCTACTATATGCTTAATCAATGAGCATCAGTGTCTCTGACACCAAACCTCTTTAGATTACAAGCAACTGGAGGTTTTCTCAGGTCATAAGAAATATATAAAAAGGAGTATGACCAACAGTAACTCAACAAAGTTTAATGAAGCCCTCACACTCATTTTTATGAACTATTTCTTAACATTGTCACAGACAAGCCTCTTCTAATATTTGATCTTAGTCAGTACTTGAAATGTGCCAGATCTCACCAGAAATGCCCTATTCCTGGAATCGTCATGAGTCAGGCTTCTCCAGAAGCAGTACACTTTCCACAAGTGCATTATTCTGAAAATGCTCTTAAATCTGCCTCATATAAAACTGTTCACTGATCGATAACAAATTAGTGCTGGGAGTTACTGCCAATTGCTGTATAATGAATTGTCTACAGGCTGAAAAATCTACTTTGGTTACCAAAGTACATCATGTTAATACAACTGAATTTTAAATCACTACTATGAGCACTGTAATATCCTTCCATTATTTCTAAAAAAAAGTATAAACCATTTGTTATAAAATTTCATGTCCAGCAAACTTATTTAAATATTTGCACACTGTTGTAATAGCAACATAAATTACATTAACATTAGCATGTGAATGGCCCCACAGTGATAACACCAAATCACATTGGCATCCGCAATGTCAACTCATATGATTACCTACATGTTGTGTGACTTTTAGGCTCTTGTATTAGGAAAACATGGAACATATAATATACAGAAATGTTAAACTGTTTACTTTTGGTACTTACTCCACTTGTATGTTCAATACTTTCCATCAATTCACAGGAAATAACAGAAGATTTTTTAAAATGTGTTTATCTGTGAAACTTCAATTCAAATCTGTATTCTGATACAGTAGTAAATGAAGCAAACAGCACATGTGAAACTGGAAATTTTAAAAGTGTAGTAAAAAATCATATATAGAAAGCAACAAACCATATTCAATATTTACATATTAAAGGTTGTCTCAGAATTCAAAGTATTTCAGTATATCACAATCCTAACTGATTATATATGCGAAAACTCAGAAAATATCAATGAAATACGTAAACAATAGTAACATGGAGCACAGTTTTCTCAGGTGTCATACTCTTCCTCGCTTATGTTTTGTCTGCTTATGCAGTATTCTGAGTGAATGTTCACATATCTTGCACATTTCTATTTCCAGACTCTCTCCTTTAGTAATAAGTGAAGGAACTGTCACTTTCTGAGATAAGAGATTCACAACCGCACAGCCTACATCAATATTTTACATTTTAGCCCACAGTTTTATTCCCCCTGTTTATCACAGAGTGGAGCTACATTTATAGTTATCTTGTATGTACGTGCATGGTACATTACTGCAATAAATGCTCACATATTAGTGATAAAGAATTTTGAAGAGATATAGTGGAAATTTTCATATCAAATGGAAAACAAAGATAGCTGCCATGGGACATATTGGAAAGAACATTCATATTAGTGGCAAATATATAGATATGTGTGAATGCAATTAAATCATCACATAACTGATTATTATTTACAGTTACACTTGAGTGTAGTACATCACAACTGTGGTTGTAGTGTAAGTAATAGATTTCCAACAGTTGCTGCATTTCTTGATAGACATTATGTCTGCTGTTATGAAATAATCTTGAATGAAATTTAGGCTGATTCCAAGGCTCTGGAAAAAAAGTGGATTGTTGGAAAGATAAACTTTTACACAGTAGAAAAAGTCAATAATTTGTTACCACCTCAAAGAAACGACTTCCATTGTCTGGAAGTAACTCATCTCTCATCCCTTGAAATATGAATACACACATCTAAAATGAGTATACCTACCTTTGAGCCTCCATCATACGAAGTTTCCTTCCATCCATACATGTATTTCAACCCGCAGACAAAAACACACTAAAATATTTAGTTATTCTTGAACAAAATATGGCTGAGAAAAATGTTTCAACCTCAAGCTGCTTTAGTGATCATTTTATTTATTTACTTATTTATGTATTTATTGCTTATTTAGCCCTCTCTTACATCTGACCAGGAATAACACATACAAGCAACTGTTACATAGCAATCACAATAATAATAAATTACATTATTAATAAAAATAATAATTGCCAATAAGCAATAATAATAGTAACACAAATGATATGATAACATAACAAAGGAATTAAGAATGATATAAAATAGTTACAACATAACAAACTCAATAATAATAATTCTCAATATTAACAAAAAGAAATGATTTGCAATAATAAAAATAGTAACACTAACAATAATAATAAAATAATGGTGGCATTAAGAATGATATTAATTACTTTAGCATTTTTAAGACCTTGTTTGGTACTAGAAGAAGTGGAAGAGAGATGAAGAATGAGAAGACTGGAATAAAAGTGACAATGGCTACTAGGAAAGAAGAGTATTTCAACAGAGAATTCAAAAGACAAGGAAAGGAAAGTGGTGGGGGAGGGAGGGTTGATGACTGTGAGCTATGAGAACAGACAGCTATTGTGATGGAAGGACTTTAATTTCTCTAATATTTTGAGGAAGATTTTTCAAACTCAATTTCCTGATACAGAAAATGATTTAGAGAACATGGCAGTGTTGTGTAGTGGTACAGAGAGGACTTTACTTTGTTGAGAAATAGTATTTCTCCTGTGTTGCTCAGATAATAGAGTAAGGCTTGAAGATAAGTAGGAAGAAAGGCAATGATTGAGTACATGATACAGCAAACACAGACTATGATAATCTTTATGCCTATCAGCATGTAGCCATGGTAGGGGTTCATAGGCAGGATGATACTATTGAAATTCGTACATCACAAATGTATCATACATAAGCATTCATCACCAGTTCCAGGTGGCGTGAGCTCTCTCATAAGTCCTTGGAGAATAGGATCACCAAAATAAAATATGGGGGATATTAATGACTCTACGAGTTTCTTTTTATGCTCGAGAGGAAATACTTTTTTATATTTCTGCAATGAATAAAGTGATGATAACACCTTACAGATTGGAGTTGTATGTTCAGTTCAGTCTAATTGATAGTCCAAAATTATCTTCAAATTCTTTGCAGAGGAAGAAAAGGTGATTTTTGGGCTGTTTAGGGTTAAGGGTGGAAGAGATTATCTGAATTGAGAAGTAATAAGTCTTTTGCAAGTGGCTAAGATTGCTTGTGTTTTAGATGGGTTAAGTTTCAAAACTATATTCTGTGCCCACTCTGATAAAAATAGCTGTGCACGGATATCTTGGGTTTGCACTTAGGTATATGATTCACAACCCTAGAGTGCGGATTCAAAGCTAGAGAGCTGTTCAGCTTTGAGTGGATTGTATATTACACACACAAGACACTTTCTGTTGAGAGGTTTAATTTCAATGAACATACATTTAAGCTGTTTGCACTCAGTTTTGGGTATGAGCACAACATTGGGGATTAAGTTTGCATGTGTGTAAGCAGCCAAACCGTACCCTCTTCTGTTATATCTGTTATGTCTCAGAAGCACATAGCCATCAAGACTCAGCTTAAGCCACATCTCCAACAGTTGTATCACATAAAAGCTGAGGTCCTGAATATGCATCTGAACTCCATCTAATGGGTTGGTAATGAGTCCACATTTCCAAGCATGAATTGTGGAATCCAGTTGTTGCCAATCACGGCACTGAGCCCTGGCACAGCCAGCCTTGTGGTATGTGAGTGGCTTGGGAGGGAAGGGGAGGGGGAGGGGCCCTAAGAGAAGTAGGGGGTTGGAGAAGGTGAGGAGTTCAAAGTCGGTTGCACTTCCCTAGCACAAAGCACAGGGATCAGTGCAAATACAGAGTAGTGGGAAGCAGAGAGTATTCGTTGCGAGGGGACATGACTGAGAATAGTGACAACTGTAAAAACAATTTACTTTCTGCATTACAGAATGAAAAGTAGTCAGTGTACTGCACAGTTCAGGATGGGAGGAAAGAAACAAATGATTTACAAAGCTGATGCCACCAGCAAAGAAAAATATGTTCAATAACTAAAAGATTAATGTAGAAAGATAACAATTAAATTAGAAATTACCAAAGTAGTGGTGACTGCAATTTTGTTCTTGGCCGTTTAAACCAAGAAGGCGAGTGAGTAATTTAACCAGGAAAAGAGTAATAATTATAGTGCTATTATTACATGCGAGATAGAGAATTCTCAAGCAGGTAGTGTTAACAGTAAACAAAATTAAGGAGTACTACAGTTAAGGCTAATACAATATGAATAAGTGAAGGCACTAATACAAGAATAATTACAAAGTTACAATTATGAGAATAATAGGTGAAGACACAGATATAAAAATAGTCCTAAAGTAGATATAATTAGGAGATGGTATTTAGAGTACAAGGGATGTTACACTAGATTAGTACTAAACTTTTAAGTTTTCACTTTGGCTCAAGTAGTTTCACTCAACATTATTCAGTTGTGTCATGTTTGTAACTGCTTTCTTTCCAGCTGTGGTCTTGATAATTACTCTGCCAGCGTAAATCCACATATTCTGAAGGCCGAAATGGGAAATGGCATTGTTCAAAATCTTTAGACGTTCCTGTGTAAGATTTTACCTTATTGTAAGTCCTGTCCTTGCTAATTTTTCTTGTGGCTAAAGATCTCTGCCATTTTTTGATATGAGATAAATTTCACAATTATTGGACAAAGCTTCGTAGCACCCGATAATCTTCGTTCCAGCCAATGGCCCCTGTCAACATCCACCTTACTGACTTCAATGCCTGATTTCCCATGTGCAACCTATATAAGCAGGCTGTCTGTGTCTTTCACCTCTTTTCCTGCTATGCCAAAAAGCAGCAGACTATTACACATTTGTCACTGTTCTAAGTTGTCATTCACAGCTGACAGTGATCATAGTGTATGCAGTTTGCTTAGTGAATGTGTTGCACCTTCTAAGCATTCTGCCAATAAAATTCAGTCTCTGGTTCATGTTCCCTATAACACTTTCCATATCATTATACGAATTTGCATTGTTCCTAACTATGGTCCTTAGATATTTGATCAAATCAACAACATCTGCATTTGTGGAATTATTCTTCTAATAGAAATTAAACAGAATTATTTTAGTATTCATGTGGGGGAATGCACATTTCTTATTATTGGGTAAGCTGACACCTTTTGCACCATTCACAAATCTTGTTTACATATTTCTTTAATTTGGTTTGGACTTTGGCTGGGTTCATTAGATGGTAAGCAATGGTCTCATAAGGAAATACTCTAAAAAGGGTGCTCTTATTGTCTCCTAAACCATTTACATATATCATGAACCTCAAAGGCCCTTGAGATGCCAGATATAACTTTGATTTCATGAGATGAGTCATCATCAGCTACCATGCAAGCTGACCTTTCTGACAGAAAATCACATAATTAGTCATGTTAGTGAGCCTGCATTCCATAGGAATGCTATCTGATTTGAAGTCATTTTCAAGGAATCTGGAAATCTATGAATCTGGAATTAACTTGATTCCTCTGTCGATAACATTCATTACTTCATGTAGACAGAAAGCTAATTGTGCCTCAAATGAAGAATGTTTTCTAAGTCCATGGTGTTTATGGCTCACCAGACCATTTTCTTCAAGGCATAATATTAAGTTTGAACACAATATGTACCACACATCCTTTGAGAGTCTGTCAGAAAGTAAAACCTGTTATTTTTTTAAATTTTTATTTTACAAAAAAAGTAAATGCCATATACAGAGGATAACAGCTGTGGCTTTCATGATTAATTTGTCACTTTTCAATACATCAACACCTTTGTTCACTGATTTTTCCACAGTGAAATAAGGGCAGAAAAAAAACAAGATCCTGCTTCCTCAGTCACTGGTGCACAGAATTTTTCAGGGTCACCACATCTACATAGCGTTGCTCCCAGAGAGCTTCATTGAGTGGTCCCGATAGATGGAAGAGTGATGGTGCAATAGATTGGAAGCAATATCGTTTTCCTTGTCTCTATATTCTGGTCAGTCAACACTTTCAGTCCACAAATCTTAGAGTAAACCAGTTTTTCAATAATGGCTACGACACTGCCTTTACTGATGGATGACTAGCAACACAATTAATTTGTTGAAATTTCACGGTCATCATGAATGATTAGATCAACATGGTAGATGAAACTTCCAGGCAGATTAAAACTGTGTGCCACACCGAGACTCAAACTTGAGACCTTTGCCTTTTGCCAGGAAGTTTCATATCAACGACAATCCGATGCAGAGTGAATATCTCATTCTGGAAACATGATAGATGTTGTGCAAAGCCATTACATTTGCTGGCCAGCTGCTCCACATCGCATCAGCAACCTTGTTTGCTTTTCAGCTTCTCTACAATGGTGAATCCAATGTCTAATGATGCTGATGCTCACTGTAGAATTTCAATACACCTTCTTCAGCCTTTCACAAATGTGACTGGGCATTTCATGTCCTGCAGCAAGGACACAGAACCCTGTCTTTTACAAATATCAATATTAGCCATTTTTAAACTTAAAAAGTGATGGCATTTGTTGATGTAGGATGCTGTTACCGAATGGGCTGTAGACAAAGGTTTTCAGAAGGGCACCAAATTCAAGATTATTACATTACCAGCCCACTGAAGGTGAAAAACAATAGGAGTAATACTCTCCGACTGTTCCTTGGCTTACTAACTGATGTTAAAGAGGTGGGCATATAATACTGCAGACTGCTTCTACTTCCTTTTTTGTGTGTAGGTAAGAACTGTGCAATTTTAACACCTTGATGTATTGTTACATAATATTAAAACCATTTTTGGAAATAAACCTAAATGGTATACAAGCTTATCAATAAAAGATTTCTTTATAAAGTGATATGAGTTACTTGATACAGCAATCATGTTATCAAGCTGAAAATGCATCCAGCTACTTTGGTCTCATCAGAGCAACATTGTGCTCATCAGACTACTGATTGTCTCTTTTCCACAGACTCACTCTCAATCTGAATTACAGTGATGGCAGAGTAAGTGTAAGATATATTACACATATAGTAAGCAAATTTCACAATATTAATTTAGGAGTAACGGCAACCATCTACCGAATAGCAGAAGCTTTAGTCATTGATGGGCACACGCAAAAGAAACATAACTTGCTAGCTTACAGGATGACTCTTTTGATGAGTTAGAGTGACACACACACACACACACACACACACACACACCTCTGTGCCCATACATTCTGCTGGCTGCACATAAACAATGCCAGAATTGCATTTCAGCAAATGGACTAGAGTTGGGTGGGAGTTGTGCAGGTTGGAATGGGTAGAGATTGAGAGAGGCAAGTGGCAGGACAAGGGATTGGGGATGGGTACCTAGTGGCTCTGTGGGAGGCAGAAGGTTTTCTGGCTGGGGTTACAGTAGAGAGGGGTGGCAGGTGCAGAGACTAAGCATGTGATATGTGAGTACTGGAGCCAGTGAGGTGCAGCATGTGATGAAGGCGATACGGAGGTGTGGACTGGGAGGTGGTGATGGGGCAAAGGAAAGGGAAACTGTTGGGCAGAGGGTATAGGAACCACAGGTTACTGAAAACTGAGGTCAGGAGGGTTATGAGAGCAAAGAATGTGTTGCAAGGATAACTCCCATCTGTGTAGTTCAGAAAAGCTGGTGCTGAGGGGAATGATTCACATGGCCCAGGTTGTGAAGCAACCTTTGAACTTGAGCATGTTGTGTTCAGCTGTGTGTTGTTTCATGGGGTGGGCAACTTTGTTTGTGACTACAGTTTAGTGATGGCTATTCACTCTGGTGGATCACTGGTTGATTGTCATACTGACATACGAAGCTGTGCAGTGATTGCAGCAGAGTTGGTATATGACATGACTGCTTTCAAAGGTGGCCCAGCCTCTGATGGGATCATATAAACCAGTAACGGGACTGTAGCAGGAAGGACTGGGCAAATCTTGCACCTGGGTATTCCACAGGGATATGAGTATATTGGCAAGGAGTTGGTAGTGGGACTGGCATATGGATGGACCAGGATGTTGTGTTGGTTAGATAGGTGACTGAACACTATTTTAGGTGGGTGGGAAGGATCTTGGTGAGGATAACCATCATTTATGGTCATGATGATATCCTGCCAAAGGATATGGTTCAGTTGTTCCAGTTCAGGATGGTGGTGGTGGCAGGCAGTAATTTTTAGCTGAATCTGGGGGAGGGGGGGGGGAGGGGAGTTTATGGCTGTATGCAGATATGGCATCAGAAATCTGTTTCCAGACTATTTGGGGGGGGAGGTACTACCTGTCTGTAAAAGCCCTCATGAGACTTTCGGCATACTGCACAGGAGAATTCTCGTCATTGCAGATATGCATTCAATGGGTGACCATGCTGTATGTTAGCAGTTTTGTGGTGCAGAAGGGGTGACAGCTGTCGAAACACAGGTACTGTTGGTGGTAAGTGGGCTTAATTAGGACAGTGGTGGACATAGAGGCACCGGAGAGGTGGAGGTTGACACACAGGAAGTTTGCATGTTAGACTGAGGACGACCAGGTGAAATAGATGGGAGAGAAGGTGTTTGTGGAGGAATGAGGATAAGGCATTCTGACCCCCAGTCAAGATCATGAAGATATCATCAATGAACCTAAACCAGACTAGGGGTTTGGGTTTTGGAGGCTAGGAAGATTTCCAGAAAAAGTATGGCATAGAAGTGTTCCATGTGGGTGTCCTTGGCTGTGCTGTGGATTTGTTTATACACCTTCTCCTCAAAGGAGATCTTGTCAGAGGTTTGACTTGTCAAAGACCTAATCTCCTTCCTTATTCCTTCTTTGCTACAAACCCCTTCAATCAAAGCCAATCTAATTCCAACTCTGAAAAGTTGATACCATCACACACTGTGACTCCCCTATCTAACCACCCTCTGATCACCTTCCGGGAATTCTTTATCTCCAGCGTGGCCTCACCATCCTTCTCCAGGTTCCTTCCTAAGAACACTAACCTCAGAATATAAAAAACGACATCCTTTCACAGACTCAATATAGATCCTAACATGATCACCCTCCCTGTCGACAAAGGATATACTGCTGTCATGATGAATCACACTGACATGCTGCCAAGATGAATTACAGTGACAATGTGACAGAGGGCTTCTGCCAACTGTCTGACTCCTCCACCTACAGGTTCTGCCACTGTGACAACATTCCAGGAGTCTCAGCTTCTACTCTCAATGGAGACCAACAAAACAGCTCTTGTACAGTGCACCAGAGATTACAGAGGGATATGACATGTCACCGAACAGTTCCAACATCTGACTGTTCTCATGGAAGTGACAGAACACCTCAAGTACCCAATGAGACGTAAAGCATAGGAAGCCTGCCCCAACAGATGTGAACTTCACACACAATGACCAAAACAACCGGAGGAAGGCAAGGCGGCCGTAGCCCATGGATAGAATGCCTGGCATGGTGCAGATGTGAAACTGAGACTCAGATGATGGGCATGACACCAGAGGATGGCCAAGCCAGGTGCAAATGGCAGTTGAGCACCAGCATCAAGAGAGGACAACCAGACCCTGGCAGGTGCGGTCCACAGACAGGGCATCTGACGTGGCGCAGACCACAGGTGGACTGTCTCACTTGCTCCTGACCTAAAACAGAGCACCCAGCAACACCCAGGCTTAAATACTGGACCCAATCTACCTAAGGACCATTCTCAGGGAGCACCAGAAGAAGACAGAGAGTCATGCCATCGACACATTGTGCGAGAACAACGCGAACAACCAGAAGACGACTTGATTATATGACTAGGAAAGTTGTTTACCGCAGCTATTTTGAATCTATTGTACAATATGGCATCATCCTTTGGGTGAATGCCAGTACTGCATATACAATATTATTACTTCAAACAACTATTATTAGAAATATTTGTAAATTACACCTAGAAATTCACATTGACCTTTATTCAGGGACCTAAACATCTGAAATATTCTGGTATTTACATTTATGAACTGTTTATCTTTATACGTACCAATACAGAATTATTTGTAAAACAGCATTTTCTACATATGTATGATACAAGAAACAAAGATAACTTCATGTTACCATCTCATAGGTTAAAACTCTACTCCCAGACTCCTCAGTACATGGTTTTAAAAGTTTATAATAAATTAAAATCCAAACACTTCCACAGTATGGAACTAGGTTTACTGCAGAAAAAATTACACACAGTCTTTGTGCAAAACATATTATTCAGTTAGGTATTTTTAAATGATGATAAAGATTTATTTGTAGCATAATGTAATAAACTTGTAAGGATGTTTGTAAATTACTATTAATTTTAGGTTTTGTTATGATATAATGGTAATATCTCAGTTATATTATTTATACTGACAATACCCATTCAGCCTGATGGCATCAATGGATGGCATATCTGCAATGACAAGAATTTCCTTGCTCAGCATGCCAAAAGTCTCACAACAGCCTTCAGAGACATGCACTACCCAAAAAATCAACCAGTCTAGACACAGATTTCCCATGTTATATTCACACACACCCATAATCCTCTTATCATTCCCCAAATCCTCCCATCATTGCCCAGATAACCAGCTAAAAAGGAGCCCTGCCACCCCCCCCCTCCCCACCACCACACACACACATAGACAAAAATCATCCTGGACTGGAACAATTGGACCATATCCTTTGGCAGGGCATTCATTATATACCATCATGACGAGAAATGAGGGACATCCTACCCAAGTTAAATTCCCACCCGTCCTAAAGTGCTATTCTGTCACCCACTTACCTAAACAACATTGTGGTCAATCCCTATGCCACTCCCATTACTGACCCCACCCGACTCACATCCCTGCAGAAGACACAGGTACAAGACACGCCCAATCCAGGCACCCAACACTTCCTTCTACATTCCTGTCATAGGATTATCCTATCCCTTCACAGGTCACGCCACCGATGAAAGCAGTCATGTCATATACAAACTCTGCTGCAGTAACCACACAGCTTTTCATGTCAGTATGACAGCCAACCAGCTGTCCACCAGAATGAATAGCCACTGACAATCTGTGGTCAGGAACAGAGTTGACCACCAGTAGCACAACATGCAGCTGAGTGCAACATGATCATGTGCAAAGGCTGCTTCACAACCTGGGCCATTTGGATCATTCCCTTCAGCACCAGCTTCTCTGAGCTACACAGATGGGAGTTACCCTTCCAACACATCTCACACTCCCTTAATCATCCTGCCCTCAGTCTCTAGTGACCCTGTGTCTGCACACTCTCTACCTGAAAGCTTCCCCTTCTTCTGTCCTGTCACCCCCTACCAATTCACATTGGCATGTCACCTACAACATGCACTGCACCTCATCGGCTTCAGTACCTGTGCATCACATGTACAGCCTGTGTACCTACCACCCTTCCCTCTCATATTCCAAGCCAGAAAGCCTGCCATCCCCAGATCCTCTTCCCGCCTCCTGTCTCTCTCTCTCCCTCTAACCAGCCCACAAAACACACAAAATGCAAGTTTCAGTGAGCAGTGTCCTTTAGTCCCAGGCTCCTAAATATATTACAGGGATGGATGTACTCTCTCAGAGTATTGTACCCGATCAACATTTGGTGGGTTTGTCATAGTGGGGATTGGATACAGTAGCCAATTATAATTGTTCAAAATTATTGGTATGCTTATATTGGAGAGCCAAAAATGGTATCCTTGCTGGAGTACTACTCTGCAACAATATCCCAACTATATAACACTTGTTCAAATATTGCATAATAATTAACAAAGATTAACTTTGTTATCTAATTGAAGCTAAGTACTGTGGAGTGTTAAATTTGATGTTTTTCGTCAAACTTCACAATATTTTGATAGAACATCTGCTTGGCATCTCAGAAAATTATATTGACTGCTGATGGAAAATCTTCTGGAGAGTCTTGTTTATGTTATGATGAAAGACTATGTGTGTAGGTGCCAAACAGAAGTGGAACAAAGCAAAGAAAATAGCAATGAGCTGGTCTTTGGGATCGGTGCCTGCAAATGAGTGTATTATTCTTGTTTCTTAAGTCTTCCTCTAGTTTACATTTTCATTTTAATATAAACATGTTCCACCTGTGATGTTCCACTAGAAGCTGACTTCATCATCAGGAGGACACATGGCATACTGCTGAAAATCTTTAAAGATTGTATGAACTCATCCAATAGAACTCTTTTTTTTTTTCTTTGAAAAGTAATCAGTAAAGGTCAAATATCATTTATTTCTTGTATACCCTACAAGCTGCTTTAAATTTTTCAAAGACAAGTGCATAACATTAAAAGTCACAGCTACAATAAGACAACTACATAAACATTCAGGTAAAAAATCAATGCACAGATTCTAAATGAAACCTGCAATCCATTCAATGGATCAGCTGAATCATCTGAAACCATATGGGGATTTTGGATACAACTGACAACATTTTTAATGTTCATATATCTTATATAACTCTTAAAGAATTGTTTGACTACATGTACTGGATTGCATATACTGTTCTGTATGGACATGAATCATGTGTCTTCTCAGATTATGTTTGTATGTCCATTTAGCTGGACAGTAAGGACAGGTAAATGCTGGCTCTTTACCACATTCCTGGCGCTTATGCCTGCTTAAATTACCTCTATGTTTATAAACTTTGTTACATCTTGAACATCTAAAACAGCCTGACGTCACTGAAGCAATAACTGGCTGCAGGTATTGCTGGTATGCACGCAGTACTGGAACTTGGCTCTGTAGGAATCCATTACCTAACAGAAGAAAGAAAGAGGCAAATAAATTAGCATCAAAATGATTCTCAAGGAGACTTAACTTAATTCACACCATTAACTCATGTACTGTTTGTTACACATATATTTTAAGCATGAATAGAACAGAGGTTTCTTAATCAACAGGTGTGGCAGTATCTTCTATTCAGGATGAAAGTAAACAATCATATCTGTATAACATTTATGACAGTTGCTGGAAAGAGGAACAACTGGAATTGAACTAACATTACAAACACCTTTAAAATTACAGAAGGATGTTCAATTTTGAAGAATCCTTTGTTAAAAGGACAGATACACAAAGAAGTAAGAAGGATTGTTTAATGAATTGCACTGGAACCTTATTTATCCAGGCTAGGTAGGACCCATAGGTCATCCAGATTACAAAAAATATGTATAATCTAGGGGAAAAAAAACCACGAAAAAATCAGAATGACATTAGGTAGAGGCCATATGCATATACGAGGGCAGTTCAATAAGTAATGCAACACATTTTTTTTCTCGGCCAATTTTGGTTGAAAAAACCGGAAATTTCTTGTGGAATATTTTCAAACATTCCCGCTTCGTCTCGTGTAGTTTCATTGACTTCCGACAGGTGGCAGCGCTGTACGGAGCTGTTAAAATGGCGTCTGTAACGGATGTGCGTTGCAAACAACGGGCAGTGATCGAGTTTCTTTTGGCGGAAAACCAGGGCATCTCAGATATTCATAGGCGCTTGCAGAATGTCTACGGTGATCTGGCAGTGGACAAAAGCACGGTGAGTCGTTGGGCAAAGCATGTGTCATCATCGCCGCAAGGTCAAGCGAGACTGTCTGATCTCCCGTGTGCGGGCCGGCCGTGCACAGCTGTGACTCCTGCAATGGCGGAGCGTGCGAACACACTCGTTCGAGATGATCGACGGATCACCATCAAACAACTCTGTGCTCAACTTGACATCTCTGTTGGTAGTGCTGTCACAATTGTTCACCAGTTGGGATATTCAAAGGTTTGTTCCCGCTGGGTCCCTCGTTGTCTAACCGAACACCATAAAGAGCAAAGGAGAACCATCTGTGCGGAATTGCTTGCTCGTCATGTGGCTGAGGGTGACAATTTCTTGTCAAAGATTGTTACAGGCGATGAAACATGGGTTCATCACTTCGAACCTGAAACAAAACGGCAATCAATGGAGTGGCGCCACACCCACTCCCCTACCGAGAAAAAGTTTAAAGCCATACCCTCAGCCGGTAAAGTCATGGTTACAGTCTTCTGGGACGCTGAAGGGGTTACTCTGTTCGATGTCCTTCCCCATGGTCAAACGATCAACTCTGAAGTGTATTGTGCTACTCTTCAGAAATTGAAGAAACGACTTCAGCGTGTTCGTAGGCACAAAAATCTGAACGAACTTCTTCTTCTTCATGACAACGCAAGACCTCACACAAGTCTTCGCACCCGAGAGGAGCTCACAAAACTTCAGTGGACTGTTCTTCCTCATGCACCCTACACCCCGATCTCGCACCGTCGGATTTCCATATGTTTGGCCCAATGAAGGACGCAATCCGTGGGAGGCACTACGCGGATGATGAAGAAGTTATTGATGCAGTACGACGTTGGCTCCGACATCGACCAGTGGAATGGTACCGTGCAGGCATACAGGCCCTCATTTCAAGGTGGCGTAAGGCCGTAGCATTGAATGGAGATTACGTTGAAAAATAGTGTTGTGTAGCTAAAAGATTGGGGAATAACCTGGTGTATTTCAATGCTAAATAAAACAACCCCTGTTTCAGAAAAAAAATGTGTTGCATTACTTATTGAACTGCCCTCGTACATTACATTTATTGTCCCATACACACACAAATTATACATTAAGTTCACATATATTCTGAGCAAATATCAAATAAGAAAATACAATGAGTTTTACACAATGAAATAAACAGTAATCTCAACAATTTCTTTTGAGGTAGGTTGCTTATGTGCAGCATGATGACACGGGCGCTTCACTAACATTACTCTGGACAAAGTTTTCATACACCTGGCATTCATAATAAACTATTATTTCGTCCAGCAGTGTTCTTGACTTCGTATGTGTCACAAGTCTTAAGAATGATTCATCAGGTAATTCATCATCACTATCGTCTGCAGATGAACAAACGGCAATAATTTCCTCATTAGAAGCTATACTGTAGCCAGCATCATCGTCATTTTGCAGCCAGTAATTAAGACCTTTATTTGAACATTCTGGAATGTTTACAAAGACTCTGACAGGTCAACATTGTTACCAGTTTCTTTATTCAATACGTAAATTGTGCCAGTCGACTCACAAATGGCTGGTCACAGATTATTTTTCTAATCTGACACTACTTAAGTTCTAAACACCAAATTAAACAATAATGTTTATTAACAATTCTTCTTTATTCATCATATGCAGTGCATAGGTTTGTATATGGGCATTACCACCTTTCTTCTCTCTGATGTCATTTTACACACATAATAAATGGGGCAATACAGTACTGTACAAGTCAATGTTAACTTGTTAACTTTACACCATGCCAGAATCTGTGAATGGCAATTGCCTGAATTTAAATTTTATTGATCGTTGTCATCAGTTGTTGCCATTATTACTTTCACAGTGTCAAATACTGTACACTTATTGAACTTTTTAAAAAGAAGAAGAAGAAGAGGAGGAGGAGGAGGAGGAGGAGAAGGAGTAAGATCTGGATCAACGAAGTAAGGAAGAAAGATTAGTCTTAATGCCCTGTCAACAATGAAGTCATTAGAACTGGAGCACAAGTTCAGATTAAGGAGGGATGGGGAAGGAAGTTGGCCATGTCCTTTCATAGGAACAATCACGGCATCTGCCTTATGCGATTTAGGAAAATCATGGAAAACCTAAATCAGGATGGCCAGAATGGGATATGAACTGTCATCCTAAAGAATGTGAGTCCAGTGCGTTAACCAGTGCACTAACTTGCTCAGTGAGAGGTGTGGATGAGAGGAAGATCCAGATTAATGAGGGGTTGAGGCAAGTTTTCAGTCCCTTCAGCAACATCACATCTCAACTGTTACTTTAATCCTGTATATTTATCCATTTCTCCTAATGCTTACATTCTTATGTAAGCTGCAACAACAAGAGATTTGATTACTGTTATACTTGCATCATACTATCACTCAGTAATTTCATTCTTTGACATATTATGCCTACTGACTCTCAATTGAAAGTAATTGAAGGTTATAGTTCTGCACTGATTAAGAATCATGAAACAGTAAACATTTCCTTCTTCATCATTAATATATCCGGCAATGTAAAACCACAAATCCCACCAAAGGGGTTGACTCTGAATATCTCATAAACCCATATCATATGATTCAGAGCCACACAATTTAAATGCTATCTACTGAAATAGGACATGCACATCAAGATGTTGAAGAAGTAGGCTGATGCCTGGGTATAAATTCAGATAAAAATTTCAACTGGAACATAAATGTTGGGTTTGCAGTTAATAAAGTCTACAGCTTTGCATTTGCAATGCAGATATTCTGAATCCTTGAAGCTACAATTGGCTTTTTTCTTTCTTTCTTTTTTTTTTTTTTTTTTTGAGAAAGTTTAAGGAATTTGTTGCACATACTGAAGATGCACAAAATAATAATGAGGAATATATATATATTGTGCACCCAAAGGAAACACATCACTATTATTTAATAGATTAAAACTACTGAAAGTGCCCTACCTATAAATCTATGTAATTATAGTCATCTTATACAGCAGACTGAAACTATTCAAAAATCATTTTTATTTACATAACACAAGAAATATAATAATTTTATGGTTCCTATCCACTGACTGAGACTTCTAATACACAAGAACAAAAATTTAAATAAAAACAAAAGCCAAAAATTCTAAATATGAAGTAAGGTTCATTTAAAATGGGACAGCTCATGAATTTTGATAGCTGTTCTTCTCATCTTTGTTCCAGTTGTTCCCATTTCAGTGGCTGGAAAGTAGTTGCTGCTTTTCTTTCTTCCAGTTGAGAATGAATATAGTTAAAATACATACTACCACAAATAAATAGCTCTGTGTCTTTTGAGGGTTCTAGGTCCCACCAATATAATGCCAAACAAAACCAGGCATCCTGAAGACTGCAAATGGACTGTTAAGTAAGAAATCTAGGTTGTAGCACAGTAGCAGTATTTTACGGGGACTGTCATTATGTCTCAAACTTTCAGATTTAATAGTTTAATTTTAGAGCATAGATCCAACGTAAAGAGGTCAATTCATTTTAAATGTAATGAAGCCCTTTCTTGTTGAATTCTATTATGCAACTGACATGTTCAGTTGAAATATATTATTGCAGTGTTATTGCTAAATGCATTCTAGAATATTTTTCAATAATTTGGATATTAATATATATCCATGGGGGGAGGGGGGGGGGGGGGGGGGTGGAAATTCAACACTGTCTACTGTAAATGATGTAGCTGAAAGGTGAACATTTGCGTTTCACATTTCTTTACTTTCACATTTCACAACCCCCCAATATTACACAGTTAATATGGTCAGTTAACTAATAGCAAATTTTGATAAGCCTCATTAATAAGTTGCAGGCAAACATCAGCATATTGCTACAATAGTTTACTGTTGAATATCTATGAGCAGTAAAAACCTAACTTCACAGTTCACAGTTCTTGCAGAATAATATGGTACGTATTGAACAGACACTGTCATTGTTTTAACACTTGGCCTATTTGTGTTACACTTATTTCTGAGTTAGGTTGATGCATTGTTGTTGACCTAATAAACACAGGTCCCTTCTCTGAAAATTGGCCATGGACTGACTGTCTTGGGACCAAAAATCGGGCCTTTATATATCATCACAATAATAAATACTGAAACTACACATTGTTTGTGGTTTAATTTACAGAAATTACAATTAAAACATAACTCATTTAATTAACTGAATATATAGAAAAATTCCTTCTTTTTAACAGTTTCTTTTCCAACAAGAGTTAGGCCACATTATTTGTTTAAATGATGAAATTAACAGATATAGTAACAAAAACAATACTTTTGACAAACCTGGTAATTATTTTGGAATTAATTAAGGGCTAGCCGTGCTAATATGTTTTCGAATAGAGCCAAATAAATACTTTAAGAATCCTAGTGATTCTTTTTCCAAATGTTTATAATTATTACAGAATTTATATTTGTTTATAAGTCAACAATTGAATCTAAGTCCCAGAACAATTACTGATTTCACCTATAACAAAAGATATTAACCAGGAATAGTCAAAATAAATTAGGAAGTTGATGGCATACACAAAACTAAGCACAAAATTAAATCTGGTGCTATATTCTTTAAAACTGAGGGCCAACCTTTCCATTTATGAAAATGCACATTACACTCACATATGGTAATAGTAATTAGTCAAAAAAGAAAAAAATGAATTTAAGGAGGCAGATAGCAAAACAAGAGAGGAAATAAAAAGATCCCAGCTTGCTTCATCACACCTTTACTAATATAATGATACAATCTGTGAAACAAGATTTCAAATCTGCCAACATATTGTACTGCACATCAGAACAAACATTTATTCTAGTGAACTTATGTACAATTTTATAATTAACTAATTATATATTTCTGCTCAAAATTTTCACTTGCCTTACAAATATGTAGAAACAATGAGACAGTTTAAGGCTACATAAAGAGCTGAACTGTACAGTCATGCATAAAATGGTGCTCAGACTATGAAAACAAAGTCACTCACTACCAGAATGTCACAGTCATGATTCGACCAAATATATACAATAGGATAAGAGATTACTGCAATCATAGCTCCACAGAGAGGACACACAAATAATGAACCTCCAGCTGACAACAGTCAGTGGTTTCTTGCTTAAAACCAAATGGCAAACTATGAGAAGACAAAAAAAAAATGCTATTTTTGTCAACAGATGAGTTTTAAGTAAACGACAGGCATTATTTAGTACTCAGTACTTTTAACTTGAAAACAGTAACCAGAAATAACTTAGTTTTATATTACTTTATTTAAAACTGATCACCGTCAGTCTTACACTTCTTGTTGTTTAGGTCTTATAGTGCACAACATTATAGGAATGCAGCCTAGATGTAAACAGGAATATGGAATGTGAATTTTTAATTGAGAAATGTCAGTGGTGAATTTCAGAAGATCTGCTCAGCTTAAACTTATGTGATATGTCCACAAAGAATCTTAAACGTAGAACAACAGTGTTTTTCATCTTGTCTGACCAAAAAACTGAATGAGCAACTGGCTATGCAACCAGTCTTTACTGTAGCTGCTGTAATCTATTTAAGGAAAAATGGCATAAACTGCTCAAAAACCTTGCATGATTTCCATATCTGTAAATATGTGTGGGCTTAGATTCAGGTGGAGCAGGGAATTAGTGAATAAGCCTTATGTAACTAAAAAATTAACATTTGGTGAAATAATAACAAAACAATTACACAAATAAAGGCAGTATATTTGAAATTGTACACATTTACGTACCTGTGATATCAAACTGGATGCTGAGTAATATTCAGTATCGAGTTTCCCCACCCTGTACATTGTAACATGCTTGGATCCTGCTTGGCATGCAACCCACAAAGTGGTCAAAACATTGCTATTCAAGCCTGCTTTACTCTTCGACAGCAGATCACCTGAGATCATCCTGTGTGTGAGGAGAATTCCTGTAACAATGTACAGTAGTTTTCAATGGTCCCAAGCATTCTCAGTTTGGTTCATGTCAGCAGATCTTGGAGGCTATTTCATTTGGTTGATTTCTCATCCTGTAGGAAGTTATTCACAAGGTGGGCATGCTGTGTGGGTGCTCCGCACTCTTGTGTGTGCAGGTGCTGAATAAACCTTCGTTAAGTGGAGTTAGTGTTCATAATTCATCTAATTACACCTTCTCCTATGTGACAATATTGAAAAATTGGACAGATGTAAACATGACACATGCTCTGAGGGTTCTGTACAAACTTAATTATGTATATATAGATAGTTCATCGAACCTGGAAATCGGGAATCTTGATGATTTTTGCTTGTTATCGACATTGATATTGGCAGGAGATCGGTCCCAGGAATGATAATTTTTTTTAAGTTTCAAGTTTAAATTTTTTGTATACTTTTGCATTCATGAGATAAAGGGGTCTTAACAGAAGGATAGATGGACAGTTGGGAATGGGGGAGGAATATGTGGGATGTATTAACTAATTAACAATTTTCATATTTTTTGCCCTGACTTGTGCTGTGATACCTTGCTTCCTGACAAATTTCATGATTCTATGTCAACGGGAAGCACCCCAGGTACCCCATATGTTTTTTATAAGTGAGTTTATATCAAAATATCCGACAAAAACAGTCAATCATTTGGCTGCTTTGAGTTAGAAACTTAAATCTTTTACACCTCCAAGGCACCATAGAGTTAGCACATGGAATAAATTTCAACTTGATATGTCCATCTGTTCCTGAGAAAAAGGGTTTTTAACAGTTGAACATACAGACAGACAGATGGAGACTCTCCCCTGATCCAAGGTTCTAGGTAACTTTTCCAAGCTCTCCCCATTTTCTAAACCTCACCATCCTTTTTTCTTCATCCCTCTACCTTTGCCTTCAACCCTTCCTCCAGAAGAAGGAGCCACTGTCCGAATGTTTGCAAATTTCCTTAACCATTACGTGTGTGTGTTCTCATGCTGCTGCATGGTGTGTGTGTGTGTGTGTGTGTGTGTGTGTGTGTGTGTGTGTGTGTGTGTGTGTGTGTGTGTGTGTGTGTGTGGTTTCCCCCCACCCCGGCCCCCCCATCCAGTTAGTTACTTACTTACTTACTTACTTATTCACTCACTGGTTATACCGGACTCGAGAGTCCATTACCGCAGCAACGTATTTTCACCACCTGTCCCTGTCTTGGGCTATTTCCTTCCATTCACCTTCAATACCTAGGTGCCCTACCAGTACTCTGAGCGCTGCCCTGCTCTCATCCATTCGAGCTATGTGACCCGCCCATCGCAGCCTACGTGATTTAATAATACTGATTATGTCAGGGCTTGAATAGAGTTCGTGAAGTTCTTTGTTATGCAGTTTTCGCCACTCTCCGCTAATGTCATCCCTTTTTTCTCTGAAAATTTTCCTCAAAATTTTGTTTTCAAATACTCGAAACAGCTTTTCATTTTGCACAGTGAGAGACCAAGTCTCACACCCATACAGCATAACTGGTAGAATAATAGTTTTGTATATTCTAATCTTTAAATTCCTACACAATATCCGTGATAAAAGTAATCTATTCAGTGAGAAGTAGCACGCATTTCCCGCCCATAATCTCTTCTTCAGTTCAGATTCAATGTCATTTCTCAAAGTGATGTCCATGCCTAGATACTTAAATGTGTTCACTTTTTCAAACTGCATGTCTCCAACTCTTAACATTTCCTGATCTACTGCTGTTGGCATTCTAGTAGTAACCAGGTATTTAGTTTTGTCTTCACTTATCCTTAGACCTACATCTTCACTAGCCTTGATTAACGCATTCGCATTTGCTGTTACAGATTCTTTCCTATTGCTAATGATGTTTAGATCGTCTGCATACCCTAATATCTTAATATTTCCATTTAACTCCACACGCTCTGAATTATCTGCTGCCATTCGTACAATATATTCTAGGACTAAATTAAAAAGTAACGGAGACAGGGCATCTCCCTGCTTAAATCCATTCTTTATTACAGATTCTTCTGACTCCAGTTTCCCCATGCGTACTCTACCTTTTGTGTTTTTCAAACTCGCTTCTCTAAGTCTAAAATACTTCTTTGGTATTCCAAGTTCCAAAAGAATTCTGTACAATTTTGATTGCAATACTGAATCATATGCTTTTGTAAAATCTATGGAAAGATTATGAACTGGTTTATTGTATTCCCATTTCTTTTCCAAAATTTGACGCAGGGTGAATATTTGGTCTATAGTTGATCTGTTCCTCCGAAAGCTGACTTGGTAATCCCCCACAATTTCATCTGCATATGGTGTAAGCCTGCTTAGCAGAATATTCGAGAAAATTTTGGAACATACTGGTAATAGTGATATCCCTCTATAATTACTACAATCCATTTTGTCGCCCTTCTTAAAAATTGGGATCAGAATCGACTCCTGCCGCTCTTCAGGGATCATCTCTGAGTTCCATACTTTAGTTATCACTTTGTGAACTACTTCCACCAATTTCTGTCCCCCATTTTTAACTAATTCTGCAGTTATGCAATCTGATCCTGGTACTTCATGGTTTTTCAATTTGTTGATTGCATCTCTTACTTCCTTTAATGTTGGCTCAGGTATCTGGGGTTCTGCTTCATGTATTTCGTACGCCTGCTCATTTCCTGCTTCCTGGTGTACATTTAATAGATGCTCAACATGCGCCCTCCATTTACTTAATATAGCACTGGGGTCTGTTAGTATTCCACCAGCATCCCCTCGAAGTGCATTTGTCCTAGCCCTGAAGCCCTTCCTATACCCATTTATGTCTAGGTAAAGTTCCCTATCCAGTTACATTGTAAAATTTTGGAACCTATGTTTAATTTGTATATCAAGACCTTTAGGGAAATTAAAAATCTCCTCTGTATGAATAAACAAGGATTCTGACAACAACAGTTTGTAAAACCCCAGAGATACCTTTGTACATCCATGAGACCCAGAAGCTAGTAGATACCAGCACCCAGATTAATGCTTGACTTGCCGAAGAAATTGAACACATTTCCTGAATTTCATCTAATAAACAAAATATGAGTATATAGATTATCAAACCAGACTTGCAATTTGATAGGAGAGTTTCTAGAAAAAAGAAGCCAGAATGTCAGTCTTAACAGAAAAAGATCTTCAGACATAAAAGTATCTTTCAGTATTCCCCAAAGGAGTGTTATAAGACCACTGCTGTTCACAATCTACATTTTAACCCAAAATTCACACACTTGGATAAACAGTAAGATTCTTTGCTTACAAACTGCACACAAATGACTTGCACAAATGTGTATTGTGCATATTTTTAGTAGAAAATGGACATCAAAGGAAGACAGTTTGACAACACTGTGATCACAGATATCATAAGTATCTTCATTCAATACTCTGTAGCTGTGCTGGCAAGTTAGTGTAGTGGCTAGAGTTTTGCATTAGAATACTTGAGTTCAACTTTGGGTATAGGTGTATTTCTTCTTTTTATTTTCTATTTCTGATCTGCCCAATAATGCTATAGTTTACACTGTTTCTTAAATGATACATGTCCTACGGCTACAGTTTTTTAGGTTGAACGTAATAATTATTGTTCAAAAATGTCAGTAATACACATGGAGAGTAGTAATCAGTTAAAAATAAATTACTTGTCATAGGGCAATAATAACTACACAACTTATCAATGTGGACACATTAAACATATATACTACATTCAGTAAAAGTGGCCAGTTGTAATATTTTGAATTTATTATTACAGACAGTATGTGTTTCACAAAACATGCATAGTCTTCAGAGCTCCCTAAATCTTCAAACATTTAGCAAGTAGCAGGATCGTGCTTCTGTGAACACTTTACAGCAAAGCTGCCTCCACAGTTACAAGAGGAGCAGGGAAGACCAATACTAGTTCTTCCACATTCATCAGTGGGGTAGAATAAATGCACTCCTTTTTGTATTCCCATGGGAAGAAATCCAGAGGCTGTAGGTCAGATTAACATGAAGGCCATAGAATATAACCTCCAAGACCAATCCACTTTCCAGGAAAGACTCTGATTAAATACCATCACACATTCCTTCCAAAGTGTGCACTATCATGTTGGAACCACAACCTCTGCTGAACATGAAGTGGAATATTTGCTAGTTCTTCAGGCAAATTTACTGTGAGAAATGCATGATACCTTCTATCAGCCAACTAATCTGACAACATGTAGGGACCCAAAATACTATACCCCAATATTCCAATTCGTATGCTGATGCTAAAGTGGTTCATGGGTGGTGTGTGGGTTAACATCACATCAATGTTGGGTGTTGTGCATAATGAAGATATGCTTAGATGTGATGCAGCTTCATCAGACCACATTAAAATTTTCTTGAACACAACATTTGCTCCCTGTTATTGTTGGAATTATTCTCAAAATTGCATCTGTAAAATGTGGTCTTCGGTTACTGGTGCTGCATTAACAAACGCTGATAGTGGTACCACTTTGCATCATGCAACTTGTCAATGACTATGTACTGTGAGACATGCAGTTGCCTTGCATCTGTACTTCACTTGGTCTCTAGGTTCTAGAGTGGTTTCTTTGTTAGCTGGAGTGTGACTAGTTCATGAACAACTTCTATTCACTGAAGCTGGAAGAAGAGAACCTGTCTCTTGAAGGAAAATTTCCAGATGACAAAACACATTGTTGTCTGAATGATGTCGACCAAGGTACCTACACAGCATATTCACAAGTATCACCTCTAGCCCTGTTATTGGATTCACCAACTGCTAAAAGCATGTCAATATTTTCTCTGTCTGTGTCTGCCATATTATTGTCCATACTGTTTTACAAGATACACAATAACAAAGTACAATATGTGTAGTGAAGAAGTAGTGTGCAACTATACACTACGTGATTTGCATGGTCACAGAGGATAAAAGAAGCAGGGATAAACCAAGAACAGTCTTTCTTTACTTTGGTGGAAGTGGTGTAACTAACAAAAAGAGAAGCAATGCTGTCAATGGACAAGAAAGCAAAGAAGGGTGTGGTGTGTGGAAGAGAACATAGTAAATGTGTAAAATCAAAATACGCCTTTAAAACATATACTGTGTTCGAACGATATGAGTTATCTCGAAGAAAAGATTTATTGACAAATAGTCAACACAGATTCACAAAATATTGTTCTTGTGAAACACGACTAGCTCTTTATTCTCACGAAGTAATGAGTGCTATTGACACAGGATGTCAAACTTATTCCATATTTTTAGATTTCCCAAAGGCTTCACCATTCCTCAAAACAGATTTCTAAGTGTGTCTATGGAGTATTGTATCAGTTGTGTGACTGGATTCGTGATATTCTGTCATAAAAGACAAAGTTCGTAGTAATTAATGGAAAATCACTGAATAAATCAGAAGTAATATCTGGCATTCCCCATGGAAGTGTTACAGGCCCTCTGCTGTTCCTGATCTACACAAATAATTCAGGAGACAATCTGAGTAGCCCTCTTAGATTGTTTGCAGATCATGCTATCATTTACCATCTAATAAAGTCATCAGGTGATCAAAACAAATTGCAAAATGATTTAGAATGATATCTGTATGGTGTGAAAAGTGGCAACAAACTCTAAATAATGAAAAGTGTAAAGTCATCCACATGAGAATCAAAAGGTATCCAATTAATTTATTTTACATGATAAATTACATGCAACTCTACAGGATGTAAATTCAACTACATACTTAGGGATTAAAATTACAAATAACTTCAACTGGAATGATCACATAGATAACATTGAAGGTCAAGGAAACCAAAGACTGGGATTTGGCGGAACACTTAGAAAATGCACCAGGACTATTAAGAAAAGAAAAAAAAAAGAGACTGCTTCCACGGTGCTTGTCCACCCCCTTTCAGAGTACTGCTGAGCAGTACATGATTCACCTCAGATAGGATCGACAGAGAACATTGAAAATGTTTGAAAATGGGCAGCTCATTTTGTACAATCGCAAAATACGGGAGAGAATGCCACAGATATGATACATGAATTGGAGTGGCAATCATAAAAACAAGGCAATTTCTGTTGCGGCACAATTTTCTCATGAAATTTCAATCAGTAACTTTCTCCTCAGAGTGTGAAAATATAACAAAATAAGAGAAATTGGAACTCGCATGGAAAGATTTAAGTGTTCATTTTTCCTGTGTTCTGTTTGAGAGTGGAACAGTAGAGAAATTTCTCGAAGGTGGTTTGATGAACACTCTGCCATGCAATTAATTGTGAATTGCAGACTAATCATGTGCTTGTAGAGGTAAAACTGGAATAGTAAATATGATTGTACTCTTATTTCTGTGTTAGTATAAATAACTGCACATACATGAGTTGCTGTAATTACTGCATAATGATTAATATTTCAGATACCGTATCACATAGTTGAATGTTAGAAAAAAAAGACCCAGAATCAAACCTGAGTATTATAACACAAAACTCTGATATCTGCATTAATTTGGCAGCATAGTACAGAATACTGAACAATAACACTTGTAATACATGTGATTGTAGTGCCACCAAATTGTATTTCTTTGATGTCTGTTTTCTACTGATAATATGCACGAGATGAAATTTTCTTACAGATATTTTTGTACTTTTAGTATGCAAGGAATCACACTGTCATGCTCAACTGCACAAATTTTGGTCCATTCTGTAAGTAAATGACCTAGTGGATAATGTAGAAAGCTCAGGAGGCTGTTCGCGGATGATGCTTTGTATACAGAGACAACACTTGGAAATTGTAGAAAAATGCAGGAAGATCTGCAGAGGATCAACTTTTGATGCTGTGATTGCCAGCTGACTATTAACATAAATGTATGTGACATTCTGTGCATAAATACTAGAAAGATCCATTATTGTGAAATAATTAAATAAATATTAATGTCAGTGATGCTGAGAAACAGCTGAAATCATTAAAACTGAACAAGGTTCCAGGGCCTGATGGAATCCCTATCAGATTCTACACTGAATTTATGGATGAGTTAGCCTCTCTTCTAACTATAATCTAGTGTAGATCCCTTGAACAAAAAACCATTCCCAGCCCCGGAGTGGAGAAAATCTCCAACCCATCCGGGAATCGAATCCAAGCCTTAAGATTGACATTCTGTCATGCTGACCACTCAGCTACTGGAGGCAAACAGCATTTGATATTGTCAACTTTGACATACTGCTCAGAAAAATACAAAATCTAAAATTTACAGATAGTGCACTGAAGAGGCTTGAAAGCTCCTTGAGAAACAGTCAGTAGCATACTGACTATGGGGGTGAATACCTATTGAGGAAGCATGTTCTCTAAGAAGCGCTACAGGGCACAGTCCTTGGGCTCCTATGGTTCTCATTACAAGTCAAGAACTTTTCGTCAGTTCTGTTAACCTATAAATACCATTTACACGGTGATGACCTCCAACTTAACGTATGTGCCAGACCAGGAGATATAAATGCTCATCAACCAAATAAATGATGTCCTGCTTTCAGTGGTCAAATGAGCACAGTACCCGAGAATAAATCCCATCAAAAATTGAATAATTCTGAATTCCATGTAAAATTATCTCCTTTCTTCTTGACAATATTCAAATACCATATAAAAATGGCTAAAAACTTGGACAGAAATTTGAATAAGCACCTTCAGATGCAACTGACACAACTTGGAGGTACTGAACTGTTTTATGTCAAACTAAATTGAAGTTTATGTCACTCCATTATAAGTGTGATCAAAAATATTGATTCTTTCTGAAATTAGGGAATAAAATCTACATCCTTGAGTAATAATTGCTTGTTAAATGATATTACTTTCATTTACAATGTATACACGAATATTTATCATAATACATGTAACAAATAAAGTAAATACAGAGGGCATCCTAGGAGGAATGGTTGATAGTCAGGGATATGACAGGAATGACAATTCAAAGGAAAAATAGTCTACTAAATACTGGTTCAAAATGCATACCTTAAGAGCTATGAGCACTACTTCATCTTCAATATTGTGAAACAAATCTCTTTTACTGCAAGCTGTTTGCCTTCCATATTTTGAGAGGTGGTAGTACGGACCAAAACAAGAGGTATGCCTCTTAGAGCCCGTGTTTACTAAACTTTTTGGCTTCAAATGGTCATGCCTGTCTTATCTTCAGATACCAAACATTCCTCCTGGGACACCCTGTATAACTCAGTGTAGTTCATTGTTCAAAGTCAAGTAATTCTGTATATTTAATAGGAACCAACATGTATAGAAAAGCTAAATTGTATACAGATAGAAGTGGCAAAATAATTACAGTATAAGTGCATATAAATAGTAATACTCAAAACTAATGAGTAAATTAATGATATAAAACTGTAAATCTGTCAACTATATAAATTATGAATTATGAGTATAATATGAAAACAAATTTTTTTGAAATATCAAGATAACATTAAAATGTGTGAGATTACAAAAATATTATAACATAAAAAGCTTTGCAAAGTCAGTTTAAGATCTAGAATTAACTCTTGAGAACTTGTGATAATGGAACACACTAAAGTAATTGCTGGTGGATGCATTGGGTCTGTCTTTATCTTGTCAGCATTTGTTGCAGTTCATATTCTTTGAGCTGTTTGAATGTTTAATAAACTGTGTTTCTATATGTCTGATTTCTCGAAAAACATATCCGTGCATAAGACTTACACTTGCTTTTATACATTCCAGAAGCTTTGGAACATACTTCCACAGTGTGTGAAACATACATTTTGTGCAATCACTCATTCTGCTGAACCTTCATTATTGCCATGTAATCAACCACAACAGAGTTGTGAAAGCTCTTGATGGTTTGAATTAACCATGAATGCTTGCATGTTACATCTGGAACATCTGTGTACTTGACTTGTCAGGGCTTCATATGCCCAGTCAGGATGGCTGCAGCCATATAAATTATGTAACTACCATACACTAAGTAAATTGTATATGCCTCCTAATGAGCATGTGATCCAGTACCTCTCATTAAATATAAAGTACCTATTATCTCATCAAAATCACAATTCAAGGTCCCACTTATTTAGTTTCCCCACTGCGCCAACCCACAAAATAAAAAAAAAATAAAAAATAAAAAATAAAAAAACATCTGTAAACTCCTTGTCTGCTGCTGCTGTCCAATTCCAGAACAAGCTGCCCTGCACTCAGCACACAGTTCAATGCCCTGTTGCATTTCAGAAAAAGCTGAAGCATTTCCTTCAGTCAATTTCATAATTTTTCACTAAAAGATTAAAATAATGCCCAGTTTCTCTCTCTCAAACAGTAAAAGAAACACTTGCACCTTATCCAGATCACACTTCCTCTTGTTGTTGTTTCTCAGTCAGCACTCCACAGTCTTTCCCTTCTCTTTTAATTACTTGTGTTCTATCACATTCCTCCTCCTCCTCCTCTTCCTGTTTCAGAAACCTCTTCACCCATATCTACTGTTGCCAACATCCTCAGCTTACACCTACCCAACGTAATGGGCCACATGAATAAAAAAAGAGAACATTCTCTTGACAGTTCGGAATGTCATATGAATGAAAAATTCGAAGCATTTTCTTTTATGAGGGTGTCTTTCCTCACTACCTCTCCTCCTCCTTGAGAGGGTTCTCAATGTATGCTGTGTGCAACATCTAGCACAGAACACAGGAGTAATCTTACATTTCTTTCAACTCGCTCAAATAGACAAACTATTGAATGTACAAATATGGAAATGACATCTGGAAGAGTTGCACTATGTTTTGATTTTAGTCTTATGAGAAGCAATAAATTACTAAGATGATTACAGACAGTTTACAAAAATGCATTTTCTGATGATATTACCAAATTTTTGACAAGCGGGAAACTTTTATGTAACTGAAGTTAAGTGAACACACTATCCAAATGAAATCTTAAGAATGCATTGCAGTTTGATCTACTACAAACAGGAACACTGACAGAGTTTCCCAACACAAAACAGTTTTGGTTAAATATGATGCATAACGGTTCACTCACACATTAAGTACTTAAGTGGTCACCTATGTGATTTTGTTGGTTGGCTGATCCAGGGAGGGGACCAAACATCGGATTAGGGAAGGATGGGGAATGAAGGCGGCTGTGCCCTTTCAAAGGAATCATCCTGGCATTTGCCTAAAGCAATTTAGGGAAATCACAGAAAACCTAAATCAGGATGGCTGGATGTGGGTTTGAACCGTCATTCTCCTGAATGTGAGTTCAGTTTGCTAACCACTGCGCCACCTCATTCGACGTGGTTTTGTTATGAGAAACAGATCACTAAGTTTGTAATAAACCATTTATTACTTTTTCTGACCTGCCCGGTTATTACTAACCTAGCAAAATATAACATGTATGCTGTGAATAAATATGATGAACGACATATAAAAATGTCAGTGACACAAGTTGTCTGGTGTTTTTTTTTCTTTTTTTTCTTAATTTATATCTAAAAATTCCTCTATGGAGTAGAAGGAGTTGTCATTCAGAAATTCTTTTAATTTCATCTTAAATACTTGTTCGTTATCTGTCAGACTTTTGATACTATTTGGTAAGTGACCAAAGACTATAGTGCCAGTATAATTCACCCCTTTCTGTGCCAAAGTTAGATTTAATCTTGAATAGTGAAGATCATCCTTTCTCCTAGTATTGTAGTTATGCACACTGCTATTACTTTTGAATTGGGTTTGTTTGTTAATAACAAATTTCATAAGAGAGTATATATACTGAGAAGCTACTGTGAATATCCCTAGATCCTTATATAACTGTCTGCAGGATGATCTTGGGTGGACTCCAGCTATTATTCTGATTACACGCTTTTGTGCAATAAATACTTTATTCCTCAGTGATGAATTACCCCAACATATGATGCCATATGAAAGCAATGAGTGAAAATAGGCGTAGTAAGCTAATTTACTAAGATGTTTATCATCAAAATTTGCAATGACCCTTATTGCATAAGTAGCTGAATTCAAACGTTTCAGCAGATCATCAATGTGTTTCTTCCAATTTAATCTCTCATCAATGGACACACCTAAAAATTTGGAATATTCTACCTTAGCTATATGCTTCTGATTAAGGTCTATATTTATTAATGGCGTCATACCATTCACTGTACGGAACTGTATGTACTGTGTCTTATCAAAATTCAGTGAGAGTCCATTTACAAGGAACCACTTAGTAATTTTCTGAAAGACAGTATTGACAATTTCATCAGTTAATTCTTGTTTGTCAGGTGTGATTACTATACTTGTATCATCAGCAAAGAGAACTAACTTTGCCTCTTCATGAATATAGAATGGCAGGTCATTAATATATATTAAGAACAACAAAGGACCCAAGACTGACCCTTGTGGAACCCCATTCCTGATAGTTCCCCAGTTTGAGGAATGTGCTGATCTTTGCATGTTATGAGAACTACATATTTCAACTTTCTGCACTCTTCCAGTTAGGTACGAATTAAACCATTTGTGCACTATCCCACTCATGCCACAATACTTGAGCTTGTCTAGCAGAATTTCATGATTTACACAATCAAAAGCCTTTGAGAGATCACAAAAAATCCCAATGGGTGGTGTTCGGTTATTCAGATCATTCAAAATTTGATTGGTGAAAGCATATATGGCATTTTCTGTAGAAAAACCTTTCTGGAAACCAAACTGACATTTTGTGAGTACTTCATTTTTACAGATATGTGAAGCTACTCTTGAATACATTACTTTCTCAAAAATTTTGGATAAAGCTGATAGAAGGGAGATTGGACAGCAATTGTTGACATCAGATCCATCCCCCTTTTTATGCAAAGTTATAACAATAGCATATTTCAGTCTATCAGGGAAAATGCCCTGTTCCAGAGAGCTATTACACAGGTGGCTGAGAATCTTACTTATCTGTTGAGAACAAGCTTTTAGTATTTTGCTGGAAATGCCATCAATTCCATGTGAGTTTTTGCTTTTAAGCAAGTTTATTATTTTCCCAATTTCAGAGGGAGAAGTGGGTGAGATTTCAATTGTATCAAATTGCATAGGTATGGCCTCTTCCATTAACAGCCTAGCATCTTCTATTGAAACACCTGGATCCTACTATATCCACAACATTTAGAAAATGATTATTAAAAATATTTTCAACTTCTGACTTTTTGTTCGTAAAGTTTTCATTCAATTTTATGGTAATACTGTCTTCCTCTGCTCTTGGTTGACCTGTTTCTCTTTTAATAATATTCCAAATTGTTTTAATTTTATTATCAGAGATGCTGATTTCAGACATGATACACATACTCCTGGATCTTTTAATAACTTTTCTTAATATAACACAGTAGTTTTTATAATGTTTGACAGTTTCTGGGTCACTACTCTTTCTTGCTGTCAGATACATTTCCCTTTTCCGGTTACAAGATATTTTTATACCCTTAGTAAGCCATGGTTTGTTACAAGGTTTCTTATGAGTATATTTAACTATTTTCTTGGGGAAGCAGTTTTCAAATGCATTTACAAAAATGTCAAGAAATAAATTATATTTTAAATTGGCATCAGGTTCACGGTACACCTCATCCCAGTCTAACTGCTGTAGGCTTTCCCTGAAATTTGCAATTGTTAAATCATTGGCTGAACGTACTACTTTGGAGGACTGTTTAGTATTGCTGAATGGAGCTATGTCATATATTGTAACTAGCTGTGCACCATGATCAGAAAGACCATTCTCAACAGGCTGAGCATTTATCTGGTTAAACTTATCTTGGTCTATAAAGAAGTTATCTATCAGTGAGCTGCTATCCTTTACCACCCAAGTAGGAAAATCAATAACGGGTGTCAAATTGAAAGAACCGAGTAATACTTCAAGGTCATTTTTCCTATTACCCTCTTTCAGAGAATCTTCATTGAAGTCCCCACAAATAATAATATGCTTCCCCCCGTCTGACAGATAGCACAACAAGGAGTCCAAATTTTTCAGAAATAGATGAAAATTTCCTGATGGGGACCTATATACAGTTACAATAATAAATGTGCCTTTCTTTAATTTAAGCTCACAGGCACATGCTTCTATATGTTTCTCTACACAAAACTTTTTTGTTCCTATACTTTTTGCACAATAACTTTTGACATATATGGCAACTCCTCCTTTCTCCATATTTTCTCTCATTACATGTGCAGAGAGCTTATATCCACTTACATTTACCTTTTCCATATCAGTAACAATGTGATGCTCAGACAGGCATAGTATATCTATTTCATCCTCAGCTTCTAAATCTTCTAAACAAACCAGAAGCTCATCTATTTTATTCTTTAAACTCCCAATATTTTGATGAAATATACTTACATTATTTTTAATTATACTTTTATGAGAACCTTTCCTTATTCTAACATTTGCAGTAATCTCCTGTCTGAGTTTGGTTTAACACCTCATCAGTTAAAATGTTGTTCCCACACAGGATTAAATGATAGCTACAGAGATGAGAGAAAGTGAAAATAACAAAATTTGAATGGTGACGCCTGATGTCACCATGGAAACCAATAGAATCATAAAAATAATGAAAAGAGGAACTGTAGAAGTTTATAGAGGTTTAACAATAAAAATCTTTTCTGCAATATATTACATTATTCTCAACTGCTGGCACTGCATTACTCCCAACTGCTGCGGTGCCTTTACTCATATAGCACTTGCGGCTGGGAGTGTCGTCCAGCAAGACCTCTCCAGAATCCTGCATACAAGCCACAACATGTCAACTGTGACATGATCTGTGGAATGCGCAGTGAGTGTGCTACCAGTTTGCCTTAGGTGCTACTATCATGGACTCTGTTTATAAAAAGTGGTACTTTGTTGTTGTATGAACCGGACTTTATTTCTGAATACAGATTTAAGATAGCTTGCACCCTTTCTGAAGAGTAACCTGCATATATCTCTTGCTGTAAATAAACTGGGGTGTATCTCCGCTAGCTTATGTGTAACTTGTTTTTACATAAGTGACAGTGATTCAGGACCTGTCATATCTGCAGATCAAATCTTGAAAAATTTTGTACTTAGGTTACAGGAGGGTTTTTACCTAATGTAGGAACCAATCACTAATACAAACTGCCCAACTGTAGACAGAGAGTCTGCCAGATTGCATGGTGTGCATTGTTATGCGAACCATAAATCCAAAAAATATGGGAAGAATCTATCTGGAAACATTGTCCACTTTAGGGTCAGCTTCCACAAGGAAATTTTTTGAACCAGTGACTCATTTGTAAGTGAGAAAAACTGGAAGCTTTTCTAGTAGGGGCATGTGATGATATCCATAGACTCAAAGATTTGTCCCAGCTCCCTGCAATAGCAGTGCGGCTAAACGTTACTAAGCAGATTGTAGATTGGCTTAGTAAGGACACACAAGCACTGGTAACCAGAAGTTATTTCACAATGTGCTTGCCTGTGAGCGCATCTAAGTACATTTGCAAGATTGCGTTCTATGTATGCTGCACTTCCATAGATTTATCACTCAGCTGGTACACTTCCATAGGGTGGACATACCTGTACTGGAATTGCTAGAACATACTTCTTGCTAGTGCTCCTTTTCCACACATGTGGCATATAGTGCATTGATGTGGACATGCACTGCATACCTGGTGAAGGAAATAGTGTTAACATCTATTCCCCATACTCAATGTGCCACTCCCCTAGTAATAGTTTTGAAGTCCCACAACACTGTAATCAATAAAACGGATCTTGCAGATATGTACTTTCAAATCCTTTTAGATGCAGTATTATAGGCTTACCTCATGTTAAATATACCATACAGCCTTTACTGTTACAATTGGTTACCTTTTGAAATCTCTTCAGTCAGAGCCATATTTCAGCATTTTCAGGACAAATTATTAAAAGATATTCCCAACTGTGGCACAAACTTTGATTACATTTTGGTCATAGGAGCGACTACTAAAGTCCACCCTTCACAATCTCAACTTTTTTGTTCCAGAGGATGGCAGAAAAAGGACTCAAATGCACACAGCACAAGTATTCTTTCAGGCAACCATCCTTGACATATTTGGGGTTCAAACCTTCGGCAAATAGATAGGCATCAACTAAGGACCATGTTGCGATCATCCACAAGAAAATGATGTCTAACAGCACACCTAATGCCGTTTGTGATTCTGTAGCAACTTAGAGAACCAACCCAGCTGAAGGACACAGCTGCTGGGGTAGCTTCATGGGCACCAGCCAACCCACTCTCTTGGAGATGCTGCATCCACTGCTGGCACATGTAACTGCTAAGGTCTCTTCTTTCCAGGTGGCCATCCTGGAGTGGTCCAATGAGTCTGTACACCATCCAACCTGAATTTACAGGACAATCTTCATCTACCACAGAGTGTATGATGTTAACTGAGCTCTCTGCCCAAGACCCTCAAAGGCATTGCCAAATTCAACTTTGTTTCTGCCACCCTGGTCTCCGGCCACCAGTTTCACTGCTCCTGGTGAACCCTCTGATTCCATGGTACACTGAGCAGCCCCAGCCTTCTGCAGTGATGCCCAACAATACTGATCTGCTGTCTTTACTGGTCATGGCTCTTCTTAACAGTGCACTACCTAAGTTCTCTCCTCCACTGGCTGCTGTTTGGAGAGGGATGGAATATACTAGTACCACCTGACATCGTTACAGTAACCAAACAGGTGGCTCAACATTACTGTCAATCACTGTGGAGCCACGATTCAGATGGTAATTGTCATCAAGAGAGCCGTCTCAGGAGACCACATCAGAATTGGGCATACTGCTGTGAGCTGTGCTGAGTGCAGTGTGGAGTGGTAGTTAGTTTTGCTGCGTAGCATGCTGCAGGCTGCTTGTTCAGGTCCAGTTACCAGGGAATATTTGTTATTTAGTATTTATCATTCCTGGAAGGTTCTCAAAATTTCTTATGTTTGCATATTCTAAAGTATTTGACATTTCTATAAATAGTAGCACTCTCCGTCTAGGAGGTAGTTCTGCCTGTATGTTGGTGTCCATAATAAACATGCTTTCAGTGCTAAGTGTTATACTTTACTGACAACCCTGCTTTCACATTTGGACTTGATTTTGGTTACATGACTCTGTTTGTTGGAGGTGAAGGGCACCTCAAAACTTCTACATCATTGTAGCTCCAATTAGGCAACATAAAAGCCATTGCATACATGGAAAGAAACCAGAATACAAGCAGTACATCATTCCCAAGGTATGTATATGGATTCCAAAAGACAGTAACTCATCTGTAAATCAGGCATCCATCATGTTTTACAGAGACGCTGCTCAGGAAACAGAGGTATGACTGGAAGGATTTGACTGAGTTGTCCAATACAACACGAGAGATGACATGATGTGTTTGACCAATGCTGACATTTACTTGGATGGCTTAGACCAACAGTGGTTTCAGAACAAGGAAAGAAAACAGGCTAGCTCAGACAAATTCCATGTCAAACTGAAGAAAACATATAGTGACATCTCTGCTGAAGTGTGTTGAGCCCAAAAAAGTGCCTCCTCATTGCCATCACTGCCCAAGAAATAAAAATCTTGGGGCACCTAGTAAGCGGCAATTGTGTCTATTCCAACCCAGGAGAGATACGAGCAGTCACAGATTTTTCAAGAACTCGGCACATTTGTGATGTGAGATATTTTCTTGGAATGTGCTCAAACTACCAGCGATTCATAAAGGACTTATGTACCAAGCAAGAGCGCCCATACAATAGTTTGTGAGGGGGGGGACCAAACTGGAGGGGGATGAAGCATTTTTAATACCAGCATTCTGGAAGATGGGTGGTGACTTGTAAGTATCATAAAAATGTTTTTAGTTCCAACCCTGTTAAAAACCTGCATAATACCGACATTTAAATAATTTTGTTGAAAGAAAAACATCTGACTACACAATATTTTTTTCCTTTTCCTGCTTTGCCTGAGAGCTGGAGGGGGGCGGGGGGGAGGGGGGGGGGGGGGGCATGGTGCACTGTTGCCCCCAAGAATGGCCGCCCTTGGTACCAAGACACATCTCTCACAAGAACTACTGCAGGAAGATGCCAAATTTTCCTGGTAAAACATACTAGAAATATCTTTCCTTGTCCTTAAAGAGGTGCTAACATCCACTCCAGACCTAGCACTGTATGATGAAAATGTCGAGACAGAACTTTAAAGTGATGCTAACGGTTATGCAATAAGTGCAGTTGTGGTGCTGCAAAAGTGATAGCTTATGCTTCCGGAGTATTCTCCCTGCCGCAACTGAACTACTCTGAAATGGGGAAAAGGTGCCTTACAGTTGTTTTGGCCATCACCAAGTTCCAGCTATATTTATTGGGCAGACCATTCACTATTGAGATGTCCCACCATTCTCTAAGTTGACTGACAAGCCTGAAGGATTTGTTGGGTCAACTGGTGAGATGAGCGCTGAGTCTTCAAGAGGATGATGTCACAGTGATATACAAAGCAGACACAAACACAAGGACAGCAACTGCCTTTTGGGTAATCCTGTGGCAAAACACTGAAGCATGGACTATATTGCTGCATTAAATGACATCACCGTTGAACAGAGGGAAGATCCAGCATTGTTGAAAATCAAGAAGCCTTGAACGATGAGGAATTGGCCATTGGAGAGTCCCAACTAATAAAGAGAATACTATATAAGAGGAAGTATGCTGCAATGGGATAAAAATGGTTGCTCATCATCCCAGTTCAACAGACAGCCATCCTAAGGTATTTCCATGATATTCGAACATCTAGTCACCTGGAATATTTTAAGACTAGAAAGAAACAGATGCAGATATCACTGGCTAGGTCTCTATCAATTAGTTAGATATTATGTGAGCCACTGCAGGGAGTGACAACGACGGAAGCACATGTCGCCGTTACCTCCAGGGCATATGACACCAACCCCACTTGCAGCAGTGATATTTTGCCAGATTGAAACTGACCTCTTTGGAAAGTTGGCAAGGACGACAAATTGGAATTCATGGATAACAGTCAGCCCTGATTATCTCACCCACTACACTGTCACCTAAGGTGTGACAACTACCAAAGCTCCAGGAACTACAAGGCTCCTTGTACATGATGTCATTTTGAAGCGTGGAGCATTCCAATGATGGACTCTGATCATGGAGAAGATGTCTAGTTGAGACTGGTATAAGAGGTAATTTCCTGTTGCAAAATCAACCATAGGATGACAACTGCCAACCATCCACTGATGAATAGCATCACAGAGCACTTTAATAAGACATTGGCTGATATATTCTTGATGTATAATTATGTCAAACAGAGAAAGACAGGGATACAATAACGCGCTGTGAAATCTGCATATAATACAGTGAAGCAAGACATGATTCTTTCTGTTCCAAGGTCACAATGCCTTACTGACAATGAATATACTGTTCCAGTTTCAACGAGACTATACTCAGGATGACTACATGAAACACTTCACCGCCAGGACTAAGAAAGTGAGACAGATGGCTCACATGTAGTCCCTGGATGCCTAGAAGGACTGAGAGCACTGTAATGAAAAGCAATGGGCATTAAGATATAGTTGTGGGAGACGTGGTAAAAATTTTGCATGCCTGTGCGGAAAGTGGAACTATTGGAAAAATTACTAAAATGTTACTTTAGGCAGTATCAAATTCTTCGCCACTTTACAACCATCACATGTGAAGTCAAGGATTATAACTTTTCAACAAAAGGCAAACATGCAGAGATGTCATCCATGACCTCTGTATATGAAGCTCTACTGCAGTACCGAGGTGCACATCAATGATGAGGGCTTCTCATTGAATGTAAATGAAGGCACGCTCAATGATCACAAAGCTTTGACCAGAAGGCCTACCTTTGTTGCTCATCATAGTGAAGAGGATGTGACAACATAACCAGACCAATGATATTTCCAAACCAGGGCAAAAACTTGATAGTGGCAACCCCCCCCTCCCCCCCCCCCCCCCACACACACACACGTGAGCATTTAACATAGGTTGTCAAAAACTTAAAAAAAAAAATTTTCAAAAATATGTTCATTTTGTAGCACACATCTTTCTGAAGAGTTTGATATATAAAACATATATATTTGAGGAAATGCAAGACATGTTATTTGGTCTTAAGTGTGACAATGTGCAGTACCATACCATTTCACACAGCATTCTTCTATCGCACATCACTGTATTTCCCTCTGTGGAATTCAAATGTATATATTATGTAATGCAAGCCATTAAACCTATTTTCAGGACAGTGGAAATTAAAATGTCCTATGGTGCCTCTCCTACTCCCAGTAGGCTGGTTTGGCATCCTACCATCCTTAAAAAAAACTCACAATTAATGTTGGGTGGGATTATTTGTAACCGGGAGAATAAGAACTCTTCAGAAGATCTGCACTTTTTATTGCATATTACCTAATAACTTTCTCTATTGTGTGACATAAAATTAAATATAGGGAACATAAAACTAGTAAAGACAAGAGACACACAAGACAGTAAACATTTCTTCAATCCTTAGGTCCCAGCATTTTTTTCTCTCCATTCTTGCTATAGCTTTATATGGCGTGCCTTCGTTTCTGCAAAAGAAACTATTACCTTATCAAAGTTCATCAACCATTTTGCTACATAAAAAATCAAAATGTTGTTGGCTAATACTGAAAAAGCAGTTAATACAAATAGTATCCAAAAGTGGTGTGGTTTCTCGATTTATTAGATCTATTTTGTTGCTGTCGGCTAGATAAAATGAAATAGGCTTTTCTAACATTGCAGCAATTGTAAGACATGCAAAATAAGCAAGACTGCTTTGGCACATATGGTCATTTTTACTACCTCATTTACATAAACAACACAACAGAATATAATTCAGGAAGTACCAATATCAAATGCCAATTAGGTCTATTACAAGCAAAAAGTACGAAGTACCAATATCAAATGCCAATTAGGTCTATTACAAGCAAAAAGTTTTATGTTAGGAAAAATTTTCACATTTCATTCAAATGCTCCAGTTTCTCAAGCATGAGACTGAAAAGAAGTAGTAGTAGTAGTAGTAGTAGTAGTAGTAGTAGTAGCACAAAATTTTTATATTAATTTGGGATTGCCATATTCTTCGATATAATTTGTGTTATGTCCCCATTTTTTCCCTTTCCTCGTTCTAACAAACAATCTTGTCTTCACTAATTGTGTAACTATTTCTGCCATTGTAAAAACTTATTCTCCAGTTAACTTCACTAACCCTGCCAGAACCACTGGTTTAGTTATCCCGTGTTTATTCTCCAGTTAGGCATTATTACTCATTTGTACAATGCATTTTCCAAACTGTTCTGAGAATAGAGCTTAAGCACCTTCTAACTGGGGACTGTACAACTGGCTTTTGGTAGTGAAGCGATCTGGCAAAAATTTTCTGTCAACATTTCAATTTCTTGGATACACCAAGAAGATAATATGTAATGTTCCTTACCTGTTATTCCTCACAGTCATTTGTTTCTACTCTGGTAGTGTGAATCTATGGATTTCACTAATAATTATAACAACGCTTATCATTCGTTCACCCAATCAACCACATAAAAAAACAGTGATTGGTATTCACCGATTCCAGTTTATTTGGCTCAGCTAGTATAGTCCCATTCCCGGAAAGTTCTTTATTTCTTGATGCAACAGGGATTCCCCTGGCAGAGACATCACATACATTGTGCACACATTGAAAAAACAACTTATGATTCGTGCAAAAATTAACTTAGAATGTGTTCAAAAATGTTAAAAACCAACAAGGATGCGATTCAAAATCGTGAATAATCGACAGACCCACCAGCGCTGGACGCTAGGCTCTTTGTACAGGGTTTTTCTTCAAGAATATCAATAATTTGGTGCCCTCTGAAATGGCACCCAGGGCAGATCAAATAACCCAGTTGCCCCCATCCCCCCTTCCTCCTTCCAAATCCGGGCCTGCATGAGGATCTCCCAGTAATGCCATACAGAGGACCACTGACAAAATCTGGAACTAAGATGATGCAGTCAGTTCCAATGAGAACTTCCGAACCAGCAGACAACTATTTCTCCAAGACAGGGAGTAATGCAATGTGCTGTTGTGCATGCATGCTGTGGCTTGTCAGCTCAAAGATGATCACCAGCATACTTGTTATTTAGCATTTATCATTTCTGAAAGGTTCACAAAATTTCTTATGTTTGTGATGTTTGTATACTCTTGAATATTCAGTGTTAGCAGCATTCTATGTCTATTAACCAGTACTTTTCTGTATCTACACTCCTGGAAATGGAAAAAAGAACACATTGACACCGGTGTGTCAGACCCACCATACTTGCTCCGGACACTGCGAGAGGGCTGTACAAGCAATGATCACACGCACGGCACAGCGGACACACCAGGAACCGCGGTTTTGGCCGTCGAATGGCGCTAGCTGCGCAGCATTTGTGCACCGCCGCCGTCAGTGTCAGCCAGTTTGCCGTGGCATACGGAGCTCCATCGCAGTCTTTAACACTGGTAGCATGCCGCGACAGCATGGACGTGAACCGTATGTGCAGTTGACGGACTTTGAGCGAGGGCGTATAGTGGGCATGCGGGAGGCCGGGTGGACGGACCGCCGAATTGTTCAACACGTGGGGCGTGAGGTCTCCACAGTACATCGATGTTGTCGCCAGTGGTCGGCGGAAGGTGCACGTGCACGTGCCCGTCGACCTGGGACCGGACCGCAGCGACGCACGGATGCACGCCAAGACCGTAGGATCCTACGCAGTGCCGTAGGGGACCGCACCGCCACTTCCCAGCAAATTAGGGACACTGTTGCTCCTGGGGTATCGGCGAGGACCATTCGCAACCGTCTCCATGAAGCTGGGCTACGGTCCCGCACACCGTTGGGCCGTCTTCCGCTCACGCCCCAACATCGTGCAGCCCGCCTCCAGTGGTGTCGCGACAGGCGTGAATGGAGGGACGAATGGAGACGTGTCGTCTTCAGCGATGAGAGTCGCTTCTGCCTTGGTGCCAATGATGGTCGTATGCGTGTTTGGCGCCGTGCAGGTGAGCGCCACAATCAGGACTGCATACGACCGAGGCACACAGGGCCAACACCCGGCATCATGGTGTGGGGAGCGATCTCATACACTGGCCGTACACCACTGGTGATCGTTGAGGGGACACTGAATAGTGCACTGTACATCCAAACCGTCATCGAACCCATCGTTCTACCATTCCTAGACCGGCAAGGGAACTTGCTGTTCCAACAGGACAATGCACGTCCGCATGTATCCCGTGCCACCCAACGTGCTCTAGAAGGTGTAAGTCAACTACCCTGGCCAGCAAGATCTCCGGATCTGTCCCCCATTGAGCATGTTTGGGACTGGATGAAGCGTCGTCTCACGCGCTCTGCACGTCCAGCACGAACGCTGGTCCAACTGAGGCGCCAGGTGGAAATGGCATGGCAAGCTGTTCCACAGGACTACATCCAGCATCTCTACGATCGTCTCCATGGGAGAATAGCAGCCTGCATTGCTGCGAAAGGTGGATATACACTGTACTAGTGCCGACATTGTGCATGCTCTGTTGACTGTGTCTATGTGCCTGTGGTTCTGTCAGTGTGATCATGTGATGTATCTGACCCCAGGAATGTGTCAATAAAGTTTCCCCTCCCTGGGACAATGAATTCACGGTGTTCTTATTTCAATTTCCAGGAGTGTATGTTGGTGTCTAAAATTAATGTGCTTTAAGTGGTAAGTGTTGTACTTCATTAATGACACTGTTTTTCGATTTGGACTTGACTGTGGTTGCAATATGATAATATAAGCATGGTTCCCCCATGAACCATGGACCTTGCCGTTGGTGGGGAGGCTTGCGTGCCTCAGCGATACAGATGGCCGTACCGTAGGTGCAACCACAACGGAGGGGTATCTGTTGAGAGGCCAGACAAACATGTGGTTCCTGAAGAGGGGCAGCAGCCTTTTCAGTAGTTGCAGGGGCAACAGTCTGGATGATTGACTGATCTGGCCTTGTAACATTAACCAAAACGGCCTTGCTGTGCTGGTACTGCGAACGGCTGAAAGCAAGGGGAAACTACAGCCGTAATTTTTCCCGAGGACATGCAGCTTTACTGTATGATTAAATGATGATGGCGTCCTCTTCGGTAAAATATTCCGGAGGTAAAATAGTCCCCCATTCGGATCTCCGGGCGGGGACTACTCAAGAGGACGTCGTTATCAGGAGAAAGAAAACTGGCATTCTACGGATCGGAGCGTGGAATGTCAGATCCCTTAATCGGGCAGGTAGGTTAGAAAATTTAAAAAGGGAAATGGATAGGTTAAAGTTAGATATAGTGGGAATTAGTGAAGTTCGGTGGCAGGAGGAACAAGACTTTTGGTCAGGTGATTACAGGGTTATAAATACAAAATCAAATAGGGGTAATGCAGGAGTAGGTTTAATAATGAATAAAAAAATAGGAGTGTGGGTTAGCTACTACAAACAGCATAGTGAACGCATTATTGTTGCCAAGATAGACACAAAGCCCATGCCTACTACAGTAGTACAAGTTTATATGCCAACTAGCTCTGCAGATGATGAAGAAATTGATGAAACGTATGACGAGATAAAAGAAATTATTCAGGTAGTGAAGGGAGACGAAAATTTAATAGTCATGGGTGACTGGAATTCGTCAGTAGGAAAAGGGAGAGAAGGAAACATAGTAGGTGAATATGGATTGGGGGGAAGAAATGAAAGAGGAAGCCGCCTTGTAGAATTTTGCACAGAGCATAACTTAATCATAGCTAACACTTGGTTTAAGAATTATGATAGAAGGTTGTATACATGGAAGAACCCTGGAGATACTAATAGGTATCAGATAGATTATATAATGGTAAGACAGAGATTTAGGAACCAGGTTTTAAATTGTAAGACATTTCCAGGGGCAGATGTGGATTCTGACCACAATCTATTGGTTATGAACTGCAGATTGAAACTGAAGAAACTGCAAAAAGGTGGGAATTTAAGGAGATGGGACCTGGATAAACTGAAAGAACCAGAGGTTGTAGAGAGTTTCAGGGAGAGCATAAGGGAACAACGGACAGGAATGGGGGAAAGAAATACAGTAGAAGAAGAATGGGTAGCTCTGAGGGATGAAGTAGTGAAGGCAGCAGAGGATCAAGTAGGTAAAAAGACGAGGGCTAATAGAAATCCTTGGGTAACAGAAGAAATATTGAATTTAATTGATGAAAGGAGAAAATATAAAAATGCAGTAAATGAAGCAGGCAAAAGGGAATACAAACGTCTCAAAAATGAGATCGACAGAAAGTGCAAAATGGCTAAGCAGGGATGGCTAGAGGACAAATGTAAGGATGTAGAGGCTTGTCTCACTAGGGGTAAGATAGATACTGCCAACAGGAAAATTAAAGAGACCTTTGGAGAGAAGAGAACCACTTGTATGAATATCAAGAGCTCAGATGGCAACCCAGTTCTAAGCAAAGAAGGGAAGGCAGAAAGGTGGAAGGAGTATATAGAGGGTTTATACAAGGGCGATGTACTTGAGGACAATATTATGGAAATGGAAGAGGATGTAGATGAAGATGAAATGGGAGATAAGATACTGCGTGAAGAGTTTGACAGAGCACTGAAAGACCTGAGTCGAAACAAGGCCCCGGGAGTAGACAACATTCCATTAGAACTACTGATGGCCTTGGGAGAGCCAGTCATGACAAAACTCTACCATCTGGTGAGCAAGATGTATGAGACAGGCGAAATACCCACAGACTTCAAGAAGAATATAATAATTCCAATCCCAAAGAAAGCAGGTGTTGACAGATGTGAAAATTACCGAACTATCAGTTTAATAAGTCACAGCTGCAAAATACTAACGCGAATTCTTTACAGACGAATGGAAAAACTGGTAGAAGCGGACCTCGGGGAAGATCAGTTTGGATTCCGTAGAAATGTTGGAACACGTGAGGCAATACTAACCTTACGACTTATCTTAGAAGAAAGATTAAGAAAAGGCAAACCTACGTTTCTAGCATTTGTAGACTTAGAGAAAGCTTTTGACAACGTTAACTGGAATACTCTCTTTCAAATTCTGAAGGTGGCAGGGGTAAAATACAGGGAGCGAAAGGCTATTTACAATTTGTACAGAAACCAGATGGCAGTTATAAGAGTCGAGGGGCATGAAAGGGAAGCAGTGGTTGGGAAAGGAGTGAGACAGGGTTGTAGCCTCGCCCCGATGTTATTCAATCTGTATATTGAGCAAGCAGTAAAGGAAACAAAAGAAAAATTCGGAGTAGGTATTAAAATTCATGGAGAAGAAGTAAAGACTTTGAGGTTCGCCGATGACATTGTAATTCTGTCAGAGACAGCAAAGGACTTGGAAGAGCAGTTGAACGGAATGGACAGTGTCTTGAAAGGAGGATATAAGATGAACATCAACAAAAGCAAAACGAGGATAATGGAATGTAGTCAAATTAAATCGGGTGATGCTGAGGGGATTAGATTAGGAAATGAGACACTTAAAGTAGTAAAGGAGTTTTGCTATTTAGGGAGTAAAATAACTGATGATGGTCGAAGTAGAGAGGATATAAAATGTAGACTGGCAATGGCAAGGAAATCGTTTCTGAAGAAGAGAAATTTGTTAACATCGAGTATAGATTTAAGTGTCAGGAAGTCGTTTCTGAAAGTATTTGTATGGAGTGTAGCCATGTATGGAAGTGAAACATGGACGATAACCAGTTTGGACAAGAAGAGAATAGAAGCTTTCGAAATGTGGTGCTACAGAAGAATGCTGAAGATAAGGTGGGTAGATCACGTAACTAATGAGGAGGTATTGAATAGGATTGGGGAGAAGAGAAGTTTGTGGCACAACTTGACTAGAAGAAGGGATCGGTTGGTAGGACATGTTTTGAGGCATCAAGAGATCACAAATTTAGCATTGGAGGGCAGCGTGGAGGGTAAAAATCGTAGAGGGAGACCAAGAGATCAATACACTAAGCAGATTCAGAAGGATGTAGGTTGCAGTAGGTACTGGGAGATGAAGAAGCTTGCACAGGATAGAGTAGCATGGAGAGCTGCATCAAACCAGTCTCAGGGCTGAAGACCACAACAACAACAACAAGCTGGCTCAGGGCCAACCAAACTCAATTGTGATACAACATTTGTAGTGAGTGACCAGTTTGCTACCAGCTCAGTTTAGATGGTATTTTTGTGGACTGTTTATCATAGGCAGATCTTTGATATGGCATGGACCAGACCTTGCTTTGGAATAGGGATGTAAGTTACTTTGCACTGTTTCCTAGAAGTATCCTTTACATGTCTTTTGTTGTAAATAAAGATGGGTGAGTCCCTGCAAGCTCATATGTAATTTGCTTTTACAACAAAGAGATAGAGAGAGAGAGAGAGAGAGAGAGAGAGAGAGGAGACAAAGAACAACAAGAAAAATAAGGAGAAGAAGAACAGTTCATATAACAGCAGAGTGTTGAAAATGGTAAGATATTCCCCTGTTCGGAAGAACAAGTAATGAATACACAAACATGTTCATGCAACATGACAATAGCCTGAAATGATTCCAGTAGATGAAACACCTAATACATAAACGTGTTACAAGCTTTTATGAATAGATTAAAATGTGACTGGAGAAGAAAGAATAAAACATAAAAAAGCACTGCTCAACAAAGTGAACAGAACGTTAATTTCAGAATAAAATTCAATGATCACTTGCACAATAAATAAGGTTATTCATCACTGCTTTCTGTGTAAATTGTGTCACCAGTCAAGAAACAGAAGCTCGACAGGCAGCCAACTGGGTAGCACTGCACAGACCCTTCCTAGTAACTGGTGTTGATTTTGCAGGACCGTCATACAGCAAAGCAGGAAACACCTATTTACCTGTGCTGTGATTGCAGCCACCGCCTAGTGGTAGGTCGCAGTGCATCAGTGGATCAATTCTTTCTGTCACTACAAAGGTTTATTTGTCAGTGCGACATTCAACACACCATCTGCAGTGACAATGCTTAAACATTCCATATAGCCAACAAAGGAATAATGTAACTGTGGTCAACAATATCTGCTAACAAGACTCTCCAATATTTTATTCAACAAGGCACAGCTTGGAAATTTATTGCCCCACATGCAGCCTGGTAGGAAGGATTCTGGGAGAGAAGTGTCAACTCAATGAAATAATGTCTCAGAAGAGTACTCAGATGTTCAACTATAGATGTAAAAGGGTTACAAACTGTGTTCATGAGTACTGAAACTCCCCTTAACTCAAGGTCCATTTCTCACATTGAGGATGAAGTACTCACTACAGCACACTTCCTCATGGGGAGAGGCTTACGATACTGTCAACCTGGCCCCAGCCACTAATGGCAGTAAACTTGACGAGAGAGTTCCAACTACATAAAAAAACAGCAGATTTCTGAAAGCACCTTATGCTCTTTTGTAATTTTCACCATATTAAATGCCCGAATGGAGGAGAGGTGAAATCTGAGTTGGTGACATTGTACTCCAACAAGAAATTCTTCCGTAGCACATGTGGAAGAGGGCAAGAGCACAGGAGCTGAAAGAAGGCAGAGATGGAATCTTGTGTGTGGCCATCCTTGAAATCATGGATGGAGGGCGCAGCACTAGGTGTGTCCAGCTGGTCATACCTCTGCAGGTGGGAGGATGTGGAGAATCACTGAAATAATGCTTCCGCATTATACAGGGTGCATCAAAAAGAATAATCTGATTTGGCACATCTATATTTCTGAAACTAATAAACATACACAATGAATTTTGTTTTTTGGTGAATGGGAAACGCAAAAAGGTGTTTTTTTTCCACACCTTTTCATAGATGTTCAATATGACCCCCCTTGAGATGCATGGCATATGCCAATGCAGTATTCAAATTGTTCCCACATTGTGGGCACGTCTTTAGTTACAGCTTCCACAGGTGCTGTTATGTGATGTCTCAGTTCATTCATTGTTGTTGATATCAGAAGTCACATAAACAGAGTCTTTCATAAGCCCACACAGAAATAATCACATACAATCTCAGGTTCAGAGACCTTGGAGGCCAATAATGTAAGGCTGAATAATTTGGTCCAGTGTGACTAATCCATCGTTCAGTAATTCTTTAATTTAAAAATTCCCACACTTCCAGATGCCAGTGTGGTGGTTCCCCCATCCTGTAGGTAAATGAAGTCATCTGAATCAGTCGTCAACCGTGGGAAAAGAAAGTTCTCTAGCATGTCGAGATACGTGCTTCCTGTAACAGTGTTCTTGGTAAAGAAAAATGGACCATACACCTTATCTCAAATAACATAACATTTATGATTTTTGAAAACCAGATGATTCTTTTTGATGTACCATGTAAAACTCAAGAGTTTGCTCTTTCCAACGGTGTGTTGTTCATGCACATATCTCAAATAACAATTAGTTATGACATTTTTAAATCGAATGATTCTTTTTGATACATCCAGTATTATACATGTGAAATGTTAATGACATGTTACTTAATCTCTGTGATATAGAAGTTCTGTGAAAATAAAGTTACCTGTGTTTGATATTGAAAATTCACTTTCGAATTTTTCCCAACATTTTATTAAATCCATACTACAGATGCTGCAAAAATAACATCTATGAAAAAAATAATAAGAATGTTACTGAGGAATGAAAACCTTTAGATTTCAATGAAAAGGTCTCACTTTTTGGGTTTTATTCTCTTTTATATTATGAACTAGTTTTCACTGAGATGTGTATTAGCATCTTGTTGCAAAGGGGTGGAGTGGAATAAATCAGGAAATGTTTATAGTGAACAAGACCAATTGCTAACTTGGAAATGTGTGTTCATGTTGGATTTCTTTGTTTGACTAAGGTATTGCAACACACAGAGTAACATCATTTTCTTTCCGTTTTTTTTTTTTTTTTTTTTTATTTATTATAAGTTTTCATCATAGCTTCCAAAAAAGGTTAACTGTGAACCAGGCTAGTTGTTGAAGCTGAATCTTTAGCATTTCATTTGCTGTGTTCTTCTAGTTGAACTGATTCAAAGCTTCATTTCTATGAGACATAGTCATAACATTTCAATTAGTGTAATTATGTAACTGGTACAAATTTTCATTTGTCAGATCAGTCTGCATGTAGAAACTTACTTAAAAAACAGTTTTGTTTGTTTGTTTGTTTCCAAGTACATGTCACCAGTCTTGGTGCACAGTGAAATTCCTGTTCCATAGAACGCTAGCACATCACTAGGGGAGCCGAAACAAAATGATGTAGCCCAGTGCTAAAGTGGAGTCATCATCTTCTTATTCCTCAGCATTTGTCCCAGAATGTAGTGAGGTCCACTCTCTTAAGTCTCTGTATCCATTTGACATGCTCCTGCACTTGGTCAGGGTAGAGGCCTGCTATCTTGAGAATTATATGGAAGGTATCCAGACAATGTTACCTCCATCTCCCGATAGATCTCAACGATAGGTGCCACTCTGTACCACCTACGTATTTTGTCACTGGTTACACAAAGGTGAAGAGTCAGCCCAAACATTCACCGAAGCATTTTTGTTTCCATTACAGAAAGTTGCTGTTCTGTTTCTTTTGCTGTTATCCAACATTCTGCACCATATGAAGGCAACTGGGCAGATAGCAAAACAGTGTACTGAGCAAACAACCCCAGTCACTGTCCGCCATTTAAGGTATTGCTAACACAGCTTGTGGTTTCAGGTATGAGTGAGCCATTGGCAGAAATTTTTGAGTCAAGATACTTGTCTTTGGCTGGTCTACACTGTTGAACTTGAGTGCAGCTGTTTTATTTGCATCTGTTGAGAGGTATTCCATTTTCTTTACACTGAAGCATAGTCAGGAGTGTCCAAGGAAGTTCTTCCCTGATTGTACTTGTCACTGAAGGTCGTTCTTGTCTTCAGTGGCCAGTGGTCTATCATCAGAATACAGCAGAGTCCATGGTGCTAATTCCTGAAGTTCTTTGGTGAGCTTGTCCATTATGATGAAGAACAGAAGGGAAGGGACAGCAGATCCCTGAAGGACACGGAGAGAAACAGGAAAGAAAGTACTCAACTTCTAACATTTTGATACAACAGTCAGACCCATTCAGTTAGTTCTTCAGCTACTGCACACTCTTGGAGGGCAGACCATATGCGATCCCTTTCTTAGTCAAAAGCCTTTTCCAGGTCCTGGAAAGTGAAGTGGAAATGCTTAGCCATCACACACGGTTTCTCAGTAAGATAGAAAGTGGCATAGCCTTTCAAAAACCCGCATTGATTGGGAGTAATACTGACAACCTTGTGTATTTTCTGTCTACGATGTGTTCTGAGATCTTCATTGTCTGTGTCAGGAGGCATGCAGGTTGGAAGTTGGCACGTTCAGCCACATCACCTTTTTTTCCAAACTGGGACTCTACTGCTTAATCATCACTCAGTTGATACCCACTTCTCTTCAATGATATTTCTGAGAAAACCTGTCAGCCATCAAGTTACTTCCCAGTGCCTTGATCTCCACAATTCTGCTGGCAGATTTCTGTCTCAGTCACTTTCTGAAATTTAATCTTCCCTATGACTTTTAGAACTCAGTAGCGTCAACTACAAGAACTCAGCAAAGGAAATACACAAGATTCAGCTTTAACATCTAGCGTGGTTAACAGTTTAAACTTTTGGTGAAAACTGGAATGAAAATTTGTAATAAATAAAACAAATGAGATGAGAAAATGAAGTTACTCAGTGTGATGGAATATCTTAGTTCGAAAAATAAAACTTTAACACATATCTCCAAGTTAGTAATTTGGTCTTGTTTACTATAAATGTTCCCTGATTTATTGCACTGCACTGCTTTGTGGCTGCTAATACACACATCTCAGTGAGGACTCGTTTTCATGGTGATTAATCTTAACTATAAATGTTTGACTGCAATATCTATCAGATGAATCTATTATACAGGTGTTGACTTATTACATATTCTGTTTTGTTTCTTCTAACATCTAATAAAACACAAGTGAGCAAGTTTGATGTAAATATAACTCGCATAACACTGACCATATTGATAGAACTATATACATACAAATATTGACATGCTGCACAAACTCAACACCAAAGAAAATACAACTTTTACTCATACATGAGATGTACTAATCTGCAAAATGTCAGCAGAAATACTAATGGCTAAAATCTGTCAAAGATCAGGTAAATGATTTCACCTCTTTCAGAGTAGTACTGGATACATTATTTCAACAATTTAATTCAATTTAATTCAACAAACTGTACTATTGTAGCTCCAAAGAGTGGCAACACATCATGTGTCTTTCCAAAATCCACTTGCGTTTTGTCCTCACATGACAACGAGAACAAGCAAATTTTGGCTCTTTACCACATTCCCACTTTATGTGTCTCTTCAAGCTACACTCCTGTCTGTAAGTCCTGTTACATTTTGCACATCTAAATCTCCTTGGTACTTCTGAAGCAGGTACAAGTTGTAAACATGTTTGATATGAATGATGTACGGGTGTATGGAAGTCCAAGAATCTGTTACCTGGTAGACATAAAACACAATGGCATCATTAATAAAAATGGTTCTTCAGTATCAATACAATATTTTTTTTTAATCTTATGCAATATAGCAAACACAGTGTACCAAAAAAATGAATGTATAATACAAACATTCTTCCAGGATGCAACTTTCATTACATGGATTAATTTTTATTACATGGATGAACTTTCATTTGTTAATTTATAGTTTTGTAGTACAAAACAATTAAATTCTTATTACTGTTGTTAAACTACTATTATTGCTATATGAATAACAGCAATAAGTTCTTTTTTGCCTAATATACTACACATTTCTAATACAGATTTAAGAAGAAATGATTTCAGTTTGCTTTTAAAATTCACTTACTTTCTTTCAGATATGTTATGGCATGTAGTATTTTGGGATATCTTACCTCAACAGAGAAGAGCAACATTAACATATGTAGCCAAGTTGGCATTTTGATTAAGCACAGCCCATCCTTTTGTTTGTTTTTTTTTTTTTTTTTTTTTTTTTTTTTTTTTTTTTTTTTTTTTGGCAAAGTCAATTCAATTATGAGTAAAATACGTAATATAAGGGAAAGGCAACAACTCATGTATAGTGGACTGATGTGTGGTGCATAGAAACATGTAACAGAAAACAGTATTCACACTAGCTTTTGAGCTCTTGTTCTTTCTCTGGCAAAAGTACACACATTCACACATGCAGCTGACAGCCAAATGAACACTACCATGGTCACAGCGAGACTCTCTCTCTGGTGATTCGGATTGCATATAAAACAAGAGCTATAAATACAGGTGAAGGTCTCATCCTTAGCACATAAACATATAGTAACAGCTATCCTTGCATACTACCCTCAGAAGCCACATTCATACTTAATCATTCTAAAATAGGCCACACAATGTTCCTGCATCAAAATAGCGCCAAAATGCAAATGACAACTTGGTCAGCATGTCCCACATCATCAGGTATGCCAGTGATTTCAGTTTCATAACTGGACACACAAATGACATCAAAAGGGCAGGCCTAATTTCTGGAACATCCAAAACAAAACAATGTGACCTTCCACAATCTACAGCTTGGTTTGTCACCAAGTTTTCATTTGTTCACATGTGACAAGCTGAATAGTTCAGCAATGAAACCAGGACCTGTTGAAGAAACTGTACATTGCTGGAATTTGAAATGAGTGAACAGTTGGAAAAATTTGAGAGCTTTTCTTGTTATTAACAGAGGTACACACCGAAAAAAAGTCATAAATATTTCAAGGAATATCAAATATTTTTTGCAGTGAGTGCACAACAGAACAATTATTGGGGACCAAATGCATGATGCAAAAGCATATCTACAATAGGTACAGAAACTGGACTGCAGTTATAATAGTTGGAGTACATGATATGAAGACAGTAGTGAATGGAGCATGTCAGGGTTGTAATCTACACCCCCTGTAATTCATTCTGTACATTAAGCAAGCAGTAAACAAAACCAAATAGGAATTTGAAAACAGAATTAAAGTTCAGGGAGAACTAATAAACTGTTTGCTAAAGATGACTCTGAAAGAACTACAAAGCCACTGGCAAAATTATAAGCTAGTATTTACCGTCCCCAACCCTTAAACAAAATTGATTGTGCTTCGAAAAGAGGTTATAAGATGAATATCAACAAAAGTAGAGCAAGGGTAATGGAGTGTTGTAAAATCATGTCATATAGCATTACACGAATTAGATTAAGACGAGGCAGTAAACATAGATGAATTTTGCTAGTTGAGCAGCAACATGATTGATGACAACAGAAGTAAAGAGGATATAAAACACATACTGGCAACAGGAATATAAAAATTTCTGAAAAAGAGAAATACATTAATGTCTAATATGAATTTAACTGTTACGAAGTCTTTTCTGAAAGTACTTGTCAGGAGCATACATTTATATGGGAGGAAATATGGATGAGGAATAAAGGTTTTGAAATGTGGTGTTCCAGAACTGGGCAAGAAAGATCTTTATTATGTGTTTGGCTGAAACAAGTAATATGTTGATAGGACAATCCTGAGAAATAAAGGATAGTTAATTTGGCAATGGAGGGAAGTGGGGGAGGGATGGATGGTAAAAACTGTTGAAGGAGAGTTAAGGCCTAGAAAGTTTACAAACAAAAGGATTAAAGAATTAATAAAGCTCAAAAAACTGTGAGAGAGTACACAAACAAATAACATATTACAGAGAAAACAGAACAGGAGTGTGCTCTAAGTACACTTTCCAACTTGGATTTCAATACTTGAGGTTTATTACTAAATTTTTGCAGTTCTGCTAGAAGGCTAATGAATATGAAACCTGCTAAATAGTGCACAACTTCCTGTGCAGTGCTTAAGGCAGTGTTATCCACGAGAATATTGTTTTGTTTTAGTGTTCACTGAATGAATATTGCAGTTTTTTCCTAATGAGTCAATTATCAACAACAAAACCCACAAAGGAATATATATACATGGGTGGCAAAGCTAGGATCCTAGTACACCTGGACAACAGCCTACATGAAGTTTATGAGCTGACAGCACTGAACAGTCTGACTATACATTTCTGAACTAATAATATTCTAGGTGATGACACAGAGTTGCTCCAAATCATTATATCATATGGGATAATAAAGTGAAAGCAAGAACAGTAAATGAGCCTTTCTGCAGACTAGTACTCCAATTAGCAGAACACTGCAACTGGTCACTATTTCTTTCACTGAGTGATTTATTTAGTCATATCTAGAGAGTATCAGGCTAAAGGTAATCTTCATATGGTGGAACAATTTCTTGTGCAATTCTATATAGTTCTCATCCAGATATAGCTCATTTCCTAAAACAAGATGGAATACACATTTAATTACACAAGTGTATGAGAGAGATTGAAGACAGCATCATAGATACATTAGCTTGTCTCTATGTACTACCCTAATACAGAACAAAAAAATATTTCTCAACTTACTAAAGAACTATTTGTCTTGTTGCATTAGTGAGTGATCATTATTTGGCCTTGAACTGTATCCTTGCGTGGTCAGAAATTTCATTAAACTCTAACAACTCAGTGGCAGTGGATAACCAGTTTAGTAAAGATGTACTCTTGCAGTCTTCCAGATAATACCATGACCAAGGCTCAAACAATGGAATGCCCAGGGTGGAAGTTAACAGTATAATGAAAAGGATAGTTGCTACTCACCATACAGTGGAGATGCTGGGTTGCAGAAAGGTGCAACAACAAGAATGTCACACAATCAGCTTTCAGCCAATAGGGCCTTTGTCAACATTAGACAACATATACACAGGCACAAACTCACACAAACACAACTCACACACACATGACCACAGTCTCTGGCAGCTGGAGTCAGACTCTGAATCTGACTCCAGCTGTCAGAGACTGTGGTACTGTGTGTGTGAGTTGCATTTGTATGTGTGTCTCTTTTTGTTGTGCCTTTCTGTGACTCAGCATCTCCACTATAGTAGCAACTATCCTTTTCATTACATTGTTACATGACCAAGGTTTGACATAAAAGAAATAAGATTATAGTTAACAATCTTGTTGTTGTTGTGCTCTTCAGTCCAAAGACTGGTTTGATGTAGCTCTCGACACTACTCCATCCTGTGCAGGCCTCTTTGTCACCGAATAACTACCGCAACACACATCCTACAGAATCCGCTTAGTGTACTCCTCTCATGATCTCTCGCTACAATTTTTAACCCCCACACTTCCCTCCAATACTAGACTGTTGACCCATTGATGTCTCAGAATGTATTATGTACTTAGCAAATCTTTTCAGTCAGTGGTGATTGTTGTCAAATTAGAGCCCATTTTAGTCCAAACATGTCTGTACTCAACCTTTTCACTGCATTTAACTGTTTCTTTATCCCCGAGTCTGGATTTTGGTAACATTTGTTAGAGTCTGAGAATACAGTTCAGGGTTAAGTAATAATATCTTTAATATTACTTCATCCTTTGATCAATCTGTACAGTTATATAGGCAAGTCGCTTCTAATGAGTTACACAATACACAGAATATAGAAAATATCATATGGAAACATATTTGTATGTCTCATGTATGTATGAAAACAATGATAATCTTAGATTCCAGTTATCCTACAAGGTCAAGAGTTTTACATTCACTTGGACAGCAAGCTGGATATCTATATCCAACTCCAAAGTAATATGTCAAAGTAGGCAGCTAGATTGGATGTTAATATCCTCAGTAAAATCAGGCAATTATAGAAGGAGCAATAGCATAGACTGGATTAGGATGGAAAAGGAAATTGACCCTGCTCTTTTCAAAGTTAGGAAAATGATGGAAAATCCAAATCTATATGGCTGGATGGGGCCTGAATTCCATTCTTACTGAAAGTGAGTCCATGTGCCAAACTCTTTCTGCATCTGACTCAGTAGTACAACAAATAGTGCCTCAATAGTGCAGCCTTAAAGATAAGGAATGAATGAATACAGCTAACATCTCATAATACTGTGAAATCATTTAGCAGTGGTTAGTCAAACAAATAAGTAACTGAACATAGTAACTCAGCTTATGAGCTGATCATCTTCAGAATGCACACATGCGTGTATGTCCACGTATGCGCACGCACGCACACACGCGCGCACACACGCGCGCACACACACACACACACACACACACACACACACACACACACACACACACACACACACACACACACACACACAATCTTCAATGCCTTAGAACGATGGATTGATGAATATATGAGTACACAATTATTAGTGGAGATTTAGCAAATCTACAAAAAAGGGGGGTTATTAGGGCCTTATCAGACATTTTACTTGTGTTAAGTACTTGCTCTTAACAGTTGTGTTTGTCTATATATTACATTCATTAATCATATCCACCTGGAAGTTTAACACCTGAGAAGATGTTATGCAGGCGCACATCTGTCACTGCTTCCCACCAACCTTTTCATTCTTCAAGAGGTTTGAAATCCTTAGTAACCATGTCAGCAGCTTGTCAGTTGGCGTGATTTCAGTCTCTTATGATTTAAAAGTGGCAGGCCGCCATACACGGGTAGGTTAGAATTCCTGGAGATCTTGTGAAATTCTCTCTTAAGGGCAGTACATCTGCGTAGATCAGGGGGCATTATACCGGTTAACAGTAGAAGCAAATCAACTGGAGTAGATCTGTTGTTGTATTCAGCTGGGTGTCAACAAGCCTTGTATGATGGCTGTTCATCCAAACAGGTGCACAATACTCAGCACTTGAGTACACCAAGCCCAGAGCTGAAGATCGCAGGGTGGTTGCTGAAGATCTCCAGGTAGCTCCGCATAGCTTATGGATGTTGTTTCAAGTCCTCAACTTTTGAGCTAAGTTAAGAATGTGTTGTTTGAAGCATAGTGTACAGTCCAGGGTGACACCAAGATATTTTGGGTTCCAATTATGACAAAGAATTCTGCCTCTGAAACTTACTTCCAGTTTTACCTGTGCCAGCCGATTATTTAAATGGAAGCAACACACTTCTGTTTTACTCACACTGGGTTGGAGTCTCCATATTTTGAAGTAATTATCTAATGCAGACAGGTCATTGATTAGAATCTCTTCTGTTGTCTTCATTTTCTGGTGTCGTACAGCTAGAGCCAGGTCATCAACATAGCAGTATTTTCTGGACGAAGTGTCAGGTAGATTAGATAGATATAGGTTGAACAGTAATGGTGAGAGAACTGTTCCTTGAGGCAATCCATTGTTCAGCGCCCTCTCCTTACTTATGTTGCTTCCAGTGATTACCTGGAACTTCCAATCGCTTAGCATGCCGCTAATCAGTTGAGCCATTGTTCTGCAGGGTATGATGCGGATAAATTTGTAGATAAGTCCTTCCCTCAACACAGTGTCGAAGGCAGTAGTTATGTCAACAAATGCCACAGATGTTTTCTGCTTCATTTGGTATCCTGACTCTATGAAGGATGTGAGAGACAATACTTGGTCGCAGCAGCTACGTCCTGGTCTGAAGCCTGCCTGATCAACTAGAACGTTCTCTAGTGTAGTGCTACTTATTCTGTTAATATTAGCCTTTCAGAAAGCTTGTAGCAGCACCTAAGTTTTTAAACACCAATGGAAGTTGACCAGCCAGCAGAATGTCAGTGAAGAATTCTGCCAGCCATTTCTAGCTTTTCCTCCCATGGATCAGAAATTCTGGATGGATACCATTGAATCCAGGCGCCTCAAGAGGTTTGAGGTCCTTCAGTCCAGAGTCAATGTCTGGAACTGCAAAGGTATGGGTATACTCAGATGAGGGAGATGCCATCTTTTTTCAGGTCACGAAGCTGTCGTCTGATATGTCTTGTATGTTTCTTGTCAGGAGGCACTCTTGAGGTAGTAATGATGTGGGAAGCAATTTGGTCTGGTGTTACTTCAGAGCTTTTTCTGCATGCTGGTTCACTTCCTCCCAGTTTTCTCAGAAGACTCCATGCTTTCCTGTTCGAGTGGGTAAAGTCCATGGATTCGACCTACCAAGCAAGACCTGGACTACTCTCAACAGAATCCATACCGGCCATGGCCGATCCAGGGATTCTCTCTTTAAGTGGAAGAAGCTGCCTAATCCAGCCTGTGACTGCGGGGCTCCATACCAGACTGTTCACCACATTGTCAATGAATACAGGATTTGAGCCTGTCACGGTGCTGAAGAGGACTTCCTGCTAGCAACTCCAGATGCAGTGCGCTGGATTGAAGGACTGGATATTCAGTTGTAAAGACAAACTTAAGTTTCTTGTGTGTCAATATGTACATATGTATATGTAATTTAATTTTACAATATGTCTGTATTAGCCATATGCTAAATAAAATAAATTAATCATATGCCAATATCAGTTGTAGACAGATAACATACACAACACTAAAGTGATGAATCTGAGTGCTTAAGATCACCAAATACAGCTAGCATATTATTAATGCGTAATTTGGGAGGAATTGTGGATGGTAAACTCATAAGGTCATACACTTTACCACACACATAGGTGGCGTATATTAGTCAACTTCTGTATGACAATTTGTGTGTGCTGTTGGAGAATATTACCCTTGCACAAAGACAACAGAAATGGTTTGTGCATGATCGGAAACCATCCCATTTTCTACACCTCATCTGATAGTATATAATCCAAACATTTAAGGAGTAATGGATGGATAAGGTGGTCCAGAAGAATGTATCCCCCTTTATTTGACTTTACCCTTTTATATTTCTGGCTGTGCAGACAATTAAAATCATTGAAATAAATCATATCTATTACCAACATGCACTACTTAAGTAAGTTGTGTTGGATACATGTGTATATTGGCTTTTTGTTAGAAGCTTGATAATGGATCATAACCATCTGAATCTCGTCATCAATAAATTGTAACTTGCAAGCTAGACTTTATATTATGCACTATAAATAATCTGAGTAGAGCTGAAGAACAACACTCAAACAGCATCAACTGGAAATCTTGCTTTACTTTAAAAATTTAGCAACAAGGTACTTCCATTTTAATTTTATTTATAAGAAGGCGAGTTTCAGGTTTTCACTCATCTTCAAATGATCCTATTACAATCATACATTGCCATCATTATGTTAAAGCTGACTGCATTTTGAATGCTGTAGCTGCACTTTGCTCTGACTTTGTAGCTTCTTCTTTCAGTATTATGTGCATATTAACAAATATGTTATGGACATTTTAAATATTATGCTTTTACTGTGGGCATGACTTAGATTTTCTGACAGCTGAGTTTTGAGTTCACTTACCTTCAGTCTTTGCTGATGTCACCTCTCACCTCCTAAAAGGCAAATCTTGAATACCAGATTCACAATGACCTTTCTGACATACCTGTGGTTTAATATACTAAAAGCAATACCCATCAGCCATACAATTTGAGGTAACCAACGGATTTACAATAAAAAAGCAACTAAGCTGGTTTCTCTGTTCTTCAAAACTTACTGCACTTGCCAAAAGGTAACTCTCATTGTAAGCAGAATAATCGGCCTGGAACATAAAAGCTGATCTATGGAATATAATTAGTTTCTTTTCTGGAGGGTACACTGCACCCAATTTGAGCTCCTCACTCGAAACTAAACATTGAACTATGTATAAATATATTATAAATATAGTATGAAAAGTTTTAACAATGGAAAATCAAGGATGGAATGAAACAATATTATGAAGAGAATAGTTGCTACTCACCATATAGCAGAGATGCTGAGTCGCAGATAGGCACAACATACAGACTGTCACAAAATGAGGTTTTGGCCAACAAGGCCTTTGTTGAAAAATGACGACACACACACACACACACACACACACACACATACACACACACACACACACACTCGTGCAAATGCCTGAAGCTGAGTCTGGCTTCAGCTGTCAGAGACTGTGGTCATGTATGTGTGTGTGTGTGTGTGTGTGTGTGTGTGTGTGTGTGTGTGTGTGCGTGCGTGTGCGTGTCTTGTGTCTGTTGTCTTTTTTCGACAAAGGCCTTATTGGCCAAAACCTCATTTTATGACAGTCTTTTTGTTGTGCCTATCTGCGACTCAGCATCTGCACTATATGGTGAGTAGCAACTATCCTCTTCAGAACATGGAAACTTCTGGCAGAATGTAAATACTTTAAGTGCAAAGGAAAACTTTTACTGAATAGCAGAAGTGTTGAGTCACTGACAGTCACACACAAAAGATAATGAAAACTTGCTAACTTTCAAAATAAATTCTTTGTCAAACTATGACTATAATATCCATGACTCACTGTTGGAATAGGCCAACTGATACAAATACCTGTGTGTAACACTTTGAAGGGATATGAAATGGAATGATCACACAGGTTCAGTTGTGGGTAAAGCAGATGGCAGACTTCAGTTTATTGGTAGAATACTGGGGAACTGCAATCAGTCTACAAAGGAGATTACTTACAAATAACTCGTGCAACCCATCCTAGAATACTGCTCAAGAGTGTGGGACCCATACCAGATAGCACTAACAGAGGATACTAAAAATATACAGAGAAGGGCAACACGAATGGTCACAGGTTTCTTTAATCTATGGGAGTGTGTCAAAAAGCTACTGAATTGGAAGACTTTTGAAGATAGACATCAACTATACCAAGAAAGTCTTTAATAGACTTTTTAATAAAGTTTCAAGAACCAGCTTTAAATGATGACTCTAGGTATATACTACAATCCACTACATATCGCTCATAAAAGGATCATGAAGATAAGATTAGAAATTACTGCGTGCATAGAGGCATTCAAACAGCCATTCTTCCCACACTCCATATATGAATGGAAAAGGAATAAATCCTAATAACTGATGCAGTGGGACACGTGTGTGTGTGTGTGTGTGTGTGTGTGTGTGTGTGAGAGAGAGAGAGAGAGAGAGAGAGATAGAGAGAGAGAGAGCACATGTCCTAGCTTCAGATAGGATTTATTCTGAAAGCTGGCAAGTTTTCTTTCTCTTTTGTGAGTGAGTGCCTGTTGATGATCCAAACACTTTTGCTATTCACTGAGTTGTCTCCTTTACTCCTAAAGTATTTACATCGAGCTAAACACGCATCCTGCAGATGATGGGAGGACAGTTTGTGCTTTACAAAACATCGCAAACAAACTGCAAGGGGATGTGCTAAAAATCCAGGAAAAATGTAAAGCACTGGGCTACGAATTTTACATCATGGCAAGTGAAACTTCCTCAAGTTTCACTTGGCATAAAAATAAATACTGGTCTTATTTTAAATAAGAGGCCATTAACTTTCAACAAATTCACCAACAAACAAGTTTAAGTGGCACGAGACTCAAAATTAGATTCCATTTTTTGTCAGGCTTCCCTGTTATCCTGTTGATATAAACAAATAAACTCAAATTATGTTAATACACTGCATTTCAACATCAAGATACAAAAATATCTGCCAAGTTCAGTCTCCACTAGCTGAAATTTGAATATAATTCAGCTGATGTCAATACTGGAATTCACATCATGTATAAAGCCAAAGACACAAAATAAAAAGGAGGTCATTTCTTAAACTCTCAAATTACATCAGTCTTTTCCAAAACTAGAGAGATAGATACAACTGCAAGGGGATAACTCTGTAGCTATGAAATGAATGTTTTTCACTATCTTTCTTGAGAGATGTGAATTATTTTCAATGATTAGTTAATGTAATCACACAAAATTACCAACCTCACATCAGACCATGACCAGCCAAACCCCAGATTGACTTTCATATTAGTATCTAAGGTTTTATTAGAAAAACTAAGCAACCTCACAGATCATTTTGCTATTTGATGTGAATGGTTTATGTCCACAGTCTGAAGCGTATATGTAAGTCTTCATTGTGCATGAGTAAATTCTGCTGGCTACAAACAAGTATTTCCTTTACAGAAAAAAAGCTGTCTGTAGTTTCAAACACGTAGTGTCAACTCTTGCTAGGTACAATCAGTAATGCTGACAATGGAGATATGGGTAATCAAATAATTGTTTTTAATTTATAAATTACAGCAAACAATCATTTTATATTCAAAATTTCATTTGTGAATCTTGTAACATGTTTCAAAAAATATACAAAAGCTAATTAAGCTTAAGCATTATACCTCTGCAGAAAACTGAGGATGCAGCTTTCAGGCAGATTAAAACTGTGTGTCAGTTTTTTTAATATTGTCAACTTTTTTACGGGCTTTACTGAGGTAGAGATTGTTCAATAATTTATTGAAGACATATAGCATGGGACATGCAGTAAATCGATGTAGATATACCTGTGTATAAATAAATACACAACTGTGTGTTAGACTGGAATTTGCACTTGCAACCCTGTCTTTTGTGAGCAATGCTGTTATCAACTGGTGTAACCAGGTATAACTCACAACCCAACCCCACAGCCTCAACTCTGCCATTAGCTCTAATCACTGCTATTTTCCAGATTTCACAAAGGCTCTACTTTATACCTTGCAGTACTATCATTCCTGTGTCCAACAGACAGTAATATGCTAGGAAGTTTCAAAACTGTACAGACTCTGATGCAAAGTGAAAGATTTATTCTGGGGATAATGAGGGTAGTTGGGACAGGATGGATGGGAGAATGCCATTGCCTTCATGTCTGAAAACTGTCACACTGCAATAGTTATAAGGACAGTAAACATTTTCAGCATTTCTAAATATCTGGATTAATACTGGCTCCTTTGATCTGGGATGTATTTCTGATTTGCATCACTGAGGTATCTGCCAGCAAAGTGCATTTCAGAAAGGAATTAAGAATCCCACATAAAGTGAACTGCTTAACAGAGCACCACAAGGCAAACTAAGACATCCAGGGAAAAAAAATATTTCATACTTTTTGTAGACTACACAAAGCCTTTGACACTATTAACAGAAAAACACTCATCCGAAAACTCAACCTGTTAAATGGTGACACACATCAAATAATGAAAGCACTTACAGACATCTTAAGATACAACCACATCCAAATATCTGATGATATCCCCCAACCCAAGAATATGAAACAAACAAATGGAGTACTACAAGGGGACCCGATCAGTCTGATACTGTTCAACATCATGACAGAAAAAGTCATGAAAATCACCACGAATGGCTCAGTGATATTCCTATTATAAGTGGATGAAATGATCATAGGTTCAGAAGAGAATGATGACCTAGTAACACTAGAGAAAGCCAATATGAAACAACACTTGCGTGTCAGGAAGACAGCACCTTGAAGACTGGCTTATGTCTTAATGAAAGAAACCTTCTTCATAGAAGACATCAGAATGCAGATGCTCCTACCCAACCCTAATGCCTATGACAGCACATGCCAAATACTCGCAGAAAAAACACAACTCTATCTGGAACAACTTCTACTCAACCAATCCCACAATGACAGAAGAGTGGAAACAGAAAAACTAAACACTCTGATACACAGTGACACAATAGACAGCACACGGATTCCACCACAAGTTCTGCCAAAACAAGAGACTCCACACTAGCCAAATGAAGACTGTGTATGTGGACTGTGCAATGAACATTGGGAAAGACATCATGCAAAAAACTGCAGAAAAAGAACAATGTCAATAATAAAACTAGGGGTAGAGTAATGTAACTCAGCTTTTATTTGTACCAGTATTTGCATTTGCATTTGCCCATTGTTCAGCTTTTCATTAATAAACCACTAATAATAAAGTGTGTACATGGTTCCTTGAATGAACTGTGCCACACACAATACACACACTGTGTTTCCAGGTTGTGGATTCGCAAATGGTGAACAAAATCAACCCCTTGTCTAATGCAGTGATTGTGTGGATAAATCAGTTATAATGGTCAGCTCTATAGAAAATCACACAGCATCAAAGCATAAAACACCCTGCATGTGTATTTTTTTTGGCACAACCTCAAAAAGTAAACTGTTGCATACCAGATTGTTTTTGAGACAAAATCATAACACAACTTTTTAAACACAACATATACCAAACACACTATAAGAACTACTGAGAATGTTGACCTCACTCACGAAATGTTTCAAAAAAGTAAGTTACTGAACACAGAGGCAAGAACATTGCTTTAAACTGTATCCCAATTACAAAAACTGCCTCAATTCCCACAACCCGAGTACCTCGCAGAAGTATAAACATAAGTCAACTAATTTTTGTCATATCTTATGTTTGTATATTCACACCACTTTATAACTAATGTCCCTCAAGCTTAAAACATGATTTATGGTGGATAAATGAAATAACACAGTTCATATAATCCATCAAAAATAGAAGAAGACAGAATGGTTAATGTGTATTTATTCCAAGTGGCAAAATCCATAGTATTGTAGATAGAAAGAAGATAGTAATCCTAGCTTTTGGAACTTATATGTTTCTTCTTCAGGGGAGAAAGAGGAATGGATTGGGGAAGGGTGGAAAAGAGGAGATTTTGGAAAAGGGGGGCAGTACGTTATTCAGGGTTCTGGTACATAGGAATCCACCTGCTGTGAGGATGAAGGGAGAGAAAAATGATAGAGGAGGCACCAGACAGAATAAGAGGTCACAGCCAGTTTCAATTGACAGATGATAGAAGGGACATAGTGAGAAGTAAATGTGGATTAGGAGGGAAGAGAAATGAAAAAAAGACAGAATAATGTAATTAAGAGGTAGCAGGAAATGAGGAAAAGAGAAGACAGAATGGAGAAGGAAGGAAAAATAAAAATAAGTAATGGAATATAAATGACTAAATAATGCAGGTCTACCACTGGGAAAAAGAAGGTTGAGGTTGTGGGGAATGACGGGTTGGGGTTGTTGATGGAGGTTAATTCCAGGAGGATGGCGATTCAAGAGAAAATTTGAACAGCACGTTTCCATCTCTGAAATCTGTAGAAACTGGTAAGTGTGGGAGGATCGAATGGTCCATGTGGTGTAGCAGGCATTGGGTCTCTTGAGCCACACTTTAGATGATTCACAGCAAAAGGGAACTGGTTATTCCCAAGACAGACAGTTCTTTTGTGCCCATTCAATTGTTCAGCCACTTCGGGATGTTACTTCTATGAAAAAACGCACATGTATATTTCTGCAAGCTGGTTTGCCTCTGATGTTGTAGGCGTTGCCTGCAGTGAGGCTGGAGTAAGTGGTAGTGAGTGGGTGCAAAGGGCAGGTTTTACATAAGCAACACTTGCTGGGATAGGAACCTGGCTGCAGGGATGATAGTCTGAAAATGATACATGGTCTGATGTAAAGGATAAGTACTGGGAAGCCATTCAGCTACCTAACTTTTAGTTTTTTAAAATTGAATTCACCATTTGATACCAAATAATCAGACAGTTTAGTTATGCAGCCATGACAACAACAAGTAGCTAAAATATCTCTAATGAAATGGTACAGTCCGTTAGCTAGTTACACATCCTGTAGTCCATTTCCATTTGCCTGAGTTGCAGACAATGAATATGGACAACAGTACAGCTCACAGCACTTGAAGAGGAAAGCTAGATCATTTTGTCAAAATATTGTGCATAAAATGGAATCAACAACTCAGCTGTACTCTTCAAAGCACTCTATAAAACAGTCACAGTGAGAAAACCTGAGAGATCACAGGGGCATGTGGGTGCATGGACCACATTGTGCATGAGAAATGATTGCATAGGCAGAAACCATAGAGAAACCATAAAGATGTTACGAAGGTCCGGAGGGTGACAGTGGGTGATGGGTGGAGGCTATAGGGGAGAGAGGCTCTCATTTCAGGGCTCACCTCGAGAGATTCAGAAATTTATAACACTGGTGGAGCAATTTATTGAGGCAATCAAGGCCTAGGTAGTACTGGATGACAAGGGAGATGTTTCAGATTTTTTTGGAAGTTCACTAAACCTATCCTCAGATCCTACAGATCTGCAATTTATTATCCTCAAATTGGACCTTCCTGTATTTGGGTACAATGGAGGGGTATCTGTGAAGAGGCCAGTAGTTGTAGAAGCGGCAATCTGGATGAAAATGCAAGTAGCAAAGAGGAAAGCCAATGATATCTTCACTGAAAAGTCTCACAACAAATGTAAAGCAAACTGGAAGTTAGTGAACTCCATAACGGGGAAACATAGAACCAAGCTAGTGACATCAGTTTCACCCAACATGCTAAATAACTTATTCATAAACTGTGCCAATCAGGGAAAAAGTCGGCTACCTCAAACATGGATGAAAATAATCCTGAAAGTACTTTGGACAATATAGGCCTTCATGATTTGAGACACATTATCTTCAAGTGAACTCAAACTACTTTCAAGATTGTACACCATCTGTATTCAAACTAGGTAACTCCCATATGAAGATACCAATGGCTTCTCAAATTATATCATAAAACTTATCTGTGATATTATAGTCTCTCCTCTGACTTACCTTATAAACTGCATGTTTCAAGCTGGCAAACTGAAACCCACAACTGATGTCCCAGTTTAGAAGGGAGGTAAAAATAGTCTGTACAGTTAACAGACCAAAATCCCTAATTCCCATAATATCTAAGGTCATAGAATGCTGCATGAAAGAGCAACTATGTTGCTACTTTGAGAACAATAAGCTTATCTCTTGTTTGTTATATGACTTTAGACCTGGTGTATCCACCAATGATCTCATAATTTCTCTGGTTGCAGATATTCTGAAATGCTTTGAAAGCCATTCTTTTGCCTGTGCTATGATCCTCAATCTGATCACAGCATTTGACATTGAACCACATGGTATCATAATATCTAAACTTCAAAAATATGAAGTCAAGAATAATGAACAATCATCCATTGAACTGTATATCTTAGATAAGAAACAGACAATGGAAAGTACACTTTGGAATATCAACAGTTATGGAAAGGATAGATTGCTACTCACCATAAAGGCGACACAATGAGTTGCAAAAGTGCACAATGAAAGGACTGTTACACATTAAGCTTTTGGCCAAAGCCTTCGTCAGAAAAGAGAAAAAATCATACACATTCACACAAGCAAGCCATCTCACACTCAAATGACTGCTATCTCTTGACTGCTTAGGCCAGAATAAACTGAAACATATCATATGGGAGCAACAGTCTGGGAGAGGGAGAGAGAGAATAGGCTACATGTGGGGGAAGAGAAAGTAGTGCTGAGTGACAGAGCGTGCAGGGAATAGAGGTGGCCGACGAGGCTGCCTGGTGCACCATTAGGAAGCTGTGGTGGGGGGGGGGGGGCAGAGGGAGTGGAAATGAGAGGGGCAGAGAGGGGGAAAATATTGGTGGGTGCATTGACAAAGAGCGGTGCACAATGAGGGTGAAGCGATGTGATTTGGGAGGAAGTGTTATGGCAGAGGGGGCAGAAACTGTTGGGTGGAGGGTGTGGTGACAGTGGTTTACTGTAGGTTGAGGCCAGGATGATTTTCGGAGCTGAGAATGTGTTGTAAGGATAACTCTCATCTGTGCAGTTCAGAAAAGCTGGTGGTAGAGGAAAGGATCCAGAGAGCCCAAGATGGGAAGCAGCCATTCAAATCAAGCATGTTATGATCAGTTGCATGTTGTGCAACAGTGTGGTCTGCTTTGCTCTTGACCACAGTTTGGTTGTGGCCGGTCGTCCTAGTGGGTAGCTGGTTGATAGTCATACCAATAAAGAAAGCTGAGCAATGACTGCAGCAGAGCTTCACAGGTGGCCTGGCATCTGATGGGGTATGACAAGCCTGTGACAGGACTGGAATAGGAAGTGCTGGGTGGGTGGATTGGGCAGGTCTTGCACCTGTGTCTTCCACAGGGATACGATTCCTGTGGCAAGGGGTTGCGGTGGAAGTGGCAAAGGGGCAGACTATGATGTTGTGGAGGTTACATGGGCAATGGAACACTACTTTAGGAGGGGTGGGGAGGATCTTGTGTAGGCTGTCCCTTATTTCAGGCCATGGAGATAGAAAATCAAATGTGGTTCAGCTGTTCCAGTCTGGGCTGGTATTGGGTGATGAGGGGGGTGCTCCTATGTAGCTAGTTCTTGGCAGTGATAGTAGGCTTGGGGTTTGTGGGGATACGGCACAGGAGATCTGTTCACAGACCTGTGAAAAAAGCCAAGTTGTGTACCAGCTTTGCTGTGATCATTGTTCAGCTTTTTGTGTTGGTATGACTACCAGTCAGCTGTCTATCAGGATGAAGCAAAGTGGATTACCCAGTTGCACAGCATGCAGCTGAACACAATATGCCTGATTTCAATGACTGCTTCACAACCTGAGCCATCTCGATGCTCCCCTCCACCGCCAGGCAGCACTGTTTCCTCTTCCCTCACCCACATCCTGCTATCCCTCCCCCTTACCCACTCCACTATGGACTGTTGCTCCCATACAATCCATTTAAGTTTCAGTCCGGTCTGAGCAGCCAGAGGTAGCAGTCATGTATCTGTGAGGTTTATTTGCTTGTGTGAATGGATGTGTGCTTTTCCTTTCTGATGAAAACTTTGGCTGAAAACTTAATGCATAACAGTCTTTTCGTTATGCCCGTCTGCAGCTCGACATGTCATTTATGTGGTGAGTAGCAATCTATCTTTTAAAAAGGAAACAAGTTGTCAATGTAAATGATCATAGATCAAATGCCCTACCAGTTACTACAGGAGTGCCACAAGGTCTGTCCTGGGGATTTTTCTCTTTCTTATACGAGATGTGCTCAAAAAGAAACTGAACTTTTGAAATAGCATGCCAATCAGGAGAGATAGCACACTGCGGCTACTCAGCCCACTTAGCAGCAGGTTTAGGCAAAAAAACTGCCATTTGCCTCGTGTCACTCAGAGAAGTAGCAAGCAAACCGCAGCTGCTGAAGTAAGCACGTGTACAGACTGCTTGTTGGATTAGTGCAATGAAGGAGCTTGAAGAACAAATGTGTGTGTGAAGTTTTGCTACAAACTTGGCAAAACTTTCATGGAGGCATTTCAAATGTTTAGCCAAGCATATGGGGAGGAATGTATGACTCCCACACAGTGCTAAGAGTTTTTTTAACATTTTCAACAGGGCAGAATGTCGGTCTGTGATACTTCTAAGTCCGGACGCCATCAACAGATGATGACCATGTGGATAGCATTCGTGCTGGCTGTGATTCACAGAAATCATCATTTAACTGTTCAGGGAGTTGCTGAGGAGATGGACACTGGCGTAGGATCATGCCATCAAATTTTGAGTGAAAAATTTGAGATGCGTCATGTCAGTGCAAAATTCGTACCATGTTTGTTGACTGATGATCAGAAACAGACCCGTGTTGAAAAGTGTGAGGAACTGCTCGCTGCTGTTAATGACAATGAAAACTTTCTTAAGAACATCATAACAGGTGATCAGATGTGGGTGTACGGCTATGATGCTGAAATGAAGATGCAATCATCACTGTGCGTGGGCAAAGGGTCACTTTGTCCAAAAAAAAGCACGCATGAGTCGGTCAAAGATCGAGGTGATGTTGAGTGTGTTTTTTGACTGCAAAGGCATTATCTATCATGAATTTGTGCCACATGGTCAGATGGTAAACAAGGAAGTCTACCAGCGAATCCTGGTGCGCATGAGGGATGCTGTGTGCAGCAAGGGGCTCAAATTATGGGAAAAACTAGAGTTGGATGTTGCATCATGACAATGCGCCAGATCACGCGTCACTCCTAGTCTGTGGCTTATCTAGCAAAACACCACATTCCCACTGTGCCCCATCCAGTATATTCTCCAGACCTAGCCCCAGCAGACTTTTTCCTGTCTCCCAAACTGAAAAACACGTTGAAAGGGCTTCATTTCCAAACCACAGAGGAAATACAGGACAATGCAATGAAAGCCTGTGTGCCATCCAAAAAAAAAAAAAAAAGTGTTCCAGGAGGCGTTTCAAAGTTGTAAGAAACAATGGGAACTGTGTACTGCCTGCAGAGGAGACTATTTTGAAGGGGACAGTGCTTAAAATGTACAATAAGCAATTAGATTAGATTAGATTAATACTTGTTCTTTTTCCCCTTAATTTATATCTAAAAATTCAGCCAAAGAGTAGAAGGAGTTGTCATCTAGAAATTCTTTTAATTTATTTTTAAATGTTAGTTGGCTATCTGTCAGGCTTTTGATGCTGTTTGGTAGGTGACCAAAGACTTTTGTGGCAGTATAATTTACCCCTTTCTGTGCCAACGTCAGATTTAACCCTGCATAGTGAAGATCAGCCTTTCTCCTGGTGTTATAGCTATGCACAATGCTATTACTTTTGAACTGGGTTGGATTATTAACAACAAATTTCATAAGTGAATATATATACTGTGAGGTTACTGTGAGGATCCCTAGATCCTTAAATAGATGTCTGCAGGATGACCGTGGGTGGGCTCCAGCAATTATTCTGATAACACGTTTTTGAGCAATGAATACTTTTCTATTCAACGATGAATTACCCCAGAATATGATGCCATACGAAAGCAGTGAATGAAAGTAGGCATAGTAAGCTAATTTACTGAGATTCTTATCACCAAAATTTGCAATAACCCTAATAGCATACGTAGCTGAACTCAGACGTTTCAGCAGACCATCAATGTGTTGCTTCCAGTTTAACCTCTCATCAATGGACACAACTAAAAATTTTGAAAATTCTACCTTAGCTACAGACTTCTGTTCAAAGTCTATATTTATTACTGGAGTTGTGCCATTTACTGTACGGAACTGTATATACTGTGTTTTATCAAAATTTAAAGAGAGTCCGTTTGCTGAGAACCACTTAATAATTTTGTGAAAAACATCATTTACAATTACATCACTTAGTTCTTGGTTTTTGGATGTTATTACTATACTTGTATCATCAGCAAAAAGAACTAACTTTGCATCTTCATCAATGTGGAATGGTAAGTCATTAATGTATATCAAGAACAGTAAAGGTCTTAAGACCGAACCCTGTGGGACCCCGTACTTGATAGCCTCCCCCCCCCCCCCCCCCAGTTTGAGGAATCAGCTGTTGTTTTAACATTACATGAACCACTTATTTCAACTTTCTGCATTTCTGCATTCTTCCAGTTAAGTATGAATTAAACCATTTGTGCACTGCCCCACTCAAACCGTAATGATTTAGCTTATCTAAAAGAATTCCATGATTTACACAATCAAAGGCCTTTTAGAGATCACAAAAAATACCAATGGGTGATGTCCGGTTATTCAGAGCATTTAATATTTGATCAGTGGAAGCGTATATAGCATTTTCTGTTGAAAAGCCTTTCTGAAAACCAAACGGACATTTTGTTAGTACTTTATTTTTACAAATATGGGAGGCTACTCTTTTCTGTTGAAAAACCTTTCTGAAAACCAAACTGACATTTTGTTCGTACTTTATTTTTACAAAAATGGGAGGCTACTCTTGAATACATTACTTTCTCAAAAAGTTTTGATAGAGCTGTCAGAAGAGAGATTGGGCGGTAGTTGTTGACATCCGACGTATCCCCCTTTTTATGCAATGGTTTTACAATGGCATATTTCAGTCTATCGGGGAAAACACCCTGCCCCAAAGAGCTATTACATACGTGGCTGAGAATCCTACTCATCTGTGGGGAACAAGCTTTAAGTACCTTGCTGGAAATGCCATCAATTCCGTAAGAGCTTTTACTTTTCAGTGAGTTTATTATTTTACTGATTTCAGAGGGAGAGGCAATAAATATGATACAGCAAAAGTTCAGTTTATTTTTGAACACACGTCATATACATGAATGATCTACCTAGTTCTTTGACCTGATGATAAAATGACTGGTCCTAATACAGACAAAGTGAAAAGGAAAACACTGACAATGGTGACTATGACTACACAGTGTCTACGAAAGAATGACCTAATACCTAATTTTAAAAAAATGAAAATATGTATTTCACCAAACTAAGTGAAAAGGTCAATGATCTGTCAGACTAGTAGGAATTTGTTTGCACCCACAACTGAATTGGGATGCACAGACAGACCAATTGTGCATTAACCTATCATGTATGATTTGCTTACTACACAATTTAGAAGCCAGTGCCACTAAGGAATAGCTTCAGTCCTCACTATGGAGGTGCTGTTTAAAAGCAAGAGAAACATCAGCCTTTATATTTCCTACGGACATGAAGCTGAATTGGATGGTTTGGTTTAATGATAATGGCATCCTCTTGGGTAAAATATTTGGGAGCTAAAATAGTCCTCTCATTCAACATATGGAAATAAAAAGCAGTGATAACAATTACAGGAATTCCGAACAGAGGGCCATGATCGTCACATTTCAAAGAACAAAAAAGGTTAACTGAACCTTCCCTCTATATTAAATATTAGTAGTATCATATATAGTGGCATAAAGATGTACGAGCACATGCTGAAAAGTAATGCCTCTAAATTTTTTATGTGAAAACTTTTAAAGCTTTTTATGTAAAACAAACTTTATTAACACTTTACATCTTTATTCTTCATATCTATTTCTCAACATAGTCACCCTGGCAATAAACACATTTCTCCCAATGAGAGAGCAGTTTGTTGATACCATCACAGTAAAATGTTTGACTTAGTTGATGGGAGCTACCACCTCAGATCTTTTGGAAACAGATGAAAATCATGTGGGACCAAGTCGGGATTGTATGAAGGATGATCAATGACAGTAAACACAAGGTGTTGGATTGTTGTTCATGTCGCAGCACTTGTGTATGGTCTGGCATTGTCATGCTAAAGGAGAGAGTGCCCCATGTGTGGACAACTAGAAACTCAATTACTGCATGAGTCATTGTTTCTCATGCACCAACATAGTTACGTAACACTCTGCCAAGTTACTTGCTGTAATTTGGAGCCCCCTAGTGGCAGAAGGTTGCAACTTGAGTCAGCAAAGCAGGGAAGTTGATCGAGTAATATGCATTATACGTAATACCTCAACCAATGTCGAAAATAGGTTAAAAAAGCGATGAGAGATCTACCATACAATCCTTTGAGAGTTACATACACAATTATTAACTGGCAGCAGTGTTTATGAAGTAGAAGAATTCAGTTACTGTTTGGTATCCTAAAGCAAACATTTAATTTTTAACATAAAATATAAATGTAATGTCTAATTCTTAATGTAAAATTTTATTACTGTAAACATATCAATACCCATATCATGAACATGTTCAATGGCAGATTGTGGTGATGTTTAAAAGCAAGAGAAACATCGCTCTTATATTTCCCAAGGACATGAAGCTCAACTGGGTGGTTTGATGGTAATGGCATCCTCCGGGGTAAGTTATTTGGGAGCTAAATAACCCTCCATTTCAATCTCCACATAAGGACTGCTCAGGAGGATTTAGTCATCAGGTAAAACAAACATAGCTTATTTTGGGCTGAAGTGTGGAATGTTAGATCCCTTAACCAGGCAGGTAGTTAGTTAGGTGGGTGGGTAGGTAGGTAGGTAGGTAGGTTGGAGAACTTCAGAAGCGAAATGGATGGACTGAAGTTAGATATAGCAGAATGAATGAAGTGTGGACACAGGAAGAACAGATTAGGTGGTCTGCTGAGTACAGAGGTAATGCACGAGTAGGCTGTATAATGAATGGACATGATCTACTATTGTATGAACAACACAGTAAAACACAAACAAAGCCAAGACCCACCACAGAAGTAAAAACATATATGCCTACTATCTACTCAAATTATGTTGAGATTGAAAGAATATATGAAGAGCTAAAAGGAATTACCCACAGGAGATGAAAACTTAATTGTAATTGTAAAGGGGTACTGGAAATCAATTTCAGCAAATGAAATAGAAGGAAAAAAAAGATGGAGAATGATTGCAAAGAGGTTATATATATACGTAAATTGCAAGGAGGTTATGTGTATAAAAGAGCTGTGGAGACACCAGAAGATAGACTACATAATGTAAAGACAGATTTTGAAACCAAATTTTAAACTGAAAAACACATTCAGAGACAGATGTGGACTCTGACCAATAATTTACTGGACATTTATTGCAGATTAAAACTGAGGAAATTATAGAAAGGGCGCCGGCCGAAGTGGCCGTGCGGTTAAAGGCGCTGCAGTCTGGAACCGCAAGACCGCTACGGTCGCAGGTTCGAATCCTGCCTCGGGCATGGATGTTTGTGATGTCCTTAGGTTAGTTAGGTTTAACTAGTTCTAAGTTCTAGGGGACTAATAACCTCAGCAGTTGAGTCCCATAGTGCTCAGAGCCATTTGATTTTTAGAAAGGGAACATGTAAAGAGATGGGACCTGGATACGTTCAGAGACTGACACTACTGACTGAAGAAGGGGAAAGAAATACAATAAAAGTAGAATGAGTCACTTTGAAAAATGGAACAATGTAGGCTACAGAAGTTCAAACAGCAAAAATGCAAGGCCTATTAGGTATCCATTGATAATAATAATAATAATAAAAAAAGATATTTAACTGGAATATGTTGAAATACCATAAACTGATCAGGAAAAATCAAATACAGAAGTAAATGACAATGAGATGGGACATATCATAATGTGAGAAGAGTTTGACAGAACACTGAAAGACTTGAGTTGAAACGAAGCACCTGGAACAGACAACATTCAGTTAGAATTATTGAGGTCCTCAGGAGAAAAAACAATGGCAAAACTAGTCCATCTGGTATGCAGGATATACGAGTCAGGTTAAATACCCTTTGACTTCAGAAAAATATAATAATCATAACTACAAGTAAGGCTGGAACTGAGAGGTGTGAATATCACACACCGATCGATTTAATAAGTCCTAGATGAAAAATACTGACAAAAATTATTTACAGAAGAATAGAAAGACTAGCAGAAGCCAATCTAAGGAAAGTTAAGTATGGGTTCAGGGGAAATGCAGGGACACAATAGTCAAATAGTACCCTACTACTTATCTTACAAGATAGACTAAAGGAAGGCAAACCTAGATTATATCATTTGTAGATTTAGAAAAATTGTTTGACAGTGTGACTAGAACACATTCTTTGGAATTATAAAGTGACCAGAGATAAGATACATAGAACAAAAAGTTATCTATACAGGGTGTACATTAATAAAACCGACAAACTGCAGAGACAGATTCCTGACTGGAAACAAAGGAAAACATGTCATATAAACATGTGTCCAGAAATGGAAGGTGTGCATGCAATGACAAGAAATCATCTTGGAACACAGTACAGAGCTGCATTGCATCCATGTCACAATAGATGTTCAAAGTGTCTCCATGGGATTACAGGTGATACGGATAGTAGTGATTGTCATGTAGGATACACATAATTGTACTTTGGATTACACCATACTGGCAGGCCACTTACCTGGAACTTTTATTAGGATTCGTTTCAATATCTGTAGAATCCAGTCATCCAAATCTGGTGTACACACAGTCTGCCACCTCCCTGCACTGTCGTCTGAAAGGATCCATGATCACACAAACACCCAAAAGGGCTTGAAATGTTGTGTGATGTGGGTGTTGTCTGTGATTATACTTGTTATGGTACAGCTGTGCTGGCTCTCAACTGTTTCCATTTGCTTGGTCATAAACAAACACCATCTCAGCTTGTTCCTGACATGAATACCAGACTATTCTGCTACTTACAGTATGCTGAGTCAATCACACAGTCTGCAACAAACAAGGAAGGTACAGCACTTGGTCAAAGGAACTGTCATTCATCACCGCCATCTACCGTGGCAATGGAGCATTTTCAGACACACATACATGCGATCTTTTTTTCTTCCATTTTCAGTCAGGAATCCGTTCCTGCAGTTTGTCAGTTTTATTAATGTTCACCCCTGTAGAAACCATATAGCAGCAAGAAGAGGTGAAGGACATGAAAGAGAGGCAGTAATTGAGAAGGGAGTGAGACACAGTATTAGTGTATCCCCCATGTACTGAAGCAGGCAGTAAAGGAAATTAAGAAGAATTCTGGAAATAAAAACTTTAATGTTTGCCAATGATGATTTAATTTTGGCACACAGGGCAACAAAATCATAAAATCTGTTTAATGTAATTGACACTGACTTGAAGGAAGTTTAAAGACACACACAAATACTAGTAAATAAAATTATAATGGAGCATCATCAAATTACGTCAGGTGATACTGGTGGACTTCAATTAGAAAATGAGATACTGAACATAGCAGATGACCTTTGCTATTTGGGCAGGAAAAGAACTGATGATAGCAGAAATAAAGAGGATATAAAATGCAGTCTGGCACTAGCAAGGAAAGCTTTTCCAAAAATAAGGAAACGCTTAGCGATGAATGTAAATTTAAGTGTTTAGCTATTTACCTGGAGTGTAGCATTATAATGAAATGAAACACTGATGACAAACAGTTCAAATAAGAAGTGTACAGAAACTTTTGAAATTTGGTGTTAAAGAAGAATGCCAAAGATTACAACAGAAGGAGCTTGGTTCCTAAAGTCTTACTGTCTATTTCACCAAACTTTGTGTAGCAAGTTGCATGTGCATAGCCTTAAGTCATTACCTCAGTTTCTTCCATCCACTACTCCGAATATTCTTTCAACTCATATGTAGCAGCTCTTCATGGTGTGCTAGCCTACTAGAGCCTTGAGATGTTTTGTGAGGCACATGTGTAGTGTTAAAACTTGCCAGAACTATTCTTACAACAGTCTCAGCCCAAGTATAAGCACTTCTAAATCTCCAGAGCTAGGGGCCAACACAACCAATTTGTGTGCTGATCACATGTCAGCAACAACCTCAAGTCTCCAGTCAATACTGTCACTGAAGTCAGAACATCATGCACTACAGAGAGTAAGAGACTTTGGAATGGGGGATTATGAGCAGCCCATCTATATTCTGTCCCCTCAAAGTGACTCATAAAGATGGTTACAGATATACAGATTCACTGTATGATTGGGTTGGGTTGTTTTGGGGAGGAGACCAGACAGCAAGGTCATCGGTCTCATTGGATTAGGGAAGGACGGGGAAGGAAGTCGGCCGTGCCCTTTCAAAGGAACCATCCCAGCATTTGCCTGGAGCGATTTAGGGAAATCACGGAAAACCTAAACCAGAATGGCTGGACGCAGGATTGAACTGTCGTCCTCCCGAATGCGAGTCCAGTGTGCTAGCCACAGCACCACCTCGCTCGGTCACTCTATAATACACAAGAATATGTGAAGTATTATAAATATAATAGAGGGAAACATTCCATGTGGGAAAAATATATCTAAAAACAAAGATGGTGTGGCTTACCGAACGAAAGCGCTGGCAGGTAGATAGACACACAAACAAACACAAACATACACACAAAATTCAAGCTTTCGCAACCAACGGTTGCTTCATCAGGAAAGAGGGAAGGAGAGGGAAAGACGAAAGGATGTGGGTTTTAAGGGAGAGGGTAAGGAATCATTCCAATCCCGGGAGCGGAAAGACTTACCTTAGGGGGAAAAAAGGACAGGCATACACTTGCACACACACACATATCCATCCGCACATACACAGACACAAGCAGACTCCCGGGATTGGAATGATTCCTTACCCTCTCCCTTAAAACCCACATCCTTTCGTCTTTCCCTCAGCTTCCCTCTTTCCTGATGAAGCAACCGTTGGTTGCGAAAGCTTGAATTTTGTGTGGATGTTTGTGTCTATCAATCTGCCAGCCCTGAAGTATTATAAACTTAGAAAACCATATCTTTTACAGTCAATAACTGAGTAGGAGCAGTTTCTGTCTAGGATCTTTGTTTGATAGCTGTGTGATTTACAAGATTGTGAATGGTATCACAGGTGTAACAAATCCCAGAAGTCTTCCAGCTGAAAGAGTCAGGCAGGTATCAAGAAACCTCATCCTCTCACTCCAACTCCAACCAGCAACATAACAAAACACAGTGCTTTTTTTTTTTTGTACAACATAACTGAAACTACAGTAAGAAGATTGAGAATGGCATTTATTACCAAGTGTATGCATGGGCAAAACAATATGCCCATTGGATATTAAGAAGTAAAACCACCTTAAGCAAATTTTACTTTTCATTTGAGAATATATTTTATAAAATTCAAATGTGTATTGATTATAATGAAAATTCACATACTTGTCTTTTCAATTAATCCTACAGCCCACTACCATAATATTGGAAGCAATACAGGAAGTTAGTGTTATGAAATTAAGAAAATATTTCTGCAGTTCTGGCCATTAAAATTGCAACATCAGGGATGATTAAAGAATCTAACAGTTTACTTATTGTGCACACACAGAACAGTAGGAATAATACATTATTAAATCTGTACGTGATTGCGGGGGTACACAATGTTTGAAATATTGTATCCAGAGCTGCCAACATTGGCACCCACAATGGCTATAGCTCAGCTGGGAATCAAATCAATCTGGCAGATATGGGTACTTCATTTTATGCTGCTTCAGCTCTAAGCCATCAATTATAGTTGTTGGTGAGTGCTGGCGTGCCAGTTTCTCAGCTGCCCATGACCAGATCTTTTCAGTGAGTGAGAGATCCGGAGATCATGGTGGCACCAGCAACAGTAGAGCGCCCTTAGCAACTGAGATAGGTCAAGACAGTAAGGAAAACATGCAGCCTTTGTGTGATCTTGTTGGAAGAAATAAACACAGGGATCTTGACTATAGTCCACAGACACTGGCCTATCAGATCAGAAATGTAAACGCTGCTGTCCAAATTATTGGTTATGTGAATGAGAGTTGATCATGTTGTGTTCCCATTGGCACCCCATAGCCTCACACCATGCTGAGCCCATATTATGATGATGAATGCAATCTGGCAACATTCATTATCCTTGAAACCTCCACATACATTCATCATGATGCTGTCTGCCTAACTAAGACTTATATGAAAAACCATTGTGGTGTCACTCTTGTGTCCAGTGTTGGTCACACCATTGTTGACACAGCTCTGTCTGCTGCTGCATCAAAGTAAGTCACAACAAGACTGTTTGTTTCTTTATCAATATGAAATAATACGCCTGTCCTCTTGAACGCTAGTCTGATGGGGTCGCTGAGATCCTGCGCAGCATCAGGTATGGCTGCCTAAAACTATTGATTCCATATTCACCCGACAATCATAAGATTCCCACCAATGCACACACTAACATTGCAGAACTATTAATCGTAGCTGCTGTTGACAAAATATGAATTATGTCAGCAGATGTATCTTATTATTAAATGAGGCATACCACAATTATTTCACAAACAAATAATATTCAAATGTGATTTCTGAATGAGGAACCCATTGCATAATTTTTCATTATGCACAGAATGTAGAGAGCATTAGTCCTACATACTGTGTGAGGTTATGCTGAAATGATGATCATTTGCATATCAAAGCACGCAGCACATTTCATGTCCCTCTGAGATCAGTTGCCTTCCTGGTGCTGCAAATTCAAAACCCACAGTGCATAAAAATCCATAAGTATTAAGGAGATAATTCGAATTATGAATCAAAGAATTCTGTATGTATTAGATAGGTCTCAAGTGAGAGATTCATAGTACACTTTAAGACATTATTGTGTAAGATGCAACTTCATAGGTAGCTGCTTAGCTGATCCAGTCCTGAAACAATGTTGTGCAATGTATTGTCAACGTATGTCATAATAGGGCCACATATTGTAAGGAAAGTGATTAATAAGGCAAATGACAAAAGTTATTTGTATTTATTAGCCACAAAAGCAGGAGAAGTCCAATTATAAATAATTTGAAGTGATAATATTTGGAACAGCAGCACTATCAGACAAACACAAGTAAAACTGTAGTTGTTGCCTGTCCTTGTAGTAGAGTATAGTTCTGCTTACTGTGGAAAGCAGATGCACTCAGCGTAGCTTCCAATTTACCACCGTCATGTACACATGCCAGCTTGAATAATTTTATGCTTTGATAGAGGCTGCAAGACTTAGAAATCAATAATACATGTGATAAAGATGAATTTCAGTCGAGGAATTTAATCTTCCCTTTTTGGTGAGGATGATTCAGAATTCTGTACCAAAAGTGCACACCAGTATGGCTCCTTTTGTGTTTATAAAAAGGCCCATTACCTTCTTCTATAATGTGATCGTTCTTTGTGTTAGCCTGCTCAATACTGTTCTTAATTCTTTTACTCTGTAGACTTGGGAATAAACACATCATCAAATTTCACTAGTGTGTGTGTGTGTGTGTGTGTGTGTGTGTGTGTGTGTGTGGGCACACGCGCGCGAATGCGCCTGCTCTTGCGACCATAAGAGGGGGGAGGGGTGAGAACTGAGTTTGGACTTTGCTGCCATAAAGTAGTGAAATTTCTGCTGCATCACTAAATAATGAAAACAAAACTGAAGAATTTCTAGGAAGGATAGTATTAGTACAAAAAGAAATTGTCACAAGAAAGAGAACCAATAATAAATATCCTTTAAAGACTCCAATTTTTAAATATAGCTAAAAGCTGCATTCCCATCATTACAAAAATAAATAAATGAAACATAATAAAATAAAAAATAAAAGAACAATAGATGTTGAGCAAGAGGGGGAAGAGGCAGAAAAGAATAACACAACGGAAATGTTATTTCATTTTCAGTGCATTCCTAAAGTGAACATTTTGTAATGGAATATCTTTCATGATCAGTAAGCAAGTAAAAGCTTAAACAAGACATTAGTTTCTGTCAATATGAAATGTGGAACAACTAACATCCTGAAATATTCAACATTCCTAACACTTTCAATATGAGCAGTTCCAGGAAAGGAATAACAGAACAGAATAAGTAATAAATTCTGTATTGAGAACAATGTTATATATACATAACAATGCAAGCAAAGAGAACATCTATAAGTGTAACAATAAAGAGTTTTTGTCTCCTTGCACTGTGGTACAGAGAGATTACTACAAATTTCCGATGTAAGGAGATGAGTACAATAGTTTATCTTTATGCTTACACTGAATGTGTTTCAATAAATGACATTTATGAATAGAGCGATTAGGACAAAATGGACACTGAAATCTTCTTTCCTTTCCGCATTCAAAGGTAACATGTCTTTTGAGTGATGCCTTGCGTTGATACTCTTTGCCACATAAACATTTATATATTTCAGTGGTTTGATACGTATTAATTGAATCATCAGTTCCAAGCAAATAATTTGCTGTTGTTACACCCATTGCATTATATGGGTGAAACACAGATGTTACTTCAGATTTACCTGTAAAGGAAAAGTTCTGACATCAGTATGTGAATAAATGACAGATAATATACATACATTTAGGTATAAAATGCTAAAAATTAATGATGGATGCTAAAAATTAATGAGGAATACCATACAGTGGAAGAGCAGGATATTAATCAAGTGGATTATAGGCTTAATTTCTTTTCAGTCATATTTATTTTTAAGTGAAATCTCTGTCTTCTCTACTTCCACAACCTAATTACGTGTTCTGTTTCCTTATCATTTTTCAATTCCAGAACAAATGATGCTATATCTGCTCAGCTTAGTTTTATGAAAGCAGATTCTTTTAAGTGCTAAAATAATGATCACAAACTGAGAAATATTCTGTACGACTTTCAAGAGAAGAGTTTACAATCTGCCTCACAATATATTTTTATAAAAAGGACAGGCTGTTACTCATCTTTGTTTTTAGATATATTTTTCCCACGTGGAATGTTTCCCTCTAGATGATGTGACTTACCAAACGAAAGCGCTGGCAGGTCGATAGACACACAAACAAACACAAACATACACACAAAATTCAAGCTTTTGCAACAAACTGTTGCCTCATCAGGAAAGAGGGAAGGAGAGGGAAAGACAAAAGGATGTGGGTTTTAAGGGAGAGGGTAAGGAGTCATTCCAATCCCAGGAGCGGAAAGACTTACCTTAGGGGGAAAAAAGGACGGGTATACACTCGCGCGCACACACACACACACACACACACACACACACACACACACACACATATCCATACACACATATACAGACACAAGCATATATATATATATATACAAAGATGATGTGACTTACCAAATGAAAGTGCTGGCAGGTCGACAGACACACAAACGAACACAAACATACACACAAAATTCAAGCTTTCGCAACAAACTGTTGCCTCATCAGGAAAGAGGGAAGGAGAGGGAAAGACGAAAGGATATGGGTTTTAAGGGAGAAGGTAAGGAGTCATTCCAATCCCGGGAGCGGAAAGACTTACCTTAGGGGGAAAAAAGGACGGGTATACACTCGCACACACACACATATCCATCCACACATATACAGACACAAGCAGACATCTCACAAGCAGACATATTTAAAGACCAAAAAGGGCATCTACTGCCAAACAGGACAATAACCATAATGTAAAGTGTGCTTGCTAGGCGTGTGTGTGTGTGTGTGTGTGTGTGTGTGTGTGTGTGTGTTTTCTCCTTCCAGAAGAAGGCTTTGACCGAAAGCTCAATGTATAACAGTTATTTTGTTGTGCCTGTCTGCAACTCGTTTCATCATTAAGCTGTGCAGCGAAATATAATTTGTCTTATTCTAGCAATTTAATGTTCAGAATTGCTCATTTCCCTACACTAATTCTAACAGTTTATGGGTCCAGATATCAATGAATGAATTCAGAGAAAGTATTCCATTGTAAAGAAGGAAAAACTGTTGGAATAGTACTGAATAAGAAAGTGTGTTGTGAAAGCTATCAGGATGTACAGAAGTTTGCATAATGTATTACAGTGGTGGAAATATTTATTGAATCACCTCTTACAATTAACAATTTTTGTTACAATCATTGAATCACTGACCGAAATTTGCATGATTTCTCTTGATTTCTATCAGAAATTAATATACACAATAATTTTTGTCAATTTGTTTTTATTCTTAATTTTTGGTTCTATAAATATATTTGTTTTTTATAAGTCAAAAATTTCTTGAAAAATGAATGTAAGTGGATATGTCAGCTATTCTGTTTTCTATTCTGAAATATGAATACTAATGTTCAAAGAAACACTGCATATTAATGTTGTAACATAACACTGATGGATTTTAGTGTTTGTATTGCCTCATATGAGCACATTGTTGCATTTAATACTTTGTTGCTTCACCATGCACTTTAATCACCGCTTTGCATCATGCAGGCATTGAAAGAATTAACTTTTTAATGTACTCCTCACTCAGTTCATGAAACCACACACACAGACAAGGGTCTCCAACAGCTCCCGTTTATTCCATGGCTTCTTTTTGGTGATAGCATTTCCCATAACCTTCCAACAGTTCTCAATAGGATTGAGAACAGTGCTGTTTCCAGGCCCTTCTAATACTCAAACCCCATTTTGTTGAAGGAAAGATTTTACCTGAAATGTAGACGTATGTGATAATTAACCAAGAAAGTAATCTGCTTTGTGTTTGGTACAAATATTAGTCATAGGACTCACCTTCAATGCTCTATGGCAAGGAGCGGAGTCACATTGAAAAATGCAATTGGAAATATCTCCAAACTTGTCTCTAATTGTTGGCATAAGCTTCCTCTCAAGGATGCTTATGTAGACATCTGTGTTGACAGTGCCATTGGTGAAGTCCAGATGACCAACTCCGTGACTGGAAATGCACCCCCAGACCATCTGTCCTTGTGGGTGTTTGAATGTATGTGTTATACATGATGGCAATAATTCTTCACCTTTTCTTCATTGCACGAACACTTTTCCATCTGAGCCGTGCAGATTAAATTTGGACTCGTCTGAAAAGGTTACTTTGTTCCACATCTCTGGTGTCCATGTCGCCTTTGCCCATTGTAGTCGCTGCTGTCACATTATCTTGGTCAATAAAGGCTTCCTTCTAGGGTGACGGGCTGAGAGTCCAGCCTCCAGTAGTCTATTTCTTACATTTCTACTGGTTACTGAGATGTTGCACATTTCTTCCCAGTCTCGCTTTAGTTCAGTTGATGACAGTTGACGATCATTGAGCGAAAGCATTTTCAATATCCTGTCCTGTTTGGCAGTAGATGCCCTTTTCCAACCTCTTCCTTTTTCATGATCAGCATTTCCTTTTTCCCTGTATTTTCTCAGTAACCTCAAAACTGTAGACTGATTAAATCCTGTCTTAAAGGCTATCTCTCGGGTGCTGAGACCAACAGATGAACAAGCAAGTATAGCAGCTTTCTTTTCTGGCGTTAATTCAACTGACCTGCCCATCTTCTCACTGCAAAGTCTCAACTCAAAATGTCGGTACAAACACTGGTTTCATTGTAAAACCAAACGACAACAACAAAGAGTTGTGTATTGTTGGAAAACATGCATGAAGAAGTCAGATTATTAAGGCAAGACTATGTCAACAAAGTTTAGCAACAATGGGACTGGTATAACATGAAGCAAACTGCTGCAAAAGACAAAAAGATGAAGTAATTCATGGTGATGCCATAAATATTTCCACCACTGTAATTTTCTTGTTACCAATAAAGGTAATTGTGAAAAAGGAGAGCAGCACAAATAGAGTGACATGAATGTTATGAAAACTACATTATATGGAAATTTGTTTTGTGATACACTTACACTTGAAAGATTTATGAGATGTAATGACCAGTACACTGATGTCCACTGAGCAAAATTATGCACATAAAGAATAGACGGTAATATCACGTATGATATTACTGATTGATCCAGTGAACTATGCACACATAGAGATAATTGCGATGGCAAAATAAGTTTGGGACAAGTTACAGAGCGTATCTGAAGATGGATTTATTGCAAGAAAAGATGGATCACTCCACGAACTTGCACTCAATTGGATCAGCTCAAGAAATCCACAAGATAATATCTTTATCAAATCAACTAAGGAACATTGGATTCGAAGCTGCCGATAAATGGATATGCACATTATTGGAAGCAGGACTGCATGAAAACTACACACCTGTTATTATGGGGTTAGAAAGCTTAGGTATAATGGGTAAAACTAAAGATTCTGCAGGACATGAAAAGGAAATAAGTCAACTGCTACAACAGTTAAAAGGCGGGTCACATTGCACCCCAACGCCATGAAGGGCAAATAAAAAAGGAAAAAAGTACAATGCAAATACCGCAGAGAGGAGAACTACTAATCAAAGTAAGGCACCCTCCATTTATTATGCTTTTGGAAATAAAGGGTAACAGAGAATCAGAATGGATATTAGATACAGGTGCTTTAGTGTATATTATCAGAACCTCTGATATAAAAGGAGCAAAAATAGTTAATGAAAATGGAGAAATTATAGCAACAGCAACAAATGCTATGGTACAGAATGACTACAGTCATAAGTCACAACTGTGAATTCATCTGATGTGTTTAGTAACGGCTGTGGTTGGCACAGTGCATCATCATCAGTATAACACCAGCACTACAATATCGTATTTACCTGCCGATACCGTGCATGCGACTTTGATGCATACCATCTGATATGCACAGGAATACACATAGTGGATGTGTGAGTACAAATCGCGGACATATGGCCTACAACATATGGAAGTTTACGTCTGGCCGTGACTCGTGCACAGACAGCCAAATGGTAACGTGGCCACTCGCGATAAGTGGGAAATCCTGGTTTGTGTCCCAGTCCAGCACAAACTCTCATTGTCATCATTCCATTCTACAGCTGATGGTACCCATTATTTGCAATTGCGAACTCACCTGATGTGTTTAGTAACGCCTGTGGTCGCCGCAATGCATCGTTATCAATATAACACTGGCACTACAATATCGTTTAGCTCACAATTGGTTCACCTCTTACTTTAACAAAAGACAGCAAAAGGTCATTATCCACAGTGTTGAGAATGGCTGTGATGTGGGGTCTGAGAGGGGCACATTCAAATGGGTGGTGCCCCAGGGATCAGTGTTGGGGCCTCTCCTGTTCCTTATTTATATAAATGATATGCATTCTCATATTACAGGTAAGCTTAAAATATTTCTGTTTGCTGATGACACTAGCTTGGTAGTAAAGGATGTTGTGTGCAACACTGGATCGGTTTCAAATAGTGCAGTTCATGACATAAGTTTATTGCTTGTACACAATAAACTAAAAGTTTGTGACATAAGTTTATGGCTTGTAGACAATAACTCACAGTAATACTCAGTTTTTACAGTTTCTAGCACATAATTCAACAAAACCCAACGTTTTGATTTCACAGAATGGGCATATGATTAGTGAAACTGAACAGTTCAAATTTCTACATGTTCAGACAGATAGTAAACTTCATGCTGCCATTTTTACTATTCGAAAGGTATCTGAAGTGTGTGATCATTTGACACAAAAGTTAGTCTACTTTGCTTATTTTCATTCGCTTATGTCATATAGTATTATATTTTGGGGTAACTCTTCCCATTCTAAAAGGATAGTTTTGGCTCAGAAACAGGCGGTTCAGGCAATAAGTAGTGCAAGTTCGCGATCTTCTTGTTGACCTCTGTCCACTAGTCTGTGTATTTTGACATTGGCCTTTAAATATATAGATTCTTTACTGTCATTTCTTATTCCCAAGAATAAGCAGCTTTCACTCACTTAATCCTCGGCAGAAAACCAACCCCAATTGGATCGGACTTCCTTAACTCTTTTGCACAAAGGTGTGCAGTACACTGTTGCATCCATTTTCAATAAGCTACCACGAGAATTCAAAAATCTTAGCAGTAATCCACGTGCTTTCAAATCAAAACTACAGATTTCCCTCATGGGTTACTCCTAATCTGTTAAAGAGTCCCTTGAAAAATTGACCTGATTCTTATGTTATATTGTTGACTGCATTTACTGAAACTTATGGGTTGACTTTTTTTGGGTTCATAAACATTTTATTTTTATCCGTTATTACTTTTATGTTGTAATTTCATGTGCTGACACATTCCATGACCTTGGAGATTTGCTCCTCAATTTGGTCCGATGGAATTTGACATGTAAATTAATAAATATATAATAAGATATCAAGTAGAGCAAAGCAAAACTGAGGTACATTATTTATGCACAGAAAAAACAAAACATTTGAACAAGGACAAATTTCGGGAGATAATAAAGCAATATGGTTTTACTCGTGAAAGTGAGATTCACAATATATATTCAAAGGGGAGTGTCAGAAATATATGAACAATGTATTTCATAAATGTCTGTTTGTGCAGAAAAGTGTACTACATCAAGGGTAATAGACCTCTATTACGTTTTGTATACTCTGCGGTGTTACCTTAACAATGTACTGTTATGTGCTATTCTAACTAATCATGAATATTAAAATACAGCTTGTGCTACTCCGGAAATTTAGTGTTCAAAACGACTTGTTTCATTATGCTAGTTCTAACAAGCACATTATTCTGTCATTCAGTCATAGTGGCCAGAGGAAACTATAGAGTTTTTGAACTACATAGCCAAATTAGGGTACAAACAAATGACCTCTCAGGCACGATACTGCATTTAATGTGTGTAGGATGGTCCATAAGTAGTAGGTCTTACTTTGAATCAATGTAATGTCTAGCAGAAGTGCATGTTCTGAGAGAGTTACTTGTAACGTGTTGTAGAAGTACCATACTGCACTGTCGTTAAGAACTATTTCATTAAAAGTTACAGGATGAACTTCTGAAATAGCAATTAGTGGGATTCCTCTGGAGTTAGAAATTCAGTGTGTATGACTATATCCAGCAGTTGCTAGCATCCAATATGTCCATCACCATATGCATGCTCAAGTATGAGCTGGATGTACCAAAGCCTGAGACCAATGGACTTTTAAACAAACACTGTACTGGGTTGAATACACTGCATTCACAAAGACCAAAACTGTCATCACAAACTATCTGTACTCAAGATGTACCACTTTAAGATACTGCAATGTAACATTTCTGCTATATGTTACACATAAAACCTGTCAGGAGGTGCATTTCCTCTAGATGTTATGTTATTCAGTCTGAAGGTCACTCTGAATAATAGCAATTTGAAAGCTGTACCCCTTTCCCCTTGCAGATTAGTTTTCTCTGTAATATCCTTACAGCACAGCTGCACTGTAACAAATATGTCTGAGAAGACTGCATGCAGAATCACAGTTTGGTTGGGTCTGGGTGCTTGGTTCCTATTTGAGCTAGGAACATGAGGTAAAAAGCTTTTGGTTTAGCCCAGACCAGCGACCACTTGTATAGTCATTCAAACATCTGTCTTACTGTAGCTACATTACTGTATGTTAAGCAAAATTTGAGCAATGAACTGGAGCTGGTGCCCTGCCAGACTGTGTGAATCAATTAAGTCCTTTTGCAAAAGATTTTAAATAGGTGAAAATTAATGGTCAGCTATGGCACCATTTGTATGAGCACCAAAAATAGTCACCCTCATTTGTATTTCACGTCCAAAAACAGTCATCCCTAAATAACTTCAGACTGGAGCGACACACAATTCAAATTTGGTACAATGAAGTATTGGACCTTCATCTACAACAAGTTTTGACAGTTTGAAAAAATTTTTTTGTATTTCACATATACATTTTTCTGGGCTGTTTCTGAAATGTGGCACTATTACATGTACAAATCGGTTCAAATTTAGCATGAAGGTAGATAAATGGATAAAATCACAATGTAATTTTTTTATATAATAATCTTTATCTGTTGTTGAGATATGATGGTTTAAAGTCGAACTACATGTAGCGTGTAAAATTCATCTTATGTTAAGTGAATGTGTGGAAATGGTTTAAAGTGAATCAGATAAATAAAAAACGCATTCTTGGAACAAACTGAAAACTCACTTTCCAAAATTTTGCTTCTTTTGGATCTTACATGCATAAAATACATTTCTTGAGGCTTTTTTTTCACACAAGCCACTTCAATGTTTCAACATTGTGTGAACCAGTTAAAATTTTGTAGAAAGGTAGACAGGTAATTAATAGTCATCCCATTGTGTTGTGAAAGCACAATATAAGCAACATGGTTCGGGGGGGGGGGGGGGGGTCCAAGTCAACAAAAACCTACAACAGTCACCAACCTATGGCAGTCTAATGTCAAAATTATGCCAGAGTAAAAGTTGGGAACCAGAATCAAAAATGCTCCTATCATAGCACACGAATGGTAACTATGTCCTGGGCAGAGTTCAGGATATAGAAGAAGGTAATTAGCTTTTCAGCTTATCTGGCAGCTTCCAGGCCATTTAAATCAAAACATCTTTACATATTCCTGCTTCTCCCCAGCACAGTGTGCTCTACCAGGCGCACCCCATAACATGTCTGGTGAGGGTTGTAAGAACAAATAAACAAAGATGTTAGTGTTTCTGGAGGGTGGGATGCATCTCCACTAGGAAGTATCTGAGAGTGGGGTGTATGCATCCTAAATTTTAATGACACATTGTGTACAACATGACAAAAGCCATGTTGGATGACATGTGTCATGTTATATGACATGACATCACTTATCACGTTACTTCACTTGACACATATTACCTGATATGAGTACCAGTAAATATGTACGAGTACGAGTAAAAATGCATCAGTATGTCAATATGTTTCGATTTTAATGTCATTGAAGCTACCAGATCAGTCAAAACCCTAGTAGACTCCTTTTACATCCCTAATTCTGCCCTGGACATATTTGCCTTTTTTGGATATGAACATTATTCATTCTGGTTCCCAAATTTTACTCTGCCATTATTTTGACATTAGGCAGCCACAGCTTGGGAAGTGATGTAGATTTTTGTTGACCAGAGTGACGACTGATCAGGAGTGTTCATTGTTTTTCAAACAACACTGCTTGTGTTAGGCATTGTTATCGTTGGAGCCACAAATGGCGGCAGTCGAGTTTAGGCTCGTTCTGCACTCCAACGACACGCATTCTGCGACAGCCAATGAGCGTTCAGTAGTATTCTTGGTGCTCTGTTGTGAATATAGTAGCCAATCCCAGCATTAACCCTTTGGCTGCTGCAGCTGAGCATCTGGCTGGCTGTGTCGAGCGCGTCCTTGAGGTTGCCTAATCCGTTTACCTACACTAATGCCCATCTCCGTTGACTGCAACTGTGCCTGAGCTCTTTGCTTGGCCGACCTCACACTGTGCTGAGTATTTATGGAGCCAGTGTGGTTGCAAATGTCTGGCAGTTGGAGTTTGATCACCAATGTTACAAATAAACACAGTGTATCTGGATACTTATTCCATAGCTTTGAATCTGGAGATGAATTGCTTGATAGACATAACTTACACTTAAAAAGCTTATGCTGCTAACATGTAACTCCTCATCATAGGCTTTCTTTCATTTCCAAATTAGTTCTTCCCAATCATAATGAGGTCTCTGTAGACATCTGAATTTTACCTAACATACTGATACTTAAATTTTCAGCTTTTTGTACATAACTGACAATGTAAATGCAGGAGATTACATAATGATAAAATATTGATGTTTGTCTGCACTAGTGCAGTAATTCGCCTGCAAACAACTTTTGAGAGATGTGTCTGGATGCCAAGACACACTCAATAAATCATCCCCAGGGCATATATTCAATATTTCTGAATTCTCTTTACATAGGACGCACTTGGTATTATACAGTAGAAATAAATGATGATGTATGACTTTTGTTTAATAATTCATAATAATTCAATAAGGAAATACTAAGGTTTCTATACTATTGCTATGCATTAGTCTCATTAAAACACAAAAATGGCTTAACCAATCTGGTTTTTTTTTTTTTTTTTTTTTTTTTTTTTTTTTTTTTTTTTTTTTTTTTTTTGTGTGTGTGTGTGTGTGTGTGTGTGTGTGTGTGTGTGTGTGTGTGTGTGTGTGTGTGTGTGTGTGTGTGCGCATTCATAATTGTTAAGACGAGGTTTGTATGAAAGAAAAATTGCCTACAAAATTGGAAAATTCTGGAAATACTGAAATACAATTTTTCCATGGGATTTTCACAATCTTCATTGTTCACAACTGAAATAATCGATATGAATAACTCTTTTTTTTTTCACTATGCTCCTGGACTTTAAGCATCCAGTCTATGTTTGTCAGAATGGACTGGATGTTTCACGTGTCCATACATAAGGTGTTTGGCAGCGCAGTAATTCTTCTGGAGAGGCTCTTCACACTCAAATAATTTTGTGTTTTTATTTATTTACTTTTATTTTTATCTATTCATTTATTAATTGATTTATTTGCACTGTTATATTTCCCATCCTTCTTTCTCATCTGGGCTTTGGACCAGCAAAGACAAAGTTAAAAATATTTCTTTTAATTTTTGTACTTATTTTTCATTTTGGTTCCCCCTCCCCCCCCTCCCTCCCCACGTTTGGATCATCTAAGGACTATGCACCAATTTCAATGCTTCCTTCTTTGTTGTTCTTTCTTTTTCCTCCAGTATTCTTTCATCTTTTCACTATGTACCCTTTTTCTCTCCTCGGACCATTCTGACCCTGTCTTCTTCTCCCTCTTGCCCCGGAATCCTTCCATTTTTAACACTTTCCTCTTGAAACTCTCTCTTCCTGTTGCATCTTTTTCACTTACGTTGTTTCCTTCCAAATCTTTCCTAACTTATAGTATCCATGCTATTGTTGACTTCTTGTCCCAAAGATATTTAAAAATCTGTTTGGTTAACCTGTTGCTGTTCATTCTATCAGTATCCAAAAAATAGCAGTTGCCTCTTTCGTAGTGTTTCATTTATGTTTTCTACGTTGTGATAAACTTCTTCATTGCTTCTTAATTTCCATACCTCTGTATTTTTTGGTGGTCCAAGTATTTTTTGAATGATTTTTCTTTCTAGGACTTCAAGTTTGTGTAATTTTTAGTTCAGTACTAAACATTCACTTGCATAAAGACATTCTGGTTTTACTACTGTGTTGTAGTGCTGTATCTTTAAATTTTTAGACAGACACCTTTTCTTGTAGACATTCCTAGTTATTCCATAAGCTCTCTCCATTTTATGTACTCTTTCTTCTATAGCAAATTTTTCTAAGCCATTTTCTTGGATAATTTCTCGCAAATATTTCAATTTATTTACCCTCTTTATCTGGCCAATATCTGTTGCTAGGGATTCCAGAGCATTTTTTATATTTGTCATAAATTTTGTTTTTTCTATAGATATTCTTAAACCTGCTTTGTTGACTATTTCTTCTAAGAGATTGATTTGTATCCCAGCATTTGTTAGGTTTTCAGAAAGAATGGCAAAATAATCCGCAAATGCTAAACAGTGAATTTCAATGCATTTTTTTTAGTTCCTAGTCTGATTGTTGATAGCTTCTCTTCTTTTAGTTTTTGTTTCCATACGCAGTAAAAGAAGAGTGGAGACAGGCCAACACCTTGCCTTACACCTGTTTTTATGTTGAATGCCTTCGATATTTCACCCTGAAACTTTACTTTTGATTTGGTGTCGTGAGTATTTCACAAATAAGGTTTGCTAATTTAGATTTGATGCCAAATTCTCTCATCATTTTATCTAGTGTTTCCCTATCAACTGAGTCAAATGCCTTTTTAAAATCTATAAATGTTACAACTATATCTTTGGAGTTTGTAAGTCTGTGACGAATTATGGACTTTAGGTTGAAAATCTGTTCTGAGCAAGATCTGCCCTTTCTAAGTCCATTCTGATACTCTCCCAGTTGACTATCAAGTGTTTCTTCTACCTTGTTTAGCAGTATTGTTGAAAATATTTTATAACCCACTGGCAACAAAGATATACTCTGTAGTTATTTACATTTTGCTTATCACCTTTCTTGTGCGGATGGATGAGAGCCACTTTCCAGTCTTTTGGTATCTTTTCAGTTTCCCATATTTCTTCAAACATGAGCTGAAGGTTAGTTATAATTTTTGGTTGAGACCATTTAATAAGTTCATCTGTAATTGAGTCTTCTCCACTGGCTTTGTTGTTTTTCAGGGTACTTATTGCTTTTTTTAATTTCCTCAGCAGTAGGTGGTGGATCTGCTTCTGTATTTTCATGGAGATCTGGGAATTCTAGCTTACAGTTTGGTGCTTCACAGTTCAATAATTTTTCAAAGTACTTTCTTAGTTTTTCACAATTCTGGCTGTTGCTTAGTCCTACTTTACCATTTTCATCTGTGAAGCAAATACTTGGAGCTTGGTAGTCCTTTAGATGACTTTTAAACATCAGATAGAAATTCCGGGTGTTATTTTTTACAAAGTTGTTTTGTATGTCAAGAAGCTGCGATTTCTCAAAATATCTTTTAGAACTCTTTATTATTCTTGTTGTTTCTTTCCTTTGCATTTTAAATGCATCAAGGTGTTCAGGCTTCCCAGAACATTTCCATTTATTCCACTGCTTTGTTCTTTCTGTAACTGCTTCTTCACAGATTTCATTCCACGAGACTTTCTTCTTCATTTTTGTTGTTCCAAATACATTTTCCGCTGCCCTGTTCATTTCTTTGGATACTTCTTCCCATTTCCCTGATTTAGTTCCTTTAATTTCTTCCTGAAATTTTTTTATTACCTCTTTGGTGATGTTGAGCCTGTCTGTATTGTATTTAATTAATTTTTGCTGTCTCTTTCAGTTTTTATTGGGGAGAAGTTTCAGTTTAATCTTAGTCAGGTAATGATCAGAATCAAATTCCCTGTTTCTTGCTACTTTTACATTCGTTATTTCTTTAAAATTGCATTTAGAAATAGCCACGCTATCTAACTGGAACTCCCCTAGCTTTGGATTCAGAGAGATCCATGTTTCTGCCTTTTTTGGTAATTTTTTGAAGAAGGTTGACATTACCTTCAACTGAAATGTTCTACAAAGACTGATTAGTCTTGTGCCATTTTTGTTTGTCCTTTTATGAGCTGGATAATATCCTACTATTTTTGAAGCTATTTTTCCCTCCCTATTTGTGCATTAAAATCCCCCATTAGTATAACATTTGATTGTGGAATTTTTGATATTTCTTCTTCTAGAAGTTCCCAGAATGCTTCCACTTTACTTGGATTTTTCAAATTGTCATTGTTGATTGGAGCATGACAATTAACAAAGGTATACTGTTTATTTTTGCATTTAGCTGTAAGAAGAGATAGTCTTTCTGAACTGGATTTGAATTCTGTAATGTTATCTACTAAATTTTTATGAACACAGAAAGCAGAACCAAGTATTGGCATGCCTTTCATGATTTTTATTGCTGGTTTACACTTAAAAATTCTATGGTTTTTGGTTTCCATAACATTTTCATCCAAAAATCTTGTTTCTTGAATTGCTAAAATTCGTATTTCATGCTTATCTAAGGGAATTTCAAGTTCTTTTTGTTTACCAATTTTAAGTAATGAGTTTACGTTCAAGGCACCTGCAAAGAATTTCCTTTTGGACTTGAGTTTGGAAGGATACCAAGGATGCTCCGACTCATCCTTTCAATGCGGATGTTGGGACTCCCCAGAACCCTAGGTCCCAATGCAATGCATAAAGCAATTGTGGATTCCTCTTTTGAGCTACCACCTGGGGTAGTGCTTTCTTCTAGCGGACTTTCCATTCTGCAATTGAAATTGTACATTGTACATGGTAGGAAATAAATTCCAAGGTAAGACCAGATTGTAAGTCCGAAATGATTATTTTTCATGGTTTTCTCCATTATGTTCTTCCGCTCTCTCTGCTGTTGGGAGTTATACTTCCTCTTCCACCTTTGAGACCATTGACCGGGCTTCACCTGTAACCCTAGGCAGGGGCCCTCACAGGGTGTTACCATCCGGAGCCAGATGGACCCAGGTTTTTTTACGAGGTGTTACTCCTCCCCCTCCTCCTTCCTCATCGCTAGCAAGATGAGGCCCCGGGCTTGGGACCGGCAGTGGCGGAGTTTTTTGTTTTGTTTTTTTTATTTTTTTATTTTTAAATTTTTTTTTTTTTTCAGAATTAAGGGCTTGATTTCATTTTCCAGATGTAGCAACTTAGCTAAACGTCTTTCTTTGTGTGGTATGTTTCAAAACACGGTACAACACACAAGGGTACATTGCAAGTTTTGCATTCATATTTCGTTTCTCGGCGCACATTCTGTTTTGAGCAGACTGCACATCTACGCCATACTCCACGTTTTTTGGACTGGTCACTTGGAATTACATTTGGAAAGTGCCTTCCAGTAAAGCGTAGAGGATTCTCGTCATCAGAGCGTCTTCCTTTCCTATCTCTTCTCCGTTCTGTTGACAAATACACGTAATTAATAGTCATCCCACTGTATTATGAAAGCACAATATAAGCAACATGGTTCAAAAGACAATAAAAAAACCTTTACCAGTTAAATCATCACCCAAGTCAACAAAAACCTACATCGGTTACCAACCTATGGCAGTCTAATGTCAAAATCATGGCAGAGTAAAAGTTGGAAACCAGATTGAAAAGTTCTCCTATCGTAGCACAAAAGGCGAATATATCCAGGGCAGGGTTAGGGATATAAAAGAGGACAACTTATTTGGGAGCTTCTAAACCATTTAAATCAGAACATCTTGACATCCTGCTTCTTTTTTTGAGCTAACCCTAACCTCCCCAGCACAATGAGCGCTCTTAGGCAAACTCCACTACACGTCTGGTGAGGGGTGTAAGAACAAAAAGACAAAAATTTGTGTGTTTCTAGAGAGTGGGATGCATCTACAACAGGAAGTATCTGAGGGTGGGATGCATGCATTCTAAACTTTAATGATACATGGTGTCATACTGCACGACATGTCAAATGCCATGTTGGATGACATGTGACATGTTATATGACATTATTTTGATATTTAGCAGCCACAGCTTAGGAAGTGATATAGATTTTTGTTGACTTTGGCGACAACTGATCAGGTATATATTGTTTTTTGAACAATGTTGCTTGTGTTGGGCATTGCTACAGCTGGAGCCACAAATGATGGCGGTCAAGTTTAGGCTTGTTCTGCACTCCTACATCACGAATTCTGGGTTCTCTGCTGTGTATGCAGTAGCCAATGTAAGCATTAAACTTGATTTTAACAAGTTTTTTGGTGAATTTTTAATCCATTTGTTGCGAGTTGTCATCATTGATGGTGGAGGTAAGCGACAACTTCTACTTAAGCAAGCAAGGGACATAATTTGCAGGATACACGCTTTCTTCAAGTACAAAGCACGTGTATGCATGTACCACAATTGTTACTTGGAACTGGCGACAATGCAATTCCCGTCCATTACTCGATTTGCATGAACCGCCATCGTTCGTGAATCAGACTATAGTCTGGCTCCTCTCCTTCATCCTCAGACTCAGAGCATACATGCCTCATTGCCATGTAACGTCACATGCCTGCAGGAGGGCTTCTTTTTTTTTCATGCTTTTATTATTTTGTTTTATATGTTTAATATTATTTAATTTTTTTATTGTTTCTTTTTAATTACTCTGTTTTACATTTTTAATTCTGTTTGATTTTCAATTGTTTCTTTTTAATTTTTTTTTATATATCTAAAAACAAAGATGATGTGACTTACCGAACGAAAGCGCTGGCAGGTCGATAGACACACAAACAAACACAAACACACACACAAAATTCAAGCTTTCGCAACAAACTGTTGCCTCATCAGGAAAGAGGGAAGGAGAGGGAAAGACGAAAGGATGTGGGTTTTAAGGGAGAGGGTAAGGAGTCATTCCAATCCCGGGAGCGGAAAGACTTACCTTAGGGGGAAAAAAGGACAGGTATACACTCGCGCACACACACACATATCCATCCCCCTAAGGTAAGTCTTTCCGCTCCCGGGATTGGAATGACTCCTTACCCTCTCCCTTAAAACCCACATCCTTTCGTCTTTCCCTCTCCTTCCCTCTTTCCTGATGAGGCAACAGTTTGTTGCGAAAGCTTGAATTTTGTGTGTGTGTTTGTGTTTGTTTGTGTGTCTATTGACCTGCCAGCGCTTTCGTTCGGTAAGTCACATCATCTTTGTTTTTAGATATATTTTTCCCACGTGGAATGTTTCCCTCTATTATATTAATTTTTTTTATAGTTACACATATTTTATTTGTATACACATGAGAGATTATACGCAAACAAATGAAAAATAACCATAAATACTTAATACAGTGCAAAAGTAACAACAAATATAAATATTATACTGAACAAAATATTAAATACTGTGCAACGTTTATGATAACAATGCACGTCAATAGTATATCTATGAAATATAAACTTGCAATAAGACCACGATTCACACAACAAATAAAAAACTACGGAAAAGTGTAAGTCTTGTTATTCTCTCTTACCTTAAAACTCTTATCATTCTCTCTTTCAAGTATGGAATAACAAAAATTGAAAATTGAAAAACAGTAACTAGAAAAACTCATGTGAATAATTTTGCTGTGAAATGTTGCAACAACTAATCCGAGTTACGAATGATTGGCCGAACTGAGCAGAACTGCGAAACAATATTATGCATGACAAAAAACCAACAACTTTACTTTCCTGTACGAAAATTGACAAACTTACGCTTGCTTTGTCCAAAAATGTATTTTCTTCATCACAGCAAAGTAATTTTTGAAGAAAACACAGTAAAACATTTTCTGGTGGTTAGAAATAAGGTAAGCTTTTCCTAACAATTATTTTATAGCAACAGGTTAGTTTAATTTTCTGCATGGTCATCGATAAAGCTTTCAATGCTCGATCAAACACTATCATTTTGTACATGGCTGGGCATATTTATGGTTTGGTGCATGCACTGTTGTGCAAACCAAAAGATTCCTCAATGATTTTAGCCATTGATGAAATCTTTAACGTATAAACAATGAAATGATAAACAACTGTAATAGCCAGTTTTTCCCTTAATTATATGCAAATACAACGCACTTCTACAAAACACTTTCATATGCAGACACATGATTTTTCGTACATAAAACCCGAACCATTCAAGATTTTTGCAAACTCTTCATACAATTACCATAATAACCTCCCCTCCCCCATGTGCATCACTTAAAACTGTCTCAGCAAGTTTGGTCTGCGTAAAACTGAATTTTACACGCACATCACGTGCAACTTTTGACCACTATATCTTGGCAACAAATAAAGCTTTCATAAAATAACAGGATGATAATTAATTACACGTATTTGTCTACCTTCTTACAAAAATTTGAACCAATTTACACAAATCTGAAACAGAGAAGTGGCACGTGTAAAAAGAAAAGCTCTCAAAAAACATGTTTCTTCCACGCAAAATCTGAATGAAGCTAGATTTTTGAAAGTGAGTTTTCAATTTTACCGTACGAATATATTTTTTATTTATCTGATTAACTTTAGGCCATTTCTGTGCTTTTCATTCATGTAAGAACAAATTTTATGTGCTACATTCAGTTCAATTTTAAACCATCATATTTTGATAACAGACAAAGTTTATTGGATAAAAAAATCCATTCTGACTTTATCCATGTATCTACCTTCGTGCACAGTTTGAAACAATTTGTACAAGTTAAAAGTATAGAAGTGGCATGCCTCAAAATCCTCCCAGAAAAATGTATTTTGGGCAGGTATGATACAAACAAAGAAAGATTTTTTTGTGGGTAACTCAGGTGGTTGACTTTGCTTTATTGGTAGAATACTGCTAAAGTGCAATCAATCTATAAAGGAGATTGCTTACAAATCCTATGTATGACCATCCTAGAATACTGCTCACGTGTCTGGGACCCATATCAGGTAGGACTAACAGGGGATATTGAACACATACAGAGAAGGGCGCACGAATGGCCAAAGGTTTCTTTAATACATGGGAGAGTATCAGAAAGATAATGAAGGAACTGGCCTGGAAGACTCTTGAAGATAGACGTAAACTATTCCAAGAAACTCTATTAACAACGTTTCAAGAACCAGCTTTGAATGATGACTCTAGGTACACATTACAATCCCCTACATATCACTCACAAAGGGATTATGAAGATAAGATTAGAAATTACTGCATGCATAGAGGCATTCAAACAATCGTCCTTCCTGCACTCCATACATGAATGGAACAGGAAGAAAACCTAATAACTGACACAATGGGACACATCCTCTTCCATGCACCTCATGGTGGCTTGCAGAGCAAAGACGTAAAATGCAGATGTAGATGGTTAAAACTTATATCCGACCAGGGTCCAATACACCGATGGGTTAAATTTGAACCATCAGTTTCGTTCTAGTCCGGAGTTATTTAAGGGTGACTGTTTTTGCAAGTAAAATCTAAATGGGGGTGACTGTGTTTGCATGTAAAATCCGAATGGTGCATACACAAATGGTGCAGTCAGCTGAGCGTTAATGTCAGCCAATTAAAATCTGTTACATAAGTAATTAATCGATTCACACAATTTGTCTGGGACCCAGCTCTAGTTTGCCACTCAAATCTTGCTGTAACACAGCTACAGTAAGACAGATGTTCAAGTGGCTATTAAGAAAAGTTATTAAAATATTCAGAAGTATGTGCATTATGTCTGAGATTAGCACCTCTGATAATAAAATTAAAACAAAAATGGAATATTGTTAAACGGGTAACAGGGCAACCGACAGCACAGGAAGACTGTATTTCTATCAAATTCAATGAAAAGTTTGTTAACAAAAGTCAGAAGTATAAAATATTTTAATAATCATTTTTTAAGTGTTGTAGAAAAATAGGATCCAGCTATTCATTAGAAAATGCAAGGCTGTGTATGGAAGAGGCAATACCTATGCAGTTTCACAAAACTGAAATTTAACCCAACTCTCCTACTGAAATTAGGAAAATCATAAATTCAATTTAAAGTAAAAGCTCATATGGAATTGATGGCATTTCCAACAGAGTATTAAGAGCTTTTTCCCAACAGATAAGTACGATTCCTGGCCTCATATGTAGAAGTTCAGTGAAACAGAGCATTTTTCCAGATAGGCTGAAATATGCTATTGTTAAACCACAGCATAAAAAAGGGTAGATGTATGATGCTAACAACTATTGCCCAGCCTCACTTGTGACAGCTTTATCTAAAATTCTTGAAAAAGTTATGTATTCAAGAGCAGCTTCAAATATTTGAAGACTATACGGAAAGAAGTGGTTAAGCCCAAATCTCACAAAAATGAGTTAGTGGTACCATTATGAAATTCATCAGATGTACTTTCAGTTGGGTGAACTTAAATGAATGTGATGGGTATAGTCACAGGGTTGTAGCCAGATTAAAATATGGCATGTACTGAGAAATCAGATCAAGTCCGTCCAATACACGGGCAGAAAGGGTGAAATCCAACAGGTGCGGATTTCTGAGCTGTATTGATTTTCTTTTTGTCTACTTTTATGGAAGTCTCATTGTTGACCAACATCATTGTTGATCTTTCTTGTGTATCGTCAAAGCTAACATGGAGCATATTTGACATTAGCTTCTTTGCTTTGTGCTGTGCTGGAAATGAATTTCCTGTCGTGATTTGTGCTAACACAGAGTAGCCTTGACAATTGCTTCAGTGCTTTGTGGTATGGTAGATAGAGCTGAATTTTGTGTAAAATACAACTGAGGTCAGTGATGGAATATCCAGAGTCAAGTTGCAGTGGTAAGTCTAGAAAAAGACAGAGCCATGGTAGACAATCTGAAGTATCTAAAAAGCTAACAACAATGTCACATGAAATAGGAGAGCATTGTAGCTGCAAGAAGAATTTGTACTGATTTACTAACTGATGCAGCGAAGTCTACATTAATATCTAATTTCAATTTGCTGAAGGACTGGAATGAGCAAGGTTGTCACCTGACAGGACTGATCTCTGTTGACAATGAACAATGCCGAAGGCCTCGCAGAGATGAGACAGTAGCTACTTTGCATAATTATACATTTCATTATGAGGTCAGAATGTTGTTGTTGTTGTGGTCTTCAGTCCTGAGACTGGTTTGATGCAGCTCTCCATGCTACTCTATCCTGTGCAAGCTTCTTCATCTCCCAGTACCTACTGCAACCTACATCCTTCTGAATCTGCTTAGTGTATTGATCTCTTGGTCTCCCTCTACGATTTTTACCCTCCACGCTGCCCTCCAATGCTAAATTTGTGATCCCTTGATGCCTCAAAACATGTCCTACCAACCGATCCCTTCTTCTAGTCAAGTTGTGCCACAAACTTCTCTTCTCCCCAATCCTATTCAATACCTCCTCATTAGTTACGTGATCTACCCACCTTATCTTCAGCATTCTTCTGTAGCACCACATTTCGAAAGCTTCTATTCTCTTCTTGTCCAAACTGGTTATCGTCCATGTTTCACTTCCATACATGGCTACACTCCATACAAATACTTTCAGAAACGACTTCCTGACACTTAAATCTATACTCGATGTTAACAAATTTCTCTTCTTCAGAAACAATTTCCTTGCCATTGCCAGTCTACATTTTATATCCTCTCTACTTCGACCATCATCAATTATTTTACTCCCTAAATAGCAAAACTCCTTTATTACTTTAAGTGTCTCATTTCCTAATCTAATCCCCTCAGCATCACCCGATTTAATTTGACTACATTCAATTATCCTCGTTTTGCTTTTGTTGATGCTCATCTTATATCCTCCTTTCAAGACACTGTCCATTCCATTCAACTGCTCTTCCAAGTCCTTTGCTGTCTCTGACAGAATTACAATGTCATCGGCGAACCTCAAAGTTTTTACTTCTTCTCCATGAATTTTAATACCTACTCTGAATTTTTCTTTTGTTTCCTTTACTGCTTGCTCAATATACAGATTGAATAACATTGGGGAGAGGCTACAACCCTGTCTCACTCCCTTCCCAACCACTGCTTCCCTTTCATGTCCCTCGACTCTTATAACTGCCATCTGCTTTCTGTACAAATTGTAAATAGCCTTTCGCTCCCTGTATTTTACCCCTGCCACCTTCAGAATTTGAAAGAGAGTATTCCAGTTAACGTTGTCAAAAGCTTTCTCTAAGTCTACAAATGCTAGAAATGTAGGTTTGCCTTTTCTTAATCTTTCTTCTAAGATAAGTCGTAAGGTTAGTATTGCCTCACGTGTTCCAACATTTCTACGGAATCCAAACTGATCTTCCCCGAGGTCCGCTTCTACTAGTTTTTCCATTCGTCTGTAAAGAATTTGCGTTAGTATTTTGCAGCTGTGACTTATTAAACTGATAGTTCAGTAATTTTCACATCTGTCAACACCTGCTTTCTTTGGGATTGGAATTATTATATTCTTCTTGAAGTCTGTGGGTATTTCGCCTGTCTCATACATCTTGCTCACCAGATGGTAGAGTTTTGTCATGACTGGCTCTCCCAAGGCCATCAGTAGTTCTAATGGAATGTTGTCTACCCCTGGGGCCTTGTTTCGACTCAGGTCTTTCAGTGCTCTGTCAAACTCTTCACGCAGTATCTTATCTCCCATTTCATCTTCATCTACATCCTCTTCCATTTCCATAATATTGTCCTCAAGTACATCGCCCTTGTATAAACCCTCTATATACTCCTTCCACCTTTCTGCCTTCCCTTCTTTGCTTAGAACTGGGTTGCCATCTGAGCTCTTGATATTCATACAAGTGGTTCTCTTCTCTCCAAAGGTGTCTTTAATTTTCCTGTAGGCAGTATCTATCTTATCCCTAGTGAGACAAGCCTCTACATCCTTACATTTGTCCTCCAGCCATCCCTGCTTAGCCATTTTGCACTTCCTGTCGATCTCATTTTTGAGACGTTTGTATTCCTTTTTGCCTGCTTCATTTACTGCATTTTTATATTTTCTCCTTTCATCAATTAAATTCAATATTTCTTCTGTTACCCAAGGATTTCTATTAGCCCTCGTCTTTTTACCTACTTGATCCTCTGCTGCCTTCACTACTTCATCCCTCAGAGTTACCCATTCTTCTTCTACTGTATTTCTTTCCCCCATTCCTGTCAATTGTTCCCTTATGCTCTCCCTGAAACTCTCTACAACCTCTGGTTCTTTCAGTTTATCCAGGTCCCATCTCCTTAAATTCCCACCTTTTTGCAGTTTCTTCAGTTTCACTCTGCAGTTCATAACCAATAGATTGTGGTCAGAGTCCACATCTGCCCCTGGAAATGTCTTACAATTTAAAACCTGGTTCCTAAATCTCTGTCTTACCATTATATAATCTATCTGGTACCTTCTAGTATCTCCAGGATTCTTCCAGGTATACAACCTTCTTTTATGATTCTTGAACCAAGTGTTAGCTATGATTAAGTTATGCTCTGTGCAAAATTCTACAAGGCGGCTACCTCTTTCATTTCTTCCCCCCCCCCCCCCCCCCCCCAATCCATATTCACCTACTATGTTTCTTTCTCTCCCTTTTCCTACTGACGAATTCCTTTTCCTACTGACGAATTCCAGTCACCCATGACTATTAAGTTTTCGTCTCCCTTCACTACCTGAATAATTTCTTTTATCTCGTCATACATTTCATCAATTTCTTCATCATCTGCAGAGCTAGTTGGCATATAAACTTGTACTACTGTAGTAGGCATGGGCTTTGTGTCTATCTTGGCCACAATAATGCGTTCACTATGCTGTTTGTAGTAGCTAACCCGCACTCCTATTTTTTATTCATTATTAAACCTACTCCTGCATTACCCCTATTTGATTTTGTATTTATAACCCTGTAATCACCTGACCAAAAGTCTTGTTCCTCCTGCCACCGAACTTCACTAATTCCCACTATATCTAACTTTAACCTATCCATTTCCCTTTTTAAATTTTCTAACCTACCTGCCCGATTAAGGGATCTGACATTCCACGCTCCGATCCGTAGAATACCAGTTTTCTTTCTCCTGATAACGACGTCCTCTTGAGTAGTCCCCGCCCGGAGATCCGAATGGGGGACTATTTTACCTCCGGAATATTTTACCCAAGAGGACGCCATCATCATTTAATCATACAGTAAAGCTGCATGTCCTCAGAGGTCAGAATAATGAGAGACAATACTGTGACAGAATTGTCTGTTTGTCAAAAGGCCTTTATATCACTGTATAGTATTTCAAAGAAAAGATTAGAAACTATCAGGAATTCCTTAAAAAATGAAGGCCAGTTGATAAATGAGGAAAACACAGAAGCCAAGTTCACAAACTTTCAACAGAAACAGAGAAAAACATCTGCACTCACATCAAGTCATTTACAGGACGGTCCAGTCATTAGAGCATAAATAAAACACAGAAACTGTAGTTGGCTGAAGAACTCACAATCAAAAAGATGTTTAAGATGTTTCAAGGGACACATTCTTCTTATTCCATATCATATGAAACTTATCGTAAAATACAGGGCGAGGCAGTGAAACGGAACGGTTTTCTAAAATCACGAATAATATATTTACAAAAATAGTATAATTATTTCAGCATGAATCATAAGTACATGAGTGGAAATTAATATTTTACCTTAAAAACAATCATTTTTTGAATATGGTGTCAGTAAGGTGGCGTCCTCGGTTCTGTACACATTTTCGAAGTCTAGGATGAAATCCGCCCATGACGTTCTGTAGCATCTGCAACACAATGTTGTTAATATCCTACTGGATTCACTCCTACAGATCTTTTGTTCTTGGTGGATTTTCCTTGAAGACTTTGCATTTAAGACAGCCCCAAAGAAAGAAGTCTGGGGTGGTCAAATCTGGCGAACAGGCAGGCCAAGGGATATCACCATTCTTGCTGATTAGCGTCCTGAAAATGCGAGTTTAAGCAAATCCATTGGGACATTATAGGTATGGCTTGTTGCACCATCTTGCTGGAGGAGTGTTTCTTCATCTGGATCATACTGATCGATTTCAGGCAGACCAAAAGTTGCCAAGATGTCAGCATAACGTTCAGAGTTCACTGCTACTGTGTTACCATATTCATCTTAAAAAAAAAAAAAATAGGGCCCCATGATCCCATGAGAAGATACTGCACACCAAACTGTTACTTTTTCAGAATGGAGAGGTTTGTCATGAAGACCACATGGGTTATTTGCATACCAATACCAGAAGTTCTGCTTGTTGACGTAGCCATTAAGGTGAAAGTGGACTTCATCACTCATCCAGGAGATATGCACTCTTTCTCCATTTCTTCCTATAACATCAAGTATCACTTGGCAAAAGTGTATGCAATGATTGCAATCATTAGGTTTTAGGGCTTGCACTACCTGTGTTTTTTATGGAAGATAGTGTAGGTCATTCTTCAAAATCCGTCTCACTGATCGATTGCTGAGACAAGTTAAGCACTGTGTCGCCTTGCTATTGTTTTTAAATTCATGGCGGAAAGCGTGTTGGGCACCAACCACACTATCTGTGTTTTTATAATATGCTTTTACAGAAAACATACATTGCACGCTTGACCAACGCTCCATGGCTACTGAAATTTCCACCTGGCTAGATGCTCAATGTCATTTCCCCCACTCCCACAACCCACCCACCCGCCTGTCAGCCGGAGTCGAAATCATGCTGTTTCACTGCCTCACCCTGTATTTAATACAAAATTTAATATCTCATTCGATTTCCCTCAAAGTGATACACGCAGTACTTGTGATAAGTATTCTTAACCTTCAAAGCTCTAGAGGCACAAGTCACAGATGCAACATATGGTAAGGAAAGATCAGACGCTCAAAGTAATATTAAAAGAGAGAAGATTGAGTATGAACTGCACTGCCATAAAGCTGATGCATTCTATCAGCATAAAAGACAATCTCGACAAAGAAGCAGAAAGTTTACAAACACAAACTCGATATGTATGAATTTCCAACAAAATCTTCCATGTCCAAGCTTCGGCACCAACATTGTCTATTATAAGCGACAGCTTTCTCTATATCTATTTAACATACATCGATTCTCAGACAGTAATGCACTGTTTTATGTTTCTCCTGAAACTATAGAGAAAAAGGTTCAAATGAAGTAGTTTCTTTCTTGCATCATTATGTTAATTTGTTTCTCAATCCTCAGGTTAAAAATTTGGAAATCTTCTGTGACTCATGTGGTGCTCAAAACAAAAACTACGCCCTTTTCAGCTTCATCTATTATCTTGGCCCTCATGCAAAGTGATTTGATTCAATTCATGTGACATTCCCAGTAAGAGGACATTCATACCTGGAAAGTTACAAAGACATGGGCCTCATCAGAAGTAAAACAAAAGCTGAGTTCCCAAAGGACTGGCCAAACATAATTAAAGATGCGTGTGCGAAACCCATTCCTTTTCAGGTTGTTGAAGCTGATGGCTCAATGATACGTGACTGGACTGATTTCTTGCAGCCAAGGTACCGACCAAAATGTCCATTCCCATTGTGAATTATTAAGGAGATGAAGATAGAATGTCACCATCCAAGGCTTATCATACATCGTGACACTCACAATGGATCTTGGATCACATCAGTTGTTACTGCTCCTGCTAGTATGAATGGAAGAGGAACCAGAACTTGCAGAAGGAGAGTTTTTGTTCCCTTCTCCCCGTTACGAAGGTAGGCTGGTAAAGAGTTTTAGTCACAGTAATTAAATGAAACTAGATCATATCAGAGTGTGAAATAGCAGGTCCTGCTTTATTATAACAAATCTATTGAGATACCATGCTAATAAGCAGTCGCATGTCCAATGTTTCAGGACTGCTACCTATCACAAAGGAAAAGTGTTGTGATCTGCAAGAACTGAAGGTCTTCTGTGACACAGGGGCCCAAGAGTACTATACAAATATTTCTTTCCAGCAGTGACTTTACAAACTCTTTTTGTGTTATTTGTTTGTAATAATTAAAAAGTGAGAAATGAAGACTGTGGGTTATAAAAACTGTGATGTGTGCTGGTTACTGAAGTTATGTCTTATTAACTATGTTTTTAATGTATGTGTTGTAACCATTTATTGAATAATTGGTGGTAGTTGTATATTTAAAGATACAAAACTTGAGACATGGGCTTATTAATCATTGTAAGCCCTGCAGCCAGGCAACTAGTGCGAGGTTTGGTGTTCTCGTAAAGATAAGTCATTTTAGATTATAAAACATATAGATTAGTACTGATTACGTGGTAAATAAGTGTATTAGTGTGCCGTTTAAGTGTACCATTAAAGGTTTCATTTTTCTTTACGTAATTTAGCAGAAAACGCGAAAAGACCGTACAGTCGTATTTTCTGTTTACGTTCTGCTGCAGCAAATCTATAGAATTTCGTTTAGTTGTTCCTTGCTCTCTCCAGCAATTTAACTTAGCGTACCTCTTCATTATTTAACTAGCATTTCCGGAAAGTAGCGTAAAGTTTAAGTTGTTGTTTCAGAAACTATGCACTTTTGTTTTTGTTTACACACAGTTGCGTATAGGCCAAATTTGTGTAACCATATTTTCGTGTTTATCTGTAATTTAACTGACTTATTCTTAATAAACTATTACGATTATCATGAGTGAAAAGTGCTTGACTTGCCATAGAATTGTTAGGTCGGGGCTTTGGTGTGATGGGTGCTGTAGTTTTTTCCATGTGGGTGACTGTAGTGGCGTGGGAATAGGGGAAGTAAATGAGACTCATCAGTGGTTTTGTAGGATTTGTAGTAGAGATAGGAAGATACTAGAACAGGAGGGGAAAATTGCTGCCCTTCAGGCTGAGTTAGACAAGGCCAGGTGAGATCTTGACAGGTTAAGGAGGGAGAAGGGTAAGGAGAGGTGGGAAGTGGCAACAGGTAACAGGAGGAACAGGCCTAGAACTTTGTCTGACAGCTTTATGGTGAATATGGAAAATAGATTTGACCAGTTGCTTCAGTTACAAGCTGGTGAGCCTCAAGCAGTTGCAGGTGTAGACAGGGCACAACAAACTTTCAGCAGCAAATTGAAAAGTAAGAATGTAGGGAACCGTGGTCATAGTGGGTGGGGCAAGTAACAGTATTGACAGAGATCCTGGGTACAGTATAGAGTGTGACCTGGCGAAGATTGCATCAGCATCGAAGCATACTAGTGTTGAGTTTGTATCTGTTCTTGGGCGCCATGACCGACCTCATTTGAACTCTTCTGTCAAGAGAGTTAATTTGGAGCTGGAACGGCTGCTCATGGCGGGTACGGGGTCACACATTGGTGTGGTTCATGTTGATTCTCTCAGTAGGTGGGATTATACTAGGCATGGTCTTCATCTCAACAGGAAGGGGAAGGGTAAATTGGCTGGGGAAATAGCAGGAAAGTTAAATGGGGGAGGCACTGTCATGAGTGGTAAAATACCAGTGGTTATAGGGTTCAGAAAAGACCCTTTTTTAGGGTAGGGAGGACAGAAAGAAAGCAAATTTTAAGAGAGGTTAGAACTGAGACAAACCTTCAGTTTGAGAAAGAAATCAAAAAACATAATTCCAGCTTATTACATCAGCATAAACAGCCATTGGTTAAGAATTTTCAACTGTCAGCAGATATTTTAACTCCACCCAATTTTAACTCAGTCAATGTGAAATGTCAGCTATCTTTATTGCATCAAAATATTCGAAGACTGAGAAATAAAATTAATGAATTAACTATCTGCATAGATGAATTAGAGTCTTCAAACCCAGCTGACATAATCTGCCTCTCTGAACATCATGTGACCACTGGTATAGAACTTTTAAGTGTTACAGGGTTTAGGTTAGCATCTCACTTTTGTAGATCAGAAATGGAGACAGGAGGAGTTGCCACATTCATCAGGAACTGTCATAAATTTAAGAACATCATTCATAAATTTTGCCTAGAACAGCATATGGAAGCATGTGCAACAGAATTAGAATTTCACAAAAAATCCTTCATAATATTAAGTGTATATCGAGCACCTGCAGGTAACTTTAATCTGTTTGTAAACGACCTTGAAGCTGCACTGGCCCATTTAACAACCAAAAACAAAGAAACAGTGGTTGCTGGTGATTTCAATGTAGATTTCCTTAAAGACTCTCCAAATAAGAACTTATTTGAGTTAGTAACACTATCATTCAACTTAATTCCCACTGTAAAGTTCCCCACTAGGATAGCCACTTGCTCACAAACAGCCATTGATAATATCTTTATAGAAAAGTCCAATGAACAAAATTATATTACAAAACCAATAGTCAATGGCCTCTCAGACCATGACATGCAGTTCCTTCTGTTAAATGTTAATACTGAACAGGATATAAAATCTCTTAAATCTGAGCTCAAGAGGGTAATCAGTAAGCCAAAAATTGATTATTTTAGGACACTCCTCAGAGACATTCACTGGAAGCCATGGATTACTCGAGGAATAGGGGTATCTTGTAAAACAAAAAGAAAACTGTATCTGTCAATCCGAAACATTTCCAATGTTGATGCTATAGCACATTATAAGAAATACTGCAAAATATTAAAGACTGTAATACAGATGTCAAAGCAAATATATTACAAGGGAAAGATAGTCACATCAGATAACAAAATAAAGACAATATGGGATATAGTGAAGGAGGAGACCGGTAGAACCAGACATGAAGCGGAACAAATAGCATTAAGAGTAAATGATACATTGGTGACAGATGTGTATAGTGTTGCAGAACTTTTTAACAAACATTTTATAACTGTTACTGAAAAGATGGGGTTGTCAGGTTCGGTAGATGCTGCTATGGATTACCTTAGACCAGACATTTCAAGTAACTTCCATAATATGAATTTGACCCTCACTACCCCAACAGAAATAATGTCCATCATAAAATCTTTAAAATCAAAACCATCTAGTGGGTATGATGAAATATCAACAAAGTTAATTAAAGAATGTGATTCTGAGCTAAGTAACATATTAAGCTATCTGTGTAACCAGTCGTTTATCAGTGGAATATTTCCTGAATGGCTGAAATATGCTGAAGTTAAGCCACTGTTTAAGAAGGGAGATAAAGAAATAGCATCAAATTTCCGTCCAATTTCACTGTTGCCAGCATTCTCAAAAATGTTCGAAAAAGTAATGTACAGTCGTCTTTATAACCATCTTATCTCAAATAACATACTGTCAAAGTCACAGTTTGGATTTCTAAAAGGTTCTGATATTGAGAAGGCTATCTACACTTACAGTGAAAATGTGCTTAATTCATTAGACAAAAAATTGCAGGCAACTGGTATATTTTGTGATCTGTCAAAGGCATTTGACTGTGTAAATCACAATATCCTTTTAAGTAAACTAGAATATTATAGTGTAACAGGAAATGCTGCAAAATGGTTCAAATCTTATATCTCTGGCAGGAAACAAAGGGTGTTATTAGGAAAGAGACATGTATCAAGCTATCAGGCATCATCCAACTAGGAACTAATTACATGTGGGGTCCCACAAGGTTCCATTTTGGGGCCCTTACTTTTTCTTGTGTATATCAATGACCTTTCATCAGTAACATTACCAGATGCCAAGTTTGTTTTGTTTGCCGATGATACAAACATTGCAATAAATAGCAAATCAAGTGTAGTCTTAGAAAGATCAGCCAATAAAATATTTGTGGACATTAATCACTGGTTCCTAGCCAATTCTTTGTCACTAAACTTTGAAAAAACACACTACATGCAGTTCAGAACTTGTAAGGGGTGTCCCAAGACTATATGTCTAACATACGATGACAAGAAGATAGAAGAAGTGGACAGTGTTAAATTCTTGGGATTACAGCTTGATAATAAATTCAACTGGGAGGAGCACACCACAGAACTGCTGAAGCGTCTTAACAAATCTCTGTTTGCAATGCGAATTTTGTCAGACATAGGGGATATAAAAATGAAAAAGCTGGCATACTATGCTTACTTTCATTCCATAATGTCATATGGGATTATTTTTTGGGGTAATTCACCAAGCCAAGCTAAAGTTTTCCGGGCACAAAAACGTGCAGTAAGAGTTATATGTGGTGTGAACTCAAGAACATCCTGCAGATGCCTGTTTACGGAACTAGGGATACTAACTACTGCTTCTCAGTATATTTATTCCTTAATGAAATTTGTTATTAAAAATATATCACTTTTTCAAACCAACAGCTCAATTCATGGAATCAATACTAGAAGTAAGAATAATCTTCACAAGGATTTAAAGTCACTTAGTCTTGTACAAAAGGTGTGCATTATTCAGGAACACACATTTTCAATAACTTGCCAGCAGTCATAAAAAGCTTAACAACCAATGAAATTCAGTTTAAGAGAAGCCTAAAGGATTTATTGGTGGCCAACTCCTTCTACTCCATTGATGAATTTCTTAGTAAAACCAACTGATTTGTATATAAGTACAACATAACTTCTGCACAATTTCAGTGCAGTAATGTGTTCATTGAAAATTTGTGTGTGTGTGTGTGTGTGTGTGTGTGTGTGTGTGTGTGTGTGTAAGTATAATCTAACTTCTGCACCATTTCAGTGCAGTAATGTGTTCATTGTAAATAAGTATTACAGTAGTTGTATTACATGTTTATTACCTTATAAATAAATAAAAAACTTTTTTATTTTAAATTCAGTGCATTAGTATTTGTAAAATGACTCTTTGTGTTCATTAAAAAATGATGATCATTCCACTTGGGACCTGTGGAATGGTACGTTAGCTTATTTGTTTTAGTTGTAAATATTTGTCATGTATTGTTGTTTTTCTGACATGTTCCACATCCTGGAGGCCCTCCTCACTACGGATCAATTGGAATGAAAGTAAATCTAAGCTAATCTAATCTAATTTACATGAGTTCAATTATAATAAAATAAAATTAAAAAAAAAAACAGAATATTGATAATCAGTATTGTTCCCAAAACCTGATTAGTCATGAACATCCTGTACAATAATGACTAGACTCAAAGATGAAGAGATCTTTGTCAAGCAAGTTGCATGGAAGTTTTATAGTGAAGTATCATCGCAATGTCACATTACATTGTGACTTTTACAGTGTAATCAGTGCATTATACAAAGAAATTAAAAAATAGACATTCAGATAAAAAGACATACAGGGCCCAATTTTTAATAATATTTTCTCAACTATAAAGGAATCCTAAAGAAGGGGTCATTGAATGTACTGAATAAAATACAAAAGCATATTTCAATAACCAATGAAACTATAACATTTTAAACTTTAAAATTGCTCTCCTGAAAAATCTATAAATTGGACTTAACCCCTTCTTTCAGTGTGGTTTTCATTTGTAAAAATGAAGTACTAACAAAATATAAACTTGGTTTTCAGAAAGACTTTCCAACAGAAAATGCTATAAATGCTTTCACTGATCACATTTTATATGCTCTGAATAACTGAACGTCACCCACTGGGATATTCTGTGATCTCTTAAAGGCTTTTGACTGTGTGAAACATGAAATTCTTCTAGATAAGCTTAAGTACTGTGTTATGACAGGGACAGTGCACAAATGGTTTGGTTCTTATTTCACCGGAAGAATGCAGAAGGTTGAAATTAACAGTACAGATAGTCTGCAAAAATCAGCAGATTCCTCTAACTGGGGAGGTATCAAGAATGGTACCCCACAGGGTTCAGCCTTGGGCCCCTTATTGTTCTTAATAATGACTTGCCACTCTGTATTCATGAAGAAACAAAGCTAGTTATTTTTGCTGACAACTCGAGTATAGCTATTACACCCAATAAACAAGAATTAGCTGATGAAATTGTAAATAATGTCGTTCAGAAAAATTTTAAGTGATTCTCTGCAAATGGACTCTGAGCAAATTTTGCGAAAACACAGTATATAGAATTCCGTACATAACACCATTGATAAATATAGACTTTGAACACAAGTCTGTTGCTACAACAGAATATTCAAAAATTTTGGGTGTGTGAACTGATGAAAAACTGAATTGGAGTGAACTGGATGAAACACACTGATGATCTGCTGAGCTACGTATAGCTACTTATGCTATTAGGGTAATTGCAAATTTTGGTGATCAACACATCAGAAAATTAGCCTACTATGCCTATTTTCAGTCAGTGCTTTCATATGACATATTTTGGGGTAATTCATCATTAAGAGAAAAAGTATTCATTGCACAAAAACATTTAATCAGAATAACAGCTGATGCCAGACATTTATTTAAGGAACTTGAGATTCTCACAGTACCTTCGCAATACATATATTCACTTATGAAATTAGTTATTAATAACCCATCCCAATTCAAATTAATAGTGAAGTGCAAAGCTACAATGCTAAATAGCATTAAAAGAAGCATTAAAAGATTGACAGATAGCCAACCACCAATTATAAACAAATTAAAAGAATTTCTGAATGACCAGTCCTTCTACTCAATAAATGAATTTTTAGATCTGAAGTAGTAACTCTCTCTCTCTCTCTCTCTCTCTCTCTCTCTCTCTCTCTCTCTCTGTGTGTGTGTGTGTGTGTGTGTGTGTGTGTTTACCCCATTATCCTAGCTCAAATAGAAACTGAGCAACAAGGCATCTCCCCCACCCCACCCCTCATCTGCCCGAAACTACCACCGTACTGTGATTCTGGATCATTCTAAATTGCAACTGTTTGTAATGAAATCCTCTGTCCTGTTGTTGGAATTTTGCAGGTTAGATCCTACACTTTTAAGGCATTAGAACCTTCGACAAATGATACTATTGTCAGTTTCAAAATGTAATGGCATCTTTGAGAGCTTAAGTGGAGCTTATACAGTTATTTTTCTCAGGCAAAAGCCTGAAAGGCAGTGGAACATTAAGGAATTGTTGATAATGCTTGCACTATATGCAACCACAGAAAGGTAAATTGGTGTTTCCCTACAGAAGATTACCTACAATGAAACCCATATCTGATTCCATAATGTTCTGGAATACCTGAATAACAGAAACAAACCTGTTGGTATATTTGTTGACCTTGCCAAGGTCCCTGATTACGTGGCACACAAAATTTCACTTGGGAAACTAAGATCATGGGCTATTAGTGGTATCCAACTTGCGCGGATAGAGATTTACTCTTGTAAGAGAATCACATTGACACAATAAACCACAAGAATACCAATCATAGAGTGAGGAGACAAAATGGAGAGCCCTGCCATGTAAAGTATTGTATGTGATCCTGTTCTTAATACACAGAAATGGCCTTTCAGCAACTTCAAAAGATTGATCAACAACTACACTGGTGTCCAAAATTAAAGCAACAAACAGAAATTCTGCAAGTTTGAGTTTATGTTGCCACAAAACAGTGTAAACAGGTGATATTAAAGTAAAAACAATGTAAAGAACACAGAATGTAAACAACTACAACTTGCGTAATGGTAGACAAAAATGTTCTTCGTTTTCTCCAACTTAACAGATTTGCATGCACATTACGCACTTGTGAATGTGCTCAGCGTCAGAAGTAATCACCTCTGGCAAGTCTTGGAGAGTGGTTGGTGGATGCTGATGTGATACAACCTGTCTTCCTAGTGCATCCCCGATATGCTCTTTGGGATTCCAATCAGGAGAGCAAGCAGACCATGCCATTCATGCAGTATCTTCCATTTCCAAGAAAACATCAACCACCCATGCTCTATTAGGTCAAGCATTATCGTCCATCAATGGAATGTCCGGGTCCTCACCACCTAGTAACAGCTGCATGTGAGGCCCAAAGGTTTCGTCACAATACCTACCATTAGTTAAACCTTACTAATTCACCCATACAATTTCATGAAGAGGTATTCGAGTGGTCAACATAATCCCTGCCCACACTTCCTTGTTAGCAGTCTCTTTCCACAATGTTTGGATTCTGAAATTATTTTCCACCTTTCCTCCAGGTGAGAACACATCGAGAATCACTCTCCAGACCAAATCACGACCCATCTGCAAAAGGAACATTGGCCCACTGTCCAACCGTCTAGGTGCCATGATGACAACTCCACTCTAGACGTTCCCTTCTGTTAAGACACATCAGAGGTATACATACAGAAGGTATCCAACAATAAAGGCTACTCTGCTGAAGCCTTCTGTACACCGTTTGTCTCAAAACAACACATCCAGTGAATGCTGTGAGGTCAGATGCCAGCTGCCATGCAGTACTAAGGCAGTACCGTCGTGCACTTGCAACCAAATAACGGTCCTCTCGTTTTGACATCACATGTGGTCGGCCCTGTCTTCGGGATACTGTTTGAGTCTCTATAAATCGTTGCCACATCCGAGAAACAACAGAGCGTTCACATTAAGCCTTCAGGCCACATCAGTTTGCGACTGTTCCGCTTTCATTCTTCCTATGGCTTTTCACCACAGAGAGTCTGGTAGGCATCTTCTTTGTGCCATACTGCACTATCTATGACTGTATACACAGCAATTGTGGATGTGGCACTACCCGGAAAACACTACCCCATTTGATAGGTGCCCTGATGTTATAAATGACATGGTCGTCCATTGGCTAGAATGCGATCTTCCATGCAGAACACAATTTTATAGGTATCTGTTGACACTTTGTATGATTATACCGTGAATTAGACACAACAAGGGGAAATAGTGGTTTGTTGCTTTAATTTTGGACAACACTGTGTTGGGTTGGCTGATGACATAAACATACTAATCAGAAGGCCTTAACTCGTCCAGACACAATCCAGATAATAACTAAACAGACCTACAAAGACTCACGTAAAATAACAACACAATGGCTGGCCACTGCTTAACCCCATCAGGTGAAATTCTAAGTACAGGCTGACTCTTACAAAGAAGATTACAGCAAGCAGCCACTTTTTACAATGCTCTTTATTTATTTTAACAGTGCTGTTACCAAATTCGCACCACAGTGCTGTGACCAATTTCAAACCGATAGGTTCATCTTCAGATGGCTAATTCACATTTTACATTACATTTCGTGTTTTGATTCCTCACCTGATGAAACTTCCATGGGGTGGCAATGCCAATGAAGAATACGCACCATTACATTCCAGTGTATGTTGCTTATCATCTTGCAGCATCGAAAACTGTATAATGCACTTTTTGTGTGTGTGTGTGAGATTGGAATGACTCCTTACCCTCTCCCTTAAAACCCACATCCTTTCGTCTTTCCCTCTCCTTCCCTCTTTCCTGATGAAGCAACCGTTGGTTGCGAAAGCTTGAATTTTGTGTGTATGTTTGTGTTTGTTTGTGTGTCTATCAACCTGCCAGCGCTTTCGTTTGGTAAGTCACATCATCTTTGTTTTTAGATATGTGTGTATATATATGCACACACACACACACCAGTTACACACTGAGAAGTTTCATCACATGGAGGTATGTACACAAAGATGGCGATATGTGATACTCTTTGCTGGCATCACCACCCCAAGCAAGGTTCGTCTGGTGGGGAAACAAGACACGAAATGTACTGTAAAATGCGAACTAGCCATCTGAAGATGAACCAATCAGTTTGAAACTGGTAACGGTGCTGTTTACATAAATAAACAGCATTGTAAAAAGTGGCAGGTTTCTGTAATCTTCAGTGTAAGAGTCAACCTATATTTTGTACACAGCCACAAGCTCAAAATGTCAGTTTTTGACAAAATAACAGAAATTCTATGTACTTAAAAATAAAACCTTAAAAATAGAAAAAAAGACTGTTCCTAGGTTTCGTACTTGTGTTTTCCTTTCTCAGGGAGAAAAGAGGATTGGTTAGGATTGGATAAATAAGCTTGGAAAGGGAGGGCAGATCATTTACCAATCAGGTTAAAAGGTACTCACCACAAATCTGGTTCCTCTCAATCTGTGGTTTGAGTGACCTCTCCCTCCTTTCCAAACTTCATTTATGTGCTGACTGAGTTACATCAGTATCACCTTAATTCCTGTGACATAGCAAAAGTCTCACCAGATTGTGGCGGCAGCTGGAGACTATAGTACAACTAAAATGTGATGTGATTAGTAATCCAAAAATGCTTTACTGTGTGATCCAAAATATATTAATGCCAATTTTTCTTAGCCCATTTCTTAATTAACACTTGGCCAGGAACCTTAACAATAGAACATTTAAAGCATAACTATGTGCAAGTTGTTATCGCTTCTTGTTCCAGCTGATAAAGTTCCACACATTAGGAAACTCACAGAAACTGACAGTGCCTTTATGCCACTGTTACTGGGTCATAAAGTTCAAGTAATCTAGCTGCTTATCCCCTTTTTTTATTGGAACATGGCACCACAGATCCAAAGAAGACTTCAGCAATAACTTAAGTGTTGGTCAGGTTGCGGAACCTTTTGCATGAGGATTCACCGTGTGTGTACATGAATTAAGTAACAATTACTATAACAAGGAAATGAAAGAAACTATTTAGAAGACCAATGAACTGGTAACTGAAAAGTTGACTTATCTTCATATAACAGCATGTCAGAAATCAGGCATTAGTACACTACTATTTACACAGTTTGCACAAATATTAAAATTAATCCGTAACTCACAGTGATACAAAAATATTGGTTTAACACAATTGCTTTTCTAATCAAACACAAATATTCACAGATACACACAAATATCACAACAGAAGTTTATCAAATAACAAATTATTTTATTTAAAAAAAGCAACTACCTATTACAAACTGAATCTCACATTAAGTTTGTTATCACATGAAAAGATTTAACATTATTCAGAGTAAATGATGTGCAATGCTTAGACATACATATAAAAGCTTGACACATAACAGGACTGATGTTGATTTGGACAACACATTCAACTTAAGCTCTGAAACAAAATCTTCATGTGTAACCAGTTATGTTATGTATTCACTGAGATCCAGATATATAACTCCCAACTTGTCTTAATAGTTTTAGTTTTGTAACCATCACTATGTTCAGGAACCTGACAAAAATTTGGCACTATGCTCACTAATGTGTAACTAATCCTTCACCAGAGAGAGATCTTTGCCAATTGTCTGAAATACATTGCTGAATGAAAGCATCACTCATGCATGCAGTTCTTAACTTACAATTGGAAGCACAATCATTCACCAACACAATCCAACAAACAAACCAACCAACCAACCAACCAACCAACCAACGAACCAGTTAGATTAATCTTCCATTACCACTGTCTTACATGAAAATATAAATCTCATGAGTCTTCACACAGGTACAAATATTATGGAAGATACAGAGAATACTTTCTGACATTCTAACAACTAAATACTCTCCCTCATGTGTAAAGTCCTAATGTGCACTTCCATATTATCCTTACGCTTCCACCGTGTCTGGCAATATGGACAACTGAACATCGGTGCCACACCACACTCAAACTTGAGGTGTCGCATAAGGTTACCCTTGTTACCGTAAACTTTTCCACACCGTGGGCAACAGTTTTGTGCAATTTGCATATGAAAGTCACTATTTTCCTGCTTCAGGGCCTTGCTGGAGAAAACTGCTGGTGAGATGTATTTCACACTCACATTACCAATTCTTTTCATCCAGTGATCTAAAATAGCACAAAATAATGGTGTTATAATTATTAGTGTGCAGAAATTTTATCTGTTGCAGTACATAAATATTTCTTCACATTATGCTCTACAAGAGAAAAAGTCACAAAAAATGAGTACCAACATGTTAAATTCAATAGAATACATGGAATAATAAAGAAAGACCTAACAAACTCGTGACATAAAATGATAGTATTTTAAAAGTAAGTAATTTCCCTAATATTAAATTTTAACAGAATCGGATTATGAGATTGAAATATAGGTATTATTGCCTCTGATAAGCAATAAATGGCCAACTGTAAATACAAGTTAATTGCTGATTCTAGTCATATACACAGTAGTGCATCTCAAGGAAAGACTTGAGGAAAATTCTTGAGCTCATTACCTCGAAAATCTCTGTGAAGAAAATTATTTATCTGATTAATGGCTGAAGTATGAACTTTCAAACAGCCAGCAGTGCATTTACACAAAAGGAAGCTTCTGACCAAAAAGGAGGAAAGACACAGTGGATGCAGACACCAAACTGTTAAAGGTAAAAATGCTTTTACAATGTTTACAATGTCTGGTATAAAGTAACAGAAAACATTAAAGATGGCTAATTCCCACAAACACATTTGAGTGAACTTTATCATTCCATGTGCTATTGAATCAAAAAATACATACCCCTGCTAAATACAATATTAAAATCCAAGAATTAAATTATAAGTAACACCTCTTTAACTTAATTATGAAAGTTATTTACAAGAGAATGATATTTGAGAATTAAGAGAGGAAATATCCTTTCTTTCTAAAACTTGTTCTAGTGATCCTGTTGTAATGTTTACACTTCACTGCATATATTTTCTACAGGAAGATCACTTAGAAAAATTTACCCTGGCACACTAGGGGGATTCTAAGGTCACACAGCTATGTACTATGTAAAAGGAGTTTCTATCAATCGAGAATTGCAGAGTTTGTCGAATTCTGACAGTGCGTAAATAATGTAGAGGATCATGACGCTATTCCACAATGGAAAACTTGGAATATCTCAGATGTGAAGAAAAAGCAACGTTACATAACACTGGATTCACATACATTTCGTGAGAACTTTTATTACTGAAGTCAAAACCATACAGGTAAAGTGGCATAGTGAGGAATGACTGGAAGATTAGGGTGTTTGACTGAATCAGCTCTGCAATAGTGACAATACATTCAGAGGAAGACTTGCACTGTATGCCATGAAGCAGCGGCATGTTTAAAATTTTGTGGTTACTACAATTCACCTGTTGTAGGTAGAGTTCTGTGTTAGTAGTGAGCACTAAACTGCATCTGGTGTTTAAACTTAGTCAGCTCAGTGTCTTAAATAATTCAGGTTAAATAGACTCTCAAATGACATAGTGGACTAGGCTCCATCTACACTTGAACCAAAATCATGTGAGCTAACTATAACTGTGACATGCACATCGGTAGGTGAGTAGTGCTAATGGTTTTCTATAAATTGACTCTCTTGAACTGAGATAAGACACAATATCCAATTTTGTAATTTACAAGGCCTCACCATGTACTTACCAATAATGCATGAAGAGAAATTGATGATTGAAACACAATATACTAAATTCTTGATGGCCACATTGATAAGAAACTGAACTGGAAGTCACATCTATTGATCTTACACATTTGAACTCTGCAGCATTTGGATTATAGATGACGCAGTGGATTATAGTGTCGAAAATCTCAAAACATGACCTTATTTTTCCTATTTTAATTATGGCTTCATATTCTGGGCTAACTCTTAATTGTGGAAGAAACAGTTTCGTCAACAGAAGTTTATACCAATTTCTGATGTGCACAACACAACCTCTTGTAATAAGCTGTTTAAAGTGTGGTATACTGACAACAGCCTCACAGTATATTCACACCCTTGTAACAAATGTTGTCAACAAAAGTAACATTCATCAATATAATACTAGAAAAAGAAATGACCAACACTATCAATCACTCAGTTTTATTGTACTACAAAAAAGTGTCAGACATTCATTCATGACAATATTTGACCACATATCCAGTGATGTGAAGAACGTAACACACAATAAAATTAATTTAAAACACAGACTGACATCGTATTTGCTTGATTTTAAGTTCTACTCTATAGAAGAATTTTTGAATGTGTAATACTGGGCATGGCTGCACATGCTGCTGCACACGGATCACCATTAAAAAGATTAAAAGAAAAAACTGTCAAAACAGTTTGCTTAAGAACAATGTTAAAGATATTCACATTGATGTAGATGTAAATGAAGATGTCAGCACATTGTAATATTTTCATTGAGAAAGTGTAGTATAATTTTAAAATAACTGACTCATTCTACAGCATAGCGAGATGTCACAATTACTGTATTAACTAAATGAAACACTCGTTTAGCCTTTTTTACAAACTAAGAAGCTAAAAAAGTGTTTTGTTTGGTTAATACAATATTTCACTAAGAACCAACAGTCGAATCAATTAAAATGATCCCAATTATGATCACTGTAATATACAAATATCTAAGTAGCTAACTAACCTACTGCTCTTTCATGTTTGCCAATTTACTGGCAGAAACCAGAAGTAGATGCATTTTTTAACAGTAAGGGTTATACCAGACACATACTCACAAAAAAAGTTTCAATGACTGAACCAGTTTCGACCTAGCAGTCATTTTCAATAGCCCACGAATAACCTTCGGCCTATGACGACGTCAAAAATTAACTGAGAATCTCCAACTGCGTGAGGCTCCTTCCAGTTACTCTGTTTCACAGGTTACTGAAAATTATTGTTAAGCTGAATTTAGTTCATGCATAGAAATATTTTGTAAGGATATTTGACTACAACGAACTTTATTGGGAACCTGGGATTAGCTGAGCACCAACCAATATGGATGAGGCACCTTGATCGCTCAATGCAATAGTGTGTAGCATGGCTACAAACTAAGTACAACCACCATCTGTGTGAAATGAGTCAACACAAATAAAATAATCTAGTTCTGTTCAACTGTTTTTGTCAGAAGCACATCTACAATGTGTTGACCTACAGGTATTTTTTATTTTTTATTTTTACACACACTGTTTTATTACAGAATTAACTTCTGGAGCAATGTATGAAAAGTATACAGAATATTTATTGAGTAGGTTAATAGCTGCACATTTTGTAGAGATAGTTTTAACAATTTTGGAATCCTCATATTCATTTCCCAGTATACACACACTTCACGCTTTCTGTTGCTAACAATAAAAATCAATTTCAATTGAATTATGATTCACACCAGCACAATACAAGACTAAAAAATAATTTTCATGTTGACTTTGCCTCCTTGTGTAGTGCTCAGAGCAAGGTTATGTTCTTTGACACAAAGGAATTAGAAGGTGGATAATCCTTCTACTAATTGTCAAGAGAGAGCCACATTGTAAGTAGTGTGTCTATTGTAAAGCTGTCTGAGTAGACGAGCGGTTCTAGGCGCTACAGTCTGGAACTGTGCGACCGCTACGGTCGCAGGTTCGAATCCTGCTTTGGGCATGGATGTGTGTGATGTCCTTAGGTTAGTTAGGTTTAAGTAGTTCTAAGTTCTAGGGGACTGATGACCACAGCAGTTAAGTCCCATAGTGCTTAGAGCCATTTGAATTTTGTAAAGCTGTCTGAACGAGTAGAAAAGTACCGTGAACAGACCTCTATTGTTTTTCAGTCATGAGTAACTACAATGCCAGAAAAAAATGCAACACCCTCAATGACTGTGTCCAGTAGCACCAGAGTATAATACATGCACGGTTGTAGTGTTACTGATTTATTTGGCACAATCATCGGTGGTCAGGCAGCACTAAGTCTTTGACTTTGCAGGCAGTAATTGTGCTGGGTTTAGAGGTGAACAGTGTTTGTAACATTCATTATAGGGTCCAACCATACCCAACCAATGAGTACGTACTCCTGTTGAACAGCTTCAGCCATTTGAACAGGGTTGCACAGTGCGCCTCTGGGAAGCTGGATGGGCATATTGACAGATTGCTGGACATCTTGGGCACAGTGTACCAGTGGCTAGTCATTGCTTTCAACAGTGGTCAGTGGAGCATTTCCACACCTGTTGACTGAGTTCCTCATAGCACAGACACAAGTCGAAATTGACACATTGTGCAAGCGGTGATGGCCTACCAAATATTGTCTGGGGAAGAAATCGGGGCACATTTTGCACCTATTGTGTCACCAGGGACCATTGGGAACCATTTGCTAGCAGCAGGATTCAGATGACGGCTGGGCTACCACTGACACAACAACACCACCGAGCATGGATACCATGGTGTTGTGAAAGAGGTTATTAGAGAGTGGAATGGCACTCTGTTGTCTTCAGTGATGAGAGTGGTTTCTGTCTGTATACGAGTGATTGATGTATATGTTTATGGCACGGACTTGATGAGCTGGATATTCCACAGTGCATTCAACCACAACACACAGGCCCCATCCCAGGCTTCGTGGCTATTAGTTACAGTCTGTCACATTTGGTGTTTCTGCACAGTAAAGTAACCAGTGCCCACTACACTGTACAGGGTGTTATCCCCATACCTTTTCTGCGACAGGAAGGAGATTTGCTTTTTCAGTACGACAGTGTGTGTCCACGTAGGGCTGCTGCAACACAATGTGTTCTTCAAGGTATCAACTAAACATCTGTGGGACATAATGAAATGAGAACTTGCTTGTTCCCCATGGCCTGTAAGAACCATTGTCAAATAACAAAAAGCACAGGATGCTTGGACAATCTATTCCAGGCTGCCATTCAGCACCTTAATGATCATTTGCATGCAAGAATACACGCCTGCATCACTGACACTGTGGGGGTACCCTGTGTATTGATGTGATTTGTGATTGGACAACCTCTACTGTGACACGTGTTTCACTTGGTTTGAATCTGTTATTATATACTCCGACAATGAAGAATTACCTGTTACTTCACTTGTCAATAAAATGAGCTTGTCCTTGAGGGTGTTCCAGCCCACCCCCACCACCACCCACAGTGTATTTTCTTTGAACAATGTTGATGTAACCAAGTAAATATTAAGCTACCAGTAGAAGATAAATACTAGTCAGGTAACAGAACTGAAGAAACAACTGTTCTATTGAAAGAACTGGCTTTGCTTGTAATGTACTAGGTTACATTTACTAGTCATAAGCAAAAATACCATTAAGCAGCAAAGTGATAATTTATGATCAGTACAATGTACAGTTAAGTTTCTACATATCACTTGTCTTTTGTTATCATATATCTTGACTCATTGCACATGAACATTCTCCTTGTAGCTGACATCTACAGAACGTGATGAATGAATATATTTTGTTAAGAAACTGTGATAAATAAGCTGTCAATAGAAGTTTGCATTCACATTGCCTGAATCATGTATGACAATATTTGTGAATTATGTTTCAGGTAACCTACATGTTGTCTAAGTTGTTGAAGTGGGAAAGACACAAGACTCTCCACAAGCTTTTGGCTGAACTCTACTCTACCAATGTTAAGAGATACGTTTGCCTTGTAGCTATTGGAATCACAGCAGTACTGTAGAAGCGACATTAGTTGTGTGTAGCCACAACGCTGTTTTGTTTTACATACAATGCTGCCACTTTAACTTTGTGAAAGTTCATTTCCAATACGTGCAGTTCCATTTGCCTCAGTCTTTATGGATAGTGTTACCTGGAGTTTTGACTTTAAATGGCATTTTTTGAGAGTCAACCCCAGAAGCAAATCACACATGCGACGATGAAAGCATCACCAAATACAAATATGTGGCATTTTTGTGGCATGTGGAACCACAATGGAGTTCTCAGAACAGCACTGCCATGCGTGTTTGAAGAACATTTTGTGGCTTTGTGTTGTGCTGTCCCGGGCACAGAACTTGATTCTTTATGACAGGAGACTGTTTGGCTGTGTGAAGGGATTGTTGAATAATACCCATCATCTTGGCTAAGATCACTATATCACACCAAACTGGCAATTCTGACACAACAGTAGCCAAACTGAATCCTAGTGGCAGAAGACCTTTTCTTCATCGCGGTTTTGATGGTATGTTAAAGATAGCTGAAGGAATCCAGTTCCTGATCATAGAGTTGCATGTCAATATTGTCAGTAAATTCTACTTTGGGGATAGCTGCAGTGTTGTAGAGACAGAATTTCACCACCATTAAAATTTCAGGATGTCACACAACTGTGATATTGTCAGATCTTGAACTGGTCATTTACAAGATGGTCGAGCTCAGGAAAGGCAAGGGCCACTGTATCCAACTATCTGATCACAGCCAGATGTTGAGTGCTTAGCTCAGGTGACGTGCCATATACGGGGTCATTCAGGCACTGTTCTTTTCACATGTTGGTTCATCAAAAGTAGATCATGAATATGTTGATCTGGGGAAATTCCTTTGGCCACAGTCAACTGCTGAGGGTTACAACAAATTGATGAAAGAAGGAGGCACTGAATATCACAGATTGCAAAAGTAGATACACAGTTTTTGTTACAAAAGCAGGAACATCACTATTGGACACTAGAATCACAGAAAAAGATCTAGAGATAGGAGTTGCTGTGCATGATACAATACAGAGTACAAGAATGTCAAAAACCCTATGTGGCATGTAACCTGCCTGCTTATAGGTCTCTGTTCAGGCAATTACTGAGGGTACGGTGATGTGAAGGTTGTTTAGATGGAATGAAATGGAGTCACTAACACATCTGCTTTAGTCTCCCACTGTTTTAGTCTCCCATGAGCAGACCATACAGTAATTTAATGTTCAATCTCACACATACATTTCTTTGCTGAGCTCTACTGACCTAAGTGCCATCAATCCTTCTGTCTTTTTCTTCTCCCTCCTCTGTCAACTACAGGCCCCTGTCCCTTTGGAAAGACAGTACATCATGCCATTGCATACAAATTCTGTCAGAATTTCCACAGTCATGAAGGTGTTAGCATGACCCTTTAGGTCATCTGAACTCAGTACCCTTGGATTTATCTGAGATACCACTGGCTTTACACAACTTCAACCAGACTCTGCAAGATGTGGGAAGCAGTTCAGCTGTCATAAATTAGGTTGAGTTCCCAATGGTTTCAGTCTGGAGTTCATACTACTGCAAAGACTACCTATCAATGTCTAAGTCAGTTGCTCATGATGGAAGGCATATAGCAGTATATGATGCTATGAAGGTGTAAAATACAGTTATTCGCAATCCTCCAGTCAGATAGGTCATTAAACTTGAACGTGATGGTTTCTTGGTGCTGTCTAGGAAGCTACATGTGCTATGTTAAGCAGTACACCGCTAATACTGTATTTGAACATTACAGGACTATTTTTCCTTTTCATTTGATTAACCTACATTTTACTACAGTTAGTAAGCTGCCATTCACAACACCAAATAGAAACTTCATTTAAGTCACCCCGTATCCTATTACAGTCACTCACCAACCACATTTTCCTTTACACTACAGTGTCATATAAAAACTACTGCAGATTGCTGCTCACCCTATGTATCAGGACATGTAACAACAAGAGGGGCGCTATCACACTTCCTTGTGGCACTCCTGACAATACCCTTGTCTCTGATAAACACCCGCCATCCAGGACAGTGCACTGGTTTCTATCACTTAGGAAGTCTTGAGCCACTCACATATGTGAGAACTATTCTGTATGCTTGGACCTTCATTCACGGTCTACGGTGTGGCACAGTGTCAAATGCTTCCTGGATGTCTAAGAATATGGAATCCACTGGTCGCCCTTCATCCATGGTTCACAGGATATTGTGCAAGAAAAGAGCAAACTGATCCTTGCATGAGCAATGATTTCTAAATACACGCTGATTTGTGTACAGAAGCTTTTCTGTCTCAAGAAAATTTCTTATACTTCAAATTATAATATGCTCAAGAACTCTGTAACAAACTGATATAGAGATATTTATCTGTAATATTGCGGGTCTCAATTGGAATTTTGCACTAACCAAGAGATTTGCAATAAATGCTAGCTAAGTAAGTGACAAATGGCAAAGGTATTCGCTGTAAAACTGAACTGAGATTCCATCTGAAAATGGTGAATTATTTGTTTTCAATTCTTTCAGTTGCTTCTTTATGCCAGGGATTCCTATTACTAAAGACTCCATATGGGGGGTCTGGGTGGTAGTCAATGTATGGTACATCTGTATAACCCTCCTGCATAAATGACTGTTTAAACACGAAATTTAGAAATCCAGCTTTCCTTTTGCTGTCTACTACTGCCACACCAGACAGGTCAACAAGTGGCTGGATAGCAACCTTTAACCTGCTCAGTGATTCTATGTAAACCAGAATTTTCTTGATATCTTTCACTAATATATGATGGTGAAAGTTGTTGTACTCTTCATGCATCTTATTAAACCACAGAGGGTCTTTTCCATCCTTAATGCATTAATTTGGTATATACTTCTCCATAGCACAATTTACAGTCACATGTTTCTCTTGATGGGATACCCACAACTGTTGATATTCATCATCAATGATAAAATCCATTAGAGTTGTAACTAAAAAGGAAAGCACAATCCAGTATCACGACCCATGACCTATCTTGAGGAGCATTTACAAAATTATATATCAATAACACTTATCCACATTGTTAATATAGGAGAAGTTAAACAGAACCAACACAAATTCTTAAAAACAAACCCTGTACAAACATTACTATGTGAGTATATACCAGATGCATAACTGGGGTTAAAATATTTCAAAATAGTGGCCAGTCGCAAACTTAACTCCGAGGGTTACACTGTGTTTTCACACTTGCCTGCCAGCGCACAGTCTATATAATCCACTTTTATGGACATTTCAATGTTCAAATGACCACCTATCTACCTTCATGCAGATCTGTGTGTTGCACACCCTTAAGCCCGAACCATAGTAAGTTTTGTAATGGGGATAAGGGATGTTGGGCCTTTAATACTTTATATTTGATACCATTCAACAGTGGTTCCACTCTTTTAATTGGCGACCTATGTCCTTTTATGTAGCTCCTCCTCTTCGAGAGACTCTCTCATAGGCCTGGTATTCAAGAGGATATCACATTTCATGCCGTATACCAGGGATGCACTATTTTGCATCCTTTACGGACTCACATTTTAATGTATGTACAGGAGTTTTCTCTCTAAGAATTTCTGTTGGTTCTGTTTAGCTTTTCTTTCATTAACAATGAGGATAGGTGTTATGCAGATGCAACTGAAGATAGGAAACAGGTCCTGAAATCAGGCTGTGCTTTTCTTCTTACAAATAAATACTTTTTACCACTGTAGTGGATTTTATAACTGATGAATTTAGAATCAGTTTAGACTTGGCCCACAATTCCTCTATGTCGATCATGTAGGAATTAAAAGCTGTCCATTCACTGTCTAAGTAGAATGCTAACAACTGTGTATCTGCTCTCTACGGCATGAAAACACTCTGGCCTTTTTGATGGATTTATTAACTTTACTAATGTCACTATGAAGAAACCATTATCACTGATCCAAATCTCTACACTGACACTGTCAATAAGGTCATGCCTATTTGTAGCTACAGGGTCTCAAGCATATCCATAGTGTGTTAACTAGCTGCTAAAGAGAGTTTCAAAAAATGTATTCAGAATTACTTCTCAGCATTATCCGTTGCATACCATCTGTAATGAATCCATGGATATTCCACTCTATATTAGATAGGTTAAAATCACCTCCAACTAGTCTTACAAGACTGAGGTACTTCCGTGAGTCTACACTTTCTTTGAATGATTCTACAACTGTTACAGTGGAATCAGGTAGCTGGCACAAAAATCCACTGACAACTTAAGTTCACCTAGACCAGTTACTCGCATCCAGATAACATCATGATTAAAGTAAATTTCGACTTTGATAGAAACAATATTTTTGTTGAGTGTAATGAACACTCATCTTATGACAACTAACCTGTCTTTTTAATATACTTTCATAACTAGTTAAATATTTTGGAGCTTTCTACTTTGGGCTTCATCCATTTCTCATTTTCAAGTATAATTTGAGCGAGACAGCTTTCCCGGAAGGCAATAAATTCAGGGACTTGATTACAAATGCTTCGACAATTTACTTTCAAAATTTTGATATTTTAAATACCTTTACTTTTGTAGGCAATCTGATTTCAGTCTGACCGACAAGCATTCATGAGAGGAACTCAAACTATCGTCTAACCTAAAGAACCTCAATGTGCACTCCACAAGTACTGTCTTTACTGCACTCCTGACTTATAAAGGGGAAACTACAGTTCTCCCATAACACATATAAAGAAATCTGCAGCAACATCTCATAAAATCGATGGAGCCTCTGGTTGACATCCTTGCCAATTATGTGTCTGCTACTACAAATTGTAAGTTCTGATTGCACTCCAAGAGCATGGCCAGCAGTCTTCGCCACTTCCACCAGCTGTCCATACGAACTTAGACGGCCTTAGAACCCAAGTGGCAGGATTCACTGCTGCTGATATGAGTCAAACTTCAAGATGGCTGCACCCTGCACCCTCAATAGCCACAAGCAAGGCTTACACCACATCTTGGATGAGCCCAATTCCCTGGCAGACATTCCAAGAGTACACTGGACTTCTTTCCAGCTCCAGATGCTATTTACCTGATGGGCTGCATAATAACTCTAACATCAGAGCTCCTGATAACTAACAAACCCCTCCCCCAGTATGTCTATTCAGATCTTATTGAATGAGCAGCCAGTTGTCCACTCACAGGCAAATGGGCAAGTCAGAGACCAGTCCTCATATTCATCCTTCACCTCAAGTGATGCGAACCCATTGCCAATTGTCACTAACTCAATGGTCAGCATGGTTCTCCTGCATCAGAAACGCTGGAAGGTGCCTTGGCATTACTGCCATTTAATTGTAATGTAATATCAATTGCAAAAAAATTTCCCATGTGATTATAAGGAGATTAATGCCAATAAGCTCACTAGAAAACACTGCACACAGTAATTTTAATCCTGCAAGAAAATAGTGATGTTAATATAACACCACTTTGTAAATTCTACATATCCCATAGTGAAAGTAAATTATCTGCTTGTTGCCGAGAAGTAAACAAAGTAACACTAATCATTTAACAGTAGAAGGTGCACTGTTTTGAAACTTCACACCAGATTAAAACCGTGCAGCACACTGAGACTGGGAACCTTACTTTTTGTAGACAACACTTTTATGCTCTAAGCATACAGGCAAGTCTGTCAGCCTTTTATTGAACTTTAAGTCAGCGAGTACCTATCCCCTACTCTCTAAACTTCACAATGATCTCCTGCAAGTCAAAGTTTTAATTAGCTAGAAAATTTCAAAACTGTGCACATTCCACTGTAGAGTAAAAGATGCACTATGGGAAAAAACCGTAAGCTGTGGATAAGTCATTTCTTGATAATATCCTTTTATTTCAAGAGTGCTAGTCCCAGAGGGTATAAAGAACAACTTACGTGAAGGTTGGAAAGTAAGAAAGGGTACACATAAAATTAAAGCTATGAGAACGGATAATTGTTATGCCTCAATAGCAAGATTCTGTGTTCGAGTCCCAGTCTGAGACACAGTTTTAATGTGCCAGGAATTTTTAGATAATAATGTTATTAAAGTTGAAGTTCCCACAATGTTCATAGCTATAAAATTTTCTATGGCATGGTGTGTAAAAATTCAATATTAAAATCCAGTTATCATGACTAATATAATTAATCACTAACATATAACTTGAAGAACTCATAGTAATCAGCTAGTTGGTACAATAGCTCGCTCTCTCTCAATTTTGAAAAAGGACAGGTAATCAGAGCACAACTTCTTCATAATTATCTTGCATTAAAGGAAACAGGAATAACACAGTCACAACTTTCTACTGTTTACCAGACATACCTAGCATACTTCTGCAACATTCTCCTTGTGCTGTTACTGTGCTTTTATAGCTACACGCTTGCAAATTCAGTACTTTAAAAATAGTCCTACCATTGTGACATGTGATGGAGAAGTGTCACCACTTTCTTTACTTTTTACATTTTGCAGGCCATTCTGACATAATAATTACTATGATTTACCTTAATTGCCATAAGATTACTTCTGTGTGCATTTAAAGCTCAGATAGAATGTCTTACAAGCCAAGCTAAGATTTGTGATTTTACTCTTTACTTCAATTGCTTTTCTCACAGAGTACGCGACTATTGTGGATGTGAAACAGGGGCTATTCGCTGGTAAGAATTACAAATACTCACTCGAAAGATCCAACTTTCACAGTAGGGTGAAATATCAATCTTCAGTGCAAATAGAATCTACCACCAATTGTGTAAAATGAACTCCCAAACACATTGCTTTTCAGCGATTTAACCTACACTCCAGTCTTAACTCTGTAAGCATGATCACATAATCCACCTAGTTGAAATATAAATATTCAACACTTTTGTGGTATTTTGTTCTAATGAAGAGACAAATTCACACTTTTGTTTGCTGTTAGCCTCAGTTTGAAGTAACATCCTTCACAGTACTCGAGAAGCACTTTTAATACATCTTCAACTCTTGCAAAGTGCTATCAACTCTTGATTGTTTTGCAAAGAAAAATTATCAAGCACCATAAGAAAGGTGCTGATTACTAGTAAATATGTTGAAATATCTGGTTTTACAACACCAGCCATTTCACTACTGGTCAATCTTTCTGGTCGTATGATTGTAGTGTATTAAACTTTTTGTTCCTGACATTTCATATAGAGCTGTGTTGGACACCTTCATTGCATGACAAGCCATTTCCCTGTAGCGTTTGTTCAGTACATTTAATAAACTATGCTTTTATGAAACAAACAGGAAAACAGAAGGATAGTTTCTGTCACTAAGAACAAGAAATGTCAGGCTGAGATTCATACAGAGAATGCTAATTAAATCTAATTCATCCATAAATCCTCATTCAATGGATTCTGTAGTATTACTCATTCAACTCAGTACTGTTACCAAGTACAATTAACTGAGAGGAAGAGAATATTCAAAGTAGTAGTGAGCATTTCATCATCAATTCATTAAGTATGTACAAGAACATCATGGAGATACTTGTCCAACTCAAATGGCAGATGTAAGACAAGACAGATTTACAATAAAAGTTCTGAGAATGCATGTTCTAAGAAGTGTCAAGAAACATATTTTTTCCTCCAACACACAATTTGAAAAATGACTATAATGGTAGAACCAGCAAAATGCAATCTGATACTGAGCACAGAATTCACAAATGGAATAGGAAAGAGAAAGAAGTAGAAGTGTGTGTGTGTGTGTGTGTGTGTGTGTGTGTGTGTGTGTGTGTGTGCTCATACACAATATTTTGAGTTTCATAATCTGATATACCTGCACAGCCATCTAGTAAACTTTTATATAGGCATACTTTCACTTCTGGGGATAAATACCATTGTTATAACAGCAAAGATGCACTCATTCACTAGAGAACAAAGTTAACAGGCTCATAACACACAGCATTCTTACACAAGTTTGCAGCTCTCCACACAAATCAATTTTGTTAAAGTTCTTTTCATACCTGCATAACTACTGCACCCTACATCTGTTTGAAGCTGCTTAATGTATTCAAGCCATGGTCTCCATCTCTATTTTTACAGCCCCCATACTTCTCTCCATGACCAAAGTAATTATCCCTTGAAGCCTCAGGAAGTGTCCTATCAACTGTCCTTTTATTTTAAGTGAATTCTGCCATAAAGATGTTTCCCTACAATTCAATTTTGTACCTCATTGTTAGGTACTTGTTCTACTCATCTAATTAACTTTCTTCTGAATAGCTCATTTCCAAGGCTGTTATGCTCATCTTAGTTTATTATATATATTTCACTTCCATGAAAGTTAACTTCCAGACAAATACCTTCAGGAAAGACTTAAAATTACATTCAACATTAATGTATGTGTCTTTTTCAGTCTTACTTCCTTCTTTTTTCAGTTAGAATTTTATATTACCTTCACTTCTGTTGTCATTAGTTATTCTGCTGCCCAAATAGCAAAACTTATCTGTGTGTTTAATATCTTACTTCGTAATCTAATTCTACTAGTATCGTATGATATTAAATTGACTACATTTGTAATTCTCAGTTTACTTTATTTTAATCTTATAACCTCTCCTCAAGACTCTATCCATGCTAAGCAACAAACCTTCTGAAAGGTGTAAACATTTCATGTTCTTTGTTCTTTTGTAGATATCTTCATTTTCTCTTTCCTGTTTCCCTGCATATACTTTATGTGAAGCACTATTTTCTGCAATATTAAAATAAAAACTAGAGTTTAAGGTTTCATAACTGCCTTGAGGCTCAAGGTGTAAACTTTAAAATAATTATGTGCTCAGACAGTAGGACAACACTCGTCATTACTGTGGATGGCATTTGTTGCTTAAACTGTTCACACCTACATTCTGTACACTTTTTCAGCAACTACAAATATCCTACATGCAGAGAAATCTAACACTATATTCCCAATCTTTTAGAGATCAAATATATGAGGATTGTACCAAAAGTAAGGTCCCCAATGAGCTACAGCCTCGAAGGAAGGTGCTACGCTACATCCGACAGCACTGCTGTGCGCAGTGGTTACCCCCCCTCTCGAGCCCACCCACCCGCGATTCACTACGTCACTCAGTGTTGACATGGCAGCCGTCAGAGATGGAACTGTTGATCACCCCTACTGCCAAGTGCGAGGTTGAAGCAGTAATCCGGTTTCTCTATGCAAGAAAGTTACCCCCCCATGAGTGCATGACCGTTCAAGTACGTCCGCAAATGGTGCAGGGCTTTTGCCAAGGGTCGCACAAAAGTTCACGATGAAGAACGGAGTGGAAGACCACCGGTCCAGAAGATCAACAGTGAGCTGCTCAAAGATTCAAGGGTCACTGTCCGTGAACTTTTCAATTCTGAAGCTTCCCATGGCACAAATGAAAGAACTTTTAACAGAAACATTGGGTTATTGCAAGGTGTTTGCTCGCTGAGTCCCCCGGATGCTGACAGATGGACACAAGGAGCAATGCCTTGACTGTGCTCGCAAGTTTCTCCAACAATGTGAGGGCGGAGGCAATAAGAAGCTGTCATGGGAGATGAAACGTGGGTGTTTCATTACACTGCTGAAACAAAACAACAATCAGTGATAGTACTCCGGTTAACCGCCACCAACGAAATTCAAACAAACAAACACACACAGCCGGCAGGAAAGATTATGGCGACTGTGTTGTGGGATTGGAAGGGGGTACTCCTCATCACTTTCATGCAACCTGGGACGAGTTGGGTTGGGTTGTTTAGGGGAAGAGAACAAACAGTGAGGTCACCAGTCTCATCGGATTAGGGAAGAATGGGGAAGGAAGTCGGCCATGCCCTTTCAAAGAAACCATCTCAGCATTTGCCTGGAGCGATTTAGGGAAAGCACAGAAAACCTAAATCAGGATGGTCGGACGCGGGATTGAACTGTTGTCCTCCCAAATGCAAGTCAAGTGTGCTAACCACTGCGCCACCTCGCTCGGTCAACCTGGGACGGCAATAAACTCAGACAGATATTGTGAAAAGATTGACCAAACTCCGGCGAGCAATCCAGAATCACCGCAGAGGATAATTGAAGGCAGGAGTAGTACTTCTACACGACAACGCTCAATCCCAAGTTGCTTGTCAAACACAGGAGCTTTTGAAGAAATTTGGGTGGACTGTTATGCCCCATCCCCCGTACAGTCCGGACATAGCCCCAGCGATTATCACCTCTTCCCCAAGTTAAAGGAACACTTAGATGGCAAACACTTCAAGTGCGATGATGAAGCCCGAGCAGAGGTCACATGCTTACTCAACAGGTTGGCCGGAGACTACTTCGACTTAGGAATACAAAATTTGGAGCACCGCCTTAATAAGTGTGTCGAAAAAATTGGAGACTGTTGAAAAAAAGACAACAGTGAAATCTTTTCAACAATGTATAAATTAATCCCCCCCCCATGAACCATGGACCGTGCCGTTGGTGGGGAGGCTTGCGTGCCTCAGCAATACAGATGGCCATACTGAAGGTGCAGCCACGACAAAGGAGTATCTATTGAGAGGCCAGACAAACGTGTGGTTCCTGAAGAGGGGCAGCAACCTTTTCAGTAGTTGCAGGGGGCAACAGTCTGGATGATCGACTGACCTGGCCTTGTAACACTAACCAATATGGTCTTGCTGTGCTGCTACTGCGAACGGTTGAAAGCAATGGGAAACTACAGCTGTAATTTTTGCCGAGGGCATGCAGCTTTAATGTATGGTTAAATGATGATGGAGTCCTCTTTGGTAAAATATTCCGGAGGTAAAATAGACCCCCATTCAGATCTCCGGGCGGGCACTACTTAGCAGGACGTTGTTATCAGGAGAAAGAAAACTGCCGTTCTACAGGTCGGAGCGCAGAATGTCAGATCCCTTAATCAGGCAGGTAGGTTAGAAAATTTAAAAAGGGAAATGGATAGGTTAAAGTTAGATATAGTAGAAATTAGTGAAGTTCGGTGGCAGGAAGAACAAGACTTCTGGTCAGGTGAATACAGGGTTATAAATACAAAATCAAATAGTGGTAATGCGGGAGTAGGTTTAATAATGAATAAAAAAATAGGAATGCAGATAAGCTACAACAAACAGCTTAGTGAACACATTACTGTGCCAAGATAGATACGAAACCCACACCTTCCACAGTAGTACAAGTTTATATGCCAAGCTAGCTCCGCAGATGATGAAGAGATTGATGAAATGTATGACGAGATAAAAGAAATTATTCAGATAATGAAGGGAGATGAACATTTAATAGTCATGAGTGACTGGAATTCAATAGTAGGAAAAGAATGAGAAGGAAATGTAGTAGGTGAATATGGAATGGGGGTAAGGACTGAATGAGGAAGCCGTCTGGTAGAATTTTGCACAGAGCATAACTTAATCACAGTAACACTTGGTTCAAGAGTTATGAAAGAAGGTTGTATACATGGAAGAAGCCTGGAGATACTAAAAGGTATCAGGTAGATTATATAATGGTAAGACATTTCCAGGGGAAGATGTGGACTCTGACCACAATCTATTGGTTATGACCTGTAGATTAAAACTGAAGAAACTGCAAAAAGGTGGGAATTTAAGGAGATGGGACCTGGATAAACTGAAAGAACCAGAGGTTGTACAGAGTTTCAGGGACAGCATAAGGGAACAATTGACAGGAATGGGGGAAAGAAATACAGTAGAAGAAGAATGGGTAGCTTTGAGGGATGAAGTAGTGAAGGCAGCAGAGGATCAAGTAGGTAAAAAGATGAGGGCTAGTAGAAATCCTTGGGTAACAGAAGAGATATTGAATTTAATTGATGAAAGGAGAAAATATAAAAATGCAGTAAATTAAGCAGGCAAAAAGGAATACAAACGTTTCAAAACTTGAGATCAACAGGAAGTGCAAAATGGCTAAGCAGGGATGGCTAGAGGACAAATGTAAGGCTGTAGAGGCATATATCATTAGGGGTAAGATAGATACAGCCTACGGGAAAATTAAAGAAACCTTTGGAGAAAAGAGAAGCACTTGTATGAATATCAAGAGCTCAGATGGAAACCCAGTTCTAAGCAAAGAAGGGAAAGCAGAAAGGTGGAAGGAGTATATCGAGGGTCTATACAAGGGCGATGTTCTTGAGGACAATGTTATGGAAATGGAAGAGGATGTAGATGAAGATGAAATGGGAGATATAATACTGTGTGAAGAGTTTGACAGAGCACTGCAAGACCTAACTCGAAACAAGGCCCCGGGAGTAGACAACATTCCATTAGAATTACTGATAGCCTTGGGAGAGCCAGCCCTGACAAAACTCTACCATCCGGTGAGCAAGATGTACGAGACAGGCGAAATACCCTCACACTTCAAGAAGAATATAATTCCAATCCCAAAGAAAGCAGGTGTTGACAGATGTGAAAATTACCGAACTATCAGTTTAATAAGCCACGGCTGCCAAATACTAACGTGAATTCTTTACAGACGAATGGAAAAACTGGTAAAAGCCGACCTTGGGGAAGATCAATTTGGATTCTGTAAAAATGTTGGAACACATGAGTCAATACTGACCCTACAACATAGCTCCGAAAATAGATTAAGGAAAGGCACACGTACATTTCTAGCATTTGTAGACTTAGAGAAAGCTTCTCACAATGTTGACTGGAATACTCTCTTTCAAATTCTGAAGGTGGCAGGGGTAAAATACAGGGAGCAAAAGGCTATTTACAATCTGTACAGAAACCAGACAGCAGTTATAAGAATCGAGGGGCATGAAAGGGAAGCAGTGGTTGGGAAGGGAGTGAGACAGGGTTATAGCCTCTCCCCGATGTTATTCACTCTGTATATTGAGCAAGCAGTAAAGGAAACAAAAGAAAAATGTGGAGTAGGAATTAAAATCCGTGATGAAGAAATAAAAAATTTGAGGTTCACCGATGACATTGTAATTCTGTCAGAGACAGCAAATGACCTGGAAGAGCAGCTGAACAGAACGTACAGTGTCTTGAAAGGAGGATATAAGATGAACATCAACAAAAGCAAAATGAGGCTAATGGAATGTAGTCGAGGTAAGTCAGGTGATGCTGAGGGAATTGGATTAGGAAATGAGACACTTAAAGTAGTAAAGGAGTTTTGCTATTTGGGGAGCAAAATAACTGATGATGGTCGAAGTAGAGAGGATATAAAATATAGACAGGCAATGGCAAGGAAAGCGTTTCTGAAGAAGAGAAATTTGTTAACATCGAGTATAGATTTAAGTGTCAGGAAGTCATTTCTGAAAGTATTTGTATGGAGTGTAGCCATGTATGGAAGTGAAACGTGGACTATAAATAGTTTAGACATGAAGAGAATGGAAGCTTTCTAAATGTGGTGCTACAGAAGAATGCTGAAGATTAGATGGGTAGATCACATAACTAATGAGGAGGTATTGATAGAATTTGGCGAGAAGAGAAATTTGTGGCACAACTTGACTAGAAGAAGGGATCGACTGATAGGACATATTCTGAGGCATCAAGGGATCACCAATTTAGCATTGGAGGGCAGCGTGGAGGGTAAGAATCACAGAGGGAGACCAAGAGATGAATACACTAAACAGATTCAGAAGGATGTAGGTCGCAGTAGGTACTGGGAGATGAAGAAGATTATACACGATAGAGTATCATGGATAGCTGCATCAAACCAGTCTCTGGACTGAAGACCACAACAACAACACAAATTAATAACAATAAGCAATATTTTCTATTTGTAAAAAATATAGGAATCTTACTTTTGGTACAACCCTCGTACTATACTTTTTGTATGAACAACTTTACAACATATATGTAAAAGTGGGTGTGATATGTGGGTCTACATAATACTGAAACAATACAATAGAGAAGAAAAGGCACTGCAGCATTTAAAAAATAGTTGTTGTAAACATAATGACGACAGATTACATAATAGTAATATGTCAGTTGAAAATAGGTGAAAATCTATGACTAACCTTAGCATAAATATTTTAAAAAGAAGCTAGTTGCTGTGCTTTTCAATGTAGCTCAATTCGCAGCCAAGGAAGTCATCATTATCATTGATAAAATAATACTGTAAATCCACCAACATTTGCATCAAAACTGCTATCCAATTTGTAATATCCAGTGATCTTACACAGTTTGAGGCTTTTTGGGATATTAACTCACACTACCTAAATGAAGACATGCCTAATAAAGCTTGCATCAAAATAATTTAAATGTTGTGTAACAACATTGTGCAGCAATCGTCTATAGGGACAGAATTCAATACTTGTACATAGGACAAACAAACTGTCAAAGACATGGTCCAATTTAATGTCTTATGAAAATAAAGTGGCAAATGAGGGTATAGTTGCTAAAAGTCAGATACAGAAAAAAAGACTTTGTGTATACCAGAAAAAATGCTTTTGTGTAGTCACAGATTCTTTCATGGAGGATGCACTTGAGGCACAACTCACAAATTGCCTTCCTTACCTTCCAACCATTAGAAGTTCACTCCCATATATCACCAGATAAGAAAGGGTACTATGGATAATTTCTAATCAACAGCATATATTTAGTTCCCTGAAGAGATGGCCCACTCTGCTCCAGACTGTTCTCTGCCATCAAACTTGTTCAAAAATTCAAACTATATTTCATATCAGGACTCAAAATGAAACTGATCAATGTATTTCACCTATGTACATAGGAAAAGTTGCTAAATAAAAGGCTGGCAGATAATATTCAGAAGGATATGAGACAGGAACAGAACCAGTGACTGGTTCAAAACAAGCATTTGAAAGAAAATGCCAATTCGGTTACAAGCCAAAGACATGTAAAAATGTAAATTAAAGGTAAATACAGTGAACTATATTTTATACAACACCAGTGAATGGGTGTCACAACCTGTTTCACTGACTAAATTGTAATGATTATTTATAGCATACTGTGATATCTTCAGTGTTTAAATTGATTGGCTAACCCACAGAATTTTGTTTGCGGGACCTATGCTTCACCATAAGAAATAAATCATACCGTTCCTGAACAGGACATGAAGGTCAATTAATGGCGCGAAAAAAAAACAGTAAGCTACCTTCAAAACTGTGAAACTTTTTTGATTCTTAGCCCATGTTCTTCAATTATTAAAAATCTCTTAGATAAAAATATATTGATAAATAAATTAGAAAATTATTGATTCTAATCACATTCTGTTCATGTACTACTACAATGGAAGCATAAATTGTTTCTATGTAGGTTATCCAGATTCTGAGTGAAGTTTTACATTCTTGTGCTAAAGTCTATAAAAGGTTGCCAGGAGATATCAGACAGGAAATTAGAAATCACCTGGTAAACCAAAACACAGAATAAGAGTACCCCATATCAACTGCTTCTTTAATTTATCAGAACATTAGGACTCCTAAGATGTATATTCCAGATAACACTAATGTTCACATTACGCAGATTTTTAACTTTCCCACCATAGAGACAGCTGATAGTGTACTCTGAAATCACTCAAGTTGCATAAGTGTTTGCAATGAAGTAGGAGATACAAAGTGCAGCTGAGTAATGTACGAGGAAGTGCAGTGGATCCCCCCACCACAGTAGCTTCTTAGTTCCTAAAATACACTGAGGTGACAATAGCCATGGGATAGGGATATGTACATATTGTGTATATAAGGTACAAAAGGGCAGTGCATTGGTGAAGCTATCAAAGTGGGACATACGATAAAAGTATCCATTAGGACACAGCAGCCAAATTTGGTGTCTATGGGTGATGGAAGCAGATGACAAACGTGAGTGCCTTCACTAATTGCATGACATCGCCTGCAGCATCTATCCTGGGATCGTGACCGTATTGATGGGTTGCACCCTAAAAGACTCAAAAACTGTGGCCAGGTCAGATAGTCCCCGTTTCAGTTGGTAAGAGTTGATTATATGGTTCAAGTGTGGCAAAGATCACATGAAGTTGTCAACAAAGCACTGTGCAATCTGGTGGTGACTCCCTAATGGAGTGGGCTGTGTTTACATGGAATAGAGTGGGATGACTGGGTCCTTTGGTCCAACTGAACCTATCATTGACTTTCATGAACTCCATGCTTCCAAACAACGATGGAACTTTTATGGATGAGAATGTGCCATGTCATTGAGCTACAACTGTTTGTGGTTGGTTTTAAGGGCATTCTGGAAAATTAGAGTGAATGATTTGGCCACCCTGATTACCTGCCATGAATCCCATTGAACATTTATGGGACATAATCCTGCACCAGCAATATTTTCACAATTATGGATGGCAGTATGACTCAATATTTCTGCAGGGGACTTCCACTGACTTGTAGAGTCCATGCCACATCAAGTTGCTGCACTACGCTGGAAAAAGGAGGTCCGACACAATGTTAGGAGGAGTGACTTTTGTCACCCCAGTGTATAGTGTAAATGTAAATGCACGTTATTTATAAGCATCTCCAGAGTTTCAGAAGATGAATATTAGGAGGTATCCCATAACTTTTGCCACCCCAGTGTATAGTGTCTATGAAAATACATACTTATTCATAGGCATCTCCAAGGTTTCAGAAGATGACTGTACTAAAACTACAATACCTAGAGACATTATAGGTGCCAAATATAGGAACAGACACGTGTCAATACACATATATGACATTCTTGCAAGTATGCAAAAAGACAGCTGCCCACTTCTGGAAACATGTTTACTGGGCTACCTATCTGCAGGCACAAATTAATTCGACACAACAACATAGAGCAGATGAATTGTCTACATGTTTTGAGACATCTGCCCCTTAGTGGTACACTCTGCAACTATGCCATGACACACATTATGAATTGAAACTTGGGAAGATGCTCTGTCCACTGACATGTGTAATTTTTCTGTGTATTGTAGTTTTCGCACAATCATCTCCTGAAATGCCCAAGATACCTATGAATATACTTGTATATAAAGAAATCTAGATCCGAGTTCCATATTAGTGGGTGTATATTATCACTAGTTATTATTTGTTATTGTTATACTGTAGTTTACAGTAAACAAATGCTCTCTCTTTTGGGAGCTTGCTAGTATCATGTATTTGTTTTTCTGATGACTTTTTAACTCCTCACTTTTTGTGTGTTCGCTTTTTTATATTACAGATTTCTTAAATTATTCTGATTTTAAGTGAAATCTTAACATTCCTTACTAGCCAAATAATGTGTGCACTTCACTCGTATCATATCACACAGATACTGTGGTGGGAGCAACATGCTGCTAATAACTGACCAGCAGCCCCCTCCCATGACACCTACAAAATTCTAAATGCATACAGCAGTGTAATTCAAAATGAAGTGTTACAAATGAGACCTTATGATGATCATCATCCTCAAAAATAAAAATGAACACATGCCATTCACAGCAACTTTAGTCTGGGCAGTCACATTTCAGTCTGGGATGATAACATTTTCCCATTTGAAAATGTGCATTTTTTAATCCAAACAGAAAAATAACAGTCTAAGTAACAAGAAAAAAGCTAATGCTCGTAGCATTACTCCGAGTAATATTTACTTTGGAAGAGGATACATGAATGCTAACAAACAAAAATGTAGGGACAAAAAATGTTTGATACATTACAGAACAACAAAATAGCAGTTCATCTCCAAAATAGCCTGAACATTCAACCATGGAGGCTTCTTTGTTTTATTTTACAATTAGTAGCAGAAAGCATTTCAATATAAACTAGTATACCAATTAGCTTAATAATCATCTGCATTTTCAATAACAATGGCAGTCACACATAAAAATTAACATTGAAAGCTGTAAGCCAGAGTTCACAGCATAAAATGGACAGGCTTGCTGCGTGGGAATTTCCACTGAGTGAGCGATCTTCCAGGATGGATTGCCAGTATGTGTTGGTTGAGGTTACTGGCAAACTTGCTCCTGTGGGGACAGTATGGACACTGAAGCTGCGGTTCCTTTCCACACACATAACGAACATGCCTGACGAGTGACCGTTTGCTAGGGTACTGGCGGCCACAACGAGGACAGCCCGCCAGCAACTGCCCGGAAAAGTCATGCACCACAGCGCCACCACTGAGGTACTCTGCACAAAGTAAAATGTAAGCATTCAATCCACAAACTGAACAGCACACGATGGAAGAAAATCAGCAAGATACTCAAAAATTAAAAACATCTACAAATAAAAATGTTAATATGGAAGTGGAAGTGCTACCTGGAATCTTAAATGATGACAATAGTGAGAGAAACAGTAACACACAGTTATCCTCTGCATTTTAGCTGTTTCATTCTGCAGTGAAATCCAAGGTTTTAATGGTAATATCCATCCTCTTCAGAACAAGTCATATGGATTATAATCTGTCATCATTTATTGATAACATCAGAATATCACAGAGGAAAGGCTGGAATTAGCATGAGCTAATGCTACATGTATCAATGAAGGATCACAACCCTCCTCTTCTTAATTCATTTCACTGCAAATCTAACCATGAACCTGAATTGCAGTGAACCAAATGAGTGAGATTTGGCACCTGCACTACCACTTCTGTTAAACTGTAATTTATTAAGTTTTCCATCATTAGTATGTTAAATGTCTGATGGACATTTCCATGTACCACTTAGTAAGTACTGATTATGTTTATCTGGGTAACATGATTCATAAACATCTAAAGTCTTTGTTAACATAGAATACAAATAAGCAGACGAATGAACTGTGTCACAACAGATTTCTTTATTTAGTTGCAGTAAGGTCAATTGCCAAAACAAATTTTCTGTGTGGCAGATTGTTGTTGTCCTGATGATTTCTTGATATTACCAAGTCTTTTGCGATGTGAGTGTTTGGAGCTTATCAAGTAAGTAAGAGCGACACAGTAATCTTTATTACAGTTTTAAAACTGTATTTTCCAATATTTTTAACCGACACCATAAACATATGCCAGCCTACACTGATGTGTCTAAACAGGAGAAAAACACAGGCTCTTTGTGACTTGTCCCAAATTTGTCCTCAAGATACAATACCCATAAAAATTCATTGTCCATGGTGTAGAGGCAAAGGCAATTCTGGTCATATATATAAAGATATATAAAGGCTGTTAGTGGCACTAATGTTCGTGCCCAGTCCCTGGTGAATAAGGCAAGAACTGAAATTGAGGGTAACACAGTAAAAACTGAAATGCTTTACTCTGTTTTCAAATGTTTCTTTACAAAGCAAAACCCAGGAAAGTGCCCCAATTTAATCCTCGTACCACTGAAAAGCTGAATGAAATAAGTACTAGTGTCGGCGGTGTTGAGTAACAGCTGAAATTATTAAAAATTGAAAAAAAGCTCCAGGTCCAATGGAATCCCTGTCAGATTCTATACTGAATTTGTGGCTGAGTCTATCATAGATCCCTTGAAGAAAAGGCCGTGATCAGTTCTTGGGAAAAAAAAGCACAGATCACACCTGTCTACAAGAAACAGCACTTCAGAACATCAACAGTGAACTCACTTGTTTACAACATTTAGGGTAACTGGGAGGAAGAGTGGATGGAAGTGAGAGACAAGAAGTTGCAGCTAGTGAAGCTAACAGCACAGCATGGAACAGTCCCAGTCAGAAAAGTGGCACGAAGTGCTACTAACACACTTTCATATTGGACATCCTCTGGCATGTGGGTATCTCCTGTTGTGAGAGAATCCACTTAGTTGAATGAAACATATTTGGCTACCATGAGAGCAACGTATGATGGCTTCAATGACTACTGTGGAAGAATATTGTCAAATGATATTTCACAGAACCCAACGAAATTCTAGTCATATATAAAGGCTGTTAGTGGCACTAATGTCCATGCCCAGTCCCTAGAGAATAAGACAGGAACTGAAATTGAGGGTAGCACAGCAAAAACTGAAATGCTTTACTCTGCTTTCAAATGTTCCTTTACAAAGCAAGACCCTGGAGAACTGTCCCAATTTAATCCTCGTATCACTGAAAAGATGAATGAAATAAGTACTAGTGTCAGAGGTGTTGAGTAACAGCTGAAATTGTTGAAAATTGAACAAAGCTCCAGGTACCGATGGAATCTCTGTCAGATTCTAAATTGAATCTGTGGCTGAGTCTGTCAAGATCCCTTGAAGAAAAAGCCGTTATCAGTTCTTTGGGGAAAAAAAAAAAGCACAGATTACACCCGTCTACAAGAAGGGTAGTAGAAGTGATCCACAAAACTACCGTCCCGTATCCTTTACATCAATATGCTGTAGAACCTTAGAACATATTTTGAGATCAAATGTAAAGAAGTATCTTGAACAAAATGACCTCCTCAATGACAACCACCTTGGATTTTGAAAAAATTGATCATGTGAAACCCAACTTGCACTTTTCTCACATGACATAATGAAAGCTTTGGATCAAGGCTATCAGGTATATGCTGTATTTCTTGATTTCTGAAAAAGCGTTTGACTCAGTACGACACTTACGCTTATTATCAAAAGTACGATCATATAGGGTATCAAGTGAAATTTGTGAATGTGTTGGGGACTTTTTGGTAGGAAGGACGCAGCATCTTGTCGTGGATGAAGAGTCACTGTCAGATGTAGAAGTAACTTCTGATGTGCCCTAGGGAAGTTTATTGGCATCCTTGTTGTTCATGTTTCATATTTATGACCTTGCAGATAATATTAGTAGTAAATCAGGCTTTTTGCATATGATGCATTTATCTATAATGAAGTACTATCTGAAAGAAACTGCATAAATATTCAGTCAGATCTTGATAAGATTTCAAAGTGGTGCAAAGATTGGCAGCTTGCTTTAATTGTTCAGAAATGCAAAATTCTGCAGTTCACAAAAGGAAAAAACATAGTATCCTATGACTATAATATCAATGAGTTACTGTTGGAATACCCCAACTCATTCAAATACCTGCGTGTAGGGATATGAAATGGAATTATCACACAGGTCACGGATAAAGTAGGTAGTAGGCCTCAGTTTATTAGTAGAATACTGGGGAAGTGCTACCAGTCTACAAAGGTGGTGGTGGTGGTGGTGGTGGTGGTGGTGGTGGTGGTTAGTGTTTAACGTCCCGTCGACAACGAGGTCATTAGAGACGGAGCGCAAGCTCAGGTTAGGGAAGGATTGGGAAGGAAATCGGCCGTGCCCTTTCAAAGGAACCATCCCGGCATTTGCCTGAGACAATTTAGGGAAATCACAGAAAACCTAAATCAGGATGGCCGGAGACGGGATTGAACCGTCGTCCTCCCGAATGCGAGTCCAGTGTGCTAACCACTGCACCACCTCACTCGGTAGTCTACAAAGGAGATAGCTTACAAATCATTTGTGTGACCCATTGTAGAATATTGCTCAAGTGTGTGAGACCCATACCAAATAGGAATAACAAGAGGTATTGAATGTACCCAGAAGGTCAGCACAAATGGTCACATGTTTGTTTAACCAATGAAAGAGTGTCACAGAGGCATGCACAGAGGCATTCAAACAATCGTTCTTCCTGCCCTCCATATGTGACTGGAACGGGACAATGGGATGTACCCTCTGCCATGCACCTTACAGTGATTTGCAGAGTATAGATGTAGATGTAGATGTAGAGGTAGGTGTAGCTGTGATGCTTGCAATGGACTATTGGCACAACACCACATTGCAGATGAATGTATTTTATTTGGAGACAGAAGGACAGCACTTCCTGTGGTCTTGTTCTTCATTTTAAGCAGCAACTTGAGGAGTATATCAAGGTGTTTAAAATTTATGAGGTAACAAGTCTATTCCCTAAATTATTTGGCCATGTGTTGTAACTGTCATTGAAGTGCTGATAGTATTTCTTAGAAGCAATAAAAAGCAACCCATGTGACTTGGAAAAATACACAGACCATCCAATATCGAAGTCAGATTGGAGGACAAATGTACAAAATAGGAGGGTCATTAACTGTAAAATCAATTAGTTGTAAAACTATAGATTATATTTCAGTACACTTTTTTCTCCTTTGTTTGATATCAAATAAATCCTCTGGATTTATTTCATGGCAATGTGAAGCTACATAACAACATTTGATCTTTTTGTCCACGAAAAGGGTATTGATAGCAAAAACCAAGCTGATGTCATGTTTCTTGACTTCCCTGAAGTGTCCAACATACTTCTTGATTGATTATTAGTAAACAAAATCTGTGCTTGCAGACTAGCAGATCTAGTATGTGATTAGATTTAATGTTTCTTATGAATCTGAACAACATACAGTATTGTCATAGACAAACATTTTTAGAAGTAAAAGTGTCATCAGTTGAGTTAAGATAGTTATTATTCATGTTAGAGATAAATGGCCTGGCAAAAAATCTATCCAGCCATCTGAGCAAGTCCTCAAATAATTTGTGCACTGGGACCTTATATCATCAGGAAATTATTGTCAAAAGCAGGATGACCCACAGATGACTGACAATAGTTGCAAAGACTTTCAGTGACTCTTGAACTAATGGAAGTGAGAAATACAATTACAGACATGCTGCACGGCTCATCACAGATGTATTCTGCTAACACACTGGCATTACAGAAATGCTGAAAAATTTACAGTAGGATACACCAGAAGAAAGATGTTCTGGGTCATTTAAAGACTCATTCTTAAAATGTTTAGATTGCACATTTAAAAGCATGTCAGAAAAATCATTAGTCCTTCTCAAATACATCTCATATACAGAATTCAGCCTTATACAGATACTCATCCTTTCCATACTTTCTCCTCACATGAAACTGGAAGTGGCAAGACTATACTGCTACACTATGTATCCTCTACAACTCACTGTATTGCGACTTGTGAAGTACAGACACAGAACTAAGCTCAGCAACAATATGAGTTGTTTGCCCTGTGAGCAATTGTGATGTATTTCATGACATACACATTAAATAGTGGTGCAGAAAGTATAAGACAATGCATTAACAACACAGAAATAAATAGAAAGAGGGCAATCAATTTACAGGTTAGACACAATAAAGTTTCTCTGCTGGTAAAGACTGCCTTTACTTTACCTAGTACATCTTACAATTGTTTACTAATATCTTAAGATGTGCATCAACAGGATTAATCTTGGTCTTTGAACAGTGTGTTTAAAAAGATTCTTTGTATGCAGAATTCTTGGATTTCTAGGCTACTGGAAAAGTCCCATTCAGACTACAAATAATGAAAAGAGTACAGATTAAGACTGGCAGTACAGTTTAAGTGTGGACTGCTCAAAAGGCAAATAAACAAGACAGAATTGAGCACAGTCTTCAGACTATATCCTTTCTCAGCACTGACTGACTAACAAAAACATACAAATATACATGCACAGCTCCAGTGCTCAGTATTACTCTGCATCATATCCTCCATTAGGGCTTCAACTAACTTTTATCACACCTTTAAATGAGAAACACTTTTCCCACAATCATCCCCACTTCTCCAAAGTGGTATTCCACAATCTACAAAATACACTGTGTGTCCTAGTCCCAATCTCTTGTCACATGGTATGTATTCCTAAGGAAAACCTATGTGCAAGTTCTGTGCAGTCATCTAACACATCCTATTCCAGTCCCATCACAGGCATATGGTATCACATCAGAGGTGGGGCTGCCTGTGAAAGCAGTTGTATCATATGCCAACTCTGCAGTGACTGCTGCACAGCCAAGATTGTCAAACAGCTATCAAACCAAATGGATGGCTACTGTCAAACTGTAGCCAAGAACAAAGTTGACCACCCAGTGGCAATAGATGTTGCAAAGCACAACATGCTTGACTTGCATGGCTGCTTTTCAACATGTGTCACCTGTATCTTCACCATCAACACCAGCTTCTCAGAACTGCATATGTGGAAACTGTCCTCACAGCGCACCCACATTCCTGCAATCTTTCTGGTTTTATACTCTGCTAGCCCATCTCACACCTACCTCCAATCTTCACTCCTGTGGCATTGCCTGCACTTCATTTCTTTAATCTACAATCATAGTGTTCTCTCCACAGGCTCCCTCTTCCTTGTTAGTTAGCTCTGATAAGTTTCATTACATGAGAGCTTAGCAACCATTTCAATCTTGTTTATGTGATCATCAACCACTCAAAATCTCAACTGTGAGATAAGTTGTCTGTTACCTTTGCTCCTTTCATCAGAAGTAGATTTTTGATACACCGCGGACCTGCAATGCCTGTACATCTTCCAATTCATTAACATGTTCAAGAAAAACAGTTTTCCTTCCATCTCCCTTTTTCACTAATTTCAATACAGAATGGACATAGGGGTAATATCAATAATCTTTCATACACTGACATTGGTATGAATGAAAGACTTTGTGGTCACAGAGAAATGGCAGATTAACAGTAAACAGAGACTGAAAGAATAGGCACCCTAAAGTCATGTACCATACCCACAAAACACTTTCCCTTGTTTCATGACTCTCCCTTGTTTTATGATAATACAAACTGAGCTGCCCTTCTTTGAACTTTTTTGATGTCCTCCATCAATCATATCTACACAGTGCAGCTATATTCCAAAAAAGGACAGACAAGTGAAGTACAGGCAGTCTCTTTAGTAGATTTGATGAAGCTTCTACCTTTACTGCCAGTATAAGACATTCTTTGGTTCACCTTTCTCACTACATTCTCTATGTGATGCTTCCAATTTAAATTATTTGTAATTGTAATCCCAAGGTTTTTAACTGAATTGATAACATTTCAGTTTGCATTATTTATTGTGTAACAAAAACCTAATGAGTTCTTTCTAGTAATCATGTCAAAGACTTAACATTTTTTTTATTGTTTAGAGTCAATTACCACTTTTAAAACCATCCAGATCTCTTGTCTAAATCATTTTGTAACTGGTTTTGATCTTCTGATGACAACACCATCTGCAAACAGTCTGAGAGGGCTGCTCAGACTCTCCCCTAAATATTTTATATAGATCAAAGAACAACAGAGAATAAAAATCTGAAAATGAGATCGAGAATGTTTTCATTTGATTTTTAACATTTTATAAAGATCATTGCTTTGTTCCAATTACATGATGCTTTCTAAAATTTTAAACACCAGAGGCCCCATAACACTTCTTCAGGTAACCCCAGATATGACATCTATTTCACTTTATGACTTTCAATCAGTTATGACAAACTGTGCTCTTTCTGACAGAAAACCATGAATCCAGTCATACAAATGTGACGATACTTCATAGGCATACAATCTGGTTAGAAACTGCCTTTGAGGAATGGTGTCTAAAAGATTCTGAAAACCTAGAAATACAAAATCAACTTGATTCCCCTGTTAACAGCACCCACTGCTTCATGTGAATAAAGAGCCAGTTGTGTTTCACAATAACGACACTTTCTGAATCTATGCCATCTGTGTTGATAGATGGTTTGAGGTCTGAATACAGTATACATTCCAAAATCTTACTGCAAACTGATTTTCATGATGATTCTATAATTCAGCTGACTACCTCTATTTTCTTTCCTGTGCATTGGTGTGATCTTTGCCACTTTCCACTTCTTACATATGGATCTTTCATCATGCAAACAGCTGTATATGATTGCTAAATATTGACTATTATTATTATTTGTGGGTGATGGCACTCAACAGTGAGATCATCAGTGCCTTTGCATGAATGATATACAGACAAGTGTGGAGAAAATCTATTAAAAAATAATAATAAATTGGAAAACCAAGTTGCACTCACACACAAGAATTGAAAAGACAACATTGATATGGTGAGTATCAGAAAAGTCAGACGAAAGACAGCAGAATAACTATATAAAATCATGAATGGAATACCAGGGAACAGGTGACTGTGGCTGGATGAGAGCCACTCTGTAACACATTAAAATCTCACATCCACTATTTTCTGAATTTGGAAGACTCCCACCTTCATTATGACCTTCATTTCTCCAACACTGCCTGAATAAATTTTGGCAGGGTTCCACTGACTTAGGGTTAGGCCTTACATACCTAAGGTATAACCCTATGCGATGCTACAGATGCCAGTGATTTGGCCATATACTGAATTGCAGAGGTGAAGCAATCTGTGGGAAGTGTGGAAAGGCAGCCCCTGAATCTGGGACTGACAACCTGTCCCCAGCAGTATGCATTTGCTCTAGGAGCCACTCTGTCAGGAGCCAAGACTGTCCTGTTTATTCTGATAAACAAAATTTAGGAAATAAAAATGACCAAGTGGATCCCCTACTCAGAAACCAGAAAAGAACAGGAGGAGACAAAACCCCATGTGTTTGCCACTTCGTATACTTCCACAGTGCAGAAACCTGCACCCAAGGTGGACACTTTGATGCAGATGACCTCCAGTGCACCATTATCCACCACCAGGCTCTGTACTTCCACCTGAAGTGCCAAAGCAAAGTGAGTAAAAACATAGCAATCCAGGCAGCTACGACAGATGACACCAGTAACATTTTTGCAATGAACATTGTAAAGGCACCCCAACAGCAGAGTGCCTCTCAATGCTACATTTCATCACCACCCTTGAAGGGAAAGGGAACAGGGAAAGGATCATGATGTGTGGATCAAAAGCTGTCCCAGCCACCATCACATGTCACTGTAACATGTTTGACTGATCAGGAGGACATCACTGATTTTGATGCCTAGGCAGACTCTCCTCTTCCCTCACTCTACAAGTGCCTTACCGCCCCAGCACAAGGATAGGGGTAAATCAAAAACATATGGCTGAAATGGCTCCCATACTCCAGCGGAATATGAATGGGTGCTGAACTCATATGGAGGAATTGAGAGTCCTTGTACAGGACGGACATTTCTGCCTCTGTCTCCAAGATTCTCATTTTAAACAGACTGACATGCCTGTGCTTGGAGTGCTTCATGTCTACAGAAAAAAGAATGGTAAGATAGCAGTGTTCGTCAAGGCACATTCTGCTCCTCACCTGTGCCCTTAACCACAATGCTACAAGCGGTCGCTGTTTGGATAGTGGCTCATGTTGCTGTCATGGTGTGCTACCTACTGTCTGCACCACAAGCCCACTGACAGTGAGGTCCTCACATATCTTCTTGATGGAATACTCCATGTCCCCCTTCAGCTTTTAGGTGACTTTAATGCACACACTGCACTAAGTGGTTCTAACACCATTTGCCCCCAGTGGTTGTATACTTGAGGATCTGACATAAACTACAGATATCATATTGATGAACATGGTTCAAGCCATGCATTTTAGCACCACTACGAGTGCATTTACAGCCTTAGACCTCTGCTTCTGCTCACCTGTCTTTGCAGCCACTGCTCAATGAGGAGTGGATGAAGACCTTCATGGTAGCAACCATTACCCTATCTGGATCCACCTGCCAGATGGAGTAGATCCCAAAACCATGCCACTGAGATGAGTGTTCAGAAAGGCTAACTGGCTGCTTTACAGGCTGCTGAGATGCAACAGTTATTGGCGGGTGACCTCTGGGGACCAGCTGCACCTCAGTTGTATAAGGTTTACTCTGGCAAGCAGGTCTCTGTCTGAGTGGACCCTTATTTCACTGGCTGCTCCTGGGACAGACATAGAACCCTCAAACATCAACTTACGTCCCAGCTTGATGGATGTACCGTCTGGAAGTACTCACATCCACAAAATCTGATAGTCCTCCTGATAATCAAATTGTATTTAGTATTGTGGCTCAAGAAGTTGTAAACTTGAATGTTTGTAGTGATCAAGAGGAAGGAAGAAACATTTGAAAAAACTGTACCCCTTCTGTATTCATAAGGGCATCAGTAACATTATCACTGCTGTCGCCCAATGAAGGAATTGATACTGTCTTGGCTCTAGTGTACTTTACATACCACAAGAATCTACTTGGATTTTCTGCCAGATTTTGAGACAACGTTTTATTGTGGAAACTATTAAAACATTCTTTCAGTGAAGTCCCCTCTTAAATTTCGAGCTTCTATAGAACACTGACAATCTTAGAGACTTTAAACGTGTGTGTTTGCCAACATATTGAGGCTAGACTGATGTCACCACCAACTATAATGGTATGAGTCACACATCTATTCTAAATAAGACTCAAATTTTCCTTGAACTCTTCAAAAACATAAATTGGGTGCCAACATTCTGTCCACACGCACACTGGATCGCTATTTGCGGCTGCACTTTTCCCGTGTCACGAATGGGAAGGCCGTGGCTCGTTTGTACGGCAGGGGGTACTGGATGTCGCCGTGCTCTATGATTCGTCTATGACGACGTTACAGCCTTAACCCTTGGCACCTGCACTCTTCTAGCGAGTCAGCGTATATATTGGCAAGCCATTGCAGCAAGACATCAGTAAGAACCTGAAGATGACGAGCAGCTGTCTCGTCGAAATATTGTGCAGCTTCCACAACATTATCCGACGCGACGCCCACGAACCATTGAAGCTGTTTCACATGAGTCTGAATATCAGTAAAAGGAAAAAATACTTTACTCATTCCAGTTGTCAAGTGTGGTATTATCCAGAGAGTGCAGTGCCACACCAAAGTCAGAAACACATATTGATACCACAAACATTAGTGAGGTCTCACTTAATCTGCAACTATGTGTGGAAGGCGCTCCTGAAGACCACACCTCACCTCTAAACCCAGCATTGCCATCACACTGAGGTCAATATACTGTTGAGCAAGCAAGATCTCAGCTCACTTCAAGACCTCAGCTACAGCAGTCAACATCGTAATGTAGGACAGTGACAGTTAATTTTTAAATGAACTTGTACTGTTGAATATGTTGAACACTGTATCGGAGGAGAGCAGTTTGTTGATCTATGCATCAAGTGATGCTTTCATAGTCAATGGCGGTAGTAAATTATCCAGCAATCCTGTGGAAAAGAAATACGTCAAGGTTAAGTAAATCTTTTTTAATTTATCTAATAAACTGAACTAATGTTACACGTGTTTTTATTTGGTGAGCCTTCACCCAGAGCAATCAAAGAACCCACAGTTGTGGCCAGACGAACGTAGTTTCGCCTGGTCCTAACACCAAATACGAACTCTACCCATACATACTAATAGCAACTATCTACTTCAGGGCCAGCCATGGTGTGACAAACTTCAGGTGTGCAGTGTGTGCGGGCCACATGCACGACAAGTGCTGCCCTGTCACTCGGCTTTGCTTGGTCCCTCCAGGAAGTATCCAGAACAACATGAAATTTCAATTAGCATTGTGGTGCGGCATTTTTCAGTTAGCACAACTCTCCAAGAATGGTAGAATCGTTGTGTCAGCACTGTGTGCCCTTCACTATTTGTTCCTGGTATGAAGGAGATTCACAGGTCCAGTGGCTGTTCACACAAAAAGAGACAGACTAGAGATCTACTATCACAATCCTTTAAAATGAATGGAAATGGCAGAAGATAGGAACAAGAATTCTCAATCCATATACTGCCTATGTGCTATGAAACAATATCACAATACTATGCATGAAGAATTTAAAGAGTTATTTGATGATGAAAGAGCTAAAAATTACAAAGCCATGGATCTTGTGAAGAAATTGGCGGTATGAAGAGCAAAATTTTTTAAGTTGCAAGAATTATTCCACTGTCAGTTGCAACAGTTTTCACTAGAACTGAACAAGGAATATGGAGACCTCAATGTATTCCTGGAAAGTCACGGGACAAGCATGGAATGATTTTTCAATTTAAAACTTGGTTCTGTTGAATTTATGAATGGAAAAGGAGTGCAGGAATGAATATTACAACACCCAGAATGGATTGCACACTTTAAGTAGACGTGGCTGTGCACTGCCCACAGTAAAACACTGCAAGGTAACTTCTTTCTGATTTGATGGGGATGCAGTTAAAACAAAAATCGCATCATAGAAGAGACACATTCTGACAAAGTGAGTCTAGTTCTCTAAGCTCACTGTTGTTAAGAAAAATGCAAGGTTTGATGAATTGATTTTTGTCTTCAAAGTAAATCTGTTTTCGAGCTGTTTTTGAGACCATTTGCCATTTCAGTTGAAAGTGCCCTTGTTCATAGCAGATGTAACTGATTGACCTGAAAGGTAATTCCAGTTTTAATGACAAATCTTTTTACATTAAAAATATCCAGGATGTCTACATTGCTTTCCTCAGTAGAGTTTGCACGTCTCGATAATGAGGTTGCAAAAGTGTTACAATATTCTGATCTATACATTTGTGTGAAAGATCTTTTTCAATTGTGAAACTAAATAAATCATGATTATGTGTCAACTTGAGTGTGAAACTCTGTCTAATTGTTTGCTTCTGTTCCTAAGCCCACAGTTTGTACCAGATTAAAAATTATATTAAGTAATTAAATAGTAATGAAAAGTTGTTTTGTTTCTGATCTATATTGTTGAGAAATGTGAAACATGAAACCAACTGCCAGTTAAACATGGCATGAACACTGCTTCTGCCCCCCCCCCCCCCTCCTCACACTGAGACATTGTGCCATGGCAGGGGGAAAATGTGCAGTGAGCGTGAGCACTTTGTCACTTGTGCCCCGACATGGCCCACAAGCCGAAATCTTGGCTGCCCCTTATCTACCTCGATTACACTACAAGGTAAACTGCTCCTAACAACACAAACAGGGCAATGTTTGACTTAACCCTTTGAGACTCAATCCAATCATCAGGGAATAATAAATGTTATTTACATGAAGTTTCAATTATTTCATTACATTAATGAATTGCTCAATCAGGGTGGTGTAATGAAATAATTCAAACTGGATGTAAATACCATACTTTTATTGCCTGACGAAGAGCTAAGCTCAAATACTGGTCATATAAAAACAGCATTCTAAGCACATCTGACTGGGGTCTCTCTGGAAATAGGCTGTGGTGCACGGAATAATTCCGAAAAGATACAACTTGATAAATTCCCAATTTTCACAATAAGGGGAGATGAGAAGTTCTATTGTGACAAAATATATACACCACATGTGAAATAAGCTGATGACATTGTTTATGATGTGTAAGCAACAAATACAAAACCTTCTGCATATGAAACAAGATAATTACCGTCACATTTAGAATTAAATTTAAAGGCATTTTCAACCTTTCACTTCAACAGTCACTGATAACAACAGTACACTGCACTGCAATGTATTGTATTAACATTTCATCAGAGCCATCCATTAAATAAAATTTCAAATCTGATACTATACACAGGATGTAGGAAGGCAACGGTACATCTCTACCACTACGCCCTTTAGTCCTTAGAAGTTTTAAAGGCTGAGAACCATCACCATTAATGCACAAAATGAATTATAAAATGTTACTTACTAATGTTTTCTATCGGAAGCAAAACCATCACTTTCCCAGTACATATTTCGAAAATCAAAATATGTACTTTCCATTTACATTTATGAGTGCTCTAAGGGTGGAAACTTCATAAAATACTGCAGTGTATTTAAAAATTGGAGAAAAGTTTCTATAATTTCAAACTTTTGTAATTTTGGTATGTACACATATCCTATTAAATGTGAAACAGTTCACAAAGAACACAAACTCCAGGTCGGAATATCGACAATGATTGTTATTCACACAGAATGCTAATTATTAAAATTGTTAAGTGAACTTTTCTTGAAGTTTGTTGGACATTCAACTGCTCTTAGTGTTACATAACATAAGGATCACCTTACAGTTAATCTTTTCCTTTTCTGTCTGCTATAAAATAGTTTCTAGAGTTCCAGCATGAAATTCATTAGCTGCTTATCACTATATTTAATGTTGCTATAAAACATCAACATACACTCTGTCAATTATTTCAATGGAACAAAATTAAAGTAAGTGACTTACACTGACCTTCCTTCTTATTTTAATGGAAAACTATAACTGAACAATCCATCTGTTTCACTACTTTCATGCGCCACACTTCTATTCCAACTTACTTTCACTTACCTAACACAGACTTAGGTACATTACATGTATAAACTGACCTGCATCTGATTTTTACTTCCCGAAGGTTCCCGTTTCATATTTGTTATATTCAATGAGACCACCAACACAGTTTCAGGCAGTTTGGTGTTTCATGGTACTGTCAAGGGAATTTATTAATTTATTTTTGTAAACAAATGGCTGTTGTAATATAATAATGGAATCTGCCTGAGGCAACTCATGATAATATTCAGTGGTGACATTCTGATATTCATACACATATTACTTATTTTACTCAACATTAAATTAGCTATAGCAGTAAACTTCTGCAACATGCTATGCTCTGTCCAGTGGGTAGAAAATAAAACCATCTGAAAACATGTCATCTGAATTATTGCAAGTTTAGCATTAGTGAGTTCAAACTGATAAGCTCTGTATATCCAAATCAGTTTCATAACACTTGCCATGGACTTAACATTTCATGTAAATGTGGAAAAATGCATAAGATACATAGAAATGAAATACATTGCTAATGTGTTCAACAACAACAGATAGTCAACCAGTTAATTTTGTGAAAATTTAACATAAAACTTTGAGAATTACCCAGTCTATATGTTTTCCTGACATTTGACCAGCACTGCATAACATGAGTTACAAGGCTGTTTTTTAATGGTTGTTCAAATCAACTTACTCACTGATTAAGTTGCTTTGTATTTTCTCTGTAGATTTTCAAATTCTCCCCTGGATATATTTTTAATCCTGAAATGGAGTTTATTATAAGAACTAGTAATCTGGCATACTTAGGCATAAGTGAAACAGATGCTAACATAAAGCTTAGGGAAAGTGTGGCAGCAAACTTACACCTAAGAAAAGAGGAAATTACACAGAATATTCTGAATGACTATTTTTAACCAGGATTAAAAAATATGATTAGATGCTATGAAAGTAAGTAAATGAGGTCTCTTGCGATTCAGACAGGTACACAATTTTTCAGAAACATTTTTCAGACTGTATGTGTGTGTCTCTCCAGTTTTAGGCGGCATTTGAGAACTGAATTTATTTATTTAGCAGGTTCTGTGAGACCATGCAACCTACCGTTACTTGGTCATGGAGCGAACCAGTACACTATTTTCAGAAATTTGATTAGGAAATTTATAAACAAAGACAGTTTTAATAAAAAAAACAAAGAAGCAGAGAGTACATGAATAAATAACACATTGCAGGGAAAAGTTCTCAACTACTTCAAGGAATTCCTGTACAGAATACAATGAGTGTGCCACAAGAACTTTGATTTATATTTATTACACTTCTTTTTCAGTTCTTCTGGAAGCCTACTGATAATGACACCTAATTCTTTTTTATGTCACCAGCCATGTTTAGTGCAGATTCTTGATATAAATTAATAAAAGCAATGTACTTAGAACAGAATCCTGTAGCATCCTCAACCTTTATTGACCCCAGTCATATTCAAACCTCTTCCCCATTTGCTGACACTGAATGGCAGCTTTCTGCTTCCTACTTTTCAGATATGTAGCACACCACTGTTGAGCTTTTTTCCCATAATCCTATAATATTACAGCTTATGTAAAATTGTATATGGCCCATACAGTCAAATGTTTTTATTAAATCAAAGAAAACACCTACTGTTCTCAACATATCATCTAGCTCAGCCACTGTCTCACACACAAAAGAATAAACAGCACATTCAGTGGATATTGCCTTCCTAAAGCCAAACTGAGTCTGACACCAAATTATGTGTACTGATAAATGCCGTTTGCTCTCCTAAATATCACTATCCCAAAACTCTTGAAAATACTGGCAGCAAATAAATTGGCTAGCAAGTGTCTGTATTATCTTTTTCACCCTTTCCATAAAATGGTATCACTAACAAGAATTTCGATCTGCCAGCAGTCTGACCAAACTTTAAAGAGTCAGTCCACAAGTGATTAAGTACGGAACTAATGTATGTTGCATTTTCCTTTGTAATCCTACTTGAAATTTCATCATACTCATAGGAGTCTTTGCTCTTTAATAATGTAATAATTGATTTCATCTTTACATGTTTCCTGTGGCTGCATATGATATAGTTGTCTCAGAACATCAACTGTCAAGAGTTGTTCACATTTATCTATGCAGATAAAATTTTGATTTAACTTGCAGACTATCGACAAGAAGCTATTATGAAATATTTTCCATAACTCTGGTGTAGCACTAACAGTTTCATTCTCACATAAGAGAGGTTAACACACCTTCAACTTTTACTCCTGCAATGGCATTCTGATTCCAGCTATATCCAGCCTTTGCTTCCACCTTTTACTTCTTACAGTTGGACCAAATACAGACACTATTAAAAAAATGCTCTTTGTTGTCATGTAATTACATATTAACATGTTCTTACTGAGTTATACACCTTATACATAATGATGATCACAAAGTTATTAACCAAAAAACGCATAAAACCTAGTAAATAAGCTGCTGCTTTTTCATGTTTTGATCAGTTAAATATTAGAGTAATTTAAACAAGAATCATCAATGTTTTTCATTGAATATCAATTACCAGTACTCTTAATGCATGTGAATATGGTTTCAACAAAACCTGACAGCAGTTACAAGTTTCCTGCATGTCTCATTAATTCCTTTCAGCACAACATGACAATGTGTAGATATCTGATTGAGAAACTAAAAGATTTCTCATGTAATGGTTCTACTGCCATTCTTAAACTGTTTGAAGGAAGGAAGATTGGGGTTTAATATACTGTCAACAATATGATCATTAAAGGTGGCATGCTCAGTTCAGACAAGGTGAGGAAGAAACTTTACCATATCCTCTTCAAAGATACCATATATGCATTTTTATAAAAATTCTTTTAGGGAAATCACAAAAAAAACTAGATGACCAGATGGGGATTTCAACTCTGCTCTTCCTACATGTGAGCACCCAAAGCACCATGCCACTTCATCTGATGCACTTAAATGTTTCTGACAAACTCACAGACATTTTCCAGAATTCATTTGCTATGAAAGACCCTTCAAACTATCTGAAGGAATACCAAAATTGAATGCTAAAATGGTTAGTTTTATACACGCAGCGGGCAATTAATCACCGTAAACAGTAATAACTGTAAAGTATCTACAAGTATGCATCTGAAGCAACTTAAAACTGCAACCACCAATAAAAGTTGAAATATAAAAAGCAGATGCTAGCAGAAACACACTGGAAGAATCCTACCAAAATTAATTAATCTATGAAAGAGTTAGTTCACAAAATGCTTATTCAATCATTCCTGAGTATTGCTCAGCTTTTTGGGACCCTTACTACATAGGATTAATGGAGGATATCTAGAGAAGATCCAAAGAACAGCAACACATTTCATCACACACTAATTTAAATAGCACAAAGATTCCCATGCAATTCTGTTGGTATACTCTATAAAACAAACAAAATGCATTACATAGAGGTTCATTGTTAAAATTACAGGAGTTAACATTCAAGGAAGAGTCAAGCAACATATTCTACATACTTCATACAAAACGACGATCACCATCAGATAAATTCTACTCAAATGGAGGCTTGCCAGCAGTCATTCTTCCCACAAAGTTGTTATGAATGGAACGGTAAAGGGAAAAGGGAAAATTAATATCATCACTGTGCATCTTCAGGTTTTGGCGGCGCAAAGACTGTTCCATTAAGTTTCGGGTGTGCAGCCGCAAGAAATCTCCTTCTTCTTCTAATATTTCGGCTGTATAACGTTCAGCCATCTTCAGGGTGAGCCGCAGTACACGAGTATAAAGGGACGAAGCGAGCACTGGAGCGGCAGTCTTGCGGCTCAGCCTGAAGATTGCTGAACGTTATACAGCCGAAATATTAGAAGAAGAAGGAGATTTCTTGCGGCTGCACACCCGAAACTTAATGGAACAATATTATCACTCTTTATCACACACTGTTACATGGTTTGCACAGAATAGATGTAGATGATGTATTTCTTAACTCCCCATTACTTCTCATGAGCTGAACTGCATTCTCAAATATTATGCAATAACAGGTGTAATATTCCAGTTTTATTTCATATTCATGTTCTTAGTATATTATTGAATACGTCCAGATTCTATATGTTTAGAAGTAAGGTTGGTTGTTGGGATGTTTAAGGGGGACTAAACAGCTAAGGTCATCAGTCCCCCATTCCAAAAACTGGCGAGACAGGGTCACGAAGCAGGTAAAACCCTAGAGGGAAGGAGACTCCCCCCAGGCACTACAAGAACACAAATGCAACAACGAACACTACAGACAAGAAGAGGACAGACAAACACCAGACACTAACATACAGAAGAAAAGAAGATGGCTGGAAACTGGTTGACTGACCGCGAGACAAAAAAAAAAGGGAAAGAGGCAACCAGCAGACTATACACCAAAACAGCAACAAATGTAAAGAGACGCAAGGACAAAAGACACAGAATGGGAAGGTGCAGGACCTCCCTAAATCGAACCATAAAACGGACTACCACGGATAAAATTTAAAACGTTATCAGCCATGGAGGCATCGTCAGATAAAACCAAAGCCAAAGTGCCCGGGAGATTAAAAGATTGCCGGAGTGTGCGCAGTCGAGGACACTCCAGCAAAATGTGGCCGACCGTCAGCCGGGACCCACACTGACACAGGGGGGGATCCTCCTGACGCAAGAGATGGCCGTGCGTCAGGTACGTATGGCCGATGCGCAGCCGACACAGGACCACCGAGTCCCTGCGAGAAGCCCGCAGGGAGGAACGCCACACGGCGGTCGTCTCCTTGACAGCCCGCAGTTTATTCGGGGCTGTCATGCCACGCCACTCAGCAGCCCACATCCCAATCAGCTTACGGCGCAACACCATCTGCTGGTCGCGAGCCGTAAGGCCGACCTCCAAAGCCGGGGCGTCGATCGCCCCTTTAGCCAGCCTGTCGACACGTTCGTTCCCTGGGATGCCAACATGACCGGGCGTCCAAACCAAGACCACCGAACGACCAGAACGGGCAATGGCGGAAACAGACTCCTGTATGGAGGACACCAGAGGAGAGGAGGGATAGCAGCGGTCGATGGCCTGAAGGCTGCTCAGGGAGTCACTGCAGATGACGATGGACCCACCTGAGCAGGAACGCAGATGCTCAAGAGCGCGCATGATTGCCACCAGCTCTGCAGTAAAAATACTGCAGCCAGCCGGCAAGGAGCGTTGCTCAACATGGGCAGCGTGAGCAAAAGCGTAGGCAGTGCGACCATCAACCAGGGAACCATCCGTGTAGACAGGCTCACAGCCCGGAAATGAGGCGAGGAGCGAAAGAAAACGGCGACGGAGGACCACAGGCGGAACCGAGTCCTTAGGTCCCTGTGCCAAATCCAGACGGACGGACGGCCGGGACAAACACCAGGGAGGCGTAGGTGTACGGACCCGGAAGGGAGGCAGAAGAGGGAATGACCCCAGGTCTGACAGCAGGGACTGGACACGGACAGCTATGGAAAGCCCAGACCTAGGTCGCCGTTCGGGCAGATGGAGGACCATAGCAGGAAAAAGCAGGCGACGATTGGGATGATCTGGCGAGCAATGAACGTGGACAGCATAGTCGACGAGCAGACGATGGCGGCGAATCCGCAGCGGGGGAACCCCGGCCTCCACCAGTAGACTATCCACGGGGCTGGTGCGAAAAGCGCCAGTGGCAAGCCTAACCCCACAGTGGTGTACGGGGTCTAACAACTTCAACACTGAGGGGGACGCAGACCCATAGGCCAGGCTCCCATAATCAAGCCGGGACTGCACAAGGGCTCTGTACAACCGCAGCAGCGTGCAGCGATCTGCACCCCAAGACGTGTGGCTAAGGCAGCGGAGGGCGTTGAGGTGCCGCCAGCATTTTTGCTTCAGCTGAGTAATATGAGGAACCCATGTGAGCCGGGCATCAAACACGAGTCCCAAGAAGCGGCAAGTGTCCACCACCTCAAGCAGGTGGCCGTCGAGGTAAAGTTCAGGATGAGGGTGGACCGTCCGACGCCTGCAGAAGTGCATAACTCGAGTCTTGGCTGCAGAGAACTGAAAACCGTGAGTCAGAGCCCACGAGGCTGCCTTGCGAATGGCGACTTGCAGCCGGCGTTCGGCGACTCCCGTAGTCGTGGAGCTAAATGAGATGCAGAAGTCGTCGGCATACAAAGAAGGAGACACCGACGACCCCACTGCTGCAGCCAGACCATTAATAGCCACCAGAAATAAGGAGACGCTCAACACTGAGCCCTGCGGTACCCCATTTTCCTGTATATAAGAGGAACTAGAGGTGGCACCGACTTGCACCCGGAAAGAGCGGCGCAATAAAAAGCTTTGAAGAAAAGCCGGGAGCTGACCACGAAGACCCCACTCATGCAACGTGGCGAGGATGTGATGCCTCCACGTGGTGTCATACGCTTTCCGCAGATCGAAAAATACAGCAACGAGATGCTGACGTCGGGCAAAGGCCGTACGGACAGCTGATTCCAGCCGCACCAAATTGTCCACTGCAGACCGGCCCCGACGGAAGCCACCCTGGGATGGAGTGAGGAGACCGCGCGACTCAAGGACCCAACACAAACGCCGCCCCACCATACGTTCGAGCAATTTGCACAAAACGTTGGTGAGGGTAATGGGACGATACCTGTCCACCGCCAGTGGGTCCGCACCGGGCTTCAAGATGGGGACAATAACACCCTCTCGCCATTGCGACGGGAACACACCTTCACTCCAAATGCGATTAAATATCGCGAGAATGTGTCTCTGGCAGTCCCTGGAGAGATGCTTCAGCATCTGCGCGTGGATGCAGTCTGGGCCTGGTGCTGTATCAGGGCAATCGGCGAGAGCAGCGAGGAATTCCCTCTCGCTGAAAGGGGCATTGTATGTTTCAGAACGACGCGTGTGAAATGAGAGCGGCGTCCGCTCGGCTCGCTCCTTTAGAGAGCGAAAGGCGGGGGGATAAGATGCAGTCGCAGAGCTCTGAGCAAAGTGTGCGGCAAGCCGTTCAGCAATGGCGGCAGCGTCCGTGCATACAGCGCCGTCCAAGGAGATCCCAGGGACACCGAAAGTGGTCTGGTGTCCATAAATCCGCCGTATCCGGGACCACACCAGCGAGGGGGAGACACGGGAGCCCAACGATGAGACATACTGCTCCCAGCACTCTTGCTTACGCCGTGTAATCAGACGTCGGGCGAAGGCACGGAGCCTCTTAAAGGCGATGAGGGTCTCGAGAGACGGGTGCCGCCTATGACGCTGGAGGGCCCGCCTACGGTCGCGAATAGCCTCAGCAATCTCCGGCGACCACCAGGGTACAGCCTTCCTCCGAGGGAGTCCAGAAGAGCGGGGGATGGCAGCCTCGGCTGCCGAAATGATGGACGTGGTGAAGACACGGACCACCTCGTCAATGTCACCCTGCGGGGGACACTCAACGGTTGCCGCGGAGGTAAAACGCGGCCAGTCAGCTCTGTGGAGGGCCCAGCGTGGCAGACGCCCAGAAGAATGACACTGGGGCAGTGACAAATAGATGGGAAAATGGTCACTGCCACACAGGTCAGGATGCACCCTCCAGTGGAGGGATGGGACAAGTCCGGGGGTGCAAAGAGAGAGATCGATGGCGGAGAACGAGCCATGGGCCACACTGAAATGTGTGGGAGCACCGGTGTTCAAGAGGCTAAGGTCGAGCTGAGCCAATAAATGCTCCACGGCACGACCGCGGCCATCGGAGACAGTCCCACCCCATAGAGGGTTGTGGGCATTGAAATCGCCCAACAACATGAAAGGTGGCGGCAGTTGGGTTATCAGAGCAGCCAGGACATGCTGCGAGACAGCACCATCCGGTGGAAGGTAGATACTGCAGACGGTAATAGCCCGTGGCGTCCACACCCGCACAGCGACAGCCTCTAAAGGTGTTTGGAGAGGGACAGACTCGCTGTGCAGAGTGTGAGCGACATATATGCAGACGCCACCAGACACCCTTTCATAAGTTGCCCGGTTCTTAAAATAACCCCGATAGCCACGGAGGGCGGGGGTTCGCATTGCTGGAAACCAAGTTTCCTGCAGAGCAATGCAAAGGAAAGGATGAAGGCTGATAAGCTGGCGGAGCTCAGCTAGATGGTGGAAGAAACCGCTGCAGTTCCACTGGAGGATGGTGTTGTCCATGGCTGGGAAAGGCGTGACGGGACTGGGAAGGCAGATTACGCCGCCAGATCACCTGCTGCCTCCGACTGAGCACCCACGCTAGTGCTATTCATGGCGTCTGAGGGACCGCCGAGATCGAGGTCCTCAGCGGACGCCAGAATCTCCACCTCATCTTCGGACGCAGAGGGAGGAGGGTGCGGTGGGACAGGTGCCACCGCAATTTCAGGATTCTTGGGAGCCTTTTTCTTTGACTGCTTTGCTCGCTGTGCCTGTGGTGGTTCTGGCTGGGAGGGCGTCACTGGGTCAGTCTCAGGGACTGAAGACGACCGCGACGCCCTACAACCAGCGACCGGTGGTTTTTTGGCAGACTGGCGAGTGTCCGCTTTGGCACTGGGCAAAGCCTGGGATGGGAGGGCCCCAAGGGACCCCTTCCGGGCGAGAGGAGCCGAAGAAGGCCCACGCTGCTCCGGCTGTGAAGGGGGAACAGATGTCCCCGGTGGTTGGGGTGGTGTTGCTCCTGAAGTAGATGGAGCAGGAGCAACAGGGAGTGAAGTGCCCCCCACAACCGAGGGGGCCGGTGAGGGCTGACAGAGCTGAGTTCGAACTGTTGGGGACGACACTGAAGAAGAGCGAACAGGTGTTGCAGCTGCAGCATAGGTGGACGGCATGGGCACAGGGTGTAGCCTTTCAAACTTCCGCCGTGCCTCGGTGTAGGTCAGGCGGTCCAGGGTCTTATATTCCATTATCTTCCTTTCCTTCTGGAAGATCCGACAGTCCGACGAGCAGGGGGAATGGTGTTCTCCGCAGTTAACACAGATAGGAGGCGGGGCACATGGAGTATCGGGATGAGATGGGCGTCCGCAATCTCGACAAGTGAGGCTGGAAGTGCAGCGGGAAGACATATGGCCGAACTTCCAGCACTTGAAGCACCGCATCGGGGGAGGGATATAGGGCTTGACGTCACACCGGTAGACCATCACCTTGACCTTTTCCGGTAACGTATCACCCTCGAAGGCCAAGATGAAGGCACCGGTGGCTACCTGATTATCCCTCGGACCCCGATGGACGCGCCGGACGAAGTGAACACCTCGTCGTTCGAGGTTGGCGCGTAATTCATCGTCGGACTGCAGAAGAAGATCCCTGTGGAATATAATACCCTGGACCATGTTGAGACTCTTATGCGGCGTGATGCTAACTGAAACATCCCCCAACTTGTCACAAGTGAGCAACCTCCGTGACTGGGCAGAGGATGCCGTTTTGATGAGCACAGAACCAGAGCGCATCTTTGACAAGCCCTCCACCTCCCCGAACTTGTCCTCTAAATGCTCCACAAAAAACTGGGGCTTAGTTGACATAAACGATTCTCCATCGACTCGCGTGCACACAAGGAACCGGGGTGAATATTCTCCACCGACTTCTTTTGCCATACGTTCCTCCCATGGAGTGGCCAGGGAGGGAAAGGATCGCGGATCGTATTTCCTGCCGTTGAGGTTAGACCTCGATCGCTTAGAGACTGCTGGTGGAGGCCCACCAGCGAGAGATGAAGTACCACGCTTCATTGCGGGTCATCCGCCCCGATGCCACCTACTCCGACCAAGGGCCCTCCCCACGGGCGCCACCCAGCCGCAGCAATAGCCACCTGGCAGGATGGCCATTGCCGGGAGTCCCGATGCCCCAGGGAGATGGGCATCTACTCCTTGGCATACGTGGGGAGTTAACGGCGCAGGCATCAGTAGAGCGATCCCTGTGTTGTCAGGGGGCTACAACCAAGAGGGTACATGGCGGCCCCACCACAACGGACTGGCTACCGTGCTGGATCTTAGGTGCAAAATGTCCAACGTCGTCGTCGCAGTTAAAAGAAACACTGCAGAGTGCAGCGTGGTAATCGCCCAAGAGATCGAAAACGAGCGGGACATCATTGCAACGACGAGAAATCAGGCTAAAGGTCTAATTGCACGACGGATACAGTGCACCATGTAAGGCGCCCTTCCCCAATTGGCTCGCTCTTCGGAATAATTTAGAAATATGGAGGTCAAACCCTAATGGGGACCATCACGTAAGGCCGAAACATGTGAGACTCCTTTTAGTCGCCTCTTACGACAGGCAGGAATACCGCGGGCCTATTCTAACCCCCGAACCCGCAGGGGGCGTTTAGAAGTAATATTCTACATTTATTATGAAGTTATATACACTCCTGGAAATGGAAAAAAGAACACATTGACACCGGTGTGTCAGACCCACCATACTTGCTCCGGACACTGCGAGAGGGCTGTACAAGCAATGATCACACGCACGGCACAGCGGACACACCAGGAACTGCGGTGTTGGCCGTCGAATGGCGCTAGCTGCGCAGCATTTGTGCACCGCCGCCGTCAGTGTCAGCCAGTTTGCCGTGGCATATGGAGCTACATCGCAGTCTTTAACACTGGTAGCATGCCGCGACAGCGTGGACGTGAACCGTATGTGCAGTTGACGGACTTTGAGCGAGGGCGTATAGTGGGCATGCGGGAGGCCGGGTGGACGTACCGCCGAATTGCTCAACACGTGGGGCGTGAGGTCTCCACAGTACATCGATGTTGTCGCCAGTGGTCGGCGGAAGGTGCACGTGCCCGTCGACCTGGGACCGGATCGCAGCGACGCACGGATGCACGCCAAGACCGTAGGATCCTACGCAGTGCCGTAGGGGACCGCACCGCCATTTCCCAGCAAATTAGGGACACTGTTGCTCCTGGGGTATCGGCGAGGACCATTCGCAACCGTCTCCATGAAGCTGGGCTACGGTCCCGCACACCGTTAGGCCGTCTTCCGCTCACGCCCCAACATCGTGCAGCCCGCCTCCAGTGGTGTCGCGACAGGCGTGAATGGAGGGACGAATGGAGACGTGTCGTCTTCAGCGATGAGAGTTGCTTCTGCCTTGGTGCCAATGATGGTCGTATGCGTGTTTGGCGCTGTGCAGGTGAGCGCCACAATCAGGACTGCATACGACCGAGGCACACAGGGCCAACACCCGGCATCATGGTGTGGGGAGCGATCTCCTACACTGGCCGTAAACCACTGGTGATCGTCGAGGGGACACTGAATAGTGCACGGTACATCCAAACCGTCATCGAACCCATCGTTCTACCATTCCTAGACCGGCAAGGGAACTTGCTGTTCCAACAGGACAATGCACGTCCGCATGTATCCCGTGCCACCCAACGTGCTCTAGAAGGTGTAAGTCAACTACCCTGGCCAGCAAGATCTCCGGATCTGTCCCCCATTGAGCATGTTTGGGACTGGATGAAGCGTCGTCTCACGCGGTCTGCACGTCCAGCACGAACGCTGGTCCAACTGAGGCGCCAGGTGGAAATGGCATGGCAAGCTGTTCCACAGGACTACATCCAGCATCTCTACGATCGTCTCCATGGGAGAATAGCAGCCTGCATTGCTGCGAAAGGTGGATATACACTGTACTAGTGCCGACATTGTGCATGCTCTGTTGCCTGTGTCTATGTGCCTGTGGTTCTGTCAGTGTGATCATGTGATGTATCTGACCCCAGGAATGTGTCAATAAAGTTTCCCCTTCCTGGGACAATGAATTCACGGTGTTCTTATTTCAATTTCCAGGAGTGTATAACATTTTGTGCCAGTCTTAGATTTAAGAAGATATCATATATTATTGAGATCTTATTAAATCCACAGAGCAAAAACTCTGCATAAAAGTTGCAATTACTTAATTATGCAAATGTTACTATGGTATCAGAAGCAATTAAATTCAGAACAATAAAACATGCCAGTATATTTAAGTTGCTCACTTGGGCGGAGTTAAACATCTTTTTATGTTTGCACCATATTATGTTTTCTAAGTCTTACAAAATGTACCATATTTTGCTGTTTTTGAAATGAATAGCTTTATAATCTGATAAATTACAAAGTTAATTCAAAGTATAATAAAATTTTGAGACAACAAAAAAGATTTTATGTCAGAAAAATTACCAATGTAGTACATATACCTCACCTTTCTTACACTGCTGTGATATGTATTGTAGTCATATCTCTGTTACGGGTACACTGTTTTTATCATAAACGGAAATATAGTTTTAATGTGCACAGAAATAATACAGAAAGCCCTGAAAATATTTAAAAGGATTGTAAAAACATGTACAAATTACAATTCCTCCCTTCACTAAGGATCAAAATTTAGTAATTACTTAGGAGCAGGATGTGCACACTGTATAAAATTGTTAAGTGATGTCTTTGTTGCTTTAATCAGGCTATGTGGCTGATATCAAGTGACTGTGATAGACATAGATTAGTTTGTAATAAGTTCAAGCTGATTAAAGCAAAAATGACATAATACTCAAAATGTTTGGTGGTTTCAAAGATGATGTGACTTGTCACTGTTTGGTGGTTTCAGTTACATATGCTTTAGGATATAGCCCAAGGCATGTTTTTATGCCTTACGTTACACCTCCTAATGCTGGAGACAATGTCAGAGGCTGTAAAGACTCTTGTCAGTTGGATTTTGAACTCAAGCAAGCACTGAATATATTTTTTACCTTCTGAAAGAAGGCATATCAGGCCAACACAGTCCAATATTCTATTCTTATTGAAAATATGGTGCATTTTTAATGTTCAGAAACACAGTGGATGGTGCCGATTTCAGATGGTAAACAGCAAGGTTACTAGCAACATAATAGTGTAAATAACAAATCTCTAAACATTTATAAAACAGAAGCATTTACAGTTTTATTGAGAAACAATTACATAAAATTATAAATCTAAAATTTAAATTACTGATTGTTTACTTTATTTGGTGATGACACCAAAGAATCAAATAATATAAAAAGAAAACAGATTATGTGTAACACACATTGTTCCATTTAGCAGACACAGTAAAGCATCGATTTATCCAAACAGCTGGGGATCGATTGGTGTTTGGACAATTGAATTTTTTACAGGTTACCCTCCATTCAGAGGCTGTTGCATGCAGCGAGCGTTATTTTTGATTTGTAAATAATAGAGTTCAGCTATCAGTCGTCCTTTGGAATTTTCATTGGCAGATCTTGATCTAGATCTGCCAACAAAAATTCCAAAGGCAGATCTAGATCTGCCAATAAAAATTCCAAAGGATGACTGATAGCTGAAATCTATTATTTACAAATCAATTGAATTTTTGGGTAACTGATAATTTATGAAAAAATATTATATCAGTGCTCATGTGAAACACAGGAACACTGAATCAAACATAAAACTGAACATACATACTTTGAATAAATGTGTTTACAAAATGGCTTGGGGCCTAGGAAATTTTATTGATGGTATCACTGTTCTTTTTAATGTCTAATGATGATGTATTTCCAACTCCATATTTCCAACCTAAGGTTGACCCACTAGCAACTTTCTTCAATTGGTCTATTATTTTAAGATTATCAGAAACAATAAAAACAATGCATTATGTATAGTCATCATTGCGAACAATGCATACTTCCAATAAACAGAGTGTCAGGTACAAGCTAAGTACAAAAACCTACTTTTGATGGTGTGATGGGACAGGGATTTGAAACGCCATCTTTCTGTCAAAAGCCAAAAACAAAAAATTAAAACAGAACAGAAATTATTATGGCTGGCAGGGAGGGGGAAACAGGTCGAACTAGCCAGCCCTGTGTTAGTGAAACTTCTACATGGCACACATTCAAAAAGAATTTGACAATTGGAATGCTTTCACGAAACTGAAGTTTCTGTTTACTGGTATTCAGGTAATGAATGTTCTCCTCTACATATAATGATTCCAGCATCATAAATATGATTAAATCACAGAACTTTAAATTTGCAAGCCCGGCAGACCAACTCATACCAAATATTTTTATGATAAATTTAGTGTAAAAAATTGTGGGCACAGCATCAATTACATACTTCCAATAAACAGAGTGTCAGTTACAAGCTAAGTACAAAAACCTACTCTTGATGGTGTGATGGGACAGGGATTTGAAACGCCATCTTTCTGATATGAAACTATCATTTAATCAGACATTTACAAATAGAAATATGTTGTTAAAACAAGAGAAATTAAAAAAACTTACTATAAAAGTATGAGGTAAATTTGTCAACTAATCAAGGCGAGAAGCGAGTGACAAAACACAAGAAAAAGAAGGGAAGGTTAGAGTTTGACATCTACAAATTTCCTTTCATGTAAAAGTCCAGAGACTGAAGAACTTCTTTATTTAACCTGATGACAGAGGAATACGAGATACAAGTTTCAACACGGGAAATGCAATGAAAGACAGAGTCACATGAATAAAATATGACAAAAAGAATGCCACAAATTGTAATGTGTCTGCCGAGTGACAAAGAAAAAGCACAGGGTCCACATTGGGCAATGATGTTGCAGACAGCTTCCAGACAGACATTAAAGGCCCACGTCCAAATAACCACACCGAAGATTGTTATTGCCTTGTACATTGGCAATAACATTTCAAGGAAGGTGCCAGCCAAAGGGATATGACACGATTAACTACACAACAGGACACAAAGTTTTAAAGATACTGCTAAACTAAACATTATTCATGAACAGAATGCATTTAAAAAGGAATATTTTTGGTGAGAGCATGTTTCTTTTAGCATGGGAAAAGAAGGCATCACACAACAGCAACAAGAGTGCTGACAAATAATTTGATTTAAATTCTGGAATAATTTGAATGCTGAAACAATTTGAGCTGGGCAATCAAATGTAAAGGGCATGCCCAGAGCTTGAGCTGGGCAATCAAATATAAGGGACATGCCCAGAGCAAATTTTGCAGAATGCTAGGGGAGTGATCCTCCTAGTGTGGGACACTTGGTTGTTGGCCTGATGTAAGGCATTTTGACATCTGCCAATAGATCGTGCATGATTCTGCTTGTAGTCCCAAGCAGTGACCGTCAGTAGGCCACAGTGAACCATTCCAGTACAGACTGCAGCCACAGATATGTGACAACCACTACCTGCCAACTAAGTCCTGACTACAAAAGTATGACACTGCATGAGGAAGTCAAAGTTTTAATTATCACTTTGTAAAAATAAAGTTTTAATCATTAGTTTAGGAAATAAATATGTAATTGATATGTCTGTCTGCATGGCCAAAATAAGAATAATTATTATGTAATCTTTATTTTCCTTTTCTGCAAGTACATTTCTGCAGTACCCTTGCCGCACTAGCATACGACACTGCTAGAAGAGCCAAAACAAAATAGCGAAGCCCTTGTAACTTCCAAAGTGGCAATAACGAATGAAACATTACAAAAGAGAAGTTAGTATGAAGAGAAGAAGACAAAGAGATGAAGCAGGAAGTGCCGATAGAAGGGGAAGAGGCGCATGAGATACACACAACAACTTACTCTAGTACAGATACAGAACACAGCTGACATGCACAGTTGCAAGGCATACTTATTATACATAGTTAGCAATACATTTTTCTTCAAAATGGGTTTCACATTTGTCACACAAATTTAAGATTCTAAGCATTGTTTCTCAATAACATTTGTACTTACACAAGCAATTGACTCAGTACATAAATAAAAATTATTTAGGAATAAAGCACTGTGTATGGAGGCAGGCATGATGAAAGAGAGAGAGAGAGAGAGAGAGAGAGAGAGAGAGAGAGAGAGAGAGAGAGAGAGTGTGTGTGTGTGGTGCGTTCCAAAAGCTAGCCAAGCTCTCTCAACCTTCTTTTTTTACACCCATTGATGACACAGTGCTTCTGCCTTTTGGTGAGTCATCTCCTTTATGCCTAAATAATTTATGAATTTCGACCAGAACTTTCTATACACACACAAATACATAAAAAGTCAGTTTGTTGCAAACAAAGTTTTATGAATTGTATGTTGTTATGATGTTGCTCCATAACTATGATATTGTTTTGCCTCTTACTTTTCTGTCATTGCAAGGTCCTCTTTGTTACTCAGTCTACTGCTTCCAATGCAACACTCCATAGTGTTCTTTTTTGAGTTGTAAATCATGTGTAATACCAACACCTATCACTCCTCTCTAAATATTTGTCTTTCTAGAATTTGTTCTCTAGTGTAAAGGAAGAAAGCCTTTTGTTATGCACACTCAAAATAAATAACATGCTATCAAAGCAAAAAGTCATGCAGAATAAAGTCAGAGCCAGCAGATCATCACTCCCTCCCCCACCCAAACACACAGATAGGAAGGATTGTTTTCAATATAGTAACTAACTGAAGTTTAGAAAACATCATGCTGCTTCTGAGTCACACCATAAATTGCTTGCTGATGATATAGGCAAAAATATAGATCCTTCATGAACTCTAAGCACATGTCTCTGTAGACTGCCTTTTTGCTTTGATTTATATGAACAAAGGGAACATGCATATTGTGGCTCCTTCCCACATTCCCGCTGTTTGTGTTTAGTTAATGAACCTTTCCAGTAATATTTCCTACCACACTGATCACAAGTGAATTTCTGGCTGAAAGGTCTCTCACTTGAGGCTATACATGAGAGCATGTCTGGTGTACTTCCATCATCACAAGCATAAAGTCTTGTCTCTGGCATGTGTAATGATCTGGTCAAATTCCCTACACCACAAGATTTGACGAACTTTCTTCCAACTTCAGGTGAATACATTCCTGGAAAATTAGAGAAAAATTGGGTTACATTACACATCTGCGTTATAAAATTCTTGTTGGCCAAACAAATTAATATAAATTTACATTCAATTGCCTTAAAATTAACCATAATTCAAAAAACTATGAATTGCTAAAAATGAGATGATGTAAAGTCTGTCATAAATGTTTTGATGTAAAAAACTACATGGTAAAATGTAACACCAAAAATACTACAGGGTGTCAAGCAAAGTGTGTGAAATCATTGTTTTAAACTGTAGACCAATGTAATTCAAAGGACAAAATGTTATATGACTGATATTTGGAGAATGGGCACATGATGTGCAAAGAATATTTAAATGTCACACTACTTCAATTTCATTATACGACTTCACAACATACGCAGCTCTGGGAATATAATTACTTAGGAATCAATGTGTATGGCACATATGTGAATTGGCTTCTAAATCTAATTTATTACTTCATCTCTTCCACATGTCCACTTCCTCATCTCATAGATACTGCATGTTCTTTAGGGACCAACTAAATGACTATCACTTTCAGGATATTAAATATAACACTCTCTAATGTTTTACCCTCTAATACTTTACAGCAGAATTACTAAATTATCAATTCTTGTAGTACAGTTTTGAAAATGATGTTATTGGTGGTGAAATACTTACAATTTACATAAATGACAAACAAAAAATGGTTCTACTAAGAAAACAGGATATTAACAGACGGTAAAAATAAAATACAGTAGCATGAGGGAGACTAAACCAATGATTAAAATTTCTTACAGCACTGCCACATTTTCAGAAAGTACATTATACAAAATCTAGCATTCTTCATGCACACATTTATGATAATCATAAATAAGAATACAAATAAATAATTACTCAAAACTTACAGTAAACGACAACTGAATATCCTTTGACATTATTTCATATCATCTCAGCATTTGCACACATCAATACAAAAATTGTAGTTGATGACAGTGAAAACATAACTTTTCATCAGATCTCTCAAATATAAGGTAAACATATTATTGCAGCATCATATCATTCAGCATTTCACGAGGAGCATTGGCTGTACTTGATTCTGAGCATCATGGGATCAAACCTTAATAAGCATGATGGATAAATAATGAATGCTCTCAGACACCAGACAATATGGGCATTGTTTTTTGCACAGTCCCCACGCCAATTTTGCTAATTCCCTGTTCCCAACCAAAAAAAAAAAAAAAAATTAAAAACTGCCATGGAAGTAAAAAAGAACAAAGTACACATGATATGCAGCTGACAAATTAATGTCATAACTTACCAGCTACAATTCCTTTGATGAAATTATCAAACAATCTACACATATGACCAAAAGTGGCAAGGATTTTTTTTTAAAAATCATTATTTTTAGTTAAATGTATATTCATAAAACAAAATAAGATAGCAGTTATTGTGAGTTGTTATCTAACCACTTAGATATGGACAGCTTTATTTCTGCTGCATATACTTACAATGTGTGCCTTATTGGTTCTCCTATCAACAGATTTGAAGAAAAACAAGACAGCTGAAAACACATTTATAGCTTCAAAAGAAATAGAGTAATATTCTTGACACAAAATACTAGCAATGAAAATAAGGCTATACAAATAATGTTATTCAGCTTTCCTATACATTCTCAGAAGCTTGCAGAACATTCAAAGAGCAAATTATAATTCATAGTTTTATAACATTATTTTTAAAGTTTTCTTCATCTGAGAAAGTAACATGTAACTTTAGGAAAAACTAATGTTAGTTTTTCTAAAAAAAAAGTTTACCTTCCTACTTGACAAAAAGAGTCAATATATCACTCTCATCACTCATAAATTGAACACTTCAGTGTTAAGAAGCAAATCTAAAATGAGTAGAAACATGCAAATAAAAACAATGTTGAAAATCATCAGCAGCAGCAGCTATGATTGTTGTTCTGTGGTCTTCAGTCAAAAGCACGGTTTGATGCAGCTCTCCACACTAGTCTCTACATCTCTGCTCGATGTCTGCAGCCTACGTCAATTACGATACGGATGCAACAGTAAAGTTTATTATTATTACCAGTTTCAGTGGTTGCAAATCATCGAGTACATGAAGTTGTTTTGGTCTCGGTATCTGTTTTGATATAGACATGCTGTTCCATTTCATTTTACACAGCTTCATAAACATCTAGAGATTAGATGTCAACAATATTATGAGCAGGATAATTGCTACTCACGACAAAGATGTCACATTGAGTTGCAGACAGGCACAACGAAAAGACTGTTATGTACTGAGCTTATGGTCAAAGCCTTCCTCAGAAAAGAAAAAAAACACAGACATATCTATTCATACAAGCAAGCACATCTCACACATACTCTCTCCAGCTGCTGCAGCCAGAATGCAATGGTGTCATGTCAAGTGGAAGCAGCAATCTGGAGTGGCGCAGTGTAGGGGGAGGGATACCATGGTACAAATAGGGGAAAGGAGTGAGGGCTGACAGACAGAGCAAGCAAAGACTAGACGGTGGTCAGACAAGGCTGCCTGCCAAAGTGTGGGGGACGGAAAGGGGGAATGGGAGAGCAGCGGAGAGGAGAAAACACCAGTGATGCCGGCAGAGAGTGGAGCACAACGAGGGTGGGGGAGGCGTAAGGGCAGAGGGAGGTGAAAACTGTTGGGTGGAGTGTGCAGGGACAATAGGTTACCTCAGGTTGAAGCTGCGACAATTTCAGTTGTGGAGAAGAGTTCCCGTCGCCTCTGTTCTTTCACCTCCTCCCTATTCACATCCCCCACTCACATTGTGCTCCACTCTTTGCCAATGCCACTAGTCTTTTCCTGTCTCTGCTGCTCTGCTTTTCCATTACTCATCCTCCTCTTCCCTCACACACAGCTTCCAGACACCATGGCAGGCAGCCTTGAGTGGCCGCCGTATTGTCTCTACATGCTCTGTCTTGCAGACCCGACTCCTTTCCTCCACTTGTACCACGATATCCCTCCCCCTTCCCCACCCACTCCAGATTGCTGCTTCTGCTCGATACAACACCACTGCATTCTGGCCGCAGCAGCCAGAAGGAGTACATGTGAGGTGTGCTTGCTTGTATGAATTGTGTGTGTTTCTTTCCTGAAGAGGGCTTTGGCTAAAAGCACAGTGTGTAACAGTCTTTTCATTGTACCTGCCTGCGACCCAAATGCATCATCTTTAGGGTGAGTGGCAATCTATTCTTTTCGTGATACTGTTGGTATTATAACCTGGAAATTTCATTGTTAGAGAGAAAGTGTGTTGTTGTACTACTATGTTACTAAAACACTGCACCTCCTAAACAATGTTTAACTTTTACGTACTGAATACTGATGTTATGGTCATCTTTTTGGTATTAGGCAGAATGAGATGGAACGTCATTCACATCTCCGGGCAGAGACTGTGACTAACAACTTCTTTTGCCTGAGGTTAACTTTTTAACAACTGTATCTGGTAGCAGTAATAAGGCTTTTTATTCAGCTGATGGCAGTACAATAGGATTTTTACTATGTATCTACAAAGCTGTGGAGCACTAGCTAGTGGAAATATTTTTAAACCATTGTCTCTATATAAAAATAGTTCTATGACTTTTGCAGATCACAAGCTGTGTTTGCCAGCTGATTGATGCTATATGATCAACGTTCTGAGAATCAAAATAATGAAGGCACTGTAAATTCGCTTATCTGTCAGCACCACAACTACAGTTCGCACTGGTGGCACCACACTTGCTTCAGTAGGTTATGATTTGCCCACTGTGGACACTCAATTTTTATTTAACTTCAACTCATTTGCAGAAGTTCTGTTACTAGCATAGAATTTTCTGTCTGGAAAATACAATCCAATTCATTTTGTAAACAAGCGTTTAATTATTTGGTTACTATTTATACAGTTGTTCATGTGTTATAGAACAGTTACAAGTTTTATAGACAGTTTCACAAACAGAAAATGAAGGGCAAAGGTGAAAGATACACATCATTTTCCATCTCACAAAGAAGGGGGAGGGGGGACAGAGAGCAGGGGAAGAAGAGGATGAGAGGGAGTGGGAGTGGGAGTGGGGGACGGAGAGGGAGAGGGAGTGGGAGTGGGGGAGGGAGAGGGAGGGGGAGGGGGAGAGCGAGGGGGAGGGGGAGGGGGAGAGCGAGGGGGAGGGGGAGAGCGAGGGGGAGGGGGAGAGCGAGGGGGAGAGGGAGGGGGAGAGATTATATATGAGAGAGAAGAAATACTCAAAAATGTAACACATAAATTGAAATTATGCAAATAACTGGGCAAAAATGAAGCAAAATAACCAGTTAACTTAAGAAGTAAGAATCTTATATACTGCACCAAAACTCTAACAACTAAAGGGAAAAATGTTTGCCCTCCTTCTCCATGTGCATAAAAGATATGGAAGCCAGACATAGCCATACAGTCTGAAAATAATAGAGAAAATTCCATGATTAAAAATACGATTGTTAGTATCATCCAAGAAACAGTTGTAGAAAAATTGCATAAAACTTGAATACAGCAAGAACAGTAAGAGTTCAACAAATGTGTAATGCTTGGTGCAACACTGACATATCTGTAGTACAGCATATTAATCTCAGGGTTATCACAACAAAAGATTTTGTCATTTTCAACACACGGTCCTGATACTGCATTGCACACATTCTTTAAAAAGTCTTTTTGTCAAAGTGTTTCCATAATTTATATAAAATAAAAAGTGAAAAGAAATTAAGATATCACAAAGAAAAACACAAGAAAATATTACACAAAAAGAGTATTAGATACAATTCTTTTTGTTTAAGCTTCTTAAGATTTCTGTGAGAGTATTACATACTTTTTTTTTTCTTTTTTTCAGCTGCTTAGATTTCCATGAGACTGTATTATAAATGTTTGACTTTTGGTTACAGAAAATAAATATAAGTGCAAGAGAGTGAATCCTATTAGACAACATTCTGAAAAATGAGGATTGCTCCACACTCAAATAGATTATCCTCAGTAGCTAAACCAACATGTATCTTTAGAACAGCCGCTGTACTAATACAAAACATTGATATGTTGTCAAAATATGTGTAAAATGTGTGAAAAACATGAACAAGCACTAAACTTTTTCCCAAATGTTAAAAAAGCAGATCAAGCAAATAACAGTTTACCATTAAAATTAATTAACCGGCCTATGTAATATCTGCGTTGTCTTTACATCTTGATGGTGTCACCCTTTGCAAGCCCAGTAGTAGGTTTTACTCGTAGTCATTTTCAAGTACAGTTTTATGTCTTTAAAAATGATGTACAGGATGAACAACGACATAAACACAACAAGACTTGTGATTAGAGGAACAAATGTGTATAATAATAATAATAAACACAAAATATCGCAGCAATGTTCAGATACAAAGTAATAACATATAATTCATTTCAAAGAACATAAATTAGTGTTGTTACTATCTCTTACCTCTTATGATATGATTTCCCCCCCCCCCCCCCCCCCCCTAAATTACACAGCATATAACTGAAAGACGTGTACACTTTTCTGAAAATATATATATACGCATCAATCAACCAACTGCCATGTCATCCTCAGTTATTTATCATTGGATGCGGCAGGGATCGACATGGGGTCAGCATACCACACTCCGAACTGTTATCAACTTTCGCCCAGGGAGCCGCTACCTCTCAATACGGTGGCTACTCAACTGGCATCACGAGGCTGAGTTTACTCCAGCTTCATTGCTCTCACCAAGGAAAAATCTCTGGCAGTTCCGAGAATCGAATCCAGGGCTCCTGCATAAGGTTCTGTAGTGTTGACCAATCAGCTACAGTGATGGACAAAAAAAAAACATTGAAAATTACATTACAAACAGGGAATCTACTGTACAATTTGTGGATATAATCATTCAAGACAACCTGAAGAAGGAGTTTACTGTAGATTCCTGTGCAATAAAAATTTCAAGGAACACGTTAGTAAATAAATATGTTAAGCAAATACTGTAAATATGGCATTACTTTAAAACCTGTGTATAGCACTTTATTTTTCTCGAATGTCAGTTACAAAGTAGAAAAGAAAGGAGAGGATCATCAGTGGGTTAAACATGAAGAGTATTGCCAAGTTTGTTTCACACAAGTTGTATTTAACTGTAATTAAAACGAAGATATTTAGAGAAATGTTGATTGTCAGAACACTATGATGTGAGCTTTGGAGTAGGGCGGGTTTGAAAGAAACTTTTTTATGCATTTCACAAATAACTCAAAAACCACAGCTTCTAGCAAAATGCTTCCCAGTAAAAATTTAAACTACATTAAATTTCCAACAAAAAAGGTCCTCTTCATTTTTTTCTAGAGGACCAACAGTTTCCATGTTCAGGAGATGGAAAATTGTAGATTATTTTAAAATGTTGTTCTAACAGTAGAGAATTAATGTTTATCTTTAAATGAAGTGTGTCAAAAACAAATATTAAATGTATGTATTACATCTATGTGCAGTAGAGCTGTATTAAGGGATAAAACATGTTCCATGGGTGTAAAAGAGTGGAGAGAGAGATATGTGGTGTAGAAGAGTGAAAGAAGATAGGTTGCTGGATTGTGTTTTTGCACTTCGCTCCTTCATAGGTCTGCAAACTAAAGCAGGTGATTCCCTCCCTCTATCTATCCCCCTACAGCATAAGAAGCAACTACAGGATGTTTCATAAAGTTACCATCCACAGCGCACCTTATGAATAACTCGCAATGCAATGTGCAGACATAACCGGGCAGGGAAGGGGGTGGGAAGTGAGGATGGGGTTTAATTTTGCACAAAATGAATGAACACTACATTGTAACATTGACTAATTGTGACATTCCATCCTGGATTTCCCATCATTTGAACAGTACACTGAATGCACATATGAGTCACTAATAACACTAACACCAGTAATGCATATTGAGAGAATCTAATTCTCTGTGCACAGTTTTATACTGCTAGTGGAGAAATTGATTCTCAGTCATCCCGTGTGGTAGCTGTAGCGTTCTTTCAGGAAAGTCACCATCCCCACCATGAGTGCTGCTCAGTTTTCAGCTTACAGACAGATTATACCTACCCAGAATTTCCTGTTCACGAATTCTCTTATGCAAGTAAGTAATTTCACTGGTCTGGTGTTTATACTGTGAAGTTACTTTCAGTTTACTGAATGAATAATTTGCAGTTGATAAGTGAGCTATTATGTAAAAAAGATCAAAAGTTGGAGCTTTCAACTGTCTGCCACATTGAAGAATTTTTTCCAAATTTCCTGACATGCTGTCAATATGTATTCAACAATGTCGATTTCACTGTCTCTACACTCACTGTCTGGGATACTTTTCACAGTGTGAGGGGTATCAAATGCATCACTCCAGCCTCAGCTCTCCCATAATCTGAAGAAGCCCATAGGCTTAAATTATCTCCCTCTGCAACAGAAATAGATCACCTAGGTGTTACAGAATTTCAGATATTGCAACATACATCAAGCAATGCATTACAGCAGATTACTGTTCTAGGCCTGAACACAATCAGTTCCTTCCATCAAACATATTCACACCCATCTTGGAAGATATCATGTGTATATGTGGTAAGTGGCTCCATTCAGTGCAGCCTGCTCTACAACCACCAGCAATTCCTAAATGAAAAAGATTTATGCAGTCTATCAACAACACAATCAATGGTGAGAGAAATGCACAAAAATTTTGTTACAAATAATTCACTACCAGGCAACTACAATGCAATTATGCAGCTTTACGATACCCTGTCAATGACAGACCATGGAAGGGTGCCACATTTACCAATCCAGTTCCTTTCCCACTAACAATATATAGGTCACTGACAACATCACACGCACACAAATCAATACACATCACACACACAAATTAACACACAGGAACATATTTTACGCATCACCTTGCTTAGCAATGGCAAATAAGTAATCAACAAACCGAAAATAACTCCACGATATAAAAATGAACTCAGTGAAATTATTTTGTCTCCTTGCATAACAGAACTGGACAGGAAATTCTGACGAGTTATAGTCTGTCTGTAAACCAAAAAGCGAGCAGTGTTCATGTTAGGGGAAGTTACCTTTCACGGCGGAAGAATACCACAGCTACCATATGGGATGCCTAAGAATCAATTTCTCCCCTGCAATGTAAAACTAAGTAAAAAAAATTTACACAAAGTCTGCCCATATGAATTACCTATGTTAGGATTATTAATAACTCATATCCTCATTCTGTGTAGTGTTAAATAATTTTGTGCAATATCACCTCCTCCCCCTGCACACTGCACTGCCAATGATTCATAAGGCGCGCTGTGGACAGCGAGTGTAACTTTATGAAACACCCACTAGTTGCTTCTAATGCTGTAGTGGGGTAGACAGAGGTGAGGGGGATCACCTGCTTCAGTTTGCAGACCTATGAAGGAGGGAAGTGCATGAACACTATACGGCAACCTATCATGCTTCCACCCCACACATCTCCCCCTCCATGCTGTTACACACACAGAATACAATTTATCCCTTAATATGGTTCCACTGCACTTACATGTGGTACACACATTTAATGTTTGTATTTGACCCACTTCATTTAAAGATAAACATTAATGTTATACTGTTAGAACAATATCTTTAATAATCTGCAATTTTTCCCTCCCCTGAATGCAAAAACTATTAGTCCTAGATAAAAAATTAATAGTATTTTTTGTAGGAAATTTAATATTATTTAATTTTGTACTGAGAAACATTTTTGTTAGAAGCTGAAGTTTTCAAGTTATTCAAGAAAGACATTAGTGAGCTTTTAGTACGTAGTTCATAACACTCTTGCCTAGCACTGTGTACAAATTTGAGACTACATGGTTTTTCCTCCCTAATCGAGCATTTTTGGTCTTTGTTGACAGGGCTATAAATATGTACCAACATAGTGAAAAATTAAAGATAAATACCCATCCTATCACTCACATGACAACACCGTAGGGAAGAAGTTCCCTGCAAACAGTAATCATATGAATAAACATTTTTGCCAGTGCTGCTGTAACTTTCCCTACATTAAAGGTAAATGTTTACCTTTTTATATATTTGTTAATTACTATAACGTCTGTAAAATTTAATTGTATGTCAGTAAAGCTTCTAAGTATGTAATGTTAGATGCTTTGGTGCACATGAAAGGAAATTTGAATATATTATTATTATTTCTTTCTTTTCTCAGACGTTATGTCTGGTCAAAAATGGAAAGTGACGCGGACCTTGATCAAGTGTGACTTCCTTTTAACTGTACGGTATATGTTATATTGCATTTAGGAACTTTCGGGTAATTGAACAAGTGTCAATAATTACAGATTTGTGATCGTGTAAGTGTATTGAGTGCTTCTAGGTCTGTGTTACTCCATTTCACTACTCCAAATGAGTAGGTCAATATTGGTATGGCATAAGTATTTATAGCTTTTGTCTTGTTTCTTGCTGTCAATTCTGTTTTCAGTATTTTTGTTAGTCTTTGTCTATATTTTTCTTTTAGTTATTCTTTAATATTTGTATTATCTATTCCTATTTTTTGTCTGTATCCTAGATATTTATAGGCATCTGTTTTTTCCATTGCTTCTATGCAGTCGCTGTGGTTATCCAATATGTAATCTTCTCGTTTAGTGTGTTTACCCTAGACTATGCTATTTTTCTTACATTTGTCTGTTCCAAAAGCCATATTTATATCATAGCTGAATACTTCTGTTATCTTTAGTAATTGGTTGAGTTGTTGATTTGTTGCTGCCAGTAGTTTTAGATCATCCATATATAGCAAATGTGTGATTTTGTGTGGGTATGTTCCAGTAATATTGTATCCACAATTTGTATGATTTAGCATGTTGGATAGTGGGTTCAGAACAAGGCAGAACCAGAAAGGACTTAATGAGTCTCCTTGGTATATTCCACGCTTAATCTGTATTGGCTGTGATGTGATGATATTTGAATTTATTTGGATATTAAGTGTGGTTTTCCAATTTTTCATTACTATGTTTCGGAACTGTATCAATTTAGGATCTACTTTGTATATTTCCAATATTTGTAGTAACTATGAGTGGGGTACACTATCAAAAGCTTTTTGGTAATCAATGTATGCGTAGTGTAGTGACCTTTGTTTAGTTTTAGCTTGATATGTCACCTCTGCATCTACTATCAGTTGCTCTTTACATCCTCGTGCTCCTTTGCAACAGCCTTTTTGTTCTTCATTTATAATTTTGTTCTGTGTTGTATGTGTCAATAATTTCTGTGTAATGACTGAAGTTAATATTTTGTATATTGTTGATAGGCACGTTATGGGGCGATATTTAGCTGGGTTTGCTGTGTCTGCTTGATCTTTAGGTTTCAGATAAGTTATTCCATGTGTAAGAAGAGCAGTTGAACGGAATGGACAGTGTCTTGAAAGGAGGATATAAGATGAACATCAACAAAAGCAAAACGAGGATAATGGAATGTAGTAAGGTGAAATGTTAAAATTTATTTATAGCTCTTTTTATGAATCTGTGAAATTTAAATAATAAACTAGGATCAAATTAAATCGGGAGATGCTGAGGGAATTAGATTAGGAAATGAGACACTTAAAGTAGTAAAGGAGTTTTGCTATTTAGGGAGTAAAATAACTGATGATGGTCGAAGTACAGAGGATATAAAATGTAGACTGGCAATGGCAAGGAAAGCGCTTCTGAAGAAGAGAAATTTGTTAACATCGAGTATAGATTTAAGTGTCAGGAAGTCGTTTCTGAAAGTATTTGTATGGAGTGTAGCCATATATGGAAATGAAACATGGACGATAACCAGTTTGGACAAGAAGAGAATAGAAGCTTTTAAAATGTGGTGCTACAGAAGAATGCTGAAGATAAGGTGGGTAGATCACGTAACTAATGAGGAGGTATTGAATAGGATTGGGGAGACGAGAAGTTTGTGGCACAACTTGACTAGAAGAAGGGATCGGTTGGTAGGACATGTTTTGAGGCATCAAAGGATCACAAATTTAGCATTGGAGGGCAGCGTGGAGGGTAAAAATCGTAGAGGGAGACCAAGAGATCAATACACTAAGCAGATTCAGAAGGATGTAGGTTGCAGTAGGTACTGGGAGATGATGAAGCTTGCACAGGATAGAGTAGCATGGAGAGCTGCATCAAACCAGTCTCAGGACTGAAGACCACAACAACAACAACAACAACAACAACAACAACAAGTGTATCAGGGAATGTGTATGGGTCTGCAATGTAACTGTTAATAATTTAGTTAGATGTGAATGTGTTGAGGTGAACTTCTTTAGCCAGAAATTTGCTATTTTATCTTTTCCAGGGGCTTTCCAATTGTAAGTAGAATTAATTGCTTGGGTGACTTCATGTTTCAAAACTTTTACTTCAGGCATTTGTGGTATCAACTTGTATGTGCCTGTTTCTGCTTGTATCCACCGTGCATGCCTGTTATGTGGTACCGGGTTTGACCATATGTTGCTCCAGAAGTGTTCCTTTTCTGTTATGTTTGGTGGATTGTCTATTTTAATGTGTGTGTTATCTATTGTCTGGTAAAATTTCTTTTGGTTTGTGTTGAATGTTTGGTTTTATTTCCTTCTATTTTCACTTTTTTTGTATCTCCTAAGTCGCTTGGCCAATGCTTGTAATTTCTGCTTCTTCTCATCTAATTGCTCTATCACTTCTTGTTGTGAGATTTTACCTAACCTTTTTCGTTTTTTTTTTTTTTTTCTGACATTTCATTTCTTATAAATTGTGTTGGCTGTCCGATGTCTTTTCTCAGTTTTTCTATTCTGATCTGTAGCCTGTGTTGCCATGCTGGTTTTGTGGGTTTCTTCTGTGTGTTGGTTGGTTCTGATCTCTGCCTAGTGTGTATATTTAGTGTAGTGAGTGCTCCTATATAAACCAGTAGTTGTAAGTCTTCCATAGTTGTGTTTTCATTTATTTTGTTGTGTATGATTGTGTTGATAGTTTTTATTGTTGTTTCGACTTGTGGGTTATTTGGCGGTCTATGCAAGAATGGTCTAATGTCTGTATTTGTGTCTTTGTATTCTATATATGTCAGCTGAAATTTTTCTTCTATATCTAACATGTGTGTCACTTTGTGTTCTATTTGTACTTGTTCTGGTGGCTGTCTTAAGATTTCGTTTTCCTCTGATTGTTTAATTGATGCGTGTTGTTCTTTGTTTGTTTGCTCTGGGATGTTTGAGTCCATTACTGTATTTTCTTCTTCTTCTGATTGCACATTATTTTGTTCCAGTATTTGTTGTACTTGTCGTTTGATGTTTTCTGATTCTGACTGAGGTATCCTGTTATTTTTTATTATTACACGTATCTGATCAGCTAGTCATTGTTCTGTTAAAAATTTTAATTCTGGGTATCTGGTAATAAATGTTGTGTATACTTGTGATCTGTATCCAGTTGTGTTGGTTCCTAGGTTTGTTGCTTGGTAATAACAGAACATGAGGTGTCGATTAACTTCATCTGACCATCTCATCCTCTGTCTTTGTTTTCCTTCTAGGGTGGTTGCAGGAAGCATATCCTGTAAAACACCTCTATTTGGATTTAAATCAGTTTCCAGTTGGCTAGCAGTGTTGTTACCATTGTGGGCGGGCATAGGGTTCAAGCGTCGTCCCCGACCATGACGGCGCTTGTCCGAGGCTTTTTTAGTTCTGTCCTGAACCAACTCATCACACTAAAAGGGGGGTTAGCCCTATTAGTGGTTTGTTCTTTTCGTCGCCTTTTACGACTGGCAGAAGATACCGGAGGCCTATTCTTTTCCCGGGCCTCCACGGGATTTATTATTATTATTATTATTATTATTATTATTATTTCTTTCTTGTCTCAGACGTTATGTCTGGTTAAAAATGGAAGGTGACGCGGACCTTGATCAAGCGCGACTTCCTTTTAACTGTACGGTATATGTTACATTGGATTTAGGAACTTTCGGGTAATTTAACAAGTGTCAATAATTACAGATTTCTGTAGTTGTATATATAAGTTTGGATGTAGCTGTATTGCACTGATGTACTGGTGGATATTGTGTGGTACGACTCCTGTAGTTGATAGTATAATTGGTATAATGTCAACTTTATCCTGATGCCACATGTCCTTGACTTCCTCAGCCAGTTGGATGTATTTTTCAATTTCTTCTCCTGTTTTCTTTTGTATATTTGTTGTATTGGGTATGGATATTTCGATTAGTTGTGTTAATTTCTTCTTTGTATTGGTGAGTATGATGTCAGGTTTGTCATGTGGTGTTGTTTTATCTGTTATAATGGTTCTGTTCCAGTATAATTTGTATTCATCGTTCTCCAGTACATTTTGTGGTGCATACTTGTATGTGGGAACATGTTGTTTTATAAGTTTATGTTGTAAGGCAAGCTGTTCATGTATTATTTTTGCTACATTGTCATGTCTTCTGGGGTATTCTGTATTTGCTAGTATTGTACATCCACTTGTGATGTGATCTACTGTTTCTATTTGTTGTTTGCAAAGTCTGCATTTATCTGTTGTGGTATTGGGATCTTTAATAATATGCTTGCTGTAATATCTGGTGTTTATTGTTTGATCCTGTATTGCAATCATGAATCCTTCCGTCTCACTGTATATACTGCCTTTTCTTAGCCATGTGTTGGATGCGTCTTGATCGATGTGTGTGGCTGTGTTAGATGATACGGGTGCTTGCCATGTAGTGTTTTCTTTTTCCAATTTACTTTCTTCGTATCTGTTGATGTTATGTGATCTAAAGGGTTGTAGAAGTGGTTATGAAATTGCAGTGGTGTAGCCGATGTATTTATATGAGTGATTGCTTTGTGTATTTTGCTAGTTTCTGCTCGTTCTATAAAGAATTTTCTTAAATTGTCTACCTGTCCATAATGTAGGTTTTTTATGTCGATGAATCCCCTTCCTCCTTCCTTTCTGCTTAATGTGAATCTTTCACTTGCTGAATGTATGTGATGTATTCTATATTTGTGGCATTGTGATCGAGTAAGTGTATTGAGTGCTTCTAGATCTGTGTTACTCCATTTCACTACTCCAAATGAGTAGGTCAATATTGGTATAGCATAAGTATTTATAGCTTTTGTCTTGTTTCTTGCTGTCAATTCTGTTTTCAGTATTTTTGTTAGTCTTTGTCTATATTTTTCTTTTAGTTATTCTTTAATATTTGTATTATCTATTCCTATTTTTTGTCTGTATCCTAGATATTTATAGGCATCTGTTTTTTCCATTGCTTCTATGCAGTCGCTGTGGTTATCCAATATGTAATCTTCTTGTTTAGTGTGTTTTCCCATGACTATGCTATTTTTCTTACATTTGTCTGTTCCAAAAGCCATATTTATATCATTGCTGAATACTTCTGTTATCTTTAGTAATTGGTTGAGTTGTTGATTTGTTGCTGCCAGTAGTTTTAGATCATCCATATATAGCAAATGTGTGATTTTGTGTGGGTATGTTCCAGTGATATTGTATCCATAATTTGTATTATTTAGCATGTTGGATAGTGGGTTCAGAACAAGGCAGAACCAGAAAAGACTTAATGAATCTCCTTGGTTTATTCCACGCTTTATCTGTATTGGCTGTGATGTGATATTACTTGAATTTGTTTGGATATTAAGTGTGGTTTTCCAATTTTTCATTACTATGTTTAGGAACTGTATCAATTTAGGATCTACTTTGTATATTTCCAATATTTGTAGTAACCATGAGTGGGGTACACTATCAAAAGCTTTTTGGTAATCAATGTATGCGTAGTGTAGCGACCTTTGTTTAGTTTTAGCTTGATATGTCACCTCTGCATCTATTATCAGTTGCTCTTTACATCCTCGTGCTCCTTCGCAACAGCCTTTTTGTTCTTCATTTATAATTTTGTTCTGTGTTGTATGTGTCATTAATTTCTGTGTAATGACTGAAGTTAATATTTTGTATATTGTTGGTAGGCATGTGATGGGGCGATATTTAGCTGGGTTTGCTGTGTCTGCTTGATCTTTAGGTTTCACATAAGTTATTCCTTGTGTAAGTGTATCAGGGAATGTGTATGGGTCTGCAATGTAACTGTTAAATAATTTAGTTAGATGTGAATGTGTTGAGGTGAATTTCTTTAGCCAGAAATTTGATATTTTATCTTTTCCAGGGGCTTTCGAATTGTGAGTAGAACTAATTGCTTGGGTGACTTCATGTTGCAAAATTATCACTTCAGGCATTTGTGGTATCATCTTGTACGTATCTGTTTCTGCTTGTATCCACCGTGCATGACTGTTATGTTGTACTGGGTTTGACCATATGTTGCTCCAGAAGTGTTCCATGTCTGTTATGTTTGGTGGATTGTCTATTTTAATGTGTGTGTTATCTATTGTCTGGTAAATTTTCTTTTGGTTTGCGTTGAATGTTTGGTTTTGTTTCCTTCTATTTTCACTTTTTTTTGTATCTCCTAAGTCGCTTGGCCAATGCTTGTAATTTCTGCTTCTCATCTAATTGCTCTATCGCTTCTTGTTGAGAGATTTTACCTAACGTTTTTCGTTTTTTTTTTTCTGACATTTCATTTCTTATAAATTGTGTTAGCTGTCCGATGTCCTTTCTCAGTTTTTCTATTCTGATCTGTAGCCTGTGTTGCCATGCTGGTTTTGTGGGTTTCTTCTGTGTGTTGGTTGGTTCTGATCTCTGCCTAGTGTGTATATTTAGTGTAGTGAGTGCTCCTATATAAACCAGTAGTTGTAAGTCTTCCATAGTTGTATATTCATTTATTTTGTTGTGTATGATTGTGTTGATAGTTTTTATTGTTGTTTCGACTTGTGGGTTACTTGGCAGTCTATGCAAGAATGGTCTAATGTCTGTATTTGTGTCTTTGTATTCTATATATGTCAGCTGAAATTTTTCTTCTATATCTAACATGTGTGTCACTTCGTGTTCTATTTGTGCTTATTCTGGTGGCTGTCTTAAGATTTCGTTTTCCTCTGATTGTTTAATTGATGCGTGTTGTTCTTTGTTTGTTTGCTCTGGGATGTTTGAGTCCATTACTGTATTTTCTTCTTCTTCTGATTGCACATTATTTTGTTCCAGTATTTGTTGTACTTGTTGTTTGATGTTTTCTAATTCTGACTGGGGTATCCTGTTATTTTTGATTATTATTTCTTTCTTGTCTCAGACGTTATGTCTGGTTAAAAATGGAAGGTGACGCGGACCTTGATCAAGCGTGACTTCCTTTTAACTGTACAGTATAAGTTACATTGCATTTAGGAACTTTCGGGTAATTTAACAAGTGTCAATAATTACAGATTTCTGTAGTGGTATATATAAGTTTGGATGTAGCTGTATTGCATTGATGTATTGGTGGATGATTATTATTATTATTATTATTATTATTATTTACATGAAAAAGAACATTATATAATCAATGGAAGATTTACATTAATAGAACAACACAATATATGATACCTCCTTATCCTTCATTCTGATAAACACATGTCAAATGTCAGTGCTATGTTCTTCACTCAAATTGGAGAGAAGGTCTTCCCTTTTCATTTACAGCCTGTTGTACTGCCACAAGGTGTCAGAAGAAATATTTCTGAAACTTGCAGGGAATTAAAAAAGAATCATATTCTTCCCTTAAATTTTAGGTTCACCTAAAGTTTGATGAGTGCTATGTACGGATGTAATTAGCATCACATGTAATTTTCTAAACCTGCCTCCGTAACCGAGGGTACCAATGGTTTCTTCTGTGGTGGTGCTCGACTTGGAAGTTTGTATGTTTGAATCTTGGTGGTGGATAAAATTTTCGCTGCCAGAAGATAGCCAGCAAGGAAAAGGAAGATGGTGATGTTAAGCTCCTGATCACCAGTGTTTGTGCCAATGTCCTGGATTAAATTCCAGATCTATCCACAGTGTCTCATGAAGTGCGAGCATATGACATTGCTGTTGATGATCCATCCATTGGACAGGGATGTTAATTTCACCCTCTCCCTTCCTTTCACCCATGAGAGATCAGTGGAAGGCAATGGCAAACCACCTCTCCTGAACATTGCCATGAGTGGTGGTGCATCTGCCTCCCTATGCTCGTATACTGAGTGTGGGACTTCAAAAACAAAATTTCTTAACACTCTTAAGTATATTTAATACCCAACTGTAGCTGCCAAGGACTGAAATATTTTCTTTACCTTTCAACCTCTTCTTCCTCTTCCTCTTCCTCTATTATCTCTTTCTCTACTTTTCTAGTCAAGCTTTGATATGAAACTGGTGAAACCACTTACCTTACAATAATTATGAAAAACAAATACAATTGTTATAAATCTTATGGACAGATATATTATATTGGTTTGAAACATATTCAATTTACAAACACACAATAATATACATAAACTTTTTAGAATTTGTTCCCAGACAATTCTTTTACTATAAGAAGCTTGCACTGAGTGCAAGCAAATACTTAATATGTAATGATAAATGCAATAACTAATTTTTTTCAGTCTAAGCTCTTACCTTTATGGGAATACTGAGCTGAAATGGAATTGCAGTCTTTCATTTGGTGGAATACATAAGGGCCTTCAGGTTATATATCTACTTCCTAGGTTAAGGTGCAGGTGTACTCGGCCACAGCACCTAAAACAAGAATATGTAGTACTGAAACACAGGACAGCTAAAATAATAGCTGATATAGTACAGCAAAAACATATCTAACTTGGCATTTTCCTTCCATAACAGTTATGTACCAACTGCAACACAAAGGCATTATGTTATTTCTAGATTATTCATTGATACTGCTTTCTAACCTGTTTATAATATCTTTTCTACCAACAGACTTATAACCCACAGGTTAGCATTTAAAAATAATTTTAGCTAATAGTTGAGCATATTATGGGGGTAAATCAAATATAAATAGGATTTTATTTAAAAATATACTGTAAAATAAAAGGCAAATATAATTTATTTTTCTGCAGAGTTTCCTCCATTAGAAATACATTTTATCCAGTGAGAAGGTAGGATGTTTTATACCAGCATCGCAGACTGAAGTTGGCTGTGTCAGGCTCCAACTGTGCATGAACTGCTCCACGCCTTCGTATCTTCAAATTGTTGGCCTCCTACAGTTTCTCTAAGGGAATCAATCAAATGAAAGTTGCAGGGCGATAGACATGGGCTTAGGGAGGATGATCAATTTCAGTGGAGAGCATTTCTTCACGTTTTGAGATCATTAGAGTTGCAGCATGGTGCCTTGCATTGTCATGGGGAAGGACGGTCTCTCTAATCAGTTGGTCTTGTCTTTTGCAATGATATGCAGCCCTCACCTGGTTCAATAGCTCACAGTGGTAAGCAGCACTGATAGTGCATTGCTCATGTACAACAATCAAAATGCCTCACTGGTCAAAGAAAATAGTTGAAAGAACCTTGCTATTTGACAGCCAGGTCTTGGTTTTCACTAGGGCTGTCTCCCCTTTCCTTTGCCACACCACACTGGCTTGTTATAACTCAAGAGTGTAGTGGTGGACCCACATTTCATCACAGGTGATGAACCAACTAAAAGATGGATCACCTTCTTTCACAATCACTACTGAAAGCCTCCGTCAGACCTCCAAAAATCTCAATTTCTGTTCTGTGGTCGAATAGAGTGGGACATATCTGACATACACTTTATGGAACTTTAGGTCGTTTCTGATCATTGCTTGACAGTTCCCATAACGTATTCCGACCTGTTCTGCAATTTCAGATACATTCAACTGTCAATTTTCTTTGAGGATGACTCGTACTGTGTGAATGTTTTCGTCCATAACGTCGGTCTGAGGGCAGCAAACATGTCCCTAATCTTCGACTCATTCTAATCCCTCTTGAATTCTTTATGTCACGCAAATACGAATCCTTGACAATGTTTGGTTCATGAACTGTGCAGTCAATCACTGAAAAATTTCTGTCACTTGAACTCCTTGACAAGCAAGAAATTTTATAATCATGCATTGTGTAGTGCAGGGGTGTATCTGCTGCTCTGACATCATGAACTTCACTGAGTGGAAATGTGGAATTCCTAATGGCCCCTCCCAAGAATGAGAAGTGCAGGCTCACTCCTCCCACAGTAGGCACTCAGAAACAGAAATCTCATTTTTGATTTACCCTTGTTGTATAAAATTCATATAAAAGTAGATGATAACACATTTCTAGTGAAGTACATGATAATTTTTAGTATGTTGTTCTATACTTATGATTATATTTTTTGCTTTCACATATTTTAATCATTATTTAAATCATTTGAAGTTAAGTTCACCATCTCATTTGTTATATAAAATTATGATTCTGTACAAAGTGAAACCCATGTAAACTTGTTTATGTTCAGTCAATTCAACAGCTTAAAATCCAGGAATGCAGAAGTTTGTTTATGTAATACAATTTATGTAAAAAGTACACAGAATTTTGAAATAGAAATTTCTGGAAAATACTGCCAACATAATGGCCAATTGTTTAAAATGCAAAGAGTTAAAAAACTTTTAAGCTTCAACACCATTTTAAAGACATACTAACACATAAACCAACATAATTTCAGTGTTGATATACAGGGTGTTACAAAAAGGTACAGCCAAACTTTCAGGAAACATTCCTCACATACAAATTAAGAAAAGATGTTATGTGGACATGTGTCCGGAAACGCTTAATTTCCACGTTAGAGCTCATTTTAGTTTCGTCAGTACGTACTGTACTTCCTAGATTCACCGCCAGTTGGCCCAATTGAAGGAACGTAATGTTGACTTCGGTGCCTGTGTTGACATGCGACTCATTGCTCTACAGTACTAGCATCAAGCACATCAGTATGTAGCATCAACGGGTTAGCGTTCATCACGAACGTGGTTTTGCAGTAAGTGCAATGTTTACAAATGCAGAGTTGGCAGATGCCCATTTGATGTATGGATTAGCACGGGGCAATAGACATGGTGTGGTGCGTTTGTATCGAGACAGATTTCCAGAACACAGGTGTCCTGACAGGAAGACGTTCGAAGCAATTGATCGGCGTCTTAGTGAGCACGGAATATTCCAGCTTATGACTTGCAACTGAGGAAGACCTAGAATGACGAGGACACCTGCAATGGACGAGGCAATTCTTCATGCAGTTGACGATAACTCTAATGTCAGCGTCAGAGAAGTTGCTGCTGTACAAGGTAACACTGACCACGTCACTGTATGGAGAGTGCTACGGGAGTAATGTGTCAACTACTGACTTAGAATCCGAGGTCAATGATATCCTTAAAGAAGTTCTGGGTTGGTTTAGTACTAACTCCCTTTCAATAAACCTGAAAAAAAAAAAACAATTTTATCCAGTTCCAGACAACCCACAAAAACCCAAAAGAAATAGTTATCACACAGAATGATCAGATAATAAAGCAAGTGTACTTATCAAAATTCCTAGGCGTATACGTGGACAGTAGGCTGAACTGGGAACATCACGTTCTACAAACACTAAAACGGCTGACGTCGGCAACATTTGCTTTACGAATTTTGTCACGCTTCAATGACATTACCATCTCAAAGTCAGCTTACTTTGGCTATTTTCATTCAGTCATGTGTTATGGAATCATCTTCTGGGGCAATACACCTGCCGCAAAGAAAATCCTCACAGCACAAAAAAGAGCAATAAGAATCATTTGTGGTGTACCCCCACGAACCTCATGTCGAAATCTTTTTAAACGACTTGAAATACTGACACCAACATCTCAGTACATATATTCACTGATGTGCTTCATAATAAATAACCCCACTCTGAAACGAATAGCCTACATCATGAACATAACACCAGAAGAAAAGAGGATTTCCACTGTGAGTTAAAGAACTTGACACTTATTCAGAAAGGGGTAAAGTACACTGGAACGAAAATTTTCAATTCCCTACCCAACAGCATCAAAAGTATAAGGAGTAGTACATCAGTATTTAAACGTAGCTTGAAAAATTATTTACTTGAGACCTCACTTTATTCACTAGAGGAATTCTTTCAGAGAAATAAGTAAAACCCAGATTGGAAAGATGTTTTTAAATTTTTTGACACTGTTTACTGTTAAACTAATGTAATAATGCCGTAATGTAAAAATTCCTGTTTTTCTTATTTCCATTTTTGGGTCACTTTTAAACCCAAAGTGGGAAGTTTTGATTACTGTTCAAGGTTAAAATAGATGCACTAATGCCCTAAATATGAAACTGCTATCTTCACATTTATGTTGACTAGTTTTTAAGCTAATAAGTATGACTTTTGTGCACTGTTATTAATACTATAACAATGTCTTTATTCTATGTATTTTATTATGTACATTGACACATTCCACATCTGAGTGACTTGCTCACATGTACAGATCTATGGAACAAGTATATAAATAAATAAATAAAATAAATAAATAACCAGTTGTTTCCGTACCATGTACAGCGTGTGCAGGCACTATCAGCAGCTGATTGGCCTCCACGGGTACACTTCTGCGAATGGTTCATCCAACAAGTGTTTAAAGTCACGCTGGTACGTTCTGTTGCTGTGTGTTTCCATTCCATGATTAATGTGATTTGAAGAGAAGTAATAAAATGAACTCTAACATGGAAAGTAAGCGTTTCCGGACACATGTCCACATGACATCTTTTTTTCTTTGTGTGTGAGGAATGTTTCCTGAAAGTTTGGCCATACCTTTTTGTAACACCCTGTATTTGTAAATGGTAGTACCAAAATTATTTTTTCTAAAATTTGTATATTTCTTATTGTTGGTTGGTTGGTTTGTGGGATTAAAGGGACCAGACTGCTACGGTCATCGGTCCCTTTTTCCAAGTACTAAAAACACCCACAGAGAATAAAAATGAGAAACAGAATAGAGCAAAGACAACACAGAACAAGAGAAACTGAGACAAAGACCAGACAAAACAAACTAAAATCACACAGAGTGTGACGGTGGTTGGCCGACCATAGAAATAAAAAAGGAAAAGCCAACCACTTAAAACACATTTAAAAAAATCAGTTTAAAACCGGAGGCCAAATGCCAGAATCAACACAAAACAACAAGATAAAACAGAAACACTTAGATTAAATGATAAAAACCCCCTGCCCGAATAAAACGTAAAACTAAGCCAGCCATAACAGAGTCATCAGATAAAAGGGCAGGGAGCGTGTCAGGCAGTGCGAACGACTGCCTGAGCACAGCTAAAAGCGGCCACTCCAATAAAATATGGACCACAGATAAAACGGAGCCGCAGCGACAGAGAGGTGCGTCCTCACGGCGCAATAAGTGGCCGTGCGTCAGCCACGTGTGCCCAATTCGCAGCCGGCAGAGGACAACAGACTCCTTGCGAGAGACCCGCAAGGAGGAGCGCCACACACCGGTAGCCCCCTTGATGGCCCGAAGTTTGTTGCGTGAAGGCAGGGCGCGCCATTCAGTGTCCCAAAGGTCCAGAATTTTGCGGCGTAGGAATGCTCGCAAATCTGTCTCCGGGAGGCCAACGTCCAGAGATGGTGCACTAATCGCCTCTTTCGCCAGCCGGTCTACATTTTCGTTGCCGGGGATCCCAACATGGCCTGGGGTCCACACGAAGACCGCAGAGCGGCCGCAACGCGCACGAGTATGCAGGGACTCATGGATAGCCATCACCAGACGGGAACGAGGAAAACACTGGTCGAGAGCTCGTAAACTGCTCAGGGAATCGCTACAGATAACGAAGGACTCACCTGAGCAGGAGCGGATATACTCTAGGGCACGAAAGATGGCGACCAGCTCAGCAGTGTAAACGCTGCAGCCATCCGGCAAGGAACGTTGTTTGGAATGGTCCCCTAGAGTTAGCGCATACCCGACACGACCATCAACCATCGAACCGTCGGTGTAAACAATGCCAGAGCCCTGATACGTGGCCAGGATGGAAGAAAAGCGGCGGCGGAAGGCCTCTGGAGGGACCGAGTCCTTCGAGCCCTGTGCCAAGTCGAGCCGAAGGCAAGGGCGAGGAACACACCACGGGGGTGTACGCAGAGGCGCCCGGAAAGGAGGTGGAACAGGGAAAAACCCAAGCCCGCAGAGAAGCTCTTTGACGCGGACCGCTATTGTACAACCAGAGCGGGGCCGACGTTCTGGCAGACGGACGACCGATCGCGGGAACAGGAGACGATAGTTAGGTTGCCCAGGCGAGCTTAGAACATGGGCAGCATAAGCGGCCAGCAAACGTTGGCGTCGGAACCGCAGTGGAGGGACACCTGCCTCCACTAGTAAGCTGTCCACAGGGCCGGTGTGGAAAGCACCAGTGGCAAGGCATATCCCGCTGTGGAGAATTGGGTCCAGCACCCGCAACGCAGACGGGGATGCTGAGCCATAAGCCAGGCACCCATAATCCAGGCGGGACTGGATTAACGCCTGGTAGAGCCGTAACAGGGTAGAGCGGTCGGCGCCCCAGCGGGTGTGGCTCAAACATCGCAGTGCATTGAGATGCCGCCAACACGCCTGTTTGAGCTGCCGAATATGAGGCAGCCAAGTCAACCGAGCATCAAAAACGACCCCCAAAAACCTGTGGGTCTCAACCACTGCAAGGAGTTTGTCGGCAAGATAAAGCTGCGGCTCAGGATGGACTGTCCGGCGCCGGCAGAAATGCATAACGCAGGTCTTGGCTGCCGAAAACTGAAACCCATGCGCTACAGCCCAAGACTGCGCCTTACGGATAGCGTCCTGTAGCTGACGTTCAACAGCTGCAATGCCTGTAGAGCTGTAGTAAAGGCAAAAGTCGTCAGCATACAGGGAAGCAGAGACAGAATTTCCCAAGGCCGCAGCAAGCCCGTTAATGGCTATTAAAAACAGACAGACACTTAAAACAGAACCCTGTGGCACACCGTTCTCCTGGACGTGGGAGGAACTATACGAGGCCGCGACTTGCACGCGGAAGGTACGACACGACAGAAAATTGGGGATAAAAATCGGCAGAGGACCCCGAAGACCCCATCCATGAAGCGTAGAAAGGATGTGATGATGCCATGTCGTATCTTACGCCTTCCGCATGTCGAAAAAGACAGCGACCAGGTGCTGACGGCGGGCAAAGGCAGTACGGATGGCCGACTCCAGGCTCACCAGATTGTCGGTGGCGGAGCGGCCTTGACGGAACCCACCCTGAGACGGAGCCAGAAGGCCCCGAGACTCCAGTACCCAATTCAAGCGCCGGCTCACCATCCGTTCAAGCAACTTGCAAAGAACGTTGGTGAGGCTAATGGGACGGTAGCTGTCCACCTCCAGAGGGTTCTTTCCAGGTTTCAAAACGGGGATGACAATGCCTTCCCGCCATTGCGACAGAAACTCCCCCTCGACCCAAAGACGGTTGTAAAGATCGAGAAGGCGCCGCTGGCAGTCCACTGAAAGGTGTTTCAGCATCTGACAGTGGATGCCATCTGGCCCAGGAGTGGTATCAGGGCAAGCAGCTAGGGCACTGCGAAATTCCCACTCACTAAATGGAGCATTGTAAGATTCTAGGTGGTTGGTGCGAAACGAAAGGCTCCGACGTTCCATCCGCTCTTTAATGGAGCGGAAGGCCTGGGGGTAATTCGCAGAAGCGGAACTCATAGCAAAATGCTCTGCTAGGCGATTTGCAATGACGTCGGAGTCAGTACAAACTGCTCCATTCAGTGAGAGCGCAGGGACGCTGACAGGTGGCCGATAGCCGTAGACGCGTCGAATCTTGGCCCAGACCTGCGATGGAGTGACATGGAGGCCAATGGAGGACACATACCGCTCCCAGCACTCCTTCTTGCCTTGGCGGATAAGGAGGCGGGCCCGCGCACGCAGCCGTTTGAAGGCGATAAGGTGGTCTATGGAGGGATGTCGCTTGTGACGCTGGAGCGCCCGCCGGCGATCTTTAATCGCTTCAGCGATCGCAGGCGACCACCAAGGCACAGCCTTCCGCCGAGGGGACCCAGAAGAACGGGGAATGGCAGATTCGGCGGCAGTAACGATGCCGGTGGTGACCGATTGAACCACCGCATCAATGTCATCAGTAGAGAGAGGCTCAAAAGCGGCAGTGGAGGAGAACAAGTCCCAGTCAGCCTTATTCATAGCCCATCTGCTAGGGCGCCCAGAAGAGTGGCGCTGTGGTAGTGACAAAAAGATCGGAAAGTGGTCACTACCACACAGGTCGTCATGCACACTCCATTGGACAGACGGTAAGAGGCTATGGCTACAGATTGAAAGGTCAATGGCGGAGTAGGTGCCATGCGCTACACTGAAGTGTGTGAAGGCACCATCATTTAACAGCGAGAGATCGAGCTGCGACAATAAATTCTCAATGATGGCGCCTCGACCTGTTGCCACTGACCCACCCCACAGAGGGTTATGGGCGTTGAAGTCGCCCAATAGCAAGAAAGGTGGCGGCAATTGGGCGACCAGTGTAGCCAGGACATGCTGCGAGACATCACCATCCGGTGGAATGTAAAGACTGCAGACGGTAACAGCCTGTGGCGTCCACACGCGTACAGCAACAGCCTCTAAAGGCGTCTGGAGAGGGACAGACTCCCTGTGCAGAGTGTGAAGGACATATATGCAGACGCCACCAGACACCCTTTCATAAGCTGCTCGGTTCTTATAATAACCCCGATAGCCACGGAGGGCGGGGGTTCGCATTGCTGGAAACCAAGTTTCCTGGAGAGCAATGCAGAAGAAAGGGTGAAGGCTGATAAGTTGGCGGAGCTCAGCTAGATGGTGGAAGAAACCGCTGCAGTTCCACTGGAGGATGGTATTGGCCATGGCTGGGAAAGGCGTGAGGACTGGGAAGGCAGATTACGCCGCCGGGTCACCTGCTGCCTCCGATTGAGCACCCGCACTAGTGCTATTCATGGCGCCTGAGGGACCGCCGAGATCGAGGTCCTCAGCGGACGCCAGAATCTCCACCTCGTCTTCAGACGCAGAGCTGGAAGGTGGCGGTGTGGTGGCTGCCACCGCGAGTGCCTTGGGCTTAGAGCTCTTCTTCTTTGGTTTCTCACGCTGCTCCTTGGGTTTAACTGGCTGGGAGGGCTTCACCGATTCAGTCTCTGGGACTGAGGAGGATCGTGAAGCCCTTCGACCAGCTGGTTGTGGGCACTTACGCCACTGTCTGTCGTCAGCCTTCCCGCTGGTGGAAACCTGGGAAGGGAGGGACCCAAGGGACCCCTTGCGAGCGTGAGAAGCCGAAGAAGGTGGACACTTCTCCGGCTTAGAAGCAGGGACGGACGTCCCTGAAGGGGGGGATGGTGTTGCCCCTGAGGTAGGTGGCGCAGGAGCAACCGGGTGGGTAGAGCCCCCCACTGGCAAGGGGGCAGGAGGAGTTGTACCACTCAGCGATCCGGCCGGAAATCGCGAAACTGATGGGGCGACCACAGGTGTTGTAGCAGCGGCATAGGAAGATGTCAGTCTCACTGGATGTAATCGGTCATATTTCCTTTTGGCCTCAGTATAAGTCAGTCTGTCCAGGGTCTTATATTCCATGATTTTGCGCTCTTTCTGGTATATTCTGCAGTCTGGCGAGCAAAGTGAATGGTGCTCCCCACAGTTGACGCAGATGGGAGGCGGGGCACATGGAGTATCGGGATGAGATGGGCGTCCGCAATCTCGACATGTGAGGCTGGAAGTGCAGCGGGAAGACATATGGCCGAACTTCCAGCACTTGAAGCACCGCATCGGGGGAGGGATATAGGGCTTGACGTCACATCGGTAGACCATCACCTTGACCTTTTCCGGTAACGTATCACCCTCGAAGGCCAAGATGAAGGCACCGGTAGCAACCTGACTGTCCCTCGGACCCCGATGAACGCGCCGGACGAAATGAACACCTCTACGTTCTAAGCTGGCGCGCAGCTCGTCATCAGACTGCAAAAGGAGGTCCCTATGGAAAATAACACCCTGGACCATATTCAAACTCTTATGTGGTGTAATAGTAACGTTAACATCCCCCAACTTTTCACAAGCGAGTAACCTGCGTGACTGGGCGGAGGATGCCGTTTGTATCAGTACTGACCCAGAGCGCATTTTAGACAAACCCTCCACCTCCCCAAACTTGTCCTCTAAACGCTCTTCCCACGGCCTGGCCAGGGAGGGGAACGTTTTTGGGTCGTACTTCTGAGCATTAAATTGAGCCCGAGAACGCTTAGAGACTGCTGGCGGCTGGCCGCCAGCGAGAGGTGATGTACCACGCTTCATTGCGGGTCATCCGCCCTGATGCCACCTACTCCGACCAAGGGCCCTCCCCACGGGCGCCACCCAGCCGCAGCAATAGCCACCTGGCAGGACGGCCATTGCCGGGAGTCCTGATGCCCCAAGGAGATGGGCATCTACTCCTTGGCATACGTGGGGAGTTAACGGCGCAGGCATCAGTAGAGCGATCCCTGTGTTGTCAGGGGGCTACAACCAAGAGGGTACATGGCGGCCCCACCACAACGGGCTGGCTACCGTGCTGGATCTTAGGTGCAAAACTGTCCACGGTCGTCGTCGCAGATAAAAGAAACACTGCAGAGGGCAGCGTGGTAATCGCCCAAGAGATCGAAAACGAGCGGGACACCATTGCAACGACGAGAAAGCCGGCTAAAGGTCTAGTTGCACGACGGATACAGTGCACCATGTAAGGCGCCCTTCCCCAATTGGCTCGCTCTTCGGAATAATTTAGAAAGATGGAGGTCAAACCCAAGAGGGGACCTGCACATAAGGCCGAAACAGTTGAGACTCCTTTTAGTCGCCTCTTACGACAGGCAGGAATACCGCGGGCCTATTCTAACCCCCGAACCTGCAGGGGGGATTTCTTATTGTTAAAAAGGGATATAAAGCTGACATACAAGGCTGCAAGTAACAAAAGAATCAATTTCTTTACCAATCTCCAAGACTGGTGATGTTTTACTGAAACTCGAAACTTAGTGCTTACTTCAATGTGAGATACTTTTAACAGTTTCCACAACAAAGCTCTGTCTTGATATCTGTCAGAAAATCCAAACAGATTGTGGTCAGACATAAAATACACCAGTGGCAAGACACAACCAATACCCTGAACATGCGAAACCAATGGTAATATTACTGATGACAGGAGCACTTAAGTGGAGTTACTAAATATGGTTTTCTGAAATTCCTTCAGCAAAGAAGACAAAGAAAATATTCCAGAATTTGAATCAATAGCAGCTGCCAAAATGAGTAACTGAGAAGTGGATAACCTTGGTGCAGTGAAGCAGCTTAAATCACTTAATAAAGGCAAGCCGCCTAGTCTAGACTGTAAACCAGTTAGGTTCCGGCAAGTGTACAACTCCATACATAGCAGTCTTATACAACAGCTCACTTGACGAAAGATCCATGCCTAAAGACTGAAAAGTTACACAGGTCATACTAATACACAAGAATGGAAGTATGAGCAATCCACTGAATTGCAGACCCATATCACTGGTGTCGACTTGTAGTAGGCTTTTTGGAATATATATTACATTCAAAGAAAATGATCTACTGACACATAGCACAAGTTTAGAAAGAAAAGGAACCATCCCAGCATTTATCTGAAGCGATTTAGGAAAATTATGATAAACCTAAATCTGGATGGCTGGATGTGGATTTGAGCCATTGTCCTCCTGAATGCGAATCCAGTGTACTATCCCACTCAGTAACATTGAAGGGATGGCAAGCCAAAGACTGTTAATTGGCACAACATTTAAAAGAAGTAACAGGTTTACTGAAGAGACTGTCTACACTACACTTGTCCGCCCTCTTCTGAATTGTTGCTGCAGGGTATGGCATATGTACCAGATAGTATTGACAGAGGGCACTGACAAAGTTCAAAGAAGGGTAGTTCGTTTTGTATTACCTCGAAATAGGCGAGACGGTGTCTTGGATGTGGTGCACGTGTTGGGATGGCAATCACTAGAACAAAGGCATTTTTCATTGTGGAAAGATCTTGTTATGAAATTTTAATAGTAAACTATTTCCTCCAAATGAGAATATATTTTGTGGATGCTAATCTACATAGGGAGAAGTGATCATTGTAATAAATAAGAGAAATCGAAGATCACATTTAAATTTTCATTTTTCCTGCACACTGTTTCGAGTTTGGAATGGTAGAGAAATAGTCTGAAGGTGGTTCAATGAACCCTCTATCAGTAACTCAAGAGTGAACTGCAGGGTAGTCATGTAAATGTTACAGCAGTTACTGTAAAATTGTTTGAGAAAGACTACACAGTAGTTGGCATGCACACAACACACTGCTGGCAATAGTCCTGCTGCACTGAACTGACCGGCAGGCTAACCAGCATTCTCAGTGTGCATCTGCAGGCATATAACTGCTTCGGACAATGTTGCGAGTTAGCATGCGGACTAAAATTTTTCTTTGCTCACTCACATTTAGCAAGGTGATCATGTTGTGGACCAGCCACACTCTTTACCATCATATCAGGTGCTGGGCCTGTATGGTGATGACTAACACAATCTGCTAACATTCATACTCCTTGGAGCCTCCATATTTGGATATTTTCATCATGACGCTGTACACAGAACTGGGAGTAGTCTGAAAAGATGACGTGGTGCCACCCTTGTGATCACTATTGTCACTGGATGTCCCACTACCTGCATGCATCTTTCTCTTACCACTTTAAGGGAAGCCACAACAGTCATTGTGCTGACAGTCTGTGATGTTCCAGACGTCATCGTACGGTCCCTGTGGATATGCGACTTGCTATAAACGAGCCCATTTCCTGACACAAGGTAAAGGACAGAGTTGTACAACACCACACAGCAGAGTGAACAATATGTTGTCCTTTCGGACTCGAGTCACTTCCGGTTGTTGAGGTCCTGCTCGGTATTGAGTATGACTCTGCTCAACTCGTGAATGGCATAGTTGTGAAATCCAGACCAATGGCAGCAGCAATACTATGGAAACATAAACCAGTCTGACTAGGCAGCTGTCAAATTCCAATTAGTACTGGTGGGCTTTTCTCGACATGACATGAAGGATAACACAACCATCTAACAAACAACCGATATTCAAATGGGATTTCTGAATGATAAACTCACTGCGTTTTCTTTACTTATATGCAGAATGAAGACAGCATTACTCCTGACTACTTTCTGAGGTTGTGCTGAAATGGTACTGACTTGCATATATGAGCAGATAGTAAACTCCATGCCAATTAGATGTTTGCTGCAGGTCCCTTTCATGGTATTGTAATTTTAATGGCCAACAGTGTACATCACAGACAAATGTCCATTGAAGGAAAGTCTGGGCATCAGTTACTTTAACAACTTAAACACCACAAACGGACTGAAAAGAAATTTCCATTCATGCTGTGTGTCTGGAAACACATAGTGCCACGGTAGGTGGCACTGACACATGAAAGTTCCTCTGACCACATGCACATTGTCCTCCTGTGCTGCAGGCTGCGTGATTGACTCAGCATACTGTTAGCAGCAGAACTATCCAGTATTCATGTCAGGAACAAGCCAAGATGGTGTCTGTGGACAGCCAAGCAGATGGAAACAGTTGAGAGGCAGCACGGCTGTACTAAAACAGGTATCATCACAGACACCAATCACATCACACATTTCAAGCCCTTTCTTGGAACCTGTGTGGGTGCGGACGAACGTGCAGGGCTGTGGCGGACTGTGCATACACCAGATTTGGACAACTGGGTTCTACAGGATACTGAGGCAAACCTCAGTACAAGCCCCAGCCAAGTGGCCTGCCAGCATTGTGTAAGCCAAAGTACAATTACCTGTATCCCACATTAGAACCACTACCATGTCTAACGTCTGCAGTGAGTGCAAGGACTATCAGCAGCGGATTTCCGTCTATGAGAAAGATTTTGTCAATGGTGTTTGCACCAGACCATCACAATTATGGGATTTCTGTCATCAGTCCTCCTTACCAACAAAGAAATCTTTACCAAAACTGGCATCATCAATCTGCAAAATCATCATCTGTGGGCTAAGCCATGGCATGTGGTCAGAGGAAATTTCACTCGTCAGCACCATCTACCATGGCAACAATGCATTTCTGGACACATGTCCATACGACCTTTTTTACTTCACTTTCAGTCAGGAATCTCTCTTTGCAGTTTGTTGGTCAAGTTTTTTGGCAGAAATTGAGGCAACACAGTCTCACAGGGCCACTGACATTAGCTTCCAGCCATTTAGGCCACACGAGGCCATTATTTCACCACATGATTTACTCCTCCTTGACATATTTACCATCACCTCTGTGTGGAGCAGAGTATTAAAAAACGCAAACTGTTAACTAATTTTGTATATCCAAAGAAGAGCTGGCCTACTTTTCTGAGATGGGGAGTAAAATTGTATCAAAAAGTAATACACAGAAATATTGATTGGCTTGAGCAAAGTAATTGCCGTACATATTTACTATGAATTTGCGAACAAGAAAGTATCCATCAGCTAGCCCAAATAAACTTGTTAAATGTCTAACAGGGATTGGTATCAATAATATTGTAATTCCTACACAAGTACAGCAGGAAATATCCCACCACCTGAAAGATCTACGTAAGCAAGGAAGATGGAGATGTTTTAAGTGTTATGAAGTGATTAGCCCTGAACCAGGCAGGTAATATGCCATGAGCAAAACTCCATTTTCTAAGTTCAGCTCTAATATTCTCACCATAAATGAAACATGAAAAACCAATCAAGTATCCGACCTCTGATAAATTACACAGTTCGGATTGCATCTTCGAGGTGCACAGATTTGTGGTATGATTAAGAAGATGCGATAATATTTCCAAAAAAATTTTACCTGAAACTTTATTTTCTTTTTGACAACATTATGAAAATGACAGATTGATACTCACTGTACAGAGGAGATGTTGAGTCACAGACAGAAACAACAAAAAGACTGCCAAATAAGAAAGCTTTTGGCCAAAATGTCTTCTTCTGAATAAGAAAATGTACACACACACACACACACACACACACACACACACACACACACACACACACACACACAAAAGCATGACCAATGTCTATGGCTGCCGGAGCCAGACTGTGAGCAACAGTACATGGCGGGAGAAGTGTCTGGTAGGTGAGGCGGAAGGATACCAGGGTTGCAAGATTGTAAAATGCTACTTGCAGGAGCATGCAGGGACATGGATAGGGCAGCTAGGTGCAGTCAGAAGGTTAAACAGGACGGAGAGAGTTGAAAATAAGAGAAGTAGAGGGGGGAAGAAAAGAGAGAAGCAGAGGAGAGGGGGGGAGAGGGGGGGGAGGGAGAGAGAGAGAGAGAGAGAGAGAGAGAGAGAGAGAGAGAGAGAGACTAGTGGGTGCAATGGTGGAATACAAGGTTGTATAGTATTGGAGTAGGAGCAGGGAAGAGGATAGGTGGGTGAGGGATAGGGACTAATGAAGGTTGAGGCCGGGGGGATCACGGGAACGTAGGATACCACAGGGATTTCACATCTGTGCAACTCAGAACAGCTGATGTTGGTAGGAAAGATTCAGACAGCACAGGCTGTGAAACGGTCATTGAAATGAAGAATTCTGTGTTGGGTAACATGCTCAGCAACTGAGTAGCCCACCTGTTTCTTGGCCACAGTTTGTCGGTGACTGGACAGCTTGTTCAGCTTGTTGGTTGTCACGCCCATGTAGAACAAAGCTCAGTGGTTACAGCTTAGTTTGTAGATTTCACAAATAGTTTCCCAGATAACCCTCTTTTGATGGGTAGGTGATGCCTGTGACTGGACTGGAGTAGGTGACGATTGGAGGATACGTAGCACAGGTCTTGCTTTTAGGTCTACTACAGGATATGAGCCATGAGGCAAGGGTGTTGGAAGCAGAGGTTGTGTAGGGATAAACAAGGATATTGTATAAGTTCAGTGGGCAGCAGAATACTGTGGTGAAAGGGGGGAGAGGGACTACTAGTAGGTAGGACATTCCTAATTTCAAGTCAGGGAGAGAGATAGTCAAAACACGGGAGGAGAATGTGATTCAGTTGCTCTAGTCCTGGATGGTACTGAGTCATGTGGGGAATGCTTGCCATGGTCGGAAAGGAGATTGTGAGGACTGGAGAGATAAGGCACTGGAGGTCTGTTTCTGTACAAAGTTGGGAGGATAATTACAGTCTGCGGAGGCCCGAGTTAAACCCTCGGTATATTTAAAAAAGGACAGCTTGTTATTACAGATGTGTCAGCCAAGAGTGGCTAGGCTGTACGGAAGGGACTTCTCGGTACGGAACGTGTGGCAGCTGTCGAAGTGGAGGTATTGCTGGTGGGTGGTAGGTCTGATATGGACGGAGGTACTGATGCGGCCATCTTTGAGGTTGAGGAAAGTGGCTTGTTGAATTGAAGAGAACCAGGTGAAGCAAATGAGGGAGAAATTGTTGAGGCTCTTGAGGAATGTGAATAGGGTGTCCTCACCCTCAGTCCAGATCACGAGGATGTCATCAGTGAATCTCAACAAGGTGAGGGGTTTGGGATTCTGGGTGGTTAGGACGGATTGCTCAAGATGGCTCACGAATCAGTGAGCATAGGATGGTGCCACGCAGGGCACACTGTCGTACCCCGTATTTGTTTGCAGGTGATTCCTTCAAAGGAGAAGTAATTATGGGTGAGCACATGGAGTAAGTTTGGAATCCGTCACGTATTGGGAAAGGTCGTGTTCAATAGCGAAAAGGCCATGGGCATTAGTGATGGTTAGCATAAAGGGAGGTGTCAACAACAGTGATGAGTATGGCACCATGTGGTAAAGGAACAGTAACTGTGGTGAGTCGGTGCACGAAATAGTTAGCAGCTTTTATATAGGAAGGTAGGCTGCAGGTAATAGGCTGAAAGGGTTCCATCCAGGATTTTCCACTGTTTTGTTTAGTTTTTGTTTCTAAAACTTGTGTATAATCTCATTTGAAACCACTGTCAAAAATAAAATTATTTATCAACAGTAAATAACATTCCTGAAATTTGATGATAAACTGCAATGAGCCACAGACCATTTGGTGTCACATTGGACTCTCAGTCCAACTGGCCAAGCATAATTTTTGGCACACTGACACCATATAGCCTAATATGTGGAAAGTGTTGGTGCTTCACTGCAGACTCACAAGGCCTGGATGGCATTAAGCCCCCTGCACCCAATTAGTTTCAGATGGCACTCAAGTCAACTACATGCTTCCATACACCACAGAATTGCAGTTTATAAAAACTTCTGTGGCTGCCTGAGTGGACAACCTCATCCTGTGCTGAACATTTTTGAAGTCTTTCAGCACTGCTTCCTTCTGTCGCTCAAAGATTTGTCAGCACTTAGAAGAATATTATTGTAGGTGTAAGAATTAGTTTCTGACTTTGGGGTTGTCCACAAAATAACAGCTGTTAGAATTCTGCCAGGGATTCAAAGATTGCTTTTCCTTTCAACAGTTTCTGATGCCATTTTGGCAATGCATTCCTATAGGCTTGTGTTACACCAGTAGCTCGTGTTCCTTCTCAGCTACAAGTCAATGACAGCTACTGAACTTCATGTATTCCTCACTCTACAAAATAAAGAAATAATCTTAATTAAGTGGATACTTTTAGATCACACATTGTTGGTTATTTTCTGTTTGTGTGCAGATTATGTCATTTTGTTTTGCATGAGGGATGAACTCCATCATTGGTAGTTTTCCTTTATGGTATTATTGGAGACAAAAGAATTCTATTACTTACTATGGTGAACAAAATGTACTGATTGTCCGTGACACTCTTCATTTCGAATCACATTAAAAACACTTTAACTGCACTGTTATTTTGTGGTGCAACTTATTTGGTAGCTTCATGAATGATTTTTTTGCAATACTGAGTGCTTGAATACAGGAGGATGACAGATTGCCTGTCTGTAATAAATACACTATGCAAACAGTACATCTATGGAAAAGCTCTTGTCCTGTTAGGAGATTCAGCAATGCTTTTCTTCAATTTCCAATAACTTATTGTATATCATAAATGGACGATATAGTTCTATGTCGTGCAATTAGTAGTACTTCATAACTTAAATGTAATTCCTGATATCAGGCATACATAAACCAAAATGTTTGTCTTTTTCTGTGTGTTTTCTGGCACAACAATTTTACAAAATTTCAAATAACTACTTTCTCCTGTAAATGCTGAAATATTTTGTCTTCCACTTACACATGGAAGACCAACCATCATGATAATATAAACAAAACAAAAGTTTGCACAGAACGATTTAGGTGTACATTTCTCCAACACATTACTAGATAATGGAATGATAGAGATAAAGTTTTAAAGTGTTGTTTTGCAACCTCTGCCTAAAATTTGGTACCTGCCTGGAGAGATTTACAGAAATAATATAAAACCTAAATCTGGATGGCTGAATGTGGGTCCAGCGTGCTAACCACTGTGCCACCTCACTTGGTGCTCTGCTGAGGCCACATATTTTGCCACCCATGATAAGCAAAGTTTGGCTGCACTGTTGCAACCTGTGACCTCTCCCCACAGCTCTGAGCCTCGAGTTTCGCACTGCCACTGTATTTTGTGGGTTCATCATAACCTGCAGTCACAAATCTGCTGTGGTGTCCAAGAATCCTGGGTTCACCACTGAGGTGCCTTCTTATTTCGTCATAAGTGAAACTCTGGTCTCCATCCTTGGTGGAAAAATATGTACCACGTGCTTGCAGATGGAGGGTGGAGGCAAAGCGAGTGGTAGTGATCCACTCGCACCTTTGAGGAACCAGATAGAAGTCCTTACTTTAAAAATGTCAAACTCCCACAGCAGATTCAAATGATACACTGAAACCAAAAGATTATCAGCTCAAACAGTGGACTCAAATTTTCAGGCAACGCTAGACGATTATGTCGGGCTTGTTGACAGTACTCCTTGTGCACCACCACCTAGTGTAGTAAGAAGTTTTCATGTGGTCACTGTTATTTTCTCTTTTTCAGGAAAAGCTTCAGAAAACAATCTACATTTCTGCAGAACAGGTGTGATGTCAATTGTATAGGTTCATGTCCCAATGAGTTTTCACTTAAACACTACACATCTGAAGTTGCAAAAGAGGCACTTGAACATATGTAGAATTAGTGGACACACTGAGAAATGCTGACAGGTTTGAGATGCTGGCTATGAGGTTAGCAGAGCAGAACTGAGACACGAAGAGCATGAGTTTTGTTTAGGCACAAGCTGTAAAACTTTTGATAGCAGGCCTGCTAATATTTTGAAGCTGTTGCTGACTGTATCCACACAATTTCCTATCGCTTGTAAACCCTAAGAGCAAACCAATTCAGGAACGATGTCCCGCTCAAAGCGGCAGAGGCAATGTTTTACTAGGAGCATAAGTCCGGAGACTGGGGGCAATGTAAATGTGGTGTGACCCTCTCCTGTACATCAGGTGGTGTGTTTAGCACTACTGCAAGAAGAAGTGAATCATTTTGTTTCACTTTCTTTTTCTCAAGGCAGTGATTCTCCACATGTTGGCAACTGAGATGATTTTCAGACATAAAAAGCAGTCAGATCATACTGCCAATTGCGTGTCCTGCTCCTTGTTGCACCTAGTGTCAAAAGATAAATTGGTTAAATACTGATTGCTGCTGATCACAGGGGAGATCAGATTGAGGCCAAGGAGTATTTCAGAGGTTTACAGGCAATGGGAGATCTGGTCAGGAAAATGATTTTGGGGCCAATGCTGTTACTGCATCGAGCTCCTGCCATCAGCCTTAATTCCTGTGGAACAACCACAAGCTAAAGCAGGTATCTTCTGAGGCAAACATCTTTTGCGCTGATTATAATTGTACTCTAGGAAAATGCACTGTTCTGGTGGGGGAAAAAAAGTAGGGTTCCACTTTTAACAGTTGTGCGAGACTGGTGGAAAGTACTAAAGATGTTTTGATCTTTTCTATTTATTATGTAAGATCGTAAACTCTAAACTCTTCCAAATACAGTGCTTCTAAAATGAACTTAAAATAGAGTGTCACTTGGTCAAATTTATTTTTTACCTGAGAGAGAGATAGAGAGAAAAAAGAAAAGAAAGAGTGAATTTGCTGATCACTTCAATGAACACTTACAGTGCTTCAGCTCAATTGTCTCTAGTCACTCAAGTCACTTTTCCATCCCTATTTCAGTTCATTTGTATCCATAGCCATAACGTCCCAGCACGTTACAATTTTAACACTATTTAACCTGGTATGCAGCTCACTGTTGATGGGATAGTCTCCAAGTAGCTTGGCAGTCAACAGTTTGTTTACCTGGGGAGCTCTTATAGTCTCAAACAATATAGTACTTCTGTGCAGACTACTGATAGATTTGAGTTGCCCTGCCAAGTTCCGCCAGAGCTTTATAGATATAGAAGATTTTTTTCAAAAAAACTGTCTACACATTTCATCACAACAAATCATGATCTACCATAGGGTGGGGTCCATTATTGTTAATACTTTCGCTTACATTCAGATATGACCCAGGTGTATTAGCCACATGAAGCCTCTTAAGAGTTTGGGTGTTAATACTGACCAACAAACAACCTGAATTGCTGGTAGTAGAAAACCCATATCTAAGCTTCATGGAGTTCCCACAAGCAGTAGGGAAGGCAGCCCACTGAGGGAGACCCCGCTTGCATGGGTAAGCTGTATATAATCGAGGTGTGTCAGGTTCCCCAGTGGTCTGCTGCTAGTGAATTTTCCTCCCCAAAAGCCAAGCATCTCATCAGCACGCAGCACACATTGAAACTGAGGATTTTTTTAATAGAGATTTCTACCATCCTCACGATCTGGGCAGTTAAGCCACGATCCCCATATGCTGTGACACACAACGTTCCACCATCACATCGCACAGTAGTCACTGAAGCTAGCCCAGAGCTTACAGTGACAGAGGACTGGCGGCACTTACCAGCCCCCAGCTCAGGAACCCTGGGATCACCAAGCCCATACCCAGCAAATAAATGCTGAGCCCCTGAGGTTTGTACCAAAAAGCAGCCCAAGAAATATTGACTGACTGGAGCACAATAAATGTAGTATCTTTTTACAATGCACTCTGAAATAAAAATATATTGATAACTCAGTTCACAGACAACATTGCTGAACAGCTAACAAATGTCCATATCAGTGATCTCGATATTCCTACAAAAGCACAGAAGGAAATATTCTTCTCTCTGGAAGATGTAGGTAGACAGAGAAACAGAGATTCTGTGATTAACAAGTGAATCGGGAAGGCAATATCTCGTGAGGCAAACTCCACAGTCAGAGTTCAAATGCACATTCTGTGATAAATTACATTGTTTGGACTGCTTCAAAGTCAAAAACCAGGTGATCAAGAAAATAATATGATTCCATTTTTTTAAATTTTAGTTTAAGTTTTGTGTTAAATATGATCTCAAAAAGTGATAAAAATAAAGTGCTTTGCAAATAGTAAATAAAGGCTTTGGAATTTGTTGCACAATTGGGATGAGCTACAGGCACCATCAACCACATCAGATCCAACAGTGCAACAAAGAAAGTACAATTCTATGGTGTACTCGCCTTCTAAATTAAATTTAATATGGCTGGAAATGAAAAATGAGTTGCCAGTGCAACACCATGATGCCTAAGTTTTGAAAAATTAACATGAATTCATTGTGGACATGTAGGGCCGAGTAGTTATTAACCACACCACCCCCCTCTTGGTTTCATCTGTCACTAAACACGATATACACACAGCATGATGCCTAAGTTTTGAAAAATTAACATGAATTCATTGTGGACATGTAGGGCCGAGTAGTTATTAACCACACCACCCCCCTCTTCGTTTCATCTGTCACTAAACACGATATACACGAAGCATATGTAAAACACTATAAAATTCATTCTGGAGTGTGTAGTTAGGTGTTTACATTCTGTCACACTCCAGTAGTTTTACAAGGAACCTGTGATTCACCTCCTTGATGGAAATACGCCCTAACTTTGTGTAAGACTTTTCCAACCTGCCCACTCCTGGATATGTGATGTATTATGTTGTTCTGATCTTCAATGGTCTTCAATGGTCTTATCGCTCCAGATCTCGAGGCACAGGTACTCGAATGTCAAAGCTTATCAATACTGAAAGATTGGGTGCCATAGAATAATTTTCATCCTCTCTCTGTCATGACATAAAATGGGGACTGCAAGCAGTTGCTCATCTGGTCCTGCCCACGTGCTGATACACATAACCCTCTACTGCAGCAGATGATTTTAAAGACATTTTGTGGCAGATGATAGACAAACATAACTGTTACATATTTTGGTTGAGTACTGAATAATACAAGAAACCACATCAGATACAAGAAAGTCTCAAGATTGTCATTAACTAGGGTGGAAGAACAGCTCAAGAGACTATTATGCAAGTATCCAATAAAGTGGAATGATAAAGAATGGATTTTTCGTTTCAAAAACATTTTAGAGCATCATCACAGTAAAAGTAAAAATGTGGTGGCATTCACAGACCAGAATTTGAAATTCTGTGACCAGAAATACATTACTGAATGTGCTGGACGTTGTAGCATGTGAATTAGTGAGGGACACACTGGAAGGGACAACTGCTAGGGTCAGAACCAACCTTCAGTGTAAGAAATCTTTGAAATAAGGACAGCAGGTTGTCAATAAAATGGATTATCGCCGACACTGGTCAACTCGGTCGCTCCAACAGTGGAGACATGTGAACACATCCATGACTAATGCAGGTGGACAAAGTGGATACAAAATAAAGTATATCCCCACAGCAGCCCATCACATGGTATCGCATCAGAACAAAGGATGCAAATGAGGCTAAAAATCTTGCAGAAATGGGAGTGAAAGCTAACCTCAAGACAGAGTACAGTAATATTAATGTAATGGAGGCAGAGAAAGAGTGTATGATTGAGGGCGAAGTGTTGGAGAATGTACACTTCTTCATGTGTTTGAAGAACATCATAACAGGTTAGATACAAGTGAAAAAGAGCATACCAAAAATGTCTCAAATGCTGCAGAAACTATGATAAATTGCAAAGACAACCTAAGCCAGGAACGACATATTCAGGAATGTCAAATTGCAGCATTATACATTTTGTCTATGACTTAGTACAACTTTGTACGACTTTTAGTGCCTCAAGATTTTTGGTGTAAATTCTAGAAAGAACGTCTCTACCAATCCACCTGTTTCTATGTGCAGCTCGGAAGTTCGTTATTAGACGACTGTAAGAGGGGCGAGTCACTGACGACGAGAAGTGTTTGCTGCCACTGCTACAGACGATGTGAGGAGAACTCAACGCATAATTATGTCATATTCTTTGGTGTGTTAGTGTATGTGGTGATTGTAAAAACGACTATTGAACAGTTGAAGATAGATCGCTATGCACATTCATGGACTCGCTTGAGACTAGATACTTTGGAATTACTTCATATCTTGGCCATGAATGAAACAAGACACATGTATGCTATTTGAATATGTGTAAGTGAGTATAACGTGTAAGGAGTAAATTAGCTTGCAGAAGTTATTGTCTATGAAAGTTGAAAACATAAAGTGATTGAACTGAAAAGTATTTTACGAGTACCAAAATTATTTCAAGGATAGAGAAGTATTTTAATGAATTCCCTTAACCAGCTATCTGCTATAGTCTTCGGAGAAGAAGCTTGTGGGAAATCGACGTAGCTGATTAACCAGAGAAGAGGATCAGCTACATACAACGTGCAAGTTAACTGAATTGAGAGACGTGTGTGCCTTGCAACCCAATACCTTGTCAACCAAAAAACGTTTGACCGTGGCAACCGTGACAGGACCCGAAGAAAACGGGAATTTAATGACAGAAACGGAAAGAAGATATTAGACGTAACCATAGCAACCAGGGCTACCAAGATATGAGAATTGCTTCCAGTAATCGTTTTGAGTCCAATAAACAAATGGAAGAAAGTAATAGAGGAGAAAACTGGACAGAAGACCTGAACTTCTCGACTAAGAAGATCGGGTGTGGAGGGAAAGCAGTCTTCACACACGTACATCGCGCCGGCGCCGACGCAGTAACCAGCCATCGAAGCCGACTGCACCAGCAGCTGTTCACCGGCGCTGACTCCGCGTCCGCTCGCCGCCGCCGCCGACACATACCAACGTCCGACGCCGCCGGAGCCAGTGCTGTCCAACGGCGCTGATTACGCATTCGCTCATCAACGCCGCTAGAACTCTACGCCGCGTGAGCGAAAACCAATAATTATTTGGTACAAGTTGAGGGAACGGGTGAGGGATAAACTGTTGTTATAGTTATAGTACTCAGGGGTGAATTTTCCTTAGATTACTAGGTCTAAGAACAATTAAAAAAAATTGATCAAGGACAACAACTAGCAGAACCAGTCACAGCAATTAGAGTGACCAGGGAAATGCAAGACTTGTCTGAATTAGTGAATTTAATTAAAGCCCAGAGAGCTGATTCAGCAGCTGTAAATGCTCAAATTGCGAATTTAAGTGAAAAATTAAATGCTCAGAATGAAGCTCTAATGAGAGAAATAGGTTTAGTACATTCTAGATTAGATGCTACGTTAGATGACCAGAGAACAGTGTCAAATGCTCAAAATGCTTCATTGAGAGATGAACTGAGTGCGAATTTAAGTCTTAAGTTAGAGTCAGTGAATACCCAGTTGAATAGTAAATTAGATGCTCAGAGTGAAATTTTAAGTAATCAAAGTGAAACCTTGAACAGTCAAATAGCAAACATAATTTACTTAAAGACTTAATTTGAATCTTTAAATAATAGGTACAAAATCTGAAGTTAGATTTAAAGAGTGAACTTACTAGTTCTTTGAATACTCATGTTAATCAACTATTTACTGAATTTAACCAGAAACAGGATGAAAAACTTAAAGATTTAACGAAAAAATTAGAATTTGACATTGAAGATAAATGTAATAATGTAGAAACGGGACTTGTCGAAAAATTAGGATCATTTCAAAGCGTATGCAATGTTACCTTCGATATTGTAAATCAGAGGTTGCACACCCTGAAGGAGAGTACGGTATTGAAAAACAGGATAAACTAATTCCTTTTGTCCAATCGCAAATTGCAGGTGTCAACACTCGAGCTGATACCGTGGAAAGGAATTTTAAAGAGAAACTAATGACATCAGATACCTTAAACATAAGCAATCTGGAGGAACAAGTAGAAGAGTTAATAGACCGTAAAGTGGCCGAGAGGATATTCCCTAACAACGTCTCTTCAGATTTAGCTTTGGAACTTAATGATACGAAGAAAGGCACAGATAATTTATGGAAAGAATTCAAACTTATCCAGGATAAGGTAGACAAAAAAGTGACTTCTTCTAACGTGGTGTTAACCAGTGAGGCAATAACCGACTTAAAATGGAGAGCAAATTCAGGAATATGCAGGCAGTTTCCAAAATTTAAGCCAGACGGTTTCTGGAACGGTTTGATCAAGCCTTGTCGAAAAACCGGGAAGACTCAAAAAAGATGGAATTCCCGGTAGGGTACCTTTTTAGGAGAAACTTTAGAATGGGGCCCTGTAAACACTGAGAATTTTTCGGCTTGGACCGACTTCCAGAAAAAGATTAAGGAGAAGTATTGGTCAGCGAGTGCCCAAGAAAAATTATCTAATTTGTGGGACCCAAAGTATTAAAACAGTACGTGGGGGACAATGAAGGTATTTTGACTGGCATTTGACATGGGCAAAGTACTTGGATAAACCCATGGAGAAAGAAGGGTTGGTTAGGATCTTAATAAGGCGATTACCTATCTACGCTAGGAAAGATATACAGGGTGAGTAACCTAACATTACCGCTGCATATATTTCGTAAACCACATCAAATACTGACGAATCGATTCCACAGACCGAACGTGAGGAGAGGGGCTAGTGTAATTGGTTAATACAAACCATAAAAAAATGCACGGAAGTATGCTTTTTATTACAAACCTACGTTTTTTTAAATGGAACCCCGTTAGTTTTGTTAGCACATCTGAACATATAAACAAATACGTAATCAGTGCCGTTTTTGCATTGTAAAATGTTAATTACATCCGGAGATATTGTAGCCTAAAGTTGACGCTTGAGTACCACTCCTCCGCTGTTCGATCGTGTGTATCGGAGAGCACCGAATTACGTAGGGATCCAAAGGGAACGGTGATGGACCTTAGGTACAGAAGAGACTGGAACAGCACATTACGTCCACATGCTAACACCTTTTTTTGGTCTTTTTCACTGACGCACATGTAAAGTACCATGAGGGGTGAGGTACACGTACACACGTGGTTTCAGTTTTCAATTACGGAGTGGAATAGTGTGTGTCCCGACATGTCAGGCCAATAGATGTTCAATGTGGTGGCCATCATTTGCTGCACACAATTGCAATCTCTGGCGTAATGAATGTCGTAGACGCCGCAGTACATCTGGTGTAATGTCGCCGCAGGCTGCCACAATACGTTGTTTCATATCCTCTGGGGTTGTAGGCACATCACGGTACACATTCTCCTTTAACGTACCCCACAGAAAGAAGTCCAGAGGTGTAAGATCAGGAGAACGGGCTGGCCAATTTATGCGTCCTCCACGTCCTATGAAACGCCCGTCGAACATCCTGTCAAGGGTCAGCCTAGTGTTAATTGCGGAATGTGCAGGTGCACCATCATGCTGATACCACATACGTCGACGCGTTTCCAGTGGGACATTTTCGAGCAACGTTGGCAGATCATTCTGTAGAAACACGATGTATGTTGCAGCTGTTTGGGCCCCTGCAATGAAGTGAGGACCAATGAGGTGGTCGCCAATGATTCCACACCATACATTTACAGTCCACGGTCGCTGTCGCTCTACCTGTCTGAGCCAGCGAGGATTGTCCACGGACCAGTAATGCATGTTCCGTAGATTCACTGCCCCGTGGTTTGTGAAACCCGCTTCATCGGTAAACAGGTAGAACTGCAACGCATTCTCTGTTAATGCCCATTGACAGAACTGCACTCGATGATTAAAGGCATCACCATGTAATTGCTGATGTAGCGACACATGAAACGGGTGAAAGCGGTGACGATGCAGTATGCGCATGACACTACTTTGACTCAGTCCACCGGCTCTCGCAATGTCCCGTGTACTCATGTGTGGGTTCAGGCAACAGCAGCTAACACACCAACTGCACCCGCTTCTCCTGTGACGGGCCTGTTACGGACCCGTTTGCGTGCTACGACCATACCTGTTGCATACAGTTGTCGGTAGACGTTTTGCAATGTGCGGCACGTTGGATGCTCTCTGTCCGGGTACCGTTCTGCATACACCCTGCAGGCTTCAGCTGCATTTCGTCGACACTCGCCATAGATGAGTATCATCGCCTTTTCAGAGTTAGAATACACCATGGTCACAGTTCCTACAAGACTACACTATCACAGACGTCTGGTAACACGGTGTACTACAGTTGGTCTGCGTGCGGAGACGAATGCAGAATAACAATAGCAGCAAGCGCTACATGCGGACACTGCGACAGCTAGACCAAACCACAACAGTGCACTACGGCCACACTCGTAAACACGGTCGTCATCGTAAACATGTCCCTGCAGATGCTGCTCGCCGACCGTGGCCCGTGTTTGTTACAACACGCAACTGAACGTCGGAGGTTTCAAGCGTCAACTTTAATTTACAATATCTCCGGATGTAATTAACATTTTACAATGCAACAAACGGCACTGATTACGTATTTGTTTATATGTTCAGATGTGCTAACAAAACTGACGGGGTTCCATTTAAAGAAACGTAGGTTTGTGTTAAAAAACATACTTCCGTGCATTTTTGTATGGTTTGTATTAAACAATTACACTAGCCCCTCTCCTCGCGTTCGGTCTATGGAATCGGTTCGTCAGTATTTGATGTGGTTTACGAAATATATCCAGCGGTAACGTTAGGTGACTCACCCTGTATTATGCAGTGGGTGGAAGACCGTAGAAGAATTGTTATCTTTTGTAGACGCACTTGATGCCTTAAGACCGGAATGAGAACGTACATGAAAGTGAAAGTCAGAATTACCGAAGGAGCAACAATAGTTGTAATGGTAATTTTAACCCAGATACCCTGACGTCCTTCTGGAAGGACGTCGTCACTCCCTGTTGAAATTATTTATTTTTGCGAATAACGCATTGTTGCAACGGACTGTGGCGCATTGTTATATGAAGTAGACAGAGTAAGTTGCGTGCTGCGAAAGTCAGTTTGACGCTGTCGTTCATAGTGAGTGAGAAACTGTGTCTTGAAAATAGGGCCGATTTTACCATGGACGAACTGACTGCCCTTGTCATCGATGGGTATGTATATTTTCTTTCATACTGCGTCAATAATTCTGAAATTTGTCATATAATATCTTAAAGAAGTAACCTATATTATTTATGGGTTCATATTACGATTGAAAGTTTTTGTCAGTTGTAATTCAATAATGTTTTCAACCGTCCTTCCAGAAGGACGTCCGGGTAATATGTTGTCATTTTGTATTCACAGTAAACGATGTACACTGATAGAACTTTTGGACAAAAAAAATGGTTCAAATAGCTCTGAGCACTATGGGACTTAACTGCTGAGGTCATCCGTCCCCTAGAACTTCGAACTACTTAAACCTAACTAACCTAAGGTCGTCACACACATCCATGCCCGACCTAGGATTCGAAACTGCGACCGTAGCGGTCCCTCGGTTCCAGACTTTAGAGCGTAGAACCGTTTCCAGGGAACAAAAGAAAAGGATTAGCATGCCTCAACTAACTTATTACACTTCTACAATACTCATACGGGAAGCATAGATCGAGCTGACCAAAATGTATCCCTATATAGATGCTCTATAAGAGGGGAAAAAGTGGTATTTCCCGATCATTGCACATTTTATAGACATTGCAGAGCAAAATGCCTGGGATCTTTACAAGCACAATGAAGAACCCATAAATCATCTGACATTTCTTCGTCGAATTGTCACTGCAATTCTTGAAAGTAACAAAAGAGTCACTACCAGCAGAGGATGTCCTAGTAAGGGGGCAAAGCTAGATTCTAGATTTGATGGAAGAGAACATTATGTTGCTGAATTACCAACGGACGAGATAACAAAAAAGAAGAAGCAGCTGAAATGTTGAGGTTGCCACAAAAAAACTACTACTATGTGCGTAAAACGTGACGAACCACTTCATGTTTGTTGCTTTTTCTCTTATCATACTAGTGCATAAAATGTGTATAGGTTATTTTCTTTGTTTTTTTTTTGTATGTATTATCTGTTTTAGCCCATAATTCAAATTTATTTATGTTTATTTGAAAGTATAAAAACCAAAACAAGTTAATTGTGCAATGTCATATACTTGAAAAACATGTTCCCTTATTGTCCTGACGTCCCACAGTGGGTCAGAATCCCAAAAAGCTGATCAAAATATAAGTAGTTGTTCAATTTGTACCAAACTTAGTATGTAAGGGTTTACGGAGTTTCTGATTAAGAATATGATATCAAAAAGTGAAAAAAAACAAAATGGCGGACCCAAGATGGCAGGCTGTATGTACACTACTATCATTTTTTACGTATAAAAGTAATTTTTAGGGAATTATCGAGGTTACTGATGATGACAGAGTTCAAAAAATTTAAAAATGGTGGATCTAAGATGGCGGTCAAAATCTATGTCTTTTTATTTATTTATATTTATATATTTTTATTCATATAAAAGTCAGTATTTAGGGGTTATTGTAAATAATGCTTAAAAAATAAACCAAAAAAGTGGAATCTCGAAGAAAGGACCATATAGGTTACAAGATAGTGTAAAATATTACAAAAAATTATTTCATTTTAATTATAATTATTTATTTTGTAAATTTTTTATAACTTAATTTACAAGTTTTCATTTTCTTATTCTTTTTCATCTTCTGCTTCAACTGAATCGTCATCATCCTCAAACACTGTTTCCTCATTATCTGCATCTGAATCTTCATAGTCTTCCGCCACAGGAACTAAGAGGGCAACGGCTTCTGGCGACAAACTCTTCAGTTTCTTCGGCGAAGATTTGCGTAAGGAAGAAACGTAGGGTTCTGTCGTTGCCATCAATCTCCTGAACACGTCTTCCATAGTCTTAACTCTTAAAAACTTTCGAGAAAAACTCAGGCGATATTGCTTTATCAACTTATTGGTTGATTCCTGAGCTTCCTCCGATAGTTGACCGATGGGTAAAATGGCCGAAGAAATAATGTCTGGACCGTGCATCAACAATCTATGGACTGCTGTTGGTATGTTGTACCAGGGATATTCTTTCACGAAGTGCCTGGCAGTTGCTAAGGCGTATGCTCGAAACTTTTCAACGTCGATCTGACGTCCGCTCGAAATCGTCTGCAAAATTATATGGAAACGGTGGATTAGTTCTTTGGAAACTCCAGTTATCAGCGGTGATGGAGTGTTTTCAAAAAAACGTCGAGTGGTGTTTCCGTCATTCGTACTGCCAAACCCTTGTTTTGGCATGTCAATTACAATTCCAAGCTGCTCTTTGAAAGCTTTTTGAATGTTGGCTTTCAGTATTGCTTTTTCCTCTTTATCTTCTGCTTTACGTGCCTGCCACTTTTTTGTTTTCATTTGGTATGCCAAATGAATACAACATTCAACCATCGAATCCAGGCGTGAAGAGTCGATAGTTCGTACTGCAGATAATCGGCGGTAACTTGTTTTTCCAAACCATCGTCAATGTTATTAAATTGGGCAGACGTAGCCTTGCAGAGATAGCGCAGTTGCGCAGATTTCGTGTTGGTGATAGCATTGCACACTTTACCATCTACCATGGTCATGCTTAAATTGTATTTAATGGAAATGTCTTTCCCATGAATAACTGTTTCGAATGACTGGAGTTGTTCGATCTGCCCAGAGGTTCCGTCAAAGCCCCACTTACAATTAAGGGCCATATTAGACATTTCCAAATCACTCATATGTAAAATATCGTCTCGTTTCAGCAGTAGAACACGTTGAACAGTATGGTCTAACAAAGCTTGCAACCGTACCTCAGCTTTTGATTCGGTAAAAGTGGGGGTTACGTCTGGAGGGCAGCAAGCTTTTTTTGCTACCAAAACAGCTGAATACGGTGGATATAGTGTGTTTAAGCCTTTTCCTTTAGCCCCATTTCTCAAATGCTGGTAAGATTCTTTTCACAATTTCAGGTCGAAAAGAAGTGCTAGATCTTCATTTGCATCATATGAGGATGGCGATGATGTTGAAAATCGCAAGCCTGCTTGTATTTTTTCACCTAGGGTGGACTTGAGAGTGTGACGTCTTTCACAATCTTCGCAGCATCTGGGTGCCCCGAAGATCGAAGACTCATTTGCGCGGCGAACGATAATTCGACAGGACTGAACTTCGTACGAATCTCCCCAGTGCTCCTTCTTTTAGACCTATCAGATGTTTCAAATTTTGTGGCAGGTCGGCCTGTTGATTTAGTCACACTTGCAGGTTTCGAATCAATCGGAATATATACCATTGTATTCAACCAGGTTTCGTTCTTCTTGAAAAAATATCCTTGTCGCCGAGTTGCTTCCTTATACTTGCTTCTTAACTTTGTTAACAAAATCGAAATGGTAGGCCTCATATCGTAGGGAATTTTAATTGTATGTCCACTTTTTTCTGTCAACGACCTTTCCAAATGTTCTATGACCCCTTCCAAATCATTTGACAAATACTCTTTTGTTATTAGAAAAATATCTTTCCTCGAAAATCCGATTCTGGAATACGCTGGATCAGATGAAACTGAAATTAAAAAAAAAAAAAATCTGTGTTACACTTTTCGTTATTCTTCTAATTATTTTATTCTTTACAATGCTTCTACGTGTCGATTGTAATTTAAATTGTACAAATAAAACTCATAATTAATTGATTCTACTGTCACTTTTGAAGATGTCTGAACAATAACATTTTGCAAGTGTCGCTTAAAACGTGGCTCAAAGCCAGAGTCGCAACTAGTCGCAGGATTTGAAGCTTAATTTACAAAGGTAATAATATATACTTGCGTACACAGCGCAACTTATCTCTATTTTTTAAGCGCATTTTACGATTTTGTCATTCATTTCCCTGTAGTACGTTAATTGAAATGTAAACGTGCATAATTGATGATTTAATAGTGATATAAGTGTTTTTTCACTAGTTCATACCTCCTGGAATACATTCCATATTGAAAGTATTGGTTTCACTTGCACAAAACATAAATAACTTCCTTCAACAACACGACTGTTTTTGTAGCCTGGCTAGCTGCGCGCACGCCAACAATGAACTGCCGCCTTTGACCTGAGATATTACCGAACAAATGAAATCTGGTCGTCCGCACAGCCGGCATTCAGTTGTCCCAGCATTGCTGCTGCCAACCTGATATTCCAAAATACCCATCTTTAAACTTTTTTTTTCCTTTTTGGCCACGTTTTCAAGATTCTGGCCCACTGTGCGTCCTTCTGGAAGGACGCCCATGATTGGAAATACTAAATAAAAATAAATACTCAAAATTGTTTTTACTTTCTTCCTTACAACCTTGTGAATGCATGTACGTAAGATATAACTCATTTTTAAAAAACAAATAATTCAGGACTATCAAGCTTAAGAGGCATTAGACTAATCTAGCTAGAGTACATCAGTGTAGTCGGAATAGGAGTAACGAAAGTTATCAAAAGAAACATCTACCTTCGAATATAGGCCCAGTAAAGTCGCAGGAATTTGTACCTAGCAGCAATAGAGTGCAAAGTGAAAATGTAATATCCCGATTTGGTAACCAGCCGGTTATTACAAACAATGAGGAAAACGTTACGCAATCTGGATCCAGGGCCGGGGCCCAGGTCGTAGAAATACATTAGGAGGCCTAGCGTATAATAAATGTTAGCTTTACGCATAAAGTACCGACCAAAGAATGGTTGTTGCTATAAAAACCTAGCTTAACTACCGTTAATCCACAACCAATTGCAGTTGGAAAGGTAGAAGATTTTGAAGTCAACAAATTTATTGATTCTGGCAGTGAAGTGTCACTTATTTCTAGTGGTTTCTTTAATACATTACGAACTAAACATAAATTACCGGTAACAGGCGTGTACATAGTAGGCATTACTGGAACCAAAGTAAAGTTGTGAAACACGAGACCTAGGTGAACTGCATTATTGCGAATGTCCCATTTCGTCAGACACTTTTAGTAGTGGAAAATATCAATAAAGATGTATTATCTGGCATAGACTGGCTATCAAAATTTAACGTCATATTGAATTTTGGGGAGAATTTTCTTTATTTTGGAACAGATGATGATAAATATTGTGTGAAGTTCGTGACGGACCACTATAATGGTAAACAAATAATTGAGAATCAGCATTTAAGATTAACAGCATCAGCGCAATTGTCACCAGAGATTGAAAACGTAAGTTATCCATCACACGGAGCTGAAATACGAGACAAAGTAAATGAATCCCCAATGTTAACCAACGACCAAAAACTGGATTTATCTAAAATTCTATTGGAATATGAAATGGTATTTTCTGATTGTCCGGGTAGTATTAGTGACTATGTATGTAAATTTAAGATCAAAGGTAATACTCCATTTTTTAGACCATATCCGATACCGGTAAGCCTGAAAGAAGGGGTTAAGGGTATACGGAATGAGTTTTTCGATGAAAAAATCGATTTTTGGGTAAATGCATTTTCGAAAAATTTAGACTCTTCCGTTTAATACCATGTATAAAATATTTGGATGACGTGAATAGAACTATTTTAAATAATTTTTTAAAATAATTTCGACACACGATGTTCCGCACTTTGTATATGAGACGCGAAATATACCTGATATAGACAGCCTTGCCAGAGATATAATTGAGCACAAGAGAGTTAGCTGCACCATTTGTATTGTTTCCTTTGTGAGTACATCCATTTCATTGTTGTGAAAGTCGTATGTGGAGAAGTCATTGAGCTTTCTTTCCTTCAACATGCCAAGACCTAGTCTGAAGGTATTTTAGAAAGCGTGTACATTGGCGCAAGAAAGTAATGTGTACTAAAAATTCGTCTGATTCATCTTCATCAGTATCTGATGTCCCAGTAGCGACTAACCTCAACACTGGTAGTGATTCATTGAGTGATCCTGCTGCCACTACACCGGAAAGTGCTTCAAGAAGAAAACTAGCTGGAATTGAAGAAGAATACAAGAAACTAAATGCTGGGACTACAAAATAAGAGGTAATTAAAGTCTCTTTATTATCAGACGTTTTGGAGAACAATGTGTGCTGCAAACAATGTGGAAAATGTGGTGTTTCATTGAAAACAAACTTACATGTAGGGCTTGCTTGTGAATTAGAGTTGATGTGCAGTTATTGCGAACACAGTGTTACTTTCTTCAATTCCTCACATGTTACTGCTGATACAGGTAAACTATACGATATAAACATTAGACTGGTTTATGGATTACGGTGTATAGGAAAGGGCAGGGCTGCAGGTGCCATGTTGTGTGGTGTGATGAACCTCCCTCCTCCACCTTCAAAATTTAACAAACACATAATGCTGCAGGTGCCATGTTGTGTGGTGTGATGAACTTCCTTCCTCCACCTTCAAAATTTAACAAACACATAATTGCAATAGGCTCTGCTGTAGAAGATGTGGCACAGGAAAACATGAAAGATGCTGTTGAGGAAGCAGTTGTTGAAAATAATAATAGCAGAGACTTGTCCATAGCTTTTAATGGAAGCTGGCAGAAGAGAGGCCACAAATCTCTGAATGGTGTAGTAACAACTACAAGTGTGGACACTGGTAAGGTAGCTGATGTGGCAATACTTTCCAAGCATTGCAGATGCAAGGAGAAAATGAAAACTAAACATGAAGAGGAGTGCATGGCAAATTACTATGGGTCAAGTGGTGGTATGGAAGTTGCTGGTGTAATAAGTATTTATCAACGCTCAGTAAAATGGTACAACGTTAGACACACAAATTATCTTGGAGATGGTGACTCAAAGGCTTTCAAAGAAATTGAGGAACTGAGACCCTATGGTAACGATGTGAAAATTTCCAAACTGGAGTGTGTTGGCCATGTTCAGAAAAGGATGAGATTAAGACTTTGACGGCTCAAGGCTAGCATGAAATGCAAGAAATTGAGCGATGGAAAAACTTTAGATGGGAAAAATAGACTGACAGATGCTACAATAGATCATATTCAGAAGTGCTATGGTCTAGCAATAAGACAGAATACAGCAGATGCAGAATTAATTAGAAGAGCAGTCTGGGCTCTGTTTTTTCATACAGCTTCAAACAATGAGAATCCCCAACATGGGCTATGTCCAAAAGGAGACGATAGTTGGTTCAAGTACAACAGAGGCAAGGTAACTAAGAAACAATACAATCACCCTCATCACCTGCCACCTGCCATAATGGATGAAATAAAACCAATATTCCGAGACCTCGCAGATATTAGTCTACTAAAGAAATGTCTTCATGGCCGGACTCAAAATCCAAATGAGTGTATGAACCATGTGATATGGAATAGACTACCTAAAACTGTGTTTGTGGGTATAAACACACTTCACTTTGGCGTTTATGATGCTGTTTCATCATTCAATCAGGGCAATATAAGAAAGTACAAAGTTCTGCAGAAGTTGGGGCTCTGTGTAGGACTACGAACTGCCGCAGCTATGCTTTGTTTGGACAAGGAACGGCTCAAGTCTTCAGATAATGCCATAAAAGTATATTCAAAGATGGCTAGACACCATAGCAGAGCGATAAAGAGGAAGCTGTTGGACGATTCTGATGATACAAGCTATGGAGCAGGCTTGTACTGAAGTAAAAACTCTGAAGCTAATTTCCCGTAACTTTAGTTTTTTTGTGTATAAGGTACATTTTCTCAGGGCCTATTTATAGTAGAAAGATGACATTTTCTGTAGTTGTTCCTTAAGACCTTCTAATATATCTGAATTAAAAGATATGTGGAATTATTTTGTATTAATGGACGTAAATTCTAAAATACTTGTTAAAATGTACAACTTTTTTAACATTTACAAAAAATAAAATATCTGAAAAACTATACATTATTTTTTCAAAATTAATAATTCAGCATAGAAGCAGACCATATCTCTGCGTTCTGTGAAAAAATCAAGAGTATCGTCCAAATAACAAATGAGAAAATGTTCCTAACTTTTAGCTCAATTTAAAATTGTAAGCATAGGGCGTTCCGTGGACCCTTAAGGAAGAAATAGATAAGATCATTGAAAATAAAATAATACAACTTAGTACAAGTGTTATGAGTAACCCTTTAGTAGTGGTTTTATTTAGCTTATGGCATATAACACATCATATAGAAAAGACATAAAAACCATAAGACATGGAAATAAAGAGTAGTCACAGTGTGTGACATATAGTCGTAGATATAAAAGTGTTTAAAAATAGTGTATATAACAAACAAAAGTTCACAAACAAACATCCAGATTTGTGACATAGTCTATTGCACTTTCAGTCGCGGTCAGAAACTCATTGGGGTCTCCTGCAAAACGTCTCAGAGGGCAATCTTCCACGATGTGACGAATCGTCTGCCGGTCCGCACCACAGTCACATCTCGGGGTGGTGATTTTACCCCACCTGTGGAGGCTGTCTGCACATCTGCAGTTATTTGTCCGAATTCGATTCAGGGTCGTCCAAGTTTTCCTTGGCAAATTGAATCCTGGTGGTTGGACATTGATGCATGGCATATTCTGCAGGTTTTGGGGCACAGATTCTCTCCACCGCATTTTCCAGAGGTTGCCATAATCCGGATTGAGAGGATGCGTATTTTTTGCCTTTTTTAAAGAGGGGTGTCTTGAGCGCAATCTGTTCATCTCCAGGGCAGGAACATCCTTATGGATTGGCAGTTTCTCGTTGTTCAGCACTTTTCCATACTCGCGTAAGAGAGCGTTCTCTCTGCGCAGGTCCGGTGGGGGAATGTTGCTCAGTATAGGTAGCCAGTGTAAAGGCGTTGGCTTTATTGTTCCTGATATCATCCTCATTGTGTAGTTTAGTTGAGCATCGATCAAGCCTGTGTGCTTACTGTTTAGCCATACCGGTGCGGCATATTCTGCTGTTGTGTAGACAAGTCCCAGAGCCGAAGATCTCAGTACAGCCGCGGAAGAGCCCCACGTGGTCCCACATAGCTTCTGTATGATATTATTTCAGCTTCTGTGTGATATTATTTCGAGTTTTAAGTTTTGCGGCTGTATTACGTGGGTGTTCCTTGAATGTTAGGGTTCTGTCAAAGGTGACGCCTAGATATCTGGGGTAATTATTATGGTTTAGCTGCCTGTTTTCGAAATGAACGTTGAGCTTTCTTTTTGCTTGGGCATTGTCGAGGTGAAAACATGTCACCTCCGTTTTTGTCGCGTTTGGCCGTAATCTCCACCTTCGGAAGTAATCTCCCAGCTTTGTTAGATCCGCAGTTAATGTGTTTTCCGTTGCCTCCATTGATCTGCCTCTTGCAGCTATTGCCCAGTCGTCGGCATATCCGAATTTCTGAGAAGTGGTTTCAGGTAAGTCAGATATGTAGAGGTTAAACATCAATGGCGCCAGAACGGAGCCTTGTGGTAAACCATTGTTGAGCTTCATTTGGTCACTTTTTAAGTCGCCCATTATTACTCTGGAACTTCTATCTGTGAGCATGTTATCAATGAGGTTGGCCAGCTTATTACATGGTATGACCCGCAGCAACTTAAATATCAGGCCTTGTCGCCAAACGGTATCATAAGCGGCTGATAGGTCAATAAAGGCTACTGATGTTTTGAGTTTTTTCTGAAAGCTCGCCTCTATATGAGTTGCTAGGGAGAGGATCTGGTCGGTGCAACTGCGGTTGGGTCGAAAGCCTGCCTGTTCAATCGGTACCACTTCAAGAATTTTTCCGCTTATTCTATTGTAGATGATACGTTCCAACAGCTTATAGACACAGTTCAGCAGAGCGATAGGGCGGTAGTTTTGGGGCATGTCATTAGGTTTGCCTGGCTTTAGTATCGCTATAATCTTTGCTCGTTTAAGCTGGTGTGGGATATTACCCAATTCTAAAATATCTGTTAAGAAGTTTGCGAGCCATGTTCTAGTATATTTTCCACAGTGAAGTAGGAATTCCGGGTGGATGCCATCGAAGCCGGGAGCCTTGTCACTTTTGATTTTTGACAAGGCTGCTGCAACTTCTTCCGCTGTGATAGGCTGGGAAAATTCGGAGGTAGGCGATGCCCTTTGTTTTAAGGATCTTAATTCACGTTTGACGGTCGTGGTGTGTGTTCTGTCCCTTGGTGCTCTTGAGGTTCTAACTATGTGTGCGGCCACATTGTTAGGGGTTATCGGGTGGGTGTCTTTTATTTTACGTTTACTGCCTCCCAGGTTACGGGGTAGGGAGTAAACGTAAAATAAAAGGCTACAGGAGGTGAGCGGTTAGTGCTGGACGTGCTCCCTTTGAATTGGCATATAGATACGGAACGAGACAGACCAATTAACATCCATGAATTACTGTCCAAATATGAGAAAGTACAGTATTTTAGCACGATGGACCTGACAACTGGGTATTGGCAGATTCGGTTACATCCTGATTCAAAGAAGCATACAGCGTTTCTATTTGATGGGAAATCATATCATTTTAATGTGTTACCGTCTGGACTAAATACCTCGGTATCCGTGTTAATACGCGCGCTGGAAGAGGCGTTAAGAAGGGAATTTTTAAGAGAATTAGTAATATATGTGGATGATATTTTTATAATCTTCGCTACATGTGAAAAATATTGTAAAACCTTAAAGGAAAAAATTTAAAGAAAAGGGTATTACAGTAAAATTATCTACATCGCATTTTGCTAGGCAGGAGCTTAAGTTTTTAGGGCATGTTGTAGGAGTACAGGGAATTAAACCCGATCCGGAACGTAATTTATTGGAATGGCCGGATATTATAGACGATATATACGAAGTCAAGAGCTGGACGACCCAAGACTTATGCGATTATTACGGAAGGGAATACCGTGGAGTTGGGACAAAGAGGCTAATGATATGTCTGAAAATGTGAAAAGAGCACTGGTAGAATCACTGCATTATACAAATTGAAATAAAACAACCCTTTTGTTTTACATTCCTGTTTTGAAAGTTCCGAAACCCCAATAGTATCTAATAAGTGATTTCGCGTAATACATTAAATCTCATAAAATTTATTATTCCATTTGTTTACTAGCAGGTCATGCTTGTCCAATATATGTTCGCAATATTTTGCATTTACAAATGATGCCATAATTACGAAAATTTAGGTTAGCATTGTTTTCCTTCAGTATTTTATATAATAAAACTATAAAACGACTTGGTACCTGGATTATTTCATGGAATTCACGTAACTTGATCCAGTTAGCAGATGAAATGGACTGAGGCAACGACTACTCAGCAGAAGCAGCAGCAAGTAGCAGATTACTCCGAGTTACACCGAACTAAGATACGTACAAGAAATCAGCTGAACTATATAAGTGTCACTGCAGAACTAATTACTAAAGTGTAATGTTTTGGAAACTGTTCTAGCAGTAAACATTTGCATTTGTCTCAAAAGTAATTCTTTGAGTGGTGGAGGCCAATGTGATCAGTAAGAAACACCCCCATGTTCACACGTTTCTTGATGTCTATGAAACACAAGAATAACAACTAATTTTTGAGGTTTTTTTTTTTTGTTTGAATCAAATAATCTCTTTTCAATGTTGAAAATTTTCGCCCCAGCAAAATTTCACTGTCTCCCCATGTAACCATTTTCGTTTCGTTACAAGATACATCCGAATATGGTATAGCAGCGAAACTTTTACAAGGAGAATGGGATCTGGAAAGTACAATTCACAGATCTATAGCTTTTGCTAGCTGAAGTCTTAACAAAAAGGAATTAAACTATACAGCCACAGAGAAAGAACTATTAGCAGTAGTATGAGGAACCAAAAATTCCAAACGTTAGTATGGGGGTCAGATATCCATGTATATACGCATCATCAAGCTCTACCTTTTTTAATGAGTACTCGCTTATTACTTAGTAGATTAATGCGGTGGACGTTGTTCCTACAGGAATATGACATTAAAATACAGTATGTAAAAGGTTCTGAAAATATTGTACCTGACGCTTTGTCTGGATTACCTGTAGATATGAGAGACTTAAAACATACAGAAGGACCCGGCGTAATTTTTGCGATTAATTTTATGACAATAGAATATCCACACAACAGGGTACAAGAAATGGCGCAAAGAATAACCGATAATATCCATCATGATTCCTACTTTACAGAAATATATGCTATGTGTAATAGAAAATCTGTACCTCCTAATCAAGCAGAGAAATGGAAAATCATAGGGCAAAATTTATTTTGAAGAGACAGTATAACATCCCGACGGTGGCGTTTATGCATTCCGAAGTTTTTGGAGGACGAAATTGTGTAGTATGTCCGTGTAGGGTATGGACAATTCGGAATAAAAAAGTGTATAGCCCACATGAACAAGTTCTATTATTTTAAAAAGTTGGGGCATAAGGTAACATCTTTAATTAGAACTTGTGAAACCTGTCAGAAAGTAAAAGAGAGTAACACTCATGTTAGATACAAAATGTATCCAATCATCCCTGAGGCTTTACACGATCTTACAGCAGCGGACTTCTTCGGACCAATTCCAAAAGGAAAAGGAAAAGTGGCGTACATTTTTGTTCTCATATAGCGTTGGTCTAAGTACGTTAAGGAGTATCCCATTAAGAAAGCAAATACACTCTTTGCAACAATACTTTCTCGAGGTGGGCAAACCAAAACGATTCCTCTCCGATAATAGAGCACAATTTGTTAATAACAACTTCAAAGAATTCTTAGCGTGGGAAGGTATTTGTCAGGTATTAATCTCCAACTATAATCCGTCTTGTAACCCGTGTGAAAGGGTTATGAAAGAAGTTGGGAAATTATGCCGTACATACTGCCATGAAGAACATACGTCACGGGCAACGAAAGTTAAAGACTTTGAGCTTATTTTAAATGAATTATCACATTTATCATGTTTATCAACTGGATTAGCACCTTTGGAAGTAATAGGTAAACTTTTTGTGGGAGAACCCCTAATTAAATGTTTTATTTGGCCGAAACAACCTACTGATGATTACCAATTTAATCAAACAATAGTTTCTAAGAACTTGGTCGATAGAGCACAACAACGAATGGGAAAATATAACGAGAAGGCTGTCGGTCGAACATAAAGTATAACATTAATGACCTAGTCCTAGTAAAACAACATCTTCAGAGCTCTGCCCTGAAGAAAGAAACACAATTTTTTTCAAAAGTATGACGGACCTTACCGAGTGCAAACGGTGGTATATCCCAAAGCCTTAGTTTTAGTAGATCTTCTAACAGATCAGAAAAAGGAAAATACAATGTAAAAGACATAAAGTTGTATATCCCCCAGGGACATTAACGTTCTGTGTTAACGAGCGGAGTGACAACCGTCGGATCCATAGTTGTTTTCGGTGTTTCTTCTGTACTATTTTTCCTGCACCGAATTCCCTTCAATTCTTCAACTATTTTGTATTCTATTCTTGAATTCTTAAACTATCCTATAATTTTAGCACACAGGAAACCGGATATTACTACGAGATTAAGACAAATTTAAGACAATCACGGATGATCAGTGATCTCTAGACATGGAGTGAAATGAATAGAATGTTATATTAGTGGTAAGTATAATATGATGGTACTATTGAAACAAAGTGATATCTAGACGCCATAAACTGAACGGAGTACTTTATGTGTGTATGAAATATAGTATAAACTGAATGACTAAACAGCTATGTTATCGTAGTGTATAATTTTCTATTTTTATCAAATAATTTTATACCTTTTGTGAGATGTAATGTAAATGGGAGGGTTTGTATCACTCTTGGAAGGTGTTCGGTAGCACGACTAACACTAATCATACACCCCACTTTTCGCAGGCAAGTGTAACTGATTCTTCAACATTTTCCGTACCATAGGTGTTGCTAAGATTTTTCTTCGGGGACTTCAAAGATGAAGGTGAGAATGTCCGTTCTGTAGGAGACGTTTTAACATCATACCTCCTCCGGCTTCTCACTCAAGTACCTTTTTTTTTGCGTACATCTGAGTAGATGCACATATTACATTGTTGATATGTGACGGTTCTGCGTCGCTATTTTTTGTCGCTGTCGAAAAGAAAATACATGTGCCGTGCTAGTCCTTTGAGAAAAGGCATAGTATCTACTGGGAGTTGGTAAATACAGGTAGACACAGCATCTAATATGTGTGAGCATGATATCTGTTTATATGGTAGAAGTGAGGAGTGAAAGAGGACTCTAGGGTATTAGGTGGAGTATTGGAAAGTGAAGTTAAAGCGTAGAGTTCTAATTTTACCATAGAATATTTAAGAATAGTATTCATAAAGATGTATGCTAGGGCAATGAACTAGGAGGCCTACTCAAGAAGGATACGCAGGGCGCACTCGACATTTACTGGATGAGAAAAAGAGCTGATAGGCAGACCTAAAAAAGGCTGACCTATACTGCGCGGGCAGGGGCACCAAGAAGGGGACTGACCTGTACCATAGGAAGATAAGAATGAATAAGGGGCGTACCTACCAAAACGGAAGGAGAAATGGTACTCCTAGGAGTAAGATATAGGTACCGTTCCTAAAGGGAAAAAGGGCGGTATCGTGACAGAAGTCACACGTTTAAAGGGTTGAGTGTGGTAGATTTGAATTCTATGCAGCACTAGCATTTTTACGTTTTAGATTTGCAAGTGTCGGAAGAAGGGAACACTTTATTCTACCCAGAGTTCCTCCAGATTACAGTAAGTAATGAATAAGTAGATACTTACGAAAAATAGTACAGGGAGTAAGAACAAAGCAGTAGAGGATTCATGAATTATGTGCACCTGGAATTTACGATTGGCGATTGGAAGAGGAATAGAAAACAAAGTTTTTTTTAATTGAAAAAGCTAACTCACAACATGGATTGAAAGGTTCACATGTTGTAATTGTGGTAAAATATGCACGGTTATTAGTAAAAAAGAGAGGTACTGTTAAAAGATAAAGAATTATCAACTTGGGTAATATTATTGTACATAGTGAATATGTATAAAATATCGCGTGTTCGAGCTAGGGGGAGGGATATGTAGTGCCTCAAGAATTTCGGTGTAAATTCTAGAAACACTCGGCCCTCAACCGTCTCAAACACCCGATATTTTACGTACGAGTGCGGGAGGGTGAGAAGGTTTCTACCGATCCACCTGTTTGTATGTGCAGGTCGGAAGTTTGCTATTAGAAGAGTGTAAGAGGGGCGAGTCACTGACGACAAGTGTTTGCCGCCAGCGCCACAGAAGACGTGAGGAGAACTCAACGCATAATTATGTCGTAGTCTTTGATGTGTTAGTATCTGTGGTGATTGTAAAAAAGACTATTGAACAGTTGAAGATAGACTGCTATGCACATTTATGTATTGGACTCGCCTGAGAATAGACACTTTTGAATTGGCTCAAATGGCTCTGAGCACTATGGGACTTAACATCTATGGTCATCAGTCCCCTAGAACTTAGAACTACTTAAACCTAACTAACCTAAGGACAGCACACAACACCCAGCCATCACGAGGCAGAGAAAATCCCTGACCCCGCCGGGAATCGAACCCGGGAACCCGGGCGTGGGAAGCGAGAACGCTACCGCAGAGACTTTTGAATTACTTCATGTCTTGGCTATGAATGAAACAAGACACATGTATGCTATTTGAATATGTGTAAATGATCCTAACGTGTAAGGAATAAGTTAGCTTGCAGAAGTTATTGTCTATGAAAGTCGAAAACATAAAGTGATTGAACTGAAAAGTATTTTACGAGTACCAAAATTATTTCAAGGATAGAGAAGTATTTTAATGAATTCCCTTAACCAGCTATAGTCTTCGGAGAAGAAGCTTGTGGGAGATCGACGTAGGTGATTAACCAGAGAAGATGATCGGCTACACACAACGTGCAAATTAACTGAACTGAGTGACGTGTGTGCCTTGCAACCCAATACCACACTTTCTCTTGTCGTCCGAAAAACGTTAGAGAGTTAGTGTGGCAACTTTCGTCGTAGGAAAGCTGGACAGGAGCAGAATTGATTTGCTAACAAGTTAACACAACAAACAGAACATTTACTTAACTTGTATCCCTCCAAGCGAACGGAGGCTCATTACAAATAATGTGACAAGAAACAGAGTCCAGCCCATCAGTGTCAACAAGGGAGAGTGTCACTGTACTACGCACGAAATACGGTACTGGTGTCGCGACTAGATGGCGACTGCATAGTACGACTCTGTGCAGAAGTGGGGCTGAGCGGCAGCCGTCAGCCATCCATACGGTGGCGGCAGAGGCTGCTCATAGTGCACAGCTGTTGGAGGCGTGGATCAGCAGGCGTGCACCATTCAGTCCGCCAGATCCTATGTCACTGCTATCAGCTTCAGACATTAACTTGCAATTCCGTTACCAACTTCGTGTCTACCGTGGAGTGGTATGGATATGTGATACCACAATACATTGACAATCAAAGATACCTTGTCGTAACAAGCTTGCGCTGCAGAACCTGTATCTAATTGGAGAAGGAGCAACAAGAGATTCTGAGAGACATCTGAAGCATGAAAAGACAACGTGAAGATCAAGACACAAGTTGCATGAGAGTGCAGAACTAACGTCAAACATGATATGAAAAAAAAGACCGAGATCTGGCAGGCACACAATGAGGACCGACGGCAGCATGTTGACCAAGAAGATATTGAATGCTATAGGCTTAATGTAAGCAACAATTGGATGAAAGAAAACTTGGAGGAAAAGAAAGGAATTCCTTGTCAAGGGGTAGGAATTTCTTGTCAAGGTGTTTACTTTGAGAGATATTCCACACTAAGCTATCTCACATACTATTCAAATGTTCTGTGCACAACTGCTATAACATCAAAGAAAGAAATACAAATTTCTAGCCTACAAATATTAACACTTCACAAATAATAGGCTCATAAGTTAAGATTGACAAAATGTTGCAGCAACAATTCAAAAATTTTGGAAAAGTTTTAAATGCTGTATTTCAGAGAATAATTGTTAAACTTGGCAAGATGGTTGAACAGTTTGCACTGTACATATTAAGTAAGCTTTATCTCAATTTATTATACACGTTAGGGATACCTCTTTATGCAGCATATGGTTTTTTTCAGTTTTCATCCCCACATATCTCAAAAATTCTAAGCTCAAAAGTAATCCGACATCCAAGCTGTAATGGATCTGACTATAGAGGCCTGGCCACCTTTGCCTCCAGCCACTTGCTTCCATTGTGAGAGGTAGAAGCTAGCACCGACAGAAGAGATTAAATGTGTGTGGTTGTAATGGGCACTGGACAACAATTATAAATTATTTCGTTGTCATTATAACGGCCTTTCATGTGCAGAATTGGTTGCAGTTGTGGGTATGCAACTATGGGGGTACCAGGAGCTAGCGACTTCAGGAAAGAGAAAGTTCAGTATGAACCAGGCATCCATGAGCAGTCAAAAGAAGGGAACCTAAGTGATGAAGATACACAAGTTGCGGGGAGCATTTGCCTAGCCTATCAGGATCGTTCTGGCGCGGCTCGATGACGTCAGAGTGGCTGTTAATACCATTGGCGTTGCTCTCTCTGGTTTGGCCTGTTTCTTGGCCTTCTTAGAGTTGACGGAACCATCAAAAATACCAGATTAACCACGTGGAGGCACAGGTTATCCTTTATAGCGATCGTGTTAAAGATATTAAGACCCTCAAATTGCAATCATGTGAGCTAGAGCAAATGAAGGAATTAGATAATCGAGTAGTACAATATGAAGACAGGGTGAGGGAATACTTGAGTAAGGTTAGTGCAGGGGTATGGGTGACCTGAATACTGACCTTTCCGTGAGCACCCTTGATGTACCCAAGCAAACTTCGAGATACCAATCGCTTGTGTTTCGTAGTTTCGCCAAGTTGTTTAAGCCACTATTACCCCTTTTGCAGCAGGTGGGAGAACTGTCGGTAGAATCAATGCAAAAAATACATAAGTTTTTGTCTTTGCTGGTTGACGTTTGGGAACATATGAAGGTATTTCAAATCAAGTATAAAGAAGTGTTCAAATTATTGTAACCTTTAGCTAAAGGAGAATTAAGTCAACACATAAGAGAGGCAATTCCACCGAGAAATAGTTCGAATCAATTTCATAACGGCGTTTGGAATTATTTTGTGTTGTACAGGCTTTTTTGTGTGTGATTTAATAAACAAATGCAGAGGATCCAGTAAAATGTGGCCATTCTTTGATAGCTAATATCTTTGAAACAAAAGACATATCGTTGCAATTTCGTGCAGTAGCATAGTCTATTGTTTTCTCGACAAATCTTGATGTGCGTTTTCCAGCAGATGACAGTGCTGCAATGAATGAAGTAAGATTGTCGCCTGAGCAATGCAAGGCTATATTGAACTGGTACTGAAGGTACGAAAACATAATGGAAGTACGATGAAAATAGTGTAATATATATGGGATTCAGCCACCAACACGTACAAAAATTTATCATGTTCTGGATAGATTGAAGCTACTGCTAAGGGTGTGCATAAAGAGAGGTCTGGCCAACCACAAACATCAACGAGTCCAGCTTCCAGTGCTGCTGTGTTACAACATTTTACTAAGTCACCTCAAAAATCTGTAAACAGGAAAGTCAGTGAAGCATATGATGAATTCTGAAGGCTGCAAAGTGGAAAGTGTACCTTCCAAGATCACTGCACATTATGAACGAAGAAAACCCAGATCAAAGGATGGAGTACTGTGAGTGGTTTGAAGGCATCCTTCGCGAAGATGAATGATTTGCAGGGATGGTTATCAGGTCGCGAGGCGCAATTCAAACTGAACAGGGACAGTAAACCGCCAGAACTGCGTGTAATGGGCTCCTGAAAATCCTCACATTCACGTGGACAAACATGTTAATTTACAAAGTGTTAATGTGTTGTGTGGTCCGTCATCGCGCAGTTTTATTGACCCATTCTTCTTTGAAGTTACCGTAACTGATGAGGTGTCTCTACATATGCTACAAACATTGATTTTGCTTGACATCCATGAGGTTTTCGAAATGAAAGATTTTGCCTACAACAAGATGGCGCTCTGCCTCACTGCCAGTGTTGCCAATTTAGCGACTTTGTCGCTAGAAATGGCGACTTTTGCCTTCGTCTTAGCGAAAAAAAAAACTTTTTAGCGAAAAAAATTATTTAGCGACTTATCTGGCGACTTTTGGAGTACTGACGACTTTTGAAGTACAAATCAAAACTATTTTGAGCCAATATTTTCATTAACAAAACTAAGATTTTAACTATACAATGGGTACTAAACTGATGACTTTGTTCTAGATTTACTAAGTTAAATTAAGTTCTTAACAGATCATGTATCATTGTTCAGCATTCAGTAAACCTGAATGTGAGAACTGCCTACAGAGTAAGAAGACCTTGACTATAGAACAATTCATTATTCATTACCCACTAGCCTGTTATCGTCGATAGCGTATCGATCTATAATTCTTCAACTTTTGAACTCCCTTTATTTTTCGAATTGACAAAAAACATACGTAATATTAAGTATAATAAAATACATTTCTGTCCAGCAACCTCTAATTTTTCGAAATGTTAACTCGCAGTCAAATTATTACCACATGCACAGTGGTAACCCAAGAGCAATTCGGTGGGGGTATGTTAGACATTATTACGTTTTAAACAATGCACAATAGGACTGATATCGAGTTACCGAGTGAGTAGATTGTTTCATGACCTCTAGTTCGCCTGAGTTGTAATGTATTTTCAGTGATTATAAATTGGTGAAACTTATGTTGTGGTGGGTTACATAATGGATTTACCGCAGAAGAAGAAGCAGTACGCTCAAAAATATGGGGATGCGTGGGAAGCAGAACCTGAATTCAATGGATGGCTGAAACCAGTCGTTGGAGACTTATCCAAGGCAATATGTCAAGTATGTGCAGCAGAGTTTTATGCTAAATTGTGTGATATTAGAAATCATTCGAAAACTATTAAGCATAAACAAAAAAATGATATAAAAAAAAAACACAAACCACCTTACCTGTGAAAATTGTTCCGAAAATTACAGTTAGAATAGCAAGCAGAGCGGAAGGCGCCCTTTCTTTATTTACTGCTGAACATTGTTCTATTTTAGCTGTAGATCATTTAAGAATACTGTGCAAGAAGGTGTTTTCCGGTGATGAGGGCTCTAAAAACATGCAATTACATCGTACAAAGTGCACTAACATTATAACTGAAGTTTTGGCTCCATATTTTACACAATCATTGATTGAAGATATAGGTAACCAAAAATACAGTGTACTAATAGATGAATCCACAGATGTATCAATATCTAAAATGCTAGGTATCGTTATACGGTACTATAGAGTAAACAACTAAACCATTGGATCAGCATTTCTAAAACTCACTGTAGTAGAAACTTCAGATGCAAGAAATCTGGCTGCTGTTCTTGTGAATTCTTTGAAAGAGCTCAAACATCCAATCGCTAATATGGTAGGAATTGGCACAGATAATGCTTCTGCAATGGTTGGAATAAACAATGGGCTTTTCGAACAACTCAAGAGAGAATATGGTTTGAAGCATTTGGTATTGATCCGTTGCATTTGTCACTCTCTTCAGCTTCCAGTTTCGCACGCCTCAGTGAATACCATACCTAGAAACATAGTTTCTTATACGGGAAACCTACAATTTCACCCAGAAGACAAGAGGAATATAAAAGGGTTTATGAGAGAATAAATTGTGGAAAACAGCCACTAAAAATTTTGAAGGTCTGTGCAACACGTGGGCTTTCAATTGAACCAGCAATACGAAGAATTCTGGAACAGTGGGAAGAACTAAAGTTACATTTTTCACTTGCCATGCTTCAAGACAATTGTTACACTGCCGATCTTTTGTACAAGATGTATTGTGACGACTCAAATCATCTTTACATGTTTTACCTTAAACACGCTTTAAAAGATGTACAAATAGCAATAAAAGCTTTTGAAGGAGAAGACAATGACCCCACTAAATTACTAGATACACTTATATTTCTCATGCAGTCACTCTGACAAAACATAGTTTTTCCAACTGTTGATTTGTTGACAACACCAGTTCCAAGCCATTGTATGTACGCAAATCCGAACCTTGGCTTTATGTTTGAACAGAAATTGTCTGAGTCAAGTTTGTCTGAAGAAAATAAAGTTTATTTGATGAAGAGATACATTCAGTTTAGTCTGAAACTCATAAAAGAAATTCAACAAAGACTGCCAAGTAACGTTACGATCCTGAAAAAAATGTCAATGCTGAATGTTGAAGAAACACTAAAAGTGAATAAAAATAATGCTGTAGCGGATGTAGCCAAAGAATTGGGTTTTAGTGGCGATTTCATAGACGGTATGCTGCAAGAATGGCATAATATCAACTTCATTAGGTGGAATAACACTACTAACACTGTTCGATTTTGGAATGAGGTTCTGCAGCATAAAAATGCCGCAGGGGAGAATCCTTTTTCTTTGATTTCACAGCTAGCAATGACTGTCCTATGCCTACCGCATTCAAACGCAGAAGTGGAAAGAATATTCAGTTCTATGAACATTATAAAAACTAAACAACGTAACAGATTATCATTAAAGACAATTAATGCTTTGATCATATTGAGAGACCAGCTGAAGAAACAAAATAAAATTGTGCATCTTTTGACATACCGTCAGACGTATTGGAGCTTATTGGAACGAACAAAAGTTACTCTTTTGCCACAAAACCAGTCGAATTGCGACATCATCTTTTGAGCGACGTTCAACCATCTACGTCAACTACAGTTCTGTCAGAGCATGAAACAGAACAGTTATTCGATCTTCTGAATGACAACGATGAATAGCTCACATACCGGTATGTATATATTTTGTAACCTAATTTGAGTTCTTGCTTTCTTTTGTTACAAATATAGTTGTATATTTCTAGTATATTTGACCACTGTGATTGAAACAACAATTTATGTGTTGTGTCAATTATGATAACGTGTTTAATTAACGTTAGCATATTTTATATGTATGTTGTTGCAAGCGATGCGTCATTTAATTAAGACAATATAGCAATTACGTATGAGGCAATTTTTATTAAAATTTTGTTACCCCCCCCCCCCCTCACTGGCTTATTGTACCATTCACAGTATGAAATTTTCAGTACACCCCTAGTAAAATCAGTTTTAGTGACTTTCTAGGGACTTTTGATACTGAATCTAGGGACTCGGGTTTTTTAGAGTTGGCAACACTGCTCACTGCCATAGAGATATCAATGCCTACTTCGATGAAAATCTCCCTGGACGATGAACAGATCAAAGAGTACCTACAATGGTCTCCAGACCTTACACCCCTCGATTTCTACCTACAGAGGACCTTGAATATCAGCAGAAGTCATCTACACTGAACAAGCCACGAAAAACCATCAAGGTGTCCTATGTGGTTATCACACTGGCAGTACGTTCAACAATTCAGTGGTATCAACATTGTTTGGCTGCTAATGGGGTTCACTTCCAACACACAAAATAACCTCCCCCCCCCCCCCCTTCCACACACGAATTGTAATGGTGCGTCTTTTTGTTCCATTAATATTGATTATGAATAAGCGTTTACATTTTTCTGGGCCTTCTGTATTATGTACACGCACAAGAAAAGAATGAGTAGTTTCCTCACTAATAGGCTGAAATTCTGCCTATCGTGAAGACCCTGTTCATTAATGTTCATGAGAAACAAAATGTCCAGAACTCGGGCTGATATTCATACCACGGCCACACAGTATTAATGAATTAGAGGGGACAATTTGCAGTTTGAGAGTATTAGGTTGGTTGACTTGAAGTGAATCCATGAGGGTTGTGATCCCAGTGCATAAGTTAACCCTTTGAGTCCCAACAAAAAAAAGTCAAAGTTTTTCACAAAATTGGCCTTTCTCATTAGTGTAAGGAACGACTACAAGAATAAATTGGCAAAAAGTTAACAACTGTGTTGAGGAGGGGGCAACAATTTGGGATAAATTTTTTAATGAAGTTAACCTTTCTTTTCTTAGTAAATAACTATCATTTCATGAGATACCCCGTCATTGCCTGATATATACTTGAAAGCAATTTCACATTTTTCTTACATACAACCCCACATATTGAAATTTCCATCAACTCATAATGTGTCAAACAAATTGTAGTCCTAAGTAACAAGCAAAAAGGGGTGTAAAATTTAATAAATTTATATCAAAAGTAGATAGTGCTCCAGTGGTTTCATTTCAAAGCCACTCATAACAACATTACAAAATCAAATTTATGTTACAATGATTTTAGATATACTTACTTTCACTGTCATTGATCTCATCAATATGACCCCTACATATAGGAGGAAAAAAAAGGGGGGGGGGGTCACAATCTCCTACAACCATGTAGCACAATCTCCATGTCGGCTGTCACATTGAACTCTGTATGTGACTGCTACAATGAACTATCTTCGCAGAACTACCTCAGTGTACCAACATGTTTCTCAGTCTTGCAATAACGCCAATGCTTTCATGCGAAAGGCACCTGTACTTCAAAAGAAAAGTAATAAAATGTTGGTTTCAGGCAGAAACCACTGGTGCTCAGAGGGGTAAGGGTACTGAAACAAAGCAGCAGGTGTTTGCTTCAGTAATTTGTTATCGTTGTGGCAAGACCAGCAATTGGCTAGGCAGTGTATGGGTGGGGGGTTGAGAAGAATTCAGAGAGTGGTTGCTGCATGATAGTTTCTACATATAATTGCCTCTCCTTTGCGTGTGTCTGCATCAATGAGGAACTGGTATGCGCTGTAGTGAATTTCAGGAGTGGAGTGTCAATTATGGATAAAAACTGGTATAACTATTTCAAAATAATTTGCAATTTCACTAAGTAAGTGTCCACTATTCAAGTTTCTCTCAAGGCTGATTCGATTCATCTACAATTAAAAGGGAGTTTGAATGTAAAGCTTCATAAATAAGGATTTACTTGGAGAATTCGGGTTCGAGTGGTTGATGTTTTATCCACTACCATTATCAAGGGCTGTGATTTCCTACAGAAGGCAAGGCTGGTGTTAGATTCGGTGGGTCACGCATTTGCATTTAAATTTCGCCCTGGTTGGAGGTACACCTTATGTCAACATGCAATGCTAGAAACAATCAACAGAATTGTAGATAGGGTTGTAGAAACACCCGAGGATATTTCGTTATGACATTTACCAGAATAACAAGCGTAATATCCTTCAAAGGTTTCCAGATGTGTTGAATAAATTAAGAGCACTAATAAAATCATATATTGGATCCAGCTCACTGACAAAAGAACTGGTCTGGCAATCTTCTTATCAGCTGTCTCCATCAAAAATGAGGGAGTTGCAGCAAATGACTGATAAACTATTAGATGCAGGGGTGATCAGACCATCCACATCTCCTTATTTATCACCCATGTTTTTAGTTCCTAAACCAATAGGGGACGGATTTCAGCTGGTGGTTGACTATAGGGCTTTAAATGAAAATGTCACCTTACAATCAGTTCCCTTGCTGGACTTGCATACATGTTTCTCACGGTTTGCTGGGGCCTAGTGTTTTACTCTCTAGAACCTTAATCCAGCGTATCACAAAATTACTTTGCCTTAGGTATCCAATTCAGGTACTGCACTCTGCACTGATAGGAACCTGTACGAGCTCAACTGCATTACCTTTGGCGTGTCAACTGGGGATGCTGTATTATTACAATTGCTAGACAGCATTTTTGGCTCTATAAAATTTAAATTCTTATATCACTATTTAGATGATGATGATGATGATGCGAATTTTAGTAAAACATCTGAGGATATGTACGGCACATTAGTGAGTTGTTGGAGCATTTGCGAGAAGTGGGCGTAACTGTGTGGCCGTCAAAGGTTAATCAAGATCACTATGAAATGTCTTTCCACGGACAATTAGTATCTGGGCAAGGAATGCAAACTGACCAGTTTCACATCACAGCTAAAGCAAACTTCCTGCCGCCCAAAAACAGTAAGAGTGAGGCAAGATTCGTTTGAATGGTAAACTTTTCTTGCAAATTCATACAAATTTTGTCAAATGGCCACACCGTTAAAGACAGGCCACAAATTTGATTGGTTGGAATTGCAGCAGGCAGTATTCAAGGGTTTAAAACACGCATGAGCAACCTGTGGTGATCTGCGGGCCTGAGTCACATACTCAAGTTCACAGACTGCCTCATCACGACATGACCGCAATGCTCCTAGTCAAAACTATAGCATCTGTGACAATAATGTTTATAGAGTAATGCACTGATATGAACAACACCCATTTCCTGATATGCTGCACCAATCAATTATGCCTGAAAATGCGTGCTTTTGGGAGCACATTCATTTAACGTTCACCCAGACAGAATCTCTTTCATGGGCCCAATATCATTTAAAACAAGAGTTAGCTGTACTAGGGGTCCTGGAGTTTTCCAAGTCCTTTAATTATAAAACATGCATCAATGACCCTAGCTGCCACCGTGTTGTCGCAAATGGATGAGCAGTAAAAGAAGCCAACAGCATAAACTTCCCATTCTTTGTCACCACTTGAAAGAAAATATCTGATATATGAGCTAGAAGCAGGTGTTATTCAAAGCAGAAATAATTTACCTTGGAGATACATAATCAGCCCCTCAGTTGAGTCCTAAGTAGACGTCGCAGGACTGCTCGGATAGCTACAAGTGCCACAAGTATCTCTGCCTTCCAAGCCCATTTCAAGCACATCCCAGGAACTCAAAATCTAATGGTGGACAGCCTGAGTCTTATGTCCTCTGAGCAAGAGGATGTTGGGCATGGTACACAACTGATTCTTGTGTTCAAGAAAGCCATTGAAGAAGCGGGTAAGAAACAGTGTGTTAATGCAATATTGACTGGGTTACCAGTGGTGTTTGGGGACTTGAAGATATATCAAAATAATGATCCTGGCACCTCTGATATTAAGCAGAAGTTAGAAAACAATCAGCAGTTGAAGCTATACTGCATCAAAGAGGGGAAGGAAAAGATAAGATAGTGCTTCCCAAGGAACTGGTGTCAATTATCTTTAATTATTGCCATGAATCTGTCATGGAAGGGGGGGGGGGGAAATTTTAAAAACAGGACAAAAATTAAAGAATCCCTTACTTGGAAATGGGATGGATTATTAAGTTAAGCAGTTGGTGAGTAATTACATTTGCAAAATTAGTGAACATAATGCAAATAACCAACAAGGCTAGCTAGTGTCGAGTAAGGAATAAGGCAACGGAGCGTATTTTTATTGATTATCAGGGGCCATTACCTAGACCTGAAGAGGGGAATAAATATAAATTTGTTGTCATTGACGCCTTTTCTCGCTTCGTATGGTTGGTATCTACAAGGAGAATGTGTAGAGCTACTGTTATTAAGTGTCTGAAGAGCATTTTTTCTAGTTTTGGTCTGCCTAAAGTTATTATGAGTGATAATGCAGTCACCTTTTGCTCATGGATTTTAAAAGATATTTATCTGAGAGCATGATTCAGCAAATTACTTCAGCACCATACTACTGGCAGCTCTCTTTTGTCAAGAGGGTATCAAAAGCTGAAGGTAACTTTAATTGCTTACCAACATAAGGATCCAACTAGATGACACCAGTCTCTCCCTTGGATCAGTACTGCATTTAACATGGCCACCCATGAGTGTCACAGAATGACACCTATTAAGTTGATGTTAGCATACATGCCTAATTCTCCCCTTTTTAATTTGTAGTCAGTCATTGATTTGCTCCCAGAAGACAGGAACCCTAAGGTTATTAGGGAATACTGGAAATATACAAAGCCCAAAATTCCAATCGCCCACCAGATGGAAGCACACTAATATACCAAAAGTGGACTCACCCTCTCTCGTGTGCACGCACTTGCTGAATCTGTTGTTCATTTCATGGGTGATGGTGTGCTGGTTCAAGTGATGCAAGTTTCCTTATGATGCTGTATATGGCAAGTTTAATTGGATAGATAAAAAAAAATCTACTCACCAAGCGGCAGCAGAACACACACACAAGGAAAGTTTTTCCCCTGACCCGTGGTTCTGTGTGACGTTCCTGAAATCTACCCCTTTTCCTAGACCTTTCCAGCCCTTTTCCTTCACCCCTCTTCCTTCCCCTTCAACCCTTCTGCCTGAAGGAGCTAATGGCTAATTATAACCTTCTTGTGTGTGTGTGTGTGTGTGTGTGTGTGTGTGTGTGTGTGTGTGTGTGTGTGTGGCTGCCACCGGTTGGTGAATAGATTTATCTATCCAATTAAATTATTCTGTCAAAATTGATTGTTTTCATTGTTATATATATGGGAAGTGATGCTTAAATGCAAAAGTGATTCTTATGTTTGTCTGCAAGTGGTCAGAGCCTGCAAGTAGCAGTGAAGTGGAACTTGTTGCTAGTTGTTGGTGTTAAACACCACACATATGTCCAGTAAATGCTTTCAGTGTGGTTTATGGATACTACGTGTGCACAAGATTGTGCTGATTGCTATGTGCATGAAATTATTTTGCAGACATTGCATTCTTTCAGAGCGTTTTCGATCTCAGAAGTGGGTCGTACATCATTGTGTCATTGGCTGCTTCAGTTGCATGTTGCTTCCTACAATAATTGTTGTTAATCTATGTAGGCTAGTGAACTTACCTGTATTATAAGTAAGGGGTATTATTCCGTGCTGATCATAGATCTCTTTACTTTAGAATTAAGTGTCATGCACACTTTTCAGTTGTGTTGCTCCCTTGGCAGTCCACGATAATGCTAAAGGAGTGTGGCGTTATACCCAATGCATGTTTTAAAGAAATATTTTGTGCATTGTCTTTTTTATTGAAGCTATCATATTTAATGATTTGTTTCTAAGGGTATCTGGTGTGTCCTTGGGGACAAATGTACAATGGGGCAATCACACGTAAATGACATAGATGGAAGAAAACTACGTAAACTGTTGATTATTTCAAAAGTAATGGTCATAATTGTTAATACATTCGTACTACCATGAGACAATACGGTCACTGCCTTCACACAAAAATGTTTGCGGTTCCCTGCGAAATCATGACTGTACACGGGTCTGAACATCATTGTCCCAAGCAAACAGACAGCCATAATTTTTTTTCAGACTCCAAAATATGTAAATCACCTGGGGAGAAATCATGTGTCTATGAGGATGTGTCCGAGCTTTCCAGCAAAACTTCTGAAATGTAATCAAAACAACCATGACAACATGCGAGCCTGTCCACATTCTCAGCTCACCGTGGGATAAATATATTAATAGTTATAATGATTACTTTTGAAATAACGAACAGTCAGCCTACTTTTTTTTCCATCAGTCTTGTTTTCATTTGAATGCCCCTTACAGTATTTCGTTTTGTATCACAAAGTCTGATTAACACAGCTTTTGTGCTTTTACAAGGTTTAAACCACGAAGTGATGCAATGTGATGTACGTCAGGAAGGAGACTGAATGGTGTTCACAAAAGAAAATAACTGTAAAATTCTATGAACAATGATTAATATACTGTCTTTATGTCTGTGACATAATGTTGTAGTGTAGGGATAACAACAAGGTAGATAGTCATTTTTTGCAACTAGTGGAAGTTTTTCCTTATGTAAGTAGACTCTGAGTCATTCTGTGGTTTACATGTACACCACATTGCCATGGCAGCAGAAGATTGGGAACTGTGTCACAGCACTGTTCAAATCAGGCCAACAACTCTGCCAACATGGCTGATCTTCAGTTCAGTGCCACGGTGTGGTGCCTGCATTGACGCCCAGAGCATGCACCCCAGACCAAGCGATCTCAACTGGTAGCAGACATCAGAATCAGCTGTTCCACACATCTGTCAATGTGTGCTTGAATAATGAAAATTGAAACCAACAGCAGTACTGTAATTCAAATGTTATTCATTCAAAACATGCTACCAGTTTCAAAACAAAAAGGCATCATATTCAGGCCCCAAGCATAATCTGCCATCAATGTACAAACCACAGTGACAAAGACTAATGGAGCCTTCAAATGGAAAAAATACAACTTATTCAGCACATTATGCCAGCATGTGCAACCAATGAAGTCAAGTGAAGTGGAGCCAAAATCAACAGGATTCCATGACTTCCAGTAACAAGCCCACCAGTGGTCATCTGAATGAACGGAATGGACATTGTCTTGAAAGGATATAAGATGAAGATCAACAAAAGCAAAACAAGGATAACGGAATGTAGTCAAATTCTAGCAGGTGATGCTCATGGCATCAGATTACACAAAGTGTTCGTGAAAAGGGAAATTTGTTAATACTGAATATAGATTTAAGCATTTGGAAGTCTTTTCTGAAAGTATTAAATGGAGTGTTGCCATGTATGGAAGTGAAACACGGACAATAAACAGTTTTGACAAAAAGACAACAGAAGCTTTTGAAATGTGGTGCTACAAAAGAATCCTGAGGATTATATGGTAGATTACATCACTAATGAGAAGGTACTGAATAGAATTGGGGAGAAAAGAAATTTGTAGCACAACCTGACTAGGAGATGGGATCGGTTGATATGACACACTCTAAGGGATCATCAATTTATTATTTGAGCAAAAGTGTGAGAGTAAGAATTGTAGAGTGAGACTAAGAGATGAATACAGTGAGCAAATTCAGAAGGATGTAGGTTGCAGTAGTTACTCAGAGATGAAGAGCCTTCACAAGATAGAGTAGCATGGAGAACTGCATCAAACCAGTCTTTGGACTGAAGACCACAACAACAACATGGATCATAACAATATAATTTATCTGGTACCTTCAGTTGTATATAGGGATACTGTTTGCAAGCCATGTTGCGAACAGCACTGCTAGAAAGAAGTAATAAATTAAAACGTAATGTCTGATGCTGAAGTTTGTGGGGGTATCTACAAGAAAGAGTTTCATGAAGGTTTTTAATTAGGTGTAAAGGTTTTGGAAGTTGATAAGCACTCTCATTCTCGATAACTGGATGCATAAAGTCTGCATATTTGCATGCTATCAGTTATGCTGTCTATAAAACAAACCCACTGTTTCTAACTATAATACTTGTCTTACTGTGTTAAACTTTCAACAGAAGAGTATACCTCTTAATGAGTAGACTATAACGGCATTTTAAACTTTTAAATTTGGTCAATAATTACATGAAATATTGAAAATCAAATTTATGTTGCCTCTGAAATGATTTGATAGTCAATCTACAATTGGTGCCAGGTCCCATGGTAGTTACGTAGTAATATAGATTCAACTGACTTAGAGGGTGGCAATATAACAACGAAGTTTATGACCTTGTGTCAGTGATCAGTATAAGCCAATGGAGAAAGATGACTTGTTTAATCTTTAGTGTGTGTGCCAAGCCTCTTTTTGCACCCATCCTCATCCAGTTTTGTAAAGGAAGGAAAGAATCAGTGTTTAACATCTCATTAATGGCAGAATTCATAAGAGTGAGACCACAAGCCTAAAATGGAAAAGGATAGGTACACAAGTTTTCAGAAGGATCACCACAGCAGATATGGCAACTTCCTTTGAATGTGTGCCAATTAAGATTTTTGAGCCTTTATGCTACACTCTCCTGCCAGATAAATAAGCCTATGGCTATTCATACCACTGTTCAATTCTCAGTATCAACCATCAGTCCAAGTGGTTACGGGTCACATACACCTGAGCAGTAATCAAATGCGGCCACAGAAATGTTTTAGACATAGTCTTTTTTGCAGAAAAACCACATTCTCCCTGCATCCTACCAAAGAACACCTACAGTATGGTGAAATACATCATTCATGGTCCTATAAGAAGCACTGGCGCAAGGAGTTCAAGAAAGGACAAGAACATGTTGCAAACGTCGCCCAGTTGCAGCAGCACCACAGTGTAGGCTACTTGTGAATTTGTCAAAAGTAATTGGCACTTACAGAATTTTCCAACAGCCTTGCCGCAGTGGTAACACTGGTCCCCATCAGATCACCGAGTTAAGCACTAGCTTTCAGTTAGTCCTACCCAGACAATGTTCGATCAGCTAGGTATATCCAGAATGAAGAAGTGGTCATTGGAGTGCACACCATTACCCACTTCCCTCCAAGCAATGTCTGCGAGGGCCGGAGAATATACTGGGAAACAGATAGTGGAAAACAATTCCACATCTGTGCTGAAGTGCTCTTGGCATGGATGGCTGCATGTTTGTGACTTAACTAGTGCTTGGAGCTTGCAGTGATTACAGCATCAGTAGCTGTTATTTTTCTGTAAATGTTAAATGGCTTCCAGCAACACTTTCCCCCTCTTTCTGTCAATCTCCTCTTCATAACAAATCTGTACCACAGGGACTTCTGTTCAATAACAGATGATGATACATCCCTTGATTAAAGAAACGTCTGACAAGATTCATTTTCTTACTGTTTCTTTGAAATTTATATGTCATATCTTCTTGAAGGGAACTTTTGGGATGTATTTGTTGTCTGGAAATAAGTAATTGAAATTGTTCTCTCCTCTTCATATTTGTTCTGTTACATTATGGAAAACCATTTCTTTCATCTTTTGACTTTTGAGCGCATTAATTATCCTATAATACTCCACCTGTTTATCACGTCAGTAACTGTCAAATATTTAACCTCTAACTTTATTTAGACACCAGAACTTCAACACAAAATTATGTACAGGAATATATAATTTTTCGTGTCTATAAATTTTGTTTATGGCATAAGTATTATTCTTTTGACAAATGTTAACTGACAGTTTTGATATCTTTGTTTTACTTTGATTAGGGAGAGTCTTTGGGGAGTTATCATCATGAATGGATGTGGGAAGGAAGGACTGGGACACGCCTTGTATACTGACTGTAATCACAATCGTATGTAATTTAGAACAGAAAAAAATAGTTGTAAACAACCAAGACTGTTTTTCTGTTCTAAAGAACTATTACAGTTGCTACATGTTCTGGCATAACCACAAACAACGGAACGAAGACGAAGAATGCAGGACAAGAGAAGGCGGTGAAACGATGTCTGACAATGGTGCGTTAGTTAGGACCGCCACAACAGGAGTGGCACCTGCAAGAAGTGAATATAAGTGTCACTCCTGCCAGCTTCAGCCAGACATTAATGGACATGATTTGCTGAGTACTAGCACAAGCTAGCAGAGAATTCCTGAAGAGGGGCAACATCCTTTTCAGTGGTTGCAGGTGCAACAGTCTGGATGGATTGACTAACCAAAACAGCCTTGCTGTGCTGGTACTGCGAAAGCAAGGGGAAACTACAGCCGTAATTTTTCCCAAGGGCATGCAGCTTTACTCTATGGTTAAATGATGATGGCGTCCTCTTGGGTAAAATATTCTGAAGGTAAAATAGTCCCCCATTCAGATCTCCGGGCAGGGACTACGCAGGAGGATGTTGTTATCAGGAGAAAGAACACTGGTGTTCTATGGGTCGGAGCATGGAATGTAACATCCCTTAATCGGGCAAGTACGTTAGAAAATTTAAAAAGGGAAATAGATAGGTTAGTTAGATACAGTGGGAATTAGCGAAGTGCGGTGGCAGGAGGAACTAGTCTTTTGGACAGGTGAATACAGGGTTATAAATATAAAATCAAATAGCGGTAATGCAGGAGTACATTTAATAATGAATAAAAAAATAGGAATGCGGGTAAGCTACTACAAACAGTATAGTGAATGCATTATGCAGATACGAAGCCCACAGCTAACACAGTAGTACAAGTTTATATGCCAACTAGCTCCGCAGATGGTGAAGAGATTTATGAAATGTATGATGAGATAAAGGAAATTGCACAGATAATAAAGGGAGACGAACATTTAATAGTCATGGGTGACTGGAATTCGATAGTAGGGAAAGGGAGAAAAGGAAACATAGTAGGTAAATATGGATTGGGGTTAAGAAATGAAAGAGGAAGCCACCTGGTAGAATTTTGCACAGAGCATAACTTAATCATAGCCAACACTTGCTTCAAGAATCATGAAAGAAGGTTGTATACATGGAAGAGGCCTGGAGATACTGGAAGGTTTCAGATTAATTTATATAATGGTAGGACAGAGGTTTAGGAACCAGCTTTTAAATTGTAAGACATTTCCAGGGGCAGATGTGGACTCTGACCACAATCTATTGGTCACGAATTGCAGATTAAAACTGAAGAAACTGCAAAAAGATGGGAATTTAAGGAGATGGGACCTGGATAAACTGACAGAACCAGGGGTTGTGGAGAGTTTTAGGGAGAGCATTAGGGAACAATTGACAAGAATGGGGGAAAGAAATACAGCAGAAAAAGAATGGGTAGCTTTGAGAGATGAAATTGTGAAGGCAGCAGAGGAACAAGTAGGTAAAAAGACAAGTGCTAGTAGAAATCCTTGGGTAAAAGAAGATATATTTAATTTAATTGATAAAAGGATAAAATATAAAAATGCAGTAAATAAAGCAGGCAAAAAGGAACTCAAACATCTCAGAAATGAGATCGACAGGAAGTGCAAAATGGCTAAGCAGGGAGGGCTAGAGGACAAATTTAAGGATGTAGAGGCATATAACACCAGGGGTAAAACAGACACTGCCTACAGGACAATAAAAGAGATATTTGGAGAGAAGAGAACCACTTGTATAAATATCAAGAGCTCAGATGGAAATCCAGTTCTAAGCAAAGAAGGGAAAGCAGAAAGGTGGAAGGAGTATATAGAGGGTCTATACAAGGGCGATGTACTTGAGGACAATATTATGGAAATGGAAGAGGATGTAGATGAAGATGAAATGGGAAATATGATACCACATGTAGAGTTTGACAGAGCACTGAAAGATATAAGTCGAAAGAAGGCCCGGGAGTAGACAACATTCCATTAGAATTACTGATAGCCTTGAGAGAGCCAGCCCTGACAAAACTCTACCATCTGGTGAGCAAGATGTATGAGAGGCGAAATATCAAAAAAATGGTTCAAATGGCTCTGAGCACTATGGGACTCAACTGCTGTGGTCATAAGTCCCCTAGAACTTAGAACTACTTAAACCTAACTAACCTAAGGACAGCACACAACACCCAGCCATCACGAGGCAGAGAAAATCCCTGACCCCGCTGCGAAATATCATCAGACTTCAAGAATAATATAATAAATCTAATCCCAAAGAAATCAGGTGTTGACAGATGTGAAAATTACCGAACTATCAGTTTAATAAGTCACGGCTGCAAAATACTAACACGAATTCTTTACAGACGAATGAAAAAACTGGTAGAAGTTGACCACGGGGAAGATCAGTTTGGATTCCGTAGATATGTTGGAACACATGAAGCAATACTGGTCCTACGACTTATCTTAGAAGATAGATTAAGGAAAGGCAAACCTACATTTCTAGCATTTGTAGATTTAGAGAAAGCTTTTGGCAACATCGACTGGAATACTCGCTTTCAAATTCTGAAGGTGCAGGGGTAAAATACAGGTAGCGAAAGGCTATTTACAATTTGTACAGAAACCAGATGGCAGTTATAAGAGTTGAGGGGCATGAAAGGGAAGCAGTGGTTGGGAAGGGAGTGAGACAGGGTTGTAGTCTATCCTCGATGTTATTCAATCTGTATATTGAGCAAGCAGTAAAGGAAACAAAAGAAAAATTCGGAGTAGGCATTAAAATTCACGGACAAGAAATAAAAACTTTGAGGTTCGCCAATGATATTGTAATTCTGTCAGAAACAGCAAAGGAACTGGAAGCGCAGTTGAACGGAATGGACAGTGTCTTGAAAGAAGGATATAAGATGAACATCAACAAAAGCAAAATAAGGATAATGGAATGTAGTCGGGTGATGCTGAGGGAATTAGATTAGGAAATGAGACACTTAAAGTAGTAAATGAGTTTTGCTATCTTGGGAGCAAAATAACTAATGCTGGTCGAAGTAGAGAGGATATAAAATGTAGACTGGCAATGGCAAGGAAAGCGTTTCTGAAGAAGAGAAATTTGTTAACACTGAGTATAGATTTAAGTGTGCGGAAGTCTTTTCTGAAAGTATTTGTATGGAGTGTAGCCATGAATGGAAGTGAAACATGGACGATAAATAGTTTGGACAAGAAGAGAACAGAAGCTTTCGAAAGGTGATACTACAGAAGAATGATGAAGATTACATGGGTAGATCACATAACTAATGCTCTGATGCATCAAGGGATCACCAATTTAGTATTGGAGGGCAGCATGGAGGATAAAAATCATAGAGGGAGACCAAGAGATGAATACACTAAGCAGATTGAGAAGGATGTAGGTTGCAGTAGGTACTGGAGGATAAAAATCGTAGAGAGAGACCAAGAGATGAAGACACCAAGCAGACTGAGAAGGATGTAGGTTGTAGTAGGTACTGAGAGATGAAGCTTGCACAGGATAGAGTGGCATGGAGAGCTCCATCAAACCAGTCTCTGGACTGAAGACCACCACAACCACCACCATAAGCAGAGTGTGCTACAATATCAGATTATAGTGATCCATATCCACTGCTTGATTGAACACTGTTTATAACAAGGACTCGGATTTATGTTGCATGTTACCCATCGCTTGTGACACCTCCGTACATTAAAGTTAAGTACTGGGGTCATCCCATATCAATTCAACCAATTTGAGAAAATGTTCCAGCTGATAGTCTCAGATTTGGCTGAAATTTAGCACACCAATGCTACCAAGTGTGGAACACTCATGTACGATATTTTCAGTTCCCCTGCCAGTTAGTTCCAGAATTATGGCTTGTGAAAGAAGGTGGCGTGACTCGGAAATTGCAACCCGCATCTGGCAATCTATCTTCAGACCCAACTTGAGGTCTTAATAACTTTGGAACTATTCCACACAGTCCAGTGAAATTTTTACAACCCAGTAACATCCACTTAGAAAACACACTTTATGAATCAAAACACCAACAACATATTTCTGAGAGAAAATAAAAAAATTCCAAAATGTGATTTAAAAAATGTAATACGTTAAAAGGTACATATTGTAGGTGCCCTCTATGCCAAATATAATTCACTCAAAAAAGTTATAAATTTTTTTGTGGTAAGCTTAATGTGGCCTAAACACACATCTTGCCCATATCAGTCACACAAACAGAGTTGCATGCACATGAAAATACAAAAATTTGGAGAAATAACCTGAAAAACATGGATTTTCTAAGTGTGGTAGCACAAAAGGGATAAGTGGTATCCAAGCCAAATTTCAAACACTGCATAAGTAGACCATAATATAATATCTGGCAAAATTTCAACTTGTTATTGCAAGGCATTTGTGTACAATAAAAGTTGACAGAGATTTAGTTGGTTACGTTTCTTTTAACATGATTTAGCAAGTAATAGTGATGATGCAGACAGCTTGTTTCAGATAAAGCTGCAGCAATTGTTGAGAACCATTAGGCAACAGAAAGTTAAACACTGGTAGTTTTCAGGGACAGAATGAGTCATTTTTAGGCAGGAACAACAAAGGAAACAAGCAACAATTACAGGTTACTCATGTTTTTAAGATTCTAGTTCAGACTGGTCAGTACTGTTGTGGAAAGTCAGTATGGAGGCAGAAGAGTGTACTAGTGGTGCTTTTGTTCAAACAAGTTGCAGTATTGGTAGAGCACAAGTGTCTGAATGTCATAAAACAACATATGGGACAAAATGTGGCATTCACTTTGTACTGTATAATCTGGATGAATTGGACCAAGATTTGTTGCTATGGAGATCCAGGATACGCCCTGTGGGCACAAGAAGTACAGTTCCAGGAAACTTTAGTGTTTGTTATCATCATATGAAAGTGTTTCTGGATAAGTATTCTTTCCTTGTGTGTGTGTGCGAGTGTATACCCGTCCTTTTTTCCCCCTAAGGTAAGTCTTTCCGCTCCCGGGATTGGAATGACTCCTTACCCTCTCCCTTAAAACCCACATCCTTTCGTCTTTCCCTCTCCTTCCCTCTTTCCTGATGAGGCAACAGTTTGTTGCGAAAGCTTGAATTTTGTGTGTATGTTTGTGTGTCTGTCGACCTGCCAGCACTTTCATTTGGTAAGTCACATCATCTTTGTTTTTAGACATATTTTTCCCACGTGGAATGTTTCCCTCTATTATAATCTTTCCTACAAAGAAGTTGATTTGATCCATTTCAGATTCATAATAAGACAGTGAAGTGTAACCTCAGAGAAATTGATATAAAATCAGTATTGAAAGTGAATCAGTGCATGGCACTTAACATGAAACCAGGACAAAAGTTACGTTCCAGGTGTGTTATACTGCTAAAAAATGAAGAATATTCTGATAATTTACATGACAGTGACGAAGAGTATCAGCCACCTACAACCACAGCGGATGAGCAATTAAATAGTTCAGTGACTGCTCTTGGTTTGTCTCCCATGAAGACACACAAAGTTGGGAAAAGAGACAGGTCCAGCTATGGTAGAAGAAAACTACAAGAAGCTCAAATGGAATTAAAACACAAAATAGCTGACACACTAATGGTAGAAAAGGAAGAACTATCTGCTCCAAAGGAACAGAAATCATGCCAGAAATGCTCTGATTTGGACAAAATTGTGCATAAATTGAAAGAAAAATGTGCCATATCAAAATGGACAAACTGACCACACACAGCTTCACAGCAACAGCACAATCGTCTTATTTCCAGTTTTGTAAGGATAATTTGAAACAAGATGAAATTATAGTAATACTAGACTTTTCTGAAAATTATGCATTTATAGTTCAAGATGCCATCCAAGGATATCATTGGGACAACAGTCAAGCAACTCTCCAGCCATTTGCGATTTACTATAGAGGTGAATCAGGTGATGTGTCTGTCATGAATCTGTGCATTTTTAGTGACTAATTCATGATGCCATTGCAGTTCATGCCCACATTCGCACTGTCATGGCATATGTGAAAAACAAGCTTCCTCACATACATTTTGCGAAATACTTCAGTGATGGGGCAGCTAGTCAGTACAAAAACTGTAAAAATCTTAAAAATTTATGCATGCATTACCATGATTTTCAGATTCACGCAGAATGGATTTTTTTTCGCAACAAATCATGGAAAAATGTATGTGATGTTATTGGTGCTACCATTAAGCGCATGGCATCACGAGCTAGGCTGCAGCACCCTACAGGAGGTCACATTCTAACAACTCTTCAATTATTTACCTGGGTACAGAAAAATATCTCTGGCATACAATCATTCTATGTTTCGAAAGATGAGGTGAAATCAGTCGAAGAGTTGCTAAAAAGCAGACTAGAACATGTTGTAACTGTTGCATGCACAAGGAGCCATCATCACTTCTCTCCAGTGGACTCTGACAATGTGCAGATGAGCAGACTGTCCGGTTATAACTGTAGATTCATGCACATGTGTCTTCACAGTGTGTCCGATTCAGGATTCAGAAGCAAAAGCAGCAACATACAACCAGGTTGCTATGTTATTGCTGTTTATGTGACAAATGGTACTTAGAATGTGTTGCAGAGTGCTGTGAAGCAGAAGGTGATGTATTTGTGAACTTCATGGCACCAGCAGGACCAGCAAGATCATTTCATTGGCCACGTTTGGCAGGCAGGTGTTGGACTCCTTTTGAACATATTCTTATGACAGTTCAAGTTCCTACCACAGTGTCAGGAAGACAGTACAATTTGCCACTCAATGTACAGAGTACAGTAGCTAAAGTGTGGGAGAACTTCTGTTCGAAGCTCAATCGACTGGTTTTTAGCAGTTAAGGTGCAGTAAACATTAATGATAGGTTGTGTTAATCTGTATATATGTTGTTGCTTTGTGATTATACAGTTGTGGGAGAGGATAAGAAGAGGCAGAACAGTTTACGATATGTTTTTACAAAATTGTGTTGTGGAACAATGGCCACATCACCAAATACATCTGTCAACTTCCATTGTACACAAATGTCTTGCAATAACATGCTGAAATTTTGAGATATATATCATTATGGTCTACTTATACAGTGTGTGAAATTTGGTTTGGATATCACTTGTCCCTTTTGTGCTACCACACTTCGAAAATCGATGTTTTTCGGGTAATTTTTCAAATTTTTGTATTTTTGTGTGCATGTAACTCAGTTTTTTGTGACTGATATGGGCATGATGAGTTCTGTGTGTGTTTAGGCTACATTAAGCTTACCACAAAAAATTTTATACCCTTTTTGAGTTAATTATATTTGGCATAGAGGGCACCTACAATATGTACCTTTTAACGTATTACATTTTTTAAATCACATTTTGGAATTTTTTATTTTCTCTCAGAAATATGTAGTTGTTGTTTTGATTCATTGAGTGTGTTCTCTAAATGAATGTTACTGGGTTGTAAAAATTTCATTGGACTGTGTGGAATAGTTCCAAAGTTATTAAGACCTGAAGTTGGGTCTGAAGATAGATTGCCAGATGCAGGTTGCAATTTCCGGGTCACGCCACCTTCTTTCACAAGTCATAATTCTGGAACTAATTGGCAGGGGAAACTAATACATTGTACATGAGTGTTCCACACATGGTAGAATTAGTGTACAGAATTTCAGTCAAATCTGAGACCATGAGCTGGAGCCCCTGGTTGAACTGACATGGAATGACCCACTGGCAATCTGCTTTATACAAATAAAACTACTAATGTTAGTTGCTTGAATTGTGGTATAGCATTCCGAGAATGCAGCATCCTTTAGGCATCCTATACGAGACGAGTGGGCAGGACCCCCTCATTTGGTGACGAAGTGTTACAAACAAACTCCGTGCCTGATGGCCACAAACCTTTTTTGCGTTTTTTGCAGGCACCTTACTTCTCTCTTGTCTTTCCTTCACAGGGATGCTTCATTGCTTTTAAAGTTTCTTGTTGTTTCTGCTAATTCATGTTTTCAGGTGGGTGCTGCAGAAAATTTCTTAGTACCTATTTTTGCTGTTGCATTTGTCCCTTCCAACATGATACCCCCCACCCCCTCTCCCCCACCCCCACACCCCTTCTTGGGCGCCACAACTGCAAGCGTTAGATGCCACATAGCTAATGCAGATGTTTCAGTTTCAGATGCAGCAGATCTCAGCACCACTCAACAAAGCGCAACAGCTACTCACCAATACTGTGCACCCATTGGAAAAAGCACAGCCTCCTACAGCTGCTTTTCGTCAGTTTAGTAAACAAGACAAGGAATGGCTCAAGTGGCTGCACCAGTTCGATGCCCATATGCTAGCTCACAACGTCCCAGGTACTGTGAAACTTCCATATTTGTTATCCACAGTAGGAAGTGCATGTTCAGATTAATTCAAAAACTCTTCCCTAACACCACTCCGAGTGAACTTGCTTATGACACAGTGGTAGACTCACTCACAAAATATTATGACCAACAAGTGGTAGCAGCTGGTATCAATTCTTTCACTGCAAAAAACGGTCAGAAATAACATATTGCGAATGGGTAACAGATTTGCAGGGTCTGACAAAGAAATATAAATTCAAATGTGCTTGCGGTGCTTTATATTCATATATTATGTTGCATGATGTGACAGGCAAAAAGAATTAAGTCTTGCCTGTAGTGTTATCCATGGCACACAAGCCAAGACTGCCCCTCCTGACAGGCTCAGTGATACACGTGTGGTCGGAAAGGACATGTGCAATCCTTATATTTGCAATGAAACAAACATAAGAATTCGGCCCACTCACGAAAATCTGGTCACAAGGCCCATGTCATTAATGCAGTATATTTGAAGTCTGCAACTAGCAAGCGAGCAGTTACGTCAGTGATATGCCAGTCAAACAAACTTTTTGTTCATTTACTTATTTGTGGGAAATTTCAGTTGGAGATGGTTGCCTCTGTCACAGTGCTCAAATGTCACACGTATGAACTGTTAGGCTCTCCATACCTGTCTAAAACTAGCATGCAACTGACAGCTTATAATGGACAAGACATTTCCATTCTCGGAACATGTACTTTGCCTGCCACGTATCGCTCGCATACACGAACAGTGACTTTTACAGTGCTACAATCACGTGAATGTGAGAACATATTTGGTCTTGATTCTTTTGATTTGTTTGGCTTTAACATTCAGGACAACGTGTTGTCAGTGTCTTAATTCCACGCAAAAGACAGTATAACTAGCCTGCTGAAAGAATTCCCAGAGCTCTTTTCTGCAGGTTTAGGCAAGGCTAACAATTTTGTTGTGCATATTACTCTGAAAACCAATGCTCAACCAAAATTTTGCTGGGCTAGAACTGTTCCCATTGTATTGCATGACAAATTCGCTGCTGAACTTAAAGAATTGCAAACTTAAAGAATTGCATGACAGTGGAGCTATTGTGCCCATACAAGCTAGTCAATGGGCAAGTCCACTGGTTCTGCTCCCCAAACCTTCAGGTCGCATACGCCTCTGTGTTGACTTTAAGTCTACAGTTAACCCACAAACTGTGACTGATACTTACCCATTGCCACACCCAGAGGATCTCATAGACAGATTATGCACCGGTCACTACTCTTCAAAAATGATTTGCACGATGCGTGTAGTCAAATTGCGCTCAATGAAGAATCTTAAAAAGTGATTGTAGTGAATATTCACTGGTGTTTGTTTAAGTATTTGCATTTACCTTTTGACAGAGCTTCCGCAAACACCATTTTCCAATGGTATTTGGAACAGCTGACTGCTCAAGTGCCAAACTTTTCAATCTATTTGGACAATATTGTCATAGCAGGCCATACATATGACGATCATATTGCAAATTTGCGTGCTATGTTCCATGTGTTATCTGATGCAGGACTAAAGTGTGGACTGGACAAGTGTGATTTTTTTAAACCTGAGTTGCAGTATCTTGGCCATGTCACAAACAGTCAAGGTGTACATCCTCTTCAGTTGCATTTGTTAGCCATACGAGATTCGCCAGTTCCTCGCAATGCCCCAGAATTGCAGCCAGTCTTGGGGAAAATGAACTACTGTATTCGGTTCATACTGAATGCGGCACAAATTGCAGTTCGCTTGCATCGCAAAAATGTCCCCTTTGCTTAGACATATGAATGTCAAGTAGCATTTCAGAAACTTAAAGATGTATTGCTCAGTGATCGATGCTTAGTTCACTTCAATCCTGACAAACCAGTTGTATTGCAAAATGACACATCCTCTTACGGAACTGGGGCAGTGCTTTCGCATAGAATTGGTGATGAAGACAGGTATATCACTTTCGCATCAAAAGCTCTTTGTAGCTATTCACAAATTAAAAAAGAGGCTTTGGCTATTGTGTATGGTGTCACCAAATTCCACCACTATTTGTATAGCAGAAAATTCCACTTAGTAACAGATCACAAGACATTGCAGTGCTTGTTTCATCTGATGAAGCTGGTTCCTGTACGAACTGCCCAAAAATTGCAAAGATGGGCTTTGTTGTGGTCTCAATACCAGTACGAGATTGTGTATCATCCGACAGCTGAACACGGTTATGCAGACACACTTTTACGTCTTCTAACTGGCCCTGACACGGACTTTGATGCTTCTGCTGCATCTTCTTGTCACATCGATGCCCAGGTTTCTGAACTGGTTCAATCTTTTCTGCTGAACTATTGGAAAATTGGACAGGCTGTGGAAGCTGATTCAGATTAGAACATTTTGCTAATATACATTCACACATCTTGGCCTTGTTCCCTGCATAGCATAAAGAACTCTGTAGTGTGCCAATACTTTGCACATCGGCATAGCATCGCTCTACAGAAAGGTGTGATTCTTGTTCAAAATGACAGTGGACAGTCACATGTGTTGATCCCTAAAGCTTTGCAAAAAGAACTGTTGCAGTTAATTCACCAAGGACACTGGGGATTTTTCATATGCAACAGTTAGTGCATCAACACTGTACTTGGCAGGATATGGACACCCTAATAGAACAGATGACGTCACAGTGTCACGCATGTGTGGAAAATCAGTCCGCTCTGCCACAAAAATTCTCTGCAACATGGCAACATGTGCACACAGACTTTGCAGGAACTTTGTGGAACACTCGTTGGTTGACTGTGGTTGACTTATATAGCAAGTTTCCTTTTGCCGTGCCAATGAAATCGACAACGTCACATAGCACAATTCGGGTGCTGTTCTCTATTTTTTGCCTCAAAGATTTACCTGAAGTTATAGTGTTGGACAACGGCCCTCAGTTCATGTCAAATGAATTTCAAACATTCTGTGAACGCAATGGCATATAGCATCTAACTAGTGCACAGTTCCATCCACAGTAAAACAGCAAAGCGGAATGTTTTGTCAGAACCTTCAAGCAGCAGATGGCCAAACTTCACTCCACACACACCAGGGATCAAGCATTGTTTCATAGCCACTGTCATCAGACGCTGCTCCACCCTCCCCAGCATCTGGCGCCAAAGGAAGGCGGCAATTATCGCTTTGCACTGCATGATATTGTGTTTTACAGGGGTTTTAGCGGCAGCAGACAGAGGCAAGGTCGTCCGTCGACTTGGCGCTTGCATTTATCTCATTTCAGGTCCAGATGGAGTGCAGTGCCGACACCACAATCAACTTTGCCACTGTTATGTGCACAGTCCCCCAGATTTGGGATCTCAAAGATATCGTGGTCATAGCAGCCGTCGGAGGGTGTCATCACAACACCGCGGGATGGTAGGGTAAGACCGGAAGTTTGATGTCCCCTGCAGCGACAGCTTCTGGTCCAGCGAAACGACCACTCTCCTGCCTCCCGCCGTTGTCGCGCTCCCTAAACAATGTCGGTCCGTCACTTTGGTGGGGAGGAATGTTCCGGCGTAATGACAAGTGCCAGCATGACACTTAAGAACAGAAAAGCAGAGAGGGCTGTTAGATAACATCAGTCAATAGTACACTGACTAGGATGACACCAAGACAGGAGTGGTAGCTACACGAAGAGAATATAAGAGCCGCACTGGAGTGGAGGACCAGCTGTAATACAAATGCTACAGCAGTGGCTTATGAACTGTATTGTTTTGCTTGCAATAAATTGTATATATCGAAGGACACTGATTATTTGCATGTCACCATTTGCTTGCGACACAGATTTGTGAATAGCCAAAGTTAAGTACTGTCAATTTAACGTACTGTAATAAACTCCATAATAGGATTTGCTTGAACTGTTGTAGCACTCCAAGAAAAACAGCTTCCAAGACACTCTATATTATATGAGTGGGCAGTACACAAAACAACAGAAATTGCATTCATAAGGGGTCCAACCAGGGGTAATACACTCCTGGAAATGGAAAAAAGAACACATTGACACCGGTGTGTCAGACCCACCATACTTGCTCCGGACACTGCGAGAGGGCTGTACAAGCAATGATCACACGCACGGCACAGCGGACACACCAGGAACCGCGGTGTTGGCCGTCGAATGGCGCTAGCTGCGCAGCATTTGTGCACCGCCGCCGTCAGTGTCAGCCAGTTTGCCGTGGCATACGGAGCTCCATCGCAGTCTTTAACACTGGTAGCATGCCGCGACAGCGTGGACGTGAACCGTATGTGCAGTTGACGGACTTTGAGCGAGGGCGTATAGTGGGCATGCGGGAGGCCGGGTGGACGTACCGCCGAATTGCTCAACACGTGGGGCGTGAGGTCTCCACAGTACATCGATGTTGTCGCCAGTGGTCGGCGGAAGGTGCACGTGCCCGTCGACCTGGGACCGGACCGTAGCGACGCACGGATGCACGCCAAGACCGTAGGATCCTACGCAGTGCCGTAGGGGACCGCACCGCCACTTCCCAGCAAATTAGGGACACTGTTGCTCCTGGGGTATCGGCGAGGACCATTCGCAACCGTCTCCATGAAGCTGGGCTACGGTCCCGCACACCGTTAGGCCGTCTTCCGCTCACGCCCCAACATCGTGCAGCCCGCCTCCAGTGGTGTCGCGACTGGCGTGAATGGAGGGACGAATGGAGACGCGTCGTCTTCAGCGATGAGAGTTGCTTCTGCCTTGGTGCCAATGATGGTCGTATGCGTGTTTGGCGCCGTGCAGGTGAGCGCCACAATCAGGACTGCATACGACCGAGGCACACAGGGCCAACACCCGGCATCATGGTGTGGGGAGCGATCTCCTACACTGGCCGTACACCACTGGTGATCGTCGAGGGGACACTGAATAGTGCACGGTACATCCAAACCGTCATCGAACCCATCGTTCTACCATTCCTAGACCGGCAAGGGAACTTGCTGTTCCAACAGGACAATGCACGTCCGCATGTATCCCGTGCCACCCAACGTGCTCTAGAAGGTGTAAGGCAACTACCCTGGCCAGCAAGATCTCCGGATCTGTCCCCCATTGAGCATGTTTGGGACTGGATGAAGCGTCGTCTCACGCGGTCTGCACGTCCGGCACGAACGCTGGTCCAACTGAGGCACCAGGTGGAAATGGCATGGCAAGCCGTTCCACAGGACTACATCCAGCATCTCTACGATCGTCTCCATGGGAGAATAGCAGCCTGCATTGCTGCGAAAGGTGGATATACACTGTACTAGTGCCGACATTGTGCATGCTCTGTTGCCTGTGTCTATGTGCCTGTGGTTCTGTCAGTGTGATCATGTGATGTATCTGACCCCAGGAATGTGTCAATAAAGTTACCCCTTCCTGGGACAATGAATTCACGGTGTTCCTATTTCAATTACCAGGAGTGTATATCACTTCTCTGGATTGCAGATCACACACCACTTCAGAAACATATCCCTCTGGTAATAAATAGCCGAGGAGCATGGTGAAAAGCACAAGAAAAAGAGGAAGAAGCACTTTCGAGAACAATAGATGTCGGGAAAGTGGAAGCAGGATCACACGACATGAAACAAATCTAAATGTTAATAGACAATTCATACCTAGAGGAAGCAACAGAAGTGATAGGAGAACTCCTAAGACAAACCGCCAATCCTAGGTACAAAGTAAGAGCGAAAGAATGGTTTGAAACAGACTGTCATGGTGTAAGACAAGATGTACTAGAAAGCCTACACCAACTAAAACAGCGAGCAGAGGACGCTATACTCCTTAGGACTTACGCTGAAAAAAGAAGTATCTATAAGAAAACTCTGAAATAAAATAAGAGAACATTCTGGGAGAGAGAGGGAAAGAAACAAGACCCATATATTGCGCTAAGCCCCAGAAAACAAGCTGAAACACATTGCACCAATATGGAAATATGAGAGATCAATACGACAACATACTGAACAAGGGATGACTAAGAGGGAGACCAGAGGGCAGAGAGGATACAATGTTACAATCATGGAATATGTCCCATTGACCAAAGAAGATATCAATGATGCCATTACCAGCATCAAGAACAAAAAATCTGCAGACCTTATAGCGAATATTTAAAAGGCACTAGTAGAGGACCAAAGAGAGAGCTGGCCCATTTTGCTAGTGCGTGTTGCCTACAGCAGGGGAAGGTATGCACTCAGGGGCAAACCTATTGTTCTCCTTTGATTGACAGGTACTTAACCTATTGTTCTCCTTTGAGTTACAGGTAGTTAACCTACTATTCTGCTAAAAGGATCCTTCCTTTTGATTGACAGGCACTTAAACCTATTGATCCCCCCAAGGAACCCTCACCCTCGCTGCTACAGGTACACTTTCAAGTCTGAGTTATTGGATTTATTGGATAGCCCCTCTCATTCTTATCAATTTGATTGAATACTTAATTAAATTGATCAATTAATTAAACCTCTCCCCCTCTGGTAACACCCTCCCCTCCCACCCTGGCTACCAGAAATTGGCAGGAAAAAGACTCAGTTGATCAGTCATTTGGAGGGAATTAGGTTGTAGTGTGTGGAATATTGTTTAAGCACTTTAGACAATGTATAGAATATTATTTAATTATTTATGGCAGTGTATGGAATATAGTTTATTTATTTAGTTAAAGAATTTGTCCAGAAATCAATTGTTGTGTATGGAATGTTGTTTAAACAATTTAGACAATGTGTGGAATATTGTTTGTTTAAACAATTTAGGGGATTCAAGGCAGTGTATTGAATATATGGGAATTGGTGGCCCTTTGGTGGAAATGAAGGATCTTGTAACAGGAAATTCAAGGGTATATACCTTACTTATAAAATATTCAGTTTGTGGGGGTTGGATTTGTCTTGCTCATTATTCTCTGCTGTTTGGAAACACGTAGGTCTTGTAAGAAGTAATTACATGTGGCACACATGTTGCATAACCTAACATTCAGCACTGTACTCTGGGTGTCTTAACCTAATGTTCGGCCCTTTATTGGCACTTAACCTATTGTTCTGTTGATTGGTTTTCCATGTCACCCCCATTTCCTTAAACTATTGCACAGCCTTCGATACCAAATTAAGTAATTATTTATATCCACCCACCATTTTGTGATACACTTTTCGAATTTCACATGCTTTTGAACGCCATTTCTGGTGCATTCTCTTTTGCCACCCACCCCCTTAAACTATTGTACTGCGTTTTACATAAAAATTATGCAAATTAACCTAGTGTTCCGCACTTAACCTGCTGTTCGAGCCCATGTCACCCACTCATGCACACCCTCCCAGTAACTATTGTACCGCTAACACCACGTTGATATAAAAAGTTTATGCTAATTAATTAATTAGATATTCTTCACATGTATGGGGTAGTTTTTTTTTTTTAATTCACTGCATCCTAATGGTCAGTAAAATCGGTAGAATATAGTTGAAACAAAATATCGCTAATAAAAAACACATCCCGCCACTCGACACCCGACGCAGTCGCCGCCGACTCTGCATACGCCCCCAGGAGTCAGGATGCACCAGCAGTCCCCATGAAGTGACGATGCGGCTATCAGCTGCCAAACCACATGTAGTTGTCAATTTGGGTCCTGCAAGGATGAAGCAGCAGTAACTCTTTCATACATGACACCCGAGAAATACCTGGTGTAACGTGTTCACCTAGGCACCGTTGCTGGTGCGATGAAGCATAGCTGCGGTGCGGGTCCAGCACCAAGAGAGATGTTGCAATGCTTCCCAGAATAGCACAGGGTGCATTCTTCCTAGCAATCCTAACGGGACAGCCTGTCCGTCACTGAATTTACCCATCAAACTGCTGCTGCTGCCAGTGTGGGAGCACTGTCTGCCCTTTTTTTCTGTAGATGAGACTTTCAGCGGTAAAAAACTATTTTGTACACATTGCCATATTGGATTGACAGTTAAACCCTGCAAAAGTTGTCAATAGATCATCAAATACATACAAGACTCACAAGAATATTGGGAACCAGTAACATATTTACCAGTGTAACTACAATCAAATATTATGATTCCCGCTGCAGTCTGACACCGATCGATGTATAGGCAATGTCTCCTCTCGACGGCTGTGATTCTGGAATGAATCTCAGTATATATAGGACATATAATGTTCCACATACAAATCTCTCTCACAGCCTTGGTTATCGATGCACTGAATCTACATGTCTCTCATGATAGGACATACACTCATTTTCTCTGGTCATGCCACAACATAAGCCACAGTAACATTACACTGCAATATATACACATTTTACACAAACAGTGCAGTTATCTTTTACATCTGTACAGCACCCAAAAAAGTTATGGTATACCTACACTCACACTGGCTATACGTCTCAATTCTCCTCAGTCCTTGGAAATTATCTGACAAAGTCTTCGAATCAGTGCTTCTGGAAGGTGCTGCATCTTACCAAGATTTTCTCAAACAAGTGTTATGAAGGACAGGTGTTCGGCACTATGTGATAATGAATACTGCACCTGCAGACGTAATGCTTGGAAAGACATCAACCGACGCGGGTTGGCGTACTGTAATCTACATCACTAACAATAGAACAATAAGAAAAATGTGAGGGTACGCTTAGGGGTGCCGATGAGGGGACGTATTGCTACAGCCGTATTGCGCGCCCTGTTTGCACACTATAGTGTACCTGTAGCAGAACAGCAGGTTAAGTGCAGAACACTAGGTTAATTTGCATAATTTTTATGTAAAACGCAGTACAACAGTTTGAGGGAATGGGTGACATAAAAGAATGCACCAGAAATGGCGTTCAAAAGCATGTGAAATTCGAAAAGTGTATCACAAAATGGTGGGTGGATATAAATAATTACTTAATTTGGTATCAAAAGCACTACAATAGTTTAAGGAAATGGGGGTGACATGGAAAACCAATCAACAGAACAATAGGTTAAGTGCCGATAAAGGGCCGAACATTAGGTTAAGACACCCAGAGTACAGTGCTGAACGTTAGGTTATGCAACATGTGTGCCCCATGTAATTACTTCTTACAAGACCTACGTGTTTCCAAACAGCAGAGAATAATGAGCAAGACAAATCCAACCCCCACAAACTGAATATTTTATAAGTAAAGAATATACCCTTGAATTTCCTGTTACAAGATCCTTCATCTCCACCAAAGCGCCACCAATTCCCATATATTCCATACACTGCCTTGAATCCCCTAAATTGTTTAAACAAACAATATTCCACACATTGTCTAAATTGTTTAAACAACATTCCATACACAACAATTGATTTCTGGACAAATTCTTTAACTAAATAAATAAACTATATTCCATACACTGCCATAAATAATTAAATTATATTCTAAAAATTGTCTAAAATTTTTAAACAACATTCCACATGCTGCAACCAAATTCCCTCCAAATTACTGATCAACTGAGTCTTTTTCCTGCCAATTTCCGGTAGCCAGGGTGGGATGGGAGGGGGTTTACCAGAGGGGGAGAGGATAATTAATTGATCAATTTAACTACATCATCAATCAAATTGATAAGAGTGAGAGGGGCTATCCAATAACTCAGACCTGAAAGTGTACCTGTAGCAGCGAGGGGTGAGGTTTCCTGAGGGGGAGGGGAGTGTGAGAGGGAGGGGAGTGTGAGGGGGAGGGTAGTGTGAGGGGGAGGGGGAGTAATAGGTTAAGTGCCTGTCAATCAAAAGGAAGGATCCTTTTAGCAGAACAATAGGTTAAGTACCCGTCAATAAAAGGATAACAATAGATTTGCCCCTAAGTGCATACCTGCCCCTGATGTAGCAACCTGCACTAACAAAATGGACCAGCTCTCTCTTTGGTCCACTACTGACACTACCCAAATACTAACGCCAATGTGGACAAAACTCTACAATAAGTGCATAGATACAGCCTCCATTCCACAACAGTAGAGACGGTCAATATTAAATGTGCTATATAAAGGGAAAGGCGATCCCGAGGACCCTAGCAAATATGGAGCCCTAGAAAACTTACCTTTCAAAGTGTTCACAAAAATAATAACAGAAATAATAAAGGAAACAATCAACAAACACCTCCCTGAAAGTCAAATGGGATTCAGGAAGGCAAGATCAACTCTGACTGCAATATAAGTCCTGCTAAAGAGCATTTGGGAAGTCCTTGAAACAGAGAAAAGTTTTATGTGGTATTTGTAGACTTCACAAAAGACTTTGACTTTATAAACAGAAAATTAATGAACAAAAAACTAGAGGAAATCCTAGGAGAAAACAAATACTCTAATCAAATGGAGTACTACAGGGAGATCCACTGAGTCCTCTGTTATTTATCCTTGCAACAGAAGAAACTGTAAGAATACCGCAAAGGGACGGTGTAATCTAATACGCATATTCAGACAATATTGTAATAGGCACAAACGACACTGCAAAGTTACAAGAAGCGATAAACGATATGGAAGATTGCAAGATTGGTGTGTCAAACACAGCTTCGAAATAAATGTGGCGAAAACATAAATGATGGTACTCAGAAATGGAGGCAGAGAACCTGCATCAGCTGAGATCTTGATATGGGAGAGAAAACTGAGGATTGGACCAGACTTAAGAGTGCCTAAGGATTACAATACAAACAACTGCATTTCACAAAACATGTAACAGAGAAAAAATGCAATCCATGAAATACAATACATCAGATCCCTTAGTCTAGAAACAGCAATGGCACTGTTTAGGGCAAAAATCTTCCCAATACTGACATACGGCATAGAAATTATCAGACCACTTCTTACAGTGAAAAACCTAACGTCACTAGAAACAGTTTTGTCTTCAGATTTAGGTTCATTACCTCCGTAAAGCAAACCAAACACGTAATCACCAAAACCATTCAAAACTGTGGTTTATCTGCATTAATGACTTTCTCTTAAGATAGCGCCAGTGTCGAGCAGCCGCACGTGCAGCAGGATCGACACACAGAGCAAGCTGCGTTACTATAGGAGGAGAAGGCGTTCGCACCTTACAGTGTATAAAACTGTGGATAATCTTGTGATTAATAGAAACAACGGTGTGGGTTAACAAGTGATTTTGCATGGCCCATCAGTGTTTTGTGGATGTTTATTGAATTTTACGCTTACGAACAATGATGCCGCACAACATGGTAATGGTTGGGTTACTATGGCTCTAGTACGTGGTGCTAAAGTAGACTCTATAGCAGGGCTTGAGTCTTTTAACAGTCGAGAAATTATTGCTTAAGGACACTTCAGATTTGCGATGTGTACAACAGAGACATTGGTACATCTTGTTATATGACCTATATAAAGAAACCAACAGAAGTGCCCAAAACAACATGAGCCAGATTTGTATACCTGCTGGCGAACAAACCTTTCCTCATTGAAGACCTACACACAAACCTGATGCTACCCAACATCAGCGCTTTGGAAAGTCTACTTAAAACAACGAAGGAAAAAATGGAAGATATACCTCCACAGCACAGGCACTATGATTGACTGAACATGGGCAAAGGAAAACTTTGAAATGAGACACATGATCACCAGATGGCAGTCCACGGTTTCCACCACCACCATATTTCCATACCATAAAGCAAAAGCAATGTGTGAGTGTAAACTATGTCATCAAATATGCAAATGTAACCATATAGAACTCTATACCAAAAGGACATGGTCAATAAGTGACTATGCAAATCACAATATGTAACATTTCTAATTTCGTTTATCATCATCATAGCACCGTACTTTGAATTTGTATGGCTATTTGGTACAAATAAAATTATTATTATATGTTTCTGCACATTAACTTGTTATATATTGTCGTCCTCATATACTGTGGAATGCATGCATATAATTTCAGTTGGTGTGTGGTTAGTATAAAATTCTTTATTTTTCTAATGTCATATGTGTGGTTAAAATCATTCTCCTCAAACACTTCGTGTCTGCAGTATACTCATGTCAGTGCAATTTGCTAGTATTTAAAATGCAAATGCAAAGCTGCCTAGTTTATTTGATATGAAGTCAGTAAGTGTATAACAACTTAAGTCCTTGTCCACATTTAGCCCTACGAGTTTGATAGTGTCAACTTCATCCATAAGTTGATTGTTATGTTGTATTTTAAGTTCCACACATTTCAAACCTTACGTTTTGAAATGTACCATATACGGGTTTTTTCAATGGCATCTTCATCTTCAGTTCTGGAAACAGAACTGATGGGGTATTTATATTTATGGGTTAAGTCATTCACATGCCGTAGGAACACGACTCACCCCAAAATGGAGCCTTAAGGTACACCTTGTCATACTGTACTCCATTAAAATAATAATTCACTGCATTAGAAATGGTAGTTAACTTTGTTTTCTGTTGTGCAAGCACAGAGCACTGCCCTTAATCCTATATTTGTAGATAAGAAAGGCATGGTTCACGGAGTTAAATGCTTTTCTAGGACCATAGAAAAAAACTTGCAACTTCACTCCTCTGATCCAACAGTTTGCATAGGTTTCATAGCTTTTCAATAACACTATTGACTGCATATTAGGGCATCAATTTCAGCAGTATCTTTCACACACTCAAAATATGAAGGGGGGAAACAGAAAAAAATCTACTGTCTGATTACATGTTAACTGCTCAATGAAATGGAACCACTTTCCCATTTCTATCCTTCCCATTACTATGTGCAGGTCTTAGTATCTACTTTTGGTTTTATGCCAATTATGTGCAGATCTTAATTATGCATTATTAATTTTAATTGTTAATTCAAATCTGAACTATCCATTTTCTAGTGTGATGAAATTATTAATATTAATTTTAGTTGTTAATTCATTAATCTTCCATATCCAAAGATATTAATGTTTTGTCAATTGTTTGTTCTTTGGAGGAGATGGGTTTTGGAGGGAAGTTTCAACGGCAGTTGAATGCATGTGGCAGGTGGTGATGGAACAATTGGGCAGTGGAAATGTTATGTATTTTTTGTGAATAAACAACGATGACGCAAAAATTATGCAGATTGTTATTGCATCATACACATACAGGAAGATCAGCTGCAGTAAGATCTACGATTCTCTTTCCTAGCAGAGCAACCTACATCCCAAGGATTTTATGTTAAGTATTGCTTTTAACAGAAACAGAGAACGGACTCTAAAAATACAAGTCTTTTAGTTTTTCCGGATGTTTATCTGGTGGTGGAGGAAACAAAGAAATACATGCCTAATTCTGTAAGTGCAGACATTACTATTTGGTGTAGTCCTTAACGTGTGAAGACCCTCTCATCACATCAATAGTAATTGGAATGCTTCCCAAGGTAGCGGGAACGTTTCATCAATCACTTGAATTACACACAGGTCAATGCCTAAACAGGATTAATCTGGAGTGATTTAAAATAGAACTACAGCATAAATGCAATAGTAAAAAAAGTCGATGCCTGCCAGTCAGTCATTATAACAGTTCTAAGGAAACATCCTTCATCCTCCAAACCTTATCAAGTTGTTGTTGTTGTGGTCTTCAGTCCTGAGACTGGTTTGATGCAGCTCTCCATGCTACTCTATCCTGTGCAAGCTTCTTCATCTCCCAGTACCTACTGCAACCTACATCCTTCTGAATCTGCTTAGTGTATTGATCTCTTGGTCTCCCTCTACGATTTTTACCCTCCACGCTGCCCTCCAATGCTAAATTTGTGATCCCTTGATGCCTCAGAACATGTCCTACCAACCGATCCCTTCTTCTAGTCAAGTTGTGCCACAAACTTCTCTTCTCCCCAATCCTATTCAATACCTCCTCATTAGTTACGTGATCTACCCACTTTATCTTCAGCATTCTTCTGTAGCACCACATTTCGAAAGCTTCTATTCTCTTCTTGTCCAAACTGGTTATCGTCCATGTTTCACTTCCATACATGGCTACACTCCATACAAATACTTTCAGAAACGACTTCCTGACACTTAAATCTATACTCGATGTTAACAAATTTCTCTTCTTCAGAAACGCTTTCCTTGCCATTGCCAGTCTACATTTTATATCCTCTCTACTTCGACCATCATCAGTTATTTTACTCCCCAAATAGCAAAACTCCTTTACTACTTTAAGTGTCTCATTTCCTAATCTAATCCCCTCAGCATCACCCGATTTAATTTGACTACATTCCATTATCCTCGTTTTGTTTTTGTTGATGTTCATCTTATATCCTCCTTTCAAGACACTGTCCATTCCGTTCAACTGCTCTTCCAAGTCCTTTGCTGTCTCTGACAGAATTACAATGTCATCGGCGAACCTCAAAGTTTTTACTTCTTCTCCATGAATTTTAATACCTACTCCGAATTTTTCTTTTGTTTCCTTTACTGCTTGCTCAATATACAGATTGAATAACATCGGGGAGAGGCTACAACCCTGTCTCACTCCTTTCCCAACCACTGCTTCCCTTTCATGCCCCTCGACTCTTATAACTGCCATCTGGTTTCTGTACAAATTGTAAATAGCCTTTCGCTCCCTGAATTTTACCCCTGCCACCTTCAGAATTTGAAAGAGAGTATTCCAGTTAACGTTGTCAAAAGCTTTCTCTAAGTCTACAAATGCTAGAAACGTAGGTTTCCCTTTTCTTAATCTTTCTTCTAAGATAAGTCGTACGGTTAGTATTGCCTCACGTGTTCCAACATTTCTACGGAATCCAAACTGATCTTCCCCGAGGTCCGCTTCTACCAGTTTTTCCATTCATCTGTAAAGAATTCGCGTTAGTATTTTGCAGCTGTGACTTATTAAACTGATAGTTCGGTAATTTTCACATCTGTCAACACCTGCTTTCTTTGGTATTGGAATTATTATATTCTTCTTGAAGTCTGTGGGTATTTCGCCTGTCTCATACATCTTGCTCACCAGATGGTAGAGTTTTGTCATGACTCCCAAGGCCATCAGTAGTTCTAATGGAATGTTGTCTACTCCCGGGGCCTTGTTTCGACTCAGGTCTTTCAGTGCTCTGTCAAACTCTTCACGCAGTATCTTATCTCCTATTTCATCTTCATCTACATCCTCTTCCATTTCCATAATACTGTCCTCAAGTAAATCACCCTTGTATAAACCCTCTATATACTCCTTCCACCTTTCTGCCTTCCCTTCTTTGCTTAGAACTGGGTTGCCATCTGAGCTCTTGATATTCATACAAGTGGTTCTCTTCTCTCCAAAGGTCTCTTTAATTTTCCTGTAGGCAGTATCTATCTTACCCCTAGTGAGACAAGCCTCTACATCCTTACATTTGTCCTCTAGCCATCCCTGCTTAGCCATTTTGCACTTTCTGTCGATATCATTTTTGAGACGTTTGTATTCCCTTTTGCCTGCTTCATTTACTGCATTTTTATATTTTCTCCTTTCATCAATTAAATTCAATATTTCTTCTGTTACCCAAGGATTTCTATTAGCCCTCGTCTTTTTACCTACTTGATCCTCTGCTGCCTTCACTACTTCATCCCTCAGAGCTACCCATTCTTCTTCTACTGTATTTCTTTCCCCCATTCCTGTCAATTGTTCCCTTATGCTCTCCCTGAAACTCTCTACAACCTCTGGTTCTTTCAGTTTATCCAGGTCCCATCTCCTTAAATTCCCACCTTTTTGCAGTTTCTTCAGTTTCAATCTGCAGTTCATAACCAATAGATTGTGGTCAGAATCCACATCTGCCCTTGGAAATGTCTTACAATTTAAAACCTGGTTCCTAAATCTCTGTCTTACCATTATATAATCTATCTGATACCTATTAGTATCTCCAGGATTCTTCCAGGTATACAACCTTATCAAGTTAAATTAACAAAAATATAATACTAACTTGAACAAGGGACACTTGAATAGGTAGACAAATTTTGCTTTCTAAATCTATATTAACATCCATACTCTACAAACAACTGTGAAGTGCATGGTGGAGGGTAATTCCCACAGTACCGGTTATTAGGGCTTCTTCCATTTCATTCACTTATAGAACACACGAAGAACAACTACTTTATTGCCTCTGTGTGCACTGTAGTATGTCTTATCTTCATGATCACTATGGGAGAAATACACAAAAGTTGTAGAATATTCCTAAACTCATCACTTAAAATATGTTCTTCAAACTCTATAAGTATGCTTTCATACGGTAGTTTGCATCTACTTTCAAGCATTCGCAAATTCACGTCTTTTTCAGCATCTCCATGATGCTCTCCCATGGGTTAAACAAACCTGTGAACATCAGTGTTGCCCTTCTTTGTATCCGTTCAATATCCCCTGTCAGTCCTATTTGGTATGTGCCCACACACTTGAACAATGTTCTATGATGGGTAGTATGAGTGTCGGGGAGAAGCGAGAGGTCTCCATAAGTGCAGTCAACATATTCGCCTTCGAATGCATCTTCATGTTTTTGATTACTGACAAAGTTTCCTGAGCAACCCCCCCCCCCCCCCCACACACACACACACAAAACGAGTCACTTCACAAATGCTGCAATGTCTAACGCGGAACACTCTTTGGAAGTGACTGCCGCGGGGTATGTCGGAAATGCGAGATGATCTGTCACAGCTGATTCTAAGTGAGTGATGACTGAACTGCAGCTGACAATACATTTTGTACCCATGAATTTAAATGTATGTCCTAAGATAACTACAATCTCTTGATGTGCAAGGTATCTGAGAAATGTCGGTCAACAATCTGCATCAGAACTACAATCACAGTAGCTTGCTCACGGTGGTTAAAGGTAATTTCTACGAGCAAACTCAAGATAGAAAAAATTCAGCTTCAGCACTTAACGTACTCGCTATCACTGTTTGCCTGAAACAATACTCACATGAGTTACCATGTACCAACCAATACTTGTTGATACTTGGTTCCACTTTATGGGCAACACAGGCAGATTCCAAAAGAAAAAGTAATGATATGAAGAAAAATAAGGGGAAATAAAGTCAAATATGATGATGAAATTGACGCGGCAAAGAAACAGAAAAAAAATATACATATAACCCGATTAACTGTACGACTGTGATGGTGTTATCATAACGCATTACGTTCCTCCACGGCAGACCGTCAGTGCACAGTATTACTGTTCGTTTTTGGAGCATCACCTGTGACCAGCTTTGCGAAAGAAGTGGCAACACTTTCTGCGCACCCACCCATCATTTTGCATGACAATGCGTGGGCGCACACTGCGCACGCTATGGCTGCTCTGTTCGGTCGATGGGACTGAGAAGTACTGTACAATCTACCATACTCCCTGGACTTAGTCCTTGTGACTTTGATTTGATTCGTGGCATTTGCTTCAGAACTGTTCCAGAGATTTGACATGCAGTATACCACTCCATTCGCACCATCAACAGAACAGGCTCTGCTAACGGTATACTACACCTTCCACATCGCTGGCAATGAGCTCTACTCAACACTGGTGACTACTTTGAAGGACAGTAACAGGTGCAAACATGTAATTCTTTTGAATCGGTTGTGAATAAATCGTTGCCATTATTTAAGTTCCAACCCTCATATTTATGACTGTGGTACTCGAGTCACAATGATGAATTGCAATCTTCAAAAATATGACTTCACGCAATGTCATGTGAATCTTATCAAATGTAAACAGATCTCTGTAGTTAGGATAACTGTATATTCGATCCTGAATCGCGTTTTGTGCGAAAGTATCCTGTTGTGCTTAGTTAGCGCTGTGTATGAAATGTGTGTATTTCATTAGCATCGTTATGTGTGTGCTTTGTTTCTCGTGTGGTTATCATGTATCATGAAATACAAAATAAAAGTGACAGACCCATTGTTTGGGCTCCAAACACATCAAGGAAAAATGCCGGAAAAGGAACTGGAATGAACCAACCAATTGTTGTGGCTGTTCGGCAACAACGAACAGTTCGAGCATGACGTTGAGTGTTCTGATGGGAAGAAACAAGCTCCAACGCGTAAAGTGTCAACTATCAAGTAATTTTAATCTGACTATCAGTTGCTAATTATGAAGCATTACAGATGTTAACCTTGTGTTTGTGTTTAAATATGGTCTTCAATTCCCAAATATCTCCCTCCAGCAAACTGAATAGGCATGATACACAAAGCTATTATATCTAGGGTATATATTACTTATCACAAATGTAACTGCAAAAGTTGTACTCGTATTGGGAGGAAAATTAAATGCCATGATTTTAGTGATGGACTTATATAAGTCATCATTTTACTCTATTTATATATCCAGTAGAAACTAGGTAACAATTAAAACCTCTAGTCCATTATTTACTTGCTAGACTAGGATAGCAATACAAGTCCAGTCCCCATTGCTTCTTCCAAATATGATAATTTAACAGTTCTGTCCATTGCACTGCTACAAGCCACTTGCGTCCACAATAGTGGCCACCGTCAAGTTGGCAGTGCTTTCTTTTTCAGGGCTTTACATTTGTAGCCCCACTGCCATGTTTTGGTGGAGGTGGTTGCCATTAGACATCATCTTTTACTGTGTGCAGCTTTGGATACTTGACAACAAAAGACACGCTTTCAGCCTCTGTCCTGTAAAGTTGTTTAGGGAGTACTTTCAAAAAGGATGCCTATAGTGATCTTGAGTTTGATATTTAATTTAGCAGCTCATAAGTAAAGAAGAATGTGAAGTTACATCAATAGAAACTGAAAGTCGCAACAGTCCATCTGATGACCGACAAGTGCTCGCCAATAGTATGAGATAAATAAGTTCACTGTGCTCCTTCAAGATTTCTTTTCACAGGTAGCCATTGTGAAATAGATTGTTCGACTTAATACATACACAGGAATTAATATATGACTTCCAGTTTCAGGACATTTCAAAGTCCAGTGCACGAGTACATTCAGGATTTTATTAATGGTGATCTTCAAAAAAATTATTACTTTTGAACATTCAATGCTGTCTTTATAAGCCTGTATGTAATGTTATTCAGTATGTGATGTTTTTTATTAATAAAAAATTTATGTTTTGGATCATAATTTGAAAAAAATCAATGTCATCCACCCATTTCATCTCCTATGGGCTATAGTTTATTCAGTGCGATCTGCTGCTGTATCCCGTCGGGGCTTTCAAAAACAGATTGGGGCAAATTCTCAAAAGAACTGAATGATTCACTAGAAGAGATTCCTCCTTTATCGAGTTCTGAAGTGATTAACCTTTTATTTAGCAATGTTGCTCTCAAGCAATATCAAAATTGCACACTATTTTCTGCAATGTGTTTCAAGTTTCGTCCTTGGATAGGTAATTATGCTTGCAAGCAATATTTGTTAAGCTCTCATATGCAGCAATAATTTGTTGTCTATGATAAGTTCCTGAACAGTGAGCACCTTCAGCAGAAATGTGCAAGGTTATGAAAGCATCAGTTACCAGTATGGCAGTTTGTTACAATTTTGTGGTGCTGTTTTTTATTGTGCAACGAAAACTGATGGTAAACGGAAAGAGGAAGTCTTGAAGGTGAGTTATCATACGAATGTGTCCACAAATTCTTATATGAGACATTGCAAATGGACTTATCTTTTCTGGGAAGAGGAATCTTGGATTTGGGTGGACAACAAAACCAAGTGAGGAAGAAAACTGTGGCTCCTGTGCCACTGAATGATATGCGATATGACAGTTTTTGTCACTGGCCAGAGTATGGGCCAAAAGAGAAGATGTATATGTCGCCCTCACAGATAGTTGACTGTAAAATTGGAACTGTTTTGTGCTCTGTACCAAAGTGGACTTTTTAAAACTCATTTCACATGCAAAAGTGCAAAATGCAATCATTTTTTCAGCCACAGTAATAACATTGTTGTAATTTTATTGTACCACCCATGCACCTTTTGAGGGCAGTGATACAATTAACAAACTATATACTGAAACAATGTTCATAAAATTGTTCATATGACCTTATACAAGGTGTGATCAAAAGGCAACAGGAATTTTTGTTTTTCTTAAAGAATCTTTATTTATTCATGAACATAAAATTTGCCTTTTCCACGAAATTCTCCTCAGATACAACACCCTCAAGCCAGTGCTTTTTCAGACCTTCAAAGCACTTCTGGAACTCACTTTTCGTTATGGTTTTAAGCTCCTTCAGCAATTCTCTTTTTATCTCTTCAATGGTAGCAAAACTATATCCTCTCATGGTTGTCTTCAGCCTCTAAAGCCACCCTGCCAGCCCTGGTGTTGTCTACAACGCAGGGCACACTATCAGAGGAGTAGGAGGCAGTCCCCACAGACAGTTTCAAGGCAAAAGTCACCGCCACATATTGTGGGGATAGTCTTTTGTTCCATGGAGGACACTAACACTTTGATGGCAATAGGAACAGTGTAACATTTGGCTTGTAGCCCTGAGGGACGCCTTTCACTTGGACTCTTGGGGAGATGAGTGATGCACCAACTCTAACACGTTACAATCAGAGAAATAAAAATTGATAAATAAAAAGAACGCAGGGAGCCTCAAAAGACCTAGTCACAGAAGCTAAATAAAAGATGCCACCAAGCCACATCATATGCCCTACAAAAATAAGACATGACTGTGAATAAATGTTGCCACTTACAACAAGCCTATCAGTGTGCTGGAATCAACCTAACCAGATAGTCAGCTGTTGATCATCCCTCCTGGAAACCATATTGATAGGGGGCAAAAGGACCCAGCCTAATCATCAAGCTACTGTCTTTCATGCAGTTTGCAGAACATGTTGGAGAGACTAATGAGTAAGTAGCTGTCAACACACAGAGTTTTGCCATGGTTAAGGATTGGAATGATGGTATCTTCAGTGTGAAAGGAAAACACCTTCTAGGAAAATACAGTTGAAGACCCTCAGCAGATGTAGTCTGCGAGTCAAATTCAGGTGTGAATCATCTGCTTATGAATTGAATCAGGTACTGGGGCTGTATCATGATACGAGTCAACAGCCTGAAGCAGTTCCAAGATTCGTGAAAGATTCATGATACAATACAGGGTTATGGGAGTAAAGAATTATGGAACATCTTCAACTTGTCTTTTATGCATTCAGAAGGTAGAAGTATGAAGAGGATGCCATTATTGCCATAAACTGGGTCATGAGATCTTCAGTAACAACTAACGCATCAGTAGAAATACCACCATGAAGGAAGACAGCATGAAAAGTTGTTGATCTTTGCCGGCACATTAGACAATCGAATTTGCCCACACCTCCACACCAGGGATGATGATGCATACATTCACAAGGAGAGGACCTTAACATTCCCAGCACTCCTTAACTTGGTAGTGAGCCTTTGCAAGAAACCACTCAAAAGTGATTAGGGCAGTCTGCAAAGAATGTAGCTAGAATCATGCAGTGCCCATTGCCAGACCTGAATAGCTGCTGCAATTTTTTATGGTACATCACAGAAAAGGCTGGCAGTTGAGGGAGCCCACAGAAAGGGGGACAGCAGTTCCAGAAGTGTATCTGATAGCACTGAAAATGTCTCACACAATTTTGTTGACACCATCTGATGGACAGCGGGAAAACACAGAGGTATACAACTTCCAGTTGGCTCTTCAGAGAGCCCAATGTGTTAAATGCTCTGTAGGGCAGTGACAAGAAAGGGACAGGATCACATGGAAATCACGACGAAGCAATTGTAACATTAATAGCCGAAAACATGTCATGGGTGTCACTAAAGTCAGAAGGCTTTCAGTCATTAATAAGACACAGATCATAATCAGACCGAGCGAGGTGGCGCAGTGGTTAGACACTGGACTCGCATTCGGGAGGACGACGGTTCAATCCCGTGTCCAGCCATCCTGATTTCCGTAAATCGCTCCAGGCAAATGCCGGGATGGTTCCTTTCAAAGGGCACGGCCGAGTGCCTTACCCGTCCTTCCCTAATCCGATGAGACCGATGACCTCGCTGTCTGGTCTCCTTCCCCAAAACCAACCAACCAACCAACCATAATCAGAAAGAAATTGTCAATCAGAAGGCCCCTACTAAACAACAGGGCACTCCTCCAGAAGACGTGGTGTGCATTTATATCCCAAAGTAGGGGAAAGGGGAAAAGAGGGAGGGGATGGAGTGCTGTCAGGTGTTTATCTTATATCTGAGGCTAGTATAATCGGATGCTGAAATGTCACAGTGTTTTTAAAGCACTTGTGCATAACGTTTTTGTGGCAGGGCATGGGAACTATGCTGGTATTTACATCGGTGAATGCAGAACACTGCCTAAAAACACTCTGTGAGGCAAATTTGATCTGGGGCTGGAGTGTCTCCCTGTAACCCCGAAGAGGGCACTTTAACAAGTTCAGCTATATGGGTGGGTACAGCGATCCATCATGATATACATATTATGTTCCAATGATGATTTTTCATCGAAGCAAACTAAAAATAGAGCAAATGTTATGTACTAAAAAGCAATCAAAAGCTTGGAGAACGATTGTCCAGGAATAACCAAACCATTACAGATAATGAGTTACTGTATGAAACTGACCAAAAATTGCAGAATTTACATGAATTTAGTTGCAATGCAGCATGCAATACACACTGTCTAAGTTGAGCAGGCAGTGTAGCTAGGAAACAAATCTTTCTAAAATCATTATTGTAAATTGTCTCAAAGGGCATGAAGTTGAGAGCACACTCATAAAGATTAACCAAGCTTTGAAAGTAAAGTAAAAAAGTGTTCACATGAAATGCTGCTGCATTATATACAATACTGAACATACACATTGCCAATCCAGTGCCATTTAACATTTACACTATTTTCACTCAAATGGCTGTGCTAAGTAGTGGTGTTTCAAGTGTAGCAAATGCATGCATTATACAGGAGTATTAATACAGCCTATGAATGTGGATTTGAGATGTGATGTGACTGCTCTTGTCTAATTGGATCTTTCTCATTTGATGCCCAAACAACCAATGCTAAAAGTGCATGCATTATGTTTTCATGAATCATCTGTACTGATGTATTGCCTATGGAAATTTTCCCATTATAGTAACAGTTGTGTTCAGAGAACTCAAGCCAAGACACATACAAGATGTGGGTCAACGGAGGCGTCCGATCCCACCTGTCGGCTTTGACCCGTGACGTAAGGGTGTTGTAGTGTGTGACGTCATGACGGTGCGGAGTTTATTTTATGAGTATGTTGTGTTTGTAGATGTCGTCTTGTTGCGGTTGGTGGTGTATCTATAGTCAGCGTGTTATGTGGTGTATTGGGTTCATTTGGGTGTCGGTGCTTGAAGTGTGCGATTGTTGGTCATGACTGTTGTAGAAGAACGGAAATTAGTTTCAGTGAGTTATGAATTAAGTTTCCGTTGTGTTGTTATTGTGGTGTCGTTTGATGTTATTGATTTGCTGTTTGTCACACGGTAAGTCATTTAATTTTATTTGTGGCTTCTTTTGCTAGGTATGGATATGACTTCTAAGTTTACTAGTGCGTGTCTGCGGGCAGAAATGGGCGACAATGTGTTGTCTGTAATTAAGTTTCTGCAATTTTTTGGGCTTATGGCAGAGACAGTGATATGCGGCGTATGCAAGTTGGGGTTTGGATTCAGTTGTGTTTTGTGTGTGTGTGTGTGTGTGTGTGTGTGTGTGTGTGTGAGAGAGAGAGAGAGAGAGAGAGAGAGAGAGTGAGAGAGATTGGGGTGGCTGAACTAGTGTGCAGCACCGGAACTTTTTTGTGGTAAGTAGTCGTTTTTTTGGGTCTATTGATTGTGTGTTATGATGTTTGGTGGGGCTTTTATGTGTTGTTGGGTCAGTGTTATTTACTGCATGTGTTGGTAGTTGATATTTTGGTATCAGCACGTGTGGTTGATTTATGTATCTTAGGGGAAGTATTCTATTTCGGTTTTTTTTTTTTATATCGTCAGTTGCATTTGAGCTACATAGGTCATGGGAACTGACCAATACCAAAGTGTCATTGTAGGTATGTGTGTTTTGGTATCGTGAGCTGTTGTTGACCTAGAAAGGTCAAGGGAAGCATTTGATTCCAGTGTGTCGTAGCAATGCATGTTTTGGTATTGTGAACTGCTGTTGACCTATATAGGTCAAGGGAAGTGTCCAATCCCAATTTTTGTTGTTTTAGGTGTTGGTTTTGTGGTATCGGTAGTTGCAGTGGGATTATAATTTTTGGAGTAGTTGGTTTTTATTTTGTGGTATCGACAATTGCGGTTGAGCTATGTAGGTGAAGGGAAGTGATCGATTCCTGCCAATATTGTAAGTGTAACGGAATTTGGGAATTTTGTGGTGTTTTTATGTTGTCATTTTGTGTGGTTTGGGATCGTGGTGTGTGTCTGTATGTGTTTATATTTAGTTTGTCACCACCCAAAAAACCCCAATTTCCCGCGCTGGTCCCGTTAGTTTGATTATATTTTTGGAAGGAGATGTGTTTGTTGGTTTTACATGTATATTCGTGTTTGTTGTCATGTTTATGTAATGACGTCATAGGCACCATACTGGAGACATTGAGAATGGTCGTTTCTGCCACATTGGTGACATCATAGGTCAAAGCAGACGGGTGGAATCAGACGCTCCTGTAATCCCCAAGATGCCACCTGCAGGAAGACTGGTCAACCACTGGCAACATACATTCAGCTGGAACCATTCGTTTTTACAACTTTTTATTGCAATGTTCACCGTCAGAGCACACACAAGGTACCAATACTGGTTTCAACGTATTACCAAGTCATTCTCAGATGATCTGAGTGTTTTATATAGTAGTTCTTCAACAGAACAGGCCCAAGGGGATGCTCACACTATATATATATATATATATATATATATATATATATATATATATATATATACAAAGGTGATGTGACTTACCAAATGAAAGTGCTGGCAGGTCGACAGACACACAAACAAACACAAACATACACACAAAATTCAAGCTTTCGCAACAAACTGTTGCCTCATCAGGAAAGAGGGAAGGAGAGGGAAAGACGAAAGGATGCGGGTTTTAAGGGAGAGGGTAAGGAGTCATTCCAATCCCGGGAGCGGAAAGACTTACCTTAGGGGGAAAAAAGGACGGGTATACACTCGCACACACACACATATCCATCCACACATATACACACACAAGCAGACATCTCACAAGCAGGCTTGTGTCTGTATATGTGGGATGGATATGTGTGTGTGTGCGTGTGTGCGCGAGTGTATACCCGTCCTTTTTTCCCCCTAAGGTAAGTCTTTCCGCTCCCGGGATTGGAATGACTCCTTACCCTCTCCCTTAAAACCCACATCCTTTCGTCTTTCCCTCTTTTTCCCCTCTTTCCTGATGTGGCAACAGTTTGTTGCAAAAGCTTGAATTTTGTGTGTATGTTTGTGTGTCTATCGACCTGCCAGCGCTTTCGTATATATATTTGTCGTTTTGTGTGGTTTGGGATCGTGGTGTGTGTCTGTATGTGTTTATATTTAGTTTGTCACCACCCAAAAAACCCCAATTTCCCGCATTGGTTGCGAAAGCTAGAATTTTGTGTGTATATTTGTGTTTGTTTGTGTGTCTATCGACGTGCCAGCGATTTCGTTTGGCAAATGTGTGTGTGTGTGTGTGTGTGTGTGTGTGTGTGTGTGTGTGTGTGTGTGTCAACCTGTATAGTTCAGGAGTTATAGTGTAAGACTTGCACTCAAATCATCTCATCTCATTGTTATCAGTAATGATACCATATGATTTATTTGAGTTTATCATACACAGTTAAAATGAACAATGCAAAATATAGGATGGTATAATGACATTATTATAAAAAGGATAACTACTACTCACCATATAGCAGAGATGTTGAGTCGCAAACAGGCATAACAAAAAGACTGCTTAACAAGTGGGCTTTCGGCCAAAAAATTTCATCTAAAGGAGGCAACACACAGATATTCATGCAAGCACAACTGACACATGGTATGACCACTGTCCTGGTGCCGAGGCTGGAGTCAGCACCCAGAGACAGTGGTGTGTGTGTGTGTGTGTGTGTGTGTGTGTACTGTCTCCTTTAGAAGGCCTTTCAGCTGAGAGCTCACTTGCTTAGCAGCCTTTTTGTTGTGCCTGTGTGCCACTCAGCATCTTCACTATATGGTGAGTAGCAATCTATCCTTTTCATAATATTGACACATATAATTAAAAGCTTTACAAGACAGCCACTGTACCTCCCTAAGGCAGTATTCCTAGTCTGTGTAAACATTCTTTCTTTCTCTGTTCAATATCATATGGATTGAACAATAAACTTTTGTGTTTACAGCTTGTCATTTGCTTTAAACTTCTCATTTTTATATATAATTTTTAAAATACCCCTACACTTATTTTTGAGATGCAATTCATAGTTCAAGACCCTGTTGTATTCCCTCCTCTATATTATCACTGACTGCATTAAGACATTTTAATTTCCTGCTCCATTTTAGAATTTATAGGTTAAAAATGTGTATGTGTCTGTGTAACATAATAATGAAGAAATTCAATTATGAATCTTATCTTAGGACTGAAAATAACGAAACTTATGACAGATCCCCACACGCTATGTCAAAGCCCTTATCTGCACTATACTTTCACCAACAGATCCTAGATCTGTACTTATGCCTCTGTTGAGCTTCAAAATAACAGAGCAGCACTTACAATTTCAAACTGTGGTTCCCACCATAAAACATGTCTGGACAGCTCATTTAAGCGTTGCTGTCATTTTCATAAACACACTTTAATCACGTTTCAATTCAGGAACACTGCAGCTTGAGATAATCATATTACACACAACATTCCTTCTAAACATCTCAAAGTTTTGAAACACAGTTTCAATCCGAATTATGAACTGAACTCAGTTTCGTAATCAGTTAATTTTAATTCTTACCAATGGAGCACAATAACATGATATCACTGGCATATTTGCAGGCAAAACAAAATGAATAAATGAAATATGATGATGTTATGAAAAATTTCTGGATGCTGGTATCTTACAATTTCGTCTGTAGGGGAGATGCGTGTTTCCATTTTCGAATAAAAACAAGTGCACACAGTTGTCAGACGAGAACGTAAAAATGTTGGTTTAAAATACCACGAATGCCTTCTCACAAAGTAAAATGCGGCAGTTTTCAAAAAGATCTGTATTTCTTAATATTTCTGTTTAATGTGAAGACTGCAATGGGACATTTGTTTCCTTTGTGACCAACTCTTGACGTTAATCTCGTCAAGAAAGTACTATTGGAGAGGAGAGTACGACAGTTATAGTATATAATGAAAGGGATACCGACAGTGACACTTTCTAACTTGAAGCGAACACAAAGTGGACATTCTTGCTATAAATAGCACGCTCTTGTCAACGACCTCGAATCTATACAATTCGCCAGTGCATAAAAATGCTACAAACCTACACCGTAAGTTCTCCAGATGAAAAAACAGGAGCTTGTTTACTGGTTACAAAACAATTAAACATAATTAACTGTGCACTGCGGCATAACTACAAGCAACTGCGCATAATTATCAACAAATAAATGCCACATAGCATGGCTGATCATTTTTATATGTAGTAACAAGTGTGAACTATTTATTGCATATTAAATTAATCTTACCTTTCCATATGTGTTTTTAAAGTTGTTTCCAATTGAACGCAAGTTCTGTGCACCTCAAGAAAATTACACGTTCGTTTATGACGAAGAGAGGCATACATTTTGTCAACAGCAGACTTTAGGATAGACGAAATCAACATTTCACTTGCCGTCACCAATGTAAACAAAAAATATTGTCGAGTTCTGCTTTCGAACACTACCGAACACAAACACCAACCAAAGATGATAGCATTACATGACAAGAGATGTGCATTACGACGAAATCGGTACGACTTTTCGCCCTGCGTTGTCGTATTAAATACAAAAGAAACAATAATTTATAGTTCATTTATCTTCTCACAAGATATGAGACACGAATAAAAATAGTGTTTAAGAGGAATTCAATGTTATTACAAATCCGTTAGTCATTGTTGTTCGTTTGCAGTGGATGTATAAACGAAGTATGAGTAACTGTAGCATAAACTTTATTTCATTGGCGTAGTTGGCATATTTAAAATAGTGAATCACATTCGTTGTAGCAATAGTTTATCGATAGGTAATTACAACAAGCATTGTCAACAAACTTTAAACTGAATTTATCGATGGGTAATTGCAACACACATTATCAATAAAACCTCAAACTGTCAGATCACCCCAGAATCTGGGAAATTAAGACCAGAATATGTAATTTGTCACAAAACAACAATTTCGTATGAAATGAGATTTATCAGTCTACAGTACAGAGATGAATGACAATAAATTATACGTATAAAATTCTGATAAATATATAGCAAACGGAATACCAGTTTACCAACATGTACAGAGAGAGATGAATTAATGAAAAAGTATGACATCTCCTTACTTTCTGTATTAGCTCGTGCCATGTTATAATTTCTTCTCATTGGCAATATTGGTCGTTCTTACTTAGTTGTTCCACAAATCTAATTTGCAGTAAGCGTTACAATGTACAATATGTCAACGGAACAAACATATAACACTTAAGCAACTAAGTAAAAAAAATTTAATAAGGCTGCATGTTGCCCACTTTCAATTTTTATGACTAATTTACTGTACTTACGAATTCCTCAATAGTAGGCCTATTGATGGAATCGTTAAAGAGAAAGCTCTTTAACCCACATTTAAAAACCATTCTGCTACAGGTCAGACATTTTATTTCCATGCCTGGACTGTCGAAAAGTTTTACATCTGCATAGTTCACCCCCTTCCGTCCCAAAGTTAGATTCATTAAATGGTAATGCAGATCATTTTTCCTTCTAGAATTGTACTTGTAAGTATCTTTGTTACTGTCAGACATAGACTGTTGATAAAAAATTTCGTTAGTGAATAAATGTACTGTGAGGTTGTGGCTAATATTCCCACCTGCTAAAATAAATACCTGTAACATTTACATATGTGAAGTCCACAGATAGGTTTAACTCTACAGGGTGTTACAAAAAGGTATGGCCAAACTTTCAGGAAACATTCCTCACACACAAATAAAGAAAAGATGTTATGTGGACATGTGTCCGGAAACGTTTAATTTCCATGTTAGAGCTCATTTTAGATTCGTCAGTATGTACTGTACTTCCTCGATTCACCGCCAGTTGGCCCAATTGAAGGATGGTTAGCACGGGGCAATAGCCGTGGCGCGGTACGTTTGTATCGAGACAGATTTCCAGAAGGAAGGTGTCCCGACAGGAAGACGTTCGAAGCAATTGATCGGCGCCTTAGGGAGCACGGAACATTCCAGCCTATGACTTGCGACTGGAGAAGACCTAGAACAACGAGGACACCTGCAATGGACGAGGCAATACTTCGTGCAGTTGACGATAACCCTAATGTCAGCGTCAGAGAAGTTGCTGCTGTACAAGGTAACGTTGCCACGTCACTGTATGGACAGTGCTACGGGAGAACCAGTTGTTTCCGTACCATGTACAGCGTGTGCAGGCACTATCAGCAGCTGATTGGCCTCCACGGGTACACTTCTGCAAATAGTTCATCCCACAATGTATCAATCCTCATTTCAGTACAAATGTTCTCTTTATGGATGAGGCTTGATTCCAATGTGATCAAATTGTAAATTTTCACAATCAACATGTGTGGGCTGACGAGAATCCGCACGCAAGTGTGCAATCACGTCATCAACACAGATTTTCTGTGAACGTTTGGGCAGGCATTGTTGGTGATGTCTTGATTGGGCCCCATGTTCTTCCACCTACGCTCAATGGAACACGTTATCATGATTTCATACGGGATACTCTACCTGTGCTGCTAGAACATGTGCCTTTACAAGTACGACACAACATGTGGTTCATGCATGATGGAGCTCCTGCACATTTCACTCGAAGTGTTCGTACACTTCTCAACAACAGATTCGGTGACCGATGGATTGGTAGAGACGGACCAATTCTATGGCCTCCACGCTCTCCTGACCTCAACCCTATTGCCCTTTATTTATGGGGGCACTTGAAAGCTCTTGTCTACGGAACCCCGGTACCAAATGTAGAGACTCTTCGTGCTCATATTGTGGATGGCTGTGATACAATACGCCATTCTCCAGGGCTGCATCAGTGCATCAGGGATTCCATGTGACAGAGGGTGGCTGCATGTATCCTCGCTAATGGAGGACATTTTGAACATTTCCTGTAACAAAGTGTTTGAAGTCATTCTGGTACGTTCTGTTGCTGTGTGTTTCCATTCCATGATTAATCTGATTTGAAGAGAAGTAATAAAATGAGCTCTAACATGGGAAGTAAGCGTTTCTGGACAAATGTCCACGTAACATATTTTCTTTCTTTGTGTGTGAGGAATGTTTCCTCAAAGTTTGACTCTACCTTTTTGTAACACCCTGTACATTAAGCTACTTTTTGCTCAAGTGAGGAGGTACCCCAGAATATTATCCCATAAGACATAAAGAGTGACAAAAAGCAAAATATGTTAACTTACTGACTTCTATAGCCCCAAAGCAGGCAATTATTCTTATGGAAAAGTATCGAAACCTACATATTTGGCTTTTCCGGTTTGAAGTTTTCATCAATGTGCATGCCTAGGAATTTACAATTTTTGACCCTGTTCATTAGTTCTTGCTGGTGTTCTAAGTTAACAGAGGGTCCGATATTTCTGTCAGTACAAAACTGTGTGAAATGCGTTTGTGCAAAACCATTAAGTACCTTACATAAAAACATCATTTACTATTTTCCATGTTGACATTTCTTTTCTCAGCTTCACAAAAATGCTTGTACCATTTGCAAACAGGAGTAATTCTGCCTAATTCAAATAAAACAGGGGATCATTAACATCAAGCAAGAACAGTTATCGAATCCCACAGGTCTCCCATTATAATTTCTCCTCATGCTGATGATGTGGCGTCCCTGTTTGTACTACTCGAACGTCCTAAGGTAACTTTCAACATTCCGTTTCTTAACTAAGAGCTAAACTAGATATTTTCTACATTACATATTTCATAGAATTTTAACTTGTCTGCTAGACTACTATGATTGTCACAATCAAAAGTCTTACATATGTCACAGAATATCCCAGTTGATGTTGTTTTATCATTTGAAGATTTTATTATGTGCTCAGTAAATGTATAAATAGCTGACTCTGTAGAATGTCCCTTTTGAAATTGTGACTGGCTAAGTATACCATTACCACACGGGTGGGTGACAACCTCAGAGAACATTAGCTTCTCATAAATTTTAGTAATGATGGAAGGAGTGACACTGGATAGTAGTTAATGGCATCTATGGAGTCACCCTCTTTATAGAGAAATCTAACAACGCCATGTTTCAATCTTTCTGGGAAAACACTATGAGTTAATGATGCATTACATGAGTGACTAAGAACATTACACATTATAGGGCCACAACTTTTTTTGTGTTGTCCTTTATCCACATTGGATCTACATGAATATACAGCTAACTTATAACAACTTATATTAAAATCTTTCAATTGTCCATCCAATGGCTCTCATCTACAAGTCACTAGGCAGAATAACCACATTTTTTAAAAATATGGTTATGATCCATTCTGTACGAGTCATTTATTTACTTTATTCCAAGACCTGTTGGGCTTCGACACAAACCCTATCAAAATAATGAATAACTAGATCGTTTACATGTTAAATATAAACATCTTGTTTATGAATACAACTATTCCTGGACATTGGCATATTAGGTTTTTATAATAGTAATTTTATCAGTGAAATATGCTTAAAAATAAGGATTAAGGAAAGACCTTCATATTTTGTGTGGCAATGGCCTTGCCGCAGTGGATACACCAGTTGCAGTCTGATCACCGAAGTTAAGCACTGTCAGGTGTTGCCGGGACTTGGATGAGTGACCATCTGGGCCGCCATGTGCTGTTGCCATTTTTTGGGGTGCACTCAGCCTCGTGCTGCCAACTGAGGAGCTACTCGACCGATTAGTAGCAGCTCCGGTCCTATCCGCAATCCTCAGTGAGGATGACAGTCCGGTCGAATGGTCCCAATGGGCCACTTGTGGCCTGATGATGGAGTACTTTTTCATATTTTGTACAACATACCAGTATTGTTACATCTCAATAAATAATATTTAAAATATGATACTAAAGAGTAAGTTATATCTCCAGTCTATCAGTGTACATATAAAGAAGGGATCTTATTCTAATGTCCTACCTTTTTCTAAATAGAGCATTATCATTAGCAACAGTTCTTTAAAAACTGTCATCTATATAACTCATGTGATTTACTTTGTCAAAGACAAATTTTCGTGATTCATATTAAATATGTATTTGGGCTATAATTTCTTATAGAGAGAATTAGAAATGTTGAAACATCCTACTAATTTAAAAATTCATATAAAGCATAGAAGAAATACCAGAACAATTATTTCAGTTCATATTTAATATTTATTCCACCCGCTTAGATTCATTTTATATAGGGTGAGTGATCAAAAAGTATCATGATTTAACACTGTTCTGAGTCACCAATCATTTTAGTGGTGGGCAGTAAACGTCATTTTTTTCTTCTGGGAATATATCTGTGAACATTCCTATTCCTTTCAAATTGCAATGGATTATTTAAGATGAATAACAATAAACAATACTGATATTACTGTCTAAGATAATAACTATAGTCATAACCTTACTCATTTTCCTGTGTACACTGGTTATTGGGTTGTAATATGAAACTGTATTCACTGACTTAATTAACACAACTATCTATTTATTTATTTTATTTATTTATTTAGTCCTTCAAATACTATATGTATAGAATATATACAAGGATATTGCACATGGTTAGGTATTTACAAGATATAATACAGTTCGTATTGCAATCCTAAGGACTAGATATTGAAGCAATTTAGCTTCATACTTACAACAAACATTACAGGCAACATACAAAGTAGAATATTAATAATTCATCTTTATTTTTGTTGTTTGGCTTTTCTATATTCTGTCAGACTGTAAAAGCAATGATCAATTAAATATGCTCGGTTAGATAGAGCAGCAATCAGTCGTGGAATTAAGTTGCTTTAATATGACATTTATAGTCATGGCACAGATCAGATTTCGACCTGAGTCAGGTCATTATCAATGCTAAAACAAATACAAGAGTATATATTACAATGTGATTTACAAAAGTTATAAGTCCATCACATCGTTGTCTTTTAATGTTAACATTACATACCTGTGCGGAATTGTAGCAGTTGTTCATGCTCAAGTTAATGCTTACACAGTTCAACCATTACTGTCGTAAAATTATATGTTGGTTTCACAGTACACATCGGTTTTGCGTGTGGCGCCCTCTATGAGCTGCGCCTGAAGTTACAGATTTGACGACATTTTTGTAATATTTATGTTGTACAGTAACTAAATAGTAACATGAAATTATTGTGAGTAAAACTATGTAAATATTACAATTCTTACTTTTTCTCATGTCTGTAACGTGCTAGATGTTTAAAATTACTATAGCATGTAACAGTGACAGTTACGCCTCATGGGCTAAAATTAATTATAAAACTGATATGGCTATGTAAAGTACGTTATAGGAAGTGTTGCATATTTTGTCGTGTTGGGACCTGTCTTAACTTAATTAGTTGTTACTTGACAAAAGATATAACGTGAGCTTTATTTACAAAATGTACTTTGTTGGCGCTAGTAGCGCTTGTAAGCATCATTTCAATATGTTGCACATAGTGGCCGAGAAATAAGAACTATATGATAAAGCGTGATCTTTTGAACACTTATTTTGAAAAATGACAGTTTTACGTATTAATTGTTGCTAATAGTTACCCTCATGAGTTTGTGTGTTATTCTAATGCAATAAGTTATGTAAATATAATGTTATGAAAGTGGTACTCGTTTAGATCTTATGCAAGTGACTGCCACATAATGGCATGAGGTTGTGCCTGATGTTTGAGACCCCCCCTCCCCCACCCTGGATGGAACTTCTCACTGCTATCAAGTAGGCAGTTTTCATTATGACCTGATCATTGATTAGGTTACACTTAGCATTTCTTTGGTAGCAAAAGATATCCATCTCCTCAAGAAGATCGAGGAGTCCACCCTTCTACTTGAGACAAAACTTTTGTGTGAGCTGTCAAGTACTCTGAAATCTGCTTTTTGTCACTTTTGCTAAACAGTTAAATCTTCCTACCTTTTTTAATATTTCTATTTATGGCTGAAATCATAACCACTTTATGACCGCTGATTCCCTGTTCTGCGTCAACTGTTTCAAATAGTTCGGGTCTGTTTGTCGCCAGAAGGTTTAATATGTTATCGACACGAGTCGGTTCTCTGTTTAACTGCTCAAAGTAGTTTTCATATAAAGCACTTTCACTGGTTTCTTTGTCCCTGCCACCCATTATGAACGTTTGAATCTGCCAGTCTATGTCCGGCAAATTAAAATCTCCACCCAGAACTATAACATGGTGGGGAAATCTACTCGAAATATTTTCCAAATTTTCCTTCAAGTGCTCAACCACAACAGCTGCTGAGCCAGGGGGCCTATATGGACATGCAATTACCATGTTTGAGCCTGCTTTAACTGTGACCTTCACCCAAATTATTTCACATTTCGGATCTCCGTCAATTTCCTTCGATACTACTGCACTTCTTATCGCTATGAAAACACCACCTCCTTCACTGTCCAGCCTGTCTCTACGGTATACTTTCCGATCTGAGTTTAGAATTTCATTACTGTTTACATCTGGTTTCAGCCAACTTTTTGTCCCTAGTACTATGTGGGCGTTGTGACCGTTTATTAATGAGAGCAGTTCTAGGACCTTTCTATAGACACTCCAGCAGTTTACTATTAGCACATTAATATTGTTATTCCCTGTTGCATTTTGCCTACTACTACCTTGCCACATCTCAGGAGGCGTCTTGTCGGGCCTAGGGAGGGAATTCTCTAACCTAAAAAATCCACATGAGCACTCCACATATACTCCGCTACACTTGTAGCCGCTTCCTGCGTGTAGTGCACGCTTGACCTATTCAGGGGGACCCTAAATTTCTCCACCCGATAGCGGAGGTCGAGAAATTTTCACCCCAGATCTCCGCAGAATCGTCTGAGCTTCTGGTTTAAGCCTTCCACTCGGCTCCAAACCAGAGGACCGCGATCGGTTCTGGGAACGATACCACAGCTCAGATTCCACTCCACGAGCGAGGCTTTCCACCTTCACCAACTACGCCAACCGCCTGTATGAACTGAGGATGACCGATGAACCCAGACAGCAGGAGTCATTGGTGCCGACATGAGCAACAATTTGCAGTCGGGTGCACCCAGTGCTCTCTATCGCCGCTGGCAGGGCCTCCTCCTCATCTCGGATGAGACCCCCCCGGCAAGCAGACAGAGTGAACACTGGCTTTCTTCCCCGACCTTTACGCTGTTTTCCTAAGGGGCTCCATCACCCACCTAACGTTGGAGCTCCCAATCAGTAATAAACCCCTCCCCCCATGTGCCTGCTCGGACCTTGCTGAAGGAGCGGCCGCATGTCCACTTACAGGCAGAGCGGGCGATGCCACACGGCCAGCCTCCACATTGACCCTCCGCCTCGTGCGCCGCGAACGCCACTGAACCCGCCACTCCCCTTGGGGAGATGGTGGCCCAATCGCGCCCAGTACCCGCGAAGATGTCTCGACAGCAGGGACAGTGGGTGAAGCATGTAACACCTGGGGTGTACCACGCAACGCACCAGACTCCCCACTGCCGCTACACTCCGAGGCAGCAGCCTGAAGACAGCTGACCGTGGCCATCAACACGTTCAGGTGTTCGCGAACAGTGGCCAGCTCCTCCTGCGTCCATACACAGCAGTCACACATCCTATCCATCCTAAGAAATCAATTTACTGTAGAGAGTTAATCAACTTTTAACTATACTGCTGATTCACTAAAGGCGGCTGATTGGTGACTAAACTGTGGTTGCTAGACACTTCTTGTAGAAAACAATGAAAATAGCACTACCTATCTCTGGACAGTATTCAAAACAAACACTAGCATTACTGGCACTATGTCTGACTAAAGGGACTTTCTCTGACTGTATTCAAAACAAACACGAAATCTATGGAACACTATTACTAGCAATCGACAATTAAAGCTTCCTAAAAGCAAAAACATACGGAAGAAGAAGTGACAAGTAAGAAAAATACAGTTAATACTTAAATTAACGTAGCTCACTGCACAGCAGACGTGACGCAGACGGCAGTTACGACGACACTGACACTACTGGCACTATGGCTGACTAAAGGGACTCTCTCTGACCGTATTCAAAACAAACACGAAATCTAGGGAACACTATTACTAGCACTCCACAATTAAAGCTTCCTAAAAGCAAAAACACGCGAAAGAAGAAGTGACAAGTAAGAAAAATACAGTTAATACTTAATGTAGCTCCGCGCAGAGCAGACGTGAAGCAGACGGCAGTTACGACAACACTGACACAAATGCGTAACGTAGTGCGACTCTGATGTAGGTTATAAGCATTGACAAGTGGACCAGGGATTAGTTTGGCATTCGCGTCTTTCCAACATGCATGTGGTAAATGCTGCAATATGAACTGCGTCGATGTTATTACCAAATGCGTCGAAATACGACCGACGTGCTGTAATTCTTTTCTTGGCTGCTGAAGGACAGATATTGATAGACATCCAGAGGAGAATGAAACTGCATATGGAGCGGCACGTCTATCGAAAAGTACCACTGTGGGATGGTGTGAAATGGGCTGCTGCTGCTTCATGATAACAAACATCCCCATATCGCAAACGTCGTGAAGAAAAAGTTACGTCAACTCAAGTGGCAGCCATTCGAGCACATGCCCTGTAGTCCTGACTTTTCTTCATGTGATTATCACACCCTAGGTCCCTTGAAAAAGTTCTTGAAGGGTGGATGATTCCTGTCAGATGAGCGGTGTGCAACAGGCACTTATAGGTATCTTCATGCAGCAGGAAATTGTGTTTTACCAAATGGACATGTTCAACATGGTGCATCGGTGGGATGATTGCCTCAGTAACCATGGCTATTTTACCTGAGTGGCATACCGATTCTGGACTGTACAGCCACTGAACGGACACTTTCTGATCGCCCCTTATAGTCTGATTTTCAGTCATGTGATGAAGAAAGTATACACACCATTGATAGGCAAAAAGGCCATAGTGATAGCATTATCCACTTTTGTCTATCTGTATTTTAACCAAGATCAGCTATTACACGTTGTTGGCCTCACTTAAGTTCAGCATTTGTTTTATTAATCAGTTCAGTTCTTACTTGCAGTTAAGTTTAGGGTAAATGCTGTCATTTATTATTTTTGTGCTGTTTTCATTGTTTCTAATTACCGATAAGTTAGCAACATGAAAGAAGAAAGACCAGTTTTTATTCGTCCTCTGTTATTATGATAAGTTAAAAAGAAGGACACACTATTATAATAGCCTAACTGCCCATCTTTAGCAGTTCAATGTTAGCACTTGAGTCGTTATTTGGAGACTGGTAGAACTTAAGGGTTGAAATATTTCAGTATTTCACAAGGAAGTGGAACAGTAAAGATCACTGCAAAATGACGTTAAACTAAAATCAGAGCATAAAAATACACTTGGATTTGATTGTGTCGCCCAAAAATCACGTTGATCAACAAGAATAAGGCCCACATGGCGATGGTTACATTTCTCTAGAAAATGTTTCAAAATTTTGTCATTATTAGCCCCAATCTGGTCATACAGACAGTACTAAACCATAAAAACCAGTTCCAATATACAACGATGGAGAGAAGTTCGTGGAGAACACGAGGGGTGTATGACGAACATTCCATAGTTTGTTCGTTTCTGAAATATTTTTTTAGTAGGCCGCTTGAATTCGTTTGAGCCGACTGCGCCCTGCATCCCACTCCCCCCTCCCTTCGTCTAACCCCTATTTACACTCTTGGAATACTATCATATATGAAGCCACTAATTCCCTGCAGAATTAAAGCTTGAAGTGAGTACATTCATGCACTAGCAAATGATGACACAAGCACAATCAAAGAAATAACATGCAGTACCAAAATCCAACTTTTGTTGTGATGCATTTTATTTGAAAACTATGTATAAAATCAGCTTTTTCACATTGTCCACTGATGAGAGTAGCTCTGCGCCTTGGGGTGCTGAGTTAGCAATCTCTGGATTCGAGAGACAAGATTTTTCGAATCTATCAGCTAGCAACCATGAATAAGCACTTCTATGGTTTTCCATTTTCAGTTTAGGCGAATTCTGGGCTTGGTCCCTTACTGTAGGCCACAGCCAATTTCTTCCCAATTCCTTTCCTTCCTGTCAGATACCAGTTCCCGTAAAGATGCAGCCTCTCTGGTTAAATGAAAAGAGCTGCATCGAAGATGAGCCAAACATCTGTTTGGAGACTCCTGGCACTAAAAGCCAATTTTACATTGGAAGACGGCTAGCGATCGTCATTTTGCACTACTTTTCTGTGCATTAAATGTGGTTCACTACCGGAATGGCTAGATATCAAGCCTTCAAGTTTTACTGCAAGAACATGTTCTATTGTGAAATGTCTGATTTGTAATATTCGTGGAACAGTGCATCCAACCGTCATAACTCTAATGTACTTGTAAATAAACATCATACCAATGACAATATATGTTGTACATTGTAGTGGAGTTTATTATTGTCAAAGACCATATAAGAATATTATCATGGATAAATACAACCTCATTTATGAGGTCACATACATTCGAAGTCAAGTTCAAATCAATATGTGATTCTGTGTTAAGACCCTAAAACTGTAGCTCATGGAATCTGTGTATTCTGTTTCCTTTTACAAATAAATTTGGTTGTTATAGTTTCAAGTTGACTGTTGAAATGATAATTTTAGACAAATTCTTGATCACTTAAGAAAATTGAAGATATTTAATGAAACAAAAGACTCTTTAAATTTGAGACTGAGTTGCAGAACTTGGTTTCAGATAAAGCACAGTTTAAACAGAGTTTGAAAGACTTTTTGATAGGCAATGCTTCTACTCTGTAGATGAATATCCTAACAGAGACTGTTAGGGCAGCTTTAGTAAAAATGTCTGTTAGATTTCAGTTCTGACAGCACTTCGTCACAACAGTCAAGATTAGGTATTTTGTTTATGATAAATTAATGGTGCATAACAATGTTTGATTCTGACTGTGTAATAATTGTGTAAATATTAGCTGTTCAGGTTTACTGTATTGTATTCACATAATTTGACAATCTCCTGAAAAATGATCGGTGTAGTAAGTATAATATTCAGATATTTTGTGTTTTTTATGTCATACTTTATGACATGTTCCACACCCATGAGAACTATCTCATTTTTTGGGTCTATGGAACGGAAACTGAATCTAATCTTTGATGTGCTGAAGAAATTCTCACTTGGTTTCAGATAAGCAGTAAATTTAAATGCAAGACTGTAGGAGAAAGATACCTATTGTCGAGAAAGATATGAACCTGTTCAACTTTGTAAGTTCTTCAACCTAACATTAAAATTCATCTGCTCTGCTATAGTGAACCTTGCATTAGAACATCTGTGTTTTTTTTATCAATGAGGCAATACATCATACTCAAATTTTCATTCTGTTACTGCATTACATTAATAAAAGAGAGGATAACCATCTTCAGTCACAATCGTGATTTTATTTCAATGTATGATGCATTTCGAGCCCTGGAGGTTCATCTTCTGTGTTTTAACAGTCTACATTTCTTTCTTTTCTCATTAGTTTAATTCTAGCTGTGGTAAGATTACAATGGTTTATTACAAAATGACACATTATGAATATAAGTTTAGAAAACTAAGACAAATCGAAAGATAACTTACTGTTTCCAGTAGCAGATACATGCTTTTGAAGCACAGTATGAGTAAACAGGTTTGTATGCATACACATATGTAAGTGTACAAATGCAGATCAACATGTTTAAAAACATGAATACAATACTGGAAACAGTAAGTTACCTTTCAAGTTGCCTTAGTTTTGTAAACTTATATTCCCAATGTGCCGTTTTTAAAGTCCCATTGTAATATTACCAGGACCAGAATTAATGTAAATCTTAGAAAAGAAAAAAATGATGTAGACTGTTAAAGAACCTGAAGATGAGCCCCAGGACTCGAAATGCATCAAGTATTGAAATATAATCACCATTGTGGCTGAAGGAGTTTGTTCTTTATTTTATGAAAGAAATGTTTGTGGCACCATTGGGTATGTTTCCTGCTTAATTTTATAGGCCAAATACTGTTTGGATAAAGGTTACCTCAAAGCTAATTGAGTAGATAAAATAAATAAATAAATATGTTTTCAGACTAGAATGGAAAACATGAGCCTTTTTATGGTCCTCTTTAACAAATCTGACTTCCCTCTTGACAAAAACCTGGCTATGTCCTTTCATTAGGAGATGACCATCATGCTCTGAGATGTCATTAATTACTATCTATGAATTATGGGCTTGGTGTATCTATAGAAAGGTTGTCAGTAGCTGTGTGGCTGATCCCATAACTCTTGTTGCAAATCGTATGTGAAGCTAGACTGCATGAAATGGAGGGAACTTAGGTACAGCTCTAGCACTGATATGACCTAAAGAATTTAAATTAAAATCTCTATTTAACACTACCTTATTATGCTTGGATGTAAGGAAGTTGAATAATACATTACATTGCATTGTAAGCAATTCAGAATTGCAATATTAAATCCTATAAATTGTTATTATTAATTTTGCATGAAAATCTAACTCAGTAGCACAAGATTCAAAATGTCGATCACTATCAAATATGTGGGATGGATGTTTTTAGATTTTTATACCTTATTAATGTAAGTAATAACTTCTTCTTTCTCAGAACTTGACCTCCAGTAACTGGATGTGGAAGGATATAGCTTTCTATGGTCAGCACCCCAATGAATATGGTCAAATGATTTCAGAAAAGTAATGATACACCCATGATTGTCAGTGTCCCCTTTAAAAATTCTGTTATTGACCCAGCCAATTCCTTTGCCTCATTCCTGTTGAGATGTAGGCTATATTCTGTAAAATGCTATCTGCCATTGGCATCAACAGAAACAAAATCAATGTTAAATTCTGTACCTGACAGCAGCAGATTATCTAATTAAATGTTGAACTACACTGACAGAGTTATTCACCTGGGGCTGATCTTAACACCTTAGAACACAAATAAACTCAGACTGCGTTCTGTTTGTTGCCAAAAACTAGTTTACCACACCTCTATTGAGCGATGAGCCCTAAGCCCTATCATGACAGTTTCCTGCATCATCCGCTGTCTCAAGATTGTTCTACTTTCCAAAATTTATGGAAACTTGTGCCAAGTAATAAATACCAGTTCTTGGACACTACAGATTTGGATTTAAGTTACATAGTACATTGCATGTACTCTTTATAAGGTCACAAGACGAATAAAATTCAATTATATGGATAGGTTTTTAAAACTATCTTTGAACAGAAAAGAAATGTCTGGAGAATATTTAATTTTTTTAATAACTTTTATTTCAATCTCACTTGAGAGTACTTATGTTTAAGATCTCATATAAAACGGACATGTAATTTTTACTTGTGCATCAACAATGCGTGTAGTAAATGCTATATTCGTTCACAAGCATGACTTTTGCCTTCACTCATAAGGAGAGGCAGTAATTTCTTCCATACTGCAAGACACGTAAAAATATATATGTGCTAATTGTCAATATTAGTGGATGGACTCTATGATCGGCAACCACACAAAATTAGAGGTAAATTAATGATACCAGTGTAACATAATAGCGACTTCTGTTAAATACATATGTCTAATAATTGACCAATTGACTTTTTGTTTAGCTCCAAGTTTGCTGCAAAATCACACATTCTAACAATGTCCATGGACAGAGTAAGAAAAATTGTCCTGTATACATGATTGATTTTTGTGATTTCAGAAATTGTACATTGTATTGCAGTTTTCTTACATTACGAGGAAAATACTTCATGGCACCAATTCAATATCAACAAGAATCAATGCTTTAATTCCAGTACAGGACGTAGTAATTATCTCTCATTACGTAAATTTCATGCCAATTCATACTCTTTGTGTTACCTGTTGGGCTACCTCTCAACATGACTAATCCAAAACAGACCAACAGACTAACACAATTGGCGACCGATTTTCCAGGACCATGTCATAGCTAAACATGAACAGCACTTTTCTTGTGAATGTTAAATGAACATACGCAAAAATTTTGAAATCGTTGTGTAAAAGAAAAACTAATTTTCTTGCAGCATGAATACGAGTGCAACAAAAGCTATATTATGTGAAAACGAGGAACATAATATAAACAAATGAGGAGCAGAGAATTAAAAAGACTAATTTATCCACCAATGGGACACATAAATGAGCTGCTCGACTATGCAGACATGGTTGGAAATTTGCGCAATAGCTTTCATGATTACGCTTAGTAGCACCTGTCTTGTCGTAGTTAGCTTTCTTTCCCCTTTTCCGCACGATATCCCCAGTAGAAAATTTCTTAATTGAAAGGACTCAAAAATCAATCCAAACTTTGACTCATCAGTATAGCGAAAATTATTACGAAAATTTCGTGTCGAAGTACTTTTCGACATATTGACAGGAATTTATCGAAACGCAATTACACAGGAAATTGCAGGTTTCAGGTGCAAGATTTATTTAGATAAAAAATTTCTACTGATTTTTATTAATTTTTTGATTATTGCTCGCACAATCAAAATGGCTGACCAAAAATTACTCATTGTTGATCGTAATACAGAGGGTGCAATCGGCCAATATGGAGGTGATTTGCACGAACAGATAAATGAAAATGAAGCGCCAACTGCGCAGCTAGCATGAAGCCAACATAAATCAGAGATAGGTATCACAGATGCAACAAATGATAGCACAGATACACATACAAAGTATGACGATATCATGATGACTATCGATGAGACTGTTTCACTCCTATCCCGAAGCGATATACCGCTGCTGAGCAAAACCAGGCCCCCACAACCACACGAGTGGTCGACTGTGAAGAGCGGACAAATTGAATAGCTGGGCGGCGGCCATTAGAGTGGTAAACTAACGCGCGGAGTTCGAATGTTTATACAACGCTTTTGGTTATAAAATGCCTTCTCTTGAGTTAGGCCAGAAACATAATGCCCCATTTAAATACGTTACTATAATATACTTTTTAATTTATGAACAAACAGCAACTAGTAACTGTTTATGAATTTATCTTACGTACTGCATGGAATCTGCCGTAGATAAAAGTTATGTACTGGACCCCTAGCATTTTTCGTAGTTCATTTACGATAGATGTACGCAAAATGCATCAAAATACTCGAAGATTTGCCGACTATATTAATAGATTTTATATTAATAGATATTTTCTGACTCTACCTTGCTTTAGATTTTATGACGAGAAGTACGTTATATATGGCATAGTGCTTTGGCAACTCACGACCAAATTATCAAGTTTCAACGTAACCTAGACCATGAAAACACTACCGATCAGCCAACTTTCTTCAAAATGATCAGAACATATAAAAAGTTATTCTGTCGGTCGGAAATCTTGCCTCCTGACAGCGTGTAACCATTTTTGTAACAGCTATGGTTTTGATTGGTTGGTTGGTTGGTTTTGGGGAAGGAGACCAGACAGCGTGGTCATCGGTCTCATCGGATTAGGGAAGGATGGGGAAGGAAGTCGGCCGTGCCCTTTCAGAGGAACCATCCCGGCATTTGCCTGGAGTGATTTAGGGAAATCACGGAAAACCTAAATCAGGATGGCCGGACGCGGGATTGAACCGTCGTCCTCCCGAATGCGAGTCCAGTGTCTTACCACTGCGCCACCTCGCTCGGTTTTGAGAAAGGAAACCTGCAAATAGATGCACAGACATTATGCTAATACCGTGTTACAAAAACATTTATTAAGCAAGTACACTGACATACAAAACAACTTAAAATATCCACATACCTGTGAAATGTAATATTCGTTCTTTTCTCGAATTTATTTGTACAATTAATCGCTGCACAACTCTTCACCATTGTACTTCTTTTGATTGGAACGTACAGACAGTAGAATTACGAGTAACAAATACTGTATGTACGCCCCAACAAATATACAATGTTGAATCAGGGTCTTCATAAACAACAATGCTACACAACACATCAGACTACAACCACTATAATGGCGTCCAGCCGAAGGTTCAAATTATCCCGCGACTGCAGCGCCATAAGTGAGTCTAGTTATTTTTTAGAAGGTCTTTGAGCAAAACAGAGGAACATGAAACAGCAATGTATTGTGACAACATAGGATGGACATCGATTATCGGTAATCAGAATATTAACATGCAAAGTACAGCTGATAGCAACGATAATAGTACCACTGAAGCCATGTTACTGCAGTTACTGACAACTGTGAACACTAAATTCCATGATAAGAACACGAAATTCAATAGTTACTCAGCAGCTTAGTAACTTGAACACAAAATGTAACGATTTCTCACAAGGTTTTTCAGATTTCAAAACAGAACAAAAACAGGGGTTGGAAGATTTCCAAAACAGTTTCATGCAAAAATTGAATGATCTGACAGAAAATCTACACACAAAGATATATGAAATATATATATACGCAATGTTGAACTAAGGAAATGTACAAGAGACTATGAGTAATATCTACATAAAATAATAATGTTAACTTACTATATTCAGATATGTGCAGGTGTTTACAGAAAGTGAACTACAGGACGAGTAAGATAAATTTAAGGATATGAATGATGACAGCTAAGATTGAAGCAGGATGCAGAGATGAGGAGCATAAATATCTCATGCTTTATAGAATTTCGTAGATACTTCTCTTTACAGAGTAAAGATAGGTGAAGCTGGTAATGTACTGGGTAGAATGGGCGAATAAAACGGCTCCATATGAATGACTGAATCAGTGGCCACTGAACTATACAGATTTAGTTTTAAGATAGTTTTAAGTTTTTCTCTTTATAGCGACCAGTGCATCGACATGTCGTGAAAGAAGAAATGATAAGCTTCGAGAATGGTATGGTACCATACAAGTTTAGTGGGCAGCACCTCAGACAAATAAAATTTAGTTGTAAGAAATATTATACACTCTTGGAAATTGAAATAAGAACACCGTGAATTCATTGTCCCAGGAAGGGGAAACTTTATTGACACATTCCTGGGGTCAGATACATCACATGATCACACTGACAGAACCACAGGCACATAGACACAGGCAACAGAGCATGCACAATGTCGGCACTAGTACAGTGTATATCCACCTTTCGCAGCAATGCAGGCTGCTATTCTCCCATGGAGACGATCGTAGAGATGCTGGATGTAGTCCTGTGGAACGGCTTGCCATGCCATTTCCACCTGGCGCCTCAGTTGGACCAGCGTTCGTGCTGGACGTGCAGACCGCGTGAGACGACGCTTCATCCAGTCCCAAACATGCTCAATGGGGGACAGATCCGGAGATCTTGCTGGCCAGGGTAGTTGACGTACACCTTCTAGAGCACGTTGGGTGGCACGGGATACATGCAGACGTGCATTGTCCTGTTGGAACAGCAAGCTCCCTTGCCGGTCTAGGAATGCTAAACCGATGGGTTCGATGACGGTTTGGATGTGCCGTGCACTATTCAGTGTCCCCTCGACGATCACCAGTGGTGTATGGCCAGTGTAGGAAATCGCTCCCCACACCATGATGCTGGGTGTTGGCCCTGTGTGCCTCGGTCGTATGCAGTTCTGATTGTGGCGCTCACCTGCACGGCGCCAAACACGCATACGACCATCATTGGCACCAAGGCAGAAGCGACTCTCATCGCTGAAGACGACACGTCTCCATTTGTCCCTCCATTCACGCCTGTCGCGACACCACTGGAGGCGGGATGCACGATGTTGGGGCGTGAGCGGAAGACGGCCTAACGGTCTGACACACCGGTGTCAATGTGTTCTTTTTTCCATTTCCCGGAGTATATATATATATATGAATGAATGATTCATAGTATACACAGTAGCAGTCGAATAAGTTACATTGTAATGATATAGATTTGATACTAACGAACACATAAGGGGCCGATCTACACACAGGGTACAGTCACTGCTTCTGAAACTCCCAACACCCATTTTTCTCTTTACAATATTTTCTATATCACGAATGACAACAACATTTATGGCAATTAAACACATCATGAATATTTAAGTTACACAACGTCTGGAGTAAGCAATGTCTATTTAATGTACTAGGAACATAAGAATCTACCATGAACAATGCTGACTGAGAGTATTCTTGTAAAATGATATATGAGTTATATGTCCTTTTCTTAGTAATCCGATGGGCCTGTAGTCAAATAGCTTCATACCTTTATTCCTAGAGGTGATGTTAAGCATAGTTAGGCAAGCAGTGCATAGTGTATTTGAAGTAGATGCCGATGGTTTCCCACTTGCTCCATAAATAAGTTACAAGCTTCCAGGAATAATGTGAAAGGAATTAAGTATAATGTTTATTATGTAAAGATTTGTGATGCTCAAACATATGAATGTATATACACTCCTGGAAATGGAAAAAAGAACACATTGACACCGGTGTGTCAGACCCACCATACTTGCTCCGGACACTGCGAGAGGGCTGTACAAGCAATGATCACACGCACGGCACAGCGGACACACCAGGAACCGCGGTGTTGGCCATCGAATGGCGCTAGCTGCGCAGCATTTGTGCACCGCCGCCGTCATTGTCAGCCAGTTTGCCGTGGCATACGGAGCTCCATCGCAGTCTTTAACACTGGTAGCATGCCGCGACAGCATGGACGTGAACCGTATGTGCAGTTGACGGACTTTGAGTGAGGGCGTATAGTGGGCATGCGGGAGGCCGGGTGGACGTACTGCTGAATTGCTCAACACGTGGGGCGTGAGGTCTCCACAGTACATCGATGTTGTCGCCAGTGGTCGGCGGAAGGTGCACGTGCCCGTCGACCTGGGACCGGACCGCAGCGACGCACGGATGCACGCCAAGACCGTAGGATCCTACGCAGTGCCGTAGGGGACCGCACCACCACTTCCCAGCAAATTAGGGACACTGTTGCTCCTGGGGTATCGGCGAGGACCATTCGCAACCGTCTCCATGAAGCTGGGCTACGGTCCCGCACACCGTTAGGTCGTCTTCCGCTCACGCCCCAACATCGTGCAGCCCGCCTCCAGTGGTGTCGCGACTGGCGTGAATGGAGGGACGAATGGAGACGTGTCGTCTTCAGCGATGAGAGTCGCTTCTGCCTTGGTGCCAATGATGGTCGTATACGTGTTTGGCGCCGTGCAGGTGAGCGCCACAATCAGGACTGCATACGACCGAGGCACACAGGGCCGACACCCGGCATCATGGTGTGGGGAGCGATTTCCTACACTGGCCGTACACCACTGGTGATCGTTGAGGGGACACTGAATAGTGCACGGTACATCCAAACCGTCATCGAACCCATCGGTTTAGCATTCCTAGACCGGCAAGGGAACTTGCTGTTCCAACAGGACAATGCACGTCCGCATGTATCCCGTGCCACCCAACGTGCTCTAGAAGGTGTACGTCAACTACCCTGGCCAGCAAGATCTCCGGATCTGTCCCCCATTGAGCATGTTTGGGACTGGATGAAGCGTCGTCTCACGCGGTCTGCACGTCCAGCACGAACGCTGGTCCAACTGAGGCGCCAGGTGGAAATGGCATGGCAAGCCGTTCCACAGGACTACATCCAGCATCTCTACGATCGTCTCCATGGGAGAATAGCAGCCTGCATTGCTGCGAAAGGTGGATATACACTGTACTAGTGCCGACATTGTGCATGCTCTGTTGCCTGTGTCTATGTGCCTGTGGTTCTGTCAGTGTGATCATGTGATGTATCTGACCCCAGGAATGTGTCAATAAAGTTTCCCCTTCCTGGGACAATGAATTCACGGTGTTCTTATTTCAATTTCCAGGAGTGTACATAAATAAGGATGATTGATGTAACTGAGGTTATGCATGTTCATTCTATAATGTGAATGTAAATGAATCAATTATTTACAAACTAAATTGATACGACTGTCTATGAAAATAATCAACAGTAATGTAGCATTTTAACTATTCCCGAAATGAAACTCAATATGAAGTAAGCGTGAGTGGAATGTCAGCAGTCATATGTAATATTTAAATGTATTTAAATTCTAACTATGTAAATAACGATGTGTTTAAGTAGTAACATCTTACGAAAGCAGACATTTTATACAAAATAAGTGATTAATAGAGTTGGATGGCAATTAGGCAAGGAAACTATGTGAAAGTGATTTTTTTTCTAGAGTGAAGTGTACTGACGCTCAGTATGTGTGTGCAAACCTAAAGTGAATTACAATGAGTAAACATGTTGCTCCCGGGGCATAAAATTGGAGGTTTTCTGTCACAGCATCGGAATACCACAAGCACGCACACTGTTTCCAAGCAATGAACAAATATTTGTGGAGGAATCCATGGTGCAACACACGACGACTTCGCAATGCTTAAGTCCCAGTGTCAGGCCGCCAACTACTTGCCACGCGCATGGGCACAGTAATGAAAGAGACTTGACTAAACCAAGCCTCATTAAATATGCACAGTATTTGTTACTTGTACCCCTTTTTTATAACTTGTTATCCTTTTAATTATTTGTATTATTATATGAAAATATAATAAGGTAAAACTGACATCTCCACATAACATGTCGTAAGCCTATCTAAAACACTGAGAAATAAAGGGCTTTGATCCCCACATCGGTAATAGATGGCATCCAAGTAATCATATGATACTGCCTAACACTGCACACCTCCATACAATGTCAGTGTACAGTGAGGGGCAATTGTGTAATACCTAAACAACTAGCTCCCAATAAAGTGACATTGAACATAAAGAAAACTAATGCCGTGAATTACAGTCTGAAGAGGAAAAATGACAATGTTAAATTAAATGTAGATGGCACCTCTATAGACTGTGTAACAAATGCAAAATTTCTGGGAATGAATACTGATTCTCAGTTGTCATGAAGTGAACACAAAGGTACTTGCAAACAGAACGTCATCAGCATGTTCTGCCCCTAGAATCCTATCATCAGTGTGTAACATGCAGTGTCTTTAAGTTACATATTATTCATATGTACACTCAGTTCTAAGCTATGGGATTCTTTTTTGGGGAACAAATGCACAAAATATGAACACAATTTTCAAACTCCAGAAAAGAGCCACAAGAATAATACCCAAAATTACTAGTTGAGCTCATTGTAAAGATCTGTTTAGAACACTGGCGATTTTAACTGCTCCATGTGAATACATTTACCAGTCAGTTGTACACATAAAAAAATAACATTGGTAATTACTGCACAAACAGCTCTGTCCATGACTATGCAACAAGAGATAGACTCAACTTACATTTACCAAGAAAAAATAAACATAAAACTCAAAACAGCATTTCCTACCAAGGAATAAAACTGTACAATAAATTACCAAAAGAGATTAAAGAAATTCCAAAAATACACTTATTTAAAAAGGCAGCTAAAAGGTATCTGTTATGCAATACATTTTATAGAATGAAGGATTACTTAGCTAAAACAGATTAGGGGTTTGATAAAAAATGTTATACAAATAAATAATAATAATAATGATTATAAAATATCCAACATTCCACATAACACCTTCACTTTATGTCTTTTTTCTTCTTTTTTTCCTTTCTGTAAATACTTACACCCACGCTATGCATAACACAATACTAACATCTCTTCCTCTTACTGAGTTCAACATCTCGCTCATTATGGAGGGATGCTGACTTAGTTTTTCAGGATAGCAAATGGCAAGTTGCGGTACAGAAAATGGCTAAGAGATCACCAGTGTGTGTGTGTGTGTGTGTGTGTGTGTGTGTGTGTGTGTGTGTGTGTGTGTGTGTGTGGTGGGTGAATGGGTGGGTGTGTGGGTGTGTGTAATGGTTTAGTGAGTGAAGTGTTATCAAACAACATATATATAGTGTGTGCACTGACTGATAGTGAGATATGAGTGAACAATGTGGCATTACATTATAGAATTAGTTATTTGTAAAAAAAAGTATTGTATACCAGGAGTAAATCTAATGATTGTCTCTAACTAGGAGTCTGTAAATATATGTGTATATGAATTAGATTATTTTAAATTGATCTGAATTTGTAAATACTTGTGACATGTCCTATATCCTTGTAAAAAGAGATCTACAGATGAATAAAGCTACTACTACTACTACTACTACTATTACTACTACTACAACAACATCATACCTTTTTCTTTTTTCTCGTTATTAATTTGTATGAATGTTTTCTTTTCCTCATTAGGAATAAGAAATTTGTACATTGCCGCAGAAGATGGCAAAGATAAGTTTTAAAATTATCTTTGAATAGAAGAGAAATGTCTGGAGAATATTTAATTTTTTAACAACTTTGTTTCAGTCTCGCTTGAGGGTACTTATGTTTAAGATCTCACATAAAAAGGACGTGTAATTTTTACTTGTGCATCAACAATGTGTGTAGTAATTGCTATATTGGTTCATAAGCATGACTTTTGCCTGCAATCATAAGATGAGGCAGTAATTTCTTCCATCCTGCAAGACACGTTAAAATATATATGTGCTAATCATCAAGATTTAGTGGATGGACTGAGTGATCGGCAACCACACGAAATGAGAGGTAAATTAATGATACTGTCGGAAAGAAGATAATTAGCACTGTGGTGTAGTGGATATGATACTAAAGTATTGCATGGAAGGTTGTGAGTTCAAAATTCACCTCGACTGTACAACTTTAATTTCTATATTCAGTTCGAGTACATTCTAGAAGCATCCACAAATGTCAAGAATCATGGTACTGGAATGTTCTGTAGCCGTATATATACTGTACGTGTTCTGGCTGGTGGCAGTTCGCTCCACACTCTTGTACGTGCAAGTGCTGAATAAACCAGCGTTAAGTGAAGTTAGTGTTCGTCATTCATCTAATTACACCTTCTTCTATGTGGCATTGTTCTGGTGGAGACGCTGGGTATTGGAACTTGTGATAGCGCACATTATCGACGATACAGTGGCTCCCATCAGGCCACGACAGAGCCGCCATTTACGTGGCGAGAAACCCGAGTTCGAGCCATATTCAACAGATCGCAATCTATTGGAGACAGAAGAAGAAGAGGACGTTACAATGACAGCAACTGTGTGCCTCCACATGAGACATCCTTCCAGGTACTCTGGTGACGATGACCAAGATCCAAACGAGTGACTGTAGTTATATGAACGTATAGCCAGATTTAACAAATAGGATGACACCGAGTGTTTGGCTAACGTATTTTTCTACTTGGAGGGCACTGCCAAGCAATGGTATGAGAACAACGAAGAAGTTCACAAACTGGCAAGTATTCCAGGAGGAACTCCGCAAGTATTTCGGCCACACACAACGACAGAAGTGTAAGGCTTAAGATAAATTAATGTGCAGGGCACAGTGTCCAGGAGAAACTACAGCATCCTACATTCAAGACATCTTGGAGCTGTGTAAAGTAGTGGATCCTAGAATGAAGGAGGAAGATAAGGTTGCACACATCATGAAGGGTTGCTGAGGACATGTATCAAGCCCTACTCCTGAAGGGGGTTTCGAAAGAAGACGACTTCATAAAATGGTGCCAACATATCGAGACAATGCATCAAAAAAGAATTACACACAAGAAGTTTGAACGTCTTCCAAACAGTCGTATCGATGTCTGTTTTGGAGGAAGCAACTGATTTCACAAGAGTTCTTCGTCAGATACTGAGAGAGGAAGTTCAGAAGGCACTTGGATTGCACGGCGAGCAAAAAACCGAGACACTTCAAGATGTCATAAGGAAGAAAGTGGAACAGGCATTGAATCCAATTGTCGTCCTTCATTTCCCTTTAAAACGGAGAAAAAGTCAAGACCCAGGCGGAGTTATGTTCATACAATGTCTCATGAGGTACCTGTTTGGGCACCAAGGAAGACTGACGTCTGGAGGACCCAGGATAACCAACCAGTATGTTTCCACTGTGGACGACCGGGACACGTGGAACGCTACTGTCGAGAAAGGCAGGGGACATTTGATGACCCCCGCGCCAGAGGACAGCAGACCGATCTTAGCCGACGTCAACTCCGGGACGACGAAGATGAACAAGGAGATGGGAGTGTAGGACGACGTAGGTCATCATTCCCGCAAGCTAGCCGCTGTAGAGGACGCTCCCCAACACGCCGATCAAGGATTCCATCGCCTTTAAGATGTACCAGCAGATCACCTAGCCGCCGCAACCTGGAAAACTAAAGGGTGCGACCTTCCTTGGAGGAAAGGCCGCCGAAGAGAAAAATCCTTCTCCGTCAATCATTACAAAAATGATGGAAACTGCATCAATATCCTCATGGATGACCGACCAGCCCAAGCTCTTGTGGACTCTGGAGCATCATATTCAGTCATTTCGGAGAAGTACCGTCGCCAGTTGCAGAAAACTGTATTCGTCGACAACAAAACATTTCTGCTGAAGGTGGCTAATGGAAAACATGTAAAACCTATAGGAAGATGTACCATTCGTGTGGGTAAAAATGGCCATACACAGCCCTTAGAATTCATCATCTTACAAGACCGTAGTCATGACGTCATTCTCAGATGGGACTTTTCGAAAGGTTCTCAGGCAATTATAGATTGTGGTCATTCGAAGATTATGCTAGACGAGATGAGATACTGTGGGCAGGAAGATGCGCATCCGAGTGTCTGGAGACTATGTGTGCTGGTTGAAGTGATCATTCCTGCAGTCAGTGCTAGAAAGGGAACTGTCACGTGTTATGCCATGCATCAACCCATGGATCTTGTTGCTGAATGTAAGAGAAGCATACCACTGAAGAATAACTTGGTCATCCCAGGCTCTGTCGTCTCATTTAAGAACGGATTCGGTGAATTGTGGATAGCTAACGAACGCCGAGAACCGCAGGTCCTTCCAAGACACATGTGCATAGTAAATACTGAGGCGTTAATTGAAGAAAAGCTGAGCATCATAGAAACCTCCCATGCCGAGTCTGGGTGAAATTAGCCCTACCACTAGACAAGATCTTCTAGCTCGACTATCACCAGGTCTCACTAAGGAACAACAAAGAAGCTACTTGCCATTCTTCAAGAGTTCTCTGAATACTTCAATCTACAGGTGAAGAGCAAATTAGACAAGTCGACAGTGAAGCATCAGATTAGCACTGGAGACCATCAACCAATAAGCCAGAGAGCATACCGTGTGTCAGCAACGGAACGTCGAATAATTTGGGACGACCGACGAGGTTGAGAAAATGATGAAGAATAACACCACTCAGCCTTCGCAGAGCCCATGATCGTCGCCAGTGGTCCTTGTCAGGAAGAAGGATGGCAGCTGGCGCTTTTGTGTTGATTACAGAAAGCTTAATAAGATAACTAAAAAGGACGTTTACCCTTTTCCATGAATTGACGATACACTAAATTGTCTGAAGTGGGCTAACTTTTTCTCAACCATGGAAATGTATTCAGGATACTGGTAAATCGAAGTAGATGAGGCTGATCGTGAGAAAACTGCATTCATCACCCCTGAGGGCCTTTATGAGTGTAAGGGAATGCCATTTGGTTTTTGTAATGCGCCAGAAACTCAAAAAATGGCACAAATGGCTCTGAGCACTATGGGACTTAACATCTGAGGTCATCAGTTCCCTAGAACTGAGAATGACTTAAACCTAACTAACCTAAGGCCATCACACACATCCATGCCTGAGGCAGGATTCAAACCTGAGACCGTAGCAGTCACGCGGTTCCAGACTGAAGCGCCTAGAACCGTTTGGCCACAGCAGCCGGCGCACCAGCAACTTTTGAACGTATGATGTAGAATCTTCTAATGCACCTGAAGTGGACGATGTGCTTTTGTTATTTAGATGACATTATAGTGTTCTCAGAGATATTTGATGAACATATAAAAAGACTGAGGGCTTTTCTTCAGTGTCCCCAATAAGGCAGACTGAAACTTAATCCAAGAAAGTGCCTCTTTGGAGAAAAAGAAATTAGAATACTGGGACACCTTGTGTCAAGCGAAGGTGTGCGCCCAAACCCAGGAAATGTAAGATCTGTAACAAAATTTCCTATTCCTAAAAGTATTACAGATGTGAGAAACTTCCTCAGATTATGTACTTATTACCGTCGTTTTATCAAAACCTTTTGTATCAAAGCCAGGCCACGCCAAGAGTTGTTAAAAGCTGATCCTAAATTTATCTGGAGTGGTGTTCAACAAGATTCTTTCGATGTGCTGCGAAAAACTTTCACGACTGACCCTGTATGTGGTCTGTATGATGAGAGAGCACTTACAGAACTACACACAGATGCCAGCAGGTATGGGAATGATGCTGTTCTGGTGCAAATTTAGGATGGAAAAAAGAAGATTATAGCCTATGCTTTTGGGACACTTACAAAATCCGAAAGAAACTACTCAACTACAGAAAGAGAATGTCTTGCTGTGATCTGGGCCATGTGCAAATTTCGACAGTATCTCTATGGTAATGGTATGACATTACCATAGGGTACAAAAGTGAAAGAAAACACCAAGATCCCAACTGTCTCTGAAGAAACCCCGTGCAAGACCATCAAGACATTGATGAAGATAGTGACTGCCTCGCTGCACTACATGATCTCTCTGCTGAGCAGAAGAAGGACGCCAAGATATCTCAAATTACGCTTGCCTTAAATCGGTCAGACTATGTGAAAGGGCAGTTTAAGGTAGTTAATGGATTAACTTTGCAAGAAAAACTTTGATCCGTTTGGAAAGAGGTGGCTAACCGTGGTTCCTAAATACCTGCACTTAAATGTTCTACAGAAATTCCATGACACACCTAAGGCCAGACATTTAGGATTTATTAAGACATAGGATAGAACCCGCAAGAGATTTTTCTGGCGAGGTTTATTTAGGAATGTCCGTCACTGTGAGCTGCACTGTCGAGAGTGCCAGAGGAGAAAGGCAGCTCCTCAGAAACCATCTGGCCAACTCATACAAATTCCATCAGCCGAAACGCCTTTCCAGCGTGTTGGGATTGACCTCCTCGGACGATTTCCAACGTCTGCTAGTGGCAATAGATGGATTATTGTTTCCACTGATTATCTAACACCCTATGCCATTACAAAAGCCATGAAAACAACCGAAGCATCTGAGGTAGCCAAATTCATCATGGAAGACATTGCATTAAAACACGGCGCCCCAAGGTCGTTAATTACGGATCGAGGGAAAGTTTTTCAATCGAATCTTGTGACAGAGATAAACCGTCGTTGCAACATTACTCATCACATGACGACTGCCTACCATCCACAAACTAACAGCTTACTTACGCCTTAATAAGACCTTGGCTGACATGTTATCAATATTCGCCAATGTTGAGCAGAGCAACTGTGATGAGGTGCTACCTTTCGTGACATTTACCTACAACACCGCTAGACAAGACACCACAGGATTTACGCCATTTTTCCTGGTGCACGGGCGCGAGGCGACTATGACGATAGACACTGTGTTTCAGTTACATCCTGATGACGTGGACGACGAATACATCGGCCAGGTGTTAACCAGAGCTGAGGAGTCTCGGCAGTTAGCTTAAATCCGCACGCTGCAGGCTCAAGAAAACGATCGCCGAAGGTATGACGCGAGCCACCGCCCTGTTGTCTACCAGCCTGGTGACCTCGTCTGGATCTTCACTCCTGTTCGGAAGATCGGGCCTTATAAGGTCGTAAGACATTTGTCTGATATTGCTTATGAAGTTGAAGTTTTCGACCCTGACACAAGACAACGAAAGATCAGAGATACGGTCCACGTCCCTCGAATGAAGCCCTACAAGGATCCTGCCACCCAGGGTAAATCGAAGCTCCAGCGACAGGCAACAAGCGGAAAGGTGACGAAGAGCGTAGCGGCAAAAGAAGTTCTAAGATCACCGCCAGGGCGAGCATCAGTCATCGGGAGTCGGAGTACGCAGGACCGATGACTCGTTCCCGGACTAGGAGGACGTAACACTGAGCCGTTGTTCTCTTAAGGAGGGAGCAAAGTCGCAGAAGAAGCTGAGTAGCACCGTACCATAGTGGTTATGACACTAAACTGTTGCACGGAGGTTTGTGATTTCAGAACTCACCTGGACTGTACAATTTTAATTTCTGTATTCGGTTCAAGTACATTCTACAAGTATCCACAAATGTTAAGAATAATTGTACTGGAATGTTCTGTAGCAGTATATATACTGTATGTGTTCTGGCTGGCAGTTCGCTCCGCGCCCTTGTATGTGCATGTGCTGAATAAACCGTCGTTAAGTGAAGTTAGTGTTCATCATTCATCTAATTACACCTTCTTCTATGTGACAATATCAGTGTAAGCTACTAGTGACTTCTATTAAATATACAGGGTATTACAAAAAGGTACGGCCAAACTTTCAGGAAACATTCCTCACACACAAAGAAAGAAAATATGTTATGTGGACATTTGTCCAGAAACGCTTACTTTCCATGTTAGAGCTCATTTTATTACTTCTCTTCAAATCACATTAATCATGGAATGGAAATACACAGCAACAGAACGTACCAGCGTGACTTCAAACACTTTGTTACAGGAAATGTTCAAAATGTCCTCCATTAGCGAGGATACATGCGTGCACCCTCCGTCGCATGGAATCCCTGATGCGCTGATGCATCCCGGGAGAATAGCCTATTGTGTCACAGCCGTCCACAATACGAGCACGAGGAGTCTCTACATTTGGTACCGGTCTGCGTAGACAAGAGCTTTCAAATGCCCCCATAAATGAAAGTCAAGAGGGATGAGGTCTGGAAAGCGTGGAGGCCATGGAATTGGTCCGCCTCTACCAATCCATCGGTCACCGAATCTGTTGTTGAGAAGTGTACGAACACTTCGACTGAAATGTGCAGGAGCTCCATCATGCATGAACCACATGTTGTGTCGTACTTGTAAAGGCACATGTTCTAGCAGCACAGGTAGAGTATCCCGTATGAAATCATGATAACGTGTTCCATTGACCATAGGTGGAAGAACATGGGGCCCAATCAAGACATCACCAACAATGCCTGCCCAAACGTTCACAGGAAATCTGTGTTGATGACGTGATTGCACAATTGCGTGCGGATTCTCGTCAGCCCACACATGTTGATTGTGAAAATTTCCATTTTTATCACGTTGAAATGAAACCTCATCCGTAAAGAGAATATTTGCACGGAAATGAGGATTGACACATTGTTGGATGAACCATTCGCAGAAGTGTACCCGTGGAGGACAATCAGCTGCTGATAGTGCCTGCACACGCTGTACATGGTACGGAAACAACTGGTTTTCCCGTAGCACTCTCCATACAGTGACGTGGTCAACGTTACCTTGTACAGCAGCAACTTCTCTGACGCTGACATTAGGGTTATCGTCAACTGCACGAAGAATTGCCTCGTCCATTGCGGGTGTCCTCGTCGTTCTAGGTCTTCCCCAGTCGCGAGTCATAGGCTGGAATGTTCCGTGCTCCCTAAGACGCCGATCAATTGCTTCGAACGTCTTCCTGTCGGGACACCTTCGTTCTGGAAATCTGTCCTTATACAAACGTACCGCGCCACGGCTATTGCCCCGTGCTAATCCATACATCAAATGGCCATCTGCCAACTCCGCATTTGTAAACATTGCACTGACTGCAAAACCACGTTCGTGATGAACACTAACCTGTTGATGCTACGTACTGATGTGCTTGATGCTAGTACTGTAGAGCAATCAGTCGCATGTCAACACAAGCACCAAAGTCAACATTACCATCCTTCAATTGGGCCAACTGGCGGTGAATCGAGGAAGTACAGTACATACTCACGAAACTAAAATGAGCTCTAACATGGAAATTAAGCGTTTCCGGACACATGTCCACATAACATCTTTTCTTTATTTGTGTGTGAGGAATATTTCCTGAAAGTTTGGCCGTACCTTTTTGTAACACCCTGTATATGTGTAATAATCGAACAGTTGAATTTTTGTGAAGCTCCAAGCTCTCTGCAAAATCAGAATTCTAAAAATCTCCATGGACAGAGTAAGAAAAATTATCGTGTATACATTATTCATTTTTGTGACTTCAGTATTTGTACGTTGCACTGTATTTTTCTTACGCTACGAGTAAGATTGTTCATGGCGCCAATTTAGTTTCAACAAGAATCTATGCTTTAATTCCAGTACTGCAAGTATAGTGACCGGTACGAAATTAGGGCTTCAAGGTCATCTCACCGTCTTACAGCATTTCCAGTTTTCTTTTATTGCCGGCCGGGGTGACCGCGCGGTTCTAGGCGCTACAGTGTGGAACCGCGCGACCGCTACGGTCGCAGGTTCAAATCCTGCCTCGGGCATGGGTGTGTGTGATGTCCTTAGGTTAGTTAGCTTTAAGTAGTTCTAAGACTAGGGGACTGATGACCTCAGATGTTAAGTCCCATAGTACTGAGAGACATTTGAACCATTTTTTGAACACGGCTAAGAATCCGTCCACCAAAATCAATTTCTTATCTAATGGCTTAATCTCATGCAAGGTCGTTGCTAACTGTAACTGTGGAGGTAACTTTACGACCCACTGTGTCGATAGGGTTGAAGTAAAACAATGTTTTTCTTCAAACTTTCTCGAAACGTTAGTTGTTTTTTTCATAGTAACTGCAGACAATTTTATTTTGAAAAGTACTCCATTATATTGTTGACTAAAATAGAGATGACTCATTTTTAGCAGTTTTTACTAACAGTTGAAATCATCGCTAACTGGCAACGCTGTAGGGTGATGAGATAATCTTGAGGTGCCTATTTTCGTGACTGCCACAATAAGATGTTATTTTGTCACCTCTGGCTACCAACAAATGTGACGTGACGAGACGAAGACAGTGCTCATCCAATGTCTCGCCTGGACGCTGGAACAACAGTTGCGTCAGGTTATTTGCGATGTAAATTTAGACACCAAGACACATTCAGAACTCTGAAGCCGTCTTCGAACACTAACTGGTGCAGCACTCATGCCAGGTCACGCGTTACATACACAGTGGATCATAAAGTTATCTCACCAGTTTCAGCTGTCTGCCACGGTAGCTGAGTGGTCAGCGTGACGGACTGTCAATCTTTAGGGCCCAGGTTCGATTCCCGGCTGGGTCGAAAATTTTCTCCGCTCAGGGACTGGGTGTTGTGTTGTCCTAATCATCATCATTTCATCCCCATCGACACGCAGGTCGCCGAAGTGGCGTCAGATCGAAAGACCTGCACCAGGCGAACGGTCTACCCGACGGGAGACCCTACCCCCTAGCCACACGACATTTCCATTTCTATACCAGTTTCAGCTAGCAATGATCTTGCATAAGAATGAGCTATTAGAAAAGAAATTAATTTTGGTAGTCAGACTCATAGCCCTGTTACAACAGTGACAATGCGTTAATTCACCGGACAACAATGATCAGTCCTGCCTCAGTCGGGAAGAACACCATAACTCGTGACAGCAGGCAGCCGAATGATTCCGAGCACGCACAGACGCCGTCGATGGACGCGTGGGCAGCGACCTAGCAGCTAAAAACTAAAACTGAACTCCTTCCAAACAGGTCATGAAGGCCCAACGGCACCGAGCGGCCGCCGTGTCGTCCTAAGCCTACAGGCGTCACTGGATGCGGATATGGAGGGGCATGTGGTCAGCACACCGCTCTTCCGGCCGTGTGTCAGTTTCCGAGACCGGAGCCGCTACTTCTCAATCAAGTAGCTCCTCAGTTTGCCTCACAAGGGCTGAGTGCACCCCGCTTGCCAACAGCACTCGGCAGACTGGATGGTCACCCATCCAACTGCTAGCCCAGCGCAACAGTGATCTGACGGGAACCGGTGTTACCACTGCGGCAAGACCATTGGCGACCTAGGAGCTAGCTGAAACAAATATGCGGCCAGTTAACAACACACCATTAGCCGACAAGATGACTCGACCACATCTCTGTTGGGTTCAGAGCTATTTCAGCGATGGAGCATGCAACTATACAGCACCTTGTGAGCATCTCTACGAGATAAACAGTCCAGATTGTTGCACCAATTCAAGTTTCCTAACACCTCAACAAATGAGTCATTCTCGTTGCACACCGTCCTTTTGCGACAGACTCTACGTCCTGGATCATACTTGCAAGCAATATTTTCTCACTGGATCTGAGGTGAGTGTCATCGCATACAAATCATCACCGAGGGGACAACTTTACCTCCCATTTCAGCTTACATAGCAAGGTATGGAACCACATTTCGAACCTTGGACTTGGACTTCAGCTTAGAAGACACGTTCTCCTAATAATTTATCATCTCTGACATCAACAAATTAGTTGTCAAGAGATTTTCATCTCCCGCAATTTGGCACGTGGAACTCTTCTACATCAAAGCAGTGGACGTTCTGTGACTACAATTGTCGGCACCCTACCGTCCATCATGCAACCAACAATTGTGGACTCCAGCTCACATACTGTCAATTCTGTTGACACAAACACTGTCAACATATACTGCGAGACTGCCTGTCATTAGTGCTGCTGCAACGAATCATTGAGCAATGCAGCGACATACAACAGGAAACCTTTCACTTAGGCAAAGAGAATCATATAGTATATGACAAAATTCGCGCGTCTACTGCCGAGCTTACCGTTGTACTCAGGAGTAGATTCATCATTCCAGCTACACCATCATGAATGAATCAGCAGACGTCTGGCAGCTGCTAGCAGACAACCCCCCTCCCTGCCAGATTCAGTTCAGACAGTGTGCTATTAATAAGGAAACAGTTCACAAATTAAATATTATGTGCGACTAAGTTGGTTATAGACGAATTATTGCAAATTAGTATTGTCAGACTGACGAATAGTCCTTGGACCTCATCTATTTAACTCGTTGCAGAGAAAGACGGCACTCACAGACTGTGTGGCGACTATCAGGTTCGTAATTCATGGGCATACTGGATAGATATCCTGTCTCGAATATTGAGAAGTTTGCGCATTATTTCAGTGACGTGACGGTGTTCAGAGAATTTGATTGTAAAAAAGCGTATTTGCAGATCCCTATGAAGCCACACGACGTCCTGAAGACAGCTATCATCACTCCTTTCGAACTTGATGAATTCCTTTATATGCCACATGCACTTAAAAAAGCAGCACACATTTGGCAAAGATTAATAGACAATGCTCTTTCGAAATTTTCCTTCTGCTACTCTTATTTGGATGATATTTTAGCGTTCCTGCTTCCCAAAAGGAACACAACAAACATCTCAAACTAGTTTTCGATGGTTTATGCAATCTTGGCATCGTCATCAACGATGATAAGTGTCAGCTGAGACAGTCTCAGGTTACCTGCCATGACAGTTTGGTTTGCTGTGATGGCACGCAACCGACACTACATCGTGCAGAACTCATTCGTCATCTATTGTGGGCACAGATCTTTCATAGAATTACGCCGAGTTCCACATTCGCAACCAAGCATATCTCAGACGAAAAGAATATTAAATGGATCCCCTAGATCCAACAAGCATTTGAAAAAATTAAAGATTGCTTTTCTCAAGCTATAATTCTGGCGCACCAATTAGCCACTGCCCATCTGACGATCAGCTGAATGGAGTGTGCGGCTGGTCCCGGCGGAGGTTCGAGTCCTCCCTCGGGCATGGGTATGTGTGTGTTTGTCCTTAGGATAATTTAGGTTAAGTAGTGTGTAAGCTTAGGTACTGATGACCTTAGCAGTTAAGTCCCATAAGATTTCACACACATTTGAAAATTTTTTTCGATCAGCTGTGTTGCGAGCGATATTGTGATTGGTGTTGCTCTCCAACAGTCACCAGCAGCCATGCAACAATCATTGCGGATTGACGGATTCCCAGCATAAGTGATCGCTCTATGACAGGGAACTGTTGGCAGTGTACGAAGCAATATGGTGCTTTAAAGATGACATTGAGGGCAGACCTTTCACAGTCCATATGTATCGTCGCATACTAGCGGATTCTATTCGCAGCCCAGCAAAAGATTGTAGTCCATAATATTTCTTGCCATTTAGACTGCAACTTACAATATAAGCCTGACATCTTCACGTCGTGGGCAATGTCGTGGATGATATACTTTCATTGATCAATGCTCACCCAACACTCGCTTACGTAAACTCCTACATGCCAACATAGCAGGATTTCACATCAAACACATCAAAATGTACTTGACTCTTCAACACTAGTACTATCTGATGTCTCACAAATATGTCTTCATTCACTAGTTTGTGCGCCATAAAACACTAATAATAATCATCATCATCATCATTCACTAGTACTGCTCACCATGAGGCGGACAATTTTTGATAAATTACACTGATCATAACACGCTTGGATCCAACATACAACAAAGCATGTCACAGACTGCTTCGTATAGGCAAATGTCAAGAAAGACTGTAAATTTTGGACGCAAGAATGTACTGCCTGCCAACGCTCTAAGACAGAACAGCATGCACACTCACAACACAGCCATTATTTCATCTCTAAGGACTGCTTTCAGTACGCCCATTTAGACCTCGTTGGTCCCCTTTCCATATTCAAATGGTTATCGATAGAGTAACACGCTGGCTTGAAGCTATATCAATTCCAGACCACTGCAAAAAGCATTTGCCAGTGTATGGATTTTCCGTTTTGGCTGCCCCGTAACAGTAACAGCAGACAATTGAATCAAAACTTTTTACTGAACTCTGCCACTTATGTTGTGTTCAGCGCTCCTGAACAACAGCTTACCATCCATAAAGTGCTGCCACACACACTTAAAACAACTCTCATGTGTCATGGAGAGGAATAGACAGACGCCCTGCCATGGGTTCTTTTAGGTGTACATTCGGCTTATGAAGAAGATCACTGAGCGTCTCTGGCAGAACTCCTTTACAGAGAACCATTCACTCTTATGGCTTCACAGAGCAGTCCCAACTGCCTACAGAAAAATAACTGCTGCAGCTCGTCCACAAAGTCAAGCAACACTTTGCACACCTTCTCATACTACTCCCACAGGGGTAAAGCTCTTAGAAAATCTTCATCAATAAAGTTCTGCAGGACTGTGACTACGTCATGCAGCCAGTTGATACTGTCTGACCGACATTACTCCCACCCTACTCAGGCCCACACAAGGTAATTAGATGGGGCAACAACACCTTTGACAGTTTACTGCATGGCAAACTGACTACTGTTAGGATTAACAGATTTGAACTGACATGGACCCAGTTTGAATGCCACTGACATGCCTGGAAATAGCATTAGCCATGTAGATGACATTCAGCCCATTTACCTGGATGACAAACAAATTATAGTGAGAGTAAACGTGCACCAGTTCCAAACTGAGGAGATCTCAGTCAAACTAATTGAATCGAAGATCTTCTTATTGTGGGAGGACAAGATGAGCAACAAGTCAGTGACAGCACACTCCTAGGCACATTCACAACAATACAGACTCTCATCTTTGCAGTGTGGGGGAGGGGGGGAAGGGAGTGCTGTCATGTATGTGAAAAATGGTATTCCATGTGAGTCCATTGATGTCTCAGGTCACTACACGGAAGAGGTATTTGAATGTTCTGCAGGTGTGGTTTAATTTAGTGGAACTATACTTCTAATTGTTGTTATTTATAAGATGCCTGACCCTGATTTTATAACATTTCTGCTGAAGCTAGAGAGTGTTCTTGGTTCAGTATATAGGAAATATAAAAAAATAGTTGCATGTGGTGACTTAAGTATTAATTGTGTAAGTGAATGTGCAAGAAAGATGATGTTGATAGATCTCCATAACTCTTATCATCTAATGCAGACTGTGTTCTTTCCAGTGAGAGTGCAGGGGAATAGTAGCGCAATCACAGACAACAGTTTTGCTCATTCTTCATTACTTTCATTCTGTGAGCAAAAAGGTGAATGGCCTTTCAGACTATGATACACAAATTTTAATGCTAAAAGATTTTTGAGCTCAATCACATGGTAAATATGATTATAAACTATGTAGTAGAGCTAATTTGGTTGCAATAGAGATGTTTTTCAACCTCATTAAGTAACAAGACTGACAGATTGATTGCAATGCTAATAAACTAGACAATTAATATGAAGCTTTCCTCAACAATTTCTTATGCTCTTTAAAAGTTGCTTTCCAATGGAACATTCAAAACAGGGTATTGGCACTAACATGCAGCCTGGGTGACTGACAAGGGAGGATAAGAATATCTTGTAGTCACAATTGAGTTGCAATAGCCCATTACAAACAGTATTGTAAGGTGCTTAAAATGTTATTAGGAAGGTAAAAAGTATGTGGTACGCAAATAAAATAGCTAATTTTCAGGATAAAATTAAAACCATATGGTCAGTTATGAAGGAAGTTTCTGGCCAGCAGCACCAGACTGATGATATGAAGACAGTGCATAGTAGGAATGTTTAAGTTACTGATAAGTGAAATATATGTACAGTATTTAATAATAACTTTCTGAACATAGCGAGTGAACTAAATAGAAGCTTAGTTCCTACAGGGAATCGTATAACACTCTTAGAAAACTGCTTTCTGAGGCTGTCATCTGAAATACTCCTTCATGACACTGATAAGGGTGGAACTGAGAGATATGATGGGGTATCTAGCGGAGTATTAAGGCACTGTTCTGCTTATGTTACCCCGGTAATAAGCGATATCTGTAACTTTTCCTGGCTGATTACAGCACTCAGTAATGAAGCTGGTTTATAAAAAAGGAGAAAGGGATAATATAAACAATTTTAGACATATTTCTATTCCATCAGTATTTGCTAAAGTTATTTGAAAGGCTGTATGTAGGGAAGGGTAATTGATGTTTTCACTTCACATGATTTTCTATCAAATGTAGAGCTTGGTTTCAGAAGCAGTTTAACAACTGAAAATGCTATATTCTATTTTCTCTGTGAGGCTCTGAATGGATTAAATTACAGGTTGTGAAAGCTAGGCGCCTCCTTTGATTTAACTAAGATGTTTGATAGTGCTGATCACAAAATATTTCTGCAGTGGTTGGACCATTGTGGAATAAGGTGAGTAGCTCGCAATTGGTTCACCTCTTACTTTAAGAACAGACAGCAGAATGTCATTCTCTGCAGTACTGAGAATGGCTATGATGTGCAGTCCGAATGGGACACAGTGCCCTGGGTGTAGGTGCCAGGACTGCTACTGTTCCTTGTTTATATAAATGATATGCCTCCTAGTATTACATGTGATCTAAAATATTTCCGTTTGCTGATGACACCAGCTTGGTAGTGAAGGATGTGGGGTGCAGTATGGACACAGTATCAAAAAACACAGTTCAAAACATAAGTTCATTGGTTGTAGAAAATAAACTGATGCTAAATCACAACGGTTCAGCAGAAACTGACATTCTGATTACACAGATGAGCATATGATTAGTGAGACTGACAATTCAAATTCCTAGGCTGTCTGATAGATAGTAATCTGTTATGAAAAACCCATGTTCAAGATATTTCCCAAAAACTAAATACTGCCTTAATTACCAGTAGAACAGCATCTGAAATAAGTAATACTTCAGCACTAAAAGTAGCCTCCTTTGCTTCTTTTCATTCGTTTATAACATATGGTATTATTTTTTGGGATAGTTCTTCTGATTCAAAAAGGGTATTCTTGGCTCAGAAATGGGCAGTTCAAGCAATATGTGGTGTATGTAAGTTCGCATACCTCATGTCGACCCCTGTTCAGTAGTCTGAGAAATCTGACATTGGCCTCCCAATACATATATTTTTTATGTTGTCTGTTGTTAACAATATCAACTTATTAACAAGGTTTTCATTCAGATAATACTAGGCAGAAATCCAGTCTCCATTTGAAACACACCTCCTTGACTCTTGTGCAGAATGGTGTGCAGTATTCTGCTGCATCGATTTTCAATAAGCTGACACAATAACTCAATAATCTTAACAATAATCCACGCACTTTCAAGTCCAAATTGAAGAATTTCCTCATAGCTCACTCCTTTTATTCTTTGTTATGTTGATGATTGTGTTTATTTAAACTCATAGCTTTTCATCTGCATAGGATTATTATACATTTCATTTGATCTAATACCATTTTTCTGTTACAATTTCATGTACTGACTTGTTCGATGACCACAGAGACTTGCTCCTCAATTTGGTAATAAGGAACATGATATATAAAATAAACAATAAAATAAAGAAATCAATCCGGCTTAAATTGCTTCCAGTTCTCTACAGATGGCGTATCATGGTCACAGCTGCTAAAAAACACACTCAGCTCCAGCGTTTGCCACCTGAGCAAGACACATGCACTGCTACAGCACTGAAGCCTCCCTTACGTCAGTTTACACCACTTGTCTACCCCAGATTGAACTCCAAGTTTGGACAACCTCACTGGTTGCCACCTCATCTTGCACAAAACCATCCTTTCTGGACCGCTACTGATTGCGCATGCTCCACTTAAAGAATGCAGCAAGAAATGGTCCAGGCTGCCACGGCATGGGTGATCATGCAAGCCTGTGCAAAGATGTGCAGCAACATTGTTGACCCTCTCATCATCCTACAGTGCTCAGCACTCTCGGGGGGTGGGGAGTGAGCTCTGTGGCGATCTAGCAGACATTACGTGATGCAACATAAGGAAACTAACAATGGAAATTCCAAGATGGAATGTAGCAATATTATGAGAAGGAAAGTTGCCACTCACCATATAGCAGAGATGCTGAGTCACAGATAGGCACAACAATAAGACTCTCACAATTAAAGCTTTCAGTCATTGGCCTTCGTCAACAATAGACACACACACACACACACTCATGCAAACGCAATTCACACACACAACTGCAGTATCAGGCAACTGAAACCACACTGCAAGCAGTAGCACCAGTGCATGATGGGAGTGGCGACTGGTTGGGGGTAAGCAAGAGGCTGGGGCAGGGAGGGGGAGGGATAGTATGGTGGGGGTGGCGGATAGTCAAGTGCTGCAGGTTAGACAGAGCGCAGGGGAGAGATGGGGAAGGGGGGGGGGGGGAGTAGCGGAAAAGGAGAGAAATAAAAAGACTGGGTGTGGTGGTGGAATGACGGCTGTGTAGTGCTGAAATGGGAACAGGGAAGGGGCTGGATGGGTGAGGACAGTGACTAACGAAGGTTGAGGTCAGGAGGGTTATGGGAACATAGGATGTATTGCAAGGTAAGTTCCCACCTGCACAATCCAGGTGGGAAGGATCCATATGTCTCAGGCTGTGAAGCAGTGTGTGTGAGTTGTGTTTGCACACATGCTTGTGTGTGTGTGTGTGTGTGTGTGTGTGTGTGTCTATTGTTGACGAAGGCCAATGGCCAAAAGCTTTAATTGTGAGAGTCTTTTTGTTGTGCATATCTGCGACTCAACATCTCTGCTATACGGTGAGCGGCAACATATGGAAACTCTTCAGCCAGCACTTTGCTTATGGTACAAAAGAATTTTTGAACTGGTCTTGTGCTGTACACATCTTTTCTGATGTATCTCCAGCGAGTAATAAAGTGTAGAATCATGGTATTCGTGATCTCCATTATTTAACCTGGTGCATCCTCCCTTACATCTATTCTGCAAGGTATACTGCAGTACTCATAGGCAGGTAATGGCGCTTGATCATGTACATCCAAACCAACTTCCTGTTAATATATGTAAATCGTGCAACTGAATAGTACAACAGCTCGTACTATATTGGTTAGCAAAATTTTAGTACGAAAGTAACTTTTGCATTACAACTATGTGTCATTTCCAAGTAATATAGCTTGATGAATATTGGAACATACATAAAAGACTGTTTCGGCGTATACATTGGTTAATATGCCCTGATATGGTGAGATGGGGAACATGTAATACAACTAGAAACACTGTTGAACATGAATGTTCTGGTGGTCCAGTTGTTACAGTGCGGCGAGACATAATGTTGCATGGGTGTACTGCTCTCCAATTCTTTGAACACAGTCCCACACTGGTAAACATTACTTTTGATACTGTACTCTTTCCCTATGTGCATTTTTTCCAGTGGTGGATTCATCTCTGACTTCATTTTTATGAATGCCAATGTACAGCCACCTCAAATAGTGTAGGTGGAGGAGCTCTTGGAACTAAAGGATATTTTGCACACGGACCAGCCTGCCTTTTCCCCCAACTTAAATCCCATCATGCACATGTGGGATGTGCTGGGGAGACATATTGCAGCATATCCACATGCACCAAGGACAGTCCAGCAGTTGCCAACCACACAGGTGGAAGAATGAAACGCCCTACCACAAGAACTCCAGACAAACCTTGTGGTCAGCGTGACAGCACGTTGCAGAGCATGCGCTGCTGTCTGTGGTGATTGCAAATTATACTGAGAACCAGTTACCATCTTTTATAATGTCCAGGAGACCACACACATTGTGATGATTTCAGTGTAATTATTGTGCTTGAATGAAAGTGTCATTTCTGTTTGTCTGATTGTGTACCTTTTCCAGTTGCCTTCTGTATTATGCTGCAGTAGTTCTTTCTATTGCAATGGGGCAAAACTATAGGAGAACTTGAAGCAGAATATTAACGAGGTCACAGTCAGACAGCAAGTACTGGTCATTGAAAAGCGTGATCACCTCCTGTGTCATCAGTCAATGAGCGCCGAAATCAGGCCGCAGTCCACAGACATTAGCTGCAGCTGGCCATAGACCATGTTTGATCAGTATCCCTCCGGAGCAGCAAGACTTCTGTGACACTGTTCCAGGTGTCAATGCCCTGGGATCACCTTTTGAGAAGCCCCTCTGGCTTGACTAATTTCCACGTCACTGATGTGAACTGACAATTATGTGAGACCCCATCCATGGTTTGCAGTGCCCCACAAACACAGCCCTTCGCCGAATTCAGTGGCAAGAACCAACATTTAAATGTTGGCCCAGCTGAGTATGTCATGTTAAGCACAACAGGTGCACGCAAGGCAAGTGCTGTCTGTCAGCCAGTAGTCTTTGCCAAACTCTAACGCCACTGAGTCGTGAACGAGGAATCTCTCTGTCTGCTCAACCCATGCAGCCAACATCACATTAGCCAGCAGCCCCCACTATTCAGTGTTGGCCCAGATTTCGACTTCCTCCAACACCATCACCGTGCTACTGGTGTGATGCAACCTTCTTCAGTAGAGAAGATGTGGTAGCCACCCATGACTCAACATAGACAAATGTAATGTATTGCGAATACATAGAAAGAAGGATCCTTTATTGTATGATTATATTATAGCAGAACAAACACTGGTAGCAGTTACTTCTGAAAAATATCTGGGAGTATGCGTGCAGAACGATTTGAAGTGGAATGATCATATAAAATTAATTGTTGGTAAGGCGGGTGCCAGGTTGAGATTCATTGGAGAGTCCTTAGAAAATGTAGTCCATCAACAATGGTGGTGGCTTACAAAACACTCGTTCGACATATACTTGAGTATTGCTCATCAGTGTGGGATCCGTACCAGGTCGGGTTGACAGAGGAGACAGAGAAGATCCAAAGCAGAGCGGCGCGTTTCGTCACAGGGTTATTTGGTAAGCGTGATAGCATTACGGAGATGTTTAGCAAACTCAAGTGGCTGACTCTGCAAGAGAGGCGCTCTGCATCGCAGTGTAGCTTGCTGTCCAGGTTTCGAGAGGGTGCGTTTCTGGATGAGGTATCGAATATATTGCTTCCCCCTACTTATACCTCCCGAGGAGACCACGAATGTAAAATTAGAGAGATTCGAGCTCGCACGGAGGCTTTCCGGCAGTCGTTCTTCCCGTGCATACTGGAGATGCCAGCACAGTGCTCTGTCTCCTGGGTAGTGCACGCATGCAACTCGTCATACGTGATCGCCTGCAGCTCAGCGCAGAAGATTACTTCAAGAAGGAAATTCCCTTGATTGACTGTTCTAGTCAGAAGTAATAATTAAACACTCGTTGACTTTCATGAAGAATCAAGTTGAATGACTGAATAAAGGGCTGAGTATGTGTCCACCACTGCCCTGACTGTCACATCACTACACATTGCACCTGTCTTGTAAAACATCTGTGGAACACACCACATCCACAGGAAGATTCAAACCTATCCCAACGAGCAAGAACTGCTTGTCTCACTCTGATTTTCTCCGCAGCTACGCCAGCTCTGCTACATTTTGGCACCCATCGTGGGGCGATTCTGCACTCACCTGTTATATTAGGTGCCAGAACCAAGATAGTTTGGAGACCAGTGGATCAATGACAACCAAGAATATACGTGGAATGTTGATGGCAGAAGACTGCTAGCAGTTATTCAACAATGACAAGATATGTTAGTAGCAGCACATATCTTTTATATTTTCACTTCTGCAATTCCCTACACCCTTGGGTTTGAACGTTCCTTATTTTTTTCTGTTATTTCGAGGTTAAGTATAACTGTAGTGTTTGGTAAAGGACCAAGAGCTGGACCATTAAGTCCAGTAATATGCACCCAGTGAAGTTTACCCGGGCACTCTGCTCCATGCTCTGAGTCACATGCTGTAGTTGTTGGCTCTGCCATCGAAAAGGTCACTACACAAGCAAGCGCCAGGAGTGCACATGGCCTTGATGTGGGAAACCATGGATGCCAAGAGGTCTTAGAAATAGACCAAAATAACCGTAAGTTTTGCTTTTGTAAAGTAGAATGAGAACTGTAAATAATTAAAATTGAGAAGTTATTAGGTTAGGCTCAGACTGTGTTGAATATGTGTGTAGTTAAAATCTAACTTGCTTAATGATAAGGCAGAGGTAACTAGTGGTAGCTCAGCACTAACCAAGCATGGCGTGGCTTGAGAGTCGCAACAGACTTGAATGGTCCTGATTTTCTGTCTTTACATTATGTGTGACCAACCTAAACCAGCAATATTCTGAGGCACCAGACAGATACGACCTGAGTACTTGCCTTGACATTGTCAATAGAACTGCTCCAGGTTCACTGGGACACATTACGCATATTAGCAGCAAATATGCCAACAATATCTATTGAAATTCGTTATTCTGGGAGAGCATGACAGGGAAATTGTTTGAAGTTTTCCAAATGTAGCCTATATTGTGGGCAGGAAAGTAGTCCGGTGAGTAGTTTCTCAAAATGAAAGGTAAAATGTACTATGGGCAGGGGAGCGATTGTGACTCAGGAAGTACGTAAATGATATCACAGAGCTCAGTAAAGCAGGGTCACTGAACTACCTGTTTTCTTGTGGAGGGAGAGGTATATGTTTTGGAGAAATTGAGTTTTACTGTGAAATATTGAAGATCTACGGTATTTCTAAGGGAGAAGTTAGAATTGTGAATATAATGAGGTCTTGTGTATGTTTATTGAGGTTCTGTGAAGATGAAGCTTGAGAATTGTGTTCACTACAAAGTTTTGCATGGTTAATATGATTAAGAAGGCGACAATGGGGATGATACCACTGAATGCTTTATTGTCTAAAAAGTTTTCATTACTGATTTACATCATAATGATACAATAACAAAATTGTGAAGGTATCGATTAGATCATAATGATAGTTAAATATAAAGGATCTGGTTTCTTTTTTGTGTTAGTTCCAGAAAATGTGTAATATTGTTTTGTAAATGCAGGACGTATCTGAACGTGATAAACGACTATTTTTCCGGTTTGTTTCTTGTTAGTTACTAGCTGTATGCAATGTATTATAATAGGAGAGCATGGGAGATGAGAGCCGTAGCAAGTAAATACTCCAGTTTGCATGTTTGTTTGTACACACGAACCGACTTCCGAATTTTCCTTTCTGCTAGATCATCGCCTCGTTTACATGGGACCCACAAAACCGGATTTGGTAAAACGAATTCCCCAATACATGTAAACACTTCAAAATTGATTCTGGAAATCTGCTTCTATTTTCCGGTTTTCCAGTTCCGCAATCTATTTTCGCTCGCATATAAATGCAACAGGTTTTGAAACAAGCTTGTGTTTGTCAAGTTACGTCTTTGTTTCTCAATATTAGGTTATGTGGACTTGCTGTGCAGTAAAAAAGAATTAGACTAAGCATAAAGTTGTCTATCTGTAATATTTAAGTGAAGAGAAATAACGACTGTGTTGACCGAATCAGAAACTGGACCATCTGTTTTCCAGGCCCAGTATTTAAGTGGGCTAGCAAATCTGCTTCAAACCTTAACAGGTAAACAATACAGCCATAAACAGTTTCCGAAATTCGGTTTTCCTCTTTCGGACGATGTGTCGCATGTAAACGCAGTGCATGTGTGCCAGATAGGACCCAGTCGAAATCCTCGATAGTTGAGGATCCCTTCCGGTGTTGGCTCCAGACGCCCGTGTCACTTGGGCACAAAGACAGTCCACACTTTCGATTACATGTTCGACTGCTTGCGCCACCACAAGACGTCTTCCAGGTTATGGTCACAGTCTAACATAACATTATGTTAGACTGTGGTTATGGTCATTAACAAATCCGACAATAGCGTTAAATTACGATAAATGGCTTGCAAAATACACTCCCATTAAAAGAGAAAACTACTGTGACACGGTATGGTAGTTATTTACAGTAACTGTAAACCTCATGCGCCGACTTTCTGCAAAACAGATCATGTAAAATAGTCGCAAATTATGCATTTGTAAATTCTCAAAAATAGATTTTTTTCACGCAAATGTATCATGAAATTAGGAAGTGACTGATTTTGAACAAAGATACTATGACTATAACTTCGTAAGAAACACAATTTAAGTTAACAGTTGATGGTATATTTAAGTTATTCACAGCACTTGCAAATGCCAAAAATGAAGTTGTATCATGATACACAATCAATGAAATATTAGATGAAAACGGCACAAACAGTGCAATGTTAGAATCTAGTGGAAAGTCTAACACGTTTACACAGACAGGATACCTTTCTAGTTGTAAGCCAGCACGTAAAACCACAGTCTAACATAACAGTCGCGACACTCACTGCTGTGAAAGTTGTTGCCTTTTGACAGATTGAGCGACACTAGCGCTCAAGGCGGCGGGTAAGGTGAACGTCAGACGCGTCGTAAGCATAATGTTTGTTTACATCAATTTACTATGTAATTTCCGAATTATTCGAGTTAGTTTCTTGCCTCCAAGAGTTTGTGTAGTATCAGAAGGCATATATGTTTCTAAAAACGATTCTAAAATAAGCGCAAGTATGGACAAAAACCATGAATAGAGTGGCAAGCTACAACACATTCGTGAAGAAACACTTGTGATATTTGACAGAATTGCAGCTTACCACGTTGATATCAAAAGAATATAAACACACAGATTCACATGTAAGAAGCACAGACATGTACCTCTACATGCGAAAGCGATCGACAGCTCATTTATAGTTCTGTAGGCCTACTGTGTTTGTCATTGTCGCCTGTTGCCACAAGTACATCCTTCATCTCTGTATTATTCTAAGTGGGACATGCAACTGCCAAATAGTGGAAGAAATATGCTGAAAACATTATAATGAGCTGATTACATTACATTTCACGAAAAACCAAATATTTGAATAATTTTCAAACAATCTGTCTGTAGGCACTTGTCCCGTAATAGCTTCGCTCGATCTGCGCATTCTGGCACTTCACACGCTTTTGTAAGACACGAACAGCTGCACAATCTAACCACTTCATCGCCAAAGCAGGTCTGTGTTGATGTTCACACGAATCTGGCACTGATACATGGAGAGTTGAACTGGCTGCTTCTGTGTCATAGGACTGTTTTACAGCTTTAGGTTGACTGTCGAATCTTTGTGGCAGTTTCCTCTTCATCGTCAGTTGAGGTGGCTTATTTGGAATGTCAAACAGTGTGGGTACTGCATTCCACACGAGTTTGTTATTGTCTGCGTTCATGAACTGGTTTTGTTCGAAATGTAGCGGGCAAAACCTAATATTATTGTACAGGTAAACTGAGTCTTTCTTCATAAGGTCTTCTCGTCTGCTATTAACTAGCCATTTTCTGCTCCTAAAACGAAACATTCATCATTTATACACATATAGTTTGCAAGTGAATCCTGACGATACAGTTTAGTATCATGATGGTATATACCCCTCAGGATCCTTAGGAAACCTAAAAAAAGATAGCTGTTGTGTCTTCTTCCTGTTGTTGCTGCAATTTGTTGCGCTACAAACGCTCCCGATGGTAAAAACCATTGTATAAATCAAAATAAACAATCACTATTTGCTTTCACGATCGCGCTGAAGTCACAGTTCAACCTACCGGCCGCTTGGGGCGCTGCTGGCGCTGTAGGCAACAAAATCGAGGCGAAGTGTCGCGACTGTTATGTTAGACTGTGGTAAAACTGTCTTCAGACAGTTAGGGTGCAAATGCACACTGCCATGCAGTTACTCCAGTGGGGATAGCGGTCTATTGTACCAATGAAGTGCATAAAACTTAAACCGCGTTTATTCAGTTGTAGGTCATAGTACCCAATCTCTGTAAGAAACAGTAAACTTTGTACCGAGATTTTCTGTTGTCGTAATACACTCCTGGAAATTGAAATAAGAACACCGTGAATTCATTGTCGCAGGAAGGGGAAACTTTATTGACACATTCCTGGGGTCAGATACATCACATGATCACACTGACAGAACCACAGGCACATAGACACAGGCAACACAGCATGCACAATGTCGGCACTAGTACAGTGTATATCCACCTTTCGCAGCAATGCAGGCTTCTATTCTCCCATGGAGACGATCGTAGAGATGCTGGATGTAGTCCTGTGGAACGGCTTGCCATGCCATTTCCACCTGGCGCCTCAGTTTGACCAGCGTTCGTGCTGGACGTGCAGACCGCGTGAGACGACGCTTCATCCAGTCCCAAACATGCTCAATGGGGGACAGATCCGGAGATCTTGCTGGCCAGGGTAGTTGACTTACACCTTCTAGAGCACGTTGGGTGGCACGGGATACATGCGGACGTGCATTGTCTTGTTGGAACAGCAAGTTCCCTTGCCGGTCTAGGAATGGTAGAACGATGGGTTCGATGACGGTTTGGATGTACCGTGCACTATTCAGTGTCCCCTCGACGATCACCAGTGGTGTACGGCCAGTGTAGGAGATCGCTCCCCACACCATGATGCCGGGTGTTGGCCCTGTGTGCCTCGGTCGTATGCAGTCCTGATTGTGGCGCTCACCTGCACGGCGCCAAACACGCATACGACCATCATTGGCACCAAGGCAGAAGCGACTCTCATCGCTGAAGACGACACGTCTCCATTCGTCCCTCCATTCACGCCTGTCGCGACACCACTGGAGGCGGGCTGCACGATGTTGGGGCGTGAGCGGAAGACGGCCTAACGGTGTGCGGGACCGTAGCCCAGCTTCATGGAGACGGTTGCGAATGGTCCTTGCCGATACCCCAGGAGCAACAGTGTCCCTAATTTGCTGGGAAGTGGCGGTGCGGTCCCCTACGGCACTGCGTAGGATCCTACGGTCTTGGCGTGCATCCGTGCGTCGCTGCGGTCCGGTCCCAGGTCGACGGGCACGTGCACCTTCCGCCGACCACTGGCGACAACATCGATGTACTGTGGAGACCTCACGCCCCACGTGTTGAGCAATTCGGCGGTACGTCCACCCGGCCTCCCGCATGCCCACTATACGCCCTCGCTCAAAGTCCGTCAACTGCACATACGGTTCACGTCCACGCTGTCGCGGCATGCTAGCAGTGTTAAAGACTGCGATGGAGCTCCGTATGCCACGGCAAACTGGCTGACACTGACGGCGGCGGTGCACAAATGCTGCGCAGCTAGCGCCATTCGACGGCCAACACCGCGGTTCCTGGTGTGTCCGCTGTGCCGTGCGTGTGATCATTGCTTGTACAGCCCTCTCGCAGTGTCCGGAGCAAGTATGGTGGGTCTGACACACAGGTGTCAATGTGTTCTTTTTTCCATTTCCAGGAGTGTAGTTACCACGCGTCATTATGGCTGTTAATCCCTTCAGTTCAAAATGTCTATCGGTAATATCTGTAGCTGATCACATCCATAAATTAAAAGGGAATCAGTCAACATACTTTCATGTTATTTGTTTACTGTTCTGTAAAGTGTTACTCCAGCTGCATATGCTGTTCTTGGGCACAGCACGAGTTAGCTGCTGTTCATAAGCAGCAGGAAATCGTCCTTACTGCTGTCAAGTGATTGAAAGCTGTTGCGAACGGGTGTTTTGGGAGGGCGCCCAAGATTCACGTCCCAGAGATAGTATAATTCCTCTTTCTGTTTAATTTAATATTAAAGGTTAATTGTATTTGATTACTAGCAAGACGAGAAAGCGGAATTATCTTAAAGACAGGAGTTGAGGCAGAAATCGGCGTAATCAGTGATCGTTGACTCATTGCTAACAGACTGATGCATGATCACGAGAGTAAATGACAGTAATTCAATACTAGATTTGCTTTGCATTCGAATATTCCTTTAAAAGGTAGGCCTATCAGATTTCTTTACGGGAATTTAGAGTAAATGCAGCTTCTTTTATTAACCATATGAAATGCATTCAAGGCTGCAGCCATGGTGGCCAATCAAAAGCATAACCATGTTTATAACGTCCAACTGCGCTCGATGTTCATCGTTAAAAGAAGTTGTAAGAATGTTTAAACGTCGGGATTAGAACAAGGACCAACGATAATATTAAATAAATACATTATGAGTTTCACAGAGTTATTTTAGTGCAAGTAATATAATGGCAAAAAAAGACATAACAAAACGATTATCTGGGGTTAGAAATTTTACAGGTATTTATAACATTATCTTACACTTTCTTAGGCTGTATAGGTTTTTTATACACTGCCAGAAAAAAATTAGTATGGCCTTTTAGAAGCTTTCAATTCACTCAACTTTTGTTATTGCAACAGTGCGTATGGATTACATGAAACAATTGCATTTACAGATCAGCAGCACAAGCCAACTGGAGGTACCAGGTATCGACTCATGATGGGACACTCACTTTAGTATGTGGGGCAACCTCCACAAGCGGCAGTGCAGGCGCTGACTCTGGCATCCAGTTGATCGTACGGATGGGATATGTTATGCCACGCCTGCTCGACCTGTTCACGAATTTCTGAAAGAGTTGTTGTTGTTTGACAGGTCGCACGAGTCACTTCTTGCTCTGTCGTTTCTCACACGTGCAAAATTGGAGACAAGTCCAGGAATTGTACTGATGAGGGAAGTTGCTGCACATCTTGCAGAGAACTTCGACTTTCACTGGCAGCGTATGGACGAGCATTATCGTGTTAGAACAAACATCAGCAACCTGTTGCAAGAATGGAAAAAGACTGGATCTAACAGCATTCTACATGTACTGAGTGCTGGTTAGTGTTCCTTCCAGAATCACCAAAGGTGGACGAGAGTTGTAGTTTACAGCACCCTGAAGACAGCACCCAACCACTCCATATTCCAAGTGACCCTCTCATGGCATCAGTTGAGCCATGCATTTCAATGATGTCATGTGAACGGAAGACGAGCTAGAGGTATGAGCTGTGCATGTCAATGCTGCGGCATGAGTGGAAGGTGGGCTTGGGGTTTGCATATTCATAGTCTCACTGCTAATAACTGGTTTGCAACAGTTCTTGTTGACACAGCTAGGCTCATAAGACCTTAAATCTGTGCTGTGGTAATTGTCTAATCTGCCACTGGTGTCCTTACAATATGACGATCCTGGCAGGTGTCTGCACTGTGTGGATGCCCAGGGCCTCATCTATGCATGTAAGAATGTCCACGTGATAAGAATAGTGCAACAACACCTCCTAATTTATTAGGAATTGATCGTAGAATTGCATAGGCAAATCTGATACCATCATTGCTGCACAGCTGATGCAGCATGTCCAATGTGTGTGGTAATTCTCCAAAAGAACAGTTTCGCCACTTGGAAGGCCACAGTTTGATCCATTTCAAACTAGACATAGTCTTTTGAGGTGTACTTTTTTTCAGCAGTGTATTATACCAAAGGTACCTCAATTACTATCCTCTGCTGTGGATATTGTCTCTTCTACAGGAAATACTGTCACTACTCGTCAGCCGGCCGGAGTGGCCGTGCGGTTCTAGGCGCTACAGTTTGGAGCAGAGCGACCGCTATGGTCGCAGGTTCGAATCCTGCCTCGGGCATAGATGTGTGTGATGTCTTTAGGTTAGTTAGGTTTAATTAGTTCTAAGTTCTAGGCGACTGATGACCTCAGAAGTTAAGTCACATAGTGCTCAGAGCCATTTGAACCAATACTCGTCAGCTTGACCGCGAGTGGTGAGTTAGTTTGAGGGCTAGTCACTTTGTACAGGGGAGACAGATCCAAGGAGAACTCACGGTGTTACACCTATGCATCTAATGAACTAGCTTGACATGCTGTCTTCCACTGAAACTAAAAGTGAAACTCACTTCACCTGATGGGAAACATACCGAATCCTATAGCAAAGGTAGACAAACAAAAAGAGGTAGGGGTCTATTAACTGCTGGCAGTTCAAATGTATGGCGAATAATGGTACTCCTTAGCAAAATGACAAGTAATGGGAGCATTCAACATGCATTCCCATTGGCCTCATTCAACATGCAGAAGAAGCTATTCCAGTAGCCACTGAGGAAACAGTGCATCACCAACTGAGGGTTGTGGACATTTTGGGCTGAACGATGCATGTTGTCTGGACAACTCGAGGGACTGATAGAGAAGGTTGAGAGTACCCATGTTGTTCCCCAGCTTTGCTGATATCCGTGCAACGGTACAGATGGGGCAGCGGGCTGGAGTGGGACACGATGGGAGAGACAAGCGGGTGGGGAGGATCAAGCTTGGGGAGGTTTAAAGGATCCGTATCTGTTCGAGGAAAAGGAGAAGGTGGGGGAAGGGAATCAAGTCATATAGGATCCGCATGGGGGATGGGAGTCAGATGTGATAGGCGAGGTGGAGCACATGGCGTTCCAGGATTTGGAGGGACTTGTCGTAGGTGGGAGGGGCAGAAACCCAGGCGGGGTGGGCATAGCAAAGGATGGGGTGGATGAGGGATTTACACTACTGGCCATTAAAATTGCTACACCAAGAAGAAATGCAGATGATAAACGGGTATTCATTGGACAAATATATTATACTAGAACTGACATGTGATTACATTTTCATGAAATTTGGACGCATAGATCCTGAGAAATCAGTACCCAGAACAACCACCTCTGGCAGTAATAATGGCCTTGATACGCCTGGGCATTGAGCCAAACAGAGCTTGGATGGCATGTACAGGTACAGCTGCCCATGCAGCTACAACATGATACCACAGTTCATCAAGAGTAGTGACTGGCATATTGTGACGAGCCAGTTGCTCAGCCACCATTGACCAGACATTTTCAGTTGGTGAGAGATCTGGAGAATGTGCTGGCCAGGGCAGCAATCGAACATTTTCTGCATCCAGAAAGGCCCGTACAGGACGTGCAACATGTGGTCCTGCATTATGCTGCTGAAATGTAGGGTTTCGCAGGGATCGAATGAAGGGTAGAGCCACAGGTTGTAACACATCTGAAATGTAACGTCCACTGTTCAAAGTGACGTCAATGCAAACAAGAGGTGACCGAGACGTGTAACCAATGGCACCCCATACCATCACGCCGGGTGATATGTCAGTATGGCAACGATGAATACGTGCTTCCAATGTGCGTTCACCGTGATGTTATCAAACATGAATGCGACCACCATGATGCTGTAAACAGAACCTGGATTCATCCGAAAATATGACGTTTTGCCATTCGTGCACCCAGGTTCGTCATTGAGTACACCATCACAGGTGCTCCTGTCTGTGATGCAGCGTCAAGGGTAACTGCAGCCATGGTCTCCAAGCTGATAGTCCATGCTGCTGCAAACGTCGTTGAACTGTTCATGCAGATGGTTGTTGTCTTGCAGACATCCCCATCTGTTGACTCAGGGATCGAGACGTGGCTGCACGATACGTTACAGCCATGCGGATAAGATGCCAGTCGTCTCGACTGCTAGTGATACGAGGCCATTGGGATCCAGCACGGTGTTCCATATTACCCTCCTGAACCCACCGATTCCATATTCTGCTAACAGTTATTGGCTCTCGACCAACGCGAGCAGCAATGTCACGATACGATAAACTGCAATCGCGATAGGCTACAATCCGACTTTTACCAAAGTCAGAAACGTGATGGTACGCATTTCTCCTCCTAACACGAGGCATCACAACAACGTTTCACCAGGCAACGCCGGTCAACTGCTGTTTGTGTATGAGAAATCGGTTGGAAACTTTCCTCATGTCAGCATGTTGTAGGTGTCGCCACCTGCGCCAACCTTGTGTGAATGCTCTGAAAAGCTAATCATTTGCATATCACAGCATCTTCTTCCTGTCGGTTAAATTTTGCGTCTTTAGCACGTCATCTTCATGGTGTAGCAATTTTAATGGCCAGTAGTGTATAAATAAGGAGGATGGTGGAGGGGTCCAGACTCAATGTACGGCCAGACAGGAGTTTAAGGAGGCGGAGTCGGGGGATTGGAGAAGGTGTTGGGAGGGTTTGATGCCGGGGGCGAGGGCAAGGAAGGCGGTGTCATAGGCATATTGAAGGAGGTGGATGGGGGTCGGGGTGACGACATGTCCACCATACAGAGGAGGTAGAGAAGAGGGGAGATGATGGAACCTTGGGGCACGCCGGTGGACAGGGAAAATGTATAGGAGTCTGCATCATGGAGGGTAACACAGGAAGGACGATGGGAGAGGAAGGAGGCAATCAGGCGGACGTAATTAATGGGAAGGGCGAACGTTTGGAGCATGAATAAGAGACCAGAATGCCAGACACGGTCGTAGGCACGTTCTAGGTCAAGGGAGACGAAGATGGTGGATCGGCGGGAATTTAGTTGGTCGGAGAGGAGGTGGGTGAGATGCAGAAGAAGGTCACCAGCAGAGAAGGAGGGCCGGAAGCCACATTGGGTAAGGGGTAGGAGGTGGTGCAGGTGAAGGTGTTGGTGTATGCGTCGGATGAGACCTTGCTGAAAACCAAGGTGAGGCTGATAGGATGGTAGGAAGAAACATCAGAAGGCAGTTTGTCGGGCTTGGGGAACATCAAGATCCAGGAGGTTTTCCACAGGTCGGAGTAGAAACCAGTAGAGAGGACCACATTATAAAATCTGGCCTGGATGGAAAGGAAAGAAATGGGATCCTCATGGAGATGACTGTAGTTGACATGGTCATGACCGGGAGTGGTGTTGCGTTTAGTGTGAAGTGTGGCTATGATGTCTTGAGTGGTGATGAGATCTGTGTGTGGGATGTTGTCCAAATACTGGAAGCTAGGAGCGAGTGGAGGGGCAGAGGTGACGGTCCGATCGCGGACATCGGGGAAGAGGGAGTAATCAAACAGGGGATCATCAGGGATAGTAAGGATATCGGAGAGGCAGGAAGCGAAATGGTTGGCCTTACTGAGGGTGCCAGGAAAATGTTGGTCATCATGGAGGAGAGGATACTGTGGGGAAGGTTTAGAGCCAGTAAGGCAGTGGAAGGCTGACCAGTACTTAGACGAGTTTATAGGGAGGGTAGCATTTAGGCGGGTGCAGGTCTGGCACCAGTTCCAGCGTTTTTTGGCCGAATGTGTCTCTGGAGTCGCTGGTGGCGTTGGAGTGTGTCGCAGTCTCGTGTGTGGAGGAAAGCACGGTAGAGACGATGGGATTCTCGCAGGAGGAGGATGGCCTGTGGGGTTAAGGTGGGACAGTGCGGATAAATGGCGGTAGTGGGAACATGTGCCTCAACGGCCTCAGACAAGATTTGCTGGAGAAAGGAGGTGGCACAGGTGATGTCATCATGGTGGTGGTAGGTGACAGGGTGGCTTTCGACCTGGGTATTGAGGGTGTCCCGATAGGCATTCCAGTCAGCATGGGAGTAGTTATGGACATATTTCGGGGGAGGGTCATTGCGGTGAGTGAGACGAGGGTTACATCCATCTGACATGGTAAGGAGGACAGGGAGATGGTCACTACCGATGGGGTATAGGACGGTCACCATAATGCATTCAAGGAGGTTGGCGGGGGCTAGGACTACATCAGGAGTGGACTGGATTCAGGGCAGGTGTGTTGTGGGAGGAGGTTGGTTGGTTGGTTGTTTTGGGGAAGGAGACCAGACAGCGAGGTCATCGGTCTCATTGGATTAGGGAAGGACGGGGAAGGAAGTCGGCCGTGCCCTTTGAAAGGAACCATCCCGGCATTTGCCTGGGGCGATTTAGGGAAATCACGGAAAACCTAAATCAGGATGGCCGGACGCGGGATTGAACCGTCGTCCTCCCGAATGCGAGTCCAGTGTCGAACCACTGCGCCACCTCGATCACCTTGTAGTGAGGTAAGGAACTGATGCCAATGCCGTAGCTGGGCAGCGGTACAACTATGGGTGTTAAGGTCGGTGGCAATCACGTAGGAGCAGAAAGTGTGGGAAAGAAAGTCAAACGGAATGGGGGTATTGGCACAGACATAGATAGTGGCACACGTAATGGTAAGGCTGGGGAAGAAGAGGCTGAGGATTAAGTGTTCAGTGGGGTCAGGAAGGAGGGGTGGAACCGAACAGGGATCTCGCGAGTGTGGCCAATGGCTACCCAGACACACGTTATCAGGTGGGGATTGTCGGAATGGTGGACTAGGTAGGGAGGTGAGCTGATGATACATATGGGTTGGACAAAGGTTTCATTAAGGAGGAAGTCATCCATGCGGTGGGTTGTGAGGGTGTACATGAGGAGTTTCTTGTTGGTAGGAAGGGAGCGAATGTTGTTAAACAAGATATGGCGCTGTTGAACCACGGTGGGGTTTAAACTAGGGTATTGAAATGGGAGAAGGTGAAGTGGGCCAGGTTATGGGAGTAGGGGGCGAAGGTATTGAGGTGGAAGACGGAATGGGCAGCTAGGGAGATCTGCTGGAGGGTATGGGGGTGTTGAAGGGGGTGGGTGTTCTGAAGGACAATGACTACAAACCTGATGACATCCTCAGCCGTGGGGAGGGGCGAAGGCTGTTTCTGGGAGGGATGGGATAATCTATTGGACAGATAGGGACTGTGAAGTAGGTAGGGTGGGGAAGGCTACAGGTGTTGCAGGATGGGAGGGATTCCGAGTTAGGACACTGCTGGAGGAAGTGCATCTGTTTGCAATGTGGGCAAATGGGAGCCTCACGACACTCAGAAGTGTGGTGCACGTTGTATTGCAGGCACCTCTGGCAGGAAACGGACTGGGAAGGGGAATGGGAAGGATCGACTTTGTATCTCTTGTTGAAAGTAGGGCGCCCTCTTTGAGGAGAGGGTCTGCGGAGAGGGTGTGCTTGGAAAACACCCACATGAGGCGAGTGGGACCGGCGGGGTTGTGGATGTGGCGGCGGCATGGATCTTGAGGTAAGGTTGCACTTGGAGCTCCGCCAACATTTTCTCCTCCATAATCATTGGGCTACGCTGAGTGATCACAGCGTTGAGGGTCGGCGGGCGGTGCGGGGGTTGAGATTGGCAGGAGGAAGAAGGAGAAGGAGCAGGGGTGAGGGAGGCGCGAGGTCCAAAGTGTATAATTGGGATCTTGGAGAGGATGTGTGTGTGGAGGGTGGGGCTAGGAGAAGAAATGAGGACAGAGCCCTAATGGGGGTTGAGGAGGGAGATAGGGGCGCTGGGGTAGTATTTGCAGAGAAGCAGGGTAAGATTCCGGGCTTCCAGTAGGGATGGGTCAGGATTTGTAAGGATGTATATGTAGGTGGTGGCACAGGCAGAGGGGGAGGTTGTGGGAAGGGCAGGGGCCGAGGTAGCAGGAGGTGAAACATCCATGGCGTCAAGGAGTGGGAGAGGAGGAGGGGGAGGCAGATGTTTTTTGGGAGTGAAGGAGGCATGGGAGGTGCTGGGGTGTTTTATTGCTATGGAGGAGGATTGAGGTACGGGAGTGACTCGGTGATGGCGGAGGGTGGCAGGTCTCGGTAACGGCGTCGGTGCTGAAGCAGGGTTGGTGTGGACCATGGCGCTCCGGGTGATCACCCGAGCGGCAGTCGCTGGAGCTGAAGTTGAAGGGGGGAGGGGAGAGAAGAGATCAGGAGTGGGCATGGAGGGTTGCTGAGGTGTGGTAGTAGTGGGGGCACTGATGGTCACAGCTGTTGCTATGGTAAGGAGAGGGGGGATAGACTGGGGAGGGGGCGACTGGGCGCACCATGTAATGGTGTTGGCGGCAGCAGAGGGGAATGTGGTGGTTGTGGTGGTGGTGGGGGTTGTCATGGCGCAAAAAGAGAGAGAACAAATCAGGAGTAAGGAAAAAACTGAGGACGGTGGACAATGAAGACATAGATGAAGACAATACTGAAGAAATCCAGGAAGGCGGCTACTGCTGCTGCAGTGACGACGGTGGTGGCGGTGAGTGGGGGCCGGGCCCCGCCCTGCTGGTGGTGGTGGTGGGGTCTCATAGGTGACCGGCGGTGGAAGCTGGTGAGCGGTGAAGAATTCGTCACCTGGGCTGCCGATGGTGACTGTAGGCCCAAGGAAGCGATCGAGGCAGGGAAGGCGGTGACTCTGGGGAGGCTACGATTCCAGGGAGGTTGAGACTCCGGGAAGGCTGCGACTCTGGGAAGGCTGTGACTCCGGGAAGGTTACGGCTGACCCTGCTGCTACCTGTGACGACTGCTGGCTGCAATGACTGCTGCTGACACTGCGATGCTGCTGCGACTGCGACTCATGCTGTCCCTAGCACCTCAACAATTGCCAGTTGACAATTCTAGAAGTGGCAACCTCATACGAGTGCCACCGAAAATGATGCATGACGTAGCAGATATGAAGCTGATAAGGAATCTAAGTTTTGCATGAGAAATTTGAAGTGTATTGACTAAACAACACCTGTGATTCTTCAATTTCTCCAGGCGTATTTTATGATGAAATAAATCTCGGGTGAACGGCCTGGTATGAGTGTGCATAGGACACAATATTTCGACAATTGACCACGTGGCCATCACCTGATGATGGCCATCACCTGATGATGGCAATGTGGTCGATTGCCGAAATATTGTGTCCTATGCACACTCATACCAGGCTTTTTACCCGAGATTTATTTAGTCAAAACAACAACTCATTTTGTGTTTTTTGAACTGAGGTGTCTACATCAGGACTGGAACTGCAGTCGGTCCAAGTTGTGCCGCATTGTGCCATGGTCAGTGACAGGAGTGGTCATGAGGGGATCGGGCAACCAGAAGTCAAGGTTTAAGGTTATGATGGACCAAACTGGAGGTGGCTGATCAGTTTTTGTTTCATCTTGAGACACTGCTTTCATGTAATATACTGAGCACTACTTTCATAAAAAATATCGTACAGTATATTTCCCATGTTTTTGTTGGCTAGGATGCGACCTGTGACCCGTAAATAGGTGTGTATTTCTTTCCCAAATGATGTTGCTCCATGAATCCTGTATACGGGGGCAGGGAGTTACACATGTAGTGGGACAGTGAGTCACTGTTCTAATATTATTATTACCAATGCTTCTATTCCCCCCAGCAGCTACTCACTTGTAGATAGGGAGGAGGCTACTCCACTGTAATTCAGTGGTAGCTTGGTGCCCTATCATTATTACCCTTCCTTCCCATATAGGGCAATACTAATAGTGAAAATATCCTCTTCACATCCAGCAGTTATTCACTTGTACATCAGCAGGAGGCTACTCCCCTGTGTTTCAGTGATCACTTGCTGTCCTATTATTATTACCCATCCTTTCGATATAGGGCTGTTGGCTAGACTGGCTGGAGCAACTGTCTAGTGCTAGATTAATAGCGAAAATATCTTCTCCATATCCACTCCACATTCACGAAACTGGATACCCCAGTCCAACTCTTTTTTTTTTTTTTTTTTTTAATAAACAATATTCTGCAATGCATACAAAATAAAAACTTACATCCATCCTATCCGACAGCTCAGCACGGGCTGAAGCTCCCTCACAAGTGGAGGGGGATAGGTGAGGATGAATACTTATTTGATGACATCACAGTGAAACATCAGGATGAAATTCAGAAATATCTCTCCTTTGGCTGCCACATGCAAGTCAATACATTTTATTTGAGCCAGACATATGTAAGGATCCCAACACAGTTCGTGTGGGATAATGCAAACATTATTATAGCTTTCAAACAGGACAATCTGAATTTAAAGCATATTTACGAAGAACATGTAGGAACCATTCAGAGCCCTGGATCTATGCTATTTCTGAAATGGCGCAAAACTGCCAAACAGGTGCGCTTAACATTTCTTAAACTGCATAAATAAAATGCTGTCGATGTTCCTGGCTGATAAGTATAAATGTTAACCAGCATACAGTCTTGGAGGCTGAGCAGAAAAAGGCCAGGTTTAGCAAGGACGAAAACGTGATAGTTCTTTAAGCATTAGAGAGAGGATGTTAAAAATTTTTTAAAAATTGATTTTTCAAAAATATTCAGTGTGATGTGTAGCGCACATCTTTCTCAAGAGTTTGATGTCATGTTATTTGGTTTTAAGTGTGCCAAAGTGCAGTGCCACAGCTCTTCACACAGCATTCTTCTATTGCACATCACTGTATTTCGCTCTGTGGAATTTGAACATGTACATTTTGTAATGGAAGCCATCAAGCCTATATTCAGAAGAGTGGAAATTAAAATGTCGTGCCATGCTTCCTCTGCTCATAGTCGGTCAGTTGGGCAACCAACCACCCCCCCCCCCCCCTTAAAAATATAAAAATAAATAAAAAATAAAAAAACCTCACACTTAATACTGGGTGGGATTATTTGTGACTGGGAGAATAAGAACTCTGCAGAAAATTTGCATTCTTTATTGCCTATTAGCTAATAGCTTTCTCTTTTGTGTGACATAAAATATATGAAACGCAATACCAGTAAAGACAAGAGAACCAAGACACATTTCTTCAGTCCTTACGTCCCAGCAATTATTTCTCTCTAATCTTGTTACAGCTTTACACAGCATGCTTTCCTTTCTTCAAGATTAACAGAATTGGATAGCAGTGTCAAGATTGTAAAAGGTTTATCTCAGTTGAGTGACAAAATCCAGTTAAGTGAGCAAGCAATGAACATAAGGTTAACAGAATTAAATATCATTATCAAGGCAGCAGTTATGAAAGGTGAATCTCAGCTGAATAACAGAATCCAGCCAAGTGAGAAAGCAATCAACAGAAGTGGATAGCTTTATTGAAGCGTCAGTTATGAAAGCTGAAGGGTTGAATGACAGAATCCCGTGACATGAGACATATGTAGATGGAAAAATTGAAACAGTCAACTGAGAGTGTCAATGCACAATTAACAGAACTGGATGTGTTTATCTAGGGAATAGTTATGAAAATGGAGTTGTACAAATCCCTCATGGGGAGATGAATGAATGAGACCATTGACACGAATCTGAGGTAGAAGAGTTAAGAAGGCGAACAAGTCACCATCACAACTACTCCCCCCGAATATATAAGGTGTGTACTCTCTCAAATTGTGGCAGATATGCAGCAGAATGTTGACAAAATGCAAAGTTGTTGAGGTTTGGAAAGCCATTTGTCACAGACTGTGACTCTTAAAACTGGTATAGCTGGATCATGAACAGCGTCTCTCTGAAACATTTAGACTCTTAACTGGGTAGTATTAAATGGCTCTCACGCATGGTGATGGTGTCAGGTGGTGGTAGAAGAAGGGGAGCAGGAGCAGGAGGAGGAGGCGGAGGAGCAGCAGCAGAAGAAGAAGAAGATGAAGAAAAAGGAGAAGAAAGTGAGGAAGGGTATCCTATCACAATCACTGATTTCATCAACTATCACAATGCTAGCCAATTACATATAGCATATGGGATTGGTTGAGATCAGCTGTATATGCTTTGAGCAGATACCTGGTTTAGTTGAGCTAATATTCCTAAAAATATAGAACCCTCAAAAGTGTTTGCCAAAAGAGAAGAGGCCATATGCTAAAATATTACAATATGACTAAAACACATAGGTGAGATGTATCAAAAGGAAGACTGAAAAGGATAAGCAGTAGGAAATACAGTAACATTATTAGATTGGTGTTAAGCGGTGAACACAGTGAAGGCAAAGTTGATGACATTCAGAATAAAAAGCTCTGGAGTATATTATGATGATTCTAACAAAATCACAGACTGACTACGGCTATTGACAGCATCAGCTGCCGCAGGGAATATACCTCACACAAACAAAATAGTATCAACCACCTCGGCTCTTCAAGAAAGATGTATTATTGAATAAAGGAGATAGTGTTCCAAGTCCACAGGGCTGCTCACAGAACATTCCAGTGCAGATGAGCATAATATGAGGGTGGTTTTAGAAGTTCTCGGAATCACCATGAGAGGTCAGCGCTAATGCAATGAGTTATTCACGTGGTATTCATTGGACTGTTGCCTGTAAACACGAGCTATGTCAGTGCTCTTGGAAGAGACCTGTGGCAGTGACGTGGCTCTGTTGTTCCTGCGTAGTGATTTGCGAAGGTGGAAAAAATCGAGATTCGAGCAGTGATTAAGTACTTCAAAAAGAAAGGTATGAAAGCAAAGTACATTCATGCCGATTTCCAGAAAACACTGGGGGACTCTGCTCCTTCATATTCAACTGTTTCCAAGTGGACAAATGAATTTAAATTTGGTCGGGAGAGCTTAGGTGTTGATTCACACAGTGGGCGGCCAAGATGTGTCACTACTCCAGAAATCATTGCAAAAGTGCAAAAAATGGTCATGGAGGATCGCCGATTGAAAGTGTGTGAAATTACTCGCGCTTACCGGATGTCAAAGGGAATATCACATTTTAATTGAAGAATGAGAAATGAAAAAATTTATGTGCAAGATGGGTGCCACGCCTCTGGATGCTGGATCAAAAACACAAGAGAATGGACATATCGGAACAATGTTTGGCTGTTTTAGGAGAAACAAACAAGTTTTCTTGCACTGGTTTGTGGCAAAAGATGAAACTTGGGTGCACTACTATACCTCAGAGACAAAACAACAGTCAAAGCAGTGGGAACATGCTGATTCTCTGCCACCAAAGAAAGCAAAGACAATTCCTTCGGCGGGAAAGGTCACAGCATCAGTATTCTGGGATGCGAAGGGTATTCTGTTTGTAGATTATGTCCCCACTGGGCAAAAAACTACTGGAGAATACTATGCTAACCTCCTGGATAAATTGCAACAAAAGATATGTGAAAAAAGGCCAGGTTTAGCAAGGAAGAAAGTCATCTTCCATCAAGACAATGCGCACCTGCACACATGTGCCGTCGCCATGGCAAAATTACACGAACTAAGGTATGAATTGTTGCCACACCTGCCTTATTCACCTGATATGGATCCATCAGACTTCCACCTCTTTCCAAAACCGAAAATTTTTCTTGGTGGACGAAGATTCACTTCAAATGAAGGATTGATAGCTGGAATTGACAACTATTTTGCGGGCCTGGAGGAAACTCATTATTAAGATGGGTGTCACTGGAACAACGCTTTAGTGAAATGGTTTGGCTTTCTTTTGTTGCAGTTTGTCCAGGAGGTTAGCATAGTATTCTCCAGTAATTGTTTGCCCAGTGGGGAGATAATCTACAAACAAAATCCCCTTCGCATCCCAGAACAGTTGGGTGAAAGCCCGCATTTTGCTATACAACAAGGTGTGCAAACCTCAGACAGTGCAGTAACATACCATTATTACTAACAAGTACATCAGAATAGGTGGTCGTGATGTCCTTGATAAACTGCCAGTTGAACTTAAAATTCCTGGATACAATTTCTGTCGATCTGGAGCGAAACAAAAAGTGTCTAGCTCATGGTGATTAATCTATATGATGAGGCCTGCAAGGAGCACGATTTAGTGTATGCTGCAGATCAAGGTTTGGAAGAATGTAACACTCCAGATCGAATTGTAGCCGTCAAAGCCAAGAAAATATATTGAAGAAAGGACATAGGCACATGACAACGTATTGCAGCATTCACAGTTGGGGGGGGGGGGGGGGGGGGGGGAAATTGCTTACCAAATTTAAAATTAGTACTGGATTAAATTTCAAGCAAATTATAAACAAGGCTCATTGTACACTAAAGAAGAAGAAACCAACAGTTGGTGAGTGAACCATCAAAGGAAGTTCGTGCCCTCTCTGCTTTCTAGTCTGCTTTTATTGTTGTTGACATGAGTTGCATAAACAATGGAGTGGGCTGAACAGAATGTAATGTTGCTGATAGAAGAATACAGATATCATATGTGCTCCTGTGAGTTAAGAGATACTCAGTGCAAATGCTGATAAAAAAAATGATTGTTACAAAACCGTTGAAGCATTTAAAAGACCTACAGCGGAGATGAGAAAGACAATAAGTAAATTATTGAATGAGTGTAAGCTTCATAATTGTTTTTATTAAAAAGGAAAAGCACAATAAATTTCTGTGAAAGTAAATAAATGTGCATGTGTATTTATTATGCTGACTAAAATTAAAAACATACATAAAACGCTTATCATTCTCCTGCTTATGTTCATGCTATCTGTGATTACATGGCTGACGTATCATTGATAGTGATTTTTGATGGTAAATAAAAATGGTTTACCTGATATCATGCTATCTGTCCTCTAACAAACTATATACCAGATTTTAATTTAATCGGGATCACAATCTCTGCCCTCTACCAGATTTTATCAAGTAACCTGAGGGGCAGTCAAATGAAAACTGAACACCCGTCACAACAGGACCATGGAATGATTCCATACAAAAGTAAGCACAACAAGTGGAGACAAGACAATCAATTCCTGTTTCATAGAATGCAGTCATCCACTGATGGATCCACAATCACACCCCCTCTAGCACTTCTTCATCCAACTGCAACTGACGTCCAAGTATGTCTTTCTTCAGGTCATCAAAGCTATGAAAACTACACAGTGAAAGATCTTGCCTGTGTAGAGAATGTTGCAGTGTTTCCCAACCACACTTCTGAAGCATAGCCTTCATCCAATTAGCAATATGGGGCTGAGGTTATGATGAACATCTTCTTCTACTGGAGGTGCCCTGAGGTCCACTGAGTTCCTTGAGCATGGAACCACAATCAATGCACAGCGCTATTAAGACACATTGCAGAAACGGTAGCGCACTATAATGTCAAAACACCCAGGGATGCCTTGGATGGAATCATCCTGTTCTACAATAATCCCCACGCGCACACTGCCAATCGAATGAAGGCTGACTGATGACCTCAGAAGTTAAGTCCCATAGTGCTCAGAGCCATTTGAACCATTTGAATGAAGGCTACACTTCAGTGATTTTGTTGGGAAAGACAGCTACATCCTCTGTGCTGCCTGTATGTTTAACCAGGTGATTTTCACACGTTTGGCACTCTGTATAAAGACATGCACGGACATCAAACAAAGAAGTGTAAGAGTGGGTGCAGTTGTGGGTCCGCCTGCAGCCGACCACAGTCCACAAAACAGGAATTGATTGTCTCATCTCCCAGTGGGATAAATGTATTAATCCTTGTGGTGATGACTTTTAAATGGAACCATTCCATGGTCCCATGTGATGGGTGTTTACATTTGACTGCCACTTGTATGTGACACGTCATATGTATATTTCACATTTCATTAATCATATTCCATTTACATTATCTTCCTTGTATGTACTGTAATAAAATCCTTTAAGCACTTCATACATGTCACTGCAGACATCAACGACTATCAGATATAAAGCACCTACTGAAATATGAAACAGTCCATAAAATAAATGTCTCCAGTTGCTGTAATAAGAATCAGGTTTCGTTAGTGTTCTGCTTACAAATTTCATCCTCAGTCGTAATGAGAAGCCAGCAAAAAGCATCAAACTACATATGTAGTGCGAAGGAAAGCTGGATCTGCAATTCAGTGTTAAGTACACTACCTCCATGGATTTCACATTTACTACACTTCCCGATACTGCACCAGAACAAACCACATTAAAAATGATGCATCTCAGAGAGATCTTTCATGCAGTGTATCACTAAAACTGTGCATTTTCGTAAAACACGAGTACAAATACTTTAACCACCAAATATGGCATATTAGCTTTGCAAACACTGTAATGAACATGTTGGTTGATCAGTTACCCAGTGTTCTCTTCTGTCCACTCCATTGTGAATGCCTGTTCACAGGTAGAAGTATGGAAAGCTCTTACTAGCGATCATTGTGCAATATTTGTGGGAATGCACATTTGCTTGTTTCACTTGTGATCACTTTAGTGTAAAATGGGTTTTATGATACAGAAGTAGAGATTGACAGCAGGGCTCCTTGTAGTCTGGCAGTGAACTTTGAATACATGAAAATATGGTGCAAAAATCTGCATTTCTAATTCTTTCATTTAAACTTTATGGTTAGCCTAGTAATCTAGTAGTGAGGCGCATGCCAGAAAACGTTGAGGTTTTTGTTACCTTGCATACAATAGCAAATCTGAGAAATCTCAATCAAAAACCAGGATCAAGTTCTTGAAGCTGAGATTCACAGTCCTGTAAACTTTCATACATAACAGCATCATTACCTTTTGGCTGTAAAGTTGTTTATTTGTAAAATTCAGAATTGCAATTTCAACTGTGCGCCCATTATCAAGTGGAAATAATTACATCTTCACCGATGTCAAAACCTGAAAGTCATCGGATATCACATGACAGAGAATGATTATGACTTCTTGTGTATATGCTCTATTTGAATAGTGTTTTGAATGTTGCTCATACTCTGCTTTATTTCTGCTCGCATCCTCTAATATTGGGTGAAATAATTGGTTCCACATTTCTTTTCAGTTCATACAAAACAGAAGCTGGTTTTGTCATATAGTGTTCTGTGAACTCATGTACATTTGTTATTGCTTATGAATCAATATGTGAACTGTTCGATTTAAATGAGTTGAAGTATACTGTTCATATACTAATTGTTTATTTTTTTCCATATCTGTTTTCCGTACTTTCTTGCATTTAATGGAGAACTGCATGTTAAAAGCTTTTGAGATAATTGGTATCTTGCCACGGAATGACTACATATTTATACTTTGTATTGTGTTGCTTCTTGCCACTAGGTGTTAAGACAAAGGCATTTTCCATTGCAAGTGCTAGAAAAGCAACAGTAGTTACACAAATGTGTTCACATGATACTAACAGGTGCTACAAAAGTACATCAGCAGATGTCAGTTTAAAAGCAAATAATACACACTGTCATGCTTTCATTGTAGGATAATTGGAGTTTAATAAATATAGTAGCATTTACAGTGGTGGTAGTACATTGAAAGGAAGAAAACTGCAACTACTCCATCTTTCATGTTGTGATTTATTTGACCTAGACACCACTGGGTCAGTAAGTGAGAGACGAGTACTGCAGCCACTCACCAATTCTGAATTAATGTAGTTGCTTGTAAAGTGCGTGTCAAGTCTTGCTGAAGGCCAGATTTTTAGCTGTTCTGCTACACAGCAAGAAGCAGCCACATCAAAAATCAGTACGGAAATCTTGAGAAAACTTCTCCATCAAAGTCATCTTGCTCGAACAGTCCACGGGTGTACTGCCAGTCCATAGTGTCCAACGGGCACAATATTTCGGCGATCAGACATGTTGCCATCATCAGGTGCGCTGAGGAACTCAGCTCCTGAGGGCGGGTGGCCGTCTTAAATCCCCTCCCCTCGCGAGGCGTTCTCTCCATGGTCCTTGCGTCAGCAGTCGGTGAGACACTGGAGTCGGCATCCTTGGTGGTGTCGGCATCTGTGGTGGCGTCGGTGTAATTGCCTTGTCCGCCCTAGTCTTTTGCCCACAAAATAAAACACGAGCATTATTGGGAAGTGTCAAAGATGATCTCGGTTTGCAGAAGGAGAGCATATACCAGATTCCGTGTCAATGTGGGAAGACTTATATTCGACAGACAGTGCGCACCACCAAAGATCGTTGCTGAGAACATCCAGAGGCACACTCGACTTTGGTACCCCAACAAGTCGGCAGTCTGAGAGTACTGTCTGTACGAAAATCACAAAATGGACTACCAACATACCAGGGTCTTAGCACAGACATCTAAATACTGGGACAGCATCGTTAGAGATGCTATCGATATTTGTACCAGGGACGGACTCATCAACTGAGATTGCGGCTACAACCTCAGCAGGGCATGGGAACCAGCATTGATTCTAATTAAAAAGATGCTCAGCAAAGGAAACGAACAGACGACTAGGGCAGACGAGGCAATTACACTGACGCCACCACAGACACCGATGCCAGCATCTCACCAACCACTGACGCAAGTGCGCGGAAGCAGAGAGAATGCCTCGCGAAGGGAGGAGATTTAAGACGGCCGCCCACCCTCAGGAGCTCAGTTCGTCAGCGCACCTGACGATGGTGACATGTCTGATCGCCAAAATATTGGCCCGTTGGACACTATGGACTGGCAGTACACCCCTGGACTGTTTGAGTAAGAAATATACCAAGAGAATCTGAAGAACCACAAAAGTCATCTTGCTGCTTACAGTACCTCATAGTGTAAGAGCAACAAACTTACGATATTATACAACTGATGACGCCTCTTTCTGTTTCTAAATGGCTTTAAAGCACTATGGGACTTAACATCTGAGGTCATCAGTCCCCTAGACTTAGAACTACTTAAACCTAACTAACCTAAGGACATCACACACCATGCCCGAGGCAGGATTCGAACCTGCGACTTTAGCAGCAGTGTCGTTCCGGACTGAGGTCCCTGGAACTGTTCGGCTAATGCATACATAATGAATACATAATCTTATTTATGAAATGCCACATTTCCAACCTACTTGAGTATGATACAGGATAGCAACTAAACACAGATCATTTTGAAGCACCAAGTGAGTAACATCTTACTAATTCATGCCAATATAGGCACACTTGTGTTTCAGATATGTCGTAATTACTTTGTATTAGTACGGAGTATATTGCAAAGGTGTTTCCACTAGTTTATAGGCCAAAACAGTAACCATCAGAGAGAAATTAATCATCAACAATGTATTCTCTCACATTACCTAAAACAGTCTGAAAAAGCTCAGATAGTTTACCGATTCCATACATGTAGAAACCTCCTGGTTCTAAGTTAAAGATGTTGTCAAACCAGGTTTGGAGTGCATTTTTGTCTGGCAATGAATTTTCTTGTCGGTTGTTTGATGTTGTTGTTGTTGTTGTGGTGGTCTTCAGTCCTGAGACTGGTTTGATGCAGCTCTCCATGCTACTCGATCCTGTGCAAGCTTCTTCATCTCCCAGTACCTATTGCAACCTACATCCTTATGAATCTGTTTAGTGTATTCATCTCTTGGTCTCCCTCTGATTTTTACCCTCCACGCTGCCCTCCAATACTAAATTGGTGATCCCTTGATGCCTCAGAATATGCTCTACCAATCGATCCCTTCTTCTAGTCAAGTTGTACCACAAATTTCTCTTCTCTCCAATTCTTTTCAACACATCCTCATTAGTTATGTGATCTACCCATCTAATCTTCAGCATTCTTCTGTAGCACCACATTTCGAAAGCTTCTATTCTCTTCTTTTCTAAACTATTTATCGCCCATGTTTCACTTCCATACATGGCTACACTCCATACAAATACTTTCAGAAACAACTTCCTGACACTTAAATCTATACTCGATCTTAACAAATTTCTCTTCTTCAGAAATGCTTTCCTTGCCATTGCCAGTCTACATTTCATATCCTCTCTACTTCAACCATAATCAGTTATTTTGCTCCCCAAATAGCAATACTCATATACTACTTTAAGCGTCTCATTTCCTAATCTAATTCCCTCAGCATCACCCGATTTAATTCAACTACATTCCATTGTCCTCATTTTGCTTCTGTTGATGTTCATCTTATATCCTCCTTTCAAGACACTGTCCATTGCGTTCAGCTGCTCTTCCAGGTCCTTTGCTGTCTCTGACAGAATTACAATGTCATCGGCGAACCTCAAAGTGTGTTTTTCTTCTCCATGGATTTTAAATCCTACTCCGAATTTTTCTGTTGTTTCCTTTACTTCTTGCTCAACATACAGACTGAATAACATAGGGGATAGGCTACAACAATGTCTCACTCCCTTCCCAACCACTGCTTCCCTTTCATGCCCCTCGATTCTTATAACTTGCTCACCAAATAACATCGGGGATAGGCTACAACAATGTCTCACTCCCTTCCCAACCACTGCTTCCCTTTCATGCCCCTCGATTCTTATAACTGCCATCTGCTTTCTGTACAAATTGTAAATAGCCTTTCGCTCCCTGTATTTTACCCCTGCCACCTTCAGAATTTGAAAGAAAGTATTCCAGTCAACATTGTCAAAAGCTTTCTCTAAGTCTACAAATACCAGAAACTTAGGTTTGCCTTTCCTTAATCTATTTTCTAAGATAAGTCGTAGGGTCAGTATTGCCTCACGTGTTCCAACATTTCTACGGAATCCAAACTGATCTTCCCCGAGGTCGGCTTCTACCACTTTTTCCATTCGTCTGTAAAGAATTAATGTTAGTATTTTGCAGCAGTGGCTTATTAAACTGATAGTTCGGTAATTTTCACATCTGCCAACACCTGCTTTCTTTGAGATTGGAATTATTATATTCTTCTTGAAGTCTAAGGGTATTTCACCTGTCTCATACATCTTGCTCACCAAATGGTAGAGTTTTGTCAGGACTGGCTCTTCCAAGGCTGTCAGTAGTCCTAATGGGATGTTGTCTACTCCCTGGGCCTTGTTTCGACTTAGGTCTTTCAGTGCTCTGTCAAACAAGTGTGTGAGGGATGACTTGTTTGTGCAACCAACAGAGTGTATTAAAGTGTAGCAGCAATGTGTAATGATGGTTATTTTTCTTACACTACGAGCCAAGGTGTATTAGTAGTTGGTGACTTTTGCTCCAGTAAATGTTTTTGTTAGGGCACATATGTTAACTACTTCTTAAGAAATTAACATAACTCATCACAAGTAACTACTTTGCACAGGAATGATCAGTGAACTGATGACTTTCAAGCAAAAATGTAGTAATAGTTTCCTCTTTGCTTGTTGTTGCTTTGAAACTGAGTATGCAACCCAACTTCTAAATCTTGTCTATTGAATGCAAATGTCACATGATGGTTAAATGACTGCAGGTCATTATGTTTTATCAAAGACTTCTTGAATGTGAAAAATCATTCATTCCAGAACGATCTTTCTTCAAACAAGAAAATCCTTTTGTGATGTGTTTTGTGCAAAATTATTCACTTTACACAATACAACAGTTTTGAGCTGCCTTCACCCTTCTATTAAATCCAAAGTGAACATGTCACGTATGTTAGACCTTTTTCCACTTGTGATTCTATTTTACATGGTTTAGACAATGTTCATAAGTTTCAAGTAACTCCAACGTGTAACTGCAAGATAAATATTACAATTTCAAGGAAGAAAATTACAGTTGATACATATACCCAAGGGCACCATAGTCAACTGGATGGACAGTGCCTGACAGGTGGCATACGGCTGAAGGTCACTGTAGGGCGAGCAAAATCTCTAGGGTGAACTGTTCTAATCTAGATGCAGCCGCAAGCTGCTTTGTGAAATTATTTCTTGAAGTTTCTGCTGCTACTATTGTGTTAGAATATGAAGCGAATTATCTTTGGCATTCCATCAGATTGATAACTTAAGCAGACAGCTGGCATGTTGTTTAAGAAATAGAGGAAGGAGTGGACTCGAACTCATGCCTTGCATCTACATTGAGCGACTCTCACCACTGGACTACGAGCTGATACAGCAGACAATTCCTCATCCAACAATGTTGCCAGACTGTGTATGTGGCCAGAATTAGAATTCCGAGGGGCAGCTGGTTTTAATGGACCTCTTAAGTGAACTTAGTTCCTGCGGCAGCTGGCCGAAGGACGGATTTTGTCTAAGACTGTGGACATCTTGGTGGCTGGACACTTTTATAAGTATGAGGTCCTGATGGCAGACATAACTTCATCTGCCACTCTCTTTAAATCTAATGGACTTCTTATCGAAGTTTTTACATACATGCCACTGAATCCTCCAATAACTACAGTGAAGCTTTTTTTATCATTTGTTGACACACAATGCTTGATTAACACAGAAATTATGATAATGATGTTGAAACATCCGTGCTATGGTGGAAGTCTCACAATCCCGTGACTATTCTTTAACCACATCAACATATTATGGAAACTACATCTTGCTTTGTTTCACAAGTTATCCAAGTTCTCTGCCTTCCCCATATCATCCTGAACATGCACATGATGATATATAAACCAGTTAAAAATGCAGCCTCTTTTCATTGGCATCATCAGACTTCCCTCATTAATAACTGTATAATATGGGTCAATATCCATAACAATTACAGACGGCCTATATAACTTTTATAGTAATTGCCCTTTAAACAAATTACGAAGTTCTCACGATTGCTTTCTTTGTGATGGTCTTTGTTTTACTTGATTTTTATATGAATCTGGAAGAACTTCCAGCATGCAAGATACCTCTCTTCACGGAACAGCAGAACATCTGCATATACTGCCATTTGTCCAATCTTTTCTAACAGAATGACTGGCATTAATTCAGACTTAATCCAACCACACAATGTCCCCAAAAACTACCATCAAAATTTCTCTTTAAATATGGGCAGTACCAGACAATGATGTCACTTCATTCCATAATGATCCTGTGACCATTAATTTTCTTCAATCTGCAGACTTCACAATTAAGAAATAATTCTTGTTGCCACTGAATAATTCAGCCTCGTACACAGTACCACTCAGATTATCTGAGTCTGAAGTTTCTTTTTTTGATACAACATACATGACCTCCCACTGTGTGTTGCTGAAATGAGTCCTACTTCTTCTGCCTACCTCTTTTTAGTTGGTGTCTTAGCTTAGATGATCCAGCCTCTTCCTGTTCCACAAAGTATTTTGCTTTTCACTACACAGGCCGAAAGAGCAGCAGGTCAGGTCCATATGTAGGAGGATAAGAGTGGAGAAACTTCAGGATAAGGAAATCAGGCACAAGTACATAACAGTGATCTCAGAAAGGTACCAGTTAGTTGAATGTAGGCAATTACAGTCATTGGAAAAGGAATGGACAAAGTACAGGGACACAGTACTAGAAGTGGCTAAAGAATGTCTTGGAACAGTAGTGTGTAAAGGTAGGATGAAACAAACAGTTTGGTGGAATGACACAGTCAAGGCAGCCTGTAAAAGGAAAAAGATGGCGTATCAAAAATGGCTACATACTAGAAAGGTATGTTGAAGAAAGAAACAAATCCAAACAGATAATTGCAGCATCCAAGAAGAAATCTTGGGAAGACTTTGGAAACAGGTTGGAGACTTTGGGTCAAGCTGCTGGAAAACCATACTGGAGTGTAATTAGCAGTCTTCGAAAGGGAGGTAAGAAGGAAATGACAAGTATTATGGACAGGTCAGGAAAGCTGCTGGTGAATCCTGTTGATGCCTTGGGCAGATGGAGGGAATATTTTGAAGAGTTGCTCAATGTAGGTGAAAATACAATGAGTAATGTTTCAGATTTCGATGTACAATGGAATAGGAATGATGATGGAAATAGGATCACATTTGAGGAAGTGGAGAAAATGGTCAATATATTGCAGTGCAATAAAGCAGCTGGGGTGGATGAAATTAAGTCGGAACTCATCAAATACAGTGGAATGTCAGGTCTTAAATGGCTACACAGGATAATTGAAATGGCGTGGGAGTCGGGACAGTTTCCATCAGACTGGACGAAAGCAGTAATCACATCAATCTTTAAACATGGAAACAGAAAAGATTGTAACAACTACAGAGGTATCTCTTTAATCAGCGTTGTAGGTAAAATCTTCTCAGGTATTACTGAAAGGAAAGTGCGAGTATTAGTTGAGGACAAATTGGATGAAAATCAGTGTGGGTTTAGGCCTCTTAGAGGTTGTCAGGACCAGATCTTTAGCTTACGGCAAATAAAGGAGAAGTGTTACGAGTGGAACAGGGAATTGAATCTATGCTTTATAGATCTAGAAAAGACATGTGACCGGGTTCCTAGAAGGAAGTTAGTGTCTGTTCTACGAGATTATGGAATAGGAGGCAAACTTTTGCAAGCAATTAAAGGTCTTTACATAGATAGTCAGGCAGCAGTTAGAGTTCACGGTAAATTGCGTTCATGGTTCAGACTAGTTTCAGGCATAAGACAAGGCTGCAACCTGTCTCCACTGTTGTTAATATTATTTATGGATCATATGTTGAAAACAATAAACTGGCTGGGTGAGATTAAGATATGAGAACACAAAATAAGCAGTCTCGCATACGCAGATGACTTAGTTGTGATGGCAGATTCGATTGAAAGTTTGCAAAGTAATATTTCAGAGCTAGATCAGAAAAGTAAGGACTATGGTATGAAGATTAACATCTCCAAAACGAAAGTAATGGCAGTGGGAAAGAGATATAAATGGATTGAGTGCCAAATAGGAGGAACAAAGTTAGAACAGGTGGATGGTTTCAAGTACTTAGGATGCATATTCTCACAGGATGGCAACATAGTGAAAGAACTGGAAGTGAGGTGTAGCAAAGCTAATGCAGTGAGCGCTCAGCTACGATCTACTCTCTTCTGCAAGAAGGAAGTCAGTACCAAGACTAAGTTATCTGTGCACCGTTTAATCTTTCGACCAACTTTGTTGTATGGGAGCGAAAGCTGGGTGGATTCAGGTTACCTTATCAATAAGGTTGAGGTTACGGATATGAAAGTAGCTAGGATGATTGCAGGTACTAGTAGATGGGAACAACGGCAGGAGGGCGTCCACAATGAGGAAATCAAAGAAAAACTGGGAATGAACTCTATAGATGTAGCAGTCAGGGTGAACAGGCTTAGATGGTGGGGTCATGTTACACGCATGGGAGAAGCAAGGTTACCCAAGAGACTCATGGGTTCAGCAATAGAGGGTAGGAGGAGTCGGGGTAGACCAAGCAGAAGATACCTGGATTCGGTTAAGAATGATTTTGAAGTAATAGGCTTAACATCAGAAGAGGCATCAATGTTAACACTGAATAGCGGATCATGGAGGAATTTTATAAGGGGGACTATGCTCCAGACTGAACGCTGAAAGGCATAATCAGTCTTAAATGATGATGATGACTACAGTGTATTGGTGCATCTTCAAAGGTGCTGCAGTTCTTATCACTAATCTTGTCAGATGCAGCAGAGGTGTTATATGGTATTCTCTCTCTTTTTGTTTTTAAACATTCTCAGACTGAGCACACTAACTCACATTCATGAACAAACAAAACATGAGCACATCACTGAAATTTTTATTTAGCAACTATGTTTTTATGTCATTGTTAATTTCACATACTGTACAATTAATCCACTGGCAAAATAAACAAAGCAAATAATGACAACAATTCATAACAGTTATACTTCGAGCTGCAAGTGCCATCCAAAAGTGTCTTAATGGGGATCTGGAGGGGCACAGCCACTTGATGACAGGGAATAGAAGAAGGATCAACTGTACTCTCCGAATAGTTTTTGCTACAATAGCTGCCCTGTAACCCACTTACCATCAGTCACTTAGTAACTTTGATCAAAGTATAGTTAATCAATCTTTCATGTAGCAGACATGACGTGTATCTAGTTAAAAAAAGAGGATTAGAGTTTAATGTCCCGCAGATGGTGGGGTCATCAGATATGAAGCACAAGCTCAGACAGGGAATGGAACTGCCTATGTATGGTTAAGAAGAATCTCTCCAGCATTCATTTTAATCAATTTCAGGAAACAATTAAGGAAACCACAGAAAATTAAAACCTGTATGGGGAAGTGACCCCCTCTCCTCCAAATACGAGTCCAGTGCTTAACCACAGCACCATCTCTCTCAGCATTTCATCTCTGAATGTGGTTTCCGTATGAAACTCTTTTCTACCTGCTGCACTTTACATGACCTTGCTGTCTGTAACAGGAATTCATAATCATCAGGTATAAGACAAAATAAAATACTGCAGGCTCAGAAAAAGTGAGAATGGGTACAGGCCAAATAATGATGAAGGCTGATTGAATTGGATAATTAACTTTTCAAAAAGAAGTATAAAACAAGTAAGACTAGAAAGTAAAGCTCTAATAAACAAACTACAATGCAGTATGAGGCTTTTTAGCTGTTGGCAAAACAGGTGTAATAGGAAAACCAACTTTAGAAAAACATTTATTTTATTTGTGGTATGAAAGTACACTAAAATGACATCTTTGGATTATGACTACAATTCAACATTAATATTTTCTTTACAAAAGTAACTATGTAGTCTTACTGGCAAAAACTTCTTGTAAAAATATAAAATTAAATATCAATCAGCAGTGAACTTGTACACACACATTTCAAGTCCCATAAAAAGGCTAATTCTTAATAATTTAACAATTGTTCAACCTAGTATTTATTTCCATGTTTATCAGCTGTGGACACATTTTTGTGTGTAGACCAAAAACAAGAACAGAACCAAAAATTATATAAATATGAACACTGATTATTAATATTCACTTGGTTTAGCACATCTGTTTTACAAATTGGATGCATAAGTCACGATTTTGTACAAAAAAAACTGACACTTCATTCGAGAACTCTCAGACTGGTGATAAGTATGTACCAACTTCTATCAACTGCATTCTGCAGGAATTTTTATACTGTATGATAACACTCCATATCCTTTTTTATTTTGTTATCTCATACAGACTTTGTACTCTATGGCACAGTAACTAACCAAATGTGCACATACCAGAGAGCATTGCTGTTTCTATACCTGCAACAGTAGCACTTCTGATTCACTACTACAAATGCTACCTTCAGAAGCCTAGTCCTAAATAATCCAAAGAAATAAAAGCAACATCATAGTAAATAAATCCAGTAAAAAAATTGCTCTGATGGTTTCCCAGAAGCTTCACACAAATTGCTATAACATTTAACAACACACAGTTTGAAAGGAACTCCCAGACATACATTTTGACAATATATAACAAACACAGGTTACAACTTGGTATGACAACAATAAAAATTTTCTGTTATGGCTTATGCAGATACTGCCAACAATGTAATCATTATTTACATTCAATTTGTTCATTAATTCAATGCCTACATATAAGGTGTCCACTTCTCAAAAGGTCACAACAATAAATATGAATACATAGCAATTCAAATTCAACTGCAAAACTAAATGCAGCTGTCAAAAAAGATCAATATTTTATAAGAATTCCATCTCTCGCTCAATTCCCACAAACTTCAACTGTTCAGTTGGTCCATACCTGCAAAAATGGTAAAGAAGAAATGTCATAAGTTGTCTTTAAACTCAGAAAACAGAAATTTCAACAAAATATTGCAGGTGAAATTTAAAATACTACTACGAGTGCCCCTGTCAAGACAAATCACATTACATTTGATACTGTAATGGTTTAAAACTGGAGGACATTCATTCTATGATTAATGTCTAATTTACATCTACATCTACATTTATACTCCGCAAGTCACCCAACGGTGTGTGGCGGAGGGCACTTTACATGCCACTGTCATTACCTCCCTTTCCTGTTCCAGTCGCGTATGATTTGCGGGAAGAACGACTGCCGGAAAGCCTCCGTGCGCGCTCGAATCTCTCTAATTTTACATTCATGATCTCCTCAGGAGGTATAAGTAGGGGGAAGCAATATAGTCGATACCTCATCCAGAAACGCACCCTCTCAAAACCTGGACAGCAAGCTACACTGCGATGCAGAGCACCTCTCTTGCAGAGTCTGCCACTTGAGTTTGCTAAACATCTCCATAACACTATCACACTTACCAAATAACGCTGTGACGAAACGCGCCGCTCTTCTTTGGATCTCCTCTATCTCCTCCGTCAACCTGAGCTGGTACGGATCCCACACTGATGAGCAATACTCAAGTATAGGTCGAACGAGTGTTTTTTAAGCCACCTCCTTTGTTGATGGACTACATTTTCTAAGGACTCTCCCAATAAATCTCAACCTGGTACCCGCCTTACCAACAATTAATTTTATATGATCATTCCACTTCAAATCGTTCCTCACGCACACTCCCAGATATTTTATAGAAGTAACTGCTACCAGTGTTTGTTCCGCTATCATATCATCATCAGTGTTCTGCCTAAATGCAGGTCTTCACATGGTAGTTCTCCAGGCTGTCCGGTCTTCTGCCATCCTCTTCAGGTCTGCATACTTTCCTCTTCCCTTTATGTCGTCTATCACCTTGTATCTCCTTCTTCCTCTCAGTCTTCTCCCACAAACCAATCCTTCCAAAGCATCTACTAGCAAGCACTCCCTTCTCAATGAATGTCCCAACCAGTTCTTTTCCTTTCTCTTACAACCTTCAGCACACATCTTCTCTCACCAACCCTTTCCAGTACTCTTTCATTACTCACTCTTTCCATCCAGCTTATTCTCTCCATTCTCCTCCACATCCACATCTCAAATGCTTCTAACCTTTTTTCATCCTCTCATCTCAGTGTCCATGTTTCTGCCCCATATAGTGCCACACTCCAGACAAAACATTTGCCAAGCCTTTCCCTTAGTCCTTTATCTAATTTACCACATAATCTAATTTGCCATATAATCATACAATAAAGGATCCTTCTTTCTATGTATATGCGATACATTACATTTGTCTATGTTAAGGGTCAGTTGCCACTCCCTGCACCAAGTGCCTATCCACTGCACATCTTCCTGCATTTCGCTGCAATTTTCTAATGCTGCAACTTCTATGTATACTACAGCATCATCCGCGAAAAGCCGCATGGAACTTCTGACACTATCTACTAGGTCATTTATATATATTGTGAAAAGCAATGGTCCCATAACACTCCCCTGTGGCATGCCAGAGGTTACTTTAACGTCTGTAGACGTCTCTCCATTGATAACAACATGCTGTGTTCTGTTTGCTAAAAGCTCTTCAATCCAGCCACACAGCTGGTCTGATATTCCGTAGGCTCTTACTTAGTTTATCAGGCGACAGTGCGGAACTGTATCGAACGCCTTCCGGAAGTCAAGAAAAATAGCATCTACCTGGGAGCCTGTATCTAGTATTTTCTGTGTCTTATGAACAAATAAAGCCTCACACAATCGCAGTTTCCGGAATCCATGTTGATTCTGGGTTTCCAGAAACGACACGATACGCGAGCAAAAAACATGTTCTAAAATTCTACAATAGATCGACGTCAGAGATATAGGTCTATAGTTTTGTGCATCTGCCCGACAACCCTTCTTGAAAATTGGGACTACCTGTGCTCTTTTCCAATCATTTGGAACATTCCGTTCCTCTAGAGACTTGTGGTACATGGCTATTAGAAAGGGGCAAGTTCTTTCACGTACTCTGTGTAGAATCGAATTTGTATCCTGTCAGGTCCGGTGGACTTTCCTCTGTTGAGTGATTTCACTTGCTTTTCTATTCCTTGGACACTTATTTCGATGTCAGCCATTTTTTCGTTTGTGCGAGGATTTAGAGAAGGAACTGCAGTGCGGTCTTCTTCTGGGAAACAGCTTTGGAAAAAGGTATTTAGTATTTCAGCTTTACGCGTGTCATCCTCTGTTTCAATGCCATCATCATCCTGGAGTGTCTGGATATGCTGTTTCGAGCCACTTACTGATTTAACGTTAAGACTTCCTTGGATTTTCTGTCAAGTCGGTACATAGAATTTTACTTTCAAATTCCCTGAACGCTTCACGCATAGCCCTCCTTATGCTAACTTTGACATTGTTTAGCTTCTGTTTGTCTGAGAGGTTTTGGCTGCGTTTAAACTTGCAGTGAAGCTCTCTCTGCTTTCACAGTAGTTTCCTAACTTTGTTGTTGAACCACGGTGGGTTTTTCCTGTCCCTCTCAGTTTTACTCGGCACGTAACTGTCTAAAACGCATTTTACGATTGCCTTGAACTTTTTCCATAAACACTCAACATTGTCAGTGTTGGAACAGAAATTTTCGTTTTGATCTGTTAGGTAATCTGAAATCTGCCTTCGATTACTCTTGCTAAACAGATAAACCTTCCTCCCTTTTTTTATATTCCTATTTACTTCCATATTCAGGGATGCTGCAGTGGCCTTATGATCACTGATTCCCTGTTCTGCGCTTACAGAGTCGAAAAGTTGGGGTCTGTTTGTTATCAGTAGGTCCAAGATGTTACCTCCACGAGTCGGTTCTCTGTTTAATTGCTCAAGGTAATTTTCGGATAGTGCACTCAGTATAATGTCACTCGATGTTCTGTCCCTACCACCCGTCCTAAACATCTGAGTGTCCCAGTCTATATCTGGTAAATTGAAATCTCCACCTAAGACTGTAACATGCTGAGGAAATTTATGTGAAATGTATTCCAGATTTTCTCTCAGTTGTTCTGCCACTAATGCTGCTGAGTCGGGAGGTTAGTAAAAGGGGCCAATTGTTAACCTAGCTCGGTTGTTAAATGTAACCTCCACCCATAATAATTCACAGGAACTATCCACTTCTACTCCACTACAGGATAAACTACTACTAACAGCGACAAACACGCCACCACCGGTCGCATGCAATCTATCCTTCCTAAACACCGTCTGTGCGTTTGTAAAAATTTCGACAGAATTTATCTCTGGCTTCAGCCAGCTTTCCGCACCTATAACGATTTCAGCTTCGGTGCTTTCTATCAGCGCTTGAAGTTCTGCTACTTTACCAATGCAGCTTCAACAGTTTAAAATTATAATACCGACTGCTGCTTGGTCCCCGCATGTCCTGACTTTTCCCCGCACCCTTTGAGGCTGTTGCCCTTTCTGTACTTGCCCGAGGCCATCTAACCTAAAAAACCGCCCAGTCCACGCCACACAACCCCTGCTACCCGTGTAGCCGCCTTCTGTGTGTAGTGGACTCCTGACCTATCCAGCGGAACCTGAAACCCCACCACCCTATGGCACAAGTCGAGGAATCTGCAGCCCACACGGTCGCAGAACCGTCTCATCCTCTGATTCAGACCCTCCACTTGGCTCTGTACCAAAGGTCCACAGTCAGTCCTGTCGACAATGCTGCAGATGGTGAGCTCTGCTTTCATCCCGCTAGCGAGACTGGCAGTCTTCACCAAATCAGATAGCCGCCGGAAGCCAGAGAGGATTTCCTCCGATCCATAGCGACACACATCATTGGTGCCGACATGAGCGACCACCTGCAGATGGGTGCACCCTGTACCCTTCATGGCATCCGGAAGGGCCCTTTCCACATCTGGAATGACTCCCCCCAGTATGCACACGGAGTGCATATTGGTTTTCTTCCCCTCTATTGCTGCCTGTAACCTCTGTTCCAATTCTGTTCTTGTTTCCTTTTTTTCTTAATGTATGTTCTGTTATATTATGCAATTATTTTCAAGTAGGTTATTAACAGCAATTATTTTGGATAGAATTCTAAGTCAATGGCCAAATCCGAATCTCTTTATTTATTACTATTATTTGTGACTTACCAAACGAAAGCGCTGGCACGTCGATAGACACACAAACAAACACAAACATACACACAAAATACAAGCTTTCGCAACAAACTGTTGCCTCATCAGGAAAGAGGGAAGGAGAGGGAAAGACGAAAGGATGTGGGTTTTAAGGAAGAGGGTAAGGAGTCATTCCAATCCCGGGAGCGGAAAGACTTACCTTAGGGGGAAAAAAGGACAGGTATACACTCGCACACACACACATATCCATCCACACATTACAGACACAAGCAGACATATTTAAAGTGGAATGTTTCCCTCTATTAATTTACTATTATTTGTGAAATATTTACTATTTTGTGAAAAAATGCAATGTGGACATGCAAGAATTACTTAGCTCTCGGAATTATTAAATTAATAGTGCCCCTAAAAGCCTTTTATGCACATCGTGTTTTGCTCAAAAACAGTGCATCATGCTCACCTTTAAGTATGGCATAAAATGATGAATAAATAAATAAAAGGATGAGTGCTCAAAACAGTTAATAACTTTGAACAATTCATTTTCCTAACCTGTAATCAAAGAACAGTTCTTCTCCAGGCTGTATGGCACGTTTAGCAAAAATACCAATTCTGTGGTCCCCATTCACCATCATAACTTTTGCATAACAATTAGGGTTTATAGAATGATTAGCAAAGCGTATTTTATTTCCTTTGCGAGTTGCATCAACCACAAAATCTGAAACAAAATTAGTGTACATATATTACTCTTAAGGAATGTGAAATCAATAAACTAGCATATTAGGTTTACGCTAAAATGAATTAAAATAAACACTGACAGGAAATACAATGAACATCATATTCACAATCTAGTCTTACTTATAACTGTAACTTTCATTCTCTTCATTTAAATTTGCTATTCATTATGCACTATGATTCCTGGAGAAGCCAAAATGTCTTTCCATACCCTTGTTCTGTCCTGATCAAGAAGAAAGTTACTTTCTGTAAATGACATGCAGAAACCATGACAGAGTAATTACACACAAATGGCAAAAACCCCTTGTCAGCATATCCTTCAGTGATCAACAAATGTAGAAGCAGGTGATGTCAAAAGACACATACTTATTTGCACAACAGAGCTGTTTATTTTACTACTCAAAACATCTCTTACAATTTCTTAAAAAATCTGCTTATTCATGAGGATAAAAAATTAGTTTCATGAAATATTTATGATTTATACTCAACTAACTAGTCAATATCACAGTTAAGATATTTAAAAAGTATATAAAGCAGTAATCAATTCAAGGTTTGTATGACTTACTAATGTAGAAGACTACTACCTTCACAACTGTAGCTGATCACAATTCAACCCCTGCCCCCCTCCCCAAAAAAGCAATTCACATCTCACATCACTGCCACACATATGATAGAAAACATATCTGAAATACAAATTTCTCCCTAGTATGATGACCTGCTTTGCAGTTATGTTGTGGTACCTGAGAAGATTGTACAGGTGTACTAATTATAACAACTGAAAAATGGAAACAAAAATCAGGCAAATTACTTCAAGCTAATGAAATTGAGAAAATGACATCAACACAACCAAGTTCAGTGACTAAAAAAATATGAGGGGCTGCAAGGGGCACTTTTATCAATACTCAGTCTACCCTTTACAAATCGCAGGTTCTCTGCAACATTTGAAGCTAAGAATGCGTTTTCCAGCAGGAGGCACTGTCTTCTTGTTTTGTTCAACAATGCACAAGCCCTACTATTCATGCCTTTTACATGATGTGAAGTTAGTTGACACAGGTTTTGTGTTGAACAATCGCATGCAGTCAAGTTGCATAAAAAAATATGAACAGTTTGCAGAAGTTGACAGGATACAAGTCTGGAAATTTTCTGAGAAATGGTGGCACAACAGTGAATGATAATTGGTTAATTCACAAAGCGTGTGTGTTATTACACATGAACAAAGTGGAAGAGTCAGTATGTCATTCTTTGCCAGTAGCATTTGTTGGTGGGTTATATTATTACTTGACCAATTACTGGGACAGCTGTAAATTTTTATAGTGTGATAATTTAATTTGGAAAATCAATACAATAATGGCAAACTCCAGTGTGACTAAATTTAACTACTAATATGAGAATGGTGGGGTCTAACCACTGTTAGGAACTGTGTTACTTACAATCTCAATAAACTAAGTAAATGATATGAACTGTTGTCCTTATATATAGCACTGTTTCTCATTTACAGGCACCAATACAGCATCATAAAGATGAGAACATTTCATTTTTCTAACCACCCACGAACACTTGTCCACTTGGCATTCTTTGCTATTTCTGAGTGTTTCTGTGGCTGTTTCGTATGTAGTGGTGCAGCCAACAAGAGAAAATCATCAGCCAGACCTAGCAATACACTTCACTAATCCTCAGTTGCTACCATGTATGACATTCTTTTTCTACATATTTGTAGAAATGCCATTAGAAATTTCTGAGTTATCAACTACTTTGAGCACCAAGCTCTTTGAACCTGAACTTCAAATGTATTCCAATATTTTAAAAATATTATTCATGTGGCACAAATATAAGGCTCAGTATGTTGTAGAGGTGCTACAGTGAACTCTGGTTTCTGAAGGGATCCAATAAATTTACATCTACAGAAGCAACTGGTACGAATACCTGTGAGGAGTGATGCTGGAAAACAATCCTTCTTACTCTCACTCCCTCTGCCCTGCAGTTACCCATGATCTTTGCTATATTACCTTACCAGCACACCACCTCATTGTCAGCCCTGTTGTGTTTCAATGTGTGCTGTTTGTGGTTTACCATTTTCTTTTTTACTTTTTTTTTATGCGCAGCATGACTGACAAAGAGAAAAATCCTAGTGAAAAGTGCATGATGCTTACATCCCATTGTAAGCCAGAAACAAATGGGTTTTAACTGAATAAAATGGAATATATTATCAGGATGAAAAATCACATTTCCATTGTTGTATATGAAGTGCAAATATTAATGAAACTATTTCTACAGCAACTGCTGAAATCCTGTAAACAAAAATGGAGAATTTGACTAATATTATTGTGGAAGTATCAGTGCACTATGAGGTGAGACCATCTGAGATATTTGTCACTTGAACCTTATCTACTGAATCACATATACAATTTTAATGGGGTGAAATTTATGTATTTTTTTAACAGTGCAAATTATTCTACTCTAGAGTACATCACAATGAACCCCTACTCATTGCTGCATGCATTCTTCTCAGCAGTGGACAGTACGCACATCTTGAAGCAAGACATGACAAAACCAGTAAAACTATGACATTTAATGAAGTTGTTATAAGTTACACATTTTCCACTAGATTATCTATGGACAAAACAGAGGATTAAACAATATGTTATATGATACAAAAAATACATCATTTGTGAACAGCAACGCGAGCAGCAAAATTTTAGATGTGCATCTAATACAAAACTAGTTATCTCTGTAATTTCATGAACTGCAGATCTGAGTCACCTTTTGTGTGAGACTTTGATAATTACTCAAAATATTTCTCAAGCCATACCATACAAAGTAATCTTGCAGAAGCACTTTCTTCATATCTTAGAGCTGCCATTTCTTGTCACACTAAGACAAAGGCACTAAAAGAAAAATAACATTTAAAAAATGTCACTGTCCATAAGAGGTGAAACCTTCCGTTGGCAAGGGAGAACTACAAATTAGTCACAGAATTATGAAAATAAATACAGGGCAAAGGAGAGAAAGTGAGACACAATAAGAGAGAATCCTAGTTTTTAATTACTTCCCATTTGTGACTGAATCCCTTCCAACTTAGTATATTAGAAATTTCCTCTACTTATTTTCAACTGTACTTGTATGTTACTGATGATTTATTTCTTACATAAAAAGTACTAGTAATGAAAAATTATCAAAAACTGGAACCAAAGATTATATATAAAATTATAATGAAGATACAATATGAGTGATGAGTATTATATGCTAAATGGTCTGCAAAGAGAAACTCACCATTATTCAAATTAAAGAGGAAGCTACACATATACTTGTCATAAACTTTTCCTCTCCGGTCTGCTTCATCCTGTGATATGATTTCGCCACAATATTCTGAAATAAATTCATTTTTCTGTGCACTGTCTTTAAGAAATATCCCCCATCCAGCAACATCAGATGGTGCCATAAGCAGGTGTTTATCTGAAAATATATCAGATATTTTGACAATCAAAATGATAGCATGTTAATAAAAATGTAAGGTAAATCTCAGGTACTGAAACTTTAACTTTCTCCAATTATATTTGTTTTAACACAGCTCCCTTCAAACTGTTTCAATCAATCTGCATAGGTTTTATTATTGTTGCTTTACATGCACAATATATCACTATATAGTAACTGTGGTCATTATAATGCACTCATTGCTACTTGATTTCAATGATGTAGTAGTTAACCAGACAAATTTCACCATCTTTGTGCACAAGGGTATATGCAAGGTACGATTTGTCATCGTAGATTCTAAAAAATGGTTTCTGATAACATGATCATAGAATTACACATCAACAACAGAGGGTTGGTAGCCCAATCTTATCTGATCACTGAGCAGATGAAATCAAGATAACATTACAAGAAAACACAAAATACTATGCTTCAGGCAGCTGTGGAAATACTTCTATACCTGGCACAAAATCCTGGCAGATAAATTTGTCTTGTGGAAAATTTGAACTTTTGGAGCCTCCAGTTTTTCAGGAAGCAGTTGACCTACAGAAGCTTCTTTGAACTAATGTTATCTCTGTATTGAAACAAAAACCACACTGTTGAATAGCTTCTCTGCAATCTAGTCCGACAGATAAAGCAGTACATCACAATTCATTTTTATCAGTTAACACTTTCACGCATCATCCATGTAATCCCCAAAAATGAAAGTCCCAAAATCAGCTATTTCTTCACTTCACGGTGTACACTTGTAGCCCGTTCACTTTTTCACTGAAGCCATCTGTTCATCAGTCATCCAATATCTCTCATTCCTACTTGTTTATCTCATCTCAGTTTCACCAATAAAATCAACCGTGCAAAGGCACTCACCACATGCAATTAAAACAATCACTAACAGCTCGAAAATAACTGATCAACCATACATGCATAGCAACTTCTTTTATCCTGAGTTATGAACAGAACACTCATATTCGCTATCTCAAGTCTAGTCAGTAGCCATCATGTAAGTAAACTTTCCAAGACATCAGGCCAATTGGTCTGCACAAGATTCACATGTCTGATTCATAAAGTATACTACTGGTTCTCACTATCACAACAACACAGAGAGCCAACAATATTCATCTTATGACTGTATGGTAGATGATGGTTGAGCTACAAGTGGTGAAATTTCTCTGGATACCAGCACAACAAATGAGCATGTAGACTCCCTAATGAGGACGTGACATACAATGAGCAATGCAGTCCATCTGGCAACATCTCTGAACTTAAACGGATGACATGTAATGCATGGAAGTAAAATTGAGAAGAAATAGCATTGCAGAGACGCTGGCAGTACAACAATCTGACCGTGTTTCTTTCCACAAATGGTGCTTTATATATTCAATATGCAGTAGATGACTTCTAATGGCAACAATGAAATATATGCTTCAGTTACATAAACTCCCTTCATGACTTCCATACGACAGGCATCAGAGACTCCCCAACTAATTAGTGGGACACAACATTGTAAGGCACTTCTATTATTCTATATCTTTCTACCCCTTCCCGCAATCAGCTAAAATTGTTTTTGTTGCCATTACTGCAATATTTTATCAACTATTATGATCTCTGTATGTGTTGACAGAACATTTTTAAATAGATGTAGCAAATATGTAATAAGCTGGTGACTGCATGTTATACACGACAAACACTAATACAAAATAATCAAAATAAAACAAATATGGATTAAAATCATGCATTATTAAAATCAAAGTTTCCTGACAAGCCTATAAAGCTGCCAGTTAAGCACAAGAGACTAACTTACCAGTTCAGTCCTCCTGAAGGTATATGGAAGACCAAAGTTTGAATCATCACAAGCAGGACAATTTTATGTTAAAATCAAAATTCCACTTCTATAAAAAATGGTTCAAATGGCTCTGAGCACTATGGGACTCAACTGCTGAGGTCATTAGTCCCCTAGAACTTAGAACTAGTTAAACCTAACTAACCTAAGGACATCACAAACATCCATGCCCGAGGCAGGATTCAAACCTGTGACCGTAGCGGTCTTGCGGTTCCAGACTGCAGCGCCTTTAACCGCATGGCCACTTCGGCCGGCTCCACTTCTATACCAACATTTAATATAACAGAAGGGACTGAGAAAGCCTAACAACTTCATTCTATCTCGTAAACATAAATTTAATAAGTTCTTCAGTTATCTGCAGAAATATTATTTACAAGAGGAGAATATAGTGAAGAACAGTGATTAATCAAGTTCAAAAAAACTTACGTAATCCACGCTGAACACTGACATTTTTACAAGAAATTTTGGAAATATCAAATTGCTCAGCTCCACATGTAACACACAAATCTGGATCACATTCACGAACAGCTAAGTAACATGGGCATTGTTTTGTGTTACACTGTGCCTTACAACGGCAACCGGGGAAGCGGTTCTGGCCTAGAAACATAAACAAGTACAAAATTAGAGAGTACCCTGACAGGAATACGTATATTCTTAATGACAATACTGTAGTGACAATATTATGAGACATGAAATAGTTCAAACCATACAACAACAACACGATTTTCCAGCTGACTTAACCCTACAAAATAGAGATGGCATTATCAGATGTGAAAAAAGTTAAATGTGTCACCAATGAACAAAAAGAAAAAAAAAAATAACAGACAAATGTTGTTTGTATGTTAACTAAGAATAAAAGGGACAGTGGGCGAACGGATACAAGATACAATAAACTAAATATGTGCATTTAATACCCAAACACATTAGTTTAACTTCACGGGAATTATCTCGTCTGTTTGGCCAGAAGGTAATATAAATGTATGCGGATTTCATAGGGGCAGAAAACATGACGTAAGTATTTTATGTGACGTAGTGAATTGGATATCAGTCAAAAATTGACTCAAATATCATGAATACTTCAATAATATAATATGAGTAATTATGAATCTCAATTAATGTAATTAATTATTAATATATCTAAAAACAAAGATGGTTATAATAGAGGGAAACATTCCACTTAGGAAAAATATATCTAAAAACAAAGATGATGTGACTTACCAAATGAAAGTGCTGGCAGGTCGACAGACACACAAACAAACAAAAACATACACACAGAATTCAAGCTTTCGCAACAAACTGTTGCCTCATCAGGAAAGAGGGAAGGAGAGGGAAAGACGAAAGGATGTGGGTTTTAAGGGAGAGGGTAAGGAGTCATTCCAATCCCGGGAGCGGAAAGACTTACCTTAGGGGGAAAAAAGGACGGGTATACACTCGCACACACACACATATCCATCCACACATATACAGACACAAGCAGACATATTTAAAGACTGCTTGTATCTGTATATGTGTGTGTGTGTGTGTGTGTGTGTGTGTGTGTGTGTGTGTGTGTGTGTGTGTGTGTGCGCGCGCGGGTGTATACCCGTCCTTTTTTTCCCCCCTAAGGTAAGTCTTTCCGCTCCCAGGATTGGAATGACTCCTTACCCTCTCCCTTAAAACCCACATCCTTTCGTCTTTCCCTCTCCTTCCCTCTTTCCTGATGAGGCAACAGTTTGTTGCGAAAGCTTGAATTTTGTGTGTATGTTTGTGTTTGTTTGTGTGTCTGTCGACCTGCCAGCACTTTCATTTGGTAAGTCACATCATCTTTGTTTTTAGATATATTTTTCCTACGTGGAATGTTTCCCTCTATTACAATTAATTATTAATATATACAATCTCCAGCTAGTCTTATAAGAAATTTTGTTTTGGTGGTTAAAATTAACTTCACAAATGGAAATTCATCAGATTTGTTAAAAATTCTGATGTTACAGAGTCTGCTTGTAAATGAAATACTTCGTACATTGTCAGAATAAGTCTTTAACTGCACTTTAAGTAATAAAAAACATCATCATCATCAGTTATCCGCTATATTAGCAGGTCCTTTGCCTCTCCATTTTCTGCGATCCATTGCTTCCTTCTTAAGGCTGCTGTATGTTGTACCGTCCATCATGTCATCCAGTATCTGGTATCTCTTCCTTCCTCGCTTCCTTTTCCCTTCTACATAACCTTCTAAAACTGTTTTTATCAGTCCGTCATTCTTTCTTAATATATGCCCAATCCAATTTCTTTTTCTTCTCTTTATTACATCTAGTAACTGTCTTTTCTCTCCCACTCTTCTCAGTACCTCTTCATTTCTTACTCTGTCCATCCAACTTATTCTTTCCATCTTCCGCCATGTCCAGATCTCAAAAGCCTCCAGCCTTTCTCTGTCTTTTTTCCTCATAGTCCATGTTTCAGCGCCATATAGAAGAACACTCCATACAAGACATTTTATGAGTCTCTTTCTGAGTTCTCTGTCCAGACCGCTGCAGAAGAGTCTCCTTTTCTTATAAAACGCCAATTTTGCCATTGCTATCGTTGTTTTAATTTCTGTGGTTCACTTCCAGTCGGTGTCTATCCTGCTTCCAAGATACTTAAAATTTTGCACCTGTTCTAGTGTTTCTCCATTCAGCACAATTTTTATTTCCTTATTTCCTCCTATTGCCAATACAATATAACACTAAATGTGGAAGAGAAGTCAGTGGAAACAAAAAGATACATATAGCGTGAACCAATCTTTGATAACTTAAATATTTAACAACAATGGAAATTCCACGGCCACAGCAAGTGCATTTGGCAGTGTGTGTGGTTGTGTACATGAATGTACTTCTACTAGAGAAAGAGCAAGAGCAAGAGCTCAAAAGCTACTATTTAACAGTTTTCTGTTACCTGTTTCTATGCATCGCACTTAAATCAGTTATATGTGAGTGGTTGTTTTAATGTATGACTATTTAATGAATCATTCAAGCTAGTGAAGCAGTGTTTCCAGCAAATGATATGTAAAAGACCAAATAATTTGCTGTAAATGGAAGGGAAAGAGGGTGGGTCAAAACTCAGGGGCTCTATTTCGGCAGGTGTAGGCGTGAGCCTGACCAGGACTCGAGGCTGCGGGCAAAGGGAGAGGCACGGCAATGTTAGGCATGCTGCTTCACGTGAGAGCCCACTCCTGGAACAGCATCGAGACCAACCTGCTTCTCAGTTGATCATGGCTGCAATGCCCCAACAGGGCGTGGATGAATGATTTGCATGATGGATACACTGGTGCCTAATGAGATCCATAACAAACAACTGCTGACATTTCTGGCTCATGAAGACACCTGGCAGCCACCCCTGCCATCAGCTGAAGGACCGGGCATGAACAACAACATCTCCAGGAGAAAAACGTGTTGGGCCAAGGTGGTTTGCGGCATGTGACTTAGGGTGCAACAAATCTAGGAGACCCCGTGGCTGGTGCTCGTGCAAATGTTCTGCTGGACTGCACCCCCTGACTGGCATTGCCCAGTACGTAGCCAGAAAACTCGACACTGCATAGTCACGGGGAAAGGCAGACAAAGACTTCTTGATTTGGTTCTTGAATGTCTGCATGAAGTGCCCCATCTCCGATTTAGAAGCTGAGTGAAACAGGGCAGTAGCCAGATGCTGGATAGCACTGCGAATACAAAATTCTTCAAATTACCTCGACACACACTGCCTACCGCTATCAGACATGAGAGTCCTAAAGGATTCCTCAACGGCAAAAATAGCCGACAATGTGTGAATAGCGGCAGTCTACGATGTGGATGACAGCTTGGCTATCTACAGGAAACTGGACAATGCCTGCCCACCACCAACAACAACAAGCTGGACAAAACTGGAGCAGTAAAACAAACATGTACCCTTCCCAAAGGATGCTCCAGGATCGGTCAAGAGAACTGGAACAGTAGTGTATCAGGTTTTGTCCATGGGCCCCACAAGCTCACACTGGATGTTTGATGCCGCAACTGATTGTCGGCCAGTAGACGTGATGTAGAAGCAATGCCTCCATAGTAGTCATACCCAGTGTGACAACGCACATTGCAACTGAAGTATGTGAAGATGCAATTTTGAAGGGACAATCACTTGACAGCAATGCTCCTCCACGGCAAGCATGAGGATCTTATGGAAAATATTGAGTCAAGCATATCAACCCAACTGGACAGCTGAAATAAATTTCTGGAAACGTGGGTCTTGTGTTGTAACAGAAAACCTGACAGGGTTTGCAGCAAGGTATAATCAACAAAAAGCCTCCTGCCGATCGAACTCTGGATTGGACCTCACCGGTAGCCACAACAGTGCATCAGCAGTGGGCAGTGGAATTGTAAAAAATCCTTGGGTAGTCCTGTCCAGCAGCTTGAAATGAGGGGCAGATAAGGAAATGAGCGGCTGACCCCCATATGGGAAAATGTGAAACTTTTTAACTCTGAAAATAATAGCTAGAGCCTTTTCCACTTGTGAATAATTACACTGTACAATGGAAAGTATCTCCAATGCGCAAGCGATGGGTTGTTCACTGCCATCCAGGTTCCGATGGAACTGGATGACACCAATGCCAGTTATGAAGCTGCCAGATGTGCGTGGACTGGGGAATGAAATGAGCATTACACAAAATCTTGCCCAAAAAGACTGGAGCTCCTTCAGGTTCTTGGGTGCTAGTAAGCTGACAATGGTTTTGATGTGGCTGTCATCGGAGACAAGACCATTTTTACTAAGCACATAACCCAAAAAACTGCACTTTTCCAGCTTGCTAGGTCATTCTCCAGGAGGCATTGGAAAACTGACTGAAGGTTTTGTAAATGCTCCTCTCGAGTAGACTCCATTACCCAGATGTCGTCAAGCCAAGTTCCACAACAGGGAATGTCCTGAATCAACTGCTCCAAATACCATGGATAAATTCGGGCACAAACGAGTTTCCAAAAAGCAAGCGATTAAACTGATAAAGCCCAAAAGTGGCGTTGAGGACCAAGGAAGTCCAAGAAACTGTGTCCAAGAGCAACTGTAGGCAAGCATCATGCAAGTTGATGCGTGGAAAATCTGGCCCTACGACAACTTCACAAACCAATCCACACGGCACGGAATTGGATATGAATCTCAGCCACACTGCATGTTACGTGTTAGTTTAAAATCTCTGCAAAGGTACATGATGGTGTCGGGCTTCTGAATTACCATCAAAGGGGTGGCCAAGTGGCTCAACAAAGTAGGAGGACCGATACCCTGATCCTGCAAATGATGCAACTCGGCCTGTACCTTGTTGTGAGCGGCGGAGGAAATGGGGAGTGCATGACAAAATTTAGGTACTGCAATGGCTTAATTGCCTCAGAATTTTCTTCCTGGTCCAAGGTATTCTCAAGCAGCAGGCTGTATGACCACAGTAAGCGAGTACAGTTCATGACAAGGAACAGATTGAGGCACTAAATGTACTTTGTTAGTGATCTGGAAGGCAAACACAAAAAAAAGGGTCTAGACAAAAAATATTTTGCACTTACAGTGAAATCATTACCGACAATGTAAGTGCTTTTCCAGATTATTATATTATAACATGCGAGGATGGAGTATTGCCCCTTGTCAGCAATTCAGAAATGCCGTGTCTGTGGTGCCCAAAATTAAGACTAGGCAAAGAGAAACAAAAAATCAGGAGTGTCACATGTATGACAATATCCTTTGATGCCACTTTACTATCTGCACAGGTGTGACAATCCTGCTACACTACACTGTCAGCACGGGTGCTTCATGGGCTGATGGTGGTTCGATAATAACCAAGGAAGAGAACCCCATGACAGGAAACAAAACTCGCTTTGCTGGTCGACCTAGAGGAAGCAGAGAGCCTGAAAACACATACAAAAGTAAATCAGATTAAACTTGGCACATGGCTGGCACAACCAGCCAACAGCTCAGCACTCGGAAACAACACTGGCATGAAGTGCAATGTGAGGTCTGCAGTGGTTCAACTCAGGGTAGGCACTGGTCCACTTGGCTTACAGTCACCCACAGGTTAACACTTCTGTCAGCAGGTCTGCCTTTACTACACATTGCATATGCTCTCCATGTACAGTTATCATATTATTCGGCTGCCCTTCCCATGCCAGTTCAGCTGCCTCGATCGTGATGTCCGCTGGTGAGGATATTAAACTCTCATACACTGAACCATGGACCTTGCCGTTGGTGGGGAGGCTTGCGTGCCTCAGCAATACAGATAGCCGTACCGTAGGTACAACCACAACGGAGGGGTATCTGTTGAGAGGCCAGACAAACGTGTGGTTCCGGAAGAGGGGCAGCAGCATTTTCAGTAGTTGCAAGGGCAACAGTCTGGATGACTGACTGATCTGGCCTTGTAACAATAACCAAAACGGCCTTGCTGTGCTGGTACTGCGAACGGCTGAAAGAAAGGGGAAACTACGGCCGTAATTTTTCCCGAGGGCATGCAGCTTTACTGTATGATTAAATGATGATGGTGTCCTCTTGGGTAAAATATTCCGGATCTCCAGGCGGGGACTACTTAAGAGGATGTCGTTATCAGGAGAAAGAAAACTGGCGTTCTACCGATCGGAGCGTGGAATGTCAGATCCCTTAATCGGGCAGGTAGGTTAGAAAATTTGAAAAGGGAAATGGATAGGTTAAAGTTAGATATAGTGGGAATTAGTGAAGTTCGGTGGCAGGAGGAACAAGACTTTTGGTCAGGTGATTACAGGGTTATAAATACAAAATCAAATAGGGGTAATGCAGGAGTAGGTTTAATAATGAATAGGAAAATAGGAATGTGGGTAAGCTACTACAAACAGCATAGTGAACGCATTGTGGCCAAGATAGATACGAAGCCCACACCTACTACAGTAGTACAAGTTTATATGCCAACTAGCTCTGCAGATGACGAAGAAATTGAAGAAATGTATGATGAAATAAAAGAAATTATTCAGATAGTGAAGGGAGACGAAAATTTAATAGTCATGGGTGACTGGAATTAGAGTGTAGGAAAAGGGAGAGAAGGAAACGTAGTAGGTGAATATGGATTGGGGCTAAGAAATGAAAGAGGAAGCCGCCTGGTAGAATTTTGCACAGAGCATAACTTAATCATAGCTAACACTTGGTTTAAGAATCATGATAGAAGGTTGTATACATGGAAGAACCCTGGAGATACTAAAAGGTATCAGATAGATTATATAATGGTAAGACATAGATTTAGGAACCAGGTTTTAAATTGTAAGACATTTCCAGGGACAGATGTGGACTCTGACCACAATCTATTGGTTATGAACTGTAGATTAAAACTGAAGAAACTGCAAAAAGGTGGGAATTTAAGGAGATGGGACCTGGATAAACTGAAAGAACCAGAGGTTGTACAGAGTTTCAGGGAGAGCATAAGGGAACAATTGACAGGAATGGGGGAAAGAAATACAGTAGAAGAAGAATGGGTAGCTTTGAGGGATGAAGTAGTGAAGGCGGCAGAGGATCAAGTAGGTAAAAAGATGAGGGCTAGTAGAAATCCTTGGGTACAGAAGAGATATTGAATTTAATTGATGAAAGGAGAAAATATAAAAATGCAGTAAATGAAGCAGGCAAAAAGGAATACAAACGTCTCAAAAATGAGATCGACAGGAAGTGCAAAATGGCTAAGCAGGGATGGCTCGAGGACAAATGTAAGGATGTAGAGGCTTATCTCACTAGGGGTAACATAGATACTGCCTACAGGAAAATTAAAGAGACCTTTGGAGATAAGAGAACCACTTGTACGAACATCAAGAGCTCAGATGGAAACCCAGTTCTAAGCAAAGAAGGGAAAGCAGAAAGGTGGAAGGAGTATATAGAGGGTCTATACAAGGGCGATGTACTTGAGGACAATATTATGGAAATGGAAGAGGATGTAGATGAAGATGAAATGGGAGATACGATACTGCGTGAAGAGTTTGACAGAGCACTGAAAGACCTGAGTCGAAACAAGGCCCCCGGAGTAGACAACATTCCATCGGAACTACTGACGGCCTTGGGAGAGTCAGTCTTGACAAAACTCTACCATCTGGTGAGCAAGATGTATGAAACAGGCGAAATACCCTCAAACTTCAAGAAGAAAATAATAATTCCAATACCAAAGAAAGCAGGTGTTGACAGATGTGAAAATTACCGAACTATCAGTTTAATAAGCCACAGCTGCAAATACTAACATGAATTCTTTACAGACGAATGGAAGAACTAGTAGAAGCCGACCTCGGGGAAGATCAGTTTGGATTCCGTAGAAATACTGGAACACGTGAGGCAATACTGACCTTACGACTTATCTTAGAAGAAAGATTAAGGAAAGGCAAACCTACGTTTCTAGCATTTGTAGACTTAGAGAAAGCTTTTGACAATGTTGACCGGAATACTCTCTTTCAAATTCTTAAGGTGGCAGGGGTAAAATACAGGGAGCGAAAGGCTATTTACAATTTGTACACAAACCAGATGGCAGTTATAAGAGTCGGGGGACATGAGAGGGAAGCAGTGGTTGGGAAGGGAGTAAGACAGGGTTGTAGCCTCTACCCGATGTTATTCAATCTGTATATTGAGCAAGCAGTAAAGGAAACAAAAGAAAAATTCGGAGTAGGTATTAAAATCCATGGAGAAGAAATAAAAACTTTGAGGTTCGCCGATGACATTGTAATTCTGTCAGAGACAGCAAAGGACTTGGAAGAGCAGTTGAACGGAATGGATGGTGTCTTGACAGGAGGATATAAGATGAACATCAACAAAAGCAAAACGAGGATAATGGAATGTGGTCGAATTAAGTCGAGTGATGTTGAGGGTATTAGATTTGGAAATGAGACACTTAAAGTAGTAAAGGAGTTTTGCTATTTGGGGAGCAAAATAACTGATGATGGTCGAAGTAGAGAGGATATAAAATGTAGACTGGCAATGGCAAGGAAAGCGTTTCTGAAGAAGAGAAATTTGTTAACATCGAGTATAGAATTAAGTGTCAGGAAGTCATTTCTGAAAGTATTTGTATGGAGTGTAGCCATGTATGGAAGTGAAACATGGACGGTAAATAGTTTGGACAAGAAGAGAATAGAAGCTTTCAAAATGTGGTGCTACAGAAGAATGCTGAAGATCAGATGGGTAGATCACATAACTAATGAGGAGGTACTGAATAGGATTGGGGAGAAGAGGAGTTTGTGGCACAACTTGACCAGAAGAAGGGATCGGTTGGTAGGACATGTTCTGAGGCATCACGGGATCACCAATTTAGTATTGGAGGGCAGCGTGGAGGGTAAAAATCGTAGGGGGAGGCCAAGAGATGAATACACTAAGCAGATTCAGAAGGATGTGGGTTGCAGTAGGTACTGGGAGATGAAGAAGCTTGCACAGGATAGAGTAGCATGGAGAGCTGCATCAAACCAGTCTCAGGACTGAAGACCACAACAACAACAACAACACTGCTAAACAACAAAACATAAGCTATCAGAGGCAACAGGCATTTTTTCTAAAAGATTGTTCATTAGTATTCCTGTGAATCAATTCGAGCAGCTTCTTTCTGTAACTCATGGATGACAATCTCAGTTCACCAAGGATGGTATAAAGTATAAACTAGAATCTTACTGTAAGTCTTGGTTCTAACTTTGTTAACAAGACTGGGCTAAAATTCTATTCTCTGTGTGTTTTGGTGACATGGTAGTTCACTGAATGATATTTTTCATTTCAATAAAAAGTGAGGTTCTTGCCAAGGCATGAAGGCCCAAGGGATGTCTACCAGCTGCCGTGACATCCTCTGCCTTGCAGCATCATGCAGGTGCAGTATGGGTATGCATGAGATCAGCACGCTTCTCTCACAGCCATGTTTCAGACTATCCAGACTGCAGAGCTGCTACTATTCAGTCAAGTAGTTCCTCAATTGGCATCATGAGGCTGAGTGCAACCTGTACAATTCTCCCACCCTTTTCAGTAAAAGCCAAACTCAAAATAACAACTCTTACACCTGTGCCAAACACTTTGAACAGATACTGTGCTTGCTAGTTTGGAAACAAAAAAATGTGCCTTTCACAAATGCCAGTATACTGAAATGGATAAATTAGAACAGATTAAGGATTTGGGGAAATGGGTAAATACCTCAGTGGCACCTTGTCATTGTTTCCAGTTTGAATTCAAATTACTCTCAATTGACAAATACAGAACAAATTAATATAAACAAAGTAAACTTACAGTCAGAGCTACATTGGCAAAACTTTTCACAGAAGTTCTGGGCACCAATACAGGGACACAACTGGTCACACGGTTGATTGGGATGATCACAGGGTGTAAAGTTATAAACATGGTTTGAGCTGGAATCTTTCTTCAGCTGAATCTTCCGGCAATGCATTGACCACAATCTATGCTTCTTCTTCTTCTTGCGTGGTGGCGTGAAATCTTTAAGCGATTCTTCTGTAATTATATCAGCTGATTCCTTCTGAGCAAATTCATATACCTACAACAAGACAAGTCAACACCACAACACACAAATTTCTGTTTTAGTAAAATTCTGCCCATAATTTTTCTCAAAGTAAAGCTTTCACAAAGAATTATATTAATAAAGAGAGAGAAGCAAGGTTGAGTAAGAGCAATGCTATGAAGTTACTGAAGCTGATAGAAGACAATGGATACTTTATAATTTCCCACAGAGGCAACTGCCACTGCATATTTCTTCACAGCCACAAATATGCTTGAAATCAGTTTCAAATTTACAAGAAACCTTCTCCTCTTTGCCAGTAAACACTATTTCTCTAACAATATTATTATATTCTTATCTTTCCAATTAACATTAACTTCATGAACACTGGTGAGTATTTTTTTGCACTCTGTTAAAAAATATTTTAACAAAATAAACTCCATACTGAGAGGATGCATAAAATGACTTAAATTACCACAGAGCAATGTGCCAGCAGAACAAGTTAATATCATACTGTACATGGTTTCTGGCTTTGTATTATCCACCAAACTCAAAACAGGTAGTCTTAAAATTACATAAAGTACCACCTCTTAGTCCTGGATTATAGTGGAGCGGCACAACAGAGCAGTAAGTTTCCTTTAATTTACGTCTATGGTCACAAACTTTTTGTAACAGATTACCGGTTTCGGTCTTTAATGACCATCATCAGATCTGCAGCAAAAATGGGAAAAACATAAATACACTCGCAAACTGTCTACAGCTTAAGAACAATACACAGACCATAATGAAAAGTAGTACTGACAAAATTTACATTTGTGCGCTTTAAATATGAAGAGGCATCCTGTTTCATAAAAACAAAGTCCTAATGTACTGGTGGCATTGTCAATTGTTAAATGCGGAATCAGCACCAGCATCGTAAATACATATAAATAATATCACATGCACGAGTCATGTTGTCAGTAGTACTACTGTTTAAAACAAGCTGCCGTACAGTAGCCACAAGATGTTGGTGTTGTAAGTTCATCAGATGTTGCTAATGTCAGCATATACTAGTTTTCAATAATTAATAGAAACAGCGATAATAAGGGCGGATACAATAGCTGAAGTCTGTAATAAGCTTATAACGTATAAAAGGCATTACAGTAATAAAAAGCAATAAAAAGAAGAACACGACAAAAGAAAGATTGTTAAAAAGAGGAATAGTTAAGAAACAGTGGTTGACATGTGCTCTAGTGCCAATATTCTAGTTAATGATATGAATATTAAACACCGTTGATAGTGCACCGGGTAATATTAAACAACCATAAAACAAATCGCTAAAGGAGCCAAAAATGAAAGAAAACTTAGTGCTGCACATAATCAGCGCCCTCTGTTAGCGCTAACGTGAGAATTCCACATAGGCGGAAAGTGGTTGGAGGAACGTGACCGGCAGAGGGCCCCTCGTACCCTGCGGCACTCCATTGGAAGAAAAGAATGATAAAATTCCATAACAGTGGATGATCCACATTACCTGATTAATGCAGTCTATGAAATGAATTGAGAAGGAACAAGAACATACTAGAGTCAGGCGTAAAATGTATGAAAATGAAGTAAATATGTGAGGCACTCAATACTTGGTGAAATTATCAACACACTATATATAACAGAGGCGTGCAGTGATTAGAGTAAAACATTGTCAAATAAAGCAAAGTAGGCATTGGGCACAAAGTCATTTTGCCAGTTAAGTAGTTTAGTTGGTTCTTTATTTTTTGCTTTATAAATTTAAAGCTCCTCTAACAAATTAAGAGCACGGCCTTTTTCCACTCTGTGAAGAATAAGCGTACAATTCTCAATGCTCCCTATGGAATGACCAGTATCAGATAAATTCTGTCCCAAAGCCGTTTTGTTTCATGGCTGTGAGTGTTCTTTAAACCTTAATTTAAAAGAGCAGCCTGTTTGACCGATATAATATTTGTCACAGCTAATGCAGTCAATCTTGTATACTCCAGAGCTATCAAATTTATCATAGTTCCCTTTCAGTTTATATTTTATTCGCAGTTTTAGGGTGTTATTAACCTGAAAGCCACATCTGACATCAGACTCTTTAAAATATTTTTCTATTTGCAGGGACATTTTGCTGTTAAATTTCATAGTAATGGTTTTCATTCTATCTTTTTGTCAGTACTACTTTTCATTATGGTCTATCTATTGTTCTTAAGCTGTAGACAGTTTGCGAGTGTATTTATGTTTTTCCCATTTTTGCTGCAGATCTGATGATGGTCATTAAAGACCGAAACCGGTAATCTGTTAACAAAAAGTTTGTGACATAGACGTAAATTAAAGGAAACTTATTACATATACGGGCCACTGTTTTTTCACGACAATGTCGCAGCTTGTGAAACAACAGAGCAGGTTGGAGCTGCACGTCAGGCAATTACCGCAGCACAGCTTTGAGCCCAGGTATAGTGGGGCCAGGCAGTGGTGCGGCAGCAGGCAGGCCTGTGATGAACTGCTTATCATTTCCTGAATCATCACAGTTATCGTGATATTTCAAAATTAAGCAAGCTACTGCAAGAAACTCAAATAGTTTGGAATGAAAAACAGACGTTGCTATACATTTGTGTTTGGTGCGTGTCTGGTGCAAGTTAAGTCATCTGTTGCCACATACCAAATATAGTTAATATATTGCACTATTTTTAAACTTGGGATGGACTGTATAGCTCACTCTATTCTCAATATTGATAACATACTTGTGTCTCGTAAACAGTCTAAGGTATCATAATGAGATTTTGGCAAATGATAGCATGCAAAGAGGAGAGTAGATTGCCATTCATAACACCCTAGTATCTCATAAACAGTCTGAGATATCGAAACAAGATTTTGGTACGCAATAACCTGCAAAGAGGAGCGTAGGTTGCATATTGTTACTATGCGTAACTTCCTTATCTAGTGTGACATAAAAGCAACTATAGATTTTTTTTTTTTTTTTTTTTTGCAATGGAATAATGTAATTTTTTAAGGGTCATCAACAACTCATGAAACAAGAATTGTTACAGGTTTGTAGAAACCAGACGGAGTTTTCGAGACATGGCTCTGACATTCACAACAGGATTCATAACCACTGTAGTAAGACTTGTGCACTCACCTACCAATGTGTGCATGGCTGCCTCCAGCCATGAGACATGAGTGCCTTCTGAAGATGATTTTCTAAATACTGTAAATGATTTATACATCACAACTTCCCAAATACAGTCAGTAATCTTGACAGAAATCATATTCATCTAAAATACTCAGAAAATTCTGGTAAAATGTTTATAACTCTAAAACATTTTCTTTCAATAATTCTACAAGTAGTTGCAGATCCTCACATGAAATTCATTATAACCCATGTTGGGTGACACGGGATGGAAAGAGAAGATGGCAATTTCATTCTTCTAGTGTATTTCGCTTAATGAAAGAAGGGGAGGTTAATATACTGTCAGACTCTCCACTATTAAAGACGTCAGGTGTGTTGCCTTTTGCGTTCTTTGGAGATGAGGCATATTCACTGTTGAGGCATTTTAGCGGCTCTTACAGTCAATGAGTTGTAAAACCAGGGAAAGAATATTTGGACAAATGCTTTTCCAGACCACGACAAATAACTGAATGTGCTTTAGGAATAATGAGAGCAAAGTGAAGCACATTTTGGATGCCAAGAGAAACTTCAGCAGACTTTGCTGAAGTTATTGTGAAATGTACATGTTCTCCACAACATTGTCGCTGACCTAGGATACCTAAGTTTCAACGAGCAACATGTAGTAGATATTGAGCGTTCTATACAACGGACATACCAGGCAGGATGAAACTTAAACAGAGCTTCAAATAAGACTGTTTCAAAAACTGTTTTAATTTTTTGTATAATAAAACATGATTTTCACACATTTGTTTGCTGTGCTATTTCAACTTTATTATAGCCTATCATTTTAAGGCAAGGAAAGAAATAAAAGATTATAGAAATGTATTCTGTACCTGAAGTTTGTAATTCTGCTGCCACCTACTCAGATAACTTGTCCAAAATGAATAAGTTGTGATGATGCTTGTTTCAGTGGTTCCATAACGGACACAGTGTGAAAACAACTGCTATCAAGGCTTATGCTGATGCTATTTTCTCAACAGGACAAGAAAGTAAACACAAGTGCCAAAACAGTACTGACTCTGCTACCCACAGCAACATCCAAATGCTGCTGGCATGGCCCGAATGCAGCTGGAAACACTCGTACGCTCTGGTCACCGCACTCAGAAGCAAACATGTTTGACTCACTCAGTGCAGTTCTGTGCTGCTCTGCTTTGCACTGCCCTGCACGCGGCGTCACTATAAACATGCGCACTCAGCAGCACTGGTTTGTTTTGTCGGCACTGTTCTGCTCACCACGCACTGCTCTGACTGTGCCACTCCACTGTAACCGCAGCCTTAGAATGACATAACATGGTCTACGACATTTGCTACAAGAATCTTGGCGTTCTTTTTTGAAATTACCATAAATTAGATATTTCTCATTTACTTTCAGCTTAACACAGCAAGCACAACATGTATCTCAGCACCTACTGGCAGATAGTATCTCCAGTAGCACTGATCTACAACATACAAAACACATTTGTAAATATCCATCACCCCATTGGAAAAGCATAACTTAAGTTCAAAATGTTAAGCAAAAAATAGGGGAAAAAATTAAACTTTGTACGTCAAAATAAAAACCTTCCTATTGTATCATATAAAGATTCAAGCAGTTTGTGTCACTGTCAATAGCCACACACTATGTCAGGGAACAATATTAATCACCATCTCATATCTTGGGGCTATTCCACAGGAGTAAAAACTAACCTCAAGTTTTGAGTCATACAGATAATACACTATAACCCATTTTTATATTCCCACAATTAAAGTTTTCCTGTCATTTATAACATTTTCATTTATCGCTCACAACCGTAATTTGCACTCATTTTGTGTGGGCATATTTAAAATTTTCCCATGATTTATGCTTAATGAAACAATGTTTGTGGTGAGAAAACGACATAATGTTGTTGGCCTCCAAGTATTATTTACAAGCATTACACACAAGGTTAAGCAGTTAAGTTTCTTGACACCAGGGTGCCCTACTTAGCAGGTCTGAAACAGTAAAAGACAGAGCAATTCACGCTTTGTCTCCTGTTGCTGCCAAGCTCTACTCAGCATGGTTGCTGATAGGAGTAATTAGGTTCATTTGAATAAGTTATCATGGCTGATTACAACCGATTTCAAACTGTCACTACTGTGAATTTGAAATTTCAAAATGGTCATGACCTTTGTGTTACCTGAACGCATATTTCGCTGTTTGGCTACTTGTAGCACTAGTTGATACCTTAGCTCCCTTGACATTGCTCAAATGTTTCTTGCTTGGATAATAATGCAATATTACACCTGTTACAAATTTTTCACGCTTAGCATGGCATATCTAGAGAATTTTTTCTCACTGCAAAGGGCCAATATTTACGTAAGTAGTTTTTGGGATATTTCAAAAACATAGTGAGTAATGATAAAAATATCCACGGGTGTACTGCCGGTCTACAGTGTCCAATGGGCACAATATTTCGGCGATCATACATGTCGCCATCATCAGGTGAACTGACGATGGCGACATGTATGATCACCGAAATATTGTGCCCGTTGGACACTGTAGACCGGCAGTACACCCGTGGATATTTTGATTATCAAATATGCCGGGAGAAACTCAAGAATCACATAGTGAGTAATCGTTTGCAATTGTGTGGTTTTCTGCGTAATGGAGGAGGCACAGTATAGTTTATAATCTTACAAAAGATGACTATGGTGCAAGAGGGGCAGAACACCACACAAAATAACTATGTAAATATTTGCACTTGAAAGTGAGAATAAATTCTCGACACGTGTCATGCTAAGCACGGAAAAATATGAAACTGGTGCAATGTTTCATTCTTTAAAATGCAAGGATGCTATACATAACTTTTACTGCTTAAAAAGTTATTTCCCACACTTTACAACACTTTTTTGAAGTCCCTTGAAAAGTGTAAATGTGGAGTTCCACTGTAAGTATTGAGTGTACAGTTCAATATCGTTATCTGGAAGTATGTTGCTTAGGTATATCAGAGTCAATTAAATGCTTGTCATTGCATAATATATGATCTCATCTGATCCCCTAGTTATCCGTATGAGTAAATACAAAAGTTAATTGAATTAAACTCACTGAAATTACATGTATGAAAAGACTAGGATGAAATCAAAGAATATGTTGTAGGTACTGAAAATTTGTGCCAGACCAGGACTCTAATCCTTTTTTTAACTAATTTACGTGGGACACTGGAGTATCTGACCACACATCAAAATTCTTATTGTTGGTGATATTTCCAAACTCTACAGAGATGGGTTCAGGGCATGTGGTAACAGGAAGACTGAGTGAATGGTTTTGGTGCAGGACTGTGGCTTACCCTGTCAATGGACAGGAAATCAGTAAAGAACTTAATTAAGTTGGTATATATAAAAGGTGCGGTAGTGAAACAGGCGATTTGGCAACCATGGAAATAGTATGTTACATTAGGAATCAGAAAATGGGAGTGGTGCCATCTGGACAACTTTAACCTTTGCCACTGATCACAATAACGATATTCAGCTGTGAAGGCATTTCACAAAAACAACAGTCACATGGCTGCACTGTATTTGGGCCATTCCGTGCCAAGTCAAGTGGTCTAATATCGAGAAATGTTCCCACATGACCATCATGGATTTCGATGAAATTTTGTATGAACATTCACACATGTTCTCAATGAACACTGGTAAAGCTTCAGTTTCAGAAATTCAATACTTGCAGAGATATAGTCACTTGTTTGAAACCATAGCACAGCTTCCAATAGTGCATCCTTGAATTTTCAGCAACTTTGAGATGAGATATCTCTGTAAGTATTTGCATGAAAGAAACAAAACTTGGCCACCTTATACAACTTTTAGAACTCTTTAAAGTAAAATATTAAGAAAAGGATTTCTGAGCAATTTTCATATAGATAATTTGAAGCAAAGTTGGGCGAAAAAATAGCTGTTTAAAAAAAAATGTGAACTTTAGTTTTTTATATCTCCAAAAGTAATTGTGGGATGTACATGAAACTTTGCACACCATAACTCACCAACACAAGGTCTTAGAATATAAAATTCCATTCTCCTATTGCTTTCCATTATTTCACAAATCTAGGATGAAGTTGACGATTCTTCAAAAAGTGCTAAAAATGGGTATTTTTAGTCAAATTTTTCAAAAAAGTGTTTTCTCCAAACTCTTCTAAACTATGGTCATTAGAAAGAGCATATTCTAAACTATCTAGAAAAGTGGATTTGGTTTTGCAATGCAAGCATATAAGGCCCTAAAAAGTAGCATCATCAAAGAGGCGCACTGGAAGTTTGAACACATTTTTCTGGCACTCAAAATTATACCTGAAACCTTTTATTATGCCTAATAAATGTTTATTAGTGCCTTGAATAATTGAAAAATAAAAGATCTAGTAAATAGGCAATGAGACTGTCAGAAAAACTTGAAAACTATGAGAAGTAGCCCTTCTGCTTTTATCGTAAGTGTTCATCTGCATAAAACTCTTCTCATTTGTAAAGAGAGAGAGAGAGAGAGAGAGAGAGAGAGAGAGAGAGAGGGGGGGGGGGATCATACAGAATTCAATGAATAATAGCTTCATATTTTTTGTACTTCTCAAAATTTTAAATATTTACAAGTGGAAAATGAAGACCTAATTTTTGGATTCAATTGTACAAAACATTTTTCCAAAAAAGAATCAGTTTGCTTGAATCATGCATCAAGTGATGTAAATTTTCCAATCAATATTGCAGAGATTTTAATACCTAGGTGTTGTAACCTGTGAATTTTTGTCTTAAAGTTATTAGGGAAACGTGTGAAATTGGTTGGTTAAACATCTAAGAGTTTTAATTTTGTATTTAATCACACTTAAATGTAGCCTACTACCTTGGTAAATACGTAACCACTAGTTTCACAGAGAAAATTCACAAGATTCACTGTTTATAGAAAATATAATGACAACGATTACTTTAACAATCAGATTGTTTCATTATTGTGAGCCTTGTTTGAACAATCAGTATTTCAGTGGTGTGTTTGCAGCACAGTGAGTGGGTTCTCTTGACTGAGTGTGGATTGTTAAGTGATTCGTAAGACCATTAAAGTTTGTAATGTAACTAACAAAAAATTGTTTTGATTGTGTCTTTTATAGCATTATCTCTTATTAGATTTTTTCATTGGTATTATACATTGCGTATAATTTCATTCAGTAGCAATTTGTCTGAAATTTAAGCAGATTATAATTTGCACTTAAGAGGCCAAATACATTATTTAGTTCCTGATTAAAGATGGATGCAGAAGGGAACAGCATACCTTCCTGCTCAATTGGGCAAGAAGATAGTGGAACAAAGTGTCATCTCACTTTCTTTGCCAAAAAAACTGCTTTAAATGGTTTGCGGATTTTAGTGATGAGGAAAAAGAGTTGTTGGTCCGACGTTCTGAAGCAAAGCTGAACAATACCTCTCAAGTTTGCCTACACCATGAAGCCCTGTTATTGACACAATATGAGAGGTTACACACACACACACACACACACACACACACACACACACACACACACACACACACACAAAAAAAAAAAAAAAATGCTCCAATCCCTTTGGGAAGGTGAATCATAATGGTAAGGCAGGAATTCGCACTGTTGATACTGAAACAGCTAATAAGGCTTCTGATATGTTGAAGAAGCAGCTTGTTAATAACATAAAGCCAAGTCAGAAAATTTGTCCGGCTTGCAGGACTACCTTAAATAAACACTTGGACGAAGCTTTATCAGCTTCATCATCACATTCTGATGAGGACTTTACTCCAAAAGAAGAATTAAATAGTAGCTTATTGTCTATCACATCAAAAATTGAAATAGGTTTGAGGAAACAATCTAAGGAACCCAAGAGTGCCTTCTAATTTTACACAGAGCACTTAAATAATTTTATTATCAGGCTTGGGAACCTGTGTAAAGAAACCCTTATCAGGCTTGGGATCCTGTGGTAAAGAAACCCACCTGTGGCTGTTGTTGCTAAGCTATTGGGCGTGGCCCCTACGGCAATGGGAATGCTAGTTTTCTCAGGTGAAATGAAACTAGCAGTGGTTAAGCCACCATGGACCACAGCAACTCATTTATACACTTCTTTTCCATCAGTAAGATGGTGTTGTTCATTAAACAGGCAACTAATAATTAGATGATTATGCAAATAAATTTTACATTCATTCTTAATAATAATAGTGTGTGTGTGTGTGTGTGTGTGTGTGTGTGTGTGTGTGTGTGTGTGTGTGTGTGTGTGTGTGATAAGAGAGAGATAGAGAGAGAGAGAGAGAGAGAGAGAGAGAGGGGGGGGAGGTGGGAAGGTGGCAATTAAGAAATAACATTGTTTCTATTTTCATTCTTTTGCTATTCGAACTTAAGCTGGGTCCTATTCATCACGACTTCTTATTTCACTTATCCCAGACATTAATAAACATGTATAAGGCAAAATAAAATATTTCAGGTATAATTTGAGTGCCAGAAAAAATGTGTTCGAACTTATAGTGCGCCTCTTTGATGATGCTACTTTTTAGGGCCTTATATGCTTCCATTGCAAAACCAAATCCACTTTTCTAGATAGTTTAGAATATGCTCTTTCTAATTACCATAGTTTAGAAGAGTTTGGAGAAAAACACTTTTTTGAAAAATTTGACTAAAAATACCCATTTTAGCACTTTTTGAAAAATTGTCAAATTTACCCTAGATCTGTGAAATAATGGAAAGCAATAGGAGAATGAAATTTTATATTCTAAGACCTTGTGTTGGTGAGTTATGATGTGCAAAGTTTCATATACATCCCGCAATTACTTTTGGAGATATAAAAAACTAAAGTTCACATTTTTTTTTAAACAGCTATTTTTTCGCCCAACTTTGCTTCAAATTATCTATATGAAAATTGCTCAGAAATCCTTTTCTTAATATTTTACTTTAAAGAGCTTTAGAAGTTGTATAAGATGGCCAAGTTTTGTTTCTTTCATGCAAATACTTACAGAGATATCTCATCTCAAAGTTGCTGAAAATTCAAGGACGCACTATAGAAAGCAGTGCTACGGTCTTAAACAAGTGATTGTATCTCCGAAAGTATTGAATTTCTGTAACTGAAACTTTACCAGTGTTCATTGAGAACATGTGTGAATGTTCATACAAAATTTCATCAAAATCCATGAGGGTCATGTGGGAGCCTCTAGACCACTTGGCATAGAATGACCCATTTTACTTATTGCTCATTACTGTCTCGCACACTGTGGCCCAGTCCCATCGGCACATGCTATCAAAGTGTGGTAAAGAACTTTGAGGAAATGGGTGATACAGTGAGAAAGAGGGGTGGAAAAAGCCTGCACTGAAATCTGACAATTCGAATCGCAGTGTACAGCAAATATCGCACAAGGAACTGCTATACCACCCTTACAAAATTAAGATAGGGTGAAGTGGGGTAAGTGTAACCATGGGGTTAGTGTAACCACGGCTTATGGTGCCTTAAAGAAGCTGTATTTTTACCTCTGACCTATCACACATGTTAATTTACTCCTTTCTTTGTTATATTTAACCATAAGTTGTCAAATCTGACATAAATTGGTAATTAATTTTTGGACTTGAATTGACGTCTACATTTTCACTCTGCGAGAGAGTGACTAGCTCAGAATTTGGTGGTCTGTCATTTTCGCAGTTTTAAAGACAACTGCACAATTTTTTGGTTACAAACTAACTTTTGCATGAAAACTTCAAATATGAGATTCGTTTTACTCTACTGATAAAGCTCTTGATATGCCAGGCATGGTTACACTTACCCCAACTTTTTCCCATGTGGGGCAAGTGTAACCAATCGGCTGGGGCAAGTGTAACCAGGGGGGGTTACACTTGCCCCAAACAAACTTACCAGAACATATTTATTTATTTAAGCCATAACCCTGTTTTTGTCATCACACTAGATCAACTAAACTGACCTTCCTGTGTGTGAAATCTACTTGGGACCAAAAGTTAACTCATCACCAGAGACATCATCAAGGGGTAAAAATGAGCAAACATGACTGTTCCAATCTACTCACTGCTGTATGGAATGAAACACCACCTGAATTTGTGAAAAGTGGTTTTCAAAAAGCAGGAATATTCCCTTACAGTAGAGAAGTAATTGATAAAACTAAATATGATCCCGAGGCATATAAAAGATATGTAGCTCATACCAAATCTTTGGCAGAAACAAATCCATTGCCAGCTCACGATAATGCAGCCATAGACTGTGTGGAATGCGTCTCTAACAGAAAGTAGCCCTACTCAGATTTTTGGGAAGCTTCCAGCTGAACAACCTCCAGAATTTTATTGGCCTACATCTACTGAGCCCTGTAGTTCTCTCAGTATCAGAGTTCTTTCTCAACCGTTCCCAAGCTAACCAATGTTTCATTATGTTCTGGAACTTCTGATTTGTCATTTGAAACGTTATTATTGGAAACAGTCCAACAGTGTAGCCCCACTGGTAAAACAAAGAAGAAAAGGATTGCACCAGGAGCTGAAGTTATCACTTCAAGATGCCATCTATAAAGAAAAAGATTTTAAAGGAAACAAGAATAATAAGGAGAAAGCAAAACAAAAAAGCATTATTGGCATAAAAAAGGGCTTCGTAATGAAAAGTAAATCTTCCAAACAAAGTGCTGTTACTTTATCCGAAATGGCATCTCAGAATGTTGTGGAAAAAATCCCCGATTGCTCACGTGGGTAACAAGAAAAAAGACTTGAAGTTGAATAAACAAGTGAAGAAAGTGAAACTGAAGGAGACCTATCTTTAATAAGCAGTGATGAAGATGATAACACTGGATGATCTCAGGAAAGAAATGATAAGCTGTGAAGAAGAAGAAAAAGAGGCAAACTTTTTTGAAGCCAAAGATAAAATTAGTTGGAAAAGTATGTTCTGGTAGCTTTTGCAACAAAATGTAAGAAAGTTCAGTTTATTGGCCAAGTAACCAAAATTATCGATTTAGGAGATCCAGAAGTGATTTTCCTTGACAAAGCATGGTACCACATTCTATCAGCCTGATAGAGATGAGATGCAAGTTCCCTCCTCTGATGTCATTTCAGTGCTGCCTGAGCCTACTTTGGGTCACAAGGGAGACCTGACATTTGGTGTTACATTTGATTCATACAGCATTCAGTGACTAAATAATAGTTAGGGCCTAAGTGTGAATATAATAAGTTGAATTAGGGCAGTTTAGCATTAAACACAAATTGTCAACAACTTTACTTCAATTACCATGAAAAATAATAGAAAGTGAACTTATAAAGTAATTTTTTTCTTTTCTCTTGAGACTAGATATTTTATCATTTTTGTCAAACTGCCTACTAAAGAAAAAATATTACTTTTGTAGAATTTAAACTAATAAATTACTGGCCTAAAACAAAAATAAATCATCTATGATGCATTCTGTTTCAGTGCTTTATGGTTTAGGCTAACACTTATTTTTTTAGTTTAGCTAACAGTTTCTGTGTATTTCATAATATACAAAGAGGCGAGTGCAAAAAAGTTCATATCTTGAGTAAAATTTAAGGTATTTAAGTAATTTAAAAATCCTCAAATTCAGTAAAAATTGGGTAATCAGGTCACTTACCCCAAGTCTCTTTTACAATGCTCTGTGTGGGTACAAGAATGTGGGGTTACACTTGCCCCAAACCATGGGGCAAGTGTAACCACGCAACACAAAATTTTGAAAACAATTATTTGACCATATATTTTTTTTCTTTCAGAAACAAAATGTATATTGTTTAAAAGTCAATAAGTCAAGCTTTAAGCATGAGAAATTTCAAAATCATATCTTCAATAACAAGTTGGCAATTTGGTGTCAAACTTGAACTATGCCAAAACGTGGTTACACTTACCCCACTTCACCCTAGTGCAAACTAAATGCAGATGACCTTCCAGAGAGACTAAGCTTTTGTGGGAGCTATTGGAATTCATGAACAACAACCCAGGCCTCTGCACCAATCTGATTGTGAGCCAAGAGGCCAATTTTTGTGTGTCAGGCTTTGTTAGCAAGAAAAACTTTAGATACTGGTCACATGAAAATCCTGAAATGCTACATGGAACAACACTCAATGAGGGAGTGGTGGTGTGGTGCAGTATATCATAAGGTCTTTTCTTAAGACGATCATGGCAATGTTGTTGCTCTGAATACAGAATATTATGTTCACATGTTGTGTGACAGCCTGCTAATCTTTCTATAACTGCAAATACGTTCTTCCAACATGCAATCATTTTCCAACAACATGCGACCACACATTCCATCAGCGTGCAACAGAACATCTTTCCTGGTCATCTCACCTCTAAGAACGATGACATTTCCTGGCCTCCAAGATCCCCTAAATATTTCAGTGTGTGACTGCTTCCTTTGGGGTCATTTGAAATCTCAGATCTTCCGGTGTGACTCACCATACATACACCATGCAGAAACTGAAGGATCAAATCTAGGAGAAGTCAAACGTATTTCACTGCCAGTCTTGTAAGATCGGACGTCTAACTTCAGTAAAAGACCTGAAATGTGTGCGAAGAACAACGGCGGCCACCTACGAGATGTCTTTTTCAAGTGTGGGCATTTTAAATTGAAAGCATTGTAAATTCATGTTGTACTTCTTTTATATCACTCTGAATAATTTTTTATCGCTAGTGGAGGTTTCAAAATCACCTGTCTCACTGCAGCACCTGTTATCAACGGCAGGGCAAGGCACAGTCCTCCAATTTCACTTGCTCATGTGCTATTCTCAACATATCTTGGTGGAGAACTTCTGGTAGCAGTGTTTCAAATAACTATAGGCCATATCAATGGCAATGAGAGTTTGATTCGCACCTGGAAGGAGTACAGATGTTCTAATGGCTAATGCAACTTCTTGTGAAAATCAGGAAATCCTAATCAGAAGCTTTGTCTGGCATAAATTATCATTATTTACATTGCAAAAGTATTGCTTCAGGTGATTACAATACAAATAGTTGTCAGGAAACAACCAAAAAAGTAGAAAATAAAAGGCTTACTTAATACAAAGTGATTCTGCAGACGTGAGTGGTTTACAGTTGTTGGTTATATGCTTTTACATGTTTAATAAGGAGAATATATAGGGTGATATTAGGTTGAAGAGCGTAACATTTAACAATGGCTTTTCGCAATGTTACAGAAAAATATCTTCCAAGAAACTGTACTAGTTACAAAATAGAAACATCACCTGTTGACATGTTTTTGTGAGCATGATCTGTGCAATAGCACAATAGTTATTTAGGAAAACTTTGTGCAAAGCACGGAACAGAGACTGGTCTGCGCCTGTCCACTCTGCTGTCTCCTCAGGACCCATGAGACCCAAAAGTGAGAATGAGGTCCTTGTAGAGGTGGGCTGGCTGACTGTGTCAGCTGGAGGTGGCTTCCCATCCTTCGACCCACGTTTAAATTCTGAAACACATGAAAGTGAAATTAAAACAACAGAATCACTAGAAAATGTGGCAAAGTTAAGAATCAAATTCAGTACTTCCCTCATGGCTAAATGTCCTGACTAGCAGTAAGGAACATAATGTAACAAGGAGCTCACTTAATACAGTCTAGATTATGGAAAAATACAACATTGACAAAATTAATGAAGTGTATCAGATCTGAAAATATAAGTCACATAATCATAATAATTTTATAAAAAAATAATTTTATAAAAATCAACAACTGAGGCAACTGTGAGATTCTAGCAAAATAAGCTCACTGGACAAAATATTAGTTATTCTCTTAAATGAGCACAATGGCCAGTTTTGAGTACTGCAGATGGCACAGAAATGGTACCAGTTGGTGCTCTGACATACCACCAGTGACAGAAGCCAGGCAGTAGGGGTGTGTGTGTGTGTGTGTGTGTACAAACAGTGGTCATAAACAGGTTCTAACAGGGACTGGAGACAAGTGTCACACCTTGTGTATGATGACTGGTTTCAAATCCGGCAGGTACACCTCAATCAGTTTCCAAGCAGGCACTGCAAAGGGATCTCCATGCAATGAACATGTGGAATCCTGCATTTTGCATAAGACCAAGCTGTAGCTGACTGGAGGCTCGTAGCACGTTCAGATGAGCCCTGGTTTCAGTTATTTTCAAGTGACGCGAAGTGTTGAGTGCACTATTAACTCAAAGAGCTGTTTAATCCACAATGTGTGTAGAGGGTTGTAGTCCACAGCTGGTGTGGTTCTAAGATTTTTTGTGGGTGCTTTTCTTATCATGACTTGGGCCCTTTTATCCAGCTTGCCATGAAGTTTATTTTAACATTCTCAGTGCACAGGCACTGTCCCTTACTTCTACATCTCCATGGTGAGTATGTTGTGGACACATCAATTTTCTGCATGCATACAATCTTGGTTTGACCACAATGAAGCATACTACCACACCTCTGCTTGCCTGCTAAATCATCTGCTCTCAATCCCGTACAAAACATATAAGAATATTTGTAACAGTGGGTGAAGCACAATAATCAACATCCATGTAACTCGGTAGCACTAATGGATCTACTCACCAAAGAGTGGCTTCTGCTCGATATGGCATACCTGAAGCAACTTGTGGACTCCCTTCCTTGCCAAATTGAGGCTATTATTAGGGCAAGAAGCAGTGTTACACAACATTCTCATGATTTACTTTGCGGGTGGTTTTTGTCCAGTGTGCTTATTTTAACGGGTTTCAATTACGAGAAATGTATTACACACACACACACACACACACACACACACACACACACACACACACACACACAAACACATACATTTCTATGTTAATGATCTGCAGCTTCACACGAGTTCCACACATGCAAGAGGTATCAATACTATCATTATTCAGATAAATGATGATCTGTCTCTCATGGTTAGATGAGCATAAAACCTAGCACTTAAAGAAAATGTGAAGAAATCCCAAAAAATTTTATAATCGCATCATAAATTAATTAGTTCTGAACTCCACAAACAAACAACTGCCCCCTACTCTTCTTAAGGCTGTCCAAACACTGTGTATTTAAAAAAAATCAAGATATTGTTGATGCACTTGTTGACTATTTTTCTACATAATCACCATCCCATTCAATGCATCTGGTGAACCGTGCTGCTAGTTTCTTATGCTCTCCTTGAAGAACTCTGCCGCTTGACCCTTCTCCCACTTCAGAAGCTCTTTGTGCAACTGCTCATCAACTGAAAATTTAATTCCACTCACATGTGCCTTCAGAGGGGTGAAAAGATGACAGTCTGAAGGCGCCAAGTCAGAGGAATACAGTGGAGGGGGGAGATGGAGTTGAAAACATCCCAATCAAATGAGTCCAAGAGCACAAAGTATCCACAAACCAGAGAAGAGAACGGAAATGCAGTCAGACTGGGCAGAAAAGTAGCACCAATACACACTAACAAGGAATGTAAACAGCTTGGCAAAAAGCAACAGTTCAGCAAGTATGATGGTTTTTAACGTAGAGAGTGGAAATTGGCGCAGGAATGGTAGTGCCAGCATAGTTAAAGGAGGAAGTACTACGTGAAATGCACAGTCCAGTGTTGTTTGGCCATGGAGGTTGAAGAGGGATGATTTGGAGAGTGACGGAAAAATACTGTTGGTGAGAAGCAAAAATGATGTCCATCAATACTTGAGGAATTGTATTAAGTGTGCTCAACATGCGGGTTTTGATCGAAAACAGGTGCTGCAACAAAGATTGCCAGAGGCAAAAGAACTGTTTAAGTTTGAATGGGATACGCATGTTAGGACTTTTCAATCATAAACCAACAGGTAATTGGTATGTACTAATCATAATAGATCATTTTTTTACTTTACATCGAGATGGTGCCGATACCTGATCAGTATGCAACTACAGTTGCACAAGAATTGGTTAGTAGGTGGATGTTGATATTTGGACCAGTGGAGACAATAATTACAGACCAAGGGAAAAGCTTCATGTCAGACATAAAGAGGATTGTGTTGATTACCGAGAATGAGAAAGTTAAGAATGAGTCCAGTTCATCCTCAAACTAATGGAAGAACGGAGCTAGTTCACTGCATGATTGATGGTATGCTTAGCTATTATGTGAGCACAGATACCAGGTGTATAAGTATCAAACCAGAATTTCCCTACAGATGGTGCTAGCCATCAGTGTAAGGCTCATGAGACTGCATTGGCAGCGCCATCTGCTTCCTGTAACAGCCGACGACAAATTTCAACAATGTTTCAAAAACCTGTAAACATGTAAAGTTTTGTGCTTACGAACTATGATTTGTGGTTTTCTGTTAGCATTTGAAGAAAATGGCTACAGAATCGCATTGAATGCTTGTCGAAGCTTTTGGCAAACTTGTTCTTGGGAAAAGTGTTTCAAGTGGTTAAAAAAATTCAAAAATGGTGATTTTGACATGAGAAACGACAGGCGCGTGAAACCAACGAGACAGTTCAAAGACAACGAATAGCAGACTTTATTGGATGAAGTTGATACTCAAACTTAGCAAGAACTCACGGAACAACTAAATGTGACACAGAAAGCTGTTTCTCTCTGGTTGAAAGCTATGGGAAAGGTGCATGAAGTGGGAAAATGAGTTCCGCATGAACTGATGAAAGACAGCAAGCAAATCAAAAGACCACTTATGAAACGCTGCTCGCCAGATACAAAAGAAAGTAGTTTCTGCATCGAATAGTGACACATGATGAAAGATGGATATATTTTGAAAATTCTAAGCATTGTAAATCATGGGTGAATCCAAGCAAAGTGTCGACATCCACTGCAAGATCAAATCGCTTTGAGAAGAAGACAATGCTCTGTGTTTGGTGGAATCAGAAGGGTGTCCTCTATTATGAGCTGATAATACCTGGGGAAACTGTGGACACTGATCGCTACCAACATCAGACGATTGATTTAAATCGAGAATTATGTGAAAAACAATCTTACTATGGAAAAAGACATATTGTTCCATGATAACGCCCCATCAAAAACAGCAAAACAGGTCAGGTAAACGATACAGAAATTTAATTGGGAAATACTAGTGCATGTGGCTTATTCTCCAGACTTGGCTACGTTCGGTTATGATCTATTTGCATCACTGGGACATGCTCTGTATGAAAATGGCTCGCTGACTAGTTCGTTCGAAAGAAGAACTGTTTTCTTGGCGTGCCATTCACAGACTGCCGGAGAGGTGGGAGAAATGTATAAATAGCAATTGAGATTATTTTGAATAAAATATTGTTTATCAGTTTCAAACAAAAACGTGTAATTATTGCAACCAAATCCTGGTTTCATACTTCTACACCTGGCAATTCAGACTGATGCACACATTTATCCTCTTTAGTGAATGCATGCCACTTGTAAGTACACACTAGTATAGAACTGCCATCGTTCCAGGTTGTGTATGGGAAGAAAATGCCACTGCCATTGCCATTCCAAATGATTAGGTAGAAGGGTAGAAGTGGAAAGTATGTCCAAGGATTTGCTAGAAAACTGAAGGAAATGTGGAACAAGGTACAACCAGAAAATACCAAAGTGCTTCCATAACAGGAACAAACAGTGAAGCGCACATCCATACCTGCTGAAGGGAAAAACAGAATGGCCAATTTGCTGATTGTGAGTAGCTGACGTGGACCAAAGGGTGATGTCATCAGACACAAGATCTGAGGTGGCAGAAACGAAGGGAGGAACAACACTAACAACACAGTTCAGTCGATGGGAAAGGAAAATGGCCAAACAAAGAGGCAGAAGGAAAGTCGGGATGGCAGGAAGAGTAAAGACCAGGAGAGGGGCTAGCAGAGAGAGGGAAGAGGGCAGGAAATGCTCCAGAGAAGCTATGTGCGATGGGGTGCCGGCACCACTGCCCATGTAGAGGCAAGGTCGAAGGCCTCCCAAATGTACGCCAATGGCAATACTAACTGATGGACTTTAATTTCAGAAGGAAATTAGGTACTTAGATTTGAGAGGACAAACCACTTTCGCGAAGAAACTTGAGGACCATGTGAGGGTTGTCTGCTAACACTCACAACAAGGAAAGTGGGAGGCCATATTTAATGTGAAGAGCCACAAGGTAGGGGCAGTCCAGTAAAATATGGATCACAACAACTACAAAAGGGGGGAGGGGGTCATTATGGAGTAAAAAATCACAGGTCAAACTACGGTCAACCTGATATGAAGACAGCAGAGGTGGGTAGATTCCTGCAGGGAAAGGCAGAGGTAAGAACGTCATGTGGCGGGAGTGCCCCAACAAGTAGGCCCCCAACTGAATAAAAGGAACTTGATGTGATGTCGCAAATATGCCCCCAGAGCAGTCATGGAGAATGGTGTCAGATGGCTGCCTCCCTAGCCAGACAATCAGCAGGCTTGTTACCTGGAGGATACCCACGTGGCTGGGAAATCAATTGAACAAGCAGCAGGTCAAGATTGGTGAGAAGGCCATGGATGGCAGAGACCAAGTGGTGGTGGGTAAAACACCAGGTGACAGGCCACTCACTGAATCGGTGAGAGAGGACCGTTTAATAAAGCAGAATGCCCGGCAAATGGCAGTTAGTTCTGCGGTAACACCCCATGTGTGGCATGGAAGAGATGGTGTCTTCAGCCAACAGATGATGTCAAGTCATATCCCACATGATCAGTGGATTTAGAGCCACTGGTGTCAAAAATAACAGCATCCCAAAACTCTTGTAACACCGGCTGGAACAAACAACAAAACACTATCGGAGCAACGGAGGCTTTAAGATCCCAGAAGAGATCCATCCGAATCTGAGGAACTAAATGAGTTGGGGGAGTGTTTGGGAGAGAAAGCTGGGAACAGGACAACGAGGGAAGGTGGAAATCGCAGCTGAGAAACACCCACGGGTAGGCAGCAGGCAGGCGACATCTCAAAGCTGCAAAAAGAACAGAATTGAGGGGTGAATAGGAAAAAACAGATAATGATGGCACAGGAAACCAAGAGCTGGAACTGCCAAACTGAAAGATCGTGTGATTCCAGGTCAACCAGAAGACCATTGACAGGGTCAGTATGAAAGGCACAAGGGACCACATGGATACTACGATGGTGAACTAGGTTCGAGAGGAACAGTGTGGAAGGGGCAGCTGAGCCATAAACTTGACAGCCAGAGTCCATACGGAACAGAACTATGGATAGATAAGGGCGGAGAAGAGTCGAATGGTCCGCACCCCAAGATGTGTGGACAAGAAAGCAAAGGACATTGGGTTGACAGAAACAGCCAGTCTTGTGAAGGTGGATGGGGCAACCAAGTAAGCTTATTGTCAAAAATCTGAGAAATGGAACTGGGGGACCACACAGTCAGGCACTGGGTGCCAAGGTAATGCTGCGAATCATGCCAAGGTAATGCTACGGATCAGGGATCTGAGAAACGGAACTGGGGGAGCACAGTCAGGCACTGGGTGCCAAGGTAATGCTGCGAATCATGCCAAGGTAATGCTGTGGATCAGTATGGACCATAGTACAGAAACAGAATTGCATCAACCATGATTTAAGGGGCAAGAATTGAAAAAAGTGTGAGAGAGTCCATGCTGAAATGCGCTGGATGGCTCCCTGGAGCTGTCGCTCTGTAGAGGCCACTGAGTGGGAAATAGCCCAGATATGGAAAACATCCACATACAGATCAGGGGGTACCAATGGTCTGACACAGGCCACGAGTCCATTAATAGCGATGAAGAAAAGGAGGACATTCAATACGGAACCCTGTATCCTGGGTCTTCAAATGAGAACGGTGCCAGTGCAAACTCGAAACACCAGTTGGACAGGAACTAGCAAATAAAAATCGGTAGAGGGCCCCAAAGATCCCACTCATGGAGTATAACTAATATGTGATGGTGCCAAGCCATGTCATACGCCTTACGAACATCGAAGAAAACTTATGGCGGTGCTGAGAAAAGGACTGCCAAACAGCGGCCTGTAACAAAAGTAGATGATTGATTGGAGACTGTCCTTCACTGAAAGCTGCACTGGAGAGGAGACAAAAGTTCCTGGTATTCGAGGATCCAAAAGAGCCGACGAGCCACCATCTGTTCAAACAACTTTCAGGGGATGACGGACAGAGATGGACGGTAACTATTGAGTGATGACAGATCCTTACTGGGCTTAAGCACAGGAACCATAATACTGTCCCTCCACTAAGAGGTGAAACACCTGGGAGCCTGACAGTTACACACCCAGAAGACGCAGTCTTGTTGTGGGGGACTGACATTTTGAAGCAATTGGTTATGGATGAAATCAGGGCCAGGGGCTGAATTGTGGGAAGAGGAGAGGGCCAGATGTAGTTTCCATTCAGTAGAAGGTGAACAGTAAGATTCTGTCTGACAACAGATAGACTGAATTGCCAAAAACACTGGTACAGGCATGCATCTTCAAATGCAGAGATATGTATACCGGCAGAATACGGCACTGTGGTTGGCAACGTCTATATAAGACAACTAGAGTCTGGGACAGTTGTTACAATGGTTACTGCTGCTACAATGACAGGTTATCAAGATTTAAGTGAATTTGAAAGTGGTGTTATAGTCAGCACATAAGTGATGGGGCACAGCATCTCCGAGGTAGTGACAAAGTGAGGATTTTTCTGTACGACCACTTCACAAGTGCACAGTGAATATCAGGAATCTAGTAAAACTTCAAATCTCAAACATCGCTGCAGCTGGAAAAAGATCCTGCAAGAACAGGATCAACAATGGCTGAAGAGAACCGTTCAACATGACAGAAGTGCAACCCTTCAGCAAATTGATGCAGATTTCAATGCTGGGCCATTAACAACTGTCAGCATGCAAACCATTCAACGAAACATCATCGATATTAGCTTTCAGAGCCGAAGGCACATCCTTGATGACTGCATGACACAAAGCTTTATGCCTCACCTGGGCTCATTAACACCAACATTGGATTGTTGATGACTGGAAACATGTTGCCTCGTCGGACAAGTCTCATTTCAAATTGTATCGAGCAGATGGAAGTGTACGGGTATGGAGACAGCCTCGTGAATCCGTGGACCCTGCATGTCAGCAGGGGACTGTTTAAGCTGGTGGAGGCTCTGTAATGATGTGGGGCGTGTTCAGTTGGAGTGATATGGGACCCCTGATGGATGTACATACGACTGACAGATGACATGTACAGAAGTAACCTGTCTAATCACCTGCATCCATTCATGCCCATTGTGCATTTCGACAGACTTGGTCAATTCCAGCAGGACAATGCAACACCCAACTAGTCCAGAATTGCTACAGAGCTATTCCAGGAACACTCTTCTGAGTTTAAACACTTCCGCTGGCAACCAAATTCCCACACACGAACATTATGGAGCATATCTGGAATGCTTTGCAACGTGCTGTTCAGAAGAGATCTCCACCACCTCGTACTCTTACAGATTTATGGACAGCACTGCAAGATTCATGGTGTTGATTCCTGCCAGTACTACTTCAGACATTAGTCAAGTCCATGACACGTCATGCTGCAGCACTACTGTGTGCTCGTGGGGACCCTACACGGTATTAGGCAGGTGTACCAGTTTCTTTGGCTCTTCAGTGTAAAACATAAGTGAGAATCTTCAATCTGCTGTTTCTGGATGAGGGAGGCAGCCAGATAGGAGGCTACCAGTTGTATATCCTCACCGCCAGTTTTGTATAGACCTTGTTGCTACTGCCTTGGAGGCCGATTTCGTGAAACGGCTTCTGGTGCAGTACACAACTAAGACAATCTCACCCTGTCACTATTACACAGCTAAGCCCCAGGGTCAGATAACAGGATAGGAGAATGAAGGTTCTACAACACTTGTAACAAATTAGTATCAAAGTCACACAAAAAGGGTTTACTTCTCTTTGTGTCTTGTTAAATGACTAAGTCTGCAACACTGCAAAAATTTACAACTACTATCTGTTCACTTCCACGAATTCACTAAACGACATTCCCTGTCTAAGGCAGCCCTGGATGATGATCTATAACTACGTGGGTGAGAGCTGCTCTTCTATCTTCCAAGTAGGCTTTTGTCCGATGTCCGGTCATTGGCAGATTGTACTCGGCTGGCAACTGGCTGAGGTGAAGTTGATATCTTCATCCTCAGCACTGCATGTGGCACTAGTGGAACCCGTGCGGGTGGCGAGTCTCTATGGCACTGGCACCAGCTCACTTCTTTGCACCTATGGTACTTTTGCCCTGGCTGTGTCTTGTTCAGATGACACGGCACTGACATTGATGCCATCACAAAATGTGTTGCAAGGTGTTCCGCAAGAATCAATGGATCCATACAAAGACAATGCGGGAGGGCAAGGTCCAGGATGGAAGACAGCTGTTGGCAACCTTGAAGGGTGCCACTTGTACACGACACCTGTGAAGAAGGGACAGAAGAATTTAGGGAGGAGACAAAGTATTCCCAACACACCCACTTGCTCTGTTTGATTAAGTAACAGGTTTTGGCATGAAGGCGTGTAAAGGTAATAAGATCGGTGCAGGATGGGTGCCGCATAATGCATCGCAAGGCTTGACGGTGATCACAGATGGTGATGGTGATGGCAATGACTGTGCTCCACCAAGGGACCAGCCAGCAGCAAAAGGGGCTTGTGGAGTGGGAGATGTCAGTCGCTGCAGCACAAATAACTGTAGCAGAAATGTCATGGACGATTCCATCACCACAGCCTGATAAAGAGAGGGTAAACACGACCTGAGAGGAGCATAAGGCCAATTAGCATGGCAGAAAGACCAGTGGGGCAATCTGGTCTTTATGAGAAAGTACTCCCCCCCCCCCCCCAAGGACTGATGATCATTAAAATCCCTAAGGAGGAGGAAAGGAGGGGGGAGTTGCTAAAGGAGGGCAGTTAGGGCAGTGGGCGCAGGCGGCCTGTTAGGAGGGGGATTGCAAACTGTGACCACAGAGACCAGGTGGAACCAGACAGCAACTGTTTCCAATGTGGTATGAAGAGGGATCCAAGTGCTAACAACATCCACACGGAACAGTGGGCAAATGCCACCAGAAGCCCTCAAAGGGCAAAGTGCAGAACCCAAGAAGGGTCAGTGAGTGAGAATCAGTTAAATTAGGTTCCTGGAGAATGATACAATCTGGGGAGTAAAAGAAAATAAGGGATTGCAACACAGAAAGCAATGGTACTATCCATTACAACTCCACTGAATAAGCGCAGAACTGGAATCCAAATAGGAGGCAAACAGGCATAAGGGGGCATGAACTGGTCCTTCACCAGGTCACCATTTGTAACCAACAAGGACAGGGTGACCTTAATAAAAAAAAGAGGTCAGACTCAGGTTGTGAGGAGCAGTCGGCACTTCTTGAGGCACCAGAGGGGTCTTGTACCAAGGCTTCTTCTTCTTCTTCTTCTTCAAGGAGGGCAGGGCTTGGAGAGTCAGCAAGCTTCAGTAAGATCTGACCTTGGGGGGCGCACGGGCTGTGCGTCATGTGGTCGACTTGTGGCAGGAGGCTTCCAGTCGACACATCGCTGAACTGTCATTAGTGTGTGTGTACTGCAGAATGACATGTGCAGTAGCCATGGTTATGATGTCAAAACTGCATTGCGAGGTAAGGATGGTGTTATGTTCCCCTGTTGAACTCATATGATTCGATATGGACACTGGTGGGGACAAGGAACATTTCCATTTCAGACATATTTGGATTGGATACTACTACCAATGCCTCAGACATGGAATGTGCACCTGGCCGATTCAGCCAGCCTGCAAGTGGTACAGTGGACGAGTCACGTGTCATGTTAGCACAGCCCAATCTACCCGGTACATCGAAGGATACCACACCCACTACATCAACCGTGGATGTATCGGAGGGGGATTGTAATTGCACTGCATGAACATTTGAAAGGAAAACCAATCAACAGGGGAAGAATACATTAGCGTGAAGGGAAATGTAGTGTCATAGAAATGTCCCACCCTTGGAGCAAGCGTGTGTCAGAAGGAATGTGGTTGACATCTTTCACCTGAATACCAGCAACAATATTTGACTCGTTCTATGCATTAGGTAGTTTCGACTTGCAGTTGGCGTATATTTTTGCTATGGTGAAGGTAGTCCCTATGGCATGTGCATATTCCTCTGACACTACAGAGTCGTGACGAGGAACAAGATTCCTATAACATTTCCAGAATGAAGTGGGAGTGGACATGAAGGTGTGTCAAAGGTTCTTTAAGAACATTTTGCAGATATCAGACAGTAGGATTACAAGGGTTCTTTCACACAAAGTGCAGCACCTGACCCTAAGCAAGGTGCATGCCCCGCTAAAAACAAAACACAAATAGCAAAGGCGGTTGGGGTAGAGAACTTCATGAAACGGTTTCCAGCATATTGTAGCCATTATGCACAGATGACAAACAGCGGATCAGAAGTATTAGTCACCAGACCTGATCATGGGGAAGTTATACCATTTATATAAAGCCGAGCATGGTGATCTAATCTCATACTACATGTTTGGTCAGATATTTAATACACGATTTAATCTGTTCTATCATCCCCCTGTAAGTGATTCCTGCCGTAAATGTGAGCTCTATAACATCAAACATGTCAAACATGCTGTAGCTGACACTACGGAAGAGAAGGGCAAATGGGAATGTGAAAGAGATTTACATCAACGAATGGCCGAGAGCGTGCAGATGAGAATGCATCGCGATGAAGCAGAAGGGAGGCATCAGGACAACGATATGACTGTGATTGTCTTTGATTTGATGAGGGCTTTACTGACACTGGTACTTACGACAGGTATCTGTTACTACAAGTGGCAACTGTGAACATATTGCCTTGGAATGCACGACCTATGTGCCATGAAATCTACTGTGTATGTATGGAGTGAGGGCAAAGCATCCCGAGGACCACAAGAAATTGGATCATGTCTCCTGCATTACACTGAACATAACATCCAAACAAAGCGACTGATTATGTAGTCGGATCAATGTGGCAGGCAAAATAGGAATATAAAAATGGCCTTACTGTGTCAATTAATGGTTTTGCATGAAGACTTCCATCAAAAGTAATCCATCATAAATTCCTAATCAGTGGACATTCATACCTACCACATGATCAGGACTTCGGTATCATCGTGAAGAACAGGAAATTTCACCCGAATATATACACACCCTCTGACTGGATGAATGTCATAATCACTGCATGAAAACAACAACCCTTCACCGCTATACTGATGACAAGAAATGATTTCATGTCCATAGTACGTTTAGAAAGAAACATATGTAATCATAAAGTGTAGACACAAAATACCAGGATGAAATGGATCCATATTTAGTGGCTTCAGTATAAAGCATCCTCTTCCCATATCATGTTTTATAAGTACTCCAATGAGCCAGATGTCCCATTTGCTGACGTCAGTTTTGCTAAGTGAGGGTCAAAAGTAATTGAGACTCTGGACGTATTATATCCCAATGGACACACTATTATCGTATTTACTCGAATCTAAGCCGCACCTGAAAAATGAGACGGCCTGCCGCCGCTCGCGGCATGGCTTTCTTTTGTGCGTGCTACCACCGCTTACAAAAAAAAAAGGGCGAGAGGAATCGTCTCATTAGCGAAACAATGGCAAGAGACTGCTATTTGTTGTTACTTACACAGCTGCTTTCTTTGATAATGATCAACAAGAACCAAATAATAGACTGCGTATGATGAACATGTTCTGAATGAGAGTTAGGCGAACATTTTTCTCCGTTTGAAAATCTTTGTGGCCGCTTCTTTAGTACATCAAATTCTGCACAGAAATCAGAGTCATCTTAGATTTAAAAATCTAGTCAGTTGCCGTGCTTCATTTCTGACTGTATCACTATTAGGCATAAGAATAATACGAATATAAACATGACACGATACGTATATTCTTCCGCGTTTGCTGTTGTCTCACTCTAGTTTCGTAGTTTATTAGGCAGACAGGATTTAAACGAGATAGCAGCAAACACGAAGGAATACATGGCAAAATGTTTATATTCGTATTATTCTTATGGTGAAGAGAATAATGCATGTGATTCACATTTCATCAGGTTCCTATTAGCAACCATCTCTTCTCACAGGTAGGAAAAAATTCAGAACGTAGAGTTGAAATATTGACAAACATCCCAAACAGTCTTGCCAGTCGGATTTTCATAGTACATTGAAATTCTGCTACATTCATAGATGAGCAATACGGAATTTGTATTTACTTCATTGGATAATGTATGAAAATGCAGTGGTCGAAACTCGGGGCGGAGAAAAAAAGCTCGCCTTCCACCTTTTTTTTTTAAATTTATTTACTATCGCTATCGGGTGGAGAAATGTAGGGTCCCCCTGAATAGGTCAGGTGTGCACTACACGCCGGAAGCGGCTACAAGGGTAGCGGAGTACGTGTGGAGTGCACATGGGGGTTTTTTAGGTTAGAGAATTTCCTCCGTAGGCCCGACAAGACGCCTCCTGAGACGCAGCAAGGTAGGAGTAGGCCAAATGCAACAGGGAATAACAATATTAATGTGCCAATAGTAAACTGCAGGAGCGTCTATAGAAAGGTCCCAGAACTGCTCTCATTAATAAACGGTCACAACGCCCATATAGTACTAGGGACAGAAAGTTGGCTGAAACCAGACGTAAACAGTAATGAAATCCTAAACTCAGATTGGAATGTGTACCGCAGAGACAGGCTGGACAGTGAAGGGGGAGGCGTGTTTATAGCGATAAGAAGTGCAATAGTATCGAAGGAAATTGACGGAGATCCGAAATGTGAAGTGACTTGGGTGAAGGTCATGGTTAAAGCAGGCTCAGACATGGTAATTGGATGTCTTTATAGGCCCCCTGGCTCAGCAGCTGTTGTGGCTGAGCACCTGAAGGATAATTTGGAAAATATTTCGAGTAGATTTCCCCACCATGTTATAGTTCTGGGTGGAGATTTTAATTTGCCGGATATAGACTGGGAGACTCAAACGTTCATAACGGGTGGCAGGGACAAAGAATCCAGTGAAATTTTTTTAAGTGCTTTATCTGAAAACTACCTTGAGCAGTTAAACAGAGAACCGACTCGTGGTGATAACATACTAGACCTTCTGGTGACAAACAGACCCGAACTATTTGAAACAGTTAATGCAGAACAGGGAATCAGCGATCATAAAGCGGTTACTGCATCGATGATTTCAGCCGTAAATAGAAATATTAAAAGAGGTAGGATGATTTTTCTGTTTAGCAAAAGTGACAAAAGGCAGATTTCAGAGTACCTGACGGCTCAAAACAAAAGTTTTGTCTCAAGTACAGATAGTGTTGAGGATCAGTGGACAAAGTTCAAAACCATCGTACATTATGCGTTAGATGAGTATGTGCCAAGCAAGATCGTAAGAGATGGAAAAGAGCCACCGTGGTACAACAACCGAGTTAGGAAACTGCTGCGGAAGCAAAGGGAACTTCACAGCAAACATAAACATAGCCAAAGCCTTGCAGACAAACAAAAATTACGCGAAGCGAAATGTAGTGTGAGGAGGGCTATGCGAGAGGCGTTCAATGAATTCGAAAGTAAAGTTCTATGTATTGACTTGGCAGAAAATCCTAAGAAATTTTGGTCTTATGTCAAAGCGGTAGGTGGCTCAAAACAAAATGTCCAGACACTCTGTGAACAAAATGGTACTGATACAGAGGATGACAGACTAAAGGCCGAAATACTAAATGTCTTTTTCCAAAGCTGTTTCACAGAGGAAGACTGCACTGTAGTTCCTTCTCTAGATTGTCGCACAGATGACAAAATGGTAGATATCGAAAATAGACGACAGAGGGATAGAGAAACAATTAAAATCTATCAAAAGAGGAAAGGCCGCTGGAGCTGATGGGATACCAGTTCGATTTTACACAGAGTACGCGAAGGAACTTGCCCCTCTTCTTGCAGCGGTGTACCGTAGGTCTCTAGAAGAGCGTAGCATTCCAAAGGATTGGAAAAGGGCACAGGTCATCCCCGTTTTCAAGAAGGGACGTCGAACAGATGTGCAGAACTATCGACCTATATCTCTAACGTCTATCAGTTGTAGAGTTTTGGAACACGTATTATGTTCGAGTATAATGACTTTTATGGAGACTAGAAATCTACTCTGTATGAATCAGCATGGGTTTCGAAAAAGACGGTCGTGTGAAACCCAGCTCGCGCTATTCGTCCACGAGACTCAGAGAGCCATAGACACGGGTTCACAGGTAGATGCCGTGTTTCTTGACTTCCGCAAGGCGTTCGATACAGTTCCCCACAGTCGTTTAATAAACAAAGTAAGAGCATATGGACTATCAGACCAATTGTGTGATTGGATTGAAGAGTTCCTAGATCACAGAACACAGCATGTCATTCTCAATGGAGAGAAGTCTTCCGAAGTAAGAGTGATTTCAGGTGTGCCGCAGGGGAGTGTCATAGGACCGTTGCTATTCACAATATACATAAATGACCTTGTGGATGACATCGGAAGTTCACTGAGGCTTTTTGCAGATGATGCTGTGGTGTATCGAGAGGTTGTAACAATGGAAAATTGTACTGAAATGCAGGAGGATCTGCAGCGAATAGACGCATGGTGCAGGGAATGGCAATTGAATCTCAATGTAGACAAGTGTAATGTGCTGCGAATACATAGAAAAAAAGATACCTTTTCATTTAGCTACAATATAGCAGGTCAGCAACTGGAAGCAGTTAATTCCATAAATTATCTGGGAGTACGCATTAGGAGTGATTTAAAATGGAATGATCATATAAAGTTGATCGTTGGTAAAGCAGATGCCAGACTGAGATTCATTGGAAGAATCCTAAGGAAATGCAATCCGAAAACAAAGGAAGTAGGTTACAGTACGCTTGTTCGCCCACTGCTTGAATACTGCTCAACAGTGTGGGATCCGTACCAGATAGGATTGATAGAAGAGATAGAGAAGATCTAACGGAGAGCAGCGCGCTTCATTACAGGATCATTTAATAATCGCGAAAGCGTTACGGAGATGATAGATAAACTCCAGTGGAAGACTCTGCAGGAGAGACGCTCAGTAGCTCGGTACGGGCTTTTGTTGAAGTTTCGAGAACATACCTTCACCGAGGAGTCAAGCAATATATTGCTCCCTCCTACGTATATCTCGCGAAGAGACCATGAGGACAAAATCAGAGATATTAGAGCCCACACAGAGGCATACTGACAATCCTTCTTTCCACGAACAATACGAGACTGGAATAGAAGGGAGAACCAATAGAGGTACTCAGGGTATCCTCCGCCACACACCGTCAGGTGGCTTGCGGAGTATGGATGTGGATGTAGATGTAGAGGTTTTGGCACCAGTATTTATCTTTGTGCCTACAAAGCATGCCTGTGTAGCGCTACATGTATTCAATGGCAGAAGTTAGTTGTGGCGGCACCTATAGACATTTTTCAGAACTTCCGCTTGCTTTGCACTTGATTCTAAGCCGCAGGCGGTTTTTGGATTACAAAAACCGGAAAAAAATGTGCGGCTTAGATTCGAGTAAATACGGTAACAAGTTGAAAAAGACCGATTTAATGACCTCGCTGCAATTCGTACCCCCGGTGTACCACGGTTATTACCGTAACTTGAAGACATCTGCACAGCCGTGTGGAGACACCATCCCTGTAAATGACGACATGGATGATGAACATTAATGCCTCATGTGTATCTTGTCCAATGTTTGACTACAGTGTGTAAAGCAGTAACGGCCTATCCCACATGGTTCATGTATTACGGCCAAGTGCACCGAAACAATAGTGGCCTAACCCACACAAAAACTGTCTAAAAACACTATTACGATTAACTCCACGTATAGCCAATTACCGGACACCATACCACGTTATGTATACCACACTCACTGCTATATGCCGCAATCACTACCTTACACATCAATTCTACAAATGTCAATATCTTCGAGTGGCCATTCCTACACACCAGTGTGCTGTGGGTTAGGCCACAATAGTGCTGATAGCCCCATATATCACATGCAATGAAAATTTTACCTCAATATAAATGTGTGAAATTTTCATTAAAATTCCTTGTTGCCATCTAACAATGAGTCCAGGCCCAAAACAACTTAATAAGAAATAAATTGTTCATTCAAAAGTAGTGTGGCTGGTTGTAGTTTACTTCGTTATTGACATTTCAAAAACAACAAGTGTTCTGAATTCATCATGGATAAATTATGTCTATATGAGGCCTTTACTCAGCAGTGAAATATGAATGGCTGTTCATACCTTTATCATATTTGTTACTGTCATTGCTGTCTTCAGAGCTTGCTTCATTTCCAGAATCAACAGACGCCTGTTTGCGTACTTTACGAGGACGCTGACTAGGATTTTGTGCATCAGCAGCAACGTCACTCTCTTCCTTGCTCCGTTCTGCTATAGCTGCCAATTTCTCTCGCATGCCCTCCTGAATTACAGAGAGAGAGATTAAATAGAAATTCAATCCCAAATTATAAAATATGTGTAACTACACTCATGCTCATAAATTAAGGATAACTGCAGAATCTGCTGCCACACAACATGGCACTACACAAAACTGGCACTAATAGCATAGGCACATAGGGAACACACACGACACAGATCTGTAAGTACACGCTATTGGTAATAAGTTGAGAAAACCATCCCGAAAGACACGATACAAAACACCACTGTTTCCTGCACATGTACTCTAACATCAATATGGGATATGATCACCATGCACACGTACACAGGCCGCACAACGGGTTGGCATACTCTGGATCAGGTGGTCAAGCAGCTGCTGGAGTATAGCCTGCCTTTCTTGCACCAGTGCCTGTCGGAGCTCCTGAGGTGTCGTAGGGGTTTGAAGATGTGCAGCGATATATCGACCGGGAGCATCCCAGACATGCTTGATGGGGTTTAGGTCTGGAGAACAGGCAGGCCACTCCATTCGCCTGATATCTTCTGTTTCAAGATACTCCTCCATGATGGCAGCTTGGTGGGGCCGTGCATTATCATCCATCAGGAGGAAGGTAAGACCCAATGCACCCCTGAAAAGGCGAACATACTGGTGCAAAACGATGTCTCGATACACCTAACCTGTTACAGTTTCTCTGTCAAAGACAAGCACAAGTGTATGTGCACCCAACATAATCCCACCCCACACAATCAAACCACAACCTCCATATAGGTCCCTTTCAAGGACATTAAGGGGTTGGTATCTGGTTCCTGGTTCACACCAGATGAAAACCTGGCAAGAATCACTGTTCAGGCTATACCTGGACTCGTCCATGAACTTAACCTGGGACCACTGTTCCAATGACAATGTACTGTGTTCTTGACACCATGCTTTACAGGATCTCCTGTGATCAGGGGTCAGTGGACTGTACCTTGCAAGTCTCTGGGCGAATAAACCATGTCTGTTCAGTCGTCTGTAGACTGTGTGCCTGGAGACAACTGTAAGGTCCTGCAGTACTCCATGGCAGTCTGCAGGCACTGACGGTGAGATATCGGTTTCTTGTGGTGTTGTACACTGTGGACGTCCCATACTGTAGCGCCTGGACACGTTTCCAGTCTGCTGGAATCATTGCCATAATCTTGAGCTCACACTTTGTAGCACAAGGAGGGCCCGTGCTATGACCTGCTGGTGTTTGACCAGCCTCCAGTCGCCCTAGTATTCTACCCCTCATAATGTCATCCATATGTGTTCTTTGAGCCATTTTCAACACACAGTCACCATTATTAGCATGTCTGAAAACATCTGCACACTTACTCGCTGCACCATACTCTGACATGCATCAACACACCTCAACGTATGTGGACTGCTGCCAGCACCACTGTGAGACGACTGCAGGTCAAATGCACTGCATGGTCATACCCGAGGTGATTTAAGCCAGCAAACCGCCCACCAGAGTGATGTTTCAACATGTATCAGCATTATCCTTATTTTATGAGCATGAGTGTAGATATGACCATTTCAGCCACCCATATGCACACGTACAAAACAATGTAATTCTTATTTTGTAATGTGCACTTGCAACTGGTACTCCCTTATCAACTGCCAGACAAAGACAACCATGAGAATTTGCCTGGCAATACATTACCCTGCAAAATATCCTCTCTCCAACATCATAAACTTTAAAATTTAATTATGAAAATCCTATAAGAACCACTGGCAAATTATAAAAGTTAACACATATTTACAACATTGGTGCACCCTGAATGGAATACAAGCAATGAATGGATGCACACGTTAACAAGAAACTCAACATTCAAGATTAGGATATGGCCTTATATCATTCTCCAGAGTGCACAGACAGATAGGTATACTGTTCTGGCACTGTGACCCAAATGGGAACAACAACACAGCAATAATCAAACAGATGTGAGACTGAAGTCTTTCTTGGCTGTATCTTGAAGGGAGCCTTCTCAGATAACATACGAGTGTTTAAGTGGCACAATATTTTGATGTCAAACTTAGATGCCATAGTCAGGTCATTTGATGTGCACTGTCTCCACTCCAGTTGGCCTCTCTGTTAGCATGTGTCTTCAGACGCCCCAACTAATCTCCTTGCTCAGCAGTCACTAGTGTGCTGATATGAAATACATAACAGTTTCAATGCTAGGTCCCATACTTTACTGATGAAGTTCACAATGTCCTTGCCCATGAGGTTGTGAGAAAGGCAGATTTTTCACTATCTCCTCAATAACAAAGTCCCAATAGGAGGCAGTCATATTTGTGTCCAGGGTCACTTTGTTTTGTATGGGGCAGGGGGAGGAGGGTAGAGCTGAATACACATTTAATATTCTTTTTCTTTCGAATGTAACTGATTCTTCTTGATGTATGAGGAATGTGCAATAGGAAGGCTGTGGTGCAAGATTTGTTTGCCTTCACAGTCTGGGTCAGAAAGCATAACTTTCTGATGATAATATATCTGTTTCTCTTTAACAAAGTTTTCATACATTACAACTCATGCTCGGGACTTTCCTGGTCAAAAAGAACGAGTGTTCTGTGAACAAGTATACATAGTACATCATTTTTCCGCACCCAATATTGACGAATGGGCACATGTAGATACAAGACATCAAAGGTGGACTTTTTATTGATACTGTGGCCATAGCAAGTAGAAGAGAAAGTGTGCTGACTCGCTGTGTATTAAGACAGGTAGCATAGTACAGTCGACATGCCCACGAACTACAACCAGCACTACCGCTTGCGACTCAAGTTGATGCGATTTTGCCATATCGGAAAGTGTGCGTTGATACTGTAGTGTCTGTGCTTATTTACTGAGTTCGTTGAGGGTTGTGAGTGAATGTTGGAGAGTTGTAGGCTACTGTGATAAAGCGGTGTTAAGAGTTATGGTTACCTGTATTAAAAAAAGAAGAAGAACAAAAAACGTCTGCATGTTTTGTTTCAGTGTGTGGATCTAGCTACAGAGAAAATAAAAGTAAACATTTTTTTACACCTCCAAAAAATGAAGTATAGTTTTCCAAATGGATGAGAGCAATACCTCAGAAAGACAAGAGCGCTGACTCACAGTTGTTTTATGTGTGATTCACATTTCTGTGAAGAACTTATCACAAAAGCAGACTTGTTTGTCATCAATGGTAAACAAGTTAAAATTCCAAGACAAAGGTGGTCTCTAAAACCAGGAGTGGTTTCTCATTTATTTCCCAGTTTACCAAAATATGCATCAAAAGTATCACACAACAGAAAATTGACAGTAAAACACTCGCAAGAGAGAAGTCATGGCAAAGAAAATATTGAGCAAGAAGTTACAATCTATCTCAGTGCTTCATCTGTCAAGGAAAATTTGTGGAATGAAACGGTACCATACGCAGCAGTAATTTCATTAAGAAGAACAGTAAAAGTGTAAGAAACTGGAAGCTGTGTGATTACGTAATAAATTAAGAACAGCGAGTGCCAAAATAAACTTCTGCAAAAGTTGCTCTCAGACAGAAAGAGTATGAGGGCTCAGTCAAATCTCCTAGATCATTTCTAAACTCAGTAAGAAACTGAAAAATATAGTAGACACTATAATAAGGAATGGAAATTGAGAAACAATAAGGAAATGTGATATGATAAAGAGTTTCTTCTCGACAGTGTGCTTTTAAAAATTACATCATCCAAAGGATACAGATATTGTTTGAAGCATGGACTGTTGCCACTTCCTTCCAAAACACATCTACGAAATTTAGTAAAGGGTCTCAGATGCTCATACGGAATCAATATGCATGCTGTGGAAGCAATTAAGAATTATTTTTGAGAAGAATGGTGTTAAAACAAACACTTAGATGTGTTCGAGTTTTGATGAAGTTAAGCTCCAAAAAGAACTGCATTTCAATAGCACTTCGTTCAATGTTGATGGTTTTATCAATTTATGGGGAATACACTCCAGAAAACCGTAAGAATAAACTTGCAAATTATGCTCTGGTGTTTATGTTTGTTCCTCTACTGTGTAACTGGATCCAACGTGTTATTTTGTATGCTAGTCGCAATGTAACTCCCGGTGACATCATCTCACACATATTGATTCAAGTAATTATCCAGCAAGAGCAAACCGGAACAAAAATTACTGCATTCACTTCCAATGGCAGACAACCGAATAAAAAGGTCTGGCAGTGTCTAGGAACTAGTGGCAGAGAAAATAAAGTTACTTGCTCTGTATCAAATCCAGTTAATGAAACCAGAAGAATTTTTGTATTTTCAGACACTATTCATGTAACAAAATGCATAAGGTACAATATTTGTGATAAATTGGAGGTACTTTCCAACAATGGGATCACTAACTACAATTTTTATTGAAGAGTTTATGAACAAGATAATTCCCCAGATTAAAAGTTTGCCACAAGTTAACTTCCACCCACTTGGATCTGTCGTCATTTCAAATGATGAATGTAACATTAGCTCTGCAGTTATTCAGTAACTCAGTAGCCAATGGAATAAAATTCTTCAGGGAGACTGAAATGGCAGGATATGAAGGCAGTGAATCAACGAAATCATTCACTAGAGGTATCAACAACTTAGTGGATGCTCTTAACTCTTCATTTCCGAAGGAATACAAAAACTTGGAGATTCACAAAAATTTAATGATTTGAAAAGCATTCTTGTCGACAGAAGTAACAGCTTTGCTTCCAAAAGAACTCTTCAGTCTCCAAGAGTAACAACTGAAAGTACATTAGGAATATCTGTTTACTTGTGGAAAAGAGGTTTCAGCTACATCCTCCAAGATTAACAATTGAAAGTACATTAGGAATATCTGTTTACTTGTGGAAAAGAGGTTTCAGCTACGTCCTGACAGCAAAATTTAATCATGATCATTTTGAACGTCATTTCAGTATCATAAGTTCTCCGAGTTGCAATGATTATCCATCAGTAATAGACTTCCTGACTTTGCACATGTTTTCAGTGTGTTTACATCATTCCTGTTAAACTTTCATTATCGTCCGGTGGAAACTGTGAAAGTAAATGTGAATTTTCTTTGATATCAGCAGTAATGCAGATGCATGTGTTATCTAGAGATTGGAAATAAAAATTGAGAGAGTGAGTGAGAGAGAGAGAGAGAGAGAGAGAGAGAGAGAGAGAGAGAGAGAGGGAGAGAGAGAGAGAGAGAAGAAGAAGAAGAGAGAGAGAGTTGTGGTGGTGGTGGTGGTGGTGGTAAATGTTGTGTCTAGCATAACTTCACAGAGGCTCAACCCAATCCACAACATATGCTGGAAACCCTTGAAAGCTCCTCAGCAGAAGAATGTTTAGTTTATTATCTGGCACGTTACGTGGTGCATCAAGCAAGAAGATTCACAAAATGCCTCAAGTGTTTATGCCTTCTAAATGGGAATTTGTATGACATGCCATTCTCTTTACTGACGTCTATTAGAGATTATGGCTCTTCTACAAGAAAGACATTTCTCATGCACCCATTGAAAGGCATCTCCAATATTCTTATCCAGGTGGACAATATCATTACGGTGAAACTTCTTGAGGCCAGTTTACGGAGCGATTTTTTTTTACGAATGTTTAAATAGTATGTATCACATTAATGTTGAAAAATCAAATGTTGGATGCTGCGAAGATCATGTGATGGACATCGTTCGTATGCTGTTTCCTCTTTATACGATATGCCAGTTTTACATGGGCACTAAACAAATTTGGAAGGAGCTGAAGTCTTCAAAAACTTCAAAGATTGTCCAGAAACTGTCTAAACTAGCAGGCAACTGATGTCTACTGAAGTAAGTTAATTATATCCACATACTTTTCAATTAGTGGCATAAATTTCTTGAAATTATGAGCTCATGTGTTGTCACTGCCATAGTAAAATGTACTTACATGGGTCACAAGTGGAGCAGTTGATATCTTGTGGCAGAAATGGTCAACTAGGAGAGTCAGCACATTTTATCTTCTACTTGCTATGCTATTGCCGAGTTGATATCAGCAGTAACGCAGATGCATGTGTTATCTAGATATTGGAAATAAAAATTGAGAGAGTGAGTGAGTGAGTGAGAGAGAGAGAGAGAGAGAGAGAGAGAGAGAGAGAGAGAGAAGAAGAAGAAGAAGAAGAAGAGAGAGAGAGAGTTGTGGTAGTGGTGGTGGTAAATGTTGTGTCTAGCATAACTTCACAGAGGCTCAACCCAATCCACAACATATGCTGGAAACCCTTGAAAGATGTGTTCGATTCATCAGGAAGTCCATAAAAGATAAATGTCATCTTTTCACAGCACTGGAGGCTGGGTAGAGCACCTGTGAGCATAGTGGAGGTGCAACTGTTGCTCCATGAAGCTTTCCTGGAGTGTGGGAAAATGGTAGCGGAATTGATATCATTGATTGATGGATGACTCAGTTTATTTCTCTGTTGCCTTTCGACACCAAGCAACGATTTTCATTAACTACTGAGGGTATAGCTGCTGTCCTCGTTACAGTTGCTGTTACACACGCTGATTCCAATGGGTTCTTTGATCACAGAATCCCACTAGGTAGATGCACTGGGATAGTATTTCCAAAGTCATCAAATATAATTGTATTTTATTAATGACACTGTGTTCAGCAATAGGAAATTTGTCGAAAATGCAATTTTCAATATGGCACTCTAAGCAACATTCTAAAATTGTTCATACTGACTGACCAATGTGACTGCTACCATATTCACAAGGAATTTTATAAATTCAAAGACCACCAAGCTGACTGTTTTTCTTTACTGGGTGCTGCTCAAGAATGCCTATTTTATCTGGCAGGGGTGCTACAGGCTAATCATCTTCTGACGCCTGAGTATGTGTGTTTTTGTTTCTTAGAGATGGCCAATGTACTATCTCGTTCAATATAGCCATTCTTTTGGTATATGTTTGTCAGATATCTGGGAACAAGATATTAAATGTAGCATTCTCTATGAAACAAAAACACAGATGCTCATACTATCAGAAGATGATACGCTTATAGCACTCCATCCTTTCTCCAGAGCTACAAGAAATAAAATAGGGAGTCTTGGATAGATATGGTATTAAATACTTTCCAACCATCCAAGAAAATTAGAGAGATGCTGTGTCCACTAAAAGACAGCCCTGATCTGACTGTACCTGGAATTTATAAAATTCCTTATGAGTGTAGCAGCAGTTACATTAGTCAGTCAATGCGAATGATTTCAGAACAATGCATAGAGCACCATATTGACAAATCTGCTATTGCTGAATGCATTTTCATAAATAAACATACAATTATATTTGATGGATATGGAAATACTATCCCAATGGATGTACCTAGTGGGATTTTGCTATCAAAGAAAGCATTGGAATCAGAATGTATAACAACAACTTTAACCAGGACAGTGGCTATACCCTCAGCAGTCCATGGAAATGGGTACTCAATGCTGAAAGGCAACAGAAAAATAAATTGAGTCATCCATCCTCCAATGATATCAATATCGTTAACAATGATCTTTCATCAAAAGATATCAACATCATCTCTGGTAACATATGGAAGTTCCATGGCCTTGTGATACCTCCATGGCATAATTTGGCCAACTAAATCATGTAGTAATGGCTTAACAGAAATCTCCTGGTGTAAATGATGGAGAAAGTCGAAAGCTTGAGGCTGTACAAATTTGATGCAGCGAGAGCATATTACCTTAACAGTTCAACAGATATCTTTTCAGATACATATCAATGAGATGAAGTGCACAACTGTAAAGCCATAATGAGAATGCCAAACAAAAACACATATTACTACCTGGAAAATCACTGAAATAAGAGTTAACCTCCACATACAATAAACTAAATTCCTTCTTCTAATTACTTACTAGGAGCATGTAACAATCTGGTCCACATGGCTCTGAGAATGGTTTGAGATCAGGACCTTTCCTTTTCTGCAAATTGGGCCCCGGATGGTATGCTTGAAGTCCTAAAACAACAATTAGTATCAGATTACTGTTTCTAAATTCCTGATTTTTCACCTGTCAATTTAATCACATCTAAATTGAGATCATAATATTAAATATAAGATTACCTATCTACAAAAGGGGCCCCAAAAGCAGAAAAAATGCCTACTAACAAGGTGGCAGCAGATGCAGCCTCAGGAAATAAAAGATTCATTAATCTGGCAAAAGACAAGAAGGATTGGAGGTAATGAGCCTAATCAATTACTTTCCCTTGACCAGCAGACCCTCATAACTTGCCTTTTTAATTACCACTTAAAATCATTTACTGGAACATGTTCTACCCTTCTGACTATTTTTTTGCTCGAGTTGTACATTTCTCTTACTGTTATCTAGCAATTACAATTTTTTTCTGCGCCTATCTGATATCAAGTTAAGAGGAGAGTGAGAAACTGTTGGGGAGGGAAGAGTTCAGAACCAACAAATCTTTAGGCCTGCAGGAATATTTCTCAAAGGCAATGTGACTTTCAGAGGACTAAATCACATCCAAAGACTAACAGGTATTCTAATGAAAAATAACACTAAATGCAACCTCTCTCCCTCTCCCCCTCCCATCTCCCTCAATATTCTTTTTGTTCATTTGTGTATGTATTATCAGCAAAGTGAACTGAAGACCATCATGTTTATACCTAAGAAATAGGGAGAATGGGTAGTAATAGCATACACTTCAATATGCTTAAAATGGGAGTGCTGACAATTGCTACAAGTGTATCACTGTTTACCTGTGAAAAAACTTGCAGAAGACAAAAATCTGATTTCAAAATCCTAATATGATGTTCACTGTCTTGTTTACATGCTAAGCCTGAATCAATTTTGCTAACCCAATTAAATATCAGTTTCCCAAGTGTCACGTGTCTGCTACAAATGGTGTATATAAATCAGCTGCTCCAATTCAGTCAACATAGTGAAGTTAGTTCATCAGTGTCTTCATAATTTTTAATAAAATCTCAGGTTGACAGCCGATTCAACGTGTCGTTCACCAGGAATGCTATCTTCAGGCAAACTGTTGGATTCATGTCTCGTCCGGGTCTTTATAGCTGCTGAACCATGGGTTTCTCTGCATCCTTGGTGCTGGTGGGAACAATCAGGCGCAAATGGAATTGGTGCAACAGCACATGGTGTAGGGGGGTGGGGAGGGCGAGGCAGAGGCAGCGCTGCAGGTCCTGGCGTCTCGTGTTCAGAGAGGCACTTTGTGATGCAAAGCTGTGTGTGTCCAATATATTGTTTTCCACATTCACAGAAAATGCTGTAGAACCCCGGTGTTCTTAAACCCAAGTTGTTATTCTTTGATCCCAGCATATTCCTGATTTTTTCTGGAAGACAGAAGATGGTTTTGATCTTGTTCATCTCCAGTATCCTGGCAATCTTTTCCATGGGCGGCCCTGTGTATGGGAGGAATGCTGAGCCCTTGTTGTCCACTTCTTCCTGAAGGTGGTGGTGGTGGCCACCATCGTCATCCTCCTCTCCCTGCTGCTCCTTCTTTCTCATCCTGAGAGCACATCTAATCTGTGTTTCAGTCTAGCCATTCTTCTGGAAGGTTTTCTTCAGGTGCTGCATCTCAGTAGGTGGACTGTCCTTTTCCCATATGTTGGGTGCTCTGTGGACAAGGGTATTGAGTGCGGAATTCCATTGTGCTAAGTGATGGCAGCGGTTGGAGTTGAGCTACAGATCCGTATGTGTTTTCTTTCGGTAGACCGAGTGTTCCTGTGTGACATCCATTTTCTTCTTTATTAGGATATCGAGGAAGGGTAGGCACCCATTTTCTTCTGATTCCATTGTGAACTTTATGTTCTTGTGTATGCTGTTCAGATGGTTGAGAAATTCTTTAGGGGGTCCTCGCCATGCGGCAAGACCACGAAAGTATCATCCACGTAACGATAAAAGACATTGGGATTAAGGAGGGCTGTTTCTGATGTTATGCCCTCAAAGTATTCCATGTGCAAGGTTAACAATACACGGTGCAAGTAGGGATCCCATAGTGGCTCCATCCACCCATTGGTAAAACTTGCACCCCCACACTGGAAATACGTGGTTGTGAGTGAATGGCGGAATAATTCCACTGTGTCTTCATTGAAATGGTTCTCAAGTAGTTTCAAGGAGTCCTCTAGCAGTAAGTAACCTTGTGAAGAGGGATGTGACATCAAAGCTGACCATAACATAATTTTTGTCCAGACGCAACTCCTTGAGTGTCTTAACAAGCTCTGTGGAATTCTTGATGTATGGGGACATTTGCCCATGAGAGGCTTCAGTAGTTGTGCCAGGTGTTTGGCTATACCATAGGTGGGAGAATTTATCGTGTCTACTAATGGACGTAGTGGTGCCTCCCTCTTGTTTATCTTGGGGAGCCTGTATAACCACGGTGGAACCAGAGCTCTGGGGTAAAGCCTTTTTACCAGATCCTGGCCCAGACCCGAGTTGTTGAGAAGAGCGATGGTCTCTCTAGTCACACCTATTGTGCTGTCCTTCTCCACTTGTTTGTAGGCCTTGTCCTGCAGCAGTGAACTGACCAGGTAAAAAGGCTTTACCCCAGAGCTCCAGTTCCACCACAGTTATACGGACTCCCAAGACTCTCAAGAGGGAGGCACCACTATGTCTGGTAGTAGACACAATAAAGTGTCCTACCTATGGTATATTCAAACACCTGGCACGACTACTCAAGCCTCTTATGGATAAATTTCCCCACCACATCAAGAATTCCACGGAGTTTGTTAAGACACTCATGGAATGGCATCTTGACAAAAATGATATTATGGTCAGCTTTGACTTCACATTCCTATTTATGAGGTTACTGATAGAGGACTACTTGAAACTACTTGAGGATCATTTCAGCAAAGACACAGTCACAGTGGAATTATTCCGCCATGCACTCACAACCACGTATTTCCAGCAGTGTGGGGGCATATCCTCACTGACAACACGTATCGCCAGCCTGCAAATGGAATACTTTGAGGATATCACATTAGAAACAGACCGCCTAAAACCCAAGGTCTTTTATCATTATGTGGACGATACTTTTGTGGTCTGACCACACGGCGACAACACCCTAAAAGAATTTCTCTACCATCTGAACAACATACATGTGGACATCAAGTTCACAATGGAATTAGAAAAAAATGTGTGCCTACCCTTCCATGATATCCTAATAAAGAAGAAAATGGGCTGCACACTGGGTCACTTGGTCTACTGAAAGAAGACACATACAGATCTGCGCCTCAACTCCAACAGCTGCTATGACCCAGCAGAACGGAACTCAGTGCTCACTACCTTTGTCCGCAGAGCGCAAGACATGCGACAAGGACAGTCTACCTACTGAGATGCAGTACCTGAAGAAAATCTTCCAGAAGAATGGCTACACTGAAACGTAGATTAGATACGCTCTCAAGACAAGCAAGAAGAAGGACCTTCAGGAAGAAGAGGACAACAAGGGCATGGAATTCCTCCTGTAAGATGGTCACCCCCAGCATAGATCACCAGTATACTGGAGAAGAACAAAATCAAAACCATCTTCTGTCTAGCAAAAATCAGGAATATTCTGGGATCAATGAAGGACAACTTGGGTTTAAGAACACCGCGTGTCTACAGCATTTCCTGTGAATGTGGAAAATAATATATCGGACAGACACACTGTTGCATTACACAACGTCTCTCTCAACACATGAGAAGTGGTTCACCTTGGACAAACGGAAAAATCCTTGATAGGAGCGCACAGCCTCAGAGAGCACACGGTTCAATTTGAACCGGGCCTTTTTATTATTAAAGATGCAGTGGAGATATGAGTCAATGATAACCTGGTCAACCGGGATAGCCGCTTCCAACTTTGCACCACATGGGACACAACATTAGCAATAATATAAGGAGAGCGCACCAATGGAAGCACGATGGTGTCGCGGCTTATGGAATAAACAGGTCGACTGAGATGAGACACTGGGACCTGCCGCATGCCCCCCCTCCCCCCCCCCCCTCACCCCACCATGTGCCGTCGCACCAATTCCACTCGCATCTGTCTGGTCTAACTGGTGCCGAGGATGCAGAGAAGCCCATGGTCCAGTGGCTATAAAGACCCAGACGAGATGTGAACCCAATACTTCGCCCGAAGATGGCAAGTAAGAAACTTGCTAAAACGTTGCCGCAGATTGGCAACTGAATCTCACAGACAGACCAATTTTCCTGAATGTATTTTTGCTGATTTGTTTCTTCACAAAAGGTGTGTGATATTTTTAAAGATGGTACTTCTTTATACTATCCATAATACTGCAGAATCTCCTGCCTAAGATCTGGTAATTTTTGTAATAATAAAGAACCAAGATTATTTATGGATGTCAGTGAACTCTAAAGCAGGAGGAGGATGAGGAGAAGGTTGTTTGAAAATAGGTGTTTATAACTCTTAGCCACAAGACACTTACATTACACCTGCCAAGATTATGAACTTTATACAAAGAATTGCAAAGTGGTCATGGCTGGAAATTTATTGTAATCCAATTGCTTGCAAAATTCCAAATCTGTTAAGACTCATTCAAACTACTATGCACAGTTAGCAAATGTTTTATCACCAACAAATGATTGTGGATAACGGTGTGTGGGTGTAGTAGTTTACAAATTAGTCAGGTGTAGGACAATACAATTGTTACCCATCAGCTTTATTTCACTAATTAAGAAAATATATCGGCACTTATGTACGTCATTTTTTCACGGAAAGATAAAATTTTACTCTCTTCAAATGAATAAAGGAAAAGAATAGCTTTGTGGTCACTAGAATACTTTTTTTTCCTTCACTCAACACAAAATGGCAACATCTAAATAATCTACAGTTTAGAGACCAAGTAGCATCCCAATGAGCCAAACATGCCTTAAATGGTGGTGGGCCTTTCAAGAACTGATATTTGAGCATTTAGATGACCAGCTAGAAACATTAGTGGGAAATCGGTTCACAGAAAACCAAATTCAGAAGCCTACATAATCATAATGTGTATGCCAATGCTCTGTACAATGTGGATGTGGTTGTTGCCAGAGGTACAGAAATCATCTATTACTTCTCTGCAGTGACTGATAGGTACGCCTTATAGCTACTGTGTAATATCCATCTTGCTAGACACCTGCAAAGAAAACCTGAGTCAATATGGCAAAAAAGGTAAGTTCCTAAGAATATAGAGATACTCAACCAGTCGTCTGGCATCTTTGTGAATTTCTGTCCTTAAGAGGTGACACTGTTCACTTTGCAGATTGCCAGGTTGACCCCCCCCCCCCTCCCCACCAACACACACACACACACACATGCACGCATGATTCAATGATGGCTCTTCCCTCGATCCATGCCAACTCATACAATTATACAAGTCAGCTGACTTGTTCATCAAAGCATCTCTTCTGTCGTCGTGGCGAAAGACTTTTTTTTATGAGATTTAATCCTTTTCTCATCTTCTAATGTCACAGCAGCAAAAGCATCAACTGACCCCCCACGCACACACACACTCCACTCCCAAGGGCAAGGAGCTTGACATATTATAGAACTTCCAAATCTTTTTACGGGGTTTATGTCTGGATAATATTATAGCAATTAGACGACAACAAATCCATTTTCTTGCAGAAGCTTGTTTATACAATAAACAGGAGAAGGTTGGTGCTTCTTAACTAACGGCAGACAAAATTTCACTTGATCTGGCTTATAGTGTAAGTTATTACTGGCCATCAAGGACTGTATTTCACTTTTTAGCCAACTAGAGTTTTTTGGGATATGATGCCATCATCAAATGAAAACACTTTTTGGATGTATTCCTGTAATAATTGGGACTCCACATATTTTTTAAAATTTTTGCTGCCAATTTTTGAATAACAGTATAAGGTTTTGCATTTTGAGTAACATATGAGATGCTGACCCTAAACAAAATCCATGTCACCCCATGCATGCACAACAATTTAACACTCACTTTTGTTCCGACAATACTCATCATGCAGTCACTATGCCAACATTTATTTATGTTTCATGTAAATAAGCCACTGGCTACTTTAATTTCAATGTTTAATTCTTTTATAAAAACCCATGACCTTTTTGAAATTATGTTCTTTCATTCGCATGTGCTGATCAGTTTATTCTGATCTCCCCCCCCCCCCCCCCCCTTTTAACTGAATCTCACAGACAGACCAATTTCCCTGAATGTATTTTTGCTGATTTGTTTCTTCACAAAAGGTGTGTGATATTTTTAAAGATGGTACTTCTTTATACTATCCATAATATTGCAGAATCTCCTGCCTAAGAACACATTTAAACATATTGGCAAAGGAATATTTATTGTGTGGATCTTCTTTCTTCTCCTTTGGCCAAAGTACATGAATTCCACTTCCTCCTGTAATTTGCAAATGACTGCTGTGCTCAACTAACATTTTGCTAGCACATTCCATAACTTTTTCTGTTTGTGTATTTATCAGTTTCTATGGGACAATGTGAGGCAAAGCTACTTGGTCATGGAATAAGTTAGTACCAAGTTAATAGAATGCTGATCAGAAAATTTATAAGCAAATAATCAGTCAATTAATTAAACATGAAAAAAGAAAGTATAGGAATAAATAACACATTACAGAGAGAAGTTCTCAACTACTGTGAGGAACTCCTGTTCTGAACAGGAGTGTGCATTAAGTAAATCTTTCAACTTGATTAGAACACTTGGGGTTTATCACTTAATTCTTTCAGTTCTGCTGGAAGCCTATTGAGAATGAAATCTGCTGAACAGTGCACACTTTTTTGTACAGTGCTTAAGGAAGTACTATCCAAGTTTCTATCATTTTTCCATCTTGTGTTCACTGAATGAATGTTGAAGTTTCTTCTGAAAGAGTCAATATTGTCAACATATCCCATGATATAACATATGTACAGCGACACTGAGTTAGAATTCAGAGACACTTGAACAATCGCTGTTTGAATTCTGCAAATTACTCCAACTGCCATCTAGTAGCAGCTTCCAAAATGGGCAGGTCAGACTGTCCAGTATAGTCTGCTCCCTGTCAGGAGACCTTGCAACCTACACATGGAAGTGGATCTCCCAGGTCTTTTGTGCATGCAGGTAAGATTAGCCATGAGACCCTGTAGTGAACGGGCGTGTATGTCTCCCAGCTAAGTTAGGAGCCACAGTTGGCGCGCTGCCTGTACACATTGTAAGCTTTATTCTAATAAACACTTATATCATATAATTTGTTCCATCCAATTATTGTGAGTGGAAATAAGGGGAGGACAGTGGGTCCTCTCACACTATACACTCACATTCCAATGTACCACCACTGGAGGAAGAGCCTGTGCATACATTCTATGGTCCTCTGGGCCGGATACAGTGACCATGCGGAATTTATGTTCATGTGGATTTATTTTTTGGTATTTGTGAACTCTAAAAAACTACGTGTGAGCTGGGCACGTTATCGGTTTCGTTGTTGACCGCTTTCGAGTGTCCCAAGGCCTGTTTGGGACTTCGACAATAACAGCCTTAACAACGGTGATCAGGGGCATATTTGTGAACGTTTAATGTGTCTCAAACTCAAACGCGAGAAGCACAGAAACATGTCGGCACCAGGTGACGTCACCTCCTGCTCCCGCCGAAACTTTGTGCCGACAGACTGCGATGCCTGCCACGCCAGCTGTCAGTGCCCGTGACGCAGCGGGGTGACGTCATCTCCTGCTCCCTCCGAAACTTTGCGCCGACAGAGACTGTGATGCCTGCCACGCCAGCTACCAGTGCCCATGATGCAGTTGCTGTTCCAGTTCGTACTGCCTCATATTGCTGCTGCTGCAACCTGGCAAGTGCAACTGTTGGCTTCCTGCTATCATTTTCCTGGTCCTAAAATGGAGCCCTCAGAGAAAACAAAATTAGTCAAGCAGAGAGGTGTAACAAAGCTGCCTTCGTGCGCTTAGCGAGCTTTGTGCAGTCTGCGGACAGTGCCAGCATCGAAATGCTGGAATCAAAATTAAGTCGATTGACTCGGATTCAGTCTGATTTTGAGTCATCTCAAACATGGAAGGAAACTGAAGACGAATCAGCAGATCATAGTAAGGACAGGGCAGAATTTGAGGATTCATGGCACTTCGCTGAATCCGCTATCAAGGGTTCAATGAAGAGGTACACCCAGCTTTTGCAGCAGCCTTTGGGCTCGAATCCGTCAGGCAGTGTTAGTTCTTTGAAACTACCCGCTATTAACCTGATAAATTTTGAAGGTGACTACCTTACATGGTCATCATATAGGGATACATTTGAGTCTCATTATGAATAACATTTCAATTGATGATGTTCAAAAACTTCATTACCTTAATTTGTCTTTATGAGGTGAAGCTAGAGACCTATTGAAACATATACTTGCCACAGCAGGAACCCATCGACAGCCTGGGGACTTATTACACAAAGGTATAATAACACAAAAATAATTGCTGCCAGACATGCTAAGGCTTCGTTGGCCTTACCTACAGTCAGCCATAGGGCAGCGAGCGATTAGAGGCAACTAATTAATCACGTATGTAGCCATTTCGAGGCCTTAGAAGCTCTCAAATCTGGTGTTCCACTTCATGAAGTTATTCTCTCAGAAGACATTCTGTCTAGTATGTGACCCATGAATCATCAAGAGTGGGAGGTAAAGATGCCTGGGTTGACATTCACCACATTAAATCAACTGATAGATTTTCTGGAAACAAAATGTCAGGCCCACGAGTTGATCAGGTTCTGGGATAACACCTCAAGGGACCCACAAGGACATGCCAATAATTCAAATGTAACGAGACCTGAAGAGTGCTCATCTGGCTAATTCTGAAATTGAGGAGTCATGTAATTTTTGTAGTGAACCTCATACTATCACTAAATGCAAGGGGTTTCAATCACTAAATGTTGATGAGCGGAGGGCATACGTGTCAAAAAATAAGCTTTGTTTTTTGTGCACCCATTCTGGTCATTTCTCGACTAAATGCAAGATTTCTCCTTGTAAGACCTGTAAAGCAAGCCAGAACATACTGCTCCACAAGCCTGCTGAACCAAGGAATGGACAGAACAGTGAATCAGGAGGCCATTCCTTGGCCTATCAAGCTACGAACAGGAAAGCAAACATCCATTGTAATGTTTTGTTGGCAACAGCTGTTGTCAACATTAAGGACAGCAGGTTTGCAGAGTTCTGCTAGATGATGCGAGTCAGCTATCCTTTATATCTAAGGGCATGGCAGAGAAATTAAAACTGAAATGAAGTAAACATTCGTTTCCTGTGAAAGGCACAAACAATGCCTTTGCAGCCTCAGTGTCTTACACCGGTAATGTTGAACTGTCGTCTAGACTCAACGACTTTCATGTTAGAACCACTTGTGCTATTGGAGACAATGTCACCAGTGACCTACCAGTGAGCATGACAGACACAAGGTCCTGGAGTGTCCCATGTAATCTTCTGCTCGCTGATCCAGAATTCAACAAGCCTGCCACAGTAGATTTAATTCTTGGTGCTGAGGTTTTCTTTGATGTTGTTTGTAAGGAAAGGCTGGTGAAACCAAGTCATCCTTCACTTGTCGAAACAAAATTTGGTTGGATTTTGTCTGGTAGGGTGCCTTCAACTGCATGCAAAATGCCTCGTTCCACAGTGACCTTGTGCTTTGTTAGAGGTGACAGTTTAGATACCAAACTGCAAAGGTTTTGGGAGTTAGAGGAGCTGTCTACGAAAACGATGAGTAAGCAGGATAAAATATGTGATGCTCACTTTCAGTGCCACACGACACGAGATGAAGAAGGGAGATTTGTGGTTTGACTACCAGTGAAACCTGACTGTTAACCCTTAGGTGAATCACAACAACAAGCCTCTCCGAGACTGGTGCATCTTGAGAGGAGATTTAAAAGGCAACCGAATCTGCAGAAGGAATATTCTGCATTCATGCATGAATATGTCAAACTGGGACACATTGAGATCTCTAATTCTCAAGGTATTATTGGTCCAAGGTGTTTCCTTCCACATCATGCTGTCTTCAAAGAATGCAACTCCACTACTAAGTTGAGGGTAGTATTTGATGGGTTGCCATTTCTAATGGAGTATCTCTCAATGATATCTTGATGGTTGGTCCCATGATCCAGCCAGATTTATTTTCCATTATTATAAAATTTCGCTCCTTTAATGTGGCTCTGTCAGCTGACATAGCAAAAATGTATCACCAAGTCTCTCTCCATCTTGATGATAGGAACTTCTGGAGAATTCTGTGGTGGGAATCACCATCTGAACAGATGCAAGAGTATAGGCTGTGTACACTCACTTATGGAACTGCTCCTGCTGCCTTTCTTGCTACCAGATATATTTAACAGTTGGCTTTGGAAAATCAAACAGGTTTCCAATGGCGTCACAAATGTTGATGTCTAGCTTTTATGTGTACGTCTTCTTAGGTGGATCAGCTACGGAATCTGAAGCTCAGGAACTTCAAATCCAGCTGACTCAACTACTTGTTTCTGGGGGGGTTTCTACTGAGGAAATGGTGTTCCAATAGTCACAAGGTCATGGAAAAAATTCCTGTGCAGGACAGAGAAACGTCTTCGTCTTGTCATCTTACTGGTGAACAAGCCATAAAAACATTAGGGATATTATGGCACGCAGACTCTGACACATTCCACTGCCATGAGCAGCTGAAGAGTCATCGGCTCTCAAAGGTTACCAAGTGCAATGTCTTGTCTACAATAACATCAATCTATGACCCACTGGGGCTTCTAGGTCCAGCAGTCATAAGATGTGATTTGTTCTTGCAGCACTTGTGACAACTAAGCCATGATTGGAATGAAATTCTTCCATCCAACCTCACTGACGAATGGAATGCTGTTTGTGTGCAACTGCCTTCCCTAAATGGTATTTTGATTAACAGGAAGCTCATTTCTTGCCCCCAGTATGTTAAATTACAAATTCATGGTTTTTGTGATGGTTCACAGTCGGCATATGGTGCGTGTGTATATGTCAGATGTGTTCTTCCCCATAACAGTGTGTTGGTCTCATTGGCTGCAGCCAAATTTCGGGTTGCCTCTGTAAAACAACAGTCTCTTCCACGACTGGAATTATGTGGTGCTCTGCTTCTTGCTCAACTCATTCACAAGGGGGCCAATGCCTTAGACATCATAGATAGTGGCGACAATCATATGTGGACGGACTCCACAATAGTTCTTTGCTGGCTGCAGCATAGTCCTGGTCATTGGAAATTTTTGTTGCCAACAGAGTCTCTCAAATCCAGGAACTGAGTTCAGCTGCCAACTGGAGACATGTCAAATCAGAGGATAATCCTCCTGACCACCTATCATGTGGTATTAATCCAGCTGCTTTGAGTTCACTTGTTCAGTGGTGGTCTGGCCCATCATGGCCTAGATTCTCCTGCTGCTGTCCTAATTGGACAGCCCCTTTGTGCTTATCATGAACCCTCTGTCCTTGAGATCCCCGCCAACATACTGCATAGACAACAACTTGTACAGCAGTTGCATCAGTCGTTTTGGAAGAGGTGGTACACAGAATATATACACGATCTGCAACAACGCAGAAAATGGACATTGGAAGCAGCATGGCAACCCCGGATCGGTGATCATGTGTTGGTCAACGAAGATAATTTTCCTCCCTTGGTGTGGAGGGTAGGTGTCACTGACCAGCTGTTTCCCGGTCCTGGTGTGTGTGTGTGTGTGTGTGTGTGTGTGTGTGTGGGGTGATGGTAAAAACTGCTAATGGGCCCATAGTAAAATTGTGTCCCCTGCCTAAGCAGTGGATCATTAAGTGTTTCCTCAGATCTGTGTAGTGGTATATGATACACGGCCACTGCCAAACTGCCATTTACTGGAACAACCTCTTAATTCATAAGATAAGCTTGGCAGGCTGTGGATGTTTCTTGAGGACTAATTGCTGTTACTACTGATTTTCATGTTTTATGTATTATGATATAAATACTTTATTGTTTTGTGTCCTAAATTTTAGTACCCATCGTGTTTCACATGCAGTGTGACAGTAGTGTTGGCATCTCAAATGTTAGTGTATTTTTGTTTTATGTGAATTGATATTGAGTCTAGTTACATTTTTGTTGTTTTCCTTGTTTTGATTTTGTTATTTGTTAAAATTTTGGTTATTTGTAAAATGAGAAAACTCATTTTAGAGTGGGAGTATGTTTGGACTCTAACTTATTCCCAGTGCCATCTAGTGGCAGCTTCCAAGATGGGCAGGTCAGACTGTCCAGTATAGTCTGCTCCCTGTCGGGAACCTTGCAACCTTCATGCGGAAGTGATCTCCCAGGTTCTTTGTGCGTGCACACAGGATTAGCCGCGAGACCCCGTAGCCTGTAGCAGACGGGCGTGTACGTCTCCCAGCTAAGCCAGGAGCCACAGTTTGCGCGCTGCCTGTGCACGTTGTAAGCTTTATTCTAATAAACACTTATATCATATAATTTGTTCTGTCCAATTATTGTGAGTGAAAATAAGGAGAGGACAGTGAGTCCTCTTGCACTATATACTCACACTCTAATGTACCACCATGGGAGGAAGATCCCGTGTGTACAGTGGCCTACATAAATTTTGTAAACTGACAGCGCAGATCAGTTTGACTGCTCATTTCTGGGCTAAAAATATTATTGGTGAGCACACAGAGTTACCCCAAAATAAAGGAGAGTGAAAGTAAGCAAAGTAGATAAACCTTTATGTTTTGGTGTCAGATACAGTGGGGATTAGACTTAATGAACAACGAGCATTCACTTTTTGGAACATGATACTTCCAAGAAAGCCTTCTGTCTGCCCTTAGTCCTAAGAATTTAAAAAGGATGACTTCACTGACTGACTGAACAGATTAGGACAATAAAAATTTCACTTCTACAAGAGCTTTGTGTCAGAAACTGTATACATTGTGTTTTGATACAGTTAAGCATTAATCTGTTCTCTGAAAGTGAGGCGCTGATATTACCGACTATCCTTTTACTATAGCGTTTATATTACGTTCCACATCTTTCGCAATAATACTTTGGTTATCTGCAAGAGAACAATGTTTTGTCATCTGTCATGTTTAGTGACGGATCATTGAAATACACCAAAAAAGGGAATAGTCTCAAGATAAAACCCTGTGATATCCCCCACTTTGCTTGACCCCAATTTGATTCAAACCTCTCCCCTCTCTGTTGACACCAAAGGAAAACATGCTGCTTCCTACTTTCCAGATATGAAGTGAACCCCTGATGATGTTTTCCCTAATCCCTTAATGTTCCAACTTATTATGTCATACAAAAATAAGTGCTTTTACTAAATCTATCTACAGTCTAGCCCTGCTAGTGCCTTACACATGACAGAATTAATAGCATTTTCTGTGGATACTCCCTTCCTAAAGCCAAACTGAGAGTCTGATAGCATACTATGTGTACTGGGATGTGCCACCATTCTCCTATACATTGCTGTCTCCACTTCTGAAAACACTGACAGCGAAGAAACTGGTCAGCAACTGTCTACATTATCTCGTTCATTCTTTTTATAAAGTGGTTTCAGTAACGAGTATTTCAATCTGTCAAGAAATTGACCATACCTGATGACTGTACATTTGAAACAGAACTGGAGACATCAGAAAGTTTCAGATATGTTACATAACGGTATGAGAGATTCCAAAACCAGATTTTCAAGTACAAAACATGCAGATTCTGAGAATAATTTATTGGTTATTAACTGCAGATTAAACTGAAGAAATTGCAGAAAGGCAGGACATTAAGATGGAGTTTGGATAAACTGAAAGAACCAGAGGTTGTTGAGAGTTTCAATAGAAGAATTAGCCAATAATTGACTGACACAGGGGGAAAGGAATACAACAGAAAACAGATAGGTAACTTAGAGATATGGAGTAGTGTAGGCAGCAAAAGATCAGAGATAAAAAGACTACATCCAACACTTATCCTTGGATGACACATGAGAGAAATGATGATATGAGTAAATATAAAAATGTAGCAAATGAAGCAGGTGAAAAGGAATGCCGATTTCTAAAGAATGAAGGGGACAGGATGTGCAAACTGGCAGAGCAGGAATGGCTAGACGAGGAATGCAAGGCTGTGGAAGCATGAATGACTGTGGGAAACATAGATGTAGCATGTAGGAAACATAATGTGGCGTTTGGAGGAAAGAGAAGCAAGTCTCTGCTGCTGCCTGTGTAACTGAAAACTTGTCACTTGAATCTGTTGTTGGATAGAAGTGGACTGTGCTAGCATAGACAGGAGAGCAAGTACACAAGGTTGCAGGTATAACTGAGGACTCATGGCATTGCTGCTACTTGGGCATGATGATTGTTATAGACAAATACAATGACTTATAAGTTAGCTTTTAATTACACATACATTTACAAGAAGAGATGTGTGTGTGTGTGTGTGTGTGCGCGCGCGTGCGCGCGCACGCGCGGATGGGTACCTATATGAATGCATGTACATACATGTGTGTGTATATGTTTGTATGTATGTAGATACAAAAAAAACTTTTTCAGATACTGCTGCAAATTTATTTTAATATGTATTCTCGATTCAGACAATATATAACAATTATGTTGACATACACACACTTTTTGACAGGTCACAGAGGCTACGGTGACGATACAATGAAACAGGGCACAAGGATGAAGTGTATTCTCTACACGGCAATTAATTATTAGCAGTCTTCAAAAAGGTTGTAGAAATAAAGGATAACCTACACAAATCACTATCAGCCCATAAACCCAAGTTGCCATTACCAAAAGAATAAGTAAATAGCATGCTCTTTGCTTGCAGGAACATAACAGTGCATTGCTCTGTACCCAGTTTCCGTTTGATGGAGCACATTATGTTTCCTCATACTGGAGATGGAACAGACAAGAAAAAAATCATTTTGATTGCACTGGATGAACTTTGTGTCCCCCCCCCCCCCAATACATCTGTAATTGTATACACTGTAGCACTTAATTTTCATCTCACACACTTCACAGTCTCACAAAACACAGCTTTATTAGAGGCCACCTGATACCAACAATTGATCATTTCACCCTGTCAGTGCTACTTTACAACAGGATAAGTGTGCACTCAGTTCCCTTATTCCCAACAGCCCACTCCAGCATGCTTTTGTAAGAGAGAACAAGTTGATGTGTAGGAAGCGACTGCAGCACCACTGTTCTCAAATTAATCATACTTGTGGAACTACAATGGGAAGAAAAGAAGCCAACATAGCACTGACATAACAGTGGTGCCTTGATTTCTAGTGTATCCAACCCATGACATTACATTTGCAATTGCTCCATTTCTGATCTCTCGTGGAATGGATACATAAAGGGTCTCTAAAGGAAAGCAACCTTGTGGACAGTATTACAGAAGGAGACGAGGAAGCAAATGAAGAAGAGATAGAAAATACAATACTGAGATTGATAGAGCACTGAAAGAGTTAATTCCAAACAAGGCTCCTCGAGTAAACGACATTCCCTCAAAATCACTGAAATCCTTGGTAGTCAGCCACAACAAAGCCATTCAACTTGGTGAGTAAGATACATGAGATAACATGCATAAGAGAGAGAGAGAGAGAGAGAGAGAGAGAGAGACCTGTGTTTATAGTATTTGTACATCTTGTGAAGACTTTTAACAATGCTGACTGGAAAACATTCTTTTAAATTCTGGAGGTAGCATGGTTAAAATACAGGAAGCAAAAGATTATTCACAACTTGCACAGAAATCAGACTGCATTTATAAGAGTCTGAGAATATGAAAGAAAGACAATGACTGCAAATGGAGGGACACAAGGTTATATAGCCCACTCCCCTTTTTATTGAACCTATAAATTGAACAAGCAGTAAATGAAACTAAGGAAAAATTTGGGAGGGAAATTAATGATCAGGGGAAGAAGTAAAAACCTTGAGGTTTGCTAATGACACTGTAATTGTGTCAGAGATAGCAAAGGACTTGGAAGAGAAGCTGAATGGAATGGACAGTTGAAAAGAGTTTATCAAGAAGAACATCAACAAAATTAAACTTGTGTAATGGAATGTTGGTGAATTAAATCAGGTGATGCAGAGGAAATTGGATTAGGAAGTGAGACACTAGAAGCAGTGGATGGGTTTTGCTATTTGAGTAGGAAAATAACCAGTTATGGCTTAAGTATAAGATATAAAAACTTTCTAAAGCCAAGACTGCATAAATTTTCTTTATTTACTCTATTTACGAACAACCAGTTTCGACAGACTTTACTCTCATCTTCAGGTCTTCAAGAATTTATGTTATAAAATGTGTTCATTTTGAGCTGACCTCATGCCAACCCAAAATGAACATGTTTTATAACACAAATTTTTGAAGACACGAAGATGGCAGCAAAAACTGTCAAAAGCGGTTGTTTGTAAATAAAGAAATATTTGTGTGATCTTGGCTTTAGAAAGTTTTTACCAGGTAAAACAGATCACTCCTTCCAATTTCTCAGTATGAGAAAATTCAACTAAAAGACATAACACACATGTGAGCAATAGCACGAAAAGCAGTTCTGAAGAAGATAAAAAAGTTACCATCAAATGTAAATTTAAGTGTCAAGAAATCTTTTCTGAAGGCTTTTGTGGGGGAATGTAGCCTCGCACAGAAGTGAAATGTTGGCAATAATCATTACAGACAATAAGAGACTAGAAGCTTTGAAACATGGTATTAAAGAATAATGCTGAAGAATAAATGAGCAGATTCAAAATTAATAAGACACTGAATTAAATTTGTGAAAAAAGAAATTTATGGTACAACCTGCCTAAAAGAGGGAATCAATTGATGGGACACACCCTGAGATGTTACAGAATTGTGGGGAGTAAAAATTGTAGTGGGAGATCAAGGCCAAGGCCGAACTACAGTAACTACGTTCAAATTGATGTAGGTTGCAGCAGTTATAGAGAGATGAACAGACTTGCACAGGATAGTTTATTAAAAAGAAGAAACCACAGAAAAAAGTTAGCTACCGATCATACACAAGCATGTTAAATTTCTACATTTTACTGCAACCTGCATAAGACGCTATATTCTTTGAACTATGTAAAATCTTACAGTGACACAATCTTTTTAAAAAATATATGTAATCTCTGTTCAAAAGCCTGAGATCGTCTGTTTCTAACAGCAATTTCAAGGCAAGTATTTTAGCTCTTCTTGCCAGAAAGGTTAATAAACACATGCATATAAATATTATCTGTTGAACTTGGGCAACAAGTCATACTCAATAACTTGATTGGAAACAGTAAAATATGTGTTCAAAGTACAACTGGACAAGGAAGGAGACGGAAAGGTTCCTTCCATCATCGTGAGACAGTCATCAGATGTAAGAGAGTACAGATAGGTACTTTAAACACATTTTCCTATTTGTTCCTCAAAGGTCTACTCAAAAATGTCACTAAAAGTCATTTTGGAAGTTTATGCAGTGAAACGTTGGTTTCATCGTCACAAGAAACCAGTTATATTTAATTATCTCACTTACAGATAAACAAAAGAGAAAACAACAACAACAACGAATAAACTTCATCACATTAAAATAATTAATTTTAATAAAACAACACATTATAAAGTTAACAACAAATCACAGAACAGGGTCCTTTTCTTATACGAACAGCTTTTCTTTCAAAATGAAGTTTTTTTCTTCCTTCAAATTAGGAACAAAAAATTAGAAGTTCATACATTAAATGGTACAACACATTTTGCTTTAACTAATGTGGTGTTACAACAAATCATGACTGCAGTGTAAGCAAATTATGCTAGATTACACTGAGTAAATTTCCAAAATTCTAAATGTATCATACGATAAAACTAAGCCAAGTGTTGGAGTACCATTCCAGTTTCAGAGAGGGAATAAAATTAAAGTAATACAAAGTTATTTAGAAATGTGTTGTAAGTCAACATGTGCACTGATAGTATTTCAACTCCACGATTGTCCTAATTTCTTCAAACACTAGAAACAACTTTCTTCTATAGCTGTCATATTATTGATTATAACTTTTGATACGACTACTTCTTGTATGAGGCAGCTTTTCAAAAATGGAATAACTTCACCTCCAAAAAATAAGATCATGACAATAATTGCAACCAGTTTTTTCACTTCTAAAACTATGTCTTTAAAAAAGGATCTAAGAAAACTAATGCGCACTGCTTACTGTTAATAATAAATTTCTGAGAAATTTCTACCTGTATTCCCTGCATATGAACAGTGAAAGACAAGTATACACCTAAAAAGAAGGCACCTTTCAGAGCCAGTCAGAAAAATCTGTAAACCTTACTTCAAGTGCAGAAATTCTGCTTTATAGTTAGACTGATTCTTCTCACATGCAGTGTGCATTTCAGTAAATAATACACTACTTTATGTAGGAATAATAATGAGCACAGACAATGATGAAATCTTCTCGAATAATCTATTAACAGTGAGGTAAGAGGATAAAAGAGTCTTACCTCGACTTGTGGCTGGACTTCCTGCCACTTTGCATGCTGCATACAAACAAAATACTCTCAATCAACAAAGTAAGTCTGAATTCAGTCTCACCCTGCCTAAAGTAGGCAATTTTTCCACCACCAAGTTCTCAGTTTCCACCAGGAACTACGCATGCTAGAAGTGTGTGTGGAAAAAAACCCATTGGAAGAGCTGCAAATTCAGCTCTTCTGATAAAATATGTAAACCGGTACAAAATATATCTAGCCTGTGATCACTGCTCCTCCCATCTCACTCTTTACATGTAGGATTAAAATTTCAAACCACCTGAGATTTTACTTTGTTAGCAATTGTTTTCTAAACTAATATTTAAAACTTTATCGGAGATCACATTAATCATGTTATCAATTGTCATGTTATGGAACTAGAAAGGCTTAACACCGTACAAACTATACAATAATTTAATAACGAGAACCAAACTCGAACACAAACATCTCTATGTTCCCAAACTATATTAGAAACCAGAAAGAAATTTTTTGGTGTACTAACAAGCTAGCACGAATTCTCTCCAAGATCAACAGCATGATGCCATTTAACATTCTCTATACATTTAAACTGGAAAAACAGACAAGGAAGTTTTATTTGAAGTGTGCACTGTGTTATGTCATCAGCTGGTGAAGGATTCAAAACTATCACATCTGTGATGAGTTTCCATTTCCAAACAGTTCGAACAATTTCAATTTTGAACAGTTTGAGAACGCTGAACTCATCAGATGTTCAGTTCAAGTTGATTCGTGAAAGAAAGTTTGCAGTTCCAGCATGGGGCAGTAGCTTCCACACACGCTCATACGCAATCCCGCGGAAACCGAGTCATCACACAGAATTTTGTACTCACGATGGAGGAAACAATCATATTTGAAGCAGCGACGGCAAAACAGCGTGTGAAATGAGTGCATTGTCTGTTCGCGTGGTACAGACTCTGCATTTGGTCCATCAATATTTGGAGTGCACTCTGGAGGAAGGGCATTTGGATCGAGTCGTTCCGTGAGTTCAATGTACCTGGAAGCATCAAATAACCACAGTTAACTACAAAACACTGCATAATAACCAATATCAAGCCCAGAAACTAATAAAAAACTACATACTGAAATTTGTTGTTAATAATGTAGGAAAAGATAGATCACTACTTATTGTAAGGAAGAAATGTTAAGTTGCAGACAGGCACAATTAGAAGACACTTCTACAAAGATTTTGCTAGAGTCTTCATCAGCAAAAGAGAAACACAGACCATTCTGGCCTGATCTGCTGGAGTTGGCTGTCACGTGTGTGAGGTGTGCCTGCTTGTGTGCATGAACGGCGTGTTTCTGTTTCTCTTTCGCTGATGAAGGCTGTGGCTAAAACTTTTTTGTAAGTGCCTTTCAATTGGGCCTATCTGTAACTTAATGTGTCTTCTTTAAGGTAAGTCACAATCTATCTTCCCCTACATTGTTGATATTCCGATGTGGATTTTCCATTGTTTGAAAATTATTATCAGGCAGAGAAACAAGGTGTGATCAAAGAGTAATGGGAATTTTTATTGTTTTTCAAGAATTTTTATTTATTCAACATCAACTTTGTTCCCTTCAAAGTAACCACCCCCAACCTCCAGCCTCCAGATAGCATACACTTGTGCCAGCACCCCTCTCATCTTGGAAGCATTTCTGGAACTCACTTTTTGTTATGGTGCTCAGCTCCTTCAGCGATTCTGTTTTTATGGTGATACAGCAGTTTTCTAGAAACATTTTCTGTCTTCTTCCACATTATCGTCAGTAACTGATGTGCTAGGGCATCCAAGGTGGTTGTCATTTTCAATGTCTTCTCGACCCTCTCTGAAATGTTTATACCTCTTGTAAACTCTTGTCTTGCTCACAGTAGATTTGCCTAGAGCCACAATCAACATTTTGAATGCAGTGCTGCACTTCATTTCATTTTCCAAGCAAAATTTAATACAAAATTTTGACCCATCTTTTGTGAAAGTAAAACTTTGCCAAGCACTCAAAAACATGTTTAACCTTATTGACTGTCAACAATAAATTAAACATTCAAAACAGCTGACAATGCATACGTAACACCAGGAACACATGAACCAACATTTTTCTTTTCTTTTCTTTTTTTAAACTGGCAGTATACTGCCAGCGAAATTAAAAAAAATTCCCATTACTTTTTGATTACACCTTGTATCTGCCAAAGATTACCACATTTGGCAATTTAAGTAAATATGCAAACAATATGTATAATGTGCAAATGATGTTTTTATACCCTACTGGCCATTAAATACCACGAAGATGACGTGCTACAGATGCAAAATTTAACCGATAGGTAGAAGATGCTGTGATATGCAAATGATTAGCTTTTCAGAGTATTCACACAAGGTTAGCACCGGTGGTGACACCTACAATGTTCTGACATGAGGAAAGTTCCCAACCGATTTCATACACAAACAGCAGTTGACCAGCAGCGTTGCCTGGTGAAACATTGTTGTGATGCGTTGTGTAAGGACGAGAAATGCGTGCCATCACGTTTCCGACTTAGATAAAGGTCGGATTGTAGCCTATCACGATTGCAGTTTATCGTATCACGACATTGCTGCTCGCTTTGGTCGAGATCCAATGACTGTTAGCAGCATATGGAATCGGTGGGTTCAGGAGGGCAATACGGAACGCCGCGTTGGATCCCAACGGCCTCGTATCACTAGCAGTCGAGATGACAGGCATCTTATCCGTATGGCTGTAATGGATCGTGCAGCCACGTTTTGATCCCCGAGTCAACAGATGGGGACGTTTGCAAGACAACAACCATCTGCAAGAACAGTTCGACAATGTTTGCAGCAGCATGGACTATCAGCTCTGAGACCATTGCTGCAGTTACCCTTGACGCTGCATCACAGACAGGAGCGCCTGCAATGGTGTACTCAACGATGAACCTGGCTGCATGAATGACAAAACGTCATTTTTTCGGATGAATCCAGGTTCTGTTTACAGCATCATGATAGTCGCATCTGTGTTTGGTGACATCGCGGTGAACGCACATTGGAAGTGCGTATTTGTCATCGCCATACTGGCGTATCACCTGGTGTAATGGTACAGGGTGCCATTGGTTACACGTCTCGGTCACCTCTTGTTCGCATTGATGGCACTTTGAACAGTGGACGTTACATTTCAGATGTGTTACGACCCGTGGCTCTACCCTGAATTCGATCCCTGCGAAACCATACGTTTCAGCAGGATAATGCACGACCGCATGTTGCAGGTCCTGTACGGGCCTTTCTGGATACAGAAAATTTCGACTGCTGCCCTGGCCAGCACATTCTCCAGATCTCTCACCAATTGAAAACATCTGGTCAATGGTGGCCGAGCAACTGGCTAGTCACAATACACCAGTCACTACTCTTGATGGACTGGGGTATCGTGTTTAAGCTGCATGGGCAGCTGTACCTGTACACGCCATCCAAGCTCTGTTTGACTCAATGCCCAGGTGTATCAAGGCCATTATTACAGCCACAGGTGGTTGTTCAGAGTACTGATTTCTCAGGATCTATGCACCCAAATTGCGTGAAGATGTAATCACATGTCAGTTCTAGTATAATATATTTGTCCAATGAATACCCGTTTATAATCTGCATTTCTTCTTGGTGTAGCAATTTTAATGGCCAGTAGTGTATAAGAATTTTTTCTACTGGTGGATTTTTTTTCTTTGCATCAGTTACCTTTAAGCACATAGCAGACTGCTGAAGCAAGCCTATCAAACAAAGAAATGGAGTGAGTGATGTGTAAGAGATTGAATATCAGCAAAAAAAGTGAAAATTCTGTTTCGAAAATATGTTAAAAGTCACAAGCAGAAATATGAACTGGCCAGTGCTAACCTTCTAGAGGTACCTCTCAGTACTGTTGACGACAATAACATTAAAACAGTTAACAGCACTTCTATCTTTTGATACCTTCAAACTCTTTCTTTAATGAGGGGCTGGTTGGAAGAGGATGGTCAGATGTGGGAAGGAAGGGTGGAAAAAGAGGGAGAGATAAGGAGGCCACCCAGAACCTACATCAAGGAAATACATTATGGAACATGAATAGAAGCCTCAATATCACGCATGATGTTCGTAGACACATGTACGATGTGAGAGTATGCATTGAAAGATGGTACTAGGTCTGGTGAGAGATGATAGATTGTGCAATCGTCACACGTAAAGGCCCAATTTGACAAGCTGACCACACAAAGGCCCACAATTATGCGTCTTTCAAGCTCTATCTGGTGTTGGTAACATTGTGTCAACTGAGTGTGTGGCACTGTTCATGGTGTTACCTAGTGCTCACTGTCTGATGCATTGCACATCCATTATCTACCATTCAGATATGATATGATAACATGGTGACAGCACTAACATACTGTTGTGACCTATGCTTCAATTAAAATCACTTTGTGATTAATGTTTTAGAGTGTCAAGTGATAGGGGCCAACAGCCTGCCAACTGTCATTCTTCCCTGAGTATACATGTTCACTGTGTTACAGGTTTTTCTCACTGATGCTTCACTGAAATTTTGCTGTTTTCTTTCTTAAAAAGTAAGTCATTCTTACTTAAATTTGGTCCAATGTCACTCACTTTTCCCTGAGTTCATCCGGCTGCCCTTTATCAGGAAACATGGCAGAAATAGCCTGGAAGATAACCATTGCTGGGAATGCCTTTGGTTGCTTATCTGCAGAACGTCGCTCTGGACCTGTGCCATTGCTATTTGATGAGTTGAAACCACTACTATGACGGTTGTTGTTCCCACTGCTATTATTGTGAGCACTTCCGCCATTTACCGAAGCACGGCTGCCTTTGTCCTTTGTTTCTTTCTCTGCGTGTTTATCACCAGCAGCTTCATCCTGGAAAATGGGGACAATGCTAACAATCAAACTAGATATATTAAGAAAACACAAACAAATAATTCTAAAAAAGACTAATCATACATTCCTCTCCATTTTTTCCCCTAATTTCTGTTTGCTTTATTTTTCTGTTTAACGTGGCATGTGGTCAAAAGACTCAGACATCCCATTTACACAGCTTTCAAAATAATTTTTTTCTGGAGCTAGTACATAGTTTGCAGGTGGACGGGCGTGGCTAGGAATGTGGGAGGGAGGTGTGGCAGTTGCATGGGCTATGCATGTGAGGTGCAGGTGTGAGAGCCATGGAGAGAGGTGCATGATGAATTGAGATTGAAATGTGAATCGGGAGGGGGTGATAGGATGGAGGGAAGAGAAATTGTCAGGTGGAGTGCGTGGGGACAGTGGGTTAACAGAAACTGAGGCCAGGAGGGTTACGGGAACAAAGGATGTGTTGCAAGGATAACTCCGACCTGTATAGTTCGGGAAAACCACCCACCGTTCCTCACACATAGCTTCCGTCAGAATTTTATGTCTTTACTTTTTCTTTCCCATTTGTAACAAAAACTTATGCATGATCAGATATCCTAATACCCTCAGTACAATTTCTTTAGTCCTTTTCATTCGCCAAATTGTCCTCCAGTTCCATTTACAACCACCCAAAGCTTTAATTCGTGCATTTCTCATTTTTCCTATCGCCATGTCAATCCAAAAGGGCCCATGCTCCATCTATCTATGTCAGTTCAGAAAAGTATCTCTTTCTCTAACTAAATCCAAGTACCACATCCTGTTTCCCTAATGCTGCCTGGCCATGGAGTCCCTCTGAATGACCTAGCCATAAATATTCCATTTTCTGGATCCCACGACTTCTTTCACAATGGTCTTCACCTTCTGAAATTCCACCAACCCCTATATCTCACAAACCTGTCACTGCAGAAACACATCTCCACGGCACAGGCACCTAGCACCACCTCCGTTTCCTCTGCAAAATAATGCTTCTGTGTAATCCTACTATACAGCTCATCTCCTAAATTTAAAATCCTGCCCACCAACACTTGGAAGAGCATTCCAGACAGTACCTCCATGCACTCCTGCCTTGGAGCACCACTATTCATCAACATCTATCCTAACCACAGTGGACTCTCTTGGTAACACTTCACAGAGAACAGACCCTGTATAAGTGATCTATTCAATTTAAACATCTTCCGAAGCTCCCTCCCAACATTCCGCACAATCCAGAAACCAAAACTCTGTTGTTAACCTTTTCAACAAAAACTTCAATCCCGTAGAAGTTTGAAACCTATCCAAAGGTCTCACGTTCAGCTCCAGACTCGAGATTAACTATTCTGGACTTGTCAAAGGCCTACTCTCCTTTTCCTGACCCCAAAGTGGAATCACTTTTTTGCCGCCAGTCCCTCCAACCAAGGCCAACTCAACCCCACTTTATACCACCATCCAACCATGACCAAACCCCATTCCCATCTAACCATCCCCTAGTCACCTTTTAAAAATTCCTTACCTCCAACTTGGCCTCGCCATCCTTCCGTAGGTCCCTTTCTATGACCACTAAGCTTTCAGCCACATACAACCTTAAAACAGACCCTGACCTTATCATCCTCCCTGCGGACAAAGGCTCCACAATCCTGCTGTGATGAATCACAGAGACTACCTGATGGAAAGCATCTGCCAACTGTCTGGCTATCTACAAGCTCTACCACAGAGATCCCATCCCAGAAGTCCAACATAACCTCTAATCCCTACTGAAATCAATAGGCCTATTCCAGAACTTCTCACTCGAGTCCATGTCCGTCCTCACCTTGATGACACCCCACAACCCTCCTACATGCTTCCAAAAATCAACAAACCCAACAATCCCAGATGCCCCATTGCAGCTGGTTATTGTGCTCCTATTTAAAGAATTTCAGCTCTTGTTGAGCAACATCTCCAACCAATTGCCTGAGACCTAGCCTCTCACATCAAAGATACTAACCAGTTCCTTCTGCAACTCTCTGCCATACCTATCACTTTACCTACCAAATCCCTGTTGATGCCACCGCCCCATACACAATCTTCTGTCATGCACACGGCCTTGTCGCTGTCAAATACTACCTCTCCCAACTTACCAATTATATCCTCACATGCAACAACTTCTCCTTTGAGAGAAAATTACATAACCAAATTCACCACACAGCCATGAGCATCCACATGGTGCCGCTGTTTGCCAAGCTTTTTATGGGCTACCTAGAGGATACCATTCTAGCCACCCCAACCTCTGTCTGGTTCTGGTTCACAGATGATACCTTCATGATAAGAATCAGGGCCAAGAAACATTATCTTCATTCCCCCACAACCTCAACACCTCCTCTCCGATCCAATTCACCTAGTCCTCTTCAACTCAATATGCCAAACTGACTAACCACTAACCGTATCTGCATTTCGACAGCTGTCTTCCATCCCACATAGCCTCCCAGCCATGGATGGTATATCTGCATATCTGCAGTGATGATAAGTCCCTTAACCAGTATGCTGAAGGTCTCAAAAGGGCTCTCTCGCTCTCTCTCTCTCTCTCTCTCTCTCTCTCTCTCTCTCTCTCTCTCTCACACACACACACACACACACACACACACGCACGCACGCACACACACACACACACACAAAGAGTGCTTTAAACCAAAAACTAAAAAGAATTCTTTCCAAGATGAAAGGTCAAAACAAAATTGAGAATCACTCCCTACTCAGCCAAAGAGTGTACAAGGTATCACTAATGAGATGCCATAATATCTCATGGTGACAAACAAAAAGCAATTGGAAACTCATCCTATGCAATATTCCCACTGCCCACGGTCATCAGTTTTAGTTTATGTGAGGAGTAATAGTCTATTGCTTGCCAGTCAGAAGTGCCTTAATACCAAAAAGGCTAAACTATTCTCTTCTACAATCCTCTTATGTCTTGCAGAGTTTAAAAGGATCCAGCTATTACATGGTACAAGTGACTAATATTCAGTAAAAGGAATTTATTCACATCTTAAAAAAATGCTCCCTTTTTACAATATACTCCCTTCACTATCATGACCAATTACATAATGTGATTTTGTTTCCACTTCTATGGCAAAAACTCAGTGCTGTGATAGTTCTATGGTGTTACAGTTTTCAGGCAGTACTGATGGCAGTACAGGAACTAGATTTAAATTACAAGAGTCGATGGACACGAAGGGAGGCAGTAGTTGACAAACGAGAGTAAAAGGTTTGAAGCCTATCCCCTAAGGTATTCAGTCACTATACCGAGCAAGCAGTAAAGGTCACCAAAGAGAATTTTGGAAAGGGAATTGAAGTTCAGAGAGAAGAAATATAAGGGGTGATCAAAGTTTCCATTCGAAGGCCGTACAGTCCTGAGCCAGTATGTCAATCAGGAAGAATCGCTGTGAGCAATGCGGCAATCATCCCACAAATGCATCAGGTTGAAGATATCCGTTTGGTAAAACAATGTGTCTCGCTGCATGAAGAAGTCCATAACTGTCTGCAGCACATCCTTGTCCAACAAGAATTGTCATCCCTTAAAAGCCTTATTTCAAGGGAATGAAGATGTGATAATTGCATGGTTAGAGATTTGGACTACAAAATGAGTGCTTGAGTGTCTCCCACTTGAGTTTGCATAACTTTTTTGTTACAATATTTGCAATATGGGGACATGCGTTACAATGAAGCAGCTGCAGCATCCCCTGTCTTAATTTTCCTGGACATCTCTCCCTAATTTTAGACTTGCTGCCCCATATACTTTCCTCACTCTCCAATGGATGTCTACCAGTGTTTGTCCTTCGGCAGCCAAGAAAAGAATAATAGTATCTTGTTCCTGTTCGGGTGTATTTTGTAATACTGTCACCATAGTTCACGTTTCCACATTTACTGCACACATCAGAAAGACATGAATACCACACTAATCCCTTGACTACACATTGGTGTTTATATACCTTTACCGGTGTTGAATTATGTTGCATATACACAGCACCAAGGCCCTTAAATGGAAACTTTCTGATCACCTAAAAACTATGTTCTACCAACGACATTGTAATTCTGCCAGAGACTGCACTGGACTTGTAAGAACAGTTCAACTGAATGGATAGTCTTGAAAGGACGTTATAAGGTTAAAAAAAGGTGTGTGTGAGTGGAGGTGGAGGTGGTGGGGGTGGGGGTGGGGGGAGTTGGGTTGTTTGGGGGAAGAGACCAAACAGCGAGGTCATCAGTCTCATCGGATTTGGGAAGGAAGTCGGCCGTGCCCTTTCAGAGGAACCATCCCAGCATTTGCCTGGACTGATTTAGGGAAATCACGGAAAACCTAAATCAAGATGTCCGGACGCGGGATTGAACCGTCGTCCTCCCGAATGCGAGTCCAGTGTGCTACCACTGCGCAAACTCGCTCGGTAGAGGGGGGGAGGGGGGTAATGGAGTGTAGTCTAATTACATCAGGTGATGCTGTGGAAATTAGATAGAAAAATGATGCACAAGAAGTAGTTTTGCTGTTTGGGCAACATAAATGGTAATGAGAAGAAGAGAAAACAATCTTTTAAAATTTGGTGTTACAGGAGAATGTTGAAGATTGGATTGGTGGGGAGGAATACCTAATGAAGAGGTACTGAATTAAGTTATGGAAAACATAAATGTATGGCACAACTTGACTAGAAGAAAGGGATGGGTGACAAAACACACACGTTGTCAATTTGGTAATGGAAGGAAGTGTGGAAGGCCAAAATTATAAAGAGTGACCACGTCTAGACTACAGTAAGCAGGATCAAAGAAATGGAGATTGCAGTAGTTATGTTGAGATGAAGAGGCTTGCAAAGGATTAACTAGCATGAAAAGAAGCAACAAACCAGTCTTCGGACTGAAGATGATGATACCACCACCACCACCACCACCACCACCACCAACAACAACAACAACAACAACAAAACATATAGCAGCCTTTTGCATTTTGTGGTTGAAAGAGCTACCATCTGTCACAGATCTCCTCTTATCATGTTGAGTACAAGGGGACAGATGAAGTATGTACACTTTTGGTCTGTTCACTCATCATCAGACACCAAAGGCAACACCTTGTTAATGCAGCCATACTTCTATGTCCCTCACCATCTGTATCATTTGATGGTAATTGCTACAACTCATTCCACTGACAACACTTTATAAAATGGGTGTTTTGAGTCTGCCTCTTGATATGTTCCCCAGGATTTTTTTCCTTGCAATATGGTTTCATAAAGCTGTTATGTGATCAGGTATCCAATTAAGATTTTTTTCTCTGTATCACATTAAACAATGTCCTCATCTCTTTAATTGCTTTTAGTATTTGTCCATTAGATTTTGTTTCAGTCCGGGATGTTCTTGCAGCTCTTCTTCATATTCAAATCTCTATTGGTTCTAATGTTTTAGCATTTTATCGCTTGTCTCAATGTCTGTTCTTACTTGTCTGTTTGATTCATGTACAACAATTATTTTAGTCTTGTATGTATATATTTTCAGTTTGCGGTTACCTAAAGTGCCAGAAATTTTTTAACACATAGCTCATATCCTTGTCAGAACACATTAACATTACTATATCATCAGTAAATTGAATAACCATTAACTATGATCCCTTTGGTGCTGGTTTTTGTTATCTGTATTGCACTTTTAATAAATAAATTAATAAAGAGAGAGAGAGAGAGAGAGAGAGAGAGAGAGAGAGCAGCAGCCTTGTCAGACAACTCTTCTTATTCTTGCCTCTGTCTTAGTGCTATTGATATCTAATTCTGTACTCATTTAATGTAATGGATTATTATATTATAATGTAATAGACTATTTTTGTTGTTATAATTCTGTACTCAAATTTTCGTGTACTTTGAGACTCAATCTTTTATCACTCCAGTGTAGTCCAGTTTCATTTAGTTTCCCAAATAGTATCTCCTAGCTACTCTATTTATCAGTGGATGTGGCACACATTTTCCCATTCATCTTGAGTCTAGTTTCAGTTGCCAGAGACTGTAGTCATGTGTATGAATTGCATTTGCATGCATGCATGCATGCGTGTGTAGATTCTTTTCCCTTCCCTAAATTCAAATTGTTGTTCATCTAAATGTTGGATAACTTTAGCTTTTAGTAGTTCCTTAACAATGCTGAGATGAATTTTGGAAGCTTGGCTTAGTAATGCCAAAGTTCTATAACTTTAACAATTATAGGTACTTCCTTTATTAGTTACGGTGATTGTTTGACTGTTCAGTAATTCCATTAGTACAGCTCCATTCTCATGGGAGACATGCATAAATTTGTAAAAATTAACACTGCCCTCTCACAAAAGTTGCACAGAAGTCTGGCAATTAATAAAGAATGTCTTATCACTAATTCAGCTATGAAAAAATTCAGTCATATTTTTTGTGAAATGTCAGGTATGTGACATGAAGATGAATCACAAACCCCTTGAATTTCCAGCCAGTTCAGAAAGATATATGTGCATATTTTACAGATATTTACTTGGCTTCATCTAATACTGGGAAGCACTCACCAAATTAAAAAGTTATTTCCTGCTTGGAATTCTGATCTCGCAAGGAATGCTTCGATGTGCTTCTGCATTTAGCACAATAAGTAGGTGACTTAAGTTATTGCCAACCAAATTAATTCCTACCGAAACAATACTTAAGGATGTCCGCAACCTCAAGATTATTTGCATTACTGTTATCCATTTCATAATGATTGACCCTGACTTTGAACTCATATCCTGGCTACACCTGATGATGAACATCAATGTTTGTACCTTGCTGGATGCACAGAAATATCTACTTTTATTTGGTGTATGAATATTACATTTTAGTTGAAAATGGGATGAGGTACACATTAATATTTAATAGAAAGTGTGCTTTTTCGAGCATTTTTTGGTGGGTGTCAACCGTGAGGAGCCATAGAACTTGGGACTGCAATAAGGAGAAAAATTTTCTTTTTGCAATTTAATAATACAATCTTTTCTAACTGCAAGCACATTTTTCATATTTTCTGATCAGTCATTTCACCACTATAATGTCAATTGCAAGATAATGTGAATGAGTTCATCACTGTAGCTACTGCGGTGGAGAAAGCAAGGGTGCAAAGATTGAGCTTTCATTGGTAACACTGTATGTCACTACTAATGAATACACCCCATGTTTGTCAGTTAACCCTCTTGCGGGCACATTTTTTGTAGCATATCAGTGAAGACAATTTTTTTGCTATTCTATTAGAGCTGTGATCAATGGACTATATTTTTTGAATATTTAATTTTTGTGATTTAGTACCAAAAGCTATGATGGTCCATATACCACCATGGCACCGCTGTGAGATATTAAAACTATGGTTCTAAATGACTTTCTCACTTTCCTTTTGTGAGCGGCTGTGTGTTGCCACTGCACACAAAAAAGTAATGAACAGTATTTTCTGTTTTTATTTTATGTTTTCTTTTACTTTATTTTTTAAAAAATGTTTGTTACCAATACTAAAGTTTACTTACCACAATGTGAAAACAATCCTCGAAACTTCTTCACACAATAACGGTATCAGCTGACACAGGTCACAATAACATATATTGATGAAGCAAAGCAATGTGTTCCGACAACAGCAGTGATCCCATGATAAACAAACTGATTCTTGTAGCAGTTTTCATACGCCTGCTGCAGTGTACTATCACATGTCAGGCATAAAAAGAGGTGGTAAGATGTATCCCCAAAAGCTTTGGAAGACCCCTAAGTTGGTGGTAGGTATCCTTCCCAAGGACCACAAATGAAAGATTAATTTTGGGTACGCATGCTTCCCACGCTCCTTCCAGCAACTACTTTGGTGGTAACCATATTTCCCAAAAACCATTAAAACACTGTTGTTTGGTGGGATACATACTTCCCACAGTCCTGAAGGCTATATTTCACAACAAACAAACTACAGCTGGAGCAGCGGACTGCCACTAAATGCCAGGAGTGTACAGAAGTGGTAACACACATTCCCTTAAATGCTGTAAAGAAATGTGTGCATTAGGAAGTATATCCCTCACAGACAGGGTTAAGAGATTGTAAAGCAACTGCATTTGTAGCAGGAATGTTATGCAAGGCTGTGGTGGGTCCATGCTGCCATTGTTGTAATGCGCGATAAGCACCTATTTGCCAACAAAGAATGGCAACTTGGTAATAGCATTCCAATACAGCATTTCCAAGTTTAGATGCTGTTGTGAGTAAAGGATAACAACATGGGAGTTTGGAAATGAACTCTAAATGAAAAATGAACTCTTAATAAATGAACAATGACATGCACATCTTCACAGTAAAACAAAAGTCAATTAACGTGAATAAATTTTGCTGGAAAGAACGATGAACTCGCCTTCGCTGCTGGCCAAGTTCTCACTGCTGCTATTGCAGTAATCTATGTGGATCAGCAACTGTTCTATCATTGTGTCAAGACTGTGGGCTGTTTGTGCATACCTATTTTCAAGTTTGTGCACATGGCTCACTGAATTCCTCCAGATACTTTCACGAACACTTTCCAGAACAGAGTGACACAACTGTAAAGTATCATTTATCTTAACGTTGTCATTCTCTTTTCTAACTTGTTCTTGACAAAAGCCAAAATAACTTTAATAGCGTTGAATTTGCAGTGTGATAAAAGAAATATCTGAAGGTTAAATACACTTTCAAAAAGGTATTCGTGTGACCTGAAATGCAGTCAAGTGTGTTCCGGCAAGCCTACTTCAGTAAATTCCCCATATATAACAACAACTGCAGATCTGTTATGTAATTTTGTGAGAACACACCCAAACTACTCTTTGAAGTGCCTGGAATTCATCTCAGAACGATAATTTACACTTACCTTTCGCCCAATAAAAAATAAGCCAGCATTTCACATTAGCCCATCTTCGCTCCCAATGTGGCACATTAAAATATCTTTTCCAGAACGGACTGGTGCGTGAATGCTTCCTTTCCAGGCATTCCAGTCTCGAACGCTGCCTCTGTGGTAATGTGATGCATAAGGTATTTTTTGTTCCTGCTCTCAAAACTTTCTGAAATGATGTGCAGCATACCAACTTCCACCAGAGTAATAAGTATTCCATCCAGTTTGTAGCAAGTGTCTTATTTCCCACAAGAACTGCTCTTTTTTTCCCCGCTTTCAATGTTTTCCACCAGAACAGGCGGGATGAAAGGGGATGGTGGTCAACTGTTTGAAACCGTTACAGTGACAGAACGCCTGGAACTGCAATGACATAAATTTAGAGCCCTTTATTTGACACCAGGATGCACGGCACTCTCTCGCTGGTAAATATCAAGAGGGCTCAGTTGGTAGCAGGGCTGGTAGTGGATGGCATCCCTGCCACATAAAAGAAATTAGAGAGGGCATCCACTACCAGCAAACACTTAGTTCCCTCAAAAGGCCTACCAAAATCAATGTTAGCCCTTCCTCGAGGGCCGTCAGGGCATGGCCATGGCGAGAAACATTACACAGGAACCGTGCGATTGATGGAGCAGGCACAACATACAACAGGAGCGGAACACATGTTCAATGTCAGTATCAGTGCCATACCAATATCAATGCTGCAGGACCAATGCCTTCATGTGTCACATGCCAATGTGAAGCACGAAGGAGCTTGAGGATGCACAGAAAAAGTGAGGGCAGAATGACAATCTGGCATTCAAGTCCTTTGTGGTCAACATTAAGAGGCCCTTCGTGGCACTGAGGTGGTACGGCAACACAAAATAAATTGGAAAGGTCAGGTCGGCCTAGCTGGAAAGATAGTCTGGCCATTCATTCTGCACCACAGATAAAATTTGGGCAAAACAGACAGCTTCCTGGTGACTCAATTATGTTGGGGTGAAGGGGAGGCCCTGGTGACTGAATTCTGTTGGGGTGAAGGGGAGGCAGGAGAGGGCCTCTGCATTGGTGTGTTGGGCATCTTTTCAGGAGCATCGAACATGCCCAAATAACAAACTGAAGGGTTGGTGGTCTGTCAATAGGTGAAATTTTTGCCATACAAATACAATATGAAATTTCTTGACCCCACAAATGATTGCTAAAGCCTCCTCCTCAGTTTATGGCTAGTTGAGCAGCACTGCAATCAACATTTTGGAGGAGAAGGCATTTGGCTGTTCAGAACCAACCAAAATTGACAGGACAAAACCATAGTAATACCATACTGGGATGCGTCCACTGTGAGCACTGGAAGTGTCAACGGTAGACCTGGTTTCACCTTGACACTGTCCTTAAGGTAACCAACCACGAAAATTTGATGTCCTTGTGCAGATGATTCAAGAAGTATACAATTTGCACCACTAGGAGAATAAAACTTGGCATAGTATGTGATTTTACCCAGGAATGATTGCAACTGTTTAAGGTTAGTAGGGATCGCCATATCAGTGATCATGTTGACACTGTTGCACCTACGCATGTGATACTCTATGACAAAGAATGTGCCCCAGGTATTTGACATTAGGGGTGAAGAAACTGCACTTTTTCACCTGGCAGTGGAAGCCATTTTCATGAAGCAGTTTGAAAAGGGATTCAAGGTTCCTGTCCAGCAGCCATTCTGCGTAATAGTGTCCATGTTGTTTATGACACTAACTACACTGCAGCCTAACAACAAGGTACCTCTGATGGTCATAGTACCCATTTAACAGGACACAGGGATAATGAAAGATAAAGCACTAGGGTCCAAGAGTGATTGCAACTTCTGTACCACTTTGTACAACTAGAAGATAAGAGGGAAGCACTTTGCTGCCTACCAAAAATGCTATAAGCAAAACAGGGCTGTTCAAAATAACCACAGTAAACTTCCTGCTCTCTATAGACTCGTCAAAAGTAGAGAATGGCAGCGGGGGTGCAGGAGTGACTACCAACTGCGCCAACAACCAAGACAGGCCCGAAAGCAACATGGAGTTCTCGCTGTTGCTGCCATTGCCCCTGGCAGTGGTGCTGTTCCAGTAACAGCTGTTGTTGATCTTTTCCTCTTGAGCTGCAAACAGTTGCTGTTATTGTTGGAAATGTTGGAGTCAAAGTTCCAAATACTCAGGAAACATAACACCGGCACTAGATGCAAACGTGTCCCCGAAAGTACAATAGGGTAAGACCTCATGCCACTATTTTGTCGACTCCCATTATGAATGCATAATATGTAACAAAGACAAGTCCTCAGAAGTAGAGTGCTGAATGAAAGCCAATAATGGAAACAAGAAAATCCCAGTACAAAGCAGGATTTAATACAGTAAGTAGAGCAGTTAACTGGTAGTAGGTTATGCAACGGACTAAAAGACTTAACCACACTAGCTGTTCCGCCCCATTACTGCGAGCTGCTTGGCCCACATTACATTACATTGTTTGATTGTTCCTCGCAAGCCCCTGGTGGTGATCATCCACCACAATGTGTAGCACCTCTGAACTGTGATCAATATCAGCCACTGGTGAGGATATTCACTGATGAGTCAGTAGTTGGTCGACAATCATCTGATGGTAGAGAAAGGGTATGGATAAGGCCTGCAGATGGTATTCTCCTCACGCATTATAATGCAGGACATCTTCTCATGATGGTTCTATGATGGTGTGGGCAGGAATCAGCATGACTGCGTGGACAGATTTGTTCATTGTGTAGCATGGGAGCCTTACAGCACATCGATATTTGGATACATTTTGGAGCATGTTGTGCCTTCCAGTCCATTTACTGAAGTTGGGTTTACAAAACTGCACAACAATGCTTGCCTACATGTAGCAGAATTTTGCATGGATTCTTGGATGAAGTGGAGATTCACGCTACAGCTTGGCCAGCTCAAAGCCTTGATTTAAACCCACTGAACATGTAAGGGAGCAGATGCGAAAAGGCCTGTCGGGGGCCTTCCTTAAAGGATGGAAGATGATTCCTCATGACACATTGCAGTATTAATCACGAGCATGCCTGAAAGATTGGATGCTGTGATTGATATGAGAGGAGGTAATATTTTGTGAAGTGTGAAATACAGAAAATCAAAACAAAGGTGTGTTACTTTCATGTGCTTCCTCAAAATTTGCTTGAAATGTGAATTTATTCATGTTACTTTTGCAACTCTGACTTAATTTGTTTATAATCGTCTTTCTTCATTGTTGGACATCTAGATAGGACCATACCACAATATTTTATTGCAAAATACTAAATTAGTATCATAAAATGACTGAAATTTAAATTAAAAAACATAAAATAAATTTTTCGTGCCAGTCAGTGCAGACAACTTTCCAACAAATGTTGAAAACTAACATCATAATTTTAAAAAAACCTCAAAATGAAATAATTTAAATTAGAACTAAATGAAGAAAGAGCTACTTAACAAAGTAGTATTATATCAGTGTCAGTACTAGGAGCCACAGCCACTCTAAAGAGCATAAACCATAGCCAGACAAAATGCTTCCTGAAAAGTTACCCCTCATAAATATGATAACACCATGAATACAAAATATGTAATTATTGCACGAAAGGAACATTGGGATTTGCCTTAGTAGAAGAAAAAAATCTTACCTCTTTGGTCTGATACTGCACTAAAGCATTAACAAGCTCCACAAAAATTGTGTCGTCAATGAATCCTGATTCTCGGTCGCCATGAACTTTGCCATCATAGTTTTTTATCAGCTCTTCAATAAATGTCCCATCTTGATCCAAAATCTCATCTCCCATGTAAGGAATGTTATGCAAGACAGTTTCATCTTCCACCTGCAAAAGATTGAAATTGGCAATTTAACGTAAGATGTGAGAATTCAATATGTGAATATTATATACATTTAAAATACTGATACAACCCAATAAAAATTAAAAGGTATAATGGAAAAGGATATATAAATAAATATACTTCATTACAACGAACAAAACTATCAGAAAATGACCTTCCGATTTCTGTATTGTGAAGGTTTTTCCCATACTGAAATTAACATTTGAAAATGATTACCAATTTTAGTAACAATCAAGTTCTGTTTTTTCCTCAATCAAATTCTGAACACTCAATACTGGTACTGTTCAGACCGACTGAATTAATGGATTGTCTCCTTATGCATTTTATTTGTGCATTCATTGCTTCAGGAGTATTTTTGTGATGTTTAATTATGTTTTCACATTTGCACCCCATATGTAGGTAACCTACAACTGGCTGGGTAACCTGGATCTCAAGCTGGAAGATGCCTTGAAGAAACAACCTATAATTACAACCAGGCCAATGAAGCACTGCAGTGAAGCCATTCTCTGTCATCCTCTCTCTCTTAAGAGGTACCAATCAGCTGAAGTAGTGGAAAAATAATTCAGATGGCAAGAACATTTCCTGTGAAAGGTAGGCTAAAGGTCATGTTCCAAACTATGGTTTGTATTAAGGGGAGTTTACAGGCAAAAATTCGAAAATTTTCACATTTTACAAAACATGCCCTATAATATGATGTACTCTTTCCTGCACAAAATAGTGCATAAATTATCTGTGTGAGACATTTAGAAGTATTTTATTTTTAATTTTGAAGTCTTACATGCATATCTGAGAGACCACCAAATTTCGGACATACATCTGTTTATATATGAATATCCCGGAAACTACATTTTATAGAAGGTTGTGATTTTCATTTCTGACAGAAAACATGTGGTGCTCGTGTTAGTCACACTGCTATTTTGCAGTCGCTTGGCAATTGCTTGTTTGTTTTGATTGAAACAGTGACTTTCAACGTAATCTGGTGCAGTTTGACGTAATATAAACATACCTTGAAGTGCTAGCCTACTCAAGAAACTTAAGTTTGGTGGAAACCAACACACTAGATGTGTAAAACTGTGTGTTGTTCAAGAGTTGGAACCCACAAACAGTGTAAAATCAAATAACCTTTATGTGCCACCAGAGAACAAGGGAGATGCGACCTCACCCAATGCAAGTAAAACTAAATTACATAAACAATTTGAGGAACTAGGATTAATGTACGATAATTTAGAAAATAGTACTTCTGGTCTGGGCTATGTTTTGTGTGATATGAACATTTTTAATTCAGATGTTGTGAGACACATTGTGCTGTAATATTTGTGGCGGAAAAGTAATTATTGAAGAAGATTTTTCTGCAAGAATAAGACTATGACAATAGTAATTATTTGCACTGGCTGTGACAGCAAAAAGTCATTTGTAACATCAAATGAATGCAAGAATAATCTTTATGAGGTATTTGTTAGACTTTTCTATGCCATGAGAGCTATCGGAAAAGGTCTTAGTGCAGCTCAGTGTTTCTGTTCGGTTATGAATCTACCACCATCACCTACAAAAATTCAGAGGTATACTGAAGTTATAGGAGAAGCTGTTGAATATGTCCATTCCCTGTCAATGAAGGCTGCAGCAAATGAAGCTGTTGAAGTGAACAAAGGTAAGATTGATATACCAGCTGCGTTTGATGGGACATGGCAAAAGCTTGGTCACACGCTGAAAAACTCAGTTGTCACAATCACAAGTGTAGACACAGGCAAAGTAATTGATTTTGAGGCACTTACAAAACATTGCTATAGCTCCTGTGACAAAAATGGAAAAAATGAACATGAAAACTTCCAGAAAAATTATGAAGGAACTAGCGGAGGAACAGAAGCTGATGCCGCAATGAAAATGTTTAGCAGATCACTGCAGGAAAGGGGTGTATGCTACACCCAGTTCCTTGGGGATGGAGATTCTAAGGTGTATAAGTGTGTTGTTGAAGCAAATCCATATGAAAATATTGTGACAAAGAAATTTGAATGTGATGGGCATGTGCAAAAGAGGATGGGCACACGTCTCAGAAAATCTCTTCGCACCACCATACTGTCTGATGGCAAGCCACTTAGAGGTCAGCTGACTGATAAAACAATAGATCAGCTCCATAAGTATCATGGAATGGCCATCAGAAATAACAGAAATGATTTAGAAAGTATGAGAAAAGCCGTCTGGGCCACATACTTCCACAAACTTTCAAATGACAGAAAACAGACACATGCACTCTGCTCACCTGGACCTGAATCGTGGTGTAAATTCCGGCCGGAAGGCTGAAGTTTCAGGAGTGTCTTTTGAACACAAGAACTCTATTCCTGAAGCTGTTATGGAAGCAATAAAATCAATTTATAGGGACCTAGCTCACCCAGACCTCCTCCGAAAGCGCCTACATGGGCGAACACAGAATCCTAATGTATCATTCAATGACAATAGCTGGACACGAGTGCCCAAAAATGTTTTTGTAGGCCTCAATACACAAAATGGGGAATTAGTGATGCTGTATTAACATTTAATGATGGAAATATGGAAAGAAAAAGAGTTCTAAAACATCTTAACATCACTCCAGGCTACCATACTTTACAGGGCTTGAAGTTATTAGAGAAGATAAGACTCGCCAGGGCACAGCGTGCAACTCAGTTCACCTTGGTGGTGAAGATCAATCAGATAAAGGAGCTTTTGGAGAAGGAAGCTGGCAAAGATGGTGCTGCTGACTATGCTGTTGGCTGTTTTTGAGACTTAATTTAAAATTACAAGTCAATTTTTATCGTTTATACTTTAAATGTGATTTTCTCAAAATAACATTTTTTATGCTTTATGTTCCTTTATATCAAAACCTACTTGTGATAGCTACATGAAACTTTGGCACCTATTTCATTATAATATATTGTACCTACTGAAGCACAACCATAGCAATAACTTGAATAGATGGCCATCTAGGGCATTATGTGTACAATTATTTCTAAAACAATTGCATAACTGAAAATACAGGTATGTCTAACCTTTTGTACCTCATCTCTTAATTCTGGTTCAGTAGACATAAATAAAACGGATAAGACAACTGTAAAAATTTTACAGTGTTATCTTTATCGGTTCCAGAGATAAAGGTACATGAAGTAGGCTAATTTAACATTGCCCGCATAGGCCCAGCAAACTCCCCTTAATTCAAGAGGGGTACATAAAGCACAGTAAAATTCTTAAGTTTCGAATTAATGCAATGACAACTGTAAGTGATCCACATGCAAAAGCAGCAATATTACTTTTCCAGAAATCCGATCACGTAATACAAATATTCCAGCTTTGTGAGATACATGTTGTGTCAATAACTTGAAAGTCTTCACATGGTACACTAATGAGCATTTATGTGCAATACTCACACAGCACTGAACTATACATCAATAGGCTGAGATATACGGCTCCTTATGCTCATGATTCACGACATATAATAGTGGTAGACAATAATATAAATTCTGTACTGTGGCACCGTAGTGTGAGGCACTGTTGTGTGACAGATGAGCATGGCATACAAATAGAGGAAGCAATTGATGCATTAAACCTCCATGTACTGAATGGGGTAGATGTCTAGGCATATTTAAAAACAGTGCTGGTACCACAGCCAACATTGACAGAACTCCCAACAAATCAGTACACAGCTACAAAAATCAACTTTTGGAGAATCTTTCAGCATGACACTGGAAAAGGAGGAGATTAGTGTTAAATGTCCCATTGATAACACGGTCATTAGAGACGGAGCACAAGCTCAGATTAGGGAAGGAGGGGGAAGGAAATCAAGCATGCCCTTTCATAGATCCTGGCATTTGCCTGAAGCGATTTAAGAACATCGCAGAAAATGTAAGTCAGGATAGCTGGACGCAGATTTGGACTGTTGTTCTCCTGAATGCGAATCCAGTGTGCTAATCACTGTGCCACCTTGCTCGGTAGCTACTGGAAGAGACCACAATGTGATGACACATTTGTTAGATCCTGGTTTACAATGGAGGAATATGGGACAGGAACACAAAGACTTACTGAGAAAAATGAAGTGCAGAAATTGACCTTCAAATACTAGATGCTAACCAGAGCACAGACTACATGGCATAGACACTTACAATGATCTTGCAAAATGCACAAAATGTGGCCTTTCCAGTACAGAAAATTACTAGACATTATGGCTTGCCTTGAAGTGCAGAGCTTACAAATCTGAAAAAAATGGTGTACAACTATGCAAATTTTATGAAAGAGCTTTACAACATGAGAAGAGAAAAGCTAGATTATTGTTATACAGATCAGTCAAAATCAAATACACAGCTATCATAGATACCACAAAGAAAAGGCATTGAGAACAATATGTTCCGAAGCAACTACAGCCTGATTAAAATTATTTGACAGCTGACATCTGTCGCTTACCAGTACAGTGTTGCCACATCGGCTGCCGCTTGGGTAAAGGTGACAAGTACTGAAGTGCTGTTCATGTTACGTGAAGCAGTGTTGGAAGCAACTGCCATCAGGTATGGTAGAAACATCAGTTTGTTTTAAGAGACAAATGACTGAACTGTGGCAGGAGACACTTCTGTAGTCCTGAACTTACTGTCATTTCCTAACCTAACCGCAACCTCATGATAAACAATGTAGCTGAGAAAATGGTGGTCAGCAACCTGCAGCAGACAAGTTAATCATGCTCACTTTGAATCTTCCTTGCAGGTTAAAACTGTGTGCTAGACCGAGACTCGAACTCGGGACCTCTGCGGGCAAGTGCTCTACCAACTGAGCTACCAAATCACGACTCATGCCCCATCCTCACAGCCTTAATTCCGCCAGTATCTTCATCTCCTACCTTCGAAACTTCACAGGAATTAAGGCTGTGAGGATGGGGCGTGAGTCATGCTTTGGTAACTCAGTTGGTAGAGCACTTGCCCGCGAAAGGCAAAAGGTCCCGAGTTCGAGTCTCGGTCCGCCACACAGTTTCAATCTGTCAGGAAGTTTCATATCAGCGCACACTCCACTGCAGAGTGAAAATCTCATTCTGCATGCTCACTTTGTTCACGGTGATTAAAGTTGACTTCTATGAAATAAGTACAGACAGAAAAATTACAGTTTCAGCACTAAAAGCAAAATGTAATTTCTTGTTTTCATTAGTTATCTGAAACTACCCCCACACTGGCTACATGTGCTGACACGATACCAACCAACGAGCAGTTCTAGTTGGCACTTGGTTGTAGGTCATATATGACACAATGTGATCCCAAATGAAAACAGAACAATGGGAAAAAAATAAGAGCTAGTAAAAAAGTCAATACGATGATGAAAATGATGCAACAAAACATTAAAAACAAAAATCTACATTTCAGCCAATCATTTGAAAACAATGATAAACAGTCCACTTGATAAAGATTTAAAAAACATATGGTACATGACTAGAGTCACATCGACAACCTTCTGCACATCAGTATTGCATGTTAACTACTGCACTACGGGACCACTTTGGACCATACCCTGAATATTTATACAGGTTAAAGAAAAGTCCAACAAATAGGTGTGCATGTGGCGACTGGTACACCAGACCATACTGCATAAAAGTGTCCAGACTACGAAGATTTGTGGATGCAAATAACTGACATGGGTACAATAAGTAAAAAATTGATGGACAAGGACAACTGGCATCTGGTGAATGAGGTAGCAAACAATATACCTGGCAGAGAACTTAGAAACTATTTACAGTCTAAGAAAAACCCAACTGTAAATCATAATGCTGAAGTGAAGACTGTGAGTGAGTGAAGGAACATCACCATGGATTCACTGACCCAGGAATTAATTTTTACATAGAGGGCAAACAGAAGCAGTGGCTATGTAACCAACAATGTAGGAACTACGGTGGAATGAACAGGAACATGCAAGTGACCAATATGGGTCTTACAGAAAGAGTAGGCTGTGGGAGGGTGGTGCAATTGATCCATTAGGTTCCACTAGGAACAAGACTTTTGGTCAGGTGAATACAGGGTTATAAACACAAAATCAAATAGGGGTAATGCAGGAGTAGGTTTAATAATGAATAAAAAAAAATAGGAGTGCAGGTAAACTACTACAAACAGCATAGTGAACGCATTACTGTGGCCAAGATAGACACGAAGCCCATGCCTACTACAGTAGTACAAGTTTATATGCCAACTGGCTCTGCAGATGATGAAGAAATTGAAGAAATGTATGATGAGATAAAAGAAATTATTCAGATAGTGAAGGGACATGAAAACTTAATAGTCAAGGGTGACTGGAATTCGAGAGTAGGAAAAGGGAGAGAAGGAAACATAGTGGGTGAATATGGATTGGGGAAGAGAAATGAAAGAGGAAGCCGTCTGGTAGAATTTTGCACAGAGCATAACTTAATCATAGCTAACACTTGGTTCAAGAATCATAAAAGAAGGTTGTATGCATGGAAGAATCCTGGAGATACTAGAAGGTATCAGATAGATTACATAATGGTAAGACAGAGATTTAGGAACCAGGTTTAAAATTGTAAGACATTTCCAGGGGCAGATGTGGACTCTGACCACAATCTATTGGTTATGACCTGTAGATTACAACTGAAGAAACGGCAAAAAGGTGGGAATTTAAGGAGATGGGACCTGGATAAACTGAAAGAACCAGAGATTGTACAGAGTTTCAGGGAGAGCATAAGGGAACAATTGACAGGAATGGGGGAAAGAAATACAGTAGAAGAAGAATGGGTAGCTCTGAGGGATGAAGTAGTGAAGGCAGCAGAGGATCAAGTAGGTAAAAAGACAAGTGCTAGTAGAAATCCTGGGGTAAAAGAAGAAATATTGAATTTAATTGATGAAAGGAGAAAATATAAAAACGCAGTGAATGAACCACGCAAAAAGGAATACAAACGTCTCAAAAATGAGATCGACAGGAAGTGCAAAATGGCTAAGCAGGGATGGCTAGAGGACAAATGTAAGGATGTAGAGGCTTATCTCACTCGGGGTAAGATAGATACTGCCTACAGGAAAATTAAAGAGACCTTTGGAGAAAAGAGAGCCACTTGTATGAATATCAAGAGCTCAGATGGCAACCCAGTTCTAATCAAAGAAGGGAAAGCAGAAAGGTGGAAGGAGTATATAGAGGGTCTATACAAGGGCGATGTACTTGAGGACAATATTATGGAAATTGAAGAGGATGTAGATGAAGATGAAATGGGAGACACAATACTGCGTGAAGAGTTTGACAGAGCACTGAAAGACCTTAAGTTGAAACAAGGCCATCTGGTGAGCAAGATGTATGAGACAGGTGAAATACCCTCAGACTTCAAGAAGAATATAATAATTCCAATCCCAAAGAAAGCAAGTGTTGACAGATATGAAAATTACCGAATTATCAGTTTAATAAGTCACTGCTGCAAAATATTAACGTGAATTCTTTACAGACGAATGGAAAAACTGGTAGAAGCCGACCTTGGGGAAGATCAGTTTGGATTCTGCAGAAATGTTGGAACACGTGAGGCAATACTGACCCTACGACTTATCTTAGAAAATAGATTAAGGAAAGGCAAACCTACGTTTCTAGCATTTGTAGACTTACCGAAAGCTTTCGACAATGTTGACTGGAATACTCTCTTTCAAATTCTTAAGATGACAGGGGTAAAATACAGGGAGCGAAACGCTATTTACAATTTGTACAGAAACCAGATGGCAGTTATAAGAGTCGAGGGGCATGAAAGGGAAGCAGTGGTTGGGAAAGGAGTGAGACAGGGTTGTAGCCTCTCCCTGATGTTATTCAATCTGTATATTGGGCAAGCAGTAAAGGAAACAAAAAAAAAAAAAAACAAAAAAAAAAATTGGTGTAGGTATTAAAATCCATGGAGAAGAAATAAAAATGTTGAGGTTTGCCGATGACATTGTAATTCTGTCAGAGACAGCAAAGGACTTGGAAGAGCAGTTGAACGGAATTGACAGTGTCTTGATAGGAGGGTATAAGATGAACATCAACAAAAGCAAAACAAAGATCATGGACTCATTCGCATACAAGTAAGTACTGGTAGCATGGGTCAAGAATGTATGGGTGCTGATAATCTCAATGTTGAGCATCCCTAAACTACACAGATACAGAATTCCAGAAAAGGTGATTCCTGAACAAAATATCTTCTGCAACCCTGATGTTTCCCATGTGGTTAAGATTATGAAATGCCACTAGGCCATCTGTTGTGGTGGTAGATGATTAACAAGTGTAGTATCCCAGGTTAGGGGTTTTGGTGTTTTTACTTTTCATTTAACATTTTATACATTTTCTATTTCCTTTATAAATAATTTTACTAGCTACTGAAAATGTTTAAATCATAAATCTTGAAGTGAATGTTAATAAAAGTTAAACACAACTTTCTGTTAGCTACGTAAAATACAACTCGCATTAGATTCCAGGAGGTTGGTGTCAAAATTGTACGCAATAACAAATAAATAAATCCAGATTCGTGCTAGGAAGTTTCACTTCAAGATACTCTTGCTGGACAGGGAAAAGAGTTTGGGAACATAAAACATTTAAACGATGGCATAAAATCAAGCATATTTTTCATACTCTGCCCTACACTACATTATTTTCATGAAAGTGGCATGGTAAAAAATTTGAAGGGGTGAAGAATCATTGGTTTATCTCTTATTCAACTAAGAATAAGTCTAGAGCTAAGGGGCGAAGAATCATTGGTTTACCTCATATTCAACTAAGAATATGTCTAGAGTTAACTCTGAGAGTTACGTGTGTGTGTGTGTGTGTGTGACCATTATATTTTTATGTACATGTTTTAACATAACATCACCCTATCTTAATTAAAACAGCTAATAGCATTTTGAGGGAGGTACCAACATAAGCCGCAATTGGGCACTGAAATAATTCAGAGGCAAAAAAGTTGAAAATTTGTACTGGACTGGAGCCTGGACTGTGATTTACAACTTATGCAAGCAGTCGCCTCAACCACTTCAGTCACCCAAACCTGTTCTCTGTATGACTCAAATGCTCACCTTACTGCACATTATAAAGAAGCAGACCTGTCCACTTACCTCATTTGCTCGCAGCAATACCCAAAAGAACAGACACAACACATATATAGTACATCTGTAAGCTTCACTGCTATTATACCCTCAGTGCAACTGTGCGAAAGGATCTGAACCTCTTGCGAGAATATAGGAAAAATTTAGTAAATGAGGTAAGTAGATAGGAAAGCCACTTTATAGCGCATGATAAGTTAAGAATTTGGGTTGGATGGAGAGCATGCTCAGATAGCCAAAGGGGTTAACGTGACCACTTGCTTAAAGCAGGAAATCCAGGTTCGAGTCCTGGTGCAGCATGAATTTTCAACCTTTGCCACCACATTATTTCAATGTCTAATTGCGGCTGATGTCAGTACCTCCCTTGAAATATTGGTGTTTACAGCCACTGTTTTTATCAAAAACAATGGTGTCTGTTCTGTCGAACACGTCCAACAACACAGACACTGCACATATATAGTAAAACAGTTACATCTACTTAAAAATAATGAGAAGTGAAACATAAAAAGTAACAGCCACTAATGCATATACAGTTTTAGACCATTACGTTTATGATGTGACTTACCATGAAATTCTGCTGTATGGGAGCCCATGTGTACATAGTTGGAATAGGTGTAACAGCATTTATAATCTTGACAGGACTATTTTGTACTTCTCCATCACAGCAAACTACTTCTGCTTTTTTCATACAGTTTGCATGAGGTGGTGCTTCAGCCAAAACAACCCATATGGCTTTGCTTTCTTGCCAGCGCTTCTGTTCAGCGATAAGTATATCTAAATAGTAAAGAACTTTAATTTGGTCATTATTGTACACAATCACATAACATATAGAAACAGAGTACAAATTTTCCCTACAGATTCCCAGTTTTACAAATTATTTGATAGCAGATCAGTATGTTATCAAATACTGGACACTTTCTGTAATCCCTTTGTAGTTATATTTGTATTTAACACCCATATAGTCATGATACCGACACCAGTTGTCAAGATCATTTCAAAACATACAAGATTTACACAGTCATTACGATAAACATCGTACATAGAAACCTGAATACAAAATATGAATGAAATTAAGAATAACAATGGGTGTTTTTTAAACCTCAAACATATGAAATAAAATCTCAAGATATTATGCTGGTTCAAGACTCAGCAACTTCAGCCAGTTCCATTACTTCACCACACTGCAAGCAACACTTCACCCGTGCCACCATGAGGCCATATAACTGAAGAAATTTAATTGTAGAGGCCATATCTTTGCCCATAACAGCAACATAATATCACTCATCAATTTCACTGTGTGATCCGTAACTATAACAAACAAACCAAATTTGCAGTACCACCTGTAGAATTTGACTCTTAACTTAGTTATGTTGTGTTACATGATGTCATGTTTGCGAAGCGTATTTGGAATGCATCATGTTTGATGGAATTTTGTCACCTATGATGGTGCTTTCTAGGTCAGAATGTTTATGTTTGTGAATTGTATGTAAGTGATGTTAGTAAGGCATTGGACTTACTTTTACTATGTGCTCTGGAAGTTCGTTTTTGTTGGCTTGTCAAGTGAGTTTCTGGTTAATAATTTGTTTTCAGTTTTGAAACTGTTAGTTCACCATGTTGTTAATTGTTGGAAATTTAATTTTTTATTTAGGACTACTAAACGTTGCAATTCCGCCTGTCTGCTTTGACCCATAACTTCCTCAAGATGGCAATGGTGCACTACATGGTGACCAAGATACCCCTCATTAGACTCACATGAAATAATTAACACCAGCAATAAAATGAAGCTAATAGGTCAACTGTGTGAAGTAGAAGGTTCTGGATGGGAAGAAACTAAACAAACGACAACAAGAATATCGACACCATTCAAAAGCTCTTAACATTCAACACAACCAAAAAATGAAAACCATTGGTCTTCCATAGTCAGCTAAAAACAAAGTCCTCAACATCAGAAAAAAACCCATTTTCACAAATTCCACTTTACCTATATAGCTCAAAACTAAGCTCTCAATACTAGGACCCAAATATAGTTAAAAACCTGACACTGTACATTTCAGTTGACCTGCTAACTCGAAGCCTGCGGTATCAAAAGCGAACACACATCCAAATTGTTATCAAATCCATTATACGGACCTTTACTTACAATATCTATCCACAGTAAAACAAACTAAAACTCTCATATCTAATATTTGAAATGTAACAAAATCATCCACAACCAGTCTAAATAACTGTTAGGGGTCGACAGAAGCGTCCGATCCCACGCGTCGGCTTTGACCCGTGACGTACGGGTGTTGTCATGTGTGACGTCATGACGGTGCGGAGTTTGGCTTGTGAGTGTGGCGTGTTTGTAGATGTCGTCGTGTTGTGGTTTGTTGTGCTCTCTGGTGGTATGTTCAGGGTTTTTGTTTGTGTGGTGTAATGGGCTCAGTTTGCTTTTGCTCATTATCCAGAATTGCTCGAGTGTTGGCTGTGTTTGTAGTGGAATTCGTTTCAGTGAGTTAACGATTTTGTGTGAAGGTTAATTTAGTGTTGTTCGCTGTAGATCGTGTGGTAATTTTAGTAAAATTAATTGGTTGTTTTTTTTGTTCAGGAATGGATATGACGGATAAAATTAACAGTGTGCAGGTCAAGGGAAGTGTTCTATCCCAATGTGTGGCTGTGTATGTTGATATTGGAATCGGGAGATGTTTTTGTGCCATATAGCCCAAGGGAAGTGTTTGATCTTAATTTATGGGATGGGGAGCAGCTGTTGAGCTATATAGGCCAAGAGAAGTGACCGATTCCAGATGATATTGGGGAGTTTTATGATGTCGGTTTTTTTCGTCGTTTTGTGTGGTTTTGTATGGGGGTGGGTGTCTAAATATGTTTATTTTTAGTTTGCCCCCACCCAAAAACACCTAATTTCCCATGCTTGTCCCATTAGTGTCATTAGGCTTTTTGTGGAAAGTGTGTGTGTTTGTTTTTCGATGTATTTTCGTCCTCATAATGTGTACGTATAGACTTTTTATGCGCCATATTGGAATCGTGGTTTATGGTCATTTCCGCCATATTTGTGACGTCATGGGTCAAAGCAGATGGGCGGGATCGGACGCTTCCGTAATTCCACTGTTAGAACTTGCACAGGTACAACATGGTCAGAGCATGGTGCTACTACTTTTTGATGACCTGAAAATTATCAGCAGGCTTATAAAACAGAACAAAATGGATAGCAAACGAGAGAGAGAGAGAGAGAGAGAGAGAGAGAGAGAGAGAGAGAGAGAGAGAGAGACATGTAGAACTGTTGTTTTTAAGGAGGGAAACAGCAGAATTCGAAAATAACCTCACTGAAAGGACAACTGTACTATCATAGTCTAGAAAAATTGCAAATAAATTCACACACGTAGCTGAAAATCTTGTACAGCGAAATTCACAGCCCTATAGTGAATTAGTCCACATACAGGCAAAATCCTAAAAAGCTCCCTACATCCTGCTAATGAGAAGTAAATGCTACACATGATCACTGACAGTATTACATCACATTAAAGGATGGTTCCTTGGTATCTAGTACATTATTACCATCGGCTGCAGCAGCTGTCGCTTATACGTGCGCCCACTGGCTTACACATTTTTCTACTAGTCACTAAGTGCACCTATTGACAACCCATTGCAGTGTTTGACCAACTGTTTCACAAACCAGTTTATGATATGACTTCAGATTAGTGGACCCCCCATGTGATCACCAGCATCATTGTTCAATGGTCATTTATCAATAACCAAGTCTATAATTTAACTGCTCCACAGTTTTAAATGCTCTGATTTATCTACAAGTTTCTGTTACTTTCAATGAATTTTGCAATGGCATTTCAATGTATTATGAGTTACAGCCTTTACAATCCTATGTTGAATATACTACCAAATTACTCTGAAGTTGGAAAGGTCGCTTATTTTCATTTATCTGTTCTTCCTCTGCTCCTCCTTCTTCTTCTTGATGGCTTTTTGTGGTATCATTAGCTATTTTACAGTCTTCTTAAAGTACCTTATTTTCACTTAACATAAGATGTGGTTGGCTGTCCATTCTTTTCTCTTCTGATATGTTTGAAAAACTAGGTGGTCTAATACTTTGGCTATGAGTGTCTCCTGAAGCTGTATTCAAAGTTACAGTGGCACTGGGAATATGTTGTTTTATACCCGCAATCCTATCACCGGGTGTGACAAAGTACTTCAAAAGGATGAAAATCCACTTAAATGAATACAACACAACGTAAATTAATCAGAATTGTTCTATGGAAATTACTTTAACCTAAACGTCGAACAAAAAATTTTAAATAGCATTTACACACACACAAACCCTCTCACTCTATACCACATACACCAGTGTCCTAACTGTGAACAAAACAGTTGGTGCTTAGCAGTCTCCTGTTTACTGTGCATGTACACTGCAGAGCTCAGTTAAATATAGCTGCTATTTCTCTTGTGCACCTACAAATTTTTGTCTTCTGCCAATGAAGACACATCAATTTCTAGTTAACCACAACACATAGTATTCCTCTGTTTACATACCGTTCATCTGTTTTCGGTTCTGATTCCAAGCAACTTTAACTTCATCTGCACGTTTGAAACGTTTCATCTGACGCAATCTCATGTACTCCGATTTCACACGTTTCTTCCATTCTGCTGAAATCTTCACTTTGGACATGGCCTGTAGAAGAAAAAGTACCATTACAACATTGTCAACATAAACAAATTGCCATATTTACAGACACAACTTTTTTGTCCCTATGGTTAACAACATTCAGCAACCCTGTCTTGTCAATATGACACCTGAGTTACCTTCCAACATAAGGATTTTGAAAAACAGAAAATAAAACGACTAAATCAAAACAGTGGCTATTTCTGCCGTACCATTCAAGTAAAGGCATATTATGAAAGACATTTACTAATTTACAATTTTCAACGAGTTGCTCGATAACACCACATATGCTATGGAAAACTTATTCTACGTTTTCTCCATCTGCGAACGTTGGTACTGTAACAAAATGACAATTTGCCACAGCATTCACAATTTCTGTGCTAAAATTGGATTGGGCGAGCTTTACAAAAGAGACTGAAGCAAATCTTTACTGTAACACAAACAAAACTACTGAACGATAGTGTCAGTCTTCAAATAACTATAAGGCTTCGTATGCATCACTGTCTTAACCTGAAGACGGGCGGCACCAAATCGTCGAGTTTGGGGCACTTTTCGAAGCTTGAGCTACTGACCATTACCTTACTTGTCTTCATATGTGAAATGCTATTCTTTTATTTAGTGCGACTGGAAACGATGAGGAAGAAAGATATGTTCCAAATTCAAACTGTTGACTTACTTTCTTTGGCTATTAACACGGCAACATAAAATTTAAACAAATAACTGTCACTGGATATTGATAAACATTTAAACCTAAGTCACAAACATCCGAACACCGCTCACACAAGCACAACACTCCATTGGCGGGTTTCTCAGACGTTGCAAATCGTTGGTATCGAATCGTTCCGTTTTTGGCAGTAATCTCTACTTGCTATAAATGTTATCTATGATAGATCTGAATGAGAATTCACGTACATCTTCAGGTGAACGGAAACTAGACAAACGAAAAACAAAGTACGAAGTTTGTTTAAAGCGTATTTTGTGACTCTTACATGCCTTCAGGAATATATTCGCGAAAAAGTAAAGGCGCTGAAGTTGATACCGCTGTTCAAGAATGGAGATAAGACAGACGTTAAGACTTATACACTAATCTCTTTGTTACCAGGTTTCTCTAAAATTTTAGAAAAAGTTATACAAAAGTCTGACATTTTAAAGAAAAATGATATTTTCTACGTCACAATATGCTTTTCAGAAATGTCAGTATACACGAAGTGCAGTAAACTGTGCATTAACTTTTTTGCCATTTCTGTACGGTTAGTACATCATGAGTTTGCACATATCAAGTTTTAATGAAATGCTGTACATATTCTATAACAATCAAAAGTAATAATAACGATAATAATAATAATAATATTTATTTATTTAGTTTTGGTCCTGTGACATCTTATAAAGATATAGGACAGGTCAATAAATGACACAGAAAGTTAAAAATTACATATAGACACACACACACACACACACACATATATATATATATATATATATATATATATATATATATATATATATAATGCTGTGGACTACAAATATCTAAATTAATTCAACATTACATGTACAACTAGTACACTTTAATAAATAAATAATTGCCATAAATTGTTTATTAATTTAAAGCACTCCGTCTTCAGGCCACGGTGGGACCATCCGACCGCCGTGTCATCTTCACTGACACGTTGTAAAATGTCGATAGCAGAGTTTCGCCGCTGGTAAGGGAACTTACTGAAATGTATGTATCAAAGCGCAGAAAACCTGGCAGGGGAAGGTGTTCTGATGATAATCCTCTAAGGTTTGGGGAAAGGCGTTTTCCAAACATTATAACAAGTGAGCATTCCAAGAAAAGAACGCTAAAATGCAGATGCATTGTCCACTGCAAACGGAAAGTGCTTCGAGAAAGCACGTACGCATGTAAAACTTGCAAGGTACCATTGTGTGTCGTACCCTGTTCTGAAAATCACCATACAAAAACGAATTACTAATCGCAGAATGGGGAAAAATACAACAATGATAAAAGAACTTCGAAAACGAAAAAAATCAATACAAAGCAAAAAAATTAAAAAATATATATATTTAGCTTCGCCAGTGTCAATCCAAACCCAGATCAAAAAGAAGGGTGGAAAATATGTTCACAAAGTGTAAAAGGAACTCCTAAATTTACAGTTCTAGACTTTGAATTTCTCTATAAGTGAATTTAGTGTGCTAACAACTAGGCAGAGACTTCACAGTTTCCAAATATTAGAAAATCTGTTCAGTACTTATGTGCAACTATTAAAAGTATAGCATGAGAAAAAATAACTGTGGCAGACAATGATTCATTTCTGGCGATTACAAATTATAACAGCATAGGTTACCATCTGCAAAGGATGGCTGCATCTTTGCCTGGATGGGTCACTTTACACAGTGTACCTACAACAGGTAAAGAATCTGACTGCGAATGACTAAGGACTCAGTTTGTTATATTCTCAGAAACAAACAGTAGACCATGTGAAATCTCAAAATATGTCACAAAACGAATTTAACAAAGTGAAGTAAAATTGTTCTTATCATTGCTCATAGAACATTCCGATGTTGTAGTGTGACATGAAAGATGATCTGTGTGTCGCTTTCTCCTATAAAGGACCTAATACGGCGTTTTGAAAAACAAAAACAATGTACAGTAATCTATGGCTTTGAGTTAGTACCATGAGAAACCCATAGAGAAACACAGATGTTATAAACAGGTTGTTGTTGTTGTGGTCTTCAGTCTTGAGACTGGTTTGATGCAGCTCTCCATGCTACTCTATCCTGTGCAAGCTTCTTCATCTCCCAGTACCTACTGCAGCCTACATCCTTCTGAATCTGCTTAGTGTATTTATCTCTTCGTCTCCCTCTACGATTTTTACCCTCCACGCTGCCCTCCAGTACTACATTGGTGATCCCTTGATGCCTCAGAACATGTCCTACCAACCGATCCCTTCTTCTGGTCAAGTTGTGCCACAAACTCCTCTTCTTCCCAATTCTATTCAATACCTCTTCATTAGTTATGTGATCGACCCATCTAATCTTCAGCATTCTTCTATAGCACCACATTTCGAAAGCTTCTATTCTCTTCTTGTCTAAACTATATATCGTCCATGTTTCACTTCCATACATGGCTACACTCCACACAAATACTTTCAGAAACGACTTCCTGACACTTAAATCTATACTCGATGTTAACAAATTTCTCTTCTTCAGAAACGCTTTTCTTGCCATTGCCAGCCTACATTTGATATCCTCTCCACTTCGACCATCATCAGTAATTTTGCTCCCCAAATAGCAAAACACTTTTACCACTTTACGTGTCTCATTTCCTAATCTAATTCCCCCAACATCACCCGACTTAATTCGACTACATTCCATTATCCTTGTTTTGTTTTTGTTTATGTTCATCTTATACCCTTCTTTCAAGACACTGTCCATTCCGTTCAACTGCTCTTCCAAGTCCTTTGCTGTCTCTGACACAATTACAATGTCATCGTCGAACCTCATAGTTTTTATTTCTTCTTCATGGATTTTAATTCCTGTGCCGAATTTTTCTTTTGTTTCCTTTACTGCTTGCTCAATATACAGATTGAATAACACCGGGGATAGGCTACAACAATGTCTCACTCCCTTCCCAAGCACTGCTTCCCTTTCATGCCCCTCGACTCTTATAACTGCCATCTGGTTTCTGTCCAAATTGTAAATAGCCTTACGCTCCCTGTATTTTACCCCTACCACCTTTAGAATTTGAAAGAGAGTATTCCAGTCAACATTGACAAAAGCTTTCTCTAAGTCTACAAATGCTAGAAACGTAGGTTTGCCTTTCCTTAATATTTCTTCTAAGATAAGTCGTAGGGTCAGTATTGCCTCACGTGTTCCAACATTTCTATGGAATCCAAACTGATCTTCCCCCAGGTCAACTTCTACCAGTTTTTCCATTCATCTGTAAAGAATTCGTGTTAGTATTTTGCAGCTGTGACTTACTAAACTGGTAGTTCGGTAATTTTCACATCTGTCAACACCTGCTTTCTTTGGGCTTGAAATTAATATATTCTTCTTGAAGCCTGAGGGAATTTCGCCTGTCTCATACATCTTGCTCACCAGATGGTAGAGTTTTGTCAGGACTGGCTCTCCCAAGGCTGTCAGTAGTTCTAATGGAATACTGTCTACTCCCGGGGCCTTGTTTTGACTTAGGTCTTTCAGTGCTCTGTCAAACTCTTCACGTAGTATCATGTCTCCCATTTCATCTTCATCTACATCCTCTTCCATTTCCATAATATTGTCCTCAACAACATCGCCCCTGTATAGAACCTCTATATACTCCTTCCACCTTTCTGCTTTCCCTTCTTTGCTTAGAACTGGGTTTCCATCTGAGCTCTTGATATTCATGCAAGTGGTTCTCTTCTCTCCAAAGGTCTCTTTAATTTTCCTGTAGGCAGTATCTATCTTACCTCTCGTGAGATAAGCCTCTATGTCATTACATTTGTCCTCTAGCCATCCCTGCTTAGCCATTTTGCACTTCCTGTCGACCTCATTTTTGAGACGTTTGTATTCCTTTTTGCCTGCTTCACTTACTGCATTTTTTATTTTCTTCTTTCATCAATTAAATTCAGTATCTCCTCTGTTACCCAAGGATTTCTACTAGCACTTGTCTTTTTACCTACTTGATCCTCTGCTGCCTTCACCACTTCATCCCTCAGAGCTACCCATTCTTCTTCTACTGTATTTCTTTCCCCGATTCTTGTCAATTGTTCCCTTATGCTCTCCCTGAAACTCTGTACAACCTCTGGTTCTTTCAGTTTATCCAGGTCCCATCTCCATAAATCCCCACCTTTTTACAGTTTCTTCAGTTTTAATCTACAGTTCACAACCAATAGATTGTGGTCAGAGTCCACATCTGCCCCTGGAAATGTCTTACAATTTAAAATCTGGTTCCTAAATCCCTGTCTTACCATTATATAAACTGGCTGAAACCTTCTAGTATCTCCAGGATTCTTCCATGTATACAACCTTCTTTCATGATTCATGAACCAAGTGTTAGCTATGATTAAGTTATGCTCTGTGCAAAATTCTACCAGGCGGCTTCCTCTTGCATTTCTTAGCCCCAATCCATATTCACCTATTATATTTCCTTCTCTTCCTTTTCCTACTGTCGAATTCCAGTCACCCATGACTATTAAATTTTCGTCTCCCTTCACTACCTGAATAATTTCTTTTATCTCATCATACATTTCATCAATTTCTTCATCATCTGCAGAGCCAGTTGTCATATAAACTTGTACTACTGTTGTAGGCGTTGGCTTCGTGTCTATCTTGGCAACAATAATGCATTCACTATGCTGTTTGTAGCAGCTTACCAGCACTCCTATTTTTTTATTCATTATTAAACCTACTCCTGCATTACCCCTATTTGATTTTGTATTTATAGCCCTGTATTCACCTGACCAAAAGTCTTGTTCCTCCTGCCACCGAACTTCACTAATTCCCACTATATCTAACTTTAACCTATCCATTTCCCTTTTTAAATTTTCTAACCTACCTGCCCGATTAAGGGATCTGACATTCCACGCTCCGATCTGTAGAACGCCAGTTTTCTTTCTCCTGATAATGACGTCCTCTTGAGTAGTCCCCGCCAGGAGATCCGAATGGGGAACTATTTTACCTCTGGAATATTTTACCCAAGAGGACGCCATCATCATTTAATCAGTTTTCCTCGGGAAAAATTATGGCTGTAGTTTCACCTTGTTTTCAGCTGTTCGCAGTACCAGCACAGCAGGGCCATTTTGGTTAGTGTTACAAGGCCAGGTCAGTCAATCATCCAGACTGTTGCCCCTGCAACTACTGAAGAGGCTGCTGCCCCTCTTCAGAAACCACCCGTTTGTCTGGCCTCTCAACAGATACCCCTCTGTTGTGGTTGCACCTAAGGTACAGCTATCTGTATCATTGAGGCATGCAAGCCTCCCCACCAATGGCAAGGTCCATGGTTCATGGGGGGGAGGTATAAACGGGTATGAAGGAAGAAATAGTAAACTATTAAGGTAAATCTAACAAATCACGTCGCTTTCAGGCGAAATAAATCTTAAAGATGGAAAATAGTTTTGATGATTCAGTTTGATTCTGCAGTAGTTCATCTCAGAGAAACTATGTAGTGAGAGCATTTATTCTATATCAGGTATGAGAGGCCACAGTGCTTCACCTAGAGCAGGGCCGGCCAGAAATTCTGCATGGGTGCGGTGCTCCTGCACGTGTGCAACTTCCGGGTCACAGCGTGCACGCCGCACCCGTCAGCGTTCATGTAGTGCATGTTTCTACACACAGATGTCGCTTTATCCACTTGCTGGGATACTCTGTACCGGCGCATTATAGTGCTCTTTCCACAGCTTGCAAGCCAACCACGGGAAGGTATTTCGCGTATTAAACATTTAAAATACTGTCACAGTCTACTCATTGAGACATTTACTTTTATGTTAACAGTTTAACCCAGTAAGACATGTAATACAGTTAACAACCGTGGGTTTTTATTAATGCAGCTTGACTGACGGCACGTAAATACGCGTAATGTTTTTGAGCTAGTTTTTAAGAAAGAGAGCACTTAGCGACTTCTAACGAACCTTATTCACGATTTCAAATAACATTAAACTAATGCAAGGTTTTCTATAACTAATTCTCGGTGCTCTCAGTTACACCCACACAATTTCTGTCTCACTGACCTCTGAACAGAATGATAACTGCAGACCTCTCAATGATCACCTTTTATTTCAATACCATTATTGCTATATCTTTCGTCAGTTCCGTCTGAAATCTGCATAATAACCGACAGTTAGATGAATGTTATGTTTTATCGACTTCAGCTGAGCGTAGCCCTTCACACATTAAAAAAACAACCCTAAATGTAATTTCTGCAGCGATGTACCAATTTCTTATTACTTATGAGGAAAAGAAAACATTCACATTGTGAGAAAAAATGGAAAGGTAATACACAGCTATAATTCCAAAACCATGGTATGTGTGTTAACATGCAATTCAGCCTGTTGATATTATCATTATACACAATTCTTTCGTTTACACATAGTTCCTTTTTAGTGACAAACAGCATCTCATTTATCTCTAACTGAATCTATGGATAGTTGTAGAACAGATTCACTGTAGGAAAGACTGGTTACGTTTGTTATCATGTTATCTGGACACGTTTTGGTGTTACAAATTTCTCTAGATGGCTCATGGATAAGTGGGTCAGATTGAATTCATAAAACAGGCGCACCTCTCTGGAGTTGGCATTATTGTTTAATAAGTCCATAGTTATATATGCTGTTATTATAATAATGTAACCCCAAAAACGTATTATATATATATATATATATATATATATATATATATATATCAGGAAGTCAGATAATTTTTGAAGAAGATATCCATACACCCATATATATTTAAACATTACAGTCATTACCTAACAAGTAAATTTCTTACACACACACACAATTTTCATTGTAGCATTACAATAGCGGTCATGCAGCTGTTCTACCTGCACTATTTACCCAGGATGTAACAAATGAAAATATTTGACACTTAACAAAATCTGTGCATATTTTCTACTATAATTATTTTTTACAATAATAATATACACAATTAGATTTTTAGCCTACTAGATACTCAAAAAAATCTATAGTAACACTTCTGAAGGAGCTAGGGAAAAACTGGTTTTAAATGCTGATATATCTGTTGTCATTTTATGTCACTATGTATTTTTTGTACCATTTGTTTCCTCCTTAGAGTGATCCTTTTTGTTTAGTGTTGAATTTGAATATGGATGCATATATATTGGCTCATGTTGTCACTATATAGTTTACTGTACCGTTTGTTTCCTCTTTAGAGTGGTTCTTTTTGTTTCAGTGTTGTGTTTGAATATTGGATGCATATATCTTGGCTCATGTTAAGTGGATGAATACCCTGATTTTTAACTACAAATATAGACTGGTTAATATTTTTCTAGTGAGAATATTTGCTTGCAAAACAAGGCAAAGGAAGGCATGAAGTACATATTTTTTGTTTATGCTTTGGTATATGGCTATATAAAACTTTTATACAATAATAGAAGAAAGTCAGTTTACTGTTTACACAATTTGTATATTTGATCCATCTCAGATACTGCTGGATCCATACCCCAGGAATCTTTGCAATGCTTCAATTTTCCTGGAATAACTTTATAGATAGAATGCTTATTGTCTTCAGATTCGTAATAACTGTATTTGTCTAGTAGTTCTTAGTTTGCATCCAAAAAACCAAGTTTAATGTTGATGTGTATATTTTAATGTCATTCCATAAGTCTCGCTCACTCATCACTTTTATCAGCATATTTGTATCATCCGCAAATTTAATGTACTTATGATGTGTGCTCATTCACAAAGAGCAAAAATAAAATGGTTCCAGAATGAAGCCTTGTGGCACACCATATTTAATACATTGTTTAATGAGTAACATGGTATTTATCTTATTCCCAGCTTGGTATGTGAGTTCAAATATTTGCTCTTTATTATGTAGGTTTGAATTTAGTCACTTATGGTCTGGATGCCTAACACCTAAACTAAACTAAAGTAAAGCTACACATTCCAGTTTCATTAGGAAGATTTTGTGGCTTATGACACCGCAAGATAGCTATCAACTGGTGACCCCACAAACAAAAAAATAACATGAGCGGAAGAAACTATATGAAGTAATACATTGTTGTCATATAAGATGAAAACCAAAGTCAAATGGAAATGCAGCTGCATGAGATGCAAGAAGAATTACAGAAGCAAACAGAAGAACTACAAGGGGAATTATATAGGCAGGATAATGGAGTCGGCTACGCTATTAATGGGAGAAAACAGAAATTTGATGAATGAAGGGCCCGAGGAACACGCAGCAATGGTCATGCCATAAAAATGGTTCAAATGGCTCTGAGCACTATGGGACTTAACATCTATGGTCATCAGTCCCCTAGAACTTAGAACTACTTAAACCTAACTAACCTAAGGACATCACACAACACCCAGTCATCACGAGGCAGAGATAATCCCTGACCCCACCGGGAATCAAACCCGTGAACCCGGATGTGGGAAGCGAGAACGCTACCGCACGACCACGAGATGCGGACAGGTCTTGCCATAGATGAAGGTGCAAGACCCACACTTCTTACCAGGTAAACCAGAAATATGCTTTGCCACACTAGATCAGCATGACCAGTGAGAACACGAAATTCTTGGTGTTGGTCCACAGTCTAGACACTAGGCGAAAACTACAGCAGGTGGAACAATGGCTGCAGCAAGTGCTACGTAGTAAGCAGATGGGGGACAAAGACCTACAGAATTCTGGCGCCACTTACGGGGAATTGTAAGTGAAGAGTAGTTGTCAGACACACTGTTGTGGCAGGTGTGCGGAGCACAACTCCCAGTAATGGTCGAAGTGGCTGTGGTCATATAATAAGGAACCGGCATCACCTCCTTGATTGCAGTAGCAGTCTATATGTATGCAAACTGGGCCCAGCGACCATGTCAGGTGTGATGAAAACGATCTTAGAAGGCGACACCCAAGAGACTGCATCAGTCCAGAAAGAACAACAAACAAATATCGTTAAGTAATCAACCAGTCTTAAAAAGCAGCTAGATGCATTGCAGAAAGAGATAAAGATGTTGGTGCAGGATAAGAAGACTATGCCCAAGCAGGACACTAAGAACAGTGACAAGATGTTACAAAAGAAGCAAAAAGAATCAATTAGTTGGTACCACCGTGGTTTTGAAAAATGGGCCACAAGATGTACGTCCCTGTGTACCTACCCAGCCAGAAATAGGCGTGACAGGTCGCAGGAGCCAGCAGAAGTGTCACTACCAGAGAGTCAAGGATACCTCGGACACCAGGCATGTGAGTAGTCAATCCAAATTGCTAACGATCAGAGGTTATACATCAGAGTATATAGGACAGGTCGTTGTTTTCTGGTTGACACCGGTTCAGACATTAGCACATTGCCAGCTACTCATGAAAAGAGTGGAACACCATCCAGCCTCGTCCACCTCACAGCAACCAACAGTTGCTTTATAGCAACTTATGTAGAGTGCGAAATAGAAGTGGATCTCGGTTAGTAGAAAGTGCCAATGGAAGTTTGTGCTAGTGGATATGGCAAAACCCACATTAGGCATGGATTTGATCAGTCCCTGGTGGCTTGAGATGGACGTCAGTGCAGGGCAGATTAAGATGAATATAGGTCATGACAGGTTTGTAAGCACAGAGTGCTCTGAGCACTACGAAACCAAGGTGCAGATTGATAAACAAATAGGGGACCACAATACTGGAAGATGAAGTAAGAGTGTGGTGCATAACACAGTCCACCACATTCAGACTTTATCTGGTCAACTGGTATAGCAGTGGCCACGAAGGTTAACACCCAATCACTTTACCATGGTGAAGGTGGAATTCGAGAATATTGTGCAAGCAGGGGTTGTGCACAGGTCAGGAAAATGAATGGTACCTGGAGGCCCTGCAGGGAATACTGCAAGTGAAACCCAAGCACAATTCCAGATTGGTATCCAGTGCCCAATATTAAAGAGTTCATCAGCATACTAGTGGGAGCCATGATCTTCAGCATCATGGATTGCAAGAAGGCTTACAATCAAATACCAGTGGCAGAAGAAGATGTACCAAAGACTGCTGTAATGACTCCTTTCGGATTATTCGAATATTTAAGAATGCCATTCAGGCTGAAAAATGGCACACATAGCAGCGTTTCATAGATGACGTCCTCCGAGGGCTAGATTTCTGCATTGCGTACTTCGATGATTTATTGGTATTATCAACTAATCTGATGGTATATGAGGAACATCTAAAGGCAGTATTTGACCAGATTAGCAAGTATGGCATAGTGATCAACAAAGCAAAATGTAATCTGTGGTAGGAACAAGTAATGTTTTCAGCCCACTCAGTGCCATTTGCCCTCTAAACGACAGGATCAGTGCTATAAAAGAAATACCATGACTGATGGATTATCTTCAATTAAGAAGATTCCTAGAGGTCATCAGCTTCTATTGTCAACACCTACTGGGAGCAGCCAAAGTGCAAGCACCACTGACAGCAGTGCTGGCACATAGAGATTCCATCCGACGATGACCACTGCCATGGACGTTGGATTCAGCAGCCAGATACAGTAGTCTAGCGTGTGTGAGATGTGCTTGTGTGAATGTGTGTGTTTTCTGCTTCAGGAGAAGGCCTTTCGGCCAAAAACTCCAATGTAATGCAGTCTTTTTGTTGTGCCTGTGTGCGACTCAACATCTCCTCTCGTGGTGAGCAGCACTCTATTCTTTTCCTAATATAGTTGTTATTCCATTATAGACTTTCCATTGTTAGAATTGTAGAACTTTTAGATTTGGTTGTGAATCAGTTTTCACATTTTAGGTAAATATCAGATAATAGACCAGAAATCAAAAGAGGCCTTTAAAGAAATTCTCACCAATCATATCATAAAGTAAAAATGCTTCTTAATATGGGAGACATGCACTCTGGATTCTGAATTCTGAATAGGAAGCTGTAAATGAGATTATACAAATAAGCAATGGGTGTGAATAATTACTTAATCAGTTATATATTTAACTTGTAAACTTCTGTCAATATTCTGACAAAATAGGTACTTTCATCATTAGAGTAACAATATGAAGGCTTCAGCTCCAGTTACATGAAGAGACTCGAAAAAATCAAAATTACACAATTAACTTGGCGTAATGACTCACTTTCAACGAAAGTTTTCTCTGTTATCATGTGAAAGATTTTAAATCACTGACTGGAAAAGGAGAAGAGCTATATATCAGTAAATCATATCTGCAGTACCTTGTATTAGTGAATTACATTGTTCTGCTTGCTTCATATAAAGGAGAACTTGAACAAAAAATGATTCAAATGGCTCTGAGCACTATGGGACTTAACATTATAGGTCATCAGTCCCCTAGAACTTAGAACTACTTAAACCTAACTAACCTAAGGACATCACACTCATCCATGCCCGAGGCAGGATTCGAACCTGCGACTGTAGCAGTCGCGCGGTTCCAGACTGAAGCGCCTAGAACCACACAGCCACCACGGCCAGCCGAACTTGAACAATTTTCTGATGAATTCACAAGAGAAAATGTGGAAATTCACAAAAATATGACCCAAATTGAGTACTGCTACAATTTTTTATTTATAAAATGTCAGACATGTTACCCAAGATACCCATGATAATAAAACAAAACTATTAATTCTCATTTACAATTTGAAACAGTCTAGAACTGATATGCTTATATGGCTTAATGCACAGTTTGGTATCTTACATGAGAGGTGAAGTAAGTCAGAAGTGTGTGGAAACATGCACTGGATTAACAAGGATGGTCTGCTATGACACCCATACTTGGTGTGGGTTATAGCCATATTTAGATACTTATCTAGGAATATGCTTGAGTGCTTCCCCCTCTAGACTTCATAAAAATTAAAATATGAGTACACATATGGAAAACAAAGTGTACAGAACTCATAGGCTGGTGGTGCCCATGATTAACCTGCTTTATACAGACAAGTGTAGTGACAGGAAGAGCAACTGGCCACCAAAAAATCTAACTGCCATATCATAGAATCCATCATTAGTGAATACTGCCGCTGAAATAACTAACACCACAATAAAATAATGAGAAGAAATAATTTTACATGTACTTACAAAAAACATCCAATTTCAGGGAGTGCAGTGTTTTCTACAATCAGAATTTACTTTTTAACTATGTTTCTAAAGCACCCAGTCATGTATGCATAATCAATAACCTGAAAGTACACCCCAAAAAGTTAACAATGATGTAATGAACAAGTCAATTGATTTAATGACAAACATAATGAGAAAATACAATCGAGATTAAGAATGACATGAGGATCATTGGAAAAATCGACTGCTTGTAGAGGTCATGTACCTTCATACATAATATTTCTATGTAATATTATTTATTTTTATGTTTTATTCTTTCAAATATTAGTAACAAGGAGATCTAACATGTTACCTCAAGAGCCAGGTATTTCTTCCACCTGACCATATTCAAGCCTTCACCAGATGATTACAACTGCATTTCAACTATCAGCAATGAATTGTAGTGGTACCACAGTTTAAGATAGGAGAGTTAGATTCGGTGCAACATTTCTGAGCACACAAGTTACAGCCTGGTGCAGGCCAGTTACACATACCAACGGTTGCAAAGTAGAATGGAGGCCACAGGGCCATCGAACCACTGAAAAGCGTAAACGCAGCGGTTTGCATGGCGCAAGTTACAGGAAGGGGCCCGCTGGTGCAACCTAGGTGAGGTGAGTACGTGACTCGGAGTGGCACATTAACAAAACAGGGGCGCACAGCCGAGTAAAAAATAGCTGCTGTTTTCTAACAAGAGTCATTCAAGTGTGGCAGCTCTCCTGGACGGCGGAGCGTGTCACACCACCAGCTACACACAGCAGCAGATGGGACACCAGCGTTCCAGTCCACAGCGTGTCACTGGTTCGACCCTCTGAGGCCAACGCAGGGTCCGTAACCAACCAGCCAGTGGCGGGCCACTCCACAGCTCACTACCGCGGGCAGTTGTCTTGGCTCCCCACATGCACCCAAGACATCCAGGGTGAGGGCTGCAGATTCGGATGCCGGATCGCGGGCACTCATTGTCACCACATTCTTAGCTACGCCGGCAAGAAGGACGCAGCTGGGCGCCAGCGGCTCACACCGAGCGGCGCTGAGTCAGCAGGGATGCAGACCGCCGAGTCAACAGCTGGCATCCTGATGGTGCCGCACTCCGCTGGCATACAAGGCTCAACACAGCATTGCATTGCATGGGCCACTGGGTTGCTTCCTCACCATTGCGGGGCCTGTGACACAGATGAGGTGTATGAAGGCACTGTTGTTGGAAACAATAAATCACTTGGAAAGCTCGGACGAGTCTTAATACGTTGCTTTCTACCTCTTCCCACTACATCTGGCCATCCTGATACATTCGGTGGCAAGACGTCACCACTACAGAATGTAGCTGTGGCGTTTGTGGATAACTTACTGCTGTCGAATAGAGCAACAACAGACAAGTATTACTTTGACTGAGCATTTCAAATAAACGAAGGTCCAGACGACTTGTACACTAATACCCTTAACACAATGACATGAGACATCATAGAGATTGTTTACATTTTTTCAAATATCACAACTACTAAAAGTTGTTAATATTATAAATAATTTTGGCATCTATTTGTCCATTAGATGCTAATTTATAAGGCAAAGTTATAACCTATATATAGTGATATAATTTAATATCTTTGAAATCATATAATTAAATATCTGGTTAAGTAACTAAAAGTATCAACACATTTTGGAATAATGTAATAACTATGGTATGAATGGTCAAACAGGGTACTAGTTACAACTGCCATTGTTAAAACACAGTTGGTGTATAACAAAGACAACAGCATCCTCTGGGAGAAATTGCCATGAAGATATTGTCAAAAAGTGAGAATGGTCGACCTAATTTTAATAGTAGCAAAGTAGGTCGCCTACCCAGTTGGTGACATGAGCTCGTTTTGTTCGATAAGTTACTATTTGAATATGTCAGTCAAAACTGATGAAATATCCGGAATAATATAGTAACGAAAATAAATTAATGTACTGTCCAACTCTTACAGTTGCCCCATATTCTTACTTAATCAGCCACAACAGTTAGTCACCCAAGGAAGCATAGAACAAAAAATTACGAAATTGTTATTGTATGGGATTAAATTTACTTAACTACAGACACATAATGTTTGCACTAATCGATAATATGTTTTCATTTGCGCACAACGCCATTAGATTACAAGGAAACACAAATAATGTATACCTAATCAACTCATGTAAAAATTTAAGAAAACAGCAAACCACTTTGTCCACCAGCTGTCATGTTGAAATACAGTACTGCACTTGCTTTGGCTCTCAGTCAATGAGAACACACCATTTAATTATAGAGTAGAAATATCTACAGAGTGAGCATAGTGTGCTGTTATGTTGCAAACATCAAAAGGTAACTGGACGTTTGGTATAATGTTGTTAGTTTACATTTTGTGCTAAGAAAGAATATTTAATATTAGATGTATTTGAACTGTTTTTATGCACTTGTTTATTGTTAACACCAAGGATGAGTAACTCTACCTGCTACAGGAACAAATCAAACTAAGTATGGCACTAAAATAATTATTGGGAACCTCAATGCACAGATGGGTAAAGAAGAACAATACCTCCCAGCAATAGGAAAGGACAGCCTCCTTGAATACACAAATGACAATGGCCACAGAGTCATTCAGTTTGCACTGTCACATAACATGGCTGTAGGTAGCACTATGTTCCCACACAAAAGGGTTCATAAAGCAACATGGTATAGCCCTGATCAGAGTACATTCAACCGAATTCATCGTGTAATTATTTATGGCACACATTCCTCAAACTTACTAGATGTACGAACTTACAGAGGACTTAATGTAGATATAGACCACTACCTTGTAATTGTGAAACTAAGAGCTCAAATATGCAATGCAAGAAAGGTCAAAGGAACACCTCAAAGTAAGTATATGGTATCGAAGTTTAAAAATGAAGACATTTCTAAACCGTACTCTGAGAAGATTGCTGAGAATCTTGCATTATACACCCCTAGTGTAAGTGATAACCTGGATCAGGAATGGAACGCTTGCAGGAATGCAGTCATTAAAGCAGTAGAATAATTACTAGGGAAAGAAGGAAACAACCAAGGAATTCCTGGTTTGATGAAGAATGTAAGAGAATAAGTCAGGAGAAAAATCTGGAATACAGGAAAATGCTTGAGAAATCATATACTCGTTTAGTGGTAAGAAATTATCAAGACAAAAGGAAATAAGAGAAGAAACTGCATTGGAGAAAGAAAAGGGAGTGGGGAAGAAAGCAGATTGAAGAACTGGAGACAATTGGAAAAACAAATGATGTTAGAAAATTTTATCAGAAAATTAATAGTGAAAGAAGAGCATTTAAGCTGCGCATCAACCTGTGTAAAAGTAAAAATGGGACACTACTAACAGATGACCAAGAGGTATTGGACCGTTGGGTAGAGTATTTCAGTGAACTGTTGGATGCTTCAGAGTCCCCTATTTAAGATATCCCAGTCGCTCCAGAAGATGATGCCATAGTACCTCCCCCTTCCCAAGGAGAAGTGAACAAAGCAATTGTCCAACTGGAGAACAATAAAGCACCAGGTACTGGCAAAATAACTTCTGAACTATTGAAAGCTGGAGGAGCTGAGCTAAATCGTAGGATCTATAAGATTGTGTGCCTCATCTGAGAAAAGGAAGAGTTACCAGAATGAAATGTAGGGATAGTGTGTCTGGTGCATGAGAAAGGAGATCTATTTGTATGCAGCAACTACAGAGGCACAACACTTTTAAATATTATATATAAAGTACTATCAAATATCCTGTTTAGTAGACTTTCACTTACAGCGTAAGATATTATTGGAAGTTATCAATGCGGGTTCAGACCAGGAAAGGCAACTGTAAACCAGGTATTTACTCTCCGACAAATAGTAGAAAACACCAATGAATTCAATGTTGGTGTGAACCATCTTTTCATTGACTTTAAATCTGCGTATAACACAATAAACCGGGCCAAACTTTATGAGGCAATGCGGGAATTTCGAGTGCCTGAAAAACCGGTGCGTTTAATAGAGGTCACCCTTAAGAATCCCCAGTGTACCGCGCAAATGCAGTCAAGGCTATCACCTCAGTTTCCGACTCGAATTGGGCTACGACAAGGAGATAGGATTTCCTGCCTACTTTTCAACCTGGCCCTTGAAAAAGTGGTATGTGAATCAGGTATCCAGACAAGAGGAACTATCTATTACAAGTCTGTACAATTGCTGGGATATGCAGATGTCTTGGATTTAATGAGCAGAACACTTAGAGATCTAAAAAGTGCATTTTCAGCTCTAAAACTGAGTGCAGAGAAGATGGGCCTGAGAATTAATGAAGGAAAGACAAAGTATACATATGTCACTAACCAACCCTTACAGCCCACAATAACCCTTGATGGAATGACATTTGAGCGAGTGGAATGTTTCACCTATCTGGGCTCAAAGGCAGAAGCATATGGCACCACCTTTACTGAAATTATGGCTCCCATACGTGCTTCTGACCGATGCTACTTTGGAATGTTGCGACATTTTAAATACAAGCTTATATCACGAGGGACTAAGTGCCGACTTTACGAAATGATGATACGCCCAGTACTTAGTATGGCTCAGAAACATGGACAATTACGAAGCAGGGTGAAAACGAACTGAGATCACGTGAAAGAAGTATATTGAGGATGATTTTTGGACCTGTATATGAAAATGGGATCTGGAAAAGGCGAAGAAATGATGAACTTTATGACTGCTACAAGGAGGATGATGTGGTAAAGTTCATAAAGCTGTGTAGACTGAGATGGGCTGGACATGTAATGTGACTCGATGAGACGGATCCCACAAGGAAAATCTGCTGCAGTGAACCTGGAGGAACAAGAGCAAGAGGACGACCTAAGTTGAGATGGAGCGACAAGGTTCGAGAGGACGCTGTCAGAGTCGGCTGCCATAACGGGAGGTCCACGGCGAAGTCCAGAGAGGAATGGCAGAAAATTATTGAGGAGGCCAAGTCCGATCCTGGGATGAAGTGCCAATTGAAGAAGAAGTTTACATTTTGTGCTAAGAAAGATTATTTAATATTACATGTATTCAAACTGTTTTTATGCACTTGTTTATTGTTAAAACCAAGGATGAGTAACTCTACCTGCTACAGGAACAAATCAAACTATCTAAAAGGAGGAACTATTATTTTTCAGAGGGAGATCACATGGCTTTTGGTGGCAATGTACATTGATGACAAATTTGTTCTATGTATCTGAATCACCACACCATAGATATTCGTTCTCTATGCAGATAATGACAGACAGAAAGGTTCATGTCTTCGAACTGAGACATATTTACTACACACAAAGTTGTATCATTGCGTTTTTATAATCTGCATTAAACGATTTTTAGTCTGTGTACTAAAATAAAAATTAAAAGCAAATTCGCAAGAACACGACAAGAGAAAATAATAATTTCGTGGTAAGCTTTGTTAGTCACTGTAATAATAGTAACATTAATGACAGTGGCTGCAATTTATCAGTAGCTGTTTTCCAGCTGTTTGCAAAAAAAATCAGTTTTAAATACTGTTCAGTTGAAATCTGATACTACTTGGCAGCATTTAGTGATATACACTACTAGTGGAAATAATTTATACAATTGTAAAACTAATGTCAGAGAATTTCAGAACACAAAAATAAAATAATTTTACTAACTGATATCATTGTTCTACTTGACCCAGTGATGAATTAGATAAGTTTCAGTAGCCACTGTTGATTAATGAAGATAAAAGGGTTTTGTTAGTTACAATGTCAAGAACGTTTTTATACATTAGTTTGATTTATTTAAGAAGAAACATTTTGAAATAAAGAGCAGTTAATAGACAAATCACACATGTGAGAGCATATTTCCCATAACAATCCGTCACAAAGCTCTCTGTACTGGGTGCATTTTTACCTCATGGCTTGATTTTGGCATTCCATGATGACAATGCCCAGAGAGGTTGGCACTCAGAAGTCTTGGATTTGGAGACGGTGAGTCGAGATTATTTACTGATCAGTTTTAGGTAATGTTCCTCCTATCACTCCCTTGATTTCATTGTTGAAACCTTAACGTTATAACATGTTCCACGGAGTTATTTATGGAGTGAAATTGCAAGTTCACAGTACCATATAATCACGAAACTCATCTTGGGTATTAATAACCGCTTCTGCTGTATTTAGTGCTCTCTTGCGTAACCACAGCCGGTTTCATGGCATTAAAAGCCACATCTTCAGGTGAACATATGATTAAAACATTAGAGCGGAAAAGCTCGGAATCTTTTTTCCCAACATTCGTCGTCCGCCAAAACAAAACACCACTATAAGACGGTGTAAATTAGATTAAAAATTTCCGGATTCCAATATACTGGGAATTTTAAGTTAAAAAATGCAGCATTATAGTTTCCAATAAATCAAATCAGTGACACAAGTTGCATGTTAGAAACGCGCAATTAAGCGGCTGCTCACAATATGGATCACGCGAATGCAGACTGGGCAGCCATGTTTTCTCAAGAGCGGCAAAGTGTGCTGAACAGCACCAGATGACCATTAACACGCGATCCATCAAAATTGCCTCTCCAGACGTAGTCTGCCGCCGATTCCCTACTAACTTCCTTGCGCCTTTCCAACTCCCCGTTTCAAAAAACTTACTTGGTGTGGACGGGCCTGTGTTGTTGCCAGTGTGATAGGTGAGAATTGTTGCTAAATTAATGAAAAAGCAGGGGAAATCGCACTAAGTTTCCTCATTTTGCGTACAAGATCCACTTTTTTAAACACGAAGTTGATACAGAGCCGAAGCAGCGTCATCACGGTTGGTCAGCCTTATCAGCAATGAAGACCGTCTATAGTGATACAACTATATTGGCTAAATCAAATTTTTTGAGCGAATGCAACTGACTCTCCCGTGCCGGTCAGATAGTGCCTTGATGTCTTACTCTTTGATGTTCGTGCAAAAAGGCAAAAATCTCATGCCCAGTTATTCTCAGAGGACTCTACGGCGGTAGCTGTGTTCACTAACCACAGGTAGTGCATGTGCCAATCCGACTTTTGAAAGCTGCAGGGCGAGTCACTACCAGATGAACGCGAAAACTGCCCGCATCCCAAAGCAGGGCCTCTTCACCTAACGAGAAGGGCAGACTGCCTTCTGCTGATACCCTAGTGTGGAGAGTGCAAAGCGACCCTTCCGAGCACACTGCTCCATTATTAATACTAAAATAACCACGAAATAGCAGCAGAAAAAGAAATAATATTGTACAGTAGTATCTGACAGTAACAGCACATCACCCCTTCATCCCTATACAAAAAATGAATAAGAAAAGCACTCACTTGACTGTAAAATTCGTTCGTCACATGGTCTGGGTGTGTTCAAAATCAACTAACTCCAATGATGATCGAAACCAGAAAATGAATTCTAACAGTCTTCCATTAGAACAAGGAAAAAAGGTGAGGCAAAAAATTTCCTACTTGATTCATACTTAAAAACAACATTAGGATCAATATGTCAATTCAGATTCATACACTAATTATTTGTGTTAGGAAATAAAGTGAAACTACAGTAAAAGTCTTTATTCCTTATAGATGTTCACAAAATTAACTCTTGGTGTGGGACACAGCGCATACTTCCTACAGTGAACATCATCTTGACAGACATAAAATTAAACACAATTTTTTATCTTGTACAAAACAAAATTTGAATGTGCAATACGAAAACCATTCGAAAGAATTCAATTTAACATCTACTTTTCTTAATGTTTTCCCGCATCGGAATAATTTGACTACATTGATAAAAATTATTTCTTAAGTTAGCAAAAGTTTGGCTTATTAATTTGACTGAAAAAAGACATAACTAAATGAATTACTCTAAATGGCTCTAGAGACTTTGAATTAGCGAGCGGTAGATTACGCTATCAAATGGTGGCGTCTCCCACGTTTTATGTGGAAAAATGTGTGTGAAATATCACTTACATTCCATGTGGTTACCCAAACCAAAATAAAATTAAGTACATTTGTGTGCCCCCATTTACTGAAATGAACTGTCTTTGCGTGCACTCATTGTGTGCAATTACACTGAAAACGTTTTAAATTGTCATGCATAGTGACTCTTCCAGCGAAAGGACTGCCCCTCCAGTGGTTACAGGTTTACTGAGCGTAGTGCCAGACGACACCTGGGATTTACCAGGCTGTACACCAAGCAGACTGATGTGTGGCACCCTCTGGTTTAGACAGGCACCTTACTACCACGTGATCCTCCTCACGCATCTTCTCGCAACTTGCCTGCTTCTAGAACAGTCATCAACTTCAGTGAGCAAAATTGGCCACTTCGTACAACCTCACCACAGCACATGATAAACCTTGTATTGCGTTTTGCGAGAATGAGGACGTGCAGCCGTGGAGAACTTAATAAAAGACTTTAGCTCTGGTTAATGCAACAAGTTTTAATGCGCTTTAATTCAAATATTGTGCCGAGAGGCTGATTCGGTATCGAAGTTCCTGACGGGCACAATTGTAATGTGCTCAACAAAGGTGCGAGGTTTTGGCGGATTACGGGTCTTAGAAGGGCACTTTTCCGTTTTATTCAAGCATATACTAATGCTGCATCCCCCCGCCCATTTACTCCTGTGAATTCGTCATAGGAGGAATCGAAACAGGAACTGAAAAAGCATAAACAACCCTTTGCTTCTTCGGATCACGTTCAAATTTCTTCGTATGGTTTTGGACGGTCTCTAGTGGTTCCACCCTATATAGTGTAAGGTGGGGTAAATCCGACCTAGTAATTTCTTGTGGCTATAAAACGCTTCTCCGAAGTCGAGTCTTAACGTTATATAGGTTGAATGATAGGTAATGTGATGGAGCAACTGTTTGCAAAATATTTTTGTCATGCCATCAATAGTTTTTGAGATATCTGTATGTTAAGAAACGTCCATTTTTTCCATTTGCAAAAATGGTGGGGTAAATCCTACCCCTTATTTGTTTGGCTTATTTTGCACAGAAATAGTTCTAAATCAACGGGTTTTTTGGGAAATAATTATAAGCAATTATGTTTTTTACATAAATGAACAAAATGTATTCAAAAAATAACAATGTTTAGAGTACTAAATGTACTGAAAGTTAAAAAGAATGTAAATTTCAATTGAAAAAAGATGATTTCATTGCACGGCGGTGTAACAGAAATGTCGATCTCGGAATGTTAAAATCACGAACGACAGCTCGTAAAGACATTCCCATTTGCACTGCAGCAACTGTTCGGCGAATATAGTTCTCATTGCATTTTGTAGTTTTTCGTTTGTAATTTCGTACCATTTTCCTAAAAATAAAGAAAAACTCACTTTATTTCCATAAATAAAAAATTCCATACACACAAACGATAAAAAACATGCGATCGAATATACCCTAGCATTTAGCGGTCGGATTTACCCCACCATGCCATTTTTCATTTAACACACGTAGAAACAATTTAGACGAAATTTCCAACAAAAACGATACATACACTAAATAGGTCACTAAATGCACTACAAGATCACCAACCGTTTGTTTTGCGATCGTTTCATTTAATAAGGTAAATCTAGTGATGCAATGTGCACAAAAAATTAATTGAAACAATCGAAAACACACTTGTTGTCTTTTGAGTGTCTAAATCTCAAATACGGCAAATCTGTTAGGTGACATTTTAGTCATTTCGAATGCTCTATATGGTAACATTAATGCGAAATCGTGACGCTTTGCCGTTTCTCACAAATATAGGGCGGCGGGTTTACCCACCCGGTCGGATTTACCCCACCTTACCCTATAAATTACGGACTCACTACACTCCAAAGATACCAGATCACTTTCAATGGGGTTGTAGTCCCACAATTTCCTTAGAGTAGAACTGAAACGCCCAAAGGATGACAACAGATAAACGTAGTCTTGTAACTCATAGCATTGCGAACTGTCGTTTTAGACCGCGAATTGTATGGGAATCAACACCCCAAGGGAACAGGTGGTTTCATTGACGCCGTTTATGCCACCATCTGACAATATTTTTTCTTGTTGATTCTGAGAGGCGGTGTGTTTGAAATGCTTTCCCGTCCAACCGTGAGAAAACCGCGTGATTTCAACCCTGGGTGTTGCCATTCTGAACTTCGTCGCAGAGGCTTCAAAAGAAAGTATTAGATGTGAGGAAGACGTGCGACGTTGGGCAGAACTGTGGTGAAATTTGATGCCAATGGCACATAATTAACCCACGTCACAGCTCACAGGAACTTCTGAGCTGTGGCCTTTTTTCGCTTGTGTCGACACCTTGCTGTTTTAAGTGTTGCCGAGCCCGAATGGTGACGTCGCAGGGCGCCACAGGTTTGTACGAATACACAGGAAAGTTGTAGGCTATTTTGAGACAAATTTCTAACTAATGCGTCTCAATTCTAGACAGTTACGGAGTTTCGAAAAAGTGATCCTGTAATTGTGCTGCGCAGTGTAAATCTTCTTCATACTTCTGAAACAAAATTCTAACAATGTTATCAGCACCCGCTGATAATTCTAGCTGATGGTGACTGCACTTTAATCGACAACATTTGCAAAACAGGCATTATGCTTGTGCAATAAGAAAATCTTGTGCGATCCGATTTTGTGACCAGCAGAAATGGGTCTATAAACAAATATTAAAATAAAAATAATGTTGCTAGGTGCGTCTAACATTGACTCCAACTGCATCTGTTTACTCTTTACATGTCTCTAAAGACCACATGCAGATGTACAAAATATAATAACCACAAGTCAAATCACAACGCAAATGACAAAGAAAACGTTTCTGTTAAACAGTAACAAGAACGTGTGAGTAAGGAGCATCTCTATAACTTATATAACATACCCAAATTACATGATTTTAGCCCTAAACTTATATGTAAAAGTCTTTAATGTATCCATCTTAATGCTAAACGTTTCTGCATTCTATATTAATATTTTTCTGAACTCCTCACGGCCCTCGTTCAGGATGCTGCATTTTCAGAAAAACAGTGTACTTGTTATTCAACCTTAAATATTCTGGAAACTTTGTGTTCAGTGACACAGAAACTTCCTCAAGCTTTGTCAGATCTACTTTGCGATTTCCTACATACTCACGGGGGAGAACCCTTGCAGCTTGGCATGCCATCCTTTGATACAACTTCGGTGATTGTTAAGCAATGTTTACGAATATCACTGCGTGGTGTCGTCCATTTATGGTAGAGCATGGGTTTTCCTTGTCTTATGGCGAGGGAAATCTCTCCTATGCCTATATGAGTAACTGTAGTATACTGTCACATAAACTCCGCCTCTAAAATTTATTCTGTCGTCCACCATTTGATGATCATCGCATTTTCGAGAAACGACAAACCCTGACACAGAGGGAAACCTCACCTGCTTCTTCACTTCAACAAACTTGCTCTCTATTGGTCACCTCACCCGTGTTTTTTGCAAAGGGAAAGCCAACCAATTTTTTGTTCGCTCACATGGCAAGAATGTGGTTTCTGAAATCCCAATTACGAAGCAACCCTTGTTGAGCGTATTGAAAAAGTATCCAGCATCCGAAACAATGAAGGGACATGTCACCTCCTCAGTAGTTAGCCAAACTTGCAGATTACGTTCTGGAGCTGGGTTTCTTTCATCAGTTATTAGCAGGCCTATGTGTTCCTGTTCCCTTGGTGGTTCTTGTATGACGCCTGTCAGATGTGATCTCCTAATGCCTGAGTCTTTTATTGTGCCAGTTGTTCCTCTAATTTTGAAGTCAGTTGCTGTTACTATTTTCCCCAACATTTACCATTCGTCCACTCGTTGCCCTGTGAGCCGTGCACGCTCGCGTTTATCCCATGTATTGCTTGTCAGCTTCTATTACGTTACTGCCACCTCGTTTTCTTATTCAATTTACTGACGTCGCTAACTTCCTGCCTTGCTTGCCCCTGAGCGGCAGCAGCAGCGTGTATCGATAGGTGCGCTGTCGTACCATATCTGGAGCGACCGATAGTATTTCCAGGTCGTTGTGTGTCTGGCAGTCAGTTGGAGGCACCAGCAGTGCAGTCGGGACGCAGCAGCAGCAGTGAAGTCGGGGACGGAGCGCCGGTGAGGCGCCGACAGCCAGTGCTCGCTGACCGCTGGCGACACACATGAACTGTCCGACGAAGGGAGATTGGAGCGGGACGACCGTTGGTTGGTCGTCTCATCGGCCGCTGTATATTTGGTCCTTTCACCATTTCCGGGCCTGAGTCGGTCGGTTGGCGTGGAGCAGCGAGGAAATCTCCGCGGCGCGTAGTTTGGCCGAGGCCGCTGGAGGCGTCCACACGCAGTCGGAGTGTGTAGTGCTGCTCCCATTGCTACGAGGTCTGTGGCTCACCGATCCTGGACACGAAAGTTGAGTTTGACTTAATCTACCAGCAAGCCACAACTGTTCACATTGTGTCGTTTGGATTTCGTTGTCGGCTGTTGGGACATTCCCGCGAGCAACAACGTGTGTTTTCAAGTTGGCAAATTTTTTAACTGTGCTTGGTTATTTTGAAGTGCATCAGCGGAATCTTCCGCCCTGTGGCCGTTAACGTTCCGGTTACCTGCCCTAGCCGTTGACGCAAATTCAGGCAGTGTATTTTCCTCATCGTGCTGTCGCTGTCCAGCACGGTGTGTAGTTTGACAGCTCAATGTCTAATTGGTTGTGGGCGCCAATACCTTCTACGTTGTTCCATTGAACTCCCTGTTGTGTGCTGGTCGGGTGGAGCGGAAGTTATCTTGTCGGTGGGTCCGTTGACTGTCTGGCGGTTGGGTTGTCGTCGGATCGAGAATGGTTGGGCCGAGTGTTAGTTACCTAAGCGAGTGTTAGTGTTTGAATTCCAGGCCGACCCTCGGAAACGTCTGAGCGCCGTTGGGTGTACTGCCTTTTTCTTATTTGTTCTTGTTGCTTGTATTTGTATGGCTTCTAGCCGATTTTTAAATTAGGGTTGTTTTGTTCTTAAGGTGTGAGATTGTTTGGGCCTTCAGCCAAATTAAAGAACTGTTTTAAGATAAGGCCTTTTGCCTTTGAAAATTTAATTTTCGTTTGAGTCTTAAGAGATGGGCATTCAGCCGATTTTTTAAAACTAAAGTTATTTTGCTCTTAAGGTATGAGATTGTTTGGGTCTTCAGCCTAACTAAAAGAACTGATTTAAGATGAGGCCTTCTGCTTTTTAAATTTCTGGTTTGGTTTGAGTTTTAAGTTATTGGCTTTCAGCCCATTTTAAATTAAAGTGGTCTTGCCCTTAAGGCATGAGATTGTGCGGGGCATTCAGCAGGTAAATTAATGCTGTGTTTTTTTAATATTTTGGTTCTTGTAATGTTTGGTGAAATAAATAAAGTTGTATGTTCGAGTGTAACCGACAGCCGCTTATTTTGGCCCCTTTCCACGATTTAAACTACCTGCCCTGTCCTGCGGGTTTAGCAGGGCGTCTCACCCTGTGAGTTTCCGTACTGATTTAGCTCTGATGCAGAACTCAGTTTCCTGTCTTCTCGTACGTACTCATTGAGATCTGTTAAAACTAGCGTAAATGCCTCCAGGTCTTTCTTCTCAACACAGAGGAGGGGACTTTTTGTGTTCATTTGGCATTGCATTAATGAGGAGCTGAATCATCTCGCTATTACTATAGGGATGATCGAGATTTTGATTCCGTTTTAAAATCTCCTCGAGATGATGTAGATTGAAAGCGTGTTGCTGCCAGAGGAGGGACTTTTGTGATACTCTTACCCTATTTTGTTCTGCAGTCGACCAGTGCAACTTCATACCGGATTCGAATTATGCAAAGATTGTACAGTGTCTTGTGACCGACAATACTTTCGCAATATCCTCTTCGCTGACTTGATTATACAGAAATTGTAAATTTGTTTGGATTGGCCAGTAGTTTTGCCCTATTGTAGTCTTAATATGTAGGTCTCTGCCAGTGGTATTGGTGAGAAATTTTCTTAGTGAAAAGAAGTATTTATTATCAAACTGATGCTGATGAACATAGACCTCAATGGTTGATATGTTTCCCTCACAATGATCCTATCTTGCGTGGCTGGCGGTGCGCTACTATACATAAAATTATCAAAAAGATGCAGGTTGTCAAGACCTCATTTCAGTTCCTTAATTTCCGAGAATCGCATGAGTTGTGTTGTTTCACATTCCGTACGCTCCTCCAGAGGCTGCAAGTTGTTCGCTTCCTCAATTTTTTTCAGATTTGTCTCAGCTTGGACCAGCCTGGTCCTGTTACTTTCGACTGTCTTATAAAACCTCAACAACTTTTTCGTCTACCGAATTAATACGCTCATCGGATTCCCCTCGCAAAACTGCCATCTCTTCCCTAAATTGTTTTTTCTGCTTCCGCTTTTTCTCTGTCTGTCTCTGCTGATTTCTTGTCTTTGTCAGCTGTTCTGCCTCTTTCGTCTGCATGTTTCCTATCTGCTTTGGGTTTTGTTTCTTTGCTCTGCCTTTTTTTCTGTCTACTTCTACTTTTTCTGGTTCTTCTTGCCGGCCGCGGTGGTCTCGCGGTTCTAGGCGCGCAGTCCGGAACCGCGCGACTGCTACGGTCGCAGGTTCGAATTCTGCCTCGGGCATGGATGTGTGTGATGTCCTTAGGTTAGTTAGGTTTAAGTAGTTCTAAGTTCTAGGGGACTGATGACCACAGCTGTTAAGTCAGAGCCATTTGAACCATTTGAACCTGGTTCTTCTTCTGTTTTCTCTAGCATCTGCTTTATTTAGAATGCAATATCCCCCATGTTTCCAGAGTCTACTACTCTGTCAGTTTCGTTTAGCGAATCTCACTAATTTCGCTGTGTTCGCTAGGCACTGCTGTTTACTTCGTTTCAGCAACACAACCACTGCTGACGCCTCTCCCACAGAAATTTACTGTACAGCTTGCTCCAATTCCACTGAATCCTCCTGACTAAAAACTTTACTTGCTTCTCTACATTACTGCTGACCAGGCCTTTCCATGTAAGGACGAGTTGAAACTAAAAATTATCTCACAAAATCTGAGATGAACAAATAAACCTACAAACAAGAATACCTTCACATGAAAATACAAACTCTTCACATGCAATACAAAAATCTCAGTAAAATCCCCCATAATATAAGTACATACAAAGCACCAACATTCAACAAGAACTTTGCATGTGGCATGCAGTCATATGCTGCAGGTGCTGGTTCAGGTTGACATGAACGTAAAATGGGACGAAGTGGTCGCTATAACTATTTGTGCCCCAAGAAATATTTCATTGTGTCATCCTAACTTCAGGAAACTCGAAAGAAACAAGTAAGATCGTGGATCAGGTTTGGTGGCTATATTGTGATTTAATGCCAGCCCGCGGCCAACTTATACTTCTAGGGGAAGTAGACTCAGCTCTTCATAGTTAACAAAACCAAATCGTTCTTATACAAGATGAGTGAGTGCAGTTCTCGTTCCTTTCTCAAAATAATAAGTAAATTATCCTTTTGTCGTTGTTGGGGTGGCTTGCGTGCCTCAGCGCTACAAATATCTGTACTGTAGGTGCAGCGACAATGGAGGGGTATTTGTTAAGCGGCCAAGCAAATTTGTGTGTTTTACTGAAGAGGGGACGAAGCCTTTTCAGTAGTTGCAGGAGCAACAGCCCCAATGACTGACTGATCCGGCTTTGTAACATCAAGCGAAACGGCCTTGCTGTGCTGGTACTGCGAACGGTTGAAGGCAAGGGGAAACTGCAGCTGTTATATTTACGCAAAAATTTTTGTCTGCATTAAGTTGTATATGGTTGCAGATGACAAACTGTAAAGGAAAACAGATACTGTAAAAACGTAATACAGCAGGAAAACCACACCATGTAGTAAGAAGGCATACATAACTTTATGTGCACTTCAAAAATCTGTAATTACTATTTCAAAACAAATATTTACATGTATATAAACAGTAATGAACGTTCCTTATGTTTAACAGCCATAAAATGAAAAACCCACTGATGATGCTGCACCTGCAGCGAAACATGTTTGGGACAAAAAAGAAAATTGTGTTTTGCTGAAGGCGGACCCCATCCAAGAACATACGATAAATACAATGTTGTCCTCAATACATTTCTCATGCTCTTTGATAGTTGCTTTCTGTTGGAACATTGAAAACAGGGTTCTGGCACTAACAAGTTGCCTGGGTAGGAAACTAGGCGGAAGAGAATATCATGTAGAACAAATTGGGAATTATACCGAAATGTTAGAAGCAGTCACAAACGAGCTGCAGCAGCCAATTACAAACAGTGTTGTAAAGTGGTTAAAAATTTTATTAGGAAGGCAAAAAGTATGCGCTACGCAACTAGAATAGCTAATTATTGGGATAAAATTGAAACCATATGGTCAGCCGTGAAGGAGCTTCCTGGTCGGGAGTACAAATTTGAGGATATAAAATCAGTGTATAGCATAAATGTTTCAGTTACTGATAAGTCGGATATATGTGCAGTATTTAATAATCACTTTCTGAATATGACAAGTGAATTAAATAGAAGCTTAGTTCCTACAGGGAATCATATAACTCTCTTTGAAAATAGGTCTCTGAGACTGTTTTCTGAAATTCTCCTCCATCGTACTGAGAAAAGGGAGATTGAGTCAATAATTAAATCACTAAAGAATAAGGACTTTCATGGATATGACGGGATATCTAGCAGAATACTTATGGACATTCTGCTCAAGTTAGCCCAGTAATCAGTTGTATCTGTAACTTTTCCTCTCGATGGTCAGTTTCCTGGCTGTTTTAAGTACTCAGTAGTGAAGCCTCTTTATAACAAAGTGGAAAAGGATAATGTATACAATTTTAGACCTATTTCTACGCCATCGGTTTTTGCTAAAGTTACTGGAAACGCTATATGTACAAGAGTAACTAATCATTTCAATTCACTTAATTTGCTGTCAAATGTACAGTTTGGTTTTAGAAGTAGTTTCGCAACTGAAATTACTATACTTTCTTTTCTCTGTGAGGCTCTGGACGGATTAAATAAAAGGTTGTGAACGCTAGACGTCTTCTTTGATTTAACTACGGGATTTGATTGTGTTGATCACAAGTATTACTGCAGAAGTTGGACTATTATGGAATAAGGGGTGTAGCTCGCAAATGATTCACCTCTTACTTCAAGAACAGGCAGCAGAAGGTCATACTCTGGCGTATTGAGAATGGCTACGACATGCACTCCCAGTGGAGCGTAGTTATGTGGGGATGCCCCAGGGATCGGTCCTGGGGCCACTACTGTCTCCTATTTTGTATAAGATTTCTGTTTGCTGATGACACCAGCTTGGTAGTGAAGGATGTTGTGTGCAATATTGACACAGTACCAAATAATGCAGTTCAAGGCATAAGTTGATGGCTTGTAGAAAACAAACTAATGCTAAATCACAGTAAGACACAGTTTTTACAGTTTCTAACATATAATTCAACAAAAATTGTCATTTTGATTACACAGAATGGACATATGATTAGTAAGACTGAACAATTCATACCCTGTGCGCTTGGACAGATAGCTGTTGTGCAAAACCCATGTTCTGAATATTGTTCAATAACTAAATGCTCCTTTATTTACCATTAGAACAGTATCTGAAATAAGTGATAGTTCAACACGAAATCTAGTCTACTTTGCTTATTTTCATTCGCTTTTGACGTTTAGTGTTATTTCTTTGGGTAGCTCTTCTGGTTCAAAAAGGATATTTTTGGCCCAGAAATGGGCAATATGTGGTGCAAGTGCACGAACCTCTTGTCGGCCCCTGTTCATTAGCCTGAGAATTCTGACATTCGCCTCTCAGTACATATTTTCTTTAATGTCGTTTGTTATTGACAGTATCATCTTATTCCCAAGTGTTAGTAGCTTTCACTCAGTTAATACTAGGCAGAAATCTAATCTACATTTATAACACATCTCCTTGAACCTTTTGCAGTAAAGTGTGCACTATTCTGCTGCATCCATTTTCAGTAAGCTGCCACAAGAATTCAAAAATCTTGGTAGTAATCCTTGCACTTTCATGGATCACTCCTTATATTCTGCCGAGGATTGCTGGGAAAAGTTGTAAAGTAATTCCTGTGTTATGTTGATGATTTGTTTATTTAAACTTATGGTTTATCGTCTGTGTAGGATTCATATACGCTTAATTTTATCTATTATTGTTCTTTTGTTAAAATTTCATGTACTAACCATGGAGACTTGCTCCTCAGTTTGGTCCTACCGAACATGACACGTTAAATAAAATAAATGAAAAAACATACAAACAACTGTCGTCTGCCAAGTCACCACGACAAAGGCCCACACAAGTACTATTGCCAAAAAATGTCCCTGCTGCTGGAAATGCTGCTTTTATGCTAATGATTATTGACGTCATTCTGATGGTGTCAGTCAAGTCCTACATCAGAAGTACGGTTTGTCTTATGACTCAAATGTCATGTAAATTTAAGTTACTTTGTTGGCTAGTAATACGCATAGCACAATGCCGTCAAACGACACTGGGAGTCCCTCACAAATCGTCGGTTCTGGTCGCACGTAGGTTACGTTTATAACAAACTGACAGAACGGGGTTGAAAGGAGTTGGAATGGCTAAAAACTTACAGAAACAACAAAAAAATCACCAAATCACTAGAAAAATACGGAAATAAAAATCGGACAAAATGTTACTGGTTAATATTCTTTTATGAGTCTTGATGTCAGTAAAAATTAATATAACGATTTATTGATTACTGGTTTTGGTTGATTAACAATCGTTTCGAGATCATGCTTGCAGTGTTGGCCATAACATCATCTTTGCATGTATAAACAGAAGTTGCTCTTTCGCATTATTTTGTATGTGCAGGCTGATCTCAGGAACTACTGAAGGGATTGTGATTTGGTTTTCACTAACAGATACACCGATTTAAGAGGAAGGCTTTTGTATATGAATCATAAATATTTCGCAGAAATTTTTTGAATTGAGGTGAACTAAAATTGTGTAAACGATTCCACTGCCACCTAGCGGCCAGCCGCCATAACCCGAGAGAGCAGCAGTGACCCGACCCGAGAGTGCAGCGAGCATGAGTGAATTCAAGTCTGCTTTGGCGGTTTAGCGGTAGAGCGTGTGGATGGAAAACGAGACACTGTGGGACTGAAGCCAGCCAGCACGGTAGCTCAGCGCGTTCGGTCAGAGGGTTAGCCGCCGTCTGTACTAAAAGAACTGAGTTAAGGGAACGACGATGAACTTTAGAACAGACGGTTACATCTACATCTACGTGATTACTCTGCTATTCACAATAAAGTGCCTGGCAGGGGGTTCAATGAACCACCTTCATGCTGCCTCTCTACCGTTCCACTCTCGGACAGCACGTGGGGAAAACGAGCACTTAAATTTTTCTGTGCGAGCCCTGATTTCTCTTCTTCTATCGTGATGATCATTTCTCTCTATGTAGGTGGGTGCCAATACAATGTTTTCGCAATCGGAGGAGAAAACTGGTGATTGACATTTCATGAGAATATCCCGTCGCAGCGAAAAACGCCTTTGTTTTAATGATTGCCACTCCAATTCACGTATCATGTCTGTGACACTATCTCCCCTATTTCGCGATAATACAAAACGAGCTGCCTTCTTTGTACTTTTTCGATGTCATCCGTCAGTCCCACCTGATGCGGATCCCACACCACACAGCAATACTCCACAATAGGGCGGACAAGCATGGTGTAAGCAGTCTCTCTAGTAGACCTGTTGAAGCTTCTAAGTGTTCTGCCAATGAATCGCAGTCTTTGGTTTGCTCTACCCACAATATTATCTATATGATTGTTCCAATTTAACTTATGTGTAATTGTAATCCCTAAGTATTTAGTTGAAGTTACAGCCTTCAGATTTGTGTGACTTATCGCGTAATCGGAATTTAGCTGATTTCTTTTAGTACTCGTGTGAATAACTTCACACATTTCTTTATTCAGGTTCAATTGCCACTTTTCGCACCATACAGATATCTTATCTAAATCATTTTGCAAGTCGTTTTGATCATCTGATGACTTTACAAGACGGTAAATGACAGCATCATCTGCAAACAATCTGACGGCTACTCAGATTGTCTCCTGTATCGTTAATATAGATCAGGAACAATAGAGGGCCTATAACACTTCCTTGGGGAGCCGCCGGAGTGGCCGAGCGGTTCTAGGCGCTAGTCTGGAACCGCGCGACCGTTACGGTCGCAGGTTCGAATCCTGCCTCGGGCATGGGTGCGTGTGATGTCCTTAGGTTAGTTAGGTTTAAGTAGTTCTAAATTCTAGGGGACTGATGACCTCAGAAGTTAAGTCCCATAATATGCAGAGCCATTTGAACCATTTGAACTTCCTTGGGGAACGCCGGATATTACTTCTGTTTTACTCGATGACTTTTCGCCTATTACTACGAACTGTGACCTTTCTGACAGGAAATTACGAATCCAGTCGCACAACTGAGGCGACACTGCATAGGCACGCAGTTTGATTAGAAGACGCTTGTGAGGAACGGTGTCGAAAGCCTTCTGGAAATCTAAAAATATAGAATCAATTTGACATCCCCTGTCGATAGCACTTATTACTTCATGAGTATAAAGTGCTAGTTGTGTTTCAGAAGAACGATATTTTCTGAAACCGTGCTGGCTATGTGTCAATAAATCGTTTCCTTCGAGGTACTTCATAATGTTTGAATACAGTATATGTTCCAAAACCCTACTGCTAATCGACGTTAGTGATATAGGCCTGTAATTCAGCGTATTACTGCTACTTCCCTTTTTGGGTATTGGTGTGACTTGAGCAATTTTCCAGTTTTTTGGTACGGATCTTTCAGTGAGCCAGTGGTTGTAAATAATTGCTAAATATGGAGCTATTTTATCAGCATACTCTGAGAGGAACCTGGCTGGTATACAATCTGGACCGGAGGCCTTGCCTTTGTAAAGTGATTTAAGCTGCTTCGTTACTCCGAGGATATCTACGTCATGGGAAGTCCGCCCCGAACGAATAGATCGAACAATTACGAACAAAATGAGAACCAAGAACAATCCAAGCTGGCAAATATTTTTATTAGTCTGCCTTTTAACACAGCGTTTACCTTTCAATCATGCAGTCATTTTATGCAAATTGAAGACTGAGAGGGGGGAGGGGGGGGGGGGGAAGGAAAGGAAAGGATTACTGATGTCAGCTACATCGGAACATTACGCGGAATCAGCGGCGAAAATTTGCTCGGTACCCCGATTCGAACCCATGACCTGCTTACTAAGCAGGTGCGTTAACCAATGCGTCATCCGGGACACAGTGCTATCGGAACTGCGCGGACTGCCTGAGGGCCCCTCTCGGCCGCCCCACTAAGGCGCAAATTGAGACGCGTATAGCACGTGTGGCGCGACGCAGCGCAGCGCGCTATTTTGTAACATCACAGGTTCAAATGGGACCGCGCAAATTGCGACGCGACTGGGACGCGTCACTCGCCTGCGCCAGGTCGCGCGGCGTTGTGGTTGAGGCACAGTTTCTCGCGCCGCGCGTCGCGCTTGCCTCGCTAGCACCGTGGGAAATTTGAGGTGGGGAGCGCAAAAGTAGCCCGGCCATATGCTCACATCGGAACGGCGCATATCAGCATTGGTAGTATTGCCAATACGATAAATTTTACCTTACTGTGTACTGAATTTTATTGCCTTTGGGTAGTGTTTCGTGTTTCGCCATTTAAACGCTCGAGCTTTCTTCGTTAGCACGATATACTTTTCTATTATTTATATCTGCATAGTTTTGTTTTGTTTTTCTTCTGTCAAGAAAAATGTATACTTCAGTAACTGATGAGCCATTGGCCGCTGGAATTGCACAATATGCCTCCGCGATGTTTTCAGATCGCAAGAAGGGACAGAGGGTAGTGAATAAGGAAGCAAGGAATATTATAAATTCATGTGATTAAGAATCAAGGCAGGAAAGTAAAGCAAGGTTATATTCTCGCTGCCTAGTAAGCTAGCGTATCTGTACGGTCTGTTACAAAAATTTAGAAAGGGATAATCTCTACAGGTGTGATCCCTTTGTGCTTGTGGTAAAAAGCGTCCAAGATCTGAAGTATAGAAGTTTCACTGTGATTACTCTGATATGGATGTAATAATGTAATACGACACACTGTACTACATTCATGTGAACAACATATTTCCACTGCAAGCTAGACACAGTCGAAAAGCAGTCACAAATAACAATGTTTTAATTGGTTCGCCGTGATGAGAAAAAGCATTTCAATTGTTGCATGGACATTATCAGCATTAATAAACTAATTATACAACAACAGGCTACACAAATGAAGAAAATGGTCGGTATTATTACGAAAGTAGGAATACACTAAAAAAATGTTATGATTAGATATATTTAATTTGTTGAAATGTGCTGCTGACAAAGGCAGATCTACTTTCATGACAATGTTTTTCGAACTCCATCTCACAAGGCACACATGGCTAGCTTGTGCATTCCTGCCGCGCGCATTATCCTTCGCTGCTGACGATACACTGACCATAGTGTTGTGCGACAGATCAATTGTTTACTTTTCTCAATAACAACTATTTTATTCGCGATCACGCATTGTCAGTTTGGCAAGCCCTAGGTGAGTAAACAGTATCTGGCATGTGCCTATCATTCCGCCTGAAGGAACGCTCGTCATTATTTTAATACTGCTCAGGTCAAGAGAAGGAATCAGATCCTTTGGTAAGTTTCCATTCCAGTCGCTCAGTGTTAAAAATACGATGGGTTACGGGGATTCCGCCAAAATTCCAACAGAATTGTCAATCTGTTTTTGTGTGAGTTGTTAACCTTTTCTCATTCGAAGAAGCACCACCATTTATGAGTAAAGGCCACATTTCTCTTGGTGACTGGTTTAATTATACTTCCTTTGTCACAATTTAATTTGCCAAACTCTTCTCACAGCAGCTATTGAGACAGAATTCCGAAACGGAGGGCCTCATTAAACAAGTAATTGGCAATCACAGAGCTCAATAGCTTACGAAAAACCTCGTAGTATCGGTTTGCAGTAACATAAAAGAAGAAATTTCATGTTTATTTTCATACTAGGAAGCTCTTGTTTCGCTAGCTGTCGATAACTTAAAAAATAGTCACTGGAGTGAAATAAATAAAAAAAGAAGTATAAGTAGTGATATATCGCCATAGATAAGAAAGTTCCGTGTGTTTAATAATTGGCAAAACACTCTCCTCCTTGTGTGCTATCATTCGCCAAACTTTCGTTTCGATGTCTCGAGCGGTTTAGGAGATACGAGAGATTTTGCGAGTATTTCATTCTCGCGGGCGTTAGATCGGAAGTGAGCGTGCTACATGGGATCCATATTCTCGAGATCGGAGGCAGATAGAGATCTCCTCCCAAGTCTAAACAAAAATTCAGCAAGTTAGCTAAATTTCATACGCAGCAACATATGGTGTAATACGCACCAAACGCAAAATCATAGCGACCCCTAATTTTCGTTGCTAACTTTTTGAGTTTTGCGTAGTGTCTTACTAAAATGTGTACATCACAATAAGAATGGTCTTTAGCGAGGTGATGGGCACTTCGTCACGAAGCTGACATATAACGCTACAAGTAAGGCAAAAATCATATATTTTCAGAGAATAGTTTCTGTAAAATCGTTTGAGCAAGATAATAGGTTGCGCGCGCTTCGGTTCAGTCAGCGCAGAGCTTCGCCAGTCGGCGCGTACGAAGTTGGTGTACGCGTCGCAATATGCGCTGGACCCGCGTGACCCGTGCGGCACGTGCGTGTCGCGCTGTAGTCTAGTGTCACGTCACACGTGCTATACGCTTCTCAATTTGCGCCTGGCCTAAATAGAGAGCCTGTATACAGAGAGAGTGGCCATTGGTTGATTAGCTTTGGCAGGAAAATGGCGCCAAACGTCTCTCGCGCTTCCTATGTTCGCCGTGCTTATGAGTTGAATTGAAGTTCAGAGGACTTTTGGAAACGATTAAAAGGTATTTGAATCATTGAGAGACTTGTTATGCGTTGTGCATGCATGTTCGATTTAGTTGTATATCGTTTTTAGTACGTAATTAGCGTTTGCGATCTTAAATACGAGTTGAAATAATGAAGCGTTTTGTGATGAAGTCGGTCGGCCTACATGTTTGAAGTAAACACGTTAGTAATTGTACAGTATTGTTTTTGACATCTGTAATTCGTTCTGCAGACGTTCGTAAACGATGCCAGGTTGTGCTGCATTTGGTTGTTCCAATAGAGGCGAAGGTGGATTTCGCATGTTAGCGTTTCCACGCAATGAAGAAAGACGAAAGCAGTGGGCAGTCGCAGTCAACAGGGCTGACATAAATCATGCAGGAGCCTTGCGGAAACCAACCAAGTACTCTTATCTATGCGAAGTAAGTCGTTTTTGCTTTTTACTACATATAAAACAACTTGCAACATACATAGTTGCCGGCCGCGGTGGTCTCGCGGTTCTAGGCGCGCAGTCCGGAACCGTGCGACTGCTACGGTCGCAGGTTCGAATCCTGCCTCGGGCATGGATGTGTGTGATGTCCATAGGTTAGTTAGGTTTAAGTAGTTCTAAGTTCTAGGGGACTAATGACCACAGCAGTTGAGTCCCATAGTGCTCAGAGCCATACATAGTTAAATTTGAAAACAGTCCTGTAAATTAGCTGTGTGAAAATTATTATAACACATTATTCTTATAAACAAAGGCATTTAACGAATGATTTCGCCATATCGTCCTGTGCTTTTGATTCGGTGAGTGTGTACTCCACTACTTAAACTGGCCATTCAAAAGTTCCGCCCGCAGTTTGGCAGAAAAATGGCCGCCGTATCGTCCGGTTAGTCACTCTCCCCCTATACAGGCCCTCTACCCCACATTACCACCGAGAGCCACCTGTCCGCGGTCCCTGCCCATTTCCTCCATGCTCCATAGTCTGAGATTCCCACAGGAGACGGACGTACTTGTGTATCCGCAATGAGCAAGGTGGATCCATTGCCCATCTAGGACGTGCCTAGAAGAACAGACATCACGCATTCATATAGATGTGGGCACTTGCCAGAAACAAAATGTGCCCTGCATTCCTTGTTACACTGTAGCTTCCCTATCCCTTGTTGGGGTAACTGATAACGGATATAAATGTCGCCTCGTGACATCCAGCTGATTGCAATCGTTTCAGAACATCCGCATAGCAAAGAAAAAAGCGAATCCAAACCCTGTTGTTTTAATTCCACACTCATGCTCATAAATTAAGGATAATGCTAATACATGGTGAAACAACGCTCCGATGGGTGGTTTGCGGGTTTAAATCACCTCGGGGTATGACCATGCGGTGCATTTGACCTGCGATCGTCGCACGGTGGCGCTGACAGCAGTTCACATACGCAGAGGTGTGTTGGTACATGTCAGAGTACGGTGCAGTGAGTAAATGTGCAGACGTTTCCAGACGTGCTAATGGTGACTGTGTGTTGAAAATGGCTCAGAGAACACATATTGATGACGTTATGAGGAGTAGAATGCTAGGGCGACTGGAGGCTGGTCAAACACAGCAGGTCGTAGCACGGGCCCTCCGTGTTCCACAAAGTGTGATCTCAAGATTATGGCAACGATTCCAGCAGACAGGAAACGTGTCCACTCGCCACAGTACGGGACGTCCACAGTGTACAACACCAGAAGAAGACCGATATCTCACCATCAGTGCCCGTGGACGGCCACTGAGTACTGCAGGTAGCCTTGCACGGGACCTTACCGCAGCCACTGCTACAGTTGTCTCCAGACACTCAGTCTATAGACGACTGAACAAACATGGTTTATTCGCCCGGACACCTGCAAGGTGCATTCCACTGACCCCTGGGCACAGGAGAGCCCATAAAGCCTGGTGTCAAGAACACAGTACATGGTCATTGGAACAGTGATCCCAGGTTATGTTCACAGACGAGTCCAGGTATAGTCTGAACAGTGATTCTCGCCGGGTTTTCATCCTGCGTGAACCTGTAACCAGATACCAGCCCCTTAATGTCCTTGAAAGGGACCTGTATGGAGGTCGTGGTTCGATGGTGTGGGGTGGGATTATGGCTAATGGTTCAAATGGCTCTGAGCACTATGGGACTCAACTGCTGTGGTCATCAGTCCCCTAGAACTTAGAACTACTTAAACCTAACTAACATAAGGACATCACACACATCCATGCCCGAGGCAGGATTCGAACCTGCGACCGTAGCAGTCGCACGGTGGGATTATGATTGGTGCCTGTACACCCCTGCATGTCTTTGACAGAGGAACTGTAACACGTCAGGTGTATCGGGACGTCATTTTGCACCAGTATGTCTGCCTTTTCAGGGGTGTAGTGGATCCCACCTCCCTCCTGATGGATGATAACGCACGGCCCCACCGAGCTGCCATCGTGGAGGAGTATCTTGAAACAGAAGTTATCAGGCGAATGTAGTGGCCTGCCTGTTCTCCAGACCTAAAGCCCATCGAGCACGTCTGGGATGCTCTCGGTCGACGTATCGCTGCACGTCTTCAAACCCCTACGACACTTCAGGAGCTCCGACAGGCACTGGTGCAAGAATGGGAGGCTATACCCCAGCAGCTGCTCGACCACCTGATCCAGAGTATGCCAATCCGTTGTGCGGCCTGTGTACGGGTGCATGGTGATCATATCCCATACTGATGTTGGGGTACATGCGCAGGAAACGGTGGCGTTTTGTAGCACATGTGTTTCGGGACGGTTTTCTCAACTTATCACCAATACCGTGGACTTACAGATCTGTGTCGTGTGTGTTCCCTATGTGCCTATGTTATTAGCGTCAGTTTTGTGAAGTGCCGCGTTGTGTGGCACCACATTCTGCAATTATCCTTAATTTATGAGCATGAGTGTATATGCATATATAAAGATAGTTTTCCAACAACGTAGCAGAGGATTCAACTTTCAGTTTTCTACTTTCCTTGATGCGAACACGATTCTTTGTGAGGTTGGCGAAGGATATAATTTTTTTGCACACTTCCAAGTTACGCACAAGGCTAGTAAACGAACCTCCAATAGGGAAAAAGAGATTTAGGCCTTTTAAAAATCATAGGGACATGGGCTCGATCTTCTTGAAAGGGATCTGGAAATTTCTTGAGGATGAATTCACAAGATTTTGAAATACTTCTACAGATGGTTGAAGAACGCATTTCGAAATATGACAACAATTCGAGACTGCCATTTCCTGCTTCCTCAGATTAGCAGTCTCAATTTGCAGTCTTAATTCACAGCAAATTCTTCGAACAATGGGCAGTGAGATGCTCAGCTTAGAAGTATCGTTATAAATATGACCTACAACGGAAAGGTAACCACTTTATCACCATGCTTTTACTTGAGACTTACAATTTGAAATAATCAAACTCTTTAACCAAAGCTTCCCTTCAGTCGTTTCAGAACAATTGCAGACCTAAAAAAACTTGCGGATCCAAAATATTTGGTGTCTTATTTTTTATGCTACAAGCAAATCGTTTTCCGAAAACTACTTCCTCAACTTTGTTTTGTTTATATACAGTACGTGTTTTCAGCACCGCAGCAGATGACTCAACTTCACCTTTGTGCTTTTCTTGAATCAAACCTGGATATGGGTGTGATTCTGTCACGGGGAGTTTACGGCAAGAATTGCGACAGTGAGTCTCAACACTGCATGACAGAGCGTGCTAAACTTCACAAGAGAAGTGCTGTAACACGAGCTAAGCATGTACATTATGAAAGTTTTTTCTTCTTTTTCCTTTTATTTGCGCCACCTCAGCCAGCCTCTGATACATATTGAATCACTCACACACATATACATCCGTGATTCGCATACAGTATTTACGTTAGTTGCAAAGGTATTACTTGCATGACGATGTGCGCTCATCATTAGCATGAGATGCCACTCCAAACGCCTATTCAATACGGAACATGTAACGTTCGTATCTCCAGACGACGTTCCTGCCGTGCGCTTCTTACATCGCAAAAGTTATACGAAAGTTATTATATTCATTTACTTAACGTTGTTCTGTGAATTTTATTCACAGTTCTACGCAGTGAGCCGTAAACGAGTTGCCTGGCCGTAGGTAGTTAATGCAAAGTCGTGCCGGGCAGCTAGTCGTTACTAAGAGTAACTCGGAATCATGCTTACTAAGGAATCTGCACCTGTTTTTAAAGTTAGACAGCCTTGCTTTGACCAACATTTTAGTAATCACGCGTTCCAATTAGTAACGATGACGTGGCCAACAACGTACTTAGATCAGCAGAAAACATAAAACAAAAACAGTTTCAATAGTTGCAACAAAAAACAGTAACTTACGGAACGTATCGATAGCATGGCAGACTACGTTGTATTAAAATGTTGGCATGGTCGGCCTCTATGTTTGCAGTCAATGGAATGTAAATTACGAGGTCTGAATTCAACACACGAAAACTCAAATCAGTGGCAAACCTTCCTTCAGATCTCCAGCATATTTGATTCGCATTAATCCTTTCAATATATTAATGCTACTCACAAACTTTTAATATCTGTGAGTGCGGTTAAAAGACTTGTGGATACGGATAAGGCACTTTGCGGGTGCGGTGCGGGCAGCATTTCTCTTCTATGCGAATACAGATTATTATAAGTTTTTAGTTAAATATCTTACGATCCATCGACATCTAAATCCAAACAGAGACACGGGGTGGTTACAGGGCACGCGGTGACAGCGCAGAACTTCCTGTGTTTAGCTGTATGTGAGATCTAACCACACAGTACTTAAATTCTGGTTAGTTTTATTTAAATTTAAGACCGATAATGTCACTGAAACACTGGCCGAGAGGGACGGGCTGAAACACTTAGAACGCCGTTACCTAGCAGCCTTTATAGATGATATTCCACCTAAGCAAAAGGAAACTGCCGTGGAGGTACAGACAGCTGCATCACGTCACCGGGTAAACATGAGACTCTGACGAGTGTGAGGTGGATGTTCATTGGCAGAGCAGTCGTACGACTAGGCAGCCAGTTTGGCACAGCCTCAAATGAAGGAGACACAACCACTCCTTCCAACAAAGCAAGCTGTGCGAGTGATATTCACTTACAAGTGACCAACTTCAGAAACGCAGTCAGTTTTAAATGACTGTGTTTCCGCAATCTATAAACGTTGGACAACAAACGTATCAACCTCCTGGCATATTTTGCATATTTCCACTCAGTAAGGTCGTACGAAATAATTTTCTGGGATAATTCAACACTCAAAAAGAAAGTATTGATTGCACAAAAGCGATCAGTGAGAATAATATGTGGTGCTCATCCACGAACGTCATGGAGGTTCCTCTTCAAGGAGCTATCCCTTTTAACTGTGCGGTCGCAATACATACATTCGCTAATGGAATTCGCCATAAATAATCCAGCAGAATTTGAGAAGAACAGTGATGTATATACCTACAACACTAGAAGAAAACTTGCCTTTATTACCCATTGTTAACGCTGGCTGTGGCTCAGAAAGGAGGTCAATAAGCAGCAAGAAAAATGTTTGATCATTTGCCCAATAACATAAAATGTCTGGCAAGTAGCAAAGCAAGTTTTAAATCTAATTTAAAATAATTTCTCCTGGACAACTCCTTCTATTTCGTCGGTGAATTTTTATTTAAAAACAGCTAGCCAGTTTAAAAAACTGTGTTTAAGTGTATGTGCATGAGCAGTACTAAAAACAATAATGTGCTCTTTTTCGTTTCCGGCAGATGACTGTTACTTGTTCATTTATTTTACACAGTCATGGTTTCGGCTTTATAGCCTTTCTTAAGTGCATGTAGGAATGTAAAAATATATCTGACCTGTCTGTGACATGTCATTGTCGAATAAACAAATTTCTGTTCTTATAGACCAGTTGTCATATTACAGTATACAAGTAAATGTCGAAGATACATAACATGGCTGCACAGTGAAAAACCATTAAATACACAGTATGGCGTATTTAACAGCCAATAAATTCATGTGACCAGGGCTGTTGCTACGTGTCTTTCCACCCTAGGCAAGAATTGAAAAACGACGCTCCCACTTTTTTAAAACAATCGGCCTCTCCGATACCCCCACCCCTCCGTCCCCAACAATATCGAAAGCCACAATTACGAAAATCTCCTATTACATCTATAATTATTAAACTGAGGTGACGGGACATCCTCATTTTCTGGGGACAGTCCTCGGTTTTGTGCTTCGTCCTCAGTTTAATGAAAACGTATTGAGGACAACAAATGCCCTCAATTTCTTATTTTTTGTCCTCAGTTTTTGCGATTTCCCAAAGGAACTGAAATGTGAAGAATACGCTGAACGTTTTAAACTAGTAAGCAGAAAGGCACCAACTCATTTTTTATGTATGGGTACGATGAACCGCACTTATCTTTTACTCCTTTTAGACATGTTGAAGGAGAAGTACAAAAGCTACACTATGTGATCAAAAGTATCCGGACACCCGCAAAAACATACGTTTTTCATATTAGGTGCATTGTGCTGCCACCTACTGCCTGGTACCCCACATCTGCGACCTCAGTAGTCATTAGGCGTCGTGAGAGACCGAATGGGGCACTCCGCAGAACTCACGGACTTTGAACCTGGACAGGTGCTTGGGTGTCACTTGAGTCATACGTCTGTACGCGAGATTTCCACACTCCTAAACATCCCTAGGTCCACCGTTCCCGATGTGATAGTGAAGTGGAAACGTGAAGGGACACGTACTTCACAAAAGTGTAGAGGGCAACCTCGTCTGTTGACCGACAGAGACCGCCGACAGTTGAAAAGCGTCGTAATGTGTAATAGGCACACATCTATTCAGACCATCAAACCTGAATCCTATAGAACACCTTTGGGATGTTTTGGAACGCCGACTTCGTGCCAGGCCTCACCGACCGACATCGATACCTCTCCTCAGTGCAGCACTCCGTGAAGAATGGGCTGACATTCCCCAAGAAACCTTCCAGCACCCGGTTGAACGTATGCCTGCGACAGTGGAAGCTGTCATCAAGGCTAAGGGTGGGCCAACACCATATTGAATTCCATCATTACCGATGGAGGGCGCCACGAACTTGTAAGTCATTTCAGCCAGGTGTCCGGATATTTTTGATCACATAGTGTAGCTTGTGAATATATGATTAATTATCGACAGGCAATAATAGAACTAAAAACTAACAGAACCACTCAGTACGACTGAGGCTTGAAAAATGATCTGCAGAGACAAAAACAAAGGAGGGACTGAGGGAAGTATGGTATCCAGTCGTAACATCATCGCAAGCCAGCGCACGTGCCTCGCTCTACCGCTCAACGGCGATGAATCATGTTTGTTTCCGTTTCGCACTCACTAGTGGCAGGTGGTAGAGGCAATATGTTTACCTCTATCTAAGTAAGTAAAGACTTGAAACTTCCTGGCAGATTAAAACTGTGTGCTGGACCGAGACTCGAAGTCGTGACCTTTGCATTTCGCAGGCAAGTGCTCTACCAACTTTTTTTTTTTTTTAATCTCATTTTGTTCGTTATATTTCGTTGCAGTTGTTCGCGGCGGACGTCCCCTAACGCCCATTGAAGTTTATTATTGATCCATTTACTCAGTTTTTTTTTTTTTTTTTTTTTTTTTTTTATTTATTACAGAGGGCAGTTAACCCTCTGACCGAACACGCTGAGCTACTGTGGCGGCAACTGAGCTACCCAAGCACGACGCACGACCCCTCCTCACAATTTTACTTCCGCCAGTACCTCGTCTCCTACCTTCCAAATTTTGCAGAAGTTCTCCTGCGAAACTTGCAGGACTAGCACTACTGGAAGAAAGGATATTGCGGAGACATGGCTTAGCCACAGCCCGGGGGATGTTTCCATTCATTAAGTAAATACTTATTAAGTAACTGTTTTGTTTGCTTTTGTAAACAGTTGTGTGTTTCAATTTTTCCTCTTTTTCATTTTTTCTCCTCAACTGCTCAGTTGTTTCACTGCCTGATTTGACATTAATTTTTTTCGCCCTCTGCCGCCCTTAAAATGTTGTCGCTCTCGGCGGCCGCCTAGTCTTGCCTAATGGTAGAAACGGTCCTACCTGTTACTTGCATTCGTCGCTTCTGTTCATCAGCTGATAATGTGTTCACTGTTAACACTAATCGTGTGCACATATCCTGTAAACTGATCCTTTCTACATCATTTCGATAATAGAATTGTTGAAATGATCTATGGAACACACAACTAACTGTTTGCATCATGCTATTCCCCCGTCTCTCTCTTTAGTGTGGTCCCTACTGTGGCCTCTTGACGACGGTCCGTTGCCTCCTGGATCACCCAGTAATAATAAAAAGAACTGTTTGAAGACTAATCGGTAAAACCCGAAGTTCCACGTGCAGCAACAAGGAAAAGCACCAATGCAGAGAGAGAGACAGAGAGAAAGAGGCGCCTAAGTGAGCGTGCCGCCGTGATCAGGTGGCGGCGCTGGCGTCCCACGTGGTGGGGGGGTTTTAATGGGCAAACGCCGGCGCTGGGCGGGAGCGAGGGGAAAGGGGCGGGGGCTTCCATTAGCGGGCGTGCTAGTGGGTGGGGTTGCGGAGGGGAGAGGCGGGGAGAGGGTGGGGAGTGCGCGTGGAGAGATCGATGCGGCGGGGTGGCGTCTCCATGGTGATGGGAGACAGCGCGCCGCCACCGACGCTGCGGCTGCGAGCATACGTGGTACAGGCTGGTGAGGCACGGAGAGAGATGCGTAAGACGCTGTGGGACCGAAAGCCTCCTCACCCCTTTTGTAGTTCGTTACGAAGGCCACATCAAGTAAAGACAGCTTTACAGCAGGGCGAACACGTGCGATCGAGCATTCTCATGGATGTAAAACGGTAGGCAGACGCGAGCGAACAGTATCCGTAGTAGAAATTTTGGAAATTTGTGGTAAGGACTATGGGACCAAACTGCCGAGGTCATCGGTACCTTGGCTTACACACTACTTAATCAAACCTAAACTAACTTACGCTAAGGACAACACACACCCATGCCAGAGGGAGGACGAGAACCTCTTCCGACGGGGAGAGCAGCGTGAACCGTGACAAGGCACCTTAGACCGCACGGCTACCCCACGCGGCATCCGTAGTGTTGAGCGTCGTTACACTAGAGCGTAAGGCAGCGAACACAAGTAAACGAACGTTGCAGAACAGCTCTCCAGAGTTCACTACAATTCGCTTGTTCCTGTGATAAGCGCTTACACTGTTTACATTTGATGGAACATGGGAGAAGTCCAAACAACGAGCATCAAAGCTTGCAAAAACTACGAACGCTGCATTGTTGTTTGGTTGGATTAATTTTGATTAATTTCGGGTAAAAAATTTCAGCCCATAGAACGCTAGTTATAGTCGCGATGCAAAACTGTAATACTCAGCAAGGATTATTTTGCAAGCCGAGGGCCCCGTTGTTGATGAAGCAAGCGTAGCAGTACGGCTAAGAAAAGAAAAGGGGAAACAAAACAGCGCGTTCCTGAATTTTCACAAAAGCGTGAACTGTATGTTGGAATTGTTCTTACCGGACGGTGTGATGCATTGGTTAGCACACTCGACTCGCATTCGGGAGGACGACGGTTGAAACCCGTGTCCGGCCATCCTGAGTTAGGTTTTCCGTGATTTCCCTAAATCGCTTCAGTCAAATACCGGGATGGTTTCTTCGAAAGGGCACGGCCGATCTCTCCCCGTCCTTCCCTAATCCGAGCTTGTGGTCCGTCTCTAATGACCTCGTTGTCATCGGAACGTTAAAAATTAATCTCCTCCTTCTTTTCCTCCTCCTCCGGTATAGTTCTCATCACCGAATTACAGCACCAGCCTTTTTTTAGCCTTTTCCCAAGACTACACTTTGTCGGTAGAATATTTTCGTTGGTTGTGCACTGCAATTGAGGGACTAACTGAAAGTCAAGAAACTAACTACCCATGAGCAATGTCAGGCAAATGCCCTGCTTCTTTGTAATTGAAGACAGTCACTCTAGTCTCAAGCACTTGCTTCGTGTTTCACCCATTCCAGAACATGTAGCCTTACTCTTCTGAAAAAGGAAGGAAGCAAAATTCACTCTTCCTTGCACCGATGGATGTAAGCCCACTGTCCACTAACAGAAGACACTTAAATCCATCTATCTGAAGGTTATTTGTCTTCGCGTACGTTAACTTCAAATATAAAGAAAACTCTCTGGTTAAAGGATTGAAAATGCTTACACCCTTTTTCTCAAATAAAGTTGTGACTACCTGTGAAACAAAGTACCATTTTTTCCCATTTCTGAACTTATAGCCCTTTGTCCGGAGAAGAGCGAATGTAAGGGAAGTCGGCTGGGCCGTTTTCAAAGGAACCAGCCCAGCATTTGACTTAATCAATTTAGAGAAACAAAAGTATGGAAGCCCACGGGGGAATTTCAAGCCTTGTTCTCCGCCGGCCGGAGTGGACGAGCGGTTCTAGGCGCTACAATCTGGAACCGCGAGACCGCTACGGTCGCAGGTTCGAATCTTGCCTCGGGTATGGATGTGTGTGATGTCCTTAGGTTAGTTAGGTTTAAGTAGTTCTGAGTTCTAGGGGACTAATGACCTCAGAAGTTAAGTCCCATAGTGCTCAGAGCCATTTGAACCTTGTTCTCCCGAATACGAGTCCAGTGGAGCAGCTTGTCACTACTCGCTCGTTCGGTTTCCCACCTCAGATAGGCAGTTCAAAACTTAACAGAAACCTATCAACATTAAATGAAATTAACACGTCAGGCATTTGAAACTCCCGAGAAGTGAGGATGCACGCCTTGAGAAAGTTCCGGCATACGCTGACAGATGGTACGATAAGCTGTTTAGGAAAGGTAGTTGAAACAAAGAGGCCGCGACACTAGCTGTGTGAACTGCAGAAGAACAGCGAGCAATAATACGATTTTTCTGGTCAGAGGGCGTAAAACCTCGACAAATCTATAGAAGGATGTTGGAAAGGTATGTAGATAACTGCAGTAGTGTACAAATGGGTAGGTACCTTTAATAGTGGGCGTACGTCAGTCAGGAGCAACGCTCTGGTCCTCCCACCTCGGTCGTTACTGAGGAGCATGTGGGACGCGCTGACGCCATGATTCGTGAAAACCGGCGTATTTCGGTACAATCTTTAGCCAGGGAACTGAGTATCTGTCGGATCCGCTGATACCATTACCAGTGAGGTTCTCAGCTACTGTTTTTTGTGTGCACGATTGGTGCCTAGGAAGCTCACTGGCGAACACAAGACGATGCGTGTTCAGGCAGCCACATCATTTCTGGCGCAAGATAATGCGGAAGGACACGACTTTCTGACACGTATCTTCATAGGAGGCGAAACCTGGGTGAACCACTAGATACCACAAAGCAAAAAAACGTCTTCAGAATGGCGACACACATCTTCTCCAGCCAAAATGAAATTCACGTCTCAGCCCTCCGCAGGAAAGGTCCTTTTCCTTCTCTTCTGGGATACGAATGGGACGGTTTTGGAACACTAGCAGCAAAGGAGCGAAACAATGAACAGTGCCCGGTACAGTGCCATGTTGGAGAATGAGCTAAAGCCAGCAATACAGAGGCATCGCGCAGGGTTGCTGCCTAGAGGCGTTCTTCTCATTCACCCCACACCGCCGCTGCAACTCTTGCCTTTATTCGGAAACTGAGATTGCAGATCGTAATGCATCCCCCATACAGCCATATTCTCGCTCCTTCGGATTACCACGTGTTTGTACCACTGAAGGACGCTCTCAGAGAACGACTATTTGAAATCGATGATGAGGTTACAGAAGTGGTGCAGTCTTGGTTGCGGACACAACCGAAAACCTTTTATTCGAATGGAATAGAAAAGTCGGTACAACGGTAAGCACGGCTTCCTGAATCTACCTACAGTTTACGTCATCCGCGAACAGCTTCACGGAGTCTCCGCCGTTCTCCATCAGATCATTTACATGTTCTGATCTGCTGAACCAAGATAACTGATACTGCCTAGAGAATTGTGGGCAAGGGAAGTATATAAGCGGAGGAGAGACGAAAGAGGAATCATTCTGCCAACGATGCGCCGTATATGGGGAAACCCACTGACACAAGCGACTTTGGCAAAGTGCAGTTTCTTGTGGTCCAGCACCTGGGAACGAACATCTCGGAAACAGCGTAGCCGGTAGGCAGTTCGCGTGCTACTCTCATGAGTATATGTGGAAAGTTTTTGATGGATGGTGAAACCGTGGTGTTGGATGTCCACGCTCTGTCACAGAACGCAGAAGTTGGAGGCTTTCCCGCTCTGTAAGGCAGTATAGACGGGGATCTGGCAGATCTGAAGACAGAGTGCAGTGCTAGAGCAGGATGAAGTATTTCAGAGGACACTATTCAGCACATACTGTTGAACGTGGGACTAGGCAGCAGGCAACACTTACATGCTCTCATGTTCACTCGACGTCGTCATTAATTGCAATTATTGGGCACGGGAAATTCGAAATTGTACCTTGGATCAATGGAAACATGTCATCTCGTCAGATGAATCACGTTTCTTGTTACTCCAAGTCGATGGTCATGTAGGGATACGTCATCATCCAGTTGGACGGCTTCTCGAAACATCTTTTGCTCCATGGGCGCATGCTGGTTGGGGCAGTATTATACTACGGGAGTCATTCACCTCGGTTTCCATGGGTCCTCTGGTAGTAACCGAAAGCTCCGTGACAGCTGTGGACTGCACGAATGTAGTGACCTCTCAGGTTTGCTCGACGTGATTCGTTAATGGTGTCCTTCTGGGTATTCTGTTGGATTATTGCTTCCATTTTATGCTCAATATTTCGACGACTGATCCAGCCATCTGCTTCAGGTGCTGCGAAGTAACATTACCAGATGCCAAGTTCGTTTTGTTTGCCGATGATACAAACACTGCAATAAATAGCAAATCAAGTTTTGTCGTAGAAAGATCAGCTAATAAAATATTTCCGGACATTAATTACTGGTTCAAATTAAAGAGATCTTTGGAGAGAAGAGAACCACTTGTATGAATATCAAGGACTCAGATGGCAACCCAGTTCTAAGCAAAGACGGGAAGGCAGAAAGGTGGAAGGAGTATATAGAGGGTTTATACAAGGGCGATGTACTTGAGGACAATATTATGGAAATGGAAGAGGATGTAGATGAAGACGAAATGGGAGATATTATACTGCGTGAAGAGTTTGACAGAGCACTGAAAGACCTGAGTCGAAACAAGGCCCCGGGAGTAGACAACATTCCATTAGAACTACTGATGGCCTTGGGAGAGCCAGTCACGACAAAACTCTACCATCTGGTGAGCAAGATGCATGAGACAGGCGAAATACCCTCAGACTTCAAGAAGAATATAATAACTCCAATCCCAAAGAAAGCAGGTGTTGACAGATGTGAAAATTACCGAACTATCAGTTTAATAAGTCACAGCTCCAAAATACTAACGCGAATTCTTTACAGACGAATGGAAAAACTGGTAGAAGCGGACCTCGGGGAAGATCAGTTTGGATTCCGTAGAAATGTTGGAACACGTGAGGCAATACTAACCTTACGACTTATCTTAGAAGAAAGATTAAGAAAAGGCAAACCTACGTTTCTAGCATTTGTAGACTTAGAGAAAGCTTTTGATAATGTTAACTGGAATACTCTCTTTCAAATTCTGAAGGTGGCAGGGGTAAAATACAGGGAGCGAAAGGCTATTTACAATTTGTACAGAAACCAGATGGCAGTTATAAGAGTCGAGGGGCATGAAAGGGAAGCAGTGGTTGGGAAGGGAGTAAGACAGGGTAGTAGCCTCTCCCCGATGTTATTCAATCTGTATATTGAGCAAGCAGTGAAGGAAACAAAAGAAAAATTCGGAGCAGGTATTAAAATTCATGGAGAAGAAGTAAAAACTTTGAGGTTCGCCGATGACATTGTAGTTCTATCAGAGACAGCAAAGGACTTGGAAGAGCAGTTGAACGGAATGGACAGTGTCTTGAAAGGAGGATATAAGATGAACATCAACAAAAGCAAAACGAGGATAATGGAATGTAGTCAAATTAAGTCGGGTGATGCTGAGGGAATTAGATTAGGAAATGAGACACTTAAAGTAGTAAAGGAGTTTTGCTATTTAGGGAGTAAAATAACTGATGATGGTCGAAGTAGAGAGGATATAAAATGTAGACTGGCAATGGCAAGGAAAGCGTTTCCGAAAAAGAGAAATTTGTTAACATCGAGTATAGACTTAAGTGTCAGGAAGTCATTTCTGAAAGTATTTGTATGGAGTGTAGCCATGTATGGAAGTGAAACATGGACGATAACTAGTTTGGACAAGAAGAGAATAGAAGCTTTCGAAATGTGGTGCTACAGAAGAATGCTGAAGATAAGGTGGGTAGATCACGTAACTAATGAGGAGGTATTGAATAGGATTGGGGAGAAGAGAAGTTTGTGGCACAACTTGACTAGAAGAAGGGATCGGTTGGTAGGACATGTTTTGAGGCATCAAGGGATCACAAATTTAGCATTGGAGGGCAGCGTGGAGGGTAAAAATCGTAGAGGGAGACCAAGAGATGAATACACTAAGCAGATTCAGGAGGATGTAGGTTGCAGTAGGTACTGGGGGATGAAGCTTGCACAGGATAGAGTAGCATGGAGAGCTGCATCAAACCAGTCTCAGGACTGAAGACCACAACAACAGCCAATTCTTTGTCACTAAACTTTGAAAAAAAAAAAAAAAAGAAAAGAAAAGAAAACACTACATGCAGTTCAGAACTTGTAAGGGGTGTCCCACGAGTATATTCCTAACATACGATGACAAGCAGTTAGAAGAAGTGGACAGAGTTAAATTCTTGGGGTTACAGCTTGATAATAAATTCAACTGGGAGGAGCACACCACAGAACTGCTGAAGCGTCTTAACAAATCTCTATTTGCAATGCGAATTGTGTCAGACATAGGGGGATATAAAAATGAAAAATCTGGCATTCTATGCTTACTTTCATTCCATAATGTCATATGGGATTATTTTTTGAGGTAATTCATCAAGCCAAGCTAAAGTTTTCCGGGCACAAAAACGTGCAGTAAGAGTTATATGTGGTGTGAACTCACGAACATCCTGCAGAAGTCTGTTTAGGGAAGTAGGGATACTAACTACTGCTTCCCAATATATTTATTCCTTAATCAAATTTGTCATTAAAAATATATCACTTTTTCAAACCAACAGCTCAATTCATGGAATCAATACTAGAAATAAGAATAATCTTCACAAGGATTTAAAGTCACTTAGTCTTGTACAAAAAGGTGTGCATCATTCAGGAACACACATTTTCAGTAACTTGCCAGTAGCCATAAAAAGCTTAACAAACAATGAAATTCATTTTAAGAGAAGCCTAAAGGATTTATTGGTGGCGAACTCCTTCTACTCCATTGACGAATTTCTCAGTAAAACCAACTGATTTGTATATGTACAATTTCAGTGCAGCAATGTGTTCATTGTAAATGTGTGTGTGTGTGTGTGTGTGTGTGTGTGTGTGTGTGTGTGTGTGTGTGTGTGTGTGTAAGTACAATAAAACTTCTGCACCATTTCAGTGCAGTAATGTGTTCCTTGTAAATAAGTATTCTAGTAGTTGTAGTACACGTTTATTACCTTATAAATAAATAAAAAACCTTTTTATTTTTAATTCAGGACATTAGTGTTAGTAAAATGACTCTTTCATATAGTGTTCATGAAAAAATGACGATCATTCCACTTGGGACCTGTGGAATGGTACATTAGCTTATTTGTTTTAGTTGTAAATATTTGTCATGTATTGTTGTTTTTCTGACATGTTCTACATCCTGGAGGACCTCCTCACTACGGATCAATTGGAATGAAAGTAAATCTAATCTAATCTAATCTAATCTATACTCGCTGCCTGGCTGAAGTCCAGCAAAACTTCCAGCCACTGAAGCAGATCACTGGGTCGGTAGTCGAAATAGTGTGTGTTGAGTTGTAACTGGGAGGAGATCCTGAATCCAGTTACAAAGCTGGCCCGATACTCTGTAAGCTCGTATTTAGTTCACGAAAACGACGTGTGAAACTATACAGAATGGTTAAAAAGAGCAAAGAAAAACACATCAGTCCTGATGCCATTGTATAGGGAGTTCTGAGTCACATGTGCGGACGAAGCGAGCTGAGTTCTGCGAGACCTCTTTTTACGCAATTCATTTTGATTTCTACGGAGGATATTTGTTTTTTTCCAAAAACGTCATACTATAAGAGCACAAAACGGGTTGTATAATTCTACTACGAACTGAGGTATGCAGTATCGGTCTCCAGTTATATGCATCCTTCCGACCTATTCTTGCACGTTGTCTTCATAGAACCGCAGAGATGTATCACCAAGTCCAATTGTCTTTCCTCTGTTGAGCAGTCTTAGTTTATTTTCTATTCTCCGATCATTATTTGTCATTTCGACGTATTGTTTTAGACAGCAATTCCAGTACCTCGTACAGTTCCACGTAGCTGTAAGCTAGTGCCTGAATCGTACATAGAAACGATGACAGAGGCGTCGGATGTCATCTTGGGAGACAATTTTCCACACAACTTCCTAGTGCTATCACATTCATTGCGCTACGCTGCCGCTATTCAAGATCGGACCAGTCACAGTTAATGTTCCGTCCAACGTCGACTGGCAGTGAGGAAAGGGGGGAAGGGCGGAAGGGGATGAGAAGGGCAGGTTTTTTAATGTGTTGGCAAGATGAGTTTGATGAATACCACATAGCGCGTGAGAGAGCAGGCGAAATTCAACTCGCCATGTAATTACAGATCCGAGGGCTGTTCGGAAAGTAAGCGCCTATCGATCGCGAAATGAAAACCACAGCGAAAATCAAAATTTTTTTTTATTCGCAACACTTAGCCACGCCTTCCAGTTACTTCTCTAAACAGTCGCCGCTCCGACTTAGACAATTGTCGTGGCGTTGTACAGACTGTCCAATACCCTCGTCACAGAAAGCAACCACCTGTGCTTTTCGCTAGATCTCTAAGCTGCTCTGCCTTTCTTTGTCTGTGTTAAAATGCTGTCTTCGTAACTGGCGGTTCATGTGAACAGAGATGAACAACGGAGGGAGCCAATTAATGGGAGTATTGTGGGTGATCAAACACTTCCCATCGAAAACGCTGCATGAGCGTCTTCATTGTCGCTGCAGAGTGCGGATGAAAATTGTCTTGAAAAAGAAACGCATGACATTTATGTTATATGGGCTCCATAGCTTCAGGCGATATCTCTCATCACATCCATGTATTTGGCGAGAGACACTGTTGTTTTAGGCATTTCTACGTGATCGCTTTGCGCTCTGGACTAAAATGAGCTAAGGCCGGTATTACACTATCAAATTTCTTTGACCAATATCTTTGTCCAATATCTTTGTCAATGATATTTGATGGTGTAATAGGGACTTTCTCAAATGTCGTCCAATATTTGATCAAATCTAGGGCCTCCCTGTAGATTTGATCAAAGAAATCGCTTGTCTTCTGTTCACTGCAATGTGACATGTTACCACATGGAGCGCTAGCATCGCTGCAGCGTTCTGTCGTCTGTAGTGTTTTTATAAACATTGCGGGTAAATACAATTGGTGTGTGACGACAACTACAAAATTAATAGAAATGTATGAAGCTGATGAGGCGCTTTACAACGTGAGGCACCCTGAATACAAAAATAGATTAAGAAGATTTGAGACCTGACCTAACCTAACCTAACCTAACCTAACCCTCTCCTGTAGCAAGGAATCGGAGTGTTACAGTGAGCCTGTCTTCTGAAGATGTAGCAGTTCTTAAGTGAATATTGTGCTTTGTGATATGAGGATACACTTCACTGGGCGCATACAGAAATGTATTCTCATCCATTCTTATGTAATTGATGTACGACTTGACGTCTTCCACTGTAAGCTCACGTAACAAGTTTTGTTGAATGCTTTTATCGTGTCGTCGTAAAACCCACGGCTTCACCCAGATTAGATTAGTTTTTCGTTCCATAGATCCGTGCTGAGGAGATCCTCTTGGATGTGGAACATGTCAATTTTTTTTAAGCTGAAATAACAACACTAGTAGTATGAATAAATACATCATTTGTTTCTATTAAATATTTCGTCAATGGAGTAGAAGGAGGTGGCCACTAGTAAGTCTTTCAGGCTCCTTTTAAACTGATCTTTATTTGTAACTAAATTTTTTATGTTTGCTGGCAAATTATTGAAGATGAGTGTTCCTGAGTAGTTGACCCCTTTTTGAACTAAAGTAAGTGCTTTTAAGTCCTTGTGCAGATCATTTTTGTTCCTGGTATTGTATGTATGAACTGAGTTGTTTGTTGGAAAAAGAGACATATTATTTAGGACAAATTTCATTAAGGAGTAAATATACTGAGAGGCAGTAGATAGTATACCCAGTTCTTTGAAGAGGTTTCTGCAGGACGTCCGTAAATTTACTCCACGAATAATACGTATTACACGCTTTTGGACTCTGAAAACTTTTGTTTGACTTTACGATTTACCCCAAAATATTATACCATATGACATTATGGAATGAAAGTAGGCAAAGTATGCAAGCTTTTTCATTTTTATGTTGCCTATGTCTGCTAACACTCGAATTGCAAACACAGATTTGTTAAGGCGTTTCTGCAGTTCTGTGGTGTGCTCCTCCCAACTGAATTTATTATCAAGTTGTAATGCCAGGAATTAAAGACTGACAACCTTGTATGTATGGTTCCATTTTTTCCCTCACTTCTTTTCCGCATGTACACACAATGCAATTGCGGTACGTGCAACTGCTGCGGTTAGTAAGTTGTTGTCAGCCATCTTGAACTTTGACGAAAAATTTGATGACAGTGTAATACCCCTTCTAGCGCTACGTCAAAGATCTTTGTCAAATGTATTTGAGGGAATATTTGATCACATCTTTGATCAAATCTTTGACAAAGAAATTTGATAGTGTAATACCGGCCTAAGTTAAGCGATCGACAGGCACAATAAAGCCACTGCCGAACACGTCTGTGCAAAGTTTCATCGAATTTTCACAGTGGTACCCATTTCGCGTCTAATAGGACCTTACTTTCCGAATACGCCTCGTACAATAACGCTTGGGTATAACGCGGTTATCATCACACCGAACAGAATTTGCCGGCCGAAGTGGCCGTGCGGTTAAAGGCGCTGCAGTCTGGAACCGCAAGACCGCTACGGTCGCAGGTTCGAATCCTGCCTCGGGCATGGATGTTTGTGATGTCCTTAGGTTAGTTAGGTTTAACTAGTTCTAAGTTCTAGGGGACTAATGACCTCGGCAGTTGAGTCCCATAGTGCTCAGAGCCATTTGAACAGAATTTGTTTGCTTTGTGTAATTCAGAGGCGAAAGCTGAAGTTTTAGAACTACTTTTTTTAAATATAAAGTATATGATGTGTGGAGAGGAATCGAAGTACTAAGAAACGCTATACCCTAAACGACAAGATCGTTGAGTTTCCGCCGGCGGCCGCCCTCCTTCAACTGGCGCGGCTCTGCTACGTCCTGAGCACAACGGAGCGGCGGGTTGCCTGCCTTCCAGGCGTTGCCCAATCCACAGCCCCGCTGCCTCGTACAGACAGCTCTTGGACACACTGCGGGAAAAAGAGACCGTAACATTTAAAGTAGGATTGGGACACGCAAATAATCACCTACCTCGATTTTGTTCACATTTCTATGTCAGTTTTTCTGTGTTTCAGTCGCTGTAAAGGATTATGACATTCAGGCAGAATGAAAGCACTGTTAGGAATCTTGCGTCCCCGTGCAGCGTACGAGGGCTATTTGGAAAGTAAGGCATGATCGATCGCGAAATGGAAACCACCGTGAAAATCAAAACTGTTTTATTTGCAACAGTTAGCTACACATTCCAGCTACTTCTCTACACAGTCACCGCTCCGTCTATAAAAATTTGTCGTAGCGTCGTACCAACTTTCCAATACCCTCGACATAGAAGGCAGCCGCCTGTTCTTTCCGCCAATTCTCTATATTGGTCTACAGCTCGTCGTCTGGGCCAGAATATTGTCTTCATAGTCAGCGGCTCTGAACAGGGAAAAAACATAGGTGGTGCCAATTACGGGCTGTATTGGGGGGTGATCAAACACTTCCCATCGAAAACGCTGCAGGAGCATCTTCATTGCCACTGCTGAGTGCGGCCGAGAATTTTCATGATGAAGCAAATGTATGAGAGTTACATTTGTGGACTTCATGACATCAGGTGAAATCTCTCACCAGGACCTCATACACGGCGAGAGACACTACTTTCTAGGCATTTTTAGGTGCTCACCGTGTTCTCAGAACTGAAAAGAGAGATGTGACGCGATCGGCAGGCGTACTAAGAACACTGCTCTACACATCCACGCAAAGCTTCGTAGGATTTTCACCGTGGTTGCCCGATCGGGCCTTACTTTTCGAATAGCCCTCTTAGATAGCGGATATAGGAAGCACTGGCATTAAAGAAGAAAAAGTAGGTGCCGTTGCAGTAGCCAGTATTAACACTCGATTCTCTATGGCAGTAAGAGAAACAATTCGACGTTAGGAAGTCAAATCACGTCTCTTCCAAATATCGCTAGCCGTCATAATTGAGAGAAAAACATAGAATGAGATTTTAACTCTGCAGCGGAGTGTGCGCTGATATGAAACTTCCTGGCAGATTAAAACTGTTTGCAGCAGGTAGGAGATAAGGTACTGGCAGAAATAAAGCTGTGAGGACGGGGCTTGAGTCGTGCCTGGGAAGCTCAGTTGGTAGAGCACTTGCCCGCGAAAGCAAAGGTCCCGAGTTCGAGTCTCGGTCCGGCACACGGTTTTAAACTGCCAGGAAGTTTCAACATAAATCAAAATCTTCTGTATAGAACCTGATGAATTTAGCGAAAAACATATGATAAAACATGACAACACAATAGCAAACAAGTTTTGTCTTTAAATTCCGACTGAGTTTCAAACATTATAAATATCTGGGCGCGAACACGGAATGGGGACATCTCCAGTATGTACACTGCTGAAGATGATGTGTGGAGCGTTTATGGTAAAAACTTATGAGCTTCACAGGAAAAAAAACTCTGTTTCCAAGGCAGTTGTTAGGGCAGCAAGAGTCAGAAGAGACAAACGGTAATCAGGAGGTTAGGATTTCGCGTCCCGTCGATAACAAGCTAGAGTTGGCCGCGTCATTTCTAAGGGAACCATCTAAAATTCGGCGTTAATGATTTAGGAAAACAGGGAAAGGAGTAAATCTTAATTACTAACTTGAGAATTTATTTAGATATTTGCCCATGACAAAGAATATTAACCATATGGTGTCGTTGATGAAAACTGTGTAATTAATGACACAGTTTACATCGGCGTTTTAAAATAATTTAGAAATCAACTCTTCATACATTTTCAAGCAGGACGTGAAGGTATAGTCAAACTACAGTTATTTAACGTATAAGTGTCAGTTTTTGTCGATACTTCAAAGAATTCAGGAGGTTCATCCGTCTATGGTCTTCTTACACTTCATTCTCTCGTTTAGGGCTGACGTGGTCCAAGTGGTGTAGCTGTGGGAATATTGATATAATGGTAGTATACACGGATCAGACTAACAAAGTGACTGACTAATTTTTCTCTCAAAAATACAGTGTTGATCACACCGCATATGCTTCAAGAACATAGGTGACTGGTTTCAGTCATATCACATGACCATCATCAGACCTGTAATTTAATTTAGAAAGTAATAGAAACCTTACTAGATTTACAATAAAATATGACAAAATGCTTATAAGAATAAAATACAATAAGACCTGTTATAGCCATGGCAACCTTCGAAGATGGTAGGAGGAGCCCTCTCCTCAGCTGCTGTGGTGTCAACTGGTGCCAGCAAGTGACGGGCATTCGCTTAAATATGAAGATGCTCCGCCTACCTCTTCTCCCTCTACCTCACGTCAACGAATCAGTGTAAAACGGGTTTACATAATCGTCAAAACATAAAAAAAACAAAGTACAATAATAACATAAAAATAGTTATGTATAAAATATCTCTATACAGTCCTGGAACTATTTAAATATTGTACAAAATATCAATTAAAAACTGATTCCTACAGCATGCGTTTCGAAAAACACGATCGTGTGGAATCGAGCTCGCGCCATTCGTCCACGAGACCCAGAGGGCCATGGACACGGGTTCTCAGGTGGATGCCGTGTTTCTTGACTTCCGCAAGGCGTCTGATACAGTTCCCCACAGTCGTTACCGTTGGAAAGGACGCTAGAATTATTGTCCTGCACGCTGGAACTGCATCTGGTTTCGTACCTTGTAAGTAGGCTGTTCAGATTTTTATGTTGGTAACGCCACGTAGCGCTCTGTTTGAAAATCACTGACTGCGCTGTGTGCAGTCTGTGGCTGGTTGGCATTGTTGGATTATTCGCTATTGTAGTGTTGGACAGTTGGATGCGAACAGCGCGTAGCGTTGCGCAGTTGGGGGTGAGCCGCCAGCAGTGGTGGATGTGGGGAGAGAGAAATCACTGACTGCGCTGTGTGCAGTCTGTGGCTGGTTGGCATTGTTGGATTATTCGCTATTGTAGTGTTGGACAGTTGGATGTGAACAGCGCGTAGCGTTGCGCAGTTGGAGGTGAGCCGCCAGCAGTGGTGGATGTGGGGAGAGAGAAATCACTGACTGCGCTGTGTGCAGTCTGTGGCTCGTAGGCATTGTTGGATTATTCGCTATTGTAGTGTTGGACAGTTGGATGTGAACAGCGCGTAGCGTTGCGCAGTTGGAGGTGAGCCGCCAGCAGTGGTGGATGTGGGGAGAGAGAAATCACTGACTGCGCTGTGTGCAGTCTGTGGCTGGTTGGCATTGTTGGATTATTCGCTATTGTAGTGTTGGACGTGAACAGCGCGTAGCGTTGCGCAGTTGGAGGTGAGCCGCCAGCAGTGGTGGATGTGGGGAGAGAGATGCCAGAGTTTTGAGCGGACGATCCGGACGTGTGTCCGTCAGAAAAAGGAAATTTGTATCCTGGATGTCATGAACTGATATATATATTATGACTTTTGAACACTATTAAGGTAAATACATTGTTTGTTCTCTATCAAAATCTTTCTTTTGCTAACTGTGCCTGTCAGTAGTTAGTGCCTTCAGTAGTTAGAATCTTTTATTTAGCTGGCAGTATTGGCGCTCGCTGTATTGCAGTAGTTCGAGTAACGAAGATTTTTGTGAGGTAAGTGATTCATGAAAGTTATAGGTTATTGTTAGTCAGGGCCATTCTTTTGTAGGGATTATTGAAAGTCAGATTGCGTTGCGCTAAAAATATTGTCAGTTTAGTGATGATCAGAATAAGTAAAGAGAGAAATGTCTGAGTACGTTCAGTTTTGCTCAGTTGTTTGAAAATCAAATAACGTAAGGTGTTTATCAGCACAATCATTCATAAATTTTTCTAAGGGGGTGTTTCAACCTAACTGCATCGTCGTTCACAAACCGCGGGAAATAAGTGACTAACATGAGGAGATGAACCACCGATAGTTTTCTGTAGCGACTCAAGGGGCAACTACTGGAAAATTTAAATCAGCCACCTCAAGGGGCAACTACTGGAAAATTTTAATCAGCCACCTGGTATTGTAATGGATAATACCTCATACCATTCAGTTATGAAAGATAAAGCTCCAACGATGGCAATGAAAAAAGCCGATGTCGTTGAATGGTTGAAACGCCACAACGTGAAAATTCAGGTCGATTTATGTAAAGCGGAGCTCATGGAATTAGTGAAGAAAAAAAAGCCACAGTTTCAACAGTACTTGTATGTTATGGAGGATGCACCTAAAGAACATGGCTCTTAGTCTTCCAACACACCACTGCCACTTAAACACCATCGACATCATTTGGGCACTGATTAAAACTTACGTGGCAACAAATAACAAAAGTTTCACTGTGGCAGAAGTTCAAAGACTGTTAGTGGCACTAATAAAGCCAGAGAAGTGGAGTAATGTTGTACGTCGCACAGAAACGAATGTTAAAGAAGCGTCTGGAAATATTTCCACAATCTCTTCGTACATCCTACCTTTCATATTCTTCTTAGTCTAATATTCCTGGGTCTTTTCCACAAACAGGGTCTTTTGCGATACAATTTTATAAGTTTTTCGATATGGTCAGTGGTCTACCCGTTCAACATACTGGAAGTAACAAGAACTTGCTGTCACGTGAAAGCCGAAGGAAAACTCATGGGCTCCCTGAATGTGATCCGGCTCTTTGCTACAGAAATACGCACGTGTGCGCCCATCTGATGAGGATGGATCTGTTGTTCCGAGAATTGCAGATTCAGATAGTTAAGGGAAAGGAAATTTTAATTGTGATGGGCGGCAGGAATTCGAAAGTAGAAAAAGGAAGAGAAGGAAAGATAGTAGGAGGATATGAACTGCGGAAAAGGAATGAAAGAGAAAGTCGCTTGGTAGAATTTTGCACAGAGTTTTAATTTAATCATTGTTAACACTTGGTTTAAGAATCATGTAAAAACTCCGTATACGTGGAAGACATCGAGAAACATTATATAATGGTAAGACAGAGGTTTTAAAGCCTGATTTTAAACTGGAAGACTTTTTTCCAGAGGCAGATATGGACTCTGACCATAATTTATTGTTCGTGAATTGTAAGCTAAAACTTTAGAAATTAAAAAAAAAGGTAGGAAATTAAGGAGGTGGGACTTGGATAAGTTGAAACAACCAGAGATTATTGAGAATATCGGGGGCATCATTTGGCAAAGTTTGACTTAAACAGGGCTAGGGAATACAGCAGAAGACGAATGGGTAGATTTCAGAGACGAAATAGAGTAGATAGTAGTGGATCAAATACGTAAAAAGACAAGGCCTTGATAATACAGAAGATACTGAATTTAACTGACCAAAGGGGAAAATATAAATATGCAGCAAATGAAGCAGGCAAAAGGGAATGCATACGTCTAAAAAAGAGATTGGCAGAAGATGCAAAATAGCTAAGTAGGAATGGCTACAGGACAAATGCAAGGCTGTAGAACCATGTGTAACTAGGGGAGGAAAATTGGAAAAATTAAAGATATCTTTGGAGAAAAGGGACGTAACTGCACGAATATCAATAGGGGAGGAAAATTGGGAAAATTAAAGAGATCTTTGGAGAAAAGGAAAGTAACTGTACGAATATCAATAACTTGGACGACAAGCCAATACTACGCAAAGAAGGTATGAGTGGAAGACACTGCGAGACGAATTTGACAGAGCAATGAAATCTCTGGCAGGTGTGAATATTACCGAACTGTCAGTTTAATAAGTCATGGTTGCAAACTACTGACACGAATTACTTACAGAAGAATGGAAAACTGGTAGAAACCGACCTTGGGGAAGATCGCTTCGGACTCTGAAGAAATGCAAGAACATTTGAGCAATACTGACCTTACGAATTATCTTAGAATATAGAGTGAAGGAAGCCAACCCTACGTTTATGGCTTTTTCAGATTTAAAGAAAGCTTTTGGCAGTGTTGACTGGAATACGCTATTTGAAACTCTGAAGGTAGCGGAATTAAAATCCAGGGAGCGAAATGTTATATGCAACTTATGCAGAAACCAGACTGCAGTCATAAGGACATGATAGGAGAGCAGTAGTTGAGAAAAGACTGAGACAGGTTTGTAGACTAAGCCCGATGTTATTCAATCTATATACTGAGAAAACAGTAAAGGAAACAAAAGAAAAATTTGAAGGCATGGCATGGAAGTCGAGAAGAAGAAATAAAACCTTTGAAGAATGAGATTTTCACTCTGCAGTGGAGTGTGCGCTGATATGAAACCTCCTGGCACAGTCCAGAGTTCAAGTCTCGGTCCGGCACACAGTCTTAATCTGCCAGGAAGTTTCAAAAACTGTGAAGTTTTCCGACGACATTTTAATTCTGTCAGAGACAGAAAAGGGTTTGGAACAGCAGCTGAACGGAATGGAGAGTGTCTTGAAAAGAGGTTGTAAATAGAGCGTTAACAAAAGCAAAACAAGAGTAATTGAATGTAGTCGAATTAAATCAGGCAGATCTGCGGGAATTAGACTGGAACATGAGGTCTTAAAAGTAGTAGTCGAGTTTTGTTACTTGGGCAGGAAATAACTGATAATTGCCGAAGCAGAGTGGATATGAAATGCAAACTGGCTATAGAAAGGAAAGCATTTCTGAAAAAGAGGAGTTTGTTAACATAGAATATAAATTTAAGTCTCTTCTGAAAGTACTTGTCTGGTCTGTAGCCTTGTATGGAAGTGAACCATGAACGATGAGCAGTTCAGACAAGAAGATAACAGAAACTTTAAAATAATTTTGAAGATTAGATGGGTAACTAATCAGGAGGCACTGAATTGAATTGGGAAGAAAAGAAATTTATGGCATACCTGAACTAAAAGGAGTCGGTTAGTAGAAAATATATTCTGAGGCATCAAGGAACTGCCGGTATGGTATTGGAAGGATGTGAAGGGAATAAAACTGTAGAGGGAGGCCAAGGGATAAATTCAACACGCGGGTTCAAATAGATGTAGATTGCAACAGGTATTCTGAGATGAAGAGGTTGCAGAGATTAGACTAGCGTGAAGAAATGCATCGGACCAGTCTTCGGACTGAAGACTCAACGGCAACATGATTAATTTTAGGAGTTATGTCTCTACATACCCCATCTTGTTTAGATACACGATCCGAACTACTTCCATGTTCGGAAATATAACTGCCCTAGCACGCTACCCATAGATCTCACGGACGCTACAGTAAAATGGCATTGGCATATACGTGCACAGGGAGCTGCTGTTTCAATAAAGTAAATGGTATCCATAAATATTCTTTACAGTTTTAGACTGTAATGACTTTAAAACTACAATCATGCTCCTAAATTAACACAACGTGGCACTACACGAAACTGGCGCTAATAGCATAAGCACACAGACACAGATCTGTAAGTCCACGGTACTGGTGATAAGTTGAGAAAACCGTCCCGAAACACATGTGCTGCACAACGCCACCGTTTCCTGCGCATGTACCCCGACACGATATGGGATATGATCACCATGCACGCGTACACAGGCCGCACAACGGGTTGGCATACTCTGGATCAGGTGGTCGAGCAGCTGCTGGGGTATAGCCTCCCATTCTTGCACCAGTGCCTGGCGGAGCTCCTGAAGTGTCGTAGGGGTTTGAAGACGTGCAGCAATACGTCAACCGAGAGCGTCCCAGACGTGATCGATGGGGTTTAGGTCTAGAGAACAGGCAGGCCACTCCATTCGCCTGATATCTTCTGTTTCAAGGTACTCATCCACGATGGCAGCTCGGTGGGGCCGTGCGTTATCATCCATCAGGAGGAAGTTGGGACCCACTGCACCCCTGAAAAGGCGGACATACTGGTGCAAAATGAAGTCCCGATACACCTGACCTGTTACAGTTCCTCTGTCAAAGACATGCAGGGGTGTACATGCACCCATCATAATGCCACCCCACACCATCAAACCACGACCTCCATACAGGTCTCTTTCAAGGACATTAAGGTGTTTGGTATTGGTTCCTGGTTCATACCAGATGATAACCCGGCGAGAATCACTGTTCAGACTATACCTGGACTCGTCCGTGAACACACCTGGGACCACTGTTCCAATGACCATGTACTGTGTTCTTAACATCAGGCTTTACGGGCTCTCCTGTGCCCAGGGGTCAGTGGAATGCACCTTGCAGGTCTCCGGGCGAATAAACCACGTCTGTTCAGTCGTCTGTAGACTGCGTGTCTGGAGACAGCTGTCCCAGTGGCTGCGGTAAGGTCCCGAGCAAGGCTACCTGCAGTTCTCCGTGGCCGTCTGCGGGCGCTGATGGTGAGATACCTGTCGTCTTGTGGTGTTGTACACTGTGGACGTCCCGTACTGGGCGCCTGGACGCGTTTCCTGTCTGCTGGAATCATTGCCATAATCTTGTGGCACTTGGAGGGCCCGTGCTATGACCTGCTGTGTTTGACCAGCCTCCAGTTGCCCTAGTATTCTACCCCTCACAACGTCATCAATATGTGTTCTTTGAGCCATTTTCAACACATAGTCACCATTAGCACATATAAAAACGTCTGCAAACTTACTCGCTGCACCGTACTCTGACGTGCACCAACACACTTCTGCGTATGTGGACTGCTGCCAGCACCACTGTGCGATGACCGCAGGTCAAATGCATCGCGTGGTCATACCCCGCAAACCGCCCACCAGAGCGTTGTTTCACCAAGTATCACCATTACCCTTAGAGCATGAGTGTATATTAGACAATAACGGTTCGTTTTCAAATTGTATAATTCATAAGGCCTCTTTTTTACTTCACAGATAATGCACACCTGAAGAAAAATCTGGACGGCATAGGAGAAAGCTCAGTGTGCAAACTGTTCATGAAGGCGAAGTCTGATACCAAAGCGGAACGAAACCTCCAGACACAGTATGGAAGGAAACCACCATCCCTAGCAAACTGTTCAGGCTTGGCATACGACATGGCACAGTCAACAGTGCACAGACTCTTGCGTAAGAGGTGCAGATGCTTCAGAGGCTAAAGCCAGCAGATAAACCTCAGCGAGAACACTCTGCAGAGGACATGATAGTCAAGAATTATGTAAACAATGCCTTTTGGAAAAGATCTGTTTCTTCGATGAGACAACATTTCATGTATCCAGCAAAGTGAACCGTCATAACGTTCTTAGATGGGATTAGAGTATTTTCGTACGGCACGTGATGAAAGCCTTAGGGTCAATGTACACTACTGCATCATTGGTCCCTCACATTTCAGCGAATCTGCCGTCAACAGTCATGTTTACTTGGCTATGTTGCAAGAGTTTGCTGAGCCACAAATGGAGCACCTGCAACGTGACGTCATATTGCAGCAGAATGGGGCCTCATCTCACTGGTCCTTAAATGCCCGGCCATTTCTGGATTAAAAGTTTCCGGACAGGAGATGAGCCGTTTCGGTGGCTGCCAAGATCATTTGATCTCACACCACTTAACTTCCTGCTATTGGGTTTTGTAAAGGATAGGGCCTAACGAAACAAGGTTACAGACATGAAAGACATGAAGACACGCATGAGTAATGCATCTGAATACGTCGCGGTCGAGTTCCTGGACCGTAGATGCAGAGAAATTCAGTGTGACTGGATGTGTAATGTCTCCTACACCAAACCCGAGCCGAGATTGATTTCCTATCACTGTAATTTACTATCAAAAACAGTCTTGATCAGAATTATTCATTACGGTGACCAGTTTCTCCAGACCAATGAATAAGGACCTCCTCCTGCTGGAGAATCAGTGATTCTCGAGCAGGAGGTCCTTACTCATTGGTCTGAAGATGACCACAGAAGTGGTCGAAACCGGCCACCATAATAAATAAATTGTGATCAAGACTGTTTTTGATAGTAAATATTTGTAACACTTCGATCACTGTTCACTCCCACAATGTATTCAAAAGTAATTAAGCTATCACTGTAAATTTCAGTACGGAACTTTGACAATCTTTGTGCCACCTTTCGCTATTTTCGACTCGACAACATGGTGCCAATAGCTTTATAAAACTTTTACTTTCCAGTTAATTAAAAACAGAATCAAAAGAATGAAAGAGGTGTATCATTTGGTCCGCATCTGAGGCCGTTGCCTATTTAAGTTACTATACGTTATTGAAATATTCCATTCTACCATCATACAGATAGGATATTTTGCCGTCTCGTTACTATCTTCTACAAATCTTCCTCCACTACACTACGCTCAACTGCTGCAGTATAATGACGCCTGTGCATGACTACCTCCATTTGCTGCTCGCGTCCAGTACCCCTTGACTTTATATGTCCAAATCTCACATTGTTTGTAGTAAAATGACGATCATATACTAAAAGTCCGTCACAATGTGACAAACACACTCAGCAACGTCGATCATGAACTTCAGTACTGTCATATACTGACGCTGTATTGATTTACACTGTTAAGCTAAAGGCTGTTGAAAACCAGCTAGGGCAATCCAAGATAGGAAAGAGACACAATGCAGAGAGCAGGTAAATGTGTTAGCGTTTAGTTTACTGAAGGTAAACAGTAACGCTTGAGACCTGCGAATTGCAGATGCTCCGGGCAGTTGTCCCAGTGGAAAAGTTCACTTCAGTGAACTATGTTGTTGTATGATAACCGGGGACCTAGAAAGGACGGAGAGGCTCCTTCCCCGCCGCAGCCGCAGTGGTCCGCAACCCCACGACGACTACCGCAGTCCACTTCAACCCTCTGCCGCCCCACACCGAACCCAGGGTTATTGTGCGGTTCGGCCCCCGGTGGACCTCCCAGGGAGTTTGCGCCGACATAGTGTAGCTGAGGCGGAATAAGGGGAACCAGCCGGCATTCGCCGAGGCAGGTGGGAAACGACCTAAAAACCACCCACAGGCTGGCCGGCCCACCGGACCTCGACACAAGTCCGCAGGGCGAATTCGTGCCGGGGATCAAACCGGAAAGCCGTACGTTAGACCGCCCGGCTAACCGGGCAGGCTCAGAGAATTAGCTTGCAACTCCATCCACCGCCTAGATGCTGTTGTAAGACATCAGAGTAGAAGATGGCCAAAAAACGTACGTCTTAGCAGGCGCAGAAAGTTTGATACTTGCCCCTGAGAAGCACAACGTCAGTGAGTTTTCAGCGGCCCTCCTCACGAGAGGACTCTACCGGGGCCAAGCAACATAACACACTGTTGTTGCCAGCTTTAACAGGAAGGGCAGTGACGTTTGGCTTTCAGGTGAACGCTGTTGCTTCCAAATTTGGAGTTTGTTAATGTAAAGGCCAGAAGCATCACTACCTACCGAGTAGGAGAAGGGGAGGAATTTGAATGTGGTTTGCCAGATGCGGCCTGGAGGTGCATTCGTCAGAGTGGCCGAAGCCTTTAAAGTGCCGGTGCATTTGTCGGCCGACTACAGGAAGGGAGAAATAGTGCGCCGCCACAGTTCTTTAAAAACCCATGTTTTTGTATTCAGGTAGAGTTCTCAGTCAGATCGTTGGGGCGCCAACTCCGTGTCATTCAGCACCAGCCCCGCGTAAGCTCCGACATGTCTGCTTTCCTCACTTGGAGTGCGCTCTCAAAGTTCATACTTTACATTCCTGCTGCTGATTGCTATTTCTGTTAGCTCTCACCCTACAGACTCAGGCAGTGGCTCTCGTTGTGTAACCAGTTGCAGACTTTGCATTTTCTAATGTTTATAATTAGCCGTCAGTGTAGTAGTTTGTCTGTTTGCAAATAAATACTGTATCCTCGAGTCTCCTGCTGCGAGCATCCTGTCGTGTCTGCTTGGCGTTGCTGCAAGCAATCAACCTGCTATCACTGGAAGCTTGTCATTCTGCAATTACTCCTAACCGGTCGGGAACTGTGGACTGATCTGTAACCCCCTGTCTTCCCTCAGTCCTGTGTTAGAACACGACAGTACTTCAGAAAGTAGCGATTCCATTACAGGTATACGGACAAATACACATAAACACAAATTAAGAAACGCGTTCTAATACGTAAAAGTGTCCCAGTGGTTTCTTTTTAATGAATCTATCATGACAGGGTTATTCCAAAACTATACAGCGACAATTTACTGCAAAAGTTAAGCTGACACAAAATGAATAAAGGAGTTTAACTGATAGTGTCTCATACAGAAGTTTGTAGATAGTCTTTCTTCCCACGCACTATACTCGAACGGAAAGAGAAGGGGGCAAATGATTGGAGTACCAGACATACCCTCCGCCACACGCCTTAAAGTGATTTGCGCAGCAGAGATGTACTATCAGGTGTCTTACTTTCTCTCAGGTCATTGATATTCAGACTGTTATTTGAGAGGAGTAGAAGGTTATGTGAACCAGGCTTCACCTTGCTTCTTCCATCTATCCAGAAAAACTCAACACAAACACAACACTACACTGCACACGCACACGCACTCATCACAGTCAAGTACAAGTAACAGACGCACAGATAGGAGGAAAGCAGATGCCAGTTACTTCAGCCAGGACATTGCCCACACACAACAACGAAATATCAGAAGGCCCATATTGCGACACGGAGACAGAGATCGACAGCAGGGCTCTGAGTGGCCTGGAGGAGAACTTGGAATTCGGAAAAGTATGGCATGATAATCTGTATTCTCGTTTTGTGAAATATGAGCACTAGGTGACAACATTTTCCATTTATACATTATGGGTGGATCTGGTGGTAAAGTGGATTTCTATGTAAAACCCAATATTGCAATTTCGACAGCGTGGTTGTTATCAGGTGGAAATTATGTTCCTAACTACGACCTTCTTGTGTGTATTGCGCTCTTTGAATTTCATTGCAAATATGTTGCTCGTATTCTGCTTAATTTTTCCTGTCGTCCATAATATTGAGTGGGATAAGAGATTCCACATTTGTTTTTGTTTCATATGAAACAGGCACTGTTTTTGTCGCATGGTTTTCTGTGGACTCATATCTATTTGTTACTGCTCATGAATCCATGTGTGACTCGTTCAATCTAAATTCATTGTAAGTATATTGCTCGTACCCTACGTTTATCGTACTCTCGCATTTAATGGAGGCCGCCGAAAATTTCATTGGCTTCTGATAAAATGTACTGTTTGTAGTTCGTGTTACTTGCACGTGCAAACATTTTCATAACTACTGTTGCTTTCTAGCATTTGCAAGAAAGAATGCTGTAATCACCAAGACTCCAAACCATATTCATCTACGTATATATTCATACTTTGCAAACCACTGTGAAATGCATAGCACTCAATGATAAGAACAACTGTAATGTGTCAGGCAAATCCAACACCTTCCATGAAAACCCTGACATGATAAGCAAATCCAGTAGTATGTCACATAGCTCCGAATAAATCGTGACATTAAATTAACCAAAGTAATACGAGTAGCGAGTGAGCAAATGGAATTCCACAGACTAACACAAGAATGCCTAAATGCATGTCATACCTTCCCACCGTGAAACAGACGCAGTTCCGAGGGGAGAAACGAGAACAGAAGCCGAGAGCAGAACCGTGTTAAGCTGGAAGGCCCGACGATAAGGGACGGACACCCACGTCGCCAGCTAACCGTTAGGACCACCCCACAGCCCATTTTAAAAGCTAGAGCCTTAGCGTGAGACTTTTTCGCGTCTCTGTTACGTCAGGACCACCCCCCAGCCCATGTTAAAAGCTAGAGCCCTCCAGAAGAACAATATAGATCTTATGATAACACAAAAAGGGCCACCCCCAGCTGCAGGTTTTAGCGTGAGACTTTTTCGCGTCTCTGTTACGTCAGGACACCCCCCAGCCCATGTTAAAAGATAGAGCCCTCCAGAAGAACAGTAGAAATCTTACGATAACACTAAAAGGGCCACCCCAGCTGCAAGTTTTAGCGTGAGACCTTTTCGCGTCTCTGTTACGTTGCAAACTTTAAAAACATTGCCCCACCACGAAACGTATAACGTTTCTCATTGGATAGACAGAATTTTTGTAGGCGGAGCTTAACGTTAACATTGAGACCCTGATTGGTCAGATGAAAACACAGCCAGATAGTTTTTTTAAACCAACTTCGGTAAATTGTAGTAAGGAGAAGTTAGGGGAGAGTTGCTTCCGAGACGGCGAGGTGAGCGGAGCTGTGCTGCCCGCCACCCCCTGACGAACACCGACAAGGTAATGATCGCACGCGATGCCGCATACGGGCGCATAAAGCTTCACTCAGAACTGCAGAAGTCTCATCTGTTACACTCCCTTTTTGCGTATTACTAGTGTCGATCGTCAATTAAAGCTCATGGTGTTCACATTTGCCACTTGAAGTAAAAATCTGAAACGCAATGATTTTTCTGTTATATAGTTATTGAGAAGCCACATCAGCCACTGTAATTTACGACAAGTTAGATAAGTAATTAAAGATAATTGAGGGTCACTGTAGACCATTTTGATAGTTTTCCCTTTTGTGAAACTTTATTTAAACCTAGATTATAGATGTGATATGACATAGGTCATCCTTCGATCCATTGTAGAACTTGGAAACCCATTCAGGGAATATTCGTTCACATTTTTGTTGAACGCAGTTGGTTTTTACCATCCTGTATTAAAACATTTCCTTTTATCAATAGTGCAATTTATAAACAATGTTTTGTGAGTAGAATAAAATTTCCAATGGTAAACTTAACTGCTTTTTCGACGTTATTTTACCCACTAACTAAAAATAGGAAAGCCTTGAACCCCTTCCACTAAATTTAGTTAGTGTTAAGATTGTTTTACAGGGAGTGCAGTGGAGCTGACGCTGAAATCATTAAGTATTCGGTTATATCATCGCTAGTCTCACTGAACTCTTCTGAATTCTACATGTCATGTGTGGTCTGGCGTCTCCTTACCAGCAACAGGTCCCAGGTTCAAACTAGTTGATTCCCTAAAAACGCGCTCAGAGCGTCGTTGCGCGAAAGTGGTAGGGAGACACGATATAGAACAAACAGACACCACGCAGAATGTTAGAAAATGGCGACCCTGCCAGGATGGTAAAATACCATGATTGAAGGTCGACTACATGCCTAACTAGGCCCGAAAAATATCCTGTTGAAAAATTTTCGTAATAAAAAAAAATTCTTTGAACGTTATAAATAGTCGAAAACAGTAGCTGCAGCGATAGATAGTAAGAAAGTATTCACTAAAAGTGAGACACTCTAGCAGAGACAATAGCATAATTAAGTTATGAATTTTAAAAATTGTTAGAATTAAGTTTTCTCCTCAATGCAAGCGCACAGATGGCGGATACATCGTTGACAAGTTGGTACTGACCCAACAAGTAAGTGAATTGATCGTCAAGTCGTGTGTGCAAAAAGTTTATGAAACGCGTGAGATCGTATGAGCGCATGTTGATTCAAAGTAGGGCGCGTGAATTGCTTTTAAAACAGAAAATAAGGGATTCGGAAATATTATCAATGGCAGATCGAGACCTTGACCGAATTGAGCCAGAGACCCAGCATGAAGGACAGAGAATAGAGGACAGTACAACAGACGATGCAGTATCGCGAGAAATAGGACATATAACGCACCATAACGAGGATAATGTACGCCAAGGCCTAGAAAACGTAAGTCAGCATACAACAGAGGAGCAGGAAAGTAGAGAGACAGTCGATGAGGATTCTAACTTGCGTCTTGAATACGTAGAACCCATAGTACAAGTAATCAGAGCCCCCTCACCACAGAGTACAAGGAATGCGATCAGAAACGTGTCACAGCACAGTTCAATGCAATCGGTTGCGAACCAACACTTTGGTGAAAACAGAGAGCGTAGGACGTCGGAAGAAAACGCAATAGGACCCACCAATCTGGCAGAATTATTACAACAAATTACGGAAACCATGACAAGGCAAAATAAAGACTTAGCGAACCAAATTCAAATTCAGAATGCAGAAACCACGAGACAACTGCGTGAGATTAAAGAACAAAACAAAAAATTCAGTTACACCTACGTCGTATTGAAGACGAGGCAAAAGAATCTCGAGAAGTGATAGGAAACTTAATAACAGGACACAATCAATTGAGAGCAGGCATTGACAAGGTACAAGCGGACGTACAAACATTGCGTAATGACACTCAGGACGAGATCAAAACATTACGTAACAGCACCCAGGGAGAAGTCAAGAAACTAGAGAAACAAATAAACGTAATTACTAGACAAGCAGCAGGTACAGCGCGTGAAATTGTTGAAAACAGTGTGTTACGCAAACGTATCACAAAAGCAGCACTGAAAAGACATGATAACCGCATAGTCAAAATAGAAGCGAAAACGAAGCGACAATTTCGGAAATTGCGAACAGAGTTGTTGCAAACCATTGAAGAGCGTAGTGAACAAGATCGAACAAGCACTGAGTCTGCAACCACATCCGTATCTTGTAATGACACATTCCTATGCAGAGACATACAATATCTTAAAAGCTGCGCCAAAGATAAATTGAGAGGCATGTATATTATAATCTTTGTAAAGTTCAGATTGGATTCTCTTTTGTTTGATACTCCAAGGAGCTAAGGGACACTTTCGATTGTTGCCTTGTGGAGGATGGACGTGATTTTTGGACTGTGCGGAAAGGTAGCCATATAGTTAGTAATTATGGTTTGTGCGACGAGCACAGCAAGTCTTATTGTGTTGTGAATAAAAAATAGTGGAAAGTATCGAAGTGTTACGAAAATTATTTATAGCGACGTAGCATTGTATTCCTTGGTTTCCACCGTCTTCGTGAAGTGAACCGATGCCGACTCATGATGGTACACACGGTCAACAAAGAGAAGAACATCGATGGCGACTAATGAATTAATATTGTGGCAGAAGGACTAATTCTACGTCTAAGGTGAGAACTCTGATTAAATCAACAATGACGTGGAATTTAAAAAGTAAAATGTTTTTTATTTATTTCGCCACACTGGCGACCGTGACAGGACAGTGCTGGTGGAACAAAGAGTAAGTACTTCATTGTTGTAATACAAATGTAGTTGTACTAATTACTGTTTCTCTGTTACATGACGCACATGGAAAATGACGAATAAGGTGAAACAATATTAACTGTATAAACGGATGGCACAATAACCAGAAGGAACAAGGACAAGGATTTACAAACCTAACGTAATCGTGAGTGACGCAGCTCAGCCGTAATTAAGGTAGGACAGCGCAAACGCATGCAGTGGCTGCACCTGGCTTAGCTCCACTTAAAGTAGAACCTTTTCCTTTCCATATTAAAATTCTGGTAGTGTTTGTGGCAACACACAATTACACTTTGATAATTACTTTTTTATGTTCAACAATCGCAGAATTAGAAGACGTAGTGCGCCATCTTGTAAATTTCCGACGCGCTACAGATAACAATCGCGAGATAATTTTATTAATTCAACTGCGAGAGAGTTTAAAGATTTAGATTCAGTAAAGTACAGATAAAAATAATATCTCCACAATGGAATCGGAGAACTTTAATTTGACAAATGTTCATGGACGCGTCACCGATTCCGATAATAGTGACGTAAATGATGACGCAATTAGTTTTTCAGCACAACATAATGTAGAAGTAAATACAGTTCAATTGCACTCGACAGGGATTAACAATAACGAACCACTTGCAAATGAAACCTTGTACACAGTCGATGAAGCATCGATTACCAGATCAGATGAAAATATTTCGCGTGAAATCAGTGAACCTAGCCCGGTTTCGATTCAATCAGATCGTGGTAGAGAAACAATGGCTACAAATAATGGCATAAATACAAACACACAAGCTCTGTCAGTTACGCTCGAGGCATTATATAGTCTGATGTCAAACGTGTGCGAGCAATTATCTGATTTAAAGATCAGTCACAACACAACGAACACAAAACTGGCGAATCTAGAGATCAGTCACAGCACAACAAACACAAACATGGAAATTGGGTTCCAACAGCAGTTTTCAAGTGTAAACACGCAATTTGAAAATATGCACAAACATTTTGATCAACGCTTAAATAAACTCACCAATGAAATCGATCAAAAGATCGAAGACAAAGTCATCAAAACAGTCAATAGTGTATACAATGTATTGGCAAATGATTTAGAAAAGAAATTCTCAGATCTTACAAACAAACAGGAACAGGAACTGTCAGAAATAGTAGAAACACACAATCAAACACAAACCGTACAAAAAGAAATACATGAAAACGTACAGGCTATTCAATTAAATTTAACAAGAGTACAGTCCGCATGTGAAGAAATACCTGACCAGGTTAATAAAGTTAACGAAGAAGTCAGTTTTCTGAAACAGGAGACTCGACGTATCAAGGCGGACATTATCAAAATAAATGAAACTTTAGAAACCGTTAATGTAAATGAATCAATAACTGACCGGGAAACAAAACTTTTTGAAAAATTAGGTAATGAAATCAAAGTAGCCGAGGACAGAATACGCAAGGAAATTACTGGTAGACTGAATGTTTCAAATGACTTGCCTACGTCAAGCAGCAGGCAGCGCGACACTTATTCGCCCGTGCCAGATTACGATGTCAATAACGCAAAACATAACGCGCCCAGTCCGGCGTATGTGCACGCACCGGCAGAGGCAAACAATGGCTATTCGCCAAACGCGGTGCTGCAACAGGCAGTAGGCGTGTCGCCTTGCATCTCGACGATTCTAGTCGATGAGAGCCTGTTGAAACATAGACAGTTTCCAGTTTTCTCCACAGAATCCAGAAAAACTCATCCAGTCGTATTTGTAAGAGCATTTAAAAATGTCTTACCAAGAAACTGGACTGAGGCACAGAAGATTAGATATGTAGTAGGCTTCACACAAGGCGACGCACTTTTGTGGGCCACAGACATGGCTGAACAGTGCGTCACCTACGAACAATTTGAACGAGCTTTCTTGGAGAAATATTGGTCTGCTGGGGTCCAAGAAAGACTGCGACGTGAGGTATTCAACCCACAACCGTTCAACCTCAAAAACGGCGGGTTGAGAAAGTATTTCGAAAAGTACTTGAATAAGACGCGCTATTGGAACAATCCAATACCGCACGTAGATGTTCTCAAAATTCTGAAAAACAGACTACCCGCGAACTTACGCGAAAAATTGGTAACCATACCGGAGAACGACCTTGAATACTTTCTTTCCGTGCTTGACTCAATTGATCTAATATACGAAGAAGAGCCGAGCACAAGTAATCGGAATGAACATTCCGGAACCAATCAAAACAACGGTAACGGATATCATTTTAATGGCAGTGGACAAAACCCACACAGTTGGCATCCGTATGCGACAAGGCCAAATAATGGAACCTGGAATTACGGAAATCGGAGGAATTCGGCGCCACAGAGACGTGAAGACCGAAGATATAGTACAGATTACGGTCCACGCCGGTATGGAAATGGTAGAAATCACGTGAATGATTGGTCAGGCCCGCGTGATGAAAGGCGGCACACAAATGAAAATTACAATAGTTACGGTAATAGAAATGACAGACCAAGGAGGAATAGCGACGACCGGTCGCAAGAAAATGTTGCACGCAGCGGTCCGGAAACTAATTGGCGACAGAATAACCACTAAGTACACTTCGTAGAGGAAACGGACAGTAATGAAGCAACGCCGTTGTCTCCCCCGGTAAACAACAATCGGTCGCAATGAGCCCCCACCGGCCGACCGATTTCACAACAGGGGGCACAAACAAGCACACATTACATCTTGAACAATTATTTTAAGATATGAACAGGATGCTACCGTAGAAGATGATCTATGTGAAGAAGAGATGAAAGCACCGGACAAGGTAAGTGACCTCGTGCAGGCTGTAATAACAACAAAAAGATAGGAAACGTTACAGTATTTAACATTGGACAGGAAGTACTATTACGTACCCACCCAAAATCCTCTAAAATTAAGGCATTAAACAAAAAGTGGCAGTTGTTGTATGATGGCCCTTTCATTATAATAGACAAACCTCACCCAGGATGTTATCTGTTACGTAACACACGAACGGGCAAGGTGAAAGGGTTATACCCACACAAGGACATCAAGGAATTTTTTCATTAAGGGTTATATGTTATTTTAGCAAAATTGAAATTGTACAACCTTGGATCACATAGTAAAATTGCTGTCATTAACCTAAGAAACTTGCGAACAACTGGGGGCATATGCCAGCTTAAAAACGCATATTTAACCAAACCTAATGAAACATGTGTTACTGTGAGTCTTAACACTATAAAATAAACCATACGGTACTTTTGTAGTCTAACTCAGTTATTTAAGAGAGGGGAACAAAGACAAATTAGCGCGAAGGTCAGAGTTTGTTCGCTTGAGACGAGCAACAAACCACACGTCGAAGTTGCAATCCAACGCTCCGCTAATGAGCACGTGATAGCTGCATGTCAAGACGAGGTCATTGGCCGCGCTGTAGGCAGCGAGCCGGGGAGAAATCTTCCCCCCTTCCCTGTCCGATCAGCTGAGCGTATACAAAGCGCGAAGGCGCATGCGCGGTAGAGTCGAGTCCAGGTGTCACGTGACTATTACACGATGGTGGCTATCACGAATAATGTTCACCAACAATGCAGAGTTTTCCCCGCGCCTACAGTCCAGTCGTGGTACGTAAGCGCGCATGCGCGGAACGTTTAAAAGTTTTGAGACCACTCTTACTATGAGACACAGAGACGAAATCCATTCAAAAACAAGAAAGAAAACGGTACACAAGTCTTGTAAATAGTAACTTAGAAAATTTAATTATAAGCTGGTATTACGTAATAAAAGTGAACATACAAGTACATACTGGTCATGGACGGTATTGTAATATTATATTATACTGAGTAAAAATCTTAGCTTGTACGGAAGGAGAAAGAAAATAGAAAAAATAAATAAATAAATAAATAATGCAGATATATAACCGGAAGAAAGGCTATGTACACGAGAACAACACACAATTACATATAAGGAAAAAGCAGCAAAGAGGAAATCAAAGAGATAACGCATACATTTACATTACACAGTAGCTAGCGATTTTCAGAATGAACAACAAGGTAAACGCGGGAATTTTTGTGACTAAGGAAAAGAGTGACACAAGCTTTAAAATAGGATAGTAATAAACAGATCTATGCAGCGTGAGTAATGAACTGAATCGCTCTCAAAACAAATACCTAGGATTTATAGAGAGGGAGAAACACATTAACGTTAGGAAACACCTAAAGCACTCAGCAAACAACTTTGTAGAATATATAAGCTATACACGAGGTTACATGTACGAAAGCTAAAGTGTAAAGGAGGAAAATATGGAATGATTGCGCATTAATGGACCGTAAGGCAGTTATGTATGTAAGAAGAAATATTTAGTTGTAAGTATTATTAGTATGAGGGGACGATGCTCAGCACACCCTGAATTATTTTGGAATATTGAAGGAATGGTGCAGGGTACCGAAAAAGGGCCCCACCAGCAATGTGTATATTATAGTGGTAGATATTTTTTTGTGTGTAAACGTATGTATGAATGTGTGAAAGGCGAAAGAAGCTCTGTACATGTACGGAACTTAAACAACATAGAAGTTTTTAAGGAACATTAAACTCTAAGACAACCTCGTATAAACATGCATACCTAACGTCAAGAAATAACTTAATTAAAACCGTAAGACTCTACGAGTTTACGAGAAAATACGAAAAACCTGATACCCAGTGCAACATTAGCGATTCTTCACTCATATATGCAGAAGGAAGGTATGAATTACTTTACACACTTGAAATATGAAATGATAAATCATGTCAAAATTATATCTTTCATACAAATAACTATTTACAGTCACAAAGAATGAAAATGATATCGCCGCTATACGAGAAACAGGTAAGTAGCGTGATCGACGACCTGTAAGCAAAGGAATCGTCTATAAAATGAATTATGAACAGAAAACGTCATACAGAATATCATGCCGCACTGAAGCTATGGAAGTCTGATTATTCGTGTACATAGATTTTCATGACAACCGATGCATTAAAATGTCTGTATTTTTTCTCCCATGATAACACAAGACGCCTATAAGCGCACTTTAATTGAAGATGATACACGCAAACAAGGGCGTGGCGCTATTATGAAACACTGTACATAGTAATAGTAGTTACACCCTAAACGTCATAATTTTATGTTTATATGTCTATGTTAATGTAGGAAATTTTATTAGAGGTAATGATTTACAAGCACACCAGAACGTGCTTAAGCACAAAACACTGTACATATTAGGTTATGCTGCATATAAATGATTATTTCGTGCATTTTCAGATTTTATAGGTAAAAACCGTAGTATACACGTAGTCGTTGCCATTACCCTAAGTAGAAGGTAGAAAATTCCCTTCCCGAGCTGTAGTGGGGCGGCTACAGGTGTATTCTCTGCATGCTGATGCATGTCGTTGCGTATGAAGAATACGTAACGAAGGTAAACCTTAACATATACTAGAGTTCAAGAAGGAAAACAAAGGACTTGTTCCTTCTAACTGATTAATGGAAAAATGTGTCTGTGTCAGTAAAATCCAAGACGAAGAAGCCACTTCGAGTGGTCAAAAATTTTTTCAATTTTAGTCGATAGTTTTTTCCTGTAGTTAATGTAAACAATGTATTGTATGTGTTATTTGTTATTCAATTGTATGTGATGTATTTTGTATTTCATGCCAAGTCCCGTGACTTACAAATTATGTACATTAACCAGAAGTATTGAGGGGAATGAATCTCAGTACATTAGGTAAAAGGGGTTAATGCGAAGAAAAAAAAGTGTAGTGAAAAGGAAGTTTCGATCGCAATACTCGCGGTTAAAGTGGTGTGTGTAGAAATTAAAATTGTGCAAAGTAGTGCTACATTGCAAGTGTCAGCGAGCCTAAGCAAGTGACATCGAAAATTGAAGTTGGTATCGTCAAACGACCCATGGCGTCACAATAAGAAAAGACAATGCCAAACAAGTTTGACATGGTACGCTTCTTACCAGGAGCTGCATCGACGGGATCGTCCTCCGCCTCGCACATAGTGTGGTGTGTTCTTCGGGGCACATATTCCAATGTACCTCGTCGTATCCAGTCTAAGTACTGGAAGGAACTACAAAAAGCACACGCATACTGGGGTTCGGACGTCTCGACGGTACCCGCACGTCGGTGTATATTCAGTGCACTGGCGCGCGCATTCAACCAACGTCGCCTGCTAACGGACGACCAAACAATCAGGCGCGCGTATCACACGCCCATATTCAACACGGGCTAGCGAACAAAGCTCGTCGCCCCAGAATAAATACAGAAAGCAATACAAGGACTTAATTTTCACCTCTGATGAGGAAGGAAACATTTGTATGTAACGTTGTATTCATTGTATATTTTATTGTACAAACTTTACTATATGATGTCATTTTCTCAGTATTGACCAAAACTTTGTATATTAGGATTAAGGTTTGTAAATATTAGCATAAGTATACCAAAAAACTGACACACACTCAGTAATACCAAAGAATTCAAAGTGCCATGAAAATGAGACAATAAAAATGAAGTTTGTAAATAAAAGACCCCAAACCTATCAATTGCAAGGTCGACTACTGTATCCTGTCAATCAAATAAAATTTTCTAGTGACAGTATACAGTAGGGGGGCAGTTGTAATGACACATTCCTATGCAGAGACATACAATATCTTAAAAGCTGCGCCAAAGATAAATTGAGAGGCATGTATATTATAATCTTTGTAAAGTTCAGATTGGATTCTCTTTTGTTTGATACTCCAAGGAGCTAAGGGACACTTTCGATTGTTGCCTTGTGGAGGATGGACGTGATTTTTGGACTGTGCAGAAAGGTAGCCATATAGTTAGTAATTATGGTTTGTGCGACGAGCACAGCAAGTCTTATTGTGTTGTGAATAAAAAATAGTGGAAAGTATCGAAGTGTTACGAAAATTATTTATAGCGACGTAGCATTGTATTCCTTGGTTTCCACCGTCTTCGTGAAGTGAACCGATGCCGACTCATGATGGTACACACGGTCAACAAAGAGAAGAACATCGATGGCGACTAATGAATTAATATTGTGGCAGAAGGACTAATTCTACGTCTAAGGTGAGAACTCTGATTAAATCAACAATGACGTGGAATTTAAAAAGTAAAATGTTTTTTATTTATTTCGCCACAATCTGTAACAGCACCGGGAAAACAAGCAATTAACGAAGATATCATGCATTTGCGATTCCAATCACAGGCGGAAAGTAACATACGTGACAATGGAAAGCCAGATCGCGAAGAGTACAGTGGAATGCGTTCAGCTACACGTTCACAACCGATGGAAGAAAATTATTGCGTACCACTCCAACGATACTACGCAAGGGTACGCGAAAGTTACAGTGGACAATATCCAATGGATCTATCACAACCAGAAAGAACGACGGGAGAAATGATCAGAAACAAAAGTGGCGAAGAATCGCGAATTTCATACGGAACTATGACGAAGTACGACAACGATCATTTCCTCACAGTCAGAAAATTTCAACACTTTCGAGAAGGAAACTCATTACATCCACGAACTTTTATCGATCAATTTCGAGTAGGATTACCAGAACACTGGACGCTAGCACACAAATTAGGCTTTATATGTGCACACATGTCAGGAACAGTCGCAGAAACCATGCAAAATGTTGCAGCGACATGCCGATCGTACGAAGATTCCAGAGAGAAGTTTCTCTCACGATATTGGTCCAGCGAAGCACAGACCAGAGTGAAGTACGAATTATTACAGAACCCATATTTTGAAAATTCAGGAGAGAAGAGTCCCGTGAAATTTTTCGAATTAATGGCAAAGAAAAATCAATGCCTAGATGTACCATACAGTGACGGAGAGTTGATTAAATTATGCGCGATGAAGCTACCATTGAAATACCAGCAATCATTAGTAGGTCGCGGAGGCAATGACGTCGAAGCATTTAAAGGTATTCTAAGGGAACTAGAGTTCATATTTTCGGAAGATGACGCAAGAAAAAGACGAAGCGCACGTGAAAACGAAAGCAAAAAGCAGTGGAATCCACAAGACACAGTACGAAGAAACAATAATTACGAACCATGTGATAACTTCGCACCAAGAAACGACAATAGATTTCAACAAAGAACCGGTTATGGATTTAGAAGAGAATATGGGAATAACTATAATTCACCCAGGAACGGCAACAACTATTACAGAGGGAATAACGACAACCGGAACGGGTACTGGAGAACCAATAGACCGACATATTATCAACAAAGAAACCACTATCAACAAGCTGAACAAGAAAAGAGAATACAGATAGAAGAGGTGGAGGTAAGACCCCAAACCCCGATAAACGTTCGAATTGACAGCTAAGCGCCCATGCCAAAGAGAATGACGCACCGACCCAGGACAATTGCAGCACCTTGAACAGAGAAGTAAATATCTTATCACGAGAAGAGAAGAAGGAAGAAACAAATCCGCAGGGACCAGATGAAAACGAAGACAGGAAAATAACAATATCGTGTTGGGACGAAATTAATTGGGAGAATACTGACGAGGAAGATGAATTACCAGAGGCATGCACAACGAATGTAGGAGGAAAGGACGAAGTAATGAGTATTGCAGAGCTATTTGAGATGGAAACCAGGGAAAGCGAATTCAATGAGGATAATTAATGCACACTCAACAGAAGTGTAAATAAGTTACGAGTGAACACACAACCCAAAGTATATAATGAAGGAAGTTATGAAGCGATAATTAGAGCATTTAGATGCGATTATGTGGAAGTAGCGACGAAGAAGAAGAAGATAGACGAGGATGAGGAAAAAGTAGAGGATGTTGAAGAAAGCGTAAATGAAGGAATAAATAGAGAAGAGGAAATAAAAGAGAGAGAAGTAGCAGTCGAAGCTTATCCTACAGAAAGTTCGAATTCACAAGGGAAATTCCTAAAAAGACTCATGTATGATTCTGTGGAGGATTCGTTGATGCAAGAAGAAGAAGAACAGAACCAACCCTTTCAAATTCAACCAATTGTGAAGGCCATGGTAAAGCATATCCCAGTCAATATTGTAATTGATAGCGGAAATGAACTGACTGCGATCTCAGAAAATTTATTTATGCAGTGTAATGCCAATGAGGAATTGCCAGTTCTGAAAACACGTAAGATTAAAGTAAGAGGTCCTATTAGAAAAAATGCTGCGGAAGTTACGAAACAAACAAGGTTAACTCTATCGTGTCAAGGTCAAAAGATCGAAGCCAACTTCGTGATTATACCTAAACTAACTGTAGATTTGATTATAGGTGCAGATTTTTTAAATGAGAGACGAGCGATAATAGATATGGGGAAAGGTAGCGTAACATTCGGGAATGTCACACTTCTCTTTGAGCAAAAGCTAAAATTAGAAGAAATACCAGTTATAAACAAACAATTAAGAATGATGCGAGATAAAGAGGATGAAGAATTAGAATGGTATGCACAAAAGGGGGAATCGCCTCAACTCTTGTTAGAAGTCCATAAAGAAATCGACGAAAAATTGCAAGAAGTTCAAGGTATTTCGGAACACAGTAAAAGGGAATTAGAGGGTCTTTTATGAGATAAAGCAGAGGTATTTTTACCTAAGACTGGCAGTAGTAAACAGTTTCAGTACAAGTTTTAAGATTAATTTTATTACTGGTAAATAATCAGCACAATATTTCAAGATTATGTTGCAGATAAGATCGTCAGGAGAAAGAAGAATGAAGAGAGAGGAAGGTGGGAAAAAGAAAGTAGTTTCAATAAAAACAAAAACAAAAATAACACCAATAGTACCATAGATTAAGGTGAAGGGATAAAGCGTAGATAGTCTAACAGCATGAAATACTTAAATGCTATACACCACAACATTACACAAAAATAAAACACGAATTTGAGGATTCTTGAAGTTAAGACTCAAAATATCTTAGAAGTTTAACATGGAAAGGACGCTGAAATTTGTAAAGCTTTTTAAAAAGGCATAAAACAATGTGGGTACTAGACATATGTTAGATGATTATAAGTAAAACTTTTTGTAAGAACCATTGTAAAAACTCCAGCAAGGACAAGATGCAATGAGAGATGTATCAAGAAAGAAAATGACATAATTAGCAAGACACGATTCCTACAAGGCAGAAGCATCGAGAGAAGGGAAAGGACAGCGAGACCAACAGAAGGCCCTTGTAACTGACGTGGGCAGTAAATAAATCTGCTGCCAAGCTGAACCACAGGGTGGCAGAACCCTGCTGGGACAGAACACGGAACCACCCCCGACTTAGCGGAGCGAGCAAAAAACGGCCCAACGAGAAGATGGCTTGGGCAAGCTACCACTGGCAAAAAAATATGTGTAAAAGTCACACTACTGCTATTAAACAGCACACTGATGCACGAAACTGAAGAAAACTTCCACAAAGTAAAAATTACATGCCCAAACAATTTATCAAACTGTTACTAAGAGGAGAACTTCAAAGCGACTAGTTATCAATAAATATTTCCATATCCTGCCCAGAGAAGAACCAAGAAGCAAGTAAGAAGCAGGGAAAAAGCAGGAAGAACAGAAGTTGAAGATTCGCAAGATAGAGACCAAGAAAGAAGATGGGTGAAGAATAGACGACATACCTTCACAAATCCCTATCCTATTGTAAACTAGTCGTCTGCGAAGTATTACAACGAAAAACGACCGCTTTCAGCGACAAATAACGGTGACTCTCACGCATACAAAGCCAGTAAACCACGAGATTCTGCACTCACAGCTCCATTCAATGATGGGACCTCCACAACAGCAACACACACTTGCAAAGCAAACAAGGAACGACGAACGAAGCTGTACATCAAATACTTGCCCACATCCATCTCGCTCAAGTCCATCACCTTCATGCAAAAAACATTCGCCAACCTCATGCTTAAACATTCATAGGATTGTGTGAAATCAAATTATGTGGTGTAGGAATTGTGCAAAAGAAACGTGTGAAAAACTAAATAAGTTAAGCACACCAGACAATACAGCAGTCATTGACTATGGACTTAAGTAAAAAATAGACTATCGATAAAAATAAGTCATTAGTTCTGAAATGGACAGTATATAAAGAACAAAAGTAAGGCATAATAAACACTAAATCTATATGCCACTTACTTTCTCCTCATAAAAATAAAAGAATAACTGTATTTTACTTATTTTCTCCTTATAAAAACAAAGAATAAAAATTATCTTATTGGATGTTTTCCCTTTTTTTAACATTTGTACCATTTCTTAGGATAATATCTCAATACTTGTGTATGTATATTTCTTTGTCAAAGCAATTCTTGGAAATAATTCTTATTTGTTAGTGTAACAATGTTGAAATGGGTGTCTAGAAACAAAAACATTTTACTTGTACATGATATTTAGAAAATGTGTTAGGAATAGATTTTACTTAATTACTACATTTATAAAAAAATATATATATTTGTAAGAAAATCGATGTGAAAGACTCCTCACTTTCGATAACAAACTTCTTAAAAAACAAAAGAAAATAATTAAAAATTAATAATAGCATAAAAATATTCTTCTCTTGTCATTTTTGAGAATAATATGGAAGAATATAAAAATATAAATTAGTAATACAAACTAGCATAGAACCAGAATAACGTGGCTGAACAGTAGGTAACAAAATTTAGATAAAGGAATAATTTTTGACTGACTTAGACAACGATTCAATCATTGCCTAAATTCAGTGCAAAAATTAAGTTCGAAGGGCGGTGATATGTAAGGTGTCAGGCAAATCCAACACCTTCCATGAAAACCCTGACATGATAAGCAAATCCAGTAGTATGTCACATAGCTCCGAATGAATCGTGACATCAAATTAACCAAAGTAATACGAGTAACGAGTGAGCAAATGGAATACCACAGACAAACACAAGAATGCCTAAATGCATGTCATACCTTCCCACCGTGAAACAGACGCAGTTCCGAGGGGAGAAACGAGGACAGAAGCCAAGAGCAGAACCGTGTTAAGTTAGAAGGCCCTACGATAAAGGACGGACACCCACGTCGCCAGCTAACCGTTAGGACCACCCCCGAGCCCATGTTAAAAGCTAGAGCCTTAGCGTGAGACTTTTTCGCGCCTCTGTTACGTCAGGACCACCCCCCAGCCCATGTTAAAAGATAGAGCCCTCCAGAAGAACAATATAGATCTTACAATAACACAAAAAGGGCCACCCCAGCTGCATGTTTTAGCGTGAGACCTTTTCGCGTCTCTGTTACATTGCAAACTTTAAAAACATTGCCCCACCACGAAAACTATAACGTTTCTCATTGGATTGACAGAATTTTTGTAGGCGGAGCTTAACGTTAACATTGAGACCCTGATTGGTCAGATGAAAACACAGCCAGATAGTTTTTTTAAACCAACTTCGATAAATTGTAGTAAGGAGAAGTTAGGGGGGAGTTGCTTCCGAGACGGCGAGGTGAGCGGAGCTGTGCTGCCCGCCACCCCCTGACGAACACCGACAAGGTAACGAACGCACGCGATGCCACATAACAGCGCATAAAGCTTCACTCAGAACTGCAGAAGTCTCATCTGTTACACTCCCTTTTTGCGTAATAATAGTGTCGATCGTCAATTAAAGCTCATGGTGTTCACATTTGCCACTTGAAGTAAAAATCTGAAACGCAATGATTTTTCTGTTATATAGTTATTGAGAAGCCACATCAGCCACTGTAATTTACGACAAGTTAGATAAGTAATTAAAGACAATTGAGGGTCACTGTAGACCATTTTGATAGTTTTCCCTTTTGTGAAACTTTATTTAAACCTAGATTATAGATGTGATATGGCATAGGTCATCCTTCGATCCATTGTAGAACTTGGAAACCCATTCTGGGAATATTCGTTCACATTTTTGTTGAACGCAGTTGGTTTTTACCATCCTGTATTAAAACATTTCCTTTTATCAATAGTGCAATTTATAAACAATGTTTTGTGAGTAGAATAAAATTTCCAATGGTAAACTTAACTGCTTTTTCGACGTTACTTTACCCACTAATTAAAAATTGGAAAGCCTTGATCCCCTTCCACTAAATTTAGTTAGTATTAAGATTCTTTTACAGGGAGTGCAGTGGAGCTGACGCTGAAATCATTATTTGGTTATATCATCGCTAGTCTCGCTGAACTCTTCTGAATTCTACATGTCATGTGTGGTCTGGCGTCTCCTTACCAGCAACAGGTCCCAGGTTCAAACTAGTCGATTCCCTAAAAAACGCGCTCAGAGCGTCGTTGCACGAAAGTGGTAGGGAGACACGATATAGAACAAACAGACACCACGCAGAATGTTAGACAACACTATTAAAAAACAGAATTACATATTCGTGCCGTGACAAAATGTTATACAGATCAATACCAACAGTTTCAAAACCTGCTAAACAGTAGGTCTCCATTAAATGATAAGAAGTAAGGAAAAGGGATGCAAACAAAATAAAGCAGAAACAAAGCAATAAACATACAACGTATTATCGAGCAGTTCGCAGATTGATAAGCAATCACAAATACATGTGAGTCCCCAGAACACTGTGCAACGAAATCGCTTTTGTTTTATATGAAACAAAAACAAATATGAAATCATTAATCCTACCCAATATTACGGATGCGAACAGAACGCAGTCAGAATACGAGCAACATGTTTACAATGCTGTTCAAAGAGTGCGGTGCACAGCAGAAGCCGCAGTTATAAGCGCAATGTGGTGAAACCAACGTCGGTTAACTATGAAACGAAACCAAACATGGAACACTGAAAATCAGCCAGTAAGAAAGTGAGACGATGGACTGACAAATTTGCAGCGCTTCGAGGGGCCTGGGAGCAAACCAGTCATGTTACCAGAAGTCCATGTATGAGTTTCACCCAAGGGATAGCCCACGACGGAAATGTGAGATTTTCGCGTCTGCCCCAAACGCTAATTTCCTGTTATTTGACCGCCTTATTTGATGTCCCTAATCTCTGGTGTAAAATCGATACCAATCACACCGAGCGAGGTGGCGCAGTGGCTAGCACACTGGACTCGCATTCGGGAGGACGACGGTTCAGTCCCGTCTCCGGCCATCCTGATTTAGGTTTTCCGTGATTTCCCTAAATCGTTTCAGGCAAATGCCGGGATGGTTCCTTTGCAAGGGCACGGCCGATTTCCTTCCCAATCCTTTCCTAACCCGAGCTTGCGCTCCGTCTCTAATGACCTCGTTGTCGACGGGACGTTAAACACTAACCACCACCACCACCACCACGATACCAATCACGTCTATCCTTCTTGGCGCTTCTATTTTCAGCTTCATGCTTTTGTTGTCTGCGACGAGTGCAACGTTGGGTGTTCCCCTGCGGGGCGTCGGTCTGGGACAGCAGCACCTACTGCTACGCCGGAGTCTGTGTAACGACCGCGAGCGAGTAATTGGGTTCGTCAGCGACCTGGCGTGGCGTGGCGTGGCGCCATTATACTGAGCAGCGGCGGCGGCTCAAAAGGCCGTCGCGCTACGCCGCACTTGTTATACTGGCGCCAGCGGCAGCGGCAGTGGCAGATGCCACATGCATATGCAGCGGCCAGCCGTGGAGTGCCTCCCGATGCTCAAGGCCTCGTCGCCTGACACCACAACATACGCACACAGACACCTCCACTGTCGCAGAGAGTTCGTGCTTCTGGTGCACTCTCTTGACAGGGATAGGGGTCTGAGCGGATAAGAGAAATGCTATCCGTGTCCGCATCTCATCCACCAGTCCCTTGTCAGTCATCTTTTACAGTCAGGTATTAAAATTTTGCAAACAACTTTAACCCGTTTGTTACGCTAGAGCTCTGACCCTTGCTCCCGGGTTAACCTTAAATTTGTAATAACAAATGGAAATTTCGCGCCGTTATCCTGTAAGTTGGTAAGCGTGCTACAAACAGCGTGCAGAATTACCTGTAGGTGGCAGCATAGTGCAGATGCACACGTACCGTCGCAGTATCAGTATAAATCTGGCCGCCCCACTTGCGACTTGCAGCAGGGAGAAACAGCATTTTGTTATTCGGTTTTTGCGTAATGAAGGTGTGAAACCTACTGAAATTCATCGACGAATGGAGTTTCAGTACGGTGATGCATGATTGTCAGAGCAGCAAGTCTACGAATGGAGTAAGAAGTTCGCAAATGGTGTGACTTCAGTGGAAGATGCTCCTCGTCCAGGTCAGGCACAACGAGTTGTGACTGCACAAAACACTGCAACAGTTGAAGCCATAGTGAAGGAAAACCGCCGACTGACACTGAATGTCGTTGAAGCATGTTTACAGATTAGTCATTGGTCAGCACACCACATTGTGCTTGATGTGCTCCAATTTCACAAAGTGTCTTCAAGATGGGTGACACGGCAGCTGACTCCTGAAATGAGAGAACGACGTGTTGATGCTTGTGAAGAACTTCTTCGGCGCTTTGAACGAGAAGGTGATGGTTTCCTTGCCAGAATAGTTACTGGGGACGAAACCCGGGTTCACTTCCACCAACCGGAAACGAAGAGAGCGAGCAAGGAATGGCGTCATTCCTCATCACCAAAACCAAAGAAGTTTCGAACAGAACCATCATCACGAAAGGTTATGCTGACTCTCTTTTGGGACGAAAAAGGCGACATTTTGGAGCATTACATGCCTAGAGGGACCACTGTCACCAATGCATCATACACAGATTTCCTAAAAATCATCTGCGGCCTGTAATCAAATCAAAGCGACGTGGAATGCTGTCAGCAGGTGTCGTTTTGCAACATGACAATGCAAGGCACCACACTGCCCGTACAATAGTTGCAACAATCACACACCTGCATTTTGAGTGTCTTCCTCATCCACCATACTCACCAGACCTTGCCCCAAGTGATTTCCATGTTTGGACCACTCAAAGACGCAATGGGAGGTAAGAAGTTCTGTTATGATGACGAGATACACCACGCAGTGCATGAGTGATAGCGCGGACTACCAAAAGAATTTTTTTCTAAAGGAATTTATGCACTTTGTAAGCGCTTGCATTGAGCATGAGGGAGATTATGGTGAAAAGTGATACAGCTTTGTACCACTTCTGCACAATAAATAATATTTTAAAAAATATTTAAGGTATTCATTTGACTGACCCTCGTACTATTAATGGAGAGAATATTCATAACAATATGTTAATACAACACAGTAAGTCATATTCATAAAAATGGTTCAAATGGCTCTGAGCACTATGGGACTCAACTGCTGAGGTCATAAGTCCCCTAGAACTTAGAACTACTTAAACCTAACTAACCTAAGGACAACACACACATCCATGCCCGAGGCAGGATTCGAACCTGCGACCGTAGCGGTCGCGCGGTTCCAAACTGTAGCGCCAGAACCGCTCGGCCACCAGCGGCCGGCAAGTCATATTCATATTGCGTTCTTAAACTTAACAGTGTTCTGTTGCAGTTGTTGAAACATATTTTGTGCAGTTTTCTGTAGAATACTTCCTCAGCATTGTGAAGTCCAAACAGGTCGTATTAAACGCTGTTGTAACTGTTAACTATGGGTCACACAGCTCGTTTACCAAATGTACGTTAATTCATTGTAACGTTAAGTTGTGTCAATGTGCTGCACTTCTCAATGTAACAAGTGATGCCTTGGGAACTTCTATATATACCCCTACACACACTCTCTGATCGAAAGTATCCGGACACCTCTATGTACTGCGGAACTGGCGACTAAGTGTCACGAGAGGCCTAGCCCGCCAGTATAAATGGAAGCGGAGAGTGTTGTGTCGTCTGTAGGGAAGCTGGAACAGGAGAATGGGTCGGTCAGGAGGGCTCAGCGACTTGGAACGTGTACTTCTCATTGGATGTCACTCGAGTAGCAAATCCATCAGCGACGTTTCATCCTTTCTAAGCTGCCCAACACCAGGCATACAGGCCGGCCGGTGTGGCTGAGCAGTCCTAGGCGCTTCAGTCTGGATACCGCGCGACTGCTACGGTCGCAGGTTCGAATCCTGCCTCAGGCATGGATGTGTGTGTGATGTTCTTAGGTTAGTTTAGTTTAAGTAGTTCTAAGTTCTAGGGGACTGATGACATCAGATGTTAAGTCCCATAGTGCTCAGAGCCATTTGAACCAGGCATACCTTACGTACTGACGGACAGTGATCGTCGAGCACCGCAGAGTGTGTTTGTAAACATCACATTGTGAGGTAACGGGCGAGTTGTGGCGCCCCGAAAATATTCTGAGTTGGCGTGGCCGATTTTGGGGCCTCTCGGCGGGTCACGTCACAGCAGCCACCAAAGTGGCGCCGAACGTTAGCTTAGCATCCGCGTGATGCCGCACAACGGCCGGTCCAGCCGCGTGGCTGGGAATTCAACGGTGACGCTGTGTTGATGGAGACACGCCGGGAGTGCCAAAGATGGCGGACTTTGTGAAACCTTAATGGCAGACATTTCACAGTTCGTATAGGAACTAATAGTAGCCAGATGAATTATGATACCTCAAAAAGGAACATGTACATTACTATTATTTGCACGATGATTCTGATGGTGTGATCACATTTTAAATATCTTTATTAGTTTAAAGTTTAGTGTGTGACTGTAAATTATACAAGTAACACCCAGCAACGAATTTCCAAAATCTAAACGGTTCATCCGATTTCGTCGATCTACATGTCTTTAGACAGCTAGTAGTGTAAACCTAAATTGGTATAAATTACAGGCATGTAGCTTGAATAGTACATGAGTTATTGGAGGTCAAAGTGGCCAATTGCTATCGATCGCGTCAGGCCATAAGTACTCCACAGTTACACGAAAAAACGGTAGCAGCATGCTTATAAATATATTTATTCAGCTGTGTCTTTGTTTATATCCGATATATACTATTCGTGAAGAAATTGGTTAAATACTGTGTTTTAGAAAGCACAAGATATTAGGCTACTGGCCGACATTTTGTTCTATTTCTTTGATATATGTTCACTTAATTTTTTTATGTATCTAACAATGTATGTTAGAGGGTGTTTATGGTCCAGCCGTAGGAATATTTATTTAATTTCAAGTTATTTAAATGTAACACCAGTATTTCGTATGTGTTTAAATATGTTTGTGAGTGTACGTTGGACTGAAGACATGGCGCGAACGCTCTAGCCAATCACAGCGCTCGTGAATGGGGAGACTGTATGGAAGGAGTTCGGGAGAGAAGGACTCGCGTAGTTTTGGGAGTGCGGTAGTTCTGGACAGGGGAGTGATTGCTGGATGCGGAGAAGCGATGGGGACGCACAGTCTGCGGAAAGACTTGGAGTGGAGCAGTTAGCGCGTGGTCGCGGAGGATAGAAATATTTCGGAGTGCCGACCTGTGCTCTTGTGTGATTTCCATGGCTTCTGCAGTGAAGACGTAGTGCGCGTTTAGAAGTGAATACCTCACGAGCTGTGGTGTTGTTCATAACTAATTACGTTCTGTAGGAATCGTGCGTTTAGAAGTGAATACCTCACGAGCTGTGGTGTTGTTCATAACTAATTACGTTCTGTAGGAATCTATTGTTTCCCTGTTATTCAACTTATATTTTAATTAACTGCTGGACCATCGACACAAATAAGTGTTTTGCAGAAATATACCGCATTCTCAAAAGTACTTCTACTATCGTACTCATCATTTAAAGTCGTTAAGATAGTACCCCTACACCCATGAACCATGGACCTTGCCGTTGGTGGGGAGGCTTGTGTGCCTCAGCGATACAGATGGCCGTACCGTAGGTGCAACCACAACGGAGGGATATCTGTTGAGAGGCCAGACAAATGTGTGGTTCCTGAAGAGGGGCAGCAGCCTTTTCAGTAGTTGCAGGGGCAACAGTCTGAATGATTTACTGATCTGGCCTTGTAACACTAAGCAAAACGGCCTTGCTGTGCTGGTACTGCGAACGGCTGAAAGTAAGGGCAAGTTACGCCCGTAATTTTTCCCGAGGGCATGCAGCTTTACTGTATGGTTAAATGATAATGGCGTCCTCTTGGGTAAAATATTCCGCAGGTAAAATAGTCCCCCATTCGGATCTCCGGGCGGGGACTACTCAAGAGGATGTCGTTACCAGGAGAAAGAAAACTGGCGTTCTACGGATCGGAGCGTGGAATGTCAGATCCCTCAATCGGGCAGGTAGGTTAGAAAATTTAAAAAGGGAAATGGATAGGTTAAAGTTAGATATAGTGGGAATTAGTGAAGTTCGGTGGCAGGAGGAAAAAGACTTTTGGTCAGGTGATTACAGGGTTATAAATACAAAATCAAATAGGGGTAATGCAGGAGTAGGTTTAATAATGAACAAAAAAATAGGAGTGCCGGTAAACTACTACCAACAGTATAGTGAACGCATTATTGTGGCCAAGATAGACACGAAGCCCATGCCTACTACAGTAGTACAAGTTTATATGCCAACTATCTCTGCAGATGATGAAGAAATTAATGAAATGTATGATGAGATAAAAGAAATTATTGAGGTAGTGAAGGGAGACGAAAATTTAATAGTCAAGGGTGACTGGAATTCGAGAGTAGGAAAAGGGAGAGAAGGAAACATAGTGGGTGAATATCGATTGGGTGAGAGAAATGAAAGAGGAAGCTGTCTGGTAGAATTTTACACAGAGCATAACTTAATCAAAGCTAACACTTGGTTCAAGAATCATGAAAGAAGGTTGTATACATGGAAAAATCCTGGAGATACTAGAAGGTATCAGATAGATTATATAATGGTAAGACAGAGATTTAGGAACCAGGTTTAAAATTGTTAGACATTTCCAGGGGCAGATGTGGACTCTGACCACAATCTATTGGTTATGACCTGTAGATTAAAACTGAAGAAACTGAAAAAAAGGTGCGAATTTGAGGAGATGCGACCTGGATAAAATGAAAGAACCAGAGGTTGTAGAGAGCTTCAAAGAGAGCATTAGGGAACGATTGACAAGAATGAGGGAAAGAAAAACAGTAGAAGAAGAATGGGTAGCTTTGAGAGATGAAATAGTGAAGGTAGCAGAGGATCAAGTAGGTAAAAAGACGAGGTCTAGTAGAAATCCTTGGGCAACAGAAGAGATAAGGAATTTAACTGATGAAAGGAGATAATACAAAAATGCAGTAAATGAAGCAGGCAAAAAGGAATACAAACGTCTCAAAAATGAGATCGACAGGAAGTGCAAAATGGCTAAGCAGTGATGGCTAGAGGACAAATGTAAGGATGTAGAGGCTTATCTCACTCGGGGTAAGATAGATACTGCCTACAGGAAAATTAAAGAGACCTTTGGAGAAAAGAGAACCACTTGTATGAATATTAAGAGCTCAGATGGAAACCCAGTTATAAGCAAAGAAGGGAAAGCAGAAAGGTGGAAAAAGTATATAGAGGGTCTATACAAGGGCGATGTACTTGAGGACAATATTATGGAAATGGAAGAGGATGTAGATGAAGATGAAATGGGAGATACGATACTGCGTGAAGAGTTTGACAGAGCACTGAAAGACCTGAGTCGAAACAAGGCTCCGGGAGTAGACAACATTCCATTAGAACTACTGACGGCCTTGGGAGAGCCAGTCCTGACAAAACTCTACTATCTGGTGAGCAAGATGTTGAGACAGTCGAAATTCCCTCAGACTTCAAGAAGAATATAATAATTCCAATCCCAAAGAAAGCAGGTGTTTACAGATGTGAAAATTACCGAACTATCAGTTTAATAAGTCACAGCTGCAAAAACTAACGCGAATTCTTTACAGACGAATGGAAAAACTGGTGGAAGCCGACCTCGGCGAAGATCAGTTTGGATTCCGCAGAAATGTCGGAACAAATGAGGCAATACTGACCCTACGACTTATCTTAGAAAATAGATTAAGGAAAGGCAAACCTACATTTCTATCATTTGTAGACTTAGAGAAAGCTTTTCACAATGTTGACTGGAATACTCTCTTTCAAATTCTAAAGGTGGCAGGGGTAAAATGCAGGGAGCGAAAGGCTATTTACAATTTGCACATAAACCAGATGGCAGTTATAAGAGTCGAAGGACATGAAAGGGAAGCATTGGTTGGGAAGGGAGTGAGACAGGGTTGTAGCCTGTCCCCGATGTTATTCAATCTGTATATTGAGGAAGCAGTGAAGGAAACAAATGAAAAATTCGGAGTAGGTATTAAAGTCCATGGAGAAGAAATAAAAACTTTGAGGTTCGCCGATGACATTGTAATTCTGTCAGAGACTGCAAAGGACTTGGAAGAGCAGTTGAACGGATTGGACAGTGCCTTGAAAGGAGGATATAAGATGAACATCAACAAAAGCAAAAGTCGGGTGATGCTGCGGGAATTAGATTAGGAAATGAGACACTTAAAGGAGTTTTGCTATTTGGGGAGCAAAATAACTGATGATTGTCGAAGAAGAGAGGATATAAAATGTAGACTAGAAATGGCAAGGAAAGCGTTTCTGAAGAAGAGAAATTTGTTAACAGCGAGTATAGATTTAAGTGTCAGGAAGTCGTTTCTGAAAGTATTTGTATGGAGTGTAGCCATGTATGGAAGTGAAACATGGACGATAAATAGTTTGGACAAGAAGAGAATAGAAGCTTTCGAAATGTGGTGCTACAGAAGAATGCTGAAGATTAGATGGGTAGATCACATAACTAATGAGGAGGTATTGAACAGAATTGGGGAGAAGAGGAGTTTGTGGCACAACTTGACAAGAAGAAGGGTCCGGTTGGTAGGACATGTTCTGAGACATCGAGGGATCACAAATTTAGCATTGGAGGGCAGCGTGGAGGGTGAAAATCGTAGATGGGGACCAAGAGATGGATACACTAAGCAGATTCAGAAGGATGTAGGCTGCAGTAAGTACTGGGAGATGAAGAAGCTTGCACAGGATAGAGTAGCATGGAGAGCTGCATCAAACCAGTCTCAGGACTGAAGACAACAACAAGATAGTACCTGCAGATTTTATTTTATTGCAACCTTTCATTTATAAATTTATATGATACTTTCATAATTCGCAATTGCCGAGTGATGGAAACCTTCGACCATTCCATTCATGTGTGTATTCTTATCGTATACTGTAGACTCAGCATTATTTGGTCTCTAATGCGGCAATTACGTATCCAAGCCCCTAGACAATGAAACCAGCCAAACCTTTTAATATTGCAACTCTGAGTTGGAGGGTACGTAGTTGAGGGCTACCTCATTTCACACCGTCACATCTTTCATTTTTATTGTTTGAAAGCCTGCAGCATGAAATCAGAGGAAGTAATCTCTAGCGAGCAGGTAGCACAACGATTGTGCGTGGGGAGCAAAAAGAATGTGGCACTATGTTCGAACAGCTCCTCATAACCCAGACATTTTTGTAGTCAGTGCTAAGTAAAACTTGTGAAGTGTAAAGAGTGGCGGGGCCACTGGACACTGGATGAACAGAAGTGAGTGATTAGGAGTGACGAATCAACCTATACTCTGTGGCAGTCCTATGGGAGGGTTTGAGTTTGGCGAATATATGGAGAACGTTACCTGCGATCGTAAATGGTGTCAACGATGACCTACAAGGGAGATGGTGTTACGGTATGTGGTATTTTTCGTTATTAGGGTCAGTCCCCCCACGGCGCTTAAGAAAACGCCAGATGTGGAAGGATATGAACACATTAAACAGCACTGTGTACTGTGAACAGGAGAGGCTCAGTTCTGAGACGGTTGTATCAGCAAAACAATGTACTCTACCACAAGGCAGCATTTGTGATGCAATGGTTTGTGGACAATAAAATTCGTGAAATGAATTGGCCTGCCCAGTGGAGCACCTTCGGGACACGTTAGAATGCCGACATCGCTCCAGATCCTAGTGTCCATCAGTACTTCTCTGGTTTCAGCTCTTGACGAAGAATGGGCTGTCATTCCTCGACAGACATTCAGACACGTCACTGGCAGTGCCACAGCAGAGTTCAAACCGTCACAAATGCCAACGGTATTTTCGGATACTTGTGATCAGATGTATACTTAAGAGAAAAGTTGATAGCTTCACCATTTTTTTTCCAAGCACTCGTCGTATACGCCTCGCAAACAAGAGTCAGACCTTGAAGCGAGTATTCGAATGGATGAAGTGAACCGCCGGAGGCAGGCTATAAGTGCAATTTGTAAGGGGTCTGTAGGCCCTTACTATAAATTTGCACTCGGCACAGGTCGATAGGGCGAACAATCGATTGTGTCGTGTTGCGAGAGCGAGTGTGGAGTAGAGCGAGTGTGGAGTTGAGCGAGTGCCATGTTGCAGGTAGAGGTGTGTGGAGGTCAGTTGTTGTAATGCAAGGCTTTAACGGAGAAGAGAGTCGCCATCGCCGTGGTTAGACCCCTTGGTACTAGAAATAATACCGGAAAAGTGAAGAAGTATAATTACGGAAGTGGTCAGTGACATTTTCAGTGCCAATATTTTGGTTTCGCGTCTACCGTGCCGGCATCACCTTGGATTGCAGTGTTGGATTGCAGTGTTGGATGCAGTGATGGATTAGCGTGTGATGATAATGTAAAATGAAGAAGCCTGTGCTGAAATTAGCCGTAATTAGATATGTATGACGAAGGCAGTGGCTGTCTCCTCCTTTTTGTGTTTTTTTTAGACGAATATAGGTTCGTAATTAGTGAAACTGTGTTGGTGTTTTTCTTGTTACCAGACATTTCATTATTACAGTATTGAGAAGGACGAACTGGAAAGTAACAACTTCCGTATCAGTCAATTCCGATTGCCAGCCCCGTTAGGTTCAAGGTCACATTAATAATAATTATTGGGCTGCTATTTGATCAGATCAGGTCGGGGTAAATAAACGGAGGTGTTACACCTTGGCTTACCGTGAAAGGACAAGTGCAATATTCGGACGAATAGTAAGAACAATAGGTAATTTTATCTTGCTTAACGCGAGAAAATATTTTCCAATTTCGGATGAAGACAGAGTATAAACTCTGAAATCGTGGCAAGAAACAGTGCATTTTGAACAATACGAAGTAATAGCATCTTATGATTGTGAATAAACTGTTTTTTCGCCATATTAGATGAGAGTAGTAGTGTCGATAAACTGTGTTATAATGTGCAAACGCGTAAATCCGCGCGAAAAACTGTGAAAAGTGAACACTAAAGAAAGACACGTGTGAACATTGCCACAACAAAACGAGCTAAGAATTCGTCACGGAAGCTATTAAAGAAGTGTTTAGTAGTAATGTTATGACTGAAATTGCTTTTTGAATAATGAAAATCGAGCAACTTCATGCGGACCCATAAACTGTTATGCAGGCGACAATTTATGTGGCGACGCAATTGTTGAATGACGTCACGCAGACCCGTGCAGCAGCTGCGCCAAAGAGCTTCAATCCGCGAGATGATTTCACACGTCATCCCAACTACCTGTGCAAGGAGTAGGTCAGGTGCAGACGCACTACACTGACAGCGATCAGCGCGACTTTGAGACACCGAGCGCCAACCCGGCATCTAGCGGCCGAATTACAAACTACGCCCGCCTGCAGCGCCACGGAGCGGCCGACTGAGAACTACGACGACTCGCCACAGATCTTCAGCGCGACTTCACGTGGCTCTGGCGGCAGTACAGCGCCACGCCCACTTCAAACGTCAAAACATCGCGACTCGTGGTGACGTCAGTTGGTGAGTGAAGACGACTGGTTAGCATAACATTAAATTGCAGTATACTGTCTTCACGATAAATAAACAGTTTTAAACTGTGTTTCACCTTAGGAGAAGTGCCCAATTACAGTAATTTCCGAAAAGTTTGTGAAACATACTCTGAAATATAGCATACTTATTTATGCATACTGCGCTGTCTAAATGGTGATTATACAGATATGCTCATTGTTTTTGGGGATTTTACATTTATAGATTTAATGAATGGTGTGATTTGTCTTATTTAAAACATTTTACATAAGCTGTGTATGTGAAAATTGATATTTGAATTTATTAGGGTTTGAGAGTCGTTGTGTTCAGTACTCATACGTATTGTATCAATTTTGGGATTAACTGAATATACTGCAGTTTGATTAGTTTAGCGGTAATTAGGAGTGTTTTGGGTTACAAGAGGTTATTTTATATTACTTGCCTGTGCATTAAAAATAAACCAAACATGTCTACCAAAGATAAGCAGGTTTGTGAGGCAGTAGTTGAAAGGAAAGAGATAGGACAGGAAGACAGAGATGATTCAGGAATCAGTGATTATGGATTGTCATTAGAAAGCCCATTAGCACATTCAACTAGTTACCCCGAGACACCGGGACAAACGACGAGAGATAAGCCAGTTTCAGAGGGTGCAGATATACGGTCGATGTTAGCAGACTTGCTAAAGGAAACCAAGGCAACAAAAGAGAAATTAGAAGAAACCAAAGAAAGCTTAGAAAAATCATTTAAGGAAACTCTAGCACAAGAGATCAAAACATCGCAAATGAAGATAGAATATAATCTGAAGAAGGAAATACAGGACTTACAAGAACGACTGAAGATGGACATCAACAAGAGAGAGAGTAAGCTACAGAAGAGCATAGACCAAGTCCAGGGAGACGTGGAGAAGATGGAAGGAAAGCTGACAAAAAAGATAGAAGACGATATTGAAGAAACTAAAGCCGAATTGGGAGAAAGGATCACCGAAGTGGAAACAAATTGCAATCATTGAATCGCCGAGGTGACGCAGATGCAGAAACAATGCAATGATGCGGTTAAGGGGATAGGAGATAGGCAAAACCAACTGGCTGTCAATCTGAGAAAGGCTATAGCCATGCAACGAGAAGAGGATAAAAAGAGGGTTACAATGGAGGTCAGGCAATTACAACAGGGAGTGCAACAATTGGAGAGCAAGACAGAAGAAATTGATAAACGAATTAGTAATGCCACTTTAACCGTTGGGGAAGGTAGAGTCGTTACCTTGATGAGCAGTGATAATCGGTACGTCCAAAATAATACAGGGCAGAAATTTAAACCGAAAGGAGGGTTGCACCCAATGATATTTATGAAATGGTTAAAAGGAGTTTTCCCAGCACATTTTAAAGACGCAGACAACATTCAATTTGCAATAGATAGGATGGAAGGTGAGGCCTTCACTTGGGGAGTCAGGAAGAAGGAAGGGACTACTAGTTATGATCAGTTTGAAGGGGAATTCTTGAAGAAATACTGGTCCAAAAGTCATCAGTGTGCAGCACTTGAGGACCTACTACACCGCAAGTCACTTAATACATGGAGAGGAACGTTGAGAGAGTTTGCCGAACAGTTGTGGGAATTGAACGAGACCTTGGAACAACCCCTGAGTGATGACATAATGATATCAGCGATAAAAAGAAGATTGAGCCGGAGAATGCAAGAAACTGTATCCGGAAGCCTAATTAAAGATAGGGAGGCCTTGATGGAGATACTGGAACAGTTGGAATCTGTTCGATCACAGGAACACAATCAAGCTAATGATCAAAACCGAGAGGGAAGTAGTGACCAAAGGAATGATTTTAATAATTCGTCTGATTATAGAGGAAGAGGTGGTGGCCATAGGTATAGGAACCATGGTGGTGAACGGCAATGGAGAAATGATTGGAGAAGGAATGAAGGACCAAGAGATCATGAGAGAGGAAGGGATAGGCGAATGAATGACACAGTACATATAGAAGAGGCGGAGAGACCGGAAAACTGAATGACACTCCAGATGAGGTCCGGTCAGGAGTGAGAGCGACAAGGACCAGAATAAACCTACTAAGACATGTTTAGAACATTTAGTTGTTAAACGGACATTTGAAAAAGGGGAATGTTTATTTGCATTGTATTTTCTGATGTATTATAACTAGAACTTCATATTTCATATCGACGATTACCTGAGAATGGGTGTAAAACCTGTAACAACTAATTTGTAATATAATAACTCATATGTCATGTGTTGAAGTAATAATTTTTGATTGTATGTTGTGTGTGACATTCAATATGGACTATAGAGGATTATTGCTGCTTGATAAAAAATTGTGATTTGGGCAATGCCATGTTTGTGAGATGTAATAACCTTTTGTAGAAAATTATAGTGGAGGCAGCCCACTACCGGAGTCGAGGGATTATTTGGTGAATTGTAATTTCATTAATTATTTACACTGTGTGTTTTGTTCAGATGTAATGATATCTAATTTCTTTGCCGATTCTTTTACGCCAGAGACTCCAAAGAAGTTTTCGAGGGCGGGGATGTAAGGGGTTTGTAGGCCCTTACTATAAATTTGCACTCGGCACAGGTCGATAGGGCGAACAATCGATTGTGTCGTGTTGCGAGAGCGAGTGTGGAGTTGAGCGAGTGCCATGTTGCGGGTAGAGGTGTGTGGAGGTCAGTTGTTGTAATGCAAGGCTTTAACGGAGAAGGGAGTCGCCATCGCCGTGGTTAGACCCCTTGGTACTAGAAATAATACCGGGAAAGTGAAGAAGTATAATTACGGATGTGGTCAGTGACATTTTTAGTGCCTATATTTTGGTTTCGCGTCTACCGCGCCGGCATCACCTTGGATTGCAGTGTTGGATTGCAGTGTTGGATGCAGTGATGGATTAGCGTGTGATGATAATGTAAAATGAAGAAGCCTGTGCTGAAATTAGCCATAATTAGATATGTATGACGAAGGCAGTGGCTGTCTCCTCCTTTTTGTGTTTTTTTTGAGACGAATATAGGTTTGTAATTAGTGAAACTGTGTTGATGTTTTTCTTGTTACCAGACATTTCATTATTACAGTATTGAGAAGGACGAACTGGAAAGTAACAACTTCCGTAGCAGTCAATTCCGATTGCCAGCCCCATTAGGTACACGGTCACATTAATAATAATTATTGGGCTGCTATTTGATCAGATCAGGTCGGGATAAATAAACGGAGGTGTTACAAATTCTGCGGAAAACAAGGAAAATGGACATATCAACGTGTAACCTCCCAACAGAAAAAGTATTTATAACATTCACATTCAGTGTAACCTCCCAACAGAAAAAATAATTATAACATTCATATACAGTGTTACCTCACAACAATTTACTTCCTTAACCTCGGAATAATAAAATGTGACTAACCTTTCAATAAAATTGTGGCTCACATGTAACCTTTCAATAATTAACTGACTGTGAACCTAAACTCGTAAATCTGGACATCAGCAATGCTGCGTCATGACCCTGAAAAGTCATTCTGAATAAACTGAAAAATCTTACCTCAATGAAGTCGCCGGATAACGCGTATATATGTGCTCCTATAAGAATTTTTTTCTGGCACAGACCAGTGCAATGCTGGCCACTAGATTTGTTATGTATAAAAAGAAACAACTGATTCTTTCTTTACGATAACAGGGATGACCATGGATAGGAGAAATTAGTAAAATCTTTAAATTCAGATGCATAATTGTCAAAAGTTATCTTTATAAGAAAGATTATTATTAAAAGATTTTTAAAAACATTTACATGGGACTTGATATAACAATAGTACAAAATCAGTCGTTACAAATTACATATGTGCGCGGCTGCTTTTACCTTTTACCACTGCTGCTGCCGCCACAGCTCTCTGGTTTGCGATTCTTTTATAGCTTACATATCGCAGGCAGCGCGTGAGCAATCCATCGAAATTACATCTGCTCGAGTGCGCTAGCTTAGTCATGGACATCTTATAACCGTCTTTACCCTGCCGTCTTCAGTACAGCGCACATTGAAACTAAAATAATTCCACTCCGTCCAGAATGGGTAATAATAATGACTTAATAATAATAATAATTATTATTATTATTATTGATCATTTGTAATTGAAATAGACAAAAATCTGAATGTTGACGATGTCCCTAATCTTTTAAATAGAAAATAATTTTTATTGGAAATATCCACAGATATCCGCATCGACGCAGGCTTTTATTCGGAAAGTAATTATTACTGCTGGCATCCACATTCGAGCAGACCTCTAGCAATGACATAATTTGCGCAGTCTGAATATTGTGGGAACTGTGTAAGACACAAAATTATTCTACAGAAATTACAGCATGCTGGTGTCAGAAGCTATGCTGCGAAACGGTTCGAGTCACACCTCAAGCAAACAAAGGATGTCAATATGACTGAGAAGTTATTGCATGTGATCGCCTTCTAGACTTCGTTGCCTTTTTTGAGTACGTTAATGACATTTCATCAGTTACACTACCAGAGGTTAATTTTTTTTGTTATTAATGTTACACATATAGTGATAAATACTAAGTCAAGTCTAATGTTAGAAATGGCTGCTAATGAAATTATCATGGACATTACTAAATCGTTTGTTGACAATTAGATCTCAATAAAAATTTTAAAAGACTCCCTATATTCAGTTCAGAACTAACTAGAGGTATCCACCTAACATTTGTATAAAATATAAGAACAGATTGAAAGTACTGGAGTCATGGGAGCTTCTCCCAGTTCCTTGTTAAGTATACTTTACTAACTGTAAGTTATTGAAAATGCAGTATTCCTGGACAACGGATACCATTACGGCAAAAAGTGTTTTCAATTATTTTTGTACAGTGTTCTCATTCTCAGTACTGGTTTTGTGAACTGATTACGTGAAACGAATATTTACACTCTGTGACAAAAAAGAAAGGAATAGATGCACCGCGAAGGAATTATCCAAATGGAACGGAAGTCGGTAGATGTTATAATACCACAACCCTATGGGTTCCTATGTCCTTTTTGCAGTCTCATCCCCACTCCCCCAAAGAGGACATATGTGTAATATCAGTATGCTACTTTGATTTTGTCTTTTCTGGTTATCTGGGTTCGAATACACTGAAGATTTTCTTTCGCAGCAAATTAATAATTTGCATTAATTTAAGCTATTATTTTGACATTGTTTACGTCGAGCCTCACCAATGTGCAGAATGAAGGAAACATGTTGGATTAAAAATTGATGTACCATCACAATTTGTTCATTATACAAACTTCAGGCACATGGTAGGAATAAAATCGCTATTGTAATCATGGAGTAATTAACGATTAAGGTTCCGTATTTCTAATCTTCGAAAGGCAGCTATTTTTATTTTTTCAGACTCTATAACAGAAATATGACAAAATAATTTTTCAGTCATAATTTAGCATAGTCACGTTTTAATTGGTGCTAGTTAATGGAATTGTAATTACGACTATATAGAAATGTAAAGTTTTACTCGTACAAAATTTAATTAATTGAATCTAGGCATTGCATTCAATGTAACTAATCCCTCTGACCATCTGAAAATGATAGGATGATTATCCTTTAAGTAAGTAAAATAATATAGCAAATTAATGGAATATATTGTTGTAATGATAAAACATGTAACACATAGCCTTAATAGAAACAGATTCTTTCCTGTCTTTGTATGAAATTATTCACTTTTATATCGTGTAAATTTGGGAGGTTGTATGTAAAAGTTTTTATTGTTAAACGTAAATTTTTAATATGTGACAATTGTGTTGTAATAATAAAAAATAATTATATATATAGGATGAAAAAATTTAAGAAGGATAATACAATTGCATTATTAGAAATGTTCTGTGCTTGTACGAATTTTTAGGCTATCGGACTTCTTCTCTTACATTTCAATTGTAGATGCAGGCAGCAGACTCCAAGTTTCCTCGGTGCGTGTCATAATTAAGAAAAATAAAAAATAAAAAATACTATTGGTATCAAATTTTTTCTTATTTCGAAATATGTGTGATACAAAACGCTCATAGCCCGTCAACCTCCGAACGGCACTTCTTAACAGAACTTCTACAAACGAGAGAGTGAGAAAAAAAATCATGTACAAAAAAAATAAATGAATGTTTGTCCATTTGTCTGCGCCTTACCGCACATTTATAATTAACGTCTTTGCCAACGCTTATGGTCGATCGATGTTTCATTTTTTTTAATAAATTTTAACTTTACGATATTCTGGGGGTCTTTCATCATGTACCTACACACAATGTCAATAAATGTTTAAAATCAGATAGATAGAGCCCATTTGTACGCGACTATATCTCAGATGGAGTTCAGTTTGACGTCAGTCATGAGACAGTGTTAAGTCAATTTTAAGCATGTAGTTCGCCGCCGAACATTTAGCGTGCGAAGTAAAACTATTTGTGAACACGAATTCCTGGAGCTTAATTTTTTAAACCATTGAGTGATTCCCGAGTGGCGATGCAGTACCATCAGGATGAACCTACGGCAGCACTAAGAAGCAGCACCCCGGATTACACAAGGTACGTATTATTTATTTGGTGGAGAATGTCCGTAATATGACGTCGTATTCTGTTTTCTTCTGTTAAGCAACGATACACATCCCAGACTTCACCACATAAAAGCATTTTTCGCCATGTTATATTACAATGTGATGTACTTGTACAGACAACAAATGATAACAATTTCAGGAGAATGGTATGATTTATTCTAGAAAAAAAGGCTTCATAAATTGAGCAAGTGAATTACTCGTTGGTCCACCTCTGGCCCTCGTGCAAACAGTTATTCGGCTAAGCGTTGATTGACAGAGTTGTTGGATGCCCACCGTGAAGGATATCGTTCCAAGTTCTGTCCTACTAGCGCCTTAGATTTTCAAAGTCCCGAGATGGTTGGAAAGCCCCGCCCACAATACTCCAAACGTCTTCAGTTAGGGAGAGATCACGCGACCTTGCTGGCCAAAGTAGGGTTTGGCAAGTATGAAGACAAGAGCAGTAGAAATTTTCTCCGAGTGCGGACGGGCTGAAATGTATTCCCAGGATCGCTAGCTATGAAGAACAACAAAATGTGGCGTAAAATATTTTCGACGCTGATGACAACCAGAGGGGTCGTACTATGAAAAGAAATGGCACCCAGACCATAACTTCTGGTTGTCGGCGGACGATTGACAGGTTGGTATCCCATCGCTCTCAAGGGCGTCTCCAGACACTTCTCCGTCATGAAATTTCATTCACTGGAGTAAAATTGTCTTCAGTGATGAGTTCCGCTTCGAACTGAGCCCTGATGATCGGCGAAGACGCATCTGGAGAAACCCCAGACAGTAATGGGATACCAACCAGATTGTCGCCGCCATACGGCCAGACATCCACGATTGACGGTATGGGGCGCCACTTCATTCCATAGCAGGACCCCTTTGGTTGTCATTCGCGGCACCCTTGCAGCAGAACCGTACGTCGACGATATTCTACGCCCCGTTTTGATGCTCTTCAAGTCAAGCCATCCTGGGCTTGCATTTCAGGAAGATAATGCCTGCCGACACACAGTGACGGTTTCTACTGCTTCCTTTGCCAGTTAGGTGGCCGTATCTCTCCCCAGTTGAGAAGGTCCGGATCATTATGGCTGGTCCCTCCGACCATTTCGGGATTTTGACACATAATGCACCAACTGGAGAGAATTTGGCACGATATCACTCGGGAGGACATGCGACAACGCAATCCATGTCAAGCCGAATAAGCTTTCATAAGCGCCAGAGATGGACCAACACTTTATTGACTAGTTATACTGTGAAGCTCTTTCTCTTGAATAAGTCATCCAGTTTTTCATAAATAGTAATCACTTTTTTGTCGGTGCGTGTACATCATATCTAATGATTTCCGTCTAATTCGGATAATTCCATCATGATGCATAGTGTTTTTTGTCTTGGAATGTATTATTTATGTAAAGATTCCTTAAGGAATAAATGCTTTTTGAAAGATTATGCTAAAGAACTACTCAGACGTGGAAACAAATCTTTGTTTGCTTTGCTAACGTTGTCAGATACAAGCTATGTAAAAAGAAAAAGCTGGCATTGTTAACTTACTTTCATACAGTAATAACATACTTTATCACATTTTGGGTAACTTCTCAAGTGGAACTAAGGTTTTCCAAGTTCTATCCTGAATTATTTGAGGTGTAAGTTCAAAAGAGTCATGTAGAAGCCTGTTCATAGCACTGACTACATTAACTAATGATTGCTCTTGTATTTAATCCTTACTGAAATTTGTTACAATTAATGGGCCGTATGAATAAAACTGAAGCACAAGCTTCGAATGCAAAGATATAAGTTAGAGCATTTGCTTGCAAGCGAAAGGAAGAAGCGAACTTTTGTTTGGGATTGTACGAACAACCCTTACCTTTTCCTCCGACCTTTTACTTGTAACACAAAATCAGAGGCTTCTATCGATCTGCTTCATCCTCATTTTCAGCAACCTTTGTCGGGTAAGCGCGGGCATCTGAATTCGCTGTTTTGTTGGGCTGAGACTTCCTTTCGCGGTATTTCTTCTAAGTGAGCGAATGTGACTTTTGAATTAAAGGTCTTCTCGTCCGATCCGTATGAAAGCTCGATATGTGCAGAAAGTACATTAGTGCTCTTAAGCACGGCTTTAGAGATCTATTCTGAATTATTAGAGAAATCAAAATTTCCGGAATCAAAAGAAAGACACAAGAAGCAACTCCTCTGCATGGAGTTCATGTGACAGGACACTGTCCTTGAAGGAAGCAAAATGTTTGCCAAAAACAGGTGAACGAAGATGGTCAATACCACGGAATTACACAGGCTGGTACTACTGGAGCAATTGAAATTGACGAGGATGCAAATGGAAAAAGAAGTTATGGTAATGAACATCCATAGTGCAAAAATGAACTATGAAAACTATGCTCAAGAGGAGGAAAGTGAAAGTAGTTGTAATATATGTACTGTTCATCAGACGACATACGTTACAAATGGCTTATTATAGACGATAAGCAGTTTCGTCTGTTTTCAGAAATAAATAAAATAATTCAAAATCCTGTATTTTGTATTAGAGCTGCAATTTGCTACCTTTCTTCGTATCCTTTTCTAAGTGTTTCCTCTCAGTTACAGGCTCCACTTCATTATCGCCATCGTCATGGAAATCCTGTGCAGTATCTTCAAAATCTTAATCCCATGGATGCTTCGTAACACTATGCAGTACAAAGCAGCAAGATATAATTATTGAAACATTTGATAAGGAAACTTCACATAAAAAGTGCAAAATAGGAAACCGCCTCGGTAGATTACCAAAACTATGCTGTATCACAATCCTCTTTTTTTGTAAAAGCCTGTTGAATGATTTGTACTCTCCTCTCTTGGATTGTGATAGGAGGGTCATCAACCAGGGCACTAGCCCATAGTCTTCATCACCCAAAAGAATAGTGTTGTTCAATTCAATTAACTCTTCCTCGACACTTGAATTTATCCATATTCGATTGTCGTGCATTGACCCAGGTTAACTAGCCGCAACGTTAGTGAGCTGTTCCTTTCCATTACACGTAGCCTGCACGTTTGTACTAACGTAACTCTTTCCATTCATATATTCGTTTCCATACTGCACAGGTTTCGGCATTCGCACGTACGTACGGTCAGTTACACCTATAGCACTAGGAAATTTTTATTTCTAACCACTCTCTTTTGCCATGGTCATATCATATGGAGGCGACGGAAATTAGATCCGGACAACAGATTTTTCCATTATTTAGTGTTTTCCATTATTTAGTGTTTTATTCACTGCATTTCATGAATACCTTTTTTCTCTGCTATGCCGGACTGGAATCCCATATCAGCTGCATACTGAAGGAAAATCTTCATCCTCTGTTCTAACGAAAGCAGCCCATCTCTTCTTCCCCCTCCTCCCCCCCCCCCCCCCCCCGTCTGGCAGAAAATGATTCGTAATCAGTTTAACATTTTCTTCGTTGAAACGATAGAGAGTTTCATAATGCTCTCCATGTCGACATCGACGTGGTCTGTAAAATTTTTCACTGTGTACACATGCTGCTGGTTGAGTCGTATCTGTACTCTGAAAACGTGAGTCTACTGCTGACCAGCCTTCACATTTTTGGAGCTATTGCTTCCAGAATGAAATAAGAGCTTCTCTCTGTTCGCACATTTTACCTAATGCAAAAGCCAGATCACAAGGAGAAGGAAAAGCTTTTCCTCGCCATTCTGTCCCTATAAGCTACAGCTCTTGCTTCACATTTTACCCATAAATTCGGAAGCCTGAGCTTCAAAATTCGAAGAAAAAGCGTTCACTTCACGTCACTCATAAGGAGCAATATAATAGTTTCTCGAGCCATTACTCAGGAACACGTACAGCCAATAACTTGACAGCATCCTTATACAGCTTAGCCAGGCACCGATACTAATAGAGTGAAGTTCAAGAGGACCCTGAAGGACCTATAAATGGCTAACTCCTCCCACTCCATCGATGAATTTCTTAGAATGACCAGTTGTTGGAATATTATTAAAAAAAAAGCTCTATATGAATATTACGTAATATTTCCATGTTAAGAGCAGCAGTGTGAGTAGTGAATGTGAACATTGTAAAATATTTTCATTTGACAGTGATTGTCTGCAATATTTTAGGTATTATTTTGTTGACTGAAATGTTTGTATGCGTCAATGAAATTACTATATTACTCTGTAAACGAAAATGAATTGCAGTGTTTAACTTCTTGCACATCTTTCAGGACCAACTTCACTAAAGTTCTGTGAAACGGACAGTAAATTTAAGCACATTAACTTTATCGTAAAAAAGGTATTGTATATTTTGAGTCTCTGATTGTTTACACATTCTCAAGGTCCCCGTCACTTTGGGTCTAAGGAACGATCAAGTCTCTAATGCAGGAAGGGCTCGCAGATAAATGCTCTCATCGGAAGCCAACGTGAATGACATATTAAAATATATTTCCTACAGAATTTAAGTTATCGGGAAGGATTTCGAATATTCCCCACACAGATTTAAAAAATGACTGTCAACTTTTTTAGAGATTTTGATGTCGAATGCTGCTTTTCAAACAGGTAGTAACTAGTCTTAAGGCTGCACGTTGAAATTCGACGCAACTCCATATAACAGAAGTGTGGGGACGTGGCTTCATCGGAATACAGTCCTTATGGGCTTCTAGAAGGCTAAATGAGCTGAACCTAAGGGAGTCATGGCAACGTCCACGCGATTTTCACATTGCGAAACTGACAACGAAGGAGAAATACAAATAGCTGAACCTTAACTCTCGAATCATAGTCTCTATCTCTCTCTACTATGCTTTAATGCGTCATTGATCCACATGTAATATTAATGTTCTGACAGTTGGTAAAGATACTTTCTTATTTCTGGCACTGTAAATTATATTCACTGTAGCAATGGAATACTGAGTTTTTAAATGTGTCGTTAGAGTGCACGAGAATATGGTAACGTAAGTGTCAATATATAGCAGGAGTTCCACGAACTATTAGACGTAATAAGGGCGCGAAACATATGACGTTGCATTCAGTTTCGGGCAAGTTCCTTGCTCACCAACAAGTTACTATTACTTCATGTGCATTTTGATAACTGTCAAAAACCGATAAACTGAGACACAACGAAGGATCAAGAAATCGACAGGACTCCCTGGCACTCAAGAATTTGACCTCGTTGGTAACAGGTTTGTAGCCTTCCCAATTATTGAAACCACGAGCTACCTCCACTCTAATCTAAGCGCGGCTACGTTAGGTAGAGGTTACGTGATGCGGTACGAAAACGCCAGAACATCCGATGTTGTTTTAACTGCACCATCGCCGTTCAGTCACTGGAATTAGTTACAGCTGCCGATCTTCTGGTAGTGTGAAGCTGTGAGCATACTGTAGTGTTTTATTGCAGACGTCCCGACCTACAGGTTGCTTTGATAGAGTCTTAAAAAAAATGGTATACGTACGGAAATCTACTGGTCGGTCTCACGGAGCTGATTGTGGTGTCATTCTGTGCCAAACACGTGTTTGGTAAATCCTCACAAATACATACCGAGGTGTTTCAGGTCAGGTGAACGAGTCAGCCAGCTAGAGGTCCGCTTTAAAATTACCCTGGTCTAGAAATCAGTCACTGAAGAAACACTGCTTTCTTAAGGGAATGTAGCGGTGAACTATAATGTTGGAAGTTGTAACACGCCCGGAAGTACAAATGAGTGGGGTACCTTAAACTGACTTCTCGTTTCGTGACCGTTGCTTTTCTTGACCGTGCGCCCTGTCCACACCACGTACCTGATAATCCCGCGGCTGTCGTGCTGTTCTGCTCCATACTGCTGCTGGCTTGCCTGAAATTATCTATCGAAATATGCAAGCGGGTTTCGGGTAAAGTGACCAAACGTCCCGGAAAACCGGGATTGTCCCGATTTTCATCCCTGTGTTCCGGTGTCCCGAAAATTTGTTTCGGGACGCTCAAAAGTCCCGGAATTCAGTTTTTAAATACACTCCTGGAAATTGAAATAAGAACACCGTGAATTCATTGTCCCAGGAAGGGGAAACTTTATTGACACATTCCTGGGGTCAGATACATCACATGATCACACTGACAGAACCACAGGCACATAGACACAGGCAACAGAGCATGCACAATGTCGGCACTAGTACAGTGTATATCCACCTTTCGCAGCAATGCAGGCTGCTATTCTCCCATGGAGACGATCGTAGAGATGCTGGATGTAGTCCTGTGGAACGGCTTGCCATGCCATTTCCACCTGGCGCCTCAGTTGGACCAGCGTTCGTGCTGGACGTGCAGACCGCGTGAGACGACGCTTCATCCAGTCCCAAACATGCTCAATGGGGGACAGATCCGGAGATCTTGCTGGCCAGGGTAGTTGACTTACACCTTCTAGAGCACGTTGGGTGGCACGGGATACATGCGGACGTGCATTGTCCTGTTGGAACAGCAAGTTCCCTTGCCGGTCTAGGAATGGTAGAACGATGGGTTCGATGACGGTTTGGATGTACCGTGCACTATTCAGTGTCCCCTCGACGATCACCAGTGGTGTACGGCCAGTGTAGGAGATCGCTCCCCACACCATGATGCCGGGTGTTGACCCTGTGTGCCTCGGTCGTATGCAGTCCTGATTGTGGCGCTCACCTGCACGGCGCCAAACACGCATACGACCATCATTGGCACCAAGGCAGAAGCGACTCTCATCGCTGAAGACGACACGTCTCCATTCGTCCCTCCATTCACGCCTGTCGCGACACCACTGGAGGCGGGCTGCACGATGTTGGGGCGTGAGCGGAAGACGGCCTAACGGTGTGCGGGACCGTAGCCCAGCTTCATGGAGACGGTTGCGAATGGTCCTCGCCGATACCCCAGGAGCAACAGTGTCCCTAATTTGCTGGGAAGTGGCGGTGCGGTCCCCTACGGCACTGCGTAGGATCCTACGGTCTTGGCGTGCATCCGAGCGTCGCTGCGGTCCGGTCCCAGGTCGACGGGCACGTGCACCTTCCGCCGACCACTGGCGACAACATCGATGTACTGTGGAGACCTCACGCCCCACGTGTTGAGCAATTCGGCGGTACGTCCACCCGGCCTCCCGCATGCCCACTATACGCCCTCGCTCAAAGTCCGTCAACTGCACATACGGTTCACGTCCACGCTGTCGCGGCATGCTACCAGTGTTAAAGACTGCGATGGAGCTCCGTATGCCACGGCAAACTGGCTGACACTGACGGCGGCGGTGCACAAATGCTGCGCAGCTAGCGCCATTCGACGGCCAACACCGCGGTTCCTGGTGTGTCCGCTGTGCCGTGCGTGTGATCATTGCTTGTACAGCCCTCTCGCAGTGTCCGGAGCAAGTATGGTGGGTCTGACACACCGGTGTCAATGTGTTCTTTTTTCCATTTCCAGGAGTGTACATTTCGTGGAACTTTCTCAAATTTTTGGGATTTCGCCATATTAAAGGAAATATAACACAAGAAATTAATATATTTTAACTTATTTTGTGAAACATCAGTCACGTGAAGAGACGAAAGTTCGAGCAGCCGAGCTTACACTAGCCTACCACACGGTAAAACATCACCAAACTTATAGATCTAGTGATTGTACTAATAAGCTTAACAACATTATGTTTGATGATTCTTCCGTTGTAAAAAAGTTTAGTTCGGCAAGAACTAAAGTGTCAGCCTTAGTGAAAGGAGTTATTGCCCCCCAGAGTGTAAAGGAAAACCTTGAATACATCAAAAAGTCTTCTTTCTACGGGATATCCACTGATGCCAGCAGTCATAAGGCCACTAAAATATTTCCGTTTCTTGTTCAGTTTTTCGAAATTAATCAGGGAATTCAGACCAAACTTTAGAAGGTGAGTTCCCTACCTAATGAAACATCTGACGAAATTTCAAGATTTTGTATGAATACTATCGAAATGTTTGATCTTGAGGAAAATAAATGTGTGGCATTTTGTGGAGACAACACCAACACAAACTTTGGTGGTTTAAAAAGACAAGGCAAATGCAACGTATTTACCAAATTAAAGGCAACATTGCATGAAAACATTGAAGGCATAGGGTGCCCTGCACATGTTTTACACAATAGCGTGCAGACATCTGCTGACAGTTTAAGCTGTGATGTTGAAACTATCGTCACGAAGGTATACTCACACTTTTACATATATACTGTTAGAACAGAGAGGCTTAAGGAGTTCTGTGATTATGTGGGAACTGAATATATGAATGTAATGTGTCACTCGAAAACTCGCTGGTTATCACTGTTTCCAGCAGTTGAAAGATTAATCCGCCTGTTTGGGTGAATGAGGTGTCCATTGGCACCCGGGTGAATGTGTCCCGGTTTTCACCGAAAATAATTTGGTCACCCTAGTTTAGGGGAGCCACTCAACGTTAAAACACAACACTGTCCTATGTCTGGTATGAACATCTATATTCTGAGACGATATGGAAACCACAGGTTGCACTGTTTACACTCTAAATCGTAAATGTTTATCCCAATTAACAATCATGATGATTAACAGTCCAAAAAGATCATTCGGACGAGCGTACGCGTAACCGACACGACGCGGGTGATTGTTGATGATGCGGAAGCCGAATGATCGAACGAAAGTTCTTACGATCGTCACACATACAGATATCTGGTAATAGTCCTCCTTGTCACTAGTAATGATATAACACTCTTCGTAAAGTTAATTTTTCAATTCTCAGTTCTCACTTGTACGAGCGTGCGCGTAACCGTCGCGGCGCAGGTGATTGTTGATAATGCGGAAACGCGATGATCGAACGCACGTCCTCACGCTCGCTACAAGACACTGGCACTTCACTGCACTCTTTTATGGTAACTAATTTTTACTGATTCACATCAGTTCATTCTGGGAGACCGAACACGGCGCGGATGATTGATGCTGTGCGACACGCAACGAGAGGATACACAAATACGTTATCGAAGGCACTGCTCATTTTTAATTACTTCTTGACGCACTTTCCTCTGAATTACTTCCATATTTCATCACTTTCCTGTAGTAGCACTTGTAGCAACACTTCAACCTGAATACTAACAATGCTTCTTGCATGCAGAGCTACACACTACACAACATAACAGTTTCGTGTCCCGTGCTCGACTCTCTACGGACGCGGCTGCCCGCAGAGATACTCCACAACTAAACCAGCGATATGACAATACGCTTACATTCCCGCACGAAAAAGTTTTAGAATTGTCGAAGAGAATATCGAAAATCTATATAATTCCCTCCTGAAGGGAGTTAGTGAGATGATGTGAGGGGAGGGGGGGGGGGGGTATACTGCCCCATCCAACGGGCATAGACCACTTGCCACATTGTGGACCAGACGTGAGTTATTCACAATCATGGAAATATAAAGAACAGTTGTCAAATACGCAAAAGGTTACATAATAAAATAACCCTAGCTACAGTGCAACCTGTATAGCAAAACACAGTTACAATACAGTGGATAAACAAAGAGTTCATACAATAAGACACAAGAGTACTAAGTCCCTGAAATAGAAAAGTTTACAAATACAAAAGGTTAGACATGATATACAGATGCCTGAAAGAAGGAGATAAAAAGAAGTAGGAAAACACACGCGTTCACTGCTACTGCAAGTAGACAATATCACTGGTGGCACTATTAGGCAAAAAACTAAAGAACCTCCATCAGCATTAGGCCGTCAGAATCCAGCAAAAAAAAATTTTTTTTTCACTACTTACAACACTGCGTCACAAGGGAGCCACCATCTGCAAAGGTTCCTAAGCATTCCGCTTAGTGAAAACAGGCGAAGGAGTTGTAAATAATAGACTTCAGCTATCAGTCGTCCTTTTGAAATTTTGTTGGTAGATCTAGATTTCAGCTAGAAAGTAGCCATTCTCAATGCTAAGAATACAACAGGTACATAGTTAGATGATGTCATAAAAAAGTTACAATTATGGGTTAACTCATATGGTTTGTATATTACATACAACTATCATTTTTTATCAATGCATATAATGCCTGTTGCTCGGGCTTCACCCACATTTCATTGAATACTACTGTTTGCGGAAGGCGGGCTGTGTGGAGAACACATCGGTTGCTTACATGGCGCCATCTGTGTGAACTACGTAGGGAAATAAACCACTTCAAATTTAATTACATAAAATGGAACATAAGTAAAATTCTTACATTGTCGTCCGATTTATTTCATATTTGTCATCAAGTAATAAGAATTTTACTTACTGTCTCTAAGCTGGTCAGCCGGCCGAAGTAGCCGTGCGGTTAAAGGCGCTGCAGTCTGGAACCGCAAGACCGCTACGGTCGCAGGTTCGAATCCTGCCTCGGGCATGGATGTTTGTGATGTCCTTAGGTTAGTTAGGTTTAACTAGTTCTAAGTTCTAGGGGACTAATGACCTCAGCAGTTGAGTCCCATAGTGCTCAGAGCCATTTGAACCATCTAAGCTGGTCATAGGTTGTGTTCCAAAAAGGAACAGCATAGAGACGGAAGTGATGACACTTTCTGCAGGACCTGACCTTCATTTTGCAGGACAGTGCTGAAGTACGTACAGTGCAAGCTGTTACTGATTTGTTTGACTGATGGGGCTGGTAAGTAGTATACCACCTACTGCACTCCCCTGACTTAAGTGCTCGTAAGTTCAACTCGATTTCTAAACTGAAGGATACTTCATGGCATTCGCTTCAGAACTGCTACAAATTCGTCGGACAATAGACCGCGCCGCTCGAACTGTCAACAAAACTGGTACTGCTAAGAGTATCCTACGACTTCCACATCGCTGGCAACGGGATATACACAATGCTGGAGACTGCTTTGAAGGTCAGTAAAACTTTGAAACACGTATCTGTTTTGTACGAGCTGTAAATAAGTAGTTGTCACTATTAAAGTTCCAACTCTCGTACTTTTTGTTATAGTCTTTTATTCTTTGGGTGCGAAGATGTCGTGGAAATTCTGGAAGAGAAAGTTCTGTGTCGTTTCAATTTGTACAATTTAAATCAAAGCTGTTGTCGTTGTGGTCTTCAGTCCTGAGACTGGTTTGATGCAGCTCTCCATGCTACTCTATCCTGTGCAAGCCTCTTCATCTCCCAGTACCTACTGCAGCCTACATCCTTCTGAATCTGCTTAGTGTATTCATCTCTTGGTCTCCCTCTACGATTTTTACCCTCCACACTGCCCTCCAATACTAAATTGGTGATCCCTCGATGTCTCAGAACATGTCCTACCAAGCGATCCCTTCTTCTAGTCAAATTGTGCCACAAGCTCCTCTTCTCCCCAATTCTATTCAATACCTCCTCATTAGTTATGTGATCTACCCATCTAATCTTCAGCATTCTTCTGTAGCACCACATTTCGAAAGCTTCTATTCTCTTCTTGTCTAACTATTTATCGTCCACGTTTCACTTCCATACATGGCTACACTCCATACAAATACTTTCAGAAACTACTTCCTGACACTTAAATCTATACTCGATGTTAACAAATTTCTCTTCTTCAGAAACGCTTTCCTTGCCATTGCTAGTCTACATTTTATATCCTCTCTACTTCGACAATCATCAGTTATATTCCTCCCCAAATAGCTAAACTCATTTACTACTTTAAGCGTCTCATTTGGCTGGTTCAAATGACTCTGAGCACTATGGGACTCAACTGCTGTGGTCATCAGTCCCCTAGAACTTAGAACTACTTAAACCTAACTAACCTAAGGACATCACACACATCCATGCCCGAGGCAGGATTCGAACCTGCGACCGTAGCAGTCGCACGGTTCCGGACTGCGCGCCTAGAACCGCGAGACCACCACGGTCGGCAAGCGTCTCATTTCCTAATCTAATTCCCGCAGCATCACCAGACTTAATTCGACTACATTCCATCATCCTCGTTTTGCTTTTGTTGACGTTCATCTTATATCCTCCTTTCAAGACACTGTCCATTCCGTTCAAATGCTCTTCCAAATCCTTTGCTGTCTCTGATAGAATTACAATGTCATCGTCGAACCTCAAAGTTTTTATTTCTTCTCCATGGATTTTAATACCTACTCCGAATTTTTCTTTTGTTTCCTTCACTGCCTGCTCAATATACAAATTGAATAACAATGGGGAGAGGCTACAACCCCGTCTCACTCCCTTCGCAACCACTGCTTCCCTTTCGTGCCCCTCGACTCTTAACTGCCATCTGGTTTCTGTACAAATTGTAAATAGCCTTTCGCTCCCTGTATTTTACCCCTGCCACCTTCAGAATTTGAAAGAGAGTATTCCAGTCAACATTGTCCAAACTTTCTCTAAGTCTACAAATGCTAGAAACGTAGGTTTGCCTTTCCTTAATCTTTCTTCTAAGATAAGTCGTATGGTCAGGATTGCCTCACGTGTTCCAACATTTCTACGGAATCCAAACTGATCTTCCCCGAGGTCGGCTTCTACCAGTTTTTCCATTCGTCTGTAAAGAATTCGTGTTAGTATTTTGCAGCTGTGACTTATTAAACTGATAGTTCGGTAATTTTCACATCTGTAAACACCTGCTTTCTTTGGGATTGGAATTATTATATTCTTCTTGAAGTCTGAGGGAATTTCACCTGTCTCATACATCTTGCTCACCAGATGGTAGAGTTTTGCCAGGACTGGCTCTCCCAAGGCTGTCAGTAGTTCTAATTGAATGTTGTCTACTCCGGGGTCCTTGTTTCGATTCAGGTCTTTCAGTGCTCTGTCAAACTCTTCACGCAGTATCATATCTCCCATTTCATCTACATCTACATCCTCTTCCATTTCCATAATATTGTCCTCAAGTACATCGCCCTTGTATAAACCTTCTATATACTCCTTCCACCTTTCTGCTTTCCCTTCTTTGCTTAGAACTGGGTTTACATCTGAGCTCTTGATATTCTTGTAAGTGGTTCTCTTCTCTCCAAAGGTCTCTTTAATTTTCCTGTAGGCAGTATCTATCTTACCCCTCGTGAGATAAGCCTCTACATCCTTACATTTGTCCTCTAGCCATCAGTGCTTAGCCATTTTGCACTTCCTGTCGATCTCAATTTTGAGACGTTTGTATTCCTTTTTGCCTGCTTCATTTACTGCATTTTTATATTTTCTCCTTTCATCAATTAAATTCAATATTTCTTCTGTTACCCAAGGATTTCTATTAGCCCTCGTCTTTTTACCTACTTGATCCTCTGCTGCCTTCACTACTTCATCCCTCAAAGTTACCCATTATTCTTCTACTGTATTTCTTTCCCCCATTCCTGTCAATTGTTCCCTAATCCTCTCCCTGAAACTCTGTACAACCTCTGGTTTAGTCAGTTTATCCAGGTCCCATCTCCGTAAATTGCCACCTTTTTGCAGTTTCTTCAGTTTTGGTTCAAATGGTTCAAATGGCTCTGAGCACTATGGGACTTAACAGCTATGGTCATCAGTCCCCTAGAACTTAGAACTACTTAAACCTAACTAACCTAAGGACAGCACACAACACCCAGCCATCACAAGGCAGAGAAAATCCCTGACTCCGCCAGGAATCGAACCCGGGAACCCGGGCGTGGGAAGCGAGAACGCTACCGCACGACCACGAGATGCTCTTCAGTTTTAATCTACAGTTCATAACCAATAGATTGTGGTCAGAGTCCACATCTGCTCCTGGAAATGTCTTACAATTTAAAACCTTGTTCCCAAGTCTCTGTCTTACCATTATATATAATCTATCTGATACCTTTTAGTATCTCCAGGGTTCTTCCATGTATACAACCTTTAAATTTTCGCCTCCCTTCACTACCTGAATAATTTCTTTTATCTCATCATACATTTCATCAATTTCTTCGTCATCTACAGAGCTAGTTGGCATATGAACTTGTACTACTGTAGTAGGCGTGGGCCACAATAATGCCACAATAATGCCACAATAATGCGTTCACTAAGATGTTTGTAGTAGCTTACCCGTACTCCTATTTTTTTTTATTCATTATCAAACCTACTCCTGCATTACCCCTATTTGATTTTGTGTTTATAACCCTGTATTCACCTGACCAAAAGTCTTGTTCCTCCTGCCACCGAACTTCAATAATTCCCACTATATCTAACTTTAACCTATCCATTTCCCTTTTTAAATTTTCTAACCTACCTGCCCGATTAAGGGATCTGACATTCCACGCTCCGATCCGTAGAACGCCAGTTTTCTTTCTCCTGATAACGACGTCCTCCTGAGTAGTCCCCGCCCGGAGATCCGAATGGGGGACTATTTTACCTGCGGAATATTTTACCCAAGAGGACGCCATCATCATTTAATCATACAGTAAAGCTGCATGCCCTCGGGAAAAATTACGGCTTTTGTTTCCCCTTGCTTTCAGCCGTTCGCAGTACCAGCACAGCAAGGCCGTTTTGGTTAGTGTTGCAAGGCCAGATCAGTCAATCATCCAGACTGTTGCCCCTGCAACTACTGAAAAGGCTGCTGCCCCTCTTCAGGAACCACACGTTTGTCTGGCCTCTCAGCAGATACCCCTCCATTGTGGTTGCACCTACGGTACGGCTATCTGTATCGTTGAGGCACGCAAGCCTCCCCACCAACGCCAAGGTCTGTGGTTCATGGGGGAGAGGAAATCAAAGCTACAGTTCATAATTCACGGATTTGGTGAATGGACTGAAGAGAATTATACAGAAAGCTGATAAATTTTGTGCATTTTGTTCAGTGGTATTTTCTGTAGTTTGTAAAATCGAATCCCCAGGTATTACATTCATGTTTACTTGAGAATGATCACGGCCACATAGTGTGAGAAGGAGACACCCATCCGCACCGACTTATTCTGGGCTTAAGAGCTTTCGTATTCAAGTGCTACGATTTATTTTGAGTCTCTGTAGGTGCTTCATGCCGCCTTTGCAAATGTTATGTTTTTGCTTGTTGGTGATTATTCTTTCAGATGTGGCTAGCACCTGCTTCTTTAAGATTCAGAATTTCTGCTTGTGTATTCGAATGTTCCTTTTCTCGATATTTTGTGACGCCAGGAGTCGCCGCGTGAACTTCATGTTCAGCTTGGAAACTTGAATCTGTATTACAAATTTATATGTTGGGTATCTCACTATCATATTAAAAAGGCAGCGCTTCAACTTGTCCACGTGGGTTAAGACAAGGGCAGCAAAGAAAAGCACAGACTTCAAGCCAGGAAGGCACGAAGACAGTTAATAGTGTCGCGTGAAATCCCTAAAATAATAGTTGATGTACGTGTACTACTTGCGTAGTTCTGAATACGAAAATCAAACATCTGGTGCCAATGTCACTCCCGCATCTGCACGCACAAGACCTTTCGAGAGGTTAAGTGCCAGACAAGGATGACGCAGTCGTTGAAGCGAACAAATGACGGCGCGAGGGGAATCCATCCTTACTCGACGTCGCATTTTGTGTTTCGAAATGGCGGTATTCTGTGAGCTCATTTCGCAGTGTTCCTTTTGGTTTCTGACTTCATATTCTGTAATGATTGTAATGGCTCACATGAACTGACACTCTGTAGAAACTGGGTTCGATTCGCAATCGAGTCGTCGTTATCTCAGCTTGGTGCTACTTTGTTTACCGTTCCCAATGAATGAACACTGTTTTAATGAGGGCCACGATCAAATGCTTCCGCACATACTTCCACTGCCCTGCAGAAAGGCTACACTCTAATGATACATCGTGTCGATGAGCATCAAATACGGAAACTGATTCACAAAAATGTGGGCGTATGTCTTTCACTGACACCGCTGAATAACTCCTTCGGCGCTTTCGAACTCTGCTTTTCTACTTTGCATCTGCTGCACTCTTGTAGAGCACGTGCGCGTATATAACAAAGTCGCTGTTGTCGTCAACAGCTCTTAGGAGGAGATATATTTCCAGGTGACTATCTTGCTTGACGATCTCGTGCTTACGATTTTTGGGTAACTGAGGTAGTTCTCTTCATCACCTGCTGCGAACTATAGCCATAGATGAGCTGCTGCACGGAGTCCAAGGTTTCGTTATGAGGTTCTCCTTTTATTTTGTGCGGGAGTTTCTTTCAATAGTTTAGATCCTCTTGAGTTACTGTGTAATTTATTTGCTTGCATTATCGCCCCCCCCCCCCCACCCCATGAACCAGGCCGTTGGTGGGGTGGCTTGCGTGACTCAACGATACAGATAGCCGTACCGTAGGAGCAACCACAACGGAGGGGTATCTGTTGAGACGCCAGACAAACGTGTAGTTCCTGAAGAGGGGCAGCAGCCTTTTCAGTAGTTACAGGGGCAACAGTCTGGATGATTGACTGATCTGGCCTTGTAACATTAACCAAAACGGCCTTGCTGTGCTGGTACTGCGAACGGCTGAAAGCAAGGGGAAACTACAGCCGTAATTTTTCCCGAGGACATGCAGCTTTACTGTATGATTAAATGATAATGGCGTCCTCTTGGGTAAAATATTCCGGAGGTAAAATAGTCCCTCATTCGCATCTCCGGGCGGGGACTACTCAAGAGGATGTCATTATCAGGAGAAAGAAAACTGACGTTCTACGGATCGGAGCGTGGAATGTCAGATCCCTTAATCATGCAGGTGGGTTAGAAAATTTAAAAAGGGAAATGGATAGGTTAAAGTTAGATATAGTGGTAATTAGTGAGGTTCGGTGGCAGGAGGAACAAGACTTTTGGTCAGGTGAATACAGGGTTATAAATACAAAATCAAATAGGGGTAATGCAGGAGTAGGTTTAATAATGAATAAACAAATAGGAGTGCGGGTTAGCTACTACAAACAGCATAGTTAACGCATTATTGTGGCCAAGATAGACACAAAGCCCATGCCTACTACAGTAGTAAAAGTTTATATGCCAACTAGCTCTGCAAATGATGAAGAAATTGATGAAATGTATGACGAGATAAAAGAAATTATTCAGATAGTGAAAGGAGACGAAAATTTAATAGTCATGGGTGACTGGAATTCGTCAGTAGAAAAAGGGAGAGAAGGGAACATAGTAGGTGAATATGGATTGGGGGGAAGAAATGAAAGAGGAAGCCGCCTTGTAGAATTTTGCAGAGCATAACTTAATCATAGCTAACACTTGGTTCAAGAATCATAAAAGAAGGTTGTATACCTGGAAGAATCCTGGAGATACTAAAAGGTCTCAGATAGATTATATAATGGTAAGACAGAGATTTAGGAACCAGGTTTTAAATTGTAAGACATTTCCAGGTGCAGATGTAGATTCTGACCACAATCTATTGGTTATGAACTGCAGATTAAAACTGAAGAAACTGCAAGAAGGTGGGAATTGAAGGAGATGGGACCTGGATAAACTGAAAGAACCAGAGGTTGTAGACAGTTTCAGGGAGAGCATAAGGGAACAATTGACAGGAATGGGGAAAAGAAATACAGTAGAAGAATAATGGGTAGCTCTGAGGGATGAAGTAGTGAAGGCAGCAGAGGATCAAGTAGGTAAAAAGACGAGGGCTAATAGAAATCCTTGGGTAACAGAAGAAATATTGAATTTAATTGATGAAAGGAGAAAATATAAAAATGCAGTAAATGAAGCAGGCAAAAAGGAATACAAACGTCTCAAAAATGAGATCGACAGGAAGTGCAAAATGGCTAAGCAGTGATGGCTAGAGGACAAATGTAAGGATGTAGAGGCTTATCTCACGAGGGGTAAGATAGATACTGCCTAAAGGAAAATTAAAGATAGCTTTGGAGAAAAGAGAACCACTTACAAGAATATCAAGAGCTCAGATGTAAACCCAGTTCTAAGCAAAGAAGGGAAAGCAGAAAGGTGGAAGGAGTATATAGAGGGTCTATACAGGGGCGATGTACTTGAGGACAATATTATGGAAATGGAAGAGGATGTAGATGAAGATGAAATGGCAGATACGATACTGCGTGAAGAGTTTGACAGAGCACTGAAAGACCTGAGTCGAAACAAGGCCCCAGGAGTAGACAACATTCCATTAGAACTACTGACGGCCTTGGGAGAGCCAGTCCTGATAAAACTCTACCATCTGGTGAGCAAGATGTATGAGACAGGCGAAATACCCTCAGACTTCAAGAAGAATATAATAATTCCAATCCCAAAGGAAGCAGGTGTTGACAGATGTGAAAATTACCGAACTATCAGTTTAATAAGTCACAGCTGCAAAATACTAACACGAATTTTTTACAGACGAATGGAAAAACTGGTAGAAGGCGTCCTCGGGGAAGATCAGTTTGGATTCCGTAGAAATATTGGAACACGTGAGGCAATACTGACCTTACGACTTATCTTAGAAGAAAGATTAAGTAAAGGCAAACCTACGTTTCTAGCATTTGTAGACTTAGAGAAAGCTTTTGACAATGTTGACTGGAATACTCTCTTTCAAATTCTAAAGGTAGCAGAGGTAAAATACAGGGAGCGAAGGCTATTTACAATTTGTACAGAAACCAGATGGCAGTTATAAGAGTCGAGGGACATGAAAGGGAAGCAGTGGTTGGGAAGGGAGTGAGACAGGGTTGTAGCCTCTCCCCGATGTTATTCAATCTGTATATTGAGCAAGCAGTAAAGGAAACAAAAGAAAAATTCGGAGTAGGTATTAAAATCCATGGATAAGAAATAAAAACTTTGAGGTTCGCCGATGACATTGTAATCCTGTCAGAGACAGCAAGGGACTTGGAAGAGCAGTTGAACGGAATGGACAGTGTCTTGAAACGAGGATGTAAGATGAACATCAACAAAAGCAAAACGAGGATAATGGAATGTAGTCGAATTAAGTCGGGTGATGCTGAGGGAATTAGATTAGGAAATGAGTCACTTAAAGTAATAAAAGAGTTTTGCTATTTGGGGAGCAAAATAACTGATGATGGTCGAAGTAGAGAAGATATAAAATGTACACTGGCAATGGCAAGGAAAGCGTTTCTGAAGACGAGGAATTTGTTAACATCGAGTATAGATTTAAGTGTCAGGAAGTCGTTTCTGAAAGTATTTGTATGGAGTGTAGCCATGTATGGAAGTGAAACATGGACGACAAATAGTTTGGACAAGAAGAGAATAGAAGCTTTCGAAATGTGGTGCTACAGAATGCTGAAGATTAGATGGGTAGATCACATAACTAATGAGGAGGTATTAAATATAATTGGGGAGAAGAGAAGTTTGTGGCACAACTTGACAAAAAGAAGTGACCGGTTAGTAGGACATTTTCTGAGGTATCAAGGGATCACAAGTTTAGCATTGGAGGGCAGCGTGGAGGGTAAAAATCGTAGAGGGAGACCAAGAGATGAATACACTAAGCAGATTCAGAAGGATGTAGGTAGCAGTAGGTACTGGGAGATGAAGAAGCTTGCACAGGATAGAGTAGCATGGAGAACTGCATCAAACCAGTCTCAGGACAAGACCACAATAACAACAACATTGCTCTTAAGAACTACAGTTCAAGCAGCACAGTCTCCAAAGTGTGGGAATAGCCAAGAGTAGTAGGACTGACTGTGTTTCAGCCAAGTCTATGATGTCGCCATATCTCCCCAAGGTCAACTTCACCCCCTCCTCTCCCCTCCATTCTAGGCAACTGAGCGAGATATAAATGGAAATTAAAAAACTGGATTTGAGACATTATCCCACTGGCCAGTAAAAATGAGACAGCATGCATGGTTGCCAGATTTATCCACGATGCAGATCTTATTTATTAGTATGACTTATGACCTTTCACTTTCAGCTATGCCCTTCTATAATTGATTACCCAGTTAGTATAAATTATGACTCAAATATAGATGCCAAGGATTTTTCCTCTTTAACAGTCTGAAACATTTGTTACAATTTCCATGGTGTTGCAGTCAATTACCCCCGTGACGTATCGAGGCGTACTGACCATCACACATGTTCTGCACATCACAGTAAAAGGATCACCATGAAGCATCATCACAAAAAACTTAAAAAGTCGGACTCATACAGTTAAATGTAAGTTTTAACCCTTCTCATAGTTCATTACTATTATTATTCGTTGCATATATGTTTTTGCAGATATTTATAGTTTTCCCTTGCGCTGAAAACAATGGCAACACATTGGAGCAGAAATTGGCACACACTTGTTCACGTTTCCTCTATATTCAACGCCAGCACTTACTGTCAAACAGAAATCAGAGTAGCACATACAGCTGTTCGAGTTTCGAATGTGTGCACCACCACTTCTCGAGCCACAGCTACGTCATTCCAGTGATCTTCTGTTCACACTATTTTTAATTTGACCGCCAGCATGATGAAATGTGTAAATATAGAGGTAGAACCAGATACCGACTGCCGAGCAATAATATAAATCGAGAATGTTAAATGTGGTTCTAAAGTACTATACAGAGAGATGGAGTGGGATGAATTACGTGGTAGGATAGAGTACATCTATGCTCAAATGATGGCAGAATAATATCAACGTCGTCCTCTTCTAGACGGCCACTTCTTCAGCGTGGAGGCGTTCGTCATCGAGATGTACAGAAATGCAACACTGGGGGCTGACATCTAGAGACTCTTGCGTTTGTTTATATCACTCTAGCGTTGTGAGCTTGTGTGGTCTACACAGTGTGTTATGGACTGGGATAGACGGGTTGAGTTGCTGGCAACCATGTGTCAAAGGAGTAGTCGGTGATTTTGTGAGCTGTGTGCACGAGCATAGTGTTCATGTGAATGAGCTAGAACAACATATAAATTCATTTAATCATGCAGTACCGAAGTCTGCTACTTTTACTCCTTTAAGTATTAAATCCTACCAAGCGGAATTTATGGATTCAATACCTACACATATTACTGCTCCTATCAGCTTAGATGCAACATAGGGTGACTATAAAGCATAGAAGAAACACCCATTTGGCTTAATGCAGAAGAAAAGAATGATCGTAATTTTAATGAAGTACGAAAATATGCAATAAAATAATATTTCTGACAGAAATTGTTTTATTTTACCCTACTCCAGCTCATCATTTAATGTGATTTAAAAGTTTGTAAAGAGTACAGTCATTGTAGCTCAATCAGTGAGGTAATTGAAGAGGTTATACATAAAACAGTAGTTTGAGTAGTTTCATCACTATCAACCCTAAACTGGTTAAGCTTAAAATGACTGTACATTTTATAAGGATTTTAAGAAAAACATGTATGATTAGTTGTGAAAAAAATCATTTTATTTGTTCCTCTTTACAACCCTCACAACGCTGACTAACAGGACGAGGTCAATCGATTTCACATTATCCATCGAAATCGAAATGCTTATCACAATAACCATACTTGAAGTAAAAGCATCACTCTGAAACACTTGAGATAACTTATGAAATCTGTGTGAAATATTGCATAAAAAGGGGTTTCAGTGTTTTGGAAACAAACAATAGTCAGCTGCATTCAGTTTAAGCCATTCTTCCGTAAGTTTTTTTTTTTATAAATTTGAAACAGCAGCTTAAAAACATTTTTAGATTTAAACTATTTGAACAAGTAATAAGCATTAACCCTCTTGTCTTCCAGTTGTAGCGTCGCGACCTATTAGGGATTTTGTTCCAGAATATTCAGGATGTCTGGGTTTAGTAGATTTCTTGAAAACACTTCAGTGCTGTCTGTTGCAACTGGAGTTTGTAAGATTTAGCGTCAAGGCGCTGCCTATAATGCTCCAAACGTTCTCAACTAGGAAAAGATCCGGCGACCTTACTGGCCGAGGTAGGATTTGAAAAAGCACGAAGATAAGCAGCAGAAACTCTCGTTGTGTACGAGCGTGCATCATCTTGCTGAGATGCAAGTCGTGGATGAAACTGCGTCCCACACTGTCGCTGCTGTTTTCGGGCCATAGTGCGGGCGACACTTAGGTTGGCATCCCACTGCTATCCAGGGCGTCTCCAGACACGTCTTCGGCCTGGAATCTCACATACTGGCCTTAGAATTTTCACCACTGATGAGCTTTGAACTGAGCCCCGATGACCAGTGAAGAACTGCCTGAAACTTCTCGGATAGCAGTGGGCTTCCAGCCTGACTATCAATCATCATACTGGCCGATAACCGGAAGCGATGGTCGCATCATTTCACAGCAGGACCCCTTTGGTTGCCATCCATGGCACCCTTACAGCAGAGCAGTACGTCGACGGTATTCTTCGCCCCGTTTTGTTGCCCTTCATGGCAAGCCCCCGCCCCCCGCCCCCTTGGGCTTACAATTCAGCAAGATAACACCGGCCCACAGACGACGAGAGTGTCTGCTGCTTGTCTTCGTGTTTGCCAAACCCCACCGTGGCCACAAGGTCGCCTGATCTCGCCCCAATTAGGAACGTTTGGAGCATTATGGACAGGCTCCTCCAACCAGCTAGGGATTTTGACGAGCTAACACGCCAGTTGGACAGAATTTGGCACGATATCCTTCACGAGGATATCCAAAAACTGTATTAATCAATTTTGTAGGGAGAACATTGTGCTCATGTGGGAGCGATCTAGATGCTTGTATAACAATAAACTGGTAGCCAAGATCGCAGAAATTCTTTTTATTCCATGATTACCGATTTAGGCGAAACTAAAGCCGCCATCATCGGATCTAGGGAGGACAGAAAACACTATAAAAGTAGGCTTGGATTCCACTTGTATAACATATATACATATAAATTTAGTTACACACCTTAGGACACATACAGGTTACAACATCAAGGCAAACAATGGTGATATTAATAGTTGGCTGTAACACGCAGGCCTTACAAAATTGTCGTGTAGCACCCAGTTTATTGTTTTACTGTATTAATCAATGCCAAGCAGGAAAATTGCTTGCATAAAGGCCAGAGGTGGACCAACGCGGCCGGCCTCTGTGGCCCAGCGGTGCTACGCGCTTCAGTCCGGAACCGCGCTACTGCTACGGTCGTAGATTCGAATCCTGCCTCGGGCATGGATGTGTGTGATGTCCTTAGCTTAGTTAGGTTTAAGTAGTGGTTACTGTACAATTCCCCCAGAAGGGTTCTGACACCACCTGAGAGCCCTGATTTGAACCCCATTGAGATGTGGGCTCATCTTGACACACAAGTCAGAAAAAGGCGTCCGTCCGGTAAAAACGACCTGGAGAAAGTGCTCCTGTAGGAATGGTCGAAAATTACCCCTGATATCACCCGGAATTTAATACAAAGCATTCCTAGGCGTTTACGCGCTGTTGTAGATGCTAAAGGTTCAAAATGGCTCTGAGCACTATGGGACTTAACCTCTAAGGTTATCAGTCCCCTAGAACTTAGAACTAATTAAACCTAACTAACCTGAGAACATAAAACACACCCATGCCCGAGGCAGGATTCGAACCTGCGACCGTAGCGGACGCGCGGTACCAGACTGTAGCGCCTAGAACCGCTCGGCCACCTCAGCCGGTGATGGTAAAGGGATGCACACTAGCTATTAGAAGGTGAACACCAATGAAGAAAACGAACACATTGTCCGATTCATACGCGTGTGCCAATACTTTTTTGGATGCAGAAGAGCGATGTTTATTTTCATAACACTGTATGTTACTTTACGGACAGGTGATTTGGACATGTTTGTAACCTAAGTAATGTAAGGTGGCACGTGTCTGGGTTCCGTTCTGAAATATATGTTTCGTTTAACCTACAACCAATAAAATGTAACTGTGCCAATACTTTTTGGTGCGATTGTAGCTCGCTCGCTCAACTCAGCAGAAAAACACCGTTTCTACACCTGTTAACTCGTAACTGGGTGTGTATGTACAAACGAGAATTGCATCTTCTACTGGAATCCATTATTATGGAATCTTACTGCTGTTAGTCCTACAATGATAGAAAGTGCGTAGGCTTACTAATAATTAGTTACGGCAGTACTGGGGCACAATGAAATTAAAATCATGTCAAAATGATTATCAGCTGCATAAGGCACCACATCTTATATAAATGAGGACTATTACGCAGAGACTATATGCTACAAACAAGCAGTTATACCATTTATCTCAAGAATTGATCTTACATTTTGTGATATGACGAGTAATCAGTAAGACTTCACAATACCAGATTCCAGTAGAAGATGCAATTTTCGTTAGTACGTACACACCCAGTTGCGAGTTAACAGGGCTAGAAACGCATTTTGTCTGCTGAGTTAAGCGAGCGAGCGAGCTCAGGCCTACCTTGGTGAGATACGCACCGCGGCCTGTCTTTCTCGTGGGCCTCGAGCGGGCTGCGGTGACGTCGAACGCAGAAGTAGAGAGCCTGTATAGGGAGAGAGTGGCCAGCCGGACGATACGGCGGCCATTTTTCTGCCAAACTGCGGGCGGGACTTTTCAATGGCCAGTAGTAGAGTAGTGGGGTACACACTCACCGAATCAAAAGCACAAGGCAATATGTCGAAATCATTCGTTAAATGCTTTTCTTTACAGCTATAATACAGGGTGATTCAAAAAGAATACCACAACTTTAAAAATGTGTATTTAATGAAAGAAACATAATATAACCTTCTGTTATACATCATTACAAAGAGTATTTAAAAAGGTTTTTTTTTCACTCAAAAACAAGTTCAGAGATGTTCAATATGGCCCCCTCCAGACACACGAGCAATATCAACCCGATACTCCAACTCGTTCCACACTCTCTGTAGCATATCAGGCGTAACAGTTTGGATAGCTGCTGTTATTTCTCGTTTCAAATCATCAATGGTGGCTGGGAGAGGTGGCCGAAACACCATATCCTTAACATACCCCATAAGAAAAAATCGCAGGGGGTAAGATCAGGGGTTCTAGGAGGCCAGTGATGAAGTGCTCTGTCACGGGCTGCCTGGCGGCCGATCCATCGCCTCGGGTAGTTGACGTTCAGGTTTCATAACTAACCTTTTTCGTAGGACTCTCCATACAGTTGATTGTGGAATTTGCAGCTCTCTGCTAGCTCTGCGAGTCGATTTTCCTGGGCTGCGAACAAATGCTTGCTGGATGCGTGCTACATTTTCATCACTCGTTCTCGGCCGTCCAGAACTTTTCCCTTTGCACAAACACCCATTCTCTGTAAACTGTTTATACCAACGTTTAATACACCACCTATCAGGAGGTTTAACACCATACTTCGTTCGAAATGCACGCTGAACAACTGTCGTCGATTCACTTCTGACGTACTCAATAACCCAAAAAGCTTTCTGTTGAGCGGTCGCCATCTTAGCATCAACTGACGCTGACGCCTAGTCAACAGCGCCTCAAGCGAACAAATGTACAACTAAATGAAACTTTATAGCTCCCTTAATTCGCCGACAGATAGTGCTTAGCTCTGCCTTTTGTCGTTGCAGAGTTTTAAATTCCTAAAGTTGTGGTATTCTTTTTGAATCACCCTATATATTCACAGTAGCCTACTACGTACAGCACAGGGAAAATTCATACAGTGGCTGTAAAAATTATTCGTTACTTGCATTTATCTCCTTTAAAGGTCGTTTACTAGACGTATTGCAATGAAAGTAACGTAAATAAAAAAAAATATTGTATAGCATTTGTTTTGTATCGGAAGTGCATAACGCTAAAGATTTAACGAAAAATGGCTCTGAGCACTATGGGACTCAACTGCTGTGGTCATAAGTCCCCTAGAACTTAGAACTACTTAAACCTAACTAACCTAAGGACATCACACAACACCCAGCCATCACGAGGCAGAGAAAATCCCTGACCCCGCCGGGAATCGAACCCGGGAACCCGGGCGTGGGAAGCGAGAACGCTACCGCACGACCACGAGATGCGGGCAAAGATTTAACGTATCTGTATTACGTCAGATGAATGAAAGTTGTAGGCAGTTGTTTACTTGTGACATGCAAAAAGTGTGAGATGTATTAGTACTTCTTGTCACGTCTTCAAACTTTTTGCATGTCGCAAGTAAACAACTGCTTACGACTTCAATATATATACGTATATCGTAGATAACAAACGAAAAAGATTACAAAAATCAGGAATGTTAAATGTAGGCTATTGTAATAACGACCAAATATAACAAGAAAACTACCGTATCCCTTCTACCCACAGTAAGTATGCCTATTAAAAACTGTCTTCAAGATTACCTACAATTATTTACTACGAATAATGTTCCATCAACCACGACAACTGCGCAAAAAGTGCTTACAACTTGCCTGCGTCAACAGTCAGGCAATAATACTGAAACCAAAATATTGCCTAGTGTTCTGATTCGGAACGAAATAAAGTTTGACGCTAAAAAGTCGAATGAGCATGACACAACAATTACAGGAACTTTCCGTTTCCAGCAAGGACTGTCAGATATTGGCTTCAGAAAAGCTTGTGATGCTACCAGTATGCACGAACTGTTAAAGAAATTAGAGCTTAAAAATGCAGTAAATTGTAATAGGCCTACCTGTATATTGCAAGTTGTTTTATATGTAGTAAAAAGCAAAAACGACTTACTTCGCATAGATAAGAGTACTTGGTTGGTTTCCGCAAGGCTCCTGCATGATTTATGTCAGCCCTGTTGACTGCGACTGCCCACTGCTTTCGTCTTTCTTCATTGCGTGGAAATGCTAACATGCGAAATCCACCTTCGCCTCTATTGGAACAAACAAATGCAGCACAACCTGGCATCGTTTACGAACGTCTGGAGAACGAATTACAGATGTCAAAAACAATACTGTACAATTACTAACGTGTTTACTTCAAACATGTAGGCCGACCGACTTCATCACAATACGCTTCATTATTTCAACTCGTATTTAAGATCGCAAACGCTAATTACGTACTAAAAACGATATACAACTAAATCTAACATGCGTGCACAACGTATAACAATTCTCTCAATAATTCAAATACCTTTTAATCGTTTCCAAAAGTCCTCTGAACTTCAATTCAACTCAAAAGCACGGCGAACATAGGAAGCGCGAGAGACGTTTGGCCGAAAAATGGCGCCAAAGCTAATCAGCCAATCACGGGCAACTTCACCTATGGCCACTCTCTCTGTATAGAGGCTCTCTACGCAGAAGGTGGTGACAGCGCGGCTTGCGGCGGGCTGACTGCGCGAACCACAGCTGTTGGTTGCGTCAACGGGTCCCAGTCAACAGCGGACGACTCAGCGGGCGCCGTCCACGGAAAGCTGGCTGCAGGTATTGTAAACTGGCGTGTGGCTCTTATTTCCTGGCGTCACAAAGTAACAGCGCGGCAAACTGTGGAACAAATCACAGAGCGTACTGCGCTTAACGGAACTGGTTGCACTCCGTTTAGAGACGAACTACACGCGCAACGGATCCAGAATTTGGGAATCGGCTGCCGTACAGCAAATTTGGTCCGGTCCGCGCTCTCTTTGCCCCACTTTGTTTGGCATTTGCGACGTGTGCATCGGCTTTTGACTAAGTTGAGCACCACGTCCGCGAATACACGCGGACACTGGAGCGTACAACTTGGTCCTCGCTGGCGGCAGCCGCTGCTACTTTCGAAAATGCCGAAAGTGCTCCCAGAATGAATGTGAGCTACACATCAGTCGGAGGACGTCGAAACAGTGACGCGACTCCGACGGGCAGGAGCACGGGGGCAATAAGACGACTGGTATCTAGCGAAGAGTTAATTCCCAAACGAAAGAAAAAGGAAACTAAAATGATAAGCGCTGTAGATGAGATCTTAGCGGAGTTCCAGAATGAACTAATACAAAAAAGGGCGTCAACCACAATTACATCACAGGTTAGAGACAAAATTTGGGCACACGCCCTAGGCCAAGCAAGACTTAGTGGACAAAACGAAGAGCCCAGAACTGGAAACGTCTGACTCTGAAAAGAGCTAGCGGTTGAAAACGCACCAGATGCCCAGGAATGCATTCAGCGCCTGGAGCAAGAAATAGCGGAACTCAGATCCGAAAATCAGAGACTAAAGTAAGAGAATAAACCCCTCACTTTCATTTGCAGCAGTTGCGGCTGCCGGCCCGATTGCAAAACCTAAAAGCAAAGTACGAGAACGCATTCAACAAACAAAAGCTAAACATTCTAGCACACTTTTCTTTAAATCAGAAACCAACCAAGATACGAGAACCATTAGAGAAACCATCTCTGAAAAAACTAACCCCAAGCAAGACAAATTAAAAATAAAATCAATCCGGTCAACAGCAAACACTGAAATAATTTAAACAAAATCAAAAGTATACAAGAAAGAGATAATAGAAAAAACAGCACAGCTTAAGGAGATTAGGTGTGAAGTACCCAAGAAGCTCAGATCCCTGCTGGCAGTGCACCGTGTCTCAACATATTTAACTGGCCAGGAATTCTTAGAAGAGCTCTACGAAATAAACCTGAGTGAACACATTACTAAAGATGAGTTCGATAGCGAGGTTAAAGTAAACTTTAAAACAGGACCAAACGGCAAAAGAACAGTAAACAATATTTTAGAAGTGTCGCCAAGAGTACGATTATTGCTGCCTCAAAAAGAAAAGGTTGTTATTCTGTTGAATTCTGTTTGAATCTTTGTATATCAACGACACTGTTGCTGTACAAAAATGTTTTAACTGTTGGAGCTTCGGTCACCCGTCGAAGCGCTGTGACAAGGACCCAGCAGGCGGGAGATGTACAAAACCGGGACACAAAATGTCGGAATGCAGGGAGGAGAATCCTGTAGGCTGTATACCATGCAAACACAGAAATAGAACATGCTACTCGTATAAGGCAGGGGGGCCAAAGTGTCCTACGTATGAAGTAGAGTCCTGCATGACCGAGTAAGCGAGCACAAAATACGAGATGCGGCGAGCACACCCTAACTGAATAGGCTGCCCGCACTAGTTCTAGTGACCGAGCCTAGATGCTGTGACCGAGTACGTAGCACGTGAAACACATTAAACGCGTCATTATCCGTGTGAGACTGCAGCCAGTACGGGCTTCTCATTTGTGGTGTCTCTCTCTCTGTAATCACGCAGCGCGAGGAAGCCAGTGCAGTAAGACGTAAGATTCAAACCAATGTTTACACATTGAAGAAAAGAGAAGGTCTAAAAAGCCAAGTATGGAGTACATTTCTGTTGGCTGTAGACGGGAACAGTCCGTCTACTGGGTACGTATCGTGCATAAACTGCTCCACATAATTGTGTTTCGGCAGGCCGGTGTGGCCTTGCGGTTCTAGGCGCTTCAGTCTGGAACCGCGTGACCGCTGCGGTCGCAGGTTCGAATCCTGCCTCGGGCATGGATGTGTGTCATGTCCTTAGGTTAGTTCTAGGGGACTGATGACCACAGATGTTAAGTCCCATAGTGCTCAGAGCCACCAATTGTGTTTCCAGTCGGGAACCACTCATTTAAAGAAGCACAGTTGCAGGAAACCTCACAAAGATACAGCTCCTTCAGGGATACCGGCAGTAATAAAAAATAGTATTACAGAAAAGTGTGTTGCAATGTGTGCTAAAGATATGAGACCTTTTAATGTTGTTTCCGGTGTAGGTTTCAGAGAACTAGGCCAAGAATTAATACATCTAGGTGCGCATTATGGAGAAGATAACGTGGCAGATGTCAAAAAAAAAAAAAAAAGGTTCAAATTGCTCTCAGCACTATGGGACTCAACTTCTGAGGTCATTAGTCCCCTAGAACTTAGAACTAGTTAAACCTAACTAACCTAAGAACATCACACACATCCATGCCCGACGCAGGATTCGAACCTGCGACCGTAGCGGTCTCGCGGTTCCAGACTGCAGCGCCTAGAACCGCACGGCCACTTAGGCCGGCGCAGATGTCATGCCACATCCCTCTACCACAAGCAGAAATGTCAAAGAACAAGCTGATGCAATACGGAACAGCATAATGCCTTCTGTTATTGCGGAACTTATTAATAAAACATGTGCTGCAACAGTTGATATATGGACTGATTCGCATAATCAGGTGCACTATTTGACGCTTACAACACATTACATTAACACAGATTGGTCCCTTGTGAACAATGTTTTATTTACAATAAAATTCCCGGACGTTAAGAAGACGGGAGTAAATATTATGAAAGAAATTGAAGAGAGGATGGCTGATTGGGACATTTCGCCGGACATGTTGCACAGTTTTGTTTTTGTCTCCGATCAGGATGCCAATGTAATAAAGGCTCTGGAAAACCACGAAAGGATTCCTTGTGCCGCTCATTGTATAAACACAGCACTTCGCCATACTTTCGATGATGGTTCAAATGGCTCTGAGCACTATGGGACTTATCTTCTCAGGTCATCAGCCCCTAGAACTTAGAACTACTTAAACCGAACCAACCTAAGGACATCACACACATCCATGCCCGAGGCAGGATTCGAACCTGCGATCGTGGCGGTCGCTCGGTTCCAGACTGTAGTGCCTAGAACCGCTCGACCACTGGTAAATCATGCCCCGAACATCGCATCAACAATAAATACTGCAAATAGCATTGTAAGGTACATTAAGAAAAATGGCGACTGCTCGTCTTTGAAATCATCGTTGAAACAAGAGGTCTGCACACGCTGGAACAGCTTGTACACTATGCTGGAATCCTTACACACCCAGTATAACGAAGTTGCTGCTTTGATGACGGAAAAGGACTCCGCTTACAGATTTCAAGGATATGATAATGAGCTTGCAGGAAAAATTGCGCATTTTCTGAGACCATTTAAAGACGCCACAGACGAATTAGAAGGCGAAAAAGAACCGACAATCCAGTTAGTTCTTCTTTGGTTTCACAAACTGCAACAAACCTGTAGTGCTAGTGACACTGACTGTCAGGTGAGTAATTACTGCAGTTAAAAGCACTGTTTCATTATGATACGCGATAGATTTATAATTAACTAGTGTAATTGATGTGTACTAACAGATACGTATTTTTTAACAGGAGGTACAAAGTATTAAAAATCGAGTCTTTACTTTCGTTTGTGAGAAGATTGTGATCACTTCAAGACATAAAATTGCTACGTTTCTTTGGCCGTCTTTCCGTGATGTTAATATGCTTGAAATAAATGAAAAGCAGGAAATTCTTAGCAATGTGCGACAAATGTGTGCTACTTACGCAGGTACAACGTGCAATCATTAACATAATCGTTTTTGCATAGTTAGTGGATAGTGTATTATAGAGAAACGGGAATGTTATAATTCGTATAATATTTCATTAACGTAAAACACCTCGTTTTTACGGGAACGTTTCAAAAAATGGCTCTGAGGACTATGGGACTCAACATCTGAGGTCATTAGTCCCCTAGAACTTAGAACTACTTAAACCTAACTAACCTAAGGACATCACACACATCCATGCCCCAGGCAGGATTCGAACCTGCGACCATAGCGGTCGCGCGGTTCCAGACTGAAGCGCCTAGAACCGCTCTGCCACACCGGCCGGCGGGAACGTTTCGATGATTTCCTTATCAGTTCTGTATTACTTGTGTCTTTTGTTTATTATCATAGATCCTTCAAGTACTGTGTCATCACCACGCAGAAAGAGAGGAACAACAGATCATCCGCAGCAGATGAAGTAGATCTCTGCCTTTTAATGCACCCCGGAGATGATGTTGACATCTTAAAGTGGTGGAGAATACATGAAACAGATCTGCCAGGCCTGGCTGCAGTTGCAAGACGTATTTTATGTATCCCAGCAGCAAGCGCACCTAGTGAAAGATGCTTTAGTAAAGCCGGCATGTTACTGACAAATCGCCGCAGCCAATTAAATCAGAAATGCGTTAGTCATTTACTGCTGATCAACAATAACTATAATTTTCTTTCTGCTGCAAAAAAGTGGTAAGTATGACAAGTTACGTCTGTAAATGTTTAATGTTCTTTGTATGCTTTCTTTATGAAGATGGTTGTCTTCTAGATTACAGGGAAAGCACTTATTTAATTTTCCTATTAATGAAAGGAAAAATATATCTTCTGTTTGGAAATGAAACTTGTCTTCTATCCGCGATTGCATTGAAATATCATTTTAGTTTCCACGTGCTTTATGAATTTAGCTGTGTCACGTACCCGTTCTCGGAAACGTTACTTTTGTATTAAAAGAGAGAGAGACAGAGATAAATACATTGTGTGTGTGTGTGTGTGTGTGTGTGTGAGAGAGAGAGAGAGAGAGAGAGAGAGAGAGAGAGAGAGAGAGAGAGAGGCGTTGGATTTGTACAGCACGGTGCAGCGAGCCGGAGGGAGGCGAGGTGAGACGTCAGCGGTGACCGGTCATGCTCGGTTATCCGCGTGTCCGGAATCCGGACAACAGACATGGAGCGAGCACGTGGCCGAGCCGAGTCGTGTGGGGCCGGACAGGAGCGGCTCGGTCCCCCCGTCAACAGGCGAGCCGTGACCGTCAAACATGGGGCGTTGCAGCACTCTAGTATAAAGAGCTCTACGAAAGAAAAATAGAGCGCACCGAGTACGATGTTCTGAACAACGCCCATTAATAAGGAGTGCTACCATAACCGTCAGAAACCCACCTCCCTAACACACGCTGGAACATACATAACTAATAACACAAACAGGCAAAGGTACAAATCGCCGTCGACTAGGATGAGAGGCTGGAGGCGAGCCGATGCCCGGTGGCAACACACGGGGTTATTACAACCCCCAAATACAGACATTAATACTGATGCAATGTCTCAGTTATGGGAGACAAAGCAACTCAGGTACCTCGGCATTACCGACTATATAGATGATATGTGCATGCAGGGTGCAGTTGAATATGAAGTGGTCAAGCATCTGAAACATCATACGTTTGATTGGGCCATCTTGCAGGCTGGTCTCTTTTAACGAATTAACGAACTGGAAGACGAAATACTACGAGATAGTATAGAGAAATGTAGGGACGTCCTTGAACGTCCTGAGAATGAAGATGTTCACAAGAAATGCAACACCTCAGGCAAACGCAAAGAAAGACAATTGAACACTACCCGCACGACAATATGATGCAACCAAATGTGGATCCTATTATACAAAAGGGCTCTGAGCACTGTGCGACTTAACTTCTGAGGTCATCAGTCCCCTAGAGCTTAGAACTAATTAAACCTAACTAACCTAAGGACATCACACACATCCATGCCCGAGGCAGGATTCGAACCTGCGACCGTAGCGGTCTCTCGGCTCAAGACTGCAGCGCCTAGTACCGCTCGGCCACTCCGGCCGGCCCTATATTACACCAAATCTCTTTGTCTACCGCGGTAGCACACACAGTCACCATGAAAAACAAAACAATAAGGTAGCTGAACAGAAAGACACGACCTGCACCGGCACGACACCAGATACAACCACCCCAGAAACGGACATACAACAGTCAAATGGTTCTGAGCACTATGGGACTTAACATCTGTGGTCATCAGTCCCCTAGAACTTAGAACTACTTAAACCTAACTAACCTAAGGACATCACACACATTCATGCCCGAGGCAGGATTCGAACCTGCGGCCGTAGCAGTCACGCGGTACAACAGTCAGCTTTCACGAACAAGTCCCCAGTAGAGATCAAGTACAAGAAGTCACCATCAGGGGAAATGCTCAGCGAAAACACGTCAAACTCCACACTGCCAGAAACCATAAAGCAGGGAAAATATGCTACACTACAAAATTACTCGAAATCGGAGCAACAAACGATCAGTAAGAACACTAACCAGACACAACCAAGGACCCCGAGCTGAATACCACTAATGACGTAAACTGCAAGAACTTAGAAGCTAACCTATGGCTTAGCAGACTAGGAAACAAGGATGTTTTTCAAACAGCTCTTCGAACTAAGCAAGAAAACGGGGAGAAAATCTGCTTCCCAACTACAGAACAAACTGACAGGACGATCCTAAGAGTTGAAAATCTCCTAACGAATCCCAAAGAACTATGTAAGCTTTTAGGAGAGGCATGTGTGCCAAGGGAAGAGGGCCTAAACCCTGGGAAAGGATCAAGAGCTTCGTGAGGGCACATGGACGTGTGTTTCTGGATTTTAAAGAGCCGGCCGCAGTGGTCTAGCGGTTCTAGGCGCTCAGTCCGGAGCCGCGCGACTGCTACGGTCGCAGGTTCGAATCCTGCCTCGGGCATGGATGTGTGTGATGTCCTTAGGTTAGTTAGGTTTAAGTAGTTCTAAGTTCTAGGGGACTGATGACCATAGATGTTAAGCCCCATATTGCTCAGAGCCATTTGATTTTAAAGAAACCACACCGAAGTGTTTTTCCGTCACTAGATATCCCTTCTGAAGGTAATACAACTAATTTGCCGGGGCAGTAGCCTAGTAAATGTGGAACTGGGTAGGCTCTTAGAGAAAATAAAAGCAGACATCACCTGTGTTCAGGAACGCTTTCTGCAAGGCTGGAACATTTCAGGGTTCCCCTTACATTACATCACAACAACAGGAACACCAAATGCGAAAGCCGCGATAATAGTAGTTAATAAAAACCTCATAGTAACACAGATCATCCAGTTTTGCTCTGAACACATCGCCACAGCAGAAATAACAGACGGACGTATGGCTCATGTCGTCTGTGTACGCTCGGTACTCGTATGATATAGAAGCTTTCTTAGACAAAATAAAAGACATTTCACGACACTCAGAAAGAAAAAGACTACTCATTCTAACCGATATCAACACAAAATCTCCCTTGTGGGACTCAGATAGAACTGAAGACTGAGGACAACTAGTGCTTGAGGTTGTAAATGAATGCAACCTCTTTATACTGAACAGGTAAGGTCAGTCACCTACCTATCACGACTTAAGTAACACAGATCTTTCTCTACGGAACTCAAAATCTCTTCCACTAGTCAACACACGGAGATAGAGTCACACACAGCGACCACAACGCAATCGTCATAGCCGCAGACAGATATGTCAATACACTTGACATAGACCATGAACAGCAACATTTACTGATAGGAAGAACCGACTGGCAAAAAGCTCGAGATATTGTTTAGGCGTCGCCACTACACACTGTTCAAGGCAGTATAGATTACAAAACGCATTTACTGACAGAGGTCCTACAAAGAGCACAGGAAGCAGCTATACCACGGGCTAAAACTGGGTGGGGACAGAAACAATCGTAGTCGACAGAACTGGCAAGACTAAGGAAGACTTCACGGGACAAAATAAAGTACTACCAACAAGCAAAGACAGCTCCTGAAAGACAGATAAGACTTGACCTGTATCGTGAAGAGAAACAGAAATACGAAAAACAATTGAAGACTACAAGGCAAGACTGCTGGGCAAATTTCGTCAAAACCCAGCTACAGAACGACATCTGAGGACAACCATTCAAAATAGAAACAGAACGAGTTAAGACACAGATAGTTCTGTCATCACTAAAACAAGTTGACGGCACAATGACTAGAAGAAGGAGAAGCACAGCAGAATATCTCCTGAACGAGAGACACCAAGCTGACCTAGAGAGAGCATGAGGCACCCATATATCAGTGACAGAGTAACCATACCATTCTCACAAGAAGAAGTCGCGTCGGCGGTCAGCACGCTTAAAAACCGAAAAGCAACCGGACCAGACAAAATACTTTCAGAAACATTAAAACAAACAGTAACACAAATCACACTTTTTCTTACTAACATATTCAACGAGGCACCACTAACAGGCAGAATTCCAAACCTCTGGAAAACTGCTAATATAGTAACAATCAGGAAATCACAAGACAAAGAACCAACAGACACCAGAAAGTTCCGACCGATCTGCCTCTTAAACACTCCCGCCAAGGTACAGGAAAGGCTCCTGTGTGACCGTTTACAATCGCCTCCTCGGCCTAACGCCCCATCAATTCGGCTTCAGGAAAGGTAGATCAATAGAAGACGCCGTAAACCAAGCACTGACATATCTTCTGGTAAACCTTCCGGGATGTAAGGTCGTGGTCCATGAAACTCTTCAGCTCCTAACGTTTCGTCCAGAGCTGCGCTGGACATCTTCAGAGGGGTGTTTCTCCTCCGGTGAGTCTTGCCGATTGACGGGTCGGACGTCTGAGAGCGACTTACATACCGTAGAAAGTGGGCGTGACCAGAGTTGCACGTGATATGCAGAGATAATCTTTGTCAGAAATAAAACTTGACTGTTGTTGTTGTTGTTGTTGTTGTTGTGGTCTTCAGTCCTGAGACTGGTTTGATGCAGCTCTCCATGCTACTCTATCCTGTGCAAGCTTCTTCATCTCCCAGTACCTACTGCTACCTACATCCTTCTGAATCTGCTTAGTGTATTCATCTCTTGGTCTCCCTCTACGATTTTTACCCTCCACGCTGCCCTCAAATGCTAAATTTGTGATCCCTTGATGCCTCAAAACATGTCCTACCAACCGATCCCTTCTTCTAGTCAAGTTGTGCCACAAACTTCTCTTCTCCCCAATCCTACTCAGTACCTCCTCATTAGTTACGTGATCTACCCACCTTATCTTCAGCATTCTTCTGTAGCACCACATTTCGAAAGCTTCTATTCTCTTCTTGTCCAAACTGGTTATCGTCCATGTTTCACATCCATACATGGCTACATTCCATACAAATACTTTCAGAAACGACTTCCTGACACTTAAATCTATACTCGATGTTAACAAATTTCTCTTCTTCAGAAACGCTTTCCTTGCCATTGCCAGTCTACATTTTATATCCTCTCTACTTCGACCATCATCAGTTATTTTACTCCCCAAATAGCAAAACTCCTTTACTACTTTAAGTGTCTCATTTCCTAATCTAATCCCCTCAGCATCACCCGATTTAATTCGACTACATTCCATTATCCTCGTTTTGCTTTTGTTGATGTTCATCTTACATCCTCGTTTCAAGACACTGTCCATTCCATTCAACTGCTCTTCCAAGTCTTTCCCTGTCTCTGACAGAATTACAATGTCATCGGCGAACCTCAAAGTTATTATTTCTTCTCCATGGATTTTAATACCTACTCCGAATTTTTCTTTTGTTTCCTTTACTGCTTGCTCAATATACAGATTGAATAACATCGGGGAGAGGCTACAACCCTGTCTCACTCCTTTCCCAACCACTGCTTCCCTTTCATGCCCCTCGACTCTTATAACTGCCATCTGGTTTCTGTACAAATTGTAAATAGCCTTTCGCTCCCTGTATTTTACCCCTGCCACCTTCAGAATTTGAGAGAGAGTATTCCAGTTAACGTTGTCAAAAGCTTTCTCTAAGTCTACAAATGCTAGAAACGTAGGTTTGCCTTTTCTTAATCTTTCTTCTAAGATAAGTCGTAAGGTTAGTATTGCCTCACGTGTTCCAACATTTCTACGGAATCCAAACTGATCTTCGCCGAGGTCCGCTTCTACCAGTTTTTCCATTCGTCTGTAAAGAATTCGCGTTAGTATTTTGCAGCTGTGACTTATTAAACTGATAGTTCGGTAATTTTCACATCTGTCAACACCTGCTTTCTTTGGGATTGGAATTATTATATTCTTCTTGAAGTCTGTGGGTATTTCGCCTGTCTCATACATCTTGCTCACCAGATGGTAGAGTTTTGTCATGACTGGCTCTCCCAAGGCCGTCAGTAGTTCTAATGGAATGTTGTCTACTCCCTGGGCCTTGTTTCGACTCAGGTCTTTCAGTGCTCTGTCAAACTCTTCACGCAGTATCTTATCTCCCATTTCATCTTCATTTACATCCTCTTCCATTTCCATAATATTGTCCTCAAGTACATCGCCCTTGTATAAACCCTCTATATACTCCTTCCACCTTTCTGCCTTCCCTTCTTTGCTTGGAACTGGGTTCCCATCTGAGCTCTTGATATTCATACAAGTGGTTCTCTTCTCTCCAAAGGTCTCTTTAATTTTCCTGTAGGCAGTATCTATCTTACCCCTAGTGAGACAAGCCTCTACATCCTTACATTTGTTCTCTAGCCATCCCTGCTTAGCCATTTTGCACTTCCTGTCGATCTCATTTTTGAGACGTTTGTATTCCTTTTTGCCTGCTTCATTTACTGCATTTTTATATTTTCTCATTTCATCAATTAAATTCAATATTTCTTCTGTTACCCAAGGATTTCTATTAGCCCTTGTCTTTTTACCTACTTGATCCTCTGCTGCCTTCACTACTTCATCCCTCAGAGCTACCCATTCTTCTTCTACTGTATTTCTTTCCCCCATTCCTGTCAATTGTTCCCTTATGCTCTCCCTGAAACTGTCTACAACCTCTGGTTCTTTCAGTTTATCCAGGTCCCATCTCCTTCAATTCCCACCTTTTTGCAGTTTCTTCAGTTTTAATCTGCAGTTCATAACCAATAGATTGTGGTCAGAATCCACATCTGCACCTGGAAATGTCTTACAATTTAAAACCTGGTTCCTAAATCTCTGTCTTACCATTATATAATCTATCTGATACCTTTTAGTATCTCCAGGATTCTTCCAGGTATACAACCTTCTTTTATGATTCTTGAACCAAGTGTTAGCTATGATTAAGTTATGCTCTGTGCAAAATTCTACAAGGCGGCTTCCTCTTTCATTTCTTCCCCCCAATCCATATTCACCTACTATGTTCCCTTCTCTCCCTTTTCCTACTGACGAATTCCAGTCACCCATGACTATTAAATTTTCCTCTCCCTTCACTACCTGAATAGTTTCTTTTATCTCGTCATACATTTCATCAATTTCTTCATCATCTGCAGAGCTAGTTGGCATATAAACTTGTACTACTGTAGTAGGCATGGGCTTTGTGTCTATCTTGGCCACAATAATGCGTTCAGTATGCTGTTTGTAGTAGCTAACCCGCACTCCTATTTGTTTATTCATTATTAAACCTACTCCTGCATTACCCCTATTTGATTTTGTATTTATAACCCTGTAATCACCTGACCAAAAGTCTTGTTCCTCCTGCCACCGAACTTCACTAATTCCCACTGTATCTAACTTTAACCTATCCATTTCCCTTTTTAAATTTTCTAACCTACCTGCCCGATTAAGGGATCTGACATTCCACGCACCGATCCGTAGAATGCCAGTTTTCTTTCTCCTGATAACGACGTCCTCTTGAGTAGTCCCCGCCCGGAGATCCGAATGGGGGACTATTTTACCTGCGGAATATTTTACCCAAGAGGACGCCATCATCATTTGATCATACAGTAAAGCTGCATGTCCTCGGGAAAAATTACGGCTGTAGTTTCCCCTTGCTTTCAGCCGTTCGCAGTACCAGCACAGCAAGGCCGTTTTGGTTAATGTTACAAGGCCAGATCAGTCAATCATCCAGACTGTTGCCCCTGCAACTACTGAAAAGGCTGCTGCTCCTCTTCAGGAACCACATGTTTGTCTGGCCTCTCAACAGATACCCCTCCGTTGTGGTTGCACCTACGGTACGGCCATCTGTATCGCTGAGGCACGCAAGCCTCCCCACCAACGGCAAGGTCCATGGTTCATTGGGGGGAACTATCGATCGTAATCTCGTCACGGATAAAACTGTCTAGCAATTCTGTAGTGCTACTGTCCAAATATCACTAAGTTTCATGGTCTCTTCTTTCCGATTAAACGTGCAACTCTGGTCACGCCCACTTTCTACGATATATAAGTCGCTCTCAGACGTCCGACCCGTCAGTCGGCAAGACTCACTGGAGGAAAACACCCCTCTGAAGATGTCCAGCGCAGCTCTGGACGAAACGTTAGGAGCTGAAGAGTTTCATGGACCACGACCTCACAACCCGGAAGGTTTACCAGAAGATATGTCATCCGGTCGTGAAAGCCTTCATACTATGACAAGCACTGACAGTTACAAATAGCATCAGCGACAAATACGTGGCCGCCATACTAATCGACTTAGCCGGGGCTTTTGACAACCTGTGGTGGCCGTCCCTCTTCGCCAGGTTAAGGGTGAGTGGCGGAGTTGAGGGGTGGTACACGCAAGGTTGTCAAGAGAATAACAATGTCTACAGGGCTCGATCTGCGGACCAGTATTTTGGGATATCGCAGTCTAGCCCTTGCTGAACACCCTGGGCGGTGACGACAGGGTAAGAGGTGTGGCGGTGTACGCAGATGACCTGCTCGTAGTGGCGTCAGGCAACTCGAGAGCTGCACTAGAGATAAAAGACACGCAACTGCTTCAGAAAATGAACAATTGGTGCAAAGAAAATAGACTAAAAATAGTTACTGCTCAAGGAGACGCTACAGAGGAACCCAGTTCTAAAATTAGACAACACTAGCAAACAGAGAAAGCAAGCCACACGTTGTGTATGACTGCATCTTGACGAAAAACAGACTTTCAGCTATCATATCAAACTAACAATTGACAAAGCCTCCAAAATTATCCATAAAGTAGCAAGACTTAAAACAACTCAGTGCAAATTGGACGTACCACATTGCGATATTTGCATCCATGGCATGCTTCGCCGCAAGTGCTTGGCCTCAAAGACTGGACATACAGAATAACAAGACAATTGCAAGACGAGGTCAACGTATTGTAGTCCTCAGAATGAGTGGAGCCTTCAACACCACATCATTAGAGGCACTTTGTGTTGTGATGGGGACCTACGCTATAGACGCAACAATACGTTACAGGGCTGCACTTTACTGGCTTAAGAGGGACAGGTTTGATAAAGTCACTGAAATTACGCGAACCAACATTATAAACAAAACAAAAATGAAACAATGGCGGATTCAAACATAGCAGAGAGGGTGGGACGCATCCTTTAAGGGTCGCCGAGTACACTCTTTCTTTCCTGACGTACGCGAAGGATTACAACTGAAACATGTCGACCCAAGCCGGGGGATGGTCCGTTTCCTGACAGGCCACGGGCCGTACCTGGTGAACTTAAACCGCATGGGACTAACGATGAAATATGTATTTGTGAAGAAACTGTGACACCAGAACATGTCACAGTGCTATGCAACACGCTGGCACACATGATAACTATACAGAACGACAATGACATCGCAGAATAATACGTAATCCCGATGGTTGGAGCACAATAAACAGTGTAGCCTATATTTTGTCGAACACACTGCATGAAGAATACAAGCATCAAAAACCATATGGAAGGAGGCGTAGACAACCATGAACAACACGACAAACCACATAGGAGGACACAAGCACGACCACAGATTCAGAATCCAAGGAAGGAACCAACACACTAAGTGAACATGACTCAGAAGGGATCAACACGTAAGGGACCCAAAGCAAAAACGCAAGACACTGCATGCCACAACACTGATACAAACAGTACAACATGCAGTAACAATCATAAAACAAATAAACACCGATATCACATATTAAGACTCTAGTAATAAGGTACCGTCGCATGGGAGGGAGAAGCCTCGAAGAACTTTTATTCCAAAGCACCTCCTCCCCAATTACACACTGCATATTGTTTAAAGTATACTGCACACAAGCAGTAATGTGTTATTCGTCTTACTATGTGTAGACAGAGGTATATTCTCTTCTTTATGTAAAGCTATTATCAACAAATTTTGTGTATCAAATGTATTTCCTGTATAAAATATGTATAAAACTAAAAATGTAATGTATTCAGTTATTTAAGGAAAACTGCATTCAAGTAGTAATGAACTACATTCTATTTCTACTAACAAATTTACAACCATGAGTGTATTCCCCAAGTAAAGCTAAAATTCATGTACTGCGTGTATCAAATGTTCAATCAGTATTCAAGCTGCATAATACCAAGTGTATATATCTAAAGTACCACAAAAAATGTACGACAACTACCAAAACTAAGACAAACAAACAACTACTGAATATCATACAGTGTCCTGACATGCAACACTCCAAGTAATATATCAATACACACAAACACAAAAACAAATAAACACAAACCGTTTCAGATGAGAATAGCTCGAGGATCTACCGTGGCCTTCTCACCTGAAGTAGGTAGAAATAGGTTATTATCAACCAAAAATGTACTTAGACTATATTATACATCCAAATACAGTATATCATTTCCCTTTACGTATTGCAACATATTTTCAACACACTTATTGTATTACATTTTTTTCTTTGATGTTTGCATTATATAAATTATATTCTCATCAAATAGGCAGAAACAAATTATACAGAACCACTTTGACAATTGTTAAGCATTCAATTGTCTGTAACCTCAGGGAAATTTTCATCTATTATAGTCTTTATATTGTTTTAAAAAAGCATTAACAACTGTACACCAATAAGATTGTAATAATAAGATCTCTTTGCTGTTAGATTTAGAAGCATTGGACCCACCTTACACTTCACGTGGTGGGCTACTCTGTACTGTTAATGAAATAAATAAAATAAATAGATAATTCTTCCAATCTCGCAAGCGTCGTCTTACTGGAGCAGCAGCCCAGCGGGCGGTTTAAAGACAGCGGGCGGCGACTAGTACTCAGCATGCGGAGTAACGGAAAAATATGAAACGTCACATTACTGGAATGTTTAGTTCAAAAAATGGCTCTGAGCACTATGGGACTTAACATCTGAGGTCATTAGTCCCTTATAACTTAGAACTACTTAAACCTAACTAACCTACGGACATCACTCACACCCATGCCCAAGGCAGGTTTCGAACCTGCGACCGTAGCGGTCGCGCGGTTCCAGACTGAAGCGCCTAGAACTACTCGGCCACTCCGGCCGGCGGAATGTTTGGTTATGATTCCCTTATACACAAAAGACATTTAATGAAGACTAATGTTTCTTTTCAGTAGCATGAAATTTTCTTTTTAATCATCAGTCTTCTGACTGGTGTGGCCTGCCACGAATCCTCTCTCATGTCAGTATCTTCATCTCGGAGTGGCACTTGCACCCTACGTGCTTTGTTATTTGTTGTATATATTGCAATCTCTGTCTTTACCACACGGCTTCTGCCGCATACGACACAAATATTACACACATTTCTCTCAGAAACATAGGGAAAACACTGTCCAGAAGAAGGGACGGGATGATACGGATGTGTTAAGGAAGGACCTGTAGTTGGTAACAACTGTTACCAACTACAGGTCCGTCTAGTATCAGTTATGTTATTCCCCGATGTCTTAACACACCCGTATCATCCTGTCCCTTCTTCTAGACAGTGTTTTCCCTTTGTTTCTGAGAGAAATGTGTGTAATATTTGTGTCGTATGCGGCAGAAGCTGTGGGGTAAAGGCTAGTAGAATTGTAAAAGTTAATGTCATGAGAATACACTGAAACATCCCCTTAGAAAAATTAATGAATTACTGTGCTGATAAACCTCTTATGTTATTTGATTTTCAAACAGCTGAGCAGAACTGAACGTACTCAGACATTTCTCTCTTTACTTATTCTGATCAACACTAAACTGACACACAATATTTTTAGCGCAACGCAATCTGACTTTCAATAATCGCTACAAAAGAATGGTCCTGACTAACAATAACCTATACCTTTCATGAATCACTTACCTCACAAAAATCTTCGTTACTCGAACTACTGCAATACAGCGAGCGCCAATACTGCCAGCTAAAAAAAGATTCTAACTACTGAAGGCACTAACTACTGATAGGCATAGTTAGCAAATGAAAGATTTTGTTAGAGAACAAACAATGTATTTACCTTAATAATATTCAAAAGTCATCATACATATATCAGTTCATGATATCCAGTATTACAATTTTACTCTTTCTGATGGACACACGTCCACATCGTCCGCTCTCAAAATTCTGCCATCTCTCTCCCCACATGCACCACTGCTGGCGGCTCACATCCAACTGTGCAACGCTACGCGCTGTTCACATCCAACAGCCCAACACTACAATATAGTGGTGGGCAGGCAATCGCGTATCTGTTAGAAATCACAGTGACTGAGAAGTCACAGATATCACAGTAGCAACTTTACAGAATCTAACTGCGATTTCAGTCACAGTTAGCAGTCGCAATAAGTATTTCACATTCAAAGATGTGAGCCATCTATTGGTCGAATTTAGCACTGCTTTCTGCGATTTCAGTGACAAGTCGCAACTAAGAGTCGCAAGTAGCAACTAAAAGCGCAGTTAACAGTGCCATCTGTTGGCCAAAGTTTGTACTACGTCCATCTCTGCGATACGGTATCGAGTCTAACTGCGATTTCCGTGACAAGTCGCAACTAAGAGTCGCAAATAGCAACTAGAAAGCGCGGTTAACAGTTCCATCTGTGGGTCAAAGTTCGTACTACGCCCATCTCTGCGATCACTATTGAGTCCAACTGCGATTTCCGTGACAAATCGCAACTAAGAGTCGCAATTAGCAACTAAAAAGCGCAGTTAGCACTCCCATCTGTTGAGCAAAGTTCATACTACACTATTCGCTACCGAGTCAAACTGCGATTTCTGTGACAAATCGCAACTAAGAGTCGCAAGTAGCAACTAAAAAGCGCAGTTAACATACTTTTCCTAGTGTCATCTGTTGACCGACGTACGTACTTCGTTATGAGAGCCTTGTGCCTCACGAGATCGATGTGCTGTGTGTGCATATGAAGGGCTTATTTCAATAGTGGTACAAGTCCATTTTTGTTCATTTTGAGATACAGAGTCGTAAAATTAAATGAGCGCTGAAAAATCTGCAGTTGAGGTACCAGAAATATTCAAGCATATGGCTTCTTGCTAGAGATGAACCTTTATTTATGTTTGTTTGGATCACTAATTTCAGAAGCATTATAGACAGAAAAGTGGAGGTAATGGACTTGTACCACTATTGAAATAAGCCTTTCATATTATATGACGACATGCACATTCAGCATCAGTTATGGTTGGTCAAATACTGCTGTGACTCTGAATGTATTATATTAATAAGAAGCAACATTGCCCTTTTCTCCTGAAAATATCAAGTAACGTAACAAATGTGTTTGATTCTGCTTCCAATATGACAGTTTTGGTTAATACTCCACATGCCTACAGGACTTAGCAATGTTAACACAGCAGAACTCAGACATCTGTATAACTGTAGAGAAATGAAAACAGTCATATGAATGCCTCACTTTTGTTCCGACACAGTTCAAGACTCGGGAGAACAGTTTTACACCTGGTGTTCTACATGGCAACTTCACACACAAGAACTTTTTGCCGACACTACTACCACCTACATAAGTAAGCTTTTCCTGTGTTACTTTCAAGTAATGCACTTAAGCTAGTCCTGATTTAACTGGAAGATCTGTACTTCCCACTTTCATATCAACAGCCTCAAAATGCATATTGTAGACTTCGGGATATGTTACAGCAACCAGTAATCAGAGTCAGAACTGTGTCTGCAAAAACACAAGGATTATTAAACAATTTTTGCTGTCATTAATTACTAGCAATATAATTGACAGAGTAGATTTCTAATATTTGCTATAATGAATATCAAATTTGCAAGAACGATCTCACTGAAGTAATTAAGTCCATCGAAACGCTTAGAAACTAAGCTCTCGTCTGACGAAAACGGTCTAAAGACGCAGTGGCAATTTCTTCAGATCTGTTGACAATGATATTTTGAGTTATCGCTTTACTGAGTGACTGAAATGTAGTTCAGGTACCTGTGAACATAACAATATGTTAGAATTCATTTTCTAAATACGAACTATTACGGTACTGTACGGCTACTTACATATTAATTACACTATTAATATTTTCACAGCTGTTTCTTTAATACAAAATTAAAGCCAACGGAAGAAAAAACGTAAAACATACTTGCCAATGACAGGTTTGTTGCGATGCAATTTTCTGTGTTGACAGATGTAACTTTTTCATACAGTGGTAAGTCGCAGAAATCGCAGGAGTCACAGAAATCGCAGGAGTAGCAGAAGTCACTGAAATCGCAGAAGTAGCAGAAATCGCAGAAATCACAGAAGTAGCAGAAATCGCAGAAGTCACAGAAGTAGCAGAAGTCGCAGAAATCGCGGAAGTAGCAGAAATCGCAGAAATAGCAGTGGCGGAGGGATACACGACCTATGTTCCTTAACTGCGACTCTTAACTGCGACAAATCGCAGTTAAGAATAACAGATACTGAAAAGTAGCATCCACAGAAATCACTGATATCGGAAAATCGCAGTTTAGCCCATCACTACTACAATAGCAAAATTTCCAACAATGCAAAGCAGCCACAGACTGCACAGAGCACAGTCAGTGATTTTCATACAGAGCGCTACGTGGCGTTATCAACATAAAAACCTAAACAGCCTACTTACAACATGTTCCTTGATTTCCTAATTTCTTTCCATCCTTTGAAATTTGGTCGTTTAAACTTCTGGACGGATGTATCGAACATAAAACTATAATGTGTAAAACAGTTATTGAAACGTAAAACGTTTTTAATTCGATCGTAAATGTTTATAAACTTCTGCTAGTCCATCAGATCACCTCGATTGTCAAAGAATATGTCAGCTAGATCCTCGGTGGGACCTGTTACTCTCTTCTGTCCTCGCTCCTGCATCTTCATGATTTTTCCACAAAAACGTAGTGAAGGTCTTCACCTACTTTCAAATTTTGTATTTTTGAATCGATGCTCCATTTAAAGTAAACTAGATTTAAGAACTAATCTACAATAAGGTGACAAAAATCAAGGGATACCTCCTACTATCGTATCGCACTTCCTTTTGCCCGACATTGTGCACCAACTCGACGTGGCATGGACTCAACAAGTCGTTAAGTCCCCTGTATAAATAATGGCCCATGTTGCCTATGCAGCCATAGATAACTGCGAAAGTGTTGTCGGTGCAGGATTTTGTGCGCGAACTGACCTCTCGATAATGTCCCATAAATGTTGTATGGGGTTCATATCGGGAGATCTGAGTGGCCAAGCCATGCTCTCGAAAATCCCGGATGTTCTTCAAATCAATCGCGAACAACTGTGGCCTGGTGACATGGCACATTGCCATCCATAAAAATTCCAACGTTGTTTGGGAACTTGAAGTTCTTGAATGGCTGCAAATTGTCTCCAAGTAGCCCAACATAACCATTTCTAGGCAACGATCGGTTCAGTTGGACCAGAGAACCCAGTCAATTCCCTGTAAACACAGCCCACACCAATATGGAGCCATCACCAGCTTACACAGTGCCTTGTTGACAGCTTGGATCCATGGCTTCGTGGGGTCTGCGCTACACTCGAACCCTACCATCAGCTCTTACCAACTGAAATCGGGACTCATCTGATCAGGTCACGGTTTTCCAATGGTGTAGGGTCCAACCGACATAGTCACAACCACGAGAGACGCACTGCGGGCGATGTCGTGCTGTTAGCACAGGCACTCGCGTCGGTCCCTTGCTGCCATAGTCCATTAACGCTACAATTCGCGGCACTGTCCTAGCGGATACGTTCGTAGTACGTCCCACTTTGATTCCTGTGGTTATTTCAAGCAGTGTTGCTTGTATGTTAGCACTGACACCTCTATGCACACCCTGCTGCTCTCGGTCATTAAGTGAAGGCCGTCGGCCACTGCGTTGTCCATGGTGAAAGGTGATACCTAAAATTTGGTACTATCGGCACACTTTCGGCATTCTGGATCTCGGTATATTGATTTTCCTAACTATTTCCAAAACTGAATGTCCCATACGTCTAGCTGCAACTGCCATTCCGCATTCAAAATCTGTTAATTCACGTCTTGCGGCCATAACCACATCGGAAACCTTTTCATATGAATCACCTGAGTACAATGACAGCTGCGCCAATGCGGTGCCCTTTTATACCTTGTGTACGTGACAGTACCGCCGTCTGTATGTGTGTATATCGCTATCCCACGGATTTCGTCACGTCAGTGTATATTCTATATCCAAAGGCACTCACCAGGGTAGCTGAGAGCGCTAACGCGCTGCTTCCTGGACTCGGACCGATCGAGGTGGCGCAGTGCTTAGACACTGGACTCGCATTCGGGAGGACGACGGTTCAATCCTCCAGGCAAATGCCGGTATGGTTCCTCTGAAAGGACACGGCCGACTTCCTTCCCCATCCTTCCCTAATCCGATGAGACCGATGACCTCGCTGTCTGGTCTCTTTCCCCAAACAACCCAACGGGTAGGCGCGCCGGCCCCGGATCGAATCCACCCGGCGGATTAACGACGACGGCCGGTGTGCCAGCCAGCCTGGATGTGGTTTTTAGGCGGTTTTCCACATCCTACTAGGTGAATACCGGGCTGGTTCCCACGTCCCGCCTCAGTTACACGACACGCAGACATTTTACACACATTCACACTATTTCACGATTTCCACTAGACACAGACGGCTGGGGTACACTCCTTGCGTCCCGGGGGTTATGGGGTGGCGGCAGGAAGGGCATCCGGCCACCCCTTAAACTTAACCACGCCAATTCTGTACTTAACCCTGCCGACCCTGCGCACAATGTGGGATAAAGGCAGTAGCAAAAGAAAGAAAGAAAAGAAAGTGTTTATTCAAAGGCATAACACAGCTATCTAAATTTTTAGTACGATCGTCAATACTGTTTCCTGCTCATCACTGAATGTTCTCGGGATTAGCTTATTCTTTTCTAAAACAGGTGTCGTAGATGTCTCTTTGTTTTCTTGTGAAGCTTTAAGTCAGTCACCTAGTGTACTTTTTGCAACCAAATATTTCTCACTGTCTTCCTTACTTGCCATTTAAAGAAGTCTGGCTTATCCACGACACCCTTCATGTGACTTTCATCTGATTCATGGCACGACTTTTCCATTTTTACGTGTTAAGATAAAAAAATTGCATAACTTTTTAAGTTTTTGTGCCACGAGTTTTTGCTGGTACACCCTAAATTGTTTAGTCAGCCTCAACAGGAATGTGATGTGGTAGTTTCATATTCCAGTAGTTATTACTTGGGCTAGCCATTATAGAGTATAGTATTAGTTTATGTAAATATACAATAAAATTGTAATATTATTTGCCGGCCGGAGTGGCCGAGCGGTTCTAGGCGCTACAGTCTGGAACAGCGCGACCGCTACGGTCGCAGGTTCGAATCCTGCCTCGGGCATGGTTGTGTGTGATGTCCTAATGTTAGTTAGGTTTAAGTAGTTCTAAGTTCTAGGGAACTGATGACATCAGAAGTTAAGTCCCATAGTGCTCAGAGCCATTTGAACCATTTTTTGTAATATTATTTAGCTTCAGATAAAGCATTGTACTCTAAAACTAAGTTCGAATACCGAAAACTCACTAGGAACGGATAACTCGCTAATTTCTCATGGTCGGCGCTCACAGTCATGTAGAATTTTTAAAAGACGTCACATTCGCCGTTGACTGTAGAAATTATTTATTTCACAACTGCAATTTTGGTCTTTGGGCCATTACCAAGGGGTACAGCAAAAGCTAAAAAAAAAAAAAAAAAAAAAAAAAAATTAAGCACCGAGTGCATATGCAAACTTGCTCGAACATGTCATGTAGACAGTAGTAGATTACAAAAATGATGAAAATAAGCCATCACGTACATTCTGCTTCAGAACATGTCATCCTCCTACACGTCCTTTGACTTTACTGTATTTCTACAGTAAAAAGGCTTAGTTCTGACGATGAGATGTGCTGAAGCAAGATCTAAGTGGCAGATTATTTTCACCATTTTGTAATGTACTTCTGTCTACATGACATGTTTGTGCAGTTCCATATACACACTCTGTGCTTCACTTTTGTGTTCTTTAATCTTTGGTGTTCCACCTGCAATGGCCCAAAGGCCGAAATTATAATAGTAAAATATATAATTTCTACAGTCAACGGCGAATATGATGGCTTTTAAAAAAAGATAACTTATTGCCACTCCGAAACGCACTGTTTTCATATACACTCCTGGAAATTGAAATAAGAACACCGTGAATTCATTGTCCCAGGAAGGGGAAACTTTATTGACACATTCCTGGGGTCAGATACATCACATGATCACACTGACAGAACCACAGGCACATAGACACAGGCAACAGAGCATGCACAATGTCGGCACTAGTACAGTGTATATCCACCTTTCGCAGCAATGCAGGCTGCTATTCTCCCATGGAGACGATCGTAGAGATGCTGGATGTAGTCCTGTGGAACGGCTTGCCATGCCATTTCCACCTGGCGCCTCAGTTGGACCAGCGTTCGTGCTGGACGTGCAGACCGCGTGAGACGACGCTTCATCCAGTCCCAAACATGCTCAATGGGGGACAGATCCGGAGATCTTGCTGGCCAGGGTAGTTGGCTTACACCTTCTAGAGCACGTTGGGTGGCACGGGATACATGCGGACGTGCATTATCCTGTTGGAACAGCAAGTTCCCTTGCCGGTCTAGGAATGGTAGAACGATGGGTTCGATGACGGTTTGGATGTACCGTGCACTATTCAGTGTCCCCTCGACGATCACCAGTGGTGTACGGACAGTGTAGGAGATCGCTCCCCACACCATGAGGCCGGGTGTTGGCCCTGTGTGCCTCGGTCGTATGCAGTCCTGATTGTGGCGCTCACCTGCACGGCGCCAAACACGCATACGACCATCATTGGCACCAAGGCAGAAGCGACTCTCATCGCTGAAGACGACACGTCTCCATTCGTCCCTCCATTCACGCCTGTCGCGACACCACTGGAGGCGGGCTGCACGATGTTGGGGCGTGAGCGGAAGACGGCCTAACGGTATGCGGGACCGTAGCCCAGCTTCATGGAGACGGTTGCGAATGGTCCTCGCCGATACCCCAGGAGCAACAGTGTCCCTAATTTGCTGGGAAGTGGCGGTGCGGTCCCCTACGGCACTGCGTAGGATCCTACGGTCTTGGCGTGCATCCGTGCGTCGCTGCGGTCCGGTCCCAGGTCGACGGGCACGTGCACCTTCCGCCGACCACTGGCGACAACATCGATGTACTGTGGAGACCTCACGCCCCACGTGTTGAGCAATTCGGCGGTACGTCCACCCGGCCTCCCGCATGCCCACTATACGCCCTCGCTCAAAGTCCGTCAACTGCACATACGGTTCACGTCCACGCTGTCGCGGCATGCTACCAGTATTAAAGACTGCGATGGAGCTCCGTATGCCACGGCAAACTGGCTGACACTGACGGCGGCGGTGCACAAATGCTGCGCAGCTAGCGCCATTCGACGGCCAACACCGCGGTTCCTGGTGTGTCCGCTGTGCCGTGCGTGTGATCATTGCTTGTACAGCCCTCTCGCAGTGTCCGGAGCAAGTATGGTGGGTCTGACACACCGGTGTCAATGTGTTCTTTTTTCCATTTCCAGGAGTGTATATATATTGAAAATCGTGTGAGTGATCATGTTCCTCCACAGTTCACGCAGCAGTCGAGAGACAGGCGCTGCTCTGGTAAAAAGCCCGAGTTCCTGAACGCTTTGACTGGTCCCAGTAATTGATCGCCGGTAGCGTAGTCAACGATGTCCAGCGGTGTAGACGTACATCGGCACAGAACACCTCAAAGAGAGCCTAATCCGTTACGGCCTTACGAGACTGAGGAAGCGGAGGAGAGAGGGCGGCTTTGCTGTAAGTGAAATGCCTTGCAGGAAGCAGGAAGCCCGGGCGGCTGGGGCAGACGACGCTCCGCCATTGTGGGGCAGATTGGCTGTAATTGAGTTACGGCGGTCGCCCGGGGCGCCATTGTCACCGTCGCCGCCGGATGATTCGCTCGCAGTGGCGGGTTTTCAGCCCCGGCGCTGTCTTCCCATTCAGCGGGCGCACAATGCACCCCCCGCCACGCACCGCAGCGCAAGCAGGAGGGTAAGGCGGCCCCAGCGCCACACCTCAACACGGTGCGCGGCGTCGCACCTCAGCGTGGCAGCTGCGCTCACTGCTGGGAACGGCGCGTAATTAACTTGCGCGAGGCGCTGCCAACCTCGAGACACCCGCAGGGGCGGCAGTTGACACATGCCACCCACTCGAGATGGCTCACTCCACTGCACCTTTGCGTTCACGGCGCGTTCGCATCGAAACTCAGCTGCAGGCTTCTCCTTACACTCGTACGAACGCAAAAATGACAGATATCGATTTAATCTGTATTGATCGATTCTGGATCGTGGGACGACGGCTGGCATGAACTTCTTGATGCAATAATTTACCAACAGCCGTATGATTTGTAGAAGTTTATTTTATTTTATGAACTTCTATGTGCTACCAGTTTCGGCATTACATTGATGCCATCTTCAGGCCCCTGTACAATGATTAGAAGAAATGTACTAATATAAAAAATATAGAACATACGTTAACAATTTACAGGTATCATGTTAACTATGTACGTGGCTCAAAGAGATATATTGTACGTCATTAAAACTATATGTAACATTAGGGCACATATGCTTATGCCTATGTCATGCTGTTGTTAATAGCTTTCCCTGTTTTACTCAAATAACGCATGATATATGAACATATCTGTACGCTATTATTCATAAAACCGTAACACACAGTTGTAATAGGCCATGCAACACATCAGATGTACTGCATACATTCGTATGTCCAGTGGAACAGTGGAAGAACGATTTTTTAATAAAAATTAACTAATATAAATAACAATAAAATAAATTAAAATACAAGGAAACGTGACAACCATGTCAGAATACGTAATTACTTATGTGTGGTCTAGGTCGTATTATATGTGGTACGACAAACAGCTACCGCAATATTAACGATAAAAAGCATAAAAGAGTTTGTCTTAAAACCCAATTGCATTCACGAAGCAAACCAATGCAATCGTACTATAAAATCATCAAACACCTGGTCATCGTAGACACTTCATTAGGACCCTAATCTAGAACCCCACATTGTGCTGAGTGGGTTAATGGAATGGCAGTAGCTGCCTCATGCAGTCATGGTTTCTGTTTTACGGTATTCTGCACTGCAGTGTCTGACGTATAACCGTAGTGTCAAGAAGTAAAATCGTATACAGCTTTAGGTAAGTACAGTACCTAAAATGTGTAATGTAAAATGACTATCATCACATAACAATGGACTTCTATAATGCGATGATGTGGAGTACGGTAATGCGTATCGGTTGATTATAGGTTTACTATGTTTTGTTTTAGGCTGTTTATTACGATGTCATCAAATAGGAAACATAGTTCCTTGTGGACACATTTCACTGAAGACACAGATAAAAGAAAAGCAAAATGTAACCACTGTTCAACATTAATAAGTATTGCAGGAGGCTCAAACGGAAATTTAACGAGGCATATGAAAACAAAACACGCTTTAATCCCAATAACGGTGGAAAGACAACCACCGATAATGTCTAGTTTAAACTCACTGCAAGCAAATCAAACTACATCCTTATTGCAGAATGTTATTTCGATATCAGCCTCCCAACAATCAGTGAACCAATATATTCGAAGACCACAGTCAGTCCGAAAGGTTGAAGAAATAGACAGACAAGTTGTCAAAGGGCATCACGCTCAACGAATTGTGGAAGAGAAAGATTTTCGAAAACTGATAGAACTAGTTTCTCATTGCCCAAACTACAAACTTCCATCAAGAAAAACGTTATCGGAAAATTTAATATCAAGGGTTCACAATGAGATAATGGATGAAGTACAAAAGAAGGTGCAAGCTGTATCTGCGTTACCTCTCACTACTGATGGTTGGACGTCGAGAATAATGAAAGCTATATAGCCGTTGTAGCCCACTTTATAGATGAATGGACTAAACTTCAGTCGGCATTACTTGGTTGTGTTAATTGTAAAGAGCGGTATGCGGTATACCAGTCAAAACTTGTGCAATTTCATGAAAGACATTATGACAGACTGGCATATTTCCCACAAAGTTGCTGCTATTGTTAGCGATAATGCTGCAGATATCTTATCTGCTGTCAGACTTGGTGAGTGGCGATCAGTCTCATGTTTCGCCCACTCTCTAAATCTTGTTGTACAAGAAGCTACTAAAGAAATATCTGACTTTTTGGCGCAAGTTAAAAATATTGTCGAGTATTTCAATCGTAGTACACAAGGCAAAAAAAAAAATCCTGATTGCTACACAACAGCAAATGAATCTGCCTGTCCTCAAGCTCAAACAGGACGTCCAGACCCGCTGGAATTCTACTTTTGACATGCTTCAGCGAATAATGAAGGTAAAGGATGCAATGATTGCTACGCTAGCACTTCTGCGTTCTGACGTAACAATAAAAGAAAGTGACTGGCAAATAATAGGAGTTTTGCCCTTACTTAGTCCATTCTATGAAATTACGGTAGAAATAAGTGCCGAAAGAAATGTGACTTTGTCAAAAGTTATTGTGTTTTGTAACCTGCTCAACAGTTTTCTGCAGAAGCATGCTTCTAAAAATAAAAATATTGTCGCTGTGCAATCAGTGCTCAAGAAAGGCCGTTTTAAAGATTTAGAGAATAACTTTCTATACGCTGACTGTACTATTCTGGACCTTCGATTTAGACAGAGAGGATTTAGAAATCAAAAACCTTGTGAAGTTGCAAAACAACGCCTAAAAAAGAACAAAAAAAAAACAAAAAAAAGTGGTTCAAATGGCTCTGAGCACTATAGGAAATTAACTTCTGAGGTCATCAGTCCCCTAGAACTTAGAACTACTTAAACCTAACTACCCTAAGGACACAACACACATCCATGCCCGAAGCAGGATTCGAACCTGCGACCGTAGCGGTTGCGCGGTTCCAGACTGTAGCGCCTAGAACCGCTCGGCCACTCCGACCGGCCAAACGCCTCAAAAATAAAGTTGGCAGAGTGCAGTTACTTCAGAGGGAGAATCGAGATATTTTAGCGGCTGATCCTACTGCTAGTGACCCTTCGGGGTCTTGTTCTAGTAGCAGCTGTAATGAAAATAAAATAAAAAAACTTTATGTGGGACGAGAATGGCCAAGAAATAAGAAAAATCACTAGACCACATAACCAACTTGCTGCTGGTATTCGCGAACCCGATAAATACCCCAATGAAGAGTATTTAGACCGAGAAAAAGATCCGCTTGAGTGGAGGCACGAGCGTCGTCAGTTATATCCTCATGTACATGCATATGGTTTAAAGAGATTTTGCATAGTAGCGACATCACTGCCCTGCGAATGCGTTTTTTCGGCGACGGGACAAATCCTTAACGAACGAAGAACACTGTTATCAACGTACAAAGTTTCCAAATTAATATTTTTACATAATAATATGTAAAGTTTTGTAATATTTCACTTGAAAATTAGAAGACTGATTATTTAAAGAATGATTATGCAAAGCACAAAAAGTATGCTTTAGAATACGATCTCACTCAGGGGTCATAGCTAGTTTTGTATGTCTAATTGTTTGGTAACAAATTATAAGTGTTAATGTTTCTTCTGTGAATGATAAAGGTATTATTGTTTGTGCCAAAGGTACTTAACCTGTACCTAAAGCAGAAATATTTTTTGTTGGTTATTTCCAAAACTTTAAAAAAGTCGAATATTTATGAAAGTGTATTTTTATTCACAAAAAAAACGTATTTAGCATATTCTGTAAGTAATAGTCCTACAATGAACTAAAAAATAAATAAGTATATATTTTTTTTAAATTAAAATACTACGAGTGCACTGTATGTAAAGTAAAGTAGTTGACTACCCCATTTTACCCATTTGTGTAAACAACTGGTTTATTTGCCCCTTCGAAGTCTAATTACTCGACATAAAACTGTAATAATACAGGCATTGGCAACACTGGTCGTTATTTAAAAGACTAGCATAACGAATAAAAGAGCGTGTGCAGTAGCGGTAGCAAAGCGAGCGAACTGGCTTTCTGAAAATCGAGATGGGAGCTAACGAACTAAAAGAGCGACCTAGTTCACGACGGAACCACGAACTAAACATAACGTTCCCAGTCGCGAACTATTATGCGCAAGACTAATACAAAATAATAATGAAGATTGAATCACTTTCAAATTCCCCGCCGGCCGCGGTGGTCTAGCGGTTCTGGCGCTGCAGTCCGGAACCGCGGGACTGCTACGGTCGCAGGTTCGAATCCTGCCTCGGGCATGGGTGTGTGTGATGTCCTTAGGTTAGTTAGGTTTAAGTAGTTCTAAGTTCTAGGGGACTTATGACCTAAGATGTTGAGTCCCATAATGCTCAGAGCCATTTGAACCATTTTTTTTTCAAATTCCCCACTTCACGGTGCGCATAAAAGCTGACACAAGGACGCCGTCGTCAGCACATGTAATTATGATACGGCGTACAACAACAACGGCTGCGAGTAACAGGTTCGTTCGCAAAGGTCGATTGACTGTGGTGCTCAGAGGACGCGCAGACTCTCGATTTCCAAGGGGACATCGTTGTTCATGCAGAAGAGAACCGACATCGAGTACTTGACACATTGTCTGTACGATGGGCTCCTGTAGAGCACAAGGGTCAGTGTTCATTGTCTCCGCAGTACACCCACGGCGAAGCAGGAGATTTGGAAGTGATCCAGTCTTCAAACTTATTTTACATCCAAACGGTAAATTTGATGTGTGGGTTCCTTATCAAAACTTCATCCAGTAAGTGCGCTCTACGACGCCTAGAAGCCTGTAACAAAAACTGTGAAACGCCCTGTATACATAAAATACGTAGTAAAAAACCTCGGGAGTTCCATGAGGCTTTTCGTGGATGATGCTGTTCTATACAGAGAAGTCGCAGTGCTAGAAACTTGTAGCCAAATGCAGAAATACCTGCAGAAGCTAGATGCATCGTGCAGGGATTGGCTGTTGACTCTCAACAAAAAAAAAAAATATAACGTACTGCGGATAAATAAGCGGAAAGACCCACTATTGTATGATTACACGACTACAGAATAAGCACTTGAAGCAGTCATATCCATTAAATATCGGGGAGTATGGGTTCGGAGCGATTTAAAGTGAAACGAGTACGTGGAATTACAGCGTCTGATCAAAAGTATCTGGACATCCACTGGTGGACATTAATTCTGGGTGTGTCCACCCTTCAACTTTATGACGGCCCGAATTCTGTTAGAGACACTTTGAATGGGGTGTCTGAATGTCTGGAGGAATGGTAGCCCATTCTTGCTCAGTACTCGAAACTAAAGACGATACGGATATTGGACGCTGCGTTCTGGAGCGAAAGGTCTAACTCATTCCAAAAGTGTTCCATTGAGTTTAGATCGGGGGCCTTGGCAGGCCAGTCCATTTCAACAGCTGCCTCACAGATGCCACTTTATGATAACGTGCGTTGTCTTGCTGGTACAATCCTCGTCTGTAAAATGTGTTCGTATGTTTCCGCATTTAGCGTTTTCTTAAGCGCAATAACGGAACCGCACCCTAAACACGAAAACAAAAAACCATGCCGTAATTCCACCTCCACTGTACTGCGCTGTTGGCACTGCACACGACGGCAGGCAACGTTCTACAGGCATTCGCCAAACCCAAACCCTTTCGTGAGACTGCTACAGGGTATAGCGTGATACATCACTCCAAGTCACTCGCTCCCAGTCACCCATTGCCTAGTGGCATCGCTCTTTACACCTCCTAAGCCGTCGCTTAGCTGTAGATGTGTGTGGCTTATGAAGAGCTGCTCGACCATTGTGTGGCCAGGCGCTGTGCTAGCTGGACTACTGGGAGCACTTTGGGATTCGCGAGTGATTCCTTCCGTCGATTTCATGCAAATCCTTATCATCACTCTCCGCAATGCTTAGCAGTTTCTGTCGTCACCTGAGGTGTGCCTGGTCTTGGTTCAGCTATGGTTGCTTCTTCGCACTTCACAGTCACATCAACAGTCGATTTGGGCAGCCTTAGAAGGGTTTGAAAAGTCCGTGCGAAGTCCGAAGAGATGGCACCACCGGCGCGTATCGTGGTCATGTTTAGTTAGTAGCATCTTTGGAAAGAATGTACATCATGTTTCAGCCATATTGGTCTATTTCTTTGTGTTTGAAATTCGTGTGAATCAAGAAAGTCGAGTTATTGTCAAAAAATGGACGAAAAATAATTTCGTGTGGTGATTAAACATTACTTTACGAAAGGCAAAACGCCTCAGGAGACTAAAGAGAAGCTTGATAAACATTACGGTGACTCTGCACCTTCGATTAGAACAGTTTATAAGTGGTTCCAAAATTTTCGGAGTGGCCATATGGGCACAAGTGATGCTGAACGTTCTGGACGCCCTGTGGAGGTTACGACTCCAGAAATCATTGATAAAATCCATGATATCGTTATGGATGACAGAAGAGCTAAGGTGCGTGAGGTTTGCTAGTGCTGTGGGCATCTCGAATGAACGGGAACATAATATTTTGCATAAACATTTGGACATGAGAAAGCTATCCGCCAAGATTTGTTCCGCTATTGCTCACGCTTTACCATAAACGACATTGTATTAAGTGTTGCAGGGATGGTTTGTAGCTGCTCAGGAAGAATCTGCAGGACTTCAAGCGTCGTTTTGTCACTGTGGATGAAACAACAATCTAAACAATGGGTTACCAAGGGATAATCTGCACGAAAAAAGGTGAAGACCATTCCTTTGGCCGGAAAGGTTATGGCGACTGTCTTTTGGGATTCTCAGGGGATAATCCTCATAGACTATCTGGAAAAGGGTAAAACTACTACGGGTGAATATTATTCATCGTTACTGGACCGTTTGAAAACCGAGCTGCAAGAAAAACGCCGGCGATTGGACCACAAAAAAGTCCTTTTCCATCACACACCTCAGCAGTTGTGGTCGCAAAATTATAGGAAATAGGATTCCAACTCTTTTCACATCCCCCCTATTCTCAAGACTTGGCCTCCTTGGACTACTATTTGTTCCCCAATTTGAAGAAATGGCTGGCAAGACAAAGATTTTATTTAAACGAGGACGTGACTGCAGCAACTATTAGGTATTTTGTAGACTTGGACAATTCCTGTTATTCGGAAGGGATTAACAAATTAGAACAGCGTTGGACGAAGTGTATTAGTCTAAAAGGAGACTATGTCGAAAAATAAAAAGTTTACCCCAAACAGGTAAGTAGTTTTTATTTTTGCACGGACTTTGCAAACGCCCCTCGTATGTCCCTGATGCATTTGTTACTCAGGTTGCACCCGATGAGTAGTCACTGAGCTCTCTTAACTGAACCATTCTGTTGCCACTGCTTCTGTACTGACAGCATATTACCCATCACCTCCTTTTATACTGACGGATCCTTCTCTAATGACAAGTAGTGGTCAGTTCCGCATTACATGTGAGAGAAATGATAGTTTTGATGAGACACTATATTTGTAAGAAAGCCAGATACCAGGCTGACATTCATTGGGAGAATCCTCAAGATATGTGGTCAACTCCCGAAGGAGGAATATTAAAAACCTATTGAGCGACTGATTCTTGAATTGTTCGTCAGATTGATTCACACGCCAGAAAGCATTGACAGAAGAAATGGAGTATCCAACGAAGAGCAATGCTTTTCGTTATATGTTCCTTTAGTAACCGCGAAATCGTCGTGGAAATACTGATCGACTCCGATTGGCATATGTTAAAAGACAAGCGTTGTGCATGTACATGTGGTTTACTGTCATATTTCTTGACCATACTTTGCTGGAAGAAATAACATATTGCTTCATTCTATGTACATGGAGACAGAATCAGAGGGATGAGAGTTCACATCGACGCTTAGCGACAATAGTTCTTTCCAGGCACCATACTGGAACAGGAAAGGGAGGAAGTGACAAGAGTACGCGAAGTAGCCTCTGCCACACACCGTATGGTGGCTTCCAGAGTAAGGATGTTGATGAAGACGTAGCGGAAGTGTAGAACTACCATCCTTTACCTGTACCCAAACCTGTATTTAACTACGATAGTTTTTCTGAATGTTCTTCATGGAGAGGCATCCTTAAAATCTGAGGTAGCATAAGACATACTGAAACGTCCCCTTAGAAATATTATACATGACTGTGCTTAAACTGACACACAATATTTTTTAGCGCAACGCGATCTGACTTTCAAAAATCCCTACAAAAAAATGGCCCTGACTAACATTAACCTATACGTTTCACAAATCACTTACCTCACAAAAATCTTGGTTACTCGAACTACTGCAACTACGGAAGGCACTAACTACTGATAGGCATAGTTAGCAAATGAAAGATTTTAATAGAGAACAAACAATGTATTTACCTTAATAGTCATCAAAAGTCATAATATATATAGCAGTTCATGACATCCAGTCTTACAAATTTCAAAACTCCGCCATTTCTCTCCCCACATCCACCACTGCTGGCGGCTCACCTCCAACTGCGCAACGCTACGCGCTGTTAACATCCAGCTGCCCAACACTACAATGGCAGACAACAATGCAAACTAGCCACAGACTGCACACAGCACAGCCAGTGAATTTCATACAGAGCGCTACGTGGCGTTACCAATAAGAAAACCTAAACAGCCTGCTTACAATACCTCAGTTGTCCTTAGCCCTTTGAGGCTGTGTGCAATCGACACAGTTGTTTACAGACACGTAACATCGACAGAAGCGCTGCGAAATGGAGCTGTAGGCGGCGCGTAAATTTATTGGCTTTGAATTTAGTTTTTTAAGTTCACATGTTTGGTAGTATTGTGCAGTTTTCGGACACCACAGCCTTTTACAGGGCGCTAACTCTCTAAGAACAAAGCAGAGGGGTCAGGACCATGACGATAAATAAAAGTCTAGTATCGTTGAACTGAGCAGTATATTCAGATAAAATTTCACACGCACCATCACTAGTTTTGAACATCATTAAAGCTTGCTCTATCATACTCAGCACTCGACACAGTTCGGAAATGATTTTATTCTGTTCCTAATTACGTAAAGTTAATTGCTCGCCTTAAAAGTAGTGAATCATCTCAGACACTTGCCTCGCGGTTTTCTGTAATACAGCAGAACATTCAAAACGAAACAGTGGTTTTCCAGTTAAATTATTAATCCTATGTTAAGTTCAGTTTTACGCTGTTTCAAACGATATATACGATATCTCAATCGGTAGAAGAAAAAAAACTCATGACAGTCTTTATTAACGCCATCCGAGGCTCAAGCGGACACTGTCGCGGACAGGTTCACGGCACATTCTGTAGCGGAGCGCAACGCATTCCGTGTGACAGACATCGATCGAATCACCTAAGTGCAGACACATCGGTCTTTATGTCCTCGCGGTGCAGATGGCGAATGGAACACTCGCTCCAAAATTGCTTCCAGTGTTGGCAGCTATGCCCATCCAGCACGCTTTCTGACTACAAAATTATTTATATCGTTGTTATTTGAACACCTACAGCGATCTCAATTTTTCTGTAAGAAAATCTATACTCTATTAATACTTTAAAAAAATTTTCAGCACTATAACTTTTAAACTTTAACCTTCAGAAGTTTGTAACACAACCGAGGGTAGTCAGTAGCCTCTCAATTGTCTCTTTCTAATTTCTCTACCTTTGCCGAATAACAATACAGTGTAGGTTGGTTCAGTTTTATATGAAGTACGGCGCTGTCTTTTTAGCTTTGAATCTTATTTACTAAGGTAGGGTAATCTAACTCGTTTTTATAGTTTTTAGCATGAAAATTGGTTTTAGTTAATGATTCAAAAAGTAAAGGAGGTAGCTTTATGAAAACTCCTACTATATTTTTCTTCATGAACACGACGAAGTGCAAGAACAGTGTGGTTTGACTCAGTTACAAGCTTAACTTATGTAAATTACGACAATAATTTATACAGTTGTCAGTCCAGTTTGGACGTATGTTAATATCATCAATTGGCGATGTAGCTTTGCTTCAGAAGTAAAAACTTCCACCTTGCATTTAGTGGCTCTTTTCTATCAATCACAAATGGGACTAATCAGAAAGAAGAGTAGCAAGGAAAATGGTGGTCCAGGTCGCATCTAAGTTCTTAAAATGCGTGGCTAATGGCTGAAGTCTCACAACTACGTGAACACAAGTCGCTTAATCTGTTCAAAATTGTCTTAGTTACTGCAAGCGTATGACAGAAACTGAAACTAAGCGAACACTTATATGTCATGGAAAAGAAAAATTACAAGACAGAACGTCTGTATGGGTAAACATTCTAACTGAATTATCGATCAACAGTAAATTTTGGTGCAAGTATATGGCGCATGATCACTTACCAACCACAAATCCACAGTGATAATTTGATCAAATTATGAACTTAATTTCCTATGATGATTGCCAAAAGGAAGCAGCATACAAGTAAAAGGAGTTGGTCTCATCGAACACGGAATATCATTCCAACACACTTGACATATTCACCGAGAAGAAGCGTGGATAAAGTTTCAATAATACGCCAGGCAATGTGGAAAGTTATCATGAAGTTTGAATTTCCTTCTCTTCACACGAGAGACAAGATGGAGAGCATTTCATAACGCATGTAAAGTACTGAAAATGCATGCAAGCGGCGGCACCTGGCCCCCAGAGGACAAGGCAGATGCTTCCCCTACAGACATGGCTACAAGAGTGAATCCCTCCACAAAAAGTTTACCTGAGAAGTGGTAAGAGGAAGCTGTCATCATTTGGATGACCAGTCTTACAGAACTAAGTGAAGCCGAGCAGGCGCATAGCCCAGGGTCAAAGACCTTATTGACAGCTTTTTGCTTATAGAAGTGCATATCTGTGTATCTGTACAAAACGTCTGCTGAAGTAGTAAGAGCAGCAATGTACGCATCTGTTGTCAGCACTATATTTTTTGGTAAATCTTGGAGTGACAAAAGTTTATTATTGCACACACAGCCAGCTTTGATTACCCCCTACCTAAGTGAAGAAAAAATGGGCTGAACGTTCTTTGTTAAGAGAGGTACATGGCAAGAGAAACAAAATCGAAAATAGACATAGGGCTACGAAGAGAAATTAAAAAATCATGTCAGAACACCATAGGATTGAAAGCAGTAAGTATAAATACCTAAAGACAAGAGAAAGTATAAAATAATGGTTTGAAAAAAAAAAAAAAAGAAATAAAGTACACTAGAGAAACATTTGCCGCACCTCATTTGCTGTACATGGTTTCGAGCATCATTAAAAGGCATATCAAATGTTTCTCTAACCTGTTTTATTTCTTACTTTTAGAAAAATCAGTTCTCAAAACATCTGACCGACATGTTTTTCATTTTTAAAAAAAATTTATTTTCAAGTTTTATTCACAGAGCATGATCTTATTTACTACTCATTTGCTTCCCTAGTGTCTTCTGTTCTCTAAAAGTTCTGAATTTCGTACTTCATTCGATGGAAACGATTTTGACAGTTAAATAACACACCAATGGAACTTTTTAAGTGCAAGACAGCTAGGCTTTGAAACGATAAAGTTTTTGACACATCATTTGTCTTTCTAGTTTCTGCTGCTCTCGAAATGTCCTAATTCTAGTACTTGATTCGAAGGAAACTATTTTACAAATTAAATACCACACCAGCGCTACTGTTTCTACGCAAAATAGCCAAGACTTACAGAGATGAACTTTTTGGTATCTCATTTGGCTTCCTAGAGTTTTCTGTTCACGAAATTTAGTATTTGATTCGAAGGAAGTCATTTTCACAGTTAAATATCACACCAGTGTAACTTTTTATGCGCAAAATAGTGGTACGGTAGGAGCTGGAGGAAGTGGTAATGTGCAGGGCTAACATAAATCCATGTTTTTAAAATAAATTTATTAACAAGAAATTGGTAATCAACATTTATATGTTGCCCAACCCCATTTTTTTAAAAAGGTAACGATTGCAATACTCTTGATTAAATATTAACTCGGATCAAATATTAATGGCCAATAGCAGCGATATAAAAATGTCTCAAGACAGTTACAACAGCATCCATTAAACTAAACTAAGTAACTAATTGACTTTAAAATTTAAGTCCTCGACTTAAAAACGTATATAGTAAACCCTTAAACAAGATTTATAATGATAAATTGAGTCAATCCAAATTTCAAAACAATCTTCAGCTGATATCAGTTTAGGAACATTACTTAAAATACACAATTATAATTACAGCGGGGCCCCCACTCACATGTTTTACACACACCAGTTTCACTTGTTGCACAAGATTTATTCAAATACTGTACGGAAGAACCCGGTAGTTTCAAAAAAAATTTAGGCGCAGAGCGCCTTCACATGAATGCCATATAAGGAGACACGAATTGTGCAGTTACAAAAGGCGATTAGTTAAAGATTGATCTGCAGGATTAGAATTCATTCACTTCTACCTCAATGGGTTCACCGTGCTGTAAGCTTACAATCATATTTTACTTCACACTTCAGTCTTGCGTATGGCGGTACATTATACACGCCATTAAATTGGCATCTACATCTACGTCTACATGGATACTCTGCAAATCACATTTAAGTGCCTGGCAGAGGGTTTAGCGAACCACACCTTCACAATACTCTATTATTCCAATCCCGTACAGCGCGCGGACAGAATGAACATCTATATCTTTCCGTACGAGCTCTAATTTCCCTTATTTTGTCTTTGTGATCGTTCATCCCTATTTAAGTCGGTGTCAACCCGAAACATAAATCCGTTACCACCGGTTCCACACGTACACACAAGACTAATGGCGCCCAGAAGGGCAGACTCAGTAACAATCTTTACAACATGAACGGATAAAGTAAACAGATCACCAGCTAATGAGTAGTAGAACTACTCAGCTTCACTTTGAGTGAACAAGTACTCGTCCATAAATGCAACCAGGATGCAGCAACAGTGTTGGTTGGTTGGTTGATTCGGGGAGGGGACCAAACAGCGAGGTCATCGTTCCCATTAGAATAGGGAAGGATAGTGAAGGAAGTCGGTCGAGCCCTTTCAAACGAACCGTCAACGCATTTGCTTGAAGCGATTTAGGGAAATCACGGAAAACCTAAATCAGGATACCTGGACGTGGGTTTGAACCGTCGTCCTCCCGAATGTGAGTCAAGTGTGGTAACCACTGCGCTACCTCGCTCGGTGCAGGCAACAGTGTAGTGAAGGCTGTACTGATCTTCCATCTTTGCTTTGGCTGACAGTCTTTTCCAGACAACGGATACAGGATCCGAAAGTGTGGACATTGTCCGGTGTCAACACGTCTGTGAACACAGGTACAGTGCGACCACCGAATCAAGAAGAGGTAGTTCTTTTCAAACAAACGGCCCTCAATCCACACGAGCCAGCGCTATCGCTCCAGATCCAGACAAGACGTTTTCCCGCACAAACACGGGTCTGTTCCCAGCACCGGACCGGCTTGCCACCTTCCTGAGGCGGCTGTTAAACCAAAAACTCTGCGCTGACCCGCACGCGCCGCCTAGCGGAGCACGTTTACAGGACAAGTTACTCTCTGGCAAAGAGAATCTATACCACCACCGACTCCACCATGGGGGCACAAAGTCGGGAAAATACAATGTAACTTTCGGGTGGTCCCGCGCTCGGCACAAATAGCTAGGCATTGAAGAACTTTTTGACATTCCATATAGATAGATAGCTGCAGTTGTTCGTTAAATAGTTCAGTTTTCCTTCAGATCAGTAGTTAAAGCTTTCTTAATTACCAAGCTTACTTTGAAGCAATTGCAGGTGTGAAACTTCCTGGCAGGTTAAAACTGCGTGCCGGACCGAGACTCGAACTAGGGACCTTTGCCTTTCGCGGACAAGTGCTCTACCATCTGAGCTACCCAAGCACGACTCACGCCTCGTCCTCGCAGCTTTACTTCTGCCAGTATCTCGTCTCCTACCTTCCAAACTTTACAGAAGCTATCCTGCGGCCCTTGCCTGTGAAAGGCAAAGGTCCCAAGTTCGAGCCTCGGTCCGGCACACGGTTTTAATCTGCCAGGAAGTTTCACATCAGCGCACACTCCGCTGCAGAGTGAAAATCTCATTCCAATTGAAAATGTGTTTGCAAAACTAGCTCTCACAAGCTCGATTCCAGTCTGCCACCAGCAATGGAGCGTGAACCTTTCATATTATCAGCAACTCGTGCTGGCGAAACACCAAGAAAATCCTTAAACGACTGTCAGCTGAAGGTCCAGAGAGAGAAGCCAACATGATATACGTCAACAGGTGGCCACAAATGCCTCAGCCATTTTGTAATATGAAAAAGTATAAGAACAAATAGTATTCTTTAGCACGAAAATATGGGGTATTGTGATTTAGAGCCCCAGTTTTACAGAAAACGGAAATATTGGCTTAAGAAATGGCTCTGAGCACTATGGGACTTAACATCTATGGTCATCAGTCCCCTAGAACTTAGAACTACTTAAACCTAACTAACCTAAGGACAGCACACAACACCCAGCCATCACGAGGCAGAGAAAATCCCTGACCCCGCCGGGAATCGAACCCGGGAACCCGGGCGTGGGAAGCGAGAACGCTACCGCACGACCACGAGATGCGGGCTATTGGCTTAAGAAGCGGAGTTTAATAAGTAATGTAAGTGTTTGGTTTTAAGTGCACTAGGATACAGAAATGAAAATATTTAGCTTCAAGACCACAAGTTGTAAAAGATGAAGTCCTAAGAGAAGACACAGGTGTCCTTCTGACTTTGTACGTGTGTAAGTAAATAGACAACTGAGAAAATATAGATTTAAATCACAAGAAATAAGCGATTTCAGAGAGACGTATACCACATGAATCACAGATGTGGTAGCTGGGAGCCATTATTATAACTATGGTGCAAACATTTTTTTTTTTTTTTCATGAGTCTTCTGACTGGTTTGGTGCGGCCCGCCACGAATTCCTTTCCTGTGCTAACCTCTTCATCTCAGAGTAGCACTTGCAACCTACGTCCTCAATTATTTGCTTGACATATTCCAATCTCTGTCTTCCTCTACAGTTTTTGCCCTCTACAGCTCCCTCTAGTGCCATGGAAGTCATTCCCTCATGTCTTAGCAGATGTCCTATCATCCTGTCCCTTCTCCTTATCAGTGTTTTCCACATATTCCTTTCCTCTCCGATTCTGCGTAGGACCTCCTCATTACTTACCTTATCAGTCCACCTAATTTTCAACATTCGTCTATAGCACCACATCTCAAATGCTTCGATTCTCTTCTGTTCCGGTTTTCCCACAGTCCATGTTTCACTACCATACAATGCTGTACTCCAGACGTACGTCATCAGAAATTTCTTCCTCAAATTAAGGCCGGTATTTGATATTAGTAGACTTCTCTTGGCCAGAAATGCCTTTTTTGCCATAGCGAGTCTGCTTTTGATGTCCTCCTTGCTCCGTCTGTCATTGGTTATTTTACTGCCTAGGTAGCAGAATTCCTTAACTTCATTGACTTCGTGACCATCAAAAAAATGGTTCAAATGGCTCTGAGCACTATGGGACTCAACTGCTGAGGTCATAAGTCCCCTAGAACGTAGAACTACTTAAACCTAACTAACCTAAGGACAACACACACATCCATGCCCGAGGCAGAATTCGAACCTGCGACCGTAGCGGTCGCGCGGTTCCAGACTGTAGCGCCAGAACAGCTCGGCCACCAGCGGCCGGCCTTCGTGACCATCAATCCTGATGTTAAGTTTCTCGCTGTTTTCTTTCTACTACTTCTCATTACCTTCGTCTTTCTCCGATTTACTCTCAAACCATACTGTGTACTCATTAGACTGTTTATTCCGTTCAGCAGATCATTTAATTCTTCTTCACTTTCACTCAGGATAGCAATGTCATCAGCGAATCGTATCATTGATATCCTTTCACCTTGTATTTTAATTCTTTTATTTCCATCATTGCTTCCTCGATGTACATATTGAAGAGTAGGGGCGAAAGGCTACAGCCTTGTCTTACACCCTTCTTAATACGAGCACTTCGTTCCTGATCGTCCACTCTTATTATTCTTCTTGGTTGTTGTACATATTGTATATGACCCGTCTCTCCCTATAGCTTACACCTACTTTTTTTCAGAATCTCGAACAGCTTGCACCATTTTATATTGTCGAACGCTTTTTCCAGGTCGACAAATCCTATGAAAGTGTCTTGATTTTTATTTAGCCTTGTTTCCATTATTAGCCGTAACGTCGGAATTGCCTCCCTCGTCCCTTTACTTTTCCTAAAGCCAAACTGATCGTCACCTAGCGCATTCTCAATTTTCTTTTCCATTCTTCTGTATATTATTATTGTAAGCAGCTTCGATGCATGAGCTGTTTAGCTGATTGTGCGATAATTCTCGCACTTGTCAGCTCTTGCCGTCTTCGGAATTGTGTGGATGATGCTTTTCCAAAAGTCAGATGGTATGTCGCCAGACTCATATATTCTACACACCAACGTAAATAGTCGTTTTGTTGCCACTTCCCCTAATGATTTTAGAAATTCTGATGGAATGTTATCTATCCCTTCTGCCTTATTTGACCGTAAGTCCTCCAAAGCTCTTTTAAATTCCGATTCTAATACTGGATCCCCTATCTCTTCTAAATCGACTCCTGTTTCTTCTTCTATCACTTCAGACAAATCTTCACCCTCATAGAGGCTTTCAATGTATTCTTTCCACCTATCTGCTCTCTCCTCTGCATTTAACAGTGGAATTCCCGTTGCACTCTTAATGTTACCACCGTTGCTTTTAATGTCACCAAAGGTTGTTTCGACTTTCCTGTATGCTGTGTCTGTCCTTCCGACAATCATATCTTTTTCGATGTCTTCACATTTTTCCTACAGCTATTTCTTCTTAGCTTCCCTGCACTTCCTATTTATTTCATTCCTCAGCGACTTGTACTTCTGTATTCCTGATTTTCCCAGAAAATGTTTGTACTTCCTCCTTTCATCCATCAACTGAAGTATTTCTTCTGTTACCCTTGGTTTCTTCGCAGCTACCTTCTTTGTACCTACGTTTTCCTTCCCAACTTCTGTGATGGCCCTTTTTAGAGATGTCCATTCCTCTTCAACTGTACTGCCTACTGCGCTATTCCTTATTGCTGTATCTATAGCGTTAGAGAACTTCAAACATTTCTCGTCATTCCTTAGTACTTCCGTATCCCACTTCTTTGCGTATTGATTCTTCCTGACTAATGTCTTGAACTTCAGCCTACTCTTCATCACTACTATATTGTGATCTGAGTCTATATCTGCTCCTGGGTACGCGTTACAATCCAGTATCTGATTTCGGAATCTCTGTCTAACCATGATGTAATCTAATTGAAATCTTCCCGTATCTCCCGGCCTTTTCCAAGTATACCTCCTCCTCTTGTGATTCTTGAACAGGGTATTCACTATTACTAGCTGAAACTTGTTACAGAACTCAATTAGTCTTTCTCCTCTTTCATTCCTTGTCCCAAGCCCATATTCTCCTGTAACCTTGTCTTCTTCTCCTTCCCCTACAACTGCATTCCAGTCGCCCATGACTATTAGATTTTCGTCCCCCTTTACATACCGCATTACCCTTTCAATATCCTCATACACTTTCTCTATCTGTTCATCTTCAGCTTGCGACGTCGGCATGTATACCTGAACTATCGTTGTCGGTGTTGGTCTGCTGTCGATTCTGATTAGAACAACTCGGTCACTGAACTGTTCACAGTAACACACCCTCTGCCCTACCTTCCTATTCATAACGAATCCTACACCTGTTATACCATTTTCTGCTGCTGTTGATATTACCCGATACTCATCTGACCAGAAATCCTTGTCTTCCTTCCACTTCACTGACCCCTACTATATCTAGATTGAGCCTTTGCATTTCCATTTTCAGATTTTCTAGTTTCCCTACCACGTTCAAGCTTCTGACATTCCACGCCCCGACTCGTAGAACGTTATCCTTTCGTTGATTATTCAATCTTTTTCTCATGGTAACCTCCCCCTTGGCAGTCCCCTCCCGGAGATCCGAATGGGGGACTATTCTGGAATCTTTTGCCAATGGAAAGATCATCATGACACTTCTTCAATTACAGGCCATATGTCCTGTGGATACACGTTACGTGTCTTTAATGCAGTGGTTTCCATTGCCTTCTGCATCCTCATGTCGCTGATCATTGCTAATTCTTCCGCCTTTAGGGGCAATTTCCCACCCCTAGGATAAGAGTGTGCCCTGAACCTCTATCCACTCCTCAGCCCTCTTTGACAAGGCCGTTGGGCAGAATGAGGCTGACTTCTTATGCCGGAAGTCTTCGGCCGCCAATGCTGATTATTTATCAAAATTTAGGCAGTGGCGGGGATCGAACCCGGGACCGAAGACGTTTTGATTGTGAATCAAAGACGCTAACCCTAGACCACGCGTACACATTTGAAAAAATAAATAATTATTTTCATAGATAATATACAAGAAGAATACCTGAAGGCATACATAAAATATTAATGAAATCAAGTATCAAAGAAAGGTCATCATAACTAGAAAAAAAAAAAAAAAAAAAAAAACAGACAACCACGAGAAACGAGGTAACAAATTTAAACAATCATGTTGTACAAAAATATTTAGTCAGGACGAACACTACCAGAAGTACATCGTCCACTGAAGTAGTAAGAGCCGGCCGGAGTGACCGAGCGGTTCTAGGCACTACAGTCTGGAACCGCGCGACCGCTACGGTCGCAGGTTCGAATTCTGCCTCGGGCATGGATGTGTGTGATGTCCTTAGGTTCGTTAGGTTTAAGTAGTTCCAAGTTCTAGGGGACTGATGACCTCAGAAGTTAAGTCCCATAGTGCTCAGAGCCATTTGAACCATTTTTTGAAGTAGTATGAGCAGCGATGCATGCGTGTATTTGTTGCCAATATTTTATTTTATTTTGAATTTTAGAGTGATGAAAGTTTCATATTGCACATTATTGTAGAGTATTAGAACATATTCTGAGCTGAATCGTAATGAGGTACCCCGAATACACTGAGTTCCTGCATGCCAGGCAGCATGTATCCTGAAAACATTGATCACGTGAAACACGGATGGAGGCAGTCAGGTGGATGCAGTGGTTTTTATCCTCAAAAAGGGTTTTGACTCAGCAGCAGACATACGCTTATTGTCGAAAGTACGATCATATATGTTGTTAAGCAAGATATCTGTCTGGAGTGAGGATTTCTTGGTGGAGAGGACACAGCATGTTATTTTTGGATAGTGAGTCATCAACAGATGTAGAAGTTACTTCAGGCGTGCCCTAGGGAAGTGTGTTGGTGACTTTGCTGTACATGTTGTATATTAATGACCTTTCAAACAATATTAATAGTAACCTCAGATTTTTCGTAGGTCATACAGTTACCTATAGCTAAGTACTGCCTCAGAAAAGACTCACAAACATTCAGTCAGATGTTAAGATTTTAAACTGGTGCAAAGATTTTCAGCTTTCACTAAATACGCAAAAATGTAAAATTTTGCACTTCACAAAACTAAAAATTGTAGTATTCTGTAACTACAGTATCAATGAGCCACTGGTTAAATTGATCAGTTTGTACAAACTCCTAGGTGTAACAATTTGTAGGGATACGAAATGGAACGATCACGTTTGGCTCAGCCGTACTTAAATCGGGTGGTAGGCTAAGATTTATAGGAGAAAAATGCAATCAGTCTACAAAGGAGATAGCATGCAAAACACTCGTGTGACCCATCCTAGAACATTGCTCAACTTTACCACATAGTACTAACAGAGATATTAACGAATATAGTATTCGTCCTGACAAAATATTTTTGTTCAACATGACTGTTTAAATTTCTTATCTAGTTTCTCGTGGTTGTTTGTTTTTTCTAATTATCATGATCTTTCTCTGATACTTGCTTTCATTAATATTTCATGTTTGCCTTCACCTATTCCTCTTGCATATGATCTATAAAAATAATTAAATTATTTTTTCATATGTTTGCACCGTAGTTATAATAATGGCTCCTAGCTAACACATCTGTGACTCATGTGGTACATAGACAATCGCTTATTTCTTGCGATTTAAATCTATTGTCTGTTTAATTACACACGTGACCAATTCAGCAGGACATCTGTGTCTGCTCTTTAGGACTTCATCTCTTTACAACTTGTGGTCTTAAAGTTAAATATTTTCATTCCTATAGCTTAGGCCACTTAAAACCAAATACTTCCATTACTTATTAAACTCGGCCTCTTAAGCCAATATTTCCATTTTCTGTGAAACTGGGGCTCTTAACCACAATTGCCCATATTTTCGTGTGAAATAAGACTATCTGTTCTTATGCTGTTTCATATTACAAAATGGCCACTTGTTGACATGTATCCTGTTGGCTTCTCTCTCTGGACCTTCATCTGACAGTCGTTTAAGGATTTGCTTGGTGTTTCGCCAGCACGAGTTGCTGATAATACAGGGTGTTTCAAAAATGACCGGTATATTTGAAACGGCAATAAAAACTAAACGAGCAGCGATAGAAATACACCGTTTGTTGCAATATGCTTGGGACAACAGTACATTATCAGGCGGACAAACTTTCGAAATTACAGTAGTTACAATTTTCAACAACAGATGGCGCTGCAAGTGATGTGAAAGATATAGAAGACAACGCAGTCTGTGGGTGCGCCACTCTGTACGTCGTCTTTCTGCTGTAAGCGTGTGCTGTTCACAACGTGCAAGTGTGCTGTAGACAACATGGTTTATTCCTTAGAACAGAGGATTTTTCTGGCGTTGGAATTCCACCGCCTAGAACACAGTGTTGTTGCAACAAGACGAAGTTTTCAACGGAGGTTTAATGTAACCAAAGGACCGAAAAGCGATACAATAAAGGATCTGTTTGAAAAATTTCAACGGACTGGGAACGTGACGGATGAACGTGCTGGAAAGGTAGGGCGACCGCGTACGGCAACCACAGAGGGCAACGCGCAGCTAGTGCAGCAGGTGATCCAACAGCGGCCTCGGGTTTCCGTTCGCCGTGTTGCAGCTGCGGTCCAAATGACGCCAACGTCCACGTATCGTCTCATGCGCCAGAGTTTACACCTCTATCCATACAAAATTCAAACGCGGCAACCCCTCAGCGCTGCTACCATTGCTGCACGAGAGACATTCGCTAACGATATAGTGCACAGGATTGATGACGGCGATATGCATGTGGGCAGCATTTGGTTTACTGACGAAGCTTATTTTTACCTGGACGGCTTCGTCAATAAACAGAACTGGCGCATATGGGGAACCGAAAAGCCCCATGTTGCAGTCCCATCGTCCCTGCATCCTCGAAAAGTACTGGTCTGGGCCGCTATTTCTTCCAAAGGAATCATTGGCCCATTTTTCAGATCCGAAACGATTACTGCATCACGCTATCTGGACATTCTTCGTGAATTTGTGGCGGTACCAACTGCCTTAGACGACACTGCGAACTACTCGTGGTTTATGCAAGATGGTGCCCGGCCACATCGCACGGCCGACGTCTTTAATTTCCTGAATGAATATTTCGATGATCGTGTGACTGCTTTGGGCTATCCGAAACATACAGGAGGCGGCGTGGATTGGCCTCCCTATTCGCCAGACATGAACCCCTGTGACTTCTTTCTGTGGGGACACTTGAAAGACCAGGTGTACCGCCAGAATCCAGAAACAATTGAACAGCTGAAGCAGTACATCTCATCCGCCAGACACGTTGTCAAAGGTTTCGGGTAATTTCATTCAGAGACTACGCCATATTATTGCTACGCATGGTGGATATGTGGAAAATATCGTACTATAGAGTTTCCCAGACCGCAGCGCCATCTGTTGTTGAAAATTGTAACTACTGTAATTTCGAAAGTTTGTCTGCCTGAAAATGTACTGTTGTCCCAAGCATATTGCAACAAACGGTGTATTTCTATCGCTGCTCGTTTAGTTTTTATTGCCGTTTCAAATATACCGGTCATTTTTGAAACACCCTGTATGAAAGGTTCACGCTCCATTGCTGGTGGCAGACTGGAATCGAGCTTGTGAGGGCTAGTTTTGCAAACACATTTTCAATTGGAATGAGATTTTCACTCTGCAGCGGAGTGTGCGCTGATGTGAAACTTCCTGGCAGATTAAAACTGTGTGCCGGACCGAGACTCGAACTAGGGACCTTTGCCTTTCGCGGACAAGTGTTCTACCATCTGAGCTACCCAAGCACGACTCACGCCTCGTCCTCGCAGCTTTACTTCTGCCAGTATCTCGTCTCCTACCTTCCAAACTTTACAGAAGCTCTCCTGCGGACCTTGCCTGTGAAAGGCAAAGGTCCCAAGTTCGAGCCTCGGTCCGGCACACAGTTTTAATCTGCCAGGAAGTTTCACACCTGCAATTGCTTCAAAGTAAGGTTGGTAATTAAGATAACTGTAACTACTGATCTGAAGGAAAACTGAACTATTTAACGAACAACTGCAGCTATCTATCTGTATAGAATGTCAAAAAGTTCAATGCCTAGCTATTTGTGCCGTGCGCGGAACCACCCGAAAGTTACATTGTATTTTCCCGACTTTGTGCCCCCATGGTGGAGTCGGTGGTGGTATAGATTCTCTTTGCCAGAGAGTAACTTGTCCTGTGAACGTGCTCCGCTAGGCGGCGCGTGCGGGTCAGCAAGTGTTTTTGGTTTAGCAGCGGCATGAGGAAGGTGACAAGCCGGTCCGGTGCTGGGAACGGACCCTTCTTTGTGTGGGAAAAGGTCTTGTCTGGATCTGGAGCGTATGGTCATAGTTTTGTTTTGACCCATGGGAGGATGTCACAGAGATGCCGAAAGCACTGAACTGGCTGACGCTTGAAGATTAGACGCAAACTATCCCATGAAAGCCTACTTAGTAAGTTTCTAGAACCAACATTAACGAATGAGTCTCGGAATATATTACAAGCCCTTAAGTATCGCTCCCATAGAAATCGCGAAGAGAAGGCTAGACTAATGACAGCGCGAGCAGAGGTGTCTAAGTAATCATTATTTCCGTGCTCTGTACATGAATGGAACGGAAAAGGCCCTAAAAAGTGATACAGTGGGACATACACTCTGCCGTGGAATTCACAGTGGGTTCCAGATTACAGATGTAGATGTTGATTGATTGATCGGTTGATTTGGGAGGAGGTGGCCGAACAGCGAGGCTGTAGGTCCCATCGGATTAGGGAAGGATGTCGGCCACGCCCTTTCAAAGGAACCGTCCCGGCATTTGCCTGAAGCGATTAAGGGAAACCACGGAAAATCTAAATCAGGATGGCCGGAGACGGGTTTGAACCGTCGTCCTCCCGAATGCGAGTCCAGTGTGCTGACCACTGCGCCACCTCGCTCGGTAGACGTTGATCCAACCACCTTTCAGGTTGATAGTAAATTGTTTACGGTATTTTGTTGGAATGTTGTTGTCGTTGCTGACCACACCCTTATGGTGCCACTAATATGAAGATACAAAACACCACATCTCTTCCGGAGATAATACTGGTATGACCACACTTTAACTGTAATCATTCTTGGTTAAAAACAGTCTGGGTTACTATTTTAGTTGTTTTATTTTTCAACGACTCGTTTCGCCTTCTTTAGGCATCTTCAGGTTGATCTTAATTTGATATTTCTTAGAACGATCCTTTAGACAGTATAGCCAAAGGGCATCGTCGAATACATCAGGGCCGGCCGGAGTGACCGAGCGGTTCTAGGCGCTACAGTCTGGAACCGCGCGACCGCTACGGTCGCAGGTTTGAATCCTGCCTCGGGCATAAATGTCTGTGATGTCCTTAGGTTAGTTAGGTTTAAGTAGTTCTAAGTTCTAGGGGACTGATGACCTCAGAAGTTAAGTCCCATAGTGCTCAGAGCCATTTTTGAATACATCAGGCCAACATCGCCTTCGTTAAACTCAGTAAAAAATTTTCTAGATGGACGAAGGCGATGTTGGCCTGATGTATTCGACGATGCCCTTTGGCTTCTAACAAATACCAAATTAAGATCAACCTGAAGATGCCTCAATAAGGCGAAACGCGTAGTTGAAAAACAAAAAAATAAAAGAAAATAAAATTGCAACCAAGACTGTTTTTAACATATAGTGTTAAGCACCGGTTTGCTGCACGCCACATATGAATTGGAACAATTTGTGTAATCATTCTCTGTGTATAAAGCATTTATAGAATTTACAAAACTCAGTACGAGGTAACAACATTGTTTACATAGGGCACAGATCACACTACGTCTTCGAGTCCATTCACAAGTTCCTTGAACCGCGCAAAGGAGCCTACTGAAGCGAAAGGGAAAGTCGCCTGCGCCTAGAGGAACACACCAGACTGCAGGCACAGAGAGCGAGCTACTGTGTGATGGCGTCGAGCGCTGAAAGGAAATAAACAGTTCTTGACGTGCCTGCGGCCACAGAGCTATACACGAAAAGAAGAAGACTGTTATTTTCGATAATGGCTGGGTACACCGGCGGGGACGGGAAGCTTGATATGTCTTCGAAAATAACTTCATTTAGATGACGAATACTCGTTCCGAAGTCAGTTGCGGATGAGCGAACATAATTGTCGATTCGTGCTATACCTTATACAACAGAAATTAACGTAGCAGCACACTTAGTTTTTCCGAGAAGTTATCAGCTACTCTTAACATTCAATGCCGCTGCGGAATCGAAATCTCATTGATATGTTTCTCTCGGCAGTGCGGTCAACGCTGAAAGGTCTTCCCTGTTATTTTTCTCCCCTTATTGTGTGCGACCTACACCCATTTAACATACAGCGTATAGCGTTTAGTGCTGTATTACGTTTGTTCTTGTTGTGATAATCTTTATTTAGGTCTTATATTAGAAAGACACAGCTTCACTTCATATTACCAGTTGCAACATTCCCGAGTTCCTTACACTAAGTTACCACATACTGACGACTTCTTTCTTCTCTAAATCGCTTAGCTGGCGGGACGAGGGAGCTGTGAACAACTGCAGCTCTTCGCCGCCTGAAAGCACCCGAGTGAGTAAACGCTTCGGCTTCTGTCGGCAGCACTCGTTTAACATCGTATACGCTTTCCTGCACGGGCTTGCCAAAGGTTCCGTGCAACATGAAGCAACAGCGTAGGGCTAACGACATAAGACAGTCTGCGCAACTCCGCGGTCTTTGTTGCGCGCTAAAAGAAAACTGCAAATAGCCACCAAAGTATACATAGGTTACGACTATCCCTGTTGCTATTTCGCTACCTTGTTGCTCATACAATACGGTATTGCAGTGCCCGTGTTATTCCGAATAACGATGCAATGTTCCTTAGGACAAGCATGCGTGTTCGAAGCAATATTGCGTAGTACTTATGAATAACACAGGCACTGAAATATCGTATTTATCCGCCGACACTGCGCAACTGACTTTGAAGCAAAATGTATAGCCTGTAGGGGAATATACATAACGGATGTTGTAAGGTGCCTCTTTAAGTGAGGAAGACATTTTTACCAGTTCTAATAAATTATTGTCTCTCATTGATGTATTCACGATAGTTAGGAAGTGCTGTAGTCTGTAGCCGGCCATGAATCGGAGAGCATTTCCCACGCTGGCTGGCTAGGTGACGAAGCGACCATATGTCGCGCTTAGTGGGGTGGGACTCGGCGCTGGACCGTAGCAACAAGCGTCAGCCTGGGAAATACACATGACGGGAAGTACCGCCATCTTGGCGCCAATGTCACCGATTTTGTTTATTTATATTTAATAATTAAAGTCATTTATGACAACATGAATACTAGGAGGAGCCTCTGGATGATTAAAACTATTTATCATAATTTTGCCTCGTTAAAATTCACACCCGTTCATTAACAAGTGCACACCCGTTCATTAACAAATGTATATCTTAGTAAGTACGAACTTGATCGGAAATCCACGAACTGTGACGAAACTAGTAAGAGATACGGACTGCGCGCCGAAGTCGGTAGTCGGCGTTAAAAGCTCTTCCTGTATTGTTCGATGGTAGCCATGCTCTCGGTTACGAGTAGTTTGTGACATGAGTGTTTCATTATTGATCTAATAGGAATAAAAGCTTCCCCCATGAACCATGGACCTTGCCGTTGGTGGGGAGGCTTGCGTGCCTCAGCGATACAGATGGCCGTACCGTAGGTGCAACCACAACGGAGGGGTATCTGTTGAGAGGCCAGACAAACATGTGGTTCCTGAAGAGGGGCAGCAGCCTTTTCAGTAGTTGCAGGGGCAACAGTCTGGATGATTGACTGATCTGGCCTTGTAACTTAACCAAAACGGCCTTGCTGTGCTGGTACTGGGAACGGCTGAAAGCAAGGGGAAACTACAGCCGTAATTTTTCCCGAGGACATGCAGCTTTACTGTATGATTAAATGATGATGGCGTCGTCTTGGATAAAATATTCCGGAGGTAAAATAGTCCCCCATTCGGATCTCCGGGCGGGGACTACTCAAGAGGACGTCGTTATCAGGAGAAAGAAAACTGACATTCTACGGATCGGAGCGTGGAATGTCAGATCCCTTAATCGGGCAGTTAGGTTAGAAAATTTAAAAAGGGAAATGGATAGGTTAAAGTTAGATATAGTGGGAATTAGTGAAGTTCGGTGGCAGGAGGAACAAGAGTTTTGGTCAGGTGATTACAGATTTATAAATACAAAATCAAACAGGGGTAATTCAGGAGTAGGTTTAATAATGAATAAAAAAATAGGAGTGCGGGTTAGCTACTACAAACAGCATAGTGAACGCATTATTGTGGCCAAGATAGACACAAAGCCCATGCCTACTACAGTAGTACAAGTTTATATGCCAACTAGATCTGCAGATGATGAAGAAATTGATGAAATGTATGACGAGATAAAAGAAATTATTCAGGTAGTGAAGGGAGACGAAAATTTAATAGTCATGGGTGACTGGAATTCGTCAGTAGGAAAAGGGAGAGAAGGAAACATAGTAGGTGAATATGGATTGGGGGGAAGAAATGAAAGAGGAAGCCGCCTTGTAGAATTTTGCACAGAGCATAACTTAATCATAGCTAACAATTGGTTCAAGAATCATAAAAGAAGGTTGTATACCTGGAAGAATCCTGGAGATACTAAAAGGTATCAGATAGATTACATAATGGTAAGACAGAGATTTAGGAACCAGGTTTTAAATTGTAAGACATTTCCAGGGGCAGATGTGGATTCTGACCACAATCTATTGGTTATGAACTGCAGATTGAAACTGAAGAAACTGCAAAAAGGTGGGAATTTAAGGAGATGGGACCTGGATAAACTGAAAGAACCAGAGGTTGTACAGAGTTTCAGGGAGAGCATAAGGGAACAATTGACAGGAATGGGGGAAAGAAATACAGTAGAAGAAGAATGGGTAGCTCTGAGGGATGAAGTAGTGAAGGCAGCAGAGGATCAAGTAGGTAAAAAGACGAGGGTTAACAGAAATCCTTGGGTAACAGAAGAAATATTGAATTTAATTGATGGAAGGAGAAAATATAAAAATGCAGTAAATGAAGCAGGCAAAAAGGAATACAAACGTCTCAAAAATGAGATCGAAAGGAAGTGCAAAATGGCTAAGCAGGGATGGCTAGAGGACAAATGTAAGGATGTAGAGGCTTGTCTCACTAGGGGTAAGATAGATACTGCCTACAGGAAAATTAAAGAGACCTTTGGGGAGAAGAGAACCACTTGTATGAATATCAAGAGCTCAGATGGAAACCCAGTTCTAAGCAAAGAAGGGAAGGCAGAAAGGTGGAAGGAGTATATAGAGGGTTTATACAAGGGCGATGTACTTGAGGACAATATTATGGAAATGGAAGAGGCTGTAGATGAAGACGAAATGGGAGATAAGATACTGCGTGAAGAGTTTGACAGAGCACTGAAAGACCTGAGTCGAAACAAGGCCCCGGGAGTAGGCAACATTCCATTAGAACTACTGATGGCCTTGGGAGAGCCAGTCATGACAAAACTCTACCATCTGGTGAGCAAGATGTATGAGACAGGCGAAATACCCTCAGACTTCAAGAAGAATATAATAATTCCAATCCCAAATAAAGTAGGTTTGACAGATGTGAAAATTACCGAACTATCAGTTTAATAAATCACAGCTGCAAAATACTAACGCGAATTCTTTACAGACGAATGGAAAAACTGGTAGAAGAGGACCTCGGGGAAGATCAGTTTGGATTCCGTAGAAATATTGGAACACGTGAGGCAATACTAACCTTACGACTTATCTTAGAAGAAAGATTAAGAATAGGCAAACCTACGTTTCTAGCATTTGTAGACTTAGAGAAAGATTTTGACAACGTTAACTGGAATACTCTCTTTCAAATTCTGAAGGTGGCAGGGGTAAAATACAAGGAGCGAAAGGCTATTTACAATTTGTACAGAAACCAGATGGCAGTTATAAGAGTCGAGGGGCATGAAAGGGAAGCAGTGGTTGGGAAAGGAGTGAGACAGGGTTGTAGCCTCTCCCCGATGTTATTCAATCTGTATATCGAGCAAGCAGTAAAGGAAACAAAAGAATATTTCGGAGTAGGTATTAAAATTCATGGAGAAGAAGTAAAAACTTTGAGGTTCGCCGATGACATTGTAATTCTGTCAGAGACAGCAAAGGACTTGGAAGAGCAGTTGAACGGAATGGACAGTGTCTTGAAAGGAGGATATAAGATGAACATCAACAAAAGCAAAACGAGGATAATGGAATGTAGTCAAATTAAATCGGGTGATGCTGAGGGGATTAGATTAGGAAATGAGACACTTAAAGTAGTAAAGGAGTTTTGCTATTTAGGGAGTAAAATAACTGATGATGGTCGAAGTAGAGAAGATATAAAATGTAGACTGGCAATGGCAAGGAAATCGTTTCTGAAGAAGAGAAATTTGTTAACATCGAGTATAGATTTAAGTGTCAGGAAGTCGTTTCTGAAAGTATTTGTATGGAGTGTAGCCATGTATGGAAGTGAAACATGGACGATAAATAGTTTGGACAAGAAGAGAATAGAAGCTTTCGAAATGTGGTGCTACAGGAGAATGCTTAAGATTAGATGGGTAGATCACGTAACTAATGAGGAGGTATTGAATAGGATTGGGGAGAAGAGAAGTTTGTGGCACAACTTGACTAGAAGAAGGGATCCGTTGGTAGGATATGTTTTGAGGCATCAAGGGATCACAAATTTAGCATTGGAGGGCAGCGTGGAGGGTAAAAATCGTAGAGGGAGACCAAGAGATGAATACACTAAGCAGATTCAGAAGGATGTAGGTAGCAGTAGGTACTGGGAGATGAAGAAGCTTGCACAGGATAGAGTAGCATGGAGAGCTGCATCAAACCAGTCTCTGGACTGAAGACCATAACAACAACAACAGGAATAAATGTGATATTACGACATTCTGAATGATAATTTCGAGTAAATAGATACCCCAAAGTTGACCGACAGCAATTTCAGATAATTAGCTTCCACCGACAGAGACATCCAATGCGCCAATGAAAAATCTGCACGGGACGACATTTACGAGAGCTGCACCGCACACAGGTAGGAGGAAATCCGACGACACGGCCCACCCAGGCGGGTCAAGGACTTACACTCGCAAATTCCGGGTGGAAATGCTGACCAGTCATACCGTACGTCACATATACCACCCTCGACGAACTCGCGGCTAAGCTGAGTAATAACAGTATCAGTTTAGAAGCGAGGGGATCTTGCAATGACGAATATATGTTGTAGACACGTGGTTGACGACATATGGAAGTTTGGGTCTATCCGTGAGTCATACTTGGTTAGCCTGATGGTAAGACGACCACTTCCGATAAGAGGGAAATACGGGTTCGAGGCCCGTTCTGCACAAATTTTCATTGGCATTCCATTATACAGGTGACAGTTGTCCATATTTGCAACTGCGAATCCATTTCACGTATTGTTGGTCATAAGTTATCATTGCCAATATAAGTATATATTCTCTTACTACAGATTACCTAGTTATTAGTATTTGTCTTACTTCACAAACATTTCACATAGTGTATTAAGAAAAATTTACAGCCATAAGCAGTGCTGTTGATAAAAGACAAAACAGACACTGTCCGAAAGGGCCTTGAATGCCCATCGGTACCGACCAGCCACTGTCTCACCCTCAGCCCTTAGGTATCTCCAGATGCAGACATGGAAGGGTATGTGGTCAGCACGCTGTTCTCCTGGCTGTTGTCAGTTTTTATGAGCGGTGACACTACTTCTCAATCGAGTAGCTTCTCAATTGGCCTCCGAAAGGCTGAGTACACCCTGCTTGCCAATAGCACTCGGTAAACCGGACGGCGTCCCATCCAAGTGCTCGCCAAGCCCGACAGCGCTTAACTCTCGTGATCTGATGGGAATCAGTGTTACCACTGTGGCTAGGCGGTTGGCTAGTGTTATTAAAACTAAACTGCTTCAAAAAAAACAGAGTGTAATGGGTGTAGGTGTAGATGTTTACACTAGAGACTGAGGAAGGTGTCCTGAAAAGCATTACATCAGTATTTACGTCATTTGCACATAAATAATTATAGCTACTACAATTCATATGTTTTTAGGTTGGTTAGTTTCTTCAAACATCTGTAACAAGAGCAAGCCACTAATGCTTATTTTCCCCTGGACAGCATGTCAGGTGTTGAAGCGTGGACACATAGATGCAAAACAGTTAGTCTATACTAAGAGCCGAATTCCACTTAGCGGTGCTGTTATCACTATGCAGAATATGACATAAAGTTTGTGAAGAATTTGTGTGAAGACAATCCGACACAGAGAGAAAACAAACAACACACTGATATGTGTACATATTACTAGAGGAATAAAGAGAGAGCTGGGACAGATGGCATTGTTGCAAAATTTATTGTAGATGGCGGCTCCCCTGGGTGGTTCCCCCGCCACCTCCCTGTGGGGGTTAGATGTGACAATGTCATGCTAATTGCATTACCTGTACCACTCCTCTCCCATCCCCCATTTACCCTCCCTGTGCCACTTTCCCCTCTCCTCCCTCTCTTCTGAATTGGTGGGAAAAGAACTCAGTCTGTGTTGAACTGCTAGAGAGTAGGCACATAAGGTACCATCTCAGGAATTGCGTCAATTTATCAAAGAGTGTATTACACTGCTGGAAAAATTTCCTGCATTTTGGTGGGGTAACCGAACTGACAAATGTCCTACAGCTGTGCTGCTTGAGATTTAAATAAACACAACTACTCAAAATTGGCGGGACAATAGCAAAACAGTCTTGTGGAAAAACGGATGTCATGACACAAAATGGGCAGTAAATTCGAGTAATAATTTGTTTATTTATTTAAACATTAGTTCAATTAATTAATTAAATTGCTAGGAAATGTGTTCAATTGATGAGATGGTGGTGTTGGTCAGAGAGGAGTTTAATAACTTGTAAGCATACAGCTGAGGACTGCGTCTATAGCCTCCAACACAAGGAATGGAAACAGGTGATAATGGATGAGTGTAGAGGGAATACTTTTCAGCAAATATTGGTGATCCAGGAAGCTGGACTGAGGATGCATTTCACTGCTCATAGAGACTATTGCCTGTGCTGGAGCTGTTCGTGTTTTTGAAATGGTGGGTCAATCCACAGTGCAGGAGACAACTTTGTTCCATTTCACTTTCCCAGACTGAATGAACCGGGCATGGTCACCTTTGTGTATGGGGCTCGACTGAGGACGCTTGAAACAGGTTTTGTTCCCCTTTCTGATCACGTGTGTATGTGTGTTCACCTTGCTGTGTGCTCTGATCCACAATAGCACTCAAAATCGGTGGGGAACTGTCCTACAGCCCACCGATCTGCTGAGGAACTTGTTCACAGATACATGGTGAGGAGGGACAGGGCAGCAAACTATCACTGAAGTGAAGGAAGGCCAAAACATGCTACAACAGCTGGTAGAGAATGCTTCACTGCTCTAACTGTCATAACAAACCACCTCTCACACATAGCGGACCATAAAGCAACACCTGCCTTTGGAATTGAGAAAAATCATTATAATAACACAACTACTGCTAAAACTCCCTAAGAAGATCTAGCTAGTAGAGAGTGGCAGTAGGTGCACTCGTGTTTACCTCGATGTGTGGATACAGACTAAGCAGCTCAGAACCAGCCTTACCTCTCCTCCTGTCTCCCCTCCTTCTTCCCTCTCCTCACCCTGAAGGAAGGAACACCGGTTTTCCATGTCTGCTCTAACTTGTCGTTGGTGGTAGACAAAGAGATTCATCTCCTGGCAATGATACACTGTTTCCGGTCTGCAGAAATCAGTCACACACGGACAAAAGACTCAAGAACAGGATGCCTCCCGCAAGCCATTAAACATATTTCTCGGAGACACTAGCCCCCTGGAACAATAGCGAAATTCCTGACTCTTCGTCACAGATGAAGAACTGGAAAGTAAACAGGCAGAAATTAAACGTATTTCTAGGAAACGACGACCTCAGGAACAATAGCGAAATAGATGACTATTTGTCGTGGACAACTCTCTGTGATTACCTGTAACCTCCCCACACGAAATAATTAAATGAATTTAAATATGAATAATGAATGTGATTCTAATTTAGTGTAACCTCAGAACAAAATTGGTTCCCATTTATAATCTCCGTGCAGACAGAAATTCATTCACATTTAACCTCCACACAAAATTTGTTTCCCATTTAATGTACCCACAAAATTCTTTTCTCATTTAATATAAGCTCGAAACAGAAAAATTCCTAAACCTCGTAATAAAAAATAAATTCAGTAAGCTGGTAAAATTTGGACGACAGCAGTGCTGCGTCGTGGCCCTGTAAGATCATTCTGAATAAAATGCAAAAATTCTTACCTCAATGAAAACGGCGAATATATCTGCTCTTACTTAACATTTTTCCGGCACAGCTCCGTGCAATGTTGGCCTATACATTTGTGATTTGTGAAAGGAAGCAACTGATTTTTTTTAAATGATTGCTTTTTTTTAAAAAAATTACTTTATATTACAAAAATTATTATTAGGACATTTTTTGTGAAACATTTGGATGACAGTTCACATACATTACTAGATATGCGCGACGCTGCTGTTTACCTTATACAATAATACTCAGGGTCCGGCATCGCCGCACCGCGACCAGCCCAGCCCACACGATACACCAGACCAGAGCAGACTAGCGACAACTGCAGACTAGCGACTAGCAACAACTTACTGCTACAGCTACAAAGTACCTACTCAGTCAACACTGCTCTCTGATCAGCGATTCTCTTATACCTTGCATATCGCAGGCAGCGCGTACCTCTTACATAACCCTCCACTGGAGGGGCAAAAATTTGGCAGCGATGGTGAGTCAATTGGACTTGCCATGAGCAACAAATTTTTCTTAATTAACTAAGTTTACAGTCACAGAATATATACATATATATAAGTGCAGAACATGAAATGAAATATAGTGCACATGCACCGAGGACAGAAGCAATGACAAAATGTACACCCAATGAGTACAAAACATATTAACAAATGACAAAGTGCACACGCACTGTAGTACAGAACATATCAAGCAATGACAAAATGTATACGCAATGAATACAAATCTATTAACAAATGACATAAAGTGCACACGCACTGTAATACAGAACATATCAAGCAATGACAAAATGTATACGCAATGAGTACAAAACATATTAACAAATGACATAAAGTGCACACACACTGTATATCTTTTTTTTTACCATTTTACAAGAACTAGGATAGGAAAGGGAAGGATTGCATCATGGTTGTAGCACAGTAGGTTGCACGTAGCTGCACTGAAAGTCCATATCTTTTTACAGAAGCACAACACCAAGTGAGACAATCTGAAGTTCTCTTCCTGAAGTATTTATCAGTGTAGCCAAGACACTGAAATGTCGTATTAATATTCAATGTTATCATGTTGGTAGTAAATTAGGTACACCAAACAGTGGGACCATAATAACATCTCCATCGTTCAAGGTGATGGACAGCATGTCGTGTCAACACCACGTTCTTGTAAGGTACACCAACGTAGAATTAGTGCAAAAACCAAATATAGTGCTCCATGATCATGAGGATAGACAGGACAAACGGATATTGCAGTAATTTCTGGTAATTAGGTCAGAAGGTGAAGGACATTAAGTCTTATGCCATTCATCATTGAGAATTACACTAGTCTATCAACTGATTTGAGTAATAGGTGGCACTCATCGCCTAGTTACTGAACATTTCTGTACTATGTATGAAGTATTACAGAATAATGTTCATAAGTCATCTGATTATAGTGAACATTGGCACTCATTGGCCAGTTACAAACCATTTTTATGCATTATTCAAAAGTGATCATTCAAAACAAGAGTTAATTAATGGCATACTATTAACATAATTCAGCTAGTTATAGCAATCATTGGGACTCATTGGCGAGTTACAAACCATCAGAAGTCATCCTTCAAAACAGGAGCTAATGAGTGTAGCATCAAGCTACTAGTATTCATATTTATAGCATGTAAGTGACATAATACAAATATAAGAAACAGTGGCATTCATTGGCCAGTTACTAAACATATAGCAAATATTGAATATTACAAAACATTTTTCATCATTCAAGTGACATACAGCATATTTAAAATAATTATTGGCACTCATTGGCCAGTTACAAATCATCAGAAGTCATCATTCAAACAGGAGCTAATGAGTGTAGCATCAAGCTACTGGTATTCATATATAATAGCATGTAAGTGACATAATACAAATTTAAAATATAAGAAACAGTGGCATTCATTGGTCAGTTACTAAACATATAGCAAGTATTGAATATTACAAAACATTTTTCATCATTCAAGTGACATACGACATATTTAAAATAATTATTGGCACTCATTGGCCAGTTACAAACCATCAGAAGTCATCATTCAAAATGAGAGTTAATTATTAGCATAGCATTTATAGAGTATAACAAAAAATATTATTTACAGAAATTATTGGCATAGCATGTATGCATTATTACAAAATATCATTCAAGTGACATATGACATATTTAAAATGTAACACACTGTAACTATTACTCAAGGTCTGTGATTAGAAAACATCATTCAGTATTACTCAGAACTCTCTTAAACTGGTAGCATTATTTGGGACTGGTAATAAATTTTTTTGTGCTAGCAATGCATTGCGTTGGGATCGATAATTAATTGCTGGGGGATAACAATATTTGCTTTTGGGTTATTGCTGCAAATGAGGATAGGTAACGTCATTCGTCATGAGTCAGCTGTAGCAAGGTTATGAAACAAGTAGAGTATATGTGATCACATTCATGAATGACACACACAAATGGGTAAAAAATGCAAGTACTAGAACAGGTTTAATGACCAACTGCTTATAGCACATTAATTTCATGAATAGCTTCTCCTGGAAAAAATACAAAATGGACTATTAAGCTGAAAGAAGAAACGCATATTATGCTGAAAAGTAGGGAACTTCGAATTAACAGGTAATGAAACGTGTACTCAATATGTATGTACTCTAGCTGTCCTTTCCAAGACATTCAGTCATTATACCATGCGACATAAGACATACTGTCAAAACGAACTGCAACAAATACTTAAATAACTACATAGCATTTCTTAACTAACAGTAAATATATAAACTTCATCATTATTCTCATCTGCAAAGGAAAACTTAAAAGTGGTGCGTTAAGTGGCCATATAAAATTCATCACTATCATCACCTGCAAAGAAAAACTTCATTATTTATATTAACATAACTTCATTACTATCATCACCTGCAAACAAAAACTTCATTATTCATAGTACCATATTCTTCATCACTATTCATCATCATTCATTATCATCTGAAAAAAAGACACTTCATTATGCATTATTCAAATTACCATTTACTTCATACAACTATTCATAGTATAGAGTTTCTTATTTCTAGCATATTTCATCACTAAAACTAAGATGTGTAGTTCTGTCTGACAGCCTGCATCAATCGCCTCGTATTCTGAAAGAAAAAATTAGTGAAGACCGCTATCATACGATGTGTATAGTACATTCTTGTTAATGCTTGTTAATTCTGATCCATTTACTCTTCGTGACGAGGTATTGCATCTTCTTTCGTTCATTTCGAAGGTGAAATTCCCATTTCATAGTAATCCACTGTGGTTTGTTTAATTTATTTCTTTTACCCGTTATTGCTTTCTGAAAATGATGAACAATGATAAATGTCTTGCATTTAAATCATATACCCATTAAATAAAAAGTGATTTCTAGTGATGTAATTGAGCATAGAGCATAGCATGACAGAAACATATGATGTCAAAAACATAGACAGTGTTCAGGTGCAAAAATGTACACAGAATATCATAATGTAGTAGCAAAAAATTGTAAAATAGTCACAATGTTGAGATATCATAAGGCAAAATGTCAAAGTCAACTGGTGTTTGTTACATCTTAAACATTTCATAGTGCATACAAACAAAACAGGAAAACAATCATACATACATGAAGAATGGAAAATGAGCATGGTCTGATGTGTAACGACAAGAAATGCCTTTCTTTGTTCAGCTAGTATGTGGTGTAGTTGATAGAGGCGAGAGTTGAAGACTTTAATGGAGAAAGAATTTGATAAAATTAATATGTCACTAGATAGAATTGCATAATTGGTCATCAAATATGTAAGCTTATCTGGAAAAATGTGCACGGTCTGATGTGTAACGACAAGAAAAGCAACCTGCTAACCTTACCTTGCCGGGCACTTGCCAAGAAAAAAATATGATAATCATCAGTAAGTAGTCACATAAATATAATTGCATCATTGGTCATATAAAAATCAGAAAACAGCATTACAGTGTGATAAATCATAAAGTATGTTCATTCAATAAAGGGTTTAATATTGGAGACATGGTGATTGCCCTTCCTTTTTTGGTTCTCAGAGTTTCGATGTGTACTACATTGGAGTGAGGAATGCTGCGAATTCGATATGGACCTGCGTATAGAAGCTCAAATTTACTACATCTACTCTTTCTTCTGTTAGATAAATAATGTGTGCGTACTAATATCTTCTGTCCAATGTGAAAGTCACGGCATGTACAAACCTGTTTTTGCTGTCTTCTCCGGCGCTCTGCGGCACGTTTGATGTTGTTCAGCGCAATGTCAATTATTTCATGGTGTCGTAGTCGACGAGATGTAGGAGAGGTTACTAATTCTTTAATTTTGTTAGGTGGTTCAACATTTTTCAGTATAACAGTCGGAGATAGCATAGTAGATTCATTTGGTATGGAATTAATTACATCTTGGAATGAGAGTATGTGTGTGTCCCAAGCAATATGTTTTTTATGGCAGTATATTCTACATAGTTTACCAATTTCTTTCATTAGTCGTTCACAAGGGTTCAAAGAAGCATGGTATCCGGATATATAGATCGGAGAATTCTAGCTCGTAACATACGTGTCCATATAGCAGATCGAAACTGTGATCCATTGTCGGAAATTACTGTCAATACATGCCCTACATTGAATAGAAAATGTTTTACAAATGCTTTCGAAACAGTTTTAGCAGTAGCTTTGCGTAATGGAGTGAAGGTAACAAATTTTGAAGTGAGTTCAACAGCGACAAAGATGTAGCAAAAACCTCTAATAGTTCTGGGAATCGGACCAAAAATGTCTACAGCACCTATGTGCCTCAATTTAACAGGTACAATGGGATGTAACGGAGGAATATGTGAAGTCGTATCTGACTTAGCTTTCTGGCAGATTTTACATGACGCTAAAACTCGTCGAATACATTTCTCCATGTTGGTAAAATAACAGTTCTGTCTCAGTATAAGAAAACATTTTATGGCTCCATAATGTGCGTAACTTAAATGAGTATACCAAATTAATTTGTTAACAAGCTCGTCAGGAATGCATAGTAACCAGTTGTTGCTGTCAGGGTGAGAGCGGCGGAACAGAATATTATTGCGTACAGTATAATGGTTTCTAATGGTAACATTATTCCTATCTTGCCAAAGGTGTTTAAGTTCTTTCCATACGTTGTCTTTACTCTGCTCTTGTGCTATGTCTCGTAATGACGACGAAATGAAATTTTCAAATGCAACTTGTTGAATGTACATGACGCTGAAATTTGCTTTGCAGAAGTTGGTTGCGATGTCTTGCTGATTGTTGCTGAGAGAACGGGATAGTGCGTCTGCTACAATATTTTGTGTACCGGAATGTGAACAATTGTAAAATTAAATTCCTGTAAATAAAGTTTCCATCTACTTAATCTGTCGTGTGTAAATTTAGCGGAAAGTAAAAACTGTATAGCTCTATGATCTGTGTAAACCAGGGCTTAACAACTGGCCGGTTTTGAGCGTGAGTATTCGCGTCTGCTCAGGCACGTGCTCGCGAGCAGGTGCAAGGTCGTGGAGTAGTTAGGGAGGGGAGGGAGGGGAAATGTGCGCGCACGTTTGAATAGGGCCGCAGCTTGCCTATTGAAATAGCGCTGACTGTGTAACGTTTAAAGTACTACGATCAGCTCTAACAGTCACTTCGCTGGTTAAGAATCATGTCACATCGCCGTTGTGTATCCCCAACCATGCTTTCGCAGTTGGGAGGAATTGTATTTGTTTATAGAAAAAGATGGTGTTGCAAAATGTTTAGTATGTCACAAAACGCTGAATTCTTTTACGAAATTTAATTTGCAGCGACATTACATGTCGTACCACGCAAAAGACTACGGAAGTGGAAAATGTGATGGACCAGATCGTGCACAGGAAGTTATTAAACTTAAAAGAAAGCTATCCGAAGAAGATCTGGACGACGAAGGAAAATCAACTGAGGCAGCTCTGAGAATGAGTTACAAAATTGCTTTGCTTTTAGCAAAATCCCTGCGCCCCTTCACTGATGGCGATTTAATAAAAGAATGTTTGGTAGTTGCAGCGGAACATTTGTGTCCATCTCAAGTTGAACAGTTTCGGATTGTGCCATTATCTAACATGACCATTATGCGCCGCATACAGGACATGGCAGACGAGGTCCAGAGCCAGCTTGCAAATATCTGTATAGATTTTATGACTTATTCTCTAGCTCTGGACGAAAGTGTTGATATCACTGGAACAGCGCAGCTTGCCATATTTATTAGAGGTGTTAAAAGAGATCTTAAGGTGAGGGAGGAGCTCCTCGATGTAGTAGCCATGACAGGCGATGACCAGCGATGACAGGGAAAAAATCAGGTTTCGTTGCGCTGTTGAAGGAGAAAATGCAAAAACTGACCATGCCAAATGAAATATGGGGCGTTTACTGTGTGATCCACCAGGAAAACTTATGTGCAAAGAGTATCACTCTAAAAAAATGTAATGAGTGTTGTTGTTCGTACAACCAATTATATAAGGAAGCATGGGCTACAACACAGGCAATTTAAAAGCTTTCTTGAGGATGTAGAAATCCAGTGTGGTAGCCTGCCTTATTACAGCGAGGTCCGCTGGCTTAGTCGTGGCGAATTATTAAATCGTTTTTTTTTTTTGCCTATTAGATGAGATAAATATGTTCATGGAAATAAATAACATGTGTGTTCCTGAATTGAGCCTTCATGGAAATGTGATCTCGCGTTCTTAGCAGATTTAACTAGCCATCTGAATGCTTTGAACATTTCACTACAAGGTAAAGATCTGCTAGCTACTCTTTTCATAGATCGAATACGACCTTTTAAAATGAAATTGACACTTTGGGTGAGTCAGCTGGAAACAGGAAATCTAGCTCATTTTCCTAAATTATCATCCAAGCAAGTTGTTCACAAAGACTGTGAACGTTATTCACATAGTTTAGTTGCCCTTAAGGAAGAATTTGATCAACGCTTTCAAGATCTGACAGCACTAGACAGTGATTTTGATCTGTTCTCCTCTCCATATTCAGCGAATATTGAAGAGATTCGTCCTGAGCTGCAACTAGAAATTATTGACCTGCAGTGTTACAGAGAATACAGAGACAAATTTCAGAACAAGAAAAACATTTTGGAATTCTACAGACACTTCCCTTAGGATAGATTTCCTCGTTTGCACAAACTGGCGGCTACAATAATATCAATGTTCGGTTCCAGGTATGTTTGTGAACAACTGTTCTCTGCAATGATATGTAACAAGACGCGCCTGAGAAACGCATTGTCTGATCGAAATTTAAACGGCACGCTGCGCCTACGATGCACAAGATCAATTACTCCGAACATAGACGCAATTGTAAAGGGCAAAAAGTACAAGATAACCGAGAATCCCACACTTCAGTGACACCTTTTATTGTGTAATAGTTCACAAATTAATACGAATGTAGAGGCATACACTAAGCTAATAAAATTATGTGGCACGTGTACATTCTCCTTTATTTGTTTCAGTTGTCGCAGTAATAATTCGTGAGTGATATCCCTGCAGGTGGCCGCGGATTTACATTGACTGGCGGCAGCTGTTGTGTGCCTCACATGACTCTCCCCACTCTCCGCTCTGGTCCGGTAGTGGGGGTAGCGTGCTCGCGCTGCTCCGTGCTCGCGCCTTGCTGCTCACAGCTTGCTCCGCGAGCACGTATGTTGTGAAGCCCTGGTGTAAACGGTCGTATGTCTTCCATAAAGAAAATGCCGAAATCTCGTAAATGCCCATACAACACATAATGTTTCAAGTTCTGTAACAGAATAACTGCGTTCAGCAGGTGACAGAATGCGACTCGCAAAGGCGATGTTTTTAATTACAATACAACCATCTTCTTCAGTTTCCTGAAAAATGTGTACGCCTAAAGCGGTGTTAGAACTGTCGGTGGCAATGGAAAAATTTCTAGTAATATCTGGATGTGATAAAAGTGGTGCATTCAACAAAGCTTGTTTCAGGATCACAAATCCAGAATGTGCTTGCCTATCCCAGGACCAAATAGTGTTTTTACGTGTCAATTGACATAATCTAGGGGTGTCTAAAGCAGAGCAATCGAGAAATTTACGAAAAAAGTTAATTAAACCCAAAAAGCTGCTTAGTTGTTTCCTCGTCGTAGGAACAGTAATGTCACGTAAAGCTTGAAGTTTTTCCTGGTCAGGCGCAATGCCTTCTGCTGAAATTACATCGCCAAGAAATTTTATATAAGTTTTGCCAAAGTGCGATTTACTGAGATTAACTGTGAGTCCTTGTGCACGAAAAGTTCGTAACAGTTGTTCAAGAATCAGATTGTGTTCAGACCAGTTAGCTTCTGCAATAAGAATGTCGTCTACATACGTTGTGATAATGTCTTTCATGCAAAAGTGTGTGTCGGATGTCGTCAAAAGTAATAACATTTTCGTGAACAAGATTCTGTGTATCTGAAGTATTGCTTACGTTGCTGGAAGATTCATTCTGCAGTGTATCTAGTTAAATTCTATCTGACGTGCTATCATTTGCAGGAGGATGCTGTGACATTTCCACTATTTGTACTCTTCTGTTATTTCTTCCTGACGTATTACGTTCGGGATGATATCTACTGTCTGGTTCATTCATGATAATATGTTGTAGCGGATGATTTTGCTGCTGATAAGACCGACTGTTATTAAACGTACGCTGAAAATTGTGACCATTATTTTTACATCTGTCATGATAGTCATTTCTATACGGTGCATTGCGATAAGAATTGAAATGGTGTGTTTTCTGTACGTACTGGTTTCCTTGTTGAGGTGCGTTACTATTTGGTGGAGCAGACGCTATACGTGTAGGCGGCGAAACATTAAAGCTTGGTTGACCTTGTACATTACATTGTTGGTTAGGTATGCTAACCGGCTGGCTTTGATACTGTTGTGGTGAAAAACCTCTATTGTTACCAAAATGCGATTGCTGATAATTTTGACGATTGCTGAAAATGTTGTACATACTGATGATTACAATTTTATCTGTTATTAAAATTACGGCGGTAGTTGTCATTTCGGAAGTGTCTAAAGAGAACTGTCACTTTCGGTAAAATTTGTCATATCAGGTTTTCTTTACTCATTCCTAATTCTAGATAGATCGATAGTTGAAGAGCTGTTTTGATAGATATAAAGGATAGTAGAAGGCAGCAGTGCAGAAAACTAAAGATGAAATAGCACTACTACGGCTCGGGGCCCTGTGCATGCTACGGCACATATTCATTGAAGCGTAATGAATCCCATGAGGTCTATTACGCGCTGCAAATAAATTTTAGCTTCTGCATTACAGGCAATGCCGGTGAAAATTCAAAAGTAAATTGTCGTATCCAGTCCAAACCTAGTTTCTGCACTACAGGCCAAGCTGATGAAAATACAAAACCAAATTGTCGTATCCAGTCCAAAGCTTGTACCTGTGCTCCGTCATTATTAAATACCTTAGATTTTTTTTACAGATAAAAATTGCTTATAATCAAAATTATCGTCTCTGTATGTCTGAACAGGTTCAGGATTGTATGAGAATCTATTTGTCTGTGACTTCGGAATCTAAGTCACGTGCTCTCTGTAAATTACCTAAATTATACTGGCTGTGTGAGTCTGATAAATGTTCGCAAAGTGGCGTATGCTGTGACGTGTTAGTGACTGAAACATTTTTCATTTCTGTCACTTTAATACGTTCGTCAATTTGGCTGATCTGTTGTTCAAATTTCTTATCGACTTCCGTATCCAGAGTGCGTGAAACTTCTGCTGGCATTAATTTAAACTCGTCGCGTATGTGTGTTGCGTTTTCTGAACATTGTTCAGTGACTGCATTAATTTCATCTCTAAGTGATTCTGTTGTGGCTGCATGTGTATTATTTAATTCTTGTGCAACAGATCTAATTTCTTCACTACTGTTCCTAGCACAAGCCTCAGTTTCGTCACTTAATTGTTCTTTAGTATCATGACGTTGCACGGTAACCGCTGTAATCTGTTCACTAAGTTGTTTGTTCTGTTCGTTAAGGTTGTCGTGTTTTTCATTCGACAGTTTTAAACTTTCATTAAGTTGTTTGCGCGATTCAGTAAGTTGTTTGAAATGGTTGTCGAAATTTTCATTAAGTTGTTTGAAATGGTTATCTAATATTTCATTCCGCTGTTTGAGATATTCATTAATTTGTTGTTTACGATTTTCATTAAGTTGTTTATGCGATTCACTAACTTGTAGCAATACTGCCATAACTTGATCCCAGCCAATATTACCTACTCTATTCTCTGTGCTGTTTGATGACGTATCTACAATTGTCACGTTTTGTGTAACCATTTGGTCATTCTTTGATTCACGAAAAGGTTTGCTAATTGGACGTGCACTGTTAGTCACTACCTCGGAATCAAATACATCTGTCGTACTTTGAGTACACTGTTCATTTTCGTCAGAAACAATTATCTGTTCGTTACGTAAATTTTGCAAATCGGGTATGTCAAGCTGGGCAGCGTTCATTGTAACGGAACGTGCCACATCATCAATTGTCGTTAAATTAACAGAGGACACAATTAAATTTGTTTGCTCATCATTAGCATTAAAATCATTATTAGTGCTCGGTACGCACTGATTGTCTGTAAATGGAGGATTATCATTATTATTACACAGAGTGTCGCAAGTATTATCCGTCAAATTATTCAAGTCGGCTATTTCACTCATTACACATCGCGATGTACTGTTAACAGTTTTTCGCGGCATTTTCCACTAATCAAAATTAAACACAAAATGAAATAAAGACGAAGCAAAAAAATAGAACAAACACAATTACAACAAAGAGCAAATTGCCGATGATCTGTGAAAGCAAGAGTGACAAATTAGTAAATGCGTTGCGCCAGATACAAACTACATTTAAGTAAATAAGAGCAGATATATGACTACTTCTCAGAGATTTACAAAGAAATACGATCCTGGCCGGTTGTCGCCAAGTGTAACCTCCCCACACGAAATAATTAAAATGAATTTCACCCCCTTAGAAGGCCGCGCCCCAAAAGTTGAGAATTGCTGGTTTAAGTGATCGTATCTGTTTAGGTCCTCCGTACACAGTGTAACCTCCCCACACGAAATAATTAAATGAATTTAAATATGATAATGAATGTGATTCTAATTTAGTGTAACCTCAGAACAAAATTGGTTCCCATTTATAATCTCCATGCAGACAGAAATTCATTCACATTTAACCTCCACACAAAATTTGTTTCCCATTTAATGTACCCACAAAATTCTTTTTTCATTTAATGTAAGCTCGAAACAGAAAAATTCCTAAACCTCGTAATAAAAAATAAATTCAGTAAGCTGGTAAAATTTGGACGACAGCAGTGCTGCGTCGTGGCCCTGTAAGATCATTCTGAATAAAAAGCAAAAATTCTTACCTCAATGAAAACGGCGAATATATCTGCTCTTACTTAACATTTTTCCGGCACAGCTCCGTGCAATGTTGGCCTTTACATTTGTGATTTGTGAAAGGAAGCAACTTTTTTTTTTTAAATGAATGCTTTTTTAAAAAAAATTACTTTGTATTACAAAAATTATTATTAGGACATTTTTTGTAAAACATTTGGATGACAGTTCACATACATTACTAGATATGCGCGACGCTGCTGTTTACCTTATACAATAATACTCAGGGTCCGGCATCGCTGCACCGCGACCTGCACGAACAGGGTTGCACCTTTGGTAGTCAGAGATTGGCTTGCGCTTTGTATGAGGCCATTTACGTGAGCCATCTCTGGTGAGTTCTTGTTGCAATTGATCATTAATTCGAGGGTTTTCCCTTTCCAATACTGAGAGGGATCCCTCGATGAAACTGACCCATTGCACAATTTCAAATTCACCAGGCACTCTCTTATGGGTTCCTCTAATCCATACTTTCCCCGACTTGGCCTTTTTTGCAAGAAGAAATATATGAGTATATTGAAACAGTCGAGGTCGGACATGGCTGTGATTGCTCTCCTTCGTCGTGGACATTTCTTAATTCTGGTGGCTATAAATGGGTCAATCCTAAATCGGCATCTACATCGTCTAGAGGAGTACGTGCAATCGTGGACGAGGTGGATGTGGTCGTCATCATGTTTCCATATGATAATTTCTCCAGGGTAGACTGATACGATAGAAGCAATTCGTCTACTGAATTCATCAATATCGTTCGGTCCTCTGATGACAGTGACATCAGTGTAATACCATCGTTCTGAGATTTCAGATATTCGCAAAAGTTCTGGGAACCAAACGATAATTGTGAACAGGAATTTTCGAATTTCGTCAAACAATTCAAAATTGTTAATATGTATGTCCCTAAGGGTCCATCGGTTGCTCCCAACTGGCAGTTCAATCTCGTAGCAATCCAAATGAAGATTTTCAGGGTTGGGTTCGTCAGGTGAGCTTGAACCAGCGTGAAGATGGACTGAAAGATCTCCGTCAGCGTCTCCATTAGAACTCTGCAAGTAATAAACCAGGTAAATCATCATCGTCATCTTCGGAATCAAATACTTGGCTTAATGAGCCACCACAACGTACACTTCTGAATAAAGGACTATTGGCACAGAACATGCACCAATGGCTATATTGCTTAATTTGTGGAGGACAAATTACACCATTTGAAAAATATGGTGGCTTGGTAACCATATTAATTTTCATACCAATGAGAAGTGGTTGTAGTAACGGATTTTGCCAGGAATCTGATAATTTATATAAGCAATTTTCACAAATGGTAAATACGAATTGCTTATAAGTAATTTCATAAAAAAACATTTTAATTTTAAATCGACTTTGCCAGAATGTAGTAGTATCGAAGAAAGACATTGTGGTTAAAGCGAGTGTGTCCCATGGAACTGGAATTCCAGCTCTTATTTTGGAAGCTGCTTCTATTGCATCATTTACAATTTCGTTAATCATCGGGACATTTTCACTTCTATCAAAAATATAGCATTCTGGCAGTCGATATGAATTTAGCATGAAATTGAATTTTGAATATCTGAATTGCAGTAAAATGTCTTCTCGTATGGTTTGTGGTACTTCTAATTCACACACATCTAAAGCATTTGTAAGTCTTCCACAAACAGCAATTCGTGCAAGTTTGTACAAACTGTCCATTATACAGAAATGTACTTACTGTTTCTGGCAGCTCGTCACAGACAATAGACGTTTTCGACGTGTAGTCAGAGGACATACTGTGAAGACAACAATTTTATGCCCCTTATATACTAGATTGGTTGCTAAGCAATTTCAGTTATCAATACTTACACGTCTGTCACTCCAAAAAGACAACTTTTACACGCGCCAACCTTTTGCTGGCGTGGGTGCTTGCTCAGATAATTGTCCTAAAAGGACTAATTATCTCGGCGGGACAGTGACGCCGCCATCGCGACCTTGGGACCCGGGGGGCCCCTTTTTTTTATCAGTTGCTGACCCTTATGAACCGAAACATGACTGCGTCACGTCGTTTCATGATTCGAGGGCAACCATGGCTCTATACAATACAACGGAGGTGTTTTATATCCGGGACCAGAGGAAGACATTGAAATGGCGGAAAGAATTCCATTAACAAATGTTAATCGTTCACGTAGCAGTAATGATATTCGAACAGTGCAAAGAGAAGATGCTGCTAATCGTATACGGTATGGAAAAAATCCAGCATACGACGATTTGGATACGAGTGGCGAAACAGTTGAATTTGAACGTGTGCCAGAAACAAGGCCAGAAGAAAGTAATCTGGGAGTGCGGCGGCGCCGCCCAAATAGACCACGAAATCGTGGCCGACGTCACCTAAATGCAGATATAGCAACCGCTAGCGAAACAGTGCCCTTGTTATCTCAGAGTGTCACGGACGGGGCCGCAATTAGCACAGCTGGTGTTACGACTTCAGGGCAGATAGCGATAGCAGCTGGTGCCACAACTGCTGCCGCCGCAGGTGTTGCTTATGGCGTTAAAAAAGTTGTTGAACGTGTACAGAACAAAGGATATACTTTACCTGGTAGTGATTATGTAGGACCGGGAAATCCTATAAATATAGACGCACCTCGCAGTGGAGCAGATGCCATTGCTAAAGAGCACGACATAGGATACGATAATCTGTTAAAGGAAGCAAGAGAACGACCATTTACAGAAGAAGAGTTTAGAAAACGAATTGAACAGTTGGTTGCAAAAGCTATAATTGTTTTTGCAATTGACTGGAGTCATACATGAAATTGGCATTCATTTGTAGGAAAGTATGGCCTGAAATTGAAGACAGCTGTTGAACAACGTATTGGAAAAACTTTGTACCCGAAACAACCGAATGCCGAAAAAACAGGTATGTAAATATAATTTTTGTTGTTTATGATAATTTTTTGGTTACATTTTTTAATTGTAACGTTTCTTGCCTTCAGAATTATGAAATTCCACCGTGGGAACGGTCTAATTGGGAGTTTATGCATGAAGGCCAGAAACGGTATGCCTATGAACAATGGCTAATGTCTCGTGTTCGCCGTGGTTTGCCTATAGAAAACGATCGCCCATCAACATCTGGTTCAGCCACTGGAACAAGTTCTGTAGACGAACATCACGTCGACGACGAAGTATCAGATAGCGAAGAAGACGAAGACGAAGAAGGACCAGAAGAACCACAACAACATTCTGAACCACAGCGTTTAGTACCATATTCTGACAGTGACGAAGGTATGAGTTCGCCAATGCAGGTAGATTCAGGTAAACGACAGGTTGCAGCAGGTCAAACTGGTGGATCTGAGAAGGAAAAACGTTACCAGGCACTGCAACACCATCTGCTAATGTACTGGGTGATTCACCTAATACTCGTGTTGATCCATTACCTGCTCCTTCTATATTAGATACTGGTAATATTACAAGATATCGCAAAGTTCATAGATTTTTCACATACGGTTTAGCATACAAAGTGATTGAACATGAAAAAGCAGTATGTATGATTACTCCTTTAGCAGAAATTCCCATTGATCGGCCATTTTTGTATATGACGCCGTCTGAATTCGATTTATTACCCGATGGTAGTAGAATTGTTCATTGTTCTGTTAAAGTAATTGCACGTAATCCTAGAATTGCTTTTCCGACTAATTCAAGTGATACAGAACTTGCAACATTAAATCAAAATAAGAATATGATTACAAGTGTTGGTATTAATTTGAAAATACCTGGTATTAATGTAAAGCCTACAGCATTTACTGCAAATGCACCTATGGAAACAACTACCATAGATCATAAACGACAGTTTGATTCCATTTGGAAGTCATGGTATGGTTATAGAAATGATGAAACAGACTTTCTTACTAAACTGCCTGCACATCAATTTGGACAACCAGTTAATTTGAAATATTATTATGCGTGTGTTTCTAGCTCAAAAGATAAAGGTTTACATAATTGGGGTTGGAAATATGTACAGTCTTGTATTTCTGAAGTAGATGCAGATGCACGAACAGGAAGTGTTATTGTTGACTATACGTATACACCAACATTAGGTTTTCTGAAAATTCCAAAAGTAGCTAACGTTGATATGTTTCCTATTACAACTACTTCTCAAAATGTAATTCAAAGGTATAACATTAATGCTGATAAGCACTGTAATCCTTTTATGTCATGTGATAGTTTTTCTTTAACACCCTTTGAACCGGCAAGAATGGAAGAACAATTAGTGGGAGCTGTTACTCCCGTCACAAATGCAGAAGTATCAGGATATAATAATTTAATAGAAAAAGCTGATATTGCTTCTGCTGGATATAATATTAGACTTCACGATACAAATGTTCAACCGAGCCTACATGTAGGCATTAATCCTACATATGCTTTAAGCACAAGCAGTTTAAATAGTGATGTTACAAAATATACTGATACTCAAATGTTGTTTGAAGTTATTGCAGAATGTTCAGTTTATGCAGATGGTCTAGAGACACATTATCCTAGAGCAACTGTATCAAATGTTCAAGTATCTGATATGATTTATATGTCTAATGTAAAAAGGAATGAGGAATCATCTGTTTATAAGGGTCAATACGAAATTAAACAAGTGTAATTTGAAATGTAACAATTATACTTTATTTTTATTTGTTGTAATAATTGACAATAAAATATACATTGTACAAATTCTTGTCTTTTATTTAATAATGAATATTATACATTTGAAGTAATTGAAAGAAAGCCAGAGGATACGGCTTTTTACAAGCATTTTTTAACTCATCAAACTTTCTCCACCTAATTTTATGTACACGAATATCTTTAAAATCTGGGTGAGAACAAATAACTGGTTCAGAATTTGAAATTAACAATAACGGAGTATGTCTTAATATAGCGTCTCCTTTGTACTTTACTCTAATATTACAAGCAATACATTCACACACTTTTTTAAAATCTTCAATTGCACCCTCCTCTAAAGAAATTTCATTACCAACAATAACACGTCTATTAACAGCATCTTGTGATGCAAACTGATTTGTTTTATTATTACAACGTCCAATGTGGCCAACATTTAAACCAAGTGAAATTATACAATCAAAAAACCAATTTTTGCCACTATTTGGTGGACCAACAATACATAATGTGTTTAATTTTTTATTTGGTACATATACACTTTTACGTTCAAATTCTTGCCATTGATACAATCCTTTTTTATTGAACCAAGATACAAGATTTGTTAAAAATTTTGTAACCTCGTCAGTATCATCTGCACATTGAAACAATAAAAGAGAATCCTGAAGAGTATAATAGTACTCCCAAACATTTGTGGAATGAGAATAAAAAATATTATCTTCTGAATCAGAACACAATAAATTCTCTAAACCATGTAAATCCAAATCATTTCTGGTTTTTTTATATAGTTCTAAACCCATATCCAAAAATCGTTTGAATTTCGGGTCAATCAAATTAATAAAATATGGATGACCTGATGGTATTACATTCACTAAATTTTCTGGTGGTATGCAATTGTATGACATTAATATGGAAAGTACCTTTTTTGCCGCCGTTTCAGGGTTGCACCTTTGGTAGTCAGAGATTGGCTTGCGCTTTGTATGAGGCCATTTACGTGGGCCATCTCTGGTGAGTTCTTGCAACTGATCATTAATTCGAGGGTTTTCCCTTTCCAATACTGAGAGGGATCCCTCGATGAAACTGACCCATTGTACAATTTCAAATTCACCAGGCACTCTCTTATGGGTTCCTCTAATCCATACTTGTCCCCGACTTGGCCTTTTTTGCAAGAAGAAATATATGAGTATATTGAACCAGTCGAGGTCGACATGGCTGTGATTGCTCTCCTTCGTCGTGGACATTTCTTAATTCTGGTGGCAATAAATGGGTCAATCCTAAATCGGCATCTACATCATCTAGAGGAGTACGTGCAATCGTGGACGAGGTGGATGTGGTCGTCATCATGTTTCCATATGATAATTTCTCCAGGGTAGACTGATACGATAGAAGCAATTCGCCTACTGAATTCATCAACCTCGTCCGGTCCTCTGATGACAATGACATCAGTGTAATACCATCGTTCTGAGATTTCAGATATTCGCAAAAGTTCTGGCAACCAAACGATAATTGTGAACAGGAATTTTCGAATTTCGTCAAACAATTCAAAATTGTTAATATGTATGTCCCTAAGGGTCCATCGGTTGCTCCCAACTGGCAGTTCAATCTCGTAGCAATCCAAATGAAGATTTTGAGGGTTGGGTTCGTCAGGTGAGCTTCAACCAGCGTGAAGATGGACTGGAAGATCTCCGTCAGCGTCTCCATTAGAACTCTGCAAGTAATAAACCAGGTAAATCATCATCGTCGTCTTCGGAATCAAATACTTGGCTTAATGAGCCACCACAACGTACACTTCTGAATAAAGGACTATTGGCACAGAACATGCACCAATGGCTATATTGCTTAATTTGTGGAGGACAAATTACACCATTTGAAAAATATGGTGGCTTGGTAACCATATTAATTTTCATACCAATGAGAAGTGGTTGTAGTAACGGATTTTGCCAGGAATCTGATAATTTATATAAGCAATTTTCACAAATGGTAAATACGAATTGCTTATAAGTAATTTCATAAAAAAACATTTTAATTTTAAATCGACTTTGCCAGAATGTAGTAGTATCGAAGAAAGACATTGTGGTTAAAGCGAGTGTGTCCCATGGAACTGGAATTCCAGCTCTTATTTTGGAAGCTGCTTCTATTGCATCATTTACAATTTCGTTAATCATCGGGACATTTTCACTTCTATCAAAAATATAGCATTCTGGCAGTCGATATGAATTTAGCATGAAATTGAATTTTGAATATCTGAATTGCAGTAAAATGTCTTCTCGTATGGTTTGTGGTACTTCTAATTCACACACATCTAAAGCATTTGTAAGTCTTCCACAAACAGCAATTCGTGCAAGTTTGTACAAACTGTCCATTATACAGAAATGTACTTACTGTTTCTGGCAGCTCGTCACAGACAATAGACGTTTTCGACGTGTAGTCAGAGGACATACTGTGAAGACAACAATTTTATGCCCCTTATATACTAGATTGGTTGCTAAGCAATTTCAGTTATCAATAATTACACGTCTGTCACACCAAAAAGACAACTTTTACACGCGCCAACCTTTTGCTGGCGTGGGTGCTTGCTCAGATAATTGTCCTAAAAGGACAAATTATCTCGGCGGGACAGTGACGCCGCCATCGCGACCTTGGGACCCGGGGGGCCCCTTTTTTTTATCAGTTGCTGACCCTCGAATCATGAAACGACGTGACGCAGTCATGTTTCGATTCATGAGGGTACGTTGTGGTGGCTCATTAAGCCAAGTATTTGATTCCGAAGACGACGATGATGATTTACCTGGTTTATTACTTGCAGAGTTCTAATGGAGACGCTGACGGAGATCTTTCAGTCCATCTTCACGCTGGTTCAAGCTCACCTGACGAACCCAACCCTGAAAATCTTAATTTGGATTGCTACCAGATTGAACTGCCAGTTGGGAGCAACCGATGGACCCTTAGGGACATACATATTAACAATTTTGAATTGTTTGACGAAATTCGAAAATTCCTGTTCACAATTATCGTTTGGTTGCCGGAACTTTTGCGAATATCTGAAATCTCAGAACGATGGTACTACACTGATGTCATTGTCATCAGAGGATCGAACGATATTGATGAATTCAGTAGACGAATTGCTTCTATCGCATCAGTCTACCCTGGAGAAATTATCATATGGAAACATGATGACGACCACATCCACCTCGTCCACGATTGCACGTACTCCTCTAGACGATGTAGATGCCGATTTAGGATTGACCCATTTATTGCCACCAGAATTAAGAAATGTCCACGATGAAGGAGAGCAATCACAGCCATGTCCGACCTCGACTGTTTCAATATACTCATATATTTCTTCTTGCAAAAAAGGCCAAGTCGGGGACAAGTATGGATTAGAGGAACCCATAAGAGAGTGCCTGGTGAATTTGAAATTGTACAATGGGTCAGTTTCATCGAGGGATCCCTCTCAGTATTGGAAAGGGAAAACCCTCGAATTAATGATCAGTTGCAAGAACTCACCAGAGATGGCTCACGTAAATGGCCTCATACGAAGCGCAAGCCAATCTCTGACTACCAAAGGTGCAACCCTGAAACGACGGCAAAAAAGGTACTTTCCATATTAATGTCATACAATTGCATACCACCAGAAAATTTAGTGAATGTAATACCATCAGGTCATCCATATTTTATTAATTTGATTGACCCAAAATTCAAACGATTTTTGGATATGGGTTTAGAACTATATAAAAAAACCAGAAATGATTTGGATTTACATGGTTTAGAGAATTTATTGTGTTCTGGTTCAGAAGATAATATTTTTTATTCTCATTCCACAAATGTTTGGGAGTACTATTATACTCTTCAGGATTCTCTTGCTTGGCTAAATAAACTTTTATTGTATCAATGTGCAGATGATACTGACGAGGTTACAAAATTTTTAACAAATCTTGTATCTTGGTTCAATAAAAAAGGATTGTATCAATGGCAAGAATTTGAACTTAAAAGTGTATATGTACCAAATAAAAAATTAAACACATTATGTATTGTTGGTCCACCAAATAGTGGCAAAAATTGGTTTTTTGATTGTATAATTTCACTTGGTTTAAATGTTGGCCACATAGGACGTTGTAATAATAAAACAAATCAGTTTGCATCACAAGATGCTGTTAATAGACGTGTTATTGTTGGTAATGAAATTTCTTTAGAGGAGGGTGCAACTGAAGATTTTAAAAAAGTGTGTGAAGGTATTGCTTGTAATATTAGAGTAAAGTACAAAGGAGACGCTATATTAAGACATACTCCGTTATTGTTAATTTCAAATTCTGAACCAGTTATTTGTTCTCACCCAGATTTTAAAGATATTCGTGTACATAAAATTAGGTGGAGAAAGTTTGATGAGTTAAAAAATGCTTGTAAAAAGCCGTATCCTCTGGCTTTCTTTCAATTACTTCAAATGTATAATATTCATTATTAAATAAAAGACAAGAATTTGTACAATGTATATTTTATTGTCAATTATTACAACAAATAAAAATAAAGTATAATTGTTACATTTCAAATTACACTTGTTTAATTTCGTATTGACCCTTATAAACAGATGATTCCTCATTCCTTTTTACATTAGACATATAAATCATATCAGATACTTGAACATTTGATACAGTTGCTCTAGGATAATGTGTCTCTAGACCATCTGCATAAACTGAACATTCTGCAATAACTTCAAACAACATTTGAGTATCAGTATATTTTGTAACATCACTATTTAAACTGCTTGTGCTTAAAGCATATGTAGGATTAATGCCTACATGTAGGCTTGGTTGAACATTTGTATCGTGAAGTCTAATATTATATCCAGCAGAAGCAATATCAGCTTTTTCTATTAAATTATTATATCCTGATACTTCTGCATTTGTGACGGGAGTAACAGCTCCCACTAATTGTTCTTCCATTCTTGCCGGTTCAAAGGGTGTTAAAGAAAAACTATCACATGACATAAAAGGATTACAGTGCTTATCAGCATTAATGTTATACCTTTGAATTACATTTTGAGAAGTAGTTGTAATAGGAAACATATCAACGTTAGCTACTTTTGGAATTTTCAGAAAACCTAATGTTGGTGTATACGTATAGTCAACAATAACACTTCCTGTTCGTGCATCTGCATCTACTTCAGAAATACAAGACTGTACACATTTCCAACCCCAATTATGTAAACCTTTATCTTTTGAGCTAGAAACACACGCATAATAATATTTCAAATTAACTGGTTGTCCAAATTGATGTGCAGGCACTTTAGTAAGAAAGTCTGTTTCATCATTTCTATAACCATACCATGACTTCCAAATGGAATCAAACTGTCGTTTATGATCTATGGTAGTTGTTTCCATAGGTGCATTTGCAGTAAATGCTGTAGGCTGTACATTAATACTAGGTATTTTCAAATTAATACCAACACTTGTAATCATATTCTTATTTCGATTTAATGTTGCAAGTTCTGTATCACTTGAATTAGTCGGAAAAGCAATTCTAGGATTACGTGCAATTACTTTAACAGAACAATGAACAATTCTACTACCATCAGGTAATAAATCGAATTCAGACGGCGTCATATACAAAAATGGCCAATCAACGGGAATTTCTGCTAAAGGAGTAAACATACATACTGCTTTTCATGTTCAATCACTTTGTATGCTAAACCGTATGTGAAAAATCTATGAACTTTGCGATATCTTGTAATATTACCAGTATCTAATATAGAAGGAGCAGGTAATGGATCAACACGAGTATTAGGTGAATCACCCAGTATATTAGCAGATGGTGCTGCAGTGCCTGGTAACGTTTTTTTTTCTTAGATCCACCAGATTGACCTGTTGCAACCTGTCGTTTACCTGAATCTACCTGCATTGGCGAACTCATACCTTCGTCACTGTCAGAATATGGTACTAAACGCTGTGGTTCAGAATGTTGTTGTGGTTCTTCTGGTCCTTCTTCGTCTTCGTCTTCTTCGCTATCTGATACTTCGTCGTCGACGTGATGTTCGTCTACAGAACTTGTTCCAGTGGTTGAACCAGATGTTGATGGGCGATCGGGATCTGTAGGCAAACCACGGCGAACACGAGACATTAGCCATTGTTCATAGGCATACCGTTTCTGGCCTTCATGCATAAACTCCCAATTAGACCGTTCCCACGGTGGAATTTCATAATTCTGAAGGCAAGAAACGTTACAATTAAAAATGTAACCAAAAAATTATCATAAACAACAAAAAATATATTTACGTACCTGTTTTTTCGGCATTCGGTTGTTTCGGGTACAAAGTTTTTCCAATACGTTGTTCAACAGCTGTCTTCAATTTCAGGCCGTACTTTCCTACAAATGAATGCCAATTTCGTGTATGACTCCAGTCAATTGCAAAATCAATTATAGCTTTTGCATCCAACTGTTCAACTCGTTTTCTAAACTCTTCTTCTGTAAATGGTCGTTCTCTTGCTTCCTTTAACAGATTATCGTATCCTATGTCGTGCTCTTTAGCAATGGCATCTGCTCCACTGCGAGGTGCGTCTATATTTATAGGATTTCCCGGTCCTACGTAATCACTACCAGGTAAAGTATATCCTTTGTTCTGTACACGTTCAACTACTTTTTTAACGCCATAAGCAACACCTGCGGCGGCAGCAGTTGTGGCACCAGCTGCTATCGCTATCTGCCCTGAAGTCTTAACACCAGCTGTGCTAATTGCGGCCCCGTCCGTGACACTCTGAGATAACAAGGGCACTGTTTCGCTAGCGGTTGCTATATCTGCATTTAGGTGACGTCGGCCACGATTTCGTGGTCTATTTGGGCGGCGCCGCCGCACTCCCAGATTACTTTCTTCTGGCCTTGTTTCTGGCACACGTTCAAATTCAACCGTTTCGCCACTCGTATCCAAATCGTCGTATGCTGGATTTTCTCCATACCGTATACGATTAGCAGCATCTTCTCTTTGCACTGTTCGAATATCATTACTGCTACGTGAACGATTAACATTTGTTAATGGAATTCTTTCCGCCATTTCAATGTCTTCCTCTGGTCCCGGATATAAAACACCTCCGTCGTATTGTATAGAGCCATGGTTGCCCGTACTTAAATACTGATTTACCCAAGACATTTTGCTGACTAAAATAAATAAATAATTGCCGCCTTTTATATACATTACGTTATTGAACAGCACGTGTTGGGCTGTCACTCGTAAAAGACAAGTTTACACGCGCCAACCTTTTGCTGGCGTGGGTGCTTGCTCAGATAATTGTCCTAAAAGGACAAATTATCTCGGCGGGACAGTGACGCCGCCATCGCGACCTTGGGACGCGGGGGGCCCCTTTTTTTTTATCAGTTGCTGACCCTCATGAACCGAAACATGACTGCGTCGCGTCGTTTCATGATTCGAATCATGAAACGACGCGACGCAGTCATGTTTCGATTCATGAGGGTCAGCAACTGATAAAAAAAAGGGGCCCCCCAGGTCCCAAGGTCGCGATGGCGGCGTCACTGTCCCGCCGAGATAATTTGTCCTTTTAGGACAATTATCTGAGCAAGCACCCACGCCAGCAAAAGGTTGCCCGACACGTGTTGATAACAGGAGTTGTTTTAACCGGCTGTACCCGAATTTTAGTACATAAGGGGGGTGATTTGGAGCTCAGCACATCATGTCCTCTGAACCGATAACGTCGACATCTACGAGCAGCAGCAGCAAGTGTGTGTGTGTAACCTTCTTTCAAGATGTATACTGTAATCTTCGACTGTCAAGGCTTCAAGACATGTGCGAATGAATTTGTTCCTAAGGACTTAGCATTCCAAATGGTGTGCGATGATGGAACAGTGTTTGCCTCTGGAAGTTACATTCTTCAATGTACAACACCGTATTACGAACTTGATATCGAATCAGCAAAATGGTTGGCCGAGAACCATCACCACTACAACATTAATTCAGTTGGAGTCTCGCTGGATAGTGCATTAAACTCCATCAAGTCAGTGGTACCAACAAACTGCACTGTACTTGTTAAAGGTACTGAAAAAGTGAAATGGGTAAGAGAGTTCTTACCTGACTGCCTAGTAACTAATGTGGAGGAGAAAGGCTGCCCTTCACTACATGCTCTATGTAAGCTGAATGGTATTGGCAGGTACCAACCAGTAACTGCGAAATTGAATACAAATCTGCTGGTGAAGTGGTACAAAGAGTACTACTTAAAACATTAAGCTGAACAGTGTGGAGTAAAGAGTGTAATGGCCCCTCACAAAAACAGGCAAGTGTGAACTGTTAGACAATTGTGACTCATGTGAAAACTGTGAAGGTTATTTTCATTTCCTAGTATTCAGGCCTTTTTTGTAAATGCTTTAAAATTCCTGATGTGTTGTGTGATGGTGTGCATCTGTGGTATAACTATTAGGAACTTGAAGAAGCAGTTGTTCGTTTGGTATATCTTTAAAACATAACTGTAATTTTTATATAATTCTTTAAACATAACTGTAATTTTATATAATAAAATTACATTTTATGTTACTGTAATCCAACTGTTATGTTTTCTATCAAAACCTAACCATTTCACAAATGCCTTATTTCCTTTCCTGTACAATACTTTCTCTACTAGATAAGTATTGGGGTATTTTGTTTTCTGTAATTCATGACCATAAAACGCACCAGCAATATTATTTAGTTCAAAATCTTGCAGAGTGTATGTCCTAGGATTTGTTTCTTGGACTCCAATTATCTTAAATATTTCTGTAGACCAATTTGGTTTGTATCCTTTATCAAAAATGGCTTTGTTTTTACTGATTCTTATGAACTCTCCTACTTTAAATTTCTGCTTTGATTTGTCTATGGTACGTATTTTATTATATACTGTGGATAAAAGGTGATTATCATTAACATCGCAGGGTCGCATCTTGGACTTAATGTAGGCCACATTGGCCGATGCAATAATAAGACGAATCAATTTGCTCCTCAAGACGCCGTAAATAGGCGTATAATCATTGGAAATGAAATTTCATTAGAAGAAGGTGCTGTAGAGGATTTCAAAAAAGTTTGTGAAGGAATTGCATGCAACATTCGTGTAAAATATAAAGGAGATGCTATTTTAAGACGTACTCCATTACTGTTAATTTCTAATTCTCAGCCAATTGTATGTAGTCATCCAGATTTCAACAATGTCCGTATGAGAACTATTAGGTGGAAAAAGTTTGATGAATTGAAAAATGGAATAAAAAAGCCTTATCCCTTAGCTTTCTTTTCAGTGTTGCAAATTTATAATATTCCTTATTAAATAAAAGACAAGAATTTGTACAATGTATAATTTTTATTGTCAATTATTACAACAAATAAAAATAAATTACAATTATCCTTTGTTCTGTACATGTTCAACTACTGTTTTAACGCCGTAAGCGGCACCTGCGGCAGCAGCACTTGTCGCTGCGCCAGCTGCTATCGCTATCTGCCTTGAACTTGTAACTCCAGCTGTGCTAATTGCGGCCCCGTCCGTGACACTCTCTGGCCTTGTTTCTGGCACCCGTTCAAATTCAACTGTTTCGCCACTCGTATCCAAATCGTCGTATGCTGCATTATGGCCATACCGTATACGATTAGCAGCATCCTCTCTTTGCACTGTTCGAATATCATTAGTACTACGAGAACGATTTACATTTGTTAATGGAATTCTTTCCCCCATTTCAATGTCTTCCTCAGGTCCCGGATATAAAACACCTCCATCGTATTGTATAGAGCCATGGTTGCCCGTGCTTAAATACTGATTTACCCAAGACGTTTTGCTGACTAAAATAAATAAATCATTACCACCTTTTATATACATTACATTATCGAACAGCACGTGTCGGGCAACCTTTTGCTGGAGTGGGTGCTTGCTCAGATAATTGTCCTAAAAGGACAAATTATCTCGGCGGGACAGTGACGCCGCCATCGCGACCTTTGGGTCCCGGGGGGCCCCTTTTTTTTTATCAGTTGCTGACCCTCATGAATCGAAACATGGCTGCGTCGCGTCGTTTCATGATTCGAGGGTCAGCAACTGATAAAAAAAAGGAGCCCCCCGGGTCCCAGGGTCGCGATGGCGGCGTCACTGTCCCGCCGAGATAATTCGTCCTTTTAGGACAATTATCTGAGCAAGCACCCACGCCAGCAAAAGGTTGCCCGACACGTGCTGTTCGATAATGTAATGTATATAAAAGGTGGTAATGATTTATTTATTTTAGTCAGCAAAATGTCTTGGGTAAAACAGTATTTAAGCACGGGCAACCATGGCTCTATACAATACGACGGAGGTGTTTTATATCCGGGACCTGAGGAAGACATTGAAATGGGGGAAAGAATTCCATTAACAAATGTAAATCGTTCTCGTTATCGAACAGCACGTGTCGGGCAACCTTTTGCTGGCGTGGGTGCTTGCTCAGATAATTGTCCTAAAAGGACAAATTATCTCGGCGGGACAGTGACGCCGCCATCGCGACCTTGGGACCCGGGGGGCCCCTTTTTTTTTATCAGTTGCTGACCCTCGAATCATGAAACGACGCGACGTTGTCATGTTTCGATTCATGAGGGTACGTTGTGGTGGCTCATTAAGCCAAGTATTTGATTCCGAAGACGACGATGATGATTTACCTGGTTTATTACTTGCAGAGTTCTAATGGAGACGCTGACGGAGATCTTTCAGTCCATCTTCACGCTGGTTCAAGCTCACCTGACGAACCCAACCCTGAAAATCTTCATTTGGATTGCTACGAGATTGAACTGCCAGTTGAGAGCAACCGATGGACCCTTAGGGACATACATATTAACAATTTTGAATTGTTTGACGAAATTCGAAAATTCCTGTTCACAATTATCGTTTGGTTGCCGGAACTTTTGCGAATATCTGAAATCTCAGAACGATGGTATTACACTGATGTCATTGTCATCAGAGGACCGAACGATATTGATGAATTCTGTTGTGTCTAGACCATACAGCCCAGACACAATGCTGTAGCCGATAGGGCACGCAAGGCTAACGCAGACGGGCGTGAAGTCTGGAACATGAGACTTATAAATGCACTAAAGAAAAATACGTAGCCTTTTTAATACTTAACTTTATTCTCTTGTTGGAATACATCTCTCCTGCATACTCGTAAGCTATTGGCACTGATAAAAATGGCGCCTTGCTAGGTGGTCGCCATTTAACTTAGCAGAGGGCTATTCTACTGTCTATCTCTCGGCAAATGAGAGCAAGGCTTAGCACGTCCAATCGCTAGCTATGTTGTCCGTACAACTGGGGACGAGGTCTCCTCAGTCTCTCGAGACGTGCCTTGTGGTGGCGCTAGGTTTGCGATCCCACAGTGGCGACACGCGGGTCCGACATGTACTACAGGACCGCGGCCGATTTAACTTACCACCTAGCAAGTGTGGTGTCTAGCGGTGACACCACATTCCTCCTCCGCAAATCGGCGAACGGTCGTGAGATAAGGCTGCCGCCCGCCGTGGGGAGGACCGCATATTGAAGTATGCGATGAGGTGGGGAGCCTAACAACAGGCGAGGCTGTGCCACCCGCACCCGGCCATTCGGTCCGAGGGGAGCTAGGAAACGCCTGAAAACCTAGTCCAGGGTGCACGTCAACATGCGGTGTATGCGCACGTAATGAGACAGGAGGGGCCGAAGGGTCGACCTCCATTGCGTCGGGGAATCCGACGCACGATGACGACATCTGGTCCGGAGCGGGCAAGAGGTCCATGGCGGAGGACGGCTGGTCACGGGAAGCGAGCGGCGGCGCGTGACCCTGGGAGGCGCCGGGCGGTTGCAGCGAAGCGTCTACTGCGGGCGGCGCCGGCGGCGGCTGCGGCGGCGGCGCGACGCCATGAGGCAAAAGGGAAGGCAGCGTCGGTAACACCTGGGGATGAGACGAGCCAGTAGATGGGTCCCCAAGGCGCTGACCGGACGGCTCCGTCGCTGAAAGCAGACGGGGAGCGGCAGAACCCAGGCGACGACAGAGGCGCAGCTGATTGAGATGCCGACGCACCTCACCAGAGGCCCCCAAAACCAAATACATCGCGCGGCCGAGGCAGCGAAGAATGCGCCCTGCGAGCCAACGCCGTGAACCGCGATAGGTGCGATAATAGACAACGTCGCCAGGAGCAAAAGCAGGAGTCTGCCGCTGCACAGGAACCTGAGGTGGCGGATGCAGCAAAGACATCAAGGTGCGATGAGAACGACCATGGAACAATTCAGCCGGCGAGCGACCATCGCGGGGCTGAGAGCGATACGAAGACAAAAAGAGCAACAAAGCGTCCTCCCGAGAATGCGACTCTTTCAATTTCAACATCTGTGACTTGAAAGTCCGGACCAATCGTTCAGCGGCACCGTTTGACTGAGGCGAAAACGGCGCGGATGTCAGATGTTGAATACCATTGGCCTCGCAGAAGGACTGAAATTCTGCGGACATGAATTGTGGGCCATTGTCGGAAACAATAGTCTGCGGAAGACCTTCAATGCAAAAGATAGCAGACAAGGCTTGGATTGTGGCAGAAGACGTCGTGGAAGACATCCGGACAACAAAAGGAAAATTACTGAAAGCATCGACCACAACCAACCATCGAGCATTCCAGAAGGGACCAGCAAAATCGATGTGCAAGCGTTGCCAAGGGGAAGTGGCTTTCGGCCATGCAAAGAATTGCCGCGGCGGTGCGGATTGCTGTTCGGCACACGCCACGCAAGAGGAGCACATATTCGTAATCGCAGCATCGATTCCGAACCAAGTACAGTGCTGACGAGCAAGTTGTTTCGTACGCACTATACCCCAATGTCCTTGGTGAAGAAGCTTTAAGACAGAGGACTGTAACGAACGTGGGACCACGACTCTGGATTGATCATTATCGGAACGCAACAACAAAACACCACGTCGTACAAAAAGTCTCTCCTTGTGAGCAAAAAAACGGCGAACCAAAGGATCCTCGATCCGTGACTTTGACAAGGGCCATTGCGTAGCAACAAAACGCAAAACAGTAGCAAGGACAGGGTCAGCAGCTGTGGCTGTAGCTACACGACGAAAATCAATCGGAAATGATTCGACCACGTCATCGGTTTCCGAATCAATGAACATGCAAGCAAGTTCGGAAGAATCGAATGCTTTATCCTCAGCAACAGGCAAACGGGACAACGCATCAGCGTTTCCGTGCGTAGCAGTGGACCGATACAAGATATCGTAGCGGTACTGCGAGAGAAAAAGAGACCAGCGAATGAATTTCTGCGCTGTACGTGGAGGTACAGGCTTGTTCGGATGAAAAAGCGATGTCAAAGGTTTGTGGTCCGTGATGATTGTAAAGTGACGACCATACAAGAAATCATGAAACTTTGTAACACCAAACACGAGAGCTAAAGCTTCTTTCTCTATCTGGGAATAATTTCTTTGCGTAGATGAGAGCAATTTGGACGCAAAGGCAATAGGGCGATCATGCGAACCATCTTTGTGCGCAAGCACAGCACCGATCCCGAAATCCGAGGCATCTACCATCAACAAAAGAGGTTTTCGGGGATCGAATGGCGTAAGGCACGTATTTGAAAGTAACGCCGATTTCAACTGGCGAAAGGCGCGGTCGCATTCCGTCGTCCAGACGAACGGAACACCTTTACGGCGTAAGCGATGAAGCGGAGATGAAATGGAAGAAGCGCGCGGCACAAACTTTGCATAATAATTAATTTTACCCAACACACTCTGTAGCTGTTTCAAGTTCCGCGGTGCAGGTAAATCCTGTATGGCACGGAGGTGCTCTGGACTCGGATGTATACCTTGGGCATTTATGACATGCCCCAGGTAGAAAGTCACGAGCAAAAAACACACATTTGTCCTTCCTCAAGCGAAGACCATTCTGACGCAAGACCTGAAATAATGTTCGGAGATTTTGCAAATGTTCGGCTTCTGTCTTTCCTGAGATCACAATATCGTCCAGATAGTTCGCAGCAGTAGGGACCGACGCACACACAGTTTGTAAATATTGCTGAAACAAAGCAGGGGCGGATGCACACCCGAATGGTAGTCTTTTGAAGCGATACAAGCCAAGATGCGTGTTAACCACTAAGACGCGCTGGGATTCTTCGTCCACAGGTATTTGCAAGTACGCATCTGCTAGGTCCAATTTGGAAAAATATTTTCCCGGGCACAGGTTGTCAAAAAGATCTTCCGGGCGGGGCAAAGGAAAAGTGGCAGTCACAAGTTGTGGATTCACTGTTGCCTTGAAGTCCACACAAAGTCTCAGTTTACCGGAAGGTTTTGGCAAAATTACTAAGGGTGAGGCCCAGAGAGAAGCCTGCACACGTTCAATTACACCTTGAGATTCTAAATCGGCTAATGTTCTGGCGACCTCATCACGCAATGCGTGGGGAACATTGCGCGCTCTGAAAAATTTCGGTTGCGCGTTTTCTTGCAGTTCCAAATGCGCTTCATAGTTCTTAGCGCAACCAAGGCCCGGTGCAAAAATGTCTGCAAAGTCTTCACAAAGACTAGAAACACTGGCGGAAGGCACAGTCTGATTCACCGATAGGACCTGATTTACTATAGACATATTAAACAATTGAAATAAATCTAAACCAAACAAGTTCACTGCAAAAGTAGAACGAAGAACGTAAAATGATACAAGTTTTGTCTGTCCCATGTATGTGGCAAGAAGGCTGCACTGTCCTAACACAGGTATATGCTGTCCAGAGTAACTATGTAACTTAACATTTGCGGCACGCAATGGCGGTTTGCCCAGTTGTTTGTACGTGTCGTGATTGAGCAATGAAACTGCAGCTCCGGTATCGAGCTGGAAGGGTATCACTTTGCCGTCAAAGTCTAAGTCCACAAAAAGTTTATTGTCCTGCTGACGACAAGAGCGACTGTCACGTGCAATTTGAACTGATACAGGTACAGAAGCACTTGCGACTTCACGGGATTTTCGGCGACGTCGACGCACACTGTTTGTGGGACGAACACCGTCACCGTTAGCTAAAGTGTCACTGGACGGGTGGGAATGAACTACATGAATGTCCATGGGCGAAGGTCCACGAGCCTGATTGTCCGGGGTTCGATTCCGGCGCGAAGCAAAGGGCCTGGAATTATTGTGATTGTCTGATCTAAGCTTTTTCTGGCAAACACTTTGAACATGTCCTTTCTTTTGACAGTAAAAGCAAATAGCTTGGCGTGACGGGCAATTTTCACGCGAATGTCTAGCTGCACACCACGGGCATGATTTCACTACAGTTGCTTGCTTACGCGGCGCACGTGTTTGCAAGGTAGGCTGCCGCTGCTGTGACGGGCGCGAGGGCCGCGTAGCGTCCCGTGCAGCGGGCCCGGCGGGCCGGTTAATGTGACACACTGCTGGCGAAGTTTCAAATGAGTCCTGAGCAGAGTCAAGTGTGTCTTGCCTATCCAATATGTCTATCACTTGTTGAAGGGAGGGATTTACTAGTTTCAAAATCTGTTCCCGTATGCGAACATCAGAAACGTTCTGTGCAATTGCATCACGCACCATAGTATCTGAATAAGGGAGGCCACATTCACATTCAAACGCACACTCCCTAGTAAGTCCTTGCAATGTCGCAACCCACTCCCTATTAGTCTGACCGGCCGTACGTTTGGTACGAAAGAACGTATACCGTTTTGCAACAACATTTACTGTTTCTTTGAAATAGGCATCTAACGCCGACAAAATTTCTTCGTAGGACAGAGTTGCTACGTCGCGCCGGGGAAACAACTTCACTATCACACGGTAGGTGCACACACCGACACAAGAAAGCAAAAACGGCTGCCGCTCATTACCTTGAATTCTGTAGGCGGCTAGATGAAAGCTGAACTGGCGGGACCATTCCGGCCAGGACTCCAAGGAGGAGTCAAAATGACGGAAGGGCGGTGCAATGGCGTGTTGTGGCTGCGGTAGCGAGGAAGCGGCGGCTGCCGCATCGTGTTGCAGCACACGTTGACCCTGGACAAGCTGTCCCAGGGCATCCAATAACGCCTGCGACTGCTGATTCTGCAAGCGAAAAAATTCGGACAGTACATCCGGAGATTGTGGCGAAGCCATGACACAAACGAATTAATACAAACTCTTTTTCTCGTCGCCAATAATGTTGTGTCTAGACCATACAGCCCAGACACAATGCTGTAGCCGATAGGGCACGCAAGGCTAACGCAGACGGGCGTGAAGTCTGGAACATGAGACTTATAAATGCACTAAAGAAAAATACGTAGCCTTTTTAATACTTAACTTTATTCTCTTGTTGGAATACATCTCTCCTGCATACTCGTAAGCTATTGGCACTGATAAAAATGGCGCCTTGCTAGGTGGTCGCCATTTAACTTAGCAGAGGGCTATTCTACTGTCTATCTCTCGGCAAATGAGAGCAAGGCTTAGCACGTCCAATCGCTAGCTATGTTGTCCGTACAACTGGGGACGAGGTCTCCTCAGTCTCTCGAGACGTGCCTTGTGGTGGCGCTAGGTTTGCGATCCCACAGTGGCGACACGCGGGTCCGACATGTACTACAGGACCGCGGCCGATTTAAGTTACCACCTAGCAAGTGTGGTGTCTAGCGGTGACACCACAAATTCAGTAGACGAATTGCTTCTATCGCATCAGTCTACCCTGGAGAAATTATCATATGGAAACATGATGACGACCACATCCACCTTGTCCACGATTGCACGTACTCCTCTAGACGATGTAGATGCCGATTTAGGATTGACCCATTTATTGCCACCAGAATTAAGAAATGTCCACGACGAAGGAGAGCAATCACAGCCATGTCCGACCTCGACTGTTTCAATATACTCATATATTTCTTCTTGCAAAAAAGGCCAAGTCGGGGACAAGTATGGATTAGAGGAACCCATAAGAGAGTGCCTGGTGAATTTGAAATTGTACAATGGGTCAGTTTCATCGAGGGATCCCTCTCAGTATTGGAAAGGGAAAACCCTCGAATTAATGATCAGTTGCAAGAACTCACCAGAGATGGCTCACGTAAATGGCCTCATACGAAGCGCAAGCCAATCTCTGACTACCAAAGGTGCAACCCTGAAACGACGGCAAAAAAGGTACTTTCCATATTAATGTCATACAATTGCATACCACCAGAAAATTTAGTGAATGTAATACCATCAGGTCATCCATATTTTATTAATTTGATTGACCCAAAATTCAAACGATTTTTGGATATGGGTTTAGAACTATATAAAAAAACCAGAAATGATTTGGATTTACATGGTTTAGAGAATTTATTGTGTTCTGGTTCAGAAGATAATATTTTTTATTCTCATTCCACAAATGTTTGGGAGTACTATTATACTCTTCAGGATTCTCTTGCTTGGCTAAATAAACTTTTATTGTTTCAATGTGCAGATGATACTGACGAGGTTACAAAATTTTTAACAAATCTTGTATCTTGGTTCAATAAAAAAGGATTGTATCAATGGCAAGAATTTGAACGTAAAAGTGTATATGTACCAAATAAAAAATTAAACACATTATGTATTGTTGGTCCACCAAATAGTGGCAAAAATTGGTTTTTTGATTGTATAATTTCACTTGGTTTAAATGTTGGCCACATTGGACGTTGTAATAATAAAACAAATCAGTTTGCATCACAAGATGCTGTTAATAGACGTGTTATTGTTGGTAATGAAATTTCTTTAGAGGAGGGTGCAATTGAAGATTTTAAAAAAGTGTGTGAATGTATTGCTTGTAATATTAGAGTAAAGTACAAAGGAGACGCTATATTAAGACATACTCCGTTATTGTTAATTTCAAATTCTGAACCAGTTATTTGTTCTCACCCAGATTTTAAAGATATTCGTGTACATAAAATTAGGTGGAGAAAGTTTGATGAGTTAAAAAATGCTTGTAAAAAGCCGTATCCTCTGGCTTTCTTTCAATTACTTCAAATGTATAATATTCATTATTAAATAAAAGACAAGAATTTGTACAATGTATATTTTATTGTCAATTATTACAACAAATAAAAATAAAGTATAATTGTTACATTTCAAATTACACTTGTTTAATTTCGTATTGACCCTTATAAACAGATGATTCCTCATTCCTTTTTACATTAGACATATAAATCATATCAGATACTTGAACATTTGATACAGTTGCTCTAGGATAATGTGTCTCTAGACCATCTGCATAAACTGAACATTCTGCAATAACTTCAAACAACATTTGAGTATCAGTATATTTTGTAACATCACTATTTAAACTGCTTGTGCTTAAAGCATATGTAGGATTAATGCCTACATGTAGGCTCGGTTGAACATTTGTATCGTGAAGTCTAATATTATATCCAGCAGAAGCAATATCAGCTTTTTCTATTAAATTATTATATCCTGATACTTCTGCATTTGTGACGGGAGTAACAGCTCCCACTAATTGTTCTTCCATTCTTGCCGGTTCAAAGGGTGTTAAAGAAAAACTATCACATGACATAAAAGGATTACAGTGCTTATCAGCATTAATGTTATACCTTTGAATTACATTTTGAGAAGTAGTTGTAATAGGAAACATATCAACGTTAGCTACTTTTGGAATTTTCAGAAAACCTAATGTTGGTGTATACGTATAGTCAACAATAACACTTCCTGTTCGTGCATCTGCATCTACTTCAGAAATACAAGACTGTACATATTTCCAACCCCAATTATGTAAACCTTTATCTTTTGAGCTAGAAACACACGCATAATAATATTTCAAATTAACTGGTTGTCCAAATTGATGTGCAGGCAGTTTAGTAAGAAAGTCTGTTTCATCATTTCTATAACCATACCATGACTTCCAAATGGAATCAAACTGTCGTTTATGATCTATGGTAGTTGTTTCCATAGGTGCATTTGCAGTAAATGCTGTAGGCTGTACATTAATACTTGGTGTTTTCAAATTAATACCAACACTTGTAATCATATTCTTATTTCGATTTAATGTTGCAAGTTCTGTATCACTTGAATTAGTCGGAAAAGCAATTCTAGGATTACGTGCAATTACTTTAACAGAACAATGAACAAGTCTACTACCATCAGGTAATAAATCGAATTCAGACGGCGTCATATACAAAAATGGCCGATCAACGGGAATTTCTGCTAAAGGAGTAATCATACATACTGCTTTTTCATGTTCAATCACTTTGTATGCTAAACCGTATGTGAAAAATCTATGAACTTTGCGATATCTTGTAATATTACCAGTATCTAATATAGAAGGAGCAGGTAATGGATCAACACGAGTATTAGGTGAATCACCCAGTACATTAGCAGATGGTGCTGCAGTGCCTGGTAACGTTTTTTTTTTCTTAGATCCACCAGATTGACCTGTTGCAACCTGTCGTTTACCTGAATCTACCTGCATTGGCGAACTCATACCTTCGTCACTGTCAGAATATGGTACTAAACGCTGTGGTTCAGAATGTTGTTGTGGTTCTTCTGGTCCTTCTTCGTCTTCGTCTTCTTCGCTATCTGATACTTCGTCGTCGACGTGATGTTCGTCTACAGAACTTGTTCCAGTGGCTGAACCAGATGTTGATGGGCGATCGTGATCTGTAGGCAAACCACGGCGAACACGAGACATTAGCCATTGTTCATAGGCATACCGTTTCTGGCCTTCATGCATAAACTCCCAATTAGACCGTTCCCACGGTGGAATTTCATAATTCTGAAGGCAAGAAACGTTACAATTAAAAATGTAACCAAAAAATTATCATAAACAACAAAAATTATATTTACGTACCTGTTTTTTCGGCATTCGGTTGTTTCGGGTACAAAGTTTTTCCAATACGTTGTTCAACAGCTGTCTTCAATTTCAGGCCGTACTTTCCTACAAATGAATGCCAATTTCGTGTATGACTCCAGTCAATTGAAAAATCAATTATAGCTTTTGCATCCAACTGTTCAACTCGTTTTCTAAACTCTTCTTCTGTAAATGGTCGTTCTCTTGCTTCCTTTAACAGATTATCGTATCCTATGTCGTGCTCTTTAGCAATGGCATCTGCTCCACTGCGAGGTGCGTCTATATTTATAGGATTTCCCGGTCCTACGTAATCACTACCAGGTAAAGTATATCCTTTGTTCTGTACACGTTCAACAACTTTTTTAACGCCATAAGCAACACCTGCGGCGGCAGCAGTTGTGGCACCAGCTGCTATCGCTATCTGCCCTGAAGTCGTAACACCAGCTGTGCTAATTGCGGCCCCGTCCGTGACACTCTGAGATAACAAGGGCACTGTTTCGCTAGCGGTTGCTATATCTGCATTTAGGTGACGTCGGCCACGATTTCGTGGTCTATTTGGGCGGCGCCGCCGCACTCCCAGATTACTTTCTTCTGGCCTTGTTTCTGGCACACGTTCAAATTCAACTGTTTCGCCACTCGTATCCAAATAGTCGTATGCTGGATTTTCTCCATACCGTATACGATTAGCAGCATCTTCTCTTTGCACTGTTCGAATATCATTACTGCTACGTGAACGATTAACATTTGTTAATGGAATTCTTTCCGCCATTTCAATGTCTTCCTCTGGTCCCGGATATAAAACACCTCCGTCGTATTGTATAGAGCCATGGTTGCCCGTACTTAAATACTGATTTACCCAAGACATTTTGCTGACTAAAATAAATAAATAATTGCCGCCTTTTATATACATTACGTTATTGAACAGCACGTGTTGGGCTGTCACTCGTAAAAGACAAGTTTACACGCGCCAACCTTTTGCTGGCGTGGGTGCTTGCTCAGATAATTGTCCTAAAAGGACAAATTATCTCGGCGGGACAGTGACGCCGCCATCGCGACCTTGGGACGCGGGGGGCCCCTTTTTTTTTATCAGTTGCTGACCCTCATGAACCGAAACATGACTGCGTCGCGTCGTTTCATGATTCGAATCATGAAACGACGCGACGCAGTCATGTTTCGATTCATGAGGGTCAGCAACTGATAAAAAAAAGGGGCCCCCCAGGTCCCAAGGTCGCGATGGCGGCGTCACTGTCCCGCCGAGATAATTTGTCCTTTTAGGACAATTATCTGAGCAAGCACCCACGCCAGCAAAAGGTTGCCCGACACGTGTTGATAACAGGAGTTGTTTTAACCGGCTGTACCCGAATTTTAGTACATAAGGGGGGTGATTTGGAGCTCAGCACATCATGTCCTCTGAACCGATAACGTCGACATCTACGAGCAGCAGCAGCAAGTGTGTGTGTGTAACCTTCTTTCAAGATGTATACTGTAATCTTCGACTGTCAAGGCTTCAAGACATGTGCGAATGAATTTGTTCCTAAGGACTTAGCATTCCAAATGGTGTGCGATGATGGAACAGTGTTTGCCTCTGGAAGTTACATTCTTCAATGTACAACACCGTATTACGAACTTGATATCGAATCAGCAAAATGGTTGGCCGAGAACCATCACCACTACAACATTAATTCAGTTGGAGTCTCGCTGGATAGTGCATTAAACTCCATCAAGTCAGTGGTACCAACAAACTGCACTGTACTTGTTAAAGGTACTGAAAAAGTGAAATGGGTAAGAGAGTTCTTACCTGACTGCCTAGTAACTAATGTGGAGGAGAAAGGCTGCCCTTCACTACATGCTCTATGTAAGCTGAATGGTATTGGCAGGTACCAACCAGTAACTGCGAAATTGAATACAAATCTGCTGGTGAAGTGGTACAAAGAGTACTACTTAAAACATTAAGCTGAACAGTGTGGAGTAAAGAGTGTAATGGCCCCTCACAAAAACAGGCAAGTGTGAACTGTTAGACAATTGTGACTCATGTGAAAACTGTGAAGGTTATTTTCATTTCCTAGTATTCAGGCCTTTTTTGTAAATGCTTTAAAATTCCTGATGTGTTGTGTGATGGTGTGCATCTGTGGTATAACTATTAGGAACTTGAAGAAGCAGTTGTTCGTTTGGTATATCTTTAAAACATAACTGTAATTTTTATATAATTCTTTAAACATAACTGTAATTTTATATAATAAAATTACATTTTATGTTACTGTAATCCAACTGTTATGTTTTCTATCAAAACCTAACCATTTCACAAATGCCTTATTTCCTTTCCTGTACAATACTTTCTCTACTAGATAAGTATTGGGGTATTTTGTTTTCTGTAATTCATGACCATAAAACGCACCAGCAATATTATTTAGTTCAAAATCTTGCAGAGTGTATGTCCTAGGATTTGTTTCTTGGACTCCAATTATCTTAAATATTTCTGTAGACCAATTTGGTTTGTATCCTTTATCAAAAATGGCTTTGTTTTTACTGATTCTTATGAACTCTCCTACTTTAAATTTCTGCTTTGATTTGTCTATGGTACGTATTTTATTATATACTGTGGATAAAAGGTGATTATCATTAACATCGCAGGGTCGCATCTTGGACTTAATGTAGGCCACATTGGCCGATGCAATAATAAGACGAATCAATTTGCTCCTCAAGACGCCGTAAATAGGCGTATAATCATTGGAAATGAAATTTCATTAGAAGAAGGTGCTGTAGAGGATTTCAAAAAAGTTTGTGAAGGAATTGCATGCAACATTCGTGTAAAATATAAAGGAGATGCTATTTTAAGACGTACTCCATTACTGTTAATTTCTAATTCTCAGCCAATTGTATGTAGTCATCCAGATTTCAACAATGTCCGTATGAGAACTATTAGGTGGAAAAAGTTTGATGAATTGAAAAATGGAATAAAAAAGCCTTATCCCTTAGCTTTCTTTTCAGTGTTGCAAATTTATAATATTCCTTATTAAATAAAAGACAAGAATTTGTACAATGTATAATTTTTATTGTCAATTATTACAACAAATAAAAATAAATTACAATTATCCTTTGTTCTGTACATGTTCAACTACTGTTTTAACGCCGTAAGCGGCACCTGCGGCAGCAGCACTTGTCGCTGCGCCAGCCGCTATCGCTATCTGCCTTGAACTTGTAACTCCAGTTGTGCTAATTGCGGCCCTGTCCGTGACACTCTCTGGCCTTGTTTCTGGCACCCGTTCAAATTCAACTGTTTCGCCACTCGTATCCAAATCGTCGTATGCTGCATTATGGCCATACCGTATACGATTAGCAGCATCCTCTCTTTGCACTGTTCGAATATCATTAGTACTACGAGAACGATTTACATTTGTTAATGGAATTCTTTCCCCCATTTCAATGTCTTCCTCAGGTCCCGGATATAAAACACCTCCATCGTATTGTATAGAGCCATGGTTGCCCGTGCTTAAATACTGATTTACCCAAGACGTTTTGCTGACTAAAATAAATAAATCATTACCACCTTTTATATACATTACATTATCGAACAGCACGTGTCGGGCAACCTTTTGCTGGCGTGGGTGCTTGCTCAGATAATTGTCCTAAAAGGACAAATTATCTCGGCGGGACAGTGACGCCGCCATCGCGACCTTTGGACCCGGGGGGCCCCTTTTTTTTTATCAGTTGCTGACCCTCACGAATCGAAACATGACTGCGTCGCGTCGTTTCATGATTCGAGGGTCAGCAACTGATAAAAAAAAAGGGGCCCCCGGGTCCCAGGGTCGCGATGGCGGCGTCACTGTCCCGCCGAGATAATTTGTCCTTTTAGGACAATTATCTGAGCAAGCACCCACGCCAGCAAAAGGTTGCCCGACACGTGCTGTTCGATAATGTAATGTATATAAAAGGTGGTAATGATTTATTTATTTTAGTCAGCAAAATGTTTTGGGTCAAACAGTATTTAAGCACGGGCAACCATGGCTCTATACAATACGACGGAGGTGTTTTATATCCGGGACCTGAGGAAGACATTGAAATGGGGGAAAGAATTCCATTAACAAATGTAAATCGTTCTCGTTATCGAACAGCACGTGTCGGGCAACCTTTTGCTGGCGTGGGTGCTTGCTCAGATAATTGTCCTAAAAGGACAAATTATCTCGGCGGGACAGTGACGCCGCCATCGCGACCTTGGGACCCGGGTGGCCCCTTTTTTTTTATCAGTTGCTGACCCTCGAATCATGAAACGACGCAACACAGTCATGTTTCGATTCTTGAGGGTACGTTGTGGTGGCTCATTAAGCCAAGTATTTGATTCCGAAGACGACGATGATGATTTACCTGGTTTATTACTTGCAGAGTTCTAATGGAGACGCTGACGGAGATCTTTCAGTCCATCTTCACGCTGGTTCAAGCTCACCTGACGAACCCAACCCTGAAAATCTTCATTTGGATTGCTACGAGATTGAACTGCCAGTTGGGAGCAACCGATGGACCCTTAGGGACATACATATTAACAATTTTGAATTGTTTGACGAAATTCGAAAATTCCTGTTCACAATTATCGTTTGGTTGCCAGAACTTTTGCGAATATCTGAAATCTCAGAACGATGGTATTACACTGATGTCATTGTCATCAGAGGACCGGACGAGGTTGATGAATTCAGTAGACGAATTGCTTCTATCGCATGAGTCTACCCTGGAGAAATTATCATATGGAAACATGATGACGACCACATCCACCTCGTCCACGATTGCATGTACTCCTCTAGACGATGTAGATGCCGATTTAGGATTGACCCATTTATTGCCACCAGAATTAAGAAATGTCCACGACGAAGGAGAGCAATCACAGCCATGTCCGACCTCGACTGGTTCAATATACTCATATATTTCTTCTTGCAAAAAAGGCCAAGTCGGGGACAAGTATGGATTAGAGGAACCCATAAGAGAGTGCCTGGTGAATTTGAAATTGTCTTCAATTTCAGGCCGTACTTTCCTACAAATGAATGCCAATTTCGTGTATGACTCCAGTCAATTGCAAAATCAATTATAGCTTTTGCATCCAACTGTTCAACTCGTTTTCTAAACTCTTCTTCTGTAAATGGTCCAGAGCAGACTAGCGACAACCGCAGACTAGCGACGAGCAACAACTTACTGCTACAGCTACACAGTTCCTACTCAGTCAACACTGCTCTCTGATCAGCGATTCTCTTATACCTTGCATATCGCAGGCAGCGCATACCTCTTACAGGCCAACATCATGCTACGGCCCCCGGTTACGTCTTGCGGTGGGAAGAAGCAGTTCCTGGGGACTGCACTCGCCACAGCGGTGGGCACCGTGATCAGCGGCCGCTGATGTCGCTATAGGCAGTCACTATTCAACACGCCGGCGCCGACCATCACCGCTGCCGCCAGCCACAAGCAGCAGCCTCCCGTAGCAAGCGCTCTCCTACCCTCTGAGCACTCAGAATTAGTGTCTGTGCATGTCTCGTATATAAACTTTCATGCATATGGATACTGCATACATCGCAGATGCTCAAACATCAATACAGGTTCAGTGTATGCCGCCTTTAGAATCTGAAGATGGTCATTGTATGGCCGAAACCGGTTATGACTGTGTCATAAGAATGTGTTTGCATCTATAAATAAACAAAAAATTTTTACAAAATAGTCAATCACTTACTCCAGTGACAAAATGTCTTCTTTTCCAAAATCAACACAGAACAGCAGCTTTCAAGCTGTCTCTTCACATATTAGAAAAAAGAAAAAAAGCACAGTCATTTTTGCACCTGACAGCAAGCTACAATTTGCATCCCTTCCCTCCTCGTTATTTCATAACATTCAATTGAATAAAACTTCGAACTCAACCTACGATAATGTTGTTGATGATGAATGAGCAAACGGCTGAGGTCAGAGCTGTATAAAAAACATTTTTTGTTGTATTTTCCTCATTTCACATATTTTACATAAATTTTCGCAATTTTACCAGGTTTTTCCATAATTTCAACGCATTTTACCCAATTATTCGAGTTCCAAACGACTGCTCTGGACGACTTGTCACGTCGACAAAACGTCTCATGGCATCGATGTTGTGTTAGTATCAGCCAATGACATTGCAGCATGGTTCTCAGTTACTGCTAAATCACCTCCTCCACTACTCTGCGAGTGCTACACACATGTGGACATATTGTGAACCCTGCCTAGGTCGCATGACATAAATACGTTCGTAATGTGGGAAATAGAAAGAAGCAGAGAGGAGGTAGACAAACTATGTTCCTTAGCTAAAAAAACTTAATAAATTCGATAAGATTTTATTATGATTGTTCATCTCTCTCTAGGTGGACGCGAGTCACATTCGTAGGACAACATTGGGGATCGAAAGATCTCACCAATACCTTCGAGGATTAGCCGGCCGGTGTGGCCGACCGGTTCTAGGCGCTACAGTCTGGAAGCGCGCGACCGCTACGGTCGCAGGTTCGAATCCTGCCTCGAGCATGGATGTGTGTGCTATCCTTAGGTTAGTTAGGTTTATGTAGTTCTAAGTTCTAGAGGACTGATGACCTCATAAGTTAAGTCCCATAGTGCTCAGAGCCATTTGAACCATTTTTTGAACCTTCGATGATTACCACCCCAACAAATGAATCTTACCCATAAAAAACACTGCCCTCTATTTTGAAACCAGCTGCCCCTTAGTTGAGCCTATCAGCTAAGGATCCTGAACGGAAGTCAACATGTCTCTCTGTGCATCTTCTAACTGTCTTTACTTAACCTTCCTCACAACATTGTATTCAACTTAATTTGGAACTGATCAGGAGTAAGGCGCTACATCTAACACCTCACGAAGGGACAGAACGAGCTGAGTTCCACATAATCAATAAACGTCGATATTTTGCTTTCGGAAAGAGCAAAAAATATGTTCCAAACTTGCACAACCAACCAACGTTAGTGATGTAGACCGATATTCTCCTTGCAATGCCATAACTGCCGTTCTGTGAAGACTGTACCATACCAATCTTACTCACGTCACCCATCCCAGTAAACACGATCTCTCTAGATGCATGCACGCTGAGGACGTTAGCACTCATTGTTGGTGTATAGTAAATACTAGCCTGATGCATTTGAGAGTGGGGTGATATAACAGACAGTTAAAAAAAAAGAAGAAGAAACGTGTAAGTAGGCTGTTTAGGTTTTCTTATTGGTAACGCCACGTAGCGCTCTGTGTGAAAAATGACTGGCTGTGCTGTGTGCAGTCTGTGGCCAGTTTGCATTGTTGTCTGCCATTGTAGTGTTGGGCTGTTGGCTGTTAACAGCGGGTAGCGTTGCGCAGTTGGAGGTGAGCCGCCAGCAGTGGTGGATGTGGGGAGAGAAATGGCGGAGTTTTGAAATTTGTAAGACTGGATGTCATGAACTGCTATGTATATTATGATTTTTCAACACTATTAAGGTAAATACATTGTTTGTTCTCTATTAAAATCTTTCATTTGCTAACTATGCCTATCAGTAGTTAGTGCCTTCCGTAGTTTGAATCTTTTATTTAGCTGGCAGTAGTGGCGCTCGCTGTATTGCAGTAGTTCGAGTAACGAAGATTTTTGTGAGGTAAGTGATTTGTGAAAGGTATAGGTTAATGTTAGTCAGGGCCACTCTTTTGTAGGGATTATTGAAAGTCAGATTGCGTTGCGCTAAAAATATTGTGTGTCAGTTTAAGCACAGTCATGCATAATATTTCTAAGGGGACGTTTCATATGTCGACCCTTAGCCGAGGATACCTCACTGGAATCTTCTGATTTTTTTCTTGTAGTTTGTGTAATTAGTGTAGCTATTGTTTATTGCTAGCTCGTAACTGTAGAGAGAATTTCCTTTGTAGTTGCAGTCTTTCATTGTTGTTGTGGCATGCATGTAGATTTGCACCAAGTATTTCGCAGCTGCGCTTGCAGTTAACTAGATATTATTTTCAGTGCTATGCTAATGTGTTTTCTTATTTTGCTCTTCAAATTGTGCTTTTCTGTGTTGCCGTGTGAAATATTGTGACAATTATGGCGTGTGAAAAACGTAATACTAGGCTCCAAAGTAAACTGAGAAATGACAGTGAAGACGAAAGCAGTGTGTTAGCGCCACCGTGTAATGAATTAACTAATGTTCAAAGTAGTAATTTGGTAATTGAGCATAGGGAAATTGAGCGGGCTGCAAACAATGGTGTAGGCAGTGAAACAATTAGTGAACAGGAAAGCATTATCGATCGATCGGTCGGCAACAGCTTGCCTCAGGAATCCCAAATGACAGGACACAATCTTGCAAATACTGTAGATTCAGGTTTTGGGTCCTCACCGTTTTCTTAAATAAGTCAAGACACATTTTCTGCCGGTCAAAATGTGAATGTTGGCGGTGCAAATGCACTGCCGAAAAGCATAGAGGAACAGATTCCAGACACAAATACATTATTATTGCAATTAATGCAACAAATGAAACAAAATCAGAGACAAACACAGCAACAGTTAGACACAATGGAACAAAATCTTCAAAAGTTAGACACAATGGAACAAAATCTTCAAAAGTTAGACACAATGGAACAATACCAGAGACAAACACAGCAACAGTTAGACGCAATGGAACAAAATCTTCACACCACGCTTGAACAAACACGTGAAGATTTAACTACTGAGTTACATAAAATAGAATCGAAATGTCAAAAAGTCTGTAATGACGTAAAAACACAAATTTGTGAGCATTTCCAACCTATTTTTTCGCGTCATGAAAATGCATTACAGAATCACGAAGCAGCCATAAAAGAACCGCAAACTGTTGTTCATGAAAATCATGAGACCTTGCAAGCTAAAATTGACTCAGTTTCATCTACCGATTCGGTTACGCAACTTGCAAAAACTCAGGGAAAGTTAAAAGACACAGTAGATACGATTTAAACACAAATGGACACTCTGAAACTTGGTTCAGAAAAACACACAGAGGAAATAATTTCACTAACGGATAAAGTAGCCGAACTTTCAGATCGGTTCACTAACTTATCTACAAAGGTAGATGATGATCTGAATGACACAAGACCTGTAGCCTTCACGGACACTGAAGAGTATGAACAAATTAGAAAATTCAAACAAAGTCAATATCAAATCAATACACAGTACAAAAGAGAAATCCGGGAAGTACAAGATCAGTTGGCACAAGTAATACAAGAATTACATATTTCAGAGGACACTCGCGCTCCAGTACGGGAAGAGGGACATAGAGATACGGAACAACCACAAAATAATAACACAGGACACTTCGGAAATTATGAAAGAAATTGGCAAGGCGCATTGGATTTTGAGATGGAACCGCCGAAACGAAGTAACAATGAGCGATGTGCGACTCGCCGACACGATGATTTTGACTATAAGCTGTTCATTACTACACGCAAATTCAAAACATTTAAGAATTCTGACAACGACATTCATCCACAAGCATGGCTCCATCAATTCTCTCATTGTTTTCCTCCCAACTGGTCATTAGAGCACAGATTAGAATTTATGTGTGGCTACTAAGAGAATGAACCAGCTGTAAGAATGCGATCGGTCATTCACAATTGTCACAGTGAAGGAGAATTTTACCATGCCTTCCTCTCAGCATATTGGTCTCAAGCTACACAAGAACGAGTAAAACATAGCATCATGATGATGAAACACTTTGAACAATCTGAATTTTCCAGTCTTGTAAAATATTTTGAAGACATGTTGCATAACAATCAATATCTTTCAAACCCATACAGCCCTTCAGAACTCATCCGCATTTGCTTAATGAAATTGCCTGAACATTTAAGAAATATTATTTTGGCAGGACGTTGCAAAGACGACATTGGAGCTTTTCAGGGACTATTACAAGAATTAGAAATTGACACAGATAGTCGCGGGATGCGAAAACAGGAAAACAATCACTACAGGTCACATCCGTCACAATTCCGTGACGACAAAAACAATAACTGGACACGATAAGTCTATTCTTACAACGCAAATCGTGACCAAAACAGACACCACCCATATGACAATCACTGGCAGAGTAATAATAGTTACAGAGAAAGATCGCATTTCCGTAGTAATGAATATGACAGAGATTACCATAGAAACAAACAATATGGGAACAAAAACAATTATTATCAAGGGAGACAGAATAACTTCAGATGCAACAGTTCAGCGCGCAGTTACGATTCCGGGAGAAATTATCCACCACATGACCGACAAACAAGAAACTATGTAAACTACCGACAAAACGACAGACCTGAATTCCATCAGAACTGGCGGGATTCAAACAGAGCAGGGCACTCTCGACAAGGTGAATTTGTAGAAGTTCGGTCTCCTCATCCCAATAACGACGCACGCCAACAAAGAGAGACAATGACTCGCACCACAGGCAGCCACGTGCGTCGGCTGGCTCAGGGAAAAATTACATTGACGCTAACCTTGAGAAAAATTTTAGCATTCTTTACCGATGTACCATATACCACATGATAATTCCACTGAAGCTGAAACTCTGCGTACTAGGAAGAGTAAAGGTTTACACCACATTTCACATGTAAAACCGTTTATTGAAAGATAATCTGCTTTTTAACTTTGTCTTTGCCATAAAACTTTTCACTTTACATTACTAGTATGCTTTGTCAGACTTTGAATCTGTTAACATGCAACAATGTTTGAAGTTAATTATCCAGTCTAGAACCTAGGGAACATATTTAGACAGTATTTACAAATGCATTGTTATAGTGAACAGACGACACAGTGTTATTGTGTGTACATTCTTGCTTCTTAGTTGCACGATTACGTAACGACTATAATGCTCACATACTTTGAACATATACCGGCACTGCTAATGAGATTTTTATGCAACATTTTGGTTTACTTGAAAAGACATTCTTTATTTGAAGTACTTTCTGTGGGATTAAATATGACTTAGCATTTGGTTTCTTTGACAGCTACACGATTATATCACGACGCTATTAATATGTGACACAATTTATATTGTTGCTTTTGTGGTGTATCTTTTACATCTGCACAGTTTTTCTGAATTCTTCTGGAAAGTAAAACATGTTCTAGTAGTAACTTTTGTGGTATGGCTACAATGAGACAGCGTTTTTCGTAGCACAACAATACGTCACATTATAGTACTTTCTTGGTCACGGTAAGGTACGTAATAACTACGATATATATACGCAAAGCATTTCACTTTCGTTTATGATGAGGTAAGTAAACTGACTTCAGCAGAACTTTGCTTACAGAGGACGATACCTACGACACTTCCACAAAATTATCTTACAGCAAGACGCACATTCAGCGCTACAGGAGTGATTAATTTCGCACTTAAAATATTTATTTTTTAAGATATTTGAAGTACAATGATACAAGGGTTTTCCGTGATACATTTCATTCCATTGCTGTAATCTGTAACACCTGAGGGTATAATTACATTAATCCTCAGGGGGGTACACGCTTACTTTGTGTACCATGTGTGTGGCAAGCACAAGGAGCCCTAGCTAATATGGTATTTGCTTATACAATTTTACACATTGGTACCATATTTCTCTAACACATAAATTACACAGCTATCTGGTCATTTAACTGAGAGTGACAAATATTTATTTTACTAAATCGGTGACAGATGTTTACGTAATTACACAGTTGGATTACTTCACACTTATGAAATTGTATTTTGTCTGTACTTTGTGAACTGTTTATATTTTTTCGGAACCATTGTGATACTATGAGAGCTTTGAATGATGTATTTGGTAAGGGAGCATGATTTTAAAGTACGTTTGAGGTAGATGACACTATTGAAATGAGCAGAGAATTTTTTTAGGTTTTGACATTATTGCAGAAAGCTACGACAATTTTGAGATTTGACTGAGGTGTTATGATGCTATTTTTACGACGACGATGTGTATTATGCTGTTGAGGTATGTTTTTGATCAATAAGATGATGCTACCGTATATGAGGAATTTGATTATGCTACATATTTATTATGATGAAATATTGAAGAAGTGTCGACGAATATGTATATGAATAATGAGTAGTGGTTACGGACTCTGATTTGTGGACAAGGATGTTGGAAACCAAGAATCGTACTTTAAGAGTTATGAAATGTGTGTAAATGCGTGAATGTATCACAATGCCGACGAAAACTTTTTGAACACTATTATATCCATAGGATTTTGTTTCTACACATTTGCAACGCAAATTCTCGACCTGTGAAATTTTTTATATGAGACTGTCACTGTAATGCAAACTAGTGTCGTAAATATTTCAGTAAGAAAGTTAAGTGACCACCTTCACGTAATGCGTCGTGGGCACCCAGATGTGCGACAGACGCCTGGAAAAAAGCCATTAGTGTGTGCCTTTCAGAGGCACAGGTGGAGAAGGAAAAAAAAGAGAGGCCATTATCCTCGCTATTGACATTCCTTTGTAGAAAGCATCGTAAATACGACACCCTCAAACTTAGAAACATAATTACACTGTAGAGTTTTTAATTTATGATATTTACTGAAATGAAATGATGAGAAACATTTCATGTCTATTGTCTTGCTAGTTGAAAGATTGTTTACTGCATTATGAAATGCCATATGGCTAGTGAATGGCGTTTCACGCCTTGCTTTGCCTATTTTGTTTAATATCTAGTTCCTAGCTGCACTGCAGCATTGGTTAAAATAAAATTTTATAGATGTACTAATATAAATATTTTATGCCTACAGATCCAGTAAAAAATAACTTTATGATGGATGTACTCCAAAAAAATGAGGGAGCACAAAAAGACATTTCCACTTCACAGGAATTGCATACATAATTTTTGTCAGTGACTTGGTAACTTGTCTGCTAGAGCAAGTTACAGTGATGCATCACTCTAGTGTTAAGACGTGACATAGGTACTAAACATGGCCATTTTTAGTGTAATATTTTTTCTGCTTGAGCTATTTCATGTTTAGATATAAGTTATTGCATTTGCTGCTGCTGTTTGCCAGGCATAGTGCTACTAAATTTCACTTTGTATTACTCTGTTAAGCTAGTTTTATTGCTGATTTATTTTTCTTGTTGCTGCACATTGGCTCATATTAGTTGTAATATCGCATTGCTTCGTAATTTAGATTTATTGCAGCTTGCTTTGACAATTTCCATTTTTTTCATTGCTGTTTGTATTAATTGTTTTATGCTGCTGCATTGCCTCGTCCCTTAGTTTAGCATCTGAGCTCAGTAGATTTAAGTTAGCTTAAGAGGGGGTAGACTATATAAGAGAATGATTGCGTTGAATTGGAAGAAATGAATTGAGAAGTTATACGAAAAAAGTACAGAAAGCAGGTATAGGCAGGATTTTCTTGGAAATAAATAATGAGGTAAGAAATATGTGAAATAAATACAGAAAGCATGCTTGGATAGGATTTTTTTGGTGGAAGCAAAGGTTGAAATAAGACGAAAGATCTATGGAATGAAGTTTTGGGTTGGACTGCAGTACCAAATGTTACACTGAAAACAAACCCTGTCCTTTCCTCTTGTGTTATTCTGCTATGTGTTTGTGTACTCCTGTATATTTGTGTTTTTCCTGTCTTTATGTGTTTAGCTGATATGAGTTATGTTGTGGAATTTTTCTAATAATATGTTATTTTATTTGTAAAGATGTTTAGACATTATTTATTCTGTTTTGTTTTAATGCTCATGTGTGAAGTTGATGTTTCCAAAGTTATTCTTATCTTTTATGTATGAACTTATCTCATAAATCCTGTAACACTGATGTATATGTTATTTCGATTCTTTTGTAAAGCCTGTACTACAAATGTTATCTGTATTGTTATGTTCTTTAATGATGTATTTTGTACCTTTGTAATTGTATTCTTAGTTATAAAATTGTAATTGACACCAGTTCATCAAATTAAGTAACTTGTAAGTTCCATTTCACTGCACAAGTTTCTGTTGGTCATAGTATATGGACAATATGTGAGAAGTAGGGACTGTTAGTGTTTGCACGTGTATTAAAAATTCAACAAGAGACTGGATAACAGCATTGCTGCTTCTAAGCACAATTCCAAAAACTTTGTGAGTGCACAAGTGGTGGTTATGGACTTGCTATATTGTCTGCAAGACTCTTCGATGGTGATTGTGCACCTGCACAGTCACAACAGATGGCTGCTGGCCATCTCTACAAGGACTACAGTGGGTCTGCATCATTGATGACCCACCAATACCATTATTTCTACAAGGACTACAGTGGGTCTACACCTTTGCTGACTCACCAGTACCATTATTTCTACAAGGACTGCCGTGGGTCTGCACCTCTGGTGGCCCACCAATACCGTAACCTCTACCAGGACTACAGTGGGTCTACTCTGTGATGACCTACCTACCAATGTTCTTCAAAACTTCGAATGACTCTGCTGTGGGTTTGCTCTGTTGTGACCCCTTACCTGTCTGCATGTCAAGAGTCAGCATTGTCTTTCTGTTGGAAGGACAACACTACTTCTTCAAGACTGCATGGAAATCCACTACTTCATTGTGCATTGTCTATTACTGCTCAGACTTTGAGAAAAGAAACGGCAGTTTTACTGTAATTAATTATCAGGACTGTCTTTATGGACTGTGAGAAAATTTTACCTTTTGACCAACATTTTATTAATAAGGGTGTGCATTTGATATCATTCTTACTGTAATTATGAAAAATTTTTCAAATCGGTATTGGCCAGTGCCCAAAACAATTTGTAAAATTTTTTGTGGGGAACATGGGGGCTATGTAAGTAGGCTGTTTAGGTTTTCTTATTGGTAACGCCACGTAGCGCTCTGTGTGAAAAATGACTGGCTGTGCTGTGTGCAGTCTGTGGCCAGTTTGCATTGTTGTCTGCCATTGTAGTGTTGAGCTGTTGGCTGTTAACAGCGCGTAGCGTTGCGCAGTTGGAGGTGAGCCGCCAGCAGTGGTGGATGTGGGGAGAGAAATGGCGGAGTTTTGAAATTTGTAAGACTGGATGTCATGAACTGCTATATATATTATGACTATTAAGGTAAATACATTGTTTGTTCTCTATTAAAATCTTTCATTTGCTAACTATGCCTATCAGTAGTTAGTGCCTTCCGTAGTTTGAATCTTTTATTTAGCTGGCAGTAGTGGCGCTCGCTGTATTGCAGTAGTTCGAGTAACGAAGATTTTTGTGAGGTAAGTGATTTGTGAAAGGTATAGGTTAATGTTAGTCAGGGCCACTCTTTTGTAGGGATTATTGAATGTCAGATTGCGTTGTGCTAAAAATATTGTGTGTCAGTTTAAGCACAGTCATGTATAATTTTTCTAAGGGGACATTTCAAACGTATGGTTGATGCATGATAGAGCTCCAGATGGAAGAACTTTCAAACATTTTTCATAAATCACTTGTGCTATTGTAATGTTGTTGCATTAATTTGAGGTGTAAACGGTGCTGATATCCAAGACCATAAAAGTGGGTTAAAAGCTGTGAGCTGTCTGGGGAAGTTAACCTTGCATTACTGCGCAACTGTTTCACCAGGTATCCAGTCTAGCTTACCAAGTTCCCAACCAGACTAACATTAATTATAATATTTTAGTACTCATCTTACGATAACCGGTGATATATATATATATATATATATATATATATATATATATATATATGTATATGTATAAAGACAATTTAAATAAAAAGAAATAAATCAGTTTATATTTGGACATTTATTTTAACATTGATCATTGTTCCGTTAAAATTCCAGCATATCAAATTTAATTCATAACTAAACTGGTGCCTTATTTAGGATTGTGAAAATGTGAGTTTGTAATCTTATGGAACACATCAAATAGGGAGCCAAGATTGGGAGACTACATACAACACTGCATTCATAAAATAACACACAAAGAATGTTGAAACATATCCAAGAGGAAATTAACCACAACCAACCGATTCAATTTTCACCCAAAGAAGTTACGTTCGTTGTGCAACCCTGTCCGTCATGAAATTACCACACACTGGTATATTAAATTCATACTAACTCTCTGTGAAATCTTCCTGAAAAGAATAGCTGAGGGCTACTTTGATGATTACACCACATGCTTCACGTGGTCAACTTGGTTTACACAAAGAGTGTAACTCCACAATAATTTTGATAATTAAAATAAATTAAATCGAAAAGCAATTTACAAAAGAAAAACCTCGAACTGGTTACTATCGTCTTACTATTAACCTGATGGGTCAAACAATTGTATAAGCACGTGGTACTGGTCTCACAATGTACAGCCCGTGTGGGTTGAACATAAAGAAAAGTTACTATATTGAAAAATAATGTCAAGACGAGATGTTATAATGTCACACACATTCGCATTTAAGATTGATGATCTTAGTTAGAGTTACTGATCAATACGTGGTTCCACTTTACTCACAAAGTAGTGGCAAAGCAACTAGCGGAAGATATTCGGAACTTCACACTCGAAATACACTGCGTTGCAATTTAAGATAACATTAGATATTTTAGAGCTAAACCTAAATAAAGGTGATTAAATTTTCAGTTAGGCTGAACTTAAGAAATCCATTGTCCTAAGGACTTAGCAGACACATGCTTAGCTGGAGATCTTACCACTTCAGACGCTCGCCGCGGACAGACTGCCGTGGGTCCCTCCTGAGGGGTGCCTCACAAGTACAAACGGAAGTGACCAGAGAGGCAGCTTCCTATACCAACATGACAAGGGATGGATAGGATCATACTAAGAATAGAAACCTCTTTGCTTCTAGAAAGCGTAGCTACCTGTTCCGCCATTGGTCCTACTATTCTCTAACAGACAGGATTTTCTGCTACCATCAAGCATGCAACTAGAAATACATTTGCTCATTCATCCCCTGCCGGCCGCGGTGGTCTAGTGGTTCTAGGCGCTCAGTCCGGAACCGCGCGACTGCTATGGTCGCAGGTTCGAATCCTGCCTCGGGCATGGAAGTGTGTGATGTCCTCAGGTTAGTTAGGTTTAAGTAGTTCTAAGTTCTAGGGGACTGATGACCACAGATGTTAAGTCCCATAGTGCTCAGAGCCATTTGAGCCATTCATCCTCTCACACAGAAGGGAAGGGAGATGACAGTGTCTTATCATATACAGTATATAAAAGAAAGCGGATGTAGGTTCCGTATGAGACTGTGTGTCATGAATTACATATAAACTGTGTTTTAAAGTGTAGTAGTGTGACAGATCGTTCTTGTTTATGTGTAAAAGTAACACGTTTCACTGCTCAGTCTCGTCCCAGATAGTCAGAAACACCACAGTAAATTTAGAAGAGGAATTTATGGCGTAAATGACAACAGATTTAAGAAATTAACGTGAAAGGACTCGAACAGAGACCTTTCATAACCCCAACGCTCCGGGAAAAGACTATGCAGGGAATTTTCTGGCCATGCTAGGACATTCCCAAGCAGGCTTCTCACACCCAACTTAAACCAAAAACATAAAGGAAAAGACAAAAGGTCATCAGCTACTTGCTAAAACACAATAATTTCAACACATCTTTAGAATCTACCAATTTCAAAGAGAAAAAAACAATCTGTGACACCTACTTAAAAGATAGTGTAGACCTAATTCGGTCAGCAAGTAAAAACAGTTGCCCCTGTGTCATTAATATGAAAACAATTTCTGGTTGTTACCCTTATGGAGTTCACCAGTATTTGCTCACTGCAAGAGCCAACTGATCACTGGAAAATTTATGACTGTTTATTAACAAGAATATTTATGAAAATAGCAAAGGTGCCACAGCAATTTAAAAAAATATGAAAATAACATCAGTATTATAAAGCACAACATTACAATGCACAATCCGCAAAAGCAAAAAAATGATAAGAGAAAAAACATGTTTTACAAAGTGGTTATCGCAAAATAAATTCTTTATCTTATAAAACTAATAATTTGTAGAATTCAAATAACTTTGTGGCACTAATTTAATCACTCTACTATATTTCAGTTAGTTAGCAAACAATGATCACTGTGTCATTATACTGAAACTACAATTATGTGATTGTTATCATTAAGGGGTTCCTCACTATAAATATGCCCCATGCAAAGGCTAATCGATCACAGTCCAATGAGAATGAATAGCTATCTGACTGATAAACGAAGCAATGCCACAGGAATGAATTTACGAAACAAAATATCACAAATCTAATACATCACACAAAAACAAACATTGAGAAATAAAACAGATCTGAAAGTAGAGTAGTCAACGTCTAAAAAAAATACACCAATAAATAAAACACCTGCAAAATACAAGAGTCAGTCTAATAAAAAAAACACCAATAAATCGAACCCCTGCAAAATACACGATCAAAGTTTCTCTGAAAGAGCACACGTATATGCATTGGACTAAGAACCGTATAATCACTGTTCACTGGCACACTCAATAGTTCCCCTGTTCCGAGGCACAATATAAGAGGGGGGGGGTCTCATCACCGCAGCTGTCAGTAGGGATTTTTGTCCATCTTTTGCATGCAATCCCGCCGTCTCTGCCCTCTCATGAAGTTTCTCTTGGTGGCTCGTGTCACATACATCTCGATTTGGTTCCATGTGTGGTTTGTCAAATTCGTGGGGTATCCTCGTTTGACACGCCAGGTTGATATTCCTGGGCAAGGATGACACTTAATGGCTCTTCTTTGTGCCACCCTTAGCTACCAGAGAACATCGAACTATGATTTACTGTCGCTTGACAGCGGTCATCCGACAGGAAATGTTGATAGGCGTCGTTGAAGTCTGCCAGTTTCTCTGGACAGTACGTGTCACAAGGCTCCACGCCCCTTGTGTTGTTAAATTCTTGAGTTATCCTTAATTGGCTCGTCGGTTTGATATTCCTGGGCAAGGATGACACTTAATGGCTCTTCTTTGTGCCACCCTTATCGACCAGAGAACATCGAACTATGATTTACTGTCGCTTGACAGCGGTCATCCGACAGGAAATGTTGATAGGCGTCGTTGAAGTCTGCCAGTTTCTCTGGACAGTACGTGTCACAAGGCTCCACGCCCCTTGTGTTGTTAAATTCTTGAGTTATCCTTAATTGGCTCGTCGGTTTGATATTCCTGGGCAAGGATGACACTTAATGGCTCTTCTTTGTGCCACCCTTATCGACCAGAGAACATCAAACCATGATTTACTGTCGCTTGACAGTGGGCATCCGTCAGGAAATGTTGATAGGCGTCGTTGAAGTCTGCCAATTTCTCTGGACAGTACCTGTCAAAAGGCTCCACACCCCGTAATGCCCTGTCTTCTGTCGTTTCACTGCGGCCGTCTCGTCACGGTCGCGTGCGTGTGGTGCGTTGCCAGCAGATGGATTTCTGCGCGGCGGACCGCTCGGCCATCTCAGGTCATCGCCTCCACGAAGGGTCGCACTGGTGCGGCCGGCCATTAGCTCCGGGTGCAAGGGAATGTGTTTGCCGCGTACTCTTCTTTTGTTGGCGAGCGCGCTCCAGAAGTGGCCCGGCTGCCAGTGTGTCCTGCTGGGAAACCCGCCTATTTACAACTGGTCCTCCTCCTCGCTGCTCCCGCTGTCTCGTAAGAGTTTAGCCGGTTCGCTTTCATGTTCTCAACTGCATTCACAGAAATTGTTCATCATAGTTATGTGATTACAAAATGTCATACATAATACCACTTAGTATTGTCTTTCACAATTTTTAAGAACCAAAGTGAGACTTCATTTTTTTTAAATAAAAAAGTTAGATGAATCGACAATTTAAAAATAAAAGTTAAATGACTTGACAATATAAAAAAATAAAAGTGAAATGACTTGACAGTATAAAAATAAAAATTAAATGAACTGACAATATAATATCTAAATCCACATCACTAATGTGGTTCACTTGCGTTTTAATAAATCAAATGCTACTTATTAATTCATTAAAATTAATAGGATTATGCCTTGTGCAAGTATAGGTCAGGACAGCATAGGGTTCACATGTTATTTACGCACACACATGCACAGGTGTTGTCTATTCTACAAACTAACTACCCATAAACATGTATTACTCAAAATTCTACTTCAATCCACTACTACACTCCTGGAAATTGAAATAAGAACACCGTGAATTCATTGTCGCAGGAAGGGGAAACTTTATTGACACATTCCTGGGGTCAGATACATCACATGATCACACTGACAGAACCACAGGCACATAGACACAGGCAACAGAGCATGCACAATGTCGGCACTAGTACAGTGTATATCCACCTTTCGCAGCAATGCAGGCTGCTATTCTCCCATGGAGACGATCATAGAGATGCTGGATGTAGTCCTGTGGAACGGCTTGCCATGCCATTTCCACCTGGCGCCTCAGTTGGACCAGCGTTCGTGCTGGACGTGCAGACCGCGTGAGACGACGCTTCATCCAGTCCCAAACATGCTCAATGGGGGACAGATCCGGAGATCTTGCTGGCCAGGGTAGTTGACTTACACCTTCTAGAGCACGTTGGGTGGCACGGGATACATGCGGACGTGCATTGTCCTGTTGGAACAGCAAGTTCCCTTGCCGGTCTAGGAATGGTAGAACGATGGGTTCGATGACGGTTTGGATGTACCGTGCACTATTCAGTGTCCCCTCGCGTACGGCCAGTGTAGGAGATCGCTCCACACACCACTATGCCGGGTGTTGGCCCTGTGTGCCTCGGTCGTATGCAGTCCTGATTGTGGCGCTCACATGCACGGCGCCAAACACGCATACGACCATCATTGGCACCAAGGCAGAAGCGACTCTCATCGCTGAAGACGACACGGCTCCATTCGTCCCTCCATTCACGCCTGTCGCGACACCACTGGAGGCGGGCTGCACGATGTTGGGGCGTGAGCGGAAGACGGCCTAACGGTGTGCGGGACCGTAGCCCAGCTTCATGGAGACGGTTGCGAATGGTCCTCGCCGATACCCCAGGAGCAACAGTGTCCCTAATTTGCTGGGAAGTGGCGCTGCGGTCCCCTACGGCACTGCGTAGGATCCTACGGTCTTGGCGTGCATTCGTGCGTCGCTGCGGTCCGGTCCCGGGTCGACGGGCACGTGCACCTTCCGCCGACCACTGGCGACAACATCGATGTACTGTGGAGACCTCACGCCCCACGTGTTGAGCAATTCGGCGGTACGTCCACCCGGCCTCCCGCATGCCCACTATACGCCCTCGCTCAAAGTCCGTCAACTGCACATACGGTTCACGTCCACGCTGTCGCGGCATGCTACCAGTGTTAAAGACTGCGATGGAGCTCCGTATGCCACGGCAAACTGGCTGACACTGACGGCGGCGGTGCACAAATGCTGCGCAGCTAGCGCCATTCGACGGCCAACACCGCGGTTCCTGGTGTGTCCGCTGTGCCGTGCGTGTGATCATTGCTTGTACAGCCCTCTCGCAGTGTCCGGAGCAAGTATGGTGGGTCTGACACACCGGTGTCAATGTGTTCTTTTTTCCATTTCCAGGAGTGTCGTTAATCCAGCAAGCTGAAAGGTGGCTACACTGAGCCACAGCGCCAGAGATCGCGCTAGAGAGTATTGTTCCACCGCCTCCACTGGCAGTGATTATTGAGAGGTAGCGGTGGGCAGTGCTTGTCGAGAGGTCGTGGTGGAGAGTGCTTGTTGAGATGTGGTAGTAGCGAGTCGGTGTGGAGATGTTGTAGTAGTGAGTGCTTGTTCCATGTTTTATGCAGTTGTTTGATGGGCTATACAGCAGATGTTGTTCCAATGGAGATATTGTAATGATTAGAGTGCTTTTCGTCAATATATATGAAGGTAACAAAACTCGCTTTTTTTCATTATTTCAATGTCTTGAATAATGCGTCATTACAGGTTCAGTCAACAAAGCATCTGGCTTGTGTTCTTGTATTAGAGTGTAATTCTGGTTTTCTTGCGTAATTATGGTATTTCTATTTTCTTTAATTACTTCAGTATAAATGATATTTTAAATTTCTTGTGTTATTGAAGAAGAACCGTGCCAGATGCGTACGTTGAATCACACTTCCACACACAGAACAGTTATACTTGTGCTTTGGTTTCGTAGGTTTTATAGTTGCTGGGGACTTAATTAATTAATTGTGTTAACGGAAATTTCTTTCATTCTTTGTTGTTGTTCTATGCAGTCAGATTGCGTACAAATATTAATCAGGGCCAACCGTTTACGAGACCTCGTAATCGGACATACAGCGACTGAAAATTAAAAAGTATTTGCATTTCATTATAAATAATTAAGCCCCCATGCACGTGGCGACCCCTGCTTCGGATCGTCCCTTGGAATTCTTCTGATTGTAAAAATAGTAGACAGTAGTATTGTTGTAGTAATTTGTAGTTTAGTAATTGTAGTCTATATTGCATATGTAGATTTGGTAATTGGCATTCTTCTAATGGTATTTTGCAACATTTATTTTTCGGTTGTCTTGTCTACGGGTTTGATAATTTAGTGCAATTATTTCAATTGTTCGTTAATCGTGTTTGAGGGAAGCATTTCGTGTGAATGGTGTTGTTGGTGAGAACGTGTTATATTCTCTGTAATTTTCGTATTGTGACGAGTTTTGTATGTTTTGTAAATGATTACACGATCGATGAAAAAGGCGAAAATGATGAATAGTGAGAATGACGAAATTGTTGACATGGCGAACTCGCCAACACAGGACAACAGTATGATGAATAATGGAGTTGAAAACAATTTAATAAGTCGGGAAGATAGTCCGGAACCATTTCAAAATTTTTCTCAATCAGAAAATTTTCAGAATACGAGATTAATGACAGAAGATTCTGGAGTAGTATCGAACACAGATAGCTTTACAGCTATGACGAAGGAAACTGGTTTTGCGGGAAATGTTAGGGGCGAGAAGAATTTTGAAACAGTTAACATGGAGCAGTTGATGAGTCCAATATTAAATTTGGGATCTCGGTTAGATTCACAAATGGGAACAATGGAGCAGTTAGGATCTGAATTTAAAACAGAGATGGGAACTTTGAGATCTGAATTAAAAACAGATATGGGAACAATGGAAACACGTTTAGACTCACTGGGATCACAAATAGGAACAATTAAAACAGAGATGGAAACAATGGAAACACGGTTAGATTCACGAATAGGGACATGTTTCAAAAACATGAAAGATGAATTAATGAAAGAAATTAGAGAAGAAGTACAACCGATTCTGAATTCTCACAATAATAGATTAGTTGCAGTAGAGATTAGACAAAGGGAACAGGATAGGCAACAGGAAGAAAGAGATCGTGTGATAGTACAGAAAATTTCAGAGTTAAATTTACAACGTGCACACGATAAGGAAGAAATATTTGAGAGAATCGAGGAATCCGTACCAAATGACAGAATAAATAATCTAACACAACAATATGAACAGTTAACTACCAAATGTGTCAATACTGAAACCCGAGTCGCGACACTTACGGAAGACGTAAATAAACAGAAAGAAAAAATAGGTGACTTATCGGAAAGAGTTGAGGAGATTTCAGATAAATTGACAAATCTTAGTTTACATGGGGACAGAGACCCGGATGATACAGCTCCATTACCATTTGCAGAAACCGAAGAGTACCAGAACATAAATAAACATGTTGAAAATCAGGGAAAATTCAATGAACGCGTTAAAAGGGAAGTTGAAGCATTACGAAAGCAAGTCAAACAAATTGAAGGCGAAATCGTAGGAAAAGACAGCAAAAGAAATTTAGAATCACAGATACCAGAGGGGTTTGAAGAAAATAATTTGTTTCATTTACGGGATGCAACAAGAGAGCGCCAGGCGCGCGAACTTGACAATAATCGACATTCGGACTGGGACAGACGCGGTAGGTCTTTGTCGCCACGAGGCGAAAACTTTGACTATAAACACTTTTTGACTGTTCGGAAATTTAAGATCTTCCGCAATTCTAAGAATGACATACATCCATGTGCATGGTTAGATCAATTTATGTACGCACTTCCACCAAATTGGCCACTAAGTCACAAACTGGAATTTATGTGTGGATATTTAGAAAACGAAGCGGCGACGCGGATGCGTGCACCCATTAGAGATTGTAATAATCTGAATGATTTTTATCATGCATTTCTATCGGCATATTGGTCCGAAAACACACAAGACAGAGTCAAACATAGTCTGAGTATGCAGCGTAATTTTAAACAGTCTGAGTTCCGCACGCCGGCAGAATACTTTGAAGCCATGATTCGAAAGAATCAGTTCCTGTCCAACCCATATAGCCCGACTGAATTAATTCGCATTTGTTTAACTAAGCTGCCACAATCCATAAGACAAATTGCTTTAGCCGGAAGATGTAAAGACGACATTGAGACTTTTAAGACTTTGCTACAAGAACTTGAGTATGACAACGACGACGGGACTTCTTGTAATTTTTTCAGTAACAGTAATTACAATAGATTTTCAGAGAAAAGGGATAGTGATCGGAACGGGCGTTATATGGGTAATTTTGAGAATGGCAGACGTAACAGACAGTACAATAGATACCAGCCTTATGACAATAACAGACGTTCTAACAGAAATTACACAGACAATTATAATAACGGTAATTCCTACCGGAATGATCAATCATACGGAAACAGTAATCGGTATCATCAAGACAGAAATTATTCATACAATAATAGAAATTCTTACTACAGAAATAACCAGGGTAGTAGATACAACAATAATTTCAGAAGTGACAGTCGAAATTATACAAGAAGTAGTTATGCAGACAGACAGGAAAATAGAGATTTTAATAACAGACACAACCAAGAATTTGCATCTAACAGACAGGAGGGACCTAATTGGCATCCTCCACGTGACTGAACTTCAGAGAGACAAGTGCAAATAGTAGAAATTGATCCGCGAAATGACGCGAATAATCAAAGACGTGACGCAAACAATCGAAAATGACTTGCAGCTTCGGCTTCTGCCAGCAATATAGACGGTTCAGAAAGTAATGACACTACGACTTTACACTACGTACGCCTGGAAGACATGAGAGACATTTTGCTAGACGAAAAGGAAAATAATGTAGACGCATTTTTACATCCTGTTATTGAAGTATGTGTGGGTAAGAATAAGTTCACTGCAGTTTTAGATTCTGGGAGCCCATTGAACGTCATTAGTGAATCAGTTTTTCGTATATGTGAAAGAACTATTGCCTGTCCTGTGTTACCTATTTCTAAAACTACAATTCGAGGAGCGATTTCTGGAAAAAGTGTGGAAGTTAAACAACAGACCAACCTAAATTTCATTTGTCAAGGATACGAATTTTCTGCTAATTTTATTATTGTTCCATTACTCAGTACACAAATTATATTAGGTATGGAGTTTCTTAACACACATAAGGCAATTTTGAACTTTAAAGAAGGAAGTGTGAATTTGACTGTTGCCGGAATGCCGAAATGTTTGGAATTTTTCGAGTGTTTAGCAAGATCTGAATCAGATACAAAATGTTTAAGGTTTCTTACTTCTGATGTTTTCGTTGAGCATTATGACGATAGTGTGTTTATTCATGACAACGACAATAGATACAGAGACGCGATGGATGATATAATTAATAGCGAAGAATTAATTAATGAAAAAGTTAAGAAAGCTGAAGTACCAGATGACGTTGCAAGAGAAGAACTGCACCAAATTTTGACTTCACATGCTACAGTATTTAGTCATCACACAGGAACTATACAAGGCTTACAATATTTATTTAAAGTAAAAGAACACACACCATTTCGGGGGAAAACGTACTCTATTCCTTTGGCTTACAGAGACAAGGTTAAGAGTGAACTTCAATACATGTTAGATCAAGGCATTATTGAGCCAGCAGTCAGTCCTTATACCAGCCCATTACACGTCGTTCTTAAAAAGGATGGGTCCATTCGTTTGGTTCTGGATTCCAGACAGATAAATAATATCATCATTCCTGAAACTGACCGCCCACAAAATTTAGAAGAACTTCTTCAACATTTCCATGGAATTAAAGTTTTATCCACGATTGATATGCGCTCAAGTTTTTGGCAAATAGAACTCCACCCTGATTGTAGAAAATATACTGCCTTTTTAGCCTTTGGTAACTGTTACCAGTTTCGGAAATTACCGTTTGGACTTACTGTATCTTCAGCAGCATTCATTCGTAGTTTAAATGAAATTTTACCTGTTTATATTCGTGACAATATTACTTCATATGTTGACCACATTCTTATTGCTAAACATTCTTGGAGTGAGCATAACAAAATTTTGGATTCATTATTACGTATTTTTGCACGAGTTGGCATTGCAGTGAACTTAGAAAAATCTGAATTTGGTCGATCTCAGGTGAAATTTCTCGGTCACATTATTTCTACAGAAGGTATTCTTCCTGATCCAGAGAAATTAGACGCTATTCGTAATTATGCTGTTCCTACTACAAAACGTGATGTTCGTAGTTTCCTTGGTGTCTGTAATTTTCTTAGACGCTTCGTTAGATTGGACAATTTGGCCACACCTTGTTTATGTGAACTATCTGGAAAGGATTCTAATTGGTGTTGGGATGAGGAAGCTCAGTCAGAATTTGAACAACTTCGTGATGCTTTAGTTGCTACTCCACTTCTTTCACATCCGGATTTATCTAAAGATTTTTGTTTGGCGACGGACTCATCATACAAAGGCCTAGGTGCACATTTATTTCAAGAGATAGAAGAAAACGGCGTTGTAGTACAGAATACTATTGCATTTGGAAGTCGTGTTCTCTCTAAATCCGAAAAGAATTATTCGATTACGGAACTTGAAGCTTTGGCTGTTGTTTGGGCTTTCACAAAATTTCGCATCTTTTTGTATGGCAGGCATACTAAGGTTTACACCGATCATCGAGCTCTGGAATTTCTTATGTCAACAAAATTAACGCATGGAAGATTGTCACGATGGGCGTTGTATCTACAGGAATTTGATTTTAGTATTGTTTACATACAGGGTTCTTCAAATATTATTGCTGATGCATTATCACGTGCACCTGTGGGTTTGAAACAAAGTGCTGAGGAGGACTGCAAAGAAAACAATTATTGTTTGATGTATATTCAAGGTGTTGCGTTTGAGAATTTTATTTCGTCTTCGCTCCAGGACATCGCTAAGGAGCAAAACAAGGATCCAATCTGGAAGGACATTAAGGAGAAGTGGAGGAGAAAGGAGAGCGTAGCGATTAGACAGTATTATTTAGTTTCGCATTGATATTCTTTTTAAACAAAAAGCGGTCGACAACTCTGCTTGGTTAGTTTGTATTCCTGATGAGTGGGTTAATAAATTGATTTGGTACACACATTTCAGTTATGCACACTTTGGTCCCAGAAAATGCTTTCATAAATTACGAGAAAATTGCTACTTCACTAATATGGAAAAACGCATTCGATCTGTTCTTGCCAAATGCAAATTATGTCAAAAGGCTAAGCCGCCAACTATTTCTCACAGAGCACCGTTGTTTCCTATCATTCCAGCGAAATTAAAGGACATGGCTGCAGTCGATTTGTTCGGTCCAGTGGTTCGTTCTACTAATGGTTTTGCGTACATTTTGGTAGCAGTGGAATTGACATCAAAATATGTGTGTTTTACACCTTTACGCAAAGCAACAGCTCGTTCAGTATCTAACGCTTTCATCAAACATTTTCTTAAAGAAGTGGGTCATGTTGATAAGGTTATATCAGATAATGGATCACAGTTTCGCTCTAAAATTTGGCTTCGTACTCTACGGCGTCGGAAGATTAAACCAATTTTCATTTCACTTTTTCACCCTCAATCTAACGCTTCAGAGAGATGGATGAAGGAAATCAATAAACTGTGTCGTCTTTATTGTCATCAGAATCACAGAACGTGGGATCAGTATCTTCATATTTTTCAAAACATTCTGAATGAACTCCCTAATGATTCAACTTCTTTATCGCCTATATTGATATTAAAAAACAAAGCACCGACAAATCGCATTTCTGAAATCGTTCCTTTTCCGCCTACACGGAAACTGCGGCATTCTGAAGTTGTCAACCTGGCTCTACAAAATATTGCGTCTGCGGGTGCTAGAAGAGAGATATCAGCTAAGCGTCCTGGTCGTTTAAAAACTTTTTCAGTTGGCCAAAAAGTGTTAATTAAGTCTCATCGCTTGTCTCATAAAGGAAAAGGCTTGTGTCGCAAATTTTTTCTGCTTTATAACGGTCCATATAGAATTCGCAAAATTATTCATGATAACACTGTCGAAGTAGAAACTCTTAAATCTCGGCGCTCTAAGGGAATACATCATATATCGAACGTTAAAATTTTTGTGGAATGACATACTTTTGAGAAACCAACAGTTATACGTAAACATGCGGAGAATGCAAGGATACCGCGCCGTGTTCCGGCGGCGGCAGATACTCAAAGCAACAGTGAAGTCTGCGCGCCGCACAAGGCAGTCGTTGACCGCAAACAATCACTTCCCACGTCATGCGCCTACAGCTGATCGAGCGCTCAGTGCGAATGCACTGACAGCCGTAAATAAATACACAGTTTAATTTCTCTGATTAAATTCAGTATAAAGCTATAGTGACTTGATAAATTATATTATTAACGTTCAGTATTTTTCAGGATACAGTTGTATAAAATATTTAAGAACTTCAGGTAAATTCTGTGTCTGTCCGACGTTAAGAGGACTTGCTATCGAGAAAATTTCAGGAAGAATGTAATTTCGAAGAAGAAACTAATAAACTAAAAAAGGTAACTATTAATTGAGTTTATTTTTCAGGTAACATATTTCCGCTTAGGTACGTACTTTAGACGTAATTTGCTGCTTGCGATTATGTGACTCATACTTTGTGCTAAATTTTATGTTCTATGAATTTACTTGTGAAGCGACGTGCTTGCGCACATTAACTGATTTTGACGATTGATTAATGAACAGGGTTGTTACTTATGTATACTATGCATCGCTTGCCTGCACTGCTTTTTCACTGATGTCACATTTTATTTATTATGTGCCTGCTGTGCTTATTTATTTAAATTATAAGTGTCACATGATTAATTGTGCTGATATGGCTATGTATGTAGGCTATACTTTGTGATTTATCTGCTTGCGCCTTCATGTTTACTTATTAAGATTACATATGAACATTTATTTGCTTATGCTGATATGATGCTAATGACCTGTTTATTATGTAAGATACATATTTGTGCTTTGCTTATGGATTGCATATTTATACATTTCTGTTTATTGTCATAACTACTCTTTAATTTGGTATATATAAATGCTGATATAAGGTGTACGGACATGGAGTTTAGGCCACAGTATGGTGTTAATTATAGATTGTTCGCTTGGCAGAGCCTCGTTGTAGGGATTGTGCTGCATCCACTTGTTGACATTCTGTTCTCTACTGGTATATTTACTCGCTATTGCATGTTTTGCTTACACTCAGTGCTTTATATTTTAAGATAAGAAAATGAACTGATATAATTCTACGAACGACGTTGGTACAAGAAACTTCATTGAAGTCACATGAGCTGGAGGTTTTATGGAAGCTGTATAAATTAATGCTAATAGGAAGGAAGCTAACGACATGACATACCAACACTAGGTTTAGACCATTGACAGTTATTACACTGCATTTTTCGTGAGCAATTGAAATAGCAAGTGACACTTGACACAAAAAATACTCCACATGTTTGCTTCTGCCATGATTCTTGAAGTGGTGTACACACTGTGAAATATTATGATCATTCACACTCCGTAATCGTACTTAATTACTGAGAGTTTTTCGAAATAAAGTCTGTGACAGGTCATGTATGCGTTTCTTTTGTTTAATGATGGACAAGGTAACCAAAATGTATTTTATGATTCATAATGAGTAGAAGATTTGGATCAGATGGATTATACAGAGGTTGTGTGTGGACATTGTGGCTTCGGATTGTATGGGATGATGAAGTTTGCATTAGGATTTTATCTGTACTTGTTCGAGGAGACTGACTAGAAGAAAGAGTTGTTATGGAAGTGTAAATGATATTGATGGTAAGGTTTATATGTGTCGACGTATTGAAGAGGTATTATTGAGGTATTGAGATTATGTGAAGTTGATGATTATTGGAGTTTTGGTGGACAAGAGGTAAGGTAAATGATATTGATGATAAGGTTTATATGTATCGACGTAAGAGGTATTATTGAAGTATTGAGATTATCTGATGCTGATGATTATTGGAGTTTTGGTGGACAAGAGGTAAGGTAAATGATATTGATGATTGACGTAAGAGGTATTATTGAAGTATTGAGATTATGTGATGCTGATGATTATTGGAGTTTTGGTGGATAAGAGGTAAAGTAAGTGAGGAGCATATTTTTTTTGTTGGTCTATATGGAACAAGGAGGATGAAGATGGCAGACTAGAACACTCAAGTAGAAGGAAGATTGTCTACACACACACTTTGTTAAATCAATAAGCAGTATATACATTTTTTTTAGAGAGGAAGCATTTGCATATCTTGGCACACTGACAGTTGTTCAGCAACCGTACATTTTGATCTGGCTTGGCAAACATTGGTCTTGACATGATGACTATGACGTTGACTAACTATTATCGACTGTTATACATTGCTGCCACTACTACTTGATACACATGATGAACATAAAATTTGGACAGAATTACATTTACACAGTTAACACTATTCACCTACACAGTAGCACTTAATGTGGATGAAAGATGAGTGAGTGCGTTTTGTGTGTTTTCCTTTCATAATCCCAGAAAATTGGTACCGACCTATCTCCTAAATATTATTTTACTTGTTTGTTGTGGCTTGCACTGACACCCATAAACATTATAGGTTTACTGTTATTTGTGTATTGTAATAGTTAATATGACAATTATCTGATATCATTTGTGTGTTTCTTATAATTTGTATGTTTAGTGTAAGAGCATTGATAATAATTTTGTTAAAGCAATTGTGTGTGCATTCAAACTATTGTCCATGACTGAACTGTCTGATTAGTGATGGTGAATATTATGGACTGTTACCTGCACTTGTTCAACATAATGGGTGCCACTTAGAAATGTTTAATTACTGCTGATGAACTGTCTAATTAGTGATAGTGAATATTATGGACCGTTACTTGCACTTTTTCTACGTGATTGGTGCCACTAGGACATGTTTCATTTCTGCTGATAAACTCTGATGAACTGTCTAATTAGTGATAGTGAATATTAAATGACTGTTACCTGCACTTCTTCAACATGATGGGTGCCACTAGGAGATGTTTAATTTGTGCAAATGAACTCTAATGAACTGTCTAATTAGTGATAGTGAATATTATGGACTGTTACCTGCACCTGTTCAACATTGCTGGGTGCCACTGATGGAACTGCTTCTACTGAAATGATGTCACTTGTTGGTGTCTGCACTTGCTCAACATTACTGTTTGCCACTGATGGACTGCTTCTACTAAGATAATGTCACTTGTTGCTGTCTGCACCTGCTCAACATTGCTGGGTGCCACTGATGGAATTGATTCTACTGAAATAATGTCACTTGTTGCTGTCTGCACCTGTTCAACATTGCTGGGTGCCACTGGTGGAAATGCTTCTACTGAAATGAAGTCACTTGTGGTGTCTGCACCTACTCAACATTGCTGGGTGCCACTGATGGAACTGTTTCTGCTGAATGATGTCACTTGTTGCTGTCTGCACCTGTTCAACATTGTTGGCTGCCACTGATAGAACTGTTTCTACTGAAATGATGTTACTTGTTGGTGTCTGCACCTGTTCAACATTACTGGGTGCCACTGTTGGAACTGCTCAACCAGTGATGAGATGTAACTTGTTGCTGTCTGCACCTGTCAACATTACTGGGTGTCACTAATGGGACTGCTTCTACTATAATGATGTCACTTGTTGGTGTCTGCACCTGTTCAACATTACTCGGTGCCACTGATGGACTGCATCTATTGAAATGATGTCACTTGTTGGTGTCTGCACCTGTTCAACATTGCTGGGTGCCACTAATGGAACTGCTTCTGCTGAAAGATGTCACTTGTTGGTGTCTGTACTTGCTCAACATTGCTGGGTGCCACTAATGGAACTGCTTATACTGAAAATGTCACTTGTTGGTGTCTGTACCTGCTCAACATTGCTGGGTGCCACTGGTGGAACTGTTTCTACTGTAATGAAGTCACTTGTGGTGTCTGCACCTACTCAACATTGCTGGGTGCCACTAATGGAACTGTTTCTGCTTAATGATGTCACTTGTTGCTGTCTGCACCTGCTCAACATTGCTGGGTGCCACTGATGGATTGCTTCTACTGAAAAGATGTCACCTGTTGATGTCTGCACCTGCTCAACATTGCTGGGTGCCACTGATGGACTACTTCTACTGAAAAGATGTCACCTGTTGATGTCTGCACTTGCTCAACATTGCTGGGTGCCACTAATGGAACTGCTTATACTGAAAATGTCACTTGTTGGTGTCTGTACCTGCTCAACATTGCTGGATGCCACTAATGGAACTGCTTATACTGAAGATGTCACTTGTTGGTGTCTGCACCTGCTCAACATTGCTGGGTGCCACTGGTGGAACTGCTTCTACTGAAATGAAGTCACTTGTTGGTGTCTGCACCTGTTCAACGATGCTGGGTGCCACTGATGGACTTCTGCACTTGCTCAACATTGCTGGATGCCACTGATGGACTGCTTCTACTGAAAAGACGTCACCTGTTGATGTTTGCACTTGCTCAACATTACTGGGTGCCACTGATGGACTGCATCTATTGAAATAATGTCACTTGTTGGTGTCTGCACCTGTTCAACATTGCTGGGTGCCACTAATGGAACTGCTTCTGCTGAAAGATGTCACTTGTTGGTGTCTGCACCTGTTCAACATTGCTGGGTGCCACTGATGGACTGCTTCTACTGAAATGATGTCACTTGTTGGTGTCTGCACTTGTTCGACATTACTAGGTGCCACTAATGGAACTGTTTCTGCTGAATGATGCACTTGTTGCTGTCTGCACCTGCTCAACATTGCTGGGTGCCACTGATGGACTGCTTCTACTGAAATGTCACTTGTTGGTCTCAGCACCTCTTCAACATTGCTGGGTGCCACTGATGGAACTGTTTCTACTGAAAAAATGTCACTTGTTGGTGTCTGCACTTGTTCAACATTGCTGGGTGCCACTGATGGAACTGCTTCTATCGAAATGATGTCACTTATTGGTGTCTGCACCTGTCAACGTTACTGGGTGCCACTGATGGAACTGCTTTTACTAAAATGATGTCACTTGTTGGTGTTTGCAGCTGTTGACCATTGCTGGGTGCTACTGCTGGAACTGTCAACTACTTGTTTCTTGAACTATGGAAAGCATGTTATGTGAACATTTGTATAAACTGATTTTTGTGTATTGTGTAAACTATTATGTAAAGTCACATGTATGAAAGCATTTGTATTCCTTACTGTATTTTATATATATTAGGTTATTGAAAGGTCAGTGCAAAGCCAAAATTTTATCTAGTTATGTGATATTTATGTATTAATTTTATATTTATTTTTTGTCTGTATTTTTTTTTGGACGAATTTGGTGGTATTTTCACCACCAATGCTGGCAAAAATACCATCAAATTCCAGCCCGTGGAGGAAGGGCATATGAAAGGTGGCTACACTGAGCCACAGCGCCAGAGATCGCGCTAGAGAGTATTGTTCCGCCGCCTCCACTGGCAGTGATTATTGAGAGGTAGCGGTGGGCAGTGCTTGTCGAGAGGTCGTGGTGGAGAGTGCTTGTTGAGATGTGGTAGTAGCGAGTCGGTGTGGAGATGTTGTAGTAGTGAGTGCTTGTTCCATGTTTTATGCAGTTGTTTAATGGGCTATACAGCAGATGTTGTTCCAATGGAGATATTGTAATGATTAGAGTGCTTTTCGTCAATATATATGAAGGTAACAAAACTCGCTTTTTTTTCATTATTTCAATGTCTTGAATAATGCGTCATTACAGGTTCAGTCAACAAAGCATCTGGCTTGTGTTCTTGTATTAGAGTGTAATTCTGGTTTTCTTGCGTAATTATGGTATTTCTATTTTCTTTAATTACTTCAGTATAAATGATATTTTAAATTTCTTGTGTTATTGAAGAAGAACCGTGCCAGATGCGTACGTTGAATCACACTTCCACACACAGAACAGTTATACTTGTGCTTTGGTTTCGTAGGTTTTATAGTTGCTGGGGACTTAATTAATTAATTGTGTTAACGGAAATTTCTTTCATTCTTTGTTGTTGTTCTATGCAGTCAGATTGCGTACAAATATTAATCAGGGCCAACCGTTTACGAGACCTCGTAATCGGACATACAGCGACTGAAAATTAAAAAGTATTTGCATTACATTATAAATAATTAAGCCCCCATGCAAAGCTACTTCAATGCTTCTTCAACACAGTGTTTATACCACTACAACATTGATCTAATTCGTCCTCTTCTTGACGCTCGTGTCGTATGTCTTGTCACATGATAAATATGGAGAAACTTTCCTTAAACATACATAGTAAAAAGAACAATGGTTATTTACACGCCAAAACATTTATACCAAATGAACACCTGATAAGACACTCGCAATTATACATTTATCATACTCACATGTTTATACATAAAACAGTAAGACAATTTCATCTAAAATTACGTTATCACAAGAATTAATAACATAGATGACTCTGAGAAGGGTAAAAATATTTTCATCCTACAGGTTATACTACATTTTCTTACTAATTTTGCTGCAATTTCGTTCCTTCTTTAAGTTACCTTTCGCTTTCAAATCAGTTATTTCGCCTGTGGTGGTTATTCTGGATTCATTTCTCATGAATGGCAAAATTGTGGTCTCCTCTATTCTGTAAAACAGTATCATCTTAACATCCTATTGTACTTACAACTGACACAAAAGATCCGAATCCTCCTGTAGTTTAAATGACAAATGTTTTGCTTCATCCTTATTACACTAAACCAAGCTTTCCTTCGGACTCTTAGTCAAAATTATTTAATCTTCCTCTACCGTCAAGAGGAAAATTTCCTCAGTACAGCTCACATAGGCTGCAGTGCATTCCGCACCAGCGAAAACAGTAAGCTGTAATGCTCACAGCATCAGCAAAACACATAAACGTCACTTTTCTAGAACAAGTATTAAAGCAGAATAATTTTTCAGGCTCTGGCTCAACATCCGTCAAGACTACAAAAAGGATCCATATTTCCGTTCCATTCTCCATTTGTTGGAAAACTGTTCGTCATTTGACTGCCATAATACTGTTTCAGGGCCACGTAAATTACACAAACCACAACTCTTCTTTCACCTTGAAGGGAATCAATCTACTTACAAAATCCACAGACAGCACTTTACGTACTCAGCTATAAAGAACAAAAAATACATATATCATCAATATTAACGTATTAGCGTATATTGGGAAGCCATTGGTTAAACAATCGTATTATCGCATCCTGTTTTCAAGATTCTAAACTTACTCATTCCTTTCTCAGAGTTCTCCTATTTTAAAATATTCATACAGCACGCATACTATAGTAAGAGATCCTCATTTATACTGACAGATATAGAATAGTAATAGATAGATAGTAGCATTGAAAACAGAAAATCGGAAACAAGGCTACTAACAGCTGGGGACCTGGGTTTGCCAGACCCATAATACCCACGGATCGGATATTCCCCTGAGTTTTGCATTAATTCAACACAGATCTTGCTTCTCTCAGGAGCGACTCTTTTCAAGTTACACAAAAAAACCATAAACAGCATTTCACTCGTTCACAAAGAAACCTTTTATCTTCACATTTGAACCGACCTAAATCCTAATTGCACAAGGAAAGAAAAAAAAACTAAAAACATCACTTCAATCAATCACATAGAAACATCTTTATCATTATTTTTACCAACTTATTATTCAAAATGCATATGTCACAAATGTAAACCAATCAATTCCTTCTCTTCACCGTCCTCTCTATATAACCTATGTACTCATTTGCCATGTCGCTCATTTGTTCCGATTGGGCACCTTCTGCGCTGATCATTTGTCTTTGCCTGTTTTCTTCATTTCCATTTGCTGGATTATGTCTAGGGTTAGCCGGCCAAATTTCAACAATATGTGGTGCTCCGCCTACAATCCTATTCCCACGGTGTTCATCGTAGTATCGATTCTGGTTGCCGTACCTGTTGCGTTCACGATCTTGTCCACGACCTCGATCATTTCCGTTGTTCCACCTGTGTTCGCGACTGTTACCCCAGTTTCTATACGGCCGGTCCGGATTATTGTTCCGTTCGCGTCGCGACGACCAGTCACGCCGTTGATTAATACTACGGCCACGACTTCGGTCACACTGCTGTGTCCCGTAATAACTTTGTGCCTGATTAGGCGGGCATTCTCCTGTATTGTATTCCAACTCTTGGAGAAGTGTCTTAAACGTTTCCACGTCCTCTTTGCATCGTCCCGCAAGAATGACATGGCGCAAGTGCATCGGCAATTTGGTGATGCATATCCTAATTAGTTCCGCAGGCCCGTATGGATCGTATAGATATTGATTTGCCTGCAGCATGTGGTCGAATAGGCGTGCTGGGCTGCCGAAACCAGATTGATTCAAATTTGGCAGCATAATTATGCCATGCTTGACCCTATCTTGTGCCACTTCCGACCAAAAGGCGGACAGAAAGGCTTGTCGAAACTCCCGAGTGGAGTTGCAGTGACTTGCTACCGACCTCATGCGAATCGGCGGTTCGCCTTCCAAATAGCCACACTTATATTCTATCTTATGTGAACTTGCCCAGTCAGGGTGAAGACAGAACTCAAATTGCTCGAGCCATGCTCGTGGATGTATTCCTTTTTGCGAATTTCGAAATACCTCAAACTTTCTCACTGTAAGGAAATGTTTGAAATCAAATCCCCGCATTTCCTCCCGGCGAGGCCCTTGAATGTTTCTATTTTTCTCATGTCTGCCCCTCAAAATACATTCTTCCCTGTCGTCAAAATCTCCCTCGTAGCCGGAGCCCCTCTCTGCACCGTTCATACAGCTATTTTTAGTGCTATTGGCGAGTTCAGAATCACACCCCATGCAGCTTTCCAGATGCGCCACGCGTTCTTGTAATTCGCCTGTTACAGCTTTGTGCCGCCTGTTCACTTCGAACTGTTCCTTCTGAAATCTAAGAAGCGAACGCACTTCTTCGGTCTCTATGACCGCTACCGGTGTAGTATTGTTATCGCTCTCCGTTACCTTCATCGTGCCTACGATGTCCGCTAATGCCGCAATCTTATCATGTATTTGTCTGTTGTCCTCCGCCCCAGTCTGCTTCAATTGTTCTACTTGCTGTTCGAGTGCGTGAATCGCTTGACTGTTGTCCGCTACTGTGTTGCTAACAGACGCGGGGCAATGCGTTTCCACCTTCTGGACCCTGGCGAGTACCTGCTGGTATTCCCTTTGGCATTCTTCTCTCAGAGCTTGGAAATTCAAAAATAGCTGTTCCTCACTCTCTTTCGATTCCGTATCGCGACTCCGCTTGCCCTGTTCTAAGGCTTGTAGATGATCGTCGATTTGTTCAAATGCGCGGCCTAATTCTTTCATAATATCACTTTTTATTTCACTTGCCAGATTGTTTATTCTTTGTGAGATGTCATCGGACACTCTCTGCATCGACTTGTCGACTTTATTTGTCTGCTGGTTAGTTTTTTGTCTATTTGTTCGCCTAGCTCGCGGATCGATTTTTCAGATTTCTGCGTCATTTGTTCACCTAGTTCTCGGATCGATTTTTCAGATTTCTGCGTCATTTTTTCGCCTAGCTCTCGGATCGACTTTTCAGATTTCTGCGTCATTCGTTTGCCTAGCTCTCGGATCGATTTTTCAGATTTTTGCGTCATTTGATCGCCTAGCTCTCGGATCGATTTTTCAGATTTCTCTGCGTTTTCTTTATTTTGTTGCAATAAGGCTTTCATGAGTTCTGCCAAATCAATTTGGTTAGTTGGAGGGAAATTAATTTCTGGCTCTGATGTGAGCCCGTTCGTCCTGTTTTGCATTTCCTCTGAAGTATTCCCCAATGCATTTTTGGAATCGTTCGACGCGTTAATATTCGAAATCAAATTATCCCCTTGGTCCATGTTGCTTACGTTGTTGGACCACCTACTTTTAGCTTGGTTATGTGTCTGCATTAGTTCAATTTATACCCGGTATGCAACACACTAATCAAAATAAATGTATCCCCCAAAAATTACGACAGTCATACGAAAGGCACCCAAATTAGTACGCACTTTTTCACATGCAAAACAAATTTATATCTTTGATCGAAGTCAGTGCAATTTACAAGCAACAAAAAAAAACATACATATAAAACACACAAATATAGAGAACAAAACAAGACAAACAATACAACGCCGCTCAACAACACAGTGAATCTCTTGAAAGTCTGCTCAGAAACGATGCAGAAGTTGTTTGAGCGCTACAGGGAAAAAAATTAAGGTTATACAACGCTCACAATCTAACGTTTCAGAGATTCCAGAGTCTAGCGGAATCCCAGAACAGGGTCGCCATGTGTAATGTTGTTGCATTAATTTGAGGTGTAAGCGGTGCTGATATTCAAGACCATAAAAGTGGGTTAAAAGCTGTGAGCTGTCTGGGGAAGTTAACCTTGCATTACTGCGCAACTGTTTCACCAGGTATCCAGTCTAGCTTACCAAGTTCCCAACCAGGCTAACATTAATTATAATATTTTAGTACTCATCTTACGATAACCGGTGATATATATATATATATATATATATATATATATATATATATATATATAAAGACAATTTAAATAAAAAGAAATAAATCAGTTTATATTTGGACATTTATTTTAACATTGATCATTGTTCCGTTAAAATTCCAGCATATCAAATTTAATTCATAACTAAACTGGTGCCTTATTTAGGATTGTGAAAATGTGGGTTTGTAATCTTATGGAACACATCAAATAGGGAGCCAAGATTGGGAGACTACATACAACACTGCATTCATAAAATAACACACGAAGAATGTTGAAACATATCCAAGAGGAAATTAACCACAACCAACCGATTCAATTTTCACCCAAAGAAGTTACGTTCGTAATGCAATCCTGTCCGTCATGAAATTACCACACACTGGTATACTAAATTTATACTAACTCTCTGTGAAATCTTCCCGAAAAGAATAGCTGAGGGCTACTTTGATGATTACACCACATGCTTCACGTGGTCAACTTGGTTTACACAAAGAGTGTAACTCCACAATAATTTTGATAATTAAAATAAATTAGATCGAAACGCAATTTACAAAAGAAAAACCTCGAACTGGTTACTATCGTCTTACTATTAACCTGATGGGTCAAACAATTATATAAGCACGTGGTACTGGTCTCACAAAGTACAGCTCATGTGGGTTGAACATAAAGAAAAGTTGCTATATTGAAAAATATTGTCAAGACAAGACGTTATAATGTCACGCACATTCGCATTTAAGATTGATGATCTTAGTTAGAGTTACTGATCAATACGTGGTTCCACTTTACTCACAAAGTAGTGACAAAGCAACTACCGAAAGATATTCTGAACTGTACACTCAAATCACACTGCGTTGCAATTTAAGAGAACATTAGACATTTTAGAGCTAAACCTGAAATAAAGGTGATTAAATTTTCAGTTAGGCTGAACTTAAGAAATCCATTGTCCTAAGGACTTAGCAGACAGGCGCTTAGCCGGAGATCTTACCATTTGAGACGCTCGCCGCGGACAGACTGCCGTGGGTCCCTCCTGAGGGGTGCCTCACAAATACAAACGGAAGTGACCAGAGAGGCAGCTTCCTACACCAACATGACAAGGGACGGATAGGACCATACAAAGAATAGAAACCTCTTTGCTTCTAGAAAGTGTAGCTACCGGTTCCGACGTTGGTCCAACTATTCTCTAACAGACAGGATTTTCTGCTACCATCAAGCATGCAATTAGAAATACATTTGCTCATTCATCCTCTCACACAGAAGGGAAGGGGGATGACAGTGTCTTATCATATACAGTATATAAAAGAAAGCGGATGTAGGTTCCGTATGAGACTGTGTGACATGAATTACATATAAACTGTGTTTTAAAGTGTAGTAGTGTGACAGATCGTCCTTATTTATGTGTAAAAGTAACACGTTTCACTGCTCAGTCTCGTCCCAGATAGTCAGAAACACCACAGTAAATTTAGAAGAGGAATTTATGGCGTAAATGACAACAGATTTAAGAAATTAACGTGAAAGGAATGCAACAGAGACCTTTCACTATCATTTCTGTAACATTGTTGTAGTGTTTGGATTCCATGCCAAGGAGATACTGGGGAAAGAGAAATGATCGTAGAACATAAACACACTCTCCTAAGGCTACACAGTTCTGCACTGAAGCATGCTATGACGTTAAAGCAGTGCGATTTCCGATCTATCACTTGCGGAATGCAACGCTGTTAACACTCCAGTGCAGGAAATATATTTCCAACACCTGACATACATTCACCTTGCGCATTTTCTATCCCACTCGCTGTGGTGACAAACTTTAAGATGGTAAAACCATTACATTCTACGCCAAAGAAAAAAACATAAATTCTTTGTGATATATGCATTACATAGGTTTCTCGAGGTGTATAGCACCTGCTGGTCACGTCCAATTATGGTTTGTAAATTATGTTATGCTCGCATCAGTCTTATAAAATGATTGGCAGCAACGGAAAATGCATGAAATAACGATGCCTTATGAGGACATAGGTAAATGCATAGCAGCAGTGTTTGACATGTGAAATTACACACCAGGCTGCATTAACTTCGTGAAGAGTACACAGTCTCTTCCACACACAACAACTGTCAGCCAAAAGTATACACAGGGATTGCAGCACCTCACAAACCCTTGTCGCAGAGTTCCTGCAGTTATGAAACTGAAGACTTGGTTTATGTTCAATATGTGGCAGCAAAATGGAGTACTTCATATGCATCTTCATTTGTCTAGAGGAGGGTACCGAAACAGTTTTTGCATCAGTCTAGTGGTTATGATTCATCAAGCATGCATTGGAAGTGCTGTGCTGACTGTAGTATGAAGAGGTTTGCTGTTAACGATTGCAGGTAGATGGCGCTCTAAGTCATTTACACAACAAGCAGTTGTATATTATTCGAATGTTCAGTCATGACCATTTGTGTGCTAAGTCAGTAAGATGTTCATGCGTTGTAACAACAGCTAAGCAAGTGCTTAACAATTACGTCTTAAAAACTTCTAGACCTAGTCGCAATAATGAAGTTCGTGCTTAAGCACAAAAATTTTCCTAGATAGGCCATACCTTGTAAGCACATGTCTTCCTCATAACATGACCAATGAATACTTCATAAATGTTAAGACAGTCGATCTAATTACATTCTGCACAAGTTAACACGCACGCCCTTTTCCTCAGCTATATCTTTTATTTCACTTTACTAGTAAATTCAAGGTCAGGAGTTAAGTTCACGTCTTGTCCCAGCAAGTAACTATCATTCAGTTGCCTCATGACGCTACGGTCAGTTCCAGTACAGCACTCGTGGCTGCCTCATCGCGGTCGCGAAGTGGGGCCGAGGCAGTTCCAGATAAGTTTTATAGTCTGACGGTAATTTATGGATTTGTAGTTTTAGCTTGACGATGTCCACTACGGCCGGCCGGAGTGGCCGCGCGGTTCTAGGCGCTACAGTCTGGAACCGAGCGACCGCTACGGTCGCAGGTTCGAATCCTGCCTCGGGCATGGATGTGTGTGATGTCCTTGGGTTAGTTAGGTTTAATTAGTTGTAAGTTCTAGGCGACTGGTGACCTCAGAAGTTAAGTCGGATAGTGCTCAGAGCCATTTGAACCATTTTTTTGTCCACTACCGAAAGACGGTAGTTGCTGTTATTCTGAAGAAGGTTGGGCTATCCCGACTGAAACCTGGGAAAATTCTAGGCAAACAGTGCAACTGAGGCTGTTAATTATTAAAATTAAAATTAATATTTACACAGTTGCTGACAGGGCCGCGAAATGTTGAAGATATTTAATGTTCATAACGTTTGTTTCCACATTAAAATTTGGAGGCAATAGTTTTCCAGCACACCCTTGTATTTATACATTTTCCAGTAATTTGCATCTCGGCTTCAATGTCTGTCATTGTTTACTAAAGGATTTTCTCTGAATGAAAGTTGAGCATAAGGACGGAAACGCTGCAGCAATATTGAATATGTCCGCCGAACTGGACTTACTCTATCGTTCGTTACTTTTACATGAATTGAATGGTTCAAATATGGATTTTGTATTCGTCTGTGATCATCACTAGTGTCTTGGTGTCAAGACTGCGTCCCGACTTTTTGTAAGAAGGCGATTCGCTTGTAACGTTACGTTTAGCGTTCTGTACTGGACGGAGCGACGTGACGTGATTTTGACATTTCATCTGGTGTGAACTAACCGCCGTTTGATGTAAGGTACCTTTTCAGTGACGTGAACGCTTTGTTAACGTCCAGTCTGAATCGACCTTTGTGCAGACTAAGCGTACCTCCCGTTATCTGCGAATCAGTAAATTCGAGCTCTCTCCCTGAGATGAAGTTCTCTTTTGTAGAGGTGACAACTTACGAGAGGTAGGCCGCCACTCGAGACGGTATCTGGCTGTGCAGACAGTCGGCGAGTGGTTTCTCGCAGGGGCAGTTCAGTTCCAGCCGCGCCTTTGTGGCGCTTTCTGTGGCCGCGCCTGCAGGAATGAGCTCTGAAAGGAACGCCGCGCCTCGTCTCGCCTCGCCGACTGTGTTTTGACAGCCGCACAAAAGCGGCCCACCCAGCCCAGCGCAGTACAGTGCTGAGCGGAGCGGCAGCTGCCGCCTGCTGCGGGCACAGTTAACTGCGGCCCAGCGAGTGGCCGAGCGGGGGAAGGGGAAGGGTGGGGAGGTGCCGCAACGTCTTTACCTCCCATGGGCCCGTGACTGGGACTGAGCACCCCCCCCCCCCCCCCCCGCAGAACAGTAACGCAGCCTCACCACTGCAAACTGCCATAAGGCAGCTATGCCACTCTCAACGTTTGTAAGGAAGGGGAACTAAGAATTTATGTTGTTGTTGTGGTCTTCAGTCCTGAGGCTGGTTTGATGCAGCTCTCTATGCTACTCTATCCTGTGCAAGCTTCTTCATCTCCCAGTACCAACTGCAACTTACATCCTCCTGAATCTGTTTAGTGTATCCATCTCTTGTTCTCCCTCTACGATTTTTACCCTCCATGCTGCCCTCCAATACTAAATTGGTGATCCCTTGATGCTTCAGAACATGTCCTACCAACCAATCCCTTCTTCTTGTCAAGTTGTGCCACAAACTCATCTTCTCCCCCATTCTATTCAATACCTCCTCATTAGTTATGTCATCTACCCATCTAATCTTCATCATTCTTCTGTAGCACCACATTTCGAAAGCTTCTATCCTCTTCTTGTCCAAACTATTTATCGGCCATGTCTCACTTCCATACGTGGCTACACTCCGTACAAATACTTTCAGAAACGACTTCCCAACACTTAAATCTATACTTGATCTTAACAAATTTCTCATTTTCAGAAACGCTTTCCTTGCCATTGCCACTCTACTTTTTATATCCTCTCTACTTCGACCATCATCAGTTATTTTGCTCTCCAAAGAACAAAACTCCTTTACTACTTAAGTCTCTCATTTCCTAATCTAATTTCCTCTGCATGACCCGATTTAATTCGACTACATTCTGTTATCTTCGTTTTGCTTTTGTTGATGTTCATCGTATATCCTCCTTTCAAGACACTGTCCATTCCGTTCAACTGCTCTTCCAAGTCCTTTGCTGTCTCTGACAGAATTACAATGTCATTGGCGAACCTCAAACTTTTAATTTCTTCTCCATGGATTGTAATACCTACTCCGAATTTTTCTTTTGTTTCCTTTACTGCTTGCTCAATATACAAATTGAATAAAATCGGGGAAAGGCTATAACCCTGTCTCACTCCCTTCCCAACCACTGCTTCCCTTTCATGTCCCTCGACGCTTATAACTGCCATCTGGTTCCTGTACAAATTGTAAATAGCCTTTCGCTCCCTGTATTTTATCCCTGCCACATTTAGAATTTGAAAGAGAGTATTCCAGTCAACACTGTCAAAAGCTTTCTCTAAGTTTACAAATGCTAGAAATGTAGGTTTTCCTTTCCTTAATCTATCTTCTAGGATAAGTCGTAAGGTCAGTATTGCCTCACGTGTTCCAATATTTCTACGGAATCCAAACTAATCTTCCCCGAAGTCGGCTTCTAATTTATAACAATCTGAAATTTTGCTGCCCTAAACAACTAAATATTATTTACAATAACGTTTTTTTTATTCGTGACAGCAGCATCAGACTACAAATTAAAAGAGAAAAAAAGAAGTTATCACAATAAAACAAAAGGCACGTACAAACACGAGTAGGGTTCCATTCAGACAATCCTTCCCGTCTGAAAGGTATTTTGGGTACAGGGTCGAGAATGTGCTGCCTGACCGTTTTAAGCAGGAGAATGGCGTCCCTGAATGGAGTAATGGAAGCGTAATTGTGTTCGCCATTTTGATCAACAGTTTTACGCTACTGGCCATTAAAACTGCTACAGTACACCAAGAAGAAATGCAGATGATAAACGGGTATTCATTGGACAAATATATTATACTAGAACTGACATGTGATTACATTTTCACGCAATTTGGGTGCATAGATCGTGAGAAATCAGTACCCAGAACAACCACCTCTGGCCGTAATAACGGCCTTCATACGCCTGGGCATTGAGTCGAACAGAGCTTGGATGGCGTGTACAGGTACAGCTGCCCATGCTGCTTCAACACGATACCACAGTTCATCAAGAGTAGTGACTGGCGTTTGTGACGAGCCAGTTGCTCGGCCACTATTGACCATACGCTTTCAATTGGTGAGAGATCTGGAGAAAGTGCTGGCCAGGGCAGCAGTCGAACATTTTCTGTATCGAGAAAGGCCCGTACAGGACCTGCAACATGCGGTCGTGCATTACCCTTCTGAAATGTAGGGTTTCGCAGGGATCGAATAAAGGGTGGAGCCACGGGTCGTAACACATCTGAAATGTAACGTCCACTGTTCAAAGTGCCGTCAATGCGAACAAGATGTGATCGAGACGTGTAACTAATGGCACCCCATACGCCAGTATGACAATGACGAATACACGCTTCCAAAGTGCGTTCACCGCGATGTCGCCAAACACAGATGCGACCATCATGATGCTGTAAACAGAACCTGGATTCATCCGAAAAAATGGCATTTTGCCATTCGCGCACCCAGGTTCGTCGTTGAGTACACCATCGCAGGCACTCCTGTCTGTGATGCAGCGTCAAGGGTAACTGCAGCCATGGTCTCCGAGCTGATAGTCAATGCTGTTGCAAACGACGTAGAACTGTTCGTGCAGATGGTTGTTGTCTTGCAAACGTCCCCATCTGTTGACTCAGGGATCGAGACGTGGCTGCACGATCCCTCACGGATAAGATGGCTGTCGTCTCGACTGCTATTTAGTGGTACGAGGCCGTTGGGATCCAGAACGGCGTTCCGTATTATCCTCCTGAACCCACCGATTCCATATTCTGCTAACAGTCATTGGATCTCGACCAACTCGAGCAGCAATGTCGCGATACGATAAACTGCAATCGCTATAGGCTACACTCCGACCTTTATCAAAGTCGGAAGCGTGATGGTACGCATTTCTCCTCCTTAAACGAAGCATCACAACAACGTTTCACCAGGCAACGCCGGTCAACTGCTGTTTGTGTAAGAGAAAACGGTTGGAAATTTTTCTCATGTCAGCACGTTGTAGGTGTCGCCACCGGCGCCAGGTTTGTGTGAATTCTCTGAAAAGCTAATCATTTGCATATCGCAGCATCTTCTTCCTGACGTTAAATTTCGCGTCTGTAGCACGTCATCTTCGTGGTGTAGCAATTTTAATGGCCAGTAGTGTATGTCCACAGGACGGCGTCCTGTACAGTGTTCCTTGTTCGTGGATGACTTCTCCATCTTCTGTCCGTCTCCCAACCTCGCAACGGCTATTCGACAATTGCATTTGATGATCAGGCGGTTGGAAGAATGTTCTAACACCACATGTTTTAAATTCTCTTTGGAGAAAACTATTTGTGTTGATTTTAATCACTCCCGCTGTCTTTTTAACGTCCCTGTTTTACAATTGGCGTTTACTTTTCTTAACTTTTAAGGAAAAGTTTACACTTTTAATGAGAGGCTAATATGGATGCCACATCTTGAAGACGCATCAAGGCTTTAAACGTTCTTAAATACGTCAGTCACATGGTCTGGATGGAGCCGTCAGTTTGAATACGGATGCGAGATTTATCGTATCTCGAAATGCTGGTTCATCACGAGCGTATTAGACTGTCAACAAGGGCTTACCGCGCGAGCCCAGTTGTTAGCCTGCGTGCAGAGGCTGGTGGGCCTCCGCTGTCTATTCAGAGTCTTCTCCTCGTTGTACGCCAAGCCTACAGGGCTCTGTACGTTTCGAAATCGCCAGCATCGATCTCCATTGTACAGCCGCCACTGGAACGTCTGTTCCAGTACCAGCCGAGGCCACCGTGGTCGTTTGGGACAAGAGCGAGAGAGAGTGAGTTACTACAAATGGAGGACATTCAGCTTCAAGGTCAGAAGTGCACTAGGGGCTCCCCCTGGCTACAAAAGAAGCCCAGGTTACTTTTCGAACCGACTGCACACAGGAAGAATTTACTTCAGATTACCTTTTTAACACGAAATTTAATGAGATTATAGAAAGCCACCCAGATTTTATGAGTGTTTACACGGATGGATCTAAGCAAAGGGATTTCGTCCGCTGCTCCGCCGTGTTCGACATTATTCTCAGGATAGAGCTCCCAGAGCAGTTTTCACTTCAATGCAGGGAGTTGTTTGCTGGCCTGAGGGCACTGAACATGTAGGGAAGCAGCCTACCCACGCCATATAGAATTCATATGCTTTCCATTGTGTGCCAGCCTAGTCCGCTGTAACTAGCTATGACGTCACGAATGTTGCGCAATACCTTAAAAATAAAGTAAATAATTTGAAAAGTTGATAGCATGTCAGGAAAGATACTAAAACAATAATGTGTTAAGTTTCAGTTTAGTAACTTTAACAGTTTTCGAAATTTTGACATTTTACGTAAAAATGAACATTTTACGTAAAAATCATGGGCACAACAGGAAGGAGCTAGAAACTTCAAAAATTATATTCGGATTCCTTTTTCATTGTAATTTAATGGAAACAGGATGCTGGATCTCACAAAGTAATATTTTGGTTGAAATTCATGATTTTCTGTTTTTGTGTCCTAAAAGTTCAGAAGCAGGATAGATTAAGTAAGTGATTAGATAAAGCTAGGATGTTTAGATTTAGATAGAATGGAGATACGCTATAATAAAAAAAATGTGCGAAGTTTCAAAAATGTAGATATAAAACTATAGCTGCAGCGTCTCTCCAGAGGGCAAGTTCAGAGCTCAGCTATTGTGTGAAGTACAACTAAAATAATTCTCTCTCCAAAAGTATTTAACCTAGCCACATTAGAATTTTATTATAGATACTTACCTGTGTGATGATTGCGCAATTAAATCGAGAGCTTCATTGGCCTTCAGGAAATGAAGCAATTAATTATTTAGTAACTTGAAGTGGCGTTCTGCTAGCCCCAGGGGCTAGTCAGTAAGGCAAATGTTGTCTGCTGCGCCTTCGGCGGTCCGCACCGCGGCTATATAAATAAGAGCGCTGCGAGCGAGAGTCAGGCCCCAGTTCTCTTCTAGATTCGTATCAGCGTGCACTCTGTGTTGTAAGCTGCGTCGCGTTTGTGCAGTTGACAGGAACAGTCTTGGATGCCGTATTATGTAACTCGATATGCACTGAACAATGAGTTCACATTGGGGCAAAGTGTCAATTACAGAACAACTCAAGTGATTTAGTCTCAGTTTGCGTATGTCGTATTTTCACGTGTCGCCGCAGGAGAGACTTTCTACCATTACTTGCGTGGCATTTGATGAGTATTAACATCAAATATTGGTGAGCATTCACTTAGAACATGTACATCGATAACGATTATTGAACAGTTTCCTTATCTAGGGAACTCTAATTACACATTTTTGCTAATCACTTTCTGGTTGCCAGCATTGTAGTTAGAGAGCCTGTGTTGAGAACGGCAACAAACAAAATGAATAACTTTATTTTCCACACGCCGCCCCACAGATGGTGCTAATCGGACGGGAAAAACACTGTTAAACTGAGTGAAAGTGATTTTAATTATTCGAGTTCGGGATTGAAATGCGACACGCAGCTGAGCAATAGAACAGTGATGAACAGTGTTACGTGTGCACATTGACAACGCAATTGGATTAACGACGCCTTGGATTACAACACATCTGGATTGACGAAGCTGGCGCTGAACCTAGATGTTCCGCCGGCATCGCAAGAAGCCAGTTTCGCCACATTGCAGTCGCCCGTTGCGACCGGAGCCGCGCCTGCTGTTGCGGGCCACACACACACACACACACACACACACACACACACACACACACACATGCACAGCAGCTGTCGAGGTGCCGTCTGCAGTTCAACGCGCCGAGCCGCATCAGTAATTCTGGTACGCCGCGCCGGCATCGCCATACGTCGTGCAGAAGGAACTAAGTTACGTGAAAAGCTGTTCAACTTTTTACTAACCCTCGCTAAAAGACTGTCGGCGATGGAACCGCTAAAAGAATCTGAGGTTAAACTTAAATCAGAACCAATGTCTGATGAAGAAAGTGCAAATCCAGACAACGGTTCATATCTAAATCTACTTGAAAATATTCATGTTAAAGTGAAATCCGAACCATTGTCCCCCGACAATAATGTGAAAAGAATGATTCAATAACAGAAACCCCTGTAGTAAAGCAGAAATCAGAGATTTTCAATTTACTGGATGATAGGTTCTCTGATGATTTAAAAATGAACCAGTCATCAGAGGTGGTAATGTTTAAAAAGGAGAAGTTGGATATAACAGATCAATTAGATGTTTCATTAAGTTTTGGTGATTATGGTATTGGGTCTAGTTTTTCGTCACCTGAGTGTGATAAGAAACCAGCTAATGAGCAACCCAGAGATACTGGGGCAATTGATTTAAATGTAATATTGCAGGCAATATCAGCCAGTAATGCTAAAATGACAGCCAGTAATGCTAAAATAATGGCTGAATTAAAATATGATATAACTGAGGTAAATAAAAGGATTGTGGCCAGCCAAACTAATTTTAATAAGCGGTTTGAAGTACTGGACAATAAATTAGAATCCACTAAAGCAGAATTAGAAACTTCCTTCAAGGCTGGCTGCAATAAGTTGAAAGAGGATTTAAAAGCTGAAAAATGTTCAGAATGTAGCGTATGCTGTGACGTGTTAGAGGCTGAAACATTTTTAATTTATCTCAGTTCTTGCTGTATAGATGACAATTTTCTACGTAATGTGTTATTGGACGTACCTATCTCACTGATTGCTGTATATTTTGGAACTCGGGTGTTTGATTTAATGAAACTGGTCACGTATCGTCTGATTTGGTGTCATTGTTATTTTCGATAACGTCAATATGACTGACCAATTCATCAAATTTTTCAGTCAGTGCTTTTACCTGATCGTCATTTTTAGTGTCACAAGCATTAACTTGTTTTTGCATTTTACGTGTGGTTTTGTTTAATTTCTTAACGTCTGCTTTAATGGCATCGGGATCCTGTATTAATTCCAATCGTTCAAGTCTGCTGGTCACTGTCTGAAAGTCTACTATGTGTTTATTTTCCAAAGTACGAATATTAGTGTCTATTTTTGTTTTTAAATCGTAGACTTCATCATACAATTCTATGTTCAACTCTTTGATACTACTGATTTCGTCTGATACTGTAGCGATGTTGGTGTCTACGTATGTTTTTGCTTTCGTAAACAACTTACGCTTGTCTTCCTGTCTCTGTGTACTAATTATTTCCATGACTTGTCTCTTTACTTTGTTCTGTTCCTGTACGAATTTACGGTAACGCATTTGTAGCTGGTGATTAAAACGTTCGTCAATTTGGCTGTTCTGGTATTCAAATTTCTTGTCGACTTTCGCATCCAGAGTGCGTGAAAGTCCTGCTGACATTAATTTAAAATCGTCGCGTAACTGTGTTGCGTTTTCTGAACATTGTTTAGCGACTGCACTGAATTTCATCTCTAAGTAATTTTGTTGTGGCTACTTGTGTATTACGTAATTCTTGTGCAACATATCTAATTTCTTCACTACTATTCCTAGCACAAGCCTTAATTTCCTCATGTAACTGTTCTTTAATATTATGACATTGCATGGCAACGACTGTAATCTGTTCACTAAGTTGTTTGTAATTGTTGTCGCGTTGTTCATTCAATTGTTTGAAATTTTCATTAAGTTGTTTGTTTGATTCATTAAGTTGTCTATAAATGTTGTCTTGTTTTTCATTCGACTGTTTGAGACTTTCATTAAGTTGTCTATAATTGTTGTCTTGTTTTTCATTAAGTTGTAGCATTACGGCCATAACTTGATCCATGCCAAAATTAGCGACACTATTCTCTGTGCAGTGTGATGGTGCATCTGCATTTGTCACGTTTTGTGTAACCTTTTGGTTATTGTCTGATTCATGAAAAGGTTTGCTAATTGGATGTGCACTGTTAGTCACTACATCGGAATAAAATAAATCTGACGTATTTTCAGTACATTGTTCATCTTCGTTAGAAACATTTATCTGTTCACTGTGTAAATTTTGCAAATAAGATGTGTAAAGCTGGGCAGCGATCATTATAATGGAACGTGCCGCGTCATCAATTGTCGTTAAATTTAGTGTGGACATAACTGAATTTGTTTGCTCATTATTTAGATTAGAATTATTACTGGTGGTCGCCACGCACTGATTATCTGTAATTGGAGGAATATCATTATGACACTAAGTGCCGCTAGTATTATCATTCAAATTATTCAAGTCAGCTTTTTCACTCATTACACATCGCGATGTACTGTTGTCAGTTTCTCGCAGCATTTTTACAAGTCAAAGGTAGGCACAAAATCAAACAAAGACAAATCAAGAATGGAACAAATACAATAACAACGAAGAGCAATAAATTGCCAGTGAACTGATAAAGAAGGAGTGACAAATTAGTAAATGCGTTGCGCCAGATGCAAACTACATTTAATATTAGGTAAATAAGAGCAGATACATAACTGACTATTTGTCAGAAATTCACAAAAAAAAAATTACGATCCTGGCCGGCTGTCGACAAGTGTAACCTCCCAACAATTTATTTATTTCTGTAACATCGCCATAAAAATCTGACTAACCTCCCAATGAAAATGTGACTCGTATATGACCTTTCAATAATTAACTGACTGAATCTAAACTGGAAAATCTAGTCGTCAGCAATGCTGCGTCATTGCCCTGAAAAGTTATTCTGAATAAACTGAAGATTCTTACCTCAATTATGTCGCCGGATAACGCGTATATATCTGCTACTATATGAAATTTTTCTGGCACAGCCCAGTGCAATGCTGGCCACTAGATTTCGTTATGTATAAAAAAAGAATTGATTTTTCTTCACGATAACTGACGTGAGTATGGATAGGAGAAATTAGTAAAAACTTTACATTCAGATGAATGACTGTCAAAAATTATCTTTATAAGAAAGATTATTATTGAAAAATTATTGAAAATTATTTACATGTGACTTCGATATAACAGTAGTACAAAATGAGTTGTTGCAAATTACATATGCGCACGGCAATAAATAATAATAATTTTTGCTACATGCTCAGGCAACGCCATCATTCTCCACGACCGGCCTTAGTAATTCCATACAGGACACAAGTGCTCTCTGTTAGCTATACAACTCGACAACTGCTCTCTAAGAGCGATCTGACCCACCCGCCCGACTGCGAGCTACTACCACTACTGCTGCCGACACTGCTCTTTGGTCTGCGATTCTATTGTAACTTACATATCGCAGGCAGCGCGTGAGCAAGCCATCGAAGTTACATCTGCTCGAGTGCGCTAGCAATAAATTCCTTAGTCATGGACTTCTTACAATCGAAACCATGTTCGAGGGACAATAAACCTTTATTTGCAACTGGTTGGCTGAGTTTTTAATCTAACTAATTTTTTAACCTAAGATGGGTAATGTTTTTAGCCACTGAACTAATTTACACGTTGTCGTAAACTTCAAGGAGATTTGTGTTTTACGAAGGATGTTTAGTGAAGACTGGTACTGATTCCTTTTTAATTCCTTCATTGCACAGTGATAATAATTGGCAGGAGGAACAAGACTTATAATCAGGTGAATACAGGTTTATAAATACAAAATCAAATAGGGGCAATTGAATAGGTTTGATAACGAATAAAAAATAGGAGCGTGGGTAAGTTACTATGAACAGCATAGTGAACGCATTATTGTAGCCAAGATAGACACGAAGCCCATGCCAACTACAGTTGTACAAGTTTATATGCCAACTAGCTCCACAGATGATGAAGAGATTGAAGAAATGTATGATACAGTTAAAGAAATTATTCAGATAGTTAAGGGAGAAGAGAATTTAATAGTCATGGTGTAAAGGAATTCGATAGTAGGGAAAGGAAGAAAAGGAAAAGTAGTAGGTGAATATGGATTGGGGGTAAGAAATGAAAGAGGGAGCCATCTGGTAGAATTTTGTGCAGAGTATAACTTAATCATAGCAATGTCTTAGTTTAAGAATAATGAAAGAAGGTTGTATACATGGAAGAGGCCTGGCGACACTGGAAGATTTCAGATAGATTATATAATGTTAAGACAGAGATTTAGGAACCAGGTTTTAAATTTTAAGACATTTCCAGGGGCAGATGTGGACCCTGATCACAATTTATTGGTTATGAACTGTAGATTAAAACTGAAGAAACTGTAAAAAGTTGGGAATTTAAGGAGATGGGACCTGAATAAACTGACTAAACCAGAGGTTGTACAGAGTTTCAGGGAGAGCATAAGGGAACAATTGACAGGAATGGGGGAAAGAAATACAGTAGAAGAAGAATGGGTAGCTCTGAGGGATGAAGTAGTGAAGGCGGCAGAGGATCAAGTAGGTAAAAAGACAAGGGCTAGTAGAAATCCTTGGATAACAGAAGAAATATTGAATTTAATTGATGAAAGGAGAAAATATAAAAATGCAGTAAATGAAGCAGGCAAAAAGGAATACAAATGTCTTAAAAATGAGATTGACATGAAGTGCAAAATGGCTAAGGAAGGATGGCTAGAGGACAAATGTAAGGAGGCACAGGCATCTATTACTAGGGGTAAGATAGACTGCCTACAGGAAAATTAAAGAGACCTTAGGAGAAAAGAGAACGACTTGTATGAATATCAAGAGCTCAGACAGAAATCTAGTTCTAAGCAAAGAAGGGAAAACAGAAAGGTGGAAGGAGTATATAGAGGGTCTGTACAAGGGTGATGTACTTGAGGACAATAGTATGGAAATGGAAGAGCGCATAGATGAAGATGAAATGGGAAATATGATACTGCGTGAAGAGTTTGACAGAGCACTGAAAAACCTAAGATGAAACAAGGCCCTGGGAGTTGACAATATTCCATTAGAACTACTGATAGCCTTGGGAGAGCCAGTCCTGACAAATCTCTACCATCTGCTGAGCAAGATGTATGAGACAGGCGATATACCCTCAGACCTCAAGAAGAATATAATAATTCCAATCCCAAAGAAAGCAAGTGTTGACAGATGTGAAAATTACCGAACTGTCAGTTTAATAAGCCATGGCTGCAAAATACTAACACGAATTCTTTACAGACTAATGGAAAAACTGGTAGAAGCCGACTTCAGGGAAGATCAGTTTGGATTCCGTAGAAATGTTGGTACACGTGAGGCAATACTGACCCTATGACTTATCTTAGAAGAAAGATTAAGGAAAGGCAAACCTACATTTCTGCCATTTGTAGACTTAGAGAAAGCTTTTGATAATGTTGACTGCAATACTCACTTTGAAATTCTGAAAGTGGCAGGGGTAAAATACAGGAAGCGAAAGGCTATTTACATTTATTATTTATTTAGCGTATGGCAAGTACAAATCACGTTTATAGAGAAATAAGCTGCTACAATAACTTTATAATTTTGGCACTAAAAACAAGACATAAAGAATTAAATACAGTTATGTCATGAACAACATATATATAATTACAAATTAACATTTAGGTTTTTAATATATTGAACTGCACTTTGAGTCGCATCCAGGAAGTCCGTTGTTTGACCTGAGTAGGCTCTCAGAGGGCACTCTGCTTCTCAGCGCCGCAGTCGCGCTTTGGGGATGGTGCTCTTCCCCATTTGTGTAGAGAGTCTGCACATCGACAGTGGTCCGTCCTGATCCTGTTGAGGATGGTCCAGGTTTTACGTGGTAAGCCAAGAAACCTGATGGCAGTTAGAAAAGTAGAGGGGCATGAAAGGAAAGCAGTGGTTGAAAAGGGAGTGAGACAGGATTGTAGCCTATCCCTGATGTTATTCAATCTGTATATTGAGCAATCAGTAAAGGAAACAAAAGAAAAATTTGGGGCAGGAATTAAAATCCGTGGAGAAGAAATAAAAACTTTGAGGTTTGCCAATGACATTGTAATTCTGTCAGAGACAGCAAAGGAACTGGAAGAGCAGTTGATCGGAATGGACAGTGCCTTGAAAGGAGGATATAAGATGAACATCAACAAAAGCAAAACGAGGTAATGGAATGTAGTCGAATTAAGTCAGGTGATGCTGAGGGGAGGGGATTAAATTAGGGAATGAGACACTTAAAGTAGTACTAGTAGATAAGTTTTGCTATTTGGGGAGCAAAATAACTGATGATGGTCTAAGTAGAGGAGATGTAAAATGTAGACTGGCTATGGCAAGGACAGCGTTTCTGAAGAAGAGAAATTTGTTAATGTCGAGTATATATTTAAGTGTCGAAATCTTTTCTGAAAGAATTTGTATGGTGTGTAGCCATGTATGGAAGTGAAACATGGACGATAAATAGTTTAGGCAAAAAGAGAATAGAAGTTTTCGAAATGTGGTGCTACAGAAGAATGCTGAAGATTGGATAGGTAGATCACTTAAGTAGTGAGGAGGTACTGAATAGAATTTAAGCGAAGAGGATTTTGGGGCGCAGACTGTCTAGAAGAAGGGATCAGTTGATAGGACATGTTCTGAGGCATCACTAGTTTAGTATTGGAGGGTATTGTGGAGGATAAAAATAGTACAGGCAGACCAAGAGATGAATACACTAAGCACATTCAGAAGGATGTAGGTTGCAGTAGTTACTCAGAGATGAAGAAGCTTGCACAGGATAGAGTAGCATGGAGAGCTGCGTCAAACCAGTCTCTGGACTCAAGACCACAACAACAACAAGCAATCCTGGTCGGTTTCTGTGAAATCAGCCTTAAACGTACTTAACAAAAAAACAGTCTTATAATTTGACAATTATGACAGCAAGTAAGTGCTCAGTTGTCTTATTCCTAAGACAATCCTATATCAAAATTAACAATAAGCCCAACTTGAATAAATAGACAATTATACATTCTTCTGGGACGAAATTAGAAAAGATAGTCAATAACTTTGGTTATTTACATTAGACTAATTAGACTTTTAAAGAAATATAATTTATCCGTAGTTAATGAGCAATATTTCACATCTGAACCCACTTTATCAATAACATTATCTTTCTTGGCTATCATTTCTTGGAACTTTTGAGCGGATAATTTTAAATTACAGAACAACGATTTCATCTTTATGACTGTGTCGATTTGCAGTTTAGCTACTCTTTGTCCATTGGGCGTTTTGAAAGCGATCGCCTTGGCCTAATGGCTTACGTCATTAGCTTGAAACGAGCCTTAGTTCTGCATCCTCTACTTCATTACTAACAAGCCTAACAAAATCTGGACAGACCGGACGTAAATGCAGGGTGAATCACCTAAAACTTGCATCGTTAATATTGCGGAAACGGAAAGCGCTATTAATGTGCGGTTTACATAGAATGAAATGTTACTCTGGGGCTCGTATTGTTAGCCAGTCAACAGATTGTAATAGTACTTAGAAACGGTATTTGTTGTGAAAACATACACTTTTTAACATTTTTTATTGGAGCAACGCCTATTGACATTAACAGACTAAAGATAGGGAAAATTAGAATGTCATGGGTGTTTGTTACGGGATTCTAGTGCGAGTCATTTACGAGATATCATATTTTGGGAAGTTCCCACGCCGACACTTGCACAATATCTGTCGTAGCACACACAAAAGAACACTAGTTTTGTTGATTCTAACCAGTAACGAGACAAGTGATCATCACAGGTTGTGTTCAAAATGATCACCGGCAGCAGCAACATACGCTTCCAGTCTGGTGTGGAACAACTGCTGCCCATGTGCTAGCATTTCAGCTGAGCCGTGGGAGAACGCTGCAGTAATTCGTCAATGTATATCATTGGACGTAATTTGTGTGTCATAATGGACAGAGTTGTTCAGCTTTCCCTACAGAAAAAAGCCTACAGGCGTCAAATCGAAGGAATGGGCCACCCTAGATACAGGTTCACTTCGTCCAATCCAACGATTTGGAAACAATTCGTGAAGACATGCTGTAGTTCTTAGCCCATAGGCTGGACAGCCATCATGTTGGTGCACAGGTTCCTCTTAGTCTGCAGAGAAACGTTTTCTAGCATCCGTGGAAGATGGGGTCTCTTACGAGGCTGCAATACTTGTGCGCATTCAGTGTTCCATGTGTGAAAAACGGCTCTATGAGGTGATGGTTCACTATCCCACACCTCACGTTCACACCCCAGGGACGCTGACGTTCCACCTGACGAAGCTAACAGGGATGATTCTCAACAGACCAATAGCGCATGTTTCGTCGGTTTACCTGGCCATGACTGGCTTCATCACTAAACAAGACACATGCAGTGGCGGATTTACATATAGGCCCACTAGGCATGGGCCTAGGGGCGGCACCTTAAGGGGGGACAGCATTTTTTACTCTCTTCTCATTTTAACTTTTTAGGTTTTAAAGAAACTGCTCTTACAAGCGACAAAAATTATTAATGTTGTTAAGTAACTTCCTGGTTTAAATAAGCCTTACGTACGAAATTCGACAATACAAGCTTGGAAATATACATAGTTTACTTGGTGAGTAAATGGAAATTTAACTTGGGTTCTTGTCTGGTATCATCTTTATGATTGTTCAAAATATTTTGAAGTAAGCTGTCAGGACGGCGATCTACAATATTTGTTTGTTAAAAATATTTTGAAGTAAGCTGTCAGGACGGAAATCTACAATACAATGTTTGAAACGTTATTATGCCGAAAATGTTGTTGGCTTCTACTTAACCCTACCATATTTTCCCCGTGAAAGTACCGGGACCCCTGAAAAGCTGTGATAAACTAATCAGCAGTTTCTTAAATACTGTAACATGTGTGGGCTTCAGTGCGTAAAACCCGAGTCTACTTAAATTTCTTGTAGAAAGTATGGGGAAGTATCAAGTCAACCCTCGATTATTGGAATTGATGTGAAAGCTCTGTGGTCTTCAATATCTGAACTTTGATTTAATGACACACGCTTAACAAAACATGTTGATAATGGGAATGTTTTACATTTTCAAACACATGTTTATACGAGAAGAACGTAAGCAGAATATTTAATAATGTATGAAATACACTTTTCACAAGAGTTTAAAAATTTTGTTTATTTATTTACTTATTTACTTTTCTGGCGAAGTAAGAAGAAGAAACCAACTTTCGTTTGTCTCATTTATTGTGCTGCAGCTTGCACGATATCAAAGTTCCCACTCTGGGCAATCGAATAGTATGTGGCATTGCAAATTTTATATTAAACTTCTTAACTAAGCTTTTTTTCTTCGAGGAAAGGTTATTTTTATTTTATGTTGGAACAAAAGGTGCATTTGGGTGTAGACACAACAGAAGTGTTCACGCAAATGACAACACACCACATCAACTGCCAACAGGACTACTTTAATTGAAACAAGCGTTCAGTTCATAGTGCTGTGGAATGTGGGAAAAAACCGTAAATTGGCATTCATAAGAAGAAGAACAACACCAAAAATGCAACAGGAGCGTAATATGTAGTAATTTGTCCACGCAACCTGCCACTGATGATGCCTTGCAGAAAATAAAGGCGAAACGCGTATGGCATTAAAATTGTGTTTTATTCAGTTGCTATCAGACGGCCCATAAATAAAAATTATCAGTATACCGTAATAGGACTAATTAAACTTTATAGTCTGTCTTCTCTGCCGCGCGGGATTAGCCGAGCGGTCTCAGGTGCTGCAGTCATGGACTGTGCGGCTGATCCTGGCGGAGGTTCGAGTCCTCCCTCGGGCATGGGTGTGTGCGTTTGTCCTTAGGGTAATTTACGTTAAGTAGTGTGTACGCTTAGGGACTGATTACCTTAGCAGTTAAATCCCATAAGATTTCACACACATTTGAACATTTTTTGTCTTCTGTGCTCACAGAAACCGCTAAAATGTTGTAAGAATAAGTGGGATAAGAATCGATCCAGCACACCTCACTGCATGAAACTGCAAAAATTATTTGCTTTTTGTATTATAAAGACAGTGTCAAGAATATTCAGAACAGATTTGCGCCCCAACTAAAATTCCGGCGACGCGAGAAACAAACCAAAAAAGGGACTGTCCCGGTTTCTTTAGGAGACGAATTCCAGCAGGCAGGTGTGCTTTTACTGTTCAGTGACAACAGAGAAACAGGCGGCAATGAAATTAAATTATTCTGCATTGTCGTTCTTTCAGAGCACGCTTACGTCGAGTAATCCGAGTTAGTCAGTTCATAGCTCCAAGTTGAAAGGAAAAATCTTTGTGCTCGTGTGCCGTGTTTAAAGTAAAAAGCTTTGTGCTCATGTGCGGTGTAGCACGATTCGAACTGGGTACAGTCTTTCTTTGTTTTCTTTTAAAATTTTTTGTTTGTTTTTTGTTTTGTTTTGACTGTTGGTTGACAATTTTGTAAGTGCCTTAACATGAATAACAGCATTTCGGAAATTATCGAAGGAAAGGCGAGAACGAGAAGCCAATGTACTAAAAACGCTTGGAAGAGTAGATACATTTTTCGGAAAAAATGTTGCAGGTTCGACTTTGCGTTCAAGTAGTATGGATGATATTTCTGGCACTGCACCTGTTGTAAAAGAAGTAAATATAGACGAAACAAAAGTTAAAAATGTAGAAAAGCAAATTGTTCCTGATTTCGAGCTTCACAAAAAAGTAAGTGTCGAGTCAGATATTACAAAACGAAATAACGTCATTATCGATGATCCTGCAGAATGGTGTGTCAATGAATCAACAATCAACATTCTTTTACAATGTGGTATTAATCAAATTTGTAATGGTGATTTTTCTGATTCAAGAAGAGCAATAGGCGACAAAACCAGGTATTTGAACAAAAATGTATTTTGCTGAAAACTTTTAAATGGTGAATCAACTTTGTATAATTTTCTAGTATACTCCTGTAACACCGGTGCTGTTTTTTGTGCACCATGTAAATTGTTCGGAGGTAAGGCTATGATTGCTGCTAATGGTATTGCAGATTGGAAAAATATTTCTAATATTTCATCTCATCACGTGAATTCACTTTAACACAAAAATTCTGAGTTATCACTCTTAACAAGAAAAAAGTCACTTGGAACAGTAGATAACCATTTCGAGTCATATGTTGAGACAGAAAAAATGTACTGGCGCAGTGTGTTGAAAAATGTGTTTGCAGTCCTGGACTTCCCCTACGTGGACACGTTGAAAGATTCCATTCATTACATAATGATCAATTTATGATGTCTCTAACTATTTATGATGTCTCTTGAAGCTATAGCCGAGTTCGATCCTTTTCTCACAGAGCACGTTTAACAATATGGAAATCCAGGGCAGTGACATACATTTTTATCTTTCTTCAACAATCTGTGATGAAATAATAGAGCTTCTTTCTGAACGAATAAAAATAATTATCATAAATGAAATAAAACAGGCCGAATATTTCTCTAAAATAGAAGATTCTACTGTGAAAATTTCACATATTGATCAATTACGTTTCATATTAAGATATGTGAATGAGAATGTGAATCTGTTGAACGTTTCCTTCTGTTTTTAGCAAACCCAAGACACAAGTCCGAAAACTTAGCTGAGGCCATACTAAAAATCCTGTCTACAAATTCCATTGATATTACTAACTGTAGAGACCAGACATATGACAATGCAAGCAATAGGTCACGAACCTACACTGGTTTGCAGGCACACATTAAAGAACAAAATCCGAAAGCCCATTATGTGCCTTGTGCAGCACATTCTTTGAATTTAGTCAGCACTGGTACTGCAAACTGTTGTCAGGAAGCATGTTCATTTTTCAATGTAGCGCAAAAACTTGAGAGAGGATAAGTTACTCTTTCACCTATTTTTGCGTACGGAAATTTATTAAAGATTTTGTTACAGCCTGGCTCACCTTGAGCGAGACTCTAGAAAGTTAACAAACTGGTTCAAATGGCTCTGAGCACTATGGGACTTAACACCTGAGGTCATCAGACCCCTAGAACTTAGAACTACTTAAACCTAACTAACCTAAGGACATCACAAAGATGTATGCCCGAGGCAGGATTCGAACCTGCGACCGTAATGGTCGCGCGATTCCAGACTGAAGCGCCTAGAGCCGCTCGGCCACACAGGCCGGCTAGAAAGTTAACAGCCTGAGCAGATGTTGATGGAGCTTGGTAGGGCGCTAAAAGTGTGAGTTATATTTATGGTTCTTAGCTCGTAGAAACGGCATGTTAGGAGTTGGAAGCAATTGGCAGAGAGCCCCTCCCTCAGTAAATCTTGCTGAACAGGCCCACAGCCATGCAGGGGAGACAAAGCAGCCCCTTGTCGAGACAGGTCTCCAGCAGAACAATGCCGCAATACCTGCATTGACACCAGCCTAGAACTAAATCTTTCAGATTGTATATGTTCGCTTATTGGCATGGGAAGTGACATGACTTTGGAGAAAAATTATCTTCCTCTCTGTGAAAACTTAAAAAGCCAGTAATTGGCGGTTTCTTTTTTTTTTCCAGAGATGCAGATTTCTCAACTTTTGCCCTGGTTCGACATCAGTTTGTGCTGTCGTGTAGGAGGGGAGATTTAGCACCTCTACAGCCCTGTGATTGGCTCAAGATGGCGTGAAGGTAGTGTCGTTTCGTGCACTTTGTGGAATAACAGATTTTTTTCTGAAGAGGTGCAAAGCACTCGTGTGCTGGACTTTGGTCTAGAAGGAGACTTCTGGTCGATGCTCTGGCATGTGTGGTTGGTGCTTGGGATCTGTCCTGAGACTGACTTCGCTTGCAAGTAGTTTAGACTGGGGAGCCTGTGGTGAAGTTCTTACTGTACCGACAGTGTGGCTTCAAACGTCTCGGACTACTCTTTTGCCGAGGGCACACTTATTCGTTTTTGGTTTACCAGCCCCGACATTTGGTATCCTTGTGTGCTCTGTCGTCTAAGGAGCCAAATTGGTCCTTGGTGCGACCAGCGAACGGGTGTGTCACACACTGAAATCTACCGTGATTTCAGGGCTCTGGTAGAGAGTAGATTGCGATCCGTGGCCGCGATCGATTCACAGGTCTCACCTCCGCGGCACACATTCCGCCAGCTGCAAGTTACATCACAGCACAAAGCAAACAGAGTAACGTACTGCTGCTCCGGCATTGTCAGGGTGTACAGATCTCAATCGTCACTTGCTCCCAGCTGCACCTATGTAGTGAAACAATAGTATATTTAATCAAAGTCTGCTCAGTGTCAGATCAATTCAGACTGCGTTATCCACATTTTTAGGGCCAGAGTACTTGACTCACCTTTGCCACCCAGGATCCTTGTCCATTGTACTCTTCAACCACCTGTTGGTTGTTTACGGCATTCAATCAATAACTTGTTTAGCATAATTTATGTCTGTCTTTGTTTTCTCGCAGTACTCGACAATTTGTATGCCAGATGAGTGAGGAGGAAGGAAAGATATAGAGCACTGCTGGACTCCTTCACAGATTTCAGTAACCTTAAGAACACTTCACCTGATGACATTGCTGAACGTGTAGCAAAACTCCAAGCGTCATATGAAACAGATTTTAAGCCATCATTCCCTAGTGAATGTGTAGATTTTGCGGAACTTTTGAAATCTTCTGAGATTAGTGATATACCAGTCTAAATGAGTGAATTTTTACAAAAAGAGAGGTTACAGTCCGTGCTCCTGAATGCTGACATTGCTCTTAAAATATTTCTATGTATGGCAATTACAAGTTGTTCAGCAAAACGCTCGTTTTCGGCTCTTAAAAGACTGAAATCGTACCTACGTACTAAGTTGTCTGAGGAGAGATTGAACGCCCTGTCCATTCTTCACATCAAAGCCAACCTCCTAAATAATAGAACGTGCATTTTTATGTGCTACACATTTAAGTTATTAGATCGTAAAACGATAGATTAATTTTAATTTCGAACGCGTCTCTGTATATGCACGTATTAATTTCTAATCTATGACACATTCGTTTCAATTTTTAGACGAACACACTTTTTTATTTTCACTTTCAACAATTTCGTGTAAAAGATCATATTAAAAGTGAATGTATAACAAAAATCCGTTGTCTCCTGCACGCCCTACTGAATTTTTAGGCCATGAAAGTTATTTTCCTTGTGTTCGTTTCTGTTGTCTTTCGAGAGAGGAATGTGTTAATACAATGCAGTTTTAAGTTTGTTTTATCCGCTGCCGTACACCAAGTACAATTCAGAAACCATATTATATTTTGATTGAGCGCGACTAGACCTCTGACGCGTCCTTCAGAACAACGAATAACAGAGTGCGGAAACAGCTCACAGCGCTCCCACCCAAAATGGCAGTTGTGAAGTGATCGGGTAATAGTTATTATTTAGACTAAAACGTTTTTTTTCAGAAGAGGTGGGGAGGGGGAGCGTATATAATATGGCGTGTCTACGGGCGCAAAATTTTTAAAACCGCCACTGGATACATGATATGTCCGGGGAATCCTGTCTTAATGCCCACGACAGAAGTTAACACCACTCTCATATTCGTTTCCTTGCAGCGCGTGATGGAGAGAGATGTGATAGGGATGGAGCCAATGAAGAATGCTTAGGACACTTCCTCGCGCCGGAGTTAACGCGCGGCCCAACTGCAACAGCAGCAGCAGCAAAAATATTAATTTCCCCTCTTCTGTAGTCATTTGTTTTCTTCCGTTACATTGTCGACGTCTTACACCACCATTTTCACGTAACTGGCTGAAGAGTCTGATAATTGCTGGGATGGTTGGCGTCTATTAGGATATGTTGCCGCATGCACGTGCAGGAACTGCATTCTTCCTGCAGTCTCCATACACTGTGAGCATGTTGGCTTTATCTGCACTGGTAAATCTCATCGTCCACTCACGACCCACTCCTTCTACTGTCAAACACTGACTGACTAGCAAGTCTCAATGCACTCAGGGAACACACAAACACACTGTACGCAAACATAACAACATAGTGCCTAGCAACTACACAGGTTGAACGGCGCAGAACAAGTGTAGTTGTGGAAACTTTTCAGAATACGATATCTCGTAAATTACTCGCTCTACAGTCCTGCAACAAGTAACATTGACATTCTACACTACTTTTAGTTTGTTAATGTGTATGTTTGCACAAAAATTACATTTTATAAGTATTATTGCATTCTGTTTATTGGATAACAATACGCCGGCCGCGGTGGTCTCGCGGTTCTAGGCGCGCAGTCCGGAACCGTGGGACTGCTACGGTCGCAGGTTCGAATCCTGCCTCGGGTATGGATGTGTGTGATGTCCTTAGGTTAGTTAGGTTTAAGTAGTTCTAAGTTCTAGGGGACTGATAACCACAGCAGTTGAGTCCCATAGTGCTCAGAGCCATTTGAACCATTTTTGATAACAATACTACCGTCTGACTACCAATCCATTCTGTGAAAATCGCACATCAGTAGCACTTTCCACTTCCGCAATATTCGCGGTGAAGATTTTAGGTGATTCACCCTGCATATTTCGCCACACACTACCGTAAAAAACCGGACGTATTCGGCTGAAGCCGGGCACTAGGCAACCCTAGACACGACGGCTGCCTCATCTCCGAATAGTGATGTTGGAACTATCGCAAGGAACCAATTTCGTCAGTGCCATATGCTAATTCCTTAGCAGAGAGAATGAACAGGATTGATAGAATGTTACTGTCTCAGGTCGCGCTAAATACACCTGTATCGCCTACGATTACTTTCTGTCCATGACAGAGCGCTAGGTTTGGAGTGTTATGAAAATCTCTGTGTTCTGAGAATTTCAGATGGTAATTTTACAACATCATTTTTTTAGGGTTGTCCGTGGAACAAAAGCGAATGCCAGTCCGATGTTAAAGGACACGTATCGGATTACAAAGAAGATTACAGTATTCACACATGCACAGACAGTCGTCTCACGATTCGTGCTTAAACGCTACACGAAGGCATAGTAAAACTTCAATCAAAGTGTGTTGTATCAAAGGTATACTGAAAGTAAACAGCTTGCGACCATGGTGTATGCCGTTCGGTGGATTATGGTCGTTCGGTAAGAGAAGAGTTAAGTTTCTTATGAATAGTTTTGAAGAGATCTTTACGGATTCTCTCATTCTTTTCTCTTTATGTAATTCAAGTTTGCGATCTGATGTATTCTTTTCGTAGCTCTCTGTTCAATATTTTCGTGGCAACTCTTCTCACCGGTAGCGCATCGACTGCAACATTCTGCGGAATAAGCTCATAAACCGAAGTGCATTTCACGCACCTGTACTAAATTAAGAATCTGTTCCTCATTCTGTTGTTGACAGTGTGTAAGAATATGAAAAAATGTATTCGTGTAATTAATTATTTATGAGAAGAATGCAGTATGTGAGTAGAGAAAGCCATTGGACAAGCGTTTGAATCAATGATAGAGAAATTCAGACAGATATATCAACAATCAGCACTATGCATAAACTTCATAGTACGCATTGAAGGCGACATGAACAGCAAGACAAAAAAGGTACACTGCAACAAATGAGCGTAGAAGTTCGTTTGCGGATTCATTGTTTCTCGTTGTCCCATGTGGTCTAGTGGCTAGGATAGCTGGCTTTCACCCAGCAGGCCCGGGTTCGATTCCCGGCATGGGAAAATATTTTTAATATCTTTGTTTATGGCTAGTCATTTATAAATTTACCTGTCAATCCCAGATTCTCCAAAGAATCGAACCACTACACTAAAACAACTTCAAACGTTTTATCTCTGCTTAGCAACGTAAACAGAGACCGCAGTTTGGTTGGCATTGTGAAATAATTTAAAAATATAGTTGTATTACAGACAGTTATACTTTGAGCTGTGTCCATTATCGTTCATAGCCTTTTGACAAGCTATTACACAAAAGTTTCGTTTATCTGGGACCAGAATAGCGGCTTTTGCGGCCGTCCTCAGCGGACGCGCTGTGGCTCTTCTGTTTGGATTTTATGACTCTGCGTTACAGTGTTGTGTAAAATTGCAGCATTTTAGTTTCCTTGTTTTCGTGAGCTGTTAACTGCTGACATGGCTACCACGTTTCCCAGAAAGCTTACCCTAAGATTTGGATTTGACAAAGCAACCCGCAATGTTCAGCCAAGTTCACTAGAAATTCATGACTGGATCGTTGACGTTATTGGCATTACTTAGGATCAGACGCACACTGCTTATTATGACTTGGAGCAATACTGCTTTTTTGTGAAGCTGCTTTCCCCGTTGGTGCTGGAACGGATTTTGCAGAAATTTGAAGGAAAAGCTGAATTCCGCCATCGCGATAATTCGTTGAGTACAGTTACCATTTCAAATGCTGATGTTGATTATAAACAAGTCAGAGTATTTAATTTGCCCCCTGAGGTAGAAAACTGCTACTTAAAAGACGCATGATCTAAATACGATGACATCAGGCAAATTCGTAATGAACGATGGTCAAGCCAGCATAGATCGCAATCCTTTAGTAGTGTTCCTAATGCAAACCGTGACGGTGGTCTCCAGTCAGATTCTCAGGAAGTATCCGGCATGGAGTGGCATCAAATGATAGACTAGCGGGAAAAAAGGTCACTCCCCTATGTTACAGTCATATACGATTACCACGTTAAATATTAATAGGATACAGTCGGATGTTAAAATAGCTGCTCTGCAACAGTTTCTGTATGAGTCAGCGACGGATATTGCTCTCCTACAGGAAGTGGTATTCCCACAATTCAATTTTTCCAATTACGTTGCTTTTTACAATATTTCCACTGAAACGAATGTTGGCACGGCCATTTTAGTTAGAGAAGGCATCCCCGTACATGACGCTGATAAATTAGAATCGGGGCGAGGTATTGGAATAAATGTAGCAGGAGTTACTATAGTCAATTTATATGCTCCTTCTGGCAGCAGTAATAGAGCTGCAAGAGCCACATTCTTTAATGAAAGCGTAATTTATTTACTGAGGAAAAACCCCCTCCAACTTATAATTACTCAACTGACTTGAGACGTCTTGTTGTTGATTTAAAATTAAAAGATGCGTGGGAAATAAAATACCCAACAATGGTGAACTTCACTCATATTGTTGCGAATTCCTGTAGTAGAATTGACAGAATTTACGTATCGGAAAATTTAGCAGATAAAGTACTGAAAACAGAAACTGTTCCCGTTAGTTTTTCCGATCACAGTGCGTTGTTGACCTGCGTAAATTTAACACCACAACCTACCCGAAGAGTAAGAAGCCAGTGGAATCTAAATATATCGTTATTATCAGAAGAAGACTTAGAAGATGCCCTAACCAGAGCTTGGGAAATGTGTCTCCGTTCACTGAACAACTTTCCAAGTGTGATAGAATGGTGGACCCAACGAGCGAAACCGAAGCTAAGGAAAGTTTTAATATCTTTTAGTATAGATATGGCCAGAGAAAGGAAACAGACTGTAGAATTCTACAGCAGCGTGCTCAGGGACCTCTACGATCAGACAGATGCAGTTCCTACAAGATTAAAAGACATCAAGAAAATAAAAGCAATTAATAAGTCTGAAACGTAAGGAACTGGAGGGACTTAAAATAAAATCCAAAGCAAAATCAGTCACTGTAGATGAGACTGCTGCATTGTACCACCTTGTCAGACACGCCAAGAATAGAAGAAGAAGTTTCATGGATGAACTTCAAATAGATGATGGTACCATAATCACCTCCCAGAAGGAAATAATTAAAGAGATCTCAGCGTACTATGAACGTATGTATGCGTCAGGGGAAACAACGAAGAAGAATACGATGAGCTCTTTGGTACATATCTTCCACGAATATCGCCGGATGATGATGAGAACATTTCTTCGGAGATCACCAAAGAAGATGTATTAGAAATCGTGTGCAGCTCCCCTGCTAGAAAATCTCCAGGACCTGACGGACTACCCATTGAATTCTATAAACGATTTTGGACCCTAATAGGAGAAAAGTTCACCGAAATTGTCGATGAAGTCTTTCTTACAAGGAAAGCTAGTGCCTGCAGAGTTCAAACAATGCAAAATCGTGTTGATCCCGAAGAACAGAGGCTGCAAAAAAATAAACAACCTACGACCGATTTCGCTTTTAAATTCAGATTATAAAATTATAGCTCGAGTAATTAACAAGCGCTTTACACCATGCACCGCTGACATCATAGGCCAACAACAGACTTGTGCTTTTACGATTTTACAAACTGAGGCTTTCTATCGCGATGTTATTGCGCTAGCACAGGCAAGTAACATTAAATGTGGACTGCTTTTCATAGACTTCCATAAGGCATTTGATCAAATTAATCACAAATACCTGAGAGACAATGTGCCGAATGGACTTCCTGCCAAAAACCATCGACATCATCAAGAACATGGCAATGGGTGTTAGTGCACAAATCTCCGTTAACTGAAAAAAAAAGGGGGTGTTACCCAAGGAAGCCCCTTATCCATGCTCCTGTTCGTTATATCGCTGGAACCTTTCTTGAGACAGCTACAGCACAGGCTGACAGGCATTACCATTCAAGGAACAAAGACCGTGGTAGCCGGCCGCGGTGGTCTAGCGGTTCTGGCGCTGCAGTCCGGAGCCGCGGGACTGCTACGGTCGCGGGTTCGAATCCCGCCTCGGGCATGGGTGTGTGTGATGTCCTTAGGTTAGTTAGGTTTAAGTAGTTCTAAGTTCTAGGGGACTTATGACCTAAGATGTTGAGTCCCATAGTGCTCAGAGCCATTTGAACCATTTTGAAAGACCGTGGTAGGTGCTTACGCCGACGATGTAGGCGTAATCATCAGAGACCAAACAGATGTGACACAACTAGAGATGATACTTGTAAAATACTGTTCCGCATCAGATGCGAGGGTAAATGAAAATAAAAGTAAATTTCTAAATATAAAACGGCTTGCTAACTTGCGCATTGAGTGGGCGAACCATGTTAATGAAGACAAAGCTTTTGGAATGGCATTGACAACTTCCCTTTTAAAAATGATAGCAATAAATTGGCGGGAGGTGGCAAGAAAAATCAAGGGAGCTTTGATTGAAAACTGTCAACGTAGCATAGACCAGTTCCAGAGAATACTGTTTATCAACACGTATATTTTATCCAAGGCCTACTACATAGCACAGGTCCATCGATGGTGGCGAATACGATCATGTCCACCTTAGCAAAGTTCTTGTGGAAAGGGGAATTGTTTCGAGTGCCGGTGAAGACAGCAGTTTTGGATCCAAGCAATGGAGGAATGGGTCTAACCGACATCAAGTCTAAAGCGATGGCACTGTATGTCAAACGAACATGGAGCATAATGTGTAATGATCCAGGGTGCATTACAGCAAAACCATACGATATTTTCAGGCCAGAAAGTGTAGAGCCGCCGATAAATATACAAAAAATAAGTTTTAAGCTGAAACACATTAGGGAGTATTATCTTGAACTAAGTTATCTCAGCAAAAAGCTTTTAAACTCCAAAAACGTTACAGCAAAGGCGATTTTAGCTGAAAGTCGGAAACATGAAAGGAAAAATAACATAGAAACCAAATATGCTGGAATAGCATGGAATGTGGTCTGGAAAAACATCAGTAGTGATGTTCTTTCGTCTGACGTGAGAACAGCGTGGTACAAGGTAGTCAATAACATCATCAGCACTAATGAGCGTCTCTTTGCCATCGGTTTAAGTGGCACTAACCTCTGCAGCAAATGCAACCTCGTTGATAGTGTGCCTCATCGTTACACATGTGAAGATCGGATTATCAACTGGAGGTGGAACAGGGAAAAATTCCTCAAACAACAAGAACTTCAGCGAACAATGTACCGACTAACATTTTCTTCAGACCAGAGGAAAGTTACTACCCTCAGGCAGAAAATAACGCAGTGATTTGGTTAATGGGCACATATACAAGTTATGTTTTTAACAATATTGGGAGCGATGAACATATTGAATACAAGATGTATTTGCAAAATGAATTCGAGAAAATACTTAAATATCAGAATCACAATAAGAAATATGGTAACATGCTCCGAATTGTCTTCAACAGAATGGGTATAGGTTAGGAACTGGGTTCCTAGTAGAGAGGGAATGGTTTGGGTCACGTTCCCGACCCTAACCTCACCTGCAAGTCACAAATGAAAAATAAATCAGCAGTACGGCAGATACAAGAATATGGCGACAAACATCTGGTGTCTGATATAAAGGAAGATCTTGAACTCCCTATGGATGCGTTCAGAAGGCTGGAACTGACAAAAATAACACGGCAGTGAAGTATTTTGCGATGTCGCTGTTCGGGACTGCTTTTCTGTCCATGTAATTTACCCTGGAAGGAACAAACATCAAGGATTTACTGAATGATTAATTTTGGTCTGGGAAATGATGATGAGGAACCGGCTGCAGAAGAAGAAAATGTGCATGCTGATCTGCCACCAGTTGAAGGTGACAGTGAAGGTGCTAAATTGTGCTACTGCTAAAGACTCATTTTTTGAATGCTGTAATTTATGACTGCAATTATCTATCATCTTATTTATGTCATTTCATTGTAGCCGGCTAGGATAGCAGGCTTTCACCCAGCAGGCCCGGGTTCGATTCCCGGCATGGGAAAATATTTTAATATCTTTGTTTATGGCTAATCATTTATAAATTTAGCTGTCAATCCCGTATTCTCCAAAGAATCGAACCACTACACTAAAGCTACTTCAAACGTCTGATTAATTTACAAATCACTTCATGTCTTAAATATTTGACATTAAGCATGTAAGAGAGTAGAAAAGGTTTGAAATTATGCTTAAAGTTTGTTGGAACTCGCTGTGTTCTAATTCTCGAATACTGGATGAATAAAGTGTGGATGTTCGCACACCGTCAATTACACTGCCTCAAAACAAACACAGTTTCTAACTGTAAAACTTGACTTAGTGTGTTAAACTTTCAGCATAAGTACATCATGACAGGATTTTAAATTTTTGAATGTGGTCGGTAGTTATGCGAAATATTGAAAATCAAATTTTTGTTGCCCCTGAAAGCATTAGCTAGACAATCTGCAACTGGTGCTGCGTGCCAGTCGCCGGAATGGCCGCTTAGTAATATAGGCAGGGATCTAGCGACGTTATCTGTTGAAGGAAGTAATTATAGACACCAAGAAAAAAATATACAGCAATCACTACAGTATAGTTTGAAGAGCACTTATACAAATGAAAAGTACTTTCATTAGACAGTCAGAAGATAACGACATAATTTCCGCAGAACGAAAACTGTCGGACGTCGGCCTGCATTGTTTAGCACATTATACTTTGTTCACATGTGCCGTTTCACTGAAATAGGCCATCACTAAGCTAATTGCTTTAAACAACGAAGTTCATTTCATCCTAATGCTCTCACATAAATTAAATTGCTTAGTGGCCTATGTGAGTTTGATTGACCAATATTATCATTCCAACTAATCGAGCTTCAGAAAATATTTACTCCTTACATGTTTTGACACAGCCATTGCCCTAGGCATACTTAGGAGCTGGTGATAGGGACTACTCACACGAAGTTGATTTAGCCATAAAAAACATTCACTTGAGAATTTGGTAAGTGAAGGAATATGTGTAAGAGGGCATGAATGTTTTTGGAACGTGAAAACTTAAAATCCTTACACTTAACATCAAACCCTGCAGTGAGTATCCAAAAACTCGAACAGCAAGATTCATCAGGAACCTCAGACTAATAACTCTGCTTAATAATCACTATAAGAGAATGACCCGTGTACTAACACAAAGGCTCAAGACTGTAATAAATATATTAACAGATCCTAAGCAAACAAACGTCGGCCAGGCTAAATCGATTATACAGGTCGCCTGCTACTTTAGAGATATAATAGCCACAGCAGATGTTCTCAAATTAAAATGCGTTATAGTATCTCTCGACTTTCAAAAGGCCTTTGACCCAGTAAACCGCCTTTTTTTATTTGAAAACATGAGGGTAACGGGTTTTTTACAATGTTCTGTCAATTTAATATTCCGGTTATTGATCCAAAGTCCATCCAGAACCCTAACAAACAGTCAGTTGACGCAAACATGTAATTGCAATAGTTCGGTAAGACAAGATTGCCCAGTGTTGATGGCTCTGTTGGCCATCGCATTAGAACCTCTGCTAGCCACTCTGGAACAACAGTTAAGAGTGTTAAACACGAATGCCAAAAATATTGTATGTTGGCCTTATGCTGCTGACAAGAGTCTCGTGGTTAAGAATGACAGTAAACCAGGGCTTAACAACTGGCCGGTTTTGAGCGCGAGTACTCGCGTCTGCTCAGGCATGTGCTCGCGAGCAGGTGCAAGGTCGCGGAGTAGGGAGGGAGGGGAGGGAGGGGAAATGCGCGCGCACGTTTGAATAGGGCCGCAGCTTGCCTATTGAATTCGCGCCGACTGTGTAACGTTTAAAGTACTACGATCAGCTCTTAACAGTCACTTCGCTGGTTAAGAATCATGTGAAGTCTCCGTTGTGTAACCCCAACCATGCTTTCGCAGTTCAACCCCCATTGGGAGGAATTGTATCTGTTTACTGAAAAAGATGGTGTTGCAAAATGTTTAGTATGTCACAAAACGCTGAATTCTTTTACGAAATTTAATTTGCAGCGACATTATATGTCGTACCACGCGAAAGACTACGGACGTGGAAAATGTGATTGACCAGATCGTTCACAGGAAGTTATTAAGCATAAAAGGAAGCTATCCGAAGAAGATCTGGACGACGAAGAAAAATCAACTGAGGCAGCTCTCAGAGTGGGTTACAAAATTGCTTTGCATTTAGCAAAATCCCTGCGCCCCTTAACTGATGGCGATCTAATAAAAGAATGTTTGGTAGTTGCAGCGGAACATTTGTGTCCATCTCAAGTTGAACAGTTTCGGATTGTGCCATTATCTAACATGACCATTATGCGTCGCATACAGGACATGGCAGACGACGTCCAGAGCCAGCTTGCAAATATCTGTTAAGATTTTATGGCGTATTCTCTAGCTCTGGACGAAAGTGTTGATATCACTGGAACAGCGCAGCTTGCCATATTTATTAGAGGTGTTAACAGAGATCTTCAGGTGAGGGAGGAGCTCCTCGATGTAGTAGCTATGAAGAACACTACAACCGGAGGTGATATTTTAAGTAGTGTTGAAGAAAGTGTAGAAAATATAGGATTGTCGTGGAATTCTTTGGTTTCAGTGTCTACAGATGGTAGAGGCATACACTAAGCTAATAAAATTATGTGGCACGTGTACATTCTCCTTTATTTGTTTCATTTGTCGCAGTAATAATTCGTGAGTGATATCCCTGCAGGTGGGCGCGGATTCACATTGACTGGCGGCAGCTGTTGTGTGCCCCACGTGACTCTCCCCACTCTCCGCTCTGGTCCGGTAGTGGGGGGTAGCGTGCTCGCACTGCTCCGTGCTCGCGCCTTGCTGCTCACAGCTTGCTCCGTGAGCACGTATGTTGTGAAGCCCTGCAGTAAACCTTTGTCAGTGATATAGAAAGGCTCTCCAAATCATTGGCCAGAACGAACTGACACCAGGATCAAAATTAAATAAATCAAAATCAAATAGTGTGAATATTGGGCACGGAATACCTATACAAGACACAGGACAACTAAAAAGATGGTCTCCCACCTGAAAATATTAATTATCGACTACAGATGGAAGGACACAATCATTACTAATCAAGGACACAATCATTGCTAATTGCAAAAGAAAAGTAAAAAAGCATAGGAGTAAGTGTAGCACAGCTTGAGGAAACTCGACAACTTCAGAGGGCATCACTCTCAAATATGTATATCATTTTAAGAATCGTCTATGTGGCGCAAATGATACCTACTCCTCGAGACCTGGATACCAGAACGACATCTGTCTGAGGTCACTTCATTATCTGTGGAAACATTTTCAGAGTTAAATTTGACACTAGTTCTACCTGCAGAAGACGGTGGAATAAACCTGCATGTTAGTATCAAGTCCGTAGTTTTGTATGCATGTACAATGTATAAGCTGTGGGAGATATCATCCAACACTTTGACATCTCACTTGCTCAACATAATTACTCTTGTTAGTGTGAACCTGCCTAAAAATGAGCAAAATGCCCCAACCGTATTTCACCATCTTCCGCATTTCGAATCGAATTCATTTATATATAGACAAACATTCCAGCGAAAAGAAGGTGAGTGGGAAGTATTCTGGAAAAAGATTAGTTGAAAGCAATTATCAGAAACTTTCCGACTAACACAAGACATTATAACATCCACCTAGCAGACACACCCGCCTGCCCATCTTGTAATTTAATCGACTGTCAAGAACACAGATTTGGCAAGTTGTCTGGCCAATGATAGCGAGAATAACAAGAATGGTTCCCAAAATTGTAACATCAGCAGATTTTCTGAACCCAAATGACGTTCCATACCCTGAAAGGGTACAGAACCGCCCGACATTGAAAATAGGTACAACATACTTCATTATTTTTGTCAGAACAACATATTTTTTTGTAAAATAACTCAATTTCAATTAATACAGCGAAGCCAGATACCAGTGTGGGAAAGATTGACAATTTATTTATTTAATTGATCACATGTGCACTCCCACAAAATAAATCCCTACATCCAGTTTGGTGAGATCTGTGAAATGAATGAATGTATGGTCGTCTGCTAACCGCAGATAGTGAATGTGAATATATGATCATCTTTGAGACGATCCTTTGGCCACCTTTGGTGGCACCAAAGAGATGAAACTTACCGGAGCTTCGAGCGCCTGTAATGTGGCTGACCAATACGGTAGAATGGTCTTCCCCCACCCCGAGAGAGGTGTGAGATGACCTGGAGAACGGCCATGTTTCAGCACTCTGCCGCTGGATCTTGTGCTGTTAAGACCTGTTTTAGTTGTGCTCCGTAAACACAAAAGAGTGGAGATATGGTATGCATGTGGAATATTTAAGAGTAGTTTGATATAATAATTTCTCTATTTCAGGAACTTTTGTGGGGAGAATTAAATGTCAGGCAGGTAATATTAATGGGATTGTAGTAATCTTCGGAAGTGACCAACGGTCACAATGAAACCACATGTAGCAATAAGTTGAAATACTTCCGTGTGCTTAAGTTAAGCTGAATTACTAGCGTGTGACAATAAGTTGAAATATTTAAGAAATAGCGTGTGTACCATAAGTTGAAATATTTAAGGAATGGCGTGTGCAGGACTTGAAATTAGCGACGAGTACTTCCACGTGGTGAGTACTGTGTGAGTCTCAATCTGTGTATGAGACAAAGGATAAAGAGAAGTACTCGTCCATGGTATCAGTTGAGGACTCGCATGTGTGATGAATATGTCCTTAATATTACTTTGCGTGATATGATTCCGTGTGACGCTAGATTCAAACTCTGAGAGAGAAGCAAGGTGAGTCGGCCGTCTATCCAGCAACGCCACTTGGCTTGCATTGCACAGGAAGACATGCGTATATCTCCAGAGTTCATAGTAGGAAAGTAGAATTACGAAGTGGGGCAGTGTCGTGTGAAACTGGGATAAATATTAATTGAAGTGGGAAAGCTGAAAGTGATAATGTTGTGACTATTCCCTGTGTAGTATTTCATATTGTAGTGTGGTGTATGTCATGTAATTTGGGTATGTGTGGTTTGCATGGGAGAGTAGCGAGGTAGTTTCAAAAGATTAGTGGGTTATGCGTGTTCCTTTTGTACTGCTCGGTCTGGAGGAAAGTTTCGTGATGATGATTGTGAGAGTCGAAGTGTGAGATATAATAAAAGATCCACCATCCTATCCAGAAAGTGCACTGTAGCGTTAAATAATTACGACACCATAATATAGAGATTCACCAATGTAAAGCCATGCCCACTGGGCGGAATTTCTCATGTGTTATTGTTGTAGGTTATAGAATTTGTGTGTTTAGGTTATAGAATTTATCGGAATAAATAAGATAGTGAAAAGAAAAAGATTGGTGGACTTTTCCTTCGAACTGTATGTTGTCATGATATCCAGAATTTATCATGTGTGCGCCATTCATATTCAGTGCGGTGGCCACGTGTTGATAAAAGCCGTTAAATAAAAGACAAAAAAAAGAAAATGTGGTATTGCCAATGCGTAGTGAACAGTCAGAGTTCTGTAAATCACTGATAGTCAGATTTGCGTTTCCGTTGCGTATTATTCATACAGGAGGATAATTTGTAACTTAATTGTGAGTACGAGAGTTCATGTTACTCGGTAAATAAGAATGAATCCACTCGCTTGGCAGACCACTCATCTTGCAGGCCTGACTGCTTGATGCCACAGTATGAGCAAGGCATGTGGGTGCCTCTCAACCCAATCAAAAAAGTTCAATGGTGTGAAATGAATTAAAGCACAAACAACACACCAAACATTGACAAAAAAGAAAAGAAAAGATTTTTGGCGATATACAAGCACACAGCATAACAGCTTAAGGAAGGAAAAGTTCACAAACCTATTAAAACTTACAAGGTAGCTAACTCAAAGCGACTAGAAGAATGAACAACTGAATACAAGTTAATAGAAAATATTTCAACATATATACATGAAAGCAAAGGACAATTATTTGTTTTCATTTTATATTTGAACAGTTTATTGCCAGTGGGTACACATTCAAAGTTGATGTCTTACTGGTACATACACCAATGGAAAACCAATAGAAAGTCTTAGAAATGATATATTATAACATGTTAAGCTGTGTGTAATTTAGTTTTAGTCGTAAAACTGCTTTTGGTCGGACACCATTTTCCAGTACCTTTTGTAGAATGTTACTAATACAGAACAATTTTGATGCAGAAAGGATATTTGAAAATTGTGGTAAAATGGTAGCAATATTTACAAATTCATATCAGTAACATGTATTATTTTTATATCCCATCAGACATACATCAAAATATAATATTCATAAATAATATTTGTTACTAAGCAAAGGTGGATGCATGAAGTGACAATTACACAGTATCCCAAAACATTTGTAAAATAAAATGGCAAGAATGACATTCTCTGTAGTAAAATATCACGAAAATTTTTCATATATATAATTTTCAGTTGAAGTTCTTCACTGAACATGAAATTTGGTTCTTTAACATAATGCAAAAATGTTTCTCTCTGTTGCATGAGATTTATATATCTACCTTTCTCTGTTTTGGGCAGAATAGTGACAATGTTTTCAATTGTTTACTGTATGTTTTTCATCCATTAAAGGTGTAGCAAATGTCGATGGGCTGCTTTTGTCAGTGATACAATACTCTTTGTATCATTTACATGTTTTTTTACTGGTTTATCCAATGTAAAATTTATTGCAACTGTTGCACTATATTTTGTATATGTCTGGTTGGTGGCAGTGGGGTTTCAGGTCAGATTTATATTCTTTATTGGATTGCATTGTATTACCAGTCTGAACATCAATTTATATTCCTGTTTCATGAAATATGTAATTACATTTGATAGTCATTTGTACAATATATGGTAAGAATGTACTTCTAGTTTCTGTTTCTTTTCTCCATTTATTAAGGTTATTTCTCTCCCACTTATAGTCTTCATTTGTCTTCTCTTCACAGATTTTATTAACTAATTCAGGATTTATCTATTTTATATGGTTATGTGTCTCTATGATTCTAACTCTGTTTCAGTGTTCTTATCAGCGAATTTTCTGTCTAACATAGCATGAAAAATAGCTTTCTTGTGTGTCTTAGGTTATCGTGAGGTACTGTGGATTATCGTATCAGATGTGGCTGGTTTTCAGAAAGCATTAAACATATTAGTCCAGTGATTATTGTGGATAGTGACATCTGAACGGTTCATTTGTTTCTCCTTTCCATATTCGATTGTGAGTTGGATGTTTTTGTGAAGTTCATTCAATTTCTGATGATGAGTCGATGCCTCTTCTTTTGCTCCACTAAGGAAAATAACTGTTTCATCTAAATGATGCCTATGATACATTATCTTTTCATCTAACATTGGTTGCACTCTCAAAAGCTCATTTTTTTGTATGATCAAGAAAAACGTTAGTTAATGTTTGGCTCATGGCCTAACCTTTATATTGTTTGTAAGTGTTACCATTAAAAATGAAGTAGTTGTAGGATAAGATTAGCCATGAAACTTCAGTAAGTTCAACAATTTCTGCCCCCCCCCTATGTTTCCCTTATTTCAGGAAATTGTTCTTCAAAATATGAATTGTTTAGTCAGAGGCAAATTCATAAAAATAAGTTCACCACATCTAGTGAAAAAAATATACTGTTTGGTGGCATGTTAATATCATTAATCTGGTTAATCAACTCAGTTATATTTTTACAAGAATGTGGATTATTACTCATAAAAGTGCAACTTCTGGTAAGTATTTAATTTTTGGCTCAGTGGCTGAGCAGAGCTTCCCCTTTAGTTTACAATCGGCCTTGTAGGGATGTTACCTTTTCATGTTTTCGGTTGTTCTCTTAATTTAAAACGTCTTGGATTCACAACAGTTCAACATTTCTTTTCCCTGTATGCAAGCAAAACATTTAAGTTCTTAGGTGCATTTTTAAGCAGGTTGTTAAATTTCCTGCATCTTTCCATACTAGAGACTGAGATGTGAATGTGTTACTGTGTGTGCAACAATTCATAAACTGATTTTATTTTTCTGTTACTGTGATGTTATTATTAGGTGTTTGTTTAATGTTGATTTTGTTAAATAATACAGAACTGTGGAGTAAGAGACTGGAAAAAACTCGGTTGTTATATTCTAATATTTTTTTGCTTGTTTGCATTTTTCACACATTCTGAGACTTTCTTATTTGTGCAATAGGAGTACATACATTCTGCAATAATAAGAATAATAAAAAATAATATTATTATTATTATCGTAATTAAATGACTAACATAATTGTCTTTCACCCAACAGGACTAGGTTTGATTTCTGGTATGGGAAATTATTTTAATTTCTTAATTTACAGCTAGACATTTAGAACTGTCTCTCATATGAAGTGAGGACCAGTGACATCAGTTGATGGATGTAATTATAGGCATCAGGAAAATAAACTGCATTATTAATTGTTTGATCACACACATTTGTTCGTAAAAAGTGGAAACAACAAACTCAATATTATGAAAAATCGTATCTTGTACTAATCAGTATTCAGTAAACAATACAGTATAGTTCGAAGATTATTTGTACAGAGGAAAAGTGTTTTCAGTATGCAATCAGAAGACAATGAAGTAATTTTCTCGGAACAAAAAGTCAATCTGCTTTCTTTAGAACATGACACTTTCTTCATATATGCCCTGTTACTGACGAGTCCATTAGTATGCAAATCAATTTAGACAACAAAATTGATTTCCCTCTCGTCCTCTCACATAAATTTTGTAATGGCCAAGTCGAGTCTGACTTATCGCCATTATCTTTCCTACTAATGGGACCCTCAGGAAATACTGACTCCTAAATGTTCTGGTTCAGTCAATGGCATAGACATATTTATTATGTGTTGATAATAATTTTCAATCGAAAATGATTGAGCCACTGAAGACTTGACTTGAGCATTTTTCTAAAATAGACTTTAGTGTCTGATACTTTGCAATAACTATGGTGTGGATAATGGTAAGGGCTAGGCCGTGAGGGCAACAATGTGAATGTTTTTGGAGTATGAGCGTTCAGGACCTTTATACTGAACTTTCAACTGTGCAGTGAGTATATTACACGCACTAGAGTACTTGGAGCCACATTGTTCATGTCATTTAACAGTGTAAGTATTTACCAAATCTGTCATTATCGGTTTATGCTAAGGATCATAAGCACTGGCGACAGAGAATGCAAAGCCTATGTGAAACTTATGAAATATAGCTACAGGAGTTTGACAAAAATAAGGTAACACCATAAGAAATGCTTGTGTGACCACAAATGAAGATGCTAGCCAGGCCTGCAAGTTACATTGCTGTATTTTACCATGAACAGCGCCTGTGCAAAATCCTGAATCGTTGCAAGTGTCAGTAGTGCTTACAACAGCGTTCTGTGTAGTTGTGAGTGCATTCTGTTGGAGCTAAGTGATTTCTAACGTAGGCAGATTGTTGGTATTGGTATGATGGATGCTTCTGTAACCAAGGGAGATAAAGTGTGAGGTATTTCAAGAAGCTCTGCAACACAGACATACAGAGAAAGTGGAAAAAAATTATCAGCTAAGTCTCAATGCAGACGACAGTGTGTGTTGACTCTTCGTGAGAGATGGTCATTGAAAAGGATTGAGAAAACAAAAATAAGAATATAACAGTAGCAGAAGTTACAGCAGAACTGAATGTCTCATTCGCAAATCCAACAAGCCCCAGAAGGAGCACCATAAGCAGGGAACTGCTGAGTGATATGGAATTACTCTGGCTACCACAGTCTCCAAATCTCAGTATCAATGGTCCTTTATAGTCTACTTTGGAGAGCAGTTTCGAATGCAAACGATTTCCTGGACAGTGTTAGGCCTGGTAATGTGTTGTGGTTTGGTGTTTACATCTTTTTGTCCAACCCCTGTATCTGAGCTCCCTGCATCCGCTACATGTAGGCGAGGCAGCATTTTGAACAACATTGAAATGTAATGAACCGTATCAAGTTCTCCACTCCAGCAATGCTGTAGCCTCAACCCCACAGTGTTGTAGACTGTGTCAAACTATGTTTAAACAAAACATTTGCACATTATTCGTAACACTCAGTAAACTACTTGCTCCACTATCTAATTCTTTGGCCACATACAATAGACACCACACGTTTTCTAACCCTTTTGTTGAGTTTGCGGCATTGGTAACTACCACTACATTAATAAATCACACATTAAGGAACTGCCAAGGAATCACTTCAACACAAATGTTCACAGTGTGGAGGTAGTGGTGAACGAAGGAGTATTCACTTGTTGTGGGGTGGTGGTGGTAAGTTCCTATGGGACCAAACTGCTGAGGCCATCGGTCCCTGGGCTTACACACTACTTAACCTAACTTAAACTAACTTATGCTAAGGACAATACATACACCCCTGCCCGAGGGAGGGCTCGAACCTCCGATGGGGGGAGCTGCACAAACCATGCAACTAGCCTCGGACCATGTGGCTACTCCATGTGGCTCACTTGTTGTGAATGAATTGCAATTCCCCTACACAATTTGATATTTGCAAAATCAACTGTAATTAAATGTACCCAAGCACTAGAAAAGGCGTCAGATCTGAAGAAGGTAACCTAGAATGATATAGAAAAGGGTACAGATAATTGTTACTTTGACACATGGTTATGAATCTCTAATAATGATTGAACACCAATATGCATAATTATAAATAATTTTTGATTAAATAAACAAATTAGTTGCTGAATACAAAACTGTAATTTAGTGAATATTTAATTATGTAGTGAAATCATGTGGTTGCTAGTGCTTACGTAGACAAAAATTTTTTATATGTTTTCGATTGAATCTGAACTTATCTAACCATTAATGATTCATACAGGGGCAATAACAGTCGTGACTTGTACGGGAGCTCTATTGAAGATGCAATCACAAAATCTAGTTCCTGAGTTACCATTGTATTCGAAACTGTTGAATTGTTTTACATCAAAACTGATTTATTGTCTCATGCTGCCTGGTAATAATAATGTAGCATGGCATCAAAGTAACATTCATTGTCACTGCGTTTAGTTTTCCACTCTTTTCAAATATTTCATCACCAAAAATATAATAATTACAAGTATAAATTCTATCACAATTAACAGCCATACATTAAGGCAATGGCGAAATACGAAAACTAAGAGAATGATACATGAAATTTCCTTACTGCACAATAGTGAATAAATATCTTAATCAAACTATAAAGATTACTATAGTTTGCCAGATTCAATGACTTCAGCTTAATAATAAACTTCATTTCACAAAATAATTAATGTTGTTGCAATTCAAGGTTTACATGGTAACTCTAATTAATGTCCAAGAATGGCTCTATCATGTAAGAGCAAAATTTAGCTTTAGTGCAGGTACCTTCATCATTTTTCACAATGCAATACACAGTTCTCAGGATGATTGGATATGGACCCTGTTCACAGTAATAATGATGTGGATAAATAATTGCTATAGTATTATGGTAAATTTTTGCTCTCTGATTACACAGGGAGTTTCAAAATGAGTATATGCGTTTTAAGGATTTGTAGCATTTATCGAATTCAGTTTACAGTTATAAATAATACATCAAATGAAAGAGCAACTCAAGCAGTTTTGTTTGTATGCCTGTGTGCAAAGGGAAGAGTACTGAACGAGCAAGAGTGACTGCAGAACGTGTTGAGCGAGTGAGAGGCTTTCATCTGTAGCCCCAAGAAATCAGTTCGGAAGATGAGAATTAGCATTTCCATTAACATCTGTGTGGAGACTTTTAAGCCGATGCGAACAACTGTGTCTCTATAGTTTGGAAGCTCTGAAGCCTGCAGACTATTTAACGTACCAACTTTGCAAACAAAATGTTGCTGCATGACACCGATGATTTTCGGAATCGTGTCGTCTTCAGCGACGAATCAACATTTAATCTAAGTGAAAATGTGATCACACATAATGTGCCCATTTGAGGGTCAGCAAATCTCCTCGAGATGATACAGTTGCAGTGAGGCTCCACTAAACTGAACGGCTTTTGTGGCATATTCTGGTGGAAATTTAATGGGCCTTTCATTTTTGGTAAAGCAACTGTAACTGGTGTTTCTTAACTTGATACGCTAGAACCGTTTCACTTTCCTCAATCTGGCACCAATATGGCGCACTGCCAAACTGGCATAAATCAGTAGGCATTGGTTAAACGACATTGTACCTAACCGCTGGATTCATCACAAGAGACAGGATGACAGAGCTTGTTTTATGTGACCTCCACTTTCTCACATGGCATGACGCCATGCGATATTTACCTGTAGGGGTACATAAGGTTTTAGCGTATGTGTCTCTTCTACCAGCTGATCTACCTGACTTAAGAAACGGCATTCTTGCAACAATTACTGTAGCCACACTGATCGAGGTTTGAAAAGAACTCGCCTATTGACTCAATGTGTGACAAATGGTGTTTACATCGAACAGTTGTAAGAAGAACTGTGAGTTGTTCTTTCATTTAATATATTATTTATAACTGCAAGTTGAATGTAATAAATGCTCCAAAACCTTAAAGCCAGCATATTCCTTTTTAAACACTCTGTATTGTCTAAAGAATAATTTTGCAACATTGCCAAGCCTTTCACAATATAGGTTGTCTAAAACGGTACAGTCTTACTTGTGGTGAAGCTGTTACTGTGATATAATAGTTCACTGGCAACTATTACCAGGGATACGGCTCATCTTAGAACTGCAGATAACTTTCGAACCTTAGACATACAATATTCTTTCTAGCAATACTCTTTAAGCCACTTTACTAACTAACATCATATTGCCCCATCAAATTATATGCCCATCACACCTACAATACCTTGATACTTAAATTGCTGCCACTTCATCGGAGTACACTGTTGCTTGTGCACACTGTTTGTTGCAGCTGTATTGTCTAAAGAATAATTTTGCAACATTGCCAATCTCTTTCACGACTAAATTCCACAAGAAGCCAGTTTCAGTCGATGCTTACTGTAAAGTGTCATCAAAAGCACGACACTGTCCTTGTGCTCTCTCATAAGGCACACACCCAACTGCCATTTAGACCTTATGTTTGACTTTCTGTGGTGCAACGACTCTGACATTGCCAGTGTGTCTACCTCACACAATTTACGTGTAAGAAAAACCTGAGTGATTACCATTCGGAAATGAACGCTGCCATTTTCGTGACGTGATTCACTATTCTTGTCATACATTTCTTCGAAGTCGGTCATTGTTAATTATAATTCAACTGTTGTAGAGAAAACATGAAGTACAAACGCCCCAGCATGATAAAAAATAAAAGTATTAAGCACCGTGCCGATCTCCTGCAGCTCGTTAATTTATACAAGTCACGTGACGGGACGTACAATCTTCACTTCCTTGCACGTGAATGGGATCACACACTTTTGCATTTACTCCCATGTCACTGTCAGTGTAGCCCTATGTAATCAATGTGGACAAAGGGTTTCAAGGTTATGTGGGAGAAAAGAAACAAAACAGTCAAGATACCATACAGTGAATCGCTTGTGCATGAGATAATAGACAGTGACGCAATAGACAACATTCCACCTACAGTGTGCGCACTGTCCGTGTGACATGCTGAAGGGCTTCAGAAAGAAGAGAGTGACAGGGAAGTGACGATGGATATAACCCTTGAACCTATCATCGTAAATTTGCAGTAAGAATGAATTTACCGTGCTCTCGTGGTCACCAAAATCCCTGGATTTAAACCCACTCTTGGATCCCTGGGGATCACCTCCGTCAGGGTGTTCACGTCATTGATCCTCCATCGAGAAACCTAGCGCAGCTTGCCACGGCACTGGAGTCGGCATGGTTCCACATTCTTGCCGATACCTTCCAGAATCTTACTGACTCTGTTCCTGTACGTCCGCACCGAGAAAGATGATTATTCAGGGTTTTGACAAGTAGTCACTCTGGTACCCCGGTCCGACAGTTTTGGCAGCCCGCCACAAGGCACGGGGGCACGCGACAGCCGCGTGGCGGCGCCGCTAATAGTCTGCGAGCCAAAGACCTTGTAAAAAATAACTAGACTCACTTATGGCGCTGCAGTCGCGGGATAATTTGAACCTTCGGCTGGACGCCATTATAGTGGTTGTAGTCTGATGTGTTGTGTAGTATTCTTGTTTATGAAGACCCTTATTCAACGTTGTATATTTGTTGGGGCGTACATACAGTATTTGTTACTCGTAATTCTTCTGTCTGTACGTTCCAATCAAAAGAAGTACAATGGTGAAGAGTTGTGCAGCGATTAATTGTACAAATAAATTCGAGGAAGGAACGCATATTACATTTCACAGGTACGTGGATATTTTAAGCTGTTTTGTATGTCAGTGCAGTTGCTTAATAAATGTTTTTGTAACACGGTATTAGCATAATGTCTGTGCATCTATTTGCAGGTTTCCTTTCTCAAAACCACAGCTGTTACAAAAATGGTTACATGCTGTCAGGAGGGAAGATTTCCGACCGACAGAATAACTTTTTATTTGTTCTGATCATTTTGAAGAAAGTTGGCTGATCGGTAGTGTTTTCATGGTCTAGGTTAGGTTGAAACTTGATAATTTGGTCGTGAGTTGCCAAAGCACTATGCCATATATAACGCACTTCTCGTCATAAAATCTAAAGCAAGGTAGAGTCAGAAAATATCTATTAATATAGTGGGCAAGTCTTCGAGTATTTTGATGCATTTTGCGTACATCTATCGTAAATGAACTACGAAAAATGCTAGAGGTCCAGTACATAACCTTAAGCAACGGCAGATTCCATGTACTACGTAAGATAAATTCATAAATAGTGACTAGTTGCTGTTTGTTCATAAATTAAAAAGTATTTTGTAGTAACGTATTTAAATAAGGCATTATGTTTGTGACGTAACTTAAGGGAAGGCATTTTATAACCAAAAGCGATGTATAAACATTCGAACTCCGCGCGTCAGTTTACCACTCTAATGGCCGCCGCCCAGCTATTCAATTTGTCCGCTCTTCACAGTCCACCACTCGTGCGGTTGTGGGGGCCTGCTGCGAGCGCTGCGCGCGGGCTGCAGCCTCACGGTGGTCCTATGAAGGCGGCGGCGCAGCGACTCGTACCGCAGTCGTTTTCTGACGGCGCTCGTCATTGATATTCTGTTCATTGTTGCTCTGGTCACTGGTAGTTGCTACCTCTCGGTATCGAAGTTGGTTTTTTACTCTGGACTCAGTGTTACGCCGTGTGGTCTGTGTTGTCAGCCGCCCCTGCTGTGTGTCTGCGTTGTACCGGCGATTCCCCGTTGACGCCACGCGCCCGTGGGCTCCGCTCTCGCTCGACTCTAGAGTGACATTAACTCGACTGGACCGTGTAATTGCAATTGCCCTGCTCAACTCAAATTATTTAATAATAAATAGAATTAAAATGAGGCTTTCAAGTCGTTCAAGTGGCTCTGAGCACTATGCTACTTAACTTCTGAGGTCATCAGTCGCCTAGAACTTAGAACTACTTAAACCTAACTAACCTAAGGACATCACACACATCCATGCCCGAGGCAGGATTCGAACCTGCGACCGTAGCGGTCGCTCGGTTCCAGACTGCAGCGCCTAGAACCGCACGACCACTCCGGCCGGCTCATTAGGCTTTAAGCAAATTTCATACTATAGTGTGTAAACCATACACATATCCAATTGCTTTCTTCTAGGCTGTTAATACTGTTTGTACAAGTTGAAACTTAAGAATACTATTCTTTGCGCTTTCAATAAATTTAAAAAGCTAAATACATTACTGAAATCATTTGTACGTCTCCAAAATTGGCGATAACATGGATGTCACAAGTTTTAACAGATTCACAATATGACCTAATATTCTATATTTTCTGGAAACATCCCCGAGGCTGTGTCTAAGCCATGTCCCCGCAATATCCTTTCTTTCAGGAGTGCTAGTTCTGCAGGGTTCGCAGGAGAGCTTCTGTAAAGTTTGGAACGTAGGAGACGAGATACTGGCGAAATTAAAGCTGTGAGGACGGGCCGTGAGTTGTGCTTGGGTAGCTCAGTTGGTAGAGCACTTACCCGCGAAAGGCAAAAGTCCCGAGTTCGAGTCTCGGTCCGGCACACAGTTTTAGTCTGCCAGAAAGTTTCATATCAGCGCACACTCCACTGCAGAATGAAAATCTCATTCTGGATGACTGTTCTAGTTGAGGTCCTCATCGATAAGTTCCCTACTCCCCCAGTAATTTTGGCTTTTCTGCCGAGTCTAGTGTTGGTATCCTACATTAGTTTAATGCATATTTTTCTAGAGTGAAACCGAATTTCTTGCCAGTTTCAAAATCATTGGTGTAAAATCACTCAGTTACTTTCACTCGGGCGTTGTAGGAAGCATGTACATGAGCCTATAGCGTCGAATAGGGATTACAATAGCAGTCTCTATTTAGTAAATTGTGTAAGTCACTGTCGACCACAAAGTTCTGACCAATATCACATAATTTCGTGTTATTAATATTTCCCGATATAAAGTATGGTTTCCATTTCTTATTAATTGTAGATTCTGCGTCGCCACTGGGGATCCTTTTATGTATTTAATCATTTCCTTCCGATACTGTTTATGTTGTGTACATAGTTCCGCGTAGTCAGCGCGTACACAACATTCCCACTAGAGCGCGGCCCGCTAAGCACAACAGCACAGGCGCAGCGCTCGTCTGTCTCCGCACTACCAGATGGCGCTGTCTTAGAGACGGACCAAATTCTGCTTCCGCCGATCCGCGTATTAATATGTAATGCAGACAATGAGATTGCTGCTAACATAGAACCTTTTCTCCTCGCGGATCACACTCGCGCAGTGATACCTGAATGCGTGAGGTATTATAACGAGGTACAGACCTCCGATTAGTCAGTCTGCATTAGTTTATACCAGTCTATAGTCAAGTTTCAGTCTGCACCTAATAAGATTGCCATATTCCTGTACATAGCCATGAAGATAAATGTATAGACACTTTCTCAAGTATCAGAGATATGTGAGAATAAGATTAACGTACCAAGACCAAAGGAATTTCAGATTGTCAATTGTAAATAGCATCCAGAACCAAGTTAAGTAATTTTTATGCTTATTATTTTAATAAATGTTTAAAGTTGGTCACCGTCAATCTGCTACTTTAAGCGTGCAAGTGGCATTTCTATTGTCTGACCTAATGGCAGAAGATAAACACGCCACGATAAGACCACGAGACATATTGCTGACACTCGCCTACTTCGTTAGAGCGACAAGTCAAATAATCTGATGGTGTGTGTACCGAAGGCCTTACAGTACGCACACCACAGTTTATTTTTTCGTTCAATTTTATATTCCTCTATAACAATAGTATTACTCTCAGATAAATCTCAAACAAGCACAAAAATAACATTAACATAAAATAAAGACTAATTTTGATGCAATGATAACAATAGTCATTTATGCGAATAGCTGGTGTAGTACTACACCTCTGAGAGGTATCAAAGTGGTTTCCCATGCACCGTGTTTCATTTGGGTGAGACTGGCTTTCTGCACTACGGGAAAACGCTTCCAAACGGGGACCTTTATGGAATGCGACTTTCTCTGAATCAAAAATAGGTCATTTAGCGTCCTGTGGAAATGCGCCTTTTAATTACTGTCGGCAATCGTTTCTGGGCACGATCCGTTAACACCGCCCGGATTCGGGCGCCATTCACTGCCTCACAAAGAGACACCTGGCGTCCAATTAGTGAAACATGAGACGGGAGCACCCTCTGCCGGTGCAACGCAGCGAGCATGCGCACTGGGAATCGGTTGACTAGAACAAATTTTAATTCGCCCACATTCAGGAATCCTACCTACCCGAGATGTAGAAAAAGGGAACCTTGCCAGAAAGAGCGTCAAACGAACCAATTGCAAAGAGCGGCGTTTCTTTCGGCGCCGGCGTTGGATTTGCTCGGTGTTCCCGTGCACCGAGAGGGCGACGACGGCGCAACCCGCAAGCAGCTTCTCGCTTTCGCCCCTTTTTTCTCGGTTTTTCCTTCTAGTCCCGGCCGAGGCTTTGGCGGCTGATGAATAGGTAACCGGCTCGGATATAATCTTATAAAAATTCTAGCCGTCATTCTTTGTGCGGAGATAAAACACAAGAAAGGCTTCATTTCGCGTTTAACAAAGGTAATGGTTTTGCGGAGGTAGGAAACGGCTCCCGGCGCCGCGTATTCTGGGAGCCGTAATTACTACGGCGCGGGGGAGGGGTGACGACGTTCATTACGTAATTGCAGCAGCCTTCCACAGAGGCCCGCACCTCAATTAGGAACCTTTACGTCACACCGCAGCAGCCGCCGGCACCGCAGCTCTGCTCCGCAGGAGAGGCCCGACCGCAGGGGCCCGGCTGCGATATTCTGCGTTTGTACTGCGCAGACCCATTGGCGGAGATTACCGCCACGGGTATCATAGGCTTTGCTCTCCAGCCTATTCACGTAGCTCCGCGAGAACAAAATTTGTCTGTCTCGTGGCCTAACAAACTTCTTTGACGTAAGAGGCACTGAACGAAATTTTCATCTCCTGCGCGCAATGTACGCAAAAGTTATGGTGAGCACGTTTCGTTAAAAACGATTAACATTGTCTTTAAAATACGTGCAATAAAGTGAGACGATCTTGTCTCACACAACCAAACATGTTTGTGATGCGTCTCTGACGTGATGTAATTAGCAGATACAAAAATAACATAAGGGGGGACGGTACGGCAAGAAAGGAAGAATGAATTGATTGTTGGTGTTAATAATGATCATCCTCCTTTACCTCCTCTGCATTACTGCAGAGGAAGCGTCACTGAGCACATTTATTCTGTGCATGCAGTACACGTGAGGCGCCTAGTTGTTTCCACTGCACTGTGTGGAATACCAAGGTTCTGTTACAGTTCACTATGTAAGTAAGCTGTTTAGGTTTTTATGTTGGTAACGCCACGTAGCGCTCTGTGCTGTGTGCAGTCTGTAGCTGGTTTGCTAAAAATGGTTCAAATGGCTGTGAGCACTATGGGACTTAACATCTATGGTCATCAGTCCCCTAGAACTTAGAACTACTTAAACCTAACTAACCTAAGGACAGCACACAAACACCCAGTCATCACGAGGCAGAGAAAATCCCTGACCCCGCCGGGAATCGAACGACCATGAGCTGCGGACAACCGCTGGTTTGCATTGCTTGAATATTTGCTATCGTAGTGTTGGGCAGTTGGATGTGAACAGCGCGTAGCGTTGCGCAGTTGGAAGTGAGCCGCCAGCAGTGGTGGATGTGGGGAGAGAGATGGCAGAATTTTGAGAAAATGTTGTGTGTCAGTTTAGTGTTGATCAGAATAAGTAAAGAGAAATATGTCTGAGTACGTTCAGTTCTGCTCAGCTGTCTGAAAATCAAATAACGTAAGAGGTTTATCAGCACAGTAATTCATTAATTTTTCTATGGGAATGTTTCAACTAACCTGCTGTCTTCAAGTTGATGTCCCCAACGCAGAAAACAGCACGCAGGTCGTAGGTTCTGTATCTTGAGGCTGAAACTGACTTTTAGCGAGGTTCTATTCTGGAATAATGTATCACTTCTTTGGGATGCCACTCGCGTATTTTAATATAGCCACACGAGAAGACTACATGATCTTAATACCTTCTGATACAGCAAAGTACATGATCAAACACAATGTTTACGAGAATGTATCTGTACACTATTTGTGGCACGTGTCTGTGCCTCATGACTACCGGAGTGAATCTTTTAATACTGAATATTGGCAAACGCATCCTGCCACAGACAACATGACTGTTCTTCTCGACTGCCTAATCCAGAGTGACGAACAGCCCGAAACACTTCGCGCGCCCTACCAGAAAAAGCCTGACCCGAACGCTTCGAAGTGCTTCGTCTGCAATTTCGTCAGTCTTTTGTTTTTGACTTAAATTGTTTTTAATAATTCTAAAATGACTGATTGATAGCTGTTGAGAGACATTTATATTAAAAAGCGAAGTCATTCCAATGAGTAGTTTAACTAATAATAATAACTATACTTCAACGTTTTGGCGCCCTTGCTCCGAACACAGCAGCCAATCACAGAGCAGTAGCATTATGCAGGCGGTCTTTCTCACGGGAATGGTACCGAATGGTTCAAATGGCTCTGAGCACTATCGGACTTAACTTCTGAGGTCATCAGTCCCCTAGAACTTAGAACTGCTTAAACCTAACTAACATGAGGACATCACACACATCCATGCTCGAGGCAGGATTCGAACCTGCGACCATAGCGGTCGCGCGGTTCCAGACTGAAGCGCGTAGAACCGCTTGGTTACACCGGCCGGCTAATGGTACCTGACACTACATTTCGCCATCTATATACTTCTTGCATCTCCACTGCTCTGGGAACAGCTCCTTGGAGCCTAATATGATGGCTAAGCCAGAAATATTACAACAGGAGATGTTACACAGAGCTAGACTGAAGACAAATTATATTTGATCTGTCTCGTTTCATCGCTTACGAGAAAGAACGGTTATTGTTTAACATTATTTTACGACCACTTTCAATATGTTATTAATACGATAATCTGCTAGAAGAAGAAAGAAATAATTACAAATGTAAAATTCACAAGTTACAGAGACTTTCGCAAGTGTTGAGTGAAGCGTTACTCACGGGTAAATTTTCGGAATTTTTAGGCTGACAAGTTGTAATGTGATGGAATTTGCGAGCACACTGCTGCCTTTGTTGCCTTAGCGACATAAGGATATCTGATTTTTTAAAAAAGTAATTGTAGTGTCCAGGAAGCGTCTGCATACTCGGATCGTAGACATACAAACCAGTCGTATTAATGAGTTTTATTAGAAAAAGAAAATTACAGTACTTGACAATTATGCAGATGTGTCGCAAACAAAGAGCGACATCCAAAATAATCAATCTCCTTCAGTATAAACAATCCCAAGTCTGTGCTGCATACAGAGTACCAGCGAATGACTACCGTCGATGCTGCTATCCAAGTGAACTGCCGTCACCGGTCGATCGTGGTGCTGATGTCCTCTCCACATAGAGGTCGCTGCTGTCACGTTGTCGTCCTGGAGGGAGGTCCGGTCAGCGTGCGATTGGCTGACTTCTTGTCAAAGCCTTCTCTTCCCTCTCGTTCCTGATTGCCGGGCCGGTGCTTGACTTTACGCCGTAACAGTTGTAAGTGGTCCAAACTAAGGAATTTATTGCTAGCGGACTCGAGCAGATGTAATTTCGATGGATTGCTCACGCGCTGCCTGCGATATGTAAGCTACAATAGAATCGCAGACCAGAGAGCCGTGTCGGCAGTAGTAGTTGTAGCTCCGGCAGCAGTAGTGGTGGTAGCTCGCAGTCGGACGGTTGGGCCGGTCGTGCCTGAGCAATGTAGTTTAAGGTAAAAACAGCCGCGCGCATATCTAATTTGTTACAACTAAATTTGTACTAATGGTTCAAATGGATCTGAGCACTATGGGACTTAACATCTGTGGTCATCAGTCCCCTAGAACTTAGAACTACTTAAACCTAACTAACCTAAGGACATCACACATCCATGCCCGAGGCAGGATTCGAACCTGCGACGGTAGCAGTCGCGCGCATCCGGACTGAGCGCCTAGAACCGCTAGACCACCGCGGCCGGCTAAATTTGTACTGTTGTTATATCAAGTCCCATGTAAATGTTCTTAAAAATCTTTTAATAATAATCGTTCTTATAAAATTAACTTTTGACGATCATTCATCTGAATTTAAAGAATTTACTAATTTCTGCAATCCATGGTCATCCCGATTATCGTAAAGAAAAATCAGTTGTTTCTTTTTACACATGACAAATCTAGCGGCCAGCATTGCACTGGGCTGTGCCAGAAAAATTTCTTATAGGAGCAGATATATATGCGTTATCCGGCGACCATATTGAGGTAAGAATTTTCAATTTATTCAGAATGATTTTTCAGGGCCATGACGCAGCACTGCTGACGTCCAAATTTACGACTTTAGATTCACAGTCAGTTAATTATTGAAAGGTTATATATGAGGCACATTTTTTATTGGGAGGTTAGTTACATTATCATTGCGAGGTTACGGAATTATAAACTGTGTGGAGGTTACACGAAATATGCTGTTGGGAGGTTACACAGTAATTAAAAAGTTTTTTCACGTTATGATTTTATGAAATAATTAAAAAATTTGTATCTTTTATGCTTCATGTTAACGAGCTGCTATGAGCGCAACATGGCCGCGTATAGTTTGCTGGGGGCGGACCATTGTAGCGATGTCAGAGCGACACCTTTAGCCTGCGGCCAGCGACCGCGAGTAGATATGGCCATTTTGCTATGATTACCTGTGCTCATTGTTTTAATTGTAAAAAAAGAAAAATTGAAAAACATGTATGAATTTAACTTTTGAAATTACAGTGTTCATGCTGTAGTACTAACGAGAGGTTGTCTGTTTGGAAGACTATGTAACTGTGATTACGACACACATTTGTTGTGACATATTATTACTATGAAGAGTGGAACTACATTTTGTTGTGAGCTGTTAAACTACGCCGCGCGGGATTAGCCGAACGGTCTGAGGCGCTGCAGTCATAGACTGTGCGGCTGATCCTGGCAGAGGTTCGAGTTCTCCCTCGGGCATGTGTGTGTGTGTGTGTGTGTGTGTGTGTGTGTGTGTGTGTGTGTGTGTGTGTGTTTGTCCTTCGGATAATTTAGCTTAAGTAGTGTGTAAGCTTAGGCGATGTACTTGAGGACAATATTATGGAAATGGAAGAGGATGTAGATGAAGATGAAATGGGAGATAAGATACTGCGTGAAGAGTTTGACAGAGCACTGAAAGACCTGAGTCGAAACAAGGCCCCGGGAGTAGACAACGTTCCATTAGAACTACTGATGGCCTTGGGAGAGCCAGTCATGACAAAACTCTACCATCTGGTGAGCAAGATGTATGAGACAGGCGAAATACCCACAGACTTCAAGAAGAATATAATAATTCCAATCCCAAAGAAAGCAGGTGTTGACAGATGTGAAAATTACCGAACCATCAGTTTAATAAGTCACGGCTGCAAAATACTAACGCGAATTCTTTACAGACGAATGGAAAAACTGGTAGAAGCGGACCTCGGGGAAGATAAGTTTGGATTCCGTAGAAATGTTGGAACACGTGAGGCAATACTAACCTTACGACTTATCTTAGAAGAAAGATTAAGAAAAGGCAAACCTACGTTTCTAGCATTTGTAGACTTAGAGAAAGCTTTTGACAACGTTAACTGGAATACTCTCTTTCAAATTCTGAAGGTGGCAGGGGTAAAATACAAGGAGCGAAAGGCTATTTACAATTTGTACAGAAACCAGATGGCAGTTATAAGAGTCGAGGGGCATGAAAGGGAAGCAGTGGTTGGGAAAGGAGTGAGACAGGGTTGTAGCCTCTCCCCGATGTTATTCAATCTGTATATTGAGCAAGCAGTAAAGGAAACAAAAGAAAAATTCGGAGTAGGTATTAAAATTCATGGAGAAGAAGTAAAAACTTTGAGGTTCGCCGATGACATTGTAATTCTGTCAGAGACAGCAAAGGACTTGGAACAGCAGTTGAACGGAATGGACAGTGTCTTGAAAGGAGGATATAAGATGAACATCAACAAAAGCAAAACGAGGATAATGGAATGTAGTCAAATTAAATTGGGTGATGCTGAGGGGATTAGATTAGGAAATGAGACACTTAAAGTAGTAAAGGAGTTTTGCTATTTAGGGAGTAAAATAACTGATGATGGTCGAAGTAGAGAGGATATAAAACGTAGACTGGCAATGGCAAGGAAATCGTTTCTGAAGAAGAGAAATTTGTTTACATCGAGTATAGATTTAAGTGTCAGGAAGTCGTTTCTGAAAGTATTTGTATGGAGTGTAGCCATGTATGGAAGTGAAACATGGACGATAACCAGTTTGGACAAGAAGAGAATAGAAGCTTTCGAAATGTGGTGCTACAGAAGAATGCTGAAGATAAGGTGGGTAGATCACATAACTAATGAGGAGGTATTGAATAGGATTGGGGAGAAGAGAAGTTTGTGGCACAACTTGACTAGAAGAAGGGATCGGTTGGTAGGACATGTTTTGAGGCATCAAGGGATCACAAATTTAGCATTGGAGGGCAGCGTGGAGGGTAAAAACCGTAGAGGGAGACCAAGAGATGAATACACTAAGCAGATTCAGAAGGATGTAGGTTGCAGTAGGTACTGGGAGATGAAGAAGCTTGCACAGGATAGAGTAGCATGGAGAGCTGCATCAAACCAGTCTCAGGACTGAAGACCACAACAACAACAAGCTTAGTGACTGATGACCTTAGCAGTTAAGTCCCATAAGATTTCACACACATTTGAACATTTTGTTAAACTGCGCTGTCTGAAAAGTTTATTTGAAAAACAATGACCCTGCCCTATTGGAAACATTAAAGAACGTTGGATCAAATGAAATGCTGCTTATAATTACGAAAAGTGAAGCAGTCAAAGATAATACAAGGTGTACTTAAAAAATGCTGCTTATAATTACGAAAAGTGAAGCAGTCAAGTTATACATAAAGTTCGGGAACACTTTCAATTATTTATTGCACAAGAACCAAATATTTTACAGGTATAGTACATATGTCATTTTGAAGAGAAACCCTGAAAGTTTTATTTCATGTATACCGCCAGAGCGTAGTTTGGTAATTTGCTGATAGTGCTAGTAGCAAATATGGCTAGTTCAGGTGCGGAGCGAGCTTTCTGTGTGCTGGAGTTCGACAAGAACAAGTGTGCTGCAGCTGTTCAACGTTAAAACTAAGTACGGTAAGAAGCCAGCAACGAGGAATGCTATTTACCACTGACACAGCAAATTCGTTACGACGGGTTGCTTGTGCCCGGCAAAGAGAAACGGACGTCCCATTGTGAGTGAAGTGATTGTGGAGCGCGTACGAGAGACATTCATAAGGAGTCCAAAGAAATCGGTGCGTCCTGCATCCCGTGAACTCGAAGTGGCTCCAGTGACAGCGTGGAAAGTCCTGCGACAGTAGCTGTCAAACCATTCAAATTGGAGCTAGTGCAGAATCTTAATGACGACGACGAAGACAAGCGTTTCGAATTTTGTTCACAGTTGCAAGAATTGAATGAGGATGGGGATATCATCGCTGATAGCTTAATTTTTAGCGACGAAGCCACTTTTCACACTAATGGGAAAGTGAACAGGCATAACTGTCGAATCTGAGGTGCAAAGCATCCACACGAATGCACTGAATTTGAGCGTGATTCCCCAAAGGTAAATGTTTCTTGTGCCTTGTCACGTCGAAAACTGTACGGGCCATTCTTCTTCTCCGAGAGCACTGTCACTGGATATTCCTACTTGAACATGTTGCAGCCATGGCTGATGCCTCAAATGCAGTCGACTCTCCGTTCATCTTTCTCCACCCCATTTTGATCGTGAAGTTCGTGGTGTAAGTAGGCTGTTTATGTTTTCTTATTGGCAACGTTACATAGCGCTCTGTATGAAAATCACTGGGTGTGCTGTGTGCAGTCTGTGGCTAGTTTGCATTGTTGTCTGCCATTGTAGTGTTGGGCAGCTGGATGCGAACAGCGCGTAGCATTGCGCAGTTGGTGAGCCGCCAGCAGTGGTGGATGTGGGGAGAGAGATGGCGGAGTTTGGAAATTTGTAAGACTGGATGTCATGATCTGTTATGTATATTATGATTTTTCAACACTATTAAGGTAAATACATTGTTTGTTCTCTACTAAAATCTTTCATTTCCTAACTATGCCTATCAGTAGTTAGTGCCTTCCGTAGTTTGAATCTTTTATTTAGCTGGCAGTAGTGGCGCTCGCTGTTTTGCAGTAGTTCGAGTAACGAAGATTTTTGGTGAGGTAAGTGATTTGTGAAAGGTATAGGTTAATGTTAGTCAGGGCCATTCTTTTGTAGGGATTTTTGAAAGTCAGATTGCGTTGCGCTAAAAATATTGTGTGTCAGGTTAAGCACAGTCATGGATAATTGTTCAAAGGGGACGTTTCATAGTGGGTACCTGAAAACGGAGCTGCCGCATCGATGGATCGGTCGTGCTACAGAAGGGGACAGCTGTTTCACGAAATGGCCTCCCCGATCACCAGATCTCATTCCGTGTAACCTTTTTCTGTGGGGACACATTAAAGATCTGGTTTATGTACCGCCTCTACCACGTGATGTAGCAGAGCTCCGGGAGAGAATACCCGAAGTGACTGCCACAGTCGACGATGCCATGCTGGGACGGTACGGCAAGAATTCGATTACCATATTGACGTCTGCCGGGTCATTCATGGTTCGCATATCGAATATTTGTAAAAAAAATCTTTCAGAGTTTCTCTTCAAAATGCAGTATGTATGACATCTGTACAATGGCTTTGAGCACTATAGGACTTGACTTCTGAGGTCATCAGTCCCCTAGAACTTAGAACTACTTAAACCTAACTAACGGAAGGACATCACACACATCCATGCCCGAGGCAGTATTCGAACCTGCGATCGTAGCGGTCGCGCGATTCCAGACTGTAGCGCCTAGAACCGCTCGGCCACATCTGTACAATGTTTAGTTCTTGTGCAATAAATAATTGAAAATGTTCCCGGACTTTATGTACACCCTGTATATTGGTGTACTCGTAATACGAAAATAATTAACTTACGCAACCATTACTAGTTTCATATGTTAAAAGCTTGGTTAACAGATAGGCAGAAAAGCTGTCCAAGTTACGAATATGAAACTTAACAAAATCGGTTGAACGGACGTTGAAAGTGTTACGGCGTAAAGTCAGCTCCGGCTCGCCAGTCGGGAACGACAGAACAGAGAAGGCTGTGAGAAGAAGTCAGACAATCGCATGCTGACTGGATCTCCTAGGACGACAACACAACAGCCGCCCCTACAGGTAAGGAGGACATAAGCGCTGCGTCCGACTGCTTGCGGTCGAGTTGAAGAGTAGCTTCAAGAATAGCGAATCGGATGGAAGCGTCAACGCACGTCACTTTGCTCGTACTGTTTATGTAACACAGATTTGAGAATTGTTTATACTGAAGAACATTGCTTACCTTGCATTTCGCTCTTTGCTTGCGACACATCTGTGTAATGAACAAAGTTAAGTGTTTTAATCTTTACCGTTTGTAATAGAACTCATTAATATGATTTGTTTGAATGTTGTCTAGCGATCCAAGAAAGCAGGTTTCCTAGACACTCCATATTTGACGACTAGGCTGGATTTAACAGAAAGAAAATTTCATCTCTAATTGGAGCAATTGCAACGACCGAGTGCACGCTAGAGGAAAGAAAAAAAAAAAAAAATGCTGATCCTGTTACCTTATGTCGTCGTCGAAAATGCAAAACTTTCTGGATGCTAACAAAAAATGTTCCCGACAAATATCTGCTGACGAATAAATATCACAACTATATACTATATATATATATATATATATATATATATATATATATATATATATATACTATATATCGTACAATTATTTAATTAAAAATACACACAGAAGAAGTATAATGTTCGTGTTGCACCTGCCTTTGATCACATAAAACTAGGCTATCACGGCAAAGTGTACATCAGAATGCCTGATGAAGTCTGCTTGCGTCTCTAGTTACTATGTTTCCCTAGTTCTCCCCGCAAACCTACGTAGACATTCTGAAGAGTAATGCCTTCGAATTGTTTATGTGAAAACTCTTTAAGCTTTTTAAATGAAACAAACATTATCATCATTGTATACCTTTACTACTGCTGTCTACATATTTGGTCCTCAACAAAGTCACCCCAGCAACGAACACTTTTTCTCCCAACGAGACACCAGTTTGTTGATACCGTCGCTGTAGAATGTTTGACTTTATTGCTGGAGGCACAACCTCACTTCTAATTCTCTGCTTCATCACTATCAAAGTGAAGTCCTCGAAGATGTTCTTCAAGTTTTGGAAACAGGTGAAAATCGGATGGGGCCAAGTCGGGATTGTATGGAGGATGATCGATGACAGCGAACCCAAGGCGTCGGATTGTTGTAGAGGTCACTGCGCTCGTGTTTGGTCCAGCATCGTCATGCTGAAGGAGATCTCATTGTGTGGACGAACTCTTGGAATTCAAAAGTTCGCTTACAGCACGCTGTTTCTCACGCACCGACATAGCTGCGTTACAAACAACCATGTTACAAGTGTATACGGATGTGGAGATGGATTACTGACTGCTTGAATAAATGGAAAAATTGAATGGAAATAAATGAGAAAATTTAGAAGGCAATTTATGAATCTATACACAATCTTGGGTGAACTTTAACTGATACCAATATCAACAGACCTCGAATATCATACCATTCAGCTTCAATAAACATAATTTGCATTACGTACTGCTGCTTCCAGTAGTGTGCGGTACCAAATAATCACCGCAACCACTGAAATTGTCGATATGTCTATAAGTTCTTAAACAAACGAAGCATAATATTTTTAGTATAAGTAAATCAAGTTCAATAGGTGCCTACAAGTCTGAGTCATTACGTTCACATTAATTCCATTGTGTATAGTCTTGAGTGTGATAATGTCGAAGCAGGAACGCTGTTCCAGATAACGGCATTAATTATTCTTGTCTGCACCGAACCTCCTGATGCAGGATCTCTTCGGCGAGTGAAACGATGAACAGATAGAAGTTGAACTTATAACCGTGCGAATAAATGTTCCTTTTATAATAATTTTATAATACTTTTAATTAACGGTTTTAACAATGCTGGTACAACGGATCCAAGGATACGTCCGTACGCTACCGCTTCCCGAAACAAAAGGGTGAAGATACATGAATTAATACATTGAAGAGCGTATTTCTTACTTTATTTCATACAGATATTTAACGATGTATCAAAACATTATGAAGTTGTTGCTTTAATTTCTTCTGAAACCGGCGCTGATAGACGATAAAAGCGGGTTAAAAGCTGTGAGCTGTCTGGGGCAGTTAACCTTGCATTACTGAGCAACTGTTTCACCAGGTATCCAGTCTAGCTTACCAAATTTCCAACCAGACTAACATTAATTATAATCTTTTAATAGTCATACGACAACCGGCGATATATATATATATATATATACACTCCTGGAAATGGAAAAAAGAACACATTGGCACCGGTGTGTCAGACCCACCATACTTGCTCCGGACACTGCGAGAGGGCTGTACAAGCAATGATCACACGCACGGCACAGCGGACACACCAGGAACCGCGGTGTTGGCCGTCGAATGGCGCTAGCTGCGCAGCATTTGTGCACCGCCGCCGTCAGTGTCAGCCAGTTTGCCGTGGCATACGGAGCTCCATCGCAGTCTTTAACACTGGTAGCATGCCGCGACAGCGTGGACGTGAACCGTATGTGCAGTTGACGGACTTTGAGCGAGGGCGTATAGTGGGCATGCGGGAGGCCGGGTGGACGTACCGCCGAATTGCTCAACACGTGGGGCGTGAGGTCTCCACAGTACATCGATGTTGTCGCCAGTGGTCGGCGGAAGGTGCACGTGCCCGTCGACCTGGGACCGGACCGCAGCGACGCACGGATGCACACCAAGACCGTAGGATCCTACGCAGTGCCGTAGGGGACCGCACCGCCACTTCCCAGCAAATTAGGGACACTGTTGCTCCTGGGGTATCGGCGAGGACCATTCGCAACCGTCTCCATGAAGCTGGGCTACGGTCCCGCACACCGTTAGGCCGTCTTCCGCTCACGCCCCAACATCGTGCAGCCCGCCTCCAGTGGTGTCGCGACAGGCGTGAATGGAGGGACGAATGGAGACGTGTCGTCTTCAGCGATGAGAGTCGCTTCTGCCTTGGTGCCAATGATGGTCGTATGCGTGTTTGGCGCCGTGCAGGTGAGCGCCACAATCAGGACTGCATACGACCGAGGCACACAGGGCCAACACCCGGCATCATGGTGTGGGGAGCGATCTCCTACACTGGCCGTACACCACTGGTGATCGTCGAGGGGACACTGAATAGTGCACGGTACATCCAAACCGTCATCGAACCCATCGTTCTACCATTCCTAGACCGGCAAGGGAACTTGCTGTTCCAACAGGACAATGCACGTCCGCATGTATCCCGTGCCACCCAACGTGCTCTAGAAGGTGTAAGTCAACTACCCTGGCCAGCAAGATCTCCGGATCTGTCCCCCATTGAGCATGTTTGGGACTGGATGAAGCGTCGTCTCACGCGGTCTGCACGTCCAGCACGAACGCTGGTCCAACTGAGGCGCCAGGTGGAAATGGCATGGCAAGCCGTTCCACAGGACTACATCCAGCATCTCTACGATCGTCTCCATGGGAGAATAGCAGCCTGCATTGCTGCGAAAGGTGGATATACACTGTACTAGTGCCGACATTGTGCATGCTCTGTTGCCTGTGTCTATGTGCCTGTGGTTCTGTCAGTGTGATCATGTGATGTATCTGACCCCAGGAATGTGTCAATAAAGTTTCCCCTTCCTGGGACAATGAATTCACGGTGTTCTTATTTCAATTTCCAGGAGTGTATATATATATATATATATATATATATATATATATATATATATATATATATAAAAGAATTTAAATAAAAAGAAATAAAGAAATAAATCAGTTTATATTTGGAAATTTATTTTAACATTGATCATTGAAATTTCAGCATATTAAACTTGATTCATAACTAAACTGGTGCCTTATTTAGGATTGTGAAAATGTGAGTTTGTAATCTTACAGAACACATCAAATATGGAGCCAAGATTAGGAGACTGCATACAACACTGCATTCATAAAATAACACACGAAGAACATTGAAACATATGCAAGAGGAAATTAACCACTACCAACCGATTCAATTTTCACCCAAAGAAGTTACGTTCGTAGCGCAATCCTGTCCGTCATGTAATTACCACACACTGGTATACTAAATTCATACTAACTCTCTGTGAAATCTTCCCGAAAAGAATAGCTGAGGGCTACTTTGATGATTACACCACATGCTTCACGTGGTCAACTTGGTTTACACAAAGAGTGTAACTCCACAATAATTTTGATAATTAAAATAAATTAGATCGAAACGCAATTTACAAAATAAAACCTGGAACTGGTTACTATCGTCTTACTATTAACCTGATGGGTGAAACAATAGTATAAGCACGTGGTACTGGTCTCACAAAGTACACCCCACGTGGGTTGAACATAAAGAAAAGTTGCTATGTTTAAAATATTGTCAAGACGAGACGTTATAATCTCACGCACATTCGCATTTAAGATTGATGATCTTAGAGTTACTGATCAATACGTGGTTCCACTTTACTCTCAAAGTAGTGACAAAGCAACTACTGGAAGATATTCTGAACTGTACACTTGAATCACACTGCATTGCAATTTAAGATAACATTAGATAGTTTAGAGCTAAACCTGAAATAAAGGTGATTAAATTTTCAGTTAGGCTGAACTTAAGAATCCATTGTCCTACGGACTTAGCAGACACGCGCTTAGCTGGAGATCTTACCACTTCAGACGCTCGCCGCGGACAGACTGACCTGCTGGGCTCCTACCGAGCGTGCTTAACAAATACAAACGGAAGTGACCAGAGAGGCAGCTCCCTATGCCAACATGACAAGGGACGGACAGGACCATACTAAGAATAGAAACCTCTTTGCTTCTAGAAAGCGTAGCTACCTGTTCTAACGTTGGTCCTACTGTTCTCTAGCAGACAGGCTTGTCTGCTACCATCAAGCATGCAACTAGAAATACATTTGCTCATTCATTCGTTCACACAGAAGGGAAGGGGGATGACAGTATCTTATCATATACAGTATATAAAAGAAAGCAGATGTAGGTTCCGTATGAGATTGTGTGACATGAATTACATATAAACTGTGTTTTAAAGTGTAGTAGTGTGACAGAGCGTTCTTGTTTATGTGTAAAAGTAACACGTTTCACTGCTCAGTCTCGTCCCAGATAGTCAGAAACACCACAGTATATTTAGAAGAGGAATTTATGCCATAAATGGCAACAAATTTAAGAAATTAACATGAAAGGAATCCAACAGAGAGCTTTCAACATTATCCTTGCCACCAAACAACTCGTTAATTTACTTTTGGCGGTGTCTTTGGTTCATACCTCATTCAGTTTACATATAGCTTATATATAAGAAAAGAAACTAAAAGCAACGAAAAGAAAAGGAACGAAAAGAAAAGGAACGAAAAATAATGTGATTGATTGCACACGTTACAATTCTGGGACCCTCTACTAGGAGGGGGCTGCAAATATGTAGACATGAAGAAGGAAGATATTAACAACGCTTGTTTTATTTTAAAAAACGATTCAAATGGCTCTCAGCACTATGGGCCTTAACGTCTGCGGTCATCAGAACTACTTAAACCTAACTAGCCTAAGGACAGCACACACATCCATGCCCGAGGCAGGATTCGAACCTGCTACCATAGCGGTCGCGCGATTCCAGACTGTACCGCCTAGAACCGCTCGGCCACAACGGCCGGCTTTGTTTAAAAGCTGTAAGGGTATTCCCATAGTAAATTTGGAGGCATTTCTTTCCCGCACGCCCTTGTAATAACTGTTGCACTGTTACCAGACACGTAGCAATTTCACTCTCGCTGATAGTGTACTGGTGCCCATAGATTTACATAAATTGACGGGACATTACGTAACTGTTTCTCTCGTGTGGAGCTTTTACGTTGCTTCGTAATATTGCAACAGCCATTTCAAATTTCGTCTAGGTCACAAACTCACATGATTAATGAATTCTCAGAGAGAAATGGAGATACGCATGTTGGGAATTGCTATGAAGAATACGAAAAGAGACAAATGCATATGGGAACGGACGGGAGAGAGAAACGTATTATTTCTGTAATGAAAATGAAATATAGGTGGACAGGACACGTAACCAGGCGCACGGACGAAGTTGTTTCTGTGTTGTGCGTCGTAAGAAGAGACAAAGGAAAGGACCTAAAAGGAGAAAGTCTGGTGGGGGTGCGGATACGGGGCTCACCCTGTGTCACAAAGAGGCGTGAAGGACCTGCATTTTGGTCACTATCAATTAGCAAGACTCAGCTTTAAATCACATGATGAAATTTTCGGTATTGGTCTGGCACTCCTATCCAACAACAGCTGTCGCTCCTAGCCGCCCACGAAATATGTTACATGCATCTTGATTCACACATCTCAACTTGAAATGATGTGGAGTAATGTTTTGTACTGGACAGGCGCTAGAACCCACAACCTAATGAGATCGTTTGCGAGGTGCCGGGAATTTGCGCGCCAAGGCTGCTTGGGAACACAAGTCATTCCCACGCCTCGCTGGTAGCCCGCCAGAAAGTGTTTTCGCTAAGTTTCTTCGAAGTAACGGAACCTCTAGCCCAGCCGCTACTTCAGGCCCCTCTGAGCGTGTCTTTTGACAATGTCGGCGTCTGGAAAGCATTCACTCGACTCCCTCACACCCGTCAGCTTACCCTTTCAAGATCGGCAGAGCCCGCCTGTCACCGGACCACCTGGGTGACGAGAGACACTGCATGGGAAGTCCGCGTGTGAAGGAATAGCAACTTTTCACCGCGTGCAATTAGAGACGAAAATCGTAAGATAGAAATATGAGAGGGGGCTCATGCCACCTCTCACGTTAAGTAAGCGTAGTCAACTAAGTTAGATAACGAATTTTTTCAGAAGTAGCCAAACAACGACACAAACTTTGTCATGCCTTGCCTGGATTCGAATCTGGCACAAGTTCTTTGTTTTCTCAGCTTCAGATGTATGACATACCATATCACAGTTGCGAGAAGACTTAAGATGGAAAAGTTGATTTCCTATTTTTCTTCCATCTGGCAGCTTGCACTTGGTTAAAACATGACAAATCTTTCGTCTTCAGTGAGACTCAAAGTGACAGCAAAAGCCATTCTGCTTGACAGGCCACCACGTTTCCACATAGCTAGTGAGTCAGCGCTGCCTGCACTACACTGTTATTGCCATAGTTCTTTATAACACAGATAATTCGTACCGTAAAATATGAGTTTAGTTGGAGATGAAGAGTGCGGCGATCTTCCTGTAATTAAATTCATAAATCTGATAACCCAACGTTAGAACTTAATTAGAATCATTCGGATTATTTAATGAAAATGAAAGAAAATATCAAGTGAAATTAGTGGAATAGTTCTGCATCACTCCAATACATATACAGGGTGCGTCAAAAATGTATACACTCTTTGAACTGTCCTAGACAATTTATTTCCCGTTCTACAAGGTTAAATATCTGTGAGAAAGTAATGTTATGTTTCTTCAACTGGTGGCAGCAGTGGCAAGGAAGTAACTGCAACATGGCGTTATTAGAGATGGGGCCCCTCCACGCCCGCACCAACGTGGTGACCAAACCAAAAGTTCTACTGTCACCTCCGTAAACATGTTAGTTGTCTAGTAAGTGGATCACAGGATGCTGGGCTGTGATGTTGTCCGTGCGTCTGGGTAAGGCTACGCATTAACGCGGTCCATCAGGTGATAGATAGTGGACGAAACGCGAGTGAGGGTAGCGATTTGAAGAGTAGAGGGAAAAAAGTGCCATGGCTCGTGCCGTGGGAAAAAAACCTCTGCGACAGTGGGATGGGTAGTAAGAGCAGTAGTGGCTTACTTAGCTGCGATAGCTCATGCAAGGTTGGATTTGTTAGTATAGGTATCATGCATCATTACCGTGACAAGCGATGGCGATGTGTCCCAGTTGCTGCAGCTGCTACATTCCTGGAACAATCAAGATCGTTATACAGTAGTGGGAGATCGGCCATAGATCATCTCACTGTGTGGGGGATGTGTGGAGCTTGTCTGCATGCAGTGTACGGTACAGCTTCCCTGTGTGGTGCCAGTTATTCGACATTGTATTTCAGCTGGATATCCAGTAATGGCGTCTGATTAACAGGGGCTCGCCTGTGCCGTTATGTTTGCATATGCTTGGCCATAGATGTTATGTCCTTACAAGTATGTCTTTTGGTCTTTTATGTTTCCATCTATGGTTGTGGTCGTAGTTCCCCAGATTCAGAATAAACGGGTTCTGCGAATGTCTAGAGTTTCTGTATAGTCTTGTGGTGAGTTTGTGGATTACCTCCGTGAGAGTCTCAAGTCGGTATTCCCGGTGAAGGTCCGCGATGCGTGTGTATCGTGGAGCATTGCTTATGATTTTGAGTACTTTGTTTTGTATGAGCTGCAGACGGCGCAGGCGTGTAGGCGCAGCGTATCCCCAGACAGGAGCTGCGTACGTCATCAGGGGTCGGATAAGTGTCATGTACATGGACCTCGACACCCTTCTGTTCAGTGTGCTACGCCTGTTGAGCATAGGATAGAGCTGTTTGAGCCTCGCGCTAGCTCGGTTGGTCATGTGTTGTATGTGGTCCGCCCCAGAGTAATTTCCGGTCCAGCCAGACACCGAGGTATTTGACTTTCTCGCGGAAACGTATTGGACGTGCATGTAGAGTTATTGGTCTGCAGTAGCGGTGTTTGCGCAGTTGCTTCGGTCTTCTAGTGAACAGAACGGCTTCGCACTTGTCGACGTTTACTCTAACACGCCATTTCTCCAACCAAGGCTCGGCCAGTCTGAGTGCAGTCTGTAGGCGTGACGTAATGTTTGATGGTTTCCAATCTTGCGCAAGGATGGCTGTGTCATCCGCGTAGATTGCCATCATTGTGTTCTGTGTGGTTGGGAGATCGTTTATGTAGAGGTTAAACAGTAGGGGCCCTAGGATGCTTCCCTGGGGTACTCCCGCGTGTATACCGTGTCGTGTTGATTGTTTTCCCTGCACGTCAGTGTTGAAACCCCTGTCTGTGAGGTATGAGTGTAATAGACGCAGCAGCCCGTCGGGGAATCCCGCGTCGCTGAGTTTGCGGATGAGGCCGTTGTGACATAGACGGTCGAAAGCCTTTTCGATGTCCAGGAACACTGCCCCTGTAGCTTTGTTTATGTTGAAGCCATGTGTTATATGTTCAACGACACGTAGGAGTTGTTGTGTTGTGGAGTGGTGATTCCTGAAGCCGAATTGCTCCGGTCTCAGGATGTCATTTGTTATGCAGTGATGCGTTTGAGAATCACCTTCTCAACAATCTTACTGAGCGAGCTCAGAAGGCTGATGGGTCGGTAATTTTGTGGGAGGCTGTGGTCTTTCCCCGGCTTCCTGAACATCAGGACCTTGGCCGTCTTCCAAAAGGCGGGGAAGTGTTGGTGTATTAGTACGGCATTCGTTATGTGTGTTAGGTACTCAGTTGCTTTATCCGTGAACTCCTGGAGGACACGGTTTTGAATGCCATCGTGACCAGGGGCTTTCCTAGCAGCGGAATGCATTATAGCCCAGGAGACTTCGGCTGTGCTAGCATGTCAAATGTAGTCGCGCGATGGTTGGGCTAGAATGCGTGTAACCTCTTGGTCAGTAGCAAGTGTGAACACTGGATCTGATGGTACCAGGTTCGGTGTGAATGACGCTGCGAGTGTTCGAGCCATTAGTTCTGCTTTCTCTTCCGCTGAGTATGCAGGTCCGTCAGGCCCTTGAAGCGTTGGGGTGTATATTTTCTCCCTGGTGAAGTGTCGGGCTAGTTGCCACACGCCAGGTCGTGCGGTGTCCAGCCCTTCGAGTTTTTGATTCCACTGTTGTGTTCTATGTGTTTGTATTTTATCGTGTATGATGCCCTGTAGTCTGTTAATGTGCCGTTTGAAGTACGGACGCCTGGTGCGCTGCCATTGTCTCCTGAGGCGATTCCTCATTGAGATTAGGCCCAGGATTTCCTGGGGCAGGGCCGCACTGCGTTGTTGTGAGGTGCGATCAGGTATGGTGCCTGCCATTGCATCCTGGACGGCGTTGGTGAGGGTTTCTACTGCCTCGTCAGTTTGTGGTGTTTCGTTAATTTCGTGTATAGGTGGGATGTGGCTATCAAGCGTTTGCTTGAACAATGTCCAATTCGCACGCCCGTAGTCCAACATCTTGCGTTGTTCCGTGTGCTGCAGTGCTTCCTCAATGTATAGTATTACAGGTTGGTGGTTTGAGGACAGATCGTTTTCAACGGCGACGTTGAGTGTCGCTGTAATGCCCTTGATGAGGGCCATGTCTATCACGTCTGGCCTGTGTCCCCTCTGGTAGGGAATGTTCGTCGGTTCAGTCGGCGCTAGTGTAATGTAGTTTCTGCCTAGTGAATGTTCGTACAGTTTTTTGCCGTTGGGATTTCGTATGCGTGAGTTCCATTCTGGGTGTTTTGCGTTCAGATCTCCAGCGACTATTACTCGCGGCGAAATGTTGAGTAATGTGCTGATATCGCGTGTTGAGATGCCTACAGGGCTGTTGTATACCGATATCAGTGTGGTGTAGGCTCCGTTGAACTTGACTGACGGCCGTAGCCTCGATTTTTTCCAGTTCAGGGAGATCTATGTTTGTGTGCTCAATGTCTTTGTGTATGACGATTGCAGTTCCACCTGCCACGGCGTCGCCCGGTCGGTCGGTACGATAGACACAATAGCCAGGAAAGTTTAATTGTTTGTGCGGTGTAAGTTTAGTCTCGCTCAGTAGCGCGACAAGGATTCCCTTGCGCTCCATGAACGCGGCAAATTCTGCCCTTTTGTTGTGGATCGAGTCTGCATTCCAGAACAGGATCTGTGATAGTGTATGCGGGTCTGCGTTATGGGCCGGGTGTTGTATATTATTCATGTAAGAGTGTGAAAGAGTCTTGTGATGGCAGTGTGTATGACAGCCCAGTATTGCCCGGGTTCGGCGCTCATGAGCTGGGTGACGAGTGTAGTGACGGCCGTCAGCACCTTGGTAAGGATTTGAACGGTCGTGTGTCGGGGGAATAGTGTTTCCAATATTCCCCCAGGTGGTGAGTTAGTGTTGGGTGTGGCAGCCTGAGGTGCTGTTGTGGAGTTAGCGGCCGCTTGTGCGGGTATTGGTGTGTTGTTAGGAGCGGCACTTGTGCTTTGTGACAGAGGTTGTGGCGCCTGTGTTACTTCTGTGGTGAGGGGGATGGTAGTGTGAGTTACAGTCTCTGTGTCTTGTTAACTGTTTTCCTGTGTGTTGCTGTTCTGTTGTTGCTGTGTGGCCTGTTGTGGTGATTTAGTGTTCCCCGCCCTGTGTTTGCGTGTGCGTGCTTGGGGTTCGGGGGGTTCTTGTGTGGGTGTGTTTTCCTGTATATGGTGCGTTTCTTCGCAGCACGTGATTTCCGGGAGTGGGGTCGTGTTGTTTGGGGGCATAGGTGTTGGTACCGATGTTTGTTGGGTTTCAGGTGTTGGCTGTGGCTGTTGTGTGGCTGTTGCAGCGGTTGTTTCACGTGTGAGTGTAGGGCGCTGAGGTTCCGCAGCCTGTGCCGTCCCGCCAGGGCGTGCAACCGTGGCAAACGTTACGCCGTTCCTTACTGGGTTCGGCGCTGGCCTCGGACGTGGTATGTCGTACAGTGCCCTACTTTTGTCTTGGTTTCGCTTCAGCGCCTGTTTGTATGAGTTGCACTGTCTGAAGTTTGCCGCATGGGGCCCACCGCAGTTGGCACAGCGTCGCTGGTTTGGTTGTGTTTGTGTGCAAGTGTTGGATCCGTGATTGCCAGCGCATCCGCGGCAGCGAGTTGCCAGACCGCAGCGGAGGGCCGAGTGGCCGAACCGCTGGCAGTTGTTGCATTGTTGGGGGACGTTGGGTGGTTCGTAAAGTTCTACACGTACGTCCATCCGCAGAAAGCTCTTTATCTGCAGGATGGCGTGGGAATCAGCCGTGTCGGCTAACTCAACCATGTAGTGTGGTAACGGTGCGTGTGTACGGAACCCTGTCATCCGGGAGGCACTTTTACAGTCGAATCCCAGATAACAAAGGGCCGCATGTACTGTCTCGTTGGGGGTACTGGGATCCACTCCCTTGATCACATACTGCTGGGTTCTCTCGTCCAGCGTTCTGTACATGTAATGTTCGATCTTCCGATCTTTGAGGAAGGTCAGAAGATCTTTATATTCGTTGTCTGTGGCAACGTACAGTGAGGCCCTATCCCCCGAGTACTTTGCGTGTAATGTGCTGTTTATGTGCCTTGCCGCGAATGCAGTGTTAAGGGCACTAAGGTTCCCATAGTTTTGTATAACGACTTGGGGGGAAACCAGTCTTGTGTTGTGTGGGCACCGTTGTGGCTTTGTTGTTGTTCGCCACAACTGTGTTTGCGTTTTGTTGTGTGTTAATGTTGCTAGCCTGAGATGAGCTAGTGGGTGTAGGCTACAGCGCCTTTCGGTTGCCTAGCGAGTTTGGTTGCACGCTTGTTTGTGCTGGTGTTTTTCTGGGTCTGCGTTTTGGGCCCTCCACCTGCCAGGGCTCTGTAGTGGTTTTCTGTATCCACATCCGCCGCCGCTGCCTCGGTCTCTTGAGGCTGCGGCGTCGGTGGGAGAATGGTACATGACTGTCCAGTGACAGGTGAGTGTAAAGTGATGCTGAGTGTAGTTGTTTGGGTGAGAGACGTCCGCCCCGAAAAGTTCGGTGATTAGCCGGCGCGACTCGAGCTGCTTTTGCGCTTTCGCGCCAAGCTGTCGAGCGTCGCCAGCCGCTCCCTTGCCTTCGGTAGCGGGCGGGGCGCGAGTTTCGGCGGGTGCAGTCGATCTTCGCGCCTCTTTTGTTGCAGTCTTGCTGCGGGTGATAGCAGGGGAAGTGCTAGTAGCGTCCGCCATCTCGCACTTAGGATTATTTATTGGGTGGGAAGGGGGAAACGACAATTTTACTTTTCTCGATAGGCGAGAGAAGTGTCTCTTGTTCCCTATTGAAGTGGGTGGTCCCTACTTTACGCTAACATGCGCTGTTCGTGCAAGCGCGGCACCTAAAGGAGGTGTGCAACATGGCGGACGTGCGTTTGAGCTTTGAAGTGCGGAAGCAGATAATTAAGTGGTACTGGAAGTTTGAGAATGTAGCTGCGGTTCTAAGACAGTGGAGAAGTGAGAATGGTACAGAACCACCATCAAGGTTAACAATTACACGTCTACGAAACAAATTCGAAATTCATGGAACAGTGTGTGATGTGCATAGAGGTCGATCAGGACGACCTTGTACAGCTACAAGTGATGATTCCACAACCGCGGTCTTGGAACTGTTTCAGCGTTCGCCTCAAATATCTTCAAGGCACGCGGCACGTGAGAGTAATGTAAGTACTAGTAGTGTGCTACGCATTCTGAAGAAAGGCAAGTTTCGTGTGTACATTCCAAGGCTGGTGCAACAGCTAAGTGACGACGGTCCAGATCGAAGGTTAGAATTTTGTGAATGGGTTCAGAAGATGATGAGACGTGAACTGGGATTTATGGGTAGCATAATTTGGTCGGATGATGCCCAATTCAAACTCAATGGAACTGTCAATAGGCGCAATTGTGTGTACTGGGCTGAAGATAATCCTCACATTACAGTTGAAAAGGCTGTGAATTTGCCTGGTGTAAATGTGTGGTATGGTTTGTCTGCAAGGGGACTCATTGGGACTTTCCGCTTTGAAGGTATTGTTACTGGAGAAACGTACCTGCCATTCGTGCATTATACGGTAATGATGAGTTTTATTTCCAACAAGATGGCACCCCGCCGCACTATCATAGGGACGTACGAGCATACCTGGATAACAATGTGCCAGGCCAGTGGATAGGACGCAGGGGACCAATCAAGTTTCCTGCACGCTCTCCAGACCTCACGCCGCAGGATTTCTTCTTATGGGGCACAGTAAAAGATGAGGTGTAGAAACGTAAACCACGTAACCTGGACACACTTTGGAATGAGATTCAGGGGGTGTGAGCAGAAATCTCATTGGACACTTTGATACGATGTACGGAAACAGTGGTGACTCGTACTCAGAAATGTATTGATGCTGAAGACCGCCAGTTTGAACATTAATCACATTTGCAAAGTACATTTATTTTTCCAATTGGACTTTAAGCTTTCCATTTCAAGAAAATTAACATTGTAGAACGGGAAATAAATTTTCTATGACGCTTCAAAGTGTGTATAATTTTTTTTGACGCACTATATATATATATATATATATATATATATATATATATATATATATATATATATATATATATGGTCCATTGATAGTCACCGGGCCAAATATCTCACGAAATAAGCGTCAAACGAAAAAACTACAAAGAACGAAACTTGTCTGGCTTGAAGGGGAAACCAGATGGTGCTATGGTTGGCCCGCTAGATGGCGCTGCCATAGGTCAAACGGATATCAACTGCGATTTTTAAATAGGAATCCCAATTTTTATTACATATTCGTGTAATAAGAAATATGAATGTTGTAGTTGGACCACTTTTTTCGCTTTGTGATAGATGGCGCTGTAATAGTCACAAACGTATAAGTACGTGGTATCACGTAACATTCCGCCAATGTGGACGGTATTTGCTTCGTGATACATTACCCGTGTTAAAATGGACCGTTTACCAATTGCGGAAAAGGTCGATATCGTGTTGATGTATGGCTATTGTGATCAAAATGCCCAACGGGCGTGTGCTATGTATGCTGCTCGGTATCCTGGACGACATCATCCAAGTGTCCAGACCGTTCGCCGGATAGTTACATTATTTAAGGAAACAGGAAGTGTTCAGCCACATGTGAAACGTCAACCACGACCTGCAACAAATGATGATGCCCAAGTAGGTGTTTTAGCTGCTGTCGCGGCTAATCCGCACATCAGTAGCAGACAAACTGCGCGAGAATCGGGAATCTCAAAAACGTCGGTCTTGAGAATGCTACATCAACATCGATTGCACCCGTACCATATTTCTATGCACCAGGAATTGCATGGCGACGACTTTGAACGTATTGTACAGTTCTGCCACTGGGCACAAGAGACGGGACGATGACAGATTTTTTGCACGCGTTCTATTTAACGACGAAGCGTCATTCACCAACAGCGGTAACGTAAACCGGCATAATATGCACTATTGGGCAACGGAAAATCCACGATGGCTGCGACAAGTGGCGACCTTGGCTTGTTAATGTATGGTGCGGCATTATGGGAGGAAGGATAATTGGCCCCCATTTTATCGATGGCAATCTAAATGGTGCAATGTATGCTGATTTCCTACGTAATGTTCTACCGATGTTACTACATGACAGAATGGCGATGTACTTCCAACATGATGGATGTCCGGCACATAGCTCGCGTGCGGTTGAAGCGGTATTGAATAGCATATTTCATGACAGGTGGATTGGTCGTCGACGCACCATGCCTTGGCCCGCATGTTCACCGGATCTGACGTCCCCGGATTTCTTTCTGTGGGGAAAGGTGAAGGATATTTGCTATCGTGATCCACCGACAACCCCTGACAACATGCGTCAGCGCATTGTCAATGCATGTGCGAACATTACGGAATGCGAACTACTCGCTGTTGATAGGAATGTCGTTACACGTATTACCAAATGCATTGAGGTTGACGGACATCATTTTGAGCATGTATTGCATTAGTGTGTTATTTACAGGTAATCACGCAGTAACAGCATGCGTTCTCAGAAATGATAAGCTCACAAAGGTACATGTATGATTTTGGAACAACCAAAATAAAACGTTCAAACTTACCTACGTTTTGTATTTTAATTTAAAAAACCTACCTGTTACCAACTGTTCGTCTAAAATTGTGAGCCATGTGTTTGTGACTATTACAGCGCCATCTATCACAAAGCGAAAAAAGTGGTCCAACTAAAACATTCATATTTCTTTACGTACTACATGAATATGTAATAAAAAAGGGGGGTTCCTATTTAAAAAAAAACGCAGTTGATATCCGTTTGACCTATGTCAGCGCCATCTAGCGGGCCAACCATAGCGCCATTTGGTTTCCCCCTTCAAGCCAGACAAGTTTTGTTCTTTGTAGTTTTTTCGTTTGACGCTTATTTCGTGAGATACATGGCCTGGTTACGATCAGTGGACCACCCTGTATATATATCATCAGCTGGCTTGCATTTGGAAAACTCTCGCTTGAAAGATGTGGCTTCATGGAAGCTGCCACGTTGCCTCTTTGGTTGGCGATTGAAGTACCTAGTTTCATTCCTATTTCTGTAACGAGGATTTGGGTCTAAAGCATGGTTATGAATAATATCCAGATATACTAACTGCAACCCGAACATCATAAATAAAGAGCACATGGAATTACTTTTGCAGCTCCACTTTTAAGTAGCTGTCATAGCTTTTTTTGTCTCTTTATTAACTATACTGCAATCTAACAAGCTCACTCGACAAAAGTCATTCGCTTTGCCTAGCCTCACCAGACCCTCCCTATTAGTAAATGAACTTTTTCATTGTTTTGAATATTATAGCCTTAAAACAAATTCCATAAGCTGGATATCAAAGTTTCAGATCAAATCAAGAAAGCAAGCTGTGCACGGATCACAATGATACAGAAACGCATGAACAAAAGGAAGCAAGTGAATGGGCGCAGTGCAACTTCGATCCTAGCTTCTGCTGATATGAAAGGAGAAGCGATTGTAATCAGAATGTGGAACAAAGAATACAAAACGCCAATAGTAATGTCTTGAATAGGTCATTCTTATGCAAAACTGTCATTCAGTCTATAAAAACCAAAGGGACGAAAAGGATCATCTACTTACTATGCTTACAACGTAAATGCTGGTGATACTCTTTCAATAAAGCAATGAACGGGCTTTTCAATTTTCAGAGTGCTTCAGACAGAAAGAAACCAAAGTAACAGAAAGGGTTTCAACTAGCTGAGAATGTGACGAAATTTCTATGCAGCTCCGAGGAACTCCTTCCGTTTTGCTCGTACCTTACTTAGTTCGTTTTCTCACACACGACTCCTCGAGGCTAGCAGAATATTTACCTGACAATTATCGCGATGTAATTGTTAGAGTAGATTTCTGTGCCAAATACTAAGTACTTGCAGCCTAATCTGACTCAGTGAGTAACGATAATGCAATTTCATTCCATTTTGGAGACTACTGTAAAGGCTTAGTAACACCTTCAAAATAGCTTGTGCACACTAACTTGATTCCTGATACCACTGCTCATCGTTTCTTGCTTGATTGAAAATACTGGATGGTCACATAAATAGAGCAAACCCAGAACAGAAAATAAACGTAGAGACTAGAACCGACACTTGGTATCACTGTGGAATAATTTGAAAAAGTTTCTAAGAGATCAAAAACTGGTTAAGTAACGGTGTTAGAGAATATGAGACATGAAATAAACTAAACATTTTGGCATCATACCTAATTCATGGTTTATGTAAGTAGTCCCGTATTGAAATCGCGCCTAAAAGGCGAACTAATGCCATATAAATGTCACTGAAGATCTCTTTCAGACTGTTAGATACTATTTTGGTAACTGAAGGTCGCGGTGAAGTTTCCGCCACCCACTGCTACTATCAAAGTAGACCAAGTGCGATGCGGCATGCACTCTCACTACACGACACAGTTATGACATGGGAGTAAATCTATCGATGGACCCGGATCATCTCTCTTCACTTTCGTGTTAACGCAATATAGGTAAGCCTCATCAACGTAGCCTTGATTCGGGAGGCGAGGATAAACAAGTCACTAGTTTTATACCATTGTCATGTTGTACACCATTGTCATCTCTGTAGCTGTACGCTGTCAGGTAAGTTCAAATTTCGTACTACTGTACCGGAAATATGCATCACTTCCAGTTTCCACATAAATCCCCACTATGAACATACAATGTCATCGCAAGCTCAGGAAAGATATAATTTCATAATGCTAGGCAAGAAGAGAGGAAAAAAGTTTTTAAAGTCACCAGAAACTCAACAAGTCAGTTTCTATGGAAAGAATATGGTTTAATGTCACTTCAATAAAACACGTCAAGTCCTTTTACAAGGTCAACACCTCTCACCGCTAGCTATTTTCTCTATAAGGTTCCCTTCGATTAATAACACCTGCTTCTTGTAAGTCTACACGTAGCGCACTTTGAAAACCACAATTACAGATTAGCTATTACTATCGGTAGAAGCCACTATAAAGTCACGTGCTTCTGCTGTTGGCCGCAACACCTGTCTTCAAAGGTCGGAAACTGCAGACTATGAAACACCCCCTTAGAAAATTTATGAATGACAGTGCTGGTAAACCTCTTACGTTATTTGATTTTCAAACAGCTGAGCAAAACTGAACGTACTCAGACATTACTCCCTTTACTTATTCTGATCAACACTAAACTGACACACAATATTTTTAGCGCAACGCAATCTGACTTTGAAAAATCCCTGCAAAAGAATGGCCCTGACTAACAATAACCTATACCTTTCATGAATCACTTACCTCACAAAAATCTTCGTTACTCGAACTACTACAATACAGCGAGCACCAATACTGCCAGCTAAATAAAAGATTCTAACTACTGAAGTCACTAACTACTGATAAGCATAGTTCGCAAACAATGTATTTACCTTAATAATGTTCAAAAGTCATCATATATATATCAGTTCATGACATCCAGTCTTACAAATTTACTCTTTCTGGCGGACACACGTCCAGATCGTCCGCTCTCAAAATTCTGCCATCTCTCTCCCCACATCCACCACTGCTGGCTGCTCACCTCCAACTGCGCAACGTTCGGTGCTGTTCGCTTCCAACTGCCCAACACTACAATAGCAGAAATTCCAACAATGCAAACCAGCCACAGACTGCACACAGCACAGTCAGCTATTTTCATACTGAGCGCTACGTGGCGTTACCAACATAAAAACCTAAACAGCCTACTTGCAACTAAACTCCACGTCCGTGCTTGGAACTTGGAGTTTTTCTAGAACTTGAGACTAGAAACATAGCTTGACCAATCCTTACAGTCCTCAAATGTGTGTCTTGAGACACTAACAAGATACTGAAGTTAATCAACACATCCTGCGTCCCTCTGGATGCTGAGAACTCTGGCTAAGCAGGTATTCTGTTTGCTGAACAGCTAATGCTTCCTTTCTTCCAGCTCCACCATGAGCGACTGAGAAGCCATACAAATTAATTAAAAGTACAAGTACAGTAATTGATGGATATTTTGATGTTCTAGCAGAAGGATGATAACTGTCAAATGCTGCTTGTTCACTATGCAGACAGCAGCACGATCTCAGAGTCATTCTTAGGACTATGTTGATGAATTTCGTTATGGTGGTTTCCAGTTGGTTTGGAGAAGGGAGGAAACAAACTGACAGAAAGGAGTTTTAAACCTGTGGGTACAGATGCTTTCACTTCGGAAACGAACGTCATTGCACACAGACAGCAAGACGGTCTTGACGCGAACATTTTCACATTCCTGCAGCAGCTGCTAAGTCAGGGAAAAAGGCAACTCGCTCACTACTGGGAAATAAGAGTAATTGTAATTTAAGCGAAAATAATTTTGAACTTCACCAGCTGCGACATAGTCGCGTATGTGAACAATGATCCAATACTGTCAAATGTTTTTATTCCACTCTTTGATCACAATATCAATTCTTTTGGTGATGACCGGTTTCACTCAGTAATGACCATCCTCAGATATTTTCTACACGATGTCTTAAAGTGATAAGGCCGTAATGGTATTGTCAAAACATAAATATACGATGCTGTGCTGAGTATATTTATATGTTTTGACGATGAAGTAACAAATCTAAAATTACACCCTGCAATGGAGATTAATAAAACAATTGTACCAAAAGGCGTCGTCAGATTTTTTACTTCTGATGAAGGTATATTTATATATACCGAAACCTTGGTCAAGAATTTTAATAAATCTTTATCCTGCAACTGTTTTGGCTGTCATCATTTACTCTAATAAATAATTCATAATCCGTCGACTGCAGCGCACAAATGGTTAGTTAGGAACTGCTGGAGAGCCATATTTGACAGCATATTGCATCACCAGATATAAGCTGTCTCATCTTAGTAAAAGCAGATTGAAATAAAACGAAACGGATGGCACCGTTTTCGTTGTGGAGGCAATACAAGTCATATGCCAATATTTGTCTTGCCATCTTTGAATAACCTTAGCATCATACTTTCCTTAGTAACTGTTCTGTGACGGTGCTAGTGTATGTCAAATACATGTGGGTGAGAGTGCAGTGCTTGTTTATTCAGTTAACTAACTTGTTTTTCGATAGGATTTTGTCTTGAGCAAACAATTTTTTCTTCTTTTTAACCAAACATGATTCGCCGAAGTTACAGTATCATATGTGTTTTTTATTTTCTTTCTGTTAAATAACAGAAAAATTACTGTTTGCTATCTGTATACTCAGAAATTTCAGTTTTTAAGAAAAGTGTTCACACATTTATGACAGACAAAATAATTTTGTATATACTTGTTACGACATGCTGTGGTTTTCTGTACTTTGCGTTACAGCTGTTTTACTCACACAATTTGCTGTCTGAAATCATAGATAACTTAATGTAGAAAGTTATTTATATTGAAACATTACAACTAAGAATGTTAGTTAACATTATTTATTCTGTGTGAAGGTTGTGTGCCTGTATGTGTGTATGCGACATGTTTCCATTTACTTTTTCTGGTTTCCCCATTATCTTCGATGTCAGAATTGCATTTTAAATTATTAATGTGTCACTGCTTACAAGATTTACAAGATACGAAAACAAGATGGCAGGTAGTTGAATGCGTTCTTGGTGGGAATTGTTTGTAGCTCTCTCTCTCGGGTGTGTGTGTGTGTGTGTGTGTGTGTGTGTGTGTGTGTGTGTGCGCGCGCGCGTCTCAGTTATTAGTTTTTGAGTGAGGCTGTCGCTGCATTCCAGAATTTTTATTGAATTCGATACTGATGTGTATTGGTCTGTGGTCATATTCATAAAGTGTTCTGTGAATGCAAAGTGACAGCTCTTGCTTGCCAATGCCCTTTTTTCTGCGTACCCAGTATTCAAATTTCTGCTTCTCTGTCCGATATAAACTGAATGGCAGTTTTCACTTGTTGTTTGAGATATAGCAGACGTGTTTTGTTTGTCTGTGCTGATATTAGTTGCCCTTAGTTTTTTCCTTATTGAGTTATCCGTTTTGTAGCCTATTTTTAGTCCTTATGTTGCCTGTACCATAATTTCTCAACCGCCGTGTCACGACACACTGGTGCCTCACGAATATGTAAAAGGTGCGCTTCCGCAGGTAAAATAACTAGAACATCAAAATTTATCGTGAAATCGTTTCTTAAAGTAATAAATTGTATCTAATAATTGGTTCATAGCTGGCCAGTGTGGCCGAACGGTTCTAGGCGCTTCAGTCTGGAACCGCGCGACCGCTACGGTCGCAGGTTCGAATCCTGCCCCGGTAATGGATGTGTGTGATGTCCTTAGGTTAGTTAGGTTTAAGTAGTTCTGAGTTCTGGAGGACTGATGTCCTCAGAAGTTAAGTCCCATAGTGCTCAGAGCCATTTGAACTGGTTCATGATTTAGAAAATGTATTGTGTGTACTTTATGTGTTTGCTTTTTTGCATCTAGGAAATAAAAAATCACATGTAGGGGTACTGCGAAAGTTTGAAAAGTACTTTGGTGTGTTCAAAATAAAACTTTGTTGTTTATCTGTGATATTGTACCATTTGCTTGTTGCGGGTACTTCTTGTGTATGTGTGTGTGTGTGTGTGTGTGTGTGTGTGTGTGTGTGTGTGTGTGTGTTTCGTCCCTTTAATTTTTGTTTTAACTGTATGATTCAGTTTGTCTATAAGTTTGTTTCTCTGTATTCATTCTCCATAGGTATTTGTATGGTTATCTGTAGTTCATTTTTATACTTGTTTTCACTGAGTGTAGTTTTAGTCAGTGTGTACTGGGAAACACATTATTCTTGCATAATAATATTTTGATATGGGCTTTAGTGTATGGCTATGCTGGTGGCGGTGACTCTTCAGTTTTTCATATTCATGTTGGTTGTTGTGTCTATGTATAGTAAGGTCAAAGACTTGTTAAGTAGCTGTGCAGAATGGATATGCCAAAAACATTAGAGACAAATTTAGAGGCAGAAGAAATTTAATATTATTTTCTACTAGTCTTCCATTGTAAAGGCACCGTGGAAATTTTATCTGCAGTCTCTCAGAAATTAACCCAGAACAGTACGAGTCATTACACAGGTAATACGTAGAATCTTAATTATTGATTCTTTAGCCTGTAGAGCCTGGGAACGCCTTGTTGCAGTCAAACATATAGTTCCCAAAAAGTTAGAGAATAGCGATAATGAGTGTTTGTGTGACCATCCTCTGCAGTAAGCTCAGAAATGTTTGTTTTGTAAATACAAAAATGGTTCAAATGGCTCTGAGCACTATGGGACTTAACTTCTGAGGTCATCAGTACCCTAGAACTTAAAACTACTTAAAACGTAACTAACCTAAGGACATCACACACATCCATGCCCGAGGCAGGATTCGAACCTGCGACCGTAGCAGCAACGTGGTTCCAGAGTAGCGCCTAGAACCGCTCGGCCACTCCGGCCGGATTGTAAATACAAAATGCCTTCTCTTGCTGCACTGTATTTTGTTCTCCAAGACGCGTTTCGCCTTTTTTCACTTTAAGGCGTCATCAGTGGGATATTTCTTTACGTTTTTAGTTGGGATCTGCGCTTCCTCTCATCTGGTCACACACTAGAGGTCGCACTACCGCTGTAAAACATGCTTGTGCTTCGTAACTAGAGCGGTAGTGCGAACTCCGGAATGTAAATAGAGGAGAGGAAACTAAGAACTATCCCACTGATGATGCCTTAAAGTGAAAAACTGCGCAACGCGTCCTGGAGGAAAAAATACAGTGCACCAAGAAAAGGCTTTTTTTTATTATTTACGAAACAAATATTGATAAGAGCTTGAGTGAATTTGCCTCAAACAATAAACAGCTCAGGGCCACAGCCAAACTTCCTCTTTGCTCCCATAGAGAGAATCTCGCTTTTAATTCTTTGTAAAAACAGTACACACATTACGCTATCAACACAAAAATAATCATTAAATGACAATGGAGGAGAAATTGTTGATATTGGCGGAGAATTTTACTTTCACGTGACTTTACATTGCAATCAATAACTGTAAGATGAGGAAAATTACGATACCATTTGAAAAGGAATGTATAACACAACACAGCTTATGTTCAATTAATATCCTAGTTCACATTAGTTAAATAATTATTTGCAGCTTTATTCAGTTTTTTTTATTTTTTTTCCATTCACCCAAAAGGTTTTGTGTATCCCAAATTCTTGAGCAGCATACGTCATTGCTTTGTGCTAATCATCATTATCATCAGTGTTCTGCCAAAAGGCAGGTTTTCACATGGTAGTTCTCCAGGCTGTCCGGTCTTCTGCCATCCTCTTCAGGTCTGCATAATTTCCTCTTCCCTTTACGTCGTCTATCAGCTTGTATCTCCTTCTTCCTCTCAGTCTTCTCCCACAAACCAGTCCTTCCAAAGCATCTGCTAGCAAGTACTCCCTTCTCAATGAATGTCCCAACCTGTCCTTTTTCCTTTCTCTTACAACATTCAGCAGATATCTTCTCTCACCAACCCTTTCCAATACCCTTTCATTACTCACTCTTTCCATCCAGCTTATTCCCTCCATTCTCCTCCACATTCACGTCTCAAATGCTTCTAACCTTTTTCCATCCTCTCGTCTCAGCGTCCATGTTTCTGCCCCATATAGTGCAACACTCCAGACAAAACATTTGCCAAGCCTTTTCTTAGACCTTTATCTAATTTGCCACATAAGAGTCTCCTCTTTCTGTTGAATGCCTCCTGCGCCATGGCAATTCGAGTTTTCACCTCCTGGCGACATCTCAAGTCTTCAGTTATTGTGCTTCCAAGATATTTAAATTCACTTACTTAGCTAATTGTAGATTGTCATATTTTAATATTGGACAGTCTGCGTCTTGTACTGATGACCATAATCTGTTTTTGCTGTGTTTATTTGCATCCCATATTCCACACAAGCTTAATTCAGATCTTTGAGCATCTTATTCACTGTCCGCTCACTTTCTGCCACTAATACCATGTCATCAGCAAATCTTACACATTCTATTCTCTTTCAAATGGCTCTGAGCACTATGGGTCTTAACATCTTAGGTCATCAGTCCCCTAGAACTTAGAACTACTTAAACCTAACTAACCTAAGGACATCACACACATCCATGCCCGAGGCAGGATTCGAACCTGCGACCGTAGCAGTCTCGCGGTTCCAGACTGCAGCGCCTAGAACCGCACGGCCACCGCAGCCGGCCTATTCTCTTTCCACCAATACATATTCCTCTTTTGCTATGTAAGCCTTTCACAATAATCTCTTGAAGATATGCGTTAAACAACAGTGGGGAAAGGCAACAACTATGTCTAACACCTCATCCAATGCTGCTTCCTTCTGACATTTCATTTCCAATCCTTATCCTTACTTTCTGGTGTAAATATAGATTCTGTACCAGTCGTCTCTCTTTCCAATCTACTCCTTTCCTCTTCAAAATATCCATTAGCTTGTTCCTCTGAACTCTGTCAAAAGCATTTTCTAATTCTATAAAAACAGCAAAGATTTCTCTACCTTTTTCCATATATGTTTTACCTATAGTTCTTAACTGGCCAATAGCATCTCTTGTTCCTTTTCCTCTGCAATCCCTCTATCCAGCTTGCCATATAACCTTCTATTCAACACTCTCAGCAAGACTTTAGCTGAATGGTATGTCTCTCCGTGTGACAGATTCCGTAGTTAAAACTTTTGTGCTAATGAGAGAGGTTATTTCGTATATTAGACTGAGCAGGTTGTCAGGTGTTTTCTTTCAAATGTCAGGAGATTTTTGGTTTAATTCTCTGCCTCTTGTTCAATGAAAAATCAGCCTGCGTAGCAAGAACGTGTTCCTATTTGCACATTAGTGCATAGCGGATGATGCCTTGCGGACAAGATTAAACAGGTAGAGCTTAATCAAAGCTGTTGCTCCTAAGAAATCATTAAGGAGGACATCATATTACTTTATCTCCGGCACTCAGCGCTAAATAGAGAGCGCCATAAAAAACAGCATTTAAAGAAATGTGATGGCTCAGGTTTTCTTAGTGCAGTTGATTAACGATTTGCTTCCGGATTTTCAGCAGAACAGTTGTTTCCATTTAATGCATTAAATGTAGCACATTAAATAGAAACAACAACAACCCAGGAGAACACCCGGCAGCGAAGCGCTACTCATTTAAAGCAGTTGGACAGTCTAACGCTATCACATTCATTAAACACCCATACTGTTCTGATCGTATAATTGATAGTATCATCTATTCACAATGGCTACAATATAACGACTGACAATGCTTCGCCAAGTACAGAAAAAGAAGTGCCGATGAACGATTTTTCTACTTACAATACGCTTAAGACAGAGAGAATCCAAAGTAACAAAAAAAGGGGTTCATCAAGCTCAGCGAAGGGCACTGTTTCTTCGTATTTCCTCGAGTTTTTGCAGTTTTGATCGTAATTTAGTTCTTGATAGGTTCGCACTAACGGGTCCTTTCATCTAACAGAATATTTGCGTGAGTATTACCGAAGTGTAAATGCTAGAACTCTTCTGTCTTAAATAGTACTCCATTTTGGGTTGAATATGACACAGAAAGTGGCACTAATTTTATTTCAAATTGATCTGGCGACCATCTACTGAAAGACTTGTGTTGAAAGCTTCGCGAATTTTTCAAAAACGTTGCGGCTGCAGGCAATCACTGCTGCTTGCACACATCCGCAAAAAGCTTTATTGAAGTAGTTGTTACCTTTTCTTAGCAACTTTTTTATCATCCAGATGATATTAAAACAACATGGAGCTCAATCTGAAGAAAAATGTAACAATAAGAATCTGTGAGTGAAAGGAATGTCTGAATGGAAACAGACTCCTGGAAGGGAAGCATGGAGAACTCCCTTCATGTTACAATGTTTGCGGTGGGAACTACAATAAGAATCTGGTGTCACATAATGCTGCATAATCCTAAAATGTTCAGTAAAACCGATCGCCAGCTAGTGCCGGCTTTGGATAACAGCATAGGTGTCAGACATTTAGAGTATGTCCCAGAAATTTTTTCCGCTGTTTGATCGTCTGAGACTTGGTATTTTCACAGATTATTTTTCGCAACTATATGATCATTAACTTAATTCCTCCAGAGGCACAGAATTATCCTGCTAAATTCCCTTAATTTTTCCCGTCACTGAAGCGAGAACTTCTCAAGTGCCAGCCAGCTAATGAAACATATCGGATGTAGAAATATCCTCTTCCTGCTACTGCTGTAACTAATAGTTGGTAGCACTGTAGAATGCATTTGGGAACTATGTGATATCGAATTCTTCCTGGAGTGACCCAGAATTATCCTGTTCAATTCACTAGACATTATCGTATCATTTCCATTAAATAATCTGTTGATACTGACGTAACATTGGGTTATCAGATTTATGATTCTGATTGCAGGAAATTCGTCCTACACCTAATCTGCAATTAATTTCGTATTTCACGCTGCTAATTATCCGTGTTCTGGATTACTGCGGGAAGAGAGCCCTGGCTCGCTGGGTGAGTGGAAACGTGGTCACTTTGTGAAGCAGAACTACATTTGAGGTCAGCTTCACTCTCTCTGGAGAAGTTGATAATCTGTCAACTTATCTCTTCAGTTACCGAGCCACAAACAACCAGATCGATAAACAGGGGCAAATCTTAATTTCTCTATTAAGTCTTCTAGTAATCATTATTTAGTACGTCGTAGATTTAGAGGCGAAAAAATTTAAGAAATTGTGTCATTTCACCCGTGTCAAAAATTCTATACTTCTGCTTATACTGACAATGTATCAGATAAAAACATGAGAGAAATTAAGATTCCATTTTATGAACTGAAACTGGTCGCTTGAGATATTTTTTGTTGGATCTCATCCACTATTTTCTTTTTAGTAAGTTTGCCTACAATGGTTCAAATTCCCATCAGACCATCCTGACTTATGTTTTCCACGATTTCTTTAAATCGATTAAGGCAAATGCGTGGATCTTTCCTTTGAAAGGGTGAAATCGGTTTCCTTATTCATCTTACTCAATCCAAACTTCTGCTCCGTCTCTAATGGCCTAATCTTCGACAAAACGTTTAACCGTAATCGTCCTCCCTTTCTTTTTTTCCTACCCAACATTGTTCACTGAGTGCAGGCGTCGTATGAAGTATAAATAACTGCAGTTCATCAAATTTGCTAGCTACCTTGTACACTGACGTTGACCATAATGGCAAAACCGTAAAAAAAGATCCTCATCAAAGCCGGTTGGTAATCGTGAATGGGGTGAATAATTCACGCCAAAACAATTCTACTTGAGCGGGAAAATATTTAGGACGTTAGTTCTTCGATGGGACTCTCCACATAAACAGTACACATATTTCAAGCTGGCTTCGCTGTCTTCACACCTCTGTTAACCTCCAATAGAACAAAAGGTATCCAACATTAAGACTTTTTCCATTTCATATTGCCACACAGAATAAGAAGGCCATTAAGACTGTACAGAACCCAAATAAGGTGTCAGTAAGTTTAGATAAAGTACCAATGTGTGTGCTGAAATAATGCATATGGAGTATACAAGCTCCCTTATTAAACATAATAAATTATTCATTTACATGAGGAAAATTTCCAGAGTATTTTTTTTTTTAAAGGAAGGAAGATTTCTTTCTACCTCTGCAAAAGAAAGTTAATGCAGAAGCTACACGAAACTACCAACTTATTTCCTTGCTTTCACAGGTCTCAAAAATAATAGAACTAATTATGGAAAACAGATTAACGAATTACCTTCCAAATGAATCACAATTAGCTTTTTTAAGTGCCGGAAGTACAGAATCAGTAACAGTAGAAGTCACAAAAGTATTACTTGATGCACTTGACACAGATAAGTGTCAAAGGAATATTTTTAGATCTTAATAAGATTTATGATGCTGTTGCCATAATATTCTCCTAAATAGCCTAGAATCGTCAGGAATAAGAAGCACAGGTAATGAAGGATTGCAAACATATCTAGTGGATAGGGTACAAATGCTACAGTTACCACATGCCTCAAATAAGGCTAAGCTTTTTGTGAAACGGAACCAAAATATATTAATATAGGGTCAGTAATGTTCCTGGTATACAGCAATGATTTTCCCTATAGTGTTAGTCATGGGGAAAAAATTCTCTCTGCTGACGACAGAAATATTATGGTCACTGAAGAAACAAGGTAACTCACTGTAGAAAAAGCAAATGAAGCCCTCAAGGAACTTTACTATTGCTCAATATGCAATAAAGTGAAACATAACATTGTAACGTTGTTACATTAATTTGGTATGAAAGCGGTGCTGATAGCCAATAAAAGCGGGTTAAAAGCTGTGAGCTGTCTGGGGAAGTTAACCTTGCATTACTGAGCAACTGTTTCACCAGGTATCCAGTCTAGCTTACCAAATTCCCAACCAGACTAACATTAATTATAATCTTAATAGCCATACGACAACCGGTGATATGTATATAAAAAAGAATTTAAATAAAAAGAAATAAATCAGTTTATATTTGGAAATTTATTTTAACATTGATCATTGAAATTTCAGCATATTAAACTCGATTCATAACTAAGCTGGTGCCGTATTTAGGATTGTGAAAATTTGAGATTGTAATCTTACAGAACACATCAAATATGGAGCCAAGATTAGGAGACTGCATACAACACTGCATTCAGAAAATAACACACGAAGAACGTTGAAACATATGCAAGAGGAAATTGACCACAACTAACCGCTTCAATTTTCACCCAAAGAAGTTACGTTCGTAGCGCAATCCTGTCCGTCATGAAATTACCACACACTGGTATACTAAATTCATACTAACTCTCTGTGAAATCTTCCCGAAAAGAATAGCTGAGGGCTACTTTGATGATTACACCACATGCTTCACGTGGTCAACTTGGTTTACACAAAGAGTGTAACTCCACAATAATTTTGATAATTAAAATAAATTAGATCGAAAAGCAATTTACAAAAGAAAAACCTCGAACTGGTTACTATCGTCTTGCTATTAACCTGATGGGTCAAACAATTGTATAAGCACGTGGTACTAGTCTCACAAAGTACAGCCCACGTGGGTTGAACATAAAAAGTTGCTATATTGAAAAATATTGTCAAGACGAGACGCTATAATCACACGAGCATTCGCATTTAAGATTGATGATCTTAGTTAGAGTTACTGATCAACACGTGGTTCCACTTTACTCACAGAGTAGTGACAAAGCAACTACCGGAAGATATTCTGAACTACTTCACACGCGAATTACACTGCGTTGAACTTTAAGATAACATTAGATATTTTAGAGCTAAACCTGAAATAAAGGTGATTAAATTTTCAGTTAGGCTGAACTTAAGAAATCCATTGTCCTACGGACTTATCAGAGACATGCTTAGCTGGAGATCTTACCACTTCAGACGCTCGCCGTGGACAGACTGGCGTGGGCCCCTACCGAGGGTGCTTCACAAATACAAACGGAAGTGACCAGAGAGGCAGCTTCCTATACCAACATGACAAGGGACAGAGAGGACCATACTAAGCATAGAAACCTCTCTGCTTTTAGAAAGCGTAGCTACCTGTTCCGACGTTGGTCCTACTGTTCTCTAGCAGACAGGCTTGTCTGCTACCATCCAGCATGCAACTATAAATACATTTGCTCATTCATCCTCTCACACAGAAGGGAAGGGGGATGACAGTATTTTATCATATACAGTATATAAAAGAAAGCGGATGTAGGTTCCGTATGAGACTGTGTGACATGAATTACATATAAACTGTGTTTTAAAGTGTAGTAGTGTGACAGATCGTTCTTGTTTATGTGTAAAAGTAACACGTTTCACTGCTCAGTCTCCTCCCAGATAGTCAAACACCACAGTAAATTTAGAAGAGGAATTTATGCCGTAAATGACAACATATTTAAGAAATTAACATGAAAGGAATCCAACAGAGACCTTTCAACATAAAGAAAACGAATGACATGAATTTCAGTTTGAAATGGGAAAGTGACACTGTTAAACCCAGATGGCACCTCTATAGACTGTGCAATAAATACAAAATTTCTAGGAATGAATATCGAGTCTCATTGGAAGTGATGAGAACACACAAAGATACTTCCAAACAGAATGTCATAAGCATATTATTTCCTTAGAGCCCTCTCGCCAGTTTTTAACAGGCGGTGTCTTTTAGCTTGGATTGGTCAAATGAAACTCAGTTCTTAGCTGTGGATTTCTTTTACGTGGAACAAACAAAATATGAACAGTGTTCCTAAATTACAGGAAAAGGCCATAAGAATAACGACCAAAATTAGGAGTTGAGTTCGTGGTAAAGATCTGTTCGAAACACCGAGGATTTTAACTACACAATGTCAGTACGTTTACTAATCAGTTGTGCACATTAAACATAACACTAATAATTGCTGCAAATGCAGCTCTGTCCAAGACTGTGGAAGATCTGCAGTGAACTTGCGTTTACCTAGAGAGAATATGAAAGAAAAAAAAGCGAAACAACATTTTCTACCAAGGAACGAAACTGTACAATAGATTTTCCAGCGAGATTAAAGAGACTGGATTAAAGATCAGGTGTTGAAGAGCAGGCGCAAAAGGATCAGTCTATACTGACAGGAGAAGTCCACTTACTGGTGCAGTTACGACCACGTTTGTGACCTGTTTGTGGGAAGACTGTTCGACGCAGGGGGTGAAAACGGCTGATGTATGTCCATGTTGAGGTATCACACATGATAATATCTGCACTCATACCTGTTGCACTCTGTATAATACTGAAATCTTACCCTCTTTCCGAACTCACATAAGGGTATGCTGAGCCTTTTTTTCAGGTTAGTAAATGGTAAATTGAGGAATACAAGTGTAAACCAGACATCGTCACAGTAGTCTTGGGATCACACTGGACGCGTGTGTAGTGTTCGTAGCGTGTGCAGTGGCTAAGAGAATGAATGAACAGTGTAGCACTGGCTGTTACGTTATTAAATAACTTCTTTGCAAGTATTGTACACTTGGGATTAACTGAATGAGGTGTCACTTTTTGAAGCAGACTTACCATCCTGATTTAGGCTTCCGTGGTCTCCCTGAATTACTTCAGGCAGATTCCGAGATAGTTCCTACTTTAGGGCCACGGTTACCTGTCTCATCTTTGTTTTCCTAGGCCTGTAAGTATGTAAATGCCTGAACATATCAATACTGTTATTTTTATTGTACTTAAATTGTAGTGTCACATGTCCAACATCCTTGTAAAAGTGATGAAAGGAAGCATAAGACATCTACTGCTACTATGAGTATGTGTACGTAGAAGAAGCTTCCCAAACTGGAACCACTTCTACGTAGCTCAGAATGACTCAAACCCGGACTCAGGATTGAACAAACGCTGTGCAGCACTTCATCTAAAGACTCCAAAAAATCCACTAATCCAGTTATTTGACTCTTGGCACATTATCGAAAATATTGAAAAGTATTTGCAAATCCTACTCGCACAAAACGAAGGGCGCAAATTTACATACTACAAAATATATAAATCCGCAGATGTATGAACTAGCTAACAGCTTAATCGTAAAACAAATGAAGACACACTTGTTAAGAATGGTGATGTTGACTGGGTGTTTAAAAAGTAACTATAGTAACAAAACACCTAAAGTAACTGACTAATTTCTCGAGTAACATTAGAATAAAATAATTTCCTTTACTCTGGCACAGAAATTTGGGCATTTGCTATAATGTAAAATAACTGTATTATTTTATACGAGTGTTCATTTAAAAGTGCATAAAAAGCAAACAATTTATGATGATGAAATATAGCTAGCTTAACAAATGCATGTTAACAGAATGACTAAATAGTGTAAAGAAATTTCTCAACTATACTGAAAGACAGCGTAGCTTTTGCGACCCTTTTTATACCTTTCTGTGCATATGACATTCTATTAGGCAAACTAATAACGCCTGTGAACAGAATTAAAACCTTTAAAAATGTGTTCTAAGCAAACTCTTTGGTCTCAGTCAGTATTATCTAAGTAAATTAACCTCTGTAGCAAATTCTTAGCAATATTATGTTCTTAAGCATAGACAATAGATAACAGACTGCACATGAAGTCATTTTACTGAAACCAATATCAAAGTCACGTGACGAGTTACGAAGCCAATTATGTCATTACGCATTTATAGTGTACAATTTATGAGTTGTTACAGATCAAATGGTGTACTCTCTGCTAGAAGCAGAATTAATGAACTTTACATATGCTCAGGTAAGTCTTGTTTGTATCCTGCAGATATATTTCCATGAGTTGAAAGAATGTACGTTGATCCTTAGATGTAGAACTCGATGAAAGACTGACTTTTAAAATGACAGAACATTAATACCTAACTCACTACAGACATTCTGTAACGTATTTCCTAATATATTATGCCCATTGTTGTGGTATATGTACTAGATGAAGCAGAAGTCATAAAATATAAATTCTTTATTATGGTAAAAGACTGCCGTTATGGACATAATACAATTTCATTTCTTATAAAAGCGTAAAAATAGATGAGGAATCGTCAGAAAACTAATGCTGCCTGCCAAACCGATAGTTCATCTTTTACAACTGTAGAAGCGGTGTAGTAAGACTGGCATTCACCAAATGACAGTAATTCTGTCGTTTGTCAAAAGAACTGTCAATGCATTTCAAATGGCCAAGAGTAATAACGATAACCATTGCATAAATATTAGGAATTTCGGAAAAATTTGGTTAACTGTACTAGGACATGACGTATAATTGCAGTACGATAAGTCATTTTATTGGTTCAAATGGCTCTGATTCAAAAATGGTTCAAATGGCTCTGAGCACTATGGGACTTAACATCTATGGTCATCAGTCCCCTAGAACTTAGAACTACTTAAACCTAACTAACCTAAGGACATCACACAACACCCAGCCATCACGAGGCAGAGAAAATCCCTGACCCCGCCGGGAATCGAACCCGGGAACCCGGGCATGGGAAGTGAGAACGCTACCGCACGACCACGAGATGCGGGCTAAATGGCTCTGAGCACTATGGGACTTAACAGCTGAGGTTATCAGTCCCTTAGAACTTAGAACTACTTAAACCTAACTAACCTAAGGACATCACACACATCCATGCCCGAGGCAGGATTCGAACCTGCGACCGTAGCGGTCGCGCGGTTCCAGACTGTAGCGTCTAGAACCGCTCGGCCACTCCGGCCGGCAGTCTTTTTATTGTTAAAATCTATGCTTGATTTCAGGTATAAATGAAAAAAAGTGTCAGCTCCATTTCGCATAGTGCTTAATGATAGAGATTCCCTTTTTTACGATGAGTTTACCTTGCTGCCCCGAGTCACGTGTCTTAGATGTTGGTTTCTAACGTCAACACGGCAGAGATTGATGCGTGCGCTATGTTATCTATGGTCTATGTTCTTAAGAGAGCTGCCATCATCATTTTTGTCTTCATTCGCCTTTGTAACTGAAGACACGCACGTCGCCGAAGTGGTGTGAAGTAAAAAGACTTGCAATACGGCTGCCGAACCCTGAAGAGGATATTCTGGCCAATAAATACCATACGATCATTTTTTTTTTTTTTTTTTGTAACTGAAGAGAGAAATAGTCACAAATGCTACTAACAGTTTTGAAACAGGTGTTTATCAGGTCTAGTTCTGTTATGTTTTGTGCCTCACTTTTGCATATTCTTTACTCTTAACAAATCACAAGGGAACTATGACTTAAATACGGAACGATATACCGGGTGATCAAAAGTCAGTATAAATTTGAAAACTTAATAAACCACGGGATAATGTAGATAAAGAGGTAAAAATTGACACACATGCTTGGAATGAGATGGGGTTTTATTAGAACAAAAAAAAAAGTTCACAAAATGTCCGACAGATGGCGCTGGCCAGCGGGTAACTGCTACCGTGACGGGTGAGAGTTACGCCGATATGTTACAGAGTCGCATCATCCCCAGCCTGGCTGATAAACACCTGCTGGAACGTACGATGTTTATGCAGGATGGCGCTCCACCCCATATTGCTAGACGCGTGTCGTTTGGTGATGATCGTGTGCTCAGCCGCCACTTTCGTCATGCTTGGCCTCCCAGGTCCCCAGACCTCAGTCCGTGCGATTATTGGCTTTGAGGTTACCTGAAGTCGCAAGTGTATCATGATCGACCGACATCTCTAGGGATGCTGAAAGACAACATCCGACGCCAATGCCTCGCCATAACTCCGGACATGCTTTACAGTGCTGTTCACAACATTATTCCTCGACTACAGCTGTTGTTGAGGAATGATGGTGGGCTTATTGAGCATTTCCTGTAAAGAACATCATCTTTGCTTTGTCTTACTTTGTTGTGCTAATTATTGCTATTCTGATCAGATGAAGCGCCATCTGTCGGGCATTTTTTGAACTTTTATATTTTTTTGGTTCTAATAAAACCCCATGCCATTCCAAGCATGTGTGTCAATTTGTACCTCTCTATCTACATTATTCCGTGATTTATTCAGTTTTCAAATTTATACTGACTTTTTGATCACCATGTATATAAATTAGTATTTAGATACCCTAGTATGATTTTATACTTATCGATAAACTACTCGGAATGAGAGGATACAGCACATCCTAGAATGAAGGCTTTCACGGCAGGTGTTGTCATCTCTTAACACTTCCGGGCTGAGATGCCGTGGTCCATACATAAGACTCTCCCCTGACGTTTGGCAGTTCGCCGATTGTCCTCGGAGGATGCCTTCCGCAGTCGAAGGCGAAACGTCAGGGGAGAGTCTTACATATGGACCACGGCATCTCAGCGCGGAAGTGTTAAGTGATGATATAGCACATCATTTGAATTGGTGAGAGCATTTGATTCGACAAGAACTTTAGTATCGATAAAAATTTCTGGTCTTTGCCAATGTCACTTACCGACGTAGTTTGGAAGCTATATATTTAACTCATTCAGAGTACAGACTCAGCACGGAACCTTTTATCTAGTAGCTGTGTGCAGCGTAGCAGCTCTATGTCGGTTAAATGCGGCACTCAAAAGCAAGCAGGCTGACAGTGTTGGAAGACAGATAGCAACACTGAATCCTCAGCGCTTGCGCACGCGCAAATTAAATCCACCGTTTGTTTTCGTTGCTCGGCGCGAGCTGTCGTATATCGCGTTAGTTCCTCTAAACGTTATCTTTCCGCAGTGTTTGCTCCAGGCGATCAAAGGCACTTAATCTTAATGCGACGCTACTCCAGAACAGCTCTTGACACGGCGGTTGGAATTATGGGCTCGGTTTGCTTATGTTCCGCGAAGCCGTTTACTCTCGGCGGTGCTTGATGGCCCGGAGCTGACTGGAACCTATTGCTCGACTGCCAGCTAACTCAGCGCTGCGCGCTCTGTGGCTACGTATTTCTGAGGCGCCACACCGTACACGCAGCACATGGTACAGCTTTTCGTTCAGTTCCTAGGATAAAGGATTAGTGATACTTATACAGAACGTGTGAGGTATCGTTGCGTACAAAATTGACTACAGATTTCACTACATTCTTTTTCAGTTTTTTCATGTCTCGAGATTTATTTCATCTACATCTACACCTACATCTACATCGATACTCTGAAAATCACATTTAAGTGCCTGGCAGAGGGTTCATCGGACCACCTTCACAATTCTCTATTATTCTAATCTCGTATAGCGCGCGGAATGAACGAACACCTATATCTTTCCGTACGAGCTCTGATTTCCCTTATTTTATCGTGGTGATCGTTTCTCCCTATGTAGGTCGGTGTCAACAAAATATTTTCGCATACGGAGGGGAAAGATGGTGATTCGAATTTCATGAGAAGATTCCGTCGCAACAAAAAAAGGCCTTTCTTTTAATGATGTCCAGCCCAAATCCTGTATCATTTCTGTGACACTCTCTCCCATATTTCGCGATAATACAAAACGTGCTGCCCTTCTTTGAACTTTTTCGATGCACTCCATCAGTCCTGTCTGGTAAGGATCCCACACCGCGCAGCAGTATTCTAAAAGAGGATGGACAAGTGTAGTGCAGGCAGTCTTCTTAGCAGATCTGTTACATTTTCCAAGTGCCCTCTCAACAAAACGCAGTCTTTGGTTAGCTTTCCCCACATTTTCTGTGTGTTACTTCCAATTTAGCCGGCCGGAGTGGCCGTGCGCTTCTAGGCGCTACAGTTTCGAGCCGAGCGACCGCTACGGTCGCTGCTTCGAATCCTGCCTCGGGCATGGATGTGTGTGATGTCCTTAGGATAGTCAGGTTTAATTAGTTCTAAGTTCTAGGCGACTGATGACCTCAGAAGTTAAATCGCATAGTGCTCAGAGCCATTTGAACCATTTTTGAACCAACTTCCAATTTAAGTTGTTCGTAATCGTAATATCTAGGTATTTAGTTGAATTTACGGCTTTTAGATTAGACTGATTTATCGTGTAACTGAAGTTTAAAGAGTTCCTTTTAGCACTCATGTGGATGACCTCACACTTTCCGTTATTTAGGGTCAACTGCCACTTTTCGCACCATTCCGATATTTCTTCTAAATCGTTTTGCAGTTTGTTTTGATCTTCTGATGACATTATTGGTCGATAAACGACAGCGTAATCTGCAAACAACCGAAGACGGCTGCTCAAATTGTCTCCCAAATCGTTTATACAGATAAGGAACAGCAAAGGGCCTATAACACTACCTTGGGGAACGCCAGAAATCACATCTGTTTTTCTCGATGACTTTCCGTCAATTACTATGAACTGTGACGTCCCTGACAGGAAATCGCAAATCCAGTCACATAACTGAGACGATATTCCATAAGCACGCAGTTTCACTACGAGCGGCTTTTGTGGTACAGTGTCAAAAGCCTTCCGGAAATGCAGAAATACGGAATCGATCTGAAGTCCCTTGTCAATAGCACTCAACACTTCATGTGAATAAAGAGGTAGTTGTGTTTCACAGGAACGATGTTTTCTAAACCCATGTTGAGTATGTGTCAATAGACAGTTTTCTTCGAGGTAATTCATAATGTTTGAACATTTTCTTGCTGTGTGAAGCACAATCGTTGTTTCCCACACCAATCTCGATAACACATGGCTATACGATGGACGTACTGTAGATTCGAATCCTGTCAAAGAAAAATATTTTGCTTAGCGTAATAAGACTTAAGAAGGGAGCAAAAATGATAGTTGTCTGTTCTCATTCACGATATCATGAGCAAAATTATTTATTCAACTTTTGAACATCTCTGCAGCGTCCAATGTAGGGAGCGTCTGGTCCGTTTTTTCAGTACTTCATTATTCATTTTTGTATTCACTCATCAGAAAACCACCGAAAAGTTATTTTTGCAGTGTCCATAAAGCTATCCACAGTACAAAATCCCAATCAGGCTCAGGACGGAATAGAAAATCCTTTCCATTAAGCGCTTGCCCTGAGGGAAATGGTTGTGAATCTATATTGTCGCCCAAAATTATTACACTTATCACTAAACGTAACAGGTGATCGTAAATGCCTGTGGCATGTTGTAGGGCTCGTAGTCATCACCGAAAACACATTTAAAACGCACAGATAGCCTCAGACGCTCCATTTCCTTTCTACGACTGAACCTGAACCTAATCTATGAATTCACCATTTATACTGGAGTCAACGGACCATCACATTTAACATTTGTTGTCGAAGATCACCTAAAACAGTGGTTCCTAACAGGTGGTCCGCGGACATCCAGGGGTCCGCGAGCTATGCCACAGGGGTCCGCAAGATGCTATTAGAATAAAAAAATGTGTTAAAAGTATTTCGTATGATAAGATTTTTTTGTTTTGGCCACTTCCTGCATGAGCAGAGCTTTAGCGAACGCTATCTTCTGCGCCTATAGCGTCTTCCTAGAGCCAACTGGCACTAGCACACTCTAGCGCAAAACTAGAATTAGATAGAGGCAAATAGTTCTGCTGTATGCCTTAGAATGCGCGCGCTGCCTCTTTGCAGCTGACAACTGACAGTCACTTTACACAGAAACTCGCATTTCAGACGACAATCGTCCATTTTTTTTAAGGAGTTTGTTATACTAAACACCCAGATTTGAAGACAAAGATTTTGAGCAATAATCAAAAATTTAACAATAACAATGATGGCTAAACTGAAAACGTTTTAAGCTCAATATTTTTTTCAATAATGAATATTTCAATGTTTTTTCTAGGTACCAAAAACAGAAAACGTATAAAAAGACTCTTAATTTGGCTTTTTTATGTACTTGGTACTGTGATATGACAAGGTACCAATCATGCTCGATGAGGTGGTCCTCGAGAAAATTTTGTTGGGAACCCCTGACCTAGAAGAAATACCTTCCAAGGGAAAGAGGGTGAGGGTTTTGACGTCCCGTCGACTTCGAGATTATTAAAGACGGAGCACAAACTTGGATTGGTGAAAGAAATCGGTGGTGTCGATTTCAAAGGTACCATCCCTGTATTGACTTCGGGGAAAATACGGAAAACCTAAATCAAAGTTCAATGTACGTGCAAATAAAAGTGGCCGGGGCGACCGGATACGATTGGACGTGAATTAATGCGTGTAGCCACATCCCGTGACGCTCTTCCAGAAGGATGGAACAACTGTCCGTACAGCCGGCCGAATGTTGGAGCACATTTGCATAATCTTCACGCCTCACAGAGGTGTTAGCAGAGGTCAGTATGGTCGTTGCCCTAGCTGGCAACCTAGGTCACTTGATCTGACAGTGTGCGTTTACTTTGCGTGGGTAGAAATGGGAGTCCCTAACAGACTGTCGGTTCTGTATGCATCTAAAGCACATTTGTTCCAGATTGACGTAAGAGCACACGTATGAAAATACGAGAAACCAAATTTACCACAAATGAACTAAAATGGGAATTTAATGTAACATTGCCATGTATATAAAAATATCACTTGATATGACAACTTTCAAACTGGTATCAGATATTGTGTAGGCAGTGATGGGAAGTGCCACTGTCAGTGATTTCTTACATATGGTTTGAACAATTCATATCAGTTTTACTATTGTCTTGAGCGAGAAACTAGATGTCTGAAGCTAGATAATTTGAACTATTTATGAGAATGAGACAGCTCTATCAAAAAAGTCTGTGTCTAAAAATTAGTTGAAATCTAATGGTGCATTGCTTTTATATCACGTGTGTTTGAATTACATTATGGGGTTTTCCCGCAATGTCTATTATGTCACTGTGAACGAATGGTATCAACTATGGTCGTAACTTCTAAAAAGCAAACCAAAAGGGATAGCGTGAGCTACTTGATAACAACGGATTGGACTGATGACCTCAGAAGTTAAGTCCCATAGTGCTCAGAGCCATTTGAACAACGGATTGAATGAGTATATACAAAAGATTTGTTACGGGGTAGTTTTTCAAAACTGCTTCTTAACCTGCTTAATAACGCACTATTCAAATTTGACCACCAAATCGGTTAAAATTACAAGTGAAGCAGGAAAGTATGCAAGTAAATGAAACATCACCAATGAATGTGGATATAACTAGTACTTCATTTTATTTCTGTATGGTGGTGGAAGACGTGTAATTTTTCTGTGAGCTGAATCCTCTGGCTGAATGTGAGAAGTCGAGGACCGCAGGTGCAGACTTGTGTAAAATTTTACTTTGGCTAAAAGGAAGAGTTGCTAGCAGGTATACACTGGGCGACGGACGTTCTTTGGAACGGCCGGCCGTGGGAGGAATAGGGGGGGGGGGGGAGGGAGTAGGCTGAACTTACCAAGTTGTGACCTGGCGTTGTGGGCCGCAGTGCAAAGCGTACTTTCTAAAAGTATAGGGATCTGCAAGGGGATGGGAAAACATGATACATACAGAACGAGAGAAATCTGCTGGACACAAAGGAGACCAGCAGTAATTGCTGTATAAGTTTTGTAAGCGAGCTCCGGATTGACTCACCAAAATTATGTTTGTAACTGGGAGGAAAACTCATGAGTGCCTACGTGTAGCCTCTGTCATTGGCGGAAATATGTAACCAAACTCATAGTGGGAGAGAATTTCGGCTTTCTTGTCCCTGCTCTAAGAGCGGAATGTGCACTACTGATTAATCACAGCAGATTCTTTAAGAAGAAGGAGATTTCTAGGATCTACATCTACATGATTACTCTGCAATTCACATTTAAGTGCTTGGCAGAGGGTTCATCGAACCACAATCATACTATCTCTCTACCATTCCACTCCCGAACAGCGCGCGGGAAAAACGAACACCTAAACCTTTCTGTTCGAGCTCTGATTTCTCTTATTGTATTTTGAAGATCATTCCTACCTATGTAGGTTGGGCTCAACAAAATATTTTCGCATTCGGAAGAGAAAGTTGGTGACTGAAATTTCGTAAATAGATCTCGCCGCGACGAAAAACGTCTTTGCTTTAATGACTTCCATTCCAACTCGCCTATCATATCTGCCACACTCTCTCCCCTATTACGTGATAATACAAAACGAGCTGCCCTTTTTTGTACCCTTTCGATGTCCTCCGTCAATCCCACCTGGTAAGGATCCCACAATGCGCAGCAATATTCTAACAGAGGACGAACGAGTGTAGTGTAAACTGTCTCTTTAGTGGACTTGCATCTTATAAGTGTCCTGCCAATGAAACGCAACCTTTGGCTCGCCTTCCCCACAATATTATCTATGTGGTCTTTCCAACTGAAGTTGTTCGTAATTTTAACACCCAGGTAGTTAGTTGAATTGACAGCCTTGAAAATTGTACTATTTATCGAGTAATCGAATTCCAACGGATTTCTTTTGGAACTCATGTGGATCACCTCACACTTTTCGTTATTTAGCGTCAACTGCCACCTACCACACCATACAGCAATCTTTTCTAAATCGCTTTGCAACTGATACTGGTCTTAGGATGACCTGATTAGACGGTAAATTACAGCATCATCTGCGAACAACCTGAGAACTGCTCAGATTGTCACCCAGGTCATTTATATAGATCAGGAACAGCAGAGGTCCCAGGACGCTTCCCTGGGGAACACCTTATATCACTTCAGTTTTACTCGACGATTTGCCGTCAATTACTACGAACTGCGACCTTCCTGACAGGAGATCACGAATCCAGTCGCACAACTGAGACGATACCCCATAGGCCCGCAGCTTGATTAGAAGTCGCTTGTGAGTCACGGTGTCAAAAGCTTTCCGGAAATCCAGAAATACGGAATCAACCTGAGATCCCCTGACAATAGCGGCCATTACTTCGTGCGAATAAAGAGCTAGCTGCGTTGCACAAGAACGATGATTTCTGAAACCATGCTGATTACGTATCAATAGATCGTTCCCTTCGAGGTGATTCATAATGTTTGAATACAGTATATGCTCCAAAACCCTACTGCAAACCGACGTCAGTGATATAGGTCTGTAGTTCGATGGATTACTCCTACCACCCTTCTTAAACACTGGTGCGACCTGCGCAATTTTCCAATCTGTAGGTACAGATCTATCGGTGAGCAAACGGTTGTATATGATTGCTAAGTAGGGAGCTATTGTATCAGCATAATCTGAAAGGAACCTAATCGGTATACAATCTGGACCTGAAGACTTGCCCGTATCAAGCGATACGAGTTGCTTCTCAACTCCCTAAGGTATCTACTTCTAAGAAACTCATGCTAGCAGCTGTTCGTGTTTCAAATTCTGGAATATTCCATTCGTCTTCCCTGGTGAAGGAATTTCGGAAAACTGCGTTCAATAACTCCGCTTTAGCGTGTAGCGTGTAATGGTCCACCTGGTCGTCGTTGATATCGCTAATTGCTGTAAACGCACTATTTCACTCCAATTTACGGAGCTTGTTAGCACTTGATGTTAGGTTGGCGCCATTACAATGTATTGTATTGTAGTAATCGCTGCTGCTTGCTGGATCGCTGCTGTGTCTCGATGCTGATGCTGGCTCTAAATCTGGTTGTCTAGGGTTAAAAAACATGAGGTCCCGTGTTTTTCATGTGCTTTTGATGATAAAGAACGAGCGAAACCAACACGTATGTAAACATCAAATATTTATTACTTTAGTGGCCATATTAATTCCACTGTCCACCAAAGACCATAACACAACACAAAGTAGTACTTCCTTTACATGTTCTTTGCCTTGTTTTGCCAAACAATAACACAGAAACACACTTCACCAAAGTGACATTCCGACCGCCCCCGTCTGCCTCCGACTGGTTTTTCGACCCTTCTCGCTGCTTGTATTTATAACATTGTCAAAGAACTACTAAAAAGAGATATAGTTTATAAGTCACATGTACATCTGTTGTTATAATTTGTGCAGAAAAGTTATTAATTTGCATCGAGTGACATAATTTAACATGTTATTAAAATGACAGACAGATTTGTTGACTTGACAGAATAATTCTTTGTTACAAAAAGGCTGTTTTTTAGAAGTTTGTCAATTGACTTCTCTAATTTGCATAAATAAGTAAGTAACATGAATTATTAAGAATTACATTGGTTTTCGTCTAAAATAGGATTGATTACGTGAATACTGAGTGAAAACGCTCCTAGTGAACAAATAGGTTTCACTGGGTGATTTTTATTTAAGGAGATCCAAAATACTTAAGTTGGCCACTATTTTTCGTACTTCATATTAATTATTTAAGATAAACTTAGTGTTTTTCATGATGACATTTGCTGTATCAGTGATCAAGTGATATAAACTTTTGTGTGGGTCAGTTATTCAGTATAATTTAATGGGTTGACTGTTTATGGAGACATGTTGTGCAATCATTGTTAACATACACAATAACTTTTCTATAATCATAAATACTCGTTAAACTGGTTGAATTTGGAAGGGATCGCATACTTCATTAAAGTAAAGCCTTTAATATGTTCCGTTACAAGCGTCACAGTCGTCGGTAACAGTACCATCAACACTGCGCAGCGAAGGTATTGGCTGCGTCTTACCGCTTGTGTACTTTACATACGACCAGAATTTCTTCGGATTTTCTACCAAATTTCGAGACAATGTTTTGTTGTGGAACCTATTAAAGGTATCTCGCATTGAAGTCCGTGCCAAATTTCACGCGTCTGTAAATTTTAGCCAATCTTCGGGATTTCGCGTTCTTCTAAACTTCGCATGCTTTTTCCGTTGCCTCTGCAACAGCGTTCGGACCTGTTTTGTGTACCATGGGGGATCAGTTCCACCTCCTACCAGTTTATGAGATATGAATCTCTCAATTGCTGTTGCTACTATATCTTTGAATTTGAGGCACATCTCGTCTACATATGCATAGTCAGTTCGGAAGGAATGGAGATTGTCTCTTAGGAAGGCTTCTAGTGACACTTTATCCGCTTTTTTAAATAAAATTATTTTGCGTTTGTTTCTGGTGGATTTGGAAGAAACGGTATTGAGCCTAGCTACAACGACCTTGTGATCACTAATCCCTGTATGTCATGACGCTCTCTATTAGCTCTGGATTGTTTGTGGCTAAGAGGTCAAGTGTGTTTTCGCAACCTTTTACAATTCGCGTGGGTTCGTGGACTAACTGTTCGAAATAATTTTCGGAGAAAGCATTTAGGACAATCTCGGAAGATGATTCCTGCCTGGTTCAAATGGCTCTGAGCACTATGGGACTTAACATCTATGGTCATCAGTGCCCTAGAACTTCGAACTACTTAAACCTAACTAACCTAAGGACATCACACAACACCCAGTCATCACGAGGCAGATAAGATCCCAGACCCCGCCGGGAATCGAACCCGGGAATCTGGGCGTGGGAAGCGAGAACGCTACCGCACGACCACGAGCTGCGGACTGTTTTCTGCCTACCACCGGTTTTGAACAAGTATTTTTGCCAACATATCGAGGGAAGGTTGAAGTCCCCACCAACTATAACCGTAAGAGTGGGGTATTTATTTGTTAAGAGACTCAAATTTTCTCTGAACTGTTCAGCAACTATATCATCGGAGTCTGGGGGTCGGTAGAAGGAGCTAATTATTAACTTAGTTCGGCTGTTAAGTATATGAAACGTCCCCTTTTGAACAATATACACGACTGTCCTTAACCTGACACACAATATTTATAGCGCAACGCAATCTGACTTTCCACACACAATATTTTGTTAACGCAACGCAATCTGACTTTCAAAATTCTCTACAAGAGAATGGCCCTGACTAACATTAACCTGTACTTTTCAGAAATCACTTACCTCACAAAAATCTTGGTTACTCCCACTACTGCAATACAGCAAGCGCCACTACTGCCAGCTAAATAAAAGATTCAAACTATGGAAGGCACTAACTACTGATAGGGATAGTTAGCAAATGAAAGATATTAATAGAGAACAAACAATGTATTTACCTTGATATCATGACAAATTACAAAACTCCGCCATCTCTCTCCCCACATCCACCACTGCTGGCGGCTCACCTCCAACTGCGCACGCTACGCGCTGTTCATAGCCAGCTGCCTAACACTACAATGGCGAGTATTACAACAATGCAAAGCAGCCACAGACTGCACACAGCACAGCCAGTGATTTTCATACAGAGGTGGCGTTACCAATAAAAAAACTTAAACAGCCTACTTACATAGCCCCCATGCTCCCCACAAAAAATTTTACAAATGTTGTTGGGCAGTGCCCAATACAGATTTGAAAAATTTTTTATAATTACAATAACAAAGAAATCAAATGCACACACTTATTGATACAATGTTGGTCAAAAGCTAAAATTTTCTCACAGTCCATAAAGACAGTCCTAATCGTTCATCACAGTGAAATATCAGTGTTTTTCTCAAAGTCTGAGCAGTAAAAGAAAATGCACACGGAAGTAGTGGATTTCCAGGCAGTCTTGAAGAAGTATCGTTGTCCTTCCAATGGAAAGGCAGTGCTGACTCTTGACATGCTGACAGGTAATGGGCCACAACAGAGCAAACCCACAGCGGAGTCAATCGAAGTTTTGAAGAGTATTGGTGGGTAGGTCATCACAGAGCAGACCCACTGTAGTACTGGTAGAAATGACGGTACTGGTGGGCCACCAGAGGTGCAGACCCACTGTAGTCCTTGTAGAGATGGCCAGCAGCCATCTGTTGTGACTGTGCAGGTGCACAATCACCATTGAAGAGTCTTGCGGATAATTTAGCAAGTCCATAACCACCACTTGTGCACTCACAAAGTTTTTGGAATAGTCCTCAGAGCCAGCAATGCTGTTATCCAGTCCCTTGCTGAATCATTAAAACATGTGCAAACACTATCACTCCCTACTTCTCACATATTGTGCATATGCTATGACCAACAGAAACGAGTGCAGTCATATACTTAATATACTTAATTTGAAGACCTGGTGTCAATTACAATTTTATAACATGAAAATACAATTACAAAGATACAGAAAACATCATTAAAAACATAATAGTACAGATAACATTCGTAGTAATAGGGGCTTTACAAAAGAATAAAAATATATACATCAGTGTTACAAAAATAATGACATAAGTACATACATAAAGATCAGAACAACTTTTGAAACATCAACATCACACATGAGCATTAAAACAGAACAGATAAATGTCTAAACATCTTTACAAAGAAAATAACATATTATTAATGCAAATTATATTTGAGGATCACAGTATTCCTCATCATAGTGAATGTAGCTTAGTATTAGAAAAATTCTACAACATAAGTCTTATCAGATATACATATAAATACAGGAAAAACATAAATACACAAGGGAACACAAACACATAGGGGGATAACACAATGGAAAGGACAGGGTTCGTTTTCAGTGTAACTTTTGGTACTGCAGTATTTTGCGAACAAAACCTTTTGTTTGTTCTTGGAGATCTCCCTTCGTTCGTCATTATTCCCAAAAAGTCCTATCTGTACCTCTTTTCTGTATTTTTTCGTATAACTTCTAAATGCATTTCTTCCAATTCATCGCAACGCAGTCTCTTATATAGTCTACCCCCTCTTAAGCTAACTTAAATCTACTGAGCTCAGACATTAAGCTAAGGGACGAGGCAATGCAGCAACACATAAAACAATAAACGCAAACAGCAATGACAAAAATTGCAGATTTGCAAAGGAAGCAGCATTTTAGAAATTAGCAAAGCAATTGTAATATTACAACTAATCTAAGGTAATGTGCAACAAATAATAACAAGAAATCATTAGTAAAACTGGCTTAACAGAATAATACAAAGTCAAATTCAATAACACTATGCCTGGCAAACAGCAGCAACTTATACCTAAACATGACATAGCTCAAGCAGAAAAAATAGTAGACTAAAGATAACAATGCAGATAAGGGAAATGTATAATCACATCTTAATGTCTATGTAATTAAAGTGGTGCACCACAACAACTTATTGTACAAAAAATATTACCATGTACTTGAAAAGAAAATTATGTGTGCAGTAACTGTTACTAGTCCCTTCTTATTGTTCTTTCCATTCCAAGAGCTCCTTTTTCGAAGAATGTGGGTCATAAAGTAATTATTTAATAGATCTGTTGACAGAAAGTGTTCACATTAGCAAATGAATTTTTTTTTTTTATGAAACCAATGCTGCAACACAGCTGGAAACTAGATATCAAATGAAATAAGCAACTATGAAAGGCAAAGCATAAAAATATCATTCAATAGTCATGTGACATTTCATAAGTTAACTCTCGTAGAAAGACGCTTGTCGTAATCAGGTGTGCAGATGTAAAAATATTTCTCGTCATTTCATTAGGCATTTCTGTCGCCATATGGCATTTCTCTCAACTAGCACGACAATAGCCGTGAAATGTTGCGATGCTTTCTACAAAGGAACGTCAAGCGAGGATAATGGCCCCCCCCCCTTTTTTTTTTCTCCACCTAATGGCTGTTTCTCCAGGTGGCTGGCACAGGTGGCCGCTCACAACGAATTACGTCTCGGTCACTTACCTCTCATCCCGGAATATTTACGACAGCAGTTTTCGCTACAGTGACTCATATAAAAATATTTCACAGGTCAAGAATTTGGATTACAAATCTGTAGAAACAAAATCCTATAAATATAACAGCGTCCAAAAAAAATTTTCGTCGGCATTGTGATACATTCACGCATTTACACACATTTCATAATTCTAAAATACGATTCTTGGTTTCCAACATCCTTTTCCACAAAGCAGAGTCCCTAAATCACTATTCATTACTCCTTACCTTATTACACATATATATATCGTCGACACATAATCAAATTCCTCATATAGCATCAGCTTCTTGACCATAAACATACCTCAGCAGCATAATACACATCGTCGTCGTAATAATAACATCATAAAACCTCAGTCAAATCTCAAAAACGTCGTAGCTTCCTCCAATAATTTCAAAACCTAAAAAAATTCTCTGCTCATTTCAATAGTGTCATCAACCTCAAACGTACTTTAAAATCATGATCCCATACCAAATACATCATTCAAAGCTCTCATAGTATCACAATGGTTCCGAAAAAATATGAACAGTTTACAAAGTATAGACAAAATACAGTTTCATAAGTGTGAAGTTATCCAACTGTGTAATTGCATAAACTTCTGTCACTGACGTAATAAAAAAATGTTTGTTTCTTTGTTAAATGATTAGATAGCTGTGTAATTTATGTGTTAGAGAAATATGGTAGCGATGTGTAAAGTTGTATAAGCAAATACCATATTACCTAGGGTTCCTTGTGGTTGCCACACACATGGTACACAAAGTAAGCGTGTACCCCCCTGAGGATAAATGTAATTATACCCTCAGGTGTTACAAATTACAGCAATGGAATGAAATGTATGACGGAAAACTTTCTTTGCAATTTAAAAATCTTAAAAAAATAAATGTTTTAAGTGTAAAATTAATCACTCAAATACGTGTCCTGTAGCGCTAAACTGTGCGTCATGTTGTAAGATAATCTCTGTGGAAGTCTCGTAGTTATCGTCCTCCGAAAGCTAAGTTCTGCAGAAGTCAATGTACTTACCTGATGATACACAAAAGCGAAATGCTTTGCGTACAGATATCTTAGTTATTATGCTTATTGGCGTGATGAAGACAGTACTGTACTGTAACGTATTGTTGTGCCACGAAAAAGGCTGTCTCATTGTTGCTATACCACATAAGTTACTACTAAAACATATTTTTCTTTCCAGAAGAATTCAGAAAACTATGCAGATATAAAACAGATACACCGCAAAAACAATATTGTAAACTGTCACTCATTAGTAGCGTCGTGATAAAATCGTGTAGCTGTCACATAAACTAACCTCTGTGTCATCTGGTATCTCTCAGAAAGCACTTTGATTTCAGAATGTATTTTCAAATAAACCAAAATGTTTCATTAAAATCTCAAGTTAAAAAAGCACATTATCTCTTAATAAACGGTTTTACGTGTGAAATGTGGTGTAAACCTTTGCTCTTCATAATACTCAGAGTTTGAACAATGCAATTAACATGCGGTATACGTCGTTAAAGAATACTGGAATTTTTCTCAAGGTTAGCGTCTGTGTTATTTTTCTCGGAGCCAGCGGGCGCACGCGGCTGCCTGCTGTGCGAGTCATTGTCTGTTTCTTTGCTGGCGCGCGTCGTTATTCGGATTAGGAGACCGAACTTCTACAAATTCGCCTTGCCGAGAGGGCCCAGCTCTGTTAGAATGCCGCCAGTTCTGATGCAATTCAGGTCTGTCGTTACGAATATATCGTCTGTCGTCATGTCGGTAGGTTCCGTAGTTTCTTCCTTGTCCGTCACGTGGTGGAGAATTTCTCCCTGAATCGTAACTGCGCGCTGGACTGTTGCGTCTGAAAGTATTCTGTCTCCCTTGATAATAATAGTTCTGGTTACCATATTGTCTGTTTCTATGATTGTCCCTGTCATATTCATTACTACGGAAATGCGAACTTTCCCTGTAATTATTATTACTCTGCCAGTGGTTGTCATATGGGTGGTGTCTATTTTGGTCACGATTTGTGTTGTGAGAATAGCCTTGTCGTGTCCATTTATTATTTCTGTCGTCACGGAATTGTGACGTATGTGACCTGTAGTGATTGTTTTCCTGTTTTCGCATCCGGCGACTGTCTGTGTCAATTTCTAATTCTTGTAAGAGTCCCTGAAATGCTTCAATGTCGTCTTTGCAACGTCCTGCTAAAATAATATGTCGTAAATGTTCAGGTAGTTTGATTAAGCAAATGCGGATGAGTTCTGAGGGGCTGTATGGGTTTGAAAGATACTGATTCTTATGCAACATGTCTTCAAAATATTTCATAAGACTGGAAAATTCAGACTGTTCGAAACGTTTCATCATTATGATGCTATGTTTTACTCGGTCTTGTGTGGCTTGAGACCAATATGCTGAGAGGAAGGCATGGTAAAATTCTCCTTCACTGTGACAATCGTGAATGACCGAACGCATTCTTACAGCTGGTTCATTCTCTAAATAGCCACACATAAATTCTAATCTGTGTTCTAACGACCAGTTAGGGGGAAAACAATGAGAGAATTGATGGAGCCACGCTTGTGGATGAATGTCGTTGGCAGAATTTTTAAACGTTTTGAATTTACGTGTAGTAATGAACAGCTTATAGTCAAAGTCATCATGTCGGCGAGTCGCATATCGGTCATTATTACGTCGTTTCGGCGGTTCCATCTCAAAATTCGGTGTGCCTTGCCAATTTCTGTCATAATTTCCGAAGTGTCCTGTGTTATTATTTTGTGGCTGTTCCATATTGCTAAGTCCCTCTTCCCGTATTGGGGCGCGAGTGTCCTCCGAAATACGTAATTCTTGTACTACCTGTGTCAGCTGATCTTGTACTTCGCGGATTTCTCTTTGGTGTTGCGTATTAATTTGATTCTGATTTTGTTTGAATTTCCTAATTTGTTCGCACTCTTCTGTGTCATTAAAGACTACCGGTTTTGTGTCATTCAGATTATCATCTACCTTCGTAGATAAATTATTTAGCTGATCCGAAAGTTCAACTACTTTCTCTGATAATGTACTAATTTCCTCCATGCGTCTTTCTACTGTGTCTTTTAAGTTTTCCTGGGTTTTTGCAAGTTGCGTAACCGAATCGGTAGATGCAACTGAGTCAAATTTAGCTTGCAAGGTCTCATGATTTTCATGAACAGTAGTTTGCAGTTCTTTTATGGCTACTTCGTGATTCTGTAGTGCATTTTCATGCCGCGAAAAAATAGGTTGGAAATGCTCACAAATTTGTGTTTTTACGTCGTTACAGACTTTTTGACATTTCGATTCAATGTGATGTAACTCATTAGTTAAATCCTCACGTGTTTGTTCAAGAGTTTGCTCCAATGAGTCTAACTTTTGAAGCTGTTGCTGTGTTTGACTCTGATTTTGTTCCATTTGTTTCTGATTTTGTTCCATTTGTTTCTGATTTTGTTCGATTGTGTCTAATTTTTGAAGATTTTGTCCCATTTGTTTCTGATTTTGTTCGAGCGTTGTGTCTAACTTTTGAAGCTTTTGTTGTGTTTGTCCCATTTGTTGTATTAATTGTAATAACAATGCACTGGTGTCTGGAACATGTTCCTCAGTGCTTTTCGGCAGTGAATTTGCACCGGAAACATTCACATTTTGACAAGCAGAAAATGTGTCTTGACTCATTTGAGAAAACGGTGAGGACCCAAATCCTGAATTCACAGCATTTGCGAGATTGTTTCCTGTCGTTTCGGATTCCTGAGGCGAGCTGTCGCCGACCGATCGATCGATAATGCTTCCCTGTTCTCTAATTGTTTCGCTGTCTACACCATTGTTTGCAGCCCGCTCCATTTCCCTATGTACAGCTACCAAATTATTACTTTGAACATCTGTTAATTCATTACACAGTGGTGCTGGCAAGCTACGCTCGTCGTCACTATTATTTCTCAGTTTGCTTTGGAGCCTAGTGTTACGTTTTTCACACGCCATTATTGTCACAGTATTTCACACGACAACACAGAAAAACACAATTTGAAGAGCAAAAATAAAAAAACACATTAACATAGCACTGAAAATAATATCTAGTTAATTGCAAGCGCAGCTGCGAAATACTTGCTGCAAATCTACATGCATGCCACAACTGTTTTACTGTACAACAATGAAAAACTACAACTACAATGGAAATTCTCTCTACAATTACGCGCTAGCAATAAACAAAATCTACACTAATTACACAAACTACAAGGAAAAAAATCAGAAGATTCCAGTGAGGTATCCTAGGCTAAGGGTCGACATATGAAACGTCCCCTTTTGAACAATATACACGACTGTCCTTAACCTGACACACAATATTTATAGCGCAACGCAATCTGACTTTCCACACACAATATTTTGTTAACGCAACGCAATCTGACTTTCAAAATTCTCTACAAGAGAATGGCCCTGACTAACATTAACCTGTACTTTTCAGAAATCACTTACCTCACAAAAATCTTGGTTACTCCCACTACTGCAATACAGCAAGCGCCACTACTGCCAGCTAAATAAAAGATTCAAACTATGGAAGGCACTAACTACTGATAGGGATAGTTAGCAAATGAAAGATATTAATAGAGAACAAACAATGTATTTACCTTGATATCATGACAAATTACAAAACTCCGCCATCTCTCTCCCCACATCCACCACTGCTGGCGGCTCACCTCCAACTGCGCACGCTACGCGCTGTTCATAGCCAGCTGCCTAACACTACAATGGCGAGTATTACAACAATGCAAAGCAGCCACAGACTGCACACAGCACAGCCAGTGATTTTCATACAGAGGTGGCGTTACCAATAAAAAAACTTAAACAGCCTACTTACAAGTATAACCTCCACCCATACCAATTCGCACGGAGTATCTACTTCGACTTCACTACAAGATAAACCACTACTGACAGACACAAACACTCCACCACCAATTCTGCCTAATCTATCTTTCCTGAACACCGTCTGAGACTTCGTAAAAATTTCTGCAGAACTTATTTCAGGCTTTAGCCAGCTTTCTATACCTATAACGATTTCAGCTTCTGTGCTTTCTATTAGCGCTTGAAGCTCAGGGACTTTCCCAGCACAACTACAACAATTTACAACTACAATTGATCCAAGCACGTCCTGTATTTGCAATGCATCCTTTTCTTTTTTCATTGGATGGAAATCGAAAGGCCCACAGCGATTGGTTGAGAAGAATCTGGTGCTGGCAGTACCAGCAGAATTTTTAGAAGGAGAATTTCGCGAACACTTTGTATTAGAGCTCGAGAGAGAGAGAGAGAGAGAGAGAGAGAGAGAGAGAGAGAGAGAGAGAGAGAGGTAGAGACAAAAGAAGAAGAAGAAGAAGTAGAAGACGAAGAAGACTGGGTCTGAAGGCTCCAGAGAGGGAACGCAGGGTCTGTGTCTGCTGCCATTTCGGCTGCTAATCGTTTTGACACTGTCACAGAGCCGATCACAGACGCCTTTATCTGCATCTGAGTTTTAGAACGGAGGTTAACGTGTGCAACATTTGCGCACAATGTAGCAAAGCGAATGGGAAGTTATTTGTTTCGAATTAAGCTCTTACTTTTCTGAAGTAATTCATGCACACAGTTAATTGGATTCAACATGCACTCAGGCAAGGTACTGGTGCTCGCATGTACTTTAGTGGCTCTCCTTTAATATGTTAGTTAATTCAGCAGTCATTGGCAGTTTACATGAACATAGCAAATTATACGACATTATTAGCAATTAGTTTCCAATTTAGCCCCCCGCCTCCATGCCAATATATTGTCATGTATGTTTAATAATCCATTTTAATCATTGTGTACTTAATAATTCCTTGTATAATTTATTCAAGACCCTACATTTCAGCAATAAACAAGACTTTATTCTGACCTATTGTTTCATTCGATACTTTGATGAAAACTTTCCTCATTATTTATGTGTGAGCTATGGTACCCATATTTCCATGTTTAATTGGGGTACCCCTGATGAAGTTGATATACTGAATAATATCTGTTGGTAACTTTGTCTTAATACTTCACATGATCTTATGGGAAGCGGTCTGTTCCTTGTATAGATCCCCAGGTTCAGACCTTGTTGGTATCATAGGAGTACACTCAAAGCTCAACTGTAGCCTCACTAATATGAAAAGCGACTATCAGAACCAACTTTTAGAACGTGCAAATTCAAATTATATGCAATCCATTATACAATGACTAAGTATTTGCTACCAATCAGACTGTTAAGAATGATGAATTCGAGAGATTTTATCACAACCGTGGTATACCTACTTCCATGCCTTCCCTAAATCACTTGAGCTGCATTCTGGAATGACTTCTCTGAAAAATAACTTCATCTGATTTTCGTGCTCGTTTTCCGTTTGCAATTACATGTGCGTCATTCCGTAACTAAATTATCTTTCACGGAAAACTGTATTTCGATTTTTAGTGACCGGTCAAAACACTGCTGACTTGAACATGCTTATCGTCGACAAATATGAGTGACTGCTAGTTGTGACATGACATGTATGTCGACTGCTCCCGATGAAGAGAGATAAGTTTGTGTTCAGTCGCAGCAATTTTAAGGCGTCATTTTGCGACGCCAATGTTGTTATCGTTGACAATACTCTCAGAAGATCACTGGCGCGTGCCAGGTAGGAGGAATATCTATGGAGTGAGCTTAGTGTGACGCGTTTATGGCCAATATCAAACTGGGATCTTCCAGTGACGTTCGTACAAAGTTGTGTGTTTACGTTGTGTGTTAAGAGCGAAACTTTAATATTACACATTTATTTATTATCAACAGCAATGGCCAACAATTGCTGCTGCTACGCACGCAGATTCAACAAAGAGGAAACATCGTACGTAAGTACCACAAATGTCTGTTTAAGGTTACAATATTAATAAAAGACGCTTTATCTGTTGAAGCCGGCCGTTGTGGCCGAACGGTTCTAGGCGCTTCAGTCTGGAACCGCGCGACCGCTACGGTCGCAGGTTCGAATCCTACCTCGGGCATGGATGTGTGTGATGTCCTTAGGTTAGTTAGGTTTAAGTAGTTCTAAGTTCTAGGGACTGATGACCTCAGATGTTAAGTCCCATAGTGCTCAGAGCGATTTGAACCAATCTGTTGAAAATAACGAGATACACTGTAATAAACAGCTAGTACCGTTGGGGAATTTATGTAACTGATCGGTCATATACTGTATTTACGATAAAAGTCCTAAATATGAGTATATTCGGTACCATAGATTGGGAGTGTGCTGCCAGTTACTGCGATGAGCGTAAATACTTTTCGAGCTGTTTTCATCAGGAGGTAAGATTTATATACGACAATCTACATTATTTCTTTTGGAATGTACGATCATCATGCCTTTATATTTTTTAAGAGGATGTAGTTGCAATAAGCAACTGTATAATTAGTACCTATGACACAGAGAATTGTGTGTCATTAATGTTTTAGTTTTTCTAAGGATGAGAAGCTAAAAGCTATACCAGAAAGCAAAATAAAAGAATTTCGTCTGAAAAATATTTCAAAGAGCGATGTATCGCAAATTTGCCGCATGTCATATCTCGAAATTCGAGGTTTTTTCAAGTCACTGTCATTTTGGGGTAATTGGGAGCCATTTTGAAACGCCAGCACAAATAATTGAAGACTTCAGCCGTAAGCAATGGTGTAGGACAAGTCGTTGTTTCGAGAAATTGCGCAGTAAAAGTTTCAATAAAATCTCATAAATAAGACATTTCCAGGGCATGCAACGTGATTTATTTAGTACGTCATTGTTTCCAAAAGTATCCATAGTAACGACGTATTTTTAAAATGATAAATTCTACCCAAAATGTTACTCTTAAAAATTTGTCAATGGGTACTTAATGTTGTTTACTTGGGAACTGAGTGCATTTAATATGGGTTAGCAGTTAGCGTTCCAGTGTCTACGTGCAACTGTTTGCTGCGATATGTATCAAAAATACAAATTTGAAAGGTCTGCATTCTTTCAGTTTTTGATATTAAGATTTTCATTAACAATCTGCAACAATAGAGCATAGTAACGTCAAAGTTAAATCTATGATTCAGCAGAATATAAAATTAATTTTAAGAAGTACCTTACTACAGTACATAAACAATGTTAAGGATGGCTATTAAACATTTCTGCCATCACGCTGTCAAGTAAATCCACGTTAACGATGGTGAGAGACACCTTACTATTGTTTACATGCTTTAAGAATTATCCACATTTACTTTATTAGCAACACCTTTTGCGTTCAGTAATATATCAATGATGCGGCGCTGTTCCTATCATCCTCAGAGTCGTTCAAATTATAAGTGAAATAAATTTTCCTGAGACGAACACGCACTTTTTACTACTGTTGGCAGCCATGTTTTTGGCACTTAACCACTATTCACATGCACGCGTTTTGACACAGTTACCATTAGTGGGAATCTGAAATTAGAGAGAGTCAGCCATCTCTCAGTTTATCGCGGCATTAACTAATTTGAATAAACTACATCACCACGTTTTACATGCTACATCACCACGTTTTACATGCAAAAACTGTTTCTCATCGACTGTTCCTTATCATTATTAAATCCGAGATCTCCAGTTTATTGAAACAGACTGTCATTCGATCAAGTGCAACACAAAACCTGAAAAATCGCGAGTCCTATACTTCTCTTTCTCTCTCTCCAAAAAAAAGTGAAATACCTTTCCACTTATCTCATCAAAGCTTTCAGCCAAGTTCACAAGTTCATTCCAGATATCGAATGCTAGTTGTTAGGATGCTTTGAATCGCTTCTACAAATCTCACGATAGTTTTGATCGGAATCTGTCTGTACTAGCGATGTAATGACTTTCAAAACCTGCAGGGCTTGATATGTTGATAGCAGGTCTCAGGGCTGCTGGGAGTGAAGGGGACAAAGACCAAAGAGGATTCTCAACAACAAATTTTATTTAACAGGCATCGAAACAACCAACACTGGTAATAGTACCGAGACACAATTGTGTTACAGCTTATTAATTGTTCAAATAATAAAGTCAACAAATCTTGCAAAGCAACAAGATTAACGTTTAAGAACATGTATTTTAATATAAGAAATATGGCAGTGACTCCCTTCAATATGATTTTTTTTTTAACTTGGAACCAAAAACTTTTGTTAGCTACAGTTTTAAGTCAGAAAAAATATTTCTTGAAGGTAGAATACATGCATCAGTTACAGTACTGCTCAAACTTAGCAGCCTTCTGCAGTCATACACCCACTCAGTTGTACTGATCAGCAACTCGTGAGGTGCAGCCAAACCACCTTAGAAAACAAGATTTTTTCTATAACACACCAGCGTACTATTAGAACATGGCTCGTTTTTCTCCAACTGTGAAGGCAGCCAATCTTTTGCGTGCAAGATGTTACATCAGATATTAACATACAGCCTGGTAAATGGTCAATAAGCCCGAAGTTTTTCAAGCAAATTGCAATACATTAAAACAATTAAGACAATTTCATTGCAACTTTGACCATCAATTGATGTCAGTAGGAGGCCGGCCGGAGTGGCCAAGCGGTTCTAGGCGCTACAGTCTGGAACCGAGCGACCGCTACGGTCGCAGGTTCGAATCCTGCCTCGGGCATGGATGTGTGTGATGTCCTTAGGTTAGTTAGGTTTAAGTACTTCTAAGTTCTAGGGGACTGATGACCTCAGCAGTTAAGTCCCATAGTGCTCTGAGCCATTTTGATGTCAGTAGGAGGCTTATTGAAATAATCTAGCAGTGCGCAAAGCAGTAACAGCACACCATTATAGGCTCTTTAGAATTACAGCTAAAATGGCACTGCATAATTTGAGTTTCTTGCGCACGCAGTTGAGCAGAGGTGACCAGTACATAATCGAGTACTTCAAGGAACTCCTTTACCAGCACTTCGGTTGATTCACAATTTAGACTACACACGCTGCTATTCAATATAACATACTTGAAACAAAATAACAGACTTTACCACAGTCGCTCTTATAGAACTTGCCAAGTATTGGGCTTTAAATAAATAGATATTCCTCCACTAGAATTTCCCCTACTCAAGCTCTACATAGTTTGAAGAACTGACACAGCTTTCGTAAGTTAGACCCAATAAATTACGTAGTAGACACAGGTAGTACTTGTCAGCACAATGGCACCTACAGAGCGAGGAAATCCCACACACAAACGCGATAGCACATTTGAGGGCCATCCAACAGTGAATCGTAACAGAAATATCCTAGATGGGAAAACAGATTACCCACCAGGATTAACACAACTGAAGACAGAAGTCTTAGCACGGTGATAGGATGCAGACTGTTGCATTCAGGCCTCTGCACGGCTGCACTGACCTCAATACGTAGGAAGAAGTCTCACGCCAAGTCGTCCACTGACGAACGTTGCTTCCGTACTCGGCCAAAACAAATTCCGGGCTCGTACGGCCCACCGTCAACCACAGCACAACCAGCACTGCCATCTCTCGGTAACCAGCATAACTTCCACCGTGTCTCGCTGCTGCGCCCACTTCCTTTCAATCGTTCCGTGCGCGCCTAAGTAGACGATCGCGACCAATCGTACCGCGGCAAAGCGCGGGCACGAGAAGGAGCTGACACGCTAATCGTTCCAGAGATAAGTTACGACTCAGGGCGTTTACACTGTGTTACTATTATGGCATGACTGTGGAGATGATGTATGTTGGCGACAAAAGTTCTGTCTGCACATCTGAAAGCTCACTTCAGAGATGCTGTAATACTATGCGATGTTTTCATGCTGTTCGTAAGCAGCTCATAGAGAGTAGACAAGTTGTCGTTATTCTGCTATCTTAGCTAGCGAAATAGGAATTACTGTATGAGTTTTCATTACATTTTAACGGAAGACTTTTATCAGAATTAGAAGGTGAGAGTTTCAAATCAGTTTGCGTACGTTATTAACATGGGACGTTACGTAAGTAATCCAACTCATTTTTTTGTTAAAGCAGCCGGCCGAAGTGGCCGTGCGGTTAAAGGCGCTGCAGTCTGGAACCGCAAGACTGCTACGGTCGCAGGTTCGAATCCTGCCTCGGGCATGGATGTTTGTGATGTCCTTAGGTTAGTTAGGTTTAACTAGTTCTAAGTTCTAGGGGACTAATGACCTCAGCAGTTGAGTCCCATAGTGCTCAGAGCCATTTTTTTGTTAAAGCAGGTTGTTTTTATACATCATTCCAGTACATCTTATTATTTTGCTTCCGTGGGGATCCACAGCCACCAAGTGACTAATAAAAGAATACAGTGCTGTTGTAGGCCGTATTGTGTTTTATTGAAATCGCGCCATTAGCTAATTTCGGCCGTGAGCCATTATCAAGCACAGTTGCTATGTCATGTATTACATATGTATATTACATACAGCCTACGACGGATAATGTATTCCTTTCTTAAATCCTGTTATTCTCCACTCCTTTGTCTACAAAACCCAATTTTTTACACAATCGCCGTTCAATGCGACGGCCTTACGCCGTCTTAAGGCCTGGCCAGACAGAATCCGGCCTGCCGCTGAGACGGACGGCGCAGCGGGAGGCCGGGCCAGTCAGCGGCCAGGGACGCCACACAGGCAACGGCCGGCCGCAGCCACTCTTGATGCGTCAGCTGTTAACACTATGGAAAGGGCCGAACCCCATTATTAAGCTTGCGTGCGTAGCGCAATTGTCTTGGCGTTAGACGATTTGGAAGCTTCACGCGGGACACATTATTTTTGTGCGAGTTATTATTATTATTTTTTTTTAAGTGCAGAAATGAGTAGCTCGCACTAGCCATACGAAATTGCACCAAGAAGAGGAGATGTTGGCTGCACGACATTAATACACTCCTGGAAATGGAAAAAGGAACACATTGACACCGGTGTGTCAGACCCACCATACTTGCTCCGGACACTGCGAGAGGGCTGTACAAGCAATGATCACACGCACGGCACAGCGGACACACCAGGAACCGCGGTGTTGGCCGTCGAATGGCGCTAGCTGCGCAGCATTTGTGCACCGCCGCCGTCAGTGTCAGCCAGTTTGCCGTGGCATACGGAGCTCCATCGCAGTCTTGAACACTGGTAGCATGCCGCGACAGCGTGGACGTGAACCGTATGTGCAGTTGACGGACTTTGAGCGAGGGCGTATAGTGGGCATGCGGGAGGCCGGGTGGACGTACCGCCGAATCGCTCAACACGTGGGGCGTGAGGTCTCCACAGTACATCGATGTTGTCGCCAGTGGTCGGCGGAAGGTGCACGTGCCCGTCGACCTGGGACCGGACCGCAGCGACGCACGGATGCACGACAAGACCGTAGGATCCTACGCAATGCCGTAGGGGACCGCACCGCCACTTCCCAGCAAATTAGGGACACTGTTGCTCCTGGGGTATCGGCGATGACCATTCGCAACCGTCTCCATGAAGCTGGGCGACGGTCCCGCACACCGTTAGGCCGTCTTCCGCTCACGCCCCAACATCGTGCAGCCCGCCTCCAGTGGTGTCGGGACAGGCGTGAATGGAGGGACGAATGGAGACGTGTCGTCTTCAGCGATGAGAGTCGCTTCTGCCTTGGTGCCAATGATGGTCGTATGCGTGTTTGGCGCCGTGCAGGTGAGCGCCACAATCAGGACTGCATACGACCGAGGCACACGGGGCCAACACCCGGCATCATGGTGTGGGGAGCGATCTCCTACACTGGCCGTACACGACTGGTGATCGTCGAGGGGACACTGAATAGTGCACGGTACATCCAAACCGTCATCGAACCCATCGTTCTACCATTCCTAGACCGGCAAGGGAACTTGCTGTTCCAACAGGACAATGCACGTCCGCATGTATCCCGTGCCACCCAACGTGCTCTAGAAGGTGTAAGTCAACTACCCTGGCCAGCAAGATCTCCGGATCTGTCCCCCATTGAGCATGTTTGGGACTGGATGAAGCGTCGTCTCACGCGGTCTGCACGTCCAGCACGAACGCTGGTCCAACTGAGACGCCAGGTGGAAATGGCATGGCAAGCCGTTCCACAGGACTACATCCAGCATCTCTACGATCGTCTCCATGGGAGAATAGCAGCCTGCATTGCTGCGAAAGGTGGATATACACTGTACTAGTGCCGACATTGTGCATGCTCTGTTGCCTGTGTCTATGTGCCTGTGGTTCTGTCAGTGTGATCATGTGATGTATCTGACCCCAGGAATGTGTCAATAAAGTTTCCCCTTCCTGGGACAATGAATTCACGGTGTTCTTATTTCAATTTCCAGGAGTGTAGCAAGAGAGAAATCTTAGGAGAAAACTATCATCTGTGTATTGATCTAGAGTCTGACGAAGATAGGTACTGCAAATATTTTCGTATGTCGCGAGAATGTTTCGAGGAACTGCATCGCCTGATAAAAAAGGTAGCACCGAGAAGTGCACAACGAACTGGAGAAAGCCAGTTGATACAGGGCACAGACTAGCCGTTTGTTTGCGGTAAGTTTTACCATTTTTTGCCTTTTTGTGCTTCAAACAGAAGTCTTATAATTTATTCCATTTGGGTTTTGCTGTATCATATGAAAGATTCGGCGGAAGAAAATGCTATCCCACAACGTAGTTACGAGTGGAGTGATAAATTTATGTGCAGTGTTTACGAATACAGCAAACGATAGTTACATCTAGTTCCGTATGTCCCGCTTGAGAGTACTTTCTACTTAATAGATTGTTTTGTTTCATTGTATTCATAACATTGTCATTGAATTTAAACAAACACATCTTTGATCGTTAACTCATCTATTCGTTCTATCGGCATAAGATACTTGACTACAGGCAACAGTCACCAGACCATAGCTTTTTCTTTTCGGTTAGGACGTTCAACAGTCTCAGAAATTGTGAAACAAGTGTGCCAGGCAATATGGACTGTTCTACAACCCAAGTATTTACCCACTCCTACAACAGAGATGTGGAAGAAATCTGAAAAGGATTTCTAGAACTTTAGGGGTTTCTGAACTGCCTTGGAAGCATAGACGGAAAGCATATCAGGTTGAAATGCCCGAAGGATAGTGGATCCCAGTTCTTCTGTTACAAACAATTCTTTTCGCTGGTTCTCCTGGCGATCTTTGATCCATACTACGAGTTTACAGTAGTTGATATTGGAAATTATGGACGTCACAGTAACAACAGTATTTCTGAGAATTCAGCTTTCTATCAAGAGTATATCGAGGGCAAAATTGTTCTACCTCCAAATCAGGATCGCGTGTATCGTTCAAAAAGTTGTATTGTCTCGCCTCCTCTATAAGTCTTTCTGTGTCCATGATGCATGCCCAACGAGCTGCAAGACAAAAACCGCTTCACGCCGCTGCTTCCAGTGTGACCACAGAGCAGTTGAGTGCGCCAACGGAGGCAAGCAGCCGCTCCGGCTTGCGGCGAATCTGTAATCTGTGACAACCCGGCGGCGGCCGGTGCGGCAGGCCGCGTGCCGGTGCGTCAGAGCCGCACTCTGTGTGACAGCCACCATGCAATAACGAGCGATTCAACAGTGCGGCCTGCCCGCTGCGGTTCAAGGCCACAGGCCGGACGGCCAGGCCGCATTCTGTCTGGCCAGGCCTTTACTGGGAGAGCCTGTCTGCCCGCATAGTACCACGCTACCGATCGGCGTTGGAGCCAACGTCCCCCTTATGTCCACGTACTGCTTCCGTCGGAGTGCATCCTTCATTGGGCCTGTAACACCATTTCCGATTGTAAGTAGTTTATACAGTGTTATTATGTGTATGTAACTATGAAGTGATTGTTCTGTACTAGTTAAGATCTTTGAATTGTCAGAGGGAAAGTGGAAGTTTATGATATATATTGTAAAGATTTAATCATGTTTAAAAATAGTGAAACTTCATAAAATATGTATGCTCGTACTTAGGGAAGCTGGATTATATAAAGGAAAAGGTGTAGGGAACCCCTCCGCTGCGGAAGGGGTTTGGCGTGCGTGAAAAGGTGGATTTGGCAGTCACTCTGGGCGGAAAGAGAGAGAGCACATTACGCAGTCAGTGGTCAGCAGTTGTACAGTCAATACCGTGGGTGCCAAGTGAGGCATTCGGAAGCCGATTTATGATGGAATGGCCTCGGATGTGGTTTCGGCTCTAATATGGTGCTCTTGTATTATGGAATGGCTCTAAAATGATTAATACGTTGCCAAGAAGAAATCTTGAAAGAGCATTAAACAGCAAGAGGTGAGACCAGATAGCCGCCACGTGCTTACCACCACTATTGCACTAATGCACCGCCAACTTCAGGAAATCAGATACGTATCTTTGTATGGACCAGTATGTTTGTGTGTGTGCTTTTTCAATAATAATTTTGCTTTGACTACTACAATTCACTAATTTCTGAAGTTTTATTTGCGATTAACATCTGAGTAAACTGCTATAAAGTATTGAAATATAAACAAGTACAAGTGGGGTTAGAAATCCATATTAGTGTAATGCAATCTGTCTCTGAAATAGTCAAGGAATTTGCTAGTAGAGTGAATGACAGTTTATGGGCCGCACTATCTTCTTTCCTATTATGACAAAGTTAAATTAAATATTGCTTTTACTAGAGGAATTTGAAGTATTTCCATGAAAGAGAGAATATAAAAAAAAGTGTTTGTGTGTTAGTTAAACTAGGACTCTTGTCAAGCTCCACTTAGTCTCGTGATGTTCTTGATAAATTTTTGGTGCTGAATTGGTTAATGGTTGAGATGATGATTATTATTAACAGCAGTAAGGTACCATTTATCCTTCTGTGACTGCTAATTTATGCGAATGATAACTACTGCTAACCACTGTTCAGTTCGTCTGGTGGCTGTGTGCATTCATTGCACTTCACAAAGAGAGAAGGAATGAAAGTCCCTTTTGCAAAATTGCACTTAAATTCTTTGAACTTAATGTTCCCACATTATTATGTCTAAATAGGCTGGCGGCCGTTTATTATTTCATTCACGAAAACTTTCACTAATTTCATTATTTCCTAAATTAAAGTCTTTCAGCTTTCTATTAACTGCCATAGTCACAAAATCCATGTTCGGTACCCTCTGTCCAGTAGGTAAAAACACGGTCAAATACAAAATACCTCCCAGAGCGTAACGTTAGGTGTGAGGGCGTTTGAACTTAGCGCTAACATGCAGCATATACATTTCAGGCCGAACGGATGGAAGTCAGAAGGTGCGTGCTCCGGGCTGTAGAGTGGATGAGGAAGAACAGTCCAATGAAGTTTTGTGGGCTCCTCTAGGGTGCGCAGGCTTTGCGAAGGCCTGCGTTTTCATGGAGAAGGAGAAGTTCGCTCGGATTTTTGTGGCGATGAGGACGCTGAAGTCGTTTTTTCAGTTTTCTGAGGGTAGCACAATACACTTCAGAGTTGATCGTTGCACCTTGAGGCAGGACATCAGAGTTGTGCAGCGAGTTGTTTGATTGTAATCTGCGGATCTCTTCGAACGAGAGTGTCCGCACGTTCCAACAGGCAGGAGTCATAGCTGTGCGCTGCCCGCGGGAGATCGGACAGGTTTGCACGACTTTGCTGCGATGAAGACGGACGCCTCACCCAACGACTCTCCGTGCTTTTGTTCACTGCCAGGTCTCCGTAGACATTCTGCAACGGCCTATGAATATTTTCGATGCTACGGTTTTCCGCGAATAGAAACTCCATTACAGCTCTCTGCTTGGAATGCATCTTCGTTACAGACGCCACTTTGAAGACTACGTATAGCGCCACCACCTATCAACTTTATGGAACTATAGGGGCTGAAGTGGGAATGTCCCACGATTCCGCATTTTTTAACCTAAATTGGCGGAGAAAAAGTGTGTTGCATTTTTTTATTGAACACCTCTCGTAAATATCTTATTAGTAACCTGCACTTAATCTGGTAGATAGACAGAAGTTGGGAGTATCAGATATCTTTCGTTGCTGGGCTGCGTAAATACTGTAATATAGAGTTTAATGACGTGTGTTATTTGTACGCTAAACTGTGGCAATGGAGGCCGTCGTGTGGTGTAGTTGGCTTTGGACTATTTGGACTTGATGAGCGATGGTCGCAAGATGAAATGATCAGGTTATAAGAAGCGGCGGCAGTGCTGGTGACAGGAGAGAGAGAGGAGTTTGTCGGCTTGGGATGAGATGGAGGGTCTGACGTGCAATTTCGGTGGCCACCGGGGGGGCCGGACATCGCTTTGTGGGCCGCAAGCTCTTCTTCCGCACGGCTGGAAAGCGACTGCTTGGGGGTGGACCTCAGGACGTCCTCCACCTGTCGCAGAAGACCCAGCCGTCTGCACTGTCAACACAACCAGAAGATGCACACACACCGTGAAGTGACAAATGTAAAAAAAAGAACCTGTTAAAACTCGACAAGGTAGGTTCGAGCTTCTCATCTTATGTGCGCTATAGAAAGCTTCATGTATCATTTTCATGTCCATTACACAGCAGTAGAGTCTCTCAGTTTCATGTCGATGAGCATGATGTACCAAACGGTTTTACTTCGAGTTTTCTTCTAACGTTACAAGACCGCCGTGCATTTGCAGGAATAAGAGTATTAAGATCAGAATGGTACATGAATACTGTAGCGTTTCATCTTCAGTGGCTGATGATGGTTGCAAACGTTCGGTGCCCGTACTCGACGAGCGAATGGACACACTTTCTGTTGCTGGATTAGAGGATGAGATGCTAGTAGACAGCTCTCTGCCGGTATTCTACATCTACATCGGCGCTCAGCTAACTCTTGTGAAGTGCACAGTGGAGGACACTTCTCACTGTATCGCAAGTTAGTGCTTCTTCCTTATCCATTCGCGTAGGGAGTGCGGGAAGAATGATTGCTCGTTGTGCCCGCTGTAATTAGTGTAACATTGTCATGGTAATTTCTACGGGATCGATAGAAAGGGAGTTACTTAAGCCGGCTTCACATGGTACTACTTTGCAGCGCTTCCCCTGATATTAGTGGCGCTGTAAGCTCTGCTCATCTTGTGCAAAACACTGAGCAATAACTGGAGGATATTTCATTAAGTCTTCAGTAGAACTGGGTACAAATTACAATAGAAAATTACTGCCATATGCATAACTTCGTCAGGAAAAGAGATGGGTATAAGATTGTGCACACACTTTCTGTTGCTGGATTAGAGGATGAGATGCTAGTAGGCAGCTCTCTGCTGGAAACGCTGATAAATGCACACGAACAGACTGCTGATTACTTAATAAATGAGGGGGCTTGTAAATGATTTAAATGTACATCAAATTTGTAATCAGGATTAACATACAGCTGAGATGTTTGCTTGAAATACAACTTTGCATGCACTGAATTTATAATGTGTTTTATTAACTACAGTATTTCCTGTATTACTGGATTTGGTAGAAATAAACATTATCTTTCTTCCAGAATGAGATTTTCACTCTGCAGCGGAGTGTGCGCTGATATGAAACTTCCTGGCAGATTAAAACTGTGTGCCGGACCGGTCCCGAGTTCACGTCTCGGTCGGGCACACAGTTTTAATCTGCCACGAAGTTTCATATCAGCGCACACTCCGCTGCAGAGTGAAAATCTCATTCTGGAAACATCCCCCAGGCTGTGGCTAAGCCATGTCTCCCCAATATCCTTTCTTTCAGGAGTGCTAGTTCTGCAAGATTCGCAGGAGAGCTTCTGTAAAGTTTGGAAGATAGAAGACGAGGTACTGGCAGAAGTAAGGCTGTGACGACGGGGCGTGAGTCGTGTTTGGAAGCTCAGTTGGTAGAGCACTTGACCGCGAAAGGCAAAGGTCCCGAGTTCGAGTCTCGGTCCGGCACACAGTTTTAATCTGCCAGGAAGTTTCATTATCTTTCTTACCGATTAAACTTTTCTCTGCTGTGAACATGCTTGTGATAATTTGTTTAGGATTTCCCTAGCATGGGCTACCAGGCATTCTAGTTTGCGATCTCGTTGCTGTAAGCGTCAAATATCATCTTCCACATTCCAGGCTACTTTTGAGTATCAATGACGAAACTTCTGTATTGGTGTTTGGTCCGTGTGTTAACGTACACAACGCCACTGTCGGCGACAGTGCAAACCAACCACTTCCTCTTTCCTGTCAGAAAGGTCACAGTTCGTAGTAATAGACGGAAAGTCATCGAGTAAAGAGAAGTAATAACTGGCGTTCCCCAAGGAAGTGTTATAGCCCTCTATTGTTCCTGATCTATATTAACGACATAGGAGACAATCTGAGTAGCCCTCTTAGATTGTTTGCAGATGATGCTGTCATTTACCATCTTGTAAAGTCATCAGATGATCAAAACGACTTGCAAAATGATTTAGATAACATATCTGTATGGTGCGAAAAGTGGCAATTGACCCTGCATCGAAATAGGGGAGATAGTGTCACAGACATGATACGTGAATTGGAGTGACAATCATTAAAACAAAGGCGTTTTTCGTTGCGACGGGATCTTCTCACGAAAATTCAATCACCAATTTTCTCCTCAGATTGCGAAAACATTCTGTTGGCACCACCTACATAGGGAGAAATTATCATCACGATAAAATAAGAGTAATCAGGGCTCAAACAGAAAAATTTAAATGCTCGTTTTTCCCGCATGCCGTTCGAGAGTGGAACGGTAGAGAGACAGCCTAAAGGTGGTGGTTCATTGAACCCTCTGCCAGGCACTTCATTGTGAACAGCAGAGTAAACCCGTAGATGTAGATGTGTAGATGTAGCACCTTCTACACAAGGAACAAAGCGGCCCACGATTTGTGCATTAGCAGCTCGGCGCTCGCGCATGTGATGAAAATGGTGCGGCTGTGACGCAGTCTGAACGCTACCAAAACGTTGCTCGTCTAGTCGCGAGAGGAGCCACATTTTGTGGACGGAACTCGGTGTGAAGCAGGCTACGGAGACGGCCAGCAGCGCCACGGCGACTGCGTGTGAAACCGCTCATACACCTGCAGCATCCGCTATCGGCAGCGATGCTAACAAGCGCATCTAAGTGGTTACGTTTGAAGGTGCCCTTAATGATGGTTCTTGAAACTTTGTAAGTAGGCTTTTCTGGTACAGCTGGCATCTATCTTTAAGCTTCTGCCAGTTCAGTTTTCACAGCATCTCCGTGAGGCTTTCCCAGGTGACACACACACTGAAGCGCCAAAGAACTGGTATATGCATGCGTATTCAAATACAGAGATATATAAATAGAATACGGCGCTGCGGTCGGCAACCCCTATATAAGACAAGTGTCTGGCGCAGTTATTAAATCGGTTACTACTGCTACAATGGCAGGTTATCAAGACTTAAGTGAGTTTGTACGTGGTGTTACAGTCAGCGCACGAGCGATGGGACACAGCATCTCCTAGGTAGTGAGGAAGTGGGGATTTTCCCGTACGACCATTTCACGAGTGTACGTGAATATCAGGCATCCGGTAAAACATCAAATCTCCTGCATCTCTGTGGCCGGAAAAAGATGCTGCAAGAACGCGGCCAACGACGACTGAAGAGAATCGTTGAGCGTGATAGAAGTGCAACCCTTCCACAAAATGCTGCAGTTTCTGGGCTATCAACAAGTGTCAGCGTGCGAACCATTCAACGAAACATCATCGATATTGGCTTTCGGAGCCGATGGCTCACTCTTGTACTCTTGATGACTGCATGACACAAAGCTTTACGTCTCGCCTGGGTCCGTCAACACCGACAATGGACTGCTGATGACTGGAAACATGTTGCCTGGTCCGACGAGTCTCGTTTCAAATTGTATCGAGCGAATGGACGTGTGCGGGTATAAGGACAATCTCATGTATCCGTGGACCCAGCATATTAGCAGGGGTCCGTTCAAGCTGGTGGAGGCTCTGTAATGCTGTGGTGCATCTGTAGTTGGAGTGTTATGAGGCTCCTGATACGTCTAGATACGACTCTGACTGATGACACGTACTTAAGCATCCTCTGTGATCACCTGCATCCATTCAAGGCCATTGTGCATTCCGACGGACTTGGGCAATTCCAGCAGGACAATGCGATAACCCACACGTCCAGAATTGCTACATAGTGGCCACAGAAACACTCTTCTGAGTATAAACGCTTCCGCCGGCCACCAAACTGCTCAAACATGAACATTATTGAGTATATCTGGGATGGTTTGCACCGTGCTGTTCAGAAGAGATCTCCACTCCCTCGTACTCTTACGGATTTATGGACAGCCCTGCAGGATCCATGGTGTCAGTTACCTCCAGCACTACTTCAGACATCAGTGGAGTCCAGCCACGTCGTGTTGCGGCACTTCTGCGTGCTCGCAGGGGACCTACACGATATTAGGCAGGTGTACCAATTTCTTTGACTCTTCAGTGTATATCTGTGAACATTCCTGCTGTTTTCTTTGCGTACTTTCAGCATCCCTGATGGTACATTTTTGTATGGATGCGACAAACTGGAGCAGTAATTTATGGAGGGTCTCACGTATGTTTTGTAAGCAGTATCCTTTCTAGACTCACTGCATTTCCACAGTATCCTACAACCTACTTTACCTCTGCCTTACCCTATGTAATCGTTTGTAACAATCCTCTGTAACTGCTTGTAAACCTACTGCAGCTAATTTAATATTAGTAGCTCACAGCAAAATTAAATCCTTTTGTGAATATTGTGATCATCCTTAAATATCCGTGGAAGTAAACACGAATTTTGACCGTTATCTTTGAGAGCAACTGGAGTTCATGCAAATTAATTTTGAAATGGGATCCGAAACACGAAATAGCCAAATTACAGATGTGTACGGGTTTATGGCTAGTAAAATTACTGTCGCAAGACCAAGGCGGACGAGCACTATTTTGAACAACAAGATTACTATGTAAATGCAAGCTTTGAATAAACTATTTATTTTTTCACTGTTACAAACACCATGGCACACTGATTAAGTATTTGTCTTTGTTTAAGCAACGAGAATAAACTTAATACATAGCAGATATTGTCTGAAGCTAAAGATTTATTTTGGAATAACTGCAATTATTAAAGTTCAATTTTTAAATGATGAAATTAAGCTAAAACTCAATAACGTAACACTAAAGTTGAATAAAGAATTCGTAGCAGGTACCTATCCCATATAGTATACTCTGAGTAATTCACTGTCCGCAAAATATTTAAGTTAACACAGTATATAGAATCTAGAAAAGAACATTTAAAGGCTGGTCCACACATTACAATACTATATCAGTACTTTGTTTGGAGACGTTGAAGCGGTGTTTCGTCGTTGTCGTCGGCTGTTTAACTCTCATAGCTGCAGTACCTAAACAGCTCAAACACGACCCTCCACAATATTTGTAACATGCCCCCTGGAGCTTACGCGCACTTTTCATCTTCTAGGAATGGAACTACTGTTTATGCTAGACCTTTTCCACAACTTCTAGCGCCTATGATTGCTCGCTGTACCAAGACGTGCTTATAGCTTGGCGGTTCCCGTACGGCTCTTCCAATGTTCTCTAGTGGATCCCGCGCGCTCCACCTTTCCCTTTCGTGTTTTTCTGTCTCCGTACCACAGAGGCGCTTCCCTCCTCCTTTTTTCTCTCTATTCTAACATTTATGATTATCTATTACTATATGTGGACCAGCAACATCGTAATTTACAATTCAAAATTGCACAATAGCTATATATAAATTCAAGAAAATACGAAACAGCATTATTCATTTACAGAAGTCATCAGTATGAAGAAATAAGTATAAATCGATAAAAATATTACTTATGAACAAGAGTATGTAACATGATGACTCATTGTGTAAGATTTATACATTTCACTTCATATCACTACAAATTGTTAAACCGAGGTATATTTGTTTGCGTTTACTGATACCAGGTGCGCCCCACTGATATTGTGATCATAGAGCGTTCTGCGTTTCGTGAAGTGAAAACATTACATTCCTGAACATTTAAAGTAAGCTGAAAATATCTTGCACCACTTTGAAATTGTATTGAGATCTGGATGAGAATGTATTCCTTGGTGTCAGACTAGTTCCACTGAGAAGAGCTTGAGCCTGGCTCGAAGTGGAAGGCGCTCTGTAACACTGCTCCACACGAGTCGCAGGCCATGTTCGCGTGCCAAACCATTTCCAGCAAATCAGCGAGCAGAACAGGAACTAACGCAGTTCAAAAATGGTTCAAATGGCTCTAAGCTCTATGGGACTTAACATCTGAGGTCATCACTCCCCTAGACTTAGAACTACTTAAACATAACTAACCTAAGGACATCACACACATCCATGCCCGAGGCAGGATTCGAAACTGCGACCGTAGCAGGAGCGCTGTTCCGGACTGCAGCGCCTCGAACCGCTCGACCACAACGGCCGGCTAACGCAGTTCAAATCAAATTATAGCTAATAATAGTGATGTTGGTACAGGTACTTAATACCGAGACAAGATTGACTGACACGTGAAAATAGGAAATTTATGACTGAAGCGAAAAGAAAAAGACCGGTTAAATGTTTTGTGAAATGACTCATGTAAAAGAAATGAAACATATTAGAGAAATGTTCGATGCACCTTTCAATGATTATCGAAACAATGTACAGCAAATGAGGACGGCCTGCGTAGTCCATGAGACAAATATTCTGTAGTACTCTTTAATGAGTTGTTATTACTTGTTCTACATTATGCACAGTATTTTCACTTATTACCTATTTCAACGTTCTTACTTGTGCGATCTCCCTCACACTGTCCTGTGATGGGGGGAGTTACTGCTCTAATTCTGTGTATGACACATTTTTATGTTTCATTGTTCGGAAGTAGGCGTTCAGTACGCACTGCATTTAATGTGTTTTCTTGAGGGTTTGAGTCCCTGACATCCGTTAATTATAAAATTACTTGCTTTTTTGTTATAATATTTTGTTCTGTTAACTTTAAAAGCTTTATTACGCCCTCCATACTCTTTGTATTCCTTTGATTTTGTTTAATGGTTTGTATATCTTATGCATATAATTTTATACGTCTGTTCTATTGATGGCATTTTATACCAATGTAAACATTGTTTTACGGCGTTTTGTTTAACTCTCTTGCTTTGTATATCTTTGTTATATTCAACAATTCTTATGTTGTTGTTGTTGTGGTCTTCAGTCCTGAGACTGGTTTGATGCAGCTCTACATGCTACTCTATCCTGTGCAAGCTACTTCATCTCCCAGTACTTACTGCAACCTACATCCTTCTGAACCTGCTTGGTGTATTCATCTCTTGGTCTCCCTCTACGATTTTTACCCTCCACGCTGCCCTCCAATGCTAAATTTGTGATCCTTTGATGCCGCAAAACATGTCCTACCAACCGGTCCCTTCTTTTTGTCAAGTTGTGCCACAAACTTCTCTTCTCCCCAATCCTATTCAATACCTCCTCATTAGTTACGTGATCTACCCATCTAATCTTCAGCATTCTTCTGTAGCACCACATTTCGAAAGCTTCTATTCTCTTCTTGTCCAAACTATTTATCGTCCATGTTTCACTTCCATACATGTCTACACTCCATACAAATACTTTCAGAAACGACTTCCTGACACTTAAATCTATACTCGATGTTAACAAATTTCTCTTCTTCAGAAACGCTTTCCTTGCCATTGCCAGTCTACATTTTATATCCTCTCTACTTCGACCATCATCAGTTATTTTACTCCCTAAGTAGCAAAACTCCTTTACTACTTTAAGTGTCTCATTTCCTAATCTAATTCCCTCAGCATCACCCGATTTAATTTGACTACATTCCTTTATCCTCGTTTTGCTTTTGTTGATGTTCATCTTATATCCTCCATTCAAGACACTGTCCATTCCGTTCAACTGCTCTTCCAAATCCTTTGCTGTCTCTGACAGAATTAAAATGTCATCGGCGAACCTCAAAGTTTTTATTTCTTCTCCATGAATTTTAATACCTATTTAAAATTTTTCTTTTGTTTCCTTTACTGCTTGCTCAATATACAGATTGAATAACATCGGGGATAGGCTACAACCCTGTCTCACTACCTTCCCAACCATTGCTTCCCTTTCATGTCCCTCGACTCTTATAACTGCCATCTGGCTTCTGTACAAATTGTAAACAGACTTTCGCTTCCTGTATTTTACCCCTGCCACCTTCAGAATTTGAAAGAGAGTTCTAACATTCTGCGTGGTGTCTGTTTGTTCTATATCGTGTCTCCCTACCACTTTCGCGCAACGACGCTCTGAGCGTGTTTTTTAGGGAATTGACTAGTTTGAACCTGGGACCTGTTGCTGGTAAGGAGACGCCAGGCCACACATGACATGTAGAGTTCAGAAGAGTTCAGTGAGACTAGCGATGATATAAGCAAATACTTAATGATTTCAGCGTCAGCTCCACTGCACTCCCTGTAAAAGAATCTTAATACTAACTAAATTTAGTGGAAGGGGTTCAAGGCTTTCCTATTTTTAGTTAGCTGGTAAAATAACGTCAAAAAAGCAGTCAAGTTTACCATTGGAAATTTTATTCTACTCACAAAACATTGTTTATAAATTGCACTATTGATAAAAGGAAATGTTTTAATACAGGATGGTAAAAACCAACTGCGTACAACAAAAATGTGAACGAATATTCCCTGAATGGGTTTCCAAGTTCTTCAATGGATCGAAGGATGACCTATGCCATATCACATCTGTAATCTGGGTTTAAATTAAGTTTCACAAAAGAGAAAACTATCAAAATGGTCTACAGTGACCCTCAATTATCTTTAATTGCTTATCTAACTTGTAAATTACAGTGTCTGATGTGGCTTCTCAATAACTATATAACAGAAAAATCATCGCGTTTCAAATTTTTACTTCAAGTGGCAAATGTGAACACCATGAGCTTTAATTGACGATCGACACTAGTATTACGCAAAAAGGGGGTGTAACAGATGACACTTCTGCAGTTCTGAGTGAAGCTTTATGCGCTGTTATGCGGCATCGCGTGCGTTCATTACCTTGTCGGTGTTCGTCAGGGGGCGACGGGCAGCACATCTCCGCTCACCTCCCCGTCTCGGAAGCAACTCCCTCCTAACTTCTCCTTACTACAATTTACCGAAGTTGGTTTAAAAAACTATCTGGCTGTGTTTTCATCTGACCAGTCAGGGTCTCAATGTTAACCTTAAGCTCCGCCTACAAAAATTCTGTCTATCCAATGAGAAACGTTATACTTTTCGTGGTGGGGCAATGTTTTTAAAGTTTGAAACGTAACAGAGACGCGAAATAGTCTCACGCTAAAACTTGCAGCTGGTGTGGTCCTTTTAGTGTTATCGTAAGATCTGTACTGTTCTTCTGGAGGGCTCTATCTTTTAACATGGGCTGGGGGGTGGTCCTGACGTAACAGAGACGCGAAAAAGTCTCACGCTAAAACTTGCGACTGGGGTGGTCCTTTTTGTGTTATCGTAAGATCTATACTGTTCTTCTGGAGGGCTCTAGCTTTTAACATGGGCTGGGGGGTGGTCCTAGCGGTTAGCTGGCAACGTGGGTGTCTGTCCCTTATCGTAGGGCCTTCCAGCTTAACACGGTTCTGCTCTCGGCTTCTGTACTCGTTTCTCCCCTCGGAACTGCGTCTGTCTCACGGTGGGAAGGTATGACATGCATTTAGGCATTCTTGTGTTAGTCTGTGGTATTCCATATGCTCACTCGTTGCTCGTATTACTTTGGTTAATTTAATGTCACGATTTATTCGAGCTATGTGACATACTACTGGATTTGCTTATCATGTCAGGGTTTTCATGGAAGGTGTTGGATTTGCCTGACACCTTACAGAGTATTCCAGTTAACATTGTCAAAAGCTTTCTCTAAGTCTACAAATGCTAGAAACGTAGGTTTGCCTTTTCTTAATCTTTCTTCTAAGATAAGTCGTAAGGTTAGTATTGCCTCACGTGTTCCAACATTTCTACGGAATCCAAACTGATCCTCCCCGAGGTCCGCCTCTACCAGTTTTTCCATTCGTCTGTAAAGAATTCGCGTTAGTATTTTGCAGCTGTGACTTATTAAACTGATAGTTCGGTAATTTTCACATCTGTCAACACCTACTTTCTTTGGGATTTGAATTATTATATTCTTCTTGAAGTCTGAGGGTATTTCGCTTGTCTCATAAATCTTGCTCACCAGATGATAGAGTTTTGTCATGACTGGCTCTCCCAAGGCCGTCAGTAGTTCTAATGGAATGCTGTCTATTCCCGGGGCCTTGTTTCGACTTAGGTCTTTCAGTGCTCTGTCAAACTCTTCACGCAGTATCTTTTCTCCCATTTCGTCTTCATCTACATCCTCTTCCATTTCCATAATATTGTCCTCAAGAACATCGCCCTTGTATAAGCCCTCTATATACTCCTTCCACCTTTCTGCCTTCGCTTCTTTGCTTGGAACTAGGTTTCCTACTGAGCTCTTGATATTCATACAAGCGGCTCTCTTTTCTCCAAAGGTCTCTTTAATTTTCCTGTAGGCAGTATCTATCTTGCCCCTAGTGAGACAAGCCTCTACATCCTTACATTTGTCCTCTAGCCATCCCTGCTTAGCCATTTTGCACTTCCTGTCTATCTCATTTTTGAGACTTTTGTATTCCTTTTTGCCTGCTTCATTTACTGCATTTTTGTATTTCCTCCTTTCATCAATTAAATTCAATATCTCTTCTGTTACTCGAGGATTTCTACTAGCCCTCGTCTTTTTACCTACTTGATCCTCTGCTGCCTTCACTATTTCATTCCTCAAAGCTACCCATTCTTCTTTTACTGTATTTCTTTCCCCCATTCCTGTCAATTGTTCCCTTATGCTCTCCCTGAAACTCTGTACAACCTCTGGTTCTTTCAGTTTATCCAGGTCCCATCTCCTTAAATTCCCACCTTTTTGCAGTTTCTTCAGTTTTAATCTACAGTTCATAACCAATAGATTGTGGTCAGAGTCCACATCTGCCCCTGGAAATGTCTTACAATTTAAAACCTGGTTCCTAAATCTTCTTATGTGAGTAAATTAAAAATTATCGTTTTATTACGCTGCTATACGGCACCACCTATGTATGCTTCACCGCACTCTGGTGGCGTAAATTGTCTACGTTGAATTTAGTCTGCCATGATTGCAGTATCAGTCACAACGTGTCTTTACGCATCTGAATACCTTACGACCATGGTGTGTAAGTCGCTCTCAGTATGATGAAACTTTGTAATGCTTGTACTCTTGTCATGTTACTCTCTATACCTTTGCGTATTTTCTGTCATTTGTATTTTGGTTCCCAGACTATCTGATGATGGATATCTCCCAAAACGCGTCAAATAAAGTCATTGGTTTTTTAACTAGTGGCGTTTGATTTAGCGACCAATTCAGCAATTCTGCAGCACTCATTTTAAGACATAAAATGCCGACTGGCAATAGTAAGAAAAGCGTTTCGGACAAAAAGGAATTTGTTAACGATTAATATAAATTTCAGTATTAGGAAGACTTTTCTGGAGGTATTTGTCTGAAATAAAACGTGAATGATAAGAAATTCGTACAAGAAGAAGATAGAAGCTTTTGAAAAATTTTGCTATAGAAGAATGCTGAAGATTAGATACGCATATAGAGTAACGAATGAGAAGGTACTGAATCGAACTTAGGGAAAAAAACATGGCGCAAGTTGACTAGAAAACGGGATCAGTTGACAGGACACATCATGACACATCGAGGAGTTCTCAATTTAACAATGAAAGAAAGAATTGGGGATAAAGATTACAGAGGAAGACAAAGGCAAACACAGCCAGTAGGTTCAAAAGGTTGCAGGTTACGGTAGTCATGCGGAGATGAAGAAGATTTCACAGGACTGACTAACATGAAGAGCTGCAACAAACCTGTCTTTATACTGAAAACCAACAAGTTAAACATTGAGTTTTAAATTCTCAGTCGGCACCTCATTTGCTGTACATTATTTCGAGGCATCATTGAAAGGCATTTGACTTGTTTCTCTAATCTGTTTTGTTTCTTAGTTTTAGACTAATCATTTCAGAAAACATTTGACGACCTTTTTTTAATTTTTATTGGCGGTTAAATATCATGGCAATGTAACTTTTTATGTGCAAAATAGTTGGACCTTGCAGTCATGAACTTCTTGTCACTCCATTTACATAGCCACGAGTAGCTTTTCGTGAAATATCTCAATTTTCCCTCAAATTACTAATTAGGTTTTTCTTAATTACTCCTATTATTTTCAAGCAGTTAAATATATTTATGCAAAACTAGACCACTGTCTGGTTAATTTGATACTCCACTTGTTCACTTACCGCTCTTTGTTTGGGTACGAGAATTCGGACAAAAATCCATTGTACAATTTTCCCTTAAAGCACTAATTTTTTCTTAATCAACCAGGTTACTTTGAAGCAATAAATCTTTCTTTGCAAAATTAGACCTCACACTGGTCAGTTTTGACACCCCTGTTGTCCATCTCCCACTCTTCGTTTGTCTATGAAAATTCGGACGAAAATCCATTGTGTAATTTTCCCTGAAATCACTGTTTAAGTGTTCCTTAACTTTCAAACGATTAAATTGTTTTTTGCAAAATTAGACCGGACAATGATCAATTTAATACCCCACTTGTCCATCGCCCAGTCTTCGTTTAGCTAAGAAAACTCGGAAAAAATTCATTTCGTAATTTTACCTCAAATTGCTAATTACGTTTTTCGTAATTATACTGCTTGCTTTCAGGCAATTAACTCTTTATTGAAACACTAGATCGTACACTGGTCAATTTGATACCCCGTTTGTCCATTTCACACCCTCCATTTGGCTATGAAAATTCGGACAATAATCTATTGCATAATTTCCAAGGAGTATAGTTCTCGCTCCTCTCAATCATTTGATCAAAAATATCAAAAGTGAGCAGCGGGGGATTGGGGGGAAGGGCAGGGGAGGGGTGGCAGGCGCCATTTGATTGGACAGTTTTTCTTGATAGGCTGCTACCGTGGCGGGGCGCGTTTTAGTTAAAATGTACTATTTTCCCTGGGCACAGGGAGACGTTACAGACGGCCTGGTAGGTCGTCTTGATAAGTTAGCTGCGGGAGAAGTACTCGGTATTAATCGCAGTAACTATTCATATTTCATTTTCAGCTTTAGTCTTAAGATGTTTTACTGCTTTAGTTAGGTGTTTAGATGAATCATGCAGCTCCTGTACAAGCAAAGCAGCTGTTGTCTACAAATTACTATTTAACATGTCAGCGGATATAATAAACTGCGCTTTTAATGCATTTAGAGTTTTTATTGAAATGTCAACGCTACTGGCGAAATTTTATCTCATGTGTGTGTAAGTAATGCAAACATTTTATTTCAAGCCGAATCCATCCCACTGTGTAGCAATCCATTACCAGGAGAGGTGGAAACAATAATGGTGAAGCAGAAGAACGACGTAACATTCTACGTAACGAATGCGTGGCTCGCTTCTGTCTAGACTATTTGAAATATCATCACATGCAAAAGAAACAGGCGTATGACATTGTTGTCTGGGAGACACCGAGGGGCAGATTCAGTAATCTTATCGGAAATGATTTTCTTCAACCGTGCCCAATGTCACTTTGTTCGCGCTGCGTGTAAATTGCGGCATAAATGTGTCTGTTGAGTGTAAGTGGCTGTGAGTGTTTAGCGTGATGTCATACTTGTATCCTGTGACAGTGAGACAAGGAGAGGGTGAAACCCGATGTCAACACAGACGCAGCTTAATCCTCTGGAGTCGCACGAGCGGTACTAAACGGCATATGTCTCCACCTGATTGACGGATCGACGTCAACACCGTCAGATGCCCTCAGGCTATGGCACAATACGTAGCGGTGTGGAATTTAACCCTCGAGTTTGACGCGAAGTCTGATGATCAAGAACCTTTCGCTACTATCTCCCTCCCTCAAATAACGGGGGTGAAAATTTTTTCCGCTACAAGGATTCGAAATGGCTGCCTCTAAATTGACGGCTATGGAGACGGGTGTTAACAGTGGCGTACTGCATATTACTTGTTGTTGTTGTGGTCTTCAGTCCTGAGACTGGTTTGATGCAGCTCTCCATGCTACTCTATACTGTACAAGCTTCTTCATCTCCCAGTACCTACTGCAACCTACATCCTTCTGAATCTACTTGGTGTATTCATCTCTTGGTCTCCCTCTACGATTTTTACCCTCCACGCTGCCCTCCAATACTAAATTGGCGATCCCTTGCTGCCTCAGAACATGTCCTACGAACCGATCCCTTCTTCTAGTCAAGTTGTGCCACAAACTTCTCTTCTCCCCAATCCTATTCAATACCTCCTCATTAGTCATGTGATCTACCCATCTAATCTTCAGCATTCTTCTGTAGCACCACATTTCGAAAGCTTCTATTCTCTTCTTGTCTAAACTATTTATCGTCCATGGTTCACTTCCATACGTGGCTACACTCCATACAAATACTTTCAGAAACGACTTCCTGACACTTAAATCTATACTCTATGTTATCAAATTTCTCTTCTTCAGAAACGCTTTCCTTGCCATTGCCAGTCTACATTTTATATCCTCTCTACTTCGACCATCATCAGTTATTTTTCTCCCCAAATAGCAAAACTCCTTTACTACTTTAAGTGTCTCATTTCCTAATCTAATACCCTCAGCATCACCCGATTTAATTCGACTACGTTCCATTATCCTCGTTTTGCTTTTGTTTATGTTCATCTTATATCCTCCTTTCAAGACACTATCCATTCCGTTCAACTGCTCTTCCAAGTCCTTTGCTGTCTCTGACAGAATTACAATGTCATCGGCGAACCTCAAAGTTTTTATTTCTTCTCCATGGATTTTAATGCCTACTCCGAATTTTTCTTTTGTTTCCTTCACTGCTTGCGTATATTACTTAGTGCCAAATAAATTTCACATAATGACCGATGACAAAATCAGGTAGTCATACTGCCGTTTACCGTCAGTCATTATTCCCAAGGAATATTTGCGAACGGAGCAAGAAATGTTAATGGTGTTTGTATATTGTCTGTTTGTACTGAATAGGGGACCTAGAAACGACGGAAAGGCTTCGTCCCGCCGCAGCTCTCAGTGGTTCACAACCCCACAACAGGTCACAGCAGTCCAGCAGTCCAACCACCGGGAACTTCTGACAGTAGACGAGTGTAGCCCCAATGTTTGCGTGGTAGAGTAGTTATGGTGTACGCGTACGTGGAGACAGTGAATGGTAATGGTACTTGTAGTACCTTTTCCCACACTCCACCAGGTGAATATGCAGACTTTTATTTTTCGCAAGCCTTTTGCCTTGATACTATGTACTTCATGTATTCTTCTTTATTTGTTCTGAAAACATCCAAACACCTCTGTAAGGGTCTCGAGTACAAGTTTAACATTTACATTCAGCAGGTCCAGCTGCTGAGCGGGTTTTGCTGTGTGATAATGTGCAAATGTCCATTGCATAAAGCAACTGACTCCTTGTTCACTATCGAGGTCTCGGCTAACCGTATCTTGTTGGTTTTCGTTTCTGACCAGAAATTCCTACATCGAATGAGTCCTTTACTATCTTTATTACCTCTTCTGCATAGAAAATGAGACTGTGAGCAACCGTAATTTCTACCTTTCATGTATGGCGTATAATGTTTTACTTAAATACTTTAAAGTTCCTCAGTCATGACGTCAGTGTGTTCCTTATTCCGTGAACGGGCTACTCTGATAGAATCGACACTAGTTTTATAGGTGAGTGGCTGCCTGAAATATTTTATCAATCCGGCAGTAGTAGATTTTTACCTTGAATGCGCAATATATTGCCTCCTCGGAGTACGCAGAGCAGATGGGAATGCCTCATTAGCGGATTTTAGAAAGCCACGTGCGTGGCGGTGCACTAGCGGAGACCATTTGGAAGCGCGCCATTACCGGCCACTTGCTAATGAGCGGCAGGTGCTCAGCTTGGCAGCCTGTCAGACGTCGTAAAAGCTCGAATGCGGCTTCTGTTACACGCAATCTCAATTAACCGCTTGCTCTGCCTCCAGCCGACATACCTTCTACGTTTCGTTTCCATTACTACATATCTGTCCCGCAACATGTTGCACGTCATGTTCTGGAACATGTGCCCGAAATTATTTCAAATGAAAACAGTGTGCAACATTTTGCGGCACCAGTGGAGGGAGCAGAAGTTTCCCAAGCGACTGTGGCACGCAAGGTGTGCCGTAACTTGAACCACGAACAAAGGAGACAGCGCAACATGTCGCCGGGACTTACACATGCGCAGTACAGTCTGTAATCATAATCCAGAACTTTGCGAGTATAACCTTAAACGTGCTTTCTTGTTTGAGGTCGTGGTATTTCACTATTGTGTTGATGAGTGTGTTTGTTTTGTCGTAGACTGGTCTAAATGTAAAGAGACGAAACTTGTTGAACTATATAAATAGGAGACATTACTGTGAATAAAGGTAGGGGTGAGGATGTATATTTTGGAGAGTACGTAGGTGAGTCATTAAAAAACACTCAAGATAGAAAAACTAAGGCTCCGGTTCGCGACAGCATCGCAACCGTACATTATTCAGGTGAATGTGGAAGAGTAGAAAGCCCATTTTCTCAACTGTTTCATCCTGAATTTACAAGTTACGCTGGTTCACAGCAAACAGTTCATGCGTACAACCAGCCTCATCCTAGCAACTGGTCCGCCAGTAACTGTTAGCAAATTAGTCCACAGAGTTCATACTTTTTCCCCAAAGAAGCAACAGCGAGCCCCAATATTCCCCTAAGGGAGTGCAAATAAAACAAGATGATTGTGAACTGGTACATTTATTTCCTCAAAATTAACGTTCAAGTTTGAACAAAATTTCAAGTTAACAGTTCATACCTTAATACAATCTCTCAAAGCTGCAATAGTGGCCTTGCACACATCCTGTATGAATTCTGAAATGGCGGATTTGGAGATGCTGTGTAGATGCATTAAAGAACTGTAGCTAATACCTGTTAGCCAGCCGCTGTGACCGAGCGGTTCTAGGCGCTTCAGTCCGGAACCGCGCGATCGTTGCGGTCGCAAGTTCCAATCCTGCCTCGGGCATGGATGTGTATGATGTCCTTAGGTTAGATAGGTTTAAGTAGTTCTAAGTTCTAGGGGACTGATGACCTCAGATGTTAAGTCCCATAGTACTCAGAGCCATTTGAACCATTTTTTTTAGCTAACATCTGTTACTAAGAAGCGATGAATTGTCGCTAACGTTTCGCCAGGCGATTTTGCTTCCCCATATTTCCTGGCTCAAATGGCTCTGAGCACTATGGGACTTAACATCTCAGGTCATCAGTCCCTTGGAACTTAGAACTACTTAAACCTAACTAACCTAAGGACATCACACACATCCATGCCCGAGGCAGGATTCGAACCTGCGAACGTAGCAGTCGCGCGGTTCTGGACTGAAGCACCTAGAACCACTCGGCCACCAGCGGCCGGCACATTTCCTGTTTTTTGTAATGTCCGGTCTAACAAAGTTTAGTAAAACCTCAAAATAACTTGCTGTCAAACAAATTTCTCGTACCGACTGGAGAGTAAGTCTTGTATCAACGAGTTACAGGATCGTTCCGAATATCTTCTATCTAGAAAACTTGTAATCCACCATCTCTGTCGTTTTCACCTTTTTTTATGATCCCGCCATTACCGTAAAAGCTGATGTAGCTGAGCTGTCCATATTGATTCAAAATCGACAAATCACTAAGTGATGATGATGACGATGATGAGTCCCATACTTCTTTACAGAGCGTGGGGAGCGACGCGGGAGAACCGCGCCGCCTTACTAGGCAAGGTCCTAGTGGAGGTGGTTTGCCATTGCCTTCCTACGACCGTAATGGGAATCAATGATGATGATGAAGACGACACAATAACACCCAGTCATCTCGAGGGAGAAAAAATTCCTGACCCCGCCGGGAATCGAACCCGGGATCCGGTGCTCGGGAAGCGAGAACGCTACCGCGAGATCACGAGGGGCGGACAAAGTATCATTGTAAAACTCTGTATCTGATTCGCTGTACTTCGCTCCAGAACTCTATCAAAAAGTTGCGGATGTCGCAGGTAATTGGAAACAGTCGACAAAATAATAGACAACATGCGCCCTGCGTATGTTGTGCGACATGTGTCTGGAAATTGTCAGAATGGAAACGTAGCGTTACACTGAGTGGCCAAAAGTCATATGGAGGCACTGGGACGCGAATCGGTCGTCGGCTGCTGAAGCCTTTGCGGTGTAATTTGTCTCCGTACAGTCCTGCTCGGGTTCCTGACTTCCACATTCAAATCGGCATCTATCTTACTTGTCGTAGGGAGTTGGCTCTGTGGAGGTGACGTGACGTCCATTCGTTGAACACTTGTGGTCGCCCTTTATGTTGGCATGTGGAAGCATTGTCTCTGCGTTGTTGTTTGCACTATACACTCTTGATGTCGGAAACTCGAATTATTGCCCACACCGGTCTCTTTGGAAGTTTTTTTATGTTGTAGAACTGGTATCAGGCTGTCATGTACAGCCTTTCTCCGCTGATGTACGTCATGGCGGTGAAGTGGTGTATGCGTGCCAACTGGTTGAATGGAATCAGCACGGTGAGACCGTCCGACATGGAGACGTGGCAGAGTGCCAGCTTGGACGTGTCCAAGCGCACACCGTGAATGAAGTTGCCAGATATATTGGTTTATCACCACGGACTGTCCAGCGTGTCTGCAAGGAATTGTGAACCATTCGCAGCCATGCAACAAGGAGTAAGAAAAGTGGTCGTAAAATTATCTTAACCGACAATAGCCCGAGACGAGTGTCACATCTTCTCAATGACAATCACTGTCAAACCCGAAGGAATTGTTGCCGTCCATGAATATAGGCCTATCTCAACCAGTTTCCAAGTGAACATTGCGAAGCGAATGCCATACAATGGCTCTGAGCGGCACGTAAAGCTGCACGTCTTCTATTGGCTAAACAACACAGACATTTGACGGTAGCGAAGTGGAGGCGTCTAGTGAGGTATTGTGAACCGCGATTTTGTCTGTTTTCAAATGGCGCAAGGCGTTGAATCCACCGAAGGCTCAATGAGACGTTTGTACCCACTGTATGTGGACAATGTAGTTCATGGCGGAGGTAGTTCCGTTATGTTTTGTGGCTTTTTATCGTATCAAACTTGGGCCACTCATTCGGGCTACTGTGAACATGAATTAGGATGCGTTTTTCAGCAATCTTGATTTAACTTCTGTCCTAACTGACGAACCAAGGGGAGTGTAGAGGGTAACAATGGAGTTGCTTGTATGGGTTTGGGGCGGTGGGGAAGGGGGGGGGGGAGGGAGGATGGGTGGCTGACGTGCTTGTGGAGTACTCTGATGATATTTGTGTGTGTGTGTACGTGCGCGCCTGTGTGTGTGTGTGTGTGTGTGTGTGTGTGTGTGTGTGTGTGTGTGTGTGTGTGTGTGTGTCTGTGCGTGTGTGTTTTCTCCTTTTGGGATTAATTCTACTGCTGTTGTTACTGAGTTTGTGTTCAGACTAGAACTGGTGTTTCAACTTTACAATGAGGTATGTGAGTGCAGTGTTAAAGTTGATAATTAGCCTCATGGGGATATTGTCTTTATTTATTTTTGGAGAGCTTGTAACAGCTGATGGTGTTTGATTTCCTTGTACTAAGTTTTTTTTTTGGCATTATGATGTGGTTTTCTACTTCATTTGGAAACTTTTATTTGATCCATAGTTACTGACTGCTATTTTTTTGTAATAGATCCTTTCATTTAGTCATGTTTTCCGGTTTATCTACGAGCACTACTTGTGTATTTTTCTAGATAATTCTCCCCCCTCCTTTTTCTGCAATTTTTCTTACACATGTAGATATTTGAATAAAGCCGGTGATTGGACGTGAAACCTCTCTATTGGCATGGACTATATTCATGTAAGTGGCAGGAAGACTGGACTCTAGACGGCCATCTGGCACTACGAGAGGGAAGACCATCGTATTCGGCGTATGGCGGGCGCATCGTACTGCATCTGTAGCAGCAAGTCGAAAAGCAGTTGGCACCGAAGTGAGACGGCGAACTCTCAGAAATCTGAAACTTCAACGAGAGCCCCGAGCCAGACGCCCTGTAACGTGCATTCATCGGCCCAAGACCAGCGCCATTTGCAACTTCAGTGGTGTCAGGCAACAGATCTTTGAAGGGCAGAGTGGAGGTCTGTTGCGTTTTCTGATGAAAGCCGGTTCTGCCTCGGTACCAGTGATGTTAGGAGGAGGCGAATTGAGGAGCTGCTCCCAGTCTGTCGGCATGCTAGACACACTGGACCAACAGCTAGAGTTGTCTGGGGTGCGATTTCTTATGACAGCCGGAGCACTCTCTTGGTTATCCTACGCACCCTGAATGCAAAATTGTACGTCAGTCTGGTGCTTCGACCTGTTGTGCTACCATTCACTAGCAGCATTCTAGGAAGTGTTTTGCAATAGGATGGCGCTCGCCCACATAACTCTGCTGTAACCCAACATTTTGTACAGTGTGTCGACATGTTACCTTGGCCTGTTCAATCACCATATCTCTCTCCAGTCGAGCACATATGGAACATCGCCGGATGATAGCTCCAGTGTCATCCACAACCAGCATTAACCGTCCCTGTGTTGAACGACCAAGTGCAACAGGCATGGAAATCCATCCCACAATCTGATATCCGGCACCTGTACAGCACAATTCATGCACGTTTGGATGCTTGCATTCAACATTTGGCGGTTACGCCTGTTATTAACGTACCAGCATTTCACATTTACAATGGCTTATCTCGCGCTTGCATTAATCTGCGACCTTTCAGTGTTAATTACACTACTGGTCATTAAAATTGCCACACCAAGAAGAAATGCAGATGATAAACGGGTATTCATTGGACAAATATATTATACTAGAACTGACATGTGATTACATTTTCACGCAATTTCGGTGCAGAGATCCAGAGAAATTAGTACCCAGAACAACCACCTCTGGCCGTAATAACGGCCTTCATACGCCTGGGCATTGAGTCAAACAGAGCTTGGATGGCGTGTACAGGTACAGCTGCCCATGCTGCTTCAACACGATACCACAGTTCATCACGATTAGTGACTGGTGTATTGTGACGAGCCAGTTGCTCGGTCACCAATGACCAAACGTTTTCAGTTGGTGAGAGATCTGGAGAAAGTGCTGGCCAGGGCAACAGTCGAGCATTTTCTGTATCCATAAAGGCCCGTACAGGACCTGAAACAGGCGGTGGTGCATTATCCTGCTGAAATGTAGGGTTTCGCAGGGATCGAATGAAGGGTAGAGCCAGGGGTCGTAATACATCGGAAATGTAACGACCACTGTTCAAAGTGCTGTCAATGCGAACAAGAGGTGACCGAGACGTGTAACCAATGGCACCCCATACCATCACGCCGGGTGATACGCCAGTGTGGCGATGATGAATACACGCTTCCAATGTGCGTTCACCGCGATGTCGCCAAACACGGATGCGACCATCATGATGCTGTAAACAGAACCTGGATTCATCCGAAAAAATGAAAAAATGTGATGCAGCGTCAAGGGTAACCGCAGCCACGGTCTCCGAGCTGATAATCCATGCAACTGCAAACGTCGTCGAACTGTTCGTGCAGATGGTTGTTGTCTTGCAAACGTCCCCAACTGTTGACTCAGGGATCGAGACGTGGCTGCACGATCCGTTACAGCCATGCGGATAAGATGCCTGTCATCTCTACTGCTAGTGATACGAGGCCGTTGGGATCCAGCACGGCGTTCCGTATTAGCCTCCTGAACCCACAGATTCCATATTCTGCTAACAGTCATTGGATCTCGACCAACTCGAGCAGCAATGTCGCGATACGATAAACCGCAATCGCGATAGGCTACAATCCGACCTTTATCAAAGTCGGAAACGTGATGGTATGCATTCGTACGCATTTCTTCTGCTTACACCAGGCATCACAACAACGTTTCACCAGGCAACGCCGGTCAGCTGCTGTTTGTGTATGAGAAATCGGTTGGAAACTTTGCTCATGTCAGCACGTTGTAGGTGTCGCCATCGGCGCCAACCTTGTGTGAATGCTCTGAAAAGGTAATCATTTGCATATCACAGCATCTTCTTCCTGTCGGTTAAATTTCGCTTCTGTAGAACGTAATCTTCGTGGTGTAGCAATTTGAATGGCCAGTAGTGTACTTAAATACGTTACCTCGGAAAACATATTCCCGAAGTTTCATTACTCTACATTACTCTACATTTCTGATGGTGGTAGGTTGCGGAAGATACAAACACGTTTTTATTTCAAACGCTATAATCGGTATACTGGAGGAGTATTTGGCTTTGGCGTTTTCCGTGCGGCCCTGTCTTGAGTGGAGGCTGTAGGCTAGCTGACAGACTGGTGGGAACCTCAACTTGAGCCCGGCAGTCCGTCAGCCCCCAGAGGCAATCCGCCGCAGCAGGTCTCCGTGGGAGGGGACGGAAAGGAGCGGCGGCAGAGGCAGGCGCGGTTATTAATGCGCCCATCTTCTTGGAACGCGGGGAAACAACAATTTGTCTGCGGTCCCCTTGACACTGCCCTTTCCTCCTTTATCCATCTGAAATTGCAGTCGCTTCTTCTCTTTATTGAAATTCTAGCGCATTACCCAGTAGGCTAAGGCAATCACATATGATCGCAGTCAGGAGTAACGTCAATGGAGAGAGTTGGAGGAACTAGTTTTTTAAGACTATGCTCATTTTTTGTTTCAGTGACATTACAACATATGGTTGCTGTTGGGCCACACCCACAATATGAACGTACCCTCAGCAGAGCCACAGAAAATTATTGACATTGTGCAACCTCTTCAGATTGAGATGCCTCTCAGGGCCTCACGTAAGCCATGAAACATTCACAATACAATTCTAGAATTGTCTTTCCATCCTGTGTCTATTCAGTGTGTAGATAACGCAGATTGTTGTTCCCATCCGGCCACAGGATACAAGTCATTCCAGACCCTGAGAGGTTGTCAGCTGAGTTAGCCCTTCTTGAGATCAACTTTCGTCAGAATGGACATAGTGAAAGACAGAGTCGATCTACGATGTACCGGGTGCGTGATGATAGTACCTAGTTGTCACCGAAGTCTACGGCGTCTTTGCCTAACGCAGGGAACGTTTCCAACAAGACTGGCTCTATTTTGCAGAAATATGATGTGCAATGTGTCTTTCGCCCTCCATATAAGATTAGGATCCTTTTAGGTTCCCTTAAGGATGATCGTGGTTTGCCTAGGGCGGGTATCGACCGCGTTCCTTACAGTTGTGGCATGTCATACATTGGTGAGGACCGTGGAGAACAGGTGCACTGAGCATAAGCGCCACACACCCTTGCAATAAAACTGAAACTGCAGAATATTGTCTTGGCACCGGTCATCCTATGGACTTTAACTGCACGGAGATTCTGACATGCAATTCCAGCTGTTGTGAAGAGCCGGCCGGGGTGGCCGTGCGGTTCTAGGCGCTACAGTCTGGAACCGCGTGACCGCTACTGTCGCAGGTTCAAATCCTGCCTCGGGCATGGATGTGTGTGATGTCCTAACGTTAGCTAGATTTAAGTAGTTCTACGTTCTAGGGAACTGATGACCTCAGAAGTTAAGTCCCATTTGTTGTCAAGAAAACAGCTCAAATTAAGATAGAAAGTAACTTTGTAAATAGATATGGAGGTTTTTGCTTAAATTCTTCGTTGAATCCCGCTCTCTCCCTTGTACAGAAGAAGGCAGAGTTAATGTTACCTCAACCGTCGTTCCATTGTTTTCACTATCAAAAAATGTTCAAATGGCTCTGAGCACTATGGGTCTTAACATCTGTGGTCATCAGTCCCCTAGAACTTAGAACTACTTAAACCTAACTAACCTAAGGACATCACACACATCCATGCCCGAGGCAGGATTCGAACCTGCGACCTTAGCAGTCGCGCGGTTCCGGACTGAGCGCCTAGAACCGCTAGACCACCGTGGCCGGCGTTTTCACTATCGATAACTTCTGATGTCAGTCATCTTTGGTTATGACTGCGCTTTGGTTTACTGTGTGTGTGTGTGTGTGTGTGCGCGCGCGCGGGCGTTTGAGTGGGTGGGTTTTAAATTCCCTTGCACAGCGCTCACTTGCTGTAATAGTGGGTGGGTTTTAAATTCCCTTGCACAGCGCTTACTTGCTGCAATTTTACCTTCAGAATGACAGGGTGCCCACCTGCTGAAATATCAGCATAGTCGACTGTTATCCACTTGGATTCCCGTAAGTTATATCAACCACTTCAAAAATAATATCTCTCCGTCTACTATCTTACAGCGAGGATCGAGAGATGCGAGAACTGTATTTCCGTCCATCACTGTCTAATTGGCAACGGGCTGCCTCACTGAGCTCACCAATAAAATTCCTGATCACCTGACTTTGCGCCAGTGTTCTGGATTGAATTAAAAATTTATCCACAGGGTCTCATAAAATGAGGGAATATGACGCTGTTGATGACGATCCATCCGCTGGATGCGGACATTGAGCTCGGCGGTTCCCTTGGTGCAGTATGAGAAGAGTAGCAGCGGTTTCACTCCCTTTTTGCACTCATCATCATCCAACACAAACAAGACTGTAAACTACACTCACACACATTAGAGTCACCTACAATTAACACATGCAACTCTCACACTCCGCGATGGAAAGGTGTCAATGTGAACCTTTCCAATTAGGTGGCTGAACCCGCCCTTCGGGGTCTCCCAGCCTCTCATGCCATGCGACATTACTTTCTATTATCTTACATCAAACACGAGGGCCGATGAAAAAGTTTCCTTTCGAAGGCCGTACAGTCCAGAATCGGAATGCCAGTGAAGGCAAAATCGCCGTGAGCATTGAGGCAATCATCCCACACCAGGTTTAAGAAGTCCGTTTGGTAAATACCGTGTCCTGCTGCTTGAAGAAGTCCGTAATTGCCTGCTGCACATCCTCGTACGACAGGATTCGTCGATCCTTCAGGGCCATTTTTAAGGGACCGAAGGCGTGACAATTGCTTGGCGATAGCTCAGGGCTATAGAGCGGGCGCTCGAGTCGCCTTAACTTCTGCGTTATGGCATTTGCGATATGGGGACATGCGTTATTATGAAGCACCATTCCACAACGATGGTTGTCGCCGGGCGTGCTGTCCCATGCACATTCTTCATTCTTCAATGGACGTTGTGGCGAAATTAATAAAAAACAGTTTATATTTTAAGTTCCACGTCCTTCTTAATTTAATCAGAGTTCTCACCTTAGACGTAGAATTAGTCCTTCTGCCACAATATTAATGCATTAGTCGCCATCGATATCCTTCTCTTTGTTGACCGTGTGTACCATCATGAGTCAGCATCGGTTCACTTCACGAAGACGGTGGAAACCAAGCAATACTATGCTACGTTGCTTTAAATGATTTTCGTAACACTTCGATACTTCTCACTATTTTTTATTCCCAATAAGACTTGCTCTGCTCGTCGCACAAACCATAATTACTAACCCTATTGCTGCCTTCCGCACACTCCAAAAATCACGTCCATCATCTACAAGGCAACCATCGAAGTAGAAAAAAAATGTCCCTTAGCTCCTTGGAGTATCAAACAAAAGAGAGTCCAATGTGAACTTTACAAAGATTACAATATACATGCCTCTCAATTTATCTTTGGCGCAGCTTTTAAGATATTGTATGTCTCTGCATAGGAACGTGTCATTACAACTGCCCCCCTACTGTATACTGTCACTAGAAAATTTTATTTTATTGACAGGATACAGTAGTCGACCTTGCAACTGATAGGTTTGGGGTTCTTTTATTTACAAACTTCACTTTTATTATCTCATTTTCATGGCACTGTGAATTCTTTGGTAATTCTGAGTGTGTGTCAGTTTTTTTTTTTTTTTTTTTGTATACTTATGCTAATGTTTTCAAACCTTAATCCTAATATACAAAGTTCTGGTTAATACTGAGAAAATGACATCATGTAGTAAAGTTCGTACAATAAAATATACAATGAATACAACGTTACATACAAATGTTTCCTCCCTCATGAGAGGTGAAAATTAAGTCCTTGTATTGCTTTCTGTATTTATTCTGGGGCGACGAGCTTTGTTCGCTAGCCCGTGTTGAATATGGGCGGGCGATACGCGCGCCTGATTGTTTGGTCGTCCGTTATCGGGCGACGTTGGTTGAATGCGCGCGCCTGTGCACTGAATATGCACCGACATGCATGTACCGTCGAGACTTCCGAACCTCAGTATGCATGTGCTTTTTGTAGTTCCTTCCAGTACTTAGACTGGATACGACGAGGTACATTGGAATATGTGCCCCGAAGAACACACCACACTATGTGCGAGGCGGAGGACGACCCCGTCGATGCAGCTCCTGGTAAGAAGCGTACCATGTCAAACTTATTTGGCATTGTCTTTTCTTATTGTGACGCCATGGGTCGTTTGACAATACAAGCTTCAATTTTCGATGTCACTTGTTTAGGCTCGCTGACACTTGCAACATAGCACTACTTTGCACAGTTTTAATTTCTATACACACCACTTTAACCGCGAGTATTGCGATCGAAACTTTCCTTTCACTTCACTTTTTTTTTTTTTCGCATTAACCCCTTTTACCTATTGTACCGAGATTCATTCCCTCAATACTTCAGGTCAATGTACATAAGTATTCACAAAATTGTAAGTCACGGGACTTGGCATGAAATACAAAATACATCACATACAATTGAATAACAAATACACATATAATACATTGGTTACATTAATTACAGGAAAAAACTATCGACGAACATTGAAAAATTTTTGACCACTCGAAGTGGCTTTTTCGTCTTGGATTTTACTGACACACACACCCTTTTCCATTAATCTGTTAGAAGGAACAAGTCCTTTGTTTTCCTTCTTGAACTCGAGTGTAAGTTAAGGTTTACCTCCGTTACGTCTTCTTCATACGCAACGACATGCATCAGCATGCAGAGAATACACCTGTAGCCGCTCCACTGAAGCTTGGGAAGGGAATTTTCTACCTTCTACTTAGGGTAGTGGCAACGACTACGTGTATGCTACGGTTTTTTGCGTATAAAATCTGAAAATGCACGAAATAATCTTTTATATGCAGCATCACCCTAATATGTACAGTGTTTTTGGTGTAAGCACATTCTGGTGTGCTTGTAAATCATTAACCCTAATAAAACTTCCTACATTAACATGGACATATAAACATACAATCTTGAAGTTCAGGGTGTAGCTATTATTAATATGTACAGTGTTTCATAATAGCGGCACGCCCTTGTGTGCGTGTATCATTTTCAGTTAAAGTGCGCTTATAGGCGTCTTGTGTTATCATGGGAGAAAAAGTACAGGTATTTTAATGCATCGGTTGTCATGAAAATCTATGTACACGAATAACCCGACTTTCATAGCTTCAGTGCAGCATGAAATTCTGTTTTGCTTACAGGTCGTCGATCACACTCCTTACCTGTTTGTCGTACAGCGGCGATATCATTTTCATTCTTTGTGACTGTAAATCGTGATATGTATGAAAGATATAATTTTGACATGATTTATCATTTCATGTTTCAAGTGTGTAAAGTAATTCATGTCTTCCTTCTGCATACATGAGTAAAGAATCGCTACTGTTACACTGGGTATCAGGTATTTCGTATTTTCTCGGTAACTCGTAGAGTCTTACGGTTTTAATTAAGTTGTTTCTTGACGTTAGGTATACATGCTTATACGAGGTTGTCTTAGAGTTTAATTTTCCTTAAAAACTTCTATGTTGTTTAGGTTCCGTACATGTACAGAGCTTCTTTCGTCTTCCACACATTCATACATACGTTTATACACAAAAAAATATCTACCACTACAATATACACTTTGCTGGTGGGGCCCTTTTTCGGTACCCTGCACCATTCCTTCAATATTCCAAAATAATTCAGGGTGTGCTGAGCATCGTCCCTTCATACTAATAATACTTACAACTAAATATTTCTTCTTACATACATAACAGCCTTACGGTCCATTAATGCGCAATCATTCCATATTTTCCTCCTTTACACTTTAGCTTTCGTACATGTAACCTCGTGTATAGCTTATATATTCTACAAAGTTGTTTGCTGAGTGCTTCAGGTGTTTCCTAACGTTAATGTGTGTCTCTCTCTCTATAAACCCTAGGTATTTGTTTCGAGAGCGATTCCGTTCATTACTCACGCTGCATAGATCTGTTTATTATTTTCCTATTTTAAAGCTTGTCATTCTTTTCCTTAGTCACAAAATTTAACGCGTTTGCCTTGTTATTCATTCTGAAAATCGCTCGCTACTGTGTAATGTAAATGCATGCGTTATCTCTTTTCTCTCCTCTTTGCTGCTTTTTCCCTATATGTGGTTGTGTGTTGTTCTCGCGTGTACATAGCCTTTCTTCCGGTTATCTATCTGTTTTATTTATTTGTACAAGCTAAGACTGTTTACTCAGTATAATATAATATTACAATACCGTCCATGACCAGTATGTCCTTGTATGTTCACTTTTATTAAGTAGTACCAGCTTATAATTAAATTTTCTAAGTTACTATTTACAAGACTTGTGTACCCTTTCCTTTCTTGTTTTTTGAATGGCTTTCATCACCGTGTCTCATAGTAAGAGTGGTCTCAAAACTTTTAAACGTTCCGCACATGCGCGCTTACGTACCACGACTGGACTGTAGGTGCGGGGAAAACTCTGCATTGTTGATGAACATTATTCGTGATAGCCACCATCGTGTAATAGAGTCACGTGACGCCTGGACTTGACCGCGCATGCGCCTTCGCGCTTTGTATACACTCAGCTGATCGGACCGGGAAGGGGGAAGATTTCTCCCCGGCTCGCTGCCTACAGCGCGGCCAATGACCTCGTCTTGACATGCAGCTATCACGTGCTCATTCGCTGAGCGTTGGATTGCAACTTCGACGTGTGGTTTGTTGCTCGTCTCACGCGAACAAACTCTGACCTTCGCGCTAATTTGTCTTTGTTCCCCTCTCTTAAATAACTGAGTTAGACTACAAAAGTACCGTATGGTTTATTTTATAGTGTTAAGACTCACAGTAACATATGTTTCATTGGGTTTGGTTAAATATGCGTTTTTAAGCTGGCATATGCCCCCAGTTGTTCACACGTTTCCAGCAATTTTACTATGTGATCCAAGGTTGTACAATTTCAATTTTGCTAAAATAACATATAACCTTTAATGGAAAAATTCCTTGATGTCCTTGTGGGGGTATAACCCTTTCACCTTGCCCGTTCGTGTGTTACCTAACAGATAACATCCTGGGTGAGGTTTGTCTATTATAATGAAAGGGCCATCATACAACAACTGCCACTTTTTGTTTAATGCCTTAATTTTAGAGGATTTTGGGTGGGTACGTAATAGTACTTCCTGTCCAATGTTAAATTCTGTAACCTTTCTTATCTTTTTGTTGAACTGCTTTCTCCTTATTTCTGCTTGTTCTTCCATCTGTAGTAATGCTTGACGTACCTTTTCATCTAGGTTTATTTGCTTTGTGGCTAATTTAGGTAAAGGTTTAGCCCATTCGTCAAGTTCTGTGCCTTGAAACATTAACTCTGTAGGTGTAAAGCCTGTTGAAGTATGAATTAAATTATTTACAATATGCTGAAAGGGGGCTATGTATTCCACCCACTTTGTCTGTTTATTTGGTGTATAAGTTCTTATAAAGCGATTAAATTCTTTAAAATTTCTCTCAACTGGGCTCGATTCTGGGTGAAATTTGGATACCAATATATGTTTTATGTTTTGAGATTCGAGAAATGTTTTCCATTTATTACTAGTGAAGTTTGTTGCATTATCAGTTAATACAATTTTCGGTTTTCCCACTATTGGTATGTAGTCTTCTATCATGCGTTTGATTATTGATCCCGACAGTACTGCTTTTATAGCATACAATTTTAAGTACTTTGTGAAGACATCATAAAATGCGATCACATATCTGACTCCTCCCCTAGCTCGTGGATATGGTCCTGCTGCGTCCACGGAAACTAGTTCTCTTGGTCTAGTTGGAATGATAGGGTGTAATACGTCCAAACAAGATCTATTAAGATGTTTAACCTTCTGACATATCGTACACTTTTTTATTATTTGTTCAATTCTGCGTCTGAGGTTCGGGAAGTAACAATACGTTGATATTTTCGCTGTACATTTTGATACCCCATAGTGCCCCCATACTCTATGTGTGTGTCTTATCAAATTGTCTATGTATTCTTCCGGGATGCAGACACACCAGGTGTTGGATTGTGTATTGCGCCTGTAGAAAAGAACATCGTTTGACATTGTGTAATATTGTTTCAATGTACTATTGTCATCTGCCTGCAGTTTTTGCATAACTTGTCTCCATCTATTGTCTTCCTTTTGTAGTTTGCTCATGTCTTTACACATCTTTCTGTAATATGGTTGAAATGTGCCGTCATGCATCAGAAAAACTCTAAAATCGGAAGTCTGTTCGATCAATTCATTGAACTCGCTCAAACCTTGTGGCAAGCGCGATAATGCGTCGGCAATTACATTCTGTTCACCCTTGATATAAACTATCTCGAAATCAAATTCCTGGAGGAATAAACACCAACGTGCAATCCGTTTGTGCAACAATTTGCATGTGAGTAAAAACGATAATGCTTGATGGTCACAAAACACTCGTGTATGCCTTCCCCAGAGATAGTACTGGAACTTGCGGAAAGCCCACACTACAGCTAACGCTTCAAGTTCAGTTGCCGAATAGGCTCTTTCACATTCCGTTAACGTTCTACTGGCAAAACTAATTATGTTTACTTTCTGTTCTCCATTGTCATTTACTAATTGGAACAGACAAGAGCCTAATCCCTGACATGAGGCGTCCGTGCTCAAACAAAAGTGGTAGTTCATGTTAGGATGCTTCAGAATGGGTGCGTTTATGAGTGCTTGCTTGATTTTTACGAAATCTTCCTCACATTTTTCTGTCCACAACCATGTGTGGTTTTTCCTTAAAAGGTTGAGTAGGGAATCACTATTCAGTAACTGTTTGGGCACGAATTTTCGAAAAAATGACGTGAGCCCCAGAAAAGCTTTCAATTGTTTACGTGTTTGTGGTGAGGGGAAATATTCTATGGCATCAAGCTTTTTCTGATCTGGTAAAATTCCACCTGGTGAAATAATGTGGCCTAAAAATTTTATTTGATCCCTTCCGAATTCGGACTTCTTAAAATTTGCTGTGACGTCATATTCTCGGAACTTTTGGAACACTTTGTGTACCAGTTCTACATGCTCTTGCCAGGTCTCCGTGGCTATCAAGAGATCGTCTACATACAACGTCACTTTGCTAATCAGTTCTGGACCCAATACTCTGTCTAAAGCCTCTATAAACACCCCAGCACTCACGTTGAGTCCAAATGGCAGTACTTGGAATTGATAGCTTCTGCCAGCATGAATGAACGCAGTATATTTTCTGCTATCAGTGTGTAGGGCTATTTGCCAATACGAAGCCTTCATGTCAACGGATGTTAAATACTTCACTCCATGAAATTTAAGCAATTGCTCATCTAAGTTCTCCGGCGTAGTGCGTATTGGTACGATGATCTTATTAATTTCCCGCGCATCAAGTACTAATCTGACTGATCCGTCAGGTTTGCTAACAGCTAGGATGGGACTGCAGTACGGTGAATGTGAAGATTCTATCACCTTCCACAGAACCATTCTATCTATTTCTTTGCGAACAGCTTCCTTCTTTGCCCATGGTATCGCATATGATTTATGGCAGTACGTTTTATGTGGGTAGACTTCCATTTTGTATTCGTAATTTTTGATTATTGTCGGCTGTTTTCTAAAAATGTCTCGGTATTCATAAATAAGATCTGCTAGTTCATTTTGTTGAGTCTCTGAAAGACAAGTGGATTTTCCTATCTTCTCGTGGGCGGCTTGTTCGTTAATTATTTCCGTGTCTAATTGTTCGGGGAAAGGAATATCTATCAATAACACTTGTGGGTGAACTAATTTTACTTCAGCTTGTTCCTGTACTTGGCCATTACGATCTATTGTTGACTTTACAAGATTGACCTTCACACTACGACTGCCCACTCGGAAATAGCAAAGTCCACTGCCTATGTCGATGTTTACTTTATGCTGCCGGAAAACTTCCATACCTAAAATACAATTGACGATTAATTTGTCAACGATTAAGAAGGTACAGTTTATCGTGACATCGCTAATGGTAACAGGTATTTGCGTCTGCCACTTAATACTTTTTGACTTGTTACCTACAGCTGTCAAGATTTTACATTTTTCCGTTGGCAACACTGGTACTTTTAATGCTTTCGAAACTTCTTTAAATAAACTGTTAGAAATAATATTCGTAGATGCGCCTGTATCTAAAATTACGTTGGTAATTATAGTTCCTATCTTTGCTGGTATTACAGCCTGCACGAGGTCACTTACCTTGTCCGGTGCTTTCACCTCTTCTTCACATAGATCATCTTCTACGGTAGCATCCTGATCATATCTTAAAAATAATTGTTCAAGATGTAATGTGTGCTTGTTTGTGCCCCCTGTTGTCAAATCGGTCGGCCGGTGGGAGCTCATTACGACCGATTGTTGTTTACCGGGGGAGACAACGGCGTTGCTTCATTACTGTCCGTTACCTCTACGAAGTGTACTGAGTGGTTATTCTGTCGCCAATTAGTTTCCGGACCGCTGCGTGCAACATTTTCTTGCGACCGGCCGTCGCTATTCCTCCTTGGTCTGTCATTCCTATTACTGTAACTATTGTAATTTTCATGTGTGTGCCGCCTTTCATCACGCGGGCCTGACCAATCATTCACGTGATTTCTATCATTTCCATACCGGCGTGGACCGTAATCTGTACTATACCTTCGGTCTTCCCGTCTCTGTGGCGCCGAATTCCTCCGATTTCCGTAATTCCAGGTTCCATTATTTGGCCTTGTCGCATACGGATGCCAACTGTGTGGGTTTTGTCCACTGCCATTAAAATGATATCCGTTACCGTTGTTTTGATTGGTTCCGGATTGTTCATTCCGATTACTTGTGCTCGTCTCTTCTTCGTATATTAGATCAATTGAGTCAAGCACGGAAAGAAAGTATTCAAGGTCGTTCTCCGGTATGGTTACCAATTTTTCGCGTAAGTTCGCGGGTAGTCTGTTTTTCAGAATTTTGAGAACATCTACGTGCGGTATTGGATTGTTCCAATAGCGCGTCTTATTCAAGTACTTTTCGAAATACTTTCTCAACCCGCCGTTTTTTAGGTTGAACGGTTGTGGGTTGAATACCTCACGTCGCAGTCTTTCTTGGACCCCAGCAGACCAATATTTCTCCAAGAAAGCCCGTTCAAATTGTTCGTAGGTGACGCACTGTTCAGCCATGTCTGTGGCCCACAAAAGTGCGTCGCCTTGTGTGAAGCCTACTACATATCTAATCTTCTGTGCCTCAGTCCAGTTTCTTGGTAAGACATTTTTAAATGCTCTTGCGAATACGACTGGATGAGTTTTTCTGGATTCTGTGGAGAAAACTGGAAACTGTCTATGTTTCAACAGGCTCTCATCGACTAGAATCGTCGAGATGCAAGGCGACACGCCTACTGCCTGTTGCAGCACCGCGTTTGGCGAATAGCCATTGTTTGCCTGTGCCGGTGCGTGCACATACGCCGGACTGTGCGCCTGATGTTCTGCGTTATTGACATCGTAATCCGGCACGGGCGAATAAGTGTCGCGCTGCCTGCTGCTTGACGTAGGCAAGTCATTTGAAACATTCAGTCTACCAGCAATTTCCTTGCGTATTCTGTCCTCGGCTACTTTGATTTCATTACCTAATTTTTCAAAAAGTTTTGTTTCCCGGTCAGTTATTGATTCATTTACATTACCGTTTTCTAAAGTTTCATTTATTTTGATAATGTCCGCGTTGATACGTCGAGTCTCCTGTTTCAGAAAACCGACTTCTTCGTTAACTTTATTAACCTGGTCAGGTATTTCTTCACATGCGGACTGTACTCTTGTTAAATTTAATTGAATAGCCTGTACGTTTTCATGTATTTCTTTTTGTACGGTTTGTGTTTGATTGTGTGTTTCTACTATTTCTGACAGTTCCTGTTCCTGTTTGTTTGTAAGATCTGAGAATTTCTTTTCTAGGTCATTCGCCAATACATTGTATACACTATTGACGGTTTTGATGACTTTGTCTTCGATCTTTTGATCGATTTCATTGGTGAGTTTATTTAAGCGTTGATCGAAATGTCTGTGCATGTTCGCCAGTTTTGTGTTCGTTGTGTTGTGGCTGATTTCCAGATTCGCCAGTTTTGTGTTCGTTGTGTTGTGACTGATCTTTAAATCAGATAATTGCTCGCTCACGTTTGACATCAGACTATATAATGCCTCAAGCGTAACTGACGAAGCTTGTATGTTTGTATTTATGTCATTATTTGTTGCCATTGTTTCTCTGCCACGGTCTGATTGAATCGAAACCGGGCTAGGTTCACTGATTTCACGCGAAATATTTTCATCTGATCTGGTAATCGATGCTTCATCGACTGTGCACAAGGTTTCATTTGCAAGTGGTTCGTTATTGTTAATCCCTGTGGAGTGCAATTGAATTGTATTTACTTCTACATTATGTTGTGCTGAAAAACTAATTGCGTCATCATTTACGTCACTATTGTCAGAATCGGTGACGTGTCCATGAACATTTGTCAAATTAAAATTCTCCGATTCCATTATGAAGATATTGTTTTTATCTGTACTTTACTGAATCTAAATCTTTAAACTCTCTCGCAGTTGAATTAATAAAAATATCTCGCGATTGTTATTTGTAGCGCGTCGGAAATTTACAAGATGGCGCACTACGTCTTCTAATTCTGCGATTGTTGAACATAAAAAAGTAATTATCAAAGTGTAATTGTGTGTTGCCACAAACACTACCAGAACTTTAATGTCTAAAGGAAAAGGTTCTGCTTTAAGTGGAGCTAAGCCAGGTGCAGCCACTGCATGCGTTTGCGCTTTCCTACCTTAATTACGGCTGAGCTGCGTCACTCACGATTACGTTAGATTTGTAAATCCTTGTCCTTGTTCCTTCTGGTTATTGTGCCATCCGTTTATACAGTTAATATTGTTTCACCATATTCGTCATTTTCCATGTGCGTCATGTAACAGAGAAACAGTAATTAGTATAAGTACATTTGTAGTACCACAATGAAGTACTTACTCTTTGTTCCACCAGCACTGTCCTGTCACGGTCGCCAGTGTGGCGAAATTAATAAAAAACAGTTTATATTTTAAGTTCCACGTCCTTCTTAATTTAATCAGAGTTCTCACCTTAGACGTAGAATTAGTCCTTCTGCCACAATATTAATGCATTAGTCGCCATCGATATCCTTCTCTTTGTTGACCGTGTGTACCATCATGAGTCAGCATCGGTTCACTTCACGAAGACGGTGGAAACCAAGCAATACTATGCTACGTTGCTTTAAATGATTTTCGTAACACTTCGATACTTCTCACTATTTTTTATTCCCAATAAGACTTGCTCTGCTCGTCGCACAAACCATAATTACTAACCCTATTGCTGCCTTCCGCACACTCCAAAAATCACGTCCATCATCTACAAGGCAACCATCGAAGTAGAAAAAAAATGTCCCTTAGCTCCTTGGAGTATCAAACAAAAGAGAGTCCAATGTGAACTTTACAAAGATTACAATATACATGCCTCTCAATTTATCTTTGGCGCAGCTTTTAAGATATTGTATGTCTCTGCATAGGAACGTGTCATTACAACGTCTACCGGTGTTTGTGCTTCGTCAGCCAATAAAAGAAAAACTGCAGGTTGGTGCTGTTTGTTGGGATTCGGTAATAACGACGTCATAGTTCATGTCTCTGCATTTACCGCATGCTCGCCGAAAGGACACGAACGACAAACTAATCCCTTGTCCATATATCAGTGCCTACGATGTGCGACAATAAAGTAGTGAGACTGATTTTCTTTGCAAGATGTGAGTTGTGCTGTAACAAGTTAATACCTGTTTGTGTCTCTCGTCACGGAAATGGAACCGCATAATATTGCGCAATGTTATGCCATTTCTTTTTCCGTTAAATTGGGTGAAAACGCGACGACAACTTACGGTAACCTTCAGAAGGCTTTTGGAGAGGAGGTGATGTCAAGAGCACAAGTTTTTCGTTGGCATAAAATGTTCAGTGAAGACAGGACGAATGTTGAAGACCGCAGTCGACGACCATCAACCTCACGGTCGGGTGTCAACCTGGCCAGGGTGCGTGAATTCGTACGATCTGATCGAAGATTATCCGTGAAAATGATTGCAGAAGAACTGAACATCAATCGAGAAACGGTTCGTCTAATAATAACTGAAGATCTTGGTATGAGAAAGATTTGTGCAAAAATGGTTCCCAAAAATCTCACACCACAACAGCGAGAAACACGGAAAAATGTGGCAGCCGATCTGTTAAAGCAAACGGAAATCGATCCAGAATTGTTGAGCCTTGTTGATGAAAGTTTTTTTTTTCCTGTACGATCCAGAGACTAAACGCCAAAGTTTTCAGTGGTGCTCAAAGGGATCACCCAGACCATAAAAAGCTCGCATGTCAAAGTCAAAAGTGAAATGCATGCTTGTGTGCTGCCTTAATTCCAAGGGAATTGTTCATAAAGTGTGTTCCTCCTGGACAAACGGTTAACCAATATTACTACAAAGAAATTTTAGAAAGACTTCGTAAAAGATTTCCTCGTGCCCGTGCCAACATTGCTGATAATTGAATTCTGCATCACGATAATGTGCCATCCCATACTGCTCTGTCAGTACAGCAATTTTTAACCTCAAAGTAGATTTCAGTACTACCGCAGCCACCCTATTCACCAGATATCACTCCGTGCAACTTTTTTCTATTTCCAAGGTCAAAACGGCGGTCGAGGGACACCATTTTAAAACGACACAAGATGTCCAAAAAGCTGTGACGAGAGTCTTGGAGTATATTACAGAAGATGAGTTCCAGAAATGTTGCCATCAATGGCAGAAGCGATGGAAAAACTGTGTGCAATCAGAAGGGAGCTACTTTGAAGGAGACAACACTAAACTTGACTAAAACGGTAAGCAACATTTTTTTACACATCACTCTCATTACGTTATTGTCGCACCTCGTATATATCCGCATCAAAGTCGCGCTACGTTGCATATACGCTGCACAACGCGTGAGATGGAGATTTATATTTATTATTAGCAGCGTTATAAAGCTGCAATCGTTTCCCAGATGCAAGTCGTATATGACTGTTGTATCTGAAAATCGTGCCAATAATGATGTGGTTCTGCAATTCTTTACTAATAACATCTTCATTAAATTGTGGTTCTCGGGCTATGAAATAATATTTTATTCTGCTGCGACTATTTTAGACATAGCGTCATCATGTGGCGGCTGTGCAGCTCAAAGCAGTGACCACGTAGCTTGTTTATATACACACATAAAAAAAAAAAGTTTTGCATCACCTGGGTTCCGAGAGTTCCGGAACCTGTACACAAAACTGGAATAGAGATCAACATAAACATCATTTCCGCCCTTTTTAATGCTCATGAAAACCACACATTGCATGTTGTACCACGATACAGCGAGACATTCAGAGGTGGTGGTCCAGATTGCTGTACACACTGGTACTCTAATATCCAGTAGCAGGTCCTCTTGCATTGATGCGTGCCTATATTCGTCGCGTCATACTATCCACAAGTTCATCAAGGCACTGTTGGTCCAGATTGTCCCACCCCTCAACGGCAATTTGGCGTAGATCCCTCAGAGTGGTTGGTGGGTCACACCGTCCATAAACAGCCCTTTTCAATCAATCCCAAGCATGAAACTTCCTGGCAGATTAAAATTGTGTGCCCGACCGAGACTCGAACTCGGGACCTTTGCCTTTCGCGGGCAAGTGCTCTACCATCTGAGCTACCGAAGCACGACTCACGCCCGGTACTCACAGCTTTACTTCTGCCAGTATCTCGTCTCCTACCTTCCAAACTTTACAGAAGCTCTCCTGCGAAACTTGCAAAACTAGCACTCCTGAAAGAAAGGATATTGCGGAGACATGGCTTAGCCACAGCCTGGGGGAGGCTTTCCAGAACGAGATTTTCACTCTACAGCGGAGTGTGCGCTGATATGAAACTTCCTGGCAGATGAAAACTGTGTGCCCGACAGAGACTCGAACTCGGGACCTTTGCCTTTCGCGGGCAAGTGCTCTACCATCTGAGCTACCGAAGCACGACTCACGCCCGGTACTCACAACTTTACTTCTGCCAGTATCTCGTCTCCTACCTTCCAAATTTTACAGAAGCTCTCCTGCGAAACTTGCAGAACTAGCACTCCTGAAAGAAAGGATATTGCGGAGACACGGCTTAGCCACAGCCTGGGGTAGGTTTCCAGAATGAGATTTTCACTCTGCAGCGGAGTGTGCGCTGATATGAAACTTCCTTGCAGATATCAGCGCACACTCCGCTGCAGAGTGTAAATCTCATTCTGGAATCCCAAGCATGTCCAATAGGATTCATGCCTGGAGAACATGCTAGCCACTCTATTCGATAGATGTCGTTATCCTGAAGGAAATCATTCTCAAGATGTACACGATGGGGGCGCGAATTGTCTTCCAAGAAGACGAAAGCCTCGCCAATATGTTGCCAATATGGTTGCACTATTTGTCGGAGGATGGCATTCACGTATCGTACTGCTGTTACGGCGCCTTCCATGACCACCAGCGGCGTACGTCGGCCCCATATAATGCCACCCCAAAACGGCAGGGAACCTCCACGTTCCTGCATCGCCGGACAGTGTGCCTAAGGCGTTCAGCATGACTGGGTTGCTTCCAAACACATTCCGACGGTTGTCTGGTTGAAGGCATTTTCGAGGCTCGTCGGTGAAGAGAACGTGATGAGAATCCTGATCGGTCCATTCGACATGTTGTTGGGCCCATCTTCATGGTGTTGTGGCTGCAAAGATGGACCTCGCCATGGACGTCGGGAGTGAAGTTGCGCGTCATGTAGCCTATTGCACAGTGTTTGGGTCGTAACACGACGGCCTGTAGCTGCACGAAAAGCATTATCCAACATGGTGGCGTTGCTGTCAGGGTTCCTCCGAGCCATAATCCGTAGGTAGTGGTCATCCACTGCAATAGCAACCCGTGGACGGCCTGAGCGAGGCATGTCATCGACAGTCCCTGTCTCTCTGTCCGAACAAGACAAGATGACATGAAAATAATTAGAATCAACAATAAAAAACACCTCCTGACCATGCAAGAAAATTACCACATACAAAAAACCAAAGCAGAGGGGAAATTCCTGTTGAATGCCAAGCCATTCATTATTTACACAAATAGATAAAATAATAGAATAAAGTTCGCAAAAAGTATTGATTTAATAATACTGTCCAATGTAATAATAATAGAAGAACCCAACATCTTTACATTCACTCCTCTATGAACGCCTCCACAGAAAAAAGTCAAAACAGCTGTCACCAAAGTTTTCAGTCACTCGCTAACAGCTGGTAATCCCCCCCCCCCCTCCCCCGAAAAGAAAAAAAGAAAAGTCGGCTCTATCCTCCTCTCTCTCTCACTCATACACACACACGGTATAAACATCATAAATAGAAGTCAGTAACGAGCATATACTTCGTTAGGTTGGCAACAAATAGGTAAATATACAAAAGAAGATGAAACACATAATGGAGTCGCAATATTTACGCTGTGAAAAGCAGTGTACGACGAAATAGTTGTATCGAGTGACAAAAGAACAATAGTCCACCACAAAAAAGAGTGAGAAACATGGTGAACAGTATTTGGAAGGAGAGAACACAAAGATGTGATTATATGGCAGTGATAAAAGTGGTAGTGCGACCTCCAGACCAGATGTGAGGAAACGCAGATCAGCAAATCGTAAGTAATTACTTTTTTTACAAAAAATCGCGAAGTGAACTGTTTGATAATCTGTAACTAACAAAACCGTATCGTTATAGATCCCACTGATGATGCCTTAGAACAGGAGAAGGCAAAACGCGTATGGGATAAATAAAGTAAGTAGCAGCAGGAAAAAGCAGTTTTATTTACAAAACAAGTATTAACATCACTTTGATTCACTCCGAGACGCCTGGGCACTCCCCTTGTTGAGAGCCCTTCCTGTCACAAAGTAACAATGCGGACGCGATCGAACCGCGGTATGAGCCGTCTAGGCATGGTCGACCTACAGACAACACGAGCCGTGTACCTCCTTCCTGGCAGAAGTTCGAGTTCTCCCTCGGGTATGTGTGTGTGTTTGTTCAAATGGCTCTGAGCACTATGGGACTCAACTGCTGTGGTCATCAGTCCCCTAGAACTTAGAACTACTTAAACCTAACTAACCTAAGAACATCACACACACCCATGCCCGAAGCAGGATTCGAACCTGCGACCGTAGCAGCAGCGCGGCTCCGGACTGGAGCGCCTAGAACCGCACAGCCACCGCGGCCGGCTGTGTGTGTTTGTCCTTAGGATAATTTAGGTTAAGTAGTGTGTAAGCGTAGGGACTAATGGCCTTAGCAGTTAAGTCGCATAAGATTTCACACACATTTGAACATTTTTACCTCCTTCCTGGTGGAATGACTGTAACTGATCAGCTGTTGGACCCCCTCGGTCTAACAGGCACTGCTCATGCATGGTTGTTTACATCTTCGGGCGGGTTTAGTGACATCTCTGAACAGTCAAAGCGACTATGTCTGCGATGCAATATCCACAATCAACGTCTAACTTCAGGAGTGCTGTGCACTGGGGTGATGCAAAACTTTTTTTGATGTGTGTAGTAGCACTAAGGTAAAGTTTCATCTGACTAGCTCCAAGGCAAAGTAAACTTGGCTCCGTACTATGGTATCAGACGATTTAATTAACATTAAATAAAAAATTAATTAATTTAATTATATAGACTTGCAGTCCTCTATAGGTATAACGAGAGGACGGATTTATTGTCAAGACTGCAGAAATTGCAATTAAAGAAATTGTTGTAATGAGGTCTGGATGAATTCTCCACGAAGGTGTGGCTAGATCCCAAGCTACCGAGCAGGCACGGGCAGTCTGGTTCGAAAGAGCGCGGCGGCAGTGTTTGGGTGGGAGGTGAACCGGGCTCGTGCTGGCGGGCCCCTGTAAGGCCGAACACCGCCAGCCGGCGACTTCCGCTTTGCTGGAGTTGCCGCTTAGCTGCAACTTCCGTCAGTTAGCCAGCGCCAAAGCCGGCGCCCCACTGTCACACAAATTGCGTTTTTTACGTCCGCACCTCACGTCATTATGCAGCACTTGTCACACTTTCGATCTTGTTCTCGCGGAGTGTTTTAAGCAGCCATTTTGCACCTTCACGATGAAAAGAAAATTCATTTCAATTTCCTTTTTTAATCGCGCCCGTCTCATAATTAAGCTCCACTATTGCAGCCGTCGAAAAGCCGCTTTTCTTTCCTCGCTTTTTTTTTTATTTCCTTTCGTCTAAGAGACATCGCTCACCTTTTCAGCACGTCACCGCAGTTCTGCCACCGGTGGGAAACTGCACGCCGGCGAATGAACATTTCTCTATTTCCCGACGCCTTCAATTAATGAAAGTGTGAAAAGGCTTCCGCTTTTACGCCGGCGAAATTTTTCTGGGGCCGAAATTTTTGTAAAATAAAAATAAAAAAAAGGTGGAGTGAAAAGCTACTTACAAAACGCCGAGAACTCCTTCTAAGCCTCGCCGGCTCGGCAGCGGAACAGAACTGCAGGCTGTGTGGGGGAAGCGAAAATTTCATGGCGGGGAGGGGGGGGGGGAGGGGGAGGAGGGAGGCTTCGTAGTTACAACTGTCGGAGAGGCAGCTCTGCTCAGTCCCCGCTGCAGTAACTGAGATAACACCCAGCCATCCAGCTATCAGTACCCTCTCTGCGTTAGGGTTGACGCTCCCTCACATCGCTCGTTTTTCTACTTTCCTCTGTTTATTAGTTTCGAAGCATATGGAGTATAATTCTTTGCTTTTGGGCTTCCTACTTATTGCCATTCTACTAAACCATTCTACTCCAAGGAGATCAAAATGGTGTAACATCCACGAGATAAATTTTAGCTACATTGCGACGAGAGGAAATTATGCCTCTAACAGTTATAAACATTATCTATCCGACATATAGAAAAACAAAGAAATAAAACAAAAATATTATAAATATTAATTATTTACATAATATTTTATGATGTGATTGGACATATAGATGTGTATCCTACAAAGAAAATGATAATTGTAAATTCCTTTTATGATCAGAGTTCGTCTTCTTTTGTTTTTACCTTTTTTTGGTTGGCTTTCGTAGGTTGCGGACGCAAGACGCATATCAAACTGAGGTCTGTTAAAAATTATAATTATTTGTTAATTATTGCTTGAGAATAAAGTTCTTTATTATTATAAATATGTGAGAATAATTATTTGTAACTTTAGTTCCTCTCCCAATAAGGATTATCTGTGTTGATTATTTCTTTCGTTGCAAGGAGCGCAGCCATTGATGATAGCGATTTGTGTCGCATTTTTATCTGTGTTTCTTACGAAAGTCTTAAAGGTTTGCTTGATGAAAATTAATCTAAATAATGCACAATATAAAAGTAAAGTTCAATCGGCATTAATTCAAATACTTATCCTGTTAAAAGGAAATTTGCTCTAACAATAGAAAGTCTCTGTCAATTGTCTGCCGCCATCTTAACAATTATCTCAGCGGCAAAATCAAATTACGCAACTCTGTAGACATAAATGCCGAAGGTCATAAAAATAGTGTAAAAATAAATGTGCACCGGTGGTCCTGAACTCATTTTAATGAAAATAATTCGAATCAGATTGGTTCTTTCAAAACAGTGCTCATAGCACGATCCATATAACAAACTTTTTCTTGCTGATTCATGGAACCGAAATTAATTACGCACGAGTTGCGAAGAATATTGTGTCAGGTAAGATACGTCAGTGTTGTGCGCGGCTGATATTTGGTGGTTTTAATGATCATTTTGCTGAATATAACTGTTTCCATCATAATCAATAGTTGTATAGAATCTGGCTCTGAGCACTATGGGACTTAACTACTGAGGTCATCAGTCCCCTAGAACTTAGAACTACTTAAACCTAACTAACCTAAGGACATCACACACATCCATGCCCGAGGCAGGATTCGAACCTGCGACCGTAGCGGCCACGCGGTTCCAAACTGACGCGCTTAGAACCGCACGGCCACACCGGCCGGCTGTATAGAATCTGTTGTATGAACTGTGATTTAGTGATACTTACATAACTTACAGACAACACTTTAATACAACGTTAACTTGGATTTCTTTAGCAACTTGACCAAATCTTTAGCCGGGAGAAAAAATTATTTTGTAATTACTCACTGTAATGAAAAAACATTATCATTTTCATTTACAAATTAGTTAGTTACCAAACCACTGAAAAACACAGCGAACGCCACAATGGGATCCGAAACCAACGACGATAAGATAATCTTCCCGCTTTCATCACCCACACTGCTCTCTTAGAGGACGGCGGATCAAATCCCACTTCGGTCATCCAGATTTATTAAAATGAGGCAGATGGAAAATAGTAAGTAAACTTTTTGTTATTTCAAAAGTATTCGCCGTAGCTGTTGATACACTTAACTCACTGTGAGACAAGACGGTCAGTGCCTTCATAGAAAAATGTTTGCGGTTGCCTAGGGAACCATGGTTGTACCTAGATGTGCATCTCTTCGTCCGAAGCAAATCGACGGCTACAAATATCTTTCTTCAGGGCTCCAAAAATATGGCAATCGGATGGTGAGAGTTGGGGACTGTACGGAGTACGTGTAAGGGCTCCCTAGCGAAAAGGCAGCAGCGTAGTCGAAACATCTTGGTAACAACTGGGAACAACCCCCTGCATAGAGTCCTGATCTCCATGCTCCCCCCCCCCCCCACCCCTCCCATACGATTTCCATATTTTTGGAGCCCTGAAGAAAGACATTCGTGACAGTCGATTTGCTTCGAATAAAGAAGTGGACGCCTGGGTACAATCTTTGTTCCGTAGGCAACCGCAAAACTTTTTTCGGTGAAGGAATCAATCGTCTTGTCTCACGGTGGGATAAGTGAATCAATAGTTATGGCGATCACTTTTGAAATAATAAACAATTAACTTACCTTTTTCCGCCTGCCAGAGTGGCCAAGTGGTTCTAGGCGCTACAGTCTGGAACCGCGTGACCACTACGGTCTCAGGTTCGAATCCTGCTTCGGGCATGGGTGTGTGTGATGTCCTTAGGTTAGTTAGGTTTAAGTAGTTCTAAGTTCTAGGGACTGATGACCTCAGAAGTTAAGTCCCATAGTACTCACAAAGAAAAAAAAAAACAACTTACCTTTTTCCGTTGAATGACTGGTTTCGACAGACCTTTTCTGTCATGATCGGATCTTATGCTTTTGAATTTTTATAGTACTATACATCGGCATGTCAAATGTACAAACGGAAAAGTATTATGTACAAATACAAACATAGCTATGTTGCGCAATGTAGTTATGTTTATGTCTGTACATAATAGTTCTGCAGCCGGCCGGTGTGGCCGTGCGGTTCTAAGCGCGTCAGTTTGGAACCGCGTGACCGCTACGGTCGCAGGTTCGAATCCTGCCTCGGGCATGGATGTGTGTGATGTCCTTAGGTTAGTTAGGTTTAAGTAGTTCTAAGTTCTAGGGGACTGATGACCTCAGTAGTTAAGTCTCATAGTGCTCAGAGCCAATAGTTCTGCATTTGAAAATGGTTAAAATGGCTCTGAGCACTATGGGACTTAACATCTGAAGTCATCAGTCCCCTAGAACTTAGAACTACTTAAACCTAACTAACCAAAGGACTTCACACACATCCATGAACGAGGCAGGATTCGAAACTGCGACCATAGCGGTCACGCGGTTCCAGACTGAAGCGCCTAGAGCCGCTCGGCCACACCTGCCGGCTTTTACATTTGACATGCCGATATGTAGTGTGATCTGCAAGGTAGTGAGGTGTACATTTCGTTTTATTGCACGAGTAGTCACCGTTTATATTAGCTTCACCACAAGCTCTAAATTGTAGTTGATTATATTTCGAAAAATGAAAAATAATATTTACATTATACTTTTTTTTAAATATATGTACTGATTTATGTATTTTTAAACTGTGCCTCTCGCACATGTACCCGAGCGTGCTCAAGCGCCCTCTATGAACATAATTGGTCTGTTTTATAAGTATAATGTACGAGTAGAGGAGGCAGTTGATTTCAAGTGCCCATGATTGGCGCTGGATGATCATTTGATGTATCACTTTCGTGACAAGATACTAGATATGTTTCCATCTTTTGTCTCTTTATTTTACTCTTTTAAAAGTTTTAATAGTTTTTCCTATTTGATAGTAATTTCAGATTTTTGTCTTTTCTGGACTTTTAGTTTTTATGATTCGTAACGGTCGAAATTTATAATCTGTCATAAGTTCACCAAATGCGATTAGGACAAATGTGAATAAAAAAGTATTTGTTCAAAATAGACCGCGTGCTGCAGTCTGACGTTTTTGAATGTCATTGGGCTTTTGTTTCAGTGGTGTATCTCCAGTTACACGAGTAAAGACTAAAGCGTTCATTCTTGTTAAATCTAATCCGGTTTGCTATTTTGTTACCTCTAAATTGCCACTTTGTGGCCATGATAGGATACCAGGCATACGTAGACTGTAAACCAACACGTTCCACATCAAATGCTCTGTCAGACCAGACGCAGACACTGATGTAATAACTGGAGTGCCCTGTAGAGAGTAATAGGATCGTTGCTGCTCATGTTACACATTAATGGCTTTGCGGGTACTGTTACTTCCAATCTCAGACCTTTCACAGACAGTGCAGTTATTCTACCCATTCAAAACGGCAGTAATATCTAGTTACTTCTCGGCAAATCAGCCTGGTATAAAAATTGACAGCTAGCTTTACATGCACAGGAATCCGAAGTTATGCATCTCATGAAACGTAAAATTGTGGGCTGCAGTATTAATCAGTAACAACTTGAGTCACTCATGTCATACCAATATTTAGGAACATAAGTGTTTAGAGATACGAAGTGGAACAACCATATAGGTTTATTTTTAGGTAAAGCATACGGGGAAGTTGCAGTTAGTCTACAAAAGGGATTACGTACAAGGCACTTGTACGGACAATAATTCAATAATGCTCTAGTATCAGATCAACAGGAGGCATCTAGTGTGTACATAGAAGGGTGTGACTGGTCACTGGTTTGTTTAACTGACGAGAGAGAGTACCAGAAATGTTAAAACTCTGAAGTTGCAGACACTCAAAGAAAGATCACGTACATGTCCCGAGAACCCGCTTGGGACAATACAAGAACCCTCTTTCAGGACAATAACTACGAGTATCCTACGGACCCATACATACCTATCCTGTTGAAATCGTGTAGGATAATTACGCAAAAAACTGCATTCACAGAGATGTACAAGTACTTATTCTTCCCTTCCTCTGTCCATGAATGGAGCCGGCCGCGGTGGTCTCGCGGTTCTAGGCGCGCAGTCCGGAACCGCACGACTGCTACGGTCGCAGGTTCGAATCCTGCCTCGGGCATGGGTGTGTGTGATGTCCTTAGGTTAGTTAGGTTTAAGTAGTTCTAAGTTCTAGGGGACTTATGACCTAAGATGTTGAGTCCCATAGTGCTCAGAGCCATTTGAACCATTTTTTTCCATGAATGGAGCAGGAAGAATCACCTTAACATAAGGTACAATGAGAGTAGCGTCCAGCGCGCAGTTCACAGCGAGCCGCAGGATGGAGCTACAGGTGTAAGTTTTCTTATGCCCAGTTTGACACTAGATTTTCATCCGCAAAAACATGTTAATGGAAACTTGATTTCATCGTGAACGTAGTACTTATAGACAAGTATATGTAATATCAAAGTTCATTCTAACCCGCTCTGTGTTAAGTAAACGTTAACGATTTCGATTTAAATAATCCAGCTACTTATCACTGATACCATCAGCTTTGGAAAGTGCCTTCTTCAAAAAAATGGCTCTGAGCACTATGGAACCTAACTTCTGAGGTCATCAGTTCCCTAGAACTTAGAACTACTTAAACCTAACTAACCTAAGGACATCACACACATCCATGCCCGAGGCAGGATTCGAACCTACGACCGTAGCGGTCGCGCGGTTTCAGACTATAGCGCCTAGAACCGCTCGACCACTCCGGCCGGCGTGCCTTCTTCCATTTAGGTATGATATGAAGAGTATTGTATTGTATTGTATTGTATGTTAACCGGGGGCCTCGAAACGATGGAGAGGTTCCGTCCCCGCCGCAGCCGCAGTGGTCCACAACCCCACGACTACCGCAGACTACGCACCCCTCCGCCGCCCCACACCGAACGCAGGGTTATTGTGCGGTTCGGCCGCCGGTGGACCCAACAGGGAACGTCTCACACTTGTGTTAGCGTGGTAGAGTAATGGTGGTGTACGCGTACTTGGAGAACTTGTTTGCACAGCAATCGTCGACGTAGTGTAGCTGAGGCGGAATAAGGGGTACCAGCCCGCATTCGCCGAGGCAGATGGAAAACCGCCTAATAGCCACCCACAGACTGGCCGGTTCACCGGATCTCGACACACATCCGCCGGGCGGATTCGTGCCTGGGACCGGCGCTCCTTCCCGCCCGGAAAGCCCTGCGTTAGACCGCACGGCCAACCGGGCGGGCCATATGAAGAGTACTTGTCACAGACTAAAATTTCTATTCGGACACTGCCAGAGGGGTGACACTGTCTCAACGAACAGACCGAGGGAGACTTAATTCATCTGAAACCGATGATGTTTACTTCGACAATTGCGATCTGAAGGTTATAAGATCTTCTAAGTACATAAAAGTGGATGTGTGTGTGTGTGTGTGTGTGTGTGTGTGTGTGCAGAATGTATAACGTTTTAATAAAATGTAAAAAAGTATTAAATAAACGTAGCTTAAGGGGAAAGAAAAGATGGAAAGGTGGAATCAGTGAGAACTTGATGCAGATCAGCATAGAGGGAGATTGGCAGCAGAAAGCAGGGAGTAGAGTTCAGCCAAGGGGAGCTCTGTAGTTGCGCGCAGTCCTCTGTGCCTGATAGAGTAAAGTAAGTTAAGACAAATAAATGTTCTGCACTGCCACATTATTCACTGGGAGACTGTACTACCGTATTACTCTTGTAAAATATCTGACAAGTTTCACGTCGACCACGTTGCCATCATCAGGTGCACTGATGTACTGACCGGCGGTGGGCCGGCGCCAGGTATATATATAGGACAATCCCCCTCCCGCTGATCCCTCAGACGCTTCCTATGAGTCGGCGCGGTCCAGGTACAGCGTCCGTTCTCCCGCCGTCTGGGCGCTGCGTCCTAGGTCTTCTCGTTCAGGAGGGTCTGCCGGCACCGCTCTCGTAATTCTTCCCTCCTCCCCCGAAGTCGGTACACTCTGGGAAATATCCTTTTTCTTCTTAATCCGGGTGATCGCGGCTTCCCATGCCTTGCTAAGGATGTAACCGCTGTCACCATTTAGTTGTGGCTCCGTTACTCTGATCTCTATGGCTTCTTTGATGACACAGTCCCAGTATTTGGAAGTCTGTGTCAGGACTTTGATTTGGTCATAATCCATGCCGTGGAGTTCCGACAGGCAATGCTCAGCGATTGCCGACGTACTGGGCTGTTGCAGTCTAGTGTGCCGTTGATGTTCTCGGCATCGGTCCTCAGTGGTACGAATGATCTGCCCTATGTATACACTACTGCATTGACAAGGTATCTGATAAACCCCTGATTTACATAGACCAAGGTTGTCCTTGACACTACCAAGAAGGCTCTTGGTTTTGCTTGGAGGATGGAAGATGGTTTTCACTTGGTGTTTACGTAAAATGCGTCCAGTGTGAGCGTGTGGGTGCTATTCTGTCATTCTGCGCAACGGATTAATATGAGACGTACCCTTCACCCTGTGGCTCCTGCAAGATGCAATTTCCACCCCCACACTACTACAGAAGTCAAACAGACGCTCCTAACGTTCTAAAGAGAAATGCCTGAAAAACTTCAGCAATAAATATCTTCTGGAGTCGTCCGCTGTAAGGAAATGACACAAAAATTCACAAAATTTCTTACGTAACTAGTGGGATACTTGGGTACTGGAGTAGTGCTAGTTAGTGTAAGAAAAACGTGAAACTAACGAAAATTATTATTTATTTTGCAAAAATTCTGAGAAATCACTATGGAACTTTTAGTTATGAACTGAACACGTTATTTCCATGTTCTTTTCGGAATGTGAAGTTACCTCTTAAGGATAGGATTCGCTAATGAAATTTCTGTACAAAGTTTAAGATCGTTATTGACTTGGCAGATTGGCTGACAGCCGCACCTACTCAACTTGAATAATTATCTATTTGAATGTTGCTAGGTACAGTCGAGGCTGTCGCATGTGAAATGCAGTGAAGTGTACTGTTGTGGAGGAAATATGGGGCTTGCAAGAGCTGTAACGCACAATACCGTAAGCTGCGATGACTGCTGTCTGCGCCGCTCGCTGCTGACAAATAAGATAACTCTCGTTCTATCTGGACTGACCTTCGCCAATCAAACTCTCCCTACGCCTTGATGAAGTCGAGGATTCCTATTCGCCCCTACTCTAACTATTGGCGTGGTACACCGGTCAGATAACCAGTCCACCGCGATGCCACACAAAAATTCGCTCACAGGCGTTTAACTATAACTCTGTCCGTTTAACTCTGTCCGTTCACACCGCACAATAAGTGTGTCGGCCAACACAGTGAACAACGCTTAATCGCAAGGACTCAGTATAGAGTAGCACTTCGATTCGCTCTCGACAGAGGTGCTCTCCCAGTGAAGTACTGAGGAGAGACTTGTTCCTCGCTCTTTGAGTACACGTATGAGCGCGCACACTCTCGTTACGTGTTCTCGCTCCAAGAGCGACAACAGAACGGCCCCTCTCCATGCCAGACGTGAAGGGGTATATCTTTTGGTCTCTTCCATTACTCCTTCAGCTCAAGGCGTCAGAAATATCGTCTGCCAATCAGCATTGCTCTTCTAAAACGGGAGAATGACGTTTCATTTAAGGCGACCAATACGGAAATCTGTAGCATCAGCGTTTGGCGTTTGCTGTCTCCCTGTGAAAATCTCTGAAACTGCGTGCTATATTTATAAAGAATGCGTAGGCTGGGCGCTCCCAAACAATGTAGCGGAATTTGCTTTTAAGCCGAACACGAGGTCGTCCTTTCACTCGGACAAACGCTGTCTGCTCTATGGGCGATCACCGGCCGACGTAAGCCGGCCGAAGTGGCCGTGCGGTTAAAGGCGCTGCAGTCTGGAACCGCAAGACCGCTACGGTCGCAGGTTCGAATCCTGCCTCGGGCATGGATGTTTGTGATGTCCTTAGGTTAGTTAGGTTTAACTAGTTCTAAGTTCTAGGGGACTAATGACCTTAGAAGTTGAGTCCCATAGTGCTCAGAGCCATTTTTGAACCGGCCGACGTAGATAGGTTGGGACCAGCCTCCTGGCGTGCCGTTGCTCTCCCGAACTAAAAGCTCCTGTGACTGTCGTGTCTGGAATGTGTGTATGTACGCCAGCCTCGAGTATTTCAACCACGGTGCGCTTACTTGTTATTTGCATATCGTTTACATGAATTCATGCAACATTGACTTTATCTTATCGAGTCTGGGTTCGAACGAAGCGTCTTGATGTGTGGAATATGATTGTGAGGGCGAAATTTGTAAGCAATGAAGGTCAGGAGACCACGACGTCTTACACCAGTTTTTCCGGACAAGGCCCCACGAAACAGAATAATAGCCGAGGCTGCCTCCTCCTGAGGTACATCCTCAGTTTCCGCCGGTGCTGCAAGTGTGGGATGCAGAGCCTTCCGAATTCCCCTTTCCCCTTCCTTGTAACCGTTCCTCCGAAACACGGTCTTCAGATAGTCCAATTCTTGTTGGAGACTTTCCCTGTCGGAGATGGTGTGAGCTCTGTGTACAAGAGTTTTGAGCACGCCATTCTCTTGTGCCGGGTGGTGGCAGCTATCCGCTTGTAGGTACAAAACGGTGCGCGTCTTCTTCCTATACAAGCTGTGGCCCAAACTGCCGTCAGCTCGTCTTCTAATCAAAACACCTAGGAAAGGGAGTATCCCATCCGTTTCGATCTCCATGGTCATAAAATACGCCTGGAGAAATTGGAGAATCACAAGCAAACAGGGACAACTGACCCTCTTTTTAATGTGGGACGGAGACGGACCGTCTATGTTTTCAGGCACGCGTCAGAACCTCTGGGGAGATTCTCGTCAGAAACAGGCATGCTCATATACAAGTCGTGGTTGTGCATATGATTTAATATCTTAGACCTCCCGTATCTGGCTACCGCTTCAAAGACATCGTTTTTGAGAAACGAAAGTCAAACGCCTGAAAAATCCCAGAAAATGGACAGGCTTTATTTTTCACTTTCACACTCAGCATAGCAAACTGTAATGTAATAAGGATCGTGCACACAGATAAGATGTTAGGTTCGGGATTTTAGAGTTTCGAAATCTGTTGCATTTGAATAGTCCGCCATTACTCAAGGAAACAGGTTCGGACGGGGCACCTGGCCAAGCCTGACAGTCGCAACGTGACGCGTTATTTGTGGTTGAGGCTCATCCTCAGACACAGCCCTAATCTCGTGTGTCCTCCAGAGAAGTGTGGTAGCGCCGTCACTGCCCGCATTGCATGTAGATACCTTAGAACAGTAGTCTCAAACTTTTTCGCTCAAGAGCCAATATTTTTTTAGGTGGCGCATCGGACAGCGTATGTACCGATATTATTAATTAGTAACCTACATCTATTAGTACCTTATGAGCCCCCAATAGACTAGCGAGTGTAAGGGCGCAATGAGTTAGCCGCCGTCCTCCAAGCAGTGATAGTTAAAAGTCGTCACCACCCACAAAACTTCGCGTCGACTGTTCTTACTGCCACCCTCAGCGACCCCAACGTTGAAGTGACACTGTAATTGCCTAAGTTTTGTTGTGGTGTCTGTGTGAGCGGATGATAAATAGATTAATAACAAAAAAAATGGCACTGAGCACTATGGGACTTAACATCTGAGGTCACCAGTCCCCTAGAACTTAGAACTACTTAAACCTAACTAACCTAAGGACATCACACACATCCACGCCCGAGGCAGAATTCGAACCTGCGACCGTAGGGGTCGTGCGGTTCCAGACTGAAGCGCCTAGAACCGATCGGCCACAGGGCCGGCCAGATTAATAACAGTAACTCCACTTAAATGCATTATGCAACATGAGACACAACCACAAATTTTTACTTAATATTTTGAATGCCAGTATACTTCTACCCATTGCTTTGTATCACGACAGTCTTAATTAATTTAATGTTCTTTATTACGAATAAGTACCGCATTTGAAGATGACCGCCTCTCTAATGCGCAATCGCGAATCCACGTTATTTCCGTACGAAAAGTTATAGCATAGCAGCTGATCGGTACCAATTGTGCACGGCGGTGAGTTGCCAGTACTGGAACACAATCGATAAAACATTCCGTCTCTCATACCCACAACCCCACAGCGGCCGCGCTACTTATCCTCCTCCCCAGAGGTAAGCGGCCAACTTTACTTAGCTCACGGCCGCATTCACAAACGTCAATTAAAGTGAAGCACATCTTAAAATACTACTCCCTGAATTTTTGTTTGTTACTGAGCAGGGAAATTACACTCTTAAGAAGTTCTTAACTTTCGTTTTTTTTTTTTTTTTCGTTCGACTGTTAGCTGCTGCATCTACATCTGCGTGATTACTCTGTTATTGACAATAAAGTGCCGGGCAGAGGGTTCAATGAACCACCTTCAAGCTGTCTCTCTACCGTTCCACTCTCGAACAGCATGCGGGAAAAGCGAGCACTTAAATTTTTGTGTGCGAGCCCTGATTTCTCTTATTTTATCGTTATGATCATTTCTCCCTATGTAGGTGGGTGCCAACAGAATGTTTTCGCAACCGGAGGAGAAAACTGGTGATTGAAATTTCATGAGAAGATCCCGACGCAACGAAAAACGCCTTTGTTTTAATGACTGCCACTCCAATTCACTTATCATGTCTGTGACACTGTCTCCCCTATTTCGCGATAATACAAATCGAGCTGCCGTACTTTGTACATTTTCGATTTCATCCGTCAGTCCCACCTGATGCGGATCCCACACCACACAGCAGTGCTCCAGGATAGGACGGACAAGCGTGCTGTAAGGGGTCTCGTGCTAGCTGCGTGTTGTTGTAAAATACTATTGACAACCGCAGGCCGCACCAATACTTGATTCTGGCCGCATGCGGCCCTCGGGCCGCAGTTTGACGACCACTCCCTCAGAAGGTGTTATTGTTAAAATTTCAGATTTTTTGCAGAAGAAGCATTCATCTACGAGGAAGTGTAATAAAAGTAATAATTGTAGCAGTATCACATCGTCACAAAAGATTAGGCTATTATCACGAATCGCAGGAACTGCTTAACGAAAGAAAAGTAAGACTGTGGTCTTTACGAAACGTAAAAGTCGGATCACTTTTGATAATGGTTGAAAGTAACCAACTGTGTGATAATCTGGGTCGTTCGGAAATCTCCTTAAAACCGTTCGCGGACTATGCAGTTGCATACAGAAATGTTGCAGCGCCAGAAAACCTCAGTGCAAAAAGTGCAGCAGATGATCAGCGCATGGTACAGGGAATGACGTTTAATCCTCAGCGTAAATAAGTGTAACGTTTTACGTATAAATAGTCGGAAAGGCTCCATTACTTTGGATCACACATTTTCAAAAAATAACTGGAAACGCAGGCAACGGTAAAATACGTAGGAGCTGCTGTATGGAATTGCTGAAACTGGAGCGACCATGCAGAACTATCTGTAATTGAAACAGATACCAGATTATCATTACGAGTGAAAATCGAGTGAAAAGCGGTGCGTTTCGTCGGGGATAGTTCAGTAAGCGCCAAAGCGTTAGGGGCTGGCGTTCGTGATTGGCATTGTGCAACGCGGGGAGGATTACTGGATTAATGGAAATAGGAAGTGTTGCACCATGAACCCCATGACCGAACGCTGCCAAACTGACACTGTCATTTCCAAGCCTGTGGGATATGTTGCTTACAATTTCATTCTTATGCGAGCTTATGTTCACTACATAAGAAAACCATTTCTACAGATGAACACTGTTGTGAGTACATGATGACTGTTGGGTGTGTGTGGTGTTAATGGAACTTGTGAGGCAGAGACCGCAACAGAGCAGGCTCAGAGGACCTGTACGTGCGGTTCATCGCCATGTTTTGAGAAAGGCCGAATCAGTGGCTTGAGGAACACGGGGGCATCATACCGACAGATCGCACAGACAGTATTTGCAGAACGACTAGCAACGCAATGGGCTCGGGACGTGTGGTTAGAAGAGCGGGCACGGCCCCTTTAATAAGGAATACGCCACGAGGAGATCAAAGGATTGGTCGAGTAATTCTGACGAACAGGCGGATGACAACAGCTGAAATCCGAGCAGAGGCTATAGGCAGAGTGACACCACGAATCGCCGGGAAGAGATTGCTGGAAGCTGGGTTAAGATCTTAGATTTCCGTCTGTCGTATTCCATCTGACATACGAGTACACCACGCACACCAGACACATGCCTGGTGTAGACCAAAATCAGCTGGTATGCTGAGTGGCATTCCGTGTTCAGCGATGATACTCACTTCTAATGATTTTATTTTGATGTGGATAGACAGTCATATGAAACCAGAATGAGATTTTCACTCTGCAGCGGAGTGTGCGCTGATATGAAACTTCCTGGCAGAGTAAAACTGTGTGCCGGACCGAGACTCGAACTCGGGACCTTTGCCTTTCGCCGGCAAGTGCTCTACCAACTGAGCTACCCAAGCACGACTCACGCCCCATCCTCATAGATTCTGGCAGAAGGAAAGCTGTGAGGACTGGACGTGAGTCGTGCTTGGGTAGCTCAGTTGGTAGAGCACTTGCCCGCGAAAGGCAAAGGTCCCGAGTTCGAGTCTCGGTCCGGCACACAGTTTTAATCTGCCAGGAAGTTTCAGTCATATGAAACTTTGTGAAAGAGATAATCCCCATCATACTGTACAACAGGTTTTATTCCACAATATAGGATTTCAAACTTACACCATTATTAATTGTTACAACTATAAAAAATCCTTGGACTTGAGTAGAACACAAGTCATCATCAAAATATAAATCTTCGGTTATGTAAACCAGTTTTGTCAAAAGTAAATATTTTGACGATGACTTGAGTTCTAAGTCAAATATAATGATTTTTTATACTTGTAACACTTGGCAATGGCTTAAGGCCTACATCTAGATTCTGGAATAGAACCTGTTGTACGGTCAAATGGTCGGATTGATGCCAACGTGTCTGTACATAACGTGCAAAAGGTTAGAGAAGGCGACGATTCTCTGGCTCCAACTCCTGGAATCATGGTGTGGGGAGGTGTTGGATATAACAAGAACACTGGTTTGGGGATTGTTGAAGGATGGCTGAATACTTACCAGAGTGTGGCAAGACTGATAAACCATGTAGTCATACACTTCATGAGCAGGATATGCGGTACCATATCGCATTTTCCAATAGGGAAATGAAAGTCCCCAAACTCCAGGCCACATTACAAATGCACTGAGGAATGTACCGATCCTTGACTGGCCTGTCCGGTTCGCTGATTAACCGTCCATAGACGATGCCTAGGAAGACGTATACATTCATATCAGACTCCAGCTAGCATTCTTCATGAACTGACATAGCATCTGTTTCAGTCATGCTAATAAATTCCTCAGTATGACGTTCGGCGACTGTTTGCTTCAATGCTACAACGGACATAGGAGTGTGTTTGTGCTCTTGGAGTCACACTTCATACTGATGCTGACGATGGAAATCAGTTTCGAATGGAATGAAACTTTCATTATTTAATACCCATTATATTATAAGCATCTCCAAAAAGTTTGATAAATTTCGAACTGTTGCTACATGGTGAAGTACTTTACATTCCCGCAGTGTATCAAAATTCCACCTGTATACTCGTACGTTTGGAGAAGAGCTCGACAACGTATTGATCCCTCCCAAACACATCCCGCGAAATGAGGATGATAGTAAACTCAGAGAGATTCGGCATCATACTCCGTGGTACGGTACCAGAAGTGCCCTCTGGCTTCTACATTTACACCTACTTGGATACTATGTAAATCACATTTAAGTGCCTGGCACAAAGTTAATCGAACCACCTTCACAATAATTCTCTATTGTTCCAGTGTCGTACAGTGCGCGGAAAAAACGAACACCAATATGTTTCCGTGCGAGCTCTGATTTTCGTTATTTTATGATGATGATCGGTTCTTCATATGTAGGTCAGCATCAGCAAAATTTTTTTCGCATTCGGAGGAGAAAGTTGGTGATAGAAATTTCGTGAGAAGATTCCGCCGCAGCGAGAAACGCCTTTGTTTTAATGTTGTCCCCCTCAAAACCTGTATTATTTCACAGGCATTCTCTCCCCTATTTCGCGATAATACAAAACGTGCTGTCTTTCTTTGAACTTTCTCGATGCCCTCTGTCAATCGTGCCAGGTAAGGATCCCACACCGAGCAGCAGTATTGTAAAAGAGGACGGACAAGCATAGTGTAGGCAGTCTCTTTAGTAGATCTGTTACATTTTCTAAGTGTCACGCTAATAAAACGCAGGCCCTGGCTAGCCTTTCCCACAACATGTTCTATGTGTTTCTCCCAATTTAAGTTGTTCGTAATTGTAATTCCTAGCCCGCATCTCGTGGTCGTGCGGTAGCGTTCTCGCTTCCCACGCCCGGGTTCCCGGGTTCGATTCCCGGCGGGGTCAGGGATTTTCTCTGCCTCGTGATGGCTGGGTGTTGTGTGCTGTCCTTAGGTTAGTTAGGTTTAAGTAGTTCTAAGTTCTAGGGGACTTATGACCACAGCAGTTGAGTCCCATAGTGCTCAGAGCCATTTGAACCATTTTTTGTAATTCATAGGTATTTAGTTGAATTTACGGCCTTTAGATTTGACTGATTTATCGTGTAATCGAAGTTTAACGGACTCGTTTCAGCACTCATGTGGATGACCTCAGACTTTTGTTATTTAGGATCGAATTTTTTTAAGTGGTTAAAATGGCTCTAAGCACTATGGAACCTAACATCTGAGGTCATCAGTTCCCTAGATTTGTTGTTGTTGTTGTTGTTGTGGTCTTCAGTCCAGAGACTGGTTTGATGCAACTCTCCTTGCTACTCTATCCCGTGCAATCTTCTTCATCTCCCAGTACCTACTGCAACCTACATTCTTCTGAATCTGTTTAGTGTATTCATCTCTTGGTTCGCTCTACAATTTTTAGTCTCCACGCTGCCCTCCAATACTAAATTGGTGAACCCTTGATGCCACAGAATATGTCCTACCAACCGATCCCTTCTCCTAGTCAAGATGTGCCACAAATTTCTCTTCCTCCCAATTCTATTCAGTACCTCCTCATTAGTTATGTGATCTACCCACCTAATCTTCAGCATCCTTCTGTAGTACCACATTTGGAAAGCTTCTATTCTCTTCTTGTCCAAACTGTTTATCGTCCACGTTTCACTTCCATACATGGCTACACTCCATACAAATACTTTGAGAAAAGACTTCCTGACACTTAAATCTATACTCGATGTTAACAAATTTCTCTTCTTCAGAAACGCTTTCCCTGGCGTTGCTAGTCTACATTTTATATCCTCTCTACTTCGACCATCATCGGTTATTTTTCTCCCCAAATAGCAAAACTCCTTTACTACTTCAAGTGTCTCATTTCTTAATCTAATTCCCTCGGCATCGCCCGATTTAATTCGACTACATTCCATTATCCTCGTTTTGCTTTTGTTGATGTTCATCTTATATCCTCCTTTCAAGACACTGTCCATTCCGTTCAACAACTCTTCCAAGTCCTTTGCTGTCTCTAACAGAATTACAATGTCATCGCCGAACCTCAAAGTTTTAATTTCTTCTCTGTAGATTTTAATTACTGCTCCGAATTTTTCTTATGTTTCCTTTACTGGTTTCTAGACTTAAAACTACTGAAACCTAACTAACCTAAGGACATCACACATATCCATGCCCGAGGAGGATTCGAACCTGCGACCGTAGCAGCAGCGCGGTTCCGGACTGAAGCGTCTAGAAGCGCTCGGCACAGCAGCCGGCTATTTAGGATCAGTTGCCAATTTTTGCACCTTACAGATATCTTTTCTAAATCGTTTTGCAACCTTTTTTGACCTTCTGATGACTTTGCTAGTCGATAAACGATAGTATCATATGGAAAAATAACGTAAGACGGCTGCTCAGACTGTCTCCTAAATCGTTTATGAAGAGCAAAGGGCCTATAACACTACCTTGGGGAACGCCAGAAACCACTTCTGTTTTACTCGATGACTTCCCGTCAGTTACTGCGAACTGCGGCCTCTCTGACAGGAAACAACGAATTCGGTGACATAACTGAGACGATGTTCCATATGCACGCAATTTCACTACAGGCCGATGTGTGGTACAGTGACTGAGGTGTCACCGCCAGACACCACACTTGCTAGGTGGTAGCCTTTAAATCGGCCGCAGTGTGTTAATATACGTCGGACCCGCGTGTCGCCACTATCAGTGATGGCAGACCGAGCGCCGCCACACGGCAGGTCTAGAGAGACTTCCTAGCACTCGCCCCAGTTGTACAGCCGACTTTGCTAGCGATGGTTCACTGTCTACATACGCTCTCATTTGCAGAGACGACAGTTTAGCATAGCCTTCAGATACGTCATTTGCTACGACCTAGCAAGGCGCCATATTCAGTTACTATAATTACAATCTTCAAGAATGTATTCTGAACAGATAATATTGTGATTCATGTACCGTCAAGAGCGACGTTCATCAATAATGGATTAAAGTTAATATCAAACTAATTACGTCAGCTTTCTGAATTCTAATTTCTTGTCATGTTCCAGGCCTCACGTCAGTATAGTTCTTCCCTCCTCACGCCAGCCTGCGTGATCTAAAACGCGTGCATTTCGGCCTCCACTCGTAACACGGTGTTGGCTCTTCTGCTAACACAAAAGTGACAAAAGCCTTCTGGAAATCTGGGAATACACGGTATTGTGGCTTGCCGGTGTAGATGCAGACGAAGATATGGCAAACATGAGGACGGTCCGACGCAGATGTGGGCAGAGGCGCAGCAACAGCCGCCTCCCGGCCTCGCTTGGAGTCGCGCCGTGGCTCCCCGCCGTGCTGCGTGGTGCGTGTCGCGCGGCGCGTGCGGTGCGTGGCTAGGAGAGGCGAGGCGAGGCGAGGTGTCGGCAGATCAATACGCGGCCCGCGCCCTTTGTGGGCACAGCACAGCCGCGGCTCTGCCCTGCCATCTCCTGCTTCCGGCAATGCGCGCCCCGCCGTTTGCACGCCGCAGATGCGATAGCGCGCCCTCTTTCCTGCCCTGGCGGCATCGCCTACTTGCCGCACCGCCGCGCTGACGAGCCCAATATCGAATTCTGTTGACGTCACGGGAACGGCGTACGTCCAATAACCAAAACGTGGTGCTACACTGCACAAAAGTTATGAATGTTCTCCTGCAATACAAAGACTCAGAAGAGTCTGAACCGTGTAGAGGTACAGCTATTCAAAATCGAATTAAATATGCTAGGCACATGTGTTCTTTGAGTTGTGTTTTCTGTGCTGGGCACGGCGCGTGTCACAGTCGACTCGAGGTCCTGCCGCAGATTCTCTGAAACGACCACATAGAAGTATATGTGGGCTACAGCGAGTAGCAAGGCAACCTAACTGAGCTCCCAGGAGGTGGCTAACAAAGGTTGCCCGCCAGATACTGTCTCAGCAAATCACATTACAGAAACTATTCGTCCACGAGACTCAGAGGGCCATAGACACGGGTTCACAGGTAGATGCCGTGTTTCTTGACTTCCGCAAGGCGTTCGATACAGTTCCCCACAGTCGTTTAATGAACAAATTAAGAGCATATGGACTATCAGACCAATTGTTTGATTGGATTAAAGAGATCCTAGATAACAGAACGCAGCATGTCATTCTCAATGGAGAGAAGTCTTCCGAAGTAAGAGTGATTTCAGGTGTGCCGCAGGGGAGTGTCGTAGGACCGTTGCTATTCACAATATACATAAATGACCTTGTGGATAACATCGGAAGTTCACTGAGGCTTTTTGCAGATGATGCTGTGGTGTATCGAGAGGTTGTAACAATGGAGAATTGTACTGAAATGCAGGAGGATCTGCAGCGAATTAATGCATGGTGCAGGGAATGGCAATTGAATCTCAATGTAGACAAGTGTAATGTGCTGCGAATACATAGAAAGATAGATCCCTTATCATTTAGCTACAAAATAGCAGGTCAGCAACTGGAAGCAGTTAATTCCATAAATTATCTGGGAGTACGCATTAGGAGTGATTTAAAATGGAATGATCATATAAAGTTGATCGTCGGTAAAGCAGATGCAAGACAGATTCATTGGAAGAATCCTAAGGAAATGCAATCCGAAAACAAAGGAAGTAGGTTACAGTACGCTTGTTCGCCCACTGCTTGAATACTGCTCATCAGTGTGGGATCCGTACCAGATAGAGTTGATAGAAGGGATAGAGAAGATCCAACGGAGAGCAGCGCGCTTCGTTACAGGAACATTTAGTAATCGCGAAAGCGTTACGGAGATGATAGATAAACTCCAGTGGAAGACTCTGCAGGAGAGACGCTAAGTAGCTCGGTACGGGCTTTTGTTAAAGTTTCGAGAACATACCTTCACCGAAGAGTCAGGCAGTATATTGCTCCCTCCTACGTATATCTCGCGAAGAGACCATGAGGATAAAATTAGAGAGATTAGAGCCCACACAGAAGCATACCGACAATCCTTCTTTCCACGAACAATACGAGACTGGAATAGAAGGGAGAACCGATAGAGGTACTCAAGGTAACCCCCTCCACACAACGTCAGGTGGCTTGCGGAGTATGGATGTAGATGTAATAAACGAAGAACTAAAACTAATGTTTGAAACAGAGAAAGAGCAACTTAAGACTATCCCCGACGTTATTAATCTATACATTGAGGAAGAATTAAAGAAACAGGAATTCAACTTCAGGTGGAGGAAAGGAAGTGAAACCATATGGTTCCACAGATCTTCTCAGGTCTCAAACACCAATGATGTACAGGGTGTCCGAAAAGTCTTTCCCTGATTACATAAATTGATAACTCAGGCTAGAAGTAAGATACAAATATGAAACTGGTGTCTAATTGTTTAAAAACTATCAAAGTTTTTTTCACACATCAGTAAACTTCCACATCGTTCACGCCTTGTTGCCCAATGACAGTATATGACTTTGCGGTCGAAATGCTATCACGTATTGAGGACGACGATAGTTATCTCAGACGAATTGCCTTTTCCGACGAAGCGACCTTTTTTGTCAGTGGAGTAGTGAATCACCATAATATGCGCATTTGAGGTTCACAACCCCCTGGCGAGGTGATGGAGTGCACCAGAGGCAGTCCAAAGGTTAATGTTTGGTGCGCGCTATTGCACGATCGAATTATCGGGCCATTCTCCTTCGCTGAGGCTACCATCACACCTGCAGTGTATCTGGACATGTTGCAAGTGTATGCTCTTCCTCAGCTGCTTCAGTATCACCCCGATGTCTTGTTTCAGCAAGACGGTGCACCGCCTCATTGGGGTTTGGACGTGGCTCAGAGCCATTTGAACCAGTCTTGTGTAACTCTTGCGCATTAGTTAAGTCGGTATATAATGTGTGGAGCATGTGGCCTATTCTACACCTTATTTTAGATCTATGTGACGATGCTGTGCTGAGTATATTTATATCTTTTGACGATGCCATTACGGCCTTATCTCTTTAGGACATCGTGTAGAAAAGATCTGAGGATGGTCGTTACTGACTGAAACCGTCGTCAAAAGAATTGATATTGTGATCAAAGATTATAATAAAAAAAATTTGGTATATAATGCAATATTGAAATTTGACGAATATCCCACATACACACGCTCATTTACTCACAGGCTCACATAACACATAATAAAATAAATATTGATTTTAATAGTTCTTTCTGAAGTTATCCTAGATTTCATACTACGAAAATTGTACGTTATTTGAAATTTTTTAAATTAAATTTCAGTTAAATAATTCTATACCCTGATACTTCAGGTGAGTATTTCAGTTGACAACAAAAAAGAAGTTATAAATGTTCCCAGGTGAATTTCCTTCCTTAAGTTTTTCTAACTCTAAAGTACATTTTTCTATCTCCGAAAATATGCTCGCTAGAAAGCTGAGATCTTCACACCACCTTTCTACTGATAACAAAGTGCAGTATACAAATTTTGAAAGCGATTTCACAGAAACTACTATCCTTTATTTAGATTCTTATAGGTGGTGAATGTACGCGTTCACTTCTGTCTCCCGGTTAGGCCGCTAGATGTCAGCCCCCGAAGTTACATGTAGCAAGCTGTCCTAAAACAAACGTTCGCTCGGAACAACTTGCAACGCTACAGGCTCCGAATTGTAGCTTGTAACATGGCGATGCGTAACGTAACTACGTCAGTGCTTGAGAGACAGGGTGCTGTAATCAAGTTTATAACTCCAGAAAACGTGTCTCCAATTGAAATTCGTAGAAGAAAGAAATCTGTGTACAACGATGATTGTATCGACATCAGTAATGTGCGACATTGTCTTGTTTGTTCTCGTAATCAAGGAAACGGTGTGCTAACCGCGAGGTGTGTGACAGAACTATGAAAATGAATTTAAAAATGCCGGTAAGTCGCATAAGTAATACAGAGCCAGATGCTTTATTGTGCTCATGACGCGTTTCGGGCATAGCCTATCATCGGACGACCTGGTAACAACTAATAAAGAGAAGCGCAAATAACGATATCTTACAATACAGCTTCACCAACGAAAAATGACGTTACATAAATTTCAAATGTAATTAATTATACACAGTTTTAAGAATATAAATACATACCATCTACGATCATTATATGCACTGACAAGGACGTTGAATAATGTCCGTACAAATGTCAAGTAAAACATAATCTCGCGTATATACAGTAAGTAGGCCTAATCAGTTGCTGACTGCAGTTGCAGTATCAAGGCACCGCTTGCGCGGCCATAACGTAAGGTCGAGTCGCTGGAGGGCAGCATTTCTGATTATGTGTGAAATCAAAATGTTAATATAAAATAATAAAAGCTCAGTCAGAATTATATTGAGAAATAAACGATTCAATACCATTGGATCTGTATTATTTATACGACTTAACAGGAGTTTTAAATTCACTTTCATAGTTACTGTTATTATGGTCGCACACCTCTATCAGGACTTCAGGTCCGATGTACAATGTGTATGACACAGCTCAGAGTGGACGTTCGCGTACGGCAGGCCATCATTACGCAACTGCGATGTGGAAAACTGAATGCACGGTGGGTGCTCACTCCTAACATAAAACGGCGGAGATTGGACATCTCTCAATGTCTTTGCATTTTGAGCGTGAGCGTGACCTCAAAAACGAGAGAGCAGCAATGAACTTCACTTAAAACTGCAAGATTGATGGGCCGTCGTCGGTGGATAAAGTTTCCCCCAACGTTTCATCTCCGAATGCAGGAGACATCTCCAGAGGTAAAGCGTTGAACTGCAACCAGAACCAGAACATGACGTCCCTACAAGATGCCAATATTCTCGATTGAAAGTAGTCCATCGGCATTGTTGCGGTGCTACGTTGACATCCAAATTTTATCTAATTTAACACCTTCCTCTTTTCTGTTAAAATTGTCATTATACATGCGCGGATGATAATGCGGCAGTTTCGACATGACGCTCGTCTTATTGAATTTTATTTCGTGATCGCCCTCCGATTAAACTTGTTCCGCTATGGCCGATTTACCCGTATGTCCCAGGCGGCAGTTCCTGTTGTGTTTAACCAGACGGGTGTTAACACTTCTTTTCGTGGTATTAATATTAACTCGTTCACAAGTACAAGGAATTTTATACACACCTGGCGTAGCCAAAGGATGTCGTATTTATTTTGGCAGTCTTTAACATTCTTTTATCTTTCTGGTGGGTCTGAAAACAGCTTCCACACCATAACTGCACAACACTTCCCCAATGCGATGTGTAATCTTACTAACGAACGGAAAGGAAACTTTCCCTTGGACGGCTGCTGTTCTTCGCTCATTCTGATTCTCTTCCGAGGGCGAAGAGCTCAGTCTATCCCCTTGTTAGAACAACCATTCTTCTTGAATGTCGACCGTAGATGCTCCACCTCATCTTTTAAATATGTCCACATATTTTGTACGTACTGTCTACCAAAGTATTAATCACACTTCTCTTTTGTCTGGGGTAGTGGTTAGACTATTTATGAAGGCAATGGTCAGTATGCGTGAGTTTCCTGTATACCCTATGGCCCACCAAGAGGGTAATCATGAAATAAAATTCAGTGAGAAGAGCGTCATATGGAAAAAATCGCATTCTCGTGCGTGCACGAATAGAGAGGCCACTGAGATTTATAAACACCGTAATAATTTTAACAGAAAAAAGGAAGGTGTTATATTAGGTAAAATATGCATATCAACGTGGCACCATAAGAATGACAATCTATTACTTTCAACCAAGAACGTCGGCATTATCGGAGATAATCTGTACAGTGCCTATATATCGACACTCCCTCGAGTTCTAGTTGTAGTTCGCCGCTTTACCTCTGAAGATGTCTCCCGCTGTCGGAGGTGAAACGTTAGGGGAAAGTTTTATTCATCGACCATGGTCTATCAGCCCGGAAGCTTTAAGTGAAGTCAGTTCTGGCCGTGAAAGCTTACACCGTATGAGCATCAATGGAGTTCCGCCACAAAGGATCACCGAAGCCAAAAATGTTCAGTACCATGCCGTCAACAGGCAAAGTCACGCGCACGGTGTTACGGGATGTTCAAGGTGTGGTGCATTTGGAATCAATGGCTAAATGAAGCACCATGAACTCACTAAGGTACTGCGAGGTACTCAGAAAAGTGAAATCACAAATTGAAAGAGTTCGCCCACAAGTGGATCACCCTGTCCTTCAGCGTGACATTGGCAGAACACGTATGAGCGCTACGACATCTGTCACAATCCGACGCCTTGGGTCCACATCCTCCATACAGTTCCGGTTGGGCTCCATTCGATTTTCATCTGTTTCCAAAACTTAAAGAACACCCTTCGTGGGCTTCACTTTCATAATGATACCGCGGTGGAAGCGGAGGTGAGATGACGGTTCCGTCGACAAACTCAAAAATTTTACAGTGACGATATCGACAGATTGGTCTCTCGTTCGGAGAAATGCGTCCGTCGCGAGGGTGGCTATGTTGAGAAATAAATATGTGGACACCAAGAATAAAGATATAGCCTGTTAACAAAGCTGGTTATATTTAAAACAATTGAAGAGTTTTCATGCAAAAAATTAGGTGGCATTACTTTTTAGCACTCTGTCGTAGTAGATGAGTTTTGTTATTTGGACAGCAAACTGATAATAGCCGATATTGCGAGGATATACAATGCAGACTGGCAGTAGAAAGAATAGCATTTCTGGAAAAGAAGGATTTGTTAACTTGGAAAATAAATTTAAGTGTTGGGAAGTGCGGTGTTTAAAGTGAAGCATGGGGGATACCTGCTATACATTTCTATCTCGGAAGTAACGTGGGCACAGAAATACACCCTATAAGTAATGACCTATAATCTGAGCGCAACGGAATTAAATGCATAGAGTTATACGGCCAGGCTCACTGATTGGAGTACTTCACATCTCTATTTCTAACTGACAATTTAATCAAATTATGACTCCCAATAGCCTTTCACAAAAACTATGATATCAAGATACCATCTACTTGAATTATAGACCGTGCTAAGGATCATGAATATGTACTGTGTATTTTCAATCAAAGACAAGTTTGGATAGTGATAAGTACATTGACTGATAAACTTAAGTAGCATACTCTGAGAAGTAGAGAAAGAATATCCACAACTTTCCCCTTGAAGAAATGAACTGATAACGGAATCTAGCAAATTAATATAAAAGTGAAAATTTTTCAATTGAATAAACTTTATCAACAGCCGTACACTTTCAGATATTTTCTTTTCTTTTGAAAGCAACTAGTTGCTGTAGTTCATTTTGCCATCTTCAGGCCCCATACGCTTTTTTCAAATCAACCAACTTACCGTATAGCGCCATGAAACTGGGTATCGTGAATTCCAATCGTTGTGCAGCTGATTCATATGAAAGCGTGACAGCAACTCAAGCTGAATTCACGGCACCCAGTTTTATGGCGCTATACGATAAGTTCGTTGACTTGAAAAAAGCGTATGGGGCCTGAAGATGAAAAAATGAATTGCCGAAACTGGTTGCTTTCAAAACAAAATAAAGTGTCTGAAAGTGTACGGCTGTTGGTAAAGTTTATTGAATCGCAAATTTTCACTTTTGTATTAATTTGCTAGATTCCGTTATCAGTTCATTTCTTCAAGGGGGAAGGTGTGGTAAAGTTTACTGAATTGAAAAGTACGTATCTGCCGATGTCCCCTGGTCGTAATGGACCAACAGAGAAAAGTGGAAATGGTTGAACCTCACTGGTTGGTGGCACCCTAAAGTTGCAAGTACAGCAGCTCTAGTTGTTAAAAACAGCTCAACTTAACGCGTGAACAAACTCTAGTGCGAAATTACTCTGCCTAAGCTGCGAGGATCTCACCTGCACCCAACACAAGATGCAAGACAGCTGATATATCGCACATTGCGTTGTCTCAGAAGTAACCTCGAACAAGTAGCTGGCTGCTCAGGAACCTGGCCAAGTAGGCTCCCGTAGCCGATGTCTTTACTCGACGGCCCTGCTGGCTGAAGTCTCCTTTTTCTACGACGCCCACGGGGGGAAGTTCTTACTCTTCGCCTCCCACGGCCTGTCTTCTTTACAGCTCGCCGCCCACCGGCGAAGTGTCCTTACTCTGCGTTCGCTCCGTAAAATTTCGCCGTTACTCCACGTGGAGCAGTCGGAAAAATGTTAGAACGCCATTGCGAGCGTTGTTCCGCCTCTCTGCGCCAATCACACGCATTCTAGGATCAGGAAATCCCCCTCCATCAACTCTGTAGCACCGTTTCTAACATGGCATAGCGCGTACCCAATCGCAGGCCGACCCATCTGTAATATTTCAGAGACGCTGGCGAGAGACGACGACGCTATCCTACAAAATTCTTGTAGCCGACCGTTCTCACGGCGGAAGCAACAGAGTTCCCCACGCCACTCTAACCTGCATTCACTTCTCTTATAACAGAGTTTTTTCCTCGTGAGCAGTCGCCCAGCTAAGGGGACGCGATGTGGCGTCGCCGTTTCACCTCAGGGAAGTTCCTCCTGTGTTCAGACGACAAAATTTAGTTGGTGACACTCTGGCTCCATTTCACAAAATCCGCCTAACACAACACAATAGCTTTGCACTGCACTGACGGCCCCAAAGGCGCCACGCTAATGCAAACCTGATCCTGCGCCAGACGCGACGCCTGCTCGCGCCCTTCTGTCCAGCAAGCCCTCTGTTGCCTTTAGAATGTGCGGCCGACGACGTTCCAGTACTTGGCTGCAGGAACGTCGCCGTCACCACTAGAAATGCTTTTCTCTCCTTGGTGAAGCAAAATACTTCTGTTTGTTCCACGGCTCTTTCCAGCAAGCGATATTACGGCCAGCAAAATAACTTCATCCACCAACCAAATCCAGAAATCAATCATTGTCAATAACGTTTAAGATATGCACCTAATCGTGCAGCACAATTAATTTACCGAATGAGCTGGTCCCGTAATAGCGTCTGATAACCCGATTATGATCTTAAAGTGAAACGAAAGCAAATGTAAGTGACGTGCTATACTTCAGAGTCAGAAAGACTATTCTTAAGGTATTTGTCTAAAGTGTAGCCCTGTACGGAAGTGAAACATGGACGATAGTTCAGACAAGAAGAGAATAGAAACTTCTGAAATGTGGTGCTGTGAAAGAATGCCGAAGATTAGGTGGGTAGATCGCATAAAGAAAGACAAGGTACTGAACAGAATTGGCGAGAAATGAAATTTATGGCACAAATTGACTAAAAGGAGAGATCGTTTGACAGGATATCCACCAGATTAGCCGAGAGCGCTAACGCGCTGCTTCCTGGACTTGGGTAGGCGCGCCGGCCCCGGATCGAATCCGCCTGCCGGATTAACGACGAGGGCCGGTGTGCCGGCCAGCCTGGATGTGGTTTTTAGGCGGTTTTCCACATCCCCCTAGGCGAATACCGGGCTGGTCCCCACGTCCCGCCTCAGTTACACGACTCACAGACATTTGAAACACATCCGCACTTTTCCATGAATTACACTAGACGCAGACAGATGGGGGTATTCTGATTCCGTCCCGGGGGGTGCGGAGTGGCGGCAGGAAGGGCATGCGGCCACCCCTTCACATTAACATGCCAAATCCGATGTAACCACGCCAAACCCGCGCAAAATGCGGGACAAAGACGCAAGCGATAAATAGATAGATAGAGATCGTCTGACAGGATACGCTCTGAGATATAGAGGAACTGTTAAGATGGTTCCAGAGGGAAGTGAGAGGGATAAAAATTGTATACGGAGATCAATAAAGCAAGCAGCTTCAAATGAATATAGTTTGCAGGAGTTATTCGGAGATGAAGAGGTTTGTGCAGAGTAGCATAGCCAGCCGCTTCGAAACTATCTTTGGAATGAAGACCACAACAACGACAACAACAATAACAAGATAGAGTCAAGTCTGATACCAGAAAACTAGATTATTGAAGAGTAGCAGCGAAAAATAACCATAGCGAAGGGATGTCCACCCTTTGGTTGGCTCTATTCGCCTTTAGTAAAATTTAATGCATACAACCACTGGTTTTATTGGAGTATCAACCTTCCGGGCATCCGTCATCCTACATGTGTATTTACGTTACTGCTGTAGCCTATAAGTACCAAATTCCTCTCGTTGTTTGTCGACCATTCTGTACAGGGTCAAGTCAGATTTAAGAATCCAAAAGTCTCCGTTTGAGAGCGTTGCGGCACCGTATATGGAACCCAGCGCGACTTCGATGTGGGTATATAAGCACTGACATGTAGGCAAGTCGTTAGTGCGGCCTTCGAACGGAAGGTTTTTGCTCGCCCCTTACAGTAAAGCATCAGACTTTTCTCACCAATGCCCCATATGTTTACATCGTCGAGAAACCGGTAGTGACAGAATACTTTTAAGGGGAAAATTGAAGTATTGTGGACTTGGAACACTTCCGCAAGAAACTCACGAGCATGTAATTCATCCTCTCTATTTAAGAACACAATGAGCTCAACACAAACGGTCTTCGCTGACCGTCTCAAATAAGTAACAAAAAAAAAAATGGTTCAAATGGCTCTGAGCACTATGGGACTTAACTTCTGAGGTCATCAGTCCCCTAGAACTTATAACTACTTATACCTAACTAACCTAAGGACATCACACACATCCAAGCCCGAGGCAGGATTCCAACCTGCGACCGTAGCGGTCGCACGGTTCCAGATTGAAGCGCCTAGAACCGCTCGGCCACTCCGGCCGGCAAAGAGTAACCAACTTTGTAACTAGTTCCTAATACGGAAATAAGTTCACAGCTAAACGCAAGCACTTGGAAAACAAGTCTTGATTGAGGCAACATCACAATGAAAGCTTCTGCAGTCGGAGTTAGTTCAGCACTAGTTTGGCTACGAAATGTTTAAGTCCTCCCTCTTCTTGAGCGGAGCACATTAGAACAAACTAACACATAAGTTATGACCTGTACGAGTTCACAGTTGCTGCAGTCTTGCCAAATCAGTCTGACAGAATACGAACAGGCCCGCGAGCAAGCTTCCAAGGTTCCTTGGCGGCGAAGGCGGCGTGTGGTCGAGGCGGCGCTGGATCCGGAGCAGACTTCTTCTCTTGGGTGGCTGCGTCGAACTGCTGTGATCGGTGCAGGCGCGGTTGTAAACACCCGCACGGCGGAGGTACACTCCCTCCTGATAAGCTGCACGTGACACTGGAGGATGTAGCAAAAGGTTCGTGGCAGGTGCGACCTCTATTGCTCATTTACACGCCGTCTGTGCTTTGATCCAGTGTACGCGAAGTTCCTCTGCAGGTCGCACTGCGAATGGTGGAGTCGAAACGTCATGTAGTCTCAGGGGCTGAGCTGGCAGCCAATCCGACGGCGCTGTACTGCCGTGTGGCTTTGGCGCTTGACGGCTTTTGCGACACGCCATTCCTCTTCCCCTTACGAAAGTGACAGATATGAGACTCCTCGACAAGGTCACTGGTGTCATCCTGGCTCGTCTGGGGAATTGAAGGCGCCGTAGAATCGACTTCTATTCGGGTGTCGGGCTATGACGTCGGACGCCTCTCGTTCCACTCGAAAGAAGCATCAAGGGACATTCCCAGTAATGTCGTTACCATGCTGGGTGTCTGGAACAGAAGACTGATTGATGGTTTTTCGACTGCGGGAGCCGTCTTGTAGGGTAGCGTCCAGCATAGCATAGCCAAGGATGCGAGACACTGTAGCAGGAAGCCAGCAGAGTTGACCACACTGTGTCCTGCAAGGAGAAGTGGTGCTGTCTCTAGTGGGGTGGGCGACCCTCGTTCCTGGGAGTGAAGGATGGAAAGAGAAGAATGATGTGGTCCACCATGTAAGCGTTCCATCGGGAGGGCTCCTGGGAAGTGGCCCAATATGATGCCAAAAAGCGTCATTCGAGGAGTGATGACGACACAGGTTTGCCATTTGTGTCTCGAATGTCCGGATAAACTGCTCAACAATGTCATTGGATGCTGGATGGAATGGTGCCATATGAATGAGAGAGATTCCATTCACGGCACAAAAGAAAAGAGAATTTGGTGGAAGTGAATTGAGATGTGTTGTCCGTGACAATAGTTTCAGGGTGTCCTTGATCGCTTGTGTGACAGAGGTAGAGGCCATGTTAATTACAAACACAATGATGACGAGCCAGGGTGCACTCAGGAAGGATCAGCAAAATCAAGACGAATACGGGAGTAAGATGTGGTCATAGTGAGCCATGGGAAGTATCGTCGAGTTGGGGTAGCTTGGTTGCTCTGGCAATCGGAGCAGGCAGCGACCACGTTGGTTATCACAGTGTCCATGCCCCTCCAGTAGACAAGTTGCCGCGCCAGCCCCTTTTGTGGGTCAGTTTTCTACAGACGACGCATGTTGCCCGTCGGTGGCGACATTGATGGCGCTGACGACTGACAAAGCACTGGCTGCAGGAAGGGAGCTCTTCAGACCGACGTGGCCGCAGGGGTGAGAAGTAGGCGTGCCACGAACGTTGCTGTGGCGGGAGGCAAACACCAATGGTGGATCTTGTAAAGGGAGCAGAGGACCGCAAACATTGCTCAAAGACGCGAATGATAGGCAGACATTCTTCCAGAGACGGGTATTTGAGTTTCAAGAGCTCTGACGAAACGTTTCGCCCGGGGAATGTACAAGGATCATGTCTCGCGCGATTGAAGAAGCGTAAGATCTCTTACATTGTGGGTGCGGTTCTAGGCGCTACAGTCTGGAGGCGCGTGACCGCTACGGTCGCAGGTTCGAATCCTGCCTCGGGCATGGATGTGCGTGATGTCCTTAGGTTAGTTAGGTTTAAGTAGTTCTAAGTTCTAGGGGACTGATGACCACAGCAGTTAAGTCCCATAGTGCTCAGAGCCATTTTAACCATTGTGGGTGGGCACAGTGGAAACGGAATTTAATAGAGAGTCCTTGGAGGTGAGCTATCCATTCCCTGTATAAGTTAGAAGACAGATAACTAAAAAATTAGTAGCGTGCTGCCGCTATGTGTATCTGTGGATCAAAGTAATCAAGTAGACTAGATCGCGGCATACTCTAAGGGAGGACATGGGGATCTACCTCTGGGTGGAACTGCAATAGCAGTTGATAAATTGGTGGACCGGCGTTGACCAGGAAGAAAGCACGTTGTTGTGTCTTTCCTGTGGTGTCATACAAAAGGAAGTGCTGTTCCATCCGTGCAATGTAGCACGACGACGGATCTACTTTATGACTGAATTCCTGAAAAGGCGGTGGTAGCAGCTCGACGTTGTGGATGGAGGCGCCCAGTTGGGCTGACTGTCCAACAACCTCCAGCATCGACTGGGCCACTGCTGGAAATCGCTCCACCAGGAGTTCGTTGGTGTGCTGCATCTTCTGCAGCAGAATGATCACTGGGTGGATTAAGTCCACTTGTTTCTGCGGCAGTTGCCACGGTTTAACTGTCTGGACACAGGCACTACCTGCAAGAGTTACATAGAAAGTTGATTTAAATACTCGTCGCCAATTGAAGTATTCTGGACTTGGAATACTTCCGCAAGAAACACACGAGCATGTAGTTCATCCTCTATATTTAAGAACACAATGAGCTCAACACAAACGTCACAAACAAGTATTCAACTTTGTAACTAGTTCCTAATACGGAGATAACTTCACGACTAAACGCAATTACTTGGAGTACAAGTCTTGGTTGAGGAAACAACACAATTGAGGTTTCTACAGTCAGAGTTCTTCCTCCATTAGTTTGACTACGAAATGTTAAGTCCTCCCTCTTCCTGAGCGGAGCACGTTGGACCAGACTAACACGTAAGTTACGATCAGTACGAGCTCATAATTTCTACAGTCTTTCCATATGAGTCTGACAGAATACGAACAGGCCCGCAAGCACGTAAGCACGTAAGCAAGCAAGTAAGTTACGATCAGTACGAGCTCATAATTTCTACAGTCTTTCCATATGAGTCTGACAGAATACGAACAGGCCCGCAAGCACGGCGGCGAAGGCGGCGTGCGGTCGAGGTGGTACTGGATCTGTAGCAGACGACTTCTCTTAGCTGGCTGCGTCGTAACTGCCGTGATTGGCCGGGGTGCGGTCCAACACACCCGCACGGCGGAGGTACACTCCCTCCTGATTGGTTGCGCGTGACGTTGGCGGATGCAGCAAAAGGATCGTGTCAGGTGCGACCCCTCTTGCTGAGTTACACGCCACTGTGCTTTAGTTCGGTGTACGCGAGGGTCTGTGCAGCTGGAAGTCATTATTTCCTTCCTGTTCTTTTCCTATTCCGTGTCCTTTCCATTCCTTTCACCACAATTATTCGTTTACATGTCTCAGCTGCTTCATCGTGAGTGCCGTCTATTCTGTCCGGCTCAGCGCTTGTCAGCCACGCGGCGCAGTATTCAGTACTCAGCGTACGTCATCACTTCTCGGTGTCAAGCTGCAGCTGCCAGTCTAGCCTGCTGCTTCACAGCACACAAAAGCCGCCTTTAATAGTTTTCTGTCTTAAAAAGAGTCTTAACCACTTGTGCAGACATTTTTTCGTGGCATGGTTTGGTTAGTGAGGGTTGAAGGGACTAATTCATAACATGTTCGTAGGTAATTAGCCCCGGCATATTAATGCCGCGAATTACGGACTGCATTCAGAGATATATAAGTTGGCAACGAGCGTCACAGCTCTACGTTTAGTATAAAAAATAATAATAACCTTATTAATTTTGATTGTGGTAATGAAATGGCAGAGATGTCAGCGTATTCTTTCTTTTTTTTCTTTTTTTTAATAAAAAATCTTCATAGCATATACAGGTGTATCAAAAAGAACTTTACAACTTTGAAAATTCTACAAACTTATTCATACTACTTCTAAACTTAGTCTTTGTGTCATCTTGAAGGAAAATAGGTCAAGTTTTTACTCACGTGGCACGCAAGTACAGTATTGCGCCACCATAAGCGTTACGTGTAGTTGCAGCAAAGATGGCTGCCTTTGCCGGTCCCTAGCGTGCTTGCTGTGTTTTGGATTTGGTACAGTAAAAATCTACGAAAATTCTGCAGCCAGTTTGCCAAGAAATCAACTTCGGTCGTCAATTAGTTAGTTACATTTTCCGTAGATCATTTGAACGATTCTTTTATCGAAATGATGTGGATCGAGTTAGTTTATAGGGTATGTATACATGATTAATGTTAACATCAATGAAGAAATTATTTTTAGCTCTACTTGTGAAATTTCAATTTTTTTTTCTGGCTATCAGTTTTTAAGTAGGAATTCCTCAATGGAATAGAAGGAGTTGCCCAGAGTAAATGTTTTTAAATTAAGTTTAAAACTTGCTTCGCTACGTGTCAGATATTTTATGTTATTGGGAAAATGATAAAAAATTTTTGTTGCTGTATATTGAACTCGTTTCTGTGCCACTGACAGCTTTAATAATGGGTAATGAAGGTCGTTTTTCTGCCTGGTGTTGTTGCTGTGGAATAACTGTTCTCTAATTGTGATGGAGTATTTATGACGAATTTCACTAGCGAATATATGTACTGTGACAGTGCAGTTAAAAGGCTTAACTCCTTGAAAAGGTACCTAAATGACGTCAGTGGATTTGTATGACATTGAAATTAACATTTTAGTTGCTACATCATCCCATGTATTAAAAACTAATTCAGAAAACACTTACTACGAAGTCTTCACTTTCGAGAAAACCACCGTCTACCCTCCACGTCAAACAACTGTCACCATCCTAGCGTCTGACAAAACAAGTGGGCGAAAAGCTCACACGGTATTTCCGAATACTGTGGGTCTCTGTGACCTCTAGTGATTCGTAACAGAAGGTGTAAAGACGGATCTCTCTTGTTTACCGTGCCAACGAATAAGTGATGTTAGTACGTGTCCAGCAAGCGTGGCAGTGTAGAATGTGTTGATAACGCGCTCTTTTTTTGAAGCAAGTAGGGTCCGATGTATAAATTATCTTCTGACGCTGACATGTGTTGTTATACTTCGAAAAATGGACCCACACTTCTGTGGTCGCGTGACTTAACCTTCTGGACATTGTCGGACTGGATAGGCGAATGCCTTCGAGGATACAACCTTGGGCGTTGGGTTCGATTACGCCAGCCAACCTGAGAATCGGTTTTAGACGTGGGTTTAGGAAGACTTTGGGCTGGTTAGCGGCTTTTGTTTTGGGTAAATGTTTGACAATCTGAAACATTAGGACAAATTTATCTGGATCTTAGTACAACTATGAGGGCGGTCTTTAGGCATAACTTGGTTTGTATATAGTCATTGAATCATGTTAATATCGATAGATAAATGTGCTTATTGGTTTTGTCTCATCCTTCTCTAAATATATCATTATCGCCAGCTTACTCACCCACTGGAAGTTCGTCTTCTCTATATGGTGTGACCAACATGACACAAACTTGATGCCCTAATTACTGTCGACCGTTTACATCCCATCATATAATTCAAGGCACTACTTTTTATTTAAGTGCTTTTTCATTCCAGCGTGTCAGAAACAACTGACTAATACGTCCGAACTGCAGAATCTCAAGTCTTTCTGTTTTATCGTTTACTGGAACTTCGATGACGGGGATATAGAAAAGAATTTATCAGTTGCAAAGAGCTTAAAACGTTGCGAGAAAAATAAAATTTCTAAGCAGTTCGAAATTCAGTTTATGAGTCCGTATCCTGTCGTACAAACAAGTGCATATCAGAAAGAAAGTTATTATTACTGGCTATGATGTTCTTCATTGACTGTTTTCGTTGTGTGTGTTACTCCAGAATAAATATAGTCTTCTCGTTAAACTATTTCTGATAGTTTTTTGTAAAGCACCCTCCACAGCTCTAACATAAGGGACGATCAAATAGTTTCCGTCCGAGGGTGTTACTGTAGGGATATGCAAGGAAGCGTAACTCCGATGCGGGTTTACAGAAGCAATCACTTAAAACTTGTATCGCATATATTGCGGAAATGGCAAGTGCTACTGATGTACCGTTCTCACGGAACGGGTTGGTAGTCAGAGAGTCTTATTCTTAGTCAATCAATGAATTACAGTAATACTTACAAATTGTACTTTTTGTGCAAACATACACTTTTTTACATGGAACAAGCTACTGACATTAAGCAGGTGGGACCGCCACAATGTCTTCAGGAATTGTTTCCATGTTGTGGGATTGGAAACAGGGGACCTGTACGTTGGCTGGCCCGTTCCCCAGATTTGTAGCCTGTAGACTTTTCTTTCTAGGGAAAGCTACAAGCGCTGTCTACCAGGACACACCAACTACATGAATGATATGCAACGACGTATTACTGCAGCCTGCTCGGACATCTCTGCGGAAATGGCAGCACGTGTGCAGCAGTCGTTGTATATCAGACTGGAAGCGTGTAATGCCTCTGTCGGCGATCATTTTGAACACAATCTGTGATGGCCAGTTGTCTCGCTGCTGGTCAGAATCCACATAAATAGTGATGCACCTATGTTGTTCTTTAGTGTGTGCTACCACAAGCATTGTACAAGCGTCTGTGTGGAAACTTTTCAAATTACGATATCTCGTAAAGACTAGCACTGGAACCATGCAACAAACACTTCTAACATTCTAGTTTGTCCTACTTTAGTTTGTTAATGCCCACAGGCGTTGTTCTATTTATGAGTGTATATTTGCACAAAAAATACACTTCTTAAGTATTATTAAAATCTGTTGATTGGCCAAGAATACGAGCCCATGACTACCAGTCCATTCTTGGAAAACTGCACATCAATAGATTTTCCACTGCCTCAATATTTGCGATGCAAGTGTTAGATGATTACCCATGTGTTAGCTCCGACATGTAGGCGACGGAGTAATATTTCCGACGTGCGTGCGGTAAAGGAGGAAACGGAACTACGGCAACATTATTACCAAACACGTCTCAACAGGACCAACGTGTTATTCTTTTCTTGGCTGCCAAAGGACAAACACTAGTAGACGTCCATCGGACAATGAAGAATGTACACTACTAGCCATTAGAATTGCTACACCAAGAAGAAATGCAGATGATAAACGGGTATTCATTGGACAAATATACTGTACTAGAACTGACATGTGATTACATTTTCACGCAATTTGGGTGCATAGATCCTGAGAAATCAGTACCCAGAACAACCACCTCTGGCCGTAATAACGGCCATGATACGCCTGGCCATTGAGTCAAACAGAGCTTGGATGGCGTGTACAGCTACAGCTGCCCATGCTGCTTCAACACGATACCACAGTTCATCAAGAGTAGTGACTGGCGCATTGTGACGAGCCAGTTGCTCGGCCACCATTGGCCAGACGTTTTCAATTGGTGAGAGATCTGGAGAATGTGCTGGCCAGGGCAGCAGTCGAACATTTTCTGTATCCAGAAAGGCCCGTACAGGACCTGCAACATGCGGTCGTGCATTATCCTGCTGAAATGTAGGGTTTCGCAGGGATCGAATGAAGGGTAGAGCCACGGGTCGTGACAGAGCTAAAATATAACGTCCACTGTTCAAAGTGCCGTCAATGCGAACAAGACGTGACCGAGACGTGTAACCAATGGCACCCCATACCATCACGCCGGGTGATAGTATGGCGATGACGAATACACGCTTCCAATGGGCGTTCACCGCGATGTCGCCAAACACGGATGCGACCAACATGATGCTGTAAACAGAACCTGGACTCATCCGAAAAAATGACGTTTTGCCATTTGTGCACCCAGGTTCATCGTTCAGTACACCATCGCAGGCGCTTCTATCTGTGATGCAGCGTCAAGGGTAACCGCAGCAATGGTTTCCGAGCTGATAGTCCATGCTGCTGCATACGTCGTCGAACTATTCGTGCACATGATTGTGGTCTTGCAAACGTCTACATCTGTTGACTCAGGGATCGAGACGTGGCTGCACGATCTGTTATAGCCATGCCGATAAGATGCCTGTCGTCTCGACTGTTAGTGATACGAGGCCGTTGGGATCCAGCACGGCGTCCGTGTTACCCTACTGAATCCGCCGATTCCATATTCTGCTAACAGTCATTGGATATCGACCAACGCGAGCAGCAATGTCGCGATACGATAAACCGCAACCACGATAGGCTACAATCCGACGTTTATCAAAGTCGGAAATGTGATGGTACGCATTTCTCCTCCTTACACGAGGCATCACAACAACGTTTCACCAGGCAACGCCGGTCAACTGTTGTTTGTGTATGAGAAATCGTTTGGAAACTTTCCTCATGTCAGCACGTTGTAGGTGCCGCCAACCTTGTGTGAATGCTCTGAAAAGCTGATCATTTGCATATCACAGCATCTTCTTCCTGTCGGTTAAATTTCGCGTCTGTAGCACGTCATCTTGGTGATGTAGCAATTTTAATGGCCAGTAGTGTATATGGGGCAGGCTGTCGGTCGAAAGCGATCATTGTAGAATGGTGTGACGAGGGGTGCTGGGTGCCACTGCTTCGTGATAACGCTCGTCCCCGTATCCTAAATGTCGTAAAGCAGAAGTTGCGCCACCTCAAGTGGGAGACACTCGACTACCACCCACGTAGCCCTGATCTGTCAAAAAAATGGTTCAAATGGCTCTGAGCACTTGGGACTCAACTGCTGTGGTTATCAGTCCCCTAGAACTTAGAACTACTTAAACCTAACTAACCTAAGGACATCACACACATCCATGCCCGAGGCAGGATTCGAACCTGCGACCGTAGTAGTCGCACGGTTCCGGACTGCGCGCCTAGAACCGCGAGACCCCCGCTGCCGGCCCCTGATCTCTCGCCTTCGGTCGCTTAAAAAGGCCTTGAAGGATAGAGGATTCCTCTCGGACGAGGAAGTGAGCAGTTACGGGCTTCGTCATGCAGCAGCACACTTTTCTACCAAACGAATCTCTTCAACCTGGTGCGTCGGAGGGATGATTGTCGCAATGCCCGCGGCAGTTTTGCTTGATTTACATATTGCTTCTCGATATTACGGTCTTCGTACTGAAACTTTTCATCGCCCCTTTATAATTGTGAAGAAATGCATGTCACTACCATTAGCTGTTTTCAGAGAACAAAGCTTTATTCAGTATTCTTTACAAGCAACTTATGGTGATAACATGAATTCCTTTAAATTGTTTTTGCTGAAAATTGGTTTTTCGTTTGCTCCTATGGTCTAACTGCCAAAGCACTTTCCGTTTTCTGTAAAATATAGTAGGGACACACGTGTGCTGTATGTACAGCATTATGTTATTAAATTATATGAAAAAATACGTAAGTTAGTTAAAAAATTTCGGCGTTCATACACTTTACTCAACATGGAAACGGCACTACAGATATTCGGTTTTAAGTTATGACATGTACGATATGGCTGCCATCATTGGCGATGATGTGCCGCAGACGAACAGCGAAATTCTGCATGACCCGCTGAAGTGTCGGAACGTCGATGCTATCGATGACCTCCTAAATGGCTGTTTTCAGTTCGGCAATGGTTTTGGGGTTATTGCTGTACACCTTGTCTTTAATATAGTCCCACAAAAAGGAGTCGCATGTGTTCACATCCGGAGAATACGGCGGCCTATCCATGCCCTTGCCAGTGGCATCTGGATACTCCAGAGCCCGAAAGCGGTCCCCAAAGTGCTGTTCCAGGACATCAAACACTCTCCTGCTTCGATGGGGTCGAGCTCCGTCTTGCATGAACCACATTGTCGAAATCAGTGTCACTTTGGATAATGGGGATGGGTGAAGAGACTTCTCGATCGCGAAATTCGGATTCTCAGTCCCCCAAAGGAGCCAATTCTGATTATTGACGAACCCATCCATTCTAGGCGCTACAGTCTGGAGCCGAGCGACCGCTACGGTCGAAGGTTCGAATCCTGCCTCGGGCATGGATGTGTGTGATGTCCTTAGGTTAGTTAGGTTTAATTAGTTCTAAGTTCTAGGCGGCTGATGACCTCAGCAGTTAAGTCGCATAGTGCTCAGAGCCATTTGAACCATTTAAACCCATCCAAATGAAAGTTGTCTCTTTTATTTTAAACGTCTCGTTCCGTAGGACCAAATTGAGTAGCAAATCTCCAAGGTAATGGAACAAGTAATAAACATAAAATAAAATAAACCCAGAAAAAAGACAAGCGATAAGTTTGTGTAAAAGCAGTCAACAATATAAAAAATGAATCAGCTTAATTTTTCAAGGAGCTCCTGTACAGAATACAAGGAGTGACCCATGAGGTAACTCTTTAGCTTCGATTTGAAAGGCGTGGATTCCTGCCAGCATTTTTCCCTTTTTGTGGTACCTCATTGAGAATGGATGCAGCAGTATACTGCATACCTATCTGCACAAGATTCAAGGAAGTTCGATCCAAATTCAGATTGGATTTCTGCCTAGTATTAATTGAGTGAAAGCTGCTAATTCTTGGGAATAAGCTGATATTGTTAACAACAAACGAAAGTAAAGAATAATTGCCACCCCGTATGTTACTAGCACTGTGTCTCCTTACTCGTTACGCTGTGTAACAGACAGTAAGGCTTCGCAGTTCAGCATAACGAAAAGGCGAGAGGTCTAGAGAATTCTGTCCATTTGGCAATTTGATGATAATGCTTTTCAGAAAATTTCAGGGTTAGTCACCCGTATGATCGATTATTGTCGTCATCTCAAAGAAGCCGACAAGCTCTTGAGCATCCCACAAATATCAGTAACGCCGAAAGTGTATCATCAACTCCTTGAGATTTCCTCGAGCACTGTGTACGTCACTAGCGGCAGCACAACTTCATCATGTGGCGCTTAGATAATTGTAACGAAAACGTTCGACTAAATCTCAGTATATACAATTCCAATCTTATTGAAAAACTGCGTACTCATCTTTTTCAAAATATTCACCTCAAGTTTTTTATTTACTTGAAGGTGTTTTTGCTCTGAAACTTGTAACGTAAATGAATGATATGGCGAAGAACTCTAAAAACCTCATTGATGATGGCGTTATCATGCTAAAACCTTTGTAAATTACAAAAGTTAGGTTAGATTAGGTGTAGAGAAATAGCGAGGAGATTGTCTAGGATATGGAAAACAAATATACGTGCTTGAGTATACCGATTTTGTTGGACAGGCTTCTACAAGACGTTTCATATTAAAATAAAAATTAATGCATAATACACGTTTTAGAATTCCTAAAACTTTAACTTGGCTCGATGAGTTTCCCCAAAATATGATAGCGCATGGTTTTATGGAATGAAACTACGTTAAGAAAAATGTGTGAAGCAAGATCTGGCATCTTCGTAGAAGTTAGTCTCTCACTAATAAATGCTCACGTCTTCTAATTGTAAATTTACTTAGCTCCAGTTTATTTGTAACAACCGGCTGTTTACGTTGTAAACCTTCAGACGTCCAGAACAGGATTTTTCTGTCAACATTTGTTGCTTTCCAAGCGACATTACTTCAAAATAGTATGAGATTCGACATAAAGCTCCCTCTTTTCCTTCTTTCAGATATTTCAATTTGTACTATTATTCAGTCTTGCTCCTTACTAACAAATGAATATGAAAAACAAGTCAAGTACTTGTAACATTAAAGTTTCAGCCTTAGTGCAGAAAGTAAACAACAGCGTTACACCGCGGTCACGTGAGAGAGCAGTAGGCACGCTCACTCTATAGGCATCCCTACCCTACGGCACAACCTACGGCGAGTGTGTTGTCACGGAGGCACACACTGAGTGTTTGAGCAGGAAAGCAGGTCGGATGACGTCACCGACCGCGGCAGCCCCCCGCCTGCTCCCGTGCACTCCCATCGCCCTGCGCCGGTGATATCCGAGATTGCTTCCCGCGGAAGCGCAAAAATAAAAAGGCGTGTGTCCGCTTTTAACAGAATTGTGCCAGGCCGCGGAGCCGCCTTTGTGGCCGGAGCGCGGCGCGAGGCAGGAGGAGAAGCCAGGCCGGCCGCGCACTTTTACATTCGGGCCGGAGCGGCGCGGGCGCGTGAGAAAATACTCCCTCACGGCATTTCCCCGCGATCGGCCGCGTCGTGCGATGGAGATCGAAACGTATCCGTCTTACAGTGCTGCACCGAACTCGTGAAGTCCATTAAGTTGAAACTTTACACAGCATACAGAAAGCACAAATATTAAATTTCTCGTTTTAAAAGGTATTCAGCTTGCTCAGTGCGAGCTCCAGAGGCATCCACAAACAAATATACACTGAAGTACGGTAAAGGTTACTCAAAGCGAACAAGGCATCACGCCTTGAATAAATTCCTATTGAATCTTTTAAATAAAGGTATTGCAGTATTTGATTTTATTGGATCATTATTATACACAGCGAGCAGTCCCCGCGAGACTAACAAAAAAGGTTGAAGATGGGATGCCCAAATTTACACACCAAACGTCTGTCTGTTGCAAAGATCCTAAAGCATTTTCTATTCTCAAACATTATGACCACATAAAAGAAGTACCGAATATCGAACCAAATTTCTGATTTGATTCTGGGTATGTTCGTAAATGGTAGAGAAGACACTAAGTAAAAATAAGATTTGGTACAACTGTGTATTGGTGGAGTTATTTTTTTTTAGTTGACGTAACTGTGTTGGCATGTTTGATCTTTTAATGTAAACTGTAAGTAGGCTGTTTAGGTTTTTATGTTGGTAATGCCACACAGTGCTCTGTATGAAAATCACTGACTGTGCTGTGTGCAGTCTGTGGCTGGTTTGCATTCTTGCAGTATTCGCTGTTGTAGTGTTGGGCAGTTGGATGTGAACAACGCGTGGCGTTGTGCAGTTGGAGGTGAGCCGCCAGCAGTGGTGGATGTGGGGAGAGAGATGGCAGAATTTTGAGAGCGGACGATCTGGACTTGTGTCCGCCAGAAAAAGGAAATTTGCATGACTGGATGTCATGAATTGATATATACACTCCTGGAAATGGAAAAAAGAACACATTGACACCGGTGTGTCAGACCCACCATACTTGCTCCGGACACTGCGAGAGGGCTGTACAAGCAATGATCACACGCACGGCACAGCGGACACACCAGGAACCGCGGTGTTGGCCGTCGAATGGCGCTAGCTGCGCAGCATTTGTGCACTGCCGCCGTCAGTGTCAGCCAGTTTGCCGTGGCATACGGAACTCCATCGCAGTCTTTAACACTGGTAGCATGCCGCGACAGCGTGGACGTGAACCGTATGTGCAGTTGACGGACTTTGAGCGAGGGCGTATAGTGGGCATGCGGGAGGCCGGGTTGACGTACCGCCGAATTGCTCAACACGTGGGGCGTGAGGTCTCCACAGTACATCGATGTTGTCGCCAGTGGTCGACGGAAGGTGCACGTGCCCGTCGACCTGGGACCGGACCGCAGCGACGCACGGATGCACGCCAAGACCGTAGGATCCTACGCAGTGCCGTAGGGGACCGCACCGCCACTTCCCAGCAAATTAGGGACACTGTTGCTCCTGGGGTATCGGCGAGGACCATTCGCAACCGTCTCCATGAAGCTGGGCTACGGTCCCGCACACCGTTAGGCCGTCTTCGCTCACGCCCTAACATCGTGCAGCCTGCCTCCAGTGGTGTCGCGACAGGCGTGAATGGAGGGACGAATGGAGACGTGTCGTCTTCAGCGATGAGAGTCGCTTCTGCCTTGGTGCCAATGATGGTCGTATGCGTGTTTGGCGCCGTGCAGGTGAGCGCCACAATCAGGACTGCATACGACCGAGGCACACAGGGCCAACACCCGGCATCATGGTGTGGGGAGCGATCTCCTACACTGGCCGTACACCACTGGTGATCGTTGAGGGGACACTGAATAGTGCACGGTACATCCAAACCGTCATCGAACCCATCGTTCTACCATTCCTAGACCGGCAAGGGAACTTGCTGTTCCAACAGGACAATGCACGTCCGCATGTATCCCGTGCCACCCAACGTGCTCTAGAAGGTGTAAGTCAACTACCCTGGCCAGCAAGATCTCCGGATCTGTCCCCCATTGAGCATGTTTGGGACTGGATGAAGCGTCGTCTCACGCGGTCTGCACGTCCAGCACGAACGCTGGTCCAACTGAGGCGCCAGGTGGAAATGGCATGGCAAGCCGTTCCACAGGACTACATCCAGCATCTCTACGATCGTCTCCATGGGAGAATAGCAGCCTGCATTGCTGCGAAATGTGGATATACACTGTACTAGTGCCGACATTGTGCATGCTCTGTTGCCTGTGTCTATGTGCCTGTGGTTTTGTCAGTGTGATCATGTGATGTATCTGACCCCAGGAATGTGTCAATAAAGTTTCCCCTTCCTGGAACAATGAATTCACGGTGTTCTTATTTCAATTTCCAGTAGTGTATATATATATAATTTTTGAACACTATTGAGGCAAATACATTGTTTGTTCTCTATCAAAATCTTTCATTTGCCAACTATGCCTATCAGTAGTTAGCGCCTTCAGTAGTTAGAATCTTTTATTTAGATGGCAGTATTGGCACTCGCTGTATTGCAGTAGTTTGAGTAACTAAGATTTTTGTGAAGTAAGTGATTCATGAAAGGTATAGATTATTGTTAGTCAGGGCTATTCTTTTGTGGGGATTATTGAAAGTCAGATTGCCTTGTGCTAAAAATATTGTGTGTAAGTTTAGTGTTGATCAGAATAAGAAAAGAGAGAAATGTCTGAGTACGCTCAGCTTTGCTCAGCTGTTTGAAAATCAAATAACGTAGAAGTTTACCAGCTCAGTAATTTATAACACTGGTCAACACTCATTTTCTTGCCAAGGATATTTGAGTGGCTTTAGGATGGGTTAGTGGTGCTGAGGACGAATATAGCAACCATTTATGCAGTTTGGCTCTAGTTTTTGAGATAATGCATGATTTATTCAAAAAATTAGAAAAAATTGCTAATACTGAACTCGAGCGCTACAAACTACAATGAAAAAAGAAAATAATCTTTATAAATAGCTTCTATGAAAACCTGATAGGCATTTGTCCACGTATAAAACATAATTGAAAAGTTTCTCTATAAGTATATCATTTTCCGTCCATGACGAACCGCTTCCTGCACGCTTTCCTTTTGTAGGTCTCTTCAGAACAGTCACGTTGCAGATTCCAGCAATAATCTGCCATCATATGCCTGTCCCATCTTCCTTTATATCTTTCCTCTATTCCTTTCATTTCTTGATGGAACCGCTCTCCTTGTTCCTCACTGAAATCACCTAGATTACGAGGAAATCGATCCAAGTGGCTGTGAAGGAAGTGCAATTTTATGCTCATGTTAGCTCCTAAGTTTTGAAAGTTAGTGAGCATGTTTTTGACCAGTTCCTCGTAATTGGGAGCTTTATGATTGCCCAAAAAACATTTTACAACAGCGACAAAACTGTTCCAGGCCGATGCTTCAGTGACAGTCATGACACTTGTAAAATTGGTATCGTTGATGAGCCTGCGAATTTGAGGACCATCAAATATTCCTGCCTTAAGTTTTTCACTACTGAGTCCAGGGAACGTATTGCAGATGTATGTGAAGCAATTACCATTTCTGTCTAAAGCTTTGGTGAATTGCTTCATTAGTCCTAACGTAATATGTAATGGTGGAAGAACAATCTTGTCCCTACCAACCAGAGGTTCATTAATGATGTTTGCTTCACCAACAGCCATATGTTCCCTTGGAGGCCATGTTTTCTGCTTCAAATGTTCGTGCTTTGCCCTACTATCCCACATGCAGATAAAACATGGGTGCTTTGTGTATCCACTTTGTTGTCCAAGCAAGAAGTTCACCATTTTCAAATCAACACAAATCAACCACTGGTGCTGCATATACTGAATTTTCTGCAGAACCATCTTGATGTTAGCATATGCTTCACAAAGTTTTGTTGAGTGGGCAATTGGAATAGATGCGTAACGATTGCCATTGTGTAGGAGAACACATTTTAAACTTCTAGTGGAACTGTCTATGAAGAGACGCCAGTCCTCTGGTCTATATTCCGGCAGCCCCAATTCAAGTAAAAGTCCAGGTATATTGCTGCAATACACTATAACCTCTTCTTGGTTGAAGTATGGAAGAAGGTTTTCTTCTCTCGTCCGGTAAGCTGTTATTTTAACACTTGGATGAAGACAGTTCTTTTCCTTAAGCCTGGATGCTAAGAGTTCTGATGCTTGCTTTGAAAGATTGAGTTCTCGTATCAAGTCACTGAGCTCCTTCTGGTCGAACTGCTGGGGTTGTGTCTCACGTCCTTCGTATTCCGAACCACTACTTGTACATTCCTCGCCGTGCTCATCGTCATCTGATGATGTTAGCGTGGGTAATGTTGTGAAGGTTGGTACAGGAACATCGTTGCTGTGCACCACCGGTCTTCTTGCTGACTCCAAATCGGGATATTCCCACCTTCGTTTTTTGAACCTATTAACACCTTTCACATTAACAATGCAAAAATAGCAATCATCTGTATGGTTCTTCTGCTCTCGCCATACCATAGGCACTCCGAAGTTTAAGCTTTTCCTTTTTCGTTTTGTCCACTGCCATAAGCACTCCACACAGCATTTACAAACTTTATGGGGTGCCCACGCCTTGTCTTGATCTCCAAGTTTAATTCCGAAATATGCCAGATACGCTTCCTTCACAGAAGGAGTGATATTCTTCCTGTTCTTTTGAAGAACGTATTCACCACAAATGTAGCAGAACTCATCTGGATGGTTCACGCAAAGACGGCGTGAAGAACTCATGTTTTCCTAAAACAAAATTGCACAAATACTACATATTATGCAGAACTTTCTTGTATTTGCATGTCAATCACATCCAACAAACATCATTAATTGTTTTGTGTGAAATGAATACTCACCTCTTATTTACTACGTCACGATGAAAAGGTTCTATCTCCTTGAAGCTGCACTGCACATGTGTGTGACTTTCGACCATCGCCATTTTTCTTGTTTACACTGAACGCTACCTATCGGCTGTTGCGGGGATTACCTCGGCCAACAAATGAATGTCGAGTACCGCCGAATTCAAATCTGCACAACCCTCAATATCTTCAACACACGCACCGCACAACAGGACTGAACACATGCTGACAGTGTGATGTTTGCATGATGTAATCCTCAACCACACAGATGCACTCCCTGAGCACAATTGTTTAATAAAGATAGTACAATATCACTAATTAAAAAACAGGTAGCAAATACATTACACCATATATGGACCCTGCAGTCGATATTATCCACATGAAACTCTCATTTCCACAAATAACCTATATCTCAAAAACCAGAGCCAATTTGGAAAAAGTACAAATATACTCGGAATGAGTATCATAACAATATCCCATTTTCGTTCAAACTTCCCTGGCAACGAAAAAAAAATTATTTTGTAGAGCTGTGTAATTTTCCGAAGGGGACGTTTCAAAAGCTAAGGAAATGTTTGACATTTCGAGTTGTGCACCTCTCGCAACTATCAAGAGCCGCCGTAAAAATATTCTAACCGACAGGGACCGGAGACTAGTGTCGGGCCCTGTCAATGAAAATCAGTTTCAAACTTGACAGGAATTGCTGCTGACGGTGAATGCAGGTCCATCTCAACCGGTTTCCGTGCGAACAGTGTAAAGTGAACTGCGGCTATAGATGTTTGGATTCGGATGTCTCCCGAGAGGCCACTGCTCACAGCTGCACACAAAGGTGGGCCAAACAGCGCAGTAACTGAACAGCTGCTGACTGCAGGCGTGTACCACGAGCCAAATAGTCTCGATATGCCGCTTTCCAGATGATGCAAGGCGTCGAGCGCCCCGACGGCCCAATGTGTTTAACCTGCTGTGTGTGGAGCATGTAGCTCACGCTGGTTGTGGCCATCTCATGTTTTGGGGGTGGGGAGTGGGGAATGGGGAGGGGGGAGACACAGCAGGCAAGGACGGTTAGCCGGCGCATCTTGGTGGGTCCCGGCCTACATCTACATCTGCATCACACTCCGCAAGCCACCTAATGGTCACACTCCGCAAGCCACCTAATGGTGTGTGGCGGAGGGTACTTTTGGTACCGCTATCTGATCCCTCCAACCCTGTTCCACTCGCGAATAGTGCGTGGGAACAATGATTGTCGGTAAGCCTTTGACCTGACTCTAATTTCTCGAATTTTCTCCTCGTGGTCAATACGAGAGATGTACGTCGGGGGAAGTAATTTGTTGTCCGACTCCTCCTGAAAAGTGCTATCCCGAAATTTCAATAATAAATCTCTGCGTGATGCACAGCGCCTCTCTTGTAACGTGTGCCAGTGGAGCAGTGTGCGATTTGCAGGGGGGGGGATGGGGGGATTTCCCCCCCTCTGCGTCAGTCCATCCCCTCCTCTGGTTTTAATTTATGCATCCCAACCTGGGATGTTTATTTCCCACGCACTGGAGTAAAACTTCACATATAATTTAAATTTGTGGAGCCGAGCACTGAAAGTTTTTAATACAGTCTTACTATTAATACTATTAATATGTATGCTTATTAATTTTGAAAAAGTGTTATGTAGTAGGTAAGCATTTCAAAACATTTAGAACTAAACGACAAGACGACGCACGCCACATTTCCGTAGCATGCCGCAATGTTGCAAGACGTAGCCCCAGCGTAAACGAGGCTTTAGAGCCAGGTCTGTATTGTATGGTGGATGTGACGTGTTGCGTACGAAACTAAAACCTGCCATCAGATCCAAACGTCGTGGAAAACTGCGAAGAGGTGTCATCCTGCAGCAAGATAACGCTCGCCCACATCCTGCCAAACGGACAGCCGACGCAGTAAAGGAGTTGAGATTCGAGGTGCTGGAACATCCACCATACAGTCCAGACCTGGCTCCAAGCGATTTTCACATGTTTGGACCCTTAACGGAAGATTTGAAAGTGATGAAGATGTCATTGGTGCGGTGCAAAATTGGTTACAGATGCAACCGATAAACTTATTTTCTGATGAATTAAAAAAACTCGTAAAACGTCGGGAAAACTTCATTAAAGTCCAGGGAGGTTATGTAGAAAAATAACGCATGTTTCAGTTTTCTATCATCAGAATAAGTACAGCTTTTCACAAATGTGCCTTTACTTTTTGAATTCCCCTCGTATATCTGTATGTAGATGATTTTGTAAATAAACTTTACCTATAACGTACTTTTAAAGATATAACAAGGGATGGCTTAACATCTATTTATAAATAACTGTTCAACCATGGGTAACGCCACGGTCCAAGCTAGTAACATATGTAATTATAGTAACCCCCTAAGACATCCCCCCCACTGGTAAAAGCACAAATCGAACACTGAGTGGAGTTTGCTTAGCAGCTCTGTAACGCTCTCTCGCCAGCCAAAAGACCCCGTGACGAAACGCGCCGCTCTTCGTTGGATCTTCTCTATCTCCTCTATCAGTCCTACCTGACAGGGATCACAGATAGATGAACAATACTCAAGAATCGGGCGAACAAGCGCCTTGTAAACCACTTCTTTCGTGGATGAGTTACATTTCCTTAAGATTCTTCCGATGAATCTGAGTCTGGCGCCTGCTTTTCCCACTGTTCTACAAGGTCGCTCTGGATGGTTACGCCTAGACATTTTACGGCAGACGCTGTCTCCAGCTGTTTTTCATCAATAGTGTAGCTGTACAGTAATGTATTTTTTCCCCTATGTATGCGCATTACGTTAACTTTATTTACGTTCAGGGTCAACTGCCAGAATGTGCACCATTCATCAATTCTCTGCAGGTCATGCTGCAAATTCTTATTACCTTCAGGCGTTCCTACTTTGGTACAAACAACTGAATTATTCGCGAATAGCCTTAAAGAGCATCCAACGCTTTGTATTAGATCATTTGTATGTATTGTAAATAGCAACGGTCCTATCACACTTCCCTGTGGTACTCCGGATATTACCTTTACATCTGTCGATTTAGTTCCATTAAGAGCGACGTGATGAGTTCTCTCTGCAAGAAAGTCTTGAATCCAGTCGCAGGTCTGCTCCGATGCTTCGTAAGCTCGTATTTTTTCCATTAACCGGCAATGCGAGGCGATGTCAAATGCCTTACTGAAATCAAGGAATACGACATTAACTTGAGCTCCGATGTCCATTGCGCTGTGGATCTCATGGAGGAACAGGGATACCTGGAGACGTTTAGAGTTTTAGTCAGCATCTGAGTGAGTAGACGCTCGAGGTGTGATAATCCTGTACTCGCTTGTGGACGTAGCCTATTATGGCGAACCCACTTGCGCTGGATGTAAGGCGAGGACCCTTGGTTCCTGCCTCCAGGGCGGCGCAAAGCGTAGGATGCCGGACGAGAGTGCGGCCGACGTATCTGTGTACAACTGTTTCGATCTGGAAGGCGGATCCGCCTTAGGACGCATGGTTTCCGGTTCGTGAACGGGACTTGTGGAATAGAGCCTTGACAAGACTGCTATCAAAACCTTCTACACATTTCCTCAGTTATTTCTTTTATCCAGATCTAAATCTATAGTCCGCAAGCCACTTTATGGAATGTGGCACGGGGTACCTCGATAACAAGTATGTATTTTTCCCTTCCCTGTACCACGACAGTCAGTAAAACTCGAATAAACTCTTATTTACCTGTGTTCCTCGACGGCCGGGGTCGCCGTGCGGTTCTAGGCGCTACAGTCAGGAACCGCGTGACCGCTACGGTCGCAGGTTCGAATTCTGCCTCGGGCATGGATGTGTGTGATGTCCTTAGGTTGGTTAGGTGTAAGTAGTTCTAAGTTCTAGGGGACTGATGACCTTAGAAGATAAGTCCCATAGTGCTCAGAGCCATTTTTTTTTGTGTTCAAGATACGTATGTGGGAGGGGGTAATACACTCCTGGAAATTGAAATAAGAACACCGTGAATTCATTGTCCCAGGAAGGGGAAACTTTATTGACACATTCCTGGGGTCAGATACATCACATGATCACACTGACAGAACCACAGGCACATAGACACAGGCAACAGAGCATGCACAATGTCGGCACTAGTACAGTGTATATCCACCTTTCGCAGCAATGCAGGCTGCTATTCTCCCATGGAGACGATCGTAGAGATGCTGGATGTAGTCCTGTGGAACGGCTTGCCATGCCATTTCCACCTGGCGCCTCAGTTGGACCAGCGTTCGTGCTGGACGTGCAGACCGCGTGAGACGACGCTTCATCCAGTCCCAAACATGCTCAATGGGGGACAGATCCGGAGATCTTGCTGGCCAGGGTAGTTGACTTACACCTTCTAGAGCACGTTGGGTGGCACGGGATACATGCGGACGTGCATTGTCCTGTTGGAACGGCAAGTTCCCTTGCCAGTCTAGGAATGGTAGAACGATGGGTTCGATGACGGTTTGGATGTACCGTGCACTATTCAGTGTCCCCTCGACGATCACCAGTGGTGTACGGCCAGTGTAGGAGATCGCTCCCCACACCATGATGCCGGGTGTTGGCTCTGTGTGCCTCGGTCGTATGCAGTCCTGATTGTGGCGCTCACCTGCACGGCGCCAAACACGCATACGACCATCATTGGCACCAAGGCAGAAGCGACTCTCATCGCTGAAGACGACACGTCTCCATTCGTCCCTCCATTCACGCCTGTCGCGACACCACTGGAGGCGGGCTGCACGATGTTGGGGCGTGAGCGAAGACGGCCTAACGGTGTGCGGGACCGTAGCCCAGCTTCATGGAGACGGTTGCGAATGGTCCTCGCCGATACCCCAGGAGCAACAGTGTCCCTAATTTGCTGGGAAGTGGCGGTGCGGTCCCCTACGGCACTGCGTAGGATCCTACGGTCTTGGCGTGCATCCGTGCGTCGCTGCGGTCCGGTCCCAGGTCGACGGGCACGTGCACCTTCCGCCGACCACTGGCGACAACATCGATGTACTGTGGAGACCTCACGCCCCACGTGTTGAGCAATTCGGCGGTACGTCCACCCGGCCTCCCGCATGCCCACTACACGCCCTCGCTCAAAGTCCGTCAACTGCACATACGGTTCACGTCCACGCTGTCGCGGCATGCTACCAGTGTTAAAGACTGCGATGGAGTTCCGTATGCCACGGCAAACTGGCTGACACTGACGGCGGCGGTGCACAAATGCTGCGCAGCTAGCGCCATTCGACGGCCAACACCGCGGTTCCTGGTGTGTCCGCTGTGCCGTGCGTGTGATCATTGCTTGTACAGCCCTCTCGCAGTGTCCGGAGCAAGTATGGTGGGTCTGACACACCGGTGTCAATGTGTTCTTTTTTCCATTTCCAGGAGTGTATGTTGGCCGACTTTTCTCGGAATGTACACTCTCGGAATTTCAACAGAAAACCTCCATATGATGCACAACGAGCTCTTGGAGGTCTGTTGCTGTAGTTTCCTGAAAAATTCACACCAACTAAACATCCTCGTGAGGAAACACGCCGCTCTTCGATAAATCTTCTAGTAATTCAACTTTGTAATGGGTCCAGACTGGTGAATAATACCTTAGAATCCGTCAAAGAAATGTGTTGTAAGCCACGTCTTTCGCGAATGATTTTCTTAAGACTCTCTCAATGAACTTCAGCCTGGTATATCCTTTTCCTAGTACAGTTAACTCTCGATTATCCATGTGGGGGATTGTCCGCTTTGTGGATTATCCACGGCCTAGTTCTCCCACTTTTTTTCCAGCTGAAAATTTTCCATTAACCGGGGAGTGGTGGCGGGTGAGCGGTAATCTCACGTTACAAGTCGAGTATAGTAAACAATGGGCGCTCGAACACTGCAAGAACTGGACTGTATTTTGTTTCAAAGTACTGTAAAGTAATGTGAAATTTGATTTTTCTGTATGCGTTGTAACCACCGAATTTTCACGTATCTTATGACGATTAAAGCAGAAATTATTATAAATGCTTGTTTACGATTTTAATTACGATATTGTAATTAATTTTTATTTTAGAGCAACCGTGATACATTCCTGTGTACTTGAATTGCCGATTATTCGCGGAATTCGATTATGCGCGGTTTTCAAGTCCCAATTACAGCAGGTAATCCGAAGTTTACTGTATTTGTATTTCGTGGTCATTCCACTTTAAACTGTCCCAGACGGTAATACCAAGGTAATTTACGACAGCTACACTTTGCTGTGATTTTTCCCCTGTAGTGTAATTCGAGCGTAGTGGGTTTCTTCGTCTGTTTTCGCGCAGTTACTTTACATGTGTTTACGTTCAGTGTCAACTGTCAGTCCCTGCACCAGGTTCTCTGAGAGTCCTCCTGCATTTTGGCTCAGTCTTCTGGCTCTGCAGCCTTCCTACAGGCAACAGTTTCGTACGCGAAGAGCCTCTCGGAGCCTCCGACCACCTCCATCACATCAAAGGCCTGCAGTTGGTTTCAATTCGATCCGCGGAGGAAATGCGTAAAAGTACCGGTACTCCAATTGTTTGACGACTGGGATTTCATATTTCGTAGTCGTATTCTATTGTTCTAAGCTTTCTCGAATGTCCGTATTAAAACAATGCAACTATGGAAGTTGAGGTAGTTTGTAATTAGTTAGCTGCAGCTAGCTGCTGCTACAGGCGTTCATTTTTCCATGATGGCGTTTGAAGACGAATTCCACCTTCAGGTGTTTACATTTATTTACGTATTGTGAACATTGTTTCTTTACTAACGGCCTTGCAGAATTTTGCAACGGATGTTTCTAACAAGGGAACCTCCCCATCGCACCCCCCTCAGATTTAGTTATAAGTTGGCACAGTGGATAGGACTTGAAAAACTGAACACAGATCAATCGAGAAAACAGGAAGAAGTTGTGTGGAACTATGGAAAAATAAGGAAAATATACAAACTGAGTAGTCCATGCGCAAGATAGGCAACATCAAGGATAGTGTAAGCTCAGCAGTGCCGTGGTCCCGTGGTTAGCGAGAGCAGCTAGGGAACGAGAGGTCCTTGGTTCAAGTCTTCCCTCAAGTGAGAAATTTATTTTATTTATTTTCGCAAAGTTATGATCTGTCAGTTCGTTCATTGACGTCTCTGTTCACTGTAATAAGTTTAGTGTCTGTGTTTTGCGACCGCACCGCAAAACCGTGCGATTAATAGACGAAAGGACGTGCCTCTCCAATGGGAACCGAAAACATTTGATCGCAAGGTCATAGGTCAACCGATTCCTCCACCGGAAAACACGTCTGATATATTCTACACGACAATGGTGACGGCATGTGCGTCACATGACAGGAATATGTTGTCGACCCACCTAACTTGTACACTTGGCTGACGGGTAAAAGGATTCTTCTACCTTGCCCGATTTAGGTTTCCTTGTGGATGTGATAATCACTCCCAAAAAAGTGATGAAAACATAAGAGTTTGTGACATAAATTGAAAATAAAAAATTAAACTTTTCTCTAGAGGGAAGACTTGAACCAAGCACCTCTCGCTCCGCAGCTGCTCACGCTAACCACGGGACCACGGCACTGCTGAGCTAACATTTTCCTTAATGTTGCCTATCATGCACATGGACTATTCAGTTTGTATATTTTGCTTATTTTTTCATAGTTCCACACAACTTCTTCCTGTTTTCTCGATTGATCTGTGTTCAGTTTTTCAAGGCGTATCCACTGTGCCAACTTATAAGTAAATCTGAGGGGGGTGCGATGGGGAGGTTCCCTTGTAAGACAGCTGTTGTAAAAACACTTAAGTAAAGATACAATGTTCACGACTCGTAAATAAATGTAAATATATAAAGATGGGATGAACATAAAATGATTGTACTCTCGAACACGCCTGTTTTGAGGCGTTCAATTTACAGCAGTGCATTACCCCATAAACATTAATGTCACGGACGCTATAGTTCTCAATTTATGCGCAAGGACCAGTGCTGTCGCGTCGCGAGCTTAAGCGAGCATGTGAATCTGGCCTGCGGGTCACCAAAGGATTGTCCGTGTTTGCGTTAGTTCAGTTATACAAATTGCCAACGGTAACGGTCCTATAACACTCCTTGGAGAACTCCAGGAATTAGCCTTAAAGCTATCGATTTTGTTGCGTTAACAACGATGTATTGAGTTCTATCTCCAAGGATATTTTATTTCCAAGTTCATTTAAATGTATTAATTGTCTACTTCCCTCACTCTCCTCAGCGCCCTTTCATTTTTCACTCCGCCACCTGTTTCTTTTTTTTTTTCCAGTCTCGCTCATGTTCACATTTCAGGAGCCTATAGCTTCTTCCTTACTTCTGTCTTCATCGTGCAAGTTCGATGCAGTACAGCAGGACAAGCCATAAAAGACACTTCATTAACATTTTCTTTAATCCAATTCACGTACAGCTGTAGAAATTTCTCATCCTCCTATTTTCCTGTTAGTATTTTTGATTTAATGTCTTACTGCACCTGCAGTTACTCTCTGTTGTGCTTTTGGCAGCTACAATCTCTTACGTATTTCAGTTTCTCTTATTCAGTAAAATCTGATATCCTTTCATGTCTTATTGTTTTTTTTTCTTTTCTATGTGTTTATATTCATTCCATCAACTTTTCCAGTAGCTTCGGAAATGGCAGATTGCAGTGAGTGGACGATTCGCCTTGCAATCCACACCCACAAGTTTGACCAAATTGACTAGTAGCTGTTGTAGGGGTGATGGATCGGTGTCGGGTGAGGGGTTGGGGGGGACAGACGACGAGTACGGTGGGCGCGGTGCCAGGACCGTGTTGCTCGCCGGGGAACCTCCGCCTGAGCCCGTGTAGTCCCGTGATTCAGCGCCAGCCTATCGCTTCCAGCCAGTGAGAAAGCCCCTCTTCTGCACTGGCGCCAGCAGTCCAATGGGCCCGCTCCAACAGCGAGCCAGGTGGTGGTTATCTGGGGCGGTCACTGCATTCGGCAGGCTAAGGAAGGTGCCGCTCGTAAAGTAAACAGCTTGGAGCTCTGCCTTGAGTCTGACGGCGGCCTCTGTAAGAGTATGAATTTGACTTCCAGCTTCTTGTAACTATTGTAACTTTCCATTCATATTAGGAAGCTACAGTTAAAAATTCACGTTGTTCCAGTATGAATAAAACAGTTCTGCAGATAAAGCTAATTTGTACTCACAGTAAAAACTGAAACTCATCGTAGACTATCGGAAAGCTGAACTGAAAAAAGCTCCACAACTTACCATATACCAATACTTTGCTGTGTTCAATTCACTCACATGTGTGGTGTTGTGCTCTATCGCAAAAAGCAGATAAATCTGTGCTGTATAATAAATTATATAGCACAGATTTGTCTGCTCTGTGGCACATGTATGCTGTTGTGATATAGTGCACTTGCAAAGAGCAGATGAATCTGTGCTGCATAATAAATTATGTAGCGGAGATTTGTCTGCTCTGTGGTGCGTTGTGAGTGGACTGAGGTATGAAGTAAGAAAAAAACGTAACAAAATATTGGCATGTATCAGAGCTTTCTTCAATTCAGCTTTTCGATAGTCTACAATGTATCTGAGTGTGTGTTATGGATACGAATTTGCTTTATCTGTGCATTCCAACACACATTTGGATCAGTTTACACACGAAATAAAAAAAAATAGAAAAGGCGTGTTTATTTCATAAACAGGTACAGATACAGAAACAACGTTTTCGAGTAATGATAGTACGCACAAAAACTGGGTTAGACGACACACCGCGGCTACTGCGCGCAAGTCTGGCGGAAGGAACAGTCCGCAGACAGGCGGGCAGAGCTACTAAGGAGGTGGGAGTAGCCGCGGCTGTCCTGAGGCCATCGAATAAATAAAAAGGTTACTTCGTGTGTAATTCCCTGGCTAGTGGCCGTTTAAAGGCGGTGCGGTGCCGATGCGATGAAAAAAAAAAAAAAAGCAGTGCCTATAAAGCCACGTCAGAGGCAATGTGAAAGGTAAAAGCAAGGTCAGGAAGCACATTTAAAGACCTACTCTTAGGGGTAATGGTTTGTTAGATACAGATGTTGATGAAGCTCTTTAAAATAACTTCCAAACTTATGAGATCGTTGTAGCTGCTTGACCACTGTTGTCGAAAGAAAGTACCAGAATTTTTATTAAATAAATGTAATCTGAATAATGAGTTGCAATGTTGAGTCTGATGTTTAAAAAAGGGAATATAAATGAAAATAATATAAAAAGCAAGAAATGTAACGGTAGGCCGTGATAAGAAATTGATACAGCTATCAGTAGACATGTAATATTTCTCAGCTTTACATAATCAATTAAAGATTAACGCCAATTTTAGTTGACTGGTCATAATAACGTGGAAAGAAACTAAGTTCTCACGCAAAAACATAGGACACCACATAAAAGATGGGTGAATTGCAGGCCAAACTGATATATAATTCTTGTGGTAGTGATAAATTCCAGTGTAGGTTTTAATCGCGATAACAATTCTCACGTTATGGATGAAAGATTATGTGCAAGATTTTCCTGTGAATCACAGTGAAATTGAGTACTGTCACATGTTAGGAGTATCAGCATGTACGTGTGAAATGTGTAGTGCAATTACATATATTGTTTATGTAGTAATATGTACAATAAAAGTATTTTTGTGAGTTTACAAACGGCTTATTGGCAACTGTATTAAAGATGCTTTCACAATGGTCTTGGTCTGTCTGCTGTATGCTCTCATAGCGGTATGCACTCATGACAGCCAGTGAAAGCTTGCAGATGAGCAAAATATCAGCGATGTGTGGAAGTGTTTAAAAATCACTGTTTTACCGGTCTCTGGTGCTTGCGGACTTACAGAACTTCCATTTTTTGGCCAGTAAATTCTTTCACGAAATCGTGGTGAGTTTGACGGATTTGCAACTGTTTCATGGAACATAACGAATGAACAGGACCTTACATTGTTTTCGCTAAGTATCCTTGCGGACTTATAATTCGAACACTGGTAAGCATATAAATACATCGTTACAGTCAGAGCTCACAAAAACGCGTGAAATAAGTGTTTCAGTAAACTGTAGCCAGACTGTGATGACGATGATTATTTTTTGTCAGCTATATCCTGTCTACAATTTAATAAATTTCCTGGTAACATTACAGCAGTAATAAGGTGATGCGATAGGTTTATGGACACGTAATGGTACCCGTGGTCTAGGGGTGCCGGCACGGTAGCTCAGCGTGTTCGGTCAGAGGGTAACGTGCCCTCTGTAATAAAAAAACTGAATAAACAGATCAACAATTAACTTAAATGGATGTCTTACGACGTCCGCTCCGAGCAGATACAACGAACTAACGCGAAAAAAAAAAGTATATCGTCTTTGTTTCATAATCGAATAACGTCTTCGGTCCCGGGTTCGATCCCCGCCACTGCCTAAATTTTGATAAATAATCAGGATTGGCGGCCGAAGACTTCCGGCATAAGAAGTCAGCCTCATTCTGCCAACGGCCTTGTCAAAGAGGGCGGAGGAGCGGACAGAGGTTCAGGGCACTCTCTTGTCCTAGGGGTGGGAAATTGCCCCTAAAGGCGGAAGAATCAGCAATGATCAACGACTTGAGGATGCAGAAGGCAATGGAAACCACTGCATTAAAGACACGTAACGTGTATCCACAGGACATGTGGCCTGTAATTGTAGAAATGTCATGATGATCTCTCCATTGGCAAAAGATTCCGGAATAATCCCCCATTCGGATCTCCGGGAGGGGACTGCCAAGGGGGACGTTACCATGAGAAAAAGATTGAATAATCAACGAAAGGATAACGTTCTACGAGTCGGGGCGTGGAATGTCAGAAGCTTGAACGTGGTAGGGAAACTAGAAAATCTGAAAAGGGAAATGCAGAGGCTCAATCTAGATATAGTAGGGGTCAGTGAAGTGAAGTGGAAGGAAGACAAGGATTTCTGGTCAGATGAGTATCGGGTAATATCAACAGCAGCAGAAAATGGTATAACAGGTGTAGGATTCGTTATGAATAGGACGGTAGGGCAGAGGGTGTGTTACTGTGAACAGTTCAGTGACCGGGTAGTTCTAATCAGAATCGACAGCAGACCAACACCGACAACGATAGTTCAGGTATACATGCCGACGTCGCAAGCTGAAGATGAACAGATAGAGAAAGTGTATGAGGATATTGAAAGGGTAATGCAGTATGTAAAGGGGGACGAAAATCTAATAGTCATGGGCGACTGGAATGCAGTTGTAGGGGAAGGAGTAGAAGAAAAGGTTACAGGAGAATATGGACTTGGGACAAGGAATGAAAGAGGAGAAAGACTAATTGAGTTCTGTAACAAGTTTCAGCTAGTAATATCGAATACCCTGTTCAAGAATCACAAGAGGAGGAGGTATACTTGGAAAAGGCCGGGAGATACGGGAAGATTTCAATTAGATTACATCATGGTCAGACAGAGATTCCGAAATCAGATACTGGACTATAAGGCGTACCCAGGAGCAGATATAGACTCAGATCACAATATAGAAGTGATGAAGAGTAGGCTGAAGTTCAAGACATTAGTCAGGAAGAATCAATACGCAAAGAAGTGGGATACGGAAGTACTAAGGAATGACGAGATACGTTTGAAGTTCTCTAACGCTATAGATACAGCAATAAGGAATAGCGCAGTAGGCAGTACAGTTGAAGACGAATGGACATCTCTAAAAAGGGCCATCACAGAAGTTGGGAAGGAAAACGTAGGTACAAAGAAGGTAGCTGCGAAGAAACCATGGGTAACAGAAGAAATACTTCAGTTGATTGATGAAAGGAGGAAGTACAAACATGTTCCGGGAAAATCAGGAATACAGAAATACAAGTCGCTGAGGAATGAAATAAATAGGAAGTGCAGGGAAGCTAAGACGAAATGGCTGCACGAAAAATGTGAAGACATCGAAAAAGATATGATTGTCGGAAGGACAGACTCAGCATACAGTAAAGTCAAAACAACCTTTGGTGACATTAAAAGCAACGGTGGTAACTTTAAGAGTGCAACGGGAATTCCACTGTTAAATGCAGAGGAGAGAGCAGATAGGTGTAAAGAATACATTGAAAGCCTCTATGAGGGTGAAGATTTGTCTGATGTGATAGAAGAAGAAACAGAAGTCGATTTAGAAGAGATAGGGGATCCAGTATTAGAATCGGAATTTAAAAGAGCTTTGGAGGACTTACGGTCAAATAAGGCAGAAGGGATAGATAACATTGCATCAGAATTTCTAAAATCATTGGGGGAAGTGGCAACAAAACGACTATTCACGTTGGTGTGTAGAATATATGAGTCTGGCGACATACCATCTGACTTTCGGAAAAGCATCATCCACACAATTCCGAAGACGGCAAGAGCTGACAAGTGCGAGAATTATCACACAATCAGCTTAACAGCTCATGCATCGAAGCTGCTTGCAAGAATAATATACAGAAGAATGGAAAAGAAAATTGAGAATGCGCTAGGTGACGATCAGTTTGGCTTTAGGAAAAGTAAAGGGACGAGAGAGGCAATTCTGACGTTACGGCTAATAATGGAAGCAAGGCTAAAGAAAAATCAAGACACTTTCATAGGATATGTCGACCTGGAAAAAGCGTTCGACAATATAAAATGGTGCAAGCTGTTCGAGATTCTGAAAAAAGTAGGGGTAAGCTATAGGGAGAGACGGGTAGTATACAATATGTATAACAACCAAGAGGGAATAATAAGAGTGGACGATCAAGAACGAAGTGCTCGTATTAAGAAGGGTGTAAGACAAGGCTGTAGCCTTTCGCCCCTACTCTTCAATCTGTACATCGAGGAAGCAATGATGGAAATAAAAGAAAGGTTCAGGAGTGGAATTAAAATACAAGGTGAAAGGATATCAATGATACGATTCGCTGATGACATTGCTATCCTGAGTGAAAGTGAAGAAGAATTAAATGATCTGCTGAACGGAATGAACAGTCTAATGAGTACACAGTATGGTTTGAGAGTAAATCGGAGAAAGACGAAGGTAATGAGAAGTAGTAGAAATGAGAACAGCGAGAAACTTAACATCAGGATTGATGATCACGAAGTCAATGAAGTTAAGGAATTCTGCTACCTAGGCAGTAAAATAACCAATGACAGACGGAGCAAGGAGGACATCAAAAGCAGACTCGCTATAGCAAAAAAGGCATTTCTGGCCAAGAGAAGTCTACTAATATCAAATACCGGCCTTAATTTGAGGAAGAAATTTCTGATGATGTACGTCTGGAGTACAGCATTGTATGGTAGTGAAACATGGACTGTGGGAAAACCGGAACAGAAGAGAATCGAAGCATTTGAGATGTGGTGCTATAGACGAATGTTGAAAATTAGGAGGACTGATAAGGTAAGGAATGAGGAGGTTCTACGCAGAATCGGAGAGGAAAGGAATATGTGGAAAACACTGATAAGGAGATGAGACAGGCTGATAGGACATCTGCTAAGACATGAGGGAATGACTTCCATGGTACTAGAGGGAGCTGTAGAGGGCAAAAACTGTAGAGGAAGACAGAGACTAGAATACGTCAAGCAAATAATTGAGGACGTAGGTTGCAAGTGCTACTCTGAGATGAAGAGGAGGTTAGCACAGGAAAGGAATTCTTGGCGGGCCGCATTAAAAAAAAAAAAAAAAAAAAAAAAACGTAACCAACGACTTGAAAACTGGTCACGTAATTTATTTTGCCCTTTCATCAACATGTATTATTATTAAATCATCGTACCCTCCTCTTGTTCCAGAGATCATGAGCTCCGTCTCTAACAACAACGTCGTCGATGGATCGCTAAACTGTAACGTCCCTGTCTACATTGCAGTGGAGTTAGGTTTTTACTGTAAGGTTCATACTCGGATCGTTCTTCTTTATTAGGTTGTAGAAACAGCAGTAATTTCTTTAATTCGGCGTAACTGTACATAGTTTGTGATCTCCTTGATTAGGTACCTGACTGTTGGTGAACACATGTTATTCTTACTCCTCTATTTTGTGTAATCAATAATTTCATTTTAAGCGATGGGTTACCCAACAAAATTATTCCATATCACATTCTTGATTGAAAAAAAGCAAATTATGTTTGGAAGTTGATTCGTTTGTTTCCAAGACTAGCGGGTATACGAAGAGCAAAAATAGCTGAAATTGTTTGAGGAGCTCAGTAAGAGTTCCATTTCCAATCCTGTTAAAAACATGCGTAACATGGACTTTCACATCATAGTGTTGAAAGAAAAACACCTCACTACACTAAATTTTTTTCTTCCTCTGGGAGAGGGGTGGGGTACGGGGTACCACTGTCCCTGAGTATGGGTGCCCTTGGGCAGTTGTTGTTGTTATGGTCTTCAGTCCAGAGACTGCTTTGATGCAGCTCTCCATTCTACTCTATCCTTTGCAAGCTTCTCCATCTCCCAATACCTACTGCAACCTACATCCTTCTGAATCTGTTTAGTGTATTCATCACTTGGTCTCCCTCTACGATTTTTACGCTCCACGCTACCCTCCAGTACTAAATTGGCGATCCCTTGATGCCTCAGAACATGTCCTACCAACCGATCCCTTCTTCTGGTCAAGTTGTGCCACAAATTTCTCTTCTCCCCAATTCTATTCAATACCTTCTTATTAGTTATGTGATCTACCCGTCTAATCTCCAGCATTCTTCTGTAGCACATTTCGAAAGCTTCTATTCTCTTCTTGTCCAAACTATTTACCGTCCATGTTTCACTTCCATACATGGCTACACTCCATACAAATACTTTCAGAAAAGACTTCCTGACACTTAAATCTATACTCGATGTTAACAAATTTCTCTTCTTCAGAAATGCTTTCCTTGCCATTGCCAGTCTACATTTTATATCTTCTCTACTACGACCATCATTAGTTATTTTGCTCCCCAAATAGCAAAACTCATTTACTGCTTAAGCGTCTCATTTCCTAATCTAATTCCCTCAGCATCACCCGACTTAATTCGACTACATTTCATTATCCTCGTTTTGCTTTTGTTGATGTTCATCTTATATCCTCCTTTCAAGACACTGTCTATGCCGTTCAGCTGCTCTCCTTGGGCAGTATCCATTTATAATTAATCCATTCGAGAATGTCAGTGGCTTGCAACTTCCCCCTCTCTCTTAGATGTAGCAAAACATTATAGAATTTATTTTGGGTCACATCAAATAATCATATAGCTTGTGAACTTGTGTGATGCTTCTATTGACGAGGTGTATTTGCGCATACGGGATGACCCATTGCCTACGACTCTCCTGAATATTATATTATTCATTTATCACATACTGCATATGCATACTCATTGCATTAAAGAATGAAGTTTGTCCAAACATACAAGCACGTGGTCCTGTGCGCTCACATTAATACTAGGTTTCACCATGGAATCTGATCCCAGTGTCTAGTGTTACCGTTTCGAAAGAAAGGCACGTATTAAATTTCGCAATGCATGTTCTAGCTGTCTTTCTTAGTATTTTTCAGCTATCAGGTAATGCAATAAGATGCAGTTCCGAAGATGTAGCTTAGAGCAGCAGCTTAATTAAATTCAGTTCCATTACAACAGCTAATTGCTCATTAGTTTTTCAAGTTGTAAATAGTACAGATGACAAGTCTATTTGCCCTCCGCGTGCTTAATATATAAACGAAGTTCACTACACTCTTAGTCTTTAATTATATTTTAATTTGTGTCCCAAAGAAAATTTCACAGAAAACTCCAGTGCACTTGCAGAGGATTAACGTTATTCGAAATAAATTAAACTTAACTTTACATAATAAATTTAAAACCTCAAAAAGACCAAAATCATTTAATGGTCTAACATTTATTTTTTATTCCAGCTTTCATTGTAATATTGTTTAACAATCTGAAGGTTTTCTAAGAGGATACCACGATGCACACTATCTATGGCAAAAGGTACCTGATGACGATATTTTGTCACTTGAGGACTGTAGGAGGCTGCGAGTGAATGTATAAATGATATTTTCGGTTGAGTAACCTTTCTAGTTTATAAAATGTGATATGTTAAGTAAAGTACTACCAATTAAAAATAAGATTACTCTTGAGTACATTACCTTTTTTGAAAAATTTGGAAAAAGGCGTCGGTAAGGAATCTGGATGATATGCAATAAATTTTTATCGCCTTTCTTATAAAGAAGTTTAAAAATAGCGTATTTTTATCTGTTGGAAAGCTCCCTGTTACAATGAAATGAACACCCTTAGCTGCTTACAGGCGTTGACATACGTCAACGGGGACAGAAGAAAATGTGTGCCCGACCGGGACTCGAACGCGGGATCTCCTGCTTACATGGCAGACGCTCTATCCATCTTTTTTTTTTTTTTTAATCTAATTTTGTTCGCTTTTGTTCGTTGCATCTGCTCGGGGCGGACGGACGTCGTAAGACATCCGGTTAAGTTCGTTGTTGATCGATTAGCTCAGTTTTTTTTTATTACAGAGAGCTGCTAACCCTCTGACCGAACACGCTGAGCTACCGTGCCGGCAGTGTGCCGGACCGAGACTCGAACTCGAGACCTTTGCCTTTCGCGGGCAAGTGCTCTACCGCATCTGAGCCACCGAGGACACAGAGGATAGCGCGACTGCAGGGATTTATCTCTGGCACGCCTCCCGCGAAACCCACATTCTCAACGTATTGTCCCGCACTACATTCGTAGTGCCCCCGCCCATTATACTCATTACTCGCGGCGCGTTGCCGATTCCCGTAAGAGTTCGGGCACTGTTAGTGCATTCGCACTGAAGAAGAAGATGGTCAAGTGGCCGGTGAGCCTTAACTATATATTTACTAAGATGGTATCTGTTCTTTCAGACAGTTTTTTTTTTTTTTAGAGTTATAGTTCTATTAATTTCAGTAAAGGATGGTGGTTCTGTTTCCAGCTGCTTAAAGTTTTGTGGAATAATATTTCTTTTAATATATGTTCCCTTGCTTCAACTGAAAAATTTAATCCTGTTTTTGTTACTACGTTGAGAAAGTGATTGTTGAAAATACACGCAACATGTTAATTATCAGTATCAAAATTGTAATTTGGTTTAACTGCTTTTCCATTGACTGGTAGTTCTGTTTCTAGTTTCAGAATATCTCATGTAGTTTTAATCTTATTATATTTTCGGTCATGTGCATATTTCTGGACGTTTATGAGAGGTGCATGATCTGGGGCGTGGAGGTTGGTCGTCTTCCTGGTGTGTACATCCAGTAGAGGAACGGGAAGAACAGTTGTCAACATGATTACGTATTTGGCAATCACGGCAGGATAAAGATCTCCACTAGACAATTTCATGCATTATGGCTTTCAGCGATGCACATCCATGTTGCTCCTGTATGTTTTCTGACCTCCTGTGCCCAACAACGCTTTTCTTATCTCGTGGAAACCAGAAAACAACTTTCTTGGATCTTTCATTCATTCGCCTGGCTAGATGATCCACCCAATTCTATATCCTGATATTTATAATTATAATTACGTCTTCCACTATCGTCTGTAACCCATCCATTTGTTAGCTTTTAAGTCTCTTCTACTACATTCTCAACATGCTTTTCTCTGTTGCTTGGAAGGGAACAGGCAGTATTTGCATGATTTCCGTGTTAAATGTCAATTTATAAAAGAATTTCTTTTTCATCTTAAATCAAAAGTGACTGGATCAAAGCAATAATTTTATAAATTTTGTAATAGTGTCGCTGACATCAACATATTCCGTACAACAGTAATAAATTTATGTTGAAACGCCTATTCTTGCTGCTGTGAGTCTAAACTAGTTACACACACGAATTACATTTTCACAGACAACGAGTGCTTGGTTTTGTAAGACGAATTTCGATCACCACAAGCGCACCAGCCATTTTTACTGTCCTGTTTATTTCTATTACTGTCAATTCCGTCGTTGTCTTCAACTATTTGAAACACGAAAATTTGCCCACTGGTTCTATGATATCGTTGTTAATTTATAATAGTTTATTTTGTACGGGCTCGTTGGATATACTTCACTGTTACTGTAGTTGATTTCCAGGTCAGTTTCAAACGTGTTCAATTAATGTCTTCCATATGCTGTTGAAGGTTATCTGCGCTACTTTGTCTCCAAAAAATCCAACAGCCATTCCTATTAAAATGGATTTCTTCTTCATCTCCCAGTTCAAGAATTTGAAAATTTTTTATAGGATTGCTGAGAATATTTTTGGTGATACGGAATTTCATTACCTGAACACTCTTAATTCTGGATTTCCAGTATGACAACGAAGCCTAGTGGAAACTAGAAATGACGCGTATGTTCCTCATTCTGCTCCGCTAGCACACGTTGAATCATCATTTTTCTCATGAGTTTTCGGTACGGGTTGTGTTGAAACTAAGTCAAGAGTTCTCAGAATGTATGAGTCCCAGAGAAAGTGACGATTCATGTTCATTGAGCCGTCCTATAACTTTGTTCACGCCTTGCAAATTGTGCGTTGTGCTGTATACTCTTCTAAAGCCGGCTTGTCGTTTTGCCTTGTTAAGACCAACACCTTCTCTATGCGACTGCTGACAATTTTGTTGAATATGTTGTACGTTACACAGACGAGGCTGATAAATGTATAATTTGTTGTGTTTTATGTCTCCTTTCTCGTGGAGTATAATTATTCCAGCATTGTTCCAATTCAGGGAGACGTCTTCCCTCACGGACATTCTGTAAATGAATTTGTAAGTTCATTTATATTACTCTGACTTCAGCTTTAATCATGTCTGTATGAAGATCAGGATATCGTGTTACCCTTCACGCCTGGAATGGCTTTATGTACCTCTACTGGTGTTACGCCTGCAGTGCCATTATTTCCATTGTCAACTTTCCATGAGCCTCATTCACCTTTTGTGCTTTGCAAATATCTAAAGCAGCCTTGGAATGCTTGTGCCACTTCCTCTGTTGGTTGTTTTTCGGTACGCTTATGTATCACCTATTATCTCTCATTGTTAGAGGTTATTTTTTCCAGGCATTGCGGTACATGCGGTACTCGTATTGAAATCTGGGGCTAAGAAACATTGAGGGCATTACGTTCCCCAACGCACGCCTCCTTTCTTCTAGCGCCTTACAATCCAATTTGCTGAATATTCTTGTCATACTCTCGGGATGGCTAAACAAACACTTGGTCTCGATGGATTTTTTGTGTAACCAATTCTCGTATTTTCCTGAAGCAGTTAGAAAGCTGGTAAAGCAAGTATATAGATCAGGATTAACTGACAGGGATTTGAACCTCCTTCCGTCGAATCCAGTTCCTGACCTCCTGCGCCGTATCGTTTAATTAAATGCTGTCATTTATCGTAGAGAACATGGAAACTCTTTAACAATGGCTTCGATTTTAGGGAAAAGAGCAACCTTCCAATATATGTGCTCGTTTGCGTCTACAACGTCCATCTATTTGACCATGTCAGTGCTTCTTTTGTCCAGTTCGAATGGTTGCGACTAGGCAAGGTACGTAACCACAACACGCTATGTCTACTTCATTGGCTCTTCCGTGTGAAGGCATTCCAGTGCTTTGTAGTACGATGAAGTATATTTTACTAACCATAATCACAACCCAAAAGTGTCACTTATCTAATATCGTAGATGTGCTCAACCATAAAATAAAAACATTCTCAAACTCCAGCTCTGTTGCTACTGTCAGTCTCTTGAACAAGTTGACCTGCACTATACGCACAATTCAGTGCCCTATTGCATTTAAGAACATGCTGGAGCGTTTCTTTCGCCATCCTCCTAACATTTTCCTACAATATTAACGTATATAGCCAATGACTCTTTCAAACAGCAAAGCCAATCCACTGATTTCCTTCTAGTTACGCCTCTCTTTCACTTCACAGTCAGTCACGTCGTTTTTTACTCTTATCTCTATTACTTGAGTTCTGCGCGTTCCTCTTTCTCGTCCTCCATCTCCTCTCTCATACTAATGCCCACCACATTTTGGAACTTTAAACCTGGATGCTCATGAAACTTCCTGCACGTGATATGCCCTGAGATTCACCCAAAAGTTATTAAACCTCGACCTCTGGAAACGTAATTTGACTTGAACAGTAATATTTGTGATGTGCCAGAACTCTTTCGGAAGTGCAACAGAGGGGCTATTTTCAAATGATACTGAAATATTTTAGATTTGAACACTGACTACAAATACTGCGCACCAACTATCGCCGTATATCAAGCCTTGCCTTAGATTTGGCTTGTGCTGGACAAATGTCCTTGCCATTTCTAACTCATAACGCAAGAAAACAACTGTGAATAGGTACCCTGGAGAAAGTAAATTCCTGTGACACTGTTTCTGCATCCACATATTACACAGAAACTGCAACACCTGGTCTTACTTGCAATGCTGTGAAAATTCTAAGAAAGACAACAGTAAAACTACTGCATAATTAAGTGCAGCGGCCACGAGAATCGCACAGTGTATGTGAATGGGGCACGTTTCGACGACTGAATTCTAGATAAATATGCATAGGAGCGGGTAAGGGACAAGTGGTCGGAATCGTAGATATGAATGCTAAAAATACTGGAAAAACACTACAATGAACAAAGTGATTCTACAGAAAGAGTTACACTTCATGAGCGAAAGTAGTACATCACGCTCAGCAGGTCCAACATCGCAGCTTTATATTGATGCTGCGAGCTAACATCCCAGAGATGTTCGGACTCACATGCGGTTCCTCTCCGTTGAAATGTCTTGCTCAAACTCGTCTAGGGGTTGAACCGCATGTATCGCATTGTTGTTGTTGTTGTTGTGGCCTTCAGTCCTGGGACTGGTTTGATGCAGCTCTCCATGCTACTCTATCCTGTGCAAGCTTCTTCATCTCCCAGTACCTACTGCAACCTACATCCTTCTGAATCTGCTTAGTGTATTCATCTCTTGGTCTCCCCCTACGATTTTTACCCTCCACGCTGCCCTCCAATACTAAATTGGTGATCCCTTGATGCCTCAGAACATGTCCTACCAACCGATCCCTTCTTCTGGTCAAGTTGTGCCACAAACTCCTCTTCTCCCCAATCCTATTCAGTACCTCCTCATTAGTTATGCGATCTACCCATCTAATCTTCAGCATTCTTCTGTAGCACCACATTTCGAAAGCTTCTATTCTCTTCTTGTCCAAACTATTTACCGTCCATGTTTCACTTCCATACATGGCTACACTCCATACAAATACTTTCAGAAAAGACTTCCTGACACTTAAATCTATACTCGATGTTAACAAATTTCTCTTCTTCAGAAACGATTTCCTTGCCATTGCCAGTCTACATTTTATATCCTCTCTACTTCGACCATCATCAGTTATTTTGCTCCCCAAATAGCAAAACTCCTTTACTACTTTAAGTGTCTCATTTCCTAATCTAATACCCTCAACATCACCCGACTTAATTCGACTACATTCCATTATCCTCGTTTTGCTTTTGTTGATGTTCATCTTATATCCTCCCTTCAAGACACCATCCATTCCGTTCAACTGCTCTTCCAAGTCCTTTGCTGTCTCTGACAGAATTACAATGTCATCGGCGAACCTCAAAGTTTTTATTTCTTCTCCATGGATTTTAATACCTACTCCGAATTTTTCTTTTGTTTCCTTTACTGCTTGCTCAATATACAGATTGAATAACATCGGGGAGAGGCTACAACCCTGTCTTACTCCCTTCCCAACCACTGCTTCCCTTTCATGTCCCTCGACTCTGGTTTCTGTACAAATTGTAATGTATCGCATTACACGCCCTAAATTATACACTTGTGACCCTTTGGTTAAATTGTCTGGCTGATGCCAAGTTTGCGAAATTGTATGAAACATAACCGTTAATATAACATATAATAACAGTAATAATAATATCGGGAGCTATATTAACGACCCATAAGTGATGTAGGTCACACAGTTGCGATTTGGTTTGAATTATGTTTATTCAGAAAGCAAATTAATAGCGAAAGTGGTCGTATTTAGAATTACTATTACACTCTGGCGCATATCCATTTGACACAGTTCGATCATTCACAATTTCATCGCGGATTACAAGTCCAATACTCCACCTCGTTAACTACGCGAAAGGTTAGAGTTCACACCAGGCGCGCGGCTGCTCACCGCTCAGAGACTAAGTGCCGCGATACCACACAACGAGGAATTTTCTAAGTCGTTTCACTTCCTAGCTACCTAAAGACCGACCACCAGCACTATCCCTCTGTCCGTCCCCGGCCGCGTTTCCCGCGCGCCGAACATCCTCGCTCAACTGACCAGTGCATTTCTCTTTCTTGAAGCCGTCCATCTGAGTGGCTACAGCTTATACTACATTATTTTGCATTTTAACATATTTAAATAATCAAAACTTGACCACTTTCACGTTCTAAATAAAGTAACAATAATATCCAATACATAATAAACGTTAAATTCCTTTACATGAAACGAATAAAATTTCCTTCTTAGCTTTGAATGCCACGGCCAGTAGGCTTGCACCTATTTGCTTTCTTAACTGGTAGAAGCCGACCTCGGGGAAGATCAGTTTGGATTCCGTAGAAATGTTGGAACACGTGAAGCAATACTGACCTTACGACTTATCTTAGAAGAAAGATTAAGGAAAGGCAAAGCTACGTTTCTAGCATTTGTAGACTTAGAGAAAGTTTATGACAACGTTGACTGGAATACTCTCTTTCAAATTCTAAAGGTGGCAGGGGTCAAATACAGGGAGCGAAAGGCTATTTACAATTTGTACAGAAACCAGATGGCAGTTATAAGAGTCGAGGGGCACGAAAGGGAAGCAGTGGTTGGGAAGGGAGTGAGACAGGGTTGTAGCCTCTCCCCGATGTTATTCAATCTTTATATTGAGCAAGCAATAAAGTAAACAAAAGAAAAGTTCGGAGTAGGCATTAAAATCCATGGAGAAGAAATAAAAACTTTGAGGTTCGCCGATGACATTGTAATTCTGTCAGAGACAGCAAAGGACTTGGAAGAGCAGTTGAACGGAATGGACAGTGTCTTGAAAGGAGGATATAAGATGAACTTCAACAAAAGCCAAACGAAGATAATGGAATGTAGTCGAATTAAGTCGGGTGATGCTGAGGGAATTAGATTAGGAAATGAGACACTTAAAATAGCTATTTGGGGAGCAAAATAACTGATGATGGTCGAAGTGTCAGGTAGTCGTTTCTGAAAGTATTTGTACGGAGTGTAGCCATGTATGGTAGTTAAACATGGACGATAAATAGTTTGGTCAAGACGAGAATAGAAGCTTTCGAAATGTGGTGCTACAGAAGAATGCTGAAGATTAGATGGGTAGAGCACATAACTAATGAGGAGGTATTGAATAGAATTGGGGAGGAGTTTGTGGCACAACTTGACTAGAAGAAGGGATCGGTTGGTAGGACATGTTGTGAGGCATCGGGGGGTCATAAATTTAGCATTGGAGGGCAGTGTGGAGGGTAAAAATCGTAGAGAGAGACCAAGAGATGAATACACTAAGTAGATTCAGAAGGATGTAGGTTGCAGTAATTACTGGGAGATGAAGAAGCTTGCACAGGATAGAGTAGCATGGAGAGCTGCATCAAACCAGTCTCAGGACTGAAGACCACAACAACAACAAATAAATAAAGAACAAAAGTAACTATTATGCATTAAACTTTACAACAAATATTCTACAACCAAAAAATGTCCAATAAGGTGTCATGCTGTGATCGTCCAATGTGTTTTGCGCGGAGGAAATGATGGTCTGATGCTTAACTGAAAATACTGATAATTTAAATTTAGTGTATCTTTCAAACAAAGTTACTGAGTTGATATTTACAAGATTTGTCATTTTAATGATGCGCTTCTATACGTAATGTCGATCGCTTAGATCGACCAAAGCGTTCAGGTCTTTGTTACAAAACTTGTTAATTTCACTTTAACATTAAATGCGAAACTATTATAGATATGATCAGTATTCAAGCCTTATTGAGGTCACCATGAAAATTTATGGAGGATGGCAGATTAAAATTACTGTGGCTTCATTCCCTGCATTACTACAGAATTAAATAGTTTCTATAAATGTTTCCCTTTATGGCCGATCTTAGGTCCGCCATATTTAACAGTGGTATGTCTCCCTGGCCACAAATAGCTTCTATGGGGTTTCCGTATGATGTAGGTTCTCATTTGTTTCACTCGCACACTACAGTGCTTAGGCCTTATTCAGCACATTAGACGCCTGTGAATTTCCATCTCGTGGCGAATCTGCGAGCTTTGTGGCACACGTCCTGGGCAACAGGGTTCGTTTCACAATTCCTGAAGGCTAACTGAGAGGAAAATGCTCGTTAACTCACAATGCCCAAGACAATTTCGTGATATTATTACAAAGCTGAATTTCGTGATTTTACGAGTGAGAGAGAGAGAGAGAGAGAGAGAGAGAGAGAGAGAGAATTAGTGACTTGTACGCACAGATTCATGAACTAAAATTTGATACTTGTTTCCACGTGCTCAGATGAAATCGAATGGACCACAAATTTTTCTAAGTTCTCTCAGCAACACGAATGGAACGCGACACGAGAAGTTAGTTTGAGTTTGCAGAGTTTTGAAGCATATGTAAAATTGAGCAACCTAAATGAAACGCAAGTGCACGAAGCAAGCTGAGACCTCACCAAATCCTGAAGGTACAGTATCTTGATGCGCCCATCTCGAAACATACAGGACGAGGTCAAAAGCACTGATACGACACAAAGCCGTTAGTTGACGTAAGGCTACAGTGGATCGAAATGGATGGTTAACATCAGCAGCAGAAAAAAAAGTAGGAGAAAAGTAGGAGCAGCGCGTCCGCACTATGTATTTAAATCCGAGTGGGAAATTAATTGCTTTTGTACTGCTATCGAAAATCATGCCAAATGTTTAGTACGTCATCGGAACCTCAAGTATTTAAAAAAGTACTCGATTTAACGGCACTTTAGTACCTGTCACAAAAATCAGTCCGAAAATTTGTCGCCAGTCAAAGCTTGAAGAACTGAAGGAAAATTTCAAACACCATTACAGTGAAGTTAAGTGTCTCCTATCGAATTTTTTATAAAGATGATAAATAAAACTATATTTTATAATCTGATACGGCACTTAGCAGTGTGCCAGTTATCAAATAACAGATTGTAAACAATAAGAACATTTCGTTTCTGTTGATTTTTATATTGGGGTTGCATTAAATTGCGATGCACAGACACAAGAAAAATTTTCAGGTGCGTTATTTTTGCCAGTTTCTGAAGAGCCGTCACAAACGCATTCTCGGTCAGCAAAGTGTTATTAAGAGTCATTCTTTGTTTTTGTGTACACTCCTGGAAATTGAAATAAGAACACCGTGAATTCATTGTCCCAGGAAGGGGAAACTTTATTGACACATTCCTGGGGTCAGATACATCACATGATCACACTGACAGAACCACAGGCACATAGACACAGGCAACAGAGCATGCACAATGTCGGCACTAGTACAGTGTATATCCACCTTTCGCAGCAATGCAGGCTGCTATTCTCCCATGGAGACGATCGTAGAGATGCTGGATGTAGTCCTGTGGAACGGCTTGCCATGCCATTTCCACCTGGCGCCTCAGTTGGACCAGCGTTCGTGCTGGACGTGCAGACCGCGTGAGACGACGCTTCATCCAGTCCCAAACATGCTCAATGGGGGACAGATCCGGAGATCTTGCTGGCCAGGGTAGTTGAATTACACCTTCTAGAGCAAGTTGGGTGGCACAGGATACATGCGGACGTGCATTGTCCTGTTGGAACAGCAAGTTCCCTTGCCGGTCTAGGAATGGTAGAACGATGGGTTCGATGACGGTTTGGATGTACCGTGCACTATTCAGTGTCCCCTCGACGATCACCAGTGGTGTACGGCCAGTGTAGGAGATCGCTCCCCACACCATGATGCCGGGTGTTGGCCCTGTGTGCCTCGGTCGTATGCAGTCCTGATTGTGGCGCTCACCTGCACGGCGCCAAACACGCATACGACCATCATTGGCACCAAGGCAGAAGCGACTCTCATCGCTGAAGACGACACGTCTCCATTCGTCCCTCCATTCACGCCTGTCGCGACACCACTGGAGGCGGGCTGCACGATGTTGGGGCGTGAGCGGAAGACGGCCTAACGGTGTGCGGGACCGTAGCCCAGCTTCATGGAGACGGTTGCGAATGGTCCTCGCCGATACCCCAGGAGCAACAGTGTCCCTAATTTGCTGGGAAGTGGCGGTGCGGTCCCCTACGGCACTGCGTAGGATCCTACGGTCTTGGCGTGCATCCGTGCGTCGCTGCGGTCCGGTCCCAGGTCGACGGGCACGTGCACCTTCCGCCGACCACTGGCGACAACATCGATGTACTGTGGAGACCTCACGCCCCACGTGTTGAGCAATTCGGCGGTACGTCCACCCGGCCTCCCGCATGCCCACTATACGCCCTCGCTCAAAGTCCGTCAACTGCACATACGGTTCACGTCCACGCTGTTGCGGCACGCTACCAGTGTTAAAGACTGCGATGGAGCTCCGTATGCCACGGCAAACTGGCTGACAATGACGGCGGCGGTGCACAAATGCTGCGCAGCTAGCGCCATTCGACGGCCAACACCGCGGTTCCTGGTGTGTCCGCTGTGCCGTGCGTGTGATCATTGCTTGTACAGCCCTCTCGCAGTGTCCGGAGCAAGTATGGTGGGTCTGACACACCGGTGTCAATGTGTTCTTTTTTCCATTTCCAGGAGTGTATTTGTGTTTTGATGGATGGAAAAACATATGTTGTAGTTTTATCTATGTTTTCAATTAATTAAACCGCAAATATTCCAAGAGATAAAAATTTATTTTGCGACCACATTTCGCTGTCATTGCTAGGGTCTAGAACTGCTTTACAGAGGAACTGGGCGAAAACGCACCTAAAACCAATATTTTTTTTAGTTTTTATTTGGGTTTCAATGAATGAAACAATTAATTGTTAAAATGATAAAAGTGTTTTAAAAACAGGATTGTATGAAATTTATTGTAAGGGGTTTTTCTTTTTTTACCGTGGTAGGAGCAAGAAACAGGTGGGAAAAGTTCGCACGCAAGTTACAAACGCTCGCTGAGAATTGCGAAATCAGGGAAACCCTTTGCGGCTGGAAATCTCATCAAGGTTTGCCTGATCGACTCGGCGGCTTATATTTGTCCAGTAGACCTCACGGAAACATTTGAAAAAATAGGTCTTTCGCCTCAAAATGTTGCTCGCCGAGTCGAAAATATGGCCTCAGATATGGAGCAGCAACTAATGGAGAGAGCGGCAAACTTCTTTTCTTTTTCTGTAGCTCTTGCCGAGTCCACGGACGTTCCGGACATGTCTCAGCTCGTCATATTCTTTCAGGGTATCGACGACAATCTGCGTGTCACCGAAGAATTTCTCTACCTCATACCATTAAAAGACACAACCACAGGTTTGGATATTGTTCCAGCCGTGGAAGACGTGGTCGAGTCAGTGGGATTCAAATGGGAACGCCTGACCAGTGTAACAACGGATGGGGCCCCTGCGCTACGAGGGATACACATTGGATTCCTGGGTTACGTCAGGTCAAAAATGACTTAAGTCGGCTGTTCCTTATTCGCGACAGTCCACTGTCTGATACACCAGGAGGCACTTTGTGCGAAGATTGTCAACATAAAAAAAATGTTATGGACACAGCTGTTCGAACGGTTAATTATCTTCGCTCGCTTGGACTCACACGTCGCCAATTTAAAGAATTTCTGACCGATATCGAACCGAAATACCCCGACATCCCTTACCACGCCGAAGTAAGATGGCTGCGCAAAGGGAAGGTGCTTCATCGGTTTTTATCGTTGAGGGACGAAATCTACACCTTTTTGGAAATTATGGGACGTCCAGAAGAATTACTTCGTGATCGCAAGTGGGTGGCTTTTTTGAGTGACCTAACTGGTCATTTAAATACTTTGAATATTTCAGTGCAAGGCGAAAATCACTCTGTTGTTGACTTAGTGCAGATGATTCCAACATTTCAAAAATGCTTCCCTGCATTAGACAGCGTTAAAGAAGATGTGGATTTTTCAGATTATGTTCAAATCATTTGCGAATTACAAGAAGAGTTTGAAAACAGATTTTTGGAGATAAGAGCATCAACCGGCCTTAGATACATTTGTTCGCTTTTTTTCCCTTCGTACAGAGGACTTCTCACAGGTGTTTCCACTAGCGCTTGTTGACCTGCAGTGCAATATCCGCCTGAAAAACCGTTTTCTTAGGTGTAAAACTTTGGATGACTTTTATAGCTGTTTTCCACGAGAGAAGTATCCTCTTTTGCACAAGCACGCGGCCAAATTTCTTTCAATGTTTGGTTCCACGTACATTTATGAGCGCTTTTTCTCCCTTTTAAAGGATGTTAGAACTAAGAACCGTTCATTACTTAGCGATAAATGTTTGATTAATTCTTTGACGTTAGCAGGCTCCCGGAATAGTGTACCAAACCTAGACAAAATCATTCCCTCTAGAAAGCGAAACGCGTAAAATATTAATTGTCTTCTTTAACAATGTTGAGCGTAAGGATTAACGGTCTTTATAGCCTTAATTCTATTTTTAATAAGTCTTCAAACTTGGTCAATTAAAATTATTGCGTACAAAACAGCAAACTTAGGATCCGATGTCTAAACTCTGAGAAGGGATACAAAAAGCTGTAGCACGAAGTACAACAAAAAACATTTACTTGTTATTACTAGCAGTAAGAATGAGACTCTATATTCCTTCTTGATGTTGTTGTGTTCAGTCCAGAGACTGGTTTGATGCAACTCTCCAAGCTACTCTATCCTGTGCAAGCTTCTTCACCTCCGAGTAACTACTGCACTCTACATGCTTCTGAATCTGTTTAGTGTATTCATGATTTGATCTCCCTCTACAATTTTTACCCTCCGCGCTTCCCTCCAATACTAAATTAATGATCCCTTGATGCCTCAGAACGCGTCCTACCAACCGATCCCTTCTTCTAGTCAATTGTGCCATAAAGTATTCTTCTACCCAATTCTATTCAGTACCTCCTCATTAGTTACGTGATCTACCCACCTAATCTTCAGCATTCTTCCGTAGCACCACATTTCGAAAGCTTCTATTGTCTTCTTGTCTAAAAATTTACTGTCCATGTTTCACTTCCAGAGATGGCTACACTCCATACAAATACTTTCAGGAAAGCCTTAGTTCAAATGGCTCTGAGCACTATGGGACTTAACATCTATGGTCATCCGTCCCCTAGAACGTAGAACTAGTTAAACCTAACTAACCTAAGGACATCATACAACACCCAGCCATCACAAGGCAGAGAAAATCCCTGACCCCGCCGGGAATCGAACCCGGGAACCCGGGCGTTAGCCTTCCTTACACTTAAATCTATACTCGATGTTAACAAACTTCTCTCCTTAAGAAACACTTTCCTTACCACTGTCAATCTACATTTTATATCCTCTCTACTTCGACCATCGCCAGCTATTTTGCTCCCCAAACAGCGAAACTCATCTATTACTTTAAGCGTCTCATTTGCTAATCTAATTTCCTCAGCATCACCCGATTTAATTCGACTACATTCCATTAGCCTCATTTTGCTTTTGTTGATGTTCATCTAATATCCTCCTTTCAAGACACTGTTCATTCGGTTCAGCTGCTCTTCCAGGTCCTTGACTGTCTCTGACAGAATTACAATGTCGTCGGCAAACATCAAAGTTTTTATTTCTTCTCCATGGATTGTAGTTCCTGTGGTGTCACCGCCACACACCACACTTGCTAGGTGGTAGCTTAAATCGGCCGCGGTCCGTTAGTACATGTCGGACTCGCGTGTCGCCACTGTGTGATCGTAGACCGAGCGCCACCACACGGCAGGTCTAGAGAGACGTACTGGCACTCGCCCAGTTGTACGACGACGTTGCTAGCGACTACACTGACGAAGCCTTTCTCTCATTTGCCGAGAGACAGTTAGAATAGCCTTCAGCTAAGTTAATGGCTACGACCTAGCAAGGCGCCATTAACCATTTGTAACGTTGCATGTACCTCAAGATAGAGTCTCACTTGTATCATCCAGAATGCTGTATACCAAAGGACAATATAAAAGTTAAGTGTTCTAGTAGCTACGTTCTTTTCTTTATCACATTCATTACGAATCCTGTTCCAGACTTAACGCCAGATGGCGTGAGTTGACGCGTGCCCTTTCGGCTACTTCACTGTGGACTGGCTGCCTTAACAGTCCACTACATTGGTGACGCGGATTAATCAGGATCTTGTTCTTTCTCATTGCTTACATTTACTTGTGTCATGCCTTCGCCACAATCTCCAGATGTACTGTCCGAATTTTATCGCTTGCAGAATCAGCAGACGCAGGCGTTATTGGATGCCCTGGGACAGCTCGTCCAGGGTCAACGTGCGCTGCAAAACGATGCGGCCGCCGCCGCTTCATCGCTACCGCAGCCACAACACGCCGTTGCACCGTCCTTCCGTAGTTTTGATGCAGCCAACGAATCTTGGACAGAATGGTCCCGACAATTTGGATTTCATCTCGCCACCTACAGAATTCAAGGTAATGAGCGGCAGCCGTTTTTGCTTTCGTGTGTAGGTGTGTCCACCTACCGTGTGATAGTGAAATTGTTTCCCCGGCGCGACGTAGCAACTCTATCCTATGAAGAAATTTTGTCTGCTTTAGATGCCTATTTCAAGGAAACAGTCAATGTCGTCGCAAAACGGTATAGGTTCTTTCGTACGAAACGTACGGCCGGTCAGACTAATAGGGAGTGGGTTGCAACTTTGCAAGGACTTACTAGGGAGTATGCATTTGAATGTGACTGTGGACTCCCTTATTCAGATACTATGGTGTGTGATGCAATAGCACAGAACGTTTCTGATGTTCGCATATGGGAACAGATTTTGAAACTAGTAAATCCCTCCCTTCAACAAGTGATAGACATATTGGATAGGCAAGACACACTTGACTTTGCTCAGGAATCATCTGCAACTTCGCCAGCCGTGTGTCACATTAACCGGCCCGCCGGGCCCGCTGCACGGAACGCTAACCTGCCCTCGCGCACGTCCTCGCAGCCCCGTGTCCCGCGCAAGCAAGCAAATGCAGTGAAATCATGCCCGCGGTGTGCAACTAGACATTCGCGTGAGAATTGCCCGTCACGCCAAGCTATTTGCTTTTATTGTCATAAGAAAGGACATGTTCAAAGTGTTTGCCAGAAAAAGCTCAGATCAGTCACTCACAACCATTCCAGGCCCTTTGCTTCGCGCCGGAATCGAATCAAGGACACACAGGCTCGTGAACCTTCGCCCATGGACATTCATGTAGTTAATTCCATCCCATCCAGTGTTCCTCTCGCTAACAGTGACTGTGTTCGTCCCACAAAAAGTGTGCGTCGACGTCGTCGGAAGTCCCGTCACGTCGCGCGTGATTCTGTTCCAGTGTCTGTTCGAGTTGCACAAAACAGTCGCTCTTGTCGTCAGCAGGACAATAAACTTTTTGTTGATTTGGACTTTGCCGGACAAGTGATACCATTCCAGCTCGATACCGGAGATGCAGTTTCATTGCTCACCAGGAGAGACTTTTTGTACGACGTGGTGTTTTGTTGTTGCGTTCTGATAATGATCAGTCCCGAGTCGTGGTCCCACGTTCGTTACAGTCCTCTGTCTTACGGCTTCTCCACCAAGGACATTGGGGTATAGTGCGCACGAAACAACTTGCTCGTCAGCACTGTACTTGGTTCGGAATCGATGCTGCGATTACGAATATGTGCTCTTCTTGCATGGCGTGTGCCGAACAACAATCCGCGCCGCCGCGGAAATTCTTTGCATGGCCGAAAGCCACTTCCCCTTGGCAACGCTTGCGCATAGATTTTGCTGGTCCATTCTGGAATGCTCGATGGTTGGTTGTTGTCGATTCCTTCAGTAATTTTCCATTTGTTGTCCGGATGTCTTCCACGACGTCTTCTGCCACAATCCAGGCGTTGTCCGTTATTTTTTGCATTGAAGGTCTTCCGCAGACTATTGTTTCCGACAATGGCCCACAATTCATGTCCGCAGAATTTCAGTCATTCTGCAAGGCCAATGGTATTCAACATCTGACATCCGCGCCGTTTTCGCCTCAGTCAAACGGTGCCGCTGAACGTTTGGTCAGGACTTTCAAGTCACAGATGTTGAAGTTGAAAGAGTCGCATTCTCGGGAGGACGCGTTATTGCTCTTTTTGTCCTCGTATCGCTCTCAGCCCCGCGATGGTCGCTCGCCGGCTGAGTTGCTCCACGGTCGTCCTCATCGAACCTTGATGTCTTTGCTGCATCCGCCGCATCAGGTTCCTGTGCAGCGGCAGACTCCTGCTTTTGCTCCTGGCGACGTTGTCTATTATCGCAACTATCGCGGTTCATGGCGTTGGCTCTCAGGGCGCATTCTTCGCTGCCTCGGCCGCGCTATGTATTTGGTTTTGGGGGCCTCTGGTGAGTTGCGTCGGCATCTCAATCAGCTGCGCCTCTGTCGTCGCCTGGGTTCTGCCGCTCCTCGTCTGCTTTCAGCGACGGCGCCGTCCGGTCAGCGCCCTGGGGACCCATCTACTGGCTCGCCTCATCCCCAGGTGTTACCGACGATGCCTTCCATTTTGCCCCATGGCGACGCGCCGCTGCCGCCGCCGCCGCCGCCGCCGCCGCCTGTTCTCCCGCCGGCGCCGCCCGCAGTGGACGCTTCGCTGCAGCCGCCCAGCGCCTCCCTGGGTCACGCGCCGCCGCTCGCTTCCCGTGACCAGCTGTCCTCCGCCATGGAACTCTTGCCCGCTCCGGACCAGATGGCGTCGCGCGTCGGATACCCCGACGCAATGGAGGTCGACCCTTCGGCCCATCCTGTCTCATTACGGGCGCATACACCGCATGTTGACGTGCACCCTGGACTAGGTTTTCAGGCGTTTCCTAGCTCCCCTCGGACCGAATGGCAGGGTGCGGGTGGCACGGCCTCGTCTGTTGTTAGGCTCCCCACCCCATCGCATACGTCAACATGGGGTCCTCCCCACGGCGGGCGGAAGCCTTATCACACGACCGTTCGCCGATTTGCGGGGGAGGAATGTGGTGTCACCGCCAGACACCACACTTGCTAGGTGGTAGCTTAAATCGGCCGCGGTCCGTTAGTACATGTCGGACCCGCGTGTCGCCACTGTGTGATCGTAGACCGAGCGCCACCACACGGCAGGTCTAGAGAGACGTACTGGCACTCGCCCAGTTGTACGACGACGTTGCTAGCGACTACACTGACGAAGCCTTTCTCTCATTTGCCGAGAGACAGTTAGAATAGCCTTCAGCTAAGTTAATGGCTACGACCTAGCAAGGCGCCATTAACCATTTGTAACGTTGCATGTACCTCAAGATAGAGTCTCACTTGTATCATCCAGAATGCTGTATACCAAAGGACAATATAAAAGTTAAGTGTTCTAGTAGCTACGTTCTTTTCTTCATCACATTCATTACGAATCCTGTTCCAGACTTAACGCCAGACGGCGTGAGTTGACGCGTGCCCTTTCGGCTACTTCACTGTGGACTGGCTGCCTTAACAGTCCACTACAGTTCCCACTCCAGATTTTTCTTTTGTTTCCTTTAAAGTTGCTTAATATACATATTGAGTAACATCGGGGATAGGCTACAGCCCTGTCTCACTCCCTTCCCAACTACTGCTTCCCTTTCGTGCCCCTCGTCTCCTATAACTACCATTTGGTTTCGGTACAAACCGTAAATAGGCTTTCGCCCTTGGTGCTTTAGCCCTGCCACCTTCGGAATTTGAAAGAGAGTATTCCAGTCAAGATTGTCAAAAGCTTTCTCCAAGTCTGCAAATTCTAGAAACGTAGGTTTACCTTTCCTTAATCTATCTTCTAAGGTAAGTCGTTGGGTCAGTATTGCCTCACGTGTTCCAACATTTCTACGGAGTCCGAACTGATCTTCCCCGAGGTCGGCTTCTACCAGTTTTTCCATTCGTCCGTAAATAATTCATGTTAATTTTTTGCAGCCATGACTTATTAAATTGCTATATCCCTTACGCAAAATTATTTCTAAAATAGAATATTTATGACACTAGTTTATTTAAGAGATTGATATGTCTTTCAGAAGACGCCTACTGTACATATGACGATTGTGTATGTGCAATGCTGTGTCTAGACAAGACAGTCTAGACACAAGGGAGGTAGCCGAAAGGGCACGCGTCAACTCAAGCCGTCTTGCGTTAAGTCTGGAACAGGATACGTTATGAATGCTATAAAGAAAAGAACGGAGCCTCTCGTATACTTAACTTTTATTCACTTCTGCGGTACATCGCTCTTGATAATACAAGTGAGACTCTCTCCAGATATGGTTAATGGCGCCTTGCTAGGTCGTAGCCATGGACTTAGCTGAAGGCTATTCTAACGGTCTCTCGGCAAATGAGAGAAAGGCTTCGTACGTGTAGTCGCTAGCAATGTCGTCCGTACAACTGGGGCGAGTGCTAGTACGTCTCTCGAGACCTGCCTTGTGGTGGCGCTCGGTCTGCGATCCTGACAGTGGCGACACGCGGGTCCGACATGTACTAATGGACCGCGGCCGATTTAAGCTACCACCTAGCAAGTGTGGTGTCTGGCGGTGACACCACATGCAATACTAATAGAATCAACCTGTGGGTCAGAAAACTACTGTTCTTCGATTCTTGTTTTGGATATTGTTTTCTAAATCTTTGCGTAGTAATTCTGCCACACGAACACTAATTGTTACCTAAACAGTAAATGGTTTGTTTGTTTTACCGCTCATCGATCACTTTTACAGAGCTGCGTTTACGCTGCTATTTTGTTTTCATTGGATCGGACCGCGGGCCAGTCCAGCGCAGGCAGAGCAGTGCTGTGCGGTCTCACTCGCTCAGCAGCTCTCTCTCTCTCTCGCTCCTACGCCGACATTAGCGACACACAGCCGCTTACGGGGAGCTGAACTACACTGTCTTGCGCCCGCGGGCGCCACCGGGCGCAATTCTTGGATGAGCCCTCTATAGGGCATGTCTGCGATGCTCTTAGCAGACGTGTTTCTCAGAGAACACTCCGTCTCGAAAACGTGAAGGAACTGAAAAACACCTTGGGAAAGGAGTGGGACGTCCGCAGCTCGTGGTCGTGCGTTAGCGTTCTCGCTTCCCACGCCCGGGTTCCCGGGTTCGATTCCCGGCGGGGTCAGGGATTTTCTCTGCCTCGTGATGACTGGGTGTTGTGTGATGTCCTTAGGTTGGTTAGGTTTAAGTAGTTCTAAGTTCAAGGGGACTGATGACCATAGATGTTAAGTCCCATAGTGCTCAGAACCATTTGAACAACCAAAGGAGTGGGACAATATCCCACAAGGTCTCCTCACACTTTGGTAGCCTGGATGAACAACAGGTGCAAAATGTGTACTAGTGCCCGAGGATAGCATATTCCTCACTGAGAGTCCGATATCGCCTCGCATATGACATGTGTGGATAAAAATCCTACCACAATTTAGCAAATTTTCTTTGTTGATTACCGGTTTCGGCTCATCGCCGAGCAATTTTCAGATCACTCTAAAATGTTGTTCAACATGTGACACTCATTACACACTGCCGTTATTTTTCTTTTTTTTCTTTTAGAGCTACGTCGCCCTAGCTAAATAAAAAAAAATCGAAAGTGGAAATCTTGGTTGGGTATGCAAACTGACAACGTTAATCTCTGATCAAATGTTGTTACAGTGCCCATTTTTATAGGCTGGCCGCTGTGTCCGTGCGGTTCTAGGCGCTTCAGTGTGGAACCGCGCTGCTGCTACGGTCGCAGGTTCGAATCCTGCCTCGGGCATGGATGTGTGTGATGTCCTTAGGTCAGTTAGGTTTAAGTAGTTCTAAGTTCTAGGGGACTTATGACCTCAGAAGTTAAGTCCCATAGTGCTCAGAGCCGTTTGACCCCATTTGTGTAATAATATTTGATTAGTGATTAACGTTGCCACTTTACATAACCAACTAAAATTTTCACTTTAGGGTTTTTTATTTACTTGGGGCGACTTAGAGCTAAAAAATACGACGATGTGTAACGGGTGTCACACACTGAACAGCATTTTAAATTAAACCTGAAGATGGTTTGGTAATGAACCGAAACTTGTAATCAGTAAAGAAAATTTGCGATCTTGACGTAGGATTTTTATCAATGCGTGTTTTAAATCAACAGATCTCGTACCTCCCTCCACTGACAGTGTCAATATCGATCTTTTTGTTGGAAGTCCGACCTGCCTCAAACATGATCGTTTTTTATATATTTTATCCTGCTTTTTCCATATCGTGAAATCGGTACCATTTTTCGTTATAAATATACCGCTCCAACTCTGTTAAGTACGAACGATGTTTCATTTCGTCCATCGTCGCCTGTTATTATTCCTGTCGAACAATGTCTCTGTTCCTTATCAACTGTCGAGCATCGTGTGAAACAAAACAGTGCAGGAGCAGCCGTGTTTCACATTCAGTTGTTGCTGTGGTCCAAAACCTGAAGCGACCTGTTTACAGTTCCTCTCTGCTCCTCTACAAATAGAAACTGTGTTTCTTCTCTGCTGTTGCTGTTACTGTTTTCACGAGCATACTTCTATCATATCTGTTACTAAGCGACTTGAGGTTATAAAAGCGTGTATGGATTCCGGAAACAGCGATCGTGTGAGACTCAACTCGCTTTATTTGTTCATGAGACCCAGAAAATATTAGATACAGGCTCCCAGGTAGATGCCATTTTCCTTTACTTCCGGAAGGCGTTCGAAACAGTTCCGCACTGTCGCCTGATAAACAAATTAAGAGCCTACGGAATATCAGACCAGCTGTGTGGCTGGATTGAAGAGGTTTTAGCAAACAGAACACAGGATGTTGTTCTCAATGGAGAGACGTCTACAGACGTTAAAGTAACCTCTGGCGTGCCACATAGGAGTGTTATGGGACCATTGCTGTTCACAATATATATAAATGACCTAGCAGATAGTGTCGGAAGTTCCATGCGGGTTTTTGCTGATGATGCTGTAATATACAGAGAAGTTGCGGCATTAGAAAATTGCAACGGAATGCAGGAAGATCTGCAGGGGATAGGCGCTTGGTGCAGGGAGTGGCAACTGACCCTTAACATAGACAAATGTAATGTATTGCGAATACATAGAAATAAGGATCCTTTATTGTATGATTATATGGTAGCGGAACAAACACTGATAGCAGTTACTTCTGTAAAATATCTGGGAGTATTTGTACGGAACAATTTGAAGTGGAATGATCATATAAAATTAATTGTTGGTAAGGCGGGTACCAGGTTGAGATTCATTGGGAGAGTCCTTAGAAAATGTAGTCCATCAACAAAGGAGGTGGCTTACAAAACACTCGTTCGACCTGTACTTGAGTATTGCTCATCAGTGTGGGATCCGTACCGGGTCGGGTTGACAGAGGAGATAGAGAAGATCCAAAGAAGAGCGACGCGTTTCGTCACAGGGTTATTTGGTAAGCGTGATAGTGTTACGGAGATGTTTAGCAAACTCAAGTCGCAGAGTCTGCAGGAGAGGCGCTCTGCATCGCGGTTAGCTTGCTTTCCAGGTTTCGAGAGGGTGCTTTTCTGGGTGAGGTATCGAATATATTGCTTCCCCCTACTTATACCTCCCGAGGAGATCACGAATGTAAAATTAGAGAGATTCGAGTGCGCACTGAGGCTTTCCGGCAGTCGTCCTTCCCGCGAACCATATGCGACTGGAACAGGCAAGGGAGGTAATGACAGTGGCACGTGAAGTGCCCTCCGCCACACACCGCTGGGTGGCTTGCGGAATATAAATGTATATGTAGTATGTGTTTCGCGTTGAATGCGTGTAAAGCATGATGAACGCCTGGTTAGATGTAAGAAGTAGCCTTGTGCCAGGATAAATAGACGGACAAATAAAGTTGAGTCTTCCGGTTGGACGGCCCACAGCCTATGCATGGAGCATCGCAGTGGAGGCGCACGCCAGCTGGTATCGTGAGCAGGCGATTCCGTGGCGGAGCGCGTCCCCGCATTCCGTTATCACAACTTGGAGCTCTTAAAATATTCGCTTAATTAAAACTTAGGACCAAGTGCAATAACTCTCTGCCGTGCGGCCCCCTAATTGAATTTCTGATACACTGCGCGTCCGGCATCGGTCGACACGTCGGCAAGATCCCTTTCCTCGCAGGGAGCTCCGCGAATGGCCTGCGGAAAGCGATAAGGAAACAGGCGCTGTCTCGCACTGCTAGCTGTAGTTCGCATGTAGCGTAAGTCATCGTTCTGCTAAACGTTAAAAGGTGACCTTTGTTTTGCGCGGGGAATGTTCCAGATGCAAGTTTACCATGTTTGTTTCCTAATTATCATTAATTTCTGCCGGTTCTGTCGCAGAGTAAGGCATCCCTAAAAGACCTTAAGCTGTTAATATTTTTAGTCACATTGTAAGCGGGTCGTCGCTACTAAAGCACACACGAGGGAAATGCCTAGTATCCATCCGCTTGCAAAGTTCACGTTAGTCCATTCAGCGCCAGCTCTCGTACACTGTAATAATAACACTTTGCACAGTTACACAGAGAATAGGTATGCACACGAAATAACGCTCGTAACAGCAATTTAAGGACGTTCTGGTACGTTATTCAACTAAACAAGATAATTGTTTTATTTTATTTATCTTTTGGCAATACAGACACATAAGAAAGAAACAGACAAATCACTAATATAACAAACGTTAATAATTGCAAACAAACATCACTAATATAACAAAGTTTAAGGATTATAAACAAATATCAAGTCTCTATCGACTCTGGAGTTGCGGGGCTCCCATTATAGGCGCTTCTGGAACACTCTTCAACAATCTGGCTGACGGTCTGATTTTCTCCGCGGTCACACTTAGTGAACGGTATTTTACCCCATTGATACAGGTAGTAAGCACATCTGCCATGACGAGTTCGAATCCTATTTAGAGTGGACCACGTTTTGCGTGGTAGGTCAAAACAAGGTGGCTTTTTGCGTGATGCAAAGCACGTTATGATTTTGCCATGCGTTCCATTTTTCAGATCATGCGTTTGTGATACTGAGACCTTCTTGTACACAGGTCCATGCTATTCTTGTTGGCGGGTTCCTAGATCGAAGCCTATTAGTGTTTGTAGTTTCAGTGTCTTGGTGGTTGGAAGGCTTCGATGTCCCATGATATTTTTGTATTCACGTACAAGGGCGTCAGTACGTCGCAGGTGTGGCGGCGAGATGTGCCTTAATTTTGGGAGCCATTCCATTGGAGTGGGTTTAATTATTCCAGAAATCAACCTTAGAGTGTTATGCAACTGGTCATCCACCTTTTGTACTTGTGGGCTGTTTAGCTAAATCGGAGCACAGTATTCCTCAGATGCTTCAATTGTGCTACATCTTGTAGCGAGGGCCCAACCGTCAGCATACCCGAACTTTCTTGATTGTGTTTCCGGCAGGTCTGCAATATAGAGGCTAAACAACAGTGGTGCGAGCACTGATCCTTGTGGTAAGCCATTCTTTAGTTTTTTGATGGTGCTGTAGTCAGTGGCCATACTTATTTGGAACACCCTATCATTGAGCATGCTGTCTATTAAGCTTGCTATAGATTTGCAAGGAATTACTCGGAGAATCTTGTGCATGATGCCTTCTCTCCACACAGTGTCGTAAGCTGCTGAGAGGTCAATAAAGGTTAGTTTTCATCCGTAGTACAACACTACAGCCGGCCGAAGTGGCCGTGCGGTTAAAGGCGCTGCAGTCTGGAACCGCAAGACCGCTACGGTCGCAGGTTCGAATCCTGCCTCGGGCATGGATGTTTGTGATGTCCTTAGGTTAGTTAGGTTTAACTAGTTCTAAGTTCTAGGGGACTAATGACCTCAGCAGTTGAGTCCCATAGTGCTCAGAGCCATTTGAACCATTACAACACTACACGTGCACCCTGGGTAACGCTAAATGAACTAGCACGTACTGGCAGTCAGATAATCTGAGGATCTCGTGACTATAAGACACTTTCAGAAACAAGATAATGTGACTGCCTGATGGCTATTGACTCCCCCCCCCCCCCCAATCCCTATGAATAAAATCTTTGCAAACTGAATTTGCATCTTGTCCTGCCAATCAGACGTATGTATCTATTGCTGCTGAATAACGCAACCAGCTACAAATAATCTGAAAACAGAACTGAATTCGGGCTACCATGCACATCTTCAGATGGCTAACATTTCCAGTTACAATGGTGTTTTGATCAGTAGCATGACCAAAACATAAACGCAAGTGACAATATTAGCCATCTGAAGATGAGTGTGGTAACCCGAAACCGGTTAGAGTATAGAAACATAGAATTTCAAAAATATTGCATTTCTTTTGCTGTTCGAGTCGCGAGTGACATACGGGAAGAAAAATTGTCTCCACAAGCTCAAATCTTGCCATCATGCTATTTCTGCAAAATACACTCCTGGAAATTGAAATAAGAACACCGTGAATTCATTGTCCCAGGAAGGGGAAACTTTATTGACACATTCTTGGGGTCAGATACATCACATGATCACACTGACAGAACCACAGGCACATAGACACAGGCAACAGAGCATGCACAATGTCGGCACTAGTACAGTGTATATCCACCTTTCGCAGCAATGCAGGCTGCTATTCTCCTATGGAGACGATCGTAGAGATGCTGGATGTAGTCCTGTGGAACGGCTTGCCATGCCATTTCCACCTGGCGCCTCAGTTGGACCAGCGTTCGTGCTGGACGTGCAGACCGCGTGAGACGACGCTTCATCCAGTCCCAAACATGCTCAATGGGGGACAGATCCGGAGATCTTGCTGGCCAGGGTAGTTGACTTACACCTTCTAGAGCACGTTGGGTGGCACGGGATACATGCGGACGTGCATTGTCCTGTTGGAACAGCAAGTTCCCTTGCCGGTCTAGGAATGGTAGAACGATGGGTTCGATGACGGTTTGGATGTACCGTGCACTATTCAGTGTCCCCTCGACGATCACCAGTGGTGTACGGCCAGTGTAGGAGATCGCTCCCCACACCATGATGCCGGGTGTTGGCCCTGTGTGCCTCGGTCGTATGCAGTCCTGATTGTGGCGCTCACCTGCACGGCGCCAAACACGCATACGACCATCATTGGCACCAAGGCAGAAGCGACTCTCATCGCTGAAGACGACACGTCTCCATTCGTCCCTCCATTCACGCCTGTCGCGACACCACTGGAGGCGGGCTGCACGATGTTGGGGCGTGAGCGGAAGACGGCCTAACGGTGTGCGGGACCGTAGCCCAGCTTCATGGAGACGGTTGCGAATGGTCCTCGCCGATACCCCAGGGGCAACAGTGTCCCTAATTTGCTGGGAAGTGGCGGTGCGGTCCCCTACGGCACTGCGTAGGATCCTACGGTCTTGGCGTGCATCCGTGCGTCGCTGCGGTCCGGTCCCAGGTCGACGGGCACGTGCACCTTCCGCCGACCACTGGCGACAACATCGATGTACTGTGGAGACCTCACGCCCCACGTGTTGAGCAATTCGGCGGTACGTCCACCCGGCCTCCCGCATGCCCACTATACGCCCTCGCTCAAAGTCCGTCAACTGCACATACGGTTCACGTCCACGCTGTCGCGGCATGCTACCAGTGTTAAAGACTGCGATGGAGCTCCGTATGCCACGGCAAACTGGCTGACACTGACGGCGGCGGTGCACAAATGCTGCGCAGCTAGCGCCATTCGACGGCCAACACCGCGGTTCCTGGTGTGTCCGCTGTGCCGTGCGTGTGATCATTGCTTGTACAGCCCTCTCGCAGTGTCCGGAGCAAGTATGGTGGGTCTGACACACCGATGTCAATGTGTCCTTTTTTCCATTTCCAGGAGTGTATATGTAAGAAGCAGCAATGTATTTTTTTACTCTTTATAAGAAAGTATGCTGTGGGAATTTTAACAGTAAACCACATCATAACGATCTGGAGCTGACGGAACATCTCCATAATGCTTTCGCAGTGCTGTTCTTTGGATCTTCAGTATCAGTTTGAAGAAAGCCAGAGCATGTAATGAATATTGACCAATACCAAATGTACCCATTCTCCATGAAATTAGACAAGAGTTGATTCTCTTACCCCGCCCAGTCCAGTGTACGCTCATGTGACCGTCAACAAGTTCCATTGTAGGCACACTCACGTGGGCTGTACAGCGTGTTCCGGAGCAATAGACAGCGTGTTCCGGAGCAATAGATGAGTAATAAGATTGATGAAACATTCCTGAAACAGTTCAACTCAGTCTTTCATTCATTTACAGTCTGTTGGCAGATAAATCAATTAATTATCGCTGCACGATTGATCTTTGCTGTCTACTCGGAGCACATTGCATCTTGTTTCACTAATTACAACACTTTTCTGGTTGTCTAAGTGGCACGACTGACACACATACATGATATTTACAATATTTTCATCACAATTATTTTGTATTATTTCACCTGGCGCAACATGACCATTCTTCCGTGCACTACCGAGGTAACACATAGCACATTTTGTCGCCCGTGCAAACTCTCTCAGGTTCCCCTAATTTGCCACCAAAGATCTCTGTGCTGTTACATGTCCACTCTAAGGGTGAGAAGCGGAGGGTCGCGGTGTAGGTTTTAAACTTTCCTTATGACCGCTCAGCTTCTCTAGTCTTACCAAAGTTTATTTTCACCGGTTCACCTCCAGCGGTTTCTTCGATTTCCATGTTTACTCCTATATATGAGTATTACACTGGAGTTCAGTACCTCCCTAACACTACAGCAAGAAAAAATATTCAAATGTGTGTGAAATCTTATGGGACTTAACTGCTAAGGTCATCAGTCCCTGAGCTTACACACTACTTAACCTAATTATCCCAAGGACAAAGAGACACACCCATGCCCGAGGGAGGACTTGAACCTCCGCCGGGGCCAGTCGCACAGTCCATGACTGCCACTACAGTAAGACTTCCTTCCTGAATGTCATGACATAGTTTTCTTATTTTCTTTTCTGTATACTCGCTGAGATTTTCCTCATTAGTCTCCCAAAGATTTACATTTGATATCAACTCTCACACTCTAACAGTAAAGATTCATCTGCGACAAAATGGCCATTACATGGAGCTTACAGCGTTCTTTATATGGACACTATGAAAAAAAAAAAACAGACGCACCACGTAGGAATTATCCGAATGGGACGGAAATCGGTAGATGTAATGTAAATCTACAGTCCAAAAAATGGTTACAATTTCAGCAAAACTGGATGATGTATTCAAGTCAAAGAGCTCACAAACTGAGCAAGTCAAAAACATGTTGGTCTGCCTCTGAGCCTTGTGCAAGCAGTTAATACGGCTCCGCATTGACAGATTTGTTGGATGTCCTCCTTAGGGATATGGTGCCAACTTTTGTCCAGTTGGTGAATTAGGTCTTCAAAATCCCAAAATGGCTGGAGGGCACTGCTTATAATACTCCAAACATTTTCAATTGGCGAAAAACTGTTGCCGTGTGCGGGCGGCCACTATCTTGCTGAAATGTAAGCCCGGCATAGTTTGTCATGAAGGGCAACAAAATGGGGCGCAGAATATCTTCAACGTACCGCTGTGCTGTAACGGTGCTTCGGATGACTACTAAAGGGGTTCCGATATGAACAGAAATGGCACCCCAGATAATAACTCCTGCTTGTCAGGCAGTCTGGCGGGCGACTTTCTCGTTGGTATTCCATTGCTGTCCCGAACATCTCCAGACACGTCTACGCTGGCTCGTCGTCGGAGCTCAGTTTGAAACGGAGCTTATTGCTGAAGAATTTCCACCCCAGTCAATGAGATTCCAAGCCGAAGACGTGTCTCGAAATTCTCTGGAGACTGGTGGGATACCGTCCTGACGTCGCGCACCATACTGCTTGACAACCAGGAGTGATGGTCTGGGATGAAATTTTTTTTCATGGCAGGACCCCTTTGGTTGTCATCCGCAGCATTCTTACAGTACAGCGGTACGTCGGCGGTATTCTATGCCCCGTTTGTTACCCTTCCTGGCAAGCCGTCCTGACTTAACATTTCAGTAAGTTTCAGCAAAATAATGCCAGCCCGCCCGTTGCGAGACTTTCTACCGCTTGACTTCGTGCTTACCAAACCATACCTTGGCCAGCGATGTCGCCGGATCTCTCCCCAATTGATAACGTTTGGAGCATTAAGGGCATCTCGGGATTTTGACGATCTAACTCGTCAGCTGGGGAGAATTTGAAACGATATCCCTCAGGAGCACATTCAAAAACTCTGTCAGTTAATGGAAAACGATCGTAATATGGGAAAAGGCAACACAAAATCATGTTTCTCCATGATAACTCCCCATCACACAGAGAAAATCGGGTCAGGGATGCGATCGAGGCATTCAGTTGGGAAATACTAGGGCATGCTGGGTTCAAATGGTCCAAATGGCTCTGAGCACTATGGGACTTACCTTCTGAGGTCATCAGTCCCCTAGACTTAGAACTACTTAAACCTAACACATCCATGCCCGAGGCAGGATTCGAACCTGCGACAGTAGCGGTCGCGCAGTTCCAGACTGTCAGGATGGTACTGAAATGCTCGTTTTTGTACGGTTTGCGTATCGGACGACCCACGAAAGTCCCCTCTTTGATTTTCGTCTCACTAAGACGTGGAAATTTCTCGCGCAAATGAAGAAATGCTTCCCTAGTATTGTCCATGGCCTAAATAACTTTCTCATTAGGCCCAATGTTACACGAAGAGCAGGGAGAATTATAGAGTCGACAGGAGCTTCGTACATAAAACTGTGAGATCCTTGTTCAAATGATTGACCCTTAGACGAATCTTTCTTTTTATAATGAAATGCTTTGGCGCGGCTATCGCAGGTGTACAGGAAGCAACAGAATTTAGCATAGCTGTGTTGCAGTCCAAGTGTATATGATTATGAGTTTCGGATTCCAGGAAATATGGCATTTAAACTTGTCATAGTTCAATCGCAACAACAACTATTTCACTTTATCGTATGTTTGTTTCATTTAAGGTGCTTACCCAATCGAAATCGATGGTGACAAGTTGCCTTTCTACAGTAGCACACACTTAAGAGTTACCCTGGAGGGGCAGATGAACAACCTCCACTGATCACTGCCCAAAGCTGCCATTAGTCCATGGACATCGCTACAAAATATCGAGTTCTTTCCAATTTTAAGAAATGTAATGGTTGCCATACGGCAGTTACGGAACGCAGTCGCATTTACCGTCTTATCAAGACAATTCCACTGTTGTAGTGTTGACGCTAGTCGTTCAGCTTTACCTTTCGGCAGTTCCAGAACTCTCACTAGGTCAGTCAGGATCCTTCGAAGAACTGGGTTTTGAAGGTGATGGTGCAGCATTAGTTTCACTACCGCCCTCGTCACTACTACAATCAGGTGAGACGGAACCGCTGTGTGTTAGCATACGTCAAGGAAGACCATGTGTTAATGAAGTTGTCATATAAAAGTAACAATCATCCTCACGATTTGATGGTTCTCCAATGGCATGAGTATAGCAAAGCCCATAGAAAATCCTTTACGATTCAACCACGAATGAAGACTCGAGTCAGAAGATACGGAACACATATGAGCAGCCTAGATTTTGTCCTGGTCCCCGATTTCACAGCCAAACTACAGTCTGCACACCATCCAAAAATATGGCATTATTGGTCTCCTTTGCAATTTCAGTATAGTCTGTCAGCAAATACGGTAAAAATTTTCAGCAATATTTATGCATTTGCGAGGCATATTAAATGACAAGAATTATGTTGACCACACGCATTAACTACACTTCAGGAAAACGTCCTTCCAGCACGCGGAAAAAAACCACAGCTTGTAACAGACTGAAACTACGCTGAAATACATGCTCCTCTGTTTCTCTTCCTCTTCCCCTTCACCCTTGTTGCTATGAGTCCCGGCTAAAAATAGCGACAAAATACACGCAGCTATTGTTGGCTGAAACTTCACTACTCTGTCTGCCTTCATTAGGGGGCATATGGCATCCAGGAGAACTCGCCATCAGTCTCTGTCTTTGGCCATTTGCCTCAATTCTGCCCAGGTCTTGCCAACTCTTTTTGCTACCCCTTCCACTGTCCTCTTCCGTGTGCCCCTTGGTCTTCCTCTCTTCCTTGTTCCCTGGGGATTCCATTCCAATGCTTTTTTCTCGATGGCTCCATCTGGTTTTCTCAAAGTATGCCCCAACCAGCCCCACTTTCGTATCTGGTATTCTATAGGTATCTGGTTTGTTATTCGCCAGAGCTCCTCATTACATATTTTTTCTGGCCACCAGATATTCATGATACGTCGAAGACATCTATTTATGAAGCTTTGTAACTGGGTTGTTATCTTTTTATCCATTTTCCAGCTTTCACTGGCGTACAGAAGGACAACCTTCACATTTGTACACTCCTGGAAATGGTAAAAAGAACACATTGACACCGGTGTGTCAGACCCACCATACTTGCTCCGGACACTGCGAGAGGGCTGTACAAGCAATGATCACACGCACGGCACAGCGGACACACCAGGAACCGCGGTGTTGGCCGTCGAATGGCGCTAGCTGCGCAGCATTTGTGCACCGCCGCCGTCAGTGTCAGCCAGTTTGCCGTGGCATACGGAGCTCCATCGCAGTCTTTAACACTGGTAGCATGCCGCGACAGCGTGGACGTGAACCGTATGTGCAGTTGACGGACTTTGAGCGAGGGCGTATAGTGGGCATGCGGGAGGCCGGGTGGACGTACCGCCGAATTGCTCAACACGTGGGGCGTGAGGTCTCCACAGTACATCGATGTTGTCGCCAGTGGTCGGCGGAAGGTGCACGTGCCCGTCGACCTGGGACCGGACCGCAGCGACGCACGGATGCACGCCAAGACCGTAGGATCCTACGCAGTGCCGTAGGGGACCGCACCGCCACTTCCCAGCAAATTAGGGACACTGTTGCTCCTGGGGTATCGGCGAGGACCATTCGCAACCGTCTCCATGAAGCTGGGCTACGGTCCCGCACACCGTTAGGCCGTCTTCCGCTCACGCCCCAACATCGTGCAGCCCGCCTCCAGTGGTGTCGCGACAGGCGTGAATGGAGGGACGAATGGAGACGTGTCGTCTTCAGCGATGAGAGTCGCTTCTGCCTTGGTGCCAATGATGGTCGTATGCGTGTTTGGCGCCGTGCAGGTGAGCGCCACAATCAGGACTGCATACGACCGAGGCACACAGGGCCAACACCCGGCATCATGGTGTGGGGAGCGATCTCCTACACTGGCCGTACACCACTGGTGATCGTCGAGGGGACATTGAATAGTGCACGGTACATCCAAACCGTCATCGAACCCATCGTTCTACCATTCCTAGACCGGCAAGGGAACTTGCTGTTCCAACAGGACAATGCACGTCCGCATGTATCCCGTGCCACCCAACGTGCTCTAGAAGGTGTAAGTCAACTACCCTGGCCAGCAAGATCTCCGGATCTGTCCCCCATTGAGCATGTTTGGGACCGGATGAAGCGTCGTCTCACGCGGCCTGCACGTCCAGCACGAACGCTGGTCCAACTGAGGCGCCAGGTGGAAATGGCATGGCAAGCCGTTCCACAGGACTACATCCAGCATCTCTACGATCGTTTCCATGGGAGAATAGCAGCCTGCATTGCTGCGAAAGGTGGACATACACTGTACTAGTGCCGACATTGTGCATGCTCTTTTGCCTGTGTCTATGTGCCTGTGGTTCTGTCAGTGTGATCATGTGATGTATCTGACCCCAGGAATGTGTCAATAAAGTTTCCCCTTCCTGGGACAATGAATTCACGGTGTTCTTATTTCAATTTCCTGGAGTGTATTAAAAATACGGATTTTTGTTTTGTATGTGATATTTCTATTTTTCCATATTGGATACAATTGTATGAAGGCAGCATTTGCCTTTTTAATGCGGTTTTTCACGTCATCTCCAGCTCCACCATCTTCCGCCACTATACTACCCAGATACAGGAATGAGTTGACAGTCTCCACTCGCTGCTCATCTATTAACAGGGGCACCTCCATGTTCCCTGAATTTACTCTCATTTACTTTGTTTTGCCTGTATTTATCTTCAGGCCAGCAGTCTCTGCTTCTTCTTTCAGCAAGTTTAATTTAGCTTGCATATCAGTCAGCCTTGGAGCTAATAAAACTATGTCGTCTGCAAAATCCAAATCCTCCAGACGTTCGTGGATCCTCCTCTGGATTCCTCGTCTCCTGCCTGCTGTGACTCTTCTCATAACAGAGTCTAGAACGAGTAGAAAAAGTGTTGGTGACAAAATGCAACCCTGCCGGACTCCAGTTGTTACTTTTATGGGCTCTGTCATATTTCCCTTGTGGAGTATGCAGCATTCGTAGCCATCATATAGATCTTTTATGATGTTTAAGATCTTCTGTGGTATGCCATACTTCCGCAACATCTGCCTGAGCACTTTATGTTTCACGGAATCGAAGGCCTTTTGAAAATCAATGAATGCCAGGTACATGGTTGCTTGGAATTCTTTGCTTTGCTCTAAGACGATCCTAAGAGTGTTAATAAGATCAACACAGCTGCGTTATGCCCTAAAACCGGCCTGTTCTTTACGCAGTCGGTTTTCAAGGGATTCTTTAATTCTGTTTAAAATAATTCTGGTGAGGACCTTACTGGGCACTGACAACAATGTAATACCACGCCAGTTGTTACAGTCTGACAAATTTCGCTTTTTTGGGAGCTTTACCACCAAGCCATTTTTCCACTCCTTTGGAGATTTCTCTTCAAGCCAAATATGCTTCAGCAAAGGATGGAGCATTTTAACAGTACTTTCAGTATCGGCTTTTAAGAGCTCCGGTGCTATGTTGTCTAGGCCTGGAGCCTTTGTATTTTTTAGTGTTTTCAAGGTAATCCTAATTTCGTCCATCGTGGGGCACCGCAAATTTATATCTTGGTCTTCTTCGATTTCCTCTGGAACATCTCTTACCTGTTCCTCTTGGTTGTCTTCACAATTTAACAGTTCCCTGAAGTGCTCCTCCCATCTCTGTAGCTGTGTCTGTTGAGTTGTAAGCATCACACCATTCTTGTTCTTAACTGGTCCTTCATGTCTGAAGTTCTTCATTGACAACCGTTTGGTAATGTTGTAGAGCTCTTTCATATTTCCTTGTCTTGCTGCTTCTTCTGCTAATTTTGCTTGCTCATCTACCCATTGCCTTTTATCTCGACGTAGCAATGTTTTCACTTTTTTGTTCGCCTCTATGTATTCTTTATGCGCTTCGCTCTTCTGCGCTCTTGTCTTACAAAAATTTAACTTAAGTTTTAGTTCTTTCCTGCGGCTGATTTCATTCCACGTAGCATTGGAAATCCATTCCTTCCTTTGATGTGCCTTAAATCCTAAGATTTTTTCTCTCACATCTAAATAACTGTTCTTGATTTTTTGCCAGCATGTTTCAATTCCCTCTTCCATAAAGTTTTCTTCAGAGAGGACCTAGAATCTGTTTTGTAGTTCAAGGGCAAATGTTTCTTTGATCTGTTGGTCTTTTAATCTTTCCACCTCTATTTTCTTGCACCTATGATTGAGCTTGGTTCTATTTGCCACTATCTTCAGTCTGAATTCCGCCAAAACTAGGTGGTGGTCACTTCCAACGTCTGCCCCTCTTCTGTTTCTGACATCTAACAGAGAGTGTCGGAACTTGCGGCTTATGACTATGTGGTCTATTTGATTTTCGGTAACGTGGTCTAAAAAATGGTTCAAATGGCTCTGAGCACTATGGGACTTAACTGCAGTGGTCATCAGTCCCCTAGAACTTAGAACTACTTAAACCTAACTAACCTAAGGACATCACACACATCCATGCCCGAGGCAGGATTCGAACCTGCGACCGTAGCAGTCACGCGGCTCCAGACTGTAGCGCCTAGAACCGCTCGGCCACTCCGGCCGGCGGTAACGTGGTCTGGAGAAACCCACGTTATCTTATGGCAGTTACGATGTGGAAACAATGTGCCTCCAATGACTAGGTCATGCTCAGCGCATGTATCTATCAACAGTTCACCATTTACATTCCTGATCCCCATGCCATGCACGCCCATGATATGTTCAAGCCCTTCATTTTCTGAACCAACTTTTGCGTTCAAGTACCCATTAAAATTTTTATGTCCCTAGAATTTGTTTGTCTAAGGACTGCGTTAAGCTCTGTATAAAATGCATCTTTTAATTCTCCTTTAGCTATTTCAATAGGTGCATAGCATTGAATTACAGTGACATATCGCACATTTGTTTTAAGGCGTGCGGTTATTATCCGTTGTGAGACAGATTTCCACTCCAGTAAGCTCTTCTTGCTGCTTTTAGATAGTAAGAGCCCTACACCATTCCTGTGTATCGCGTCCTCACCTGTCTGACCCGCATACAGCAACACTCCACCATTTTGTGTTTGGAATTCCCCAGATTCTGGCCACCTTACTTCACTTAGTCCCAATATATCTAGTCGATGGTCCTCCATCTCTTTTTCAACCTGTCTTAGCCTCCCTGCCTCTCTCAACGTCCTTACATTCCAAAAGCCGATACGGGTTTTCCTTTTCAGGCCAAAGGTCATATCCTTAAGATCCATCCGGCTGTTTCTCCTTTTAGTTTCCGTGATATGTGTTTTTTGGTGGTGCGGGTTATCAGCCCACAGCCCCCGAGTGTCCTGGTGGGGCTGCTACCTCATGGCCTGGACACCTGCCAAGGTTTTATTTCAGGGCCTTACCCCTTAGATAGCTTGTCTCCACCACGAGTACAGAACGCTATCCATCCCTTCGCAGTAAGGCCTATGTGCATCAACGTTGTCCTGGTTTCCAAGGATCTTCCGCTGTCCACATTAGGGGACTGTGTCTGCTGCCACACAATCACAAGGAGGAAAAGGAAAGGAAGGGAATGTATAGGATGGGACAGAACAGAATAGGATAGGACAGGACACTAGACGGGACGTTGTGAGACACACTTTGTCTGGATCCTCTATGGAGACCTGTCCGGCTTGGGAGGCCCTGCCGGTAGTTACACCACTGCCGGTATAGCCCTCCACTTCACTGGATCACACAAACCCCCTCGCCCACACGGACAGTGTTTCGTTAAGGTGGTGTCTCCTGAGGGGGCTGCTAAAATATGATTATAGTTAAATGCACCCCGTCTCTCTAACTTGAAAACGAGAGCTAATTCGAGTTTTTCGCTGTAGTTTTCGTTATCAGCTTGGTCTAGATATTTAACAAACATTTATTTCGTCCCAGTTACATTTTTACTGTTGGCTAGCGTAATCGGTGTAACATCCAAACTGCTGAATGCAAGCATGCAAACGTGCATGTACTGTGTTGTACAGGTGCCGGATGTCAGCTTGTGGGATGGTGGTTCATGCCTATTGCGCCTGGTCACTCAATACAGGGATCGGTTGAAGCTGGTTGTGAATGACGCTGGAACCGTCGTCCGATGAAGTCCCATACGTGCTCGATTGGAGACAGACCTGGTGATCGAGGAGGTCAAGACAACATGTCGACACTCTGTAGAGCATGTTGGGTTACAACAGCGGAATTTGGACGAGCGTTATCCTATTGGAAAACATCACCACAATGTTGGAATTTGCAAATTTGGAAGTTTGTGATAAGGTCTTATGGGACCAAACTACTGAGGTCATCTGTCCCTAAGCTTACACACTACTTAATCTAACATAAGGACGACATTCACACACCCATGACCGACGGAGGATTCGAACCTGCGACAGGGGGAGCCGCGCGGACCGTTACAAGACGCCTCAGACCACGCGGCTACCACGCGCTGCTCAAATGTTATTCATGAATGGCAACACGACGGTCGAATCACAGGACTGACGCACAAATCTGCAGTCAGGGTGCGTGGGATAACCACGAGATTGGTCCTGCTGTCATATGAAATTGCACCCCAGACCTTAACTCCAGATGTAGTTCCAATGTGTCTAATGCGTGGACAGGATGATTGCAGGCTCTCAACGGCCCTCTTTCTAACCAACACACGGCCATTACTGGCACCGGACAGAACCAGATTTCAAAGGAAAACACAACAGACCTCCACCTTACGCTGCAATGGACTCTCGCTTGGCAGCACCGAAGTCACAATTGGCGGCGGTTTGGTGGTCAGTGGGATGCACGCTACAGGGCGTCTGGCTCGGAGCTGTCCTTGAGGTAACCGATTTTTAACAGTTCGTTCTGTCACTGAGGTGCCACCTGCTGCCCAAAGTGCTGCTTCAGATGCAGTGCGATGCGCTAGAGCCATACGCCGAACACGATGGTCTTCCTACTCAGTTTGAAACATCCCCTTCGAAAAATTCATGAAAGACTGTGCTGGTAAACCTCTACGTTATTTGATTTTCAAACAGCTGAGCAAAACTAAACGTACTCAGACATTTTTCTCTTTACTTATTCTGATCAACACTAAACTACGCAATCTGACTTTCAATAATCCCTACAAAAGAATGGCCCTGGCTAACAATAACCTATACCTTTCATGAATCACTTACCTGACAAAAATCTCCGTTACTCGAACTACTGCAATACAGCGAGCGCTAATGCTGCCAGCTAGATAAAAGATTCTAACTACTGAAGGCACTAACTACTGTTGGGCAAATGAAAGATTTTGATAGAGAACAAACAATGCATTTACCTTAATAGTGATTTTCATTATATATATTCCATTATATATATTTCATTATATATATTTTCATTATATATATTTCATTATATATTTTCATTATATATATGAAAGATTTTGATATATATATATCATGACATCCAGTCTTACAAATTTCCTTTTTCTGACGGACACACGTCCAGATCATCTGCTCTCAAAACTCTGCCATCTCTCTCCCCACATCCACCACTGCTGGCGGCTCACCTCCAACTGCCTAAAGCTACGCGCTGTTCACATCCAGCTGCCCACCACTAGAATAGCAAATATTCCAACAATGCCAACCAGCCACAGACCGCCCACAGCACAGTCAGTGATTTTCATACAGAGTGCTACGTGGCGTTACCAACATAAAAACCTAAACAGCCTACTTACAAGTAGTGCCACGTGGCCGACTGGAGCTGTTCTGCCGGCCGGGGTGGCCGAGCGGTTCTAGGCGCTTAATATTATTTATATTATTATTATTATTATTATTATTATTATTATTATTTAATTAATATTATTCATTTTTCCATTAATTAATTTATCCAGGTATAGAATTATTGTTCACTCCAGAAAGAAATTTAATTATGGGTTGGGAAGTGTAAGATTCTGTACATTAGCTGTTGGAATTGAAAAAGGATTAACCGAAGTTAATGTGACCTGCAATTCTCATACGTAATCGGTGTAAGGAAGCTATCGGCCAAGGACGCTTATCAGCTCTGTTCAAGTGCGAAGAATTTGATGCCCTTCGGAGTGTCCCTTTCCCTACCTCGTAATTATCAGGAATCTCTTCCTCGGCGAACACGCTGACGTGACAGGGAAAGAGCACAGCTCACTCATGTTTACAAAAAGATTAAAACAACAGACGGGCAGTGTCACGTCTCAATATCACTGAAGTGTGTTTGTTGCAGGATACTGTAGCTTATTTTGAGGTCAGGTATTACGACGTTCTTACAGGAAAATAAGATTGACGCAGAGAACCAGTACGGATTCAGCACAACCCACTCGTACGAAACACTTCTTATTTTATTCACAAAAGGATATCTAGGTGCAGGTTAATGGGTACATTCCGTCTTTTTAGATTTCCGAAAGGCATTCGATTCTGTGCGACATCGTCGTTCAGTAAAAAATCGTACGGAGTATTTTCGTAGATATTCCACTGAATCGATGAATTTTTAACTAAAAGAAACCAGTATATGATACAGGAGGACGAATGTGCAACAAAAACGAAAAGAGCATTCGCCGTCTCCCAAATACTCATAAAAGAAATTCCAATGTTCACAATATACACAAATGATTTATCAGACAGGATCAGCTGCTCTGGCAGAGGGTTCGTTCTCGATGCAGTTGTCTAAAGGAACGTACCGTTGTTGGATGACCGCAAGGAAATACAGAAGGACCACCGTCTCTCAAGGATTAGGCTTTAGAGCTGTTCCGACTGGCCGACTGCAGGGTACAGGGCAGTAGTAGGAGCGATCTATGGTCGTGGGACAAGTGACCAGCATGTCTACAATCCCTCCAGCCGTTATTGCCAACAGGTGAATCCTGATGACGTGGCTGCTTCTTTATTCAGGCAGCTCCTCATTTGACTTCACAAGGGCTGAGTGGATCCTGTACGAGATATTCCTACTTCAGAAATAATTTCAGAAGGTGCCGGGAATCGAACTTAGGTCTTCCCGCACCGAAGGCAGCGACGCTAACCATTCAGCTATGGAGGCGAAAAGACTTTGGCAAAATTCCCACTTGGTGTAATGAATGGCACGTACCTTTGACCATCGATAAATACAATTCCTATAACAAAGAAAAGAACCCAGTAGTGGCGGAACACAAGATTAGTGGTGAACAGCTGCAGCAAGTAACGTTGTTTAAATGTTTGTAGGGTAGTACTACGAAGTGGTATGAACTGTAACATCAATGGGAGGCAAGACTTGGATTTATTTGAAACGTTCTGGGAAAGCGCCGTGTATCAGTCCAAATGGTTCAAATGGCTCTGAGCACTATGGGACTTAACTACTGTGGTCATCAGTCCCCTAGAATTTAGAACTACTTAAACCTAACTAACCTAAGGATATCACACACATCCATGCCCGAGGCAGGATTCGAACCTGCGACCGTAGCAGTCGCGCGGCGTGTATCAGTAAACGAAATCGTGTACACAGGACTAGTCGACGAATATAATAGACAGAGGTCTGTGAAGATAGGAGAAATGCTACCTACATCCACACCGCACCTGCAAGTGCTTTATTCTCCTTCGCGGATGTCAATTTCGTAAACCACTTTAATCAGTTCTGCACGCCAGAACTCTGCCGAGAATTGCGTTTGGCCTACCGTTTGATCAAGCCGGACATTGTAATTTACATTCCGTCGGCTACGAACATAGAAGCCTATTATGAGCACATTTCGATCTTGATCATTTCTATGAGTTACAATTACTTAAACAGATTTTGTGAATTCTGGACAGTGAAATGAAGTCTTTACGTATTGAACACTGTCAGATGTAATATATTTCCTTTATTAAATGTACTCTAATTCACCGTAATATTAAATCATTTAACGTGCTACACTTCTCAATGTGATAAAGATTGCTTCGTGTACTTGCAAATACATTTAACATAAATGTCGAGAGATTCACTGCGTAATAATATAGCGCTGATGACATTGCTGTTTAGCACCCTCAGTTATAAATCATCATCATAGTAATGATATATGTTGGATGTGAAACACAAACTGGAGCCGAATCATTGAGCGAAGGTTCCAAAGGATGGAGTGTACTGGAATAGCCTTCATGTCGCTTTGTCGCAGCTATTGGTGATTGTGTAACTGACAGCTGTCAATACAAACGAAACAGGAATAGATGGGACATAGGAACGGCTGTTAGTACAACATCAAAGACGTGTGTTGCCATAAAAAGCAACGACTCCTTCCATAACTCGTGATAATAAATCCCTGAAACCTCCAAGCTGTCATAACTAACACGTAAAAGGTTGTACAAAAGACCATTAAACCATCAAATCCAAAATGTAATTTATCAGTGTCACTCTTACGTAACATCTGTCAGGGTACGCATTTACTCCGCACTGCACTTGATAAACAGCAGTTGCTAAACAGCTCCCGTAGACCTACCTTATCAGCATCTGTAATCTAATAGTGTGCAAAGAACAACTATTTATTACTACAATGAGATGAAAAAAGTCACGGGATACACATGCTATGCACATACACAGATAGCGGTAGTATAGCGTACTCGAGGTATAAAAGGGCAGTGCCCTGAGGGAGCACCATCTCCGGCGGTAATCCGGAAGGATACCGCCCTTCGATTGGCCTTTCGGTTCTAATCGAAGCGTTAGGTATATTGCAGGTTCCAGCCACCCTGCAGCGGTCCAGCCAGCAGCCAGCAGCGGTTCCTGCCAACAGCCAGCAGCCAGAGCGGTTCCTGCCAGCAGCCTGCAGCCAGCGTCCAGCAGCGGTCCCAGCCAGCGTCCAGCAGCCAGCCAGCATCCAGCAGCCAGCAGCGGTCCTAGCCAGCAGCAGCAGCAGCAGGAGCAGCGTCCCCACCGGTCGGCCAGCCAGGTCGCCTCCCCCGACAGCAGCAGCAGAGTGGGGCTTCGGCCCCAGTCTCCTTCGTCATTTCTCCGTGCCTTTTACTCTGTGTTTCTCGTCGCCTTGTCCGTCCCTCATTTGCTTCCTTGTCCTGTCCTGTGCTTTTCCCCTTGTCACCATGTCAACCCCCACCACCACCACTACAGCCACCACTACTGCCATAGTATAGACATCTCCCTCTGCCGCCGCCACCACCAGCACGTGGTGTGCCCAATCCCCCCCCCCCTCAATCCATCCCCCCACTCCTCACTCTCCCATCTCCCTCACTCTTTCTTGCTCCTTCCCCAGCTCCTCCCTTCCTTGCCTACTCTGATCCCTTCCCTCCTCTCCCCCTCCCCCGCTGCTCCATCTGTTTCCACGGCCCCCACTAGGGTGGTGGCCCGGAGGGCCACGGCCCACGTTCAACTTTCCCCTTCGCCCTCTTCATCATCTTCATCATCACCGTTGCCATCGCCCTCACCATCTCTGGCGCCGACTCCAGCACCGGGACCTGCCGCTCCACGCCACCTACCAGTTGCTCCCGTCCCCCACACCTCCTCCGCCGCCGACAAACGCCCTAGCCCCACCCCTGCCTCTTCTGCATCAAAAAAGTCTCCACCTCGTCCCCCTTCACCTGTCCAAGATGCCATGGATGTCTCGCCGTCTGTCCCTGCCCCCTCCTCCTCCTCCTCCTCCTCCCCCACCTCCTACCGCTACATCCTCTCCCGTCCTGATCCCTCCCTTCTTGAGGCCCGGAACCTCACCCTCTTCCTTCGCCAGAATTTTCCTGGTGCCCCCATCTCCCTCCTCACTCCTCGCCGTGATTTGGTGCTCACCTCCTCCCCCAGCCCTACCCTCCACACAGATCTCCTTTCCTGCATCCCTGTCACCCGCTTTGGCCCTAATGCCTCCCTCACCCCTGCTCCTTCCCCGCCTCCCTCCCGCCAACCCCAACCCCCGTGTCACCCGCCGAGCCTCACCGCCGTGATCACTCGGCTTAGTCCGGCGATCACGGAGGAGGAGGTGTTGACGGAGCTCAAGGCGCATCCCCATCTGGAGGTGCATGCGGTTCGCCGCATCCATAACTCAGCCGGCCCCACCCGCCTTATGCGGGTCTTTTCCGAACACGCCCCCTCCATCAACCGTCTCCTGAAGGAGGGTGCCCTTCTCTTTCACCAACGCTACCAAGTTGACCCTTCCCGTTCCCCTCCTCAATCCCTCCGCTGCCAAAGGTGCTTGCGGTATAATGCACACCCGACATCTGAGTGCCGCACAGCCCCCACCTGCCCGCACTGTAGGCAAGCCCACTTTTTATGGCAGTGCCCCGATCTCCAGTCCCTCCCCCCTCCTGTAATACCTGTAATCTCCCACATCCTACTTATTCCCAGAAATGTAAGGCTCGACCCCCTCCTACCAACCTGAACTCACCGTTCCTGTCCGCCCTCTGGACGCCCCCACCCCTCCCGGCAATTCGCTTCGCCCACCCCCTACCGCTGAGGACATTATCAGATTCCTCACCATTGTCCTCCAAAATGTTCACCCATTCCAGCGCCCCCACACCCTCCAACAGATTTCCCTCGCCGCCCGTTCTGTTTTCCACTTAAAAATGTATGCCACCTACTCCAACAACCAGGCCCATTTCACTTTCTCCCGTCTTGACACCCTTGTCTAAATCCCTGTCATGGCGTGACAGCACCGTATACTTTTCAACAACATCCGCTTCCTTCCCGCCAACAAGAACCTCTTCCTGCACACTCTTGCCACCCACTGCATGGATGCCTCCCTCCTCAATGAAACCTTCCTCCAACCCCACCATACCGTCCACACTTCGCCCTACCTCCTTCACCACTCTGATAATCCCCTCCCGATTGCGCGAGGCGGAGTTGCCATTGGTCACCACTGCCAGATCCCAGTTCGGCTCCAACCTCTTCTTCCCGACCCCACCGAACACCTGATCCTTAGTCTCTTCTTCCCCGGCCTTACCGTCACCTGCGCCACCATCTATGTCCGCCCTGACACCCCTCTTCCTTTCGACTTCCTCTCGCACATTGACCATACCTTCTCCTCCTACGTGATCGCCGCAGACCTCAACATCCATAGTCGTTCCGCCACCCAGTTACAGTGGTGGCATCGGTTCCTCTCTTCCCTTCAAGGCGACCTCATCCCCATTCCCCAGCACACCCGTCCTGAATCCAACTCCACTCCCGATGTTATCCTCTCCTCCCCTAACCTCCTTGGCCGCATAACGGTGGATGTCCTGGAGCCTATTGGTAGCGACCATCTCCCTGTCCTCCTCACCGTTTCAGATGTCGTCGCCCCAGCCCCGACCCTCGTAATGACCCTCCACCAAAGTACGTCCATGACTATTCCCCTGCCAACTGGAATGCCTACCGGGATACCCTCTCCACTCAGGTCGATAGCCATCCCTTCACCTACCACCAGCCTGACGATGTAACCCATGCCGCCTCCTTACTCCAGCAGACCTTGTCTGAGGCCATGGAGGCCTACGTCCCTAGTGTCGCCGTCCACCCCCACCGTCCTACCTTACCCCCACAGGCCATCCTCCTCCTCCGTGAATCCCACCGTCTCTACCATGCCTTCCTCCATACGCGTGACCCGGACACACTACGACGCCACCGGCAACTCCAGCGACACATTCGAAATTTGCTCGCGGCTAAGAAATGCCGGGACTGGCGACAGACATGCACCCGTTTAAATGCTAACCTACCTATAAACTCGTCTACGTTCTGATCAGCCTTCCGTCGCCTAACCGGAACTAAACTCTCCCCCTACTATCCTCTTCTCCATGATGTTCACCCCTTTCCTGATACCCTTAGTAAGGCCAATCACTTTGCCTCCTACCTCTCCAATGTCGTTTTCATCGCTGATGATCCCCAGTTCGATTACTCCCTCCTCCCGAATGTCCGCGATCGAACTGACACCTCTGTCCCTCCCCTCGCTCCTGGTTTCCAGTACTTGGACAACTTTGCACACACCGAACTCATTGAACCTATCACTACACAGGATCTCATTGCTACACTCCGCACAAAACGCAACACTGCTCCTGGTCACGATCGTGTCACCTACTGTCACCTTCATGAAGCTCCTGTCTCTTTCCTCTCCACCCTGGCCAGGCTCTACAATGTAGTCCTGTCCACCGGTTACTACCCCGACCTGTGGAAAACCTCCCGTATCCTGATGGTCCTTAAACCTGGTAAACCGCCGTCCGCCGCCTCCTCCTACCGTCCCATCAGCCTTACCTCGGTCTTCAGCAAGGTCCTGGAATCTATCCTCATCCGACGCATCCACCAGCATCTCTGCCAGCACCGCCTCCTTCCCGTTACCCAGTGTGGCTTTCGGCCGTCCTTCTCTTCCGACGACCTTCTCCTTCACCTCACACATCTCCTTTCCGAACAGCTTAATTCCCGTCACTCCGCAATCTTCCTCTCCCTGGACCTCGATCGTGCTTATGACCGCGTATGGCATTCCGGTCTCCTCTTCAAGCTCCAAACCTTCGCGCTTCCCATTAACTACGTCCGTCTGATCGGCTCCTTTCTCTCCCACCGTCCTTCCTACGTCACCATCCATAACACGGATTCTTACACCTTCTTTCCCTCCACCGGTGTGCCCCAAGGCTCCGTCCTCTCCCCCTCCTGTACCTTTTGTATACGGCGGACATGCCGCCGCCGTCACCCCCCGTCCACCTTCTCCAGTTTGCCGATAACACCGCCTTCCTTGCCCTTGCCCCCACCCTGCAGCGCTCCCAACACCTTCTCCAGTCCCATCTTGACCGGTTCACCGCTTGGTGCAACCAGTGGTTGCTCAAGGTCAATCCCTCCAAAACCCAGGCGATCATTGTAGGCAAAACCACCCCTTCCTTCCGCCTCCTTGATTTCTATCTCACCATCTATGGCCGTCCTATCGTCCTCACCCCCACCCTTAAGTACCTTGGCGTCACCCTCGACCGTCGCCTCTCCTGAACCCCCCATCTCCGGACAATCCAAGCCAAGGCACGCTCCCGACTCCGTCTCCTCAAGCTCCTTTCTGGCTGTACGTGGGGTCTGGACCCCTCCACCTCCTCCACACCTATAAATCCCTCATCCACCCTATCCTTTTTTACGCCCATCCGGCCTGGATCTCCGCCCCCCCCCTACCTTTTATAAATCCCTTCAAATCCTTGAACGCCATACTCTCCGCCTCACCTATCGCATCCGTCTCCCCTCCCCCACGCGGATCCTGTACGATCTCATTCCGTTCCCCCACCTCCTCCTTTTCCTTGAAAGGATACGGATCCTGTACACCTCCCGCAAACTCGATCCTCCTCACCCACTTGTGTCGCCCATCCTCTCCCACCCCCGCCCGCTGCCGCGCCTGTATTCCCAAGTCCCACCCGGTCTCCATCTCTCCACCCTCCTTACCCTCTCCCAAGGTGGCTTCCGCCAGCTCCCCCTCCCTGATGATGTCCTCCTCCCCTCCAGCTACCCCTCCTATCAACATTGATCCTCCCCCCCACTTCCTGTGTCCATTCCTTTAGGCACCCTCCCTCCCTTCTCTTTCCTTTTCTCCTGTCCCCTTCCTCCACACCTCTTCCCCCGGGCTTACCCTCCCCCTTCCCCCTATCTCCCCTGCCCATGGCATCTGATCTCCCCTCTCCCTCTCCCCCTCCTCCTCCTCTCTTGGCAGGTCCCCGGACTTGTACACGCTTAGTGAGCAATCGCGCGCTGGAGATCAACGCCTCGTGTTTCTGTGTGTGCCGTCGTTTTGTGGTAGTGTTATTCGTTTTGTGCACCTACGTTCACGTGTGACAATTTTCGCCTATGTGTGTGTCCAAGTGTCTGAACAAATTTTATCTTCGACTCTACACCCGTGAACGGCTCCATGTATTTTAAAAAGTGTTTGTCTTCGTTTATATGTCCACCATATTTTTATCTCACATTGTCTTCATTTGTATCTTTTGTGTTTCTCTGAGGCCAAAGAGCGGCGTAGTCTGCTGCTGCTGGCCTGCCTGTACACATTTTTAAAAATAACAATAAAGAAAAAAAAAAGGGAGCGGTCGGCCGCTGTGGCTGCCGGTCGGAGTGGCCGAGCGGTTCTAGGCGCTACAGTTTGGAACCGCGCGACCGCTACGGTCGCAGGTTCGAATCCTGCCTCGGGCATGTATGTGTGTGATGTCCTCAGGTTAGCTAGGTTTAAGTAGTTCTAAGTTCTAGGGCACTGATGACCACAGCAGTTGAGTCCCATAGTGCTCAGAGCCATTTGAGTGACTGACGGAGCTATCATTTGTACTGACGTGATTCATGTGAAAAGTTTCCGAGATGATTATGGTCGGAAGGCGGGAATTAACAGACTTAGAAATAGGAATGATAGTTGGAGCTATACGCTTGGGAAGTTCCATTGCGGTAATCGTAAGGGAATTCAATATTCCGAGGTCCTTGTTGTCAAGAGCGTGTCGAGAATACCAAATTTCAAGCATTACTCCTCACCACGCACAACACAGTGGCTGAGAGCAGCGGCGTTTGCGTAGAGTTTTCAGTACTAACAGAGAAGCAACGCTGCGTGAAATATCAACAAAAATCAATGTGGGAGTAAAACACTATTTCTTTATGGTTCATCTAAGCTTTTTATAATTTTTGCTTTAAAATTTTCGCGTATTGGTACTATGTTTTCTGCACATGTAAAGTAAAGAATACTATACTGGAAGTTGAAGTTCTTTGCAGTGTATGTGAGTAATGTATGTGAAATACAATGTAAATTGTTTATTACGTCAAATAAATTTCTGATGACATTTTGTATTTAAAAATATGTGTGTGTATAAACTGTTCATGTTGATGTAAATTTGACAATTGTAAGAAATGGTCACGCTTAGGTAAGAAATAGATGTTATGTAAAAGCCAGTGTGCTTTTGTTTGAAACGAAAATGGGTCTGGGTAGTGGAAAAGGTGGCAAGGGCGAATTGGCGCGCTACCTAGAGCGAGCGCGGGAAGTAAGTCATACAGTCTGTAAGCAGTGATTGAGGCAACACCCTAGTGGACCAGAAAAAGCTTAGCCTGCAGATTTGCACAAAAATGCCTCGGATGAAGACTGCAAACGGCTTACGGCATAGCCGCGAGTTGTTGGGCTACTGTAGGTGAAACTGAACGACGCTAAGAAGAGAAATTGAGCACATACAGCAAGATACTGGCAGGCTGTACTGTGGGTAGTGTAGCCGCCATAATTGTTGACCACACTCAAGCCTACAGCCACTAGATAAGATATTTTTTGATATTTTACTTTTGTACAGCGTGAAGTATTAATTTAAACTGTGTTTTATTAGTGAATAATCATTTTTGAACTTTAAGGAAACTGGTTCACCCTGTTATTTTATCCTAATCATACACCCATATAGGGTTCCTTCTTGGTGTTTGACGAACCCGAGTATCCTGTGTTTCAGTCTTACGAAGTGTCAAGTTAATATAAAGAGGCACCATTTAAATTGTTTTTGTGTAAATAATGAGATATATGTGTGAGGGGCTAAATCCTGTAGTAATGAAATTACGTCTCAGTAGTGGAAGAGTGCAAATTCAATAGAGTGGATTTAAATGTAATTTTGCATCATAAAGTTAAAGAGTTGATAAATATTTTCATCTCAAGCAATAGTTAAAGAAAAGTTGTCGTAGTTGTTTCCCTGAAAGGCGTAATGCAAATTTTAGCTAGAGTAATAACACATCCATGCTTTAGTATATTACAGAGGAATGAAGTCAAACTATTCATGTTTCTTAACTATTACGTAAAATTCAGTCAGAATGAAGCAAAGTTACTAGAATCTGTTAAATGACTATACAGAGTTGGTTTAAAGAGTAATAGCTTTTGAACGTAAATTCCAGTAAGAAAAAGTTTTCTTGAAGTGAAATGTTCAGTATAAAAAGTGTGTGCTTTAGTATCTATGTATTTTAGTATTTAAGTTTGTTGGTTATGAAAAGTGCTTTTCTAAAGGTGCCCCCTGGTCAAACTTTTTTAGCTTCCTAAAAGTTATCTACTGGGCTTTTCTCTTTTAAAACGGAATGTATAAGAATGTGGTAGTCAAATAATTCCAGTGTCTGCACCAACATTGTTTACGTGGAGTAATATTTATTTGAAGAGCAAAATTAAACAGTAGCAAGAAAGTAGGCAAAATTCATACTTCTGCTTCTCCAGTAATTCACAGTTTCACTGCCTGGAGAGGCTGCGACAGTTAGTACATAATTTAAACCACTAAATGAACATGGAATTGAGGTGTCCTAGCTTCAGTATAATATTATTCGTACTCCGTTTGTTTCTAACCGCTGGGTAAGATCTCAGGAAAAGAATTGAATAGTCTGATTTGCTTATCCAGTAGACACAGCACACGGTCAAATCCTGTAAAAGGGGTAACCCTATTGATTAGCTATTCCTATTAAGAGGACTATCCTCCAGTTGTGTACTTTATTTGGAAACTAAACTAAAGTTAGTAAGAGGGGAGTACGTGGCAACACAGAGACAAGGTTTTCTGTTATTTGGGTAAAAGCATAGTAAATTACAACTGTAGAGATAGGGTTGTAGGACGTACGATGAACGTATCCTTTAAGACAGTGTGGCCAAGTGTGGCTTTCATCGGCTGTGGCAGCAGACGACCGACGCGAGTGCCTTCGCCAACAGCACGACATCGCCTGCAGAGCCTCTGCTACATCTACATCTATATGGTTTCTCTGCAGTTCACTCTTAAGTGCCTGGCAGAGGGTTCATCGAACCATTTTCATACTACTTCTCTACCATCCCACTCTCGAATGGCGCGTGGGAAAAAAGAACACCTTAATCTTTCCTTTCGAGCTCTGATTTCTCTTATTTTATTATGATGATCATTTCTCCCTACGTAGGTGGGTGTCAACAAAATATTTTCGCATTCGGAAGAGAAAGTTGGTGATTGAAATTTCGTAAATAGATCTCGCCGCAAAGAAAACCCCCTTTCCAGAATGAGATTTTCTATCTGCAGCGGAGTGTGCGCTGATATGAAACTTCCTGGCAGATTAAAACTGTGTGCCGGACCGAGACACGAACTCGGGACCTTTGCCTTTCGCGGGCAAGTGCTCTACCACTTGCCCGCGAAAGGCAAAGGTGCCAAGTTCGTGTCTCGGTCCGGCACACAGTTTTAATCTGCCAGGAAGTTTCAAAACCCCCTTTGTTTCAGTGACTGCAACCCCACCTCGCGTATCATATCAGTGACACTCTCACCCCTGTTGCGCGATAACACGAAGCGGGCTGCCCTTCTTTGCACTTTTTCGATGTCCTCCGTCAATCTTACCTGGTAAGGATCCCATACCGCGCAGCAACATTCCAGCAGAGGACGGGCAAGTGTAATGTAGGCTGTCTCTTTAGTGCGTTTGTCGCATCTTCTAAGTGTTTTGCCAACAAAGCGCAGTCTTTGTTTCACCTTGCCCACAGCATTATCTATGTGGTCTTTCCAACTTAAGTTGCTCGTAATTGTAATTCCTAGGTATGTAGTCGAATAGACAGCCCTTAGATTTGTACAATTTATCGTATACCCAAATTTATCAGATTTCTTTTAGTACCCATGTGGATGACCTCGCACTTTTCTTTGTTTAGTGCTAATTGCCGCTTTTCGCACCATACAGAAATTGTCTCTAGATCATTTTGTAATTGGAGTTGATCGTCTGATGATTTTACTAGACGGTAAATTACAGCGTCATCTGCAAACAATCTAAGGGTCTGCTCAGATTATCACCTAGATCATTTATATAAGTCAGGAACAGCCGAGGGCCTATGACACTACCTTGCGGAACGCTGCGCTCATTACCATATTTGTTGGCCCCTAGACGACTGGGAAACTGTGACCTGGTCAGATGAGCTCCGATTTCAATTGGCAAGAGGTGATGGTGGTGTCGGAGTGTGGCACAGACCACACGAAGCCACGGACTCGAGTTGTCAACAAAGCACTGTGCAAGCCGGTGGTGGTTCCGCAATGCTGTGTTTACGTGGAATGGACTCGGTACTTCTGTCTAAGTCAACCGGTCATTGACTGGAAATGGTTACGTTCGGCTACATGGAGGCTATTTACGACCATTCATGGGCTTCATGCTCCCAAACACTGATGGAATTTTTGTGGATGACAGTGCGCGATGTCACGCGCCACAATTGTTCGCGATTACTTTGAAGAACATTCTGGACAGTTCCAGCGAATGATTAGGCTAGCCAGATCGCCAGATATGAATCCCATCGAACATTTATGGGATGTAATCGAGAGCTCAGTTCGTGCACAGAATCCTACACCGGAAATACTTTCGCAATTATTGACAACTATAGAGGCACCGTGACCCAATATTTCTGCAGAGGACTTCCAAAGACGAGAAGGTATCCCATGACTTTAGTCAGTTCAATGTAATGATTCATGACTGTCACTGACTACGTGATTACCGATGCTTCAGAATCTTCATGGATCGTGAGGCGAATCCAAAACATACAACAAGGTGGCTGCCGTGCAACGTGGTTCGATCTTATGTCTTAATAACAAAGAATGAGAATTTATGTATCAAAATAAATCTGAAACAAGCAGACTGATAGAAGATTGTATTGTTACTAAATACAAGGCTGTTGTTTCACAAGCGTGCCTCGGTACTCAGATATACGAGTAGTGCAATATTCAGATTCATGTCAAGCAATCGGAGCATTATGTTCTCATCTCACTATTTTGTTGTTGTTGTGGTCTTCAGTCCTGAGACTGGTTTGATGCAGCTCTCCATGCTACTCTATCCTGTGCAAGCTTCTTCATCTCCCAGTACTTACTGCAACCCACATCCTTCTGAATCTGCTTAGTGTATTCATCTCTTGGTCTCCCTCTACGATTTTTACCCTCCACGCTGCCCTCCAATGCTAAATTTGTGATCCCTTGATGCCTCAAAACATGTCCTACCAACCGATCCCTTCTTCTAGTCAAGTTGTGCCACAAACTTCTCTTCTCCCCAATCCTATTCAATACCTCCTCATTAGTTATATGATCTACCTATCTAATCTTCAGCATTCTTCTGTAGCACCACATTTCGAAAGCATCTATTCTCTTCTTGTCCAAACTATTTATTGTCCATGTTTCACTTCCATACATGGCTACACTCCATACAAATACTTTCAGAAACGACTTCCTGACACTTAAATCTATACTCGATGTTAACAAATTTATCTTCTTCAGAAACGATTTCCCTGCCATTGCGAGTCTACATTTTATATCCTCTCTACTTCGACCATCATCAATTATTTTGATCCCCAAATAGCAAAACTCATTTACTACTTTAAGTGTCTCATTTCCTAATCTAATTCCCTCAGCATCACCCGACTTAATTCGACTACATTCCATTATCCTCGTTTTGCTTTTGTTGATGTTCATCTTATATCCTCCTTTCAAGACACTGTCCATTCCGTTCAACTGCTCTTCCAAGTCCTTTGCTGTCTCTGACAGAATTACAATGTCATCGGCGAACCTCAAAGTTTTTATTTCTTCTCCATGGATTTTAATGCCTACTCCGAACTTTTCTTTTGTTTCCTTTATTGCTTGCTCAATATAAAGATTGAATAACGCCGGGGAGAGGCTACAATCCTGTCTCACTCCCTTCCCAACCACTGCTTCCCTTTCATGCCCCTCGACTCTTATAACTGCCGTGTGGTTTCTGTTTTGTACAAAGTAAAAACTATTTTGTACTTCAGGAGTGGGTAACTAATTTGAATTTACAGCAAGATGAAGTGCAAAGATAATGCGCTGCGCTGTAATAAGTTTTCATTCAACCAAGAAAGAGCAACCTATGAGCTTCCATTTTACTACTCGCAATCACATTGCCCTGTATCTGCTCGCGGAGTAATCGTTACCAGGCGATGCCAATTCAATCGCACACAATCCTAAATTCATTGTAGAATCCTCACAACAACATGGGCGCCCACCAGACAAAGGCAGCTTCCCTTTCAGAGCGCAGATCTCATCCAAACAGAGCTCCAGAAACTAGCACCCAGCCGAACACGTAACTGAACATAGAATGGCGAACACTCTTTCAAACTAAACGAGCTCATGGCTTGCAACTCTCAGACGAAACCCAGTGGTCTGAAACAAACTGATTCCCCAAAGGTGTAAATCTGGTTCAGTGTCAATGTAAAGGTGTTGCTACAGTGCTTATATCGAGTAATTGAAACTCATTATAGCAGGCTTACTTAAAGTGTTGCAGAGATAAACGTCGCGATTTACTAAAAGAGGAATGTAACCGGAAGAAAAAATGAGTATACCCAATGAACAGGCAAATTTGAAACGGAAATATGCTGTACATGTCATTGTGTGGAAAAGCAGGAAGGAGGGAATGTCGCCACCTTTAACCATGGGAGACATCAACAATGCATGTAAATAGACGAAAATCGTAATAAAAAAAATGGTTCAAATGGCTCTGAGCGCTATGGGACTCAACTGCTGAGGTCATAAGTCCCCTAGAACTTAGAACTACTTAAACCTAACTAACCTAAGAACAACACACACATCCATGCCCGAGGCAGGATTCGAACCTGCGACCGTAGCGGTCGGGCGGTTCCAGACTAAAATCGTAATACAAACACTTTTGTTTAACTTTTATCCATAACCTAATTTTTATTGCCGGCATGATACCCGCGGATATGTACATCAGTTTGAGCTTTTATCTATAAAATAAGTATTACAGCGGATATCCATTGATGTATCTGTTCATATCGGCGCTAACCTGAAGTAAATAAAGACGTTACGTAAACTTGAAACGAAATTTTTGGAAGAAATACGACGTTATCCTCTCATAACCCTGTTGGGTAATATTCGTTTTATTAATAAAATCACGGCTTTTTCTTGCTGCGATGTATTTTATTTGTTCCAGATCGTTTCGGCCTTTTGCTCTAAGGCAATGGTCGTCAAACTGTTTTTCTCAAGAGCCAGTACATACCTTTTGGGATAGCACCTCGGGCCGCATATGTACCGAATAATTGTTAATTGATAACTTACATGAATTAATATGTTATGAGCCCAACATACTAGCTATAGTAATGGTGCGATAAGGTGTCCTCCGGCCCACAAATATAGAACGTTAAATGTCTACAGCATTCGAGTACTTCGTGCTGACTGTGTTTCAAATTGTTGCCGCACTCAGCGACCGCAGAGTTGTGGTATTGTTATTGCCTGGCAAAATATTCTTGTGTTGTCTGTGCGAGCGGATGATTAACTGACTAATAACGGTAATTTCATTATATTTAAATGCATTATGCAATATGAGGCTCGATCACAAATGTTTACCAACTGTTTTGATGTCGTTTTTCTTCTATTCATTGCGTTGGATTAGAGCAGCTTTAATATAATTTCACGAGCGAAGTGGTGCAGCGGTTTACACAGTTGACCCGCGTTTGATAGAATGACCCGCGACCGGCCTCCCAGATTTAGATTTTCCGTGATTTCCCTAAATCGCTCCAGGCAAACGCAGGGATGGCTCGTTTCAAAAGGCACGGCCAACTTTCTTCCCCATCCCTGAAACATTCCGAGCTTGCGATTCGTCCATAATGAATTCGGTGTCGACGCGACGTTGAACCCGATATTCCTTCCTTCGTTACCTGAATTTCATGTTTCTCGCTGCAAATATGTACTCCATTCGAATTCTGTCATGCGTGTTCACGAATCCACGTCACTTCCGCATCAAAATTTATACAATAACCGCTGATCGGTACGAGTCACGCACGCCCGTGGGTTGTCAGTGCTGAAAGAAAAACAACAAAACATTCCCCGCGCTACTTGCCCCTGTCCCCCTGAGAAGAACAGCAACATTATGTAATATAGCCTCTGATGCGGGAGTAATTTCGCTTATTGTTCACTGTATGTATTGGTTAGCTCTGCACTATGAAAATTCGACGTTAAGAATTTTCAGAGGTAGTTATGCAGCAAGAGCGATGGATACTGTTGCGGCAATTTTTGAGTAGCCACAGGAAATCGATACTGCCACCACCGTCATCTCGAATTATTAGTTGAATACTGTACAACTGCATGGACCAGTCGTAAGATTGTTTTCAGTAATAAGTTTGTGTTCTATAAACTTCGCGTTGAGCACCTGTATTTTAGCCTTAGTTATTTACCTAGACAGGGCCCTATCACAAGTGGTACGATATTTCCGAGTATACTATTTTATTGAGCTTAAGTGTCATTTCAGTAAACTTTCACTACAATTAATAAACTTCGTGGACTAGTAAACCTCCTAATTATTTAGTGAGCCTCAGTTTTGAAGTACTACACGTATTTCTCATAACAGAATAGAGTTTCACCAAAATACAACCGCCATGAAAAGATTTGAATTATTCAGCTTAAAGATTGTTCTTACTGAAACTTCAGCTCAGTATTATAGTTACATGCAAAAATTAATCATTCATATTAGTTACTGGTTAGTATATCTGAAGAGCCAGCGCAAAGTTAAATTGTCTAAGTTTGAAAGTAACAGAGTCTATAATTTCACATGTGTAAAGGTAATAGGGTTTCTGATACTGTGTTGTGACTAAAATGTTAGGACGTGATCTGAGCCTACTGATAGATTAGTTTCTGGGTTCTCGTGCTAATAGTTCAGCGAGATTTGAATTTGATATTACAATAACAGTACTCAGTAAGTGCAGCTTTCATTCTTATAACTTGTGGGCACTACATTAAGCAAATAGCTAGAACTATTCAAACTACACTAGATTACGGTATCATCCGTTTGAGCTAAAAACTATAAGGAAGTGAATGCTCCTTGAGAATACAAATAATGATCAGTACAAACGATATACTCATCTGAAAAATGTTCCAATGCCTGTATTTTCCGATAGTTAAACAGATAAAAGAACCTCATGTCCAAGTTGATAGTGCTCTACCATAAGTACATCATTTACTAGTATTGGTCATTACTTTGCTGCTTCAGTATACAGACCGTAAGTGCTACTGTGAGCCGATTGTTGACAAAACGTTTTAATATCGCTGTTGCCAAACCACTGATAGTTTGCTACCAAAGTGTACTACAGTTTCCTGTCCAATATACAACGAAAATAGTATTTCAGTATCGAGTAAAGTGAATACCAACAGATAATTTTCTTTATGAACAATGGTAGTGCTTGGTACAACTATGCTTTCTACGTAATTACAGTTTACTTTATTACTAACAGAACCTTGGTTCGATTCCCATTTGTTTTGCTGTTGTTTACTTTCAATGACAATAAATGAAGAGATGAACATAGTCCGATGGCTTTACCATTAGTCACAGTCACGGTCAAATTAATAGTCTTTCGCAGGAGAAACGGTACCAGTATATTGCTAATTTAGTTTAAAAAAATTAAAATGGCTCTGAGCACTATGGGACTTAACATCTGTGATCATCAGTCCCCTAGAACTTAGAACTACTTAAACCTAACTAACCTAAGGACATCACAGACATCCATGCCCGAGGCAGGATTCGAACCTGCGGCCGTAGCGGTCAAGCGGTTCCAGATGAAGCGCCTAGAACCGCACGGCCACACCGGCCGGCTGCTAATTTAGTAAGAACCGGTAGTGTTATATACTCATGGAAAAAAGTTTTCATAGTTTTAATGATGAAATCGCATCCGAAGTGCTCGAAAAATAATTAAATCTGTGACGCAGCCTTCCTGTACTGTCTGCTTTCGGAAGCAACGCTTCAACACTATCTCAGTGAACGACAGTTCCGTGGATTACTTTGGAGCAAACTTGCACGTGATACGTCCAAGAGTATACACCCTTGAACTTCTAAAAAAAAGTGTGTTCATGGCAACACTCAGGATCCAAATCAGTCTCTAAACTCACCCGTATGGAAACGATGCCCTAAAATCACATTTTCATTTGCTACAGTTGTCATAATTGTAACTTGTGAAGCAGTTCTTGTATATTGCAACTTTTGAAGCAGTCCTTGTATGTTGTAACTTGTGAAGCAGTTCTTGTATATTGTAACTTTTGAAGCAGTTCTTGTATTTAATGATGCGGACTTAGGGAGGATGAAGGTATTAGAAAGAATGGGCCTCAAGATAGGAAATTTCACTCAAGACATCTTGAGAAAAGTTGTGGGCAGAGGGCCTCGAAGGCTGCTTTTCCCAACGATACGCTCCACTGAGCCGGCGGAGCTCACGATGAATTAACAACATGAACTTCCAGCAATCAGCCCTGAAGCTAAAAGACATTTCCACATATAAAAAAGTGCGTTAATTAGGGTCTTTTATTCAGTGGCAATGGACGTGTAGTAATATCCAGTTGTACCTCGGCAAAATATCGTCCTGGTGAAAAGGCTGGCAACTAGTTTCGAACCGTTAGAATCTAACGTATGGAATATAAAAGTTGTGCACTCCATCAAACGTCATAGCGCGACATCCTTTAAGTCACAACTAATCAGTATTTGGCAGCAACAATGTGTACAGATATAAAGTGGAAGAACCATATATCAGGTAGGACAAGTTTTCAATGAAGAAAATAGTGGCTATATCATAATGGGATAGTCAACCCGAACTTAAAAAGTGTGAATGTCACTCAATGAACTTACGAGAATGAAATTAAATTTACTGTTCTACTCGAAAACAAAAAACGCTTTACTCATATACTCATCCTGTATCTTTATTCAACCTCGCATGAATGGGAATCAAGAAAACTTGATCAGCATCATTCTCTGACATAAACTATAGTTGCCTCAAGTGTGTAGTACCAGTGTTATTGAAATATAAGTATGCTTGCGCCCAGAAATGCGCTCAGGACAGGGCCAAACGCCGCAACTCGGGTAATACTGTAAATAAACGAGCCCCAAGCCAGTGCACACTGGCTATCAATTTCAAATAAAGTTCGAACTGCGGTTCTCGATCAGTCAGAACAAAGCACGTTCGCGATAGATTCGGCGCACGCTGTATAATGGCGATTTGCGAAGTTGCTCTCGTTAAAAGAAGTTACTTATTTATTACGTGAGAAATCATAATATGCGAAACATGGCTAATGCTCTATATGAATGGGAGCATGTTGACTACTATTTTACAAAGTAAAAGCAAAATTTCCGGAATGGAATGATACTCCTGCGTACACGCTTTTATATCCTTTCGGCCACTTCTCGATTATTGTTCTCCAGTCTGGATCTTTTTTATCGAGTTAAATTGACGGGAATTAACGGACGAGACAGAAAAGATTCAAGTGATGCACGATTCGTCTCGGGTTTGTTTAGCCGGTGTGAGAATGGCACAGGAACGCTCAACGAATTGTGAAGCAGCGCAAGAAAGACGTCATGCATACAGGGAGCCTGACTCATAAAATTCCAAGTATACAACTTGCAAAATGGTTAAGAAATGTAACAGCCTCCAGTAAATAACTGATGTAATGACCACGACGCTAAAATTAGAAAAATTCGCTCTTGTACAGTGGGGAACCGGCAGTCATTCCTACATTCTGCCGTCCGTGAATGGAACACGAAAAAAAATGGGGGCAGGGAACGATATCAATGGACACGCCCACATGTTGCGAAGCCTGTTTGAAGTACGCTGCAGAAGTTTCGCTAGGAAGCCCTTACACATCCTCCATGCAGTCTCCGTCTCTTCCGATGCGATTTCCATATTTTTGCAGTCCTAAAGAGAGTCATTCGTGGCCGTCGACTTGCGTCGTGATTCTGTAGGCAACCGCAAACGTTTTTCCGTGAAGACAATGAACTTCTTGTCTGACAGTGGCATACATACATTAGCAGTTATGACGATTACTTTTTAAATAATAAGCAGTTTACTTCTTTTATGTCTGTCTTATTTTAATTTAGCTACCCCTTATAATATGTAGCGATATTAGTACTATAATATTACAATAATGTTTTAGAATGTTTAGTCATTTTATTGTATTGAATTTACATAACAGGTGCATCCTGTATTTCTTTCCACATCACAGACCATTCTCTGTGACCAAATAACGTAATGTGGAAGGTACAAATTTATATTTCAATCTACAATCTAATTTGACTCATTGTGCATCATCCATCTCTTCTCCCTTCTGATTTATTCGGTTCTTCGTTTTTACTTATTTTTTTCTTTCTAACTGCATCGTCAAACACGACTTTCTCTATGTGAATTTTGTAGCGTCCTTTCAAATTGTAACCTTAATGTGTGGGTTTGTAAATGTGTAACGTTCGTGTTGCGGGCTTTCGAAAATATAATGATGAAATCGTGTGTGGTGGCCCTCAACTACGTATCCTCTGACTCAAAGTTGAAATATTGAAAGTTTAGGCTGGTTTCATTGTCTAGGGGATGGAATACGTAGTTGAGGCATAACAGGCCAAATACTGCTGAGTCTACAGTATACAATATGAATATGCACATGAATCGAATGGTCGTAGGTTCCTATCACTCGGAAATAGCGAATTTTGAACGTGACATACACATTTATAAATGAGATTGCGATTAAATAAAATCTGCAGGTACTATTTTAACGACTTTAAATTATGAGTATGATAGCAAAAGTACTTTTGAGAATGCCGTATATTTCTGCACAACACTTATTGGTGTCGATGGTCCAGCAATTAAATAAAAGTTGAATAACAGGGAAATAATAGATTCGTACAGCACGTAATTAGTTGTGAACAACAACACAGCTTGCGAGACATTCACTTCTAAACGCACACTACGCCTTCAGTGCAGAAGCCACGGAAATCTCACGACTGCACAAGTCGGCACTCTGAAGTATTTCTATCTGCCGCGATGACGCGCAAACCGCGCCACACTATCCAAGTATCTGTCGCGTCCGTCACGCCGTCACGACCAGCCTCCCCGTGTCCTGTGCGACTGTCTCTCGCACCGCACTGTTTACAGCCTGTTCTGTCCACTCTCGAAACGATGCTCTTCACCCACTTCGATCCAGTCTCCCCATCCACGAGCGCTGTTATTGGCTAGAGCGCTCCCGCCATATCTTCAAGCCAACGCACATTCACAAACATAATGAAACACATTCTAAATACTGGATTTACATTTAAATAACTTGAAATTAAATAAATATTCCTATGGATGGACCATAAACACGCTCTAACACACATTTTTAATAAATAAACAAATTAAATAAACATATATCAAAGGAATAGCAACAAAAGGTAGGCCAGTAGCCTAATGTCTCTGTGCTTTCTAAAACACAATAAATATTTAACCAATTTCTTCATGAATAGTATATATCAGATATAAACAAAGACAGAGATGAATAAATATATTTATAAGCATGCTGCTACCTTTTTTTCGTGTAACTGTGGAGTACTTATGGCCTGACGCGATTAATAGTAATTGCCAACTTTGACCTTCAGTAACTCAAGTACTATTCAAGTTACATGCCCGTAATTCATACCAATTTAGGTTTACACTAATAGCTTTCTAAAGGCATGTTGATCGACAAAATCGGATAAACCGTTTAGATTTTGGAAATTCGTTGCTGGGTGTTACTTGTATAATTTATCATCAGATACTAAACTTTAAATTAATAAAGATATTGAAAATCTGATTACACCATCAGAATCGTCGTGCAGGTAATGGTAATGTACATGTTTCTTTTTGATGTATCACGATTCCTCTGGCTCTTATTAATTTCTATATGAACTGTGAAATGACTGCCATTATGGTCTCACAAAATCTTTGGCTCTCCCGGAACACAAGTCTCTTTCATCGACACAGCGTCACCAAGGAATTCCCAGCCAAGGGCTCGATGGACCACGTGGTCCAGCCGTTGTGCCTGCTAACGAGCCACGCCTTGCCGAGCGGTGGTCGCCAACTCTGAACTTAAGAGTATTTCCAGGGCGCCACAACTCGCCCCTTACCTCACAGTGATATACTTCTAATTGTGACTGTAATGTGATCTTTAGACTGCAGCTTCTGTAAAATGTTCTATACTGCACGTTTGTAAATGCAGCGTGGTTGTGGACTGGCTAAATATGAAATGGTCTGAATTTTCGAAATCATTGCTCAAAACGTAATATGGACGATAACTTGGCTATTGTGAATGAAAACTAATACCTGTGACTTGTTCATTCAACACCATATTACTGATTACTATTCTCTTGCTGAATTATGTGAAATTCGTGTACTGGAACTAGTATTGCGTGATATAGTTTCTGCTTACCTATTCTGCGAATCTTTACTACGTTCAAGCGAAAGCGGCAATTTGTAATCTGTTCCTTGGATTTGATAATTAGTGATTTGAACATCACTTTACTCAAACAACTTGCTCAGCATCAGTCAAGACACTGTAATATTAACTGAGTTATGGAATAACCATGTTCCTTTGCTAATGCTACTTTAGAATTGTATTAAATACGAGTATATAAAAGTAACAACTACGTGGCGCTACTAATGCTACTTCAGAGTTGTATAGGAATAGATAAATCACACGCGCCAAAGAATAGTTCGTTATGACTCTGAAATTAATCCTTACCTGTGCCCCGAAGATATGCTATGCTCTGCTTTAAGCATATTGCACAAACTTTTGCGATTTCAAGTGCAAAAACTTTGGTACATGTTACCTCACTTGGGATATACCAGCACGGAGAGACAGCCTCCCAAGAATCAGTCTCCATGCACTATAACCGCCTACAGCACAATGAAATGAGCTAGACCGGCAAGAAAAAAGTGACGCCATCTGCACGTAATATTAACTCTAGCTGCCAAGGAGATTTACTCCACCTGTAATAAACCACTTAGCTGTGTGTGAACAACAAGTAAATCGCGCTTCTGTGCAACGCGCTGTTGTCAGTAGATATTAAATAAATCGTGCTGAAGCGCAATGCTTATAAGACTGGTCATGCTAAGTAATTTTCTAGAGAACAAACATGCACCTTTAGCGATGATTCTTTGAAGATGATCTTCAAGCACAATATGTAAGAAATTAAAACTTTATGCCGGACCGGGACTCAGGCCGGAAATTTTCTGCATCTTTGTTCGTTCTGGGATTGTGTGTCGGTCAGCAAGTTACAAAAACTGCGTGAATTCCGCTGCAAAATGAAAGGCCCAACTTATAGCTTTGTAAGCCTGAATCCGGCTAACAAGGTAAATAACTTGTGAAACATCCAAAGTTATGAAATTATTCTGCCAAGCAGTCGCGGAATAATCCATTAAAACGTCATATTGCGAGTAGCTATAAACCCGTCCTGATGCGCTGGCTGGTGAATCGTAATTAAATGTGACGAGGTGAGCTTCGCTCTCCACTCCTTATCTTTCAATGGATGACACTTTAACATCCTCCAGTCTTACGATTCACGTATAATCGGTATGTAGCTGTCGTACAAAGTGTATCTGTTTGTTACTCCAGCAAGGAGAGCAGTAGACGAGACGGAGGACCCAACATTGCCAGCTGGGCTGTGAGTCGTGATTTCCGGGCCTTGCGGAATGAGAGGTTGCACCCTCCCTCCAGTGGTGAGAGGCGCCGCTACGGCCATTAGCAATGCAGCGGCAGTCGGCAGTGCGGTCTGGTGACATTCAGCGCCATGTCCGAGGCTGCACAAAGGCCACCCCTGCTAAAGGCCGCTTGGCAGGCTGCGAGACGAAAACAGTATCAACAAATCTCACCGCAGGGATCAAGATCCACAATGCTGGGATCTCGTATCTCCCTACTAAATCCCACTCAAATATCCAACTACAGTTCGGCAATAAAAGCGCTGCTGTACGAAGGCCACATTAATTACAGCAAACTGTTAACAGGTATACTGCGAACAGATACGAAGAGACCGTTTTGATTCGACTTAATTTCAATAACTTATATCTTTTAAAACGGAATCGATAACTTTACAAACATTGCAGTGATGCTGTCCGACAGATATCTGAACAACTTGTCGTTTGTAGGACAGAAGAGTTGTCCTACAAAAACATACCTCCAAGCGTAACACAGGGTTTAGTTCTTGGCCTACTACTTTTTCTCCTTTATCAAACGATATCTAATCTATTATAATTCTTGTTAACTATACTCTACACGCTTATTACCTCTAAATATGTATCCCAGCCACAAGAATGTCTCCTGTCATCTACAACTGTATAGTCTTTGCTTTAAATATTCTTTGATTTGTAACACTATGCATTCGAGAGAAATAGGGCTGATGTACGCTTGTTTTGATTTAGGTTATTGTCAATGTGGCCAACAATGCCGCAGATGAGTGTACAGTTCTCGGAGTGTGTTGAAGGTTTCTTGATGGAATGGACAAGCTGTGTGGACGTGGTGAATATTATACACTACTGGCCATTAAAATTGCTACACCACGAAGATGACGTGCTACAGACGCGAAATTTAACCGACAGGAAGAAGATGCTGTGATATGCAAATGATTAGCTTTTCAGAGCATTCACACAAGGTTGGCGCCGGCGGCGACACCTACAATGTGCTGACATGAGGAAAGTTTCCAACCGATTTCTCATACACAAACAGCAGTTGACCGGCGTTGCCTGGTGAAACGTTGTTGTGGTGCCTAATGTAAGGGGGAGAAATGCGTACCATCACGTTTCCGACTTTGATAAAGGTCGGATTGTAACCTATCGCGATTGCGGTTTATCGTATCGCGACATTGCTGCTCGCGTTGGTCGAGATCCAATGACTGTTAGCAGAATATGGAATCAATGGGTTCAGGAGGGTAATACTGAACGCCGTGCTGGATCCCAACGGCGTCGTATCACTAGCAGTCGAGATGACAGGCATCTTATCCGCATGGCTGTAACGGATCGTACAGCCCCGTCTCTATCCCTGAGTCAACAGATGGGGACGTTTGCAAGACAACAACCATCTGCACGAACAGTTCGACGACGTTTGCAGCAACATGGACTATCAGCTCGGAGACCATGGCTGCAGTTACCTTTGACGCTGCATCACAGACAGGAGCACCGGCGATGGTGTACTCAACGACGAACCTGGGTGCACGAATGGCAAAACGTCATTTTTTCGGTTGAATCCAGGTTCTGTTTACAGCATCATGATGGTCGCATCCGTGTTTGGCGACAACGCGGTGAACGCACATTGGAAGCGTGTATTCGTCATCGCCATACTTGCGTATCACCCGGCGTGATGGTATGGGGTGCCATTGGCTACATCTCGGTCACCTCTTGTTCACATTGACGGCACTTTGAACAGTGGACGTTACATTTCAGATGTGTTACGACCCGTAGGCTCTACCCTTCATTCGATCCCTGCGAAACCCTACATTTCAGCAGGATAATGCACGACCGCATGTTGCAGGTCCTGTAGGGGCCTTTCTGGATACAGAAAATGTTCGACTGCTACCCTGGCCAGCACATTCTCCAGATTTCTCACCAATTGAAAACGTCTGGTCAAGGGTGGCCGAGCAACTGGCTCGTCACAATACGCCAGTCACTACTCTTGATGAACTGTGGTATCGTGTTGAAGCTGTATGGGCAGCTGTACCTGTACACGCCATCCAAGCTCTGTTTGACTGAATGCCCTGGCGTATCAAAGCCGTTATTACGGCCAGAGGTGGTTGTTCTGGGTACTGATTTCTCCGGATCTATGCACCTAAATTGCGTGAAAATGTAGTCACATGTCAGTTCTAGTATATTTGTCCAATGAATACCCGTTTATCATCTGCATTTCTTCTTGGTGTAGCAATTTTAATGGCCAGTAGTGTATTTACAAGCTGGTGCTGTATCCAAGTGATTTCATTTTCAAGAGTGAAGTTATCGTAGAAGCGAAAGACAAATGTGCGAAGTTAGTAGCAAGAGAATTTATTTAGATGATTTACAGTGTTTCAGAGAGACATTAGTGTCTCAAGTTGGACAATTGCTATAACGTGCTGTTAACTCGTGAGACTGAATAGTCTAAAGGCTACTGTAATGTTTGTTACTTAACAAAGGAAATTAGAAACGTAACATTCTTTGTAAAGTCAGTGACTATTTCGTCTGTCTCATATATCGTATATTGCATACCATATACTTTTGCTGTATGAAGTTTCTCACTGAATAATACCTGTATAACGCGAGCACATCGCTGCTGCGATATACTTTGAAAGCTGCCAATAAATGTATTGGAATTTTGTGTTGAATTTGTTATTTGCAGTAGGTATGCTAAAGAGCAGGAGCTGCAGTTGCAAGGTATTGTAAATCAACAAAACTGTTGCCTCGTAGCCAGTAAAATTTGCTCTCTTGTCTACTTGAGCTATTCGTTTTACTTCCGCACTGACAGAGAGGAAGGAACCGATAACTTGGTCTGACCACATCGCTTACGGACTGTCTTCTCAACCCTTAATTGCCAGTGGGCTATATACCAACATATTTGCTTCCCAGTCCTCATGGGAACAGAAACTTGAGGTGCTGTGATGATTGTTTGCTGGGTTTACGAACTGCTGGAAGCCAACAGACCCATTGTGTGGTGCCTACAGCGTGGATCATCGTTTCGTTGTTACAGTCCTGTATCGATGAAGTTTGTAGTGGCTTTCCGCTTTTTTACTTGTTGTTTAGTGGGAGTTAAGGCTTATATTATTTCGCACTTTTATTGCGTTATGTTCTACAAACAGACAGCCCAAGGAGGAAAGATCAAGATTCAGGGTAGTGACAGGAACGAACGTTCAAAGCAAAAAACGAGTAGTAAATATGGGATCTAAAATGCATACCTTAAGAGGTGTGAATATTTCATCTTCGGTACTGTGAAATAAATCTCTTCTACTGCCAACTCTTTAGTTCCCATATTTGTGGAGGAGGCAGTATAGACCAAAAGAAAAAAATATCAGTAAATATAGGCTCTAATATGCATACTTTGAGAGTTATGATCACTTTTCATTAGAAGAGATTTGTTTCACGGTAGCGAAGATGAAGTGTTTATAGATCTTAAGGTATGCGTTTTAGAGCTCATGTTTACTATACTTTCTCGCTTCGATGGTCGTTCCTGTGATATCCCTGAATACTGACTATCGCTCGTGCAATACCCTGTACACACCGTTCTCCAAGCACAAGACGATTCCGATTTCTGGTCAAAGGAGGAGTTCTACAAAAATGTCACGAAATATACATGAAGGCTTGTGGCCTTCGACTGTTTCTTTACTTCCTACAGATTAATGATGTCTTTGTATGAATCTGGTATGTTTCCAGTGGACAAATCTGGCCAAATACGAAGGCACTGCCCGGCATTTTGAAGAGGAAGGAACAATTATAACTTGTGTAGTTTCTTTCCCGTACGAAAAACTGAGTGTTTACCATAAAATGAGATAATAATCCGGGGACAGTTCTGTTGAGTGCTCACAATCCCAACGACGAAACTTCATCGAAAGGAGTTAAAAATTGAGTGTACGTCTTCTCACAAAACGCAAACTGTGAGTTAGTGGAGGTCTTGACGATGTTCAACGACAAGCCGTGAGAAAGCATCTTTTAGTAGGCGGTGCGGACAATGCAGTACCCAACCATTATCATGTACAGTCGTTGAAAAATTGGGTAGCCTTTCTGGCTTTGATAAATTTTCTAAATCTTAATATCTGATTTTTTTCTTTTCTAAAGGATCGGTACAAAGAAACGCAAAAAATAAATGTCAGAATCCATAATACAGGTAACTTAAAGTAAACATCTTCAGGCATATGTGCGTGGAAGATTACACCAAGGGTGACCAAAAGCGTGCAATCGTTAGAACATTTGGAGCCCCTCCGTGCAGGAACGGCAGCAGAGTAAGTGATCCACGGTTTGCACTTCTCCACAGTCGCGGTTGGTAATGGCGATTGGAAGTCACAATTTTGGGAGATATGGATCTTCAGACTCCAGAGAATAGGGAAGTGAGAGCACGTTATGTAGTTTACTTCTTTTGGTGGCGGCGAAGAAGAGTTTCATATGACCAATTTCAATAGTATTCGGTTATAGCTTGTGCTTTCCACATACTCACTCATGTTTTGGATGTACCTGTTGAAAACATGTTGCTGGTTAACTCTTCCTGACGCCTCACTATCTGGATAGCTGGTACATAGGGTAAAGTCGGCCGAATCGGATCGCCAAATTAATTTTACAAATTCCCACCTGATCATCACATACGAAGCGATGTAGGAAGTGCTGCTGCATAGCGGTGACTGCTGGAACTCCGTGTATGAGCTGGAAAGTGGAACACATTGTAAGGTGTGTTCGCTGTTGTGTAAAAATTCGTGCTGTTCGTGGTAAGTTCTGAAAATACTCTACTTTCTAAAATAGCTTTGGATTCAAATTAATATGTCTCTGATAATTCGTTTAGAAATTTGTTATGTATTCTGTGACTGTGGAAGTCCGAATGAGGGGTACACTTACCATGGAAGGTCAAGACCGCTGTAATGTCACTCCTTAAACACAAGTAATAAATCAATAAATTAACAATTTATTCAAAGACAATATTTATAAAACAGCTAAGAGACAATCAACACGTGGCCACCTTTAAGACAATACCAAAATATCACAGACACCTTGCTTCTCAAGCAAGGTAACAAATTACAATTACGAAAACTGACTTAAAGAGATGAGCCACAGAGATTTCAATACTTAAAGCAACAATAAATTACAATCAGAAAATGATTTAAAGAAATGTGGCACAGATAATTTATTTAAAGGAGCAATAACGTGCAATATGAAAGTGATTTATGAAATGCACACCATTTCCTTAAGAACCCAAATAATAGAAGCAGCACAATAGTTACAATTTAATAAAATTAATTTCCAAGCAAATAAAAAACTTATACTTTTTTAAAATATACATGAAACACGTTAAATGTTTACCAGATGGACAGTGACGCCAGGCTGCCCTGGGAAAAAGGTGACTTAACTTAAAATGCCGGAAGCAGGAGACCAGCCGTCCAAAACAACACCTAAACCCCGGGGCCCAGCTGGGAGTCACTTCCCATTACACGACACGTCACAGCTTCTGTGCTCCGAAGCGGAACGTGGTGCCGCTCGCACACACCCCAACTCGCAGAAAACTGGAACATAAACAGACCGTAGAAGACACGGCAAACACTAAGCAAACATCAATTAATATAAGTTAAGAGATCAATAAACAACAAATAAATGAAAAACCAATTGCTCTTTTACTAATACTGAATGCATTCAAATAAACGCACGCGTATAAAAATCTTTGCCTTTTACAGGATACGAGCCTTTACTAATAACTGAGTGCTTTCAAATAAATGCACGTATATAAAGGAACTACGTACAAATGACCATCTTTACAGAATACGAGTCTTTACTAATAACTGAGTAAGTGCTTTCACTAGAAGTGACCCAAATTTTAAAGCAATGTAAAAGGTTCATCACCGAGAGAGGTGGCGCAGTGGCTAGAACACTGGACTAGCATTCGGGAGGACGACGGTTCAATCCCGCGTCCGGCCATCCTGATTTAGCTTTTCCGTGACTTCCCTAAATCGCTTCAGGCAAATGCCGGGATGGTTCCTTTGAAGGGGCACGGCCGACTTCCTTCCCTAATCCGATGAGACCGATGACCTCGCTGTCTAGTCTCCTTCCCTAAACAACGCAACCCAAGGCTCGTCGATTTGATGGTAATCAAAATACACTGAAAATCTCATACAGACATTACATAAACTTCTGGTTACTTCCCCCCCCCCCCCAAAAAAAAATAACACACACATTTCCTAATATTAATCCCACCAGCGGATTTTTTTTTTTTTTTTAAGTAGCTGCCGGCCTCCATGCGGTTACACACTCTGCGGCTGCTCTTACTTCAACACGTACATTAGGGCAACTAAGCAACAAGTAAAATGGCTCTGAGCACCATGTGACTTAACATCTATGGTCATCAGTCCCCTAGAACTTAGAGCTACTTAAACCTAACTAACCTAAGGACATCACACAACACCCAGTCATCACGAGGCAGAGAAAATCCCTGGCCCCGCCGGGAATCGAACCCGGGAACCCGGGCGCGCGAAGCGAGAACGCTACCGCACGACCACGAGCTGCGGGCAGCAACAAATACACTCGCTGAAACGCAAATCGTTCAACGAAACGAAGGCACCAAAATTACTTACACCTTCTATGGAGAGCGCCGTTCAAGATGGTCTCCAGGGATGGGTCTCACCGAGAAAACAGTCACCAAAGCAATGCGACGATCAGCACCCGCAGTTGACATCGGGCAGGTCCACCACAAGCTCGCGACCGCCTTGCGAGGTAGACCTGCCGTGCCGCTGGTGGCCGAGCACGCGTGTTTTCCTTTTTCGTCCAAGCGAGCACGTCCTTGCGCCTCGTAGCGAGTCCAACATCAACTGGCCCGAGCGCGAAAACACTCGCGAGATCACAACAGGGGCAGAGATCCTAGTACAGCCGGGTAATCGATAGGGTGGCGCCAAAGGCTTGGTGTGCCAGCAAAGGCGCACCACGGCTCATATCCGTCACACAATAATGTACTGGAGAAGAGGTTTTGGCGTTACCGACGCGTAAATATGCCTGTGCATAACTGCCAGTGGGCGGAAAAAATATTCTGCATTTTCGGCGAATCGGATCAATACAATCCGAGGGAGAAGCGTAAATATTTTTCTTTCGTTTCATTACAATTATTACATGTTTTCGTTTTGTATTGCTTTCTTTTCTTTCTCTATTGCAGATGGGAAAATATAAAATAAAAACTGATACTTTGTGGACCGAGGATGACGTGCAAACTGCAATTGAAGCTTACCGGGAGAGCGGAAGTCAGCGCCATGCAGCGTTGTTGTTTGGGGTGCCGCATTTCTGTCTGCAAAGGCGACTGCAAAAGGAAAAAGATTCTCCAACAAAGGTAAAAGGTGGTCAGGTGGTCAAACAATATTTAATAAGGGGCAAGAAAAAGAAATCGTTTCAAGATTCCCGGTTTTTTTTGCATATGGCTTCCTGTTGGTTTCAAATACTGTAAGGTGTGCTGCCTACGGGGGTTTGCAAATCCAACAAAATAAAGCATACATTTTCAGACGCCAACGAAGTGTCAGGTAAAGAGTAGTGTAGTGTCCTGCGGTCGGCAGGAAAAAAAACTAAGAGTCAATTTGAATACAGTTTATTATAATTAAAGAAAAAAGCCGTCTTGGCATACACTAAGTGTTAAACGCAAGAACAAACAGAAAAAAAACGACAACTTTTGTGACGGCCAAACTATGGAAGAAATACTGACCATAATCTACTCTACAAAATACAACGTGCTGCTGGAATGCTACGGCGAGTGAATACAATGCTAGGGCTGACGTAAGTATTGGCCGGGGCCGTTCCTAGCGGTTGGTAAACACTGCTGGTCTGGTGGTCTAGGCGTGCTTATAAAGCCAGGTCGGCGGAGTGGTACACCAGGCATATGAGTTGCGGTTGGTAGAACACTGTCACATGTTGTCTAGCGAGGTATTTCCTTGTTTATTTGGAAAGATTGTTTCTGTCCGCTGGCGATGTATCTCTCCGCGCTCCTGAAAGGGGGTCGGCAACCCATCTATCTTGTCAGTTCTGCGGGCTCTCTAACAATAAGGGGCCGCTACGACATTTCTCCCCCTGGGAAAAAAATGCACAGCACCACAAACGTCCATAGCAGTAGGGTCGTCCTTGTCGACGTCCGTGGGTTCGTGGCCACCAGGGGCGGGCGGCGGCGACGCAGCAGGGGCAGCTGGCGGCGGAGACAGCGGTTGAGGCGGAGGCGGAAGCGGAGGTTCCGCCACAGGGCGGTCGGCGTCGTGGTCCACCACATGGGGGCGGAGGTGGTTGAGGTGCCGGCGGGCGAAGGAACCGTCGGCCCGCCGGAGAGACGCCATCGCCCGGCCGCAGAGCCCGGTGATGACTACAGGCCCCGAGTGCGCCCACGCATGAGAGAAGGTCCGCGCCCAGACCTCCTGCCCGACGCGGGAACCAGGACAGATAAGGGAAAGCAGAACGGTCGAATCGGTCAAATGGTTCTGAGCACTATGGGACTTAACACCTGAGGTCATTAGTCCCCTAGAACTTAGAACTACTTAAACCTCCATGCCTGAGGCAGGATTGGAACCTGCGACTGTAGCGGTCGCGCGGTTCCAGACTGAAGCGCCTAGAACCGCCCGGCCACTGCGACCGGCGCAGAACGGTCGACCGCGAAGTATTTCCCCTGGAATTTTACCGGCATGGGGGGGGGAGGGGGGGCGGACGGTATGTAACCAAGAAAAGAAGCACGGCCTCCTCCAATGGGTGATGGCTCAACAGCTTATCGAGCTGGGTCTTGAATGTCTGCATAAGACGTTTTGCCCTGCCGTTTGATGCAGGGTAAAATGAGGCGGTATGGACGAGGGAAACTCCATTTGCAGTACAGCATTGCCTAAACTGTGGACTGTTCTCCATGATTATCGGTTTGAGGAGTCCCTCGACAGCAAAGAGGCGCCAGAGAATTTTGATAATCTCAGCAGAAATGGTGTTCATCATGCGGGAGACATAAGGGTGTCCCGACCCGGAGTCGATCATTATGAGCCACTGGAAACCATGAAACGGCCCTGAGATATCCAAATAGTAACTTTCTCAAGAAGCAGCTGCATCTGGCCACAACAACTGCCAGCGTAGGGGTGCCGACTGACGTGTTTGGCACATGGTGCACACTGACCCGAGGGAGGCAATGTCTTTATCCATACCGCGCCAATAAGGATGTCGGCGGGCCAGCTGTTTGATGAGGACGATGCCCCAATGGGCAGCATGGAGAAGGTCAAGGACATGGCGACGCAGCGCATGCGATATGACCACCTGGCGAACGTCGGAATCACTATGCAAAAGGATGGCGCCACGGCGGAAAAAAAGACTGCTGTTGATCCAAAAAATGCTGGACCTCTGTGTTGCGGATGTTACGATGGCTTGTCGGCCAACCCGCAGCGGTTTGGCAGCAGTGAGCTTGCAGTGTCTGATCCTGAGCAGTGGCCCGCCGGACCTCATCGCCATCCAACTGAAGCGCGTCCAGAGCTGCGTCCACGCCTGGTTCCACATGGAAACAATCCAAGGGGGAAGCGTCAAACTCACGGTCTTCCCCAGCAAGCAGCTGGGACAGAAAATCGGCGTTTGCATGCCGTTCAGAAGGGCGGTATACAATATCAAAGTCGATCGTCGCCAGGAAGAGCGCCCAACGCTGGAGGCGGCATGCCGTCCGGGTGCGCACTGCAGCACCTGGCCGAAACAAAGCAACCAAAGGTTTGTGATCGGTCTGCAGCGTAAAATGGCGACCATACACGACATCGTAGAATTTCGTCAGGGCAGGAACCAGCGCCAAAGCTTCCTTTCAAATTTAACTACATTTGGTTTGAGCGTTGAACAATTTTTTGGATGCCCGAGGCAGCGGCGGAAACGATGAGGGTCAGGGAAGGATCGTAAGCGGTCAGACAAAGAGGGCGGGAGAGAGCTGTGTCCGAAACCCAATGCGCACCCTTGCGCAATAACCCGATGAGGGGCGCCGAAATCTCGGCAGCGTGGGGTATAAAACGCCGTTAATACACTCCTGGAAATGGAAAAAAGAACACATTGCCACCGGTGTGTCAGACCCACCATACTTGCTCCGGACACTGCGAGAGGGCTGTACAAGCAATGATCACACGCACGGCACAGCGGACACACCAGGAACCGCGGTGTTGGCCGTCGAATGGCGCTAGCTGCGCAGCATTTGTGCACCGCCGCCGTCAGTGTCAGCCAGTTTGCCGTGGCATACGAAGCTCCATCGCAGTCTTTAACACTGGTAGCATGCCGCGACAGCGTGGACGTGAACCGTATGTGCAGTTGACGGACTTTGAGCGAGGTCGTATAGTGGGCATGCGGGAGGCCGGGTGGACGTACCGCCGAATTGCTCAACACGTGGGGCGTGAGGTCTCCACAGTACATCGATGTTGTCGCCAGTGGTCGGCGGAAGGTGCACGTGCCCGTCGACGTGGGACCGGACCGCAGCGACGCACGGATGCACGCCAAGACCGTAGGATCCTACGCAGTGCCGTAGGGGACCGCACCGCCACTTCCCAGCAAATTAGGGACACTGTTGCTCCTGGGGTATCGGCGAGGACCATTCGCAACCGTCTCCATGAAGCTGGGCTACGGTCCCGCACACCGTTAGGCCGTCTTCCGCTCACGCCCCAACATCGTGCAGCCCGCCTCCAGTGGTGTCGCGACAGGCGTGAATGGAGGGACGAATGGAGACGTGTCGTCTTCAGCGATGAGAGTCGCTTCTGCCTTGGTGCCAATGATGGTCGTATGCGTGTTTGGCGCCGTGCAGGTGAGCGCCACAATCAGGACTGCATACGACCGAGGCACACAGGGCCAACACCCGGCATCATGGTGTGGGGAGCGATCTCCTACACTGGCCGTACACCACTGGTGATCGTCGAGGGGACACTGAATAGTGCACGGTACATCCAAACCGTCATCGAACCCATCGTTCTACCATTCCTAGACCGGCAAGGGAACTTGCTGTTCCAACAGGACAATGCACGTCCGCATGTCTCCCGTGCCACCCAACGTGCTCTAGAAGGTGTAAGTCAACTACCCTGGCCAGCAAGATCTCCGGATCTGTCCCCCATTGAGCATGTTTGGGACTGGATCAAGCGTCGTCTCACGCGGTCTGCACGTCCAGCACGAACGCTGGTCCAACTGAGGCGCCAGGTGGAAATGGCATGGCAAGCCGTTCCACAGGACTACATCCAGCATCTCTACGATCGTCTCCATGGGAGAATAGCAGCCTGCATTGCTGCGAAAGGTGGATATACACCGTACTAGTGCCGACATTGTGCATGCTCTGTTGCCTGTGTCTATGTGCCTGTGGTTCTGTCAGTGTGATCATGTGATGTATCTGACCCCAGGAATGTGTCAATAAAGTTTCCCCTTCCTGGGACAATGAATTCACGGTGTTCTTATTTCAATTTCCAGGAGTGTAGTTGATTTGACCGAGGAGGGATTGCAGTTCCTTCACGTTGGTGGGAGGTTTTTGAATCACCTCGACACGCTCCTTAGAGGCGTGAAGGCCGTAGGCACCAGTCGTGAACCCGATATAGCTGACCTCTCGCGCAAAAAAGTCACTTTTCTTTCCGGCAACGCAGGTTAGCCTCGGCAAAAACCTGAAACAGCCGATCCAGCTTGTCGGCGAGGTTCATCGTGGACGAGCCACCGACGATGACATCGTCCAGATAATTGGCCGCCTCGGGCACCTGGCTTGTGAAAGTGTTCCAAACAACGTTGGAGAATGGCGGGGGCGCTGGCAATGCCAAACGGGAGGCGGTTGTACCGGAAAAGGGCACATTGGGTATTGATGACTAGGATCTGCTGCGATTCCTAGTGCAATGGCTGCTGCAAATAAGCATCGCGGAAATTAATTTTGGCGAAAACAGTCAAGCCCGCAAGACGTGTGATTATGTCATCCACCGATGGGACATGATAGGCATCGATGACGGACTGAGAATTCACCGTGACCTTAAAGTCGCCACAGATGCGTAAAGCGCCGTTCGGCTTCTCGACTATAACGATAGGCGTCGCCCAGCGACTGTGCGCAACGGGAAAAAGAAGGCCTTCGTCTTGTAAGTGGCAAAAGTTCCACCTGGAGTCTGTCTCGGAGACCAAAGGGGACCGGGAAGTCGGTTTTTTTTTTTTTTTTTTTTAAAGGAGGAACAGCAGAGGGAAGAAGCTGAACATGGGCGGTGAAAACCTTCACCCTTGAGACCAACGTTTCGTATTTGCTGAGCTACAGAGCGAGGAGGGTATCCGATGAGGGATTTTGATACCGCCTTTACCGCGTCCTGCACCGCTAAACACAGACGACCAAAAATGTCCCCATCCAGAAGGTTAGAAGCACCGAGGTATCTGGCCATCAGAAACTGAGCGGTGAAGGAACGACTGTTGTAAGAGACTTACGTGGAAAAAACGACGTCGACTGATATAGAGTGGGCTCGTCGCTAGGCGACTGGCGAGACGCGAAAACAACAGGATCAAGACGCAGTGGTTGTAGTCGGTGAGACTGTTCAAATGCACGAATGATCGGCAGGCAGGTGTCGAGGGAGGGGTCCTGTAACTTCAAAATACCAACCCGAAAACGCTCGTCTGGTGCGTGAAACACCACCATATCGAAGAGGGGTAAGACTGCTTGCAGGCAACGTTGGCGTACCTGAATTTACAATCACGAGAGTGACCCTGGAGCGTCGTAATCCATTCCCGATAAGTCTGACCTGTGGGCTTCCTCCAAGAAAAGAAAGTCTGGCGGGTGGAGGTGACGTGTATTTGTGCGTGAAAGTACCCAAAAAGGGAGCCCTTAATGTGAGTAAATGAGATCTCGAGGGGACTGCACAGGGTTCAATTGTTGAATTAAACGATACACCTGTGGACCGACTATTGCTAAAAAAAAAAGGCCGACTTCGATTTTTGCCGTGGATCCCATGTACCAGTTAATGTTGTTCCAACCGTTCGACATAATTTGGCCATGGTTCGAAGGACCTATCGAAAGCCGGGAACGTCGGTGGACCCATATGCAAAGTGTTCAATTTACCTGCGATGGAATCAACTCTATGGGCTACTTCTTGCAACGCTGGCGAGTGAGAGCAAATTCCTGAACGCTTGAGCGTTGCCTGGATCTACTGTAAAGTTTCCACCAAGGACTGAAAAAGCTCCTCGGAGGAGGCCATTCCGTTGGAAAATCAAAGTTTTTTTTCTCGGTGCCAATAACTGTAGTGTCCTATGGTCAGCGGGAAAAAATTAACAGTCGATTTGAACACACTTTATAATAATTAAAGAAAAACGCGTTTTTGGCATACACTAAGTGTTAAACGCAAGAATAAACAGAAAAAAACCCACAACTCTTGTGTTGGCCATCCAGATAAGGAAACAAGACAATGGAAGAAATACTGAACTAAATCTACTCTATAAAACGTGATACTACAATGCTACGGCGAGTGAATACAATGCTAGGGCAGGCGGAAGTACTGGCCGGGGCTGTTCCTAGCAGCTGGTAAACACTGACGGTCTGACGGTCTAGGTGTGATTATAAAGCCAGGTCATCGGAGTGTTATACCAATCATATGAGTTCCGATTGGTAGAACACTGTCACATGCTGTCTGGCGCAGTAGTTCAGCGTTTATTTGTAAAGTCTGTTATTGTTTATGTCTGCTGGCCATGTTTCTCTCCGCGCTCCTGAAAGGGGTCGGTTCCACGGGCCCCCTAACAATAAGGGGCCGCTAAACCAAGTAGCTAAAAGGGTTCTCAGAACGAAACCAAAATTTGTCTTTGAGAAAAGCAGAAGGGCTGTCCTTAGCCAGATGCAGTGGTTTGGATAATGAGGGTATGGGTGACTTATTTTCCTTGTTGAGGAAAGCTATGGAGGAACTTGATTACTGGACAAACCTCAGCTGATTTATAATGCACATGAATCAGGTTGCCAAATGAACAAAAAGCCCGCAAGAACATTTTTCGCTGAAAAATGGAGCAAAGCTGTTTATTCACATATTTCCATAGAAAGAGAAGAGCTTGTCACCATCTTAATTGTGCTAAAGCCACAGGAAACTTTATCCCTGATTTTTACCTGAATTTCGTGATGGTTTTCTAAGTGGGTCCCTGATAACAATGGATGAATTAATGAAGGAGCATTCCTCAAATGGTTGATACATTTTCAATCACACTGGGTTCCAGGGCACTGCGCTTCACCTGTGGATGGTCATGCTTCTCACTGAAGCGCTCCAGTTTCGCGAAGAAAATAACATGTATGATATGCCTACCAAACCACACAGCTCACCGCCTGCAGCCACATTAGACCGGTCATTTTTTAAGCCACTAAAATCATAATACGATAGTGAATGCATGAACTTAATTCATAACACAAGAGGATCAAGAAAGATGAAGACGCTCACATTTGGAAATATTTTCAAGGCTCATGGATGAGAGCGACAACACCAGCAGTTGCAGAAAATGGATTTTGTTTAACTGGCGGTTTTCCATTGAGTGAAAACGCAGCGGCTGACCACAAGTCCTTACCGGTTAGTATATCGTCGAGCCAAGAAAACACACCATAGGAAAATGAACTTCAGTCTGTGTCTCCTTCAGCTGGTCCAGTTCATGACAGGCCGAACAATGAGACGTCAGAGTCTTCTGTTTCATTCCACGACTTGTTTCCGTCTCCAAAGAAGACTACAGCAAATCTTCTGCCAAGAAACAGAAATCACAACTTACATCCTCAGAAAATATAAATTCAACAAAAAAAGAAAATTGGAAAAGAGAAGAAACACCAGGTTAAGAATAGATAACACCTACTGCATGAATCATCAGGGTCAGATTCATCAGAATCCTTTGAAGAAGCAGAGTATGATAATGACACATCAATAAGCGTTTCTAAAGCGATGCCGAACGGTCCTAGCGTACCGAAACGCTATTGTCAGTTCTCCTCGCACCAACCAATCGAAAGCAATCTGCTACAGATCCGTGCATGAGCACTGCAGCGCCACAGCAGCACGAACTCGAAGCGGCTAGCAGCCGACAACAGGCATGCCATTCTTCACAGTACCGAAAAGTGTGGTTAGAGTACGTAATACTGTTCAAATGTCACTGACTGCGGGCTTCCATGAATGCAAAATAACGATAGAATATTGACTCTGTTCTAGAACTGTCGTAAATGTCACATTATGTCATTTTATTCTCATTCACATCGACGTCTAGTTTTGGATTTTACGTTTCGGAATACGAGTTAGGAATCTAGTACCACATTGTACAAATACATCTATAGAAACACCCAAAAAATTCGTCATTTTTTCTGTTTTCCGTTTTTTCTTAGTTGCTTCAAAATTCATGGAGGTACGTTCCGTCTATGCAGCTAATTGAAGGCAGTTTGTTTGTTGCCATACGCTATTCGCTTCCTTTATTCGTGATGATGCTTCACAAATAAAAGAAGCGAAACGGCTATGGGAATAAACTGCCTTCAATTAGTTGCATAGACCAACATATCTCCACAAACCCGAAAAATTGTTTAAGAGAGTGTCAAAGAATAAGGAGATGCATAGAATGTCGTTGTAACTCGCTCCTAGGATCCAAATGATGAAGTAGCTTACTTCCCTATATGATACATCAACGATTTGGTTCATAAAAACAAAATTTAAAAAATCACCTTTTCGAGAGCGTGTGGCAAGTGCAGCTATAGAAGTTCGTTGTAGTTTATAACATGCATCTGACGAATCAAAATGTTTCATATATGGTGGTATAGTCTGAAAATATTATGGCGGGAACCTTTCATTTCTGTCTTCTGTTGTTAAGTATTCGATCGCAGATAAATACTTGTGACAAACTAGAGTATGAAGACGGTTGCTGCTAGTTTCATTTGCAGTAATTTACGTTGTGGTTCCAACCCAACAACCATGGACGTTGCCGTTGGTGGGGAGGCTTGCGTGCCTCAGCGATACAGATAGCCGTACCGTAGCTGCAACCACAACGGAGGGGTATCTGTTGAGAGGCCAGACAAACGTGTGGTTCCTGAAGAGGGGCAGCAGCCTTTTCAGTAGTTGCAGGGGCAACAGTCTGGATGATTGACTAATCTGGCCTTTTATCTCTAACCAAAACGGCCTTGGTGTGCTGGTACTGCGAACGGCTGAAAGCAACGGGAAACTACAGCCGTAATTTTTCCCGAGGGCATGCACCTTTACTGTATGGTTAAATGATGGCGTCCTCTTGGGTAAAATATTCCGGAGGTAAAATAGTCCCCCATTCGGATCTCCGGGCGGGGACTACTCAGGAGGACGTCGTTATCGGGAGAAAGAAAACTGACGTTCTACGGATCGGAGCACGGAATGTCAGATCCCTTAATCGGGCAGGTAGGTTAGAAAATTTAAAAAGGGAAATGGATAGGTTAAAGTTAGATATAGTAGGAATTAGTGAAGTTCGCTGGCAGGAGGAACAAGACTTTTGGTCAGGCGAATACAGGGTTATAAATACAAAATCAAATAGGGGTAATGCAGGAGTCGGTTTAGTAATGAATAAAAAAATAGGAGTGCGGGTAAGCTACTACAAACAGCATAGTGAAAGCATTATTGTAGTCAAGATAGACACGAAGCCCACGCCTACTACAGTAGTACAAGTTTATATGCCAACTAGTTCTGCAGATGACGAACAAATTGAAGAAATGTTTGATGAAATAAAAGAAATTATTCAGATAGTGAAGGGAGACGAAAATTTAATAGTCGTGGGTGACTGGAATTCGGTAGTAGGAAAAGGGAGAGAAGGAAACGAAGTAGGTGAATATGGATTGGAGCTACGAAATGAAAGAGGAAGCCGCCTGGAAGAATTTTGCACAGAGCACAACTTAATTATAGCTATCACTTGGTTCAAAAATCATAAAAGAAAGTTGTATACATGGAAGAAGCCTAGAGATACTGACAGGTTTCAGATAGATTATATAATGGTAAGACAGAGATTTAGGAACCAGGTTTTAAATTGTAAGACATTTCCAGGGGCAGATATGGATTGTGACCACAATCTTTTGGTTATTAACTGTAGATTAAAACTGAAGAAACTGCAAAAAGGTGGGAATTTAAGGAGATGGGACCTGGATAAACTGACTAAACGAGAGGTTGTACAGAGTTTCAGGGAGAACATAAGGGAACAATTGACAGGAATGGGGGAGAGAAATACAGTAGAAGAAGAATGGGTAGCTCTGAGGGATGAAGTAGTGAAGGCAGCAGAGGATCAAGTAGGTAAAAAGACGAGGTCTAGTAGAAAAGAGAACCACTTGTATGAATATCAAGACCTCAGATGGAAACACAGTTCTAAGCAAAGAAGGGAAAGCAGAAAGATGGAAGGAGTATATAGAAGGTCTATACAAGGGCGATGTACTTGAGGACAATAGTATGGAAATGGAAGACGATGTAGATGAAGATGAAATGGGAGATACGATACTGCGTGAAGAGATTGACAGAGCACTGAAAGACCTGAGTCGAAACAAGGCCCCGGGAGTAGACAACATTCCATTAGAACTACTGATGGCCTTGGGAGAGCCAGTCCTGACAAAATTCTACCATCTGGTGAGCAAGATGTATGAGACAGGCGAAATACCCTCAGACTTCAAGAAGAATATAATAATTATAATCCTAAAGAAAGCAGGTGCTGACAGATGTCAAAATTATCGAACAATCAGTTTAATAAGTCACGGATGCAAAATACTAACGCGAATTCTTTACAGACGAATGGAAAAACTGGTAGAAGCCGACCTCGGGGAAGATCAGTTTGGATTCCGTAGAAATGGTGGAACACGTTAGGCAATACTGACCCTACGACTTATCTTAGAAGCTAGATTAAGGAAAGGCAAACCTACATTTCTAGCATTTGTAGACTTAGAGAAAGCTTTTGACAATGTTGACTGGAATACTCTCTTTCAAATTCTGAAGGTGGTAGGGGTAAAATACAGGGAGCGATTGGCTATTTTCAATTTGTACAGAAACCAGATGGCAGTTATAAGAGTCGAGGGACATGAAAGGGAAGCAGTGGTTGGGAAGGGAGTGAGACAGGGTTGTAGCCTCTCCCCGATGTTATTCAATCTGTATATCGAGAAAGCAGTGAAGGAAACAAAAGAAAAATTCGGAGTAGGTATTAAAATCCATGGAGAAGAAATAAAAACTTTGAGGTTCGCCGATGACATTGTAATTCTGTCAGAGACAGCAAAGGACTTAGAAGAGCAGTTGAACTGAATGGATAGTGTCTTGAAAGGAGAATATAGGATGAACATCAACAAAAGCAAAACGAGGATAATGGAATGTAGTCGAATTAAGTCGGGTGATGCTGCGGGAATTAGATTAGGAAATGAGACACTTAAAGTAGTAAATGAGTTTTGCTACTTGGGGATCAAAATAACTGATGATGGTCGAAGTAGAGAGGATATAAAATGTAGACTCGCAATGGCAGGGAAATCGTTTCTGAAGAAGATAAATTTGTTAACATCGAGTATAGATTTAAGTGTCAGGAAGTCGTTTCTGAAAGTATTTGTATGGAGTGTAGCCATGTATGGAAGTGAAACATGGACAATAAATAGTTTGGACAAGAAGAGAATAGATGCTTTCGAAATGTGGTGCTACAGAAGAATGCTGAAGATTAGATAGGTAGATCATATAACTAATGAGGAGGTATTGAATAGGATTGGGGAGAAGAGAAGTTTGTGGCACAACTTGACTAGAAGAAGGGATCGGTTGGTAGGACATGTTCTGAGGCATCAAGGGATCACCAATTTAGTATTGAAGGGCAGCGTGGAGGGTGAAAATCGTAGAGGGTGACCAAGAGATGAATACACTAAACAGATTCAGATGGATGTAGGTTGCAGTAGGTACTGGGAGATGAAGAAGCTTGCACAGAATAGAGTAGCATGGAGATCTGCATCAAACTAGTCTCAGGACTGAAGACCACAACAACAACAACGTTGTGGTCTTAGATTACTATCTGACCACACACTCGGAAATCGCTACGTATTCCGAAAAAAATGCTGAATTATTTGTGACAAGAAGTAGTATAAATGTCACTGTCAGACATATGGAAGTCACGAAATCGGAAACACTTGTTACTGAGAAAGCGCTCTCTGCCGGCCGCGGTGGTCTCGCGTTTAAGGCGCTCAGTCCGGAACCGCGCGACTGCTACGGTCGCAGGTTCGAATCCTGCCTCGGGCATGGATGTGTGTGATGTCCTTAGGTTAGTTAGGTTTAAGTAGTTCTAAGTTCTAGGGGACTGATGACCACAGATGTTAAGTCCCATAGTGCTCAGAGCCATTTGAACCATTTGAGCCAAAAGCGCTCTCTTACGTGTAAATTACAACGAATATTTCAGAAAAATGCTTAACTTTGACGATTAACGAAGTCTCAGAATGTGTTGCAAACACGAAGAGGGGAAAAAATTTTTCACGTCCAGTGACATACGAACCTACGCCTTTTGCGACGGCAGTGCGTCGTCTTACCATTCGCTACTAAAACTCACAAGCTGTTGGCGCTTTATTTTACGTAATTCCATTCGAGAGAGACGCAGGCTAACGACGTTGTCGAATGATGCGGGCGTAAGCCGTAAATGCATGAAATCTTGGAAGATTTCCAGTATCAAACTTCATAAAATTCCTTTGCATTGTTACTTAAAAGTTATAACGATAATTAATAAGTAAACCATTTGCAGAAAAGAGTATGCGACGTCACTAGTAATTTCAGCTAACACGTGATATACGTAAGCAGAGCCGAACTTTTTGAAACTTAATGATTTTTTAAACACTTAATTATATAAAAATAACAGGTATTTTGTGAGGATATTGACAGAAACTGTTTTTTATGTTATAATCGATCACAGTAACAACAATAGAAACCATATTTCCAGCAAAGGAAAATAGTCTTTTATGAACTTAGTTTCCACCCAGACTCGTCCTTTCTGTTTCTTCAGTAACACAGTCACTAAATCTGAAGCTAAAACCGCTCAATATGTTAAAAATAACCCTCGTGTGTTTGTGCAGTGGGGAAGAAAGGTTTATTTGTGGAAAATGTGTTGCTGTTGTAATGTGATGCATACATTTTTGTAGTGACCCTGTTCGCCGGATTTATGACCCGATTTGCCTTACTTGAAGAAGGCGAGTAGGGCCATGCAGCTCATTCTTCAGATTAATTTTGTGAAAGTGTGAACAACATTTACGTAGTGATATACATTAAAATTCCAAGGCAAAATAACATAGTAATGAGAATTTGTTCATGTGAAAATATGTCTTTGAGTTAGATTTTAACGAATTTTGACCCGATTCAACCGACTTTACCCTAATCGTGCAATAGGGCGCTGGCTTTGGTGACTAGGTTTGTTCTTTTCATGCCGGCAGCACCCTCACGATGGATGCCTGAGGGAGCAGCACCTCCCACATATACCCTGACAAGTGGTTCAGACTGCAGACTTCCATGTTTCACCTACTGGCCTGTCAACCTCTGTGACGTGGGCACACCTGTACCCCACAGGGCATCCGTATTCTGTCAGAGAGTGGCAAACTGATAATGCCGTTGCTTGTAAGGTTGGTATATTCCTAGGAATGTTATTACGAACTTCCAATTTCAGCCTTGTGTGATAGGAATGCAGCTCGTAGGTCAAAGTTCGATGAAGCGTGACGTCTAAGTATTTCGGATAAGGTTGACATTAAATGACATTAATACTTGTTCCATAGATCGCCGTTTAGCAATCAGAGCAGTGTCTGAGTTAACAGGAGTTGACAAGGAAAGTGTCGAACAAGTTTACCGATTTTTTCAATGTTTGCATCAGTTTTTGCTGACAATTGTCTGCCAGTGCGAGTGTCATCACTGGTGTCTTCGCGGCCATCTTTAAATCGTTTAAACCACTCAAGCACTTGTGTTCGCGATAACCAATCATCGCCGTACACTTGTTGTAACATTACAAACGTTTCACTTGCAGATTTTCCTAGTTTGAAACAAAATTTGATGTTAACACGCTGTTCTTTCTGTACACTCAACATTTTCCGACGCACAGACAAAACGTCAACTACTTAAAACAGACGTCACGGGCAGACTGAGTGCTGGAGGCAGATGAAACTCGAGCAGTAGGCGGAGCGAGAGTCACGTGACAGGCCACGCGACTTTCAGCCTTATTGCATTCGTTTTATTGTTTCACCAGTACTAGTCCGGTTTTTTTCTAGCCACACCTCGTATATAAATGGGGAGCAGCAGAGGGCCTATGAAACTACCTTGTGGAACGCCAGATATCACTTCTGTTCTACTCGATGATTTACCGTCTGTCACTACGAACTGTGACCTCTCTGCGAGGAAATCACGAATCCAGTCACACAACTAAGACGATACTCCATATGCACGCAGTTTGATTAATAGTCGCTTGTGAGGAACGGTATCAAAAGCGTTCTGGAAATCTAGGAATATGGAATCGATCTGAGATCCCTTGTCGACAGCACTCATTACTTCATGGGAATAAAGAGCTAGCTGTGTTGCACAAGAACGATATTTTCTGAATCCGTGTTGGTTATGTATCAATAAGTCATTTTCTTGAAGGTGATTCATAGAGTTAGAGTACAGTATATGCTCCAAAATCCTACTGCAAATTGAGGTCAGTGATATGGGTCTGTAATTCAATGGGTTACTCCTATTTCCTTTCTTGAATATTGGTGTGACCTGTGCTACTTTCCAGTCTTTAGGAACAGACCCTTCGTCAAGTGAGCGGTTGTATATGATTGCTCAGAAAGGCGCTAATGTGTCTGCATACTCTGAAAGGAGCCTGATTGGTGTGGCATCTGGACCGGAATACTTGCCTTTCTTAAGTGATTTAAGTTGTTTCGCAACACCTAAGATATCTACTTCTATGTCAATCATGCTAACAGCTGTTCTAGTTTCGAATTCGGCAGTCTTGGGGATTTAGCGTTCTTCTGAATTTGGCATGCTTTTTTCGTTGTTTCTGCAACGTGTTCTGACATTGTTAATGAAATTTCAACTTTGAACTGTCACGTGAATGAGGAAACGATAGACTGATATATTCTTTTCCTTTTTTCCTTCGAAACTGCATATATTATTATGCTATGTGCAACTCTTGGCAAACAAAACAGGTATTGAATTCCAAATGGGCGACAAGTTATTCTGCTGTGGGATGTGGGGATGACTGTGAGGTCAATTCTAGTTCGCCGGCAGACCGGCCGCGGCAGGACCATCTGTGGCCGCGCAACAAAAGGGAAACTTTAAGCCTCTTACCTCAGGTCTGAGCCTTCACTCGCTGCTCGAGGGCTCTCCGGCCAGGGGGCAGACTGTTATCCGGGTTGTTCCCTGAGGGATCTACTTTCGGGGGCGCTAACAGCTTGTTGTTTGCACTGTGCATTTGATAGCAGCTAAAACCGCAGAATAATATGGAAAATCATCCCGTTCTAGAGGGGTATTCTCTTAAATTTAGAGCTCGAATGAAACGTTCTGTGTTGTATCGTCGGCTGATATTGTCCATGGACACTAGGAAACGGAAATAATGGAAGATGTGATAAAGAGACGTATTCAAAAATAGGTTGGTTTGAACATCTGAGTATTTTACGAAGCATTATTTTATTGGAAATGGTATGCCGTGGCCTTATTCCGAACTTTGAAGGACCGACTAAGACAGTTATAGGTGGATGTACATTTTGAAGTGTACTCCGAACCACGGTACGACTTAGCATGTATCGCATTAGCAGGTCGTTGACGGAAATGAAAAAGTGAAAACCGATGAAAAAAGTCCCAGGACCGACTGAGAACTGAGCCGTGGACTCCTGGATTTGAAGTCTGTCATCAACTAACATACTTATATGTAACTGCGCTTCTTTATGTGTAATTAACCTCAAAGCTTTCTCTTCTAGCCCATTGTACTCTTCCTTTTGTAGACGTTAGCCAATGTCTAAACATATTGCCTTCTCATTAACATTCACTAAAATGTTCGATAAAACAAGAACTATTATTGAAATCGACTGTTTTTTGAAAACCAGAACTTTTCTCCGAAAGTAAAATTGTAATAGGAAAATAACTTTTTTCCTTGAAACATGAAGTCTTTTCGGAAACAGAATCTCAGTGGCAACTACAAAACTAAAAATCATCTTGTAAGCTGAAAATCCTTAGAAAACTAAAAATCTCTATGAAAACTAAAATCTTCCTCGAACCTAAATTATTCCTGAAACGTAATTCTTCTTGTAAACTCAAATGTTGTTGGATAGGTGAATAAACTAATGTTCTTCAACGGGGAATACAGACTAGGTACCGTTTACCAATTTAATGACCGATCCATACGGCTTCATGTTGTTGAGATTCCTTAAAAACACAAATGCTGGTTTCATGCGGCGAGTAAGTTTATTGAAAAGGCAGACGAATGCAATAAGAGACCTAAAACAAGGAAATGGTCAGACGGAGATATACAAAAACAATGAAACATAAGACTGGATAAACACAACAGATTTTGGTAGGATAGTGAGACTTTCAGATAACTCATTGTCTATAGGGTATGAGTAGATCATGAAATTTATATGCCTAAAAATTCAAAATAAAAGAGGTCCATAGTAAATGAAGTACGTTAAACAGATGGAAGAGGAAATGTCAAAAGTTGCAGCTGAATTATTGGCAAACAAAATTGAAAGAGTTAGGATCCTTGGAGTTAACTGATTCCAGATTAGATTAGATTAGATTGAGAGGTGGCATGAGCCCCCTCTCATATTTCTATCTTACGACTCTCCTCTCTATTTGCATGCGGTGGAGGGCTGCTATTCCTTCACACGCGGACTTCCCACGCAGCGTCTCTCGTCACCCGGGTGGTCCGGTGACAGGCGGGTTAAGCCGACGTGTGTGAGGCAGTTGAGTGAATGCTTTGCAGACGCCGACATTGTCAAGAGACACGCCCGCTGGGGTGTGAAGTAGCGGCTGGGCTAGAGGTTCCGTTACTTCGGAGAAACTTAGCGAAAACACTTTCTGGCGGGCTACCAGCGAGGCGTGGGAATGACTTGTGTACCCTGGCAGTTGTGGCGGGAAAATTCCCGCACATTTAGTTGTTCATCCATTACAAAGCATCAGTTATCACACACCATGTACATACTGAGATCGGTCTCTACACATATATCAAAATAAATTATTTCCATGTCTAGATTAGATGTTATAATGATTGCCATAGATTAATAACTATAAAAGTAAAATAAGAGTGTCTGAAATGACAGACCATCAATGTTTCATTATGTAAATTTATTATAACATAGAAGGTCATGGGAAAAAGTTAGGCATAAGATTTTTGTAAGAATTGTGCAGATGACGAGGATCGTGGCAATGCGGAGGCCGGCCGGAGTGGGAACAAGAGGTCTACGGCTACCTGCAAGAAAAGAGCGTCAGCACCCCAACTGACGTGAAGGGCGAGCGCATCCGGTCCACAGGCTGACAGTCACCCGGCCGCCTACCTGAGGGATTACGCGGGACCCTCGCCAGGCCACAAGCGAAAGTGAGGCTGGCCATTGACACTGACACGCGACCCACACGCGACAGCCTGCTAGCTCTCCGGACGCGGCAGCCGTTTGGAGGGATTCCCTGCGGCAGACCACGTTGTCGTGAGTACACGAAGAAGATCACATATCGTGTCAGAACCTGCGCCTCATGTGCCTCAGGACAGAAAGGGACGCTATATACTCACCTGTTTGGGTTTTTACAACTCACTAGCATTGGCCGATCTGCATACACAAAGCAGTATCGTGCCACACTAACAAATGTATGGTCTCATTACTTACTTCTCCTCTCTATTAGAGAGCAGTTTTAACAATAGTCGCTCCTAGTTCGGTCCTGTATGGATGACCTCACACACTTGTGGAGTCACTCCACGTGCCATCATCCCTTGTCGAACTGCAATATTGGAAAACGTAAAGTACTGTCCAGCGAGAGAAGAGACCTAGACTAGTGATGTATCCCAACAAATAGACCTCAGAGACAATTAATCGACGTGAGGAGAGCCTATCACTGTGTCTTCCTACCGTACTGCCGTGATCATATGCGTGGGTCTGACTACAATCTCAACAGCGTACTGCAGACACTCCAGAACTCCCTATTGCTGTTGCCACAACGTAGCAACAACACCCGACGTTTAGCCTTATGTGATGTCAGTACTGTGTAATTAGTGAAGTGCTACGGATATTTCTAACAATGTGATTTAGTGCCTCATTCTCAGCACAGTCGTGAACTTTGTGCAATGTGCATGCACAATTTGATGCCCCATGAACCTTTTTTTTTTTTTTTCTTTCTTAAATTTCTTTCTCTAGTGTTGGTTTTGTAATGTATGTTATACCTTGTATGTGTTTGTGTTTTACACTGTAATTCTTATTACAAATTACTGTATTGTTCTCCACACCATGTTTTTTTTTGTATTTATTGTTGTGTGTATGCGAACAGTGTGCCTGAAGTCCCCATAAACTGAAGCAGATACCACCACTGTCATTGTGAATGGACCATCAGTTCAGGGAACATTTTGTAAAGGTTATTCTTGCTGCAGGGAGACAGAATGAATCGGAGGTTGTAATTAGATTATGACAGCTCACAAAGAGATTGTTAACTTAAATAGTATCATGTGTGAGTGAGTTCAGGTTAGTTTAATGATTAAAATTGTTGTAACATCTTGGGCATTTAATTGCGGAGTACTCCAACTCTGATTGTAAAGAATAAACTGCTCCATATTTGGCTCAGATGCCCGGGCCATATTTAGAGCGTGAATGTCTGCGTGAATCGGTGTTTGGAAGGGGCTCCCTGGGTATGGATGTGTGATGTGAGTGTTAGTGTTCCATATTAAGAAGGTGAAGTTGGCTACATCATAAATAATCCTCCCTCTATGAGCTGCATTTTTCAGTTGCAGTGATTTTCTTTATAGAGTGCGGCATGTGGAGCCAGTTGCGAGATTGTTCTTGGGCGATTGACTCACTACCTTGCTCCTAAGTGAGCCAACCGCTCACCAATTACAATCTAAAATGGCGTAGGGGCTATGAGAGGTGGCATGAGCCCCCTCTCATATTTCTATCTTACGACTCTCCTCTCTATTTGCATGCGGTGGAGGGCTGCTATTCCTTCACACGCGGACTTCCCACGCAGCGTCTCTCGTCACCCGGGTGGTCCGGTGACAGGCGGGTTAAGCCGACGTGTGTGAGGCAGTCGAGTGAATGCTTTGCAGACGCCGACATTGTCAAGAGACACGCCCGCTGGGGTGTGAAGTAGCGGCTGGGCTAGAGGTTCCGTTACTTCGGAGAAACTTAGCGAAAACACTTTCTGGCGGGCTACCAGCGAGGCGTGGGAATGACTTGTGTACCCTGGCAGTTGTGGCGGGAAAATTCCCGCACATTTAGTTGTTCATCCATTACAAAGCATCAGTTATCACACACCATGTACATACTGAGATCGGTCTCTACACATATATCAAAATAAATTATTTCCATGTCTAGATTAGATGTTATAACGATTGCCATAGATTAATAACTATAAAAGTAAAATAAGAGTGTCTGAAATGACAGACCATCAATGTTTCATTATGTAAATTTATTATAACATAGAAGGTCATGGGAAAAAGTTAGGCATAAGATTTTTGTAAGAATTGTGCAGATGACGAGGATCGTGGCAATGCGGAGGCCGGCCGGAGTGGGAACAAGAGGTCTACGGCTACCTGCAAGAAAAGAGCGTCAGCACCCCAACTGACGTGAAGGGCGAGCGCATCCGGTCCACAGGCTGACAGTCACCCGGCCGCCTACCTGAGGGATTACGCGGGACCCTCGCCAGGCCACAAGCGAAAGTGAGGCTGGCCATTGACACTGACACGCGACCCACACGCGACAGGCTGCTAGCTCTCCGGACGCGGCAGCCGTTTGGAGGGATTCCCTGCGGCAGACCACGTTGTCGTGAGTACACGAAGAAGATCACATATCGTGTCAGAACCTGCGCCTCATGTGCCTCAGGACAGAAAGGGACGCTATATACTCACCTGTTTGGGTTTTTACAACTCACTAGCATTGGCCGATCTGCATACACAAAGCAGTATCGTGCCACACTAACAAATGTATGGTCTCATTACTTACTTCTCCTCTCTATTAGAGAGCAGTTTTAACAATAGTCGCTCCTAGTTCGGTCCTGTATGGATGACCTCACACACTTGTGGAGTCACTCCACGTGCCATCATCCCTTGTCGAACTGCAATATTGGAAAACGTAAAGTACTGTCCAGCGAGAGAAGAGACCTAGACTAGTGATGTATCCCAACAAATAGACCTCAGAGACAATTAATCGACGTGAGGAGAGCCTATCACTGTGTCTTCCTACCGTACTGCCGTGATCATATGCGTGGGTCTGACTACAATCTCAACAGCGTACTGCAGACACTCCAGAACTCCCTATTGCTGTTGCCACAACGTAGCAACAACACCCGACGTTTAGCCTTATGTGATGTCAGTACTGTGTAATTAGTGAAGTGCTACGGATATTTCTAACAATGTGATTTAGTGCCTCATTCTCAGCACAGTCGTGAACTTTGTGCAATGTGCATGCACAATTTGATGCCCCATGAACCTTTTTTTTTTTTTTTCTTTCTTAAATTTCTTTCTCTAGTGTTGGTTTTGTAATGTATGTTATACCTTGTATGTGTTTGTGTTTTACACTGTAATTCTTATTACAAATTACTGTATTGTTCTCCACACCATGTTTTTTTTTGTATTTATTGTTGTGTGTATGCGAACAGTGTGCCTGAAGTCCCCATAAACTGAAGCAGATACCACCACTGTCATTGTGAATGGACCATCAGTTCAGGGAACATTTTGTAAAGGTTATTCTTGCTGCAGGGAGACAGAATGAATCGGAGGTTGTAATTAGATTCTGACAGCTCACAAAGAGATTGTTAACTTAAATAGTATCATGTGTGAGTGAGTTCAGGTTAGTTTAATGATTAAAATTGTTGTAACATCTTGGGCATTTAATTGCGGAGCACTCCAACTCTGATTGTAAAGAATAAACTGCTCCATATTTGGCTCAGATGCCCGGGCCATATTTAGAGCGTGAATGTCTGCGTGAATCGGTGTTTGGAAGGGGCTCCCTGGGTATGGATGTGTGATGTGAGTGTTAGTGTTCCATATTAAGAAGGTGAAGTTGGTTACATCATAAATAATCCTCCCTCTATGAGCTGCATTTTTCAGTTGCAGTGATTTTCTTTATAGAGTGCGGCATGTGGAGCCAGTTGCGAGATTGTTCTTGGGCGATTGACTCACTACCTTGCTCCTAAGTGAGCCAACCGCTCACCAATTACAATCTAAAATGGCGTAGGGGCTATGAGAGGTGGCATGAGCCCCCTCTCATATTTCTATCTTACGGCTCTCCTCTCTATTTGCATGCGGTGGAGGGCTGCTATTCCTTCACACGCGGACTTCCCACGCAGCGTCTCTCGTCACCCGGGTGGTCCGGTGACAGGCGGGTTAAGCCGACGTGTGTGAGGCAGTTGAGTGAATGCTTTGCAGACGCCGACATTGTCAAGAGACACGCCCGCTGGGGTGTGAAGTAGCGGCTGGGCTAGAGGTTCCGTTACTTCGGAGAAACTTAGCGAAAACACTTTCTGGCGGGCTACCAGCGAGGCGTGGGAATGACTTGTGTACCCTGGCAGTTGTGGCGGGAAAATTCCCGCACTTTCTGCAAAATAGTAACGGTGATTGGTTTGCTCAGGGCATAGCGCCGTGACGTAGCAAAATCAGCACAGAAATTGGCGCCAAGAATCTCCATTGGTGGAATGGTAGTGCTCCGGCAATGGAGTGGAATTTCCGCCGGTTTTCGAGTTGCTGATTGGAACGTTTAACCTCGGCCACTGTCGTGGGGGCGGAAATGTTCTGTGTTCGGCCTGTACGGGTGCTCTTGTGGGGGGTCGGCAGTCGCCTTTCGGTCGAGGACGTCGAAGCAACCAGCCCTCGCCTGCGGTACGCCAGATCATGTTCTGGGAGATAAGAAGACCGTTTGGTAATGTACGTCCGAAGCACCGGCAGATAGGGATTTTCCTAGGTGACAATCAGAGCTCAGCAGAGCGCGCCTGTTCATCCTTTTCTAACTTTGTTCTGTTTCGAGTAGCAGCAATTACTGTTGGGTTAGCTGTGTGTCTCTCTGTAGATTTGAGTGGAAAGGAATTGGCCCCACATACCACCTCGTCTTAAACCTCACGATCTAGTTTAGGGACAACTTCACCTTTACAGTGTTTGTATGAATCTCCAAATTTGAGCCAATTTGATGTATTATATTTCCTGTGTTTCTTTTACTATTCAGTGTTTAGTCTTAATAAATCATATTGTTATTTTGGACAGAACTTTCATTCTGTTAATCGATAGAGCAACCCTATCATTCATCACTATGCAAATGAAACCTTTGTTTATTTAACTTATTTATAAAATTAAATTATTGCAGGTGCCAAACTCTCTTCTACTCCACTGGCAGGGTTGATTAGAGTCAGTTCGCGTATTTTTTTTATCCTTGTGCAACAGCAAAAGTCGGAGTCAGAATAGGGGGGGCTTAGAGCATGATTTACATATGTGGATTCTAGTAGAATTTAGTGATAAATACACTGATAGCCCCGGCACCTCGCAAGATTAGATTAATACTAGTTCCATGGATCATGAATACGATATTTGTTAATGATGTGGAACGAGTCGAATTTTCCAATACATGACATAATTAGGTTAATTTAACAACATACTTAAGCTAATATAACAACTTTATTTTTTGTGTGTTTTTTGTTTTTCTTTCTTTTTTATTTTTATTTTTTTATTTTTTTTAATATTTTTGTTTTGTTTTTTCTTCTTTTTTTCTTAATTTATATCTAAAAATTCCTCTATGGAGTAGAAGGAGTTGTCATTCAGAAATTCTTTTAATTTCTTCTTAAATACTTGTTGGTTATCTGTCAGACTTTTGATACTATTTGGTAAGTGACCAAAGACTTTAGTGCCAGTATAATTCACCCCTTTCTGTGCCAAAGTTAGATTTAATCTTGAATAGTGAAGATCATCCTTTCTCCTAGTATTGTAGTTATGCACACTGCTATTACTTTTGAATTGAGTTTGGTTGTTAATAACAAATTTCATAAGAGAGTATATATACTGAGAAGCTACTGTGAATAGGAACTTGATAGGAACAACACAGCCAAACAACAAAGTAACAATTTTAATACGTTTGTTTTAATAAAGGCAGCAGGAAGAAAATAATCTTCTACATGGAAACAGTGAGTTCCAGGTGTACCGATCATGCGAAACTCAATTTGCCCTCTTCACACATTATCACCTCGGCGTTAAGAACACATAGAACTAGGCTGATACGTGTAGACATCTTTACTACAAGCTTGTGATTTAGCACCACACTGGCACCTCCTAAGGAAAATACTTTACTATGGGATGTTGTAGTTGTGGTCTTCAGTCCTGAGACTGATTTGGTGCAGCTCTCCGTGCTACTCTATACTGTGCAAGTTTCTTCATCTCCCAGTACCTACTGCAACCTACATCCTTCTGAATCTGCTTAGTGTATTCATCTCTTGGTCTCCCTCTATGATTTTTACCCTTCACGCTGCCCTCCAATACTAAATTGGTGAGACCTTGATGCCTGAGAACATGTCCTACCAACCGGTCCCTTCTTCTAGTCAAGTTGTGCCACAAACTCCTCCCCAATTCTGTTCAATAGCTCCTCATTAGTTATGCGATCTACCCATCTAAACTTATTTATAACCCTGTATCCACCTGACCAGAAGTCTTGTTCCTCCTGCCACCGAACTTCACTAATTCCACTATATCTAACTTTAACCTATCCATTTCCCTCTTTAAATTTTCTAACCTGCCTGCCCGGGTAAGGGATCTGACATTCCACGCTCTGATCCGTAGAACGCCAGTTTTCTTTCTCCTGATAACGACGTCCTCCTGAGTAGTCCCCGCCCGGAGATCCGAATGGGGGATTATTTTACCTTCGGAATATTTTACCCACCATCATTTAACCATACAGTAAAGCTGCATGCCCTCGGGAAAAATTACGGCTGTAGTTTCCCCTTGCTTTCAGCCGTTCGCAGTACCAGCACAGCAAGGCCGTTTTGGTTAGTGTTACAAGGCCAGATCAGTCAATCATCCAGACTGTTGCCCCTGCAACTACTGAAAAGGCTGCTGCCCTCTTCAGCAACCACAAGTTTGTCTGGCCTCTCAACAGACACCCCTCCGTTGTGGTTGCACCTACGGTACGGCTATGTGTATCGCTTAGGCACGCAAGCCTCCCCACCAACGGCAAGGTCCATGGTTCTTGGGGGGACTAACCAACCCATTACTTGAGAGAAGGTGAACTTCTTCGACAAGATCGTTTGTAAACAACCTTTATTGTCAATTACCGGTTTCGGTTAGCATGGTTACCATCTTCAGCTCTGTGTATGGATTCATAAAATGTGAAATTAAACAGAGATTTTAAGTATAATGGCAGGTGCGTTATAACAGCAAAATCGTATGTTACAAGATACCTCGACAAAACGTCTGCTAAATCAGCTGTACAAGTACTCTTTCTACAACATTGCCAGGTATGTGAGGACGAGATGGACGACGCATAGGCAACTCAAGATTAAAACCACAGTACTCAGAGTAATTCGCCAAATGATCGTGTCCCGTCCCACACACTTTTTATTCTTCACCGCAGCCAGCTCGCCGTTCGACTGGCAGGTGAAGGCCGGTACTGGTGGGAGAAATGACAGGTGTCGCTAGCGTATTCATGTACTTCTTACTTACAATTATTTATGTGTCTTCATTGCAGCACTAGTCTTGTTACGTGTCGATAAAACATTCCTAAATACATTTTTACAATTATTATAAAATAGTTATGAAAACAGTAGCCAAAAATTATTCTTATTACGTTTACTTGTACAAGTGCGCCTATGAAGAAGCTGCATTTCAACTTAGTGCAATTTCCGCAAAATAATATACAATAAATTGCTGTATGACAGTATTTTGTAATTTATAAAAATTTACAGACATAACAGCAAAATTAGAATAAATACGCAGAAGTAAAATTACAATGGGGGCCTCCGCTGTGACATTTGGTTAGCGATCTATGCTGCACATGACAACATAAGTAACTACCACATGTGCAGATAATAAAATAATTACGGTGATAAATAACACACTTAATTGAGGTAGTAACAACAGCTAGACGATGTGACCGCCCATAGTAGAATCACGTTATGTGGCTACATTGTGTTCTCGGGCTCTGCTACTAGAAAATATAGACTCACCACGATTGTATTAATGGACAGGATAAAATCAATGAGTTAACAACGTGTTAAATATGAAAAACGTAAAAAAAACCCTAGGTAGTGAAACAATAAAATTCATGCGGAAGACGCATGACACTCCATCAGAGTGTTCGTTTACTATGTTGTGTTAAGGTATCTTCTGTGAGAAAGAGTACTTGTACACCTGATACAAGAGACATGTAATAGCTTTTTATCGAGCTATGTTGTAACACGGTTTTCCTATTACAGTTTTATCTCTGTATAACTTTGGCTTGTATGAGTGCATTCACAGATCTGAAGATGGTAACCATGCTTACCGAAACCGGTAATCGGCAATAAAAGTTGTTTACAAAGGATTAGACTTGTTTTTGGAGAAGGTCCTCCTTGAACAATACACATTTTTTCTCTCCAAAAACATTCTATTTGTAAACAAACACGGACAGAAGAACTTGATCCTCAAGATGATTATTTACAAGCAATCGTAACGAAGTAGTTCGCTTTCAAGTAATTAATAAATATCGCGCCGTAACATTCAAGATGGTGCAAAGTGGCTAAGCAGGGATGGCTAGAGGACAAATGTAAGGATGTAGAGGCTTATCTCACTAGGGGTAAGATAGATACTGCCTACAGGAAAATTAGAGAGACCTTTGGAGATAAGAGAACCACTTCTATGAACATCAAGAGCTCAGATGGAAACCCAGTTCTAAGCAAAGAAGGGAAAGCAGAAAGGTGGAAGGAGTATATAGAGGGTCTATACAAGGGCGATGTACTTGAGGACAATATTATGGAAATGGAAGAGGATGTAGATGAAGATCAAATGGGAGATACTATACTGCGTGAAGAGTTTGACAGAGCACTGAAAGACCTGAGTCAAAACAAGGCCCCCGGAGTAGACAACATTCCATTGGAACTACTGACGGCCTTGGGAGAGCCAGTCCTGACAAAACTCTACCATCTGGTGAGCAAGATGTATGAAACAGGCGAAATACCCTCAGACTTCAAGAAGAATATAATAATTCCAATCCCAAAGAAAGCAGGTGTTGACAGATGTGAGAATTACCGAACAATCAGTTTAATAAGCCACAGCTGCAAAATACTAACACGAATTCTTCACAGACGAATGGAAAAACTGGTAGAAGCCGACCTCGGGGAAGATCAGTTTGGATTCCGTAGAAATACTGGAACACGTGAGGCAATACTGACCTTACGACTTATCTTAGAAGAAAGATTAAGGAAAGGCAAACCTACGTTTCTAGCATTTGTAGACTTAGAGAAAGCTTTTGACAATGTTGAGTGGAATACTCTCTTTCAAATTCTAAAGGTGGCAGGGGTAAAATACAGGGAGCGAAAGGCTATTTACAATTTGTACAGAAACCAGATGGCAGTTATAAGAGTCGAGGGACACGAAAGGGAAGCAGTGGTTGGGAAGGGAGTAAGACAGGGTTGTAGCCTCTCCCCGATGTTATTCAATCTGTATATTGAGCAAGCAGTGAAGGAAACAAAAGAAAAATTCGGAGTAGGTATTAAAATCCATGGAGAAGAAATAAAAACTTTGAGGTTCGCCGATGACATTGTAATTCTGTCAGAGACAGCAAAGGACTTGGAAGAGCAGTTGAACGGAATGGATGGTGTCTTGAAGGGAGGATATAAGATGAACATCAACAAAAGCAAAACGAGGATAATGGAATGTAGTCGAAGTAAGTCGGGTGATGTTGAGGGTATTAGATTAGGAAATGAGACACTTAAAGTAGTAAAGGAGTTTTGCTATTTGGGGGGCAAAATAACCGAAGATGGTCGAAGTAGAGAGGATATAAAATGTAGACTGGCAATGGCAAGGAAAGCGTTTCTGAAGAAGAGAAATTTGTTAACATCGAGTATAGATTTAAGTGTCAGGAAGTCTTTTCTGAAAGTATTTGTATGGAGTGTAGCCATGTATGGAAGTGAAACATGGACGATAAATAGTTTGGACAAGAAGAGAATAGAAGCTTTCGAAATGTGGTGCTACAGAAGAATGCTGAAGATTAGATGGGTAGATCACATAACTAATGAGGAGGTACTGAATCGGATTGGGGAGAAGAGGAGTTTGTGGCACAACTTGACCAGAAGAAGGGATCGGTTGGTAGGACATGTTCTGAGGCATCAAGGGATCACCAATTTAGTATTGGAGGGCAGCGTGGAGGGTAAAAATCGTAGGGGGAGACCAAGAGATGCATACACTAAGCAGATTCAGAAGGATGTAGGTTGCAGTAGGTACTGGGAGATGAAGAAGCTTGCACAGGATAGAGTAGCATGGAGAGCTGCATCAAACCAGTCTCAGGACTGAAGACCACAACAACAACAACAAACTAATTAATAACTAATCGAGTCTGTGACTCACAGGTAGGATACATCGCGTTTTTCTGGACGGGTACTCGTTTGCAAACACTGAAACAGCATCTGGTATGCCCCAGGAGAGTACAATAGGACCATTGCTGTTTGTATTATACATTATGTAGTGACCTGACCTGTCTTCACATGTGTAGCACTAACTGTCTATGGCTGAACGACTTTCGTGGGTAAGCGGTAATTTTACTGACAAAACATCCCATCTAGTTATGAGTAGAGCTCCGAGGAAAATGTTAGATAAGTGATTTTAGCAGCACATACCAAGAAAGTTCTCATGAGAGGTACCTGCAAGCTACCCTGACTCCCAATCTGCCCAACAGCAATGCCATCTTGGCGAGAGCTAAGCCACTTGCCAGATACATAACTGAGTGCCAGTACGACACAGTTCGCCCATCACAACGGAGTTCGACACGAGCCATGCCCGCTTCCCCTACTAACAAGGGAACCTCCCCATCGCACCCCCCTCAGATTTAGTTATAAATTGACACAGTGGATAGGCCTTGAAAAACTGAACACAGATCAATCGAGAAAACAGGAAGAAGTTGTGTGGAACTATGAAAAAATAAACAAAATATACAAACTGAGTAGTCCAAGTGTAACATATCCAACATCTAGGACTGTATAACACGAAGAGCGCCGTGGTCCCGTGGTTAGAGTGAGCAACTGCGAAACGAGAGGTCCTTGGTTCGAGTCCACCCTCGAGCAAAAATTTTACTTACTTTATTTTCGCAAAGTTACGATCTGACCGTTCGTTCATTGACGTCTCTGTTCACTGTAATAAGTTTAGTGTCTGTGTTTTGCGACCGCACCACAAAACCGTGCGATTAGTAGACGAAAGGACGTGCCTCTCCAATAGGAACCGAAAACATTTGATCGCAAATTCATAGGTCAACCAGCCGGCCGCGGTGGTCTAGCGGTTCTGGCGCTGCAGTCCGGAACCGCGGGACTGCTACGGTCGCAGGTTCGAATCCTGCCTCGGGCATGGGTGTGTGTGATGTCCTTAGATTAGTTAGGTTTAAGTAGTTCTAAGTTCTAGGGGACTTATGACCTAAGATGTTGAGTCCCATAGTGCTCAGAGCCATTTGAGCCAACCATAGGAAAACACGTCTGAAATATTCTATACGACACTGGTGACGGCATGTGCGTCACATTACAGGAATATGTTGTCGACCCACCTAACTTGCACACTTGGCGAATGGGTAAAAAGATTCTTCTACCTTGCCCGATTTAGGTTTTCTTGTGGATGTGATAATCACTCCCAAAAAAGTGATGAAAACATTGAGTTTGTCGCATAAACGGCAACAAATGAATGCAACAGTTTCACAGTCGCACAGTTTTCCCTGTGCTCTGTCAAAACAAACGTTTTTAACGTTTTCAAGTTTTTCCGTGTGTAGACCGTCAAATCCTGCATGTGTCCAAGCAAATCTGAACATGTCCTGGAATTTGGGAGAGCAAAGTTGATCATGTCTTGAGTGCATGAACTTTGATAATTGTCTGAAAATAAAAAATTAAAACTTTTCACTCGAGGGAGGGTTGAACCAGGGACCTTCCGTTCCGTAGCTGCTCACGGTAACCACGGGACCACGTCGCTCCTCAGTGAACAGTACCTTAATATGACATATCTTGCACACGGACTACTCAGTTTGTATATTTTGCTTTTCATAGTTCCATACAACTTCTTCCTGTTTTCTCGATTGATCTGTGTTCAGTTTTTCATGGCCTATCCCTGTGCCAACTTATAACTAAATCTGGGGGGGGGGGGGGGGGGGGGGGTGCGACGGGGAGGTTCCCTTGTAAGAAGCAGTCTCTGTCACGCAACACTGGAACGGAGCACCCTCAGCCATGTAACACTGATAGGATGTACCATGTGCCACAAAACATCGGTATGAAGTACCCTGTGACATGCAAATTGGTACAAAGTACCCTCTGCTACAAATATTGGTACGAAGCACCGTCTGCGTCCCAAAATTCACACAGAGCACCCTCCAACACCGTACATGTTACAGAGCACCCTCCGCACTGCAACTTCGGTACGAAGCACTATCTCCCACACAACATTAGTATGAAGCATCCTTTGCCACGTTACGCGGGTACGATGCACCCTCTGACACGTAACGTTGGTACGAGCGCCATACACCAAACAACTAGCGTTGTTGTTGTTACTCTGTAACGAACCGCCGGAGGTCAAGGGGCTGTAATACCAAAATAATCAGAAATATATCCCTGAACAGCCTCCGAATGTTAAGATTTCACTGTGTGGATGTAGCTGCTGCAGAAGCGTTGACCATTCGAGGCTCTTTGAGATGTAATGTGGTTGGTTAGTCAGTTAGTATAATGGGAAAACATAAGGGGACAGTGTGTTGGAGATGAGCCGGCCTGCAGGCACCGGAAGTGAGGTCTTAAAGGAGGGTTTTCGTGCCGTTTTGTCGTCCCCCTGTATTTGGTCACGTGTCCCGGCCACACGCGAGCGGCGCAGATGTTGTGTGGGCGGGCCGTGCGTGCGTGCGCGCCGTGCGGGCTGTGTATTTTGACTGCAGCCGAGCCAAACAAACAGGTGCGCCCTAGTGTGTAGCGTGTAGCAGTGGCCGGGAGATTTATGGCCGGCCGGCGTAAACAGGCGGGCGGCGCGCCTCGGCGCTGATATTTGATTGTGTGGCTGACGGACGTAACCAGGTGCTAAGTGGCCGAGCTGGAGCCAGCGCCAGCTCCTCGGTGCACTTCTCGTAAAGAATGCTCATGCGGCTCACCGAACGGTAACCACGGAGGCACTCCAGAAGTCTTTTTGTATTTTTGAATTTGATTTTATGTGGTATCCATCAATTCACGACGTACATTTTGCTTACGAGCATGATGCAGTATATAAATTTACATTTTACACAAACAAACAATGGTATGCAAAACGTGAGGACGAAACTAACTTTATACATCTATATATATTCGCCGCTAGCTACCAAGCGGTGAGTGGCGGAGGGCACAATTTGCACCAAAGTCATATTCCCCCCCCCCCCCCCCCTATGTTCCACTCGCGTATCGCGCGAGGGAAAAACGACTATCTGAACGCCTCAGTATGAGCTCTTATTTCCCTTATCTTTGAATGATAATAATTACGCGATTTGAAAGTTGGTGGTAATAATATATGCTCTACATCCTCGGCGAAGATTGGATTTCGGAATTTAGTGAGCAGCCCCTTCTGTTTACCGCGTCATCTATCTGCAAGCGTGTCCCACTTCAAACTTTCTATGAGATTTGTAGCGCTCTCTCGATGGCTAAATGTACCAGTCACGAATCTTACCGCTCTTCTTTGGACCTTCTCAATCTCTTGAATCAGACCCAACCGGTAAGGGTCCCATACAGACGAACAATACTCCAAGACTGGACGAACTAACGTATTGTAAGCTATTCCCTTTGTTGAAGGACTCCATCGCTTCAGGATTCTACCAATAAACCGCAATCTAGAGTTCGCCTTACCCGTTACTTGTATAATCTGATCATTCCATTTGAGATCATTTTGAATAGTCACACCCAGATACTTGACTGATGTTACAGCTTCCAAAGACTGATCATTTATTTTATACTCATACATTAATAGGGATTTTCACCTTGTTATACGCAGTAGGTTACACTTACTAATATTGAGAGATAACTGCCAGTCATTACACCACACAAATATTTTCTGCAAAACCTCCATTGCTTTGTTCACAACTTTCGTGTGATACCACTTTCCTTTAGACTACAGCATCATCGGCAAACAGTCTAAGGCCGCTGTCAATACCATCAACCAGATCGTTTATGTAAATCGTAAAAAGCAGAGGACCTATTACGCTGCCCTGGGGCATACCTGAAGTTACTCTTGATTCTGTTGAAGTTATCCCGTCCAGGACGACATACTGCTCTCTGTCTGTTAGAAAACTTTCTATCCAAGCGCATATGTCATTGGATAGACCATAAGCGCGCACTTTTTGTAGCAAGCGACAGTGCGGAACTGAGTCGAACGCCTATCGAAAGTCGATAAATATAGCATCAACCTGGGAGCCGGTATCTAGAACCTGTTGTATATCATGCACAAAGAGGGCCAGCTGTGTCTCGCATGACCGCTGTTTCCTAAAACCGTGCTTGTTTCTGCAGATGAGCTTCTCAGAGCCTAGAAAGGTCATTATGTCTGAACACAAAATATCTTCCATGATTCTACAACAAATCGATGTCAGTGAAATTGGCCAGTAATTATGTGCATCCGATTTTCTACCCTTTTCATAGATTGATATGACCTGGGCCTTCTTCCAGTCTCGTGGAACTTTCCGCCGTTCCAATGATCTCTGATAGATGACGGATAAGAATGGTGCTATATTTGTAGCATAGTCAACATAAAATCTTACGGGGATACCGTCTGGGCCAGATGCCTTTCTGGCGTTTAAGGATATTAACTGTTTTACAATCCCGGATACACTAAACACTATGTCAGCCATCCTTTCGTTTGTTCGATAATTGAAAGGGGGAATGGTGCTGCAGTCCTCTATCGTAAACGAATTTTTAAAAGCTAGGTTTAGAATTGCGGCCTTCTGTTTATCATCATCAGTTACATTACCCGTACTGTCAGCAAGAGAAGATATTGAATTATTTGTAGCGTTCATAGATTTTACGTACGACCAAATTTTTTGGGGTTATTTTTAGAATCTACAGATAAAATATTGCTTTCAAATTCGTTAAAAGAGTCTCTCATTGTCCTTCTGACAGCTGCTTTCATTTCGCATAATTTCTGTTTGTCAGCGGGGCAGTGACTACGTTTAAAATGACTGTGCAAAATTCTCTGCTTTCTCAGCAACTTACTAATATGTTTGTTGTACCAAGGTGATCCTTTCCCTCCCCTATACTTTTGGTAGGCACATACTTCTCTAGCACATGGTGGACAATACCTTTAAATTCCGATCAAAGATGCTCAATAACTTTGTGTCCCGCGGTGAATGCTTGGAGCTGACTATGAAGATATTCATTAATGACACTTTTATTTGTTTTCGCAAACAAGAAAACTCTACGCTGTTTCTTTGGTTTTTTTGCAACTTCCACTTACATAGAAGCGACAACAACATTATGGTCGCTAATACCTTCTTCTAGTTTAACTTCCTCAAAAAGATCAGGTCTGTTTGCCGCCAAGATATCTAATATGTTCCCATCTCGAGTTGGTTTTCTAACCAACTGCTCAAGGTTGTATGTTGAGAGCGCTCCTAGAATAACTTCACATGAATCATTGCTTCTGCCCCCTGTGATGAACGTGTAATTTTCCCAGTCAATGGATGCCAGATTAAAGTTTCCACCTATAACTAATGGATAATGTGGATATTTACTTCCTATGTACTCAAGACTTTCCCTGGAACGTTCTGCGACGTTTATTGCGGATGCTGGTGGTCTATAAAAACATCCTAATACAAAGGTCAGTCCTTGTGTGATTGACAGCTTTATCCAGACTGTTTCACAGTCCGACGCAGTATCGATCTCAACTGCGTTTAAACAGCTTTTAACTGCAATGAACACACCACCTCCCATAGCATCAGTCCTATCCTTCCTAAACATTGTCGAATCAGAGTTCAAAATGTCACTGCTTTTTATGTCTGGTTCCAACCGGCTTTCGGTACCTAATAACTTTCGCATGATGTAAAAAAAAAAAAAAAAGCTCCGTCTTTAGGCCACAAGTGGCCCTTCCGGGACCGTCCGGCCGCCGTGTCATCTTCCGAGGAGGATGCGGATAAGGAGGGGCGTGTGGTCAGCACACCGCACTCCCGACCGTTAGGACGGTATTCTTTGACCGAAGCCGCTACTAATCGGTCGAGTAGCTCCTCAATTGGCATCACGAGGCTGAGTGCACCCCGAAAAATGGCAACAGCACATGGCGGCGGGATGGTGACCCATCCAAGCGCCGGCCACGCCCGACAGCGCGTAACTTCGGTGATCTCACGGGAACCGGTGTAGCCACTGCGGCAAGGCCGTTGCCCTTTCGCATGATGTGTCACTGCCAAATGATGTCCGTAGTTGAAATTTGGACCATGTGTAGAAAGAACTGCTACTGTGTATTACAGAAGGTAATTGAAACAAATATGTACCGAGGCAATCAGCAATAACACTTTTATTGAAAAGACAACAATTGCACTGAAATCACCGCTATTCCTGGTGGTCCCTTGGCCACTACAGACGGCGCGACATAGTTCTTAGTATGGTGTCTGACCATAATAGACGGCGATGAAGCTCTGCAAGGCGCTCCCACGGTGAGCACAAGGTTGGTAAAGAGTTCTGGTGGCAGGGGGGTTCGTTCCTCCGCCAACGTGACTGACAATTAGCGGATGGTCCTTGGTGCGTGTGGAAGTGCTGCAACACGTCTTCCCTATGGATTAATTATTGTCTTTGAACAAAAATGTCATTTCTGTTCGTCTCATTGCATATTTATATCAGTTATCTTTTGAATTATACTATAGCAGTTCTTTCTGTGGTACAAGTTCGATAGAACTATTGTACTTGTCAATGAATCAACATGCGAAATTTACTTCCGTCCTCAAGTTTTGCACAGCAGTGTATTTGAATGGTTACATACGGACGTATAAATATTCGAAACAAAGTGAAATTAAATATTGACGTCTGAGTTTTTTAGGTAGATTCGTATGATGTGACAGATCTTACTACCATTCACACTTAAGACGACAGTAAATGTAAATGTCGTGTGACTAGGGCCTCCCGTCGGGTAGACCGTTCGCCGGGTGCAAGTCTTTCGATTTGACGCCACTGCGGCGACTTGCGCGTCTATGAGGATGAAATGGTAGTGATTAGGACAACACAACACCCAGTCCCTGAGCGGAGAAAATCTCCGACCCAGCCGGGAATCGAACCCGGGCCCTTAGAACTGACATACTGTCGCGCTGACCACTCAGCTACCGGGGGCGGACAGAGGGCAGTAATACATATAGGTTAACGAACCTTCAGCTTCTTCAAATTGCGGTATAATTTTGCTTGCTATATTCCTCCAGAAAATATGAGACACAGTCTTATGCAGAGGAACACTGAGCTGCCCAGTACGCAGATGCAACTGGGCTAAGGCTAGCTCCAGCAGAGAGCATGCTAAGCAACACGTAAAACAGGTCTTCCGCCTTACGCCAACCAAATAATTCCCAAGTGGAAATCCATAAAATTTGTGTGTTTCATCAAAACATTAGAGGATTGAAAAATAAGATAGATGAGCTTCTTGTATGCGTAGCAAATGGGGTAAATTCTGAAGGTATAGATGTTTTGTGTCTCTCTGAACACCATGTCGTAACTGCCGTCTGCTTCATGTCTGCTGTGCAGCGAGCTACGTTAATTTAAGTATAAACTGTATTTTTATTACTTCTCACTTCTTCTTCCGTGTGTTTTTGCTTTTAGGAAGCTTTAATTGTCGAGTGCTAGTAATAGTGTTCCATAGATTTCGTGTTTGTTTTGAATATAGTCAGAGAGAGTCCCTTTAGTCAACCATAGTGCCAGTAGTGCTAGTGTTTGTTTTCAATACAGTCCAGAGACAGGAACTGCTATTTTCATTGTTTTCTACAAGAAGTGTCTAGCAACCACAGTTTAGTCAACAATCAGCCTCCTTTAGTGAATTAGTAGTCTAGTTAAAAGTTGATTAACTCTCTACAGTAAACTGATTTCATAGGATGGATAGGATGTGTGACTGCTGTGTATGGACGCAGGAGGAGCTGGCCACTGTTCGCGAACAGCTGAACGTGTTGGTGGCCGCGGTCAGCCGTCTTCAGGCTGCTGCCTCGGAGAGTAGCGGCAGTGGGGAATCTGGTGCGTCGCGTGGTACACCCCAGGTGTTACATGCTTCACCCACTGTCCCTGCTGTCGAGACATCTTCGCGGGTACCGGGCACGGTTGGGCCACCCTCTCCCCAACGGGAGTGGCGGGTTCAGCGGCGTTCGCGGCGCACGAGGCGGAGGGTCAATGTGGAGGCTGGCCGTGTGGCATCGCCCGCTCTGCCTGTGAGTGGACATGTGGCCGCTCCTTCAGCAAGGCCCGAGCAGGCACTCGGGGGGAGGGGTTTATTAGCTATTGGGAGCTCCAACGTTAGGCGGGTGATGGAGCCCCTTAGGGAAATAGCGGAAAGGTCGGGGAAGAAGGCCAGTGTTCACTCTGTCAGCTTGCCGGGGGGGGGGATCTCATCCGAGATGTGGAGGAGGCCCTGCCGGCGGCGATAGCGAGCACTGGGTGCACCCGACTGCAAATTGTTGCTCATATCGGCACCAGTGACTACTGCCGTCTGGGTTCAGAGGTCATCCGCAGTTCGTACAGGCGGTTGGCGGAATTGGTGAAGGCCGAAAGCCTCGCTCGCGGGGTGGAATCTGAGCTAACTATTTGTAGTATCGTTCCCAGAACATATCGCGGTCCTCTGGTTTGGAGCCGAGTAGAAGGCAGAGAAGGAGAGAGCAGATAGGTGGAAAGAATACATTGAAAGCCTCTATGAGGGTGAAGATTTGTCTGATGTGATAGAAGAAGAAACAGGAGTCGATTTAGAAGAGATAGGGGATCCAGTATTAGAATCGGAATTTAAAAGAGCTTTGGAGGGCTTACGATCAAATAAGGCAGAAGAGATAGATAATATTCCATCAGAATTTCTAAAATCATTGGGGGGAAGTGACAACAAAACGACTATTCACGTTGGTGTGTAGAATATATGAGTCTGGCGACATACCACCTGACTTTCGGAAAAGCATCATCCACACAATTCCGAAGACGGCAAGAGCTGACAAGTGCGAGAATTATCGCACAATCAGCTTAACAGCTCATGCATCGAAGCTGCTTACAAGAATAATATACAGAAGAATGGAAAAGAAAATTGAGAATGCGCTAGGTGACGATCAGTTTGGCTTTAGGAAAAGTAAAGGGACGAGAGAGGCAATTCTGACGTTACGGCTAATAATGGAAGCAAGGCTAAAGAAAAATCAAGACACTTTCATAGGATATGTCGACCTGGAAAAAGCGTTCGACAATATAAAATGGTGCAAGCTGTTCGAGATTCTGAAAAAAGTAGGGGTAAGCTATAGGGAGAGACGGGTAGTATACAATATGTATAACAACCAAGAGGGAATAATAAGAGTGGACGATCAAGAACGAAGTGCTCGTATTAAGAAGGGTGTAAGACAAGGCTGCAGCCTTTCGCCCCTACTCTTCAATCTGTACATCGAGGAAGCAATGATGGAAATAAAAGAAAGGTTCAGGAGTGGAATTAAAATACAAGGTGAAAGGATATCAATGATACGATTCGCTGATGACATTGCTATCCTGAGTGAAAGTGAAGAAGAATTAAATGATCTGCTGAACGGAATGAACAGTCTAATGAGTACACAGTATGGTTTGAGAGTAAATCGGAGAAAGACGAAGGTAATGAGAAGTAGTAGAAATGAGAACAGCGAGAAACTTAACATCAGGATTGATGGTCACGAAGTCAATGAAGTTAAGGAATTCTGCTACCTAGGCAGTAAAGTAACCAATGACAGACGGAGCAAGGAGGACATCAAAAGCAGACTCGCTATAGCAAAAAAGGCATTTCTGGCCAAGAGAAGTCTACTAATATCAAATACCGGCCTTAATTTGAGGAAGAAATTTCTGATGATGTACGTCTGGAGTACAGCATTGTATGGTAGTGAAACATGGACTGTGGGAAAACCGGAACAGAATAGAATCGAAGCATTTGAGATGTGGTGCTATAGACGAATGTTGAAAATTAGGACTGATAAGGTAAGGAATGAGGAGGTTCTACGCAGAATCGGAGAGGAAAGGAATATGTTGAAAACACTGATAAGGAGAAGGGACAGGATGATAGGACATCTGCTAAGACATGAGGGAATGACTTCCATGGTACTAGAGGGAGCTGTAGAGGGCAAAAACTGTAGAGGAAGACAGAGATTGGAATACGTCAAGCAAATAATTGAGGACGTAGGTTGCAAGTGCTACTCTGAGATGAAGAGGTTAGCACAGGAAAGGAATTCGTGGCGGGCCGCATCAAACCAGTCAGTAGACTGATGAAAAAAAAAAAAAAGTGTGCTGACGCTGTATCAGATCTGTCCAGCGGATTAAGAGCGAGAGCCAGTGTGCTGTCGTACCTGCATGTGGCTTTCAGTAGCCTTTTTCCCACATCCCACTCGGTGAACACCAGGCTGGTACCCAAGGCACACTCCTGTTATACGATTTGCAAACATTTAGAAATTTTTCACTCACTTTCACATGAGTAAAACTTCTCGCAGACGGTTGAGGTACACACATTCCGTCATGGGCGGCGCGGAGGGCGGGGGGCAGTTGTGTGTGGCCACTGGAAGCGCATCTGGCCACCCCTTAAGTTAACCACAGTAAATCCGACAATAACCACCGCGACCATGCACCGATGTGGGGCAAAGACACAAAAAAAGAAAAAGAAGTAGTAGTATTTGCAGAATGCAGATCTCACTAAAAGTTGCTAGGAGGGAAACTACTTCCATATGACATTTTCAATCGAAGTCGCTGCCTGGTATCGACTGATAAATACAATATTGCATAATCATATACAGGGTGGCTCACGAAATGTGTTACCATTTTGTTTTTGAATATAAACTTTATTGTCAATACAATCTGAAAGGAGCATATACTACAATGAAGAGCCGTCCATGGAGATTTGTTCTAGCTCAGCACATGCTTAATATGCCCACCATTCCCTTTCCTAACTTCCTTCAAACGAGCACTAAAGTTAGTGATTACCCTACGGCACATGTCTTCCGTAATTTCACTGCAAGGTTGAAGAATAAGTCTTCTGAGCTCCATTAAATCACGTGGACGTTTCGGGAATTTTTTTTCCTTTTGGTACCCCCAAAGACAAAAGTCACATGGATTGAGGTCTGGACTATTGGGGGACCAATATTATCCGTCATTGAAGCGACCTAGAAACCTGAGTGAAATGATCCGCATGTCGAAATGCTCGTGTAAAAACTCCAACACAGTGTTTGCAGTATGTGGCCTTGCTCCATCTTGCATGAACCACTGCGTGTTGAAGGGCAAGGCAGTTGCAAGGAGCTGTGGAATGAGGCTATTGCGCAGAATGCTCAAATAACGCTCGCTGTTCACAGTTTCTTCAAAGAAAAAGGGTCCAATAAGTCCGTGACTGGAAATTGCTACCCACGCTGTAATCCTCGGAGCATAATGTTGTCGTTCATGAAGCACTTGTGGGCTTTCAGTGGCCCAAAAGCGTACATTTTGTTTGTTAACCACACCGTCTAAATGAACATGCGCCTCGTCTGAAAACCAAACGTTGTTGAGAGTTTCTTTCCTATCCTCCGTCCTCTGAGAAAACAGTAGTCTCTGCTGCTTGTGTTCTTCAGTGAGCTTCTGTGCACAGGTCATCTTGTATGGGTACATATGGAGGTCACTTTTAAAAATGCGTTGAACGGAGCGTCTGGATATTCCCAGTTGCACTGCTGCCTTTCTACATGATTTACCGTGACTTCTCTGTATAGCAGCTCGTACCGCTTCAATATTATCCGGCGAACAAACAGGCTTAGGCCGAGGACTGTTCCTTCCTGTACAAATTTATCGTACAAGGTGTGGATGGTCTTCTTGCAAGGGACCCATCATGTGTTAAACTGTTGTCGAAAACGCCTCTGAGTCACAACAAGGCTTTTAGTTTCATGAAAAAGTAACACAACTGCCGATCGTTGCTGTGTCGTCAGTCTTCCATTGTCAGCCATTGCTGCTTACTAGTCTCCTAGCGGCAGTATCGTGAACTATACGTCATTTCGTAACTCATTTGTTTTTCCAAGCTCTGCTGGTACTGCTGCAGAGATCCCAGTGAGATATCTAATGTGCGCCGTAAATTGTGAAAGAAACAATTGGTAACACATTTCGTGCGCCACCCTGTAATTAAGACATGCTATGCAACGTTCCTTCGGGTATGGTGACACATCCGAAGGGAGAGGCACTGTGGCACTACAGCCTCCGTGAAATACATGAAATGTAGCCGCATTGACAAATACGGACAACCACCAGCTGTGTAACGGAATGACGACAGTGAAAAGCTGTACCAGAGCGGGACTAGAACCCAGATTTCCCGCTTTACGCGAGGTGTCACCTCAATCGCTTTACCTAAGCACGCTTGACTCACGACCAGGCTCAAAGTTCCATACTTCGTCTTTATGCGCCACAACCCGCACTTGTACACAATAAGTAATTTCATTACAGGGGGTAGTCATTTTGAATCAAAGTCGCTGCCTGAGGTGGTCAGATAAAGACGGTACTGCAGTACCCACACTGTTAAGAAGTAGATACATGCGTGTCTGAAGGAACATTGCATCATACTTGTTAACAACACGGGGACTGTAATTTCGTATTCATTTAGATGCTGCCTTCAGTGGCGCACTTACTAGAACAATGGACTATCTGTTCTCGCTACTGCTGGGTGGAGCGAGCCGAGATGTTTGTTTATGTAGTATGTGTCTGCTGGTGGCGGGCTCTTGGCATGCGAAAACTTGCTGTGGCAGCCGTGTGGCAGTGCTCGGCGTGGAAGGATGGTGGCGGCGACTCGTGGTCACACAGGCCACAGTGCTGTGCACTTACACTACTGCCCATTAAAATTCCTCCACCAAGAAGAAATGCAGATGATAAACGGGTATTCATTGGACAAATATATTATACTAGAACTCACATGTGATTACATTTTCACGCAGTTTGGGTGCATAGATCCTGATAAATAAGTAACCAGAAAAACCACCGCTGGCCGTAATAACGACCTTGATACACCTTGGCATTGAGTCAAACAGAGTTTAGATGGCGGGAACAGGTACAGCTGCTCATGCAGCTTCAACACGATACCACAGTTCATCGAGAGTAGTGACTGACGTAATGTGACGAGCCAGTTGCTCGGCCACCATTGACCATATGTTTCCAATTGGTGAGAGATCTGGAGAAAGTGCTGGCCAGGGCAGCAGTAGAACATTTTCTGTATCCAGAACGGCCCGTACAGGACCTGCAACATGCGGTCGTGCATTATCCTGCTGAAATGTAGAATTTCGCAGGGATCGAATGAAGGGTACAGCCACGGGTCGTAACAATCTGAAATGTAACGTCCAATGTTCAAAGTGCCGTCAATGCGAACAAGAGGTGACCGAGACGTGTGACCAATGGCACCCCATACCATCATGCCGGGTGATAGGCCAGTATGGCAATGACGAATACACGCTTCCAATGTGTGTTCACCGCGGATGCGACCATCATGATGCTGTAAACAGAACCTGGATTCATCCGAAAAACTGACGTTTTACCATTCGTGCACCCAGGTTCGTCGTTGAGTATACCATCGTAGGCGCTCCTGTCTGTGATGCAGCGTCAAGGGTAACCGCAGCCCTGGTCTCCGAACTGATAGTCCATGCTGCTGTAAACGTCTTCGAACTGTTCGTGCAGATGGTTATTGTCTTGCAAACGTCCCCATCTGTTGACTCAGGGATCGAGACGTGGCATCACGATCCGTTACAGCCGTGCGGCTAAGATGCCTGTCATCTCGACTGTTAATGATACGCCGGCCGGTGTGGATGAGCGGTTCTAGGCGCTTCAGTCTGGAACGGCGCGACAGCTCCTGTCGCAGGTTCGAATCCTGCCGCGGACATCGATTTGTGTGATGTCCTTAGGTTAGTTAGGTTTAAGTGGTTCTAAGTTCAAGGGGACTGATGACCTCAGATGTTAAGTCACATAGTGCTCAGAGCCCTTTTTTGTCAGTGATACAAGGCCGTTGGGATCCAGCACGGCGTTCCGTATTACCCTCTTGAACCCGCCGACTCCATATTCTGCTAACAGTCATTGGATCTCGACCAACGCGAGCTGCAATGTCGCAATACGATAAACCGCAATCGCGATATGCTACAATCCGTCATTTATCAAATTCGGAAACCTGATGATACGCATTTCTTCTTCTTACACGAGGCATCACAACAACGTATCACCAGGCAACGCCGTTAAACTGCTGTTTGTGTATGAGAAATCGGTTGGAAACTTTCCTCATGTCAGCACGTTGTAGGTGTCGCCACCGGCGCCAATCTTGTGTGAATGCTCTGAAAAGCTAATCATTTGCATATCACAGCATCTTCTTCCTGTCGGTAAATTTCGCGTCTGTAGGACGTCATCTTCGTAGTGTAGCACTTTTGATGGCCAGTAGTATAGAATATGTATCACTGACCACGGAAGAAAGTCTCCCACATTTTTTGCTCGTTTATAGTAGAGGTGTCATTGTTGTAGTCCTGTACCAATGGTGCTGGTGGTGGCAGCACAAGGTCGGATATTAGCGTAATTTAGCGATGTCCGATGTGCAGAATCGTTCCTACTTTGATTTTCTTTTTATTTCTCACGTTTCTTTGCAAGTCTAATATAAAATTATAGTGTTAAACTCCTCCAAGGCAGCCCGATAGTATCGTCATAGTGTGTAGACCATTGTTTTTAAGAGACCAATAATGCAGGGGCAAGTTCCTTAGACTGAAACTTAGACTTGGTTCATAGCAAGAGTATATTTGTTTAAATAATGCACCGTAGTAATTACTAAACGTTTATAGTTTCGTACTTACGTGTATCTTTCAATGACGGTCTTGGAAAGTGGATGTTTGGTATTCTGGGAGAAATTCGACATAATTGCAAAAAATCCTCAAAACTGTAAAAAAAAAAAAATGCCCCACGACTATAAACAGCGCTGTGCTGTTGCATGTATGCTGTATTATTGTAATTTCAAAGCGTGTGACGTCATTTTTGGGTCATAAATCATATAAATGAAACTACAGGTGACATACATATAGAGACTGCCATAGTTTCAGTGTGGGCCATATATTATGTTAATTATAGTAATTGAATAACATTCTGTGTCGTAACTTAAAGGATAACTCTCCATTTTTGACGCTCTCCTGTATTGTCAAAGTGTCTTGTGTAATTTTTTGGGCCATAAATCGTAGCAGTTCAGCCAATAGGATAATACCCATTTGAATTTCTCACCTTTTTTCAACCTATAGGAATAGTGGAGTGCTGAGAGGGGGGAAGAGGAGAGGGGATATGGGTGACAATTTTATTGGGGCCATATATAATCATCTGGGACTTAAATAAATAAACAATAAAAGCACAAGTGGACAGTTTATCTACATTAGGGACAATTTATACATACATAAACATAACGATGACGTCATTCTTTACATTTGGAAGAATACACCTGAGTAGTTTGTTTATATAAGGCCCAATGTCATCTGATTGAGTGTTTACATAAGAACAATGGACCTTCTATGTATGAGCCCGTGCTATCTATGAACACGCCTTGTAACTTCTGAACAGTATGTGAGCATGGAGTTGGCACATGATCGCATCCCAGATGAGCTCCATCACGTTGATATAAGGTGAATTTGGAGGCCAAGACATGAACCTGAGTTATGAATCTCTTCAAACCACTGTTGCACTGATCTGGCCTTGTGACACAGCTGTGATAGTACCTTAGAGTATTTGGGGAGACTTAGCAGACAGGATGAGAAAGAAAGACTCAGGATATTTGTTACCTATCCAGTCACATTATATCGCTTCCCAAACTGTTTTTCCAATACAAATTTGATAAGAGTAGGAGGTTGAAGGCACTGTATTAATGTAAGAATCCATGGAAGCCTAGGCGAGTGTCGTTGCTAACATAATGCTGCCCACGATGGTGTACACCGTGCTGCAGGAAAACCTGATGCCGGAGGTGGCCACTGCCCTTGTGGAATAACAAACTAGATTGGTCAGGTCAGGCGACACGTTTCCATTGATCCGCGCTCCGCTCTCAAAGATCCCGTGAAAATTCAGTCTTAGCTGATGATGTCTTGAATGAACGTGGGGACCCATGTCAGGGTCTTGCGCTGCAGAGCCCCGTGTTGGACCACGAGCGTTGGTTAGTGTTATCCGAAGCACTAAAGCCAGCTTCAGATTTGCACACTCATCAGATTTGCCACGCACTACCGGCAGTACTACTTCACAAAGCAGGCCGGCCTCTCACCTCCTTATTCTATAATGAGACATGGACGTCCAACACTTGGTTATGGTTACACCGTCGATTAAAAATTTTGTATAGGTGCTTGTGACAATAGCAAGCGAACAGCCGACCTGCACCGCCATTTCCATGATGATCGTTCCCAGATGCCGAGCCGTAACAATTTGCCTTTTCTCAAAGGTGCCAATATTAGTAGATTTCTCTACTTGAGGCCCGTATAGTCGCTAGAATGGTTTCCCATTCATCTGTGATCCACTTATATACCTCCCCTACCACGTCACTCGCCCGCAAAACCACCAGCCGGTATCAGTCATACAGTGGGCGGTGGTCATAACGTTTTGGCTCATCAGTTTATGTTGCCTTACTCTTTTTGGAATGAACACGTGGGAATTTCAACAGAAAAATTGTCCATAATGGACAATATATGTTGTATAGTGTCCGCTACTGAGTTTGCCGAGTATATCTGTAATACTCTCACGCTTGCTAAACGGATCCTTTGGATACTTTCCATTTACATTTCCACTTCTCGTGGACTAGTGGTTGGTGTTGCTGCCTCTACTTTTATAGTCGAGGGTTGGCTTCCCAGCTGAGTCGGAGATTTTCTTTGTTCGGGGAGTAGGTTGCGTTGTCCTACTCAATTCATTTCATTTTCATAAAAAAATGATGTACAAGTCGCCAATGCTGCGTCATATTGAAAGACTTGCACCAGGCAGCCGAACAACTCTCTCAGCCAATGCAGCCATACGATCATTTCCATTTATCTCTTCCACTGATCATCTGTTAAAGGACATAAACTACAGGGTGCAGCAGAACCGACTAAGCAGTTTTCAGTAGCAATAAAAAGTAAATCTGGATTTATAGAGAAAAAATGTTTTTATTTTCGAAATGCATACAATATACTATTTTACATTCATCTAGTTTTGAAAATAATGTCCTCAAGATGGCGGCCATTAGCATCAATAGATTGTTGTAGACGATCCATGAAGTTTTTCTGAGCAGCTCTTGCACACATATCGCGGCGTATGGCATTCACTTCGTCAATAATCCGCTCTTTTTACTCTGGTAGGGTGTGAGGGCGGCTTTTGAAAACCTGTTCCTTCAGATATCCCCAAAGAAAGCAGCCCCAAATGATCCAACCTGGTGACCGCGCAGGCCACCCGACATCACCCCTCAAAGAAACGAGGCGTCCCGGAAACATTTTTCTCAGATCATCAAGTGAAATTCGAGCTGTGTGAGCAGAACCTCTATCCTGTTGGAACCACAAGTCCATGTTATACAACAATCTCGTCCATTCTGGGCTGCAGAAAATTTTGCAACATTGAAACATAACGTGTGGAATTCACTGTCGCGGTCACTCCTTCCTCCACAAAAAAGTAACGGCCTACCACGCCAAATTGTGATACGCCACGCCACACTGTTACTTTAGGAGAATGTTGCGGTCTTTCATGAATAATTCGGGGTTTTTTTCAGCCCAGTAGCGAAAGTTTTGCTTATTCATGCACCCACTAAGATGAAACGTGCCTCGTCACTATTGAAGAGAGCTGCATTCGGAGGATCTGAGCAAGCATTTGCTCACACAGATTTTGGCGGTTGGCGTAGTCTGTTGGGCGTAATTCTTGAGAAATCATTACTTTGAAAGGATGGAACTTCAAATCGCATTTCGGAATCCTTCTCAAACTGCGGTCTGAAATCCCCAATGCAACAGCATGTCGTCGAGCAGAACGTTTCGGCGATTGTTGAACTGCTTTTCTCACCAGCTGCACATTTCCTGACGTTCTGATGGATCTGCGTGGGCCACGTCTATCTATACTTAGTGCTACCAGTTTCCTCCAACTGCCGAACCCAGGACCGAATTGTGTTTGCATTAGGAACGGCGTTGTTGCGTGGAATGTTGAACAGTCGCCGAGAAGCTCGTTGTGTAACGATCACAGATCTGTTGTTTTCATAATAAGCACGAACGGCAAAACCACGATGTGCACAAGTCCAGACCATGTTGGCTACTGAAATGGGGTCAACGACTGAACAAAGGCAGACCACGTGCAGCTGCCCACCCCCACCACAGCCCCAGCGGTAATCGATAGAAACTGCTTAGTCGGCTCTGCCGCATCCTGTATAAGATAGATTAGGAAATGAAGTATTAGAAATGTGCTTGAAATATTTGCAATAACAGAAAAACCGACACATGGTCACAAGGAACAAGTAAATCAGGATCGACCACGATGCGTGTGTACAATCTGCTGCCCATGTGAGGTCGGAGACTCAGCCTGTCTCGGCACTACTAGATACGTCTCAGCTTCGCTGGGTCCTTGTCAGCACAGTGTGGCATTTCGTTTAGCAGTGTAGTGCGACACTTCCTTCCGGCATTTGGTGCGGCCTATTTTGGTCGGCAGTTCTGGCAATTCTGCCAGCTCGCCATAATCACGACGCAAGGGTCCTTCGCTATCTGTTGCTTTTACGAAGGAGTTCACAAGCACAATGGCTGTTTGCGCAAAAAGAGGCAGTCTAGCGATCTGTCGTAGCAGTCCTAAAAAATGAATGGGAATCACAGAGGGGAAGGATGAAAATTCTCAATATCACTTAGCAGATATGCAGTTGCATTTATTATGTAGTCGCAGCAGATATACAGTCGTATTTATTATGTAGACGCATAATCGACGGGTACCCAAAGTTTAGTATAAACGGCATTACGACACGGTGTAGAATGAATTAAAGATTTACTTGAAGATGAGAGATTTAAAAGTTGTTACTATCGAGAGGCGATTTGTACGGGATTCATTATTCTGTACATCGAGAAGCACTTTGTATTAAATATGCAGGCATGAAACAAGCAATGGAATTGATGGTGCTAACAGCACGAAAAAAAATGGTTCAAATGGCTCTGAGCACTATGGGACTTAACATCTATGGTCATCAGTCCCCTAGAACTTAGAACTAATTAAACCTAACTAACCTAAGGACATCACACAACACCCAGCCATCACGAGGCAGAGAAAATCCCTGACCCCGCCGGGAATCGAACCCGGGAACCCGGGCGTGGGAAGCGAGAACGCTACCGCACGACCACGAGATGCGGGCTCTAACAGCACGTTTTCAGAACTCGCATACATCATTACATCGACAGCTGCAAGAGTTTTTGATGAAATTGAACGAAGAATAGGGAGACGTTATACACGGCTGCAATCTACATTGCTTAAGGGGACACAGTTGCGAGGGAACTCCCATGAGGAATCAATGCTAAAACGAGCAAACGTCAGGTACACACTTTCTGAAGTAACTAATGGAGATAAAGACCTGAAACTTTTACAGTGTACAGCTGAAACATCATTCTCAAATCACATAAAAAATGGTTAATGTATTTTATATATTTCATGAGTAATCATTTTTTTGTTCTATAAGACAAAAAATTAAAACTTTTCTAAACACCTTGGAGCTTGTAAATCTGTTCTTTTTATCACTACTGGTCTATTTTTTATCTAATTAATCATTGTTGTATTAACAAGAGATACTGTAAGTCTGATGTCTGTAGCAGTCATAGGTTTTGAGAAAAGTGTACCAGAAGGTCAAAAAATGTAGTTTTGAGAAAAATGGTATTAAAGTTTTACATACAAGAAAGTAATGTACAATGTCACACACACTTTTAAAACATTCCAGGGCTATACTGTGGCTCAGCTTCTTGATCTTTATCTTCTTTTCTTTGATCTTCTGGCTATCCTGGCTCCTTGGTAGCATTTCCTGCAGAAATATCAACATAATGGATACGGTCCATGTCAATCTTTTCCAGTCCCCTTTCAGTATTGATACCATCCTTTGTTCGCAAGAGTCTTAATACATCAGTCTTCTTTGACACACCAGCATTGAAGCACATCACTGCATCATGAACACCAAATTTTAGTGTTTCTTTTCTAACGAAAACAGTTTTTGGTAGCCTTGTCCAAATGACAGAATTCAAACTTTCATTCAGGTTTTGAGTTTTTCCATGGAGACACTTTTTCAAGAGCTCTTGTTGGCTAAGGTCTCTGAAAATTGGTTTCACAGCTAGCAGGATTTTTTCTGGAATTGAATGTTTGTGCTTATAGCTGGAAGATGTAGCTGGGTTGTTGAATTTGCACCAGCTGTCAGGTCCCCGTGGGCAAAGGTAATGTTGTGGTTCCTCATCTGTTGAAATTTTATGAAAGAATATAGCCCTGATGGCTCTCCTCATTGCTTTTACATTGTTGCAGTTATTTCTAACGGCCATACCATAATAAGTCTGGATCCTGTCTATTTCAGCCTTTGTCAGGCCCCCTTTAGCACCTAACTTTTTTTCCTTGTCGTGATCCCATTTGTTGTGGATTGGCAAGAGAGCCAACCCGTTTTTGAGAGGAAGCCGAAAGGCACGCGTTTTAGCTCACGCAGGCTGGCGCGAGGTCTGGAACAGGACAAGAGAATTAGAACTTAGAAAAACGGACGCAGATGGTGGAATACTTAACTTTAATCCATTAATGTTGATCGTAGCTCTTGTCTGTACATTCTTTACAATATCAATAGCAACTGATAATGGCGCCTTGCTAGGTCGTAGCAAATGACGTAGCTGAAGGCTATGCTAACTATCGTCTCGGGAAATGAGAGCTTATTTTGTCAGTGAACCATCGCTAGCAAAGTCGGTTGTACAACTGGGGCGAGTGCTAGGAAGTCTCTCTAGACCTGCCGTGTGGCGGCGCTCGGTCTGCAATCACTGATAGTGGCGACACGCGGGTCCGACGTATACTAACGGACCACGGCCGATTTAAAGGCTACCACCTAGCAAGTGTGGTGTCTGGCGGTGACCCCACATTCCTCCCCCGCAAATCGGCGTACGGTTGTGTTATAAGGCTTCCGCCCGCCGTGGGGAGGACCCCATGTTGACGTATGCGACGAGGTGGGAAGCCTAACAACAGGCGAGGCTGTGCCACCCGCACCCTGCCATTCGGTCCGAGGGGAGCTAGGAAACGCCTGAAAACCTACTCCAGGGTGCACGCCAACATGAGGTGTATGCGCCCGTAGAGAAACAGGAGGGGCCGAAGGATCGACCTCCATCGGGTCGGGGCACCCGACGGGCGAAGACGACATATGGTCCGGAGCGGGCAAGAGTTCCATGTCAGAGGACAACTGGTCACGGAAAGCGATCGGCGGCGCGTGACCCACGGAGGCGCCCGGCGGTTGCAGCGACGCGTTCATGGCGGGCGTCGCCGGCGGGAGAACAGGCGGCGGCGGCGGCGGTGGCGGTGGCGCGTCGCCATGGGGAAAAATGGAAGGCAGCGTCGGTAACACCTGGGGCTGAGGCGAGCCAGTAGATGGGTCCCCAGGGCGCTGACCGGACGGCACCGTCGCTGAAAGCAGACGGGGAGCGGCAGAACCCGTGCGACGACAGAGGAGCAGCTGATTGAGATGCCGGCGCACCTCACCAGAGGCCCCCAAAACCAGGTACATAGCGCGGCCGAGGCAGCGAAGAATGCGCCCTGCGAGCCAACGCCGTGAACCTCTATAGTGACGATAGTAGACAACGTCGCCTGGAACAAAAGCAGGTGTCTGCCGCTGCACAGGAACCTGATGCGGCGGATGTAGCCAAGACATCAAAGTGCGATGAGGGCGACCGTGAAGCAACTCAGCCGGCGAGCGACCATCTCGGGGCTGAGAGCGATACGAGGACAAAAAGAGCAACAACGCGTCCTCCTGAGGATGCGACTTTTTCAACTTCATCTGTCACTTGAAAGTCCTGACCAAACGTTCAGCGGCACCGTTTGACTGTGGCGAAAACGGCGCGGACGTCAGATGTTGAATACCATTGGCCTTGCAGAATGACTGAAATTCTGCGGACATGAATTGTGGGCCATTGTCGGAAACAATAGTCTGTGGCAGACCTTCAACGCAAAAGATAGCAGATAACGCATGGATGGTGGCAGATGACGTCGTGGAAGACATCCGGACAACAAAAGGAAAATTACTGAATGAATCTACCAGAACCAACCATCGAGCATTCCAGAATGGACCAGCAAAATCGATGTGTAAGCGTTGCCGAGGGGAAATTTCCGCGGTGGTGCGGATTGTTGTTCGGCACACGCCATGCAAGAAGAGCACATATTCGTAAACGCAGCATCGATTCCGAACCAAGTACAGTGTTGACGAGCAAGTTGTTTCGTTCTCACTATACCCCAATGTCCTTGGTGGAGAAGCCGTAAGACAGAGGACTGCAACGAACGTGGGACCACAACCCCGGACTGATCATTATCAGAACCCAACAGCAAAACACCACGTCGTACAAAAAGTCTCCCCTTGTGAGCAAAAAATCGGCGAACCAACGGATCCTCGATCCGTGACTTTGACAAGGGCCATTGCGTAGCAACAAAACGCAGAACGGTAGCAAGGACAGGGTCTGCAGCTGTGGCTGTAGCGACACGACGAAAATCAATCGGAAACGATTCGACCACGTCATCGGTTTCCGCATCAATGAACATGCAAGCAAGTTCGGAAGAATCGAATGCTCTATCCTCAGCAACAGGCAAACGGGACAACGCATCGGCGTTTCCGTGCTTAGCAGTGGACCGATACAAGATATCGTAGCGGTACTGCGAGAGGAAAATAGACCAGCGAATGAATTTCTGCACTGTACGTGGAGGTACAGGCTTGTTCGGATGAAAAAGCGATGTCAAAGGTTTGTGGTCTGTGATGATGGTAAAGTGACGACCATACAAGAAATCATGAAACTTTGTAACACCAAAGACGAGAGCCAATGCTTCTTCCTCGATCTGTGAATAATTTCTTTGCGCAGACGAGAGCAATTTGGACGCAAAGGCAATAGGGCGATCATGCGATCCATCTGTGTGCGCAAGCACAGCACCGATCCCGAAATCCGATGCATCCACCATCAACAAAAAGGGTTTCTGGGGATCGAATGGCGTAAGGCAAGTATTGGAAAGCAACGCCGATTTCAACTGGCGAAAGGCGCGTTCGCATTCCGTCGTCCAGACGAACGGAACACCTTTACGGCGTAAGCGATGAAGCAGAGCTGAAAGGGAAGAGGCGTGGCGCACATAGCGATGATAATAATTGATTTTTCCCAGCAAACTCTGTAGCTGCTTCAAATTCTGCGGCGAAGGCAAGTCTTGTATGGCACGGAGGTGCTCGGGACTGGGATGTATGCCTTCGGCATTGAGTACATGTCCCAGGTAGGGTAAGTCACGAGCAAAAAACACACATTTGTCCTTCCGCAAGCGAACACCATTTTGTCGCAAGACCTGAAATAATGTTCTGAGATTGGCCAAATGTTCTTCTTCCGTCTGTCCGGAGATCACTATATCGTCCAGATAGTTTGCTGCAGTAGGGACCGACGCACAAACAGTTTGCAGATATTGCTGAAACAATGCAGGGGCGGATGCACACCCGAATGGCAGTCGTTTGAATTGATACAAACCAAGATGCGTGTTAACCACCAAAACGCGCTGGGATTCATCGTCCACCGGTATTTGCAAGTACGCATCTGCTAGGTCCAACTTCGAAAAATATTTACCAGGGCACAGTTTGTCAAAAAGATCTTCCGGGCGGGGTAAAGGAAAAGTTGCAATCACTAGTTATGGATTCACTGTTGCCTTGAAGTCCACACAAAGTCTCAATTTTCCGGAAGGTTTTGGTAAAATTACTAAGGGTGATGCCCAGAGAGAAGACTGCACACGTTCAATTACACCTTGCGATTCCAAATCGTGTAATGTTTTTGCGACCTCAGCACGCAATGCGTGGGGAACATTGCGCGCTCTGAAAAATTTCGGTTGCGCGTTTACTTTCAGTTCCAAATGTGCTTTATGGTTCTTAGCGCAACCAAGGCCCGGTGCAAAAATGTCTGCAAATTCTTCACATAGACGAGAAACACTGTCTGAAGGCACAGTCTGGTTCACTGATAGGACCTGATTGACTATAGACAAGTTAAACAACTGAAATAAATCTAAACCAAACAAGTTCACTGCAGAAGAAGAACGAAGGACGTACAATGACACAAGTTTTGTTTGTCCTTTGTATGTTGCAAGAAGGCTGCACTGTCCTAACACAGGGATCGCTTGTCCTGAATAACTACTTAAATTAACATTTGCGGCACGCAACGGAGGTGTGCCCAGCTGTTTGTACGTGTCGTGATTGATTAGTGAAACTGCAGCTCCGGTATCGAGCTGGAATGGTATCCTTTGCCGTTAATGTCCAAGTCTACAAAAAGTTTATTGTCCTGCTGACGACAAGAGTGACTGTCCCGCGCAACGTGAACTGACACTGGTACATAATCACGTGCAACTTGACGGGATCTCCGGCGATGTCGGCGCACACTATTTGTGGGACGAACACAGTCACTGTTAGAGAGAGTGGCACTGGGCGGAGTGGAATGAACTACATGAATTTCCATCCGTGGTTCGAATTCGGCGGGAAGCAAAGGGCCTGGAATGGTTGTGAGTATCCGATTTGAGCTTTTTCTGGCAAACACTCTGAACATGTCCTTTTTTATTACAGAAAAAGCAAATAGCTTAGCGTGATGGGAAAATTCTCACGCGAATGTCTAGTAGCACACCGCGGGCATGATTTTAGCGCTGCGTTTGCTTGCCGGCGCGGTACACGTGGCTGAGAGCCAGGCGGCTTTGGCGCGGCCGGGCGTGAGGACTATTTACTGTTCTGTGCAGCTCGCCCGGCGGGCCGGTTAACCTGACATACGGGTGGCGAAGTTTCAAATGATTCCTGAGCAAAGTCAAGTGTGTCCTGCCGATCCGATATGTCCATCACTTGTTGAAGGGAGGGATTGAGTTTCAAAATCTGCTCCCTTATACGAACATCAGAAACGTTCTGTGCAATTGCATCACGTACCATAGTATCTGAATAAGGGAGTCCACATTGACACTCAAAAGCACAATCCCTAGTAAGGCCTTGCAAAGTTGCAACTCACTCCCGATTAGTCTGGCCTGCCGTACGTTTTGTACGAAAGAAGGTATACCATTTGGCAACTACATTTATGATTCTTTGAAATATGCATCTAATGCAGACAAAATTTCGTCGTAGGACAGAGTGGCTACGTCACGCCTGGGAAATAATTTGACTATCACACGGTACGTGTGCATCCCGACGGATGCTAACAAAAAAGGCTGCCACTCGTTACCTTGAATTCTGTAGGCGGCGAGATGGAATCCAAATTGGCGTGACCACTCCGTCCAGCTTTCCAGTGCAGCATCAAAAGGTCGAAAAGTTGGTGCAACAGCGTGTTGTGGCTGCGGTAGCGGTCGAGCGGCGGTGGCCGCATCGTTTTGCATTGCACGTTGACCCTGGACGAGCTGTCCAAGGGCATCCAGTAAGGCCTGCGTCTGCTCATTCTGTAAGCGATAAAATTCGGACAGTACATCTGGAGATGTTGGCGAAGCCATTACACAAGTAAATCAGGGCAATATCGATAAGAACGCGAAAATTCTCGTCGCCAAAATGTTGTGGATTGGCAAGAGAGCCAACCCGTTTTTGAGAGGAAGCCGAAAGGTACGCGTTTTAGCTCACGCAGGCTGGCGTGAGGTCTGGAACAGGACAAGGGAATTAGAACTTAGAAAAACGGACGCAGATGGTGGAATACTTAACTTTAATCCATTAATGTTGATCGTAGCTCTTGTCTGTACATTCTTTACAATATCAATAGCAACTGACAATGGCGCCTTGCTAGGTCATAGCAAATGATGTAGCTGAAGGCTATGCTAACTATCGTCTCGGCAAATAAGACCTTATTTTGTCAGTGAACCATCGCTAGCAAAGTCGGCTGTACGACTGGGGCGAGTGCTAGGAAGTCTGTCTAGACCTGCCGTGTGGCGGCGCTCGGTCTGCAATCACTGATAGTGGCGACACACGGGTCCGACGTATACTAACGGACCGCGGCCGATTTAAAGGCTACCACCTAGCAAGTGTGGTGTCTGGCGGTGATCCCACACCATTCTTTACTGTACATGTCCTATACATTCCAGTTTATTAATTTTGACTCTAGGCCCATAAGGTTTATCTTCTACCACTTTCTGATAAGCCTTACTGTCCCCGTCCCCAAGACAGTCTGTATAGAGGATACCTCTTGACTGCACAGACCTTTTGAAAATGTTAGCAACACCAGCCACTTCCATGCCTCCACTAGAACCATCATAGTCCTTTTTGCACACATGTTGTATAGTGGGATTTTTGCTACAGATGTCACAGAACTTAGTAATAATTTCAATATCCAGAACATTTCCAGTATCAAAAGAAGTTGCTGACACAATGCCTTTTAGGGATGTATGCCCACGTTTCTGCCAACTGCCATCAAAACCAGCAGAAATTCGCCTTGGGTCAGATTTCGTATCATTCAACTGAACTGCTTCTTTGGCTGCTTTCAACATTGGAGATTCACTTACCTCAGCTACAACTGCACCAATAGTCTTGTTGTAAACATCAAACTTTCTTGGAGGTGGAGGAATGTTCATCACTGCACAAAGAACAGCACCTGCACTTCGCCCTTTTCCAACAGATCCAAGTGCATACACTAATCTTATATTGTTTTCATACAATCTGCTTCTTGTTACGTGGGATGACATTGTATTGGCAGTACAGCTACATTCCAAACATGTCAAAACTAAATTACAAACAATTCCCTTGGTTTTCACCACATCTTCGTGCAAAGTAACGTAGGGAAGCAGCATACTCACGCCTTATAAAATTCACATAAGTCTTTCCATTGTGTGCCAGCCTAGTCCGCTGTAACTAGCTCTGATGTTATAAATATTGCGCAATACTTTAAAATGAAGTAAATAACCTGAAACGTTTCTAACATGTCAGGAGTAATACAAAATCAATATGTGTTGGATATCAGTTCAATAACTTTAACCATTTTCGAAATTTGGATGTTTTGCTGTCAAAATCATTGGCGCAACAGAAAAGAACTAGAAACTTAAAAATTTATATTTAGATTCCTTTTGCATAGTAATTTAGTAGAAACAGTATTCTGGATCTCACAAATTAAAATTTTAGTTGAAATTCATTATTTTATGGTTTTTGTCTTAGAAATTAAGGAAGCAAGATAAAGTAGGCTAATAAATAAGGTTAGGATGTTTAAATTTAAGTAGACGGGAGATCCGCTATAATCATAAAAATGTGAGAAGTTTCAACAGAATAACTACAAAACTATAGCTATAGCGTATCTCCAAAGAGCAAGTTCAGAGCCCGTCTGCTGCGTGTAGTGTAAATAAATTAATTCTCTCGCCCAAAATATTTTTACTTAGCCACGTCAGACTTTTATTATGATTACTTACTTGTGTGCTGATTGCACAATTAAATTGAAAGCTTCATCGGCCATCAGCAAAGGAAGCAATGATTTATTCGATAACTTAAAGTGGTGCATTACTAGCCCAGCGGCTAGTCGGGAGAGCAGATTTGATCAGGCGTTCCCTTAGCCATCCGCACCGCGGCTTTATACACTCCTGGAAATGGAAAAAAGAACACATTGACACCGGTGTGTCAGACCCACCATACTTGCTCCGGACACTGTGAGAGGGCTGTAAAAGCAATGATCACACGCACGGCACAGCGGACACACCAGGAACCGCGGTGTTGGCCGTCGAATGGCGCTAGCTGCGCAGCATTTGTGCACCGCCGCCGTCAGTGTCAGCCAGTTTGCCGTGGCATACGGAGCTCCATCGCAGTCTTTAACACTGGTAGCATGCCGCGACAGCGTGGACGTGAACCGTATGTGCAGTTGACGGACTTTGAGCGAGGGCGTATAGTGGGCATGCGGGAGGCCGGGTGGACGTACCGCCGAATTGCTCAACACGTGGGGCGTGAGGTCTCCACAGTACATCGATGTTGTCGCCAGTGGTCGGCGGAAGGTGCACGTGCCCGTCGACCTGGGACCGGACCGCAGCGACGCACGGATGCACGCCAAGACCGTAGGATCCTACGCAGTGCCGTAGGGGACCGCACCGCCACTTCCCAGCAAATTAGGGACACTGTTGCTCCTGGGGTATCGGCGAGGACAATTCGCAACCGTCTCCATGAAGCTGGGTTACGGTCCCGCACACCGTTAGGCCGTCTTCCGCTCACGCCCCAACATCGTGAAGCCCGCCTCCAGTGGTGTCGCGACAGGCGTGAATGGAGGGACGAATGGAGACGTGTCGTCTTCAGCGATGAGAGTCGCTTCTGCCTTGGTGCCAATGATGGTCGTATGCGTGTTTGGCACCGTGCAGGTGAGCGCCACAATCAGGACTGCATACGTCCGAGGCACACAGGGCCAACACCCGGCATCATGGTGTGGGGAGCGATCTCCTACACTGGCCGTACACCACTGGTGATCGTCGAGGGGACACTGAATAGTGCACGGTACATCCAAACCGTCATCGAACCCATCGTTCTACCATTCCTAGACCGGCAAGGGAACTTGCTGTTCCAACAGGACAATGCACGTCCGCATGTATCCCGTGCCACCCAACATGCTCTAGAAGGTGTAAGTCAACTACCCTGGCCAGCAAGATCTCCGGATCTGTCCCCCATTGAGCATGTTTGGGACTGGATGAAGCGTCGTCTCACGTGGTCTGCACGTCCAGCACGAACGCTGGTCCAACTGAGGCGCCAGGTGGAAATGGCATGGCAAGCCGTTCCACAGGACTACATCCAGCATCTCTACGATCGTCTCCATGGGAGAATAGCAGCCTGCATTGCTGCGAAAGGTGGATATACACTGTACTAGTGCCGACATTGTGCATGCTCTGTTGCCTGTATCTATGTGCCTGTGGTCCTGTCAGTGTGATCATGTGATGTGTCTGACCCCAGGAATGTGTCAATAAAGTTTCCCCTTCCTGGGACAATGAATTCACGGTGTTCTTATTTCAATTTCCAGGAGTGTATGTAAGAACGCTGCGCAAGAAAAAGGAAGGCCCCAGTTCTCTCCAGACGCTGATTAGCGCACCACCTGTGCTGGGAGTTGCGTCGCGTCGGTATCATTGATATAAACAGCCTCGGATGCAGTAATAAGTTACTCGGGATACGCGTAACCATGAAATCGTTAACTTTGGGATGACGTTAATGATCTATCTTTAGTTTGCGTATGTCGTATTTTCACGTGCCACCGCAGGACAGACATTCTACCATTATTAGCGTGGCGTTTAATGAACATTATCATCAAATTATGGCGAGCATTCACTTAAACATTTAATTTGAACAGTTATAGTGGCATCAGTGCATTAGACTCTGAACTGCTCTGGTAGTTGGATTGTGTGGATTCTTTTTGGTCTGTGACTTTCAGAATATAGTGAACATTTTAGAGAGAATGGTTTTTGATTATGAATCCCAGACAATCTCCTAATTCCTCAGAGCTATAAGCTGTAGCTATAAATGTATTTCTCAGTTGGAGTGGGCACTAGGAATTCTAATTACAGGCTTCACGTTTTGCTAATCACTTTCTGCTTGCCAATATTGTAGTTAGAGAGCCAGTGTTGAGAACGGTAAACAGTATAAATACAAAACATTTATTCTATTATTCCACCCGCCGCCCCACAGTAACGTTTCCACCATAGTTTTTACAATTTGTGTGTTTTTCGATAAGTTCACATAATAACCTCATGGAGATCAGAATGTTTGTGTCAGTAACAACAGAAACACTGTTCACACCACATATTGCATTGTCACGCATTTAAGAGGCACTTGGAAAACCGGCAGCACCTAGAAGCTTCTAGCTAGAAGCACTGACACTCGCACTGACTTCACTTTCAATATTATTTTCTGCCCTCTGTTCAAAACCAGCAGTTTCGCGGTTTATTTTTACATATTTATTTCCACGAAACTTAGGCTTATATCCAAACTTCCTTATTCTACCCATTGTGTTATAACGTTCCACAAAATCATTACATTTGTATCACCAAAACATAAACAACAATGATGAAGAAACTGACAAACGATAGTCGACAATACAGACAGGCTGGCAAACATCAGAATAACAATTCTCTATTGCAACCCAAATAAAGAGTATTTATATCCGTGGAACATAAATGATTGTTGTACTACAGTTAATGCTGACTACTGCGCAAGACACAGCAAAAATGGACGTGGCGCTAGTTACCAAGCTTCACGAACAAATTAATAACTCCGAATCTAATAATCAGATTTGTATGAAACAAACGGCATTTTGTAGCCAAATAATTGGAGAATAGATTAAGACTAAAAAGAAAAAAAAATCGATTTTTTGAGCTTGTTCGCGACTGTGTCCCCTTAACACGTCAACGCCAGTACTGAGAATTGTGTTTCTCACTGTGGGACGGCGCGCGTATTCACGCTGCCTTTTATCTGGCGGCGCTGCTTTCCCTGTTATTTTGCACTAGATCTTAGTTGTTCAGGAAGCTCTCTTGTTGAAGAGTCACACAAAGTTGTATTCATCCGAGCGGTTCTAGGCGCTTCAGTCTGGAACCGCGCGGCCGCTACGGTCGCAGGTTCGAATCCTGCCTCGGGCATGGATGTGTGTGATGTCCTTAGGTTAGTTAGATTTAAGAAGTTCTACGTTGTAGGCGACTGATGACCTCAGATGTTAAGTCCCATAGTGCTCAGAGCCATTTTTGTATTCATAGCGGCTCGTTGCGCCTGGATGACAAGTAACACATCATACGTTAGTCTTCCAAAATGCCTTCACAAAAGAAGACGAAGTAAATATTCCAGAATTCGAATCGAGAACAGCTGCCAACATGAGTAACGTAGAAATAAATATCCTCGAAGTAGTGAAACAAATCGTATCACTTAATAAAAGCAAGTCTTCTGGTCCAGACTGTAAACCAATTAGATTCCTTTCGGAGTATGCTGATGCATTTATCTCCATACTTAACAATCATATACGAGGTGCATTCAAGTTCTAAGGCCTCCGTTTTTTTCTCCAGACTGGAAAGAGATAGAAACATGCGCATTGTTTTAAAATGAGGCCGCGTTCACTGTCAATACGTCCCAGAGATGGCAGCACCGTACGGCAGATGGAATTTTACCGCCAGCGGCGAGAATGAGAACTGTTTTAAATACTTAAAATGGCGACGTTTTCCTTACTCGAACAGCGTGCAATCATTCGTTTTCTGAATTTGCGTGGTGTGAAACCAATTGAAATTCATCGACAGTTGAAGGAGACATGTGGTGATGGAATTATGGCTGTGTCGAAAGTGCGTTCGTGGGTGCGACAGTTTAATGAAGGCAGAACATCGTGTGACAACAAACCGAAACAACCTCGGGCTCGCACAAGCTGGTCTCACAACACGATCGAGAAAGTGGAGATAATTGTTTTGGGGGATCGCCGAATGACTGTTGAACAGATTGCCTCCAGAGTTGGCATTTCTGTGGGTTCTGTGCACACAATCCTGCATGACGACCTGAAAATGCGAAAAGTGTCATCCAGGTGGGTGCCACGAATGCTGACGGACGACCACATGGCTCCCCATGTGGCATGTTGCCAAGCAATGTTGACGCGCAACGACAGCACGAATGGGACTTTCTTTTCGTCGGCTGTGACAATGGATGAGACGTGAATGCCATTTTTCAATGAAGAAACAAAGCGCCAATCAGCTCAATGGAAGCACACAGATTCACCGCCACCAAAAAAATTTCGGGTAACCGCCAGTGCTGAAAAAATGATGGTGTCCATGTTCTGGGACAGCGAGGGCGTAATCCTTACCCCTTGCGTTCCAAAGGGCACTAAGGTAACAGGTGCATCGTACGAAAATATTTTGAAGAACAAATTCCTTCCTGCACTGCAACAAAAACGTACGGGAAGGGCTGCGCGTGTGCTGTTTCACCAAGACAACGCACCCGCACATCGAGCTAACGTTACGCAACAGTTTCTTCGTGATAACAACTTTGAAGTGATTCATCATGCTCCCTACTCACCTGACCTGGCTCCTAGTGACTTTTGGCTTTTTCCAACAATGAAAGACACTCTCCGTGGCCGCACATTCACCAGCCGTGCTGCTATTGCCTCAGCGATTTTCCAGTGGTCAAAACAGACTCCTAAAGAAGCCTTCGCCGCTGCCATGGAATCATGGCGTCAGCATTGTGAAAAATGTGTACGTCTGCAGGGCGATTACGTCGAAAAGTAACGCCAGTTTCATCGGTTTCGGGTGAGTAGTTAATTAGAAAAAAATCGGAGGCCTTAGAACTTGAATGCACCTCGTACAACCGTTCGCTCGACGAAAGGTCCGTACCCAAAGACTGGAAAGTTGCACAGGACACACCAATATTCAAGAAAGGTGGTTGGAGTAAGCCACTTAATTACAGGCCCCTGTCGTTAACATCGATATGCAGCAGGATTTTAGAACATATATTGTGTTCGAACATTATAAATTACCTCGAAGGAAACGGTCTATTGACACGCAGTCAACATGGGTTTAGAAAACATCGTTCCTGTGAAACACAACTAGCTCTTTATTCACATGAAGTGCTCAGTACTATTGACAAGGGATTTCAGATCGATTCCGTATTCCTGGATTTCCGGAAGGCTTTTGACACTGTACCACACAAGAGGGTCGTAGTAAAATTGCGTGCTTATGGAATATCGTCTCAGTTATGTGACTAAATTTGCAATTACCTTTCAGAGAGGTCACAGTTCGTAGTAATTGACGAAAAGTCATCGAGTAAAACGTGATTTCTCTCGTTCCCCAATGTAGTGTTATAGGCCCTTTGCTGATTTGGGAGACAATCTGAGCAGCCGTTTTCGGTTGTTTGCAGATGACGCTGTCGTTTATCGACTAATAAAGTCATCAGAAGATCAAAACAAACTGCAAAACGATTTAGAAAAATATCTGAATGGTGCGAAAAGTGGCAGTTGACCCTAAATAACGAAAAGTGTGAGGTCATCCACATGAGTGCTAAAAGGAACTCAAACTTGGGTTACACGATAAATCAATGTAATCTAAAAGCCGTAAATTCAACTAAATACCTAGGTATTACAATTACAAACAACTTAAATTGGAAAGAACGCATTGTAAATGTTGGTGGGAAGGCTAACCAAACGCTGCGTTTTATTGGCAGGACACTTAGAAAATATAACAGACCTACTAAGGAGACTGCCTACGCTATGCTTGTCCGTCCTCTTTTAGAATACTGCTGCGCCGTGTGGGATCCTTACCAGATATGACTGACGGAGTACATCGAAAAAGTTCAAAGAAAGGCAGCACTTTTTGTATTATCGCGAAATATGGGAAAGAGTGTCACAGAAATGATACAGGATTTGGTCTGGAAATCATTAAAAGAAAGGCGTTTTTCGTTGAGACGGAATCTTCTCGCGAAATTCTAATCACCAACTTTCTCATCCGAATGCGAAAATATTTTGTTGACACCGACCTACATAGGGCGGAACGATCACCACGATAAAATAAGGGAAATCAGAGCTCGTACGGAAAGATATAGGTGTTCATTCTTTCCGCGCTCTATACGAGATTGGAATAATAGAGAATTGTGAAGGTGGTTCGATGAACCCTCTGCCAAGCACTTAAATGTGATTTGCAATTGTATCCATGTAGATGTAAATGTAGATGTTTCGCTGGTAGCGCAACTTGTATAGTCGAGCGTGAGTCACCTGTGGGACACGCCGCTGCGATCGTGTTAAGTCAGAGCAAATGCCTGAAGCGAGCTTTCAATGTAAGACGCGCTATGGTTGAATTTATGAAGGAGAAAAGAAAGCAAGAACGAAAATCAGAACATCCATAATGTACCGCAGACACTTGTGTTTTGAATAGCTGACAGCAGACTGCCCTCAGGAACACATTGCAAGGTGAGAAGCAACTTATTTCTGATTTCACGACGAAAGTGGTGCATTTAAAAAGAAAACAGCACTGTGGAAGGGACAACATGTGCAAAAAGCACCCTCCATTTCCCTAAGCTCACTGGCATTAAATAAACGCGAATTTTGAACAATCTATTGTGGCGTTGAAAGAATCACAGGAATACCTTTCTAAACGTTTGAGGACACATCCAATCTTACACGAAACCGTTTGCCATTTCACTTGAAGGCACCTCTGTCTGTCTGCAGATAGAGCTTTCGATCTGCAACGTAATTCGCGTTTAAAAGACAAACTTTTTACTTCAAAATTGTCCACGGCTTTCCATGTGTCCATAATGATGTTACAAACGTTGTATCAGTGTTTCGATAAACATTTGTGCGTGAAAAGCTTTTTGTATTATGAAACTAAATACGTTATGATTAAGTGATAATCCGAGTGACGAAAATCTGCGGAACCGTCTGCATCTGTCCGTAGGTCGACAGTTTGTGACAGATATATATTTTACTACGTCTTCATTCCTCCGAAAAGAAATAACACTAAAATCCGCTTTGTTGGTGATCTATGTAGTTGAGAAATATGACAGAACTGTGTGCCGCGTGCAGGATTTTCGCAGTTTTCCCCCCTTCCACCTTTTCCATCTCGGTTTGGCATGGTAGAGGGGGAAATGTGCACTTGGGCGAGAGAGATTGGCACGCATGCATGAGCATTGCCCACGAGCAGAGGTTTTGGCGTCCGTGATGTAAACAGAATGCAACAAGGTGGATATCCCAAAAAAGCTTTGCAATATATACCAAAAGCGGTAAGGAACGTTGGTTGGCCTAGGAAAGCGGAGATCAAGTAAGGTGAAACCAGATTGGGTCCCTTAAATTAATCCATGAGTGTAAGTCATTATTATTATTATTATTATTATTATTATTATTATTATTATTAATCAGACCTGATAAGCGTTCTGGATTGATGGGCAGTAATCAAGAATTGGTCAAACAGGTGCTATGTATGCCACTAATTTGTAGATGAATTTCCTCAATGTTTTTCCAGTGAATCTCAGCCTAGCATCTGCATTTTGTACAGTTATGTGGTCATTTCACTTCAGAATGCTGTGGAGGGTTACATGCGGTTAAACATTTAGCAGTCGTTGCTGTTTCCACTGATTTATTGCCGATAGTGTAACTGAACACTAATGGGGTTTTCCACCGATTTATTTGAAATTTGTTACTTCTGTTTACGTAGAGAATGGACTGACAGTACCTGCAAGAAACATCCTTCCTGCTCTTCCGTAAAGCTGTCTGCTGTTGTATCTGTTGAATGCACGCTGTAACACCTTTATAGCGACCCCAGGATGTATACGGCTGCTACGGTGCAGAGGTGGTGGAAAGGTATGTTGTGGAGGTGGAATTGCTGGTCGAGGGTGGCTAGGAAAACTCCGCTGCAAGATTCAATATACACTGAAGCGTCAAACAAAGTGGTATGGGCATGCGTATTCAAACACAATGTAAACAGGCAGAATACGGCGCTGCGATCGGCAACGCCTGTATAAGACAACAAGCGTCTGGCGCAGTTAGATCGCTTACTGCTTCTACAATAGCACGTTAACAAGATTTAAGTAAATTTAAACGTGTTGTTACAGTCGGCGCATAAGCGATTGGACACAGCATCTCAGAGGTGGCAATGAAGCGGGGATCTTCCCCTTACGACCATTTAATGAGTGTACCGTGAATACGGTATTCGGTAAAACATCAAATCTCCGACAAGCCTGCGGCCGGAAAAAGATCCTGCAAGATCGGTACCAAAGACGACTGAAGAGAATCGTTCAACGTGAGAGAAGTGCAATCCTTCCGCAAATTTCTGCACATTGAAATGGTGGACTATCAACAAGCGTCAGCGTACGAATCATTCAACGAGACACCATCGATATGGGCTTTCCGACTCGAAGGCCCACACGTATACCCTTCATGACTGCAAGGCAAAAAGCTTTACACCTCGCCTGGGCCCGTCAACACTGATTTTGGATTGTTGATGACTGGAAACATGTCTGGTCGGACGTCTCTCGTTTGTAATTGTATCCAGCGGATGGACGTGTACGGGTATGGAGATAACATCATGAATCCATGGAGCCTGTATGTCAGCAGGGGACTGTTAAAGCTTTGGAGGCTCTGTAATGGTATGGGGCGTGTGCAGTTGGAGTGATACGGGACCCCTGATACGTCTAGATACGACTCTGACAGGTGACACGTACGTAAGCATCCTATCCGATCACCTGTATCCATTCATGTCCATTGTGCTTTTCGCAGGATAATGCGACACCACACACGTCTAGAATTGCTAGATAGTGGCTCCAGGAACATTGTTCTGAGGTTAAATACTTCCGCTGGCCACCAAACTCCCCAGACATGAACATTATTGAGCATATCTGGGATGCCTTGTAACATGCTATTCGGAAGAGACCTGCACTCCCTCTTACTCCTACAGATTTATGGACAGAACTGCAGGATTCATGGTGCCAGTTCCCTCCAGCACTACTTCGGACAGTAGTCGAGTCCATGCCACGTCTCGTTGCGGCACTTCCGCGTGCTCGCGGGGGCTAAACCATATTAGGCAGGTGTACCAGTTCTTTTGGCTCTTCAGTTTAAATATTCGTCTTGAATTATAAGGTCGGAATACTGTGGTGCCACTGGAAACGCCCTTTGCAGGCGCGTAGTGCACAGGAGATGTCGATGAAGGCGGAAAACTGCTGCGGTGTGATGGGTCATTGACGTCCGCGTACTGCTTTGCTGACACTTTATCTCACGCGGCAGCGCGTCCCAGAGTTGACATTAGGCGCCCCCGAGTAAACAGTGGCAGCGACTCGTACGTCTGCAGAATTCCCGTTGGCGACCATGGCTATTAGGTTAGGAGCTCACCCTGGTGTGTAGGGATGACGGCAGTATCGCCTCGGCTGCGAACCGCTGCCCTACAAGGCACCAATACGGTGCTGCTGTGGCCCCTTAGGGATGACTTCCCGTTGTAGCCTGTCCGCGGTGGACTCAATATCGTGAGCTGATCTCATGGAGTGGGCTGCCAAGACTAGTGTCGGCTGCTGTTTGACCGATAGCGTGCTAGAAACTGATGTGGACCCAATGTCGTGGAGGATGCTGCCAGATTGCGCATTCAGAGCGATTAGTGGAACACATTGCTTCCAGGCACATACATTGCAAAGCCTTTCGCGATGGCACCCGGCGAAGACGCGGTGTGCAGGCAAGCTCAGTTGTGAAATTGCATACTAGCAAGTCTGTGCCCTCATACTTGTCTCTCATAAGACTGACATGGTGCTGCTTCAGTTTAGTAACGCCCACAATGCAGCGGTAGTATTACAGTATCTTCAGCAAAACGTGCTCCGATATCAATAAGAGCCAGCTGCTCCATCCAGCGTGATTTAAGGCCACTCTTGAATGTGTTGAGGTTTTTCTCCGTTCCACACCCCGATGGTACTTGAGAAGAATTCTCTCCTCCTCTTTCCTCTCTGCTACACTCCTCTCCTCTCTGCTCTTCTCCTCTCCTCCCCTCTCTTCTCCCATCCTCACATCTCCTTTCCTCTCTTCTCCTCTTTTCTCCTCACCATGGAGCTTCCTATATTGTCAAGCTGATCACAGACATACGGGATGTAACGAGAATGAATGTAGAAAATAAGAAAGCTGGTAGAGTGGGTCATAACAAGCACGTACGACACTAACGAGGGGACCTTCTGGGAGGTGCACCGCGTTATGAGCTCCCACTTCGCCTGCTTATAGTGTGGGTAGGCACCTATCACACCCTAAAATTGTAGGTGCCAATGTGGCCTCTTTTTTTAAATGTTGCAGATATTGCCTGTTAAAGTTTGGGCAGCTTTTTATATACAGAAAAGTTTCACTATTCTGGCAAGTGAGCGAGTAGCCGAGTGGCAAGCGAGCGAAGCTCACGTCCAGGCGACCATGGTTCGAGGCCCGTCTATGCTACTTTTGTTTTCGTGACGCTAGATCCATTGCAAAAACAAGTATTCAATAACGTCAATGCAGTGGCGTTGAGAAAATACAGATGCGATTGCGACGAAAATGAATGTGCATTCGTACAATGTTCGTGGTGTCGAAAGTACAAATATTTTGTTTGTTTTTATAACAAGTATCATCCGTCGGAATGTACTCGTCAAAACATAGGAAATTGATTAACTTTCCTGTAAATGAAACGTACTTTTAATCCCTCATTCGTTGGTTTCTTTTCGATATTCCCTACCTCAACGGAACAAAATTAAAAATACAACGCAAACAAATTGAACAATAATAAAATATTTCAAGAAATTACAATACGGTTAATTTCCTGTTAAAATAAAAAAAACGCAAAAGATTTAAACGAAATGTGACATTCAATTTGTAGTTTTGATTTATAGAGGCTTGTAATTCTTTTTAATCAATCCCTTGCGGAATGTTAATGATTAATTATAAATAAATACAGGCATTTGAAAAAAAGGAAACAAAAGTAGCATAGACGGGTCTCGAACCAGTCTGCCTTCGGCAGGGCAACAGAGCGGACGCGTACGTGTTGACTTTGTGCGGCGCGCGAGCTCGCCTTGTTTACATTCTGACGGCCGTTGCTTAAGTGCCGGCTTACCTTGTACGATCCATGGCGAACCGTTACCGTAAATCAACACTCCGATTTACTTTCTGCAACGATTATGCCCGACCCAAAGCACTCGAGGTGGAGCGTTTTCTGCGAGAGGAAGTGAAGATCCCGGCGACCGATATTATCGGCATACATTTGTCAATCGTGAGCAGCACGGTCTATGTGAAAATCATTAACGACGCGGCGTGCGAACGCATACTACGTGAGATCAAACAGGGGCTCCGCTTCTGTCATGCTGATGGCAATGTGGGGGAGGTAACCGTCGACCACGCAGGCTTAGGTATGCGAACGATACGCATTTTCGAATTGCCATTCGAACTTCCTGCTGAGGAAGTCGTCACGGCACTACGCCCATACGGCACAGTCCACGGCCACACTGCGGAGAAGTGGACACAGTTTCGGACGTATCCTGTCCTAAACAGAGTCCGACAGGTCGCCATTGATCTCCGAAGCCACATCCCGTCCTACTTACAGATCGGCGGATGCCGTGCAATAATTATATACGACGGCCAGCCTCGGACCTGTTCCGGGTGCGGCAAAGAAGGCCACCTTAGATCCGAATGCCTACAACGGCGTATTACGCAACTTCCAGCTGCCGAAGAACCACCCACGTCGCAACCTACAGTGCTACCGGTGACCTATGCCGCTGCTCTAGCTTCTCCTACCGCTTTGCAACGTCGCCCGGTCACCACAAACGACGCAACCAACGAGCCCGACCAGACACCGACGGTGAGCGCCTCGGACGGGCCGCCGCCTCGGCCGGCCATCGACGCCGCTGCGACGATGCCGACGCAACCGGACGCTGACCCTGACCCCGGAAACACGATGGAGATCGACTCGCTCATCGTTCCTACAGCGGCCTTTCGGCCAGAACGACGCGACTCCCTTCCGTCTTCGGACACGGAGGGTGGCACAAGAAAACAACGTTCTCCGAAACGTCGCATGCGAAGACGTCGCACAGTTTCCGGCCAAAAGGAGACGTTACAAGTCGAGGAGGACGCAACCGTCGACCAGCACGCGGCCTCAGAACCCGCTACTGCTGACGAAGACGTTATGAGCGCGGAGACATCTATCGGTGTGCCTGTGCCCCGTGCTGACGCTGAACTAAGTCATGACCGTATCACAGGCGACACTACAGCACGCACCTTTACAACATCTTCTGCAGACAAAATGGAAGATACACCAGTTTCCGCTTCCACGGCGTGGCACGAGGAGGAGGTCGAGGAGCAGGACCCGTTACGGGACCCTGCACCGTCGCGGCCGCACCACTAATCATACTCTTCCCGGACTCCCCTGCGGGCCAGCGGGATAACGTTCCGCTGCGACGCCCACACCCTTGCGCGGACGACGGAGTGGACCAGCCTCCAGCAATCCGACACCAGGCCTACCGCATAGCAACCATCAACACCAACAACGTCCGTTCCAGGGTGAAAATCCGCCTTATGCAGGAGATGTTCTGAGCTTCGGATATTGATTTCGCCCTTCTGCAGGAAGTTCACTTAGCTAGTCTCCCGGATATCAATCACTATACCGCCTACGCCTCCGCGAGTGATCCTACGGGCCGCCGAGTGGCCATCTACGTCCGCCACGGGATTTCGGTGACTGATGTCGCCTTCCTTCCATCAGCTCGGGGCATGGCACTCACTGCCATGGGGACACGCATCATTAATGTCTACGCTCCCTCAGGCACCGACCGAAGGCATGACAGAGCCCAGTTTTATTCCGAGGAAATCGCTCCCCTGTTTTTAGGGCGTTATGACCATTGCCTACTAGGAGGTGATTTTAACTGCGTTCTGCATCCTAAAGATCAGATTCCCCACTATACTACATGCCAGGAACTACGTATAGTGGTGCGAGACCTCCTGCTTCACGATACCTGGGAAGTTCAACACGGCGACCGTTCTGGCCATACCTTTCTTACCAGTCATTCCGCAAGCCGACTAGACAGGATATATGTCTCACAAACTCTTAGATCTGCGATACGGGGCGCCGAACGCTGGCCGCGGCCTTTTCCGACCATTGCTCTTACATCTGTACGGTCCTCCTTCCGCCGCAATCAGTATGGCGCAGCCGTGCGCCATGGAAACTCAATACCTCACACTTGCATGACCTGGCGTGTCGCCAACAAGTCACTGAAACGTGGACAGCCTGCGAACGACGCCTTCCCCGCTATCACTCGACATTGACATGGTGGTTGGACTGCGCCAAGCCGGCGATCCAGAAGACACTGATGAGATACGGGAAGGACATGGCCGACTGGCATCGCACCACTGTTGACTTCTATTATGCGATTCTCCGAGATCTGGACGCTCAACCGCCAACCCCGGACAACCAGTTGGAACGGCAAAGAACTAAGGCGAAGATCATTGCACTGGCACGCCGGAAACTGCAAGGGGTCGTGATACGGACGCGGCGCCACGATCACGCGGATTTAGAAATTCCATCTATGTATCATATAGTGTCCGACAAACGACGGCGTCGTCAACAGATCATCAGCACTCTGACCACGCCTCATGGCACGCAGGTGACCACTCAGAATGACATCGTCCACGCATTCGTCGAGCACTACCGTCGTACTTATAGTGAAGAAGACGCTGAAACTGCAGCAGACGACTCCATTTTGCATTACGTCACGCGCACCCTCCCCCACACGGAGGTGGATGCTTTGACAGTGGCGGTCACGCTAGACGAAGTCATCAACTCAATCGCCAAGGGTGCTGTCAACAGATCGCCCGGCATTGACGGCTTACCGATTCAGTTTTACCGTACCTTTCGGGACCTCATGGCACCACGGTGGACGACTATGTATCAAGAACTAATGACATCTGACCAAGCAATCCCACCCGCCTTTGCTGAGGGCATCATCATACCAGTCCACAAACCAGCCCGTGGTTCGATGGTCACGAGTTACAGACCGCTCACCCTACTCAATGCCGATTACAAGATTTTCGCGCGCTTACTGGCAATGCGGCTCCGAACAATACTCCCTCATATCCTCTCGCCAGAGCAAACGACGCCTGGAGGACAGGTTAACATACAGACTGCCACAGGCGAATGCCGCGACTTAATTGCGATGGCGGCGGCCTGCAGACCCCGTGCAGCGGTCGTCGCTATAGACTTCGACAGCGCCTTCGATAAAGTGCGTCATAGTTTCCTGTTTTCGGTGGCAGCCCGAATGGGCATCCCCCCTCCGTTTCTCGACGTCATCCGGCGTCTTTACGACAGTGCCAGTTCACGTGTCCAAGTCAATGGACGTTTAGCAGGGCCGGTACCTATCTGCCGTTCGATACGGCAGGGGTGCCCCCTCTCTACCCTCCTGTATGCCATTGCCCTTGAGCCCATTATTGGTGACTTGACGACCAAGCTCTCTGGCCTCACCCTATGCCAACACACTTTTCGATGTCGGGCATATGCTGATGACCTGCTCCTCCTCATTCGCTCCGGCTCTGAGATTCGAGAAGTCCTCGGATTGATAACTCGTTATGGGGCTGCCGCTGGCAGTGTCATGAATGTCGCCAAATCTTCTGCGATGCACATTGGACGAGGCCTCCAGGAGGGTGAAGTGGCACCCCTCCCGCTTGTGCGAACTTTCCGGTACCTGGGCATTACCTTTACCCCCACGGTCACACGCACAGCGCCAACGAATTTCCGTCGCCTGTTACACGTCATCCGCAACGACGTCCGCCAGAACCTCTTGCGCCGCCAGGACACAATTCAACGGGTTGAGTTTCTTAATCTTTATGTGGCATCAAAATTGGTTCACGTCGCGCAAGTTCTCCCTCTGCCAACTGCAATTGGGCGCAACCTTCAGGCGGCTTTTGGCTATTATCTCATGGCTGGTTCAATGTTTACCCTCACGGTATGGTGGCGTCGGGCTCGTCAATGTCCGTATGCGAGCTGCAGCCTTGTACATGAGTACCATGAGAAAACAGTGGATGGGCCAGGGTACATCTCTAACACGCAGATTGCTTGAGGTCCTCCTACCTGCTTCCACCTCACCACCGGTGTCTGTCGGCCATATCGTGCCTCATTTATCCCATATTTCGGCCTTTTTCGTCGACTACAGTTACATACATACCAGTCTCCCAGATACACGCCCACCAAGGACTAAGGATTTTTACAGCCTGTTGCTGCGCTGTGTTCCCCGGAATGTGATGGAGACCAAACATCCCTCCATCCAGTGGCCCATAGTGTGGACTACCGTCCACCAGCCCTTCCTCCCTACAACGTCCGTGCACTGTGGTATCACATAGTCAACAGGAAATTTGCCACGAAGCAGCGCCTGCACAACATTGGCTTGTCAGAATCCCCTCTTTGTCTCCGTTGCCAGCAACTGGACACTGATGAACACCGTCTGACATGCGCCTCATCGCAAGATGTATGGCGCTTCGTGCAGCAAATCACTGCCTGCTATCTCCGGGTGCCACCAGACACAATCGAACCTCGAATGTTTCTATACCCGGAGGACAGACATTTTCCCGCCGCCAAATGTCATGCTATTACGTGGGTCAAAGGGTGGGCGGTCGCTTATCTCTTTCATGAGGGACCTAAATCCCGCCTCGACTTCTGGACCTATTTAGGAACAGCCCATGCAGCTCTAGAAAACACGCCACATTACCGAACATTATTTGCTAACTATCTTCGAGCGGTCTTTGTTAGACCTCCACTGAGTTGGGGGGTGCCTGGCTCAGAGGGCACCAACCCCTCCTCCCCCGGCGGTGTCTGAGTTTCAACCGCCTACGATCGATTCTACTTCTGACCTCCGCGGATGGGAGAGAGCGTCGCAGATTGCGCGGATTTTATTTCTTTTTGCTTTTCCTTTCTTTTTCTTTAACCAGAATTTATATTTCTTTTATCTTTAGCCGATGTGTTCACATAATTTCATGATATTAGTGAATATTACAAAAACACATGCAAATAAATAAATAACAACGCCCTCCACTACTGTTGATTCCTGTGTCTCCCATTTCCCTATGCCCCACAGGCTCGGTGGTGGTGAGGGGGACACTGTGGCCAGGCCTCGGGTTTCGACCCGAGCACTTGCTCGGTAGATGCTAGAGCACTTGCCCGCGAAAGGCAAAGGTCAAAAACAAAAAAAAAACAAAAAAAAAGTGGGAAGCGAGCGAGGCTCACGTCCAGGCGACCATGGTTCGAGGCCCGTCTATGCTACTTTTGTTTTCGTGACGCTAGATCCATTGCAAAAACAAGTATTCAATAACGTCAATGCAGTGGCGTTGAGAAAATACAGATGCGATTGCGACGAAAATGAATGTGCATTCGTACAATGTTCGTGGTGTCGAAAGTACAAATATTTTGTTTGTTTTTATAACAAGTATCATCCGTCGGAATGTACTCGTCAAAACATAGGAAATTGATTAACTTTCCTGTAAATGAAACATACTTTTAATCCCTCATTCGTTGGTTTCTTTTTGATATTCCCTACCTTAACGGAACAAAATTAAAAATACAACGCAAACAAATTGAAAAATAATAAAATATTTCAAGAAATTATAATACGGTTAATTTCCTGTTAAAATAAAAAAAAAACGCAAAAGATTTAAACGAAATGTGACATTCAATTTGTAATTTTGATTTATAGAGGCTTGTAATTCTTTTTAATCAATTCCTTGCGGAATGTTAATGATTAATTATAAATAAATACAGGCATTTGAAAAAAAGGAAACAAAAGTAGCATAGACGGGTCTCGAACCAGGGTCCCCTGGACGGGAGTCTCGATCGCGTCACCTTTTTTTTATGTCATTTTGTTCTACATTGTTCGTTGACGGACGTCCGATGACACCCGTCCAGGTGTTCTTTAATCCGTCACTCAGTTTTTTTTTATTGCAGAGGGTAGATAAACCCTCTGACCGAAGACGCAGCTTAGCTACTCGATGACTTGCCCCAAGAGTGAAACTTTTCTATACGTAAACAGCTGCGCAAACTTTAACAGGCAGTATTTCAAAAACGTGGTCCCATTGGCACCTACAATTTTAGGGTGTGATAGGTGCCTACCCACACTATAAGCAGGCGAAGCGGGAGCTCATAACGCGGTGCAACTGCCAGAAGGTCCCCTCCTTAGTGTCGTTGAACACCGTCGCACGTCCGAGTCGTCAGGATGGCAGATCTGCAGAACAACGAATGTGTTTGTAACATCAAGGTAAAACAGTCTTCAGGCTGAAGTTTTATGTCCTTTATATTTGTGGTGTCACCGCCAGACACCACACTTGCTAGGTGGTAGCCTTTAAATCGGCCGCGCTCCATTAGTATACGTCGGACCCGCGTGTCGCCACTGTCAGCAATTGCAGACCGAGCGCCACCACACGGCAGATCTAGAGAGACGTCCTGGCACTCGCCCCAGTTGTACAGCCGACGTTCATAGGAATGGTTCACTGACAATCACGCTCTCATTTGCCGAGACGATAGTTAGCATAGCCTTCAGCTACGTCATTTGCTACGACCTAGCAAGGCGCCGTATTCAATTGATATATATATTGAAGCATGTACAGTCAAGAGCGATTTACTCCAAATATGGATTAAAGTTAAGTATTCCAAGAACTACGTTCTTTTCTTATTAGACTCAAGACATTGTCCTGTTCCAGACCTCACGCCAGTCTGCGTGTAATTAAACGCGTGCATTTCGGCCTCCTCTAGCAACACGGTGTTGGCTCTTCTGCCAACACTACAATTTGCAAACGCTGTAGTCCACATCCTTGCGGATATTCCAGACGGGACAACTCTAAGGGTTTCCGCTTCTTTCTGGGACGTGAACGCGCTGCTTTTGCCTGTGCAAATGCTTGTTTGATAGATGTTGCATAGAGGGCAGCACCTGTGCACACTGCGGAGTCTGGTTCGCCCTGCGTGTTTGTCATCAAGCGGGGACACTTGTGTTTCGTACTGTGTGAAACGGATAGGAACTGGAGCTCTATTCTTGGGAGAAAAGGGCAGACGTGCGCTGTGCTTAAGAGGCGGTGGATGTAAATGCTCACGCTGTCCAACGTTTGTAAGTTTGGCTGTTTCCGAATGGTCGAGTGTCAGATCCACGCACATTTTGTGCCATTTACAGATTCCTACGAGAGACAGGTTGACTTGAGATACGCTTTCCACTAGCAAGTTCTCGTAATGGCACATGTGCATTTAAGGCCTACTTCTAAGCCTGGTGTATTCAGTTTCTGTTGCAGTTGCGAAAGCCTGAAGGACGCGGCCGTCTTCGCGCAGTGCATACACCAGGGCTCGAATAAGAGGCGTTAGCACTGCTGGAAAACACACCCTCAACAAGTCGGCGACGTGGTATATGGGAGAAGGTTGTAAGCCATTCCACAATTTGGTGTGTGTGGCGTAAGACGATTTTCACACCTACCGCCTTCAGAAGATTTACTCCCTAGCCCAGACGTTTTTCCACGTCGAAATGAATTCTGCCAGTGCTTTTTGCAAAGGTGTACCATTCAACCGCGCTTTCCGAAACATGTACTTTTAACGGATGAGGCGTCCTTTATACGAGAGAGTATATTCAACAACCACAATCTACACGTGTGGGCACGGTAAGATCCGGACGCCGCCTTCGTTCGTAGTCACCAAGATCGCTTCGCTCTCAACATTTGGGTCGGCTTGGTCGGCGATAATCTGGGTGGTCCATACATGTGTAACCGATGACTGAATGCAAACAGATACTTAATCTAGTCCATTAAATTTCGGGCATGCAGCCGCGCAAATAAAATTTCCTCCACTGATATTTCGGCCGCGTATCGTCCGGCCAGCCATCCTGATTTAGGTTTTCCGTGATTTCCCTAAATCGCTCCAGGCAAATGCCGGGATGGTTGCTTTGAAACGGCACGGTGACTTTCTTCCCCATCCTTCCCTAATCCGATGAGACCGATGACCTCGCTGTCTGGTCTCCTTCCCCAAACAACCAACCAATCGTCCAGCCATCCTCAGAGTGAATCACAAGACTGACGACAAGATCCCAAGCGCGGCCTTATATGCTCCACCGCGGCGGTACTGCACATGCGGGTCACAGATGCTGGTCGGCGGCTGATTTCTTGAGCATTTGAATTCCATCCGTGCTAGCATTAAATTTACTATGGAAATAGAAAAAGACGGCTGCCTCCCATTTTTGGATGTTGTCGTTCGCCGTAAATGTGATGGCACATTAGGACATGCCGTATATCGGAAACCAACACGCACAAATCTATATCTTCATGCCAGTAGCTGCCATCACCCTTCACAGACCATAGGTGTCCTTAAGACCTTAGTGCATCGGGCGCACTGTATATCCGATAAAGACAATTTACAGAGTAGAGTTCACATACCTCAAGAGCATTTTTAAATCGAATTGATTTTCTGCGCAACAAATTCGTAGAGCATTCGATGCAAAACCTAAAATGCAGGTATGTGTTGGGGAAGAAAATAGTAATTCCTTCAGATCTTGTGCGTTTTTGCCCTATGTGGGTGCTCTTTCCTCGAAGATAGGCCGTATTCTTGAGAAACACTGTGTTAAGGTGATCTTTCGGCCCCCCACGAAGATTGCAGCTTTACTCGGCTCTGTGAAGGACGATTTACAGCTTCGTAAAGCTGGTGTATATCAAATTTCCTTGCGTAAATTGTGAGAAGTCGTACAAAGGTCAAACAACACGCACCGTTCATGAAAGGTGTGTGGAGCATCGAAGATACACACGCTTATTACAGCCAGACAGGTCAGCTGTGGCCCAACATTGTATCGATACAGGGCATTCCATGAATTACAGTAATGTGAAGATTTTAACATTCACCTCTTCTTTTTGGGAATCTGTCTTCAAGGAAGCTATAGAGATTAGATTAGCTAATAATTTAATAGAGATAATGGTTTTAATTTGGACAAAGCATGGAATCCGGCTCTTGGGGTAATTAAACTGCAGAGAAGTCGTCATGGTGTCACCGCCGCCGATCATACGTCGATAAGCGAATCGAATGTCTGTACGCCTTCGCCACAGGCGGCGCATGTGTAAGCGTATTTCTCTGCCGCCGACCAGCATCTGTGCGCAGTACCGCCGCGGTGGAGCATATAAGGCCTCGCTTGGCATCTTGTCGTCAGTCTTCTGACTCACTCTGAGGATGGCCGAACGATACGCGGCCGAAATATCAGTGGAGGAAATTTTATTTGCGCGGCTGCAAGCCCGATATTTGATGGACTATTCATTAGGCCACGACAAGTTGAAAATGCACAGATGCTTAATCTTTTTACAACAGACTCTGCCAGGGTTGTTGGAACATAATCCACTAAACGTGCGACACTGAATGTGGTACCAACACGATGGTGCATCTGCGCATTTCGTAAATGCAGTGCGAATGCATTTGGATGAAACCTTTTGTGAGAACCAGATAGGGCGGGGTTGACCGGTAGCACGGCCAGCACGTTCCCCCCGACTTAAAGCCCACTGATTTTCTTCTTCTGGGGCCACGTGAAATCTGTTATCTATGGAACACCTATTGACACTGATGAAGAGCTCGGATGCAATTCCCAATTTGTCAGGAGCGTCTGAAAGAGCGGGTCAGTCACTCGAGCATAGTCGCACGGCGTGCATTCAAGCTGGAGGGCGTTATTTCGAGCGCTTTTTGTAACTTTTCAAATAAAGCTCATAAAACTTCAGCCTCGATATCTCATTTACGTTGATGCCACAAACACTGGTGTCCAAAATTAAAGCAACAAACCGCTATTTCTCCGTGTTGTGTCTAATTCACGAAGTAATCATACAAAACAGATGTCCGTACAATCGTGTTTTTCACGGAAGATGGCATTCCGGTCAATGGACAACCACGTCAACGATGACGTCAGGACGCCTATCAAACGGGGCAGTGTTTGCTGGGTAGTCCCACATACACAATCGCCGTATTTACAGTCACAGACGGTGCAGCATGGCACAAAGAAGACGCCTGCCAGACTCTCTGCGGTGGAGGGCCACAAGAAGAATGGAAGGAGGACAGTCGCACACTGATGTGACCCAAAATTTAATGAGACAGAGCACCTGTGATACCAAAAAGAGAGTACCGTTATTTGGCCTTAAGGGCACGACGGTACCGACTTAGTACTGCACGGCAACTGGCATCTGACCTAGCAGCATCCCATGGACGTCTAGTATAGAGACAAACGGTGTACAGAAGCCTTCGGCAGAGTAGCCTTTACTGTCGGAGACCTGCTGTATGTGTACCTCTGATGCGTGTTCACAGAACGTCTACAGTGGAGTCGTCAATATGCCACCTGGATGGTCGAACAATGGTCCAGTGTCCTTTCCACTGATGAGTCCCAGTTTGGTCTGGAGCGTGAGTCTCGACGCATTCGCAGCTGGAGGAAACGTAGAACACAATTTTGGGATCCAAACATTGTGGTATGAGACCGATATGGAGGAGAACCGTTAAGGTGTGAGAAGGGATTGTGTTGACCACTCCAACACCTCTTCATGAAATTGTACGGTAGAATCGGCAAGCTTTAACTCCTGTCAGGTATTGCGACGATATCTTGGGACCTCGTGTGCCGTTGTTGCGAAGTGGTATGGGCCCAGAATTCGTACTGATGAACGATAATGCTCGACCTCAGAGATCAAGTGGTTGATATTTTTTTGGAAACGGAAAATACTGCATGCATGGCGTGGCCTGCTCGCTCTGCCGATTTGAATCCCATGGAGCATGTCTGGGATGCGCTAGGGCAAAGGTTGCGCCATGTCAGCATCCACTAATCACTCTCCAAGACTTGCGAGTATCTCTGCAGGAAGAATGGGCGTCATTGCCTCCACATGAGATTGATGACATCACTCAGAGTATGACCCGTCGTTGTCAGGCCTCTACTGCTGCCAGCTGTGGTCACGCCCCATGCTGAGCACGTTAACCGGTTGTCGGAAAGTATGTGCAAACATACAGTTTTTGATGTTGCTGAGCAACAGTCGAGCATAATTTTTAAATTAACACACCGCCATTTGATTGCATTGTTGTTGATTTAATTACGACCCAGGTTTCGGCCTTTTATGCCATTTTTAAGTGATTGAGTTTTCATTAACATATATTGCAGGATATCAAGCTCAAAATTGGCCATAAATTAAGAAATATATTCGCTCCCCACGAAATACCATATGTAAAATTATTATGTTGTAAACATGACCAGTAAATAATAGAGTGAGCACGTCATAATTAATAAAAAGAAAGTTGGGAAAAACGAAGAACATTTTTGCCTACCGTTATGCATGTTGCAGTTGTTTACGATCTGTGTTCTTTACATTGTTTCTACTTTACTATCACCTGTTTACGCTGTTTTGTGGCAAAATAAACGCAACCTTACAAAATTGTTAAGGCTTTTGTGGCCACTTGTTGACAAACTGCCTATTGGCTTCTGTATCGGGTTCTTCGACCGACGTTCATCTAATGATTTTACTGACGTTTCGCCAACACGAGTGGCTGGCGTTGTCAAAGCTTCACCCTCCATTGCCGGTGGTGAACGCGAACGACCGCCGCAGGTAGCAAGAGAACCGCGCCGGAAATGACCGTGGAGAAGCCCTCGGACGTCGGCGCGCCAGATATATATAGTCTGCGGCCGACAAACCAACAACTAACCCCCTCTCCTTAAGACCAATATCACTACTAGACGTCATAGTAAAGACATATGAACGCATCCTCAACGACAGACTACAAAAATACGCAGACAGAAAGCAACTACTCCCTCTCCTACAATCTGGATTTCGAAAGCACCACTCCACGTCCGACCCTCTCCTCAAACTTACCAGCGACATCACCAAAGGATTCAACAGATCTCATTGCACACTAGCCATATTTTTAGACATAGAACGCGCATTCGATCGATTACGGCACAACGGACTGCTTTACAGGCTAATTAAACTAGGCATCCCACCCAAACTAGTGCGCCTCATACGCATCCATATCACCGGAAGGGTCTCCAGAGTCCATGTAAACGACGCAGCAACAGAACCATTCACCCCAGAGGCGGGCGTCCCACAAGGAGCTATACTATCTCCGCTACTGTACGCGCTGTACACGCATGACGTACCGACCCCAAGAGGCGCCAACGAAAAGTGCGCTATATGCGGACGACACCGCCTACTGGTGCACAGGCCTCCGGACAGACAGCATACAACGAAAAGCCACAAAATACTTGACCAAACTCGAAGACTGGATGACAAAATGGAGGATAAGACCAAACCCCACAAAAACACAAACAGTGCTATTCCAGCACCGAAACCTGACTCGAAAACGACAACAAAAACGCACCGACATCACCCTCAGACTCTGGAACCAACCCCTACAACTCACAGACGCCGCAAGATATCTCGGGGTATACCTTGAAAAACACCTAAACTATAAGACTCATCTTCATCACCTACTAAACAAAACAAGACGAAGACAAAACCTCATCAGACAAGTCCAAGGCCGACTGTATGGATGTTCCACCAGGACAGCCGTACACACGTACAAAACAGACATCAGACCTATTTACGAATACGCCTCAGCGCCACCAGGCGGTATACCGAAGACTATAGCAAAAAAACTATACGCAACAGAGTGACGACTATTGCGCAGCATCGCAAAACTACCACCTCGCACCCCAAGCAACGAAGTATACCAGATCACAGACATGACACCACTCCAGACAAGGCTCGCCTAACTCAGAGCAAGATATGGATCCCATATCCTCCACCAGACATGGAAGACATACTGACAAACCACCAACGACACGACCACCAAAATTTAAATACATCCATCCAGCGCGTACAGTAGCTCAAAACACCTCCAAAATATTCCCCGACCTACCACCAACAATGACAACTGACCCATCCTGAAACAACCCCACCTCACCTAGACGAAAGACCATAACAAAAGCCCACGACATAAAGTATAGCGCACCAAAACCCATACCCAAATCACCGCATCGGCTCCACACTGCGCAAAACCCACAAGTATCACACAGAAAAACACAACATCAACACACACTAAACATGACAAAAGAGAACAAAAACAATCATATACTAAGGAAAATATTGTAATACCCAACTCCGAGTACTGTAGTAACAGGAAAGGAGAACCTGTAACGTAGAAGTAAGCGAAAACACAAAAGTACGAACACCACAACACATAACACTCCTGCACAATATAGCAGGGGAAAAAAATACAATGTAAACCATTACTCAATGATACATCACTTATCTATTTTTACTTGTATTTCAACTGTTTTAATTTGTAATGTTGTCAATCAATTATTTATATGTTAATGAACAAAAAAAACAATATTATGTATAGTATGTATTCAAAAATATAAGTTATGTACAATAAATAAAATAAAGATGTAAACCTCTGGCTGATGAAAGGCACTGAGATAAGCCTTGAAACAGCCCGCCCTCTCCCCTCAGGAGAAGGAATGAAACGTGCTAAAAAAATAAATAAATAAATAAAAATGAGCTCGGCTCCAGTTCACCACTGGCAATGGAGGGTGAAGCTTTGACAATGCAGGCCACTCGTGCTGTCGAATCGTAAGTAAAATCATTATATGAACGTCGGTCGAAGAACCCGATTCAGAAGCCAATAGGCAGTTTGTCAAACGCAACCTTGTAGAATTTCTGTTTGTTGCCTTACTTTTGCACCCCGGTGTACAATGAAAACGTTGCCCTGCAGACGTGCTACCCTGACGGTTCGGATTACACGCTGTGCGTCTACTCTCTTGGCGGAGCACGACGCTGTTCACCAACGTCTAGCGCCGTACGACAAGCGATGAGAACATGGGTTGCTGCGTGAAATATGCTTGTTATGACCCGCTCTACAAGACCTCTCATTTTCTACATTCTTTTCAGATACACCGTGTATATCTTGAAGGCGCTGTAGCACTTACTAGGAGTATCCAGAATTGCTTTTAAATCTAGTCATTTTGTTTCGACAAGAAACTACATATTGAGTCCTATCCGTCTATTAGCTCCAGATGCAATGGGAAAATTGAATCGATGTTAGGTAAGATCTATTTTCTTTTTCATTTAGCAACGGTGTAAGACCGTGTTCAAGTCTTCCTGAAGTTAAGGAAACCTTTATCAACATGGACTAATAGAGTGTGCGCGAGTTTCAAAAGATCTCTGATTGACGAATCCTTGTTGATTTCTTAGAAGAAGGTTTCTTTATCTCTCAGTACCAGCATAACACGTAGCGGTATATACTGGCCAAATGTTATTGTTGTTGTGGTCTTCAGTCCTGAGACTGGTTTGATGCAGCTCTCCGTGCTACTCTATACTGTGCAAGCTGCTTCATCTCCCAGTACGTACTGCAGCATACATCCTTCTGAATCTGCTTAGTGTATTCATCTCTTGGTCTCCCTCTACGATTTTTACCCTCCACGCCGCCCTCTAATACTAAATTTGGTGATCCCTTGATGCCTCAGAACATGTCCTACAACCGGTCCCTTCTTCTTGTCATGTTCTGCCACAAGCTCCTCCCCAATTCTATTCAATACCTCCTCATTAGTTATGTGATCAACCCATCTAATCTTCAGCATTCTTCTGTAGCACCACATTTCGAAAGCTTCTATTCTCTTCTTGTCTAAGCTATTTATCGTCCACGTTTCACTTCCATACATGGCTACACTCCATACAAATACACTCCTGGAAATGGAAAAAAGAACACATTCACACCGGTGTGTCAGACCCACCATACTTGCTCCGGACACTGCGAGAGGGCTGTACAAGCAATGATCACACGCACGGCACAGCGGACACACCAGGAACCGCGGTGTTGGCCGTCGAATGGCGCTAGCTGCGCAGCATTTGTGCACCGCCGCCGTCAGTGTCAGCCAGTTTGCCGTGGCATACGGAGCTCCATCGCAGTCTTTAACACTGGTAGCATGCCGCGACAGCGTGGACGTCACCCGTATGTGCAGTTGACGGACTTTGAGCGAGGGCGTATAGTGGGCATGCGGGAGGCCGGGTGGACGTACCGCCGAATTGCTCAACACGTGGGGCGTGAGGTCTCCACAGTACATCGATGTTGTCGCCAGTGGTCGGCGGAAGGTGCACGTGCCCGTCGACCTGGGACCGGACCGCAGCGACGCACGGATGCACGCCAAGACCATAGGATCCTACGCAGTGCCGTAGGGGACCGCACCGCCACTTCCCAGCAAATTAGGGACACTGTTGCTCCTGGGGTATCGGCGAGGACCATTCGCAACCGTCTCCATGAAGCTGGGCTACGGTCCCGCACACCGTTAGGCCGTCTTCCGCTCACGCCCCAACATCGTGCAGCCCGCCTCCAGTGGTGTCGCGATAGGCGTGAATGGAGGGACGAATGGAGACGTGTCGTCTTCAGCGATGAGAGTCGCTTCTGCCTTGATGCCAATGATGGTCGTATGCGTGTTTCGTGCCGTGCAGGTGAGCGCCACAATCAGGACTGCATACGACCGAGGCACACAGGGCCAACACCCGGCATCATGGTGTGGGGAGCGATCTCCTACACTGGCCGTACACCACTGGTGATCGTCGAGGGGACACTGAATAGTGCACGGTACATCCAAACCGTCATCGAACCCATCGTTCTACCATTCCTAGACCGTCAAGGGAACTTGCTGTTCCAACAGGACAATGCACGTCCGCATGTATCCCGTGCCACCCAACGTGCTCTAGAAGGTGTAAGTCAACTACCCTGGCCAGCAAGATCTCCGGATCTGTCCCCTATTGAGCATGTTTGGGACTGGATGAAGCGTCGTCTCACGCGGTCTGCGCGTCCAGCACGAACGCTGGTCCAACTGAGGCGCCAGGTGGAAATGGCATGGCAAGCCGTTCCACAGGACTACATCCAGCATCTCTACGATCGTCTCCATGGGAGAATAGCAGCCTGCATTGCTGCGAAAGGTGGATATACACTGTACTAGTGCCGACATTGTGCATGCTCTGTTGCCTGTGTCTATGTGCCTGTGGTTCTGTCAGTGTGATCATGTGATGTATCTGACCCCAGGAATGTGTCAATAAAGTTTCCCCTTCCTGGGACAATGAATTCACGGTGTTCTTATTTCAATTTCCAGGAGTGTACTTTCAGAAACGACTTCCTGACATTTAAATCTATCCTCGATGTTAACAAATTTTTCTTCTTCAGAAACGCTTTCCTTGCCATTGCCAGTCTACATTTTATATCCTCTCTACTTCGACCATCATCAGTTATTTTGCTCCCCAAAAAACAAAATTCCTTTACCACTTTCAGTATCTCATTTCCTAATGTAATTCCCGCAGCATCACCCGACTTGATTCGACTAGATTCCATTATCCTCGTTTTGCTTTTGTTGATATTCATCTTATATCCTCCTCTCAAGACACTGTCCATTCCGTTTAACTGCTCTTCCAGGTCCTTTGCTGTCTCTGACAGAATTACAATGTCATCGGCGAACCTCAAAGTTTTTATTTCTTCTCCATGGATTTTAATACCTACTCCGAATTTTTCTTTTGTTTCCTTCACTGCTTGCTCAATATACAGATTGAATAACATTGGGGAGAGGCTACAACCCTGCCTCACTCCCTTCCCAACCACTGCTTCCCTTTCACGTCCCTCGACTCATATAATTGCCATCTGGTTGCTGTACAGTTTGTAAGTAGCCTTTCGCTCCCTGTATTGTACCCCTGCCACCTTCAGAATTTGAAAGAGAGTATTCCAGTCAACATTGTCAAAAGCTTTCTCTAAGTCTACAAATGCTAAAAACGTAGGTTCGCCTTTCCTTAATCTATCTTCTAACATAAGTCGTAAGGTCAGTATTGCCTCACGTGTTCCGTCAGAACCTTACAATTCTCGACCTGCTCACGTATCTCGACTTGTATGTAGCTGCGCCTCATCTGAGGCAGACACGGCAGTCCCGCGGCCCAGCGGCCCGGGGCTAATTAGTGATCTGGAAGGCGGCGGCGCGGTCGCGGTCTCGGTCGCTGAAGGCGCTCCTGAGGGCGCGGCGCCGCCCTTTGTGACGTCACATTGTTGGCGGACGAGAGCCGCGCTCGAGGGCGGCCGCCGCGCTGGGGGCGCGTGCGTGTGTGTGCGCACCCTGCGGGGCTCTTTACAGTAAGCAGCGGGGGCGGAGCAGCCGGCAAACAATACGACAGCCCACTGGCGTGGATCAGACGCCCGCACAGCAGCGGCTGCTCACAACAACGAGGGTAAAAACTACAGTAATTCTACGGAACATTCTGGTGTTTCTTGCCGCATCACATGCGAATAAAATCGTGAGTTTCCGACGAAGTCCTCCGTCCTTTTCAAGTCAGGTTTAGCTGATTGTCTTGCCTACTGTTGTGATGGTCATTAATAATCCATAGGCGCCTTGTGATAGGTCGGCGTAATGCTGCGCCGAACACCAAAGGCACATTAAAATTGAGAACTTGAGAAAATAGCAGATTGGAACTTACACTACTGGCCATTAAAATTCCTATACCCAGAATCATTGCAGATGATAAACGGGTATTCATTGGACAAATATGTTATACTACAACTGACATTTGATTACATTTTCACGCAATTTGGGTGCATATATCCTGAGAAATCAGTACCCAGAACAACCACCTCTGGCCGTAATAACGGCCTTGATAAAAAAAAAAAAATGGTTCAAATGGCTCTGAGCACTATGGGACTTAACAGCTGTGGTCATCAGTCCCCTAGAACTTAGAACTGCGTAAACCTAACTAACCTAAGGACATCACACGCATCCATGCCCGAGGCAGGATTCGAACCTGCGTCCGTAGCAGTCGCGCGGTTCCGGACTGCGCGCCTAGAACCGCGAGACCACCGCGGCCGGCGGCCTTGATACGCCTGGGCATTGAGTGAAACAGAGTTTGGATGGTTTGTACAGGTACAGCTATTCATGCAGCTTCAACACGATACCACAGTTCATCAAGAGTAGTGACTGGCGTATTGTGACGAGCTAGTTGCTTGGCCACCATTGAGCAGAAGTTTTCGATTAGTGAGAGATCTGGAGAATGTGCTGGCCAGGGCAGCAGTCGAACATTTTCTGTATCCAGAAAGGTCCGTACAGGACCTGCAACATGCGGTCGTGCATTATCCTGCTGAAATGTAGGGTTTCGCAGGTATCGAACGAAGGGTAGAGCCACGGGTCGTAACACATCTGAAGTGTAACGCCCACTGTTCAAAGTGCCGTCAATGCGAACAAGAGGTGACCGAGACGTATAACCAATGGCACCCCATACCATCACGCCGGGTGAGACGCCAGTATGGCGATGACGAATACACGCTTCCAACGTGCGTTCACCGCGATGTCGCCAAACACGGATGCGACCATCATGATGCTGTAAGGACCTGGATTCATCCGAAAAAATGAAGTTTTGCCATTCGTGCATCCAGGTTCGTCGTCGAGTACACCATCGGAGGCGCTCCTGTCTGTGATGCAGCGTCAAGGGTAACCACAGCCATGGTATCCCAGCTGCTAGTCCATACTGCTGCAAACGTCGTCGAACTGTTCGTGCAGATGGCTGTTGTCTTGCAAACGTCACCATCTGTTGACTCAGAGATCGAGACGTGGCTGCTCGATCCGTTACAGCCATGCGGATAAGATGCCTGTCATCTCGACTGCTAGTGATACGAGGCCTTTGGGATGCAACACGGCGTTCCGTATTACCCTCCTGAACCCACCGATTCCATATTCTGCTAACAGTCGTTGGATCTCTACCAACGCGAGCAGCAATGTCGCGATATGATAAACCGTAATCGCGATGGGCTACAATCCGACCTTTATCAAAGTCAGAAACGTGATGGTACGCATTTCTCCTCCTTACACGAGGCATCACAACAACGTTTCACCCGGCAACGCCGGTCAACTGCTGTTTGCGTATGAGAAATCGGTTGTAAACTTTCCTCATGTCAGCACATTGTAGGTGTCGCCACCGGCGCCAAACTTGTGTGAATGCTCTGAAAAGCTAATCGTTTGCATATCACAGCATCTTCTTCCTGTCGGTTAAATTTCGCGTCTGTAGCACGTCATCTTCGTGGTGTAGCAATGTTAATCGCCAGTAGTGTATTAGAGAGCTTCGCTGTGACAATTATGATTGCTAACTATTACGACAAGTTGAAAAAGAGGGAGTGATGGGGAGAGATAAGGAGATACATACTTGCGTATGATAAACCCTTCCCTCAAAATATTTCTCTCCTTCATACCTCTTGTGTGTTAGCAGAGTTGGTGTGTCACTGATCTCATTAGTACTAAGATTGCAGTACACGCGAGATGCGCATTTGCTTCCACCACCCTGAGTGAAATGCATAAGTTCTAATAAATGTTCACCAACCTGCAGTCTTCTATAGTTGTTGTCCTCTGCACAGAAAACAAAATGTAGGTCGTGAATCCGTTAATCTTGAGGCTGTAAGAAACTCTTAGCGAGGAACTGTTATTTTAGAAATAATTAAATTTCCAATCGGTTTTTTAAACGGGATGCCACTCGTGTTTTTTTAACAGAACACAAGAAACTAGAAGCACATTCCACTTAAGAGTAAAAAAATAATTTCTATTCTTCAACAAATTAATGGACTACTTATTTTTGTAATTACTGTCACACTGTTCTGAACTATATGTTTCAAATAACAATGCATCGCTTACAAAGTCTTAACGAACACCGACCGCGGCAGGCAAGGTGTCTGTCCTCCGAGGCTTCGCAACCAGCTCTGACCTTACAGCCGAACTACTTCGCCCAGCATCCAATTTAGACGCGATCCGAAGATCTCCGAAGTGCTTCGTCTGCCTTTTCGTTATGCAGTTGTTTGTGAGTTTGCTAGTTGTTAATACCCGTGAAATAACGGAATGATAGCACGCGACTGAGAGGTGCTTTTATCTGAAAGTCAAGTAAATACGCCGTTTAGTTTTTCTAATATTAATAATAGAAGATTATCATTTTGGCCCGCAACTTCCGAACGCAGCAGCCAATCGCGGAGAAGGACCACAGTTTTAGCCGGTCTTCCTCACGATACCCGTATCGAACAAACCATCTTTCATCGGCACGTCACACCACATTACTTCATCTTGCCACTGCTGCCTTTTCAAGTGCTCTAAAAAGAACTTCTTGAAGCCGAATATGATGTCTGCAAAGCCGGAAATATTACACTATTTGCTCGCCTGCTTGACCCGTTGTTGCCGAAAATTCATTGGACGCATTGGCTCAGTATAAGTTCCAGGAAGTGTGGTAGCACACGTGGCTGAGAGGCTACTGTTAGCTGTATAGACAGGTTACTATTTACGTAATTACTTGTTGTATCGCCCGCAGCTCGTGGTCGTGTGGTAGCGTTCTCGCTTCCCGCGCCCGGGTTCCTGGGTTCGATTCCCGGAGGGGTCAGGGATTTTCTCTGCCTCGTGATGGCTGGGTGATGTGTGATGTCCTTAGGTTAGTTAGGTTGAAGTAGTTCTAAGTTCTAGGGGATTGATGACCATCGATGTTAAGTCCCATAGTGCTCAGAGCCATTTGAACCATTTGAACTTGTTGTATCGTTTCTAACAAGGAACCCCTTTGATTGCGAGGTAGCAGAAGGCCAGTGGAGTTTATTATTTGGTTGCATGCCATCCATTCTCATCATCCCGTTACAAAAATTCAGATGGTTCTAAGCACTATGGGACTTAACATCAAAGGTCATCAGTCCCCTAAACTTAGAACTGCTTAAACCCGACTAACCTAAGGACATCACACACATCCATGCCTGAGGCAGGATTCGAACCTGCGACCGTAGCAGCAGCGCTGTTCCGGACTGAAGCGCCTAGAACCGCTCCGCCACAGAAGCCGGCCCCATTACACGAATGTGGTTCTTTGTGCGTTCTTTAAGAATGGATACCTAACTGAACGTCCAGCAAAGTTGTAAGATGGCAAGAACCATGCCCCTTACATGAAGTCATTAAAGATCACCTAACTCATATTGAGTGAACAGTAGGGCTGAGCAAAATGACTGACAAGGCACAATGCATCTTGTAGATGGTGTATGGACATACTGGAATAATCATTGTCAGGTGATGGTTTTAAAGTAATTCACATGACATGAAAACTTTGTGGAAACGCGTCAATTTACTGGAGGCTAGTTTAACCCAAGGAAGTATACAGAGTTGCCCACGGCGCGCGGCTGGGGAGCGGCTAAGGGAAGCGACAATAGGCAGCTTAGGGCGGCTCAAGCTCTGAGAAAGCGGTAACGAGGCGCAGCCTCCAGCCGCCTTAAGATGAGTGACAGTGAGTAGGTGGTTGACCCCATGCTGGTGTACCGGGAACTTGTACACCTGTTGATAAATGTCCATCGTCCCATTTTCAGTGAAACATGCGAGAAAGCCGTGCAAAGCTGTGGTGGAGCGGTCAACTGAGGTCAAAATATGCGTGTTCGTGACTACAGCAACTTCATGCTGAATTCACAGTCCTCAGAGTCTGAAGTAAATCAGGTGAAGAGCGACAGAATGAAGTATGCCGGCCTCCGATGGGAACGTAGGACCAAGGAATTTTAAGTACTCTCCTGGGAGTCAGAATTCCGGAAAAATTGGTGTTTGTGCAGACGCTAACCTTGATGGATGGCCTGGGAGGTGCTAAATAGCAGAAGTTGAGAGGAAGGGAAATTTTGTGGGAATTTGTTCACTCCCCAGAGCAGGCATTGGTTGGCGCTGTGAAGCGACGCATAATTAACGCGACTTGTGCTGCAATTGGCAGAAGTGATTTTGCTGGAGGGGAAAACGAGGCGAAGAGTGGACTGGGAGAAGTCCCTTGAGGGGTCTTCCGTTCCCAGCTTGCCTAGAGTGCAGACGTGGCGTTATTTACTCAGCTTGCCTGAGAAAGAATGAGCATCTCTACAATTTAGGACTTAGCAAATGGAACGATTGAGCTTGGAGATAGAAAGTTTTGGTTCAGCTATCTACTGAGAAAGATAGCTAGGAGTGAATAGACGAGCACAGCCTTGCAGCACCACAAAGTCGGCCGACGTCCACACAACGATGCCTCTCTGCCACGCTGTATTCGGTGATATTGCGCCCGCTCCGGCCACTGATTAATTTGTTGGATCACGTCGGCAAAGTTTCCACGAGGGTTTCATGGGCCGTGTATTGTAGAATTCTTCTCGCACTTCGCATTACGCCTGGGTCAGTCGATAGGAATCACTTTTGAGTTATCGCGCTTTACTCCACGCAAACGCAATTTATTACCACTGCCTGATAGGAGAGTCTTGGAATGTGATGATTGAAGGTCGGGAGTTAAAATAAATTTTTGCTAATCGACTGCATCTGTTTTCAATCAAGTAGTTGAAATCCCAAGTCACTTTATTAATTAATTTTATGTTCAACATTTGCATCTGGTGTTCAATAGCTGAATATAATATCAATGTGCACCCCTTTTTAATTAAAAGTGATCAGTTCTGAATAAATTAATGTCAACACTGCCACCGCAGTTCAATCAGGAGTCACAGGGTCATATTACTTTTTTGCGTTATCCGATATTGCGGCAGTTTTGCACTCTCTGTTGATCTGTTAGTCAATTAGTTGGGGTGAACACACGCCAAAACCAGCTAAGTGACGGGTGGGGTGTTACAAAGTTTGTAACTCCCAAGGGGCTCGCCTTCGATCTTGATGGTGCGAACCTCTGTGGTAACTGTGGCTCGCCATTTTTCATTCGGTGTTCACACTGGAAGTTAATGGTTTGTTTTGAACACTTCTTGAATGTCGACAATGTGTATTTTGTGAAGTGTAAAACAGAATCCCAATAGAAGGTTAATCGCTGCACCTCCGGGACATTTATTTTCTGTCGCCCTCCTGATGCAAGTGATGACTCATTGGCAACTGATATTCTTCCTCTCATAACTGTTAACGCTCACTTTGTAAAGAGCCTTACGAAAGATTGAAGTTGCGACCTCGCACTCAAGGGGTATGGAGCTCACACTGTGAAGAATACTTGACACCACCCGCCAGGCAAATCTGCTTATCACAAGATACACACCGACGAACGACGTCTGTCGTGTTTGCTTTTCAGCTAATGTTCTGAACTGAATGCACTGAGATGTTGTCGCTGCTTGTCAGCCGTGACGATACACACATCGCGCAGAAGCAACTAGTGCCTTCCGTGCCTGATTTTCCGAGGAACTCTATATTCGGTCCGCGCCATCCAGTATGTTGCTTGTGAAAGCAGGCGCTCCCTCATAACATCAACTGCATTGTACAACCACTCTAAAGTAATAGTAATTGTTTTATAATAACTTCGATAACGCTATGGAGTAGCAGGAGAAAACGGTACTACTTTTGTGTATTATTTTCGTCGTGAGCAGTGTGGGGCTTTCATTTCAGAATTATGTAAAGCTGTAGTAATATAATCTGAATTTCTATTAACTGTTTTTTGTAATGCTGTTCGTTTTAAATACTACGTGCCAAATGAAGTTATTCATGTGTTAAGAAATGTAATCGTTATCACAGTTTTCGAAAGTCTACTTTAGGGAGACTAACAGTGTCTGCAATTTGCCGACGGTGATTTACCAGGTAACGTTTCCTAATTATTTAAACTGTGCAGCTAGCGAACTCTGGAAGACAAATGTTAGGGAGGAATTGGTGCAGCATGCCAATTTTAAAATAATTACGGTGTTTGTGAAGGACTTGGACATCGTGAAAATGGCTGAATCGCTTGCAAAATATATCAAGCTTAACTAAAGACTTTAGAACATTTGATAGACATTAGTTTTCTCCTTTCCTTCTTGTTCTTACGTTACAGAACTGCTGCGACTTAAATTTCTGACGATTTTCAACAGCACAAAAACTGAGAAACAGTCTCAGCGAAGCACACCAGGATGCTGTATTGTAACATCTAAAACGTAAAGCAAATAATTACCAACATAGACCTAAGACATACATCTATAGCTTCATACAAAAACTTCGCCGTCATTAATATTATGCGATCACTTGAAAATGGCATAATGGCCGAAACGGCACTCGTCGTCTATCAATAACGTGTTAAAAATGACATTGTGCAGAAATTTGGAAAATATATACTATGCCATTCAGTATTTGATTAATCACAGCCCACACAGAGGCGTTTAAGCAGTCGTCCTTCCCGGTATCCATATATAGGAGGGCCGGGAATCTACCTATACATCTACAAGGATACTCTGAAAATCACATTTAAGCGCCTGTCAGCGGGTCCGTCGAACCACCTTCACAATTGTCTATTATTCCCCCAATCTCGTATAGCGTGAGGAAAGAACGAACACCTATATCTGTCCGTACGAGCTCTGATTTCCCTTATTTTATCGTGGTGATCTTTTCTCTCTATATAGGTCGGTGTCAACAAAATATTTTCGCATTCGAAGGAGAAAGTTGGTGATTGGAATTTCGTGAGAAGATTCCTTCGCAACGAAAAACGCCTTTCTTTTAATGATGTCCAACCCAAATCCTGTATCATTTCAGTGACACTCTCTCCCATATTCCGCGATAATACAAAAAGTGCTGCCCTTCTTTGAACTTTTTCGATGTACTCCGTCAGTCCTATCTGGTAAGGATCCCACACAGCGCAACAGTATTCTAAAAGAGGACGGACAGGCGTAGTGTAGGCAGTCTCCTTAGTAGATCTGTTACATTTTCTAAGTGTCCTGCCAATAAAACGCAGTCTTTGGTTAGCCTTCCCCACAACATTTCCTATGTGTTCCTTCCAGTTTACGTTGTTCGTACTTGTAATTCATAGGTATTTAGTTGAACTTACGGCCTTTATATTTGACTGACTTATCATGTAACCAAAGTTTAACGACTTCCTTTCAGCACTAATGTGGATGACCTCACACTTTTCGTTATTTATGGCCAACTCCCAATTTTCGCACCATTCAGATATCTTTTCTAAATCGTTACGCAATTTGTTTTGATCTTCTGATGACTTTATTAATCGATAAACGACAGCGTCATCTGCAAACAACCGAACACGGCTGCTCAAATTGTCTCCCAAATCGTTTATATAGAAAGAAACAGCAAAGGGGCTAGCTTTGGGAATGCCAGAAATCACTTTTGTTTTACTCGATGACTTTCCGTCAGTTACAACGAACTGTGACCTCTCTGACAGGAAATCACAAATTCAGTCACATAACTGAGACGTTATTCCATAAGCACACAATTTCACTATAAGCCGCTTGTGTGGTGCAGTGACAAAAGTCTTCTGGAAATCCAGAAATACGGAATCGATCTGAAATCCGTTGTCAATAGCACTCAACACTTCATGCGAATAAAGAGCTAGTTGTGTTTCACAAGAACGATGTTTTCTAAACCCATGTTGACTGTGTGTCAATAGACCGTTTTCTTCGAGGTAATTCATAATGTTCGAACACAATATATGTTCCAAAATCCTGCTGCATATCGACGTTAACCATATGGCCCTGTAATTAAGTGGATTACTCCTACTACCTTTCTTGAATATTGGTGTGACCTGTGCAACTTTCCAGTATTTGTGTACGGATCTTTCGTCGAGCGAACGTTTGCATATGATTGTCAGGTATGGAGCTAATACACCAGCATATTCTGAAAGGAACCTAAGCTGGTATACAGTCTGGACCAGAAGACTTGCTTTTATTAAGTGATTTAAGTTGCTTCACTACTTGGAGTATATTCACTTCTACGTTACTCATATTGGCAGCTGTTCTTGATCCGAATTCTAGAATATTTACTTTGTCTTCTTTTGTGAGGGCTTTTCGGAAGGGTGTGTTTAGTGACTCTGCTTTGGCAGCACTGTCTTCGATAGTATCTCCATTTCAATCGCGCAGAGAAGGCATTGATTGTTTCTTGCTGCTGGCATACTCCACATATGACCAGAATCTCTTTGGATTTTCTGCCAGGTTTCGAGACAAAGTATTGTCGTGGAAACTGTTATAAGCATCTCGCATTGAAGTCCGTGCTAAATTTCGAGCTTCTGTCAAAGATCGCCGATCTTTGGGATTTTGCGTCTGTTTAAATTTGGCATGTTTGTTTCGTTGTTTCTGCAACAGTGTTCTGAACCGTTTTGTGTACCAAGGAGGAACAGTTCTGTCGTTTGTTAATTTATTTGGTATAAATCTCTCATTTGCTGCCGATACTATTCCTTTGAATTCAAGCTACATCTGGTCTACACTTATATCATTAATTTGGAATGAGTGGAGATTGTCTCTCAGGAAGGCGTCAAGTGAATTTTTTATCTGCTTTTTTGAATAGGTATACTTTTATTTTATTTTTGGAGGATTTGGAGGTTACAATATTCAGTCTCGCTACGACAACCCTGTGTTCACTAATTCCAGTATCCGTTTTGATGCTCGTTACTAACTCAGAATTATTTGTTGCTAACAAATCAATTGTGTTTTGATAACCGTTTGCTTTTCGCGTGGGTTCTTGAACTAATTGCTCAAAATAACTTTCAGAGAATGCGTTTAGCACAATTTGAGATGATATTTTATGCGTACCTCCGGAATTAAACGTGTATTTTCGCCAACATATCGAGGGTAAATTAAAGTCACCACCAACTATTATCGTATGATTCGGGTACGTGTTTGAAATCAAACTCAAGTTTTCTTTGAACCTTTCTGCAACTGTATCATCTGAACTGGGAGGTCGGTAAAATGATCGAATTATTATTTTATTCCGGTTGCCAACAATGACCTCTGCCCATACCAACTCACAGGAACTATCTACTTCAATTTCGCGACAAGATAAACTACTTCTAACAGCAACAATAAGCTCTAGTGACTGCTGCAATGTGCGATTCACTGCATAGTGGTTTGAGGAGTACAGATGTAAAAGGGCTGTCACCTGCACACAAAAGCATCCACTGCGGTCAGCGTCATAGGGCTACAGACCGTATGAGCCAAGTAATTAGTATGTATCGTGAACAGCAGAGAACCTTTACTTTGGTATATCAAACGCTGCGTTCGCTTCTGCAATTGCCAATGCATTAGGAAGGCCAACAGATTTCAATTCAGTAGGGAAGCGTTCCATGCGCGTATATATCAGACTTTTCGTTTTGCGGTGTTTGGTTTACTAGGCGACAGTTCAGTTCGTAAACGATACTGTGACCCAGTGACCAAGCTCCCTGCCCCATCCGTCTTCTCTACCTCTCACAAACAAACTCCCGCCCTACGCCAAAACATACAGCTGCCTGCAGTGTGCAGCAACATTACTGAACTACAACTGTCATTTTCATGTTTCTTGCCGTTTCCTCAGTTATTACCGTTTTTGTGGCTTTCCCTAATTAACGGAAATCTGCGTAGACGAGGACCACAGAAAAACCCCGGCCGGCCGTATCGCGTGACAAAGGGGCGCCGCACAGCCCCAGCGATTCATCAGACACGACTGCAGGCAGTCAGGCCTGTGTGTCCTACCAGGGGGCGCGGCCCGCTCTGGTCACACAGTGTCCGCGGGTCCCGCCTCACGTTACCTCGGACCACCCGCGGGTTTCGTATCCGCCGCTCTCAAAACTACCAGCACGAGCCATGGCAAACGACTTGCTTGTAGACCTATTCTCGCCTGCGCTATATGTCATTAAAGCGCTTCATCAAAATGATAAATAGTTCTGACCTGTTTTGGTACACTTTATTTTCATTCACAGTCACTCATGTTGCTACTGATGTTTCTGTTGTTGCGTTCTTCAGTCCGAAGACTGGCTTGATGCAGGTAAGTTCCCCAATCGTTCTGTAATCGTCGGTCGAGACTTCAATCATCCAACAATTAATTGGGAAAATTACAGTTTTGTTAGTGGTGGGCATGATAAGACATCAAAATGGTTCAAATGGCTCTGAGCACTATGGGACTTAACTACTGAGGTCATCAGTCCCCTAGAACTTAGAACTGCTTAAACCTAACTAACATAAGGACATCACACACACCCATGCCCGAGGCAGGATTCGAACCTGCGACCGTAGCGGTCTCGCGGTTCCAGACTGTAGCGCCTAGAACCGCACGGCCACTCCGGCCGGCGATAAGACATCCTGTGAAACTTTACTAAATGCCTTCTCTTAGAAATACCTACAACAGACAGTTAGGAACCCCAGTCATGTTCCAAATATATTGGATCTACTGTCAGCAAATAGATCTGACGTCTTTGAGGATTTCCACATTGAAACTGGTATCAGTGACCATGACGCGGTTGTTGCAACTGATTACCAAAGTACAAAGGAGAGCTAAAACAAGCAGAACGATATAAGTTTTCAGTGAACTAAACAAAAAATCAGTAACATTATATCTCAATAAGGAACTTGAAAGTTTCAGTACAGGGCAGGGGCATGTAGAGGAACTCTGGCTCAAGTTTAAAAGAATAGTTGACCATGCATTGATAGATAAGTTGTAAGTAGGCTGTTTAGGTTTTTTTATTGGTAACGCCACCTCTGCATGAAAATCACTGGCTGTGCTTGTGTACAGTCTGTGGCTGCTTTGCATTGTTGTAATACTCGCCATTGTAGTGTTAGGCAGCTGGCTGTGAACAGCGCGTAGCGTTGCGCAGTTGGAGGTGAGCCGCCAGCAGTAGTGGATGTGGGGAGAGAGATGGCGGAGTTTGGAAATTTGTAAGATATACAATGATCTGTTATGTATATTATGAGTTTTCAACATTATTAAGGTAAATACATTGTTTGTTCTCTATTAAAATCTTTCATTTGCTAACTATGCCTATCAGTAGTTAGTGCCTTCAGTAGTTTGAATCTTTTATTTAGCTGCCAGTAGTGGCGCTCGCTGTATTGCAGTAGTTCGAGTAACCAAGATTTTTGTGAGGTAAGTGATTTGTGAAAGGTATAGTTTAATGTTAGTCAGGGCCATTCTTTTGTAGGGAATTTTGAAAGTCAGATTGCGTTGCGCTAAAAATATTGTGTCAGTTTAAGCACAGTCTCGTGTATAATATTTCAAAAGGGGACGTTTCATATGGCGACCCTGCCAGGATTCGAACCTGGAATCTTCTGATTTTTTCTTGTAGTTTGTGTAATTAGTGTAGCTTTTTCTTATTACTAGCGCGTAATTATAGAGAGAATTTCCTTTGTAGTTGTAGTTTTTCATTGTTGTACAGTAAAACAGTTGTGGCATGCATGTAGATTTGCAGCAAGTATTTCGCAGCTGCGCTTGCAATTAACTAGATATTATTTTCAGTGCTATGTTAATGTGTTCCACTATTTTTGCTCTTCAAATTGTGTTTTTCTGTGTTGTCGTGTCAAATATTGTGACAATAATGGCGTGTGAAAAACGTAACACTAGGCTCCAAAGTAAATTGAGAATTGACAGCGAAGACGAAAGCAGTGTGTTAGCACCACCGTGTAATGAATTAACTAATATTCAAAGTAGTAATTTGGTAATTGTGCATAGGGAAATGGAGCGGGTGGCAAATAATGGTGTAGACAGTGTAACAGGTAGTGAACAAGGAAGCATTATCGATCGATCGGTCGGCAACAGCTCGCCTCAGGAATCCAAAATGACAGAACACTATATTGCAAATACTGTAGACTTAGGTTTTGGGTCCTCACCGTTTTCTCAAATGAGTCAAGACACATTTTCTGCTTGTCAAAATGTGAATGTTGCCGGTGAAAATGCACTGCCAAAAAGCATAGAGGAACAGATTACAGACACTAATACATTATTATTGCAATTAATGCAACAAATGGAACAAAATCAGAGACAAATGGGACAAAGTCTTCAAAAGTTAGACACAATGGAACAAAATCTTCAAAAGTTAGACACAATGGAACAAAATCAGAGACAGACACAGCAAAAGCTTCAAAAGTTAGACACAATGGAACAATATCTTCGGAAGTTAGACATCACACTTGAACAAACACGTGAAGATTTAACTACTGAGTTACATAACATTGAACCGAAATGTCAAAAAGTCTGTAATGACGTAAAAACACAAATTTGTGAGCATTTTCAACCTATTTTTTCGCGGCATGAAAATGCATTACAGAATCACGAAGCAGCCATAAAATCATGAGACCTTGTCGGCTAAAATTGACTCAGTTGCATCTACCGATTCGGTTACGCAACTTGCAAAAACTCAAGAAAGCTTAAAGGACACAGTAGATTCGATTTCAACACAAATGGACACTCTGAAAATTGGTTCAGAAAAACACACTGAGGAAATGTGTTCACTATCGGAGAAAGTAGCCGAACTTTCGGATCAGTTCACTAACTTATCTACGAAGGTAGATGATAATCTAAACGACACAAAACCGGTAGTCTTTAATGACACAGAAGAGTGCGAACAAATTAGGAAATTCAAACAAAATCAGAATCAAATTAATACGCAACACCAAAGAGAAATCCGGGAAGTACAAGATCAGCTGACTCAGGTAATACAAGAATTACGTATTTCAGAGGCCACTCGCGCTCCAATACGGGAAGAGGGACTTAGAAATACGGAACAACCACAAAATAATAACACAGGACACTTCGGAAATTATGAAAGAAATTGGCAAGGCACACCGAATTTTGAGATGGAACCGCCGAAACGTAATAATGACCGACATGCGACATGATGATTTTGACTATAAGCTGTTCATTACTACACGTAAATTCAAAACATTTAAGAATTCCGGCAACGACATTCATCCACAAGCGTGGCTTCATCAATTCCCTCATTGTTTTCCTCCCAACTGGTCATTAGAGCACAGATTAGAATTTATGTGTGGCTACTTAGAGAATGAACCAGCTGTAAGAATGCGGTCGGTCATTCATGATTGCCACAGTGAAGGAGAGTTTTACCATGCCTTTCTCTCAGCATATTGGTCTCAAGCCACACAAGACCGAGTAAAACATAGCATCATAATGATGAAACGTTTCGAACAATCTGAATTTTCCAGTCCTATGAAATATTTTGAAGACATGTTGCATAAGAATCAGTATCTTTCAAACCCATACAGCCCCTCAGAACTCATCCGCATTTGCTTAATCAAACTGCCTGAACATTTACGACATATTATTTTCGCAGGACGTTGCAAAGACGACATTGAAGCATTTCACGGACTCTTACAAGAATTAGAAATTGACACTGACAATCGCGGAACGCGAAACCAGGAACACAACAATTATAGGTCACATCCGTCGCAATTCCGCGATGACAGAAATAATATACGACAAGGCTATTCTTTCAACGTAAATCGTGACCGAAACAGACACCACCCGTATGACAACCATTGGCAGAGTAGTAATAATTACGGGGAAAGATCACCTCTCCGCGGTAATGACTATCACAGAGACAATCAGAGAAACAGGCAATATGGGAACCAAAATAATTATTATCAAGGGAGACAGAATAACTTCAGATGCAACGGTCCAGCGCGCAGTTACGATTCAGGGAGAAATTCTCCACCACGCGACTGACAAGAAAGAAACTATGGAATCTACCGACATGACGACAGACGATATGATCGTAACGACAGACCTGAATTGCATCAGAACTGGCGGGATTCAAACAGAGCAGGGCACTTTCGACAACGTGAATTTGTAGAAGCTAGGTCTCCTAATCCCAATAACGACGCGCGCCAATAAAGGAACAGACAATGACTCGCACCGCAGGCAGCCACCTGCGCCGGCTGGCTCAGAGAAAAATAACACAGACGCTAACATTGAGAAAAGATTTAGCATTCCTTACCGACGTATAAAACATGACAATTGCTTTGAAGTTGAAACTCTGCGTACTAGAAAGGGTAAAGGATTGCACCACATTTCACATGTAAAATCATTTATTGAGAGATGATCTGCTTTTTAACTTAGTCTTAGCCATAAAACGTTTCACTTCACATTTCTAGTATGCTTTGTCAGACTTAAGAAACTGTTAACATGCAACAATGTTTGAAGTTAAATATCCAGCCTAGAACCTAGGGAACATTTTTAAACAGAAATTACAAATGCATTGTTATTGTGAACAGACGACACAATGTTATTGAGTGTGTACTTTCTTGCTTGTTAGTTGCTCGATTACGTAACGACTATAAGGCTTACATACTTAGAACATATACTGCTAATGGGATTTTAATGCAACATTTTGGTTTACTTGAAAATACATTATGGATTCAAAGTGCTTTCTGAGAGATACCAGATGACACAGTAGTTAGTTTATTTGACAGCTACACGACTATATCACGACGCTACTAATGTGTGACACAATTTACATTGTTGCTTTTGCGGTGTATCTGTTTTATATCTGCACAATTTTTCTGAATTCTTCTGGAAAGTAAAACATGTTTTAGTAGTAACTTTTGTGGAATAGCTACAAGGAGACAGCCTTTTCTGTAGCACAACAATACGTTACAGCACAGCACTTTCTTCATCACGGTAATAAGCGTAATAACTAAGATATCTATACGCAAAGCATTTCACTTTTGTTTATCATTAGGTAAGTACATTGACTTTTGCGGAACTTAGCTTTCGGAGGACGATAACTATGACACTTCCACAGAGATTATCTTACAACAAGCCGCACAGTTTAGCGCTACAGGACACGCATTTCAGTGATTAATTTTGTACTTAAAACATTTATTTTTAAAAATTTCTGAATTACAAAGAAAGTTTTCCGTGATAGATTTCATTCCATTGCTGTAATCTGTAACACCTGAGGGTATAATTACATTAATCCTCAGGGGGTACACACCTACATTGTGTACCATGTGTTTGGCAAGCACAAGGAGCCCTAGCTAATATGGTATTTGCTTATACAACTTTACACATCGGTACCATATTTCTCTAACACACAAATTACACAGCTACCTGATTATTTAACAGAGAAACAAACGTTTTTTTTCTACATCAGTGACAAATGTTTATGTAATTACACAGTTGAATAACTTCACACTTATGAAATTGTATTTTGTCTGTACTTTGTGAAATGCTCATATTTTTTTGGAACCATTGTGATACTATGAGAGCTTTGAATGATGTATTTGGTAAGGGAGCATGATCTAAAGAGTACATTTCAGGTAGATGACACTTCTGAAATGAGCAGAGAATTTTTTTTAGGTTTTGAAACTATTGGAGGAAGCTACGACAATTTTGAGATTTGGCTGAGGTTTTATGATGTTATTATTACGATGATGATGTGTATTATGCTGTTGCGGTATGTTTATGATCAATAAGCTGATGCTATATGAGTTATTTGATTATGCTACGTATGTTATGATGAAATATTGAAGAAGTGTCGACGAATAAGGTAAGGAATAATGAGTAGTGGTTAGGGACTCTGGTTTGTGAAAAAGGTTGTTGGAAACCAAGAATCGTACTTTAAGAGTTATGAAATGTGTGTAAATGCGTGAATGTATCACAATGCCGGCGAAAACTTTTTGGACACTGTTATATTCATAAGATTTTGTTTCTACACATTTGTAACGCAAATTCTCGACCTGTGAAATTTTTATATGAGACTGTCACTGTAGCAGAAGCTGCTGTCGTAAATATTTCAGAAAGAAAGGTAGGTGACCTTGACGTAATGCGTTTTGGGCGCCCAGCTGAGAGGTAGTCGTCTGACAAAAGAAAGCCATTAGGTGGAGAGAAAAAAAATGGAGGCCATTATCCTCGCTATTGACATTCCTTTGTAGAAAGCACCGCAAATACGACATGCTCATTACTTGGAAAGATACTTACATCTGCACATCTGTTTATGACAAGCGTCTTTCTCGAGAATTGAGAGAGTTTTTACTGCCTTATGAAATGCCATATGGCTAATGAATGATGCTTCATGCCGTCCTTTGTACATATTTGCTCATTTTCTTTAATATCTAGTTTCTAGCTGCACTGCAGCATTGGTTAAAATAAAATTTAATATATGTACTAATATAGTTATTTTATGCCTACAGATCCAGTCAATAAGAAATTTATGATCTACTTCCAAGAAAACGAGGGCACATAAATAGACATTTCCCTTCACAGGAATTGCATAAATAATTTCTTTACGATTTGGTAACTTATCTGCTAGTGTAAGTTCTCGTGACGCATCACTCTATTGTTAAGATGTGACATAGGTATTAAACATGGCCATTTTTAATGCAATATTTTTTCTGCTTGAGCTATGTCATGTTTAGAGATAAGTTTTTGCATTGCTGCTGCTGTTTGCCAGGCATAGTGTTACTGAATTTGACTTTGTGTTACTCTGCTAAGCCAGTTTACTACTGATTTATTTTTCTTGTTTGCTGCTCATTGCCTTATATTAGTCGTAATATTGCAATTGTTTGCCGATGTCCATTTTTTTGTCATTGCTGTTTGTGTTATTTGTTTTGTGCTGCTGCATTGCCTCGTCCCTTAGTTTAGCATCTGAGCTCAGTAGATTTAAGTTAGCTTAAGAGGGGGTAGCCTATAAGAGAATGAGTTGCAATGAATTTGAAGAAATGCACTGAGAGGTTATACGAGAAAAGTACAGAAAGCAGGTATAGATAGGACTTTTTGGAAATAATGAAGAATGAAGGGAGATCTCCAAGAAGTAAAGAAAGTTTTGTTTGCAAAATACTGCAGTACAACAAACCCTGTCCTTTCCTTGTGTTATCAAACTATATGTTTGTGTACCCTTGTGTATTTGTTTTCTTCCTGTCTCTGTGTAGTTTCATAGGATTTTTTCTTCTTCTAATACTAAGCTACATTCACTATGATGAGGAATACTGTTGTCCTCAAATATAATATGTTATTTACTTTGTAAATATGTTTAGACATTATTTATTCTGTTTTGTTTTAATGCTCAGTGTGAAGTTGATGTTTCAATAATTATTCTGATCTTTTATGTATTTACTTATGTCATAATTCCTGTAACACTGATGTATATGATATTTCGATTCTTTTGTAAAGCCTGTATTACAAATGTTATCTGTATTGTTATGCTCTTTAATGATGTATTTTGTACCTTTGTAATTGTATTCTTATGTTATACAATTGTAATTGACACCAGTTCATCACATTAAGTAACTTGTAAGTTCCATTTCACTGCACACGTTTCTGTTGGTCATAGTATATGGACAATATGTGAGAAGTAGGGACTGTTAGTGTTTGCATGTGTGTTAATAATTCAGCAAGGGACTGGATAACAGCATTGCTGGTTCTAAGGACAATTAAAAAAAAACTTTGTGAGTGCACAAGTGGTGGTTTATGGACTTGCTATATTATCCGCAAGACTCTTCGATGGTGATTGTGCACCTGCACATTTGCAACACATGGCTGCTGGCCGTCTCTACAAGGACTACAGTGGGTCTGCACCTTTGATGACCCACCAATACCATTATTTCTACAAGGACTACAGTGGGTCTGCGTCTTTGCTGACTCACCAGTACCATTATTTCTACAAGGACTGCAGTGGGTCTGCGCCTCTGGTGGCCCACCAATACCACAATCTCTACCAGGACTACAGTGGGTCTACTCTGTGATGACTTACCTACCAATATTCTTCAAAACTTCGAATGACTCTGCTGTGGGTTTGCTCTGTTGTGGCCCATTACCTGTCTGCATGTCAAGAGTCAGCACTGTCTTTTCGTTGGAAGGACAACACTACTTCTTCAAGACAGCATGGAAATCCACTACTCCCATGTGCATTTTCTTCTACTGCTCAGACTTTGAGAAAAACACTGCTATTTTACTGTGATGAATGATCAGGACTGTCTTTATGGACTGTGAGAAAATTTTAGCTTTTGACAAACATTGTATCAATACGTGTGTGCATTTGATTTCTTTGTTATTGTAATTATGGAAAATTTTATCAAATCATTATTGGCCACTGCCCAAAACAATTTGTAAAATTTTTTGTGGGGAGCATGGGGGCTATGTAAGTAGGCTGTTTAGGTTTTTTTATTGGTAACGCAACCTCTGTATGAAAATCACTGGCTGTGCTGTGTGCAGTCTGTGGCTGCTTTGCATTGTTGTAATACTCGCCATTGTAGTGTTAGGCAGCTGGCTGTGAACAGCGCGTAGCGTTGCGCAGTTGGAGGTGAGCCGCCAGCAGTGGTGGATGTGGGGAGAGAGATGGCGGAGTTTGGAAATTTGTAAGATATACAATGATCTGTTATGTATATTATGAGTTTTCAACATTATTAAGGTAAATACATTGTTTGTTCTCTATTAAAATCTTTCATTTGCTAACTATGCCTATCAGTAGTTAGTGCCTTCAGTAGTTTGAATCTTTTATTTAGCTGCCAGTAGTGGCGCTCGCTGTATTGCAGTAGTTCGAGTAACCAAGATTTTTGTGAGGTAAGTGATTTGTGAAAGGTATAGTTTAATGTTAGTCAGGGCCATTCTTTTGTAGGGAATTTTGAAAGTCAGATTGCGTTGCGCTAAAAATATTGTGTGTCAGTTTAAGCACAGTCTCGTGTATAATATTTCAAAAGGGGACGTTTCAAAGTACCCAGTAGGACAGTTCATAATTGAAGGAAACCTCCATGGTTTACAGTCACTGTAACTAAACTTCTAAAGAAACAGTGATTGAATGTATCTTTTTTTTATTTTTTTATTTTTTTTATTCAGTCTACTGACTGGTTTGATGCGACCCGCCACGAATTCCTTTCCTGTGCTAACCTCTTCATCTCAGAGTAGCACTTGCAACCTACGTCCTCAATTATTTGCTTGACGTATTCCAATCTCTGTCTTCCTCTACAGTTTTTGCCCTCTACAGCTCCCTCTAGTACCATGGAAGTCATTCCCTCATGTCTTAGCAGATGTCCTATCATCCTGTCCCGTCTCCTTATCAGTATTTTCCACATATTCCTTTCCTCTCCGATTCTGCGTAGAACCTCCTCATTCCTTACCTTATCAGTCCACCTAATTTTCAACATTCATCTATAGCACCACATCTCAAATGCTTCGATTCTCTTCTGTTCCGGTTTTCCCACAGTCCATGTTTCACTACCATACAATGCTGTACTCCAGACGTACATCCTCAGAAATTTCTTCCTCAAATGAAGGCCGGTATTTGATATTAGCAGACTTCTCTTGGCCAGAAATGCCTTTTTTGCCATAGCGAGTCTGCTTTTGATGTCCTCCTTGCTCCGTCCGTCATTGGTTATTTTACTGCCTAGGTAGCAGAATTCCTTAACTACATTGACTTCGTGACCATCAATCCTGATGTTAAGTTTCTCGCTGTTCTCATTTCTACTACTTCTCATTACCTTCGACTTTCTCCGATTTACTCTCAAACCATACTGTGTACTCATTAGACTGTTCATTCCGTTCAGCAGATCATTTTATTCTTCTTCACTTTCACTCAGGATAGCATGTCATCAGCGAATCGTATCATTGATATCCTTTCACCTTGTATTTTAATTCCACTCCTGAACCTTTCTTTTATTTCCATCATTGCTTCCTCGATGTACAGATTGAAGAGTAGGGGCGAAAGGCTACAGCCTTGTCTTACACCCTTCTTAATACGAGCACTTCGTTCTTGATCGTCCACTCTTATTATTCCCTCTTGGTTGTTGTACATATTGTATATGGCCCGTCTCTCCCTATAGCTTACCCCTACTTTTTTCAGAATCTCGAACAGCATGCAACATTTTATATTGTCGAACGCTTTTTCCAGGTCAATAAATCCTATGAAAGTGTCTTGATTTTTCTTTAGCCTTGCTTCCATTATTAGCCGTAACGTCAGAATTGCCTCTCTCGTCCCTTTACTTTTCCTAAAGCCAAACTGATCGTCACCTAGCGTATTCTCAGTTTTCTTTTCCATTCTTCTGTATATTATTCTTGTAAGCAGGTTCGATGCATGAGCTGTTAAGCTGATTGTGCGATAATTCTCGCACTTGTCAGCTCTTGCCGTTTTCGGAATTGTGTGGATGATGCTTTTCCGAAAGTCAGATGGTATGTCGCCAGTCTCATATATTCTACACACTAACGTGAATAGTCGTTTTGTTGCCACTTCCCCCAATGATTTTAGAAATTCTGATGGAATGTTATCTATCCCTTCTGCCTTATTTGATCGTAAGTCCTCCAAAGCTCTTTTAAATTCCGATTCTAATACTGGATCCCCTATCTCCTCTAAATCGATTCCTGTTTCTTCTTCTATCACATCAGACAAATCTTCACCCTCATAGAGGCTTTCAATGTATTCTTTCCACCTAGCTGCTCTCTCCTCTGCATTTAACGGTGGAATTCCCGTTGCACTCTTAATGTTACCACCGTTGGTTTTAATGTCAGCAAAGGTTGTTTTGACTTTCCTGTATGCTGAGTCTGTCCTTCCGACAATCATATCTTTTTCGATGTCTTCACATTTTTCCTGCAGCCATTTCGTCTTAGCTTCCCTGCACTTCCTATTTATTTCATTCCTCAGCGACTTGTATTTCTGTATTCCTGATTTTCCCGGAACATGTTTGTACTTCCTCCTTTCAGCAACTGAAGTATTTATTCTGTTACCCATGGTTTCTTCGCAGCTACCTTCTTTGTACCTATGTTTTCCTTCCCAATTTCTGTGATGGCCCTTTTTAGAGATGTCCATTCCTCTTCAATTGTACTGCCTACTGCGCTATTCCTTATTGCAGTATCTATAGCGTTAGAGAACTTCAAACGTATCTCGTCATTCCTTAGTACTTCCTCCGTCATTCCTTAGTATGTATCTATGTATGTATTAAACCGGGGACCTAGAAACGACGGAGAGGCTTCGCCCCGCCGTAGCCTTCAGTGGTTCACAACCCCACAACAGGCCACAGCAGTCCACCCACCCCAACGCCGCCCCAGGGTTATAGTGCACTTCGGCCCCCTTGTGGACGCCCCGGCAATGTTTCATACCAGACGAGTGTAACCCCTAATATTTGCTTGGTAGGGTAATTATGGTGTACCCGTACGTGGAAACGGTGTTTGTGCAGCAATCGCCGACACAGTGGAACTGAGGTGGAATAAGGGGAGCCAGCCCGCATTCCCGAGGTAGATGGAAAACTGCCTTAAAAACCATCCACAGGCTGGCCGGCACACCGGACATCGACACTAATACGCCGGGCGGATTCGTGCCGGGGACCGGCACGCCTTCTCGTTCGGGAAACAGCGCGTTAGACCGCGCGGCTAGCCGGGCAGGCGAACAGAGATTACTACATGATGGATGTAAAACAAAGCGTAGGGCTATAGGTAGAGAGATGCTGAGTGAAATGCGTTTGACTGTCAATGGTGCAATGCCTAAAGTCTTCAATGACGCCTGTAGCAGAAGTGATCTTTCACAGAACCGAAAGAAATTCTGGTCATGTGTGAAGACTGTTAGTGGCACCAAAGTTAGTGTCGAGTCACTAATGAATGAGACAGGAACTGAAAGTGAGGGTAGCAAAACAGAAGCTGAAATTTTTAACTAAGTCCTCAAATGTTCCTTTACATAGGAAAACCCAGGAGAATTTCCCCAATTTCATCCTCGTACCAGTGAAATGTGAACGGAATAAGTATTAGTGTCAGTGGTGTTGAGAAACAGCTGAAATCGTTAAAACTGAATAAAGCTCCAGGGTCCAATGGAATCCGTGTCAGACTCCATACTGAATTCGCAGCTGAATTAGTCCGTCTTCTAACTATAATCTATCGTCGATCCCTCTAACAAAACACTGTCCCCTGTTCTTGCAGAATAGCACAGGTCAGACCCGTCTACAAGAGGGGCGGTAGAAGTCCAATATCTTTGACATCGATTTGTTTTAGAATCTTATAATATATTCTGAGCTGATACATAATGAGGTATCTTGAACAGAATGACCTCAATGCCAACAAGCATGGATTTCCAAAACATCGATCATTTGAAAACCAACTCGCACTTTTCTCAAATGTCATACTGAAAGCCTTGGATCAAGACTATCAGGTATATGCTGTATTTCTTGATTTCCGAAAAGCATTTGACTCAGTACGACACCTACGCTTATTATGAAAAGTACGGTCATATGGGGTATCAAATGAAATTTGTAAACGGATTGGGGACCTTTTGGTAGGAAGGACACAGCATGTTGTCTTGGATGGAGAGTCATCGTCGGATGTAGAAGTAACTTGTGATGTGCCCCAGGGAAGAGCGTCGGTATCCTTGCTGTTCATATTTCTTATTAATGACCTTGCAGATAATATTAATAGTAAATCAGGCTTTTCGCAGATGATGCAGTTATCTATAATGAAGTAATATCTGAAAAAAGGTGCATAAATATTCAGTCACACCTTGATAAGATTTCAAAATGGTGTAAATATTGGCAACTTGCTTTAAATGTCTAGAAATGTAAAATTGTGCTCTTCACAAAACGAAAAAATGTAGTGTTCTATGACTATAATATCAATAAGTCACTCTTGGAATCGGCCAACTCATACAAATATCTGCGTGTAACACTTTGCAGGGTTATGAAATGGAATGGTCTCATAGGTTTAGTCGTGGGTTAAGCAGGTGGTACACTTCGGTTTATTGGTAGAACGCTGGGAAAGTGCAATCAATCTACAAAGGAGACTGGTTACAAACCACTCGTGCGGCGGGTTCTAGAATAGTGCACAAGTGTGTTGAACCCGTACCAGATAGGATTAACAGGGCATACTGAACGTGTACATAGAAGGGCAATACGACTGATCACAGGTTTGTTTAATCTGTGGGGGAGTGTCACAGAGATACTGAAGGAACTGAACTGGAAAAGTCTTGCAGACAGACATAAACTATCCCGAGGCGGTCTATTAATAAAGTTTAAAGAACCGGCTTTAAATGATTACTCTTGGAATATTCTACAACTCCCTACGTGTCGCTCACATAGGGATCCTGAGGATAAGATTAGAATAATTACTGCACGCACAGGGGCATTCAAACACTCATTCTTCCCGCGCTCCACACGTGAATAGAACAGGAAGAAACCGTAATAACCGGTATAATGAGAAGTACTTTCTGCCATGGAGCTCAGGGAGATTTACAGAGTATAGATGTAAGCGTAGGTACCGACGCTAGTCTAGCCTGCTGAAGTCTCTCCGCCGCACGGAGTGGCCGCGTGGTTCGAGGCGCCATGCCACGGATTGCACAGTCCCTCCCGAAGGAGGTTTGAGTCCTCCCTCGGGCGTGGATGTGTGTGTTGTTCTTAGCATAAGTTAGTTTAAGTAGTGTGTAGGTCTAGGCACCGATGACCTCAACAGTTTGGTCCCTTAGGAATTCACACAGACACACACACACACACGCACACAAGTCTCCTTATTTCTGCATAACTACTGCAACCTATGTCAGATGGTTTCAAAACGTCGACCCCACCGCTGGGTATTTCTCCTTGTCAGTCTCATTTCGGTCCGGTGTGCCACAAATTTCCCCTTGTTGGTTCAGGATCTCCTTATTAGGTATTCAGTCTACCCATCTAATATTTCAAAAGCTTCTGTGCTATTCCTGTCTGAACTGTTTATCATCCTCATTTCACTTCTACATCCCAGACAGATACCTCCAGAGGTTTCCCAACATTTAAAGTTATATTCGATATTATTAATTCCTCTCTTTCCGAATTCATTTGCATGCTGTTGCCAGTCTGCATTTTATATCTTCTCTTCTTCGCCACCATCAGTTATTTTGCTATCCAAATAGAGAAATATATCTAGTACTTTTAGCTCCTCATTGCCTTGTCTAATTCCCTCAGTACTGTCTGATTCAATTCGACAACATTCCATTATCCTTATTTTTAATTTTGTTGACATAAATTTTGTTTGACGCTTATAACTGCGGTCCGTTTTTCTGATAAACTTGTAGGCCATCTTTTGCTTCCTTTCCTCGACTCCTGGGTACCTTCAAAATTAATGAGAGTGTATTCCAATCAACACTGTCAAAAGCATTGTTTAAATTTACAGACGCTATAAAATGTGGTCACCTTTTCTTCAGTCTGTATTCCAAGATAAGCCATAGGGTCATTGTTGCCTCACGCGTTTCTACTTTCTGCGGAACCCGAACTGACCTTCCACGAGGTCGGCTTCTATCTGTCTTTCAAGTATTCAGTAAACAATTCGTGCCTCTATTTAGCAACCATGACTTATTAAATTATTAATATTCACGCCGTCAACACATGCCATCTTCGGAGTAGAAATTATACATTCTTCTTGTAGTCTCAGGATATTTAACGTGTCCCACATATCTTAGGCACTAGGTGGAACAGTTTTTTCATGGCTGGCTTTCCCTATGATCTCAATAATTCTATGGACATGTCATGTACTCTATATGCCTAGTAATGCCTAAGTCTTTCAGTGTTCTGTCAGAAACTCGCTGTGACGCACCTCCGTTCTCATCTTCATCTACTTCATCTACTCTTTCCATAGTACCGTGCTCAGATTTTCCCCCTTTAATTACGGTCCTTCTATATATGCCTTACCGGTTCCCGTCAGATCACCAAAGTTAATCGCTGTCGGGCGTGGCCAGCACTTGTGTGGGTGACCATCCGGGCTGCCATGCGCTGTTGCCATTTTTCGGGGTACACTCAGCCTCGTGATGCCAATGAAGGAGCTACTCGACTGAATAGTAGCGGCTCCGCTCAGTGAAAACCATCATAATGACCGGGAGAGCGGTGTGCTGACCACACGCCCCCCCTATCCGCATCCTCATCTGAGGATGACACGGCGGTCGGATGGTACCGATGGGTCACTTGTGGCCTGAAGACGGAGTGCTTATATATGCCTTCCACCTTTCAGCCTTCTCTTCTTTGCTTAATATTCCTACTACCTTGCCACCTGATCTCTTAATGTTCATATGGGTGCTTGTCTTTTCACCAAAGGTTTCTATATTTTTCGTGTGAGCAGCATCTGTCTTTACAATAGCCAGGCATGCTTCTACAGCTTTGTATTTCGTCTACAGCTATTCTGTGGCTTTGTCATATTGCACTTCCTGCAAATCTCATCGTCTGTGTTACTTTTCGCCCACTTCATTACTGCGTTTTTATATTTTCTTCTTTCGTTAATGACATTCAGTATCTCGTGGACTGTTGTACTGTGTCACTTTATTAATTAATTATGATTTATAACTTAATATGAATAACCCTGCACAACAAAGTACGTTCAGTGTGATTGTCACTGCACGGTAAACATTTTATGTACCTCTATATAGATTCTACAGCACAAGAGAGTTGTTATACCTGTGAACACTGTTTATGGTTAACGCATCTGAATTTCTGTATTATCATAAAGATCCTCTCGTTCCTAAAGGAATGCTGATACGCATTCGTGAATTTCAAGAGATGAAATGATAATACTCGGAAGTAATCACAATTAGCTATTCGATTACGAACATGTAGTCAAGCGAAATTATCTGATTAACAATATTGTCTCTAGCCCACTGGAGTTTATTTCACTGTGACAGGAAACTTAGATACCTTTAAAGCTTATCGCAATGCGCGAATTATCTATCATAGACCCTTATCAATATTATTATAGAAAATCTCTTCAGACGAGTCCCATACAAAATTAATGTAAGGATGGATATTCAGAATAAAACTTTCACTCAGTGATAACATGTTAATTTCGGTGGCAAAAAATATTTACGTAAACTTTTTTAAATGTAAATTTTGTCCAGCGAAAACTACGCTCTTTTGTTCTGTACATTTAACAATTATTCCATTCCATTGCGGCAGGATAGTACAGCAACCAGTTTATTCTGAGAGAAATTTAATACAATGTCAGAGATTAAACTACAGTCAGGTAAGTGATGTAATTTGCTGTCTGTACTGGCATTCTTTTATTTTGATTTTATGAAGGTAAATCTGACTTCGTCTGCTTTTTCTGTCTTGCTGTATGAAATTCGTTTGCAGTATTAATTATTTGAGCACATCATATGAATTTGTGCTTCTTAGTTAATCTCTTTTAACAATTACTATCCTTTTATTTCAAACTAGGTAACTGTAATATAATTAAACTCATTGCGTCAAGTTATTACTATGAATGGTTGTCACTTTCAACATCTGTCATAGTCAGATTATTACTGTATTTTCTTTCCGCCGCTGTGGAACTGTTCTCCAGGCCATTTTTATTTGCCCCAGTCTGTGTAAGTCCCCACTAACGGATAGCCATCATCAACAAAAAGGGCAAACGAAAAACCTAGGTGGAGCCACCACTTTGGTCCATACTGTTAAACAATCGGATCAAAATTAAAACCTCTTCAGGCGTCCCAGTACTACTTGAAATGGTCAGTCGACACGGCTAATTACAAGCAATAGCTTTGCTGTACATTTGCCTTTTCATAATGGTTCATTTAATATTCGTGATCTCTCTTTATCTATGTCAGGGCTGATCTTCCAAAAAGCACGGGCTAATCGTCACTGTAAGAACAAGATAAACTTCCGTCTCCAAATATAAGGTCTGTTACAATAAATAAAATGTAGCTACCTCGCTCAAGGCCCAAATCTAATAACACACAACCAATAATCAGCCAGAACTCTATCCTATAAAAGTGTGCGACACAGCAAAGTAGCCACAAGTCACTTTCCTCTGAGCGTGCTTACAGGACCACTAGCTTCACACCACGGGCGCATTCGGATCTCAGTCCACTATCATCAATCAAAACTTGCAACCACACTCATTAGGTTTGTTCCTAACAGCCCATTAATATACTTCACTACCAATAAATAATTGCAAGCGCGGCAAACCGGAATTCGCAACCAAAAATCTCCCCGTATGAGCCGGCCGGAGTGGCCGAGCGGTTAAAGGCGCTACAGTCTGGAACTGCACGACCGCTACGGTCGCAGGTTCGAATTCTGCCTCGGGCATGGATGTGTGTGATGTCCTTAGGTTAGTTAGGTTTAAGTAGTTCTAAGTTCTAGGGGCCTTATGACCACAGCAGTTGAGTCCCATAGTGCTCAGAGCCATTTGAACCATTTTTTTTCTCCCCGTATGACATGAGCTGTTAGCCAATCCTAACTTGTCAACCATGAAACAAGTAAACCGGATCTTCCCAATATGTATCTTGGCTGGATACTCGAAGCCACAGATATTGTTGTTCGGTTGAAACGGTACTGCCTAACTAATCCATACAAAAAAGGACGTGAATCATTAATTTTGACAAATGTACAGGGCCACTATCCCTTTTAACAAAGGTTGTCGAAAGCCTTCGGCTGTACTTTCAACAGCCAGCTACGACGGTAGGCCATAACGTCCCTTGGAGGAGTGACAGGTTGTATCGCACGGTAGTGACTCACGAAAATGCGCGTACTGCGTCTCGACATGATAAAGTCCACGACACAATAAACATATATTAGAAAACGTTTACAAACATTTATATTTACATGTACCTGAATATTAACCCGCTTAGAAATGCAGATTAAAATAAGTAAAGGCGACATAAGTGAAATAATATACGTTTTCAATCTGGCACAGCACATTGTCCAAGAATTTCTACTGCGCCTTGTCTTTTTGTCTAATTGTTCCTCCGCTGCTTCGCTATTCCGTTTCTGAAAGCCACGCATTCGTTTTCTATTGTAATTCTTTTCCTGTGTCACTGCTGTAGGATTTAGGCGGAGTGGAGGTACACGCGTGGACACATTTTAACAGTTTATTTATTAAACACGAGATTCATCTCAATAACGGATCAAGAGTACAGTAACAGTGAAACAGAGATTACTCTGCTGCCGCGTATATCTTTGAAAGTAAGGTTCCGACAGGAGAATACAAATAAAATCCCTTCAGTACAATAAACAGAATTAAAATCAAATCTTTGACCCAACAGACAGAATCGAACAACAACAGTAACAATTGCATTATGTGCCCTCGGCAACAAGACAGAAAAAGCAGTAGACTGCTGCAATCATCCATGAGATAACAATCCTCAGATGTCATTAAGATCATCTACATGGCACGTAACTGCATATTGGACTTTACCACTGCCATAACAAACTAGCTACTACGACGAGCTACCACAAACGCTGTGCAATGGCCGTGCGGTCTAACGCACGGCTTTCCGGGCGGGAAGGAGCGCCTGGTCCCCGGCACGAACTCGCCCGGCGGGTTTGTGTAGAGGTCTGGTGAGCCGGCCAGTCTGTGGATGGTTTTTAGGCGGTTTTCCATGTGCCTCAGCGAATGCGGGCTGGTTCCCCTTATTCCGCCTCAGCTAGACTATGTCGGCGATTGCTGCGCAAACAAGTTCTCCACGTACGCGTACACTACCATTACTCTACCACTCAAACATAGGGGTTAGACTCGTCTGGTGTGAGACGTTCCCTGCGGGGTCCACCGGGGGCCGAACAGCACAATAACCCTGGGTTCGGTGTGGGGCGGCGGAGGGGTGAAGTGGACTGCGATAGTCATCGTGGGGTTGTGGACCACTGCGGCTGCGGCGGGGACGGAGCCTCTCCGTCGTTTCTAGGTCCCCGGTTAACATAACGTAACATAACATAACATAACGCTCTGCAAAACTACGTACGTATATATCTCAATAAACACTTGTAGAATAAAACATAAAAGTGAGCATTTACAGAGAGGAAATAATAAAGTGCATTTCTTTGTAAAAACAGCATCAACAAATCAGTCACACTCACGCTCACAATGTAATACAAACAATATCACTTTTGAATAATACAAATCCTCACGCGTACGGCGTGTAACTTAACAAAATCAAAATGGCTCTCGAATACGAGGAAGAAAACAATGCACACAGGGTGTCGTCAAACAATAGCCACAAGTAGTCACACGATAACTACGAACTTCGTGCATGATACTGCTCTCTAACCATAGTACTCAATGCACCGCGTATACGCCGCACTGCACGCTGTACTGAATTATTCAAGCACCAGAATGCAGCCGCCAGCTACTAAGGCGGACGGATAGTGCTCTTCTTGACATACAAAGGCGCATTTCGCCGCCTCCACTGGAATTATCTTCCTCTCGCCTAGGAAAAGACCCCACCCACTACACGAGGTCCAATGCTGACCATCAGTGACGTCCGATCGACAGCTTCACAGTGTACCAACTTGTAGAGGCTTCCTGTAATTGCCTCTGTAGCCATTGCTTCGTTCCTCGCCATCTCACTATAGGCTTTCCGTTGCTATTTCCCCCTGCGGCGGCGCTCACCGCAGTAATATGCTCGCGCGCCCGTTCTCTCATGGCGACTGCAGGAAGAGCCTCCAAAACTGATTCTCTGGCCACAGGGAGTACAATCGTGCCGCTCAGCATGTCACATCACCTAAACGTTTCCTAACGCTCTCTTTGTGACCGTATCAGTGTCACATCTCCTTAATTTTCTACCGTTTTTAATTACCCCTCTTTGGTCTACAGTTCATAACCATGACCTTTCTGCGGTTTTTTCAGTTTTTCAGTTTTAACTAATAAATTATTCTCCAAGTGCTCATCTATAACTGAACATGTGCACATCTATACCTGAATATGGTTTTGAAATCTCTGTCTTACCATTACACAATCTATCTGAAACCTCTTGGTGCCTCTACACCTCTTCCGCGTCGAATACGGTTCTTAAACTAAAAGGAGCGATCACAAAGATTCTGTTTGAGGGCGTTGCTGCAGCGTATATAGAACGTAGAGCGACTCCAATGCAGTTTTATAAGCACTGACATGCAACTATGGGATTAGTGTCTTCCCGACGCGTGTGCAGGAAATGCGGAAACGTGAGGTATGGTGACGTTATTACAATGCGTCCAGACAGGGCCAAAGTGCTGTCATTCTTTCTTGGCTGCTTAAGGACAAACACCAGCAGACATACATCGGAGAATTAAGAACGAGTTTGGGGCAGCATGTCTGTCGAAACCCACCACTGTGCAGTGGTTCGCCAAGTTCCGCGCGGCAAGGGCTGCTGCAGCTCCGTCATAACGGACTTCCTCGCGTCGCATATGTCGTAATGCAGAAGTTATGCCAAATCAAGTGAGTGACACTCGAGCACCCACCCTACATCTATATCATTGCTCTGCGATTTACAATTAAGTGCCTGGCACAAGATATTACTCCGTCATTCCACTCTCGGATAGCATGCGGGGAAAACGAGTACTTAAATCTTTCTGCGCGAGCTCTGATTTATCTTATCTTATTGTGATGATCATTCCTCCCTATGTAAGTGAGCGCCAACAAAATAGTTTCACACACTGAGGAGAAAGCTGGTAATTGAAATTTCATGAGAAGATTCTGCCGCAACGAAAAACTTGTTTCAATGATTGGCATCCCAATTCACGTATCATATCCGTGACGCTCTCTCCCATATTTCGCAATAGTATCCGATCTCTTCCCACGCAATTACCACGCCTTCGGTCCCTTCAAGAAGGCCTTGAAGACTCGACTATTCCAGTCAGACGACCATGTGCAACAGAACATGGTGTTTCACCAAATAAGCATCTTCAATCTCGTGCGCCGGTGGAACGATTGCCTAAATGATGACGGCGATTTTGTCTGATTGGCATACCGATTCTGGACTATACGGTCTTCGAACGGAAACTACTTGATCTTCCCTTATAATGGCAGTAATCACAGCTCTATGCGAAACTCTAACAGATGGCCTTTCCTATTATTCTTTTTCAACCTCACATGTTCTCCTGCAGTTTTTCTTCACAATCCCAGGAATTTCTTTTATCTTATCATGTATTCTACCAATCTCGTCACCTGCAGAGCTAGAGGTATACACACTTGCACTACTATGGTGGGTATTGGCTTCATGTCGACCTTGATCAAATAGCGCATTCACTATGCTGTTCATAATAACTCACTCGCAAACTTAAATTTTTATTTATTATTAGACAAATCCTGCATTACCCCTATTTCATTTTGTATGACTGGAAGCTTATTTCTTCCTTCCACACACTTCACTAATTCGCCCTATATATAACTTCAACCCACTAATTTCCTTTTTAATTCCCTACCCTATCTATCCTATTCAAGGATCTAATGTTCCACGCTTCGATCCGTAGAAGGCAAGTTTTGTTTTTAGTGGTGACAATATCCTCGTAAGTAGCCACCACACGAAGATTCGTGTGAGAGGCTATTGTCCCCCGGAAATACTTTACTATGACAGCCTTTCGCAGGATGTTAGCTACTTTTACAAGACCAGCTCAGTCATCGAGACTGTGGAACCTGCAACTAATGAAAAGGATGCTGTCCCTCTTCAGGGACCCTAAAGTAGTCCGGCATCTCTACCATCCAGGCTACGATATGGCTACCTGTATCATAGGGACAAACTATCTGAGTATGGCGAGGTCCATGGTTCATGGGGGCAGGGGTGAGGGATGAGGTTGTAGTATGTAAAGCTGCTAGTTATTTGTAACATTCTTCATACATAACACAACGTACGAGTATCTGAAATGACATTTCCTGCATAAAGTCATGACCAAGGGTTCTGTGACGTTGTTAATACCTCTAATTTGCGAGGTACAATTTCTCACACAGCTACTAATATCTCGCTTATGATTTTGTCTCTGCTGTATTGAGCTTTGAAACCGATTTCAAAGTCACGTGACAGGTTGTATGACATAATAGGAAAGAGACCTACTGTAATTATTGTCACATGATCCGCCTCCGTGGTCGAGGGCGCTGACGCACAGTTGTGCGATGGCGCTCAGCTCAGAGGTACGCCAGTTCGAATCCTGATGGGGAATGTTAAGTTTCACTGCCAGTATTTGGCCGACAACATGAGGAGAAATAGTGGCATAAATTTCCTATCATTAGTCGTTGCGCCAATGTCCTGGATTAGATTCCAAATCTCTCCGCAGTGTCTCATGCCTCATGAAGTGAGGCAATTTGAAATTGTTGATGGTGACCCTTCTGACGTATAGGAACTGTAAACCAAGCGGCCCCTTTGCTACTATTCGGGGAGAGTACGCTATGTGCCAGCAACGGGTTTCACTCCCTCCTTTTTCTCATATCTCCAACACCCATTACAGTGATCTACACTTAAACAGCTCATACTTCGGGACGGAAAAGTGCCTGTGGGCGCGAAGGATGAAGAAAACCTTTCCAATTAGGCGGCTGAATCTACCCTTCGGGGTCTCCCAGCCATTCATGCCATACGACTTATGTGGAATACTGCATTTAACACATTTGTGTTACTTAAAAACGTGGTAAACAAAGTTTGTAACTCTGTATTCACAGTTCATTCTGTGCACGCATTTTACAAGCTCTAGAATTACCTTTACATAAATCAGTTCCCTGGTTTTGACACACTGATCGTCATACGGTGGATCAGGTTTCGAAGACAATGTGTCAGTTTGACAGGAAACATTCGTTTTCAGACTTTTGTCAGAAACACATTACTTTATATTTTTTATAGAAACCTAGTAACCTTTTATACATCAGGTTCAGTTTTTACACAAAATATGTTAAAATAAATAAGAAAAACCCTCGTCAGAAATAGTACAATTTCACACCCCAACAAACTCGAACGCTGATGAAGAAGTGGAAGATCTTTATCAGTAGTTTCACGAACTGTTAAACAAAAGTATAATTCACTCTCTAAGGTATTAATGGGCTACTTTAACGCAAAAGTGGGCACAACGTTGGAAAATAACTTTTCAGCAGTGAACTCTTGATCTGAAACCAGAAACGATAGAGGAAAGTTGTTAGTGGATTTTGCTGATAAGATCTGAATGTACAACCTAAACACATTTTAAAGACAAACCCTGAGCGTAGAATGGACATTGAAAGGACCAAACGGAAGTAAAAATGAGAATGATTATGCACTGTCAGACAACAAATGAACCTTACAGGTTGCTTCGGTCTCAAACTAGATCGAAATTTTTATATACCCACCGACTAGTTACACGCAAAATAAAACTGGACGCTAACTTAGGAGGAGTTAAACTCACGAGGTGCAAATCCAGTTCCTTTCCCTCAAAAAATTTAATTATAGAAGAGAAAGAATAGACTTACCAATTAAATTTAGCTACCATGTTTAAAAGACTGAGACTAATGAAACTACAGATTTTGATATGAGAAATTATTTGTCACCAAATATTATACTGGAAACAGCAAAAGAAGATACAGGAGCAAAGTGTAACAAAAAAGAAATAGTTTCAGACGCTGTAACACGTGTATATTTCTTTTGTCTATTGTCAAACCACAATTTATGAAAGATGTTTACATTTTATTAATAGGATTAAGTAGGAATAATTAATATTTGTCATGTTGGAAATAATTGTGATAGCAGGGAATGTCTGCACCAAAGTATTGTTGGTAAGAGAGACCGCACATTGATATAATTTTAAAAGGGGCGGGAGAGAGAGCGTATGGATACATTTTAAGAAATGAGTAGGAAAGACCGCGCATTGATACATTTTGTAATGGTAGCAGGGATTGTCTGCACCAGAAAGCATTATTGGCAGGAGAGACCGCACTTAGCGTTCGTAGGAAGTCAGTAGTAAGCGAGAAGTGAAGCGAGTCGGTAGCAGGTCTGAAGCGAGAGGTTGAGAGGAGCGGTGTGCCTGCCAGCCACCAGCTATCATTTACAAGAGATTATAAACGGATGTACAGAGACATCAGCTAACTATTATTGTAAAACGTAAGTCCCATTTGAATGATTGTAAAATAATTTCATTCAGAATATAATTAATTTTTGCCAGTAATATTGCATTACTGATTATAATCCATCTCAAAAACCATCAACGTAAAACTTCGCAAAATTTTATTGTTGTCTAGAAGAAGTTTAACTATTACGTAACTTAAGTCAAATTAATTAAAGAATGTCAGATTTGCTATTAAAGAATAACGTCAGCTTTGGTAATAAATACAGCCACTTACACTGTTGGCCACCGTAAATGCAACACCCTGAAGGAAGCATCCGAATCAAGTGAAATTTACACCATGAGTTTGCAGCGATGAGATATGCAACTGATTAGAATTTCAGCGCAGACGCACATCACGCGCGCCTGTGGCGCCACCTCATAGCGCCATTTAAGGCTTGGCGATATCGACGAGTGTGCGTTCGGCACGTGTGTTTACCTTGTGGTTGTTTCACAAGACGATCAGTTATGCCTCGTAGACAACAGCGAACATCTTTTGATCAAGTATCCGAGTTCGACAGAGGAAGGATAGTGGCTTACCGAGATTGTGGATTATCATACAGAGAAATCGCTAGTCGTGTTGGACGAAACCAAACAACTGTAATGCGGATATGTGACCGTTGGATGCAGGAGGGTACGACGGACCGACGTGGTCGATCGCATTCACCTCGGTGCACCACTGCACGTGCTGATAGGCAAATTGTGTGCATGGCAGTGACGGATCGCTCAGTGACATCCCGAACCATAGCACAGCACATTGCGTCTGTAACGCATCATCCAGTGTCTGCGCGTACCATTCGACGCCGTTTACAGCAGAGTGGTCTGTCCGCAAGACGTCCATTGCCTCGTCTACCATTGACGCAGAACCACAGACGTCTCCGTCGCCAATGGTGTGAACACAGACGGATGTGGACGGCAGAATGGAATGACGTTGTCTTTACTGACAAGGCACGCTTCTGTCTGCAGCACCACGATGGTCGGATTCGAGTGTGGAGACACCGTGGAGAGAGGATGCTGGACAGCTGCATTATGCACCGCCACACTGGTCTTGCACCGGGTGTTATGGTATGGGGCGGTATTGGATATTACTCTCGCACGCCTCTAGTACGCATTGCCGGTACTTTAAATAGCCGGCGCTACATATCCGAGGTGCTGGATCCAGTTGTCCTTCCGTACCTTCAGGGCTCGGCCACAGCCATATTTCAACAGGATAATGCGCGACCACACGTGGCACGCATTGTCCAAAGGTTCTTCGTCAATAAGCTTGAATTTCTTCCCTGGCCGGCTCGCTCTCCGGATCTTTCGCCGATAGAAAATATGTGGTCCATGGTTGCTCAACGAGTGACCCAGATTACATCCCCAGCTGCCACACCAGATGATCTTTGGCAACGTGTGGAAGCTGCTTGGGCTGCTGTACCCCAGGAACACATCCAACGTCTCTTTGACTCAATGCCGAGACGTGTGGCAGCGGTGATCTCCAACAATGGCGGCTACTCTGGTTACTGATTCTGGCAGGAACCACATGTCACAGACGTCTGTAAACGTAATCATTTGATACTTGGTCAACATGTTATCTACAAAATAAATTTTGTTGTGCTACCTCTTGTCTTTCTTGGTGTTGCATTTACGGTGGCCAGCAGTGTATTATGACAGTCCACCAGCAGCTAATAGAGAATAGTAAAACAGAGTAAGTATATTCATGTCGCAGTTCGATGTAGCAGTCAGATGGCGATGCAGTAACAGTAAAAAAGGTAAGGAACAGTTTTGGGTTATTACAGGTAACGACTGAGGGCCACGACGACGACACATTCTATGTTTCGTCGAAATAACCAGAAAATCAGTTTTAATAAGCAGGATTTAAATTTGTATGCGAAGAATGAGAAAGAGAATTAATTTCAAAGGGATGATTTCATTTGTTATTATTAAGCAAGAGATAGAAATCCTAAGGGAAGGTTTCATAGGTTATTGTAGAAGGTAAGGTTGCATAATAAAAGAGATATAGAGGAGACGGGAAGGTTTCAACGCTACACGATTGTGGAAAAAGAAATGAAAGGAATTAAAAGTTAACGATAAGAGAAGTCAGCGAGTATCAACTGAACTAAACAGAATCATCCTCAAACATTTCCGAGATCATGTCAGAAATTATAATGAGAAGAGTTCTCAAGTAGCCACCTTCTGATTAATTAATTAAACTTCACAACACTTAAAGAAATTGACAAACTTAATAACAAATTGCTATCAATTTAAGTAAACTTTAGAAGGCTGACTACTTAGTTTCTATAACGGAAATCTCCACCACGTTGCAGAAACTGTACAACGGCGTGCTTAATCTGCTTCCAGGTAGTCCTGAGAATTCAACTTGGGAGGACCTGGTGTTTTAAAGGTCAACTCCAGAAAATCTGTGTTTTGACAGTCGTATATTTTCTCAAACAACATCATTACATAGACCTTCCGTCACAGAGCAACACCGCAGTCTGAAATTTTTCTGGTTCAACATGCAACACTGCTTATATACTTGCTTGACAACACACGCTCTTTTGGTCTCATTGTTTACAAAATAGATTTATCAAATTGCAATTAGAAAATTTCATTACAAAAAATTCTGTCAATACAATGTTGAAGAAAAAACACATGTTCGTTTATAATGAACGTAGTTTCAAGTATTGATTTTTAGGTTTTGAGACGAAAATAAGGTGGTGAAATGCAGTTAAGAATACTTGATAGAAAATTACAGATCTCTTATCAATTACTGAATAATTTTTTGTGCTAATATAAATTGGAGAAGTTTAGACTGGAGACTGCACACTTTATACAAAAAACTTTGTATTGTCAGAATCTCAAAACGGTCATTTGTTTATATTGGAAATTTCTGAAAGGTATACTTACAAAATTAATTACAGGCATTCTGATTCTAGCACCTTTAATAACTTGATTCCATAAAGCTCTACGTGCGTTTATTACATCTGATGTGAAATATTTCAAATTGTCAATTCGCTACAAGTGAAATAATCGCATCTTAATGAGTAATTTGCTAATTAGTTACAAGCTGGAAATTGATGCTCTAATTATCATGGCATCTTATTGTTTTCAGAAGTTACGTAATTACTTTAACAAATAACCGTCAAATTGCTGATTCCGGAATAATGCATTAATGGAAATTAGAGACTCTGGCTAATTATTTTGCCTCGCAGGCCGTTAAGATAATTAGTTATACTACCTCATGCACATAATGTAAGCATTAGCATCTAATTATGGATTATGAAGCAAAAGATGCTTCATTACATACTGTGTTGTGCGTAATGTGGATCGGGTGGTATACCGAAAACTACCTTGGGCAGTATCAAACAGTAATTCATAAAGTGTCCCTCACTAAGACCTATTATAGGGTCTAAAGGAGACAGTCGTGAATAATCGAAGTATGAAGAAAACGGTGTGCTGATACCACGCTCCTCCATAACGCACCCAAATGACGACACTATCGGTGGAAGACAAGGCGGTTGGCTTGCTATATAGTACACCAAAGGAAACGAACTCTCAGATAATAGCCTGTGACGATGGGAATACTAGCAGAAAAGGCAGGGAAAGTACACTAATGAGTCAAAGAAAACGGTACGCCTGCCTAATATCGTGTAGGACCCTGGCGAGCACGCAGAGGTGCCGCAACACGATGTGGCATGGACTCGACTAATGTCTGAAGTAGTGCTGGAGGGAACTGACACCACGAAGCCTGCAGAACTTTCCATAAATCCGTATGACAACGAGAGGGTGGAGATCTCTTCCGAACAGCACGTTGCAAGGCATTCCAGGAATGTTCAATAATGTTCATGTCTGAGAAGTTTGGTGCACAGAGGAAGTGTTTAAACTTACAAGAGTGTTCCTGGAGCCACTCAGTATCAATTCTGGACGAGTGGGGTGTCGCATTGGTTCAAATGGCTCTGAGCACTATGGGACTTAACATCTGAGGTCATCAGTCCCCTAGTCTTAGAACTACTTAAACCTAACTAACCTAAGGACATCACACACATCCATGCCCGGGGCAGGATTCGAACCTGCGACCGTAGCAGTCGCGCGGTTCTGGACTGAAGCGCCTAGAACCGCTCGGCCACAGCGGCCGGCGGTGTCGCATTGTCCTGCTGGAATTGCTCAAGTCCATCGGAATGTACAATGGAGATGAATGGATGCAAGTGATCAGACAGGATGCATACCTACGTGTCACCTGTCAGAGTCGTATCTAGACGTATCAGGGGTTCCATATCACTCCAACTGCACACGCCCCATACCATTACAGATCCTCCACCAGCTTGAACAGCCCCCTGCCGACATGCCGGGTCCACTCATTCATGAGGTTGTTTCCATACCCGTACACGTCCATCCGCTCGATAAAATTTGAAACGAGTCTCGTCCGATCAGGCAACAGTTTTCGTTATCAACAGTCCAATGTCGGCGTTGACGGACCCAGGAGAGGAGTAAAGCTTTGTGTCGTGCAGTCATCAAGGATACACAAGTGCGCCTTCGGCTGCGAAAGCCCACATCGATGATGTTTCGTTGAATGGTTCGCACGCTGACACTTGTTGATGGCCCAACACTGAAATCTGCAGCAATTTGCGGAAGGGTTGCATTTCTGTCACGTTGAATGATTCTCTTCAGTCGTCGTTGGTCCCGTTCTAGCAGGATTTTTTCACGGCCGCAGCGATGTCGGAGATTTGATGTTTTACCGGATTCCTGATATTCACGGTACACTCGTGAAATGGTACCACGGGAAAATCCCCAGTTTATCGCTACCTCGGAGATGCTGTATCCAGTCGCTCTTGCGCCGACTATAAAACCACGTTCAGACGCATTTAAATCTTGATAAGGTGCCATTGTAGCAGCAGTCGCCGATTTAACAACTGCGCAGACACTTGTTGTATTATATAGACGTTGCCGACCTCAGCTCCGTATTCTGCCCGTTTATATGTCCCTGTATTTGAATACGCATGCCTACACCAATGTCTTTGGCGCTTCAGTGTAATTCGCTTCATGTAAAGAGGAAACCCTGGGAATGACTGGATAACAGTAGAAATGATAAAGACAGCGGCAGAGGTGTTGAAAGAAAAACTCGCATAGTTATTCACAAAATGTTTGCATACGATGCGACAACAGATATTTGGGAATTTGCTGTAATTGTTGTAAGTCATAAGAAAAGGAGCAGGGGAGATTTGGAGGACTATAGGTCCGTTAGTCTTGTATACGATATTTTTACTAAGAATCCCTAGTAATCGTGCAGAAAAAAACCTAGGCATTTAACCAGAGAAGAGAATTAGCTGGCTTTATTAGTGGGTATAGCATAATGGGCTATCTACGAATAGGTTTTCAGTGAAGTTATCGCAAAAGCAATGAATGTCAGCTACTATTTTATCTGTCATCTTAACGGACACTGTGTATGGAGCACGCGAGCTAATATTCACTTAGGTTTCTATCGATAATATCTTGATTGCAAAACCGCGTTGCTGATTTCTGAGAGCACGACAGCTTCAATAAAACAGTATGTGATTTACAGATGATGAAAAAGAGTTTGACTCTGCCGCAATAAATTCTTTGCTGGCAGCACTTGCAACACACAGTACTTACCTACATTACTCTGTTGAGACTACCAGTTAAAAGGCTAGAGCTTTCACTCGATCGACTTCAGAGAGAAAGATCGACTCCGTTTCACCAAAATTGTTTTATGCAAACTTCAAATGACTAAACTGAGAGAAAGAAAGAACATCCATAAACGTATTTTAGATGAACCACTTACTTCTATGAGAGTAAATTCGTATCAGTGACACACAAATAAATACTCTCAAATATACCACGATTTGCATCTGCGTGGTAATAATACACTAGTGGATATTAAAATTGCTACACCTCGAAGATGACCAGTAAGAAGAATATGCTGTGATATGCAAATGATTAGCTTTTCACAGCATTCAAACAAGGTTGGCGCCGGTGGCGACACCTACAACGTCCTGACATGAGAAAAGTTTCCAACCGATTTCTCATACACAAACAGCAGTTGACCGGCGTTGCCTGGTGAAACGTTGTTGTGATGCCTCGTGTAAGGAGGAGAAATGCGTACCATCACGTTTGCGACTTTGATAAAGGTCGGATTGTAGCCTATCGCGATTGCGGTTTATCGTATGGCGACATTGCTGCTCGCGATGGTCGAGATCCAATGACTGTTAGCAGAATATGGAATCGGTGGGCTCAGGAGGGTAATACGGAACGCCGTGCTGTATCTCAACGGCCTCGTATCACTAGCAGTCGATATGACAGGCATCTTATCAGAATGGCTGTAACGGATCGTGCAGTGACGTTTTGATCCCTGAGTCAACAGATGGGGACGTTTGCAAGACAACAACCACCTGCACGAACAGTTCGACGGCGTTTGCCAGCAACATGGACTATCAGCTCGGAGACCATGGCTGCGGTTACCCTCGACGCTGCATCATAGCAAGAGCGCCTGCGATGGTGTACTCAACGACGAACCTGGGTGCACGAATGGCGAATCGTCATTTTTGCGGATGAATCCAGGTTGTGTTTACAGCATTATGATGGTCGCATCCGTGTTTGGCGACATCGCGGTGAACGCACATTGGAAGCGTGTAATCGTCATCGCCATGCTGGCGTATCACCCGGCGTTATGGTATGAGGTGCCATTGGTAACACGTCTCGATCACCTCTTGTTCGCATTGACAGCACTTTGAACAGTGGACATTACATTTCAGATGTGTTACGACCTGTGGCTCTACCCTTCATCCCAGACCCCTGGACCGGCCGGAGTGGCCGTGCGGTTCTAGGCGCTACAGTCCGGAACCGAGCGACCGCTACGGTCGCAGGTTCGAATCCTGCCTCGGGAATGGATGTGTGTGATGTCCTTAGAACTAATTAAACCTAACTAACCTAAGTTCTACGAGACTGATGACCTCAGAAGTCGCATAGTGCTCAGAGCCATTTTTTGAACCTGACCCCTGCGAAACCCTACATTTCAGCAGGATAACGCACGACCGCATATTGCCGGTGCTGTACGGGCCTTTCTGGATACAGAAAATGTTCGACTGCTGCCCTGGCCAGCACATTCCCCAGATCTCTCACCAATTGAAAACGTCTGGTCAATGGTAGGCAACCAACTGGCTCGTTACAATACGCCAGTCACTACTCTTGATGAACTGTGGTATCGTGTTGAAGCTGCATGGGCTGCTGTACCTGTACACGCCATCCAAGTTCTGTTTGACTGAACGTCCAGGCGCATCAATGTGGTTGTTCTGGGAACTGATTTCTCAGGATCTATGCATCCAAATTGCGTGAAAATGTAATCACATGTCAGTTCTACTATAATATATCTGTCCAATGAATACCCGTTTACCATCGGCTTTTCTTCTTGGTGTAGCAATTTTAATGGCCAGTAGTGTTTTACGCCTCAGATTATTATCGTTAAAGTTAAATACATTTGCAGATGACATCGTTCTGTTAACTTTGTATTCAGAAGAACTTCGGTGAGTGATGGAGCAACTAAAAGAGCAAGCCTGACAGTGCGCCTACTGAAAAAAAAGTGTCAAGATCAATGAATTTATAGTGTCAGTTGACGAATTTTTATTGTTAGGGCAACTGAAAAGAACAGCGGAAGAACGCTTAGAGAAATATACAGGATATTAAAAATGACTTGCCGTTCATTTGGCAAAATAAATACTGCATTCAAAAGTTAAATTTCCAGTGTGCCTTAAACAGAAACCCTTCAATCAATGTACACTGCCAATGGTAACTTATGGAAGTGAAGCCTGGACATTAAACGCTCAAACTGGTTAAAAGCTGAAGGTTGTCCAATGTGTTTAGCATGACAAATAAGACTATAAGAGAAAAGAAAGGAATGAAGGGCATAATAATAACTGTTACGAAACTGAGTTAGGGATGCGACTGGTACATAGCTAAACGACGTGACAAGACGTGGACTTCAGTGATTCTGTGTTGCATTCATAACAATAGACCTAGAGTACGGCGCAATGGGTGGTAGACTGCTGGCGACCAGGACAAACTTGGATGCGAAAAGCTGAAGATCGTAATATGTGGTCAAGTCTGTAGAGGGCTTGTGTCCAGCGCTGAGTAATAAATGGCAGGTGATGCTGCTGATATGGCATTTATATTCGTATTTCGTAATTCATTGGGAAAAACTATTTTCAATATCGATGATTACGTGAAAAGAAGTCATGACCATCGAAACATGGATAGAGATTAAAAACAGACAATGCAGTTAGTAGTTCATAAATATTGTCACTTACTTTTATGAGACAGATATGTAATGCCGTTTACGAGTAAATTCGTAGCAGTGATACACAAATAAATACTCTCAAACATACCATGATTTGCATCTGGTTGTTAATAATATCATGCCTCAGATTATCATCGTTAAAGTTAAGTGACTTGATCTTAAAAATGTGGTTACAAAACACTGGAATTTTTAAAACAATCCAAACGTATCTGTGGACCTGAATATTATTTCCCTTCTCTTCCGTGCAACCAAACGCTATACCAAATTACACCATTACAAAAAAAAAATCCTGTGTCAAAAAACTGATGTTTACTATATAGAGTCCCTGCAACCTGAATTCAACCGTCAGCTGATCGAGATGTAGGTTTTCTTATAATGACGTCATGCACTGTATCTGGTCTATGGTCTGAGCTTACATACTAGTGGAGTTAAAGGCCCTAATCAGTTATTAGCTAACTACGACCTACTAAGCCGAGAACTGATCTGTGACCACCATCATCATGAGTTTTCTGCTGTGTCAACAGGTCCTTTACCTCACCGTTTCCCGCCACCCTTTTCTTGTTAATGTTGCTGTTCGAGCTGCTGTCCGTCACATCATACAGCACCAGCCCGCATCTCGTGGTCGTGCGGTAGCGTTCTCGCTTCCCACGCCCGGGTTCCCGGGTTCGATTCCCGGCGGGGTAAGGGATTTTCTCTGCCTCGTGATGGCTGGGTGTTGTGTGCTGTCCTTAGGTTAGTTAGGTTTAAGTAGTTCTAAGTTCTAGGGGACTCATGACCATAGATGTTAAGTCCCATAGTGCTCAGAGCCATTTGAACCATTTTTTTCATACAGCACCTGAAATCTCTTCTTCCTTCGCCTCCCCTTCCACGTATAAGCCCCTCCTTATTTCTCCATATGTGAGTATCCTAGTTTTTTCCCTTCTTTTTATTACATTCAGAAATTGTCTTTACTCTCCCCCTCGAAGCGTCCAGCCGTGCTCATCTGTCCTCCTCAGTGTCCATGGTCCACCACCATACAGAAGAACACTTCACACAATTCATTTTATCAGTCTTTTCCCTCAAACCTCCGTTCATTTTGCTGCAGACCATTCTCCGTTTGCTATGAAACGCCTCTTGCATTATTGGTATCCCCGTTTTAATTTCTGTGCTTTCACTCGTTTTCTATCTTGTATCCGAGTTATTTAAAGCTTTGCATCTGTTCTAATATTTCTCTATTCCGAGTTTCCCTTACCCCTTTATTTCCTTCTAGTGTCGTTTCTTTTGTTTTCTTTGGGTGGTGTTCTTTCCATAAATTTTTCCGTTAGTTCAGTGGTATCCACTGTATCCTGCAATTGCTTCTCATGTGTTGCTAGAAGGACAAGTCATCTGCAACCCTCAAACACCATATTCTTCTTCCTTCGGTTTTCATCCCCTTGTCATCTAGTGGGCAATTGTCAGTCTTATTTTGCAGGTATGGATTGAAAAGAGATTAGCCGGCCACGGTGGTCTCGCGGTTCTAGGCGCGCAGTCCGGAACCGTGCGACTGCTACGGTCGCAGGTTCGAATCTTGCCTCGGGCATGGATGTGTGTGATGTCCTTAGGTTAGTTAGGTTTAAGTAGTTCTAAGTTCTAGGGGACTAATGACCACAGCAGTTGAGTCCCATAGTGCTCAGAGCCATTTGAAACATTTTTTTGAAAAGAGATTGGAAGAGAGACAGTAACCTTGTCTTACTCCTTTGCTAATTCTATCCAGTTGGCACTTTCCTCTTTCACTTTCACTGACTCTTTTTGATGTAAATATAATTAGTTTATAAGTGGTCGGGTTTTCCAGTCCGCTCTCTTTTCCCTCATTATAGTTGCAAGCTTGTCCCAAGCCACATTATCAAATGGCATTTTCAAGTTTGTGATACACATACATAGGTCTCCTGCCTTTTCGATAAATCTCTCTCCCAAACTTCGTAAGGGTCCAATTCTCTGCCTCGGCAAAAGCGGGCTCGTTCCCCTTATTCCACCTCAGCTACACTATGTCGGCGATTGCTGCGCAAACAAGCTCTCCACGTACGCTTACACCACCTTTACTGTACCACGCAAACATAGGGGTTACACTCGTCTGGTGTGAGACGTTCCCTGGGGGGCCACTGGGGGCCGAACCGCACAGTAACCCTGGTTTCGGTGTGGGGCGGCGGAGGGGTGAAGTGGACTGCGGTAGTTCAAAATGGCTCTGAGTACTATGGGACATAACTGCTCAGGTCATCAGTCCCCTAGAACTTAGAACTACTTAAACCTAACTAACCTAAGGACATCACACGCATCCATGCCCGAGGCAGGATTCGAACCTGCGACCGTAGCAGTCGCGCGGTTCCGGACTGAGCGCCTAGAACCGCTAGACCACCGCGGCCGGCTGCGGTAGCCGTCGTGGGGTTGAGGACCACAGCGGCTGCGGCGGGGACGGAGCCTCTCCGTCGTTTCTAGGTCCCCGGTTAACATAACATAGCATTACATAACATAAGGTTCCAGTTCGATCACCTGTGCCTCTAGTCCGAGCAAAGGCCAATTGCTCTCCGGTGAGGTGCTCCTCCACTACTTTTCCAGTCTTTTATAAATGATTCTTACCAAAACTTTGGCTGCATATTAAATATCAATTGTCCTGCGCTCACTGCATTTCGTGGTTCGTTGATTTTCGTAGTGGAATCACTACTGTTGGCAGAAAATCCCTTTGTCATTCACAACTCTTATACATTTTGTTATTTACCGCCTGTATTTCTCTTACTCCTTCTTGGTAGAAGCGTTTCAGTATTTTTCCAAGTATTTCCGGAGTTGCTGGTTTGTGATCTGTGTCGTATGGCTCTTTTGACAGTTTTCATATCTGCTGAGGGCGTCCTCGCGATCTTTGTACACTACATTTTCGTCTTTACAGAAAATTTCCTTAGTAGCACTTCCTGGTCTGTTTCGATATTATGTTGTAGTCGTTATTCTGTTGTTGCACCACACTCCTCTTTTAGCTTTTTCTGTATCTGCACACAGTTCGTTATTCAGCCTTCGGTACATCTTTCTTGCACCTTCATTGTTTTTGTTTTTTAATTCTCTTCTCCATCTTAGAAATCATTTCTTGTGTAACCCATGGCTTTTTTGGCTTTTTGTCGTTCACGTGTACTATACTTTTCTGCCCTGCTTTTGTGGTCCCTTCTTTGCGCATACTCCAGTACTCGTTGATTATCAATTGGTTCTTCACGTGTTAGACAGCTGAAGTAATGTCATTTCCGTAATTTTTTCTTCCTCCGATTTTATCTTTTGTGTGTCCTACTTCTTCAGTTCTTTTTATTTTTATTTATATTTCTGCTATAAACAAATCGTGATCCCTATTAATATCTACATCTGGCAATGTATGCAGCTTCTTGATTCCATTTCTGTATGTTTCTTCAACCAGTACAAAACAAATTTCTATATTTATCCGATGGTGATTTCCAGGACCATCCTTCTGTCATTTCTGAACCGTGTACTCGGACGAATCAAAAATAGCGACATCAAAAAGGAGTTCTGCGACGTAAACGAAAATTGGTAGGCGTGTCTCTACCTCTGAAAGACGGTGTCTATTCCAATTTGGCGCCAGTTTGCTTTAAATACACGCTCTAATTACCATGAGCGTTAGTTACCTTTGAGATCAGACGTGGTGAGTTGATGTTACCCAAGAAACCTTTAAGGAGACAAAGAAACCATTATCAAGACCTCACTGAGTTTGAACGTGGTCATTTAATACGGCTACGAGAAGTTGTATTGTTCCTTCTGCGATACTGCAGAAAAACTTGTCAGGAATGTAGCCAATGTACAGAAATGCTGGCAGTGATGGTCACGAGAATGTACAGTCCCAAGAAGACTGAGCTCCTGACGGCCACGTGGCACTACCTCGAGGGAAGTGACGCAACAAACCGTTACAAATTGGTTACTTCAAGAACAGCTCTGAGCCAGGCGCCCTGCAGCGTGCATTCCACAGTCCACCAGACCACCGCCATCTGCGACATCATTGGTGTCAAGTGAGAGCTCATTAGGTAGCAGCGTGGGAGATCAATTGTGTTTTGTGATGAAAGCTGGTTCTCTCTCGGTGCCAGTGATGGCCGCGTGTTGGTTACAGGGAGGCCGGTTGAGGGCCTGCAACCCACCTATCAGTGTGCCAGACACACTGGACATACCCCTGGAGTTATGGTCTGGGGTGCGATTTCGTACGACAGCAGGAGCTCTCTCGTGCGTATCCCACGCACCCTGACTGCAAATTTATACGTCGATCTGGTGATTCGACCTGTAGTGCTGCCATTCGTGATCAGCAATCCAGGAGGTGTTTTCCGACAAGATAATGCTCGCCAATATACTGCTGTTGTAACCCAGCATGCTGTACAATGTGTCGACATGTTGCCATGGCCTGCTCTTTCTCCAGTGGAGTACATGTGGGACATGATCAGATGACAACTTCAGCGCCATCCACACAGACCATTAACCGTCCCTTTATTGACCGACCAAGCGCAACAAGCATGCGACTCCATCCCACAAACTGACATCCGGCCCCTGTACAACAAAACGCATGCACCTTTGCATGCTTGCACGTAACATTCTGGCAGTTACACTTGTTTTTAAGATACCAGCATCTCTCATTTGCAATGGCTTATCTCGCGCCGATATTAACCTGTGATCCAGCAATGTTATAACTCAAATATGTTACCTAGAAAAATGTGTTCCAGAAGTTTCATTACTCTACATTAATTATTTTTTGGTGTTGTGATTTTTTTCCGTCAGTGTGTTTGCCTCTCCCAGCTGAATTTCCCGTAACTCCAGTCACATCTCCTTCGAAGACTATGGCTGCGTACTTTGGTTCCCTCCTTCCTTTCTCCCACAATGGCATTCCAGTCGCCCATTATTACACTACTGGCGATTACAATTGCTACTCCACGAAGATGACGTGCTACAGACGGGAAATTTAACCGACAGGAAGAAGATGCTGTGATATGCAAATGATTAGCTGTAACCTCCCCCTCACTTATCGACCTTAATGACAGTAAACATTAAACCGCGTGTACCTAATAGAAATTTGGGAAAAGCAATCGTCACCGAAGTTAATCTGTCGGTAAAGAGGGAGCAAAAGGTTACATCTAAATGAAAGGAAAAATGCAAATGAAACTGTTGGAAATTAATTTTGAAAAATGGTAAAGTTAATAAAGAAAGTAAATGTGCAGTCATTACGTTAACAATTAACCGGCGTTAATTAGATATTTGAGATTTGGGGAAAATTACGGTTGCCAGTCCTATGGACAACTACTATAATAACTGAAAAAGAAAGGTTATTGCACATATAATTAGCACTAAAAGTGTGGCAACTGAAGGTTGACACGTGTTGTGTGAAAACTGAATGTTTGTCAGAAGTAATAAATTTCGCTACACTCTGACTTAATTTAGCAAAACAATTAATAAAACCGGAAAATTGAAAGTTAATTTAGAGACTAAAATTAATAGTGAACTTTGTTTCTGAAGCACTACGAAATTCAATAAAATAAGGTTAGTCTTGGGCTACCTCAACAATCATTTCAAAAGCTACTTGAATCTACGCAATTTAGAAATTAGGGACTTAACTTTGAACTAGAATTAAATGATTCTGAACAATTAACAATAGTAAAATTTAGTACGTACCAAGCTGAGATGCAGTCACAGGTAAGCTAAAATATGTTAACAAAACTCGCACTCTTAATTTGCGCTTGTGTAATCTAAATATTGTAGCCAGCTATGAATACGTTAACTGAGCTTTGAAATTAAAGCAGTGAAATCGAATGATATTACTTGAATGCTGGCGTTTGAATTTCAACGACACTCGAGTTCATTTCGGAAAATGAAGGGACCCTGCTTGGTAATGCAATTGGGTCAATGAGCAACAAAGGTTCATGCTAAGTTGCTGTATTTTAGTGATGCTAATGGAGTAGTTCGAAAATCTGAGATCTGCCATACAGTTCTAAAACTTTACGTGCTTTCAGTCTTCCTTGTTGGTTGATTGAAGGTTTGAAGTCGTCGATCGAGGAGGTGGCGACAATCACTTATGTCGGCCGTAGCTGTTGCAGAAGCTGGATGTTGGCGCGCCTTCTTCTCGACATAGTCACCAGGCGAAACGGGCTCTTGATGTGTGCCAGCTAATGTTTCCAGTACGCGATACCGTGCCAGAAACTATAATAGCAAGTGGAGCGCAATTACATTCTGCCAAAGCCCGGAAGCGCGGCAACTCGCGGGAGCGTCACTCAACACACCTGCTCCACCGCTCTACTCCAGACAGACTCTGCTCTGCCCGCGCTCCACGCGGCAGAGTTAACATTACCAAAGATTCTAAACACTTTGGTTCTCCACACGACCTATCGATGTAACCGTTCGATAGTGTAGTTTTCCCTAGGCAAGACCCAGCTTAAAAATACAAACAGTATTTACAAAAAAACCAATTATACACTCCTGGAAATGGAAAAAAGAACACATTGACACCGGTGTGTCAGACCCACCATACTTGCTCCGGACACTGCGAGAGGGCTGTACAAGCAATGATCACACGCACGGCACAGCGGACACACCAGGAACCGCGGTGTTGGCCGTCAAATGGCGCTAGCTGCGCAGCATTTGTGCACCGCCGCCGTCAGTGTCAGCCAGTTTGCCGTGGCATACGGAGCTCCATCGCAGTCTTTAACACTGGTAGCATGCCGCGACAGCGTGGACGTGAACCGTATGTGCAGTTGACGGACTTCGAGCGAGGGCGTATAGTGGGCATGCGGGAGGCCGGGTGGACGTACCGCCGAATTGCTCAACACGTGGGGCGTGAGGTCTCCACAGTACATCGATGTTGTCGCCAGTGGTCGGCGGAAGGTGCACGTGCCCGTCGACCTGGGACCGGACCGCAGCCACGCACGGATGCACGCCAAGACCGTAGGATCCTACGCAGTGCCGTAGGGCACCGCACCGCCACTTCCCAGCAAATTAGGGACACTGTTGCTCCCGGGGTATCGGCGAGGACCATTCGCAACCGTCTCCATGAAGCTGGGCTACGGTCCCGCACACCGTTAGGCCGTCTTCCGCTCACGCCCCAACATCGTGCAGCCCGCCTCCAGTGGTGTCGCGACAGGCGTGAATGGAGGGACGAATGGAGACGTGTCGTCTTCAGCGATGAGAGTCGCTTCTGCCTTGGTGCCAATGATGGTCGTATGCGTGTTTGGCGCCGTGCAGGTGAGCGCCACAATCAGGACTGCATACGACCGAGGCACACAGGGCCAACACCCGGCATCATGGTGTGGGGAGCGATCTCCTACACTGGCCGTACACCACTGGTGACCGTCGAGGAGACACTGAATAGTGCACGGTACATCCAAACCGTCATCGAACCCATCGTTCTACCATTCCTAGACCGGCAAGGGAACTTGCTGTTCCAACAGGACAATGCACGTCCGCATGTATCCCGTGCCACCCAACGTGCTCTAGAAGGTGTAAGTCAACTACCCTGGCCAGCAAGATCTCCGGATCTGTCCCCCATTGAGCATGTTTGGGACTGGATGAAGCGTCGTCTCACGCGGTCTGCACGACCAGCACGAACGCTGGTCCAACTGAGGCGCCAGGTGGAAATGGCATGGAAAGCCGTTCCACAGGACTACATCCAGCATCTCTACGATCGTCTCCATGGGAGAATAGCAGCCTGCATTGCTGCGAAAGGTGGATATACACTGTACTAGTGCCGACATTGTGCATGCTCTGTTGCCTGTGTCTATGTGTCTGTGGTTCTGTCAGTGTGATCATGTGATGTATCTGACCCCAGGAATGTGTCAATAAAGTTTCCCCGTCCTGGGACAATGAATTCACGGTGTTCTTATTTCAATTTCCAGGAGTGTACATCGACATAAATGCATAAATACACTCCTGGAAATTGAAATAAGAACACCGTGAATTCATTGTCCCAGGAAGGGGAAACTTTATTGACACATTCCTGGGGTCAGATACATCACATGATCACACTGACAGAACCACAGGCACATAGACACAGGCAACAGAGCATGCACAATGTCGGCACTAGTACAGTGTATATCCACCTTTCGCAGCAATGCAGGCTGCTATTCTCCCATGGAGACGATCGTAGAGATGCTGGATGTAGTCCTGTGGAACGGCTTGCCACGCAGTTTCCACCTGGCGCCTCAGTTGGACCAGCGTTCGTGCTGGACGTGCAGACCGCGTGAGACGACGCTTCATCCAGTCCCAAACATGCTCAATGGGGGACAGATCCGGAGATCTTGCTGGCCAGGGTAGTTGACTTACACCTTCTGGAGCACGTTGGGTGGCACGGGATACATGCGGACGTGCATTGTCCTGTTGGAACAGCAAGTTCCCTTGCCGGTCTAGGAATGGTAGAACGATGGGTTCGATGACGGTTTGGATGTACCGTGCACTATTCAGTGTCCCCTCGACGATCACCAGTGGTGTACGGCCAGTGTAGGAGATCGCTCCCCACACCATGATGCCGGGTGTTGGCCCTGTGTGCCTCGGTCGTATGCAGTCCTGATTGTGGCGCTCACCTGCACGGCGCCAAACACGCATACGACCATCATTGGCACCAAGGCAGAAGCGACTCTCATCGCTGAAGACGACACGTCTCAATTCGTCCCTCCATTCACGCCTGTCGCGACACCACTGGAGGCGGGCTGCACGATGTTGGGGCGTGAGCGGAAGACGGCCTAACGGTGTGCGGGACCGTAGCGCAGCTTCATGGAGATGTTTGCGAATGGTCCTCGCCGATACCCCCGGAGCAACAGTGTCCCTAATTTGCTGGGAAGTGGCGGTGCGGTCCCCTACGGCACTGCGTAGGGTCCTACGGTCTTGGCGTGCATCCGTGCGTGGCTGCGGTCCGGTCCCAGGTCGACGGGCACGTGCACCTTCCGCCGACCACTGGCGACAACATCGATGTACTGTGGAGACCACACGCCCCACGTGTTGAGCAATTCGGCGGTACGTCCACCCGGCCTCCCGCATGCCCACTATACGCCCTCGCTCAAAGTCCGTCAACTGCACATACGGTTCACGTCCACGCTGTCGCGGCATGCTACCCGTGTTAAAGACTGCGATGGAGCTCCGTATGCCACGGCAAACTGGCTGACACTGACGGCGGCGGTGGACAAATGCTGCGCAGCTAGCGCCATTCGACGGCCAACACCGCGGTTCCTGGTGTGTCCGCTGTGCCGTGCGTGTGATCATTGCTTGTACAGCCCTCTCGCAGTGTCCGGAGCAAGTATGGTGGGTCTGACACACCGGTGTCAATGTGTTCTTTTTCCCATTTCCAGGAGTGTATATAGGTATAAATAGCAAAACAATTACAATATATAAAGACATAGAAATGTCATATCTTCAGGTAACAAAATAAGGAAAAAAATTTGTAGTACAATAGATGCAAATAGGAGGATATGCATTTCCGGCGTTACATAGCTTTTCAGAGCATTCACACAAGGTTGGCGCCGGTGGCGACACCTACAACGTGCTGACGTGAGGAAAGTTTCCAACCGATTTCTCATACGCAAACAGTAGTTGACCGGCGATGCCTGGTTAAACGTTGTTATGATGCCTCGTGTGAGGAGGAGAAATGCGAACCATCACGTTTCCGACTTTGATAAAGGTCGGATTGTAGCCTATCGCGGTTGCGGTTTGTCGTATCGCGACATTGCTGCTCGCGTTGGTAGAGATCCAATGACTGTTAGCAGAATATCGAATCGGTGGGCTCAGGAGGGTAATACGGAACGCCGTGCTGGATCCCAACGGCCTCGTATCACTAGCAGTCGAGATGACAGGCATCTTATCCGCATGGCTGTAACGGATCGTGCAGCCACGTCTCAATCCCTGAGTCAACAGATGGGGACGTTTGCAAGACAAGAACCATCTGCACGAACTGTTCGACGACGTTTGCAGCAGCACGAACTATCAGCTCGGAGACCATGGCTGCGGTTACCCTTAACATTGCATCACGGACAGGAGCGCCTGCGATGGTGTACTCAACGACGAACCTGGACGCAAGAATGGGAAAACGTCATTTTTTCGGATGAATTCAGAATCTGTTTACATCATCATGATGGTCGCATCCGTGTTTGGCGGTGAACGCACATTGGAAGCGTGTATTCGTCATCGCCATACTGGCGTATCACCCAGCATGGTGGTATGGGGTGCCATTGGTTACACGTCTCGGTCACTTCTTGTTCGCACTGACGGCACTTTGAACAGTGGACGTTACATTTCAGATGTGTTACGACCCGTGGCGCTACCCTTCATTCGATCCCTGCGAAACCCTACATTTCAGCAGGATAATGCACGACCGCATGTTGCAGGTCCTGTACGGGCCTTTCTGGATACGGAAAATGTTCGACTGCTGCCCTGGCCAGCACATTCTCCAGATCTCTCACCAATTGAAAAACGTCTGGTCAATGGTGGCCGAGCAACTGGCTCGTCACAATACGCCAGTCACTACTCTTGATGAACTGTGGTATCGTGTTGAAGCTGCATGGGAAGCTGTACCTGTACACGCCATCCACGCTCTGTTTGACTCAATGCCCAAGCGTATCAAGGTGGTTGTTCTGGGTACTGATTACTCAGGATCTATGCACCCAAATCGCGTGAAAATGTAATCACATGTCAGTTCTAGTTTAATATATTTGTCCAATGAATACCCGTTTATCATCTGCATTTCTTCTTGGTGTAGCAATTTTAATGGCCAGTAGTGTATTTTGTAGCATTCTTTATAGACATATGTAAGTGGAACAAAATAGAGAGTGTTTGTTTTCAATCGTACGTAATGAAATATTTGGTTAAGAACTGTAGGAAAAGAGAAAACTCTAAATGAGAAGTTAATGATACTTGTTTATTGTATTTATGCCGCCGTAAGGAGAAGGAGCGAAAGCTGGCTAAGTAATAACCACAAATAAGAGCGCCAATTGGTTGCTGCAACAACACGTGCCAACAGCGCAAATGATACACGGCGACCTACCTATGCGCCAATACAGCAAGTGGGCCGTGAGAGAAAGCAATTTTAGCGCGGATATCCGACCTTATTGAAATTCTGCTCACACGCGTAGCATCGCCGAACGGCAGTTTCCGCGAAACGTGCAGCCGCCTAATGTAATAACGAACGCACTTGTGGCGGAAGCGAGGCGCGGAGCGACGCAACTGCGTTCTTGCACGCTTCACTTTGCCTGTCTGAGCAGTGCCATTCCACTCGAAACACACGAACACACTCATATTAAATTCTTTTACTGGCCTTAAATATTCAGATGTGATTTACGGTACGTATTGGCATCCTCATTATGGTTTACATCTACATCTATGCTCTGTTACACATTGTCGAGTGCGTGTGTGTTGTTTTCAATGTACCAAATAATGGTATAACCGTTTTAGCCGGCTCCATTCATGGGTGGCGCGTAGACCGAATGACTACATGTACGACACAGTGCGAGGTGTTTTGCATCCACATTTAGTTACAAACTCCAAATGCAACTATGCAGTGGTGGTGGAAGTGTAATAACACCATAAATTTTAAATTTTGTCTAAAATTTCTCATTAAGTTGAAGATCAATGTTATTATGATCGACAGTAACCAGACAACAAAGGTTGAAAAACGGTTTTATTATGCAGGGTGATTCGGGCATCCCTATGATGGGTTTACGCAACCCACAACGCCGTCAAATACCATGCGCGAGAGTTTCATATTCTCTCACTCACTATGCACAAATTGTTAGTCGTATAGAAAAAAATGAACGGAACCTTTCTGTACGAAGTTTAATGTAGTTAAATATCCAACAGAAAAGTCGTGTTCGTTTTATCTGTAGGACTAATAGCTTGCACGTAGCGAGCGAGGGAATATGAAAATGTCGCGCATGGTTTTGAAGGTGCTTCAGGTTGCATAAAATCCACTGGTGGGGGCAGCTGAACTGCCTTGTATGCGATATCTATATATTTCCACAGTACTACAGAATCAATATAGGCTGGAAAAAATTAGTGCCAATTTTGGCCACCAGGTTCAATTCTGGAGCTGTACAGCAACTCGTCGACGTTCTTGGTGCTCATATTGAACAAATTGTGTAAACGGCGGTTAATTATAAAATAAAAAATTATCCCATTATCACTGGTTTGACCTTTTCTGCCCACGTCCCATTCCTAATCCATTACATATGGAAACATTGCTATGCGTCTTTTTGCATTCTCAGCACCAGATTTGCACCTGGTGGCCAAAATTGAAACTATTTTTTTTCAGCGTAAATCTTTTCCACATTAACGCCTTAGAATAGCTACCAAGTTCGCTGCCATATGATAATTAAAGCCTCCACTGGAGCTCTGTGAGTAGCTGCACTTTAATTATACCCAGCCAAAGTATTACTAAGCGACTAACCTGGGGTGCGGTAACAGAGTCCCAGTTACAGGGTGCTTGTCTAACGGCTCCAGGGACAACAAAAATACGATTTCAGTGCTTCATATAATCGTTGAGAGAATTTAAAATTTTGAAATGCTGACATAATCTACTGATTAAGAGGTACAATCTTAGGTTAAAAGTTTATCAAAATAAAACAAGTATTACTGTTAGAAACTGTGTATTTGTCTTCAGGCAGAAATACTCACTGCGTGCAAACACCCTAGTATTTCATAGTGGAAGCAGTTAGCGACTTCCACCATGCTTAACACATAACTTCAATGCTTCAAGCAACCTTTTCTCTTTGACATTCTCCACAAAATGATGAAAGGAAAAAAGTTTATCACTTAATACAGTTTCGCTGTTATGCGGTAAAATTTCAGCATCAGGCACGACGTTTTAATTTATTGCTTCTTTACTACTATTTATCTGTAACAGTTTTTTCAGACAGTATCCATATATACCACTGAACGTACCTGCAAAAACAATCGTAGTACGGTACATAGTTAAGGCGATATAGCGTCATAAATATTAAAATGCGTGCAAAAATAGCTTCTGCTGACAAAGGATCGCAAATTACCTACACTACAAGCTCCCATTTTTTGATAATGAGAGCATTTAACGACTTCCAACAAACTTTAAACGTAATTTTAAACTTTTTATGAAACTTTTTTCGCTTACATGCTTGACATCACATATTTAACACATTAACTGATTCGTAAAGTTGCACAGAAGGCCGAAGCTGTTTTATACGTCAGAGTTCGATTCTTTAAAGAATCGAGGGTGTACTGGGTATCCCTAAATACGCTATCTGATCAAAAGTATCTGGACACCTATTAGTGAACCAATAATATGAGATACGTCCACTTTTCCTTTTCATTGAGACTTGACCTCTGCAAGGGACACTGTCGATGAGGTGTCCGAAATGTCTGTCGAATGGCAGGCCATTCTTGCTCAAGAATCGAAACTAGAGATGGTAATTATGTTGGAAGCTGTGGTTTCGAGCGAAGTCGGCGTTCTAACTTATCGCAAAGGGGTTCCATTAGGTCCATATCAGGAATCTGAGCAGGTCAGTCCATTTAAGGTGTGTTGTTGCCCACAAACCATTGTCTCATGCATACTACTTTATGACAGGGTGCATTGTCATGATGATAAAAACAATCATCGACTCCGAACTGTCTCTTTACCTTGCGCAGTACACAGTGCTGTAAACTGTGTTCATAGTCTTCCACATTTAGCTTTTTCTTAGGGGGGGGGGGGGGGCAGGACTTCAAACGGGCCGACATGGAGTAGGAGAGGCGCCACAGGGTATTTTAATTTCCACTGTCTATACTTTTACAAATAAATTCATAAAACTTTGTCAGCGTGACCAGGAAGGATTCAGGATTCACATTCATACAGTGGAAGTTCAAAAACATAACAAAATAAAACTTTTTCACATATGAAATTTCATCTTTTTTCACTTACTATTGGCTGCATTTGTTGCTATAGATACACTTCTCTTCATAAGTAAGAGAGATTGATGAATTTTGCACTACTTACTAAACACAAACTCGTTAATGCAAAATTCTAGAATTTTCCAAATCTATTAAAAGCTGTGGTAAAAATTGAGATAATTAACTATCAAATTTGAGTTTTTTCTAAATATGAAGTATAAAATGTAGCAGTTCATTCCTTTTTTCATAAATTAAATAAATTCTAGACTTTCATACACCTGTAAGTATGGTTTGTATGCTGTTCAACATTCATCGAAGGGTCTCTCTTACTTATGAAGAAAAGTGTTCCCATAGCAACAAATGCAGCCAATAGTAAGGGAAACAACGATGAAATTTAACACGTAAAAAACATCTATTTTGTTATGTTTTTGAACTTCCACTGCTATGAGTGTGAATCCTGAATCCTTCCTGGTCATGCTGACAAAGTTTTATGAATTTATTTGTAAAAGTATAGACAGTAGAAATTAAAATATCCTGTGGTGCCTCTCCTGCTCCAAGTCTGCCCGTTTTATGCCCTACCCCCTTTAGCGCAGTAAGGGGACCACACCCTAACCACGAACCATACCGCCGTACTATAATCACCTCCTCCATACTTCTCTAGTGTTACTACACATGGTGGCAGGTAAGGTTCTCCAGGCATTCACCAAATCCAAACCCTTCCAGCGGTTTGCCACAGGGTATCATCACTATAAAGCACTCGTTTCCAGTTGTCCTCTGCTCTTTCAGCTGCCTAAGTGTGGCAAACACTGACTACAGATATACACTGACTACAAAAATATCTGACTTATGAGGAGTTGCTCGATCACTGTACCACATTCTTTTTCACTCCCTGCGCTCGTTGTGGTAGCTGGACTGCTGTTAGTACTTTGGAACTCATGACCGATCCTTGCGTTGATTTTATGCGATTCCTTACTACCACCCTCTGCAAAGCTCGACGATCCATATCTGTCAGAACATGGGGTGTTCCTCGTCTTGGATGTTCCTTCGCATTTGCACTTCACAATTACATCACCAGCAGTCAACTTGGGGAGCTTCAGAAGGATTGAAATTTCCCTGATGGATTTGTGAGGTGACATCCAGTGATTAGTCCGCGCTCGAAGTCGCTGATCACTCTTGACTGATCGATTCTGCCATTAGGTCCTACTGGTTCTGTTCTGACAACATGATACCTCTTTTTATACTGCCAGGTCAGCCTCTCCTGGCATCTAGTGGCCAATTCCGCGTTACATGGCGGTGTCTGGATACTTTTGTTCAGATAGTGTACACTTCTGGTATTTAAGTTGCAACATCATAAAGGATTGCGTGCAACAAACGTCAAAGGGGATGAAGTGTACTGCATGCTTTGATATGCAAATATCAGCTTTTCAACACAATCGTGTAAATTAGGCAGAAGTAACGCCGTCAACATTCTGTACGTAAGGAAAGATCAGAGGCTCTACGCGCAGTAAGCGGCTGCTACGCTGGCTGAGTACCTGTGACGTGCACAATGGGGTTTTTCGGGTTAGAGGAAATACCCGCTGGTGTCAGGGATCGAAGACACGTCAGCCACATTATTCTCGGAGAAAGCTGGTCTCCGCATGCTGGAAACAGAAAAGGTTAATATGATATTAGTAAACTGCAGGAACATCCATCGTAAGGTCCTGATACTAGTTTCGCTTATCGAATTGTTATAGTGCCTTTATAGTACTAGGAACCGAAAGTTGGTTGAAACCATAGGTGAGCAGCAACCAAACTCTAAAGTCAGACTGGAATATTTATCGCAAGGATAGGTCAGTCGCCTATAGTGACGGCGTATCTATTGCAGAACATCTAGCGAGGTTCCGAATATGATTTCATCTGCGTGACGTTAAGCACCGAACGTGGGTCAAAAATTATAATCGGATACTTTTATAGACCACCTGCGTCAGCAGCTGTTATGGTAGTGCTTCAGAGAGAACTCGCAGAATTTCGTGAATAAGTTTCCTGATCGTGATGTAATAGGGCGTGACTTCAACTTAACAGGTATAGACTTGGAGCGTTATGATGTCAATACTTGTTGCAGTGACTGGAATTCAAGCGACATTATTCTGAATGTCTTATGCCAAAACTACTTTGAGCAGACAGTCACAGAATCGGCTCGTGAAGCCAACGTCTTAGGCCTCCGAACAAAACACAGATCTGAACTTCTCGAATCAGTTAGCTCAGAGGAAGGTATCAATGACCATAAGCCTGTGATAGAGCATCTATGACTACAGGTATTACAAGAAATCTTAAGAAAGGCAGGAAAATATTTTTGCACAGCAAGAGTGACAGGGTACAAATTGCAGAGTATATGTGTAGTCAACATCAAATATTCAGCGTTGAAGACGGACAAGTGTATCACAAATGGAAAAATTTCAGAAGCACGAATATCTATTAGACAAGTGCGTTTCTAGGAAGCTCTTAAAGGACGGGAAACCCCACCGTGGTTTAATAGCGGTGTTAGAAAGCTAATCCAGTGAAGTTATTAGCGAATGCGAATGTGAAATAATCTGGGTTAAGTTAAGTATCAAAGGTGGGTCAGATATGATAGTCGGATGCTTCTATAGACCACCTGCATCAGCAACCGTAGTAGTTGAGCGCCTCAGAGAGAACCTGCAGAACGTCGTGAAGAAGTTTCGTGATCATAGTATTGTAATAGGGGGAGACTTCAATCTACCAGGTATAGAATGGGATAGTCACACAATCAGAAGTGGAGCCAGGGACAGAGACTCTTGTGACATTATCCTGACTGCCTTGTCCGAGAATTGCTTCGAGCAGATAGTTAGAGAACCAACTCGTGAAGCTAACGTTTTAGACCTCATAGCAACAAATAGACCGGAACTTTTCGACTCCGTGAATGTAGAAGAGGGTATCAGTGATCATAAGTCAGTGGTTGCATCAATGACTACAAGTGTAATAAGAAATGCCAAGAAAGGAAGGAAAATATATTTGCTTAACAAGAGTGATAGGGCACAAATCGCAGAATATCTGTGTGACCACCATCAAACGTTCATTTCTGAGGAAGAGGATGTGGAACAAAAATGGAAAAAATTCAGAAACATCGTCCAGTACGCCTTAGATAAGTTCGTACCGACTAAGGTCCAAAGCGAGGGGAAAGATCCACCGTGGTATAACAATCATGTACGAAAGGTACTACGGAAACAAAGAAAGCTTCATCATAGGTTTAAGAGTAGTCGAATCATAGCTGATAAGGAAAAGCTGAATGAAGCGAAAAAGAGCGTAAAGAGAGCAATGAGAGAAGCATTCAACGAATTCGAACATAAAACATTGGCAAACAATCTAAACAAGAACCCTAAAAAGTTTTGGTCATATGTAAAATCGGTAAGCGGATCTAAATCCCCTATTCAGTCACTCGTTGACCACGATGGCACCGAAACAGAGGACGACCGAAGAAAGGCAGAAATACTGAATTCAGTGTTCCGAAACTGTTTCACTGCGGAAAATCGTAACACGGTCCCTGACTTCAGCCGTCGCACGGACGCCAAAATGGAAAATATTGAAATAAACGATATCGGAATTGAAAAACAACTGCTATCACTTAGTAGCGGAAAAGCATCCGGACCAGACGAGATACCCGTAAGATTCTACAGTGATTATGCTAAAGAACTTGCCCCCTTTCTATCAGCAATTTATCGTAGATCTCTGGAAGAACGTAAAGTACCTAGCGACTGGAAGAAAGCGCAGGTCGTTCCCATTTTCAAGAAGGGTCATAAATCAGATGCGAATAATTATAGGCCTATTTCCCTTACGTCAATCTGTTGTAGAATAATGGAACATGTTTTATGTTCTCGTATTATGACGTTCTTAGATAATACAAATCTCCTTCATCATAACCAACATGGATTCCGCAAACAGAGATCATGTGAAACTCAGCTCGCCCTATTTGTCCAAGAAATTCACAGTGCCGTAGACACTGGCGAGCAGATTGATGCCGTATTCCTGGACTTCAGGAAGGCATTTGATACAGTTCCGCACTTACGTTTAGTGAAAAAAATACGAGCTTACGGAATATCGGACCAGGTTTGTGATTGGATTCAGGATTTCCTAGAAGAAAGAACACAACATGTCATTCTTAACGGTTCAAAATCTGCAGATGTAGAGGTAATTTCGGGAGTACCGCAAGGAAGCGTGATAGGACCTTTATTGTTTACAATATACATAAATGACTTAGTTGACAACATCGGTAGCTCCGTGAGGCTATTTGCAGATGACACGGTTGTCTACAAGAAAGTAGCAACATCAGAAGACTCGTACGTACTCCAGGAAGACCTGCAGAGGATTAATGAATGGTGCGACAGCTGGCAGCTTTCCCTAAACGTAGATAAATGTAATATAATGCGCATACATAGGGGCAGAAATCCATTCCAGTACGATTATGCCATAGGTGGTAAATCATTGGAAGCGGTAACGACCGTAAAATACCTAGGAGTTACTATCCGGAGCGATCTGAAGTGGAATGATCGCATAAAACAAATAGTGGGAAAAGCAGGCGCCAGGTTGAGATTCATAGGAAGAATTCTAAGAAAATGTGACTCATCGACGAAAGAAGTAGCTTACAAAACGCTTGTTCGTCCGATTCTTGAGTATTGCTCATCAGTATGGGACCCTTACCAGGTTGGATTAATAGAAGAGATAGACATGATCCAGCGAAAAGCAGCGCGATTCGTCATGGGGACATTTAGTCAGCGCGAGAGCGTTACGGAGATGCTGAACAAGCTCCAGTGGCGGACACTTCAAGAAAGGCGTTACGCAATACGGAGAGGTTTATTATCGAAATTACGAGAGAGCACATTCCGGGAAGAGATGGGCAACATATTACTACCGCCCACATATATCTCGCGTAATGATCACAACGAAAAGATCCGAGAAATTAGAGCAAATACGGAGACTTACAAGCAGTCGTTCTTCCCACGCACAATTCGTGAATGGAACAGGGAAGGTGGGATCAGATAGTGGTACAATAAGTACCCTCCGCCACACACCGTAAGGTGGCTCGCGGAGTATAGATGTAGATGTAGATGCGTAAGCAAAGAGAGCTTCGTCAAATATTTGAGAGAAGTCAAAACGTAGCTGACAAACAAAAGTAGAACAAAGCGAGAATGAGCGTAAGGAGAGCATGAGAGATGCGATGAATGACTCTGACAGTAAATTTTTGTCAACTGATATGACTAGAAACTCTAAGATGTTTTTGTCTTACGTAAAATTGGTAAGCGGTTCTAAGTCATCTGTGTAGTCACTCAGTGATCATAATGGCACCAAAACGGAAAATGGTAGAGAGAAGGCCGAAGTGCTGAATTCGGTCATCCGAAATCGTTCTGATCGCGGAATAGTAAAACAACTACAATTGCTTTGTAGTGGAAAGACATGAGGACCAGATGAGATACCATTAATATTCTACAAGGATTACGTGAAAGAGCTTGCACCCCTTCTAGCAACAGTTGATCGTAAGTCGCTGGACGGTACCTTAGCGACTGGAAAAACTGCAGGTAATCCCCTTTTCAAGAGGAGTCGTACGACGTTTGCACATAATTATACGAGGTGCGGCTAGAAAAAAACCGGACTGATGCTGGAAAAAACATTTATTTACAATTATTTACAATTTCATGTTATCTCCTTCAATGTACTCTCCTCCTCGGTCTCTACACCGCTCCATACGAATTTTCCACTGTTCATAGCAATGCTGCAGATCATTTTCGGTAATTCCATACATTACTTCCGTCGCTTTTTCTTTTACTGCTTCAACAGTCTCAAATCTAGTTCCTTTCAAAGCTGACTTGACTTCAGGGAAAAGAAAAAAGTCACAGAGGGCCAAATCAGGTGAGTAGGGTGGATGATCTAAGATGGGAATGTTGTGTTTTGCCAAAAACGTCTTCACTGACAACGCACTGTGAGCTGGGGCATTGTCTTGGTGAAGGATCCATGACTTTTTTCTCCACAAATCGTTCCGTTTTCTCCGTACTCGCTCACGTAGGGTAGCCAGGACGCTAATGTAGTAATGCTGATTCACTGTTTGTCCCTCTGGTACCCAATCAATGTGCACAATCCCTTTGATGTCAAAAAAAACAATCATCATTGCCTTGAATTTCGATTTTGACATTCGTGCTTTTTTTTGTCGTGGAGAACCAGGAGTTTTCCAATGCATCGATTGGCGTTTAGTTTCGGGATCGTAAGTAAAAAACCACGATTCATCGCAAGTAATAACATTTTGTAAGAAGGTGGGATCACTTTCAATGTTTTCCAGGATGTCAGAACAAATCATTCTTCGGCGTTCCTTCTGTTCAATTGTGAGACACTTTGGAACCATTTTTGAACACACTTTGTTCATGTTGAAACTTTCATGAAGAATCTGCCTAACACTTTCCTTGTCAACTCCTGTTAACTCAGACACTGCTCTGATTGTTAAACGGCGATCTTGTCGAACAAGTTTACCGATTTTTTCAATGTTTGCATCAGTTTTTGCTGACAATGGTCTGCCAGTGCGAGTGTCATCACTGGTGTCTTCGCGGCCATCTTTAAATCGTTTAAACCACTCAAACACTTGTGTTCGCGATAAACAATCATCGCCGTACACTTGTTGTAACATTACAAACGTTTCACTTGCAGATTTTCCTAGTTTGAAACAAAATTTGATGTTAACACGCTGTTCTTTCTGTACACTCAACATTTTCCGACGCACAGACAAAACGTCAACTACTTAAAACAGACGCCACGGGCAGACTGAGTGCAGGAGGCAGATGAAACTCGAGCAGTAGGCGGAGCGAGAGTCACGTGACAGGCCACGCGACTTTCAGCCTTATTGCATTCGTTTTATTGTTTCACCAGTACTAGTCCGGTTTTTTCTAGCCACACCTCGTAGGCCTACATCGTTGAAGTCAATCTGTTACAGAATTATGGAACATGTTTTTATGCTCATGTATTATGACGTTTTTAAAAACTGAAAATCTCCGCTACAGAAATCAACATGGATTCCGCAAACAGAGATCACAACATGGATTCCGCAAACGGAGATCTTGTGAAACTCCGCGCTCTGATCTTCCATGAGATCCACGGCGTTGTAGACATCGGTCAAGTTGATTCCGTGTTCCTCGACTCCAGGAGGCATTGTCCCTGCTGCCGTTTATCGAAAACAAAAAAATACGATCTTACCGAAGCCAAACTAGATTTGCCTGGCCGGCCGGGGTTGCCGAGCGGCTCTAGGCGCTACAAACTGCGCAACCGCTACGGTTGCAGGTTCGAATCCTGCCTTGGGCATGGATGTGTGTGATGTCCTTAGGTTAGTCAGATTGAAGTAGTTCTAAGTTCTAGGGGACTGATGACCTCAGAAGTTAAGTCTCATAGTGCTCAGAGCCATTTGAACCATTTTTTAGATTTGTCTCTCGATTGAAAACATCCTTTCAGACAGAAGTCAACAAGTCGTTCTTAACGGAACAAAATCGACAGATGTAAAGGTAATTTTCGTTGTACAACAAGGACGTGTATTAGGACCCTTACTGTTCAAACGTTTATAAATCTAGTAGAATGCGCCGGAAGCTCTTTAGGACTGTTCGCAGATGATGCGGTTGTCTATAACAAAGTAGCAGCGCCAGAAAACAGTATCGATTTGTAGGATGATCTGCAGAGGATAGATGAATGGTGTAGGATCGGGCAGTTGACCCTGAACGTAAATAAATGTAACATACTGCTCATGCACTAATGTAAAACTACACTATTGACGACGAATTGCTGGAAACAGTATCTACCGCAAAATGTCTGACTGTAACCATCCAGAGCGACTGTGAACGGACGACCAGTAAAACAAATACAAGGAAAAGCTGATGACAGACTGAGATTCATAGGAAGTATCTTAAGGGAATGTAACTCACTCACGAAGGAAGTGGCTTACAAGGCTCCTGTTGGACCGTTTCTTGAGTATCGTTTACCAATCTGGGACCCTTACCGGGCAGGACTTACACAACTGTTATGAAAGATCCACCGAAGAGCTCCTTGATTCTTCAAGGGATCGTTTAGTCGGCGTGAAAGTGCTACAAAGGTGTTTAACAAATTCCAGTGGCAGACGCTACGAGAGAGGCGTTATGCATCACAGAGAAATTTTTCTAGGGACGAGTCGGACGACATGTTACTTCCTCCCACACACATCTCGCGACGAGAAAATTAGAGAAATTAGAGCGAATACAGAGGCTTACCGACAGTAATAATTCTCACGCGCCGTCCGGAAATGGAACAGGGAAGCGTCGACCAGTGATATCAGACGTACCCTCTGCCACACAAACTCAGGTGGCTTGCGGAATATTGATGTGGATGTAGCGGATTTCTAATTCAGAAATCGCATCTGAATGTCGACTGTTTGCGAAAAGGTCACTTTGTGCCTCGGAGAAACGTCTGCCAGTAGGTGTCGGAGTTTACGGCGGCAGTATTGTGGACTGTCGAAACTGCGATTGAAAGTAACGCCATATTTTTCCTCTCGTTGATCGGAATACCACGACTATGATGCAAATATGGAACGAATAGGTTCAGGAAGACCGTACTCAACACCATGCGGGGTCTCAATGTAGCCTCGCAACCAGCGCACCTTATTGAACATTAAAACTGGGTCAGTTAATGCAGACGCCACTTCGCCCACTAAAATGAGAACCCTCACGAGGACACCAATAAAACATTACAATAGGACTCATGATTTAATAATCATTTACAAGTTAAACGTGACCTGCTAGTGTAGCATTATGCACAGCGCGGTAACTTGCAAGACGGGAGGCTAGCCTAACCGAGATTGAATAGGCGCAGCCAACTAATGACTGTGCACTTGCGCACCAGCCAGCATGAGAGTGGCTTTTAGGCGGTTTCCCCACACTCGTTTAGGAAAAGGCAGGGCCGGTCCCATATTACACCTCAAAGAATACGGTACACAAACAGTTAAAGTACGATAACACACAGAAAAAAGTACACATGATTCACAGACATGCGGTGCACACGACTTGTCTCTCTGAGAGTAGCTAAACTGTGACGTCAGGAATGGCATCTGGCCACGAAGTTAAATAATGGAATAAAAATTAGCCAAATCCTGAAAAATTAGACCCTTTACTAATCAGGGTAAACGGTAGGAAAAAGAAAGGAACAAGATTAATACATTAAACTTAATTACAGTCTGGTTAAAACTATGAGTGTTATATTACGTAGCAATACAACTACGTGTAAGTTTGGCTCTGGTTACATGCTGCATCGATCAGTCAAATCCGTACACAAAATCATCGTGCCTTAGTAAGAATGGAAACTATCTTTTCCTTCAGTTTATTGGAATTTAATGGAAAACCTTCACTAGAGGTGGCAGTGCTCCACTCAGAAGCAGTCAGTAGACTTCTGACAGTGGTGGATATTTTCATCTGAAGGTCAAGAAGTGGAGAGGAGTTTGCGTTCACTTCCTGACCATTGGACTACAAATGTCAGCTTTTAAATTTTCAAAAGCGACCGCTAGATGGCCCTATTGAGGTATGACATTTCTACTGTTCTTAAGTTTATCATTTGTTACTGTTAAAACAATGACAGCCACCAATTGCTCGAGTAGTTTGTTGACAGAGTTTAATGGAACAGTGTCGTAAAAATTAGAAATTTCACGCAATGCTTTTTGTTGGTCGATTTTTATGACTATCATAAATGCCTACCTCAATGCAGCTCTATTGAAGGGCATGCAGGCTGCCTCCTATCTTGTGAAGCGACACTTGCATGTAAATACAAGTTTGGAATTACTATTCGTGCCTGGAATTCTCCCACAAATTCAAGGAACATTTGTAGAGAAATAGCTATTACCTGTAGCAGTGCTCGCTAATCAGTAGTTTTGTTATGGTGAGTGATGGTCAGTGAGTAAGCTGTTGTAGATGCTATAACGTGTCTTCCTGTTGCGGTAGGCGTCGCCTGCCCCCCCCCCCCCCCCCCCCCGTGCCCCCCTGTCCAGCACACGACGACTCGTCACTGTAGAGCCGTACGTGCGAGGGGCCGGTGGGCAGGAGGGGGCAACCTAGTAGAGCGACCAACATCTATGTTTTTAAGGGAGGTGACCAACATCTGGCCATGACTTTAAGGGAGGTTTGACGGAGATTTAGTCACAATAAATTTTGACTGCACAACTACGTCAAAGTTTCTTGGAGCTGCTGAATATCGAGATGTAAATATAAAAAAATCTGGCACATTTTGCCTACTTTTACTCTGTTATGTCATACGGTATCATATTTTGGCTTAACTCTACAAATCGAGAGAATGCAAAAGTATGTAATAAGACTCATTTGTGACCTAAAGTCAGAAATGTGTATTGCACTCAAGTGATCTGAAAATGTTTGTTATATTATGTTTTCTGGCGTGTTCCACACCTACGAGTATCCCTCATTTTTGGGTCTGTGAAAAGAAAAATAAATCTAATGAAAATAAACAAAACAGTTTATTTGTTCATCACATGTAATACATAAATACAGTCGCAATAAAATTTAACAACGTTGCAAATGTATGTCATGTGCGCCCTTGAACAATTACTTATGTACAGAAGATGCAGAAACCTGCAATCTTTTTTCTTCCGGTGCTAATTTAAAACAGTCTTTGGATTTATAATCAAAATTGGTTTGAGTCATAAGCTCTGACTTAATCAGTCTGCTGCTGCTTCTCTGAACAGTCCACTTATTCTTTATAAGAGAAAGAACTCTCTCGAAGCGCTGCAAAATGATCTTGTGTTGTCTACATCTACATCTACATTTATACTCCGCAAGCCACCTAACGGTGTGTGGCGGAGGGCACTTTACGTGCCACTGTCATTACCTCCCTTTCCTGTTCCAGTCGCGTATGGTTCGCGGGAAGAACGACTGTCTGAAAGCCTCCGTGCGCGCTCTAATCTCCCTAATTTTACATTCGTGATCTCCTCGGGAGGTATAAGTAGGGGGAAGCAATATATTCGATACCTCATTCAGAAACGCACCCTCTCGAAACCTGGCGAGCAAGCTACACCGCGATGCAGAGCGCCTCTCTTGCAGAGTCTGCCACTTGAGTGTATTAAACATCTCCGTAACGCTATCACGGTTACCAAATAACCCTGTGACGAAACGCGCCGCTCTTCTTTGGATCTTCTCTATCTCCTCCGTCAACCCGACCTCGTACGGATCCCACACTGATGAGCAATACTCAAGTATAGGTCGAACGAGTGGTTTGTAAGCCACCTCCTTTGTTGATGGACTACATTTTCTAAGGACTCTCCCAATGAATCTCAACCTGGTACCCGCCTTACCAACAATTAATTTTATATGATCATTCCACTTCAAATCGTTCCGCACGCATATTCCCAGATATTTTACAGAAGTAACTGCTACCAGTGTTTGTTCCGCTATCATATAATCATACAATAAAGGATCCTTCTTTCTATGTATTCACAATACATTACATTTGTCTATGTTAAGGGACAGTTGCCACTCCCTGCACCAAGTGCCTATCCGCTGCAGATCTTCCTGCATTTCGCTACAATTCTCCAACGCTGCAACTTCTCTGTATACTACAGCATCATCCGCGAAAAGCCGCATGGAACTTCCGACACTATCTACTAGGTCATTTATATATATTGTGTGAGTCAACTGAGAAATAAATAATGTAATAGGCGGGTTTAAACATGAACGTCTCTATAATCCTCTTTCGCGACTCTTTGTTGCTTAAGCAAGTTATTTGTACCACGGCTGGTGATAGGTACGAGGCGAGCGCATCCGTGTGTTGGCAGTACAGTACTGACCGAAAAATAGGTATACATTACCCCCCTCACGACCGCTATAGACGCGTAGGCTACGTCATTTTTTCTCTGCTCTTCGCGTTCCATTGAGTCATAACATGTTCTTTCCGTAGAAGTACAACGAAAACAGACTATCCGTCCAAAACTTTTAGAGATCTGTCGGTCAGGGAACTTGAGCTATCGATAATACTTCGCGGGATTAGTATTTGTAACAGTGATCACTGGCGAAATACACGGCAGAAAAAGGCTGTCAATAAGGAAGCCGGCAGGATTAAGAAAATATTGTTATGATACGGGAGATCCCGGAAAACACGGGACAGTGCTCATAAAAAGAAAAGGCTCTGAGCACTATGGGACTTAACATCGGTGGTCATCAGTCCCCTAGAACTTAGAACTACTTAAACCTAACTAACCTAAGGACATCACACAGATCCATGTCCGAGGCAGGATTCGAACCTGCGACCGTAGCGGTCACGCGGTTCCAGACTGAAGCGCCTATAACCGCACGGCCACTCCGGCCGGCCACAGTGGTCATCCTATTGCTAGCGAAGTAGCTTTAGCTTTATAGTATGCAGTGTGGGGACTATGCAACAAAGTTAATAATTTTTGACATGATTCATGTTCATTGATGTAACAAAGGTTTTCCATTGCCTACTTCGCTCTCTCAAGGTCTGGCTAGACAGAAATCTGCGGCGGCGGTTGTCAGAGGCTTTCAGCAGCAAGGGACGCCACACAGAAAGTGGTTCCCGAGGAGCGGGTCATAACAGTACACGACAAAAATTAGTTTTCCGAATTTCTTGCTGTAAAAATTATTGAACGTAAATGAATCAAAGCTACGTGAACTCCTACAATTCCTTTCCCTCTAAAAAATTATAAACCATGTTTCGGGTTTGCGCATTTGCTTCGCTATGTAAGACTTGTCATTTGATTATGAGGAAACTAATTGGCACACGAGATTGATTTCTTTCGTATGTTATGGTTTCATATCATTTCTTGATGATGAATTGTCAGCTTTTTGACTCTGGTCATAGTTATGGCGATACATATTTTCCAAGTACTATGCAGCATAAATTTTGAAGGGTTTGAAGTGAAAAATGTGGTCACTGCCTGCTTTACGTTTCTTTCGTTTTAGGTGATACGTTGCTGCGTACTAAATGTAGCTAACACATCGAAGTTATTTTGTAAAGTTGAAACGGTAAGCCAAACCTCACTAGGATATGGAGAACATATTTGTGCGCGTAGGCACCGAGCACTCTGCCTGAGCACGCCACGGGTAATTTCTGTAGCCCGAAGCTTTGTCGTGAGCAGTTCGTACAAGTAGACGCCCATTTCTCAAAATGAGTGATACAGACTTGTTGTTGTACTTACTACTGAAGAAAAATGACGAATAAAAAGCTACTCTTTTAGCAAGGTTCCATTTGCAGTGTCTATGGCTTCTACCACATCCCGTAGCACCATTCAAGCGTTGTCCTCCATATTTTGCATAGAAGCTTTGCCAGAAGTACTTGTGATGGAAAATGGACCGCAGTTCACTTCACGTGATTTTGAACAGTTTTGTAAACGAAATGGCATTCGTCATCTAAAAAGTGCTCCGTTTCACCCACTGTCCAACGGAAAAGCAGCACGCTTCGTACGCACTTTTAAGCAACAAATGGGCAAGCTTCGCACCACCCACACAAGGGAACTGCCGCTGCAACTCTGTCTCGCCTCCTATAGCTCCCCCACAGTAGACAGACCATCATTGGTGGAACTTCTGCATGGACGCGCCATCGGACGCTGCTACAGTTGCTACACCCACAGCAGCACCTGGCGCTGCCAGTGGTCCGCAAGTATCGCTTTGTGCCGCGTGATCTTGTTCTTTTCAGGGTTTATGGCAACCGTGGGATCTGGGAAAGAGGCGTAGTCCAGGGTCGCATTGGCTCTTCTGTGTATGTGATTGCAGGTCCTGATGGCTTGCAGTGGTGCCACGAGAACCCAATTCGCGCATGTCAATTGCCCCGTGATTCTACTGCTTTTCTTCCCCCAGATTCACGGCCTCCCACGAGACCACGCGGCCTTCGTAGCCATCCGCTGGTGCCACCAGGGCACCCCAGGAGCAGCGGGTAGACGATGCGCCCTCGCCCCGCCGTTCCCATCAGCTGACCCAATGGATCTTGATTCGCCATCGCCGTCGCCGTCGCCATCTTCGCCCCAGGACATGCCCTCAGTGCTGGATGTGTGCCCTGGCAGCAGTTTTCCGAAGAATGTTCCTGTTGCCTCACAAACCAGATGGCGGGGTATAGTCTGGAGGACGCCATCCTCCAGTCACGGCTCCTGGCTCGTCTCTACATTCAGCATCCAGCCACCCTCCCCATTGTTGTTCTCAGCCTCCCTACACGACAATGGTGTGGGATTTCAGGGAGGAGGAATGTGCTGGCTTAAACTGTCGCCAGCATACTGGTCAGCAAAGAGGTTGTGAGAATATGGATAATAGGCGCTGGATAAAGCGCATCTATCAGGAGAGAGGCCACAGACAAACTCGCAAGCAACGCGCCGCCAACGCCCTCTCGACCACAAGTATTTAGATCGCCGCCGCGAACTGGAGGATCCAGGCAGTCGCAGTTACAGCCCAGTCAGAGTCGCAGTCTCTAGCTCAGAGTCAGTCAGTATCTAGCGACCAGAGTAGTGTACATAGCGGGACGTGTACTTCACCATCAGTGACGTTAACGTGGACTATTGCGGAAGACCTTGTACCACAATGACTTGCTTAGAGATAAGTAGCTTTCTGATAAATAAAGAACCATGTTAACATATGTGTGCAGTTGTGTTATGAAAGAGGATATCGGCCATCAAACAACATCCTCTCCTTGCTTCCCATGCTACAAGACTGTATAGTGGCAATGAGACGACAAAACTGGTTTTCCCACAGTCCAAGTTTCACTACCGTAAAATTCAGTGCTCCAATTATACAGTCTCAGAAATTCCTTCCTCATATTAAGGACTATGTTTCACAGTAGTAGACTTCTCTTGGCCAGGAATGCCCTCTTTGTCAGCGCTAGTCCGCTTTTTATGTTCTCCGCGCTCCGTCCACCACTGGTACTTAAATGCCTCGCTAGCATGATTCCGTAACTTCGTCTACTTCGTGATGCCCAATTCCAATGTTAAGTTCCTCGCTGTTCTCATTTCTACAATTTCTCATTACTTCCTGCCGCGTGGGTAGCCGCGCGGTCTGAGGCGTTCGGGTAGGGTTCGCGCGCCTCCCCCTGTAGGAGGTTCGAGTCCTCCCTAGGGCATGGGTCTGTGTGTTGTCGTCAGTGTAAATTAAAGTTAGATTAAGTAGTGTGTAAGCTTAGGGACCGATGACCTTAGAAGTTTGGTTCCATAAGATCTTGCCGCAAATTTCCGAATTTCACTACTTCCATGCTCCTTCTATTTATTCTTAACCCACATTTTGTACTCAGTAGTCTGTTCAATATATACAACACATTCTGTAATTCTTATTCACTTACACTAACGATAATAACTTCATCAGCCAATCTTATCTTTTCACCCTGAATTTTAATCCCTCTTATGAGCCTTTCTTTTATTTCCGTCATTGCTTCATCAATGTATAGGTTGAACCGTAGGGAAGAAAGATTGCATCCTTGTCTGACAACCTTTTTAATCTGAGCACTTCTTTCTTGGTCTTCCACTTTTCCTCTTAGGTCCTGTACATATTCTGCATTACCCCTCTTTCGCTATAGCTTACCCCTATTTTCTCAGAATTTCGAACATCTGTATCATTTTACATTGTCGAACGCTTTTTCTGGGTCCACAAACCCTGCAAAAGTGTCTTTATTTTTCTTCAGTGCCGCTTCCATGACCAACAACTCAGAACTGCCCGTCTGGTTCCTTTTCCTTTCCTAAAGCCAACTGATCGTTATCTAACAGATCGTCAATTTTGTTTTCCATTCTTCTGTGTATTATTCTTTTCAGCATCTTGAATGTACAAGATGTTAAGCTGATTGTACGATAATTCTCAAACTTGTCTTCTCTTGCTATCGTCGAAATTGTTTGGATGATGTTTTTCCGAAAATCAGATGGTATATCACCAGTCACATACATTCTACACAACAACGTAAAGGTAGTTTTGTTGCCAATTCAAGCAATGATTTCAGGAATTCCGATAGAATGTTATCTATTCTTTCTGCCTTATTCGATCTTACGTTCCCCATAGCTTTTTTCAATCCAGATTCTTGTTCTGGATCCCCTACCCCTTCTCTGTCGACTCCTGTTTCTTCTTCTATCACATCATCAGACAAATCTTCCTTTCTGAGAGGCCTTCAATGTATTTTTTCCACCTATCCTCTCTCTCCTCTGCATTTAAAAATGGAATTCCCATTTCACTCTTAATGTTACAGCCCTTGCTTTTAATTTAACCGAAGGTTATTTTGTTTTTACTTTATGGCTGATTTTAAGACAATTATTTCTTTTTAGATTTCTTCACATTCTTCATTTAGCCATTTCGCCTTAACTTCCCCACACTTCCCATTTATTTCGTTCCTAAGTGGCTTTTGTTTCTGTGTTCCTGAATTTCCGTGAAAATTTTTGTACTTCCTTCTTTCGTAGGTCAGCTGAAGTATTTTATGATACCCATGGTTTCTTCGCCATTACCTTCCTTGTACCGATGTTTTTATTTCCATCTTCCGTGATGCCCTTTTTAGAGAAGTCCACTCCTCTGCAAAATCAAATGGCTCTGAGCACTATGGGACTCAACTGCTGTGGTTATCAGTCCCCTAGAACTTAGAACTACTTAAACCTAACTAACCTAAGGACATCACACACATCCACGCCCGAGGCAGGATTCGAACCTGCGACCGTAGCAGTCTCACGGTTCCGGACTGCGCGCCTAGAACCGCGAGACCACCGCGGCCGGCCCACTCCTCTTCAACTGAAAGGCCTACTGGGCTATTCCTTATCGCATTATCTATAGCGTCAGAGAACTTCAAGAGTACCTTTTCATTCCTTAGTACTTCCGTATGCTACTTTTTTGGACACTGGTTCTTCCTGACTAGTCTCCTATACTTCAGTCTACTCTTTATCATAATTACATTGTGATGCTCCTGAATATATCTTAAAATCCAATGTCTGATTTTGGACTCTTATGCATAGATAATTCTACTTCATCGTCTATACTCTGCAAACCACTGTGAAGTGCAAAGAAGTGGATATGTTCAATTGTACCTGTTGTAAGGGTTCTTCCCGTTCACGCACGTAGGGAGCGGGGGAAAAGTGACTGTTTAAATGCCTCTAAATGTGTTGTAATTGGTCTAAAATTCTTCTCAAGAGCCGTTTGGGAGCGATAAACAAGGGCTGTAGTATCTACCAAGAGTCGTCATTTACAGCCGGTTCTCGAAAGTTTGTATGTAGGCTTTCTCGGGATAGTTTACGTACGTCTAGCTTTAAGTATCTGCCAGTTCTATTCGTACAGCTGCCTGTAACAATCTCCACTGGGTCAAGCAAACTTGTAATCGTTTGTGCTACCCTTCTATAGGATCAGTGAGTTCTGTTTGTTACAGGTCCAATACACTTGAACAGTATTCTAAGATGAGTCATGCGAGAGATTTGTAAGCCATCTCCTTCGTAGACTGATTGCATTTCGCTAATATTCCACCAGTATACCGAAATCTGCCAGTTGCCTTACCCACGACAGAACCTATGTGATCATTCCATTTCATATCCCAACAAAGTGTTTCTTAAAGGTATCGGTATGAGTTTAAAGATTCCAGCTGTGACTAGTCGATAGTGCAGTCACAATATACTATATTTTTCCGTTTTGTGAAGGGCACAATTTTGCGTTTCTGAAGATGTAAAGGAAGTTACCAGCCTGTGCACCGCATTGAAAACTTAGCAATATCTGAACGAATATTTGTGCAGCCTCTTTCTGATAGTACTTCACTATAGATTATCTGACATTACTGTTAACGCTATTCACAGGGTCTCAGCCCAGTCACAATACCCCATACGATCGAAGTTTTGATAATAAGCGTAGTTGTGGTACCGCGTTAAATACTTTTTGGAAGTCGAGATATACTTCACCTCCCTGACTGACTTTACACAGGGCATTCAGTATTTCATTTGAGAAAAGAGCGAGTTGGGTTTCACATGATCGACGTTTTCGGAATGCATGCTCGCTAGTTTGGAGCAGGTCATTTTCTTCGAGATACCTCATCGTATTTGAGTTCAGAATCTGCTCTAAGATTCTACAACAAATGGATGTGAAGGATACTGGACAGCTGCTTTCTGGGCCATTTTTGCTACCATTCTTGTAGATGGGTGACACATACTTTCTTCCAAATATTGGGCACAGCTTTTTGTTCGAAGGTTTTTCTAAAGTTTATAGTTAACAGAGGGGCTAACTCAGTCGTAAACAGGGTACAGTCCTGGGGCTTTGTTCATTTCTAACGAGATAGTGAACTCTTTACCGTCTGCACTATTACTGGCTGTTAAGCAAATAACTTCCCAAAAGATTGGAGACATGGCTTTAGATTGCATTATAAAACAACTGTATCCACTAACATCTTCGGTCGTTAGTGTTAGAAGCAAGCACGGAAATAATTCGTTTGGACTTTAGAAATGCAATGTAAGGCAAGAAAAGTAATTTTCGCTTGAATGAGACACATGATTACATCATATGAAGTGCGATTTCAAAGTTACTGTTGTTTCTCTTCCGATTTCCCACATGTAGCTGTCCATTTTAATCACATTGTTGCTTACATACTTGCAGTAGTATCGTCGCAATGCTTTAATATGTAATATACAATAATATATTTCCAGTACTTATACCGTACTGTACTCCATTTTATGTAACATACTGCATGTGCGAAAATCAAAATTGTTGTAAAAATATTTACCATTTTGACCCAGTTCGGCCGCGCCGGATTAGCCGAGCGGTCTAGGGCGCTGCAGTCATGGAGTGTGCGGCTGGTCCCGGCGGAGGTTCGAGTCCTCCCTCGGGCATGGGTGCGTGTGTTTGTCCTTAGGTTAATTTAGGTTAAGTAGTGTGTAAGCTTAGGGACTGATGACCTTAGCAGTTAAGTCCCATAAGATTTCACACACATTTTTTTTGACCCAGTTCGGCATCTATAATCCTCCATGCTTCGGCCCTCTTCAAAATGTTCTTATAATTTGCATCGTATAATTTGTATCGTATAAGAAGTTGTACTTCCTCACATGTTCGATACATTTTTCTGTTTCCATCATCTCCACTCCACTCCAACGGCTGCAAGTGGTCACAGCCCGCCGCCGGCAGCGGAGAACCTGTTTGTCTGACGCCGCCAGCGCGGGCTGCAGGCTGCAGCCGCGGCAAAGCCGTCCTTGTGTGACCGGTACGGTGCAACAGCGCGCCTCTCAATGACGCGGACTGATCGCCGCGGCTCAAGGTTGCAGATCGCGCGGGTGGACCGCGTCCTGTGTGGTCAGGCCTTAAGGGGTCGATTTTTGTTTTTACTTTATAAAGTAGCCTATGTTCTTCCTCGAGGTTCAAGCTATATCCATACCAACTTTCATCGAAGTGGTTCAGCGGTTTCGTCGTGAAAACGAAACAGGCAAACACACTTTCATATTTGTAATATTACAGGGTCCAGCTCCATTAATGTGACCACCGCCTATGTTCGACGTCACCGTGCAATAACCACACACATACGCAAGTGCGAGCACTAGCAGTAGAGAGTATATAACACATGTCAGGAGGACATGAGGAAGAGTGCAGTCGTTTTCATAATGTAGAAACAGAGTAATTTATCTGACTTCCAAAGGGGCGTTATCTTTGGATTTCGAGCCAAGGTTCGAAGCTTTTCCGAAAAATGTTGTTGTTATATAATTTGTTTGGTTTGTAGAATGTAAAACCAGTTCCTATTATTTAGAATGTTATTTATGCTGTCTTTCGCCGTTCTCAACACTGGCTCTCTAACTACAATTTTGGCTACCAGAAAGTGATTAGGAAAACGTGAAGCCTGTAATTAGACTTCCTACTTCCCACTTCATCTGAGAATACACTTATAGTTACAGCTTATAGCTCTGAGGAATCAGGAGATTGTCCGGGATTTATAATCAAAAACGATTTTCTAAAATAGTTGAGTATATTCTGAAAGTCACAGATGAAAAACAAAAGAATCCACACAACCTAACTAACAGAGCAGTTCAGAGTCTAATGCGCTGATGCAACTATAATTGTCCAAATTGAATATTTAAATGAATGCTCGCCATAATTTGATGATTAGGTTCATCAAACGCCATGCTAAATAATGGTAGAATGTTTGTCCCGTGGGGGCATGTGAAAATACAATACGCAAACTGAAGCTAGATGATGAAAATCATCCCAGAATTAACACTTCACTTGAAAATGATTTCATGGTTACGCGTATCTCGAGTAACTTAATACGGCATCCGAGGCTGTTTGTAGCAATGATACCGACGCGACGCGACTCCCGACATAGATGGCGTGCTGTTCAGCGTCTGGAGAGAACTGGGGCCTTCATCGCGCAGCGTTCTTATATATATAGACGCGGTGCGGACGGCTAAGGGAACGCCTGATCAAATCGGCTCTCCCGACTAGCCGCTGGGCTAGTAATGCACCACTTTAAGTTACCTAATAAATCATAGCTTCTCTTTCTGATGGCCGATGGAGCTCTTAATTTAAATGTGCATTCAGCACGCAAGCAAGTATTGATAATAAAATTTTGACGTGTCTAAGTTAAATATTTTGGGCGAGAGAATTAATTTAATTACACTGCACGCAGTAGACGAGCTCTGAACTGGCCCTTTGGAGATACGCTGTCGCTATAGTTTTATAGGTATTCAAATGAAACTTCTCACATCTTCATAGTTATAGCGGATCTCCAACCTACTTAAATATAAACATCCTAGCCTTATTTATTAGCCTACTTAATCTATCTTGCTTCCTTCAGTTTTAAGACAAAAACCAGAAAATATTGAATTTCAATTAAAATCTTAAATTGTGAGATCCAGAAGACTGTTTCTATTAAATAATTATGAAAAAGGTATCTAAATATAATTTTTTTAATTTTCTAGCTCTTTTCTGTTGCGCCAATGATTTTTACAGAAAAACGTCCAAATTTCGAAAATGGCTAAAGTTATCGAACTGATATTCAACACATGTTGTTTTAGTATTACTCCTGACATGCTAGAAATGTTTTAGGTTATTTGCTTGATTTTTAAAGTATTGCGCAACATTTATGACGTCAGAGCTAGTTACAGCGGACTGGCTGGCACACAATGGAAAGACTGATGTGAATTTACTATGGCGTGAGTAGGCTGCTTCCCTACATCACCCTCTACTTAAATTTTTTGTTTTTGAATGTTAATGAACGAAAGAAAAAATTTAATTACAAAAAGGGAAGCAAGAGTACAGCTTAACTTCCTATGAAAATTTAAAATTGAAATGTAAACATGTAGAAACATTAAAAGAAAACTGATTACCTACATTAATTATTTAAATTGCGGGCATGTTCACTGCCTCTTAAGTAACATTATTACTCAAAATTTAAGCAAAGTGAATGAAACACTTTGGCATACATATTGCCTTAGACAAACAAACACATAAAAATATGTAAAATTATGAAAATCTTAAATCCATTAAAACATTTTTACATACACAAATTCAAAGAAAATAACATCATACATAAACAGATGATTATCTCTTGGCAGTCTTATCTAAACCTGAAACAAAATTTCACAAATAATTTTTACACACGTGGTTGTAGCCGCTTTGGCTGGCGTCCTACACTTCCATTCACAAGGGTAGAGGAGGGGAAGTTGCTATGATGTGCGTCCTTCACGTTCACTCTAAATTACATGGGGAAAGGGGAGGGGTCACTGTGAGTTGTGTCCAAGTCACTCCACGCTTTCACGCAGCTACCAGGCTGCCATTATCTGGTTTGTCCTGTAGAACAAACAAAAAGAGTGCCTCAGACTCTGTTCACTTAATATCTAAGGGTGGGTCACAATGAAATGGGGATATATACATTTTATCCTTCAATATTTTGCTGGAACAAAGTTAACAGAATCTTTTTAATTTTACTCTCACGGTTACTTAACTGTCAAAATCGATAAACAAATGGCTCAAAACGCCTTTAATGACGTACTAGAGAAAATTTATGCTCAAGGCATACAATCATAAATCCTATTCAACATCAATTTATTATTTCTGGGCCGGAACACTGAAACAATGCTCGGTACATTCCTGACAAATCTGTATTTTATTCACTTAGCTGACTCATCTTCGATTACCTTATTCTTAGAGATGTATGAGTATATTTGATTAGTAGTTGTTTCTCAGCTTCTTTGTACATGTGAGTAACTTTTGGTAATAGTACAGTTCTGAGTGTTCAAAACACACTACTTTTAGTTGACTACAAAATCCACTTATTGGTCCTCTGCTGCTGTGTCAGTTCCACATCTGCAATTAGGTACTTACTTACTTTGAAGTGTATTTATGCTGAGCTATCAATAATGTTTCACGTCTGCCATTAGGTTACTCAAATACGTTGCTAGTGTATGTACTTATTTAACACTCACTCTATTAACATTTAAAGCATAGGATAGCACATTTATTTCATATCTATAGTGTATTGCAGCTGATCAGTTTGCTCACGTGGCAATCCATTTCCACTCGATCGGACGCTGAAACCACAGGTAGTCTCTCTCGACCTACCACTAAAGTGCATCAAGTAATTATGGACGAGCGTAATGCTAAATTCCTTAAACCTATAGGACACCATGAGCTGCTCTGTCTCATCTAACATAAGGGTACCTATGGTCGCATTCACGCCTCCAACTCATAACCTCAATACGTGTAGGTGTGTCCTGTCACACACTACACCAAAATAATGGCCAGCTCCAACCTTATAAATACTTCAGGGACGTGTCCTTCACGTCTCAACCACAAACACTGCTCAGTTCTATTACACTGCCATCCCTTGCTACACAAGGTGAGTTTATTCTTACAACTTGTCTGCATATTTTTCATAACACTAAGCACTCTCTCTTACTATTTAGTAGTTAGCTCTAATGCGTACACTAGATCTCATTGCCACTTCAGATCCGGCTTGTACACGAATTTGTACATCTTTTTAAAATATTGTTGGTGGACCACTTCAAATAAAACAACACTCTGTACTTACAATATTACCGGGGTTCTATACATACTTGTAACTCAAATACATTTTGTAGTGTCGGCAGACTTGCCAACACTACGCACACTAATTGAAAGAGGCTGCCAAGATGCACGCGCTAACTCACGAAGGATGGAGTGAGGTCTGAAACAGGATACGTAATGAATGCTATAAAGAAAAGTACGTAGCTCCTTGAATACTTAACTTTTAATCCATCCTTGTATACATCGTTCTTGATGGGACATCTGGAGATTGTGGCGATACAAGTGAGACTCTTTAGAAACAAGCTATCTAAGGCTAATGGCGCCTTGCTAGGTCGTAGACATGGACTTAGCTGAAGGCTATTCTAACTGTCTCTCGGCAAATGAGAGAAAGGCTTCGTCAGTGTGGTCGCTAACAAAGTCGTCGTACAACTGGGGCGAGTGCTAGTAAGTCTCTCGAGACCTGCCTTGTGGTGGCGCTCGGTCTGCGATCCTGACAGTGGCGACACGCGGGTCCGACATGTACTAATGGACCGCGGCCGATTTAAGCTACCACCTAGCAAGTGTGGTGTCTGGCGGTGACACCACACATTTGTATCTTAATTACGTCATACTTCTCTGTTGTTTATGTCACAGTTAGGTTTGTCACAGTAGGTACTTTTTTTTTTCACTAATCGGTGGATAGAATGGTTACAGAACTCATAGCTTGATAGCCATGACGGAAAATTTTCGTATTGAAAAGAAGAGGTCAAAATTTTAGGTGGATAGAAAAGATGAGGAATGAGTGAAATCTGAAATGGGAAAGAAGATCTAACACAGCTGGGACTGCACAGCTGTCACACTGTGTAGAGGTTACAGAACAACCTCCTCCCTACAGCATTCATTGGTTTCAGAAAATTTTCGTAATGGAAAGAAGGGGTCGAAAATTTTAGGTGGATAGGAAAGATGAAGAGTGAGTGAGACCTGAAAAGGAAAGTAGATCTCACACAGCTGGGACTGCACAGCTGCCACATTGTGTAGAGGTTACAGAACAACCTCCTCCCTACAGCATTCAATCACCACCTATGAATTTCTTTAGGTCGATTACGTTCCTGAGACCTAATAGCTTTCTACTTTTAGGGTACTCTAGCCTATATGCATTGGCATGTGGTTTCCCTATGATCCTGAAAGGTCCTTGGTATACGAACATGAATTTCTTTGTTTCTGCATTTATTTTCTTTGATTTTTCCTTGGTTTTGACAAGGACTAACTGACCTATTTCAAAACTGGTGGCTACAGCTTTTGCGTCATGACGCTTCTTCCTTTCCAACGCTCTCTTTCTTATATTTGCCATAGCCTTTAATTTCTTCTCGTCTGTGGATATTTGCGTTAGAATAGGGAATTCTACCATATCTGCAATCACATTGTGCGGTTCTTGGCCAAACATCAATTCGCAAGGTGCAAAACCAGTTGCATCATGTCTTAAGTTGTTAATTACATTCTCAAAATACTTAATGTGCTCTGCCCAACTTGAGTGTTTCCGAGCACAATAAGTCCTGCAAAGCCTATTCAATTCTCTCATAATACGTTCACTCATATTTCCTTGGGGGAAATACGCAGATATTTTCAGATGTTTCACTCCGGCCTTGTCTAGACATTCCTTAAATCTATCAGAAGTAAATTGAGACCCATTGTCTGACAGCAAATTCTTCGGAACGCCAACGTTCACGAAGAAATCTTTTTCCAATTTTTCTACCAATGTTTTTGCATTTGCTCTTTTAATTGGGTATAGCTTAACATATTTACTGAATCCATCCACAACAACAAAAACATGGGTGCAACCACCAATCGAAACAGGAAGAGGGCCAAACAAATCACAAGCCAGTAATTCTAGGGTTTCAGTTGGCTCTACTGAATGGATATCCCCTTGTATTCTGGTGTTAGCAGCACGGACTTTCTGGCACACTACACAAGATGCTAGACGCTTGGCCACACGGCGGTACATGTTGTCAAACACAACCTTCTCTTTTAATTTTGCAATGCACTTCTTTGCACCGTAGTGCCCATACCTCAGGTGTACATAGTCGATTAGTAAGTCTACATGTTGTGAGGGAAAGCACAGCTTCCACTCAGAAACACCTACCTTTTTCCTCCTAAACAGAATACCTTTATGCAGACAATAGTATTGCGAAACCTTAGGATAGTTCGCATTTCCTAAATAGCTCTTCACTAATTTCAGTTAGTCATCTGCCTTCTGCTCAAGTCTCAAGTTCTTAATCACTCTTTTTAATGCACTTTCTTCCTTTACTTCGTGCAATGCAAACATTCGAACTTCATTTAGGTCTGTTGCTGTAATTCCCGCGTCATCACAGAGCTCCGCACTTCTAGATAACCCATCAGCTACCAGATTGTCTTTCCCTTGAATATATCTAACCTCAAGGTCAAACTGCTGGAGATACAATGACCATCTTACCAAACGAGCATTCCTCAACTTACAGGTCTTTAAAAAGGTCAACGCCTCATGGTCACTGTAAACAATTACCTTGTGACCTAATAGATACTGCTCAAACTTCAGTGCCCCAAATACAATTGCCAATGCTTCCAGTTCTGAGATGCCATAATTTCTCTCTGCTGCCTGTAAAGATCGACTTGCGAAAGCTATAGTCTTGTGCACTTCTTGTTCGTTCTCTATTTCTTCGGAACGCCAACGTTCACGAAGAAATCTTTTTCCAATTTTTCTACCAATGTTTTTGCATTTGCTCTTTTAATTGGGTATAGCTTAACATATTTACTGAATCCATCCACAGCAACAAAAACATGGGTGCAACCACCTCTCGAAACAGGAAGAGGGCCAAACAAATGGTTTTTCAAAATCAGGATGATGTAAAATAGGACTATTAATTAAAGATTGTTTAAGCACCTCAAACGCCTGTTGACATTCTGCTGTCCAAACCCAAGGGGTATTATTTTTCAGCAGGAGGTGAAGACAGGGCGCATTAAAAGCCTGATCACTAACAAAATGCCTATAGAAGCCGAAAAGACCGAACATCGATCTCAACTGCTTCTTGTTTCTGGGAGCCTCAAATTTTTCAATGACTGCTAGCTTGCCTGGGTCAGGCAGAATACCTTTTCCACTTATCATATATCCCAAGAAACCTATTTCCTCTTTAACGCACTCTGTCTTTTCAATCTTTAGTTTCATGCCACCTCTCTCAATAGCCTCTAACACTTCCTCTAATAAAGCTATGTGTTCTTCCCAGGCAGGAGTTGCTATTAACAGATCATCTACATAGACTGTTATTTTATTACTTAAGACTGGTCCTAAAACATGGCACATCACACGTACGAAAGCACAAACAGAGATATTAAGTCCGAAAGGTACCACACGATATTGGTAACAAACTCCTTCGTACAAGAAAGCTGTGTACTTCCTTGAACTTTCCGCCAGTGGCAAATTCCAATATCCACACGTGATGTCCATAGAAGTTAAGAATTTTACTCCCCGGAACTTTTGCAATAACTCGTCCATGTTCTGCGGTCTATCACTTTCCCTAACCACTATTTCATTCAACCAACGAGCGTCCAAGACCAATCTGACACTCCCGTCTCTTTTGGTACAACAACAAGAGGATTATTGTACTCACTGACCGCTTTTTCAATCACACCCCACTCTAGCATTCTCTGTATCTACTTTCGAACCGCCTCCTTCCTAGCTACATGTATTTGGTATGGCTTCCTGAAAAACACTTGGCCGGGTTTCACCTTCAATTGACATTCATAACCTTTGACCACGCCAGGTCGATCTGAAAATACCTTATGATGCCTTTTTAAAACCTGTCTCAGTTCTTCCTTCTGATTAGCTCAAATTTTATCGATTTCCTGCAATTTAGCTTCTATTTTGTCTAAAATAATTGCTTCTTCTTCTTCTGTGTTCAGCTTATTTTTACTAAGATTAACACCTTCGTCCCAATATCTCCTATTTTTCAGAACTCGTATAGGCAGCTCCCAATTGTCATCATTAGTTACTACTTGTTTATCAATAAAAGGTACCGTAATTACTCCAGTTATCGGCAAGACCATTTTTAACTGGCTTCTTTCAAAGTCAACAACACTCTGATATTTCGACAAGAAATCTATGCCAATTAAAACCACAATACTGAGATTGTTTACAATTAAGAATGGATGATCAATTAAATTGCCATTAATGTTAAAGGGCAGCAAAGCTTCTTGCTTTACCGTTTTTGACACCTTGCCAGCAGCACCAATTATTCTTAGTCCTGATACCCTCATTACTGTAAGCTTGTCTTTATCAGGTAATGCATCAAAGAAGGACTGAGATATCGCACTCACTTCACTTCCACTGTCTTAGAGACAACGTACATTGATACCCAACATATTCACTATTATTATAGGGTGGCTTATTCTAGGTTGTACAGGTGGTTCCTCAAACTCATCCAATAGTTCCTTTTGGATTTGTTTCCAACTAAAGTGATCGACATCTATCTTCATTACATTTAGGTCAAAGTGTGTAGGGGTTTCCTGAATTACATTTTCAGCTGCCTTTTCCAGTCGGTCTATTAATTTCAAATCGAAACACCGCACGACTTCATTACATTTAGTTTGCTGAACATAACCCAAATTACTGTAGTCTGGGCGATTCTGCGCCTCCAGACCGGGCATAACACTAGTTACAGCTAAACCACTTTCTCTATTATCGTCGTCTCCAGTGACAACTGGTCACAGCTACTGGGTTCATCGACCCCCAAGAGGCTATCCTCTACATTCTCACTTACCTCCTGTCCTAAATCTATTAGTACAGTATCAACATCCTGCACAGGCACTTTAGATAAGAGCACATCATTCTCATCGTAAATATAAGCATGAATTTCTTCTGCTTCTTCACCTGACAATTCAATATTTTGTAGCTCTTCCCTATCGTTACACTGCTGCGCCTTCTCTTTCTCTTCCCACTTAGAAAGCGTCTCTAACACGGTATCTATCAAATACTGAGAGTGATCTAATATTTCTGCTGTATTCTTAGATGCTACCGACTCTTCATCCACATGTTCAGTCTGAGTATTCTGATCTGTCTTACCAATTCCCGTAACTACTGGCTTAGGAAAAGTAACCGCCTGGTGAGCGCCAGTGTCCTCATAGACGGGAACTAGTTTTCCTGCCTCGGCCTACTACTGTTTCCTTTATTTTCGTTACAGTTAACTGGCACAGCATTACTTTCCGTACTGTTGTTTATATGCATTATTTTGTTTGGAACAAAATTATCACTTGGATGCCATTGTTGGTTCTGATAATTATTTCTCCAATTCCTACCTCTCTTAGGATGACGAACACCTACTGTTCTGATGTTTACATTGCCATTCTGCTCGTTCTTAAAATTACTACTAGTGTTATTAGCATTTCTGTTATTACGTGCTTGCTCCTCATTGGCAGCAACACGTTCTACACGTTCCAAATACTCAATGAAACGATCCAGATTGTCTCTAGGGGCAGATATAATTCTAGTTTGCCAATACCATGGCAGTTTGGCTTCAAGACCTAGTATAATCATTTCCGGTTTTAGCTTTTCGCCCAAATGTGACAAACGTGAAATCCATGACCCAGCAAACTCTTTAATAGATTCCTTGCCTGCATTGAAGCGTTTTCCACTCCAAAATTCTCTCAACACTTCATTTTGCTTATTACTAGACCAATACTCATTAATGAAAGCTGTTTTAAACTCCGCTAATGTTTTACACTTCAACATAACATCAGCTGACCAACGCATGGCGTCACCTGCTAAATGGCTTCTAATAAATGAGATTTTCTCTCGTTCAGACCAAGTTGGTGGAATCACATCTTCAAAATCGTTCCATAAATCTAGCGGGTGGATATTTTTATCTGGATCGAACCGCAAGAACTGCCGACACCCGATAAAAGCGGCGTTTGCAGCTACAACTTGTTGTATACTACCATTACCAGAAGTTACTGAAGCTACTTTACTCTCAATGTTAGCAATGTTAGGACTAATATTTTCTACTTTCATTTCAACATTATCTAATCTTTGCACAATATGAGTAGTGTCAGTTTTGATTGCATCTACTTCTGCTTGACATATGTTTACTTTTATATTAACATCTTTAAACCTATCTGAGCACAGTTAGGACTCCGCCTCGATCTTTTCTGTTAACTTGTGCTCCAGCTTCGCATCTTCCATTTGGAAGTCTTTGCGAACCTCAGCAACTTCGGATTTTACTGTTTTATACATTTCAGAAAATTGTTGAGCAACCTTTTTCTTAATATCCTTCTGATTGTAATCAATTTTTTAATTCAAACTGTCTAGATCCTCTTTCAACTTACTGCAACCAGCCTTGAAGGTATTGTCCATTTCCTCCAATCGTTTATTAAAATTAGTTTGGCTGGCCACAATCTCATACTTTAATTCAGCATTCATTATAGCATTACTGGCTGACATTTTTGCTTGACTGCTTTTGACCTCAGTTATTTCAGACTTTAATTCAGCATTACTGGTAGCTATTGCTTGTAATATAACATTTAAATCAGTAGCCCCAGTATCTTTGGGTTGCTCACTAGCTCGCTTTTTATCACACTCAGGTGACGAAAAACTAGCTCCAATACCAGAATCATCAAAACTAAATGAAACTTCTGATTGATCAGTTATATCTAACTTATCCTTTTTAAACTCTACCATCTCTGATGACTGTTTCGTTTTTAACTCATCATATAAACTATCATCCAATAAATTAACAATATCTGCTTTCTGCTCTACTACAGGGGTCTCTATTATTGAATCATTGCCCCTTTTTACACTACTGTCAGGAGACAATACTTCATATTTCACCTCAACATTACTATTTTCATACATATTTACACTTGAACCGTTGTCTGGATTTACAGTTTCCTCAACAGACATAGATTCTGATATAAGTTTAACCTCAGTTTCTTTTGGCGGTTCCATCGCCGACGGTCTTTTAGTGCAGGTTAGTAAAATTTTTAACAGCTTTTCACTTAACTTAGTTCCTTCTGCATGACGTATGGCGTTGCCGGCGTGGAGTACCACGATTACTGAAGCGACACAGCTAGCTGAATTGCAGACGGCTCTCCGACGGCTGTTGTGTGTTTGCGTGGCCCGCAACTGCAGGCGCGGTTCCGGCTGCTCCGGCGGACGACTGCGGTGAGGCGAAACTGGCTTCTCTCGATGCCGGCAGCGCCGCTAGACTCAGTGCCAGCTCCGTCAATCCAGAAGCATTGTTAATCCAATTGCGTCGTCCACATACACACGTAACACTTTCACTGTTCTATTACTCAGTTGCGTGTCGCATTTCACTCGTGAATCCAAATAGTTAAAAATCACTTTCACTTTTACTCAGTTTATTTCCCGGCCGATGCACCAGATGTGGGGCGGCTGGTAGGAAAATTTTGTTTAAAATGTTGTTGTTATATAATTTGTTTGGTTTGTAGAATGTAAAACCAGTTCCTATTATTTAATATGTTATTTATGCTGTCTTTCGCCGTTCTCAACACTGGCTCTCTAACTACAATATTCGCTACCAGAAAGTGATTAGCAAAATGTGAAGCCTGTAATTAGACTTCCTAGTGCCCACTTCATCTGAGAATACACTTATAGTTACAGCTTATAGCTCTGAGGAGTTAGGAGATTGTCCAGGATTTATAATCAAAAACGATTTTCTAAAGTAGTTGAGTATATTCTGAAAGTCACAGATGAAAAACAAAAGAATCCACACAACCTAACTAACAGAGCAGATCAGAGTCTAATGCGCTGATGCAACTATAATTGTCCAAATTGAATATTTAAATGAATGCTCGTCATAATTTGATGATTAGGTTCATCAAACGCCATGCTTAATAATGGTAGAATGTTTGTCCCACGGCGGCACGTGAAAATACGACAATACGCAAACTGAAGCTAGATAATGAAAATCATCCCAGAATTAACACTTCACTTCAAAATGATTTCATGGTTACGCGTATCTCGAGTAACTTAATACGGCATCCGAGGCTGTTTGTAGCAATGATACCGACGCGACGCGAATCCCGACATAGATGGCGTGCTGTTCAGTGTCTGGAGAGAACTGGGGCCTTCCTCGCGCAGCGTTCTTATATATATAGACGCGGTGCGGACGGCTAAGGGAACGCCTGATCAAATCAGCTCTCCCGACTAGCTGCTGGGCTAGTAATGCACCACTTTAAGTTACCTAATAAATCATAGCTTCTCTTTCTGATGGCCAATGAAGCTCGTAATTTAAATGTGCATTTAGCACGCAGGTAAGTATTGATAATAAAATTTTGACGTGTCTAAGTTAAATATTTTGGGCGAGAGAATTAATTTAATTACACTGCACGCAGTAGACGAGCTCTGAACTGGCCCTTTGGAGATACGCTACCGCTATAGTTTTATAGGTATTCAAATGGAACTTCTCACATCTTCATAGTTATAGAGGATCTCCAACCTACTTAAATATAAACATCCTAGCCTTATTTATTAGCCTACTTAATCTATCTTGCTTCCTTCAGTTTTAAGACAAAAACCAGAAAATATTGAATTTCAATTAAAATCTTAAATTGTGAGATCCAGAAGACTGTTTCTATTAAATAATTATGAAAAAGGAATATAAATATATTTTTTTAATTTTCTAGCTCTTTTCTGTTGCGCCAATGATTTTTACAGAAAAACGTCCAAATTTCGAAAATGGCTAAAGTTATCGAACTGATATTCAACACATGTTGTTTTAGTATTACTCCTGACATGCTAGAAATGTTTTAGGTTATTTGCTTGATTTTTAAAGTATTGCGCAACATTTATGACGTCAGAGCTAGTTACAGCGGACTGGCTGGCACACAATGGAAAGACTGATGTGAATTTACTACGGCATGAGTAGGCTGCTTCCCTACAGTATGCCCCTCTGCAACAGTCACTTGGTTGATGCACCCATGCTGACTGATGTTCGCCGGCGACGAAGGCTTGAATTTGCACGCCAATACCACAACTGGACGTCCAGTGAGTGTACAGCCCTGCAACAATAAGTGGAAGCGACCAGGCCAGAGAAGGGAGAGCTATGGTCTGGGGACTGTTTTCGTGGCATTCCCTGGGTAACATCGTCATTCTGGAAGGTGCAATGGATAGACACAAATGTGCATCTGTCCTTGGGGGCATGGTTCAAAGAGTACCAGGGTGAGTTTACCGTGCTCACCTGGCCACTGAACTCCCCGTACAATCGAGAATCCGTGGGACCACTTCAGTCAGGCTGTATGTGCCTCGGCTTCTCAACTGCGAAACCTAGCGCAGCTGGTCAAGGCACTGAAGCTGGCACGATTTGTATTCCTCCATGGCGACGTCCGCACTGCAAAATGGCGGTATTCAGGCTTTTGACAGTTGCTCATCTGAATGTGACTTGATGTGTATCACAATAATATGGTAGAAAGTTAAATTGGACTACAGCGACTGTACTACTAACTTCTGACGAACTCCATATCTTCAACACATTGAACATGGTGTGGGTCTTCGTTCTATTCTTTCCTTTCTGAGAGTGCTTGGAATCACGGCACACACTGGATTTAAGACAGGCATGGCAATATCCGACGTAAAGAGAAAAGCGGGCCTGAGCAGCCAGCAGGGACCCTGGCATTCAGTAGTGTGAGGTGTTGACAGTGAGATTGTTGCACCGCCGGCGTGTACCCGTGGGACCGGTGCTATTGTTCATTTATGACATGTTTCCTGCCTAGTGGCCATGCACTACCGAGGAAAACAAGTTTTATCAGCAGGAGACTGGCACTCTGCCGTTTTCAGAATAGAGCCTTCAGCAGATAACAGTCTCGTGCTTTCCAAAAGAAACCTGGGATGCCACAAAATAACAGCCTAGCCTCAACTCCGATTTTTTGCTTTCTTAGGACCTATGATGGATGGCTAGCTGCTGGTTGTGAAAACGCACGGTTGATAAAAATGCTTGTGACGCCAGTACGAATCATAGCGAGAAGTGTTTTTGGAAAAGAGGGGTGGATCGAAAAGTCATTGGAGTTTCAATGCGATGAGCGTTTTCCTAGGGAGATTTCCGTGGAAGAGGTAATTTCTCCATTGGCGGATTGGGAGTTTGTAAACAATGATTGGCGGTCATTTCTTTGTTGGCATGAAGGAAAGAGCACGCTGCACGATTCACACAGATAATTGGAAGTTTGACGCTGGTCCTGACGCCGAATGTATCTCTGTGGGCTGCGGTCTCTGCTAGAGCAGCTGACTGGGGGTCCTGAGCTCGTGCCTGCGGAAGCTCACCCTAGCCCTGTACTTCAGAGAGCGCGTCGCTATGGTAACACACTGCACGTGTTGTGCTGATAATTTAAAGTGAGTATTATTAGCAGCACTGACACCTAGGGCAATCTTTGGCCAGAATTTAGTCAGATCATTGGAGTTATCTGTCCCACATCCACCAGTGCACTGATCTCAGGCAAACAGTCACTGCATTCGTTTAGTTAGAAACTCACGTGTCATTTCAGAGCGTCTACAGGCCATGTTCTCAAACCTTTCAAGTAGCTGTGGGAACCAGCAGGTTCACTTGGTGTAAATCTCATGTTGCAGTTTTGTAATACTAACTAGGTATTGTCAGAGAGTCAGATGCGTTTCATGTTTGTGTTTTATGTAAATAAGTTAATGCATTGCTATGAAACTTTTTTCTGTTGACACCTTTAATTAATCTCATTTTCAGTTCTCCACTTTAGGATCCATAGCTAGGGCCTTATCATTCCATTGCGTTTGTCAGTCCGTTTGCATACAGTAATTCAGCATGGGTCCTATAGGTGTGTCTGTCTCGTAATTAATTTTGTGGCAGGCTAAAATTTTAAATTATACAGCCCTAAGATCTACATCCACAATACCTGGCCACATGTCGATATTAAAGCGAACGTTGTGCCGTGCTTCCGTAATCGGTAGAGAAATTCATGCTCCTCTGTAAAGCGAGATTCAGTCACGACCTGACGTTTGTGGTGACACGGCGCGTGCATTAGCTTTATTTGTGTACGGGTATTCCCACAAATCACTTTCACGGTAAATCGCTAATAGTTCTGAGATTTCACAATAAACGTTTCTAGGTGCAAGTTTTTTTTTCTTTACTGGTTATGCTCCTGTGCCGTTAGACTAGAAGGCATCAACTACAATGTGCCACGTCTGTGGACATCGAACGCTAGTTTACAGGAGTACTGGCAATACTCATGAGTCCAAAGTATTCTCAGTGCTCTCGAGAAACGATATCAACGAACTCCACAATCCAGGAAAATATCATTGCAGATCGGCTCGTGCAGTCGACACTCGAGACCGGAAGGAGAATTATTGCCATTGTGGAAATTATCGTATGTATTCTGTATTCCTTTTGTGAGGTTTTGAAACTTCTTAATATATATTTTTACTTAAACTGGTGAATGCTTACTCAATGTTCCTAAACTGCTGAGTGAAACTGAACGTACTGTCAATTTGCTTGTCTTTATCCTTTCATATCTGACCTCCAGAATAACGACTCAAACGCAATCTGACTGCTCAAATAATTAACACAAAAGAATGGCCCTAAATTAGAAGAAATCCTAACAATGAACTATGCATTTCATAAGACACTTACCTCACAAAAAATCTTCATTAGACGAACTACAGCAATACAGTCAGGTAAATAAAAGATTCTAACTATTGTAGGCTCTCACTACTAATAGGCACGTAGTTAGCAAAGGAAAGATTTTGTTGCAGAGCAAACAATGTATTTATCAGATTTTACCTTAATATGTGACATCCAGTTCAAAAAATTATATAAGCATCCGTGACATCCAGTTCCAAAAAAAATTATGTAGTCATCAACAATCTTACATTTCCATGATGGACACATATCCAGACCGGCCGTTCGCGCTAACAATTCTAACCTCTAACCTCCATCACTGCTAACTATTAACCTCCAAACTCCATCACTGCCAACTATGGACTCGCAACTGCGAGTCCGACCAGCCACAGAGTCTCCTACAGAGGGCCCACAGCGCTGTCACTGATATTAATACAGTCTATCGCGCTGCCAACATACATACATATAAGCAGGCTACTTAGAGTTTTTACTTTCGAAAGAACCACGAGATTTTTGAAGACCATATATTTTACAGCACGCACATACCGTCTTGGAGTACTTTTTATGATAACATTTGGGAGTTTAGCTTCCACAAAAGTACTCATTGTTAAGAAGTGCCGTTAACCCTCGCTGTAGCAAGGGGGGAGAGAGTACTTTGTGCCCAACTTTTGAAAATATTGTGGACATTCCATAAGATTTCGGGATTGCAGCCGGATCTCATCGACTTCTTTCCACGATATTTCGGCTGCCAACCTTACAACCATCTTCAGGCGAGTGTTTCAAGAGTCACATTGTGGACATTGTCTTTAAATTTTAAAATTTTGAAAAAACTATTCACTGTTTTTAATGCATTCTTCTATCAGATCCCAGACATGCTTTAAACTTTTCTGATAAACTTCACCCAAAAATTTAATATTTAGTAGTAGATGTCGTCTGTCCCAATGTCATATTCAGTATTTTCACATTCAGAACCATACACATTAGTATTTCTAAAAAAGGATGTTAGGAGTAAAACTCAGCAACAATTAAGGAAGTTTGCCTCTTAAAATATATTGAGTGGTCACACTACAATTGACAGTGCACATTATTGAAAGAGCGTTGATATTCAATTCAGTTTCAATTCAATGCACTAGTACTTGTTGTCTGTAAACTCTTGAACATGTCATACACATTCGTTAATCATGGTGACATACAATGTTTTACATCATGTATATAGTAGTAAATCATGTTAACAGCAACCACTGGTAATATTAATGCAGAAATAAAACGGAACATTTGGAAAAGGAGAATCAGTTGAAAAAATAGCATAAAATAAACGGAATTAATTCAAGTTCCAAGTGAATAACTTCCATCTGGCATTACTAAATATGTTGCTGGCAGCCTTGGAAGAACTTGAGGTTTGCCGACTAAATGCAACTACATCTACTTCTGAACCTGTTGTTGCTGCATTATTCTACATCACACATACTGGTATGCGTGCGCCTCGGGAAATCTCGAGTCTACGCATACCCGCGTTGGTGGTCATTGCATTCTTTCCTTTCTTTTTATTTTCTTTTTGTTACATTTCTCTTAATTAAATTATTTCTCTTCATTAAATGTATATATGCCTATCATTATCTATAATTGAGGAAACGCTTCTTGCGACCTGTTGACAATATTTTGATACGTAGAGCGTCCACTTTATCTTTAGGTTGAAATTTAGCAGATACCTTTCAAATATCCGATGTGCTGTCATATTCACTTTGGTCCAAAAGTTTTGGTCAAATATAATTGTTGGCAGATAGCAGTCTAATTGTCTGCAGTCTCTCCCTACCTGAAAAAGTAGGCATCTGAGAACGACAAGATCAGCGGAATCTTCCTCTCCACATTCACAGACTGGTGTGTTACTATATCCTACTCGATGCAGATGTTTGGGATATGTATCGTGATCTGGTAACAGATGCACCATATCTCAAGTAGCGGTAATGTTGCGCAGTTTTAGCCTGTTCCTGATGCTTGGGGCCGGCCGGTGTGGCCGTACGGTTCTAGGCGCTTCAGTCTGGAACCGCGTGACCGCTACGGTCGCAGGTTCGAATCCTGCTTCGTGCATGCATGTGTGTGATGTCCTTAGGCTAGTTAGGTTTAAGTAGTTCTAAGTTCTAGGGGACTGATGACCTCAGAAGTTAAGTCCCATAGTGCTCAGAGCCATTTGAACCATTTTTTGATGCTTTGGAATATGCTGTAAACACGTCCCAGTCAGACTGCCATTCATCTAAATTCCAGGTCTAACTTCCAGGCTCGTAAATGTCTTTTATGAGTAATATACGATCCTGTGAGCTCGTACCACACGATCATATGGCTCACGCCCCAACCGTTACAGCGCTGCCCCGTAATATACCACGATATTCACCCTCTACAGGTGTAGCCTCCGCTGAATTCGTCGCAGTATTGTTTTGTAATCGCCTAGTTTAAGCAATACGCCCAGACGCTGGCATCGAAGCCCACAATGGTGTCGAAGATAGTTTCGTGATATGATCGCATCACATGCAACGGTAATTTATAGTCAGCAGTGCCAGCACGAGCAGTCTTATGCATAATTTTGGCCGCTTTCTGAGTAATAGGATTTACGTGTTCCAGAAAGTTTCTTTTCTTGTCTAGAGGAATGCCTAAATATCCACAAACAGTGCTGCGTTTTACAGATATTCTGTCAAGCCCCAAGGAACGATTTCCGGCAAGAGAAAGTATTTCCTTCAGGAGTATGTGTGTGGTTTTACGAACAGCTATAGTCAATTTGCTGCTCTTGCAACAATTCTGCACCTGAGCAAGCACATCATTCGCCTTGATGTTGCTAAGAGTGTGCTAAACGATATTTTCAAGTTCTGGGCCCTACTAACACATCACTACTTCTTTAAAAAGTGTGTTGTTAATATAAGCCAACAACAATTAACGAATTTTGCTCTCTTGACATCTTTTTCAGGGTGGACGTTAATTCCCCCCCCCCCACCCCACCCCCCCACCCCCACCCCGCTCACTGGTAATGCGCGCAAGGAGAATGCGTTGTTATTGCTAGAGTTCAGGCCACCATAGACGCTGTACGAGACCTGCCAGTTACACCGGAAGACGGACGAATTGAACTAGGCCATCAAGAAAGCGAAGTCGTCTGTCATCATGTACTGCAGTGACGAAGATACCCTGCCAACACTTACTTTAACTGTGTTATTACAGAATAAAGAAATACCGAGGAAAAAACGTAAGGTGTGGTTGCTGAAGAGAGAGACGTATTCAACGTGAATTTACTCAAAGAACTGAAGCTGGCCTTAAACGAATAGTACAATTACCTCAGAATGGACGAAAGTACATTGACAGAACCATTAATTGTCTATCTTTTTGAAGTTCCGTTATTAGTTCATATTATGCTTTCTTCATCTTGTTCTGTGGTTTCGTCTTCACTGTGTAACCTGTATGCAACAGATAAATTCAAACGGCTAATTTCATTGCAAATGAAAGTCGATAACGTTGGGAAGTTGAAATCAAAAACAAATGTAATGAGGCTTTCTGTAGCTTGCGCAGCAGTTAAGGACGAGATGACTATGTTTGTAGGTGTAGCCGCTAATGTGATTAGATGTGATAGGGAAAGGTGGGTGGGGAGAGAAGAGGGACGATGAAAGAGAGCATCAGTAAAAATATGAAGTCACAATTTTTCCTGAAAATATATTATTCTCTCTTATTCCTTCACGTTCAACATAGCAGTTGTTGCACTGTTCTGTTTAAGCAATCGAAGCCATAATGACTTAAGTCAGGGAAAGTACGTCCCCTTAGATGCCTGCTGTCTGTTAACGGAGTTACACAAAACACAAAGTACAGGTGACTAAACTGAGGTTGAAATCAATTAAGAGTCAGTGATTTGAAATTATGAACATGCAATTGAATCAATACGTTGTGACTGATGTAATTTGTGCCAGATCGGTACTGGAGGCGTGCTCTTAGCCAAATGGTTAACGCAACTGCTTGCGATAAACGCGAAATCTATGTTGGTGTTCGTGACTGACAGAAATTTTCATAAATCACTACATACTAATGTACATGAATCATGCAGGTAGGATTCGTTTCAGGCGGTCTGATTTTATATTGGCAGGTGAATTGCATCGTAACGCGCTGCTTCTGGCTTAGTTGTGCATCTGTTCTAAACAAACAGTATGCATAAAGCGGACAAAAATAAATATTTGTAATGTGCATTCATTGTAGGAACAGTGACTGACACAGCAGTTCAAGATGGTCATTCCAACAATTAGTTTGTGTACGTCTTACATCCTCACACCGAGGCCAGTCCTAAATAGCACACTACAGTAACTACACGCCTCCTACAAAACCACTGTCACTCCTGAAGATGGAACGCTTGTTTGGAAACGCCCACTGTTTACAATGAAAACTGATTATGTAGAGTAGATGAGTTGTTACTCACAGAACCTTATTCGTCACTGTCTCAGGATGCGAACACACCACTACATAAGTGCACTCCGTCTGATAACTTCATTCATTTACGCATACTTCCTCTCCTTGTGGGGTAGAGATAATTCTTTTACGTTGAAAACCAGCCCATCTCCTCGAAGGCTCCACCCCACGTAGGCTCAGATTACTTGCTAGGACACTCACTTTCATTCCTGAAGTCTATTCTATATACGGTATATAAAGGGAGCGGAAGAAGGAGGTGCTAACCCTCAATTTACTAAGGATTAGACTGGTAGGTTGTATATTCGAATTCATCACAAACTGGTAACAAGTTATTTCACATATACTACTGGAAAGGACTGTCTTCTATATAAATCGTTTCGTCTTATTGTATTTATGTTCTTTTCTTTGTATTAATCCAAACATGTAACATGTATCAACTCAAAATACGTTCTTGCGATTTAACACTTCCTTCCATCGACCCCTTCATACATGTATATGCATATACTGTATATGCTTCAGGAGTATACAGATGATGAACATTAGCCATTTGACTTACACAGCTCGATAAACGCTTCCTCTGGCCTTACCCATGCCATACAGCATTGTGTTACATCTTGTACCTGCATATTTTCTAATTTCATCTATGCACCTGTCGTTAGGTAGTCGTCTCCGTCTTGTAGTATCCCTTGTAAACCAGTAAAGAACTTCTTCGAACCATCTGACGCCTGTTCGCCTGGCTGCACGCTCTGCACACCACCATTTCATTTTCATGTTTTCCACCCCGTTCTATACCGTGATAAAACTGTTCGTTTTCCTATCTCGTAAGTGATTCCCAAAATAAATCTCTTTGTTGATCACTGAACAAACCTCAACATTAAAAGCCAGTATCTCCCTGCCACAACTCAAAATTGCCAATATATACTGTTGGTAAATTTTCCATTTCATAGAGATATGAAGCTTATTTTTGAAAACCGCATTTTATTTCCCGAGAGTACTCCCGGGAGCCGGCCGCGGTAGCCGAGCGGCTCTAGGCGCTTCAGTCTGGAACCGCGTGACTGCTACGGTTGCAGGTTCGAATCCTGCTTCGGGCATGGATGTGTGTGATGTCCTTAGGTTAGGTAGGTTTAAGTAGTTCTAAGTTCTAGGGGACTGATGACCTCAGATGTTAAGTCCCATAATGCTCAGAGCCATTTTTACTCCAGGACATATTTATTCTTCTGTTTGTTTTCCTGTTCATCAGGTGATTGTGTTCTACAGCGGTAGATACAAATACTAATCCATTAATTCTTTCCCTCATTTATTAGGTACTATTTTTATACGTTATCCGTTATTTAAGTAAAAGGTTTCAGGATCGGTTCCCAGTCAGTGATAGGATTTTTATCTCATTTTTCACTTCTTCCAACTGCGAAAAATGCCGAGTTGCATCGTTGTTCTGAATTCACATCGAACTGTAGTCCCCCTGCAAAACATCACGTGTGTTTAAAATTTGTATTGATCAACAACGTTCGTCAAAGTTATCCGTGTTGCGGAAGAACAGTAGCCTCGCTGACAGACAGCAGATGTGGCTTATACGTGATATGACACCATGCCATACGTGATACGGTGTGTTAGATGAGCACTTAATTAGTGGTGGAGTGGATTTCTGGCCATGGGAACATATGATGGCTCTGGTGTATGTTATACCCTCCGACAAACAGCTCGTCGCTGGTGCGCGTCTCCGTTGCATGTGGTCAAATCCGACAACTGTTTGTATTTTCGGACGGGCTCGTGATCTACAAAAAAGAACGATAGCTCTGTAAAGTGAAGAGACGCATAACGATTAGACCCTTTTCAACATTATCTGTACACCAATTGGTTTCCTGTAAGTATAAAAATGTCATGCCACATACACACAAACCCACGTTCTGGACCTCAAGATCACACGATGCTGACCGCCCCCCGTGTCATTCTCTGCCAATGGCTTCATTTGGATACAGTGTGGAAGAGCATGGGGTCGGTATATCGCTCTCCCGGCCAGTGTCAGCTTTACAGACCTTGGAGCCGCCACGTCTCATTCAAGCTGTCTCTCAGTTGCCATCCCGTGCACCCCGTTCTAGCCCTCCCACAATGAAAAAGCTCTCTGATAATGCTGGAAATCGAATCTGGATCCTCCACATGCCAACCAGACATGCGGCGGCGCTCAACTATGGAACAGTAGATCAAAATCAGGAGAAAAATTTCTGTAAACATACGTCCGGAAACAAATACCTTCTTGAGATATGGGCCGTTCTGTTGAGAACAGACAGGCGAGCAAGAATTTCAGGGTGCAAAATCTTAACGGTACATCGTGGCATACATTATATTGTAGTTCTTCTCAACTTTTATGGGGCACTGAATGTCAGATAAACAAATAAAGTGACGTAATATGAGAATATTAGCCCTAAATATGACAGTCCTCATATTACGAACTTCATTAATCAATTCATTGTGCACCCCTCATTGAATGGCAAGGAGCAGTAGGGTAGGGGTAGTAATACTACTACAGCGAGGAGCATCGTAAACTATAACGTTTTCCGATGCTCCAGTGACCTGAGAGCTTTACATATGCAGAAAGTGATTTAAATAGAGTAAGTGTTGGCGCACAATTGACAGCGCAGAGCGTGGCTGATCTCGTCAGAAGCCTCATTTCTTCGCACACTTGTGTCAGGATCACCTGATAGCGTGGGAATGAGGTGCCTGTGGCGCTGGAATATGAAAACGCCGCCGACCACGCGAACCGCTTGCTAGGACAAGCGAAGCCAGCCAGGATCGCTGCATCCGGCGGAAGTCGGTCGCGAATTGCCCGCCGATCCCGTGGCCGCTCACTTAGACAAGTGGGGAGCTGTTCCTTCTGGGGGCTGTTCATACTTGTATTATAGTTATCTCAACTAACACTGGGGCAGGGACTGACAGTTGACCCGCAACACAAACAAACGTAACATACTGCGCATAAATAGATTGAAATATTCGTTATTGTACGACTACACGACTGCCGATCTCTGGAAGCAATGATATCCATTAAATATCTGGCAGTACGCGTGCGGAACGATTTAAAGTGGAACGATCACATAAAACTAATCGTAGATAATGTAGACACTGATTGGGATTCACTAGAATAATCTTCAGGAAGAGTAGTCCACCCACGAGTGAAGAACTTTACAAAAATTTCTATACCGATACTAGAATATTTCTCGAGAAGCAGGAGTTGATAGAGAAAATAAGATCCAAAGAAGAGTAGCGCGTTTCGTCACAGGTTCACATATATCTCGCAAAAAGCCCGAGAAGATTAAAATTACGAGGGTTGGAACTTTATTGGTGGCAACTATTTATTTACAGATGTACAAAAGAGATACATCTTTCAAAATTTTACTGACCTTTGAAGTAGTGACCAGCATTGTGTATAAAGCGTTGCCAGCGATGTGGAAGTCGTAGGATACTCTTAGCAGTGCCGGTTGTGTTGACAGTTCGAGCGGCGCGGTCTGTTACCCGACGAATTTGTAGTAGTTCTGAAGCGAATGCCTTGAAGTTTCCTTCAGTTTAGAAATCGAGTTGAACTCACGAGCGCTTAAGTCAGGGGAGTGCAGTAGGTGGTATAGCACTTAGCAACCCCTTCAGTCAAACAAGTCAGTAACAGCTTGCACTGTACGTCCTTGAGCATTGTCCTGCAAAATGATGGTCAGGTCCTGCAGAAAGTGTCATCACTTCTGTGTCTATGCTGTTCACTCTTGGAACATAGCCTACGACCAGGTTAGAGACAGAAGTGATGACACTTTCTGCAGGACGACCATGATGGTGTATTACTGTTGTTAGTGTTTAGCGTTGTTACCAGGCCTGCAGGGGTGTATAAAAGTGTGAATACCGTCAGATGCTGAGTGGTCACTGTGGAGGACACGGAGATGCCACATATGTGAGGCATCATTATCACCACCTGTCAGAGTTTGAAAGGGGCCTCAATGTGGGTCCCCATTTGACCGGCTGGTCGAATAGTGCAACGTCCAGACTTGTGGGCGGACGTTGACTGCATGGGAACCTGACGGCAGGCGTACTCGTCGTCTGCAGCGGATAGCGGATAGCGGATAGGCACTTGGTGCAGGGAGTGGCAACTGTCCCTTAACATAGACAAATGTAATGTATTGCGAATACATAGAAAGAAGGATCCTTTATTGTATGATTATATGATAGCGGAACAAACACTGGTAGCAGTTACTTCTGTAAAATATCTGGGAGTATGCGTGCGGAACGATTTGAAGTGGAATGATCATATAAAATTAATTGTTGGTAAGGCGGGTACCAGGTTGAGATTCATTGGGAGAGTGCTTAGAAAATGTAGTCCAGCAACAAAGGAGGTGGCTTACAAAACACTTGTTCGACCTATACTTGAGTATTGCTCATCAGTGTGGGATCCGTACCAGATCGGGTTGACGGAGGAGATAGAGAAGATCCAAAGAAGAGCGGCGCGTTTCGTCACAGGGTTATTTGGTAACCGTGATAGCGTTACGGAGATGTTTAATAAACTCAAGTGGCAGACTCTGCAAGAGAGGCGCTCTGCATCGCGGTGTAGCTTGCTCGCCAGGTTTCGAGAGGGTGCGTTTCTGGATGAGGTATCGAGTATATTGCTTCCCCCTACTTATACCTCCCGAGGAGATCACGAATGTAAAATTAGAGAGATTAGAGCGCGCACGGAGGCTTTCAGACAGTCGTTCTTCCCGCGAACCATACGCGACTGGAACAGGAAAGGGAGGTAATGACAGTGGCACGTAAAGTGCCCTCCGCCACACACCGTTGGGTGGCTTGCGGAGTATGAATGTAGATGTAGATGTAGATGTAGAAGGGTCTGATCGACCTGATCTGATCACCACAGGGGGAATCACTGCACTCGTGTTGGCCACCAAGCATCTCGTAGCCTCTTTACATCTACACATGCCATTCCAGAACAAGTATCGGACTCCCCGAACATTCTGCGTTATCGCACAGCGTGACACTGAACAGCTCCATCCGGTGTAGGGAATTACCATCCTACTCGTAGGCTACCGTCAGTGCCACATCACGGACGGTTGCGTTTGCGGTGGTGCCATTAACAAGAGGCCTGGGATGTTGATGAGTGGTGTCGCACTGTGTGCAGCGATGAATCGCTGTTCTGCACTACCCGTATGCTCATCATCGGCGAGTATGTGGCTACCTCGAGAGAGGTCACATTCTTCCAACGTTTTCGAGGGACACACTGTTGATATTCATGGCTTGGGGAGACATCGGGAGCGGTTTCGGGTGACAGCTGGCAGTGACTGAGGGAATTCTGCCGGCGCAACGGTACGTCACGGAGATCTGTGTCATCATGAGTTACCTCTCCTGCGATAGTATCTTGGAGGCATTTCTCAAGAGGCCAATGCTCGTCAACACGTGGCAGTTGTCTCTATGCAATAACATCACATGTCCTCTTATAAAGATGCTACATTCTTCTTGATCGTTACTTAAAATTACTTAACTTTTTCCTGGAGTTAATTTCGATGAAAGAACGTACATTGGCAACTTCTCATTATTTATTGACAACAGAACTGCATTCTCGTTACGTTTAAGCAAAGCACTTCACAGACCTCACTGGTGTCTTTGACAAACTGGCCTCACAGGTTGACTTTAAAACAGTCTCTCAAGCAGACTCAACAACAAGTGACCCACAGTCTCGCTGTATCGCTTTATATATGAATTTTAACAGTCATTTCCAAAATATTACATTATTAATTTTGTACAATTTCATTGTTACAATTAAAATTTACCATATGTAGAGAAACTGAAGTTAGAGCCGAATAAGGAGAAAATTACAATATTAATTGACGTAATTTTTATAGTATTATCACTAGTTCCAAATATGAAAATCGATCTGAACTTTAATTACAATAATGTCTCTTGTATTACTATGGTTATGTAATTCATTACACTTCGGTTTTGGATACTAATATTTAATAGTGCTACAGAACTCATGCTTTATCCAATTACATACATAAAGTGCTTAAACGAGACTTCAAATTATAGAAATCGGAAAACTGTGCAATGTAAACAAGCAAAAAAGTGTTTATAAAGAATACCAATTACAGAACAGGACATAAAAATAGATAACAAATGGAAATACATCACTTGCTAATAACTTTCATGCCGTTTCTCAAGATAATGAGGTTCTTTGTGTTAACGCGTTATTCGATTGTAATTATGGTAATTACATGCCAACACTTGCAGAGCATTTTAATTTTTTTCCGCCAAATATTTATACCTTCAATTTCTTTATTATAAATTCAATCCAGCGTTTGTACTTAATTTGTAATGACAGCAGTCTCTTGATAATGATGACAATATACGTTCCTACAAAAACATTCTACAAGTCTTCACAAAATATTCAGCTTTCTAGCAAATTGAGTCAAATGACACTTGTATGTGTATATCTATAACGTCCTAGGAAGCACCAAATCGTCCGACAACCACCCAGATGCATACAAAAAGGGTGGTATCAGACATTTCCTATGCCTTTTGGGGAAGGCCGTTTCATTATACTCTCACTCTGTTAAGTTTCATTTCGTTTCTCCTCCCATTCTGGGTCCTTTTTTTGTCAACCGGTGTATAATTTACAAATAGATGATTTTCTCTCAGATATTCTCCGCGTCTCTCGTTTATTTGAAAAACGAAAACACAGTTGACTGTCCACATTTATCGGTATGTGTCTTTGCTATAAGAGGACTTGTTTTTGACGATCGAATCTAAACAATCCATTGGTTGGCCGATGCCGAATTAGAGACGCTGATTGTTAACGTAGCGGTATGACTGGTGGGTTAATTTTTGTGCTCAAAGACACGGATAAAACATTTAAATTAAAATTTGCACCTTATCAAAGGGAAATGCAGAAAGACAATGATTAATACTGAGTGACCTGTGAACTGCGCACTGCGCTTTTATTCACGGATGAACAAAGAAAGTTTTCGCGTAAGCAGAGGAAGGAAATCGCTGAGTCATTGATGAAACAATGCGTGTGACCAGTATCAGGCCTGAACATTTCGATAGTGCTTTGATATGAAAAGGTCTTCTTGTGGCGACATTACCAGTTTTGGACGTTTATTTTTGTGTCTGTCAGAATGTCATCAAGGCCGTAGCCTAGCTGGTGTTTCGTGGAATTGAAAGATATATCGATTTTCAATCATACGACGAAAAAAAAAAGAAATAATCACTTTCAATAGTCAGCAAGGCCAACGATAGATTCAAACTGTCTATACGTCCATAGTACTGTAGCCTACCGCCCACCCCTATTTTAGCCAAGACCAATTGTTGGACTTGTCTGAGCTCAGTTGTTGCTTTGTTAATGAGTTCAATTCTTACTTGCAGTTGAATTTAACGTAAACCATTTATTGTTTTCGTGCTGTGTGGCGTTGTGATTCTTTCTGATTATGAATACGTTTGTAACAAGAAAGAAGAGGAAAATCGATTTTGATTCATGCACTATTGTAATAGTCTAACTACCTGTCCACAGCAGTTTTATGTTAGCACTGGATTCCTTATTTGGAGGCTGGTAGGACTTAGGGGTTGCAATATTTCAGTATTTGACAAGGCAGCGGAGCGGTCAATATAATTACAAGTAATTTTAAATTCAAAGCAGCCCATAAAAATGCACTTGGATTTTTCTGTGTCACCAAAAAATAGCGTTGATCAACGAAAACATCGCCCAAACGGCGATGGTTGCATTGCTTTAAAAATTTGCTCAAAATTCTATCATTGGTAGCCCAAATGGAAAAATATCTCCCAGTCTGGTCATCTGGCGGTAATCAGTTATGAAAACCACTTCCGATACGGAACAATGGGGAAGGGTTTGTGGAGAGAGGAAGGAGTACTGTATGACAGATCATTCTACATGTAAGCGTAGGCTTCCGCGGCCGTTGTCTTCTTCAATAAAATTCTTCAGGGTATCAGACCGCATCGTCATAATTTAAAATGCGCCAACGTTTCGGCCAGCGTTGCAGCTAGCCTTCAACAGGGCCTTACGTTAACTGCTAAATAAACACACTTGGTTCCTTAAATAGCTGCACGAGAAAACCGTGTCGTTACTTGATTGGCTGTAAAAGGAGGAGGAGGAGGGGTGAAAGGTATGCTTTATTGGTGTTTCCTTTATTATCTGTCATGATAGACAGCACCATGTCGACAAGGGAGAAGACTAATAGGGAAGAGGAGAAGGAGGCACAAAGCATTGCTGTGTTACCATATGTACAAGGGGTCACCGAACGTATTGGCAAAATTCTACGAAAAGCCGACATCAAACCAACTTTCCGAAGCAGAAACAAAATATCAGACATGCTCGGTTCTACCAAGGATGCAGTTGACAAACTACACACAGCTGGCGTGTATGAAATTGGTTGTGCGTGTGGATTAGTCTACATAGGTGAGACGGGACGTCCGATTAGCACAAGGCTCTCGGAACATGAAAGATATATCCGCCTGAAACAACACACTAAGTCAGCAGTGGCGGAAAACCGAGACGAGTGCGGGAAACCAATATTTTTTCAAGAAGCCCGCGTCCTGGCGAAACAGCCTCTCACTTTCAAAAGAAAGATTAGAGAGGCGATAGAAATAGCCAAAATACCCGCCAACATGAATAGAGAGGACGGGTACAAGCTTCCGAGGTCTTGGCTGCCTGCAATAGCAGGGCTACGGAGCGGCGGCAGAGCCGTGGCGGCCCATGCAGACACGCGGAGAGCCGCAGTAGTGGTCGCGAGCACACAAAGCAATGGCACGCCGCAGCCGGCTTCTGGACAGCATGGAAACAGTGTGACGTCACAGCCATCACCTGTACGCTATTCGTCCGTCTCCTCCAATGGGATGGATTAATATAAAGACGAATAGAAAACAGCTATTTCAGCCAATGACAGATAATAAAGGAAACACCAATAAAGCATACCTTTCACCCCTCCTCCTCCTCCTTTTACAGCCAATCAAGTAACGACACGGTTTTCTCGTGCAGCTATTTAAGGAACCAAGTGTGTTGATTTAGCAGTTAACGTAAGGCCCTGATGAAGGCTAGCTGCAACGCTGGCCGAAACGTTGGCGCATTTTAAATTATGACTATGCGGTCTGATATCCTGAAGAATTTTATTGAAGAAGATCATTCTACAGTTCGTTCGCTATCTAAAAGATTTGTCAGCGATCTGCTTCAATTCTTCCGAGCGCACTGCGCTCTGCATTCCTACCTCGCTCTTTGGTCCAAAATCTATTTACGCTTTTGTAATACTGTAATACTGAAGGCAGCAAGTCCAAGCACAATTAAATCTTAAAATATGACTGCATTCATACACTATCAAACGATTAAATAAGCACAATTAAAGGAAAAACACGCAACATCAGAATTCAGTCTTTTGTTTCGATGCATTTTGTTTTATTATAAAGCAATGCACAAAACCACTTTTTCCATGTTCTCCATTGAATTTATGTAGATCAGCGTGCCGGGCCGCTGAACTTGCAATCCGTGGATTCGGGATGCGAGGTGGTTTAAATCCATCCGGCAGAAACTATGAAAATGGTTTTCTGTGGTTTACCATTTTCAATTTAGGCAAATGTCGGGGTTGGTCTATTACTATAGACCACAGCCAACTCCAAATGATTTTTCTTACATTGAAAGAAGTGCGAGATACATACTTACATGAGGAAATTTTGGAAAGTGTAAGGTGAATGATTCCGGATACATTGCATTTTCACCACCAAAAATTGTTCTGCCTCTCTGTCGAACGGAGATTTCTTTATTCCAAAACATCTGTCGACAATAAGAACAGTGTCCCAAAAAATAGTGCTCGCACGTTGCTGATCACTACCTCAGCTCTAATGTAGACTGAAAGGAGAAGAGTGTAAAATGACCTTGGAGGGTGGAGGAAACTGGAGCATGGCTGCTTCCTAGTGATTTGCCAAAATATAGCACTCTTTAGTAACGAGATTATATCTCCATTTGGTGAAATCTCCGAGATCATTGTCAAATACAATGGTTTCCCCTTCTTTGTAGAAAAGTTTAAGAGTAAATGTAAAACATGCGTCCTTTTAAGGTTCTCTTTAACAAACTGGACTCTCTCTATAATAAAATCGTTGCTACGTCCTTAATGTCATATGTGAATTGTTGGCAAATATCATGTTGACTGAGTACGGTAATCGGCCGTAAAAGCTTTGTAATATTTAGCGCACCTCTTTTAAAATGGTCATAAGTTCCAGGCTATTGTGTACTGTTGAGTTAAACAATTCTCGCAGTCTGGAGTTAGTTAATGAGTGTAGGTGCCGCTTGTGTCCATACGGGGCAGACGTAGGGCACTACTGGTTTTGTAACAGGTAAATCAAAAGAAAAAAGACAGCTTAGGAATGAAAGTAACTTCTATCACTTCTTCCGACGTTCAGAACTTGTGACTAAGAATATCTGTCTCCTCGATAAGAAGAACACGAAATTTACCGCCTTTCACAGTTTATGATATGCTGAAAAGATTTCTCCGGTTTCTGTAGAGGGTTCTTTTATATCGTGAAACAAGTCTTCCGCGTGACAGGCCCCCCAGGGCGAGATAATTTCCCGCCGAGGCGGCAGCTTGCAGTCGGCCGGTCCCCGCGGCGTGTAACACAATGGAGAGGCTATTTCCCGGCAGGAAGGCGCGCAGCCTTCCCGCGGACACAGCCTCCTCCACTGCCCAACTTCTCTTCCGCGCTTAATAAAACTTTTCCGCAGACCGATTCAGACTTGGCGGGGTGTAAATAAAGCCGTCTGTGGCCTCCCACACTCACAGGCGGCTCCTGGCCCTCTGTCTGCAGGCAACTTTTACCTCTGCAGGTGACGTTCGCTCGAACGACTCCACCGACGACATCTGAGACGTACTGCGACACAAATACCTAACTTCCGCCAGAAAGGAAAAACTCTTATAAACATGTCGTAAGTCCCTGAAATTTACTTATGTACCGTTAAGTGTCACACAAAGAAAGTTATTTAGCAGATTTTTCGCACGTTGTTGGTTGGTTGGTTGATTGTATGTATAGCACGTTCCACATGGAGCCCATCAGCGAACTTAATAAACAAATCTAAGTCGACTTTGCCTACGTCTAAAATGGTAAAAAATGAAACAGAAATCTGATCCTCTCTCCTCCATTCTCACTCATCTCAACACTCACTTTCTCACAGAAGCACAATATATATGACTCAGTCTCTAAAATCCGTCGTTAGAACACTCAGCCCGTAGCTACACAGTGTCTCAATATCCAAAAACTGTAACAGAGAATTGTGACTGGCTGTTGACTGGTTAAACAAGAGGATGAGCTACTCATCCTGAGAACACATCAAAATATAATACATAATAACTTGTGTAAAAGAACAGACTATTCTGTGAAAATATTAAAAACCTTAGTTTTTAAACTTTTAGCTGTGCGTAAATTAGGAATCAAATTATTCAATGAGTCTCTTGTCTCCTCAGCTGTTTTAACAATAGTAGGTAGCTAGACAGCTAAAGGTAAACCTTTAATGAAAGCAACATGACATGGCATGGGCTCGACTAATATCTGAAGTAGTGCTGGAGGGAACTGACACCATGAATCCTGCTCGGCTGTCCGCAAATCCGTAAGAGTACGAGGGGGTGGAGATTTCTTCTGAACAGCACGTTGCAAGGCATCCCCGATATGCTCAATAATGTTCATGGGAGTTTGGTGGGCAGGGGAACTGTTTAAACTGAGAAAGTTCCTGAAGCCACTCTGTAGCAATTCTGGACGCGCTGGTTGTCGCATTGTCCGGCTGGAATTGCCCAAATCCTTCAGAATGCACATTGGACATGAATGAATGTAAGTGATCAGACAGAAAGCTTCCGTACGTTTCACCTGTCAGAGTCGTATCTAGACGTATCAGGGGTCGCATATCACGCCAACTGCACACGTCCGACACCATTACAGAACCTCCAGGAGCTTGAACAGTCCCCTGCTGATATGCAGGGCCCATGGATTCATGAGGTTGCCTCCATACCCTTACACGTCCATCCCCTCGATACAATTTGAAACGAGACTCGTTCGACCATCAACATGTTTGCAATCATCAACAGTCCAAAGAGGGTGTTGATGGGCCCGGGCGAAGCGTGAAACTTTATGTCGTGCGATCATCAAGGGTACAGGAATGGGCCTTCAGCTCCGAAAGCCCATATCGATTATGTTTTGTTGAATGGTTCGCACGCTGACACTTGTTGATGGCCCAGCATTGAAAACTGCAGCATTTTGCGGAAGGGTTGCACTTCTGTCACGTTGAATGAATCTCTTCAGTCGGCGCTGGTCCCGTTCTAGCAGGATCTCTTTTCGGCCGCAGTGATGTCGGAGATTTGATGTTTTACCGGATTTCTGATATTCACAGTACACCCGTGAAATGGTCGTTCAGGAAAATCCCCAATTCATCGCTACATCGGAGACGCTGTGTTTCATCGTTCGTTGGCCGACTACACCACGTTCAAACTCACTTAAATCTTGATCATCTGCCATTGTAGCAGCAGTAACCGATCCAACAACTGCGCCAGATACTTGTTCTCTTATATAGGCGTTGGCGACAGCAGTGCCGTATTCTGCCTGTTTACATATCTCAGTATTTGAATACCCATGCCTATACCAGTTTCTTTGTCCTTTCAGTGTAGATTGTTTTTGCATTAAAGAGTTCCACTGCGTAGCAGATAAATTGATAGCTATTAGGAGTGGTGCATATGAATGCAACATTCTGATACAGATTTTTATAAAATCAGGCAACTTAGTCTCACCTCACCACCGTGGAAACTTAAAAAAGGTTCAAATGGCTCTGAGCACTATGGGACTTAACTTCTGAGGTCATCAGTCCACTAGAACTTAGAACTACTTAAACCTAACTAACCTAAGGACATCATACACGTCCATGCCCGAGGCAGGATTCCAACCTGCGACCGTAGCGGTCGCGCGGCTCCAGACTGTAGCGCCTAGAACCACTCGGCCACTCCGGCCGGCGGAAACTTTCAGACTTGCTGACACTTTAGTAACAGTTCCATTCGCAGCCCAGCAGTTCTACCAGGATTTGGGGACTGAGGCAGATGATGAGACCACATGGAGGCACCAGCAGCAGTCTCAAATTCAAGCCTCCGTTGTGACACCAGCTTCCTGCACTACAAACAACTTCGGAATTAGTGCGACTGGACTGCATATCACCGCAGGCCCACACCGTCGGCAAGCCAGGCTCTTCCCCAGGATACAGCGGGCCGTATCCCGTGCACGGCAGCTGTTTTCCGCCATCACAATGCGCGTGCCGCCGCGCCGCACGCCAGTCGACGATGGGACGCAGTCATTCATCACAAAGCTGGCGGCCTTAGCAAAATTCCCGACCGTCTTCTTGTGCTATTGCCGCAAGGTGTTTGTGGCAGGATTTCTTGCTGGTCAACTGGCCGTCTCCACGTGGCGTGGGGGCGTGGTCGCTGTTCCTCACCAATGTTGCACAAATAAAGATTTTACTACTGGCCATTAAAATTGCTACACCACGGAGGTGATGTGCTACAGACGCGAAATTTAACCGACAGGAAGAAGATGCTGTGATATGCAAATGATTAACTTTTCAGATCATTCACAAAAGGTTGGCGCCGATGGCGACGCCTACAACGTGCTGACATGAGGAAAGTTTCCAACCGATTTCTCATACACAAACAGCAGTTGACCGGCGTTGTCTGATGAAACGTTGTTGTGATGCCTCGTGTAAGGAGGAGAAATGCGTGCCATCACGCTTCCGACTTTGATAAAGGTCGGATTCTAGCCTACCGCGACTGCGGTTTATCGTATCGCGACATTGCTGCTCGTGTTGGTAGAGATCTAATGATTGTTAGCAGACTATGGAATAGGTGGGTTCAGGAGGGTAATACGGAACGCCGTGCTGGATCCCAGCGGCCTCGTATCACTAGCAGTCGAGATGACAGGCATCTTATCCGCACGGCTGTAACGGATCGTGCAGCCACGTCTCGATCCCAGAGTCAACAGATGTGGACGTTTGCAAGACAACAACCATCTGCACGAACAATTCGACGACGTTTGCAGCAGCAAGGACTATCAGCTCGGAGACCACGGTTGCGGTCACCCTTGACGCTGCATCACAGACAGGAGCGCCTGCGATGGTGTACCCAACGACAAACCTGCATGCACGAATGGCAAAACGTCATTTTTTCGGATGAATCCAGGTTCTGTTTACAGCATCATGATGGTCGCATCCGTGTTTGGCGACATCGCGGTGAACGCACTTTGAAAGCGTGTATTCGTCATCGCCATGATGGTGTATCACCCGGTGTGTTGGTATGGGGTGCCATTGGTTACACGTCTCGGTCACCTCTAGTTCGCATTGACGGCACTTTGAACAGTGGACGTTGCATTTCAGATGTGTTACGACCCGTGGCTCCACTCTTCATTCGATCCCTGCGAAACCCTACATTTCAGCAGGATAATGCACGACCGCATGTTGCAGGTCCTGTACGGGCCTTTCTGGATACAGAAAATGTTCGACTGCTGCCCTGGCCAGCACATTCTCCAGATCTCTCACCAATTGAAAACGTCTGGTCAATGGTGACCAAGCAACTGGCTCGTCACAATACGCCAGTCACTTCTCTTGACGAACTGTGGTATCGTGTTGAGCTGCATGGACAGCTGTACCTGTACACTCCATGCAAGCTCCGTTTGACTCAATGCCCAGGCGTATCAAGGCCGTTAGTACGTTGTTCTGGGTACTGACTTCTCAGAATCTATGCACCCAAATTGGGTGAAAATGTAATTACATGTCAGTTCTAGTATAATATATTTGTCCAATGAATACCCGTTTATCATCTGCATTTCTGCTTGGTGTAGCAATTTTGATGGCCAGTAGTGTAAAATGATGCGTTAATTTTTGCAGCTGAGTGTCTGGGCCTACACAGGCCTGCCTGCTGTGCCGTCGCAACCCCCTTGCCCCCCCCCCCCCCCCGGCCCCCGCCGCCTTCTAACCTCCATCGTACCCACACCTCAACCAGCTGGGTTGGCTATAGTAGGTTCTAAGTGCCGTATATCTTCTCGTTCTGTGAATATGACCGGCACTGTTTACAACAGAATGGGCTCTCATTGGACCCCACAGAGTCTGGTGTCATTATACTGGACGGTTATAATGAAAGTTCAGTTACTCACAGATGTACAGTGTAAGCTGCACTTATTGTATTGCAGCGAAACTTGGTAGATTTTGTAATGCTGTAACACGAAACCGATTTGCGATGGAAAACAGTTTCATTTCGGACACCATGTGCAAATCTGGCACTGTCAAAGCAACAGAGACGTATATAAATGTTTCCATATGTATTGGATTAGGAACGGGACATGGGCAGAAAAAGTAAAAAAAGCGAGAAAGACATAATGTTGATTTTATTACTATCAGCTGCTTATAGAATTCGTTCAGTATGAGCACTGGATGCGTCGACGAGATGATGCATCCTTAAAACGACGTGATTCAAAGTAGGTCGGAGCAGTTCCGGTGGAATCTAAGCAACATGTTCTCGTATTCTGGCCTTCAGATCAGATAGATACCGGACGTGTTCCTGGTAAACGCGTTCTTTTAGATATCCACAGAGCCAAAAGTCACAAGGATTCAGATCAAATGATCTCGCAGGCCATGAATCTCGAAAACTACTGGAGATAGCGTGGAAGCTTGCATTAAGCAGGTCTTTCACAGGGAGAACGACGTGAGTTGTTGCCCCATGTTGCATGAAAATCCTGCCGTAGTTTGCACACAGTTGCACTTTTCCAAAGCAGGAATCACTTTGTGTAGGAGATCTCGATAACGTGAAGAGGTCACTACACCTGGCTGTATTCTCTTCGAAGCAGAAGAGATGGAGAATAAAGGTGCTTGTGAATCCACACCACACAGCCACATACGGCGGGTGCAATGACTTTTCCAGCACATCACGCGGTTTAATAGTAACCAAAATTCGGCATTTCTATATATTCACCCCACCCTGTGATGTAAAATGTGCGTCACGTCATAGAATACTACCCGGCCACATTTCGTCAACTTCGATCCGTGCCAGAAACCGAAGAGCAAATTCAGAACGTTGCTGCGAATCAGGAGGTTCTGGATATTGTACGAGGACGAGTGTAAACTAGCCCGCAAAACGTTCCGTAGCGTTGACCTTGGGATGCACGGTTCTCATGACTGGCATTACACGGAGCAAGTATTGCATCATCATTTACTGCACAGCAACATCGTCAATAACTTTCACCGGGATACCACGCCTTCCTCGTCCAAGTGCCACGCCAAACTCACCCGCGTTTTCGAATTTTATTTAATTTCGTTAAACCTTAAATGACATCAGGCCTCTCCTCCTACCTTTCAGTCGGCGATGCTCTCTCAGTGCAGCACTGCAATAGCTGCAGTTCACATAAAACAGTTTCGCTAATAGCACGTGGTCTCTCTTCTCGATAGCCATACTGTTCATTCACCGTATGACTTGCCAGATGACAGTGTGGATGGTATATCATCATACAAGCAGCGTGCAGTGCCGGATTTGCATATAGTGGCCACATTTGGAACTAATTTATTTACAGTGTAAATCGGTTTTGCATTAACGCATTAGCATATCTTCCAAGTTTCGCTACCATACGATAATTACAGACAGTTCAGAATGAACCTCCACGAGTAACTGTACTTTAATTGTAATCACCAGGTATCTGATAATTCTAAAAGTGATTGTAAAAGCATTGTGACAGGCATTCTGTCTAAAAAGTCACGAGATTCGGCAGATATCGAGAAAGAAATAGTGCCGATTACTATATGGCTGCCTTATCGAAGAATTCACAGGGAGCGACTTACGGACGCATTGCTAACAGAAAACCGCGTTTCACAAGCCAGGCATATCAGTCCACATCAGGAGATGTTCACTGGCATACAAACATTATTTTAATGTATGCATTACTCGATAAAGCGAACTATAGAAAATGTGTGAAATCTTATGGGACTTAACTGGTAAGTTCATCAGTCCTTAAGCTTACACACTACTTAACCTAAAGCAAGCGGCAAGACGCAGTCAATACCTTCGCTGCGCAGTGCCGATGGTACTGTTACCGACGACTGTGCCGCTAAAGCGGAGTTATTGAACGCAGTTTTCCGAAATTCCCTCACCAGGGCAGACGAATGGAATATTCCAGAATTTGAAACACGAACAGCTGTTAGCATGAGTTTCTTAGAAGTAGATAGCGGTTGCGAAGCAACTCAAATCGCTTGATACGGGCAAGTCTTCAGGTCCAGATTGTATATCGATTAGGTTCGTTTCAGATTACGCTGATACAATAGCTCCCTACTTAGCAATCATATACAACCGCTCGCTCACCGATAGATCTGTACCTACAGATTGGAAAATTGCGCAGGTCGCACCAGTGTTTAAGAAGGGTAGTAGGAGTAATCCATCTAACTACAGACCTATATCATTTACGTCGGTTTGCAGTAGGGTTTTGGAGCATATACTGTATTCAAACATTATGAATCACCTCGAAGGGAACGATCTATTGATACGTAATCAGCATGGTTTCAGAAAACATCGCTCTTGTGCAACGCAGCTAGCTCTTTATTCGCACGAAGTAATGGCCGCTATCGACACGGGATCTGAAGTTGATTCCGTATATCTAGATTTCCGGAAAGCTTTTGACACCGTTCCTCACAAACGACTTCTAATCAAGCTGCGGGCCTATGGGGTATCGTCTCAGTTGTGCGACTGGATTCGTGATTTCCTAAGGTCGCAGTTCGTAGTAATATACGGTAAATCATCGAGTAAAATTGAAGTGATATCAGGTGTTCCCCAGGGAAGCGTCCTGGGACCTCTGCTGTTCCTGATCTACACTCCTGGAAATTGAAATAAGAACACCGTGAATTCATTGTCCCAGGAAGGGGAAACTTTATTGACACATTCCTGGGGTCAGATACATCACATGATCACACTGACAGAACCACAGGCACATAGACACAGGCAACAGAGCATGCACAATGTCGGCACTAGTACAGTGTATATCCACCTTTCGCAGCAATGCAGGCTGCTATTCTCCCATGGAGACGATCGTAGAGATGCTGGATGTAGTCCTGTGGAACGGCTTGCCATGCCATTTCCACCTGGCGCCTCAGTTGGACCAGCGTTCGTGCTGGACGTGCAGACCGCGTGAGACGACGCTTCATCCAGTCCCAAACATGCTCAATGGGGGACAGATCCGGAGATCTTGCTGGCCAGGGTAGTTGACTTACACCTTCTAGAGCACGTTGGGTGGCACGGGATACATGCGGACGTGCATTGTCCTGTTGGAACAGCAAGTTCCCTTGCCGGTCTAGGAATGGTAGAACGATGGGTTCGATGACGGTTTGGATGTACCGTGCACTATTCAGTGTCCCCTCGATGATCACCAGTGGTGTACGGCCAGTGTAGGAGATCGCTCCCCACACCATGATGCCGGGTGTTGGCCCTGTGTGCCTCGGTCGTATGCAGTCCTGATTGTGGCGCTCACCTGCACGGCGCCAAACACGCATACGACCATCATTGGCACCAAGGCAGAAGCGACTCTCATCGCTGAAGACGACACGTCTCCATTCGTCCCTCCATTCACGCCTGTCGCGACACCACTGGAGGCGGGCTGCACGATGTTGGGGCGTGAGCGGAAGACGGCCTAACGGTGTGCGGGACCGTAGCCCAGCTTCATGGAGACGGTTGCGAATGGTCCTCGCCGATACCCCAGGAGCAACAGTGTCCCTCATTTGCTGGGAAGTGGCGGTGCGGTCCCCTACGGCACTGCGTAGGATCCTACGGTCTTGGCGTGCATCCGTGCGTCGCTGCGGTCCGGTCCCAGGTCGACGGGCACGTGCACCTTCCGCCGACCACTGGCGACAACATCGATGTACTGTGGAGACCTCACGCCCCACGTGTTGAGCAATTCGGCGGTACGTCCACCCGGCCTCCCGCATGCCCACTATACGCCCTCGCTCAAAGTCCGTCAACTGCACATACGGTTCACGTCCACGCTGTCGCGGCATGCTACCAGTGTTAAAGACTGCGATGGAGCTCCGTATGCCACGGCAAACTGGCTGACACTGACGGCGGCGGTGCACAAATGCTGCGCAGCTAGCGCCATTCGACGGCCAACACCGCGGTTCCTGGTGTGTCCGCTGTGCCGTGCGTGTGATCATTGCTTGTACAGCCCTCTCGCAGTGTCCGGAGCAAGTATGGTGGGTCTGACACACCGGTGTCAATGTGTTCTTTTTTCCATTTCCAGGAGTGTATATATATGACCCGAGTGACAATCTGAGCAGTTCTCTTAGGTTGTTCGCAGATGATGCTGTAATTTACCGTCTAGTAAGGTCATCCGAAGACCAGTATCAGTTGCAAAGCGATTTAGAAAAGATTGCTGTATGGTGTGGCAGGTGGCAGTTGACGCTAAATAACGAAAAGTGTGAGGTGATCCACAGGAGTTCCAAAAGAAATCCGTTGGAATTCGATTACTCGATAAATAGTACAATTCTCAAGGCTGTCAATTCAACTAAGTACCTGGGTGTTAAAATTACGAACAGCTTCAGTTGGAAAGACCACATAGATAATATTGTGGGGAAGGCGAGTCAAAGGTTGCGTTTCATTGGCAGGACACTTAGAAGATGCGACAAGTCCACTAAAGAGACAACTTACACTACACTCGTTCGTCCTGCGTTAGAAATTTTCTGCACGGTGTGGGATCCTTACCAGGTGGAAATGACGGAGGACATCGAAAGGGTGCAAAAAAGGGCAGCTCGTTTTGTATTATCACGTAATAGGGGAGAGAGTGTGGCAGATATGATACGCGAGTTGGGATGGAAGTCATTAAAGCAAAGACGTTTTTCGTCGCGGCGAGATCTATTTACGAAGTTTCAGTCACCAACTTTCTCTTCCGAATGCGAAAATATTTTGTTGAGCCCAACCTACATAGGTAGGAATGATCATCAAAATAAAATAAGAGAAATCAGAGCTCGAACAGAAAGGTTTAGGTGTTCGTTTTTCCTGTGCGCTGTTCGGAAGTGGAATGGTAGACAGATAGTATGATTGTGGTTCGATGAACCCTCTGCCAAGCACTTAAATGTGAATTGCAGAGTAATCATGTAGATGTAGATGTAGATGCATGTAGATGTAAATTATCCTAAGGACAAACACACACACGCATGCCCGAGGGAGGACTCGAACCTCCGCCTGGACCAGCCGCACAGTCCATGACTTCAGCGCCTTACACCGCTCAGCTAATCCTGCGCGGCCGAACCATAGAGGCGGTAGTAGCAGATTGTAATTCGCTCATATGAGTGGGTACACTAATGTTCCAGTTGGGAGCAGTGAGCAGTGTTACATCACAAAGTAAACGTGAAAAGTGGTAGCGCGACAGCTTGTTGTGGATGTCGTTAAATTTTCTGACGATGAAAATGAGAAAGGTGTGACCGCCAATAGAGACGGTGACGTAACGTCCAACGAAATTATTGTAGTTGAAAAGTTTGATTTTATGCACATTATGGAAAGAGGGATATGATACAGAGTGGAACAATATTCAAATATTTGTCTCAATGAAAAAATGGTTCAAATGGCTCTGAGCACTATGGGACGTAACTGCTGTGGTCATCAGTCCCCTAGAACTTAGAACTACTTAAACCTAACTAACCTAAGTACGTCACACACAGCCATGGCCGAGGCAGGATTCGAACCTGCGACCGTAGCGGTCGCGCGGTTCCAGACTGCGGTGCCTAGAACCGCTCGGCCAATCCGGCCGGCTGTCTCAATGAAAAGCACACAAGAAATATTCCATTGAGAATAAAAATAAATGTATTATCAGGAATTTCTGCGATATTACTAAGAAGGAGATTCCAACTTTGTCAATCTCACAGTATTAGACTTCAGTGGTAAAAGTGAAGAAATTGTTCTATGCATTGTATTTGGTTTTCCAAGATGGCAGGATAAACAAGTCACTAGGTACAAATGAGATATTATAGTTGCAGAAATAGCATCCTACACAAGATTTTTACGAAAAAATCAAGCAATATAATTAGAGCACCCACTGATTAATGTTTATGAAAATTGGACTGGTAAACATTATACTGTGAATATATGTTGACAAAATCACCATTTACGACTACTACTGTCAAACGAAACAGCCGATCAACGTTTAACAATTGTTGTACATGCAGGCGATGTGACATGCTTTTGATTTTGTTTTCACTTCTCATATATGACACAAGACACAAACCCTCGAACAATGATTCAGTAATGAAGACAAATTAAGAAAAATGATGTTGAGGCTGAGCTAATTACTAGATTATCTCCTCGAAGTATAGTTGTTTTTAGTAATGCTCGGTATCACAACAAACACGATGTGGGGCGGCGGTTAATTGTCAATATAAATATGGTTGCTGTATAAAAGTTTGAATGTAAAATCCAGTTCCTATTATTTAGAAAGTTATTTATGCTGTCTTTCGCCGTTCTCAACACTGGCTCTCTAATTCCTTTTTAGCATCCAGAAAGTGATTTATCAAAACGTGAAGCCTGTAATTAGAATTCCTAGTGCCCACTTCATCTGAGAATACAATTATAGCTGCAGCTTATAGCTCTGAGGAATTAGGAGATTGTCCGGGATTTATAATCAAAAACGATATTCCAAAATAGTTGAGTATATTCTGAAAGTCACTGATAAAAAAAAAGCACAAGTATCCCTACAACCTAACTAACAGAGCAGTTCAGAGTCTAATGCGCTGATGCAACTATAAATGTCCGAATTAAATGTTGAAATGAATGCTCGCCATAATTTGATGAAAATATTTCATCAAACGCCACGCTAAATAATGGTAGAATGTCTGTCCCGCGACGGCACGTGAAAATACGACAATACGCAAACTGAAGCTAGATAATGAAAGTCATCCCAGAATTAACACTTCACTTGAAAATGATTTCCTGGTTACGCGCATCTCTAGTAACTTAATACGGCATCCGAGGCTGTTAGTAGCAGTGATACCGACGCGACGCGACGCGACTCCCGACACAGATGGCGTGTTATTCAGCGTCTGGAGAGAACTGGGGCCTTGCTTCCTCGCGCAGCGTTCTTATATATAAAGCCGCGGAGCGGACGGCTAAGGGAACGCCTGATCAAATCGGCTCTCCCGACTAGCCGCTGGGCTAGTAACGCACCACTTCAAGTTACATAATAAATTATAGCTTCTTTTGCTGATGGCCGATGAAGCTCTTAATTTAAATGTGCATTCAGCACGCAGGTAAGTATTGATAATAAATTTTTGACGTGGCTAAGTTAAATATTTTGGGCGAGAGAATTAATTAAATTACATTGCACGCAGTAGATGAGCTCTGAACTGGCCCTTTTGAGATCCGCTATCGCTATAATTTTATAGGTATTCAAAATAAACTTTTCACATCTTCATAGTCATAGCGGACCTCCAACCTATTTAAATCTAAACATCCTAGCCTTATTTATTAGCCTACTTAATCTATCTTGCTTCCTTCAGTTTTGAGACGAAAACCACAAAATCATGAATTTCCACTAAAATCTTAATTTGTGAAATCCAAAGTACTGTTTTTATTAAATCATTATGAAAGATGAATCTAAATATAAATTTTGAAGTCTCTAGCTCTTTTCTGTTGCGCCAATGATTTTTTCAGAAAAACGTCCAAATTTCGAAAATGGCTGAAGTTATCGAACTGATATTTAACACATATTAATTTAGTATTACTTCTGACATGCCAGAAAAGTTTTAGGTTATTTGCTTGATTTTTAAAGTATTGCGCAACATTTATGATGTCAGAGCTAGATACAGGAGACTGGCTGGCACACAATAGAAAGACTGGTGTGAATTTACTACAGCGTGAGTAGGCTGCTTCCCTACATCACCCTCTACTTAAATTTTTTGTTTTTGAATGTTAATGAATGGAAAAAAAATTTAATTACAAAAAGGGAAGCAAGAGTACAGCTTAACTTCCTATGAAAATTAAAATTGAAATGGAAACATATAGCAATATTAACAGAAAACTGATTACCTACATTAATTATTTAAATTGCGGGCATGTTTACTGCCTCTTAAGCAACATTATTACGCAAAATTCAAGCAAAATCAATGAAACACTTTGGCATACATATTGCCTTAGACAACAAACACATACAATATGAAAATTATGAAACTCTTAAATCTATTAAATACATTTTTACATACACAAATTCAAAGAATATAACATGATACATAAACAGATGATTATCTCTTAGCAGTCTTTTCTAAACCTGAAACAAAAATTTTCACAAATAATTTTTACACACGTGGTTGTAGCCGCTTTGGCTGGCGTCCTACACTTCCATTCACAAAGGTAGAGGAGGGGAAGTTGCTATGGTGTGCGTCCTTCACGTTCACTCTAAATTACATGGGGAAAGGGGAGGGGTCACTGTGAGTTGTGTCCAAGTCACTCCACGCTTTCACGCAGCTACCAGGCTGCCATTATCTGGTTTGTCCTGTAGAACAAACAAAAAGAGTGCCTCAGACTCTGTTCACTTAATATCTATGGGTGGGTCACAATGAAATGGGGATATATACATGTTATCCTTTAATATGTTGCTGGAACAAAGTTAACAGAATCTTTTTAATTTTACTCTCACGGTTACTTAACTGTCAAAATCGATAAACAAATGGCTCAGAACGCCGTTAGTCACTTACTAGAGAAAATTTTTGCTCAAGGCATATAATCATGAATCCTATGTAACATCAATTTATTATTTCTGAGCCGGAACACTGAACCAATGCTCGGTACATTCCTGATACATTTGTATTTTATTCACTTAGCTGACTCATCTTTGATTTCCTTATTCTTAGAGATAGTATATTTGATTAGTAGTTGTTTCAGCTTCTTTGTACATGTGAGTAACTTTTGATAATAGTACAGTTGTGAGTGTTCAAAACACACTACGTTTAGTTGACTACTAACTTCACTTATTGGTCCTCTGCTGCTGTGTCAGTTCCACATCTGCAATTAGGTACTTACTTACTTTGAAGTGTATTTATGCTGAGCTAAAGTAATGTTTCACGTCTGCCATTATGTGCTTACTTACTTTGCTAGTGTATGAACTTAAGTAATACTCACTCTATTAAAATTTAAAGCATAGGATAGCACATTTATTTCATATCCATAGTGTATTGCAGCTGATCAGTTTGCTCACGTGGCAATCCATTTCCACTCGATCGGACGCTGAAACCACAGGTAGTCTCTCTCGACCTACCACTAAAGTGCATCAAGTAATTATGGACGAGCGTAATGCTAAATTCCTTAAACCTATAGGACACCATGAGCTGCTCTGTCTCATCTAACATAAGGGTACCTATGGTCGCATTCACGCCACCAACTCATAACCTCAATACGTGTAGGTGTATCCTGTCACACACTACACTAAAATAACGGCCAGCTCCAACCTCATAAATACTTCAGGGACGTGTCCTTCACGTCTCAACCACAAACACTGTTCAATTCTATTTCACTGCCATTCCTTGCTACACAAGGTGAGTTTATTCTTACGAATTATCTGCATATTTTTCATAACACTAAGCAATCTCTTTCTTACTATTTATTAGTTAGCTCTAATGCATACACTAGGTTTCACTACCACTTCAGATCCTGCTTGAACACGAATTTGTACATCTTTTTAAAATTACTATTGTGGGAAAATTTCCAATAAAACAACAACTTAGTACTTACTATATTACCAGGGTTCTATACATAACTGTTACTCAAATACATTTTCTCTTACTTACGTCATACTTCTCTATTGTTTGTCACTATTAGGTTTGTCATATCAGGTTTTGTTCTTCACTAATCGGTAGATAGAATGGTTACATAACGCATGGCTTGATAGCCATGACGGAAAATTTTTGTATTTGGGAGTAAGTGCCGAAATTTTGGTGGATAGGAAAGATGAAGAATGAGTGAGACCTGAAAGGGAAAGAAGATCTCACACAGCTGGGACTGCACAGCTGCCACACTGTGTAGAGGTTACAGAATAACCTCCTCCCTACGGCATTCATTAGTTTATTATTGGTTTGATAACCATAACGGATAATTTTAGTATTTGGAAGAAGAGGTCGAAATTTTTGGGGACAGGAAAGATGAAGATTTAGTGAGACCTGAAAGGGAAAGAAGATCTCACACAGCTGGGACTGCACAGCTGCCACACTGTGCAGAGGTTACAGAACAACCTCCTCCCTACAGCATTCATTGGCTGAATGCTGACTTGAAAGTCATACCGGAAAATTTTTGTGTTGGGAAGAAGAGATCGAAATTTTTGTAGATAGGAAAGATGAAGAGTGAGTGAGACCTGAAAGAGAAAGAAGATCTCACACAGCTGGGACTGCACAGCTGCCACACTGTGTAGAGGTTACAGAACAACCTCCTCCCTACAGCATTCATTCATAACCTTTGACCAAGCCACGTCGATCTGAAAATACTTTATGATGCCTTCTTAGAACCTGTCTTTCTTCCTTCTGATTAGCGGAAATTTTATCGATTTCCTGCAATTTAGCTTCTATTTTGTCCAAAATAATTGTTTCTTCTTCTTCTGTGTTTAGCTTACTTGTACTAAGATTAACACCATCGTCCCAATATCTCCTATTTTTCAGAACTCGTATAGGCAGCTCCCAAGTTCCATCATTAGCTACTACATGTTTATCACTAAAAGGTACTGTAATTACTCCGGTTATTGGCAAGACCATTTTTAACTGGCTTCTTTCAAAACCAACAACACTCTGATATTTCGACAAGAAATCTATGCCAATTAAAACCTCAATACTGAGATTGTTTACAATTAAACATGGATGATCAATTAAATTACCATTAATGTTAAAGGGCAGCAAAGTTTCTTGCTTTACCGTTTTTGACACCTTGCCAGTAGCACCAATTATTGTTAGTCCTGATACCCTCATTACTGTAAGCTTGTCTTTACCAGGTAATGCATCAAAGAAGGACTGAGATATCGCACTCACCTCACTTCCACTGTCTAAGAGACAACGTACATTGATACCCAACATATTCACTATTATTATAGGGTGGCTTATTCTAGGTTGTACAGGTGGTTCCTCAAATTCATCTAATAGCTCCTTTTGGATTTGTCTCCAGCTAAAGTGATCGACATCTGTCTTCATTACATTTAGGTCACAGTGTGTAGGGGTTTCCTGAATTACATTTTCAGCTGCCTTTTCCAGTCGGTCTATTAATTTCAAATCGAAACACCGCACGACTTCATTACATTTAGTTTGCTGAACATAACCCAAATTACTGTAGTCTGGGCGATTCTGCGCCTCCAGACCGGGCATAATACTAGTTACAGCTAAACCACTTTCACCATTATCGTCGGTTTCCTTCTCAAGTGACAACTGGTCACAGCTACTGGGTTCATCGACCCCCAACAGCCTACCCTCTACATTCTCACTTATCTCCTGTTCTAAATCTATTAGTACATTATCAACATCCTGCACAGGCACTTTAGATAAGAGCACATCATCTTCATCGTAAATATAAGCATGAATTTCTTCTGCTTCTTCACCTGTCAATTCAGTATTTTGTAGCCCCTCCCTATCATTACACTGCTGCGCCTTCTCTTTCTCTTCCCACTTAGAAAGCGTCTCTAACACGGTATCTATCAAATACTGTGAGTGATCTAATATTTCTGTTGTATCCTTAGATGCTACCGACACTTCATCCACATGTTCAGTCTGAGTATTCTGATCTGTCTTACCAATTATCGTAACTACTGGCTTAGGAAAAGTAACCGCCTGGTGAGCGCCAGTGTCCTCATAGACGGGAACTAGTTTTCCTCCCTTGGCCTACTACTGTTTGCTTTATTTCCATTATAATTAACTGGCACAGCATTGCCTTCCGCACTGTTGTTTACCTGCATAATTTTGTTTGGAACAACATTACTGTCATTTGGATGCCATTGTTGGTTCTGATAATTATTTCCCCAATTCCTACCTCTCCTAGGATGGCGAACACCTACTGTCCTGATGTTTACATTGCCATTCTGCTCGTTCCTAAAATTACTACTATTGTTATTGGCATTTCTATTATTACGTGCTTGCTCCTCATTTGCAGCAACACGTTCTACACGTTCCAAATATTCAATGAAACGATCCAGATTGTCTCTAGGGGCAGATATAATTCTAGTTTGCCAATACCATGGCAGTTTGGCTTCAAGACCTAGTATTATCATTTCAGGTTTCAGCTTTTCGTCCAAATGTGACAAACGTGAAATCCATGACCTAGCAAACTCTTTAATTGATTCCTTGCCTGCATTGAAGCGTTTTCCACTCCAAAATTCTCTCAACACTTCATTTTGCTTGTTACTAGACCAATACTCATTAATGAAAGCTGTCTTAAACTCCGCTAATGTTTTACACTTCAACATAACATCAGCTGACCAACGCATGGCGTCACCTGCTAAATGGCTTCTAATAAATGAGATTTTCTCTCGTTCAGACCAAGTTGGTGGAATCACATCTTCAAAATCGTTCCAGAAATCTAGCGGGTGGATATTTTTATCTGGATCGAACCGCAAGAACTGCCAACACCCGATAAAAGCGGCGTTTGCAGCTACAACTTGTTGTATACTACCATTACCAGAAGTTACTGAAGCTACTTTACTCTCAATGTTAGCAATGTTAGTACTGATATTTTCTACTCTCATTTCAACATTATCTACTCTTTGCACAATATGAGTAGTATCAGTTTTGATTGCATTTACTTCTGCTTGACATATGTTTACCTTTATATTAACATCTTTAAATCTATCTGAACACAGTTCAGATTCCGCCTCGATCTTTTCTGTTAACTTGTGCTCCAGCTTCGCATCTTCCATTTGGAAGTCTTTGCGTACCTCAGCAACTTCGGATTTAACTGTTTTATACATTTCAGAAAACTGTTGAGCAACCTTTTTCTTAATATCCTTATGATTGTAATCAATTTTACAATTCAAACTGTCTAGATCCTCTTTCAACTTATTGCAACCAGCCTTGAAGGTATCGTCCATTACCTCCAATCGTTTATTAAAATTAGTTTGACTGGCCACAATCCTGTTATTTACCTCAATTATATCAGATTTTAATTCAGCATTACTGCTTTTGACCTGTTCACTTATTTCAGACTTTAATTCAGCATTACTACCTTTGACCTGTTCACTTATTTCAGACTTTAATTCAGCTGTCATTCTAGCATTACTGGCAGCTATTGCTTGTAATATAACATTTAAATCAACAGCCCCAGCATCTTTGGGTTGCTCACTAGCTGGCTTTTTATCACACTCAGGTGACGAAAAACTAGCTCCAACACCAGAATGATCAAAACTAAATGAAACTTCTGACTGATCAGTCATATATCTAACTTCTCCTTTTTAAACTCTACCACCTCTGTTGACTGATTCATTTTTAATTCATCAGAAAAACTGTCATCCAATAAACTAACAATTTCTGCTTTCTGCTTAACTACAGGGGTCTCTATTATTGAATCATTGCCCCTTTTTAAACTACTGTCAGGAGACAATATTTCATATTTCATCTTAACATTACTACTTTCATACATCTTTACACTTGAATCGTTGTCATAATTTACAGTTCCCTCAACAGACATAGGTTCTAATTTAAGTTTAAACTCGGTTTCTTTCGGCGGTTCCATCGCCGACAGTTTTTTTAGTGCAGGTTAGTAAAATTTTTAACAGCTTTTCACTTAACTTAGTTCCTTCTGCACGACGTATGGCGTTGCTGGCGCGGCGTACCAGGATTACTGATGCGACGTGGCACGTTGAACTGCAGACGGCACTCCGATGGCTGTTGTGTGTTTGCGTGGTCCGCAATTGCAGGCGCGATTCCGGCTGCTCCAGCGGACGACTGCGGTGAGGTGAAACTGGCGTCTCTCGATGCCGGCAACACCGCTAGACTCAGTGCCAGCTCCGTCAATCCAGATGCGTTGTTAATCCAATTGCGTCGTCCACATGCACACGTAACACTTTCACTGTTCAATTACTCAGCTGCGTATCGCATTTCACTCGCGAAGCCGAATAGTTAAAAATCACTTTCACTTCAGTATTTCCCGGCCGATGCACCATATGTGGGGCGGCGATTAATTGTAAATATAAATATGGTTGCTGTATAAAAGTTTGAATGTAAAATCCAGTTCCTATTATTTAGAATGTTATTTATGCTGTCTTTCGCCGTTCTCAACACTGGCTCTCTAATTCCTTTTTAGCATCCAGAAAGTGATTTAACAAAACGTGAAGCCTGTAATTAGAATTCCTAGTGCCCACTTCATCTGAGAATACAATTATAGCTGCAGCTTATAGCTCTGAGGAATTAGGAGATTGTCCGGGATTTATAATCAAAAACGATATTCCAAAATAGTTGAGTATATTCTGAAAGTCACTGATAAAAAAAAAGCACAAGTATCCCTACAACCTAACTAACAGAGCAGTTCAGAGTCTAATGCGCTGATGCAACTATAAATGTCCGAATTAAATGTTGAAATGAATGCTCGCCATAATTTGATGAAAATATTTCATCAAACGCCACGCTAAATAATGGTAGAATGTCTGTCCCGCGACGGCACGTGAAAATACGACAATACGCAAACTGAAGCTAGATAATGAAAGTCATCCCAGAATTAACACTTCACTTGAAAATGATTTCCTGGTTACGCGCATCTCTAGTAACTTAATACGGCATCCGAGGCTGTTAGTAGCAGTGATACCGACGTGACGCGACGCGACTCCCGACACAGATGGCGTGTTATTCAGCGTCTGGAGAGAACTGGGGCCTTGCTTCCTCGCGCAGCGTTCTTATATATAAAGCCGCGGAGCGGACGGCTAAGGGAACGCCTGATCAAATCGGCTCTCCCGACTAGCCGCTGGGCTAGTAACGCACCACTTCAAGTTACATAATAAATTATAGCTTCTTTTGCTGATGGCCGATGAAGCTCTTAATTTAAATGTGCATTCAGCACGCAGGTAAGTATTGATAATAAATTTTTGATGTGGCTAAGTTAAATATTTTGGGCGAGAGAATTAATTAAATTACATTGCACGCAGTAGATGAGCTCTGAACTGGCCCTTTTGAGATCCGCTATCGCTATAATTTTATAGGTATTCAAAATAAACTTTTCACATCTTCATAGTCATAGCGGACCTCCAACCTATTTAAATCTAAACATCCTAGCCTTATTTATTAGCCTACTTAATCTATCTTGCTTCCTTCAGTTTTGAGACGAAAACCACAAAATCATGAATTTCCACTAAAATCTTAATTTGTGAAATCCAAAGTACTGTTTTTATTAAATCATTATGAAAGATGAATCTAAATATAAATTTTGAAGTCTCTAGCTCTTTTCTGTTGCGCCAATGATTTTTTCAGAAAAACGTCCAAATTTCGAAAATGGCTGAAGTTATCGAACTGATATTTAACACATATTAATTTAGTATTACTTCTGACATGCCAGAAAAGTTTTAGGTTATTTGCTTGATTTTTAAAGTATTGCGCAACATTTATGATGTCAGAGCTAGTTACAGGGGACTGGCTGGCACACAATAGAAAGACTGGTGTGAATTTACTACAACGTGAGTAGGCTGCTTCCCTACAACGAGAATTAACTCCCTTCGTCTAGTGCTCTGAAATGTGAAATACCGTTGTAGCTTATCCATAATCCCATACATTATGAGCCAGATCTATGGAAACTCAAGCTTTTGGCATTAGGTAAGGAGCACTAACCATTTCCTGCTCTTTCTATTTACAAAATTTTGCAGTAAAGCAGATTTGTTCCCTTCAGGTTGCACCATTCCATCCAGTCCTAAACCCCACAGTACCGATCTAGAATCTTGCAAACAATGAGACACGTAGTCACAACGTGTATACCACGTCTTGGAAGTGAATACAATAATGGCTGGTGACAGTGCTGCTCTAACATTTGAAAACGGAGGAAAAAAGGTGTTTCATGTTAAGAATTATGTGGCAACTACTGGAGGAGAGATGATTTGGTGGATTTGGAAACTGAAAATATGAGAATGTCACTCAGTATGTATTCATGCAAAGAGTCATTTTTATATTCTGCGACTGAAACCGCAGACAACGAATCGATAAACATAGCTGGGGGAGCTATCGACATTTTCGCGGAAGGTAGTTCTTTGGATACTGTCGCTAAGTTCGTATATGTGTACTCTACGTTTCGTTTCTCTTATTGTTTCAAATGGGCACTTAATAACTAAAAAGTGCCTATCGAACCCATGGCAATAACCAGGATGACACTGTACAGGACACTGGCGTGTAGATGTGAAGCTTGTGGTAGCGCTCCATCTGTAACAATAATGGAATGTACAATCTCTCCCTGCTTCCCAGGGGTAAACGTGACTGGCCAGGTCTTCAGTTATCTTTGCTGGATAATATACAGGATGTCTCAAACGTTTAGGGTCAAACAAATGGGTGATAGTGGGTCCACAACCAATTATGTTGATATAAAGAACCAATGGTAGGAAGTGCATATCTATTGCGCTATGGACATACACAGCGTACACCAGATAACAACAAAGTAGCTCATAGCAATTGTTCAAGGTGATGACCGCCAGTCTGAATGCATGCATGGCAAAGACGCATGAAATTCTGCCGTATTCTCTCAAAGGTCCCTGGTGTCCGTTGTACCCAGGACCCTAGCAAGCGGGGCTTCATCCGTTTCTACTGGGGTTTCATAAACCAACGTCTTGACGTAATCATACATCTACATCTACGTGATTGTGTCAGTTAGACCGTCAGCGAGAGCGCACTGCAAGTTCCTGCTACTAATAAGGCCAGTACACTGTTCGATTGTTACATATTTTTACGAGCTTCAAACAGGAGCGACTTACTTTCAGTTACCTGTTTAGTTACAAGTTTATTTTTGTAATTTATTGCGTGTTTGAGTGCTTACTAGGCACAACCTTTTATTTCAATAACATTGTAGTGTACAGTACAGCTGTTGCTATAGACCGTTGTATCGACCCTTGTATCATACACCTTTTGTTTGTTTTGTTAGAACAGCTCAGTGTCAAAGAAACTTCCTGGCAGTTAGACTGTCACTGAGAGAGCACTTCGATTTCCCGCTGCTAATAAGGCAAGTACTCCGTTCGTTTGTTGCATATTTTTACGAGCTTAAAACAGGAGCAACTGCAGTAATGGAAAGGAACTGTGATTGTTGTGTACAGATGCGAGCTGAGTTAGCGACCCTTCGCTCACAGCTCCAGGCTGCATTGGCTTCTGTCACACAGCTTGAGGCTGCTGCCAAGGGGCATCGCTGTGGGGGACCAGACGCGGGGGGGACGTCGAGGACGTCCCATGTTTCCTCCGATTGGTCCACTGCTGTGACTGCCCTCCGTAGTGTCTCCACTGAGGTTGATCCCTCACCCGTGGTCGAGTGGGAGATCATTCCAAAGTCTCTGGCAGGCCCCGAAAAACTTTCCAAGGGGCCGATCGTAGGCCTCTCTGGCCCGTTTGACGAACAGCTTTTAGGTGTTATCTGCGGCTGACGATGTGTCTAAGCCGGATGCAATCGTCCACCCTGTTCCAGAGGAAGCTTCTCGACCCACAAGGTCTGGGCATTCACAGAGGGTGGGTTTGCTGGTAGTTGGGAGCTCCAACATTAGGCATGTAATGGGGCCCCTTAGGAACATGGCTGCCAAGGAGGGGAAGGAAGCCAGTGTGCACTCCGTGTGCATTCCGGGGGAGTCATTCCGGATATGGTTGCTTCCAGATGCCTTGAAGAGTACAGGGTGCAGCCAACTGCAGGTGGTGGCCCATGTCGGTACCCCAGAGGAGAATGCCCACAGATGTGAGATCCAGTGATTGCGCTAGACATGGGACAGAACTTACCCTTCCAATCCATGGAAGTGGGCTGGTGCACTGTAGTGTTGAAACCACATCCTTTCGTGAACAATGGGTATAGTCTCCAAGCAGTGTGGGAGCACATCACACTGGAATATTAGGTAACGTGGAACAGCCAAATCGGGAAGCACCAAATAAGGTCCTATTACGTGACCCTGGACAGTGCCCGCCCATAGATTCACAGAGAACTGTTGTTGGTGGCCACCAATGTGAGTGGCATAGGGACTGCCCTCACTCTGGACAAGGCTATTGCTGCTGCTGAAAACACCATCACAGGTGAATGAGACGTCATGCACCGACAATAAAAACTGTACGAAGTTCAGCGCTACAGTGCTGTGGTAGATAGTCCGTTGACAGGAGTGAGTGTGGGGCTCAAAATCCGTTGGTCCCAGTGCCTGCACACATTCTTTATCATACAGGTGTAATACCTACTCCACACTGTACCTTTCGGAGAGTGCATTTCATGGACAAGTTGACGGGTGCTTATTGCTGGGTGTTCAGCCACACAATCCAACATCTCCTCAAAGTCTAGTGTTCGGACATGTCTTTGGCGGGAACACTGGCCAGCTCTCTGTGGCGTAAACGACACCGTCTCTCGTAAGCTGGTATCCATGGAGTTAACCTTATTCCGTTTAGGATGACGCCAGTTTCAAAAGCATTCTCTGTCCATTCATGCTGCTTTATGGGTACTACGTCGTGCGGCATTAAACATTAAATGCATGTCTGCCAACTCTCGTGACGAGTAATGTTCGATCTTTGACTACGCTTGACGCACTGTATAGCTAACACACGTCACCATGGACACATCACAAGCTGACTGATGCAATGCAAACTGATACCATGGATGGTGGTGTGCCTGCGGCACAGTTTAATGCACCGATGCATGCGGTCGTGACAAGACATGCGTGTTATGAGCTAAGCTGCGTGCAGTATGTCTGTTTGGTGATCAGGGGTCACTGTTTATCACCATCTGGGTACGACAGACATCCAGGATCTTTGCGAGAATGCGGCCGAACTGGATGCACCATTGCAGTACATGCACTGAAACTGACAGTTGTCGCTTTGAGCAAAATTACTATGAGCTACATTGTTGTTATGTGGTGTACGCTGTGCATGTCCATAACACAATAAGCATGCATTTCTGACCACTGGTTCCCTCTCTCTATATAATCGATTGTGGACCCACGACCACCTGTTTCGATTTGACCCAAAAGGTTTGAGACACTATGGATACAGCGCCATGGTCCAAATAATGATACTGAAGGCCTTGTGAGTAGAACCATACTCATGTTTAAGATATCGTTTCTTTCAATGTTGCAAATACATCACTGTGTCGCTCTCTTCCTGCTCAACCCTATCTATGTAGTCTATGAAAGTTCGTAGGTGACGCCATAGTCTTCAATCACTCTGAGTGGTCTCAGATACCTGGTCCACGACAATAACAACTAGTATTTACAACAGACAAACGTCTGGAATACAATGTCGCAGTTCTGCTTAAGAGTGCCATTTAAGTACCCTGAGAATCTGTTGCGCTACAGTACGGGCTTTACTACACTGTTACGATTGTAGCAGCGCATTTCTGAATCAGTGCAGTTCTCGAGAAATGCTCGTGTTAGCATCTTGCGTGTAGTGTCCTTCATAGTTTCAACAGAATTTCCCAAAACATTTCCAAAAAAATCTGCGTTTTTCATTTGCTTTTTCTGTTGCTAATTTTACGTGTTTGTCTCGTCTCGTACAGCTTCTTATGTATTTCAACGATGCAACGAACTCCACAAGTTTGCCACTGACTTTATAATTCGATTTAAAGGGTGCTTTCTCGTTCTTTGGTGCATTGTTCTGCATTTATCCTACACATTCAAACTGAGTTTCCAATTGATACACCAAATGGAAGTACTATCGAAGTAGTTCTGCAATTCCACACACCATCATCGAGTGACGATACTTTCCTGTTCGCACAAGCATCGTCAGCGAACAATCTGACAGTACTGATGACCAAATCTGGAAGATAGGAGACGAGGTACTGGTCGAAGTAAAGCTGTGAGGACGGGGCGTGAGTCGTGCTTGGGTAGCTCAGTTGGTAGAGCGCTTGCCCGCGAAAGGCAAACGTCCCGAGTCCGTGTCTCGGTCCGGCACATAGTTTTAATCTGCCAGGAAGTTTCAAATCTGGAAAAGTGTTTACGTAAATTAAGAAAATTAGCTGTCCTATTAAGTCTCTTTGGTGAACATTATATGTTATTCTCGTTTCTGTTGAATTCTCTATGTGAAGTTTAACGTACTGGTTTCTATCAATCAGAAATTAGTTTTAGCACATCACATAGCTGTGAAACTATGCATTACGATCGTATCTTGATTATCGATTGGTAATATGATGCTGTGTCGAACGCCTTGCCGAAACCTAAGAAATCGTCAACTACCTATTCACATACTCGTATATACACTCAATTGCTCAAAAAAGTTTTACACCATCCTCATGAGTTGCACAATTTGAATTTTTTGACGGGAAATCTCTTTCCCGATATTATCTTTACCTCAGGAAATCGATGTAATGCAGGTAAAAGTTAAACTCAATTTTCAGTGCATTTCAGTATAGCACGCTGTGCGACCGTGACAGTGTGGCTTGAATGTACTGTTCAGTGTGTTAACATACCTCGAAGAATCATTCCAGACTTAACATGTGCACGAATTGTCATTTTTCAGTAGAAGCGTTGTCAGCTCTGGAAGTTTCCCCCACATTGAATTTACGCACACTGCAACGACTTCGAACATTTAGCGCTGTCGAGCGACACAAAACACTGAACATCTTGCAGTGGTCGCCCACGATCAACGACCCGGTTGGTGGCCCCTGCCTACAAATTGTCACCTGTAGGTTCGCCGAGAACTAACAGAACTATGCGTCGCCATGCTGGAGGTAATTGGGAAAGCTGTGTCGAAAATGGTTCAAATGGCTCTAAGCGCTATGGGTTTTAACATCTGAGGTCATCAGTCCCCTAGACTTAGAACTACTTAAATCTAACTAACCTAAGGACATCACACACATCCATGCCCGAGGCAGTATTCGAACCTGCAACCGTAGCAGCACATTACGCAACTGTCTCACTCTATGAAACTTGCCTCTAGGCGTGCAGCAACCAGCACCGTGGTACACGCAGAAGCCGGCCGTGGTGGCCGAGTGGTTCTAGTCGCTACAGTCTGGAACCGCGCGACCGCTACGATCGCAGGTTCGAATCCTGCCTCAGGCATGGATGTGTGTGATGTCCTTAGGTTAGTTAGGTTTAAGTAGTTCTAAGTTCTAGGGGACTGATTAGCTCAGAAGTTAAGTCCCATAGTGCTCAGAGTCATTTGAACCATTTTTTTACACGAAGAAGTACCGACGAGTGCATTTGCCTGATACACGATGATCAACGAAAAAGGGTGTACAGGAAGCTAAAAAAGGTATTCAGTAGTTTCAAAGGTTGACGTATGGACCAAAGCAATAAAAAATGCCCAGTAAACACAGTCTCTGATAAGCATACCTGAAGAGCTATTCATTTTCGATACTCTGAAACGCATCTCGTTTAGTGCAAGCTCTTTGCTATTACGACCTCTAAAATTCTTGAAACAAATGAGTAAGTGCAAAGTTAAAACGACAATGAAAAGCGTTTCATACACTTAATAAAACACAGTGTGATTTCATTACAACTAATTGTATGTGCTGCACTTACCCAAAACTGTGAATACGATTTACAGTAACAATACCAGCAGATAATTACTGCACGCTGTATCCGCGGACAATAAAAGAGGAATGTGTCATCTGATTACTAAATTCTGTAGGTCGTTCGTCATAGTAAAGAGCTGGCAGTAGAAGAGACGTGTTTTACGGTAGCGAAGATGAGAAAGTGCTCACAGCTCTTAAGATATGCATTTGACGCGGAGAACACAGCAGATGCCATAATCCGACTTTCGGGGAACTTGGCTCAGTAGAAGAGGGGTCAAAGTAAGCGAACACGTGACTTTCGCCATATCCGCAGAAACTCGGCCGTTTCTGAGGAAACGACTGTCAGATTTTTCGAGGTATTTCGGAGGTACAATAATTTATGCTTGTAAGTGCAGTAATTGTAAGTACTGACTCCTTAGCCCCTTCATCCGTGACCAGACTGACACTGGACCGTGTTTTCACACTGTAGATGTAGCTTGCGTTGGAGGACACTGTAGGCTTTGTGCGCCGAAACTAGACAAGCGCCACGCGAGACGGTTCAGCTGTTATGTGGTGGGGTGGGGTGGGGCGGCTGCGATGACGCGGCGCTAGACGGCGTCCCCCGGGCCGGGCGTCTGTCGCGCTCGTCGCTGCCGCGGGCGCAGTGCGCATGCGCGCGCGGGCGTCCCGCGCCGCCGGTGTTGTGTCGCGGAGCGGCGAGGCCTGGCTGTGCCGGGTGGGCGAGGAGCGGCTATCGACCGGCGCGCAGTGGACGCCGGCGGCTCGCAGCGACACACGGCGCAGCCAGCAGAGGGAGCACTCACCGGCCCAGTCTCCAGGCGACGCGCAGCAGCCGGCGCGCGACCGCGGTGAGTACAGCACACTCTGTCTCGGCAGCTAGCTACAGCGGGACCTGAGCCCGCTAGTGCGTCAGCTGCTCGTATCGTCACTGTCTGCGGCACAGCTGAGAACAGTAGCTGCACGGTCAGAGCCAAGACGAGACGACACTGCGCACCGTCTGATCGGTCGTAGATTACTGTCACTACTACTTGGACCTCGGTATGTAGCAGCGGGCGCCACTTAATTTCCGGTAGTCTGCTTCCGGACATACGATGATACCGTTCGATAGGAAACTGCTCTTTCACAAATAACACACAAACGTGTGCTCATGTATTCAGGAAAAATAAAAATTTTGCGACTGAAGTATACTGCACTGAAATCTTTGCGTTTGATTTTATATGCCTTACGATATACTGGGTAATCGAAAAGTCAGTATAAATTTGAAAACTTCATAAACCACGGAATAATGTAGATAGAGAGGTAAAAATTGACACACATGCTTGGAATGACATGGGCTTTTATTTGAACAAAAAAAGTATTGCTAGACGCGTGAAAGATCTCTTGCGCGCGTCGTTTGGTGATGATCGTGTGCTCAGCCGCCACTTTCGTCATGCTTGGCCTCCCAGGTCCCCAGACCTTAGTCCGTGCGATTATTGGCTCTGTGGTTACCTGAAGTCGCAAGTGTATCGTGATCGACCGACATCTCTAGGGATGCTGGAAGACAACATCAGACGCCAATGCCTCACCGCAACTCCGGAGTGCTGTTCACAACATTATTCCTCGACTACAGCTGCTGTCGGACATTTTTTGAACGTTTGTATTTTTGTGGTTCTAATAAAACCCCATGTCATTCCAAGCATGTGTCTCAATTTGTACCTCTCTATCTACATTATTCCGTGATTTATTCAGTTTTCAAATTTATACTGGCTTTTTGATCACCCGGCAGTTACAGAATAAAACCGAAAAGAATCCAACAACTCCAATCTTCTTAAATTGAATCACTTGTGGAGGATTATTTTTTTATTTGATATTAAGTCTACGAATTACATTTTTTTAAAGAGAAACATTGTACACGAATCTAATTGATGATATACTCGTTTCAGTTGCAAATGTCCAGTTCATTTCTCAGTTCAGTTTTCTCCAATGAAGCATCCATCATCTGCTCAGCTACAAGCGACTTTATAATTTGCGGGGAAAAAAGCGATTTCTGGTCCTGATCAGTGCCGCAACTAGCGTGGCTGTCGGCAGATTTAATTGTAAGCAAGCAGTTCGCCCCTCAATCGCTTTAAATAAATCGCTGCCGCTCGCCCGGCAGTATTCTCTCTACCCCTCGGGTACGAAGTACTTGGTGCCGTCTCACGCCCCGTTTGACACTGCCTGTCTAGTAGAGAAGCGCCGTACTTCGGCTCTACTCGGATCTGTGGCGCCGAAGTGGAAACACTGCACGAGGTCGCCACTGCTTCGCAGAGCTTAGTCTGCTTCATGAATCTATCAACAGCTCCGAAGTACCGACCCGACGTTTCTCTGTAATTACTCTGTCACAGTACGCAACTACTGACGTATTGACAGCTCCCCAAAGCTGCATAATTATCATCTAAATCGCCTGGCAGAGGTTGCTTTTCACTGTACGTCGTTATAAGGTTTAATCCACCTCCATAGACAGATCAATGTAATGCTCGTTTATATACACTCAAGGCGTAACACCTATTTTATTTCCCGAACGGCTCAATATATCGGAACGGGGTTTTCACCAGTGGATAGTACCGGGCACGTAATTTTATTACATAGCTAATATACTTAAACCGTGTTTCATTTAAGATACTGGAGCACGTATAGTTTTTGTAGCTTTGTAACTTTGACAAGCAATTGAAAAGACGAATACTGCGATGAAACGCTTGTTAATGTTCACGTTGAACCCTGTCGCGAAAGTATCTGGGTAGTCTCCTCAAATTACGAGGCAAGGTGACAACAATCAACTATTAAAGTGTAAACACCGCTGAGCGGGTCTCTCATTCTATGCTGCGTCATCACCTATCCTCACAGAACTTAATTAATGCAGTGCAATCAATCTAATAACATAAGGTAACGAAATGTAAACCGTTTGCTTAGAGAGCCACTCGTTTAAGCTGTCTCTCGATAGACCACCGCTTACTTTCAACACATATTGTTGTGGATTGGCAGGAGAGCCAACCCCGGATTTCTAGAGGAAGCCGAAAGGCACGCGTTTTAGCTCACGCAGGCTGGCGTGAGGTCTGGAACAGGACAAGAAATTTAGACTAGAAAAAAAAGGACGTAGCTGGTGGAATACTTAACTTTAATCCATTAATGTTGAACGAACGTCGGTCTTGCCGTTACATTATTCACAATATTAATAGTAACTGAACATGGCGCCTTGCTAGGTCGTAGCAAATGACGTAGCTGAAGACTATGCTAACTATCGTCTCGGCAAATGAGAGCGTATTTTGTCAGTGAACCATCGCTAGCAAAGTCGGTTGTACAACTGGGGCGAGTGCTAGGAAGTCTCTCTAGACCTGCCGTGTGGCGGCGCTCGGTCTGCAATCTCTGATACTGGCGACACGCGGGTCCGACGTATACTAACGGACCGCGGCCGATTTAAAGGCTACCACCTAGCAAGTGTGGTGTCTGGCGGTGACACCACACACATTCTTTGTAAGAGGCCGGTACGATTACTGTAGAGAAACAGAATTCAAGCGTGGGCTCCAATACGCAATTAAGCTCTAGGTCAAATGCGCGTATGAAAATATAAGTTCCAAGAAATGTTAATCTGTCAATTTTGACCACAGTAATTCTCGTATTTCGTGATCACAGAAGCTACAATTTGGTGTTTCAATCGCGAGTTTCACAACATCTCACATGTGGGTGCTATTACGTAAATGAAAATGTGCGTAATGTGGACATTCATCTCATCAAGATGCCTTCAATGTGAAAATGAGGTTTTGTAACTCAGAATGGGCAAAGTAATACAGTGCCTGTAATACTTCCATAGCATTTATCGTCAAATAAGTTGTATCTTAAGTAAAAATATTTATTAATTATTGATTCAATCTCACTGACAACTGGTTCTGGCGCTGCAGTGTGGAACCGCGGGACTGCTACGGTCGCAGGTTCGAATCCTGCCTCGGGCATGGGTGTGTGTGATGTCCTTAGGTTAGTTAGGTTTAAGTAGTTCTAAGTTCTAGGGGACTTATGACCTAAGATGTTGAGTCCCATAGTGCTCAGAGCCATTTGAACCATTTTTTTCACTGACAACTTCGATTATGAACTAACTGCCATGAAATTTATTAATTAGTTTTTGACACACGTACTAACATGTTGTATTGCAGAACCAACTTCAACAACTTTCATTTGCGTCAGTGGGTAAACATGAAATAAAATCATCATGTCTAATTAACATGTTTATACTTCTATATATTCGAGAGAGAGGGAGAGAGAGACAGAGAGAGAGAGAGAGAGTAATTAACAAGATTAAAGAATTGTTTACAAATGTGAAATTTTCTGGGCCGTCCAATAGCATACTGTTTTTAAGTCAGATATTCACTTTGTTTTTCATGTCACCCTCTTTCAGGTCAACACACTTTCACCAAGGTTTTTCCAGTCTGAAAATACCATCCTTGCATTTTGATTATGGAAGCTCTATAAAACATTCGTCCACAGCCGCCATAATCTCTTCTTAATTCGATTTAAAACTTTTTCAAGCAAAAAATTTCTTTAAATTTAGGTATGGTTGAAAGTGAGAGCCTGCCAGATCTGGTAAACACTGCGGAAGCTCCAGCTTCGAATCGCCACTTTTTCAATGGGAAAAGTGTTTTTGTGGGGAGCTGCATTATCCTTACGTAGGAGGTCTCTTTTTTATCTATGGATCCAGGCCCTTTCTCAAGTTTTTTTTATTCGTTCTACTTGGTCGAGGAGGCTTGCTAATATTCAGCAGCTTTCGAAAGATAATTAGAAAACTGTTTTATTTCTCAGGAAACGTTGTACATTTGGTTTCCGGCGATTGAAAGAGTTCACCTTTATTGATGCAGGCACTGGTTTCCACCGACTACATGACTGCTGTTTCGTCTCTGGCGTGAACTGATGTGGACTTGTGTCTTACCTAAAGAAACTGGTGAAGAAAATTATTTGAATACTTTCGAAAGCATTTAGTACTTGCAGTACTGACGAATTCATTTTCACATTTGCGTTTGGTCGCATATAAAATGTGTGATACCCATCTTGCACAATGGTTTTAGGAAGTCATCACTTTCATCACCCACAAGAAAAGTATGACCAAAATTGAATTTAGTTGTCCATAACATACCTAATGGAGATTAAGGCGAAAACTCATTTTAAGCTTTCAACAACTTTGATTAATTTCCAGTGGTGATTGACCATTTAAAACAAAGAATTACAGTTTATCTATCTGAACCAAACATACACTATGCGACTACTTTAAAAACCATATGAACGAAACTGTTCCGTAGAGAAAGTTGACGCTTGACATACGTTATTGTGCAACACGTACCAACACAACAATGTAAAACTTTTGTTTATTCAACTCGATCTCTGTGTCAGCGTGAGAGCTCGACTACAACCACGAGAGCGTCCGACAGCAGAAACTGGTTCGATGACAAAAGTTTTCACTTTGATCTTAGAAATCTGTTATTTACAACTGTCCTCGATTGTGCTTCTTCTAATTTTCGTTTCCTGCTAGATTGTAGTTGTCTGAAGTAATATAAGATGCGGCAAAATATCCTGTCTGATTTAAAGTTCAAATAAAAACTGGCGGATCAAAATAAAGAAAATGTATTAAAATGAATGATATCGCTGGAGGGAGCAGTTTTGCCTACTCGTTTTGCTTACACGAAGGACTGAATAGGGCAATGAATACAAGCAACCGACATTAAATTGATGAAAATTGTAATCTGTAACGAATTCCAAACATGTCGTGGACGGGTGAAGAACGCGCTTACGCTGATAAAACGGTTATTCCGTTGTCGCTGTCCAGCGTGCTTTCCGTAGACGCTTCCATTTTCCTGCATGTGGAGCAGCTCCAGATTGGATATCAAAGTTAAGAGCAAGCGATCACATGGTTAAAAAAAGAGGAGAAAAGAACTCCTGAAAACATTACGACAGTGAGGCGTTCATTTCAACAGTCTCCAAAAAGATCCGCTATAAAACACACTGGAGCTTTTCAGGTATCTGATCGGAGAGGGGTCGAAATTTGCAACACGACTTGCGATTTTATCCGTACATGATGGTCGTTACACAACAATTGTTTGAACGTGGTTGTGATAGCCCTGTGACGTCATGTGGAAACTTCATTGAAAATATCCCAGAAGACGTTTCAATCCTTTTCAGTGGTGAAGCACATTTTCACTAATCAGAGTGCATTCATTGTCATAAGCCTCTTGAACTTCATGAGAAACCACTGCATAACGGCTGTGTTACTGTACGGTGCGCGGTTCTAGGAATCTGCGTAAATAGTCCTACTTGAAGAGGGACATGTCGAAGACCCTCTCACGTGATCAACATTTTTTACACCAAGACTGACTGCGCTGCAGACTGAGCTGGTATGGTTTCAGCAGCCACCGCTCCCAGAGGTCAGATTTCTGCCCAAGTGCCGAGACAAATGTCTCCTGGACGCTTGCTTTCGTCATGTGGCGACGTCCTGCGGCCAGCACAATCACCCTGAGATTTTTGCCTGTGGTGGCATCTTAAGGCTGAGGTGTTTAAACATCGGCAGAAGCCTTGTCCAGCCCTAAGAAATGCAGTATAGGAAGAAATTGGTCTCATTCATCAAGAAATGGTCGATTCAATGATGCAGAATTTTCGAACTCACATCAACAAAGCACAGTTAGTAAAGGACACCACTTAAGAGACACATTGTTTAATAAATGAAAAAAAAATGTCTCTGCACAGTTATCATTCATGTTAATACAGTTCATTTATTTTGATCCATCTCTTTTTTATTTCAACTTTTAACTAGGGAGGATGGTTTACCGCACCCTGTGCACTTCCTAGTAGAGAAGTAGCAATTGAAAAGATCATCATTTTATAATGACTGAACTGAAGTGTACTCGTTCAAATTCTCTTTACACGTACATGTTCAATATCCAGTTTCTTATAAAGTTAATTTATATTGTCGTAATTAGCTATAACAGATTTTCTTTTGAACTTTCATTACATGTACACACCAGTAGCAACTGTTTCTTCTGGAATCAAAGAATGTTAAACGAACTCACGTTCACTGAAGGTCATATTTGTGTGCATTGGCTACTTTCATCACTCATATCAACTTACGGATTTATGTGATAATACTGTGTTTATAATAATTCAAATAATATGAACCAAAGCGATCTCTTGTCGGAGTCATTCATTTCATTGGCTACTGGGAGGTTTGTATTTCTTACGATCAGCTTGTAAATTAAGATCCAGCTTCTAATATCTTTGATACAACCTGATTTGAGGCAATACTTTAGCTGAAATGAGAAGTCCGGGTCTTTGCCATTATACTCAACATGTTACACAGTTGGAGGAAATGGTTTCGTAACTACTCATTAAATTGTTGAACTCTAGGACGACTCTAGTATTTCATACACTCACTAATAACTCTTGTTGCAAAGACCACAAGAGTAAAAGGACATGAATTTTTATTAATTCGTCTCTGATAAGTAGACATTGGGTGAAAGCTTGCTATGTGGTATCTATGTTACAATCATAGGAGTCATTATGAAGTGTTTCTAAATTGCCCCTGAAATTTAAACAGGCAATCGATAACTGCAATTATGTATTAAAGAACAAGTTTAATTACAGCGTGAGTAACAAGACAGAAACGTGAGTGGTGTAATTATTCGAAAAGCAGCCAGATAGCAAAATGAGCCCGTCTACGGCAGAAGAACAGCCTAACATAAAAAGTCACGGTTATTAGGTTCGCAAGTACTTCGGTACTCCCAGTGAGATATCTTTCTCCGTGTTATGTTTGGCACTCACTGGGGAAATGCAATATCCGCGAGAGCATATCAACGCAGCGGAGGGTGATTATGGTATGCCAGATGTAGCAGTCTTGTTTAATTCAAACAACGGCACTGCATTTAAATAGTACGTCAGATTCAGGCACGTGGATAAATGGACTTGTGATTGCATGAACTTAGTAATTCGAAATTATCTACACTACCGTATCTTGTCACAGCTGTGATGCAGTCACGTTTTTATAAGCGTGGTTGATGTCTGAGTCTGTCGATGTTTCTTCATTTCGGATAATATTATCAGAAGCTCTAATTCAAAATATTTAACTTCCCCATGCATATGTTCTGATGTTTTCGCCAAAGCAACAGCAGCCAGAATCGATAACTCCACAACTGTACGTGGCTGCTTTTACCAACTATTAGTGAATATAAAGAAACTGTAGCAGTGACTCGTGGACGTGAACGCCATTCTAAAATAATTTTGTCGAAGCTACAACCTACTTTGTAATGAAATACGTGAACTTTTATTTTGTGCTTTTTGTATTGGTGCATTTCCGGCCAACTCGACTGCGACGTCTGCAGTGTTCGCAAAGATAATCATTTCCACTTCCTCAAAACAAAACGAGAGGTTTCTCATGTATAGCATGAAAAGGAGTGGATCTAGTTGCAGACCATTGATGATTTGGTCCAAAACAGAAAATGATACCTTGTCTTAACTGAGGGAACTGCGCGTTACGTAACTCTGCTTCCTCTCACTCAAGTATGAGTAAACCAATTGGTATTTGTATATTAAATTTAAATACTATACTTATTGTTTCGCCCTACCAGATACAATTGATAGCGAAAACGCCTGCGAGCTACAGCGATCTTGGATCGATGCCTGTGGTACATGGAGGCGCAAGAAGGCTTTCAGTACCGATGCATTCTGCTGGAGACCACGCTATACACACTGGTGCCCAAAATTAAAGCATCGGCTATTTGGCCGACCCGCGTCTAATTCACGATATAATCATACAAACTGTCAACAGATATCGTTACGATCGTGTTATGCACGGAAGATGGCATTCCGATCAACGGACAACCACGCCAGCAATGACGTCACAGCACATATCAAGCTGGGTGGTAATTGCAGGGTAGTCCCACTTCCACAGTCGCTGTGTACACAGTCACAGACGGTGCAGTATGGCACGGAGAAGAGGCCTACAGTCTCTCTGCTGTGGAGGGCCATAGAACAATGGAAGCAGGAGAATCGCAAACTGATGTGGTCCGGTGGTTTGATGTGAATCTTTGTGTCGTCTCTCGGACGAGGCGGCGGTTTGTAGAGACTGAAACATTATCCCATAGACCAGCACAGGACCGACCATGTGTGACGTCAGAAAGAATGGACCGCTACTTGGCTGTAAGGGCACGACGCTACCGCCTTACTACTGCACTGCAACTGGTATCTAAGCTCGCAGCATCCACTGGACGTGTTGTATCGAGGCAAACGGTTTACAGAAGGCTTCAGCAGAGTGGCCTTTATTATTGGAGACCTACTGTCTGTTTACCTCTGGCGTGTCTTCACAGAAGGGAACGTCTAGGGTGAATGGTCAACATGCCACCAGGACGGTCGAACAGTGGGCCAACGTTCTTTTCACAGATGAGTCCAGATTTGATCTGGAGAGTGATTCCCGACAGCCGGCCGGAGTGGCAGTGCGGTTCTAGGCGCTACAGTCTGGAGCCGAGCCACCGCTACTGTCGCAGGTTCGAATCCTGCCTCGGGCATGGATGTGTGTGATGTCCTTCGGTTAGTTAGGTTTAATTAGTTCTAAGTTCTAGGCGACTGATGACCTCAGTCGCATAGTGCTCAGAGCCATTTCAACCATTTTGACTCCCGACAGATTCAGATCTGCAGGGCACTTGGAACACGCTATCGGGACCCTAAACATTGTGGAAAGAGACCTATATCGAGGAGCATCCCAAATGGCATGGGCAGGGATCATATTGACCACTCGAACGCATCTTCATTAAATTGTACGTGCGAATCAGCAAGATTTAACTGTGTCAGGTATCGTGAGGAAATCTTCAGATCTCATGCGCGGTTTTTGCGAGGTGCTGTGAGCCCAGACTTGGTATTGATGGACGATAATGCTCGACCTCACAGAGCGTGGGTGGTCGATGTTTTTTTTTTTTTTTTTTTTTTTTTTTTTTAGAAACGGAAGATACTGCATGAATGGCGTGGCCTGCTCGCTTTCCCGATTTGAATCCCACAGAGCACGTCTGGGATGCACTGGGCAGACGGGTTGTATGTGAGCATACACCAACCATTCTCCAACTCTTGTGAGCAGCTCTGCGGGAGGAATGGGCGCTATAGCCTCAACACGAGACTGATGACATCATTCACAGCGTGTTCCGTCGTTGTCAGGCCTGTAGTACTGCCAGGGGGGTTTCACACCTCATGCTGCACACATTCAGCAGTTGTCACAATCTGTGTGCATATCCTTTAAGTTGAAAAAAAAATAGATTTTTGTCTAACATATGCAAGTTACAGTTGATCGCGTTCTGTATGCTGTACATTGTTTCTACACTCATGCTAATAAATTAAGGATAACGCTGATACATCGTGAAACAACGCTCTGTTGGGCGGTTTGCGAGTTTAAATCACCTCGGGGTATGACCATGCGGTACATTTGACCTACGGTCGTCGCACGGTGGTGCTGGCAGCAGTCCACATACGCAGAGATGTCTTGGTACATGTCAGAGTACGGTGCAGCGAGTAAGTGTGCAGACGTTTACAAACGTACTAATGGTGACTGTGTGTTGAAAATGGCTCAAAGAACACATGTTGATGACGTTATGAGGGGTAGAATACCAGGGTGACTGGAGGCTGGTCAAACACAGCAGGTCGTAACACGGGCCCTTCCTGTGCCACAAAGTATGATCTCAAGATTAAAGCAACGATTTCAGCAGACAGGAAACGTGTCCAGGCGCTACAGTACGAGACGTTCACACTGTACAACACCACAAGAAGACCGATATCTCACCATCAGTGCCCGCAGACGGCCACGGAGTACTGCAGGTAGCCTTGCTCGGGACCTTACCGCAGCCACTGGATCAGTTGGCTCCAGAAACACAGTCTACAGAGACTAAACAGACATGATTCGTTTGCCCGGAGACCTGCAAGGTGCATTCCACTGACCCCTGGTCACAGGAGAGCCCGTTAAGCCTTGTGATGAGAACACAGTACATGGTCATTGGGACAGTGGTCCCAGGTTATGTTCACGGACGAGTCCAGGTATAGTCTGAACAGTCATTCTCGCCGGGATTTCATCTGGCGTGAACCAGGAACCAGATACCAACCCATTAATGTCCTTGAAAGGGACCTGTATGGAGGTCGTGGTTTGATGGTGCAGGGTGGGATTATGATTGGTGCACGTACACCCCTGCATGTCTTTGATAGAGCAACTGTAACAGGTCAGGTGTATCGAGACGTCATTTTGCATCAGCATGTCCACCTTTTCAGGGGTGCAGTGGGTCCCACCTTTCTCCTGATGGATGATAACGCACGGCCCCACCGAGCCGCCATCGTGGAGGAGTACCTTGAAACAGAAGATATCAGGTGAATGGAGTGGCCTGCCTGTTCTCCAGACCTAAACTCCATCAATCACGTCTGGTGTGCTCTCGGTTGACGTATCGCTGGACGTCTTCAAACCCCTACGACACTTCAGGAGCTCCGCAGGCACTGGTGCAAGAGTGGGAGACTGTACCCCAGCAGCTGCTCGACCACCTGATCCAGAGTATGCCAGCTCGCTGTGTGGCCTGTGTACGTGTGCATGGTGATCATATCCCATATTGATATTGGGGACCATGAGCAGGAAACAGTGGCGTTTTGTAGCACATGTATTTCGGGACGTTTTTTTTCAACTTATCACCAATACCGTGAACTTACAGATCTGTGTCGTGTGTGTTCCCTGTGTGCGTATGCTATTAGCTCCAGTTTTGTGTAGTGCCAGGTTCCGTGTCACCACATTCTGCAATTATTCTTAATTTATGAGCATGAGTGTACTTTAGTATCACCTGTTTATACTGCTTTGTGGCTTTAATTTTGGACACTAGTGTAGCTGGCTGCACGACGCACCGAAGTCGGCACGCTTTCGCCAGCTTTCAACTGAGAAGTGCAGGGGAAAACGATAGCTATCTATAGAGCTGTGCCTTAGAGGAGTTCGCAAAACGTTAAGTGATGTAGGCACGTGAAGCGGCTGCACCCAACCCTCTGCAACTATGAGGGCTCCTTACGCCGTCTCGACTGTAGCGCGAGCGTGGAATGGGCACACCGCCAGACGGCCGGCTTGGGCTTGCTCCACCTTCGACCCTATCAGGCGCTCCATCTACAACGTACGAGGCTCTGATAACCGACACTGCAATGGATTACGACTAGGACGCGACCGCCTTGCAAGTACCGCTGCCGGATTTGGAAAATGAGCAACCCGTTAGGCCTCCACCAACTGGAACTGCTATGAGAAACAAAAAAATTCCGGCTGTCGCTGCCAACATACGAAGCTCGCCAAAGAGAAAAACCCGAGAAAAAAAACAGTACCTGATCCCGACAGCTTTGTGCAGACGAGAACTGCTAGAGGCGCACAGTCATGAACCACTCTCCTAGCAGAAACTGGCAATTCATGTGCACTGCTCTCTGATCTCAACGAGGTTCGAAATGCGTTTCGGCAGCTTCAAAATCTGATTCACCACATCCATCACTAGTGCTCCAGTTTCAAGAGAACCACAGCCAGTTCCAATAACTTCTCTGAAGTTAGGCAACCGCTGTATTCAGCTTGAAGATTGTATTGTATTGTATGGAACTGGGGACCTAGAAACAACGGAGAGGATTCGTCGCAGCAGTAGCCCTCAGTATTCCAATCTCCCACACCGAACCCAGGGTTATTATGCGGTTCGCCACCCAGTGGATACCCCCCCCCCCCCCTCCCTTCCTCCCCCTGGGAACGTCTCACACCAGACAAGTATAGCCCCCAATGTTTGCGTCGTAGTAATTAAGGTATACGCGTACGTGGAGAAAGTGTTTGCGCAGCAATCGCCGACATAGTGCAACTGAGACGGAATAAGGGACAGCTGGAAGATGGTTGGTAGATACCTTTAGAAGATATCACTGCATACTGTTGAAGATTTCTGTCAAGTGACACAGAAAGCGTCTTGTGTAACATGTAAAAGGTATACAACAAACACTGCGAGAGGCCGCCAGCATACACGCACAACCACTTTCCTAGCGTCTCTGAACTTCGTGAAGCAGCCTCCAGATGGCGCTCATAAACCCGGACCTCTTATTGCTTCTGTGTCATTTCTTCCAGCGCGTCCTATACGACTTCTAGAAGTGTGGGCAGCCACCATAGGGAGCGCTGTCAACTATGAACTACGTCACTTCCACATTATACGGGCAGACATGGAAATACTTCCTCCGACAGGCACCTAAAAACAACGCGTCGCAGAGAGTTAAATAGTTACACAACAGCAGCCAGAGAGAACAGTCAGTGGCTGGAACCTCTCAGTAAAGTACTGCCTTCCGACTCGTAGTAGTAGTAGTAGTTGTTGTTGTTGTTGTTGTGGTCTTCAGTCCAAAGACTGGCTTGATGCAGCTCTCCATGCTACTCTATTCTCTGCAAGCTTCTTCATCTCCCAGTACCTACTGAAACCTACATCCTTCTGAATCTGCTTAGTGTACTCATCACTTGGTCTCCCTCTACGATTTTTACCCTCCACGCTGCCCTCCAATGCTAAATTGGTGATCCGTTGATGCCTCAGAACATGTCCTACCAACCGATCCCTCCTTCTAGTCGAGTTGTGCCACAAATTTCTCTTCTCCCCAATCCTATTCAATACCTCCTCATTAGTTATGTGATCTACCCATCTAATCTTCAGCATTCTTCTGTAGCACCACATTTCGAAAGCTTCTATTCTCTTCATGTCCAAACTATTTATCGTCCATGTTTCACTTCCATACATGGCTACACTCCATACAAATACTTTCAGAAACGACTTACTGACACTTAAATCTATACTCGATGTTAACAAATTTCTCTACTTCAGAAACGCTTTCCTTGCCATTGTCAGTCTACATTTTATATCCTCTCTACTTCGACCATCATCAGTTATTTTGCTCCCCAAATAGCAAAACTCCTTTACTACTTTAAGTATCTCATTTCCTAATCTAATACCCTCAGCATTACCCGATTTAATTCGACTACATTCCATTATCCTCGTTTTGCTTTTGCTGATGTTCATCGTATATCCTCCTTTCAAGACACTGTCCATTCCGTTCACCTGCTCTTCCAAGTCCTTTGCTGTCTCTGACAGAATTACAATGTCATCGGCGAACCTCAAGCTTTTTATTTCTTCTCCATAGATTTTAATTCCTACTCCGAATTTTTCTTTTGTTTCCTTTACTGCTTGCTCAATATACAGATTGAATAACATCGGGGATAAGCTACAACCCTGTCTCACTCCCTTCCCAACCACTGCTTCCCTTTCATGTCCCTCGACTCTTATAACTGCCATCTGGTTTCTGTACAAATTGTAAATAGCCTTTCGCTCCCTCTATTTTATCCTTGCCACTTTCAGAATTTGAATGAGAGTATTCCAGTCAACATTGTCAAAAGCTTTCTCTAAGTCTACAAATGCTAGAAACGTAGGTTTGCCTTTCCTTAATCTATCTTCTGAGGTGTAAGTCTTAGGGTCAGTATTGCCTCACGTGAGCCAACATTTCTACGGAATCGAAACTGATCTTCCCCGAGGTTGGCTTCTACCAGTTTTTCCATTCGTCCGTAAAGAATTCGCGTTAGTATTTTGCAGCTGTGACTTATTAGACTGATAGTTCGGTAATTTTCACATCTGTCAACACCTGCATTCTTTGGGATTGGAATTATTATATTCTTCTTGAAGTCTGAGGGTATTTCGCCTGTCTCATTCATCTTGCTCACCAGATGGTAGAGTTTTGTCAGGACTGGCTCTCCCAAGGCCATCAGTAGATCTAATGGAATGTTGTGTACTCCCGGGGCCTTGTTTTGACTCAGGTCTTTCAGTGCTCTGTCAAACTCTTCATGCAGTATCTTATCTCCCATTTCGTCTTCATCTACATCCTCTTCCATTTCCATAATATTGTCCTCAAGAACACCGCCCTTGTACAGACCCTCTATATACTCCTTCCACATTCCTGCTTTCTCTTCTTTGCTTAGAACTGAGTTTCCATCTCAGCTCTTGATATTCATGCAAGTGGTTCTTTTTTCTCCAAAAGTGTCTTTAATTTTCCTGTATGCAGGATCTGTGCTATCCCTAGTGATATACGCCTCTACAAACTTACATTTGTCGTCTAGGCATCCCTGCTTAGCCATTTTGCACTTCCTGTCGATCTCATTTTTGAGACGTTTGTATTCTTTTTTGCCTGCTTCATTTACTGCATTTTTATATTTTCTCCTTTCATCAATGAAATTCAATATATCTTCTGTTACTAGCGCTCGTCTTTTACCCATTTGATCCTCTGCTGCCTTCACTATTTCATCCCTCAAAGCTACCCATTCTTCTTTTACTGTATTTCTTTCCCCCATTCCTGTCAATCGTTTCCTAATGTTCTCCCTGAAATTCTGTACAACCTTTGGTTCTGTCAGTTTATCCAGGTCCCATCTCCTTAAATTCCCACCTTTTTGCAGTTTCTTCAGTTTTAATCTACAGTTCATAACCAATAGATTGTGGTCAGAGTCCACACCTGCCCCTGGAAATGTCTTACAATTTAAAACCTGGTTCCTAAATCTCTGTCTTACCATTATATAATCTATCTGAAACCTGTCAGTATCTCCAGGCTTCTTCCATGTATACAATCTTCTTTCATGATTCTTGAACCAAGTGTTAGCTATGATTAAGTTATGCTCTGTGCAAAATTCTACCAGGTGGCTTCCTCTTTCATTCCTTAATCCCATTCCATATTCACCTACTACATTTCCTTCTCTTCCTTTTCCTACTCTCGAATTCCAGTCACCCATGACTATAAAATTTTCGTCTCCCTTCCGACTTATCAGTCGCTAATTACAGAGAACAAGAAACTGTAACAGAGTGGCTGCGTAATTACATTCAGTTATAAGGACAGTATTATAGACTGCTCGGAGACAGCAATGTTACTTAGGGTCATTATACACCACAGGGTGTTCCATATAAAAATGGTACGCCTCAGGTACCGGTTTATCGTCTGTAGTTGAATTTCTTGTGAACTGCCACCACTGTCTCGAAAGGTGACTGCACTGCATTTTTTTTTTTTTAAAGCTGAGTGCAGCTGTGTGTTTGTGCATGAGTTATTGTAAGAAGCCCTTGTTTAGTTGTTACAGAAATGGGACGTTTCTATGAGAACAGCGAATTGATATTGTGGAGTGTTACATTCTGACAGGCTCCATCAAGTAATGTAAAGAAATGTTTCAAGGGAATTATCATGGTAGAAAACTCCCCACGACCAGCACTATTCAAGAAATGGAGGGCCGTAAGATTCGTTCAGAATGTGCAGAGGAATAGATGACCGACAGTTAGGACCCTGAAACTACTCATAGAAATCGCAGGCGCATTACGAGAAGTCACCACGAGTCCGTAAGGAGGTTATCGCAGCAGATTGGTGTGTCTCGTACATCGTGTCATCTTGAACTAAAAGATGTGAAAGTGGAAGTCTGTCGTCTGAGTGTGGTGCAAGAGATGAAATTTGACGATCATGAAAAAAGAGTTCGTTATTGTAACGTCAACTGCTGACTGGTACTTGGACCCCGTGCTTTTCTTTATGTCAGATGAGGCCTACTGTCATTTGTCGGGTTATGAACTTCCAGAATTGCAGATACTGGTCGCAAGACAACCCACATATTATGCATGAAGAACCTCTCCACTCAGAAAAGATAATTTGCTGTGCGTGGTCCGGCATATACACCATTAGCCCCATATTTTTCAATTACACCATAAGCAGTGCCAGATATCTAGAGATTTTTCGCTTTTTCTATGCAAGATTAACAGGCGCAGAGAAGCTGTATGCAGTCTTCCAAAAAGCGGAACAACCGCTCACACATCCAAGCGAAATATGGCACACATCGCCGTGTTCCCTAAAGACGGAATTGTCAGTAGGCGCTTCTGCCCCCCGTAAGGTCCCTGGACGTAACATCATGTGATTTTTATTTATGGGGCACACTAAAAAGCAAAATGTGTACTGACAATCCTGGCACAATAGACGACCTTAAACGGAACATTACTACAGAAATTAACTTCAAATCTGCAGAATTACTGCGTGTTGCTGGTATCGTCATCACACGAAGTCACCAACTCGCCGGCCGGGATGGCCGAGCGGTTCTAGGTGCTTCAGTGTGCAACCGCGCGACAGCTACGGTCGCAGGTTCGAATCCTGCCTCGGGCATCGATGTGTGTGATGTACTTAGGTTAGTTAGGTTTAAGTAGTTCTAAGTTCTAGGGGACTGATGACCTCAGATGTTAAGTCCTGTAGTGCTCAGAGCCATTCGAACCATTTTGAACTGCCGTGTTGACGGCGCAGCCGATGCAGAAGCATCTGCCCAACAGAGCCCGAGCACGTAATAAAAGGAAAACACCACGCAAAACCACGCAGAAGACTAAATACGGGTATTTGTAGATGCTGCCACCGCTTCGCAGCAGCCACACGAAAGAATGCAACAATTTACGTTCGACACACTAGTGATGCAGTCGAGCGCTGTGTCTCGACGTAATAGGGGCCGACATTAGAATGAGGATATCCAGAACCAGCACCACTGTTCTAATATCTGTTACAAATAACGATCTGAGCAGCTTAACTGCACAAGTCTTGTGAATAGCGTCACAAAGCTTATAGAACTCCTTCCACAGCAAATTAATGCTGCAGTGGTGTCAGCCATGCAAGCATCCACCGGATCTAAACCATAACGCACAGCATTAATTGAATAACAGCCTCCTGGGACGCCAATGGCGTCCGCATTGAAGCTGGCGAACTTCGCCTGTTTCTCCGAGATGAAATTATTGGCATTTGTCTGGTGAGTGAAACACTTCTAAAGCCCGAAGTACATGTTTGTGCCTCAAAATGTTCCGTTCTCGCATGGACAGACCAACGGTACTTGGGAGTACAGCAGTATACGTGCTAAACAGTATACGCTCCTGCCCAATTCAGCCCCCGCTTCTTGCAACGTTGGAGACCACATCTGCGGAAACGGGCGGGCTTATCGAAGCGGCGCTACTTCACTTCGGCGAGCCAACACTAGCCGCTGCTACGGAAGCAACAACGCTTACGCCATGTACTTGAATAACTACCATGAGATATTTTTCCATTTAGAACCGAGAAGAATAGAATATGTATTACAAGGAATGCACCCACTAAACGGTCGGTGGCTCAGTCTCTTGCGCCACAACATCAAGATGACGATAGAAACACAACATCGAAACATGTTATGGGGAAATGACTCATTCCGAACACCTCCGCTCCAGGACAGGAACACGATGATCAGTGAGCCAAAACAAAAAGCGAACAGTCTAGTTGATGCCTTTACCGCAAAATCTACACAAATAAACGACACAGTGGATGCAATGTGTATCACATTGGTGGCTGAGCGATTCCCATTTTACGTTGCAGTGAGAGATGAGAGGGACAAATGGACGAAACATTAGCTGAAGAGACCACCTTCAAAACCTGGGAGTCTGGAAGTCCTGACAACGTCAACAATTCCCTGTCGAAGCAGATGCCACCAGCTGCCGCTGTACATCTCATCAGAATACTCATCTAGATTTTATAAACCTTCAGCATCTCTTAGAGTGTAAACCTGCTCAGGTAGAAGCCACAGCGCAGATCGGCAAAGATCTACGATTTGCGTAGAATTGTAGACCCATAAACTTATTACAAGCCCTATCCGAGTTCTTCGAAAGCGTGTATCTCAAGAGCTGCAGCGTCACATCCTATTCCGAGGAAATATTATCCGACGATCAGTTCTGGTTTCGAAAGGGTCATTCAACCGCACATCAGCTTCTGCGATTGGTGGAGGAGGCCTACGACGCTCTGGAGCGCCTCAAGTACTTCGCGGCGGCGCTCCTCGACGTTTCCTGAGTATTCGACAATGTGTGGCACTGCGGCCTTTTGTTCAGGTTACTTGTACGTGGGGTGCCGGTGTCGCACGCTCCCTCTGACCGCTGCTCCTATCTCTACGACAGCACCTGCCGTATGCGAGCTGAAATTGTGTTGTCTGCAATTTGTAATATCTTTACTAGCTTGCCACACGCTCTAATCGCTGACGCTCTACTTTCGCCCGTACCATGAATGCCAATAACAGCAGCTTTCGAAAGTCGCTTCAGGTTTGCGGCCGGATCCTAAAATCAACTTGACTCGATATTTCGGCGATCCAACTGGTCGCCATCTTCAGGAGAATGTCAGCGGGACTCATCAGCAGAAGCAGCATTTTCCTGAAGATGGCGACCGGTTGCATCGCCGAAATATCGAGTCAAGTTGAGTTTAGGATCCGGCAGCAAACGCTAAGAGACTTTAAAGACTTATTATGCCGGGAAAGTATACGTAGTCATAACTGCAGCTTTCCTTTGACAACCTGCGAACCAGGGCCATCACGTGTAGCGTTAAATTCAATGCTACAAGACGCAGGTCTTGGTAGTTACTCGCTGCGCTGATAGCCGTCAACATCGCAGGCAGCCCTGTTCCGTGATGTGACACGCCACGATATCTTGGCGCCAGCACGTTCGAGTCATCGGGAACAAAGTCAACGGTCGGCTCAGCAAGTAGGACGCACTGCTGAATCCGTCTTCCACTCTACCGACCCAACCAAACTGTACAGAGCTCCTGCAACACGCTTCCGTCGTGTGGGTTTAATTCGCCAAAAACCAGAAACACACGCTACAAAGAGTGCAGAATCGCGCATTGCGGTTGGCTGTGCACACAGCAAGGACCTTCTCGACAGTTCGGCTGCGTGAAATGGTTGAAGTTCCACTTCTAAGGGAGCGTTGCAGAGCGGCTACCGGCATCTTCTCCGAGAAAACGCAGGGGTCTGACGACGTGAACATTCAGACGGTAGACACAAAAATTCAGCGTAACATCCTTACAAGATGGTCACATCAGTTAAATGCGCAGGCAATTTTTGTTGATTCAAGACAAATTGGATAAAGCAGAAAACATTCGTAGCCGATGTAAAGAAAAAAGTAGCGAAGGAGGAAAAAACATACATGTTGGGAACTCTAAAAGTATCCGGAGAATTATGCATAGCTTCTGTCACATCGGACTCACATCAATATGTTCTGTGTGAAGCTAATCGCTACGCTCCATATAAGACGGTTTTACAGTGACTCGGCCTTTCTTTTGGTTTTTCTTCTTGTTTGCTATTGTAACTCTGTACCAGGCATATCGCGGTTTTGGTTCCTCTGATTGGTTCTCCAATCGGTGCTCTGATGATCGTCTCAGTGCACCCACGAAACCGGTGCTTACGTCCACAGCTTTCACAGCTCTGTTCCTCACACTCGTGAATCCGAGCTTTTAGGTGTGCTGTGCTTTATAACTAAAATATGATATAATTGCATAGGCTTCCGCGGCCAGAGTCAGTAGACATAAGAGTTTTCTGGATATGGTACCGCGTCATAATATATAAAACTGAAACGTCCCCTTTGAACAATTATACATGACTGTCCTTAAACTGACACACAATATTTTTAGCGCAACGCAATCTGACTTTCAATAATCCCTACAAAAGAGTGGCCCTGACTAACATTAACCTATACCTTTCACAAATCACTTACCTCACAAAAAACTTCGTTACTCGAACTACTGCAATACAGCGAGCGCCACTACTGCCAGCTAAATAAAAGATTCAAACTACGGAAGGCACTAACTACTGATAGGCATAGTTAGCAAATGAAAGATTTTAATAGAGAACAAACAATGTATTTACCTTAATAGTGTTGAAAAATCATAATATACATAGCAGATCATGACATCCAGTCTTACAAATTTCAAAACTCCGCCATTTCTCTCCCCACATCCACCACTGCTGGCGGCTCACCTCCAACTGCGCAACGCTACACGCTGTTAACAGCCAACTGCCCAACGCTACAATGGCAGACAACAATGCAAACTAGCCACAGGCTGCACACAGCACAGCCAGTGATTTTCATACAGAGCGCTACGTGGCGTTACCAATAAGAAAACCTAAACAGCCTACTTACATAGCCCCCATGCTCCCCGCAAAAAATTTTACAAATTGTTTTGGACACTGGCCAATACAGATTTGAAAAAAATTTTTCTTAATTGCAGTAAGAAAGATATCAGATGCACACACTTATTGAATACAATGTTGGTCAAAAGCTAAAATTTTCTCACAGTCCATAAAGACAGTCCTGATCATTCATCACAGTAAAATAGCAGTGTTTTTCTCAAAGTCTGAGCAGTAAAAGAAAATGCACACAGAAGTAGTGGATTTCCATGCAGTCTTGAAGAAGTAGTGTTGTCCTTCCAACAGAAAGACAATGCTGACTCTCGACATGCAGACAGGTAATGGGCCACAACAGAGCAAACCCACAACAGAGTCATTCGAAGTTTTGAAGACTATTGGTAGTATGGTCATCACAGAGCAGACCCACTGTAGTCCTGGTAGAGATTGTGGTATTGTTGGGCCACCGGAGGTGCAGACCCACTGCAGTCCTTGTAGAAATAATGGTACTGGTGAGTCAGCAAAGGTGTAGACCCACTGTAGTCCTTCCAGAAATAATGGTATTGGTGGGTCATCAAAGATACAGACCCACTGTAGTCCTTGTAGATATGGCCAGCAGCCATCTGTTGTGACTGTGCAGGTGCACAATCACCATTGAAGAGTCTTGCGGATAATATAGCAAGTCCATAACCACCACTTGTGCACTCACAAAGTTTTTGGAATTGTCCTTAGAACCAGCAATGCTGTTATCCAGTCCCTTGCTGAATTATTAACACACGTGCAAACACTAACAGTCCCTACTTCTCACATATTGTCCATATACTATGACCAACAGAAACGTGTACAGTGAAATGGAACTTAAAAGTTAATTATATGATGAACTGGTGTCAATTACAATTTTATAACATAAGAATACAATTACAAAGGTACAAAATACATCATTAATGAACATAACAATACAGATAACTCTGTAGTAGTACAGGCTTTACAAAAGAATAGAAATAAACAGATACATCAGTGTTACAGGAATTATGACATAAGTACATACATAAAGATCAGAATAACTTTTGAAACATCACCATCACATATGAGCAACAAAACAGAATAAATAATGTCTAAACATCTTTTCAAAGTAAATAACATATTATCAGAAAAATTCTACAATGTAACTCTCATCAGATAAACACATAAAGACAGGAAGAACACAAATATACAAGAGTACACAAACACATAGCGGAATAACAGAAAGGGAAAGGACAGGGTTTGTTTTACTGTAGTATCTTGCAAACAAAACTTTCTTTACTTCTTGGAGATCTCCCTTCGTTCTTCATTATTTCAAAAAGTGCTATCTATACCTGCTTTCTGTACTTTTTTCGTAAAACTTCTCAACGCATCTCTTCCAATTCATCGCAACTCATTCTCTTATATAGTCTACCCCCTCTTAAGCTAACTTAAATCTACTGAGCTCAGATGCTAAACTAAGGGATGAGGCAATGCAGCAGCATAAAACAATTAATACAAACAGCAATGAAAAAATGGAAATTGTCAAAGCAAGCTGCAGTAAATCTAAATTACCAATCAATGCAACATTACAACTAATATGAGCCAATGTGCAGCAACAAGAAAAATAAATCAGTAGTAAAACTAGCTTAACAGAGTAATACAAAGTGAAATTTAGTAGCACTATGCCTGGCAAATAGCAGCAGCAAATGCAATAACTTATATCTAAACATAACAAAGCTCAATCAGAAAAAATATTACACCAAAGATGGCCATGTCTAATACCTATGTCACATCTTAATTCTAGAGTGATGCATCACGATAAGTTACTGTAGCAGAAAAGTTACCAAATCGTTTAAAAAACTATTTATGCAGTTCCTGTGAAGGGAAATGTCTATTTGTGCTCTCTTTTCTAATAAAGTACATCATAAATGTATTCTTTTGGGTCTGTAGACAGAAAATAGTGATATTAGTACATCTATTAAATTTTATAATAACCAATGCTGCAGTGCAGCTAGAAACTAGATATTAAACGAAATGAGCAAATATATATAGCCTATATAAAGCAATGCATGAAACGTCATTCACTAGGCAAATGGCGTCTCCAAAGGCAAAAGAATCTCTCAACTAGAAAGACAATAAATGTAAAATTTCATTAGGCATATCAGTAAATATCATAAATTAAGAGCTCCACAGTGTTATCATATGTTTTCAAGTTTGACCGTGTCGTATTTGCGATGCTTTCTACAAAGAAATGTCAATAGCGAGGATAATGGCCTCCCTTTTTTTTTACCTGTGCTCTGAAAAGGCACATGCTAATGGCTTTTTCTCCAGGCGTCTGACACAGCTGGCCACTCAAGACGCATTACGTCGAGGTCACTTGGCTTTCTTACCGAAATATTTATGACACCAGTTTGCATTACTGTGACAGTCTCATATAAAAATTTCACAGTTTGAGAATTTGCGTTGCAAATCTGTAGAAACAAAATCCTATAAATATAAGTGTCCAAAAAATATTCGTCGGCATTGTGATACATTCACGCATTTAGACACATTTCGTAACTCTTAAAGTACGATTCTTGGTTTCCAACATACTTTATCACAAGTCAGAGTCCCTAACCACTACTCATTATTCCTTACCTTATTACACGTATACATTTTCGTCGACACTTCTTCAATATTTCATCATAATAAATACGTAGCATAATCAAATTCCTCATATAGCATCAGCTTATTGATCGTAAACATACCGCAACAGCGTAATACAATCGTCATCATAACATCATAAAACCTCAGCCAAATCTCAAAATCGTCGTAGCTTCCTTCAATAATTCCAAAACCTAAAAAAATTCTCTGCTCATGTCAGAATTGTCATCTACCTCAAACATACTTTAAAAATCATGATCTCGTACCAAATACATCATTCAAAGCTCTCATAGTATCACAATGATTCCGAAAAAATATGAACAGTTCACAAAGTACAGACAAAATACAATTTCATAAATGTGAAGTTACCCAACTGTGTAATTGCGTAAACATGTGTCACTGATGTAGTAAAAAAATGTTTGTTTCTGTGTTAAATAATCAGATAGCTGTGTAATTTATGTGTTAGAGGAATATGGTACCGATGTGTAAAGTTGTATAAGCAAATACCATATTAGCTAGGGCTCCTTGTGCTTGCCAAACACATGGTACACAAAGTAGGCGTGTACTCCCTGAGGATTAATGTAATTATACCCTCAGGTGTTACAGATCACAGCAACGGAATGAAATGTATCACGGAAAACCTTTGTATCATTGTACTTCAAATATCTTTAAAAATAAATGATTTAAGTACAAAATTAATCACTCAAATACGTGTCCTATAGCGCTAAATGTGCGTCTTGCTGTAAGATAATCTCTGTGGAAGTGTCGTAGTTATTGTCCTCCGAAAGCTAAGTTCTGCCGAAGCCAATGTACTTACCTCATGATAAACAAAAGTGAAATGCTTTGCGTATAGATATCGTAGTTATTACGTACAGTACCGTGATCAAGAAAGTACTACAATGTAACGTATTGTTGTGCTACAAAAAAAAGGCTGTCTTATTGTAGCTATACCACAAAGTTACTATTAAACAAGTTTTACTTTCCAGAAGAATTCAGAAAAACTGTGCAGATATAAAGCAGATACAGCACAAAAGCAACAATGTAAATTGTGTCACACATTAGTAGCGTCGTGATATAATTGTGTAGCTGTCAAAGAAACCAAGTGCTAAGTCATCTTTAATCCTACAGAAAGTACTTCAAATAAAGAATGTCTTTTCAAGTAAACCAAAATGTTGCATGAAAATCTCATTAGCAGTGCTGGTATATGTTCTAAGTATGTGAGCCTTATAGTCGTTATGTGATCGTGCAACTAACAAGCAAGAATGTACAAATAACAACACTGTGTTGTCTGTTCACTATAACAATGCATTTGTAATACTCGTCTAACTAAGTTGCCCAGTTTCTTGACTAGATAGTTAACTTTAAATCATTGTTGCATGTTAACAGTTTCTATGTGTGACAAAGCATACTAGTAACGTGAAGTGAAAAATTTTATAGCAAAGACTAAGTTAAAAAGCAGATTATCTCTCAATAAACGGTTTTACATGTGAAATGTGGTGCAATCCTTTACTCTTCATAGTACTCAAAGTTTCAACTTGAACGCAATTATCATGCGGTATACGTCGGTAAAGAGTACTGGAATTTTTCTCAAGGTTAGCGTCTATGTTATTTTTCTCTGAGCCAGCCGGCGCACGCGGCTGCCTGCGGTGCGAGTCATTGTCTCTTTGTTGGCGCGCGTCGTTCTTGGGATTATGAGACCTAACTTCTACAAATTCACCTTGACGAGAAGGCCCTGCCCTGTTTGAAGCTCGCCAGTTCTGATGGAATTCAGGTCTGTCGTTTTGTTGGTAGTTTACATAGTTTCTTGTTTGTCGGTCATGTGGTGGAGAATTTCTCCCGGAATCGTAACTGCGCGCTGAACTGTTGTGTCTGAAGTTATTCTGTCTCCCTTAATAATAATTGTTTTTGTTCCCATATTGTCCGTTTTTATGGTAATCTCTGTCATATTCATTACTACGGAAATGCGATCTTTCTCTGTAACTATTATTACTCTGCCAGTGGTTGTCATATGGGTGGTGTCTGTTTTGGTCACGATTTGCGTTGGAAGAATAGACTTGTTGTGTCCAGTTATTGTTTCTGTCGTCACGGAATTGTGACGGATGTGACCTGTAGTGATTGTTTTCCTGTTTTCGCATCCCGCGACTGTCTGTGTCAATTTCTAATTCTTGTAAGAGTCCCTGAAAAGCTTCAATGTCGTCTTTGCAACGTCCTGCCAAAATAATATTTCTTAAATGTTCAGGCAATTTCATTAAGCAAATGCGGATGAGTTCTGAAGGGCTGTATGGGTTTGAAAGATATTGATTCTTATGCAACATGTCTTCAAAATATTTGACAAGACTGGAAAATTCAGATTGTTCAAAGTGTTTCATCATCATGATGCTATGTTTTACTCGGTCTTGTGTAGCTTGAGACCAATATGCTGAGAGGAAGGCATGGTAAAATTCTCCTTCGCTGTGACAATCGTGCATGACCGATCGCATTCTTACAGCTGGTTCATTCTCTAAATAGCCACACATAAATTCTAATCTGTGCTCTAATGACCATGATGGAGCCATGCTTGTGGATGAATGTCGTTGCCAGAATTCTTAAATGTTTTAAATTTACGTGTAGTAATAAACAGCTTATAGTCAAAATCATCATGTCGGCGAGTCGCATATCGGTCACTGTTACGTCGTTTCGGCGGTTCCATTTCAAAATTCGGTGCACCTTGCCAATTTCTTTCATAACTTCCGAAATGCGCTATGTTATTATTTTGTGGCTTTTCCGTATTTCTAAGTCCCTCTTCCCGTATTGGAGCGCCAGTGGCCTCTAAAATATGTAATTCCTGTGTTAGCTGTGTCAGCTGATCTTGTACTTCCCGGATTTCTCTTTGGTGTTGCGTATTAATTTGATTCTGATTTTGTTAGAATTTCCTAATTTGTTCGCACTCTTCTGTGTCATTAAAGACTACCGGTTTTGTGTCATTCAGATTATCATCTACCTTCGTAGATAAATTATATAGCTGATCCGAAAGTTCAACTACTTTCTCTGATAATGAACTAATTTCCTCCATGTGTCTTTCTGAACCAATTTTCAGAGTATCTACTGTGTCCTTTACGTTTTCCTAAGTTTTTGCAAGTTGCTTAACCGAATCGGTAGATGCAACTGAGTCAATTTTGGCTTGCAAGGTCTCATGATTTTCATGAACAATAGTTTGCAGTTCTTTTATGGCTGCTTCGTGATTCTGTAATGCATTTTCATGACGCGAAAAAATAGGTTGGAAATGCTCACAAATTTGTGTTTTTACGTCATTACAGACTTTTTGACATTTCGATTCGATTTTATGTAACTGAGTAGTTAAATCTTCACGTGTTTGTTCAAGCGTGGTGTGAAGATTTTGTTCCATTGCGTCTAACTGTTGCTGTGTTTGTCTCTGGTGTTGTTCCATTGTGTCTAACTTTTGAAGATTTTGTTCCATTGTGTCTAACTTTTGAAGCTTTTGCTGTGTTTGTCCCATTTGATGTATTAATTGTAATAACAGTGCACTGGTGTCTGAAACATGTTCCTCAGTGCTTTTCGGCAGTGAATTTGTACCGGCAACATTCACATTTTGACAACCAGAAAATGTGTCTTGACTTATTTGAGAAAACGGTGAGGACCCAAAACCTGAATCTACAGTATTTGCGAGATTGTGTCCTGTCATTTCGGATTCCTGAGGCGAGCTATTGCCGACCGATCGATCGATAGTGCTTCCCTGTTCACTAATTGTTTCTCTGTCTACGCCATTATTTGCCGCCCGCTCCATTTCCCTATGCACAATTACCAAATTACTAGTTCGAACATTAGTTAATTCATTACACTGTGGCGCTAACACACTGCTTTCGTCTTCACTGTCATTTCTCAGTTTACTTTGGAGCCTAGTATTACGTTTTTCACACGCCATTATTGTCACAATATTTCACACGACAACACAGAAAAGCACAATTTGAAGAGCAAAATAAGAAAACACATTAACATAGCACTGAAAATAAAATCTAGTTCATTGCAAGCGCAGCTGCGAAATACGTGTGCAAATCTACATGCATGCCACAACTGTTTTACTGTACAAGAATGAAAAACTACAACTACAAAGGAAATTTTCTCTACAATTACGTGCTAGCAATAAGCAAAAGCTACACTAATTACACAAACTACAAGAAAAAAAATCTGAAGATTCCAGTGAGGTATCCTCGGCTAAGGGTCGACATATGAAACGTCCCCTTTGAACAATTATACATGATTGTCCTTAAACTGACACACAATATTTTTAGCGCAACGCAATCTGACTTTCAATAATCCCTACAAAAGAGTGGCCCTGACTAACATTAACCTATACCTTTTACAAATCACTTACCTCACAAAAAACTTCGTTACTCGAACTATCGCAATACAGCGAGCGCCAATACTGCCAGCTAAATAAAAGATTCAAACTACGGAAGGCACTAACTACTGATAGGCATAGTTAGCAAATGAAAGATTTTAATAGAGAACAAACAATGTATTTACCTTAATAGTGTTGAAAAATCATAATATACATAGCAGTTCATGACATCCAGTCTTACAAATTTCAAAACTCCGCCATTTCTCTCCCCACATCCACCACTGCTGGCGGCTCACCTCCAACTGCGCAACGCTACACGCTGTTAACAGCCAACTGCCCAACGCTACAATGACAGACAACAATGCAAACTAGCCACAGGCTGCACACAGCACAGCCAGTCATTTTTCATACAGAGCGCTACGTGGCGTTACCAATAAGAAAACCTAAACAGCCTACTTACAAAACTACTGCTACTGGAGAAAAATCCAACGTTTCGACCACGATTGCAGCGGCCCAGAAGGGGCTGAACAGACGCAAAGCAAAAAAATAAAATTCCCCACAGAATATGTTCATGCACGAGGATACTACCATAGCTGTGTTTGATAACTGCATTCACCTGGAAGTCGGAAGTACTGAAATAACTTGCCACAGTACTGAAAAAGAGCAAGGCGCCAGGCTCTGGTGAAATTCCCATTACATTTTATAATAAATACGCTGCAACTTCACTCGGGCTTGTATACAACCTTTTATCATGACTCGTCTGCAAAAGGGATTCGGTTGTGCACAATTGCATTCGCGCCCTAATTTCAGTAAATAGCCAGCCTAAGTACAGCAGTGAATGAATTCAAGTATTTGTCTAAATCACGATCGTTCACAAATGACTCACACCGACAAGAGTTTAGAAAGAAAACGTTTTAATTTTACTAAATCACATCCACAAAACAATCTGATGGCCACGTGATACTATGTCGGCGGCTCTTAGCCGCACCGACCTTACCGCACCGACGGACCACGATCTAAAGACCACGACCTTTGTCCCCTATCCTCTGTCCTGTGTCCGGTCACGTGACACTGCGTTAGTCAAATATATTATTTCTAAACATGGCCATCATGCATTTACAATGTTACAATATTAAAATACGTAAAACTAAATACCTTATATTATTTTGTAGACAATCATCAGATTATTTACATATTTAAGGGCACTCCGCTTTTTGGCAGTTTCGCCCCTCTTCTTTTGTTTAATTACGTCTTTGCCTAAAAGGTGTGGCATACGAAATACTCATTTTGCTCTACTTAGATCGAAAACTGAACAGTACCTTCACAAGAAAAGACAATAACTTATTATGCAGAGGTTCTCAAACATCCTTACAACTTAATTTTATATAAAACATGTTCTTTAATGTCCAAAATATTATCCCTGCTACTATGCTTTAAATCTGAGTTTTGAACTATTTTGAAGGGCTCTTATGTTTATGGAGTACTCCTATTTCAGTGACCAGATACCCAGCAAAACCAACTATGAGCAAGACAAGCACACCTTACATTATTAACATATGTACCAAGTTATGCACTGAGACATAGGCAATTATGTAACTAAGTAATTCAATTCGAAACTTTATATGCTGCCTCCTCTCTTTATCAAGAAGGTGACTCCATAAATATATTGACTTGTGCTTGAACACCCCAACTCTTCTTCCACAGTAAACATTACCACATCCAGCAAATTAGTTATACTATTACAGTATCCGTTGTAACCTCACAACGCTATTGAATCAGCCTCTTTTTCATCTCATATCTATTAAAAATTCGTAGCATTGTTAACATTACCTTGTGACTAGAAAAGAGCATAGGTTACTCCTTTCTACAAAAAGAGTAAAAGAATACGCTAACAGAATTACAGCCGATATCGCTAAGGACTGTGTGTGGCAGAAAGCTAGAGCGTATACCAATCTCCACTACTGCGACTTACGAGGAGAAAATGAAGCTTCCCCAAAAGAACATGAAGGTTGTCGACGCCGTATCACACTGCCGACTAATAACCAAGATACGATGACATGGCACGTCTTCGTAGATACGGGAATGGCTGCAGAAATTCTTGTCTTGTAGAGGTCAGTACGTTGTACTGTATGGTCAATGTTTAACAGAAACGGAAGTAACAACCCATGTACCTGTACAGGAAGCATAATGGGACCAGTGAAATGCGTGAGGTATGTACCAGGTATAGGCGTCAGCATTACCATATATCTCCTTGCGTTTGCTGTTGTCTACAGATAAGTAGCTCCGGTGGCTGATTGTGAGTAAACGCAGACCGATTTGGAAAGTATTTACATCTATTGTTGTGAATGATAGACAACTTTAAATATAGGTAAATGAAAGACAACGCCAACTGCAAAGAGACAGAACCTGTAATATCATCTTCAGGTAACTTCCGGGTATGCAGCCGGGGGACGTCGTCGATAACCGTCGACAGGATCACACTGACATTTTCAGGACAAAACTGCGGTAAGCTCCTAAGAGTTGTATAAGGAAATTTAAAATCTCGGCTCGCAAAGAAACGCCGAAAACATAAAACGCGGGGGTTTAGGGTTTACTCCTATCGAAATATCGGCGGTTGTAAACGACGTCATTCGGCTGCATTACCGTAAGTTATTTGAAGATTGTATAGTTCGGGAGAAACTCAGGTCTCACATGTAATAGCATGTTGTTGTTGTTGTGGTCTTCAGTCCTGAGACTGGTTTGATGCAGCTCTCCATGCTACTCTATCCTGTGCAAGCTTCTTCATCTCCCAGTACCTACTGCAACCTACATCCTTCTGAATCTGCTTAGTGTATTGATCTCTTGGTCTCCCTCTACGATTTTTACCCTCCACGCTGCCCTCCAATGCTAAATTTGTGATCCCTTGATGCCTCAAAACATGTCCTACCAACCGATCCCTTCTTCTAGTCAAGTTGTGCCACAAACTTCTCTTCTCCCCAATCCTATTCAATACCTCCTCATTAGTTACGTGATCTACCCACCTTATCTTCAGCATTCTTCTGTAGCACCACATTTCGAAAGCTTCTATTCTCTTCTTGTCCAAACTGGTTATCGTCCATGTTTCACTTCCATACATGGCTACACTCCATACAAATACTTTCAGAAACGACTTCCTGACACTTAAATCTATACTCGATGTTAACAAATTTCTCTTCTTCAGAAACGATTTCCTTGCCATTGCCAGTCTACATTTTATATCCTCTCTACTTCGACTATCATCAGTTATTTTACTCCCTAAATAGCAAAACTCCTTTACTACTTTAAGTGTCTCATTTCCTAATCTAATCCCCTCAGCATCACCCGATTTAATTTGACTACATTCCATCCTCGTTTTGCTTTTGTTGATGTTCATCTTATATCCTCCTTTCAAGACACTGTCCATTCCGTTCAACTGCTCTTCCAAGTCCTTTGCTGTCTCTGACAGAATTACAATGTCATCGGCGAACCTCAAAGTTTTTACTTCTTCTCCATGAATTTTAATACCTACTCCGAATTTTTCTTTTGTTTCCTTTACTGCTTGCTCAATATACAGATTGAATAACATCGGGGAGAGGCTACAACCCTGTCTCACTCCTTTCCCAACCACTGCTTCCCTTTCATGCCCCTCGACTCTTATAACTGCCATCTGGTTTCTGTACAAATTGTAAATAGCCTTTCGCTCCCTGTATTTTACCCCTGCCACCTTCAGAATTTGAATGAGAGTATTCCAGTTAACGTTGTCAAAAGCTTTCTCTAAGTCTACAAATGCTAGAAACGTTGGTTTGCCTTTTCTTAATATTTCTTCTAAGATAAGTCGTAAGGTTAGTATCGCCTCACGTGTTCCAACATTTCTACGGAATCCAAACTGATCTTCCCCGAGGTCCGCTTCTACCAGTTTTTCCATTCGTCTGTAAAGTATTCGCGTTAGTATTTTGCAGCTGTGACTTATTAAACTGATGGTTCGGTAATTTTCACATCTGTCAACACCTGCTTTCTTTGGTATTGGAATTATTATATTCTTCTTGAAGTCTGAGGGTATTTCGCCTGTCTCATACATCTTGCTCACCAAATGGTAGAGTTTTGTCATGACTGGCTCTCCCAAGGCCATCAGTAGTTCTAATGGAATGTTGTCTACTCCCGGGGCCTTGTTTCGACTCAGGTCTTTCAGTGCTCTGTCAAACTCTTCACGCAGTATCTTATCTCCCATTTCATCTTCATCTACATCCTCTTCCATTTCCATAATATTGTCCTCAAGTACATCGCCCTTGTATAAACCCTCTATATACTCCTTCCACCTTTCTGCCTTCCCTTCTTTGCTTAGAACTGGGTTGCCATCTGAGCTCTTGATATTCATACAAGTGGTTTTCTTCTCTCCAAAGGTCTCTATAATTTTCCTGTAGGCAGTATCTATCTTACACCTAGTGAGACAAGCCTCTACATCCTTACATTTGTCCTCTAGCCATCCCTGCTTAGCCATTTTGCACTTTCTGTCGATCTCATTTTTGAGACGTTTGTATTCCCTTTTGCCTGCTTCATTTACTGCATTTTTATATTTTCTCCTTTCATCAATTAAATTCAATATTTCTTCTGTTACCCAAGGATTTCTATTAGCCCTCGTCTTCTTACCTACTTGATCCTCTGCTGCCTTCACTACTGCATCCCTCAGAGCTACCCATTCTTCTTCTACTGTATTTCTTTCCCCCATTCCTGTCAATTGTTCCCTTATGCTCTCCCTGAAACTCTCTACAACCTCTGGTTCTTTCAGTTTATCCAGGTCCCATCTCCTTAAATTCCCACCTTTTTGGAGTTTCTTCAGTTTGAATCTGCAGTTCATAACCAATAGATTGTGGTCAGAATCCACATCTGCCCCTGGAAATGTCTTACACTTTACAACCTGGTTCCTAAATCTCTGTCTTACCATTATATAATCTATCTGATACCTATTAGTATCTCCAGGATTCTTCCAGGTATACAACCTTCTTTTATGATTCTTGAACCAAGTGTTAGCTATGATTAAGTTATGCTCTGTGCAAAATTCTACAAGGCGGCTTCCTCTCTCATTTCTTCCCCCCAATCCATATTCACCTACTATGTTTCCTTCTCTCCCTTTTCCTACTGACGAATTCCAGTCACCCATGACTATTAAATTTTCGTCTCCCTTCACTACCTGAATAATTTCTTTTATCTCGTCATACATTTCATCAATTTCTTCATCATCTGCAGAGCTAGTTGGCATATAAACTTGTACTACTGTAGTAGGCATGGGCTTTGTGTCTATCTTGGCCACAATAATGCGTTCACTATACTGTTTGTAGTAGCTAACCCGCACTCCTATTTTTTTATTCATTATTAAACCTACTCCTGCATTACCCCTATTTGATTTTGTATTTATAACCCTGTAATCACCTGACCAAAAGTCTTGTTCCTCCTGCCACCGAACTTCACTAATTCCCACTATATCTAACTTTAACCTATCCATTTCCCTTTTTAAATTTTCTAACCTACCTGCCCGATTAAGGGATCTGACATTCCACGCTCCGATCCGTAGAATGCCAGTTTTCTTTCTCCTGATAACGACGTCCTCTTGAGTAGTCCCCGCCCGGAGATCCGAATGGGGGACTATTTTACCTCCGGAATATTTTACCCAAGACGACGCCATCATCATTTAATCATACAGTAAAGCTGCATGTCCTCGGGAAAAATTACGGCTGTAGTTTCCCCTTGCTTTCAGCCGTTCGCAGTACCAGCACAGCAAGGCCGTTTTGGTTAATGTTACAAGGCCAGATCAGTCAATCATCCAGACTGTTGCCCCTGCAACTACTGAAAAGGCTGCTGCCCCTCTTCAGGAACCACATGTTTGTCTGGCCTCTCAACAGATGCCCCTCCGTTGTGGTTGCACCTACGGTACGGCCATCTGTATCGCTGAGGCACGCAAGCCTCCCCACCAACGGCAAGGTCCATGGTTCATGGGGGAAGATGTAATAGCATATCAAAGGATAAATAGTAAGCACTTAGAGCACATCACATCGTTTGAATATTTAGGGTCAACACTAGGAAGCGATATGGGAGTCCTTACTAAATAGATTGACAACAGACTTTGAACAGATTCATAGACGTGCTGCTTCCACCGTGACGTAGTTGAAAACATTTCGGAAAAAAAAACACCTTCATTTTCGTGAAACCCTGACCAGTAAATTTAGAGAAAGTGTCTTTGAGGAAGAGTGTGCTAAATTTCTTCTGCAGCTATCGCGTGTGTAGCAATCACAGTAATAAGGTATGGCAGATTAGGACGCACCATAGACGCACACATGTCGTCAGTTTCCCTCGCTCAGTAAGCGAACAGATGAGGACAGAAGGCCGCTGTTACTGATGCTGCTGCTAGCGGTGTGTTTATCTAGATGGAGATGTCTGTCTGCCACGCAGAGTATCCAGTTTCGATTTCCTTTACTGCCGAACATTATTCGTTGGTGGGAGGACTGGAATGCAAAGCACGCACTCTCGTGAGCCCCGCTGAGGAGCTACTTGAACGAGAAGCAGCGGCTGCTGTCTAGGAAAGCCTGCATTAACTGTCGGTACAGTGGCTCAGTAGGCGGCCGGACCACACAGCAGGTGGCCGCTATCACGTGTTCCCCAGCCGCGTCGCGGAATTCATTTGGAAATCCTTCCTGGAACACAAATGGCGACAGGATCAGAATAATATGCTTCTAGCCATTAAGACTGTAAGAATAATAGATAACGAAATTTTACTTATTCTGCGTATACAGGATGTTCACAACTCGACGGCTGACTTGTTGATAAGCATTTCGCTTTCTTGCACGAAGCATAACTTCCGTCTTCTCACAAACTAACAACTTTTAAATGAGATTTTTGAATGACAAACATGCTCAGTAAAGTGAGTAGTGATACTAAGTCCTCCTTCCTTCTTTGTGCATTTGCAACAAAATTTTTATCATTTGCATTTCAAAGCATGTTGTAGATTTCTTGCCAATTTGACGTGTGTTGCTTATACGCGTCGTTTATGCTGAATCGTCCCGGGAACGCTAAGTGTTGAAGACGTAACTGCTGCAGCAGAGTCTTCTGGAGCATCGGCCAGCTTGCCGATAGATGCGCCGCCTGCGTGACCGCCACTGCCCAGGAGGTGGCGCTGTCGGTGTCGGCTTACCGCCGGGGCTGACACGTCCCAGCCCCTCACACCGGATGCCTCGCGTGGTCGGATTCTCTACGAAAACAGGCTCGCAATAAGCCGGCAGGACTGCAACTACTCCATTTCTCAGCCAGCAAGTTGCTCCCACGGGAAGGAAAGCGTCCCGGGACGAGATTCCTGTATAAAATATTCTTGTCATGCTACATCACATTCGAGATTTCGACGATAATCCCTGGCGCATTCCTCACGCTGGACGGAGTGTAGACATTTTAATTACTTCGGTATCCAGAACTGCAAATTTTGTAACGTGGACCTTATGCACACCGAGATGAAACAAATGAAACATGCGAACGACTGCTGGGATTGATATATTGTTAGCTTTCTTCAAGAAACGGAGAGGTTAGAAAGTTCAACAATAGCAAGACGATCAGCTCATTGCGCGCCTTCCTTTCTTTCACGCTATAACTAGTAAAGGAGGTAGGGTCATGGGCGGCGAAGGCGTAATACCTACTTTCGGAATGCTCAAACAGATAACAAGAGGTAATGCGCCCCGATAACGGCTGTTTTGTTATCAGAACCCCTGGCATGTGCAACATTTCTCGTCAGTGAGGAAGCAGGTACATCGGCCAATACATCTGTACAGTTTCTGAACGTTCTGAATAGCACCAGCGGCACATTCAGAGGTGGTGGTGGTTAGTGTTTAACGTCCCGTCGACAACGAGGTCATTAGAGACGGAGCGCAAGCTCGGGTTAGGGAAGGATTGGGAAGGAAATCGGCCGTGCCCTTTCAAAGGAACCATCCCGGCATTTGCCTGAAACGATTTAGGGAAATCACGGAAAACCTAAATCAGGATGGCCGGAGACGGGATTGAACCGTCGTCCTCCCGAATGCGAGTCCAGTGTGCTAACCACTGCGCCACCTCGCTCGGTTGGCACATTCAGAATTGTGATGTATAAACATCAGTGACTTCTGAGAACAGCTTCACGATTAAACTAGAGTCTTGTCCCATTCATCAAAATTCTAAGACTCCATAATCAAGGAGGCTACCGAGTTAAAAAAGTGTAACTTTTATCAAGACAGCTGCCTCAATCACAATACACTTCAATAATAACCAGATAATTTATTACGGTTGACCAGAAAACATTTTCAGGTCATCTGAGGATAATTATTAGCCAAACGAAACAATTGGACTGTACTGCATTCAACACCATTAAAATTTGTAATGAAACTGAGCAATCAAAGGCTAACCGTTATCATTCAAAAGGTTCCACGCGACTATCAACCAAGTCCAAGAAGTCGTTACGATTTCCCTGTGTGATGAAAAGCATTCAACTGTGCTGCACTACTCACACGGTACTTCATGGAAGTAAACGTGTATACTATTTCACTAACGGCTCACCACATCAAAACGAGATTGTCGTCAGATTATATTAGTCGAATGGATAACTGACTATGGTTAACATAGCATCTACTAGGACAGAGAAGGAAATGTGTCGGTTTTTTTGGGGAATTAGGTACTTTTCAGGCCGGTCGGTGTGGCCGTGCGGTTCTAGGCGCTTCCGTCTGGAGCCGCGTGACAGCTACGGTCGCAAGTTCGAATCGTGCCTCGGGCATGGATGTGTGTGATGTCCTTAGGTTAGTTAGGTTTAATTAATTCTAATATCTAGGCGACTGATGAACTCAGAAGTTAAGTCGCATAGTGCTCAGAGCCATTCGAACCATTTGTACTTTTCAGGGTTTCTTATCTCAGGTAGATAAAAGCGGAACCTTTTGAAACGTCTCCTTAGAAAAAGTATTGAATTACTGTGCTGATAAACCTCTTAAGTTATTTGTTTTTCAAACAGCTGAGCAAAACTGAACGTACTCAGACATTTCTCTCTTTACTTATTCTGATCAACACTAAACTGACACACAATATTTTTAGCGCTACGCGATCTGACTTTCAATAATCCCTACAAAAGAATGGTCCTGACTAACAATAACCTATACCTTTCATGAATCACTTACCTCACAAAAATCTTCGTTACTCGAACTATCGCAATACAGCGAGCGCCAATACTGCCAGCTAAATAAAAGATTCAAACTACGGAAGGCACTAACTACTGATAGGCATAGTTAGCAAATGAAAGATTTTAATAGAGAACAAACAATGTATTTACCTTAATAGTGTTGAAAAATCATAATATACATAGCAGTTCATGACATCCAGTCTTACAAATTTCAAAACTCCGCCATTTCTCTCCCCACATCCACCACTGCTGGCGGCTCACCTCCAACTGCGCAACGCTACGCGCTGTTCACATCCAACTGCCCAACACTACAATAGCAAAAATTCCAAAAATGCAAACTAGCCACACACTACACACAGCACAGTCAGTGATTTTCATACAGAGCGCTACGTGGCGTTACCAACATAAAAACCTAAACAGCCTACTTACACCTTTTAGGATCACTTAGTTGCCCGTTTGTTTGTTCGCCTGTTAAGACAGTTTTCGTAGACTATCAAATTGAAATTTATCTCAGTTGCTAAGGTCCAGTCTCTGTTTGCGGTGTAAAATTTTAAGCTTCTAAGTCAATGCAATCAAAAGTTACGACCATTTATGTCACATATTTTGATACAAACTCATCAAAACCTACGGAGCACAGATGAACTAGTTACATATAGGTTGCTCAGAAACAGTCTAAAAAGCTTTTAAGGATGTTTCAGGGCAGATCGCGCTCAGAAATAGTTGTGAAGAAATAAATTCGATACGTTGCACATTTTACGAGTTAATTAGCATTGAAGTCAACCAATCTGGCCGTTGCAAGCGCAAATTCAAGTGGCCCGACAGATACAGTTAGTGTCTGTCGTTCTCACAGTGTACATGACAGCGTGCAAGACTTCTGAAACTTTGGCTCGGATTCGATCCTTACTACCGTCTCACGTCCAATTTTTGTATCGCCGTCTTGTTCGGTTTTGTGAAACCAAAGGAAGAATGTGTATGGCAACACCGTCTCTTGCGGGCCGCATGAATTTGCGCACGCAACGGCCAGATAGGCTAACTTAAGTTCTAGTTAACTCGTAAACGGTGCAACTTATCGATTTTTTTTTAACAGATATTTCTCAGTACAACCTACCGTGAACCAGCCTTACAAACTTTTCACACTGTTTGCTTCCGCCCTGCGTATAACTACGTTTGTATGGAACCCTCGGAGCGCGAATCCTGCTCGCACCTGTCAGGTTTTTTATTTATGTGAATCTGTCTCACTCAAAGACATGCATATCCTAAAAAACTATGTTACAGAATTTACTTCGTCTATCGTGGGCCATCTCTGCAAAGTGTAAGTGACTCATAAAACATTCTCACACAATTTTGTAGCTTAAAATATCGGATAATGCCGCTCTCCTCCATTCCCACTCTATGTAAATTTCACGGAATATTGTTACCCCTGCCTGCAAGAACAAGCCAACTTAATGCGTACTAATTGGCAAAGGAACTTCCTGCCAGATTAAAACTGTGTGCCGGAATGGGACTCGATTCTGGGACCTTAGCCTATCAGGTGAAAAGACCTTTCGTTAGTTCAAAAAACCCATAAACCAATTTTGATATTCCTCACATCTCTTTGGAATTTTGAGGTTAAAAGGAATAAAATTCAGGGAGCAAAAGGTTATCTACGACTTGTACGAAAATCAGAATGCAGTTATAAAAATCGAAACGTTAGTTACTTTCATGTTCGATCAACTATTTCTACGATAAATTGTAATGATGCGAATCGATTTATTTCACATACTCATCACAAATTTGTAAATATGGTTACAAGCTAAGCACAACATTCTTTAATATACAGATGTGAGTTAGTAATTCCTGCACATTACTACAATAACATAAATTCTGCTACAGAATAGAAGGAGTTATCAAGGAAAAGCTTGTTTTCAAATTTTTCTCCGCTGTCTTTAGACATTTAAGTTGCAGCATTCTACACTCGTTTTTGTGCTAAACACAGACAATGTGGAGTAATGAACGCCATTTTTCCTTTCTGGTGTTGTAATTATGTACATCATTGTTCCTTTTGAACTGCAGTGCATTACTTACAACTTCATGAGGGAATAAATAAAGCAGTAGTCAAGATGCCCAACTCCTTAAACAAATATCTGCAACACGTTTTTGTGCAATGAAGACGTTCTATCTTAAAGACGAATTACTACAAAACAGAGGGGAGGTAGCAACCGAGGAAGTCAGAGAGGGCTGCAGCCAATCCCACGCGTTATTCCATCTGTACATACGTAGAATAAGGAGTAAAGGAAGCCATGGAACTGAATATAAATTCCAAGAGATGAAAACATATTAAGTGTTGCCATGCTGGTTAGGTTACGGGACTGTCACTGCGAGGAATAATTAATTATTTACACTTTTCTGCTACCAGTCACATTAAATAGAAATATGCGAATAAAAATTGTAACTTTTGCAGATGACATTTAATTCTGCCAGAAACGGCAAAGATATTACAAAGTAAGTTGAATGGAATTCTTAGTGTCTGGAAAAGCGGGTATACAATGAAAATCAATAAAAGTAGAACCCAAGGAATGGGATGCGGTCGATTTAAGCCAGGCGATGCTCGAAATTCCCTCACACCCCAAGCCCTTAAAACACAACGATTGTGTGATCGTAAGCCGAACAAATGAGAAATAAGCAAATTGGTTACAAAACACAAAAGAAACGTGATGGGGACACGTACGTCTACTGCCTACTTCCCTCTTGTACTTAATTTTAAGTGAAATATTGCGCGCCATTTTTGATAATGTAGCGTAAATGAATAAATCTAAAACAGCTGAAGTGCAGATCATTTGATAAAATTAAAAAGAAAATAGGAATAATTACTACAAAATAACACGTTAGACAGTCCACTTCGCACAATTCAGTTGTGTAGCTACACTGAAGCGCCAAAGGATTTTCACTTTAAAGTTATTTATAATACCTTTCCTTCACTTAAAACTTTCTCATCCTTAAAGGTAGGGCTGAAAGGAATAGTACACTTCTTTTTCAGTTTAAACATGAGAGTGAAACTCGTTTCTGTTTATTTGCTTTCTTCAAATTAGATACAAGAAGCGTCGCTTGTGAGCAACTGCCCGTTGACCCATTAAAGAAAATTACAAAGAAATCTCTACTGGAAAAAATGCCGGCTTTGCCACCGCCACTTTAGGCCTTAACCTTAACGAATTGTGCAAAACTATACTTCTTCAGGCGTTGGCGCTGCTCAGAAAATTTCCCTTTAACTGACCTCAAGTAGATGTGGGGCATTCTGCGCATTATTTCCTAGTGTACGAATTGCCAATCTTGGTTCTAATGAATGGTTCCAGCAGGCATAACGTTACCAAAACAGAAAATTACGCGTCTTGACAAACTGTAAACAGTTTCGTAGTGGTATTGTAAACTTTATTTCTGCAAAATTAGCCACGCTCTTGCCTGCATTCAATGGAACCAATAACGCATTCACTACTCACTGCAAATCGACACCAATAAGCAGCTACTGAGACAGTATCTTGCTCATTTCTATTCACCACAAACCAACATATAATGAGATAACCTCTTCCGTACCAGAGCGATACCCGCACGGAACCACTAGTTAGGCACCTGGAGCCCGGTCGGAGCTATGCCGATCAAAAATCATGACCTCAATGCACTAACTTTTCCCGCAATACTGGTCACCATACCCACTACCAGGGAAAAAACGGAAATGATTTTCGCAGTGAAATGTTTTCTTACAGTGACCAAGATCTCCGCAGTATTCCACAGTTTATTGAGAATATATCTTCATTCACTTCTATTCTCCGGGGAACTTAAATTTATTCCTGCAATCGGAACATACTTCGAACAATAAAGCACCAATGCGTTAACGGCACCGAGCGAGGTGGCGCAGTGGTAAGACACTGGACTCGCATTCGGGAGGACGACGGTTCAATCCCGCGTCCGGCCATCCTGATTTAGGTTTTCCGTGATTTCCCTAAATCACTCCAGGCAAATGCCGGGATGGTTCCTCTGAAAGGGCACGGCCGACTTCCTTCCCCATCCTTCCCTACTCCGATGAGACCGATGACCACGCTGTCTGGTCTCCTTCCCCAAACCAACCAACCGTTAACGGCAAATTACCGTCCAATGATCACGACTTCAGGTTGGGAACTCCACCACAACTAGATGTGAACGCTACCCTAACCTGCTGAGAACAACCCTATTAGGTGTACGTAGAACCAGTTGGAATCATTAAAACATGTAAACGAAAGACGACATCGTCACTTTTAACAATTTCGTTATTATTGTTTTCGGGGTTCGTTGACGCTTCTAGCGGCCAGCTGTTCTGTGATGGGTACTAAAAAAATGGTTCAAATGGCTCTGAGCACTATGAGACTTAACTACTTTCGTCATCAGTCCCGTAGAACTTAGAACTACTTAGACCTAACTAACCTAAGGACATCACACACATCCATGCCCGAGGCAGGATTCGAACCTGCGACCGTAGCGGTCGCGCTGTTCAGACTGTAGCGCCTAGAACCGCTGGCCACTCCGGCCAGCTGATGGGTACTCTTTGCCGCTTCCGAAAGTGGTTGGCTGGCTCTTGGACATAACTTCTCTGCCACTATCAACGCAGGTTAGTTGGAAGCTATGCCGTCTCTCCGATTAAACAGTACTTTTTCTATAAAGTGGGATATCTAAACCTTTAATTGTAGATTGTCTTTAAAAATCGCAATGGAACAACCTCTATCCATTTATCTTTGCCCACAGTAATGCAGTTTATAACTAGTGCTATTATTTGCCGGCTAAGCTCAGTTATATTGCATTTAGAATATTACGTATTACACGTTCTACGTGTAATACGTTCTACCCCCCCCCCCATGAACCATGGACCTTGCCGTTGGTGGGGAGGCTTGCGTGCCTCAGCGATACAGATGGCCGTACCGTAGGTGCAACCACAACGGAGGGGTATCTGTTGAGAGGCCAGACAAACATGTGGTTCCTGAAGAGGGGCAGCAGCCTTTTCAGTAGTTGCAGGGGCAACAGTCTGGATGATTGACTGATCTGGCCTTGTAACATTAACCAAAACGGCCTTGCTGTGCTGGTACTGCGAACGGCTGAAAGCAAGGGGAAACTACAGCCGTAATTTTTCCCGAGGACATGCAGCTCTACTGTATGATTAAATGATGATGGCGTCCTCTTGGGTAAAATATTCCGGAGGTAAAATAGTCCCCCATTCGGATCTCCGGGCGGGGACTACTCAAGAGGACGTCGTTATCAGGAGAAAGAAAACTGGCGTTCTACGGATCGGAGCGTGGAATGTCAGATCACTTAATCGGGCAGGTAGGTTAGAAAATTTGAAAAGGGAAATGGATAGGTTAAAGTTAGATATAGTGGGAATTAGTGAATTTCGGTGGCAGGAGGAACAAGACTTTTGGTCAGGTGATTACAGGGTTATAAATACAAAATCAAATAGGGGTAATGCAGGAGTAGGTTTAATAATGAATAAAAAAATAGGAGTGCGGGTTAGCTACTACAAACAGCATAGTGAACGCATTATTGTGGCCAAGATAGACACGAAGCCCATGCCTACTACAGTAGTACAAGTTTATATGCCAACTAGCTCTGCAGATGATGAAGAAATAGATGAAATGTATGACGAGATAAAAGAAATTATTCAGGTAGTGAAGGGAGACGAAAATTTAATAGTCATGGGTGACTGGAATTCGTCAGTAGGAAAAGGGAGAGAAGGAAACATAGTAGGTGAATATGGATTGGGGGGAAGGAATGAAAGAGGAAGCCGCCTTGTAGAATTTTGCACAGAGCATAACTTAATCATAGCTAACACTTGGTTCAAGAATCATGAAAGGAGGCTGTATACATGGAAGAAGCCAGGAGATACTGACAGGTTTCAGATAGATTATATAATGGTAAGACAGAGATTTAGGAACCAGGTTTTAAATTGTAAGACATTTCCTGGGGCAGATGTGGATTCTGACCACAATCTATTGGTTATGAACTGCAGATTGAAACTGAAGAAACTGCAAAAAGGTGGGAATTTAAGGAGATGGGACCTGGATAAACTGAAAGAACCAGAGGTTGTAGAGAGTTTCAGGGAGAGCATAAGGGGACAATTGACAGGAATGGGGGAAAGAAATACAGTAGAAGAAGAATGGGTAGCTCTGAGGGATGAAGTGGTGAAGGCAGCAGACGATCAAGTAGGTAAAAAGACGAGGGCTAATAGAAATCCTTGGGTAACAGAAGAAATATTGAATTTAATTGATGAAAGGAGAAAATATAAAAATGCAGTAAATGAAGCAGGCAAAAAGGAATACAAACGTCTCAAAAATGAAATCGACAGAAAGTGCAAAATGGCTAAGCAGGGATGGCTAGAGGACAAATGTAAGGATGTAGAGGCTTGTCTCACTAGGGGTAAGATAGATACTGCCTACAGGAAAATTAAAGAGACCTTTGGAGAGAAGAGAACCACTTGTATGAATATCAAGAGCTCAGATGGAAACCCAGTTCTAAGCAAAGAAGGGAAGGCAGAAAGGTGGAAGGAGTATATAGAGGGTTTATACAAGGGAGATGTACTCGAGGACAATATTATGGAAATGGAAGAGGATGTAGATGAAGACGAAATGGGAGATAAGATACTGCGTGAAGAGTTTGACAGAGCACTGAAAGACCTGAGTCGAAACAAGGCCCCGGGAGTAGACAACATTCCACTAGAACTACTGATGGCCTCGGGAGAGCCAGTCATGACAAAACTCTACCATCTAGTGAGCACGATGTATGAGACAGGTGAAATACCCTCAGACTTCAAGAAGAATATAATAATTCCAATCCCAAAGAAAGCAGGTGTTGACAGATGTGAAAATTACCGAACTATCAGTTTAATAAGTCACAGCTGCAAAATACTTACGCGAATTCTTTACAGACGAATGAAAAAACTGGTAGAAGCGGACCTCGGGGAAGATCAGTTTGGATTCCGTAGAAATGTTGGAACACGTGAGGCAATACTGACCTTACGACTTATCTTGGAAGAAAGATTAAGAAAAGGCAAACCTACGTTTCTAGCATTTGTAGACTTAGAGAAAGCTTTTGACAATGTTGACTGGAATACTCTCTTTCAAATTCTGAAGGTGGCAGGGGTAAAATACAGGGAGCGAAAGGCTATTTACAATTTGTACAGAAACCAGATGGCAGTTATAAGAGTCGAGGGGCATGAAAGGGAAGCAGTGGTTGGGAAAGGAGTGAGACAGGGTTGTAGCCTCTCCCCGATGTTATTCAATCTGTATATTGAGCAAGCAGTAAAGGAAACAAAAGAAAAGTTCGGAGTAGGTATTAAAATTCATGGAGAAGAAGTAAAAACTTTGAGGTTCGCCGATGACATTGTAATTCTGTCAGAGACAGCAAAGGACTTGGAAGAGCAGTTGAACGGAATGGACAATGTCTTGAAAGGAGGATACAAGATGAACATCAACAAAAGCAAAACGAGGATAATGGAATGTAGTCAAATTAAGTCGGGTGATGCTGAGGGAATTAGATTAGGAAAGGAGACACTTAAAGTAGTAAAGGAGTTTTGCTATTTAGGGAGTAAAATAACCGATGATGGTCGAAGTAGAGAGGATATAAAATGTAGACTGGCAATGGCAAGGAAATCGTTTCTGAAGAAGAGAAATTTGTTAACATCGAGTATAGATTTAGGTGTCAGGAAGTCGTTTCTGAAAGTATTTGTATGGAGTGTAGCCATGTATGGAAGTGAGACATGGACGATAACTAGTTTGGACAAGAAGAGAATAGAAGCTTTCGAAATGTGGTGCTACAGAAGAATGCTGAAGATAAGGTGGGTAGATCACGTAACTAATGAGGAGGTATTGAATAGGATTGGGGAGAAGAGAAGTTTGTGGCACAACTTGACTAAAAGAAGGGATCGGTTGGTAGGACATGTTTTGAGGCATCAAGGGATCACAAATTTAGCATTGGAGGGCAGCGTGGAGGGTAAAAATCGTAGAGGGAGACCAAGAGATCAATACACTAAGCAGATTCAGAAGGATGTAGGTTGCAGTAGGTACTGGGAGATGAAGAAGCTTGCACAGGATAGAGTAGCATGGAGAGCTGCATCAAACCAGTCTCAGGACTGAAGACCACAACAACAACAACAACACGTTCTACATAATGACGTTAAAATCCTAGTGAAACAACTCCTACCCATTATTCTTTCCCCACTATAATGCAGTTTATTACGAGTACTCCACGTATTACACGTACTGTATGAAACACCTGCTTCTGTCCATTTATCTCTCCCCACAGAAAGGCAGTCTGTAACGAATACTCCCCGTATTACATGTTCAACAAAAGTTGGAGAAAAATAATTAAATCTGCAGTGGCCTACGTAGAACTTATTTACCATGGGAATGGGATGAGAAGTTCCGCCTCATGCAAGACACCTTTTTCTTTTGTTTCACCCATACATGTTTCAGCACTTTTGTGCTATCATCAGTGGGTTTTATTTTTATTTTTAACTGTAAATTTGTTGTTAACATATTAACATTTTCGTCGTTTACAACATTATGTAAAGGTTGCATTTATAACTTAATTGGCGAAAAGTAACATACCTTACATTATATTATTGTCCTCTTGTTTTGGTAGCTGTTATGCTACACAATATACAACATGTCATCTGCAAACAGCAAAACGTAATTTATTTTCTATTTGTTATGTATTTACGAACGGAAATAAGACTGTATCACGATTTCTTTCAGTAACTTACAGTTTTAAAGTTGTGGTACGTTTTCCTGTTTTGTTGGAGAAGTAAATGGGATTACTTCTTTGCCTGTGTTCGTGTGGTAATGCAGTTTTTCGATTACTCAAAACATAGGCGGAATTTTCGCTTCCATTACGTGTTGTTGTGGCTGTGTGGCGTTCATTTGTTTCGTGGCGTGTTCTGCTGGCTGAGGCGCGCGAGTTTGAATTGTATTTGGTGTTAGTTGTGTGTGGTTTATGTGGGTTTGCCTGTGTGTGATGACTACTGGGGCAGAGAGAGAGTGTATGTGTGTGTCTGTGTGAGAGAGAGAGAGAGAGAGAGAGAGAGAGAGAGAGAGAGAGAGAGAGAGACTGAAAGAAAGAAATAAATAAAGAACGAAAAGAGAATGGATTTGTGTGTGTGTGTATCTTTTACTTGTATAGTTCTTCTATTGTGGTGAAGAGAGTTTTGTTGCAGAGTGATGTGTATTCATTGAGTACTGTCTTTCCTTCGGCTATTGATTTTTGGATGATTACTTATTTACCATATGTAGTAATATTGACTGCGAGAGGAATACTTTACTGTTACATTAGTTAATGCTTTCATTGAGTTTATACAGCAAAACTCTTTACTGTTCTCAAAAATGTTAAAAGTTCCCAACCGCGCGGTTTGAGGCGCCGTGTCACGGATTGCGACGCCACTCCCGCCAGAGGTTAGAGTTCTCCCTCGAGCATGGGTGTGTGTGTTGTTCTTAGCATAAGTTAGTTTAGTCTATAGACCGATGACCTCAGCAGTATGGTCCCTCAGGAATTCACACATATTTGAACATTTTTTTACAATTACGTACGTTAGCCCAGGTTTTAAGTCAAATTCAGTAAGAAAATGTTTACAAATTGTACTGCTGAGCTTCTCTGCTGTCCTGAAAATGAAACAACTTAATTTAAATCGTTGCAGATCGTGCGACTTTTTCACGGTTAGTTTAAATTAATATTTTCCGCGTAACAGCGGCGGCTGCAGCTCGTCAGCAATGATGCTCGAACAGCTAAAAATGCTGAATGCTGGAAAATATTAATGGAATTGACATGGAAGGGTACTTACAGTACTTAAATAATTCCAACAAATTCTCTGTAATCGTATATCGAAATATTTGACAGATTTATACAAACACACACACACACACACACACACACACACACACACACCTGATTAGTCAAACACATACAGTTCGATCATTAACATCGAAAGCAAACAGAAGAGACAGTGAAATCTGTAATGGCGCTCTTTTGTTAATAACGAAAAATTAACATGATCTCAGATATTATTATAAGGTAACTGTAAGGTACATCTTTTTAACACATAGTAATTCTTTCATGATTACATTACCTACAAAAATAATTTTTGATACATAAAATATATTACATTTTCAACAAAGTGATTCTTAGAATTTTGTGGGTGTTTGTTAGAGAAAGGTTTACCTTATCGTTTATTATTCATCGTTCGAGAGGGCATGTTATACGGTCGTCATTATGCCGAAAGACATTATCGCACATACTACTTCTTACTTCTACAACATTTAACAAAAATGGTTCAAATGGCTCTGAGCACTATGGGACTTAACTTCTGAGGTCATCAGTCCCCTAGAACTTAGAACTACTTAAACCTAACTAACCTAAGGACAGCACACACATCCATGCCCGAGGCAGGATTCGAACCTGCGACCGTAGCGGTCACGCGGCTCCAGACTGTAGCGCCTAGAACCGCTCGGCCACACCGGCCGGCCAACATTTAACAACAAAATATTAGGCACACATATTAATAAAAAGTACACATCCCAAGATTCGTTACCGTGGACAGATCAATTCGGGCATGAGTTGAGGCGACGTCTTATCCTACTCATAATAAAGGTTTTGACATGTTACACTACTCAAAATGATAATTATGAAAATAACTTTAAGATTACATTATTAATACATGAAAAAGGGCTAGTTTGTAAAAAAAAAAGGCGTGGATGTTTTCTAACACTAATCAACTTTTATTTTCGTTTAACACCACAAACTAATTATTTACGTAACTGGAAGAGTTGGAACTTATTTAATATGAAAATTAGTGTTAACCGGAATTTACAGTCCCAGAGTATAAATATTGCGATAAATTGTAGATGGAGTGGCTAATAAGGTAGTCTTCTGCTCTGATTTGGAACCCCTCGTGATTTCCAGTTTTTTTCCTGATGTGTGATGGAACATCGCACAAGAACATGCAACTCCTTTCTAATTTTAGACAGGGATGAAGGGATGAATATATGGAAATCATTTCTACTTCTAGTGCTGATGTTAAGAATTGCAAAATTCATCTTAAATTTACTGTTACTATTCACCACAAATACATTTAACGACTATGTAAATCGGCACGTAAGTGCAAGAATTCCTAGAGCTCTGAAAAGGCTTCTGCTGATGTTCTGTTATCGCCTTTGTATAGTGTTCTTTGGACCTTCACTACGTTGCCGGAGACGGTTATGTAATGCGACAGTAATGAGTGAAAAATGCAAAGTATGCAAACAATTACGCACCATCACTCGATGTAAAGCTTGTCTCCATATCTTGAACCGGATATGAAATATTAGAGGTACTGCTTTACGTGGTACAGCCAGGCAGAACATTTAAAATAGTGGTGCTAGAACGCACCCCTAGTGGACTCCAGACACTAGCTTCGTATCTGGTGAGCATGCGCCCCTCAGGATGACATAATAGTAGTGAGTGACTCGTGCAACTCTTCGGTAATATTAATTTTTGTTTTTTCACTAGCCGGCCGAAGTGGCCGTGCGGTTAAAGGCGCTGCAGTCTGGAACCGCAAGACCGCTACGGTCGCAGGTTCGAATCCTGCCTCGGGCATGGATGTTTGTGATGTCCTTAGGTTAGTTAGGTTTAACTAGTTCTAAGTTCTAGGGGACTAATGACCTCAGCAGTTGAGTCCCATAGTGCTCAGAGCCATTTGAACCATTTTTTTTGTTTTTTCACTAGTAGTCTTATACAAGTTGTTTCTTAAACGGCTGCGTTTCGGAAGAACATTGGCAGCGTACCTAGACAAAGCTATTCTGTAGACTGGCTCCATCTCTGTGGGCGTTGATGAGAATTTACAGCCAAGAATGCATTACCCGGCGCGGAAACTTTGCTCTCGCGTACAGTGCTTGTTTGTGTGTGTGTGTGTGTGTGTGTGTGTGTGTGTATGTATGTGTGTTGGAGAGGAGGACGAGTTTCCCGAGTGCGGGCCCGTGTTTCCCCGTTACAAGCGTCCGCATTCCACCCGCCGAGTAAACAGAAAGCGGCCCCAGCACAATTCACTCTTAATTACACTCTCCGCGCTGGGACGCGTTTCTCTTTGCAAATGTTTTTCTCTACGAAAAAAGGACGAGAAACGACAATGTGCAGCCAAAGGCTAAAACCAAAATTATGTTAATAGGATTTTCCGCTGATACTCTCTAAAATGGAGCCACAGCAGAGCACGGAAAAAAATGTTATTTCGTAGCATGTTATCTGAAATTAAAAGCGACCACACAGTGGTGATCGAGAGATATTGATTTTAAATCGTGGTTATTCGCTGTATCCATTTGGTAGATTAAAAATGGAAGGACCGTATTAAACTAGTCGTAGCGAAGAAGGAGATTGTTTGGAAGACTCCTAGGTAGAGTAGTCCACCCAAGGAGATATCTAACAAAATTATCGCTCGACCGGTCTTGGACTACTGGCCGTCAGTATAGGAACTTAAGCAGATGCAGCTGATAGAGAAGAGCAGTACATTCCGTCACAAATTCCTTCCTGAGGTCGAAAGCATCACGGAGATAGTGCCAATGCCGGACCTTATAAGAGAGGCACTGTGCATTACGGTGTGGTTTACTGTTAAAATTACAAGAGCTTACATTCTTAGAGTCTGCAAATATACTGCTTCTTCCTACAAGATATCTGTCTGTGGTGATTGACTGTAGGTGATGAAACATGTGAGGTCATCATCCATACGCTTACTAAAAGCACGCCATTAAATTTCGGTTACCCGATAAATCGCACAAATTTAAAGATGTGAATGCAACTAAATACCTTGGGATTACAATTACGAACAACTTAAACTGGAACGATCACATAGAATAATGTCGCGTGGAAGGCGAACTAAAGAGTGCGTTTTTATTACGAGAACCCTTAGAAGATGTAACAGGTCTGTTAAAGAGAGTGCCTAAACTATACCTGTTCGAGTTCTTCTGAAGAACTGCTGCGCGGTGTGGAATCTTTACCAGACAGGATTGATGGAGGACATCGAAAAAGTTCACAGAAAGGCAACTGATTTTGTACTATCGCGGAATAGGAGAGAGAGTGTCACAGATATGATAAACGAGTGCGGGTAGCAACCATTGAAACAAAGACTTCTTCGTTGCGGCCAGATATTTTCACAAAATATAAACCACCAGCTTTCAATTCCGAGTGCGGAAATATTTTGTTGGCACCCACGGACAGAAAGCGAAATGATCATCTTGATAAAATAAGAGAAATCAGAGCTCCCACGGAAAGATTTAATTGTTTTTCCTGTGCACTGTTCAGGAGTGGGAAGGTAGAGAAAATAGTCTGAAGATGGTTCGTATTCTCTGCGAGACACTTAGGCGGGGTAGGACGTCAAACGGTTAGACTTTGATCAGGAGTGGCACCACAGGACATTTTAACTTCCAGTGTCTATACTTTTACAAATAAATTCATAAAACTTTGTCAGTATGATCAGGAAGGATTCAAGATTCACACTCATAGCAGTGGAAGTTCAAAAACATAGAAGATTTTTTTTACATTTGAAATTGCGTTTTTTCACTTACTATTGGCTGCATTTGTTGCCATAGGTACACTTTTCTTCGTAAGGAAGAGACTCTTCCATGAATTTTGCACAGCATACCAACCATACTTACAGGTGTATGAAACTCTAGAATTTATTTCATTTAAAAAAAATGAATAAGTTGTTACATTTTAAAATTTACATTTACATTTACATTTTAAAATTTACATTTTACCACAGTTTTAATAGATTCGGAAAATTCTAGAGTTTCATACACCTGTAAGTATGGTTTGTATGCTGTGCAAAATTCATCGAAGAATCTCTCTTACTTACGAAGAAAAGTGTATCTATACCATCAAATGCAGCCAATAGTAAGTGAAAAAATGACGAAATTTCAAATGTAAAAAAATTATTTTGTTATGTTTTTGAACTTCCCATGCTATGAGTGTGAATCCTGAATCCTTCCTGGTCATGCTGACAAAGTTTTATGAATTTATTTGTAAAAGTATAGACAGTGCAAATTAAAATGTCCTATGGTGCCTCTCCTGCTCCAAGTACGCTCTTTCACCGTGCTACCCCCTTAAGTGCGAACTGCGTAGTAGATGTAGATGCATGTATAGATGCGTATATCTCTCGGAAAGAGCGTTAAGGTAAGATTAGAGATTCACGCTCATACGGAGGACTACCAACCATATATATATATATATATATATATATATATATATATATATATATATATATATATATATTTATTTATTTATTTTTCGCGCACCGTTATCGGCTGGAACAACAAAGGTAGGGGGGGGGGGGGGGAGGCGGGGATTGACAGTAGTACTCCGCCAAAGAACAGTAAGATGACGTGCAGAGTATAAGTCTAGATGTTGATGTAAATGAATTCAGCGACGTCCCGCACTTTCTAGCAACTAAGTAAGAGACGCCACACCAGTTGCTAGACGTGATGGCAGTGGAGCCGCACAGCAGTATGGACGCTGTGAGCCACCGAAATCATTAGGTGCCCATCCTGATCCAAGACGACGCAACCGCCGCCCAGTACAGGCACAGATTCGTCGGAGCTCAGTCCAAAACGCGCACATATCACTCGACGCAGTGTTGATAAGTCCTGCTGAACTTGCATGACGTGACGCGTGAGACTAGAGTAGCACCCCATGACCGTGGCACGTTCCTCAACTTGCTGCACAGAACGATGGGTTCGTACATTATCGTGTTGAAAGTACAGGGCACCTGTCGGGTGCTGCAGACAAATAAACTGACTCGCAAGATTGCATATTACAAGGCTCTATCACTCGCCGATTAGAACAGGTGGCAGATGTCTCAGCGGCTCCAGCTCACCCCATGTAAACATACCCCACATGAGAATACCACCAATACCGTGAATTGTGTCCCATTGGGAGTGCTTCAGTACCCAGAGACCAGTGTAGACGAAGCTGTTCAACTTGAGCGTTTGGAATGCGTTGTGACGGCTGAGCCGCTCTCGAAGCTTACGGGAATTGGCCAGAGCTGGGACAGATCAGTTATCCGGAAGGCGTCACAATGTCTTACGATCTTGTTAATGCATTGTGACGCAGCTTTGGAGTAGTGGCATGGTGCATTGCTGTGCAGAAGGTACAGGTCGCCTATGGGGATTCTAGATCAGGGTCTGGCGTCCACACGACAACAGTAGTACAAAAAAGAAATGGTTCAAATGGCTCTGAGCACTATGGGACTTAACTTCTGAGGTCATCAGTCCCCTAGAACTTAGAACTACTTAAACCTAACTAACCTACAGACATCACACACATCCATGCCCGAGGCAGGATTCGAACCTGCGACCGTAGCGGTCGCGCGGTTCCAGAGTGTAGCGCCTAGAACCGCTCGGCCATCCCGGCCGGCAACAGTAGTACAGTTATCCGTCAAACCAACAGCGCAGAACACTGAATGAAACCCATGACTAACGATAGATATTTAAAAACGCTTTGAGTCATTCACTTTGGTCCAGAAACACCCATTTTCAATGACTTCCTGACAACTATAAAAATTGTAGCTACTACCAAAGTAGAGGTTAAGAAGTGGCAGCCGACTCCTTTACCCCACTGATCAACTTCTGCTTTCTGTTAGCCGTAACTATCACTGATTTTACGTGCTAGGCGTATTTCGTACAGCGTGAAAAATGGGAACTGACTCAAATAAAATATCTGAGCCCCACCACTTAAGTACAAGAAAGTTCCGTTAAATTTGGAGGTTGTAGATTCGATTAAATGCCTACTTAAATTAAAACCAGCTTATAGAAATTTTTTTTTGGGATACCGAAACAACGACTTTGTTTACTGGCAGAATACTTAGAAGATGCATTACATTTACTGTCTACATTACTCTTGTACGGCCTCTTCTGGAGTGTTGTTGCGCGGTGTGCGGTCCTTAGTAGATAGTATTGTTGAATGACATCGAAAAAGTTCAAAGATCAGTATATGTTTTCAATGATCGCGAAATGGCGTTGGGGGAGGGGGGAGAGAGAGAGGGGGGGGAGGGAAAGGGAGAGAGAGTCACTAATATGATATGCGTGTTGGAATGGCAGTCATTAAAACAAAGACTTTTTCGTTGCGGCGAAATCTTTTTACGAAATTTCATTCAGCAATTTTCTCCCCCAAATGTCGAAATGTTTCGTTGGCTGGCACCTAGGTGATCGTCGTAATAAAATAAGAGAAACAGAGCTCTCGTGTAAGGATTTAGATGTTCATTTTTCCCGTGTGCTGTTCGAGAGTGGGACGGTCTCTGAAACTGGCCATTGTTTCGCCTGGCACAGGCACGTCTCCTTCGGCCATGTTGTCTGTTGGCAGCCGCCTCAGGTTGCGCCTTGGGGTTAGGCAGCCCATCGGAACACGTGGTGTTATTGCGTTTCAACACGAAGAAGTGGATCCAGATACTGGCGCTGGTGGAAGCTCACCCTTAGAATCGCTACTATGTTTTGAATGTGACGCGCTCGTGTCAGTCTAAAAGTTGCGACGTTTTGGTGACACCGTCTTACGAGAAATTTCGCAATTTGCGTTCAAATAAGGAAAAACATCCGAATTCAGTAACAAATGGTATTTTATTTAATATGAAGTACCGTGCAACTGGCGCTCGGAGTCTAAACTCAGGTTATTAGCATTACTACATCATCAGTTGTACAGAGCAGTTCTCTCACTGTCACACAGACCTGCAGTACGAGCAGTTTACTCTCTAAGACGCGACTCATTACATTGGTTTTCCTAACCATGTTATGTTTCTGAATACCAGTGTCCTTATAATTATAACATACACTGATATTCAGAATGCTGCATACATAACAAATCACTTTATTAGACTTGCATTGTGCAAAAACGATTCATAATCCACTGGCAGGTTTACCCCAGAACACGTCTGGCTACGTAGCTGTAGTTTCGGTCGAATGCAAAAGAGTGTTTCGTATCCTAAACTGACATAATGAACCCTGTCGATCAGGTCTGAAAGTCTTTAGTTTCTTCAATGAAGCACCCTCTACAGACATTTGAAATACCCAGGGTGAACCAGACTCCACAGACAAAATTACAGAGGCTGTTCAGGAACACTTTTTTATGTTGCTATAACTCATAGCGTCCGTTGGCTCGTTACATAGTAACAATGTCATTATGATTTATTCTTTTTGTTGCACTAGTTATTTGTTTCTGTGAAAATACCTTCACAACAGTGCAGAGTACTGTAATGTGCAAACTCAGCGAGTTGGCGCAGTGGTCAGCACTTTGGAGTTGCATTCAGCACGACGACGGACCAAATCCGCGTCCCGACATTTTTCTTTTATTTTCCGATATTTCCCTGAATCGCTTAAGACAAATTCCATGATGGTTTCTTTCAAAGGGCTCGGCCGATTTCTTACCCCATCTTTCCGTAATCAGAGCTTGTGCTCTGTCTCTAGTGACCTCGTAGTTGACGGGATGTCAGAGACTAATCTTACATCAAAACGTGCAACACAAACACCGAGTAATGCAACAACCATCCAATGTACACTGCTGGCCATTAAAATTGCTACACCAAGAAGAAATGCACATGATAAACGGGCATTCATTGGACGAAGATATTATACTAGAACTGACATGTGATAGCATTTTCACGCAATTTGGGTGCATAGATCCTGAGAAATCATTACCCAGAACAACCACCTCTGGCCGTAATAACGGCCTTGATACGCCTGGGCATTGAGTCAAACAGAGCTTGGATGGCGTGTACAGGTGCAGCTGTCCATGCAGCACCAACACGATACCACAATTCATCAAGAGTAGTGACTGGCGTATTGTGACGAGCCAGTTGCTCGGCCACCATTGATCAGACGTTTTCAGTTGGTGAGAGATCTGGAGAATGTGCTGGCCAGGGCAGCAGTCGAACATTTTCTGTATCCAGAAAGACCCGTACAGGACCTGCAACATGTGGTCGTGCATTATCCTGCTTATCCTGCTGAAATGTAGGGTTTCGCAGGGATCGAATGAAGGGTAGAACTACGGGTCGTAACACATCTGAAATGTAACGCCCACTGTTCAAAGTGCCGTTAATGCGAACAAGAGGTGACCGAGACGTGTAACCAATGGCACCCCATACCATCACGCCGGGTGATACGCCAGTATGGCGATGACGAATACACGCTTCCAATGTGCGTTCACCGCGATGTCGCCAAACAGGGATGCGACCATCATGATGCTCTAAACAGAACCTGGATTCATCCGAAAAAATGACGTTTTGTCATTCGTGCACCTAGATCCGTCGTTGAGTACACCATCGCAGGCGCTCCTGCCCGTGATGCAGCGTCAAGGGTAACCGGAGCCACGGTCTCCGAGCTGATATTGCATGCTACTACAAACGTCGCCGAACTGTTCTTGCAGATGGTTGTCGTCTTGCAAACGTCCCTATCTGTTGGCTCAGGGGTCGAGACGTGGCTGCACGATCCGTTACAGCCATGCGGATAAGATGCCTGTCATCTCGACTGCTAGTGATGCGAGGCCGCTGGGATCCAGCGCGGCGTTCCGTATTACCTTCCTGAACGCACCGATTCCATATTCTGCTAACAGTCATTGGATCTTGACCAACGCGAGCAGCAATGTCGCGATACGATAAACCGCAATCGCGATAGGCTACACTCCGACCTTTATCAAAGTCGGTAACGTGATGGTACGCCATTTCTCCTCCTTACACGAGGCATCTCAACAACACAATGAGTGTGTGAAATGAAACGATAACAGGTGAACACAAATCCCTTTTACCGAAACACTCGGAAAACAGCCCTGAAGAATCTCCAAAATTTTGTCGTTGGAGATTTGATTTCCCCTGTAAGTGGCACCTAACTCTGTAATTGGTTAGTTAAACACCCTCTTCCATATCTTCTGTTCGGCAGTCCTGTACACACGTGCGTAAATGGGCACGAAATCCTTTATTGTCCCCTCACGCTGGGACATGACGATTCTCAATTACGGCCAGAAGCGTACGCCATCTTATGATGATCTCTGACGCGTGAAACCAGTAATGACGTAAATATTGCTGAAGGTGACTTGTGCCTATACGTACGCCTTCGGTCTTTTCAAGCAGAATAAAATACAAACGAGTTCGTGACAAGTGACATGTCGACCTGAGTGCTGGTACGCTTCTCTGGGAGCAGAGGAGTTGAGAAAGCAGACCAGACTAGACGCTGTGACGGCAGCGGCTGCGGTAATCCGTGTAATGGCTGCGCTACGTGCTTAACTGCGTGATTTCCCTGGGGGCGGCGCCAGCGGCGGCGGTTGACGAAAATCTGAGCGAGCGCACACGTGCGTGCGGTGTGGCGCGCACGACGCCATTCAGGCGCACGCGAGGCAGCCAGAAGCGGCCGTCTTACTACGGCACATGACGGGCGGGCCGCCATTCCGCCGCCACTTCCCGCCTACGGCACGTCTCCAATTACTTACGGTCTCTAGGTTTGCATCTGTACTCTGCGAGGTACCTACCGGAGGATGCTCGTTATCTATTTGCGTCATTTTCTGGGCGAACCCGACCTTCACCGACGAAATTTCTGAGGTTCTTCACGGATATTTTCCGAGTATTTTGGTAAAAAGGAGACGTGGTCTGTGGCGGCTCTCTGCAGAGGAAATGTATTTCATTTCATTCCTTACCTCCTTGTATCAATGCAAATGTCGGCGATACACACTCTGTGACTTGTTTGGCAATAAATTCGTTCCATCCAATCATGGCACTTGTTGTTCACAACTATAATGCCCATTTTGGTCCTCGCTCACAAGTTTGCATTTAGTAATGTTTGGTTCTGTCGTGGGATTATTTTTCTCGTTAACAATTGCGAGGAGTCGATCGAGCTGTTTAGTATAGCCCTCAGATGCTAAAAGCCCAATCCCCAGTGACATACAGGAAAAAGAAGCTTCCCATAAGATCATGCAAATTTAAGAGAAACAATATCACGCAATGGATAATGTCTTTAGTGAAAATTTCTAGAGATGTCCCAATTAAGCAATAAAGTTCGGGTACGTAGCACCATGGATGTATTAATGAAGGGGCCAATCTAGCTACAAGAGGGAACTAGGCCGGTCTGAGTGGCCGAGGGGTTCTAGGCGCTATAGTCTGGAACCGCGCGACCGCTACGGTCGCAGATTCGAATCCTGCTTCGGGCATGGATGTGTGTGATGTCCTTAGGTTAGTTAGGTTTAAGTAGTTCTAAGTCTAGGGGACTGATGACCTCAGATGTTAACTCCCATAGTGCTCAGAGCCCCCCCCCCCCCTTTTTTTTTTTTTTTGTTTAACAATTAAATCCTGAGGCAATTTAACTAGCTTTGCATTCCCCTTGCTTCGATTATTCGAATCCGTGGCTCATGCATGCCACTCCTGAACAGTGCGAGTGTGGAAGATGACTGTGGTAATGGCTGATGGAGATTCTGAGTACATCTCGATCTCTGAACTTCGCTCTACGTCGGAGACATCCGTCTCTGCAGCTGCGTGAAGTGAAGTGAGTTCTCGATGGCTCCCCTGAAACAGGAGTTCTCTGCGACCTCTGTATTGCAAGTGTGTTCCGACTTTATCCTCCGAAACCTCGCTACCTCTGTCAGTGTAGGAATATCGCCGGCCAATGGCAGCAGTCCTTGCAAGTTCGACCTACAACAATTTTATAAACAAGTTTGACAAATTCCTTCTCTCATGGATTTTGTCATGGTCAAACAACAATCGTACGAAGTGGATATGAAGGCAGATAATCTCTCCCACTATGACAGATTTCCAGCATAACCAACAAAAAGCCTTGTACAAAGACACATGTGGTAAAATTCATCTTCTATCAAAATAATTACTGTGAACCAGTGATAGACTCTCTTACTCGAATTTAAACGAACATTCCTGCGCAGCATGGTCGTGACCAACGGCCGGTCCCACGGTTTCGAGCTCCTCTCTTTTCACCTGTTTTTCAGATCTTATCGCATCGGAAAGGATTTCTTCCAATGTCTCGCACAATGCAGTTTTTATGGAAAACATGACGCCCTCCTACGCGCCTGCTGTGCGGACACCAGACAAGCTGGCTGTTGTGGCCGAGCGGTTCTAGGCGCTTCAATCCGGAACCGCGCTGCTGCTACGGTCGCGGGTTCAGATCCTGCCTCGGGCATGGATGTGTGTGATGTCTTTAGGTTAGTTAGGTTTAAGTAGTTCTAAGTTCTAGGGGCCTGATGACCTCAGAAGTTAAGTCCCATACTGCTCAGAGCCATTTGAACCACTTGACACCAGACACTGCGACTTCCCCGTTCTACACCTCCTCGACGTTGGCTTGCAGGGGCCTGATGACCTCAGAAGTTAAGTCCCATACTGCTCAGAGCCATTTGAACCACTTGACACCAGACACTGCGACTTCCCCGTTCTACATCTCCTCGACGTTGGCTTGCAGCGCCAGGCTTCTGACGCTATAGTCCTGAGTTTAGCTCTCTGTCACGAGACAGCTAAAGATAGTACCGAAGGCTGAAGAAAATAATAAGTGACCTTCGCCGCAATAAAAGGAAAGGAGAAGAAGAAATACTGAGGTGTGAAGTCATTGGCAGCAGTGAACATTTAAACTTCCTGACAGATTAAAACTGGTAGATTAAAACTGTGGTTGAGCATTTGCCCGCGAAAGGCAAAGGTCCCGAGTTCGAGTCCCGGTCCGCACACGGTTTTAATCTGTCAGGATAGTTTCAAATCAGCGCACACTCCGCTGCAGAGTGAAGATCTCATTCTAGTAGTGAACGTTGTTTGCAGTTTTCACGCGGCGTTAAAGAATCGACTACATTGGTTATATTACATTATAAAATGAGTTACGTGGCATAAACTGCCACGTAGTAAAGTGATACACAGCAGTATCGAAAATTTTGCTAACGAGCAGCTGGCCGATATGCACCTTGTGTGTGAGTTCACTGAATACAATTGAGGAGCGGAACTACAATCCGATGTTGAGCTGTTTGCACAGGACGACAACCACACCACGTTTGTTTACCCATGTATTATTTTAGTTTTCACTGCAACTGATTTTGCGGCCTACAACATCAAAGTCGCCCTACTAAGGCGTAGGCCTACCTGTTGCTGCTGAAATTAGTCTGTGCTAGTGGAAAATAGTGTAATGTCATCCATAAAGCAAGATAATCCAGCTAAGTTCGATTAATGTGAATTTCTTCTTCTTTTCCCTAGTTTTGCCTAGGGTTCGTAAGAATATGTTTTGACGATGCAGATTCTCTTTGACTTACTCCTCTTTCCCAATACCTCGCAGAGCAGGCGTTTTGGGATGAGCAAACCCAATCGACATTGTGAGGGGTGGGGGAAGGAAACACCACTTGTGCACATTCTTGAATGGTATACCTCGCTTCATCTTCGAGCATATTTCTGGTTCCAAGCTGTTGGAGCTGATGCTCGCTTTGTACATCTCAGTCGTGAATGCTTGCATCCGACTTTCGCTTAGAGATGGATAGGAGGAGGAGGACCTGTTTCGTGGCAGGCCGCTCACTTGATCTCTTATTGTGGGGTTATCTCACAATTCTCATGTTCCACACGCTCTTGGCGATTAAAGAGGATCTTCTGGTAAGAATCTTGATTCCTGAAAGTTTGTTCTATGTGTGACGATAGCATACCTGCATAGAAACTCCAGGCACCAGACGGAAAAACTATGGAGAATGTAGCACTTGCGTAAAATTTACAGGTAAATATAATTGTTACAAAATTGTCCACTCATACGTTTATCGTCAGCAGAGCAATAAGTGTAGAATGGAACTTTTCACATTTTATAATTTTCGACCTAGTCGTTCCACATCAGATAATTTTACCTGAAATAGATACATTTGCTCTTCTCCATCATCCGTTAAAAGTTTGCAACATCAAGGTGTAATTCATAGCTTTGATCGTAATGTTGTATTCCAATTATTTGGCACATACCCTATATCGCGAATGGTCTGTGGACGCACCACCTGAATACGCTATCGATCTGAGTGTATTCAAACGAAGTCAAAATGGGTTACCAACATAGATTTGTCGTAAATTGGAACGATTCAACGGAGAGAGTAAGCTTCGAACGAGAAACAATTTCAGGGGTCCAGTACATTCAGGTCTATGCTCGGCGAATCACTGAATTATATGGCTGATGGTACTTGTTACTGTGCCACACGCTTATGTTTCCTCGCTTTCTGTACAAGCATGGAACGTGAGAAGAACGTCTGGTTGTACATATCTGTGCGAGTTATCATCTGCCTGATTTTATCTGCACGATCTCTACAGGATAGACACGTAGGATGCTGCACAGCGTATCTTCAAATTTTCGAATGAGTTTCTCGGCAAACATAGGGTGTCTTCTTTCGAGTGTTTACCAGGTATGACTTTTCGACGTTTACTGTTTCACTGACTCCCCACTGAAACAAGTTTCAGCCAGTCGCAACACACTTCATTGTAGTCTCCTGTAAGTACTACCTGGAATGTGTGCCATACATTGCAGCTGTATTCAAGTATGGGGCAAATAAATGTTTTCTGTTCAACCTCTCGTACGTACAGGGTGTGATATTTCTACGGATGCCTGAGGATAATGTACTGAACAACATTACTTCATCATTTACTTCGTTTGCAGATTAATAATTGTAGCCGTTATGAGTAGTATGTTTTTAGGTTGGTTAGTACCTTGAACTACGAGTAGCACAAGCAAGCCGTTAATGTTTATTTTTCTCGGGGCAGCACTTCAGCTATTGAAGAGTGGGACACGTGGAAGCGAAATAGTCCATTTCGTGGCATAGTTACGACCGTGGTTGGTAGACACAGAGAAAAAACAACTAACGCATTGAAGTGGGTACGTATCAAGGTACCAGTTATCGCACTATCTGTACCTTCTAACAATACCATCACTTGCAAAGTAGGTTAGAAATCAGATTAATAATGTTGCTCACGCAGCATATGTTCGCTTTATCGGGCAACAACAAAGTTATTGACTGTGGATGGTATCGTCAGAATGGAAATAATGATGTCACTGTAAAAAAGTCATTAATTTTGACATTTATCTTGAATGGATTCACACGTAGATTTCGTCGAAGTTGTTATGGCTCATCTTGTTGATTCTAGGGTCATTCCACTTTCACTGCTAGAAGGTCCAGATTTGTATTTTAGCAATATTTGAAGACCTAACAAATGCATTTTTCAGGAAATTCTTAATGATCAAACAATCCCAGATCAGAACAATGGTATGATAGAAGTAATTTTTGACTTGGTGTTCACGATCCACATTTTTATTAAACTTCTTGTAAATTCACATATACTTCTTCTTAATTGTCACATCATCAAGAAAACAGTTTTGTATCAATCTTCATATATTTAATTTCCACTTTAACCAAACACAAGACTTGACGACTGTTCTTTTACAAAGCGAAATAACAACTTCTGCAAAGTGAAACAAAGACTTATCTGTGCGCATTCGCACCAAAACGGTTACAAGTAAGTCAAAGATTATGACAGTCTCACAGAAATGAATGAATACACACAAGAACCATATCACTGTAATACATCGATACATCGGAGTACCTATACATTCATAAAACCAAATGTGAGTATTGTCACAAAAATATGTCTGTTACTTCGCAGAAAAGCACTACGATATTACTGGTATCGAGAACTGGGGTTGGAGTGCCGTAATGGTCACGTAAATAAAGAACCATTACAACCTACACTCCTAACATACTGTTTATTTGCTTTACCTGCAATTGAGCGTCGTTCCATCTCATATCTCTACCAATTTTTAATGTTATACCTCTCAGGGATCCGATTTAATGACTGCTAAGTCACCGCTATGCTTATTTACCATCCAACACACAATAACACTTCTTAACATACAGCTCTCATCGTCATACATACATACATACAATACATACATAATTCAGAACGAGTATGAATATTGTTTGTAAATTTTGCTGAACAAAAGTTAGAGCGTCGCTACTAAACGCAGTGTGAAGTTTTTAATGCCTTCATTTTTACGTGAAGCAGATGATCGTGACGAGAGCCCCAGAGCAAATGGTCAGAATCCACAAAATATCTTCCCGCAAGAAATTACGTCGAAAAGTAATGATTTGTTAACTTTCTAACGACCTAAACATAAACTTTTCTAGGAGATGACAAGATGTACAAACAGGTAATAAAGGGTCTAAAAAACCTAAATGGTAATCAAGGTGGGAAAATCGGAATAGTCGGGATAAGTGTTTGGACTCTGTTTTCATTCGCTGATGCTGTCACGCAAGATCTTGTATTTTATGGCGTTTTCAATAAAATGAAAACCCAGCGTTAATGGAACAGATGTCCTGGAACATGTTTTGTAAAAACATGTGGAGCCCCCATTGTATTCACAGCACACAGAATCGTCGAAGAAAGAAAAATGTGGAAAACAAAAATAGCGGAAAATAACTTGGGTATACGGAAGGCAGCCACAGAGGGCCAGAATTGCAGGGAAAGACAGAGATTGGAACGTATCCAGCAAATGACTGAGGACTTTTGATGTTAAGTGGTTCTCTTGAGGTGAAGAGAAGGCGCAGGAGAGGAAATAGTAGGGAGCTGCATCAAACCAGTCAGAAGACTGAGGACCCAAAAGGGAGAAAAAAGAATCAAGGTATGTGACAAAAGTCGTCTTCCGTCTTCTCTTTTCAGCTCCTTTTCTGAACAATGCTGCACAAATATTAAATCAGGTATTAATAAGATTTCAAAGTGGTGTAAAGTCTGGCAACTACTATTTAAGGTTTAGAAATGTGAAATTTTGTATTTTAAAAAATGAAAAAGACGTACTATGCTGTGAATCAGTGACAGAATCACAATTGTAATCAGTCAATTCGGACACACTTCTTGATAACCAAGGTTGCATAACGTCCCGTCTAACTATAAAGCGTTAAAGCCGAAATTCATCCGTGCACACAATTTCTTGGCCATAATCTGCTGATCATCATGGATAAGCTGATGGAGCCGCTATTCACTATGAGGGATGACAGTATTTCGTTTTATTGTTGCTTACGGGTCCGTTAATTGATTTGACACCAAGCCTGCCCATAAGTTACATAAACTTGCATACAGTAGAGGTCAGACTTCCGTAGGCAGTCCAATGAAACTGTAAAAAGAATAAAATTCTGTGTTTGCATTTACTTTTTGTTGGTGGGTTCACTTTTATCGTACAAGGCGCCTAAACAATTCATATATTTTAAGATTCTTTCGTCCGTAGTCAAGGTCCAAGCTGCTGTATCTAACTTCGATCTAAAATATTGTGAATACTGACACTGTAATAAAATAAAGTCTTTGCTTTGCAAGCTATTACCAAATGAAATTATTTAAACTGTTTTGTGGCTGGTGCTGTGGAAAAAGATATGAAATATTTTGTAATATTTGACATTGTAGCGTAATGGCGTCTGATTATTGCACATCAGCGATGTTCTGTTTCCTAGCGGAGGGGCAGTTATGAATTGTTAGAAATTGTTTAAATGTTCAAAACATTGACGTGAGGGATCAGAAAGTTACTTTCAAAAATAGCAAGGTTAACATTTCATACATGTATTGACGATTACAACATACACACCTCCTCAACGTAAATGACTCCTATTACGACCGCTTCTTTTATGGAATACGAAAAGATATTATCTATAATAGCAGTTGTCAGGGATGGTAGCTATATAGTTCAGACTAAATTTCCGATAAAAAATATTTGACATTGTAGCGTAATGGCGTCTGATTATTGCACATCAGCGATGTTCTGTTTCCTAGCGGAGGGGCAGTTATGAATTGTTAGAAATTGTTTAAATGTTCAAAACATTGACGTGAGGGATCAGAAAGTTACTTTCAAAAATAGCAAGGTTAACATTTCATACATGTATTGACGATTACAACATACACACCTCCTCAACGTAAATGACTCCTATTACGACCGCTTCTTTTATGGAATACGAAAAGATATTATCTATAATAGCAGTTGTCAGGGATGGTAGCTATATAGTTCAGACTAAATTTCCGATAAAAAATAGTTACTGTGCACTTGAAATTCTAGTAATAAGTTAGAAAAATCACGCAGTCTTTCATATTTGAATACGTTATAGCAGGTGAGTGGGGTTGATAGTGTCGTGGCCTGTACACACCTCCTCACATTACTCGTCTCCACACATCTTTTTCAAGCGTCGGTGAATTTCAAAGTTGAAGAGATGTGCCACATGCGGCACACATTGTACCTCTACCTGTACCATACCGCAGACCTTCAGCTGAGGCGGCGTCCTATAACGTAGTACTCGTTAGTTAGTTAGTTGCGTGTTCAATTGATCAATCTCACGGTAACCGTGGAACGTATCAAGTGCATAAGAAATGCACACGTGAATCAAGGATTTTTTTTAAAAAAAAGCTTAAAATTTTTATTACCTAACCCATTCTCTTAAATAGCACAAAATGCATGTGTTATACCTTAAGATTTATTTATTCCTATTCAAGAATTCATCTATGGTGTAGAAGGAGTTGTCAAGCAGATATGATTTCAGTTTATTTTTTTAAACTGTTACTGCCGTCAGTCAGACATTTTATTTCTTCTGGCAATTTATCGAAAAGTTTTACAGCAGCATATTTTACCACCTTCTGTGCCAAAGATAGGTTAAATAGAGGATGGTATAAGTCTTTCTGTCTTGTGGTATTATAATCATGAATGTCACTGTAGCTTTTAAATTGGTCCATGCAGTTGAGAACAAATTTCATTACTGAGTAAATGTATTGTGAGGTTGTTGTAAGAGTTCCTAAGCTTTTAAGCAGATGCCTGCAAGATGTGCGACTATGAGCCCCACACATTATTCTAACCACTTTTTTTTTAGCAGTGAATACTTTTGCCTAAGTGTTGAGTTACCCCCAAATATTATTTAATATGACATCAGAGAGTGAAAGTATGCAAAGTATGTTAGCTAGTTAACTTCTGTATCCTCAAAATTGGCAGTTATTCTGATTGCAAAAGTTGATGAAACTAGTCGCTTTAGGAGATCCAAAATACGAATTTTCCAATTAAGGTTCTCAACTATATGTACACCCAAAAACGTAGTGTGCTCTACCCTGGCTATTGACTCCTGTTGATGTGTAGTATTTATTGAAGGAACTGTACTCCTTGCACCAGAAAATAGGATGTACCGTGGTTTTTCAAAGGTCAGATCAAGCCCATTCACCGAAAAGCAATTAATAACTTTTCCAGAGACATTATTTGTATCATTTCCTATTCCAGTTTCTTTTATTGGATTAATAATGATGCTTTTATCATCAGCAAACAGTGTCAGTTTAGCTTCTTGTTTCAGATAAGAAGGGAGGACATCCACGTACAGTGTGTCAAATGAGTCGCATGTCATAATGACAACATAAGTTGAAAGTCATCTGGTGTTTTGTATGTTGTTAATCCGGACTGCAGGCCAGTACACCGTATTATTCAGACCAGTACAGTAGAAATGGAAGTCCCTTGCAGACTTCCCTTTCTGTTTGCATGCAAATCATGTTTGTTGCTTATAAACTCAACCGTGTTGATAGTAGAACTCAAGACGTAAAACATTAAAAAAAAAAAGAAAATTTAGTATAGTATTATTACAGCGAAAACTGAATGGAATATTAGACTCATGCATATCAATCATCAGTACACGAATTGTGACGCAGATTTGAAGCAGATTGAATGTGTGAAAAGTAATAGATGTTTCATTATTGACGATAGCCTTAATTTGTACTAATTAAAACATTGTGTGAGAGTAACTATGTGTTGAAACAGAGTATTTTGGCCTCCTGCTACCACTGAGATACAGCAATTATTTCAAATGGCTGTTTTCAAAAAACCTTCAAAATCAAGTGGTGGAGTGCTTTCGTATAAGAAAGAAGCTGCTAACTCTGAATAAAAGTGGTTTCTGACTTTAAATAAATGCTATCGACATTAGGCATAATTTATAAAAATTAAACTAAAAGCGGAAACTTGAATCACATGATGACAACTTGCCTTTTTTCCCCTAGTTACATCTCTTCTTACCACACCGTATGACCTTCATCTGGTGACGTATTATTAGTGGCACAGGACGAAGTTGTATTTCAGAAAAATCTTTCTGGAACTCTCTCATTGAGCGTGAACACGAACAGTTCTTTCCACTTAACGGAGCGGAGCAACTTTCGTTGCTTTCTTCAGTCGGGCTTATCATCAGGAAAAAACAAAATGGGGGATTTGGCTACGGGTGCGGGAAGCCGTCACACTGAAGACGTAAACCGATTAGTAAGAAACGCATTTTCAGGTAGTACCGCATCCTTTGCGATTGTCCATCTCACCTCTGGCGCTAATGTTCTGTTTTCTTCAAAACCATTATTACTTAATAGTATTGTCCTACCTCAAATCATTATTTGGCACATTACGTATCTGACCACTTATCAATAATACCGCGCCGGCCAGTGTGGCCGAATGGTTCTAGGCGCTTAAGTCTGGAACCGTGCGACCGCTACGGTCGCAGGTTCGAATCCTGCCTCGGGCATGGATGTGTGTGATGTCCTTAGGTTAGTTAGGTTTAAGTAGTTCTAAGTTCTAGGGGACTGATGACCAAAGTAGTTAAGTCTCATAGTGCTCAGAGCCATTTGAACCTTCCTACATGTTCGAAGATAATCGTTTCCTATTACTAACTTAATTTGCTTCGTTATGAGTGATAATTGATTCTGGCATATTATTATGACATGGCAAGTAAACAAATGCGGATGAAATTCCAAGCATTGAAGGACTACCTCCGTCATTGTCAGGACCTGTCGTGAAACTGGCTAGGATCCGGGATGTGTAGTTGGAGAAGTAGTGGAAATTAGACTCTGTGGTAAAAAGTTTAATAGAGCAATGAATGGAAGTGTGCGCTTGATAAATAAAGAGCACAGAAGAAAACTTCTCGTAGTTTACCGCCCAATACTAGCGATGGCGCTGCAACAGGTCGACACTCTGTAGTGCATATTGGATTACAGCAGCGGTACGTGGGCGAGCGTTATCTTGAAACTTCCTGGCAAATTAAAACTGTGTGCCGGACCGAGACTCGAACTCGGGACCTTTGCCTTTCGCCGGCAAGTGCTCTACCAACTGAGCTATCCAAGCACGACTCACGCCTACTGACAGAAGGGAAACTGTGAGGACGGGGCGTGAGTGGTGCTTGGGTAGCTCAGTTGGTAGAGCACTTGCCCGCGAAAGGCAAAGGTCCCGAGTTCGAGTCTCGGTCTGGCACACAGTTTTAATCTGTCAGGAAGTTTCATATCAGCGCACACTCCGCTGCAGGGTGAAAATCTCATTCCGAGCGTTATCTTGTTGGAAAATACCCCATGGAATGCTGTTCCCCTCCCGCCGGAGGTTCGATTCCTCCCCTGGGCATGGGTGTGAGTGTTGTCCTTAGCGTTAAGTTAGTTTAAGTAGTGTGTAAGTCTGGAGACCGATGACCTCAGCAGTTTGGTCGCTTAGGAATTCAGACACATTTGAACATTCTGAATGCTGTTTATGAACGGCAGTGCAACAGGTCGAATCACCAGACTGATGTGCAACAGACTTGCAGAGAGGGTGCATGAGATGACCAAGTGAGAGCTGCTCCAGGTGTAAGTCCAACGTGTCTAGCACGCAGACAGCTTGGCTGCAGGCTCTCAACTGGCCTCCTCCTAACCACCACACGGCCGTCACCGGCACCGAGGCAGAACCAGACCTCCACCCTGCCCTCCAATGAGCTCTCGCTTGACACCACTCAAGTCGCAAATGGCGACGGCTCAGGGTCTGTGGGATGCACTCTACAAGACATTTGGCTCGGAGCTGTCCTTGGAGTGACCGATCAGTAACAGTTCATTGTGTCACTGTGGTGTTGCTCAGACTGTTGCTGCAGGTGCAGTACGATGCTCCAGAGCCCCACGCCGAACACGATGGTCGTTCCCGTCGGCAGTGCCACGTGGCCGTCCGGAACCCGTCTTAGCCGACCGTACATTCCGTGACCACCACTGCCAGCAGTCATGCATAGTGGCTGCATTCGTGCCAAGTCTTTCTGCAGTGTCAGAGAAGAAACATCCACCTTGTCCTAGCCCTATTACACGACCTCGTTCAAACTCTGTGAGGTGTTTATAATGTCGTTTTTGTCGCCTTAAAGGCAGTCTTGACTAACATCAACGTCCAGTCTCATGTGTAATTAACGCTCACGTCTTTTACAGCGTGTATTTAAAACAAACGTGATTTGCATCCTCATAGTGGTGCTGCTAGCGCCACTCTTATGCGACTGGTGCAGAATCTGAATAGAGATCATCTTGCAGATCGTAGAAACAACCTGTAAGCATGTATCGAGTAGCACTGATATCGATTATGATAACATCGCTATGGTCGCTTCTTTTGTTTTTTCGCGCCAGAACGAGCGAGGAGTCACGTGGAGGTGTTTAACCGTGTGCTTGGTGTGAAGATGTTAAGCAGTCAGACTAAGAGAACAAGTAAATTTTGTGACTATAAAGGTGTTTGATGCTGCGTAATCATCCGTGTACATCACGAGGCGTAATCCGCGGTTCGCGAAGTCATAAACCACGAGAACAATCGCGAGAAGATGATTAGATGCCCGCGAGCATCTCATCCGCGCCGGTAAATGAAACTTGGATTACCTATATTGCCACGAACGCCGGATCTGGATTGCAGTGTTGGATAATGTATTGTGGTGTAGTGTTACTGTATGTATCAGTGTATCAACATATTTGTTATTTTGTGAAGAGTGTAACAGTGCAGCCAGGTGTATCGCAAGTGTTAAGGAATACATCAATGGATTATACTAGGCTAAAACTTGAATTTTGGTGATTGGCACTCCTTTGTTCCCCTTGTTAGTTATCGTTTATTGCAGCAATACTCGAGCTGCTGCTCCTAGACTGCAAGGGAAGAAGCGAATGACGATTGGATTTACGAGGTGAGTGGGTACAAACTCAGACGGAACAATAACCCCACCCTCCACCATTCGCTTACAAACCCGACCAATTTTCGTTTGTATCGCACAACCCCTCCTTGGTGTTGCTACTTCTTCCGTCATTGTATATGGAAAATTATTGGTATGATAAAAGACTGGAAATTCCAAGAAATTTGATGTTGTAGTCAGAAGAGTGTGGTTCTTTTATTAGAAACAACTTTGAGCATGAGAAAATTTAGGATAAAGAATTCAAGATCTTTCAGTTGAAAGCAACCGATGTATCCTCGAGCTTTGATATCGATCTTTGAATGAGCGGCGAATTAAAGAGAATTAAATCACACCAGCTTCGCGTTTCCACGAGTTGAACCACCGTCAGAGCACTGAAAGCGGATCCAGATCCGCCTCCTCGTGTGGATTCCTGTCCTCGCCAGCGAATGCGGCCTGCAGCTCACGGCAAATCCCCCGGGGCTTATCTTCTCTCCTCTCCTCGGCGCTGCCGCCACCCCCTCTCCCCTGATCCCACTCACTGCTGCTCTGGAACCTTCTGCTTACGCCCATTGTTGTCTCGTCTCAAGTTCCAGAAAGTGCCCTCCTCCACATTATCCAAAGGGTCTCTGGTGAAGGCAGTTTACGGCCACCATCCATCGTGAATAATCGCTGCTCTGTTTTAAGTAGTTAGCATTACGTTTAGCTTAATTTTTGTGTCAGTGATGGTGATGATGAAGATGGGTTTGTACGCACAGGAGGCAGTTACAGTATTTAACGTGGATATTACTACCAACTGGTGACTTGGGACTACACGAGTCTTTCACACTTTGTGCAGACGAAGTAGCACGTGCAGGCAGCAGCTGTTGTGAATGTCATGACTGTGGCTGGACCCGCCGCCTAACTGCAGTCACTCTAACTGATCGTCATCTCCCACTCTCCCAAACAAAATCTTTGATGGAAGTTTAAAGGTGACGATTTATTGGTGATAAACTGATGATGGTGGATTGGGAATACTGCTTTTATTGCGGCGATATCGTAGGAGCTTTTCTCCAATTTATTATTGACGTTTTACCGTTGTGTCAAGATGGTGAGGCCAGTATTCTGATCGGTTCGAGCGCCGGGTTTTTAGGTGCCTGTTCAATGTTGCTAGTTTTCCGTAGTGGGGTGTCATTTGGCTCTGAGCACTATGGGACTTAACATCTATGGTCATCAGTCCCCTAGAACTTAGAACTACTTAAACCTAACTATCCTAAGGACAGCACACAACACCCAGCCATCACGAGGCAGAGAAAATCCCTGACCCCGCCGGGAATCTAACCCGGGAACCCGGGCGTGGGAAGCGAGAACGCTACCACACGACCACGAGATGCGGGCATGTCATTTGGTGCATGCCAGCTGTGGGTGGTGATTTGCAGGTGTGTGTCCGTCGGCTTGGCAATGAGCCGCAGTAACACAGGAGTGGGTCACCAAGTAGGGTGTGGTAGTTTGAGGGCATGGGGTGTGTAGCTTCCATTTGGGGACCTTCTTCTTGTGCCAATTTGCGCTGTGGTGTCATGGTGCCTATTGTTTAAACAAAGTTGTTCGTGAAAACAATAAAATTATTTATTCGTTGTAGATGTGCAAGTGACGCAATAACCCGGCCTGTAGTCTAGGTCGATAACGCAAATCTATGAGGTGGCACTCAACTCCAGCGTATCGGGGTTTGGAAATTTGTGCTTTAAAAAATAGCAGCACTAGTACTAGGGCATGCTGAAAAGTAACCCCCCTCCCCCGAATTTTTTATCGTGTTCTCATTATCGTTTGGGGTATGACGTGTCGTTCATATCACTGGTTCAACTTCGCTGCTTCGGTGACGCAAGTTGCAACCCTCTGCTTCTCGAGAGGTCTGAATTGTAGCGAGTAACGTGACGGTGTGTAACATAACTATGTCGGTGGGCGCGAGGCGCTCATGAAACAGAGAACACCAATTCGCAGAATTCGTCCACACATGCCGCACCTTTCGTCTATTAAACGTTCCATTTACTCCGCCGTCATTGAGCGACAGTGGAAGCACATCCTTATAAGCGATCTGACTATTCTGTTATCACATATCTGGATACAGATATTCCATGTGTACTGAATTATTCACGCAATCCGACGGTATATATCCAAATTAAAGCTACGCCAACGGGTAACGCAATACCATTTCAATGAACCTTTACAAGAAACGTATTACCTGTTATCGTGAATCAGCTTATATCATCATTTCAAGAAATTTAATCAGGCCCTGGTTCCACTGGTATGAGCACGGCTTTCATCCTAAATACTCATCAGAGTTGGCAATACTCTCTACAGTGCGCATACACAAGCTCTGGAATCTAAGATATTGTTGTCGCGCTTCGCAGCGCACGGATTAACTAGTGGCAGTTTTGAAGCCAGTGTAGGAGCCCGCCTGCTGTGGTGTGCACGTGTGTTGGGCGAGGGGTCGTCGCCGAGCTGCCGTACTGCCGTGTACGCCAGCAGCGACACAGGATTTGGTACTGAGTTGATATTTTTTATAATTTGCAACGCACTTATTAATTTAACGAAAAAGGTTTGTGTATGTGCGTAGCAGCAGACGGTAATTTTGATAATGATAGGAGTTGAATTCTTAAGGGAAACCATTGTTAGGCGAATAGATTAAGTATTGATTTTTGTCATTGATTTCTTTTGTAATTGTCAGGGAATTGTTTCACTATGTATTTAACTGAGAAGTATTTCAGTTTGTGTCAAGATTTGATTAATTTGTAATATTGCTTTAATGCCACTGGAGGCAGATTTACATACGAAGCGATTGTTCAAAGAGCTTCTAGCGTTTTGTTAATTGAATGAGAAAGAATCGCTTTCAGAATATAGTTTTTTGTTTGGGTTATCATTTATCGAGTTAAGACTTGACCAAACCCTTTCTCTTGAATTATATGTAGGCTAGTTGTAGTAAGCAGCAGCAGCCGCAGCAACAGCAGGAGCCGCCATACAGAACATGCATTGCACTCAGCATGAATAATAGGTTTTTTTATGTTTTTGTTAAATACTGGAATGCAGCAGATCAAGCAGTGGCAGCAGAAAGACCAAGTAAGTTATTTGTTGCGCACAGGACCAATAAAAAAAGAATAAAGTTTTGGCGATCTCTGTAATAGTAAAGTTAACAAGAATACAAGCACGAGATTTTCAGTAGAAAACACGAGATAAGAAGACAGAGCTCGCGACTTTCACTCACTCTTGGATTGTCACATTCAAATGGACATAGAATGTTTATTCCGCGTTGAGCAGAAGTTCTTATCACTGATTTAAATTGAAAGATTTAGTCTTTCCAATCATTTTCGAACATATTCATTTCTCTATTTCGTTAAAAATATCTCATTCATTCTAGGATCCTCTCCAGTAAGTTGTGCTAAACATCACGGAAATTAGTTACCAGATACTGAGGGAAACCAAACTAAATCGTGTATAAGTGGGGTCTCAAATAGTGTACTCCAGCTTCCTCAAAGTTAATTAATTTGCAAAACCGTTTACAAAAGGCAAAACATTAATGTATCGCAAAATGAGTCGTGCTTATCGCAACATACCACAGCAGCTGAACTGCAACTTTGTTTGCAGTATGCTGGAGCAATATTATGTAATTCAGCAGCGATATCCGCAAGCCAGATCTGGTCAGCCCGACTGCAGCGGCAGAAATGCCTCTGCACGCTACCGTCCCACAAAACATCCGTTTATCGCTATTCTTCCTAACCGTACTCTGTACTGACCACGATCGTGCAATACCGACTCCCGAAATTTTCAGCCAAGAAACTAGCTTGCTGAGGGTGGCAGCTAAAGGCACGCTTGTTTCGCTGGCCTCGGCTCACCAGCGCAGACTTGGGGAATATCGCGGTCTGGCGTGGAAAATTACGAGGGCTATTCCGAAAGTAGGGTTCGGTCAGTCGCGAAATGGCAATCACTGTGAAAATCAAAAATGTTTTATTTGCAACAATTAGCTACACATTCCAGCTAATTCTCTACATAGTCCCCACCTGACTTAGACATTCGTCGTAGCATTGTGCCAACTTTCCAATACCATCGTCACAGAAGGGAGCCGCCTGTGGTTTCTGTGCTGGTCTACAACTCGTTGTCTGTGCCAAAATGTTCTCTTCATTGCCAGCGGTTCGTGTGAGCAGAGATGAAAGTCAGGGGGAACCAGTTACGAACTGCATTGTGGGTGATCAAACCCTTCCCATCGAAAACGCTGCCCGAGCATCTTTGTAGCCCCTGCAGAGTGCGGCCAAATATTGGCATGAAGAAGGAAACGCATGACAACTGTGTTATGTGGGATGCGTGATATCAGGTGAAATCTCTCGCCAGGCCCTCCAAACGCGAAGGGAGACATTATCCAGGCATCTTTACGCGCTCTCTTTGCGCTCAGAAATGAAAAGAGCGACGTGATGCGATCGACGGGCGTGTGACACTGCCCAACACATGATTAGATTAGATTAGTACTTGTTCCATAGAACATGAATACGACACTTCGGAATGATGTGGAATGTGTCAGGTTAATAAAAGGTGTCTATACAAGATATTACGTTACACAAAATATTACATGACACTTAATATGTTTTTTGTGGATGTTGGGAAATTACCCACATACTATATCCAAAAATTCATCTAATGAGGAGGAGTTGCCATTAAGAAATTATTTTAATTTTCTTTTAAATGCTATATGGCTATGTGTCAGACTTTTGATGCTATTAGGTAAGTGACCAAAGACTTTTGTGGCAGCATAATTTACCACCTTCTGAGCCATAGTTAGATTTGAACTTGAGTAGTGAAGATCATCCTTTCTGCTAGTGTTGTAGCCATGTACACTGCTGTTATTTTTGAATTCGTTCGGGTTGTTAATAACAAATGTCATAAGTGAATATATATATATATTGTGAGGCTACAGTGAAGATCTCTAGCTCTTTAAATAAGTGCCTGCAGGATGATCTTGGATGAGCTCCAGCAATTATTCTTATTACTAGCTTTTGTGCAATGAACACTCTTTTACTCAATGATAAGTTACCCCAGAATATGATGCCATACGAAGGCAGAGAATGAAAATAGGCGTGGCAAGCTAATTTACTGAGACGTATCTCGCCAAAATTTGCAATGAGCCTAATAGCATAAGTATCTGAACTCAAACGTTTCAGCAGATCTTCAGTGCGTTTTTTCCAGTTCAACCCCTCATCAATGCATACACCTATAAATTTTGAATATTCTACCTTAGCTACCGATTTCTAATCGGAGTCTATAGTTATTAATGGTGTCATTCTATTTACTGTGTGGAACTGTATATACTGTGTTTTGTCGAAGTTTGAGAGCCCATTTGCAGAGAACCACTTAATGATTTTCTGAAAAACATCGTTTACAATTTCATCAGTTAATTCTTGCCTGTTGGGTGTGATAGCTATACTTGTATCATCGGCAAAAAGTGCCAGCGTTGCATCTTCGTGAATATAGAATGGCAAGTCATTGATATATATTAAGAACAACAGAGGACCCAAGACCGAAACTTGCGGCACACCATTCTTGATTGTTCCTTGCTTGAGAAATCACCAGTTTTTTGCAAAGCTTCATGGTATTCTTTCTGTGGTTTCCATTTGGCGCCCGATCCGACAATACTTTCCGAATAGCCCTCTTACGATACTGAGCTGACAACGGCAAAAAAATTCTCAATATATTTCAGTAAAAAAAGATGAGACGTCCCTCATGGAGGTGTCTCGGGGTTTAGTGCTTGATGTTCTGCAGGCTGTAAGTGAGTGATACGGCATAGACCCAGATAATACCATTTGCCAGAACTGAATTATATGACCTTTATAAGTGCAGCTGCAGGTTGCAACGGAACCTATTAAAGGGTTTACTTTACCGAAGTATGCGATACCCTCCAAATTCAACTAGTTTAACGAGTATTTATGATTATAGAAAAGTTATTGTGTATGTTAACAATGATTGCATAACATGTCTCCATAAACAGTCAATCCATTAAATTATACTGAACAACTGACCCACACAAAAGTTAATATCACTTGATCACTGATACAGCACATGTCATCATGTAAAAACACTAAGTTCATCTTAAATAATTAATATGCAGTACGAAAAATAGTGGCCAAGTTACGTATTTTGGATATCCTTAAATAAAAATCACCCAGTGAAACGTATTTGTTCACTAGGACCGTTTCCACTCAGTATTCACGTAAACACTCCTATTTTAGACGAAAACCAATGTAATTCTTAATAATTCATGTTTTTACTTATTTGTGCAAATTAGAGAAGTCAATTGACAAACTTCCAAAAAACGGACTTTTGTAAAAAAGAATTATTCTGTCAAGTCAACAAATCTGTTTGTCATTTTAATAACCTGTTAAATTATGTCACTCGATATAAATTAATAACTTTTCTGCACAAATTACGCTAACAGATGTACATGTGACTTATAAACTATATCTCTTTTTAGTAGCTCTTTGACAAGGTTATAAATACAAGCAGCAAGAAGGGTCGGGGGCGGAGTCTGAATGTCACTTTGGCACAGTGTATGTGTGTTATTGTTAGAGGTGGATAAACATTGCAAGGGACATGTAAAGGAAGTGCTACTTTGTGTGGTGTCATTGTCTTTGCTGGACAGTGGAATTAAGATGGCCACCAGAGTAATAAATATTTGAAGTTTAAATATTTGTTGGTTTCGCTCATTATGTATCATCAAAAGAACATCAAAAACACGGGACCTCATGTTTTTACCCCTAGACAACCAGATTTAGAGCCAGCATTAGCATCGAGACACAGCGGCGATCCAGCAAGCAGCAGCGATTACCACAATGCATTTTAATGGCGCCAACCTAACATCGAGTGCTAACAAGCTCCGTAAATGGGAGTGAAATAGTACGATTATAGCAATATCTACGACTAGGCGACCATTATAAGGTCAAGTGTCGAATGCTCGACGAGTAACTTGTTAGTAGTGCTGGCTGGTGCCTGTTTCGTTTCGTAGGGTGGAATGTAGGTGAGCGGTTCACCGTAGTTCGCTGTATGGGGATGTACAGAAAGACTTAGCTGATGGCGTTAGCAGATGAAATACGTGTGGCGAGGTGAGGGCACGCTGCCACGGGTCGAGAGCGGCCGGGCGTGACGAGATGGGAGGTGAGGGGCTGTGAAAAGGCGGCCGCTGCTAACAAGGGGACTTCATTCAGCGGCGCCACCTGGACTGGGCGCCGCATTCAGCGCCCGGCTTTCACGGGACGCGTGGCGTGCGCCCGCCCAAAGGACCATTTGTCTAAACTCTGCCACCTGTCGCCAAAAGAAGGTCGTGAATGCGCTGCAGGTGGCTCTGGCCTCCTCCTAATGGACACGCGTCCACTGCGGCCACGTTCGCACTGCAGAGGGGTTCTTATTTAGTAAACTACGCACTCCGCAAGCGTGCCGTTTCTGCCGGGGAGCCACGTTCTTCGGGAGGTGGGGCCCCTCCACGCCCGCACCAACGTGGTGACCAAACCAAAAGTTCTACTGTCACCTCCGTCAACATGTTAGTTATCTAGTAAATGGATCACAGGATGCTGGGCTGTGATGTTATCCGTGCGTCTGGGTAAGACTACGCATTAACACGGTCCATCAGGTGATAGATAGTGGACGAAACGCGAGTGAGGGTAGCGATTTGAAGAGCAGAGGGAAAAAAGTGCCGAGGCTCGTGCCGTGGGAAAAAAACCTCTGCGACAGTGGGATGGGTAGTAAGAGCAGTAGTGGCTTACTAGCTGCGATAGTTCATGCAAGGTTGGATTTGTTAGTATGGGTATCATGCATCATTACCGTGGCAAGCGATGGCGATGTATCCCAGTTGCTGCAGCCGCTACATTCCTGGAACAATCGAGATCGTTATACAGTACTGGGAGATCGGCCATAGATCATCTCACTGTGTGGGGGATGTGTGGAGCTTGTCTACATGCAGTGTACGGTACGGCTTCCCTGCGTGGTGCCAGTTATTCGGCAGTGTATTCCAGCTGGAATCCAGTAATGGCGTCTGATTAACAGGGGCTCACCTATACCGTTGTGTTTGCGTGTGCTTGGCCATAGATGTTAGGTCCTTACAAGTATGTCTTTTGGTGTTTTATGTTTCCATCTATGGTTGTGGTCGTAGTTCCCCAGATTCAGAATAAACGGGTTCTGCGAATGTCTGGAGTTTCTGTACAGTCTTGAGGTGAATTTGTGGATTACCTCCTTGAGAGTCTCAAGTCGGTATTCCCGGCGAAGGTCCGCGATGCGTGTGTAACGAGGAGCATTGCTTATGATTTTGAGTACTTTGTTTTGTATGAGCTGCAGACGGCGCAGGCGTGTAGGCGCAGCGTATCCCCAGACAGGAGCTGCGTACATCATCAGGGGTCGAATAAGTGTCATGTACATCGACCTCGACACCCTTCTGTTCAGTGTGCCACGCCTGTCGAGCATAGGGTAGAGCTGTTCGGGAGGCGGACATTCGTTGGGTGTTGTCATGCCGATGCTCGTGTGTCTTCAAGTCGACTGTGAATCGAGTGAGCCAGTAGATCGCGCCGCAGGTGGAGGTAGGCGGAATCTGGACTGAAACACTAACATTGATCATTACTGAAGATTTGAGTGAAATAAATGCCTGATATAGGTTAGACGTGAAAATATGTTGAGAAGGCGGTGGCCGTGCGGTTCTAGGCGCTTCAGTCCGGAACCGCGAGACTGCTACGGTCACCGGTTCGAATCCTGCCTTGGGCATGGTTGTGTGTGATGTCCTTAGGTTAGTTAGGTTTAAGTATTTCTAAGTTCTAGGGGACTGATGACCTCAGATGTTAAGTCCCATAGTACTCAGAGCCATTTGATTTTTTTTTTTTATTTAATCGTATGGTGATTTTATTCAATATACAGTTGATATACGAGGTTGGTCCGGAAAATACGTATAAAAGTTGAATAATAACTTTGTTTTAGAATTATTCAGGTATTACAATATGGTCTCCTTCAAAGTACTCGCCCTGAGACGCGATACACTTCTGCCAACGCCGTTTCCACTGTTGATAACATTGCTGAAAGTCTTCAGTTGGGATGTTGTTCAGTTGCCGTGTCGTTTCCGCCATGATGGCTTCCACATCTCCCAAGTGCCGCCCCAGAAGCACCATTTTGCATTTAGGGAATATGAAGAAGTCACACTTCAAGTTTTTGTGTCAGGATTTCGTGAACGATTGCTCGTCAGCAATCATTCTGACTGTCAATCTAAGGTCTTTAAGAACATAAGCCCGAATTCGTTCAACATTTGCATCGGAACTCGATGTCGACGGGCGTCCTGGGCGAGGGTCATCGTTCACTTCTTCTCGGCCATCCTGGAACCTTTTTAACCACTTGTTCACGGTTGGTTCCTTCAGAGTATTGTCTTCGTAAACCTGTTTCGAACAATCAAAAACCTCACGGCCATTCTTGCCTAGCTTTGCAAGAAACTTGATGTTGACGCGCTGTTCCTCAATCAGAGAGAGCTCCATGCCGACGGCAGGTGAAAAAGGGTGACTGTCAACAAGCTGCCGCACACTCCCACCTTCACGCAGAGTGCTCTGACTCGAACTGAGCGTTGATGGTATTGATTACAGCAGTAGTCCCACCTGGCGGTGACTGCAACTTGTAACATAAAGACATTATTCAACTTTTATACGCGTACATATTTTATTAGACAAGATTAAACCTTAAAGACCGTGTTTTTCAACCAGTTCATTAGGCTGGGTGTGAGAGTGAACAAGTCATCGGGAATTCCAGGGGATGAATGAAGTGGACAGCGTTGGACTAAATGTTCAGTTGTCTGCTCCTCTTGATTACATTCACACATTGGTGAACTGATCCAGCCCCATTTTGTACCTGAAGTACCTACAACAACCATGTCCAGTCCTTAACGTGTTGAGGCGGCACCACAGGTTCCTCGGTAGGTCAAAACCTTTTGGCTTTTTTGTGGAATCAAGGTGATGGACTCTTGTTCCCAATGTTTTTGTTGACCATTCATGCTTCCAGCTTTCATTTAGATCAAAACCATCGGCGATGAGTTGTCCTGCAGTAACACTTACTGGTCTGCTTGATCGCAATCGTTGCTGTGGCGGATGACAGAATACCTGGTGCAGTGGTAGAGGGTGAGCTTATGTAGTATGTTGTTCCTTGGAGCAACTTTATGAGAAAGCTTGGTGATGTGCTATTTGTAGCTCAGCGTTCTATCTAGAGTGATTCCGAGATATTTTGGAAAAGGATTGTACCTCAACGTTTGTTCATTGAGCAGAACTCTTGGTTTGTAGTTCGCAGCACGATTCGCTAGATAGAAACAAGAGACTTCAGTTTCTGATGTGTTTGGGATCAATCTCCAGGTCTTAAAGAAAGTTGACATCTTCTCCAGATCCTCCGTAAGAATTCGTTCACCATCTACGAAAGTGTTGAAGGCTAACAATTGCGCTTGCGCGATAACAAACAGTGACTATGCTATACGGTGTTTGGTTTAATCTTCAATAATTTTTGCGTTATAGAAACAGCCACAAAGTTGCGAGATTCAGTGTTGTTTGCAGGTCCATGTGTGCAGTGCTTGTATCCGTGTTCCACAGTAGCATGCCACTAGGTGAGCCAAAACGAAAAAGCGTAGCCCGTTGATAAATTGGATTATCGAGCAATAATCTGTTTTCTAAATTCAAAGGAGAGAAACGCTGCAACAGTCCGCGCTGAGACAGTAGAAGTGTGCGGCACCAGTGTACCATTATGTGGCCCAGTGGACAGCTACCGAAGACGTTTACAATGTCGTCGAACAAATCTGAATAACGAAGAGCCAAGTGGCAGACCATCTCTCTGCGAAGACCTAGGAATCGCAACAGAAGTAATGACCCTGGGGCTTGAAGTCCGGCTTAAGATTAGTCACAGATTAGGTATTACCATCTTGCACAACATTCTGGATATGACAAATGTGTTCAGAGACTGCTCAAACTCATTCGTAGCGCAAAACGTACCTGTGTCGGGCCCATTCAGTTGCATTCTCCGATGCCTAATCATCATCGGCAAATTCTGTGTGTATGTTTATACACTACTGGCCATTAAAATTGCTACACCAAGAAGAAATGCAGATGATAAACGCGTATTCATTGGACAAATATATTATACTAGAACTGACATGTGTGATTACATTTTCACGCTATTTGGGTGCATAGATCCTGAGAAATCAGTACCCAGAACAACCACCTCTGGCTGTAATAACGGCCTTCATACTCCTGGGCATTGAGTCAAACAGAAATTAGATGGCGTGTACAGGTACAGCTGCCCATGCAGCTTCAACGCGATACCACAGTTCATCAAGAGTAGTGACTGGCGTATTGTGACGAGCCAGTTGCTCGGCCACCATTGACCAAACGTTTTCAATTGGTGAGAGATCTGGAGAAAGTGCTGACCAGGACAGCAGTCGAAATTTTCTGTATCCAGAAAGGCCCGTACAGGACCTGCAACATGCGGTCGTGCATTATCCTGCTGAAATGTAGGGTTTAGCACGGATCGAATGAAAGGTAGGGCCACGGGTCGCAACACATCTGAAATGTAACGCCCACTGTTCAAAGTGCAATCAATGCGAACAAGAGGTGACCGAGACGTGTAACCAATGGCACTCCATACCATCACGTCGGGTGATACGCCAGTATGGCGATGACGAATACACGCTTCCAATGTGCGTTCACCGCGATGTGGCCAAACAGGGATGCGACCATCATGATGCTGTAAACAGAAGCTTGATTCATACGAAAAAATGACGTTTTGCCATTCGTGCACCCAGGGTCGTCGTTGAGTGCACCATCGCAGGCGCTCCTGTCTGTGATTCGGCGTCAAGGTTAACCGCAGCCATGGTCTCCGAGCTGATAGCCCATGCTCCTGCAAACGTCGTCGTACTGTTCGTGCAGATGGTTGTTGTCTTGGAAACATCCCCATCTGTTTACTCACGGATCGAGACGTGGCTGCACGATCCGTTACAGCCATGCGGATGAGATGCCTGTCATCTCGACTGCTAGTGATACGAGGCCGTTGGGATTCAGCACGGCGTTCCGTATTACCCTCCTGAACCCTCCGATTTCATATTCTGCTAACAGTCACTGGATCTCGACCAACGCGAGCAGCAATGTCGCGATACGATATCGCGATAGGCTACAATCCGACCTTTATCAAAGTCGGAAACGTGATGGTACGCATTTCTCCTCCTTACACGAGGCATCACAACAACGTTTCACCCAGCAACGCCGGTCAACTGCTGTTAGTGTATGAGAAATCGGTTGGAAACTTTCCTGATGTCAGCACGTTGTAAGTATCGCCACCGGTTCCAACCTTGTGTGAATGCTCTGAATAGCTAATCATTTGCATATCACAGCATCTTCTTCCTGTCGGTTAAATTTCGCGTCTGTAACACGTCATTTTCGTAGTGTAGCCATTTTAATGGCCAGTAGTGTACTTGAACATTTCCAGTGCTAGGACGCTCCATTACGAAATGCTAAAATAACTCTGTTACCGACTTTATGAGCATCTTTGCAGGGGTCCTCTTCAGGGAGACTGAAAGAGCAGCCGGTGGTAGCGACCTAACACCGAAAATGCTTTTGCTCGAATTTGCACTGGCCATGGAAATCTACAGACATTCAGCTGTCCATACTGCTGCATTTTATACAACACGCAACACCTTGAGTAACGACTCCCGATATTTTCAAATTCTCTCTCTCGCTACGTGTAAACTATTAGTCCTTCAGAAAAAACTCGGCAGGAACTCTTTGTAAGAAATTAAAAGTAGTTTTAAATTTTGTACTGGGATGCATTCTCACCAGAGCCCGTAGTTGTCGAATTATTCAAGAAAAACGCATGGAAGTGACCTCCAAATGGGATTTTCTTGAATAACTCGAAAACGGTCGTCTACAGCGAAAACGTATCCCACTATAAAATTTAACTACATTAAATTTCCTACAAAACGTCCTGTTGATTTTTCTGTAGGACAAGTAATTTTTGTGTAGCGAGCGAGAGAATATGCTAATCTTGTGTGTGGAATCTGATAATGTGGGTTGCATAAAACCCAGAGGTAGGGGCAGATGAATGATCCTGTATACCTATTTTTAAAGACAGTTTCATTTTTTAAAAAATACAAACTTTACTCGTGAAAACTGTAGTGGGATCGTGTATTTTATGTTTGGTGTTCTTGAAAATAGTAGCCTCTCGAAAGCGAACAACTGAATACAGTTTCCATGTTAAAGAAGCCGCTGGTCCTGTTGGCGCCTTCAGAGCGCGAGCCGGAAGAGGGCGGAGGCGGCAGCCGTGTTGTGCCCCGGTGGAGGTGAGGGCGCGCCGTTAGGTGCTCGGGCGCCGCACCACTCCCCACTCCCTCCCCGGCACTCCCACGCACTTGTGCCTCGCGCCTTTGTCGGCGCCGCAGGGCGCTCGCTGTGGCCCGCAATTACTGCGCCGCCTCTCGCGGGCCTCGACCCACGACCCGCAGCTGCAGCACGTGAACTTAGGCTGGCCTGCGTGCAGTGCGTGTCCCCACACTCGCCACGTAGTATTCATTCTGCGAGGTGTGATTTATACAGGGTGATTCATTGATAGTGACCGGGCCAAATATCTCACGAAATAAGCATCAAACGAAAAAACTTTAAAGAACTAAACTCGTCTAACTTGAAGGGGGAAACCAGATGGAGCTATGGTTGGCCCGCTAGATGGCGCTGCCATAGGTCAAACGGATATCAACTGCGTTTTTTTTTAATAGGAACCCCCATTTTTTATTACTTATTCGTGTAGTACGTAAATAAATATGAATGTTTTGGTTCGACCACTTTTTTCGCTTTGTGATAGATGGCGCTGTAATAGTCGCAAACGTATAAGTACGTGGTATCGCGTAACATTCCGCCAGTGCGGACGGTATTTGCTTCGTGATACATTACCCGTGTTAAAATTGACCGTTTACCAATTGCGGAAAAGGTCGATATCGTGTTGATGTATGGCTATTGTGATCAAAATGCCCAACGGACGTGTGCTATGTATGCTGCTCGGTGTCCTTGACGACGTCATCCAAGTGTCCGGACCGTTCGCCGGATGGTTACGTTATTTAAGGAAACAGGAAGTGTACAGCGATATGTGAAACGTCAACCACGACCTGCAATAAATGATGATGCCCAAGTAAGTGTCTTAGCTGCTGTCGTGGCTAATCCGCATATCAGTAGCTGACGAATTGCGCGAGAATCGGGTATCTCAAAAACATCGGTGTTGCGAATGCTACATCAACATCGATTGCACCCGTACCATATTTCTATGCACCAGGAATTGCATGGCGACGACTTTGAACGTCGTGTACATTTCTGCCACTGGGCACAAGAGAACTTACGGGACGACGACAGATTTTGTGCACGCGTTCTATTTAGCGACGAAGCGTCATTCACCAACAGCGGTAATGTAAACCGGCATAATATGCACTATGGGCAACGGAAAATCCACGATGGCTGAAGTAGAACATCAGCGACCTTGGGGGGTTAATGGTATGGTGCGTCATTATGGGAGGAAGAATAATTGGCCCCCATTTTATCGATGTCAATCTAAATGGTGCAATGTATGCGGATTTCCTACGTAATGTTCTACCGATGTTACTACAAGATACTTCACTGCATGACAGAATGACGATGTACTTCCAACATGAAGGACGTCCGGCACATAGCTCGCGTGCGGTTGAAGCGGTATTGAATAGCATATTTCATGACAGGTGGATTGGTCGTCGAAGCACCATGACATGGCCCGCACGTTCACCGGATCTGACGTCCCCCGATTTCTTTCTGTGGAGAAAGTTGAAGGATATTTGCTATCGTGATCCACCGACAAGACCTGACAACATGCGTCAGCGCATTGTCAATGCATGTGCGAACATTACGGAAGGCGAACTACTCGCTGTTGAGAGCAATGTCGTTACACGTATTGCCAAATGCATTGGCGTTGACGCACATCATTTTGAGCATTTACAGGTAATCACGCTGTAACGACATGCGTTCTCAGAAATGATAAGTTTACAAAGGTACATGTATCACATTGGAACAACCGAAATAAAATGTTCAAACTTAGCTATGTTCTGTATTTTAATTTAGAAAACCTACCTGTTACCAACTGTTCGTCTAAAATTGTGAGCCATGTGTTTGTGACTATTACAGCGCCATCTATCACAAAGCGAAAAAAAGTGGTCCAATTCATATTTCTTTACGTAGTACACGAATATGTAATAAAAATGGGGGTTCCTATTTAAAAAAAAACCGCAGTTGATATCCGTTTGACCTATGGCAGCGCCATCTAGCGGGCCAACCATAGCGCCATGTGGTTTCCCCCTTCAAGCTAGACAAGTTTCGTTCCTTGTAGTTTTTTCGTTCGACGCTTATTTCGTGAGATATTTGGCCCAGCCACGATCAATGGACCACCCCGTATAGTAACCATGCACATTAGCCGAACGCTGCTGTAAACAATTCAACGTCTGCGTACAGTGGTGAGGAAGACATTTGACCACTGCCACCAACCGCGGGATTCAGTGCCTCCTGGTGGCGGTGCGGAGACGTGGCGCGGTAAGGAAAATACCTAAGCAGACAAGAGACTAATGGGAAATCTTTGTAGCTACTATACGGCCTGCAAATGTGAAATTCACATTCGTAAGGGACTTTGACTCACTCGTTACGTCTCCTCGCCTGGGAACGAGGGTCTCAGAATGATTGAAGCTTTTGGCACGTTAATATCATGAGCATCTCTGGAAAGCGGTTGAAGAACTCTGGTACCACGAAGACAAGCTGTTGGACGTCCTGGCCTCATCACAGAACGTCAAAGTGGAACGCTTTCCTGATCTGTAAAACAGCTCTGACGACAGAATAATGTTGGTGAAATGTTTGGGAGAACACTGTTCAGTGCAAATTGTTGAGCATGCAGTTCTGCAGCAGACAACGCCCCACGTGTCCACGAATTGACCTAGCGCCATCGTCAGTTACGATTGCATTGTGTGCGGGACCACCGAGTTTCAGACGTGAATAATGGAAACGTGCCGCAACATTATTATTTCTTGTTTCACCAGATCGATGATCATGTCCACATGCTGTTCGAAACATGCACCGCGCTACGGTCGCAGGGCGGCGTGGCAAGCGCAGCATCATGGTACAGCGATGTCGTGAGCATGATGGTAAATTCACTTTGATGTCTTGGGTACCAAACTCCTCTGAACTGAACCCGACGGAGCACTTGTGGGACGCCATCTCCGCGCACACAAGCCATCGGCGCGTAATTGGCGGGAAATGCGTGACCTGTGGGCACACAGCTGGCGCCAAATACCATACCGCCGACTGCGAACTTGTCCAATCCGTGATACGCACTTCTGCTGCTGTATTGTGTTCCAAAGATGGAGCAACGTGCCATTAAGCGGGTGCTTATAATATTTCGGCTCATCAGTGGGACTCCTGACACCACAGTGATTGGATGAACTCGTTCGACCGTGCAGTGATCGTGTGAATGACAGTGTGTACTCTGGAAAAATGGAATTCAGTTTCCAAGTAGCTGATAACGCTGGACGACCTGTATCGGTTCTTTTTATTATAGGAATGGGGGTTGGCACTACCACAGCCGCTGGCCGCTGTGGCCGAGCGGTTCTAGGCGCTTCAGTCGTGAACCGCGCTGCTGCTACGGTCGCAGGTTCGAATCCTGCCTCGAACATGGATGTGTGTGATGTCCTTAGGTTTAAGTAGTTCTAAGTCTAGGGGACTGATGACCTGAGATGTTAAGTCCCATAGCGCTCAGAGCCATTTGAACTAACGCAGCCGACCACTGCCGTGTCGAAGATATAGCGCTATCAGTTGACCTGTTCGACGCCTTATCTGAGGTAAGTGCGGCAAGAGAGAGAAGCGAACGGCGGTGGACGTTCCGACTGGAGCGACAGAATTGAGTTTACGAGTCGCTTAGACGGAAAGTGTGCTGATAGATGGTCGCTGACTCTCGGGGAATGACTCATGGTTTCCGCACCGTCGAACAGTACCCTGTTTAGCTGCACTGTGGTAACGGGCTCCTTGTTAATATTTGCTGCTGTTGCAGTGAAATTCGGGTGCTCCCTGGGTGGCAGCAATTATTTCCAGATACGTACTACGGCGTACGGCTGTATGTGCCTGTGCATGTGTGACCACAAGGACGTAACAACCGCAGTGGACAAGCAGTGCTGCGCTGGAGGCGCTCACATATGATGCTTTTCGGATCACCTTTGAATTGGATGATGTGATGACGTGGCCCTGATTTGGATGTTGTCTTACGTTACGTTCTGGTCACGTATTAGTGACACTGTGTATGCTTGCGCTTGTGCATCTGATTGTTAGTATGCAAGATTAATGCCGCCGCTACAACTGTAATCTCAGTAGTAATTATTTCCGGTTGCTTTAAGATACACGAGGACTGCAGTGATTCGTCTGACTTGATTTTAATAGTATTGTGGTATTTGTCTGGTTCAATATTACTGGCCGGCCGGTATGGCCGAGCGGTTATAGGCGCTTAAGTCTGGAACCGCGCGACAGCTACGGTCGCAGGTTCGAATTGTGCCTCGGGCATGGATGTGTGTGATGCCCTTAGTTTAGTTAGGTTTAAGTAGTTCTGTGTTCTAGGGGACTGATGACCTCACATGTGAAGTCACATAGTGCTCAGAGCCATTTGAACCAATATTACTGATTTTTTATTTACCTGGGGCACCAACTAAAATTGTAGTCTATGATTTATACTGTCGCAGTTGATGTAAGGCATGTCTACTAAACGTAAGGCACAGCGAGCCGGTCGTTTTTTGTCAACTTTATTATTGTTCTACTGAATAGTCTTGAATTTTATTAACAGTATTGAACAGGTTTCACTTAATGTTTTTGCAGCTTTACGTTATGTTTTATGCGTCTTGTTCTAAAACTTGTATTGACATTCTACTGTAATTAACATTTGGGGAAATTGTTGTAAAAGCTGAGTCACTGTGGGAATTTTTCTGAGTTTTGGCAAGATATTTATTGTTAGAGACATTGGCCATTACTTTGAACTTGTTGACTTGATATTTTTTGAGTAACGATTTTCAGTTCTGGAGAATATGTAGATGTGTGTTAATTCTCTTTTTCGGGGGGGAGGGGGAGGGGTCCCTGTTTCTGGAGTGAATAAACTATCTTATATTCATGTTAGATAACATTGGTATTATAAGAAAGTATCAGATATCTTTGGTTATATTCCTGTCGTAAAGGCCCAATCAAACGCGGCAGATTGGACAGGGTTCTTAAAGTAACTAACGGAACAATATTTTATTTGTAATGCCAGCATGGTAGTACATTTTGTACTCACAGCGGCGTTACGCATTTGACGTTGTTCCGTGTTATGTGAAATGGAGGGAATCGTTTCAAACTTCAGCAATATTTTGAGAGCCAAAGGAAACATCTATTGCAAAGAATCTGGAAAAATATTAAGTGATACATTTCAGAGACATGGCTAACGGTCGTTTGAAAAGATGAAATTGTTGACGTTGATGATATAAACTGCTAAAAAAGGGTTTTTAGTCTATAACAAATAGCTATTTAATGTGAGGGGCTACTGTGTTTTGGATCTAAATTGACCTTACTGGAATGCCGGTATCGGGTATTTCTGTTAATTTTAGTGCGTATCATCTCAACCTTGACTCATTAATTAATGTGAACCCGGTAACTTTGGCGTTTAGTGCTATCCACCAGAACTACTTTGTCCATTTCGGCCTCAACTACCCCAGCAATTTCTCTGTTCATTGACATAGAATGAAGGGCTTCGTAACACCTGCAAAAACCGATTTTGGTTAACTAGAGATGTTACATACATCTCAGAAGGCTTTTGAAAAATTCACGAGGGAAACTTAGAAGAGAAAGGGAATTTGGAAGAGGAATAGGAACGAATATTTGACTTTCACGCCTCATATACTCTCCTTACATTTTTCGTTCAAAACACATCAGCTATTTTATAATTTCACAGGAGACTGTAGTGATTTTAAATACGGGTAGAATGGACTTTTTTTATGTCGTACACAGATATAAAAACAGGTCCGAAGTAGATTTTGTATTCCATGTTATGACGTGGTCTGTCTCGTACATGCAGGGTACAAATTACAACAAAGAGCGCACTGCCTATAATTACATTTTCGATGAATATACAAAGGTCCAGCTGAACTGCATGCAGTCGCTCATTAATATGCAACTGGCAGAAAACAAAACCTGTGTACAACAAATTACAAAAATTCAAATCAACGTATCTCCATACGAGGCCAGCGCTCATGCCACGAAAAAGTTATTTCGTTGATGTAACATAAAAGCTGGAAATGGTTTAGCACGCTGTCAGCATGGGTTAGTAAGGCAGCTCTTGATTTGAGGCTCCAAGGGCGGACGATAATACAGGCGCTCACACACAGTGGCCGAATCCGTACAGCTGCAGGCAGCGTAGTGGAGCAAAGGCTGCTGCTTCCTGCTGTGCACGTTCTGCGGAGGACCGCTTCATTTCTTACTTTATCAGTCCATCTAACTTGTAGCATCCTTCTGCAACATCACAACACAAAAGCTTCCATTCTCTTATTTTCCGGTTTTACCAACGAGCTTCACTTCCATACAGCAATTTGCTCCAGACATACATTCCCACACATTTCTTCCTTAAATTAAGACCAGTGTTTGTTACTAGCGGACTTCTTGTAGAGACGCACCTCCTATTTGCCTATGCTAGTCTCCTCCTTATGTCCTCCTGTTTCGTCCGCCTTGCGTTATTTTGCCTCCGAGGTAGGGCAGTTCCTTCACTTCGTCTGCTTCAAGGTCCCTAATTTTGATGTTCAGTTTGTTGCTAATCTCAGTCCGGCTGCTCATTATTTTCGCCTTTGTTTAGTTTATTCTCAATACGTAATCTGTGGTCACTAGACTGTTAATTCTGTCCAACAGGTCCTGTAATTCTGTACCAGTGTTACGGAGAACCGCAATGATGTAATCTTTACTATCCGTTACCCCTTAATTTTAATTCTACCCCTCAACATTTCCTTCATTTCAGTGACAGCTTGTACACTGAAGCGCCAAAGAAACTCATATAGGCATGCCTATTCAAACACAGAGATATGTAAACAGGCAGAATACGGTGTTGGGGTCGGCAACGCCTGTGTAAGACAAGTGTGTCGCAGTCGTTAGATAGCTTACTGCTGCTACAGTGGCAGGTTATCAAGATATAAGTGAGTGTGAACGTGATGCTGAAGTCGGCGCACGAGCCATGGGACACATCATCTCCGAGGTATCGATGAAGTGGGGATTTCACGAGTGTACGGTGAATATCAGGAATCCGGCAAAACATCAAACCTCCGACATCGCTGCGGCCGGAAAAAGATCCTGTAAGAACGGGACCAACGACGACTGAAGAGAATCGTTCAACGTGACAGAAGTGCAAACCTTCCGCAAATTGGTGCTTTACGCCTCGCATGGGCGTGGCTTTAAGAGCTGGCAGATGTACACGAAACGTACGTTTCCTCTCAGCTTGCGAAATCTTTTTATAGTCATGACTGATTGCGTGCTGCAAGAAAGCTTCTGCAAATCTTCCTTCAGGTGATCTATAAGTATATTGCAACGCCTCAGATTGTCCCGATTTTTCCTAAGTATTGCTTCCATTATCAAACGCAACAACATAAGTGCCTGGTGCCTTTACCATTCCCATAGGAAACTGATCATCTAACAGATCCTCAATTTTCTTTTGTATTCCTTTTCTTGTTATTTTCGTCTGCAATAGCTGTCGGATTTACCAGTCTTTCCTCTTTTTGGAAAGATGTGGATTATTTTGTCATCATGGTTTCCGAGAAAAAGCTGTTAGACGATAGAAAGTTAAATTTTAATAAATGCGCCTAAAATAAATGTTTTCCACAGTGGTATGTTCTAATTCTGAAGAGTGAGGGCTAAAATTAGTCCTACTTTGTAGGTTATTTCCACTAGTTGCACGAATTTGCAGCACCGACCTTATTTCTGTGGTGTCAGACTATGTGCACGGCATTTTACAATCGAGCATGGGAGTTAACTGCTCGTCCAATGCAGTTGAGTATTACAGTGTAACAGCACAGTCACGCATCACAGTAAATGCTTCGTTTGTTATGTGAACACGTTCGTTTTGTTTTTCAGATCTCGTGAATTTGTATTTAATGTTGAATGGCTATGGTTCTTTTGTACGTCGATGTGATTCCAGTCGTCACTAGCTATTATCGATCATCTAAATGGCTTTGATGGACAGAAGAACAATCTGTAGCGTGCTGTCCCATCTTCTCTCCTATAACGACGTACTGTATTGTCAGATCATGGTCACACATGAAAGTGAAGTGGATGAAACACGGTAGTCACCTTCCACTGCTTCTGACTGTAAAATCGCTGTAAAGCTGCCTCTACTCATTCTCGAGTCACCTCGCCACACTGTTGCATTATAGTAGCCCTGGCTGCGCAACTGTTGTTCGTGATCACATACAGGGAGGAATAGATTCACTCATGTGGCCGCAAAATTCCCTGGAAACTAGTAAACCTGTCGATATCACCCGATTCCTCCGATGGATGACGTCATCAAAATGATGGCCATAAACATGTCGTCGTAATCCAACATGCGTAAAAGCGCCCTGTGGGCATTTTGAAACTAGAATTAACATTTTGCAGGATTCTTTAAGGCGACTAAACTGACTATATTTATTATCGTGACATCACTTTTATTGGCTTCACCATCTCACGATCAAACCGCCATCTTCCAACATAATCTAGATCTCTGGCTACGCTGCAGCATATCACCACACCCAACATTCTTATAAGAATAATATAGAAACATAATAAACATTGCTTGTGGCATGTTCTGTCTCTGTTCACTCTCATACGATGCCACACGCGACTGCTTCTATACCTCATGTTTTGGTATTGGTAGTTTGAACGCATCACCTATAAATGGCTGAGGCTAGTGTTGTATCGCTGGTAGCATAAGCAGCAGGGGCACGGCCGCAGCCCGGAAATAAGCCGTACAGCTGTTTTTCAACGCTTCAGTCAGCTTTGTTAGATTATACCGTTGAATTCTAGCGTGGCACCCAAAAGAATGGAGGTTTTCATAATCCAACACTGCAAGAGTTCAAGGACACTCAACATTTCCCTTAATGAATAAGATATTAGATGCTGTTGTTCTTTTCAGTCCACTGACTGATTTGATGCAGCTTTCCACGCTACTCTATTCTGTGCAAACCTCGTCATCTCTGCGTGACTACTGAAACTTCCAGCCATTCGATTCTACTAATTGTACTCAAGCGTTGGCCTTCCTCTGCAGTTTTTACCGCCCGTAATTTCCCTCACTATCCAAATGACTATTCCTTATTATTATTATTATTATTATTATTATTATGCAGCAGGCAAAAGGGAATACAAACGTCTCAAAAATGAGATCGACAGGAAGTGTAAAATAGCTTAGCAGGGATGGCTAGAGGACAAATGTAAGGATGTAGAGGCGTATATCACTAGGGGTAAGATAGATACCGCCTACAGGAAAATTAAAGAGACCTATGAAGAAAAGAAAACCACTTTCTTGAATATCAAGAGCTGAGATGGAAACCCAGTTCTAAGCAAAGAAGGGAAAGCAGAAAGGTGGAAGGAGTATATAGAGGGTCTATACAAGGGCAATGTACTTGAGGACAATATTATGGAAATGGAAGAGGATGTAGATGAAGATGAAATGGGAGATATGATACTGCGTGAAGAGTTTGACAGAGCACTGAAAGACCTGAGTCGAAACAAGGCCCCTGGAGTAGACAACATTCCATTAGAACTACTGACGGCCTTGGGAGAGCCAGTCCAGACAGGTGAAATACCCTCAGACTTCAAGAAGAATATAATAATTCCAATCCCAAAGAAAACAGGTGCTGACAGATGTGAAAATTACCGAACAATCAGTTTAATAAGTCACGGATGCAAAATACTAACGCGAATTCATCTACGACTTATCTTAGAAGAAAGATTAAGGAAAAGCAAAACTACGTTTCTAGCATTTGTAGACTTAGAGAAAGCGTGGCTTTAAGAGCTGGCAGATGTACACGAAACGTACGTTTCCTCTCAGCTTGCGAAATCTTTTTATAGTCTTTTTATAGTCTTTGCCTGGAATACTCTCTTTCAAATTCTGAGGGTGGCAGGGGTAAAATATAGGGAGGGAAGGGCTATTTACAATTTGTACAGGAACCAGATGGCAGTTATAAGAGTCGAGGGGTATGACAGGGAAGCAGTGGTTGGGAAGGGAGTGAGACAGGGTTGTAGCCTATCCCCTATGTAATTCAATCTGTATATTGAGCAAGCAGTAAAGGAAACAAAAGAAAAATTCGGAGTAGGTATTAAAATCCATGGAAAAGAAATAGAAACTTTGAGGTTCGCTGATCACATTGTAATTATGTCAGAGACAGCAAAGGACTTGGAAGAGCAGTTGAACGGAATGGACAGTGTCTTGAAAGATGGATATAAGATGAATATCAACAAACAAAAGGAGGATAATGGAATGTAGTCGAATTAAGTCGGGTGATGCTGAGGGAATTAGATTAGAAATTAAGACATTTAAAGTAGTAAAGGAGTTTTGCTATTTGGGGAGCAAAATAACTGATGATGGTCGAAGTAGAGAAGATATAAAATGTAGACTGGCAATGGCAAGGAAAACGTTTCTGAAGCAGAGAAATTTGTTAACATAAAGTATAGGTTTAAGTGCCAGGAAGTCATTTCTGAAAGTATTTGTATGGAGTGTAGCCATGTATGGAAGTGAAACGTGGACGATAAATAGTTTGGACAAGAAGAGAATAGAAGCTTTCGAAATGTGGTGCTGCGGAAGAATGATGAAGATTAGACGGGTAGATCACATAACTAATGAGGAGGTATTGAATAGAATTGGGGAGGAGTTTGTGGCACAACTTGACTAGAAGACGGGATCGGTTGGTAGGACATATTCTGAGGCATCAAGGGATCACCAATTTAGTATTGGAGGGCAGCGTGGAGGGTAAAAATCGTAGAGGGAGACCAATAGATGAATATACTAAGCAGATTCAGAAGGATGTAGGTTGCATTAGGTACTGGGAGATGAAGCAGCTTGCACAGGATAGAGTAGCATGGAGAGCTGCATCAAACCAGTCTCAGGACTGAAGATCACAAGAACAACATTATTATTATTATTTATTATTAGTCAAATGACGTATAAAGTCATTTCACATTATTATTTAGACTGCACATGTAAGCGGTTGATGATGTTGATGATGATAATGACGTCCCATACTCCGAGGAGCGTAGGGTACGATGCGGGAGATTCGCACTACCGTACTAGGCATGTCCTAGCGGAGGTGGTTTGCCATTGCCTTCCTCCGACCGTAATGAGGATGGATGGATGATAATGATGAAGACGACAGAACACCCAGTCATCTCGAGGCAGGGAAAATCCCTGAGCCCGCCGGGAATCGAACCCGGGGCCCCGTGCGCGGGAAGCGAGAACGCTACCGCAAGCGGTTAAAGATACTTAAAAATAGATAATATGAGTAAATAAACAGACACACAAAAATTTGATAACTGAATAGCTACGTCTCTTAAGCAGTCCATAAACGTCACCAAACGCAGATCATGGTGTCCAGCAGATAATTTCAGAAATAAACACCCTTCGGTCAGGTGTTTTGCAGTTTGTACTGCAGCCGCGTGGGATTTGCCGAGCGGTCTAGGGCACTGCAGTCATGGACTGTGCGGCTGGTCCCAGCGGAGGTTCGAGTCCTCCCTCGGGCATGGGTGTGTGTGTTTGTCCTTAGGATAATTTAGGTTAAGTAGTGTGTACGCTTAGGGACTGATGACCTTAGCAGTTAAGTCCCATAAGATTTGACACACATTTGAACATTTGAACAGTTTGTACTGCAAGTCTACAGTCACACACCGCGGTATCTTTGAATCCCTATTCATGCAAAAAGGGACCACACCAAGGATGATGCCCTGTACGGAATCGATTGAGAGCCGTTGATATTTTCTTCTCAGGAATATATCAACGTTTAGTAAGATCAGTAATAAGGCGAGAATTTGTCTCGAGATGTGCCATATCACCAATCACTTACTGTAGTTAAGCATTACAATAGATTTCTCTTTAAAAAGGTGATAAAATTTCCATAACAGTCTTTCGTGTTTAGGAGACGTGACAAACGTAAATTAAGTCACTTTATTTTATTAGACTTTAACCCTCCTTGTTTAAAATTATCATCATCATGGTGGCAGTGACAGTCGCATAGGTTACTTTGTATGCAGAAGAATGCCATGAGTGGAAAGACATAGCTTCTGGGAGGTAGTTTACGCTTACCACCAGCTAGATGAGGGGAGCCTAACAGCTTGTAGAGCTCCGTGAAAAGCTGTTTCTAAAAGTGACGTTTTTGTTTTCTTTTTTTCAATAGCAAAGTGTGTTTACGGAGGCAGTACAAAATAGTGCCAACAACGACAGCGTGAATCAAGAAGGTAAACTACGCGGTCTGTTTTTGAAACTCTTACTACTCACTTGAGTGTCTGCTCTCGCTGTACAAGACTTTGGCCATCATAGCTCCTAGCACGAGGTGCATTGTGGTGAACACTGACCGCACTGGCTTCCCCACACCGTCTTTTAGTGTTTTGCGTAAAATCATTTCCTCGCCGATTCCGCATAGAACCACTGCATTTCTTACTTTATCAGGCCACTTAATTTTCACTGTCATTTAACACTACATCTCAGTCGTATCAAGCCTCTTCCTTTTCAGTTTTCCCACACTCCATGATTCACTTCCATATAATACTGTACTTGACAAGGTCATTCTCAGGCAATTCTTCCTCAAATTGAAGCCTGTGTTTGATACTATAGACTTCTTGCCGCAAAGAATGCTCTCTTTGCCTCAGCGTCACCAGCAAACTGATTCACTTATATTCTTCCGCCTTAAGCTTCAACCATATTTGTGAACTTTCCTTTCCTTCCTTCATTGCTTCTTTGACATGCAGGCCGTACAGCAGGGAAGTACTGAATTCCTGCCTGACACCCCTTCTAATCCGAACACTTCTCCCTTGCAACTAAGGAAGTCAGATCCACTCTACCATTACGTCGTCGGCCTGAGATGCAAAATCTACCCTATCTACCAACTCGTTTAACACGCAGAGCCCGAAAAAGTGTGTTTCGTATGCCACGGGTAGTATCGCTCTTGCCTGTACTTACTTACGGACATGAATCAGGCCGTTAATTCTTATTTTCATTAATCAAGGTTAGGCGGAAACGAAGGGCTACACCACATTCGAAACATCTAGAAGAGCTCAAATGTGACACCACAATTGAAATATACCATCATCAGCAATTTAAAAATACTTAAGCAAACAAATATAGGGTGTTGCAAGTGCTCTACCAACTGAGCTACCGAAGCACGACTCACGCCCGGTACTCACAGCTTTACTTTGCCAGTACCTCGTCTCCTACCTTCCAAACTTTACAGAAGCCCTCCTGCGAACCTGCAGAACTAGCAGGAGACTTTACAGAAGCCCTCCTGCGAACCTGCAGAACTAGCAGGAGAGCTTCTGTAAAGTTTGGAAGATAGGAGACGAGGTACTGGCAAAGTAAAGCTGTGAGTACCGGGCGTGAGTCGTGCTTCGGTAGCTCAGTTGGTAGAGCACTTGCAACACCCTATATTTGTTTGCTTAAGTATTTTTAAATTGCTGATGATGGTATATTTCAATTGTGGTGTCACATTTGAGCTCTTCTAGATGTTTCGAATGTGGTGTAGCCCTTCGTTTCCGCCTAACCTTGATTAATGAAAATAAGAATTAACGGCCTGATTCATGTCCGTAAGTAAGTACAGGCAAGAGCGATACTACCCGTGGCATACGAAACACACTTTTTCGGGCTCTGCGTGTTAAACGAGTTGGTAGATAGGGTAGATTTTGCATCTCAGGCCGACGACGTAATGGTAGAGTGGATCTGACTTCCTTAGTTGCAAGGGAGAAGTGTTCGGATTAGAAGGGGTGTCAGGCAGGAATTCAGTACTTCCCTGCTGTACGGCCTGCATGTCAAAGAAGCAATGAAGGAAGGAAAGGAAAGTTCACAAATATGGTTGAAGCTTAAGGCGGAAGAATATAAGTGAATCAGTTTGCTGGTGACGCTGAGGCAAAGAGAGCATTCTTTGCGGCAAGAAGTCTATAGTATCAAACACAGGCTTCAATTTGAGGAAGAATTACCTGAGAATGACCTTGTCAAGTACAGTATTATATGGAAGTGAATCATGGAGTGTGGGAAAACTGAAAAGGAAGAGGCTTGATACGACTGAGATGTAGTGTTAAATGACAGTGAAAATTAAGTGGCCTGATAAAGTAAGAAATGCAGTGGTTCTATGCGGAATCGGCGAGGAAATGATTTTACGCAAAACACTAAAAGACGGTGTGGGGAAGCCAGTATGGCGTCCTCTTACCTTACTCTCTGGTATTTACAGATTGTTAGAAATAAAACTGACCCGGAAAATATTTCATGCACCGTGAAATCGGCAACCCAAACTGCATCGCTACCACGTACGCATGATATAATTTGGGATGCCTGTCTTCATGTGCATGAAATATTTACTAGGTCGTATACAGCACGTATAAGCCGCTCTGTATTCAGTCAGTGCCTATGAATAGTTTTCATTCCGACAGCTCATGCTTCCTCTTGACGTTTGTGCTCAGCTCAGTCACATGACGTCACGATTGTTGTGGAATGGTTCGACATTAATAACAATTCTTTTATGGTAGTAGTATGGCGAGTTGGGACTGGATAGAAAGAAATAATTATTGGTCAAATTTCAAGAAGGTGAAAACCGTTTTCAGTTTTCCATACGAGACACTTTCAGTGGGTTTACTTTTCCCTGTACATAATATGAAATGCAGAAAACTAGCGGTACACTGATTTGGACAAAATATTTGTGGATTAATTTTTTCATTTGGACTTGCAATATAGATAGTATTGAGAATCAATAAGTTGACGATTAAGTGCGGCTTTTGAGTAATGCAAGTAAAATATTTTACCCACAATTTACATTTGACCCTATGTTCCAGAGCACATTGGCGCTCACGTCATGTCTTTATAAAAAATTACGTTTATTAGATGTGTCTTGCCATATAGGACGATAATTTTCCTGTTATTCAATCAGGAAAATATTCCCTCCCAGAAAAAGTTATCAATAAGTGGAAAGTCCTTAATGCGAACGCAGGGTTAAATTATAACTATGAAAAGGATTGTGGGCTCTAGAGGCATCTGTGAGCACGAAAAATTCACGGCTGGCTGCTGTCAAAAACGTTCTCGTTGATGCACTAAATCTGCTTCTGTGGACCGCCAGGGCACGAGTCAGATTAGCATTCGTTAATCTTCACGTCTCCAGGTGCCCTGCCTCGGATGTGTTAGAGCTTCACTAAATCTTTGATTTGCACGAGACTCAGATTATCGGGCAGTCGAGTAAGTCAGAGTATTATCTGTCTTCCTTAAGGCCATCCGTTTTAAATACAGCGTGGCAACTGGAGTGATTTGCGTGTGATGAGCAGAATTAGACTAATGTAGTTGATTGATGAGATCCACTTAGGACGAGGCTTCGTAATGATTGAACTTTACCTATGGCAACAACCAGACAACTTTTCCACATTAAAAAGGTCATGTTTCCTAGCTCTGAAAGACTAGTGATCTCTACATCTATCTACATCTACGTGATTACTCTGCTATTCACAATAAAGTGCCTGGCAGAGGGTTCAATGAACCACCTTCATGCTGTCTCTCTACCGTTCTACTCTGGAACGGCACGCGGGAGAACGAGCACTTAATTTTTTCTGTGCGAGCCCTGGTTTCTCTTATTTTATCGTGATGAGCATTTCTGCCTATGTAGTGGGTGCCAACAGAATGTTTTCGCAATCGGAGGAGAAAACTGGTGATTGAAATTTCATGAGAAGATCCCGTCGCAACGAAAAACGCCTTTGTTTTAATGATTGCCACTCCAATTCACGTATCATGTCTGTGACACTATCTCCCCTGTTTCGCGATAGTACAAAACGAGCTGCCCTTCTTTGAACTTTTTGGATGTCATCCGTCAGTCCCACCTGACAGGGACCCCACACCACACTGCAACACTCCAGAATAGGGCGGACAAGCGTAGTGTAAGCAGTCTCTTTGGAGACCTGTTGCACCTTCTAAGTGTTCTTCCAATGAATCGCAGTCTTTGGTTGGCGCTACCCACAATATTATCTATGTGATCGTTCTAATTTAGGTTATTTGTAATTGTAATCCCTAAGTATTTAGTTGAATTTACAGCCTTCAGATTTGTGTGACTTATCGCGTAATCGAAATTTAGCAGATTTCTTTTAGTTGTTGTTGTTGTTCAACATGTGGTTTTTGAAGGCGTTGCAGGTTGCATAAAATCCAACTGAATCAACCTCTATGTATGTTGCCATATTTGATAGAGAAGCAAGTGCAAATGACGTAAATTGACGATTAAATAGCTGCGAACAACGCTAGGCAGGTGAACTGTGTAAAGAACTACTGGTTCTGTACTTCTGAAGAAAACCCTTTAAATAATAAAACATGACCTATGCAAGGAATCTGACTACCCCTGTTAGTCATGGACGAAAAAAAAAATGGCATAGTCTTTGTCAGAACGTGCAGAATCTTATGTGGGGCCAATAAGACGTCAATTTTAATCTAAATATGGTATACCAATGTTTACGTAATAAAAAAATAAATTAGGTAATTCAGTACAATTATTATATAGATGCGATAAATCACTTTAACGGGGGCCAAATGAGCAATTAAAGTCAACATAATTCTAGTAAACCTGCAGAAGTAAAAAAAATATTGTAGGGGCCTACATAGACATCGCACATCTGCTAGATGCCCACGAAATACGTAATTTTGTTTTGAAGCTGACAGCCAACGAGAAAATAGGTGCAAAAATACTATTGGTCAGTTTTCAAGCAGTAATGGCGGACACCATCAGTTGGTAATATACGTAATTTTATGGTAGCTAATTTTACTGCACAAAAATAAAATTTGTTCTCCCTCCAAAAGAAGTTACACACAAACATTAAAATAAAATTATGATGCCAGCAAAGTGTCTGAGAAGAATTTTGAAAAAAAATTATTAATTGAGCTTTAATTTGGCGGGTTTTCAACACTGTCAACAAGACGAAATAATGGAAAGAATATTTATTGGAAATAAACAAAATCGAACCTTGATATTGTGACAGTATTTTAAAATAAATAATTTAACTGCAATTGTCTTTAATTTTGAAATGAGAGAGAGCGTAATAATTTTCTTTTAATGTCTTAACTGTTGCTGCAGGCAGTGCGATGACGTCAGCGGTGGTCCGCGCGGACGATGTGTGAAGTTAATCCTGGTTCGTGGCGTGAAGATAATGATGGATCTTCCTGTTTCATTAATATTCCAGTTACGGCGGTGGTCCACGTCTCCGTTGTAGTCGAATCAGCTGGCAGCACTGGCGCGATGATAATAGTTCCAGTGTGTGCGTTGTCGTTACGGGCGCGACGTCGTTTTATTATTAAAAGTTTATTAATCACGCGGTGCGGGTAGGTCGGAATTATGCAATGTCTTTTGTATTTACGATATATAGCCGGTTAGTGCCAACACTTCGCACAGTTCTTTCACCGTGTTGCCACAGGAAAACAGTCACATGTGTTTATCGCTATAACAGTCCATTAAACACCAGTTCAATTTACGTCGTCGTCTTTTAGGCAGTTTGGATGATATAATAAATGTATCTTGATCAAATCACAGCACTGTTCTTTTATTTAACATTTTGGTTTGTTCCACTTTCACGCAATTCTAACAGTTAGTGTTTCCACACGACAATGATGTCTGGCTCACAGCTAATTGTCACAAGTTCACACAGTATGTAAAAATCGTCACCGCAAACACTCGATATACTTTTCAGGTTTTACTGTTCACTTAATAATGCACGGTCTCATATTAACACAGCTGACGCACTGTAATTAATTGTTCCTCCACGTATCACCGTCTTTCACGCCGAACTTTGCAACGTTTCTCCACCCGCGAACCGGCCGCCCACTACACCACAACTCGCATGCTCTGTATCGATAGTCGTTCGCTGTCTCTGACACAGTACTTCTCCTAGCGTAACCAAAGATTTACAAAGCATATAGAACCAGAACATTCATATTCGTACAAGATAAAATATCTTAACAGTAGCAAAATGAATGAATAAATAATGTGACGTATTAACAAAATAAAGAATAGTTGAAATAAATGATACGTAATATGACAAGGTAATGCACAAAAGAAAAAAAATATTATCGACTTTCGGGGAAAGCAATGTCTTTACAAATGGACTATAAATAAGTCCACCAAATAACTATTTGTCCGATTTCAAATCAATAACCATTTCCCAAAACCTGCCGATATAGCGTCCTCACAAAGATACAGTAGCTCAGGGCTTCCCAACCTGTCCGCCGGCTCTTTCTAGGGGGTCCGCGGCCACCTTTCACCAAATCGAGTAAAATAATGAGTAAAATTATTGAATAAAAATGTGAAAATCAAATTCATCACTATTTTTTTTCGTGTGAAAAACATGTGTACTTTTACTTCAGGTCGTATCCCCAAGCAGCCTTTGCGGTTCCTAAGTGAGAACGTATACACAGTTTAGTGCCGGAGAATGCGGCTTCTCTCATGGACTGTTTCGCAACAATACGGGGGTCGTTTGTGCGCCGGCTCACGGCGCTACATGCGCTGAAATCTTTTACGCATGCGCGGAGCGAGCTTTGTCGACCAATCACAGCGCTCGCTGGCACGTATGCGGCCCCAGGCATCATTAAATGTTAAACTTGCCTTGTCAGTGCACTACCTGTTTCATAAGTCGATTTTTGACCAGTTTATTACCTCTAACATGGATCGGTGGCTGAAGACAGAATCATTGAAGAAGGGTGCAGTTTCTCCATCGTCTTTATAACAAGGGAAGTTTCCAGATGAAATGAATGAGGAGGGAGGACGACCAAAGGAAGACTTTACATCCATCTGAACATTGTTCTTCGGATTTCACGAAAAATCACACACACACACCCACACACACACAACTGTTACGAAATATGCATGCTCCTTACACAACAGTAGCCAAATAGTGGAAGTGAACAGACCATTAGCGGTGGCTTCTCAACAACGAACAGTTTGGACGTGACATTGATTGCTCTTGGAGGAAGACAGCTCCATCGTGTGAATTTTCAATTACCAAGTAATTTTAATCAGGCTATAGTGTGTTGAACAAAGGGAGTAAATCCACTATTAAGTGTCTGGATGTGCTGTTGACTGATTAGGGGTTCGCCATGGGTTTTCGACTGAAGAAAGGGTCCGCCAGCTGAAAAGATTGGGAACCCCTGCAGTAGCTGAAACATCATGGAACGTCTTCTGTATTATAAATCTATAGGCGGCAAAAATTATAGCGATAGACAAGTATACATCCAAATAATAATCGAGGATTACTGTAAGAAGAGAGCTTTGCTCAGGAGAGTAGCGCGAAGTGGGAGACATCAGACGAGTCAGTAGACCGATGACCCGAAACAGTTGACGAAAAAGGAAGCCCTCCAGAGAGACCGCGGTCAGCAAGGCAGGGTGTGGGAGGGACAAATGGAGAGCAGAGAGAGCGGTTATTGGCCAGCCGCCGGCCGCCGGCTGCCGCCACGGGACGGGCAGCCCGAGCGCGCCGCGGCGCCAACACAGGCGCGCCTTTTGTGTCGTGGGCGGCTCATTCGGCCCGCTATTCACCGCCCTGACCCATTCACGGCGGCCGCAGCCGATGCAGAGAGGCTGTGCTCGCGGTCGGCTTTTCCGCCCGCTCGCACGCCCGCAGCCCTGCCACTGTGTGCTCGTTGTCACACAAATGCCACCGTTTACGCCCGCCTCCGCTCGTTTCTCTTTACTGTTCGGTTCGTAGCGCCAACAGCACTGTTTTTTTTTCTTTTTATTATTGTTCTCTGTTCGGCGACAGAGAACGAGGAAAGTACTCGCTGCCTGAAACTACCCGGCTGTGGTACAACTACAGGAATAACGCACGTGACGTCTTCGCCCGTACGCTCGACTGTTTACACTCCCAGCTACTGCCGTAGCGAGGGTAGCCGTGCTCGGTTTGTACACAGGGACCAATGTCGCAGTGCATAAACATTCCAAGTTATCATTAAGGTTTGTGCACTTCAAGAGATGGATTAGAAAATAGTGACATTCTGGCATTAATTCCAGGTGAGGAGTTTGAGGTATAATCAAATTAGTCGTAACTGTTTTTGTTTGACAGTGCTTTGCTACAGTATTATTGGAGTTATCTTTTACATTTTCGTACATATACGAGGTGCGACAATAAAGCAATGAGGCTGATTTTCTTTGCAAGATGTGGCAACCTGCAGGCTCGTGTAGGCACAATATCTTTGACCTTGGGCTGTAAGCTGCTTCTAGTCCAAGCGGCACATGGATGCTACTGCTCAGTCGTGAGTTGCGCTGTAATAAGTTAACATGTGTTTGTGTCTCTTGTCATGGAAATGGAACCGCATAATATTGAGCAACGGTATGTCATTTCTTTTTGCGTTAAATTAGGTGAAAACGAGACGACAATTTACAGTAAGCTTCAGAAGGCTTTTGGAGAGGAGGTTATGGCAAGAGCTCAAGTTTTTCGTTGGCATAAAATGTTTAGTGAAGTCAGAACGAAAGTTGAAGACCGCAGTGGACGACCATCATGCTTGTGTGCTTCTTTGATTCCAAGGGAATTGTTCATAAAGTGTGGGTGCCTCCTTGACAAACAGTTAACCTGTATTACTACAAAGAAATTTTAGAAAGACTTCGTAAAAGAGCTCTTTGTGTCTGTGCCAACATTGCTGATACTTGGATTCTGCATCACTATAATGCGCTATCTCATACTGCTGTCAGTACAGCAATTTTTAACCTCAAAGCAAATTTCAGTACTACCACAGCCACCTTATTCATCAGATATCGCTCTGTGCGACTTTTTTCTATTTCCAAGACTCAAAACGGCGGTCAAGGGACACCATTTTCAAACAACACAAGATGTCCAAAAAGCTGTGACGAGGGTCATGGAGGATATTACAGATGATGAGTTCCAGAAATGTTACCATGAATGGCAGAAGCGGTGGAAAAAGTGTGTGCAATCAGAAGGGAACTACTTTGAAGGAGACAACACTAAACTTGACTAAAACGGTAAGCAACATTTTTTTTCACGTCAGTCTCACTACTTTATTGACGCACGTCGTACATTGAAATGTTTTTGGTATACTTGCCAACTAATGTGTAAATGGAAAAGCTTATTTTTTTTTCATCTTGTGTCTGAAGTCCTCTTTTTGTCCGTGTTTGCTTTCGGATGAATAGCTCAGTCACAGAACCAATACTAGGAGTAACGTCAGTCTTCATAAAGATTAATAAGTCACTCACTTTGGTCCAGAGCACATTTTCAATAACTTCCAGGGTGAATCACCTAAAACGCGCACCGCAAATATTGTGGAAATGGAAAGTGCTATTGAAGTGCAGTTTTCACAGAATGGATTGGTAGTCAGGGGCTCGTGTTGTTAACCAGCCAATAGATTGTAGTAATACTGAGAAAGTGCTTTTCTGTACAAACATACACTTTTTTAAATGTAACAATAAAACGTCCCCTTAGAAAAATTGTACATGACTGTGCTTAAACTGACACACAATATTTTTAGCGCAACGCAATCTGACTTTCAAAAATCCCTACAAAAGAATGACCCTGACTAACATTAACCTATACGTTTCACAAATGACTTACCTCACAAAAATCTTCGTTACTCGAACTACTGCAATACAGCGAACGCCACTATTGCCAGCTAAATGAAAGATTCAAACTACGGAAGGCACTAACTACTGATAGACATAGTTTGCAAATGAAAGATTTTAATCGAGAACGAACAATGTATTTACCTTAATAGTGTTGAGAAATCATAATATACATAGCAGTTCATGACATCCAGTTTTACAAATTTCAAAACTCCGCCATTTCTCTCCCCACATCCACCACTGCTGGCGGCTCACCTCCAACTGCACAACGCTACGCGCTGTTAACATCCAGCTGCCCAACACTACAATGGCAGACAACAATGCAAACTAGCCACAGACTGCACACAGCACAGCCAGTGATTTTCATACAGAGCGCTACGTAACGTTGCCAATAAGAAAACATAAACAGCCTACTTACAACAATGGCTATTACACTAACAAACTAAAATGAGGGAATCCAGAATGAGATTTTCACTCTGCAGCGAAGTGTGCGCAGATATGAAACTTCCTGGAAAATTAAAACTGTGTGCCGGACCGAGACTCGAACTTTTTTAAAAGTAGGGTAAATTAGAATGTCAGTGATTTTTATTGCAGGATTCTAGTGAGAGTCGTTTACGAAATACCGTAGTTTGAAAAGATTCCACACCAAGGTGCCATTAAACTTGCGTAGTTGATAGGTACGGTGTTGTTAAGTTTGCTTTCAGTGTGCTTTCGTGTTCCTTGAGTGCACTACGATCTGCTAGTCAATTAGTGTGTGACAATCCAAGCAGTAGGCCGTGGGATGGGCAATGGGATTTGACGATGCAGAAAAATCCACCACGCTCGTAGTGCCTACAGAGTACAGCAAGAATGCAGTTTGTTCTTGTGCGGTGCATGGCTACCATCTGTATATTTATTTATCATCCACTTCAACCAGTTACCTAGTTGATGTACTTAGTACGAACTATATCTCATAAAATGGATGACTTCAGCATAGTGCGATTTTTTAAGTAACCTTGTAAACTGTTTTTGTTTTGACAGTGCTTTGCTATAGTAGTCTTGAAATTACTTTCGTTCGTATACATTTAAACGTTTCTGATATGCTTACCAATTAATGAGTAAATGAGAAGCCATATACTATTTTTTCATCTTGTCTGAAACTCTATTTTTGTCTGCGTTTGCGTCCTAATACAATAAGGAAATGTAGTTCTGCCTTGAACAAACACCATTCATCTTGTTTTAGCATTCAAACATTTTTCGCAGAAGATTTTTCACCTTCAGTCGGTTCAGTTCATATATTTTCTGTCAAAAAATATGTAACGTTATGTGTACATTAAAATACATTACAGTTTCTGAGATTATTTACAAACGTAAAAGTATTAACAGAAAAATTTTAACTGGATATATATATATATATATATATATATATACACTCCTGGAAATGGAAAAAAGAACACATTGACACCGGTGTGTCAGACCCACCATACTTGCTCCGGACACTGCGAGAGGGCTGTACAAGCAATGTTCACACGCACGGCACAGCGGACACACCAGGAACCGCGGTGTTGGCCGTCGAATGGCGCTAGCTGCGCAGCATTTGTGCACCGCCGCCGTCAGTGTCAGCCAGTTTGCCGTGGCATACGGAGCTCCATCGCAGTCTTCAACACTGGTAGCATGCCGCGACAGCGTGGACGTGAACCGTATGTGCAGTTGACGGACTTTGAGCGAGGGCGTATAGTGGGCATGCGGGAGGCCGGGTGGACGTACCGCCGAATTGCTCAACACGTGGGGCGTGAGGTCTCCACAGTACATCGATGTTGTCGCCAGTGGTCGGCGGAAGGTGCACGTGCCCGTCGACCTGGGACCGGACCGCAGCGACGCACGGATGCACGCCAAGACCGTAGGATCCTACGCAGTGCCGTAGGGGACCGCACCGCCACTTCCCAGCAAATTAGGGACACTGTTGCTCCTGGGGTATCGGCGAGGACCATTCGCAACCGTCTCCATGAAGCTGGGCTACGGTCCCGCACACCGTTAGGCCGTCTTCCGCTCACGCCCCAACATCGTGCAGCCCGCCTCCAGTGGTGTCGCGACAGGCGTGAATGGAGGGACGAATGGAGACGTGTCGTCTTCAGCGGTGAGAGTCGCTTGTGCCTTGGTGCCAATGATGGTCGTATGCGTGTTTGGCGCCGTGCAGGTGAGCGCCACAATCAGGACTGCATACGACGGAGGCACACAGGGCCAACACCCGGCATCATGGTGTGGGGAGCGATCTCCTACACTGGCCGTACACCACTGGTGATCGTCGAGGGGACACTGAATAGTGCACGGTACATACAAACCGTCATCGAACCCATCGTTCTACCATTCCTAGACCGGCAAGGGAATTTGCTGTTCCAACAGGACAATGCACGTCCGCAAGGATCCCGTGCCACCCAACGTGCTCTAGAAGGTGTAAGTGAACTACCCTGGCCAGCAAGATCTCCGGATCTGTCCCCCATTGAGCATGTTTGGGACTGGATGAAGCGTTGTCTCACGCGGTCTGCACGTCCAGCACGAACGCTGGTCCAACTGAGGCGCCAGGTGGAAATGGCATGGCAAGCCGTTCCACGGGACTACATCCAGCATCTCTACGATCGTCTCCATGGGAGAATAGCAGCCTGCATTGCTGCGAAAGGTGGATATACACTGTACTAGTGCCGACATTGTGCATGCTCTGTTGCCTGTGTCTATGTGCCTGTGGTTCTGTCAGTGTGATCATGTGATGTATCTGACCCCAGGAATGTGTCAATAAAGTTTCCCCTTCCTGGGACAATGAATTCACGGTGTTGTTATTTCAATTTCCAGGAATATATATATATATATATATATATATATATATATATATATATATATATATGACAGAAAATGAATGAACCTAATGAAGGTGAAAATCTTGCATGTCAGCAGGGGACTGTTAAAGCTGATGGAGGCTCTTTAACGGAGTGACGTGTGTGCCGCTGGAGTGATATGCGACCTCTGATACGTCTAGAAACGACACTGACAGGTGAAACGTACGTAAGCGTCCTGTCTGATCACCGGCATCCAGCATCACGGGGTAGCCGCGTGGTCTGAGGCGTCTTGTCACGATCCGTGCGGCTCCCCCCGTCGGAGGTTCGAGTCCTCCCTCGGGCGTGTGTGTGTATGTGTGTGTGTGTGTGTGTGTGTGTATGTTGTAACCTCCCCACACAATAATATTAATGAAAATGGACCATGAACCATGCGTAAACTCCCCACAAAAATAATAACTAAATGAATTTGTTAATAATATTGTAACCTCAGAACAAAATTGATTTTAATGTAACCCCTGAACAAAATTGGCTCCCATTTATAATCTGTGTGCAAAAATACATTCACATTTAATGTAACCTCAAAATTCTATTCGTAAATCCGGAAATAATAATAAAAAAATTAGTAACCTCGTAAATTTTATGAGGACAGCAGCGCTGCCCTTCGGCCCTGTATTCTGAATGAAAAAGCAAAAAATTCTTATCTAAAAAAAACTGCAAATATATCTGCTCTTATGTAGAAATTTTTTTGACACAGCTTCGTGCAATGCTGGCGTATATATATATATATATATATATATATATATATATATATATATATATATATATATATATATATATATATATATATATAATTTTTTTTTATTCTTGGAAGGAATGACCATGCATTGGAAATATTCTTTAAATTGAAATGAATGCTTTTCTTTAAAAAGTTACTTTATATTATAAAAATTATTATTGTGGCACTTTTTGGAACAAATTAAATGACAATTAACATACATTATTAGATATGCGCAAGGCTGCTTCTTTAGCTTCTACAACAATACTCATCCTCCAGAGTCCTGACCAGAGTCCCGAGCAGAGCACACAGCCGACACGCGCCGACTCCCGCCGACTAAAGACTACTCAAGACTACTGTCGACAAGCGCAGACTAGCGACAAGCAACAACTAACGACATACTACTCTCTGGTCAGAGACTCTGCCATGCCTCGCCCATCGCCGGCAAAGCATACGTCTTACAATGTGTATGAGTGTTTGTGTTGTCCATAGCGTAAGTTAGTTTAAGTTAGATTAAGTAGTGTGTAGGCTTAGGAACCGATGACCTTAGCAGTTTGGTCCCATAAGATCTTACCATAAATTTCCAAATTTCCACCTGCACCCATTCTTGTCCATTGTACTTTCCGACGAACTTGAGCGATTTCAGCAGGACACGGCGACATCCCATACGTCCAGAATTGCTAGTGTGTCTCCAGGAACACTCTTTTGAGTTTATACACTTCCGCCGGCCACCAAACTCCCCAGACATGAACATTATTGAGCATATCTGGGATGCCTTACAACGTGCTGTTGGAAGAGATCTCCATCCCCTTGTACTCTTACCGATTTATGGACAGCCCTGCAGGGTTCATGGTGACAATTTTCTTCAGCACTTCTTCAGACATTAGTCGAGTCGTGCTGCGGCACTTCTGCACGCTCGCGTCTGCCCTGAACGATATGAGACAGGTACCAGTTTCTTCGGCGTTTCAGTGTATATTGGAATTGGATATACGTTCTACTCTCCTTCTCCCTCCCTCTGTCCATCTCCTCTCCCCCTCCCCTCCCCTCCCTCGCTCCTCTCTATGAACTGAATCTTTTTTATTGTTATTCCAAACAAAACGTTACTGGAAATTGAAGTCGCTTAAAATGAGTGGGTGAATCTGTTGGGAACAGTGGTATACGGGGTATGAGAGAAATCTTTCCAGCTGCTGCATCTGTGAGGTACCAGCCAACCGCTTACTCGATTGCTTATTATCTCTTAGACAACTGCCTCTTTGTGGGACTGGGACGCTAGCTCGGAATCTGTGTCATTTCCTTGCATGAGTCGTAAATTTTTTCTCACCTAGCTCCGTTTTTGTTTTGTATTACTGCTGCTCATTTGGACGTATGACAGCACAACTTATCGCTATGTTATCTATAATGAAGGAATAAGAACCAGCTCGCTACTGTAAATCAACAATAGAATGGTAGAAGACAATGTTATTTATGGTGGGCGCACTTTATGCAGCGTGACAGTTATTGAACAGTATATATAAAAAAAAAAAGAAACATAAATCAGATAGAAACTACGGCGTGCACACACTTTATTCAACATGTAAACGTCACTAGAGATATGCGCATTTAGGTTATGACATGTTCGATATTCCTGCCACCATTGGCGGAGATGTGGCGTAGATGAATAGCGAAATTCTGCATGACCCACTCAAGTACCGAAAAATCGATGCTGTCCATGACCTCTTCAGTGGCTGTTTGAAGCCCAGCGATGGTTTTGGGGTTATTGTTGTACACCTTGTCTTTAATATTGCCCCGCAAAAAGGAGTCGCATGAGCTCAGATCCAGAGAATATCACGGCCAATCGAGGCCCATACCATTGGCCTCTGGGTACCTCAGAGCCAGAATGCGGACCCTACAGTGTGCCTCCGGGACATCAAACACTCTCCTCCTTCGATGGGGTCGAGCTCCGTCTTGCATCAACCACATCTTGTCGAAATCAGGGTCAGTTTGGATATTGGGGATGAAATCATCTTCTAAAGCCTTCATGCACCGTGCCATCAAGGGATATCGCACCAATTACTCCGCGACTGGACATTGCACACCACACAGTCACCCGCTGAGGGTGAAGACGCTTCTCGATCACGAAATGCGGATTCTCAGTCGCCCAAAGGGGGCAATTTTGCTTATTGACGAACCCATTCAAATGAAAGTGGCCGACAACAACAAGAGCGTGCGCATGCCCATACTAATTCCCATCAGGCCCCACGACCAACCGTGCAGTTTGAACGTCCTAAAGCAAAAAGTTCAGAAGTATTGATTTTATTTCATATTCATACAATGTAGGCTTTCACGGGCGGTGTTGTCTTCAGTTAAAACTTCCGGGCTGAGAGGCCGTGGTCGATGTATAAAATTTCCACCTGACGTTTCGTCTCCATCTGCGGGAGACATCTTCTGAGGTCGTCCGGCTACTGCCACTGAGGCTCTAGGTACCCTCGCATTTCTAGAGCGCATAGAGGGCACCACCATTCGTCACGTGATGCCGACGGTATGCCTATCTTTGGAAGGCGTCATCATTCTCGATTAAGAGTAATCGGTTGTCATTCTGCTGGCGCAACGTCGACATCCATATTTTGTCCAATTTTAAAACTTCCTCTTTTCTATTGAAATTGAACATAAAAGAAACTGTCGCTTAGGACACATCGAAAAATCGGCCGTAGCTGAGCATGTTTTTCGAGATGAGAATCATGAAATTTAATGAGACAAGCGTACTAGCACGAACATCCCATTATCATGTGCGCATGTATAGAGAAGCAATAGAAATTCACAAACACCACAACAATTTCAATAGAAAAGAGGAAGTTTTAAAGTTGGACAAAATATGGATGTCGACGTTGCGCCAGCAGAATGACAATCGATTACTCTTAATCGAGAATGATGACGCCTTCCAAAGATAGGCATACTGTCGGCATCACGTGACGAATGGTGGTGCCCTCTATGCGCTCTATAAATGCGAGGGTACCTGGAGCGTCAGTGGCAGTAGCCGGACGACCTCAGAAGATGTCTCCCGCAGATGGAGACGAAACGTCAGGTGGAAATTTTATACATCGACCACGGCCTCTCAGCCCGGAAGTTTTAACTGAAGGTTTATTTCATATTGTTCAATAATTGTCACCCTGTACATAGCCGCGCATCCTCGAGGGTTAAGGAGAAACAATATGTATAGGGGAAACAAATTCTCTAATGATTTAAATGTCCTGCTATCGTATAAAACTGACTGCAAGAGAGTAAATTAAACCACACATTTTCGCAGCGCGGACAGCATTTTTCCTCGTAGTGTGTGGGTGTAGTTCATTCTTTTTTATTTATTATTAGGGTATATTCTGTGTCTCTTTTTGTCGTTGTTTGTCATTGTTTTCCTGGTTAACATGATGAGTTGTTTCTCATATTGATTTGGTCATGGATTACTTTCTTGTTAATTGCCTGCCCTGTTTGTATGTGAAAGCTTTCCGTAATGTTTGGCGTTTTCTGTTCTGGTTGTTCGTCATAACAGTTTTCATGTTATGTTTCATATGAAATAGTCAATGTCCATGTTTCATTGGGTATCCAGCAAAGGTAGAAAGGCTAATTTCATATTTCCATATTTTTATACGTCCTTTATACCTAGTTTTGAAAATTTCTGTTTGCCGTTTCCAGATACAGTGATTTTCATTCTTGACATTCTAACTAGTATACACCAGCTACTTGGTATTTGTCTCGTTTTCCTATTGGTGTTTGTAAATGTGACTGTAGTGTTTCTTGCTCTGAAAGATTTGTGTACTCCTTGTTCCTTCTGCATATTTGCATTCTATGTGTTGATTTGTGTTTGTCTCTTGTCGTTAGTTATGTTATGGGTGTTCCTGTGCTGTATGTTTGTACATACTGTAGTGTCTATGTTGCTTGTTGAGTATCGAAATGCTTGTGTCTTCTGTTTAATTTCATTTTGTTTAGTTTTCGTTTGTCTCTGTAGTTTAGTATTTGTGTAATGAGGGTGTTACATCCATTGTTTATGGCTAAGAACGGGATTGATTGTAATTTTTTTCATACTTTTCTGCTGAGTGGGTATTTTTTTTTCTCAGCCTGTGTTTGATGTGTTGGAAGGGCGCTAGTTTGTGATTCTGTGGGTGGTTTGATGTGGCATGAATAATTGTCTTTCTTGCTTCTGGCTGCCTTTAAATGTCAAATATGAGCTTATTGTTCTTTCATGTATTGTTTCATCCAATTAGAGTATTTGTTTTTATATTTCTTTTTCTATGGTGAACTGGATATTTTTGTGTGTACTTTTCGTGTGTCCATGAAGGTGATTTATTTTCTCTGTTGGTTCATCTAGCACACAGATTTTATAATCCACAAATCTGTACCGGTAAAAAATTTTATATCCTTTCTTTGTGTTTATTTTATTAAATATCATAATATTCCTTTCCAGTTTGGAAGTAATTTTGAGATGTGGTCACTTGAAGGGTTTCCATTACTTCTCATATTAATTCTAGGTATTTTGTTACATGTTAGTTGGTTCACTTCAATTAGTTTTATTGTCAACAGTTAATATTTAGATGTACATGTTAACTACATAAAAAAGAGTGACACTGTTTAAGTTCATTTGTGTTTTTTCAGTGTTCTATTATTCATTTCATAGTGTTGTATTATGATTTTGTTTACATGTTTTGCCACATAGTACGATGATACATTCATGAACTCTATGACAGACTTCAAAGGAATATTACGTTCATGAATTTTGGGCTGCCTTCAGAGTGCTGCTACTTTTCGATTCTTTTATGTGATGTGTTGCTTCTGTTTGTCTATGAATATGCATTTTTTTTCCTTGAGGTTGTGCTTAGAAACGTGCTGTTGTACCAGATTTCAATTTTGTGACGCTGTTTTATAGGAGATGAAATGTTCCGTTTGTTCTGTATATTGACTCTCTATTGATCAGTTCATGGTGTTTCCTTTATCAGCTCTAGTGACTATGATATTATTGTAGTGTATTTTTTCTTTTTAATTTTTCTGTGGTGTTTTCTAATTTAGGTTTCTTCCCTGGCATGGTGGCTATGTTGTTTTTGTTTCATTCTTCACTAGTTCTTGTATTAGTTCCAAATTTACAGAGCTATTTTCATGCATCTCTTCCTGTATCAGGATGCTTTGTTTCTACAATCAGATTTTCTATGTAGTGGTTTTCTATCCTGGTACTGATGACGTGTTTGAGCTCTTTATCTTGGTTTTCTACTCTGTTAATTCTGTATATGTGAGGCTTATTAATTTTGGGTGGAATGCGTGGTGATATGTGTTTCACTTAGTTGTCTTTATACTGTAGGTTTTGTTTACTAGTGATCGTTTTAATTTTACATATCTGTTTCTTCTGTGTACATTTCAGTGCTCTTGCTGTGATGTGTTCAGTTTTCTGCATCATCTTAATCATCAGTGTTTGGTTGTTAATAAAGATAGATAAGATACCAAGAAATATATGCTTATTAGAGTATCATATGATATACATCTTGGGTTATCCATATTTTTTAACAACCTGTTACTGATGATACTGGAAAACTGAACGTATCATTTGATTCTCTTGAAAGATATCCGATTTATTCGTGTCTGCCTCCTTACACCTGAGTCGATACCTTGTGGACTAGTGGTTAGCGTTGCTGCTTCTGAATCATGAGTTTGTGGCTTCGATTACCGGCCGGATCGGGTGGGTCTCCCTCTCAGGGACTGGGTGTTTGTGTTGTCCTCATCATTTCATCATCATTTGGGAAAATGGCGAGACTGGACAGTGAAAGGATAGGCAGTTTGTACGTGTGCTGATGACCACACCATTGAGCGCCCCACAAACCAAAATAATCATCCTACAAATGAGCACACCAACTTTTCTATAAAATCACATAGACTTTTTTCCATTCCCACTTTTTATTTTGTCTCGTTAAGTCACCTCACAGGATCATCTCCACAACCCATTTGTTGATGTTAATTTTAATTTTTTAATTAGAATCCACACTTCCGATCTCTAGGTGATAATACTAGCCAGAAATGCAGTGAACATAATATAGATATTTGTCTTTTTACCAGTCAGCAATATTAAGATTCACCTGATATGGCTTTACCTGGTCCCTCTTTATAGATCATATCTTTTTCATTCGTTTCCTGTGTAGTTAATGTGACACCTCGGTATATGAAGTCCGTGTATTACAAAAATCTGTTTGTTCCTTACAACATTTTTTCCGAGGCTTCTTACACCCATAAATTTAGTTTTTTCGACGTTTATTTTGAGACTACACCTTTCATAATCTTCCACAAGTTTTACCACTCAATATCTTCTAGATCTTCGACAAGGATAACCTAGTTGCCAACAAACAATAAACTGGACCTCTCTTGCGACTACACTTCCTAGACCAGTATTACACTGTCATCATTTATCTGGACAGTTTCATGTTTTGCCGATCCTTTACAAGATTTTTATGGAATTGGTGGGGTTTGAATCAAATTACAGGCTATTTATAGATGAAATATGCGTGTGCAGTCCCACGTGATGACAGTTTATAAGTTACTAATTACAAGCACTCTTCAATACCAATTAATTAAATCTTCATCTATGGAATAAAGGTAGCCCAGAAGATATACACTACTGGCCATTAAAATTTTCTACACCAAGAAGAAATGCAGATGATAAACGGGTATTCATTGGACAAATATATTACACTAGAACTGACATGTGATTACATTTTCACGCAATTTGGGTGCATAGATCCTGAGAAATCAGTACCCAGAACAACCACCTCTGGCCGTAATAACGGCCTTGATGCGCCTGGGCATTCAGTCATACAGAGCTTGGATGGCGTGTACAGGTACAGGTACAACTGCTCAAGCAGCTTCAACACGATACCACAGTTCATCAAGAGTAGTGACTGGCGAATTGTGACGAGCCAGTTGCTCGGCCACCATTGACCAGACGTTTTCAGTTGGTGAGAGATTTGGAGAATGTGCTGGCCAGGGCAGCAGTCGAACATTTTCTGTATCCAGAAAGGCACCTACAGGATCTGCAACATGCGGTAGTGCATTATCCTGCTGAAATGTAGGGTTTCGCGGGACTCGAATGAAGGGTAGAGCCACGGGTCGTAACACATCTGAAATGTAACGTCCATTGTTCAAAGTGCCGTCAGTGCCAACAAGAGGTGACCGAGACGTGTAACCAATGGCACCCCATACCATCACGCCGTGTGATACGCCAGTATGGCGATGACGAATACACGCTTCCAATGTGCGTTCACCGCGATATTGCCAAACACGGATGCGACCATCACGATGCTGTAAACAGAACCTGGATTCATCCGAAAAAATGACGTTTTGCCATTCGTTCAGCCAAGTTCGTCGTTGAGTACACCATCGCAGGCGCTCCTGTCTGTGATGCAGCGTCAAGGGTAACCGCAGCCATGGTCTCCGAGCTGATAGTCCACGCTGCTGCAAACGTCGTCGAACTGTTCGTGCAGATGTTTGTGGTCTTGGAAACGTCCCCATCTCCTGACTCAGGGATCGAGACGTGGCTGCACGATCCGTTACAGCCATGCGGATAAGATGGCTTTCATGTCGATTACTAGTGATACGAGGCCGTTGGGATCCAGCACGGCGTTCCGCATTACCCTCCTGTACCCACCGAGTCCATATTCTGCTAACACTCATTGGATCGCGACCAACGCGAGTAGCAATGTCGCGATACGATAAACTGCAATCGCGATAGGTTACAATCCGACCTGTATCAAAGTCTTCCTAAAACGAGACATCACAACAACGTTTCACCAGGCAACGCCGGTCAACTGCTGTTTGTGTATGAGAAATCGGTTGGAAACTTTCCTCATGTCAGCACGTTTTAGGTGTCGCCACCGGCGCCAACCTTGTATGAATGCTCTGAAAAGCTAATCATTTACATATCACAACATCTTCTTACTGTCGGTTAAATTTCGCGTCTGTAGCACGTCATCTTCGTGGTGTAGCAATTTTAATGGCCAGTAGTGTAAATTTGCGGTAGATTTAAGATTTGCTTTCCTACTTCTCGGACATTTTATGTTATAAGCTAAATGATGAAAGACTTTTGTGGCTGTATATTGAACTATTTTTATAGCCTCTGACAGCCTTATAAATAAGTAAAGGTAATTTTCTATTCTAGTGTTATGGATGTGGGCATCAGAATTTCTCCGAAATATTGATAGTTTTTTAACAACGTATTTCATGGGTAATTACACATACTGAGAAGGAGCGGTTGAAATGTGTAATCCTTGAAAAGCAGAGTACAAGATGACATTGCTCGCTGTATTACTAATATATATTTTTAGTCGTTTTGTTGAAAGACAATCACCTTGTTGAGGCTTCATACACAGGGAAGCTACCTGAAAACGCTGTGTTTGTATTTTCTTGTTGTTGGGTTGAATAGAGAGAGAGGAAAAAGGACACAAAAAGACCCCCAGTTTTGGCAGCGCAGCTCCTGCTTTACTGCCTGTGGATGGGGGGCGCGCCGAGGACGGGAAACCCACCACAATGAGCAGGCACAGCGCAGCGCAGCACCGCGGAACCGCCGGCGGGGTTCGGGAGCGCGCGGTGCCCGGAGGCCGCACTGCAGACGGGGGTTCCCCGGCCCTGGCCGTGGCCGCCGCCTCGCTCGCGCATGCGCACGCCGGAGATCGGCGCCGCGCCCGACAATGGCCGCGAATTAGCCGTGTCAGGCGAGGAATACGGGCCGGCCGGCAGGCTGGCTGCGAGACAAAGGCGAACGATACGTGTCACGGCGCGTGCCACTCGTAATGACCTCTCGTGCGCGGCTTTGTGCGCGCGGCACGGCGCGGGGGCGCTGCGACACGCAGGCGGCGAGCGAGAGCCGCCACACAGCTTCACGGGGACCTGCCGGCTCCAGCGCGCTGTTTCTGTCCCCAGGAATAGCGCCGCTGGGGGTGTCATACTTTCTACACTGTGCGTTATTCACTTAAACACACTGGGCAAAAAACTGATGTCAGTCGAAGGAAAGACTAACATTGGCTGCTAGTGGTCTTTGAAATTCGAGGGGCGTTTGAAAAGTCTATGCAAAGTTCGAGAGACGGCACCACCGGCGCGTATCGAGGTCATGTTTAGTTAGTAGCATCTTTCGAAAGAACGCACACTAAGTTTCAGCCATATTGGTCTATTTCTTTGTGTTTGGCAATCGTGTGAATCAAGGAAGTCGAGTGACCGTCAAAAAGTGGACGAAAAAGAATTGCGTGTGGTGATTAAAAATTACTTTATGAAAGTCAAAACGCCTCACGAGACTAAAGAGAAGCTTGATAAACATTACGGTATCTCTGCACCTTCGATTATAACAGTTTATAAGTAGTTTCAAAATTTTCGGAGTGGCCATATGGGCACAAGTGATGCTGAACGTTCTGGACACCATGTGGGGGTTACGACTCCAGAAATCATTGATAAAATCCATGATATGTGATGGATGACAGAAGAGTTAAGGTGCGTGAGATTGCTAGTGCTGTGGGCATCTAGAATGAACTGGTACATAATATTTTGCATAAACATTTGGACATGAGAAAGCTATCCGCAAGACGGGTTCCGCGATTGCTCACGCTTGACCAAAAACGGAATCGTGTGAAGTGTTGCAGTGATGGTTTGCAGCTGTTCAGGAAGAATCCGCAGGACTTTAAGCGTCGTTTCGTCACTGTGGATGAAACATGGATACATTACTATACTCCTGAGGCCAAACAACAATCTAAACAATGGGTTACCAAGGGAGAATCTGCACCAAAAAAGGCGAAGACCATTCCTTCGGCTGGAAAGATTATGGCGACTGTCTTTTGGGATTCGCAAGGGATAATCCTCCGACTATCTGGAAAAGGGTAAAACTATTACAGGTGCATATTATTCATCTTTATTGGACCGTTTGAAAACCGAGCAGCAAGAAAAACGCCGGCGTTTGGACGGCAAAAATGTCCTTTTCCATCACAACAATGCACCAGCACATATCTCAGCAGTTGTGGTCGCAAAATTAATGGAAATAGGATTCCAACTCGTTTCACACCCCCCTACTCTCCAGACTTGGCTCCCTCGGACTACTATTTGTTCCCCAATTTGAAGAAATGGCTGGCAGGACAAAGGTTTTATTCAAACGACGTGGTGATTGCAGCAACTAATAGCTATTTTGCAGACTTTGACAATTCCAATTATTCGGAAGGGTTCAACAAATTAGAACAGCGTTGGACGAAGTGTTTAAGTCTAAAAGGACACTATGTCGAAAAATAAAAAAGGTTCACTCCAAACCCCGTATGTGGTTTTTATTTTTGCACGGACTTTTCAAACGCCCGCAACCCGGATTTACCTCTAACATGAGCGGTTGCCTGTATTAGTACCGAACAAAAAATTAGTACACCTGGAAAGACGACGTCGATTTTGATCCGATGACGGCATTTGCCACATGGGGGATAGTAACTGTACTGATAACAGTTCTATTGTCGTCGGCCAATAAATAGCGTAGTGGTATAGCTACCAGGGCGCCATCTGTGTCTACTCTTTAATAGAGAATGACCACAGGCAGAAGGCTCAGTACGGTGCAAACGTGTGAAGCAACCAGACGACCATGCCACAGAGACTCAATTGCGCTTTCTACAACCAAATGAGTGAGTTTGAAAGGGGTCAAATTTTGACCATCCTAGTGGCTGGATGGTCCTTTCGGAGAATTGCCACGCAAGTCGGAACTGTTATGTCAGTTGTAAAACGGTGCTGCTATCAGTGGTCATTTGAACATCGGTAGCCGAGGTTATCGACGTCCACGCAGTACATACGCCAACCAAGCTCCTCGTATTGTAAGGACAGCAATGGCTAGACCGTACAGCTACCACAGAGCAGATAGGAGGGCTTGTGAGCCCAGACGTGTCAATAAGAACTGTTGCGAACCACATATTAAAAGTGTGACTACTGCAAGCACACCTCTAGCCCATCTTCCATACCACCACGGCACTGACGTGCAAGCTCGACGTGTACCGTCAGAGGATCACTTGGAAGATGGAATGGCGCGCCGTGGTCTTCGGTAATGAAAGCAGATTCCGACTGCATGCAAGTGAAGGTCGTTTGCTCGTACAGCGTAGACCTGGTGAGCTCCGTCTCGTAGAGTACATTCGCCCAAGACACAATGGTCCCACCGCAGGCCTTATGGTCTGAGTTGCGATAAGCTACAAGTCTCGTTCACCTTTGGTGTTTCTGGAGGGGACACCAAACCAGTGCTTGGTACGTGCAGAATGTTGTCAGACCCATTCTTTTGCTTTTGTTGCAACGGGAAGGTGATGTGATATTCTGTCAGGATAATGATCGCTCGCACACTGTGAAACTCAGCTGCAAGACGTGTAGCAGCTTCCCTGGCCAGCACCGTCTCCATACTTGTCTCCAGCCGAGCACGTCTGGGATATGATGCGATGAGACGCGACTAGTGCGACTCTTCAGCCAACAACTCTTACAGAACTACGTGAACAGGTTGAGCAGGCGTAGCATGACGTATCCCAGAACAGTATTCGCCATCTGTAACCTCGACTGAATGCCAGAGCCAGCACCTGAATTGCTGCCTGTGGAGGGTGCGCCACGTGCTAATATGGGTGTTTCGGCATGGGTCGACACCTTGTACCTCAGAACCGCTTGTACTACTGATCTGTAAATCTAATCATTTCATGCACTTCATATGCATTGTTGCAACAGTAAATGTTGAGTGTATTGGAAACCTCTGAAAGAGTGTACTAATTTTTTTTCCGTCAGTCAATCGCTGTTCCAGATAGCCTCAGAAATTTTCTATGGGGTCAAGACTGTGTAACTTAGCGGCCCAGTAGAGGTGCTTTAGGGTACTTGAGTGTTCGTCGAAGGAGGAACGTGTGACTGTACCAAGAAAGAGCAACAGTTGGTCACAAAGAATCTCGAAAAATTCATTTTCTTTTGTGTTCACAGGAAACGAATGAGTGGACTCCAAAAAATAGCATCAATACCCGACTCCTTTTCCCAAAAAGGAAAAGAGCAATGCCACTTCTGAACCACGATCTCCACAAGCAGTGACTTAACGCCTCAAGGGTCGAGATCGCGAGTTATCGGACAACACCACATGCCTCTGTTTCGCTACTGTCCAGTGCCTCTCTTGTTTGGCCCACACGTGACGTGCAGCTTTATGTGCTGCTGTGACCAATGCACCTTCCCGAGCTATCTGGCTCCAAACGTCCGATGGACGCAGCTCCTATCGCGATGTTCGCACGAAAATTGGTTAAGACGAATTTACATTCACTGACAGCGGCGACTCCTGTCGTGTTAGAAACCAGTTGTCTATGGCAAGGCCTGACACTCGTCTCTACTCCATGTCGACTGGGTGTTTTTCATGACAGCTGCTCCTGTGCCGTGTTACATGGCTGCGAGAGGTATGCCGTTTCTTGTAGGCAGTGCTAGATGATATGTGTATTTTTGACTTAAAGTTAGTCTGACATAGTTTCGGCAGCAATTGAGTGATTTATACCAAATAAATTAACAAACGACGGAGTTGATCCTCCTTGGTACACAAAACGGGTTAGAACACTTGTAGAAACAACGAAACGAACGTGCCAAATTTAAACAGACGCAAAATCACTAAGATTGGCGATTTTTTACAGAAGCTTGAAATTTAACTCGGACTTCAATGCGAGATGCTTATAACAGTTTCCACGACGAAACTTTGTCTCGAAACCTGGCAGAAAATCCAAAGAGATTCTGGTCGTATGTGAAGTATATTAGTGGCAAGAATGGAGATACTAGGGAAGACAGGCTGCGAAAGCAGAGTTACTAAACATAGCCTTCCGAAATGCCTTCACAAAAGAAGACGAAGTAAGTATTCCAGAATTCGAATGAAGAACAGCTGCCAACATGAGTAACGTAGAAGTAAATATCCTCGGAGTAGTTAAGCAACTTAAATCACTTAATAAAAGCAAGTCTCCTGGTCCAGACTCTATACCAATTAGCTTCCTTTCGGAATATGCTGATGTATTAGCTGCATACTTATCATACACAACCGGTCGTTTGATGAAATATCCGTTCCCAAAGACTGGAAAGTTGCACAGGTACACCAATATTCAAGAAAGGTAGTAGGAGTAATCCACTAAATTACAAGCACATATCATTGACGTAGATATGCAGCAGGATTTTAGGACATATATTGTGTTCGAACATTATGAATTACCTCGAAGCAAACGATCTATTGACACAGTCAACATGGGTTTAGAAAACACCGTTCTTGTGAAACACAACTAGCTCTTTATTCACATGAAGTGTTGAGTGCTGTTGACAAGGGATTTTAGATCGATTCGGTAATTCTGGATTTCCGGAAGGCTTTTGACACTGTACCACACAAGCGGCTTGTAGTGAAATTGCGTGCTTCTGGAATATCGTCTCAGTTATGTGACTGAATTTGTGATTTCCTGTTTGAGATATCGCAGTTCTTAGTAATTGACGGAAAGTTATCGAGTAAAACAGAAGTGATTTCTGGCGTTCCTCAAGGTAGTGTTATAGGCCCTTTGCTGTTCCTTATCTATATAAACGATTTGGGAGAGAATCTGAACAGTCGCCTTAGGTTGTTTGCAGATGACGCTGTCGTTTATAGACTAATAAAGTCATCAGAAGAGCAAAACAAATCGCAAAACGATTTTAAAAAATCTGAATGGTGCGAAAATTGACAGTTGACCCTAAATAGCGAATAGCGTGAGGTCATCCACATGAGTGCTAAAAGGAATTCGTTAAACTTCGATTACACAATAAATCAGTCTAATCTAAAAGCCGTAAATTCAACTAAATACCTAGGTATTACAATTACGAACAACTTAAATTGGAAGAAGCACATAGAAAATGTTGTGGGGAAGGCTAACCAAAGACTGCGTTTTATTGGCAGGACATTTAGAAAATGTAACAGACCCACTAAGGAGACTGCCTACACTGCGCTTGTCCGTCCTATTTCAGAATACTGCTGCGCGGTGTGGGATCCTTACCAGATAGGACTGACGGAGTACCTCGAAAAAGTTCTAAGAAGGGCAGCACTTTTTGTATTATCGCGAAATATGGGAGAGAGTGTCACAGAAATGATACAGGATTTGGGCTGGACATCATTAAAAGAAAGGCGTTTTTCTTTGCGACGGAATCTTCTCACGAAATTCCCATCACCAACTTTCTCCTTCGAATGCGAAAATATTTTGTTGACACCGACCTACATAGGGAGAAACGATCACCACGATAAAATAAGGGAAATCAGAGCTCGTACTGAAAGATATAGGTTTTCCTTCTTCCCGCGCACTATACGGGATTGGAATAACAGAGAATTGTGAAGGTGGTTCGATGAACCCTCTGCCAGGCACTTAAATGTGATCTGCAGAGTATCGATGTAGATGTAGACATCAATAAATGGTAGCCCTTGCAAAATACTGAATGGGGAAATCTTTCGCTACAAATGTAACAACGATCACAATTATTTCAGTTAATGACGTCAAAGTGTGCCTTAAATCATGCGAGAAATATTGTCGATATCAAGCTGTTAACTTGGCGAATGTGGGTAAAGAATCGGGGGGCTGATTCTAATAATTGCGTGTTGGTATAAAATAATCCCCAAAGTCTTACAGCGATTACTGAAATATTAGTATAAGAAAAATAAGTAGTGTTGCAGGATGGCACATGTTTGCACCTGTGGCCAGCCAGAATAGTAGGCATACTGATCGTAAAATATCTGCAAACAAGTTGCAATGATTTCACTGTCCATACAGTCATCTCGTTGTTGCGGCTAGATTTCCCCATGCTTACCTGCAGGTGGAGGCTGAAGTGGCTGCAAAATAAGTCATTTGTTTCTCGCCAGTAACGTGCGCCGGCAGCTACGTGCAACTCAGCTCGGAAATAACGTCATCTGCCCAGAGACGCCGCTGGCTGCTCGGCTTGCGAGTTGCGGAGTAGTAGTCTGTCGTAGGCGTCTGGAGAAGGATATGAAGTCTTGCGATGTGGTAAGTGATTTTGCGTCGTCTGCTTCCGAAAAGTAATACTCGGGTTTTCGCTTTTCGCTCTCTACATCATTTTCGAATGGCTGAGATACGGATATTTTCAGTGCTGAATAGTAAAAAGATGTCTTAAAAAGGAACTAGTCTCCTCTCTGTCTCTGATTCCAGGCTGTTAAACAGTAAAACGTTTCCTAACATTTAGTGCTGAAAAACAGCTTCTTGCTCTCTCTGTCTTTTTCTAAGGTACGGCCGCTGGTGGCCGAGCGGTTCTAGGAGCTTCAGTCTGGAACCGCGCGACCGCTACGGTCGCAGGTTCGAATCCTGCCTCGGGCATGGATGTGTATGATGTCCTTAGGTTAGTTAGGTTTAAGTAGTTCTAAGTCTACTGACTGGTTTGATGCGGCCCGCCACGAATTCATTTCCTGTGCTAACCTCTTCATCTCAGAGTAGCACTTGCAACCTACGTCCTCAATTATTTGCTTGACGTATTCCAATCTCTGTCTTCCTCTACAGTTTTTGCCCTCTACAGCTCCCTCTAGTACCATGGAAGTCATTCCCTCATGTCTTAGCATATGTCCTATCATCCTGTCCCTTCTCCTTATCAGTATTTTCCACATATTCCTTTCCTCTCCGATTCTGCGTAAAACCTCCTCATTCCTTACCTTATCAGTCCACCTAATTTTCAACATTCGTCTATAGCACCACATCTCAAATGCTTCGATTCTCTTCTGTTCCGGTTTTCCCACAGTCCATGTTTCACTACCATACAATGCTGTACTCCAGACGTACATCATCAGAAATTTCTTCCTCAAATTAAGGCCGGTATTTGATATTAGTAGACTTCTCTTGGCCAGAAATGCCTTTTTTGTCATAGCGAGTCTGCTTTTGATGTCCTCCTTGCTCCGTCCGTCATTGGTTATTTTACTGCCTAGGTAGCAGAATTCCTTAACTTCATTGACTTCGTGACCATCAATCCTGATGTTAAGTTTCCCGCTGTTCTCATTTCTACTACTTCTCATTACCTTCGTCTTTCTCCGATTTACTATCAAACCATACTATGTACTCATTAGACTGTTCATTCCGTTCAGCAGATCATTTAATTCTTCTTCACTTTCACTCAGGATAGCAATGTCATCGGCGAATCGTATCATTGATATCCTTTCATCTTGTATTTTAAGCCGGCCGAAGTGGCCGTGCGGTTAAAGGCGCTGCAGTCTGGAACCGCAAGACCGCTACGGTCGCAGGTTCGAATCCTGCCTCGGGCATGGATGTTTGTGATGTCCTTAGGTTAGTTAGGTTTAACTAGTTCTAAGTTCTAGGGGACTAATGACCTCAGCAGTTGAGTCCCATAGTGCTCAGAGCCATTTGAAGCCATTTGTATTTAATTTCACTCCTGAACCTTTCTTTTATTTCCATCATTGCTTCCTCGATGTACAGATTGAAGAGTAGGGGCGAAAGGCTACAGCCTTGTCTTACACCCTTCTTAATACGAGCACTTCGTTCTTGATCGTCCACTCTTATTATTCCCTCTTGGTTGTTGTACATATTGTATATGACCCGTCTCTCCCTATAGCTTACCCCTACTTTTTTCAGAATCTCGAACAGCTTGCACCATTTTATATCGTCGAACTCTTTTTCCAGTTCGACAAATCCTATGAAAGTGTCTTGATTTTTCTTTAGCCTTGCTTCCATTATTAGCCGTAACGTCAGAATTGCCTCTCTCGTCCCTTTACTTTTCCTAAAGCCAAACTGATCGTCACCTAGCGCATAGCGCATTCTCAATTTTCTTTTCCATTCTTCTGTATATTATTCTTGTAAGCAGCTTCGATGCATGAGCTGTTAAGCTGATTGTGCGATAATTCTCGCACTTGTCAGCTCTTGCCGCCTTCGGTTTTTGCAGTGCCAGAGTTCGGTGTCGTCTACCGTTCACAAACGTGGCTTGACTGTGGGTTCTCACTCCACGTGTCGATCACCCGGGGGCTGTGTCTTTCGAAAAAAGCCCAGTTTTCTAACTTTTGCTCACAAATCATCTCTCCGGACGTTTCTACAAACGGCATTTGTTCTCCTTCCACATTCGAGTTCTTTCCTTTGGTCCCTAAAGGAGATGCTACTTCAGCGGCTGGAACCCTGTAGCTTATCGTCAAGGGAAAGCTGGTCAACCGTTTAACACTGACCTGCACGACTCACAACTGTTCCCCTCCAGGAACTCGTCTGGAGATTGACCTCTCCTGTCAACCAACATCACCTAAACGAGCCTTCTCGCTTGCAGGTCAACTTAATATGTTTCCAGAGTGGCCTCTTATTTAGAATGAACCATCCAATACAGTAAAAGAATGGAACTACATTGATTAGCTACTGGCAATCACAGGTACTGAGATACATATCATTATTCAGTGCGGATTAATTAGTGTGACATGATTAGTGTTTTTAACCCCGACTTTTTATTAGTTACGACACAGTTTTGGGAAAATTGGTGCGTAACAACAGGTAAGACAGCCTGTATTATAAACCAATTAAACGGGCAATTCCATTCACAGCGTGGTCATAGGCACGTACAAACACAATACCATTTTTCTGACAGTCACATCCCAATATCGACCTGTCTTACTGTGCTGGTTTCATACAACTGAGTGACACAGATATATCATTTCACTGCCACAGTTTAGGAAGCAGCAGAGCATCACATGACCATACACAGTACACTGAAAAGCGTCCCGTATCATCTTTGGAAGGGTCACTAGTATTTGGCCCGGTGAGCTTATAACTCTGTCAGGAAACTTCCACTCTTCTTTTTATTGTTGTCCATCCAGTCGTCGCCTTCTTCATATGGACTCCCTTGCCCAACCTTTCTTTCATTACTGAATTTCTCAAAATCTTCTTGATGTCTATTGGAAGCTATAATATTAATATGTATATTCTCAAGTAAAAATGACACAGGTCAAGGATTGTTAGTTCACTTTTCCTTGAAGTTTATTCAAAAGCGTTGTCACGTTCTATGAAATCCAGTCAGAGTGGTAATACACAAGCATTGCTCCATTCTGTACTTATGTTCATGACTTTCGTACAAGAAGAACACTTGTGTGGATGACACGTGGAGTACATAGTTATGTTCAGCTTGTTTGATACTTCAATCCATTTCTTTGTTTTACCTGCATCAATGGTTCTACGATATCTTTTTACATATTTTTGGAACTACATTATAAAATGCACAACTGTATTGTTTCTTTATTATACATATCGATTTTGGCCTACCCTCAAACCACCTTCGGGTTATCCGTTCCAGAGAATACTTTCCATTTCCTCTGACATGAATAACTCAAAGGTGGTTAGAGTATAGACTGAACACGATCGTTACAATGAAGGATCAGTACAACTGTGCATTACATAAAGCAGGTCCAAAAATTATTGAAAACTGTTCAGCATCACCTATACGAAATATGCAATTTTCCAACTTTGTCGCAATCTCTTCTTGATATTTCTCGTAAAGTAGCAAACGTAAAATGATGTTGAGTGGTGTGGAATTTGAAAGTCTAAGTGAGATACATTAAGTAAGATTGTTCAAGTTTATGAGTAAAGTATCGGATGGTTGTATGTCTTTCGAGCGCTTGCACTTGCGCAGAAATATCTACAGAATGCAGTGATTTTTAATTATACAGCTGACGGAACCTGTATCAAATATCTATCTTTCAATAAATAATTTATTCAGGTATTAACAGGGAATAAAATGCCATTCTCCCATAGTAGAGCAGGCATGTACGTTACGTAGACGCCGTAGGGTAACATCGAATTGGAAATGTAAGCAATAGAGCCATGTACAATGGACACTAAAGAGAAGAAATGTGAATTCCACCACCGTTGTCCAGTATATGAAGAATGATGGACTTTTTGTGAGGAAGTACGTTTCAAAACCTATCAACTCTAAAAGAAACGTTATTTTCTTTACAATTAATTTTTTTCTTCCTGAGTCAGGCCGTGTCCTCTGCCGCGCGGCTCCTCTCAACTTGCGCGGTCAATGCCGCTCCCATCATTTAATTTTTTTTTAAAAAAGCTTTTTAATTTTTAACTACCGCTTCCACCAGATGACGGTATATTGGACGTGAATGGCTGCGAGTGGCTACAGGGCAATATTCAATGTTACTATGTCATTATTAGCGTATACAGGGTGGTCCATTGATAGTGACCGGGCCAAATATCTCACGAAATAAGCATCAAACGAAATAACTACAAACAACGAAACTTGTCTAGCTTGAAGGGGGAAACCAGATGGCTCTGTAGTTGGCCCGCTAGATGGCGCTGCCATAGGTCAAACGGATATTAACTGCGTTTTTTAAATAGGAACCCCCATTTTTTATTACATATTCTTGTAGTACGAAAAGAAATATGAATGTTTTAGTTGGACCACTTTTTTCGCTTTGTGATAGATGGCGCTGTAGTAGTCACAAACATATAAGTGCGTGGTATCAAGTAACATTCCTCTAGTGCGGACGGTATTTGCTTCGTGATACATTACCCGTGTTAAAATTGACCGTTTACCAATTGCGGAAAAGGTCGATATCGTATTGATGTATGGCTATTGTGATCAAAATGCCCAACGGACGTGTGCTATGTGTGCTGCTCGGTTTCCTGGACGACATCATCCAAGTGTCCGGACCGTTCGCCGGATAGTTACGTTATTTAACGAAACAGGAAGCGTTCAGCCACATGTGAAACGTCAACCACGATCAGCAACAAATGATGATGCCAAAGTAGGTGTTTTAGCTGCTGTCGCGGCTAATCCGCACATCAGCAGCAGACAAACTGCGCGAGAATCGGGAATCTCAAAAACGTTGGTGTTGAGAGGAATGTCGTTACACGTATTGCCAAATGCATTGAGGTTGACGGACATCATTTTGAGCATTTATTGCATTAATGTGGTATTTACAGGTAATCACGCTGTAACAGCATGCGTTCTCAAAAATGATAAACGACCTACGTCCTGTATTTTAATTTAAAAAAGCTACCTGTTACCAACTGTTCGTCTAAAATTGTGAGCCATATGTTTGTGACTATTACAATGCCATCTATCACAAATCGAAAAAAGTGGTCCAACTAAAACATTCATATTTCTTTACGTATTGCACGAATATGTAATAAAAATGGGGGTTCCTATTTATAAAAACGCAGTTGATATCCGTTTGACCTATGGCAGCCCCATCTAGCGGGCCAACCATAGCGCCGTCTGATTTCCCCCTTCAAGCTAGACAAGTTTAGTTCTTTGTAGTTTTTTCGTTTGACGCTTATTTCGTGAGATATTTGGCCCCGTCACGATCAATGGAACACCCTGTATTGGCTGAGGATTCACCGATAAGTGGTGCGAAACCGGTCGCAGATTTAATAAAAATCATTCTTACAGCCAGCGCGGAATTTTCTCTGAAAAAACATGTAATTCATGTGCTGTTCTTTTTTTTCACCTCAGGGCAGTAAGCTACATGTAATTTCTACGAGGGCAAAAACTCATTTAATGCAAGTTAACTCATAGCCATCACTAACGACTGCACCGACAGCTACATCGCAATTCGTAGTTGGCAGTCAATGTGTATAGTTAGTTTACTCCTCATAGCCTCTTGTCACAGGGGAGAATCTCTGAACTCTCTTCAGGTAGAAACCATATTTTTAGTTCAAAACCATGCAGTGGCGATTCGCAGATCTCATTTCGGCTAATATGTAATCAACTAAGGATTTTAATATGACATCGCAGTAAATCCAGTGTCTTGGTTTTTTTTGTTTTTTTGTTTTTGGTAAGTGCACTTGTTCCTACATAAGAAAAACTTTACCGACGCAACACGTGTTTTCATATTCAGTATGAAGATTCTTCGTTTTATCCTAAGTAAGAACGACTGAAGTCCGTTTAACAGGTTCCGATTGTACTGTAGATCACTAAAATGAACGGAATTCAGGACTGTGCTAGCTTGATTACGTTTTCCATGGATTTCTGATGCCGTTCCGGTGACTGTGCTAGTAATAACTCGGAATGACCCTCACCTTGTCCATTCTTCCTCTTTATTTCTAATTTAAAGGCAACAAATTACACACTATTTTTAACTCAAAGCGTTTATTTATTATTCATGTAAAGTACTGGCATAATACATAGGTCATTGGTATTGTGGATGTATGGAATGGAAAATTAAAATAACTGACGTGAGATTTTAAAACACGACGGGGATCGGGTGCTGGTGTGTCCCACCCCTTTCCCGAGCGACCCCTCGGCCACTGTTATTGACGTGCTGGATATTCTGCCCTGTGAGCAGCTCTGAGTTCCTAAAGGTTGTTTGATACCGAATGTTCCCTGAGATCAGCTGAAAAGCCACCTGATAGCGGAGGTAGCGGCGACACGGAAGTCGCCAACGAGGAGGCAAATCAATAGCGGCGCCAGCCCGCGGGGCACACGAGCCGAGCCCACTGCCGCCGAATCTGGCTGGACTCGCTGGCAAACACACTGACGGTAAGAGATCGCAACACAAAAGAATAATCCAGAGTAACTGGATTTGGGGGATACATTAGTCTAGACGATATACCGGGTTATCAAAAAGTCAGTATAAATTTGAAAACTTAATAAACCACGGAATAGTGCAGATAGAGAGGTAAAAATTGGCACACATGCTTGGAATGACATGGGGTTTTATTAGAACGAAAAAAAACAAAGTTCACAAAAAGTCAGACAGATGGCGCTGGACAGCAAAACGTCAGTGACTGCGCATGACAATCGTGTATAAAAGGAGCTGTAATGAGAGAGAGAATCAGATGCGGCAGCAGTCGCAGCATGTTGACGTTACCTGAAAAGGCGCTTTTAGTGAAGCTGTATTATCAGAATGGGGAATGTGCTAGTTCAGCGTTACGATCCTTTCGCCATAGGAAGGGGATTCGAACGGGTAAAGGTCCGAGAGAAGGTGGCGAGAATGATTTCGAAGTTAGAAGCCACGGGTTGTTTAGACGATAGACCCCGTAGTGGTCGACCGAGTACAAGGCGTAATGCTGCTAAGACAGTTCAGGAAGAAATGGAGACTGTAGCGGGTTCGTCTATGCACTGGGAAAGCGTTCGTGCAGTCGCAAGTCGCACCGGCATTCCGTACACTACAGTTTGGTTGGCACTTAGGTGTACCCTCCGATGCTATCCGTACAAAATCCATCGGCATCACGAACTGTTACCTGGCGATTTAGTGAAGCGGAAGGCATTTGCGGTGTGGGCGTTTCAAAAGATGGCGGAAGATGACGATTGGTTGAGTAACGTGTTGTGGACCGACGAAGCTCATTCCACGCTCCGAGGGTCTGTCAACGCCCACAACTGCAGGCTACCGAAAATCCTAGAACTATCGTCGAAACTCCATTGCACGACGAGAAAGTCACGGTATGGGTTGGATTCACCACATCTACCGTTATCGGGCCTTTTTTCTTCGAGGAAATGCGTGATTCTGGTTTTGTAACTGCTACCGTGACGGGTGAGAGGTACGCCGATATGTGTCAGAATCGCATCATCCCCAGCCTGGCTGATAAACACCTGCTGGAACGTACGATGTTTATGCAGGATGGCGCTCTACCCCATATTGCTAGACGCGTGAAAGATCAAATGGTTCATATGGCTCTGAGCACTATGGGACTCAACATCTTTGGTCATCAGTCCCCTAGAACTTAGAACTACTTAAACCTAACTAACCTAAGGACATCACACACATCCATGCCCGAGGCAGGATTCGAACCTGCGACCGTAGCGGTCACGCGGTTCCAGACTGAAGCGCCTAGATCCGCACGGCCACACCGGCCGGCGTGAAAGATCTCTTTCGCGCGTCGTTTGGTGATGATCGTGTGCTCAGCCGCCCCTTTCGTCATGCTTGGCCCTCCAGGTCCCCAGACCTCAGTCCGTGCGATTATTGGCTTTGGGGTTACCTGAAGTCGCAAGTGTATCGTGATCGACCAACATCTCTAGGGATGCTCAAAGACAACATCCGACGCCAATGCCTAACCATAACTCCGGATATGCTTTACAGTGCTGTTCACAACATTATTCCCCGACTACAGCTATTGTTGAGGAATGATGGTGGACATATTGAGCATTTCCTGTAAAGAACATCATCTTTGCTTTGTCTTACTTTATTATACTAATTATTGCTATTCTGATCAGATGAAGCGCCATCTGTCGGACATTTTTTGAACATCTGCACTTTTTTGGGTCTAATAAAACCCCATGTCATTCCAAGCATGTGTGTCAATTTGCACCTCTCTATCTACATTATTCCGTGATTTATTCAGTTTTCAAATTTATACTGACTTTTTGATCACCCGGTATTTTAGTGATCACCATTGTAACGTGTTACCTTAATGTGAGCGCGCGATAAGCGATTGCAAACGTGAAAAGCTGGTACATTAATAACCGTTGTAACCACCAGAATGTTGAATGCAAGCGTGCAAAGATGCGTGCATTGTGCTGTGCAGGTGTCGGATGTCAGTTTGTGGGATGGAGTTCATGGCTGTTGCACTTGGTCGGCTAGTACAGGGATCAATACAGGGACTGTTAATGCTGTTTGTGGATGACGCTGGAGTTGCCTTCCGATGATGTCCCATTTGCGCTCTATTGGAGACTGATGTGGTGATGGAGCAGGCCGAGGCAACATGCCGACACTTTGTAGAGCGTGTTGGGGTTAGCGGCCGTACGTGGTGAATTGTGAATTGTGTTTATTCATCTCATGACGTACATTTGCAATCCATTTGGTTTGCATACAGGAGACACGTCAAAAATTTATAAAACAATTACAATGATTTTTACATTAATAAATAATAGCACTATAATAAATAACACCACTATAAGGATAACACATTGTACCCAGCTCAAATTTCCAGTTTTTCCCGCATGAATTCATCCACTGAGTAATAACACTTCAGTGTCAGTAGCTCATATAGCTTTCTTTTAAGTGAACCTAGATTCATCTGCATCAATTTGTTCCCTTTTAATTTATTACAAATTTTCATTCCCATGTATTGAGGTCCCCGGGCATACACTTTGAGGCAGTGGGTGGGGAGGATAAAATATTCTTTGTTTATGGTATCATGTCAATGGACAAAATGGTTTCCCTCAAATAATTCATGTCTGGTGTACAAAAATATAATAATCTCATATATGTATAAGGATGGCAGAGTTAATATTTTTTATTTTCTAAATAATGGTCGACATAGTTCTTTGTGATTTGCGATGCACATATTTCGTATGATTTTTTTCTGTATTTTTAGTATCCGCACAATGTTTGTCGAGTTACCCCAATAAACAATATCATACCTAATAATGTATTCGAAGTAGTTTGTGTATGCTACTTTTCGTGTGTCCACGTCAGTTGCAGCTGACAATATTTGCATTGCAAATGCAAAACTGCTCAGTTTGTTTGCCAGGTATTCAATGTGTGCCGGCCAGCTCAAATTTTTATCTACATTTAAACCTAAGAATTTGACTGACTCAACTTCTTCTGTACCTCGGTTGTTGTGTACAACCTAAATCTGCTCACATTTTGACTGTTTGGTACTGAACTGCAACACGTGAGTCTTAAATATGTTTAGATTCAATCCATTTAGCTGAAACCAAGTTTCTGAGGTGCTGCGGGTACTGATCACTGATTTGGGAATTTTTCCGTGTCCTGATCTTCGACTAAGACAGTAGTATCATCTGCGAACTGAACTGACGGGGAGCGTTATCTCGTTGGAACCCCCCCCTCCGGGAATGTGTTCTTGAATGGTAGCACAAGAGGTCGAATCAGCAGATTGACGTACAAATTTGCAGTCAGCCGGCCGCGGTGGCCGAGCGGTTCTAGACTCTTCAGTCCGGAACCGCGCTGCTGCTACGGTCGGAGGTTCGAATCCTGCCTTGGCCATGCATGTGTGTGATGTCCTTAGGATAGTTAGGTTTGAGTAGTTCTAAGGCAAGGGGACTGATGACCTCAGATGTTAAGTCCCATAGTGCTCAGAGCCATTTGCAGTCAGGCTGCATGGGATAGTAACGAGAGTGCTGCTGCTATCGTACGAGGTGGTACCCCTGACCATAGCTCCAAGTGGAGGCGCAGTGGGTCTAGCACGCAGACAGGTTGGCTGCAGGCCTTCAATTGACCTCGTTCTAACCAACATACAGTGTGTTAACTGTAAGAGGGGAGTGCGGGGAGAGGAGGAAGCAAGCATTGGCTGGCGAGTGGCGAGGAGGGGGGGGGGGGGGGGACAAGGCACGCCTACCAGTTGCAGTGCTGGCACTGCAAATTGCGCGTCATGCTTACACGAAAGCAGACGAAAGGCTTGCAAGTAAAACTCGCTTTAAATGTTGTTCGTAAACGAAACTGAAATCGTCATGTACATTAAAATCTATATATATATATATATATATACAGGGCTATTACAAATGATTGAAGCGATTTCATAAATTCACTGTAGCTCCATTCATTGACATATGGTCACGACACACTACAGATACGTAGAAAAACTCATAAAGTTTTGTTCGGCTGAAGCCGCACTTCAGGTTTCTGCCGCCAGAGCGCTCGAGAGCGCAGTGAGACAAAATGGCGACAGGAGCCGAGAAAGCGTATGTCGTGCTTGAAATGCACTCACATCAGTCAGTCATAACAGTGCAACAACACTTCAGGACGAAGTTCAACAAAGATCCACCAACTGCTAACTCCATTCGGCGATGGTATGCGCAGTTTAAAGCTTCTGGATGCCTGGGGAAATCAACGGGTCGGCCTGCAGTGAGCGAAGAAACGGTTGAACGCGTGCGGGCAAGTTTCACGCGTAGCCCGCGGAAGTCTACGAATAAAGCAAGCAGGGAGCTAAACGTACCACAGCCGACGGTTTGGAAAATCTTACGGAAAAGTCTAAAGCAGAAGCCTTACCGCTTACAATTGCTACAAGCCCTGACACCCGATGACAAAGTCAAACGCTTTAAATTTTCGGCGCGGTTGCAACAGCTCATGGAAGAGGATGCGTTAGTGCGAAACTTGTTTTCAGTGATGAAGCAACATTTTTTCTTAATGGTGAAGTGAGCAGACACAATGTGCGAATCTGGGCGGTAGAGAATCCTCACGCATTCGTGCAGCAAATTCGCAATTCACCAAAAGTTAACGTGTTTTGTGCAATTTCACGGTTTAAAGTTTACGGCCCCTTTTTCTTCTGTGAAAAACACGTTACAGGACACGTGTATCTGGACATGCTGGAAAATTGGCTCATGCCACAACTGGAGACCGACAGCGCCGACTTCATCTTTCAACAGGATGGTGCTCCACCGCACTTCCATCATGATGTTCGGCATTTCTTAAACAGGAGATTGGAAAACCGATGGATCGGTCGTGGTGGAGATCATGATCAGCAATTCATGTCATGGCCTCCATGCTCTCCCGACTTAACCCCATGCGATTTCTTTCTGTGGTGTTATGTGAAAGATTCAGTGTTTAAACCTCCTCTACCAAGAAACGTGCCAGAACTGCGAGCTCGCATCAACCATGCTTTCGAACTCATTGATGGGGACATGCTGCGCCGAGTGTGGGAGGAACTTGATTATCGGCTTGATGTCTGCCGAATCACTAAAGGGGCACATGTCGAACATTTGTGAATGCCTAAAAAAACTTTTTGAGTTTTTGTATGTGTGTGCAAAGCATTGTGAAAATATCTCAAATAATAAAGTTATTGTAGAGCTGTGAAATCGCTTCAATCATTTGCAATAACCCTGTATATAAATGAATGTATGTATGTTTGTCTACTATGCACTCACAAACCATTCATCCGATTGCAATGAAACTTTGGTGAATTGTTCTCCGAACTGGAAGCAGTGTTCGCAGGCTCGGCACTATCTTCCGCAATGAATAAAATTCCGCTATCGTGTCGCGAATGACCCGCTGGTTGAAATCATCGGTCATTACTTCGATTTCTCCACTTCTTTTCCTAAGTTAAAAGAGAGAAAGATTTATAAGGAAATGCCTTCTGCACTGCACGTATTTTTTGAATTTGGTTCAAATGGTTCAAATGGCTCTGAGCACTATGGGACTTAACATCTGTGGTCATCAGTCCCCTAGAACTTAGAACTACTTAAACCTAACGAACCTAAGGACATCACACACATCCATGCCCGAGGCAGGATTCGAACCCCCGACCGTAGCAGTCGCGCGGTTCCGGACTGAGCGCCTAGAATCACTAGACCACCGCGGCCGGCCTTTGAATTTGGAAATGTACTGTACTATGAATGTGTTTAGAAATAACACAGTAACCAGTGGTGTTTCCATACAAGGCAATACGGTAGCAAGGAAAAATGAAATATAAGGTAATTCGGACGAAATAGGGGGCTCCTTCAAAGTGATCGCGAACAAAATATCTGAAATGGAAACTCACCTTTTCTTGCCAGCCGTTTGTGGTGATAAGCCAGGATGATTCTTGGAAAACTGTTTGAATCTTCCAATGCTACGCATGCTTTGTCCTGTGTATGTAGCAGCTCTCACTGAAGATTTGTAAATGGGGTGAAGCAATTTTTTCTGCTCCCTTTCCCTATCGCAGCATTCAATCACACGCAATATAATTTTGCGAGCATCACTACGTAATACTGGTTTCCTTCTAGCCGCAGGCCTACCGGTAGTGGTTGTTGGCGACTCCCGAGATGGGCCAGCAACTGCCTCTTCACTAAGTTTGATAATGTTTAGCACAACTGCACAATAAAAACACTCTGAACAGTATAGCGCAAAACAATAACGAAGCAGACGACAATGGCTACCTTGTACAACACAGTCTGCTACGTAATGTTGGCAGCAGTCGAAACTGCGTGCCTACCGAAGCCTCCCGACGTTTACCGACTTCTACCGATTCAAGACTAGGGAGAGGTCTGCCATCTAAAAGTTTACACACTGTACGGTCGTCACTGGACCCGAGGCAGAACCAGCTTTCGTCAGAAAATGCAACATAAACCCATGTGTCCTCCAACGAGCTCTAGCTTGACAGCACTGAAATCGCAAATTGCGGTGGTCTGGGGTCAGAGGAATGCACGCTGCAGGGCTTCTGGCTCGATACTATCTTTGAAGTAACGGATTTATAACAAACAGGTCTTTGTGTCACAGTGGAGTCAGCAGCTGCTCAAACTGCTGTTGCAGATGCAGCACGTCGCGCTAGTGCCATGAACCAAATATGATGGTCTTCCCTCCCGGTTGTGCCACCTGATCGTCCGGAACCCGGTCTTACTGCGACCGCACATTTTAGTGACCACAGCTGTCAGCAATCACACACAGTGGCTACATTCCTGGTAAGTCTTTCTGCAGCCGCGCGGGATTAGCCGAGCGGTCAGGGGCGCTGCAGTCATGGTCCTTGCGGCTGGTCCCGGCGGAGGTGCGAGTCCTCCCTCGGGCATGGGTGTGTGTGTTTGTCCTTAGGATACTTTAGGTTAAGTAGTGTGTAAGCTTAGGGACTGGTGACCTTAGCAGTTAAGTCCCATAAGATTTCACACACACAAAAAAGTCTTTCTGCAGTATCGCGGTAGGAAGATCCAGTTCCTCGTATCCTATTACACGACTTTGCTCAAAGTCACTGATGTGTTGACGACTGCGTCTTTGTCGCCTTAAAGTCATTCTTGACTAACATTAACTCACCATGTCCAATCTCAAAGGTAACTAACGTTCCCGACCGTTACATCGTGTATTTAAAACAAACCTGCTTTACATCCTCATGGTGGCGCTACTAGTGCAACTCTTATGCAACTGGCTCGAAATTTCAAATGTCGCAACACGCCTACCAACTTCCGTTTATGTCGCACATCTTCTTGGTGTTGAAATTTTTTTCTGTCAGCGTACATCACTATTTTTGAACGGACTATGAGGCGGAACAGCAGGTTCTTCACATAAAAGCCGATGAGAGAAGACTGACACTTTGCACTGAATGGGAAGTCCCTGCGGAGTTCTCGATATGTCGCAAATACAGTGTGTCTTTTTTTCCCAACTCAACTTCATATTGACACTGACCACAATGTACAGTAAACGGAGATCTGATTTCAGACGAAACAACGAAAACATACTTTCCCTTGCGCTCGTAAATGGAACTGTTTCGTCATCTGCATTCACTTTTCGGGAAACTCACGAAATGACTAAATCTTATTCTAAAGAGGGGTACGAAGCAGGCTCCTTCGTATTATGAAATCAATGGTTAACCTAGGCTGCAGAAAACGAATATGGCGATATACGACAGATAAGCTTTGGAGGTAACTAGAACATGAGGGCCAAGGATTTTGCACGAGAGAGGGGTGTGTGGCAGAATATGGACAATAGGCGATTCTGAGCACTCAGCTTACAAGAAACACTCGCGCGCGTGTATTTCCTGTATATCTGGACAGGTGCTTATTCTTGTATCTTCTCCCTTAGGATCCAGCACCATCTCACTGTGCGAACAATTTTTATCTCTCTGTGGATTCTAGAACCCACTTTCTCGTAAATTTGTACTGACGGTGATAAATTTCATCCAGTCAGGAGGAGGGCAAGAGGGAGGAGATTAGTGTTTAACGTCCCGTCGACATCGAGGTCATTAGAGACGGAGCACAAGCTCGGATTATGGAGGGATAAGGTAGAAATCCGGCCGTGCTCTTTGTCAAAAGAACCACACCGGCATTTTCCTGAAGCTATTTAAGGAAATCATGGTAAATCTGGAACTGGAACATTGGAAGCTATTACTCCACATTAACTGTTCATCCCACGTAAAAACAAACTTCAGTCTGTAGTTCTTCTTTTCTTCATAAAACTTCGTCTTGATGTCGGGAGTCTGTCGCCTGTTCTTTTGTCATGCGTCTTTACGCAAAGATCCCTCCCTGTCACTTTCTCGGACTTGACGAAAGATAGTTTCCTGTCTGCATGTCATCCGCGTAGTCGTCATTATGTCAACAAAGACTTCTTTGCGATCGTTTTGGCTCTCAATTAGACAAAATAGGTTTTTCGGCAGTTTATCACACGGAAGACTTTCTTGGTTTGTAATGAAACGTCTATTCGGGCTGTTTGTCCGTAAAGATTCAGATGTCTTTTCCATGCAATTTAACTAATTCGTTCCGTCACTGCATACAATCATTCTGGACTTTTTCCTATTCAAATACCGTCTTTGATCTTGTTTCCCGCAAAATTTGTCTTTTCTTTTGCTCGATAAATTAACAGTGACGTTTAATGATAATGGCTCAACTGTCTAGAGTGCTTCTGGGAGAACCACTGTGTGATAAAGACAGATTTTGGCTATGGCTGAACTGGATTTCTTGTTATAAATATTTTAGGTGATAGTGTAGGCTTTTTGCAATTTTATTTGACGAGTATTGCTCTCTTACGTTTCCAGTGTTGACAGTAATTCCACTTGTAGTACGTGAAGTGTTGAATGTGAGTTACGTTGAGATATCCCGTCAGAGATTTGGAAGGAATTTTTGCCAGCAATCTCATCAAGTTTCTGGAGAGCATGTCTGCCTACATTGGTAGCGCCTGTAGTTTTAATCAGAGAACAGTTTTTTCAAGTGCATATCTCTCTGCGTAAAATGGGAGGAGCACGCTCTGAATTAAAACGGGACAGCCATATGGTTTTCAGTATCGCATCGAAAAAATAAAGTGACGAAGTTAACGTTTCGTTTGCTCACACGTACATGTCTGCAGCTTTGGAATACACCGAGATGCTCGATCCAGAATACTGTTGCATGCCGCTCGAGGATCCAGAATAAAATGGCGGATCCCACTGATACAGTGGAGTGAATAAGTGCGCAATTAATGTTCAGTTTGTTTGGACGCACATGTCTGCAATACTGGTGCACATTGAAATCCCCGCCCCACAGTAACGCGGCATGACGGTAGCGGAGCTGAAACACACTGGTAAAGTGGAGAGCGCCGAGCAAGTATGTTTAGGCTATGTGAGACCTTAACTTTTCCCGGCGAATTGAATGTTCAAATAATTTACGTGTTTGTTGCCGGGTGACGTCGTCGACCACCGCCGATGTGGAAGACCGGTGTATTGAACATAAACGTCCCACACGCTTACAACAGCCGAGCAAATCCGCTATTACAGAACATTGCCTTGACACTGGTCATCCTGTGGAATATAGCAACACGGTGATTCTGGCTTGCATGTCCAGCTATTGCGATAGTGTCATTAAGGAAGCTGTTGAAATCAAACTGCCGAGCAACCTTATAAACAGAGATGGTGGATTTTGTCTAAATGCTGCTTGGAATCCGGCTCTGTCTATCAAAAAACAGAGGGACAGAATTACGGCTACCTCACCTGTTGATTAATAGTCACTATCGATATTTATGATGTTGGCTATCTTTGGTTGTGTGTTGACTTTGCGGTTACTTGTTCTGTGCCTGGTATCTTCCTTGTTTCTCCTCAGTGAACCGAGGTATTAAATTCCCTTGCACATTGCTTCCTCCTTGCAGTTGTGCCTTGAGAATGGCAGGGTGTGCTCCTGCCGAAATATCGGCGGTGGTCGACGACGTTACCCGGCAGCAAACCCGTAAATTATTTGAACATGTTTAGGGTAGATTAGCGACGTGATACTGTTCTGTGTACCAGAACTGCAGACACCTAGCAGCAAACAAAAGGAACATTACTTCCGTAACTTTGTTTTCGCTGTGGTTATTAAGACTTTGTCCACACATCTTACTCGTATTGTGGTCCTTGCTGACAGAATGTTCACTTCTTAAGTTGGTACTTCTTACTCGAAACTTTGTAGCTTACCAGTGAGCCACCGCCCCTCATCCGTGGCACGGAAATGACGCACTCGACGCACGCTACTGTGACAGAAGCTTCACGCCGCATCTGGAAGTCTAGCTCATCTCTCGCGTGCAGGAGAACCGTCGCGCCGCGGCGCTGCTGCTGCTGCTTTTGACAGGTGCCGGCACTGTCGGGGGAATCCCCCAGCGAGGTCCGGGCGGAGGCGGCGGCGGCGGCGGCCATCTCGTCGCATTAGCGGGGGCCGCGCGCTGCGCCGGCGGGGGCGGAGGGGGCGGCGCCAAGTGTTTGAAATAGCTATTTGCCGGCAGCACGCAGATGAAAAAGCGCGCGCGCTACAAAGGGGGGCGGCCGGCTCGCCAGATAAGACTCGCGGCGCGGCTCAAAAGAATCCGCCGTTAATTATTGCGAGGTGCGGCCCGCTCGCCTCAAAGGCTGCGGCAACAACGGCGCATGCGCGCCCGCGTCTGCAGGGACTCCGCGGACGTCGCCTCTCTGCTTAATTACGGCCATTAAATCGGCGCATTCGCTTTTAATTAACACAACGATGCCAATCCGGGGACGGCGGCGACGTTTTTAATTTTCGATTCCGTCGGCCGGCCGGCCGCGGGTGCGTTCCTCCATTAACACTCTTTTTTCCGGTCGCTTTAATTTGAATTGCCAATACCACACTCGTAAGCGTTTCGCTTTACGCACGAGCGAAAGGCGAGAGCGCGCGCATCAGTTTTGCATCTGTTACTCGTGAAGCTGCACCAAAAACAGAAGCCAAAAAATACATTGCAACATCTGGCGAGAATTACTTTCTAATTTATCCTACGACACTCAGCAGTTATTACTCATCAGGTGTTCATAACAATTAGAAAACTGGATGTCACATTGAACCAGAAAGCAGAAGGTCAACTGAATTCATTCCGCTCTCTCCAGATGAGAGGAAGTAATGCGGATGAAATCACTGAAGGTCCAAACACTATTTATGATATCAGTGATTAATGCTAACGAATATTGATTTCCAATGTAGTGCCTATATTTGTTCGGAAGTAATGGCAGAAAAACCAGTGGCAGTGATAATTCTCGCCAGGCCTGGAGAAGTAATCACATTGTCTGACGGTTAAGGCAAGAGCTTGCGAAAAATAGGAAAATCTAGTTCAAAATGGTTCAAATGGCTCTGAGTACTATGGGACTTAACATCTGAGGTCATCAGTCCCCTAGAACTTAGAATTACTTAAACCTAACAAACCTAAGGACATCACATAATCCATGCCCGAGGCAGGATTCGAACCTGCGACCGTAGCGGTCGCGTGGTTCCAGACTGAAGCGCCTAGAACCGCTCGGCCAGACCGGCCGGGTCAGTCCCAGTCTGGTACACATATTCACAAATGACGACACATTCAAACAATATAACATCCACTCAACTATATTGGTCAAGAACCTAACTGATCCACTTTACATTCCACTGGAGTGACAGAAGTAACGGGATCCCTCGTAGTATCGAGTCGAACCTCTTTTTGCCTGGGTTACTGCACCAGTTCGACATGGCAGGCACTCCGCGGGTCGTTTGAAGTCCCCTGCAGAAATACTGAGCCATACTGCCTCTGCAGCCGTCAGTAATTACTAAAGTGTTGCTGGTGTAGGATCTTGTGCACAAACTTCTCGATTATGTCTCAAAAATGTTCGATGGGATTCATGTCAGACTATCAGGGTGGCCAAAACATTCGCTCGAACTGTCCTGAATGTCCTTCAAGCCAGTCGCGAACAATTGTGGCCCGGTGGCAGCGCATTGTCATCCATTAAAATTTCATCGTTGTTTGCGAACGTGGAGTCATGAACAGCTGCAAATGATCTCTAAATAGCAGACCATAACCATTTCCAGTCAATGATCGGTTCACTTGGACCAGAGGACACAGTCCATTCTATGTAAACACAGCCACACCAATATGGAGCCACCACCAGCTTGCACAGTGCGTTATTAACAACCTGGGTCCATGGCTTCGTGGGGTCTGTGCCACACTCCAGTCCTACCATCAGCTCTTAACAACTGAAATCTGGACTCATCTGACCAGTCCATGGTTTTCCAGTCGTCTAGGATCCAACTGATATGGTTAGGAGCCCAGGAGAGGCGCTGCAGACGATGTCGTGCTGTCAGCCACAGCGCGTTAACGCCATATTTCGCCGGACTGTCCGAACAGATTCGTTCGTCGCACATCCCACATTTATTTCTGCCGTTGTTTCAAGCATTTGTTGTTTGTCCGTTGGAGCTGACAACTCTACGCAAACCCAGCTATACTCGGTCGTTCAGTGAAGAGCGTGAACCATTCCGTTGTCCTTGGTGAGGGGTAATGCCTACAATTTGGTATTCTCGGCTCACTCTTGACACTGTGGATCTCGGAATATTGAATTCCCTAACGATCTCCAAAATGGAAAGTCCCATGCGTCTAGCCCCAACTATCATTCTGCGTCTAAAGTCTGCTAATTCCCGTGGGTCGGGCATAATCACGTCGGAAACCTTATCACATGATTCACATGAGTATAAATTATTGCCAAGCCATTGCACTGCCGGTTTATATCTTGGGTACTCTATACTACCGCCATCTGTATGTGTGCGTATCGTCATTCTACAACTTTCGCCACCTCATTCTATACCGCTTGTTTCCCAAGATTACAATCTTCCATCTTTCGGACTAACTACTATGTCAGCTCTCAGAGGCCTCGAATATACTGGGTGTTCCAAAATGAACGTACGTCTTTAAGGCTTTGTAGCATTTATTATATTCAACTTACATTTATAAATAATACATTAAATAAAAGAGCAACTGAGTTTTCGAATGAAATTATATTGATCCATAGACCTTTTCAAGTCTCAAACATCTATGATGCGGACTGAAGCGACAAATGAAGTTTTGTACCAAAGTCGGGATTCGAGCCCGTCGATTATTTCTGCATACTCACGTCATAAATGTTTGAGACTTGAAAAGGTCTCTGGGACCATGTAGTTTCATTTGGTTAAAGCACCTGCGCCCGTGTTTCAGGCTGCATCCCCCGTTTCGGTCGGTGTTATGGTGCTGTACCAATATAGATGGAGACCCTCTGCAATGCTATGAGGGGTGTTTGAAAAGTCCGTGCAAAAATAAAAACTATTTACGTGTTTGGGATAAACCTTTTTTATTTTTCGACATAGTCTTCTTTCGTCCAACGCTGTTCTAATTTGTTGATCCTTTCCGAATAACAGGAAGTGTCCAAGTCTGCAAAATAGCTATTAGTTCAATCACCTCCTCGTTAGGAATAAAATCTTTGTCCTGCCAGCCATTTGGGAAACAAATAGTAGTCCGAGGGAGCCAATCTGGAGAACAGGGGGGATGTCAAACGGGTTAGAATACTATTTCTAATAATTTTACGACCACAACTGCTGAGGTGTGTGCTGGTGCATTGTCGTGATGGAAAAGGACTTTTTAGCAGACCAGTCGCCTGCGTTTATCTTGCAGTTCGGTTTTCAAACGGTCCAATAACGATGAATAATATGCACCTGTAATAGTTTTGCCCTTTTCCAGATAGTCGATAAGGATTATTCCTTGCGAATCCCAAAAGACAGTTGTCATGACCTTTCCAGTGAAAGGATTGGTCTTCGCCTTTTTTGGTGCAGATTATCCCTTGGTAACCCATTGTTTAGATTGTTGTTTGGTCTCAGGAGTATAGTAATGTATCCATGTTTTATCCACAGTGCCGAAACGACGCTTAAAGTCCTGCGGATTCTTCCTGAACAGCTGCAAACCATCCTTGCAACACTTTACACGATTCCGTTTTTGGTCAAGCGTGAGCAATCGCGGAACCCGTCTTGCGGATAGCTTTCTCATGTCCAAATGTTTATGCAAAATATTATGTACCAGATCATTCTAGATGCCCACAGCACTAGCAATCTCACGCACCTTAACTCTTCTGTCATCCATCACATATCATGGATTTTATCAATGATTTCTGGAGTCGTACCCTCCACAGGGCGTTCAGAACGTTCAGCATCAGTTGTGCCCATGTGGCTACTCCGAAAATTTTGAAACCACTTATAAACTGTTCTAATCGAAGGTGCAAAGTCACCGTAATGTTTATCAAGCTTCTCTTTAGTCTGTTGAGGCGTTTTACCTTTCATAAGGTAATGTTTAATCACCACATGAAATTTTTTTTTCGTACATTTTTTGACAATCACTCGACTTCCTTGATTCACACGAATGCCAAACACAAAGAAATAGACCAGCATGGCTGAAACTCGGTGTGCGTTCTCTCCAAAGATGTTACCAACTAAACAGGACCTCTATACGCGCCGGTGATGCCACCTCTCAGACTTTGCACGGATTTTTCAAACGTCCCTCGTATTCAAGTACGTAGAGAACACCAAATGGGCTGAGACGCGAATGAGAATTTGCATTGAGGAGGGAGGGAGGCGTACACTTGCGCGAAGCCACTGTGCCAGGGTGGCGTAGTGGTTAGCGCATTTTCCTAGTCGGCGGGACACCCAGGTTATAATCCTGACTATGGAACAAATTTTCATTCGTCGCTTCAGTTTGCGTATATAGATCAGTTTTTCTTACATGTGTACACCATGAGCACCATTCGTCACACATCGAGTCAAATGGTTCAAATGGTTCAAATGGCTCTGAGCACTATGGGACTTAACTTCTTTGGTCATCAGTCCCCTAGAACTTAGAACTACTTAAACCTAACTAAACTAAGGACATCACACACATCCATGCCCGAGGCAGGATTCGATCCTGCGACCGTAGCGGTCGCGCGGTTCCAGACTGAAGCTCCTAGAACCGCTCGGCCACAACAGCCGGCGTGTACAAGAGCCAAGAGGGGAATAATAAGAATGGACGATCAAGAACGACGAGCTCGGATTAATAAGTGTGTAAGACAGGGCTGTATCTTTTCCCCCTACTGTTCAATCTGTACATCGAAGGAGGAACGATGGAAATAAAAGAAAGGTTCAGGAGTGGAATTAAAATTCAAGGTGAAAGGATATCAATGATACGATTCGTTGATGACACTGCTATTCTGAAAGAAAGTGAAGAAGAATTACATGATATGCTGAACGGAATGAACAATCTAATGAGTATAGAATATGGATTGAGAGCAAATCGAAGAAAAACGAAAGAAACGAGGAGTAGCAGAAATGAGAACAGCGAGAAACTTATGAGGATTGATGGTCACGAAGTAGATGAAGTAAAGGAATTCAGCTACCTAGGCAGTAAAATATCCAATGACGGACGAAGCAAGGTAGACATCAAAAACAGACTAGGAATGACAGAAAGGGCATTCCTGGCCAGGAGAAGTCTACTAGTATCAAACAAACATTGGGCTTAATTTGAGGAAGAAATTTCTGAGAACGTACGTCTGGATTACAGCAATGTATGGTAGTGAAACATGGACTGTGGGAACACCGGAACAGAAGAGAACCGAAGCATTTGAGATGCGGTGCTACAGACGAATGTTGAAAATTAGGTGGACTGATGAGGAATGAGGTGGTTCTGCGCAGAATCGGAGAGGAAAGGAAATGAGGAAAACACTGATAAGGGGAAGGGACAGGATGATAGGGCATGTGTTAAGAGACATCAGGGAATGACTTCCGAGGTACTAGAGGGAACTGTACAGGGCAAAAACTGTAGACGAAGACAGAGATTGGAATACATCTAGCAAATAATTGAGGACGTAGGTTGCAAGTACTCAAGTACTACTCTGAGATTAAGAGGTTAGCACAGGAGAGGAATTCGTGGCGGGCCGCATCAATCCAGTCAGAAGACTGATGACGCAAAAAAAAAGTCACCTGTCTATAGTGTTCAGAATATCAGACCACAATGCAGTGCTTCCGATAACGTGAAACAAAGTTATTCCTTTTTTTACTCGGCATCTGTGTATCGTATTCTGAAGTTGATATTTGCAGGTGCAAAGTGTGTCCATTCGCCTCAGTTTACTAGGGACAATACCTTTTTTCCTCCAAAATGTCCAGCTGTTACAAAATATTTTTTTAGGGACGCTTAAATGTCCCGCTTTTCTGCGATTTCACTTTGCTATAGTATTTCACGCAGCCGGATGTTTGATTAGCAATTTTCTGTGCATTGAACAAGTACATATGCTAGGGCGCGACGTTTACAACTTGCTCTACTATTTTTGTTTATTTACTGTTAATGTTTCGCACTGTAGTCATGTTCACTGTGTCATCATGTCAAAACGAAACTGCAGTTTTAACAGCAATATAAAAAGTGAGTCTACTTTTACCCCTTGCAGAGGAGAAACTGTAGAATGTCCGTTGTGCAGATCAAACTTTTCTATTGGACATTGTGGACGGTCTGTCATTGTAAATCACTTTAAGACGAAGAAACATCGCTTGATTGTTCAAACGATAATGCACTTCTTGATAAAATAAATAAAAGTTAGAAGTATGGTGACAATGCTGCAAAATAATTTTAAAAATCATTTGGGATCATCTGAGTGCATGTCAACACGATTTGTGTCCCGTTTTTTCCTGAACTGCCCCAGGTTTTTAAGCCTTTTAATATGTCCCGTTTTTTAATAGAAGTTAAATGGATACTCTAAGATATCATTGAGTGTGAGGTACAGCGAATGTTCGTAACTTTGTTTTTCGGGATGAATATCTGTGTGTACAATATTCCCTTCTAGATTACGCACCTGTGTATAAGGCAATGCTGATGAACAGAAAATTTGTTCTACATCTACATCCATACTCCGCAATCCACCTGACGGTGTCTGGCGGAGGGCGGTGTGTCGGATTTGGATATTGCGAATCACAGTCCTAACTCCATCTATACAGTTTGCGGCAAATGCTTAATTCGGAACTAAATTTCTTGCTTTTAGAGTTGGAGTAATCTAGAATATATTTACTCGTTTTTAGCGAAAATATCAAATTTTATATTTTGAACAATGTAGGCTGCAGCTGCTGTTGCTGCCGATTAAGTTCAAATGGCTCTGAGCACTATGGGACTCAACTGCTGTGGTCATCAGTCCCCTAGAACTTAGAACTACTTAAACCTAACTAACCTAAGGACATCACACACATCCATGCCCGAGGCAGGATTCCAACCTGCGACCGTAGCGGTCGCGCGGTTCCAGACTGTAGCGCCTAGGACCGCTTGGCCACTCCAGCCGCCCTGCCGATTAAGTGCTCGAGCAGATTTGAAACGTAAGATCACCAGTCTCTTATACAATGGAATCTGTGTGGACCATCTGTGTCTAGAGTCAGTCCAACGTACAAGTGTGAGAAAGATGTCTAAATGTTTGCGTAGCGTTAATTTGAGGTAGGACGTGTAATGTGGAAAACCGCCTAAAAAAACTACGTCCAGGCTGGCCGGCTCACCTGCCCTCATCCTTTATCCGCAAAAGCGAATTCGATTCGGGTCAGGGTCATTACCCTAGGCCCGGGAAGCGGCAAGTTACCGCGTTCGGCTAACTGGGCGGGTAACTACGTAGATCAGCTATTGCTTGACAAATATTTGTGTTGTATTGTATTGAACTGGGGACCTAGAAGCGACGGAGAGGCTTCGTCGCCGCCAGTGGTTCGTAACCCCACAACAGGCTACAGCAGTCCACTCACCCCACGGCCGCCTCACACCGAACCCAGGGTTATTATAAATATTTAGTATTCTCATACTGAAATACTCGGGTTGTTTGTATGTTACTCTCTTATTTTTAGAAGTTATTAGGATATTGCCGCCCGAACCCAATTTTCCTGCAGGTGTTCCTCAACTAAAAATTTATAATATGCAGTAAACAGACAAAATAAACACGTAACTGCTTTCTATGTTTAATGATTGGGATATCAGTTCCAAAAATCTTTGTTTCGCTTAGTCTCGATTTTCACAATATGCAGCATCCTCCATAGAATGACGTCAAACACGACATACCAGATTGTACGCGTGACAGATGGTCGCTATGTTGGTTACGTTATGGCTAGAGTTGCTTCTCTACCGAAAGAAATATTTGGTAGTTGTGATACAGTACACAAATGTCGCAATAAATGGCAGGATTAGCGGTAGTATGGGTAGCATTGGTAGACAAAGAAACGTGGGTGAGTGAGTGAGAGAGAGGAACTGGGAGCAGACGACACCCCTTTGCGTCTTGTTTCTTTGTTTTGTACATAATTAGAATTGCGCATCGTTCAACGTTAGTCCAAATATGTTTTCATATCTTTACAAAATATAAATTGCATTATGTAAGTAATAAAAATTAGCTGCTCACGTAATTTCTGCGCATCTTGTAACCAAAGCAATTTCTTTAGATACAATTTACATGCACAAACATAAAAAAATCTGTATGATTATTGTTGTTATTTAGTACTCAATAGAACGTTCGTCATGATCAAAGGGAAGAGTTTCCTGTTATTATTGATAAGTTCGCAAGTTGTTTAGCAATATTAGAAACTTGATTCGTATAAGCTCGACGAAGTATTGAAGCAATGTTTGATGTTTTTTTGTTTCGCGTTTTTTTAATTTTATGTTTCTTGAGGAAATTGCGTTTTCTAGCACAGTATGCTAAATCTGTAGTCCTCTTTATTTCTACATCAACATCCGTCTTTTTCATATTACAAAGCAACAGTTTGCGAATAAAACCTAACAAAATGACGATAAGCATCTAGAAGAAAAATGTTTCGTAAGTTACGCGGCCCTTTATGTATTGTCACTCAGTTTCTAGACGGTTCACCGCTTCCGGTTTCTAGGAGAATGTAGTAAGACACTGATCGCATACGCATACCAAGCGATTGAAATGAGGTAACGCCCAACAGGTATGTGACACACGTAACATACAGGTAACGCGGCTACGCTCTTAACTGACCAAAGTCACTAGAAAACCTACCATAGTCCAAGCTTACTTAAGATAGTCTACAGTAGCTTATTGTGGTTTTACTAGTATACTTGAGGCTCGAGGTCTAGGAATTCTATCGAAATCTGCAATTTATACGTTTCTTATAACGTATCCATTTTGTGACGAACTGCTGACGCACACCTCCGTTCCATCAGATGTTTGCATTATTTTGGAGCCATCTGCGTGATCAGTGATAATCGCGGTGAATGTTCTGGATTGTAATTTGGAAGCGAGTAATTCAGCACGCTCTCTAACGACGCCTATACCCGGGAACGGGAGCTCAGTGACGTAGCAGAGAGGAAATGGAACGACAGGAAAGAAGTACCGCCGGACGACAGAAAACAGCGCCACTCGGTAATTGCCGCCATTTAAGTGGCGTATTCAATTTTAATTAACAGAACGGCTTCGGGACGTTTTTAATTTCCGATTTCCGTAGCGCCGCGCGGCTCGCTCGCCGCCGCCACCGCCGCCTCTCCGCTAATGTTTGCCCATTGTCGTTTTTGCCGCCGTTTGCCGCAGTACCGCACGCTTCCCAGCAGCGGGCCGCTGTTACTCTGAAATGCATTCTGTCGCTCTGCATGGCCACTCGTTTAGCTAATATAACGGCGGCTGGAAATAGTAAAATTTCCCCTAAATTTCTCAAAATCGTGTGCAAACGAGTTTAAACTTTCAAGCCGTTTGTTTCGTCCTATTGGTTATTACAGAAATGCCGAAAGGCTTATTTAGAGGCGGTATGTACCAGGAGGTTTCATGTCCGTATACCGGGTGTAACAGGTGCAAGTGCAGAGACTTTGATATGTGATACTTTAATATTTACAGTCTGCCCCGATAGCTGAGTGGTCAGCGCGGTGGTCTTCCACGCCAAGGGGCCTGGGTTCGATTCCCGGCTGGGTCGGAGATTTTATCCATTCAGGGTCTGGGTGTTGTGTTGTCCTCATTATCGTTTCATCATCATCAGTAGAAGGCACGGGAAACCACGAATGGAATCACTTCCCTAGACGCTCATGCAGTGGACCTCTCTGACGAGCCTTCCCCCATGACAAGACCTGCCGTGAGGCAGAACACAAAGGTTTTCTAATATTTACACTCATCAGTGTGATGGTTGTTTCTTTCTGTGCGTCGAACAGTCTTCCCGCAAACACACGACTTGATGTTTTCTGCACCACTAACGAGGAGGACACGGCAAGTGCCATAACCCGATTTCCCAGAAACTTCGCTCAGTGGAAGAGGGGTCAAAATAAGCGAAAAAATGTGTCGTCTTATCCGTAGATGCTAGACTGTTCACTACTAAACGACAGTAAAAGCTCTTGAGGTACTTTATGTGCCTTTCAGGACGTAACGACATCAGCTGAAGCTTTGGTGCTGTGGGTAGCGTAGCGGCTTCATATTTTTGCATTCCATGTTCAAAACTCGATCATTCTTTTACTTTTTATTTTTTCCATCTATTTACCAATGTCTGTAGAACATTACTGCATGAATGTGTAAAACAATAAACGGAATAGAAAAATGTGGAATTTTTTTCGGTCAAATTCCCGTTGCGTAGCTTGTCAGTAATATTGGTGGTATTGCATACTTGTTCCTGAGACGTGGGTTTCGGTCAGTCATCAAATATACCAGTTTATTCCTGCAGCCTGCAAGGAGGGTCTTGTGTTCCATCAATTCTGACCTGCCCATCTGGTTTTGTCTTCTTGATGGAATTGGTAAGGAAAACACATCATTCCCGAATTTTTAAAGTGAACAGACAGCACTGGACCATCGACACATATATTTTATAATAAATGTATGACACTTACCGTAAAACTCAGTAGTAATTTTACAGTTAATATAACGTCCTTTATAGGAAACAATCGTGTAGTAACCTTTGGAACGTCCCCTTTGAAAATTAAGAATAACTGTGCTAGTAAAGTTCTACGTTATTTGATTTTGAAACAGCTGAGCAAAGCACAACGTACTCAGTCTTCTCTTTACTTATTCTGATCATCACTAAAATGACATACAATATTTTTAGCGCAACGCAGTCTGACTTTATAATACTTACAAAAGAATGGCCCTGACTAACAATAACCTACACCTTTCATGAATCACTTACTTCACAAAAATCTTCTTTACTCGAACTACTGCAATACAGCGAGCGCCACAAAAATCTTCTTTACTCGAACTACTGCAATACAGCGAGCGCCAATACTGCCAGCTAAAGAAAAGATTCTAACTACTGAAGGCAGTAACCACTGATAGGCATAGTTAGCAAATGAAAGATTTTGCTAGAGAACAAACAATATATTTACGTTAATAGTGTTCAAAATTCATTATATATATATATATATATATATATATATATATATATATATATATATATATATATATCAGTTCATGACACCCAATCTTACAAATTTCCCTTTTCTGACGGTCACACGTCCACATCGTCCGCTCTCAAAACTCTGGCATATCACTCCCCACATCCACCACTGCTGGCGGCTCACCTCCAACTGCGCAACGCTACGCGCTGTTCACATCCAACTGCCCAACACTACAATAGCGAATATTCCAACAATGCCAACCAGCCACAGACTGCACACAGCACAGCCAGTGATTTTCATACAGAGCGCTACGTGGTGTTACCAACATAAAAACCTGAACAGCCTACTTACACCTTCTACTGACATGGGTAGCTAAATGAGAAAAAGTAAAGTAAAATGAAAACAATAATCGAGATTCCATCATGGGGCGCTGAAATGGGAAGCCGTGACGCTACCAACCGGGCAACGCTTCCACTGAACTTGTTGCCCTGTAGAAGGTATCTAAATTGCACTGAAAAGAAACGAATGAGTCTCTACGGTTAAGTCGAGACACGTATTCGCTTATTTTGACTCCCACTGAGCGGAGTTCCTGGCAAATCAGGTAATGGCACTTTCCGTGTTCTCCTTGTAAGCGGACTACGCCTGTTCAAATGGTTCAAATGGCTCTGAGCACTATGGGACTCAACTGCTGTGGTCATAAGTCCCCTAGAACTTAGAACTATTTAAACCTAACTAACCTAAGGACATCACACACATCCATGCCCGAGGCAGGATTCGAACCTGCGACCGTAGCGGTCGTGCGGTTCCAGACTGTAGCGCCTTTAACCGCTCGGTCACTTCGGCCGGCACTACGCCTGTCAGTGTACATTTACCGTTTTGCGTCCACGCATCAACATATGACGTGCTGGCCAGGAGAAAATAAGAATTAATGACTTGCTCTTGCTCTGAGTATGTGTGCATACTCAGAGGTGTTACACAACCTGAAAAATTATTAGTCTGAAAATGATGTAAATACTGATCTAATGTTGGCCAGTACGCCGTCCTGAGTCACCAGTAGATGTATCTGCGCTCACAGCCTTTACACCCCATATGTTTCTAACCTACGTATGACGTTCGAGGACAGGACAAACAAAAGAGCTCGACGGTTAAATTTTTAGGATTAAAATTTCATAATGAATTCAGTTGTGAGGAGCATATAACAGAATTGCTTAACGCACAAACTAATCGTTGTTTTATGGCGTGCTTTCGGGTGTTCAGAGGAGTTGTTGATTCCACGTCTGCGTGCAACATTTCGACGCCTGACCCAGGTAGTGGTACTGGGAGATACGTTACCGCTGCCCGGTCTTCTACCAGACTGAGCTATTGCTGGTGCGGTACCGCTGTTTATAGCCGCATTCGTCTCCCTGCGCCCGCTACAGCCTGTCTTGTTCACTTTATTTTCAGAGCCCGCACTGTTATTCCGAGAAACGCACTTTCTTTCAGCTTTCCTCAGTTCTGGTGGATCAGATGGCCGACGAGATCTTAATAAATTGAGGGAAAGGTCACAAACCACGTTTAAATTGTAACCTCTGTCCCCGTTTATTAGGTTTTCAGACGTCTTTACCTAGACTCCGTAATTACATTGTCCCAGAAAAATTGCGTTTGCACCACGATATTGGTCTCGTCGTATTTCATTTCGTGATTATTACTGAGGCAGTGCTCCACGACAGCTAATTTGCTTGTTTGTTTCAGTTAGGTTGTAATTGATGTTCTTTGCAAGTCTCCTCGAGTATCATAGTAGTCTGGCCACACACGACATGCCACATTCGCATGGAGTGTGGTAAACATCCGGCTTTCGGAGAATCAGATAGTCTGCAACAATGTAAAGAAGACTTTTTAACTTCGTTAACGGGAATGAAATGCCCTAGATGCATATCAATCATTCCGGGGATTGGACCAACGCAAGGCACCTCTTTCTCAGCCGCTGTTGCATATGATAGCAACTCCTGCTCAATTTGTCGATCTGAGTTGCGATTCCTTCGGAACATTATAAATCGGTGTCTTAATTCGTTGACGGGGCTTTCATTGACTGGCAGCGTTCGACCTCTCTGCATCACTCTTTAGCAAGCTGTCCCTTTTTAAAGGATGCTGATGTCTATAGTTGTGGTGATAATGTATGTTACGCTGTGCCCTAGGAATCCCTCCGTTCTTAACTAGGACACCGAGGAATGGTAGCTGGTTTTTCATCCAAGTATAAGGATGGGTAGAGTTTAAATGAATCCAAACAAACCTTTAATTTATGGATGTCTATCTTATTGCACGGACGTGAGACTTCAGCTGATGATATATATGAGAAAAAGTACTACCACAGATGTATCTTGAGCATGTCTTTATTCTATCACACGACTAGTTTCGGCGGCACATTACTGCCATCCTCAGGCCCCACCACTGCCAAAAGAGTATTTGATTTCTATGGCGCATTTACTGTGGGGTCCTGTTTGCTAGCTTGAAGATGGCGGTAATGCGCTGCCGAAACTAGTCGTGTGATAGTATAAAGACCTTCTCAAGATACAATTGTGGTAGTACTTTTTGTCATAACAAATTTTTATTTGCAACGTGACTGCTGACAGATAACGGTTTAAATATTTCGCTTACTTTCATTCCACAGTGTCTTACACTATCATACACTACTGGCCATTAAAATTGCTACACCACGAAGGTGACGTGCTACAGACGCGAAATTTAACCGACAGGAAGAAGATCCTGTGATATGCAAATGATTAGCTTTTCAGAGCATTCACACAAGGTTGGTGCTGGTGGCGACACCTACAACGTGCTGACATGAGGAAATTTTCCAACCGATTTCTCATACACAAACACCAGTTGACCGGCGTTGCCTGGTGAAACGTTGTCGTGATGCCTCGTGTAAGGAGGAGAAATGCGTACCATTACGTTTCCGACTTTGATAAAGGGCTGATTGTAGCCTATCGCGATTGCGGTTTATCGTATCGCGACATTGCTGTTCGCCTTGGTCGAGATCCACTGACTGTTAGCAGAAGATGGAATCGGTGGGTTCAGGGAGATAATACGGAACGCCGTGCTGGATTCCAACGGCCTCGTATCACTAGCAGTCGAGATGACAGGCATCTTATTCGCATAGCTGTAGCGGATCGTGCAACCACGTCTCGATCCCTGAGTCAACAGATGGGGACGTTTGCAAGACAACAAACATCTGCACGAACAGTTCGACGAAGTTTGCAGCAGCATGGACTATCAGCTCGGAGACCATGGCTGCGGTTACCCTTGAGGCTGCATCACAGACAGGAGCGCCTGTGATGGTGTACTCAGCGAGGAACCTGGGTGCACGAATGGCAGAAAGTCATTTTTTCGGATGAATCCTGGTTCTGTTTACAGCATCATGATGGTCGCATCCGTGTTTGGCGACATTGTGGTGAACGCACATTGGAAGCGTGTATTCGTCATCGCCATACTGGCGTATCACCGGGCGTGATGGTATAGGGTGCCATTGGTTACACGTCTCGCTCACCTCTTGTTCGCATTGACGGCACTTTTAGCAGTGGACGTTACATTTCAGATGTGTTACGACCCATGGCTCTACCCTTTGTTCGATCTCTGCGAAACCCTACATTTCAGCAGGATAATGCACGACCGCATGTTGCACGTCCTGTACGGGCCTTTCTAGATGCAGAAAATGTTCTACTACTGCCCTGGCCAGCACATTCTCCAGGTCTCTCACCAACTGAAAGCGTCTGGTCAATGGTGGCCGAGCAACTGGCTCGTCACAATACGCCAGTCACTACTCTTGATGAACTGTGGTATAGTGTTGAAGCTGCGTGGGCAGCTGTACCTGTACACGCCATCCAAGCTCTGTTTGACTCAATGCCCAGGCGTATGAAGGCCGTTATTACGACCAGAGGTGGTTGTTCTGGGTACTGATTTCTCAGGATCTATGCACCCAAATTGCGTGAAAATGTAATCACATGTCAGTTCTAGTATAATATATTTGTCCAATGAAAACCCGTTTATCATCTGCATTTCTTCTTGGTGTAGCAATTTTAATGGCCAGTAGTGTACTTTGAAGTAACTCGCCAGGTGAATCTAAAGTTAATCGCGTCCAGAAGCGTGTAACACGATTATTTACCGTTTAAATTCAAGAAGGGCTTACAGAAACCTGAACATTAAGCACTTTTCAATATGATTATCCGTTAATGAAATTTGCTGTAAATACTAGGGTTGGAACTTAAATAGTGACAGCTATTTATTGACATATCGTACAAAATAAATACGCGTTTCAAAGTTTTATTGACCTTCAATGTAGTCACCAGTAACCCGTTGCCAGCGATGTGGAAGTCATAGGATACTATTAGCAGTTCCAGTTGTGTTGACAGTTCGAGCGGCGCCGTCTATTCCCCGACGAATTTGTAACAGTTCTGAAGCGAATGCTGTGAAGTGTTTCCTTCGGTTTAGAAATCTAGTTGAACTTACGAGGGCTTAAGTCAGGGGAGTGCAGTAGGTGGTATAGCACTTAGCAGCCCCATCAATCAAACAAATCAGTAAGAGCTTGCACTGTACGTGCTTGAGCATTGTCCTGCAAAATGATAGTCAGGTCCTGCAGAAAGTGTCATCACTTCTGTCTCTAAGCTGGTCGTAGGTTGTGTTCCAAAAATGTTTTGTGGCTTCATGCCATTGCGAAAGAGGAACGTAGCAGACTATATAATGTGTTAACGCCTCAGTACTTTCGATAGAGAAGTAAATTTTTTATACACATGCAAAAATTTTAACAGTTTTATATCATCAGGGCTCACTTCGATATTGCACCAAATAGGTTTCAGTGCTGTCACGTGTAGTAATTTAAAAGGCAAATTACTCATTCACTTATCTCGTAACCAAAAGAATAATAGTTTTATCAAAATAACTCACTTCGAATGGATTACAGAACAGTAATTTGTCACAATTAACTCAGTGACGGCCAATGTTAGAGCGTGATCAGCTCCCTTTTGTTCGAACAAAGAGATAATCTGGCTGAGAATAAACCATTATGAACTGCAACGTACGTAAGAAGTGATATATTTCAATTACAATTACACCTGATTCGCTGAAGAATAAAACTTCAACCAGCCGTAAGCAGAAATAAGTCATGCCTTCGAAATGTGTAACTGGAGGCAGTTTTGTTCCTAACTGATATTTTTCAGAATTGGTTTTCACAGCTTCAGACACTATAAACCTTCACCGTCAAGGGTTAGTACATTGTACAAACCTGGAAATGTATATGCCATTTCACTGAGAAACAAAAATAAATACACCTAATTATTCGCATTCTTAAAAGCAAATAACTTACGAATAGTCTAAGGAGAACAAGTAATTCAGTAAGCCTCAGCTCAATCCATTCCTTCAGCGTTGCTACTTCTGCTTCAGTGGAATTTGGAAGGGAGCAGAAGGAAGACCACCATGATAATGAAAATCATGATCTCTCAGACTGGGAATGACATTGACTGAAGTATATGTGGTACCATTCCAGCATGTATGAAATTATGTGCTATATCTCTTGGATTTCAATTGAAATGGAAATACTTCGAAATTCCACCTTGAAAAATTAAAGGTAGTTAAAAAGCAATTTCACTGATAACATATGAATCTGACGGCGTTTAATTTGGATATCATAACATTTTAGTTATAAACTGTAATTCCTCAGCCGTCGTAGGACTGTGCTGTTACAACATCTTTTCAATCAGAAGATATGAAGTCTGGCGTGACCCTGGGAAAAGTGGCAAAAGGACCTGGTGCTGACACATCACACTCTGCGGCCTGTGCTGTGGATTCTGCTGGAGACTCTTCACCACTACTGCACTTTGCTCAGGATTAGAGGAAACTGAGTACGCGGGTTGTGTTTTAATGAGAGATGCTCAGGAGAATAACCTGACGGCGCAGTGTCTGTGCCTTGACGGCTGCTTATCAATTTCTAAAAGGCTTATTAAGTTATATAATACGAAATCATTCATTTTACACATATCGTCTGATTTGTAGTATTTCCAGTGTTAAGTTTTCAGAATCTGGTTCGCCAACTCATCTATTATCGTTGGGCGTATCCAATGCACGTAGCATCTACCTGTTCGTTGACTGTGTCTAAAAGTATTTGGACAACATCTTAAGAAATTTTACATAACGGGATTTTTTGTGATTAATGGATCTGAATGTGCAAACCACATTCTCTTGAAGAAATTTAAAATTAATGACTTTTAAGATACAATGAGTATTGAATACTTCACTGTTAGGAAACAAAATTCATGTCAGATAGCTCATGCAATTTTCATGATAAATCTTCTGAATCGGAACAAACTGCTGGTGGTTCTCAATGGGATTCAAAATTACGAACACTGGTCTCCTAACTGTGTAAAACATCGATTTTACACCAATAAATCAGAAATAATAATCGTTACTGATGATGTAACCACCTTAGTCAGCTCAATATAAACGCAACAACAGAAACAATAAATGAAATGTTCATAAAACATACTGATTGCTTGTCGATAAATGGTCATCATCAATAACAATAAAGCACTGTGGAAAAAAAGAATGTTGTTGTTGTTGTGGTCTTCAGTTCTGAGACTGGTTTGATGCAGCTCTCCATGCTACTCTATCCTGTGCAAGCTTCTTCATCTCCCAGTACTTACTGCAACCTACATCCTTCTGAATCTGCTCAGTGTATTCATCTCTTGGTCTCCCACTACAATTTTTACAATTTTTACCCTCCACGCTGCCCTCCAATGCTAAATTTGTGATCCCTTGATGCCTGAGAACATGTCCTACCAACCGGTCCCTTCCTCTTGTCAAGTTGTGCCACAAACTCTTCTTCTCCCCAAGTCTATTCAATACCTCCTCATTAGTTATGTGGTCTACCCATCTAATCTTCAGCATTCTTCTGTAGCACCACATTTCGAAAGCTTCTATTCTCTTCTTGTCCAAACTATTTATCGTCCACGTTTCACTTCCATACATGGCCACACACAATACAAATACTTTCAGAAACGAGTTCCTGACACTTAAATCTATACTCGATCTTAACAAATTTATCTTCTTCAGAAACGCTTTCCTTGCCATTGCCAGTCTACATTTTATATCCACTCTACTTCGACCATCATCAGTTATTTTGCTCCCCAAATAGCAAAACTCCTTTACTACTTTAAGTGTCTCATTTCCTAATCTAATTCCCTCAGCATCACCCTACTTAATTCGACTACATTCCATTATCCTCGTTTTGCTTTTGTTGATGTTCATCTTATATCCTCCTTTCAAGACACTGTCCATTCCGTTCAACTGCTCTTCCAAGTCCTTTGCTGTCTCTGATATAATTACAATGCCATCGGCGAACCTCAAAATTTTTATTTCTTCTCCATGGATTTTAATTCCTACTCGGAATTTTTCTTTTGTTTCCTTTGCTGCTTGCTCAATATACAGATTGAATAACATAGGGGAGCGGCTACAACCCTGTCTCACTCCCTTCCCAACCACTGCTTCCCTCTCATGCCCCTCGACTCTTATAACTGCCATCTGGTTTCTGTACAAATTGTAAATAGCCTTTCGCTCGCTGTATTTTACCCCTGCCACCTTCAGAATATGAAGGAGAGTATTCCAGTCAACATTGTCAAAAGCTTTTTCTAAGTCTACCAATGCTAGAAACGTAGGTTTTCTTTTCCTTAATCTTTCTTCTAAGATAAGTCGTAAGGTCAGTATTGCCTCACGTGTTCCAACATTTCTGCGGAATCCAAAGTTATCTTCCCCGAGGTCGGCTTCTACCAGTTTTTCCATTCGTCTGTAAAGAATTCGCGTTAGTATTTTGCAACTGTGACTTATTAAACTGATAATTCGGTAATTTTCACATCTGTCAACACCTGCTTTCTTTGGGATTGGAATTATTATATTCTTCTTGAAGTCTGAAGGTATTTCGGCTGTCTCATACATGTTGCTCACCAGATGGTAGAGTTTTGTCAGGACTGGCTCTCGCAAGGCCGTCAGTAGTTGTAATGGAATCTTGTCTACTCCCGGGGCCTTGTTTCGACTCAGGTCTTTCAGTGCTCATGTACAATATTCCTGAGAGTGCATTTTGATCATAGCTTGAATTGGAATTTACATATTGTCGATTTTTCTCAAATTCTTGAGACCAATTGCGTGTGTTCTTTGTGGACTTGCTGATCTGATGATGAAAGGATCAGGGAAAGGTCGCATACTTCCACTACTGCACTGATATTCAAAGACTAAGAAACCAAATTTTATTATACATATCGTCAAAAGGAAAAAAATTGAGCCGTATGTGTTTCTATTAATCTACTTTTTATTTTTACTCTATGTTTAAGTCTCTACTGTATCCACTTTCCCATTGCTGTTAGTTCTGCAGTGCTTGAGGTAGGCCTCTGTGGATTGAAATGTGTTGTAAGGATGAAGTTTGCTGCCAACTCTCGACATCTTACTTACTTTCTTTTCATTTTCATTCCCTTTAAATGACGATTTACTGACACCAGTGTTCTGGGCTGACATATCGTCTAGAGAAATGTACAGCAGCCATACGCATGGCCAGAAAAAGCAAAATTCTATTCCACATCACCACAATAGTTCACATATTGCGCATTTTACCATTCTCATGGCCTCTTGAAATCACAGCAGGTAAATGATTATGATTTTACAATACGTGTCCACAACGAGTCGAATGATACGTTACGTGCACATTGCTACCGACTATGTTGTCGTATCTCATAAACAAAGCGATCACGATAATAGATTGTAATGAGGCTTTAGTTTCTTTCTTTGTCATTGTTTCACTGTATCACTGTGCTCTCAAAAACTACGAATCACGTGTTTGTGGTGAGCAGTGTGGTTCATATCATGTATACCTGGGACACACCCGCGGCAGGTAATAGGGCTTTGTTCCCTGCAGTAGTATAAAAGTGTCCGACCAGACGACAAACGTCCGCCGTGGAGCACTCACGTCAGCACTGAATGGCCGGCCGTTCCCCCGCGCAGCTCCACTCCCGGGTCCGGCACGCCTTCCGGATGCGTTTACGCGGTCGACCGCGCAGCGCATCGTATTCCAGGCGGCTGAAAGGCTGTCTCGGGTTGCGGCCGGGAGCGATCAAAAGCGCTGCACCGTCTCCCTCCACTCAGGGGCAGAGAGTTCCAGAAACAGCCCGCGGTCAGGTCTGCAACATTTCTTCTTTTCACTGCTGCTACCTGGGACTCACCTCTCGACAAGCGAATACGGCAGCCTAGAGCTCTTTCAACATACGTGGTGGAATACAAAATACAAACCGGTTTACTTCTAAATTGCGCAACAGAATTAAAGACTCGAAACCCCATAACTCGGGTGCCTGAAACCTTTCCCCGCAACGGTGCAAAAGCGTGACATCCTGCAACGTCAGCCTCGGGATCGGAGACACTCCAAATAGCAAGGTGTCGACACATGCGAAAAAAAGGCCACAACTCAGAAGTTTATGAGCTGTAAGGTACATTAATGGCATCACATTGGCTCCAAACTTTACCAAACTTCTGCCCAACTCTAGCATCGACGTTTCATACGATAAGGAGGTCCTCACAACCCCTCTCATCCAAGTGTCACTATTTCTTTCGACGTATCTGCGATGGAGGTCGGAACCGCGACACCCAGCGTTAAAATCACTCTGTTTTCTTATGGGTCGTCGGCCAAAACATTTCAGACGCACCGCCGCTCAGAATCCACACAAAAAGGCCTCAGGGTGTGGCATAAAGGGAGTCAATGGAACCACCCCTTTTCTGGGGCGTTGATTCCCATACGTTTCGCGGTTGAAAACGACAGTTCGCGTGCGATGAGCAGCAGGAAGATGTTCTTGACAACGGTACATTACATTTATCGTGGAGCCCTTGGAGAGGAATCTATGGCATGTGAAAAGAGTCAAAGTTTCTTTTTTTTTTTTTTTTTTTTTTTTTGTTTTTCCTCAGATACATGGATACTGTACAATTCTAATGCAGACAGAGTTATGAGCTGTAATCCTTGTGAAGATATTCATCGATGCAGTAGAAGCAGTTGGCCTACAGAGAGTTCTTTAATTCACTCTGAAACCGATCTTTATCACAAGACCTTTGATATGCTCTGGTAAGTTATTGAATATATGAGTACCCATGTATTTGACTCCTTTTTGTACTAATGTTAAGCTTTTATAGTCCTTAAAGAGATTGTTTTTGGTTCTGGTATTATAATTAAGTTTTGCACTATTTTGTGTAAAAAGAGACATGTTGGAAATGACAAACGACATCAATCAGTATGTGTTTTGAGAAGTAGTAGTTAAAATACCAAGTTTCTTAAAGTTACTGCATGATGATCTAGGAATGACACCAGATATAATTCTAATGACTCGTTTCTGAGCCGGCCGCGGTGTCCGAGTGGTTCTAGGCGCTTCAGTTTGGAACCGCGCGACTGCTGCGGTCGCAGGTTCGAATCCTGCCTCAGACATGGATGTGTGTGATGTCCTTAGGTTAGTTAGGTTTACTTAAAGTTCTAGGGGACTGATGACCTGAGATGTTAAGTCCCATAGTGCTCAGAGCCATTTGAACTCGTTTCTGAATTTTGAAAATGTTCTCTTTGTGAGAGACGTTTCCCCAAAAGATGATTCCATAACTTATTAGTGAATGGAAGTAGGCCGAATAAACTAACTTCTTCATTTTTAAATCACCTATTTCCCTATCATGTGTCCTGCAAATGTAGCTGAACTAAGGCTTTTCATTAAGTCTAGAGTGAGAGTTTTCCAATTTAGCTTGTGATCAATTTGTAGCCCTAAAAATTTGACATTGTCTACAGCTTTAATTTCATTGTTTGAGTATATTACATTTATAGGGTCATGTATTCTTTGTGAGGTACTAAACTGTATGTATTGGGTCTTGTCGAAATTCAGTAACAATCCATTTGTTGTGAACCACCCATTGATACTTACAAATATTTCATTAACTGATTGCTCAGTGAGATCACGGGTACTGTTTTTTATACCAATACTTGTATCATCTGCTAATAAGATAAAATTTTCATTTTGTGGCACTGCATATGGAAGGTCGTTAATATATAATAGGAACAACAAGGAACCCAAAATAGAGCCCTGGGGGCCTTGTCTGTTGGTTTCATATTCTGAATGACTATTGTTATGTGGTAAGCCTGATACAGATACACTGTTTTTTATTAAAAAGGTAGGCACTGTTTTCTATTAAAACCTTTGAGAATGCAGACACAGTCGGATGTTTCAACCCTTCTCTTATACTGCAACCCTATTGAACATGATAGCACCCCTTCGGAGCATAGTGCGACAGTAACTATCGTTGTAGTGTACAAGTTGGCACTACTAGGGACCGTTCAAAACCATTCGACGAAACTTGAATGTGATCCGAAACAGCAAGGGGTATTTATGCCTTTTCAGCCCCCCAGATTTCCGCCCTCCTGTGTTCTTTGATCAAGCAGGACAACATTAACACATGCGTGATAACAATGGCAAAGGATTCGTCTAAGACATCCCAGTTCGTGAACACCCTCGATGCCAGCCATGCAGCTTTGCTGAGCACATTAGAAATGTATGTCAAGGAATTTCAGCACCAAATCAGCCTGGCGGCTGCTCTATCACCTGAGAGTTAGGCAACCCTTCGAAAGCCCTTGGGTGGAGTTTGACTATCTTCAGCCGCGAGGCTGAATCGCTGTCAAAGTTTCTGACAAGTACATTTACAACGGGCGTAACAAACCTGCGTGGGTGGCGCAGAGGGTGTTGCCGGACTGGGGGGGGGGGGGCTCTTAGAGGCATCCTTTGCCGTTTTATTCACGCATATGTCATTGTTGCACTTCCGCGTGATCACGCTATAGGAGGGAGGAAAACGGGAGAGATGAAAAAGCCTAAGTACCTTTTGCTGCTACGGGTCATTTTCAAATTTCGTCGAATGGTTTTGAACGGCTCTTGTAGCTCCAGCCTGTACACGAGAGGAAAATTGCTGTCGGCCTACACTCCAAAGGGGTGCGATAGTATTCTTTGGGGATGGAGCCCCACAATCTCACCATTCTGCGTGCAAGAGTTGGATAAAGTAAAATTGATGATCGTGGTATAGATAAAGTATTTTGCGATCCTGTTTTTTCACAATTTGCACTGTATGGTATTGTCTAAAATAACACAGTTTCTTGAAATTTAGTAGTTACTTTACCTTTTAGCCACAGAATCCACCGAAAAATTTCAGAACAACTGCCAGATCAGTACAGACCTTTCAGAATGGTTCACAGGGGAAACAATCGGTATTGCTTCTTCGTCGTGGTCTATAAAACTTCCCTAGGTATTCCATGCCGCCAGTGCGTCTGTGGTCGTCGCTACAGTGCTTATTTTCTTATTGGCATTTTATGTACATACCACAAAGCCAGAACACATTACATTGATATTACTTCTACATCTGTAGACATACTCTGCAAAGCATGGGGGAGGGTACACGCCGTTTTATCATTTTTAAGGTTTCGTTCCGTTCCACTCATGTATCGACCATGGGAAGAAACACTGCTTCGATGCCAGTGTGCTCCCTGTAACGAGCTTGATCTTGTCGCCGCGGTTCCAGTAGGAGCGATACATAGTGGGCTGTGATATTGTGCTAGATTCCTCACGTAATACTGGTTCCTGAAACTCTGGAGGTGGGCTTTCGCGGGAATGCTAACAACTAACTTCAAGCTTCTTGCCAGTTCAAGTTCTTCAGCATGTCCCTGACGCTCCCCCGTTGGTCAAACAAGCCTGTGCCTAATCATGTTACCCTTGTTTCTATACTTTCAGTATCCACAATTAGCCCCATTTCATATGGACCACACATTTGAACTGTATTCTAAGATGAGTCGCACGAGTATTTTATAAGCAGTCCTTTGTAGACTGTTTGCAAACTCCCCCTACGCTATCAATGAATGGGAGACAGTCAGCTTCTTTACCTACAATTGAGCCTGTGTAAACATTCAGCTTCATGCGGCGAAATTTGGCTCCTCTCCTGGGCTAGTGACTATATCGGTTGGACCCTAGACGACTAGAAAACCGAGGACTGGTCAGACGAATCTCGATTTCAGTTGGTAAGAGCTGCCGACGGGGTTCGAGTGTGGCGAAGACTCCACGAAGCCGTGGACCGAAATTAAGGCACTGTGCAAGCTGGTGGTGGCGTTTGCATGGAAAGAACTGGGTCCTCTGGTCCAACTGAACCGATCATTGACTGAGAATGATTACGTTCGGCTATTTGGAACCCATCTGCGGGCACTCGTGAACTTCATGTTTCCAAACATAGATGGAATTCTTACGGATGACAGTGGGCCATGTCACTGGGTCACAGATTTTCATTATTGGTTTGAAGAACATTCTGGACAATTCGGGCGAATTATCTGCCCCCGACCGCCCTACATAAATCCCATCGAACATTTATGGGACATAATCGAAAGGTGAGTTAGTGCAACAAATCCTGCACCGGCAACACTTTACCAATTACGGACCGCTGTAGAGGCAACATTGCTCCGTATTTCTGCAGCGCACTTCCAACGACTTGTTGAGTCCATGGCGCGTCGAGCTGATGCACGACGCCGGACAAAAGCCGGTTCGATAAGGTATTGGCAGGCATACCATGACTTTTGTCACTCAGTGCATGTGCAGCTTGTTTGAATAACCATTTATTATAGAAAACCGCATCACTTGCAGAATATCCGTGGTTACCATGAATACTGTGTACCAGGTCATTAATGCACTAGAAGAACGACCAGGGTGCTAACACATTTCCATTGGACACACTGGATGTTAACTGTACATCTGCCGATGACTCTCTATACAAGGTAACATGCTCGTCCTTCCCACTAGTAAATGTTCAGTCCGGTAACAAATTACTTATACCACATATGATCGTATTTTCTATGCTTCCCTAAAATGAATGAATGTCTTTGCAGGTTACTTATCACAAATGCTACCAGACGCAAAAGAATGCCAACAGCTTCGATATTTTCTGCCGCTAAAAACACGATGTCAGAATAGATTTCACATCTGGCAAGATTATCAATTACAATGCTCATTTTGAAAGCTAGCAAACATACTACTTGTGCAGTACGATGTGTGTTTCGTACCTGGCCCCCTTTGTCCCCTTGTCCCTCAACACCACGTGCTGCACAAAAATAGAATTAATTCCTGGACAGTACTCGTAACCTCTTCTTGGGGCACACCTGTAGTTTCTGAGTTCACGTAGCGTCGCCGGGATGTTAAACCCTAACGTTCCTTTTTTGAGTTTACTAAACGTGCGGATGTAAGTATTATTATTGTTATACATCAAGCGCATTAGAGTACGAGAGAACAAAACGAGGCTGCTTCACCTTGTGCAACATGCAGTGAGGTGGCCCTTGGAACATAGTCGCAGATTCAGATCCGCTGGAGTTGTAGGTACAAATGAAATACATTTCCGGCAGCCATCCGGAATATGGCTTATCTAGCTAATTTTACTTTCTAGATAAATACCGAATAGTAGGTGAATATCCAGCAGCTCACAAATTTCAATAAATTATGAGAACTTAACAAAATTGACTTTTTAATCCACGTTTTAGCTTAACCACAAATAAGACCACAATCTCTTCAAATCGTAACATTGTGTATTATTCACTTCAACTACAAGAACAATAAAATTACTACTCGTACAGAAGTAGAGGCAAGTTATGGTGAACGAACAGCAATGCATTAAGAGATGCCGGCCGGTGTGGCCGAGCGGTTCTAGGCGCTTCAGTTTGCAACCGCGCGACCGCTACGGTCGCAGGTTCGAATCCTGCCTCGGGCATGGACGTGTGTCATGTCCTTAGGTTAGTTAGGTTTAAGTAGTTCTAAGTTCTAGGGGACTGATGACCTGAGCAGTTAAGTCCCATAGTGCTCAGAGCCATTTGAACCATTAAGAGATAATACGATTTCACATGTCTTTATAAGCAGTGTCACCTTCATAGAGAAGCCTTTCGCTACATACACTGCTCCAAGGAGGTGGAAGGTAAACTGCGAAATTTTGTCATATTCACGTGCTACACTGAAGCGCCAAAGAAACTGGAATCCAAATACAGATATATGTAAACAGGCGAATACGACGCTGCGGTCGGCGACGCCTATATAAGACAACAAGTTTCTGGCGCAGTTATTAGGTCGGTTACTGCTGCTACAGTGATAGATAATCAAGATTTAAATAAGTTTTGAAACGTCCCCTTTCTTAACAATTATACATGACTGTGCTTAAACTGATACACAATATTTCTTTTTTTTAGCGCAACGCAATCTGACTTTCAAAAATCCCTACAAAAAGAATGGCCCTGACTAACATTAACCTATGCGTTTCACAAATCGCTCATCTCACAAAAATCTTGGTTACTCGAACTACTGCAATACAGCAAGCGCCACTACTGCCAGCTAAATAAAAGATTCAAACTATGGAAGGCACTAACTACTGATAGGGATAGTTTGCAAATGAAAGATATTAATAGAGAACAAAGAATGTATTTACCTTAATATCATCATATATAGTTCATGACAAATTTCAAAACTCCGCCATCTCTCTCCCCACATCCACCACTGCTGGCGGCTCACCTCCAACTGCACAACGCTACGCGCTGTTCACAGCCAACTGCCCAACACTACAATGGCGAGTATTACAACAATGCAAAGCAGCCACAGACTGCACACAGCACAGCCAGTGATTTTCATACAGAGGTGGCGTTACCAATAAAAAAACCTAAACAGCCTACTTACATAGCCCCCATGCTCCCCACAAAAAATTTTACAAATTGTTTTGGGCACTGGGCAATACATATTTGTTAAAATTTTTCATAATCGTAATTACAATAACAAAGAAATCAAATGCACACACTTATTGATACAATGGTGGTCAAAAGCTAAAATTTTCTCACAGTCCATAAAGATAGTTCTGATCATTCATCATAATAGTAATTACAGTTTTTTTTTACAAAGTCTCATTAGTAAAAGAAATTGCACACAGAAGTAGTGGATTTCCATGCAGTCTTGAAGAAGTAGTGTTGTCCTTCCAACAGAAAGACAGTGCTGACTCTTGACAAGCTGACAGGTAATGGGCCACAACAGAGCAAACCCACAGCGGAGTCAATCGAAGTTTTGTAGAATATCGTTTGGTAGGTCATCACAGAGCAGACCCACTGCAGTCCTGGTAGAGATTACGGTATTGGTGGGGGGCCACCAGAGGTGCAGACCCACTGCAGTCCTTGTAGAAATAGTGGTACTGGTGGGTCATCAAAGATGCAGACCCACTGTAGTCCTTGTAGAGATGGCCAGCAGCCATCTGTTGCGACTGTGCAGGTGCACAATCACCATCGAAGAGTCTTGCGGACAATATAGCAAGTCCATAAACCACCACTTGTGCACTCACAACTTTTTTTTTTGAAATGCCCTTAGAACCAGCAATGCTGTTATCCAGTCCCTTGCTGAATTATTAACACATGTGCAAGCACTAACAGTCCCTACTTCTCACATATTGTCCATATACTATGACCAACAGAAACGTGTGCAGTGAAATGTAACTTACAAGTTACTTAATTTGATGAACTGGTGTCAATTACAATTTTATAACATGAGAATACAGTTACAAAGGTACAAAATACATCATTAAATAACATAACAATACAGAGAACATTTGTAATACAGGCTTTACAAAAGAATAGAAATAAACATGTACATCAGTGTTACAGGAATTATGACATAAGTAAATATATAAAATAATGAGAATAGTTTTCGAAACATTAATTTCACACTTGAGCATAGAAACAGAACAGAATTAATAATGTCTATTCATTTTTAGAAAGTGTATAACATATTATTCATGCAAATTATATTTGAGGATAACAGTATTCCTCATCATAGTGAATGTACCTTAGTACTAAAAAAATTCCACAACATAAACCGTATTAGCTAAACACATAAAGACAGGAAGAACACAAATATACCAGAGCACACAAACACATAGCGGAATAACAGAAAGGGAAAGGACAGGTTTTGTTTTACTGCAGTATCTTGCAAACAAAACTTTCTTTTCTTCTTGGAGATCTCCCTTCGTTCTTCATTATTTCAAAAAGTGCTATCTGTACCTGCTTTCTGTACTTTCTTCGTTAAACTTCTCAATGCATTTCTACCAATTCATCGCAACTCATTCTCTTATATAGTCTACCCCTGTTAAGCTAACTTAAATCTACTGAGCTCAGATGCTAAACTAAGGAACGAGGCAATGCAGCAGTACAAAACAATTAACACAAACACCAATGATCAAAAATACAAATGGCGAAGCAAGCAGCATAAATTACAACTAATATAAGGCAATGAGCAGCAAACAAGAAAAATAAATCAGTAGTAAACTGGCTTAGCAGAGTAACACAAAGTCAAATTCAGTAACACTATGCCTGGTAAACAGCAGCAGCAAATAAAATTTAAACCTAGACCTCAAGCAGAAAAAAATATTACACTAAAAATGGCCATGTCTAATACCTATGTCACATCTTAACACTAGAGTGATGCATCACAATTTATTCTAGAAAAGAAATTACCAAGTACTTGAAAAGAAAATTATGAATGCAGTTCCTGTGAAGGTAAATGTCTTTTTGTGCTCCCTCATTTTTTTGAAAAAAATTATTATTTACTCGATCTGTAGACAGAAAGTATTTATATTAATACATCTATAAAATTTTATTTTTACCAATACTGCAGTGCAGCTAGAAACTAGATATTAAACAAAATGAGTTAATAAATACATAAAGCAAGCCATATGGCATTTCTCTCAATTAGCAAGACAATAGCCGTGAAATGTTTCTCATCGTTTCATTAGGTATTTTAGTAAATATCATAAATTAAGAGCTCCACAGTGTAATCATATGTTTTCAAGTTCGACCGTGTCGTTTTTGCGATGCTGTCTACAAAGGAACGTCAATAGCGAGGATAATGGCCTCCCTTTTTTTTTTTCTCCACCTGCGCCTCTGGCACACACTAATGACTTCTTTCCAGGCGACTGTCGCCCATCTGGGTGCCCACGACGCATTACGTGCAGGTGGTCACTTAACTTTCTTACGGAAATATTTACGACAGCAGTTTCCGCTACAGTGGCAGTCTCATATAAAAAATTTCATAGGGCGAGGATTTGCGTTACAAATGTGTAGAAACAAAATCCTATAAATACAACAGTGTCCACAAAATTTTCAGTGGCATTGTGATACATTCACACATGTACACACATTTCATAATTCTAAAGTACGATTCTTGGTTTCCAACATCCTTTTCCACAAAGCAGAGTCGCTAACCACTACTCATTATTCCTTACCTTATTATACATATACATATTCGTCAACACTTCTGCAATATTTCATCATAAGAAATACATAGCATAATCAAATTCCTCATATACGGTATCATCATCTTATTGGTCATAAACATACCTCAACAGCATAATACATATCGTCATTGTAATAATATCATAACATCTCAGTCAATTCTCAAAATCGTCATAGCTTCCTCCAATAATTTTAAAACCTAAAAAAAATTCTCTGCTCATTTCAATAGTGTCATCTACCTCAAATGTACTTTAAAATCATGATCCCATACCAAATACATAATTCAAAGCTCTTATAGTATCACAATGGTTCCGAAAAAATATGAACAGTTCACAAAGTACAGACAAAATACAATTTCATAAGTGTGAAGTTATCCAACTGTGTAATTGCGTAAACATGTGTCACTGATGTAGTAAAAAAAATGTTTATCTCTGTCAAATAATCAGATAGCTGTGTAATTCTGTGTTAGAGAAATATGGTACCGATGTGTAAAGTTGTATAAGCAAATACCATATTAGCTAGGGCTCCTTGTGCTTGCCATACACATGGTACACAAAGTAGGCGTGTACCCCCCTGAGGATTAATGTAATTATACCCTCAGGTGTTACAGATTACAGCAATGGAATGAAATCTATCACGGAAAACTTTCTTTGTAATTCAAAAATTTTTAAAAATAAATGTTTTAAGTACAAAATTAATCACTGAAATGTGTGTCTTGTAGCGCTAAACTGTGCGTCTTGTTGTAAGATAATCTCTGTGGAAGTGTCGTAGTTATCGTCCTCCGAAAGCTAAGTTCCGCTAAAGTCAATGTACTTACCTCACGATAAACAAAAGTGAAATGCTTTGCGTATAGATATCTTAGTTATTACGCTTATTGCCGTGATGAAGAAAGTACTGTGCTGTAACGTATTGTTGTGCTACGGAAAAGGCTGTCTGATTGTAGCTATACTACAAAAGTTACTACTAAAACATGTTTTACTTTCCAGAATAATTCAGAAAAAACTGTGCAGATATAAAACAGATACACCGCAAAAGCAACATTGTAAATTGTCACTCTTTAGTAGCGTCATGATAAAATCGTGTAGTTGCCACATAAACTAACCACTGTGTCGTCTGTTCACTATACCAATGCATTCGTAATTTCTGTTTCAATATGTTCCCTAGGTTCTAGACTGGATAATTAACTTCAAACATTGTTGCATGTTAACAGATTCTAAGTCTGACAAGCATACTAGTAATGTAAAGTGAAAAGTTTTATAGCAAAGACTAAGTTAAAAAGCAGATTATCTCTCAATAAATGGTTTTACATGTGAAATGTGTAACCCTTTGCTCTTCCTAGTACGCAGAGTTTCAATTTTAACGCAATTATCATGTGGTATAAGTCGGTAAAGAATACTGGAATTTTTCTCAAGGTTAGCGTCTATGTTATTTTTCCCTGAGCCAGCGGGCGCACGCGGCTGCCTGCGGTGCGAGTCATTGTCACTTTGTTGGCGCGCATCGTTCTTGGGATTATGAGACCTAACTTCTACAAATTCACCTTGACGAGAAGGCCCTGCCCTGTTTGAAGCTCGCCAGTTCTGATGGAATTCAGGTCTGTCGTTTTGTCGGTAGTTTACATAGTTTCTTGTTTGTCGGTCATGTGGTGGAGAATTTCTCCCGGAATCGTAACTGCGCACTGAACTGTTGCGTCTGACGTTGTTCTCTCTCCCTTGATAATAATTGTTTTGGTTCTCATATTGTCTGTTTCTAAGGTAATCTCTGTCATATCCATTACTACGGAAATGCGATCTTTCTCTGTAACTATTATTACTCTGCCAGTGGTTGTCATATGGGTGGTGTCTGTTTTGGTCACGATTTGCGTTGTAAGAATAGCCTTGTCGTGTCCAGTTATTGTTTCTGTCGTCACGAAATTGTGACGTATGTGACCTGTAGTGATTGTTTTCCTGTTTTCGCATCCGGCGTCTGTCTGTGTCAATTTCTAATTCTTGTAGGAGTCCCTGAAAAGCTTCAATGTCGTCTTTGCAACGCCCTGCCAAAATAATATTTCTTAAATGTTCTGGCAATTTGATTAAGCAAATGCGGATGAGTTCTGAGGGGCTGTATGGGTTTGAAAGATACTGATTCTTATGCAACATGGCTTCAAAATATTTGACAAGACTGGAAAATTCAGATTGTTCAAAGTGTTTCATCATCATGATGCTATGTTTTACTCGGTCTTGTGTGGCTTGAGACCAATATGCTGAGAGGAAGGCATGGTAAAATTCTCCTTCACTGTGGCAATCGTGAATGACCGATCGCATTCTTACAGCTGGTTCATTCTCTAAGTAGCCACACATAAATTTTAATCTGTGTTCTAACGACCAGTTGGGGGGAAAACAATGAGAGAATTGATGGAGCCATGCTTGTGGATGAATGTCGTTGCCAGAATTCTTAAATGGTTTGAATTTACGTGTAGTAATGAACAGCTTATAGTCAAAATCATCATGTCGGCGAGTCGCATATCGGTCATTGTTACGTCGTGTCGGCAGTTCCATCTCAAAATTCGGTGCACATTGCCAATTTCTTTCATAACTTCCGAAATGCCCTGTGTTATTATTTTGCGGCTTTTCCGTATTTCTAAGTCCCTCTTCCCGTGTTGGAGCGCGAGTGTCATCTGAAATACGTAATTCTTGTATTACCTGTGTCAGCTGATCTTGTACTTCCCGGATTTCTCTTTGGTGTTGCGTATTAATTTGATTCAGATTTTGTTTTAGTTTCCTAATTTGTTCGCTCTCTTCTGTGTCATTAAAGACTACCGGTTTTGTGTCATTCAGATTATCATCTACCTTCGTAGATAAATTATTTAGCTGATCCGAAAGTTCAACTACTTTCTCTGATAATGAACTAATTTCCTCCATGTGTCTTTCTGAACCAATTTTCAGAGTATCTACTGTGTCCTTTAAGTTTTCTTGAGTTTTTGCAAGTTGCATAACCGAATCGGTAGATGCAACTGAGTCAATTTTAGCTTGCGGGGTCTCATGATTTTCATGAACAATAGTTTGCAGTTCTTTTATGGCTGCTTCGTGATTCTGTAATGCATTTTCATGCCGCGAAAGATAGGTTGAAAATGCTCACAAATTTGTGTTTTTACGTCGTTACAGACTGTTTGGCATTTCGATTCGATTTTATGTAACTCAGTAGTCAAATCTTCACGTTTTTGTTCAAGCGTGGTGTGAAGATTTTGTTCCATTGCGTCTAACTGGTGCTGTGTTTGTCTCTGGTGTTGTTCCATTGTGTCTAACTTTTGAAGATTTTGTTCCATTGTGTCTAACTGTTGCTGTGTTTGTCTCTGATTTTGTTTCATTTGTTTCTGATTTTGTTCAAGCGTTGTGTCTCACTTTTGTAGCCTTTGTCCCATTTGTTGCATTAACTGTAATAACAATGCACTGGTGTCTGAAACACGTTCCTCAGTGCTTTTCGGCAGTGAAGTTGCACCGGCAACATTCACATTTTGACAAGCAGAAAATGTGTCTTGACTTATTTGAGAAAACGGTGAGGACCCAAATCCTGAATCTACAGTATTTGCGAGATTGTTTCCTGTCATTTCGGATTCCTGAGGCGAGCTGTTGCCGACCGATCGATCGATAATGCTTCCCTGTTCTCTAATTGTTTCACTGTCTACACCATTGTTTGCCGCCCGCTCCATTTCCCTATGCACAATTACCAAATTACTACTTTGAACATTAGTTAATTCATTACTCTGCGGCGCTAACACACTGCTTTCGTCTTCACTGTCATTTCTCAGTTTACTTTGGAGCCTAGTATTACGTTTTTCACACGCCATAATTGTCACAATATTTCACACGATAACACAGAAAAGCACAATTTGAAGAGCAAAATAAAATAACATAGCAATGGAAATAATGTCTACTTAATTGCAAGTGCAGCTGCGAAATACTTGGTGCAAATCTACATGCATGTCACAACTGTTTTACTGTACAACAATGAAAAACTACAATTACAAAGGAAATTCTCTCTATGATTACGCGCTAGCAATAAACAAAAGCTACACTAATTACACAAACTACAAGAAAAAAATCAGATGATTCCAGTGAGGTATCCTCGGCTAAGGGTCGACATATGAAACGTCCCCTTTCTTAACAATTATACATGACTGTGCTTAAACTGATACACAATATATTTTTTTTTAGCGCAACGCAATCTGACTTTCAAAAATCCCTACAAAAAGAATGGCCCTGACTAACATTAACCTATGCGTTTCACAAATCGCTTACCTCACAAAAATCTTGATTACTCGAACTACTGCAATACAGCAAGCGCCACTACTGCCAGCTAAATAAAAGATTCAAACTATGGAAGGCACTAACTACTGATAGGGATAGTTAGCAAATGAAAGATATTAATAGAGAACAAACAATGTATTTACCTTAATATATATATATATATATATATATATATATATATATATATATATATATATATATATATATATAGCAGTTCATGACAAATTTCAAAACTCCGCCATCTCTCTCCCCACATCCACCACAGCTGGCGGCTCACCTCCAACTGCGCAACGCTACGCGCTGTTCACAGCCAACTGCCCAACACTACAATGGCGAGTATTACTACAATGCAAAGCAGCCACAGACTGCACACAGCACAGCCAGTGATTTTCATACAGAGGTGGCGTTACCAATAAAAAAACCTAAACAGCCGCTGTTCACAGCCAACTGCCCAACACTACAATGGCGAGTATTACAACAATGCAAAGCAGCCACAGACTGCACACAGCACAGCCAGTGATTTTCATACAGAGGTGGCGTTACCAATAAAAAAACCTAAACAGCCTACTTACAGTTTGAACGTGGTGTTATAGTCGGCGCGCGAGCGATGGGACACAGCGTCTCCGAGGTAGCGATGAAGTGTGGATTCAAATCTCCGACATCGATGCGACCGGAAAAAGTTTCTGCAAGAACGGGACCAACGACGACTGAAGAGAATCGTTCAATGTGACAGAAGTGCCACCCTACAGCAAAATGCTGTAGATTTCAACGCTGGGCCATCAACAAGTGTCAACATGCGAACCATTCGACGAAAAATCGTCGATATGGGCTTTCGGAGCTGAAGGCCCACTCGTGTATCCTTGATGATTGCACGACACAAAGCTTTACTCCTCTCCTGGGTCCGTCAACGCCGACATTGGACTGTTGATGACTGGAAACATGTTGGCTGGTCGAAAGAGTCTCTTTCAAATTGCATCGAACGGATGGACGTGTACGGGTATGGAGACAACCTCGTGAATCCATGGACCCTGCATATCAGCAGGGGAATATTGAAGCTGGTGAAGGCTCTGTAATGGCGTGGTGTGTGTGCAATTGAAGTGGTATGGGACCCCTGATACGTCTAGATACGATTCTGACAGATGACATGTACGTAAGCATCCAGTCTGATCACCTCCATCCATTCATGTCCATTATGCATTCCGACAGGCCTGGGCAAGCAGGACAGTACGACACCCGACGCGTCCGGAATTGCTACAGAGTGGCTCCAGGAGCACTGTTCTGAGTTTAAACACTTCCGCTGGCCACCAAACCCCTTAGACATGAACATTATTGAGCATATCTGGAATACCTTGCAACGTGCTGTTCAGGACAGGACTCCACCCCCTCGTACTCTCACGGATTTATGGACAGCCCTGCAGGATTCATGGTGTCAATTCCATCCAACACTACTTCAGACAATAGTCGAGTCGATGCCACGTTGTGTTGAGAAGAATTTTTTTCACCTTCGCGTTTTGTAAAAGGTTGTCGGAGTTTACTGTGAAATTAACAAACAGTTTCTGTAATATTTGATGTATCATTGTACGTGCGCTTTCTGTCGGGAGTGAGTTTGTTCGATTTGGTGAACTTCTGTAAGCTTAAGAGTATGTACTTATGGAGTGAACAAGTACCTTTCATTCTGTCTTGCTAAAAGTTCACGGCTATTGAAGTTTTTATTTTTGTACACCGCAGATGAACAACATGACTAGCATATGGTGAAGACAGGAAATGTGTGTATTACTAGCGCTAACGTAGGATTTCTACGTGCGTCCATTATCGTGGACAAACTGTACGTTTTTCGTTCCAAATAAAAACGACAACTGCCACTCGAGAGTGCTGAGAGTACAAAATCACGTTAACCAGCTCTTCCCGTGTGCCGACGGAGCTGTTTCTCGCGACGTCGGATATCCCGTCTGCGTGCGCGTCAACGTCATCTGCCTCGGCCCGTGTGCCGAAGGTTTTACGATATGCCCCGTGGCAATGTTCGGCTGGATAGCCGGCTAAGCGACTTATATGATGACCGGACATTGTAAGGTGCCTCTTACGTGAGGAAGACATTTTTACCAGTTTTAATAAATTATTGTCTCTTATTGATGTATTCACGATAGTTACGAAGTGCCGTAGTCCGTAGCCAGCCATGAGTCGGAGAGCATTTCCCACGCTGGCAGGCTAGGTGACGAAGCGACCATATGTCGCGCGTAGTGGGGTGGGGCTCGTCGCTGGAACGTAGCAACAAGCGTCAGCCTGGGAAATATACATGACGGGAAGTACCACCATCTTAGCGCCAAAGTCACCGATTTTGTTTATTTCTGTTTAATAATTAAAGACAACATGAATACTAGGAGGAGCCTCTGGATGTTTAAAATTATTTATCATAATTTTTCCTCGTTAAAATTCACACCCGTTCATTAACAAATGCATATCTTAGTAAGTACGAATTTGATCGGAAATCCACGAACTGTGACGAAACTAGTAAGAGATACGGACTGCGCGCCGAAGTCTGTCTGCGTTAAGAGCTCTTCCTATCTTGTTCGACGGTAGCCATGCTCTCGGATACGAGTAGTTTGTGACACGAGTGTTTCATTATTGATGTAATAGGAATAAAAGTGATATTACAGCATTCTGAATGTTACATTCGAGTGAATAGATACCTCAAAGTTGATCGACAGCAATTTCAAACAATTAGCTTCCACCGACAGAGACATCCAATGCGCCAATGAAGAATCTGCACGGGACGACATTTACGAGAGCTGCATCGCGCTCAGGTAGGAGGAAATCCGACGACACGACCCACCAAGGCGGATCAAGGAAGGTCCGACTTACATTTGTAAATTCCGGGTGGAAATTCTGACCAGTTATACTGTACGTTACATATACCATCCTCTACGGACTCGCGGCTAAGTTGAGTAATAACAGTATCAGTTTAGAAGCGAGGGGATCTGCCAACATCCGACATCCGATATCCGGTATCCGCCAAACAGCTGTCCGTTTCGTCTATAACTGCAGGCGGTCTCCGGGCCGGTGCGAGTGCAACGCGCTGCCCAGGTCAGCCTGGGAGACGGGCTCAGTGGCTGCGCGCTCCCCGGGCCCCCTTCGCGGCTGCTCGGCGCTCGCCCCCATCCCGGGGGAACCCCCGCAGCATTAGCCCCCACAGAGGCGGGAGCGCGCAATAACGCCGGCGCACAGCCCGGCCCCGCCCCAGGTTCCATTACTCGGCGCTCCTGCGGCAGGGGACAGGGGGAGCCATTAATCTTATTCTGCGCTCCAGCCGCCCCCCCTCCCCCCCCTGCCTCCACCGGCACGGGACACCTCGGCCGCCGCTAACGCGCGGCTTCCCTGATTGACGACGCTCCGCCAGTCACGCCTCCCTACATCTCTGGGGGGTGATTTCTCGTGGCCTCCGCACTCGAACGCTTCACATGTACGTCTGTGCAACGGACAAGTTCTCAACATAACACCACTACTCGCAATCTTGCAAAAACTTGTGTTCATTTATTGCTTATTTAGCCTGACCAGATTAGGGCATTAAGACCCTCTCTTTCATCTGACCTGTAACAACATACACAAAAAATATTACATAACAGTCACAATACAAAAATTTGCATTATTAATGAAAGCTGTAACTGGAATTAACAATAATAATAATAATAATAATAATAACAGTAACAATGACGATAAAATAATGGAGGAATTGAGAATGATTTTAATTACTTATTACATTACAGATTCAATAATAATGATTTGAATTATTAATAAAAAGTAACAATTTTCAATTATAATATTAATAGTAACAGTAATAATAATAATAAAATAACGACATTAAAAATGACATTGATTAAAATGGTTCAGATGGCTCTGAGCACTATGGGACTTAACATCTGAGGTCATCAGTCCCCTATAACTTAAACCTAATTAACCTAAGGACATCACACACATCCATGCCCGAGGCAGGATTCGAACCTGCGCCCGTAGCGGTCGTGCGGTTCCAGACCGAAGCGCCTAGAACCGCTCGGCCACACCGGCCGGCTTGACATTAATTAGTTTAGCGTTTTTGAACCCTGTTTGGTATTAGAAGGAGTGGAAGGGATAATGAAAGGAGGAGGATTGAAATGAAAGTGACAGTGGCTGCTAGCAAAGAAGAGAATTTCCGTAGAGAATTCTGAAGACAAATGGAGGAAAAATTGGTGGGGTAGGGAGGGTTCATGAAAGTGAGCTGCGAGAAGAGAAAGCTACTGTGATAGGTGGGTCATTACCTGTCTCTTGAAGTTTGAAAGGATTTTAATTTTAAGAAACATAGTTCCAAAGTTTGGTTCCTGATACAGAGAATGATTTAGAGAACATGGCAGTGTTCTGTAGTGGTACAGGGGGATTTTAGTTTGTTGAGCACGAATATTTGTACTGCGTTGTTCAGATAGTAGCGTAAGGGCTTAAGACCAATTGGAAGGAGTGCAAAGATTGAGAAGAAAATGGCTCTGAGCACTATGGGACTTAACATCTGAGGTCACGAGTCCCCTAGAACTTAGAACTACTTAAACCTAACTAACCTAAGGACATCACAGATATCCATGCCCGAGGCAGGATTCGAACTTGCAACCGTAGCGGTCGCACGGTTCCAGACTGAAGCGCCTAGAACCGCTCGGCCACAGCGGCCGGCAAAGATTGAGAAGACTATGCAGCAAACACAGGGTATGATAATCGGTACGCTTATCGGCACATAGCCGTGATAATTGTTCATGTACAGATCTAAGTAGCGTACATCAGATATGTATCGCACACGAGCATTTATCGCCAGTTCCAGCCGATATGGGCTCTCCTAAGAAAGCCCTTGGAGAATGGGATCGCCGTAATCAAGGATGAGGAGTATTAGTGGCGCTGCGAGTTGCTCTTTAAGCTGGACAGTAAACATTTTTTTTTTATTTTTCGGTAACAAAGTGATGCTGATTCTTTTTTACAGGTTGCAGTTGTCTGTTGAGTTCTGTCTAGGTGATGGTCCAGAATTATCCCCAGATTCTTTGCAGAAGAAGAAAAGGTGATTTCTGTGCTGTTGAGGATTAAGGTTGGAAGAGATTCTCTAAACTGAGGAGTAATAAGCCATTTGTGAGCAACTAACAACATTTTAACAGTTCTACACAAATAAAAATCACCTGCGGGTGCCATAAATAGAGATCAACGGGCATACAATAAATGACATTCCTTAAGGGAGAGGGAGACTGGGATTTAACGACCCGTCGATGGCGAGGGTTAATTCATCACTTAGAAAGAAACTACTGGTTGTACAAAAGTGAGCAGGAAGAATCATAGAAGGCGTCCACCAACAGTCGTCATTAGGTTCCTCTTCAAGGAGTTGGGCATTGTAACTGCTACCACCAATACGTATATTTCCTAATGAAATTCATCATCACAAGAATAGTGATGTCCATACGTACAACACTAGAGGAAAATGACCTTTATTACCCATTGTTAAAGCTTTCAATGTTTGAACAAAGAGTTCAGTATGCACCAACAAAAATTTTTGATCAGTTGCCCAATACCATAAAATGCCTGACAGGCAGCGAAGCGAGCTTCGAATCTAACCAAAAATTGTGGTAGCACGTATTGATACCACCCCCATGGGCATCGCGAAGTTGCTAACAGAACTGCAAGTTTCCGTTAGACGCTGATAGCGGTGGTGCGGCATCTCGCAGACCCAATGGTGCGTACCTGCTGGGCCACGGCTGCAGCAGCTGCGTACCACGAATGTCGTCTGTCGCAGTGATGTTGAATGGTCGGTGGAGGCCACTTAACAGTCTTGCACTTGGAGCCTCATCGTTATGTCACCATCGTTCTTCTCCGTACACTTGGAGAAAGACAACTGATCTAGCGGTTCTAGGCGCTCAGTCCGGAACCGCGCGGCCGCTACGGTCGCAGGTTCGAATCCTGCCTCGGGCATGGATGTGTGTGATGTCCTTAGGTTAGTTAGGTTTAAGTAGTTCTAAGTTCTATGGGACTGATGACCACAGCTGTTAAGTCCCACAGTGCTCAGAGCCATTTGAACCATTTTTTAGAAAGACAACTGAAGTAATTCCTCTGTTTTGTTAACTTGTTCGCTAACCATTTCTGCCCCTGTTCAACTTTCCTACGACGACAGTTGCCACACCATTTTGTAGCCCTCCTCTCTTTACCACTGTGTATGAAGTTGTACACAACAAATATCGTTCCTCCTGGACAACTCTTTCTGTTCCATCGAAGGATTTTTATTTAAAAACGGATGGCCTGTGAAAAGTGTAGTTGCTTGATTGTTGCTCTTGTGGTCTTCAGTCCTGAGACTGGTTTGATGCAGCTCTCCATGCTACTCTATCCTGTGCGAGCTTCTTCATCTCCCAGAACCTACTGAAGCCTACATCCTTCTGAATCTGCTTACTGTATTCATCTCTTGGTCTCCCTCTACGATTTGATCGGGACTAAAAAATTATATGTTCATTAATATTAACACCTATACGTATACTCGCGCATATCCTGTAAAGTGGCTCGTTCCACACCATTTCGATAAAAGAATCTTTCAAATCATCTGTGAAACATGTAATTAACTAACTAACTAACGAACAAGCAAACCGGGCAGCCACAGAGACCTTCAGGCAACAGAATACGGTATTCCCCTGCAGGCTGTCGTCTCACTGGTGAGTCAGAGAGCCATAGAACTGTCGTAGGTGGAGCAGCTGGCAGCGATGGACACGAAGTTGCGGCCAGCGAAGGCGGCTATTTGGCGTTGACCTACCTCATACTCTGATCAGTACAAAGTCTCCCTGACCCGCTCCTCAATAGGACACTGTCCATTGCTTCCTGGTTTCATACTGTGGCGGACCCCCCCCCAACCTCACCCGTTTTCCGTTTACAGCTTGTGATGCCTGTGGTGGACTAACCCCTGTACGCCACATTTTAAGTGAGTGAATTTCGTGTTTTAACAGGGGGGCGGAATCAAATATAAGTGCACTCTATTTCAGCTAACGATGGGACCAGTCTGTTAAAATGTCTTATATTTTGTGTAACGTTTAAATTCCAGCCTTAGTTTTTAGGCTGAAAGGTTAGTGTGTTGCATAGTGACTGGCTCATACATCTTTGGTCCGATGATCAGCACGTCACATTTATTTATCGACCTGTTGAAATTTTCTTTTTTTTTAGTTTTAGTTTTGTCAGGCACGCGCGCGCAGGTGTGTGTGTGTGTGTGTGTGTGTGTGTGTGTCTGTGTGCGCAGGTGTGTGTGTTTGAGTGGGTGGGTGCGCCCGCGTGTACATGTGTGTGTTGTGTCCGTTTTCTTCTTTTACCACTGTTAACCAAACTCATTCGTCTTCTAAGAGATTTTAGTGGAACGCGAAAGAACTCGCTGTCGTATGCCCAAACCTACAAATCCATCATCGTAATTACTGTTCCTTCGTAAAAGCGTCAACGAACATGTGCAATGTGCCCCTTGCTATCAGGAAAAAAGTGTACGAGGCAAAAGTGTGTGGCGCTGGTGTCTCACATATCTCGGGCATTCCGCGTGCTGCCCCTCCAGAAATGCGTGAAGTCACGCAACAGGCGTGCCCCGGGCCACGTGGAAACACGTTCTCTGCACACCTTTATTCCTGCGTGGGTGGAGGGGGACAGAATAGAGCAGAAAGCACAACGCATCATTTTCCCACAGAGTCCGCAATTTTGTAGGAAATGCCGTGTAGCACGAACCTGTGGGATTACAGGCGCGAGCTATGTGGGGAAACCCGTGCTATTTCACTGCACCACGTCGGTAGGATTTATAGAGCACAAATGGTGGGGGGGGAGGGGGGGGGTCTGTTGTTAACCTGTCATTTCTATTGCACGGCCGAATGGTGAAAACAGAGGACAGTGACATACTGTACTAGAAATACACGTAACCTTGCAGGTGAATTACCGATCAGCTACTTCACTGGATATCGTTGGAACACAAGAAGTACCTTAGCGAGATTTACGACTAATTACACTCTGAATATTTCTTTTAACCTACGTCCCTGGTAATAATCAGTGATTAATTAATACTTGGCGTTCTTTATTCAACGATCTACATCTACATCCATACTCCGCAAGCCACCTGACGGTGTGTGGCGGAGGGTACGTTGAGTACCTCTATCGGTTCTCCCTTCTATTCCAGTCTCGTATTGTTCGTGGAAAGAAAGATTGCCGGTATGCCTCTTTGTGGGCTCTAATTTCTCTGATTTAATCCTCATGGTCTCTTCGCGAGATATATGTAGGAGGGAGCAATATATTGCTTGACTCCTCGGTGAAGGTATGTTCTCGAAACTTTAACAAAAGCCCGTACCGAGCTACTGAGCGTCTCTCCCGCAGAGTCTTCCACTGGAGTTTATCTATCATCTCCGTAAAGCTTTCGCCATTACTAAATGATCCTGTAACGAAGCACGCTGCTCTCCGTTGGATCTTCTCTCTCTCTCTTCTGTCAACCCTATCTGGTTCGGATCCCACACCGATGAGCAGTATTCAAGCAGTGGGCGAACAAGTGTATTGTAACCTACTTCCTTTGTTTTCGGACTGCATTTCCTTAGGATTCTTCCAATGAGTCTGTCTGACATATGCTTTACTGACGATTAATTTTATATGGTCATTCGATTTTTAATCACTCCTAATGCCTACTCCCAGATAATTTATGGAATTAACTGTTTCTAGTTGCTAGCTGTAGCTAAATGATATGGGATCTTTCTTTCTATGTATTCGCAGCACATTACACTTGTCTACATTGAGATCCAGTTGCCATTCCCTGCACCATACGTCAATTCGTTGCAGATCCTCCTGCATTTCAGTACAATTTTCCATTGTTTCAACGTCTCGATATACTACAGCATCATCCGCAAAAAGACGCAGTGAACTTCCCAAGTTATCCACAAGGTCATTTATATATGTTGTGAATAGCAACGGTCCTACGACACTCCCCTGAGGCACACCTGAAATAACTCTTACTTCGGAAGACTTCTCTCCATTGAGAATGACATGCTGCGTTCTGTTATCTAGGAACTCTTCAATCCAATCACACAATTGGTCTGATAGTCCTTAACCTCTTACTTTGTTCATTAAACGACTGTGGGGAACTGTACCAAACGTCTTGCGGAAGTCAAGAAACACGCCATCTACCTGGGAACCCGTGTCTATGGCCCTCTGAGTCTCGTGGACGAATGGCGCGAGCTTGGTTTCACACGATCGTCTTTTTCGAAATCCATGCTGATTCCTACAGAATAGGTTTCTCGTCTCCAGAAAAGTCATTATACTCGAACATAATATGTATTCCAAAATTCTACAACTGATCGACGTTAGAGATATAGGTCTATAGTTCTGCACAACGATCTGTTGCAGTTCACTTTTAAAGAGACCAAATTCGATGGTTTGCAGGCGGAGTGGGCCCACATCTCGTGGTCGTGCGGTAGCGTTCTCGCTTCCCACGCCCGGGTCCCCGGGTTCGATTCCCGGCGGGGTCAGGGATTTTCTCTGCCTCGTGATGGCTGGGTGTTGTGTGATGTCCTTAGGTTAGTTAGGTTTATGTAGTTCTAAGTTCAAGGGGACTGATGACCATAGCTGTTAAGTCCCATAGTGCTCAGAGCCATTTTTTTGCAGGCGGAGTGGAAATTTATATTGCAGCTGACCATCGTCGTTTGACATTATCTATTTTATCACGTGAGCATGATGTCCTCGTGATGAACACTTAACATCCTTGGAAATGATTCATGAGTCAATGGAAACCGGTTTGTGTGAACAAAACTACAACAAAATTCGCAACTGGAGTGCGTGATTTCAATAAACGTACAGTCAAAAGATGTGAAGGAAATCCAGTGCTCTGAGGAGTGGCAGCTCAAGCACTCTCTGATGAATAAGGCATCTGATTTTATACCCATATCAAACCTGTCTTCGGACTGAAGACCTCAGCAACGACAACAATCAGCAATTTACTGTGAAGTGTATGGTAGCAGGTACTTCCCTTTGTGGCTCGTATTGGTTTCTTACTGTTCATTTGCAATGGAGTCCGGGTAGAACGATTTCGATGCCTCTATGTGCGCAGGTGTTAGTCTAATCTCGTCTTCGCGAACCGTAGGTGGCTGTAATGTATTCCACTTTTTCAAAGTTTGTAAGTAGGCTTTGACGGAACAGTGGACGACTATCTTTAACCGTCTGCCAGTTGAGGATTTTGGGCATTTCCAAGACGCTAAGTCTTCCTTTGTATACATCCGTCTGGCTCCCACATACGTGAGCAATATACTAGCGAGTAATTTTTACGTAATCTCCATTGCTGAAGAATTGCATTTTCCCAGTATCCTATGAATTAACTGGAGTCTTTACATATAATTGAGCCGACGTGACAATTTTTCTTCATATACCCACAAAATTTTACCCGAAGGATACTATAAGGAGGAAAAAAAAAGAACACGTTGACCCATCTCGGCTCGTGCAGCAGTTATTCGGGTTGGCATTAATTAATAAGAGTTGTTGGATGTCCTATTGAAGGCTATCGTGCCAAATTCTTTTCATTTGGCGCGTTAGTTCGTCAAAATCCCGAGCTGGTTGGAGGGTCCTGCCCACAATGTTCCGAACGTTCTCAACTGGGGTGAGACCCGGAGACCCAGCTGGACCAGGCAGGCTTTGGCAAGCTCGAAGACAAGCAATAGAAACTTTCGCCCTGTGCAGGCGGACATTATCTTGCTGAAATGTAAGCCAAGGGTGACTTGCCGGGAAGGGCAACAAAATGGGGCGTAGAATATCGTCGATGTACCGCTGTACTATAAGGGTGCCGCAGTGACCAAAGGGGTCCTTTTATGAAAAGAAAGTCTACCCCGAACTGTCATTCCCGTTTGTCAAGTCGTATCTTGGGCTACAGTCAGGTTAGTATCTTCCCGCTGTTCGAGGTGACTCCAGGCACGTCTTCACTGGCCATCAGGACTAAATTCGGATCTGGACTCATCACAGAAGACAATTCTACTCCAGTCGGTGAGATTTCAGGCCGAAGACGTGCCTAGAGACGTCCCAGACAGCGTTGGGATACCAACCTGTCACCCGACATACGGCCCGACAACCAGTAGTTATGGCCTGGGGTGTCATTTCACTTCATAGCGGGACCCCTTTGGTTGTCATTCGCGACACCCTCACCGAACAGCGGGACGTAGACGATATTCTATGCCCCGTTTGTTGCCCTCCATGGTAAGCCATCCTGAGCTTACATTTCGGGAAGATATTGCCCGCCCGCACAGGACGAGAGTTTCTACTGCTTGTCCAACAACGTCATCGGATCTCTGCCCAGTTCAGAACGTTAGGGGCATTATGGGCAGGCCCCTCCAACCAGCTCGCGACGTTGACGATCTGAGGCGCCAATTACACATAATTCGGCACGATATCCTCAGTAGGACATCTGTCAACTCTATCAACTAATGCCAAGCGAAAACAGCTTGCATAAGAGTCAGAGGTGGACCAACGCGCAATTGACTTGTTCTAATCATAGTATGAAGGCTTTCACGACCGGATGACATATCTTCTGGTGAACCTTCCGGGATGTAAGGTCGTGGTCCATGAAACTCTTCAGCTCCTAACGTTTCGTCCATAGCTGCGCTGGACATCTTCAGAGGGGTGTTTCTCCTCCGGTGAGTCTTGCTGACTGACGGGTCGGACGTCTGAGAGCGACTTATATATCGTAGAAAGTGGGCGTGACCAAGAGTTACACGTGATATGCAGAGATAATCTTTGTCAGAGATAAAACTTAACTATCGATCGTAATCTCGTCACGGATAAAACTGTCTAGCAATTCTGTAGTGCTACTGTCCAAATATCACTAAGTTTCTCTACAAAGCCGTGGGTAATAGTTCGTCGTCGTAGATAAAATTTTTGTTTCGGAAAACCTCACTTGATGATTTCCTGACTGAAAAGCATGTTCTGCTACAGCCGATTTATCTTGATTTTCCTAATCGGCAAAGACTTCTGTGTTCTTTTAACCGTGTATTTACGCTTCTTTTTGTTGTTCCAATATAAACTTTTCCAAATGTACACGGAATTTTATATACGCCACTGGCTGATAGAGGAGGGCGTTGATCTTTTACAGACCGGAGAACATGACAAATTTTCTTCGTTGGTCTAAAAACAGGTCTAATATCATGTTTACATCAAATCTTTCAAAACTGATCCGTTACTTTCTTTATGAAAGGGAGAGAGACTGTATTCTTCCATCGTTTTTTGGGCTTGTCCTTAGGCTTTTTGTTGTTTGGGTGCAGAATTCTGCTTACTTCTTTCTTTGAGTAGCCATTTTTCTCAAAAGCGTGCTTCAGATGTTTTAATTCGACGTCTAGATACTCCGGCGTGCAAATCCCTCTGGCTCTGTCAACGAGACTTTTAATCACACCTCTCTTTTGTTGTGGATGGTGGTTAGAGTTTTTATGTAAGTATCTGTCTGTGTGCGTTATTTTTCTAAAAATCTGTTGTTTCAATCTTGCATCTGTCTGTCTCATAACTAAAACATCCAAAAACGGTATTTTGTTATCATTTTCTCTCTCCATGGTAAACTGGATTCTTGGATTTATATTATTAAGGTAATCAAAAAATTTATCTAAGGCTTCTCTACCATGTGGCCAGACCACAAATGTATCGTCTACATACCGATACCAGCGAGATGGTTTCTTATCTGCTTTTTCCAAGGCTGACTGTTCGAATTTCTCCATGTTCTTCTCTATTTGTGAAGCTCTTTCTCTTGAATAAATCCTACTTTTTTCTGAGATTTTAATCATTTGTTTGTCTCTATATGTACATTACATATACCGATTTCCGTCTCATTCGGATAATTCCTTCGTGGTGCGTCCCTTTTTTTTGTCTTAGAGTGTATTTACATGAGCTGTCCGATTACAATTCGAACTCATTGATATTGCAATCATATTACGAGTCCACCGCGGTTTTATTGGCCAATATCAGTGCGGACAATGCGTGACCTAATCTGTGGCCTTGGCTCTTTCTAATCAGAGGGGTCGATCTTGCACAGTAGCTTTAAAGCACATACATGTAATATAAAGTTGATCCTCACACAATTTTTAATTCAAAATGGTTCAAATGGCAGTAAGCACTATGGGACTTAACATCTGAGTCATCCGTTCCCTAGACTTAGAACTACTTAAACCTAACTAACCTAAGGACATCACACACATCGATGCCCGAGGCAGGATTCTAACCTGCCACCGTAGCAGCCGCGTGGTTCTGTACTGAAACGCCTAGAACCGCTCGGCCACAGCGGCCGGCATCATTTTTAGTAAGTAGCACCTAGTGCAAACTAGAAAGTTATCGACTCTCTTACGGCCACATGTTCACATATATCCTCTCGGCGTCTGTCTCGATTTCTTCGGCTCACATTGATTTGACAATTTTTTTGACGTTTTGCTAACGCGAGTGGCTGACAATATCTAAGTTTTATCCTGCATTGCTCCAGTCTGTGACCAGCAATTTATAGAACTGACACATTTGTAAATCAGCTTTTAATAAACTCATCTGTAATTCTTTGTATACATGCATGATTTGAAAAGTAGCTTGTTAAAGTGTTTGCTGACGTCATCAGCTTTCATGTAACACATCGTACGATGAGGTTGCTCCAATGGTTAATTTTATGAACTATTGTAACTAAGACAATTTCAGATTCCATAATTTTAAGCCAGTAATTAAGTTTGAACTTGGAATGAGCTCGTGTCATCGGTGCAGTTTTAGTGGCGTTATTGGTTTTAGGGTTCTGTGCTTCCATAAGTAAAACCGGAGCCCTTAGAGGATCGCTTTGTTGTCCCACTGTTAAGAACCCTTTTTCTCAGGAATGGGTGGACGTACCAAGATCAAATTTTTGTCAGATATTAAGGTCTATGGTCCTACGAAGGTATAAAAATTTTAAATTCTAAGCCACTTCAATCAAAATATACGGCCGTTTTTGTCACATATTTTGAACCCAAAAACTCGCTCATCAAAACCAATAGGGTGCTCCCCGTTGACGAAGAATGATAAAATTTGGCAAGAAGCAAGGTTTCACAGTACACGTAAAGGAAAAAATCGGACTATTGTTAATTTGTAATTGTATCACACGAAAAAGTATTTTTTGTCATTCTTTTATCCGTCTATCTCTTGAATAGTTTGACGTATCAAGTTCAGGTTTGTCACACACTAAGGTCTATGGTCCCTTTGCGGGGTAAAAATAGTAAGCTTTTAAATCAATGCAATCAAAAGATACGGTCATTTACGTCACATACTTTGGTACTCGATAATCACTCCTCAAAACCTATAGACTACTTCTCGTTCACCTAAAATCACGAAATTTGTCAGGAAGCTGTTTCACAATACAAGTAAAGGAAAAATCCAGAAATTGTTGATTTGTCATGTCATACGAAAAAATAATTTTTTTGTCATTTTTTTATCCGTCTGTCTGTTTGTTTGTCCGTCTGTTAAGACCCTTTTTCCCTGGAATGGTTTGGCGCATTAAGTTCAAATTTATGTCACGTACTAAGGTCTATGGTCCCTTGGCGGCATAAAAATTGTCAGGTTCTAAGTCAGTGTAGTCAAAAGAATCTATCATTTACGTCATTTGTACTGATACTCGGAAATTCACTCATCAACTCCTATGAGATACTTTCCGTTGACCTAGAATCATGAATTTCGGCTAGAAACAAGGGTTCACAGTACAAGTACAGTAAAAAACTGAAACTTGTTAAAATACAATTACATGACATAAAAATATCTTTTGCTACTTGAACATACGAGTACATTGCGCTCATCATCCGTGAAAAGCGTAACATAAATTGTAAGTTGTAGTCATTTTATTAGTAACTAAATAAAATGTTTTATTAAACATTCTCTCTCTACATACAGTATATAAACTGAATCCCTCTGCTCGCTTCTTTTTGTATGTCTGGCCTTGTCTGATGAACTACTGTAGAGATTTTGATACGGTGTTGGGATTCCTGGGACCAATATCTTGCCGGTATCGATATCGATATCAGGCAAAAATCATTGAGATTCTCGATTTTCAGGGTAGATGAACTGTATATAAAGTTTTTACGGAACTCTCAGTGCGCGAGTCCTAGTCGCACTTCGCCAGTTTTTTCTTTTATTATGTCTACAGGGTCTATGGTGTAGAGTAACACTCGTCTTTCATTTCAATCACCTTTGTCTCCATTTTCCATTTCAGTCATCTTTGTCCCCACTGAGCCGTCTCCGTCCTTTAGCCAAGCACACGTGCTCCAACCGAAAGGAAGACGTCCATCCAGCGCTCAGCGTAATGCGTTCCTCTCGTGCCCGGCTCGGCGAGCTGCCGCCACTCACTCACCACTGTCTCTCGTTTCCCGAGCCGGCCTCTTGTAATATCAGAATAAGGCAATACGTTTTTGTTCTTTGTGAAGTGCACAGTTTAATATTTCTGACACATTAAAAACGAAAGTTGCCAAGTTGTGCACCATTTTGAAACGTTATGACGATCTTTCTGAATATTTCTGCAAGATTTTTCAGAGACTAGTTAGTTATAGATAAAAATAGTCTTAGTTATCGGACAATCGCGGAATTATAATGCAAACCTAAGGAATGTCAGTTTAGGATGTGCGGAATGAACGACACCTAAGAATGTTACAGAAACAATTGCATTCGTTCAAGGAAGTGACAATCTTCAGTCGAAGTGGAGAGATGTACAGAGCTCAGTTCAACAGTGGAAATCTCCGTACTGCCTGTATGGAAGTAAGTCGTCGGAGCAGGTTTTCCCGGCCTCAAAATTCAGCAGTAGTAGCAAAGACAGAGCGGCCGTCGTGAAACGTGCGCTTTGTGTGTGTCGAGTGGACCGAAATGCGTGTGCGTGCAGGCTCGGAATACGCGAAGCAGCCGCGTGGGTGGGGTGGGGAGGCGGAGGGTCCTGGAAATTGGCCGCAGTCTCTCTGCGGAGTGGTGAAGGCGGCGACCTCAAAGGACGGAGCGGCGGGGGTGGAGGCAGGCGCGCCCCGGCCCTGCCGCTGCCTTCCCGTGCGCCGGCAAATCTCTAAACGGCGTTCGCCAGCCGCCCCTCCGTCTACCGAGTGACTGTACAAAACAGTGTGGCTGCACGGAGGGCGCGTGGCGCAACACGTAAGAGTTGTGGCCGGTGTCTGGAATAGTTAACCCGTTTGTGCTGACCCGAGGCTTTTGCTTGGATTAAAGTGTTTGCAGGTCATCACAGAGTAACGAATGCAGCGCCAGCTATTGATTGATTAGGAAGCCTTGTAAGTCATATTTTCCTAGGGATAAGAAAAGAAGGTTGTATACATGGAAGAACCCTGGAGATACTAAAAGGTATCAGATAGATTATATAATGGTAAGACAGAGATTTAGGAACCAGGTTTTAAATTGTAAGACATTTCCAGGGGCAGATGTGGACTCTGACCACAATCTATTGGTTATGAACTGTAGATTTAAACTGAAGAAACTGCAAAAAGGTGGGAATTTAAGGAGATGGGACCTGGATAAACTGACTAAACCAGATGTTGTACAGAGTTTCAGGGAGAACATAAGGGAACAGTTGACAAGAATGGGGGAAAGAAATACAGTAGAAGAAGAATGGGTAGCTTTGAGGGATGAAGTAGTGAAGGGAAGGCAGCAGAGGATCAAGTAGGTAAAAAGACGAGGGCAAGTAAAAATCCTTGGGTAACAGAAGAAATATTGAATTTAATTGATGAAAGAAGAAAATATAAAAATGCAGTAAATGAAGCAGGCAAAAAGGAATACAAACGTCTCAAAAATGAGATCGACAGGAAGTGCAAAATGGCTAAGCAGGCATGGCTAGAGGACAAATGTAAGGATGTAGAGGCTTATCTCACTAGGGGTAAGATAGATACTGCCTACAGGAAAATTAAAAAGACATTTGGAGAAAAGAGAACCACTTTTATGAATATCAAGAGCTGAGATGGAAACCCAGTTCTAAGCAAAGAAGGGAAAGCAGAAAGGTGGAAAGAGTACATAGAGGTTCTATACAAGGGCGATGTAATTGAGGACAGTATTATGGAAATGGAAGAGGATGTAGATGAAGGTGAAATGGGAGATACGATACTGCGTGAAGAGTTTGATAGAGCACTGAAAGACCTGAGTCGAAAAGAGGCCCCGGCAGCAGATAACATTCCATTAGAACTACTGACAGCCTTGGGGGAGCCAGTCCTGACAAAACTCTACCATCTGGTGAGCAAGATGTATGAGACAGGCGAAATACCCTCAGATTTCAAGAAGAATATAATAATTCCAATCCCAAAGAAAGCAGGTGTTGACAGATGTGAAAATTATCGAACTATCAGTTTAATAAGTCACGGATGCAAAATACTAACGCGAATTCTTTACAGAGGAATGGAAAAACTAGTAGAAGCCAACCTCGGGGAAGATCAGTTTGGATTCCGTAGAAATATTGGAACACGTGAGGCAATACTGACCCTACGACTTATCTTGGAAGCTAGATTAAGGAAAGGCAAACCTACGTTTCTAGCATTTGTAGACTTAGAGAAAGCTTTTGACAATGTTGACTGGAATACTCTCTTTCAAATTCTAAAAGTGGCAGGAGTAAAATACAGGGAGCAAAAGGCTATTTACAATTTGTACAGAAACCAGATGGCAGTTATAAGAGTCGAGGGGCATGAAAGGGAAGCAGGGGTTGGGAAGGGAGTGAGACAGGGTTGTAGCCTCTGCCCGATGTTATTCAATCGGTATATTGAGCAAGCAGTAAAGGAAACAAAAGAAAAATTCGGAGTAGGAATTAAAATCCATGGAGAAGAAATAAAGACTTTGAGGTTCGCCGATGACATTGTAATTCTGTCAGAGACAGCAAAGGACTTGGAAGAGCAGTTGAACGGTATGGACATTGTCTTGAAAGGAGGATATAAGATGAACATCAACAAAAGCAAAACGAGAGTAATGGAATGTAGTCGAATTAAGTCGGGTGATGCTGAGGGAATTAGATTAGAAAATGAGACACTTAAAGCAGTAAAGGAGTTTTGCTATTTGGGGAGCAAAATAACTGATGGTCGAAATAGAGAGGATATAAAATGTAGACTGGCAATGGCAAGGAAAGCGTTTCTGAAGAAGAGAAATTTGTTAACATCGAGTATAGATTTAAGTGTCAGGAAGTCGTTTCTGAAAGTATATGTATGGAGTGTAGCCGTGTATGGAAGTGAAACATGGGCGATAACTAGTTTGGACAAGAAGAGAATAGAAGCTTTCGAAATGTGGTGCTACAGAAGAATGCTGAAGATTAGATGGGTAGATCACATAACGAATGAGGAGGTACTGAATAGCATTGGGGAGAAGAGGAGTTTGTGGCACAACTTGACTAGAAGAAGAGTTCGGTTGGTAGGACATGTTCTGAGGCATCAAGGGATCACAAATTTAGTATTGGAGGGCAGCGTGGAGGGTAAAAATCGTAGTGGGAGACCAAGAGATGAATACACTGAGCAGATTCAGAAGGATGTAGGTTGCAGTAAGTACTGGGAGATGAAGAAGCTTGCACAGGATAGAGTAGCGTGGAGAGCTGCATCAAGCCAGTCTCAGGACTGAAGACCACAACAACAACAACAAGAAAAGCTTTTCTTTTACTACTTTTTTCCATTCTGCCATTATTGTTTTATTTGGTATCAATTAGGAGCAACTATGGTTTCATCTTCAGCACTGTGATCGTTGTGATGCATAAGCTCAAGAATATCCTGTTAATGTACCTAGTATCGTCTAGTGTAGTAATTACAACACTCAAGTCTTACAATTACCACACTAGAGGATGCTGGGCAATAACCACAGGATGTAATGATGTATCATCTCGATCGCAGTGCTGAAGATCAAGCGGTAACAGCTTCTAAACCGACAGCAAATAGATTAAAAGCAATAAGCACAGCTTAGCGGAAGAAATGTAATGAGACAATAGCGTTTACTTTCCACAATAAAATATTCCGAGTGCAATTTAAGCAATAAGATAGACAATAACGGGAAGAGCCTGTATTATAACGGCTCGTAAAGAGTACAGCTACTATAAAATTTCTACCTCTTGTACTATCCGCTATTTAGAGAAGTCTGCGTGAGCTACATGGTTCTTGGAGCCATATTGTCAGCTACAGATTCTGCGTGTTGAGGAACACATCGTCTCAAGACAGTGTTATTTTGTTATAGTTTTCACCAAACTTTTTGTGTGTTTTGCAAAGAGAATTGCTGTTATATGGTAAGTAGTAACATAATGGTTTATGTATGGGTGAATATTCATAGAGTAACATTACTTTTTAGTCACGGGCAACGAACTTGTTGCAGTGGATACAACAGTTCCCGTCAGATCACCGAAGTTAAGCGCTGTTCGGCGTGTCCGGCACTTGGATGGGTGACCGTCGGGCCGCCGTGCGTTGTTGCCATTTATCGGGGTGCACTCGGCCTCGTGATGCCAATTGAGGAGCTACTCGACCGAATAATAGCGGCTCCAGCCAAAGAAAACCATCGTAACGACCGGGAGAACGGTGTGCTGACCACACGCCCATCCTGTCCGCATCCTCAGCTGGGAATGACACGGCGGTGGGATGGTCCCGATTGGCCACTTGCTGCCTGAAGACGGAGTGTTTTGAGTGCTTTGGATAATCACGGATCTGTATTATTTGTGATTCGTTTGTAGGAAATTAAGAAAAAGAAAATGCTGACGTTGATTATAAGGTGCTCTCATAAGTTTACGATTTTGCACCGATACAGTTTAAGAAACTTGCTCACATTCTGAGCTTTAAAAATGCGTTTCGCTTTATTAATGCAGCATAATGTTTAGAAAGACTGCGATGAAATTTCTAATGTGTTCTTTGTCCTAAGTTACCCATTAAAATTATTTTGTCTCGCAGAATGGCAACAGAATATCGTTATGGACAGTGTAGTACAGATGAACAGCGCTTAGCTGTAATACTATATCTAACTCGAGATACTGGGTTAAATGAATGTGCATGCATATAAAATTTCTCTCAACCAATAATATAGAGGCAAGCCAAAAATAAAAATGCAAACCGTGTCAGAAAAATTTTTGCCTGCAGAATAAGTGTTTCCCAACGAAATTTAAAATTAATTTGAAGAGCTTATTATTCTTACATCTGAAGAGATAGTATTCGCTTTATCTACATTGTACCTGAGAAAACTTACTTTTGACATTGCGGAAATAAACAGATTGCCCCATAATCTCAATGCAGAAGAAACCATGTCAGACAAAATATGAGCTAAAGGTGTTAATCGAAGAAATAACACCGAATCCGAGGAAAATGATGAATGTTCCAAGCAAAAGCATGGGCAAAGAATTTGTTTGCTGACGAGTAGCCCATGGAAGAGGAAATTAACCAAAACCAAGGAGATTAAATTTAGAACTAGAGCTTTACCTGTGAAAGGTAATTGTTTTGGAGACTCTGATGAGAAACCATTACAGAATTTCATTTGTAAATCATGGGACTGGTATTGCTAATTGTGGGAGGAAGATCGAATGGAAAAAAAAGATCAGATACATGCAATGCAAAATGTGGATTCATGGAAAGTGCACAGAGGTTGGAAAAGAAGTGAAAAAGTTAAATTGTGATGTAATAAATAAATTGTGGAGCATTTCCTTAGAGTAATACATATCTTTAAACTAAGGGACATAGCTTGTAAGTGTGGTACTATTTCTACAAAAAAATGGTTCAAATGGCTCTATGGGATTTAACTTTTAAGATCATCAGTCCCCTAGTACTTAGATCTACTTAAACCTAACTAACCTAAGGACATCACACACATCCATGCCCGAGGCAAGATTTGAACCTGCGACCGCAGCGGTCGCGCGGTTCCAGACTGAAGCGCCTAGAACCGCTCGGCCACCCCACTATTTCTACACCCACGGACACAAGTTAGGAACTGATTCCCAGTTTCTACCAATTGCAGATGTTTCGAAAATTAAGTGTAGTGTGTTTATTTTTCTCAGAATTTCCATTCTTTAAATCAGATTCCAAGAACAACTTCTTACAGCTGAGGATGGCCTTGTTTACAAAATTTTGCAACTTAACTGTTGAAGCTACGATCATCAGTCTTCTGAATGCTTTGATGCAGCCCGCCACGAATTCCTCTACTGAGCCAATCTCTCCATCTCGGAGCAGCACTTGCAACTTATGTCCTCAATTATTTGTTGGATATATTCCAATCTCTGTCTGCCTCTATAGCTCCCTCTAATACCATGCAAGTAATTCCCCGATGTTTTAACTGATGTTCTACTATACTGTCCCTCCTCCTTCTCACACATTATTCATTACAAACCATATCTATATCATAGCAGAGTCATATTCGTCTCGCCTGAGCCATACTCAGATATAGTACGTTGTGTCACACTGTTGTTGTTGTGGTCTTCAGTCCTGAGACCGGTTTGATGCAGCTCTCCATGCTACTCTATCCTGTGCAAGCTTCTTCATCTCCCAGTACCTACTGCAACCTACATCCTCCTGAATCTGCTTAATGTATTCATCTCTTGGTCTCCCTCTACGATTTTTACCCTCCACGCTGCCTTCCAATACTAAATTGGTGATCCCTTGATGCCTCAGAACATGTCCCACCAACCGATCCCTTCTTCTAGTCGTGCCACGAACTTCTCTTCTCCCCAATCCTATTCAATACCTCCTATAGCTGCTTAAATGCCCCAGGCGTCTTGCATAGCTTAAAACCTACAGTAAAGACTGTAGGAATAGTTAAAGAGTGCTGTCGAGACATTAAAAGTGGCCATACAAATATCCACGATAACAAATTGGCAGGTCTTTTAAAAATCTTGTGTGGTTTAATAGGCCAGTGCAAGTCTTTAAAATGGACGCCACTTAGGCGACTTGCGTGTCGCTAATCTACCTGAGTTACCCAAGTGGGGAAAGGGGACATACAATTTAAAGTCCCTGGCGAATCCTCACATCGTTGAGGAATGAAGTGTAGAGAAAGGCAGAGTGAACATTTCCATCGTCCGATTTTGAGTTCCTGTGACATTTTGGTTTGGAGGCACTCGCTTTACTGCCAGACCACATGGTCTGGCTACGCACGTAGATGAAATCGTGCAACAAGTGAAACATAAACTGCGGTCTCATCGACGATTAGTGCCCTGTCTGGTGTAATTCCGTATGTTGGACGCATCACTGTTTACACGACTGTCCCTTAAAAGCTCGAATATCCCGAACTGTATGCAAGCTGGGTGCCGAAAATGCTTGCCACCCCACAAAATTACAACGAATGTCAAGTGAACGAACGTTTTTGGACCGCTATCGACGAGATGGAAATGAGTTTTTCCCAACACTGTTGCGTGCAATGACACTTAGATAGCTTACAGCAACATAGAATCGAAACTTCAATACAGTATGCGATACTAAATTTATTTTATTGGAAAATTAAGATATTAATTAAAATAAGTGAAAACCCTGCCTCCCGATTGTTTGTGTGTCCTCCAGACGAAAGAGAGACGAAAACTGCCAAACATTATTCCTTCTGTACAGGAGTAATTTTAGCGCAGTTTAATTTGCAACCTCCCCACTATATTTGTTTCTCTATAAAATTTAGCCCAAATTTACTTCCTACTTTATAAAAGACTACGTATTACCAGAACTATGTCGCTACAAACTGTTATCCAAAGTAAATTCGTATTCTAACTAACCTTTGACTAAACAGAACCTAATTTGAACTGAACTGTAATTAATCTGAATGCAGCTTGCCTTTATATTAAATGCGCAACTGAAGTAAAACAATTATCTGGCCCTAATCAAAATCTCCACTTACCTCATGTCTTGTTAACGTTGTTGAATATTTTTCGAAAGCACAACAGTGAACGGCAAGCAGGCAGCGACTAAGCTAGATCCCTATTTCTGAATAAAATTTCCGTCTGTTGCTTACCACTTTCGGTAATGCGTAATGATAAACAGTGGGGTGGGGAAAGTAACTGTTCCTATGAAATGATATTACAAGACAACGGTTTTAGAATGAAGTATATATTCAAAAAGACTTCGCGTGATTTTCACACATAACATAGGTCTGAACAACATTGTGCTTAACAAAGCGAGCAATGATTTAAAAAGGGTACAATGTTGACAGAGAATTTGTTCAAATGGCTCTGAGCACTATGGGACTTAACATCTGAGGTCATCAGTCCCCTCGAATTTAGAACTACTTAAGCCTAACTAACCTAAGGACAACACACACATCCATGCCCGAGGCAGGATTCGAACCTGCGACCGTAGCGGTCGCGCGGTTCCAGACTGATGCGCCTAGAATCGCTCGGCCACAGCGGCCGGCAGAGAATTTGAATTCGAATGAAACAGCTTAATCGATTAATATGTAAATGCGTTACTGAGGGAAGTGGGATAGTCTTTCTCTCAGCTCTGAGCAAGTGAACAAAGTTAGCTAGCTCCCAATAATCATCTTTACAAATTAGGTGCGCAGTGCTGCAGTCTTACCCCAAATTTCCTCTCTTCAAAAAATATTGACATTATTCAGAATTTATATTCTCTTCGCTTTCCAGTTGTTGTTGTTGTTGTTGTTGTTGTGGTCTTCAGTCCAGAGACTGGTTTGATGCTACTCTATCTTGTGCAAGCTTCTTCATCTCCCAGTACCTACTGCAACCTACATCCTTCCAGTATATACGTCTTATTCATCCTTGCTGTCCTTTACAATAAATGTTTCTTCATCTAACAGTTACAAACATAAGTCAACACAGCACTACAGAATACGTCCATCGCCTACCAAACTTCAACTCAGAATGTATCGGGCTGCGCAAAAGCAAAGAATGTGCCACCACAAGATCAAAAATTGTTTAATAGTAACGTAACTTGCTCTCTCTCTCTCTCTCTCTCTCTCTCTCTCTCTGACTTGCACATAGACAACATACAAAAATCAAAATGACATGACCACCTTATAAATTTTAAGGTAACGCCTTTCGAACAATGATTATTTGTTGTCAGCAATATGGCGGTGATCGTTAGTGAAGCTCTTTCGTTTGAAGGAGGACGCCAGGATCGTAGGAATACGTCACAGGGATGTAGGTCTCAGTGAGAACCAGCCTGGTAATGACAACAGACCTGGAGAGCTCTCTCAGAACTCGCTGAACACACACAGGCTTTAGCAGGAACGGTTGTGTGGGGTGGCTATAGACAATAGCGCCTACCCTAACCGCCAACTGTTTTCTTGCTGGGACCGAGTTTTTAAACAGAACTGACCAGGATCGCTCAGTCTCACTTTCTGTCTTTTGTCGGTGTCCTGGAGCAGTCAATACGAAGCCACTGAGGACCGCGTGGACCACTGCCACCACAACACGGCGGGCCGCTGCGCCTGCAGGGTAGGCAACACTCCGTCACGCTTCGCTGCTCCTCCTCCCTGTCTCGCTCGTCTCAAACTTCGCTGTTCGCCAAATTTCGTGTTCTGAGCTTCAAACTGTTGTGAGAGGAACATGTGAAAGTCGAAGGCCAAGGGGCTGTGCTCCTTGGCAGCTGCGCCGATGCGGTCGATCTCCGCTACGTGCTCCATTTGCGTAACTGCATCCACTTCGGCGCCTTAAAATAACTGTTCTGGTAACGGGCTGGCTTTATGCGCTTCTTACACAATGATTCCTGCGTTGTTTCCTCCAAAAGGTCGGCCTCTGCTCTGATCGCGCTGTCCAGATGACTAAAACTGCCCTGGTTTAACATTGTAACTGTACGACCTAGCGTTTCTTGTCTAAAAATAAATAAATAAATAAAATAAATTAACTTTCTATATGGCTCATCCTGATTGAATGTTTCTCCCATGAGTGGGTAATCATTCACATTGCCAATTTAACTTACAGACAGAAATGATAAATTCCTACCATAGAATGACACCCACGCTACTTATCGCCCCAAATAATTTTTCTGCTCGCATACATATGCGGCAGAAATAGTTACACTCCTCGTATTCACAAAGACAAACAAACCCTACTCATAATATAAATATATGCACCCCAGAAAGGTAAATGCACATTTATTATACAAAAAGAGAAATAACGCCGTTGTGCAATGCTGTATGCTGAAACACGCGATAGAAGTACGTGGTCCGTGCGTGACTTTAACTGTTTTACCAAAAGACTACAGCAGTCCATGATCATGGCTGGCGTCGCCAATTAAAAACTGTCTACCAGTTTTGATAAGTAACCCAGACAGGCACTGACGAATAAAAACCTTATACTCCTTTCTCGGATTAAATCTCCTACGTTTCGGTTCTCTAATTTGGCCTTTCATTAGTAGAAACACTTTTTGTCTTATAACCATGGATTTTCTATTCACCCTGGAGTCGAAAGGGTGGAAGCTAGTACTTTATTTCTTTCTTGCATACCTTGTTCATCTGTCGTACATGCAATGTCATTCGTACATGGTAGCACACATTCTTTATCAAGCCCTGAATTTAGACTGTGAAGTAGAGAGATGCTATGATTCGGCATGGACACACGGAGATGAAATATACATAAAATAATCCGTTTTATTCCCACTGGGGAATATTTGATAATTTAGTACGTTATCTGGTGAAAAGCATAAATTATTGACTATTCAGGGAATTTCGCACCATATGGAAATGTGTGTGTTGGACCTGAATATCTATGAGTCAGTTGAAAACATCGGATCTAAACAATGCTAAACGACTTTCGATGAGAAACAGTTATTGCAAGTAAAAACGGTATGTGATGTGATTTATTCATGTTAGTTGATAGTTCCACGATAAACCGAGAAATGAAAGTTCTCTCTCTAATTTCAGTATCTCATTAATGGGCACTTCGTCAGGACGTGTGCCTGTAAAAAGTGGTAAAAGCCAAAAAGATGGCTGCCACTGGTACTGACGTGTGTGGCGTTTGCGCCAGGAAAATGCTTTACAGGAACGATTTGAAAAAATTCGATGAATGATGAGGACAACTGCGATACAGATAAAAATTCTGAATGTAAATGCGCTACAAAAGTTGTTGCTAGTCAGGTAAATGCGAATAATTTTTTAAACAAGCAAACAATGTTAAGTTTCATCTCTTACCACTGCGTGCGACTGCTACGGTCGCAGGTTCGAATCCTGCCTCGGGCATGGATGTGTGTGATGTCCCTAGGTTAGTTAGGTTTAAGTAGTTCTAAGTTCTAGGGGACTGATGACCACAGCAGTTGAGTCCCATAGTGCTCAGAGCCATTTGAACCATTTCTTACCACTGTTTATGTGAACTAACGTGACAGCGTGATGCCTGAAATGTTAAGGGACGTCCATAATATCATAGATTACTGTTTGGTGTCGTTATACTTCGTTATTTCAAAACGAGGTAATTCAAGTCTTAGTATCATAAATTTAAACAATTCGGACATGTTAAATTCGTATTTTTGAGATGTTGCACAATAATTTTTTTTATCTCGCCCAGTAGGAAAACAGTGGTAAGTCAATGGTAACTCATGTTAAGCGCACTCAGTTTGGAAGTAAGTAATGTCAATTACCCGTTGATGTATTTTCACAATAAAATTTTGGACAGAATTTACGATTTTAGAAATATTTCATTACTCTAGAAATATTTGAAAACAACGAATTATCTGATTAAAAAAGTCACAATGGATGTACCTGAACTCTCTTATTTGTTAGATAGTATTGAATCTCTACTGAGAAATTTCTCAAAACAACCAGCTCGTCCCCTACCATTGTTCACAGCCAAAGTGTTCAGTTATAATCAAAATGGTTCATTACAATTATCTGGATACCCACACAAGACGCATCAGGCATTAACGAATAGATATTGCAAGAAAAGTGGTGCCGTAACAGATGTAATAGTTGCACTCCCCCAGCAGCCAGTTCGAGTGCTGCGATATGTGACTTGCGAAGATGACTTACGAAGGAGTGGATATGAAAACTGTGAAAACTTCATGAAATGGAGAGTAATCGGCTCTCTTCACACACATAATAGCCGAAATTGGCTAATAGTGAAAAATAAACAATAATTAATGCCGATGGCGATACTTCATTTCAGAAATTTTGTGCATTTGTAGCATATGCCACAAGGAAGGTAATCGGTTTTTTTTCCGCCCTCTGGTCGCACAGTTCGTATTATATTATAACCATTTTCGACTTCTCACCCAAACGGGTTACACAGAAAAATCACTGTTCATAGCTAAAAAGGCCACGAGCGCCTTCCTGGCCTGTTTATTTGGACTCCAACGAGTTGCTATTTAACATATTCAAATCATGAGATGATAATTTGTTAAGAGTTCAAAATCGATTATCATACCATTTTTGTGACCAAGACTGGAAAGAAGAAAACAGTAAAATACTGATCCTGAGTTCCCCCTTGGGTATTACAGGAAGCTGACCGGATAAGATATTAGCACAGTGGTGGCTTTGGGGCGCTGAACATGATACCAGACGATCACACGACCCTTCAAAGCTGACACAGGTCATGGCAGTGAAGTTGCGCGTATATGTCAGTCGGTTGTATGGAATCAGCGCACTAACAAGAGGCGACGTGGAGACGTGATTCGATCTGTTTGTGGTTGGACTTGCCCAACACCACTCTATGAATGAAGTTGGCCATTTTGTTGGTGTATCAACGCATACTGTCCGACTGTTTACAAGCCATACCACTTGCAGCCGTGCAACATGGCGTAAGAGTAGTGGAAGTAAGAAGATCCTTACCGTCAGCAACTGGAGAACGAGTGCCATACACTGTTAATGAAAATCTGTTTCAAACTCGGCAGGGATTGCTTCTGGTAGTGAATGTCGGTCTATCTAAATCAGTTTCAGAGCGAACATTACGAAGGGATCTGGAAGTGCCCTTTTCTCACGAAGGCACATGAAGCTGCACGTCTTCAGTGAAGCTTGACAGTAGCTAACTGGAGGCATGTAGCTCGGTCTGAAGATTCGTGATTTTGCTTCTGTTCATACGACGCAATACATCGTGTGCACTGACGGCGCAATGAGGCGTTTAAGCAGCAGTGTGTGGAGGCTGTAGTTGAAGCCGGATGTTCTGCGAGTCTTCTCATTCTACAAGGTGAAAAGTATTTAAACCGACAAACTCTGGGAGGTTGTAGGGGACATCAAAACAAATATTTTTCCCTAATGTCATTTTTTCCTATGAGGAGTATTTAAACCGGTAGAGGAAGATTTCTCTGGCGGCCAATTAATTAAACCAACAAATACTTTTCCGTTTTTTTATGACTAAGAGACAACGCATTAACACAACCCAATTTCAATTACAGTAGATTTTCTAAAATGCCTCCATTGACACGCAAACAAAGGTTGCACCGTCGGATCATGTTCTGTCTGACACGGGCAAAAACCCCAGGAGTATCCTGAATTGTTCCTGCTATTGCTACTATCCGGGCAACCAGATCCTCTTCTGATGCAACAGGAGTTGCGTAAAAAGAGGTTGCGCATCTCTGCCCACACAAATAAGTCCAGAGGGGACATACGTGGGGATCGAGCAGGCTATGGTACAGGACCACCTCTGCCAATCCACGTTTCTGGGAACCGTCGGTCCAGGAATCGACGCACACGACGACTGAAATGTGCCGGCGCCCCGTCATGTTAGAACCACATGCGTTGTCTTGTAAGTAGCGGGACGTCTTCCAGCAATTCTGGCAATGCTCTGGCGAGAAAATTGTAATAGTGCCTGCCACTTAATGGCCTAGGTAGCAGATACGGCCCAATTAAACAGTCCCCAACAACAGCGACCCACACATTAACGAAGAACCGCACTTGATGAGCGCTGGTAACTGTGGAATGTGGGTTATCCTCACTCCAAACATGCGAATTGTGCATGTTGAAGACTCCATCACGCCCGAACGTCGATTCATCGGTAAACAACACAGAGGGTGGAAATGTAGGATGCATTTCACACTGTTCCAGGTACCACTGCGAAAACTGTGCTCTGGGTGGATAATCAACTGGTTCCAGGTTGTAGACATGCTGTAAGTGAAATGAACGTTACAATTGCTCTCGAAGGACTGTTCTTACATTCATCTGATTCGTCCACATGTTACATGCAATTGCACGAGTGCTGATTGAAGGATCCCGCTCCACATGCTGCAAGACAGCTTCCTCAAATTGCAGCGTTCTTAAAGTGCGACGACGTCCCTGTTTAGGTAATCTCCTAAATGACTCGGTCTCACGCAGACGTTGGTACACAGCAGCAAAGGTCGTATGATGCGGGATACGGCGATTAGGATATTGTTGTTGATAAACCTTCTGTGCAGCTCGGCCGTTGTGGTGCGCTACGTAGTTCTCACCAACCATATCAGTGTACTCACTCCAGGTGTATCGCTCCATTAGTAAACAGAAACAATGCACTACTATACTGATGGACAGCAGTTGCCTACAACTAAAGATCGTAATACGGCCTCAACAACTGAAGAGCGTAATACGGCCTCCACTGGTTTAAATAGTCCCCATAGGAAAAAATGACATTAGGGAAAAATATTTGTTGTGATGTTCCCTACAACCTCCAAGAGCTTGTCGGTTTAAATACTTTTCACCCTGTATGGGTGGAGCCCAGTTATTTAGATAACAGTGACCATAAACCAGAATGTTTATGTCAACACAACAGTGACAAATTGTTGCCCTTTCTTGTACATCTCTGTGGACGAGCATGCTACAGACAGTCCCGACTATCACGCATACGTTCCCGGTTTGGCGAACACTGTCTCCCTATTGCACTTCAACTGGTGCCCTAAATTACCTGATCTTCATCCCAGAGGAAATATTTCAGATTATTTGGAGCAGTTGCAAATTTCAGCTTGCTCTAATCACCAACGAGTGGCGTTAGGTGAATATTGAGTACCCGAATAAACATTGGACTCTCTTTCGCGCTGAACTGAGTCCGTTATCGAGGCTAGTGTGATGTCGCCTGGAGGATTATTTCGCCGTGTGCTTATCACTAACGTTGGTAAAATCAGAGGAATTACCGCTCATACGGGGACTCGAGCGACACCTGTTCTTCCCACGCACAGTTCACGAATGGGACGGGGAAGGGACCAGCGATGATGTATCCCCACCAGAAGTCGAAATCCGTTCTTCCCACGCACAATTCACGAACGGAAAGGGGAAGAGACAGACGATGATGTATTCCCACCAGAAACCGTAAGGAGGATTGCAAGGTATCATGTAGACAGCAGCTCGGGGAGTGGGAGAAAAAGACAGGGAGGGTTTCCGCACGATGAGGAAGACAGCGCAGGCGAAGGGAGCCGTTAATGGACGAGTAAAACGCGTCATCGGCTGTGAGTGGCTGGCCGTGTCAGACTGGGAAGGGCCAGTCGGCTGGTGTGGGCGCTCGGAAGTCCCGCGACGCGCCGTCGCTCACGTGTCACCGTGCCGGCCTCTGTTTGTCGACGTCAGCGCCAGCCGTGGGGATGTCTGTGTCGTGTGTGTGCTGAGTCAGCGACCCGCGGGACGAGCAGCCGGGGTCCAGCGAGCGGTCGGCTGCTCACACGGGGAGTGTCCGGGCTCTGGGCGCTCGCATCTACACCTCCAGTCTACAAGCTACATTACGGTGTGAGGACGAGGGTACTTACGGTACCATCAGCGTTTCCCCTTGTTACTCTTGCATTCGCGAATTGTCTGCGGGGAGAACCACTTACTGTAAGCTCAAAGTCTCTGCATTTTATATCTGTTTTTCTAGACGGAATAATTTAGTGAAACATATGTAGTACTGAGTAATATGTTTTCGGAATGTTCTTGCAAGCGTACGCTCTCAGAATTTCAACAGTGAACTATTCTGTGATCTACGCCCGTCTGGTAGCATCTGCCACTGGATTTTCATGAGAATCTCCACCACGCTCTCGCGAGTGCTAACCGCATCTACCACGAAACGCGCCACTCTTATTTCGATTGTATTTCCTCCATTAACGTACCTGGTAGCTTTTCTAAACTGACGAACAGTATTCAAGAATCTCTCGAACGAGTGATTTATAAGACACTACTTTAATGGATGAATTACGTTTGATTGCGATTCTTCCAATGAATCCCACCCTGGTAAATGCTTCGCCTACGACTAGTTAAATATGATAATTCCATTCAGGTTCCTCTGTATGTATACTTCTAGATATTTTATGATGATTACTGTTTCCGATGACTTTCTCTTGTAGAATAATCAAACACTGACCGATCTCGCCGCGTATTTATGAGCAAAACAGTTCATTTGCTTACGTTGAGGGTCGTTCGCCAGTCCCACCACCAAGTGCCGGCTCCCTGTACGTCGGTCTGCATCCGCCTAGAGTTTTCTGGTCTTGCGATTCCCCTGCATGCATCGTTGTCTCCTACATACAACCATCGTTATCCACGATATCAATTACAGGCACAGGTTCAATCAGAACTCCACCAACAAAATTTCACAGGTACTAATAGGGACGAATGAAAGAAAAAATGCTTAGTTAACATGGGCTCTAAAATGCTTACTTTAAGTGCCATGAGCACTTGTTCGTTTTTGTTACAGTGAAACAAATCTCTTCTTCTGTACAAGTGCTAATAACTCTTAAGCTATGCGTATTAAAGAGTAAATGATAGTTAATTGAATCCCTTAGCTGCCGACAGGTGTTGTTGATATACCTCATCAGGGACAGCTGAAAATGTGTGCCCCGACCGGGACTCGAACCCGGGATCTCCTGCTTACATGGCAGACGCTCCATCCATCTGAGCCACCGAGGACACAGATGCAGATGCAGGGACTTATCCCTTGCACGCTTCCCGTGAGACCCACATTCCCAACTGTCCACAATCTGCATACGTAATGTAGCTCGGTGGCTCAGATGGATGGAGCGTCTGCCATGTAAGCAGGAGATCCCGGGTTCGAGTTCCGGTCGAGGCACACATTTTCAGCTGTCCCATCGAGGTATATCAACAACACCTGTCGGCAGCTGAGGGTTTCAATTAATTATCAATTATTCTAGAGAATCTGCACGGTCATCAATAGCATCTGTTCTTTCGAGAACAGTTACTATCTTCAACGTATTAAAGAGCATGTTTACTGGACATTTTTTCTCCATGTCTCTGGAAGTTTGTCTGTGGCGTTCTGGTTAACGCTGTATAACATGAACAATAACGGCATTTTCACAGTCAGTTTGCGGCGGCGCGGTTCCTTTCGTCCTTTTTACTAGCACCTACCTGTGATCTCGTGGCAGCAGATCGCAGGTAGGAAAGCCGAGCAGAAACCTACCGTAGTGCAACTCGCACCAGGCTACATACAATGTAATTGTTTTAAGGATCCGAAAAAGGTCTTAATTTTGAATGGAAGGTGAAAATACTAGCAAAACTTAGGTATATTCTGAAGTCAAGAAGTACACATTCACTGCCACACCCGTGTTAATACGAACTCAGTCATGCCAAACCGTTCCATTCAGGTTAGCAAGTTTATGTAACGTATTTCCCGAAATCTGAACAGCTACTAAGCACAGATTGTTCTTAAATGAAAATGCTCGCCACACTATTAAGTTTATCGGTGTCTATGCACTCATGTTTTTAGTCACCGATCTGCTCTATATACCACTGTCCTTTCTCATACACAGAATTACTTAAAAAATACGTACTTTCTAAAAAAAATCATCGGTATAAATATGCCTTCACTTTCAAGCGCTTTTGAAGCATGTAGCACAACTAAAACGGGTAAACTATAACTTTCTTCGGAGCTCATACTACACACGACCGTACCATTGAAAGACTGGGCTCCAACTACTTAGACTGCTGTAAGCATTCTATATCTCCTTAAGAGAATAGATGCGCGAAGAATACTCCGTTCTGATTGGTCAGTTTTCCTTTAAGGCCAATAGAAAGACATTATTCTAGCGCGTTAGTCCGCGCTTTTCATGACTAACCAGTGAACAAATAACATGCTTTTGAACTGTACTTTTTCCCGAAATAAATATTTAACAATCTGATGTTTTGTTTATACTTTACGTTATTAACTATTTCATTTCCACTCGTATTAGCTTTCCTTTTACCATAAACTTACTTCAGATATTATGATACAAAATTCCCCATCGTCTGCATTCACACTGTCTTAAAAATTTCTCACGCTTGTTCGTACAGCGTTTATCAGTAGAACAATGATCTACATACTTACTTTAGATCACATTCATGCATCATTCACACTATTAAAAACATAAACAAAATTGTACAAACATAAATAAACAAAAAATCCTTCAAGAAAGAAACAGAACAATTCACAAAAATATCTTTTTGACCTGTTTCTTGAATGTCTCTGTTCGCTACTGTTCTCTGGTGGATGAAAATTAGAACTACGTACTCGACTGTACCCGCTTCAGGCCATCTGTCACTGTGCACGCATGAGTCATTCTGCCGATACACAGGCTCTAGACAGACGCCACGCCTCAGGTTGGAGCAGTGTGGAAGTTAACTTTTATATGACGTGACTACGTCGCCCGGCTTAAGATCAACTTATTCAATTGTCCCTGCTACAGTGTACTGAAACCAGTCGCAAAGCTTCTAAGATATTATGCAAACTTGTATTTTATTCACCAAGCAACAGTACTGGACTATGTCGAATTCATTCGTGAAGTCAAACAACATATAACCCGGGCTCTGTTACCTACAGCTCTCTGGACCTCATTGACGACAAGAGTTAGCTGCGCCGGCCGCTGTGGTCGAGCGGTTCTAGGCGCTTCAGTCCGGAACCACGCAGCTGCTACGGTCGCAGGTTCGAAGCGTGCCTCGGGCATGGATGTGTGTGATGTCCTTAGGTTAGTTTTTACGTAGTTCTTAGTGTAGGGGACTGATGACCTCAGATGTTAAATCTCATAGTAATTAGAGTCATTTGAACCATTTGAGTTAGCTGTACTTTACAAGATCTGCGTTTGCAGAATCCATCTTGATTTTCATTTCTGTAAGAAGGTCACAACACAAAATTTATTCCACAATACTACAACAAACTGACGTAAACGTTATGGGCGTGTCACTATGTGCATCCGTCTCAATAACGGTCTTAAAAACTGGAATGACCTGAACTATTTCCTCACTTGGAACCCTGTGGTGCTGCAGCAACCTGCTATAAACTGCTGCCAAGAGGAGATCATGTTCTTTCTCATAAGCTGTACAGAATCCTACAGACATCTCATCAGGTTCAGCTGCCTTTCCTGTACTTAACAATTTTAGTTGTTTTCCTATAGAATGAATAAAATACTGTCCAGTACAGCAGAGCTCTGTAGTCTTCAGATGCGTAGACAGAGAACGCATATTATTGGCCGTATTTCAACGATTATTTGATTTAATTGTTGGGTGGAATGTAGGTACGGTGATGGCTTGTATGCCCGCGTAATGTCATTTGATCTTCGCGTTCTTTTTGATGGCGAAATGATCGTTCCATTTCATATTCTCGTACATTTGTTCCACATGTTACTTTTTTCTATGACTGACACTAAGTGGAACTCATTAATCGCGTAAACTTGATGTTTCTCGAAGACCAGATCATTGCATTTCTCTACCGAAATACTTAGTACAATTCTTGGTCCAGACTGACATTTCGTCAATATCTCACTGAAAATTACCACAGTTTTCACCTGATAACACTTGCACATCGATAAGATGGTCATCTCCGGAGTCCAAGGTGCATCTAGTGTTATCCTCTAACTCACTAATATAGGACGCGAATTGTCTCTGTTTGTATACCATTGCCAAGATTACGACAGCTGGAGTATTTTTAAGCTTCTTCATACCACTTGAAAATGAGCGCTAAAGCCGAAACTAAGGGTCGTGAGGCAGCAAAAAAAATTACTTTTTGACAGAAAGCACTAGCCTCGTCGGAGCTGTGGTTTTTACCTTCATCAACTTATCAACGGCTTTGGAACTTAACGTATGATAGAAGATTCACAACCCCGTTAATAGTCAGAAGGAAATGGTTTAATGCTCATAGATATAGAAATGAAATGTGAAAACTAAATCACCATCGAGCAGCTTTCGTGGATGAACCTATCGGAGGCGAGGACACCCACAGCGTGGTCAACACAACAAGATCTTTCTATATGAATCGACGAAAGCACAAGTCCGGAAGTAATCCAACTTAATTCATTTAAGAAACAAAAAAGATCCGAATCTTAGAACATCTGCATTGCATTGTACAGGCGATTTACAGTACTTCAGCCTCGACAAGCTCTTTCTCGGAACCTAGTAAGGTTTGAATAATTGTTCGGTCTCACTGTGGAATGTCTTTGTTTCATAGAATTGGGTCCGCATCTACGTTTGATGCAATATTTCTACCACTAACACACCCAAGAGACAGCGATCGCAGGGATCTCTATTACTCTTTTTTTTTTTTTTTCATTTTAAAGATGAAAAGGATGCCAAAATCTTGGTGGATTCGGCAAATTTTCAAAGGAAGGAAACAAGATGTGGGCATGTTATTCTTGATTACTAAGAAAATGTAGGGACTGTTTTAGTACCGAAATTGTTTGATATTATCTGTACAATTTTCTGAATATTTTCTATAAATGAAAGTGCAGTGCATACAAAAAAAGAACCAAATCTCATACAGCCAGTTTCTGCTTGCATCAGAGTAACATTGACAGTCCGCTTTCACGTGGGTGTCGTGTTTAGTTTCAGTGCCCATGTCACTGTTTTTGCGTCGTCTGTATTATTTGATATATTAGCAAGAACAAAGGGCTTTCACACAAACCATGATGATGCCCTGGGTGAAGTAACACTCTTTCTTTTCACGATGAGTGTTTGTGCTTTCTGCAGAACTGAACTGTTGATGAAACATACTAGTTATTATTTTGCACAAAGAAACTTATGTTTATGATACGTTTTCGGTCAGACAATGCTGAACACTTGAATGGACTGTCAATTTTGGCACTTGGTGACTGACGAACAATTCGTAAAATAATACACGCAGGAATATGAGACATAGGCCTACGTCGAGAACTTTCAGTTGACTTAAACTGGGTGTCTGTGAATAAATACAATTTACAACAGCTTTTGGTGATTTCATAATGCCTTTCCCTAAATACAGATCATTAATAATTAATCACTTATTACAAAGTAATATAATAAACTATACGTGTGTAGTATTAAGTCACATTTTAAGTAGCAAATTTTTTTCCCGTTTATGGACACTTCGTATTTTCTGGCCAGACTGATCCTATCTGCTGTTTTTACTCGGTTTTTGTATTCCACAGAAGTAACACGTCAGAACCAACGAGAAATGTGCAAATCCTAAACCATTTTCACTGTTGATTCGGTAGGCCACATTTTCACAAGTTATATTGGAGCCAAAGCATCACTCGTGACACAGATAGTGACACTACAAAGTGAGAAGACATACAAGCACTTCACAGAAACCTTCACGTGTTATATATAAACGTATGAGTCTGAAAGCTGAATCCTGCTATCAACTGATAAAATTAAAACTGAGGCGAAATGTGGTGCTGGTGGCGCTCGCTAAGAATATCATGAACTGAAAAAGGAACCAATACGGATCTGCTATGAATAGTAAAGCGAAGACAGTTATATACGATGACAAGAAGCAGAATAAAATAGACCAACGGGGCATATGACGAAATATGCAATACGATGCATGAGTTTGATGGCAAGAAAAATAGAGGCTAAGATAAGGAAATGACAACGGGGACAAAGTTTTACAGACTCATAACACAGGGGCGCATTTCTGTACAAGTAAAGTAGCTGGCCCTGAAACAAACATCAAAGATAAGTAGAGAATGACACCAGCTCCCAACAACCTGTGGACTGAGTAGAGAAAGAAGAAGTGTTGGAGCTGGAATGCTGGGAGCTGTTACTTTTCATTGTCTTCTGCGCATGCCGGAACTGAGTCTGAGCGGGGTTGGACACTCCTTCGAAATACTATCCCGCAACGCATCAAACTCAAACACATTTTGTTCTTATGTTGACTTCACTAGATGATAAACGGCAGCGTCATGCGCAATATCTAATAGGACTCTTTCAGATTGTGTTCAGAATCATTTGTATAGATCAAGTACCAGATACAACTTTGGTTTCTCTAGATGATTTTCGATCAAGTAAACCTAAGTGCGCAGTCCACTGGCTTTTCAGAGTGTAATAGCTCAGGCGCCCAAAAAGTTCTCTGCTGCTGCCTAATACCTCAACGATTAAAATATGTTAAACACATAATTCTGACAGCGGGTGTTGTAGCTTTATTCTTGTCAGTTAGAATTCCAATACACTGACGGAAAAAAATCGAAGCGCCAAAAAAAATTGATGTAGAGTAATGAAATTTCGGGAATACATTTGCGCAGGTAATACAGGGTGATTCAAAAAGAATATCACAACTTTAAAAATGTGTATTTAATGAAAGAAACATAATATAACCTTCTGTTATACATCATTACAAAGAGTATTTAAAAAGGTTTTTTTTTCACTCAAAAACAAGTTCAGAGATGTTCAATATGGCCCCCTCCAGACACACGAGCAATATCAACCCGATACTCCAACTCGTTCCACACTCTCTGTAGCATATCAGGCGTAACAGTTTGGATAGCTGCTGTTATTTCTCGTTTCAAATCATCAATGGTGGCTGGGAGAGGTGGCCGAAACACCGTATCGTTAACATACCCCCATAAGAAAAAATCGCAGGGGGTAAGATCAGGGCTTCTTGGAGGCCAGTGATGAAGTGCTCTGTCACGGGCTGCCTGGCGGCCGATCCATCGCCTCGGGTAGTTGACGTTCAGGTAGTTACGGACAGATAAGTGCCAATGTGGTGGCGCTCCATTCTGCTGAAATATGAATTGTTGTGCTTCTTGTTCGAGCTGAGGGAACAGCCAATTCTCTAACATCTCCAGATACTGTAGTCCAGTTACAGTAGCACCTTCGAAGAGAAAGGGACCAAAAACTTTATTGGCTGAAATGGCACAGAAAACATTCACCTTAGGCGAGTCACGTTCATACTGAGTTGTTTCCCGCGGATTCTCAGTGCCCCATATACAGACATTGTGACGGTTGACTTTCCCGTTAGTGTGGAAAGTTGCTTCATCACTAAACACAGTCTTTGAAACGAAAGATTCATCTGTTTCCATTTGAGCAAGGATAAAATCACAGAAATCGATTCTTTTAATCTTATCAGCTGCAGACAGTGCTTGAACCAATTTCAGACGATAAGGTTTCATAACTAACCTTTTTCGTAGGACTCTCCATACAGTTGATTGTGGAATTTGCAGCTCTCTGCTAGCTCTGCGAGTCGATTTTCCTGGGCTGCGAACAAATGCTTGCTGGATGCGTGCTACATTTTCATCACTCGTTCTCGGCCGTCCAGAACTTTTCCCTTTGCACAAACACCCATTCTCTGTAAACTGTTTATACCAACGTTTAATACACCACCTATCAGGAGGTTTAACACCATACTTCGTTCGAAATGCACTCTGAACAACTGTCGTCGATTCACTTCTGCCGTACTCAATAACACAAAAAGCTTTCTGTTGAGCGGTCGCCATCTTAGCATCAACTGACGCTGACGCCTAGTCAACAGCGCCTCAAGCGAACAAATGTACAACTAAATGAAACTTTATAGCTCCCTTAATTCGCCGACAGATAGTGCTTAGCTCTGCCTTTTGTCGTTGCAGAGTTTTAAATTCCTAAAGTTGTGGTATTCTTTTTGAATCACCCTGTATATTTAAGTGTTTGAAATTGCAAGACCACAGATTGATGTACGCGCGAAATAGACAATTGCAAATGTGCTATGCTGGTACATTAACAACCGGTGTAACTGCCAGAATGTTGACTGCAAGCTTGCTAACGTGCATGCATTGTGTTGTACAGGTGCCGGATGTTATTTTATGGGATGGAGATTCGTGCCTGTTGCACATTTTCGGTCAGTACAGGGACGGTTAGTGCTGTTTGTGGATAACGATGGAAACGTCGTCCTATGGTGACCCATATGTGCTCGATTGGAGACAGATCTTGTGACTGCGCAGGCCAAGGCAACATGCCGTCACTCTATAGAGCATGTTGGGTTACAACGGCGGTATGTGGGCGAGCTGTTTTCCTGTCGGAAAACACCTCCTAAAATGCTGTTCATGAATGGCGGCACGACAGGTCGAACCCCCAGACTGACGTACAATATAGGTCAGTGTGCGTGGGATAGTCCTATAGTGCTCCTGCTGTCATACGAAATCGCACCCCAGTTCATACCTTCAGATGTAGGTCCAGTGTGTGTACCACGCCGACAGGGCGGTTCCAGGCTCTTAACTGGCCTCCTTCTAACCAACACACGGTCATCACTGGCACTGAGGCAGTACCAACTTTCTACAGAAAAACACAAAAGACCTCAACCCTGGCCTCCAATGAGCACTCGATTGACACCACTGAAGTCACAGATGGTGGCAGTTTGAGGTCAGTGGAACGCACGCTACAAGGCGTTTGGCTCGGAGATGTCCTTGAAGTAACAGATTCGTGAACAGTTCGTTGTGTCCCTGTGGTGCCAACTGTTGCTGAGATTGCTGCTGCAGATACAGTACGATGCGCCAGAGCCATAACCCGAACACTATCGTCTCCCTTCTCGTTAGTGCCACGTGGCCCAGCCCAGTTCTCTCGCGACTGTGCATTCTCGTGACTACCGCTGCCAGCAGCCATGTACAATGGCTACATTCGTGCAAAGTCTTTCTGCAGTATCGCAGAAGGAACATCCAACTTCTCGTAGTTCTATTACAGGACTTCGCTCAAACTCTGTGAGGTGTTGATAATGGCGTCTTTGTCGCCTTAAATCCATTCCTGACTAACAACAACCCACCAAGTCCAATCTCAAAGGTAACTAACGTTTGCGACCTTTACAGTTCGTATTTGAAGTAAACCTGGTTTAAATCTTCATATGGGGGGCTTCTAGACCCACTCTTATGCGACTGGTGCAAAATCTGAATAGACATTATCTTTCAGATTTAGAAACACGCCTATTAGTTTTCATTTATGTTGTACAACTCTTCTTCGTGCTGCGACTTTTTTTTTCGCTGTCTGTGTAATTTTACCGTTCTGTAATAAAACATATTTCCGAAGTAAGCGGTTTTATCCTGTTAATTAAATTCTCATTTTAAATATATTCGGCTCTATTCCATTCTGCCTCCCCAAATGTTTTAGATGTCACGTCTGAGCAACACGCAAACATTTAGTGCCTTTTTCATACTTTAATTTTAATCCTAGGAAATCAACAAATATTCAAGTAGATATCTCTTTTTAATATCGGTATATCGTTAGTCTCGAAAGATTATCCTCTAATTATTGTAGGAAGTACTGAAAAGTGTTGCATTACTTTTCAACAGTCTCCTACAGACCAGGCAGTTTATTTTGATGATCTCTCTGCTTTTTTTATTCTAATAGAAATTCTAATAGAAATTTTAGTCATAAAAGAAAGCATTTCAATGAACTCCCCAGGCAACAAGACCATTGGGCCGACCCCGTACAAGGTGGAAAGATGACATAGAGAAGGACATCGCAGCATTAGGAATTTCTGCAGGGTGGAGAGAGGCTGCGAGAGATAGAAGGCGGTGGAAGCACATCATTGATGCAGCGCGTGGTCTCCAGGGCCTGTGATCGCTGAGAATAGAAATGCAGTAACTGCCGAAGTAGTCAAAATGTTCCAGACTGAAAAATAACAGGAAACTTTTCTTACGTGCACCATTTTTTTGTTTTCAACCTACCGCCCAGATGTACCAAGGGGCTACCAAAAGTGACTTCTCAACGACTATTCAGCGAGCGTTACTGCACACGGGCCTCCGCAGCAGACGCCTGTTCAATCACCCATGCTGATGGCTGTTTATCGGCGATGAAAGCTGGAATTTGCACGCCGATACCACAAATGAGCGTCCACTGAGCGGCCGGTGGTCTTTTCAGATGGCAGGTGGCCATTGTGTACTGCGTGAAATGCCTGAAAGCATATATCCTGCAACAATCGTCAGAAGGATTCAGGTCGCAGGAGGGAGTGTCATGGCCTGTGGAATATTTCCGTGGCATTCTCTAAGTCATCTCATAATTCTGGAAAGCACAGTGGGTCAACCCAAGTAAGCATTTATTCTTTGGGCCCATGTTCAGCCCTACAAGCAGTTTTCCGTCGGCACGATGGCATTTACCAGAAGGACAATGCAACGTGTCATACAGCTCACAGTGTACATGAGTTGTTTGCAGAGCAATAGAAAGAGTTTACCATACTCCCCTGACCACCAGACTTCCCATATTTACACCCAATCGAGAATTTGTGGGTCTAACAGGTCGGGTTGTCGCTCCATGGATCCTCAACCGAGAAACGTAGCGCAGCTAGCCACGGCAGTGGACCCGTCATGGCTTCACATCTCTGTCGGTAGCTTCTTGTACCTTACTGATTCTCTTCCCGCGTGTGTCACAGCGGTCCGAGGCTTTGACCAGATGGTCACATTAATGTGAGTAGTCAGTGTATTTTATTCTGTTGCAATTTTTCACGACGAATGATGCCAATTGTTAGCTCTGTCTTCTTTGTTAGGAATTACACATTTGGGCAATGTATATACAGCAGTTTGATGCAAGTGATGATGGAGGCAGTAACTGGTTGTGAAGATGTCACAGTTTGGTATTGTAAACTAACTTACACCGAAGAGCAAAAGAAACTGGTACTCCTGCCTAATATCGTGTAGGGCCTCTGCGAACACGAAGAAGTGTGGCAACACGACATGGCATGAAGTCGAATAATATCTGAAATAGTACTGGAGGGAACTGACAGCATGAATCATGCAGGGCTATCCGTAAATCCGTAAGAGTACGAGGGGGTGGCGACCTCTTCTGAACAGAACGTTGCAAGGCATCCCAGATATGCTCAATAATGTTCATGTCTGGGGAGTTTGGTGGACAGCGGAAGTGTTGAAACACGTAAGGGTGTTTCTCGAGCCACTAAGTAGCAATTCTGGTCGTGTGGGGTGCCCTGCTGGAATTGCCCAAGTGCATCGGAATCAGTTTTAACAGTCCCCTGCTGACATGTAGGGTCCATGGATTCATGAGGTTGTCTCCATACCTGTACACGTCCATTCTCTCGATGTAATCTGAAACGAGACTCGTCCATCTAGGCAACATGTTTGCAGTCATCAACAGTTCAATGTCAGTGCTGACGGGCCCAGACTGGGCATGAAGCTTTGTGTCGTGCAGTCATCAAGGGTACACGAGTGGACCTTCGGCTCCGAAAGCCCATATCGCTGATGTTTCGTTGAATGGTTCGCACGTTGACACTTGGTGATGGCCCAGCGTTGAAATCTACAGGAATTTGCGGAAGGGTTGCACTTCAGACGTCGTTGGTTCCGTTCGTACATTATCTTTTCCCGGCCGCAGTGATATCGCAGATTTGATTTTTTATCGGATTCCTGATATTCACGGTTCACTCTGGCAATGGCCGCACAGAAAAATCTCCACTTCACCGATACATTTGAGATGCAGTGTCCCATCACTCGTGCGCCTTCTACAACACCACGTTCAAACTCATTTAAATCTGGTTAACCTGCCATTGTAGCAGCACTAACGGTGAAACTTCTTTGTGTGAGTCTACTGAAATAACTGAGTAGGTGAAACTTCTTGGTGTTTACTTAAACTGCTGAGTGAAACTAAACCCACTGCCTCGTTACTTATTTGTATCACTTCAACACTGACCTACGGAATTTTCCCTGGCAATGACAACTCAAACTTAACCTATTCCTTTATTATCCACAATAACGCAATCTGACTGCTCTATAATGACAACATGACTTCAAATAATTAACTCAAAAGAATGGCCCTGAATTGGAAGAAATCCTAACAATAACCCACATTTTTCCGTTAAGTCACTTACATCAAAGAAAATCTTCTTAACACGAACTGCAGCAATTACAGCAGGCAGCAGCTACAGCCAGCTACATAAAAGGATTCTAATTACTATAGGCTCTAACTACTAGGAGGCATATGGTTAACAAAAGAAAAGTTTTGTTGAAGAGCAAACAGTGTATTTAGCAGATTTTACCTTATTCACGTGACATCGAGTTCCGAAAATTATACAGTCGTCAATAATTCCACCACACAAACATTACCAACTACATCCATCATCATTTTACAATGCATGTCCTACCAACACTGAGTCTCCACGAAGGACACATACCCAAGCCGTCCGCTCGCTAACTGATAGTCCGTCCAACCACAGAGTCTCTTACCGAGGGCGCAGAGCGCTGTCAGCGATATTAGTTACAGTCTATAGCACTGCCAACATACAAACATATAAAGAGGCTACTTACAACCGATCTGTCAACTGCGCCAGGCCTTATATAGGCGTTGCCGACCGCAGCGCTGCATTCTGCCTGTTTACGTACCTCTGTATTTGAATACGCATTACTATAACAGTCTCTTTGGCGCTTCACTGGATCTAATAAATTACCTGTTTTTCCATTTCTTATTTTCATTCTGCACTATAACATATTGCATCCATTATTTTCGAAGTTTTTCACTCATTAATTTTCTTATAGAGTAAAAAGAAAGCGTTGGATTTTTTCATATTGTGTTCAATTACTTTCCCTCGGCTATTTGATCAGTCACTTAATTATCATGTGTGATTCACTCAGTATCACTATTTTTAAAGTCGCTTGTCCCATGTTGTTGTTGTGGTCTTCAGTCCTGAGACTGGCTTGATGCAGCTCTCCATGCTACTCTATCCTGTGCAAGATTCTTCATCTCCCAGTACCTAGTGCAACCTATATCCTTCTGAATCTGTTTAGTGTATTCATCTCTTGGTCTCCCTCTACGATTTTTACCCTCCACGCTGCCCTCCAGTACTAAATTGGTGATCCCTTGATGCCTCAGAACATATCCTACCAACCGATCTCTTCTTCTAGTCAAGTTGTGCCACAAACTCCTCTTCTCCCCAATTCTGTTCAATACCTCATCATTAGTTATGTGATCTTCCCATCTAATCTTCTGCATTCTTCTGTAGCACCACATTTCGAGAGCTTCTATTCTCGCTTGTCCCAAGGCGCTTCATTATCCTAAAAATATCGGTATATACCAGAAATGCGAGTGTAGGGCTTCGTATTACGTGAACCCCCCCCCCCCTCTCCCTTCCAGCTGATGACTCAGCAGCAGCGCCCACAGTGGCGGTTCCTGGTGACTCGATATCTCCTGACGTCGCGCCGCGCAGCCGGCAGCCCCGTCGCGTCGCGTCGCATCTATTTGTCTCCATTGCTGGCCGCCGCCCACACACGGCTAGATTGAGCAGCAGCTACGTCACGCTCCGAAAACTGTCCGTAGCAGCTCCAGGCTGATCGCCAGAGGCAAACAAACGCAACAGTAGGCCCACTTTGATGCGATGATCTTTCATGAAGAGTGTTCGCGCAATTCGTGGACTAGACGATTATTAAAATTTTACATATTTATGATACCAGCCAAGTATACGGCGACTCAGAATAGTGTATAAACTAATTGAAACAAAATATCTTCTTAATTCACGCACGTAGATACACAATTTTGTAGTTTCGGTAATCTTGGATCTTGAAATATTCAACGAACCACCTTCCGCCGCAATGTAGCGCTAACTATGACCTATCACCCATACTGCTTATGATGTAATAGCATCACAAGCCATTTCATTTAGCTCTCCCATATCCTCCAGTGATCCTTACTCTGATTTTCTTTATAGTCTCCCAAAGTCTAGAGGGACTACTCCGGAGGTGGTTCTAGATTTTCCTCAGCGCTTAACATTCGTCCTATCCATGTCGCAAACATGCGCATCCACTTGAAAGTGACGCAGTGTTCTGTTTTGATGGGAGTAACAGTTTTCGTGAGCAAAAGCTCATTAAATCAAGAGTGACAATACAGGGTGGTCCATTTATCGTGAACGGGCCAAATATCTCACGAAATAAGCGTCAAACGAACAAATTATAAAGAATGAAACTTACCTAGCTTGGAGGGGGAAACCAGATGGCGCTATGCTTGGCCCGCTACATGGCGTTGCCATTGGTCAAACGGATATCAACTAAGGTTTTTTTTTAGGAACCCCCATTTATTATTACATTTTCTTGTAGTACGTAAAGAAATATGAATGTTTTAGTTGGACCACATTTCGCATTGTGATAGATGGCGCTGTAATATTCACAAACATATGGCTAACAATTTTAGACGAACAGTTGGTAACAGGTAGGTTTTTTTAAATTAAAATACAGAACGTAGGTACGTTTGAACATTTTATTTCGGTTGTTCCAATGTGATACATGTACCTTGGTGAACTTATCAATTCTGAGAAAGCATGCTGTTACAGCGTGGTTACCTGTAAATACCAAAATATGATGTCCGTCAACCTCAATGCATTTGGCAATACAAGTAACGACATTCGTCTCAACAACGAGCAGTTCGCCTTCCGTAATCTTCGCACACGCATTGACAATCCGCTGACGTATGTTGTCAGGCGTTGTCGGTGAATCACTATAGCAAATCTCCTTCAACTTTCCCCACAGAAAGAAATCCGGGGTCGTCAGATCCGGTGAACGTGCGGGCCATGGTATGGTGCTTCGACGACCAATCCACCTGTCACGAAATATGCTATTCAATACCGCTTCAACCGCACGCGAGCTATGTGCCGGACATCCATCATGTTGGAAGTACATCGCCAGTCTGTCATGCAGTGAAACAGCTTGTAGTAACATCGGGAGAACATTACGTAGGAAATCAGCACGCATTGCACCATTTAGTCTGCCATCGATAAAATGGGAGCCAATTATCCTTCCTCCCATAATGCCGCACCATACATTAACCCGCCAAGGTCGCTGATGTTCCACTTTTCGCAGCCATCGTAGATTTTCCGTTGCCCAATAGTGCATATTGTGCCGATTCACGTTACCGCTGTTGGTGAATGACGCTTCGTCGCTAAATAGAACGCGTGCAAAACATCTGTCATCGTCCCGTAATTTCTCTTGTGCCCAGTGGCAGAACTGTACACGGCGTTCAAAGTCGTCACCATGCAATTCCTGGTGCACAGAAATATGGTACGCGTGCAATCGATGTTGATGTAGCGTTCTCAACACCGACGTTTTTGATATTCCCCATTCTTGCGCAATTTGTCTGCTACTCATGGGCGGATTAGCCACGTCAGCAGCTAAAACACCTACTTGGGCATCATCTTTTGTTGCAGGTCGTGGTTGACGTTTCACATGTGGCCGAACACTTCCTGTTTCCTTATATAATGTTAACTATCCGGAGAACGGTCCGGACGCTTGGATGATGTCGTCCAGGATACCGAGCAGCATACATAGCACACGCCCGTAGGGCATTTTGATCACAATAGCCATACATCAACACGACATCGACCTTTTCCGCAATTGGTAAACGGTCCATTTTAACACGGGTAATGTATGACGAAGTAAATACCGTCCGCACTGCCGGAATGTTACGCGATTCCACGTACTTACGCGTTTGTGGATATTACAGCGCCATCTATCACAAAGCGAAAAAAAGTGGTCCAACTAAAACATTCATATTTCTTTACGTACTACACGAATATGTAATAAAAATGGGGGTTCCTATTAAAAAAAAAAGAAACGCAGCGCCATCTAGAGGGCCAACCATAGCGCCACCTGGTTTCCCCCTTCAAGCTAGACGAGTTTCGTTCTTTGTAGTTCTTTCGTTTGATGCTTATTTCGTGAGATATTTGGCCCGGTCACTATCAATGGACCACCCGATATATATGAGGCACCTCTGTCCGTATGTTCAAAGAAGTTCAGCTCGATTAACCCTTTGGAAGAGAGATCACATCACACTGATACTGCCGGTAGATTAACATGTATCTCTCCGGTATTGTGTTAGTTTTCATCAGTCGAGTAATCGCATTTAATGACAGTTTAATGTATCGGTAAATTTACAGTTTGCGTCTTCCGAGCGAAGAATTGAATCTTGAACTTCGTTCTTTTCTTCACACACGTTGAAAGAACACACACAAATATATCATCTATCGGTTCCTTGTCGTCTAGAGTATGGAGATGCGGTTTCCACTCCCGAGTCCGCAAAATTGTTTGATCACTGATTCTGTTGATCCCAGTGGAACGGGAACTTTGTCTCATACACTACCTTAAGCTCTGTGTGACAACGTGGATCGCTACAGCAACACTTCTGTTGTCCGTTGAACTTCTCTAATTGCCGAAGCGTTACATCTCTACACCTTGTACCGTTTCATCGACTTCAAACTTGTCTCGTATTCTTGCAGTCGTTAACTTTGCTGGTGTTAGTGCTCCAAATTCAACTGTCCTATGTTACTAAACCTCACTAACTTTACCTCTCTCCGAACTACAATCTGCCACCTACTTTCAATATTTCGATGATAATTACGTCTGGCATATTTTAGAATGAACATAAACAGAGACAGTTTATGTTCATTTTAAAGTCTAACGATAACCGCTGTTCTCCACGAGCAATGTTCACAAAAGTTACGTGCCCAACATATTTGTTACCGGTCCCACAACACTCTATTTGAGTGTATGCACGATTTTGCGCAAAAGCTGTGTACCTATTTGCTTAAACATATGTTCTGTTTCAGTTACTGCGTATTTTGTTTCGAGACACCCTGTCGTAGCTTCCGTGCGTGGCATACTTACTGCCTTCACCACTTACGGCCCGATGCTCTGTTCACACAAAAGCTAACTATCTTTACGGCGTCAGTGTCAAAAAAATTGCCCATGTCCTTAATGCTGAAGCAAATAGTTCTTCGTTTTGTTAACAAAGTACTACACTTCCGCAATTCATACTTATTCTCCCGCAGATAGGAAGTGCCTGTTTCATTTCTTTTTTATGACTTCCCTTGTTTGCGTTATAATTCACACGTAAAGGCACCAAGTTAAACAGCATGATTTGTGAGGTTTGTTAGAAGAACTGGCGATTCTGTTTGCTTTTGTTAACTGCTGAACGTTTGTTGACGTTCACAGTACCGTATGAGCTTACGTATTGCTAATGGCCGGACACGTGTGTGTGTGTGTGCGTGTGTGTGTGTTTTTCAGTGTTGTTAGAGAGAGAGAGAGAGAGAGAGAGAGAGAGAGAGATAGAGAAACCAGATTACGTCCACTTTGTCTCTCAAGTTTAGAATAGTTTTCGGCTGGTTCTGCGAAACATTTTACAAGCTTTATAGCTCTCGTGTTACAATGATGTCAAAAAAAGCGTGCTGTTTCAAAAAAATAATTGCTTCAATTTTGCAGTTGACACTAGAATTCGAGTGTAGTCACGTTTTTGTGGTTCTTCAGTAAGCTGACTGGACTGATGCAGCTCTCCACGCTAAATAATCTTATCTTTCAGCATCTTGACCTTTCCTCATACAGATGATGTTCGACTGTCGCCCTGGCAGCACGTTTGCCGACTGAAAACAAGTTGTGCCATAAATTTCTTCCCAATTAATTTTCCGATCTGTCTATTTAATCTTCTTCATTCTTCCGTAGCACCACATTTCAAAAGCTTCCAGTTTCTTCTTTCCTACACTATTTTGTCTCCATCGCCAATGTTTCGCTTCCTAGAACGTTACACTCCAGACAAATACTTTCAGGAAATATTTTATTACCGTACACCTGAACTGATATTTGATATTATAATATCCGTCTTGTTTGCAAAATAATTTCTTCCTATCCGCCATCTGCATATTATATCCCCTTTACTCCTGACGTCATCATTTATTTTGCTGCACGAACACAAAAATTCGTCTGCTTTTTTTACTGTCTCATTCTCTCATCTAATTCCCTTACCATCACATGATTTAATTTGACTTTACTCCGTTACTCTTATTTTACTGATTCGGTATTTATCTTATAACTTCTTTTCGGTACGTTATTCCTTGCGTTCGCCTATCTTTCAAGTCCATTGCGTTATCCGGAATATTTTTACTTCTTGTACCTGAACTTCAGTTCTCTTTCCTCATTTCTCGTTGGATTCCTCTAGTAGTTGCTCAACGTACCCATTGAATATCATGGAAAATAGTTTACAACCATATCTCCCGTCATTCAATTCTCATAACTGCCGTTTGGTTTCTGTACAAGTTGTAGAAGTTTCGCTTCCTCTACTTTATCCCTGGGTACCTTGAGAACTCAAAGAGTGAATACCAGTGAAGATCGTCAAAAACTTTCTGTAAAAATGCGACAAATGTAGCATTTAAGACTATCGACCATAAAACAAAATTACGTGACCCTCCCCATACTACAGTTTCCTAAATCCCTCGTTTCAATCTTGAACCAATCACAAACTAAATGTGGTGTTATATGATGATTAACTGTGACCGCGCTCTTACACCATCATAAGACTAAGTGACGTTACATTTTCCATTTTCATTACTCCCACTTGGTTCGTATTTTTGCTTGTATTTTGCTGATTATTTTCTTCTTGTAGCTATTACAGAATAATAGCTCAACATGGAGTCACAGAACTGCTACAGAGAAACGAAAAGAATCGCGACAAGCTCGTGAATGAAACGACAGTGAGAGACGAAGTCAATAATGGAGGTGACGCACATCATGTGGTCGCTGGGTATCGATTAGACGTCGTACATCTCCAAGTATTGACAGCCTTGTAGGTGCGACACGTGAAGTGTTATCCGGTCTGGTGCAAACCTCACTTCGTCACAGTCCTTTGCACTGACTGTTTTTGACGTGAGGAACACGTCGGATGTGAAAGTAACTTCGGGAGTACCCATCGTCAGTGTTATAAGGCCGTTATTGTTGACGACATGTACGAGGGGACTTCAAAAAGACGTATTGTCCAGCGCTAAGGCCATCGCGCAAAATGAGCGGTTCATTGGCAGAGGAGAGTAAATGTTCTGGGTTTCTTGCAGACGCAGTTCTGCTGTGAGAAGGATAACAGGTCCGTCACAGTGTGGCAGTGAAATGACGCGGCAACTCGAAACGTGATCCCAAGTTGAAGTACGCGGTACAGTACGTCTAAATCGTCTAAATAACATACAGATTCACCGTGAAATTATGATGGTGTATGGATCAAATGCAATGTCGCGTCGAGCCGTAGTCAGATGGTGCGAACAATTTGATCTAGGCCGCAAGGAAGTGGATGATGGTAATCGAGATGGAAGGCTATCGGCATCGATCACGGACAACAATGTCCAAACAAACGAAGAACTGAACGATACTGAAAAACTGCCACGCATCTCTGTCACTCTGCAGGGTAGTGCAACATTTAGAAAAAGTTACTTCACCTGCCATAACACTGAATAACCAAGGTTTCGAAGTCCCCTTGTATAAGTGTTCTTGTAGATAACGTTGTAAGACGGCTGCTAACAGTCCTACTATTCTGTATAGGAAAGTTACAACGCTGTGTAGTTGTACTGAAACGGTGGAGAATCTGCAGAAGATGGACGCTTGTTGCAGGGTTTCGCAGCTGGCCCTTTGTGTAAATAAACTTGAGGTGATTCACATATGGGAGGAAAGACGTACAGGGTGGGGCAAATAGAAGCGGCCCGGAGATTGTAGAGTTCCAGGGTAAAAAGAGAAAGAGCAGAGGAAAGTAAATGTAGTACTAACGCGACTACAGCAGATGTTAAAAGTGGCCACCATTCACCTCTTGGCTCTTTTGAGCCCTAGTCAGCAATTTGCTGAAGAAGGATCGACGCTGGACTGCTGGAATAACTGCAGTCTCATCAGAAATGATCTGCTGCAGTTCTTGAAGACTATGAGGGTTGTTGTGATGCACCTTAGACTTGAGGGCTCCCCCCGCTAAGTAATCGCACGCTGAGAGATCAGGTGACCTGGCTGGTCAGCTAGGGCCACGACCAGACTATAATAATAATGTCGTGTGACGACTGCCTCCCGTCGGGTAGACCGTTCGTCTGGTGCAATTCTGCTCCATCCTGTTGCAAGTAACTGTAGATCTAGAATGATATTTCCACTCTCCTGCCAAGTGTGCGCTGACATGAAACTTCCTGGCAGGTTAAAACTGTGTGCCGGACCGAGACTCGAACTCGGAACCTTTGCCTTTTGCGGGCAAGTGCTCTACCATCTGAGCTACCCAAGCTCGACTCACGCCCCGTAATCACAGCTTTACATCTGCCAGTACCTCGTCTCCTGCCTTCCAAACTTCACAGAAGCTTTCCTGCGCCCGCATCTCGTGGTCGTGCGGTAGCGTTCTCGCTTCCCACGCCCGGGTTCCCGGGTTCGATTCCCGGCGGGGTCAGGGATTTTCTCTGCCTCGTGATGGCTGGGTGTTGTGTGCTGTCCTTAGGTTAGTTAGGTTTAAGTAGTTCTAAGTTCTAGGGGACTTATGACCACAGCAGTTGAGTCCCATAGTGCTCAGAGCCATTTGAAGCCTTTCCTGCGAACCTTGCAGAACTAGCACTCCTGGAAGAAAGGATATTGCGGAGACATGGATTAGCCACAGCCTGGGGGATTTTTCCAGAATGAGATTTTCATTCTTCATCGCAGTGTGCCCTGATATAAAACTTCCTGGCAGATTAAAACTGTGTGTCGGACCGAGACTCGAACTCGGGACCTTTGCCTTTAGCGGGCAAGTGCTCTACCGTCTGAGCTACCCAAGCACGACTCACGCCCCGTACTCACAGCTTTACATCTGGCAGTACCCCGTCTCCTACCTTCCAAACTTCACAGAAGCTTTCCGGGTAGATTACTTGCCCGCGAAGGGCAAAGGTCCGGCACACAGTTTTAATCTGCTAGGAAGTTTCAACTGTACATCTTTTTCTCCTCCGTTAATGCAGCCACAGAGTCACATCCAATCGTTTCCACTCGTCCGGGCCGCTTTTAATAATAATCAGCCATAGATCATAGGAGGAAATTGGAATATTGTTGAATTGCTGTAAATGTTGTTCGCCGCCTTTTACGACAGCCTAGACACTATTTCTGTGGTCAGCCAGAAAGCGATGGAGAACATACTGACCATAGTTCCCAGTTTGCAAGTCCACATTCTTGACCAGCGCACTGAAAGAAACTTTTTATTCTCTATTTTCTCAGCGGGATCAGGATTATGATTATAAATGAAGATTTTTGAGTTCAAATTGATAGATGTATTACGCAAAGTTTCCCACACACAACATTCTAATATTCATTATGTTCAAACTGATAGTAAATCTCTCTACCCTAAACAGCATTATGGGCACTTCAAGAGCGACTTCTATGATAAGAACCTATTAAATTTTCTTTCGCCCTGACTACCGATAATCAAAATAAATGTTCGCCACAAAAGTGGAAAATAATTGTCACCACTTGCCACACGGATTTGTTAACCTTACAGTTACTTCTGCGAAACCTAAGCGATCCAGAACGGTGCGCAGTCCTCGCGAGTTCACTTTCTATTATTACTGAAAATATGCGTTTTGTAACAGCCTGTCTCTGACGCCATCCGAGGCAGCGCACACCCCGGCTTTTGACTGACCGGATCGTACTTAAGCTCCGTGCGAAGTGAAGGCTCGTCGTGTCTCTCGGGCTGTTTTTGTATATGTGGCGCAGCGGACGGCCAAGAGAACACCTGCTGTCATCCGCTCTATGCCCACGGTAGCAGCCTATAAACGGCCGCTTTCTCGGACACACAATATTTTATAACAATGTTGTGTTTTAATTTAGAATCACATAATTTTTGTATGCGTGTAGTTAAGTTGGTTAAAAACACAGAAAATGTTTTAGCTCGTTTGCAGTTAAACTTTGACGTCTAGAATGTTTAGAACGGAACCGACAGTAAAACCTGACCTCTGAACTACAACTTGAAGAGACCTCCTGTTTGTTATTATTTACATCTAGGCCATGAAACTTGTTATAGCTCTATTACTTAATAGGTTTCATCACGTGATGAAACCAAAACTTTCTAGCATTAATATAACAGATACTTAATCTACTACAAATAAGGACGTTTTAGTTCCAAATTTAGTTTTTTGCAATTTACTCGAAAACTATTAGAGGTAGCTCAATGGGGTTACATAATTAATGTTTTTATACTAAACTGAATCTTCATACACAGTTACATATTTCTAAGTCTAATATTTAGCGCCTTCAATTTTTCTTAACAACGCGGATTCTGACCAAAATATTTGTTTTATCAGGTTGATCAATTCATTATTTCCAATTTTTGGGTTTCTAGCTTTATTGTTTAGCACCACTTTTTTTTCTTAAAATTATGTATTTATGGAAAAATATTGACGTGATCATTGTGAGATTTGACAGTTTATAAGTTAATATACTAAAGCACATGCCAACAAAGTTTGGACAAGCAACTTCAACTTTTAATTCCATTCTTAAATTATGGTACAATACTTCTGTACTACGTACAGACGCGTCGTGGTGACATGGCGCTACTAGCAGTGAACTGGGGTAAGTCCCGGCACACTCAAGTGGTTCAAATGGCTCTAAGCACTATGGGGCTTAACATCTGAGATCATCAGTCCCATAGACTTAGAACTACTCAAACCTAACTAACCTAAGGACATCACACACATCCATGCCCGAGGCAGGATTCGAACCTGTACCGTAGCACCAGCGTGGTTCCAGACTGAAACGCCTAGAACCGCTCGGCTACAGCGGCTCGCGGATATAAATATCAATGAAGACAGAAGAAAATATTTACAGTCTTACTAAACGAAATAGAAATTCTTTCCAAAAGAGGGACAATGAAATATACTGGAAACAAGCAGAAGCGACGAGGTTTTTTTTTTTTTATTATTACGTTCCTCTATACCGGACCAGCCTTTACTTAGATGATGCTCCTTTTTCTTTTTAATTGTGATATTATGTCAGAGTGACGGGTGAATTCACAACGTATTGACGCTTTACTCAATTTCCATCCTCATTCTAGGCCCGATGGCTTCCGAAAACATTTTTTTAAATGTAATTTTGTCCACACGGGATCTTCTGAACCCTGCAATCATTAACTATTGTCGGTGAATAACGCAACCAGGCATAAATACTTTTAAAATGCTTTTATTTCAAAACAGTAACCTGTTTAGGGCATTCAAGCCCATTTTAAGACGGATAACGTTTCCATTACTAGTATGCAAACCGATGGCTTTACAATGTTTCGTTAAAATTTTCGCTGCAAGTTGTTATTAACAAAAATTCTAAAAACAACTTGCCCTAGAGTCATTAAATAAGAGGTTAACTCTTCAAGTAAAAACATATTTATGCTATTAGTATGTTGCACCTTCCACATATTTTCTATACTTGGGTTAGGTCTTTGTTGAATATGAAATCAATAATATCTTTTGCTTACTGGAACTCTTTGCCTTGCAAATAAAAGCATCGAACATAAAGCCCATGTGTGAAACTCGAAGTGGCATGACGAATACTTTGAAATGTATTCGACGTGCCACAGCGGCCTGTTATAGAATATGTGTGCTGTTTAGAAAGCAACAGCTTGTACATTATCCTGGACAGGCATAGGGAGCGTGGCAAGACGAAGCGCCGTCCATCGAAACGAACTGTTTTACATTACCCAAACTGATATTATAAATGTGAACGTAACTCTGTTACGCATTCACGACTAAATCGCTGAACCGATTTTGATGAAATTTAGTATAGCTTGAACGCTGAGGAATAACTTAGGCTACTTTAGAAAGTGTGTAGTACATGATGTTTACGGATTTGAAGAACATAACACGAGACATGGATACACAATTACTTTTTGAAAAAGCTATTTACTCTTTGACTTTTGAACTTTCAATATATTTGTGAAAATTTTCTGTATAATACGATGCAACACATTGACTACAATGCTTCACAGTCCTTAGGTGTTTAATCCATACTTCCATATTAATATCAGTAACAAGCCTGATGGATTTTAGCCGCTGATCGTCACCCGTCTCCTCCATAGCTCAGCAGACGCTTGAGGATCCACAACGACGTCATTTCAGTGCTGTACCATAAACAAAGAGACGTCGAGCCTTTACGTGTAGAACGTGGGGGGATTTTAGTGAGATCATGTTTGGTTATGATAGCGGAGCGCACCTGCGGTTATCGGGCAGACACATAAGGACAGCTGGAGTTATTGTACGTAAAAATATTATAAATATTGCGGAGCACTGAACTACAAATTATTTATTTTCGTTCTTCGTCAGCTTAGCGCTACTTAATGATTTCAGAATTTCCACATTTCATTTTAGTGCTGTCATCATCACTTAGAAAGAGAACCACAGACATGCGCCAATAGCTCGTGCTCTTGTGGTCCAGTCGACATGTCTCCGCTAACATTAATATCTGACGCATAACCCCGTCGAATTACGTGCAGTCGTATTTGATTATGGCAAGTTACATGGGAGGCGAATCACTCCACAATTTCACAGTTTTTTTTATGCTAACAAGCGTTTCAGCATCCACTAGTAGACCCGCTTTATGGGAGTTACCCATCGAAAGACAAGACTAGAGTTTGGCGAAATTTTCGTCAAAGATTCTTACTGTCAGGCGTCAGATCCACTTCATTGGATGTAATCTATGGGAAGGTACCAACAAGAGTGAAGTTTCCCATCAAATCCTCTCTGCAGGAAATGTCAGTTACAGGTTGCTCTCGCAGATAGTCAATTGTTCACATCAAAAGCAGTTTGGTTGTGGACAAGGAAGAAATTGGTTTTGATTACCAGAATGATCCCTTCGACTACGGACTTTAATGTCATTTTCCAACCGCGCTGGGACTTGTTCTCTGGGACAAAATATTGGTCATATGTTTGGTAAGTGACTCATTTCACTCACTACTCGACTACCACAGCTATTCCGGGCATATTAGACTCCTAATCAAATCCGTAACAGCAAGTCTGGATCATGCGAAGAAGGTGCGGCAAATAATCATATGTTCAGCGGTTCCAAAAGTTTTTAATCATCTCTCTTGGTTTGCAATGACGAAATATACAAGTTGGAATTCATTTACGGCAGACAACGTTCTTGGAATGTTAATTAATGTTTTTTACTGGACCAAAAAGTATATCGGATTTTCTCCGATTGAGACTGTGTGTGTGTGTGTGTGTGTGTGTGTGTTTTGTCCTCATCATTTCATAATCATCGATCGCCGAAGTGATGTCAAATGAAAAGACTTGCACCAAGCGGCCGAATATCCCGAATGGGGTCTTCCGGCCCATGAAACCATGCGTACATTACGTTTCATTTTACTGATACGAGAGCGCAGACGCGGGTGACAGAATACAATGCCTGTTCAACGCTCAAAGTGTTTCATCCATACTTTCATACTAATATTAATAAATGCGAAAGTAGCTCTGCCTGTTAAACCGCTGAAACGATTTCGACGTAATTTGGTATGGAGATAGCTTGAACCCCGAGGAAAAACTTAAACCTACTTTAAAAAGTAAAAAAGAATCGATCGCTAAGTGGGGTTAGAAAGGAATGGAACAGCTTTTTTTTTTTTTTTTACATCAGGGAACATAACCTATATTAATAACGTATTATTACTATACATAACACTATACACAACACAAACTATATTAATAATTTTGTTGCATAATGTACACGTTTTATATGCATAATGTAATGCTTCGAGAATTTCGGAGGAAATTCTAGAATCACTCCGCCTTCTGACGTTTCGAACACCCGATATTTTAGACATGATTAGGAGAAACGAATCAGCCGACTGAGCATAGTTTATTTGTATGTGTAGGTCAAAAAAGAACAGCCACGAACGGCTCCAGATAAGTATTTGCTGTACGGTTCACAGAGTTTCGCGTACGTGCAAAGAAGAACAAGAAAAGTTTATGTAGTATTCTGTGTTCTTTAATGTCTGTGATGATTGTAAAAAGACTACTGGACAGTTGAAAGTAGTTTCCTAAGGTCACTCATGTGTTGGACTCGAATGAGAATAGAAACTTTTAAATGTTTTCATGTCTCGATTATGATCGAAGCGAGACACATGTAAGCTACTTTGAAGAAGTGTAAATGAGTCTAATGTTCGAAGAATGAATTAGCTTGCCGAAGTTATTGTTTATGAAAGTTGAAAATATATTGTGATTGAATTGAAAAGTATCCTACGAGTACACAAATTATTTCAAAAATTGGAAATTAGTTAGTAAATTCCCTTAACCAGCAACATATCTTCGGAGAAGAAGCTGTCGGGAGATCGACGCAGCGGAAGAGGATCTGCTACACATAACGGGCAAGTTAACTGAACTGGGAGACGTATGAGTCTTGCACTCCAGCACCACACTGTCTCTTGATGTCGTCCGGAGAACGGTAGAACAGGTGACCATTCCCCTCCGCATACACCGCTGGGCTATGTCATACTTACCCGATCAGGCAGATGCATGAGGGCACCTGGCGTTACTGCACATAGAATAAGCTACTTAAGTCACGCACCATAACAAAACTACTGATATGGGAGCACAGCCGAGTGTAAGAGCTAGTATACAAATAAATGCAGACATATTAACACGTTTTTGGCATCGAAACAACATGAAAGTGGCGCTAAACATTCAAATATTCTTGTGCAGTGCTTAAGTTGACGACATGCTGCTGATTAATTCATTAATGCTATTGGAAACGTTAGCCATCTGAAGATGGGCGTGAATGCCCAAAACTAGTTAACGTTCTGAAACAAAAGCGTTCCAGAAGTATTTGTGGCTGGTTGCATTATTCACCAGCAGTGTTTTTTTCTTATGGTGACGTCACTGGAGGTATTGGATTACAGCAGTTCTGGAACTGAGTGCTGGGTGTCCCCTGGCTGTGTCCTTTCCGCTCTCCCTGATGTGCGGATCGCATGTCGCGCACAGCGGCCGCTCGCGTGCCGCCAGGACGGAGCCGCGGCCGGTCTTTGGCGTGTTATTTCGCGTCGTCTTTCTGCGCCCCACCTCTACTCTGATCACACACTTGACTAGCGCCGCCTACGTCACTCTAGGAAAATGCGTTCTCCCGTGTTCGCCACGGTTAAGTGCAGGAAGTTGCCGCACACAACCTAGCAATCAGAAAAAGCTGAAATTCGGAGGCCGCACGCATCTTGAAGAGTGAGGAAACGTAATAGTCTCTCCCACATACCTCCTGCAAAACGACCACTACCAGCAAGTCAGTGAAACTGGAGCTCATGCGGAGGTTTACCGGCAGTCTTTCTTCCCACGTACAATTTGCGAATGGAAAAGGAAAAGGTGCGAAATGGTGGTGGGACCAGAAGTATTCTCAGTGGCTTGGGGAGGAAGATACAGATATTTCTCAGACGGGGGCGTCGGCTTTCCACCGTTAGTATGAGCTGGTACGTCGAGGTGATCGAGGAGAATACTCACCACAAATCAGAAAAAAGTCTATGTGATTTATGCAAAAGGTGGTAGCTTCCATCTTTTTACAGCATCAGCCGACAGTCCGAAATGGCATGAGGAGGAAAATCGAATGGAACCAGCAGTGTATTCACTTTCTGAATTCCTTGTATTTTTTGCTTTGTACTACATTAATGTCACACAACATAACTCGAAGTTATGCCAGTAAATTTGAAGAAAGCAGTATTTGATCAATGCATTCTTCCTGTGATGACGCATGGCTGCGAGACATGGACACTGAACTCATTTACAAAAGGGAAACTTAGGACAGCACAGAGAGCCATGGAGAGATCAATGCTGGGCTATACAAGAAAGGACAGGAAAAGGGCAGATGACATCCGGTCTTTGACGAAGGTTAATGACATCTTAGAGACAGTAGGTTCCTTGAAATGGCAGTGGGCTGGCCACGTCGCAAGAAGAAAAGACAACAGATGGACGAAGCTAGTACTGGAGTGGAGTCCGAGGGAGCACCGGAGGCCTAGAGGAAGACCACCAGACAGATGGGACAAAGACATCAAGAAGATCGCAGGTAACACCTGGCAGAGAACTGCCCAAGACCGTCCCACTTGGAGAAGACTGCTGAAAGCCTACCTGAATCCACGACTCGAAGAGGCCACATCATTTAATGATTGAATTGGCTGATGATGATGATGATGATGATGACTACATTAATGATTACTACATTAATGATGAAAGCTTTTTTTTCATGTGCACTCGATCATTCTTCTTATGTCTTGAATTCTTATTACGGAAAAAACTGAAATTCACAAGAAACTTAGACACTTGCTGAACCATCACTTGCTGAACCATATTATAATTATCATATCAGAGTTCTGAGCAGATGACATGGTGTTTTAATTTATACCTGTGGCCGATTCCGGTTGACATTACACAATGAAAATAAAAATTAAAATGCACATATAATTTAAATAAAAATTGTTGTTGTTGATGTGGTCTTCAGTCCTGAGACTGGCCTGATGCAGCTCTCCATGCTACTCTATCCTCTGCAAGCTCCTTCATCTCCCAGTACCTACTGCAACCTACATCCTTCTGAATCTGCTTAGTGTATTCATCTCTTGGTCTCCCTCTACGATTTTTACCCTCCACGCCGCCCTCCAATACTAAATTTGTGATCCCTTGACGCCTCAGAACATGTCCTACCAACCGATCCCTTATTCTAGTCAAGTTGTGCCACAAACTCCTATTCTCCCTAATCCTATTTAGTACCTCCTCATTAGTTATGTGATCTACCCGTTTAATCTTCAGCATTCTTCTGTAGCACCACATTTAGAAAGCTTCTATTCTCTCCTTGTCCAACTATTTATCGTCCGTGTTTCACTTCCATACATGGCTACACTCCATACAAATACTTTCAGAAACGACTTCCTGACACTTAAATCTATACTCGATGTTAAATTTCTCTTCTTCAGAAACGGTTTCCTTGCCATTGCCAGTCTACATTTTATATCCTCTCTACTTCGATCATCATAAGTTATTTTGCTCCCCAAATAGCAAAGCTCCTTTACACCTTAAGTGTCTCATTTCCTAATCTAATTCCCTCAGCATCACCCGACTTGATTCGACTACATTCCATTATCCTCGTTTTGTTTCTGTTGATGTTCATCTTATATCCTCCTTTCAAGACACTGTCCATTCCGTTCAACTGCTCTTCCAAGTACTTTGCTGTCTCTGACAAAATTACAGTGTCATCGGCGAACCTCAAAGTTTTTATTTTTTATCCATGGATTTTAATACCTACTCCGAATTTTTCTTTTGTTTCCTTTACTGCTTGCTCAATATACGGATTGAATAACATCGGGGAGAGGCTACAACCCTGTCTCACTCCTTTCCCAACCACTGCTTCCCTTTCATGCCCCTCGACTCTTATAACTGCCATCTGGTTTCTGTACAAATTGTAAATAGCCTTTCGCTCCCTATATTTTACCCCTGCCACCTTCAGAATTTGAAAGAGAGTATTCCAGTCAACATTGTCAAAAGCTTTCTCTAAGTCTACAAATGCTAGAAACGTAGGTTTCCACGTGTTCCAACATTTCTATGGAATCCAAACTGATCTTCCCTGAGGTCGGCTTCTACCAGTTTTTCTATTCGTCAGTAAATAATTCGTGTTAGTATTTTGCAGCCGCGACTTATTAAACTGATAGTTCGGTAATTTTCACATCTGTCAACACCTGCTTTCTTTGGGATTGGAATTATTATATTCTTCTTGAAGTCTGAGGGTATTTTGCCTGTCTCATGCATCTTACTCACTAGATGGTTGAGTTTTGTTAGGCCTGGCTCTCTCAAGGCTGTCAGTAGTTCTAATGGAATGTTGTCTACTCCCGGGGCCTTGTTTCGACTTAGGTCTTTCAGTGCTCTGTCAAACTCTTCACTCAGTATCATATCACCTATTTCATCTTCATCTACATTCTCTTCCATTTATATAATATTATTCTCAAGTACATCACCCTTGTATAGACCCTCTATATACTCCTTCCACCTTTCTGCTTTCCCTTCTTTGCTTAGAACTGGGTTTCCATCTGAACTCTTGATGTTCATACAAGTGGTTCTCTTTTCTCCAAAGGTCTCTTTATTTTCCTGTAGGCAGTATCAATCTTACCCCTAGTGGTATGCGCCTCTACGTCTTTACATTTTTCCTCTAGTTATCCCTGCTTAGCCGTTTTGTACTTCCTGTCGATCTCATTTTTGAGACGTTTGTATTCCTTTTTGCCTGCTTCATTTACTGCATTTTTATATTTTCTCCTTTCATCGGTTAAGTTCAATATTTCTTCTGTTACCCAAGGAGTTCTACTAGCCCTCGTCTTTTTACCTACTTGATCCTCTGCTACCTTCACTACTTCATCTCTCAAAGCTACCCATTCTTCTTCTACTGTATTTCTTTCCCCCATTCTTGTCAATCGTTCCCTAAACTTCTCTCTGAAACTCTCTACAACCTCTGGTTCTTTCAATTTATTCAGGTCCCATTACCTCAAATTCCCACCTTTTTGCAATTTCTTCAGTTTTAATCTACAGTTCATAACGAATAGATTGTGGTCAGGGTCCACATCTGCCGCTGGAAATGTCTTACAATTCAAAACCTGGTTCCTGAATCTCTCTCTTACCATTAAATAATCTATCTGAGACCTTCCAGTATCTCCAGGCTTCTTCCATGTATACGACCTTCTTTTATGATTCTTGAACCAAGCGGTACAACTAGGGAATGGAAAAGGGGAACGTGCGAAATGGTGGTGGGACCAGAAGTATTCTCACCAAAACATCATGCAGTGGCTTAGGGAGGAAGATACAGATATTTTTGAGATGGGGCGTTTGCTTTCTACCGTTAGTATGAGCTGGTATGTCGAGGTGGTCCGGGGAACACTCACCATAAACCAGAAAAAGTCTCTCTTTGTGATTTAAGCATAAGGCGGCAGCTTTCATCATTTTACAGCATCAGATGTCAATCCGAAGTGGCATGAGGAGGAAAATCGAAAGGAAGTAGCAGTGTATTCACTTTCTGAATTCCGCGTGGTTATTGTTTTGTACTTCTTATGTCTTGAATTCTTATTAAGGGCCGGCCGCTGTGGTCTCGCGGTTCTAGGCGCACAGTCCGGAACCGTGCGACTGCTACGGTCGCAGGTTCGAATCCTGCCTCGGGCATGGATGTGTGTGATGTCCTTAGGTTAGTTAGGTTTAAGTAGTTCTAAGTTCTAGGGGACTAATGACCACAGCAGTTGTGTCCCATAGTGCTCAGAACCATTTTTCTTATTAAGGAAAAAATTGAAGTTCTCAAGAATATTAGACACTTGCCCAACCATATTATAATTATTATATTGAAAATTTTTGAGCAGATGACGTGGCGTTCTAATTTATACCTGTAGCCGATTTCGGTTGGCATGACACAATGTACAATAAAACAAAATACATATATAATTCAAATAAAAGTTAAAATCCGAAATATTTCGTAACCTAAAGATATTCTGTATTTATGTCTTTCAGAAAAATAAAAGAAAAAAATCTACTGAGGATGTCATAACTGTGGTGAAACTTGCTTGGGTGTTTAAAAAAAATTAATTTATGTAGTTGCAAGAAAGGTGGACACACCCTTAATTCATTATCACACTATAATTAGTAAAGTCTTATGTTAAACTATGTGTCTCGAGAAGCGCATCTTCTTGCATTGGATTCATCACTATTTAATGTAGCTGTACGAAACACAATAAATTACTCAGCAGACCAATAATGTAAAAATGGATAACAGAATGTACAGTTTATTGGTAGAAACAGTAAGACAAAATTTTAACTAACAGCATTTTGTTTTGCTGACTAGAACGATATTTTTCGTAAATTTCGATACTATTCTCTGACAGCTTATTTATCTTTTTGTTTTTCATTTTTTAACTTTGATGATTTTCATCGATTTTCGTAAGGCATGTCGGCACATATCAATAGTCATTTTCTAGATTTTATCTATGCTGGTTGCCCAGCAAAGAATTCCTGAGCGTCTGCTGAGAGGTCGCGACCTGTCCGCCAGTGAAGCTAGAAAGCGCTTTTGCCATCACGGTTGGATTCCGCCTGTTTTCGTCCTCGCACTGGAGCAGTTGCAAACATACATACTGTATGTAAACCTAGTGTATTTCACGAGTGCACCTCATAATAGTGAAATATGAAGCTATACTTTGTAAAACTGAAATATGCACGTGAAAATGACAACAAGTGTGTAACTAAGTGGCAAAACTGTCCCCACAGCGTAGCTGTAATAATGGTGCTTCATCTTTATGTAAGTGCAGATATATATTCGTCAAATGCTGCCTTACCACTTACAGTTGTCCCACTTGTATCTGTGTAGTCACCAGCGAATAATTTTTTGTATTTATACAGTGATGTCCAACACTATGAACATGTAAATGAATGTATAAACACCTGAGGATGGGCGCAAGCCCGAAACCGGTCGTGTGACAAATAAATAACCTTTTATTGTGACTGATAGCGGATATTTTTCTGCACCCAAAAAAGATTTAAAGTCAGAACGATATAAGTAAAAGGTAACAGATTCGCGTGTTTTAAACTTTAGTAAAGAAATTCATTTCAATATTTTGAACATGACTGCGCTTCAGCAACGGTTAAATATCAGTGAATGTATCTAAAGCAGCCAAATTAGCTGCAACGAGACTTGACATTTCATTTGATTAACATTATTTTTATGATTTCAAATATTTTTACTTGATAAGCCCTGATCGTAGGGGCGAGCGTATTTTATAATGTAGGTCCAATACAATGATTTGCGCTGACAGAATATTTTCGTTCGAAAAAAGTCAGATGGCTTCATTATTTGGATTTCCAGTGTAAAATTTGGTCACACGTCTTTCTGAAGAAGGCGGGTTTACATCCATCGGAACCGTGGTAAAAGGTTGAATCAAACCACATTTCGTTGCAACTAGTTGGCTGCCTTGGATTCAGTTGCTAAAATTGAAACGTCCCCTTTGAAAGTTTTATGAATTACTGTGCTGGTAAACCCCCTTACGTTATCTGATTTTCAAAAAGATGAGCAAAACTGAACGTACTCAGACATTACTCTCTTTACTTATTCTGATCATGAATAAACTGACACACAATATCCGCAGCTCGTGGTCGTGCGGTAGCGTTCTCGCTTCACACGCCCGGGTTCCCGGGTTCGATTCCCGGCGGGGTCAGGGATTTTCTCTGCCTCGTGATGACTGGGTGTTGTGTGATGTCCTTAGGTTAGTTAGGTTTAAGTAGTTCTAGGTTCTAGGGGACTGATGACCATAGATGTTAAGTCCCATAGTGCTCAGAGCCATTTCAACCATTTTTGATTTGACACACAATATTCTTAGCGCAACGCAATCTGACTTTCAATGTTGTTGTGGTCTTCAGTCCTGAGACTGGTTTGATGCAGCTCTCCATGCTACTCTATCCTGCGCAAGCTTCTTCATCTCCCAGTACCTACTGCAACCTACATCCTTCTGAATCTGCTTGGTGTATTCATCTCTTGGTCTCCCTCTACGATTTTTACCCTCCACGCTTCCCTCCAAGACTAAATTGGTGATCCCTTTATGCCTCAGAACATGTCCTACCAACCGATCCCTTTTTCTAGTCAAGTTGTGCCACAAACTCCTCTTCTTCCCAATCCTATTCAACACCTCCTCATTAGTTATGTGATATACCCATCTAATATTCAGCATTCACCACATTTCGAAAGCTTCAATTCTCTTCTTGTCTAAACTATTTATCGTCCATGTTTCACTTCCATACATGGCTACACTCCATACAAATACTTAAGAAACAAATTTCTCTTCTTCAGAAACGCTTTCCTTCCCATTGCCAGTCTACATTTTATATCCTCTCTACTTCGACCATCATCAGTTATTTTCCTCCCTAAATAGCAAAACTCCTTTACTACTTTAAGTGTCTCATTTCCTAATCTAATTCCCTCAGCATCACCCGATTTAATTTGACTAAATTCCATTATCCTCTTATAATCCGTACAAAAGAATAGCCCTGACTAACAATAACCTATACCTTTCATGAATCATTTACCTCACAAAAATCGTCGTTACTCGAACTACTGCAATACAGCGAGCGCCACTACAGCCAGCTAAATAAGAGATTCTAACTACTGCAGGCACTAACTACTGATAGGCATAGTCAGCAAATGAAAGATTGTGATAGAGAACAAACAATGTATTTACCTTAACAATGTTCAAAAGTCATTATATATATATATATATATATATATATATATATATATATATAATGACTTTTGAACATTGTTAAGGTAAATACATTGTTTGTTCTCTATCACAATCTTTCATTTGCTGACTATGCCTATCAGTAGTTAGTGCCTGCAGTAGTTATATATATATATATATATATATATATATATATATATATATATATATATATATATATATATATCAGTTCATGATATCTAGTATTACAGATTTACTCTTTCTGGCGTCCAGATCGTCCGCTCTGAAAATTCTGCCATCTCTCTTCCCACATGCACCACTGCTGGCGGCTCACCTCCAACTGCGCAACGCTACGCGCTATTCGCATCCAACTGCCCAACACTACAATAGCAAATATTCCAACAATGCAAACCAGCCACAGACTGCACACAGCACAGCCAGTGATTTTCATACAGAGCGCTACGTGGCATTACCAACATAAAAACCTAAACAGCCGACTGACAAAATTAATTTCGGTTGTGGCTTTAAATTAAAGTAGACTTTGAACGTTCTCCATTTCTCATTAAAACAAAAAAACTGAAGGAGAAGAAAAAACAATAAAAAGGCAAATAAAAAGGTATATGAAAGACGATCTTAAAATGAAGCGCCGCACTTCCACCAACAGTAAAAAACGAATCGGCTCTCAAACAGCGACCACCACCTTGTGAGCCAATAAAACGCCGGACTGAGAACCGTGTGCAGGACGCGAGGACACGAAGCTCGGCCCACTCGGCCACTTCGCGGCTGCCCCACGGGGAGTTCGCAGACCGTAGTCCCCGGCAGGCGGCTCGGCGGCTATTTATAAATTTAATTTCGGCTTCTCATAACTTCCGACGCCGGCAGCGTCGGTAATGCTGCGTTTTAACGACTTCCGCCGACCGCCTGCGGTGGCGGGTGGGAGATGGCCCTAAAGAGTTCCCCTGTCCGCGTCCGGACTCCAGCTGATGGGCCTTCCTCCAATACCGTGCAGCCGCTGCTCTGCTCGCCGACCCATATTTCTGGATCCTTGTTTGGCGGCGTCCCGCTGTTCCAGACAACAGGCGCTTCCCGATGGAGCGTACGAGGGCGAGTCAGAGTTTTGATTATCAGCTCGAAAAAATCGAGCAGACGTTTTAATGATTTTTTATATATTCACCTTTCAGTGTGACACATTTTCCCCAGCGGTGGATGACTTGCGAAGATCTTGGTTGCAATAGTCGATATTTCGGCTCTTCCTCGAAATCCTATCATCGTCAATCTAGAAATGCCAGTCACGCAACCTTTTCTTCACTCGAGTAAAGAGGAAGAAATCACTCAGTGCTATGTCAGGAGAATACAGTGTGTGAGGTAAAATTCGACACCGCCGAGAGCATAATGTATGATTCTGTCTTGTGCAGAATTAGTTGGGGTATTGTTGTGGAGCAAAAACACCCTCTTGGACAGTTTCCTGGACCCTTTGCCCTGACACACTCCCGTAACCTGGCCAGGAGATTGCCGTAGTACGTTCCTTTGACAGTTTGCCCCTTACGACCATAGCTTGTTGGCACCAAGCCGTGGCAGTTCCAAAAAAAAACGCTCAGCATCACCTTACTCGATGATTGTTGCACCTTCGCCAATTTTTGGCTAAAATGAGGTGGAGCCCCTCCACGCCCACACCGGCATGATGGCCAAGTCAAAAGGTCCACTGCCATCTCTGCATAAGGGTTAGTTTTCACTAAAGTGAAGTGTCGCAGGATGTGGGTACTGCGTTGTTTGAGTACGTCTGGTTAAGGTTAACCATTGATACGCGCTCATCTGGAGATAGATTGGGTCGAAGTCGAAGGGTAGCGATTTGAAGGGCAGAGGAAAAAAGTGCCAAGGAAAGAGCCAAGGGAAAAAAAACCACTGCGACAGTTAGGTCGGGTGGTAAGAGCAATAGCGGATGTCTTGCTGCCTGCGATGGGTCGTACAAGGGTAGGCTTTGTTAGTAGCGGGTATCATGCATGTCGAGACCTCTGACGTTTTGCGGTGCTATTGCTCGGCGGCTGCCGCTGGGTGCCGGTGTTGAGCTCTCGATCAGCGTCAGCAATCTGCAACAGGTTTATCACCGTTTTTGTGCCCGATAGGTCATATATCGGATGCACAGTGTAGGGTGCTGTTGGCGAATTGTTTGTGCGCCAGTGGGCGAGCTCGTCGGTTTCCCTGCTGTGGCCTGTTGGTTGGCTCTAATAGCAGCTGGTAATTACCAGTCAGTGCTGCTGATATGGAGGGGCTTGCCGACGTTTGTTGCTTGTTGGTGTATATTAGCTTGCCATAGGTGGCTATGCCCTATCTAGTAGCGGAGGTGGCACTATATATATCCACAGTTTCTCTTGCTCCTCTGTCTCGCCCGTGGTGATTAGGCGCCAGCCGGCCGGGGTGGCCGAGCGGTTATAGGCGCTACAGTCTATAACTGCGCGCCCGCTACGGTCGCAGGTTCGAATCCTGCCTCGGGCATGGATGTGTGTGATGTCCTTAGGTTAGTTAGGTTTAAGTAGTTCTAAGTTCTAGGGGACTGATGACCTCAGAAGTTAAGTCCCATAGTGCTCAGAGCCGTTTGAACCATTTGATTAGGCGCCTGGAGAAGTCATGTGGACTGACGTCACACATCTCAAACATTTCCGCTTCAATTTTTGAAAGGGTATAAGTAGTCGCAGAACCCAGCGGCGCCGCCTTTTTCATGTTCAGAATGTCGCGCAAGATGTTGAAAACTGATCCATGACTGATTTTCACATTTTCCACCGTCGCCTCGATTGTGATACACCGCTCTTCAAGCACCATCGCCTCCACTTCTCTTGTGATTCCCAGTTATTTGTATTCACAAGGAGATGGTCTGCCACTTGGTTCTTCGCCCTTCAGATATGTTTGACCACAATGGAAGCGTCTGCGCCACGTAACCACTTTTTCACATGGCGCCCTGTTGCCGTACACTTCCATCGGATCAGCATGGACTGTTCCAACGTCGTTCCTCTTCAAATGCAGAAAACGGTTTACTGCACGGTAACTTACTTCACTTTATCAGTGGGCCGTGCCATTTGGCTGTGGTTCCTCTAGCGGCTCCCCACCGTCCAGAACCGCAAGAATTTATTTTGTACCGGAACTCTTACCACAAACTTTACCTCTTTCCGAGGTAACAGTTACAACTTTATGACTACCCCCTATATAGCTTTTGTTCTGGCAGACGCGTTAAAGGAATTAGCACCAGCGCATCAAGGAACAGCGGAAAAAATATAAGGCACCTTCACTAGCTGATGCCCTTTTCGTGGATAGATTATAGCATCACTGGAGGAGAAGATATGGGTACTAGACATCCAGCGCCGCCTCCTGTAATAGCTTCGTTACTCTACGTATACGCAAAAAGGCAACCACAACAAAGTCCTCGGATGTGCACACGCAGTAACATCGAATATATTATCGTCTTTCTTCTGTCTCACAAGAGTCACTAGCCCGCAGTGAAAAAAGAATGTTGTTCCTTTGTGGTACGTGGACCGAAGGGTGATTTTGCAATCATGTACTTCACACACTCTCATTGCAAGGGCGAGTTACAGAAACTGGCGCCCTGTTGGATATAACTGGGCAGGAAGTTCTTAGCATTTTTCCATTAGTTTAATAAACACAATAGGTACACGTGACATCAATAACATATTCTCCTTCACTATTTACAACAAGCTGCCAACACTGGGGTACCTTTTCGATTTCGCTATTTTAAAAATCACGTGGTTTCGAGGCGGACTCTTCGAGCCTTGTTTGGAGCGCATTTTCATTCGGATAGAAAGTTCCTTGAAGGGTGAGAGGGAGAGCGCAAAATGTGAAAATCTAATGACACAAGATTAGGTGAATAGGATGGGTGCGGGATGACTTACGAACCCAACTCCTGTATAGTGTTTTCTGTCAGTCTAGCAGAATGCGTGCGGGCGTTATCATCGAGTAACGTCATTTGACGCAGTCTTCCTGGTCGTTATTCTTGGATTGCGTTTGCGAGACGTCTCAGCTGTTGACAGTAAACGTCGGAAGTGATGGATACACCTCGGGGAAGCTGTTCCATCAGCGCGCAGGTCTGTTGCTGCTTAGTATGGGCTCAACCATTCCTTTCTTTTCCTTTTTTTTTTTTTTTTTTTTTTTTTTTTGGGGTCAAAAGTCTTTTGACTGGTTTGATGCGGCCCGCCGCGAATTCCTTTCCTGTGCTAACCTCTTCATCTCAGAGTAGCAATTGCAACCTACGTCCTCAATTACTTGCTTGACGTATTCCAATCTCTGTCTTCCTCTACAGTTTTTGCCCTCTACAGCTCCCTCTAGTACCATGGAAGTCATTCCCTCATGTCTTAGCAGATGTCCTATCATCCTGTCCCTTCACCTTATCAGTGTTTTCCACATATTCCTTTCCTCTCCGATTCTGCGTAGAACCTCCTCATTCCTTACCTTATCAGTCCACCTAATTTTCAACATTCGTCTATAGCACCACATCTCCAATGCTTCGATTCTCTTCTGTTCCGGTTTTCCCACAGTCCATGTTTCACTACCATACAATGCTGTACTCCACACGTACATCCTCAGAAATTTCTTCCTCAAATTAAGGCCGGTATTTGATATTAGTAGACTTCTCTTGGCCAGAAATACCTTCTTTGCCATAGCGAGTCTGCTTTTGATGTCCTCCTTGCTCCGTCCGTCATTGGTTATTTTACTGCCTAGGTAGCAGAATTCCTTAACTTCAGTGACTTCGTGACCATCAATCCTGATGTTAAGTTTCTCGCTGTTTTCATTTCTACTACTTCTCATTACCTTCGTCTTTCTCCGATTTACTCTCAAACCATACTGTGTACTCATTAGACTGTTCATTCCGTTCAGCAGATCATTTAATTCTTCTTCTCTTTCACTCAGGATAGCAATGTCATCAGCGAATCGTATCATTGATATCCTTTCACCTTGTATTGTAATTCCACTCCTGAACCTTTCTTTTATTTCTATCATTGCTTCCTCGATGTACAGATTGAAGAGAAGGGGCGAAAGGCTACAGCCTTGTCTTACACCCTTCTTAATACGAGCACTTCGTTCTTGATCGTCCACTCTTATTATTCCCTCTTGGTTGTTGTACATATTGTATATGACCCGTCTCTCCCTATAGCTTACCCCTACTTTTTTCAGAATCTCGAACAGCTTGCACCATTTTATATTGTCGAACGCTTTTTCCAGGTCGACAAATCCTATGAAAGTGTCTTGATTTTTCTTTAGCCTTGCTTCCATTATTAGCCGTAACGTCAGAATTGCCTCTCTCGTCCCTTTACTTTTCCTAAAGCCAAACTGATCGTCACCTAGCGCATTCTCAATTTTCTTTTCCATTCTTTTGTATATTATTCTTGTAAGCAGCTTCGATGCATGAGCTGTTAAGCTGATTGTGCGATAATTCTCGCACTTGTCAGCTCTTGCCGTCTTCGGAATTGTGTGGATAATGCTTTTCCGAAAGTCAGATGGTATGTTAGCATAAAGACACCATTTCTTCCCACCAGTAACCATACAGGACAGGAATGGTCGGTGCTGTTCAAGAGTCAATTGCTGAAGCGCAAGCAGAAATGCACATATGGCCATCCACAGATTTTTGTGATTTCGGCAAAAATCGGTACTCCCCCGATTTTTGAACCTTCCCCATTGCATGCAAATGTCGCATGATGTTGGAATGTTGAGAGTTCATGACATTTGCCAGTTTTAGAATACGCCAACGTGAATCATTGTGACGTGGATCATTGGGAATTAATGCGTTTAAACGATCTGCATCAAACCCTGCAGGCATTCCTGAACGTGGAGAGTCACTAATGAGCAAACCATCCTTTTTAAAACGAGAAAACCATCTTCTTGCCGTGCACTGTCCAATGGTATTGTCGTCATACACAGCGCAAATGTTTCTGGCTGCCTCCAATGGTGTCACCTCTCTACTGAACTCAGACAGAAGAATATGTCTGAAATGTTCCGATTTCTCCACTAGGCACTGCATTTTCGAGCGTCCACAGCGCTATTCACTATCTCCAAATGATAAAATGACAACTGGGTTACTTCGGAAATCAGCTGTATGCAAACACAACTAGTTTATTTTTATGTGTCCCCAGACATGTTTCGACACCAGTGTGTCATCTTCGGTGGATTAACTTTTATTTTCTGTAAAGTACAATATCACATAAGTAATATTTTAACTACTGTAGGCCTATGAAATACAATATTTGCAATTTGCTTCGTTTTGTTTGGACACTCACCTTAAAATTATATCGCTAATTGAACTGTATTATTAAACATGGCTGGTTTGCAGATGACATGAAGACGAAAACGAGCACTAAAATCGATGTTTCAATAATACAGTTCAATTAGCGATGTAATTTTAAGGTGTCATACGTGTAAATCCGATACTTGTAAATCTGTCATGCTTGTAAATCTGATTACTGCCCCAGTTATCACTAAGACACATTCTCAAGTCTGCGTTGATGTAGCAGTAATTCTTCAGCCTTCATCCGTTACGCAGCAAGCTCTTCTCGAATATCAGGAGCAGGTTATGGGAAACATCGCACAAAATACTGCATCCCAAACATCGTGAAATTTAAGTTAAGCTTAACATTATAATGTAACATTGTTGAGGAACGCAACCAGCCACAAATACGAGGAGCGTTCAATAAATAATGCAACAAAATGGCTCAAATGGCTCTAAGCACTATGGGACTTACATCTGAGGTCATCAGTCCCCTAGACTTAGAACTACTTAAACCTAACTAACCTAAGGACATCACACACATCCATGTCCGAGGCAGGATTCGAACCTGCGACCGTAGCAACAGCGCGGTTCCAGACTGTTGCGCCTAGAACCGCTCGGCCACAGCGGCCGGCTACCACGCTTTCGACCTACCATAGAATACTGCTCAAGTGTGTGACCCACACCAAATAAAACTAACAGGAGGTACTGAATGTATACAGATAAAGGCATAACGTATGCTTACAGATTTGTTTGACTCATAGGGGAATGAAAAACCTGAAGTGGCAGGCGCTTCAAAATAGACGACAGCCATCTCCCGAAAGAGTATTTAAAGAATTTCAGCAATTAGTAGTAACTGATGAATCTAGGAACATCCTGCAACCACAGGAATCGAGAGGAAGCACTAGATTAATTACAACACACACTGAGGAGTTTAAGCAATTATTCATGCTTCCCATGCTCCATAAGCGGATGGAACGGGCAGAAGTCCAAACAATTACCCTCTGCCATACACTTACGATAGTACACTGGCCTCCAGAGGGTCCTGGCGCCACACAGTGGGTCAGAATCCCAAAAATCTGGTTAAAATATAAGTAGTTGTTCAATTTGTACCAAACTTAGTATGTAAGGGTTTACGGAGTTTATGATTAAGAATATGATATCAAAAAGTGAAAAAAAAATGGCGGACCCAAGATGGCAGGCTCTATGTACACTACTATCATTTTTTACGTATAAAAGTAATTTTTAGGGAATTATCGAGGTTACTGATGATGACAGAGTTCAAAAAATTTAAAAATGGTGGATCCAAGATGGCGGTCAAAATCTATGTCTTTTTATTTACTTATATTTATATATTTTTATTCATATAAAAGTCAGCATTAGGGGTTATTGTAGTTAATGCTTAAAAAATAAACCAAAAAGTGGAAAACTCGAAGAAAGGACCAAATATAGGTTACAAGATGGTGTAAAATATTACAAAAAATTATTTCATTTTAATTACAATTATTTATTTTGTAAATTTTTTATAACTTAATTTACAAGTTTTCATTTTCTTATTCTTTTTCATCTTCTGCTTCAACTGAATCGTCATCATCCTCAAACACTGTTTCCTCATTATCTGCATCTGCATCTGAATCTTCATAGTCTCCCGCCACAGGAACTAAGAGGGCAACGGCTTCTGGCGACAAACTCTTCAGTTTCTTCGGCGAAGCTTTGCATAAGGAAGAAACGTAGGGGTCTATCGTTGCCAACAATCTCCTGAACACGTCTTCCATAGTCTTAACTATTGAAAACTTTCGAGAGAACCTCAGGCGATATTGCTTTATCAACTTATTGGTTGATTCCTGAGCATCCTCCGATAGTTGACCGATGGGTAAAATGGCCGAAGAAATAATGTCTGGACCGTGAATCAACAATCTATGGACTGCTGTTGGCATGTTGTACCAGGGGTATTCTTTCACGTAGTGCCTAGCAGTTGCTAAGGCGTATGCTCGAAACTTTTCAACGTCGACCTGACGTCCGCTCGAAATCGTCTGCAAAATTATATGGAAACGGTGGATTAGTTCTTCGGAAACTCCAGTTATCAGCGTTGATGTAAGAGTGTTTTCGAAAAAACGTCGAGCGGTGTTTCCGTCATTCATACTGCCAAACCCTTGTTTCGGCATGTTAATTACAATTCCAAGCTGCTCTTTGAAAGCTTTTTGAATGTTGGCTTTCAGTATTGCTTTTTCCTCTTTATCTTCTGCTTTACGTGCCTGCCACTTTTTTGTTTTCATTTGGTATGCCAAATGAATACAACATTCAAAACATCGAATCCAGGCGTGAAGAGTTGATAGTCCGTACTGCAGATAATCGGCGGTAACTTGTTTTTTCAAAACATCGTCAATGTTATTAAATTGGGCAGACGTAGCCTTGCAGAGATAGCACCGTTGCGCAGATTTCGTGTTGGTGATAGCATTGCACACTTTACCATCTACCATGGTCATGCTTAAATTGTATTTAATGGAAATGTCTTTCCCATGAATAACTGTTTCGAATGACTGGAGTTGTTCGATCTGTTTGTCGTAATACGCTTTCTCATTTAAAGACGTTTGCTCTGTTTCCTTTGTAAATTATAACTTCGGTGGTCTGCAAAAGAGGGTTGAAGACGGCTTCGGATTAATCCATAAGATCTTTTCTTCTTTAGTTTCTTCATTTACACCTGCAAGTTTCAGTGGAACAAGCGAAGTGAAAAATAAAGTTGCATCTGAAATACTCGAATCTGAAAACTTCATTTTATACATGCTTTGCCCGGAGGTTCCGTCAAAGCCCCACTTACAAATAAGGGTCATATTAGACATTTCCGAATCACTCATATGTAAAATATCGTCTCGTTTCAGCAGTAGAACACGTTGAACAGTGTGGACTAACAAAGCTTGCAACCGTACCTCAGCTTTTGATTCGGTAAAAGTGAGGGTAACGTCTGGAGGGCAGCAAGCTTTTTTTGCTACCAAAACAGTTGAATACGGTGGATATATTGTGTTTAAGCCTTTTCCTTTAGCCCCATTTCTCAAATGCTGGTAAGATTCTTTTGACAATTTCAAGTCGAAAAGGAGTGCTAGACCTTCATTTGCATCATATGAGGATGGCGATGATGTTGAAACTCGCAAGCCTGCCTTGTATTTTTTCACCTTGGATGGACTTGAGAGTGTGACGTCTTTCACAATCTTCGCAGCATCTGGGTGCCACGAAGATCGAAGATTCATTTGCGCGGCGAACGATAATTCGACAGGACTGAACTTTGTACGAATCTCCTCAGTTCTCCTTCTTTTAGACCTATCACATAAGGTTTCAAATTTTGTGGCAGGTCGGCCTGTTGATTTAGTCACACTTGCAGGTTTCGAATCAATCGGAATATATACTATTGTATTTAACCAGATTTCGTTCTTGAAAAAATATCCTTGTCGCCGAGTTGCTTCCTTATACTAACTTCTTAACTTTGTTAACAAAATCGAAATGGTAGGCCTCATATCATAGGGAATTTTAATTGTATGTCCACTTTTTTCTGTCAACGACCTCTCCAAATGTTCTATGACCCCTTCCAAATCATTTGACAAATACTCTTTTGTTATTAGAAAAATATCTTTCCTCGAAAATCCGATTCTGGAATACGCTGGATCAGATGAAACTGAAATTAAAAAAAAAAATCTGTGTTACACTTTTCGTCATTTTTCTAATTATTTTATTCTTGACAATGCTTCTACGTGTCGATTGTAATTTAAATTGTACAAATAAAACTCATAATTAATTGATTCTACTGTCATTTTTGAAGATGTCTGAACAATGACATTTTGCAAGTGTCGCTTAAAACGTGGCTCAAAGCCATAGTCGCAACTAGTCGCAGGATTTGAAGCTTAATTTACAAAGGTAATAATATATTCTGACGTACACAGCGCAAAAGAAAGCGGAATGTCATGGAATTCGTAACTTATCTCTATTTTTTAAGCGCATTTTACGATTTTGTCATTCATTTCCCTATAGTACGTTAATTGAAATTTAAGCGTGCATAATTGATGATTTAATAGTGATAAAAGTGTTTTTTCACTAGTACATACCTCCTGGAATACATTCCATATTGAAAGTATTGGTTTCACTTGCACAAAACATAAGTAACTTCCTTCAACAACACGACTGTTTTTGTAGCCTGGCCACCTGCGCGCAGCTAACAATGAACTGCCGCATTTGACCTGAGATATTACCGAACAAATGAACATCTGGTCGTCCGCACAGCCGGCATTCAGTTGCCCCAGCACTGCTGCTGCCAACCTGATAGTCCAAAATCCCCATCTTTAAACTTTTTTTTTTTTCCTTTTGGCCACGTTTTCAAGATTTTGGCCCACTGTGCGCCTGCACACGCGGTTTTACGGATGATTGGCGGTGATAGCCATTCAGTTTGTATTCAGTCGGATATTTTATTTTACGCGCGTTTCCAGTCGATTACGATGGAGCGAGGGTCTGTCGGCTGAAGACGCGGTTTTATAGGTGACTGGCAGTGATAGCTACTCAGTCGGATTTTCTATTTTACGCGCCTTTCCAGTCGGTTATAACCGTTAGAGTTAGCGTTCTTCCCTCGTCAAAACAGGATATTGAGTGGAGTTGATAGAGTGTACATTGTAATACACTGTACTCGTACAAGGGTATCCTGGACAGAAAGACAGGGATATGACGAGGACTTGTGGAGCGATGATTCTGAAGTGGACAACAAACACTGTGGCAACTCCTGCTGGCCGCCTTAATGGACGGTCGGGGGCGGATTATTCGCGTGGCGTGCTATTCGCCGCCGCGGCGGCCATAAAGGGCGCATTTTACGCGTCTCCAGAGGTGCTCGCGAAACGAATTATCCGCTTTATTGGCAGTAAAGTCTCCAGACGAAACAGGGAACGGGGGTCGTGACTGCACTGTGCCAGGCGGGGCACTTGTTGATCCTGCCGCGTGTTCTTCTGGGCATCTTCAGCACACACACACACACACACACACACACACACACCACGACCTTTCACAGAACTCTTAGATCCTACTAGAGAGCCGGCCGCTGTGGCCGAGCGGTTCTAGGCGCTTCAATCTGGAACCGTGCTGCTGCTACGGTCGAAGGTTCGAATACTGTCCCGGGCATGGATGTGTGTGATGTCCTTAGGTTAGTTAGGTTTAAGTAGTTCTAAGTCTAGGGGACTGATGACCACAGATGTTAAGTCCCATAGTGCCCAGAGCCATTTGAACCAATAAAGAAATAGAAAACTTCGTCTTCTCATCTTCCATTTTCTGACTGAGCCTCCACGAATGTAGTCTTCGTCGACTTCCGTTTGCGTCTTACCGCTGCGATACCTTTATTGCTACATCTGCATCTATGTTCTGCAAGCCACTATGAAGTGCATGGTAGAGGGTACTTCCAACTGTTCTACGTGCGTGGGTTTCTTACAGTTTCACTCACGTATGAGGCAGGGGATGAATGACTGGGAGCGTTATATCTAGCATAATTTTATCCTCGTGCTACCTATGGGAACAATACGTAGTGGGCTGTAGCATACTCCTAGCTTTCTCACTTAACAGTTGTTCTTGAAACTTCGTAAGTAGCCTTTCGTGGGATAGTTAACGTGTATCTCAAGCGTGTGTCAGTTCTTGTTTCTCAGCATTTCGTGAAGATCTCTCGTTGGTCCTGCAGAATTGTGTCGAACAGTGTTATCTTCCTTTGTATACATACATTCATTATCCCAATGATTCGTATTTAGTACGGTACAACGCATCAGAGCAATATTATAAGATAGGTCGCACAAGTGTTTGGTAAGTAATATTTGTAGACTCAACCCGATGGGAGGCCCTCGTCACACGACATTTTATTTCATTACTGCATTTTTCCAACATCTTCCGGACCCAACGAATTCTATTACCTACTTGCCAACGACTAAGTCAGTACAACCGTTCCAGTTCATAACGTCATGTGTTACACCTAGGTGTCTGTGTGAGCTGACGAATTCCAACTGTGACTCGCTATTCATATTGTGGTCACAGAATACCACATTTTTACGTTTTTTGTACTCTAAGATTTTAAATTTCTAAACATTTAAAGCAAATTGCACTACTTTGAAATGTTATCAAGATCTGACGAATATTTGTGCATTTTTTTCAGACTCGATAACTACACCGTCTGTAGAAGTCTGAGATTACTATTGATATTTTCTACCTGGTCATTAAAACACGGCATGAACAGCAAGGGTCCCAACATATGTCCCTGGGACACACCCGACGTTACTTTTATATCTGTTGATGACTCTCCATCCAAGATAGCATGCTGCGTCTGTGACGTACTCAAGTTTTTCCTCACACTGTCTGTGTGTGTCGCTATGTGTCACACGGGTTAACTAGGTGCGTGGCCGATTTTTAAACTTCGTTGGCCACGTATGTATCGCAGGACCCTGTTATTGTTATGTTAGCTTCCTGTAACTTGATTAAATTGCAGCCGGCCGCGGTGGCAGAGCTCTTCTAGGCGCTTCAGCCCGGAACTGCGCGTCTGCTACGGTCGCAGGTTCGAATCCTGCCTCGGGCATGGATGTGTGTGATGTCCTTTGGTTAGTTGGGTTTAAGTAGTTCTAAGTTGCAGGGGACTGATGACCTCAGAAGTTGAGTCCCATAGTACTCAGAGTCATTTATTCAAACCTTGCTTTATAGTGTTTATGCAGTGACATCTTGATTCACTAGCTCGATAAAGCAATGACTAAGTCTTGCGCTCCACTTTGCTGTTCAGAGATAAATTCGAAAAAATCAGCTGTGGATAACTTTCCAGAGCCCATTACGATACGCTGTCGCCGACGGTGTGGCCGAGCGGTTCTAGGCGCTTCATTCTGGAACCGCACGACCGCTACGGTCGCAGGTTCGAGTCCTGCCTCGGGCATGGATGTGTGTTATGTCCTTAGGTTAGTTAGGTTTAAGTAGTTCTAAGTTCTAGGGGACTGATGACCTCAGATGTTAAGTCCCATAGTGCTCAGAGCCATTTTTGATACGCTGTAATTTCCTAAGTCTTCAAGCACGGCATTACAGTTCAAAATTAGTCACCCGGTCTATTCACAAATTTCACAACACTAACGGTGCTCCACTGTTCAGAGTTAAAGTCTACAAACGCAACTGTCGAAAACTTCTCTACATGTCCAAACTCCTGCAGATGTTCTACACGTCCCTACATTTGTAATATGGAGAATTTTAACTCTTTGGTCGCGACTGACATGCCACTCGTTAGCACACGCCCTTGCTCGTTGAGGTCTCGGAGCGAACCGCTCTAGGCAACATGGCTGCTGCTCCTATTGGGCTCCATATGCCGTTGCATTACCCCAGAATTACTCATACTGTTCACATTACTGTAGAAACTACACATACAAACGCTTACGATTAAGCGCAGATACCTTTGAGCTATTAAAAATGCAATTTCACTGTCTTTTTATCAGAAAATCGAGCTAATATCTCTTACTGGTAATCGAATAAAAATTAATGCCACCATTATACACGAAATTAGGCTAGAATTTCACCACCTTTTCCATGGTTGTCCTTGGTTTTTTAATTATTTACATCATATTCAGTGAAACAGTCTACAAAATGGCTCTCAGCACTATGGGACTCAACTTCTAAGGTAATCAGTCCCCTAGAACTTAGAACTACTTAAACCTAACTAACCTAAGGACATCACACACAGCCATGCCCGAGGCAGGATTCGAACCTGCGACCGTAGCGGTCGCGCGGTTCCAGACTGTAGCGCCTAGAAAAAGTCTACAGTAGCATTATTTACTATTGTCTGTTTTAAATCTAATGAGAATGAGATGTCCAAAGATAGTTATTGTAGTCTGTTACATACCGCCATTGTACTTATTGGTGGGCAATTTATTTTCCATGAAATGCGTCCTTCTCATCATGAATTGTTCTATTATATACATGCCCATGTACTTTTTGGCAAACTATTCTTTTAAACTTGAGACAGACTTCCTCTATATGCTCCTGCCAAAAGTTCCTTTATACTTTGGTAATCGTTGTTGCTACAATTCCTCTATAGTCACTAATTTCGATTTTAATATTCATCAAAGAGGTTGTTTCCATTACAACCAAAATACTGTAGTTACCTCGTGACTGAGCTTGCGTATTGTCTGTCCAATGTAACCTTCAGAGCTCTATGGGATCCATTTGTATAAAGCCCTGCTGCTGATTTTGTTCTCTTTAATAATTGGTCGATTTAATCTCGTGTGTTGTGGGACATTCATGTTCATCCTGCAGTATCTGACAACCCAAACATAGAAACAGAAGCAGATTTGATGTTAACGTGATTTATACTTGTGAAGGAAGTGTAATTATAAAAATCATGGCCGGCCGCGGTGGTCTCGCGGTTCTAGGCGCGCAGTCCGGAACCGTACGACTGCTACGGTCGCAGGTTCGAATCCTGCCTCGGGCATGGATGTGTGTGATGTCCTTAGGTTAGTTAGGTTTAAGTAGTTCTAAGTTCTAGGGGACTGATAACCACAGCAGTTGAGTCCCATAGTGCTCAGAGCCATTTTTTAAAAATCATGATGGATTGTACGTATAAGGGCTAAGGTGATTTTTGTGTAGCAATGACGCACGTGTAGATGGAAACTAGCAGCAAGAGTTTCACTTATCAACGGTCAGTTTTCAACGTGACTTTCACAAAATACACCACTTCCGTGGAGCAACGCCTATCGAAAATATTTTTCAAAAAATTGCTTTGATTCTTGATGTATAGATACACGAGGAACGTTTCAGGGTATGGAAAAATCCATCAACTTTGTGAGAGTTCAAAATATTGGAGAAATGGTCGACACATTAGGAGCTACCTCATATGACTGCCATACTATATTGTCCGTAGACTGTACAGTCACCACAATAGAACTGTTGTGGCGGACAGCTACTGTATAGATATAGTGCTTAAATTATAGAAATCAATGTCTTGATCATATATTAGTTTATTAAAGTTACTTGCATTACCGGTACATATGTACCACTTCGATTCTAACTTCTAGTCCCTTGCAAATGTAGCGCTAATTGGCTGAAAACAGCTTCACGTGCATCTGGTTGACGATATGACTAGTAGGTCATCGTGAACAGTTTATTAGACGCAACTAAAAATATTTTCCTATTGAAATGAACAAATCGTACAAAATTTCTTGATTTCCCATACGGTCACTCCAGCTACATATACTCATATTACAAAAAAAAAAAAAAAAAAAAAAACGATTGTGGTTTGGTATAATTTCAAAGTCCTTATACTTTTTCTTACTTACCAACCGTATTAAACGCACAAAATGAAACTGCAATAACAGATTCATCACAAGTGACACATGATATTTCCCGGGCGCTAAACATTACAGTTTTGGCTAGTTTTGTGCCTCCTTCGGCTCTATCGGATCAACAACATCCCAGCAGTTGCTTCATAAAACTTTTATTTTCACTTCATTAAAAATATAAACAGGAATTTTGTAAGGAGACCTATCTTTGGTGCTTATTTGTGCGTTTCGCCTGATGCCTCTGGTGGTGATCAATCTGCAGATTGGTTTGATTCAGCTCGCAAGGCAGTCAAATTTCTTTACTTCTCAATTCTATTCACTATGTCTTCATTAGTTAGTCAATCTAACCATCTAACCTTCATCAATCTTCGTTGAACTACATTTCAGAAGTTTCTCTTCTCTTCTTGTGTTGAGCTGATTATCGTCCACGTTTCACTTCCTTACAAGGATATACTCCTGACGAATGCCTCCAAAAATGTGCTATTTAACACTTACATTAAATTCGGTGTTAACAAATTCTCCTTTTTCAGAAACGCTTTTCGTACCTCTGTCAGTCTGCATTTTGAATTCTGCTACGACCATCGTCACTTATTTTTCTACCTAAATAGCATAGCTCATCGATCGCTTTTAGTCTGCGATTTCTTAAAATAGAGAGCGTTTATAAATTAGCTATACAAAAGTAACCTCTAATTGCGAAAAGGGTAAATAACTTATAGAAATGTTCGGTACAGCTCTGAATGCAGTATTAAAGTTTTATTACCGCCTAATACTGTCTGTTCCTGACGGTACCTCTAGGTGGCATTTCGAATGAGTTATTCCAACAATCATCATGGAGTCATGTAACTCTGCAGTGTGTGTTCAGTGTTGCTTATGGTTTCATGAATCCAAATCCGCTTCTACAATTCAGGGATAATTCAGGACTAAATGTCGCAAGCCACCACCTGAAAGACAAGCTGTTATTAATTGGTACTGGCTGTGTATCACACAACAGCCGGGTCAGGTTCGGTCAGCAGTTTCTAACGATTGTCTCTGAATTGCAGTAGCCGATTTGCTTCATCAAACCGTAAACAACACTGCACACGCTCTGCACAGTTATACGCCTCCATGATGACTATTGTAATAACCCATTTGCGCAAGCCACCTAGCGGGAACGTCGTGAACTAACAGTGTTAGGCAGGAATAAAACACATACTGCATTCAGTGTTATATAAAACGTTTCTCTAAGTTACTTACACTTTTCACAGTTAAAGGTTACCTCTGAATAACTAATTTATAAAAACCATCAACTGATTTAATTCGACGGCATTCCCTTATCCCAGTTTTATTTTTGTTGATATTCCTCTTATAGGCTCTGAGCACTATGGGACTTAACTTCTGAGGTCATCAGTCCCCTAGAACTTAGAACTACTTAAACCTAACTAACCTAAGGACATCACACACAGCCATGGCCGAGGCAGGATTCGAACCTGCGACCGTAGCGGTACCGCGGTTCCAGACTGTAGCGCCTAGAACCGCTCGGCCACTCCGGCCGGCTTCCTCTTATATCTTACATTCAAGACATTATCCATCCAGTTCATCTGATCTTCCAAGCCCTTTGCCACGTCTGACAGAATGACAAAGTTTTGTCATTTTCCCCTAAATTTTAACTGCCTTTACAAATTTGTTCTTGGTTTCCTTTGCTGCTTTATTGAATAACATTGGATATAGAGTACAATACTGTCTGACTCCTTCTCAACCACTGCTTTTCTCTCATTTCCTTCGACTCTTATACTGCAGTCTTGTTTGTACACAAATTGTAGATAACTTTTCGCACTCTGTACTGTATCGTTACTACCTTCAGAATTTTGTAGAGTGTACTGTAGTGAACATTGTTAAAAGCGTTCTCTGGATCTACAAATGCCATAAACATATACATTCCCTCGTGTATTACTACTTCTTCTCCGAAACCCAAACTCATCTTCGCCGAGGTCAGCGTCTGCCATTTTTTTTCCATTGTTCTGTTTTGCGTACGCTGAGACCAAAAGCAGTGGCATTTGCGTAGAGTTGTCATTGCTAACAGACAAGCAACACTTCGTGAAATAATTGCAGAAATCAGTTTGGGACGCACGACGAACGTGAACGACGACAGTGCGGAGAAATTTGGCGTTAATGGCCTATGGCAGCAGAGGTCCGACGCGAGTGTCTTTGCTTACAGCACGACATCGTCTGTGGCGCCTCTCGTGAGCTCGTCATCATATCGTTTGGACCCTAGACGACTGGCAAACCATGGCCTGGTCACATGAGTCCAGATTTCAGTTGGTAGGAGCTGATGGTAGGGTTAGTGTGGCGCAGACCTCACAAAGCCATGGATCCAAGTTGTCAACAAGGCGCTGTGCGAGATGGTGTTGGCTCCATAATGGTGTGGGCAGTGTTTACATGGAGTGGACTGGGTCCTCTGATCCATCTGAAACGAATGAAACGTCCCCTTTGAAGGATTTATGAATTACTGTGCTGGTAAACCCCTTACGTTATTTCATTTTCAAACAGTTGAGCAAAACTGAACGTACGCAGACATTTCTCTCTTTATTTACTCTAACTAAACTGATACACAATATTTTTAGCGCAACGCAATCTGCCTTTCAATAATCCCTACAAAAGAATGGCCCTGACTAACAATAACCTACACCTCTCATGAATCACTTACCTCACAAAAATCTTCGTTAATCGAACTACTGCAATACAGCGAGCGCCACTACTGCCAGCTAAATAAAAGATTCTAACTACTGCAGGCACTAACTACTGATAGGCATAGTTAGCAAATGAAAGATTTTGATAGAGAACAAGCAATGTATTTACCTTAATAATGTTTAAAAGTCATTATATATATATATATATATATATATATATATATATATATATATATATATATATATACTCCTGGAAATTGAAATAAGAACACCGTGAATTCATTGTCCCAGGAAGGGGAAACTTTATTGACACATTCCTGCGGTCAGATACATCACATGATCACACTGACAGAACCACAGGCACATAGACACAGGCAACAGAGCATGCACAATGTCGGCACTAGTACAGTGTATATCCACCTTTCACAGCAATGCAGGCTGCTATTCTCCCATGGAGACGATCGTAGAGATGCTGGATGTAGTCCTGTGGAACGGCTTGCCATGCCATTTCCACCTGGCGCCTCAGTTGGACCAGCGTTCGTGCTGGACGTGCAGACCGCGTGAGACGACGCTTCATCCAGTCCCAAACATGCTCAATGGGGGACAGATCCGGAGATCTTGCTGGCCAGGGTAGTTGACGTACACCTTCTAGAGCACGTTGGGTGGCACGGGATACATGCGGACGTGCATTGTCCTGTTGGAACAGCAAGTTCCCTTGCCGGTCTAGGAATGGTAGAACGATGGGTTCGATGACGGTTTGGATGTACCGTGCACTGTTCAGTGTCCCCTCGACGATCACCAGTGGTGTACGGCCAGTGTAGGAGATCGCTCCCCACACCATGATGCCGGGTGTAGGCCCTGTGTGCCTCGGTCGTATGCAGTCCTGAGTGTGGCGCTCACCTGCACGGCGCCAAACACGCATACGACCATCATTGGCACCAAGGCAGAAGCGACTCTCATCGCTGAAGACGACACGTCTCCATTCGTCCCTCCATTCACGCCTGTCGCGACACCACTGGAGGCGGGCTGCACGATGTTGGGGCGTGAGCGGAAGACGGCCTAACGGTGTGCGGGACCGTAGCCCAGCTTCATGGAGACGGTTGCGAATGGTCCTCGCCGATACCCCAGGAGCAACAGTGTCCCTAATTTGCTGGGAAGTGGCGGTGCGGTCCCCTACGGCACTGCGTAGGATCCTACGGTCTTGGCGTGCATCCGTGCGTCGCTGCGGTCCGGTCCCAGATCGACGGGCACGTGCACCTTCCGCCGACCACTGGCGACCACATCGATGTACTGTGGAGACCTCACGCCCCACGTGTTGAGCAATTCGGCGGTACGTCCACCCGGCCTCCCGCATGCCCACTATACGCCCTCGCTCAAAGTCCGTCAACTGCACATACGGTTCACGTCCACGCTGTCGCGGCATGCTACCAGTGTTAAAGACTGCGATGGAGCTCCGTATGCCACGGCAAACTGGCTGACACTGACGGCGGCGGTGCACAAATGCTGCGCAGCTAGCGCCATTCGACGGCCAACACCGCGGTTCCTGGTGTGTCCGCTGTGCCGTGCGTGTGATCATTGCTTGTACAGCCCTCTCGCAGTGTCCGGAGCAAGTATGGTGGGTCTGACACACCGGTGTCAATGTGTTCTTTTTTCCATTTCCAGGAGTATATATATATATATATATATATATATATATATATATATATATATATATATATATATATATATAGGGTGTTTCAAAAATGACCGGTATATTTGAAACGGCAATAAAAACTAAACGAGCAGCGATAGAAATACACCGTTTGTTGCAATATGCTTGGGACAACAGTACATTTTCAGGCAGACAAACTTTCGAAATTACAGTAGTTACAATTTTCAACAACAGATGGCGATGCGGTCTGGGAAACTCTATAGTACGATATTTTCCACATATTCACCATGCGTAGCAATAATATGGCGTAGTCTCTGAATGAAATTACCCGAAACCTTTGACAACGTGTCTGGCGGAATGGCTTCACATGCAGATGAGATGTACTGCTTCAGCTGTTCAATTGTTTCTGGATTCTGGCGGTACACCTGGTCTTTCAAGTGTCCCCACAGAAACAAGTCACAGGGGTTCATGTCTGGCGAATAGGGAGGCCAATCCACGCCGCCTCCTGTATGTTTCGGATAGCCCAAAGCAATCACACGATCATCGAAATATTCATTCAGGAAATTAAAGACGTCGGCCGTGCGATGTGGCCGGGCACCATCTTGCATAAACCACGAGGTGTTCGCAGTGTCGTCTAAGGCAGTTTGTACCGCCACAAATTCACGAAGAATGTACAGATAGCGTGATGCAGTAATCGTTTCGGATCTGAAAAATGGGCCAATGATTCCTTTGGAAGAAATGGCGGCCCAGACCAGTACTTTTTGAGGATGCAGGGACGATGGGACTGCAACATGGGGCTTTTCGGTTCCCCATATGCGCCAGTTCTGTTTATTGACGAAGCCGTCCAGGTAAAAATAAGCTTCGTCAGTAAACCAAACGCTGCCCACATGCATATCGCCGTCATCAATCCTGTGCACTATATCGTTAGCGAATGTCTCTCGTGCAGCAATGGTAGCGGCGCTGAGGGGTTGCCGCGTTTGAATTTTGTATGGATAGAGGTGTAAACTCTGGCGCATGAGACGATACGTGGACGTTGGCGTCATTTGGACCGCAGCTGCAACACGGCGAACGGAAACCCGAGGCCGCTGTTGGATCACCTGCTGCACTAGCTGCGCGTTGCCCTCTGTGGTTGCCGTACGTGGTCGCCCTACCTTTCCAGCACGTTCATCCGTCACGTTCCCAGTCCGTTGAAATTTTTCAAACAGATCCTTTATTGTATCGCTTTTCGGTCCTTTGGTTACATTAAACCTCCGTTGAAAACTTCGTCTTGTTGCAACAACACTGTGTTCTAGGCAGTGGAATTCCAACACCAGAAAAATCCTCTGTTCTAAGGAATAAACCATGTTGTCTACAGCACACTTGCACGTTGTGAACAGCACACGCTTACAGCAGAAAGACGACGTACAGAATGGCTCACCCACAGACTGCGTTGTCTTCTATATCTTTGACATCACTTGCAGCGCCATCTGTTGTTGAAAATTGTAACTACTGTAATTTCGAAAGTTTGTCCGCCTGAAAATGTACTGTTGTCCCAAGCATATTGCAACAAACGGTGTATGTCTATCGCTGATCGTTTAGTTTTTATTGCCGTTTCAAATATACCGGTCATTTTTGAAACACCCTATATATATATATATATCCAGTATTACAAATTTACTCTTTCTGGCGGACACACGTCCAGATCGTCGGCTCTTAAAATTCTGCCATCTCTCCCCCCACATCCACCACTGCCTGGTGCTCACCTCCAACTGCGCAACGCTCCGCGCTGTTCACATTCCACTGCCCAACACTACAATAGCAAATATTCCAACAATGCAAACCGGCCACAGACTGCACACAGCACAGTCAGTGATTTTCATACAGAGCGCTACGTGGCGTTATCAACATAAAAACCTAAACAGCCTACTTACACGATGGTTGAGTGGAAATTGTTATGTTCGACTATTTGATGACCTTCTGCAGCCATTCACGACCTTCATGTTACCAACCAACGATTCTATTTTTATGGAATGCAATGCGCCGTGTTGAGGACACAATTGTTCGTGATTGGTTTTAAGGTCACTGCGGACAATTGGAGGGAGTGATTTGGCCAGACAGATCGCCCGACATGAATCCCATCGAACATTTATGGCACAGAATCCTGCACCAGCAACACTTCCTCAATTATGGTCGGCTTTAGAGTCAGCAGGGCTCACTATTTCTGCAGGGGCTTGTTGGGTCCATGCCACGTCGAGCTGCTGCACTAAGCCGGTCGAAAGGAGATCCGACACGATATTAAAAGGTATCCCATGACTTTTGTCAGTTCAGTGCATGTTGCAACAGATACCCCTGCACTTTACTATCTGTTGTAATGGGTATTTGCTGCTTTTCAGCTGCAGCCCTGCTCGCGTCCTTTACTCCTGAAGATTTGTTAACTCTCACACACATTTCATCTTATTTGAAATTAAAGGATGAAAATGTATAAATGGGCGGAAGTTGTGACGACAATCGTTAATACATCGACGGTACTTCCATCATAACAGCTCCATCATAACACCTACAAAGGATATTACTTGAGATGTAAAGAATGTTGTCGCATCGAATCGTTTGCCGACGGAAAATGACTGTTTGATGACGTGTCTGATAGCCAGAGACACTGTTAAGGAATAAGAGGCTCTGTTACGAAGGAAGCAACCTCCAGAGAGGCGCATCCCACACATGAACTGTGGAGATTTTCGGGGTGTAGTGCGGTGCAGTGTAGTGTCGTGTGGTGTTTATAAAGAGGAAATTACTCGGTTGCTGGTGCACCTGCAACTGAGGGTGGCTGGCGTAATTATGAGTTATGGCTGGGGTGAGTGTCTGTGTGAGGGGCTGATGCGACGGGGAGGGAGCTGCAATGAGCTCTCATAACGCACACCCGTCTGGGCCCCCGCTGACTCTACAGTCTGCACCCTCCACAGCGCCATCACTCATACAACTGGTGGCCAAGCTTACGTCTCATTTTAAACTAATTTTATGGTTAGAGGCTATTTTTGCAGGCGTGACAGATTCACGTTCGCAACGTACATCCTGCATTCAAATTCATGCTACACAGGTTACAAACAGTAGGGGCCTACTATTAAAAATAAAAGGTACGCACACAAGAAAAGACCAGTATAAAAACATTTGCAATAGACAGTGAGTACTCAACAAACACAGTTGACAGATTGCGCAACATGACACAGTGTAATATTAGTAATAAAAAAACTACGGAGAAGAGATCTGCACAGCAGTACCATACTACACATGAATATCGTCACAAAAAACTGCCTGAATTTCAGGATACTTACATAAAAGTCTTCTCTAAAAACAACAAATTTGGTCATCACTTATTGTCACAGTAAAAACATCAAATCGAATCCAACAGACTTAACACCTTCAGTGGTCGTGCAGACTTAGTTGTTTCCAGAAAGCCGCACTGCTTGCACACGTTGCGTATGACAGGGGCGTGTTTACTGTCTGGCCAGTAGCCCCCACACCATTCTTCGCATTTCACGAATGAACTGACGGATTCTTCTGCAACATTAATCAGTACCATCTTCGATTACCGGTCAGGAACTTAGACTTCGAACTAATGAGAGACGACTGCGTATTGATTTTTAAGGTAGTGCCGCCGACGCCAACGCGGCCGCCAGTTGTGTGTTACGGAACGTGACCAGTTTACAAACATATATGTTAATTACTTAATATTTCGTAGCGTCTGAAACGTCTATTTTCGATGATTGGTTTCTTGTTTCAAAATATACTGCATTCTCTATGTGAGACTAAAGCTTTGGGACGTCCTGTATACGTAATCGTAGATGCAAATATACACTCCTGGAAATGGAAAAAAGAACACATTGACACCGGTGTGTCAGACCCACCATACTTGCTCCGGACACTGCGAGAGGGCTGTACAAGCAATGATCACACGCACGGCACAGCGGACACACCAGGAACCGCGGTGTTGGCCGTCGAATGGCGCTAGCTGCGCAGCATTTGTGCACCGCCGCCGTCAGTGTCAGCCAGTTTGCCGTGGCATACGGAGCTCCATCGCAGTCTTTAACACTGGTAGCATGCCGCGACAGCGTGGACGTGAACCGTATGTGCAGTTGACGGACTTTGAGCGAGGGCGTATAGTGGGCATGCGGGAGGCCGGGTGGACGTACCGCCGAATTGCTCAACACGTGGGGCGTGAGGTCTCCACAGTACATCGATGTTGTCGCCAGTGGTCGGCGGAAGGTGCACGTGCCCGTCGACCTGGGACCGGACCGCAGCGACGCACGGATGCACGCCAAGACCGTAGGATCCCACGCAGTGCCGTAGGGGACCGCACCGCCACTTCCCAGCAAATTAGGGACACTGTTGCTCCTGGGGTATCGGCGAGGACCATTCGCAACCGTCTCCATGAAGCTGGGCTACGGTCCCGCACACCGTTACGCCGTCTTCCGCTCACGCCCCAACATCGTGCAGCCCGCCTCCAGTGGTGTCGCGACAGGCGTGAATGGAGGGACGAATGGAGACGTGTCGTCTTCAGCGATGAGAGTCGCTTCTGCCTTGGTGCCAATGATGGTCGTATGCGTGTTTGGCGCCGTGCAGGTGAGCGCCACAATCAGGACTGCATACGACCGAGCCACACAGGGCCAACACCCGGCATCATGGTGTGGGGAGCGATCTCCTACACTGACCGTACACCACTGGTGATCGTCGTGGGGACACTGAATAGTGCACGGTACATCCAAACCGTCATCGAACCCATCGTTCTACCATTCCTAGACCGGCAAGGGAACTTGCTGTTCCAACAGGACAATGCACGTCCGCATGTATCCCGTGCCACCCAACGTGCTCTAGAAGGTGTAAGTCAACTACCCTGGCCAGCAAGATCTCCGGATCTGTCCCCCATTGAGCATGTTTGGGACTGGATGAAGCGTCGTCTCACGCGGTCTGCACGTCCAGCACGAACGCTGGTCCAACTGAGGCGCCAGGTGGAAATGGCATGGCAAGCCGTTCCACAGGACTACATCCAGCATCTCTACGATCGTCTCCATGGGAGAATAGCAGCCTGCATTGCTGCGAAAGGTGGATATACACTGTACTAGTGCCGACATTGTGCATGCTCTGTTGCCTGTGTCTATGTGCCTGTGGTTCTGTCAGTGTGATCATGTGATGTATCTGACCCCAGGAATGTGTCAATAAAGTTTCCCCTTCCTGGGACAATGAATTCACGGTGTTCTTATTTCAATTTCCAGGAGTGTATGTGTACTGCCGGCCGAGGTGGCCGAGCGGTTCTAGGCGCTACAGTCTGGAACCGCGCGACCGCTACGGTCACAGGTTCGAATCCTGCCTCGGGCATGGATGTGTGTGATGTCCTTAGGTTAGTTAGGTTTAAGGGGCTCCGGAACGCCCTATACTTGCAATGTAAAAATAATGCTTATAAATTACATCTTTCCTCACAAAGTATTTGAGGTAGGATGTTGAACTTTTTACAGATTATTTATTGGAATATGGACTACAACTCAACACAGGGATTTTACAAAATTTTAGTTCAGTTATTAAAGATGATTTTTTTTCAATTGTAATGAATATTCACAACATTTTTTTGCCATTTTTTATTTATATATTCAAAAATATACAGTTTTTTGGAAAAAGGCTGTGTTAAATTATGCAGAAGGTACTGTGTAACATTTACTGAAAGTTTGAAACAAATATGTTTGGAAGATCCTTAGAAAACATGTAATTAGTATGAGAAAATAAAAGTTTTGGGAATCGAGCGACAAAGATTGGATTAACTTTTTAGTGCATTCCAGGTCCATAGGATGGATTATCTTCATCCTCTGCAAACTCTTCCTCCAGCTTCCTCTTGTTCCTCCTCCTGTTTACTCTTGCTTGTATTTCTAGACTCTTTACAGCCCTGTCTGCAGCCCGAAGGCGTTCGTTGTCTAAAGCAAGCATCGCTCGTACCATGTTAGAACCTATCTTCATTCCCATATTTCTAAATACCTTGCACTTTACAATGTTGCCATCATTGAGGATTTCTAATAACTTTACTTTTACTCATTATTATACTTCAACAAAACAGAGACTCAAGAAACAGAATTAATTACGAATATTTTCGAGATAACGACAGAGTAAATAAACATGAAACAATCGACAATCACACCAGCGATATATATTGAACCATCACAGGTTAGCCACAACACATACTTTATCTCACATCACTAAACTGTACCTGATGAACACGGACGTTAATAACAACACCATTTGACAGCAGTTTAACAGCGCCACAGTGGGTCACGCCCATGTAGAACACATTTCAAAAAAAATTTAAAAATAGTTGTAGTCTTCGGAATTGAATAAATTATATATCTATTAAAAGGTAATAGTCTGCAGATTCAGAAAACGCAAAAAAGTAAAAATTGAACTTTTCATGATTTTGAGCCTTTCCGGAGCCCCTTAAGTAGTTCTAAGTTCTAGGGGACTGATGACCTCAGATGTTAAGTCTCATAGTGCCCAGAGCCATTTGAACCATATGTGTACATCTACTTCTATACTCCACAAATCACTGTGTGGTGCATGGCAGAGGATACATCCCACTATATCAGTTATTAGCGCTTTTCCCCATCCCTTTGACGTATGGATGTCGGTGAGAATGATTGGCCCTGCCCGCGTTGTAATTAGCCTAAGCTTGTCTTCGCGATCCCTGTGTGAGCGGGGTTGCCGTGTGTTCCTAGATCCAGCACTTAATGTTAGATCTGGAATCTTTCTAAGTAGGTTTTCGCTGGATAGTTTGTGTCTATCTGTGAGCGTCTGTCAGTTCAGTTCTTTCAGCAACTTCATGACATTCTCCCATGGCTCAAACAAACCTGTGACAAATCGTGCTGCCCTACTTTGTATCTGTTCAGTATTTGCTGTTCTATTTTATACGGAACCCACACACGTCACCAGTCTTCTAGAATGGGTCGCATGAGTGTTTTGTATATAAACTCCTTAATAGATTGATTGTATTTCCCTAGTATAACCTACTGACGATGAACCGCAGTCTGCTGTCTGCTTTACCTACAACAGACTATGTGATCGCTCCACTTCATATCCCTACAAATTGTGACATCGAGATATTTCTATGTGGCGACCGATTCCAAGAACGACTGACTGATATTGTAGTTACAGGATACTACGTTTATTTTAAGTGCACAGTTTGACGTTTCTAAGCACCTGAAGCAAGTTCGCAATCTTTGCATCAATCTGAAACCTTGTCAAGATATGAAAATATCGGTGCTGCTTTTCTCAAACAGTATTTTATTATAGATAACTGCATAATTTGCAAAAAGTCCGAGGTTATTGTTAATATTGTCTGGGAGGTCATTAACTTACAACATGAACTGCTAGGATCCCAATACAGTTTACAGGAACACATCTGAATCTACATCTACATCGGTTGATGACTCTCGATTCAAGACAATATGCTGTGTCCTCCGCATCCTCAATCCAGTCATAAGTCTCGCCTGACAACCCGCATGAAAGTACTTTATGTAATATACGTACGTGTGGTACTGAGTCAAATGTCTTTTTGAAGTCAAGGAACACTGCATCCACACTGAAACTGGTAAAGGCAGAGATATGTGAAAAGGCAGAATACGGCGCTGCGGTCGGCAATGCCTGTATAAAAAAAAGTGTCTAGCGCAGTTGTTAGATCCATTACTGCTGCTACAACGGCAAGTCATCAAGATTTAAGTGAGTTTGAACGTAGTTTTATAGTCGGCGCACGAGCGATGGGACACAGCATCTCCGAGGTAGCGATGAAGTGGGGATTTTCCCGTACGATCATTTCACAAGTGTACCGTGGTATCAGGAATCCGGTATAACGTCAATTCCCCGACACAGATGCGGCCGGTAACATTTCCTGCAAGAACGGGACCAACGACGACTGAAAATAATCGTTCAGCATGAAAGAAGTTCAATTCTTCCGCAAACCGCTGAAAATTTCAATGCTAGGCCACCAACAAGTGTCAACGTCCGAACCATTCAACGAAACATCATGGATATGGGCTTTCGGAGCCGAAGGCCCACTCGTGAACCCTTGATGACTGCAGGGCACAGAGCTTTACGCCTCGCCTGGGCCCGCCAACACCGACAATGGATTGTTGATGATTGGAAACATGTTGCCTGGTCGAACGAGTCTCTTTTCAAATTGCATCGAGCGGATGGACATGTACGGGCCTGGCATGAATCCATGGACCATACTTGTCAGCAGGGGACTGTTCAAGCCAGTGGAGGCTCTGTAATGGCGTGGGGCTTGTGCAATTGGAGTGATATGGAACCCCTGATTCGTCTAGATACGACTCTGACAGGTGACACATACGTAAGCATCCTGTCTGATCACCTGCATCCATTCCTGTACATTGTGGATTCCGACGGACTTTGGCAATTTCAGCAGTACAATGCGACATCCCATACGTGCAGAACTGCTACAGCGTGGCTCCAGGAACTCTCTTCTGAGTTCAAACTTCCGCTGGCCACCAAACTCTCCAGACATGAACATTATTGAGCGTATCTGGGATGCCTTGCAACGTGCTGTTCAGAAGAGATCTTCACCCCTCGTACTCTTACGGATTTATGGATATCTCTGCAGGATTCATGGTGTCAATTCCCTCCAGCAATATTTTAGGTATTAGTCGAGTCCGTGCCACCTCGTGTTGCGGCACTTTTGCGTGCTCGTGGGGCGCCCTACACGATATTAAGCAGGTGTGGATGTTTCTTTGGCTCTTCAGGGTATATGGCTGCCTAGGTCCATAGCTTTCAGGGTTTCGTGTGACAAAAGCACGAGCTGAATTTCACAAGGTTGATGTTTTCATCTTACGTGGTGGCTGGCAAGGAGGAGGTCATTATGTTCGAGTTACCGCATTATATTTAAGCTCAGGATACGTTATAAAGTTCTACAACAAATGGATGTCAAGAATGTTACACGGTTGTTTCGTGGATCACTTCTGCTGCTCTTTTCGATGGATGTGACCTTTGGTTTCTCCCAAATCTGGGCACAGTTTTTTATTTGAGGGATCTACCTTATATTGTGGTTAAAAGAGGTGCAAACTCAAATTCCGTATAAAATATGACAGGGATTCCGCCGGAAATGGAGCTTTGTTCCGTTTTAACGGCACCAGCTGTTTCTCAAAGCCAATGTCACTTATATCTATTTCACTCATCTTCGTAGTGTTACGGGAATTTAAATGGGGCATCACTCCTGGTTTTCATCTGTGAAGGAACATTTGGAAACTGAGCTACACAATGTTTTTTTCTACCATCAAAATCAGTTCCTCTCTCGTCCGTGAGTGTCCGGGCATTAACTTTGATGGGACTAATAGCCTTTACATTCACCCAGAATTTCTTCGGTTTTTGTGAAATATCTTTCGATAATAATTTGCTGCAATAGTCGTTGAAGGATTCACACGTTGTCCTCTTGACATCTAAATGCATTTCATTCAGTATCTCTCCGTCTATAGCCCGATCTATTACTGGTTCAGGTTAAAGTGCTTCGCATCACTTGGCTCTTTGGGACATAATCTGAAATGGTTCTGTACTCTGAATCTCGTCACATGTGATCAGAAATTTTCAAATTGCTATCTAGATAGGCAGAAGAATGTTCAGAAATTTATCATCTTCATCAAATCACGATAGAGCGTTGTTTCTAGCGTGACTTGGCGAGAGCAGACTATGATCTTATTCAGAAACATCTACATCTACATATATATCTATTCGTGCACTATGTCTCTGTATCCACCCTAATTAACCTCTTTCACTTTATTTTCTTTGTTCTTAAGTGAGATATAAGTTGCTGGCAGCAGAACAGTGCAGTCTTCGTTGAATACAGGTTATCTAGACTGAAATGAAATGATGCCCAGGAGTTTTCTTCTGGAGAAGTTCTGCCGTCGAGTTGCAAGTCTTTTCAACTGACGCCAGATTGGATTTCGTACACCTTCAAGAGAACGACGTCGCTTTTCCATTTAAATTTTCAGAAAAACTTTGTCACATTTACGTATGGGCTATAGCGCTATACCGACCTGTTTGGAACTTAGTAGCACATATCTGAATTCTTTCGATTTCTGCTGCTAGGTCTACTTTATAAGAAATCTAAACTGGTCCCGTGCTCCAGAAATGGTCATAATAGCTTCTTGAAAACTATTCCACTTTAAGACGAACTGCGCTTCCCCAGAATCTTTCTTCCATTGTTTTTCCAATTACTGGCTTTAGATTTTCTTTCCATTTCATATCTCTTCATAGTACTACCCCTAAACATATAAATAGTGTAACACCTTTAAGACGTTCACCAGTACCTCGTAATCAGATATTAACTAGCTCTTTCCCTTTGTTATGGGTAGCATGTACCGTTTATAGAATTTAAACAGAGTTGTCACTCGTTACACCAAGTAGAATTCTTTTCTATGTCTGCTTTATTTCATCACGATCGCACAACGGCGATACTTCCCTGCTGACAACAGCACCATTGCCGAACAATCAGACAGTGCTGCTCACCTTATCTGCCAAGTCATTTATGTGTATTGTGAACATTAGTGACACTGTTATGCTTCCTTCAGGCAGACCCATTGTTTTTCTCATCTCCGTTGAACACTCATTTGTTCATTATAGCGTACCTGATTCTATTAGTCAAATCGCACATCTGCGGAGATACTCCATACATATCTGATAAGACAGTGTCGAACCGCCTTTCGGAAATATGGGAAGACAGAACCTGTATGCTCATCTGCGTCTACTATTTGAGAGATACCGTGCTCCATATGTGTGGTTCTTATTAAATCAGCGCTATTTCTTTGAACGAAGCTTTGTTTTCTTCCGGATCGTCAATATTTTTCGAGTTTAGAATGTGCCCGTTGGTCCTGCAACATATGGACATTAGCGACATTATCTGTACATTCGTTCTTTTATGCTTTTAATACACAAAATGAACTGCCATGTTTTTCCAGTCAGACGTCATTCGACTGCAGGAGCCCTTGTCTCACAAACTTCCTAATTACTGAGAACACCAGTGCCTGCTGATGAGCTTGAAACCTCATCGAATGGACGTCACAGAGTGTGCGGTCAGAGCTCTGCTCGGAGACTGTTGGCCGCAGTGTGTGTGTGTGTGTGTGTGTGTGTGTGTGTGTGTGTCTGTGAGTGTGTGAGAAACGAAACGGAAGTAAGCGTGGTTCTATGTGAGAGCCAGCTACTCCAGCCGGTAGGAGAGTGGCTGCCGCTGATGAGGATAAAACTCGTGGGCTGCGAAATCGCGCCGCGCGGCCGCCAGCGGGGTGGCGGGCCTGAATAGCGTGACGTCACGGCTCAGGCCGGGTAATCCCCGACAAGTGCTGCCGGCGCGACGCCTGTTGGGTTTTCACACGTCCCGCATTGTTACCAGCGCCCCTCGCCGGCGCTTCCGCTCCACAGTTTGTAAAGCGCACTCCCCTCTCCGTGCCTCTCGTATCATAGCCTGTAACTGTGAAATATCTGCCTTTTTGTGTTCTTAATCCTCCTCCGTCTTTCACGATGCTTTATGGCAACTTACTTGTATCCTTCGGATGTCACGCTCTTTTGTGTGTCAGCATCACATTTTCTTTGTCTTGGCTCTTTGCTGTCCTAGATGGTGTGCTGCCTACATATATTCTTTCAGTGCTTTTGTTCGTGTTTCTTTGTTTTTATTCACCTACCTTCTGGCATGCTCCAAGTAAGCGTCATAGAACCACTATGCTCTCAATATGCAAAGCGATATATTTGATAGCTTTCAGCACCACTTTAAGATCGTTTGCTGACAAAGTTGGGAATGTGTTGTAGTTGGACAATCATATAGAAAGCAGAAACACATTGACAAAAATTTCAGTTTTTATAATGAACGGTAGATCTGTTTAAAAATTGATTAATGTAAAATATTCCCATAACAAAGAGATAGAAGTCAACAATTAAAAAATTTGCAGTAAACATTTGGAGTACCCTACACCATGTAAATACTTGGGGGTTGTTGTTGTTGTGGTCTTCAGTCCTGAGACTGGTTTGATGCAGCTCTCCATGCTACTCTATCCTGTGCAAGCTTCTTCATCTCCCAGTACCTACTGCAACCTACATCCTTCTGAATCTGCTTAGTGTATTGATCTCTTGGTCTCCCTCTACGATTTTTACCCTCCACGCTGCCCTCCAGTGCTAAATTTGTGATCCCTTGATGCCTCAAAACATGTCCTACCAACCGATCCCTTCTTCTAGTCAAGTTGTGCCACAAACTTCTCTTCTCCCCTATCCTATTCAATACCTCCTCATTAGTTACGTGATCTACCCACCTTATCTTCAGCATTCTTCTGTAGCACCACATTTCGAAAGCTTCTATTCTCTTCTTGTCCAAACTAGTTATCGTCCATGTTTCACTTCCATACATGGCTACACTCCATACAAATACTTTCAGAAACGACTTCCTGACACCTAAATCTATACTCGATGTTAACAAATTTCTCTTCTTCAGAAACGCTTTCCTTGCCATTGCCAGTCTACATTTTATGTCCTCTCTACTTCGACCATCATCGGTTATTTTACTCCCTAAATAGCAAAACTCCTTTACTACTTTAAGTGTCTCATTTCCTAATCTAATTCCCTCAGCATCACCCGACTTAATTTGACTACATTCCATTATCCTCGTTTTGCTTTTGTTGATGTTCATCTTATATCCTCCTTTCAAGACACTGTCCATTCCGTTCAACTGCTCTTCCAAGTCCTTTGCTGTCTCTGACAGAATTACAATGTCATCGGCAAACCTCAAAGTTTTTACTTCTTCTCCGTGAATTTTAATACCTACTCCGAATTTTTCTTTTGTTTCCTTTACTGCTTGCTCAATATACAGATTGAATAACATCGGGGAGAGGCTACAACCCTGTCTCACTCCTTTCCCAACCACTGCTTCCCTTTCATGCCCCTCGACTCTTATAACTGCGATCTGGTTTCTGTACAAATTGTAAATAGCCTTTCGCTCCCTGTATTTTACCCCTGCCACCTTCAGAATTTGAAAGAGAGTATTCCAGTCAACATTGTCAAAAGCTTTCTCTAAGTCTACAAATGCCAGAAACGTAGGTTTGCCTTTTCTTAATCTTTCTTCCAAGATAAGTCGTAAGGTCAGTATTGCCTCACGTGTTCCAACATTTCTACGGAATCCAAACTGATCTTCTCCGAGGTCGGCTTCTACCAGTTTTTCCATTCGTCTGTAAAGAATTCGCGTTAGTATTTTGCAGCTGTGACTTATTAAACTGATAGTTCGGTAATTTTCACATCTGTCAACACCTGCTTTCTTTGGGATTGGAATTATTATATTCTTCTTGAAGTCTGAGGGTATTTCGCCTGTCTCATACATCGTGCTCACCAGATGGTAGAGTTTTGTCATGACTGGCTCTCCCGAGGCCATCAGTAGTTCTAGTGGAATGTTGTCTACTCCCGGGGCCTTGTTTCGACTCAGGTCTTTCAGTGCTCTGTCAAACTCTTCACGCAGTATCTTATCTCCCATTTCGTCTTCATCTACATCCTCTTCCATTTCCATAATATTGTCCTCAAGTACATCTCCCTTGTATAAACCCTCTATATACTCCTTCCACCTTTCTGCCTTCCCTTCTTTGCTTAGAACTGGGTTTCCATCTGAGCTCTTGATATTCATACATGTGGTTCTCTTCTCTCCAAAGGTCTCTTTAATTTTCCTGTAGGCAGTATCTATCTTACCCCTAGTGAGACAAGCCTCTACATCCTTACATTTGTCCTCTAGCCATCCCTGCTTAGCCATTTTGCACTTCCTGTCGATTTCATTTTTGAGACATTTGTATTCCTTTTTGCCTGCTTCGTTTACTGCATTTTTATATTTTCTCCTTTCATCAATTAAATTCAATATTTCTTCTGTTACCCAAGGATTTCTATTAGCCCTCGTCTTTTTACCTACTTGATCGTCTGCTGCCTTCACCACTTCATCCCTCAGAGCTACCCATTCTTCTTCTACTGTATTTCTTTCCCCCATTCCTGTCAATTGTTCTCTTATGCTCTCCCTGAAACTCTCTACAACCTCTGGTTCTTTCAGTTTATCCAGGTCCCATCTCCTTAAATTCCCACGTTTTTGCAGTTTCTTCAGTTTCAATCTGCAGTTCATAACCAATAGATTGTGGTCAGAATCCACATCTGCCCCAGGAAATGTCTTACAATTTAAAACCGGGTAACCAATATGAATTGTGATGAATGCGTAACATCAATAGTAATGAAGGCAAATAGAAGAATTATATTTGTTGAAAGTGTTGTCAGAGTGTGCAGTGTATCTGTAAAGAAAATCACACACAAGACTCTATTGTGCGGCCAGCGTTTGAAGCTCTTATCAGTTAGGCTTGACTCCAGAAACCTAACTGCCAGGATCGTAAGAGGTCAGCATAACCCGCTCGGAACTGTGGAAGAGGTGCTCAAGAAATCTTTGGCAGAATAACGATGTTGTCAACGCGAATTGCCACGTCAGTAAATTTAGAGCACCGATATTACAAGAAGAGTGTGTGACCCCTCTCAAACGATTCTATATAACCATGCATGTTACAGCGGCTTGCAGACTGTATATGTACCTGAAGATTCCATGAACGTCTTCTTCTTCAGAGCACCTGTTTTCACACAGAATATCAAACAAGCTTCTGTCCTTAAATATTTTTGAGCAGAGATCAAAATGGCACAATATGCACTCACGAGCAATTAAACTGCAGGTTGTAAGTTTATCCGTGTGTAGCCTTGCCTATCGAGTGGGTGGAGTTTCCTTAACTGTGAATTAGTTTGGCCCTATAATATATGATACAAGTAAATAATCTGCCATCAAATTAATGATTTAAGAAAGCGTTTGACTGCTAACTCAAACTCCTGGCGGAGGTTCGAGTCCTCCCTCGGGCATGGGTGTGTGTGTTCGTCCTTAGGATAATTTAAGTTAAGTAGTGTGTAAGCTTAGGGATTTCACACACATTTGCTAACTCCAACAACGATCTCAGTGAACTCAGTTTATTTTTGGCAAGTAATCAAATTCCAAAACAAACGAATTTAACAACTAAAATGAATAAACTAATGCCTTGGCAAACTTGGATAAGAATCTGGAATAACAGTTCAAAGTTAATGAGCATCTGAACATAAAATTTACGTCTAAAGAGGTCGTACTGTGATTGCAAACAAGTTTTTGAAATGAAGGCTGGAAGCATTGAACATAATTAAAAAAACTTCGTGTTTCACTGCAAGTTGTTTCGGTGTTGTGGCTACACCTCACCATATTTAGAATCTGCAAGTGGTGGCTGAAGTGGCCGCAAAACCAGTCATTGGCTCGAATCTAAGAACTCGTCTCTGCCTGCGTCTGAAGTTCAAGTCAGCCGGGTGAGAGTCTCTCGTCCAAGACGAACAGGAGTTTTGAGGACGCCTGGATGTGAAAATCTGCGAGCACAAAAGTGGAGAGATGATGTGATTATCTGCAAAGTACTTCAGACAAGGAAAACTGTGTATGAATGCAGAGTCTCGCGGCGATAACATTGAATAAAATGTTCTCGGGTTTCCAACCGCGTCAATTGGTTAAAACTACACGAGCTTTCGGCCAAGCTCTCCTTGGCCATTGTCAAGTGGTATGACCGCCAGTGGGCTGTTGGTGCGCCCTTATATACGCTAGCTGCCGGCTGTGACGTCACTGGTGCCTGTGACATTGCCATATATGGGCATGTTTTGAGTCGGCGTTCGAAGTGCCCTCTTCAACCGTGCGATCACTGGAGCCACCTACGCAAGGTTTTCAGGAATAACGGCTACAGCGCCCACCAAGTGAAAGAAGTGATTTCTGGGAAATATCAGAATAAGATCACCGACGAAGAGCAGGAAAAGAAACTTGCTTTGCTGCCATCCTGTGGCTCTGTGTCGGGCAAGATAAGCCGCCTGTTGAAAAGACACAAGATCAAATCAATCTTCAGGCCTCCAACGAAAATCCGTCAATTACTGAGACTAGTTAAAGATGCAGTAGGTCTCAGAACACTTGGAGTCTACGAAATACCTCGTGAGTGTGGCCAGAAGTACATCGGACAAACAGTGCGCACTGTGGAACAACGCAGGAAAGAACATGAGAGGTATTATCGCCTACGCTATCCAGAGAAGTCTGCGTTAGCTGAGCATGCGTTGGAAAACGGTCACCACATAAAATTTGACGATAACTCTGTCGTGGCTCGCACTAACGGCTTCTGGGACAGTTTAATAAAGGAAGCTATTGAAATAAAAATTACCGCAAACACCCTGAATAGAGACGGTGGCTTGCAGCTCAGCGCTGCGTGGGATCCAGCGATCGCGCGGTTGAAGAGGACACATCGAACGCCGACTCAAAATATGCCCATATATGACAGTGTCACGGGCACCAGTGACGTCACAGCCGGCAGCTAGCGTATATAAGGGCGCACCAACAGCCCACTGGCAGTCATAGCACTTGACAATGGCCAAGGAGAGCTTGGACGAAAACTCGTGTAGTTTTAGCCAACTGACGCGGTTGGAAACCCGAAAACATTTTATTCAAGGAAAACTGTGCTTCTCGGCATTGCGTAATTTTGATCGGCTGAATGATAATTATTGCGGGCGCCAACCAGTAAGATGATGTCTTGCACGACGTTCGGCTCCCTTCCGTACCCGATTTTCAGATGGTTCGCACGCTCTACTCCTAAATTATTTATATGAATCAGTAGGGCCGGCCGCTGTGGCCGAGCGGTTCTAGGCGCTTCAGTCTGGAACCGCGCTGCTGCTACAGTTGCAGGTTCGACTCCTGCCTCGGGCATGGATGTGTTTAAGTAGTTGTAAGTCTAAGGGACTGATGACCTGAGATGTTAAGTCCCATAGTTCTCTGAGCGATTCGAAACATTTTGAATCAGTAGGGGCAGTCCTTACATTTATTTAAATGATCAATTTGGCGTCTCGTGCCAGATTTTGGCGCCTCACGTACTACATAGAAGTCTCAACTTCCAGTTACCGTTCTACTTTGTAAGGTGATATCTTAACAGCTCATGTTTTTCGGCAAAGGTTAACTTCCCAGTGTTTCCCTTGACAAAAGCAGTTCTTCAAGGCCTCCGGCCGTTGTGCGGCGTGCACCCCATGGACAGGGTTTGTTAGAAACAAATACTTTTTGTCCTTCCCGGTGACGTATTCTGTATTACCTGACTCCAGCTGCTCGGCGCCAGTGCAGCTTTCCTTTGTTATTGCTGCTCAATAAAACACAGCTCTGGTGAGTTTTACCTGCCTCACATTTCCCATCACAAAGGGAGGTGAGCGGCGATTCTGCGAATAGCACTGGGGATGGTCACTCTGTGGTTTTATGGTCCAAAGCGTCCGTCGTTCTCGGTAGCGCTCAGCCTGCTTCCACAGCGGCTTCTTATTGAGTCACGCACGCAGTTTAGCATAGAAAATTAAAATCTACGGAGTTGTTATAATTGAGCTGCTCGGGGGAACACAATGGTAACCGCCATCGCCGTGTATTTTGCGGTAGATGGCTAATGACACCACCTGTGGGATGCACAATGCAGTAAACTTACTAGTAGTTCCAAATTCGCCGGCCGCGGTGGTCTCGCGGTTCTAGACGCGCAGTTCGGAACCGCGCGACTGCTACGATCGCAGGTTCGAATCCTGCCTCGGGCATGGATGTGTGTGATGTCCTTAGGTTAGTTAGGTTTAAGTAGTTCTAAGTTCTAGGGGACCGATGACCACAGCTGTTAAGTCCCATAGTGCTCAGAGCCATTTGAACCAGTTCCAAATTCACTCAACAGATGTCAGGGCCGAGCTTAATGGTAAGCGCCACTGTCCGTCTGTTGCGGAAACATAATGGTAAGTGACAGGTAGAATGGCGGCAAGTAAAAACATCTCCCAGATTATGGCAACAGTGAACATGACAGAAGGCGAGAAATATACTTCCAATGATACTAATAACTTCGAGAGGGATCGAGAATACATTCCTAACGATTCAGATGACTCAGAGGTATGTTATTTTGTAAATATACTGTCATTAGTACGTTTCACGAACATAATGGTAAGTGCATGTACATACCATTATGTTCCTGAAGTACGTTAATTTTGAGGTTATTTTAGAATGGCTACATTTTTTGGCTAAGTGGTGTGTGAATGCGCATTTCTCATTTATATTGTTACATGTAATAAAAATAATGGTAACGGTAACAGTAGTTTTCGTTGTTATAGAGGTCACTAGCGAATCAGATGATATTGCCCAAAACAACGAACAGTGTATCGCTCCTGCAGAAACCATTCAGGAAAAGATGTCGTCTCGGAAAAGGTGCTGCTGTGGCCAAAATAAGAACTGGAACATGGTACTGTTTTGGAAATATCTAATTTCAACTGGTAGATTTCGAGTGATTGAACACCACCTCCCCGTGAGCGGGCCCACAATGTTGCCGTCCGATAGAGATTTCGCGACAATTGAAAATTACGTTCGCCGACAAGTACAAGATGTGTACACTTCAGATCAGTGGTGCGAGATCATCAAGAAGTCGGCTAAGAAGAATCCATTGTCTGTATATAATATGAAAAGAGACGATTTCTATCAAATACGATACTCTAAAGAAGCGTTTGTCTTCAGAAAGAAGACAGTTGATGGTCGAGATGTCAACCTAAGGAAAGTATGTAGGTGGAAGGTGACGTCCGAATACCCATCATCTTTATTCATCAGCGAGACATATTGTCATGACATTTGGCATGAAATAAGCTTCAGGAAACGTGGAAGGCAAGGACTAGTTCCTATGCTTCGACTTAAATACAATGGGCGAAGGCTTATTGAAAAGAAAGAAGTTGCTGACGTCCTGTCGCTCCTAAATTACATACCTCCTGTCCGCCATGGATTTATCCTGTCACTAAAGCCAACAGTTTTGGATGAAAAAGACATTAGTAATGAGAGTGATGAATGATTTTGCAGTTTCAGTAAAGTGTTGAAGACTTACTGTAAAATTTAATATGTAATGTTCTATCACTATGTGTTGTTAATGGTGTATGGTAATGTAATAATTTTTGTATATTTCATTTGTTTTAGTCAGTTCTGAGTTTCATTTATGTCTGTATAGTAGAAGATAGATGATAGAATCACTACAGAATAAAAGGACTGTTCAAAAAAAAATTATTCAGATTTGCAGATCAATTGAAACTTTAGATGCGCTGTATCTCGAAACTGTGATTTTGGCGCTTACCATTTTGTTTCCCCGAGCAGCTCAATTCATAAACTGAGGTGACAAGAGTGATTGGATAGCGATGTGCACATTCTAGATGGCGGTAGTATAGCGTACAGAAGGTACAAAAAGAAAGTACATCAGCGGAGCTCTCATTTGTACTCAGGTGATTCATGTGAAAAGGTTTCCGACGCGATTATGGCCGCATGACGGAATTAACAGACTTTGAACGCGCATTATTAGTTGTAGCTTGCATGGGGAATACCATATTGGAAATCGATAGGGATTTCAATATTGCCGAGAACAGCACATTTTAGGCATTACTTCTCACCATGGACAACGCACTGGCAGACTGCCTTCACTTATCGATCGAAAAAATTGGAAATTTGTGGTACGTACCTGTGAGACCAACCTGCTGAGGTCATCGGTCCATAGGCCTACACACTACTTAATATAACTTAAACTAACTTACGCTAAGGACAACACACACACACACACAGACACACACACACACACACACACACACACGCCTGACAGACGCTTCGAACCTCTCACGGGGCGAGCCGCGCGAACCGTAGCTAGGACCCATAGACCGCACGGCTTAACGATCGAGAGCAGTGGCGTTGGTGTAGAGTTGTCAGCGCTATCAGACAAGCAGCATTGTGTGAAATAACCGCAGAAATCAATGCCGGACGTAAGATGAACTAATCCGTTTGCACAATGCGGCGAAATTGGGTGTGAATGATCTATGACAGCAGACGACCGACGTGAGTACCTCTGCTAACAGCATATACTCGAACATTATGAATCACCTTCAAGAAAATGACTTATTGATACATAACCAACACGGAATCAGAAAATATCGTTCTTGTGCTACACAGCTACCTCTTTATTCCCATGAAGTAAAGAGTGCTGTCGACAAGGGATGTCAGATCGATTCCATATTCCTGGTTTTCCAGAAGGCTTTTGATACCGTTCCTCACAAGCGACTATTAATCACATTGCTTGCATATGGAGTATCGTCTCAGTTGTGTGACTGGATTCGTGATTTCCTCTCAGAGAGGTCACAGTTCGTAGTGGTAGATGGTAAATCATAGAGCTGAACAGAAGTGATATCTGGCGTTCCGCGAGGTAGTGTCATAGGCCCTCTGCTGTTCCTGATTTATATAAATGATCTAGGTGACAATCTGAGCAGCCCCCTTAGATTGTTTGCAAATGACGCTGTAATTTAACGTCTAGTAAAATCATCAGACGATGAGTTCCAATTACAAAATGATCTAGAAAGAATTTCTGTATGGTGCGAAAAGTGGTAATTGGCACTAAACAAAGGAAAGTACGAGGTCTTCCACAAGGGTACTAAAAGAAATCCGGTAAATTTTGGGTATACGACAAGTCGCACAAATCTAAGTGCTGTCAATTCGACTAAATACGCAGGAATTACGATTACGAGCAACTTAAACTGGAAAGACCACATACACTCCTGGAAATTGAAATAAGAACACCGTGAATTCATTGTCCCAGGAAGGGGAAACTTTATTGACACATTCCTGGGGTCAGATACATCACATGATCACACTGACAGAACCACAGGCACATAGACACAGGCAACAGAGCATGCACAATGTCGGCACTAGTACAGTGTATATCCACCTTTCGCAGCAATGCAGGCTGCTATTCTCCCATGGAGACGATCGTAGAGATGCTGGATGTAGTCCTGTGGAACGGCTTGCCATGCCATTTCCACCTGGCGCCTCAGTTGGACCAGCGTTCGTGCTGGACGTGCAGACCGCGTGAGACGACGCTTCATCCAGTCCCAAACATGCTCAATGGGGGACAGATCCGGAGATCTTGCTGGCCAGGGTAGTTGACTTACACCTTCTAGAGCACGTTGGGTGGCACGGGATACATGCGGACGTGCATTGTCCTGTTGGAACAGCAAGTTCCCTTGCCAGTCTAGGAATGGTAGAACGATGGGTTCGATGACGGTTTGTATGTACCGTGCACTATTCAGTGTCCCCTCGACGATCACCAGTGGTGTACGGCCAGTGTAGGAGATCGCTCCCCACACCATGATGCCGGGTGTTGGCCCTGTGTGCCTCGGTCGTATGCAGTCCTGATTGTGGCGCTCACCTGCACGGCGCCAAACACGCATACGACCATCATTGGCACCAAGGCAGAAGCGACTCTCATCGCTGAAGACGACACGTCTCCATTCGTCCCTCCATTCACGCCTGTCGCGACACCACTGGAGGCGGGCTGCACGATGTTGGGGCGTGAGCGGAAGACGGCCTAACGGTGTGCGGGACCGTAGCCCAGCTTCATGGAGACGGTTGCGAATGGTCCTCGCCGATACCCCAGGAGCAACAGTGTCCCTAATTTGCTGGGAAGTGGCGGTGCGGTCCCCTACGGCACTGCGTAGGATCCTACGGTCTTGGCGTGCATCCGTGCGTCGCTGCGGTCCGATCCCAGGTCGACGGGCACGTGCACCTTCCGCCGACCACTGGCGACAACATCGATGTACTGTGGAGACCTCACGCCCCACGTGTTGAGCAATTCGGCGGTACGTCCACCCGGCCTCCCGCATGCCCACTATACGCCCTCGCTCAAAGTCCGTCAACTGCACATACGGTTCACGTCCACGCTGTCGCGGCATGCTACCAGTGTTAAAGACTGCGATGGAGCTCCGTATGCCACGGCAAACTGGCTGACACTGACGGCGGCGGTGCACAAATGCTGCGCAGCTAGCGCCATTCGACGGCCAACACCGCGGCTCCTGGTGTGTCCGCTGTGCCGTGCGTGTGATCATTGCTTGTACAGCCCTCTCGCAGTGTCCGGAGGAAGTATGGTGGGTCTGACACACCGGTGTCAATGTGTTCTTTTTTCCATTTCCAGGAGTGTAGATAATATTGTGGGGAGGGCGAAACAAAGCCTGCGCTTTGTTGGCAGAATACTTAGGAGATGCGACAAACCCACTAAAGAGACAGCCTACATTACACTTGTCCGTCCTGTGCTGGAATATTGCTGCGCGGTATGGGATCCTTACCAGGTAGGACTGACGGAGGACATCGTAAAAGTGCAAAGAAGGGCAGGTCGTTTCGTGTTATCACGCAATTGGTGTTAGAGTGTCACTGATATGATACGCGATTTGGGGTGGCAGTCACTGAAACAAAGGCGGTTTTCTTTGCGGCGAGATCTATTTACGAAATTTCAATCGCCAACTTCCTCTTCTGAATGCAAAAATATTTTCTTGACAGCCAACTACGTAGGGAGAAATGATCATCATAATAAATTAAGAGAAATCAGAGCTCGAACGGAAAGATTTAGGTGTTCCTTTTTCCCAGGCGCCATTCGAGAGTTTAATGGTAGAGAAGTAGTATGAAAATGGTTCGATGAACCCCCTGCCAGGCACTTAAGTGTGAATTGCAGAGTAACCATGTAGATGTAGGTAGATGTAGATGTAGACGACGTCGCCTGCACCGCCTCTCCTGTGGTCTTTACCACATCGATTGGACTCTAGTCGGCTAGAAAACCGTGAATTGATCACACTAGTCCCGATTTCAGTTAGGGTTCGGGTGTGGCGCAGACACAACAAAGCCATGGACCCAAATTGTCAACAAGGCACTGTGCAAGCCCCCGGTGGCACCTTAACGGTGTGGGCTGTGTTTGCACACAGTGGACTGGGTCCTCTGGTCCAACTCAACCGATGTAATGTATTGCGAATACATAGAAAGAAGGATCCTTTATTGTATGATTATATGATAACGGAACAAACACTGGTATCAGTTACTTCTGTAAAATATCTGGGAGTATGCGTGCGGAACGATTTGAAGTGGAATGATCATATAAAATTAGTTGTTGGTAAGGCGGGTGCCAGATTGAGATTCATTGCGAGAGTCCTTAGAAAATGTAGTCCATCAACAAAGGAGGGGGCTTACAAAACACTCCTTCGACCTATACTTCAGTATTGCTCATCAGTGTGGGATCCCTACCAGGTCGGGTTGACAAAGGAGATGGAGAAGATCCGAAGAAGAGCGACGCGTTTCATCACAGGGTTATTTGGTATGCGTGATAGCGTTTCGGAGATGTTTAGCAAACTCAAGTGGCAGATTCTGCAAGAGAGGCGCTCTGCATCGCGGTGTAGCTTGCTCGCCAGGTTTAGAGAGGGTGCGTTTCTGGATGAGGTATCGAATATATTGCTTCCCCCTACTTATACCTCCCGAGGAGATCACGAATGTAAAATTAGAGAGATTCGAGCGCGCACGGAGGCTTTCTGACAGTCGTTCTTCCCGCGAACCATACGCGGCTGGAACAGGAAAGGGAGGTAATGACAGTGGCACGTAAAGTGCCCTCCGCCACACACCGTTGGGTGGCTTGCGGAGTATAAATGTAGATGTAGATGTAGATCATTGACTGGAAATGGTTATGTTCGGCTTCTCGGAGGCAATTTGCAGTCAAAAAAGGATGGAATTTTTATGGATACAATGTGACATGTCACCGGGCCACAGTTGTTTGCGACTGATTTGAAGAACATTCTGTACAATTTGAGGGAATGATTTGGCCACCCAGATCGCCTGACATGAATCCCATCGAATATTTATGGGACATAATCGAGAGGTCAGATTGTGTACAAAATCTTGCACCGGCAACACTTTCGCAGTGATGGACGGCTGTAGAGGCAGCAAGGCTCAATATTTCCTAGAAAGGCTTCTAACGACTTGTTGAGTCCATACCACGTCAGCTGCTGCACTACGCCGGGCAGGAGGTCCGACACGATATTTCTAAGAGGTATTTCTAAGAGGTATCGCGAAAGAACTTGCCCCCCTTCTAACAGCCGTGTACCGCAAGTCTCTAGAGGCACGGAAGGTTCCAAATGATTGGAAAAGAGCACAGCTAGTTCCGGTTTTCAAGAAGGATCGTCGAGCAGATGCGCCAGAACTATAGGCCTATATCTCTGACATCGATCTGTTGTAGAATTTTAGAACATGTTTTTTGCTCCCGTATCATGTCATTTCTGGAAACCCAGAATCTACTCTGTAGGAATCAACATGGATTCTGGAAACAGCGATCGTGTGAGACCCAACTCGCTTTATTTGTTCATGAGACCCAGAAAATATTAGATACAGGCTCCCAGGTAGATGCCATTTTCCTCGACTTCCGGAAGGCGTTCGATACAGTTACGCGCTGTCGCCTGATAAACAAAGTAAGAGCTTACGGAATATCAGACCAGCGGTGTGGCTGGATTGAAGAATTCTTAGCAAACAGAACACAGCATGTTGTTCTGAATGGAGAGACGTCTACAGATGTTAAAGTAACCTCTGGCGTGCCACAGGGGAGTGTTATGGGACCATTGCTTTTCACAATATATATAAATTACCTAGTAGATAGTGTCGGAAGTTCCATGTGGCTTTTGGCGGATGATGATGTAGTATACAGAGAAGTTGCAGCATTAGAAAATTGCAGCGAAATGCAGGAAGATCTGCAGCGAATAGGCACTTGGTGCAGGGAGTGGCAAATGACCCTTAACATAGACTAATGTAATGTATTGCGAATACATAGAAAGAAGGATCCTTTATTGTATGAGTACATGATAGCGGAACAAACACTGGTAGCAGCTACTTCTGTAAAATATCTGGGAGTATGCGTGCGGAACGATTTGAAGTGGAATGATCATATATAATTAGTTGTTGGTAAGGCGGGTGCCAGATTGAGATTCATTGCGAGAGTCCTTAGAAAATGTAGTCCATCAACAAAGGAGGTGGCTTACAAAACACTCGTTCGACCTATACTTGAGTATTGCTCATCAGTGTGGAATCCGTACCAGGTCGGGTTGACAGAGGAGATAGAGAAGATCCAAAGAAGAGCGGCGCGTTTCGTTACAGGGTTATTTGGTAAGCATGATAGCGTTACGGAGATGTTTAGCAAACTCAAGTGGCAGACTCTGCAAGAGAGGCGCTCTGCATCGCGGTGTAGCTTGCTGTCCAGGTTTCGAGAGGGTGTGTTTCTGGATGAGGTATCGAATATATTGCTTCACCCTACTTGTACCTCCCGAGGAGATCACGAATGTAAAACTGGAGAGATTCGAGCGCGAACGGAGGCTTTCCGGCAGTCGTTCTTCCCGCAAACCATACGCGACTGGAACGTAAAGTGCCCTCCGCCACACACCGTTGGGTGGCTTGCTGAGTATAAATGTAGATGTAGGCTTTTGTCACATGACTGTATTTCGGTATCCGGTGTAGATTAATTTATGCCGATGTAATGTGACTCTCTCTTACTGGTTTTACATAAGTTACCGGAAATTTTGGTTAACACGGTCGCGCAACAATTTCTACATCTATTCCGAGAGTCACCTTACGTGTGTAGCGGTGGTACTTACAGAACTACCATTACTTCCTAACGTTACTATTCCATTCGCGAATGGTGCACGGTAAGAATGATCATTAATAAGTCTCATTGTGATTTCGAATCTCATTAATTTTACCTTAACGGTCATTGTGCGAGGCATGTGTAGGGGGATGTAATATATTAGCTGACTCTTCTAAGAACATACGCTTTTGGAATTTTAATAGTAAATCTCACCGTGATGTACAGTGCTCCGATTATGGGGTCTGCCAACCCAGCACATCCGTGTCGCTTTCGCGGTTACTAAACAATGAAACGCGCAGACCTTCTTTGTATGTTGCCTGTTTGCTCTATCAGTTCGAACTCGTACGGGCCCAAGACTAATAAGCAGTATTCAAATGTCGGTCGAACGAGAGTTTTATAAGCAGTCTCATTATTTGGTGGCTTGCACTTCCTGTGGATTCTAGTAAGAGGTGGAAGCGTGTAGACAAAATCGAATACAACATTCCGCATAACGTACGTCCAATTTTATCGGTTCCTGAGATACAGAGGTAAGTTTTCAGTCCGTTTATTGGTACCCCTGTTGCTTTGGATTTATTTATCATTTTTGCTTTTAAGTTGAAGTTGTGGAGTTGTGCTAGAGTGTGCATTATTCAATCTTGCAACTGTGACTGATTTGTTGGGCAAATCTACTGTATTGCTTGAGCATTCCGCACTTATTTGCAAATGCCGAGAATACCGGTGTGATATTTATGTACGTTTTGCAATAGAAATTGCTGTTACTTGTAGAGAATACGGTAGAGGATTTTCTAACCGCGGAGTACTAGATGTAAGAGTGTCTGCTCGTGTTACCACCAAACTTTGTGGCACTTGTGCAATGCCCGACAGTCATACGTCTTCCGAAAGTGCAAAAGAACAGTGTGGATGAAGTAAAAGACATTCAACTGGTGAAACGTAGTCCTTCAACAAGCACCCGCAAAATTTCGACACTTACCTGTGTTCCACATACAAAAATGTGTCGCGCACTGCGTATGCACGTGCTCTGTTCTTATCATTTACAGAGAATTAAACACCTTCAAGGTAGAGATGTAAGTAGGCAATTGGAATTTTATCGTTGGATAACTGCAAATAGCCGAGTAATGCCGTTCGCTGATGAGCACTCGCGCCAACGTGAGCCACCTCACCACTGCCAAGAATAAAAGTATCAACGGCACTCTCGGCACACATCGGTTTTCCGGCAGAACCCACATGGCTTTTTGGATAAATGTTTTCGAGAGTGATTCTCTGTAAATGTGTGGAGTGGTATGACAATTAGTTCCTTGAGCCGGTTGTATTATCCCATCGTCTTACAGACTCTGTTACGTAGACTTGATGGAAAAGGAACATCGAGCTGTATTGGAAGAGGTTCCTTTGGCTACGGGAATAGGTGCGAGGCTACTTCAATAATTAATGCAACAAATTTGTTTTCGGACAGTTTCGGTTGACAAACTGCGGAATTTGTTCTGGGACAGCGTGGAATATTCCCGCTTCAGCCTCTGTAGTCTCATGAAGTGGAGTGGCGACAACATGTTGCAGAGTATACACTCCTTCGATGTTACAATCCACGACAGCCAGTATTATATGGGTTTTACAGTACACGGGCCAGAGAATTGAAGTATTCTTTTGATTTATACTGGAATTGAAGATGACGCAAGTGTTGCACCGACACTAGTCGTTTGAAATTAATTTTTTTCGTGATGGAGCTGTGGTGGTTCGTTTTATTTACGCACATCATAACCCGCGCCGGCCGGTGTGGCCGTGCGGTTCTAGGCGCTTCAGTTGGGAACCGCGTGACCGCTACGGTTGTAGGTTCGAATCCTGCCTCGGGCTTGGATGTGTGTGATGTCCTTAGGTTAGTTAGGTTTAAGTAATTCTAAGTTCTAGGGGACTGATGACCACAGATGTTAAGTCCCATAGTGCTCAGAGCCATTTGAACTATCATCACCCTCTGCCTCACGTCCGCCGGAACGATTGACATTCGCAAGTAAAATTCTCATTCGAGCTGACCGACGTATCACAATCAAACAGCTCACTGCACGACTGGACGTCACTGTTTGTGGCGCTGACACAATCGCCCACCAGTTGGGATACTCACAGGCGAGTGCCCGTTGGGTTTGCTCGCCGCGTAACAGAAGACCATGAAGAGCAACGAAGTACCATCTGTGCGGAATTGTTTGCACGCAGAATTTTTTGTCGAATGTGGTCGCAGGCGATGAAACACGAGCTCATTTTTTCGAACTGGAAACAAAACAGCAATCTATGGAGCGGCTCCACTCCCACCTCTCCTTCGAATCGCATCCTCAACAGTAAAGTCATTTTTATTTATTTATTTATTTATTGCCAAATCATAGACCTGTTACCTGATGTGTAAAACAGGTCGAACATCTTACAATTTTCGTTTTTCATCTTTTTACAGTTTTCTTTTCTTTTGTTTTTCTACAACATTTACAAAGAATGATACTTTTCAAAATAACAATAATTTAAGGTTGAAATATAAATAATATTTTGTTGTTTTTTAAGAAGAATACAAAAGATGATAGGATAGAGGGGAGATTTGTTAGTACCATCATCGAATGTGACTGACGGTGAATACCTCGGAATGGTTTCTTCGAGCCGTTGAGCGCCAGTCACACACACACACACACACACACACACACACACACACACACACACACACACGCACAAATGGTTATTACTAGAGGAATAATACTGCTTATCCTATTTATTACTAATCCTATGTATTAACTACTTTAGGTGCCCATCCATGTACATCATTTGGTGTTTTCTTGGCTAGAACGCCAGCACTTTTGCTTATTTACTGTCACATCTCAGCTTCCTCCTCCTGTTGCTCCTCGTTGTCACTATTTTCGCTGTCACTGTGGGTATCGCTGTCCACCCTCTGGAGATTGTTGTTCCGCTTCACATAGGCATGTCTGCAATGCCGTGTCCGCATGTACTCTTCATGCGTTGTTTTTGAAACACTGTTTGTCAGTGCGTTTAATTGTGCCCATTGTTCTCCGTCTCTTATTGCTGTGCATATGCCTATGAGAGTATCTGTGTAGTCTAAGTGTAATGTATGTCTATTGTTCGCGTATTGCCCGCAGAAAAAGACAGTGTGTTCTGGGGAACCTTCTTCCCCGCATGTGCATGTAGGTGTCTGCCTCAGACTTACGCGGTTTAAGTGCGTGTGATAAGGTCCGTGTCCGGTTAAGAAATGTACCATACCGCGGCTGGAATCGATATGTCTCATTCTCAACCGCTCCCCTATGTCAGGGAGGAAGTCGTCCAGTCTACGTCCCTTATCAGTAACATCCCACTCACCTTGCCATATATCCAAGCACCAACTTTTAAGGTGACGTATCGTCTCTATCGGGCAACGGCCTTGCCGCAGTGGCTACACCGGTTCCCGTGAGATCACCGAAGTTAAGCGCTGTCGGGCGTGGCCGGCGCTTGGATGGGTCACCATCCCGCCGCCATGTGCTGTTGCCATTTTTCGGGGTGCACTCAGCCTCGTGATGCCAATTGAGGAGCTACTCGACCGATTAGTAGCGGCTTCGGTCAAAGAATACCGTCCTAACGGTCGGGAGTGCGGTGTGCTGACCACACGCCCCTCCTTATCCGCATCTTCTTCGGAAGATGACACGGCGGCCGGACGGTCCCGGAAGGGCCACTTGTGGCCTAAAGACGGAGCTTTTTTTTTTTTTTTTTTATCGTCTCTATCGGTACACCGGTTATTGTGTGTACCTTATCTAGTCTCCCCACCTTTATCCAGTACCTTGCAACTTAACAGTAAAGTCATGGCGGTGGTCTTCCCGGACTCTGAAGCTGTTATTCTATCTGATGTCCTCCCTCATGGTGTAACGATCAACTCTGAAGTGCATTGTGATACCGTCAGGATGTGCAAGAAACGACTTGAGCGCATTCGTCACCAAAAATCCAAACGAACTACTTTCCCATGACAACGCAAGGCTTCACACAAGTCTGCGCATCCGAGAAGAGCTCACAAAAGTTAATTGGACTGTTCCTCCTCATCCACCCTACAGCCCGTATCTCACACCTCCGACTTCCAACTGTTTGGTCCAATGAAGAGTGGAGCCGTGGGAAGCAGCACTTGGTTGGTGGTTAGGTTATTGACGAAGCAAGACGTTGGCTCTGACGTCGACCAGTACAACGGTTCCATGCGGGCATACAGGTTCTCCCAGTAAGGCGGTGTAAGACCGTCACATTCAACGGAGATTATGTTGAAAAAACAGGGTTTTGCTGGTAAAAGAATGGGTAGTAATCCTAGACGACCTCACAAGAGCTACGCGTAGTGTTCTCAAGAGAATTCGAAAGTTTATCAAAGTCTGAAGTAGAATTTATGGAAACCAGCTTTGAAATTTCTCATTTGCATTTATTTGACATCTTCTGTGAGTGTTTCTTTGGGTTATTTTCCAACAGCTCTACCTCTAAGGCCAATAAAAGTAGTGCACATTTTATTTGGAATGTTTTATTCGAATTTGTCTATACCACCACCTCGTAACATATTTATTATTCCTTCTGAAACACTGAATGTGTTGTGAAAAATAATATCCTATAACGCTTCCTTGGCGGACCGTCCGAAGTTATTTTTACACCTGAAGATTCATCTCCGTTAAGAACGGCATGCTCTGTTACGCTTGGTTGGCGCTCTTCAGTCCAATCACAACGCTGGTCTGATACTCCGCATGCTCTTTTTTTGTTCATTAACGAGTGTGCGGATCTGTATGGAACGCCCTTCGGGAGTCGAGGAGCAGTGCATCAGCCAGGGCGCCAGATCTACTGCATACTGGGTTTCGCGAATAGAGAGCTGCTGAGTTCAGAAAAGAATGCTACTATCGAGACAGAAGATGGAGTAGTTCTGCTTCTTAATAACTGGTATCGTGTCACACTTTGAACTGGTCGTTGGCGTAATAGTCGATCGTTTGTACTGGTCGTTGGCGTGTTAGTCCAACGAATGGTGGTTAAGAGGCGCGATATCTGGTCATTTGATCACAGCCACACTGCGCGTGCCGGAAGCGTCCGACTTGCCATGTCCGAAATCGAGAACCCAGTGAACATTGCAAGAGTAATCGCGTGAACCCCGATTCGGTGTAAACAGCAGCCGCCGCAGTCAAATGCAATAGCATGCTCATGACAGAGGTGGCTGTTGAATATCGCGTGTTGCAACTGCGCGTCGACTCCACAGTACTTGCATGGCGTGACTGACTAGTTGTGACTCATTAATACTGAACTGGATTCTATTACTAAAATATCGGACATAACAATAATTTTGGTAAAAATTCCTTCGTTTCCATCGTCTGTGAAACTGCAATTTAATATTTGCAGGAATATAATGTATATTACGGTGTCAAAGTTGACTTCTGTTTTCTCTCATTTAATATTACAAATTTGTCATTAGTTAATTGTTTAAATCCATGTTACCTATATCTGTCAACTTCAAGTATTACAACATGATGTACTTTATTTTTCAGGCCCTGAAATCATCCTATCTGAGCGAGAAGTGTAAGTACATTTATAACGTTATACGCATGTGCGCACTAGAATTTTGATTCGCTTCAAATATCGAAGCGCTTATAAAAATTTACTCCTTACCAATGTGCAACATTTACCAGAGAAGTCATAGTAGCTGTATGACAAGTATGATCACGACTACTTAAACGGATTCGTGCACGTTGTCAAAATTATTGTCCTCAGTGGGCCATTGTAGTGCAAAGACCGCGAAGAGCTCTGAATAATAACAGGTGAATGACGCAACCAGCCACAAATACTTTTTTAAATGTTTTATTTTAGTGCTATAACCGGTTTCGAGCTACCATGCTCATCTTCAGATGGCTAATATTTTTCGTTACATAGATGTTTGACCAACAGCATTTCGTCTGCTCCACAATACGTTACAATGGATGGCGACCTGTTTTTTGTGGTCCATGGGGTTTTCTAGTTCGATGTATATGTTCTTGAATTCCATCATCGCACACATACAGTAAATAAATCAGTCTGACGCACTTCATTATATTCTTAAAATGCATGTTGAGCATCGCACGTATGTATTATACGCTTGATGTTTTTCTTTACAATGCCGCGAAGTTTACAAGATCCAAAATGGATAAAATACAATTCAAATTGCCAAGCTAGGCATTCCGAACTGTTTATACATTATAAACTACGATGTGAATTTTATGAAAGTAGTACAAGCTATAAAGTTTAACAAGACCTATTTAGTTTTTAATGTAATCCCTAACTACATTATGGTTAATATTAAGAGCCAGAGTAAATCTGCACAAAATTGCCAAATATAAGTGTGAAATGATGTGGTTAAAAACTCCTCAACGAAAACATGTACCAAACAGGCAAATATATAAACTGCATCTTGAACTCAGTAATGAGGTGCATCCTACAAACTTCATGCACATCTAACAAGGGAACCTCCCCATCGCACCCCCCTCAGATTTAGTTATAACTTGGCACAGTGGATAGGCCTTGAAAAACTGAACACAGATCAATCGAGAAAACAGGAAGAAGTTGTGTGGAACTATAAAAAAATAAGCAAAATATACAAACTGATTAGTCCATGCGCAAGATAGGCTCCATCAAGGAGGGACAGAATACAGAAGGAACCGTGTGGTCCCGTGGTTAGCGTGAGCAGCTGCGGAATGAGAGGTTCTTGGTTCTAGTCTCCCCTCAAGCGAAAAATTTTTCTTTATATTCGCAAAGTTATGATCGGTCCATTCGTTCATTGACGTCTCTGTTCACTGTAACAAGTTTAGTGTCTGTGTTTTGCGACCGCACCGCAAAACCGTGCGATTAGTGGACGAAAGGACGTGCCTCTCCAATGGGAACCGAAAACATTTGATCGCAAGGTCATAGGTCAACCGATTCCTCCACAAGAAAACACGTCTGATATATTCTATACGACACTGGTGACGGCATGTGCGTCACATGACAGGAATATGTTGTCGTCCCACCTAACTTGTACACTTGGCGAATGGGTAAAAAGATTCTTCTACCTTGCCCGATTTAGGTTTTCTTGTGGATGTAATAATTACTCCCAAAAAAGTGATGAAAACATCAGAGTTTGTCACATAAACTGCAACAAATGAATCCAAAAGTCTCACAGTCGCACACTTTTCCCTGTGCTCTGTCAAAACATATGTTTTTAACTTTTTCAAATTTTCCCGTGTGTAGACCGTCAAATCCTGCATATGTCCAAGCAAATCTGAACATGTCCTGGAATTTTGGAGAGCGAAGTTGATTTATGTGTGAGTGCCTGAACTTTGATAATTGTCTGAAAATAAAAAATTAAACTTTTCGCTCGAAGGAAGACTTGAACCAAGGACCTCTCGTTCCATAGCTTCTCACGCTAACCACGGGACCACGGCGCTCCTTAGTTCTGCCTCTCCTTGATAGAGCATATCTTACACATGGACTACTCAGTTTGTATATTTTGCTTATTTTTTCATAGTTCCATACAACTTCTTCCTGTTTTCTCGATTGATCTGTGTTCAGTTTTTCAAGGTCTATCCACTGTGGCAACTTATAACTAAATCTGAGGAGGGTGCGATGGGGAGGTTCCCTTGTAAGATAATATCAATAGGCAGATATGCAAAGAACAACAAGGCATTGTAAAGAAAACCATTCACGTGTATAAGGCATGTGCCATGCTCAACAAGCATTTTAAGAACATCATGAAGTGTCAGAGTGATTTATTTACAGTGGTTGAATTCAAGAACATATACATCGAGGTAGAAAGCACATGGACCAGACACACAAAAAAAGACAGCTATCTCCTGGAGCGTATTGTGGAGCAGACTACATGCTGTTGATCAAAACATTCTATGTAACGAAAAATATTAGGCACCTGAAGATGGTTACCGGTTACGGCTGTAAAATAAAACATTTAAAAAGTATTTGTGTCTGGTTACGTTATTCACCAACTATCATTAAGAGCCGCGGAATTTACAAGATCCAACATCGATAAATTGAATATGTTGTTCACACAGGGTCATCACTGTTGGGGAGTGAAGTGTGCAATTATTATATTACAACTACGACTATTACACGACTGCGAAATTAAACTGCAAGTTATGTTCCAGAAATCTCAAACATGTCTCCATGTACTGATCTACGCTCAAAAAATGGGCGGCAACATCGATTAGGAAGAAGCACAGGGTTTGAAAAGATTGTTCTGTTTCATACAAATAACTGTATGCTTACAGTGAAATATTTGCAAAACACTAAAATACAGACCAGGCGCAGCAGCATAGCGCTCAAGACACTGAACTCGCATTCTGAAGGACGACGGTTCCAATCTCCATTGTATTGTTTCTGTGGTTTCCTTGAATCGCCTGAGGGAAACGCTGGAGTATTTCCTTGGAGAAGGCCACGACTACTTCCTCAATCCGAACTTGTGTTCCATCGCTAATGACCTTGTCGTCGACGGTACGTTAAATGCTAATCTTCCTTCCCTGAAATGCAGATACAGCGCTGATGGAAATTTTGATCTAAACCTCTCAGTCGATGAAAATTGTAGTGTTGGTGATGTGCCTAAATTAGAATAAAGTAGTGTGTCCCCGTTCCTTGTTAAGCACAGCCGTAGCGTTTTCTTCCGGTAGTGTTACCCGCTGGGACAGGGGCTTTTCTTGTTGGCTGCCAGAATGTCCACCCTTGAGACATGCCGTGTTTTCTGTGCCTTGTCCTGACCGTGTTCTGATTTGTGCAAAATTAAGCTCTCACCGGGATCCTCCAGTGTCTGCAAAACACAGATTCCTTTGTCTCTTCACCCAGACACCATTCTGCTCATTTGTGCTATCATCATGCACGTAAAACTTGTACATTGCAAAAAAAGAGGCTATGAAAACACCCTTAGGACAATGTTGAGGAAGAGGAGCCGATCAGTGGGGAACGGCGAAAAAAATTGAGTATATGCACTCTTCAAAAAACGTGACATTGAAGCAAAACTAGAGGGAGGGAAAGTGGATTCGTCATATAATGAGATTACAAGGAGATATACATATTAAGATTATGGTAGAAGAATATCCAGAAAGGAATGACCTCCAGTCATGGCCGAGAATGAAATATTGAGATGGTGTAGAAAAAGATTTAAAAGTTATGAAAATTATTAGATTGCGCGACCTTTATAGAAGCAGATTAGTTTGTCACAGTATATTAAGTCAGCAGAAAGGAGCTTTCATAGCTCGTAAGTAGTTTGAAATAATAATCCATAAGAGCATTTCCCACGAAAGCCAAGTTCACGGGTTCCAGTACCGCCCGACACATGGTCTTAATCTTCGAGGAAGTTGGAGTCTTATCAATAATAACAATTATAATAATAGTACCATTAATGAAACTAACAATTAAAATATATATTGAAGGCTGTACATAAAACAAATATTCGATGGTGAGAAGAAAGACGTGAAGAAACATGTCCGGCATAAGATACAAAGGGACTATGTACACTGCCGAAAAAAATATTAGTACGCTTGGAAAGACGATGTCGATTTTGATACGATGACGGCTTATGCCATCTGGAGGACAGTAGATGTACTGATTATGGTTCCAACGTCGTCCGCCAACAGATTGCATAGTTGTATAACTACCAGAGTGTCATCTGTGTGTACCTTGTAATAGAGAATAACCACAGCTAGAAAGCCCAGTGTGGTGCAAACGTGTGAAGCAAGCAGGCAACCATGGCGCAGAGCCTCAATAGTGCGAGTTTGAAACGGTTAAAATTGTGGCCTTCAGAGTGGCGGGATAGTCCTTTCGGAGAATTACCACACAAGTCGGACGTGCTCCCTCAGTTGTGTGACGATGCTGGTGTTAGTGAACATCCTCTCATCCGTAGCCGAGGTTCTCCACGTCCACGCAGCAGAGACGCCCGCCGGGACCGTCGTAAAGTAAGGGTAGTGTAGGCACATCGTACAGCTGTCACAGCACAGATAAGGGGGCTTGTGAACCCACACGTGTCAACACGAACTGTAGCGAAACGGTTGTCAGCAGCGTGACTACTGGCAAGCATATGACTAGCCCGTCTTCCACTCCCGCCACACCTCGACTGGTAACGTCAGAGGGTCACGTGGAAGATGGAATGGCGCGCCGCGGTCTTTGGAGATGAAAGCGGATTCTGTCCACACGCAAGTCATGGTCGTTTGCGCTTGTGACGTAGATCGGGTGAGCGCTGTTTCCTAGAGCTCATTCGTCCGAGACACACTGGACCACATCCCAGGTCTTATGGTCTGGCGCGAAAGCTATAACTCTCGTTCACCTTTGGTGTTTCTGGAGGGGACGCTAACCAGCGTTCGGTACGTGCTAGGTGCATTTTTTTCCGATAGGAAACACTCTTTGTCCTCCCATGTGTCTTACGTGGCAGTACGCTGTTCGCGGTCCCCCAGTCTCCTACATGTCCTCACTGGTAGTTTCTGGGGTGCCGATCGAACCACCCTCCTCCGTTTGTACCCGTCCCTTGTCCGCTCGAAACTCGACTATGGGTGCTTTGCTTATCCGTCTGCAGGCTCATCCCTCTTACTCCGTCTCAACACAATCCACCATCGTGGCATCCGTTTGGCCATAGACACCTTTTACACCAGCACGGTTGAGAGAGTGTATGCTGAAGCCGCCGAACTACCACTGTCCTACCGCCGTGACTTTCTCCTGAGCAGGTATGCATTCCGTTTGTCTGCCATGCATGGCCACCCACCCTACGCCTCCTTCTTTAATGATTCCTTTATATGGTGCTCGTCCCTCTTCTCTGTTACGTCCTGAAGTCCACTTTCGCCACTTAGTACGGTAGCTTAACTTCACACTACCTGCAACTTTCCGAGTGGGTGTGAACCCTTCACCACCTTGGCTGCGTGAAGTGGCCTACGTTAACCTTGGCCTTCATTCGCTTCCTAAGGACACTACTCCAGTCTCGGTCTATCGTTTCCAGTTTCACGACCTCCGCATGGATGGCTGATGGCCCTGAGCACTATAGGACTTAACATCTGAGGTCATCAGTCCCCTAGAACCTAGAACTACTTAAACCTAACTAACCTAAGGACCATCACACACATCCATGCCCGAGGCAGGATTCGAACCTGCGACCGTAGCAGTCCCGCGGTTCCGGACTGCAGCGCCTAGAACCGCACGGCCACCGCGGCCGGCCCTCCGCATGGAACTTGGCGATAGTACCTTTGTATACACTGGTGGCTCTCGAACTGACAATGGGGTCCGGTGTACCTTCGTCATTGGCACCCGTGTCTTTCGATATCGGCTTCTGGCACACTCCTCAGTATTTACAGCCTAGCTCTTCGCCTTGTATCAGGTCACGGAATACATCCGGCAGCACGGCCTTTCCAATTGTGTCCTCTGCTCAGACTCACTCAGTGCCCTTCAAAGTCTATGTGTGCTGTACACTGCCCATCCCTTAGTGCAGTAGGTCCAGGAAGACTGTCACTTGTTCACTGTTGGTGGAGCCAGTGTCATGTTTTTGTGGCTCCCTGGTCATGTCGGTCTGCCAGGCTTCTGACGCTGTTGCCAAGGCTGCAGTCCTCTTACCTCAGCCCGCGAGTACCTATATTCCCTCCGATGACCTCTGCGTTGCCGTCTGTCCGGAGGTGGTGTCCCTTTGGCATCGCCAATGGTCCTCCCTTCACGGGAATAAGCTTCGGCTTATTAAGCCTCCCCCAGCACTTTGGACAACCTCCTCTCGGCCCTCCCGCCGGGAGGAGATTATTTTGACTCGGTTGCGTACTGGGCACTACCTTCTTAGCCATCGTCATTTGCTCAGTGGCGCTACCCCACCACTTTGTCGACATTGCTCACAAATTTTATTTGTCCGCCACTTCCTACTGTAATGCCCTTTTTTTAACCATTTACGTTCCAGCTTGGGTTTGCCGCCTGATTTATCAGCCGTTTTAGCGAATAACACGCGGGCTGTCCACGGCGTTTTACTTTTTATGCGCTACAGCAATATGGCGAAGGCCATTTAATTTTTAGTTTTGGACCTCCATTACTGTATAGTGTTTTTTTAGCCCTTTTTCCACGTACCTGTTTTTAGCTGTCTCCTATTCTGTACATTGGGACTGACGTATAGTCGTCTACCTCCACTCTGTGTACGTGTTCTCTAGTTTTGACTTGGGCGCGTACGACCCCAGCTGTTTTTTGCGCCCTAAAGCAAAACAGAACAAACAATCTACAGACTTGTCTCGAGTCGAGCACGTGGCGGATACGATGGGACGAGAAGTGAATCGCGGGACTCGTGAACCAACAACTCTTACATAACTACGTGAACCGGTCGAACAGGCGTGGCATAACGTATCCCACGACAGTACTGGCTGTCTGTGCGGTCGACTGGATGTCAGCGTCAACGCCTGCAGTGCCACCTGTCGAGGCTATACCAAGTACTATTATGGGTGTTTCAGCATGGCTCGATACGGGGTACCTCAGAATCGTTTGCGCTATTGATCTGTAAATGTAATCATTTCATGTACTCCATATGCACTGTTGCAACAATAAATCCTTAGCGAATTGGAAACCTCTAAAAGAGTGTACTAATTTTGTTCTGGCAGTGTACTTTGCCAAACGACAGCCCTCTCCAGAGGTGAAGTTAACTTCATAGTGTCATTGACATCTAGCTACAGAAACGATTGTCTGATCTACAATGTGGAAAAACTCATCACTCACTGGCGCTGTAGTGATAGGGGAATAGACTTCGAAAAGGAGACAGTTACCAACCGAAAATCGGTGAAACCTCCCTACATAAAATACTTCGTTTTTTGTTCTTGTCTGAATACGGAGTACAGTCAATTTAAATGTGATGAAGTATCGATAGACTACAATCCTGCCTGTTAGAAATTCCGCTCGCAGTGTGTCGTCAGACTGTACCCTATCCGTAGTTGAGTCAGACTGACTTCATCTCGCCTCAGCCACGCCACGGCCGAGCAGTTGATCTTACCTGTCGCAATATACTGTCCATCACTTCAAGTCACTCTTCCTCCCACCAACGCGTGACCCTGTATCTCAACAGCAAGAATATCTCAGCTAAGGGGGCACCACATTCAGTGACGCTATTTTAGGTACATGTCCCCTAAGCTGAATACCTGTTATTCCATATCCTTAAATTCCTACAAGCCCTGGTACTGATAACCGTGGCACCTCGTTCCTCAGCATTTCTAGAAAGAGAAGAGAGTCCTGGATGGTCTCTGCTGGGTAGAGATTCAGGGCAACAGGTTAGTCGGAAGTTTGGAATTTCTCAGCCCGAATACATCCCAGCTCCACCAGCGCTCTCGAGATTGCATGTAAGTCGCGTCAAATGTAGGAATTTCGTTTGGTAAATGAATCCTGAGAACACACTCAGGAAAAGTGTCTGAGCAGCTAAAAGAGGCCCCCTTCTTCGACCCACCATGGGATACTGCCATATAGCAGTTGTGCTCATTTAACATGTAAATTAAACTGATCAGTCAGAACATTATGACCACCGACCTTTTTTCGATGCAAACCAGCCCAGGCGATAGCAGCGTCACCTGGCGAGGAATGACTGCTGGCTGGACACATGCACGGTGCATGTAGTATCAGTGAGCGAGTTGTCCGTGAGTAGAATGGGGTAGGCACGCAATCTGAGTTTGACCAAGGGCAGATATTGATGGTTCGGAGGCTCGGCACGAGCATTTCGGAAAGTGCACGACTTGTCAGGTTTTGGAGGAGTGCTGCGATGGGTGTGTTCAACACGTGACGAAACCAAGGTGAAATCACGACCAGACGTCGTGGGGTGGTATCGGAGGTCGTGCGCTGGGCACTCTGGTAAAACAGGACAGTCGGCGAAATGTGGCGGAACTAACGTCAGATATTAATTTTGGGCAGAGTACAAGTGAGTCTGAACACACAGTGCAGCGAACACTCCCAAAGACGGATCTCTGCCGACGATGACCCAAGCATACGCCAATGTGCAACAACGCCTGAAATGGGCACGTGGCCATAGGCATTGGACGTTGCCGCAGCGGCAGAGCGTTGCATGGCCTGATGAATCCTGATATCTTCTCCATAATGCCAATGGGAGGGACGAATCAGTCGTCTTCCAGGGGAACAGCTCCTTGACACCTGTACTACGGGAAGGAGACAAACTTGCGGCGGCTCCATTATGCTCTGGGGAACATTCAAGTGGGCATCCATGGGTGCAATGGAGCTCGTGCAAGGCACCTTGGCGATCAAGGAGTATCATACACTGGGTGCAGATCAGGCACACCCCTTCATGACGACCATGTTTCCCGACGGCAGTGCCATTTTTCAGCAAGATAATGCGCCATTTCAGAGGGCCAGGAATGTGATGGAGTGCTTCAACGAACACAGTGGCGAGTTCCAATTGATGTGCTGGCTCCCAGACTTCCCAAATCTGACCCTGATCGAACACATCTGGGATGTGATTGAACTGGCGAAATTGCTCTTCGGCCGTCTCCCCGGAATTTACGGGAATTAGGTGACTGGTGTGTACAGATTTGGTGCCAACTCCCCCCAGCGGAATATCAATGCCTCATGGCTTCCATGCCACGATGCGTCACGAAAGATGGACATATCGGCTATTAGATACATGGTCACAATATTCTGGCTGATTAGGGTATTTGAGTTAAAACACACGACGGAGTACTGTTCCTTCTCCATTTGTGCAGGTGTGAAATAATCCTCTTCAGACTCCAAGTCGGCAACCAGGCAATACGTGTGTGCCGCTTGCGTCCAGCCTGCTCCTCGGGTATCGGCTGCAAGTCAAACAGCCGTCGATCAGTCGGCCGCTACAATGCTACGCAGAAGAAATCGCACGTGTCTGAATACGACCAGAGTCACGGGACACACATTATTAGCGAGCCATCTCCTTCGCTAATAAGACACAATTTACCATTATTAGGCCTCTGAATGGAGGCGTGGCATTGTCCTCCGTTACAAAGAGGGTTTCCTGCCATTCCGACTCATATTGTTCCGCATGATCGCAGCGGCACATTCGGAATGATTCTACCGACAGCCCATTCACGGCGTAATCATATGCCTGTCTATTCTGTACGGAAACTGCTCTACGTTGGAGTTGTGAAGCCTGAGCCACGCAGGTGCAAATTTTCTCCGCGTCGGGCGTCTCTCGAAAGTTACATCTTCGCGGCGATTTCTCATTAAAGACAGCTATTGATTTTCTATACGGTATTATTATCGGAGGCTCCCCACAACGTTAGCCAGCTGTCCTTAGGTAAGTACGACGGCCGACCAGCTCCAGGTGGAACTGCCCATACCAGAGAACAGCTCACACTCGTCTGAATTTCCGCTAGTGTTATTGCTTTCTTTCTGTCTGTGTCCATCACATTTCACCTGAGATGATTTTCTTCGGAAAGCTTATTATTTGAGCCCGTGTTTGCGTGAATAACATATATTTTTTTAAGATAATCCCCTCGAGCAAATCAGAGATTTCCTGTTGTGTGTGTTAACAGTAATAATTATTTGGATTCAGCCATTTTAATAGTACTGTTAAAGTAAAATAAATACTGTTAATAGTAAAATAAATTAATAGCTAGCTTCCGGGTGTTCTTCTGAGTTCTTTTCCATTTAACTCACAATATTTCGACGATCGATCAAGCTTGTTCTTCAGGTGCTGCGAGCTTTGCTGTTGTACAGAAGGTAATACTAACACGGTGAGAGGAATCCTATGGAAGGAAGACTGAATGGAGGCTATAACAACAAGATATCCTTACGCAAGATAAAAGGACGCAAATTCAAATTATAATTAAGTCCAAGATATAGGCTGCACGTCCAAAACCTATGGGAAGCGAACTGCTACTAAGGTTACGGATCACACTACTACCGGTTGCGAAAACTTAGTTATGCTCCAAGTCAGCAGAGTGTGACACACAGCCCTAGGTGGCCCTTAGCTCCTCTCCCCCTCAGTCAACGACCGCGTGCTTGCCTTGAGGCTTCATCCTTGAGATTCCTTCCTCCTGCCCAACTTCCCACATTTCAAAAACCCCAGGCGGAGAGGCTGACGTGAATGTGACTGGGCTCCAGCGAGCCAGTTAGCAGGAATTCATGGAAGAGCTAAGTCCTAGGTTATGTCATCATTCATTATTTGCTAAGTTGTGGTGTGTGTACTGTAAGACCTTCAGTACACACACCATCAGATTATTTCACTTGTCGCTCTAACGGAGTAGGCGAGTGTCAGCAATATGTCTCGTGGTCTTATCGTGGCGTGTTTATCTTCTGCCGTTAGGTCAGACGATAGAAATGCCACTTGCACGCTTAGAGTAGCAAATTGACGGTGACCAACTTTAAACAGAACTTGATTAATTTTCACACACATTTATTAAAATAATAACAAGCATAAAAATTACTTAACTTGGTTCTGGAGGCTATTTACAATTGACAATCTGAAGTTCCTTTGGTATTGGTACGTTAATCTTATTCTCACATATATCTCTGATACTTGACAAAAGTGTCTATACATTTATCTTCATGGCTATGTACAGGGATATGGTAACTTTATTAGGCGCAGACTGAAACTTGACTAGAGACTGGTACAGACAAACGTAGAACTCGTACAGACTGGTACAGACTAATTCAGACTGACTACTCGGAGGTCTGTACACTTGTTACAATACCTCACGCTTTCATGTATCACTGCGCGAGTGTGATCCGCGAGGAGAAAAGGTTCTACGTTAGCAGTAATCTCATTGGCTGCGTTACATATTAATACGCGGATCGGCGGAAGCAGAATTTGGTCCGTCTCTATGGCAGCGCCATCTCGTAGTGCTGAGACGGACGAGCGCTGCGCCTGCGCTGTTGTGCTTAGCGGGGCGCGCTCTAGTGGGAAAGTTGTGTACGCGCTGACTACGCGGAACTATGTACACAAACACAAGTGATAAGCATTTATTAAATAATTTAATGTAACAATAGTAAAACGCAGTGATACCAAAATAATACCTGGCCAACACACTGGTTTTGTACTACACACCCAAGATATAAGACGGTCTCTTAAGAGAGCTGACAAATTTAAAACAAAAATTTTTGAAGATCAAATATAACATCGACTAGCATATATTTTTTACAGGTAAAATGTTTAAACAAATTTAAATGTCCAAGCTAACAGAATGGTTTTCAATTACAAATCAAAATTTAACACAGTCTTTTACGAAAGCTGACAAATTTAAAGCGACACAAGGACGAGCAAATGGCCCGGCTGACTATGGAAAAGTTGACACAGGGGGCACAGCACCAAGCCAGAAGACAGTAATACGTGAACTCTGAAAAGATTTAGGCTCACGCGGACCAGAGAAGTAAGAGCTGAACTTAAGTGGCAGCCAGCGTGCCGTAGAGCTGCTCCCCACAGGGTAACGGCAGCAGTGAATCCCAAATTCCAGCCAGTAGTATAGTGCCGCCGGTGCGCTCAACCTTGCAGGCCGGGCCAACTGAACGCATAGACTGCAGAAACAGTAGCTGACACATCAGGCAACAGCAGGGCGGTCGTAAAACAAGTGTCATGCGACAAGAAGATGCCTAGAAACACCAACAGGTCAATTAGTACGATAACACACTTTCAGCAGCCGTCCGCGGTGGCCGAGCAGTTCTAGGCGCTATAGTCTTGAACCGCGCGACCGCTACGGTCGCAGGTTCAAATTCTGCCTCGGGCATGGATGTGTGTGATGTCCTTAGGTTAGTTAGGTTTAAGTAGTTCTAAGTTCTAGGGGACTGATGACCTTAGAAGTTAAGTCCCATAGCGCTCAGAGCCATTTGAACCCTTTCAGCAAACAACTGCCTGAACAAGCAACCCAGACTAAGGTACAACAACAGCCGGCAAGTGTCAATTAACAGACTTAAACTAAGAATTTCAAGAATAGTAGAATCTGAACACTGTTGACAACCAAGAATAAGTATATTAACATAACCAAGCAAGAACCATAGTTTAAACAGTTTTTTAAATAACAATTTTAACTTCCCTTCCGGAATGAAATCTTGGTTTCACTAATAATGCCGGCCGCGGTGGTCTCGCGGTTCTAGGCGCGCAGTCCGGAACCGTGCGACTGCTGCGGTCGCAGGTTCGAATCCTGCCTCGGGCATGGATGTGTGTGATGTCCTTAGGTTAGTTAGGTTTAAGTAGTTCTAAGTTCTAGGGGACTGATGACCACAGCAGTTGAGTCCCATAGTGCTCAGAGCCATTTGAACCATTTTGAACTAATAATGTAACGGTCAGATACAGGTAAAACACGGCCCACAGACCCAATCAGACTCCAAGAACTAGGTAAGGAGTCTCGCCTTACCACTCCCAAGGGTACCAACACAGAAAATTTCACAGTTTTCCGGCAGTACAGCCGGTATACTAGTAAAGCTGGCCAGGTCAGAATCTAAAACATAATTAAAAGGGCACATTAATCATAATATACATAACAGCACCAGTAGCACTTGCGACCGCCGTCATATTCCTACCACTTGCACGGACGGTGACAGTAATAACGTTGGGCATTACTTAGCAAGGAGAAACACTACTAAAATCAAACAATAAAAAACTATCACGACAGTTTTCATACCCTGTAATCATAGCTAAGTTATTCTTCAGGAAAGCAACACAAGACGCTCAGCGAACACACAGGTGCCGGCCAGAGTGGCCGAGCGGTTCTAGTCGCTTCAGTCTGGAACCGCGCGACAGCTACGGTCGCAGGTTCGAATCATGCCTCGGGCATGGATGTGTGTGATGTCCTTAGGTTAGTTAGGTTTAATTAGTTCTAAGTTGTAGGCGACTTATGACGTGAGAAGTTAAGTCGCATAGTGCTCACAGCCATTTGAACACACAGGTGGGCAGGTTCAAACGTTTTCTGTAACCAATACAGACCGCGCTATGGCGCATCCAAAATTCCCGGAAAGCACACATTCACAACTCAGTGAAGAATCACATAGGGCAGGGCAGTAACAACAGAGCCCACTAAAGCCGCAGATACGGTTAAACTGGCTCTAAGCACTATGGGACTTAACTTCTGAGGTCATCAGTCCCCTAGACTTAGAACTACTTAAACCTAACTAACCTAAGGACATCACACACATCCATGCCCGAGGCAGGATTAGAACCTGCGACCGTAGCATCAGCGTGGTTCCGGACTGAAGCGTCTAGAACCGCTCGGCCACAGCGGCCGGCCACGCTAATGCCGCCAAAGTAGACCAAACAACACGGCCCGACAACAAGAAACAAATGCCGTTTCAGAGCATCGGTATCAGCTAATCATAATCAAAATCTTTTCCGGTGCAATGGTTCCCTCAGAGCGAATCGCCCTATGACAACAGACGTTTGCCCCAACCGACTCTCTTCCTCTTCGTTCCCCGGTGACTGCCCGCTCCGCACTAGTCCGTCTAGCAAACATTTCAAAACGGAAGACGCGGCTCAACCGATACGAGCCAACACAGCTCAGTGGCGCCAAAAAATGTCACAAAATATTCGAATAAACGAGGGAGGGACATCAAACTTCCCCCTCTTTGCTAACGAAATGCACATTTTACCTTCACGAGGTTGGCACTGGGCTGAAGCAATGTTATTTCTAATGGGCGATCCAGATTTTCAGAGCGAAAACAGAAGCGACACTGCCACACTAGCTGCCTAGCGTCGGGACTTAGAAGCGAGCACAGAGGAGCCAGGTTATTGCACTGAATCTATGTCCAGAGGGTGGCAAGATACAGACCGACACAGCTGACCCACACTGAAGGGTGATGGCGCGTCACAGAGGCGTGGTTGATGCAGTAAGGTTTGCTGACGGCTCTCAGCTAACAAAGGAGCGCGTGTTGCACTTGCTACCGAGATATTATGAGACTCGGATACAGGACTCCAACTTTCATCTGATCCTGGTAGGGTCAAGAGATAAAGATTTTCTTCTTTTTATGTTTTGATGAAAGATGGTTTTTATGTTTCTACTTTATTTTGTCGTATAGGTATTGTAAAAGGTACAGAAACTTGAGTCACTGATTGTAGCAACACAGTAATCAGACAAATAGGATGACCATCTGAGTTGAAGACTCAAACGAATACACCTGTAGATCAATAAATAAATCTTGTACGTTGAGGGAAGTTACTGAGTTAATTATGCGAAACAGCAAATCTCATAGTCACTCGTATTGGCAGGTGGGAGCCCACGTTATGAAATGAACACAAAAGGAACCAATGTGACAGGTATTGGCGTCATTTTGAAAGTAGACCTAAAGTAAACAGACACCATTTCACAATCAGCTGAGATGAGAATGGCTCGATTATACGTGGAATAATCTTTATTTGCCAGCTTCACGGCGTTAGGTGCTCACTGGTTACCTGTATGTAGTACTACGGAGACTACGCTTGCCATGCGGTCTGCGTTCGACTGTACCAACATCTCACGAGCAGCTGCCTCAAGCGCTCCCTATACAATCTCGAAAGAAGTACACTCATGCTCATAAATTAAGAATAATGCTGATACATGGTGAAACAACGCTCTGGTGGGCAGTTTGCGGGTTTAAATCATCTCGGGGTATGACCATGCGGTGCATTTGACCTACGGTCGTCGCACGGTGGCGCTGGCAGCAGTCCACATACGCAGAGGTGTGTTGGTGCATGTCAGAGTACGGTGCAGCGAGTATGTGTGCAGACGTTTTTAGACGTGCTAATGGTGACTGTGTGTTGAAAATAGCCTAAAGAAGTCGTATTGATGACGTTATGAGGGGTAGAGTACTAGAGCGACTGGAGGATTGTCGTCGACAGTGACCGAGCGGTTCTAGGCGCTTTAGTCCGGAACCGCGCGACTGCTACGGTCGCAGGTTCGAATCCTGCCTCGGTCATAAATGTGTGTGATGTCCTTAGGTTAGTTAGGTTTAAGTAATTCTAAGTTGTAGAGGTCTGCTGACATCAGATGTTAAGTCCCATAGTCCACAGAGCCATTTGAAACATGTGACTGGAGGCTGGTCAAACACAGCAGGTCGTAACACGGGCCTTCTGTGTGCCACAAAGTGTGATTTTAAGATTACGGCAACGATTCCAGCAGACACGAAACTTGTCCAGGCGCTACAGTACGGGACGTCCACAGTGTACAACACCGCAAGAAGACCGATATCTCACCATCAGTGACCGCAGACGGCCGCGGAGTCCTGCAGGTAGCCTTACTCGGGACCTTACTGCAGCCACTGGAACAGTTGTCTCCAGACACACAGTCTACAGACGACTGGACAGACATGATTTATTCGCCCAGAGGCCTGCAAGATGCATTCCACTGACCTGTGGTCACAGGAGAGCCCGTAAAGCCTGGTGTCAAGAACACAGTACATGGTCATTGGAACAGTGGTCCCAGGTTATGTTCACGGACGAGTCCAGGTATAGTCTGAACAGTGATTCTCGCCGGGTTTTCATCTGGCGTGGAACTGTAACGCCGGAAATGCATTCCTATTTCCATCTAACGTACTATAAATTTTTTTCCTTATTTTGTTACCTGAAGATACGACATTTCTGTGTCTTTACATATTGTAATTGATTTACTATTTGTGTATATATATATATATATATATATATATATATATATATATATATATATATATATTTATGCATTTATGTCGATGTATAATTGGTTTGTTTTGTAAATACTATTTGTATTTTTACGTTGGGTCTTGCCCAGGGAAAACTATGCTATCGAACGATTACATCGATAGGTCGTGTGGAGAACCAAAGTGTTTAGGATCTTTGGGAGTGTTAACTCTGCCGCGTGGAGCGCGGACAGAGCAGAGTATGGCTGGAGTAGGGCGGTGGAGCAGGTGTGTTGAGTGACGCTCCTGCGAGTTGCCGCGCTTCCGGGGTTTGGCAGCATGTAATTGCGCTCGACTTGCTATGATAGTTTCTGGCACGATGTCGCGGACGGGAAACATTAGCAGGCACACATCAAGAGCCCGTTTCGCCTGGTGACCGTGTCGAGAAGAAGGCGCGCCAACATCCAGCTTCTGCAATAGCTACGGCCGACAATGAGTGATTGTCACCACCTCCTCGATCGACGACTTCAAACCTTCAATCAACCAACAAGGAAGGCTGAAAACACGTACAGTTTTAGAACTGTATGGCAGACATCAGCTTTTGAAACTATTCCATTAGCATCACTAAAATACAGCAACTTAGCATGAACCTTTGTTGCTCATTGTCCCAATCGCATTAACCAAGCAGGGTCCCTTCCTTTTTCGAAATGTACTCGAGTGCCGTTGAAATTCAAACGCCAGCATTAAAGTAATATCATTCGATTTCACTGCTTTAATTTCAAAGTTCAGTTAAGGTATTCATAGCTGGCTACAATATTTAGATTACACAAGCACAAATTAAGAGTGCGAGTTTTGTTACCATATTTTAGCTTACCTGTGACTGCAGCTCAGCTTGGAACGTACTAAATTTTACTACTGTTAATTGTTCAGAATCATTTAATTCAAGTTCAAAGTTAAATCTCTTATTCTAAATTGCGTACATTCAAGTAGCTTTTGAAATGATTGTTGAGGTAGCCCAAGACTAACCTTATTTTATTGAATTTCGTAGTGGTTCAGAAACAAAGTTCACTATTAATTTCAGTCACTAAATTAACTTTCAATTTTCCGATTTTATTAATTCTTTTGCTAAATTAAGTCAGAGTGTATCGAAATTTATTACTTCTGGCAAACATTCAGTTTTCAGACAACACGCGTCAACCTTCATTTGCCACGATTTTAGTGCTAATTATATGTGCAATAACCTTTATTTTTCAGTTATTATAGTAGTTGTCCATAGGACTGGCGACCGTAATTTTCCCCAAATCTCAAATATCTAATTAACGCCAGTTAATTGTTAACGTAACGACCGCACATTTACTTTCTTTATTAACCTTACCCCTTTTCAAAATTAATTTCCAACCATTTCATTTGCATTTTTCTTTCATTTAGATGTAACCCTTTCGTCCCTCTTTGCCGACAGATTAACTTCGGTGACGATTGCTTTTTCCAAATTTCCATTAGGTACACGCGGTTTAATTTTTACTGTCATTAAGGTCGATAAGTGAGGGGGATGTTACAGACCAGGAACTAGATACCAACCCCTTAATGTCCTTGAAAGGGACCTGTATGGAGGTCGTGGTTTGATGCTGTGGGGTGGGATTATGATTGGTGCATGTATACTCCTGCTTGTCTTTGACAGATGAACTGTAACAGGTCAGGTGTATCGAGACGTCATTTTGCACCAGTATATTCGCCTTTTCAAGGGTGCAGTGGGTCCCACCTACCCCCTGATGGATGATAGCGCACGGCCATCATTGGGGAGTACCTTGAAACAGAAGATATCAGGCGAATGGAGTGGCCTGCCTGTTCTCCAGACCTAAACCCCATCGAGCACGTATGGGATCCTCTCGGTGGACGTATCGCTGCACGTCTTCAAACCCCAAGGACACTTCAGGAGCTCCTACAGGCACTGGTGCAAGAATGGGAGGCTATACCCCAGCAGCTGCTCGACCACCTGATCCATAGTATGCCAGCCCGTTGTGCGGCTTGTGTACGTGTGAATGGTGATCATATCACTTATTGATGGCGGGTACATGCGCAAGAAACAGTTGTGTTTCGGGATGTTTACTGAACCTATCACCAATACCGTGCACTTACAGATCTGTGTCGTGTGTGTTCCCTATGTGCCTATGCTATTAGCGCCAGTTTTGTGTAGTGCCACGTTGTGTGGCACCACATTCTGCAGTTATCCTTAATTTATGATCGTGAGTGTATTTACCAAACTTCAAGCAAACTACTGAACATAAGTTTGCAAAAGTATCAACAGATACCGTGACAGACTGCCGCGGGAAGGAGAGGGATTTCTAAGCTGTACACTGATGAGCCTAATAGCGTGCTGTTCTGCATTTGAAATGCATTATAACACTGCCTCTGCATGACACGGATTCGACAAGTCCTCGATAGGTTTTTGGAGGTATGTAGCGCCACATATCTACGCACATGTCACACAATTCCAAGTTATGGGATGCTGGCTTGTGGGCGCAGAGTTGGCGACCGATATCAACCAGATGCGTTCCACCAGGTTCATATGAGACGATTTTTGTGACGAGGATATTACCGTTATTTCACTTCCGTGCTCTTCAAAACACTGTAACATGATTAGGGCCTTGTGAAAAGGACAGTTATCCGGCTAGAAGAGGCCATCGTTGTCGGAGAAGACGTCAAACATGAAAGGAGGTAGTGGGTCCACTCCACAGTAATGCTCACAACTGTCATAGTCCTTTTGACTGCTACCACAGGTCCCAGGGAAGACCAAGTGAATGTTCCCCGTAGGAGAATAATGCCCCCACCAGCTTGCGTCTGTGGCACGGTGCATGTTTTGAGCACCCTGCATGTTGATGTATCATCAACCAGGTGTAATGAGAAACATGGTACATACGACCAGGCGACACGTGTCTATTGATCCACGGTTCAGTTTCATTGATCCCGTACCCATTGCAGTCGTAACTGACAATGTCACTGTATCAGCCTCGTAACAAGTGCGGATTGTCTGCTGCAAAGCCCCATTTTCAACATTGTTCACTGAATGACGTTCTCCGAAACACTTTTGCCAGCACCAGAATTTCGACTCTGTCCCCAGATCTGCCACATATCATCGCCTGTCCAGCTTTACGTAGCTGGCAAGCCTCCGAACTCCACGTTCTACGATGAGGCGTGGAACATCTTCTTGCTACTAGCTGTTGCGCCGACCTTAAACCATTTTCCATAGAGGCTCACCACAGTAGTTGTAACCTCCCCCTCACTTATCGACCTTAATGACAGTGAAAAATTAAACCGCGTGTACCTAATGGAAATTTGGGAAAAGCAATCGTCACCGAAGTTAATTTGTCGGTAAAGAGGGAGGAAAGGGTTACATCTTAATGAAAGGAAAAATGCAAATGAAACTGGTGGAAATTAATTTTGAAAAGGGGTAAAGTTAATAAAGAAAGTAAATGTGCGGCCGTTACGTCAACAATCAACTAGCGGTAATTAGATATTTGAGATTTGGGGGAAATTACGGTCGCCAGTCCTAAGGACAATTACTATAGTAACTGAAAAAGAAAGATTATTACACATATAATTAGCACTAGAAGCGTGGCAACTGAAGGTTGACAAGTGTAGTGTGAAAACTGAAAGTTTGTCAGAAGTAATAAATTTCGCTACACTTAATTTAGCAAAAGAATTAATAAAACCGGAAAATCGAAAGTTAATTTAGTAACTGAAGTTAATAGTGAGCTTTCTTTCTGAAGCACATCGAAATTCAGTAAAATACGGTTAGTCTTGGACTACCTCAACAATCATTTCAAAAGCTACTTGAATCTACGCAATTTAGAAATGAGAGATTTAACTTTGAACTTGAATTAAATGATTCTGAACAATTAACAATAGTAAAATTTAGTACGTACCAAGCTGAGCTGCAGTCACAGGTAAGCTAAAATATGGTAACAAAACTAGCACTCTTAATTTGTGCTTGTGTAATCTAAGTATTGTAGCCAGCTATGAATACTTTAACTGAACTTTGAAATTAAAGCAGTGAAATGGAATTATGCTGGCGTTTGAATTTCAACGACACTCGGGTTAATTTCGGAAAAGGAAGGGACCCTGCTTGGTAATGCAATTGGGACAATGAGCAACAAAGGTTCATGCTAAGTAGCTGTAATTTTGTGATGCAACAATTTTAAAAGTTTGAAAATCTGAGGTCTGCCATACAGTTCTAAAACTTTACGTGCTTCCAGTCTTCCTTGTTGGTTGATTGAAGGTTTGAAGCCGTCGATCGAGGATGTGGCGACAGTCACTCATTGTCGACCGTCGCTGTTGCAGAAGCTGGATGTTGGCGCGCCTTCTTCTCGACACGGTCACCAGACGAAACGGGCTCTTGATGTGCGCCAGCTAATGCTTCCCGTCCGCGACACCATGTCAGAAACTATCATCGCAAGTCGAGCGCAATTACATGCTGCCAAACCCCGAAAGCGCGGCAACTCGCGGGAGCTTCACACCACACACCTGCTCCACTCGCTACTCCCGCCAGGGTCTCTCATGCTCTGCCCGCGCTCCACGCGGCAGTTAACACTACCAAAGATCCTAAACACTTTCGTTCTCCACACGACCTATCGATGTATTCGTTGGATAGCATAGTTTACCCTAGGCCAGACCCAGCGTAAAAATACAAATACTCTTTACACAACAAACCAATTATACATCGACGTAAATGCATATATATAAAAATAGTAAAACAATTACAATATACAAAGACACAGAAACGTCATATATTCAGGTAACAAAATAAGGAAAAAAATTATAGTACAATAGATGGAAATACGAGGATATGCATTTCCGGCGTTACATAGTACGCGAACAGCTAACCATCTTATCCGTTCCGAGATGCTCTGTCCCAGTTGCTGGGCAATAACAATATGCCCTTTGTCAAAGACACTGTGGTCAGTGAATTTCCCTATTTGCGGCCCGCATGGTTGCTAGAATGATTTCTCATTCGTCTCTCTCCCGCCTGTACATTTTCCTTACCGTGTCACGTGACCACAACCCCAACAGACGACATTCAGTCTTGCATTAGACTTTGTTCACCATGTTTTGACTCATTAGTTGTATTTATGTGAGCAACAGACCGGCAATCATCTACAGCACGATAACAAATGAAGGGTTGTGCAGCAAATCTAGCGTTCATGTTGCTGACCATCTTGAGTGGCAGAGGTGGAATTTTGAGACAGTTTGTCATCTACAGTTTTATTGTTGGTGGTCGTGGTTTTTCACATTATCGCAACTCCGTAAACTGTAATCTCAATGCGGGCTGTTGTCAGTTTCTGTTATGGTTGTTTCAAATGAGTTTCAAGTTACCGGCGCAACAGCGTGTAGATCACGGTTATCTTTAGAGTTCTGTTTCAGAGAAAAATAACTGGATACCTATAAAAGGACGGCTAGCCAAATATTTTGAAACTCACTACTTGTCACTAGTGTCTTAACCATTGCTTCTCACCGTTTCCCAAATCTCTCTGAATGCAATATGTTCATAGATTGATACATCCTGAAATATTTACCGGACATCTTGAACAGCCCTGGTGCCCAAATAACTTCCGATGAGACAGTTTTATTATATGTTCAAGAACACAAGTATCCTTCGTGAAGTTTTAAGTTTCATACAAATTAAAGTTCGCTTGACATTTTGTGTCCTCACAATGAAGACAAATAATGGTTATTGGCCGAGGCAATGGTGAGTAACAAAGAAGTTCAAGACCAGATTCACCTGGAATGATCTGAAATTAACAACAGAGTTAGTATTGGTCACTTAGTTAGCTTGAGGACGAAGTCTGGAGAAGTATAGACACTGCCCTAAACCTGGTGGCAATTAGAAGTTAAATCAATCATGGCGACTGCCCGATGATGGTTCCTTAGTGATAGGTCTGATTGCTGGACCACTACTGTGTTCGGTGGCTGGCCCAGAAAATTGTAAGGAATGACTGGTTTACTAGCCAAAACCGAACTGCCGTTCCGCGGTTACGCCCTAGCATAAACGGTCACAGCATATGGATACGACATGAGCTATTAGTGAGCACATGACAAAGTGTAGGAAGGTAGTATCCATGATCACAGCGCCTCGGCCATGAAAGCGCACTCTGCTGACAGTGGACAGGGCGCCTCTCGTGGCAACTACGAGAGAAAAAAATGGTTCAAACGGCTCTGAGCACTATGGGACTTAACATCTTAGGTCATCAGTCCCCTAGAACTCAGAACTACTTAAACCTAACTAACCTAAGGACATCACACACATCCATGCCCGAGGCAGGATTCGAACCTGCGACCGTAGCAGTCCCGCGGTTCCGAACTGAAGCGCCTAGAACCGCACGGCCACCGCGGCCGGCAACTACGAGAGACTCCGTGGACAACAACAAGTCGGCAGATTGTTTTTGTCAGGGTCATATACCAACATACAAAAGTAGTGCAGAGTGGTGTATGGCTTGCACGCATTTGTGCACTTTGTGGCAGACAATGCCGGAATCCCTGAAGTGTGGCTACCTGTGGAAAGTCAGCGTGTTGCAGGTTGCTGTTTTGTGGGAGGGACACAGTACCTCTTCCAGCAGGGAAGAGATTGCGAAGTCATCTTGGTGGAAAGTGAAGATCGGGCCTCCTTCCGGCCCCTGGAAAGTGATGGCAGCACCATCGGGAGGCGTAGGGCGAAGAGCCGTCGCGGCGTGAGTCCTGAGGAAGCTGTATCAGTTATGTCCAGTACAGGCTGGGATCCTGGACCCATCACGAGTCTGGTGAGGACAGGCACAAAGCGGCTGTCAAGACTGGCAGCAGCTGAGGCGTGAGCTGTCTGGAGCGAGGTAGCACAGTAGCCGGAAAAAATATGGAACGAAACGTGGAAGGGGGAGAGGGGCACTAGGGCCAGAAAAAATTTTCATTGCCAACTGGTCTCGGAGAAAACTTATAAAACTTGGAAAGGGTGAGCGGGCGGGCGGGCGGTCGCCAGGGTAGAAAAAAAAAAAAAAACTCGTTGGCAGCTGATAGGGAAGAAGCAGGGTGGCGGAGTGAGGCAGGGTGGTTCTGGAACCACAAAAAATCCGCGTCGCCAACTGATATGGGACGAAACTTGACATGAGAACAGTGCCCGGATAAACAGCTTTATTAGATATCCAGGAACACGAGTCTCCTTCATGTAGTTTTATGTTAGCATATTTTCCACAAATAACGTAGTAAAACACTTGTTATAGTTACGTATGCATCACAACATCTCAGCATGATGTGGAGAATGGAAGTGCTTGCCAGACGAAAACGTAAGTAAATACGAAAATAGGCGCGAAAACATCGCGAAAGACTGAATTACATTCTAGAAGATACAGGACTCCCTGATTTCAAAATTAAATATCTCGAAAACAAAGATCGATAGAGGAATGCAGTAAACGGTATGTTTATTGTGAAAGCTGTAAGAAGTTTATACAGCAGTTTGAAATAATAGTTACAAAAGCTGCTAACAGATGGCGCTGTAATCGCCATACGTAATGCCTAGTATAAATAGTGATCCGAAGCCCAGAGCGATCAGTTCCACTATTGAAACGTGAAAGGAGGTTAGAGTACCGAAGGAAGAGATTAAAACAATGTACTTCATTGAACAACGCGTTTTTCTGGTGCTAGAGTACCACAGGTTAGAAGAGAGTCCTTCGGCAACATGGCGAAGTTTTCAAGCACGATTTAATGTTCCAAAAGGACCCGATGCGAAAACCATTCTTACGCTCTTGGCAAAATTTCAACGAACAGGCAGCGTAACTGATGATCTAGTGGGGCATGTTGGCCGCAAGGAAACCGCAGTTACGCCTGAAAATATCGCCACAGTTTCTGGAATTATTCAGCGAAATCCAATGTCATCCGTCCGTAGAATTGCATCTGAGACTGGTTTGAAGCGTTCCAGCACGCAGAAAATACTGAGAAAGAGCCTACACATGTTTCCATTCAAAATTCAAACGCACCAGGCCATACCCGTACGAGCTGTGCAACAAAGGGTTGCCTTTGCTAATCAGATGCTCACAATGATTGATAGTGAAGAATTTGATGTTGGCTGCATCTGGTTTACAGATGAAGCACACTTCCACCTGAATGGATACGTGAATAAGCAGAACTGGCGATTTTGGGGTTCCGAAAAGCCATATTGGTGTGAAGCGAAACCCCTGTATTCTCCTAAAGTTACTATGTGGGCTGCAGTATGCAGCAGAGGCATTATTGGCCCTTTTTTCATTCGAGAATCGGTCACTGGTGCATGTTACGTTGCAATTTTGGAGCAATTTGTCGCCACACAGCAAGCGTTAGAGGATCGACCAGGTACTGAATGGTTTATGCAAGATGGAGCCCGACCACATCGGACCGAAAAAGTGTTTCGCTTTCTTGAGGAATACTTCGGGAATCGAGTCATTGCTTTGGAATATCCCAAATTTACTGGTGCAGGCATGGATTGGCCTCCATATTCGCCGGATTTGACTCCCTGTGACTTTTTTTTGTGGGGCACAGTGAAAGACATGGTCTACCCGAAGCATCCCGCCACGCTGGACGAGCTTGAATCGGTGATCTCTGTGGCATGTGAATCCATTTCGGTTGAGACACTACGAAATGTGATGGCGAATTTCATTCTTCGTTTGCGCCACCTCTGTAGTGCCAGTGGTGAACATTTTGAAAACTTTGTGATGTGATTGTTTGCAAAGATTGTTTTCGTACGATTATTTCACTTATGTATGCTGATATGAGCTGTACAGCGCCATCTGTTAGCAGCTTTTGTAACTATTATTTCAAACTGCTGTATAAACTTCTTACAGCTTTCACAATAAACATACCGTTTACTGCATTCCTCTATCGATCTTTGTTTTCGAGATATTTAATTTTGAAATCAGGGAGCCCTTTCTGGACACCCTGTAAGTTAACTCCCAGCATAAAACTTTCTCATCAACATCGTTTGGTTGCAGATGACAAGCTACCTGTAATAATTAACACAAAAGTGATCCAGAAAATTGATGCTCTACAAATGCAAAGGTATTTACAAAAAGAAACGATCTGTTGTTTGAAATAAAAATGAACATAATTTTATAATCATTTAACAAAAATGTTCACATTGCAGAATAAATAAAAACGAAGACCCACTGATGATGGCTCAGTGGTGAAGAAACATGTTTGGGTACTGAAAAAAACGTTTTGCATAACTGGCGGAACTCACATCCAAAAATTTTAACTGCAAATACGGCCAATACAAGGAGCTGCAGATCAAAAAGATGGATATTTACTGACAACAGTTACTCCCGCGCAACGTTATCTAATGGAATAGGAAACCGGGGAAACTATAGCGTTGGAGACGTACTCTCCACCACAAACCACAAACTGGCCTGCAGGGCATAAATTTAAGTGCAGAAATACGAAAATTTCTCAGTGATCGAGATGGAAAAATATTGAGTGCCCGATACTGCAGCAGTTGCACCATTAAAATTAGACTGCCACCCAAGAGAACGTAGTTTTGGTTCGTAAAACCGTCAGATATATTGGTACAGTGGAGAGTTTGTTATTATGAAACGTAACCCGGAAGTTTCGCTCCCGGCACGATAGGCGTGGGTAATGACGTAACAGAACCCTGAGTGAACAAATGGCCCGCTTGCCTTTCTCAGCGCAGCCGCCACTGCTGACAGAGATAACATTTACATTTCCCATCCGAAAGCTGCGAATGCCCACGGGAGATAGGAGCCGGCCGGAGTGATCCTCCAATAAAGCCTAGCACCGTTCACAGGCGCTCGAAGCCAGTTCACGCAGACTTGAACACCTGGCGCTTGCAAAGTCTGTTTTGAGCTTTCGTAGGCGATGCAGGTCCGGTAGAATTTATTGTAATACTGTTAGATAACGAAAAAATACCAGTATTGCGGTAGACTGGCAACTACCTCTTAATGCATTTCACGAAAAGGTTCTGTGAATGACTCTCCATTCAGGATGATCTGCTGCTTCCTGCTTGGCAGGAAATTTTCGATCAATCTCGATTGTGGCTAGATTTCCCAGAGAAATTTATTTTCTTTACACGGCATCGATGTGGTACGGAAGCAGATACTTGCTACAATCAAGTCGAAGCTTTCTATATCGTTCTCAGTGTGTATTCTGCTCCAATAAGACGGTACACGACCCCTTACTGTTCATGTGACATTCAGAGACGTGAAGTCTGAATGTTTTCTCCATTTTCCCGGAGAAATTTTCGTATAAAGTTACGTTCTGTTGATGAAATGACCGGGAGAAGATCTAAGAGCTCTATCATATGCGTCAACCGCGCACGGGCAGTACCTGTCTTTTAACAGACTTTAAGAAGTCACTGTTGCACTGCGAGGTGTGAGGATCGTTAAAATTTATGTACTGAAGGTTATGGAGATGGAAATGCGGCGTCTTAGAAGTGCTAGAGAAGGGCAGGTGTTAGGATTTCAGCGTCAAGATGATTTTTCAGCAGAACAAACAATTCCCTTGTCGGAATCTGTTTCCGGAAGCCTCGATCATGTTCAAAATGGTTCAAATGGCTCTGAGCACTATGGGACTTAACAGCTGAGGTCATCAGTCCCCTAGAACTCAGAACTACTTAATCCTAACTAACCTAAGGACATCACACACATCCATGCCCGAGGCAGGATTCGAACCTGCGACCGTAGCGGTCGCGCGGTTCCAGACTTTAGCGCCTAGAACCGCTCGGTCACTCTGGCCGGCCACTCTTGTGTCAACCGAGATGTTGAAGCAGGTGTGTTTGCCTTATAATTAAACAACATGCATTTTTCAAAGGCATAAGAAACCTCTTGAAAAGATGAGCACAATGATACAACGCTTGTTCTAAATTTTTGACAAACGTATCAGGAGACTTGCTAAAATTTAAAGACGAGGCATGCGAAATGAGCTATTGTGGTATAAACACCGCCAAGTGGCTTCTCACCCCACACCTCTTTCTTTAATCAGACCTTTCCACTTTTTTTTGTATAAAAGCTTCTCCCTGAAACAGATGTATGTTCAAATTTCTGTAATAGTTTGCTAAGCGCCTTCTGGCACGTTAGAAGTTAACATTTACACTGATTTACAAAAATCGTAACCGGCCCTTGTGTACGTCGTGTACAAGATCAACAGGAAATATGTTTTATCCTAGCAGCGTAGGCCTATCTTTTTGCAACGACGGGACCTTTCATGAGAACGGTACTTGGTGTCGTTTGCACCGCAATAGCCAATTCTGGTCGTATTGCCTAAAAAATTTTAGCACCTTCGTCAGATAATTTTTTGGAAATTCTGATGCTAACGTTAACAAGCGTTTATCAGTCTCCCGTCTTTTCAAGAGCTTTCGAACGCGTTATATTTAACTGTATCGTTCCACCAAAACGGACTGTACTTGCCTCAATATTTCGGTTCTTACAAAAGATAAAGTAGGACCTTGGCGGTTAAGCTGTCCGCAGACAATGCTGTTGTATATAGGGAGGTGGCCTCGTTAGAAATCTGTTACGGAATGGAAAGAGTCTAGTTTCAGGGCAGGATGCACTGATGGTGAGATTAGTTCGGGTTTGTTCTTCAGCGCAACCATAAAAACCCGACCTGGTAACAGCTCCGCACTTGTCGGCTCTCCCAGAACACCTAAAAAACGCGGGAAAGGTCATCATTTTTTATAAGATTGTTTTACATGTTTAAGTTCACTATACGTCTTGCTCTGGCCTCCAGGTGGTGGTTCAATACATATTTAAATAAACAGCTTAATTAGAAGGTTAGACGAATGTGCTTTGTGTCATTACCTCTCTGTTCAGCCTCTTTCATTGTTTTGTCTTCGGCCGTGTCCTAGTGATCGCCCAGACTTTCCACATCTTTCGTGACTCCATCCTCCCGCCTCATCATTGGCTTATCGAGGTGTTCCCTTCATTGTTGTTTTCGTTCTCTTGTCACCATCGCTTTTTCCTATTCAGTACATGTCCAGGCCATTCAGTTCTTCTCCTAATATAAATTAATTAAAAACGTAAAGAAAGTTGAAGGTGATGAGCACATGGTGAAAGATTGTCAGATGACACATAAATGCCAGTAAATGAAATCTATTCTGCGTAACCAGAGAAAAAGATCCGATATAGTTTGACTACTCGAGCAATTATTGTAATCACAACCTTCAAGTACCTAGGACTGATCTGAGACGGAACGATCACATATGTTTATCACTGGCGTTTTTTGGAAGCATCGTGAGAAAGTGAAATTCACTCAGAAATGCGATCGCTTACGAAACTCCCATTCTACGAAATCTTCTGTATTGTTCGTCGATCTGAGACTTCCACCAAATTGCATTTATGAAGGAGGTAGAATAGATTCAAAGCAGAGATTCATGATTCCTCGCGGCTTTCTTTAGTCTGTCACAGACGCATTCAACAAACTGTAGAGAGGCGTTACAAGGGACAGGTCCCGCATTGTGGAGAGCCTTACTCACAAATGAAATTATAATTGTATTAATACCTTCAGCTGCTAACGGGCGCCGATATATATCAACGGGGACCGGTGAAAATGTGTGCCCCGACCGGGACTCGAACCCGGGGATCTCCTGCTTACCTGGCAGACGCTCTATGCATCTGAGCCACCGAGGGAACAGAGCATAGCGCGACTGCTGCAGGGACTATCTCGCGCACGCCTCCCGCGAGACCCACATTCTCACCTCGTACGTCCACACAATACACTCGTAGTGTCCCACCCCAACACATTCATTACTCGTGGAAGACATTCTTACCAAGTCCCGTAAGAGTTCGGGGAATATGTGTGCATCCTCACAGAAGAAGGAGGTCATGGCCGGTGTTACCAGAACTACATACTTATATGGATATGGTGTCTGTTCTTTCGGACACTGCTTGCTCGGTATACGGGTACACCTCGAGCAATGGACAAACTAGAAATATTTGGGCTCATGCAGAAGTGTACCTAACGTCTTTCTTTCTACGTATCTTCTGCGAAAGTAATACTCCGCTGGGGATTAAAATTGTTTAACTACAGGAATGATGAAAAATAACCAAAATGTACTTATTGTGCGTATATAGCATAGCAGGAAAATACGTAACTAAATTTGTAGGTGGTTTGGGTGTGAAATTTTATAAACAGAGCTAGCAACTATGGTAACAATAATGGCTGTGGCCCGGGAGGGCACCAAGCCGAACTGAGATTAAATGACGGATAAGGCTACATCATTCCATGATTCAGCTCTATTCCTGACTTCATCAGTCACAGTGGCTGGCGATTAATGGCTTGCCAACGTTTCAGCAAACCACGGCCAGACGTTTTCAGTGGGCGAGAGGACTGGTGAATATGCTGGAGATGACATCTGTTGAACACACAATGTACCGAGATAGTTCAGGGCAGCAAGGGCAACGTGTAGTCTTTGCATTCAGTGGCGCCGACTTGGGGGGGGGGGGGGGGGGGCGGCGAGGTACTTTGCCTCCCCATAGTTAAAAGTAGGGGCCCCGCGCCCCCCCCCCCCACCCCCCCTCCCATATTCAAACATGCATTTCTCACCGCTCTCTACCCCTTCCTCATCCTTTACTGGAAAATTTGTTAAAACTTGCACATACATTTTTGCATAATAGTATGCAATGATTATATAGGAAAAAAATACCGATTTTACGAGCTATTGCGTATTCCTTTCTGCTACTCTTCCAACCTCTGCATATGACGAACTATCGTGACAGGGTTTGTCCCCTGCATCTGTACTATTCGCACATTTTTACAGTACGGACGTACGCGGGGAACGAAAGCTCACCATGAGCTCGCAGCGCTTTGGCTGCTAGGGCGAGCTCCACTTCCTCCCACAACAGCCTGCTGGCAGCTTGTAAAGGAAACTAATGAGCAACAGTGACACCGAATTTGATGGCGATCGCTTGAAGGACTAGGTAAAGTTAAAGACTCTTCATTCATTTTTGTAAAGTCTATTGAGAATCACTAGGTACAACACCACACAAATCTGCACCGGCTCCAGGGATTTTGCCGCCCCGCGCGAATATGTCAAGCGTCTCCCCCCCCCACCCCCCCCCCCCCACCCCCACGCCCTTTTTCGACATACTCAACTTTTCCCACAATATATTTCATACATGACGCCTTATTTTCACATATCATACTCATTCGTCTCTTTGTTGTGAATATGTCTTTAAGATCAAAGCAGCAGTCAGTGATACGTTTACAGTGCAATACATTTTAAGCCATTTTTGTTGGAGAAAATGTTTCTTTCGTAAATCGGAGCACACTGTTTTTGTACAATAGATAATTTTCAATAAGACCCTTGATTTTGTGAATAATTTGTACTTCCAGTTTATACTCACATTCCTTCATTTATGCAAGATGGATTTGCCGCCCCCAAAAATCTGCCGCCCTGGGCGATGGCACGGTTGCTCCCCCCGCCCCCCTCCCTAGAGCCGGCCCTGACAATAATCAACACTATTGTTACATGGCTACTTCTTGTTAGGCGCACAGTACTGTTACGCAGGCCACAGCTAATGTTGGCGGCGAATGTAAATACTCTGGAGCTAGGCATCGCCAGTGGTCAGTTAGTCTAATTGTGACTCGGTTCAGTTGTTAATCTTTCGTCCCTTACTGTCCAGTTTAAAATGGGCAAGTTTATAATTAGGAAGAAATGTGACAATGTGGCAAGTGTTAGCGATGGTGAAGCTAGACCCAGTGCTAGTGGTGCTGTGTGTGACAACGAAGACACAGAGAGTGACGGAACTGTGGCGGTGACAAAGAACACTGTTCCCGGAAAAAAACAATGCTGTTATCAGCCCTCTTGGAAACAGCAATTTGCATGGATCGATTACAATAAGGAAAAAGATGTTATTTTTTGCAAAATTTGCAGACAAATGTTTGAAGAAAATCGTTTTAAGTTTTCTCACAAAATGGAAAAAACTTTCATGGAAACTGGTTTTTCGAACTGGAAGAAAGGGGTAGAAAAGTTGAAAGTGCATGAAGCATCCGGCTGCCACAGAGAAGCTGTACTGAAATTCAAAATCCTTAAAATCGAATGTCAATGTATTTAGCCAGATTTCCAAAGAAAAACTGACACAAATGAAAGAAAACCGAGATTGTTTACTAAAAATCATATCTTCCCTCCGTTATTTAGCAGTGCAGGGGCTTCCAATACGTGGGCATACTGATAAAACAAGTAACTTTGACAATTTATTACGCATTCGATGTGAAGATAACCAGCTACTTTTAATATGGCTGCAGCGCGAAACTTACAAATGGACATCCCATGATGTGCAAAACGAAATTTTCGCCATTTTAAGTCATACACTTCTTAGAAAATTATTGGAGGATATCAAGAGTGCAGAGTATTTTGCAATAATAGCAGACGAAACAACATAGCCACCAAAGAGCAATTTAGTATCTGTATAAGATTTGTTGATGCTTCGCTAGAGATAGAAGAATATTTTTTAGGGCTATACTCAATACAAAGTACCACAGCTAAGGCACTGTTTGATATTATTATCGACATTTTAAGACGATTTGATTTGGCTACTTCTAATTGTAGGGGCCAATGCTTTGACGGTTCAGCTAACATGGCCGGATTATATAATGGTGTCCGGGCAAAGTTTATGGAAATGGAGAAGAGAGCTGTTTGTGCACTGCCTTGCGCACTGTTTAAATCTAACACTACAAGACACTGTGAAAGCAGTTCCAGAATGTCGAAATGCATTGAATGTTGTGAAGGACTTAATACATTTTGTGAGAGATTCACCTAAAAGATTAGATCTTTTTGCTCACCTGAAGGCAGATGCCTCTACAAGTTTGAAACGACTCTGTCCTACAAGGTGGGCCGTAAGATACTTGGCCATTTCTTCAGTTTTGTCCAACTATAAAGAACTTCAGGAATTTTTACTAAATGTTTCAAGAAATGACAATTCAGACACTGGGGCCAAAGGAAACGGCTTTTTGATTAATATGCAGACATATGATTTCTTTTTCATGTTATCACTTTTGGTAAAACTGTTTGCTCACATTGATACCGTAAACATTGCACTACAGTGGAAATCTCTACTCTTAGAGGAGGCCAATACGATGATTTCTACTCTTGTAACTTCTATTAAATTTATGAGAAACAATTTTGAATCATTCTGGGGTGAAATAACTTCAAAATGTCGAGATATGGATGGGGGAACCAAAATTACCCCGTAGAAGAAAAGTCCCTAAGAAATACGATGACTCCATCAATTCATCTGTAGAAACATTCACTGAAGTATGTGACAAATATAGAAGGTTGTATTATGAAATAATCGATACATCCATCAGCTTCTTGGAATCACGGTTCAAAACACAATCATTCATGTTTGTAAATCGAATTGAACAATTTCTTCTTGGTGATAACAAACATTCATTCGATATTTTATCTTTCTACGAATCAGAAACAGACAAAGAACGCTTGCTTCTCCACCGAAGCATGTTTCATGAGATTATCCGAAGTACTGATTCTGCGAATATTAGTTCGTTGGATGACATAGTGAAATACCTAAAACAGGAAAACCACTTGTTTGACCTACTGCCTGCACCGCTGAGCGATCGTTTTCTTGCCTGCGGAGGGTGAAAACGTATTTTCGTTCTATAATGAGGCAGGATCGTCTTAATGCCATCGCCCTTCTCAACGCCCATAGAGATGAATCGATGCAACTCGACCTTGATGTCATATGTGTCGAGTTCATATGCAGGAATGATCTGAGGAGGAGTACATTTGCCCTCAAAAATTAAGGTATGTTTCTTCAACTTTATTTATGCATTTGTTTTGTACCACTACTGACCTATACTCCGACTGAAATGACATTGTGATTGACGATTCAGCGAGTCGAGGGGTAGGGGCTAGTCGCCAGCCAATCGTAGTTTGCATGATTGTCAGCTGTTTTCATTTATCATTATCCTCACAATCTTTTTTTGTTTCTTGAAAGTTGTTATGCTGTGATGGGAGTTTCCCAAGAATGTGATGTCATAACTCAAAAGGGAAAGAATGCGTGCATAATACACCTCTCTCCTTCAGCACTTGTGTTGTTCCATATAATTCTCATTGCATAGGTCATTTTAGATAGCTTAGAATTTAAGAATGTGATGTGGGAATTCGATTTCAGATTGTCTTGTAAGTAAACAAAGCAATTTTGTTTCAGTAACAGTTCATTTTTTGGTTTTCTAAAGAAATATTTGGTTTCAATGGATTTTTAATTTTGCTGTGTATGGAACTGTATAGTGGCGTTTTTTTTTTTTTTTTTTTTTTTTTTTTTTTTTTTTTAAGGGTTAATCAGTAGCTTATTCCTCACAAACCAGTCTGAAATCTTTTCATTTGTGACTTCAGCATACAGCGTAAGAGCCTTTCTATTTCCCCCTTCAATCAATATACTGGTGCCATCTGCAAATAGGACTGGTTTGGAGTGTCGAACATGTAGATGGAAACGGAAAGTTATCTGTCAAGTGTAGTACCTAAAAAATGATTCTTGCTCTCCCAAAAAATAGTTTCAAGTCGGCGCCTCTCCTTGCATTACCTTGTTGAAAGGTAGCGTCACGGATACATCGAAGACAGGGCACATCCACCGATCTTAATAGTTCATAAATGTACAGCAAAGGCTGGCGTTGAAATTACCGCCTATGCGAATCAGAGCTGATCATGTTTGTCGTTTGTCGTTTGTTGTTTGTTCCAGTCACGGTGTTGCCGTTTTAATGGCCAGCATCTATTAAGAGTTATGGCGATTACTTTTGAAATAATAAACAATTTACTTATTTTTTTCATGTGCCTCGTTTTCATTTGACGGCCCCTTATAGGAAGGAGGGACTGGGGAATTACATAGCCTCTACTAGTTCCCGTACGGAGGCTGTTGGAGTATAAGGGTGGTCCACTGATAGTGACCGGGCCAAATATCTCACGAAATAAGCATCAAACGAAAAAGCTACAAAGAACGAAACTTGTCTAGTTTGAAGCGGGACACCAGATGGCGCTATGACTGATCCGCTAGATGGCGCTGCCATAGGTCAAACGGATATAAACTGCTTTTTTTTTAAAATAGGAACCCCCATTTTTATTACATATTCGTGTAGTACGTAAAGAAATTTGAATGTTTTATTTGGACCACTTTTATCGCTTTGTGATAGATGGCGCTGTAATAGTCACAAACATGTAAGTACGTGGTATCGCGTAACATTCCGCCAGTGCGGACGGTATTTGCTTCGTGATATATTACCCGTGTTAAAATAGACGGTTTACCAACTGCGTAAAAGGTCGATATCGTGTTGATGTATGGCTATTGTGATGAAAATGCCCAACGGGCGTGTGCTATGTATGCTGCTCGGTATCCTGGACGACATCATCCAAGCGTCCGGACCGTTCTCCGGATAGTTAACATTATATAAGGAAACAGGAAGTGTTCGGCCACATGTGAAACGTCAACCACGACCTGCAACAAAAGATGATGCCCAAGTAGGTGTTTTAGCTGCTGACGTGGCTAATCCGCCCATGAGTAGCAGACAAATTGCGCAAGAATGGGGAATATCAAAAACGTCGGTGTTGAGAACGCTACATCAACATCGATTGCACGCGTACCATATTTCTATGCACCAGGAATTGCATGGTGACGACTTTGAACGCCGTGTACAGTTCTGCCACTGGGCACAAGAGAAATTACGGGACGATGACATGTTTTGCACGCGTTCTATTTAGCGACGAAGCGTCATTCACCTACAGCGGTAACGTGAATCGGCACAATATGCACTATTGGGCAACGGAAAATCTACGATGGCTGCGAAAAGTGGAACATCAGCGACCTTGGCGGGTTAATGTATGGTGCGGCATTATGGGAGGAAGGATAATTGGCCCGCATTTTATCGAGGGCAATCTAAATGGTGCAATGTATGCTGTTTTCCTACGTAATGTTCTACCGATGTTACTATAAGATGTTTCACTGCATGACAGAATGGCGATGTACTTCCAACATGATGGATGTCCGGCACATAGCTCGCGTGCGGTAGAAGCGGTATTGAATAGCATATTTCATGACAGGTGGATTGGTCGGCGAAGCACCATACCGTGGCCCGCACGTTCACCGGATCTGACGTCCCCGGATTTCTTTCTGTGAGGAAAGTTGAAGGATATTTGCTATCGTGATCCACCGACAACGACTGACAACATGCGTCAGTGCATTGTTAATGCATGTACGAACATTACGGAAGGCGAACTACTCGCTGTTGAGAGGAATGTCGTTACACGTATTGCCAAATGCATTAAGGTTGATGGGCATCATTTTGAGCATTTATTGCAGTAATGTGGTATTTACAGGTAATCGCGCTGTAACAGCATGCGTTCTCAGAAATGATAAGTTCACAAAGGTGCATGTATCACATTGGAACAACCGAAATAAAATGTTCAAACGTACCTACGTCCTGTATTTTAATTTAAAAAACCTACCTGTTACCAACTGTTCGTCTAAAATTGTGAGCCATATGTTTGTGACTAGTACAGCGCCATCTATCACAAAGCGAAAAAAGTGGTCCAACTAGAACATTCATATTTCTTTACGTACTACACGAATATGTAACAAAAACTGGGGGTTCCTATTTTAAAAAACGCAGTTGATATCCGTTTGAGCTATGGCAGCGCCATCTAGCGGGCCGACCATAGCGCCATGTGGTTACCCCCTTCAAGCTAGACAAGTTTCGTTCTTTGTAGTTTTTTCCTTTGACGCTTATTTCGTGAGATATTTGGCCCGGTCACGATCAGTGGACCACCCTGTAGGTGTAGATGCAGGAACGCAGTTGCGAGTGAGCGTGCCGGAGTCGGTTTAGGGAAGTGGCGCGAGATAGGAGGAGTGTGGTAGCGGACACCTGCAGCCACGGTAGCGCGTCTCCTGAATGACGGCCGATCAATCACCGGGGCAGCCGGCCGGCCCCTCCTCCGCTACTGCTGCCCGTTATCAGCGGGACGGAGGACGCGGCCGCACGCGGCAAGGGGCAGTGTCCCGCCGGCAGCCGCGGAAGCAGCAGTAGCCAGCGAGGGCGCGTCTCACGCCGCGCACCACAAGCCGACACCGAGCACCAGACAACAGGTAACGCTGGCAGCGCAGGCTGGCCGACTGCAATCCACTACCTCCAGTAGTCTGGCGGGGCCACGCGGTTATTGCAAGACGTCCCACGTAAAAGGCCATACTGCTATTGTTTCGTACATCGTTTAGTACGTCGAAGCAAGGTATTCGGCAGATAACATTTCGCAAAGAGGCGACTAGTTGGTTAGTTTTACAGAAATACATGTTTAGTAGGCCATGTCCCACGACGGTCTGTTAAAAATACAAGTAAAAAACGCGGCGTAACGAGTCGCTAAAAATTAAGGTCTTTGTTTTGTAAACAAAAAACACCTTCTCTTACTGCACAGTATTTTATTCCTGCCAGACGCGTGTCGCCCTTTTCCCTTTAAGGCATCATCAATGCGATTAGTTTTGTTTTGAGATGCGTTAGACGGCCGCGGTGGACGAGCGGTTCTAGGCGCTTCAGTCCGAAACCGCGCGACTGCTACGGTCGCAGGTTCGAATCCTACCTCGGGCATGGATGTTTGTGATGTCCTTAGGTTAGTTAGATTTAAGTAGTTCTAAGTTCAAGGGGACTGATGACCTCAGATGTTAAGTACCATAGTGCTCAAAAAAAAAAAAAAAAGGTTCAAATGGCTCTGAGCACTATGGGACTCAACTGCTGTGGTCATCAGTCCCCTAGAACTTAGAACTACTTAAACCTAACTAACCTAAGGACATCACACACATCCATGCCCGAGGCAGGATTCGAACCTGCGACCGTAGCAGTCGCACGGTTCCGGACTGCGCGCCTAGAACCGCGAGACCACCGCGGCCGGCTCCATAGCGCTCAGAGCCATTTTGACATGCGTTATTTGTAGATTTTAAAACAGTTCACGTCTCTTCTTTTATGTGACTGCTTACGGTTCTTCGTGGTTTTTATTGGCATTTGCTTTTCCTCTCATATGGTTACAGCAGATGATGCTTTAAAGTGAAAAGGGCAAAACGCATCTGGGATAAATAAAATACAGTGCAGCAAGAAAATTCGTATTTTGTTTACAAAACAATTATTTCTGTAATTTTCAATGCGATAGGGTCCGAAGCTGCGATGAATTTTTTTGAATGATTTCTTGAAGCCTTCAGCTGCCATTTTCTTTATTTCCTGTACGATTGTACAATTTTCAAGTATTTTACGGATGATTTTTTGGCAACAGATTGTCATGTACGTCGTTGCACCTATGACATCACATCATGCTTATTAATTAGTTCGAGGTGTTCACCCTATTTTAGGAGCACGTTACTTTCGAGTAGTTTGCTCCTAAAATAGGGTGAACACCTCGAACTAATTTATAAGCATGATGTGATGTCATAGGAGCAACGACGTATATGACATAATCTGTTACCAAAAAATCAACAGTAAAATACTTGAAAATTGTACAATCGTACAGGAAATAAAGAAAATAGCAGCTGAAGGCTTCAAGAATTTATTCAAAAATATTTCTGTGCTTGCTGTGGAGAATGGTCACGCAAACAAACTCGTTATTAGGGTCTTCTTTTATTTGGAACGCGTTTCGCTGTTTAGCTCAGGCGTGTTGCTCTTGAGAAACCAACCGTGTCGAAATACTCGCAGTCGGGGCGTCTTCTTTGTGGTCGCTGATGGAATTACACAATGAAGGTGCATAGAACTGCAGATACTCCTAGTGCGTTGGTTTCTCAGATGCCGTGCACCTGAGCTACATCCATGATTTGCATCCTGACGGTACAGAAAAGTCTCCGTAATGCGTTGTAAACACCCGAGTTAAACCTCTGATTTGCAACCTGATGGTGGGGAAAAGCCTCCGAAATGCGCCATAAATAAACAACTTTTTAGGTTCCTCCACAGTAACGCCAGAACAGGAGACAAGATGACTGCAAGAGTGATGTAAGTTGCTGAAGATGTTCGTTGTGTTGTTACCCCACAGGTCGTTCTATTAGCAGGGTCACATTTACATTATGTTTAACATGTAAGTAGTAGGTGATTGACAGACAGCCGTAGTAATAATCCAAGTGAATGACGTGTGACTGAACATGTACATGTACACAGGGCTTAGTTTATTTATATAGCTTAAGAATAAGTCCTATCGTTTTGGTAATTCTATTATTTTTCTTGTAGCTCGTCACGTAATGTATTGTACAGCCCTGCCACATCTTAACGCATAGCTTTTGTATTGTGCAGATTCGGACTAGTTGGTTAATACTAGAAATTTTTCTTAGACCTTCGAAATATTGAAAGAACCGACGTTTTAGCCAAAATGATCGTACAAGGCTTAACATCCATTTTATTTCGTGACTGGTTCAAGATACCGATATCAGGTTTTCGGCGAATAGTACGCAGAGGCACACGTGATTTTGCCCAATTTTACCCTACCGAAGAGCTATACTTTTTTAACTGCTGTCGAAAGCTGTAGAAAAGAGGAGTACAATAACATAACACTTGCTAATGTTGGCATTGAAATATATTTTATTATATCCGAGAAATGTGCTAAAACTGAGAGGCAAAGCGGCCGAAATCAACTGTTCCCGTGTAAACACTGCCAACTGAAGCCTTTATTCCTTGCTGCGTTGTTATACGTAGTAAGAGGATAGGCCTGCGCGGCAAGATGAAACGTGTGTCCTCTTACTCTACGAGTACATTTTACCGCATAGCTAGGGAGTCAGCTGCGACTTTTTGAAATGGAACTTTGTATTGACTCCTACCGTATTAGAAGCGCGTTAAGAAAACTGTTTCAACTGTACGTCCGTATTCAAGTTTAAGTGACAGTTTTCGTCAAATCATGTCAACAGGTACAAAACAAGTGCAGCGGCGAAGCTTTCATGAAAACCCTATTTTTAGTGATATTTACATGGCATTTGCTGTTATGGCTGCCTTGCTTTTCAATTTCAGCACATTATTCGGATGTTTCTGCGAAAAGTTTCAACGCCTCCATTAACAAGCGTTACATCATTGGCCTCCTCTTCGCAACAGCTTTTGAGTGCCATTTAACAAAGTATATCGTTCCATTATTAAAAAATGTACTTGCTTTGATGTCTTGTTTGATACCAGAATTATGTGAATTCAAGAAATAGAAAAAATTAACGTGTTCCAATGCGTACTAACATTTGCTGAAAACCACGTTCCGATATCTTGGGCCGTTCACGAAGTAATAGGGAATGTGACGTCTTCCGCGACTCCCCCTGAATAAGCGCATGTCCTAAAAAAATGCTTCAGTTATATCAGGTATAAATTATAAACTTTATTTAGCATCATGGGTACAAAACATAGAAGTAAGCCTTAAGAAGTGACAACTGTTCCTTATATCGGACAGGAAGATGTCTGTGAACATTTTCATGAAACAGTTCTTCTCAGATTCCTAAATGATATCCAGTTACCGTATCAGCAACCCGTAAAAGATCTCGGCATAATTTTCAATGAGCAGCTAAACTACGAAGAACAGACTGTCACAGTTCCGGGAATTCTGTCTCTTGTCAACACGTAATTCATAAATTTTAAAGACTTTCCACGTAAAACTAAAAACTAGTCAGTCATTAATCCTACCGAATCCTTACTGCTATGATCGAGACTAAAGAGGCACGAATCGTGAAAACTTTATTGTTATTGTTCATATTCCGAAATAGAAATATTAACTTTCATATTCGGTAATAACAGCTTAGTACAATTCAAAATACTTGACATGTCTGCAAACTGTGTTGGATGCAACTACGCTATAAAGTTTATTATTACTATAATTGTTACTACTACTCTTCTTCTTTCATCATACTTTGGGGTACGTTAAATCAATCAATTTTTCATGTTCTGTGCCTTTCTTGTAGCCCAGAATTGTTTAATTCTTTCTGATCTTGTTTTCCTTTCTCCTTCAGGGATTTGGATGGAGAGTTTGGTTTTCATTTTTACTTGGAACCTCTCCGTCCTGTCTTTGGTTTTTCGCTGTTTTATCCATGAACGTATTTTCTGTGTTTTGGAGTTCTTTTACGTCCTCCTCCGTTTCCTTAAACCAATTTGGTTGGTTTTTTGTCGGGGTAAGAGTCAATTTTTTTATTAATCTATTTGGGTTCACATTGAGGATGTGTCCATAAAAATCAATTCTTCTTTTCCTCATTGGGTCTGAAAGTTTTTCGGTAGTTTGGTAAAGGGTTTCATTTTGATGTGAATTAGTTTGTTGTTGTAGACTCTATGGTCGAGGATTTTTCTTAACACCTTCCTTTCTTACGTCTTACAATCGGACCTTGTTTGGTGATGGACAATGTTTCGGCTGATAGGGGGGCCGGCCGCTGGTGGCCGAGCGGTTCTGGCGCTACAGTCTGGAACCGCGCGACCGCTACGGTCGCAGGTTCGAATCCTGCCTCGGGCATGGATGTGTGTGTTGTCCTTAGGTTAGTTAGGTTTAAGTAGTTCTAAGTTCTAGGGGACTTACGACCTCAGCAGTTGAGTCCCATAGTGCTCAGAGCCATTTTTTTGCATAGGGGGCTTCCGGTTTGATTACTGTATTGTAATGCCTTATTTGCACTTTACATGACAGGGACTTTTTGTTATGTGTTTATTGTGAGTTGGAAGTCCTGTTTAACTTTACTTCTTCTAGGTTCCATTGCCTTTTTCTTGAGGGCATTCCAGCTGACCTATTCTCCTTGACAATTGAATTTTTTCACAATCTCAACTATTTGTTCTCCCACTTTAATACGTTTTGGTGGGTTTTTATGTTTGTCATTATCTTGGTCTTTTCATAGGCGATTACTGTTATTATTATTATTATTTATTATTATCATTATTATCATCATTATTACCTATAGGTTGTGTGCTGTGCATATTGCAGTGTTAGCTCTCCAGTGAAGTCTGATTAGATGTAACAGAGAAACCGAAACCCTCACCCTGTCAGGTGAAATAAATACTTATAACAAATAAAATAACTTGCAGTTGGGGAATTGATTGTACTCATTGTACGAGAAGCATAGTAACTGGCGCTTCCAGTCATAAATATTCGTATTTTTGGTATAGTATATGATGCATTTCGACCTCTGTGGATTTATTGTTAGTCCTAGTTAGATTCTTATACGAGTTATGATGTTATTGAGAAAGGTGACATAGAAATGTTATTCAACCAGTTCAATGAGAAAGCAATAAAGGAAACTGAGAAATCTGGAAAGTGAGACAATAATTCTTCCAGAGTTGACAAACGACATGGAGTACCATATGAAAGGAGTGGATAGTAATTAAGGTTGTAAGAGGAACATCGTTAAAATTAGACAGTGGTAATGGAGTGTAGTCGAATTAAGACAGATATTGCATCAGATTATGAGGGGGCTTGATAAGGAACGAGAGAAGTGTGTGTGCAAAGTATAAGAATACACAGCTTAGCAGTAGCACAAATGTAGACGTTTGTAGCAATCTCAAATAAGGAAACTTGTGGAAATGAACTGCGAAATGCTGATGGCGTCAATAAAGAAATTTAATATTTAAATACAAGAAATATAACACTTTTGGAAAATACACGTGAGGCGCCTGATCATTGTCGACGAGAGGGGGGAAGACTTTCCGTGCATAGCTATACGAGGTAAGTCGGAAATGTTTCCAATCTGAAACTGCTTATTTAACTGGAGCCAGATAAGACTTCAGATTAGCTTGCTGCTTGTGTTAGATAAGACGAACGGAACGGAAATTTATTGGTGGGATTACGAGCAACCGATTTGGAAGTGCTTCGTACAGGCGGAAAAAAACAACCGTCAGCTGACTGGACCCTCTGAAATAATCGGTTGGACGGAAGAAGAACGACGTGTTGCGTTTCATATAGTTCTCATAGAAAGGATTTATACGTTAGTAGACCCGGAAGAAGGCCACTGTAACCTTGGCCGAAACGTTGCTTTCACCAGTAATAGTTTTTTTACAATATGACGCGGTAGCGTACCAGAAAACTTGTCGTTCATGATTCAGCGTGTCTGGGAAAGAAAAAATGCCTAATGAAGCTTGTGCAGTGCAGAGGTTTCTTGATTAAGGAATAGGAGGAACAGCTTTCGACACATAGAGCGAACTTAAGATCTGTAACAGACATTGCAGCCACATTAGTTTCTACAAAACACATTGCGCTTGTTGTAAAGGTATTTTGTCTTCAGTAAAGCAGATACTGCTGGAGAAGTGCACGTGCTCGAAGCAGTCCGGCAACAAAATAAAAAGTACCCATTACTTGGAAGCTTAAGCCACTATATATGTGAACATTTTAGGTCATGCTTTACCGTGACTGTTATTGACATTAAATGAAACAAGAAGTTTACTGTTAGCAGTCACTGTTTATTCATCTCCACGACGCGTTTCAAAGGTTTAAACCTCCATAATCAGGCGTATTTACATTTGTTAGTATGACATTTGTGTGTGTGTTGTGTTACGATTTTTTGGAGGAACCTGTGGCACTGTCTATTGGAGAAAACAAAACACTATTTCAGAACATGGTTTCGGATTTCTTTTGGTAAAAAATTAAACGGATATCTAACGGTAAACATAAAATAATTAAAATAGAGTACCTTCAGTGGTCACAGGTTCCTTTCGCTGCCGTAACACATCACATGTATACTGTCAGACTTTGTAAGCAAATATGGCGTCTGGAAATTATTGGGTGCAAGGATCGTATAGCAGAAGAGAAAAACATTATCGCAAAGTAAAAATAATATACATCGTAACAGCAGCAACATTATTACAGAATAATTTAATAAGAGTTTGGAAGCGTTTGTTTTGAGTTGTCGGGTACATGCATAGGAATAAATACTTCAGGTGGTATATAAATCCGATTTTGACAAGACAGACTAGACAGTGCCACACACACACTATTGTCATACTAACAAATGTATATTCACCTGATAATGGAGATTTAAACCTTTGAAACGCGTCGTGGAGATAAATAAATAGACTTGTAAGAGTAAACTTGTTGTTTCATTTAACACTACATATGTGCTTTTAATAACATGGTTTATTTTCAGTATCTCCAAGCTACAGAATATTCTTCTCACGAAAGCATCTCACCTATTTTGTGTGCTTTTGTTGAAAATGCCGTCATCTAACAGGCAGGAAACGGAAGAATGTGGCACAATTTTTCTGAATTCATGAAAGAGGCCATTTTGTGTTCAATTGCATGTAGGAAGAAAGTACTACTAGTTGTGAGACTGTCGTCGACAACGAGGTCACTGGATATTGTGCGCAACCTGCGATAGAGCAAGGGTTGAAGATGAAACGGGCCATTGTTCCTTAGAGAAACACTATTTTGCTAAACCACGAAAGAACGTATCTGGATAGTCGATCAGGGATCTGAACACTAAATGCGAGTGCGGTGCCTTAATCAGTGCGTCACTTGAGTATGTATCGATTGGTGTTTCAAAATTATTCAGTAACGACATTTCGAGTGGTAACGAAATTTATTCAGATGATTAGGCCTACTAGTTATTTTACATGCTGGAGTATCATATAACCGGTCTTTTTATTTTTACTTTTTGCAACATGTTTCGTATCAAATATTACATCCCAGCCGCCCACTCAAAAAATAAGATTAGGTAATTAAGTCGCAGATAAAGCTCTGGGTCAATATGCTACCAGCTTGCTATTCTGGAATAAAGAGAACATTGTATCAAAAATTGTTCAAATGGCTCTGAGCACTATGGGACTTAACATTTGTGGTCATCAGTCCCCTAGAACTTAGAACTACTTAAACCTAACTAACCTAAGGACATCACACAACACCCAGTCATCACGAGGCAGAGAAAATCCCTGACCCCACCGGGAATCGAACCCGGGAACCCGGGCGTGGGAAGCGAAAACGCTACCGCACGGCCACGAGCTGCGGACAACATTGTATCGTCCGGTGCAGCTTACGTATGGTCACTGCTGCAAAGTAGTTACTTAAGTTCATCTTATTGCTTTTTTATTAAACTCGTTGTTTAAGTCCGTGTTTGCTTAAACAATAAATGCATTTGAGTATTTCTTCATGAACAAAATGCACTTTCGCCTTTTTCTATACATTTCGTTCTTGAGTCCAGCTCCAGACTCCCAGTTGGCTCCCATCTCCGAGTGCAGCCCGAGCTGCCGACCTCGGCACCCACCATAGCCCTCTGCACCCCGCACTGACTGATGACGTGCTGCAGGTCTGACTTCAGGGAGATGTGCTGCCTTCAAAGCGAATCACGTGACTGCCTCTCATCTCGCGCTGACCAAGTTTCTCAGTGGTACCAGCAGCGCTGAAAATGCAGCCGACAGAGCCTGCTATCGACGTGCGAGAAACAGAGCAGCGCTAACCTGGCCGGCTGTGTGAGGCAGGAAACTACCGTATATCGAGATGGCTTAACAAGACCCCTTACAGCTAGCAGCGCTGTTGCCAGCTTTCAACTGCGAAGCGCATACGACTGCAGCCGGAAAGAATAGCCGTTTATAGAGCTGTGGCAACTCTGAGCCGTTGTCATAGAGATGTTTACAAAATCGTATTACGAGACTGGTTGAGGTAGGCGAGTTGAAGTTGCCGTGCTGAGCCCACAGAGCGTGTCGGGGATCTCCCTACACTGTCTCGACTACAGGCGAGCCCAAATTACAAATCCACGTCACAATAACAAAAGTAATAAATAATTAAAAAAGCTTATTTTTTGCGGCAAGTGACTCTGCTGTGCCGGTGCTGAGGTGGAAACTGGTTTACATGTGGTGGTGATCTTGATGTGGATGTTGTTACTTTTACTGATGATCATGTCAATAGTTCTATCACATAAGGTCCAGGTGGTGCTGTGTGTGTGTGTGTGTGTGTGTGTGCAGACAAGACATCACAGACAGCTGAAGAAAGAGCGTGTCCCTGTTGGTTGTGGTAGTGTGAAGCAGAGGTAGAGGATGATGTGTTGGCTGGAGGCAGTGGAGGCTGCTGAGTGTCGTAGTAACATGTAAGAACTTTAGAGATGTTGCGTGTATGGCATAGTTGTGTTTGGAAATATATTGGGAAGGGGGCTGGATGCTGAAGGTTTTATTGGGGAGTAAGATTTAGGAAGGGGATATATGGAACATAATATCATGTTAGAGTTAATTAAACACCTTCAGTTTGATTTACACTTGCGTGTCTTGGCATGGGAAAAAAAATTAGTTCCTAGGAAAAAAAAATACTTCATTCCATTGTGCCAGCGTGCTGCAGTAACCAGTTTGGAATTATTTCAGAATAAAAACAGTCTTGGTTACGAAATTATTTAACATAATGACTGTTTCGCCCTTTTGGGGCATCATCAGATTGTTTAAAAATAGCTGGAAATAAAACCTATCCCTCATAAAGCCATATAAAATGGAAAATGGACGCAACAGTAAATGGGTATGTAATCCATTCCTCATGATGGATGGATTACATATTCAATTACAGTTGCGTCCATTTTCTATTTTACATGGCTTTATGAGCGATAGGTTTTATTTCCAGCTACTTTTAGACAATCTGAGGATGCCCCAAAAGGGTGAAACACATCACTGATACTAAATAATTTCGCAACCAATACTGTTTTTATTCTAAAATAGTTCTTAGGACTTCGATATTCTATTAGAATACGGCGCACATGGGTACTGTAGAATACGTCAGGGGTGCTCAGATGAGTGGATGATCCGCAAGACAGTGCCAGCTATGTGTACAATACGACGCACCATTGCACCATAACAGCAATATTACAGACGGTCACATTCAATGATAAGGATGTAATTACTGCTCCAGTAGTTCTCTCCTTGTCGTACTCTTCGAATTATGCTTTTCACGAATAAATTTGTGGGTGCTTATTGAAGACTCTTCTGCCACACAATTCGACATCATTTCAAATTCTAGTATGTGAAGAACTCTTTTTCGAGATCCTTGGCCACATCTCTGCTCAGTTTTTCGCAAGTTTCTGCTCGTGGCAATAAATTTATTCCATTTAGGATGACAGGTGTTCTCACATTTATTTGTTCATTCGTTCAGTTTTCTGAGCACTACATGCTGCAGCAGAATACACTAAATGTCCCTGCGAGTTCATGTAACAAGTAATGCTCCATCTTCAAGACTGAGTTGTGAACCGTAATCTGTGCTAAAACTCCGTTGTGGACACATTACGGATGATTGTATATTATTTTTGAAGGTTGGATGTGGCAGGCAGTTGCTTGTTACGAGACGTAAGCAGTTAACAAACGCGTGCATTACACACGTTACTTCAAATGGTTCAAATGGCTCTGAGCACTATGAGACTTAACATCTATGGTCATCAGTCCCCTAGAACTTAGAAGTACTTAAACCTAACTAACCTAAGGGCATCACACAACACCCGTTACTCATTCAAGATCTCGTGTCACCTTCTATAAACAGTTAAAACCATCGCTTCATCATTTCAGAATTCACGGTTTAGTACCCTGGTGTAAACCCCGATGGTTTGACACTCCCGTATCCGATGTTATTTTACGTGAGAGCACAATGAGAGCACAACGTAATGCGTTGGCTGGGTAGCGGCCGTATCATTGATATGGCTGGTTATGAGTGGTTTGGGTAACTTACAGTCTAGGGAATATGGATTATTTGGTTCGCAAGGGCTGCTGATGGGTGAAGATTCAAGGATGGAGCATTGTTTGCACAGGTGTTTGCTTTGCTTTTACATATGGCGTGGGGGGGGGGGGGGGGTTAGCGAGGTTGGTCATTGTAGATAACCCGCTTCTAAATGGTTCAAATGGCTCTAACAGTCGCTTAGACTTAGAACTACTTAAACCTAACTAACCTAAGGACATCGTGCAGTTAACAGGTGTTCCGCGTGCACACAGGGGCAAGCTGGCCACCCGCTTATCTCCCATACCCACCATACCTTCTGTCCGCTCCTTCCTCTGTAATGCGTTTTGTTTCCTAGCTTGCTTTATTGAGTGAATCAATAAGGTTAGTAGGAGTGCTTGAAGGAAATCATGGTTTGAAAGAGTACCTATTACCTACGATACGTTTTATTTAATTATCACAGGTGGAGTTTACAATACGTCAATATCTGGAACAAAATTTCTACATACAGACAAACACAAACAGTTACGTAAATTTTTATCACTGATGTTTGCTCTTAACCGAGACTTATTAATTCAGCAAATGGTTTTCCAGCTCTCGCTATATTAAGCGCAGTCTTATAACTTGCACATACCGCTGGGCTATTATTGTTGTCGTCCTGAAAACTTGAAAACAGTGCTCCATAAAATGTTAGATCAGTTAGATGAGAGACCTGACGAGAGAAAGTCGCAGATCTCTCGTGACAACAGCAACTACGACAAATTCAAATGGCTGTGAGCACTATGGGACTTAACTGCTGTGGTCATCAGTCCCCTAGAACTTAGAACTACTTAAACCTAACTAACCTAAGGACATCACACACATCCATGCCTGAGGCAGGATTCGAACCTGCGACCATAGCGGTCGCGCGGTTCCAGACTGTAGTGCCTAGAACCGCTCGGCCACTCTGGCCGGCCAACTACGACAGATTCATCTGGTATCGTCAGATCGGTCTTCTTAAGCTCAGTCAATTCCCCATCCGCTCAGAATCCGACAATAAATTGTACTCGTCCTTGTGAAATTTATTATAATGGCCTTCAATACTAAACTTCGGTTGACCAGCGAGAATACTGCCACATATTAAACATTTCGAATTTTCAAGTTTTTGCACAAAGAAAAAATGATTCTCCCATTACCTTTTAAAAGATAGCAACTCTCCACTTCTCCGTTTCTTGAAATACAACGTTCACTACATAGTGCTCGCTTCGCATCAACGTCCGCAGCTTAGCCTGGCACTACACTACCGCAACCTGCCGGCTGTCGCCACAGCCCCGGTCGACGCCTGCACGCGAGCAGCACACGTGCAGCGCTGTGCGCTCATGAGCCGCGTGCAACGTTTGCCCGCCCCTGCGCTAAGACGTGCTTGAGGGGACGCCTAGAACCGCTCGTCCACAGCGGCCGGCTAACCCGCTTCTAATTGTGGTATTTCGACAGTAGGTTATTGACGGGTAGGCTGCGATAAAGTGTCAGTCGCCTTTATTGGCCGGTTCGCGCGTGCAGAATTTTGCATCGTTGAGTGCAGCGTAGGCCTCCCCTAGGCGACAGCGGTGGTAGCCGTGCTGCCGTTTGTGAGGGGAGGGTACAGAGGGAATGCGGGGGTGGCTACAGAGGGGTTGGTACCCCGGGGTCGCCAGTCTGACTGACACCAGCAGGGGGCGCGGGAGCGGCGGCGTTGCGATGTCTCGCGTTATCGCGGCCCTGCGCCCTCGCCTCACGCCTCGCCCGCCATCATCGGCCGCCTAAACGACCAATTATCCCGACAGCCGCCAGTCTGTCTTGTGCGATAGGCCAGGAGCCGGCGCCTGTGGTGCTGACGGCATTCGCTTACAGTATACTTACAGGTTCCGTTCCATTTAGCGCACAACCAGTGGGCGTGGAGTTGCGCGAACCGTCTAAAGGTGCATTTACAAGGGCCATGCTGCACGGTAATGCGTGGCCGCAAAAGTGTTGCCGCCGATATTGCTGCAATGTTACTGCAATAGACGGCTATACTGCGATATGACGATGAGGTCCCATATTCCGAGGAGCGTAGGGGACGATGCGGGAGGTCCACACCGTCGACTAGGCAAGGTCCTAGTGGAGGTGGTTTGTCATTGCCTTCCTCCGATCGTAACGGGGATGAATGATGATGGTGAAGACGACACATCAACAGCCAGCCATCTCGAGGCAGGGAAAATCCCTGACCCCGCCGGGAATCGAACTCGGGTCCCCCTGGCCTTGTTTTAGCTGCGGTTGTTCCTTCGCGTTTCCACTTCATAACCACATCACCATCAGTGAAGTTAGGCAGATACAGAAGTGTTGAAATGTCCCTGAAGGACCTGTCACTCAGGTAACATCCAATAGTAATCCACGTTCCAAGTCACTGACTCGCCACCACGGACCCATCGTTGTTACTGCTTTTCTACTGATAACACAGTACTCCCTGCCTCCTTTTATACTGACTGGTCGGCCTCTCGTGACGTCAAGTAATGGTTCAAATGGCTCTGAGCACTATGGGACTTAACATCTTAGGTCATTAGTCCCCTAGAACTTAGAACTACTTAAACCTAACAAACCTAAGGACATCACACACATCCATGCCCGAGGCAGGATTCGAACCTGCGACTGTAGTGGTCTCGCGGTTCCAGACTGAAGCGCCTAGAACTGCTCGGCCACAGGGGCCGGCATTCCCGCTACAGCTCCTATAGTTTCATAAAGTTCCAGTAGATGGCTGCGCTATATGTGTCCTTCAAAATGGCTCCTGTAAGGGAGGCGCGATCCATCAGAGAGCTAACGTTGAGTTTCTTTTGGTGGAAAACCAGAAAATCGCAGATATTCGTAGCCGCTTGCGGAATATCTACGTAGACCCGGCAGTGAACAAAATCACAATCGCACCATGGTCGCACAGACATGTCCGTTCTGCCGCGTACCGGCCTGCCGCACTCAGCCGTTGTGACTCCTGCAGCTTGGAACTTCAGCGTGTTCGTCGCCACAAAAATGCAAACGAACTTCCCCTTCTGCGCGACAACGCAAGGCTTCAAATGTCTTCGCGGCCGATAGGAGCTCACGAAACGTCATTGGACTGTTCTTCTTCCTCCTCCGCCATACAGTCCAGACCTTCGCGGCTTCCAATATTAATTTGTTTGGCACAATGAAAGAGGCATTCCGCGGAATCAATACGTGAATGATGTGGGCGTTATCGAAGCACCAAAATTTAGGTTCCCAGAATCGACCACTGGAGTCGTACCATGCCGGCATACAGACCCCCCTAGTAAGGTGGCGTAAGGCCGTCACATTGAAAGGAGATTATGTTCAAAAGTAGAGTTCTGTAGCCGAAAGAGTGGGGAATAATATGGCATATATGAATCGTAAATAAAACCAACCTGCTTTCAGAAAAAAACGGGTTGCATTACCTACTGAGCGCCCCTACTGAGCGCCGTTCGAATCCTGCCTCGGGCATGGATGTGTGTGATGTCCTTAGGTTAGTTAGGTTTAAGTAGTTCTGAGTTCTAGGGGACTGATGACCACAGATGTTGAGTCCCATAGTGCTCAGAGCCACTTGAACCATTTTTTAGGAAGACATTATTTTCGCGAAAGTTAACTTTTCGAGAAAGTTTAGAGAATCCTACTGCCGCCAGTACACATCCCTCGTAAGGATCGAGGAAAAAAAAAATCAGGGCAACTACGGAAACATATCGACAGTCGTTTTTCCCTCGCTCTGTTTGTTGATGGAAGAGGAAAGGGAATTATTCAGAGAGGTACAGGGTACCCTCCACCATGCATTGGATGGTGGTTTACAGAGGATCTATGCAGACGCTGATGTAGATGTAATTCCACAAGGCACTAACTGATCGAAAGTATCCGAACACCCATATCTAATGCGGAACTGACATCAGATTCACGTGAGCAGAACCTTCCTCCTCCGTCCACCGTCTCCACCCACTCGACCCCCCGACCAAGTACAAAAGGAGGCGGAGACCAGGATGACTTGGTCAGGAGAGCTCACTGACTTCGAACGTGGACTAACCATTGGGTGTAATTAATGCATCAGACATTTCACCGCTTCTGAGGCAGCCCAGGTCGGCTGTTGGTGATGTAACTGTAGTGGAAACGCGAAGAAACAACCAGAACTAAACCAAGAGCAGGCGTCCATATGTACTGATGGACATCAACCATCGATCATTGCGGAGGGTGGCTATGAATTAATGGAAGGAGTCACTCATGAATTCCAAAGTGTTGCCAGCAGTCCAGCTAGCATGATGACAGGGTCTGGGGAATTGAAAAGAATTGGGTACGATGATAAAGTAGCTCTTCGTGAGTCACACATTTTTGTAGGCAATGCTGAGTGGTACTTGAAGTGATGTGAAGAAAGACACCACTGGACGATGGATGACTGGAAACGAGTGATTTGGAGTGATGAATCATGCTATATCATCTATCAGTCCGACAGAAGCCTTAGGTTTGGTGAATACCCGCTGAATATTACCTGTTATCATGTGTAGTGCTAACAGTGACGGATGGAGAAGGTGATGTTACGATATGGGGGTGCTTTTCGAGATTAGGGTGTCGTTCCCTTACTGCACTTAAGAAAACGCTAAATCCGTAAGCATATAAACACATTTTACAGTACTGCATAAGTAGGGAAATAATTCAGATACCATTATTGTATCAGTATGACAATGTACCCTGTCAAAGCAGCACCCGTGAGGCAAATTTGTGGACCGTAACATTCCTGAAATGGAGTGGCATGGTCAGACTCCCGAATTGAACCCAGTGGAACACCTTCGGGTTGAGTTAGGGCGTCGACTTCGCCCCAGACCCAGCGTGCAAAATCCCTACCTTCTCTGGTTTCGACTCTTGGGGAAGAATGGGCTACCATTCCTCGAAAGACGTTCAGACATCCGATAATGTCCCCAACAGAGTTCCAGAGGTCATAATGGCAAGCGATGGACACACCCTATGTTACTGTCCACTAACAGGTGTCTGGATACTTCTGATCAGTCAGTTCGTATGTCAGTGAGTCAGAGTTTCCGTCTTCTATATTTATCTTCAGAAAATGAACTCTATTTTCACTAATGCACATATAATAACAATATTACCAAGTCATTTTGCATTATACTCGTATATTTCAGCCAGGTCTCACTTGTGATCGTTTTTAAAATGTTTAAATATGTGTGAATTCCTAAGGGACCAAACTCCTGAGGTCATCGGTCGCTACACTAACACACTACTTAAAATTCCTGGCAGATTACAACTGTGTGCCCGACCGAGCCTCGAACTCGGGACCTTTGCCTTTCGCGGGCAAGTGCTCTACCATCTGAGCTACCGAAGCACGACCCACGCCCGGTACTCGCAGCTTTACTTCTGCCAGTATCTCGTCTCCTACCTTCCAAACTTTACAGAAGCTCTCCTGCGAACCTTGCAGAACTAGCACTCCTGAAAGAAAGGATATTGCGGAGACATGGCTTAGCCACAGCCTGGGGGATGTTTCCAGAATGAGATTTTCACTCTGCAGCGGAGTGTGCGCTGATATGAAACTTCCTGGCAGATTAAAACTGTGTGCCCGACCGAGACTCGAACTCGGGACCTTTGCCTTTCGCGGGCAAGTGCTCTACCATCTGAGCTACCGAAGCACGACCCACGCCCGGTACTCACAGCTTTACTTCTGCCAGTATCTCGTCTCCTACCTTCCAAACTTTACAGAAGCTCTCCTGCGAACCTTGCAGAACTAGCACTCCTGAAAGAAAGGATATTGCGGAGACATGGCTTAGCCACAGCCTGGGGGATGTTTCCAGAATGAGATTTTCACTCTGCAGCGGAGTGTGCGCTGATATGAAACTTCCTGGCAGATTAAAACTGTGTGCCCGACCGAGACTCGAACTCGGGACCTTTGCCTTTCGCGGGCAAGTGCTCTACCATCTGAGCTACCGAAGCACGACCCACGCCCGGTACTCACAGCTTTACTTCTGCCAGTATCTCGTCTCCTACCTTCCAAACTTTACAGAAGCTCTCCTGCGAACCTTGCAGAACTAGCACTCCTGAAAGAAAGGATATTGCGGAGACATGGCTTAGCCACAGCCTGGGGGATGTTTCCAGAATGAGATTTTCACTCTGCAGCGGAGTGTGCGCTGATATGAAACTTCCTGGCAGATTAAAACTGTGTGCCCGACCGAGACTCGAACTCGGGACCTTTGCCTTTCGCGGGCAAGTGCTCTACCATCTGAGCTACCGAAGCACGACCCACGCCCGGTACTCGCAGCTTTACTTCTGCCAGTATCTCGTCTCCTACCTTCCAAACTTTACAGAAGCTCTCCTGCGAACCTTGCAGAACTAGCACTCCTGAAAGAAAGGATATTGCGGAGACATGGCTTAGCCACAGCCTGGGGGATGTTTCCAGAATGAGATTTTCACTCTGCAGCGGAGTGTGCGCTGATATGAAACTTCCTGGCAGATTAAAACTGTGTGCCCGACCGAGACTCGAACTCGGGACCTTTGCCTTTCGCGGGCAAGTGCTCTACCATCTGAGCTACCGAAGCACGACCCACGCCCGGTACTCACAGCTTTACTTCTGCCAGTATCTCGTCTCCTACCTTCCAAACTTTACAGAAGCTCTCCTGCGAACCTTGCAGAACTAGCACTCCTGAAAGAAAGGATATTGCGGAGACATGGCTTAGCCACAGCCTGGGGGATGTTTCCAGAATGAGATTTTCACTCTGCAGCGGAGTGTGCGCTGATATGAAACTTCCTGGCAGATTAAAACTGTGTGCCCGACCGAGACTCGAACTCGGGACCTTTGCCTTTCGCGGGCAAGTGCTCTACCATCTGAGCTACCGAAGCACGACCCACGCCCGGTACTCACAGCTTTACTTCTGCCAGTATCTCGTCTCCTACCTTCCAAACTTTACAGAAGCTCTCCTGCGAACCTTGCAGAACTAGCACTCCTGAAAGAAAGGATATTGCGGAGACATGGCTTAGCCACAGCCTGGGGGATGTTTCCAGAATGAGATTTTCACTCCGCAATATCCTTTCTTTCAGGAGTGCTAGTTCTGCAAGGTTCGCAGGAGAGCTTCTGTAAAGTTTGGAAGGTAGGAGACGAGATACTGGCAGAAGTAAAGCTGTGAGTACCGGGCGTGGGTCGTGCTTCGGTAGCTCAGATGGTAGAGCACTTGCCCGCGAAAGGCAAAGGTCCCGAGTTCGAGTCTCGGTCGGGCACACAGTTTTAATCTGCCAGGAAGTTTCATATCAGCGCACACTCCGCTGCAGAGTGAAAATCTCATTCTGGAAACATCCCCCAGGCTGTGGCTAAGCCATGTCTCCGCAATATCCTTTCTTTCAGGAGTGCTAGTTCTGCAAGGTTCGCAGGAGAGCTTCTGTAAAGTTTGGAAGGTAGGAGACGAGATACTGGCAGAAGTAAAGCTGTGAGTACCGGGCGTGGGTCGTGCTTCGGTAGCTCAGATGGTAGAGCACTTGCCCGCGAAAGGCAAAGGTCCCGAGTTCGAGTCTCGGTCGGGCACACAGTTTTAATCTGCCAGGAAGTTTCATATCAGCGCACACTCCGCTGCAGAGTGAAAATCTCATTCTGGAAACACTACTTAAACTACACTACTGGCCATTAAAATTGCTACACCAAGAAGAAATGCAGATGATAAACGGGTATTCATTGGACAAATATATTATACTACAACTGACATGTGATTACATTTTCACGCAATTTGGGTGCATAGATCCCGAGAAATCAGTACCAAGAACAACCACCTCTGGCCGTAGTAACGGCCTTGATACGCGTGGGCATTGGATGGCGTGTTCAGGTACAGCTACCCATGGAGCTTTAATACGATACCACAGTTCATCAAGAGTAGTGACTGGCGTGTTGTGACCAGCCAGTTGCTCAGCCACCATTGACCAGACGTTTTCATTTGGTCAGAGATCTGGAGAATGTGCTGGCCAGGGCAGCAGTCGAACATTTTCTGTATCCAGAAAGGCCCGTACAGGACCTGCAACATGCGGTCGTGCATTATCTTGCTGAAGTGTAGGGTTTCGCAGGGATCGAATGAGGGGGAGAGCCACGGGTCGTAACGTATCTGAAATGTAACGTCCACTGTTCAAAGTGCCGTCGATGCGAACAACGGGTGACCGAGACGTGTTTCCAATGGCACCCCATACCATCACGCCGGGTGATACGCCAGTATGGCGATGACGAATACACGCCTCCGATGTGCGTTCACCGCGATGTCGCCAAACATGGATCATCATGATGCTGTAAACAGAACCTGGATTCATCCGAAAAAATGACGTTTTGCCATTCATGCACCCAGGTTCGTCGCCCAGTACAGAATCGCATCGCAGGCGCTCCTGTCTGTGATGCAGCGTCAAGGGTAACCGCAGCCACGGTCTCCGAGCTGATAGTCCATGCTGCTGCAAACGTCGTCGAACTGTTCGTGCAGATGGTTGTTGTCTTGCAAACGTCGCCACCTGTTGACTCAGGGATCGAGACGTGGCTGCACGATCCGTTACAGCCGTGCGGATAAGATGCCTGTCATCTCGACTGCTAGTGATACGAGGCCGTTGGGATCCTGCACGGCGTTCCGTATTACCCTCCTGAACCCACCGATTCGATATTCTGCTAACAGTCATTTGATCTCGACCAACCCGAGCAGCAATGTCGCGATACGATAAACCGCAATCGCGATAGGCTAAAATCCGACCTTTATCAAAGTCGGAAACGTGGTGGTACGCATTTCTCATCCTTACACGGTCCGTCCCCGGTAGCTGAGTGGTCAGCGTGACAGGCTGTCAATCCTTAGGGTCCGGGTTCGATTACCGGCTGGGTCGGAGATTTTCTCCGCTCAGGGACTGGGTGTTGTGTTGTCCTAATCATCATCATTTCATCCCCATCGACGCGCGGGTCGCCGAAGTGGCGTCAAATCGAAAGACCTGCACCAAGCGAACGGTCTACCCGACGGGTGGCCCTAGCCACACGACATTTCATTTATCCTTACACGAGGCATCACAACAACGTTGCACCAGGCAACGCCGGTCAACTGCTGTTTGTGTATGAGAAATCGGTTGGAAACTTTCCTCGTGTCAGCACGTTGTAGGTGTCGCGACAAGCGCCAACCTTGAGTGAATGCTCTGAAAAGGTACTCATTTGCATATCACAGCATCTTCTTCGTGACTGTTAAATTTCGCGTCTGTAACTCGTCATTTTCGTAGTGTAGCAATTTTAATGGCCAGTAGTGTAACTTATGCTAAGAACAACTCACACACCCTTGCTCGTGGGAGAAGTCGATCCTCCGGCAGGAGGGGGATCGTTTTTACTACGTGTAGGAAAGAGTCTCACAGATGGCCTTTGCCAGCCTGCGCGGAGCTGTTCCGCCTCTGCTGGTGAGGGCTTCGCCGGAATGTGGCGCCGTGCCGTGGCCCAGGTATCGGCGGGGACGGCCCGAGTCAACAAGCGGCCATTATGGCGGGCATGTCGAACACCGTGTCGCGCGGAGCCCCGCTACCGTATCTGGCCGTGATAGCGGCGGAGCCGCCGCCGTTCTGCGCCGATAACCGACCGCCCGCTGCAGCTGCAGCCGCTCACCTGGGACAAAAGAGCTCGTTAACCTCCGGCATTCTGCAGCCACTTCATTCCACCCCTCACAGGTGGAACTTTCTGCACGCCGCGGCCGTCTCCACCTGCACCGGAGCGCTACATGTTTTATCCCGGTCGCGGGCGCCGCTTGCGACGTGCGTCCCCGCTTGCATACCTGTGGTGCGCCTCGGATACTGGGAAGAATCGAGATGCGTCCCTGAAAAGCAGGAAGAGATGCAATATTACGTCTATCGTGTACCGAGGCCGTTCTCAACTTACTATTCTTGTCTTACCAGGCACTGGCAGAGCGTCGTAGTGGAGGTCACGCCCCGTAGACTTAAAGACGACAGTAGAAGATGTGACGAAATGTTGTAGAAGCTGATACACACGGCGTGACAAAAAACTGAAGCACCCAGGAGGAGGAGGAGGAGGAAACGATGGAAACAACATGTGTTGAGAGGCTCTGTGATACTATCTCAGGAAGTACAGTATTCATTTAAAATTACAAAGAACTCGGGAGTGAGCCCACTTATCACTATGATCTTTCCTGTTGGCAGAACATCCGCAACTGAGCATTATAGCAGAGGTTGAAAACACCGCTTCGGTTGTAAATTTCTTTATTTTCACACGACGGGTTTCGGACTGTTATAAGGCCATCCTCAGGTGTCGTAGCTGTGCTGTGGTCCCCGAGCGCCGCGTGTACCAGGCGCGGTGTGCTGCCTATGAGCGCCCAACTCCCTGTAACCAGAACATATCGGCAAACGGAGATAACCCAGAGAGAATATCCTGGTCCTCCTACAAAGGGGTTTGAGCAGACGGCTGGTAATCAACGCTTGGAAAACACTCCTAGTACCCAAGGAGCCTCCGAGACAGGATGGTCTCAGAGGTCAGTGACAAAGCACATGGATTTTCTATCTCTTATTTCCTGTACTCAACTTCCATTCTCTGTCGTCAAACTTCGCAGATAACTAAAAAATTTTATTTGCGCCAATGTGCTCCTTTTGAATGATATTTTGACGTTCATTTTTGTTTCTTTCTTACAGTTATCTTCATTCCGTACTATTTAGGGCTTTTATGAAATCACCACCAGAAATTATAGTTCTTCCTTCGATTCTACCAACATTGCTTGACAGTCTGCATGCCTAATTCTGGCTCCTTCTTTCACTTGAACACTATCTGCTCACTGGACTCGCATTCGGGAGGACGACGGTTCAATCCCGCGTCTGGCCATCCTGATTTAGGTTTTCCGTGATTTTCCTGAATCGCTTCAGGCAAATGCCGGGATGGTTCCTTTGAAAGGGCACGGCCGACTTCCTTCCCTAATCCGATGAGACCGATGACCTCGCTGTCTAGTCTCCACCTCCAAGCAACCAACCAACCACTATCTGCTAGTTTCTCAGTACAAATATCGCAACTTCCCCTTTGAATGTAAAGAAGAACTATGCTGGTCATCTTCTACGTCATTTGATACCGAAACAGCTAAGTAAAACTGAACTTAGACAGTTTTCTCTTTACTTATTCTGATCATTTCTAAACTGACACACTATTTTTTTTTTGCGCTACGCAATCTGACTTTCAATAATCCCTACAAAAGAATGGCCCTAACTAACAATAACATGAATCACTTACTTCACAAAAATCTTCGTTACTCCAACTACTCGCTACGGTCGCAGGTTCGAATCCTGCCTCGGGCATGGATGTGTGTGATGTCCTTAGGTTAGTTAGGTTTAAGTAGTTCTAAGTTCTAGGGGACTGATGACCTCAGAAGTTAAGTCCCATAGTGCTCAGAGCCATTTGAACTCCAACTACTGCAATACAGCGAGCGCCAGTACTGCTAGCTAAATAAAAGATTCTAACTACTGAAGGCACTAACTACCGATAGGCATATAGTTAGCGAATGAAAGATTTTGATAGAGAACAAACAATTTATTTACCTTAATAGTGTTCAAAAGTCGTGACAAATTTCCTTTTTCTGACGGACAAACGATCAGATCGTCCGCTCATATTGTTGTTATTGTTCTGGTCTTCAGTCCTGAGACTGGTTTGATGCAGCTCTCCATGCTACTTTATCCTGTCCAAGCTTCTTCATCTCCCAGTACCTACTGCAACCTACATTCTTCTGAATCTGCCTAGTGTATTCTTCTCTTGGTCTCCCTCTACGATTTTTACCCTCCACGCTGCCCTCCAATAGTAAATTGGTGATCCCTTGATGTGTCAGAACATGTCCTACCAACCGATCCCTTCTTCTAGTCAAGTTGTGCCACAAACTCCTCTTCTCCCCAATCCTGTTCAATACCTCCTCGTTAGTTATGCGATCTACCCATCAAATCTTCAGCATTCTTCTGTAGCACCACATTTCGAAAGCTTCTATTCTCTTCTTGTCCAAACTATTTATCGTCCATGTTTCACTTCCATACATGGTTACACTCCATACAAATACTCTCAAAATGGTTCAAATGGCTCTGAGCACTATGGGACTCAACTGCTGAGGTCATTAGTCCCCTAGAACTTAGAACTAGTTAAACCTAACTAACCTAAGGACATCACAAACATCCATGCCGGAGGCAGGATTCGAACCTGCGACCGTAGCGGTCTTGCGGTTCCAGACTGCAGCGCCTTTAACCGCACGGCCACTTCGGCCGGCCAAATACTCTCAGAAACGACTTCTTGATACTTAAATTAATACTCGATGTTAACAAATTTCTCTTCTTCAGAAACGCTTTCCTTGCCATTGCCAGTGTACATTTTATATCCTCTCTACTCCGACCATCAGCAGTTATTTTGCTCCCCAAATAGCAAAACTCCTTTACTACTTTAAGTGTCTCATTTCCTAATCTAATTCCCTCAGCATGACCCGACTTAATTCGGCTACATTCCATTATCCTCGTTTTGCTTTTGTTGATGTTCATCTTATACCCTCCTTTCAAGACACTTTCCATTCCGTTCAACTGCTCTTCCAAGTCCTTTGCTGTCTCTGAGCGAATTACAATGTCATCGGCGAACCTCAAAGTTTTTATTTCTTCTCCATGGATTTTAATACCTACTCCGAATCTTTCTTTTGTTTCCTTTACTGCTTGCTCAATATACGGATTGAATATCATCGGGGAGAAGCTACAACCCTGTCTCAGTCCCTTCCCAACCACTGCTTCCCTTCATGTCCCTCAACTCTTATAACTGCCATCTGGTTTCTGTACAAATTGTAAATAGCCTTTCGCTCATATTAACATCTCAAAACTCTGGCATCTCTCTTCCCACATCCACACTGCTGGCGGCTCACTTCCAACAGCCCAATGCTACGCGCTGTTCACATCCAACAGCCCAACACTACAATAGCGAATATTCGAATAATGAGTCCGCAGCTCGTGGTCTTGCAGTAGCGTTTTCGCTTCGCGCGCACGAGGTCCCGGGTTCGATTCCCTACGGGGCCAAGGATTTTCTGTGCCTAGTGATGACTGGGTGTTGTGTGTCTTTCGTCGTCATTTCATCCCCATCGACACGCAAGTCGTCGAAGTGGCGTCAACTCGAAAGACTTGCACCAGGCGAATGGTCTACCCGACGGGAGGCCCTAGCCACACGGCATTTCCATTTCCAACAATGAGTCCAACCAGTCCTGCTACACGCAGCGCAGTCAGCGATTTTCATACAGAGCGCTACGTGGTGTCACAAACACAGAAACCTAAACAGCCTACTTACAGTAACAAACAATTGCCATATGTTAACAGTTCTTCCAATACCTGTCTCATCTGCTTCCGAATCGCCAATCGTCACTACCACGTTTTGTCCCGTATAGCCGACCGGGGTGGCCGAGCGGTTGTAGGCGCTACAGTCTGGAACCGCGCGACTGCTACGGTCGCAGGTTCGAATCCTGCCTCGGGCATAGATGTGTGTGATTTACTTAGGTTAGTTAGGTTTAAGTATTTCTAAGTTCTAGGGGACTGATGACCTCAGAAGTTAAGTCCCACAGTGCTCAGAGCCATTTGAACCATTTTTTGTCCCGTATACAGTTCCTCTCCTTGCAGTCCACACGAACATCATTCAAAATCTTCAGGAAGGTCCGCCGGTCGACTTTGAGCCTCATTGCTAAACTAGACACGCTATCAAATGGATCTTGGAAAGCAGCGTGGAGCGTGCTATGTTGTGTAAGCGGAGTGACCTGGCGTTACGTGGCGGCGCTGTCCACGTGTGGGCGGCCGCGGCCACCTCGCCTACCTGTTTCCGCAGGAAGCTGGCCGGCTTCCGGCAGTCCTTCCTCCGCGCCCTGCTGCATCTGCCCGGGTCACAGGCCACCGTGGCATGCGTGCCCGGGCTTTACGGCCACCGCTACCGGCTGCGCCCCTGTCCAGAGCGCGCCGGCCGCTTATCTCACCCTGATAAATGCCTTCTCCTGTTCTCTTCCTGCGGCACGCGCATCCTGCATCCGACTGCAGTTTCCAGGGGCAATAAGCGACAACTTACCGCGACACGCTGCAGGCTATCGCGTCTCCTGAACCCCATCTCTAGCCCCGGTTGCTTAAAATCTACTATACTCCCAGGCAGCATCACGGTGTGCGGCGGAGGGTACTTTACCTACCACTGTCACTTCCCCCATTTCCTTTTCCAGTAGCGAATGGTTCGCGGGAAAAACGATTGCCAGTAAGCCACTATGGGGTTCCAATCTCTATAATTTTATCTTCATGGTCTTTTGCGACGTATACATTGCTCGACAGTTGGTAAGGAACAGAGACATTTTTCCACAGTTGTGAAGTATATACGTAATGGAGGTGGAGTGGTATATTTATATCGAAAAATAGTATACACTACTGGCCATTAAAATTGCTACACCACGAAGATGACGTGCTACAGACGCGAAATTTAACCGACAGGAAGAAGATGCTGTCATATGCAAATGATTAGCTTTTCAGAGCATTCACACGAGGTTGGCGCCGGTGGCGACACCTACAACGTGCTGACATAAGGAAAGTTTCCAATTGATTTCTCATACACAAACAGCAGTTGAACGGCGTTGTCTGGTGAAACGTTGTTGTTATGCCTCGTGTAAGGAGGAGAAATGCGTACCATCACGTTTCTGGCTTTGATAAAGGTCGGATTGTAGCCTATCATGATTGAGGTTTATCGTACCGCGACATTGTTGCTCGCGTTGGTCGAGATCCAATGGCTGTTAGCAGAATATGGAATCGATGGGTTCAGGAGGGTAATACGGAACGCCGTGCTGGATCCCAACGGCCTCGTATCACTAGCAGTCGAGATGACAGGCGTCTTATCCGCATGGCTGTAACGGATCGTGCAGCCGCGTCTCGATCCCTGAGTCTGTAATATCTCTTTATATTCTACTAATTATCCCTGCACAATTCTATGAGTGAATTACGTTTCCTACTTGACCATCTATATACTCGCAGAATCGATGCGCAAAGTAGTACAGTACTATTACTATTCCATGAGCGCATAATTTCTCTTTGTAATATTCTCTCTGGTGTGTTGAGGGGACTTCTAGGATCTTCTCCGTGCCGAATAGCCACATTGAATAATTGTAATTTTGCTATCGAGATTACTGGAAGAAAGAGATTGAAAATATATTGTATGCTACTCAAGAAAATATATACTGAGTATTTACATCAAAGGTGTGTAAGGTATTTCATTATATATGTATTCTCTAATTGGAAACTTGCACAGAGGTGTCGTTTTGTTGGTAATCAGAAGGGAACTTCCGATGAATTGGAAACGAACCTGCAATTATTAGATCCCAGAGCTCCATTATTTCATCGGATAATTAAACTCTATCAAAGCAAACTTTCCGCTTGATCTGAGGTTTCCCGACTCACTACGCAACGCAAGAAAACCAAGACATTTTATTTACACAGGATTGCAGATCGCTTCGAATCATCGAGATTGCAGACAACGAGAGTCATCGTCCGATTCTGATTAAACAAGTAAAGCTTAATTACAACTTTCTTGAGCGACTGTGATATGGCTGCTTATGAATGAAATCATTAATAAAATACTAATAACTACGAGGGCAGTTCAATAAGTAATGCAACACATTTTTTTTCTGAAACAGGGGTTGTTTTTTTCAGCATTGAAATACACCAGGTTATTCCCCAATCTTTTAGCTACACAACACTATTTTTCAACGTAATCTCCATTCAATGCTACGGCCTTACGCCACCTTGAAATGAGGGCCTGTATGCCTGCACGGTACCATTCCACTGGTCGATGTCGGAGCCAACGTCGTACTGCATCAATAACTTCTTCATCATCCGCGTAGTGCCTCCCACGGATTGCGTCCTTCATTGGGCCAAACATATGGAAATCCGACGGTGCGAGATCGGGGCTGTAGGGTGCATGAGGAAGAACAGTCCACTGAAGTTTTGTGAGCTCCTCTTGTGTGAGGTCTTGCGTTGTCATGAAGAAGGAGAAGTTCGTTCAGATTTTTGTGCCTACGAACACGCTGAAGTCGTTTCTTCAATTTCTGAAGAGTAGCACAATACACTTCAGAGTTCATCGTTTGACCATGGGGAAGGACATCGAACAGAATAACCCCTTCAGCGTCCCAGAAGACTGTAACCATGACTTTACCGGCTGAGGGTATGGCATTAAACTTTTTCTTGGTAGGGGAGTGGGTGTGGCGCCACTCCATTGATTGCCGTTTTGTTTCAGGTTCGAAGTGATGAACCCATGTTTCATCACCTGTAACAATCTTTGACAAGAAATTGTCACCCTCAGCCACATGACGAGCAAGCACAGATGGTTCTCCTTTGCTCTTTATGGTGTTCGGTTAGACAACGAGGGACCCAGCGGGAACAAACCTTTGAATATCCCAACTGGTGAATAATTGTGACAGCACTACCAACAGAGATGTCAAGTTGAGCACTGAGTTGTTTGATGGTGATCCGTCGATCATCTCGAACGAGTGTGTTCGCACGCTCCGCCATTGCAGGAGTCACAGCTGTGCACGGCCGGCCCGCATGCGGGAGATCAGACAGTCTTGCTTGACCTTGCGGCGATGATGACACACGCTTTGCCCAACGACTCACCGTGTTTTTGTCAACTGCCAGATCACCGTAGACATTCTGCAAGCGCCTATGAATAACTGAGATGCCCTGGTTTTCCGCCAAAAGAAACTCGATCACTGCCCGTTGTTTGCAACGCACATCCGTTACAGACGCCATTTTAACAGCTCCGTACAGCGCTGCCACCGGTCGGAAGTCAATGAAACTATACGAGACGAAGCGGGAATGTTTGAAAATATTCCACAAGAAATTTCCGGTTTTTTCAACCAAAATTGGCCGAGAAAAATAATGTGTTGCATTACTTATTGAACTGCCCTCGTAACTTTCCTCCTCACCAGCAACCAGTATAAACACAATATTAATTAAAATTATAGGTTAACAGATGGGGATGTATGCAAGACAACAACCATATGCACGAACAGTTCGACGACGTTTGCAGCATCATGTACTATCAGCTCGGAGACAATGGTTGCGGTTAGCCCTGACGCTGCATCACAGACAGGAGCGCCTGTGATGGTGTACTCAACAACGAACCTGGGTGCACGAATGGCGAAACGTCATTTTTTCGGATGAATCCAGGTTCTTTTACGGTATCATGATGGTCGCATCCGTGATTGGCGACACCGCGGTGAACGCACATTGGAATCGTGTGTTCGTCATCGCCATACTGGCGTATCACCCGGCGTGATGGTATGGGGCGCCATTGGCTACACGTCTCGGTCACCTCTTGTTCACATTGACGGCACTTTGAACAGTGGACGTTACATTTCGGATGTGTTACGACCCGTGGCTCTATCCTTCATTCGATCCCTGCGAAACCCTACATTTCAGCAGGATAAAGCACGACCCCATGCTGCAGGTCCTGTACGGCCCTTTCTGGATACAGGAAATGTTCGACTGCTGCCCTGACCAGCATTCTCCAGATTTCTCACCAGTTGAAAACGTCTGGTCAATGGTGGCCGAGCAACTGGCTCGTCACAATACGCCAGTCACTATTCTTGATGAAGTGTGGTGTCGTGTTGAAGCTGCATGGGCAGCTGTACCTGTACACGCCATCCAATCTCTGTTTGACTCAATGCCCAGGCGTATCAAGGCCGTTATTACGGCCAGAGGTGGTTGTTCTGTGTACTGATTTCTCAGGACCTATGCACCCAAATTGCGTGATAATGTAATCACATGTCAGTTCTAGTATAATATACTTGTCCAATAAATACCCGTTTATCATCTGCATTTCTTCTTGGTGTAGCAATTTTAATGGCAAGTAGAGTATATACATAATGGAGGTGGAGTGGTATATTTATAACGAAAAATTGTATAGATTTACCCATATGGGAAAGCAGTGTAACTGAAATAAGTAAACTTTCATGTTTGACACGAGTCACAGTCCCAGGAATATGCCCCCCTCGGGCACTAGTGCGCATTTTGCACATGTTACTCATGCTGGCTACCAGTCATTGGGGGATACTCTCCCACTCGTCTCTCAAGGCTGTTTTCGGTTCAGCGAGAGAGTTTTGATTGAGAAAAACGTCTGCCAACAGAATCCTCGGCAAGCTCTATAGGGTTTAGAGGCGGGGGAGTACGCAGGACACTCCATACGTTCAATACCTTCACTTTCCAGAGTGTCTGACACCTCAGCGGTACTGTGTGGGCGGGCAGTGTCGTCCATAAGCAGGAAGCCGGGACATACCGCACCTCTAAACAGACGGACGCATCCTAGAATAATCTCTCTGAAATACTGTTCTGCTCTAACGGTACCCCCTGCAAAGACATGAAGTTATGTTCGGCCACTGTGCGTAATACCTGCCCACACCATAACGCATAGACCATAGCGATGACGTGCACGAACACTGTGTGGTGTGTAACGTGATCGCCTCTCTCTCTACACGCTAAATAGTGGCCAGAATCACTTACCACAGTGAAGCAGGATTCGTCGGAGAAAATTACTCTGGACCACTGTTTCTGGCCTGAACCAACGAAGTCTTTTTCGACGATGGTGTGGTTGAAGCGGGATACATCTAACAGGTTTACGAGCATGAAAACCAGCCTGATTTGGCCGCTGCGAAATGGTTCTGGCATAGACATGTGTACAGGTAGCATTTTTTGTGGTACGTTCCTATGGGACCAAACTGCTGAGGTCATCAGTCCGTAGGCTTACACACTACTTAATCTAACTTACGCTAAGGACAACACACATACCCATGGCCGAGGGAGGACTCGAACCTCCGATGGGGGAAGCCGATGTACCGCTAGCAGTTGCAAGATCTATAGCGATATTCCTAGCAGTGAGACGTCTGTTACTTTCCGTCATTAGAGCTACGTATCGATCCTCTTGCGCTGTGGTGATCCGTCTACGACTGTCAGCATGCTTTTGCATTAGCATTTCCACATTCATCAGCTATTTTTAATCGCGAGATGAAACTTTTGGACACACCCATTACTGTGGCCACTGTTTTCTTACCGCAAGAGATTGAAATTCAGCCAAGTTTCCTTCTCACACGCCGTCTAGTGCATCAGAATGAATGAAATAGCTTTTCAACAGGGAACGCCAAATCCTGTTCATACACTGAAATGACAACCGCAGATTATTTAGCCTACTCGCATTCTTACTTGGCAGCTGTGCTAAGAGGAGCTAGTACTGTAGAAAGCGCAAATATCTACTTTTGATACAAATTGGTCTTATTTAAAGGACATTTAGAATTGATAATATCTTCCCGGGCTTCCAGCTGCGTCAGGTGGTTAAAATCTTACAAACTCTCGATCGAGTTCCCCTCGGCCGTGTCGCTGGGGTCTCTCCGTTATACAGCCGAGCTGCTGGCTGTGACGTCACTGATGCTGTCTTCCCCGCCAAATACGGTAATGCTTTCGTTCCCTGCGCGTCGCGCTCGCTTCTGTCTTGCGCTGGCTGTGTCCCAGGCAGCGCTAAGCTGCAAACCGCTGTCCTTATTGATGGTGTTTTCCGATTTTTTTTCATACCTTCTTTCATAACGCAATTCCAAAGTCCCTTCGTCCTCATACTGACAGGTGTTTCGTCGAATAGAATTCGCTGTTGATTTTCTAAAGCGTGTTCTGCCACGGTTGATTATTCAGGGTAGCGTAGGCGTAAGTACTGCTCCGTCCAGCGTTGGTCCATAGTACGCACTGTTTGCCCAAGTAGTAGCAGCCACGTTAAAATTGTATCTCGTACACTCCAGGCGTTCTGAGACCTACATCCTCCTTCCCAGGTCTCCTGAGTTGTCTTATTATTGCTGGGGGTCTGAAAATTGATGAAATGTTGTCTCTCTTCAGGAGCCAGCTATTCTTTCCCGAGACTTTGTTACAGAAAGACAAAAACGCAAGTTTCTTGCTATCTTCTTCGATGATATTGTTCCTGCTCCTCACACCAGAAATAACCTGTTGTACTTGGCAGTGATTGTAATCATTTTCCCGAAGACTTTTCGGAGGTGGGTTGGTTTTAGTGACAGATTTTCAACGTCTGAGACGACATCCACACTGTAGACGAGTGTATTCAGAACGCCACGTTTTTGCTCTGGATGGTGTGACAGAGCGTGCTGATACCGATCCATGTGTCTATATTTCCTGTAGACACTGTGGTTGAGGTGCCCATTGGTTTTAAGTGAGCGAGGATGTCACAGAATGGCAATACACCATCTGTCTCTACTTTCAACGTAAACCTAATGTAGCGAATGCCGTTCAGGTGTTCTAAGAATTCTCGCAGATTTTCACGTCCATGGGGCCAGACGATAAAAGTGTCGTCAACGTAACAGTAAAAGCAACTTGGCTTAGCTAGACCTGTCTCCAAACTGATATCTTCCAAAAACGTTGACTATGAACAGAATTAAGGGATTTCCCATCGCTGTGCCGTCCAACTGATCGAAGTAGTGGCAGCCATGTAGGAAATACGACGATTTTATTGTGTGCTTAAATAATCCCAGAATTGTACTATCAGTTAACTGGGAGAGAAGATCTATACAGCCTTTGACAGGAACACGAGTAAATAGGGAGACCAACTCAAAATTGGCCAAGACGCAGATGTATAATTCGGTTGATAAAATCGTCGTTGTTCTTGATTTGACGCAAACTGCGACACATATGCAGCATAAGGACGGCGGCCAGATGTTCTGCTGGTCTATAAGTTGGTGACTCAATGATGATCACTTTCGGCGAAGAGGAGAAGCCCGAGAAGATTTTATTAGTTCATATCGCCCCGAGTTCATGCATTCTTGCATTCAGAACTTCATTTGAAACAAGTATTTTGTGATTTTTAATGTTAATGAAACATTTCGTCTCTGCCTTAGAGATTATTTCCAAAGGTGGGACAGTTGATCCTCAGCGCCCCCTACACATGCCATAGCTCATAAACTCGCCAACCTCTCTCTTGAGGATCACCTGTAGGCCGTGCCGGACCGACTGGGAACCACTGCTACAATTTTTGTCCTTTAGTTTGCTTTGCAGTAGCAGTTTTACCAGTGATCGTTCACTGAGAAACGCCAAGGAGGACCAATTGTCTGCTGAGTTGACAGCCTGTACAAAGAATCAGAATGAGATTTTCATTCTGCAGCTGAGTGTGCGCTGATATGAAGCTTGTTCTGCAAGGTTCACAGGAGAGCTTCAGTGAAGTCTGGAAGTTAGAAGACGAGGTACTGGCAGAAGTAAAGCTATGAGGGCGGGGCGTAAGTCGTGCTTAGGTAGGTCAGACGGTAGAGCACTTGCCCGCAAAAGGCAAAGGTCCTGAGTTTCAGTCTCGGTACGGCAGACAGTTTTAATCTGCCAGGAAGTTTGTACAAATAATGTTTATGAGTATTTGCCAAGTATATTTTTAACCTGTCGCAGTGCGATGTGTGGGCTTAGCTGTTTACAAGGTTAGGCAAATTATACCGTGCACAGAGACATTGGAGTAATCATGCTTTTCGCGCTCCACGCCCGACTTTTACGGGAAGAAACCTAACCCCTGGTACAATGGAAACAGCGATTTGCTAGCTATATATATATCGATGCAATGCTGACGGAATTAGGTTAGGAACTGAGACACTAGAAGTGGCAGTTCGCTATTTGACCAACAAAATTACTGAAGATGGACGAAGTAGAGAGGACATAAAATGCAATCTGGCTACAACAAGGAAAGCAATCCTGAAAATGAGTAATTTGTTAGCATATAACATAAATTTAAGTGTTAGAAAGTCTTTGCTGAATGTATTTGGAGTGTAGCCTTGTAGGAAGTGAAACGAGGACCATAAGCAATTAAGAGGACAGTGGCTTTTGAAATGTGGTGCTGCAACAGAATGCAGGAAGATCTGCAGCGGATAGGCACTTGGTGCAGGGAGTGGCAACTGTCCCTTAACATAGACAAATGTAATGTATTGCGAATACATAGAAAGAAGGATCCTTTATTGTATGATTATATGATAGCGGAACAAACACTGGTAGCAGTTACTTCTGTAAAATATCTGGGAGTAAGCGTGCGGAACGATTTGAAGTGGAATGATCATATAAAATTAATTGTTGGTAAGGCGGGTACCAGGTTGAGATTCATTGGGAGAGTGCTTAGAAAATGTAGTCCAGCAACAAAGGAGGTGGCTTACAAAACACTCGTTCGACCTATACTTGAGTATTGCTCATCAGTGTGGGATCCGTACCAGATCGGGTTGACGGAGGAGATAGAGAAGATCCAAAGAAGAGCGGCGCGTTTCGTCACAGGGTTATTTGGTAACCGTGATAGCGTTACGGAGATGTTTAATAAACTCAAGTGGCAGACTCTGCAAGAGAGGCGCTCTGCATCGCGGTGTAGCTTGCTCGCCAGGTTTCGAGAGGGTGCGTTTCTGGATGAGGTATCGAGTATATTGCTTCCCCCTACTTATACCTCCCGAGGAGATCACGAATGTAAAATTAGAGAGATTAGAGCGCGCACGGAGGCTTTCAGACAGTCGTTCTTCCTGCGAACCATACGCGACTGAAACAGGAAAGGGAGGTAATGACAGTGGCACGTAAGGTGCCCTCCGCCACACACCGTTGGGTGGCTTGCGGAGTATGAATGTAGATGTAGATGTAGATGCTGGAGACTGAGTGGGTAGATTGAAGAACTAATGAGGAGATGAGATATGAAACGAACTGAGGAGAAAGAAAATTTATGGCACAACCTGATTCAAAGAAGATATCATTTGATAGGACACATGCTGAGGCATTTAGGAATCCTGTGTGTGTGTGTGTGTATGTGTGTGTGTGTGTGTGAGAGAGAGAGAGAGAGAGAGAGAGGAGGGGGGGGGGAGGGGGCGGTGAGGCCGAAAAGAGAAATTGTAGACATATCACAATTTAAAAAAAAAACTGCTGTATCGGCCGTTATCCAGACGGCGGCACTTTCCAGTGCGTGTGCCAGCAGTTATGCCGCCGTTTCCTACAGCCGCCACCGCCACACAAGGGCGCTGCCACGAACGATGACGTCGCTGTCAATGAGAGGCAAGCCTCCACTCACCGGAGCTCCAGCAGCTGGCGTACTTAAGTCCGAATATACATAAACTGACCTCATTTCATAGTGGCCAGGGCTCGACATCTTCGCCGCGCGGGATTAACCAGGCGGTCTAAGGCGCTACAGTCACGGACTGTGCGACTGGTCCCGGCGGAGGTTAGATTCCTCCCTCGGGCGTGGGTGTGTGTGTTTGTCCTTAGGATAATTTAGGTTAAGTACTGTGTAAGCTTAGGGACTGATGACCTTAGCAATTAAGTCCCATAAGGTTTCACACAAATTTCAACATATTGAACATTTCGACATCTTCTGAATACAGATTGTACTGAAGCGTGACAGATTTATAAATTTTTTGTGTCTATGTATGTTTCAACACTGAGGCTACTGTCAGAAACTGACGTTGCCAATACAGCAAGAAAGTTATGTATTATTTTTACTGTTTGAAATTAGGCGTAAAATAAATCAATATCTGAATTCTCTGTTCATGAACAGCATCTGTTCCTCTCTCCTTTACACACTGAAAAGCCACACAGCGTGCAAAGGAAGACACAACGAAAACAACCACCACAGATACACATATTACGCTTAGTACGCTGCAAAGCACAGTGGATACACCGTTTCCCGTGAGATCACCGAAGTTAAGCGCTGTCGGGCGTGGTCGGCACTTGGATGGGTGACCATCCAGGCAGCCATGTGCTGTTGCCATTTTTCGGGGTGCACTCAGCCTCGTGATACCAATTGAGGAGCTACTCGACCGAATAGTTGCGGCTTCGGTCAAGAATACCATCATAACGACCGGGAGAGCGGTGTGCTGACCCCACATCCGCATCCTCCCTGAGGATGACACGGCGGTCGGATGGTCCCGGTAGGCCACTCGTGGCCTGAAGACGGAGTGCTAGTACGCTGCAAAAAGAACTGAAGAAGATCACCGAGGAAGCAGCAACATCCTGTTTATTCCCGAGGGAGAGGAAGGGGAGAGAGTAGCAGCGTACGCTCCAGTACTCCAGTACCACTGGAGAGCTACAACACGCTGTACGTCAACACCCTCCATAACTAAACACTGGCCGCCAGTTATGTTTGACAGTGCACCTTACGCATTATCAGGGTTGTCGTTGGTCATGTGACTAGGGCCTCCCGTCGGGTAGACCGTTCGCCGGGTGCAAGTCTTTCGATTGGACGCCACTTCGGCGACTTGCGCGTCGATGGGAATGAAATGATGATGATTACGACAACACAACACCCAGTCCCTGAGCGGAAAAATCTCCGACCCTTCCGGGAACGAACCCTGGCCCCTAGGATTGACATTCTGTCGCGCTGACCACTCAGCTACCGGGGGCGGAAATTATCAGGGTAATAACATTTAATCATAGTGTCGTGTGTCAGAATAAACCATTGGCCGCTTCAATTCAGATGCTTCATTTTTTCGTGTAAATTAATGTAGTTTTTGTCTTTATTACAATGGCGACTCGTTCACACACGATGACGTGTTTACTCTGGCACTTTTTAGGACCAAACCCCATTGCCAGATTTTCTTTCCATCCTTGACGCTCAGTTCTGTGCAAAGAAAGCTGTGAAGTTTTCGCAATGTTACTGCCGCTTTACATTGTTCACAACATCACAGAAATTGCTAAAGATAAAATACTTTTACAAATCAGAAATAGAAATAGATACCTCATCTTGCTCTGACCAAAACGAGTTGCGAAAACAACATTCGTTTTTCTTATACGCGTAACGCTGCGACTCTTCTTTTTATTTGGAGGCTCTTCGGGTTTTTGAGGTTCTTCCAATTTATAAGACGCCAGAAATATTTTGCGATCATTTGGAAAGCTCAGAATGTGAAATCTTGTAACTATTGAGCTTTATAAGTTGTTGAGACTGCAGTTTCAAAAATATCCTCCTCGATTTTTTGGGGTTTTCTGCATTGGACTGAAATAATATTTGTGCTCTTGATACCAGAGGAATTTAGGAGCAAAAGCCATACAGCCACAGTCTATCTTCTTGTTACTCGAGTTATGTCGCATATCTCCTCCATTGTATCAACCCCTTCCTTTGTCTTGCTGTAGTTCATGGTATTCTGTGGTTTATTGTTTCTCCTCGTCTATTGTGCCTTCACTGAGTATGAAGCTAAACAGAACAACACTTCTTTTGGCACATATAAAATCATTGTGATATCTTTCTGGTACTCAAACAGTGAAAACATTGTATTCCTGGATTTCAATGGTAAGAATCACGGAAGGATTTCCGTTTTATTTTTCGTCAGAATTCCAGTGCAGATGATGTGCTTTTGCAAAAGTGAGACTGCCAATGCATAATTCGTATACCAACTATCAAAATAAAGATTCCGATTGGATCCGTTCACAGTTTCTGCAAGTCAATGCACAACATCATATGGTTTATTTGACACCTTGGAACGGCCATTTGGTTGTGTTCCACAATGTAGCTAAAAAATAAAAAAAGGTGCTGTATATATTGTTTTGGCATCGCAAATGACAAAGAATTTCAGGCTGTACTGTGCCGGTTTGTTCAGTACATATTGAACGAATGAAGATTTTCTTCTAAAAGGTGTATGCATCTCATCTATGGTTAAAAACTCTCCCAGGTATAGCTTTCCTTACAATTTGTAACAACTCTATCAAAATATAATCTGCTTTTTGCTAATTTATCTCATTCACGCCTTTTTGTTCTGTCACTTTAACGAGAGCAGTTTGTATGACACAGAAGCTGTAAGAATCATCATACGAGTGCTGTCTTTACTCCAACATTTTTTCAGTTCCACCCTTGAAGCCAATCGAAGGGAACACAGATCTGTTCAGGTTTGTAATATGCAAGTTGCGTATTCCCCAAGTGAACCAATTATGTCCTCACTAACAATCTTGTTGGACGCTGCCACTTCACTTCAGTAAACCTTTATGGACCACAAAGAATTTTTATACATTTTTTGCTGTTTTGGCTGTTACACTTTCCGTGGACCTCTTAGTTTTACGATCTTTACTAACAAAAGAGACACACATAAAATCAGAAGTGTCGTTACCGTCATCTTCTTCTTCATGACGTTGCATTTCCTCTTCTTCAAGATGAACATATATGTTAATTACCCTCTCAAGGGCACGCTTCTGTTTCTAATTCATTGTTGTAATAACTCCGACAACCCTTTTTTGAAAAAGCCCACAAAATAACTAAATATGGAACATAACTGCTAATTTAAGATTTTAACCCCGAAATAAGACGATATAAATAATGAACATAAAAAATTATACTTACATTACAGGTCGCGTGGCTGACTGAACAGCAATTAGAGAATAACATGCAGTTACTGCAGGCGTGAGGTCGCTCACATGCGTCAGCAATATACGTGATAGACAGAGGTTCAACTTGAAAACAGGTGAAACTGCCAGCAGTGCAATAATAGGTAACTTGAATTCAGAACGAAACAACGAACTCTGGTTTACTCAGTCAAGTTGTTACTCGTCGAGTTGATGTTACCAGCCAGCCGTCGTGGTTGGCTGAGAAGGTATTTTTTGCGATGGCTTTCGGTGCGGAGTGACAACGCGAACCACTCTGGAGTATAATATGACTGACGTGAACAAAGACACTCCCTCTACGACCGCGTAGTAGTCAGCAACAGTCTGAAAAGCGTGGAAGGGTGTTGCACGACATGTTGTGCTGGGAAATAATTAACCAGGAAATTCGATACCTTGCTCCGTTTCCGAATTAATTAGCATTGAAGTTATCCAATCAGGACATTGCGCGCGAAAATTCAAGCGACCCGCCCGGTACAATTAGTGGAAGTTGTTCTCGTAGTTTTAGATGATAGTGCAAGAGACTGCTCGGTCTTTGACTCGGGTTCAATCCTTACTGCCGTTCTATCTCCTCAAACTGGAAAACGGCGCACCGTATCGAGTTTTTTTCTGAACTGTTATTTCTCAGCACAACGTACCCTGCAACACCTTACAAGCTTTTCAGACTGTTTCTGACCACCCTGTAGATGCATGTGTAAATGTGTAATACCACGAGGAATGTGTGCCCGTAATCGAACTTAGCCGAAGCCATCTGACAGGGAAATTATAGACACGTTGGCCGTTAAATGACAAATGACGGTGTTAAAAGAACAACAATGTGAATAGGTGGGAGGTAAAACTCTGGAGAACGACGCGCGGTACGTAATGTGACGGACTGCGATTGCAGGAGGGCTGCGAATGAGTTAGGCGGCAGGCCGCGACAAACAGAACAGAACAGAGAGGCACACATTGTTTGGGAAATAATCGCTATTGTTGTCGGCGGCGTGGCGCGGCGTCAGGCGTCCGGTGGGGCGTGGGCGGGCCGCGCCTGCGAAAATATCGCCGGAACTGGCGCCAGTCCCTCGCGCATTGTCCATTGTTTACTTGGTGCTTTATTATCCGCATTGTCGGGATTACTGGCGCTCACAGGGACAGGATCGTGGCGCCACGGGGCGACAATAGCAGAGCGGAACTCAGGTCACAGTAAATAATTGTACAGCTCACTTTTGTCCATCTGCTGAATTTATTTTCCAAGTCGGAACCAATTAATTAACCGCAACTAGCGATTGTTTTCGGTGGCTCTTATCCGTTTAAATGCTGCAATGTCCGTTTTATGGCAAATAATTAATGTCCATATGGCACCCTCCACGTTTACGAATGCGTTCGTCAAATTTGATCGCAGCTACGTATGCAGTATATACCCACCACTAACATCATCAGTACCACAAACATGTCACAAAGCCAACATATACCTAATCCAGTTATCGCACGAGCACAGCCACCCATATCACTCTCATCTCGCACAGGAGACCAGTCAACACAGCGAACGGTGCGAAATTTAGCACTCTCGGCTGCAAAACAACCCCCAAATGAATAACGCCAGGCGAGACCTTATTTCGTACATATAGGACTGTTTTCTGAAAATCTGCGATTGTTTCTGATATTAGATAAACCGAAACATTTATCTGCATCAAAAATGGTTCAAATGGCTCTGAGCACTATGGGACTCAACTGCTGTGGTCATAAGTCCCCTAGAACTTAGAACTACTTAAACCTAACTAACCTAAGGACAGCACACAACACCCAGCCATCACGAGGCAGAGAAAATCGCTGACCCCGCCGGGAATCGAACCCGGGAACCCGGGCGTGGGAAGCAAGAACGCTACCGCACGACCACGAGATGCGGGCATTTATCTGCATCAAATAATAACCAGGACGTATTTTTGAATGCTTACAGTCTGATCTACAGCCGGATACAGTGGTCCACCTCTGTTTGCTATAATTAATCTTTTGTTTTGTGTTTTATTTTCTTGTAAATTAGTTATATGTTACGTGGTTCTGAATCTTACATTACGAAACATAAACTTAGAGATCAAGTGGGTAAGTGCAACCCCCGATCGGTACTATCATTTTTTTACTTATCCCTCCTGCCACCTCTGTTGATGATTTAATAATGTGGTAAATATTAAACATTCCATTGGAACTGACTTTGTAAGACAGTTCGTGGTCGGAGGAAAGAAAGGGAATAAAACCTGCAATAGGACCATGCCTAGTAAACCAAACTTCTGGTTGAAACAGCTTATATTTACTTAACGAAATTACTCAAACATTCATTATACATCTATGAGGAATTTTGTTATTGTTTATAGTATAAGATACCAAAAAAAATGGTTCAAATGACTCTGAGCACTATGGGACTTTATTTCTGAGGTCATCAGCCCCCTGGAACTTAAAACTACTTAAACCTAACTAACCTAAGGACATCACACACATCCATGCCCGAGGCAGGATTCGAACCACCGTAGCGGTCACGCGGTTCCAGACTGTAGCGCCTAGAACCGCTCGGCCACTTCGGCCGGCCATATAAGATTCACTGTCGGATTCTGAATACCAGGTGACAAATGTATTAAAAAAACTGACTGCATCAAACCGAAATAAGTATACGGAATTCTGTATCTACCTGAGAACGAGGGTGTAAAACATTGAAACATGTCATTGATATTAATGGGTAATTCCAGGAACGTCTCTTTGTTTATGATTATGTAAACAAATACGATTCAGTTGTACAAACAGCCCAAAGAGAGACACACCAGTAGACGCAGAAGATGGCCACTGTAAACATGTCCGAAACGTTGGTTCCATCGGTGATAGTTTTTTACAGTATAACGCGATACCATACCTGCAAAAACATTCACGCCAACTGACTGAGCGCGGAAGCCTAAAAAATTATAACGCAAAGATTCACTGAAGCGCCAAAGGAACCGGTATAAATATGCATATTCAAATACAGAGATTTGTAAACAGGCAGAATACGGCGCTGCGACCGGCAAAGCTATACAAGATAACAAGTGTCTGGCGCAGTTGTTAGGTCGGTTACTGCTACTACAATGGCAGGTTATCAAGATTTAAGTTAGTTTGAACGTGATATTATAGTCGGTGCGCGAGCGCTGGAACACAGGATCTCCAAGGTAGCTCACGAGTGGACCGTGAATATCAGGAATCCGGTAAAACATCAAATCTCCGGCATCGCTGGAGCCGGCTACAGATCTGCAAGAACGGGACCAACGACGACTGAAGAGAATAGTTCAACGTGACAGAAGTGCAACCCTTCCGCAAACTGGTGCAGATTTAAATGCTGGGTCATCAACAAGTGTCAGCTTGCGAACCATTCAACGAAACATCATCGATATGGGCTTTCGGAGTCGAACGCCTACTCGTCTACCCTTGATTACTGCACGACACAAGGCTTTACGCCTCGCCTGGGGCCGTCAATACCGACATCGGACTGTTGATAACTGGAAACATGTTGCCTGATCGGACGACTCTCGTTTCAAATTGTATCGAGCGTATGGATGGTATGGAAACAAGTTCCTGAATCCATGGATCCTGAATGTCAGCAGGGGACTGTTCAAGCTGGTGGAGACTCTGTAATTGTGTGGGGCGTGTGCAGTTGGAGTGATATGGGACCCCTGACACGTGTAGATACGACTCTGGCAGGTCACACATACGTAAGCATCCTGTCCGATCACCTGCATCCATTCATGTCCATTGTGCATTCTGATGGCTTCATCGATTCCAGCAGGACAATGTGTCACTCCAGACGTCCAGAATTGCTAGAGAGTGGCTCCAGGATTGCTCGTCTGAGTTTAAACACTTCCGCTAGCCGACAAACTACCCAGACATGAACATTATTGAGCATATCTGGGATGCCTTGCAACATGCTTTTCAGAAGAGATCTTCACTCACTTGCACTCTTGCGGATTTATGGACAGCGCTGCAGGATTCGTCGTGCCAATTCCCTCCAGCACTACATCAGACAATAGTCTAGTCCAGTCGTCTGAACAGGTAGTCCGCGGACCCCCAGGGGTCCGCGAGCTATGGCAGAGGGGTCCGCGAGCTATGCCAGAGGGGTCCGCAAGATGCTATTAGAATAAAAAATATATTAAATATATTTCGTATTATAACAGATTTTTAGTTTTGGCCGCTTCCTGCATGAGCAGAGCTTTAGCGAACGCTAACTTCTGCGTCTAGCGTCCTCCTAGAGCCAACTGACACTAGCACACTCTAGCGCAAAATTCGAATTAGGCAGATGCAAATAGTTCTGCTGTATGCCGTTAGACTACGCGCGCTGCCTCTTTGCAGCTGACAACTGACAGTCACTTTACACAGAAACTCGCATTTCAGACGACAATCGGCCATTGTTAATTTATTTCCAGTGCTTTCACAGACCGTATTGTTTACATATTCAATATTCTGTATTAAAACAGTAGTGTTTGTAAAGCGTTGTTTTTTGGGGAAGCTACAGTTCGCGTAGTTAAAAATGGACCGTTGGTTAAAAAGAGATTCGTTAAAACGATAAAGGCCTACAGATGAAGAGGAAGATAATGCATTTACTATACTAAACACCCAGATTTGAAGACAAAGATTTTGAGCAATAATCAAAAATTTAACATTAACAATGATGGCTAAATTGAAAAAGTTTTAAGCTCAAATTTTTTCAATAACGAACATGTCACTGATTTTTCTAAGTACCAAAAATAGAAAACGTATAAAAAGACTCTTAATTTGGCTTTTTTTACGTACTTGGTACTGTGATATGGCAAGGTACTAACCATTCTCGATGAGGGGGTCATCGAGAAAATTTTGTTGGGAACCCCTGGTCTAGTCCCTGTCACGTTGTGTTGCAACACTTCTGCGTGCTCGCGGGGCCCTATACGATATGAGGCAGTTGAAGCAGTTTCTTTGGCCCTTCCCTGTAGGTTTCAGATTCTAAGAAGATATTCTTTCGTAGAATATGAGCCATTTCTTCGAGCTCCTTTATTTACTCGTTTTATTTCCTGTATGCAAGAATCCTTACCGTTACAGTATTCTCGTTCTTTTCGGCCATCTGGGAGTCTAAGAAGAAGATTGCAGTAGAAAAGATTCGTTGAGAAATCCTCAATAATTTTCATAGATTCTGTTCTCATTTGTATGCACCCCAGACCGCATAATTAGGGAACTGTTGTGAAAATCTGGAAGCTGGCAGCTGGTCTTCAACATAAATGTAGCGTAAAGTGCAAAGGTAGGCAAAAAACACCCGGTATTCAGTTATTGTTGTATTTCCATCTTGACCTTACTGTAATTTAATTAAAGAGAATTTGACACTAAACGTGATACACCTCAAAATGCATAAAAATCTAAAACAATCAAAAATGTACAAACAAACATATCCAATTTACAGAATAATCACAGAAGATGCCTTAAAAATAAGAATGAAACGAGTCTGGTATAAAATTCACCTTAAATAAATTGGAGTAAGCTCAGGACAGAAAACCAATAATAACTGTTTAATAGCTGCTGCGGATGATGGCCACGCACACAAACGTATTATAGACAGGGTATTACTTCACTAAACCACCACTGAGAAGCTAATAAAATCGGTAACAACTATGAACGGCCTTAGTTACCCATATTGAACTCCTTAAGGTGTATCTGATGCATTAACAATTTACTTTCTGAGGCCGTTCGCTACATGCGATAAAGATTGGTTGTTGTTGTGGTCTTCAGTCCTGAGACTGGTTTGATGCAGCTCTCCATGCTACTCTATCCTGTGCAAGCGTCTTCATCTCCCAGTACCTACTGCAACCTACATCCTTCTGAATCTGCTTAGTGTATTCATCTCTTGGTCTCCCCCTACGATTTTTACCCTCCACGCTGCCCTCCAATACTAAATTGGTGATCCCTTGATGCCTCAGAACATGTCCAGGTGGTCCAATCGCATGGCCTCCACGATCTCCGGATTTGACTCCATAGGACATTTTCCTCTGGAGTGGAATAAAGACTTTAGTTTATGAGACTCCTGTAGAGACAAACGAGGATCTGGTGGCACGAGTTGTGATCGCTGCAGGACAGGCTGCAGAGACACCACATGTGATATGGCATGTGTGCCTCATCGTCATTCATTCGTACAATGTGTGCACCAAACTTGGTCGTCACTTCGAACATTATCTGCCAGTGGATCAGAATGCTAACCCTCCTTAGAAGAGGGCAAAAGCGGCTTAAAATTAACTGTAAACAACATTGTTTGTGAAAAATGATTACATGTCATTTTTGTTTCTTTGGTTATTAATGAGCGGAATTGTAAAATGAGTGATGTACTGGATCACGCGGTACCAACATGTTTTCAAATGGTTGTACCGTTTCCGGACGTGGGCTCCAATTCAAAATATTATCTACTTAGTCGGGAATTTTAGAGCATCCTGTATAGGGAAATTTCCTTTAGGTGCTTCAAATTTGGTGTTTCTTCAGCACACGTGTGACGTTGCGAATAGTTTCGACAGATGACACAGCTGCAGTGGGACATTCGGGAAGTCGTATCACAGGCACTGCTCCCGACATGGCGAATCGGTTCCATTATTGCTGCAAATCGGCACACCACAAGTCGACAGTTGGTTCTACAGCTACGGGTGAGCATTGGAAGTGCGTATGCGGTGAGTCAGACACTAGAATATTAAAAGATGTACTCAAGATAGGTTCCATGAATGCTCACATCAGACCACACGATTCAAAGACACGCATATCGTCACAATTGATGGAGCAGTTTGAGGCCAATGGAGCGGTCTTTCTGTAGTTGATCGTTACAGGTGACGAAACCTAGGTGCATCGCTTTCAGCTGAGAAGAAAAGGGTAGTCTCTAGAGAGCCGCACCCACTGTCACCAAAAAAGAAGAAATTCGAGGCAGCTCCCTCTGGCGGCAAAGTCATAACGCCAGTCTCTTGGCGTGGTGATGGCGTCATTCTCGTGGACGTGCTGCCAAAAGGATCAACCATTAATTCAGAGCCTTATGTGAAGACTCTGAACAAACTCGAGAACAATATCCGAAGTGTTGGTCTGACAAGAATCCGAAAGAAATCTTGCTACAAAACGAGAAGGTACACCCACACACACGTCTCAGAAGCCGAGAACACATCGCCAGATTGGGTCCGACAACACTGTCCCATCTTCCGCTGTTACTCAGACGTGGCACCTTCGGATTTCCAACTGTTATTAATGTATACCACCCCCTTCTTATTCCCTTATTGCTACTCGTGTCTTACAAACACAGCTCTTTTCCAGATAGAGTGTCATAGGAACATAGGGCACCATGTAAATCACCCCCAGAAGTGGCGACGCAAATGTCGTGTAAGCCAGCCTCTAGGTTTCAGGCGACGGAGAGTTCACAAAGTCCTTCAGGTGTGCCATATCCAACTGAAGCCGTCCTTTGGCAGTTACATCCCGCTGGACGGTCCATATTGATACATCAGCAAATCGGGCAACTTCATTCACGATGTAGTCGTGGACACGTCCAAACACGATTCTCCTACTGCCATGCTGTCTGGTCTCCATGTCGATCCACGTTCCTGAACTGATTCCATACAACCGCTGAACATCGCATCAAACAAGCGATGAGCAGTATTCATTTCACTGAGTCCATCCATACTTCGTAAAAACGAAATTCTGTCAGAACACTGGAAGAACTGTACCTAACGGCTCTTAGGACAGACGACGTATAATATGAGTCAGTTGGCCGAACCGGCGGGATTTTTGATCTCGCGTCATTGCAGGAAGCGAGTCGAGAAGTGATAGAGATAGCGCTCGGGTCACATGTGTACAAGGTCCTATCGTAATCCATTCATTCCGAATCACAGTGCGCTGCCACCCGTAACAAAACCAGCTTTTGACAATCTCACAAGGATTCCACAACAGGCGGCACCATGTAATTTGCTTATCGCCGTCCTGACACTAAAGTCTCGTTGCATGAGACACTTACGGTGTGTGACTGCCTACCCATCTTCTCCCGAAATTATGTATTTTACATTAATGGCATGCGTTTTACGAGTGGCGTAACTTTTTTAAGAGTAAGCTTCTCGATTGCTGGTAATCTTGGGACTACGACGACTAAGTGGTAGGACCTGCTACCTGCTCTGCTATCGGTATTGGTGTGGCGGCTTCTCTCCATTCTTCTGACCAGTTCTTCTTCATTTTTCCTTGCCCTTTTATGGGCAAGATACATCAAGATAAGACTGCTTTTCTGTTTAGCATGAAAGCCGAACATAAAATAAGGGGACAAACTTACGACCTGATTCCTGACAGGAACAAAAACGTCCTTATCCTATCAATATGTCAAGAAATAGGTGAGGCAGTAAAAAAGCAATTAATATTCATGAAATATTTTGTTTGTTTTCACATGTCTACAGTCCTGGTTGGGATCGAAATCTCAAAACAATAGGAAAATGGAAATGAGAAACAGCAAATGTAATTAAATTATATTTTGGTTTCAGATCAAGCACAGAAAGTACGCAAGCCACTTGGCATTCAATATCCACATGCAAAATAAGTCGTAAGTTCCAGTATTAGTGAAGAGACAAATATGTATGCATACATTCACGTAAAGCGTAGAATAACATCAACTGACGGGGAGTGTGACAAAATGGAACGCACAATGCTTCGAAATGAATGAGCAGAGTACGATCCTGTGATCAACTGCAAGCTTACTGAAAACATAAAGCAACTACATTTTGTAACACCACACACTTGAGTATCATCTCAGATTCGCAGTTCATAGCAACTTTAATGGGCGAAATTAGTGTAAAATAAACAGTGGAGGACAAACAGTACATGATTGAACTGCCTCCGCCGAGCGAGGTGGCACGGTGGTTATCACATTGGACTTGTATTCCTGAGGACGACGGTTCAAACCCGCGTCCGGCCACCCAGGTTTAGGTTTTCCTTGATTTCCCTAAATCGTTCCAGGAAAATGCCTGGGTGGTTCCTTTGAAAGAGCACGGTCGATTTCCTTCCCCACGCTAGACGCAATCCGAGCTTGTGCTCTTTCTTTAATGACCTCGATGTCGACGGGACTTAAAACTCAATCTACCTTCCTTTCTTGAACTGACTGCAAAACATTGCTTTTGAGCGACCACTTCGAATAAGTGAAACATTCACATTAATAACTGCAAACACGCCGAACCGCATCTGAGCGACAGCCGTCCACAGGGACCCTCTATTTGTGTTTAAAGATTGTCCTCCAACATGCGCTTTCAACCGCCAGCGCACTGATTGGCTAACACCGCACACAAACAGTCAAAGGTGTGTGTGTGTGTGTGTGTGTGTGTGTGTGTGTGAATTCCTAAGGGACCAAACTGTGAAACGTCCCATTAGAAATTTTATGAATTACTGTGCTGGTAAACTTCTTTTATACAAAGACTGCTAAGCAAAACTGAACGTACTGAGACATTTCTCTCTTTACTTATTCTAATCAACACTAAACTGACACACAATATTTTTTTAGTGCAACCCAATCTGACTTCCAATAATCCCTACAAAAGAACGACCCTGACTAAAAATAACCTATACCTTTCATGAATCACTTACCTCACAAAAATCTTCGTTACTCGAACTACTGTCATAGAGCGAGCGCCAATACTGCCAGCTAAATAAAAGATTCTAACTACTGAAAGCACTAACTACGGATAGGCATAGTTAGCAAATGAAAGATTTTTATAGAGAACAATCAATATATTTATTTTAATAGCGTTCAAAAGTCATATAAATTTGTGACATCCAATTAAACAAAATCCCTTTTTATGACGGACACACGTTCAGATCGTCAGCTCAAAACTCTGGCATCTCTCTCTCCACATGCACCACTGCTGGCGGCTCACCTCCAACTGCCCAACACTACACAAGCAAATATTCCAACAATGAGTCCAACCAGCCACAGACTGTACACAGCACAGCCAGTGATTTTCATACAGAGCGCTAAGTGGCGTCACCGACATAAAAACCTAAACAGCCTACTTACAACTGCTGAGGTCATCGGTCCCTAGACTTATACACTACTTAAACTAACTTAAAGTAACTCATGCTAAGAACAACGCACACATACCCATGCCCGAGGGAGGACTCGAACCTTCGACGGGAGGACCGCGCAGTCCAGTAATATGGCGCCTCGAACCGCACGGCTGTAAAAGGTGACCGCGCTACCTTCCCAACATCTCGGAGAGAAACATACAAAAGAATTTACACTAAATATATGTCGATATTTGTTACGGGCATCTTTGCAAGTAATCAACAAAACTAGTTTGCCAGTTACTGAATGAAAGCAAATGACTGAAGGATCGAAAGAGCCTTTCGTCAGCGTTTATTTACTGGATGAAACAGATTTGTAATGTGTTCTGTAGTGAACAAGCAGAGTGCATTACAAATTGACTTAAAAACTCCCTACCAAAAATTAGTATTGTATTGGTGCATAAGTTCGTAGTGTTTTCCCATAAGTATAATAAACACGATAGATATATTCCATAAAAACACGGGAGAACTGCCGGATATCAGTAACTTCCTGCCACGATATTTCGGCGCAGAGTCTTCTGGCCATCTTCAGGTGAATGCCACTGTAGTAGTACTGGCGAGTACGCGCTGAGCTCCGCTATTTAAAGCCTTCTGAGGTGACATTGCGCATGTGCAGCTCAGCTTGCGCGTTCATAACGGCTCCGTGCGCTGCGCCTCGCGCCCTCCACTGTGAAAGCCTGGCGTATCGGTGTCAGGTCGATTTCCATCTTTATGCAGATAACTACGTCGACTACGAAGTTTCTCTATAACAGGATTCCAAGCAGAGTTCAGCTGATAACCGCTATCTCGATTGATGAGAGTCTCGTTGTCAGACAATCTTATTTCCACAGTTTCATTGATAATCGAGCTCCAAAAGTTTGATGTATGGGCCAAAATTTTTGTGTCGTTGTAATTCATGGAATGGTCTGTGGAAATACAATGTTCGGCGATTGCGGACTTGGTGGGTTGGAGAAGGCGAGTATGCCGTTGGTGTTCCACAATGCGTTCCTGCACAGTTCGTGTTGTTTGCCCTATATATGATTTGCCGCATTCACACGGAATTTTGTAAACACCTGGTTTACGCAGGCCCAGGTCGTCTTTAACGGATCCCACCAGTGACGAAATTTTGGAAGGAGGGCGAAAGATGACTCTCACTTGATACTTTCTCAATATTCTGCCTATCTGTGAAGAAATATTCCCAATAAATGGTAGATAAACAGTCGACCTGAAGGCCTGTTCCTCTTCCTTGTTCCGTCGTTTGTAGGTCTTCATCACTCTGTTCACTTGCCTAGGTGAAAAGCCATTCTTCAAAAATACTTTTTGCAGGTGTTCCAGTTCCGCTTGAAGACTGTCGGCGTCAGAAATAGTATGGGCACGGTGGACCAAGGTTTTGAGAACCCCCATTGTTTGTGCTGGATGGTGGCAACTAGTAGCTTGTAGATACAGGTCTGTACGAGTGGGCTTTCTGTACACGTGTTTTTATGGAACAATCAGCACGCCGGGAAAGCTTTAAACATCACGATAGATACACATTGCAGAGACCTTAGTCATCAACAATATACTCTCGTTCACTATTTTCAAAAGTCTATCAACGCTGGGGTAACTTTTCGATTCCGTGATTGCAGGAAACACGTGGATTTGAGGCGAAAAACTCGTCGAGCCACGTTCGGAGCGCATTTTCATCCGGAAAGGAAGTTCCTTGAAGATTGTTCGACAGAGAGCCGAAAAGGTGAAAATCTGAGGGTACAAGATCAGGTGAATAACGTAAGTGCGGAATGACTTCCCAACCCAACTCCTGTATAGTGTTTTTTGTCAGTCTAGCAGAGCATCACTTCACGCAGGCTTCCTGGTCGTTGTGCTTGGGCTGCGACTGCAAGACGTCTGAGTCGTTGACAATAAGTGTCAGCAGGGATGGTTACATCTTGGGGAAGCAATTCGTAGCACACCACACCGGCGGGTTCCACCACGTTATCTTTTACAGATCCGCGCAGGTCTTCGTGTGGCGAGTTGCTGCTTTGCATGTGATCATCCATTCCTTTTTTGGCCTTATGTTAGTATGAAGTCGCTAGTACCGATACAGGATGGGAATGGTCGGTGTTGTTCACGAGGCAAGTGATGACGACCAAGCGGAGACGCACACCTGATGTGCTTTTGTGATTTCGAGTTACAGCATGCTGTGCACCCATACACACGATCTGTGAACCTTCCCCACTGACCCACGATGGTGGAATGATCAAATTTCATCAAATTTGCCAGTTGTCGGATACACCGACGTGAATCATTATGAATTAATGTCTTTAAACGATCTTCATCAAATCCCGAAGGTCTTCCTAAACGGGGGGTACCAGTAACGTCAAAAATATCATTAAATCGAGGAAACCATTTTCTTGCCGTGTTCTGTGCAGTGGCGTCATCCCCCTGTACCGCGCAAATATTTCTGTCTGCCTCCGTTGCTGTCACCCCTCTATTAAACACAAACAGAAGAATATGTCGGAAATGTTTCGATTTCTCCACTTGGAGCTCCATTTTCATGCGTCCAAAGCTCTACTAACGATCTCAAAGTGATAAATTGACAATATTTAAACTCAAATAGCAACAGTGAACTGAAAATAAAAGATGACAATCGTTACATAAACGCACAGCAACCGGAATACGAACATGCGAATCAGAAACGCTACAAACGTATGCACCAACCTAATACTATCTAATAATTAAAATTTCAGTTAAGGGTAACTTCATTGTTGAGCCCAAAATTAAACACATACTGACAACAGTCAATTTGGGGTAGACTCCACGTCAAACTTTTTACACTCACCGTTAGCAAATATTACTATTGTTACAGGAAGTAAACTTAATGTACAAAGCAAGGAGTCAAATATTAGCAAATTAGTAAATTGAACTATATGCATACACTGAAGTGCATATGTCTGTTTCGTCTTGTGTCGTGCTGGGTAGTTCACAATAACTGCTCCAGGCGAGAGCTCTCTAATAATGTTTACAGCAGAAAACCAGTTTCGGTTTACTCGTAGGATCTACATTTTCCATTGACTGTGCACAGAAGTTTATGAAGTTGATCCTGTTGTCTTCAACAGAAAGGACCCGGGTACGGGCTCTTGTATCTCATACAACTCATTGTTTTACTGTCACAGCTTTCGTTTCGAGACATCCTAGGATTATCTGGTAAAGCTCTTCTTGGTCTTCACATATACAAAGATTGGCGAAATCATTTCCAATCGACGTCGATTTTTTAAAACGATAGTGCTTAAATTTCGCACGTGCTATGGTTGTATACAGTCCTCTTTCTCATCTACCGTACGGTGCGTGGCGTAGGATACCCTGTGCCACTACTACTAATTTCCGTTCCCGTTCCTCTCGCAAATAGTGAGAGAAAAAGTCTATTTATATGCCTCCGTACAAGACTTAAACTCTCGAATCTCATCTTCGTAGTCCTTACGCGAAATCAACGTTGGCAGCAGCAGAATAGTTTGCACTCAGCCTCAAATACCGGTTCTTTAAATTTTCTCAACAGCGTTCCTGGAAAAGAACGTCACCTTCCCCCCATTTGAGTTCTCGAAACATCTCTGTAATACTTTCGTGTTGTTCGAACTTGCCGGTAACAGCCCTATCAGCCCGCCGCTGAATTGCTTCGATGTCTTCGTTTAATCCGACCTGGTGCGGATCCCAAACAATCGAACAGTATCCAAGAATGGATCACACTAGTGTCCTATATGCGGTCTCCTTCACTGATGAACCACACTTTCCTAAAATTCTCGTCCGCAGCTCGTGGTCGTGCGGTAGCGTTCTCGCTTCCCGCGCCCGGGTTCCCGGGTTCGATTCCCGGCGGGGTCAGGGATTTTCTCTGCCTCGTGATGACTGGGTGTTGTGTGATGTCCTTAGGTTAGTTAGGTTTAAGTAGTTCTAGGGGACTGATGACCGTATATGTCAAGTCCCATAGTGCTCAGAGCCATTTGAACCATTTTGAAAATTCTCCCAATAAACCGAAGTCGACCATTCACCTTCCTTACTCCTATCTCTATACGCTCATTCCATTTCAAATTGCTTTGCAGCGGCGTTACATTTAGATATTTAATCTACGTGATTGTGTGAGGCAGCACACTACTTATACTGTATTCGAGCATCTGCATTAACCTACATTTCTCTACATTTAGAGCTATCTGTCACCCATCACACCAAGTAGAAATTTTGTCTAAGTCTTCTTGTAGCCTCCTACAGTCACTCAACCTTTCGCTACACCAGAGCATCGTCAGCAAACAGCCACAGACAGCTCTTACCCTGTTCGCCAGATCAATTTACGCATATAGAAAATAACAGTGGTACTAGCACGCTTCCATGGGGCACTCCTGACCATACCCTTGTCTCGGATGAACACTCGCTGTGCCGGCCAGTGCGGCCGTGCGGTTCTAGGCGCTGCAGTCTGGAACCGCGAGACCGCTACGGTCACAGGTTCGAATCCTGCCTCGGGCATGGATGTGTGTGATGTCCTTGGGTTAGTTGGGTTTAAGTTGTTCTAAGTTCTAGGGGACTGATGACCTCAGAAGTTAAGTCCCATAGTGCTCAGAGCCATCTGAACCATTTTTATATTTTCCTTAGCTCTTGAATAGCAACGGATGCAATCTTGGTATTCTGTTCTTTCCACAGTAGGCACACAAAATATTCAGTCCTGGCTCAGCGAAGTGCAATGCTGGCCGTAAAACAGCTTCATACACATAATGTCAGTAGATTAGTTGATAAATGAATAACCTTGCAAATATTCAGTGATAATTTTGGGTATTGGCCCAGCGCTGTGCAATGCTGCCCGCATTGAAACTGTTACAAACATTAATATTTCTCTGACTCTGATTAAAAAATCATTTGCTTTAAAAATATTCATTGGATTTAAACAAACACGATATGGAAGAGGATGAGTTACTGATAACGGGATATGCTAAGACCGAATGATTCAGTTGGAAAATTGTATTCAAAATAAAATCTCTCCTCCACAAAATCTAATTTGAAACATTTTACATTAACTTCAAAATCAGTAAACTCCTCAGCTGTTCTTCAATTCTCGCTTAGTGACATAATTAAAAATACTTGGACTGTTCCAAGACGAAAGGTCTGACATCGTTTGACAAAATAGATTCCAAAATTTAACTTCTCTGTATCAGGTTTACAAAACACACAAAATACTACAAATCGGGTATACCTAATGAACCTATACATTAAATCTGATGGCAAATACTTGGTTCCTATATTCAAGGGTCGGTACTGTTAGAATTAGCAAAATCCATATAGCGTTGCTGCTTACTTAAAACTAAATATACAAATTTTCATTACCTCATAAAACTGTAAATTCTCACATGTAGCCACTAGCTTTAAGTATTACATCCTACCTTTAACAGAGTGCAACTGCTACTTACAATCGTTTCTGCCACTCAGGCAACATCTTTTGTTCAGTGGTGACAAAGATACAATCTCTTCTACATATGATAACCATTTCATGCCATTTTTCACGAAATATGTTACAAAATCGGGCTCCACGTACAAGTGGGCCCATCACAAGCTAATGTTCTTATTCCTTTAACTTGTTTTTTCCCTGGAATACCACTGTGTGTTTCGACCCGTAATAGTACGACTTGTTTCTGCTGACTGTGCAGGCCACTGAAGTCATAGACGACTCCGTTATTGCATCGTACAAAATCGTAGTTCAAGATCGTGACATCTGAAGCGGATTCTGTTAAGATAACGATTTTTCCCTCAGTACAGTTTTATGCGTGCTTTGTTGCATCTAAACTGGCTATTCGCCTTAGGTCAAACAGAGTGAGTCATCGATCTAGCACGCTGCAGATACGTCAGCTGGCGCCTTCTGGGAGGAGTCAACTATAGAGCATTCACCTTATCGCAAGAGCCAGGGAGGGTGGAGGTGGTAATATGATTGCGGACTGTGCGACTCATAACCGGACTCTGGTCTGATAATGCCTGCTGCGAGCCGAATGTGTTTCAAATATAAGTAGGGAGTGCGATAGTACAGTGCCAGACACTATCCACGCTGACATTGTTATGCTGTGTTTTCATGACGTAAAAGTGTTTTATATGGTCTGTCTCCGACACTCTAAAAATATAGCCTTCCTTAAACTTCACATGGAAGTATTTTATGTTAGGCTTTACCGTAACTGTTGTTAAAATGAGTTGAAACTGCAAGTTTACTGTTAGCAGTCGCAATTTATTTTAATTTCGCTACGTGTTTCAAAGGTTCGAACTTTCATCATCAGGTGGATTCGTGTCAACTAACATGTGTTGTGTGTACGATTATGGGGTTAGATGTGACACTGTCTTCATGGGTTTTCTTCCGCGTTTTTATATCACATACAACGTCACACATACTTTGTAAAATGTGACGTTTTATGTGAAGTAAATAAGACAGAAAAAAGAAGCTTTAACCACTGGTGCCAAGTTGACCTTCGTATCTGGCATGGTGAAAACTTACGTTAAACTAATATTTTATTTTTTGGACTCCTGTTATAATTTTATGTAGACAAGAGCCTTTACCAGTGGGCGAGTACATTGTGCAATTATTCTGACGTACGGTGAATGTACTCTGGCTGCTATCTTAAGCCATGGAATGTGATCATTTGGTTTTTATACCAATTATATATATGACAAGAGCCGCTCGGCTTCAGCTAATGTAATTTACCACCATGCGATGTAACAAGGCCCACTACTTCTGAAGAAGATATTTTCACAAATATCGAAACCTAGGTCAGGGGCTAAATAAAGCTTTTGTTTAAAACTGGTTGGCTGATTTTTTTCAACCTCTCCAAATTTGTACAGTTGCTGAATCGCAGCCATGTTTAAGATTTTGGAAACTTTCAGTTGGTTTGATGACTGGCAACAATCTCTACATGAAAAATCTAAATTAATGCGGATGAATAGGAAGAACAAACCTGTATCGTTCGTATACCGTGTTACTTGTGTCCTGCTTGAAACAGTCAAGTCGTTTAGATACTTGGGCATAACGTCGCAAAGCGATATGAAATGAAACGAGCGTGTGGAAACTGTGGTAGGGAAGGCGGATGGACAACTTCGGTTTATTGGGAGAACCTTAGGAAAGAATGGTTCACCTGTAAAGCAGACCGCGTGTAGGACTCCGGTGCGACCTGTTCTAGAGTACTGCTCGAGTGTTTGGGATCCGTACTAGGTCGGATTGAAGGAAGACATTGTAGTAATTCAGAGGCGGGCCGCAGGATTTGTTACCGGTGGGTTCGAATAACACGTAAGTGTGACGGATATGCTTCGGGAACTCAAATGGGGATCCCTGGAGGGAAGGCGACTTTCTTTTCGAGAAACACTACTGGGAAAATTTAGAGAACCCGCATTTGAAGCTGACCACCGAACGATTCTACTGCCATCAACATAGACTGCGCGCAAGGACCACGAAGATAAGAAATGAGAAATTAGGGCTCATACGGAGGCACATAGATAGTCGATTTTCCCTCACTCTATTTGCGAATGGAACAGGAAAGGAAATGACTGGTGGTAGTACAAGGTACCCTCCGCGACACACCGTACGGTGACTTATGGAGAACCTATGTAGATGCAGATGTAGCTATTGATGTAGAACGTTCCTGGCAGTTGTGTTTCTGGTTTCTGTTTTTAAAACAACTATCCCTTTGATTTAAAACGACGAAACCATTAGTGTAGCTTCAGTCTGTTGGCCGACTCTGAAGACGGCCGGAAATATACGGCCAAAATATTACACGAACGAGAAATAGAGTTTATGCGGTTGCACTCCCGAAATTTAATGAATCAGTTATTATGCCGTGAAAGCATTAAGATGCACAGATATCAAAATTATGTAAATCGAAGGTGGACGGGGAAGAAAGGAAAGGAAAGGGAAGGAACTAATTGTATCAGCTGCATCCGGACTGTGTGCAGAATCAGCGGCGACGAATGAAAATGTGTGCTGGACCGGGACTCTGGGACTCTAACCCGGGATCCCCTGCTTACTAGGCAGCTACGCTAAACACATCGCCAGCCAGACACGATGTTCCTCGCAAATGCGCGGACGATCTCAGCGCTCTCCCAGAGCGACTCGCATTCCCACCTAGTGCAACCTATTCGCAGTCTTCACCCTCCATGCTCGCTGATTATAGATTCCCGCTGGCGATCGAACGTAAATTTGCATCCGAATTGAAGATTATGGATTCATTGCCCATCGAGGCGAATTAATTATATGAATGCGTGGTGTCTATTGTTTCGGACATGTTCTTAAGAACAGGTATCAATCATTCATATGTTGTTGTTGTTGTTGTTGTTGTTGTTGTGGTCTTCAGTCCAGTGACTGGTTTGATGCAGCTCTCCATGCTACTCTAGCCTGTGCAAGCTTCTTCATCTCTCGGTACCTACTGCAACCTACAGCCTTCTAAACCTTTTTAGTGTAGTCATCTCTTGGTCTCCTTCTACGATTTTTACCCTCCACGCTGCGCTCCAGTACTAAATTGGTGATCCCTTGATGCCTCAGAACATGTCCTACCAACCGATCCCTTCTTCTAGTCAAGTTGTGTCACAAATTTCTCTTCTCCCCAATTCTATTCACTACCTCCTCATTAGTTATGTGATCTACCCATCTAATCTTCAGCATTCTTCTGAAGCACCACATTTCGAAAGCTTCTACTCTCTTCTTGTCTAAACTATTTATCGTCCATGTTTCACTTCCATCCATGGCTACACTCCATACAAATACTTTCAGAAACGACTTCCTGACACTTAAATCTATACTCGATGTTAACAAATTTCTCTTCTTCAGAAACGCTTTCCTTGCCATTGCCAATCTACATTTTATATCCTTTCTAATTCGGCCATCATCAGTTATTTTTCTGCCCAAATAGCAGAACTCATCTACTACTTTAAGTGTCTCATTTCCTAATCTAATTCTCTCAGCACCACCCGACTTAATTCGACTACACTCCTCGTTTTGCTTTTGTTGATGTTCATCTTATATCCTCGTTTCAAGACACTGTCCATTCCGTTCAGCTGCTCTTCCAAGTCCTTTGCTGTCTCTGACAGAATTACAATGTCATCGGGAACCTCAAAGTTTTTATTTCTTCTCCATGGATTTTAATACCTACTCCGAATATTTCTTTTGTTTCCTTTACTGCTTGCTCAATATACAGATTCAATAACATCGGGGAGAGGCTACAACCCTGTCTCACTCCCTTCCCAAACACTGCTTCCCTTTCATGCCCCTCGACTCTTATAACTGCCATCTCGTTTCTGCACAAATTGTAAATAGCCTTTCGCTCCCTCTATTTTACCCTTGGCACCTTCGCATTCAGATAAGATACCAAATATTTTTGGCGATTAAAGGCACGGATTCGCCATAGTGGACGTGTAAAACCGACCCATAATCGTAATGAAAAAGTCGTACGATAGAAGCGTAGACATGCTCGCTGTGACAAGAACCGACTGTCATGATACCACACAAAGGGTAGGACGGAGTTTTGGGGTTGGTAAGAATTATCTTCTAGAGAATTTTTCGTAATTGCTTTTTACAGTGTAATATTTTGATCATATCACTGAAACGGTGCAAAATATTAAAAAATACTTTTTAGACAAAAATCTTTTTTAGATCTCATATCATCTTTACTACTTTTCACCTGTTTCCGTTTGAAATTCTGAAGCTGTTTTCCGACTTCCAAGCAGCTTCAAGGCAACGTCAGGTTACCCATTTTATTCTTCCTTGTAGGTTTATAACTAAGGGCATTTTATAGGATGCCGTTTCCAAGAAAAAGGTGGCTGTGCGATATGTCTGAACAACCTGTACCTAGAGCTGCAGGTTTCAGTGAATGGAGTTCTGCGCTGAGAAAGTGAGAGCCCGGCACGCTTTTCACGAGGCAGTGAGGTTCGGACGCGTGTGTAGGTGCCCTGTGTGTTGCAACGTTTCTACAGAGGAAATAAACAGCTCATAAGGCCGTCTGTTTGCTTGTCGTGGCCACTAGCGGGCCAGTCCCATAGCAAACTCAGCAGCCCCGACAGTCGCCCGGTTGTGCGCGCTGCGTCTTCCAATGCAAACGGATGGAGGAGCCACTCACGACTGCGGAGAGGCAACAACAAAGCTGCTATAGGAGCGCCGATAAGCGTTATTCCGCGTTTATTGTGACTCTGCATATAAAGTTGCATTTTCTCTGTGACTGTATACATTCTGTAAGTGCATCTTACTAGAAGACCATAGAGCGTGACCCTCTTCGGTTTTCTTCATATAAAATTTTAAAATCGGTGCCCTAAAGAACTGCCTCAAAGCAGCACGATCCTGGAGTCTCAGTGGGTGTAACTGTTTTACTTTCATTTAAATTATTTATTGTCAAATGGAAATGTTGATTAAGAAATATTCTACCACGAGTTTTAACATAAATAACATTTTTTCCTTTTAATTAGTTATTCCATAAAAACAAATTAACCATGGCTAAAGGGGGGAAATGTTACATTGCTAACTAAATCATCGTAAATTGTACTACACCCAATATACTCAAAGGAAGTCATAATTTATAGGTTATATGTTAGTTACCTACAATTATTAGATCTCCAGGAGTGAGTACCAGATCACCAGCATTGTCAAGCCTACTGCAGGGTTGGCTCAGGTGACTGACAACATAGGGGAGTTATGTAGGAATTTTATGGAGGAGCATCCGGTAGTGATAGTGGGTGGAGCAGGGAACAGTCTTGATAGGAACGGGGAATATGATGTAGGTGGTGACCTGGTAAAGATAGTTACTCAAACTGGTGGCACTAATGTGCATTTCGTGCAACTGCTTCAGCGCCATGATCGGCCTCATTTTAATGCGGCTGTTAGGCGCGTTAATGTGGGGCTGAAGAAGGCACTGATGGCAGAGGGCATGAGTCACATTTCAGCTGTGCCAGTTGCGTCCATCAATAGATCGGGTTTCACTAGACATGTCCTGAACCTCAGTAGGTACGGTAAGGGGAGGCTGACAAATCTTATAGGTGACAGTGTAGTGGGTGGTGGTGGGATCATTCATGGAAAAATTTCTGTAGTAGTTGGTGTTAGACCGAAGTCAGCTGATAGATATACCTGCTTAAAGGAAGTCCCTCTAACTAAGGGCACACCTTCAGAGGACGTCATATTTCCAAGTAGAGAAGGAATTAGCAATTTCATCGAAATATAAGAGGTGTTAGAGATAAAGTTTGTGAACTGCTTATAGATGTTTACTCTGAAATTATTGGTTTGTCGAAGCACCACTTAAATAATTTGACGATTCAGAGGCTTTCTTTACCAGGATACAGATTAGCTGGCTGTTTTCCAAGGAGTTCCTTGCTGGGTGGGGGAGAGGCTATGTACATAAAAAACGGTATTCCATTTGAGTCCATAGACGTAACACAGCATTGCACTGAACAGATATTTGAATGTTGTGCAGGGGCAGTTGAATTTAGTGAAAATAAACTTTATAGGTCCCCTAATTCTGACTTCAGAGCATTTCTGCTCCAACTAGATAGGTTTCTCGATTCACTTTGTAGGAAGTACCAGACATTATTTATATGTGGTGACTTCAATATAAATTTTATATATGTTGGTGCAATAAAAAGAATGTTGGTAGATCTCCTAAATTCGTATGAACTGATGCAGACTGTTTTTTTTTTTTTTAACTAGGGTGCAGGGGAACAGTAGCACAACCATAGACACCATTTTTAGTCATACTTCATTACTAGATGGGCATTTTGTTAGTGAAAGGGTGAATGGCCTTTCAGACCATGATGCACAAATTTTAACACTAAATGGCTTTTGTACTCAAACAAGTGTGACATATAATTACAAACTATGTAGGAAAGTTAATCCAACAGCAATAAACTGTTTTTTAAACCTAGTCAAGGAACAAAAGTGGCAGCATGTTTATAGTGCCGATAACATAGATGACAAATATAATGCTTTCCTTAACACATTTCTCATGCTCTTTGAGGGTTGCTTTCCATTAGAATGTTCTAAGTGGGGTACTAGCAGTAATAGGCAGCCCGTGTGGGATAGGGATATCATGTATAACAAAGAGGGAATTATATCAAAATGTTTAAAGTAGTCACAATCAAGCTACAGTAGCCCATTACAAACAGTATTGTTAGGTGCTTAAAAATGTTCTTAGGAAGGCTAAGAGTATGTTGCATGCAAACAGAATAGCTAATTCACAGGAAAAAATTAAAATCATGTGGTCAGTTGTGAAGGAAGTCTCTGGTCAGCAGCACAAGGTCGACAATACAAAATCAGTTCGTGGTAAAAATATGTCTGTTACTGATAAGTCACTTATATGTACATTTAACAGTCATTTTTTGAGCATTGCTGATGAATTAAATAAAATTTTAGTTTCTACGGGGAATTATATAACTTTCTTGGCAAATGCCTTTCCGAGATTGATGCCTAAAATACTCCTCTGTGATACTGGCAATGGGGAGATTGAGTCAATAATTAAATCACTGGAGACTAAGGACTCTCATGGTTATGGTGGAGTGTCTAGCAGAATATTAAAGTACTGTGCTGCACATGTTAGCCCTGTATTGAGCCATATTTGTAATTTTTCCTTTAGGAATGGTCAGTTTCCTGAACGATTAAAGTATTCAGTAGTAAAGCCACTTCATAAAAAGGAAGAAAGGGATCATGTAGACAATTTTAGACCTGTTTCTATGCCATCAGTGTTTGCTAAAGTTACTGAGAAGGCTGTGTATGTAGAGATAATGTAAGGATAATTGATCATTTTATATCACACGATTTGCTATCAAATGTACAGTTCGGCTTTAGAAGCCGTTTAACAACTGAAAACGCTATATGTGAGGTACTGGATGGGTAAAACAAAAGGTTTCGAACGCTAGGCATATTTTTTTGATTTAACTAAGACATTTGATTGTGTTGATCACCAAATATTTCTACAGAAGATGGACCATTACGGAACACTGGGAGTAGCTCACAATTATTGTTTCACCTGTTACTTTAGCAACAGACGGCAAAAGGACATTATTCACAATGTAGAGGCTGGCTGATATGGGGGTCTGAGTGGGGTATGGTGAAGTGGAGGTGCCCCAGGGATCAGTGTTGGGGCCTCTCATGTTCCTTATTCATATAAATGATATGCCCTTTAGTATTAAGGGTAACTCTAAAATATTTCTGTTTGCTGATGCCACTAGCTTGGTAGTAAAGGATGTTGTGTGCAACATTGACTCGGATTCGTATAGTGCAATTCATGATCTAAGTTCGTGGCTTGTAGACAATAAACTAACGCTAAATCACATTAAGACTCTGTTTTTACAGTTTCCAGAACACAATTCAACAAAACCTAACGTTTTAATTTCACAGAATGGGCATATGATTAGTGACGAATTTATAGGTGTTCAGATAGATAGTAAACTGTCGTGGAAAGCCCACGTTCAGGATCTTGTTCAAAGACTTAATGCTGCCATTTTTACTATTCGAACGGTATCTGAATAAGTGATCTACTCTGTTTATTTGCATTCACTTATGCCGTATGGTATTATATTTTGTGGTAACTGTCTCCATTCTAAAAGGGTATTTTTGGCTCAGAAACGGGCGGTTCCGGCAATAAGTGGTGTAAGTTCACGAACCTCTTGTGGATCCCTGTTCACGGGACTGGGTATTTTAACTCAGTTAATACTCGCCAGAAATCAAACCTGCATTTGGATCGTACTTTCTCAACTCTTGAGCAGAAGGGTGTGCAGCATACTGCTGCATCCATTTTCAATAAGCTACCACTAGAATTCAGAAATCTTAGCAGTAATCCACGCGCTTTCAATTCGAAAAATGAAGAGTTCCCTCATGGGTCACTCCTTCTATTCTGTCGAGGAGTTCCTTGAAAAATTAAGCTGATTCTTGTTGTACTGTTGACTGCGTTTGCTTAAACTTATGGATTGACTTTTTTCGGGTTCATAAACATTTTATTTTTTATCTGTTATTAAGTTTATGTTGCGATTCCATGTACTGACACGTTCCATTACTCTGGAGATTTGCTCCTCAATTTGATCCTACGGAACCTGGCGAGTAAATAAAAATAAAATAAATGTTACGTACGAAGTTAACTACAAAAGAACTGTTTTATACACTACTGAAATCGTAAAATTCACGAGGGTTTAGTAATGTAGGGTTAAAATTTTATACAGACATGCGAAATGCGCTTCTTGTTAAATGAAAAAAATCACACATTAATAATATTTTACAACCTCTGGAAATAAAAAACTACTTAATTTATCATCAAGTGTATTTTCTTTGGTGCGTGACAGAATATAACAATATCAAATTGTAATTACGTTTTCTAATGTTCTGCAAAATTATATTTATTTGGTCACGAACAAACTTTCGGCTTTTAGGATAGCCTGTTTGATATTTCGTGGTTTTGCACGACATTTAAATTTACCAGGAATACTGACATTTTATTGCAGTAGTTATTAAAAGTCGAAAGATTTTATTCTTGCTGTGGTGTCACCGCTAGACACCACACTTGCTAGGTGGTAACTTAAATCGGCCGCGGTCCTGTAGTACATGTCGGACCCGCGTGTCGCCACTGTGTAATCGCAAACCTAGCGCCACCACATGGCAGGTCACAAGACACGGACATGACCTCGCCCCAGTTGTACGGACGACATAGCTTGCGACCAGACGTACGAAGCTTTCCTCTCATTTGCCGAGAGACAGATAGAATAGCCTTCAGCTTAGTCCATAGCTACTACCTAGCAAGGCGCCATTTGTATCAGTGCTTATAGCTTCCTAATATTCAAGAGAGATGTATTCCAACAAGAGAATAAAGTTAAGTATTATAAAACTACGTACTTTTCTTTAGTGCATTAATAAGTCTCCTGTTCCAGTACTTCAAGCCCGTCTGCGTTAGTTTAGCGTGCACCTAGCTACCTCATTGTGTCTATGCTGTATGAAATAGACACAACACTTGCTAGTTAGTTAATTTTTGTTAGTTAATATTTCCATTTCACGATGTTTAAAAAATTAAACAAATGTTTAAAAAAATTGCTCCTACCGACAATGGAACAAGCGAATTCGCGGTGTCAGGACTTGTAGCCATTCATTCAGCTTCCAACGACACTTTCAATAAGTTGGAAATGTTTTGAGCTTAACAGTGCGCCAAAATCTAATTTTCAAAGGCGATTTTCTAAAATGTTTTAATTTTTTTCTAACTTTCGTAGACTTGCTTTAGAATGTTGACGAATAAAATCGAAGAGACATAATTCGTAAGGTGTTGTTGCCACTTAGCGGCAGTACATGCTCTCAAAGGTCGCACTGCACTTACCACGTTACTGTCTCACAGGCAGCCGGCCACCTAATTAATGGTAGAACTCGGCTTAATTGATGAAACTGCACGAACAGATATTCCTGCGCAAACGCTTGGGAGCGTAAAAACGGATGATTTGGGGTTATTACATTAACTCCGAAGTTGACGCTCGCTGTATGGAGACACAACTGGCTACTTGTCCGATAGGGTGAATTTTCTGTGCGTGCAGAACCGTCGCCTGCAGAAAGTACATTGATATATATTGAACCCTCTGCCAGGCGCTTTATTGTGAATAGCAGAGTAATTACACGGATGTAGATGTAGATGAAATTCTTCTTCCATTAATGTTTTTTGGCCATCGATTTAGACAATGAAAGACCGGCAAAATTCTTTATAGGAACGGCCTTAGGGAATTGCTTGTAGCCAGAACAGACCATCACGCGTGGACGCCGCAGTAAGCTCCCGCATCAGAGAAGTCCTGCTCTGTGTAGACAACAGGTGGTGGATACGTGCAGTACAAGGAAAAGTGTGTTTTCAAAGTCACGACCATCTTCCGCTTGGTTCACTGTTGACACTTTTTGTGCATTGTGTGACCAACGTGCTTCGTTTGAACGAAGCAGTTCCATGTTTTATGTATGAATCCGCTTTATTTTCCTCTGATTTGTCGCTTGTGATGACACAAAAGTAGTGATAGCTGCGTAAATGTTGGTTTGTATGAAATGTGGTACTGCACACTCATCGCAAATTCACCGTTGAGTCAGTGGTTAGCACACTGAACTCGCATTCGCGAGGACGACGGTTCAACCCCACGTCCGGCCATCCTGATTTAGGTTTTCAGTGATTTCCCTAAATCGTTTCAGGCAAATGCCGGGATGGTTCTTTTGAAAGGGCACGGTGGATTTCCTTCTCCATCCTTCCCTAGACCGAGCTTGTGCTCCGTCTCTAATGACCTCGCTGTCGACGGGACGTTAAACACTAATCTCCTCCTCCTCCTCCTCCTCCTCCTCCTCACCCTTAAGTCCACAGCGATTGCTGCTCAGTTTTGACTAAACTTGGGAGTCACCTTTAAACGTCACGTTATATACATGCTGCTGTTTCGGTGTATGTGCTTGTTTGTGAGGTTGTTGCCTGAGACATGTCACGTTGGAGAGAGTATTAAAGGAGTATTAAACACCCGAGGTGCAGCCATTTGTTTTACATGTTAACGACACGGGAGTGGTAACACGACATGGACCCTAATACTGAAGTTGTTTACGCATATTCTTCACGATCCGTGGCTGAATGGGAATATCTACTATACTGACAGGCACTAGAAGTAAAGAACATGAGGACTACAGCACCCGAATATCCTTTCCCGGAATATAACATTTTTGGAGAGCAAAAATCTCCTCTATAAAAATAAAATATCAACATGGATTTTGCGAACAGAGGTCTCCTGAAGTTCGGCTCGCTAGGTTCGTCCGTGACATCAAGAGCGCCGTTGACGACGGCGTCCCGCGGGGTGGTGGTGTGCTCCGTGACTTCCCAACGCATTCCATACCGTTCAGCACTGTCATTTAGTGGACGAAGTACGAGAACCGGATTAATGAACCAGTTCTGTGACAGGGTTCAGAACTTCCTAGCAGATGCCGGCCGGTTTGGCCGAGCGGTTCTAGGCGCTTCAGTCTGGAACCGCGTGACCGCTACGGTCGCGGGTTCGAATCTGCCTCGGGCATGGATGTGTCTGATGTCCTTAGGTTAGTTAGGTTTAGGTAGTTCTAAGTTCTAGGGGACTGATGACCTCAGATGTTAAGTCCCATAGTGCTCAGAGCGATTTGAACCTAGCAGATGAAAACACAACACATCCTTCTTAACATGACGGATTCGACAGATGTGTACCGGTATGAAATGAGCGTTTTTTTGTGAAAATGAAACACTAATTTTGAATTGAAAAGTAAAAACATTTCATTCAAAGTACTGAACATTGCTTTCTATACATTTTGACCATCTTTCTGGCAATATGTGGATACCACGCCAATATAAATGTTCGTCTTTTGAAGCAAACCAATCAGACACCCAATTTTCGACTTCTTCGTAGGAATCGATGTGTTCCTCAGCCAATGCGTGTCCCATTTATGAAAACAAATGGTAGTCGGAAGGGGCCAAGTCCGGTGAATACGGCGGGTGGGGTAGCAGCTCCCAGCCAAGTGTTTTGATTGTATCCTGAACCAGTTTTGCTTTGTGTGCAGGTGCATTGTCGTGTTAAAAAATTACTTTGCCATGTCTTCTGGCCCATTATGGTCTTTTTTCGATCAATGCATAGTTCAAATTGATCATTTATTGTCTGTAGCGATTAGTATTCACTGTTTTACCGGGATTTAGAAGCTCATGATACACCACACCTTTCTGATTCCACCAAACACAGAGCATTGTCTTCTTGCCGAATCGATCTGGTTTTGCAGTCGATGTTGATGGTTGTCTCGGATTAACCCATGATTTTTCCCGTTTAGGATTCTTAAAATCCATTTTTCATCGGCGGTAACAATTCGATGCAAAATTGATTTTCTTTCATGTCTTTGAAGCAAAATTTGACTAATGGTTTTTCGGTTTTCCATCGCTCTTTCATTCAATTCATGTGGCACCCATTTTCCACACTTTTGGATCTTTCCCATAGCTTTAGAGCGGCCAGAAATTGTTTGTTGTGCAAAATTTAGCATTGCTGCGATTTGCTTCCGACTCAAAGTATCATCTTCATCCAATGTTGCTTGCAATTCGGCGTCTTCGAACATTTTTGGTGGTCTTCCACGTTCTTCATTTCTTACATCAAAATCATTATTTCTGAACCGTTGAAACCATCTTTTGCATGTTGCTTCTGATAGAGCATGATTACAATATGCCTCGACAAGCATTCGATGCGACTCTGCAGCACTTTTTTTCAAATGAAAACAAAAAATTAATGCTTTCCGCAAATCATCACTTTCTGGTACAAAATTCGACATTGTTAATTCGATGAAAACATGTGATGTTGTTTGTTCCAAGATATGATGTATACTAAATATCTTTGACAGATGTCATACCAACCAAACAATGAAAATTAAGGCTCGTTCACAACAAATGTTCCCTATCTTAACGCTCATTTGATACCGGTACACCTGGTAGTGGTAGTTCCGGAAAGGGTTGCCTCGGAGCAATTACTTTTTGCAGTGTATATTAATGATCTATCGGATAACGTCGGAAGCTCTTTGACGCTATTCACGGTAGACACTGTTGCCTGTAAGAACGATACAATGCCAGGATACCGTAGCGAATCGACGACGTTGCTGGGACTGGTAGTTGCCACTGATGGTAAATAAAAGTAATGGGAACACACATAATCGGGTGGCAACAAATAATTGGAAATAGTAACCACGGTACCGTAAATATCTATGAGTAATCGTCCGGAGGATTCTAAATTGCAATGACTACAGAAACTTAAGATGGGAATGCAGACGCTAGGCTGAGAATCATCGGGAGAATCATAAGAAAATGTGTTTCGTCTATGAAGGAAATAGCTTACAAAATACTTGCTCCACCGATTCTTCAGCATTGTCCATCAGTCTGGGACCCTGACCAAGTTGAATTGGGAGAAGAGTTGGAGGAGGTCAAAAGAAGAGTGGCGCGCTTCGTCACGAGGTCGTTTAGTTGGTGCCAGAGAGGCTTTGTACACCGGGGAGAGACTTACTACTAAAATTCTGAGACCGTATGTTCTCAGAAGAATCCAGCAACACATTACTTCTGCCCACATACATCTCTCTAAACAAAGACGATGAGAAAATCGGAGAAATTAAAACTCGTACGGAAGCGTTACCGACAGTCATTGTCAAATCTCATTCGCGAACAGAACAGAGACGCGAGGAATTGTATTAGCCTGTAGCCAGCCTCCTCCCCGGCTCTGCTGCTAATCCGCATACGGCCTGGTGCTTCCGGCAGCCACTTGCTACGCTCCTGCGCTAACTGCGCGCCGCGGTCTTCCGGGAACGCCCTTTTCCGCGCTCGCAGGCTCACAGGTCTGAATAGAGACACGCGCCGGCGGCTCCCCTCCTGTTCTGCTTCAGCGTACAAACAGGGAAACGCACTCCACCCAGCGCACATACCTGCTGCCGGACAGGCCCGTACTTAATGACGAGCGCGCCATAACAGGGATGGATGAAGCTGGTACGTATTCCAGGATAAATCATTACGACCGACCTGGAAGAAAATAAACTTGCCCCTGGAACATAGTTACGGCCTCCAAGACATAGATTATGAGAAACTATGAACAAGAAAAAGAACTATGGTTGATTCAGTACGAGGTATACTGGGTGATCAAAGAGTCAGTATAAATTTGAAAACTGAATAAATCACGGAATAATGTATATAGAGAGGTACAAATTGACACACATGCTTGGAATGACATGGGGTTTTATTAGAACCAAAAAAATACAAACGTTCATAAAATGTCCGACAGGTGGCGCTTCATCTGATCAGAATAGCAATAATTAGCATAACAAAGTAAGACAAAGCAAAGATGATGTTCTTTACAGGAGATGCTCAACATGCCCACCATCATTCCTCAACAAAAGCTGTAGTCGAGGAATAATGTTGTGAACAGCACTGTAAAGCATGTCCGGAGTTACGGTGAGGCATTGGAGTCGGATGTTGTCTTTCAGCATCCCTAGGGATGACGGTCGATCACGATACACTTGTGACTTCAGGTAACCCCAAAGCCAATAATCGCACGGACTGAGGTCTGGGGCCGGCCGAAGTGGCCGTGCGGTTAAAGGCACTGCAGTCTGGAACCCCACGACCGCTACAGTCGCAGGTTCGAATCCTGCCTCGGGCATGGATGTTTGTGCTGTCCTTAGGTTTAACTAGTTCTAAGTTCTAGGGGACTAATGACCTCAGAAGTTGAGTCCCATAGTGCTCAGAGCCATTTGAACCAGCCATTGACCTGGGAGGCCAAGCATGACGAAAGTGGCGGCTGAGCACACGATCATCACCAAACGACGCGCGCAAGAGATCTTTCACGCGTCTAGCAATACTTTGTTGTTGTTGTTTTTTTCTTGTTCTAATAAAACCCCATGACATTCCAAGCATGTGTGTCAATTTTTACCTCTCTATCTACATTATTCCGTGGTTTATTAAGTTTTCAAATTTATCCTGACTTTTTGATCACCCGGTACTTTTTGTACCACATTATGCCTTCCAAGAAGACGGAAAAAAAGCAGTCGATGGGTTATGTTTGCGACTGAATCGAAAATCTCTTAATAGATAGCACGCCTGCCTTAATCCTATTGACAAGGGATTTCAGATAGATTCCGTATTTCTGGATTTCCGGAAGGCTTTTGACACTCTACCACACAAGCGGCTCGTAGTCAAATTGCGTGCTTATGGAATATCGTCTCAGTTATGTGACTGGATTTGTGATTTCCTGTCAGAGAGGTCACAATTCGTAGTAATTGAGAGAAAGTCATCTAGTAAAACAGAAGTGTTTTCTGGCGTTCCCCAAGGTAGTGTTATAGGCCTTTTGCCGTTCCTTATCTATACAAACGATTTGAGAGACAATCTGAGCAGCCGTCTTAGGTTGTTTTCAGATGACGCTGTCGTTTATCTACTAATAAAGTCATGAGAAGATGACGATTTAAAAAAGATATTTGAATTGTGCGAAAAGTGGCAGTTGACCCTGAACAACGAAAAGTGTGAGGTCATCCACATGAGTGCTAAAAGGAACTCGTTAAACTTCGGTTACACGATAAATCAGCCTAAGCTAAAAGCCGTAAACTCAACTAAATACCTAGGTATTACAATTACGAACAACTTAAATTGGAAGCAACACATAGCAAATGTTGTGGGGAAGACTAACCAAAGACTGCGTTTTATTGGCAGGACTCTTAGAAAGTGTATCAGACCTACTAAGGAGACTGCCTACATTACTCTTGTCCGTCCTCTTTTAGAATAATGCTGCGCTGTGTGGGATCCTTACCAGATAGGACTGACGAAGTACGTCGAAAAAGTTCAATGAAAGGCAGCACGTTTTGTATTATCGCGAAATATGGGAGAGAGTGACAGAGAAATGATACAGGATTTGGGCTGGACACCATTAAAAGAAATGTGTTTTTCGTTGCGACGGAATCTTCTCACGAAATTCCAATCACCAACTTTCTCCTCCGAATGCGAAAATATTTTGTTGACACCGACCTACATAGGGAGGAGCGATCACCACGATAAAATAAGGGAAATCAGAGCTTGTACGGAAAGATATAGGAGTTCATTCTTTCCGCCCGCTACACAAGATTGGAATAATAGAGAATTGTGAAGGTGGATCAATGAACCCTCTGCCAGACACTTAAATGTGATTTGCAGAGTATCCATATAGATGTAGATATAGATCCTGGATGGAGATTCATCTACAAAGATAGAAGTAACATATGGCGTACTCCAGCGGACTTCAGTGGGATTATTGGTTTTTCATATAATACATCATTCATGTGGATTGGCTCAGTCGACAGCACTGCACATGATGCAACTATATGTAAAGAAATCCTTCCCGGTAAAATTTCTGTAATATTCAGTTACCTCTCCAGCTGCTCCAGAAACTGGCAGTTAGTTCTTTATTTAGCGTACTGCAGAGCTGTGTAATGCACTAAACACAAAAAAGAACGGTGCATCACCAGCGAATTAACCGAATGGGACGGAAACCGGCAGATGTGATGTACATGTACAGAAACAAACGACTACAATTTTAGAAAAATTGCATGTTTTATTCGACTCAAGGAGTTTCACAAACTGAACAAGTCAATAACGCATTGGTCCATCTCTGGCCCTTACGCAATTCTTATTCGGCTTGCCATCGATTGACAGAGTTGTTAGATCCCCTCCTGGTGGATGTCGTGCCAGATTCTGTCCAGCTGCCGCGTTAGATCGTCGAAACCTCGAGCTGGTTGGAAAGCCGCGCCCATAATGCTCCACACGTCCTCAACTGGAGAGAGTCTAACATTCTGCGTGGTGTCTGTTTGTTCTAAGTCGTGTATCCCTACCACTTTCGCGCAACGACGTTCTGAGCGTGTTTTTTAGGGAATTGACTAGTTTGAACCTAGGACCTGTTGCTGGTAAGGAGACGCCAGACCACACATGGCATGTGGAGTTCAGAAGAGTTCAGTGAGACTAGCGATGATATAATCAAATATTTAATGATTTCAGCGTCAGCTCCACTGCACTTGGGCCGGCCGCGGTGGTCTAGCGGTTCTAGGCGCTCAGTCCGGAGCCGCGCGACTGCTACGGTCGCAGGTTCGAATCCTGCCTCGGGCATGGATGTGTGTGATGTCCTTAGGTTAGTTAGGTTTAAGTAGTTCTAAGTTCTAGGGGACTGATGACCACAGATGTTAAGTCCCATAGTGCTCCCATTTGAATCCACTGCACTCCCTGTAAAATAATCTTAATACTAACAAAATGTAGTGAAAGGGGTTCAAGGCTTTCCTATTTTTAGTTAGCTGGTAAAATAACGTCGAAAAAGCAGTTAAGTTTACCATTGGAATTTTTATTCTACTCACAAAACATTGTTTATAAATTGTACTATTGATAAAAGGAAATATTTTAATACAGGATGATAAAAACCAACTGCGTTCAACAAAAATGTGAACGAATATTCCCTGAATGGGTTTCCAAGTTCTATAATGGATCGAAGGATGACCTATACCATATCACATCCATAATCTAGGTTTAAATTAAGTTTCATGAAAGAGAAAACTATCAAAAATGGTCTACAGTGACCCTCAATTATCTTTAATTACTTATTTGAGTTGTCATAAATTACAGTGGCTGTTGTGGCTTCTCAATAATTATATAACAGAAAAATCATCGCGTTTCAGATTTTAACTTTGAGTAGCAAATGTGAATACCAAGAGGTTTAATTGACGATTGACACTAGCGTTACGTAAAAAGGGGATGTAACAGATGAGACTTCTGCAGTTCTGAGTGAAGCCTTATGCACTCTTATGCGTCATCGCGTGTGTTCATCACCTTGTCGGTGGTTAGGCAGTGTCAGGGGCGGTTGGCGGCGCAGCTCTACACACCTCACCGTCTCAGTACCAACTCTCTCGAACTTATCCTTACTATTCTTTACTGAAGTTGGTTTAAGAAAAAGGTATCTGGCTGTGTTTTCAACTGACCAATCAGCGTCTCAATGTTAACCTTAAGCTCCACCTACAAAAATTCTGTCTATCCAATGAGAAACGTTATGCTTTTCATGGCGCGGCAATGTTCTTAATGTTTGCTACGTAACAGAGACCCGTATAGTCTCACGCCAAACTTGCAGCTGGTGTGGCCCTTTTAGCGTTGCCGTAAGATCTTTACTGTTCTTCTGGAGGGCTCTATCTTTTAACATGGGCTGGGGGGGTGGTCCTCCTGGCGGCCGGCCAGCAATGTGGGCGTCCCGTTGCCCCGCTCTTATCGTAGGGCCTTCTAGCCTACACGGCTCTGCTCTCGGCTTCTGTTCTCGTTTCTCCCCTCGGAACTGCGTCTGTTTCACGGTGGGAAGGTATGACATGCATTTAGGCGCTCTTGTGTTAGTCTGTGGTATTCCATTTGCTCACTCGTTGATCGTATTACTTTGGTTAATTTAATGTCAGGATTTATTCGGAGCTATGTGACATATTGCCGGATTTGCTATCATGTCAGGGTTTTCATGGAAGGTGTTGGATTTGCCTGACACGTTACAAGAGATCCGGCGAACTTAGTGATAAAGATAGGATTTGACGACCAGGAAAACAAGCAGTAGAAACAATTGCTGTGCGCAGGAAGGCATTATCTTGCTGAAACGTAACAGCAGGATGGCTTGTCGTGAAGGGCAACAAAACGGGGCGTAGAATATCGCCGACGTACCGCTGTGCTGTGAGGCTGCCGCGGATGACAACCAAGGGGAGCCTGGTATGAAAAGAAATGGCACCCCTGACCATCACTGCTGGTCGTGTGGCCGTGTGGCGGGCGACAGTCAGGTTCGTATCCCACTGCTGTCCAGGGTGTCTCAAGACATATCTTTTCTGTTCATCGGGGCTCAGTTCGAAGTGGGATCGCCAGCGAAGATCATTCTACTCCAGTCAGATTCCAGGCCGAAGACGTATCTGGAGGCGCCCCGGGCAGCAGTAGGATTCCAACGTGCCAATCGCCCACCACACTGCCGGACAACCAAGAGTGCCGGTGTAGGGTGCTCTTTCTTTAGACTGTGAATGTTTCTCCTGCTTATCTGCGTGCTTACCAAATCCTGCCTTGACCAGCGAGACCGCCAGATCTCTCCTCAGTTGGAGCGCTATGGGCAGGGCCCTGCAAACTGTCCGAGGTTCCGACGATTTAACTCTCCTATTGGACGGAATTCGACACGATATCCCTCAGGAGGACTTTCAACAACTTTACCAATCAACGTCAAGCCGAATAACTGTTTTCGTAAGGGCCAGAGGTGAGAAAAGCGTTACTGACTTGCTCAATTTGTGAAGCCCTTTGTCTTCAATAATTCAACCTATTTTTCTGAAAATTTTATCGTTTGTTTGTCTGTACATGTACATCACATCTACCGATTTCCATCCTATTCGGATAATTACTTGGTGGTGTGTCCTTTTTTTGGTCTTACAAGGGGAGGCCGCCAATTGTGAAATTCAGATTCGATTCATACTGCGCATAATAAAAACTCATGGCCAGAGATGTAATGTGGCAAAGCACCAAGATGCACTTCTCAGCCGTTGTCGAGAAAATCGACAGTTAAAAGAAACCGTTGCGGTGAAATACTCTCTACGATTAATAATTTTCTACAGCGTCGTGGCGCAGCGGTAAGCGCTCGCGTTCGTGATCCGAAGGTTCCCGGATCGAATCTCGCGCCATGTAATTTTTTTTTTATTATTAGTTTTTTGTAATTCATATATATATATATATATATATATATATATATATATATATATATATATATATATATATATATAAACTATTAATGAATTGCTTATGCATGTTGGTGAAGGCGGGTCGCTCTCCAATTGTTGTGTGTGTGTATATATACACACATTTGAATTACAAAAAAACAAATACTAAACAAAAAAAAGGGTTGCATGGCGCGAGATTCGATCCGGCGACCTTCGGATTACGAACTCGAGCGCTTACCGCTGCGCCACGACGATGTAGGAAATTATTAATCGTAGAGAGTATTTCACCGCAACGGTTTCTTTTAGCTGTCGATTTTCTCGACAATGGCTGAGAAGTGCATCTTGGTGGTTTGCCACATTACACCTCTGGCCATGAGCTTTTATTATGCGCAGTATGAATCCAATCTGAATTTCACAATTGGCGGCCTCCCCTTGTTAGTGTATTGAACATTACCATTATGTACAGATCAGAAGCTGAACTAGAGTATAGGCTCAGCTTTTGGTAGCGAAAACGGCAGGCCAGGATTCATTGGTGTGATGTTGGAAAAATGAATTATGCCTGCAAAAGAGTTGCATGTAAAAAAGAACTTTCATTGCATGCTAGCTTGAATATTGTCAAGTGTATGAGACTCACATCAGATCAGATTCGCAAAGGATATGGAACATATACAAGGAAGGGAGGCTTTTTAAATGCTGAAAGAGAGTAACGAAGTTGTTACGAAATCTAAGATAGGAAATACTGAGAAGAAAAACGCCTTTACGTCACGAGATGCTGCCTGAAGAAACATTCGAAATCCCTCTATCAGGACAGAAACTGCTAGTATTCTGCAGCTTCCTCACGTGTGTAAGATCCTCACATCGTGCAGGCAAAATAAGTCAGAAAAACTTGTTACGCATAACTGCATAAGGTCATACTTACAAGCTCTGTCCGTGACTGGAACAGGAAGAGACCTTCATATGTCGTACAATAAAAATTATCCTCTGTATACTCTGCTACTCAGTTTACAGAGACTCGATGAGTCGAAATGAATGTAGTAGCAATACAAGGTACCTAATGTACCTGGTGGTTTGATAAATTTGTTAAAAAAGTAAAAAAAATGTTTGTTTCGTAAATAACTCTTCTCACTTCTCGACATAGTCTCGTTTGAGGGCTATACACGTGGTACAACGATCTTCAACCTTTTTCATTCCAACGGAGAATCGGTTCTGTCAAACTCTGCAAAGTAATCACATCAGATCAGATTCGCAAAGGATATGGAACATATACAAGGAAGGGAGGCTTTTTAAATGCTGAAAGAGAGCAACTACTGCTTCCCCATTTGATGAAAATTTCTTCCCAGGAAGCCGAAGTTTCAAGTTAGGGAACGGGAAGAAATCATTTGCGTCCAAGTCTGGTGAAAAGGGTGGATGACGAACCAAGTCAAAGTCCAGTTCGCGCAAATTCGCCATTGTTATCGCCTATGTGCTGGATGGTGCATTATGCAGGTGAAACAGCACTCTTCTGAGTGCCAACCTTGGTCCTTTTTCAATCAACACTAGTTTCAAACGATCCAGCAATGAATCATAGTGGGGTCTAACATTTTTCCAAGTAATCTTTGAGGATTATTCCTTGGGAATTCCAAACAACAGTGGCCATCACCGTACCAGCTGACAAAATGGTCTCTGCGGTCTTTTGTCCACTTTCAGCATCCTTTGTCCAGTTTTTTGGCTGCCGTTTTGACTCTGGTGAGTAATGATGGATACTGCAGCTTTTGACAGATTCGTTGATAAAAGCTTCACGAAATATTTTGTTTGCAGATGTCTGCACTGCTGGTCGCCATTGAAGTCCCATAACAATACGGTGCAGTCTACTGATGGCGCGAAATGTCGTTCTCCGCCTTCTAAGAGGAACAATGCGGCAGAAATACACAGTTGGTGGAAACTTGCGGCAACAATGCACCATCGTAAGAAACACTGATTACGTGGCTCAGGAGCTTCCAGTACGGTCAGACAAGTCTGAATGACGAAAAACGAAGTAGTAGGCCATCCCTCTGTGATGAACCGGAAATCGCAAAAGAAACTTCTCCACTGACGACAGAATCCGCCCTAACATAATCGAGGAGGTGGTACGGAAGGCGAAAATTCCTTGCGAGTCAGTGTTCATTTGGAACGTGGCGCAGCATGCCGCCCCGGGCTTCACGTACTCACTCAGAAAGTTTGCCCGAGACAGCAGCGGAAAAGTTGAAGTTCAGTCAGGCCAACCTGGATAATTTTTTTAACCATCTGAACACAGTGGACGAGTGCTGGAGGTATGAACGAGTTGTTTAATCACAATCGAAAATGGCGAAGACCCACTCGTCAACCTGCATCGTGGTGCTGGATGTTATTGGGACTAGCACGATGCTGCTCTCATAGACTACGCTCATAAGGCGCTAACTGCCGCAGGGGGAAGCTGTCCAAGGGAGTGTTTTCGCTGCACGACAACGCCACACCTCAGTCTGCACTGGACAGACTCACATAAACTTTCCCCCTCCCCTTTGTATTTCCCCGATATACCACTCAGTAACACATTCCTATCCCCTTCAATAAACCTCGCATTTCCATAGTGACGACGATGTAAGTTTCGGGGTGGAATATCTCCCACAAGCGAAGACGCAGCTTCTGCAACCACGATCCCGGGCAAGTCATCCACCTTTGGGGAAAACGTATCGCATTGAATCTTGGTTTCATCAACTAAAACTTGTGTGTCTACCCTTCGTGCGAGGGTGGTTTGATAAGTCTGATAAAGTTGAAAGAAAGAACTTCATGGCTGGTAAGCTTGATTATTTCAAGTATTGTATAAAGAATTTCAGCAATGTACAGCAATGTACAGCAATCCATTGCTGACAGCCGTCTGAACTGGCCAGTGTGTCGACTGCGACTGAAAATGGAGAAAACCGAGTTTTGTGATGTTATTAAACATTTTCATTTGAAGGGTTGGACTGCAGAAGAAATCAAAACAGAATGGATCAAGTTCACACAGAGTCGGTACCATCACTAAAGACAATATATGTTTTTTTAATGAATTTAAACGTGATCGGACAAGCATCGAAGACGAAGCGCACTCCGGTCGTCCAGTTGAGGTCACCACAAAGGAAACCGCTGAAAAAATCCATGATAGGGTAATGCAACACGCTGAATAAAAATTCGTGACATTTCTGGGACTGTAGGCATCTCAACTGACTGATTGCATAGCATACTGCACAGAAAATTGGCTATAAAGAAGCTGTGCGCGAGGTGGGTGCCGCAACTGGCCACAGTCGATCAAAAGCGCAACACGCATGATACCGCAACACAATGTGGCGACGTTTAATCGTAACCCGCAACACTTCCTCCACCGATTTGTGACTGTGTACTTATGTATTTGTTATTGTCATTCACTACATTGATGCCCAGACTAATAAAGGTGCTTAGACGCATCCACATTTAAAACGCGACACGCTCATTGGCTTCGGGCATGCGCTTGTACATGAGGGGTGACACTAGCCCCTTCGAAAGTCTCCTGGTGCCGTTGGCCGTTTTAACATGTTATAAAGTATGTATTGCTATTTTAATGTTTATTATTAAGATCTGGCACTTTCAGTGCAGCTATGTTTCAATTCAAAAAATTAATTTCTCTTACATTTGAAACGTTTATTGTAATTCTTCTTATGTAATCATCGTTCACTGACAAAAATGCACTGCCTTTTTGCAGCCTCAGTAGACCAGGACTGAAAATGAACCAGTTGGTTCGGAACTAGGCGATAACATACACTATGTGATCAAAAGTATCCGGACACCCCTAAAAACATAAGTTTTTCATAATAGCTGCATTGTGCTGCCACCTACTGTCAGGTATTCCATATCAGCGACCTTAGTGGTCATTAGACATCGTGAGAGAGCAGAATGGGGCGCTCCTCGGAACTCACAGACCTTGAACGTGGTCAAGTGACTGGGTGTCACATATGTCATACGTCTGTACGTGAGATTTCCATACTCCTAAACATTCCTAGGTCCACTGTTTACGATGTGATAGTGAAGTGGACATGTGAAGGGACACGTACAGCACAAAAGTGTACAGGCCGACCTCGTCTGTTGACTCAGAGAGACCGCCGACCTATGAAGAGGGTCGTAATGTGTAATAGGCAGACATCTATCCAGACCATCACACAGGGATTACAAACTGCATCAGGATCCACTGCAAGTACAATGACAGTTAGGCAGGAGGTGAAAAACTTGGATTTCATGGTCGATAGGCTGCTCATAAGACACGCATCAGATCGGTAAATGCCAAACAACGCTTCGCTTGGTGTAAGGAGTGTAAATATTGGACGGTTGAACCTCTCCTCAGTGCAGCACTCCGTGAAGAATGGGCCGCCATTCCCCAAGAAACCTTCCAGCAGCTGATTGAACGTATGCCTGCGAGTGTGGAAGCTGTCATCAATGCTAAGGGTGGGCCAACACCATATTGAATTCCAGCATTACCGATGGAGGGCGACACGAACTTTTAAGTCATTTCCAGCCAGGTGTCCGAATAGTTTTGATCACATAGTGTATGTACTGCAACTGTTGAGACATTCGTTGATGAACTTTATGAAATGTTAAAAAGCTGCTTCTCCGCTGTCTTCAAAAATATTGTGACTGAAAGACAAAAAATTAATTGCGTAACTATGTTTTCGAATTGTGACAACCGCCCTTGTCAGACAGCTACTAGGCGTTCCTTCCCTGCAGCAGGCTCCCCTGTGGCCGCCCCCGTTGGCGGAGGTCCTGGAGGCGGCGGCCGCCCCCGGTACAGCCACCGGATTTACGGCCGCCTCAGATTTATGGCGCAGATATCGGCTGACAGGCCCGCCTGCCCCCGCGGACTTCCGTTACTTACCGTTGCGAACCTCACGGCGGGTTCAGTAGGATTGAACTGCTGCCAAACAACCAGGGTCCTACAAGCAGCGGTACAAACGTCAAATACTCCCACTTCACGAGTTATCGTCGGTTGCACTTTTACCTGTGTTTTCCAGGTGATTCGCTCAGAAATTCATGGCCTGTGCCATAGCTGTTAAAGGCTACAGCCTCATACAAAAGACGCAAGTTCTAAACCCGTCGCAAATTTCGTTTTGTCTGTTTCCCAGTGCATGGGTTCATAGCAACACTACATTCTTCGAATGTTAAAGCCTTTTTAAAAATAAACGTTCATTTCAGCTGCATGCTGAACTCAGTTGATAGCATGCAAGTGCAAGATAAAATGGAAGAATATCTCTTTTAAGAAGTTTGCAGTCGAAGTAAGCAAAATAATTTCAACTTTCAGGTTCCGTTTTACTTATGAGATCAAACGGTGTCACTAGAGATATATGTTAATGGTAATGAGTCTATAATTGATAGCAATCGCGAAAGATCTTATTAGTTTCGCCCACTTCACTGCAGTTGTTTTTATTGTCAGTCTCCCTAGGATAAAAATTCACATTTTATAATGGTACGTCCTGGTTGGGGAAATCAAACCGTTGTTTCCCTCTTCCATGCTTTGTGCTAGTTCAGGCACGGTGAGAACGCAGCCCAGGTAAACAATGTGGAACATTTTAACTGAAAATTACATAAGCCAAATACTCCTCTGTTGAATAAAAGTTATTCGCTACAACGGTTTGTGAAAGATTGTGACTAGCACTGAATTTATACAAGCGAACTTAGACTGAAGGCATAATGATGAAGCAATGACTGTTAATATTCACTCAGAAGTAGAACAAAAGACATAGTGAAACTTGATGTCCGATACAAAGTTCTTGGTCGTCTCTGATGCAGAGACCAAGTTCTGGTGACGGTGAACACAGACGCTGGCGGCTCCCTGGGTCGGTAGGTGCTGGTGCGGCATAGCGGTGTATACAGCGAATTCTCTGAAGAACTGCACGTGCACTCGGTAGCAGATGATTCTTCTTATTTCCAAGAAACATCCCTGTATTCCAGTGATGTTATAAGCCTAGATTCTTTTGGATGATATGTTGTATTTGGGTGGAATCTAAATATCCTTTCTTATCTGATAAGTTTGTTGGGTTAGAAATTAGACCTCATATGAAGTTTTGTGTCCCTCAAGCAGTTCCCACTATTTTCATTTTTGTAGTGACAGTTGCATATTTGTGCCAGACCAGGACTCGAACCCCCAATTCGTGCATATCATGAGTATGTGCTCTAACTGTATGGCTGTCTGAGCACACCTACAAGCCTGAGGTAAACTTCGACTGTCACCAATTTGCATTTCTTCCTCCCCACCTCCTCCCCCATTTGCCACAAAATAAGCATATGTGGACCAAATTTGCTTGTGCGTAATTGCTGCAGATGGCTCATACTTATGCTGCAACAGTTTGTGTTTGGGAGGGCGTTGGACTAGGGTAGTCCATGTAACTGGGTTAGTCTCACCAGCTATGGTGGTGTAATGGTTAGCACCTCGACTTAGTACAAAATATACCTGGGTTCAATTCTTAGCCATGTCACGAATTTTAATTCACTTCTTCAGCTTCGATCATTATCGGAGATTGAGTTGGAACTCATATGTCTCAAGGAAAATTAATTCCGTCAGATAACTAGGTTTCCGTCTTTCATTCATCGTTGCAAACCTCACGCAACTGCCCCCCAAACCTGAATGTAAAATTTCTGTGTTTCATTTTCGTACAGTACATGATATTTGTGTAGTACTCGAGGACGGGAATGTAGTCATGAATGTAAAACACAATTGGAGACGTAAAGGTACCGCGGCTTCCATTTTGCCACCATGGTAGTGCTTAACCAGTGGAAATCAAATAGCCCTTCCCTGTTAGTACTGTTACCGAAGGAAAGCATACTTTCCAGCTGTGAGTTGCCATCTTCCGGATGAAGCGAGTGCGAAGGAACGTTGTGAAGAGACAAAGATGGAGCATGCCAGCGAGTAACACCCAGCTTGGGAGTACCTATTAATGAGTGTGTGCTGCAGCGTGGAAATATTGCGGCAGAACGTTTCGAATGAAGGCGTTGCAGGCGCGAGAACAACATACCGAGCACGTGGAGGTGGGGTTGCGAGATGTAACTATCAAGCTGCCTCTCACAATGACAAGGCACGAATGGTACTGATATGCCTACAATTCCTGAAATTTGAACAGTAAGAAGAAAATGATTGTAACAAAAGCTGAATAGTTATCTCAATGCTGCCCAGAAACGATGTAATTGCTGGAAAGGCAACTTTCTGTTAGTGATCCTACCCTATTAAAATTTAACGACGTCCAGCGTGGAACCAATGTTTGCTTAATAAATAAGGATTAAGTGTTATCTGAAGAAGGTGATAAGTGGTTTGTCAGAAAGTCAAGCAATGAGAAACTCATTTGTTAGACCATTAAAAGATGTACTAAAGAAATAAGTGAGGATGGAATTCCTTGGAAAACCTTTACCAGGAGTGTCAAATTAGTGGGACAATCGCTATGGCATGCAAGACGAGTTAATCTGCTGCTGCAGAGAGCAACTGAGGGGGAAAATAATAGCGGATCGGGAAGACTAGAATGTATAAAACACATTACAGAGAATTTCCGGTGTATTACTTTCGTAGAGAAGAAAACGCTTTGAAGATTATCCCTTATGTCCCACATCGCCAGTTCTAGGGGTGATGGGTAACCCCGGCAGAATCCTTCATCTGTATCTACGTGACTGTTCTTCAGTTCACAGTTACGTTCCTGGCAGAGGGTTCATCGAACCACTTTCAATCTATTTTTCTACTATTCGACTCTCGAGCAATCCGCGCGAAATACGAACACTTAAATGTTTCCGTGAGAGGTCTACTCTTCTTTGATCACGATGGTGATTTCTCCCCATATAGGTGAGTGGCAACAAAGTATTTTCGCATTGGGAGGAGAAAGCTGGTGATTGAAATATCGTGAAAACATCCTGCTGCAACGAAAAACTTCTTTGTTTTAATGATTGCCACCCCAAGTCGCGTATCATATCCGTGACACTCTCTGCCCTACTTCGCGATAATACAAAGCGAGCTACCCTTCTTTGGACTTTTTCGATGTCCTCCGTCAATCTTACCTGATGCGCATTCCACACCGCGCAGCAGTGCTCCTGAAGAGGACGGACAAGTGCAGTGTAGGCAGTCTCTCTAGTAGATCTGCTGCATCTTCTAAGCATTCTGCCAATAAATCGCATTCTTTGGTTAACTTTCCCCACAACATTATCTATATGATCATTCCGATTTAAGTTATTCGTAATTGTAATCTCTAAGTATTTATCTGACTTCGCAGCCTTTAGATAAGTGCGATATATCATGCAAACGGAACTTAGCGGATTCGTTTTAGTGCTCATGTGGATGACTTCACACATTATTTAGAATCAATTACCACTTTTCGCACCACACAGATATGTTAGCTAAGTCATTTTTCATTTGGTTTAGACATCTCTTGACCTCATTATACAGTAAATGACAGCATCATCTGCAAACATTCTGATCTTCTCACTAGTGGTGCAGGTGCTAGGATGTCTTAAACACACATGTATTTTTTAATTTTTTGTGGTGACTTTTGTAGTAAGTTTGGTTGAAATTACTTTAGGCGTTTCAGTATTGTATTGCAACGTAGTCTTATATCCGCAGCCGTAAATACATTTTTATTTATGTGAGTTAGTGTACAAATCACTCTAGATGACGCACTTGCCTGTCTTCTTCTTCTTCTTCTTCTTTCTTGGCTCTACAGCTCATGATGAGCCTTGGCTTCTTCCACAATTTCCTTTCATCTCCCTCGGTCCTTTGCCAATACTCTCCAGTTTCTATAGCCCTTCTTCCTAAGATCTTCGATTACTCCATCTTCCCATCTAGCTCTTGGTCGACCACGTCCTCTCTGCCCTCCTGGCTTTCCTTGCAATATTCTTTTTGGTACTTCTGTATCATTCATGCGAGCCACATGTCCTGCCCACCTCAGTCTGGATGATTTCACTATCCTTCTGATGGGTTGGTCTTTGTATATGATGTACAGCTCATAGTTGTATCTCCTCCTCCATCTTCCTCTTTCACAGATTGGGCCGATAATCGTCTAAGTACCTTTTTTTCAAATGCATCCGGTGTTTCAATATGTTTAGTTGTTAATGTCCAGGCTTCAAAGGCATATGTAAGCACTGGTCGTATAAGTGACTTATACATACTTAATTTCGTGGTACGAGTCAGAAGTCTTTTTTGGGCAAAATAGGCTCTGTTGGCTAGTATTAATCTCTGCTTATTTTGATAGGAGGTATCATTTAGATGTGTAACTGTCGAGCCCAGATACTTGAAATGTTCAACTCTCTCAAATCTATAATTGCCCATTGTTATTGCATTTGGCATATTTTCTCTATGTGCTTTTCCAGCTGCCATATATTTTGTTTTTTGTTCATTAATAATTAACCCCATGTTCCTACTGGCCTGTTCAAGAGCTGTAAATGTCTCTTCCACTCCTTTTTGGGTTCTTGCTATTATATCTATGTCATCTGCGTAGGCCAGTATCTGCACCGATTTATAGAAGATCGTTCCCCTGTTCAGAAGGTTTGCGTTTCTCATCACCTTCTCCAGGGCGACATTAAAGAGAAGGCATGCCAATGCATCCCCTTGTCGCACTCAATTTGTAATAATGTGTTGGACATCATTCCTCCTATTCTTACACTACCTTGCATTTCGCTCATTGTCATTCTCACCAGCCTGACCAACTTTCTCTAGATTCCCAATTCATCTAGAGCTTGATATAACTGCTGTCTGTTTATGCTATCATAAGCTGCTTTGAAATCTATAAAGAGGTGATGCGTGCCAACTCCGTATTCGTTTTGTTTTTCCAGGATTTGTCTTAAGGTCAATATTTGATCTATAGTTGACTTCCCAGGAAGGAATCCGCATTGGTACGGCCCCGTCTCGCTGTGTATGATTGGGACTATTCTGTCGAATAGTATATTAGAGAGTATTTTATATCCCAAATTAAGTAGTGTGATCCCTCTGTAATTGCCACACTCCATCTGATCTCCTTTCTTATATATGGGACATATGTTACCCTCTTGCCATTGTTGGGGAATTTTCTCCTCTTCCCATATTCTGGTGACCATTTTCAGAAGGCTTTGTTCCAGCTCTCTGCCTCCTTGCTTAAACAGTTCTGCTGGAATACCATCTGTCAATTGAAGCACTTGCCTGTCCAATGTCTTTAATATAGCTGATTGAGACTGTGTGTGGAATGGAGTGTCGTGTTTGTGTGATGATGACGATGTTGATAATGGAAGATGTGAGGGAGGGTGCAGCCCAGGGATAGCCTCCTCCTGTAGTCGAACATCAGGAGAATCGCCGACCTTACCGCATGCGACGACGGATTGCCATCACCAGAGTCAACGGCTCAATATCAGCAGTGCACATAAGGCACTACATAGAGGTTTGAATTTAATTCAGGACACTGGCGCAGAGTCTGTTGATGTGGGATTTCACGCCTCAATCGCTGCTCCCCTCGTCGCAAAACACAGGCGATTATAATCTCTTCTCCAACCAGGGTTCAAACGAACTGCCTCGGAGCGTTGGTGCCCACGGCTACGGAAGGTACTCGGAAGTCCTGCTCGACTACAGCTGTCAAACATTAGCTTTCTTCCCGCTGTCGGCGCCACGGCGTTTGCTGATCCACTTAACAAGTAACGGTTGCACTCGTAAATCAGCGCCGCAGCTGGCCGGCGCAACTGCCCGCCCGCGGCTCCCGGGCGGAATGCGCGCGGCAACGGTCGGCCTATCACCGGAGCGGGTCCCATAAATCTGGCTGGCGGGCTGTTTGCTCTGATTTCCATGCGGCCAGCGCCATTCCCAGAGGATTCAATCTGGCCGACTCGGGCTCCACAAACGCGAGGCGTCGCGGCACGCCTCTCCCAGATAAGCCTGTTTGTCCAAGCGTGCAATAAACCGAGTCAACAGCGATTACTGCGCACTATTTGAACGGCCGCTACCGACTCAGCGTCCCCACATTACTGCTTCTCCAAACAAAGTTCGCGGGCCGCTGGCTCTCCCGTCCGTCCAGGTATTTATAAATAAGATTTAGCGGCTAAGTACAGCGGATCCGCTTCGCTAGATATTCTAAAGTATTAAATCGCTTCAAAGCTTCGAGTAGCTTACAAACATACCCCACACTTTGTGAACCAACAGTTTCGACGTGCTTCGGAAGACTAGTTGCGCCGACTCGAATGCACGAGGGTCGGTCAATAAGTAATACAACACTTTTTTTTTTCCTCTCAGCTAAGTTCTGTTGAAAAATGCGGAAACTGTTGTAGGACAGTGTGGAATATTCCAGCTTCAGCTCGTATGTTTCAGGAATTCCGGTAAGTTGCGGCACTACACGTAGCCTTCAAACTGGCGTCGTAACGGAGATGCGTTCCGTGCAGACAGCTGTCACTGACTTTCTTTTGGTGGAAAAGCAGAGCGTCACATAAATTCATATGCGCTTGCGGAATTTCTATGGAGGTCTGGCAGTGGACAAGAGCACGATGAGTTTTTGGACGAGACGTCTGTCACCATCGAAACAAGACCGCGCAAACCTGTGCATCTCCCACCTGTCATTCGAGGTTGTCCACTGATCACAATCAAACACCTAGTTGAACAACTGGACGTCTCTGTTGTTAGTGCTCTTACACTCATTGGTCGGTTGGTTGGTTGGTTGATTTGGGGGGGGGGGGGGGAGGACCAAACAGCAAGCTCATCGATCACGTCGGATTAGGGAAGGATGGATATAAGGAAGTCGACCGTGCCCTTTCGAAGGAACCATCCCGGAATTTGCCGGAAGCAATTTAGGAGAATTACGAAAAAGACAAGAGACGTTAATTCCGAAGGATGATCTTCCGTGCATTTCATTTGTTAAAGTGTACCAGCTACGTTCCTGACTCTCGCGGCGTTCAGCTGTTATAATAAAAACGTATCAAAAACATATCCCTATCGATGGTTGTGGGTATTCCGCAATATAGTTCGGATTTTACTCCCTAGAGGACAGCACAGCACAACCTACACTCCTGGAAATGGAAAAAAGAACACATTGACACCGGTGTGTCAGACCCACCATACTTGCTCCGGACACTGCGAGAGTGCTGTACAAGCAATGATCACACGCACGGCACAGCGGACACACCAGGAACCGCGGTGTTGGCCGTCGAATGGCGCTAGCTGCGCAGCATTTGTGCACCGCCGCCGTCAGTGTCAGCCAGTTTGCCGTGGCATACCGAGCTCCATCGCAGTCTTTAACACTGGTAGCATGCCGCGACAGCGTGGACGTGAACCGTATGTGCAGTTGACGGACTTTGAGCGAGGGCGTATAGTGGGCATGCGGGAGGCCGGGTAGACGTACCGCCGAATTGCTCAACACGTGGGGCGTGAGGTCTCCACAGTACATCGATGTTGTCGCCAGTGGTCGGCGGAAGGTGCACGTGCCCGTCGACCTGGGACCGGACCGCAGCGACGCACGGATGCACGCCAAGACCGTAGGATCCTACGCAGTGCCGTAGGGGACCGCACCGCCACTTCCCAGCAAATTAGGGACACTGTTGCTCCTGGGGTATCGGCGAGGACCATTCGCAACCGTCTCCATGAAGCTGGGCTACGGTCCCGCACACCGTTAGGCCGTCTTCCGCTCACGCCCCAACATCGTGCAGCCCGCCTCCAGTGGTGTCGCGACAGGCGTGAATGGAGGGACGAATGGAGACGTGTCGTCTTCAGCGATGAGAGTCGCTTCTGCCTTGGTGCCAATGATGGTCGTATGCGTGTTTGGCGCCGTGCAGGTGAGCGCCACAATCAGGACTGCATACGACCGAGGCACACAGGGCCAACACCTGGCATCATGGTGTGGGGAGCGATCTCCTACACTGGCCGTACACCACTGGTGATCGTCGAGGGGACACTGAATAGTGCACGGTACATCCAAACCGTCATCGAACCCATCGTTCTACCATTCCTAGACCGGCAAGGGAACTTGCTGTTCCAACAGGACAATGCACGTCCGCATGTATCCCGTGCCACCAAACGTGCTCTAGAAGGTGTACGTCAACTACCCTGGCCAGCAAGATCTCCGGATCTGTCCCCCATTGAGCATGTTTGGGACTGGATGAAGCGTCGTCTCACGCGGTCTGCACGTCCAGCACGAACGCTGGTCCAACTGAGGCGCCAGGTGGAAATGGCATGGCAAGCCGTTCCACAGGACTACATCCAGCATCTCTACGATCGTCTCCATGGGAGAATAGCAGCCTGCATTGCTGCGAAAGGTGGATATACACTGCACTAGTGCCGACATTGTGCATGCTCTGTTGCCTGTGTCTATGTGCCTGTGGTTCTGTCAGTGTGATCATGTGATGTATCTGACCCCGGGAATGTGTCAATAAAGTTTCCCCTTCCTGGGACAATGAATTCACGGTGTTCTTATTTCAGTTTCCAGGAGTGTATGTATTTAGCCCACTTTTCATATGGTCATAGATTTACAGAACTGTACACTGCAAGAGATCCTTTTACACGTTTTCAAGTTCACGTAGTTTTAAGTATAAAACGTACCTTCACTACTTCATTGATCTGAGAATGGCACATACTCGTATTTCACACTGGAACTACACTCAGCATGAACATCATTATCATTTGACTCATATTAACTTTTATTTATGAGATGGTCTGTCATCTTTCCACTGGTCTTGGTTAACTTTCGCACCAGAAATAACGGTTGATCTGAGATACGACAAAAGTGAAAATATGAAAAATATTCCTCACTGTCAAACCGCAGTCTTGATAAGTTATGTCACATAAATATTTATGATATTCCAAATAATTTGTCATAGGAAATTCATGTTGTCCAAACTTTTAGTTGCTTCAGTCTGCCGTAGGACCCTCCATTCATGAGGAAGAACCATAAAGTCTTAAACGCGACCTGGAAAGTACGCTCCTGTGCCAATTTGCCCCTTACGAGCTTAATCTGTTAGCATTACGCTACGCAAGTCTCAAAATGGCCCTCACAGCAGCAAAGTACTCGATGACGATTAGGTCATCGTCTCTTTCAGGGGTAGTGAATCGACGTGTTTCCACTGCTTGCTTTGCTTCTCTATCTGGGGATCATAATAATGCACGCACCTCCTGTCCATGGTGATTAAGCGTCCAAACAAGTACTGGATGTCCCGACTCAGTTGCAACATTTCCTCTACTGCCTAGGTGTGGCGAACATTGTGGTTGGGTGCGAGCAGTCGCGAAACTCAGCGGGCAGCGACCTGCGTCATGTTCAAAATGTCGTACAGCATGCGGAAAACTGATTTTCACTTTTTCCACTGTCACCTCGAATTAGATCCGCTGGTCGTCGAACACAGGGGCCTCCACTACTCTTGCGGTTTCCGTTTTGTCGAAGGTCGTGGACAATGACTCCGTTTTTTGTCATTCAGGCTTGTTTACGTCTGCTCCACGTAATCACTGTGTCATATGACGGTACTTTCCCACCGACTCGGTGTGCTTTGTTGCGGCGTTGTTCCTCTTCAAATGCAGAAAAGGAGTTGACAGTTAAATCTGTATGAGTGTTCCTCACATATAAAATCGTTAATAGAACAATCAGAGAATCTGGTACAAATCGTATGTATTGTTTGTGAGACCTGAGTTTTTCCCGGTATATGTAATATTCAAGTAACTTATTGGAATGCAGCCGAATGAGGACGTTGACAACCAGCGCACACACACACACACACACACACACACACACACACACACCACACTGCAAATACTAGCGCCATATTTTTCAGAAATATGATACGAAATGTAAGCGTATCACCAGGCGCCACTGTGAAAGCTTACCGCGACAAGAATGTAAGTGAATTTATGAGATGGCTGTATGGTCGTTATGACGAAATGCCAAAATAAATGAAAACAGATTTCCAGCCACGAGCCCTTCCTTGTTGTACTCCAGTCACAGACCATTGAGCAGAAGCTAGCGGCAGCAGTACTTAGTTTGTAAGATAAAGCTGCAATCAGGACGAAAATTGGTTTGATCACCACAGTGGTTTACTAGGCGTGGTGCAACTTTCGTATTCGTCGTTCGTATCTTTGCTTCTGGGTCGTCGGCTGCGGTTTATCTGGTTGTGCCGGCATCGCCTCTCAAATCTGAGCCTTCACGTGTGCTTCATCTGATCATTTCATCCTCCTTCAAAATGAATGGCGGCCAGTGAGGGGCTCGAGGGGGAGGCTGTGTGAGCACTGACCATACGGCTGCATCCCTGAGCCGCAACGAGAAAAATCAAATGGCTCTGAGCACTATGGGACTCAACTGCTGAGGTCATTAGTCCCCTAGAACTTAGAACTAGTTAAACCTAACTAACCTAAGGACATCACAAACATCCATGCCCGAGGCAGGATTCGAACCTGCGACCGTAGCGGTCCTGCGGTTCCAGACTGCAGCGCCTTTAACCGCACGGCCACTTCGGCCGGCTCGCAACGAGAAGTATGAGTTGTTTTTGCCCGTTGTTGATATTACAACTCGCCAGTTGTGACTAAATCTCGGTACAAGGAAACTGCGGCGAACTTACTGGTGGCCGTCATTTTCGGCTCATCGGGCTGCTCATCGAAAGCCCACCTTCTACTGCTGAAGCAAGTCATGACACTCAAGTGGCTACTATGTGCTATTCCAATGAACCAAATCAACATAGTACGGTGGGTCGACGTGGAGACGTAACAGAATGGCTGAAAGTAGCTCTTGCGTACGGATATGCCCATTTCCACACCGTGAATGAAGTTCTCCGATTTGGTTTCGAGCCAAGTCGAAGGCCTAAACCGCTGTGGGCGTGTATACAGGTCGTGCCACGCCCTTCCCCAGGTATTGTGGACGTGTTAAGTGCGCCATTTGGATTTTCCCACAGTGCTATGGACGTCTCCGACCTTTCACTGCTCCGGACGAATTACTTCCATATATCGGTGAATAAAAAAGTGTCGATTATTTATCATACAACAAATGTGTTTCATTGTGTGCTATAATTCGCAGAAAATCTCGTTCCGATATCCTGACTCGTTTGAGATATGACGACTGTTATGACCACGTGATTTGCGATACGGAAGTAAGTAAAAGGCCGCGTCGCGCGCTACCGACTTTGTATACAAAACCCAATAACTCGAGAATGCAATGAGATACCCTTCTGCTCTAAATTTTAAATAAAATACCGATACCTTATCTACATTTCTATCACAGCAATGTATCAGCTAAAATCAACCATATGCAAGTTTATGCAATGCGTTTTCACCTCTGCAAAATCTTTAAAATTTCGCACAGTGTTTTACTGAATCTGATGCAGCACAGCAACTATGGCATGCAACGAAGAGAAATTCAGTTCACTATCAAGCGAAAATACGAGATTGTAACATGTGCAAAAATCAAATTTTTTCACCTTGTAGTTTTCTTGAAAACGGACGATACGTATTTCATAGAAGCCGTCAAGTTCACTTGGACAAAACTTCGTGCGTCGTGAGCGACCGTATGTCGAATGTTAGCACTATGTCTTCAGGCCACCATCCGACCGCCGTGTCATCCTCAGATGAAGATGCAGATAGGAGGGGCGTGTGGTCAGCGCACCGTTCGCAGTGGTCATGAAGGTTTTCTGTGACCGGAGCCGCTACTATTCGGCCGAGTAGCTCCTCAATTGACATCACGAGGCTGAGTGCACCCCGAAAAATGGCAGCAGCGCATGGCGGCCTGGATGGTCACCCATTCAAGTGCCGGCCACGCCCGACAGCGCTTAACTTCGGCGATCTGCCGGGAACCGGTGTATCCACTGCGGCAAGGCCGTTGCCCTATGTCGAATATAAATCCCAATAAATCGAGAATGGAGTAAGATATCCTTCTGCTCTCCATTTTAAATAAAATTTCGATATCTTATGTACATTTCGTTCACTGAAATATATAAGATAAAAGCAACCATACACAAAGCTTACGCAATGTGTTTTTACGTCTGTAAAATCTTTAAAACTTCGTGCAACATTTTACTTAATTTGATACAGCGCAGTAAGTATGGCATATAACAAAAAGAAATTCGTCCTTTCATCAAGCGAAGAAATAGACTGTAATATGTGGAAAAATCAATTTTTAACCTAACAAGCTTCGGAAAAATCGGGTGATAAATATTTCATATCGACCGGAACGCGGGATCTCAGCACAGGCGCCAGGATTTGGCGAGCAGTACAGCCAGAACAAATGCAGCCTGAGCTCGGAATTCAAAGAGCTCATTTGTAGCAGTGAAAGATTAATGGGTCAGTTGTGCCCTATGCAAGCAGGTACTCGTGTAGCAGACTATTTTACGTGGCGCACACGTGAGTACATTTTAGATGACAAAAATCACTTCACATAAGGGATGAGAAGGTGAAGCGCATCAAGGTGCCATGTTTGGTTCGCCTTTAGTTATTATGCAAGGAATGTGTATGACTTTAAATGAAAAAAAAGGATTTAAACCTAGACTCAGTTACATGCAGAAGCATTCAGGGTGAAACTCTCGTTCCACTGGTTCATCAGTATTGTTTGTGGTTCTTGGATCCGCACAAAGCTGGATTAACGTGAGAGGTAAAAAACATTCAAAGACGATCTGCTCATTCTGCGAGGGTTATCCACAAAGTAACAGACGTTTTGAAATAAAAAACAGACAATATGTAAAAACCAAATTTTATTATGTTAAAGGTACGCTCTTAAGCAATTATTTTACGTAATCACCATTCAGATTGAGGCACTTACCATACTGTGGCACAAGTTTTTCAAAATCGTCTTCGTCGAAATCTGCCGCCTGTGACTAACTGCTATTTATGCCGGCATGCAGTTCGGCGTCAGTAACAAAGCGTTGTGTAGCGAGCCATGTCTTCAATGCTGGGAATGGTGGTAGTCGCTCGGCGCCAAATCCAGGTGGTGTGGTGGATGATCGAGCGCCTCACATCCTAAAGCGCGGGACTATTGACATGTGTGGACGCGCGTTTTCGTGAAAAAGCAAAACTTTTGCGCTACGTTTTCACCGACGCTTGGTTTCCATCGTCCATCTTAACTTTGTGATTGTTTGACAATACCTCTGAGTTAACTGTTGTGCCACGTTCAAGGAAGTCAACGAGGGTCCCAAAGCGCAGTAGCCATGATGACAGCGTTTTCAAATACTTCCGTGGTTTCTTGGGAGAATTTTTGTGTCCCCTTTCCATCGACTGCCTTTTCGTTTCACAACTGACATGCTTCGCCCAAGAATCGTCCCCAATGACGATACGATCGGCAACTGTTTTACCATTTTTCTCGTAATTTTCGAGGATGTTCAGTCTCTGTTTTTGAGAACCCACCTAGCAAGCGTTCACTGCAACATATGCGTTGTAACCATGCGTCTCCGCCCCAAGTTTGGGGGAAATATCGCGATAGTTCCGTAATCGTGAAACGACGATTTTCACGAATCTTGCATCGTTGATTTTCACCACACCAGTTCGTCAGTCATATGGCTGGGTCTACCACAGCGATCCTCATCGTGGACATTGGTAAGGCTATGCATAAAATCAATGCAGCATTGTCTCACTCGCCTTTCACTCATTGTTACTTTTCCGTAGACATCATAAAGATCGCGATAAATTTCAACTGGTTTGCAGTTTTTTTGCCAACAAAAACGTAATCGCAGAACGCACCGCACAAGTGCCGGGATTTTCTATTGCTGTGCACGTTTTAACACGCCTCAGAAAGCGAAGCAGCAGAGAGACAGGCCACACGCTACAACTGGATGCGTACTGAGTGTACTAACGTTATGTCTTTGCAAAAACAGACATAATGTCTGATGGGATAATCGCAATCAGTAGTTTTACAACGAAAATTATAATCCGTCTTGACTGCATAAAATGTTTGTTCACATGACCGGTTTCGGTTCCTCTAGAACCATCTTCAGATCTGTAACGGTAATGATACTAAATTCCTGTTTCACGAATGCAAACCTTTTTCATCCTATCCGATCACCATCAAATGTACCAGAACGTACCTGCAATTTCGGTTACAGGAGTAACCTGTCCACCCACTGCAACCTTCACATGCTGCGTCACATGAAATTGGTTGACAGAATGCACGCCGTTTATACTAATTATGACACTATTACCGACAGGTGGCGTCTGGTACATTTGTTACATTACATATGCACATACTATATTAAGTAGATTTTTCTAATTTACTTTTATCCCTAAAAATACTTAATTAAAAGCTGTAGATTAAGGGAGCACACCTACTCTCAAAACAAAACAGCATTTGGGCCGCAAATGGCTGCCTAAAAGCAGGGGTCTCCAAACCACGGCCCGCGGGTCGAAACCGGCCCGCGAGGGCCGGCAAAACGTCCCGCGTTAGCTGGTGGACACCCTCGGTATCCGGCCCGCCAAATATTTGAGGTAGTACCTATACTGCCAACAATTGAGTTTCGAGGCCTATCGCGACCAATACACCGTGACATTGGCTCTGCTACTCGCTACAAGACTACATGTTGTTGTTCTTGTGGTCTTCAGTCCTGAGACTGGTTTGATGCAGCTCTCCGTGCTACCCTATCCTGTGCAAGCTTCTTCATTTCCCAGTACTTACTGTAACATACATACTTCTGAATCTGCTTAGTGTATTCATCTCTTGGTCTCCCTCTACCATTTTTACCCTCCACGCTGCCCTCCAATGCTAAATTTGAAATCCCTTGATGCCTCAGAACATGTCCCACTAACCAGTCCCTCCTTTTTGTCAAGTTGTGCCACAAACTCCTCTTCTCCCCAATTCTATTCAATACTTCATCATTAGTTATGTGATCTACCCATCTAATATTCAGCATTCTTCAGTAGCACAACATTTCGAAAGCTTCTATTTTCTTCTTGTCCAAACTATTTATCGTCCATGTTTCACTCCCATACATGGCTACACTCCATACAAATACTTTCAGAAACGGCTTCCTGACACTTAAACCTATAATCGATGTTAACAAATTCCTCTTTTTCAGAAACGCTTTCCTTCCCATTGCCAGTCTACATTTTATATCCTCTCTACTTCGACCATCATCAGTTATTTTGCTCCCCAAATAGCAGAACTCATTTACTACTTTGTCTCATTTCCTAATCTAATTCCCTCAGCATCACCCGATTTAATTCGACTACATTCCATTATCCTCATTTTGCTTTTGTTAATGTTCATCTTATATCCTCCTTTCAAGACACTGTCCATTCCGTTCAGCTGCTATTCCAAGTCCTTTGCTGTCTCTGATAGAATTACAATGTCATCGGCGAATCTCAAAGTTTTTATTTCTTCTCCATGGATTTTAATACCTACTCTGAATTTTTCTTTTGTTTCCTTTACTGCTTGCTCAATATACAGATTGAATAACATCGGGGAGAGGCTACATCCCTGTCTCACTCCCTTCCCAACCACTGCTTCCTTTTCATATCCCTCGACTCTTATAACTGCCATCTGGTTTCTGTACAAATTGTAAATAGCCTTTCGCTCCCTGTATTTTACCCCTGCCACCTTTAGAATTTGAAAGAGAGTATTCCAGTCAACATTGTCAAAAGCTTTCTCTAAGTCTACAAATGCTAGAAACGTAGGTTTGCCTTTCCTTAATCTTTCTTCTAAGATAAGTCGTAAGGTCAGTATTGCCTCACGTGTTCCAACATGTCTACGGAATCCAAACTGATCTTCCCCGAGGTCGGCTTCTACCAGTTTTTCCATTCGTCTGTAAATAATTCGCGTTAGTATTTTGCAGCTGTGGCTTATTAAACTGATAGTTCGGTAATTTTCACATCTGTCAACACCTGCTTTCTTTGTGATTGGAATTATTAGATTCTTCTTGAAGTCTGAGGGTATTTCGCCTGTCTCGTACACCTTGCTCACCAGATGGTAGAGTTTTGTCAGGACTGGCTCTCCCAAGGCCATCAGTAGTTCTAATGGAATGTTGTCTACTCCCCGGGCCTTGTTTCGACTCAGGTCTTTCAGTGCTCTGTCAAACTCTTCACGCAGTATCGTATCTCCCATTTCATCTTCATCTACATCCTCTTCCATTTCCATAATATTGTCCTCAAGTGCATCGCCCTTGTATAGACCCTCTATATACTCTTTCCACCTTTCTGCTTCCTCCTCTTTGCTTAGAACTGGGTTTCCATCTGAGCTCTTGATATTCATACAAGTGGCTCTCTTTTCTGCAAAGGTCTCTTTAATTTTCCTGTAGGTTGTATCTATCTTACCCCTAGTGAGATAAGCCTCTACATCCTTACATTTGTCCTCTAGCCATCCCTGCTTAGCCATTTTGCACTTCCTGTCGATCTCATTTTTGAGACATTTGTATTCCTTTTTGCCTGCTTCATTTACTGCATTTTTATATTTTCTCCTTTCATCAATTAAATTCAATATTTCCTCTGTTACCCTAGGATTTCTACTAGCCCTCGTCGTTTTACCTACTTGATCCTCTGCTGCCTTCACTACTTCATCCCTCAGAGCTACCCATTCTTCTTCTACTGTATTTCTTTCCCCCATTCCTGTCAATTGTTCCCTTATGCTCTCCCTGAAACTCTGTACAACCTCTGGTTCTTTCAGTTTATCCAGGTCCCATCTCCTTAAATTCCCACCTTTTTGCAGTTTCTTCAGTTTTAATCTACAGTTCATAACCAATAGATTGTGGTCAGAGTCCACATCTGCCCCTGGAAATGTCTTAAAATTTAAAACCTGGTTCCTAAATCTCTGTCTTACCATTATATAATCTATCTGATACCTTTTCCCTGTGTACAACCTTCTTTTATGATTCTTGAACCAAGTGTTAGCTATGATTAAGTTATTCTCTGTGCAAAACTCTACCAGGCGGCTTCCTCTTTCATTTCTTACCTCCAATCCATATTCACCTACTATGTTTCCCTCTCTCCGTTTCTCTACTCTCGAATTCCAGCCACCCATGACTATTAAATTTTCGCCTCCCTTCACTACCTGAATAATTTCTCTTATCTCATCATACATTTCATCCATTTCTTCATCATCTGCAGAGCTAGTTGGCATATAAACTTGTACTACTGTAGTAGGCGTGGGCTTCGTGTCTATCTTGGCCACAATAATGCGTTCACTATGCTGTTTGTAGTAGCTTACCTGCACTCCTATTTTTTTATTCATTATTAAAGCTACTCCTGCATTACCCCTATTTGATTTTGTATTTATCACCCTGTATTCACCTGACCAAAAGTCTTGTTCCTCCTGCCACCGAACTTCACTAATTCTCACTATATCTAACTTTAACCTATCCATTTCCCTTTTTAAATTTTCTAACCTACCTGCCCGATTAAGGGATCTGACATTCCACGCTCCGATCCGCAGAACGCCAGTTTTCTTTTTCCTGATAATGATGTCCTCTTGAGTAGTCCGCGCCCGGAGATCCGAGTGGGGGACTATTTTACCTCCGGAATATTTCACCCAAGAGGACGCCATCATCATTTAACCATACAGTCAAGCTGCATGCCCTCGGGAAGAATTACGGCCGTAGTTTCCCCTTGCTTTCAGCTGTTCACAGTACCATTACAGCAAGGCCGTTTTGGTTATTGTTACAAGGCCAGATCAGTCAATCATCCAGACTGTTGCCCCTGCAACTACTGAAAAGGCTGCTGCCCCTCTTCAGGAACCAAACGTTTGTCTGGTCTCTCAACAGATACCCCTGGGACGGGGAAGGGGGGGGGGGACAACAAGACTACATAACTAAACTTATTGTTGCGCCGCTTGAAATAACAATAAGTTGACATACTCTACCTCTGTTACGTCTTGCAGTAATAGTGTTGCTAACAATGATTTTGAGATTTCGTTAACTTTGCAGGACGCTCTCGTGAAGAATGTGCAGTGACATACCTTTTTGTCGGTGAAATTCGACAGAAGAAAATACGCCAGAATTTCGGTCAGGTACGTCCACCAATCAAAATTATTAAATTAAATAAAAATCGTAGCTCGTTTCAGTGCTAGCTATTCCCACAACCTTAGATTTTTGCGATTTCATCTTTCGCTTAGCCTTACATTACGGTGATCGTGGAGTGCTAGGGTGCTTTAATCCCACTAGGTAGATCTTGGCCCTTATGACTTCGTGGAGGAGTCAATGTGGCCTGCGGACTAAAAGGTTTGGAGACCCTTGCCTTCAAGCACTCAGTCACGAACACTGAACAAAATTTAGACACCCTGCATAGAGCTCATAAGGGACGGTTTCTTAACTTTTTGGAAGAAATTGAAATATACACCCACAAAAACAAAGATCCGGATTTAATCCTCAACGAGCAAAGCGAGTTCAATCATAACGCCTATTTAGTGTTTATGACGACTTACTGAGATGACAACTGTTGCGTGTGGAGGTCCAGGCCGTGGAATGAGAGATGGTGCATGATGGGGAAGCTGGAAGATGCGTGCAGCGCCTGGCTACGCGGCCCTCTTGCCCACGGCGATGGACGTCACACGACTGGGCGGATCGCGGCACAACACCGAAATGACGGGAAGCACGGAAGCAGACGATAGAGGAAAAAAAAGTCTACACCAGCGCCATGGATATAGAAATCGCTCTTTGTTTTTAGATCGTATAAAAAATGATATTTTACTGTGTATTTTAATTTTGACAAGTATAGATTTTAACCTTGACATCTACAGATTTTAATTAAGTATTTTTAGAGATAAATGTAAATTACAAAAATCTACTTAATACAGTATGTGCATATGTAATGTAACAAATGTACCAGACGCCACCTGTCGGTAATAGTGTCATAATTAATATAAACGGCGTGCATTCTGCCAACCAATTTCATGTGACGCAGCATGTGAGGCTTGCAGTGGGTGGACAGGTTACTCCTGTAACCGAAATTGCAGGTACGTTCTGGTACATTTGATGGTGATCGGATAGGATGAAAAAGGTTTGCATTCGTAAAATAGTAAATTAGTATCGTTATCGTTACAGATCTGATGATGGTTCTAGCGGAGCCGAAACCGGTCATGTGAATAAACATTTTATGCAATCGAGACGACTTATAATTAACATTGTAACGTTAAATCACCAAGATGGCGGCAGTAAACATGCTCACCGCTGCGACAGACCAAAACATCTGTACTCTCTGGACAGACCCCGTATAAGAAACTCACTAACGAATAATGGAAAATCCTAGTGTCAAATCTTGTGGAACATTGTTAATGCTTTCCCTTGAAATAAGTTAGCACAACTTTCTGCAAGTCAGCATATAGTTCGTTTAGTAACGCGACTCTGGACGTCCGGGAAACGCGCTCCGGCGGCAGGTTGAGGCCGGCGCCACTGCTCGCCCCGTGTTGTCAGCTGATGCACAAGTCCGCCCAGCCGCAGCTGCGGCGGGGGAAACTCGGGAGCGTGGAGTGGGGGAAGCGCAGCGGAGGTGAGCGCCGACAGCCGGCCATTCACATGCTAATGGAGGCTCCCCGCCACCCACACCGAGCCGACGCTAATTGAGCAGTGACGTCATGCAGCGCCAGGTGCGCGGGAACACACGCGCCGCCTCCCACTGTGGCTTGCCAGTTCTGCACAGCAAGGGGCCACCACTAACTGCACAATCTCAAAAGCGTGTATCTTGGCATTATCCTGTAGCCACGTAACCTGGTGAAGATTGAAACTTTTACCGAAACTGAATCGTGATGGGGTTGTGCATTACATGACTTCGCAATCCATCGTCCGGTGTGCTTTTGACTGTACATGTTGTTGTACAAATTTCTCTTCTTCAGAAACGATTTCCTTGCCATTGCCAGTCTACATTTTATATCCTCTCTACTTCGACCATCATCAGTTATTTTACTCCCTAAATAGCAAAACTCCTTTACTACTGTAAGTGTCTCATTTCCTAATCTAATTCCCTCAGCATCACCCGATTTAATTTGACTACATACAACAGCAGTAGGGGTAGCTATATCATCCTGTGTGTCAGAGGAAGTAACACAAACCTAGACTCATTCTTGAACGTTTGTAATTTTATGAGTAGGGCTCTCCACAAGTGTCACCTTTGTTGGCAAGACTCACACTGCTGTTCGTTGCATATTTATGTGACAGACTAAATAATCAAAGCAATGCCGGACCGCGCAGTCGGCTTTGGATCTCTCCTACCTCTTCCGTTAATCCAACATGGTCATAAAAACGATGAACAATACTCTGGTATTGGTCAAGGCAGAATTTTCTAAAAGATCTTTCCCACAGGAGTTTTTCCACTAAATTTGAGTCCGTAGCCTTCCCTATGGCTGGGTGTTTACGTTTTACCTAATGTTACTATTGACGGATACACCTAGATATTTGAATGTTGTGAACGCTTGCAGTGACGGATCGCCGACCAATTAGTGAAATGATAACGGACCTTTTTGCATATTTACGCGCATCACACTTCATTCATTTGTGCCGAGACTCACCTGCCTATCTGCAGGCCAGTTCTCTCTGCATTTCGCAACTTTCAAGAACATCGCCTCCCTATACACAATAGCGACGTCTGCGAGCAGCTTGATATGGCTCTGCACCTTTTAATTATTTCAGATGCATGCTTTCACTCTTGACGAAGAGAATGGAGTTAATAATCAAAACGCAGGAACAGAGGCACAGTCATAGGTAAAGCTGATGTTATACTTCGATTCGTTAGTAGGATACTGGCAAAGTATAATCAATCTGTAAAGGAAATTGCTAACAAGAGACTCCTGCGACCCCCCCCCCCCCACAACCTCCCGCCCCCTCTAAAATTATAAGATTTTCAATTCAAACCTGCAGCCAGCCAAAATTTTACTTAATTCTTTTTTTTTTAACAGCTTTCGATATGTTACATAAACATCTTCAGATAACTCATAAATACTTTCTTTCTTTCCTGCTAGGCCCTAGTTCTGTAGTCATCATTGGTTTTGTGCGCTAAGATAAAGAAAAAAAAATCATCTATTCATTCTCTCAGCGACCACACCGGCACCGAAACGGAAGATAACAGAGAGAAGGCCGAAATACTGAATTCAGTCTTCCGAAGTTTTTTCACTGCGGAAGATCGTAACACTGTCCCTCTGTGGGGCGGCGGTTAATTGTAAATAACGATTGTTGCTTTATAAATGTTTGAATGTTGAATCAGTTTCTGGCTTTTAGAATGTTGTTAATGCTGTCTTTCGCCGTTCTCAACACTGGCTCTCTATTTACTTTTTAGCACCCAGAAAGTGATTTAACAAAACGTGAAGCCTGTAATTAGAGTTCCTAGTGCCCACGTCATCTGAGAATACAATTATAGCTGCAGCTTATAGCCCTGAGGAATTAGGAGATTGTCTGGGATTTCTAATCAAAAACGATTTTCCAAAATAGTTGAGTATATTCTCAAAGTCACAGATAAAAAAAACACAAGTATACCTTCAACCTAACTATCAGAGCAGTTCAGAGTCTAATGCGCTGATGCAACTATAAATGTCCGAATTAAATGTTGAAATGAAATGCTCGCCATAATTTGATGAAAATATTTCATCAAACGCCACGCTAAATAATGGTAGAATGTCTGTCCCGCGACGGCACGTGAAAATACGACAATACGCAAACTGAAGCTAGATAATGAAAGTCATCCCAGAATTAACACTTCACTTGAAAATGATTTCCTGGTTACGCGCATCTCTAGTAACTTAATACGGCACCCGAGGCTGTTTGTAGCAGTGATACCGACGCGACGCGACTCCCGACACAGATGGCGTGTTATTCAGCGTCTGGAGAGAACTGGGGCCTTCCTTCCTCGCGCAGCGTTCTTATATCTAAAGCCGCGGTGCGGACCGCTAAGGGAACGCCTGATCAAATCGGCTCTCCCGACTACCCGCTGGGCTAGTAACGCTCCACTCCAAGCTACATAATAATTCATAGCTTCTCTTGCTGATGGCCGATGGAAGCTCTTAATTTAAATGTGCACTCAGCACGCAGGTAAGTATTGATAATAGAATTTTGACGTGGCTAAGTTAAATATTTTGGGCGAGAGAATTAATTTAATTACACTGCACGCAGTGGATGAGCTCTGAACTGGCCTTTTTGAGATCCGCTATCGCTATAATTTTATAGGTATTCAAAAGAAACTTTTCACATCTTCATAGTCATAGCGGACCTCCAACCTATTTAAATCTAAACATCCTAGCCTTATTTATTAGCCTACTTAATCTATCTAGCTTCCTTAAGTTTTGAGACGAAAACCAGAAAATCATGAATTTCCACTAAAATCTTAATTTGTGAAATCCAAAGTACTGTTTTTATTAAATCATTATGAAAGATGAATCTAAATATAAATTTTGAAGTCTCTAGCTCTTTTCTGTTGCGCCAATGATTTTTACAGAAAAACGTCCAAATCTCGAAAATGGCTAAAGTTATCGAACTGATATTTAACACACATTAATTTAGTATTACTTCTGACATGTCAGAAAAGTTTTAGGTTATTTGCTTGATTTTTAAAGTATTGCGCAACATTTGTGACGTCAGAGCTAGTTACAGCAGACTGGCTGGCACACAATGGAAAGACTGATGTGAATTTACTACAGCGTGAGTAGGCTGCTTCACTACATCACCCTCTACTTAAATTTTTTGTTTATGAATGTTAATGAATGAAAAAAAAATTTAATTACAAAAGGGAAGCAAGAGTACAGTTTAACTTCCTATGAAAATTAAAATTGAAATGGAAACATATAGAAATATCAACAGAAAACTGATTACCTACATTAATTATTTAAATTGCGGGCATGTTCACTGCCTCTTAAGCAACATTATTACGCAAAATTCAAGCAAAATCAATGAAACACTTTGGCATACATATTGCCTTAGACAACAAACACATACAATATGAAAATTATGAAACTCTTAAATCCATTAAATACATTTTTACATACACAAATTCAAAGAAAATAACATGATACATAAACAGATGATTATCTCTTAGCAGTCTTTTCTAAACCTGAAAGAAAATTTTCACAAATGATTTTTACACACGTGGTTGTAGCCGCTTTGGCTGGCGTTCTACACTTTCATTCACAAGGGTAGAGGAGGGAAGTTGCTGTGGTGTGCGTCCTTCTCGTTCACTCTAAATTACATGGGGAAAGGGGAGGGGTCACTGTGAGTTGTGTCCAAGTCACTCCACGCTTTCACGCAGCTACCAGGCTGCCATTATCTGGTTTGTCCTGTAGAACAAACAAAAAGAGTGCCTCAGACTCTGTTCACTTAATATCTATGGGTGGGTCACAATGAAATGGGGATATATACATTTAATCCTTCAATATTTTGCTGGAACATAGTTAACAGAACCTTTTTAATTTTGTTTTCGTGGTTACTCAATTGTCATAAAATCGGTAAACAAATGGCTCAAAACGCCGTTAGTCACTTACTAGACAAAATTTATGCTCAAGGCATATAATCATAAATCCTATTTAATCGGAATTTATTATTTCTGGGCCGGAACACTGAACCAATGCTCGGTACATTCCTGATAAATTTGTATTTTATTCACTTAGCTGACATCTTTGATTACCTTATTCTTAGAGATAGTATGAGTATATTTGATTAGTGGTTGTTTTCTCAGCTTCTTTGTACATGTGAGTAACTTTTGGTAATAGTACAGTTCTGAGTGTTCAAAACACACTACGTTTAGTTGACTACAAAATCCACTTATTGGTCCTCTGGTGTTGTGTCAGTTCCACATCTGCAATTATGTACTTACTTACTTTCTTTGAAGTGTATTTATGCTGAGCTAAAAATTGTTTCACGTCTGTCATTATGTTATTCAATTATGTTGCTAGTGTATGTACTTATTTAACACTCACTCTATTAACATTTAAAGCATAGGATAGCACATTTATTTCATATCCATAGTGTATTGCAGCTGATCAGTTTGCTCACGTGGCAATCCATTTCCACTCGATCGGACGCTGAAACCACAGGTAGTCTCTCTCGACCTACCACTAAAGTGCATCAAGTAATTATGGACGAGCGTAATGCTAAATTCCTTAAACCTATAGGACACCATGAGCTGCTCTGTCTCATCTAACATAAGGGTACCTATGGTCGCATTCACGCCTCCAACTCATAACCTCAATACGTGTAGGTGTATCCTGTCACACACTACACCAAAATAATGGCCAGCTCCAACCTTATAAATATTTCAGGGACGTGTCCTTCACGTCTCAACCACAAACACTGTTCAATTCTATTATACTGCCATTCCTTGCTACACAAAGTGAGTTTATTCTTACAATTTGTCTGCATATTTTTCATAAGACTAAGCAATCTCTTTCTTACTATTTATTAGTTAGCTCTACAGCATACAATAGGTTTCACTGCCACTTCAGATCCTGCTTGAACACGAATTTGTACATCTTTTTAAAATATTATTGTGGGACCATTTCCAATAAAACAACAACTTTGTACTTATAATATTACCAGGGTTCTATACATACTTGTTACTCAAATACATTTTATCTTAATTACATCATACTTCTCTATTGTTTGTCACTATTAGGTATTTTGCTTCACTACTCGGTGGATAGAATGGTTCCAGAACTCATGGCTTGATAGCCATAACAGAAAATTTTGTGTTGCAAAGAAGAGGTCGAAATTTTTGGGGACAGGAAAGATGAAGAGTGAGTGAGACCTGAAATGGGAAAGAAGATCTCACACAGCTGGGACTGCACAGCTGCCACACTGTGTAGAGGTTACAGAACAACCTCCTCCCTACAGCATTCATTAGCTTAATTCTGGCTTAATATTCATACCGGAAAATTTAATTTGGTGGAAAGAAGAGGTCGAAATTTTTGGGGACAGAAAAGATGAAGAATGAGTGAGACCTGAAAGGGAAAGAAGATCTCACACAGCTGGGACTGCACAGCTGCCACACTGTGTAGAGGTTACAGAACAACCTCCTCCCTACAGCATTCATTAGTTGAATGCTGACTTAATAGTCATACCGGAAAACTTTATTTGTTGGAAAGAAGAGGTCGAAATTTTAGGTGGATAGAAAAGATGAAGATTGAGTCAGACCTGAAATGGGAAAGAAGATCTCACACAGCTGGGACTGCACAGCTGCCACACTGTGTAGAGGTTTCAGAACAACCTCCTCCCTACAGCATTCATTCACTACCTATGAATTTCTTTAGGTCGATCACGTTCCTGAGACCTAATAGCTTTTTACTTTTGGGGTACTCTAGCCTATATGCATTGGCATGTGGTTTTCCTATGATCCTGAAAGGTCCTTGGTATACGAACATGAATTTCTTTGTTTCTGCATTTACTTCCTTTGATTTTTCCTTGGTTTTGACAAGGACTAATTGACCTATTTCAAAGCTAGTAGGTACAGCTTTTGCGTCATGACGCTTCTTCCTTTCCAACGCTCTTTTTCTTATATTTGCCCTAGCCTTTAATTTCTTCTCGTCTGTGGACATTTGTGTTAGAATAGGGAATTCTACCATATCTGCAATCACATTGTGCGGTTCTTGGCCAAACATCAATTCGCAAGGTGCAAAACCAGTTGCATCATGTCTTAAGTTGTTAATTACATTCTCAAAATACTTAATGTACTCTGCCCAACTTGAGTGTTTCCGAGCACAATAAGTTCTGCAAAGCCTATTCAATTGTCTCATAATACGTTCACTCATATTTCCTTGGGGGAAATACGCAGATATTTTCAGATGTTTCACTCCGGCCTTAGCTAGACATTCTTTAAATCTATCAGAAGTAAATTGAGGCCCATTGTCTGACAGCAAATTCTTCGGAACGCCAACGTTCACGAAGAAATCTTTTTCCAACTTTTCAACCAATGTTTTTGCATTTGCTCTTTTAATTGGGTATAGCTTAACATATTTACTGAATCCATCCACAACAACAAAAACATGGGTGCAACCACCTCTCGAAACAGGAAGAGGGCCAAACAAATCACAAGCCAGTAATTCTAGGGTTTCAGTTGGCTCTACTGAATGCATATCCCCTTGTATTCTGGTGTTAGCAGCACGGACTTCTGGCACACTACACAAGATGCTAGACGCTTGGCCACACGGCGGTACATGTTGTCAAACACAACCTTCTCTTTTAATTTTGCAATGCACTTCTTTGCACCGTAGTGCCCATACCTCACGTGTACACAGTCGATAAGTAAGTCTACATGTTGTGAGGGAAAGCACAGCTTCCACTCAGAAACACCTACCTTTTTCCTCCTAAACAGAATACCTTTATGCAAACAATAGTATTGCGAAACCTTAGGATAGTTCGCATTTCCTAAATAGCTCTTCACTAATTTCAGTTGGTCATCTGCATTCTGCTCACGTCTCAAGTTCTTAATCACTCTCTTTAATGCACTTTCTTCCTTTACTTCGTGCAATGCAAACATTCGAACTTCATTTAGGTCTGTTGCTGTAATTCCCGCGTCATCACAGAGCTCCGCACTTCTAGATAACCCATCAGCTACCAGATTGTCTTTCCCTTGAATATATCTAACCTCAAGGTCAAACTGCTGGAGATACAATGACCATCTTACCAAACGAGAATTCCTCAACTTACAGGTCTTTAAAAAGGTCAACGCCTTATGGTCACTGTAAACAATTATCTTGTGACCTAATAGATACTGCTCAAACTTCTGTACCCCAAATACAATTGCCAATGCTTCTAGTTCTGAGATGCCATAATTTCTCTCTGCTGCCTGTAAAGATCGACTTGCGAAAGCTATAGTCTTGTGCACTTCTTGTTCGTTCTCTATTTCTACTTGGAATATCTCTACAGCTATACCATAGCCACTAGCATCAACAGACATGCAGAATGGTTTTTCAAAATCAGGATGATGTAAAATAGGACTATTAATTAAAGAATGTTTAAGCACCTCAAACGCCTGTTGACATTCTGCTGTCCAAACCCAAGGGGTATTCTTTTTCAGCAGGAGGTGAAGACAGGGAGCATTAAAAGCCTGATCACTAACAAAACGCCTATAGAAGCCGAAAAGACCGAACATTGATCTCAACTGCTTCTTGTTTCTGGGAGACTCGAATTTTTCAATGACTGCTAGCTTGCCTGGGTCAGGCAGAATACCTTTTCCACTTATCCTATATCCCAAGAAACCTATTTCCTCCTTAACGCACTCTGTCTTTTCAATCTTTAGTTTCATGCCACCTCTCTCAATAGCCTCTAACACTTCCTCTAATAAAGCTATGTGTTCTTCCCAGGTAAAAGTTGCTGTTAACAGATCATCTACGTAGACTGTTATTTTATTACTTAAAGCTGGTCCTAAAACATGGCACATCACACGTACGAAGGCACAAACAGAGATATTAAGTCCGAAAGGTACCACACGGTATTGGTAACAAACTCCTTCGTACAAGAAAGCTGTGTACTTCCTTGAACTTTCCGCCAGTGGCAAATTCCAATATCCACACGTAATGTCCATAGAAGTCAAGAATTTTACTCCCCGGAACTTTTGCAATAACTCGTCCATGTTCTGCGGTCTATCGCTTTCCCTAACTACTATTTCATTCAACCAACGAGCGTCCAAGACCAATCTGACACTTACGTCTCTTTTTGGTACAACAACAAGAGGATTATTGTACTCACTGACCGCTTTTTCAATCACACCCCACTCTAGCATTCTCTGTATCTCCTTTCGAACTGCCTCCTTCCTAGCTACATGTATTTGGTATGGCTTCCTGAAAAACACTTGGCCAGGTTTCACCTTTAATTGGCATTCATAACCTTTGACCACTCCAGGTCGATCTGAAAATACCTTATGATGCCTTTTAAAAACCTGTCTCAGTTCTTCCTTCTGATTGGCGGAAATTTTATCGATTTCTTGCAATTTAGCTTCTATTTTGTCCAAAATAATTGCTTCTTCTTCTTCTGTGTTTAGCTTACTTGTACTAAGATTAACACCTTCGTCCCAATATCTCCTATTTTTCATAACTCGTATAGGCAGCTCCCAAGTTTCATGATCAGTTACTACATGTTTATCACTAAAAGGTACTATAATTACTCCGGTTATTGGCAAGACCATTTTTAACTGGCTTCTTTCAAAACCAACAACACTCTGATATTTTGACAAGAAATCTATGCCAATTAAAACCTCAATACTGAGATTGTTTACAATTAAACATGGATGATCAATTAAATTACCATTAATGTTAAAGGGCAGCAAAGCTTCTTGCTTTATCGTTTTTGACACCTTGCCAGTAGCACCAATTATTCTTAGTCCTGATACCCTCATTACTGTAAGCTTGTCTTTACCAGGTAATGCATCAAAGAAGGACTGATGAGATGTTGCACTCACCTCACTTCCACTGTCTAAGAGACAACGTACATTGATACCCAACATATTCACTATTATTATAGGGTGGCTTATTCTAGGTTGTACAGGTGGTTCCTCAAATTCATCTAATAATTCCTTTTGGATTTGTCTCCAACTAAAGTGATCGACATCTGTCTTCGTTATATTTAGGTCACAGTGTGTAGGGGTTTCCTGAATTACATTTTCAGCTGCCTTTTCCAGTCGGTCTATTAATTTTAAATCGAAACACCGCACGACTTCATTACATTTAGTTTGCTGAACATGACCCAAATTACTGTAGTCTGAGCGATTCTGCGCCTCCAGACCGGGCATAACACTAGTTACAGCTAAACCACTTTCACCATTATCGTCGGGTTCCTTCTCAAGTGACAACTGGTCACAGCTACTGGGTTCATCGACCCCCAACAGCCTACCCTCTACATTCTCACTTATCTCCTGTCCTAAATCTATTAGTACATTATCAACATCCTGCACAGGCACTTTAGATAAGAGCACATCATCTTCATCGTAAATATAAGCATGAATTTCTTCTGCTTCTTCACCTGTCAATTCAGTATTTTGTAGCTCCTCCCTACTGTTACACTGCTGCGCCTTCTCCTTCTCTTCCCACTTAGAAAGCGTCTCTAACACGGTATCTATCAAATACTGTGAGTGATCTAATATTTCTGTTGTATCCTTAGATGCTACCGACACTTCATCCACATGTTCAGTTTGAGTATTCTGATCTGTCTTACAAATTATCGTAACTACTGGCTTAGGAAAAGTAACCGCCTGGTGAGCGCCAGTGTCCTCATAGACGGGAACTAGTTTTCCTGCCTCGGCCTACTACTGTTTCCTTTATTTTCTTTATAGTTAACTGGCACAGCATTACTTTCCGTACTGTTGTTTACATGCATATTTCTGTTTGGAACAAAATTATTATCCCTTGGACGTCATTGTTGGTTCTGATAATTATTTCCCCAATTCCTACCACTCAAATTATGGCGAACACCTACTGTTCTGATGTTTACATTGCCATTTTGCTCGTTCCTAAAATTACTACTATTGTTATTAGCATTTCTGTTATTACGTGCTTGCTCCTCATTGGCAGCAACACGTTCTACACGTTCCAGATATTCAATGAAACGATCCAGATTGTCTCTAGGGGCAGATATAATTCCAGTTTGCCAATACCATGGCAGTTTGGCTTCAAGACCTAGTATTATCATTTCAGGTTTCAGCTTTTCGTCCAAATGTGACAAACGTGAAATCCATGACCTAGCAAACTCTTTAATTGATTCCTTGCCTGCATTGAAGCGTTTTCCACTCCAAAATTCTCTCAACACCTCATTTTGCTTATTGCTAGACCAATACTCATTAATGAAAGCTGTTTTAAACTCCGCTAATGTTTTACACTTCAACATAACATCAGCTGACCAACGCATGGCGTCACCTGCTAAATGGCTTCTAATAAATGAGATTTTCTCTCGTTCAGACCAAGTTGGTGGAATCACATCTCCAAAATCGTTCCAGAAATCTAGCGGGTGGATATTTTTATCTGGATCAAACCGCAAGAACTGCCGACACCCGATAAAAGCGGCGTTTGCAGCTACAACTTGTTGTATACTACCATTACCAGAAATTACTGAAGCTACTTTACTCTCAATATTAGCAAGGTTAGTACTTATATTTTCTACTTTCATTTCAACATTATCTACTCTTTGTACAATATGAGTAGTATCAGTTTTGATTGCATCTATGTCTGCTTGACATATGTTTACTTTTATATTAACATCTTTAAATCTATCTGAGCACAGTTCAGATTCCGCCTCGATCTTTTCTGTTAACTTGTGCTCCAGCTTCGCATCTTCCATTTGGAAGTCTTTGCGAACCTCAGCAACTTCGGATTTAACTGTTTTATACATTTCAGAAAACTGTTGAGCAACCTTTTTCTTAATATCCTCATGATTGTAATCAATTTTACAATTCAAACTGTCTAGATCCTCTTTCAACTTATTGCAACCAGCCTTGAAGGTATCGTCCATTACCTCCAATCGTTTATTAAAATTAGTTTGACTGGCCACAATCCTGTTATTTACCTCAATTATATCAGATTTTAATTCAGCATTACTGCTTTTGACCTGTTCACTTATTTCAGACTTTAATTCAGCATTACTACTTTTGACCTGTTCACTTATTTCAGACTTTAATTCAGCTGTCATTCTAGCATTACTGGCAGCTATTGCTTGTAATATAACATTTAAATCAACTGCCCCAGCATCTTTGGGTTGCTCACTAGCTGGCTTTTTATCACACTCAGGTGATGAAAAACTAGCTCCAACACCAGAATCATCAAAACTAAATGAAACTTCTGATTGATCAGTCATATCTAACTTCTCCTTCTTAAACTCTACCACCTCTGTTGACTGATTCATTTTTAATTCATCAGAAAAACTGTCATCCAATAAACTAACAATTTCTGCTTTCTGCTTAACTACAGGGGTCTCTATTATTGAATTATTGCCCCTTTTTAAACTCCTGTCAGGAGACAATATTTCATATTTCACCTTAACATTACTACTTTCATACATATTTACACTTGGATCGTTGTCTGAATTTACAGTTCCCTCAACAGACATAGGTTCTAATTTAAGTTTAAACTCGGTTTCTTTTGGCGGTTCCATTGCTGACATTTTTTAGTGCAGGTTAGTAAAATTTTTAACAGCTTTTCACTTAACTTAGTTCCTTCTGCACGACGTATGGCGTTGCCGGCGCGGCGTACCAGGATTACTGATGCGACGTGGCACGTTGAACTGCAGACGGCACTCAGACGGCTGTTGTGTGTTTGCGTGGCCCGCAATTGCAGGCGCGATTCCGGCTGCTCCAGCGGACGACTGCGGTGACGTGAAACTGGCGTCTCTCGATGCCGGCAGCACCGCTAGACCCAGTGCCAGCTCCGTCAATCCAGATGCGTTGTTAATCCAATTGCGTCGTCCACATGCACACGTAACACTTTCACTGTTCTATTACTCAGCTGCGTGTCGCATTTCACTCGCGAATCCGAATAGTTAAAAATCACTTTCACTTCAGTATTTCCCGGCCGATGCACCATATGTGGGGCGGAGGTTAATTGTAAATATAAATATGGTTGCTGTATAAAAGTCTGCGAGCAGCTTGATATGGCTCTGCACCTTTTAATTATTTCAGATGCAAGCTTTCACTCTTGACGAAGAGAATGGAGTTAATAATCAAAACGCAGGAACAGAGGCACAGTCATAGGTAAAGCTGATGTTATACTTCGATTCGTTAGTAGGATACTGGCAAAGTATAATCAATCTGTAAAGGAAATTGCTAACAAGAGACTCCTGCGACCCCCCCCCCCCACAACCTCCCGCCCCCTCTAAAATTATAAGATTTTCAATTCAAACCTGCAGCCAGCCAAAATTTTACTTAATTCTTTTTTTTTTAACAGCTTTCGATATGTTACATAAACATCTTCAGATAACTCATAAATACTTTCTTTCTTTCCTGCTAGGCCCTAGTTCTGTAGTCATCATTGGTTTTGTGCGCTAAGATAAAGAAAAAAAAATCATCTATTCATTCTCTCAGCGACCACACCGGCACCGAAACGGAAGATAACAGAGAGAAGGCCGAAATACTGAATTCAGTCTTCCGAAGTTTTTTCACTGCGGAAGATCGTAACACTGTCCCTCTGTGGGGCGGCGGTTAATTGTAAATAACGATTGTTGCTTTATAAATGTTTGAATGTTGAATCAGTTTCTGGCTTTTAGAATGTTGTTAATGCTGTCTTTCGCCGTTCTCAACACTGGCTCTCTATTTACTTTTTAGCACCCAGAAAGTGATTTAACAAAACGTGAAGCCTGTAATTAGAGTTCCTAGTGCCCACGTCATCTGAGAATACAATTATAGCTGCAGCTTATAGCCCTGAGGAATTAGGAGATTGTCTGGGATTTCTAATCAAAAACGATTTTCCAAAATAGTTGAGTATATTCTCAAAGTCACAGATAAAAAAAAACACAAGTATACCTTCAACCTAACTATCAGAGCAGTTCAGAGTCTAATGCGCTGATGCAACTATAAATGTCCGAATTAAATGTTGAAATGAAATGCTCGCCATAATTTGATGAAAATATTTCATCAAACGCCACGCTAAATAATGGTAGAATGTCTGTCCCGCGACGGCACGTGAAAATACGACAATACGCAAACTGAAGCTAGATAATGAAAGTCATCCCAGAATTAACACTTCACTTGAAAATGATTTCCTGGTTACGCGCATCTCTAGTAACTTAATACGGCACCCGAGGCTGTTTGTAGCAGTGATACCGACGCGACGCGACTCCCGACACAGATGGCGTGTTATTCAGCGTCTGGAGAGAACTGGGGCCTTCCTTCCTCGCGCAGCGTTCTTATATATAAAGCCGCGGTGCGGACTGCTAAGGGAACGCCTGATCAAATCGGCTCTCCCGACTACCCGCTGGGCTAGTAACGCACCACTCCAAGCTACATAATAATTCATAGCTTCTCTTGCTGATGGCCGATGGAAGCTCTTAATTTAAATGTGCACTCAGCACGCAGGTAAGTATTGATAATAGAATTTTGACGTGGCTAAGTTAAATATTTTGGGCGAGAGAATTAATTTAATTACACTGCACGCAGTGGATGAGCTCTGAACTGGCCTTTTTGAGATCCGCTATCGCTATAATTTTATAGGTATTCAAAAGAAACTTTTCACATCTTCATAGTCATAGCGGACCTCCAACCTATTTAAATCTAAACATCCTAGCCTTATTTATTAGCCTACTTAATCTATCTAGCTTCCTTAAGTTTTGAGACGAAAACCAGAAAATCATGAATTTCCACTAAAATCTTAATTTGTGAAATCCAAAGTACTGTTTTTATTAAATCATTATGAAAGATGAATCTAAATATAAATTTTGAAGTCTCTAGCTCTTTTCTGTTGCGCCAATGATTTTTACAGAAAAACGTCCAAATCTCGAAAATGGCTAAAGTTATCGAACTGATATTTAACACACATTAATTTAGTATTACTTCTGACATGCCAGAAAAGTTTTAGGTTATTTGCTTGATTTTTAAAGTATTGCGCAACATTTGTGACGTCAGAGCTAGTTACAGCAGACTGGCTGGCACACAATGGAAAGACATGTGAATTTACTACAGCGTGAGTAGGCTGCTTCCCTACACCTCCTTTCGAACGTCGGACGAACATCTAAATGGCAGATACTGAGGTAACCGATAGCGGAATTGAAAAGCAGTTTCAATCGCTTAGTAGTGGATAGGCTTCACGACCAGATGAGATACCTATAAGATTCTAAAAATATTATGGGAGAGAACTTGTTCCTCTCCTAGCAGTAATTTATCGTAGATCGCTTGAGGAAAGAAAGGTACCTAATGACTGGAAAAAAGCGCAGGTCATTCCCGTTTTTAAGACAGATCCACACAATTATAGTCCTATATCGTTGACGTCAATCTGTTGTAGAATTATGAAACATGTTTTATGCTCCAGAATTATGGCGTTTTTGGAAAATGAACATCTCCTCTGTAAAAATCAACATGGATTGCCCAAACAGAGATCCTGCGAAACTCAGCTCTTTCTGTTCCTTCCTGAGATCCACTGCGCAGTGGACAACGGCGTTCAGGTTGATGCCGTGTTCCTTGATTTCAGTGAGGCATTTGACACCGTCCCGCATTTCCGTTTAATGAAAACAATACAAGCTTACGGAGTATGAGAGCAGACCTGTGACTGGATTCAAGACTTTCTTGCAGATAGAACTCAACACGTCACTTTTAACGGAACTACATCGACAGATGTAAAGATGTAAAGGCAATATCCGAAGTACCACACACACACACACACACACACACACACACACACACACACACACACATATATATATATATATATATATATATATATATATATATATATATTGTAAATTATCTAGTAGAAAGCCTCGGATGCTCTTTAAGGCTATTCGCAGATAGATGATGCAGTTGCCTATACCAAAGTAGCAACGCCAGAAGATAGTAAAAATTTGCAGAACGACCTGCAGAGGAGTGGTGAATGGTGCAGACTCTGGCAGTTGACCCTGAACATAAATAAATGTAATATTGCGCATACGTAGGACAAGAAATCCACTACTGTACAGCTACACTATTGATGACAAACAGCTGGAGTCAGCGTGTGCCGTAAAATATCTAGGCGTACCTATCCGGAGCGACCTTAAGTGGAATGACCATACAAAACAGATAGTGGGAAAAGCAGATACAAGACAGATTCATCGGAAGAATCTTAAGGAAATGTCACTCATCCACGAAAGAAGTGGCTTATAAGGCCCTTGTTCGCCCGATTCTTCAGTACTGTTCATCTATTTGGGATCCCTATCAGGTAGGACTGATAGAGATAGAGAAGATCCAACGAAGAGCGGCGCGTTTCGTCACGGGATCCTTTAGCTGGCGAGAAACCGCTACGGAGATGCTAAAGAAACTCGACTGTCAGACATTACAAGAGAGGCGTTGTGCATCACGGAGAGATTTACTACTGAAATTTCGGGACAGCACTTTTCAGGGGGTGTCGGAGACAACATACTACTTCCCCCCCCCCCCCCCCCCCCAACATACATCTCGCATACTGACCACGCGGAGAAAGTTCGAGAAATTAGAGCTAATACTGGGGTTTACCGACAATCATTCTTCCCACGCACTATTCGCGAGTGGAACAACGTTGGAGGGATCACATAGTGGTACCGAAAGTACCCTCTGCCACACACCATTAGGTGGCTTGCGGAATATGATGTAGATGAAAGTTTTTCGTCCAAAATTCGGTAAAATTACGAGACTTTTTTCCTTTTGACCTTCACGGGAACATACGAGAAATGATTATAAAATTAATAAAACATGAAATGTGGCGAAACATAACGTGGCGTGTATTTCTGTGCGACGAATTCATCTTGTATTTGTTTGATGCGTTTTAAAGTTCCCACTTCTGTCATGTGCACTACGTGAGTGGTGTTAAATTGTCGGAATACTGCTTGAACACGCCCCACTCTGCTGTTTATGGCAGCATACACGCTCAACAGTTGCAAAACGTGGCCCAGCTTCACGTAAGCAACGAAATTATTTGGTTCAAAGACGTTAGAATAGTAAATTTTTGAAATTTGTGCTAAGTTCCTATGGGACCAAACTGCTGAGGTCATCAGTCCCTAGGCTTACACACTATATAATCTAACTTAAACTAACTTACGCTAAGGACAACACACACACACACACACACACACACACACACACACACACACATGCCCGAGGGAGGACTCGAACCTCCGACGGGGGGAGTCCCGCGAACCGTGGTAAGGAGCCTGAGACCGCTTGGCTAACCCGCGCGGCAGAACAGTAAAGACGTTAAGTTAGAGACGCAGTATGGGCACAGAAAAATGTGTCTTACTTAGAGTGACGAGATTAATTTAAAGGTGGAAAACAGAAGTTACATTAATTTCATCGCCTCAGCTCATAATACACGTGCCAAAATGTGGAAACTTAATAGTGTATAACACAAATACACGATGAATTCGTCGCCCAGAAATATTCTCCACGTTTTATTTACTATAAAAGCATTTCATTAATGTTCCTGTCAAGGTCAAAAAGGGAAGAAAGATGTCTATTAATTTTACCGAGTTTGAACGAACAAATGTTTTGTTGATCCTAGTGCACAAAACCAATAAAGAGTACAAAACGAGGCGACGGTAGGAAATCAACCACGCACGTACTAGACTGCCGACTGTGTGGCACTTTGCACTGTCCTGCTAGTAGGTGCCATCTTGCCGAGTAATAACAAACTACATGTAAGTGTGGACGTGATCCCCAGGACAGTTACATACTTGTGTTGATCCTAAAAATGTTCAAATGTGTGTGAAATCTTATGGGACTTAACTGCTAAGGTCGTCAGTGCCTAAGCTTACACACTACTTAACCTAAATTATCCTAAGGACAAACACACCCATGCGCGAGGGAGGACGCGAACATCCGCCGGGACCAGCCGCACAGTCCATGACTTCAGCGCCTCAGACCACTCGGCTAATCCCGCGTGGCTTGTGTTGATCCTTTGAACCTTTCTAAATGATAACATCCAGGGAATCCCATGAACACTCCCTCCTCCGGCTTCGGCCCTCCCGACGATTGTCGCAGAGTGTCTGGTTTCTTCTGAAAAGGACTACAGTAAGCTGATTCAGTGGAGTGCAAATTGCACCCTTCGTCGCCGTTGAACAGCAGTCAGCATGGGTGCATATTCCAGGCGCTGCTGCAGAGGACTATACGCATCAACATTCGCTGAACGGCTGTAGGGGAGACACTGTTAGCAGCCCGTTGATACAACTGGCCGGTCAGTTGCTCAGCGGTTGCACGTCTATTCGCCCGTACGCATGTTTCGAAACTTAGCTGTTTCGACAACTGGCCCGAAAATCGATGATGATGCCCTTTTGGCCGTCAAATACATCGCCCTGTTTCCCCACTCCGACAACGACCGCACTATTTTCCGCGTCCGCACAACACGCTAATGCTGCCATCTGCCGTCTGTGGGTGGTTATTGCAGGTTGACGTCGAACATAGGCGCAAGTCACATTAATGTGGCTCGACCATGTATAAGTCTTATTAATTGTATTACAGTCATATTTCTCACAATTGTCTCGCGATGCTTTCATAGAATACTGTTCACTTATGTGAAACCCATATCGGATAGCTCTAACAGGAGATGTACATATACACTACTACCATTAAAATTGGTACACCACGAAGATCACGTGCTACACACGCGAAATTTAACCTAAAGGAAGAAGATGCTGTGATATTCAAATGATTAGCTTTTCAGAGCATTCACACAAGGTTGGCGCCGGTGGCGACACCTACAACGTGCTGACATGAGGAAAGTTTCCAACCGATTTCTCATATACAAATAGCAGTTGACCGGCGTTGCCTGGTGAAACGTTGTTGTGATGCCTCGTGTAAGGACCAGAAATGCGTACCATCACGTTTACGTCTTTGATAAAGGTCGGATTGTAGCCTATCGCGATTGCGGTTTATCGTATCGCGACATTGCTGCTCGCATTGGTCGAGATCCAATTACTGTTAGCAGAATATGGAATCGGTAGGTTCAGGAGGGTAATACGGAACACCGTGCTGGATCCCAACGGCCTCGTATCACTAGCAGTCGAGATAACAGGCATCTTATCCGCTCGGCTGTAACGGATCGTGCAGCCACGTCTCGATCCCTGAGCCAACAGATGGGGACGTTCGCAAGACAACAACCATCTGCACGAAGAGTTCGACGACTTTTGCAACAGCATGGACTATCAGCTCGGAGATCATGGCTGCAGTTACCCTTGACGCTGCATCACAGACAGGAGCGCCTGCGATGGTGTACTCAACGACGAACCTGGGTGCACGAATGGCGAAACGTCATTTTTTCGGATGAATCCAGGTTCTGTTTACAGCATCATGATGGTCGCATCTGTATGGGGTGCCATTGGTTACACGTCTCGTTCACCTCTTGTTCGCATTGACGGCACTTTGAACAATGGACGTTACATTTCAGGTGTGTTACGATCCGTGGCTCTACCCTTCATTCGATCCCTGCGAAATCGTACATTCTAGCAGGATAATGCACGACCGCATGCTGCAGGTCGTTTACGGGCCTTTCTGGATACAGAAAATGTTCGACTGCTGCCCTGGCCAGCACATTCTCGAGACCTCTCAGCAACTGAAAACCTCTGGTCAATTATGGCCAAGCAACTGGCTCGTCACAATACGCCAGTCACTACTCTTGATGAACAGTGGTATCGTGTTGAAGCTGCATGGGCAGCTGTACCTGTACACGCCATCCGAGCTCTGTTTGACTCAATGCCCAGGCGTATCAAGGCCGTTATTACCACCAGAGGTGGTTATTCTGGGTACTGATTTCTCAGGATCTATGCACCCAAATTGCGTGAGAATGTAATCACATGTCAGTTCTAGTATAATATATCTGTCCAATGAATACCCGTTTATTATCTGATTTCTGCTTGGTGTGGCAATTTTAATGACCGGTAGTGTACAACTAAGGGCAAGACGAATGGTCACAGTTTGTGTGACATCCGGAAGAGAGGCAAGGAAATGCTGATGAACTTGAACTGAAGGCGCTTGATAATCAACATCAGCCAAACCGCGAAAGCCCAATGAAAAATTTGCAATAACCAGAATTTAGTGAGAAATCTAGGAATATTCCGTAGCACAGCCCGTTATGTATCGCTCCTGCTGCGACGGCGAAGAAAATGTCAGACAATTTTGATCATGCACAGAAGCATTCTTCCCGCGTTTCGTGCGAGAACGGAATGGCTCAAAAAATGGCTCTAAGCACTATGGAACTTAACATCTGAGGTCATCAGTCCCCTACACTTAGAAGTACTTAAACCTAACTAACCTAAGGACATCACACACAGCCATGCCCGAGGCAGGATTCGAACCTGCGACCGTAGCAGCAGCGCGGTTCCTGACTGAAGAGCCTAGAACCGCTCGGCCATATCGGCCGGCGAACGAAATGGTCTACTTTATTTTTCCTGTGACTTTGTCGTCCATGGGCGCAGACCCGGTACGGTTATTTGCGGATGTGGTGTGATTCATTTAATGGTGGGCCTGGTGCCCTTCCTGTCACCACCCTGTTAACCCCCGGAACAGTATATGCGTGCTTCAAGTGCCTCTGTGCAAGTGTCATTCGAACTGAAGTGAAGGAAAGTTATGTAAATGTTTGCGAATCTCGTAACTGAGGTCGGACCTGGGTACCAGCCCGGCATTAACCTAGAGGAGTGTGGGAAACCGCGTAAAAACCACATCCAAGCTATCCGGCACACCGACTCTCGTCGTTAATCCGCCGGGCGGATTCGATCCGGGACGGAGGCACCTACCTGCCCCGGAAGCGGCGCTTTAAGACGCTATCCGTGCGACTGTACTTACTTTCCGTGTCCGGAACTAGACTTCAGACTTCAAAAAATCAGCAGCCAATATGGCCTTGTCATTTGCCTCCCATAAGTCATTCATTGTGCAGGGCTGGTCTACATATGGACAGGTAAGCAGGTATTGAGGATCCTGGACAAAACCACACAGACAGAGAGTGTTCTCATTCTCTTTTAGGAAACCCCATTGCTGCAGGTTTGTCTTGCACTTTGGCACTTCTACCCTCATACGGTTTAGGGTTCTCCAGACTGTGTATAGTAGATCTCCACCAGGCGCCAGTTCTTCTTTTACATCTTTATGGAGGTTTCTCAGGTCGATTTCCCACCTTATCAAACGAATCTCTGCAGCCGACCCTTCCAGGGCTCGGGTACGTGACAGGAAACTCTTCATCGAACAAAGCCGTCGGTCAGCAGGCTGGTGTACATATAAAGGATGACGTATGTCCTTTTCTTGATTGTTTTTTTCAGCTTCGGCACCGATGTCACGTCGTATGTTAGGCGGTGCGATCCCCACGATTAAGTACATCTTGTGCACTGGGGTTGGCCTCAAGCGTCCGGTAACAATCCCTGCCATTTCATTCACCGCGGCATCAACTTTTCTCGCGTGTGTTGATACAGACCATACTGGAGCGGCGTATTCCGCGGCTGACACACTGAGCGCAAGGGCTGAAGTTCTCAGCACTTTTGGGTTTGCATCCCAGGATCCACTGGTTAGTTTCAAATGGTTCAAATGGCTCTGAGCACTATGGGACTCAACTTCTGAGGTCATTAGTCCCCTAGAACTTAGAACTAGTTAAACCTAACTAACCTAAGGACAACACAAACATCCATGCCCGAGGCAGGATTCGAACCTGCGACCTTAGCGGTCTTGCGGTTCCAGACTGCAGCGCCTTTAACCGCACGGCCACTTCGGCCGGCTTGGTTAGTTTCCTGATGATGTTGTTTCTAGTTGAGACTTTTTCCCTTGTGGCATTACAATGATGTTTATAGGTCAGCGTGCGATCCGACACCAAGATATTTGGGCGTTTTAAAATGCTCGAGACGTTCACCTCTCCATATTACATTTAATTCACGATTTGCCTCCCTGTTCTTTAAATGGAATGCACAGACCTGCGTCTTGGAAGGGTTCGGCCTTAGGTGGTTTGCCTCATAATACTGGGAGAGAGCTTCCAGGGTCCTGGTTAATTTCTCCTCTACATCCATAAAATTGTCACCTTGGGCTGCAACTGCAGTGTCTTCAAAATAAAAAAATAAAAAAAATGGCTGTTGATATACTTTCCGGGATGTGAGGTCGTGGTCCAAGAACTTTTCTGCTCCTTACGTTTCGTCCAGAACTGGACGAAACGTAAGGAGCAGAAAAGTTCTTGGACCACGACCTCACATCCCGGAAAGTATATCAACAGCCATGTCACCCGGTCGTGAAAGCCTTCATTCTACAAATAAAAAAATGTTTCAAATGGCTCTGAGCACTATGGGACCTAACATCTCAGGTCATCAGTCCCCTAGAACTTAGAACTACTTAAACCTAACAAACCTAAGGACATCACACACATCCATGCCCTTGGTAGGATTCGAATCTGCGACCGTAGCGGTCGCGCGGTGCAGTGTCATCGGCATGTTTGGCACTGGTTGGTCATTTGTATATATATTATACAGAGCTGGGGCGAGGACGCTTCCCTGAGGTACGCCATTCCTCTGATTTCTCCACCTGCTCTTCTTGCCCTGGAGACAGACGAAAAATCTCCTGTTTGCAGGAAAGTACCTGTCAGTGATGTTAAATGGTAATCTCTTGTCACATTATATACCTTCCTAAGGAGCCTCCGATGTAGGAATCAACATGGATTCCGGAAACAGCGATCGCCTGAGACCCAACTGGGTTTATTTGTTCATGAGACCCAGAAAATATTAGATACAGGCTCCCAGGTAGATGCCATTTTCCTTGACTTCCGGAAGGCGTTCGATACAGTTCCGCACTGTCGCCTGATAAACAAAGAAAGAGCCTACGGAATATTACACCAGCTGTGTGGCCAGATTGAAGAGTTTTTAGCAAACAGAACACAGCATGTTGTTCTCAATGGAGAGACGTCTACAGACGTTAAAGTAACCACTGGCGTGCCACAGGGGAGTGTTATGGGACTATTGCTCTTTACAATATATATATAAATGACCTAGTAGATAGTGTCGGAAGTTCCATGCGGCTTTTCGCGGATGATGCTGTAGTATACAGAGAAGTTGCAGCATTAGAAAATTGCAGCGAAATGCAGGAAGATCTGCATCGGATAGGCACTTGGTGCAGGGAGTGGTAACTGGCCCTTAACATAGACAAATGTAATGTATTGCGAATACATAGAAAGAAGGATCCTTTATTGTATGAGTATGTGATAGCGGAACAAACACTGGTAGCCGTTACTTCTGTAAAATATCTGGGAGTATGCGTACGGAACGATTTGAAGTGGAATGGTCATATAAAATTAATTGTTGGTAAGGCGGGTACCAGGTTGAGATTCATTGGGAGAGTCCTTAGAAAATGTAGTCCATCAACAAAGGAGGAGGCTTACAAAACACTCGTTCGACCTATACTTGAGTATTGCTCATCAGTTGGGATCCGTACCAGATCGGGTTGACAGAGGAGATAGAGAAGACCCAAAGAAGAGCGGCGCGTTTCGTCACAGGGTTATTTGGTAAACGTGATAGCGTTACGGAGATGTTTAGCAAACTCAAGTGGCAGACTCTGCAAGAGAGGCGCTCTGCATCGCGGTGTAGCTTGCTATCTAGGTTTCGAGAGGGTGCGTTTCTGGATGAGGTACCGAATATATTGCTTCCCCCTACTTATACCTCCCGAGGAGATCACAAATGTAAAATTAGAGAGATTCGAGCGCGCACGGAGGCTTTCCGTCAGTCGTTCTTCCCGCGAACCATACGCGACTGGAACAGGAAAGGGAGGTAATGGCAACGGCACCGTTGGGTGGCTTACGGAGTATAAATGTAGCTGTAGATGTAGATTTGCCTGGTCGGAAACCGGCCTGCTGTGGGATGATCTGTTGTTCCAAGACGCTTGCTATGCGACTTAGCGTCAGGCGTTCCAAAATCTTAAAACAGTGACATAAAAGGGACACTGGTCGGAAGTTTTTTGGGTCATCAGAGTCCTTTCCTGGTTTCAGAAATGCAACCACTCGGGCTTTCCTCCACATCTTTGGAATATGGAGCCTTTCTACACGTGCGTTTATCAAATGTAGCAGTGAACGGAGTGGTAAGGAGTTATAATAAGCGATGCAGTGTACAGTACCCCTGTGGCGTGCTCCAGAGCCTAGTTGTAGGTGTAGAGTACCGAGCATCTTGGGCACATCGGGCGCCTCTCTGCTGCTTGCTGCAGTCGGAAGGCGCGTAGTGCGGACTGGTGCGCGGGCGCCGTATTGACTGTGAGCGCAGCAGAGTGGCGCGCGGCTGTGGTGCCTTTGGGCCGGAGGGTGCTCGGCGGCGCTCGAGTGCGGGCGGCCTTTGGCGGCCCCTCTTTCAGCTGGAAACGACGGCGCCGCCTTTTCAGCCGCTGCCGCCGCGTCGCGTCGCCTCGCACCGCATCGTCTCCGGCGGATGCGGCAGCCTCCTGCCCCCCCCCCCCTCCTGCCACGACTCACAGTCCTCAGCCGCCACGAGCGAGCCGTCCTTCCTTACTCGAGGGCCGCAGTCGCGAAACGCACCGAACTGCGCAGAAGCGAGAGCAGCCCGAGAACCTTGTAGTGGCTGCGTGAGATAACGTGACGCTCGCAGTGGAAAGAAGCAGATCGCGTTCAGAACAGGGCTACCCTACAGCCACACTCGACTGCGACCCTGGTTGCTGAGATGTTTTGAAGAAGATAGGCACTTGCTAAAGCGCGAGATACCTTTCGTAAGTTCGTGCCTCACTTCCGGTTGACCAAGTGAGGATTCATTTCACAAAACAAGAACAATATGCTTTTAATACGGGGCCTGTTTTTAAGTAAGTACCGTTGAAACCTTCCCGTCTCCTCTATACCTCTTTTGTTAATGATAACCTTCCCTTTTACAATAAACTATGTAACCTTCCCTTAGGATTTCTTTCTCTTGCTTAATAATAACAAATGAAATCTTCCCTTTGAAATTTATTCTCTTTCTCAATCTTCGCATACAAATTTAATTGTTGCTTATTAAAAGTGATTTTGTGATTATTTCGACAAAACGTAGAATGTGTCGTCATCGTGGCCCTCAGTCGTTATCTGCGACAACACAAAACTGTTCCTTACCTTTTTTACTGTTACTGGATCGCCATCTGACTGCTACATCGAACTGCGACATGAATATACTTACTCTGGTTTACTATACTCTATTAGCTGCTGGTGGACTGTCATAATAAGTGACTGTATTTATTACCAAAGCTGACGTTATTCTTTAATAGCAAAGCTGACGTTATTCTTTAATTAATTTGACTGAAGTTACGTAATTCATAGTTAAACTTTTTCTTCACAACAATAAAATTTTGAAAAGTTTTACGTTGATGGTTTTTGGGATGGATTATAATCAGAAATGCAATATTGCTGGCAAAAATTAATTATATTCTGAATGAAATGATTTTACAAACGTTCAAATGGGACTTACTTTTTACAATAATCTTACAACTAGCAATGCGCAAACATACCTTCAGTAGTCTTGAGTTTCTCAAAAAATTAATTCAATAATATTAGTTCCTCTTATTATAATAGTTAGCTGATGTCTCTGTGCATCCGTTTATAATCTCTTGTAAATCATAGCTAGTGGCTGGCAGGCACACCGCTCCTCTCAACCTCTCGCTTCAGACCTGCTACCGACTCGCTTCACTTCTCGCTTACTACTGACTTCCTACGAACGCTAAAGTGCGGTCTCTCCTGCCAACAGTGCTTTCTGGTGCAGACAATCCCTGCTACCATTACAAAATGTATCAATGCGCGGTCTTTCCCGTTCTTTTCTTAAAATGTATCCATACGCGGTCTCTCCCGCCCTTTTTAAAATTATATCAATTTGCGGTCTCTCTTGTCAACAATACTTTGGTGCAGACATTCCCTGCTACCACAATTATTTCCAACATGACAAATACACTCCTGGAAATGGAAAAAAGAACACATTGACACCGGTGTGTCAGACCCACCATACTTGCTCCGGACACTGCGAGAGGGCTTACAAGCAATGATCATACGCATGACACAGCGGACACACCAGGAACCGCTGTGTTGGCCGTCGAATGGCGCTAGCTGCGCAGCATTTGTGCACCGCCGCCGTCAGTGTCAGCCAGTTTGCCGTGGCATACGGTGCTCCATCACAGTCTTTAACACTGGTAGCATGCCGCGACAGCGTGGACGTGAACCGTATGTGCAGTTGACGGACTTTGAGCGAGGGCGTATAGTGGGCATGCGGGAGGCCGGGTAGACGTACCGCCGAATTGCTCAACACGTGGGGCGTGAGGTCTCCACAGTACATCGATGTTGTCGCCAGTGGTCGGCGGAAGGTGCACGTGCCCGTCGACCTGGGACCGGACCGCAGCGACGCACGGATGCACGCCAAGACCGTAGGATCCTACGCAGTGCCGTAGGGGACCGCACCGCCACTTCCCAGCAAATTAGGGACACTGTTGCTCCTGGGGTATCGGCGAGGACCATTCGCAACCGTCTCCATGAAGCTGGGCTACGGTCCCGCACACCGTTAGGCCGTCTTCCGCTCACGCCCCAACATCGTGCAGCCCGCCTCCAGTGGTGTCGCGACAGGCGTGAATGGAGGGACGAATGGAGACGTGTCGTCTTCAGCGATGAGAGTCGCTTCTGCCTTGGTGCCAATGATGGTCGTATGCGTGTTTGGCGCCGTGCAGGTGAGCGCCACAATCAGGACTGCATACGACCGAGGCACACAGGGCCAACACCCGGCATCATGGTGTGGGGAGCGATCTCCTACACTGGCCGTACACCACTGGTGATCGTCGAGGGGACACTGAATAGTGCACGGTACATCCAAACCGTCATCGAACCCATCGTTCTACCATTCCTAGACCGGCAAGGGAACTTGCTGTTCCAACAGGACAATGCACGTCCGCATGTATCCCGTGCCACCCAACGTGCTCTAGAAGGTGTAAGTCAACTACCCTGGCCAGCAAGATCTTCGGATCTGTCCCCCATTGAGCATGTTTGGGACTGGATGAAGCGTCGTCTCACGCGGTCTGCACGTCCAGCACGAACGCTGGTCCAACTGAGGCGCCAGGTGGAAATGGCATGGCAAGCCGTTCCACAGGACTACATCCAGCATCTCTACGATCGTCTCCATGGGAGAATAGCAGCCTGCATTGCTGCGAAAGGTGGATATACACTGTACTAGTGCCGACATTGTGCATGCTCTGTTGCCTGTGTCTATGTGCCTGTGGTTCTGTCAGTGTGATCATGTGATGTATCTGACCCCAGGAATGTGTCAATAAAGTTTCCCCTTCCTGGGACAATGAATTCACGGTGTTCTTATTTCAATTCCCAGGAGTGTATTAATTATTCCGACTTAATTCTATCAATAAAATATTAACATCTTTCATAAATTTTGATTTGACAAATAACAATAGAAATATACACGTCTTACACCGTTTTGAAATTAAAAAGAGACGTGCTAAGATATCTCAATAATTTTATTTTTACATGAAAGCCTTTACCTTAATCTACTTTTCTATATAAATTCCGACCGGCCGGTGTGGCCGAGCGGTTCTAGGCGCTTTAGTCTGGAACCGCGCGACCGCTATGGTCGCAGGTTCGAATCTTGCCTCGGCCATGGATGTGTGTGATGTCCTTAGGTTAGTTAGGTTTAAGTAGTTCTAAGTTCTAGGGGACTGATGACCTCAGAAGTTAAGTCCCATAGTGCTCAGAACCATTTGAACATTTTTTACATAATTTCCGTCAATGTTGAGGCACCTGTCACAACGTTGTACCAGTTTTTGAATACCCTCGTCATTTGCCTCCTAAATTATTAACCACTGCATCACCACTGTTTTGACTTCTTCATCGTCCTGAAGATGCTGACCGCCGAGGTGTTTCTCCGAGTGCAGGAACAGATGGTAGTCACTGGGCGCAAGATCGGGGCTGTACGGAGGATGATCTAGAGTTTCCCAACGAAAAGATGTGATGAGATGTTCGATCTGATTCGCCACAAGCGGACGGGCATTGTCTTGCAGCAAAACGATGCCCTTGCTCACCTTCCATGGACTGTTGCTTTGATTCTGGTGTGACGTAGGCCACCCATGTGTCATCGCCCGTAACAGTTTGGCTTAAGAAATCATCGCCGTCGTTGTGGTACCGCTCAAGGGAAGTCGATGCACTGTCTAAACGTTTGGTTTTGTGCACATCTGTCAACATTTTCGGTACCCAACGTGCGCACAATTTTCGGTAATTCAAGTGCTCGGTCACAATGCCATACAAAACACTACGAGAAACATTACGAAAGTCATCTCGCAAGGAGGAAATCGTAAAGCGTCTGTTTTCTCTCACCTTATTGTCCACTTCCTGCACCAAACTTTCATTAACGACCGAAGGGCGCCGACTCCGTTGTTCATCATGCAAATTTGTGTGGCCATCTTTAAATGCTCTCACCCAGTTTCTTACCATTCCATCACTCATAATGTTTTCTCCGTAAACTACACAGGTCTCAAGATGAATACCGATCGCTTTTAGGCCTTTAGCACTAAGAAATCTTATAACAGCCCGTACTTCACAGTCGGCGGGACTCACGATTATCGGAGGCATCTTAAACAAACACTCAGTACACAACGTAAACAAGGGAGAATCAGACTGTAATAGCGTCAGTGCGTAGGTTAAGGTACGGGCTTTCATGTAAAAATAAAATTATTGAGATATCTTAGGACGTCTTTTTTAATTTCAAAATGTGTGCCCCGACCAGGACACGAACCCAGGATCTCCTGCTTACATGGCAGAGCCGGCCGAAGTGGCCGTGCGGTTCTAGGCGCTGCAGTCTGGAACCGCGAGACCGCTACGGTCGCACGTTCGAATGCTGCCTCGGGCATGGATGTGTGTGTTGTCCTTAGGTTAGTTAGGTTTAAGTAGTTCTAAGTTCTAGCATACTGATGACCTCAGATATTAATTCCCATAGTGCTCAGAGCCATTTGAAATGGCTGATGCTCTCCATAGAAAAGTAAGGCGAACATTATGTCGGCAAGTAATCCGTCCTCTTCGTTATCATCCGATGAGAACTTCCACAGTCAGTGATTCTGGACTACAGAAAGGTTTTCGACAGATGATCTGCAGTCGCCCTCTAATTCTACACATACTCTTCGCCGGTGAAGGTATTTTGGCTCCTGACCGCAACCCACCGCTACCAGAAACTGAGTATGTAAAAAGCGAGTTAGCCCACAGTAAGAGCTGTGTGTGTGTTCAGTTTTCGCTGTCGGCTGCCGGCAGGTGGGGTATTTCACACGATGCGGCCGAGCTCTTCCTGTGGCAGCGCGGCGGGTCCGCTGACTCGGTTCCCACGGAAAAAAGTCGGCGCAGAGCGACAAAGGGTAGAGCAGTGGGTGGGGTGGGGACGCACTAAAAGCGCCGGCCCTTTCCCTTTCCCTCTCGTCTCGCCCGGTGCGACCCCGCGCCACGCCGAGCCGTCGTATTGATTGGCCGACGGCGGCGACGGGCAGAGGGAAGAAGCGGAGCGTGTTGCGTCCGCCGTAGCCAAGGCGACGGGCGGGGCACACTCGCCCTATTCACCTCTGGCTGCTCCTCACACTAAAACACTACCGTGCGGCACACAAAGCGCGATTTACACACGCGCTACCTTAGCGCTTTCTTCTTCGTATATGGGTCCACAGCCTAGAGGTAAGTTCTAAATAATGAAACCATTCTAAACCATCGTAGGCTGTCAGTTTTATTATACAAAGCGCCTTTGTTGCACCATGTGTATGTTTCACATTACTGCCCAGTCGGCCTCTGACTACAGGGTGCTCCATTGATCGTGACCGGGCCAAATATCTCACGAAATAAGCGTCAAACGAAAAAACTACAAAGAATGAAACTTGTCTAGCTCGAAGGGGGAAACCAGATGGCGCTATGGTTGGCCCGCCAGATGGCGCTGCCGTAGGTCAAACAGATAACAACTGTTTTTTTTTAAAAAATAGGAACCCCCATATTTTATTACATATTCGTGTAGTACTTAAGGAAATATGAATGTTTTAGTTGGACCACTTTTTTCCCTTTGTCATAGATGGCGCTGTAATAGTCACAAACATATGGCTCACAATTTTAGACGAACAGTTCGTAACAGGTAGGTTTTTTAAATTAAAATACAGGACGTAGGTACGTTTGAACATTTTGTTTCGGTTGTTCCAATGCGATACATGTACCTTTGTGAACTTATCATTTCTGAGAAAGCATCCTGTTACAGCGTGATTACCTGTAAATACCACATTAATGCAATAAATGCTCAAAATTATGTCCGTCAAACTCAATGCATTTGGCAATACGTGTAATGACATTCCTCTCAACGGCGAGTAGTTCGCCTTCCGTAATGTTCGCACATGCATTGACAATGCGCTGACGCATGTTGTCAGGTGTTGTCGGTGGATCACGATACCAAATATCCTTCAACTTTCACCATAGAAAGAAATCCGGGGACGTCAGATCCGGTGAACGTGCGGGCCATGGTGTGGTGCTTCGACGACCAATCCACCTGTCATGAAATATGCTATTCAATACCGCTTCAACCGCACGCGAGCTGTGTGCCGGACATCCATCATGTTGGAAGTTCATCGCCATTCTGTCATGCAGTGAAACATCTTGTAGTAACATCGGTACAACATTACGTAGGAAATCAGCATACATTGCACCATTTGGATTGCCATCGATAAAATAGGGAGCCAATTATCCTTCCTCCGATAATGCCGCACCATACATTAACCCGCCAAGGTCGCTGATGCCGCACCATACATTAACCCGCCAAGGTCGCTGATATTCCACTTGTCGCAGCCATCGTGGATTTTCCGTTGCCCAATAGTGGATATTATGCCGGTTTACGTTACTGCTGTTGGTAAATGACGCTTCGTCGCTAAATAGAACGCGTGCAAAAAATCTGTCATCGTCCCGTAATTTCTCTTGTGCCCAATGGCAGAAGTGTACACGACGTTCAAAGTGGTCGCCATGCAATTCCTGGTGCATAGAAATACGATACGGGTGCAATCGATTTTGATGTAGAATTCTAAACACCGACTTTTATGAGATTCCCGAATCTCGCGCACTTTGTCTGCTACTGATGTGCGGATTAGCCGCTACAGCAGCTAAAACACGTACACGCGCATCGTCATTTGTTGCAGGTCGTGGTTGACGTTTCACATGTGGCTGAACACTTCCTGTTTCCTTGAATAACGTAACCATCCGGCGAACGGTCCGGACGCTTGGATGATGTCGTCCAGGATATCGAGCAGCATACATAGCACACGCCCGTTGGACATTTTGATCACAATAGCCATACATCAATGCGGTATAGACCTTTTCCGCAATTGGTAAACGGTCTATTTTAACACGGGTAATGTATCACGAAGCAAATACCCTCCGCACTGGCGGAATGTTACGTGATACCACGTACTTATACGTTTGTGACTATAAAGCGCCATCTCTCACAAAGTGAAAAAAGTGGTCCAACTAAAACATATTTCTTTACGTACTACACGAATACGTAATAAAAAAATGGGGGTTCCTATTTAAAAAAACGTAGTTGATATCCGTGTGACCTATGGCAGCGCCACCTAGCGGGCCAACCACAGCGCCATCTGGTTTCCCCCTTGAAGCTAGACGAGTTTCGTTCTTCGTAGTTTTTTTGTTTGACGCTTATTTCGTGAGATATTTGGCCCGGTCACTATCAATGGACTACTTTGTATATAGAAATGTATATCGTTGACGGTGTGTGTGTGTGTGTGTGTGTGTGTGTGTAAGAAAACTGCAGATGTAGTGATTTCTACACATTTTTACCAGTTCTAACCGTATGTTTACCATGTACTCTATGGAATGGAACGCGCGTCCAGCTACTTCCCATTTGCTGCCGAATTGCAACACGTATTTCAATTTGTATCTCACCTTCTCACCTGGGAAAGACGCCATGTTTACTTTTGAGTACAATGGACACTCGTAATAACTTTATTTACATTTGTAGACCATCCATAGAAATCACGTAAAAACGACAAATAGAGGCCAGTGTAGTGAAAAAGGCATCTATTTACGAATGGAGCGCATGAAACTGGTGGCGTGACTGTTTTTCGAAATTGTCAGGAGTACGGCATTCCACATGGGAAACGTGCAACGACTGTGCTGTAAAACAGCAGGTATCAGCCATGGAACGGTCACTGGCTGCTACACAAACTTGTATTATGTTATATTCGATAATAAACTCTTCTATTCTAATAATAAATCTGTAAAACCGTCGTGTTTCTGTCTTTACACACGTTGATCTCCAAAACTACTTGAAAAATTTTCATGGATTTTCCACAGATTACCTGAACATAGTTTGGGACACCGTATGGGCTTTAGTTCATCAAAATAGGATCACGAAAAAAAAAAGATATCGTGATTTAAAAGTTTACTAAAACTTTCTTATCTGTCTGAACACGCAAATTTCCAAAACTACTTGACGGGTTACTATGAGGTTTTCATTGGTAACGTCTGCATAGCTAGGAGCACGGTATAAACTATAATTTATCGAAATCGGATAATGAAAAAAAAAGATAATCATTGATACATGTAATAAAAATGTATGTATGCTTGTTTCACATCTCCTCCGAAACCACTGGACATATTTCAACCAAACTTGGTACACATTGCACACTGTCTCTAAAGAATCGCTGTGGCGTAAGAACCAGTTACCTATTGAAGCAGTGGGGATGCGGGTCAAACAGCTGTATTTCACTATGCGCGAATGCGCAGATTTTATTAATCCAGCATTTGAGTTCAGGGCCTTTACTTATGCACAACAAACTTTACGAACATTTTTCTCGCTGACACCATCACACAATGATAAAAGGAAAAAATTTTATCACTTAGTATATTTTCGCTCTTCGTTTTCGCATCATGCATGACGTTTTAATCTTCGTTACTACTAATTGTACTCGCGACACACGTTGTGTTCACATGTACCACTGAACGGACTTGCAAAATTATATTATTGTACGACAAATAGTTCAAAATATACGACGTCATAAACACTGAAGTGCTTGGAAAACTGACGCGTTATGCATGACGCTTAAATTTATTATTACTAACCTACTGAAACGATTTCAGTCAGATCTGGCAAGGAGATAGCTCGACCTATGAGGAAGAACAAAGGCCGGCCGAAGTGGCCGTGCGGTTCTAGGCGCTGCAGTCTGGAACCGCGAGACCGCTACGGTCGCAGGTTCAAATCCTGCCTCGGGCATGGATGTGTGTGATGTTCTTAGGTTAGTTAGGTTTAAGTTGTTCTAAGTTCTAGGGGACTAATGACCTGATAAGTTGAGTCCCATAGTGCTCAGAGCCATTTGAACCTTTTTGATGAACAAAGGCTATTTTAGAAAGTGTGAAGTACAAGATACTTACCGATATGAAGAATATTGCGTGAATCAGGCAAAAATATTCACTCTTTGACTTTTGAACTTCATCCTATTCGTGAAAACGCTTTTCTTGGTTGATATGTGTGCTACGTGATTCAAAGTAGTGAATACAATGCTCATACAACCTTAAATGTGTCTGATATACTTCCACAGTATTTGTTGCGTAAGGTACACGTTGCATAATGTACAGGGTGATTTTTTCCCACCGCGTACAAAGTCAAGGGACTGATCGATAAGAGGAACAAGAAAGGTGTAACGAGCTTATGTCCGGAAATGGATGGTTTCCCTGTTAGAGACCATTTATTCAATCATACATTGCTACAGAGACTGCGCTCTAATATGCGCTGTAGCATGCGACCACAGTTACGTTATATGTAGAAAATGGTTTCCATGTGCCTCAACGCATCCGTGTACGGGTCTTAGCATGTTCAGGCTCACACGTTCACATCGGCCAGGCCGCATGACAACAGTGTCAAAGGCAGCTTGAGTACGCTGCTCCAGCGTCTCCACATCGGGAATGGGCTCTGCGTACATGATACTTTTGAAATGGCTCCATAACCAGAAATCGCGCGGGTTGATATCCGGTGAACTAGCAGGCCATGCAACTTGATCTCTTCGTCCCATTCATCGATCAGGAAAGACACGATTTAGTTGCGTTAACGGCGAAGTGGGCTGGAGCACCATCATGTAGCAACCACACAACTTTCAACTCGTCAATGGGGAGGCACAATCATCCGCAAGAAACACCGATATTTCAAGCCTGTTAGGCGACGTGGAAGGAACACTGGTCCCAAAGTACGGTAGCCAGTTATCCCGGCCCACATATTCCGGCTGCACCGATGCTGATGATCCGCTGGGGATTCTGCATACCATCCCACAGATGACTGTTGTCGAAGTATCAGTCCGCATAAAGATGGTATCGTCTGTGAATAGGATGGATGACACAAATCCCGGAATCGTGGTTGCCTAGTGGAGGAACCAGTGACAAAACTGCTCCGGATGTGGAAAGTCGGTCGCTAGTATGCCCTACACACGGTGCAAGTGATAAGGGTAGTAACAATTGTCATGGAGAACGTTCACCACGGTCGTCTGGCTTACCCTGTACTGGCGGGCCAATTCCCTGGTACTAACGCGACTGTCGCCTTCCGTAGTGTTAATCACATTTTACTCCAAGTCTGGCATCCGAACATTTGGGGTACATCCATGATTTCCTGTTTCAGACAAACCGCGATACACTGTTGCAAACTTTGAAAGCTGTAGTTATTGTCGGCGGGGGTTAGGTCTCCTGATAAAACCTGGCTGCCCGCCGCCAGTTGGCATTTGCCTTACCGTAAGTATATACCACGTCGGTAAGCTCTGGATTCGAACACGGAACCATTGTGTACAACGCTGCATCACATCCACTACAAGGTGAGTTAGCAAAAGAAGTGAATCGGACACAACATTACCAATTATTATGGCAGGAGGGATGCTAGGGCATGGCGTATGAGAGCAGTACCACTCTCTAGGAGGAAACCATACAATTTGTAACTGTGGCTGCATAGTACAGCGCGTATGGGACAGCAGTCTCTGTAACAAAGCATGGTTGAATAAATGGTCTCTAGCATGGAAACCAAGCATTTTCAGACCTAAGTTCATGAGTCTTTTTTCGTTCCTTATCCTCTCATCGATCAGTCCCTAGAGTTGATACATGGTGGAACAAAATCACCCTGTATAGCTGCTATGCGCACTATCTAGTATTTGATAAAAAGAGACGTTAGTGACTTGCAAAAAACTTTACTTTGATTTCAAAGCTTTATGAAACTTTTTTTCGCTGACAACTCTCAAAAACGATGAAACGAAAAAAGCTTATCTCTCAGTACATTTTCGCTGTTCATGCAGTAAAACTGTCTCCCAGGCTTGACGTTATGACGTTTACATTTGTTCCTTCTTTGCTACTAACTCAATTCGCAACACGTTTAGCAGACAGTATCCACATAGGTGACTGAATGTACCTACAAAATTATATCATTGTAGAACACATAGCCCAGGAGATATGAAAGAAGGAGAAGAAGGAGAAGAAGGACAGAGAGAGGGGAAAGAGAAGATGGACATAGAAAGGAAATAAGAGGAGATGAACAGAGAGAGAGAGAGAAGGAGTTGGGCGGAGAGACAGGGGTAGGAGGAGATGGATAGAGAACAGTGGGAGAAGAAGATGGAAAGAGAAGGGGGCAGAGGAGACGGACAGATAGAGGGGAAAGGAAAAGATGGACTAATAGAACTGAAATAAATACATACCGTGGCAACACTGGCTACTCAGCTAGTATTCATTGAAATTGGCGATAGTTTCCAATTTATTTTTTCCTCTTACCCCGATTTTTGGGCTGTGATGCCTAGTAGTCCAACTCATAATAATAAATACTAACGGTCATAAATGTTATGATTTTGTCATATACATCGGTTCGAAGAAAACTTGCGAAACATGTGTGGTTAATCATTTCAAAATTTTCCATCATAATTTCATGCAGAAACAAAAACTATCTCATCTTCTCCCGACGCAAAGCATTTGCTGCATATGTTCAAATGAACAATGGCCACGTTGACCACTTTTTGTATGTGTTTCTCCTCAAGTGCATATCTGCAGTTCGGATTCTCGGGGACTCTATATTAGAAGGTATTCTTGTACTCAGTCGTAATACGCTTTGCTGGGCAAACCATTGGTTTCCGGACCTATGTTCATTAGGATTATTCGCTTGTTTCATTGTCCTCTACTCGTCCCTTTCGTTTCTACATATGACAGTCCTGTACACTGCAAGCTACTTGGACAGTTAATGGCGAACGGTAAATGGTAAAAATACCATCGATTTTCTTTCTTATTTCTTCTCCATTCGTATACTGAGAAAAGCAAAAATCGGCACGCACGTGACAGCATGCGTTAACTCATATGTTCCAAAGCTCCGCGCATAAAAACGGCGTTATGCTGGCTCATGCTCCGGTTTACTTTGGTGATAGAAATGTTGGGTTGACTCTTTTGGATAGCCCTTGTTCTACGAACCATTTGTGTATCTAACATAACGATCCTAGAGTACAGTGTCAACATTACATACATACTCCTACGCAGGCAGATGGAGCAAATCGGTTGGTCCATTTTGCATTTGATGTGGTCTACGGTGGGCTTTAAGGGGCTTATGAAACACGATTTGATCATGGATATTTTCGTAGAAAACCGGAAATTTTTTTTTTAGCATTTTTTCATAACGAAACCAAGCCGCGGATTACAAGACGGCTATAAATAGCAAATGCCTGAAATTTATACGATATATTCCTAAGTTCCCGATCTCGAACAATCTTGAAAATGTTCTTGATACCTTTACCCGTCTCCGAGTTACAGAGGTCCAAAGTTACCCTACTTATAAAATTCGCACGTAAAATTCGGTGTGAGGCGAAAATGTGGTTTATAAAGTGACATAGCACGGAGAAATATGCTGTAAAGAGCCTTCGTTATCATCAGAAGGGTTCTGGAAACCCCATGTCGTAGTGCTGAAGGACATGCAAAATTTTTGTGCACGTAAAATCTGGCCTTTGGCGTAAAATTTGTTTTGCGTTACTTCAGTTTCACATGAATAAACTACCAAATCAAATGGTTCAAATGGCTCTGAGCACTATGGGACTTAACAGCTATGGTCATCAGTCCCCTAGAACTTAGAACTACTTAAACCTAACTAACCTAAGGGCATCACACAACACCCAGCCATCACGAGGCAGAGAAAATCCCTGACCCCGCCGGGAATCGAACCCGGGAACCCGGGCGTGGGAAGCGAGAACGCTACCGCACGACCACGAGCTGCGGGCAATAAACTACCAAAATTTTACTAACACGTAAAGTTATTTGTATATAAGTGACATGCCGTGCTGTGCTAGGGAAAAGAAGGGAACCGTAGGAAAAATACTCCTATCGGAGAACAAAAAAGGCGTATATGCTGCTGTTTAAAAGACTCTGAATAGTGGGATACCAGCTGCCTCACTCTGTCTTCCTCAGCAGCGTTAAAAATTTTCTCAAAAATTTTGGCGTGCAAACATATTCGCGCCTTTATGCCGAGAGAGAAGAAGACAGTGGAAAAGTAACAAACAGTGGAAGACAGTAGACGGTGGTTATGGTATAGAAAAACGAAAAAGAGAATGGCAGTGTGAGAGAAAGAGAGGGACACGGTGGCAGTGAAACATCGTTTAAGTGATAGAACGGTGCAAGGAAAAGAACGAAGGAGACAGTAATAGTGGGAAAGGAGTAAAGAGAAGGAGAGAGTGGAAGTGGGTGAGAGCCAGGCATAAAGAGAGACCGTCTATGATGATGACAGCGAAGAAGAGAGAGATAGTGGAAGTGGGAAGAGACAGCAGCCGTGGGGAGCAATGAATGAGACGGTAGCAGTAACAGAGAGCAAGAAGGAGCAATGACTATGAGAGGAGACAGTAGCAGTCGGACAGAACGAAGGAGGCTGTGGTTGTGAGACACAAGACAGTGACAGTTAGACACAAAGAGATAATGACAATGAATTTGACTGAATGAGAGTGAGTCTGGCAATATTAAGTAGGAGCATATTCGTCTTTTACGTGCTCTGATAGGAGCATTTTGCCGCTGGTGACTGTATACCTGCAAACGTGCCCTCACATCATGGTCTCTCCGCGAGATGTACAGTAGTGGCAGCAAAATAGTCACGCATTCTTTTTCGAATACAGGTTCTCTAAATTTACCCAAAAAGCTTTCTGGAGAATCATGTCATCTTTCTTCCAACGATTCCCAGTTAAGTTTCTCGAACATTTTTGTTATGCTTTCGAATGGGCTGTACCGACCTGTCTCGATCTTGGAAGCGCGGATCTGAATTTGCACGATGTCTCTTTACATGGCTATGTGATAAGGACTCCGAGTACTGGAACAACACTATAGAATTGCTCGCAGTAGCATCTGCTCGCAGTTTCCTTTACAGACGTACTGCATATTCCGAGGACCTTTTCAATAACTGTTCCAGTCGCCTATTCTAATAGCCATTTTCATATTACTTTTTTTAATTAAACGGGGTTAATCGTTCTTCGGAAGTAATATTGTATCGTGATATTCGTTATAAATAAATAACCACGCTTGGATGGCTGTCAACAGCATTTCATGAGGCTTTCCACACTATGGAGCCTGCGGATGGCGCACTTACGAGCTGTGAGTCAGAGGGTGTGGAACGTCCTTCAGCGTGAGAGGTGAAACCGACGACAGACATACAGGTTGATTCCGTGATGATGTAACAAACCTTGAGGAATGGTGGACAAGGGTAAATTTATCAGTTTGAGTTAAGCGACTCTGGTCAGGAAACGACCGTGTCGAAAATACAACCGAAAACCATTTTGATACCTTTGTCAATGGAATATATGTACAGGCACAGCTGTTGCTAAGATTTTAGGACAGGCAACTTTCAGAGGTGGTAGTATGGACCAAAACAAGAAAAAAGTCAAGTAAATTGGGCTCTAAAATGCATACCGGTACCTTAAGCACTATGGGCAATTGATTAGTAGAAGACGTATTGCACAGTAATGAAAATACTAGTGCCCACCGCTCTTAAGCTTTGCATTTTAAAGCCCATATTTACTAGACTTTCTTTTTGCTTGTTTTGGTCCACACCTCTGACAGCTGGTTACCCTACCATCTTAGCCACAATTGTACCGGTACATGTATGTCAGTGTCAAAGATATCAGAACGATTTTCCCTTATAACTCCCAATTCAGTCGTTTCCGAACCGGAGTCCCTTACCCTAAACTGATGCATATACCATTCTCAATCATTCCTGAAAGTTTATAACATCATCACGGAATCCCCCTGCACACAGGGTGGTCAAAAACAGTCTGAAAAGCTTGTAAGGGTGGTTCGTGGTAGGTTTTGTTGAGAAATAACTGTTAAGAAAAAATTCCAAACGTTGCCCCGTTTCCGAGTTATTAGCATTTAAGAACGCCAACCAGGCCGCTGCGCGCGCCAATTCACACGGCCCGCCAGAGACTGTTTCGCCAAACACGGTCTTAGTTTGATTCCATAAAACCGAATCAGAGAGCGACACAAAATTGAACATGGGACGGTAGTAAGGATCTAACCCGAGCTAAAGGCTGAGCAGTCTCGTGCGGTGTAATTTACGCTATCAGAAGAACTGACACTAATTGTATCTGGCGGGCCGCTTCAGTTTGGACGAGCAACGGCCTGATTGACTAACTTCAGTGTTAATTAACTCGGGAACGGTGCAACGTGTTGAATTTTTGTCTTGACAATCATTTCTCAGCACTACCTACCCTACAACATCCTTTCAAGCTTTCTGACAATCCTGTATAACAAAGGGCAATACGCATAATTCAGGCGAGAATTTTAATGTGTTATTTATAACACAGGTTGTGATGCACCAGTGGGAAAACCTGCATGTAAACGAAGAATACTTCGATAGTTCGAAAGTGCAGCACACACATTAATTTATTCAACAATTCGCAACGTTCGCAATCGCCGGCCAAACGTAGGCGAATGACTGCCGAAGGTAGCACAAGGCCTCGTGGACTGGAAACTTCTCGACAGCCAGAAGTTGACACTTTATTCTGACGATGAGTTCGGCACAGAAGTATGGACCGGGGATGTGTGACAGAGTCGCTATTGTTCGTGTTGTATGGTTCAAATGGTTTAGTGGGTGGCGTTAACCGGAATCTCAAATTTTCGCTAGATGAAATGGTTCCCTGTGTAACGGGACCAGTCTCTTTGGCAGAACGACATACGTTCGGCGTTGTAGCGCTGACAATGAGAATTTTTTATTTCAGCGCACCTGTGTTTTTAAGCAGACAGTAAGTCGGTAAGAGTCTAGTGAGGACAGGTAGAATTTTGAGGGACATAGTTACGTCGAATATGGTGAAACGTGGTATAGGTGATCAGTATTAATGTTATCAGAGAAGTAAAGAGGAAATTTTTTTAAAAATAAGGTGTTATTAAGGAAAGAACGTTCGAGTTTGTGTATCAGGTGGTAAAGTTAAAAATCGAGCGTGAATACTAAGAAACAATAATCGTCTTGTGTGGTGTTTCAACAGAACTTCAGTGATTTTCGTAGTGAACTTCCAGAACGGTACTAACCAGAGTTAAAGTAGTGAAAGAAATACGAGTCAGAGAGCAAAATCAAGCTATTAAGAATTTAAATGCTTGTCAGATAAATATTGACTTTTTTTACGTACTTGCTCTTTCTTAATTAGTGAATATAAGCCGTGTGTACACTGCTACCCACTAAATTGCAATAAACAATAATCAGACTGTATTAAATTGGAACAGGAACATGGGGTTGGTACTAAGCACCCAGTCACAGTTCGTAACATCTCCCTGTCTACCTATATCTCTGTTCTTCCCCCTCAAAAAATATTGTCCAGTTACCTTTAACTAAATTTCGTCCACTAATACCCAGTCAAAAATAGGATACAGTGTGGGTGGAAGCGTACCCTTGTGAAGAAATATTGTCGACACCAGAACGCATAGTAACAGTTACAAACTTTGACCAACTGAGGCTTTAACTAGTATACACAAATTGAGGGTTTAACTTGTATAAAATACAAAATTTGTATGGATAATGATTCAGGTTCATTTACTAATGTCATCACCTTAAGATCTTCTAATTCCTACTTGCGCAGCTAATCGACAAAGTGGTTTTATCGTATTTATTTGCAGACTCCTTTGCTAGTGTTCGGACTTGACCCACATAGTTTCTTTTTGCTGTTCAGATTACGTTGTCAGAAAATAACGGAAACACTTTTCGCGCCACGCAGTAGTATTCCTCGTCTTGTTACCTTTTTTGCTTTCTTGTGTCCAAAAATATTGAACTATTTACATTATTCTTGCGCAACACTGAGCTACATTAATGACACGCTTGTTTACTTTCCATAGACGTTCGAGGCTTCACAGTAACAGAGAAACAGGTAACTCTAAAATATGGTGCTGATGTTAGATCTGACCGCAGCGACAAAAGATTTCAGCGATGTCTTGTCGTCCTCACCATTCAGGTCCCCTGTTAGTAACCGAACGAGCATGCGCCAAGTCTTCCATGGAAGTTTCATAGTTTCACTTCCATGGAAGTGTAATGCCAGTTGGCTCATACTCTTGTAGTGGCTGCCAGCTTCGAGATTGTGTGCTGAACTGAAGCATCAGACTCTATAACACTAACGTGACGTAACAAACGCAAATGTTACCTCCTGGGAGGATTTCAAAGTTCGACCGTGCGTGTGTCTAATGTAAAAGGGTTTGGGGCTATAGATCTATAATTTCGAATTTTGTGAAGTTGACAGTAAAACAAAACGGTCCTTAACCTTGGCAGGTAACGGAAGTGGTAAAACTATAAATGAACGAAAAAAAATGAACGGTCGCCAGCCTAATTAGGCACATTCATTTGGAGATATATACACTCCTGGAAATGGAAAAAAGAACACATTGACACCGGTGTGTCAGACCCACCATACTTGCTCCGGACACTGCGAGAGGGCTGTACAAACAATGATCACACGCACGGCACAGCGGACACACCAGGAACCGCGGTGTTGGCCGTCGAATGGCGCTAGCTGCGCAGCATTTGTGCACCGCCGCCGTCAGTGTCAGCCAGTTTGCCGTGGCATACGGAGCTCCATCGCAGTCTTTAACACTGGTAGCATGCCGCGACAGCGTGGACGTGAACCGTATGTGCAGTTGACGGACTTTGAGCGAGGGCGTATAGTGGGCATGCGGGAGGCCGGGTGGACGTACCGCCGAATTGCTCAACACGTGGGGCGTGAGGTCTCCACAGTACATCGATGTTGTCGCCAGTGGTCGGCGGAAGGTGCACGTGCCCGTCGACCTGGGACCGGACCGCAGCGACGCACGGATGCACGCCAAGACCGTAGGATCCTACGCAGTGCCGTAGGGGACCGCACCGCCACTTCCCAGCAAATTAGGGACACTGTTGCTCCTGGGGTATCGGCGAGGACCATTCGCAACCGTCTCCATGAAGCTGGGCTACGGTCCCGCACACCGTTAGGCCGTCTTCCGCTCACGCCCCAACATCGTGCAGCCCGCCTCCAGTGGTGTCGCGACAGGCGTGAATGGAGGGACGAATGGAGACGTGTCGTCTTCAGCGATGAGAGTCGCTTCTGCCTTGGTGCCAGTGATGGTCGTATGCGTGTTTGGCGCCGTGCAGGTGAGCGCCACAATCAGGACTGCATACGACCGAGGCACACAGGGCCAACACCCGGCATCATGGTGTGGGAAGCGATCTCCTACACTGGCCGTACACCACTGGTGATCGTCGAGGGGACACTGAATAGTGCACGGTACATCCAAACCGTCATCGAACCCATCGTTCTACCATTCCTAGACCGGCAAGGGAACTTGCTGTTCCAACAGGACAATGCACGTCCGCATGTATCCCGTGCCACCCAACGTGCTCTAGAAGGTGTAAGTCAACTACCCTGGCCAGCAAGATCTCCGGATCTGTCCCCCATTGAGCATGTTTGGGACTGGATGAAGCGTCGTCTCACGCGGTCTGCACGTCCAGCACGAACGCTGATCCAACTGAGGCGCCAGGTGGAAATGGCATGGCAAGCCGTTCCACAGGACTACATCCAGCATCTCTACGATCGTCTCCATGGGAGAATAGCAGCCTGCATTGCTGCGAAAGGTGGAGATACACTGTACTAGTGCCGACATTGTGCATGCTCTGTTGCCTGTGTCTATGTGCCTGTGGTTCTGTCAGTGTGATCATGTGATGTATCTGACCCCAGGAATGTGTCAATAAAGTTTCCCCTTCCTGGGACAATGAATTCACGGTGTTCTTATTTCAATTTCCAGGAGTGTATCTCTGAGAAATTTGGATATTAGTTATTGAAGTCACTTTTGTTGAGATTTCCCTTTGAATAGCAAACAGAATACAAACTGACACAGTGAACTCTGTACTGTGTATAGCAGCAGTTACCAATAACACATTCACCAGTAAATTATGGGGAGCAAAATTGCACCGATCTCATACTAATCACGGCCACAAGCAATAGCATTACTTAATCATAAAACTGAAACATCACTGAATCAAGTGCAGAACTAATATTGGACATGAGGGGCTTCTATCTTGACTGACATGAATAACATAAATAAAGATACATAATATCTTAAATACACTGTTTAAGCTCTTCTGCATATAGCAGTTTTCTTTAGTAACAGTAATAGATCAGTATTCATCCCCATTCCAAAGAAGAAAAGTTCTAAAGAATGCTCAGATTACCGAACAATCGCACTTATTTCACATGCTAGCAAAGTTATGTTGAAAATCTTACAAAATAGACTTCGCCAATATCTAGATCGAGAGCTACCAGAAGAACAAGCTGGATTTAGGAAAGGAAGAGGAACTAGAGATCAAATTGCTAACATTCGGTGGATTATGGAAAAAGCGAGAGAATTCCAGAAAGATGTGTACCTCTGCTTTATTGACTACGCCAAAGTCTTTGACTGCGTCGATCACAACAAATTATGTAACGTACTGAAAAACATGAGTGGACCAGATCACCTCATTCATCTGATACGGAGTTTATACCTTGACCAAGAAGCCACGATGAGAACTATTTATGGAACAACGAAATGGATAAAGATTCAGAAAGGGGTCCGGCAAGGCTGCATACTGTCACCGTACTTATTCAATCTGTATGCAGAACATGTCATGAGGAATGCGAGGCTAGATGAAGGAGAAACAGGAATTAAAATAGCTGGAATAAATGTAAACAACCTCAGGTACGCGGATGATACGATCCTGTTGGCAGAAAGTAATGAAGAATTGAGAACACTCTTACTGAAGGTGAAAGACGAAAGTGAAAAGGCCGGTCTAATGCTGAATGTGAAGAAAACGAAAATTATGGCAACTACACCTACCAGTTCGTGGGATATAGCAGGAGAAACCATGGAGGTAGTGACCACATTCAGTTATCTCGGTTCCCAGATCTCTGCTGAAGGCGACTGCAGCCATGAAATCCGGAGACGCCTGTTGCTCGGTAGACAGGCGATGTCAAACCTTGACAAGGTTATAAGGTCCAGAGATATAACACTAGCAACAAAGATCCGTATTGTGAGGGCTATGGTCTTTCCAGTTGTGATGTATGGATGTGAGACCTGGACCATTAGAAAGGCCGAACGGCGAAGAATTGACTCCTTCGAATTGTGGTGTTGGAGGAAACTTCTTAGAGTTCCATGGACTGCAAAGAGAACCAACAGATCAATATTGGAGCAAATTAAACCAGATTTCTCCCTGGAAGGTGTAATGTTAAAACAAAAGCTGACCTACTTTGGACACAAGGCGAAGGCATGCCTCGCTGGAAAAAAACATTAATGCTGGGGAAGATTGAAGAAACTAGAAGAAGAGGACGTCAGAGGATGAGATGGCTCGATGGCATCACAGAATCAATGTGTTCCAACCTGGAAGGTCTACGGGAGAAAGTGCAAGACAGGAAAAAGTGGCGTGATTTGGTTCGTGGGGTCACGAAGAGTCGGAACCGACTAAACGAATAGAGAGAGAGAATAGTTTATTTCTTTCTTAATAGGAGGAGAATATGATGGGGACCCAAAAATTGGTGTAGTTTCACTAGACACGGTTCTTTGGTTATTGCAAAAATAAAAACTATCTCTAAAAGCTAATCATTCATTTAAATTACTTTGCAAGGTAATTAACTTCAAAAGGAACCATTCATGATGGGTTCCAAAACTACACTACCATATCTTTGAAAATGTGCATAACTTCAATTCTAATACGAGTAATACTACCGCAAATCGGTTCATTAAAGATTTATATGTACTTGTACTTCAATCACCTGTGAAGCAGGTATTGTTGGCAATAATATCTAAACAATCTTGCACTGTAGTCCTACAAAACTATATTTTATAATAAACTAAGGATACTTAAGCAAAAGCCTATCAAACGTCACTTTTATGGTTTTAGCTTTTAAATAATTAAGGGTTTCACTTTCCTGTTGACTGGTGTTTAAATTTTTGTACTTAAACTTCCTACTTTAACAATTTCGCTTCAAGTAGTCCATAAACAAAGCATTCAAATTTTACTTTAACTTTTGGTACTCCTTTTACTTTAGACAAAAGATCACTATTAAACACAAGAATGTCAGAATTGTTTATTTAAATCAGGAAATTCGGTTTTAGTAGCACTTAGGTGGGGACCCTACGTAGGTTCGTGATCAGGATTGCATTTATGGTTTCGAACGCGAATTGACGTTTTATGCGATTATTACTGAAACAACACACAAATTAACTGGTCCATGCCAATATACATTACGTAACTGAATGTATGAAGTCTGTGAAGCAGTGGTGAAGATTAGTGGCAGGCGAAATGACGGCTAACTGTACTCACGACTCTTGATGTGCGAATGCTCTATAAAATTCTTCTTGGCGTTGGATTTTCAGCATATTAGAGCCATTCCATTATTCCGTGAGTACCAAGTAATAGTCAGATCCCCATCAGAGACAAATCCCTTCTAATGCAGCTTCCAATTGCCTCTCTTAGCACCGTCGAAGTGTACCGTGCCAAAGCTAGCCACACACTGCGTGCTGTTCACACAAAGGATCCGCTTAGTTCGACCGACAGACCCACCTTTTACATCGCGCCATGCCACTTTCGTTGCGGAGGGACTTCCCTACAGCGTTTACAAGTTACAAATACAAGTGCCCTAAGCATGAACCAGCATGTAACAAACATACTTCTTTCATAAACATGTTCATATTATAACAATTTAAAATTTAAACATATTCTTTTGCTTTTGTCATATATTGTCATATATTTTGTCATATATTTTCTTGCCGTACATCAAGGAATTCAAACAACACAGAATTCAGAGTTCATAAAATGCAGATTCACAGTTACGTAAAATAAACCTACTCCTAATCGATATAAGTGTTAGAAGTCCCCATTGATTTTAATTGTTGTTGCTCATTGAATGTGTCCTCTGCGCCATACATGATTTGCCTTTCGTCAAAAATTTGGTTACAATTCTCGCTGTATTCATGCGCTGCTCATTGCGCTGGTGTAGCAGAAGTGCCTTGCCCTCTACAGCTTGTTCAAATACGAGCGTCCGTGCACCTTGTTATTGTGTGGCATGTTTCATGTAAGGATTTCTACTTTCTTCACACGGGCACTTATGTTCCAGATTGGACAGGAATAATCCGCTGTAGAAGAAAACTAGCCTGTGGTTTCACACCAATTTTCTAAGGATATTGTTGTTACAAGTTTCTTGACTCTATACTCGCAACGATTCTTGTAGGTGCGAGACCTGCCTAAGGTAACGTCCAGATATTATGGGGTATAAATATGTTTTAGTGCTGGCGTTGACTTGAAACATCAAGTTTTTGTCGTGCTGAACGCGAGTGCAGATGGAAGGCACACACCTTAGCCTTCAAAGCAGAATCAGATCATTGTCTGTGTAAAATGATGAGCATTCCTTGTGCGTAGGTGGAGCAGGTGTTAATACGCTGGACAGAATAGTGGGTCAACGTCCCGTCCAGCCATATAAGCCATTTAGGTTTCCCGTGATTTTCCCAAATTGCTGAAGACAGTTTCGAGACTTCGTTTCCTTGAAAAGGATATGACCATTTTTCCCCATCCTTCGCTGATCTAAGCTTGTGCTCCATCTCTAATGACCTTGTCGTCTACGGAACGTTAAGTCCTTATCTTCTTCCCTTTCTTCTTCGTCGCCTGCGACGACATACATTTGGAGAAAGTAGAACTTGGGATCTATGTCGTATTGAGGTGGTAGGAGATAGATTTTTGTTTAGAGAATTCACAGTAATGTAAACTAGCTTCAGTTTTTAAGCGTTGATGATCCTTGAAGAACGAGCTGCATGACGTGAAAAGTGAGAAGAATAAGAAAAATTCGTATGTCGTTACCGTGACTTGGAACTTGGCCTTGAGTATGAAGGAAAAAGTCCTGAGACGATGACGGCGACGGTCTGTGCAATATCCCGCCGCCAATATTTGCCTCCAGCGCACACGCCTCTTGCCTGGCTGCGTGACTGCCTTCACAGGGCGCCGTCTTTCCAGAAGCTTCCGGCAGTCTCTGTAGTCCATCAATAGCCGACCGTTACGACTGTGCCGCGGAATTTCCAAGCGTCGACTGCCAGTTCGGGCAAGCGAAGCGTGGCTAATATGTGCTGCAGGTCCTCCTCATTTTTATGCGACTGCTCTTTGGGTTTGCGGTTGTACTCTGTCTTTTCGTCGCTCTACCGCTGTGTCAACAGGCACGCGTCTTTAGGAATGAGAGTAGTGCTTCATTATATTCACAGCTACGGTTGCTATGAGCTAAATTGCATTTTCGTCATCCAATAGCAATAGTGGGTACGTCTTGCTACGCGACTAGACAGCCTGCTCAGTCCATCGACAATATAAACAACGTAGTGCTAACGTGTGTCGTGTTTTCGTTGGGTGCGAGCCCCTCTCTGCTGCCACGTTAAATCGAGCCGCGACTGTTAGCGCTGATCTTCACGTCATCCCACTGTCCATGATTTTCGTGTTCAGTGCACGTGACGTGATTATGCGATCTCGCACTGCCGAGTGTCTGTTTCCGGTGCGATAATCGCTCGGGACTTTGCAGTACTGCATGGTTTTCTTTACCGCCCTCCTGAACTCATAGGGTCAATATTCACGAGACAGTCGTGCATACCGACGCACGTGGACAGCAGTAACGCAGAACTTTACACCGCACTCTCGATAGGACAACACGCTGCCGCAGTCAAATTCCGACACGAGCTGGTAGGTGTTCTCTCCCTTTTACACAAGGTACGAGGGTAATCCCAAAAGCAATGTTTCCTAATTTTTTTATAAGTACATAGATCTGTTTATTTCTACAATGGTTTACATCAGTTTAGAGCTTGAACATTTAGCTATTTTTCGACATAATCACCATTTCTGTAGCATTTTGGTAGACGCTGTGGCAGTTTTTGTATACCCATGTCATACCATGCTGTTCAGAAAGTTACGAACCTCTTCTTTCACCTCATCGTCGGAGCTGAATCGCTGGGATCACGATTAACGCTGACAGGTACTGTGAGGCTCTGAAAAAACTCAAACAGGCAATTCAGAACCGGAGAAGAGGCTCAAAATGGCTCTGAGCACTATGGGACTTAACATCTGTGGTCATCAGTCCCCTAGAACTTAGAACTACTTAAACCTAACTAACCTAAGGACATCACACACATCCATGCCCGAGGCAGGATTCGAACCTGCGACCGTAGCAGTCGCGCGGTTCCGGACTGAGCGCCTAGAACCGCTAGACCACCACGGCCGGCCGGAGAAGAGGAATGTTGAACAAGGGCGTACACATTCTCCATGACAATGCTCGCCGGCACATGGCTCGGCAAACCGTTGCTGTCCTGCTACAGTTTCAGTGGAACATAATCACCCACCCAGCCTATAGTCTTGACTTGGCGCTCACTGAATATCATCTGTTCCCTTGGTTAAAAGAACATTTGGCCGGAAAGCAATTCAGCTCCGACGACGAGGTGAAAGAAGAGGTTCATAACTTTCTGAACAGCACGGCGACGAGCTGGTATGACATGGGCATACAAAAACTGCCACAGCGTCTAGAAAAATGCATCGACAGAAATAGTGATTACGTCGAAAAATAGCCAGATGTTGAAGCTGTAAACTGATGTAAACCATTGTAGAAATAAACAGGTCTATGTTCTTATAAAAAAAATTGGAGACCTTACTTTTGGGATTACCATCGTATAACACGATCATTTTTCAAACAAATAACATTCAAATGTTATTTCTAAATGGGAAACCCGCTGCCCAGTCTGAGGCATCAAGGGATCACCAATTTAGTACTGGAGGGCAGCGTGGAGGGTAAAAATCGTAGAGGGAGACCAAGAGATGAATACACTAAGCAGATTCAGAAGGATGTAGGTTGCAGTAGGTACTGGGAGATGAAGAAGCTTGCACAGGATAGAGTAGCATGGAGAGCTGCATCAAACCAGTCTCAGGACTGAAGACCACAACACAACAACAACAATATTTTGGATTTACAAATGAAGCTATAATTAAGAAAGTTTAGGTTAGCATTGTTATCTTTCAGTATTTTATATAATACGATGTATATGCTATGTAAAAGTCTTTTTTATTGTATACGCCAGTTTCAGCATAAAATAAGCAACGTTTTGTGGATAGTTACTCATAAAAATTCGGAGTAGGTATTAAAATTCATGGAGAAGAAATAAAAACTTTGAGGTTCGCCGATGACATTGTAATTCTGTCAGAGACAGCAAAGGACTTGGAAGAGCAGTTGAACGGAATGGACAGTGTCTTGAAAGGAGGATATAAGATGAACATCAACAAAAGCAAAACGAGGATAATGGAATGTAGTCAAATTAAATCGAGTGATGCTGAGGGGATTAGATTAGGAAATGAGACACTTAAAGTAGTAGAGGAGTTTTGCTATTTAGGGAGCAAAATAACTGATGATGGTCGAAGTAGAGAGGATGTAAAATGTAGACTGGCAATGGCAAGGAAAGCATTTCTGAAGAAGAGAAATTTGTTAACATCGAGTATAGATTTAAGTGTCAGGAAGTCGTTTCTGAAAGTATTTGTTTGGAGTGTAGCCATGTATGGAAGTGAAACATGGACGATAAATAGTTTGGACAAGAAGAGAATAGAAGCTTTCAAAATGTGGTGCTACAGAAGAATGCTGAAGATTAGATGGGTAGATCGGATAACTAATGAGGAGGTATTGGATAGAATTGGGGAGAAGAGGAGTTTGTGGCACAACTTGACTAGAAGAAGGGATCGGTTGGTAGGACATATTCTGAGGCATCGAGGGATCACCAATTTAGTATTGGAGGGCAGCGTAGAGGGTAAAAATCGTAGAGGGAGATCAAGACATGAATACACTAAGCAGATTCAGAAGGATGTAGGTTGCAGTAGGTACTGGGAGATGAAGAAACTTGGACAGGATAGGGTAGCATGGAGATACTGCATCAAACCAGTCTCAGGACTGAAGACCACAACAACAACAGTCTTTCCTTACATACAGAATGTACACTAGAGTGGCAAAACTCGTGGGGTAGCGATGTGCACATGAACAGATGCCGATACTATCGTGTACACAAGGTATAAAAGGGCAGCGCTTTGGCGGAGACGTAATCTGCTCTCAGGTGACTGGTGTGAGAAGGTTTCCGACGTAATCATGGCCACACGCCGAATGTTAGTTGGAGCTAGATGCAGGGACATTCCATTTCGGAAATCGTTAAGGAATTCAATATTCCGAGATCCACAGTTTCTAGAGTGTACCGAGAATACCAAATTTCAGGCATTACCTCTCACGGCGGATAAAGCAGTGGTCGGCAGCTTTCACTCAACGACCGATAGCAGCGGCGTTGCGTCGAGTTGTCATTGCTAACAGACAAGTAACACTGCGTGAAATAATCGCAGAAATCAATGTGGGAAATGCGACGATCGTATCCGTCAGATCAGTACGGCGAATTTTAGCGTTAGTGGGTTATGGCAGCAAACGACCGACGCGAGTGCCTTTGCTAAAGCACGACATCGCCAGCAGCACCTCTTCTGGGCTTGTTGCCACATGGGTTGCACGCTAGATGACTGGAAAACCGTGGCCTTGTCAAATTGGTCCCAATTTCAGTTAGTAAGAGCCTATGGTAGGGCTCGAATGTGACGCAGATCCCACGAAGCCGTGGACCGAAGTTGTTGTGCTCTGGAAATGGTTATGTTCGCCTGCTTGGATACCATTTGCAGCCAGTCGTAGACTTCATGTTCCCAAACAACGGACCGCAATTATATACTGAGTCTGTCCTTCCGACAATCATTTCTTTTTCGATTTCTTCACATTTTTCATGCAGCCATTTCACCTTTGTTTCTCTGCACTTCCTATTTATTTCATTCCTAAGTGGTTTGTATTTCTGTATTCCTGCATTTCCATGAACATTTTTGTACTTCCATCTGTCGTGGACGAATTGAAGTATTTCTTATATTACCCATGGTTTCTTCGCAGTTACCTTCCTTGTACCTATATTTTTCTTTCTAACTTCTGAAAGTGCTCTTTTTAGAGATGTCCATTGCTCCTCAACTGTACTGCCTACTGAGCTATTCCTTATTGCTCTATGCTACAGGATTAGAGAACGTGAAGCGTATGTCGTCATTATTTACTACGTCCGTATTCCGCTTCTTTGTGTATTGATTCTTCCCGAGTAATTTCTTAAACTTCAGCCTACTCTTCGTCACTACTAAATTGTAATGTGAGTCTATATCTCCTCCTGAGTACGCCTTAGAATCCAGTATTTGATTTGGAAATCTCTTCCTGATCATGATGTTATTTAACTGAAATCTTTCTATACCTCCCGGTCTTTTCCGAGTTCAGCTCCTCCTCTTGTGATTCTTGAACAGGGCATTCGCTATTAGTAGCTGAAATTTACTGCAGAGCTTTGTTACTCTTTCTCCTCTCTCATTTCTAGTAACCCTTTCTTCTACTCCTTCACCTACAGCCGCATTTCAGTTCACTGTGACTACCAGATTTTCACCTTCCTTTACGCGCTGAATTACCCGTTCAATGTCCTCACATACTTTCTCACTCTTCGTCTTCTGCTTGTGACGTCAGCATGTATACCTGAAGTGTTGTTGTCGGTATTGGTTTGCTGTCGAGTCAGATGATTATACCACTGATTCCTTCGTAGTAGCTCACTATCTGTCCTACCTTCCTAGTCATAACGAATCCTACTCCAGTTATACCATTTTCTGCTGCTGTCGATATTACCCTATACTCATCTGACCAGAAATCCTTGTCTTCTTTCCATTTCACTTCACTGACCCCCACTACATCGAGGCTGAGCCATAGCGTTCCCCCTTTCAGATTTCCTAGCTTCCCTACCACGGTCAGACTTCTGACATTCCACGCCCCGACTCGTAGAACGATCATCCTTTCTTTAGTTGTTCAATATTTTTCTCGTGGTCACCTCCCCCTTAGCAGCCCTCTCCGGAGACCCGAAAAGGGGACAAGCCGGAATATTTTGCCAATGCAGAGATCATCAAGACATCTTTTCAGTTACCGGCCATATGACCTGTGGATACACGTTATGTGTCTTGAATGCAGTAGTTTCCATTGTCTTCTGCATACTCATGCCGTTGATCTTTGTTGATTCGTGTTGCCCCTGCAAGGACTGAAAAAGCAGCTGCCACTCTTCAGAAACCGCACTATTGCCTGGCATCTCCATAGATACCCCACCATTGTGGTTGTACCTACGGTACGGCTATCTGCATCGCTGAGGAAACTAAGCCATCCGACCACCATTAGGTCCATGGTTCAGGGTTGGGAGGGGGGGGGGGCGAGGGAATCCACGGCTAAATATTGCTGATTTGTGTTCAATAATGAATGTCACGAGCAGATTGAAGGCTCTAGGTTACTACTTAGCATCTGGAAGATATAAAAGTGTTGTAGCTGGCCTTTGAGCCCCTCTCCCGGCAGCAGATGTGGAGGCTGCCTGGGAGGAGAAGTTGCGCAGTAGGCGAGGCCAAGGGTAGCCGAGCTGCTCCTGACGACCTCCACTTCCAGGAAGACGGCCAGCCAGCCAGATAATGCGGCTATCAGCGCTGCTGGGCGAGGCTGACCAGCTGACATCTGTCCTCGCCATCCTGTCTGTCTGATAGAAGCTAGGCTCCCAGTTGGGTATTGCGCGCTAACCACACCCAGCACTGAGAGAAAAAGGTGCAACGTAGCCAGGTTGTAGAAATCCTTTGGCTGAAAACGGACTTCATAGAAGCCATAGAGCAGTTTGCCACCCTCCATTGGCGACGAATTACGCAAGAACTTAAAAAGAGTTATCTGAAGCATTTAGCCTCCTTGCTAACCCTTTGAGTTCTGTTTTTAAGCGCCAATGCCTTTCGCATGATATCACCGACGTTACTACAAGACAGAGACATCTAGTGGTACACTGAGGTGCTACGAATGTTGTGCGTACAACGTTCAAAGCAACAGTCGGTGACAAGATTGTGCTAAGTGATTGTAGGAGATAATAGAGGAGATAATAGACAGCGAAAGTAAATATATGTCTGTTATTTTAATGTAAATTTCAGTTTGGACTACTGCTGTTAAGAGTGGTTTCGAAATGAAACCACCGGCGCGGTATGTACACTTGATACAAATGTATTAGATTTTAGCTCAATTTTAGTTTGTTATTTAGGACTGTAATTTATTTTGAAAATTACGACTTGCTGGAAGTTTCGAGATGTGGAATTCTGTCTAGGAAACATGCGAAATTGTTTTCACATACGTCTCAAGAAACAGTGAGTGGCTGAAAACTGCGTGCCCCAGTCGTTCCGCCGCGCGGGATTAGCCGAGCGGGTTGTAGCACTGCAGTCATGGACTGTGCTGCTGGTCCCGGCGGAGGTTCGAGTTCTCCCTCGGGCATGGGTGTGTGTGTTTCTCCTTAGAATAATTTAGGTTAAGTAATGTGTAAGCTTAGGGACTGATGACCTTAGCTGTTAAGTCCCATAAGATTTCACACACACACCCCAGTCGTTCCAAAATGAAGCCACGACTTCAAAACAATTAATTGTTTGCTTTTTGCCAATTTCTTCTTGTATCGTTGCTTACAATGATAATAAAGGTTAATTTTTAAAATTATATTCCAAATTGAAATAACCTCCTTAAAACAGTTGACTGTTTAGATTTTACAAATTTCTTCTTGTATTCGTTGCTTACATTAATGATAAAGGTCAATTATGAGAAAAATTTTAAAATTATTTTTTCTATATATTTTTGTAACTGAAAGAGTTAAAGCGACGCACAGATCGTAATGACACTTACATCCCGGAATCCGCACATTTCCAGTAAGATTAGACGTCGTAATACGGAGAAAAGCTTCAACGTTGTGATGTTTACGAAAGTGCCGTTAAACGACTCGGTAGAATTTAGCCGCAGTGTTGGTGATTTATGTGAGTTTGATATGCAGCTAGTCCCCTTTTTTAAAATTTTGATAGGACTTCTTGTATCATTAACTAGTTTTCAACAACTGCAGCCTCATCATCAAATGCATGACTCACAAGATCAATGATCTGGACCATATGCTGCTAGAGTTAGACGTCAGGGCTGCGTTACTGCAGAACTAACGGAAATGTAGTTCAAGAAGTGTTTAGGACCCTTACAACGTACTGCCTCGCGGCATCCGTGATAAGTTCATACTGATAACACACATTTTGCCAGTTGATATACGTTTGTATATGTTTCCGTTTCACAAACATTTTCTTAGCCAAATTTCCGTAACTTTTGCCAGTACTACGACCTTAGCGTTTAGCACACACGGTCCAGAATATAATGTTCCTGTAACAGTTCCATCTGATGATAAGCCTACAGTGGTCTGAAAACTTGATAATGGAACAAAAACAATAAATAGTATCACAATTAAAGAAAGCGATTGGTTGTATAATACCCACATAAATCGCCAGTTTAAATAACAGTTGCAATCATCATCCACAGTGGATATAGCGAATTTATAAACAATATTTTTTCCGAAATACACGTAGCACAGTTGTTGTCCCGTACGTATTTGACAAACCAGATGCTTCCAGTGCGGTGCCGAGTTTATGAAAAGATAAAAATGTCGCTGCAGGCGGCCCATTAAATCCAGTAGCATTTAATTGTTATATGGAAAATTTTCAGCAGGTAACCTTAGAATAAAGACATTGTAAACTTCACACAGTTGTACTTGTTATGGGATTGCAGCATCTTTTTTTTATTTTTTTTTTAGGTGACTGTATGTTCGACATTGGATGCACTATGTATTATAATTTCCACAATTGCAATTTCGACCTATAAGTCATTTTCAAATGGTTATGCTACAATAATAATACAAAGTAGCGTTAAATCTTTCATTCAACACGTAAAAAGCGTGCGTGTTTCACAATAATTCCGTGAAATAATCTGAATTAATTTAATTTAATAATTTAATTTAATGTTACTGATAATTTGCGGAGTCCGGCATGTAAGTCTCATTATGACCCGTGTGTCAGTTTAACCCTTTAGTCACAGCAGTACATAAAAGGATTAATTTTAATGTGGATAGTTTAACCGTGGTGTATATTTTTGACTGCAGCTTAGCCATTTAAAAATAACTTAAAAGTCGAAATTATGATTGTGAAAATTTCAATAAGTAGAGCAGTCCAAGGCGATCATATTTTCATTTAAAAAAACATTGTAAACCAGTTGTGTCATGCATATATCTGCGTACATGACACGTTCATCATCTAAAAAATGGGGAAGACAGTAAATGTGAATTTTTCAATCACGTTCATGGTATACATCTTAACATGAGAAAGAAGCGGATGGCGACTTGCATGACGTGGTTTGTAGAGCATCTAGGTTGAGACTGGTTTGATGCAGCTCTCCATGCTACTCTATCCTGTGCAAGCTTCTTCATCTCCCAGTACCTACTGCAACCTACATCCTTCTGAATCTGCTTAGTGTATTCATCTCTTGGTCTCCCTCTACGATTTTTACCCTCCACGCTGCCCTCCAATACTAAATTGGTGATCCCTTGATGCCTCAAAACATGTCCTACCAACCGATCCCTTCTTCTAGTCAAGTTGTGCCACAAACTTCTCTTCTCCCCAATTCTATTCACTACCTCCTCATTAGTTACGTGATCTACCCACCTTATCTTCAGCATTCTTCTGTAGCACCACATTTCGAAAGCTTCTATTCTCTTCTTGTCCAAACTAGTTATCGTCCATGTTTCACTTCCATACATGGCTACACTCCATACAAATACTTTCAGAAACGACTTCCTGACACTTAAATCTATACTCGATGTTAACAAATTTCTCTTCTTCAGAAACGATTTCCTTGCCATTGCCAGTCTACATTTTATATCCTCTCTACTTCGACCATCATCAGTTATTTTACTCCCTAAATAGCAAAACTCCTTTACTACTTGAAGTGTCTCATTTCCTAATCTAATTCCCTCAGCATCACCCGATTTAATTAGACTACATTCCATTATCCTCGTTTTGCTTTTGTTGATGTTCATCTTATATCCTCCTTTCAAGACACTGTCCATTCCGTTCAACTGCTCTTCCAAGTCCTTTGCTGTCTCTGACAGAATTACAATGTCATCGGCGAACCTCAAAGTTTTTATTTCTTCTCCATGAATTTTAATATCTACTCCGAATTTTTATTTTGTTTCCTTTACTGCTTGCTCAATATACAGATTGAATAACATCGGGGAGAGGCTACAACCCTGTCTCACTCCTTTCCCAACCACTGCTTCCCTTTCATGCCCCTTGACTCTTATAACTGCCATCTGGTTTCTGTACAAAATTATAAATAGCCTTTCGCTCCCTGTATTTTACCCCTGCCACCTTCAGAATTTGAAAGAGAGTATTCCAGTTAACATTGTCAAAAGCTTTCTCTAAGTCTACAAATGCTAGAAACGTAGGTTTGCCTTTTCTTAATCTTTCTTCTAAGGTAAGTCGTAAGGTTAGTATTGCCTCACGTGTTCCAACATTTCTACGGAATCGAAACTGATCTTCCCCGAGGTTGGCTTCTACCGGTTTTTCCATTCGTCCGTAAAGAATTCGCGTTAGTATTTTGCAGCTGTGACTTATTAGACTGATAGTTCGGTAATTTTCACATCTGTCAACACCTGCATTCTTTGGGATTGGAATTATTATATTCTTCTTGAAGTCTGAGGGTATTTCGCCTGTCTCATTCATCTTGCTCACCAGATGGTAGAGTTTTGTCAGGACTGGCTCTCCCAAGGCCATCAGTAGATCTAATGGAATGTTGTCTACTCCCGGGGCCTTGTTTCGACTCAGGTCTTTCAGTGCTCTGTCAAACTCTTCATGCAGTATCTTATCTCCCATTTCGCCTTCATCTACATCCTCTTCCATTTCCATAATATTGTCCTCAAGTACATCGCCCTTGTATAAACCCTCTATATACTCCTTCCACCTTTCTGCCTTCCCTTCTTTGCTTAGAACTGGGTTGCCATCAAAGCTCTTGATATTCATACTAGTGGTTCTATCTTACCCCTAGTGAGACAAGCCTCTACATCCTTACAATTGTCCTCTAGCCATCCCTGCTTAGCCATTTTGCATTTCCTGCCGATCTCGTTTTTGAGACGTTTGTATTCCTTTTTGCCTGCTTCATTTACTGCATTTTTATATTTTCTCCTTTCATCAATTAGATTCAATATTTCTTCTGTTACCCAAGGATTTCTATTAGCCCTCGTCTTTTTATCTACTTGATCGTCTGCTGCCTTCACTACTTCATCTCTCAGAGATACCCATTCTTCTTCTACTGTATTTCTTTCCCCAATTCCTGTCAATTGTTCCCTTATGCTCTCCCTGAAACTCTCTACAACCTCTGGTTCTTTCAGTTTATCCAGGTTCCATCTCCTTAAATTCCCACCTTTTTGCAGTTTCTTCAGTTTCAATCTGCAGTTCATAATCAATAGATTGTGGTCAGAATCCACATCTGCCCCTGGAAATGTCTTACAATTTAAAATCTGGTTCCTAAATCTCTGTCTTACCATTATATAATCTATCTGATACCTTTTAGTATCTCCAGGATTCTTCCAGGTATACAACCTTCTTTTATGATTCTTGAACCAAGTGTTAGCTATGATTAAGTTATGCTCTGTGCAAAATTCTATAAGGCGGCTTCCTCTTTCATTTCGTCCCCCCCAATCCATATTCACCTACTATGTTTCCTTCTCTCCTTTTTCCTACTGACGAATTCCAGTCACCCATGACTATTACATTTTCGTCTCCCTTCACTACCTGAATAATTTCTTTTATCTCGTCATACATTTCATCAATTTCTTCATCATCTGCAGAGCTAGTTGGCATATAACCTTGTACTACTGTAGTAGGCATGGGCTGTGTGTCTGTCTTGGCCACAATAATGCGTTCACTATGCTGTTTGTAGTAGCTAACCCGCACTCCTACTTTTTTATTCATTATTAAACCTACTCCTGCATTACCCCTATTTGATTTTGTATTTATAACCCTGTAATCACCTGACCAAACGTCTTGTTCCTCCTGCCACCGAACTTCACTAATTCCCACTATATCTAACTTTAACCTGTCCATTTCTCTTTTTAAATTTTCTAATCTACCTTCCCGATTAAGGGATCTGACATTCCACACTCCGATCTGTAGAACGTCAGTTTTCTTTCTCCTGATAATGACATCCTCTTGAGTAGTCCGCGCCCGGAGATGCGAATGAGGGACTATTTTACCTTCGGAATATTTTACCCAAGAGGACGCCATTATCATTTAATCATACAGTAAAGCTGCATGTCCTCGGGAAAAATTACGGCTGTAGTTTCCCCTTGCTTTCAGCCGTTCGCAGTACCAGCACAGCAAGGCCGTTTTGGTTAATGTTACAAGGCCAGATCAGTCAATCTTCCAGACTGTTGCCCCTGCAACTACTGAAAAGGCTGCTGCCCCTCTTCAGGAACCACACGTTTGTCTGGCCTCTCAACAGATACCCCTCCGTTGTGGTTGTACCTACGGTACGGCCATCTGTATCGTTGAGGTACGCAAGCCTCCCCACCAACGGCAAGGTCCATGGTTCATGGGGGGCATCTAGGTTACACAAAATAAAGAAGGCCGACACAGACATGATGATACTTGCACAATATAACCACCATCCTATTCAAAAAGTGTAAAGAAAGCCGGCACATACGGGAGATACATGCACAAAATAATCGTCATCCTCTCAAAAATTGTAAATAAAGTACACACATATAGAGAAATATCCTACATAATCATTTTAGAAGAAATCGAGAACCATACATGCTCTAACAGAACGTACAAAACCGATTTGCGGGCATAAACATTTACATAAACATCTGAAACTCCTGGATGTCACGCTCAGATCTAGTCTCCACGCGACTGCTGAGGTTCGAAAGACAAGAAAATTCGGACCACAGAAGGCACAGGAAAAGCAAAATCTGAACGTAGCCATATGTCAGCGGCCGTGTGACCCAGCATCACTGATGGAATCAGTCGCATTCTTAGGAGAAGCTAAACCAATAAATGGGAAAACCAGCTCTGAACGTGTGCTCTGAAATATTGAGCGGTTACATTCAGTGAGACGCGAACTCTAGCTAACTTAAAGTGACATTTCGCACGCCAAATTCGGAATGCCACTGTAGAGAAGCAGGAAATGAAATGAAACTTCACGGGTTGAGAGGGTACGTAATGTTATTTCAGGATTTACAATATCAGGCCACGTTTGCAAAGAATTTGGCAATATGAACCCACTTAACAGTACGATGTTGCAACCACTCTGGCCGGGATGCCACTGATTCGGTTGTGACGGGAATGATAAAGCTGATACTCTCCTGAGGCGAGCTGGCCACAACGTTGAAAATGGTCCTTGAAATGGTGGATACTGGCAGTGGGACGGAGTTAACGCTCGTTCTGGTTAAGCACAAGTTTTGACAGAGACAGATCTGGAGATATTGCTGGACCTAGTAGATAATGTCGGAAGTTCCATGCGGCTTTTCGCGGATGGTGCTGTAGTATACAGAGAAGTTGCAGCATTAGAAAATTGCAGCGAAATGCAGGAAGATCTGCAGCGGATAGGCACTTGGTGCAGGGAGTGGCAACTGACCCTTAACATAAATAAATGTAATGTACTGCGAATACATAGAAAGAAGGATCCTTTATAGTATGATTATACGATAGCGGAACAAACACTGGTAGCAATTACTTCTGTAAAATATCTGGGAGTATGCGTGCGGAACGATTTGAAGTGGAATGATCATATAAAATTCATTGTTGGTAAGGCGGGTGCCAGGTTGAGATTTATTGGGAGAGTCCTTAGAAAATGTAGTCCATCAACAAAGGAGGTGGCTTACAAAACACTCGTTCGACCTATACTTGAGTATTGCTCGTCAGTGTGGGATCCGTACCAGGTCGGGTTGAGAGAGGATATAGAGAAGATCCAAAGAAGAGCGGCGCGTTTCGTCACAGGGTTATTTGGCAAGCGTGATAGCGTTACGGAGATGTTTAGCAAACTCAAGTGGCAGACTCTGCAAGAGAGGCGTTCTGCATCGCGGTGTAGCTTGCTGTCCAGGTTTCGAGAGGGTGCGTTTCTGGATGAGGTATCGAATATATTGCTTCCCTCTACTTATACCTCCGGAGGAGATCACGAATGTAAAATTAGAGAGATTCGAGCGCGCACGGAGGCTTTCCGGCAGTTGTTCTTCCCGCGAACCATACGCGACTGGAACAGGAAAGGGAGGTAATGACAGTGGCACGTAAAGTGCCCTCCGCCACACACCGTTGGGTGGCTTGCGGAGTATAAATGTAGATGTAGATGTACCTCAGCACCATGCAGACAGTTCATAGATGAAGTGTATTGTGTGGACGAACAGAGTCCTGTTGAAAAATGAGGCCATGATGCAGTTTCGAAAGAGGTCGACTACCAGCCGTGACCCGAAGTCACACCCCCGCACCACGACGCCAACACTGACACAGTTACGCCTCTCCGGAACATACTCGCAGACGATGGTCATCTAGGATAGTACAGAACTTCAGTTTTATCAGTGAACACAAAGCGATGCCATTAACCAGCAGTCCGTTTTTCCCTGTCACGGACAACTCCAGACCGAACCGTTTGTATTGTGGTGTTAACGGCAGCCTAGTCTCGGGACCGTAATTCGCTATTCTGTATGCTGCTGGTTTCGTACCAACATGACACACAACGTTGTATGGAGTCCATTTCTTGTTTTCGGGTGGTGGCGCAGTTGTGTGCACAATATGGGGATCCTCCCTTATTGTGGTCAAATGTCGACCGGAACCTTGCAAACGAGTATACCAGCCCCCAAGCTCCTACGCATTCCAACATCGAGCTACAGTTGCATCTAAATAGACCACAAGTCTATATATTGCACTATTCGACCATTTGGCCAAATGGAGACCCACATCACTATGCAGCAACTCCGTGTCCTCCACAGCGACCACCATGTCTGACGCTGTTCGCCCCTCTTATATACCCTACCACGCCTGGTAACAACACTAATCGCGAACAACAGTATTAGGCTCTGGTGGACATTCTACCTGTCACAGAGAACTGCGACTCTTATCATTTACATACCCATCGATGATCTATACGTGTTCGAAGTTACATTGAAATCCGACAATGTCTTCTGGTGCTTAATTTTTTTTATCAGGCAGTATACACAAGAATAACAAACTGCCATAACAGGAAATAGGAAACACTGCCGTTTAATGATTCATGGATTCCACCACTAACCAATACAACGGTGACTAAACTGAAATGCGAGGCAGGAATGAGCAGCCCCGAAGTTGACAATCAAGCGGAATGATAACAAACCAATCAGGAATAACAAAAACGGGCATACGTGTTGTGGCGCAGTGTAATTTGAGGTGTAGACAAGCAGAGCAATAAGTATTAAGGACAGTCTTAAAACTGCTAGCAACGCGAATTGGTAAAACATCGCAAAGAAGAAATGTTAGCAGACGACCGAGAATCAACCACCGACGCATTATACAATTATAATGTAAACTAAAATCTCTTTACGAGCGGGGTAGAGTAGTGGTTAAGACAGCATTCCGGAGGACTGGAATCTGTGTCTTCGTCCGCCTATCCAGATTTAGGTCTTCCGTAGTTTTCCCTTCATCGTATAAGTCAAACAAATACTGGGATGATTCATTTGAAAAGGACATGGCTGAGTTCCTCCGCTATCCTTGTCCAACCCAAACATGCCCTATGTCTTCAGTAAGCTTGTCGTCGACGAGACGTTTAAGTCTTAACTTTCCATTCTTGCTTTATGTCAGCTGCAACTGTACCATTTTACCCCTTAGCAGTCGTGAATATTTCCCGCTGGATGCCATATTCTGCAACTGCAGAAGTCTGTTCGTATTTCACCGAATAGGCTCATATACTGTCATGTTCGTTATGAATAGCCGGATAGGAATTTGAACCGCTGTCCTCCTGAATGCAAGCCCAATGTGCTGATCAGTGCGCAAGTTTTGTGTGATTCACCCTGTGAATATACACTCGATAATGGAAGGCGCCATTGATCTGCGGTTTTCACAGATTGCTGTGGTACACAAGGGCCCGCCTATGCAGCCAACACAAAATGTTATGAGTTTCAAATGTGTACATATTTAATAAAGGTCTAAATATTTCAATGGCCCAATGCCTATTGACAGTACCACGATCAAAGTACACTAAATTAGAACGTCAGTGGTGTTTGTTGCAGGAGTCTAGTGCAAATAGGTTACAAGACACCGTAGTTTGAACATTGTAAACACCGACAGTCGTTCGCTCTATGTTGTAGCACAAAAAAATGTGAATTTCACTTGGGTGCGCTTGTGCAACCCTATACACATGTTAATAAGTCTCCGGAGGCGTCGTGCTGTTAAATGGAACATTGTCCAGGCCAAACGAAGGACAAACAAAGATGAATGCAGTACTTCTGTGAAATGGTTCAAATGGCTCTGAGCACTATGGGACTTAACATCTGTGGTCATCAGTCCCCTAGAACTTAGAACTACTTAAACCCAACTAACCTAAGGACACCACACACATCCATGCCCGAGGCAGGATTCGAACCTGCGACCGTAGCGGTCTCGCGGTTCCAGACTGAAGCGCCTAGAACCGCACGGCCACACCGGCCGGCGTACTTCTGTGAGTCTGGCATGTAAAGAACCAGTGTACCCACAGACCCTGTGCTCAAAATAACCACCACCAGCGTCAGTATAAGCTTGTAGTCTGCCATGTAACGATTGCTGCACACGTTCTAGCATTTCAGCGGAAATTGCAAAGCAAGCAACAGTAATATCCCGTTTCACATCATCTGTAATCGTTTGAAGAGGTTGGGCCGGCTTTGTAGGCGATAATCTGGGTGGTCTATACATGTATCACCGACGGCTGAATGCAAACAGATACTTAATCTTTTTACAACAAACTCTGCCAGGGTTGTTGGAACATATTCCACTCAACATGCGACACTGAATGTGGCACCAACACGATGGTGCACCTGTGCACTTCGTAAATGCAGTGCGAATGCATTTCATATCATCTGTAATCGTTTGAAGAGGTTGACGTCTATTGAGATATCTTTCAGCTTTCACGGTACACGAACGAACGACGTACTTTCTATATTCATCATAAACCATGAGAATGTCCGCTTTTTTTGAATCGGGAAGTACCATCTTCCAAGCACGTCCTACTACGTCCACTGCTACACGTTAAGTGCAGGACCGTCGCAGTGCAGTGGCAGCGTACAAACAACACAATGTAAACAAACCTAACATCGTCGCCTAGCATCTAAGCTGGAGGACAGAAACCAACAGATGTTTGTGTTGACAATGTTGAGAGTACGATAACTCTTACAACTTACACTAGCTTCCTGCAACAAACACCACTGACTTTCTCATTTACCATAATGTTAGGATTTTACAGTCAATAAGCATTGTGCCAATTAAAAATTTTTGACTATTATAAAAAGCTGCACTTCCATCAACGTCTCAAAATCTGTGTATTGCCTGCAAATACGCGCCCTTGGCCACAATTTTATGCAATGAAAACAGCGTATCGATAGTGCCTTCCATGTCCGAAATATTTGCGGTGGAAGTGTTAGGTGATATATACAGGGTGTATGTAAAAGAATGTAGAAAATGAGTAGGCTGGTTTAGTGGGCCATAACAAGGGTATTTCACATTGCAGCCCATGTCCACATCCCTTAGCTACGGCGTTAGGCGTCCTCGAACAGCGTTGCGCGTGCCGCCAAGAGCATAGGCACACAATATGCCATCCGAGCCGTCATGGTAGCAGGTCTGCCAGGCAACAGTTTTAATGTATTTGTGACATCGGGGTAAGAGAGACATCTGGTAGAAGTTTCGTGACCTTTATTTTCAAATGCTGTAGTCGACACATTTGGGGATATTCCAGGCAGGAGTAGGGGAACAAAGTTCGTTTTGGTGCATTTTGTTAGTGTGGGTTGCCTGCATCAGGGGCAGGTATGCACTCAGGGGCAATACGTTTGCCTCTGAGTGCATACCTGCACCTGATGTAGGCAACCCGCACAAACAAAATGCACCAAAATGAACTTTGTCCCCCTACTAGTCTCAATTTCGTGGCGTATTGCATGGGAAATGGGTGTAAAGCATGGCGCAACTTGGCGTGTGTGGCAAGAAGACGATTTGCACCCCTACCTCCTTTAGAAGGTTCGCGCCCCTAACCCAGACGATTTTCCACGTCAAATTGATTTCTGGCACTGGTTTTTGCAAAAGTGTGCCATTCAGCTAGACTTTCCGAACCATGTACTTTTTACTGATGACGCATCCTTTACACGAGATGGTATGTTCAACACACAATCAACATATGTGGGCATGGTAAAACCGGATGCCGCCTCTGTTCGTGGTCCCCAAGACCACTTCTCTGTCAACATTTGGGCCGGCTTTGTAGGCGATAATCTGGGTGGTCTATACATGTATCACTGACGGCTGAATGCAAACAGATACTTAATCTTTTTACCACAAACTCTGCCAGGGTTGTTGGAACATATTCCACTCAACATGCGACACTGAGTGTGGCACCAACACGATGGTGCACCTGTGCACTTCGTAAATGCAGTGCGAATGCATTTGGATGAAACCTTTGGTGAGAACTGGATAGGGCGCGATGGGCCGGTTGCACGACCTGCACGTTTCCCTGACTTGAAACCCTCTGACTGCTTGTTGTGGGCCAACCTGAAATTTGTTGTCTATGAAACACGCACTGAGACTGATGAAGTCTGATAACACAGGTAATGGCGGCCTCCTATGCAATTTACACTTTTCCAGGAGTGTTTAAAAGACCGCAACAATCACTCCAGCGTCGTTGCACACCGTGCGTTCAAGTAGGAGGGCGTAATTTCGAGCACTTTCTGTAACTATTTTCAAATAATGGCTACAAAACTTCACCCAGACTTCTCATTTACCTTGATGCGACAAATACATCGAAAACATTGCCCTCCAGAACTGCTACCAAGATCTCTCGGATGGCATGTTTTGTGCTTACCCTCTTGGCAGTGTGCGACGTTGTTCAACAACGCCTAGTGCTGTATGGTAAGGGATGTGGACATGGTTTCCTACTGAAACATGCTTGTTATGAGCCACTGTACCACACTCTCATTTTCTACATTCATTTCAGATACGCCGTGAATATACAGGGCGTCCCACTTAAACGTTTCGTCACAAATATCTCTGGTGCAACAATAGACACTGAAAAATTACTTTGACGTGTATGAGTGTAAGCAGGTGCCCATAGAAGTAAATACTATGAAACATTCTAAAACGTAAGCAAATTTAAGTTTCAACACGAGGTCATGTTTTTTATACATGGACACTCTGTATTATTTCTGACGCAATCAGTAACATGAAAAATCGTAATGAGAATGGCGTTGATTGCATGACAGTACGTCAGTTGCATCCCGAGATATTGCAGAGCGAAATTGATGCTTGAAATAAACAAAACGCGCCGCTACTGTACATCCCGAGATGCAAGCGTGATCCCCACACATCAGTGATTGTGAGAGGACAGCATATTATTACTTTCGGCCCTCTTGACAACAGTGAGAGTAAGATTACGTAGATCAATCACATCGCGATTACGAGCAACGTGGAGTTCATACTTGCATTTTGGGATATGCAATAGAGATGTGTTTCGTTTATTTCAAGCATCAATTTGGCTTTGAAATTTCTCGGGTTGTAATTGACGTATTCCGAAGCAATCAAGCCATTATTTTCGTGGTTTTTCATGTTATTGACTGCGTAAGAGATAATATGGAGTGCTCATTTTAAAAAAAGCAGAAATTTGTGCGGAAATTATTAACTTACGTTTTAGAATGTCTCATACTATTTACATTGATGAGCCCCTGCGTTACATTCGTAACAGCGGAAGTCGTTTTTCGATATCTATTTTTGTTCCAGAGATATTTGCGCTGAAACGTCTAACTGGGCCACCCTGAAAGTAAAGCTGCTACCCCTCCCCTTCACCGAACTTTTAAATGAGGGTTAACAATTCCTGAAGGAACTAATACTAATTCCTAAAAACAAATCCCCTTGGAGTAGGAAGGCTTCTTCAAATGAGGAAAGCGGCGTTTAGTATTTAGAGATGGCGATCTGGAGAGGCACGTAGCAGCCGAGATAAGCCCTCGACCGCGGCGCCGGCCCGGGGCTGTCAAACACTTGCATTTTGGGAGGCTCTCGGCAGCCCTCGAGTGGAGTGCCATCGCTTTTCTGGAATCTCTCTCCAGAGGAGGCGCCGAGGGCTCTGGAGGAACAGAGGAGGAGACGAGGGGGCAGGGGAGAAGGAGGGGTGTCCTCCAAGGCCCTCCGTGACTTCCGCAGCTCAGCGCAGACCTGCCCGATTCATTAAAAGCCAGCCATCAGATAGCGGGTGCCCCTGCAGCTGGCGACTGTGTCACACGTCCGTGCCTACCCACGATGTGCCATATATATATATATATATATATATATATATATATATATATATATATATATATATATATTACTGGCCATTAAAATTGCTGCACCGAGAAGAAATGCAGATGATAAACGGGTATTCATTGGACAAATATATTATACTAGAACTGACATGTGATTACATTTTCACGCAGTTTGGGTGCATTGATCCTCAGAAATCAGTACCCAGAACAACCAACTCTGGCCTTAATAACGGCCTTGATACGCCTGGGCATTGAGTCAAACAGAGCTTGGATGGCCTGTACAGATACAGCTTCCCATGCAGCTTCAACACGATGCCACAGTTCGTCAATAGTAGTGACTGGCGTATTGTGACGAGCCAGTTGCTCGGCCATCATTGACCAGACGTTTTCAATTGTTGAGAGATCTAGAGAATGTGCTGGCCAGGGCAGCAGTCGAACATTTTCTGTATCCAGAAAGGCCCGTACAGGACCTGCAACATGCGATCGTGCATTATCCTGCCGAAATGTAGGGTTTCGCAGGGATCGAATGAAGGGTAGAGCCACGGGTCGTAACACATCTGAAATGTAACATCCACTGTTCATAGTGGCGTCAATGCGAACAAGAGCTGACCGAGACGTGTAACCAATGGCACCCCGTACCATCACGCCGGGTGATACGCCAGTATGGCGATGACGAATACACGCTTCCAATGTGCGTGCACCGCGATGTCGCCAAACACGTATGCGACCATCATGATGCTGTAAACAGAACCTGGATTCATCCGAAAGAATGACGTTTTGCTCCTGTCTGTGATGCAGCGTCAAGGGAAACCGCAGCCATGGTCTCCCAGCTGATAGTCCATGCTGCTGCAAACGTCGTCGAACTGTGCAGATGGTTGTTGTCTTGCAAACGTCCCCATCTGTTGTCTCAGGGGTCGAGACGTGGCTGTACGATCCGTTACAGCCATGCGGATAAGATGCCTGTCATCTCGACTGCTAGTGATACGAGGCCGTTGGGATCCTGCACGGAGTTCCGTATTACCCTCCTGAACCCACCGATTCCATATTCTGTTAACAGTCATAGGATCTCGACCAACGCGAGCAGCAATGTCGCGATACGATAAACCGCAATCGCGATAGGCTACAATCCGACCTTTATCAAAGTCGGAAACGTGATGGTACGCATTTCTGCTCCTTACACGAGGCATCACAACAACGTTTCACCAGGCAACGCCGGTCAACTGCTGTTTGTGTACGAGAAATCGGTTGGAAACTTTCCTCATGTCAGCACGTTGTAGGTGTCGTCACCGGCGCCAACCTTGTGTGAATGCTCTGAAAAGCTAATCATTTGCATATCACAGCGTCTTCTTCCTGTCGGTTAAATGTCGCGTCTGTAGCACGTCATCTTCGTGGTGTAGCAATTTTAATGGCCAGTAGTGTAGCATAGTGTTTGATTGCATTTATACAGCAGCCACGTTTTCCCCTCTTGCACCAACATCTTCAGCTCGCAATAGCACTTACACCCAACTCCTCAATTATTTGTTGCATATCTACATCTTCCTCTACACAGATACTCCCCACGCCACTGTAAGGTGCGTGGAGAAGCATACCCTCTACCACAACTAGTCATTACCGTTTCTGTGCCAGTGGCATATAAAGCGGGGGTAAAACGACTGTCAGCGTCAAATCCCATTTTTCTAAATTTTCTCAATAGTGCTCCTCGAAAAGAACGTCGCCTTCCCTCCAGGGGTTCCTATTTGAGTTCCCGAAGCGTTTTGTTCGAACCTACCGATAACAGATCTAGCAGCCCGCCTCTCAATTGTTTCGATGCCTTACCTTAATCCGATCTGGTGCGGATCCCGAACATTCGAACAGTATTCAACAATTGGTAGCATTAGCGTCCTATATGCGGTCTCCTTTACAAATGAACCACACTTCCTAAAATTCTCCCAATAAACCGAAGCCGACCATTCGGCTTCCCTACTGCAGTCCTTAGAAGCTCCTTCCGTGTTTTCATACTGCTTTGCAACGTTACGCCTTGAATTCAATCGACGTGACTGGGTAAAACGGCTCATTACTAATACTGTATTCGAACATTATGGGTTTGTTTTTCCTACTCGTCTGAATTAACTTACATTTTTCTACGTTTAGAGCTAGCTGCCAATCGTTACATTGACTACAAATTGTGTCTAAGTTATCTTGTATCCTCCTATAGTCACTCACCGACGACACCGTCCCACGCACCACAGAAATCGCCATCTTTACATAGAAATTTTGCCCCGCACTTATTCTCTCGTGTATTCACGTATTTTATCAATTCCGTTCTTTTAATTAATTTTTTACGGTATATCCCTTTCCTCACAAATTTGATGCAAAATATCATAATTTCGTATCTTCTTAGTCTACAAAAAATTAAGCATTTTTCTGTGGCACCATGTCTCAAAGACTTGGATTGTCGTTCTTCCCAGTTTCCCCATAGTACGTGACGCACTTCCATCCCAGAGTCGACACGTATATTCTCAGGAATGTCTTCCTGCAGTTACGGCCATTGTTCGATACTAGTAGACTTTTTGTAACTAGAAATGCTCCCTTTACCTCAGCTAGTCTGCATGTCCTATTCGTTCCCTCTGCCAAGCTTTATTTTGCTGCCGAGGTGGAAAAATTACTTCACTTCGCTAACAACGTTGTCCCCAGTTTTCTTAAGTTTTTTCTGCTGAACGCATTTCTACCGCTTGTCAGTGCTTTCGTATTTCTTTTGTTCACTGTCATTCCATATTCCAGGTCAACAAGTACAGTGAAATATTTGCCGTGATGCTACGTCGGTAGCTATTATTATACTGGACCTGAAATGTATTAGTACTGCTATCAGTATTTTCGAATGCGAGACCGCATACAGCGACTCAGGCTGCAGTTCCAATGGCGTCGATATTGGATGATTCCGCCGACGACGTACATCGATCGAGCATGGTGTGCTGTGTGATTGCAGCGGACTCACAGGACGGCATTTCCAACTCAGGACGATGGTCGGCGGGAATCACGTTTGTTCGTTTCCTTCAGCCTACTAGGCTAATGCAGCCTTGTGACAGCGGATGTATCGCGAAAACGCTTTTACTGAAAAACTTTCTTTGTGAAAGAACGTTAAACATAGTTCTGGAGTTACTTTCTTCAACTAAAGGCTTAGTCTTTCACGCGCAAAAAGCTTGTACTTCTTTTATTTGACGTAAAGGTCCTTATTCGAAATTGAAAAAAAAATTATTTAGTTGAAAAATTTAATCATTCGACATCATACGACACCACCTTATCTTCAGAAATAACTAATTGTCATTTTCTTGTGTGATCCTGTTTGACAAATGGAATTCTAGAGCATTGGTCTGTGTTTGTTAACAATATACGGTGTGACCCAGAAGTCCGCTAACATTTGAAAAGGCACTAATAGACGGAATAATGTAGGTAGAGAGGTAAAAATTGTAAAAATTGACACACATGCCTGAAATGATATAGCGTTTTTATTCTTTTTCTTTTTTTTTTTAACCAAAAACGAGTGCAAAACCTGGCCAAGAGATGGCACTGAGCAACAACGTGTCAGTGACGTCACATGAGAAATGTGCTTAAATAAGCTGTAGTGAGAGGGGGAGCGAGATCATCCTTAGCCTGGCTGATGAACACCCGCTGGAAGGCACGACTTTCATGCAGGATAGCGATCCACTCCATACTGCTACACGTATGAACGATCTCTTGCGCACATCATTTAGTGAGGATGGCGGGCTCATCCGCCACTTTCGTCACGTTTGACCTCCCAGTTCCCCAGACCTCAGTCCGTGTGATTATTGGTTGTGAGGTTGCCCGAAGTCACAAGTCTACTACGATCGTCCGACCTCATTCCGAATGCTAAAAGACAACACCCGACTGCAAATTCTCACCGTACCCGCTGATATGATGTGCAGTGCTAATTACAATATCGTCCCTCGACTGCAGGTATTGTTGATCAGTGAAGGCCGGCATGATCAGCAGTTGTTATAAAGAACATCGTCTTTGCTAAAAATCAGTTGTTATACTAATTACTGATTTTTTATCATATCAAGCGCCATATGTTGATCATATTGGTTGATTGGTTGGTTGATTTGGGGAAGGGGACCAAACAGCGAGTTCATCGATCCCATTGGGTTAGAAAAGGATGGGGAAGGAAGTCGGCCGTGCCCTTTCAGAGGAACCATGCCGGAATTTGTCTGAAGCAATTTAGGGAAATCACCGAAAACCTAAATCAGGATGGCCGGACGCGGGTTTGAACCGTCGTCCTCCCGAATGCGAGTTGGTTCAAATGGCTCTGAACACTATGGGACTCAACTGCTGTGGTCATCAGTCCTCTAGAACTTAGAACTACTTAAATCTAACTAACCTAAGGATATCACACACATCCATGCCCGAGGCAGGATTCGAACCTGCGACCGTAGCGGTCGCGCGGTTCCAGACTGTTGCGCCCAGAACCGCTCGGCCACTCAGGCCGGCCCGAATGCGAGTCCAGTGTGTTAACCACTGCGCCACCTCGCTCGGTTTGGTCATTTTGTGCATTTTTTTGGTTTCAGTAAAACCCCGTGCCATTTCTAGCATTTGTGTTTGTTTTTACCTCTCTACCTACATTATTCCGTGAAGTATTGAATTTTGAAATGCTAGCGGTCTTTTTGGTCAGTCTGTATGTCTGACACTTTCGAATGAGATTTCTTTTATTTTGTTTCTTGTGTGTCATATAACTAAACCTTTAGACACCTGTATATATTCCATGGCTAATTGATAGGATTGGCGTATGGATGTCTGAAGTTAAGAAACCCTGAAATTAGGAACGTACGGTACGTATCAACAGAAAATAGAGAAAGGTAATAGGAACATGTGAAACGTTTATCATTAACCACTTAGCATTTTACGTACAAAATTTCACCGTTAGTCAAGCACGCGCATTTGATTAACTGAAGTTAAATTGGAAACTTTCTTGTGCTAATTTATGTTTGTAGGTTTGAGACCAAACATAGCTGAAGACAAGTAGAAATTTTTGACGCCATGTCTGACAGGGTTCATGAGTAAGTGAATGTGATGGAACGCGTTAACCCACACGCGTCTCAAATACACCGAGTGATGAGTCGTCAGACGTATTTTCTCCCGTTTTTCGAAAGGTATTTCCAATTTAGTGTTTTCAGCGTATAGATTGTGTCAGCCTAAATCAATACAACTCGTCAAGTATTTCATGTGATGCCCAGCGTTAACGCAAATTTAAACTGAAGTAACAAAAGTCACGGGATACCTCTTAATACCGTGTCGGACCTCCTTTTGCCCGGTATAGTTGAGCAACTCGACATAGCATGGTCTCAACATGTCGTTCGAAGTCCACTTCAGAAATACTGAGCCATGATGCTCCTATAGCCGTCCATAATAGCGAAAGTGTTGCCAGTACTGGACTTTCGGCAAGAACTGATCTCTCCATTATTTCCCATAAATATCCGAAGGGATTCGTGTCGAGCGATCTGTGCGGCCAAATCATTCGCTCGAACTGTCCAGAATGTTTTTGACCAATCGCGAACAGTTGTGGCCTGATGACATGTTGGGAATATGAAGTCCATGAATAGCTGCAGATGTTCTTCAGGTAGCCATTTGCAGTCAATGATCGGTTCCGTAGGATCAGAGTACCCAGCCCATACCATGTAAACACCGCCCACGCTATTATGGAGCCACCACCAGCTTGCACAGTGCCTTGTTGACAAACTGGGTCCAAGGTTTCGTCGGGTCCCGTGCTACACTCGAACCCTACCATAAGCTCTTACCAACTGAAACCGGGACTAATTTGACCATGGCACGAGTTTTACAGTCGTCTAGGGTCCAGTCGACACGGTAACGAGCCCAGGAGAGGCACTGGCGGCGATCTTGCGTTGTTAACAAAGGCACTTGCGTCAGTCGTCTGCTGCCACAGCCCATTAATGCTAAATTTCGCCGCACTGTCCTGTCGTACGTCTTACATTGATTTCTGCGGTTATTTCACGTAATGATGCTTGTCTGCTAGCACTGACAACTCTACGCAAATGCCTCTGCTCTCGCCAGTTAAGTGAAGGCCATTGGAAACTGCGTTGTCAGTGGTGAGAGGTAACGCCTGAAATCTGGTATTCTCGGCACACTCTTGACAATGTACCGGGTGATCAAAAAGTCAGTATAAATTTGAAAACTGAATAAATCACGGAATAATGTAGATAGAGAGTGTAACACCTACGTTTATTATCCCGACCTGATCTGATCGAATAGCAGTCCAATATTTATTATTAACATTACCGTGAACCTAATGGGGCTGGTAATCGGAATTTACTGCTACGGAAGTTGTTACTTTCCAGTTTCCTGTTCAATACTATAATACTGAATGTCTGCTAATGAGGAACACCAACTCAGTTTTACTAATTACGAACTTATATTCTTCTCAAAACACAAAAAAGGAAGACAGCCACTGCCTTCGCCATACATATCTAATTACGGCTAATCTCAGCACAGGCTTCCTTCATTTTCCATTATCGTCACACGCTAATCCATCACTACATCCAACACTGCAATCCAAGGTTAGGCCGGCGCGGTAGACGCGAAACCAAAATATCGGCAATAGTAACGTCACTGATCACTTTCATAACGATACTTCATCACTTTCCCGGTATTAATCTATTACTTAGGGGTCTAACCACGGCGATGGCGACAGCCTTCTCCGTTAAAACCCTCGTATTTCAACAATGGCCTTCACACACACATACTCTCCTGGTAATGGAAAAAAGAACACATTGAAACCGGTGTGTCAGACCCACCATACTTGCTCCGGACACTGCGAGAGGGCTGTACAAGCAATGATCACACCCACGGCACAGCGGACACACCAGGAACCACGGTGTTGGCCGTCGAATGGCGCTAGCTGCGCAGCATTTGTGCACCGCCGCCGTCAGTGTCAGCCAGTTTGCCGTGGCATACGGAGCTCCATCGCAGTCTTTAACACTGGTAGCATGCCGCGACAGCGTGGACGTGAACCGTATGTGCAGTTGACGGACTTTGAGCGAGGGCGTGTAGTGGGCATGCGGGAGGCCGGGTGGACGTACCGCCGAATTGCTCAACACGTGGGGCGTGAGGTCTCCACAGTACATCGATGTTGTCGCCAGTGGTCGGCGGAAGGTGCATGTGCCCGTCGACCTGGGACCGGACCGCAGCGACGCACGGATGCACGCCAAGACCGTAGGATCCTACGCAGTGCCGTAGGGGACCGCACCGCCACTTCCCAGCAAATTAGGGACACTGTTGCTCCTGGGGTATCGGCGAGGACCATTCGCAACCGTCTCCATGAAGCTGGGCTACGGTCCCGCACACCGTTAGGCCGTCTTCCGCTCACGCCCCAACATCGTGCAGCCCGCCTCCAGTGGTGTCGCGACAGGCGTGAATGGAGGGACGAATGGAGACGTGTCGTCTTCAGCGATGAGAGTCGCTTCTGCCTTGGTGCCAATGATGGTCGTATGCGTGTTTGGCGCCGTGCAGGTGAGCGCCACAATCAGGACTGCATACGACCGAGGCACACAGGGCCAACACCCAGCATCATGGTGTGGGGAGCGATCTCCTACACTGGCCGTACACCACTGGTGATCGTCGAGGGGACACTGAATAGTGCACGGTACATCCAAACCGTCATCGAACCCATCGTTCTACCATTCCTAGACCGGCAAGGGAACTTGCTGTTCCAACAGGACAATGCACGTCCGCATGTATCCCGTGCCACCCAACGTGCTCTAGAAGGTGTAAGTCAACTACCCTGGCCAGCAAGATCTCCGGATCTGTCCCCCATTGAGCATGTTTGGGACTGGATGAAGCGTCGTCTCACGCGGTCTGCACGTCCAGCACGAACGCTGGTCCAACTGAGGCGCCAGGTGGAAATGGCATGGCAAGCCGTTCCACAGGACTACATCCAGCATCTCTACGATCGTCTCCATGGGAGAATAGCAGCCTGCATTGCTGCGAAAGGTGGATATACACTGTACTAGTGCCGACATTGTGCATGCTCTGTTGCCTGTGTCTATGTGCCTGTGGTTCTGTCAGTGTGATCATGTGATGTATCTGACCCCAGGAATGTGTCAATAAAGTTTCCCCTTCCTGGGACAATGAATTCACGGTGTTCTTATTTCAATTTCCAGGAGTGTATATCCGCCAACCACACTGGCGCATCACGACACTCGCTCTCTCAACACGTCACAATCGATTGTTCGTCCTATCGACCTGTGGCGAGTGCAAAGTTATAGCAAGGGCCTACGGACCCCTTACAAGAGGTACAAATTGACACACATGCTTGGAATGACATGGGGTTTTATTAGAACCAAAAAATACAAAAGTTCAAAAAATGTTCGACAGATGGCGCTTCATCTGATCAGAATACCAATAATTAATTATCTTAACAAAGTAAGACAAAGCAAAGATGGTGTTCTTTACAGGAAATGCTCAATATGTCCACCATCATTCCCCAACAATAGCTGTAGTCCAGGAATAATGCTGTGAACAGCACTGTAAAGCTTGTCCGGAGTTATGGTGAGGCATTGCCGTCAGATGTTGTCTTTCAGCATCCCTAGAGATGTCGGTCGACCACGATACACTTGCGACTTCAGGTAACCCCCAAAGCCAATAATCGCACGGACTGAGGTCTGGGGACCTGGGAGGCCAAGCACGACGAAAGTGGCGGCTGAGCACACGATCATCACCAAATGACGGGCTAGGGCTAGAGATTTTTCACGCGTTTAACAATATGGGGTGGAGCGCCATCGTGCATAAACATCGTAAGTTCTAGCAGGTGTTTATCAGCCAGGCTGGGGATGATGCGATTCTGTAACATATCGGCGTACCTCTCACCCGTCACGGTAGCACTGACGTTTTGCTGTCCAGCGCCATCTGTCGGACATTTTGTGAACTTTGTTTTTTTTTTTTTGTTCTAAAAAAGCCATTGTCATATTTTTACCTCTATATCTACATTATGCCGTGGTTTATTAAGTTTTCAAATTTATACTGACTTTTTGAACACCCGGTAGATCTGGGAATATTGATTTCCCTAACGATTCCCGAAATGGAATGTCCCCTGCGTGTAGCTCCAACAGCCACTCCTCGTTCAAAGTCTGTTAACTCCCGTCACGTGGCCATAACCGCGTCGAAAACATGAATCGCCGGAGTACAAATGACGGCTTCACCAATGCAACGCACTGCCTTTTTATACTTTGTGCGTGCGATACTACCGCGTAAGAGGTCCACGATTAAGGAATTTGTTGCTAGCGCACTGATCAGATGTAATTTCGATGGATTGCTCACGCGCTGCCTGCGATATGTAAGTTATAAGAGCATCTCAGACCAGTGAGCAGTGTTGTATGCAGTAAGAGCAGTGCCTGTTGCAGTAGGAGTTTGTAGTAGCTAAGCAGTCGTGTGTATCGAGTTGGCTGGGCCGGTCGTGGGGAGCGATGGCGGAGCCTGACCGATGTAGTATAAGGTAAAAGCGGCCTCGCGCATATGTAGTATTGTTGTATCAAGTCCCATGTAAATGTTTTTAAAAAATCTCGTAATAATAATCTTTCTCATAAAATGTAACCTTTGACAATCATTCATTTCAATTTAAAGAATTTACTAACTTCTCCAATCCTTGGTCAACCAGATTATTGAAAAGAAAAATCAGTTGTTTCTTTTTATACTTGACAAATCTATCGGCCAGCATTGCACTCGGCTGTGCCAGAAAAATTTCTTATAGGAGCAGATATACACTCCTGGAAATTGAAATAAGAACACCGTGAATTCATTGTCCCAGGAAGGGGAAACTTTATTGACACATTCCTGGGGTCAGATACATCACATGACCACACTGACAGAACCACAGGCACATAGACACAGGCAACAGAGCATGCACAATGTCGGCCCTAGTACAGTGTATATCCACCTTTCGCAGCAATGCAGGCTGCTATTCTCCCATGGAGACGATCGTAGAGATGCTGGATGTAGTCCTGTGGAACGGCTTGCCATGCCATTTCCACCTGGCGCCTCAGTTGGACCAGCGTTCGTGCTGGACGTGCAGACCGCGTGAGACGACGCTTCATCCAGTCCCAAACATGCTCAATGGGGGACAGATCCGGAGATCTTGCTGGCCAGGGTAGTTGACTTACACCTTCTAGAGCACGTTAGGTGGCACGGGATACATGCGGACGTGCATTGTCCTGTTGGAACAGCAAGTTCCCTTGCCGGTCTAGGAATGGTAGAACGATGGGTTCGATGACGGTTTGGATGTACCGTGCACTATTCAGTGTCCCCTCGACGATCACCAGTGGTGTACGGCCAGTGTAGGAGATCGCTCCCCACACCATGATGCCGGGTGTTGGCCCTGTGTGCCTCGGTCGTATGCAGTCCTGATTGTGGCGCTCACCTGCACGGCGCCAAACACGCATACGACCATCATTGGCACCAAGGCAGAAGCGACTCTCATCGCTGAAGACGACACGTCTCCATTCGTCCCTCCATTCACGCCTGTCGCGACACCACTGGAGGCGGGCTGCACGATGTTGGGGCGTGAGCGGAAGACGGCCTAACGGTGTGCGGGACCGTAGCCCAGCTTCATGGAGACGGTTGCGAATGGTCCTCGCCGATACCCCAGGAGCAACAGTGTCCCTAATTTGCTGGGAAGTGGCGGTGCGATCCCCTACGGCACTGCGTAGGATCCTACGGTCTTGGCGTGCATCCGTGCGTCGCTGCGGTCCGGTCCCAGGTCGACGGGCACGTGCACCTTCCGCCGACCACTGGCGACGACATCGGTGTACTGTGGAGACCTCACGCCCCACGTGTTGAGCAATTCGGCGGTACGTCCACCCGGCCTCCCGCATGCCCACTATACGCCCTCGCTCAAAGTCCGTCAACTGCACATACGGTTCACGTCCACGCTGTCGCGGCATGCTACCAGTGTTAAAGACTGCGATGGAGCTCCGTATGCCACGGCAAACTGGCTGACACTGACGGCGGCGGTGCACAAATGCTGCGCAGCTAGCGCCATTCGCCGGCCTACACCGCGGTTCCTGGTGTGTCCGCTGTGCCGTGCGTGTGATCATTGCTTGTACAGCCCTCTCGCAGTGTCCGGAGCAAGTATGGTTGGTCTGACACACCGGTGTCAATGTGTTCTTTTTTCCATTTCCAGGAGTGTATATGCGTTATCCGGCGACCTTATTGAGATAAAAATTTTCAATTTATTCAGAATGATCGTTCAGGGCCATGACGCAGCTCTGCTGACGTCCAAAATTTACCAGTTTAAATTCAGTCAATTATTGAAAGGTTCTCTATGAGTCACATTTTTTTTTTATTAGGAGATTAGTTACATTTTATTGTTCCAAGGTTACGGAATTTATCTGTGGGAGGTTACGGTGAATGTGAATTATATACTTATATTTTTTTACTGTTGGGAGGTTACAACCGCTATGTGTACATGTGCACAGCGCTACCCCATGACTTTCTCACCTCAACGTTGTAAATAAAGGAGAACGTTTTATTCTTCATAAGCATGTGTTTGGGGAATAAGTTTCGTTGTTGGAGAAATGTAAGTTTCTCTTTTACAAATTCGTCGTCTTTCTCAGTAATAAACAGCAGTGCAAGACTTGTCCCCGGGTACAGAAAAGTTGGGGGATTTATGTGCAGTGCGAGGGACAATCTTATCTGCCGTCGGTCTCTGGTGAACGTGGTCGGTGCGACTGCGACTGCAGTGTTCTGCACGCACCGTCAGGAAGACGTGCCGGCTTAATACAGCGGCTACACGTGGGACCCGGCCTCTCGTCAGGAGCAGGCCTGCATCTCATCGAAGGCGAGACGAGACGCCGCAGTGCGAGGCGGTGCCGGGCGGCACCTGGCGGCTCTCCGCTGATGAGTGGCGGGCGCACAATGGCGGGGGCGGCTTCCCAGCGCCCCCTCCCCCCCCCCCCCCCCCCCCACCCGCGCTCTCTCACTGCCCGTCACTCGCGCGGGACTCGGCGTACCGGCTTCACGGTTCACATTTCTAACCGAAGATTCCACTCTGGAGCGTGTCGCGGTACATCTTGAAAGTATCTAATGAGAAATATCTAACATTGGGAAACTGTGGAAGTATCCAATAAAATGAAAATTCCTTAATTTGGATATCTCTAATGACAGGACTTTTCAACATTGACAGTATTAAATTAAACTAACCTTCTCGCGGAAATGATCACTCACAGTCGCTGTACGTTACGTGTCGAGAATGTGTTCACGTCTACTTTATTTCACTGCACCCAACAGGGAAATCTGCTTCCAATGCTGCTGCCAATGCCAATCCTGTTGCGACGTAATACATTGCTAGATAAAAGCGTTGCGTGTGACAATTTACCGCTTTTCAAGAAAGACAACCATTTATCCACTCGTCGTTCTGTTTACTTAATAACAGTGTACTTAGTCCTCATTGCACTCGAAATGTACGTCATTTAAGAAAAGATAGGGGATGATTATAAATGGAAAAAAATGAAATAAGAACTTATTTAATTTTGTCAGAATTGCAAATTTAACATTAAAATTCCTTTTAAAAAAATTAGGATGTAGAGACTTATCTCACTACGGGTAAGATAGATACTGCCTACACGAAAATTACAGAGACCTTTGGAGAAAAGACAACAACTTGTATGAATATCAAGAGCTCAGATGGACACCCAGTTCTAAGTAAAGAAGGGAAAGCAGAAAGGTGGAAGGAGTATATAGAGGGTCTATACAAGGGCAATGTACTTGAGGACAATATGGAAATGGAAGAGGACATAGATGATGATGAACTCTGACATATGATACTGCGTGAAGAGTTTGACAGAGCACTGAAAGACCTAACTCGAAACAAGGCTCCGGGAGTAGACAAAATTCCGTTACAACTACTGACGGCCTTGGGAGAGCCAGTCATGACAAAACTCTACCATCAGGTGAACAAGATGTATCAGACAGGCGAAATACCCTCAGACTTCAAGAAGAATATAATAATTCCAATCCCAAGGAAAGCAGGTGTTGACAGATGTGAAAATTACCGAACTATCAGTTTAATAAGTCACAGCTCCAAAATACTAACACGAATTCTTTACAGGCGAATGGAAAAACTGGTAGAAGCCGACCTCGAGGAAGATCGGTTTGGATTCCGTAGAAATATTGGAACACGTGAGGCAACACTGACCCTACGATTTATCTTAGAAGAAAGATTAAGGAGAGGCAAACATACATTTCTAGCATTTGTACAGAAAGCTTTTGACAATGTTGACTGGAATACACTCTTTCAAATTCTAAAGGTGGCAGGGGTAAAATACAGGGAGCGAAAGGCTATTTACAATTTGTACAGAAACCAGATGGCGGTTATAAGAGTCGAGGGGCATGAAAGGGAGGCAGTGGTTGGGAAGGGAGTGAGACAGGGTTGTAGCTTCTCCCCGATGTTATTCAATCTATATATTGAGCAAGCAGTGAAGGAAACAAAAGAAAAATTCGGAGTAGGTAATAAAAACCATGCCGGCCGAAGTGGCCGTGCGGTTAAAGGCGCTGCAGTCTGGAACCGCAAGACCGCTACGGTCGCAGGTTCGAATCCTGCCTCGGGCATGGATGTTTGTGATGTCCTTAGGTTAGTTAGGTTTAACTAGTTCTAAGTTCTAGGGGACTAATGACCTCAGCAGTTGAGTCCCATAGTGCTCAGAGCCATTTGAACCAAGCCAATAAAAACCATGGAGAATAAATAAAAACTTTGAGGTTCGCCGATGACATTGTAATTCTGTTAGAGACAGCAAAGGACTTGGAAGAGCAGTTGAACGAAATGGACAGTGTCTTGAAAGGAGGATATAAGATGAACATCAACAAAAGCAAAACGAGGATAATGGAATGTAAAAAATGGCTCTGAGCACTATGGGACTTAACTTCTGAGGTCATCAGTCCCCTAGAACTCAGAACTACTTAAACCTAACTAACCTAAGGACATCACACACAACCATGGCCGAGGCAGGATTCGAACCTGCGACCTTAGTGGTCGCGCGGCTCCAGAGTGTAGCGCCTAGAACCGCTCGGCCACTCCGGCCGGCGATAATGGAATGTAGTCTAATTAAATCGGGTGATGCTGCGGGAATTAGATTAGGAAATGAGACAAAGTAGCAGATGAGTTCTACTATTTGGGGAGCAAAATAACTGATGATGGCCGAAGTAGACAGGATATAAAATGTAGACTGGCAATGGCAAGGAAAGCGTTTCTGAAGAAGAGAAATTTGTTAACATCGAGTATAGATTTAAGTGTCAGGAAGTCGTTTCTGAAAGTATATGTATGGAGTGCAGCCATGAATGGAAGTGAAACATGGACGATAAATAGTTTGGACAAGAAGAGAATAGAAGCTTTCTAAATGTGGTGCTACAGAAGAATGCTGAAAATTAGATGGGTAGATCACATAACGAATGATGAGGTACTGAATAGGATTGGGGACAAGAGGAGTTTGTGGCACAACTTGACAAGAAGAAGGGACCGGTTGGTAGGACATGTTCTGAGGCATCAAGGGATCACCAATTTAGTATTGGAGTGCAGCGTGGAGGGTAAAAACCACAGAGGGAGACCAAGAAATGAATACACTAAGCAGATTCAGAAGGATGTAGGTTGCAGTAAGTACTGGGAGATGAAGAAGCTTGCATAGGATAGAGCAGCATGGAGAGCTGCATCAAACCAGTCTCAGGACTGAAGACAACAACAACAACAACAACAACACCAACAACTCCTTCTCTAACTTATTGAAGTATAAAGTTGCTATCAGTTTCACTTCTGAATTATTCAATCAAAATCTCCTTTCAACTAGTGCAAGTGCATGGAACTCGCAATGAAAAACTAACAAACCATAATAATCGCTAAATGCACGCAAAGCAATACGACAAATGTCTATCGGTTGCTGAGTCATTTCCACATCAAAATCGTATTCGAAAAATCTTTCCTCCTGTAATATTCAATTCTTAGCTACTCTCCACTTGTCAGAATTACTGTTCTTCAAAAGGGAACCATTTTCTCTGACCCAGAGCTCCTCGGCTAAGCCAGCCGATCACCGTCACATCTCGCCCAAGACTCGACTGCGACTCGCTCTCGCCGCTGCTGCTGTTCTGCCTGCCGCCCGCTACTTTATTCACCAGCGCTTTTCTTAACACTCAAAGACAATGTATCCTTTCCTGTGTCCAAGCTTTAAAAATGTATCTATGGAAGTTAAAGTGTCTGCAGTCGATCTGCTACAAAAATGACTGATAAACTCGTGCTATGAAAAATTATATGCCAGTAAATCGATACATTAGAAATACTTTTTATGAATAAAATTTGTTCATGATATAAGTAGCAGACAATGTGTTTCTCGAAGATTCTTCTGTAATAAAAGTCAAATTGATCAGAAAAATGGTCCTATATCATTGAAAGTGTGTCCCTTTGTACTTACATGAACCTTTCAATCTCACCAGCCTACCACCTCCCCTGATCAGTGAAATCAAAATCTAAGTCGCTGCAGTCACGGACTGTGCCGCTGATCCCGGTGGAGGTTCGAGTCCTCCCTCGGGCATGGGTGTGTGTGTGTGTGTGTGTGTCCTTAGGATAATTTAGGTTGCCCGCATCTCGTGGTCGTGCGGTAGCGTTCTCGCTTCTCACGCCCGGGTTCCCGGGTTCGATTCCCGGCGGGGTCAGGGATTTTCTCTGCCTCGTGATGGCTGGGTGTTGTGTGCTGTCCTTAGGTTAGTTAGGTTTAAGTAGTTCTAAGTTCTAGGGGACTTATGACCACAGCAGTTGAGTCCCATAGTGCTCAGAGCCATTTGAACCATTTTGATAATTTAGGTTAAGTAGTGTGTAAGCTTAGGGACTGATAACCTTAGCAGTTAAGTCCCATAAGATTTCACACACATTTGAACCTGAAATCAAAACAAACACATTTTCTTCCGTGTACAGAATGGGAGGATCATGTAAAGTCGGTCCTAAGGAAGCCAATAGGCTTAGATTAGATGGATAGGTCTGGGAAAATGCAGCGCATCTGTCAAGGAAATTCCACGGAAGACGCTACTGCAAACAGGTCTATAGTATCGTTCCAGTATTTGGATTCGTTATCGAGTAGCCATGACAACACACATGGAACGAATCCAAAGACGCGCTGCTGCGATTGTAACAGATCGGTATAGCCCATACGAAATGGAAACAGAAATTCTCGTAGAAGGTACATAGGAATCCGTGGAAGAAAGACAAGTAATTCTCGTGGAAGCTTGTTAGGTAAATTTAGAGAACCAATATTCGGAGAAAACTGGACAATCATTACGCTGTCACAATCGAACACATCTCGCGTAGCGGTAACTCCTCTTCCCTCTCTCACTATGCGGAAGGAATAGGAAAGTAAATCGATAATATTGAAACGAAACACCCTTCGCTATGCGCTGTACACATGCTTGTGGGGTAGCCTCGAAAGCATCATACTCGAACCTGCTTTGAGAGGTTGATCAAGCAAGCAGTCGGTACACTGATTTCAAGTTAGGTTAATCATGGGATGTAGGCAAACAGGGTCGTGACACCGGGAAGAGCCCCAATTTAACTCGATAACTAAAATATTCCACGTAGGAAAAAGCGACATAACCTTAAGAAAGTAAATGTCTGGTTAAGAAAATAAATGTCTGCTTAAGAAAATAAATGTCCCTATCACATTTTGCAAACAAATATATACATTAATATAAATTAATAATAAAAATAATGTATTTTTTGTTTATATTTCTTTTATTATCTGTTCATCGATTTCATGAAAGCCTATGACTCCATCCATACGCAAAGCTTGTGGAACGTAATGACTGAATTTGGTTTTCCAATTAAATTGATAAATCTCTGCAAAGTATGCATGGATGAAAATACAAGAAGGGTTTTACTGAACGGATTAAAGTCTGACCATTTTAAAAATGAAACTGTGTTAGGACAAGGAGATGCTTTGTTCAACCTTCTCTTCAATATAGCTTTGGAAAGAGTTGTCAGGAAACTAAAACTGGTACCTGCTGGGATCCTCCAAAAAAGCAAAATTAACGTGTTAGCATACGCAGATGACATAGTGCTCGTTGGAAACAGTGAAATAGAGATTAGGCAATTATTTGCAGAGCTTGAAACAGAAGCATCAGGACTTGGCCTGAAAGTAAATGACGAGAAAACGAAATACATGATAGTTCAAAGATGTAGAGATCAATGGGATAACCAGTCACATCTAATAGTTAGTCAACACAAATTCGAGCGTGTTGAATAGCTCAAATTTTTGGGATCAGTGATACATGAACAAAATCAGGTTCAAATGGTTCAAATGGCTCTGAGCACTATGGGACTTAACTTCTGAGGTCATAAATCCCCTAGAACTTAGTTCTTCTTAAACCTAACTAACCTAAGGACATCACACACATCCATGCCCGAGGCAGGATTCGAACCTGCGACCGTAGCGGACGCGCAGTTCCGACTGTAGCACCCAGAACCGCTCGGCCACTCCGGCCGACAACAAAATCAGGAACAGGTAGAAATAAAAGCGATACTGCAAAACGCTAACCGAGCCTATTAAGCAATACAAAATCTCTTAGGGTCCAAACTGCTGACTAGCAAAACTAAAGATATTTAATACAATCATCAGACCAGTTCTAATCCACGGGACCAGAAACATGGAGCCTAACGAAAACAGAACACCACCATTTACAAGTGTTTGAGAATAAAGTTTATAGAAAAATCTTTGGTCCATATTATGATAGTGAATCACAATGTTGTAAAAAAAGACACGAGCTATCACAACAACCAACGATAGTAAACATAATAAATGCTAGAAGACTGCAATGGGCTGGACATCTGATGAGAATGAAAGAAGACCAAATTGTGTTAAGAATATTCAGGGAGAAGCCATATGGCTAAAGACCAAGGGGGAGACCCAGGAGTACTCGGGGCAATAAAATTGATTGCATATGCGGAAGACTGGGTATAAATAACTGGCAAGAGGAGGCAGAAGACAGGAGCATCTGGAGGAATCATGAGAGATCGGCACGGGTGCTTCGAATCCCTTAGAAGCCTACTACTACTACTACTACTACTACTACTACTTCAGAAGATAAATGTTTTGCATTCAGATAACGTTCTCTGTAGCCGAGCGATCAGTGCGTTTTACTGCCATACGGATTTTCCGGGTTCAGTTCCCAGTACTGCTCGGATTTTTGCTTGGTGTGAGGTCTGGAAGGGAGCGTACACAGAGTAGCTAGGCTGATTTAGCGGGTATCTGAATGAGAAGCAGCGGCCCCAAGGTCTGTAAAAGCCGAACGGTATGCTGATCCCATGCCACATCATTTTCCGGCCAAATCACGCCATACGTCAAAGGGTGACGCGGATATATGCTCCTCTGGGGCTGATCGCGGAGTTACGTCTTTTTTAAACACTTTTGCTCTCATATAGCAAGAAAAAAGGTCAATTCTATTGGTCATCAGATTTCACTAGTTAAGAAAAAGGTTAAATGACAGATTACTAAATGAATATTTTCTGCGAGCGAGAGAGAGAGAGAGAGAGAGAGAGAGAGAGAGAGAGAGAGAGAGAGAGAGAGGGAGGGAGGGAGGGGTGCGACCAATGAGAAGCGACAGAGGAACATGACGGAATGTTAGTTAGCCCGTGGGCGCTAGCACCTTGTCTTAGGTTTGCACACTGCGAACGCACGGTTCATCTTCCAGTCGCACAGATTGTAGCTACAAATTACGCCTCGCGCACTTCAAGATAAGGTTTGCATTTCAGTTCTTTTAACCGAGTGGACGAAAAATTCCTGTTACTGTGATCTTCAGTCCGAAGATACACTAACGGCCATTAAAATTGCTTCACCAAGAAGAAATGCAGATGATAAACGGGTATTAATAGGGCAAATATACTAGAACTGACATGTGATTACATTTTCACGCAGTTTGGGTGCATAGATCCTGAGAAATCAGTACCCAGAACAACCACCTCTGGCCGTAATAACGGCCTTGATACGCCTGGGTATTGAGTCAAACAGAGCTTGGATGGCGTGTACAGGTACAGCTGCCCATGCGGCTTCAACACTATACCATAGTTCATCAAGAGTAGTGACTGGCGTATTGTCTTGCAAACGTCCTATCTGTTGACTCAGGGATCGAGACGTGGTTGCACGAACCGTTACAGCCATGCGGATAAGATGCCTGTCATCTCGACTGCTAGTGATACGAGGCCATTGGGATCCAGGACGGCGTTCCGTATTACCCTCCTGAACCCACCGATTCCATATTCTGCTAACAGTCATTGGATCTCGACCAACGCGAGCAGCAATGTTGCGATACGATAAACCGCAATCGCGATAGGCTACAATTCGATCCTTATGGAAGTCGTAAACGTGATGGTACGCATTTCTGCTCCTTACACGAGGCATCACAACAACGTTTCACCAGGCAACGCCGGTCAACTGCTGTTTGTGTATGAGAAATCGGTTGGGAACTTTCCGCATGTCAGCAGGTTGTAGGTGTCGCCACCGGCGCCAACCTTTTGTGAGTGCTCTGGAAAGATAATCATTTGCATATCACAGCATCTTCCTCGTGTGGGTTAAATTTCGCGTCTGTAGCATGTCATCTTCGTGGTGTAGGAATTTTAATGGCCAGTAGTGTAAAAAGCCTTGAGGAACTCTTGCTATGTCCTTCTGGAATCTTCTTTCTGGTCATCGGGGCTCAGTTCGAAGCGAGACTCACAATGAATTCTACTCCACCGAATGAGATTCCAGGCCGAAGACGTGTCTGGAGACGCCACAGACACCAGTGGTCTGCCGCCTTGGCTGTCGCCCGTCGAACGGCCAGCAGCCGGGAATGGTGGTCTGCGGTACCACTTCTTTTCAGAGCGGAACACTTTTGGTTGGCATCTGCGGCGGTGCGTATACGATGTTCTGCGTCCTGTTTCGTTGTCCTTGGTGGCGGGCCGCCCTGGGCTTGCGTTTCGTCAGGACGACGCCCGCCCGCGCGGTGGGAGTTTGTGCTGCGTGCTTCGGCTTTCCAGGCCCTGCTCTGGCCGGATCTCTTCCCAATTGAAAGTGTTTGGAGAATTGTGGCGGGCTTCTGCAGCCAGCTCGGGATTTTCGCAGTCTAGGGCGCCGGTTGGAAGGGTTTGGCACGGTGTCCCTCCGGAGGAAGTCAGCGGCTCTGTCGCTCGGTGCTGAGCAGAGTGCTTGCTTCCATGGGCGCAGGAGGTGGACCAGCGCGTTGTTGATTTATGGGGTTTGTGAAGCTATTTCTCTTGAGTGGTCAACCAATTTTTCCGAAACTGTTATCATTTGTTTGTATGTACATGTACGTCAAATCCACCAGCCAACATCCTTGCCACGTTGGTAACATCGTTTCCCGACCGGTCACCGAAGTTAAGTAATTTTGGGCCTGGGATTACTTGGATTGGTGACCTTTCGGGGAAAATTGAGCACCGTTGGTTTTAGGGACGTACTAGTTGCCCAAGTGGAGACCAATTGAAAAGACTTGAACCAGGCTGTGGTGCCACATGACATTTATTATTTGATGATGATGAGATGATGAGCCCCGTACTCCTTTACAGAGCGTAGGGGAGCGACGCGGGAGACCCGCGCCGCCTTACTAGGCAAGGTCCTAGTGGAGATGGTTTGCCACTGCCTTCCTCCGACCGTAATGGGGATGAATGATGATGATGAAGACGACACAACAACACCCAGTCATCTCGAGGCAGGAATAATCCGTGACCCCGCCGGGAATCGAACCCGGGACCCCGTGCTCGGGAAGCGAGAACGCTACCGCGAGACTACGAGCTGTGGACTATTTATTATTTATCATGTTCAATTCCATTCAAAAAGCTATTGCAATCAGCGACTGTTATATTGACTTGTACATTATAGACTGCAGCGATCAATCGTCCTTTTTAAATTTTATTGTGCAGATGTAGATTTCGGCTAGAAGCCAGCCATTCTCAATGCACTATTATTTTTGTTCAATGCATGTAATGCCTGTTATTCGGGCTTCATCCCCGGTTCATTGAATATATTCAATGAACAAACGATTGATCGCTGCAGTCTATAATTTACAAATTTATTATTTATGCTTAGTCCAAGATAGAAGATCTGCCCACCTTTTGAAGAGTCTCAGCACGTCCACCATGATCTTAGTTTTACCTTTGTCTGTGTGCATGTTATAGGCATCAGGCAGCACAAGTTCCGTCGTATTAAGGAGCTGACTCTGTTCCTGTTCACTTTCTGCGTCTACTGTTAAGTCGTCAGCGGACTACATCATGCTCTTTCTTGTCCATGATCAACGACTCCCGCATAGAAATAGGCTTTCCTTCCCTTATTCAACCCACAGATGTCAGCAGTGACAATGAGCAACGCTGCCTTACACCGCGACTGGTATCGGGGGCTTTTGGATCGCTACGTAAGTGGTGAGTCTGCAGTCCGCTTGGCTGGCTACTGTCATCAAAGTGGTTGCAGTGGGCCTACGGCGAACAACAGCGAAAAAGATAACATACACGGAGATTGAGATCCAGACGCAGGTTAAGAGTAATATTTGACAGTACAATAATAAAGTAGCTGAAAATTTTAAACTAAAGACACTAATTGTGAAGAGAAGGAACCACAAAATTTTCAGACTAAACTTAAAAGAAAAATAGTGTGTTGACGAGTGCGAGGAGGAGGGAGTCCATTGGCAAAGGAATTTCACTCAACAGAAGAGGAGATGTACTTGTGCGAAGTAATCCTATAGCCTATATACCAAGTTAAGTTAAATTAACAATCTAACAAAATAAACTAAATACAAGAGGACTGGAGAATAGGTTAGAGAGGTTTTACATGTCGACGGTGATGCAGAAACAGAGTAGAAGATATCATTGAAGGTTGTAACAGCAAATACACAAGTACAGGGTGTCTCAGGAGGAATGGTCAATATTTAGGTATGTGACAGGAACGATCGTTCGTAACAAAAATGTGTAGTATAACATGGGCTTCAAAATGCATACCTTAAGAGGTATGAGCACTTCTTCATCTTAGATACTGTGAAACAAGTCTCTTCTACTGAAAGCTCTTTGCTCTCCGTATTCGGAGGGGTAGTAGGATCGACCAAAACAAGAAGGAAAAAACAGTCCAGTAAACATGGGTCGTAAAGTGCATACCTTAAGACCTCTGAGCAATTGTTCATCTTCGCTATTGTGAAACATCTCTTCTATTGATCAAGTGCTCTTACCTCTTAAGGTGCGCATTTTAAAGATCACTTTTACCACACAGTTTTTTCTTGCTTTCGCCCATACTACCGCCTCCTTCCAGCACCTGTAAAGGAAAGAGCTTACTGTAGAAGAAATTTGTTTCACGCTATCGAAGTTGAAGTGCTCATAGCTCTAAAGATATGCATTTTAGAATCTATCTTTACCACAGTGTTTTGCTTCGAACGGTTCTTCCTGATATCGCTAAATACTGACCATTCCTCCTGGAACACACTATATATACATATCAGTAATGCTGAAGAAGCATGCCCACTTTAGGGCAGACGTATACGTATATTACACAATACTTTTCTTTCATCATACGTATATCCTTTCCTCCTGAGTGTAATTCTTCGTTCATGTTATCCTCGTCACACACTGTTTAGTTTGAATGTTTTCTGGTCTTCGCTTTACATTTAGTTATTCCGCAGTTACTCTTCTAACTATACTCTATCGTGGATCCCTCGAACAAAAGACCGTGCCCAGTTCTTGGAAAAGGCACAGGTCACACCGGTCTACACGAAAGGTAGTACAAGCGATCCACAAAACCACCGTCCAATATCCTTGACATCGATTTGTTGTAGAATCTCAGAACATATTCTGAGCTCAAAAATAACGAGGAATTACTTCCTCAATGCCAACCAGCATGGATTTCGAAAACATCGATCATGTGAAACCCATCTCGCACTTTTCTCACATGACGCACTGAAAGCTTTGGATCAAGGCAATCAGGTAGATGCAGTATTTCTTGATTTCCAAAAAGCATTTGACCACACCTACGATTATTGTGAGAAGTACGATCATATCGGGCATCAAGTGAAATTTATGTCTGGATTGAGCACTTTTTGGTAGGGAGAACGCAGCATGTTATCTCGGATGGAGAGTTATCATCAGATGTAGAAGTAACTTCGGTTGCGCCCAACGGAAGTGTGTTTGGAGGCTTTCTGTTCATGATGTATATTACTGACCTAGCAGACAATGTTAATAGCAAAATCAGGCTTTTTGCAGATTATGTCGCTATCTATAATGAACTATTTTCTGAAAGAAGCTGCATAAATATTCAGTCAGGTCTTGACAAGATTTCAGTGAGGCGCATACATTGGCAACTTGTTTGAAATGTTCATAAATGTAAAATTGTGCACTTCTCAAAACCAAGAAAGTTGTATCCTGTCACTGTAATATCAGCGAGTCACTGTTGGGCTGGGCCTACTCATACAAAAGCTGGCTGTAACACTTTGTAGGGATATGAAGTGGAATGCTCACTTAGGTTCAGTCGAGGTCAAAGCAGGTGGTAGACTTCGGTTTATTGGTAGAACGCTGGGGAAGTGCAATAGTCTACGAAGGAGATAGCTTACAAATCACTCGTGCAAACGGTTCTAGAATATTGCTCAAGTGTGTGGGACCCGTACCAGATAGGATTAACAGAGGATATGGAACGTGTACAGAGAATGGAAGTACGAATAGTCACAGGTTTCTTTAATCCGTGGCAGATTGTCTCAGTCATTCTGAAGTAATTGAAATGGAGGACTCTTGAAGATAGACGTAAACTATTTCGAGATAGTCTATTGACAATGTTTCAAGAATCGGCTTTAAATAATTACTCTAGGAATATTCTACCATATCCTACATATAGCTCACATAGGGATCATGAGGATAAGATTAGAATAATTACTGCACTCACAGAGGCATTGAAAAAGCCATTATGCCCATGCTCCACACGTGGATGAAGGAAGAAACCTTAATAACTGGTAAAATGGGACGTACCCTCTGCCAAGCCCCTCACAGGGGTTTGCAGAATTTAGCTGTAGATAGCAACACATTTCCGTTGCGTTACTATTACACTGTCAAATATACTGTTGCCCTGTGTTTGTACCTTACTCCCTAGGTGTAAAGTCCTTTTTCAGTTTTGTTCACCAGTACTGTATCGTCCTCAGTGAAGACAGCGTTATACAGGGCGATTCAACTGTCCCAACCGATGTTGTTTTTTGCAACCCCAAACGCTGTATCTGGCCTTCAAAACCCACGTGCGAGATATTAATACTCTCTTGCTGCTTAGGGACAAACTATCACTTCTAAGGTAGAAGGGAACAGGACCTTTTTCACGAAATTTAATGTAGTTATGTACAGGGATACGTTTTAGTTACAGGGCGCGGTTTTAGAGTTATTCGAGAAAAATATACAAAAGCAACCTCCACCCCCATACTCGTCCCTCGCCAGTTAAAATTTCTAGGATGTCATTAGTGGCTTCCCCTCCTACCAATGTACAAAAATTTTCGACTTACAATCACAGTAGTTTCGTAATCAGAAGGCCTGACGAATACAATGATGAAATTGTTTATTTTACGCTCTTAAAATCCACATAACTCTTAGGTAAAATGTACACAAACGTCCATTCTACAATTTACAAGTGCTCGACTAAGCCGGTGACGTAATAAGACCAGTGAGTGAAGACCAAAGAAGGTCGAATGTGAGACATAACTGGTGCAGTCGCAAATTTTTGTTCAGTGGTAGGAGGAAGCGCAGTGTATAACATACTAGAAACCCTGACCGGTGGGAGCTGATTGTGGAAGTGGGCGTGAGTTTGAAGGTAATTTTTGTACGTTTCATTGAATAACTCGAATACAACGGCCTCTAGCGAAAATATATCCTGATGCACAATTTAACTACATTAAATTTCCTACATAAAGGCCCTTTTCATTTTTTTCTGTAAGATTAACAGTTTGTGCGTAGGGAGCGAGAGAATATGAAAATCTCGCTCGTGGGTTTTGAAGGATAGATATAATGTTGCGGGTTGCGTAAAACGATATCAGCAGCTGAATCAGAAAGTCTAGTGATGGCCTTGCAAGTCGAACACCGGTTGTCGACACTGGTACTTCAGCATATCCTCTATATTGTTCTTACCATTTATAGTTATGAAGTTGCTCTTCCATCAACGACAGAAGAATCTGTTCTTGTATGTAGCACAATCGGAATGATCTATCCATTTCACACGTTTCACTTTTGCTTTGTAGTACTGGCTTTTAACAGGAAAGGATTTCATACATACTCACGTGCATAGACTGGATCCTCGCTATTTGAACTTGTTAGATTTTATACGGGTACCCATGTAGTACCAAATAAATTCTCTTAATATTTATTACAAAAAGTCTGATTTATATTATGTCCTTCCTTTTTATACTGACTGGTGTTGTGTCGACAGCTGTACATTAGATACAGACCAGTTGGAAGCGGATAGCGGAAGGTTGTGTACTCCTCTAGGAAACACACTGCCCCAGAACGGCTCTTGGGGACTGCAGGAAACATAGTAGTCTTTGATGAGATCGGCATCGAACCAGTGTTCGCCTCATTATGCGCCCCTTGTTTCTCGTCAGCTCGTGCTGCGCGAGGCTTGACGTCATCTCTCCTATTAGCTGGCAGCTGCTGCTTCTATTTAATCAGTCTGCAGACGGGCATTTTTTATGTGCAGTGCCTACGCTAACAAGCAACAAACCGCACCAGCGTATTTCAACGGAGAATAAAAACAGCTCTACGAGCCCTCTGTGGACGTGTGCAGTTTTGTCTGCCAAACAGCGTAAAGGGCTGTGTGCGCTCCAAGCTACTGTGGCGTCACGCAATGTTTCCCAGGAGTCGTCTCCCCACATTGTCAACTGGAGTGATACAATAGGACAGAAAAGCGCTATGTAGTCGCACTTGTGGTGGGTACATCGTGAAACACTGATCAGATGTTGGTCTTTTTTTATTAAAACGTATGCTTGACGAATTGTAAATTTCTTTTGCTGTGAACTGACATTGCATGTTATACTGCGTTCTTTGTTTTGACAATAGTTACTCGTCCTTTTTACGATTTTGTATACTATATTATAAATCTGCAGGTTGTAAATAGTGATACAAGCAATTTTATCGCGTGAGGTTTTCGATAAGTAATACGAGGGTGAGTCAAATGAACACCTTAAATTTGTAATAACAAATCGAAATTTCGCGCCGTTATTATGTAAGTTGGTGAGCGTGCTACAAACAGCGCGCAGAATGGCCTGTAGGTGGCAGCAAAGTGCAGATGCACACATACCGTCGCAGTATCAGTATAAAAATGGCCGCCCCACTTGCGACTTGCACCAGGGAAGAACAGCGTTCTGTTATGCGGTTTTTGCGTAGTGAATGTGTGAAACCTATTGAAATTCATCGACGAATGAAGGTTCAGTAAGGTGATGCATGTTTGTCACAGCAGCAAGTCTACGAATGGCGTAGGAAGTTCGCAAATGGCGTGACTTCAGTGGAAGATGCTCCTCGTCCAGGTCAGGCAGAACAAGTTGTTACTCCACAGAACATTGCAGCAGTTGAAGCCATAGTGAAGGAAAACCGCCGAGTGACACTGAATGACGTTGCAGCATGTGTACAGATTAGTCATGGGTCAGCACACCACACTGTGCATGATGTGCTCCAGTTTCACAAAGTGTCTGCAAGATGGGTGCCACGGCAGCTGACTCCTGAAATGAGAGAACGACGTGTTGATGCTTGTGAAGAACTTCTTCGACGCTTTGAACGAGAAGGTGATGGCTTCCTTTCGAGAATCGTTACTGGGGACGAAACCTGGGTTCACTTCCACCAACCGGAAACGAAGAGAGCGAGCAAGGAATGACTCACCAGACCTTGCCCCAAGTGATTTCCATATGTTTGGACCAATCAGAGACGCAATGGGAGGAAAGAAGTTCCGTTCTGATGAAGAGGTACGCCACGCGGCGCATGAGTGGTTTCTCGGACTACCAAAAGAATTTTTTTCTGAAGGAATTTATGCACTATGTAAGCGCTGGAGGACCTGCATTGAGCGTGGAGGAAATTGTGTTGGAAAGTGACACAGCTTTGTACCACTTCTGCACAATAAATAATATTTAAAAAATATATTTAAGGTTTTCATTTGACTCACCCTCGTACAACACTTTTTTCTCTGTAAGCAAGTTGGTTTTATTAAAGACTCTAATGCGACACATTATTCCCCATTCTTTTGGCTAAAGAACCCTATTTTTCAACATAATGCTGTTGAAGGCTACAGCATTATGCCACCTCATTGGAAGGGCCTTTATCCCCGCTTGTCATCCACATCATGCTTCCCACAGAGTGCATCCTTCATTGGAAGTCGGAAGGTGCGAGATCCGGGCTGTAGGATGGATGAAGAGAAACAGTTCAGTGAAGTACTGTGAGCTCCTCTCGGGTGTGTAGATTTGTGAGAGGCCTTGCACTGTTATGGAGAACGAGAAATTAGTTTGCATTTCTGAGGTGACGAACACGCTGCAGTCGTTTCTTCAGTCTCCAGGGGGTAACATGATACACTTCAGAGGTGATCGTTGCACCATGTAGCAGGGCATGAAACAAAATAATACCTTCAGAGTCCCAGAAGACGGTCGCCATGACTTAACGGCCTGAGGGAGCGACTCTGTGAACTTTTTCTTCCTTCTTCGGAGGACAGGTGGTGTGGCACCACTCCAAGGATTGCTGTTTTGTTTCCGGTTCGAAGTGATGAACCCATGTTTCTTTGTCTGTGACGATCTTCGACAAAAAATTGTCACATACATCCTCGCAACCCTCTTATGGTCCTTCATTGCTCTACATGGTCTTCTGTTAGGCTTCAAAGAAACGAACTGGCACACACCTTTGATTATCCCAAATGGTGGACTAGTGTGTCAGCACTACCAACAGAGTCGTCCATTTGAACAGCGAGGTGTTTGGTTGTGATCCTCTGACACTGCAGGAGTCACAGCTGTGTGCAGCCGGACAACACGCGGGAGATCCGACAGGTTTACGCGACCTTGTTCCAATGATGATAGATGCCTTGCCCAACGTCTCACCGTGCTTTTGTTCAGTGTCTGGTCTCGTTAGACATACTGCAAGCGCTTATGAATATCAGCGATGCTCTGGTTTATCCGCCAAAAGATATTCAATGACAGCTCTCTGCTTCGATCGTACCACCGTTCCAGACGCCATTTGAAGGCTACATAAAGCTCCGCCACCTATCAGAACTTCATGAACCCCATAAGCGGTAATATCCCACAATGTCCCACAACAAGTTCCGCATTTTTGCAACTGAAATTGGCACCGAAAAGATGTGTTACGATACTTAATGAACGCTCCTCGTAGATGGGTTTAGTAGAAAGCCATAATGCATGGAGGAGACCCGCCAGGTTAGCCGCGAGCGCTAACGCGCTGCTTCCTGGACTCGGGTAGGCGCGTCGGCCCCGGATCGAATCCGCCCACCGGATTAACGACGAGGGCCGGTGTGCCGGCCAGCTTGGATGTGGTTTTTAGGCGGTTTTCCACATCCCTCTAGGTGAATACCGGGCTGGTCCCCACGTGCCGCCTCAGTTACACGCCTCATAGACATTTGAAACACATCCGCACTTTTACATGATTTCCACTGGACGCAAACAGATGGGGCACTCTTGATTCCGTCCCGGGGGGGTACGGGGTGGTGGCAGGAAGGGCATCCGGTCACCCCTTCACATTAACATGCCAAATTCGATTTAACCACACCAATCCCGCGCACCATGCGGGACAAAGGCGCAAGCGATAGATAGAATGCATGGAGAAGCCTGGAGGGTGCATTTATCCAGATGTGGATGCAGAAAGTGTGATGATGATGATATAAACTTTTATTGTTGTGATCTTCATTACGAAGACTGTCTTGGTGCAGCTCTCCTTGCTACTCTATCCTGTGTAAGACCTTTCGCCTCTGCATACTTACTGCATCCTACATCCCTCTGGACCAGCTCGCTGTTGTCAATCCTTGGCCTCCAATCCACAATTTTTATCCTCGACATTTCCACCCATTATCAGATTACCGACTCGTTGATGTCTCACGATGTGTCCCATCAAGTTATATCTTTTTTTGTCAAATTGTTATGTTTTCCTCCCCATTTTGGTTCAGTGTCTCCCCATTAGTTACGCAATCTCCTGTGACACCATATTTCGGAATCTTCTGTTCTCTTCTTAAGCGAACAGTTTATAGTGCACTACTCACTTTCGTACAAAAGAAAAGATTTCCTAATAATTAAATTTATTGTTTACCACCTGTTACCAGCAGTTGCGCTCACATATCAATGAAAGGAAATTAAATGTGCATAGTGGTTTATTGGCCAGGAGACCCTGTTCGGGATGTTCAGCCGTTTGGTGCAAGTCTTTTTATTTGACGCGAATCCAGCGACCTGCGCGTTGATGATGATAAGGACAACAAACACACACACACACACACACACACACACACACACACACACATATGCACATACACACACGAGCAGCAGTAATCCGACCCGTTTGGGGATCGAACGCGGGACTCCGTAATCGAGGTTCAGCAACGCTAGCAAAAAGACCACGAGCTGATGATGCTTATCTGTAGTTTTGTTACTATGAGTGATGGTGATGGAAATAAAATAAAATGTGTTCTTCCGAAAATTATTAAACAGAGTTAAACTGATGAAAAATAATTTGTAGTTCGGTGGAGCGCGAATTCTACAACACCTGTACGTGCAACAACGTCAACTGCCCTCGCGCATCTGCCTGTTAGTCGCGGCTGTGCTTGCAGCCTCACTAAAGTTCTTCCACATGCTACGTGTCAGAGCATGACGTATCTATGTTTGTCGTACGGCATTTAGGGGACGCCGTTGTTGTGGGTCTTCAAGCGCCTCAGAACCTGTAAGAGACCCGTGACCATCAGCGACTGAAATACGACGGGCTTGTGACTCATATTAGAATTCTGAATTACACACGTTGAGGACTGTGTAAGTTCTGCACTCATTACGTTGAATCACATTATACAGAATACATCAAACAGTGGAATCATATTAACAAATACGATAAAGTTCAAAAGTTAGCTTCCTCAAAAAATAATGAGTGTAGCATTTTTGGGTTGTATTCTTCAAATCAATAAATATCTTGTAGTAAGCTCTTTCTAAAGTAGCCTGTGTTCTTCGTTCAAGCTGTCTCCATAATAAATTTCTTCAAAATCGGTTCAGGGGTTTAGTTGTGAAAGAGTAAGAGACAGAGCTACTTTCGCATTTATAATATAAGTGAGTATTTAATTTCCTGTCACAGTTGCATACACATAACGTAATTGTGACTAGTTTCGGACGAGTCCGTTCGTCTTCGAACGATTGCCTGCGCCAAAAGGTACATCATTAGCCAAAAATATAAGTACAACAAGTTAAAATAAGTTAAAGTTCTCAAGCATCCCATTTGTACTCATCACAGAAATTAATTACAGCGGCTGTAATACACCTTCGTCTTTATCAAGTGGTTGTAAAATAATACCTATTGTAATATATAAAAGATCTCTTCTTTTCTTACAGTATGGCTTCGAACTGTCTGCTCTTGGGACATACACTACGTCAACGTAGAAAACGGCGAGTGTACTTGACAGGCGTCATCAGTGTTCTACGTATGTTACGGCGCGTTGTCCTCGGCGGCGTTTCTCCGCTTATTGAAAATACTGCCTCTCGGAGTGCCCTTTCCAGTTTCACAGTTACATTTGCACACAAACATTATAAATTTTCCATTTTTAAAAACTTTTAAAATTATTGCAGTCATCGCAATAAGCGGTTGTAACACCACACATTTGGTTAAAAACTGAAACCCTATCCACACGACCATTTTTTAACAACAACCACAGGCACTGCCGCAATTGCAAACTTTACAATTTTCATCGTAAAAACACTTAAATCGTTCCAGATTTCGTAAAAAATTTGTATATTTCGTTATAATATTTAGAAAAACTTTGTAGTGTGCTTAAAACAGCGGCAGATGCTGCCGCAAACACTTGGCAGCCTACATGTCGCTACACCGCTGCGCTACGGCCGTCAGCTGACTGCTGCACTTATAAAAACATTCCAGGTATTATAAAAGTGGTTCTAATATTATTGAGTTAAAATAAAATTGTACTCATGTTGTACTGACAACAACCTGCTTCACTGTCGCAAACACACACACAGCCTCCGGATCGCTGCACCCTTATCCTACGGTTGTCAGCTGGCTGCTATACTGAATATATAGAAAATTTTCTATTTAATTTCGGTCAGCTCATTTATTAATCTATCGGGCTCCTTTACCTACCATTTGTATATCTCCCATTTCTCTAGTATGACTAATTTCATGTAGAACTTTCGTAGTAGTTTCTTCAATGCTAGCCGCTGCATGTTTTTTACTTCGTAAATGACGGTAAAAAGCAGTATTATTGTTCAGATTGATATATTCCTTAAATCTAGTACTAAAATTACAATTCCTTAAATCTAGTACTAAAATTACAACAAATTTGGCCTCTACAGAAACGATCACATGATCCACTTTCTATCCTTCTCTTCATTTTTTTTTTTTTTTACAATTTTATGTCTTAGCATAAATCTCATTTTGTTCGCTGTCCGAAATGCTACTTTGTACTGCTTAGGAAAAACAGACGTTAACTTTACTTTAATATGGCCATTATTCATCAGCGAATGAACATTTTGTCCTTATGTGGTTTCTTGTCGTGTTTTAGTTTGTAACCTACGTGACTGAATTTCTATGGAAACCATTCGTTACTGCAATTTTTTGAGAGAGTACGTAACTCTTGTTGAATTTGTCTTTCAGATAAATGAAACTTTCATGGGCAAGCGATCACAGCAAATAAGTGCGACCTTTTATTGTGTGTGTCCTCCGCTATTATTGTATCTGATCGTGCTGGCTTACGATAAATCTAAAATTTCAATTTATTTTCGTCTCATCCTACTGTCAAGTCTAAGAAATTAATCTTCTAGGCCACCTCTTTTTGTAGAGTCTATCTAATACTATGGTCCTGCTGCTTAAAAGTCATATGGGTGGTGTACTGGCCCTTCTCTCCTTTTTTTACAACAAAGTGAATGGACTCGTTCGAAACAAGTCAACATTAAGGTATACGCATGAAACTGTGCCAAGAAACTCAATAAACAATTAACGTAATTACTCGTCTTTTATGGTGACAAAATGTTGGGATTATACAAATAAAATTTATTTTGGATATTATATTTCTATTTATAGGAAATGTTTTCCTTATTATTGTCAGTCTGAATTTTATATTCTTTTTACTTCGGCAATTGAACTTATTTTGCTCGCCATTTTTAAAACTCATCTACCACTTCCAGTCTCACATTTCCAAATCTAATTCCCTCACCATCGCCCAGTTAATTTCGACTACACTCCATTACCCTTGTTTTCTGTTTGTTGATGTTCATTCTGTGACCTCCTTTCAAGACACTATACAATCCGCTCAGCTGGTCTTCCATGCCCTTTGCCGTCTCAGACACAATTACGTTATCAGGCAACGACAAAGTTTTAATTTCTTCTCCCTGAACTCTAAAGGCCTTGCTAAATTTCTGCTTGATTTTCTTCACTGCTTCCTCTGGATACAAAGTTTGAGTAGCATCGATGTTAGGCTACATCCATGACTCACTCTCTTTTCAAACTACGTACTGCAAGCTCCCGATTGTAAGTAAATTATAGTTGATTTTAGACGCGTGACAGTGGATTTTACTGCGGCAGGAATAAACGAGTCCCTTTTCTTAGCCAACCGTGTTCTAGCAACCCGGTATGGATGGCCCAGCACAACGGTGACTCAGACCGCTGTACGCGTTTGTAGAGCCTTGCGATGGGAATTAAATTGCGGACCCCATTAGCTGCTGCAATTCCAGCACAGATTTCCACAGAAGACCCCGAGTGAGATGAAGTTGGATAGGTCCATATGTTTCACACGGGGATGGGGCGCAGTGTACTCCCCGCAGAGGCTGTGGCGGCATGCGGTGCCCTGCCGGGCACCGCCCATCCTGGCCTGTGTAAACGTATTAGCAGCCAGCGCGTCTGCTGTGTGACTCACTACACGTCAAGAGGCGCGCGCGCCGGGGCGGCAAATTGCCGACAAATTGCTACCGCGGACTCGCGTCTCGTCTCGCGTTATTGGTTCCGGACGTCTTCTGGTGGTGGCGATTGGAGGGCCACGAGAGGCAGATGACTCACAAGGACGCACACAACGGATCACCGAATTTCCTCATCTTCCGCACTACTGTTTACATACTCGGATGAAAATTTCTTGGTCATGGTGTAGTATTAGGTGGAGATTTCAAGTTACCAGTGTAAGTAGGCTGTTCAGGTTTTTATGTTGGTAACGCCACGTAGCGCTCTGTATGAAAATCACTGGCTGTTCTGTGTTTGGTGTCGTTCCATTGTGTCTAACTTTTGAAGCTTTTGCCACATTTGTTTCATTAATTGTAATAACAATGCACTGGTGTCTGAAACATGGCTCTGAGCACTATGGGACTTAACATCTGTGGTCATCAGTCCCCTAGAACTTAGAACTACTTAAACCTAACTAACCTAAGGACATCACACACATCCATGCCCGAGGCAGGATTCGAACCTGCGACCGTAGCAGTCCCGCGGTTCCGGACTGAGCGCCTGAACCGCTAGACCACCGCGGCCGGCTCTGAAACATGTTCCTCAGTCCTATTCGGCAGTGCATTTGAACCTGCAATATTCGCATTTTGAAAAGCAGAAAATGTGTCTTGACTTATTTGAGAAAACGGTGAGGACGCAAAACCTGAATCTACAGTATTTACGAGATTGTGTCCTGTCATTTCGGATCCCTGAGGCGAGCTATTGGCGACCGATTGATCGATAATGCTTCCCTGTTCACTAATTTTTTCACTGTCCACACCATTATTTGCCGCCCGTTCCATTTCCCTTTGCACAGTTATCAAATTTCTACTTTGAATGTCTGTTAATTCATTACACGGTGGTGCTACTCTCGTCGTCAATATCATTTCTCAATTTACTTTGGAGCCTAGTGTTACGTTTTTCACACGCCATAATTATCACGTATTTCACACGATAACAAGAAAAGCACAATTTGAAGAGCAAAGATAAGATAACCCATTAACATAGCACTGAAAATAATATCTACTTAATTGCAAGCGCAGCTGCGAAATACTTGGTGCAAATCTACATGCATTCTACAACTGTTTTACTGTACAACAATGAAAAGCTGCAACTACAATTACAAAGGAAATTCTCTCTACAATTACTCTCTAGCAATAAACAATAGCTGCACTAATTACACAAACTACAAGAAATATACAGAAGATTCCAGTGAAGTATCCTCGGCTAAGGGTCGACATATGAAACACCCCTTTTGGAAAATTATAAATTACTGTGCTGGTAAGCCCCTTACGTTATTTGATTTTCAAACAACTGAGTAAAACTGAACGTACTCAGACAGTTCTCTCTTTACTTATTCTGATCATCACTAACCTGACACACAATATTTTTTAGTGCAACGCAGTCTGACTTTCAATAATCCCTACAAAAGAACGGCCCTGGCTAACAATAGCCTATACCTTTCATGAATCACTTACCTCACAAAAATCTTCGTTACTCGAACTACTGCAATACAGCGAGCGCCAATACTGCCAGCTAAATAAAATATTCTAACTACTGAAGGCACTAACTGCTGATAGGCATAGTTAGCAAATCAAAGATTTTGATGGAGAACAAACAAAGTATTTACCTTAATAATGTTCAAAAGTCATAATATATATATATATATATATATATATATATATATATATATATATATATATGTGTGTGTGTGTGTGTGTATATATATATATATATATATATATCAGTTCATGACATCATGTCTTACAAATTTCGTTTTTCTGTCGTCCGCACTCAAAACTCTGCCATCTCTCTTCCCACATCCAGCACTGCTAGCGGTTCACCTCCAACTGCACAACGCTGCGCGCTGTTCACATCCAACTGCCCAACACTACAGTAACAAAAGTTCCAATAATGCGAACCAGCCACAGACTGCACACAGCACAGCCAGTGGGAGGCTCCAGTGATCAGGGCGTGTAGGAGAAACAGGTAATCGTGTGAAATTGTTCCAAATGTCTTGTCTGGAAATTGCCTTGACCGGTTAATCAGAGAACCGACTTCTGAAGGTAACGCCTTTGATACCCTGGTGACAGACAGACCTGATCTTTTCGAGTCAGCGCAGAACAGGGAATCAATGATCATAAGCGTGTTAGAGCATCACTGAATATGCGTGGTGAACCAATACTTATTATAAAAATGGATGTACATGTATGTCTGTTCCATATCTCCTCCTACACCATTGAACCAGTTTAAGCCAAACTCGGTACACATATCATTTACTGTCTGGAAATCATCGCTGTGAGGCTAAGAACCACCCACCTATCAAAGGGGTGGGATAGGGGTGAAAAAGCAGAGTAGCCACCGATGCCCGAATACCCATAATCCAGTATTCGAGAGTGAGCAAATGTTAGTGACTTGCAACAAACATTACTTATAATTTCAAGCCTTTACGAAACTTGTTCTCGCTGACGACTCCCACAAAATGATGAAAGGAAAGAAGTTACTCCCTTACAGCATTTTAGGTGGTCATGCAGTAAAACTGCTGCATGAAGCATGACGTTTTAATTTAATACTTCTTTGCTACGAACTATAATCGGGACACGTTTTGCAGACAATAGTCACATATACCGCTGGATGTACAGGGTTATTACAAATGATTGAAGCGATTTCACAGCTCTACAATAACTTTATTATTTGAGATATTTTCACAATGCTTTGCACACACATACAAAAACTCAAAAAGTTTTTTTAGGCATTCACAAATGTTCCATAACCAAGTTCCTCCCACACTCGGCGCAGCATGTCCCCATCAATGAGTTCGAAAGCATCGTTGATGCGAGCTCGCAGTTCTGGCACGTTTCTTGGTAGAACCCCACAGAAAGAAATCGCATGGGGTTAAGTCGGGAGAGCGTGGAGGCCATGACATGAATTGCTGATCATGATCTCCACCACGACCAATCCATCGGTTTTCCAATCTCCTGTTTAAGAAACGCCGAACATCATGATGGAAGTGCGGTGGAGCACCATCCTGTTGAAAGATGAAGTCGGCATGAGCCAATTTTCCAGCATATCCAGATACACGTGTCCTGTAACGTTTTTTTCGCAGAAGAAAAAGGGGCCGTAAACTTTAAACCGTGAGATTGCACAAAACACGTTAACTTTTGGTGAATTTCGAATTTGCTGCACGAATGCGTGTGGATTCTCTACCGCCCAGATTCGCATATTGTGTCTGTTCACTTCACCATTAAGAAAAAATGTTGCTTCATCACTGGAAACAAGTTTCGCACTAACGCATCCTCTTCCATGAGCTGTTGCAACCGCGCCGAAAATTCAAAGCGTTTGACTTTGTCTTCGGGTGTCAGGGCTTGTAGCATTTGTAAACGGTCAGGCTTCTGTTTTAGCCTTTTCCGTAAGATTTTCCAAACCGTCGGCTGTGGTACGTTTAGCTCCCTGCTTGCTTTATTCGTCGACCTCCGCGGGCTACGCGTGAAACTTGCCCGCACGCGTTCAACCGTTTCTTCGCTCACTGCAGGCCGACCCGTTGATTTCCCCTTACAGAGGCATCCAGAAGCTTTAAACTGCGCATACCATCGCCGAATGGAGTTAGCAGTTGGTGGATCTTTGTTGAACTTCGTCCTGAAGTGTCGTTGCACTGTTATGACTGACTGATGTGAGTGCATTTCAAGCACTACATACGCTTTCTCGGCTCCTGTCGCCATTTTGTCTCACTGCGCTCTCGAGCGCTCTGGCGGCAGAAACCTGAAGTGCGGCTTCAGCCGAACAAAACTTTATGAGTTTTCTACGTATCTGTAGTATGTCGTGACCATATGTCAATGAATGGAGCTACAGTGAATTTATGAAATCGCTTCAATCATTTGTAATAGCCCTGTATGTGCAAAATTACATAGCACGTATTTCAGGGGATACGACCTCATTAAAACTGAGCTGTGTGAAAATGAGACCGAAGGATAAAATTCACTAAATATACAGGAGAAATATGAGTACAAATGCGTGTGAAATGTACTAAATGTATGTGAAATATATCTGAGATTTGCCTACATGGGCAAGGCCACGAATAAAAAGCTCTTGCAAAACTCTTGGAACGACTTAACCAAACTTGTTATACACATGGAAAGAAATACTGTGGGGTAAGAACCACCAGCCTCCTATAGGGGAGAGCGTGATAACGTAGAGAGAGAAGGGGGAAGGAGACAGATAAACAGAAAGAGGGTAGGAGGAGATGGGCACAGATAAGGAGGGGGGAGGCGATGAATGAGAAGACGGAGGAGGGGGGAGATGGAATTAAGGAAGGGAGGAGAAATGGACAGAAGGGGAAGGAGCAGATGGAGAGCGAGGGGAGACTCGGGTGGACAGAGAGAGAGTGAGAGGGGGGGGGGGGATGAGGAGATGGACAGAGAGAAGGAAAGAAAGAGACGGAAGTTTAGAATAAATACATACACGGGCAACGACGAGTATTCAACCAGTTGAAGGATAAAGAACGGTATGAAGATATTTCTGCTTATCAAGATCGACAAGAAACGTATTTTAGATTATCCGAGCTGCCACCATGAAAATTTCATATCCAGCACTGACGATATTCGGCATCAATGGACAATCTTAAAGGGTATTGTACATTGCGCGGTAGGCAGGTATGTTCCGAGTGAAGATGCGAAGGATGAAAAAAAAATCTATGTTTCGACAGCTGTGTTAGAAAACTGTTACGAAAGAAAAGAGAGCTCCACCGCAAATTGAAACGTAGCCAAAGCCGCACAGATAAAGTAAAAGAGAACGAACCCAAATTTAATGTAAGGAGAGCCACACCTGAAGTTTTTAACTAATTCGAAAGTAAAATTCTGTCTGCCGACTTAACAGAAAATCCTAAGAAGTTTTGGTCTTACGTTAAATCTGTAAACATATCAAAGCCGTCTGTCCAGACACTCTTCGACCATAACGGCGTCGAAGCGGAGGATGACGCAGATTAAGCCGAAATATTAAACATGTCTTTACAAAACTGTTTTAATGAGGAAGGAAGATCGCACTGTAGAGATAGGAGTACAAATGTCAGTGGAGACCAAGGCTTGAATACAGTAGACATTGTCAAATGGATGTGCGTTGTAGTATTTCTGTAGATATGATGAAGCTTGTACAACATACACTAGCCTGGAAAGCTGCATCAAGCCAGAATTCAGGCCGAAGACTCAAGCGTTTTCGTGTCAGTTTTTCTTCACTGACTTGATTCTCATCGATGTATACATTTCAGTTCGTTGTATTTAATGCATTGGATATACGGGCTGTTTCAGGTTCCTGGTTATTTTTCAGAGAGTTACAGCAGCGACTTATAATTTTTTTAAATAGAACAGTATTTTTTTCTGTTGTGTAGGAGATGTATTTAAACAAACTGTGCACAAATTCATTCAAATCAGTTTTTTTTTTTCGCTTTAGTTAGGGACCCAGAAACGTTCAAAGTTTAAAGGTGGTTGCAACATGTTATACAGAACTAGATTGTAAAAGTTGTTGTGTTGCCCACATACTACTTTATTGAAATTGATATCCGGTTTTGGCTATGCAGCTATCATCAGATGTAAAAATTATAGCAACGACCCGTAGGAGTCTGACCAGAACTTGTTCATAATTGATTGTACGCAGATGGATCTGCTGGTGGCAGCTTGTTCATTTAAACGAGATGTTCAAACGAGTGTCCATTTTCTTGAACGCACAACTCAATGAGCCTTCTAGAGAAACGGCGTGCAAGATGTAAAGTCCGTGGCTTCACGGAGCCACGAGCTTCCTCGATGCGCTGTTTAAAGTCATGTTCGGACATATTGTACAATTTGTACGTCGGATTGCACAAACAAACGTGGTTCGGCATGTCACGGACACACGTGAAACTAATATGGCGTACACATCTAACGAGTACATTGGCATGTTGCTGACGCTCGTCCAGTGCTCACACGAGGCCAATGAAGCAGCCATTGCTTATGGCGCAAGATACCCTGGCCGAACAGCCTCATTAGCCATTATCTTCTTACGTGCTGAGCTAGAAGTTTGAGAAGGCGCGGCGGACAATAGACGAAGACCAACAAGATGTGAGCAGATGGAAGTTGTGGTTTTTTACCTGTACTATACTACGATCCTCATGTCATCTTAAGGGGATTTTCTGCTGCTACTGGTGTCAGTCTTACATACGTGTGGCAAATAGTTCACCTGTAACTGATACAGGAGCCGTTATGGAGACGATTACAATCGGACAGTTACTCTCTGCGAATTGGCTGTGAATCACTATCGACTCTTTACAACGTGTTATGTTCTCTGATGAATCCATGCCCACAAATTACCGTGCAATGAACCGTCTTAATATACATTACTGGGGCCATAGAACTCCTAGCTGGGTAAGTCATGTCGATCGACAAAGGAGGTGGTCCACTATTGTGGGGTGTGGAATCTTCGGACCACACTACTTGGCAGGCACTCTGGCAGGTGATTTATCGAGCTTCTATCGTCGACAATTTGGGTGCTTATTTAAAATGTGAGTGTGGATATCAGAGACCGTATGAGGACGCAACATGATGGTCATCCATCCCAGTCTCCACCAGGCGTTGTGCGAGAGGTTAACAACAGATTTCATGGGAGATGGCTAGAGTGCCGTGTTCCTCAGGAATATTCCGCGTGGTCTCCCGACAGTAAATTTCTTTTTGTGGGGGTATCTATAGAATCGTGTGTATGTCACCGAACCCACAGTCCCAGGTGACTTCAAACATCGTATCGAAACAAGCTTGTCTTTCTGCGATAACAGCAACTTTACATCTTGTCCGCAGGTCGTTTAGAAGGTACATTCACTTACGCATTCAGGATAATGGGCTCTCCTTTGAATACCTCATTTAAATGAACATTCCGCCACCAGAACACCCGTCTGAACACAGCCAGTTATGTACAGCATGTTGCATCCACCCCTAAAACTCTAAACGTTTCTATCTTCTCAGCTAAAATTGATAGAAATTTGATTTAAATGGATTTGCACCCAGTTGGTTTTACTAAACATCAGCTGCATGGTATAAAAAATGTTGTTACGTCGTAACCTTTCTGTCCCAAATCCGAAAGTATGGTCCTCGATGAAATAAAACATTTAGCACTGAAAGAATCAAATTACAGCCAGGACAGAAATGAACTTCTGGATGGAAGAGCAGCTACTTACACAAACGTAGAACATTCGATAATGTTGATATTTACACGAACATCGAATATTGCAGAATATATAGGGTAACGTGGGGTAAATCCGACCGGGTGGGTAAACCCGACCGCCCTCTATTTGTGAGAAACGGCGAAGCGGAGTGATTTCGCATTAGTGTTACCATATAGAGCATTCGAAATAACGAAAATGTCACCTTGACAGTTTTGCCGCATTTAACATTTAGACACTCAAAAGACAACAAGTGTGTTTTCGATTGTTTCAATTAAATTTTTGTGCAAATTTCATCACTAGATTTACCTTCTTAAATAAAACGATCGCAAAACAAACGGTAAGTGGTTTCGTAGTGCATTTAACGTCCTATTCAGTGTATGTATCGTTTTTGTTGGAAATTTCGTGTAATTTGTTTCTGTGTGTGTTAAATGAAAAATTACATAGAGGGGTAAATCCGACCGCTAAATGGTGGGTTAAATCCGACCTCATATTTCTTATCGTTTATGTGTCTGCAATTGTTTATTCATGGAGACAAAGTGAATTTTTGTTTATTTTTAGGAAAATGGTGCGAAATTACAAACGAAAAACGACAAAACGCAATCAAAACGATATTCGTCGAGCAGTTGCTGCAATGCTGTCGCTCGTGATTTTAACATTCCGAGATCGACATTGCTGTTCCACCGCCGTACAGTCAAATCATCTTTTTTCAACTAAAATTTACATTCATTTAACATTCAGTGCATTTAGTACTCTAAACATTGTTACTTTTTTGGACACATTTTGTTCATTTATGTAAAAACATAATCGCTTATAATCATTTCCCAAAAAAATGTTAATATAGAACTATTCCTGAGCAAAATCAGCAAAAAAAAAATAGGGGGTCGGATTTACCCTACCATTTTTGCAAATGGCAAAAATGGACGTTTCTTAAAATAGGGATATCTCAAAACCTATTGATGGTATAACAAAAATATTTTTCAAACAGTTGATCCTTTATATTACCTATAATTTAACGTTTATAACGTTAAGATCCGATCTCGGATAAGCGTTTTATAGCCACAAGAAATTACTAGGTCGGATTTACCCCACCTTACCCTAAATATTACAAGCATGAGATATTTCAAGAACCTTCCAGAAACGATAAACAGTAAATGAGAAATAATTGCTGGATGACGGCCTCGAACTGGCGACCAGCGATAACAAGAACTACACCACACTTGATGCGCCACAGCTCACGGTTCTATCAAGAAAATTAGAGCTCGTAGCTGCAATTCTTTGTAAAATAAATATTTAAACTATAAAACTTTGAACATAGCTGCTAAGGTTCAGTGACCGTGTTAGAATTATATTAGAACAAATAAGCCCTCGGTCACAAATATTAAGTTAAAATTGACCAGGTTTCGACGCTACTATGAGCGTCGTCTTCAGAATTAAACTAACTGTTCTAAAACATAATAGGTATGTAAGACATTAATAAACTAAAATGTGTACTAACTGGAAAGATACGCAGTACTTACAAGTCACATTCTAAAAAAATCTAAGCTGGAAAGGCGACGTCTAAAACGTTATAAATAAGATAAGATGGCGAACCGCAAAGGGCTGCTCGTACCTGAGTGAACACGGGTCGTAACACATCTGAGATGTAACGCCCACTGTTCAAAGTGCGCGTCAATCCGAACAAGCGGTGACCGAGACGTGTAACCAATGCCACCCCATACCATCACGCCGGTGATACGCCAGTATGGCGATGATGAATGCACGCTTCCAATGTGCGTTCACCGCGATGTCGCCAAACACGGATACGACCATCATGATGCTGTACATAGAACCTGGATTCATCCGAAAAAATGACGTTTTGCCATTCGTGCACCCAGGTTCGTCGTTGAGTACACCATCGCAGGCGCTCCTGTCTATGATGCAGCGTCAAGGGTAACCGCAGCCACGGTCTCCGAGCTGATAGTGCATGCTGCTGCAAACGTCGTCGAACTGTTCGTGCAGATGGTTGTTGTCTTGCAAACGTCCCCATCTGTTGACTCAGGGATCGGGACGTGGCTGCACGATCCGTTACAACCATGCGGATAAGATACCTGTCATCTCGACTGCTAGTGATGCGAGGCCGTTGGGATCCAGCACGGCGTTCCGTATTACCCTCCTGAACCCACCGATTCCATATTCTGCTAACAGTCATTGGATCTCGACCAACGCGACCGGCAATGTCGCGATACGATAAACCGCAATCGCGATAGGCTACAATCCGACCTTTATCAAAGTCGGAAACGTGATGGTACGCATTTCTCCTCCTTACACGAGACATCACAACAACGTTGCACCAGGCAACGCCGGTCAACTGCTGTTTGTGTATGAGAAATCGGTTGGAAACTTTCCTCATGTCAGCACGTTGTAGGTGTCGGCACCGGCGCCAACCTTGAGTGAATGCTCTGAAAAGCTAATCATTTGCATATCACAGCATCTTCTTCCCGTCGGTTAAATTTCGCGTCTGTAGCACGTCATCTTCGTGGTGTAGCAATTTTAATGGCCAGTAACGTATGTTTGTAACTTCACAAAACGGTAACTTTTCTCGCGTTAGTCTATGAATGTAAATATTCATTTCACTTATTATTTTCAAAGTTACGGAAGATATAAACATTTTGTTTGTAACTACTCCCTGCATGTCAAGATGTCAAGCTACCCACACTGACCACTGGATTCCCCCTGTGGTGGTACTCCCAGATTCCCAGATACCGCATGCGAGAGAACGTCTGTTAGCAATGCTTGCAAATCGTCAGCGGAAACGTCTGTGACAAAGTTCGAGTGAGGCCTGGAGGCGTGTGCGGGTTGCCTAACGGTTTAGGCGACAGCCCGCAATAAGCAGGACATGCTTTTCCGTCTCACGATCTTGCACAGTATTTGGTTAGTCGTGAGGTATTCAAACTTCCGTTACTTGCACTAAATCGCATTTCCCTGCCACGGTCCCAGGAGGGAGGCGGGCCAGTGGCCGAGGCTTGCCGCCGGCACGTCAGCTGCGCTGCCGGAGCAGAGCGTACGAGGCAGAGTAGAGCCGCGTGGGTGCGCGCTGAATAATGGCGGGGTGCTAATTAAGTCGGCGGCGGCCGAGTCGCGGGCCGTGTTATTCAATTTGCACCCCGCCGCGCCGGCCGGCCGGCAGCCGCTCTTGCCGGCGTATTGAGCGCCGGCGGAACTGCGTGGCGTGGCCGGCGATCGATTGCCCGCCAAGTGTATTCACAATGGCGTCGCCGGGCCGTGGGACAGACTCCGCCGCCGCCTCGGGTTACGCCGCACGCAGGCGGCGGCTGCCGGCAAAGGCGTAGCCAGTCACCGGGCATTCACCCCCAGCTCAGTCAGTCTCTAGGCGGCTGTCACTCCCTCCTCCTGTTTTTACGTTTCTGGATGTTTGCGGAGGGTGGTGGTCATCAGCCTTCTGGCTAGTTTAATATGCTCCACTAGCATTTCCTCTAGTGAGCCATCTTCCTCATGTCGTAGTATCCGCTACAGCCGACGTCTAGTATCCTGCCACTCCAGCGGCATAGGAAGACACTGAGAATGGCGACGGTATTAAGCATATTGGACAAAAAATTAGCCTCCCCCCTCTCTTGCTACTACGGATTAACACTGCTTCTAACCGCGATAGCTGGCTCAGTTCGACAAGGGAGAGATGTTCAAAATGTTCAAATGTGTGTGAAATCTTATGGGACTTAACTGCTAAGGTCATCAGTCCCTAAGTTTACACACTCCTTAACCTAAATTATCCTAAGGACAAACACACACACACCCATGCCCGAGGGAGGACGCGAACCTCCGCCGGGACCACAAGGGAGAGAGTCTAGAAGTTTCTTCAGGTATCTGATATCCAAATAAAGTTACTCGTTGATGCGTAGATCCTACAGAACAAGCAAATTTGCAGGAACGTTGATTGCTACGTTCCAGCTTAGAGGTCATATGGTCACAATCATCGTGTACAGAGTTAAGAACAGAAGAGTAACCGCGACACCAAAGACGCCATTGGATGCCAGGAACATAGGCCTGCAGCCGCGTATACAGGGCTGTTGTCGTCTTGCAATACAGAAATCTCCACAGCGCACTGATTATGTAAGATGTGGAAGAAGTGTGTAAGGTGGCCCTATTCTCAAAGACCTCTCAGATGTCACTTCACATTTTTATTAATGCACAGATGACCGAAATTCTTTATGCCGGGTGTAACAGGTATGAGAGCAGATATTTTTATGTGTGGTACCTTAATATAACACACGTCAGGGTGTTGGTTATTCTTTCTCCGCGTCGAACAGTCGTCCCAAGAACACGTTACAAATTTTACGACTTGATGTTTTCTGCACAGTCATAACTGCACCACTAAGAGACCTAAGCCTGTCAGTGTGGATTAACGGTTTTTCATTCAAAGGTCCACACTTCCTATACCTGACCTACTGCCTAGAAGAAAATAAACATTATTGGCTTGCTTTTGCCACATGTATTTGGAGGTACTAAGTAACCTAAAAAAACACAATATTCCTAATAGTTGTAATTATTAATTGGCAAATGAAGTAAACACTGATGTAACGTTGCTCAGTACACTGTTGTCAGTCGGCAATAAAAACATCTCCCCTTATACAGTGGCACCCTGTATGATGTATGTAAATGAATTCAAGGCCCCTCTGAACGCAGAACTCCTTTGGTGTAGATGTATAATTGTATAACTACCATAAAGAAAAAGGAATGTCCAGAAGAGTATTGCTCTTCTCTGACGCTCACATGGAAAGCCCATGTTTTGTTGCTGTCAATTACTGCCTGCTGTTAACGTCACCGGAACAAAAGGCTGAGGGTGCAAGAAACACGCAGTTACAACAAATAAAATAATGAAACAACTACAAAACCGATCTCAATGTTTGAGAAAAATGTTTAACATGTATACACAGGGTTAGCCAGTTGGTACTAAATCTGTATATTAACTGCTGGAACCAAAAAAGCAAAGTGAAGAATAATAATCTACAACTCGGGACTTCAGGAGTCAGAAATTTTGATTTTTTTTTTTTTTTGTACGACAATCTCAATGAAAGAAATGTGTCATTAGTCAAACAATGGAAACGCCAGGTAGGAACATCATCAATGTAGGAAAGGTAGATTGCTACTTACCGTAAAGAAGACACGTCAGGTTGCAGACAACCACGATTAAAAGATATTCACATGTAGCTTTCGCCACAGCCTTCGTCAGTAAAACGAGACGCACACACACACACACACACACACACACACACACACACACACACACACACACACTCCATATTTGCAAGAACATTCTCCACTATCACTGACGCGAAAGCTTGTAATGTGATTACTTTCACCCTGTTATCTCCTATGGTATTATATTTGTGGGTGATAAACATACGCCAAATTACACATCAAAGAAGCATTTTAAGATAAAGTGAAAACCAGACCAAACAGTTAAGTTGGCAATACTGAACTCACAAAACACGCTTACCCACGTTTTGCCAGGTGAACATGAACAAACACTAGTGGTGCCACATTTTGTTGTATTTCAAGTCAAGGAATACGTAGTGGTGGAAATCAGCATCAAATCGGGAAACATACAAGCAAACGACACATGCAGATGTAAGCGGAAATCGGAGAAAAGAACTACAATTAAAAAATCACTCGTCAATATCTTTTGTGACGAACTGTTTTAGCCGGCCGTTGTGGCCGAGCGATTCTAGCCGCTTCAGTCCGGAACAGTGCGACTGCTACGGTCGCAGGCTCGAATCCTGCCTCGAGCATGGATGCGTGTGATGTCCTTAGGTTAGTTAGGTTTAAGTAGTTCTAAGTTCTAGGCGACTGATGACAAACCAGATTTGTAAACATGTTTCATTCCATATCACTAACGATATTTTAAATCAATAAAATGTAACGCATACGGTGCAACAAATATGCATTTCTAGTACTTGCAAACACGGAGTTCAGATACATATAATAACTGAAAAGCAACTTCGTACACACTGGACAGACGAATGAATAACCAAGCTGTAGGCAGCAGCTGCCCAACCATTGGAAAAATTGTGTGCGTGATCCGTTTTCAGTAGGCCTCCGGCAGAAAGCAGAACGTAACTAATAAACCTCAGATATATGTTGAAAGACTTTCTTGCATCTCATTCCTTCCATTCCGTATGCGGGTTAATCGTTGTGGTTTAGAGCCTTTCACTGTGTAGTATCAGTATGCACACCCATAGGTCATCTCTCCTAAGTGTCATCAGCCACATTTCCTCCGGTGTTTCAGCAGATATTTGCTATTTCGTTACTGCAATGTGCAGATGGAGTCTACTCAAATGAATACTGCTTATCATGTTTCATCATCCAACTACCATTAACAACGGAAAGCGTTCGTTTGTTTCTGTTACAAACAAAATTATTTTTAAAGCTCATTTCCTCCGGTGTTTCAGCAGATATTTGCTATTTCGTTACTGCAATGTGCAGATGGAGTCTACTCAAATGAATACTGCTTATCATATGTTTCATCATCCAACTACCATTATCAACGGAAAGCGTTCGTTTGTTTCTGTTACAAACAAAATTATTTTTAAAGCTGATTTTTACGTGCCCGTTCAATAGAGCGGTCGTAAATTAGTCTAGTGCGATATTAGGTTTGACGATATGTTTCAACAGGGACAGTAAAACACGAGAAACAACGAGTACCCCAATAGCGACTGAGTAGCGCTGCTGCATGGCGCTAGCAGACGGCGACACTGTGCTGGAAAACTGGTTGTTCTTCGTATTTTACTGTCCCTTTTATTACATTTCGTTAAACCTAATATCGCACTAGACTAATTTAAGACCGTGCTATCGAAAGGGCAGGTAAAATTCAGCTCTAAAAAGCAACGCTTTCCCCTGACATTGGGCTTCGCAAGGAGCTTTCCTGTATATTACTGTCTGCAGCTATATGTATCCATGTAGCTACAGGGTGTCATCTGTGTCATCTATTCATTGTCATTTTGAGAAATTAGTAGTCCATATGCTATCCATAGCTGTGGTTGGGAAGGGAGTAAGACAGGGTTGTAGCCTCTCCCCGATGTTATTCAATCTGTATATTGAGCAAGCAGTAAAGGAAACAAAAGAAAAATTCGGAGTACGTATTCAAATTCATGGAGAAGAAATAAAAACGTTGAGGTTCGCCGATGACATTGCAATTCTGTCGGAGGTAGCAAAGGACTTGGAACAGCAGTTGAACGGAATGGATGGTGTCTTGAAGGGAGGATATAAGATGAACATCAACAAAAGCAAAACGAGGATAATGGAATGTAGTCGAATTGAGTCGGGTGATGCTGAGGGAATTAGATTAGGAAATGAGACACTTAAAGCAGTAAAGGAATTTTGATATTTGGGGAGCAAAATAACTGATGATGGTCGAAGTAGAGAGGATATAAAATGTAGACTGGCAATGGCAAGGAAAGCGTTTCTGAAGAAGAGAAATTTGTTAACATCGAGTATAGATTTAAGTATCAGGGAGTCATTTCTGAAAGTATTTGTATGGAGTGTAGCCATGTATGGAAGTGAAACATGGATGATAACTAGTTTGGACAAGAAGAGAATAGAAGCTTTCGAAATGTGGTGCTACAGAAGAATGCTGAAGATTAGATGGGTAGATCACATAACTAATGAGGAGGTATTGAATAGGATTGGGGAGAAGAGAAGTTTGTGGCACAACTTGACTAGAAGAAGGGATCTGTTGGTAGGACATGTTCTGAGGCATCAAGGGATCACCAATTTAGTATTGGAGGGCAGCGTGGAGGGTAAAAATCATAGAGGGAGACCAAGAGATGAATACACGAAGCAGATTCAGAAGGATGTAGGTTGCAGTAGGTACTGGGAGATGAAGAGGCTTGCACAGGATAGAGTAGCATGGAGAGCTGCATCAAACCAGTCTCAGGACTGAAGACGACAACAACAACATGCTATCCATTCCGTATTCTACCCATCCGCCTGGCTACAGTGGCTCACCTCCTAGACATGGAACCCAAAGACAACTTTAATAAGAAGCATCAGCGAAAGAATGAATGTCGGCAAACGGGTAAGGCAGAGTTGGCTGTGAGGGTTTCACCATGAGAAGAAACTCGCGAGGTCCTGCATTTCGGTTATTTCTCACAGGTAAGCTCCTTTCATTTGACGTCCTTAAAACAGTCCTCGATCGTAAGTTATTGAAAGAAGTGTTGCGTCTAACGATGTTCTTGGCGTACGGCCCTTAAGGCCAATGACGGACAAAAGACGCAGACCAGAGGTCAATGATCCATTTGGACTGCTGGCCGTGTAACGAGAGCCCGATTGCAATTCCAAATTATGACAAAGTCCTCGCCTCGTGAACAACACTCATGATTACGCCGCAAGAGTCGTTAGGACCGGCCGTGTTGTATAATGAGATGACAGTAATGAGGCCTGGGGAGCCAACTGAAGAGAAAAGTGGCAGCTTCTCAATTAAGCGCGCATTTCCATAGCCGCGCGAAAACAGAGGGCGCTCCCGGGTTATCGTGCGATCGCTCCATCCTGCCGCTCTGCCGATGAAGAGTTCCCTCCTCCGCTGCCCGCTAACGGCCTCCTGTAGCGAGGACACCAAATGATATGGGCGCGGCCTCCCGCTGCTGTCGGAGCATTTGTCGCAAGAGACCTGAAAGGGTCACAGATTCTCGTTTCCAGTGAGAGTAACATTTTATATTACTCCTTTTTCGATTAGTGAATTCAGGTAAACTTAGGCAGTAAACTTTTCTGGATTTCCGATTACTTTCTGATTCAATACAACATTGAGACATGACAGGAAAAAACACATTCGCAGGGTTGTACCGATACTATTTAATATGTATTTATATGATTTAGCTGAAAACCGCTTCCAGCAAAAGTGCGTTGTGACAATAGGAGGAACGATAATAAAGTGATAAGCTTTGCTGAGGGCTTGGTATCACTGAATGAAAATCAAACACAATTAACAATGTGTTATAAGAACGGAACATCAGGTGTGGGGTATACGAACTTAAGATAAATGTGAAGGAGACTGAGGCAATGGCAATCCAGAAAGATAAAAGTGAGAATTAGTGATGAGCCAGTGGACCAAGTTGATAACGTCAGGTACTCAGGATGCAAAATTACCAGTTACGTGACATGTGATCATCATATAGAAACAAGGACAGCTATGGCAAAAGAAATGTTCTACAGAAGAGTATTATATGTGGTCCATTAAAGAACGCTTATTGCGCTGCAACCGGCCTGCCAGAAGACATTGCGCATGGCAACAGCTTCTGAGCGGACCACTCAGATCCAGACTCACTTCACTGGGGACCCAGAGAACGTTGCAGTGTGCCCGTGACAGCTACAACACTAGGAACAATCGCTTCTCGGCTTTTGGCAAGATCAACCAATAAATCAATACCTTTTTGTTGTTGTTCTCTCCTTTATTTAATAATGATAATAAAATGCAGTATCATCCACTAATCTAAAATCCTCACATATAAATGATCTTTCATCCAAAAGTGAATACCGTCAGTAAGACCTACACTCCTGGAAATTGAAATAAGAACACCGTAAATTCATTGTCCCAGGAAGGGGAAACTTTATTGACACATTCCTGGGGTCAGATACATCACATGATCACACTGACAGAACCACAGGCACATAGACACAGGCAACAGAGCTTGCACAATGTCGGCACTAGTACAGTGTATATCCACCTTTCGCAGCAATGCAGGCTGCTATTCTCCCATGGAGACGATCGTAGAGATGCTGGATGTAGTCCTGTGGAACGGCTTGCCATGCCATTTCCACCTGGCGCCTCAGTTGGACCAGCGTTCGTGCTGGACGTGCAGACCGCGTGAGACGACGCTTCATCCAGTCCCAAACATGCTCAATGGGGGACACATCCGGAGATCTTGCTGGCCAGGGTAGTTGACTTACACCTTCTAGAGCACGTTGGGTGGCACGGGATACATGCGGACGTGCATTGTCCTGTTGGAACAGCAAGTTCCCTTGCCGGTCTAGGAATGGTAGAACGATGGGTTCGATGACGGTTTGGATGTACCGTGCACTATTCAGTGTCCCCTCGACGATCACCAGTGGTGTACGGCCAGTGTAGGAGATCGCTCCCCACACCATGATGCCGGGTGTTGGCCCTGTGTGCCTCGGTCGTATGCAGTCCTGATTGGGGCGCTCACCTGCACGGCGCCAAACACGCATACGACCATCATTGGCACCAAGGCAGAAGCGACTCTCATCGCTGAAGACGACACGTCTCCATTCGTCCCTCCATTCACGCCTGTCGCGACACCACTGGAGGCGGGCTGCACGATGTTGGGGCGTGAGCGGAAGACGGCCTAACGGTGTGCGGGACCGTAGCCCAGCTTCATGGAGACGGTTGCGAATGGTCCTCGCCGATACCCCAGGAGCAACAGTGTCCCTAATTTGCTGGGAAGTGGCGGTGCGGTCCCCTACGGCACTGCGTAGGATCCTACGGTCTTGGCGTGCATCCGTGCGTCGCTGCGGTCCGGTCCCAGGTCGACGGGCACGTGCACCTTCCGCCGACCACTGGCGACAACATCGATGTACTGTGGAGACCTCACGCCCCACGTGTTGAGCAATTCGGCGGTACGTCCACCCGGCCTCCCGCATGCCCACCATACGCCCTCGCTCAAAGTCCGTCAGCTGCACATACGGTTCACGTCCACGCTGTCGCGGCATGCTACCAGTGTTAAAGACTGCGATGGAGCTCCGTATGCCACGGCAAACTGGCTGACACTGACGGCGGCGGTGCACAATTGCTGCGCAGCTAGCGCCATTCGACGGCCAACACCGCGGTTCCTGGTGTGTCCGCTGTGCCGTGCGTGTGATCATTGCTTGTACAGCCCTCTCGCAGTGTGCGGAGCAAGTATGGTGGGTCTGACACACCGGTGTCAATGTGTTCTTTTTTCCATTTCCAGGAGTGTACTTTCCTACGATTGCGACTTAACAAAGTCAAAGGCATATTGGTAAAGTAATCGAAATCCCCATTACCAAACTCTGTTGCAAGGCAAGTTTTAAACAAAATTACACCTCTCTCGTCGAACCTTCCCAGTCCAGGTAGCCAGGTAAGGGGATACTGACCGAACAACAAGCGTATGTGTAACACCCTTTCGTTTTTTCTCGCGATATCAATTTATATGAATTTTTTCTTTTCCTCAATAGCAATATGAATGGTACATCGCCGCAGAGGACGGCAAAGACAGGCTTTTAAAATTATCTTTGTAACAAAATAGCAATGTCAGGAGAATATTCAATTTTTTTAACAACTCTTGTTTCAATCTCGGTTGAGAGTACTTACGTGTTAGATCTCATACAAAAAGGACGTGTAATTTTTACTTATGCATCATCGATCTGTGTAATAAATGCTACTACGTGTTATAAAAATGCAAAAGTAAAAAATATGTATTAAGAGTTATCATTGACGAAGAATAGTTTTATTTATTACGCCAACGCTGTTCACAAGCTTGTTATTTGCCTGCAATCATAAGAAGAGGCAGAAATTTCTTCCATCCTGCAAGATTTCTTAAAATACAAGTCTATATATGCTAATCATCAAGATTTAGTGGATGTCCATGATCGGCAACTATTGAAAATTAGAGATAACGTCAGCGTAACTTAATAGTGATTTCTGTTAAGTAGTGTGTTGTATGTGTGTGCGTGTGCGTGTGCGTGCGTGTGTGTGTGTGTGTGTGTGTGTGTGTGTGTGTGTGTGTGTGTGTGTGTGCGTAATTGAACAATTGACTTTGTTTTAAGCACCAAGATGCAGCAAAATACGGTTTGTGAGACTTCAGTATTGGTAAGGTGCATTGTATTTTCCTTACGCTGCGAGGAAGACTGTTCATGGTACCAAATTTAGTTTCAATAAGAATTCATGCCTTAATTCCAGTACTGCAAGTAGTAATTATCTCTCATTACGTAAATTTCATGCCGAATGATACTCATTGTGTTAACTGTTGGACTGCCTCCCAACACGATTATTCCAAAATCAATCAACAGAAATAACACACATTGTGGCAAAACGTGGGCACTGCGCTGGCCGGAGTGACCGAGCGGTTCTAGGCGCTAGTCTGGAACCGCGTGACCGCTACGGTCGCAGGTTCGAATCCTGCCTCGGGCATGGATGTGTGTGATGTCCTTAGGTTAGTTAGGTTTAAGTAGTTCTAAGTTCTAGGGGACTGATGACCTCAGAAGTTAAGTCCCATAGTGCTCAGAGCCATTTGAACCATGGACACTGCGGTGGAGAGAGAATGCTTACAGGCTTTTTGTGATGTGGATCTTAAGAACGATGGAAGGTGTTAAATACAGAGATAAAATTGAGAATAAGCTAGTGTTACAAAGGGCAAAGAAGAATAGCCAAATACGTACTCCAAATGAGAGGAGGAAAATTAGGTGGCTAGGACACTGGACGAGAAGAGACTGCATGATAAAGGACACACCAGAAGGAATGATGACTGAAGAGAGGCCAGAGGCAGAAAAGGATACTGATTAATTAGCGAGATAAAGATAAATGCATCTTACACAACTACAAAAAGGATGGCGGAAAGCCTGAAGGTCTGGAGAATGCTTAACTTGCTGTGATGGGCCTGCCTGGTGAGCAGAACGCATCGTCAGCTCCATCACCATCAAGTTTAGTGACAGCTTTAATACCAGCTGAGTGAAACTTTACTATAGAGCATCTGGACGATCGATTACAACCAAATACAGTAATGAGCGTGAAGCATGACAGCTTGTAGACTAAAAATAAATCAGGCAGAGGAACGGCTCAAGCAAGTCTGCTCTGTTGCACAATTGTAATACCAGGGCCACAAGGAAGCGTGGGAGTGGCCGGAAAGCAGTCCGAAAGAAAACGCGTCCGCTGCGTGGAGCTGATGCACTGGCTTAGTGAGGAGATGTGATGACGTTCGACAAACACTGCACGCTGGCCGTAGGCTATATTTGTTTTTCGAATTATTTTTCATTTTAAGCTCCTGAAGACAGAGTGGACTGTGCTAGTTCTGACCCAGTGTAGGGTGGGGGTGTTGCCTGCCAAATAACAGGCCGGGTGATAGTGGGGCACGTAATGCGGCATTTTCCACATATGTAAACTATCTGATTGTGTCAGTGCGCATTACATACGACGACCTATTATTCTGTGATAATTTACGTCATTGTTCCATTGTTTCTCACACAAACTACGACGTCTCCCGCTGTTTGGATGTTGCACACTAATCAATGTATTTTGTTATGATTTGAAGATGGCTTGGTATATAAGCCTAAACTAGTAATCGGATAAAATTTTATTTGCGATCTTGACTATTAAGGGATTTTCGGAATCTACATCTGTAATAAAAGAAAAAGGAAGAACCGTATATTAATCTCTGTTTCCGTTCAACTGACGAATGGAGCGTGAGAAAAATTGCTTGTACCACATCTGTGGGATCTTTACGGGATTGGTGCACGACAGACTGAAGAATATTTGTAGTTTCTCCTTCGAAAGACGCTTATTGACATTTACAAGTATGTTCCATCAACATTTTCTCTCTCACACGCACTCACCAGTCAAAGAAGTCTGTGATCATTCGCACGTCCCTTCTTTGTGCACACTCGATGTCACCTATTAGTAGCGCTTGATACAGGTCTCGCATATTGGGCAGTTTTCAAACGTACGAATGTCTTGTGTGCAATCCCTATTGTAGGAAAACTGTAGCCTCCCATTATACTAGCAATGAATCGTGACCTGCCATCTGATTTACCTGCTTCGCCCTTACCGTTCATCTTCATACCTCTACACCACGTCACTCCCAGACATTATTCGTACGACACGACTGACTCTGCGTTGCGCCTCAGTAATACTGTAGTTGAAAAACACCATCTTCTTACGTTTCGCGAAGAGCACAACTTAACATTTCCCTGTATTAAGAGCGACAGGACGCTTTTTCAGATGCATTACGTTTTATAGAGAATAGAAGCTTTCGAAATGTGGTGTTACAGAAGAATTGTGAAGATTAGATGGGTAGATCACATAACTAATGAGGAGGTATTGAATAGAATTGTAGAAAAGAGAAATTAGTAGCACAACTTGACTAGAATAAGGGATCGGTTGGTAGGCCATATTCTGAGGCATCAAGGGATCACCAATTTAGTATTGGAGGGCAGCGTGGAGGGTAAAAATGGTAGAGGGAGACCAAGAGATGAATACAGTAAGCAGATTCAGAAGGATGTAGGTTGCAGTAGGTACTGGGAGATGAAGAAGCTTGCACAGGATAGATCAGCGTGGAGAGCTGCATCAGACCAGTCTCTGGACTGAAGACCACAACAACAACAAAGTTTTATGTTCCATCCGACTCAAAGCAAACACCCGGCAACAATCGCCGCTAGGATCCAAGCCGGAGGAGGGAGCGTTGTGATCTGGAGAATGTTTTCTTGGCATTCCCTGAGTAATCTCGTCGTTCTGTTAGGCACAACGCATCAACACGAGTACGCATCTATCCCTGGAGACCATGTTCGCACCTCCATGCAGTTTGTTTTTCCTCGTCACGATGGCATCTACCAGCAGGTCAATGCAACGTGTCGCACAGCCCCCCGTGTACGTCCGTGTTTCGAACAGCACAACGATGAGTTCACTCCCCTGGCCTTTAAACTCTCTGGATTTAAAAGGAACCGAGAATCTGTGGGACCTCGATCGGGCTGTTGCCAGTCTTTGGTTTATGTTCATATTTTGTCAAGATCTAACTTTGTACTACTGCAATTTTTTACTGAATGCAGTTTCGTGATAGATATCTATAACATCCTCAAAACCCCTGAAGTTGAAACTACTATTATCCGGTAAGTCATTAATGTACACTGTCCAGTCACATTAATGTGACCACCCGTCAAACACTTGAGTAAACCTGAATAAACACCTTTTGCAGCGCGGAGTGCTGCGAGACGTGCAAGAAAGGGAGTCAGTGAGGTTCTGGAAGGTACGGACAGGGGTGTGGAGATGTGCAGTGGCCAGCCGCGCCAGGGTTCTGGGTTCGACACCCATGGCGCGAACAGCCCGATCGAAGTGGTCCCACAGATTCTCGGTTCGGTTAAAATCTGGAGAGTTTAAAGGCCAGGGGAGTGAACTCATCGTTGTGCTGTTCGAAACACGGACGTACACGGGGGGCTGTGTGACACGTTGCATTGTCCTGCTGGTAGATGCCATCGCGACGAGGAAAAACAAACTGCATGGAGGGGTGGACATGGTGTCCAGGGATAGATGCGTACTCGTGTTGATCCACTCAGCCTGCCAGAACGACGAGATTACTCAGGGAATGCCACGAAAACATTCTTCAGATCCCAACGCTCCCTCCTCCGGCTTGGATCCTTCCGACGATTGTTGCAGGGTGTTTGCTTTCAGTCGGATGGCGCATAAAACGTGAAACGTCCCCTTAGAAAAATTATGAATGACTGTGCTAGTAAACCTCTTACGTTATTTGATTTTCAAACAGCTGAGAAAACTGAACGTACTCGGACATTTCTCTCTCTACTTAGTGTGATCATCACTAAAGTGACACACAATATTTTTAGCGCAACGCAATCTGACTTTCTATAATCCCCACAAAAGAATGGCCCTGAATAACCTATAGCTTTCATGAATCACTTATCTCACAAAAATCTTCGTTACTCGAACTACTGCAATATAGCGAGCGCCAATACTGCCAGCTAAATGAAAGATTCTAACTACTGAAGGCACTAACTACTGATAGGCACAGTTAGCAAATGATTGATTTCCATAGAGAACAAACAATGTATTTACCTTAATAGTATTCAAAAGTTATCATAAATATAAATTCATGACATCCATCTTTACAAATTTCCTTTTTCTGCGGGCACACGTCCATATGGTCCGTTGATAGCAACCTCTCAAAACTCCGCCATCTCTCTCCCCACATCCACCACTGCTGGCGGCTCACCTCCAACTGCACAACGCTACGCGCTGTTCACATCCAACTGCCCAACACTACAATAGCAAATATTCCAACAATGTCAACCAGCCACAGACTGCGGTGAGCACAGTCAGTGATTTTCATACAGAGCACTATGTGGCGTTACCAACATAGAAACCTAATTAGGCAACTTACATAGCCCCCACGCTCCCCACAAAAAATTTTACAAATTGTTTTGACCAGTGGTCAATACACATTAGCTAAATTTTTTAAAATAACGATAACAAGTATATCAAATGCAAACAATTATTGATACAATGTTCGTCAAAAGCAAAAATTGTTCTCATAAAGACAGTCCTGATTATGTAAGTCGGTTGTTTAGGTTTTTACGTTGGTAACGCCACATAGCGCTCTGTATGAAATTCAGTGACTGTGCTGTGTGCAGTCTGTGGCTGGTTGGCGTTGTTGTAATATTCGCTATTGTAGTGTTGGGCAGTGGGATGTGAACAGCGCGTAGCGTTGTGCAGTTGGAGGTGAGCCGCCAGCAGTGATCGATGTGGGGAGAGAAACGGCAGAATTTTGAGAGCGGACGATCTCGACGTGTGTCCGGCAAAAAAAGGAAATTTGTAAGACTGGATGTCATGAACTGATATATATATGATGACTTTTGAACATTATTAAGGTAAATACATTGTTTGTTCTCTATGGAAATCTTTCATTTGCTAACTATGCCTATCAGTAGTTAGTGCCTTCAGTAGTTAGAATCTTTCATTTAGCTGGCAGTATTGGCGCTCGCTGTGTTGCAGTAGTTCGAGTAACGAAGGTTTTTGTGAGGTAAGTGATTCATGAAAGCTATAGGTTACTGTTAGTCAGGGCAATTCTTTTGTAGGGATTATTGAAAGTCAGATTGCTTGGCACTAAAAATATTGTGTGTCAGTTTAGTGATGATCAGAATAAGTAAAGAGAGAAATGTCTGAGTACGTTCAGTTTTCTCAGCTGTTTGCATATCAGATAACGTAAGAGGTTTATTAGCACAGTCAATTATAATTTTTCTAAGAGGACGTTTCAAACGTAATACATCTGAGAAGGCGTCCTGTCGCCACTCACTGGGCGTCCAGTTGTAATACTGGCGTACAAATTCCAGCCTTCGTCGGCCATGAACAACAGTCACCACGGACGAGCCACCTGCTGCGGAGGCCTACATACCGCAACGTTCGCCGAACGGTCGTTAAGGACGCACTGTTGGCAGCCCGTTGGTTCATTTGGGCTGTCAGTTGCTTGGCAGTTCCACATCTCGTAGCCCGCGCATCTCCGCAGCCGTCATTCGTCCCTGTCATATACGGCCCGCCGTGGACCACAGTAGCCTCGGCGCCGATTTTGGATAGCGCAATTTTGCCATCCGCGGTATACTCTAACCAAGGCGCCCAGTGAACAGTTTAAAAGCTTAGCCGTTTCGGAAACGCCAATGCCAGTGGCCCGGAAGCAACGTTTATACCCATTTGGACAGCAGTTAAATCACTCCGTTTCCGCAGTCCGACAACCACTGCACTGTTTTCCGCGTCCCCCCGATACGGTTTGTACACCCTGCACTGCTAGTGCTGCCACCTGCTGTCTGTGAGCGTATAACACTGCAACAGCATTTACGTAGCTTATTCAATCAAATACCAAGTTTGGCTTAGTACGTACGATGCCCCAACAGATCAATTAGTCCTGTCACGGAAAAGCCACGTATAACACTCCTGTCTGCTACTGCTATACCATAACCTCGAAGTTGGAGGCAGTTTGCAAAACAGAATTATTTTGTTAGAGTAATTATGGTATAACGCATCAGAGCAGTGTTACCCTCTGAGAGGAATTTTATTATGTTGACCGTATTGTACCTAACGGAGGTGGCTTATCGGAAGTGAAAGTCAGAATTACGTAAATGTTTGAACAGTAACAAACAAAATTTTGCCTATCTGCACTGTTTAACTGATAATGGAAAACGGTCGCCAGCCTAATTAGGCAAGAGAAAGATTAACGTTCTCGTTTAAGAAAGTAGGTATGCGTAACCTTAACGGACAAACACAACCTATACTTGGCCACACACGAGTGCAATGAACTCTGACACCTGCATATGTTAACGTTAAGGTTGGAACAAACAGCTAGAGCAGCACAAACTATTTGTAAAATTATAATAGATGACGAAGCACACTATTACTTTCAGGGCTTACACAAACTGAATGTTCTTTATAACGTTATTGTTACTATTCACTGCAGAATCATTAATTGGATATAGGTTACGTCTGTCTCAGTTAAATACTTTACTATTTAAAATGAAAGTTAATTGGAATCCACTGAAAGGTTGCTTCTCACTATCATTTGAAGAAAGAAATTATGATTTTTTTATAATTAATGGTCTTTCCGTTACTTGTTACTCAGCATTAACACAATAGACAAACTGTGGATACAGTTATACGATTAATATGCACCTCCAATACACAAGAGAGACAAACATTTAGCAATACACTCCTGGAAATGGAAAAAAGAACACATTGACACCGGTGTGTCAGACCCACCATACTTGCTCCGGACACTGCGAGAGGGCTGTACAAGCAATGATCACACGCACGGCACAGCGGACACACCAGGAACCGCGGTGTTGGCCGTCGAATGGCGCTAGCTGCGCAGCATTTGTGCACCGCTGCCGTCAGTGTCAGCCAGTTTGCCGTGGCATACGGAGCTCCATCGCAGTCTTTAACACTGGTAGCATGCCGCGACAGCGTGGACGTGAACCGTATGTGCAGTTGACGGACTTTGAGCGAGGGCGTATAGTGGGCATGCGGGAGGCCGGGTGGACGTACCGCCGAATTGCTCAACACGTGGGGCGTGAGGTCTCCACAGTACATCGATGTTGTCGCCAGTGGTCGGCGGAAGGTGCACGTGCCCGTCGACCTGGGACCGGACCGCAGCGACGCACGGATGCACGCCAAGACCGTAGGATCCTACGCAGTGCCGTAGGGGACCGCACCGCCACTTCCCAGCAAATTAGGGACACTGTTGCTCCTGGGGTATCGGCGAGGACCATTCGCAACCATCTCCATGAAGCTGGGCTACGGTCCCGCACACCGTTAGGCCGTCTTCCGCTCACGCCCCAACATCGTGCAGCCCGCCTCCAGTGGTGTCGCGACGGGCGTGAATGGAGGGACGAATGGAGACGTGTCGTCTTCAGCGATGAGAGTCGCTTCTGCCTTGGTGCCAATGATGGTCGTATGCGTGTTTGGCGCCGTGCAGGTAAGCGCCACAATCAGGACTGCATACGACCGAGGCACACAGGGCCAACACCTGGCATCATGGTGTGGGGAGCGATCTCCTACACTGGCCGTACACCACTGGTGATCGTCGAGGGGACACTGAATAGTGCACGGTACATCCAAACCGTCATCGAACCCATCGTTCTACCATTCTTAGACCGGCAAGGGAACTTACTGTTCCAACAGGACAATGCACGTCCGCATGTATCCCGTGCCACCCAACGTGCTCTAGAAGGTGTAAGTCAACTACCCTGGCCAGCAAGATCTCCGGATCTGTCCCCCATTGAGCATGTTTGGGACTGGATGAAGCGTCGTCTCACGCGGTCTGCACGTCCAGCACGAACGCTGGTCCAACTGAGGCGCCAGGTGGAAATGGCATGGCAAGCCGTTCCACAGGACTACATCCAGCATCTCTACGATCGTCTCCATGGGAGAATAGCAGCCTGCATTGCTGCGAAAGGTGGATATACACTGTACTAGTGCCGACATTGTGCATGCTCTGTTGCCTGTGTCTATGTGCCTGTGGTTCTGTCAGTGTGATCATGTGATGTATCTGACCCCAGGAATGTGTCAATAAAGTTTCCCCTTCCTGGGACAATGAATTCACGGTGTTCTTATTTCAATTTCCAGGAGTGTATAATTTCCTACTATTGCAGTTTTCCACTTTTACTACAGCGAAACACAATGTTGACAAAATTGCAAGAAACTGACCCACCTTTCTGAATTTACTACAGACATCAAGGTAATCATTTGCTAAGCAAAACTTTATAAGCCTCAGTATTAAGAACTTTTAATTTTGCAGTTGGCAACAGTACTTTAATAAGCAGTTTTAATAGGAAAATTATTTTCAGCAAACAACATTTACTTTAACTCACTCTCTTGCCACGTTAACTTTACTTTCTTTTTACTAAGTTCAAGAGGCATTAATTAGCATAACATTGGTCATAAATGTTCTTTCACTAGGGACACTCGGTAATTACTTTAGTTCAAACGGGGAGGAACCTGAGAGGTGTTATGATGAGGAAAAAATCAAGGTAGGTACTTAAATTCAGATATAAATTACCTTATATTTGAGCACACTAGCACATCCAGTAAGCTGATCCTTCACTGTACATCATTATAGTATTACGTTACAGTATTTGCGCAACGTGGTGGCAACTGCATGTTGGTAGGTGGATTCGCAGGCAGAATAGCTGGACTCTGACCCTTCTTGGTGGCGATGATGAATACCAAATCCAGAATCGTTCCAGCTATTTATCCATCCATCCGAGGCATTGGACAGTAGCAGAGAAAGCCTCTCCCGGAACCAGGACAATATGCAACATTAACATGGCAGTGCACAGTTGGTAGCTCGTCCCCGACTCGTAGCTCGTCCCCGACTGACTATCAGTTCTACCTTTTCTACCTAGGCCAACCACACTTTGCGCGCGCTACACAGTTCCGTTCCTGAGGGGAACCATTACACTTTTTACATACAAACTAACTAATAACGCTAATTGAGGATCAGAAGTTTACATAACAGCAAACAATCATTTTAAACAAAACAGAACATTTGCACATATAGACATTTCTACAAAAAATTATTCACACAAAATTACAATTATATACAGTAAGTTTTGTTCCCTCCAAATGGGACAAAGAATTTAAATGACAGATACACTAAATTGCATAGAACCAAACCATGACATCAAAGTTTGTACAAAGAAAGGAATATACAGTTTTATGTTATCGATTCAATCACACACATTTACAGAAGCTCAGCGATGTAACATTAAATGAAGCAAAAGCGAAATAAATCAGTACAAAATTAGAGCTATGGTGTTACAAGCGGTTATTGCAAATGTATGTGAATTCCTACGGGACCAAACTGCTGAGGTCATCGCTCCCTAGACTTTTACACTACTTTACTTATCTTAAACTAACTTACGCTAACCACAACATACACACACACACATTCCGGATGGAGGACTGGAACCTCCGGCGGGAGGGGCCGCTCAATTCGTGACATGGCGCCGCTAACAGGGCGGCGGGTTATTGCACGTTCACATCGAACATTGGCGGTTCAAAAATGGTTCAAATGGCTCTAGGCACTATGGGACTTAACATCGGAGGTCATCAGCCCCCTGGACTTAGAACTACCTAAACCTAAGGACATCACACATATCCATGCCCGTCCGCAGCTCGTGGTCGTGCGGTAGCGTTCTCGCTTCCCGCGCCCGGGTTCCCGGGTTCGATTCCCGGCGGGGTCAGGGATTTTCTCTGCCTCGTGATGACTGGGTGTTGTGTGATGTCCTTAGGTTAGTTAGGTTTAAATAGTTCTAGGCGACTGATGCCCATAGATGTTAAGTCCCATAGTGCTCAGAGCCATATCCATGCCCGAGGCAGGATTCGAACCTGCGACCGCAGCAGCCGGGCGGTTCCAGACTAAAGCGCCTAGAACCGCTCGGCTACCGCGGCCGGCCATAGGCGGTGGTCGCATTAATGTGACTAGACCGTGTTTAATGTGAATAGTAGCGATCCTATTGCGCTAATCCGGGACACAGCAACATTACTTCAGTGACTGTAAGCGAGTTTACATCCAGGAAAAACGTGCTGTGTGGGTGCATCTTAGAAAACTTCCGATACTGTCGAAAACCTGCTTAGATACTCCATAGGACCGCATTTCTTTAGAAGGCGCAGTTGCAGTACTGACTCAAAAGCTTTGCGAAAATCTAAAAACACAAAAATTTATTGTATTCATATCAGGCGTGAAGTCGGCGAGTTCAGTTTCACGTGTTCGATGTTTTTTAAATCCGATTTTCATGGTTCAAATGGCTCTAAGCACTATGGGACTTAATATCTGAGGTCATCAGTCCCCTACACTTAGAACTACTTAAACCTAACTAACCTAAGGACATCACACACATCCAGGCCCGAGGCAGGATTCGAACCTGCGACCGCAGCAGCAGCGCGGTTCCAGAGTGAAGCACCTTTAAGCGCTCGGCCACAGCGACCGGCGATTTTCATGGAAAAGGTTACTTTTTTCCAGGTGGTTCACAATGTTGTAATGTAACAGTTTTCTGCTAAGGCGATAGTTCTGTGGATTGGTTCTAGAGGCAGGTTCAGGCGACGTATTTTTGTTGTGCCGTTGCGCCCTTGTTTCGGCAGAGACGTGCGACTTGCGTTGAACGCTCGCCCCGACTGCAGGCCGTCTGCGTGCCGTGGCGCCGGCAGCCCTGGTGAACAGAGGGCAGGGCAGCAGCGAGTGGCTGGCTGGTGGGAGCCAGGCCCGGCGCTGAGCGATTTATCAGCCGGGCTGCGCTGTGGCTGCGGCTGCGGCTGCGGCGTTTACCGCGCCTGTCTAAACGAGCCCGGCGCAGCCCAAACACCCGCTGGGGCATTCATCACGGCCTCCTGTGTATGCGCAAAAATATTTAGTGGCCGACGACGGCGCGCCAGACGAACGGCCGGAAATTCCTGCTCCACTCGATATCTTCCAGAGGGGGCGCGGCTCCAGGGGCAGGGGCCGCGCCGCCGCCTCCAGCCCTGACCGCAGCTTCTGACCGTAGGGGTAGAGCGGGGCTCGCGCTTTTAGCGCGCCATTTCTCGCAAACTGCGTAAGAACCCTATAATAGGGAAAGGAACGTAAGGCAGATTAGGAAAAATACGACCTCGCCAACAAGAATCAGGCGGCAGGAAGGTTCCTTGGCTTCAGCAATAAATTTCAGCTAATAATAATTACATTAGAATGAGATTTTTCACTCTGTGGTGGAGTCTGCGCTGATATGAAACTTCCTGGCAGATTAAAACTGTGTGCCGGACCGAGACTCGAACTCGGGACCTTTGCCTTTCGCGGGCAAGTGCTCTGCTGTAGGAGACGACGTACTGGCAGAAGTGAAGCTGTGAGGACGGAGCGTGAGTCGTGCTTGGGTAGCTCAGTTGGTAGAGCACTTGCCCGCGAAAGGCAAAGGTCCCGAGTTCGAGTCTCGGTCCGGCACACAGCTTTAATCTGCCAGGAAGTTTCAATGATTACGCTGTTCGAAAATCACAAGAGGAAGGGGTATAATTGCAAAAGGACTGACGAACAGAAGCAGCTATTCTGAAATCAGCTGTTTGATTGTAACATTATAACGAGACTACACATGTGTGATTCTGGACTACTGTAGATGGCGATCCAGCGGTATTCAATCGTACTACACGATACACTTCTTGCCCTTCCTAATGTTTTGTAACATTAGTAATGCGTATTTTCTAAGTGAGAATTCATTTGTTTATTTCGATGTTTAGGGACCCATAATTTTTATGTCATGTATATTTGTCTTCTTTTGTTACGAAATTCTACCCAAAATTAACAGTGTTCAAAACTTAACAAAATCCAATTAGTATACGATGTAAAATATTCTACCTAAGTATTACATGAAAATCGATATATATTTTACTCTACGAGTTATCGATGTAAAGCTTTTGTATCTTTGGTTTATGTTTTCTCTGGCTAGTAGTCGTAGTGGAGAGATGGTCGTGATCTGTGACGGAGAGAAGTCGTGAAGAACACGTATAAAATTCAGTCTAACTAGTGTTTAAAATAAAACAAGTTACATTTAATACCTGATGACGTTTTCACTAAAAGACACAGATCCATTCTTGGTGATTTTACTGAGTGAAGATACTACAGCACAATTCTAACAGCGAGAAGAAAATTGACATATTGCTCTTAAACACTCTGAAGACACAGGAAACCTCTCGGGGAAATGGTATTCCGTTTATTTTCCGGACAATGATCAACAAAAACAAGAACTACAGCATTAAACAGAAAGACGATTATTGTTTCAGCCATTGACTTCCTACCGCGAGCATTGTTAACGAAAGTAGTTCCAGGAACCGTGCCCTGAAATTACTCTGAATCAATTATATGTTTGTAAATTACCGACAGAATTGTATGTGAACTTTATTTCGTCAATGTCAAGCTTCCATCATCAGAATAATAAAAAAGTAAAAGAACCTGTTAAAACTCGCTAAACTGGAACATGTACCAGGCACAATAAAATTGATAATAAAATTAAAGCATCGTGGCTACTTCCCTTGTTGCAGCCGTGTCTTCCAAGGTGCATCTCCACATAGTCGTCAAAAGATAAAAAACTCTAAAATGGTGTCGCCTATGGTGTTCAACACCTAGCCACGTGTTTCGCTACGTGGTGTGTGGTATCAACGAAGACGCACGGGCGGACCTACGACGATAGAGGAGAGAGCCATGTGGTTAGGTGTTGAACACCATAGGCGACACCATTTTAGAGTTTTTTATCTTTTGACGACTATGTGGAGATGCACCTTGGAAGACACGGCTGCAACAAGGGAAGTAGCCACGATGCTTTAATTTTATTATCAATTTTATTGTGCGTGGTACATGTTCCAGGTTAGCGAGTTTTAACAAAAATGGTTCAAATGGCTCTGAGAACTATGGGACTCAACTGCTGTGGTTATCAGTCCCCTAGAACTTAGAACTACTTAAACCTAACTAACCTAAGGACATCACACACATCCATGCCCGAGGCAGGATTCGAACCTGCGACCGTAGCAGTCCCACGGTTCCGGACTGCGCGCCTAGAACCGCGAGACCACCGCGGCCGGCGAGTTTTAACAGGTTCTTTTACTTTTTTATTATTCTGATGATGGAAGCTTGACTTCCGAAACGCGTCAATCTTAGTGCTTTACACTATAAACAAGTGGTTGAGCCGATATATTTCTTAACATTGATATTCACAACCACGACCTCTGATCCAGTATGGATAAAATCAAAGTTATTTCGTCAGTTATAGGCAGGACGGGCATCCGTTAGAAGCTGCACCCAGAATCAGATGTAAATTCAGATCACAATGTACTAATGATGAAGAACAGGCAGAAGCTTAAGAGAGTCTTCAGGGAAAATCAAAGTGCAACTAAGAAACTGAGGCATGATGATCAGTGTTCGAGGTTCTAGAAGGCTATTGACGCTGCGGTACTGAATATCAATAGGCGAGTAGTTCAGCTGAAATTAAAAATGGTAATGACTTGAGGTGGACAGAAAATGTAGATATAAGAAACGTAACTGTGAGGAGATTGTGGATAGCAGTAGAAACACGTCAATTGGTAGGCGAAAGAAGAAAACATAAAAATGTTCAGAAAAATAAGAAATGCAGTCGTAATTCTCTTAGAATTGTTATCAATAGGAAGTGCAACAAAGGTAAAGCGAGATCACTGTAGGAGAAATATGAAGGAATTGGAAAGCAAAATCTTTTCTAAAGTAAAAGTATGTAGAAAGCTCATGATAACTCTCGGAGAATTTTAAGCCAAAGCGGTCAATATTAAGAGTGCAGAAGTAATTCTACGTTTAAGCACAGAGAGCGGATAGGCATAATGAGTAAGAATGTGACGCAACTATGACACAAATGCGATCAAGTAAGGCAAAAGGGATGCATACCACTCATTCGTAATTTCTAAAATTGTTGGGGGTTAGTGCCAAACAAGTGATTATTCCAGGCAGTGTGTAGAATCAAAGAGGCTGGAAACGTATCAAAGGGCTTTTGGAACAATACCATGTACACGATCCCGAAAACTGCCTGACAGTAATACTGAAGCACCCGGAACGAGAGGAGGAAACGGAATGATACTTCACGGGTTCAGACGGTACGTGATGTAATATCAGTGATTACAAAATCGTGTCAGATTTGCAAATGAACTTGGCAATATGAGCCCGCTCATCAGTAAGACGACGCACCCCGTCTGGCACGGATGCAGGCATTGACGCAGTTGAGGAGGGTGTCATAAAACTGTTGTATCCTCTCCTGAGGAGAGCTGGCCCAAGGGTGTTGTGACTGGTCTCTGATACCCTGGACTGGGGCGGAGTTGACGATCGAGCAAGACCCACACATGTTCTATCGGGGACCAATCTGGGGATCTTTCTGGCTGTGGGAACACCTCAACATCACGCAGGCAGTTCTTGGAGACATGCGGCATATGTGAACGAGCACTGTCCTGATAGGAAATGACGCCACTGTACGGCTGCATGAGTCTAACACATGAGGACGTAGGATGTAGGTAACAAACCGTTGTGCCGTCGGAATTCCTTTAGTCACTACCAGCCGTGACATGAAGTCGTACCCGATGGTTCTCCACATTTTGAAGCCAGGAGTAATTCCACTGTGTCTCCTCAAAACATTGAAACAATAGTATTTCTCTGTAGGTCTCCGCCATACTTGGCGACGATGTCCGTCCGGAGTAGGTTCACCACCGAACACAATGCAACACCACGCATCAACAGTCCTTGCTTTAGGGTCACGGCAGTACCCCAGACACAGCCGTTTGTGTTGTGGTCTTAACGATTCACTGCTGCGGCCCATGTTGACCTACGACGTATGGAACGCGTTCTACTCTATTCGCCACATCTACATCGCGAAGGAGATTCAACTTCCGACCGTGGACACCGGTTTTCCTAGAAACTCGTATCTAACGGTCTCTTAAAAGGGAACCGTAACACACTGTGTTGCACGGTTTGGTGCACAGTTTGGTGGTCCTCCCGTGTGGTTGTCAGACGTGGTCGACTGGAACCCGACGAGTATGTCTGCCCTCACATTCCCAAGAAGTCCAACATCGAGTCACTATCACATGTGAATACCCCACAAATAAGAATATAGGACGATTGGACCAGTCAGCCAAACGGAGACCTATAATGAGGCCCCTTTAAAAAGCTGTCAGATGCTGATAACGATGTCTCGTACAAGTACACGGCATGTCCGTGTCCTTTACATTTATCACCCAACATCTGACGCAGTTCGCTCTCCATGTATACCGTACCAGACATCATTATAACACTAAACACGAAGAACAGTAATGCACTCCAGTCGTCTTTTTACCTGCAACATAGCATTGATACTCTAATCATTTGAACAGCCGCCGATGGTGTGCACGTGTACTAAGTTACATCGACATCGGACTATGCCCTCTGGGTGCTTCACTTTTTCTGTTGGGCACTGTAAATGCGAAAACTATCGTATAATTAACTTAACAACGCATGCATCCGACTAGCTGAAATGACTAACAAACAGAAGCATGCAGAAGAAAATTGTGCATGTGTTGGATGACAATCGGTTTGGTTTTAGGAAAGGTAAAGGCACGGGAAAGTAAGTTCGGATTCCATAGAAATATTGGAACACGTGAGGCAATACTGACGACTTATCTTAGAAGAAAGATTAAGGAAAGGCAAACATACGTTTCTAGTATTTGTAGACTTAGAGAAAGCTTTTGACAATGTTGATTGGAATACTCTCTTTCAAATTCTAAAGGTGGCAGGGGTTAAATACAGGAACCGAAATGCTATTTACAATTTGTACAGAAACCAGATGACAGTCATAAGAGTCTAGGGACACGAAAGGAAAGCAGTGGTTGAGAAGGGAGTGAGACAGGCCCCGGTGTTATTCAATCTGTATATCGAGCAAGCAGTAAAGGAAACAAAAGAAAAATTCGGAGTAGGTATTAAAATTCATGGAGAAGAAATAAAAACTTTGAGGTTCGCCGCATACAAAAATTTATTGTGGAAATTAAGTGCCAGTTTTACTCGGCGGGTAGAGTCTGACACAGGAAAGGAGAAATCGTGGGGCTCCGTATCATACGAGTCAGGAGTTAGGGGGCCCAAATCAAACAAATAAACGAACTTCGTAAGAGTGTCAGCAGCGAGCTCAGAAGTATGCCGAGGGCGTACTACTGTATAGAAAGGACTCTCGCTATAGCTAAAGTCAGCAGGACGTTCAGCACCTACAGTGCAATGCACCTACTGTAAGTAACCTTAAATGTGAGTAAATATGAGGCAATGCTCATGATACGGAGGAAATGCCACAGCGTTAGAGTATGGTACATTACGCTATACGCACAAATACACTATGTGATCAAAAGTGTCCAGACACCCCCAAAAACATACGTTATCCATGTTAGGTGCATTGTGCTGCCACCTACTGCCAGGTACTCCATATCAGCGATCTCAGTAGTCATTAGACATTGTGAGAGAGCAGCAGGGGGCGCTCCGCGGAACTCACTGACTTCGAACATGGTGACTGAGTATCACTTGTGTCATACTTCTGTACGCGAGATTTCCACATTCCTAAACATCCCTAGGTCCACTGCTTCCGATGCGATAGTGAAGTGGAAACGTGAAGGGACACGCACAGTACAAAAGCGTACAGGCCGACCACGTCTGTTGACTGACAGAGGCCGCCGACAGTTGAAGAGGGTCGTAATGTGTAATAGGCAGACTATCTCACAGGAATTTCAGACTGCATCAGGATCCACTGCAAGTACTATGAAAGTTAGGCGGGAGGTGAGAAAACTTGGATTTCATGGTCGAGCGGCTGCTCATAAGTCACACATCACGCCGGTAAATGCTAAACGACGACTCGCTTGGTGTAAGGAGCGTAAACAATGGACGATTGAACAGTGGAAAAACGTTGTCTAGAGTGACAGATCGTGGTACACAATATGGCGATCCGATGGCAGGCTGTGGGTATGGCGAATGCCCGGTGAACGTCATCTGCCAGCATGTGTAGTGCTAACAGAAAAATTTGGAGGCGGTGGTGTTATGGTATGGTCGTGTTTTTCATGGAGGGGGCTTGCACCCCTTGTTGTCTTGCGTGACACTATCACAGCACAGACCTACATTGACGTCTTAAGCACCTTCTTGCTTCCCACTGTTGAAGAGCATTTCGGGGATGGCGATTGAATCTTTCAACACGATCGAGCACCTGTTAATGCACGGCCTGTGGCGGAGTGGTTACACGACAATAACATCCCTGTAATGGACTCATCTGCACAGCGACCTGTCATCTTATAAATACTTTAGCGCTGTTTTGGAACGCCGACTTCGTGCCAGGCCTCACCGACCGAAATCGATACCTCTCCTCAGTGCAGCACTGATTGAACGTATGCCTGCGAGAGTGGAAGCTGTCATCAAGGCTAAGGGTGGGCCAACACCATACTGAATTCTAGCATTACCGATGGAGGACGCCACGAACTTGTAAGACATTTTCAGCCAGGTGTTCAGATACTTTTGATCACATGTGTAATATACTGTAACCAATCACCGTTCACCAAGTGTTTGGATTGCTCGGTACGTTGCTACGAGAAATGTCAGGTGGTACATTTTTGATCACTTCATTTTTGTTGTCCTCTGGTGAGTCAGCCTCTGGGCGCTGATCTAATGTTCATTCTTGCAGAGGGTGGTGAACTGCACGTGTGAAAATTACAAAAGGAGTAATCGAGCGAAGTGTCACTGCGATAACATGCTCGAGAGATTCTTGGAAGGATGGCGGGTCCAGTCTCGGCTAGATCATCCATGTTTAAGTTTCCTGCGGTTTTTCCGAAGTTGCTGAAGATAAATACCGGAATGGATCCTTTGGAAAGGACATGTCCGGCATCCTGCTTTAATCCCAGCTTAAGCTCCATTTCTAGTAACGTTGTCGTCAACATGACAATATACCGTGTTCTTCCTTCCTCGAATGCGTCTGACCTTAAGAGAATAATGCTGCTTGCAAGGGGATTGCACACACTCGACATCGCCGGTTTTGTCCAAATGTAGGGTATATGCAGGGCCTGGCCAGGAATGAAAGTGAGAGAAATTGGAGGTCCAGTTTAGAGAAAATGGCGCGAGATATTAGTCATTTATGTTTGCTCAACTTCGGGCAGTCATTGGCGCAGTGGAAAGAATACAGATTGGTTGCCAGGGGGTCGAAAGGGTCGAGACGCTATGCGGAAACTTATTTTTTTATTTTCAGTTTTTACGTCACTTACGCCGAAATACTGTCAGTATATTGTATTTATAAATATTTACATAAAAAGCGCCAAAAGAAAAAGCAAATGTCAGTTTAGGATTAGAAATAAATTTCCATTAAACGATTAAAAGGCCGACATGAGAACTTCGTATACAAAATTAGTTACTTTTATTGGTGTTAAGAACTACGTTATGCAATATACAGCGGTATTAGAGTGTTTTATTAGAGACGATAGATTTCGGTATAAGATCACACCATCATCAGGTGCAAAAAAACTTCACAGCTATCCATTTGCGTAACCGGAATAACAACTGTCAGATATAGATTGTTGCATTACTAATACCGGCTTTGTATACGTAACATATATGTTCATTTAACCTCATAGATGATTGTGTGTGGTAATCTCAAGCACTCTCTTCTTACCGGTACATGGTTAATGATTATGACACCAAACTTTCTTTACTCTCCACCAATACAATTACACGCGCCGCCGCATTACTACACTCTTATAGACTACTGGTCATTAAAATTGCTACACCAAGAAGAAAAGCAGATGATAAACGGGTATTGATTGGACAAATATATTATACTAGACATGTGATTACATTTTCAAGCAATTTGGGTGCATAGAACCTGGGAAATCAGTACCCACAACAACCACCTCTAGCCGTAATAACGGCCTTGTTACGCCTGGGCATTGAGTCAAAACAGAGCTTGGATGGCGTGTACAGGTACAGCTGCTAATGCAGCTTCAACACGATACCACAGTTCATCAAGAGTAGTGACTGGCGTATTGTGACGAGCCAGTTGCTCGGCCACCATTGATCAGACGTATTCAATTGGTGAGAGATCTGGAGAATGTGCTGGCCAGGGCAGCAGTCGAACATTTTCTGTATCGAGAAAGGCCCGTACAGGACCTGCAACATGAGGTCGTGCATTATCCTGCTGAAATGTAGGATTTCGCAGCGATCGAATGAAGGGTAGAGCCACGGGTCGTAACACATCTGAAATGTAACATCCACTGTTCAAAGTGCAGTCAATGCGAACAAGAGGTGACCGAGACATGTAACCAATGGCACCCCATACCATCACGCCGGGTAATCCGCCAGTATGGCGATGACGAATACACGCTTCCAATGTGCGTTCAGCGCGATGTCGCCAAACACGGATGCGACGAAAATGACATTGTAAACAGAACCTGGATTCATCCGAAAAAATGACGTTTTGCCATTCGTGCAGCCAGGTTCGTCGTTGAGTACACCACCGCAGGCGCTCCTGTCTGTGATGCAGCGTCAAGGGTAACCGCAGCCATGGTCTCCGAGCTCATAGTCCATGCTGCTGCAAACGTCGTTGAACTGTTCATGCAGATGGTTGTTGTCTTGTAGACATCCCCATCTGTTGACTCAGGAATCGAGACGTGGCTGCACGATCCGTTACAGCCATGCGGATAAGATGCCTGTCATCTCGACGAGGCCGTTGGGATCCAGCACGGCGTTCCGTATTACCGTCCTGAACCCACCGATTCCATATTCTGCTAACAGTCATTGGATCTCGACCAACGCGAGCAGCAATGTCGCGATACGATAAACCGCAATCGCAATAGGCTACAACGCGATACGATAAACCGCAATCGCAATAGGCTACAATCCGACCTTTATCAAAGTCGGAAACGTAATGGTATGCATTTCTCCTCCTTACACGAGGCATCACAACAACGTTTCACCAGGCAACGCCGGTCAACTGCTGTTTGTGTATGAGAAATCGGTTGGAAAGTTTCTTTATGTCAGCATATTGTAGGTGTAGCCACCGGCGCCTACCTTGTGTGAATGCTCTGAAAAGCTAACATTTGCATATTACAGCATCTTATTTCTGTCGGTTAAATTTCGCGTCTGTAACACGTCATCTTCGTGCTGTAGCAATTTTAATGGCCAGTAGTGTATTACTTTACAGTTGATGATTTACACATGTTTTGACGATATTCATGGTAGAAACTGGGGAAACAGTAAATTTCTCGCCATCATGCACACGTTATATACGCCTTGTTTTAGCTATTACGTCTTCGTTTTGAAGTTTCTACAGAAAAACAGTGTTGAATACATTCATAAAAGGTTCGCTCTCATCGCTTCCTTTGGCAGCATACGACGCGTACTGGATTGATTCGCCAAATATTGGCGAGGATAGTTAGTAATGTACAATAGAATATACTTTGATGTACTCTTCTCGATATTTGATTTCTTTTTCTCTCTCTCGATCAGAGCAGTTTTGAAGCTTTTTGATCAAATTCTTTACCTAACGATAAAAATAGACACCGCAGGGTTGCACTAGCGGAGCGCGTTTGCCGGCCGGTGTGGCCGTGCGGTTCTAGGCGCTTCAGTCAGGAACCGCGTGACCGCTACGGTCGCAGGTTCGAATCCTGCCTCGGGCATTGATGTGTGTGATGTCCTTAGGTTAGTTAGGTTTAAGTAGTTCTAAGTTCTAGGGGACTGATGACCACAGATGTTAAGTCCCATAGTGCTCAGAGCCATTTGAACCATTTGGAGCGCGTTTTGGGCAAGCATTTTAATACTGCACCAAGGCAATCCTTCGAAATATTGAAAAATTTCGTCGCCTGACTGTCGATTTGTTTTTTGCCAGTGTCAATTAACAAAGGGAACTGGTTCTGCTGCAGATACCGCATCATTACACCAGTCAAAAACTTTCTAAACTGAAGACCAAAGAAACTGCGTATTCAAATACAGAGATACGTAAACAGGCAGAATACGGCGCTGCTGCCGGAAACGCCTACATAGGACGACACGTGTCTGGTGCAGTTGTTAGATGCGTTACTGCTGCTACAATGGGAAGTTATCGAGATTTAAGTGAATTCGAACGTGGTGTTATGTCGGCTCACGAGAGATGGGACGAAGCATCTCCGAGGTAGCGATGAAGTGGGGATTTTCTCGTACGACCATTTCACGAGAGTACTGTGAATATCAGGAATCCAGTAAAACATCAAATCTCCGATATCGCTGCGGCCGGAAAAATATCCTGCAAGAAGGGGAGCGGAGGTTCGAGTCCTCCCTCGGGTATGGGTGTGTGTGTGTTTGTCCTTTTTAGGTTCAGTAGTGTGTAAGCTTAGGGACTGATAACCTTAGCAGTTAAGTCCCATAAGATTTCACACACATTTGAACATTTTTTTGAAGAAGGGGAGCAACGACGATTGAGGAGAATCGTTCAGCGTTATAGAAATGCAAACCTACCGGAAATTGCTGCAGTTTTCAGTGCCAGACCATCAACAACTATCAGCGTGCGAACCATTCAACGAAACATCATCAATATGGGTTTTAGGAGCCGGAGGCCCACTCCTGTACCCTTGATGACTGCACGAGACAAAGCTTTAGGCCTCGGTTGGGCCCGTCAACACCGACATTGAACTGTTGACGACTGGAAACATGTTGCATTATCAGACGAGCCTCGTTCCAAATTGTATCGAGCTGATGGACGTGTATAGGTATGGAGACAACCTCATGAATCTATGGACCCTGCATGTCAGCAGAGGACTATTCAAGCTGTGGAGGCTCTGCAATGGCGTGGGGCTTGTGCAGTTGAAGTGATATGGGACCCCTGATGCGACGATGAGAAGTGACATGTACGTAAGCATCCTGTCTGATCACCTGCGTCCATTCATGTCCATTGTGCATTCCAACGGACTTTGGCTATTCTAGCAGGGCAATGCGCCACCCCACATGTCCAGGATTGCTACACAGTGGCCCCAGGAACACTCTTCTGAGTTTAAACACTTCCGCTTGCCACCAGACGACTTGAACATCATTGAGGATATCTGGGATACCTTGCAACGTTCAGAATAGATCTCCACCCCCACACACTCTTAATGATTTATGGACAGCCTTACAGGATTCATGGTGTCAATTCCTTCCAGCACTACTTCAGACATTAGTCGAGTCCAGGCTACATCGTGTTGCGGCACTTCTGCGTGCTCGTGGGGATTGTGCACGATGTTAGGCAGATGTACCAGTTTCTGACAAACAACGCTGAAAATTGTACTTTTCGGAGGGCCTTTTACACAGACCGAAAGGAATGTCTCCCCGTCTCACCAACCACAGACATTCTTCTGACAAGGGAACCTCCCCATCGCACCCCCCTTAGATTTAGCTATAAGTTGTCACAGTGGATAGGCCTTGAAAAACTGAACGCAGATCAATCGAGAAAACAGCAAGAAGTTGTCTGGAACTATGAAAAAAATAAGCAAAATATACAAACTGAGTAGTCCATGCGCAAGATAGGCAACATCAAGGATAGTGTGAGCTCAGGAGCGCCGTGGTCCCGTGGTTAGCGTGAGCAGCTGCGGAACGAGAGGTCCTTGGTTGAAGTCTTCACTCGGGTGAGAAGTTTACTTTCTTTATTTTCGCAAAGTTATGATCTGTCCGTTCGTTCATTGACGTCTCTGTTCACTGTAGCAAGTTTAGTGTCTGTGTTTTGCGACCACGCCGCAAAACCGTGCGATTAGTAGACGAAAGGACGTGCCTCTCCAATGGGAACCGAAAACACAGGTCATAGGTCAACCGATTCTTCCACAGGAGAACACGTCTGATATATTGTATACGACACTGGTGACGGCATGTGCGTCACATGACAGGAATATGTTGTCAACCCACCTAACTTGTACACTTGGCTGATGGGTAAAAAGATTCTTCTACCTTGCCCGATTTAGGTTTTCTTGTGGATGTGATAATCACTCCCAAAAAAGTGATGAAAACATAAGAGTTTGTCACAAAAACTGCAACAAATGAATGCAACAGTTTCACAGTCGCACAGTTTTCCCTGTGCTCTGTCAAAACATATGTTTTTAACGTTTTCAAATTTTTCCGTGTGTAGATCGACAAATCCTGCATATGTCCAAGCAAATCTGAACATGTCCTGGAATTTTGGAGAGCGAGGTTGATTATGTGTGAGTGCCTGAACTTTGATAATTGACACACGATCACGCAAACAATACTGCTCTGTGGACCTGTGCAACTTCGCAAAATAATCGTCTGAAAACAAAAAATTAAACTTTTCACTCGAGGGAAGACTTGAACCAAGGACCTCTCGTTCCGCAGCTGCTCACGCTAACCACGGGACCACAGCGCTCCTGGGCTCAATCTATCCTTGATGTTGCCTATCTTGCACATGGACTACTCAGTTTGTATATTTTGCTTATTTTTTTCATAGTTCCACACAACTTCTTCCTGTTTTCTCGACGCAACGCAGCTAGCTCTTTATTCGCACAAAGTAATGGCCGCTATCGACAGGGGATCTCAAGTTGATTCCGTATTTCTAGATTTCCGGAAAGCTTTTGACACCGTTTCTGACAGGCGACTTCTAATCAAGCTGCGGCCCTATGGGGTATCGTCTCAGTTGTGCGACTGGATTCGTGATTTCCTGTCAGGAAGATCGCAGTTCGTAGTAATAGACGGCAAATCATCGAGTAAAACTGAAGTGATATCAGGTGTCCTGGGACCTCTGCTGTTCCTGATCTATATAAATGACCCGAGTGACAATCTGAGCAGTTCTCTTAGGTTGTTCGCAGATGAAGCTGTAATTTACAGTCTAGTAAGGTCATCCGAAGACCAGTATCAGTTGCAAAGCGATTTAGAAAAGATTGCCGTATGGTGTGGTAGGTGGCAGTTGACGCTAAATAACGAAAAGTGTGAGGTGATCCGCGTGAGTTCCAAAAGAAATCCGTTGGAATTCGATTACTCGATAAATAGTACAGTTCTCACGGCTGTCAATTCAACTAAGTACCTGGGTGTTAAAATTACGAACAACTTCAGTTGGAAAGACCACACAGATAATATTGTGGGGAAGGCGAGCAAAGGTTGCGTTTCATCGGCAGGACACTTAGAAGATGCAACAAGTCCACTAAAGAGACAGCTTACACTACACTCGTTCGTCCTCTGTTAGAATATTGCTGCGCGGTGTGGGATCCTTGCCAGGTGGGACTGACGGAGCCCATCGAAAGGGTGCAAAAAAGGGCAGCTCGTTTTGTATTATCGCGTAATAGGGGAAAGAGTGTGGCAGGTATGATAGGCGAGTTGGGATGGAAGTCATTAAAGCAAAGACGTTTTTCGTCGCGGCGAGATCTATTTACGAAATTTCAGTCACCAACTTTCTCTTCCGAATGCGAAAATATTTTGTTCAGCGCAGCCTACATAGGTAGGAATGATAATCAAATTAAATAAGAGAAATAGAGCTCGAACAGAAAGGTTGAGGTGTTCGTTTTTCCCGCGCGCTGTTCGGGAGTGGAATGGTAGAGAGATAGTTGGGTTGGGTTGTTTGGGGAAGGAGACCACACAGCGAGGTCATCGGTCTCATCGGATTAGGGAACGATGGGGAAGGAAGTCGGCCGTGCCCTTTCAAAGGAACCATCCCGGCATTTGCCTGGGGCGATTTAGGGAAATCACGGAAAACCTAAATCAGGATGGCCGGACGCGGGATTGAACCATCGTCCTCCCGGATGCGAGTCCAATGTCTAACCACTGCGCCACCCCGCTCGGTAAAGAGATAGTATGATTATGGTTTGATGAACCCTCTGCCAAGCAGTTAAATGTGAATTGCAGAGTAGTCATGTAGATTTAGATGTACGAGGGCCGTTCAGAAAGTAACCTCCGGTTGATTTAAAAAAATACACCAAGTTAAATAAAAATATTTTAATATATACATCTTACAACTACATCTTTGCACTATTTTTCTACATAGTCTCCATAGCGATTGAGGCACTTATCGTATCTCTTCACAAGCTTTGAAATTCCTTCTGCATAAAAATCACCCGCTTGTGCCTGGAGCCAGCCTGTGACCGCATCTTTGAGCTCTTCGTCGTCATCAAACCGCTGTGACCCGAGCCATTTCTTCAAATGCATGAAGAAGTGATAATCACTTGGCGCCAGGTCTGGGCTGTAAGGTGGATGGTTGATAACGTCTCACTTGAAGGACTCAAGAAGGGCCGTTGTTCTGCGAGCAGAGTGAGGACGGGCGTTATCGTGCAAAAAAACGATACCGGAAGTCAGCATACCACGGCGTTTGTTCTGTATAGCCCGTCGTAACTTTTTTATTGTTTCACAGTACACGTCTTGATTAATGGTCGTACCACGTTCCATGAATTCAACCAACAACACCCCTTTGGCATCCCAAAACACCGTTGCCATCAGTTTTCTGGCAGAAAAATCTTGCGAGGCTTTTCTTGGTTTGGTAGGCGAATTTGAATGTGCCCACATCTTTGATTGTTCTTTTGTCTCAGGGTTCACGTACTTAATCCAGGTTTCGTCACCGGTCACGATTCTGTTTAACAATGGTTCTCCTTCGTCCTCATAACGTGACAGAAAGTCTAATGCAGAGGCCATTCTTTGAGTTTTGTGGTGGTCGGTAAGAATTTTGGGCACCCATCGTGCACAGAACTTACGGTAACCCAATCTTGCTGTCACTATCTCGTACAAGAGAGTCTTAGAAATCTGTGGAAAACCAGTAGACAACTCCGACATTGAGAAACGTCGATTTTCACGAACTTTTGCATCAACTGTCTGAACGAGTTCGTCAGTCACCAATGATGGTCTACCACTCCTCTCTTCATCATGAACGTTTTCTCGTCCACTTTTAAATAAACGTACCCATTCACGGACAACTCCTTCACTCATAACTCTTGGTCCGTACACGGCACAAAGCTCACGATGAATAGCTGCTGCAGAATGTCCTTTGGCTGTAAAAAACCTTATGACAGCACGCACTTCACATTTGGCGGGGTTTTCTATTGCAGCACACATTTCAAACTGCCACAAAAACTAAACTAGCGCAGGTACGACGTTCACTCGACCACGGCTTGATGCCGACTGACCTGTTGAGTGCGTGAACGCACAGATGGCGTCGCTACTCCCCCCACAACCCGCACTGTGACCAATCGGAGGTTACTTTCTGAACCGCCCTCGTAGATGAGTGATCTGTGTTCAGTTTTTCGAGGCCTATCCACTGTGCCAACTTATAACTGAATGTGAGGGGGGTGCGATGGGGAGGTTCCCTTGTGAGCAGCCTACTGTTGCTTTGTAAGAGGAACAGCGTGGATCCCAGAACGCCGGCCTGAGGCAGGCCACAGTGAGGTGAACAGGAGGTGGGGCCGTGCCTACCTGTTGTGCCGGTCGCCCGCTCGCCCGCCGCGGACGACACGGGCTGATGCGTGCGGCTGAGTACGCCAGCAGTGAGTGGCCCTCGAGCGCGGATGTGCGCCGCGTATGCAAAGAAGCGCGCCGCGCCGCGATTGGCGCTCCACGCGACGGGTCGGCCGCGGCCACTTAGGCCGGCGCGCCGCGGCTGATTAGGCCGCTAACTAGAACACCTATCGGCCGGCTTAATCAAGCGCGGGGTCCAAAGAGAACACGAGAGGGGTGCTGTTTGGGCGCGCCGCGTGGCTTACTTCATTAGCGGAGAGCTGCGCCGCGCCGTAACGAGAAGAGAGCCACGGGCCAGTAACGAGCTTCGCGCCTCCTGCAATTACCAGCGCCGCGGGCTCAGACGCCGCGACTCCGTCACCCGGGCGACGGCTGGGGGAGCCCTGGAAAGCCGGTGGCTGCGCGACGCGCCACACCACTGAGACCGGTGTAACTAGGCCGATTGCTGGAGGGCCTCCCCTTTTCCTCTGTTTCGTGCGAATCAACCACGGGTGGCGTCACTTCTTCGCCCCCAGTCGCAATCCTCTTCTATCTTGACTTTCCTCCGCGTTATACTCCTTCCTTCCTGTGGTGTGCGTACTGTAAGACCTTCAGTACAAACACCATCAGATTGACTCGTCGCTCTAACGAAGTAGGCGAGTGTCAGCAATATGTCTCGTGGTCTTATCGTGGCGTGTTTATCTTCTGCCGTTAGGTCAGACGATAGAAATTCCACTTGCACGTTTAGAGTAGCAGATTGACGGTGACCAAAATTGACAATCTGAAGTTCCTTTGGTTGTTTGTTATTGTGGTCTTCAGTCCTGAGACTGGTTTGATGCAGCTCTCCATGTTACTCTATCCTGTGCAAGCTTCTTCATCTCCCAGGACCTACTGCAACCTACATCCTTCTGAATCTCTTTACTTTATACATCTCTTCGTCACCTCTACGATTTTTACCCTCCACGCTGCCCTCCAGTACTAAATTGGTGATCCCTTGATGCTTCAGAACATGTCCTACCAACCGATCGCTTCTTCTAGTAAAGTTGTGCCACAAACTCCTCTTCTCCCCAATTCTATTCAATACCTTCTCATTAGTTATGTGATCTACCCATATAATCTTCAACATTCTCCTGTAGCACCACATTTCGAAAGCTTCTATTCTCTTCTTGTCTAAACTATTTATCGTCCATGTTTCACTTCCATAGATGGCTACACTCCATAAAAATACTTTCAGAAACGACTTCCTAACACTTAAATCAATACTCGATGTTAATAAATTTCTCTTCTTCAGAAACGCTTTCATTGCCATTGCCAGTTTACATTTTATACCCTCTCTACTTCGACCATCATCATTTATTTTGCTCCCCAAATAGCAAAACTCCTTTACTACTTTAAGTGTCTCATTTCCTAACCTAATTCCCTCAGCATCACCCGACTTAATTCGACTACATTCCATTATCCTCGTTTTGCTTTTGTTCATGTTCATATTATACCCTCCTTTCAAGACACTGTCCATTCCGTTCAACTGCTCTTCCAAGTCCTTTGCTGTCTCTGACAGAATTACAATGTCATCGGAGAACCTCAAAGTTTTTATTCTTTCTCCATGGATTTTAATACCCACTCCGAATTTTTCTTTTGTTTCCTTTACCGCTTGCTCAATACACAGATTGAAAAACATCGGGGAAAGGCTACAACCCTGTCTCACTCCCTTCCCAGACACTGCTTCCCTTTCATGTCCCTCGACTCTTATAAGTGCCATCTGATTTCTGTACAAATTGTAAATAGCCTTTCGCTCCCTGTATTTTACCCCTGCCACCTTCAGAATTTGAAAGAGAGTATTCCAGTCAACATTGTCAAAAGCTTTCTCTAAGTCTACAAATGCTAGAAACGTAGGTTTGCCTTTCCTTATTCTTTCTTCTAAGTGTCAGTATTGCCTCACGTGTCCCCATATTTCTACGGAATCCAAACTGATCTTCCCCGAGGTCGGCTTCTACCAGTTTTTCCATTCGTCTGTAAAGAATTCGCGTTAGTATTTTGCAGCTGTGACTTATTAAACAGATAGTTCGGTAATTTTCACATCTGTCAACACCTGCTTTCTTTGGGATTGGAATTACTATATTCTTCTTGAAGTCTGAGGGTATTTCGCCTATCGCATACATCTTGCTCACCAGATGGTAGAGTTTTGCCAGGACTGGCTCTCCCAAGGCTGTCAGTAGTTCTAATGGAATGTTGTCTACTCCCGGGGCCTTGTTTCGACTCGGGTCTTTCAGTGCTCTGTCAAACGTTTCACGCAGTATCATATCTCCCATTTCATTTTCATCTACATCCTCTTCCATTTCCATAATACTGTCCTCAAGTACATCGCCCCTGTATAGACTATATACTTCTTCCACCTTCCTGCTTTCCCTTCTTTGCTTAGAACTGGGCTTCCATCTGAGCTCTTGATATTCATGCAAGTGGTTCTCTTTTCTCCAAAAAAAAAAAAAAAGCTCCGTCTTTAGGCCACAAGTGGCCCTTCCGGGACCGTCCGGCCGCCGTGTCATCTTCCGAGGAGGATGCGGATAAGGAGGGGCGTGTGGTCAGCACACCGCACTCCCGACCGTTAGGACGGTATTCATTGACCGAAGCCGCTACTAATCGGTCGAGTAGCTCCTCAATTGGCATCACGAGGCTGAGTGCACCCCGAAAAATGGCAACAGCACATGGCGGCAGGATGGTGACCCATCCAAGCGCCGGCCACGCCCGACAGCGCTTAACTTCGGTGATCTCACGGGAACCGGTGTAGCCACTGCGGCAAGGCCGTTGCCTCTTTTCTCCAAAGGTCTCTTTAATTTTCCTGTAGGCAGTATCTATCTTACCCCTAGTGAGATAAGCCTCTACATCGTTACATTTGTCCTCTAGCCATCCCTGCTTAGCCATTTTGCACTTCCTGTCGATCTCATTTCTGAGACGTTTGTATTCCTATTTGCCTGCTTCATTTACTGCATTTTTGTATTTTCTCCTTTCATCAATTAAATTCAGTTGGTATTGGTACGTTAATTTATTCTCACATATATCTCTGATACTTCACAAAAGTGTCTATACATTTATCTTCTTGTCTATGTACAGGATTATGGTAATCTTATTAGGCGCAGACTGAAGCTTGACTATATACTGGTACAGACAAATGTAGACTGATACAGACTGGTACAGACAAATGTTGACTGACTAATCGGAGGTCTGTACACTCATTATAATGCCTCGCACGTTGATGTATCACTGCGGGAGTGTGATCCGAGAGGAGAAAAGATTCTACATTAGCAGCAATCTCATTGGCTGCGGTACGTATTAATACGCGGATCGGCGGAAGCAGAATTTGGTCCGTCTCTAAGACAGTGCCATCTCGTAGTGCGGAGACGGACGAGCGCTGCGCCTGCGCTGTGCTTAGCGGGGCGCGCTCTGGTGGGAAAGTTGTGTACGCGCTGACTACGCGCAACTATGTACACAACACTTCCATTACCTCCTCCACATCATCTTGCCAGTTGCGTCGTGGGCGGCTCCTTTTCTTCCGCTGGGATGGTGTCAATCACAGTATCGTACTCCGTATCCTGTCTTCATTCATGCTATTCAAATGACCAAACCACACCAGCTGTTTTTGTTGGACGTCGTCACAGATATCCCTAGCCTTCTTCATCCTCTGTCGGATTACAAAATTTTTCATCCTATCCACGCCATTACAGCTTACGCTTCGTCTTAAGTAATCCTTCTCAGTAGCAAGCAGTTTATTCCAACGTCCCATGCTTCCTCTCTGCACAAAACTACACTCTCGACTACACGAACTTGACATGGTATAGTGATATGAACATATACAGATTATCGTGTGTCGCCTACACAAGGAATAAAAGGGCTGTGCATTGGCGGAGCTGTCATCTGTACTCAGAACATTCATTTGGAAAGCTTTTCGAGATGAATATGGCCCCACGACGAGAATTATCAGACTTTGAACGCCGAATTTTAGTTGCAGCTATATGCAAGAGACATTCCATTTGGGAAATCGTCAGGGAATTCAATGTTCCCAGATCCACAGTCTAAAGAGTGTGCCGAAAATTCTAAATTTCAGGCATTACCTTTCACTACGGCCGTCCTCTGTGACCGAGCGGTTCTAGCCGCTTCAGTCCTGAACCGCGCTGCTGCTACGGTCGCAGGTTCGAATCCTGCCTCGGGCATGGATGTGTGTGATGTCCGCAGTTGTCAGAAACCTGCTATTTTGAGCGGTTTTAAGACTCAGGTTAAACTAGAGATGGAAAGAACCGGTGGAACCGAAAACCGGTTCTTTCTGCGATAGCCGCCATCCCTACCCTAACACCCTGCAGCGACGTGCTCGGGTCGGTGTCGGCTGCCTCCCGGCTGCTGCTCTCCTGTCGTAAACTTGTCAACACGAGTGACCTGCGGGGTCCCGGTATAAATACTCTTATCTCACTCCTGCCTTATTAACAGGACTGCGTGTCCAACAGACAAAAACAAATTTCTGGTTGTAAACATAAACGCCAAGAGGCGTAAAATTGCGTAACGCTCAGCGTGACACACACACACACACACACACACACACATTTTTAAGGGTACTGAATGATAAGTTCAGCGTAAGTCAGTAGTGATGTCGGGAACGCTTATCCAGAAATGAATCGGTGGCCACCGACACATGAATTAGACGATAGAGTTGAAATGATTCAACAAAAACCATGTTATACAGAAATTTTGTTCTTATTCGTAAAAGTTTAGCCAAAGCAGAAAAACTGCACCATAAACCTCCAATTAAAAGTGCATGCTACGAGTAAAATAAAGTTTCTTAGCTACTTTGACCGTTGTCTGGTGGATTAAACAACGTAATTTCTGTTACGCAAACAATATTTTCTTCGTCTAAAAAGAATTAAGAAATTATTATAATTTTTACACATTTTTAGTAGAAAAGTGGACGGGAAGCATAGAGACAATGAGCGACCAATGAAGTCTCCAAGAATAAAGTGAGCAAAATAAAAGATGCCAAGTAAGAAAGACAAGCTTTGGTTAAGAAAAGTTTAAAACAAGATTACAGCTTTCACCACTGACGTTTAACCAATATGACGAGAAAACTAATGTTGTAATAGCCTCGGGGTTATTTACGTCTATTATTTTGTCACTTTGTTGTGTCGCATCTAAATTAGTCACAATAAACTATGTGCAGTATTCAAATCACAGAAAGTTCCTATCGTTTATAATTTCAGAAGAAATAAATGAACGCCCACCGAGAATCTTGCATCTGTGGTGAGGCACGTTCGGCTGAACACATACAAAGAACTGTAGTCTGCTCCAAGGGAGATCCTGTTCATCGTATTTTTGCAGGGCACAGAGGTTTAAAAAATGCGATATGATGAAATGTAAACCGTGAGAAAATCGCAGAAGAAGAAGTTGATAACATTTGAAAAGTGAAGCTAAGAGGAATGTTAAACGTAAACTGGACACGTAAAGAACCAAATGAAGACGCTCTAGAAATAACGACTAACGGAATGGATGGAAAGCCGTTACATGAGAGGGACCAGGTAGTGGGACGCCTGTTAACTCATTCAGGAGCACGTAGCTTGGCACTGGGAAGAACAGTACAGCGGAAACATTTTAGGGGCGAACAAAGATTAGGATTTGTAATCTGTCGAATATTGGACACAGTAGTGGAACAAGTGAAAGAATTCTGCTGTCGAGGAGGTAAGACTAAACAGGATGGCTGGATTAAAGAGGATACTATAAGTAGACTGGTACAGCCGAAGAAAACTTTCTTTAATAGAAAAGCTCTATTGTTATCAGATACTGGTGTGGAACTGAGGAAGAAGTTACTGCAACTGTACGACAGGAGAACAGCGTTGCATCGAAGTGAAATGTGGACTATTGGAAATCCGGAAAAGAAAAAAGTGGAAGCGTATGAAACGAGATTTAACAGTTTTAAAAGTTAAGTGGGCAGATAAAGTATTGTAACTAACTTGTTTCTACGGGTTATTAAGTTAAGATTAGGGTCGCCATCGACTCTAACCATACAACTAATCAAAGGTTTGACCGAGCCGGCAAATAAATTAATTTGATCACAGACCAAAAACGCATAAAAATGCATACGTTGTGGATGTCGCTTATAGCGGATGCGATGTAATTAATAGTATTGCCCATGCACTGTTCACGAGAATCAAACATTTAGCATAAAACAGAAAATGCATGAACACTGTGTATAAGATCAGCTCCCAGCAACGCACCTGAAAATAAGACTTAATCTAAAGCATTTCTTTTAAAATAAAAGAGGAAACTAATCACTGGACCTGTCCGTAAGGGAACGCGTTGGATGTGCTAGCGGGAAAGCTATGAGGTGAGTGGCTTAGGTGCAGAAACGTAACCTCGGAATACAAGAGAAAATTGTGGATAAAATCATTTATACTTAAGATATGGATGTGAGGCAAGTACACAATTCTTGATAAAATTAATTCCTAAAACATTAAAGAAAAGCATCAGTACATTCACCGTTATAATCTACACCTAAAATCATTGGTGTGAATCATTCATACTACTGTTGTTGCCTGATAACTGATCGCAATAACTCGTGAAACGATACACGTTTCGAAGTACACCCGAGTGCCCACGTGGTTTGAAAGAAAAATCTGCCAAAGTTTTGCATTCCTTGCTGCGACAAGGCAAAGCAATCTTTCAGAGTTGAAAAGCGAGACCAAAAGCTAACAGCTCTTCTCTCGCCAAGTAACAACGCGCCACGCGGTCAGTCTAACTCACCCTTCTTCGACTGGAGCACAGTTGTGGACGCTTCCCGTACCGGCGGCAGACTGCCTCCCTTTTTTATCTCCAGCCACTTCCACCCCCCGCGTGGCCCGGAAAACCCAAAGGTGCCATTTCCGCCACCAATCTAACGCAGGTGGATTTCTCACAAGTAGCGCAAACCTCTTTGCCTACTTTACCACTACCAGAGTTGGCTATTCTGTACAACTGCTGCTGAATCTGTATAACTATCGCAGACTTTCTACAGCAGACTATGCCACCGGCTAGCAACGTGACACAGAACCACATTCATTCAATCACACCACTATGAGAGTCATGAGAAAAGATAAACAAGGAAAAGAAAGAGAAATACTAGTGAAAATGGGCTACCGGACTAATGAAAGGTGGCTACAGGACCCTTTCATCATGAAATGAAAAAAATACTGAACAGAAGAAGGTATTGGTACACATTAGTCGGACAACTGCTACAGCATCCAACTTAATGATGGAAGGAACAGTTCAATTACATGTACGTTTACATCTACAGACTCGTATGTCGTCCACAAGCCACTGTGTAGAACATGGCGGACGGCGAATAGTATCAGTATTGTCGATTTTCTTTTGTATTTTATTCACTTGTTGAGCGAGGGATAAACGACTCTCCATATGCTTCTGTACGCGACGTAACCTCTTCTCTCTTACGCTGACGATCGTTACGCGAGATATACGGCGGTGTTAGCATAATAATAGCACAGCCGGCTTCGAATACAGGTAATCTAAATTTAACCAGCAGGGTTTCACGAGAAGTACGTCGTGTTTCTTCCAAGAATTCTCATGTATTCTGGAGAAAATCTCCGCTGTAGGGATCAACGAGGGTTCCGAAAACGAGGGTCGTGTAAAACTCAAGATCGCTCTCTTCGCCCACGAGATACAAGAAAGAGGAAATACCGGCGCCCGTGCAGATGCCGTGTTCCTTGAATTCGGAAAGGCGTTCGATCAATTTCCGCACTGCTGCCTAATGAACAAAATACGAGCGTGCGGAATATCAGACAAGCTGTGTGACAGGATTGAAGAGTTTCTAGGAAACAGAACGTAACATGTCGTTCTGCACGGAGAGAAGTCTTCAGACGTAAAAATACCTCCGTGTTACGCGTAGAAAGTATTACAGGACCACTACTGTTGACAATGTATAAATGTTCAAATGTGAGTGAATTCCTAAGCGACCAAACTGCTGAGGTCATCGGTCCCTGGACTTACACACTACTTAAACTAACTTAACGCTAATGACAACACACACACACACACACACACACACACACACCCATGCCCGAGTGAGGACAATGTATATAAATGACCTAGCTCATAATCTTGAAAGTTCTATGAGGCTTTTCGTAGATGATGTGGTCTTACACAGAGAAGCCGCATCGCTAGACAACTGTCCGGCAGAGCACCAAAGTACGTTGTGGGGGTTGACGATTGACCATCAACATAAATAAATGTAACCTATTGTGCATAAATAGGTAGAAAGACCCAGTACTGCACCGTTACATGATTGCAAAACAGTCTCTGGAAGCAGCCACATCTATAAAATATCTAGAAGTAAACTGATACACAATCTTTTTAGCGCAACTCAGTCTGACTTTCAATAATCCCTACAAAAGAATGGCCCTGACTAACAATAACCTATACCTTTCATGAATCACTTACCTCACAAAAATCTTCGTTACTCGAACTACTGCAATACAGCGAGCGCCAATACTGCCAGCTACATAAAAGATTCTAACTACTGAAGGCACTAACTACTGATAGGCATAGTTGGCAAATGAAAGATTTTGATAGAGAACAAACAATGTACTTACCTTAATAATGTTCAAAAGTCATCATATATCAATTCACGACATCCATCTTTACAAATTTCCTTTTTCTTGCGGATACATGTCCAGATCGTCCGCTTATGTAACCTCTCAAAACTCTGACACCTCTCTCTCCACATTCACCACTGCTGGCGGCTTACATCCAACTGCCCAACACCACACAAGCGAATATTCGAACAATGAGTCCAACCAGCCACAGACTGCACACAGCACAGTCAGTGATTTTCATACAGAGCGCTACGTGGGGTTAAAACTAAAAAACCTAAACAGCCCACTTATAACAGGAATGATAAATATAGAAGATGCTGATTTCGTTACAGGTTATAGTAAGCACGAAAACGTCAGGAGAAGCTCAGCCACCGCTGCAACAGTAGCGTTCTGCATTACGGTGTGATTTACTGTTAAAGTTCAGAGAACTTACGGAAGAATCAACCAGTATATTGCATACTCCAAAGTATAGCTCACGAAAAGACTATAAAAGGAAAATTAGAAATATTTTGGCTCACACGGCGGCTTACCAGCAATCGCCCTTCCGGCGAAGCATTGGCAACTGGAACAGGAAAAAGGTGGGAAGAGTAAGAGCTACACGAAGTACCCTCTGCCACACACCGAAAGGTGGCTTGCGGAGTATAGATGTAGATGTAATTTCCTTGAACATTTCTGCTACACTTACGTATGGCTTCCACCGACCGATTCCGATTTTAGCAGAGCGTCTCTGAATTTGTTCGATTTCTGTTACCGCGCTAACTACATATACACCTAAACACCGCAACAATGCTCTATACTCTATAGAGTTGCTGATACTAGCGTCTTAAATGCACCTTCCTTCAAAGGTGTATTGCATTTTCTCAGAATCCCTTCAACAAATCTAAGTTTTCCATTCGGCAATCCCTAACACTGATTTCACATAATTGAACTATTCCATATCGCTTCTTAGAATTGCCCTTAAATACTTATATGATGTGATGCGCTGAATACCCATCCCGGATAGCTGTGCCTATGAAAGTGCCGCTTCCGGTACGGGGAGGCGCCCCGGTCCCGGATCATCAGAATCCACCCGGTGGATTAACCGCGAGAGTAGGCTTGCCGGCTAGCTTGGATGTTGTCTTTAGGCGGTTTTCCACATCCCTGTTGGTGAATAGCGGGCTAGTACCCAAGTTCCGCCTCAGTTACTCGTTTCCTTCTGCTCTCTTTCACATGATTGACACTACACGCAGACAGCTGGGGTACACACATTCTGTCCTGGGGGTAACGGGCTGGTGACAGGAAAGACATCAGGCCACTCCTTAAATTAACCCTGCCAAATCCGTTAATAACCATACAGACCTTGCGCCGCTGCGGGACAAAGACGAAAGAAAAATATGCGCTCAAGATGTTTACCACTTACGTTGTAACCAGATACTGTCGGGTTATTTCTCTTTCTTACAGGCAGCATGTTACACACATACACATTTAAAGAGATCGGTTATTCATTACACAAAATGATCCCATAAGGCTGCTAGTCCTATCTGATGAATCTTTTATGTATACAGTAGTGGAAATCAGTATAAAGCTTTGGGTATTTGTAGGAAAATTAACACTATTAGTTGAAATAGTTGGGCACAGTGTATGTGCAGTAGTATGAGATCCTGTATACCGACAAATTCATTCAAATGGTATCGCATTTGATGTCAGTAGTACAGTATAATATAACAAGACATCAACGATTAAGGCGATAGAGGGTGTAACTCAGTATAAAGACAAACAGCTTTGTGAGATGTCTCTACTGCACATAGGAAACAGACCATAACAGACACCAGTAATGTAGATAAACCACGATTGTGACAATGCCACACGGAAAACAGTTGCCATGTGTCGAAAAAGCGAAAATTGGTGCGCACAACGAAATGGGAGTCTCTAATTGTCAAATCGCAAATAAGTTGAATCCTTCAACTACAGACTGATAATTTCGTTAGATTGGACACACGATGTGCGAACGGAAAATATGGACAAAGTATAAAATTATCTGAGGCATCGTAACGGCTACTTTCGCGCAAACCAAGGGCCATAAACCGTTATTATTCTCAACATGTTGCTGATTTACAGTTACCGGTATCTGCCAGACGTATACGACAAAATTGTCAAATGAACATGTGTATTCAAGAAACGACTGCAGAAACCCAGTCACATCCAAACATAAACAGGCTAGATTGCAGTTTGTTATGGACTTCAGAACAGGGTATAGTGATCTATAGTGATGACAAGAAGTTTAGTTTAGACGGGCCGAATGGATTTCAATTTTATTGGCATCATCTGAGAACAGAGCATGAGGAAAGAATGAGCAGAAATTTTGGTGGAGGAAGTGTTATGATTTGCGCAGCCTTCTGCGCTCAACGTTTTTAAGTCACGCATTACTTGGCTGCACACTAGAATGGACTCTAACATGTAAACTGAGATGCTAGACACGGAACTGATTAGAATGTATGAGGACCTAGGAGACGAATGTCTAATGTTTCAACAAGATACTGCACCTCTGCATGTTTCCGCAACAACCAAAAAGGAAACTTCCTGGCAGATTAAAACTGTGTGCCCGACCGAGACTCGAACTCGGGACCTTTGCCTTTCGCGGGCAAGTGCTCTACCAACTGAGCTACCGAAGCACGACTCACGCCCGGTACTCACAGCTTTACTTCTGCCAGTACCTCGGGCACACAGTTTTAATCTTCCAGGAAGTTTCATATCAGCGCACACTCCGCTGCAGAGTGAAAATCTCATTCTGGAACCAAAAAGGAGTTTGTAGATACCGTAATATTGCCCTGGTCTGCATGTATCCAGGGTATGAACGCCGCGGAAAGTCTTTGGGGAGTGCCTTCAAGCCGTGTTTACGGCAGCAAAAGGCAGACCGAGATCGTATGTGAGCTGTAAAGAGCGACACGAGAAGCGTGGCCAACAATTTCATTGCAAGTACTTCGAACCCTAAGAAAACCAACATCGAAGAGGATTTTTGAGGTGATTAGGAAGAACGGAGGTTGGATAAAGTACTAACTATTCAGTGAGACACAGGGACAGTCAGTGCCATTATAAAATTTCCATTCAGGAAATACAAACTCCTTATTTTGTTATTCGTGTTATAAAAGAAATCATATAATTCTGCCATGATTGTGTTTTATATGTCTCTACTACTTTCGTAATAAATTTGGGTACTTGTATGTTACAGACATTGTACTGTTACTTTCGTAGGAACTCTTCCTTTATACTGATCCACTAAGGTACTGAGAGCAATTAGAGATGTGCGACTCTAGATTTTTCCCGACTTAGGATATGTCGAATATTTCTCGGGTATTCAGGCAGGTGGCGTCGTCCTAGAGGCGTGATATTTCGGCAAGCCGACTTGTTGCCTTCTTCGTGCGCTCTTGATCAGTCATCAGAAAAGCCTGAAGACAGGAAGAAGTCGCCGAAACATTACGCCTTCTGAACGAAGCCACCCGTCTGAATACCCGAGAAATATTCAACATATTGCAGATTCTATTACGCTTCCCAAGGCACGTCTGATGTTACATTCGTTTCTGTCGATCATTCGCCGTCAAGTGTACCGTAATAAGATCTGTAAATCAAATACTCGTCGAGCCAGTCACATAACTGCGAAGATTCACTGTGTGAGCTTATCTTGGTTAGTAGTCGACAATGTGGTACCGCAGAGAGAGAAAAAGTCCTGGTAAATGGGGGTACAACTCGCGCACCGTGGGTTCCGCACAAACTTAATTACGTATCACGTTTCTTGTAGTGGCCATTTTCGCAGCAGCTGTATATAAATTGCAGTTGTTTCAAAGAAAATGCCTTTTTTGCATGCTGCACATCGAAATTTTTATTTTTATTTATGCACTCAGACGCGTTTCGCCTTTTTTACAAGGCATCTTCAGTGGGTGTCCTGAAATATTACACGATTTGTCCATTTTTACATATAGGTTATGGTTTCACATCTAGGTTATAGATTTAAAAACGGTTCCTTAACTTTTTTTGTGAAATGGAAAGGTACTTACAGGTAACTTCTAATTCATTGCATTTAAGCAAACTGCTCTTTCTCATCTGGCAACCAAGTGGACATCTTACAGTTTACTTTCAGATCACTGTTAACGTTACACGTCACTGTAACTGCCATCTTCTTAATACAGAGTTTCATTTGTTTTTCTAAGTGTTACCAACATCGATGAACACACAACAGTTGACGTTGTGTGCATGATGCTAGTAAAGCAAAGAAGTTAGTGGAATGTCGCCACAAGCAGTGAGGTCAGCTTCATGTCGAAATTATCTTCGTTTCATTGGAATAACAAATACTGTCCATGAACCTTAGAATTACTTCTTACTGTACATTCTAGCCAAACGTTACCAAGAGTGTGTTTTGAAGTTCTCACGTAAGAAAATGTTGCATTTGTAATTTCTGTGGGTTTCCTATGATTGACGTGATTATGAAGAGGAGTAGAAAGTGAGCGCTAACAAGGAAGCGTTTCCGTACCCATGTCTGTATAACGCACTTTATTCCTTTACGTGTGAGGAATGTTTCCTGGAAGTTTCGCCACACCTTTTTGTTACATCCTGTATTACACCATTCTATGCTGGGTGATTCAGTTGCCACTACCGATGGGTTTTGTGGAAACCATAACGCCTTCAAATACTATACGCAAGATTTTCGTATTCTCTCACTTCCTGCGTGCAAACTATTAGTCCTACAGAGGAAATGAGAAGGACCTTGTAGGAAATTTAATGTAGTTAAATTGTGTACTGGGGTGTGTTTTCGCTAGAGGTCGTTGTTTTCGAATTATTCAAAAAGAAAAAAAATAGCAAAGTGGCCCTTAAACGTGTTTTTCTTGAATAATTCGAAAACCATGGACACCAGCGAAACATATACTAGTACAAAATTAAACTACATTAAATTTCCTTCGCAGCTCGAGGTCTCGCAGTAGCGTTCTCGCTTCCCGAGCACGGGGTCACATGTTCGATTCCCGGGGGGTTACGGCTTTTCACCTGCCCCGAGATTACTGGGTGTTGTTGTGTCGTCTTCATCATCATTCATCCCCATTACGGTCAGAGGAAGGCAACGGTAAACCACCTCCATTAGGACCTCGCGTAGTACGGCGGTGCAGGTGTCCAGCATCGTTCCCCTACGCTCTGTCGAGAAGCATGGGACTTCGTTTCCAAATTTCCTACCAAAAGTTCCTATTAATTTTTTGTGTAGGATTAATACACAGCATGAAGCGAGCGACAGAATATGAAAATCTTGTGTGTCGTTTTTGAACTCGTTGCGGGTTGCATAAAACTCATAGGTAGGGGCAGCTGAATCTCACTGTTTATTTCACTGCTATTACTGAAATGTTAGGCATGAGTGGCACATTGAAAGTGAAAATGACTGGAAGTTATGTGTTTCTTCCACACCCCCCTTCGCTGTCCGCTGGACCGAACCCTAGGTCTGCGCCTGTGCAGAGCCAGGCAGAACCTGATGACACATTCAGAAGGTAACACGCGCGCCACGCATAGGCGACAAGACAGAATTGGGTGAGAGCGGTGTTGCGTCAACAGATTGTGAGAGCTTGGCGGTAGCTCGGCAGGATTACGTCGCAGCCGGGGCGTGACTGGGTGAGCGACCCGGGGATCAGGAGCAGGGTCGCGGCTGCTGCCGCACGCCGTGACTCACTGTGCGCCGCTAAGCACTTCTCACTTACACTTCCAAACATGGCAGCGCACTACTTCTCCTTCGGCACTATGAGCCCTGGCCTCTTCAGCTATCAACCTCCATAAATCCCTGCTTCTCCTCCATCAAAAATGGTTCAAACGGCTCTGAGCACTATGGGACTCAACTGCTGTGGTTATCAGTCCCCTAGAACTTAGAACTACTTAAACCTAACTAACCTAAGGACATCACACACATCCATGCCCGAGGCAGGATTCGAACCTGCGACCGTAGCACTTCTCCTCCATCATCGGATCTCCTCCTCGGTAAGGTCGGCCAACCCATGGTCCTTCCATCTAGTTTTCAGTCGGCTTGTTCTTATGATAGAATCCAGTCTTCCGTCCATTATTCTCTTGGGCAACTTGCCACCTGCAATCGTCTCCACGTCCTCATAACCAGCGCTATCATTTGATAATTACAATTGTGTGTTTTTCTTCTGTGAGGTGCTGTAATTCATGGTTACATTCTTAAAATGTTGTTGTTGTTGTCTTCAGTCCTGAGACTGGTTTGATGCAGCTCTCCATGCCATCATCAGTTATTTTGCTCCCCAAATAGCAGAACTCCTTTACTACTTTAAGTGTCTCATTTCCTAATCTAATTCCCTCAGCATCACCCGACTTAATTCGACTATATTCCATTATCCTCGTTTTGCTTTTGTTGATGTTCATCTTATATCCTCCTTTCGAGACACTGTCCATTCCGTTCAACAGCTCTTCCAAGTCCTTTGCTGTCTCTGACAGAATTACAATGTCATCGGCGAACCTCAAAGTTTTTATTTCTTCTCCATGGACTTTAATACCTACTCCGAATTTTTCTTTTGTTTCCTTTACTGCTTGCTCAATATACAGATTGAATAACATCGGGGACAGTCTACAACCCTGTCTCACTCCCTTCCCAACCGCTGCTTCCCTTTCATGTCCCTCGACTCTTATAGCTGCCATCTGGTTTCTGTACAAATTGTAAATAGCCTTTCGCTCCCTGTATTTTACCCCTGCCACCTTTAGAATTTGAAAGAGAGTATTTTAGCCAACATTGTCAAAAGCTTTCTCTAAGTCTACAAATGCTAGAAACGTAGGTTTGCCTTTCCTTAATCTATTTTCTAAGATAAGTCGTAGGGTCAGTATTGCCTCACGTGTTCCAACATTTCTGCGGAATCCAAACTGATCTTCGCCGAGGTCGGCTTCTACCAGTTTTTCCATTCGTCTGAAAAAAATTGGCGTTGGTATTTTGCAGCTGTGACTTATTAAACTGATAGTTCGGTAATTTTCACATCTGTCAACACCTGCTTTCTTTGGGATTGGAATTATTATATTCTATTTTTTTCTTAAAATAATCTTTAAAATGTTTAAAATAATACAATCTTCTCAGGCTTCCATCCACGCCAAGCTGTTACATGTGCGGCAACGATTTCGGCCTAATGCTCCTCAGTACCTCGGATGTTTCATGAACACGCCCTTGTGTTACAATGGTCTCATCCCTTGAGAGTGAGACATAACGTTTTTTGCGTCATCAGTCTTGTGACTGGTTTGATGCGGCCCGCCACGAATTCCTCTTCTGTGCCAACCTCTTTATCTCAGAGCAGCATCTGCAGCCTGAGTCTACAATTATTTGCTTGATGTATTCCAGTCCCCGTCTTCCCCTGCAGTTCTCACCCTCTACAGCTCCCTCTAGTACAACCGCCATCAGGGATGACGTTCTAACACATGTCCTGTCACCCTGTCCCTTCTTCTTGCCAATGTTTTCCACGTGTTCTTTTCTTCGCCGATTACGTGGAGAATCTCCTCGTTCTTTACCTTACCAGTCCTCCTAATTTCAACATTCTTCTGAAGCACCACATCTCAAATGCTTCGATTCTCTTCTGTTCCGGTTTTCCTACAGTCCACAATTCATTATCGTACAATTCTGAGAAATTGAGGCCAGGAGAATTCTCTTGGCCAGGAATGCCATTTTGCATTTGCTAGTCTGCTTTTTTTTTTATGTCCTCCTTCCTTCGTTCATCGTGGGTTATTTTGCTTCCAAGGTGGCAGAACGCGTTTAACTTCTACTTCGTGACCTCAAATCTGATGTTAAGCTTCTCGCTGTTCTCATTTCTATTACTTCTCATTACTTTCGCCTTCCTTTCGTTTACTCGCAATCCGTATTCTGCACTCATTAGACTGTACATTCTAATCGACAGAGCCTCTAGTTCTTCTTCACATTCACTGAGAAAACAATGTAATTAGCGAATCTTATCACTGATATTCTTTCAGCCTGAATTTTAGTCCCACTCACGAACGTTTACACCATTTCCGTCGTTACTTAGATGTACAGATTGAACACTACGGCCGAAAGATTGCGTCCTTGTCTTACAACATTTTTAAATTCAGGACCTAGCTCTTAGTCTTGTTTTTCCCTCTTTGTTCTTTTACGTATAGTATGTTACCCGTCTTTCCCTATAGCTTACTCCCATTTTTCTCAGAATTTGGAACACGTTACACCAATGTACATTATCGAACGCTTCTTCCAGGTCGACCAATCCTATGAATGTCGCTTGAATTTTCTTCAGTCTTGCTTTCATTATCAAGCGCAACATCTGAATTTCCTCTCTGGTACCTTTGCCTTTCCTAAAGCAAAACTAATTGTCGTCTAAGAGATCCTCAGTTCTTCTATATATTATTCCTCTCAGAAACTTGGATGCATGAGCTGTTAAGCTGATTGTACACATTTAATGGTATCAAAAGTAAAATATACTGGCGATGATTATTTTGTAATTGCTATAGTCATTGCTTAGGTTGTCATTCACAAAATAACTAGTGACTCTTATGGAAAACAGAAAAAAAGGAAAACCTCAGATCGATGATGATATATAGCAGTGAATGTACTGAGGTATTATATTAGGAGTCTTGTAACTAATAACAAGCAAAAGAAACAATACTAGTCCTTTCAGTAAAGCGAAGCCTCGCGCTTATCAAATAGCCTAAGTTCCTCAATGATTTCAGGATGCTGGACACGACAGAAATACAACATGTGTGCTTTTTGCTACCTAAGAACCTCGCAACAACTTCCTTCAATGATACACAAGCCTCTCTCCCACTCACAGTCCTTTTTATAAATAATTTGAATCCAGCAGCATTTCTAGAATTTCAGGTCCAAAAACCACATTTTCTTTCATTTTCGCTTCTGATGGTGAGAAAACGTCTCTCAGAGAGAGACTTGTAACAGTCTCCACCTTTGGAGAATGAGCCAGTTTGTGAAAGTCTTAACCAAACTTCATGAGTGGAGATAATAAAATTTTTTATGAACTACGAGTTTGCTGTGCCCGCATCTCGTGGTCGTGCGGTAGCGTTCTCGCTTCCCACGCCCGGGTTCCCGGGTTCGATTCCCGGCGGGGTCAGGGATTTTCTCTGCCTCGTGATGGCTGGGTGTTGTGTGCTGTCCTTAGGTTAGTTAGGTTTAAGTAGTTCTAAGTTCTAGGGGACTTATGACCACAGCAGTTGAGTCCCATAGTGCTCAGAGCCATTTTTCGAGTTTGCTGCGCAAAACGTTCGTCTATTAAGGGCTTCAAATATTTCCTCCTTGTAGGCCAGTTTATTCCGAACCAGTTTAGATCCCTTGTCCTGCTATCTTATTCAGATTAACTCATACCAACTGAAACAGTACGTGATATATATGAGAGACGGGGAGAGAGAGTGTCTTAACTAAAAACGGCAAATGATTAGCTTTTCAGAGGATTCACACAAGGTTGGCGACGATGGCGACACCTACAACGTGCTGACATGAGCAAAGTTTCCAACCGATCTCTCATGCAAAAACAGCAACTGACCGGCGTTGCCTGGTGAGACGTTGTTGTGATACCTCGTGTAAGGAAGAAAAATGCGTAGCATCACGTTTCCGACTTTGATAAAGATCGGATTGTAGCCTACCGCGGTTGCAGTTTATCGTATCGCGACATTGCTGCTCACGTTGGTCGAGATCCAATGACTGTTAGCAGAATATGGAATCGGTGGATTCAGGAGGGTAATACGGAACGCCGTGCTGGATCCTAACGGCCTCGTATCACTAGCAGTCAAGATAACAGGCATCTTATCCGCATTGCTGTAACGGATCGTGCAGCCACGTCTCGATCCGTGAGTCGACAGATGGGGACGTTGCATGGGGGCTTAATTAAATGTAGAATGCAAATAATTTTAATTTTTTGTTTTAGTAGCTGTATGTCCGATTACGAAGTCTCGTAACGGTTGGCCCTGACTAGTATTATTACGCAATCTGACTGCATAGAACAATAACAAAGAATGAAATGGAAATTTTCATTAACAGAATTAATTAATTAAGTCCCCAGCAACTATAAAAACCTACGAAACCAAAGCACAAGTATAACTGTTCTGTGTGTGGAAGTATGACTCAACGTACGCATCTGGCACGGTTCTTCTTCAATAACACAAGAAATTTTAAATATCATTCATACTGAATTAATTAAAGAAAATAAAAATACCATAATTACTCAAGAAAACCAGAATTACACTCTAATACAATAACACAAGCCAGATGCTTTGTTGACTGAACCTGTAATGACGCATTATTTAACATGGAAATAATGAAAAATAAATCAAGTTTCGTTACCTTCATATATTGACCAAAATCACTCTAATCATTACAATATATCTCCACACCGACTCGCTATTACCACATCTCAACAAGAACCTTTCAGTATCACATCTCAGCAAGCACTCCCTACTAGCACATCTGAACACGAACTGACTACTACGAGCTCTCCCCAAGCACTGACTTCTAGCACATCTCAATAATGACTTCCCGTGGAGGCGGCGGAACAATGCTCTCTAGCGATCTCTGTCGCTGTGGCTCAGTGTAGCCACCTTTCATATGCCCTTCCTCCACGGCTAGAATTTGATGGTATTTTTGCCAGCATTGGTGGTGAAAATACCACCAAATTCGTCAAAAAAATATAGACAAAAATAAAAGATAATATTGATACGTAAATATCATATAACTAGATAAAATTTTGGCTTTGCACTGACCTTTCAATAACCTATTATATAGAATACAGTAAGCAATACAAATTCTTTCATACATGTGACTTTACATAATAGTTTACACAAGTATTATGTGGTTAAACAATTCAATCAATAGCGTCAGCAATGACGAATATGTGCAGGTAAGAGTCTCATAGCTTTCCACAAACAGTAATACACAAAAAATCAGTTTATACAAATATTCACATAAACGCTTTCCATAGCCCAAGAATAAGCAGTTGACAGTTCCAGCAGTAGCACCCAGCAATGGTCAACAGGTGCAAAAACCAATAAGTAACATTTTTTCAATAGAAGCAGTCCATCAGTGGCACCCGCAATGTTGATCAGGTGCACACAGCAACAGGTGACTTCATTTCAGTAGAAGCAATCCATCAGTGGCACCTAGCAATGTTGAGTAGGTGCAGACACCAACAAGTAACACCATTTCAGTAGAAGCAGTCCATTAGTGGCACCAGCAATGTTGATCAGGTGCACACAGCAACAGGTGACTTCATTTCAGTAGAAGCAATCCATCAGTGGCACCCAGCAATGTTGAGCAGGTGCAGACATCAACAGGTGACATCTTTTCAGTAGAAGCAGTCCATCAGTGGCACCCAGCAATGTTGAGTAGGTGCAGACATCAACAGGTGACATCATTTCGGTAGAAGCAGTCCATCAGTGGCACCCGCAATGTTGAGTAGGTGCAGACACCAACAGGTAACACCATTTCAGTAGAAGCAGTCCATTAGTGGCACCAGCAAAGCTGAGCAGGTACACACAGCAACAAGTCACATTTCTCAGCAGAAGCAGTTCCATAAAATACACTGTCACTGATCACACTGTTCATCAGAGTTTATAAGCAGAAATTAAACATATCCTTGTAGCACCAATCATGTAGAAAAGGTGCAAGTAACAGTCCATTCTATTCACCATAACTACTGAGACAGTTCAGTCATGAACAATAGTTTGAATGCACATACAATTTCTTTAACAAAATATAATCAATGCTCTTACACTAAACATACAAATCATAATAAACACACAAATGATATCAGTTAATTGTCACATTAACTATTACAGTACACAATAACAGTTAACCTATAATATTTATGGGTGTCAGTGCAAGCCACAACAAACAAGTGAAATAATATTTAGGAGATAGGTTGGGATCACTTCTCTGGGATTATAAAAGGAAAACACACAAAACACACTCACTCATCTTTCATCCACATTAGTGCTACTGTGTAATTGAATAGTGTTAACTGTGTAAATGCAATTCTGTCAAAATTTTATGTTCATCATGTGTATCAAGTAGTAGTGGCAGCAATGTATAACAGTCAATAATAGTTAGTCAACGTCATAGTCATCATGTCAAGACCAATGTTTGCCAAGCCAGATCAAAATGTACTGTTGCTGAACAACTGTCAGTGAGCCAAGATATGCAAATACTTCCTCTCTTCAAAAAAAAAAGTGTATACTGCTTATTGATTTAACAAAGTGTGTGTGTAGACAATCTTCCTTCCACTTTAGTGTTCTAGTCTGCCATCTTCATCCTCCTTGTTCCATATAAACCCACAAAAACAATATGCTCCTCACTTACTTTACCTCTTATCCACCAAAACTCCAATAATCATCAACTTCACCTAATCTCAATACCTCAATAATACGTCGATACATATAAACCTCAGCACCAATATCATTTTACTTCCATAACAACTCTTTCCTCTAGTCAGTCTCCTCGAACAAGTACAGACAAAATTCTAGTGCAAACTTCAATTCATCATCTCATACAATCCGAAGACACAGGGTCCACACACAACCTCTGTGTAATCCATCTGACCCAAATTTTCTACTCATTATAAATTATAAGATACATTTTGGTTCCTTGTCCATCATTAAATAAAAGAAATGCATACATGACCTCTAACAGACTTAAGTTCAAATAACTCTCAGTAATTAAGTACGATTACGGAGTGTGAATGATCATAATATTTCACAGTGTGTACACCACTTCAAGAATCATAGCAGAAGCAAACATGTGGAGTATTTTTTGTGTCAAGTGTCACTTCCTATTTCAATTGCTCACGAAAATGCAGTGTAATACTGTCAATGGTCTAAACCTAGTTTTGGTCTGTCATGTCGTTAGCTTCCTTCCTATTAGCATAAATTTATACAGCTTCCATAAAACCTCAGCTCATGTGACTTCTATGACTTTCTTGTACTAATGTCGTTCGTCGAATTACTGCAGTTCATTTTCTTATCTTAAAAATATAAGGCACTGAGCGTATGCAAAACAAGCAATAGCGAGTAAATATACCAGTAGAGAACAGAATGTCAACAAGTGGATGCAGCACAATCCCTATAACAAGGCTCTGCCAAGCGAACAATCTACAATTAATACCATAGTGTAACCTAGTCTCTATGTTTGTACACAGTATATCAGCATTTCTATATACTAAATTGAAGAGTAGTTATGACAACAAAACAGAAATGTGTAAATATGCAATCCATAAGCAAGGCAGCAAATATGTTATCTATCATAATAAACAGGTCATTAGCATCATATCAGCATAAGCAAATAAATGTTTATATGTAATCTTAATAAGTAAACATGAAGGCGCAAGCAGATAAATCACAAAGTATAACTTACATATCTAACCACATCAGCACAATTAATCAGGTGACAACTATAATTTAAATAAATAAGCACAGCAGGCACATAATAGAAAAATATGACATCAGTGAAAAAGCATAGCAGCCAAGCGATGCATAATATACGCAAGTAATAACACTGTTCATTAATCAATAACTGTCAAAATCAGTAAATGTACACAAGCACGTCGCTTCACAAGTAAATTCATAGAACATAAAATTTAGCACAAAGTATGAATCACGTAATCGCAAGCAGCAAATTACGTCTAAAGTACGTACCTAAGTGGAATTATGTTACCTGAAAAATAAACTCAATCAATAGTTACCCTTTTTAGTTTATTACTTTTTTTTTTGTTTGAAATTACATTCTTCCTGAAATTTTCTCCAAAGCAAGTCGTCTTAACGTCGGACACGCACAGAATTTACCTGAAGGTCTTAAATACTTTATACAACCGTATCCTGAAAAATACTGAACGTTAATAACATAATTTATGAAGTCCTTATAGCTTTATACAGAATTTAGTCGGAGAAATTAGACTGTGTATTTGTTTACGTCTGTCAGTGCATTCGCACTGAGCGCTCGATCAGCTGTAGGCGCATGACGTAGAAAGTGATTGTTTGCGGTTGACGACTGCCTTGTGCGGCGCGCCGACTTGACTGTTGCTTTGAGTATGTGCCGCTGCCAAAACACAGCGCGGTATCCTTGTATTCTCTGCGTGTTTACATGTAGCTGTTAGTTTCTCACAAGTATGTCATTCCACAAAATTTTTTTTAAAAGTATATCATTCCACAAAAATTTTGGAAACTACGAACCTCACGTTTTGTGGTAGGAACAGCGTAATTACGAATAGCGTCTAGTTTCTCTGGATCAGGAAGAATACCTTCTGTAGAAATAATGTGACCGAGAAATTTCGCCTGAGATCGACCAAATTCAGATTTTTCCAAGTTCACTGTAATGCCAACTCTTGCAACAATACTTAATAATGACTCCAAAATTTTGTTATGCTCACTCCAAGAACGTTTAGCAATAAGAATATCGTCAACATATGAAGTAATATTGTCACGAAGATAAACAGGTAAAATTTCGTTTATACTACGAATAAATGCTGCAGAAAATATAGTAAGTCCAAACGGTAATTTCCAAAGTCACTTTTGGGTAATACAGTCAAATCCGGTTATTCTTTACCTACTGTCTAGATAGATGGATAGTAGAAGAGTTGTTTTTATAGATGCAAAGAATAGTGAAAGAGTAGGCAGCGGTGCAGAAAACTAAAAGGGAAATAGCACCACTACAGCTCAGGGCCCTGTGATCGCTACGGCACATATTCACTTAGTGTAGTGAATCCCCTGAGGACTTTAATAGGTGCACATAAATTTCAGTTTGTAACTTAGTGGCAAATTTGGCGGAAGTGCGCACGTAAATCGATCCAACCATGAACATGTACGTATGTCATTCCTAGAATTGCAAAAGATCTTAAATTTCCGAACAGTCAAAAAGTGTTCACAGTCAAAGCTTCCGCCTCGCGGCGACAAAGACCTACCGCGTCTGTCCCAGTTTGAATGTCGATTATTGTCAAGTTCGCGCGCCTGGCGCTCTCTTGTTGCATCCCGTAAATGAAACAAATTACTTTCTTCAAACCCCTCTGGTATCTGTGTTTCTAAATTTCTTCTACTGTCTTTTCCTACGATTTCGCCTTCAGTTTGTTTGACTTGCTTTTGTAATGCCTCTACTTCCCTTTTAACGCGTTCATTAAATTTTCCCTGATACTCTTCGGTTTCTGCAAATGGTAATGGAGCTGTATCATCTGAATCTCTATCCCCATTTAAACTAAGACTTGTCAATTTATCTGAAATCTCCTCAACTCTTTCCGATAAATCACCTATTTTTTCTCTCTGTTTACCTACGTCTTCCGTAAGTGTCGCGACTCGGGTTTCAGTGTTGTCACATTTGGTAGTTAACTGTTCATATTGTTGTGTTAGGTTATTTATTCTGTCATTTGGTACGGATTCCTCGATTCTCTCAAATATCTCTTCCTTATTGTGTGCACGTTGTAAATTCATCTCTGAAAATTTTTGTACTATCACGCGATCTTTTTCTTCCCGTTCTCTGTCCTGTTCCTCTTGTCTGATTTCTGTTGAAATTAAACTATTATTGTGAGCCTTCAAAATCGGTTGTACTTCTTCTCTAATTTCTTTGTTTGATTCATCATTCGTATTTTTGAAACATGTCCCTATTCGTGAGCATAACCGTGTTGTCATTGCTTTCATATCATTTTTTAATTCAGATCGAAACTGTGATACCATTGTTTCCCTATCTGTTTTCAATTCAGATCGTAACTGTGATCCCAAATTTAATATTGCACTCATCAACTGCTCCATAATAGCCGGTTCGAAATTCTTTTCGCCCCTAACATTTCCCGCAAAACCAGTTTCCTTCGTCATAGCTGTAAAGCTATCTGTGTTCGATACTATTCCAGAATCTTCTATCGTTAATCTCGTATTCTCTAAATTTTCTGATTGAGAAAAATTTTGAAAGGGTTCTGGACTATTTTCCCTGCTTATTAAATTGTTTTCAACTTCATTATTTATCGTACTGTTGTCCTGTGTTGGCGAGTTCGCCATGTCAACAATTTCGTCATTCCGACTATCCATCATTTTTGCCTTTTTCATCGATCGCGTAATCATTTACAAAACATACAAAACTCGTCACAGTACGAAAATTACACACAATGACTCTTTATAATCAACAATACCATTCACTCGAAATGTTTCCCAAAAAACACGATTAACGAACAATTGAAATAATTGCACTAATTTGTCAAACCCATAGACAAGACAACCAATATTAAATTTTGAAAAATACCATCAGAAGAATGCCAATTACCAAATCTACACATGCAATATAGACTACAATTACTAAACTACAAATTACTACAACAATACTACTGTCTACTATTTTTACAATCAGAAGAATTCCAAGGGACGATCCGAAGCAGCGGTCGCCACGTGCATGGGGGCTTAATTAAATGTAGAATGCAAATAATTTTAATTTTTTGTTTTAGTAGCTGTATGTCCGATTACGAAGTCTCGTAACGGTTGGCCCTGACTAGTATTATTACGCAATCTGACTGCATAGAACAATAACAAAGAATGAAATGGAAATTTTCATTAACAGAATTAATTAATTAAGTCCCCAGCAACTATAAAAACCTACGAAACCAAAGCACAAGTATAACTGTTCTGTGTGTGGAAGTATGACTCAACGTACGCATCTGGCACGGTTCTTCTTCAATAACACAAGAAATTTTAAATATCATTCATACTGAATTAATTAAAGAAAATAAAAATACCATAATTACTCAAGAAAACCAGAATTACACTCTAATACAATAACACAAGCCAGATGCTTTGTTGACTGAACCTGTAATGACGCATTATTTAACATGGAAATAATGAAAAATAAATCAAGTTTCGTTACCTTCATATATTGACCAAAATCACTCTAATCATTACAATATATCTCCACACCGACTCGCTATTACCACATCTCAACAAGAACCTTTCAGTATCACATCTCAGCAAGCACTCCCTACTAGCACATCTGAACACGAACTGACTACTACGAGCTCTCCCCAAGCACTGACTTCTAGCACATCTCAATAATGACTTCCCGTGGAGGCGGCGGAACAATGCTCTCTAGCGATCTCTGTCGCTGTGGCTCAGTGTAGCCACCTTTCAACGTTTGCAACACAACAACCATCTGCACGAACAGTTCGTCGACGTTTGCAGCAGCATCGACTATCAGCCCCGAGACCATGGCTGCCGTTACCCTTGACGCTGCATCACAGACAGGAGCGCCTGCGATGGTGTACTCAACGACGAACCTGGGTGCACGAATGGCACAACGTCATTTTTTCGGATGAATCCAGGTTGTGTTTACAGCATCATGATGGTCGCATCCGTGTTTGGCGACATCGCGGTGAACGCACATTGGAAGCGTGTATTCGTCATCGCCATACTGGCGTACCACCCGGCGTGATGGTATGGGGTGCCATTGGTTACACGTCTCGGTCACCTCTTGTTCGCACTGACGGCACTTTGAACAGTGGACGTTACATCTCAGACGTGTTACAACCCGTGGCTCTACCCTTCATTAGATCCCTGCGAAACCCTACATTTCAGCAGGATAATGCACTAACGCATGTTGCAGGTCCTGTACGGGCTTTTCTGGATACAGAAAATGTTCGACTGCTGCCCTGGCCAGCACATTCTCCAGATCTCTCACCAATTGAAAACGTCTGGTCAATGGTGGCCGAGCAACTGGCTCGTGACAATACGCCACTCACTACTCTTGATGAACTGTGGTATCGTGTTGAAGCTGCATGGGCAGCTGTACCTGTACACGCCATCCAAGCTCTGTTTGACTCAATGCCCAGTCGTATCAAGGGCGTTATTGCGGCCAGATGTGGTTGTTCTGGGTACTGATTTCTCAGGACCTATACACCCAAATTACGTGAAATTGTAATCACGTGTCAGTTCTAGTATAAGATATTTGTCCAATGAATACCCGTTTATCATCTGCATTTCTTCTCGGTGTAGCAATTTTAATGGCCAGTAGTGTAGGTGTTTAATTACAATAGCGTTTATTAAGAACTCTCATAAATGTCGACGAAAGGTCTATAACGCCAAGGAAATGCTTAAATCTTACCTGTATTTAGTATACCAATAATTTCAATGTTTTCAATAATATTTAGAGATAAAAAATGACACAGCTTGTTCTCGATCAAGAGTGCTGAATTACATGTGACTTTTTTTGTTCTAGGAATCTGGCCTTTGGTGGAGCCACTTTCTACTCTTTTATGCAAGGTAAGTGAAAACATTCATTTATGGATTTCTAAAAGCCCGCCCTCTTGTGCGCCAAAGCACTTCATAAAATACACTCCTGGAAATGGAAAAAAGAACACATTGACACCGGTGTGTCAGACCCACCATACTTGCTCCGGACACTGCGAGAGGGCTGTACAAGCAATGATCACACGCACGGCACAGCGGACACACCAGGAACCGCGGTGTTGGCCGTCGAATGGCGCTAGCTGCGCAGCATTTGTGCACCGCCGCCGTCAGTGTCAGCCAGTTTGCCGTGGCATACGGAGCTCCATCGCAGTCTTTAACACTGGTAGCATGCCACGACAGCGTGGACGTGAACCGTAGGTGCAGTTGACGGACTTTGAGCGAGGGCGTATAGTGGGCATGCGGGAGGCCGGGTGGACGTACCGCCGAATTGCTCAACACGTGGGGCGTGAGGTCTCCACAGTACATCGATGTTGTCGCCAGTGGTCGGCGGAAGGTGCACGTGCCCGTCGACCTGGGACCGGACCGCAGCGACGCACGGATGCACGCCAAGACCGTAGGATCCTACGCAGTGCCGTAGGGGACCGCACCGCCACTTCCCAGCAAATTAGGGACACTGTTGCTCCTGGGGTATCGGCGAGGATCATTCGCAACCGTCTCCATGAAGCTGGGCTACGGTCCCGCACACCGTTAGGCCGTCTTCCGCTCACGCCCCAACACCGTGCAGCCCGCCTCCAGTGGTGTCGCGACAGGCGTGAATGGAGGGACTAATGGAGACGTGTCGTCTTCAGCGATGAGAGTCGCTTCTGCCTTGGTGCCAATGATGGTCGTATGCGTGTTTGGCGCCGTGCAGGTGAGCGCCACAATCAGGACTGCATACGACCGAGGCACACAGGGCCAACACCCGGCATCATGGTGTGGGGAGCGATCTCCTACACTGGCCGTACACCACTGGTGATCGTCGAGGGGACACTGAATAGTGCACGGTACATCCAAACCGTCATCGAACCCATCGTTCTACCATTCCTAGACCGGCAAGGGAACTTGCTGTTCCAACAGGACAATGCACGTCCGCATGTATCCCGTGCCACCCAACGTGCTCTAGAAGGTGTAAGTCAACTACCCTGGCCAGCAAGATCTCCGGATCTGTCCCCCATTGAGCATGTTTGGGACTGGATGAAGCGTCGTCTCGCGCGGTCTGCACGTCCAGCACGAACGCTGGTCCAACTGAGGCGCCAGGTGGAAATGGCATGGCAAGCCGTTCCACAGGACTACATCCAGCATCTCTACGATCGTCTCCATGGGAGAATAGCAGCCTGCATTGCTGCGAAAGGTGGATATACACTGTACTAGTGCCGACATTGTGCATGCTCTGTTGCCTGTGTCTATGTGCCTGTGGTTCTGTCAGTGTGATCATGTGATGTATCTGACCCCAGGAATGTGTCAATAAAGTTTCCCCTTCCTGGGACAATGAATTCACGGTGTTCTTATTTCAATTTCCAGGAGTGTATATTCAATGCTTACAAGCATTATAACGAACCCCCCTCCCCCGCCATAGCGTCCTTACGTGAAATGCTAAAATACACTCCTGGAAATGGAAAAAAGAACACATTGACACCGGTGTGTCAGACCCACCATACTTGCTCCGGACACTGCGAGAGGGCTGTACAAGCAATGATCACACGCACGGCACAGCGGACACACCAGGAACCGCGGTGTTGGCCGTCGAATGGCGCTAGCTGCGCAGCATTTGTGCACCGCCGCCGTCAGTGTCAGCCAGTTTGCCGTGGCATACGGAGCTCCATCGCAGTCTTTAACACTGGTAGCATGCCGCGACAGCGTGGACGTGAACCGTATGTGCAGTTGACGGACTTTGAGCGAGGGCGTATTGTGAGCATGCGGGTGGCCGGGTGGACGTACCGCCGAATTGCTCAACACGTGGGGCGTGAGGTCTCCACAGTACATCGATGTTGTCGCCAGTGGTCGGCGGAAGGTGCACGTGCCCGTCGACCTGGGACCGGACCGCAGCGACGCACGGATGCACGCCAGGACCGTAGGATCCTACGCAGTGCCGTAGGGGACCGCACCGCCACTTCCCAGCAAATTAGGGACACTGTTGCTCCTGGAGTATCGGCGAGGACCATTCGCAACCGTCTCCATGAAGCTGGGCTACGGTCCCGCACACCGTTAGGCCATCTTCCGCTCACGCCCCAACATCGTGCAGCCCGCCTCCAGTGGTGTCGCGACAGGCGTGAATGGAGGGACGAATGGAGACGTGTCGTCTTCAGCGATGAGAGTCGCTTCTGCCTTGGTGCCAATGATGGTCGTATGCGTGTTTGGCGCCGTGCAGGTGAGCGCCACAATCAGGACTGCATACGACCGAGGCACACTGGGCCAACACTCGGCATCATGGTGTGGGGAGCGATCTCCTACACTGGCCGTACACCACTGGTGATCGTCGAGGGGACACTGAATAGTGCACGGTACATCCAAACCGTCATCGAACCCATCGTTCTACCATTCCTAGACCGGCAAGGGAACTTGCTGTTCCAACAGGACAATGCACGTCCGCATGTATCCCGTGCCACCCAACGTGCTCTAGAAGGTGTAAGTCAACTACCCTGGCCAGCAAGATCTCCGGATCTGTCCCCCATTGAGCATGTTTGGGACTGGATGAAGCGTCGTCTCACGCGGTCTGCACGTCCAGCACGAACGCTGCTCCAACTGAGGCGCCAGGTGGAAATGGCATGGCAAGCCGTTCCACAGGACTACATCCAGCATCTCTACGATCGTCTCCATGGGAGAATAGCAGCCTGCATTGCTGCGAAAGGTGGATATTCACTGTACTAGTGCCGACATTGTGCATGCTCTGTTGCCTGTGTCTATGTGCCTGTGGTTCTGTCAGTGTGATCATGTGATGTATCTGACCCCAGGAATGTGTCAATAAAGTTTCCCCTTTCTGGGACAATGAATTCACGGTGTTCTTATTTCAATTTCCAGGAGTGTATTTCGAAATGCCTTCGGTAATACTACGGGAAGTAAAGTTATATTTCCTAACTTGGAAAAATATTGATACTGTTGTTATGTATCATCTTTGCCCTGCTGAGTAATGGAAGTGGAAATAACTCTGTCATTTAAATAAAGCTTTCTTTTAAGAAGTAAATTATGATAATGAGAATTTTATATGCATTAGCTTCTGTTATTCCTTTGACTTAGGTTCAAGCCAAGTTACTGAAATGCATCGGCTCTGTGTGTTTGTTTCAGTAAAATACGTATGTAAATTTTGCATTATATCGCCTTTATAGAACATCATATTTCGTATATTACTAATAGAAAAAGGAAGTTCTTTTTATCAGGTATTTAAATTGTGATCGATCTACAAAAACGATGGATCGTCCACACTTCCACACAAGCGTTAGCTAGTACAATTCCTGAGGCCACCACTATTTACAAAAACAATTTCAGTATAAAAAGAGAGCGACTCAGGGTTCTCTACTTGAAGGAATGTCAATACTTATTGTAATCTGATATTAAGATAAAACAGTTCACATATACATCAAGGTGCGACAATTAATTAGAGAGGTTAATCAGTACAGGGTAGAGAATTATGAATCATCGCCTTATATCCATTGGATTAAAAACAATCTAGGCACTACTATGAACATTACATAATACCTTATTTGCGGTAATGTTACTCTTTGATAAATTGCAACATTATCTTCGGCTTTTTGCCGACTTTTACATCTTTTATTTGATATACGTAAATTTAAAAGAAGCTTAAAATATCAAAATGGTTAACGACAGTAAAGGGAGCGCCACAATCTACACAATAATATTTTTAAAAAATCTGTAGGCGACTTGCCTACAACAAATAATTGCATAGCCGTTCGGCATAATGTGTTAACGAAATTATATTTATTCGCAAAACTCACAGTGAGAAGAAACTACAAGAACAATAGAGAAGTAACAAAAACTAGGAGAGTCTATAGTCTTACGGCAAAGATACCAAAAAAACAACACATAACCAGAAAAAAAACTTTCGCGCACTTTTGATATCACTTTGCACTGCCACACAGCCCCCCCCCCCCCCCCCCCCCCCTAAAGTGCGGAGCCCCAGGGATATCTTGATACTTCAATTTTATTCGACGTCCAGCTCTGACGTGCGTCGGGTGTCTCGGGGGCGGTGACGTTGTTGTTTGTGGTGGTGATTCACCTGTCTCGGACGATGTACTGAGCGGTGTTTCGGTATGCTCTGCGTCCATCATGTGTTGATGCTCAGGCGTGGTGTCAGAGGTCGGAGAGGGTAAAACCCATGCTGGCTTGACACGTTCAATCGATACCTTTGTCGGAACACCATTGTACATTATGTCCACGGTATGCTTATTTCTATTCAGTTCTATTCAGCACCTGACATGGGCCCGTATATGGTGGTTGTAAAGGCGATTTGACTGTCTGTCAGAACATCTCCGATTCTTCTCTTCGTCATGTAGCTCTTCGGCTACAGAGTTGCCAATCGCCTGTAGCTTCTCACAAGTTGTATGCCCTTTAGTGCTTGATATTGCACTGTTGTCTGTCAGATTTAACAAACGTTTTCCTTGTAAGTCGACCGCCAACTCGAAATGTGCCAGAAAATCAGCGCCCAAAATAGGTTCTGATATACCAGCTATTACAAAAGACCAGGTAAACTGTTTGGAAAGACCCACATCAATCTTGCACACTTTACATCCGTACGTGTTAATCACCGACTTATTCACTGCCTTCAAACGTGGCTGTATGTTTTTTTCGTTGTGTGGCGCATGGCTGACAGGAAGCGAACTAATGTCTGACCCGGTATCCACCAAGAACCTTGTACCCGTAGGTACGTCTGATACATACAATCTTTTCGAAGCAGGAGGCGTATGTATGGACGATTGCTGCCGCTGACATGAAAACAATACACTGTTTCTGTACATACCTTGGTTGTCTGAGTAAGCGCACGGCGATGTACATCTTGTAGCATCTCTCCCAAAACGTTTATGGTACCAACACACCTTACGCTCGTCCTCTTGTTCACTTCGTGTTTCAGCCCAGCCCGGTCTCTCTTGCGCTTAAAGATAACTTGTGGTCGCTGTAGCGTGCGTAGCTGCGTTCGCAAATCCTCTATTGCAGTTTTTAAATCTCTAATTTCGTTTGAACTTTTTGTTGTTTGTCGCGTTGCGACCGCGGCACAGTTTACTGTTATATCGTCAGTTTGGTCTTGCTGGTAATGGTAGTTACCGTACGTGGCATCTGTCGACGTCATTGCGACTGTTGCAGTAGGCTCGTGCGTCTCGTAGATTCTGTCTGCAGCGAGCAGCAGTTTGTCAACTGATCTTTTGTCGTATATAGCTAGTGTAGTTCTTACTTGCGTCGGTAGCTGTTGTTGCCATACGTGGAGTAACAGTTATCAGAGACTGTTGATCTATCTACCAGGCTGCGTAAATGACGCCAGTATTCTGACGGGGTCCTATCTCCCCGTTTCTCTTAGTACAGTACTTGTTTGACTCTGATGTCGACTGACTTCACACACCGAGAAATTAATTCTTCTTTGAGTGTACAGTATGCTCATTCTGTAGGCGGGTTCACTATAATGTCAGATTTCAAAACCGAGGTCTGATGGTCCAAATTACTTATCACCAAGGTGAACTTCTCGTGATCACTGACTATTCTTGGTTGTAGAAATATATTTTCCATTACCGCGAACCATGTGTGTGGCTGAGAAGGCATGAATGGGGGCGCTCGTAATTGCAACCGTTGAGTTGGTGAAGCGTTGAAACCAGCGGGTAGTTCCATTGCTGTTACTTGCTGTGGTTGTGCTGCAGTAGCCCCAGTTTCCGATAATGTTGCCTTGCTGGTGTGTTCCATGGTTGTTGAACCAACGTCATTCCTTTGGTCCAGTATATGCTTGAAGTTCATATCTTTCGAAATATGCAACTGTAAAGTTTCTATCTCATTCTGAAGCCTATGAATTTCTTCCGTTATCGAACCGTATCGTTTGCCGTCGTCGTTCATTGCTTTTGCAGTTAATGTTTGACGTAGCTAACGAAAGGGTTAAAGTTCCTTAATCGGAGGTCACCAATTATGTAGGCGACTTGCCTACAACAAATAATTGCATAGCCGTCCGGTATAATGTGTTAACGAAAAAATATTTATTCGCAAAAACTCACAGTGAGAAGAAACTAAAAAAAACAACGGAGAAGTAACAAAAACTAGGAGACTCTATAGTCTTACGGCAAAGATAAAAAAACAACACATGACCAGAAAAAAACTCTCGCGCACTTTTGATATCACTTTGCACTAGACATGAAAAATATCACTGCCACAAATGTTATATCTCTTAACGCAGTACCAAAGATAGCCGTATATGCAATATAAGCTGACAAAAACTATACAAAAATAATTATTATCATTATCATGATTATTTAGGAATAAACTGAATGAAAAATAACCAATTGATAAAACAAAAAAAAACAAAGTGTTAATGTACTTTAAGAATTTCAGCTATGTGGAATTGTTTTGACACACCTCGATCTGTAGTTACCTGTATGTTACAGATTTTATTTACATCTGCATCCATACTCGGCAAGGCACTGCGAATTGCATAACAAATGGCACTTCCCATCGTTCCACGTCCATTCCCGGGGGGGGGGGGGGAGGGGAAGAATGATTGCCGTGCGCGCTGCAGTGAGGATACGGCATCGAATCTATGGATCCCCTCTACTTACAGCCACATATACGTTCTCTACAGACATCATCACTTAGTAACATTATTCGCATTCTTCTAGCATGAGTAGCCCTCCGTTACAGAAGCGGTTATTGAAATCATCGCGAACTCACGCATGCGCAAATAATGTTATACTTTGTACGCACAGCAAATTTAGAGGTATATTTTAGTTTCAAGCGGCAGCTAGATATATGTCAGGTCGCGGTCGTAATTTAACGATTTCGAACAATAATTCGGATCATCCACATTTACAGTGTTAATCACCCGGCTATGCCGGCTCAAGTTTTATAACGACCCTGTACATTCCCTTCTGAGTCTTACAGTGAATCTGTTTTTCCTGGAGTTATATTTAAGTCGTAGTTCCAATGAAACATCTAGACTGATACGTCCAGTGTGATTTAGAAAATTGTGGCAGTTTCTAGTGCCCGACCGCCAAGCTTGTGATCGAACGGGAATGTATTTTTTCTGCTTATTTACGTGCAGTTACATTTATTTATGTTGGGAATAAAGTATCCGTTCCCGCCCCAGTAGCTGATCCAACAGTCCTTACTGCATTTCGCTTCAACTTTCCGGCCCGTTGACTTCCTCTACAGGGTGAGTCACATAAGACGTAACATACCGTTTATTTGGTGAACGGCTGCACATATCGAAACGCGGTTTTCGTAAATGTTAGAGCGTCGAGGGACACTTTTTTGTTACTTTTTTAGCGCTGGTATCAACGGATATATTGAAGCAGGTACGTACTTTTTAATGGAACCGCATAGTTTCTATAACTGCATTCGAGCTCTTGATAAGACAATTACAGTGATGTAGCGGCACGGTGGCTGGAATCGCCATCAGAGGTGCAAACACCTCCAAGCAAACCTCTCGTGCTACGCTGTGTCAGAATATCCGCACATATGCCTGTTTACGACTACTTGCTTGCACTGCAGGCCGCTCACTTCTGCTTCAGCATTCGTTGCGTGCAGACAATTACACCAATGAGGAGAAGTTGGGTATACTACTATCATATGGTGGATTAAAAGAAATGCCGTGAAAGCAGTAAAGCAGTACAGGGCTATCTATCCGGATCGCCAGTGTCTGAAGCGCCAGGCAATTGTACGAATTATTCAGACGCTAGTGCGGACAGGCTACTTGAAAGTCAAAAAGAGGCAGGAAGGAAGAGTGCAACTGACAGAGAACACGAAGGAGCTCTTCCGTCTACGACGCTAATGAATCCGTACAGTGGTGCGAGACGTACTGCCAAGGAATGTGCAATCGGCCAGACGAGTGTCGTTTGCATACTGCATCGACAGAATTTCCATCCCTATCATTTGTCGCTACAACAGGCACTCGACGACCGAGTTTTCGAACGTCGTACAGAATTTTGTCGGTTTTTCCTTCGGCAACTGAGAGATGATCCTACGTTTTTCCAACGTGTGCTCTTCACGGATGAGGCAACGTCTACTAACCACGCTAATCTACATTTGCATAACGTACACTACTGGCCAGCCGAAAATCCACACTGGCTTTGTCACGTGCAACATCAACACCCGTAGAGCGTAAACGTGTGGTGCGGCATCATAGGAAATTACGTTGTGGGACCTTACATCATATCGTTGTTGTTGTTGTGGTTTTCAGTCCTGAGACTGGCTTTATGCAGCTCTCCATGCTACTCTATCCTGTGCAAGTTTCTTCATCTCCCAGTACCTACTGCAGCCTACATCCTTCTGAATCTGCTTAGTGTATTCATCTCTTGGTCTCCTCTACGATTTTTACCCTCCACGCTGCCCTCCAATACTAAATTGTTGGTCCCTCGATGTCTCAGAACACGTCCTACCAACCGATCCCTTCTTCTAGTCAACTTGTGCCACGAACTCCTCTTCTCCCCAATTCTATTCAATACATCATTAGTTATGTGGTCTACCCATCTAATCTTCAGCATTCTTCTGTAGCACCACATTTCGAAAGCTTCTATTCTCTTATCGTCCATGTTTCACTTCCATACAAATACTTTCAGAAACGACTTCCTGACACTTAAATCTATACTCCCCCCCCCCCCCCCCCCTGCGGGTTCGGGGGTTAGAATAGGCCCGCGGTATTCCTGCCTGTCGTAAGAGGCGACTAAAAGGAGTCTCAAATGTTTCGGCCTTATGTGATGTTCCCCCCTCGGGTTTGACCTCCATCTCTCTAAATTATTCCGAAGAGCGAGCCAATTGGGGAAGGGCGCCTTACATGGTGCACTGTATCCGTCGTGCATTGAGACCTTTAGCCGGCTTTTTCGTCGTTGCAATGGTGTCCCGCTCGTTTTCCATCTCTTGGGCGAGGATACGTCCCTGGGTGCGATTACCACGCTGCACTGTGCAGTGTTGCTTTTAACTGCGACGACGACCTTGGACATTTTTGCACCTAAGATCCAGCACGGTAGCCAGTCCGTTGTGGTGGGGCCGCCATGTACCCTGTTGGTTATAGCCCCCTGACAACACAGGGATCGCTCTACTGATGCCTGCGCCGTTAACTCCCCACGTATGCCAAGCAGAAGATGCCCATTCCCTGGGGCATCAGGACTCCCGGCAATGGCCATCCTGCCAGGTGGCTATTGCTGCGGCTGGGTGGCGCCCGTGGGGAGGGCCCTTGGTCGGAGTAGGTGGCATCAGGGCGGATGACCCACAATGAAGCGTGGTACATCATCTCTCGCTGGCGGCCAGCCACCAGCAGTCTCTAAGCGTTCGAGGGCTCATTTTAAAGCTAACGTTTGTGACCCCAAATCGTTCCCATCCCTGGCCACACCATGGGAGGAACGAAAGGCAATGAATGACAGTGACGTGTATTCGCCCAGGTATCTCGTCTGTACCAGAGCTGATGGTGACTCGTTTCTATCCGTGAAGCCTCAGTTCTTTGTAGAGCATTTAGAGGACAAGTTTGGGGAGGTGGAGGGCTTGTCCAAAATGCGCTCTGGGTCAGTTTTGATAAAAATGGCATCCTCTGCCCAGTCACGCAGGTTACTTGCTTGTGACAAGTTGGGGGATGTTCACGTTACCATCACCCCACATAAGAGTTTAAATATGGTCCAGGGTGTTATTTTCCATAGGGACCTCCTTTTGCAGTCTGATGACGAGCTGCGCGCCAATTTAGAGCGCCGAGGTGTACATTTCGTCCGGCGTGTTCATCGGGGTCCGAGGGACAATCAGGTAGCTACCGGTGCCTTCATCTTGGCCTTCGAAGGTGATACCTTACCAGAGAAGGTCAAGGTGATGGTCTACCGGTGTGACGTCAAACCCTATATCCCTCCCCCGATGCGGTGCTTTAAGTGCTGGAAGTTTGGTCACATGTCCTCTCGCTGTACTTCTAGCCTCACATGTCGAGATTGTGGACGCCCATCTCATCCTGATACTCCATGTGCTCCGCCTCCCGTCTGTGTCAACTGTGGAGAGCCTCATTCCCCTTGCTCGCCGGACTGCAGTATCTTACAGAAAGAACGCAAAATCATGGAATATAAGACCCTGGACCGACTGACTTACACTGAGGCTAAGCGGAAATTTGAACGGCTACATCCCGTGCGCATGATGTCGTCTTATGCCTCCACTGTCACTCCTGCTCCAGCTCCTTCAGCTGCAAGATATACAGTCAGCTCTCAGAGTCAGAGGACCTCACCTGCCCCCTTGACGATGGGGGCCCCTTCTCTCGCTGTTGCTCCCACACCATCTACCTCGGGAGCAGCACCCACTAAACTACTGGGGACACCAGTCCCCACTTCTAAGCCGGAGAAGCGTAAGTCTTCTTCGGCTTCTCTCGCTCGGAAGGGATCCCTTGGGTCACTCCCTTCCCAGGTTCCTACCAGCGGCACAGCAGACACCACCCAGTGGCTGAAGAAGCCACAGGTCGCTGGTCGACGGGCTTCGCGATCCTCTTCGGTCCCGGAGACTGACTCCAATAAGCCCTCTCAACAACGGCAACCAAAGGAACAGCGAGAGAAAACGACTTTGAAGACCCGTAAGTCCAAGACACCTGCGTTGGCACCTACTCCACCGCTACCTAAAACCTCTGCGTCTGAGGATGAGGTGGAGATCCTTGCGTCCGCTGAGGACCTCGATCTCGCCGATCCCTCAGACGCAATGGATAGCACTTGCACGGGTGCTCCATCGGAGGCAGAAGGTGACCCAGCGGCGTAATCTGCCTTCCCAGTCCCGTCACGCCTTTCTCCGCAATGGACAATACCATCCTCCAGTGGAACTGCAGCGGTTTCTTCCACCATCTAGCTGAGCTCCGACACCTTATCAGCCTTCACCCTTTATTCTGCATTGCTCTTCAGGAAACTTGGTTTCCAGCAATGCGAACCCCCGCCCTCCGTGGCTATCGGGGTTATTATAAGAACCGGGCAGCATATGAAAGGGTGTCTTGTGGCGTCTGCCTCTATGTCCTTCACACTCTGCGCGCGTCTGTCCCTCTCCAAACACCTTTAGAGGCTGTCGCTGTTCGGGTGTGGACGCCACAGGCTGTTACCGTCTGCAGTCTTTACCTTCCACCGGATGGTGATGTCTCGCAGCATGTCCTGGCTGCGCTGATAGCCCAATTGCCGTCACCTTTCTTGCTATTGGGCGACTTCAACGCCCATAACCCTCTGTGGGGTGGGTCAGTGGCAACAGGTCGAGGCGCCACCGTTGAGCATTTATTGTCGCAGCTCGATCTCTCGATTTTAAATGATGGTGCCTTCACACACTTCAGCGTGGCGCATGGCACATACTCCGCCATTGACCTTTCAATCTGTAGCCCTAGCCTCTTACCGTCTGTCCAATGGAGTGTGCATGACGACCTGTGTGGTAGTCACCGCTTTCCGATCTTTCTGTCACTACCACAGCGTCACTCTTCTGGGCGCCCTAGCAGATGGGCTATGAATAAGGCTGACTGGGACTTGTTCTCCTCCACTGCCGCTCTTGAGCCTCTCTCTAATGATGACATTGATGCGGTGGTTCAATCGGTCACCACCGGCATCGTTACTGCCGCCGAATCTTCCATTCCCAGTTCTTCTGGGTCCCCTCGGCGGCGGACTGTGCCTTGGTGGTCGCCTGAGATCGCTGCAGCGATTAAAGATCGCCGGCGGGCGCTACAGCGTCACAAGCGACATCCCTGCATTGAACACCTCATCACCTTCAAACGGCTGCGTGCGCGGGCCCGCCGCCTTATCCGCCAAAGCAAGCAGGAGTGCTGGGAGCGGTATGTGTCCACCATTGGCCTCCATGTCTCTCCATCGCAGGTCTGGGCCAAGATCCGACGCCTGTATGGCTATCGGACCCCTGTCAGCGGCCCTGCGCTCTCACTGAATGGAGCAGTTTGTACAGACTCCGGCGAAATTGCCAACAGCTTGGCAGAGCATTTTGCTCTTAGTTCCGCTTCTTCTAATTACCCACTGGCCTTCCGCTCCATTAAAGAGCGGATGGAACGTCGGAACCTTTCGTTTCGCACCCACCACCCAGAATCTTACAATGCTCCATTCAGTGAGTGGGAATTTCGCAGTGCCCTAGCCGCTTGCCCTGATACCGCTCCTGGGCCAGATGGCATCCACTGTCAGATGCTGAAACACCTTTCAGTGGACTGCCAGCGGCGCCTCCTCGATCTTTACAACCGTCTTTGGGTCGAGGGGGAGTTTCCGTCGCAATGGCGGGAAATCATTGTCATCCCCGTTTTGAAACCTGGAAAGAACCCTCTGGAGGTGGACAGCTACCGTCCCATTAACTTCACCAACGTTCTTTGCAAGTTGCTTGAACGGATGGTGAGCCGGCGCTTGAATTGGGTACTGGGGTCTCGGGGCCTTCTGGCTCCTTCTCAGGGTGGGTTCCGTAAAGGCCGCTCCGCCACCGACAATCTGGTGAGCCTGGAGTCGGCCATCCATACTGCCTTTGCCCGCCGTCAGCACCTGGTCGCTGTCTTTTTCGACATGCGGAAGGCGTACGATACGACATGGCATCATCACATCCTTTCTACGCTTCATGGATGGGGTCTTCGGGGTCCTCTGCCGATTTTTATCCGCAATTTTCTGTCGTATCGTACCTTCCGCGTGCAAGTCGCGGCCTCGTATAATTCCTCCCACGTCCAGGAGAACGGTGTGCCACAGGGTTCTGTTTTAAGTGTCTGCCTGTTTTTAATAGCCATTAACGGGCTCGCTGCGGCCGTGGGAAATTCTGTCTCCGCTTCCCTGTATGCTGACGACTTCTGCCTTTACTACAGCTCTACTGCCATTGCAGCTGTTGAACGTCAGCTACAGGGCGCTATCCGCAAGGCGCAGTCTTGGGCTGTAGCGCATGGTTTTCAGTTTTCGGCTGCCAAGACCCGCATTATGCATTTCTGCCGGCGCCGAACAGTCCATCCTGATCCGCGGCTTTATCTTGCCGACGAACTCCTTGCTGTGGTGGAGACCCACAGGTTTTTGGGTGTAGTTTTTGATGCCCGGCTGACTTGACTGCCTCAGATTCGGCAGCTTAAACAGGCGTGTTGGCGGCATCTAAATGCTCTGAGATGCTTGAGCCACACCCGCTGGGGCGCCGACCGATCTACCCTGATAGGCTCTACCAAGCGTTAATTCAGTCTCGTCTGGATTATGGGAGCCTGGCTTATGGCTCAGCATCCCCATCTGCACTGCGGGTACTGGACCCAATCCTACACAGCGGCATACGGCTTGCCACTGGTGCTTTCCGCACCAGCCCTGTGGACAGCATACTAGTGGAGGCAGGTGTCCCTCCCCTGCGGTTACGGCGCCAACGTTTGCTGGCCGCTTATGCTGCCCATGTTTTAAGCTTGCCCGGGCATCCAAACTATCGTCCCCTGTTCCCGCGATCGGTCGTACATCTGCCAGAACGTCGGCCCCGGTCTGGTTGTACAATCGCGGTCCGCGTCAAAGAGCTTCTCTCCGGGCTTCGGGTTTTCACTGTTCCACCTCCTTTCCGGGCCACTTTGCATACACCCCCATGGTGTGTTCCTCGCCCTTGCCTTCGGCTCGACTTGGCACAGGGCCCGAAGGACTCAGTCCCTCCAGAGGCCTTCCGCCGCCGCTTTTATTCCATCCTGGCCACGTATCAGGGCTCTGGCATTGTTTACACTGACGGTTCGATGGTTGCTGGCCGTGTCGGGTATGCGCTCACTCTAGGGGACCATTCCGAACAACGTTCCTTGCAGGATGGCTGCAGCGTTTACACTGCTGAGCTGGTCGCCATCTTTCGTGCCCTAGAGTATATCCGCTCCTGCTCAAGTGAGTCCTTCGTTATCTGTAGCGATTCCCTGAGCGGTTTACGAGCTCTCGACCAGTGTTTCCCTCGTTCTCGTTTGGTGATGGCTATCCAAGAGTCCCTGCATACTCTTGCCCGTTGCGGCCGCTCTGTGGTCTTTGTGTGGACCCGCGGTCATGTCGGTATCCCGGGCAATGAACATGTTGACCGCCTGGCGAAAGAGGCCACGAGTAAACCATCTCTGGATGTTGGCCTCCCAGAGACTGATTTGCGGGCAGTCCTCCGCCGAAAAGATTTTGCGCTTTGGGACGCTGAATGGCGCGATCGGATCACGTCCAATAAACTCCGTGCCATTAAGGAGACGACGACTGTGTGGCGGTCATCCATGCGAGCAACCCGCAGGGACTCAGTCGTCCTTTGTCGGCTCCGCATTGGCCACTCCCGGCTGACACACAGTTATTTACTGCGCCGGGAGGACCCTCCTCTATGTCGCTGCGGGGCGGCTTTGACAGTGGCCCACATTTTGTTGGCCTGCCCCCTTTTAGCTGTGGTCAGGCAGACATTTGCGCTGCCTGATACGCTCCCTGCCCTTTTATCTAATGACCCTGTTATGGCTCGCTTAGTTTTACGTTTTATTCGGGCAGGGGTTTTTTATCGTTTACTCTGAGTGTTTGTTCTGTTCTTTTGTGTTGATTCTGGCCATTGGCCTACGATTTTACGCTGAGTTTTTATGTGTTCTCGGTGGTTGGCTTTTCCTTTTTATCTCTATGGTCTTTCCTGCTGTTCGTTTTTATTCTCTTTGGGTGGTTTTAATTTTTTGGAAAAAGGGACCGATGACCGTCGCAGTCTGGTCCCTTTAATCCCCCAAACCAACCAACGAACCAAATCTATACTCGATATCAACACATTTTTCTTCTTCACAAACGCTTTCATTGCCATTGCCAGTCTACACTTTATATCCTCTCTACTTCGACCATCATCAGTTATTTTGCTCCCAAATAGCAAAACTCCTTTAGTACTTTAAGTGTCCAATTTCCTAATCTAATCCCCTCAGCATCACCCGACTTAATTCGACTACATTCCATTATCCTGGTTTTGCTTTTGTTGATGTTCATCTTATACCCTCCTTTCAAGACACTGTCTATTCCGTTCAACTGCTCTTCCAAGTCCTTTGCTGTCTCTGATAGAATTACAATGTCATCGGCGAACTTCAAAGTTTTTATTTCTTCTCCATGGATTTTAATACCTACTCCGAATTTTTCTTTTGTTTCCTTTATTGCTTGCTCGATATACAGATTGAATAACATCGGGGAGAGGCTACAACCCTGTCTCACTCCCTTCCCAACCACTGCTTCCCTTTCATGCCCCTCGACTCTTATAACTGCCATCTGGTTTCTGTACAAATTGTAAATAGCCTTTCGCTACCTGTATTTTACCCCTGCCACCTTCAGAATTTGAAAGAGAGTATTCCAATCAACATTGTCAAAAGCTTTCTCTAAGTCTACAAATGCTAGAAACTTAGGTTTGCCCTTCCTTAATCTGGCTTCTAAGATAAGTCGTAGGGTCAGTATTGCCTCACGTGTTCCAACATTTCTGCGGAATCCAAACTGATCTTCCCCGAGGTCGGCTTCTATCAGTTTTCCCATTCGTCTGTAAAGAATTCGCGTTAGTATTTTGCAGCTGTGACTTATTAAACTGATAGTTCGGTAATTTTCACATCTGTCAACACCTGCTTGCTTTGGGATTGGAATTATTATATTCTTCTTGAAGTCTGAGGGTATTTCGCCTGTCTCATACATCTTGCTCACCAGATCAGGCGTTCTAAATGGACATTCGTCAGCACACTTTCTTACGAACATTCTGTTGGTTCTTCTAGAAGAGGCACCACTTGCTGTTCGGCAGTGTACGTGGCTGCAACATGATTCTTGTCCAGCTCACTCGTCCTGTGTTGCAACGTAATACTGAATGAGAACTTTCCTAGAAATTGGAAATTTGTGGTAAGGTCTTATGGGACCAAACTGCTGAAGTCATCGGTCCCAAAGCCTACACACTACTTAATCTAACTTAAACTAACATACGCTATGGACAACACACACGCCCACGCCCGAGGGAGAACTCGAACCTACGACAGGGGGAGCCGCACGGATCGCGACAAGGCGCCTAAGACCGCGCGGCAGAACTTTCCTGGACGGTGGAGAGGAAGAAATTCTGTGGTCAAATGGCCTGCGAGGTTCGTGGATGTGACTCCTCTTGATTTATTTCTTCGGGTAGCACTCAGAGATGCAGTCTTTGATAAACCCCAATTACACCAGACGATATGTGTCGTCGAATCGCCAGTGCATCTTCTACCATACCATCCACTGTAATTACATCTGTTCATCGTTCTTTCGAATGGTGATTGCAAATGTGCATTCCAGTCCACGGTCAACAATTTGAACACATGCTTAAATAAAGGATAAAAGCTTTTTTTGAAGATAAAATTTATGTTATGTGATTTGGGTGGTTACCAAATCAGTGTATCAAATTGTTTATTTCATTTACGTGTGTAAGAACTTGAATCGCAATGTCATATAAATGTACAGCGTGTATTGCACTTAGCTGGTAACACTGTCATTACGCACCTACGTTCAGCATGAAACGACATTTTGTTAAGAAGAACATTTATTTTGCAGTATGCAGGTGATCACCAAAGTATTTTAACAGAATGTTTAGTTCAATGAATGTACCCAAGATGATATAATTTAGAGAAATGTAGGCAGAGACAGTCGTTCGACATCATAAGATGCAAACAGCCACGAACAGGAAAGATGGGTCCAATATTCCTTCTAACATTTAGGTGTTTAATACATTAGTTGCTCTTTTAGCGTATCAGATTCTTTATTTTTGAAGAATGAACAACTGGTTTCTCTGTCCGAGCTCACGTAAATCTGGAAGAATACACAAACGTGAAATAGTTTTCCTAGGCCCTTTGTAATACGCTATATTCCAGCCTATGTCGTATTTCCATATACAACATTCATAGGTGAACCTGCATCTAGTTCGTAAGTTGGTTCGAGGGAAATAAAGTTTTGTTCTCCTAGCGCAATCCTTCCTTACGGTATGCAGCTACGCAGCCTGGTCCGAGACGCCTACTTGGATGCGTTTGCACCGCTGATACCGGTACGGCCAACGCGCTCAAAACTGGAAGAAATTTCTCGAATTTTTTACGACAGGTTGCAACCTTCCCGTATAAAATAATAAAAATGACAATTTTTTTAAACATCTTAACTCATGAAAACTGATAAATTTTGACGTAAGCAGCGCTACGCCATGGCCCTGTCAAGTCATTCTGAATAAACTGAAAAATTCTTACCTCATGATGGTGTCGCTGGATAACGCTGTCTATATGTCTGTTCGTGAATGGCACAGCTTAGTGCAATGCTAGCCTATCAACTAATACTTGGCAATATTTGTCTGCGATCTGAATTATTAGAAAAACTGACTTTACTTAGTGACATAGCTGCACAGCTGGTGGTCTGATTACTAAAGAACACATGACTATGATCTGAGAAAATTTCTGAAACATTTAAATCTAAATAAATGAATGGATCGGGACTGGCAATGACTTAAGGCTGAATTATTCCTCCCTTTTTTTGTTTATTGGTAAAAATTATATTCTGAAAATCTTTTACATTATTGATAAAGATCTGGAATCCATTATATGAAAAATTGAATATTACAAATCTGGGTCAACTGGTGCTGACGAATCGCAAAAAGACTGAAACACATTCATATTAACATCTCAGACAAGTGACTTAACTCCGCGCGTGCCAATAAAATTAACAAAATGTACCTTACAATACATGGCTATGAACAGAGCTGTACCAGCGACAGACTACAACTGCCCTGTAGCAGCGAGCGACTGCAACTGCTGCCGAGACTGCTCTGACCTGCGACTCTGTTGCAGCAAAGATATTTTCTGTCGCAGGCAGCGCGTGAGCAGTACATCGAAATTACATTTCCTCCAGCAGGGTGGTGAACCCCTTACAAGGTTTCAAAGTCAGCATTAACAAAAGCTACATCACTGTAATTGTCTTCTCAAGAACTATCGCATGCAGTTATAAAAAGTACGCGGTTCCATTTTTAAAAAACGTACTTGCTTCAGTACTTCCGTTGATACCGACGCTAAAAACATTAACCAAACAAAAATATATTTGTCCCTCGGCGCTCTAACGTTTTCCACAAGCCGCGTTTCGATATGTGTCACCTTCACAAAATATAAGGGATGTTACGTCTTACGTGACTGACCTTGTACATTACAGCATCATCTCCGAATAACATCCCCACATTATCCGACGAGTTTGCGGTGTTAACGAGTTTCGTCCTTTCTGTAATAAATCCCTGAATCGAGTCACTAAGCAGCTCTGATATTCCGTAATCTAAGTGCGGAATGGAATCGTTTGCTTTTTGTAAATCAAAGTGAACGACATCAAAACTGAGTGCTGCTGTCTTCTCTTTTGAGGATTTGAGGGACGAATAATGTGAGCTGATTTCCACAAGTTCGTTATTTGCGGAACCCATGTCGATTTACGGCCACCAGGAACGCCATAGTACGCGAACACTGAACGCGTGGTACATTGTACGTCCGTGATACTGGCCTACAGTAACGCGCATCTGCCCGGTATCCGTTCTTGAAAGCGGTGTTGACGCGACTAATTTTCCGAGCCCTCCCCTGCACGGAGCATTGTTTGTACGGCGTGTGCCGCAGCGAGAGCCTAATCTGCTCGAACCTGCCCAGAACACATGTCACAGCGACGGCCCCCCCTCAGCAAATACTGAAAGTACACGGCCACCGGTGGAGCTGTTTGCTGCCGTATCTTATCTCGGAAATATTGTAGATGACAGCTGTCATCCTCCCATACCAAATGACCGCCCATTATCGAGTTGGCTGCCCTGAGAACACAGTAGTTCAAGGCACTCGGTTATGACAAGCAGTGATCGCTAGTTATTGGTCGTGTGGGCCTCTTTTGGGGACAGCCGTTGCGACAGAAAACTCGTTTTTTTCTGTTTCCAGAAGGCTCTTGACGCCGTTGCCAACAAGCGGTTTCTAATCAGATTGCTCGCCTATTGAATATAGTCTCAGCCATGCGACTGGATACGTGATTAACTGCCAGAAGCAATAGTACGTAGTAATGGACAGTAGCTCATCTTTTGAAACTGAAGTTAACATCTAGCATTCCACAGGAAAGTCTATAGATCCCTTGTTCTTCATCTATATAAAAAATTTAGCAGACAGACAGTGACGTCGTTTAGCGTCTAGCGAAGTTGAAAATATACAAAAACGAATTATAAAATGATTTAGACAAGATATCGGGATGATGCGTTAAGTGGCAGTTGACACTGAAAAAAGAATTGTGAGATCCTCCACACGAATACTATGAAAACTGTAGATTATAGAAAATGTTGTAGAGATGCCAAAATAAGGAGTGCGCTTTTTTGATGGAAGAATTAGAAGGTGCAACACCTCTAAAGTGATCGCCTACGCTATGCTTGTCGATCCTCTTCTAGACAACTGATGTGCAGTATGCAGTCCTTACAACGTATGGTTGACAGAAGTCGCCGTAGAATTACAAAGAAGGGCGGTTACTTTTGTGTTGTCGCGAAATTTGAGAGAGAATGTCACAGATATGATTACTGTGTTGAAATGACCGTCATTAAAATGAACTCTTTTTTTCTTTGGGGGGCGAATGTTTTCACGTAATTTCACGCATCAAATTTCTGCAGCGAGTGTCGAAACATTCTTTCACCTCCCACTTACGTAGGCAGAAATGACCGTCGCTTTACTGAGATGTCAGTCTTCCCTATCTAAGTGGAGGCACACGTAAGGATTCAGGTATTCACTTTGCCCTCTCGCTGCTCCATATTGAGACTATAGAGATCTAGTTTGAAAGCGGTGTCTTGCGTCCTCTGATGTGCACTTAAGTGTAAATTGCAAAGTGTCAATGTCGATGCAAAAGGCACGTTTCTGTTATTCGTAATGTGACACTGTACGATGGGGGAGGGGGGGGGGGGTCGGAAAGTAACGCACAATAATTTTATTACCGAAACGTTAAGTAGGTAACAAAACAAAACAAAATCGCAAACGAACTTACATCTTTTACCTACTTTTATACATAGTCACCAACTTTCTCAACACAAATCTCCCATCTCCCCTGTACGTAGAAGCCCGTTTGGTTGGAGTACAGCCATCTGTGGACAGTTGATTTCATTTCCGCATCTGTCGCAAAACATTGGCCGTCCAGAAACTTTTTCACGGAACCAAAGAGATGAAAGTCCGACTGTGCAAGGTCCGGACTGTATGGTGGATGTTGGAGCGCTTCCCACCCAAATTTGGCCACTTTCTCATGTAGATCTGCAGCAACAATGGGGCTAGTCTTGACACGAAGAAGTTTGACACCGTCAGCATTAATGCTATGGCGTTTGTCACGGAGTGCACGACGCAACTGAACTAAAGTTTTAACGTAGGCTGCAGCATTCACAGTGGTTCCATGTTCAGGAAAGTCCACCAGTAACACACCAAGTATATCCCAGAACACTGTCACAAGCACGTTCCTACCAGACTGAGTCACTCTGAACTTTTTTCGTACTGGGGAAACAGTATCTTTCCACTCAGTAGAAGCCTGCTTTGTTTCGGGTGTGTAGTGGTACGCCCACGACTCGCCACCGGTGACGATTGCCTTGAGAAGCCATGCCCTCCTGCGGCGTAAGGCGTTAAGTGATCCAAGCTTGTCATCATTCAATGGCCCCTGTGGTTGTCTGTCGGATTCTTAGGCAGCCAGCGAGCACTAGCTTCACGAAATTTCACCGTGTCACAATACCGTACACTGCACCATAGGAAATGTTGATTTAAAGACTCCTCCTGTCCAGATTAAGGTAACGCAACGTCTCTAACGGCCTTAATGTCTACTGGATATTATACTCTTTTCTCTTTCATGCGGATGTATTACCTTTTTGTGAAGGTAATACTGCAAAATACACAGACAGCTGTTAAGTGTACCTCTTTACTGCGCATCATTCCCTTCTACAAGATCATCGCCAGGCTCTGAATAACAACACAGAAGCGCAACAGACTTAACTCTAATCTGAAAATAAACATGATTGGAGTATTACGTTGTGTTAACTCACAGTTTGTACTTAAACCTAAGTATACGTATTTATAATCTATCATTATTCTGGTAAACATCTAAAATCAAATTTCCTTCTGAACTTTGAATTGTTCGATACGAAAATTAATACTGATTGAACATGTGTGAGGGACGTCACTAAACAGTTCAGTCTGTAAAGGCAACACCTGTGATGACAGCCAAGTCACGAAAAACACCTAAAGTGAACACGTTCTTAGAAACTGATAAGACACTTGACCCTGTTTATGTTATTTGTTTCTAGAGCCTACTACGTTCGGCGATAGAAGTATGTATCTGCTCAGTTTCTAGAACATGTTTTCGTAACATCGCTATCTTTACAGGTATTGGTGTTTGTAATTAAATTATTTAGTTTTGCCAGTCGCATACATTTAGTCTGTAATTTTTTTCACATCTGACATATCGAAGACAGATACTTCTAAGCGGATTTGACTTAATACATCTTCAATTTCAAAAGAATGATTGCTATTGCTTTTATGAGTGATTAGACATGTACAGACTGAGATGATGATGTGGATCGAAACTGCTGACGTATTGAAACGATCTACCTAGTAGCTGCCACGTGTTTTCCATCCTGACTTCCATATGGGGACAGTAAACCAAACAGATCAGATCATGAATTGGAATTATCGTCGAATGATTGATTTGTGAGGTTTTTCACATAAGTGGTGAGACAGTAAAGGGAAAGCAGGAGGGAAAATAATGAACAAACCTCAATGTGTAGTAGGCGCCTTCCTTGTCCAGTCGTATCCAGCTTAACTGAGAGTAAATGGTAGTTACATGGTCAAGCAGGTGAATGTTACAGATACGTTACACAGGAGCATTTAAGGTTAGCGACAGCCATCGGGAGTTTACGTTACTCTTGTCGTGCTAAACTGGATGATAGTACTGAAGGAGCTGCAGAGCAAGTGTTGCAAAAATAGCTGATTCAGTGTAGTGAAACAGATCTTAAGTATTCCAGTCGTCCTTTCTGTGATGTCTCGAGAGATATTCTACATTTAATTGCTGTATGGTGCTGGTAGAGTCTGTTCAAATAAAAGCTTTAGATACGTACTGGGAAAACTGTGGCGGATCGAACATAGAGTCCTGCGGCAGTGGTCAAAGATCTTCTTCCAAAGTGATATTTCAGTGCCATAGAAGACGTTGTGTTATCTGTTGTTTTTATACCAATCCACAGCGCTATCAGAAAAATTAAAACTCTCATTTTAGAAGTGATATGTCAAAGCTGACAGTGTCAATTGCCCAATTGCCTTGTCGAAATTAAGCACTGGCGCTATCGTGACTCCCGCGGGACGGTTGGCGTCTGTCTCCAACGGCCTGCAAATTTATGATTTCGGTAAATGTGTGGCTTTTTCTGCTTTGTATACGTTCGGCGTCTCCTGTTAGTCCTATTTGATACGTGTCTCACATGCTTGAGCAATAATCTAGAATGAGTCGCACGATTGATTTGTCAGCCATCTCCTCTGTAGACTCATCTACTTTTGCAGTATCCTACGAATGACCGAAGTCTACCACCTGTTTTACTTACAACTAAGCCCTTTATCATGGTTCCATTTCATGTCCCTACACACTCGCAGCTCTGTTTGCATGTTGCCTGCAGTTTTAGTCACTGACGTTCTAGCCTTAGGACAATATACTTTTGCGTGAAGTCCATAAATTTACATTTCTGAAGAATTTAAAGCGAGTTGCCACTCATTGCGCTAATCTGAAATTTTATCAATATTTGACTATATAATTGTGCAACTTTTTAGACAGTACGGTATTTTATTATAGATAACATCACCATTTGAGAGAAGTCAGACGTTACTATTAATACTGTCCGCCAAGTCACTGTTATAGAAAATGAACAACAAGGGACCAAACACATTTCCCTAGGGCAGACCTGAGATTGCTTCCACATCTCTCGGTGATTTTTCATGAAGATAACTTTCTCCATCCTCCCTACCAAGGAATTCTCACAAATTTTGTTTGATAACTCATGCAGTTGTACTGTTATTAATAAACGTCAAATGATTCGGAAGTCAAGAAACACTGCATCTGCCTGACTGCCATGGATCCGTGACTTTTAGGATGTCATGTGAAAGGAGCGTGAGTTCAGTTTTGCATGACCAAAAGTCTTGGAATCCATCCAGGTTGTCATGGAGAAAGTCATTCTATTCGAGATACATCAGTACTTTTTATCCACCTCTAATAATTTCGTCGTCGATGGGGCAGACCCTAGTCTCCCTTCCTTCCTTCCTTCCATATTTACAGGTGGATGTGACCCGTTCAATAACGGAGAATGTATCTGTGATTAAGGGCTCTGCGGTAAATGATGGTCAAGAATTCATTCGCAAATGCTGTATAGGATTTGGCAGACACTTCTTCGAGCCCTGGGACCCTACAAAGTTTTAAGGTTCCAAGCTGCTCTGCAACTCAATTAACACCACAGTACAGAACACAGCGGACATCTATTATTTGACTTAAATTCTTCATTTGTGTTGCCATATCGTCCGTAGTTGCTTTACAATTCTTGAGGGTAATTTTGTTCTGTCGTTGCAACTACAAAAATGAGTGTTTTTTTCACTAGACGCGTTTCGCTTTATTGAGGTATAGCACCATCAATGGTCTGTAATTTAGTTATTTGCATTTTCATTTGTATTAAGATCGGAAAACAGTTCGTTAACAATATGTTGGATTGTACTTACGGTGATTTTCGCTTGATTCTCGCTTACACCGGAAAATACTGTCTGCAAGCACATCGTTGATGTTTTCCTTCTTTAGACAATGATAGTTGTCTAATTTTTAGTTGTTTTGCAGTAGTATGCATTTCTTATGGTTTTCACTGCATACTTTTTCGCACACCACTGTTTCTTGTTTGTTTTTATACTTCTAAGTATGTGTCGAGGTTCATATTTTGTTAACTATAAAAACAAACAAAATACAGTGCTGAGAAAACCATAGGAAATGCATAGTGCTGCAGAACAACTAATCAGTGTCTAAAGAAGAAAAACATGAACGATGTGCTAGCAGACGGCATTTCCCGATGTAAGCGAGAATCAAGGGAAAATCACTGTAAGTTCAAACTAATATATTGTTAACGAATTTCTTTTCAATCTTAAAGCAAATGAAAATGTAAGTAACGTAGTTGCAGATCACTGATGGTGCTTTTCTCAATAAAGCGAAACACGCGCCTGGTGAAAAAAAAAAGAAAACACGCATTTTTGTAATTGCAACGACAGAACAAAAATACTCTCGACTTATTTACTAGTTTCGTTCATCACTCAACAGCCTCCTCAGATATTCGTTGCTCATGTAGCAACACACGTTACAACAAAAATCGTTGAGGCTTTCGTGGCTACTTGTTGACATGCTGCCTGCTGGCTTCTGTCTCGAGTTGTTCGGCCGGCTTCGTCTGACGATCTTTCTGACGTTTCGCCAGCACAACTAGCATTGTCAAAGTTTCACCCTCCATTGCTGGTGGTGGACTGGAGCCGGGCTCGCGGTCGCAAACTATATGTAGTGCCCGGCGCTACAACGTCCAATGGCTTCTCCGCGGTCATTTCCGGTGCGGTTCTCTTACTATCTGCGACGGTCGTTCGCTGCAGTACGGGAAGCCAGAATCCGTTTACCTTGAAACTTTCTTCTTTCTTGTTAAAGCTACTCTCGTATTTACGTAGTTCTACAGTTTATCTGAACAAGCGGGTGTGGTAGCTCTTCTCTACAGCCAGAACTTCCGTGTCGGCTAGTTTTACTACGTGTTCCGCCTCACACAACGCGTGCTCTGCCACAGCCAATTTTTTCACCTGCAGGTCGGGGCAGAGAAGCACTATCACACCCGCTTGATCAGAGAAGCTATACAAATACATAAGCTAGAGAATAGCTTCAACAAGAAAGAAGAAAGCCTCAAGGTAAACGGATCCTGGCTTCCCGTGCTGCAGCGAACGACCATCGCAGGTAGCAAGAGAACCGCACCGGAAATGACGGCAGAGAAGCCCTTGGACGTTGGCGCCCCAGATATGTATACTATGCGGCCGCGAGCTCGGCTCAGTCCGCCATCAGCAATCGATGGTGAAACTTTGACAATGCCAGCCACTCGTGCTGGCAAAAGTCAGAAAAATCACCAGACGAAAGCCGGCCGAAGAAGCCGAGACAGAAGCCAACAAGCAACTTGTCAACACGTTTCAAGTTAAATGCTCCACTCCGCAGCATCGTCAACACAAAGTGGTGTGAGTTGGATCAGCAGATCTGTGGTATTTTAACCTCTAACGAGTTTCCAGCAGGCAATGAAAACGTGAGGCGAGCGAACCCTCTCAAACTGTATCCAATAGTACACGATCTGTGGAGGTTTAATGTACATTAATTACAATGCTCTATATGTTCCCATTATATGTTTGCTACAGTTAACGCTCATTGCTGTCACTAATCTTAGCAGCAGTATGGTTGCGAGGTGCCGGGGCTAGTAGTGTATTTATCACTAAATTCTACTAGAATCCACATGTGTAAATCATGCTCTAAGCCCCCCCTATTCTAACTCCGACTTTTGCTGTTGCACAAGGATAAAACAAATACGCGAACTGACTCTAATCAACCCTGCTAGTGGAGTAGAAGAGAGTTTGGCACCTGCAATAATTTAATTTGATAAATAAGTTAAATAAACAAAGGTTTCATTAGCATAGTGAGGAATGATAGGGTTGCTCTATTGATTAACAGAAAGAAAGTTCTGTCCAAAATAACAATATGATTTATTAAGATTAAACGCAGAATAGTAAAAGAGACACAGGAAATATAAAACATCAAATTGGCTAAAATTGGAGATTCATACAAACACAGTAAAGGTGAAGTTGTCCCTAACTTAGATCGTGAGGTTTAAGACGAAGTGGTATGTGGAGCCAATTCCTTTCCACTCAAATCTCAAGAGAGACACACAGCTAACCCAATAGTAATTGCTGCTACTCGAAACTGAACAAAGTTAGAAAAGGATGAACAGGTGCGCTCTGCTGAGCTCTGATTATCACCTAGGAAAATCCCTATCTGCCGGTGCTGCGGACGTACATTACCAACAGTCTTCTTATCTCCCAGAACACGATCTGGCGTACCGCAGGCGAGGGCTGGTTGCTCCGACGTCCTCGACCGAAAGGCGACTGCCGACTACCCAGAGCACCCGCACAGGCCGAACACCGAACATTCCCGCCCCCACGACAGTGGCCGTGGTTACGTTCCAATCAGCAACTCGAAAACCGGCGGAAATTCCACTCCATTGCCGGAGCACTACCATTCCACCAATGGAGATTCTTGGCGCCAATTTCTGTGCTGATTTTGCAGAAAGTGCGGGAATTTTCCCGCCACAACTGCGTGGGTACACAAGTCATTCCCACGCCTCGCTGGTAGCCCGCCAGAAAGTGTTTTCGCAAAGTTTCTCTGAAGTAACGGAACCTCTAGCCCAGCCGCTACTTCACACCCCAGCGGGCGTGTCTCTTGACAATGTCGGCGTCTGAAAAGCATTCACTCGACTGCCTCACACACGTCGGCTTAACTCTCTCCAGTTCCACAGAGCCCGCCTGTCACCGGCCCACCCGGGTGACGAGAGACGCTGCGTGGGAAGTACGCGTGTTAAGGAAAAGCAACCCTCCACCGCATGCAACTAGAGAGGAGAATCGTAAGATAGAAATATGAGAGGGGGCTCATGCCACCTCTCATTGCCCCTACGCCATTTTAGATTGTAATTGGTGAGCGGTTGGCTCACTTAGGAGCAAGGTAGTGAGTCAATCGCCCAAGAACAATCTTACAAAGTGACTCCACATACCGCACTCTATAAAAAAGATCATTGCAACTGAAAAATGCAACTCATAGAGGGAGGATTATTTATGATGTAGCCAACTTCACCTTCTTAATATGGAACACTAACACTCACATCACACATCCATACCCAGGGAGCCCCTTCCCAAACACCGATTCACGCAGACATTCACTCTCTAAATATGGCCCGGGCATCTGAGCCAAATATGGAGCAGTTTATTCTTTACAATCAGAGTTGGAGTGCTCCGCAATTAAATGCCCAAGATGTTACAACAATTTTAATCATTAAACTAACCTGAACTCACTCACACATGATACTATATAAGTTAACAATCTCTTTGTGAGCTTTCAGAATCTAATTACAACCTCCGATTCATTCTGTCTCCCTGCAGCAAGAATAACCTTTACAAAATGTTCCCTGAACTGATGGTCCATTCACAATGACAGTGGTGGTATCTGCTTCAGTTTATGGGGACTTCAGGCACACTGTTTGCATACACACAACAATAAACACAAAATACAAAAAAAACATGGTGTGGAGAACAATACAGTAATCTGTAATAAGAATTACAGTGTAAAACACAAACGCATACAAGGTATAACATACATTACAAAAACAACATAAGAAAAAGAAATTTAAGAAAAAAAACAAGGTTCATGGGGCATCAAATTGTGCGTGCACATTGCACAAAGTTCACGACTGTGCTGAGAATGAGGCACTAAATCACATTGTTTGAAATATCCGTAGCACTTCACAAATTCTACAGTACTGACATCACATAAGGCTAAATGTCGGGTGTTGTTGCTACGTTGTGGCAACAGCAATAGGGAGTTCTGGAGTGTCTGCAGTACGCTGTTGAGATTGTAGTCAGACCCACGCATATGATCACGGCAGTACGGTAGGAAGACACAGTGATAGGCTCTCCTCACGTCGATTAATTGTCTCTGAGGTCTACTCGTTGGGATACATCACTAGTCTAGGTCTCTTCTCTCGCTGGACAGAACTTTATGTTTCCCAATATTGCAGTTCGACGAGGGATGATGGCACGTGGAGTGACTCCACAAGTGTGTGAGGTCATCCATACAGGATCGAACTAGGAGCGACTATTGTTAAAAACTGCTCTCTAATAGAGAGGAGAAGTAAGACATGAGACCATACATTTGTTAGTGTGGCACGATACTGCTTTGTGTATGCAGATCGGCCAATGCTAGTGAGTTGTAAAAACCCAAACAGGTGAGTATAGAGCGTCCCTTTCTGTCCTGAGGCACATGAGGCGCAGGTTCTGACACGATATGTGATCTTCTTCGTGTACTCACGACAACGTGGTCTGCCGCAGGGAATCCCTCCAAGCGGCTGCCGCGTCCGGAGAGCTAGCAGGCTGTCGCGTGTCAGGGTCAACGGCCAGCCCCACTTTCGCTTGTGGCGGGGCAAGGGTCCCGTGTAATCCCTCAGGTAGGCAGCCGGGTGACTGTCAGCGTGTAGGACGGGACGCTCGCCCTCTAGCAGGTAGCCGAAGACCTCTTGTTTTTGCGCTGGCTGGCCTCTGCATTGCCACGTTCCTCGTCATCTGTACAATTCTTACAAAAGTCTTATGCCTAACTTTTTCCCATGACCTTCTATGTTATAATAAATTTACCTAATGAAACATTGATGGTCTGTCATTTCAGACACTCTTATTTTACTTTTATAGTTATTAATCTATGGCAATCATTATAACATCTAATCTAGACATGGAAATAATTTATTTTGATATACGTGTAGAGACCGATCTCAGTAAGTACATGGTGTGTGATAACTGATGCTTTGTAATGGATGAACAACTAAATGTGCGGGCCCGCACTAATATTACTATTAATTATATAGATCGACAGTAGACATGCTTCAAGAATTAACTACCATATCCCAACGATCTACATTCTACGTTTTTTAATTAAATTATGTTGTTATGCAGGTCTAAGTTTTACTGTGCTATAAAGAACATGCAACTACGCTACTTTCGCTCGCCCGTCGTCCCTCCATCTCGGGTCTGTGGTTTGGTGACCTGAAAAATAGCAACTCAACAGGCGCGCGCCACGCTTGTGGTAGAAAACCCCCACAATATTAATCTAGTTATTGTTAAATCCTACAGTTTAACTTATCCTAGTATCGTACTTTCCCTTTTATTTATTTATTTATTTATTTTATTTTATTTTATTTATTTATTTATTTATTTATTTATTTTTTTTATTTACCTTATACAATACCCTTACATAGTTCCTGTTACGCTGAGATGTCTTGCTGCTCGCCGCTATTGACGACAGTGATGTGCGCGCCGTACGACATGACCTCCGAGTTTTCATTACGCCTCACTGAAACTCCAGAGACTGGGTTAGCCATGGCTATACACGACAATAAATTTATAGTTGCAACTTCCTTCTCTATGTGAAGCGGTTTTCGCGATCGAAGTACACCTTTCCAGAAGCAATGTAATATGACCAAGCCAGGACTGGTTCCTGTTGAGGATTCAGACACCCAACACACGCCAGCTACACAGTATGTCACGAATATCCAAGTACAATTCCTTGGTGATTCATCTGTGACAAAAACGAGCAGCACGCTAAATCCCCAACCAGCACATTAGCATGGTAGGCTTTTATGCCCTCATTTCTCTCGTCTAGGGCACCATTAGAGTCAAATGCTCACAGGTTCACCCCGACTTGCAAGACAACGATACCGGCGCAGCTCTGCAAAAACTATACTGCCCATATTCACCCTCGAAATCGCGCAATATACCACAATCGTGCAGTGCACTGACGCGTGCCTGCAAGCATTGGTATGAACGTCTCACGAACTGGTTGTGGCCGCTATGGAGCGTATCACGACCTCTCAGAACGCTTCTAAGAGCACGTTCTTGTATGCGCCCGTTTGTGCGACGTCTCGTCACTCATCCTTATCCCTTAACATGGACACCAGATAGGAAAGCACAAAAACATTGCTCATGAAAAGGTAGTGTCTCCTACTCCATCGACATTGGAGATCGCAAACATAAACAAAAAGAGGATAGCAGCAGTAAATTCTTATGCAAGACAACGCAGCGTGTTAATACTTTAGCAGTCTTAATCTATTAATGTAACGATTATTGTTCCCCGAACAAAGGTTCATATATTTGCCTATTCTACTATGTACATTTCTTACACTACTACTATTCTACGAACTCCTTTATGTGAGATATGTGGTGGAGTCCTATGGACTTCTTTCCTTTCAGCGTCTCCAATTCATAAGCATTGTGGTGAGCTGCTCTCCTTATACGGTACGGGCCGTTGTAAACAGAATAGAATTTTTGGCATTTCATTTTTTGTTTGTTCGAAAGTCGGAAAGACTTAACGAGCACCTTTTGTCCAACTTGGAAGTGTCGTAGACGAGCTCCCCTGTCGGCACGTCTCTTCCTGACCTCTGCTGCAGCCCGTATCCTCTTGAGAGCCAAATCCACTATGGCTTGGTGCTGCGTTCGCGCCCTTGGTGGGAAGTTTACGACCTTGGTTATCAAGTCCTTAGGAATCCAGTTTTTTAGTACTGTAATGGGTGCCAATTTTGTTATCCCATGGGGTGCCTCATTGATCACCTCCTGGAAGTCTTTAAGGAAAACGTCCCATGTCGTGTGCTGTTTGTTACAGTACAACCGGCACAAGTTTCCGAGTTCTTTAATAACCCGTTCTGCAGCATTCGAGCTCGGATGGTGTGAAGATATAAAAATGGGATCAATTTTACATCGACGCAACGTCTCCTTCCATGTTTTTGACTTAAACTGTGGCCCGTTATCAGAAATGATTCTACTCACATGACCAACCTGTGGTAGGAAATCCCGGATGAGGGCTCGTGATACAGTTCGTCCTGTCGCCCTCTTCAGTGGCGTAAAGGTAACGTATTTGGACGTTAGTTCAACAAACACTAATACGTAAGTATATCCTCTTCTTGTTCTTGGCAAAGGTCCCATCAAATCTGTTGCTGCTAATTGTCTTAATTTGGTCGGTACGATTGGGTATAATGGTGCCTGCATGCTCACAGTGGTGTGCTTAGCCTTTTGGCAGTCTTTACACACCGACAGTACCCTCCGAATTCGACGCTCCATGTTTCGAAAGTAACACATGGTCCTTAGCTTGAGATTGCACTTGCGTGGTCCGAAGTGTCCATAGCTAAGGTGAGTATGCCATATAACCTTGTTTATTAGGTGTTCAGGGATGCATACCCCCCATTCAGTGTCATTGGTATAATTTCGGTGGAAAATTATGCCTTTACGCAAGAGGTAGAACTGCCTGATGGTGGCGTGTCTTCTGTCTATCCATTTCTGCTTCAATAACACTAGGGCAGGGTCCTTGTCTTGCTCCTTCTTGATGTCCTGCATACTACAGGTAATAAAATTCTCAAAGGCTACTTTCTGCATATAGTAAAGGCAGTAGTGATTTTCCTCTAGATCTTCTTCCATGTTGTGCTCAAATCCGATCGGTGACCGTGATAAGGCGTCTGCAATAATGTTCTGACTGCCGGGGATATATTCTATCGAAAAGTTGTACTGCTGTAGATATGATGCCCACCTAATGAGCCGCCTGTGATTAAGCTTTGCAGTCATCAAGAACTCGAGTGCCTTGTGGTCTGTGTAGACTTTCGTCTGGCGACCAAACAGAAGGTATCTGAATTTTTCAAACGCCCATACAATAGCCAGCGCCTCTAACTCGGTTACTGAGTAATTCCTCTCACTCTTGGCTAGTACTCTGCTAGCAAACGCAATTGTCTTCCACACCCTGTTTCCTTCATGTACATAGTCTTGGAACACCATGACACCCAGACCGGAGTATGAACTGTCCGTTACTATGCAAAGCTCTTCAGCTAAATTAGGGTGTGATAGGATGGGTGCTTGTAATAATGCGAATTTTAATGTTTTCCATTCGGATTCGGCCGCCTCATCCCATTCCCAAGGAATCTTCTTTCCTGTAAGTTGATGCAACCGAGGACTGCTCTGAGTTTTGACATGTATAAAGCGGTTGTAAAAATTTATGATCCCCAAGAACCCCCTTAACTGCTTCTTTGTCGTAGGAATGGGAAACTTTTCAATCGCTTCGATCTTTTCGGGATTTGGCGCAGTGCCCTCACCCGTGATGATATGTCCTAGAAATTTCACAGAGGACGTCCCAAAATTCGATTTTTCGATATTGATAGTCACACCGTATTCCTTGAATGTCGCTAGGAGTTCACCGAGGACCGCATTGTGCTCTCCCCAAGATTTCTCCGCGATCAGCAAATCGTCCACATAGCTGGTGACATGACGTTTCAAATTATCGCTTAGTATGCCGTCCAGCCCCCGAATGAATGCGGCAGATGAAACGTTCAAACCAAATGGTAGACGACGAAACCGGTAACATCTTCCAAATGCTAAAAAGGCTGTGTACTGTCTGCAATTTGGATGGAGCTCGATCTGCCAGAAACTCGATTTTAGATCAACTGATGAGAAGATTGATATTCCATGGAAGTTTTGTAAGAGTTCCTCTAATCGTTCCGGTCTGTCTGTTTCGGGTTCTATTATGGTATTAATTTGTCGCGAGTCCAAGACTAAACGAATACTACCATCTGCCTTCTCGACTACTCTTAACGGGTTATTATAGGCTGAAGCCGTAGGTTCTATTATTCCTTCACTCAGCATTCGCGTAATTTCAGCTGCTACTTTCTGTCGATATGCCAAGGGGATTGGATAGGGTGGCACACGAAACTGGTTGTGCGGACGTACACGAAATTCATATTGGAAGTTCTTTATTGATCCTGTCTTGGGAAGGAAGACCTCCGCATGTTCTACTAGTAATTTATGAAGTTCTTTGCGGTGTTCGCCCCTTATATTCTTTATTGCTTCCACTTTTTCTCCTATTTTCTCCTTTATTTCTCCCATTATTCCGACTTCATTCTCATCCGTGTCCTCTCCCCTATCCGCAACGTCGTCCTGTTCTTCCTTTCTGTCTTTCAGACACGCATAGTTTATCCGAACACAGTTAGACGGTAGTTGAGCTGGGATCAGCTGATCGTCGAACTTAATGTGGACGGGATTCCCTTTCCTCAAAACCACTTCACCTCGTCCTAGATCAACTATCGCTTCATGTTCATTTAGGAAGTCCGTTCCTATTATCATGTCGATCGCCAGATTTGGCACGATCCAGAAGTTAGACTCTATTTTGTGTCCTTGGCAGGAGAATTCCAGTCTTGTTTGTTGGGTGACCTCCGTACATTTACCCGCTAATGCCCCTTTTATTTTGGTTTTCTTAACCGATAGGACAGGCCAGTCCATCTCCTGAGAGCACCTCTTGTATGCTGCCTCAGATATTGCTGTTATGTAGCTTCCACTATCTATTATCGCATTCAGACTCTTTTCAGCTATTGCTACTGTGATAAGAGGCTGCCGATCATGTCGAGGAGTTGCTTTATGTTCCTCGAGCAGGATTTCTGATAAATCTTCGTAATGTATCATCCGTAGTTGGCCAGGTCCGAGATTACGTGCGAAATTCCGGCGGCCTGTGTTCGCACTAGTCTGGCGTCAATCCCTAGTTAGGCTCCCCCTCCTCTGACGTGCATTAGGATTTGCGGGTCTGGTTTCAATCTCCTGGTTCCACCGTTGTCCTTGGTTTCGCTCTCTCCAATTACGGTCGCTTTGCCGTTCGTTATTCCTTCTATCCCAGATTCCTTGTCTAGATTGACCCTGCTCCCTGACGTTCTGGTTTCCGTGTCTTTGGTTTCCATAACCTTGAATAGCGTAACCTTGACTTCCGTAACCCTGGTTTCCTAACTGACCAGTGCGATTATGCAATCTGCTGTCGTCTTCTGTTCCTGGCCGGTGGTATTTGTTACTTTGCCCCTTCTTCCTGTCCTTTGCGTCTTGTTTATCAAAGACTACTTCGAGTTCGCGCAATAGAATCTTGAATGCTTCTATGTCAGCTCCACACTTGCCGACAAGTGTCTGTTGGTACCTAACTGGCAATTTGGAAAAGCAAAATTTAATGATTTCTCCGTTACTATATGGACTATCTAAAAATTGATTCTTCTTGAGTAAATCATCAAGAAATTTGGTTGCGCTCCTATGCCCGGACACTTCCAGTTCAGGACAAAATATTATTTCCTCTTTAATCCTATCTTGCGTTTCCTTTGACCAGTAGGTCCGCAGGAATGCACCAACAAATTCCTGATAAGTCCGACACGTCACTGCCACACCCCGCATCTTTTCCGCGGCTTGGCCTTCGATGTGTCCACACATGAATTCTAATTTTGCCTGGGTTGGCCATGATGCCGGTAATGAATTTGTAAACTGCATCACCCAGCTCTTCGGATGCATCGACCCTCCATTTTCTTTGAACTTCTGGAATTTCAGTATCGACAGGAAGTGATTGTGATCAAAATCCTGTCTGATCCTCGCACTGGTGTTGTCACTCGTTTCCGATACTTGCACGTCTGCTGAGTGTCCTGTTCTATCTTGCTGATAACTGTGATGTGCAACCTCTGTATCACAGTGGAAGTGGCACTCAGAATTCACTCTCCTAAGTGGGCTATAATTATTGGAGCTATTACTTGCTGTTTCTGCGTGTGCATTGTTAGTTCCGCACTCTGTCACTGGGCTAGAGCACGGCGGGCTTTTCCTCGGAGACACAATTCTGTGTACTCCATCATGAGTATCCGAACGCGCAGTGCTCGTGTGCCCGTTTTGCTCTAGTTTTGCTATCCGACTCTCTACTTCTTCCATTCGTTTCGTGGAGTTCGCAACCGCGATATTACCTTGAGTTTTTAAGAATGCTAGGGATTTTGAGTGGGATTGTGTTGTACGTCGCAAGCGCCCTGCGAGTTTAGAAGTTGCTTCCGCGACTTTCATTGCCCCTGTTGCTGCAGTTTTGGCAAGGCCTGCTACTTTTTGTGCTACCGTTGACATTTGTTTTGCTTCTCCACATTCTTTCTTTATTGTTAATAATTCCCCACGAATTTCCCCTATATGCGAAATTATTGCCTCCGTGTCCTTCTTACGCTGTTCGTCAGCTTCTTCCTTCTCCTTCTTACGTTGTTTCTCCTCTTCTTCCTTCTCCTTCTTACGTTGTTTCTCCTCTTCTTCCTTCTCCTTCTTACGCTGTTCGTCAGCTTCTTCCTTCTCCTTCTTACGTTGTTTCTCCTCTTCTTCCTTCTCCCTCTTACGCTGTTCGTCAGCTTCTTCCTTCTCCTTCTTACGTTGTTTCTCCTCTTCTTCCTTCTCCCTCTTACGCTGTTCGTCAGCTTCTTCCTGCTTCTTACGCTGTTCGTCAGCTTCTTCTTTCATTGATCGTAGGAAGCTCAATATTGGGTTTACGTCATCTTCTTGATCCTCTTCAAACATGGGCGATGTAACTCTGGACACCTGGGCGCTAGAGCTCTGACGTGACCGAGCTGGCCTCTGTCTGCACTCGTTCGTTTGACTATAAACTTCTGCTACCGTCTCGACCTGTGTGCCTGTCTCTGTTTCATCCTCTACTTCACTATCATAATCACGGCCGCAACGCAGCTCTGAGATCGCGTCCAAATCACCTTCCTCATCAATGCCCCTGGCGTCCTGTCCTGCTAAAAATGTGCCCATCTCATCTCCGAACCTATTCCCGTCAGTAAACTGCCCCTTATCCATTATGCTATCCTCTTTTGTTTTAGCTTCGCCCGATAATAGTCGTGCCTTACTTCTCGTTATCATTCATAAAAACAAATTCATCTAAAATGCACAATAAAATTAATCTACTCCATATATTTTTTACACATAAACATAAAATTTCAACAACGCTGTTCCAACGCTGTAATCACAAACACAATTTGATGTGGTACAGAAACCGCACACAAATCCGACAAAGTGCGATGCGGTACAGACACCACATCAGCGAAACACAAAAAAAACAATGAACAAAAAATATATACACTGAAAACAAAAACTGTAGTCATGCGCCGCTACTTAAAACTAAACGCGGAACTACCAAAAAAAACTTGGGTATTAATCATTAAAAAAAATAGAGAGAAAAAAAAATTGAATGTTCCTACTAAGAATCCTGTTTGTTTATCAGAGATTCACAGGAAAGATCCGAGGCCAAGGGTCGCCATATTATGCGAGGTGCCGGGGCTAGTAGTGTATTTATCACTAAATTCTACTAGAATCCACATGTGTAAATCATGCTCTAAGCCCCCCCTATTCTAACTCCGACTTTTGCTGTTGCACAAGGATAAAACAAATACGCGAACTGACTCTAATCAACCCTGCTAGTGGAGTAGAAGAGAGTTTGGCACCTGCAATAATTTAATTTGATAAATAAGTTAAATAAACAAAGGTTTCATTAGCATAGTGAGGAATGATAGGGTTGCTCTATTGATTAACAGAAAGAAAGTTCTGTCCAAAATAACAATATGATTTATTAAGATTAAACGCAGAATAGTAAAAGAGACACAGGAAATATAAAACATCAAATTGGCTAAAATTGGAGATTCATACAAACACAGTAAAGGTGAAGTTGTCCCTAACTTAGATCGTGAGGTTTAAGACGAAGTGGTATGTGGAGCCAATTCCTTTCCACTCAAATCTCAAGAGAGACACACAGCTAACCCAATAGTAATTGCTGCTACTCGAAACTGAACAAAGTTAGAAAAGGATGAACAGGCGCGCTCTGCTGAGCTCTGATTATCACCTAGGAAAATCCCTATCTGCCGGTGCTGCGGACGTACATTACCAACAGTCTTCTTATCTCCCAGAACACGATCTGGCGTACCGCAGGCGAGGGCTGGTTGCTCCGACGTCCTCGACCGAAAGGCGACTGCCGACTACCCAGAGCACCCGCACAGGCCGAACACCGAACATTCCCGCCCCCACGACAGTGGCCGTGGTTACGTTCCAATCAGCAACTCGAAAACCGGCGGAAATTCCACTCCATTGCCGGAGCACTACCATTCCACCAATGGAGATTCTTGGCGCCAATTTCTGTGCTGATTTTGCAGAAAGTGCGGGAATTTTCCCGCCACAACTGCGTGGGTACACAAGTCATTCCCACGCCTCGCTGGTAGCCCGCCAGAAAGTGTTTTCGCAAAGTTTCTCTGAAGTAACGGAACCTCTAGCCCAGCCGCTACTTCACACCCCAGCGGGCGTGTCTCTTGACAATGTCGGCGTCTGAAAAGCATTCACTCGACTGCCTCACACACGTCGGCTTAACTCTCTCCAGTTCCACAGAGCCCGCCTGTCACCGGCCCACCCGGGTGACGAGAGACGCTGCGTGGGAAGTACGCGTGTTAAGGAAAAGCAACCCTCCACCGCATGCAACTAGAGAGGAGAATCGTAAGATAGAAATATGAGAGGGGGCTCATGCCACCTCTCATTACTGCTTTAATCTACCATCCCTTAATTTTCCTTAGTGAAGGAATCGATTTTTTTTTATTTCGCTTCACATCTTGTCTTCAAGTGCTTGGACATTGATTTTTGTGCCGCAGACATATGAACTAAAAATATCGGTGTTTTGTGACAGCTACTGACATAAATAAACTGATAAGCCGAGATATTATAACCACTGCCCACTGCGAGACTGAATGCTGCCTTGTGGCTATGCATGGCTTCTGACGCAACAAGGGAGGTATACAAAGGAGAGACGAATAGGGAATGACTTTAGTCACGATACGGACCGCAAATCGGGAAACTGAGTGGCATAACGAACTTTGACAAAGGGCGTCTGGGAACGAGCATCTCAGAAACGGTGAAGCTGATCGGCTCTAATTATGCTGCTGTAGTGAGTGTGTACGGAAAGTTGTTGGAGGACAGGGAAACTATGAGTTGTAGGATGTCCACGCCTCATCACAGAACGTGGAAATTGGAGGGTTGCTCAAGCTGTAAAGTAGGACAGGCGGTGATGTGCGGCAGGTCTGACGGGAGGGTACAACGCTGCAGCAGGTACAAATCTTTCTAAGCACACCGTTCATTGCTTACTATTCCACATGTAGCTCCGCGGTTGACGACCCGTAAGTGTTCCTATGTTTATCCAACAGATACGATTTCAGTGGGCAGTGGGCACTTGATCATTGAGACAGGACTGTGGATTAATGGAAAGGTGTCACCTGGTCGGGTCACTCATGCTTTTTCTTACATCATGTCGACGCTCGATAGTCGTGTACGGGAAACGACTGCTCGAAAGCTATACCGCGCCCTAGATGCGGGTCGGTGGAGGACATCCACCTGGTGTTCTATGGCGCCTGTGTTAATAATGGAAGGCACAGTGAGAGCTGTAGACTACGTGAACATTATTACAGACCACGTGCATCCCTTCATGCTTAACGCTTTTGCCTTCAGTGGTGGGATCTTCCAATAGGATAACTGCCCACGTCACAAGACCAGAACCGTGCTACAGTGGTTGGAGGAGCACGTTAGTGAACTCATGTCGATGTCCGGGCCACCAAATTAGGGTAGAACAAATCTCCGCACCCACAAACCATCGACCAGTATTTTACGGGAAATGCGTGACCTGTGCATAAACTTCTGTTGCCATATACTTCTGGAAACTTGCTGAATGCATGCCGCGCAGAATCGCTTGTGTTTCAAAGGTCGACCAACACACTATTAAGGAGGTTTTCATAATGTTTTGCCTCGTCATTGTATTTTGCTGAAACCTTCACGCAAAACAATAGCGTAGTAAATAATAGTAGAATAATTCCCATAGTGGTGAAGGTATTATAGCATTAACCTGTAGTATTAGAAAATAAAGCTGCAGATTGCAAATTGTAATAGTTAAAAATAGGACCTACTAATGTATTTAGGTAGTAGGTTAATTTGCATAATAATAATGATTGAATAAAGAATTTTTTAAAAAAAAAAAAAAACCCTTCACGCATCGTCGTTGTGATATCCAATGCGTTTCAGTTAACATCTGTCTATATGCGGATGTATATTTAAGTGTGTTCTTAGGCCGGCCGGTGTGGCCGAGCGGTTCTAAGCGCTTCAGTCCGTAACCACGCGGCCGCTACGGTCGCAGGTTCGAATCCTGCCTCGGGCATGGATGTGTGTGATGTCCTTAGGATAGTTAGGTTTAAGTAGTTCCAAGTTCTAGGGGACTGATGACCTCAGATGTTAAGTCCCATAGTGCTCAGAGCCATTTTTTTTGTGTGTTCTTATTGTGGAGTATATTCTGCTTCTTAGTCAGCTTCCTGATATTGTTTGTATACTGTACTGTATTTATTATTATTCTGCTAGGTACATATGTTTCTAGAGCTGTATCAGCTATTCGTTTGAACTTGAACCACAGACACTTTACGTGTCCACAAATCAGACGATTGTATTTCCAGAAAGTATCTCACCTCGCATGCCTGAAACTGAAGAACAATCATTTTAAAATACGGTAATGTACTTGCTGTAACACACACGTCAACGTCATTTGTATCTTAAGCGATGTGAGATAGCATGATTTTGTTGGTGACCGTGAGTGGGATTTGGGAATGAGAGAGTGTACTTATGTAGTAGAATGAAATTTTCACTCTACAGCTGAGTGAGCGCTGATATGAAACTTCGTGGCAGATTGGAAGGTAGGAGACGAGGTACTGGTAGAAGTAAAGCTGTGAGGACGGGGCGTGAGTCGTGCTTGGGTAGCTCAGTTGATAGAGCACTTGCCCGCGAAAGGCAAAGGTCCCGAGTTCGAGTCTCGGTCCGGCACACAGTTTTAATCTGCCAGGAAGTTTGTAATTATGTGCGTTTACTCCTCACTGCTTGTTGAGATTTGTAGCCATTTGTTCCTACCATTTTTAATATGGGCACTGATAAACTACCCGTTGAGTGTCCGTAATCTACACACACACACACACGTGTTTATCTGTAAAACTCTGCAATTGTGTACGGTCGATGTCTGAAGGTCAACGAATATAACGACCAGAGAATCACAAATCACCAAAGCTACAGTACCATAAAACCGGAAATTGTGACCAGCAGATGTACAAAAGTAGTAAACGACGTATTATTTAGCGAGAATACTTGCTTGAAACAACTTACTTCAACACATGCGGTACTTTCAGAGTCATATTTACAAAACAGAAGTTTCTATTTCGATGTTTGTTCTTTTCTCATTCATCATCGAAGTGTAAATGTGGAATTTTAATGAAATGATGGAAACAGTCCGGAACTGAACAGCTCGCAGCAAAGATATGGATCTGGTATCTGTACTTTTGACGCTAGACTACCGTTGTGTGGTTACTCCGAAAATGATTTAGCGTGGCCACATGTTGCCCTTGTCAGATGAGAGATACGTTCTGTTCTGCAGTGTTTTAATCACTTCATTGAAAATCCCCATTTTCACTTCGATGGCGGATAAGGGGAGAACGCAGAGAGAGTGTCTGTAACTGCCTGCGTTTATCTGGTAACGGGAATTGGGAGCAGGCGCTCACGTCACACGCCGGCCGATAAAGGATTTCATAATTGCGGCCTTTGCTCTCCCCTGGGAAGAATGGAACTGAATGGCTCGAGTAGACGCAAAGGCAGTGTGGCTAGGGAGGGGGGAGGGGAGGGGGGAGGCTTATCTTGGCACAGCGTGGAGAGGCGCCGGCCTGTCACTGCACAGTGGTTAGTCTGGACCTCATCTGGTTCGCCTGGCGCCATTCACAGCCGGTAAGATGTAATCAGTCACGGACTGGAGCGCGTAACATCGATTACAAGGATACGTCCTCAGAATGGTTACATCGGTAATAAACCTCGAGGTTGAGGGAGGGAACAAAATTGTTACGAGTATCGTATGGTGTTGGAGAACATGTACTGCTGGCTATAAAAATTGCAGTTCCAGAAAGGATAGCAAATAATGGTCATTCGCCAAAGATAAACGACCAATGGCTGTGAAGCGTGAATTGAAACCTACCTTTTACTAAAAAAATGTGTGGCGAAGCCGTTTATCCTGAACGCGAGTGTCTGAGTGGTTCAAGCGTTATCAAGATGATCGAGAAGACATTGAAGACGACTCAAGCCCGGGACGCCCTTCAACATCAAAAACGGATGGAAATACCGAAAAAGTAGGTAATCTCATTCGATCTGACCGTTGATTGAGTATACGATCGATTGCTGAAACTGTAGGAACTGAAAAAGTATTCGTAAGGCAAATTTTACGTAACCGATTTAACAGGAGCAAGGTTGCGACGCTGGTGCTGAAAATTCTCACGATCAAACAAAAAGAAACTCGTAAAAATAGTTGTACTGAACCTTTGAACTCCACTGAAAACGATCCTAATTTCTTGGAGAGAATGATAACAAGTGACTAATCTTGGTTTTTAACCTATGATCCAGAAACTAAGCGCCAATCCATGCAGTGGAAGAGTCCAACTTCCAAGAGAGTGACGAAAGCTCCAATAAGCAAATGACGATTAAAAGCAATGATGACCTTTTTTTCGATATTCGTGGAATTGTGTATCTTCACTAAGTTTCTGAAGGTCAGGCTATTATTCGGCATTACTATCTTGAGGTTTTTGCTCAACTCCGTGAGAAAATAAGAAAAAGAAAAAAACGATCCGAATTATGTAAGAACAAGAACAAGTCATGGGTTCTGCAGCAAGACAACACAGCGGCTCATACCGCATTGTCTGTTACGATATTTATAGCGAAATACGGCACCCCAGTGTTAGATTATCCACCTTATTCACTTGACCTAGCATCATGTGACTTCTATGTATCCCCCAAGGTTAAATCTGCAATTAGAGGAAAAAAATTACAGTCCGTTGAAGCAATGGAAGAAAAAGCGGGACGCGTCATCTAGGAGTTCACAAAGGAAGACTTCGCATGGTAGAGACAAAGGAGGGGAGTATGTCTAGGGTGACAATAACTAAATATGTATTTTTTGTAAATATAATGTTTTACAGCAGTAGTTTCATTGTTTTATAACCACGCCTCGTTCAGTATATAAGAATAATACTCGTTAAAATTTGCAGGTGATTTGGCGATAGGCAGGGAAGAAATTTAGTAATTTCGGTAGGAACAACGGCTCCAGCTCTCTTGGACATCGACTCGAACTGAGCTTAGTTACGGGTACATCACTCCATGACACTTCAACTCTATGCAATAATTAATCGACTGTAGTGGCTGGAGGGCCGTAGCGTGCCATTCTGTTCCCACCCCATCGTCAGACGTTTTCAGTGGAAGAGTGATGTGGAAATCGTGCAAGCTGGTGTAACAGCTAAACACCATCTATAGATTCGGGTAGGTCAGGGCAGTAAGGGCAACATGCGGTCTTGTGTTATCTTGTTTAAATACAACGTCATGTATCCTTGGTAGGGTACAGCAACCGTCAGTCTGGCAATGGTAGTTCTCCTCGGGGAACCCATGGTGATGCTATACACACAACAGCGACTCGTCTGAAAAGAGAAAACGGTGCCAACACTGTATCCAGTGTCGCTGTTAGGCGCACCCCTGCTTCACTCTGCTGTTTGTGTGGTGCTGCAGACGTAGTGGCGCTCTCCGTATGTGTACTTCTTTTGCTGCAAAAAGCCCATTTCCTGAATAGCGGTACATGATGTGGCTGGACGATCCTAAACGGCCGAGCGGTAATACACACACATCAAAAAGAGTTTTGCATCACCCCGGTTCCCAGAACTCATGAAGACAGACGTTACCTGTGGATATTGTATCACAGACGCAGTCCCTTTGACTATTCAGAGAAGTCACTAAACCCGTCCAAAGATGTAAACAACCATGCATGAGCAGCGCCTATTAGACGGAGGGGGTCCGACAGCCGATCACTTCCAGTCATTCCACCAGGAAGGAGGTACACGGCTCGTGTTGTCTATAGTTCAACCATGTCTAGACGATCAATACCGCGGTTCGATCGCGTCCGCATTTTTAACTTTGTGCCAGGAAGGGCTCTCAACAAGGGAAGTGTCCAGGCGTCTCCGAGTGAACTAAAGCGATGTTGTTCGGACATGGAGGAGATACAGGGAGACAGGAACTGTCTATGACGTGCCTCGCTCAGGCCGCCCAAGGGCTACTACTGCAGGTGAATGACCGCTACCTACGGATTATGGCTCGGAGGAAACCTGACAGCTAAGCCGCCATGTTGAATAATGCTTTTCGTGCAGCCACAGGACGTCCTGTTACGACTCAAACTGTGCGCAATAGGCTGCATGATGCGCAACTTCACTCCCGACGTCTATAGCGAGGGTCATCTTTGTAACCACGACACCATGCAGCGCGGTACAGATGGGCCCAACAACATGCCAGATGGATCGCTCTGGATTGGCATCACGTTCTCTTCACCGGTAAGTGTCGCACATGCCTTTAACTAGACAGTCGTTGGAGACGTGTTTGGAGGCAACCCAATAAGGCTGAAAGCCTTAGACACACTGTCCAGCGAGTGCAGCAAGGTGGAGGTTCCCTGCTGTTTTGGGGTGGCATTATGTGGGGCCGACGTACGCCGCTGGTGGTCATAGAAGGCTGCACGATTCGTGAATGCCATCCTCCGACCGGTAGTGCAACCATATTGGCAGCATATTAGCGAGGCATTCGTCTTCATGGACGAAATTCGCGCCCCATCGTGCACAACTTGTGAATCACTTCCTTCAGGATAACGACATCGCTCGACTAGAGTAGCCAGCATGTTCTCAAGACATGAACCCTATCGAACATGCCTGGGATCGATTGAAAAGGGCTGTTAATGGACGACGTGACCCACTAACAATTCTCAAGGATCTACTCCGATTCGCCGTTGAGGAGTGGGACGATCTGGATCAACAGTGCCTTGATGAATTTGTAGATAGTATGCCTCGACGAATATAGGCATGCATCAACGCAAGAGGACGTGCTACTGGGTGTTAGAGGTGCCGGTGTGTACAGCAGTCTGGACCACCACCTGTGAAGGTCTCGCTCTATGGTGGTACAACATGCATTGTGTGGTTTTCATGAGCAATAAAAAGGGCGGATATGATGTTCATGTTGATCTCTATTCCAATTTTCCGTACAGGTTCCAGAACTTTCGGAACCGAGGTGATGCAAAACTTTTTTTGATGTGTGTATGTTTCCCCTCAGTCACCAGTTAGGTGTGCTCGCTGACACCAAGCATGGCGTTGAGTGTAGCACTCCTCAACCTATGGATTCCATAGTCGCATGACATTTCTTCTTCTTAAGACATAACACGTTCTTCTCGCAATCAAACAACATTCATATGCGGTTTGTGAATGAGGTACACGGTATGTAATCTTTTCGTGTATACAGACTCTAGATGGCGTTACTGCTACCACACTGCGTGGTCTCGCTGAAATGCTAATCATTTTCATAACAAAGCATGACAGTTGGATGCTCATTCCCCGCCCTCTTCACTGATTTGCAGTGTCAATGGCCAGTAGTGTACATGCAGTCTATTAACAGGTTTTTGTTTAAATTTGGCAACTATAGTCTGATTTAAAGTAGTTGTCACTTGACAGGCAACGGGGCTGCAGGGCCCCCGCCACCAATAAACCAATGGCAGCCGGCGCTGTCGGCTGCCACTGCGTTGCCACTTCGCTCTGCTGAGCTGACTGAGGCATTGTGCCAGCCAGTCCTCAGCGAGCCGTTGTAGACATGCGGGTGAGAGATTTGAGTGACTTGTAGCTTCGCGTGTCTACGATGTCTGATGAAAGCAGTCGCAAGAGAGGGAGGCCGAGGCTGCACACTCCTCGGAAACCTCCAAAAAGTGGCGGACATGGCGTCGTTATACGCAGTCAGGCGGGTGAATACGTGTGTTCCTTAAGGGAGAGAGAGAGGGATGCAGGAGGGCCTCTCGTTCCTTTGGATAAGGTGGTGGAGCGAACTGCAGCTGCTCTGCAAGTTAGCGAACGATCAGTAATAAGAATCTGCAAGAAGAAATTCACGAAAGAAGGCTCAAGTGAATCATCTAAATTGGATACACCTGGGAAAAAGAGGCGACTAGAGAAGAGGGTCACAAAACTTGACTCTTTTCAGGAAGATGCCATTCGTCGTCAAATATACGCATACCTGTTTCAGGGTAGTAAATCGTCTTTGTTACGAGTCGTGAAAATGTTAGGATTCCGCTATAAATCCATCTCTGGCAGAAAGTTACTAATGGAACGCCAACATATTGCAGCCTGGCGATGCCGCTTTCTTAGAGAATTAGTGGGGACAAATTTTGATGATATCGTTTGGCTTGATGAAACGTGGGTAAATGCAGGACACAGTTTAAAAAAAGGCTGGACAGACGCTACCATCAGCGGAAGTATGGCAGCTCCGATCGGCAGAGGAAAAAGGATAATTGTAGCACATGCCGGAAATTCAAAAGGTTTCATTCCAAATTGTCTGCTGCTATTCAGTTCAAATAAGACCTCCGACTACCACGAAGAGATGAATCACAATACTTTTGTGAAATGGTTTGAAGACTGTGTGCTCCAGAACATAACAAAAAACTCTATCATTGTTACGGATAACGCTCCGTATCACTCAGTAGTACAAGACAAAGCACCCACAAAGGCAACGAGGAGAAACGACATTGTTAGCTGGTTACAGAAACATAAGGTACAGTTCGACAGTAATTTGACAAGGGCAGAATTATTAGAACTTGTATCGCAACTCAAGCCAAAGAACCCGATTTACATTGTGGATGAAGTGGCAAAAAAATACGGTCATAAAGTGTTCAGATTGCCTCCTTACCATTGCCATTACAACGCAGTAGAGCTGATTTGGGCTCAGGTTAAACGGCATATTGCTGCAGAAAATAAGAAATTCACATTAAATGAAGTGGAACGCCTTTCAAAGAGGCAGTTGAAATTGTTATATCGGAAGACTGGCAGAAGGTAGTGCATCACGTGAAAGGAGTGATACAGGACGCATGGAACAATGAAGGTATCTTACAACAAAGTGTCGAAGACTTGATTATATCTGTCAATACGAGCAGCGAAACGGATAGTTCCACTGACTCTCACTCTGAATTAAGCGGTGTTTTCGCATTGTCTGATTAGTGTGTAGTGTACTTACTGCCCTTAAATATTGTGTTTGTGAATTTATTTCGATTAATTCTTATTTTTGTTGTGAGACTAAGAAATACTGTTTGGCCAGCTCTCGTCATCTCCTTACGGTAAGTTAGGCTGAATTTTAATTCTATTTCATTTTGTATATACACCAAGATGTTATTCAATGTGTGTAATAGTTTTCGAGATTTGCAATCTAAAGAAGAAAACTTTTCCGGACGCGAAAATTTCTCAAACTTCAATAGTTAATGTAACAACGGCCCTAATTAAAATTAAGAAAAGATATTTGATTTGCTTATAGATACCACTGAGACCGATACTGTACGTAAATTTCAAAATATTTACATAATATTTATAGGAGATAGAGATTTTAAACGTCATACTTGTTTCGAGTTCAGTACTGATAGGGTTGCTTAAAAATGCTGTTTTCAGAAATTTATATACGGGAAACGTGATGCACTACGAAAACTTTTAAGGAGTCTTTGCCGAGTGCATTATTTTGGTAATGCATGGAAAAAAATATTTTTCTGTGACACCAATAGTTTTTCAGAAATGACGTGGTAAGTTAGAAGCTGTTTGCGAAATCGAGAATTTAAATGGTTTCAAACAAATTAACATAACTCTTGTCCTAATTAAAATTAAGAATAGATATTTGACAGATTGAGAGACATTGTAGAAATATACATCATATGTGGGTTTGAAATTTTTTACTTACTTTTTGTAGAAGATACAGGCTTTAAAACGATTTTCTATCGCCGGGTGTAGCGATGCGCTGAGGCGGCTGTAACTTCGCAGCGCAAACGTCAAGTGACAACTACTTTAAATCAGACTATACATTATAGCGTTCGCAGTCATTTCTTGCAAATCTTTCAGACTACCTTAGAAGCACTGAGTGGGCAGTTCTCTGCTATATGTCTTATTGTCTGTTCCCCTGTGTATCAATCACACACAGGTGTTTGGCGATCTACATCTACATGCGTAATCCGCAAGCCACGATGCGGTGCGTGGCGAAATTGACCCTGTACCACTAGTAGTCATTTCCCTTCCTGTTCCAGTCGCAAACAGAGCGAGGGAAAAACGACTGTATACACGCCTCTGTATGACCCCTAATTTCTGTTATCTTATCTTCGTGGTCCTTGCGCGAAATGCATGTTGGCGGCAGTGGAATCGTTCTGCAGTCAGTTTCAAATGCAGGTTCTCAAAATTTTCTCAACAGTGTTCCTCGAAAAGAACGACGCCTTTTCTCCAGCGGTTCCCATTTCAGTTCTTGAAGTATAACCGTAATACTGGCGTGTTGTTCGAATCTAGCGGTAACAAACCTAGGAGACGGCTCTGAATTGCTTCGATGTCTTCTTTTAACCCGACCTGGTACGGATCCCAAACATTGGAGCAGTACTCAAGTACAGACCGCACTGGCGTCCTATATACGGCCCTAAAATTCTTCCAATCAACCGAAGTCGATCATTCGGCTTCCTTACCACAACGTTTTGTGACGTTACGCTCAGATATTTAAATGACTTGGCTGTGTCAAACAAAACTCCTTTTCTTCAACATCTGCCTTGTCCCGTCGAGTTTCGACCATTCACAGCAGAGAAGGCCAAAACCTGCAACATTCTTTGTTGTTGTTCTTTTTTCATAGTTCACCGACACTAATACGGAACGCGCCAATTACGGCGCTTTAGTTTTACGAAGCTGTCTTGTAATACCGCATGTGCTCTTTTCGGTGACATAGAAACAGCTCTTCGTTTGTTAGCACGTTGCTTCAGTTCGACTGGGACTTACAAACTCGTAATTCCACGCTCTGACCCTGCAAATTGGGTCCCGTTCCATGTCCACGGTAGCCCTCACGTCGGGGGTGACGGCGGCTTCGCTGCTTCCCATTGCGGACTTTGTGCCCACACAGTGTGCGATCTCGTCGCAGGAAGAGTCTGCTACAACAGAAACCGCTCTCTCTCGCTATCCGGAGTTGGTGCCTTCAGGGAGACTGCAGGAGATACGTGGGCGGCGCTGGCTCGCGCTGACATAGTTTCACTGGAAGTTGGCGCTCTGTTACCGGAATCCCGATGGACTGTGGGGCGGTCGCTACTTCTTGGAGGGCGGCGCCGCTCCCGGGGGCGGCGGAGGCGGAGGTGGAGGCGTCGTTATTGATTTAGGAGGAGGCGGCGGCGGCGTTGCCGGGACACAGACAGCGGCGGGCGAGACGGGGAGGCTGCTCACACACACACACACACACAAACACACACACACACACCTCTGCCACGCCGGGACACACCGAACGGGAAGACGGCAGCCGCCGCTGGAAGCAACGAAGATGTCTGCCCGCTATACTGAGCACTTCAGAAGGCATGCAAACATTCCGAGACAGTGGCCATACCTAAAGTCTGCGCACTCTGAAAGAGTTACTGACCAATAAGCCTACTACCAGCGACCGCAAAATTATTTGAGGAGCCGTACCAAAACGCTCCTTCTAGACCGTCCGCTGATCTTCCTGTGCGCCGCGTAGTCCCAGTCAGAAGGGTGGCGAGCGAAAAAAATGACGAGGCGTATTGCTTCTATGATTTGATTGCAAACGCTTATTGGAGGACTCGGAATAATTCTCTGCACTGCTACACATGTATTAATGCTTTTCATTCCCTCCCCTAAAAGGGAGAGCGGACTGTTCGAATAATGACCCAATGAAGAGGCACGGACTTTTCAGACGAATATCACACAATCTGGGAGGAGTTGGGGGTGGAGGGTTGGGGGAAAGATCAAAATTGGGAGAAACCTCCTGAAAACCTTTGTCAGAACGGGGCAGGATGGGATTCTAAATTTAATTCTATGACGATAAGCCCATGTCCGCCCCCGGTAGCTGAGTGGTCAGCGCGACAGAATGTCAATCCTAAGGGCCCGGGTTCGATTCCCGGGTGGGTCGGAAATTTTCTCCGCTCAGGGACTGGGTGTTATGTTGCCCTAATCATCGTCATTTCATCCCCATCCACGCGCAAGTCGCCGAAGTGGCGTCAAATCGAAAGACGTGCATCTGGCGAACGGTCTACCCGACGGGAGGCCTTAGTCACACGACATTCATTCACGACAAGCTCTAGACAAAAACTATGAAGATTAGTGTAAGTAAATTGGAATACTGCGTGAAGTCAATGACTTTGACTGCTACACATACTGTCAGTCTAAATAAGAGCGACCAGCCTCGGTATGACCAGCGATACAGGGTTAGAATTGTCACAACTGCTACGGCACAAAGCAGTGCCCTGTAGCAATCCAGCTGCTCTCAAAATTTTCCCAGATCCAATCACTGTATTGGATAACGAGCACCGAGGACTGTCACAGCACCGTGCCAAACTGATTTCCAGCCTGACCCACCGACAATCCCACCCATAAACAAAATGTGATTGCAGTCTAAAGTCAAAACGAAGACACACACAAGAATAATCCACTTCAAGATTCCTCTGGAATGAGAGGAATTTATTCTATCTAATAGCCTGACATGTACCTTAAACAACAGCTATCGCTAGCTAATCGCACCACGCTCTGCTACACCGCCGCATCCTACGCAGTCAGTATACGCAAACTGAACTGCAACAGCCACCTTGAACAGGAAAATGCGTAAGCGGGGTCCCACGCCCAATCTTTCGCAAATTTCTGCATAGGTAGATTAGCTTTAGTGATCATCTAGTGTCACTGACTTTCGACTTCCGAAATACACTCCTAGACACCGCTTCTACCCTGGAGGGTACAAAACTTGCCTCCTGAAACCCACGAGGGCTGCCGACCGATTTCCTGATTGCACAAGTTCCAAGCAGTTCCAAGAAATTATTTTATTTAACCCTTTCAGCAAAGCAGTTTCCAGTTCTAGAGCATAATTCTGTCTTTTCTATTGGTCGTTTCATATTAACCCTAATTTCACTTCCTGTAAGTTGCTGTTTTCTGCCAGAACTTTCAGAAGTAACATTCTGGGGAACGACTGTCATCGTGGAAAAAAGACTCATCCTTGAGTCGTCCTCGTAGGGCTCCAATTGTTATTTAGTAGGATTCGGGAATGTGAGCCTCCATGGCTGAGTAGCCAGCATGCGTGCACTGTGAGGGAAGCCGGCCGTTGTGGTCGAGCGGTTCTAGGCGCTTCAGTCCGTAATCACGCGGCTGCTACGGTCGCAGGTTCGAATCCTCCCTCGGGCATGGATGTGTGTGATGTCCTTAGGTTAATTAGGTTTAAGAAGTTCTAGGGGTCTGATGACCTCAGATGTTAGCGCTTAGAGCCATTTGAAGCATTTTAACTTGGGGGGGTCTGAGTTCATTTCCCGGCATTGCCTCAGTGAGATGACCAGGACACTATCCACTAGCCACGTTGCGCCGGTTGAGGATCTGTTTCAGTGAGAAACAGCAACTCGAAGGTATGAAAAACTGACAGTGGCTGGGAGAATGGCGTGCTGACCTCTTGTATCTCAATACCAGATCCAAATCACGCCATATGGCAGAGGATGAGGAGCAGGACAGTCGTCATTGCTTTGTCTTCTTGCCCTGACGAGTGTTTAGTTTCAGGGAAAGACTGGCCTGTTACCTTCAGACTGCATAAAGCCTCCTCCAGCAATAGCAGAAACCAGCTAAATGGCTATGACATCCACAATAACCACAGGACGAATGCACCGGAACAACCAAGAAATGGTGTTACAATAGTTGAGAGATTGCTTCAGCTTCTGCGAGAGGGTAACATTATCCCCGAAAAGCAGTTCGGGTTTCGGCGTGGGCACTCCACAATCCACCAATTTCTACAGGCGATGAGGACGCTTTTGTAGCAACGGAACGCCGGGAATGATTTGGAAGTGTCTTACTGGACGTCTGTCTTATAATTCTGACAGCATGTGGCATGACGGCCTCCTCTTCAAACATTTCACTCAGGAGCTCCCTGTATCCAAGGTCAATCACCTCCTAGCATAAATCCAAGAACGAACATTCCACGTGCGCGTGCAGCTCAGAATCTACTCGCCTAACATTAGTACCGATGTGCAGCGACCAGTTCTCGACACGACAGCCAACGTGACAATCGCAGTGTACGCAGGCGACCTACCAGTGTCAGAACACAGTTGGAAAGTCCACCATATTGTCCGACGCCTCCGAGGCATCATCGATTGCAGAACTACCTAGGCGAACAAGAGGCTAGCCGTCATCGTCGGCCTACTTACAATTGGTTCAAATGGCTCTGAGCACTATGGGCATCCTGTACAACTTAAAACTACTCAAACCTAACTAACCTACGGACATCTCGCACATCCATGCCTGAGGCAGGATTCGAACCTGCGACCGTAGCGTTCGCGCGGTTCCGGACTGAAGCGCCAACTTACAACTCGTCCCTGTTCACGGCAACCCAGTGCTACAAAGCAGGATTGCCTGATACATCGTTGTCACTGGGCCTGCACGGCGCCAGCGATTTCAGTAATTTTCTGCGCAATAGTCCTTCCACTGGGAAATTTAAGAGGATGCTTTCTTCCTCAAATATGACGCTACTTCAGCTGGCACCTACTCATCACACGACTACCAGTCACACTTTCATAGATATATTCGCAACGAAATCTACAAACAGAATAATCCGCACCTCTCAAATATCTGCGCCTCGCATGTCTGCCAATGACATCATTTTCATGACGTATTCACTAGAATGTCCTAGAAAGAAACAAAAACTGTCTACATACCGAGACCTCAAACGCATAAATTTGCCTGAACTCTAAACTGAGGTGCAAGAAATAGTTTGGGGGATGACCTCTACTCCACTCATGGACATAAACGACAAACTCCAGGATTTCACTAACGAAATTACTCAACTATATGACAAATATGCTCCAATAAAGACCAGAAAAGTAAAAAGGCAACCTGCACCTTGGCTGACTGATGAACTAAAACAACTAATGAATCTCAGAGACGCTGCACATCGAGCATACAAGATACACCCTACACCTGAAAATCATACTGTATACACGCAGAAACGAAACAAAGTCAGTCAAGCGGTGAGAAACGCTAAGCTCAGGCATGCCCGTACATTAGCTGACAATAGATGTAGACCAGCTATCCTGTGGAAAAACCTCCGTAGTCTCGGTTTAGGCAAAATAAAAGTTGCAGAAGATCCCATGGTCCCAGCTGAAGAACTAAACCGATTCTTCACATTACCAAAAAAAAAAAAAAAAAAAAAAAAAAAAAAAAAAACAGAGAATCATTGATTACTTCATGGGGATGAACGACTGTAACAAAGAAAAATTCTATCTACAGCACGTCACTTGCAGCACTGTCAAGAAAGCCATAATGCGGATTAGATCAGCATCTACTGGACATGATGGCATCACTATCCAGATGGTAAAACTTATTATTGACCAACTACTGCCCTCTATAACAGACATTTTCAACGATTCATTAATCACAAGTGTTTTCCCTGAGGCCTGGAAACTGGGACAAATTAAGCCACTGCCTGAAAAGGACATTGCCACAGCACCCTCTAACTACCGCCCCATCTGCCTTCTTCCTGCACTATCAAAGGCCTTAGAATATATAGATCATGACCAGCTCACCAACTACCTAACTACTAACAACCTACTAGACGAATACCAATCAGGTTTCCGTAAACATCGAAGCACAACATCCGCACTGATAAAGGTGACAGATGACCTGAAACTTGCCATGGACAGACAAGAAGCGACTATCATTTGCTTCTTAGATTTCAGCAAAGCATTTGATACTGTCGACTTCGACATCTTACTAGCCAAACTTAGCGGTCTAAATTTCTCACCAAGTGCAGTGCAATGGTTTCGCTCATGCATGACGTCTCGTCAGCAACGCGTCCTGTCTGGGAATATAAAATCACAATGGCGGCAGGTAGTGTCAGGCGTTCCCCAAGGCTCAGTATTAGGTCCTATACTCTTCTCTCTTTATGTCAATGATGTGTCATCGGTCCTGACCTATTGCAAATACCATATGTATGCTGATGACCTTCAGTTGTATCTAAGTGCGAAACCAAGCAATCTCAAGAAAGCTATTGGAAATTTCAATACTGACCTCGATGCGGTGTCAAAATGGGCACAGGACATAGGTCTAAAACTAAACCCAAGCGGTACTTGTTGATCACTCTAAGCTCATTAGCCCAAAACATCGGGAATCCGTACCGTCTCTTATCCTAAACGGAACAAATATTAACTTCTCTCCCTCAGCAAAGAGTTTGGGAGTAATAATAGATGAAAATCTAAACTGGACAGAGTACGTAACAGCAGTGTGCAAAAAAGCATCAGCATCCCTTCATGTCCTACAAAAATATAAAAAAACTCTTCCCTTTCGATCTGAAAAAGAAATTAGTACAAACGCTTATACTCCCAATCATTGACTACAGCGATATTATCCTACTAGGCCTCTCTCAGGAAAATTCGCGACGTCTAGAACTGGTCACAAATGCCTGCGTCCGATACATCTGTGACGTTCGACTTTTTGATCACATTTCACCAGCATATGCAAAATTGTCCTGGCTGCGTGCAGACAAACGCAGAGATTTCCATACACTCTGTCTCATCTACTGCCTTATAAATGTACACTGTCCCTCATATCTCTCCTCGTCCCTAACGCTCATGTCGGAACAACATGACAGAAACACACGAATCCTCTCTGTTCCACTGCATCGCTCAGTCACCTTCTCGAAGTCCTTTACAGTAGCGGGAACCCGACTCTGGAATAACCTCACTCGTTATGTTAGAGAACTTAAAAACATGTCCGGCTTCAAAAAACAGTTAATGACGTATCTACTTAAGCAACAGTAATGCCTTCCTCTGTACATGAATACATTTCACCTCATTACTTCCCTGTTTCCCCCTCCTTAAATCTCCCTTCCCCAAAACTCGCTATACTAGTAAACATTTACTTTAAACACCAAGATATTAATGTACATCTGCACAAATCTTCATTACTATTGCCAATTTTTCTCATGTTTATCATTATTATTTGATTTTTTTTACTGTTATTATTATTGCCTTTATCATAATCTGTATATATAGCACCTGTTGTAAAAATACTGCCAGCATTTACTTTATTAGGTCTTAGTCATGTTTATCATTATTATTTGATTTTTTTACTGTTATTATTATTGCTTTTATCATAATCTGTATGTATAGCACCTTTTGTTAAAATACTGCCGCATTTTACTTTATTAGGTCTTAGTCACTACTCTTTATTCATATTGTCACTAGAGTAATCTAATTTTCTCATTTAAACTATTATCATGATGTAACTCTGATGTGTGAAATGCTGCATGTGTGGGACACTGGTACGATGTAAGAGAGAGCCTGATGGCCCTAATCTGATCAGGTTAAATAAATAAATAATAGTGGGGTGAAGCGATGGGTCGCCTCCACGCGCTGCTGGTCCCACCTCGCCGTCAGCGCCACAGCTCGGCGTCACCCTGCGCAAGTCGCTGCTGCGACCGGTCCTGGACTTCGCCACATTAAGGTGCGCACACTTCTCGCTGATACAGTGAGTCCAGAATTGTACACTCCGACTGGGACACCGCAGCGCAACTGCAACTAGTAACAGACGTCCATCTCCTAACGGACCGTTTAGGAAGTCAGCAGAGTTCTTTTCCGGTAAGGCACGGCAATCGCAGAATAGCCAAATTAAAGTGTTTGAACACAAAGTTCGTCGAAGTTCAGATACAACAGAATCAAATCCGCTGACAAAATTGTCAGCACTTGATGAACATATTACACGCAGGGTGATCAATCTGTAGCTTCCAACCAAGTTGGTACTTCATCTGCTCTTTCCTATCACATTTTACGCAAACCGTAATTATATCAACACCTACACTCCTCAAGTCACTTAACCGTGTGTAGCGCAAGGTACTTCTTATTGCGACAGGGATTCGATCAGATGTGGGGAACGAATCCAAAGAAACCCACTGAAGCAGGACCGACTGGCCCGGGATCGCCAACAGCGCATTGCCGAGAGCGAGCAGAAACGAACAACGAGAAATTGCACAAGTGGAGACGGAACTAAAGATAAGCGAAGTCCAACGAGTAATCTAGAGAGAGAAAACCTGAGACGCAGCGAAATCAGAGACAGAACCAACGACGCGTTTTACAATAAGGCGGTAGCGAAGCGAATACAACATTGAATCAGAGGTCGCTCTGATTGGCCAGCAGAATGATGTGTGGTGCTCACGGGTGCAACAGCTCCGCCTAGCGGCCGCGTCTCTGGACTTCTGCTATCATTTTGCCCCATTCCCCGTTCCATTCACGCGTGAAGCGCAGTAATAGCGACTGTCAATAAATATCTTTATGAACTTAAATTTCTTTAATTTTGTCGGGACGTATTGCATTTTCTCGTAAGTTTAACAAAACACAACAGAAACACATAACAGAGACTTTAAGTCATCAATAACGTATTCTCCTTCAATATTTACAACAGTCTGCCAATACTGGGGTAACGTTTTGATTCGTCACGTGGTTGTGAGGCGAAGAACTCGTCGAGCCGTGTTCGGAGCGCACTTTTCATCCGGAAAGGAAGGTCCTTGAAGATTGTTCGACAGAGAGCGGAAAAGGTGAAAATTTGAGGGCGCAAGATCGGGTGAATAAGGTGTATAGGGAATGACTTTCCAATCCAGTTCCTGTGTAGTATTTTTTGTCAGTCTTGCAGAATGCGCGCGGGCGTTGTCGTATAGTCGCATCACTTGAAGCAATCTTCTTGGTCGTCGTTCTCGGATCGAGTCTGGACGTCGTCCCATTTGTTGACAATAAATGTTAGCAATGGTGCTTACATCTCGGAGTAGTCCACACCGTAGCTCTTCCACCAGATGCATGACGCCATCTTACCGTGGATTCGCGCAGGTATTTTCACGGGGATTTGCTGCTTTGTTTGGGCTTAGTCATTCCTTTCTTTTCTCATGTTAGCATAAAGACGTGATTTCTCGTCACCAGTAATGATAAAGGGTAGGAATTGTGTATGGTCGGTGTTGTTCACAAGCAAATTGATAACGAGCAAGCAGAGACGCACATATAGCCACCCGCTGATTTTTATGATTTTCGTTAGACCATGCGGTACCCACGCATCCGATTTTTAAACATCCACTGCTCGAAAATGTCACACGAAGGTGGAGTGATCACCGTTCATCACATTTGTTAGTTCTCGAGTACACTGACATGGCTGCTGTCACCCCCCCCCCCCCCCCCCCCTACTGAACTCAGACAGAAGAATATGTGGGAAATGTTACGATTTCTCCGGTTGGCACTCATTTTCTAGCGTCCACAACTCCACTCACTATCTCCAAATGACAGAGTGAGAATATGCAAGCTCAAACAGCAACAGCGAACTACAAATAAAAAATGGCAATCGATAAATAAACCCGTAGCAACCGGAATATCAATACGCAAAACAAAAGCGCTCCGAACGTATAACTTAACATTGTTGACTCGTCTCCGAACGTATACTGTAGGAATTTTAACAGTGAACTCTCTGTTGTCTGTACGTTTACAAAAGTATTCTGCAAGCCACTTTCGGTGTGTGACGGATGATACTTCGTTTACGACTGTCGCCTGTTTGCGGAAAGATCGAGCACTGGTGAGCCTGCGTGTGAGCCTGAAATTGTCTATCTTCATATTTGTTTTCGTGAGATATATAGCAGTATATTGGCTGATTCAACGAGCAGCCCACGTTCTCGGAATTTTGACAACAAACATGTCCTCGATGTACAATGTCTGTGCTGTTGGGTTTGCAATTGGAGTTTGCTAAGCAACTGCGTGACCCTCGCGCTCCTACTACACGAACCAGTAACGAAATGTGCTGCTTTACTGTGCATCTTCTCTCTCTCTCTCTCTCTCTCTCTCTCTCTCTCTCTCTCGTCCTCCCCTCTATTAATCCCATCTGGTAGTGGTGCCAGACTGACGAGCCATGTTCAAAAATCGGTCCCTTCCGCGCTACCGGCCCTTTCAGTGGTACCGCTTTTACTTGGGACGCCCTGTATAAACGAGCAACGTCACCCCAGCAGTCAGACGAGACCAAGTGGTGACCCACGGCTCTGTGTGGGAAGAGGGTGGGGGCGGGGAGCTGTGGGAAACGGCAGGCAGGGGTGGGGCAGGACTCTGACTCAGCGGGGCCCGGCACGCCCTCTTGTCACGGTTCCCGGTTTGCTTCCCGTCGCAGCTCTTTGTAGCACGCCGCGGTGCCAGCTCTTGCGTATTGAGATACTGGCAACACGACCTGCTCAACTCTTAGCGCTACGATTAACTGCTTGGGGTAGTCACATGAGTTAAACGTATACCGAAAACACGGGAAGATTGGAGAAACACTTCGTTACTATAAAGAAGGAAACAACGTTATACAAAACCCGTATTAAATGTAAGTTGTGATAACGCGTTCAAGAGTAGTTAACTTGGCTCATAAACTAGGTCTAAAGGGGACAATTTATCAGAGTAGCAAACATCACAAAATGTAAACGAGATTATCGAGCATTTGGGTTCAAGTGCAGGCAGCGAATACATCTTATGAAGTCACGCACGACTAAGTCGGAATGGAGAGCATAAAATGGAATCGTCACGACTGTTTGGTGTAGTCGAAGCGAATGGGGATAAAAGATTAATACAAGATGGAAAGATACGATAGATACCGGAAAACCATTCGAAAGACTTATGATGTGAAACAAAGAGCGAATGTAAGTTGCATTTTTCCACATTACTATGGATTTGCTATCGCATGTTAACATCTTGAAAACCTGTGATTGTTAGGAAAACGCAAACGTATCAAAAAATAGCTACATGCTACAAGATTAACAAACTTTTCTCGAGCTTCCAACCTCGTGGAGTTGTTAAACACTCACGAGTTTGAGTGCTCGGTGGCCACTGCCAAGTGACGATTGTCGTGTGGCTGGTGCTGCTGTCGCCCTTGTACAGCCGGGTTAGCGCCTGTGACGTCACCGGTGCCCAGTGCAGCGCCATATAAGGCAGTGTTCTCGTTGCGCGCTTCAGCCTTCCGACGGCCTGGTCCCAAGCCGTGCTTAGCTCTTAGCCAACGTCTTTGTCGAGTGTTTTGTCAGATTTGCTTATCTCTATCGTTTCTTTTATTGCACTGTCCCAGAAGACATTTGTTCAGTAAGTGATAGATGTCACGTCGAATGCAGTTAGGAGTCTGTTTTCGAGAGAAGGTTCTGCGACCTCTGGTTTCTCAGAGTACCGTTGGCGGAAAAACCCATCATATTCTGTGGGGCGCTGTTCAACAGTGCGCAGAGTTTTGCTGAGCGTTGGACATAAAACTGTCCGCACGCAGACGGTATTTTGTATATCCTATGTGTCCCAAGGCCATCATTATATTTCACAAGCCTAACGAATTATCGCATTTTTGCCGGAAACCTGAAGATTAAATAGAATTTATGTCTCTTTAGAAGCCGGCTAACCTTTTCTGTTACAGAGATGCAGAATAGCAAAAACATAAGCTGCTTCGTGTCGTCCTTTGTCGTTTGGGAAATTTGTCGGTTGTAGTGGCCGTCTACCTTGAACGTTTTAAGTGGCTCAATTCTTGCAGCAGGTTTTCGTCATTTGAACGATTTGCGCTGGATGCGTTGGGGTCTGCAGAACAGACAGTTTCTGTGCTGGGTAGTGATAGCTGGTGTAGATATCGGTCCGTGTGGGTGGCTTTCCGGTAAAGACTATGGCTGAGACAGTCATCCGGTTTTCAGTAGATGAGGATGTCAGGAACAGCAAGACACCTTTCGTCTCTACCTTCATCGTCAACTCGTGATCTTTCTGTGGTCGTGCAAGTCGATGTGCTCCAAGGATTCTCCCAGCTTTTTGATGAGGCCAGCAATGGGATATGTCGTGGACTTAGGGATAAAAGGATACAGTCTTTGCAGGAATCATGTTCAAGGCGATGTCCTCAAAGCATTCCATTAACGGTTTGGCTGTAACAAGAGCTAACAGGCTTGCCACCACGATGCCATTAGTCTGGCGAAAAAATGCTCTACCAAACAAAAAATATGATGGCCTCAGAATGTGCTTGAATAAATCCACAACAGTGTCTTGCCAAAAAATTAGAGGAGCAGGCCTATAAAATCTTTGATGCGAACACGCGTGAATAATGAGACCACCTCAAAGCTGACCATATCTCCTTCTCTAAGAACTATATGTTTACTTCAGCTGATGAAGTCAGTCGTGGTGTTGATACAGTGCACACGTGCGGAGTATGGAAACTGATGACTATACATCGACGGGACAATGCATGCAGAACTGTTAATTTTTATCCATTGTCTCTCCCTTCTAAGTGCTTTGATGAGTGGCCTGCAGTATCACCAGCAAGCAGGTCTACGTCCTGTACAGTATGTAACTCTGAACGCAGCCGTCGGGTTCATTAGCACTATCTACGAAAAGAAATCGTTCGTAACAGTCTTTATACGTCTGACTTGATGGCTTTTTGACAAATAGAACGCAGAACGTCTGTTGAACAGGAAAGAAAGTAAGATTTGGTGGGCCTCAGAGAAGCACAATATAAATAAATGATTTATCCGAAAGGGACAGCAACATCTTACTGTTCGCCGATAGCACTGTTGTCTACAAAAAAAATTACTTCGTAGGAAAATCATAAATGCTTGGAAAAATTTTCAAATGTTCAAATTTGTTGATTTCCTAAGGGACCAAACTGCTGAGGTCATCGGTCCCTAGATTTACATACTACTTAAACTAACTTAACCTAAGAACAACACAATCACAAACACACACACACACACACACACACACACACACACACACACCAGGAAAGAATCGAACTTCCGATGGGACGGGCAGCGCAATCCGTGACATGGCGCCTCTAACCGCGTGGCCACTCCGCAGTCAGTAGTAGGTATGTTGAAGCTTCAGATTTGTTTGAAGGATTCTGGGAAAGAGCTATGTAAAGGAAATAGCATACGTGGCGCTAGTGGGACCAATTTGAGGGAACTGCTCCAGCTTTTACTGCCGTTATCAGATTGGCACGGTAGCTGTAATCGAACGAGTCCAGCGACGCAGTAGTATGATCGTAATGCCGCATGCCGCTTGTGTAGAAAGATGCTCTAGAATTAAGAATCATTGAAAGAAAGGTGACGTGTTTCTGTAACTTACAAAACAATAAGTAAAATGAGTATGTAAATAAATACATAAACGTAAGAAACGTTACCCTTTGTGACAAAACGAGCGGCGTAGCCGATCTTTTAAGGTGGTGAGAACCAACAAGTCGTGGCAAATGACTGTGTCACAAGTATTGTATATCTCCTAAATTAGCCAAGACTGCGTATTGTTGAGTTACAACAAATATAAGGACATTTCTACATTACTGGCCATTAAAATTGCTACACTACGGAGATGACTGCTACAGACGCGAAATTTAACCGACAGGAAGAAGATGCTGTGATATGCAAATGATTAGCTTTTCAGAGCATTCACACAAGGTTGGTGCCGGTGGCAACACCTACAACGTGCTGACATGAGGAAAGTTTCCAACCGATTTCTCATACACAAACAGCGGTTGACCGGCGTTGTCTGGTGAAACGTTGTTGTGATGCCTCGTGTAAGGAGGAGAAATGCGTACCATCACGTTTCCGACTTTGATAAAGGTGGGATTGTAGCCTATCGCGATTGCGGTTTATCGTATCGCGACATTGCTGCTCGCGTTGGTTGAGTCCAATGACTGTTAGCAGAACGTGTTATCGGCGGGTTCAGGAGGGTAATACGGAACGCCGTGCTGGATCCCAACGGCCTCGTATCACTAGCAGTCGAGATGACAGGCATCTTATCCGCATTGCTGTAACGGATCGTGCAGCCATGTCTCTATCCCTGAGTCAACAGATGGGGACGTTTTCAAGACAACAACCATCTGCACGAACAGTTCGACGACGTTTGCAGCAGCATGGACTATCAGTTCGGAGACCATGGCTGCAGTTACCCTTGACGCTGCATCACAGATAGGAGCGCCTGCGATGGTGTACTCAACGACGAACCTGGCTGCACGAATGGCAAAACGTCATTTTTCGGATGAATCCATGTTCTGTTTACAGCATCATGATGGTCGCATCCGTGTTTGGCGACATTGCGGTGAACGCACATTGGAAGCGTGTATTCGTCATCGCCTTACTGGCGTATCACCCGGCGTGATGGTATGGGGTGCCATTGGTTACACGTCTCGGTCACCTCTTGTTCGCATTGACGGCACTTTGAACAATGGACGTTATATTTCAGATGTGTTACGACCCGTCCTTCATTCGATCCCTGCGAAACCCTACATTTCAGCAGGATAATGCACGACCGCATGTTGCAGGTCCTGTACGGGCCTTTCTGGATGTAGAAAATGTTCGACTGCTGCCCTGGCCAGCACATTCTCCAGATCTGTCACCCATTGAAACCGTCTGGTCAATGGTGGCCGAGCAACTGGCTCGTCACAATACGCCAGTCACTACTCTTGATGAACTGTGGTATCGTGTTGAAGCTGCATGGGCAGCTGTACATGTACACGCCATCCAATCTCTGTTTGAGTCAATGCCCAGGTGTATCAAGGCCGTTGTTACGGCCAGAGTTGGTTGTTGTGGGTACTGATTTCTCAGGATCTATGCACCCAAATTGCGTGAAAATGTAATCACATGTCAGTTCTAGTATAATACATTTGTCCAATGAATACCCGTTTATCATCTGCATTTCTTCTTGGTGTAGCAATTTTAATGGCTAGTAGTGTAGAATTAATGGACGCCCTAAGCAAAAATTTTTAACATATCTGCATGTCCTCATGTTAAGCGATCACTAAAGTTTAAATGTTTTTTTATGATGTATGAAAACAAATTGTTAAATTATTTATAATTTTGATTAAACTGTGGTGAAACAGAATTCGGCACACAAACACTTATTTAGCCTCGCCATGTTGACTTTGCAATAGAGATTAAGACGTAATAGTAGCAGCAGCTTTATTCATCCGTAGATCTCTTTTTACAAGGATATAGGACATAATAAACGTAATAATTTATGTAAATATTACTTATGTTCGCAAAAAACATTAATAAATGTAGTGTCAAAGCAATGAGAACAATTCGGAGAATTTCTTTCGAAACACAATGAAAATAATAAATTAACACGACAAAGGGTAGACATTAATTACGGGACAAGACGTACACATAAGCAGATCCAATATTATGTAGGCTATATTGAAATTTTATAATGTATACGAGACAAAGTATTCTGGTGAAGTGGCCAGGTGGGCCAAGGAAGTAACAAACTTGAATATAGTAGTGGTTCAAAGCAGAGAAGCCTCGTCATCTTTTGTCGCTGTCGTTGTTGGAGGGAAGATGAGCTTCTGATCTTTGGCGATGGACCAGCAGCGGTCCTTTCTTATGAGTTTCAGTTGACCTTAGATTACTTGGCAAGGTGTCGAAAATTTTACAGGTGCTACGAACTCTGACCTACGTTAATGTTCGGAAATTTCATTCGATGCTCTGCTTGCTTTGTTCTGCACTATACAGTGGTTCATTTATCTGCTGCAGGTTTGCATAGAAATGTATGACCACCATTTGTACTTGTTTCCTTTGAGTCTTCTTTTGCAAGTAAACTTACAAGTGAAACTCAAACCAGCGCATCGATACCTCGTTATCCTTCAGGATATTACCTCTTTTTTTTAATTCCCAAGGGACCAAACTGCTTAGGTCATCGGTCCCTAGACTTAAACACTACTTAAATTACCTTATGCTAAGAACAACACACACACCCATGTCCGAGGGAGGACTCGAACCTCTGGCCGCGCAGTCCGTGACAGGACGCCTCAAACAGCGCTGCCACTCCTTTAATTTGCAACACTTTGATGTAATATATTTGAAAATATTTGCGTAATTCTGTAAGATTTCGGTGACTGATATGTTAAGCCACGTCAACGTATAATTATTTCGGCCAAAAGGCAGCAGCACTTAAACGATCCTTACGGTAGATTTAATCGAGTCCAAACTAATGTAGGTTGTGTGCTTGCCCAATCGCTACCGGTTGCTACTGATAGGACCACTGTTTCTAGGCGCGCAGTCCGGAAACGTGCGACTGCTACGGTCGCAGGTTCGAATCCTGCCTTGGGCATGGATGTGTGTGATGTCCTTAGGTTAGTTAGGTTTAAGTAGTTCTAAGTTCTAGGGGACTGATGACCACAGCAGTTGAGTCCCATAGTGCTCAGAGCCATTTGAACCATTTGAACCACTGTGAACAAGCAGGTGGTTCACTTGTCTGGAAGTACCCAGTGAGCTTGCATCTTTCTGCGGAGTCACGAACATAGTTTATTTAGTAATTTTCCACAGAGCTACAGCAACGAGTTATAATTTTTAAGCATAAAATTATATTTTTCTACCACGTAAGTGATATATCTAAATCAACTGAGTACAAACCAATTTAAGTCAAGGTTCTATCAATCTCAGTTAGAGAGATAGAAACGGTTAAAGTTTTAGGGGTGGAAACAGCATGCTGTACATAAATGGCTATGTACAGATTAACGTTCTGCTAGTGGAAATTTCATTTAAATGAGGTATTCGAACGAGAGCTCATTTTCTCAACGCATAATGCAATGCTCCTCCGACACGACCAGCGGAGGAGATACAAAATTGCTGGTGTCACGAAACGACAAGTTTCCTCCTTTGTAGAACATGTCTTTACTCTGCCATGTACAACGCAGGTCAGAGTAAACAAACAAACGATGTTCCGTCTGCCACGGATACTGACGTGGAATAAACATGACACACACGTCCGGCGAGCACGTTGAAACGTTCCTGTCGCTTGACGAATGCCATCGCGACGCCAATGAAGCAAGCATGGCTCATGCTGTGAAACATCCTGATGGAAGAGCTCCATTAGCCCTTACGTTGTAGCGTGCTGAGCAATTACTTCGAGAAACAAGTAAGAGGTGCATTCAAGTTCTAAGGCCTCCGATTTTTTCTCTCCGGACTGGAAAGAGATAGAAACATGCACATTGTTTTAAAATGAGGCCGCGTTCATTCAATACGTCCCAGAGATGGCAGCACCGTGCGGCAGATTGAATTTTACCGCCAGCGGCGAGAATGAGAACTGTTTTAAATACTTAAAATGGCGACGTTTTCCTTACTTGAACAGCGTGCAATCATTCGTTTTCTGAATTTGCGTGGTGTAAAACCAATTGACATTTGAAGGAGACATGTGGTGATGGAGTTATGGATGTGTCGAAAGTGCGTTCGTGGGTGCGACAGTTTAATGAAGGCAGAACATCGTGTGACAACAAACCGAAACAACCTCGGGCTCGCACAAGCCGGTCTGACGACATGATCGAGAAAGTGGAGAGAGTTGTTTTGGGGGATCGCCGAATGACTGTTGAACAGATCGCCTCCAGAGTTGGCATTACTGTGGGTTCTGTGCACACAATCCTGCATGACGGCCTGAAAATGCGAAAAGTGTCATCCAGGTGGGTGCCACGAATGCTGACGGACGACCACCTGGCTGCCCGTGTGGCATGTTGCCGAGCAATGTTGACGCGCAACGACAGCACGAATGGGACTTTCTTTTCGTCGGTTGTGACAATGGATGAGACGTGGATGCCATTTTTCAATCCAGGAACAAAGCGCCAGTCAGCTCAATGGAAGCACACAGATTCACCGCCACCAAAAAAATTTCGGGTAACCGCCAGTGCTGAAAAAATGATGGTGTCCATGTTCTGGGACAGCGAGGGCGTAATCCTTACCCATTGCGTTCCAAAGGGCACTACGGTAACAGGTGCATCCTACGAAAATGTTTTGAAGAACAAATTCCTTCCTGCACTGCAACAAAAACGTCCGGGATGGGCTGCGCGTGTGCTGTTTCACCGAGACAACGCACCCGCACATCGAGCTAACGTTACGCAACAGTTTCTTCGTGATAACAACTTTGAAGCGATTCCTCATGCTCCCTACACACCTGACCTGGCTCCTAGTGACTTTTGGCTTTTTCCAACAGTGAAAGACACTCTCCGTGGCCGCACATTCACCAGCCGTGCTGCTATTGCCTCAGCGATTTTCCAGTGGTCAAAACAGACTCCTAAAGAAGCCTTCGCCGCTGCCATGTAATCATGGCGTCAGCGTTGTGAAAAATGTGTACGTCTGCAGGGCGATTACGTCGAGAAGTAACGCCAGTTTCATCGATTTGGGGTGAGTAGTTAATTAGAAAAAAAATCGGAGGCCTTAGAACTTGAATGCACCTCGTAATTTGAGACGGTGCGGCGGGTACAGACCAGCAAATCTTTTTTTTTTTTTTTTTTTTTTTTTTGAAGTAAACCAAGAACCTTTTATCATGTAAGTAGGCTGTTTAGGTTTTTATGTTGATAACGCCATGTAGCGCTCTATATGAAAATCACTGTGCTGTGTGCAGTCGGTGGGTGGTTTGCATTGTTGGAATTTGCTATTGTAGTGTTGGGCAGTTGGCTTTTAACAGCGCGTAGCGTTGCGCAGTTGGAGGTGAGCCGCCAGCGGTGGTGGATGTGGGGAGAGAGATGGCGGAGTTTTGAGAGCGAATGATCTGAACGTGTGTCCATCAGAGAGAGTAAATTTGTAAGACTGGATGTCATGAACTGATATATATATTATGACTTTTGAACAGTATTAAGGTAAATACATTGTTTGTTCTCTATAAAAACGACGAAAAAATCAATCAACATAATGCTGTTCTATTTAAGAAATTAAAACTCATGAAGAAAAGAATTAAATAAACTATGATCGTAGCTCGGCCTAAAAAGCACCGTTTCTTACGTTTATCTGTCTAAATGACTATTCCTTTCTCCATTTCGTAGGTTACAGAGATCAAAAACAGCTTATTTGAAACACGCCGTATATGTTGATGGATATATGTAGGTACTTTTAAGGTCATAAAATGGTCGAACACCGTTAGCCTTCACACCGAAGATCGGAGTATTTTCTAATTCAGCTCAACTCAGCGCAGCACCTGGACTTATCGGCCTCGCGGTATCTGAAGACCGGCCCGCAGGAAGAGGTTTTATAACGCGCCTGATACATGGGCGCGGCGGTGACATTTACGACCTGGGCCTTTTATGATCCTCCAGCGCTAATGAGGCACGAATAAGCAATAATTCCGCCAGACCAGTCAAACGGGTCAAGCAACACTGTTTAACGTAGCAAAAAAAGTACTTAAAGATAGTACTTAACGTTCGTTTACTGAAGAGATTTCTGTTTACCACGTTTTCCGCGTCGTTAGTGCACGGAGAAGGCAGCATACGTCCAGAAAATCTCTACAAATGGCGACTGCATATGACTCACCTTTTTCACGAGGAAATCAGAAGAGCATAATTTGTTTTGCAGTCTCATGCCTTTTACAAACACACATGCACTTTGACAACATTGAAAGTCTTCTATTGCAGTTCACGTAAAAAACATGCGAGTGGAGTTCAGCAAGTAGTGCAATACTTTTTTTGAAAGCCAATCGTTTTTATTCAGGATTCCAATACACCATATTATTCCCCACTCCATCCGCAACAAAACTCTATTTTTCATCATGATTTCTGTTCAAGGCGACGGCCTGACGCCTGGGAAGGCCTGTGTGCCCGTACGGTATTGGTCGACGTCGCAGCATCCCCAACATACAGGCACTGCTTCCCGAGGTGTGCATCCTTCACTGGGCCAAACAGATGGAAGTCGGAAGGTGCGAGATCCGGGCTGTAGGGTGGATGAGGAATACGAGGGGCAGCTCACAACTGGTTCACCTCTTACTTTAGCGACAGGCAGAAAAAGGTCATTATTCACAGCGTTGAGAATGGTTGCAATGTGGGGTCTGAGTAGGGTACAGTCTAGTTGCGTGTGCCCCAAGGATCATTGTTGGGGCCACTCCTGTTCCATGTTTATATAAAAGATATGCCCCCTAGTATTACGGGTAACTCAAAAATATTTGTGTTTGCTGATGACACTAGCTTGGTAGTAAAGGAAGTTGTGTGCAACATTGGCTCGGTTTCAAACAATGCAGTTCATGACATAACTTCATGGCTTGTAGAAAACAAACTAACGCTAAATCACAGTAAGATTCAGTTTTTACAGTTCTAACACACAATTCAACACAACCTAACGTTTTAATCTCACGGAACGAGCATATGATTAGTGAAACTGAACAGTTCAAATTTCTAGGTGTTCAGATAGATAGTAAACTGTCGTGGAAAGCCCACGTTCAGGATCTTGTTCAAAGACTTAATGCTGCCATTTTTACTGTTCGAATGGTATCTGAAGTGAGTGATCGTTCGACGCGAAAATTAGTCTATTTTGTTTATTTTCATTCGCTTATGTCGTATGGTATTATACACTACTGGCCATTAAAATTGCTATAGCAAGAAGACATGCAGATGATAAATGGGTATTCATTGGACAAATATATTATACTAGAACTGACATGTGATTACATTTTCACGCAATTTGGGTGCATAGATCCTGAGAAATCAGTACCCACAACAACCAACTCTGGCCGTAACAACGGCCTTGATACACCTGGGCATTGACTCAAACAGAGATTGGATGGCGTATACAGGTACAGCTGCCCATGCAGCTTCAACACGATACCACAGTTCATCAAGAGTAGTGACTGGCGTATTGTGACGTGCCAGTTGCTCGGCCACCATTGACCAGACGGTTACAATGGGTGACAGATCTGCAGAATGTGCTGGCCAGGGCAGCAATCGAACATTTTCTACATCCAGAAAGGCCCGTACAGGACCTGCAACATGCGGTCGTGCATTATCCTGCTCAAATGTAGGGTTTCGCAGGGATCGAATGAAGGGTAGAGCCACGGGTCGTAACACATCTGAAATGTAACGTCCACTGTTCAAAGTGCCGTCAATGCGAACAAGAGGTGACCGAGACGTGTAACCAATGCCACCCCATACCATCACGCCGGGTTATACGCCAGAATGGCGATGACGAATACGCGCTTCCAATGTGCGTTCACCGCGATGTCGCCAAACACGGATGCGACGATCGTGATGCTGTAAACAGAACCTGGATTCATCCGAAAAAATGACGTTTTGCCATTCGTGCACCCAGGTTCGTCGTTGAGTACACCATCGCAGGCAGTCCTGTCTGTGATGCAGCGTCAAGGGTAACCGCAGCCATGGTCTCCGAGCTGATAGTCCATGCTGCTGCAAATGTCGTCGAACTGTTCGTGCAAATGGTTGTTGTCTTGCAAATTTGCCCATCTGTTGACTCAGGGATCGAGATGTGGCTGCACGATCCGTTACAGTCATGCGGATAAGATGCCTGTCATGTCGACTGCTGGTGATACGAGGCCGTTGGGATCCAGCACGGCGTTCCGTATTACCCTCCTGAACCCGCCGATTCCACGTTCTGCTAACAGTCATTGGATCTCGACCAAGGTGAGCAGCAGTGTCGCGATACGATAAACCACAATCGCGATTGGTTACAATCCGGCCTTTATCAAAGTTGGAAACGTGATGGTACGCATTTCTCCTCCTTACACGAGGCGTCACAAGAACGTTTCACCAGCCAACGCCGGTCAACTGCTGTTTGTGTATGAGAAATCGGTTGGAAACTTTCCTCATGTCAGCACGTTGTAGGTGTCGCCACCAGCGCCAACCTTGTGTGAATGCTCTGAGAAGCTAATCATGCGTAGCAAGAATTTCAGATATGGCGACGAGATATTTTTCGACGTAGAATGTTTTCTAGACAACCAAAATGCAGACTTCTAAGACGTAAGTTTCTTCAAAATCATCCATTATTTGTAAAAATGTGTCGCATTGAAGGGTGAATATGTAGAGAAGAACTAACTTGATCACATTCCCTCATACAGAATGCAGTAACAATAAATGCTCCACGCTCCTCTCGTTGGTACACTCTCTCTCTCTCTCTCTCTCTCTCTCTCGAGAGAGAGAGAGAGAGAGAGAGAGAGAGAGAGGGAGAGAGAGAGAGAGAGAGAGAGATGGAGGATGGAGATGGATATCCTGACCACTTCCCTTTGCACAGCAGAATCACTTTGCAATGAGAGAGAGCGCGCGGCGGAGGATAAGCCTCTAGAGATTTTCGCTGCCGGCAGCCACGAACTGTACTGCCAAACATAAGACTCTCACAGTACAGCATGTTACAGAGATAACTCCTGGCCGACCAGCTAAGGTCGCCTCCGTCACGGCTTCCATAGTTGGCGCGCTGACGGAGCCTCTGCTGCACTAGGATAGACAGACAGCCGGCGAGTGTGGTGTGATGTAATAGCGCGCCTGCCCGATCCGTTTGACTGTGAGGCATAGGCTAGCGGCGAGCAGTGAGTCCATAGATAGCTGCGTTTGCCGTGGGTCGACTGCCAGGGACAGCACTCCACCGTCAGGCTCGGATTCACATCCTGTCGGCGATGTTAAAGCAGCCGCCTTCGCTGGAAATTTAAGTGAGTATTACGCACTGTTTTAAAAAAAAGTCCTACCACCGAGTATTGCATAGTCAAATAAGTGGCTCAAAGTCACGAGAAGGGCGTTCCCTTTAAAAATTTGCGCGTATGATGGTCGAATGTTGCGTAGGCCGCGAGTGGAGGAACGATATCGGAGTAGTATACTAGAGACAGGTGTGTGGCGAACGTGGCAACACGTCGCTGGTTAGCTAAGTTTGAACATGGGATACAATGCGGTGCGAGACTCATCGGAAGTTATGCAAGAATTCGGCTTTCCGAGGTTAACAGTGTCTAGTTTGGATCTTCGTCAGCGCAAAGACAATATTTCCGCAGGGCTATCACAAACTATTGTCTGGTGTACGGACGTCACGCTGCCTCCACAGGGCCACAGGGGAACATCAGCGGTGTGCTGTGGATCACAGACCTCCTGTTTGAATGTGAGGCGTCGGGGATGTATTTCTGTCAGGACTGTACGGAGACAAATCTACCGCAATAGGCTTCAACAGCTGACGACTGATTCGTGCGACAGTGCTTTCGCATGGCTTTTGGCCATTCAGTCTATCTCGCCTTTTATTTTTAAGGCCTTTAGAATAATTTCTTGAATTACATCATTTTTATAATCGTCATACATGTGTACCAATATACTATTTACCTGGGTGCATTTCAAGATAGACTTGTGATGATGAAAACCGGGAAAATGTGCAGAATTATCACTGGCGGACGTCATGGTGCAAGTACTTCTTAACTATTGTGTACTGAGGACTAAAGGAAACAGATGTGAAGTCCATGAAATGTACGTTTACGAAACCCTGGAATACTAATAAAAATACTTTGTAATATGCAAAATCTGGTGTTACTACGTACGTTATTTGTTCCTCAAACGTGCACCACTGCTAACAAAAGCAGTAAGTATTATATTCATTTTAATCGGGTTTGTTTCGTGATCAGAATGAAATGTATTTAATTAATATGATCATTGGAATGTATCAAGTAAAAATTATAACGAAATAATATCTTAAGCACCTGAAAATTTGCTTTCATGGCTCGAGAAACACGAAATAAAAACCTACAGATTCATCATAGACTTCTTAAGCGACTGTAACTTGCACTTAGTTTGAGTATCTGTTTCCACGGAAAAACTTTTGCACCAGCCCGTGGACTGTGTATAAGGCGATAGTGCCGTATCTACTTACTGATTAATTTTTACCTTATGGTAGCCATCGTATAACCGGAAGATTATGCAGCAATATCGCTTCATCGCAAATCAGAGTATTCGTACTGTTCGTAAGATTTCACAACAAAATGCTTAACACAATATGGCGAATCACAATAGGCACTTTTGGCGAAAGCAATACTAGACAATCCTCAGACTCACATTTTGAGCCGCAAAATCAAATGCCACTTAAATCACATTCTTGTATTCAGAAACATGTGCGGGAATGTTGTACCCAGCCGCTTGTCGGGTATGTTGAAGTATAGACAGATGCACTGGCGCAGGCATCTATTTATGGGTAATAGAACCCATTTTCATTATGAAAATTTAGTGTCGAAGTCACTACAGAGAATCCTTATTGAGTCTGTTATCCTTCGTGTATATATTTTTTATTGACGGAAGAAATATACATCCAACGGCTGTACGGATTCTGTTGTTTTTGGCGGAATGATCACGCATTCAATGTTTTTATCCGCAAATGAATCATTTTCTGTTGTTGCATCCTTTTGAGCGCTCCAAGACTCAGAAAGTAGTATACACTTCAGGTTGTTTGCGACGTTGCCAATAACAAAATGAAAGAAAAAGGATTTTATATGATGTTCTGACATTTTCCTCACTTGTACGATCCTCCAAATTTGTGTTTGGTGGAAAATTTTCTTCAATGGTCTTTCTAATTTTCGGACCGAAAGCTTTTTTTTCCTGAAAGCAAGTATACAGTTTCTTTGTTAGATGTCCAGTTACTAGAAGTTCAACATCTATTATATAATCGTGAGCAGTATTGTGTGTAGGATGGACCAAGATATCTGTTGATCTTCCCCCTTTTTTAGACAGTGTCGCACCAGAGGGCAGTTCATAATTAAATCCACTTTCATCAGTGTTCCAAACGCAATGTAGCTGTAGCTGGTGATGCAGTTTTCTGGTTTACTACTTCGAGGAAACGGGCCCCAGACACTCTGGGTGTCATGAAAGCAGTGATGTGTCTACGGCACATTCTGCATTCTTAATTGAGACATGCTATGAAAACTGCAGAGCATTTAAGCTTTGTGTGCCCAGGTTGTCTTGCTTTTTGCATTGCTCAACATTTCAGGTGCCAGTAGTGGACACATTTTTCTTTATTTCTTGCTGTGTCAAATTTGGATACTATGGTCGTTTTATCTCGAGTTCTCTGATTGCCTTGTTTCCTCGAAATGGATGTTCATTACGTATTTTTCTCCACGGTATCAAATACCACTTTGATGTTCGGTGTCCTTTGTAAAGATGAAAAATGGTTCAAATGGCTCTAAGCACTATGGGACTTAACATCTGAGGTCATCAGTCCCCTAGACTTAGAACTACTTAAACCTAACTAATCTAAGGACATCACACACATCCATGACCGACGCAGGATTCGAACCTACGACCGTAGCAGCAGCGCGGTTCCGGACTTAAGCGCCTAGAGCCGCTCGGCCACAGCGGCCGGCTTTAAAGATGGATGTCTCTTCAATAACGAGCTGTAGGTCGCAACTTTACGTGGTGGCGTACGATAGTCATCATAAATATGTTCAAAACGTTCTTCCCAAAGTTTTGTCAATATATTAACAGTGTTCCATTTCTTTTCTGATGAAGGTTCATAGTCACCAGAACTGTTAGATTCTCTTTGAGTTAAAGTAGTTTTCTTCATCCCTTATCCTATCCAATGTAGCTGTATGCTGGATTGGGAGTCGAATTTGACCTTATAACCTTTCCCGGGCAACGACAGGTAATAAGATGAAACTAATACTGTGAATCAGGCCGACCATTGAGACTACACCCAGGGCTCCGTGTGTTAAGGTTCAGGGTTGGTTCAAATGGCTCTGAGCACTATGGGACTCAACTGCTGAGGTCATTAGTCCCCTAGAACTTAGAACTAGTTAAACCTAACTAACCTAAGGACATCACAAACATCCATGCCCGAGGCAGGATTCGAACCTGCGACCGTAGCGGTCTTGCGGTTCCAGACTGCAGCGCCTTTAACCGCACGGCCACTTCGGCCGGCCTAAGGTTCAGGGTTTGAGGCCCCGGACGACATGGGAAATTTTCCCTACATGATTTTTCTAGGACCCCCGTTTCATAACCGTAGAAACATTTATAATTTTGGAGTTTTGGGAGATTAGGTTCTGGGTCGGAGACAAAGAAAGGGAGTGTCTATTTTCTAGCGCAGGAAGTACACAAAATGTTTTACTCTAATGATATTTCTTTATTACAACACAGGTCGTGGCCTATTAGTCCACATTACGACGTCTGAATGACTCAAAAACCGAACTGCAATAAATGAAAATTGGCGAAGAAAACGCAGTTTGTGGACCTCTAAAACTTGAAAATACGAATTATCACAAAAATGGAAAGAAGTCGACGTGAATAACATTCACTGTGTGTATTCACAAGACGAAAATTACAATCAACTAAGAACATGCCCTTTCTTTCTGTCAACCCCTGGCGTTGAATATACGAGTACGTAACGTATTTTATTTACGTTGCTTTTCACGAATTGGAGGGGGCACGAGGAAAGTCAGTACATTAAAATAGCGACATGGATGCGATTCAGAGACGTCACTCGTGTTCTTTGTGATAAGAAGATGCCTATCATTTAAAATCAAAGATGTAGCGCACGATAGTGAGGTCAGGTACATTACATGGTACCGAGTATTGGCCCGCACCTAGAAGTGGTGGGCACTCATTGCATGTCAAGGCAATGCGGATACTGGGGAGATCATTAGACATTTCCCCACTTGACCAGATCAACAATACAGCGATCCAACAACTAGCTGGAGCGGCTCCAGTGACTGAGAAGATGCAAGAATGGAGGCTTGGGTCGTATGGACACATCATACGGGCACCACCTACTTCAGCCGTGTCACTGCCGAAGGCCAGACACAAAGTAGCAAACTCTAATTTCTGTGACTAGACACTATAAACGCAGATCTAAGATCAAGAACCCTAATTCCACAGGAAACATTAGACCGTAAAAGATGGCGTCTGTTGACCCAAAAAGCGGAGCTCGCTCTAGCGGGAAGGAGGTAAGAAGCAGAAGGAGAAGGTGAAGAATACTGATTTTGTGATGTAGAAATTTGTGAACCCCTTGTAAGGAATGCGGGATCTAAAAAGGTTCTCGTAAGTAACGTTTGATCAAATACAAACATGAGCCTGCTATATGTGGTCTCGTCCCTAGTGGCAGGTAAACAGGAAGCGGCCGTATCGAGTAAATTATTCTAAAAGAATATCGTCTGGTTGGCGTGGGCTACACAATTTCCATTTCATTATGATAATACTCCTAACGAAAACATTGAGAAGTTTTATTTTTGACTTAGCAATAAGCCACCGTTACGAATCCAATTTTCCTGCCGAGGGGCGGCCTTTGAAATGTAAAAGCGGCGCCGATCGGAAGGCGGCGACCGGCCGCCTCAGTGAGGGGCGATCCGGCATCCAGCCTGCGGGGTCTGGCCGCGCCGTACTGTCTGCGAGGCCGAATGAACACGGTATTAAGGTAGTATGGACCACGTGATACGCTGTCTGGCGATTCCTAGCGCACACCGTCCATGCAGTGCACAGTGTCGAAAAAAACCCTAAAAATTGCGGCGACAGTAATTTGTTAGCTTTCTCATAATCAGCTAAGTGATTACCGGTTCCTTGTCGTGTACCTGAATGTCACTGAAATTTTATACAAATTAAGCTTTTTTATACGGTATAAAGATTCGATAGAAAGGAAGGAAGGTTAGAGTTTAAAGTCCCATCGACAACGAGGTCATTAGAGACGGTTAACGATTATTGGTTATGATCTGCAGATTGAAACTGAAGAAACTGCAAAAAGTTGGGAATTTAACGATATGGGGCCTGGATAAACTGAAAGAACGAGAGGTTGTAGAGAGTTTCAGGGACAGCATAAGGGAACAATTGACAGGAATGGGGGAAAGAAATACAGTAGAAGAAGAATGGGTAGCTCTGAGGGATGAAGTAGTGAAGGCAGCAGAGGATCAAGTAGGTAAAAAGACAAGGGCTAATAGAAATTCTTGGGTAACAGAAGAAATATTGAATTTAATTGATGAAAGGAGAAAATATAAAAATGCATTAAATGAAGCAGGCAAAAAGGAAAACAAACGTCTCAAAAATGAAATCGACAGGAAGTGCAAAATGGCTAAGCAGGGATGGCTAGAGGACAAATGTAAGGAGGTAGAGGCTTGTCTCACTAGGGGTAAGATAGATACTGCCTACAGGAAAATTAAAGAGACCTTTGGAGAGAAGAGAACCACTTGTATGAATATCAAGAGCTCAGATGGCAACCCAGTTCTAAGCAAAGAAGGGAAGGCAGAGAGGTGGAAGGAGTATATAGAGGGTTTATACAAGGGCGAAGTACTTGAGGACAATATTATGGAAATGGAAGAGGATGTAGATGAAGACGAAATGGGAGATAAGATACTGCGTGAAGAGTTTGACAGAGCACTGAAAGACCTGAGTCGAAACAAGGCCCCGGGAGTAGACAACATTCCATTAGAACTACTGATGGCCTTGGGAGAGCCAGTCATGACAAAACTCTACCATCTGGTGAGCAAGATGTATGAGACAGGCGAAATACCCTCAGACTTCAAGAAGAATATAATAATTCCAATCCCAAAGAAAGCAGGTGTTGACAGATGTGAAAATTACCGAATTATCAGTTTAATAAGTCACAGCTGCAAAATACTAACGCGAATTCTTTACAGACGAATGGAAAAACTGGTAGAAGCGGACCTCGGGGAAGATGAGTTTGGATTCCGTAGAAATGTTGGAACACGTGAGGCAATACTAACCTTACGACTTACCTTAGAAGAAAGATTAAGGAAAGGCAAACCTACGTTTCTAGCATTTGTAGACTTAGAGAAAGCTTTTGACAATGTTAACTGGAATACTCTCTTTCAAATTCTGAAGGTGGCTGGGGTAAAATACAGGGAGCGCAAGGCTATTTCCAATTTGTCCAGAAACCAGATGGCAGTTGTAAGAGTCGAGGGGCATGAAATGGAAGCAGTGGTTGGGAAAGGAGTGAGACAGGGTTGTAGCATCTCCCCAATGTTATTCAATCTGTATATTGAGCAAGCAGTAAAGGAAACAAAAGAAAAATTCGGAGTAGGCATTAAAATTCATGGAGAAGAAGTAAAAACTTTGAGGTTCGCCGATGACATTGTAATTCTGTCAGAGACAGCAAAAGACTTGGAAGAGCAGTTGAACGGAATGGACAGTGTCTTGAAAGGAGGATATAAGATGAACACCAACAAAAGCAAATCGAGAATAATGGAGAATAATAAATCGGGTGATGCTGAGGGAATTAGGTTAGGAAATGATACACTTAAAGTAGTAAAGGAGTTTTGCTATTTAGGGAGTAAAATAACTGATGATGGTCGAAGTAGAGAGGATATAAAATGTAGACTGGCAATGGCAAGGAAATCGTTTCTGAAGAAGAGAAATTTGTTATCATCGAGTATAGATTTAAGTGTCAGGAAGTCGTTTCTGAAAGTATTTGTATGGAGTGTAGCCATGTATGGAAGTGAAACATGGACGATAACTAGTTTGGACAAGAAGAGAATAGAAGCTTTCGAAATGTGGTACTACAGAAGAATGCTGAAGATAAGGTGGGTAGATCACGTAACTAATGAGGAGGTATTGAATAGGATTGGGGAGAAGAGAAGTTTGAGGCACAACTTGACTAGAAGAAGGATGTAGGTTGCGGTAGATACTGGGAGATGAAGAAGCTTGCACAGGATAGAGTAGCATGGAGAGCTGCATCAAACCAGTCTCAGGACTGAAGACCACAACAACAACAACAACGATTCGACTACATTGTATTCGACGTAATGTTCGTTCCGTAAAGTGTAACATGTCAGAAAACAGAAATACGTGACACATAAGAAACATGGTCTGTGGGCCTCACACAAACAGACAGTTCATCCACTCCGGGAATCGAGAATCTCGATCATTTTTGCCTGTTATAGACATCGATACCGGCATGACATCGATCCCAGGGAGATCAAGATTTCCGAGAATGTTTTAATTTCAATAATATAAGTGTGATGTAAAGTCGTGCACGAACCAGACGACCATTATTATAATAATCAGTACTTCTCCATTCGGGGCGACTGGGTCGCAGTGGTAAAAGTCAAACATCAGGCAAGTAATGACTTTATTGCTCACATGACGTGTTTCAGAATTTTTACATCATCAGATATCCAGGAGCGATTACTACACGTAGATATGACGCTTGAAGTTGTCGTGAAACAAACGTTCGCAGCTTTTTCTGCAGAGTTACTGATTGTTTTAATTTCACGTTGGACGTCGGTTAGCAATTATTAACGAAAAAAATATTTTTCCGTGTGACATAATTACAAATTAACAATTTTCGGATTCTTTCCTTTATCTTTACGGTGAAACCTCACTTCTTGCCAAATTTCATCATTGTAGATCAACAAGAAGTGCCCTATAAGTTTTGATGAATGAGTTTCTGAGTGTCAAAATATGTTACATAAATAGCCGTACCTTTTCGTTGTATTAAACCGACAAAGGAACATAGACCTTAGTATGTGACATAAAAGTCAGCTTTATACGAGTGCCTCTTCTTAGACGTACGGACAGACAGGCAGTATGATAACAAATGACAATTTTTTTCGTATGATATAATTACAAATATACATTTTTAGGATTTTTTCATTTGGTTGTACTGCGAAACTTTGATTCTTGTCAAATTTGATGAGTCTAGGCCAACGGGAAGTACCACATAGTTTTTGATGAGTGAATTTTCAACTAGTACCAAAAAATGTAACATAAATGGCCGTTTCTTTTGATAGTATTTGCTTAGAAACTTCAATTTTTTTACAACAACAAGAAATCATAGACTTCAGTGCCTGACGTATATTCCAAATTGATACGTCTACTCGTTCCTGAGATGAAGTATTTTTAGCGGTCACTCAGACAGACGAACAGAAAGACGGACGGACGACAAAGATATCCTAAAAGGTTCTGTTTTTACCGATTGAGGCAAGAAGCATTAAGAATTGAAATTCTAATGGTCCTTCCATAGAGAAAAGCGAGATAGTCCGTAAAATGTGGAAAAAGTCAATTTTCGTACTTTTTTATATACACATTGATTAAAAAACTTACCGCAAAGATTTAGATGCACACAGGATAAATCTGATATCCACCGAGAATATTTCAGAAAAAGCGCTCTCAGAATACCACAGGTGTGACGAAACATGTTTGGGTGTTAAAGGAAAACAACGATTTGCATTCTTTCAAAAGGTCGACCCATCCGGACTCTAATAAAGTTTCAAATATTGTTCAGAAATACACTCCTGGAAATGGAAAAAAGAACACATTGACACCGGTGTGTCAGACCCACCATACTTGCTCCGGACACTGCGAGAGGGCTGTACAAGCAATGATCACACGCACGGCACAGCGGACACACCAGGAACCGCGGTGTTGACCGTCGAATGGCGCTAGCTGCGCAGCATTTGTGCACCGCCGCCGTCAGTGTCAGCCAGTTTGCCGTGGCATACGGAGCTCCATCGCAGTCTTTAACACTGGTAGCATGCCGCGACAGCGTGGACGTGAACCGTATGTGCAGTTGACGGACTTTGAGCGAGGGCGTGTAATGGGCATGCGGGAGGCCGGGTGGACGTACCGCCGAATTGCTCAACACGTGGGGCGTGAGGTCTCCACAGTACATCGATGTTGTCGCCAGTGGTCGGCGGAAGGTGCACGTGCCCGTCGACCTGGGACCGGACCGCAGCGACGCACGGATGCACGCCAAGACCGTAGGATCCTACGCAGTGCCGTAGGGGATCGCACCGCCACTTCCCAGCAAATTAGGGACACTGTTGCTCCTGGGGTATCGGCGAGGACCATTCGCAACCGTCTCCATGAAGCTGGGCTACGGTCCCGCACACCGTTAGGCCGTCTTCCGCTCACGCCCCAACATCGTGCAGCCCGCCTCCAGTGGTGTCGCGACAGGCGTGAATGGAGGGACGAATGGAGACGTGTCGTCTTCAGCGATGAGAGTCGCTTCTGCCTTGGTGCCAATGATGGTCGTATGCGTGTTTGGCGCCGTGCAGGTGAGCGCCACAATCAGGACTGCATACGACCGAGGCACACAGGGCCAACACCCGGCATCATGGTGTGGGGAGCGATCTCCTACACTGGCCGTACACCACTGGTGATCGTCGAGGGGACACTGAATAGTGCACGGTACATCCAAACCGTCATCGAACCCATCGTTCTACCATTCCTAGACCGGCAAGGGAACTTGCTGTTCCAACAGGACAATGCACGTCCGCATGTATCCCGTGCCACCCAACGTGCTCTAGAAGGTGTAAGTCAACTACCCTGGCCAGCAAGATCTCCGGATCTGTCCCCCATTGAGCATGTTTGGGACTGGATGAAGCGTCGTCTCACGCGGTCTGCACGTCCAGCACGAACGCTGGTCCAACTGAGGCGCCAGGTGGAAATGGCATGGCAAGCCGTTCCACAGGACTACATCCAGCATCTCTACGATCGTCTCCATGGGAGAATAGCAGCCTGCATTGCTGCGAAAGGTGGATATACACTGTACTAGTGCCGACATTGTGCATGCTCTGTTGCCTGTGTCTATGTGCCTGTGGTTCTGTCAGTGTGATCATGTGATGTATCTGACCCCAGGAATGTGTCAATAAAGTTTCCCCTTCCTGGGACAATGAATTCACGGTGTTCTTATTTCAATTTCCAGGAGTGTATTTTCCGAGAATAAGGGAACCGTGGTCTCCCGTGGCTCTTTCAGAGAAGTTTTGTCATCCAGTTGTTTTTGTTTCTGTGATAATACCTTCACGACAGTTGAAAAAAGCCTGCAGTCACCCCTGTCTGCAGAAGTGTTGTGATGTGGCCGTCCATGCGGGAACAGCTCAGCAGACCGCCGTTGTTTCGTTCTTCCATTGTTTTTAGCGAACCTACGCTTGACGTTTATGTCGATGAACTCTTCATCTCTGTGCACTACGCACATTGCTGTGTAAGGCTGTTGACGTACAACTAAAATTACTGGAAAAACAAACCGGAGATAAAACTGAACAATGCTGAACGCTAGCTCAATGCCGAAAAGTAATGTGGGCATTACTGTTGTCAACAGAAAGTATCCTCAGTGAATGGAAGAAGTTTATTTTCGAAGAGGACAAACAGAGCATACTGTAGACATTCACACTGCTGTACTGATATTCTTCAATGCAATACAGCTACAAAGATGAACAGACTCAAACTAAATGCAGTTAGTCTTGTAATGAACGTTGCTTCTAGGAAATTTTGCATGTTAACCGAAATGTTCGGTTTGGAACAAACTGTAGCAAGTCTTGGGTTAATTTCCTTACTTAAATAACAGGTTTGTACGTGTCTGTCTTTCAGGAGCCGTATACACTGTAAATGTCAACGGAGAAATGATACAGCCAAACGATTGCAAATAATTGTTAAATACACACATGAAAAAAAGTTTTGCATCATCCAGGTTCCCAGAACTCCCGAAGATAGAAGTTGACTGTGGATATTGTATCAGAGACACGGGCCCTTTGACTGTTCAGAGATGTCACTAAAGCCGCCCAAAGATGTAAACAACCATGCATGAGAAGCGCCTATTAGGCGAAGGGGCCGGCGGCCGATCAGTTCCAGTCATTCCACCAGGAAGGAGGTACACGGCTCGTGTTGTCTGTTGTTCATCCGTGCCTAGACAGTCAGTACCGCGGTCCGATCGCGTCCGCATCGTTACTTTGTGCCAGGGAGGCCTCTCAACAAGGGAAGCGCCCAGGCGTCTCGGAGTGAACAAAAGCGATGTTGTTCGGACATGGAGGAGATACAGAGAGACCGGAACTGTCGATGGCATGCCTCACTCTGGCCGCCCGAGAGCTAATACTGCAGCGGATTATGGCTCGGAGGAACCCTGACAGCGCCGGTCGGAGTGGCCGAGCGGTTCTAGGCGCTGCAGTCTGGAACCGCGCGACCGCTCCGGTCGCAGGTTCGAATCCTGCCTCGGGCATGGATGTGCGTGATGTCCTTAGGTTAGTTAGGTTTAAGTAGTTCTAGGTTCTAGGGGACTGATGACCCCCGCTGTTAAGTCCCATAGTGCTCAGAGCCAACCCTGACAGCAACGCCACCATGTTGAATAATGCTGTTCGTGCAACCACAGGACGTCTTGTTACGACTCAAACTGTGCGCAACTTCACTCCCGACGTGCATAGCGAGGTCCATCTTTACAACCACGACACCATGCAGCGCGGTACAGATGGCCCCAACAACATGCCGAAAGGACCGCTCAGGATTGGTATCACGTTCTCTTCATCGATGAGTATCGCATGTGCCTTCAGCCAGATAATCGCCGGAGACGAGTTTGGAGGCAACCCGGTAAGGCTGAACGCCTTAGACACACTGTCCAGCGAGTGCAGCAAGGTGGAGGTTCCCTCCTGTTTTGGGGTGGCATTATGTAGGGCCAACGTACGCCACTGATGGTCATGGAAGACGCTGTATCGGCTATACGGTACGGGGATGCCATTCTCCTACCGATAGTGTGACCATATCGACAGCATATTGCCGAGGCATTCGTCTTCACATCTTGTGAATGACTTCCTTCGGGATAACGACGTCGTTCGACTAGAGTGCCCAGTATGTTCTCCAGACATGAACCCTGTCGAACATACCTGGGATAGATTGAGAAGGCCTGTTTATGGACGATGTGACCCATGAACCACTTTGAGGGATCTATGCCGAATCGCCGTTGAGGAGTGGGACAATCTGGACCAAACGTGCCTTGATGAACTTGTGGATACTATGCCACGACGAATACAGGCATGCATCAATGCAAGAGGACATGCTACTGGGTATTAAAGGTACCGGTGTGTACAGTATTAAGGACCACCACCTGTGAAGGTCTCGCTGTATGATGGTGCATCGTGCAATGTATGGTTTTCATGAGCAATAAAATGGGTGGAAATGAAGTTTATGTTGATCTTTATTCCAATTTTCTGTACAGTTTCCGGAACTCATGAACCGAGGTGATGCAAAACTTTTTTTGATGTGTACACATTTACCTAGGGTTCGACACATCTAAGGGTGTATTCATCAGAATGAAAATTTAATAAATCTGACAAAAATATTAACCAAGATAAAAAAGTCATAACGTATAAAGACTACTTACGTAAAGTTACATTGTGAACAGGCAACGGTCTAAGATTAGAGCAGACAGGCTCAAATCAAAAATTAAAAACGTTCCAGCCGTTGATACGTACACCTCGCAAGGAACATCATCTGACTGAGCGGCCCAATGACTTGCACGGCTGCTATCGGGCGCGGACACTGACATGCCCATTTGACACATAACAACAGAAATAGTCGTATTAAACAACAGGTAATTATAAAAACAAAATTCAAGGATGGGGGGTTAATGTACTTTTCAAAGTACAAAGTAGTCAAGAAAATGGAGTACGATTAGGAGCCATCTATTAGGCTTTATTGAAATGCCCAGTACGTGAAGTACAGAATAACCCTGTTTACATGGGGCTCCCAAAACTGGATTTCCCAATACCGGTTCTGGGCGGTCATGTAAACACATCAAAATCGATTCTGGAAATCCACTTCTAGTTGCCGGTTTTCAAAAAAAAAAAAAAAAAGTAAGTTTATGTTCAAATGTGTGTGAAATCTTATGGGACTTAGCTGCTAAGGTCATCAGTCCCTAAGCTTACACACTACTTAACCTAAATTATCCTAAGGACAATCACACACACCCACGCCCAAGGGAGGACTCGAACCTCCGCCGGGACCAACCGCACAGCCGGTTTTCCAATTCCTGCAATCTATTTTCGCTCCCATGTAAACGCAACCGGTTTTGAAACGTGCTTGGTTTGTCAAGTTACGTGTTGTTTTCAGAATATTCGGTTAACGTGGACCTATTGTTCAATGAAGGAAAAGTAGTAATATTAGTCTGAGCATGAAGCTGTCTACCTGGAATACTCAGGTGAATAGAAATAACGACCGTGTTGACTGATTCAGAAACTGGATCAGCTATTTTCCAGACGCCATGTTTAACTGGGCTAGCAAATCCGCTTCAGACGTTAACATGTACACGACAGTGCTAAACTGTTTCTGAAATTCGGTTTTCTTCTTTCGTAAGATCTGTCGCATGTAAACGTAGTGAGTATTGTAAAATATTTATACAAACCTCTGCTCAGTCCAGAAACATCTGTGTCTATATGAGATTTGAAGAGAGAGATGTTTTGGAACTAGAGGCACGAAAACATAGTAAAAAATAAAGGAATCCAAAATCCGCGAGTAATGGATTAAAGCCACTGAAAAAATTTTTGGTATGTAATTGTAACTGTTCGTTGACGATGAGAACGTTAAAGCGAAATAAAAATGTATTTACAGCTGACGACTGAATTTTATTCTGAAATACAGTTATATGCTACAGCTAATGGAAAATTACAGCTATATAGTCTGTGTTGTGTTGTGCAAATTTAGAACAAACCACACACGATGTTTCGTGGCGGATGTTGTCAGTTGACGGGGGCACTGGTATCGCCGTTTCTTCGCCGGGACGGAGATTTACGGCTTCGCACTCGCACTGCTGTTGGCGTCATGGCGGCCGCGCTTCCGAGAAGTGGAGGGCGCGACCCCAGCCCAGTCTGCGATACCCTGCCCTGGCGGAGTGGCGGGGCGCGGTCTGCGCTGGACGACGGAGAAGCAGTGTCGGGCTGAATCACTTACAACCGAGTCATCTAATCACTGGCCACGGTCTAGGCCCGCAACACACTGGGGTGACAAAAGTCGTAGGACAGGGATATACACTTGCACAGGTGGCTGTAGTACCATCAACACAACATATAAAAGGACAGTGCATTGACGGAGCTGTCATTTGCATTCAGGCGATTCATGAGAAAAGGTTTCCGACGTGATTGTGGTCGCACGACGTGGAATGGCAGTTGGGGCTAAACCCATGGGACATCCCATTTCAGAAATCGTTAGAGAAATCAATATTCCGAGATCCAAAGTGTCGAGGGTGTGCACCAAATTCCAGGCATTACCTCTCACCACGGACATCACAGTGGCCGTCGGCCTTCACTTAATCACCGGGAGCAGGGGCATTTGCGTAAAGTTGTTAGTGTTAACAGAGAAGCAACACTGCGTGAAATAACCGCACAAGTAAATGTTGGACGTATGACGAACGTATCCGTTAGGACAATGCGGCGAAATCTGATGATAATGGGTTATGGCAGCAGACGACGAACGGGCTAGGGCCTTTGCTAACAGCACAATATCAGCTGCAGCATCTCCCCCGATGGTTGGGTTCGAGTGTGACAGGGTCTCCACGAAGCGGTAGACCCGAGTTATTTATCAGTCACTGTGCAGGCTGATGGTGGCTCCATAATGGTGCGGGCTGTGTTTGCATGGAGTGGACTGGGTCCTCTGGCCCAACTGTATCGATCCTTGATGCTTATGTTCGGGCTCTTGGAAACCATTTGCAGCCTTTCATGGACTGCATGATCCCAAACAACGGTGGAATTTTTATTGATGACAATGCGCCACGTCACCGGGCCACAATTGTTCGCGATTGACTTGAGGAACATTCTGGACAATTCGAGCGAATGATTTGACTGCCCACCTCCCAGATAGTCCGATATGAATCCTATCGAACATTTTTGGGACATGACCGAGAGGTCAGTTCGTTCTCAAAACCCTGCACCGGCAACACTTTTGCTTTTATGGACGGTGTAGATGCAGTTTGGCTCAGTATTTCTACAGGGGACTTCTAAAGACTAGCTGAGTTCCTGCCACGTCGAGTTACTGCGCTTTGCCGGGCACGATATTAGTAAGTTTCCCAAGACAGTTGTCACCCCAGTGTCATTCTTGGAACTTGTAGAAGGGCACTTTGTGACTGTGGACAGGTTGGAACTCCCGAGCACAAAGTACCCTGAAGAAATGGAGAGTGTTATACTGTGAACCACCAAGTCCGATATTTATCAAACATTGTGGGTTTATTTATCACATAATCGGTATTAAATTATTAAACTTCCATTCAGTTCGAAATTGATATTCATCAATAGCAACAGTACGAAGTGTGACTCCCAAAGCGGCAACTCCGTTCGCAGGTTCGAATCCTGCCTCGGGCATGGATGTGTGTGATGTCCTTAGGTTAGTTAGGTTTAATTAGTTCTAAGTTCTAGGCGACTGATGACCTCAGAAGTTAAGTCGCATAGTGCTCAGAGCCATTTTTTTGTGACTCCCAAGGCCACGAATAAACTCTTGTATTCCAGAATGATATTTTCACTCTGCAGCGGAGTGTGCGCTGATATGAAACTGAGCCACCCAAGCACGACTCACGACCCGTCTTCACTTGCCCGCGAAAGGCAAAGGCCCCGAGTTCGAGTCTCGGTCCGGCACACAATTTTAATCTGCCAGGAAGTTTCAAACTCATGTATTCGTTGCGAGATGGAATCAGCATGTGAATTATTACCTTCAGGAATACCTGAAAAGCACGCAATTGCAACTTAATGAAGGTAGCGGGCAGAAGGCTGGTAAGAAAGTATACTTCCGATTGCGTCCCTGACATGCTCTGTTGATTCCAATCGGGAAGATCGGCAGGATGATCAAGGACTCGTAAAGTCTTTAAGGTATTTCTACTGTGAACTGCAACGTAGGTTCTTGCATTATCTTGCGGGAATATGACGGTACCCTGAGCGTTAAGAGTATGACAAAAGGATTTGACCTTCTTGCCACATACTGCCGAGAATTGAGCTTCCTCTCAACAATTGCCAAATCAGACATGTTATCATTTCCGAAAGCTACCCACGTCAAGATTCTAGGAGTTGATGAGATATGGATTTAGAAAATCCTTCTTTCTCTAACCTTTTACCAAACCATCTACGAACACATTGGTGTCGGTACTACTGCCACAAACAAAAGCGACTCTCAACGATGAACACCATAGAGTACCACTGAGTGTGTCAAATCATTCTAGCTCTACGCAGGGCGAGTCTCTGTTGTCCGTGGTATGGTTCAAATGGCTCTGCGCATTATGGGACTTAACATCGGTCATCAGTGCCCTAGAACTTAGAACTACTTAAACCTAACTAACCTAAGGACATCACACACATCCATGCCCGAGGCAGGATTCGAACCTGCGACCGTAGCGGTCGCGCGGTTCCAGACTGAAGCGCCTAGAACCGCTCGGCCACACGGGCCGGCCGTGGTATGGTGTCACGATGGACGGAGTCTTGAAATCTGAACTCATCTTGCAATAACATGGTGACACTCTGCCTTTAATTTGAACTCGGATTTCAGCTGCCGTCGTAAGTCTCTTAGACAATCCTAAGATATTCTGGTGTGCAGTCCTTCTTGAAGGATCTGTACCTATTCTTCTTACCTAATTGCTGTCCTGAGTGCATCTCGCCACCAACAGTTCCACAGCCATTGCACTATAATCGACTACAGCTATCTTCTCCCATGTTGCTCACGCCAATGATTCACCTTTCTCAAAACATGGCGGTAAGAGGCACGAACACATCTTCTGGGCTTCCTGAAAAGTTCCACGAACGTTAGACACACCCACGAGTGATCATGTGCCCACAAAACACTTCATTTGTAGGAACGACTTCTCTTTTGTTCTCAAAACAAGCTCGTACACGATTGCCACTACACTTCTTTGTTGTTGTTGTTGTGGTCTTCAGTCCTGAGACTGGTTTGATGCAGCTCTCCATGCTACCCTATCCTGTGCAAGCTTCTTCATCTCCCTGTACTTACTGCAACCCACATCCTTCTGAATCTGCTTAGTGTATTCATCTCTTGGTCTCCCTCTACGATTTTTACCCTCCACGCTGCCCTCCAATGCTAAATTTGTGATCCCTTCATGCCTCAGAACATGTCCTACCAACCGGTCCCTTCTTCTAGTCAAGTTGTGCCACAAACTTCTCTTCTCCCCAATCCTATTCAATACCTCCTCATTAGTTACGTGATCTACCCACCTTATCTTCAGCATTCTTCTGTAGCACCACATTTCGAAAGCTTCTATTCTCTTCTTGTCCAAACTGGTTATCGTCCATGTTTCACTTCCATACATGGCTACACTCCATACAAATACTTTCAGAAACGACTTCCTGACACTTAAATCTATACTCGATGTTAACAAATTTCTCTTCTTGAGAAACGATTTCTTTGCCATTGCCAGTCTACATTTTATATCGTCTCTACTTCGACCATCATCAGTTATTTTACTCCCTAAATAGCAAAACTCCTTTACTACTTTAAGTGTCTCATTTCCTAATCTAATCCCCTCAGCATCACCCGATTTAATTTGACTACATTCCATTATCCTCGTTTTGCTTTTGTTGATGTGCATTTTATATCCTCCTTTCAAGACACTGTCCATTCCGTTCAACTGCTCTTCCAAGTCCTTTGCTGTGTCTGACAGAATTACAATGTCATCGGCGAACCTCAAAGTTTTTACTTCTTCTCCATGAATTTTAATACCTACTCCGAATTTTTATTTTGTTTCCTTTATTGCTTGCTCAATATACAGATTGAATAACATTGGGGAGAGGCTACAACCCTGTCTCACTCCCTTCCCAACCACTGCTTCCCTTTCATGCCCCTCGACTCTTATTACTGCCTCTGGTTTCTGTACAAATTGTAAATAGCCTTTCGCTCCTTGTATTTTACCCATGCCACCTTCAGAATTTGACACTTCTTTAAAAAAACAAAAAAAGACACACGACGAAGGAAGGTCTGATGCTTGTGTACAGACGAAAAAAATGATTATAATTTTAGAAATACTGGGTGACTTATTCAACAGAAAGAGCTTCCTTGGCGTTGACTGAGTTGCTGGAAGTCTTCCTGAGGGATATCGTGCCAAATTCTGTCGAATGAGCGCGTCATATTGTTAAAATTCCGAGATGCTTGGAGGGTCCTGCCTAAAATGCTCGAAACGTTCTCAGTTGGGGAGAGAGGTGGGGAGCTTGCTGGCCGAGGTAGGGTTTGGCAAGCACGAAGACAAACAGTAGAAACTGTCGTGGGGGCATTAACTTGCTGAAATGTAAAGCCATGATGGCTTGCCATGAAGGGCAACAAAACTCGCCATAGAATATTGTCGATAGACCGGTGTCCTGTAAGGGGAACGCGGGTGACAACTTGTGGGGTCCTGCTATCAAAAGAAGTGGCATCCCCGACGATTACTCTTGCTTGTGGAGCTGTATGGTGAGTGGCAGTTAGGTTGGTAGCCCACCGCTGTCTGAGACCTCTCCAGACACGTCTTCACTGATCATCGGGGCTCAGTTCTAAGTGAAACTCAACTCGAAGACAACTCTACTCCAGTCAATGAGATTCCGAGTCGAAGACATATCTGAGGACGACACGGATAGAGGTGGAATACCGGACTGTCATCGCATTCAGGAGGACGACAGTTCAATCCCGTGTCCGGCCATCATTAATTAGGTCTTCCGTGATTTCCCTAAATCGGTCCAGGCAAATGTCGGGATGTTTCCTTCGAAAGGGCACGGCCGACTTTCTTTCCTAATCCGATGAGACCGATGACCTCGCTGTCTGGTATCCTCCCCAAAACAACCCAACCAAACTGTCGGCTGTCATACGGCCCGACAGCCAGGAGTGGTGGTCTGGGGTGCCACTTCTTTTCTTAACAGGACCACTTTAGTTGTCATCCGCGGCTCCCTTACAGCGCAGCGGTACGTTGACGATATTCTACGCCCCGTATTGTTGCCCTTCATGGCAAGTCATCCTGCGTTTACATTTCAACAAAATGTTGTCCGCACGCACATGGTGAGAATTTCTACTGTTTATTATCGTGCTTGCCAAACCCTACCTCGGTCAGCAAGCTCGCTGGATCTCTCCCCAACTGACAACGTTTGGAGCATTTGAGCAGAGCCCTCCAACCATCTAGGATTTTGACGATATGATGCGCTAATTCGACTGAATTCGGCAAGAGACTCAGATGGCCAGAGACACGGGTTCCCAGGTAGATGTCTTGTTTCTTGACTTCCGCAAGGCGTCTGATACAGTTCCCCACAGTCGCTTAATGAACAAAGTAAGAGCATAAGGACTATCAGATCAATTGTATGATTGGATTGAAGAGTTCCTAGATAACAGAACGCAGTATGTCATTCTCAGTGGAGAGAAGTCTTCCGAAGAAAGCGTGATTTCAGGTGTGCCACAGGGGAGTGTCGTAGGACCGTTGCTATTCACAATATATATAAATCACCTTGTGGATAACATCGGAAGTTCACTGAGGCTTTTTGCGGATGATACTGTAGTATATCGAGAGGTTCTAACAATGGAAAATTGTACTGAAATGCAGGAGGATCTGCAACGAATTGACGCATGGTGCAGGGAATGGCAATTGAATCTCAATGTAGACAAGTGTAATGCACTGAGAATACATAGAAAGAAAGATCCTTTATCATTTAGCTACAATATAGCAGGTCAGCAACTGGAAACAGTTAATTCCATAAATTATCTGGGAGTAGGCATTAGGAGTGATCTAAAATGGAATGACTATATAAAATTAGTCTTCGGAAAAGCAGATGCCAGACTGTAATTCATTGGAAAAATCCTAAGGAAATGCAGTCGGAAAACAAAGGAAGTAGGTTACAGTACACTTGTTCGCCCACTGCTTGAATACTGCTCATCGGTGTGGGATCCGAACCAGATATGGTTGACACAAGAGAGAGAGAAGATCCAACGGAGAGCAGCGCGCTTCGTTACAGGATCATTTAGTAATCGCGAAAGCGTTACGGAGATGATAGATAAACTCCAGTGGAAGACTCTGCAAGAGAGACGCTCAGTAGCTCGGTACGGGCTTTTGTTGAAGTTTCGACAACACACCTTCACCGAGTAGCCAAGCAGTATATTGCTCCCTCCCTACTACGTATATCTCGCGAAGAGACCATGAGGATAAAATCAGAGCCCACAAGAGGCATACCGACAATCTTTCTTTCCACGAACAATACGAGACTGGAACAGAAGGGAGAACTGATAGAAGTTCTCAAGGTAGTACCCTCCGACACACACCGTCAGGTGGCTTGCGGAGTATGGATGTATATATCCCTCAAGAGGCCATCCAACAACTCAATCGGTGTGAAGCCAAGTAACTGCTTGCGTGAGGGCCAGAGGTGGACCAACGCTTTATTGACTTGCTCAGTTAGTGAAGCTCTTTCCGTTGAATAAATCAACTAATCTTTCTGAAACTGTAATCATTTGTTTGTCTGTACACGTGCGTCACATCTACCGTTTTCCGTCACACGTCCCATTCAGATAATTCCTTCATGCAGTGTCGTTTCTTTCTTTTCCCTTAGGGTGTAATTAACGTAACCCACAGGTACGGAAATAACAGAGCATCCGCCTGGTGGCGTTTGTTCGAGGTCTTCCTGGTGTAAGACCTTCCACTTCTTTCAGTGTATTAACTTGTCGACTCAAGGTAAACGACAAAGAACAAATTGCTTCAGAAGAATTGTATACGTTTCGAAGAAGCCACTCCGTTACCTGTTTGCGCATCCCCTCGTCAGTAAATAGACCAAAGTGGCCGTGAAGTGATTGTTAACATTGCACGTGAATAAATAACGGTTTCACGTTCAGCATAGACAAAGGTAATGTACTGCGGATAAATAGCGGAATTGCCAGCATTTTATCGTTATATAATTGCTTAACTATCACTGGAATCCACGTTCCTTAAACATCTAGCAGTATGCCTACGGAGCGATTTAAAGTGGAACGATCACGCGAAATTAAACGTAGCAAAGCCAGATTCAGAGTCAGTGGAATATCCGTCAAGGAGTGTAATCGTCTCGCCGGCCGGGGTGACCGAGCGATTCTAGGCGCTACAGTCTGGAACCGCGCGAGCGCTACGGTCGCAGGTTCGAATCCTGCCTCGGACATGGATGTGTGTGATGTCCTTAGGTTAGTTAGGTTTAAGTAGTTCTAAGTTCTAGGGGACTGATGACCTTAGAAGTTAAGTCCCATAGTGCTCAGAGCCACTTGAACCATTTTGTAATCGACCAACAAAGAAAGGAGCTTACGAGACCTTCGATCGATCGATACGTGAGTGTGGCTCTTCTCCTCTACCAGGTGGAACTGACGGAGGAAGCAGAGGCGATCCCGCGCTGAGCAGTGCGTTTCGTCGCGGTTTCGTTTAGTAAGTGAGACAACACTGCGCAACAGAATTAAAGAATCATTTTTTCGAAACCCCGCAACAATCTCCCATTGTAACTTTGAAATATGTTTAAAGTCCCGTCAGAAAAATTATAAACGACTGTGCTGATAAACCTCTTACGTTATTTGATTTTCAAACAGCTGAGCAAAACTGAACGTGCTCAGACATTTCTCTCTTTACCTATTCTGATAATCATTAAACTGACACACAATATGTTTAGCGCAACGCAATCTGACTTTCAATAATCCCTACAAAAAAATGGCCCTGAGTAACAACAACCTATACCTTTCATGAATCACTTAGCTCACAAAAATCTTCGTTACTCGAACTACTGTAATACAGCGAGCGCCAATACTGCCAGCTAAATAAAACATTCTAACTACGGAAGGCACTGATAGGTATAGTCAGCAAAAAAAAAAAAAGGTTCAAATGGCTCTGAGCACTATGGGACTTAACTTCTGAGGTCATCAGTCCTCTAGATCTTAGTACTACTTAAACCTAACTAACCTAAGGACATCACACACATCCATGCCCGAGGCAGGATTCGAACCTGCGACCGTAGAGGTCGCGCGGTTCCAGACTGTAGCGCCTAGAACCGCTCGGCCACTCCGGCCGGCCATAGTCAGCAAATGAAAGATTTTGATAGAGAGCAAACAATGTATTTACCTTAATAATGTTCAAAAGTCATCATATATACATCAGTTCATGGCACCCAGTCTTACAAATTTCCTTTTTCTGGCGGACACAAGTCCAGGTCGTCCGCTCTCAAAATTCTGCCATCTCTCTCGCCACATCCACCACTGCTGGCTTACCTCCAACTGCACAGCACTATGCGCTGTTCGCATCCAACTGCCCAACACTGCGATAACAAATATTCCAGCAATGCAAATCAGCCACAGACTGCACACAGCACAGTCAGTGATTTTCATGAAGAGAGCTATGTGGCGTTACCAACATAAAAACCTAAACAGCCTACTTACATACGGTTCAAGGTGCCTACGACGTTCCTCTGTCACGGTGCAGAACCGCGGCGCCCTGCGACGTTACCTTCGGGCTCGGCGACGTGTCTGACAGCAAGGAGTCGACACTTGCGAATAAAAGGCCACGCCTCAGAATTTGATGTGAACTGTAAGGTGGACCAATGATTCCACATTGGCACTAGACTGCACCACAATTGTGCCCAACGCCGTACCGTCGTCACAGTCCCTCTCACGCACATTTTACTTCGTCATTTGACGTCCCTGCGATGGAGGTCAGAACGGCGAACCACAGATTTGAAATCAGTCAATTTTTTTATGAATGGTCCAGGAAAACATTTAAGACACACTGCGCTACTCAGAATCTCCACGAAAAGTCATCGGGGGATGGTAAAAAGGGAGTCAGTGAAACCAATCCATTCCCTGGCGCCTTGATTCCCACACACTTCGCGGTTGAAAACGACAGTTCGCATTGCGATGAGCAACGGGAATATGTCCTTAACAGCCTTTGACATTGCTGACGCCTTCGGATGTTCAACTGTTCTGTAAGGTTACTGTGTGGCTGCGTCCCCACTGGACGTGGTCGCACCCCTGTGAAGTACAGCGCGACCGCAATTTTTGCACTCGTGTACAGGTTGGAGTAAAATTTAGAGCCAGCTGCCATTCGTCACATGAACTAGAAATTTTGTCTAGTCATTTAGTATCCTCCTATAATCACTCAAAGACGACGCCTTGCGTACACTACAACGGCAACAGTAAACAGCTGCAGATTGCTGCTCACCCTGCACACCGGATCATTTACGTACGTAGAGAAAAAGAGCTCACCAATCACACTTCCCTGGGGTACTCTTGATGATACCGTCGTCTCTGACGAACACTTTGCGGCCAGCTAAACGTACTGAGTTCAACTGCAAGAGGTCTTCGAGCCACTCGCATATCTGGAAACCTATACCGTATCGATATACATTCCTTAACAGCGTGCAGTGGGGCACCGTGTGAAACGCTTACCGGAAATCTGGGTATATGGTATGTGCCTGTTGCCCTCCATTCATGATATGCAGAATTTCATGTGAGAAAAGGACAAGCCTACGAGCGGTGCTTTCTAAACCCACACTCTTCAGTGGACAGAACCTTTTCCGTCTCAGGGAACAATATTATATTCTAACTCGGAACATTTTCAAGAATTCTGCAGGAAACTGATGTTACGGATTTCTAGCATTCCCCAAGGTAGTGTTACAGGCCCTTTGCTGTTCCTTACTATATACACGATTTGGGAGGCAATCTGAGCAGCCGTCTTCGGTTGTTTGCAGATGACGCTGTCGTTTATCGACTAATAAAGTCATCAGAAGATCAACAGAAATTGATAAACGATTTAGAAAAGATATATGAATGGTGCGAAAAGTGGCAGTTGACCCTAAATAACGAAAAGTGTGAGGTCATCCACACGACTGCTAAAAGGAACTCTTTAAACTTCGGTTACACGATAAATCAGTCTAATCTAAAAGTCGTAAATTCAACTAAATACCTAGGTATTACAATTACGAACAAATTAAATTGGAAGGAACACACAGAAAATGTTGTGGGGAAGGCTAACCAAAGGCTGCGTTTTATTGGTAGGACACTTAGAAAATGTAACAGACCTACTAAGGAGACTGGCTACACTACGCCTGTTCGTCCTCTTTTAGAATACTGCTGCGCGGTGTGGGATCCTTACCAGATATAGGACTGACGGACTACATCAAAAAAGTTCAAAGAAGGTCAGCACGTTTTGTATTATCGCGAAATATGGGAGAGAGCGTCACAGAAATGACACAGGATTTGGGCTGGACATGATTAAAGGAAAGGCGTTTTTCGTTGCGACGGAATCTTCTCACGAAATTCCAATCAGCAACTTTTTTCTTCCGAATTCGAAAAATATTTTGTTCACACCAACCTACATATGGAGGAACGATCACCATGATAAAATAATGGAAATCAGAGCTTGTACGGGAAGATATAGGTGTGCATTCGGTCCGCGCTCTATACGAGATTGGAATAATAGAGAATTGTAAAGGTGGGCCGGCCGGAGTGGCCGTGCGGTTCTAGGCGCTACAGTCTGGAACCGAGCGACCGCTACGGTCGCAGGTTCGAATCCTGCCTCGGGCATGGATGTGTGTGATGTCCTTAGGTTGGTTAGGTTTAATTAGTTCTAAGTTCTAGGTGACGGATGACCTCAGAAGTTAAGTCGCATAGTGCTCAGAGCCATTTGAACCATTTTTTGTAAAGGTGGTTCGATGAACCCTCTGCCAGGCACTTAAATGTGATTTGCAGAGTATCCATGTAGAGCTAGATGTAGATGATATTGGTCCGTAATTTTGCAGGTCCGTTCTTTTACCCTTCACATGTAAAGCAGTCACTTATGCTGTTTTCCATTTGCTTAGAACTTACGCTGGGCGAGAGATTCGCGATAAAAGGAAGCTACGTAATGAGCCAGTCATAATAGTCAATTACGTGGTATTGTTTCTCAAGCGACGTTATGCTGTGTAGTGTTTAGATTCGTTAATTATCATGTGTTGAGTGTAGACGAATAGTGAGTTTTGGAGATAAATGACCTATATGAATGACAGAGCTGACTGTTTTTAGCATTTTAAAAGTCATTGTTATTCAACTTCAGCCGTATGAACGGTTGGAACTGTCTTATCAGTATTTACGCCACGGAAAGGACATGACAGATTAACAGTTTAGCAGCTAGTGAACAATGGGTTCATTAGCGGGCTATCAGCAGGAAGCAGTCGTGACTCAGGAGGCAGGGCGTGCTGTGTGAGGGACAGGTTAATGCCGTGTCGCTATCTTTACGCGATCGCCGCACCGTAATGGCGGCAGCGCAGGGCCCCGCAAGGGTTGCGCCGCTGGCGTGCGAGAGGACAGTCCATCAGGCGCGTCCCGCTGACTCACGGCTCTTACTCAGCGCCAGGGCGCGCCTCAAACCCGGGACCCTCGCCACCTGAGCTGCTCAGTCTCGCAGAGGTTGCAGTCAACTCTGTGATTAGACCGCCTTATTGTCCCCTCAAACTTCTCCTCAAAACACAACGTATCGATCCAACCACGTGGACCTTACTCGGGGGTGTTGTCGACCCCAAGGTTGTTGGACACTACCGTAAACCAATGTGACGTTTTAACGTACCAGTGTACACTGATCGGCCAGAACTTTACGTCCACCTACATTACAGCCGGTATGTCAGCCTTTGGCACGGATAACAATGGCGACGCTTCGTGGCGTGAAAGCAGTAAGGTCTTGGAAGGTCGCTGGAGAGACTTGGCACCACATCTGCAAACACAAGTCACCCAATTCCCGTATAGTACGGGGAAGAGCAGCTGAACAGAATGGACAGTGTCCTGAAAGGAGGATATAAGATGAACGTCAACGAAAGCAAAACGAGGATAATGGAATGTAGTCGAATTAAATCGGGTGATGCTGAGGGAATTAGACTAGGAAATGAGACGCTTAAAGTAGTAAATGAGTATTGCTATTTGGGGAGCAAAATAACTAATGATGGTCGAAGTAGGGAGGATGTAAAATGTAGACTGGCAATGGAAAGGAAAGCGTTCCTGAAGCAGAGAAATTTGTTAACATCGAGTATAGATTTAAGTGTCAGTAAGTCGTTTCTGAAAGTATTTGTATGGAGTGTAGCCATGTATGGAAGTGAAACGTGGACCATAAATAGTTTAAACAGGAAGAGAGTAGAAGCTTTCGAAATGTGGTGCTACAGAAGAATGCTGAAGATTAGCTTGGTAGATCACATAACTAATGAGGAAGTATTGAACAGAATTGGGGAGAAGAGGAGTTTGTCGCACAATTTGAGTAGAAGAAGGGACCGGTTGGTAGGGCATATTCTGACGCATCAGGGGATCACCAATTTAGTATTGGAGGGTAGCGTGACGGGTAAAAATCGTGGAGACCAAGAGATGAATACAGAAAGCAGATTCAGAAGGATGCAGGCTGCAGTAGGTACTGGGAGATGAAGCAGCTTCCACAGGATAGAGTAGCATGGAGAGCTGCATCAAACCAGTCTCAGGACTGAAGACCACAACAACAACACGGTGAGGGGCGCGATGAACTCTGACGGCACGTTCAATCACATCGCATATGTGTTCGATCGGGTTCAGATCTGGCGACTTGTGCGGCCAGCACGTCAATTGGAACTCGCCACTGTGTTCCTCGAACCACTCCATCACACTCTTGGCTGGATGCCTAGATTAATACAGCCTAGAACATAATGGAGCCGCAGCCCTTTTGTTCCCTTCCTGCAGTACTGGTGTCAAGGAGCTGTTCCCGTGAAAGACGACGGATTCGCGCCCTACCATCTGTATGAGAAGAAGAGATCGGGGTTCATCAAACCGTGCAAATCTCTGGCACGATGTCGAGGTGTTAACACTGGCACATGCAGTGGTCGTCGTCGGCGGAGTCCCATCGTTAGGAGTGTTCGGTGCACTGTGTGTTCAGACGTACACTGTCCAGCATTTAAGTCCACAATTCACAGCCTGCCATATTTTACCAGTGTGCCCAGCCTACGACGTCCGACATGTGTAGCGAGGGGAGCTCGCCCAACCCAACGACGTCTGGACGTCGTTTCACCGCGCGTTCAAGACACTCATCATGGCACTCCTCAAACATCCGACAAGTAGTGCAGTTTCCGAGCCGCTGGGCCGTCACCATCTGCCTTTGATTAAACTCAGACAGATCGCGCGGCTTCCCCATCCTACACACGGCCAGCACGTTCACTGGAACTGTACGTACCGTGAGCGTGTCTGACTACCAGTCATTCCTCGCCAGGTGACGTAGTTATCGACTGGACCGCTTTACATCGATAGCAGGTCGGTGGTCATAATGATTACATTAGATTAGTTTTTCGTTCCATAGATCCGTGCTGAGGAGATCCTCGTGGATGTGGAACATGTCATTTTTTTTTAAAGCTGAAATAACAATACTAATAGTATGAATATATACATTACATCGTTTGTCTCTATTAAAAAATTCGTCAATGGAGTAGAAGGAGTTGGCCACTAGTAAGTCTTTCAGGCTCCTTTTAAACTGATCTTTATTTGTAACTAAATTTTTCATGTTTACTGGCAAATTATTGAAGATGAGTGTTCCTGAGTAGTGGACCCCTTTTTGAACTAAAGTAAGTGCTTTTAAGTCCTTGTGCAGATCATTTTTGTTCCTAGTATTGTATGTATGAATTGAGCTGTTTGTTGGAAAAAGAGATATATTATTTAGGACAAATTTCATTAATGAGTAAATATACTGAGAGGCAGTAGTTAGTATACCCAGTTTTTTGAAGAGGTTTCTACAGGACGTCGGTGGATTTACTCCACAAATAATACGTATTACACGCTTTTGGACTCTGAAAACTTTTGTTTGACTTGAAGAGTTACCCCAAAATATTATACCATATGACATTATGGAATGGAAGTAGGCAAAGTATGCAAGCTTTTTCATTTTTATGTCGCCTATGTCTGCTAACACTCGAATTGCAAATACAGATTTGTTAAGGCGTTTCTGCAGTTCTGTGGTGTGCTCTTCCCAACTGAATTTATTATCAAGTTGTAATCCCAGGAATTTAAGACTGTCAACCTCTTCTATCTGCTCTTCTTCGTATTTTATGCATATGCTGGGTGGAAACCTCTTACAGGTTCTGAATTGCATATAGTGAGTCTTATCGAAGTTTAATGTCAGTGAGTTGACTTTAAACCATTTATTAATATCCATGAAAATTTCATTAGCAGATCTTTCTAGAACTACACTTAACATACTATTTATTGCAATACTTGTGTCATCTGCAAACAAAACGAACTCTGCTTCTGGCAGTGTAACTGATGAGAGATCATTAATGTACACAAGAAAAAGCAATGGCCCTAAGATGGATCCTTGTGGGACACCACATGTAATTTCTTCCCATTCTGATGATGACTGATGACTTAATTTACTAGTCCCTTGCACTGACACCCTTTGTTTCGTGTTAGTGAGGTGTGACTTGAACCATTTTGCAGCACTGCCCGTGACACCATAGAATTCTAATTTACTTAAAAGGATGTTGTGGTTCACACACTCAAATGCCTTTGACAAATCACAGAAAATACCTGCTGCTTGTAATCTGTTATTTAATGAATTAAGTACATTTTCACTATAGGTGTAAATAGCCTTCTCGATATCAGAACCCTTCAGAAATCCAAACTGTGTTCTTGATAATATGTTACTTGTGGTCAGATGGTTGAGCAGCTGCCTGTACATTACTTTTTCTAAAATTTTTGAGAATGCTGGCAAAAGTGAAATCGGTCTGTAGTTTGATGGTATCTCTATCCCCTTTCTTGAATAGAGGCTTAACATCTGCATATTTTAGCCAGTCAGGAAATGTCCCAGTTATAATTGACTGGTTACACAAGTAACTTAGAATTGTACTAAACTCACAAGAACATGCCTTAATTAACTTTGTTGATATTTCATCGTACCCACTAGATTGCTTGCACTAATGCACTGGCTGGTCAGTGTATGCTCGTTAGGACAAGTATGACAGCAAGTGTTGACCTCAGATGCAAGCTGCCACATTTACAGGCTTATATAATTCTGTAACATTCTTATTTCATTTATCTGATGATTTTAAAGCTCAGTTTATTACACTGTCTTTAATTTCATCACATCTCTCTTATGGTTCGACCGTTACTAATCAATACTTCAACGTAAAAACATGGCATTTATGTAAAGAACATATTCATGTGTTAGGAACATTTTACAACTAATATCTTCCCGACATAATCGCCGGCCGTTGTGGCCGAGCGGTTGTAGGCGCTTCAGTCTCGAACAGCGTGACTGCTGCGGTCGCAGGTTCGAATCCTGCCTCGGGCATGGATGTGTGTGATGTCCTTAGGTTAGTTAGGTTTAAGTAGTTCTAAGTTCTAGGGGACGATGAAGTCAGATGTTAAGTCCCATAGTGCTCAGAGCCATTTGAACCATTTGAACCGACATAAGCATCTTTATAAAAAGCATTGTTATCGAACGTATTTTACGAAATTCGGTACTAAAAGCTAAAAGTCGTGCAAAACATTATGTTGCCATGTGAGAGGTACAAATTAATACGTAGTTCTGTGACGCCAGTCTGTATACACCAGCAAGTTTTTGACTCTTGTCGATAAATTTTTCGTTTGTCGTAATGGATGACGTAACCAGTGGTTGTTAAGACAATACACTGATTAGCCAGAACATTATGACCACCGACCTATAGCAACGCCACCTGTCGAAGAATGGCTGCTAGTGAGGCACATGCACAGTGCATGAAGTACAGTATCAGTGAACGTGCTGTCCGTGTGCAGAATGCGCAAGGCGCGCTATCTACCTCAGTTTGACCGAAGACAGATTTTGATGCCCTGGTGGCTCGGCAAGAGTATTTCGGTAACAGCACGACTTGTCGGGTATTCGAGGAGTGCGCATGGCGAAACCAAGATGAAAGCACATCGTGGGGTTGGGCGGCCACCCCTCATTACAGTTGTAGGACGTCGTAGGCTGGGCAGACCGGCACAGCAGGGCAGACGGTGAACTGTCGCGGAACTAACATCAGACTTTAATGCCGGACAGAGTATGTCAGAACACACAGTACACCGAACACTCCTAACGACGGGCCTCCGCAGCTGACGACACACACCTACGCCGACGTTAAAACCAAGAAATCGTGCCAGAGAGCTGCGTGGCCTGATGAATCCCGATACTTTCTTCCTCGTGCCGATGGTAGGGCGCGAATCCGTCGACTCCCAGGGGAACAGCTCATTGAAACAGCTCCTTGACACCTGTACTGAGGAACGGTGACAATATTGCTGCGGCTCTGGTGAACATTGAGGTGTGTATCCATGCATCCAGTGTAGCTTGTGCAAGGCACCATGACGGCCAAGAATTATTGTACACTGGTAGCAGACCGCGTATACCACTTGATGAGGATCATGTTTCCCGGCAGCAGTGGCATTTTTCATCAACATAGTGCGCCGTGTCACAAGGCTAGAAGTGTGTTCAAATGTTCAAATGCGTTTGAAATCTTATGGGACTTAACTGCTAGGGTCATCAGTCCCAAGGCTTACAAACTACTTAACCTAAATTATCGAAAGGACAAACACACACACCCATGCCCGAGGGAGGACTCGAACTTCCGCCGGGACTTAACTGCTAAGGTCATCAGTCCCTAAGCTTACACACCACTTAACCTAAATTATCGAAAGGACAAACACACACACCCATGCCCGAGGGAGGACTCGAACCTCCGTCAGGACCAGCCGCACAGCTAGAAGTGTGACTGAGTGGTTCGAGGAACATAGTGACGAATACATAGAAAGAAGGATCCTTTATTGTATGATTATATGATAGCGGAACAAACACTGGTAGCAGTTACTTCTGTAAAATATCTGGGAGTATGCGTGCGGAACGATGTGAAGTGGAATGATCATATAAAATTCATTGTTGGTAAGGCGGGTACCAGGTTCAGATTCATTGGGAGAGTCCTTAGAAAACGTAGTCCATCAACAAAGGAGGTGGCTTACAAAACACTCGTTCGACGTATACTTGAGTATTGCTCAACAGTGTGGGATCCGTACCAGATTGGGTTGACGGAGGAGAAAGAGAAGATCCCAAGAAGAGCGGCGTGTTTCGTCACAGGGTTACTTGGTAACCGTGATAGCGTTACGGAGATGTTTAGCAAACTCACGTGGCAGACTCTGCAGGAGAGGCGCTCTGCATCGCGGTGTAGCTTGCTCGCCAGGTTTCGAGAGGGTGCGTTTCTGGATGAGGTATCGAATATATTGCTTCCCCCTACTTATACCTCCCGAGGAGATCACGAATGTAAAATTAGAGAGATTCGAGCGCGCACGGAGGCTTTCAGACAGTCGTTCTTCCCGCGAACCATACGCGACTGTAACGGAAAAGGGAGGTAATAACAGTGGCACGTAAAGTGCCCTCAACCACACACCGTTGGGTGGCTTGCGGAGTATAAATGTAGATGTAGATGTAGACGAGTTCCAATTGATATGCTGGCCACCCAACTCGCCTGATCTGAACTCAATCGAACACATTTCTGATGTCACTGAACGTGACGTCAGAGCTCATCGCCCCCCTCCCCGGAATTTACGAGAATCAGGTGACTTGTGTGTGCAGCGACGTACCAAGGCCTTACTGCTTGCGCGCCACGACGCGTCGCCGCTGTTGTCCGTGCCAGAGATGGACATAAAGCTATTAGGTAGATGGCCATAATATTCTGGCTGAACAGTGTATATAATCACTGGTGAATCAGTCATTAGGGTCTCAGTTTCCCAAAAATTATTGTGAGCCAGTTTTGTTACAGTTTTGTAACCATTGTTGTTGTTGTGGTCTTCAGTCCAGAGACTGGTCTGATGCAGTTCTCCATGCTACTCTATCCTGCGCAAGCTGCTTCATCTCCCAGTACCTACTGCAACCTACATCCTTCTGAATCTGCTTAGTGTATTCACCTCTTGGTCTCCCTCTACGATTTTTACCCTCCACGCTGCCCTCCAATACTAAATTAGTGATACCTTGATGCCTCCCTTCTTCTAGTCAAGTTGTGCCACAAATTTCTCTTCTCCCCAATTCTATTCAATACCTCCTTATTAGTTATGTGGTCTACCCATCTAATCTTCAGCATTCTTCTGTAGCATCACATTTCGAAAGCTTCTATTCTCTTCTTGTCTAAACTATTTATCGTCCATGTTTCACTTCCATACATGGCTACACTCCACACAAATACTATCAGAAACGACTTCCTGACACTTAAATCTATACTCGACGTTAACAAATTTCTCTTCTTCAGAAACAATTTCCTTGCCATTGCCAGTCTACATTTTATATCCTCTCTACTTCGACCATCATCAGTTATTTTGCTCCCCGAATAGCAAAACTCCTTTACTACTTTAAGTGTCTCATTTCCTAATCTAATTCCCTCAGCATCACCCGATTTAATTCGATTACATTCCATTATCCTAGTTTTTCTTTTGTTGATATTCATCTTATATCCCCCTTTCAAGACACTGTCCATTCCGTTCAACTGCTCTTCCAGGTCCTTTGCTGTCTCTGACAGAAACCATAATGGGCACTACACATGTAATTCTGTGTGCACATATCCAGTATCCAGAGCCAGCCAGTAGCACCAGGTGCTTACAATGGTGACGAAGGATAATTTTTTAAATTTTAATTCATCAGTCCCCTCACTGTTTTCATGATGCCTCCATTTTTTACTTTCTTTCCTGACTAACTGCCACCTGACTCACGGGGGCGGAATTATTAAGCATAAAGGACTCCACTGTTAACTAGAAAGGAGAATCTAACTTCTCGAGCTCATGCGTTGTCCATGAAAGGGAAGGTTCAGAGTTTCAATCTTTCAGGAAGTTTCAAAACAGCGCACACTCCACTATAGAATCTGAGGAGCTCAAGGCCCGTTGCCTTTTTATGTCACCAGCAGTATAGGTCTCATTACTTTTGTCTAAGTGACGTTTAATTACATCAAGAAAGTGACTTTTCTCTGTTTCTGTCGGAGTTGAGGATGAACTTACTTAAAAATTAAACTGGTGGTGAACAGTGAGGTATCGACGAACTTGGTGCAGAAGTTCCTCTCACGCCACTGAGTGATTTGGGGAATTTTACGAATATCGAATTCTGTGTGTAGCACTGTAGTTGGTAGAGAAGGATCAGTGGCAGAACGTAAAAATATATTCCCACTACTATGCCAGACAATCTTTAGTTCGGGACATTCAAGACCTGATAGCTGAAAAGACAATATAAAAGTTAAATTAAAAATAAAAAAACGACACATAAAGCCTCTAAAATGTAAGAAAATAATGCGTATTGTCCGTCTGAGTTTAACCCTCTAATGCATACTGTAGCTGATAAGCTACAGACCTCATTTCTTCGATTTATTCCATATGGAGAAACATTTTCGATCAAATTCGTTATGTAGCTAAGTGTATACACTCCGCTGCAGTTTCTAGTAGTTCTTCATAGCGATCATAGATGGCAGGACGAGCTGAAGTAGTTCGACAGTGAGCTGTGTGGACGTACTGCCAAGTGTGTGTTTTGGCGGAAAGTTGAGGTGTGTTTTTGGTGTTTGTGCACTGATTTCTGGGTTTGAAAATTACTTTTTCATTTTGAAAACGTAAGTAGATATGGTGTAAACAGTTAATTCGAGTGTCTTTGCGATAGATTTGAAATGAGGCCTGTTTTTGTGTATGTAGCTTATCAGCTACATTTTTCATTTACTGCATTTCAGGCGCTGACGTAAAAATGTCTCGAAAGAGTCAAGAAGAAATGCTTATGGAATGGTTAGAGATTCCACTAAGCAGTGATGACGATCTTGAGTGTTTCTCTGACGATTCCATTCAAGATGAGACATATGTTGCTCCAGAATCTGTTGATTGTGATAGTGACAGTAGTGACGAAGAAAGTCAAGTACCAGTAATTAGGACTGAAGATGTTTCTGGAACAAGACAATCTGATGTTATAATGAAGGAATCGACGTCACAGTTGTCTGATAATGCTCTGAAACTGCCATGCAGCAGCAAAAATGTTACTAAAAACAGCAGGAGTGTGGTTTGGAAAGATAAACAGTTGATTATTCCCGAACTGCAGTCAAAATTTCATGGCAATACTTCGTTACCAGAAGAAGTAATAAACTTAAATACTCCATACCAATTCTTCAAACATATATTTCCATCTAAATTGTTTGATCTAATTGTCGAACAGTCTCATAGATACAGTGTGCAGTGTAATCCTGATAGACCAATAGATTTATCCTGTGATGACATAAAAAAATTTATAGGCATCTGTCTCGTAATGTCAATAGTTCATGTACCTAATACGAGGGATTACTGGGGAGAAGTTACTGGTACTCATCTGATCAAGACAACAATGACAGTGAATCAGTATGAGCAAATACGTAAGTTTCTTCACTTCAATGACAACAGTGCAATGATACCCAGGGGTGAAAAAGGTCATGATAGACTCTTCAAGATAAGACCCATAATAGAATTGATGAGATCTCGGTTTCAAACAATACCTGTTGAGGAGTGTGTTTCTGTTGATGAACAGATATGTTCAACAAAGGCTAGAAGTTGTTTGAAACAATACATGCCAAACAAGCCTCATAAATATGGATACAAATTATTTGTTATTAGTGGCATATCTGGTTATGCCCACGATTTTGAGATTTTCACTGGAGATGAAAATGAACCAGAAAAAAGAGTGACTGGGGAGGAAGACTTGGGAGCAAGTGCAAATGTTGTAGTTCGACTCAGTAGGATACTACCAAGAAATATGAACCACACACTGTACTGTGACAATTATTACACAAGTCTGCCACTGCTTGTATGGTTACATAAACAAGGAATTTACTCACTTGGGACAGTCAGAAGAAACAGAGTGCCAGACTGCAAGCTCCCTTCAGAAGCTGAGCTGAAGAAAATGGCACGAGGTGCATCAGTAGAGCGCGTCGCAACAGTGGATGGTGTCGACATATCAAATGTAGTGTGGAAAGATAACAAGAGTGTGATGTTGCTTTCTACACTTGCTGGACAGCAGCCTATTCATGAAGCAGGGAGGTATGACAAAAAAACAAAGTCAAGAATAACAATACCTTGTCCACAAATAATTAAGCTCTACAATAAACATATGGGAGGTGTTGACCTTCTTGACAGCATAATGGGTCGACATAAAATTCTTGTGAAAAGTCGAAAATGGTATATAAGATTGTTTTACCATCTCCTGGACATGGGAGTAGTCAATTCCTGGCTGTTGTATAGGAGAGTAGCAGAAACCAAAGGGATTAGGAGAACTATGAAACTCTCCGAATTTCGAATGGAAATTGCTCACTGTTTGTGTCGCTCAGGTCAAACGTCAGCAAAACGTGGAAGGCCAAGTAATGAACTCGAAAACCAAATACAAGCTAAGAAGACAAAGGGGCCCACAGCACATGTACCTCCACAAGATGTAAGGCTGGATCAAGTAGGTCACCTGCCTTCGTACTTGCAAGTGAGACAGAGGTGCAAAATGCCAGGATGCAAGGGATTTTCCTGGGTTCAGTGTAATAAATGTGCAGTTGCATTGTGTTTGCACAAACAAAAGAACTGTTTTCAAACTTTTCATGTAAAGTGATTATCACATGCTTGGGTACAAACCTGTTGGAACTAGATACCTTATTGTTCATATATAAAAGTGTATAAAATATACAATAAATGCTCAATATTTACAACATTAATGTCCTATTTATTATTTTAGGATTTTTCCCTTCCTATGCAAAGTATTTAATCATAATCAACAATTAAATTACGAGAGATTTGGTCAAAATTGAGGGAGCAAAATAAGCACATTTATTGTGGCTCGTAAGGTGTTAACTCAAAATGTAGCTGATCAGCTACAAAGCGATTTTCAACAATAGTGCTTTGTTAATTTAATTTAAAAAATTTTTCAATATTTTTTTCGAAATGTAGGCACTATAAACTAAACATGGTAATTTTTACAGCTTGAAATAAAAAATCATGCATTTAAGGGTTAAGGTAAGTGGTAATATTTTTATCCAAGCGTTGTCGCGTCAGAGGGCCGCTAAGTAAGATTATTTTCATTATTACTCATTATTACTCTTCTGTTTGGCGACATCTCTTCCAGACTTGTGTGCCCACCATCCATACCTAGCGAAGTTATAATTAATTATATAAATTATGAAGACCAATTCACCTTTAATTAGCCCAATCTTGTTAAAGAATAGATTTACCTATTTATTCTATATGATATTTTTACATAATTACATACGAACTTAATTTCATGCATTAACCTGTCTTACGAGGCCTATGTCCTGCAGTGGTGTGATGATAGCGTACTAACTCGCGCTTCCTTAAACCGCGAGTCCGAGTCGCGGTGTGCGTGAGGCGAGCCAGGTGCGCCGAAGCGAACGGGTGGTCGTCTGAGGGCAAGCGTCGTCTACGATTGCGCCTATATTTCGAATTTTTCGGAGTAAATTAATTAAAACTTAGACTCAACGATTCGATAATGTTGTTTTGATATTTCTCTACGTTGCCTAGTTAGCTTACTTGTATTTAAATTCCATAGTTTACCATTTTTAGATGTATTGTGTTTTTTGATTTGATTTAATTCACCTCGCGCTCCCCCGACGCGACGACGCGTAGATCAAACATTACTACTTATATGAAACTTAAAGGGGCAGTACATACTGTTTTTTACTTTTTAGACTTTTTAATGTAAATTTTATTTAATGCTCTTCAAACTTTGTATTTTGCTAGTAGACACAGTACGATAGACATTTTGTTCCCACATTTAACAAATAGTCTCGAGGACGAAACATGAAACTGCGACCCGAGATCTTGCCTCGCCAGAATCTGCGTATTCTGATAAATATTACTACAGTTTCAAGATTTTGGCAATGCAATATTTAAAAACATTTATACATTTAGGAAACTTTGCAGTTCTCACTTGTAGCAACTGTTAATAATTAAAATGCATTAAACAGTATCATCGTATTTTACCACTGCCGCTTATGCTTTTTTTTAATTTACAAATGTATTCATTGACTATGTTTTAGTATATATTTAGTTAATTTAGGTTAAGCAGTGGTGCCAATTCTAAATCAAATCGGAAGAAAGTGGGCTGCCATTCTGCTCTGTTGCAATAGGGTGGTTAAATTATTAGGACAAAAATCATCTGATTTGATACTGAATTGTAGATCCGAAAAATAACTACAAAAATATCTGCGAGAGTATATGTTTATCTTTCATAGCTGAGTCACAATCACCATTTTTCTGCTTTGAAAGTGCTGAAACGGGCGACTTCAAAAGATGAAAATCATCGTTGTTGATTCACCAAAAGAGAGGAACATACGTCCTCGCGGACGTTTATTTAGATCTTCTTGAGCTCTAAAATCTGGTACCACGTAACCTGTTGTAGCTCTTATGTGTTACGTAGCGTATATCAAGAGTGCGCTGGCGGAAAACATTTTTACTTAATTTAGGTGATTAAATTTAAACGTCCCAAAAGACTTTGCTAAGAACCGTCCCCATTAAACCAGTAAATCAACTTAAAAAAGAATAAAAACTAGATCTTACGTTTGGGAGCTACAGTTCCACTGACAGATAACACACGTTAAACTTATAAGACCCCTCAGTTTGCCTGAGGGTTAAAAATGGATGCTGGCAGAACTTTGGAGACCAAGCGCACTGACGACGAACAGATAGATGAAATTCACGCAGAAGTCAGGTGTGAATCGCTACGTGAAGCAAATGCCAAAAAAAGGTCTAGCAAATAAATAATGCTAGGAAGCAGCGACAAACCTCAATAAAATGTTTTCACGGGCCAAACGGGTTAGTTTACGACTCACGACATAGAATTGTGGCTATGCCTAATTCGTCTGAACTCCAGATTACCACCGGCAACACTAATGGCCAAAAAAGCGAACTTGGCAGGGAGATGGTCATCGGGACAGGTTCAAGAACTTTTAGAGCGCAAATCCCAACATATTTTCCGGATATTTGACAATATCAAACCGCTACAACCTAAGTAGCTGCTCCTTTTTTTTTTTTTTTTTTTTCAGTCTACCGACTGGTTTGATGCGGCCCGCCACGAATTCCTTTCCTGTGCTAACCTCTTCATCTCAGAGTAGCACTTGCAACCTATGTCCTCAATTATTTGCTTGACGTATTCCAATCCCTGTCTTCCTGTTCAGTTTTTGCCCTCTACAGCTCCCTCTAGTACCATGGAAGTCATTCCCTCATGTCTTAGCAGATGTCCTATCATCCTGTCCCTTCTCCTTATCAGTGTTTTCCACATATTCCTTTCCTCTCCGATTCTGCGTAGAACCTTCTCATTCCTTACCTTATCAGTCCACCTAATTTTCAACATTCGTCTATAGCACCACATCTAAAATGCTTCAATTCTCTTCTGTTCCGGTTTTCCCACAGTCCATGTTTCACTACCATAGTAGTGTAGCATAATTAATAGAAAAAGCTGGCAATAGTGCCAAAAACGTTCAGATAAATATGGATCCAAAAACGAGCCCTTTACGAGATACGCTGCATGACAAAAAAAGAAAAAAAAGCAGAGAGAAAGAAAAAGCACCCAGAAAGGGATGAGGAAACGAAATGGAACTTCATGGGTTGGGAAGGTACAGGGTGTTTCAAAAATGACCGGTATATTTGAAACGGCAATAAAACCTAAACGAGCAGCGATAGAAATACACCGTTTGTTGCAATATGCTTGGGACAACAGTACATTTTCAGGCAGACAAACTTTCGAAATTACAGTAGTTACAATTTTCAACAACAGATGGCGCTGCGGTCTGGGAAACTATAGTACGATATTTTCCACATATCCACCATGCGTAGCAATAATATGGCTAGTCTCTGAATGAAATTACCCGAAACCTTTGACAACGTGTCTGGCGGAATGGCTTCACATGCAGATGAGCTGTACTGCTTCAGCTGTTCAATTGTTTCTGGATTCTGGCGGTACACCTGGTCTTTCAAGTGTCCCCACAGAAAGAAGTCACATGGGGTTCATGTCTGGCGAATAGGGAGGCCAATCCACGCCGCCTCCTGTATGTTTCGGATAGCCCAAAGCAATCACACGATCATCGAAATATTCATTCAGGAAATTAAAGACGCCGGCCGTGCGATGTGGCCGGGCACCATCTTGCATAAACCACGAGGTGTTCGCAGTGTCGTCTAAGGCGGTTTGTACCGCCACAAATTCACGAAGAATGTCCAGATAGCGTGATGCGGTAATCGTTTCGGATCTGAAAAATGGGCCAATGATTCCTTTGGAAGACATGGCGGCCCAGACCAGTACTTTTTGAGGATGCAGGGACGATGGGACTGCAACATGGGGCCTTTCGGTTCCCCATATGCGCCAGTTCTGTTTATTGACGAAGCCGTCCAGGTAAAAATAAGCTTCGTCAGTAAACCAAATGCTTCCCACATGCATATTGCCGTCATCAATCCTGTCCACTATATCGTTAGCGAATGTCTCTCGTGCAGCAATGGTAGCGGCGCTGAGGGGTTGCCGCGTTTGAATTTTGTATGGATAGAGGTGTAAACTCTGGCGCATGAGACGATACGTGGACGTTGGCGTCATTTGGACCGCAGCTGCAACACGGCGAACGGAAAACCGAGGCCGCTGTTGGATCACCTGCTGCACTAGCTGCGCGTTGCCCTCTGTGGTTGCCGTACGCGGTCGCCCTACCTTTCCAGCACGTTCATCCGTCACGTTCCCAGTCCGTTGAAATTTTTCAAACAGATCCTTTATTGTATCTCTTTTCGGTCCTTTGGTTACATTAAACCTCCGTTGAAAACTTCGTCTTGTTGCAACAACACTGTGTTCTAGGCGGTGGAATTCCAACACCAGAAAAATCCTCTGTTCTAAGGAATAAACCATGTTGTCTACAGCACACTTGCACGTTGTGAACAGCACACGCTTACAGCAGAAAGACGACGTACAGAATGGCGCACCCACAGACTGCGTAGTCTTCTATATCTTTCACATCACTTGCAGCGCCATCTGTTGTTGAAAATTGTAACTACTGTAATTTCGAAAGTTTGTCCGCCTGAAAATGTACTGTTGTCCCAAGCATATTGCAACAAACGGTGTATTTCTATCGCTGCTCGTTTAGTTTTTATTGCCGTTTCAAATATACCGGTCATTTTTGAAACACCCTGTACGAGAAGTTATTTCACTGATTGCAAAATCGATTCACATTTGCAAAGGAATTGGCAGTATAAGCCCTTCTTATCAGTATTACGTTACACCTCTTCTGACCTGGATGCAAGCACTGATTCGGTTGGCAATGGTATCAAGAAGCCGCTGTAGCCCTTCCTGATGCAACTTGGCCCACAGCTGTTGTAGCTCGTCATTGATATCCTTGATGTTCGAGGTGGTCTCACAGAAGTCCTATCGGGGAAGAATCTGGCGATCGTACTAAGCGCAGAGTACCTCAGCATCACTAGACAGTTCAGAGACACACATCACGTGTGGACGCGAGCATTGTCCTGTTGAAAAATGGCACCACGGCATTGTCGCTTGCCAGGTAACAAGTGAGGACGTGAGACGTCCGTGATGTACCGCCGTGCTGTCAGAGTCCTCTCTGTCACCACCAGCGTACACATGAAGTCACACCCAGTGTCTCCCCACACCGTGGCCCCAGGAATAACACCGCTGTGCCTCTCCAACACATTAGAGGAAGGGCCCTCTCCTCAGTCGTCGCTATACTCGCCGTAGACGGCCATCCAGGCTAGTGCAGAGCCGCGATTCATCGCTGAAGACAGTGCGACGCCATTCGTCAGCAATCCATGCTTCCCTGTCACAGCACCACTCCCAACGCAGCCGTATGTGTTGTGGTGTCACCTGCTGCCTGCACATGGTGTGGCAGTCCGAACTGTCGTAGAAGGAGTCCATCACTTGTTCTTGGACGGCAGTCGCAGACGTGAAGGCATTACGACGTGCTTTGTGCATAACAAGGCGATTCTGGTGGTCAGATGTGGTCGTCAGGAACATCAACGACGAGTATGGCTGCCTTCACATACCCGTGCAGTCCAAATGCCCCACAAATATGGATATCGAACGATTTGACAGCCGGTCGAATGGAGACCCACAATGAGGCCTCTTTCAAACTCTGTCAGCTGCTGACAACGCCATCTCACACGACATCTCCGTGTCATACACAGTGATCACTCAATATCTGAAGTTGTTCACGCCCCTTATATACCTTATGATCCCTGATAACAACACTAAACCCGAAAAACACTAATGTACTCCGGTAGCCCTTATACGTGTGACAGAGAGTTGCAACTCTAATCGTTTACATACCCGCCGATATTGTGCACACGTAAGAATTTACATTGACATCCGACCCTGTCGTTTTTTTTTTTTTTTTTTTTTTTTTTTTTTTTGTGTGTCGCTACAAGCCGCCATTGACTTCATTTGTCGTAAACATTATCCTCTACTCGTTGAGCACGAGAAGCGGTCCGCCCTGTGATGTTGTCTGTAGAACTGAATTTTTAAGAGTGGTGGAGCAGTAATCAAACCATAGGTGCAGGGCGGACAGGGTAGATATGTAGTACAGTCTGGCCAGTGTCGGAGGCAGTCACAGTGGGACGTTACAGCAACGAAGTGTGTGCAGCACATGTTGCATATGGTAAGTTTGACGGCAGTGCATAGTCGGATGCATGTTTGTAGCGACACAAATAGCCTAGTCGAATTGAAACCGAAAGTCTTACATTTACAAGGAGCCATCCGAGTCTCTGACAACAGCAGAGATACGCATGTAGCAGCAGAGTAGGAAGGGCCTGCACTCAATACACCCGAAGTTTTAGATATGGTCTTGACAACAGTACGACACTCACCAGGAACTTGGACAAGGAAAGCGTTTGCACAAGGGGTTGCACCAAACCACACTCTCATATGGAGAAAAAAAAATGGCTCTGAGCACTATGGGACTTAACATCTATGGTCATCAGTCCCCTAGAACTTAGAACTACTTAAACCTAACTAACCTACGGACAGCACACAACACCCAGCCATCACGAGGCAGAGAAAATCCCTGACCCCGCCGGGAATCGAACCCGGGAACCCTGGCGAGGGAAGCGAAAACGCTACCGCACGACCACGAGATGCGGGCTCTCATATGGAGAATTTTGTATCGCGCCTACCTGGGTTTGCGCAGGAATGTATTTATTCCAATTCTGTTACATCTACATCTACATCCATACTCCGCAAGCCACCCGACGGTGTGTGGCGGAGGGTACCCTGAGTACCTCTATCGGTTCTCCCTTCTATTACAGTCTCGTATTGTTCGTGGAAAGAAGGATTGTCGGTATGCTTCTGTGTGGGCTCTAATCTCTCTGATTTTATCCTCATGGTCTCTTCGCGAGATATGCGTAGGACGGAGCAATATACTGCTTGACTCCTCGGTGAAAGCATGTTCTCGAAACTTCAACAAAAGCCAGTACCTAGCTACTGAGCGTCTCTCCTGCAGAGCCTTCCACTGGAGTTTATCTATCATCTCCGTAACGCTTTCGCGATTACTAAATGATCCTGTAACGAAGCGCGCTGCTCTCCGTTGGATCTTCTCTATCTCTTCTATCAACTCTACCTGGTACGAATCCCACACTGCTGAGCAGTATTCAAGCAGTGGGCGAACAAGCGTACTGTCCTGTTAGTCCATCTCCTCGCTCCCCTCTCCATTCCCACCTCTCATCTCCATCCCCTCTTGCCCCTCTGTCTGACCATCTGCTCCTCCTTTTTTCTCTGTCCATTTGCTCCTACCTCCTCTGTCCGTCTCCTCCTTAACCAGTCCATCTCCTCTTCCTTCGCCATGACCCTCCCTCTGCACATGTCATCCTCTCCTGTATCTGTATCAATCTCCTCCTACCCCATCTCTGTCTGTCCACCTCTTCGTCTCCCGTTCTCTCTCCACATTCTCACCCCCACCTCAATAGGAGGTTGCTGGTTCTTAACCCCATAGTATTTCTTTCCGGATAGTAAGTAATTGATCCAGGGGTTTAAGAAGAGTTTTTTATCGGCATATTTGTCCGCGTACACATGTATCACATATATTTGTCATGTATCACTGATAAGAGTATTTGTACCCATATTTCACCTACATCTCTGGCTAATTTCGTCCTGCAGTTTAGTTTTCACGCAGCTAAGAGATTATGACGTCATATCTTCTGATATATATATCGTACAGTGATATAATTTTGTAGGTACATCCAACAGTGTGTGTGGATACTGTATGCGAAATGTCTGAAATGTCTTGCAAATAGAGTTACTAGCAAAGAAGTGATAAATTTAAACGTCATGCATGATGCAGTAGTTCTTTACGTATCTCTGCGTCCATGACGTCATATCTCCTGAACCATGTGCCGTACGATGATACAATTTTGCAGGATCATTCAGTGGTGTATGTGAATACTATATGCAAAGTGTGTCGCGAATATAATTAGTAGTAAAGAAGTAACAAATTAAAATGCCTTGCCTGATGCGGCAATTTTACCTACAAACAGCGAAAATGTAGTAAGAGACAAACGTTATTCATTTTATAATTTTGAGAAGGTTGCCATCGAGGAAAAATTTGTAAAGGTCTGAAATTATGTGTAAAGTTTTTTGCAAGTTACTAAGTGCTCCAATTGTCAAATACTCAATTAATAAAGTCTGGGTATTTGAGCGCCGTGCACTACACACCTTTTTCACCTCCACTCCCTCTGACAGGTAGGTGGCGATTCTTTCCAGACAGTTAGTGATTTGTAGAGCAAGTTTGGTTGAAATCTTCGAGCGGTTTAGGAGGAGATGTGGAACATACATACGTACCCATACACATGTACATTCATTTTTAAAACATGTATGGATTCACTGTACCATGACAATGTCCAGCGAGTTCAATCTCTTAGTGAAAGGGACTTATCCTAGAGTGCAGAGGATACAACAGCATGCTGCTGTTAAGCACAAGTAACATTTCATTTACAGACGAAACGGGGCCACACGCTTTGGTATTTTTAAATTACAGAATACACAGCTATGGAGTGCATAAACCCATATGATGTTAGAGTCACCGAACCTGTCAAACTTTCACTGAATGTGCGTCTAGGAATGATAGGTGATCGTCTCAAAGGACCACTCTGTTTCAGCGGCAAAATTTTCCAAATAGCTTGACGATATTCCGTTTGTGGAATGTGGTACGTGGGTCGCCGGCACGTTTTGGTGCTGTTGTACGTCGATGTCGAAGCCGCCAGTAGAGTCCAAGGCGAACAGAGCAAGCACGCCTGTGCTTCGGCTTCCAAGGTCACCTGACATCAGCCCCTGGGTTTTTCAGTGCAGCGTTATCTCAAAATAGAAGGGTATACCACTCCAGTTGATCAGGTTGAAGAACAATAGCGAGCCTTGTCAAGTCTTGCGGCAAGAGTGAATTGTCTCACGTAACGTGCACAAGAAGTATTGTATTTATTGTTAACGTAGGCCATGAATGAAATTTGTTGCAGATATATGGGGCCTTGACCGAAAAGCTTAGGTTTAAAATAAATTTCTATTGACTAGGACAGTATTTCTTACTGAAGTCAGAGGCAGCTTGTAACCACATATCAGTTGGTTTGTGGACCGACGTTTACTGGACCGATTTTGGTTCTGTTATCATGTGCTTTCAACTGTGTCAATTGTTCGTATTAATTATTATGAAGCCTGCATACCGCCTCCTTTCGTCGTGTACCTAAACTGACGAAACTAATAAGTCATAACGTTACCAAATTGAGGGGAAGATCAGGTATTCTGGCGCAGCACGTCTGTTCGCCTGGGTTTGGGGGTATGCCGCGTCACGCCACGTAGTTGCGTGTCGCGACTTTTCTCGCCTCGCCTCGCCTCGGCTCTGCTGCCGGCACTCTGCCGCGGCGCTAGCGACACGACCGTCGACGGCGCCAGCTCTCAGCTGAATGCGGCCGCAATCAGTCGTCGCTGCCGCCCCCTCCCTCTGTGCTGGGAGCGCGCCGAGATCCGCGGGATTAAAACAATCAGTAATGGACACGCCGTAGCCGCGGCCGCGCCACACACTCAGCATAATGGACGCTTCGATCGTCCGCCCGGCTGCGGAAATTAAAAGCCACAGCGGGGGAGGTAGGAGCCAGCCAGCCAGCCAGCAGCCCAGCCAAAGGGTTAAGGGCGCCTTTGTCCGCACCAAAGCCAGCGGGCCTGCGGGACTCCGGCAGCTAAACTGCCCACCGGCGACATCAACTCCCACGGCTGGCGCTTCACAAACTGTCTGCAATATGTCGGCCGTTACGGCCCACACATCGGGCTAACTCGTAACGTTGCCTGTCGAAGGTGATGAAACATATACAAAGTGGAGAAGACTCTGCTAAGTCGCTCCTTGCGTTCATCTTGCGCGTACACCATACGGCAGCGGACGCAACATTAGGTCCTGAAACATTCAAGACCGCAGAGACGCAAATTTACACTTCAGAATGGTAACTGCTGGAAACATGTTCAGGATATAAGTATACTCTGATGGATTTAAGTCATGTGTTTCACTTATAATCGCAAAAAAATGGTTCAAATGGCTCTGAGCACTATGGGAGTTAACATCTGTGATCATCAGTCCCCTAGAACTTAGAACTACTTAAACCTAACTAACCTAAGGACATCACACACATTCATGCCCGAGGCAGGATTCGAATCTGCGACCGTAGCTTACAATCGCAGAAAATATCATCGTCATGAAATGAAGTTGCCGGCCGCTGTGGCAGAGCAGTTCTAGGAACTTCAGTCCGGAACCGCGCTCCTGCTACGGTCGCAGGTTCGAATCCTGCCTCGGGCATGGATGTGTGTCCTGTCCTTAGGTTAGTAAGGTTTAAGTAGTTCTAAGTCTCGGGGACTGATGACCTCAAAATGGTTCAAATGGCTCTCAGCACTATGGGACTTATCATCTGAGGTTATCAGTCCCCTAGAACGTACAACTACTTAAACCCAACTAACCTAAGGACATCACACACACCCATGCCCGAGGCAGGATTCAAACTTGCGACCGTAGCAGTCGCGCGGTTCCGGACTGAAGCGTCTAGAACCGCTCGGGCACGACAGTCCGGACTAGATAAAATTATGTTGCCATGGCACGAAAAAGAATTAATTAATACTGAAACATTGTTTTGTTTGTGATCAGTGTTGTTGAGAAATGTGGTAGATGAAAGGAAGTCATATGCAGTACGTCCGTACTGCCATTTAAATGCAGGGCTTTCTCTCTCTCTCTCCCCCCCCCCCCTCCACCCTTCCTCCTCCTCGCTCTCAGATAGCGTGGCGTGGCGTTGGGGGAAACACGAAGCGAGGCTGAGCGCTTTGGCACTCATTCCCCAGGCATGGCTCACGAGCCAAAATCTTGGCCGCCCCTGCTATAGACGGTAGGCGGGCGTGCTCGGCTCTCGCTGCCAGGTGCTGTATCGTGTCTTTCAGAGGACTATTATGTGAAGTTCGAATATTCTCTGCTTCGGCGCTCGCAGTACCGATAGCTTCGTCCGCTTTTTCGCGCGCGATCTTGTTTTTTTATTGACTTTAGTTGCGTTAGTAACAGAATGGTCAGAAGAAACAATGATGTTCCTAACATAAGAAGATCTACATCGTTGGTGCTTATGGGATCCAAGAGGTCCACAGCACGAAATGCCAAAAATTGCCTGAGCATACAAAGATCCAAATCGTGAGAAAAATGTTGAATTTATTACTTGCGAGGGCTGTTCAATAAACAATGATCATAGCTTTTTTATGGTCATAATTTCTCGCGCTAAAATTTAGTCTTATGATATTCTGTTAGCTTGATGTGCAACAAATACTTTCTTTAATGGTTGGTCATGGTTTATATCCTTCTGGTTTGTTTTGTTTATGTAATATTATTTATGAGCGTTTAGGTATACGAAGATTATTAATTAACAAGGGAATAATTAATTTAATACCTTAGTTTCATTGTTGGGACTCCTGGTTCCCGCCTGTGAGAGGCAGGCAAGGTCAGACACGTTCAGTATCGCCTACCGCTGCAATGAAAGTAACACGCGAGGAACAATATGCGGCTTTGAAATCCAGCTTTCGTCTCAACAAATCGTCAGCTGAGGCTTATACAGTGTTACAGGAGGCCTACGTTCTTCCCTACAGCACGGCTCGAAGGTGGTTTAAAGAGGGGAGACAATTTCAAAGGATGGTGGACGCGGTGCTCCAGTTACTGCTCTTACGGAAGAAAACATCAGCACTGCTGCTGTCATGGTGAGAGAGGATCGATGAATTACCTTGAGAACACTTTCTGAAACACTGAACATTTCATTTGGTGCCATCCATACGTTGGTAACAGAAAAATTGCACATGTTTGTGCGCGATGAGTTTCAAGTCTGTTGATTCCCGAACAAAAGGGCATTCGCGTGCAGGTCTGCATGCAGTTAAAGTTGATGTTATTACAGGAAGATCCGGAGTTTCTCTCAAATGTAATCACTGCTGATGAAACTTGGCTACATCATTTTGATCCCGAGAGCAAACAGCAAAGTTCAGTGTGAAAATCTCCATCTCCAACCCACAAAAAGCGAAAGTGGTTGCTTATGCTGGGAAAGTTACGATCATCTCTTTCTTTGATATTCATGGAATGGTTTATCAGCTTGTTGTACGTGCACACACATCAGGAACTGGACAATACTGCAGGGACGTCCTGAAAACATTGCAAGTCCATATCAGGCGCAAAAAAGGAACACATTTCCGTGAAGCAGGTTGGATGCTGTATCACGATAATGCGTGGCCGCATATTGCCAATGTTGTTGCTGAATATCTCGCAAAAATCGACTTGAAGTGCATCCCGCACCCTCCCCATAATCCGGATTTAGCCCCATGTGACTCTTTTCTATACCCTAATACGAAGGAACGCCTTCGTGGGAGGCATTATCAATCATAAGAAGCAGTGGTGAAGGGTGCGGAGGCGATTTTGAAGGACCTCTCAAAGAATGGTTTCCAGCGTGTATATGAAGACTGGCAGAAACGCTAGGACAAGTGCATCGTATTCGTGGGAGACTGCTTTGAGAAGGAGCATCAAAATTATGAGGATGAGTAAAACAAAAAAAATTGTTTATTGAACAACCCTCGTACTTTCATCCGGCTGGATCGAAGCGAAAAGACACAGCTTTTATATGTCTTTTTACTAACAAGGAACAGCACAATTGCCGGTCGGGGTGGCCGATCGGTTCTAGGCGCTACCGTCTGGAATCGCGCGACCGCTACGGTCGCAGGTTCGAATTCTGCCTCGGGCATGGATGTGTGTGATGTCCATAGATTAGTTAGGTTTAATTAGTTCTAAGTTCTAGGGGACTGATGACCTCAGAAGTTAAGTCCCATAGTGCTCAGAGCCATTTTAACCATTTTGAACAATTATTTTTCTTAAAAGTAATCCAATTCAGATATTATGCTGACCTACATAAAATTAAAAGTGTATTAAAAAACTGATTTTTCCCTTGTCTTGTGTTCAAGAGGATTGCAATTACATTATAGATGTGTCATTGTTATTTTAAGATGTAGTGACGAAATCAATAAAAATCGGCGTTTCTCCTCTATAACATTTTATCAAGTAGCAGTTGTGACAATTCATATTTATATTTTACATTGCACCTGCTGACAACCCGACTTTGCCCAGGTGTTTACTTTGCCAATTTTCTATTAGCAGTTTTCTATTAGAAACGAAAACAAAAAATTAACTACAGTATCAAACAAATTTCATTTCGACACATTCGTGAAAACGCCTTTGAAATCGTGAAACAGTCATAAAAAGATATATGCACAATGCATAAATGTATGAGCGCAGTATCCCGATCAGTTTCTGTATGCTGAGCCCCGCTGCTTCGCGTGTCTACAACGCGTTTCTTTAAATGTCTCTATGGAAACGCCTCTCCATAGCTCTATAGGCGGCCATTGTTTTCGCCTACAGCCGTTTGCGCTTCACTGTTGAAACCTGTCAAAAGTGCTGCCGGGTGGCATGGATTTCCTTAAGCTGATTCAACTGTACGACTGTCTTAGTTCCAAAGAATATATGTACAGTAGAGCGTCGATAATCCGAACGTCGGCCAACCGAACGACCGCTTAACCGAACTGTGTGCTCGCTCGCCTCGCGCCTGTTACTCTCTTAAGAAATCATAAGAATATTGACTTGAAAAACGCGTCCTACATGATCAGCGCAGCATGGAATAGTGTAAAGGAAGAGAATTTGAAGAAAGCCTGGAATAAAATTTTTGACACAGAAGAAAAATCACAAGGTCTGATTGAAAATGACGAACAGAATGATATCTCCGAAATTCTCGGTATGCTAAAAGAAATATATTGCCACGAATGTGATGAAGAAGACGTTCATGAATGGATGAATATCGATGATGAAGATCCAGGACACCAGATCATGCAGGACAGCGAGATTGTAAACGTCGTCAATGATAAAGATGACGCCGCCAGTATCGCATCAATCAGTGCTCCAGAAAGTGAAGATGAAAGTATACCAACAGCTTCTGAGGCGTTCACTTGTTTAGATACTGCCTTGCGCTGGATTGAAGCCCAAGATATATGAATCCGTAATGAAAAAAGTACGTGACTTAGCTGCTCATAAGCGTGTAAGCTTGCTTCGACAGACCAAAATAAAGGATTTTTTTAAACGTTAATTTTGTATACTGTGTGTATTGTTCATGCAAAATGCGTATGTAATATGTATATATTTTTGTTTAATAAATTGTGCCACATACTACACTCCTGGAAATGGAAAAAAGAACACATTGACACCGGTGTGTCGGACCCACCATACTTGCTCCGGACACTGCGAGAGGGCTGTACAAGCAATGATCACACGCACGGCACAGCGGACACACCAGGAACCGCGGTGTTGGCCGTCGAATGGCGCTAGCTGCGCAGCATTTGTGCACCGCCGCCGTCAGTGTCAGCCAGTTTGCCGTGGCATACGGAGCTCCATCGCAGTCTTTAACACTGGTAGCATGCCGCGACAGCGTGGACGTGAACCGTATGTGGAGTTGACGGACTTTGAGCGAGGGCGTATAGTGGGCATGCGGGAGGCCGGGTGGACGTACCGCCGAATTGCTCAACACGTGGGGCGTGAGGTCTCCACAGTACATCGATGTTGTCGCCAGTGGTCGGCGGAAGGTGCACGTGCCCGTCGACCTGGGACCGGACCGCAGCGACGCACGGATGCACGCCAAGACCGTAGGATCCTACGCAGTGCCGTAGGGGACCGCACCGCCACTTCCCAGCAAATTAGGGACACTGTTGCTCCTGGGGTATCGGCGAGGACCATTCGCAACCGTCTCCATGAAGCTGGGCTACGGTCCCGCACACCGTTAGGCCGTCTTCCGCTCACGCCCCAACATCGTGCAGCCCGCCTCCAGTGGTGTCGCGACAGGCGTGAATGGAGGGACGAATGGAGACGTGTCGTCTTCAGCGATGAGATTCGCTTCTGCCTTGGTGCCAATGATGGTCGTATGCGTGTTTGGCGCCGTGCAGGTGAGCGCCACAATCAGGACTGCATACGACCGAGGCACACAGGGCCAACACCCGGCATCATGGTGTGGGGAGCGATCTCCTACACTGGCCGTACACCACTGGTGATCGTCGAGGGGACACTGAATAGTGCACGGTACATCCAAACCGTCATCGAACCCATCGTTCTACCATTCCTAGACCGGCAAGGGAACTTGCTGTTCCAACAGGACAATGCACGCCCGCATGTATCCCGTGCCACCCAACGTGCTCTAGAAGGTGTAAATCAACTACCCTGGCCAGCAAGATCTCCGGATCTGTCCCCCATTGAGCATGTTTGGGACTGGATGAAGCGTCGTCTCACGCGGTCTGCACGTCCAGCACGAACGCTGGTCCAACTGAGGCGCCAGGTGGAAATGGCATGGCAAGCCGTTCCACAGGACTACATCCAGCATCTCTACGATCGTCTCCATGGGAGAATAGCAGCCTGCATTGCTGCGAAAGGTGGATATACACTGTACTAGTGCCGACATTGTGCATGCTCTGTTGCCTGTGTCTATGTGCCTGTGGTTCTGTCAGTGTGATCATGTGATGTATCTGACCCCAGGAATGTGTCAATAAAGTTTCCCCTTCCTGGGACAATGAATTCACGGTGTTCTTATTTCAATTTCCAGGAGTGTATATATTCCTACTGAACTTGCCTTTGTATGTTACTTTGTAATACTAAAAGAGATGCCTGTTTTTATGAATTAAATTTACTGTACAGTACTTCTTTTTGGCAAATAAACATGTACAGTTCGATTATCCGAACAAACCAGTTTTCCAAAAACCCATATCTCCCAATTACTTCGGATAATCGACGCTCTACTGTATTTAAACTTCATGCACCATTTGGCATTTTTTATTCATCTCAGTGTTTGTGACGCTATATCTCTTGAACTATGTATCTTACAATGATATATCTGTGCATGTACATTCAGCCGCATATGTGGATGCTGTCTGCAAAATGTGCCGCAAAGAAGTAATAACGAAAACGTCATTCATGATGTGGCAGTTTTCCCTACCTCATTGTTTATGACGTCGTATCTCCTGAAATATCATAGACAGGTTGTTCTTACGCCCACAGCGATTGTTGCCTGACAGGAAGCGATATGTGTGCTAAGTTTGCTTGAGATGGGTTGAATGGTTTAGGACGACATGTGGAACAGACAAACTCACATACTTCCATTTTTAAGATATCTATCGATTAATCGTTGTTTATAGACGTTATTTTCCTGCACTGTACCGCATAAATTGTCTGGTCTACATATTCTTCGCTACAGGAACACAGAATTAAAGCACACTGGTGTTCTTTAATCCCAGATTCTCGTTAACCGAGCCCAGGAGCGCTCTAGTCAACTTTGGTGGACAGAACAAAGTCTGATATTAAATATTTCCAAACATATAATTCATTACTTTGCAGGGGAAGCCAACGCTGTCGTATAAACGTTACATGCTTGTTTAAAAATCAAGTATCTATTAACACATTTTTCTGTTTGTTCGCCATTTTGCTTACCTTTCCAAAAATAGCGCGCACACCATACCAAATATCCTACCTGAATGTCAGTTTTGCATCTGACGAATTGTCTGCGAATGCCCGTTCTCTTCCACTCGCACCAGGGTAAACGGGACGTCAGAGTTACAAACAGCGAACCCGTCGGCGCTGTCTGCGGAACCCGCCTGTCTGGCGAACCCAGCACCCACGTGCCGGCTGCAGGGGGAGCCGGCGCCGCTCAAAATGGCGGAAACAATCGGCTCATCCGTCATCGGGCAGTGGCAACAATGGACGCAGATTGCGCGCCAGATACACACGTCACCTCCGGGGTTCCCCTCCCTTTAATTACCCCGGCTTCTAATTCGGATATCCGATACGATCGCTGAAAAGGCGTGCCCGGGGGGAGAGACGGTGGCATAAAACTTAACGCGGATATATCGCGCCTTAATGGCAGATCAAGCTGCGATCGCATTCGAAACGCGCGTGTGCGTGCAACACTTGGTCGAAATCGTCGCCGTATTGTTCGCACAATGCGAGGCGACACAAAACGCGACACGCCGCGCCGTGTGCTGGGCGCCGTTCTTTAATCCCGCCTGATTAGATGAGCGCCTGGCGTTCTCCGTTAACTGACGCCCCTGGCCAGCTGCAATTCCTCTGACGGAATTCCGCTCTCTGGGAAATCTTTAATCTGCCGAGCCAATTAATTTTCTCGTTTGTGCATACGTAGGGGCCTTTCTCTTGGCAGCATTTCCTCGGCTTGCGCAGCGCATTTCATCTGCTACTGCGTCAATACTCTGCCGGCTCTCTGCACGTCAGAGGTTCGGAATATTTTAAAGCGGCGGAACTACGAATTCGAATCGTAATGAATGAGATTTTGCAGTGAAATACATTCTGAAATTAATGATACTGAGGGATAAAAACGAAACTCAAAGCTAGAGCTACTCCTCTCGCTGTCGTCACTATCACTGGAGAATGCATCGTGACGTCACTAATAGTTCCTCCCTAGCGATAGCTGCACGTCATGAATTGTGGGAGCAAGCGAATGGAAACACTCGATTCGGTGTTTGTACGATCCGTATTCGGAAAGTAAGGTCCGATCGGTCGCGAAATGGAAACTACTGTGAAAATACGATGAAGCTTTGCACAGATGTGTTGGGCAGTGTCTCTGTTATGTCCGTCGATCGCATCACCTCGCTCTTTTCAGTTCTGAACGTACAGTGAGCGCATAAAGATGCCTAGAAAATAGTGTCTCCCGCCAAGTACGAGGGCCTGGCGAGAAATTTCGCCTGAAGCTATGTGGCCCACATCACATAACTGTCATGCGTTTTCTTCTTCGGGACAATTCTCAGCCGCATCCTGCAAGGGCAATGAAGATAATCGTGAAGCGTTTTCAATTGGAAGTGTTTGATTACCCACAATACAGCTCGTAATTGGCTCTCTCTGAACATCATCTCTGCTCACATGAACCGCTAGCTATGACAACATTTTGCCACAGACATCGAGGTGTAGGCCAATGTAGAGAATTTGCGATATGCACAGGCGGCTGCCTTGTATAACGAGGGTGTTGGAAAGTTGGTACAACGCTACGACTATGGAGATAAGTAGCTGGAAGTTGTAGCTAACTGTTGCAAATAAAACATTTTTGATTTTCACAGTGGTTTCCATTTTACGACCGATCGGACGTTACTTTCCGAGTACCCCTCGTAGTTTCACGCGTCCGCTGGATTATTACTCACTCATTTCTTTCGGCGGAATCCAGTCTGTGGGAGCAACAGGATGGAAACATTCGATACCCTCCGTTGACTGAGTTATCTGTTCACTCTTTTCCAGCAAAACCGTTCTGTATAATTCTTTTTGTCACTTCTGCTGGCCAGCCTGTCTCCGGTTTTTAGACGGATCTCCGACGTTCGTCTAGACGAAAGACAGCGCCAGTAAAGCAGAGTTCCTAAGCACATTTTTCCAAAATTCCTTCATCAAAGGAAATGAAATAAATATTCCAGAAATCGAATCAAGAACAACTGTCAACTCTAGTAACTTATGAGTAGGTATCATCGGTGTAGTGAGGCAGCTTAAATCACTTAATAAAGAAAGGCCTCCCGTCCAGACTGTATACCAGCTAGACTCTTAGAGAGTATGCTAACACAATCATTTGCAACCCCTCGGTCAACAAAAGATCCGTGGCTAAGGACTGGAAAGTCGCACTGTTCAGACCGATACCCGCTGAATTACAGACCCATCTCCGAGACGTTGATTTGCTGTAGGATTGTGGAACATATACTGTGTTGGACCATTATGAGTTACACCCAAGAAAACGATTTACTGACAAACAGCCAACTCGGATTCAGAAAATATCGTTTTTGTGAAACGCAACTAGCTCTTTATTCTCATGAAGTAATGAGATCGACAGAGGATGTCAAATTGATTTCAGAAGGCTTTTGACGCGGTTCCTCACAAGCGACTTCTAATCAAACTGGATGCCTACGGAGTACCGTCCCAGTTGTGCGACTGGATTCGTGATTTCCTCTCATAAAGGTAGAAATTCGTGGTAACTGTCGGAAAATCATACAGTAAAACGTAAGTAATATCTGGCGTTCCCCAAGGAAGTGTAGGGTGCCCTCTGCTGTTCCTGATCTACATAAATTATTGAGGAGACAATCTGAGTAGCCCACTTAGATTGTCTGCGGACGATACTCTCATTTACCGTCTTGTAAAGTCATCAGATGATCAAAACCAATTGCAAAATGATTTAGACAAGATACCTATATGGCGAATAAATAGTGGCAATTGACTATAAATAATGAAAAGTGTGAAATCATCCATGTGAATACTCAAAGAAATCCGCTAAATTTCGGTTACACCGGAAATCACACAAACCTCACGGCTGTGAATTCAACTGAATACTTAGGGATTACAATTACGAATAACTTAAACTGGAACGCTGTCATAGATAATGTTGTGGGGCAAGCTAACCAAACACTCTGATTTATTGGCAGAACACTTAGGAAATGCAACCGGTCTAGTAGCAAAGAGACTGTGTTGACTACGCTTGTCCCTCCTCTTCTGGAGTATTGCTGCGCGTCACACAAGGTTAACGGAGGACATCGAAAAAGTTCAAAGAAGGGCAGCTCGTTTTGTATTATCGCGAATTACGGTAAAGAGTCAGTTGTGGCGCAAAGGAATTAACTGACATTAGCTGCTAGTGGGAATTGATTTAAATCAACGGAGAAAGTTGAAAGTTTGTGCCGGACCGAGATCCGAGGCCGTGTCTCCTGCTTACAGGGCAGATGCGCTGACCACTGCGCGATCTGGGCACAGTGCTCATCGCAACTGCACGGATTACGCTAGCACGCCTCCCGTCAAACCCTAACTCTCAAATTATCCACACATCACCAATGTAGTGTCCCTTGTCCATTATCCTCGTTCTGCTCAAAATGTTCAAATGTGTGTGAAATCTTATGGGACTTAACTGCTAAGGTCATCAGTCCCTAAGCTTACACACTACTTAACCTAAATTATCCTAAGGACAAACACACGTACCCATGCCCGAGGGAGGACTCGAACCTCCGCCGAGACCAACCGCACAGTCCGTGACTGCAGCGCCTGAGACCGCTCGGTTAATCCCGCGCGGCCCTCGTCTGCTGTTGTGGTCTTCAGTCCGAGGAATGGTTTGAAGCAGCTCTCCATGGTACCCCATCTTGTGCGAGCCTCTTCATCTCCTAATACCTACTGCCACTTACATCCTTCTGAACCAGCTCACTGTTTTCATCTCTTGCTCTCCCTCTAAAATTTTTACCCCCCAAACTTCCCTCTAATAATATCCTGGTGATTCCTTGATGTCTCAGAATGTATCCAATCAACTGATCCCTACTTTTCGTCTAGTTATGCCACAGATTTCTTGTCTCCCCAGTTCTATTCAGCACCTCATTAGTTACGTGATCTACCCATCTAATCTTCAGCATTCTTCTGTAGCACCACATTTCAAAACTTTCTGTTCACTTTTCGCCTAAACTGTTTATCGTGTAAAGACTTTCTAATACTTAAATCTACACACACCAAAAACACTTTTGCATCACCCCGGTTCCCAGAACTCCTGAAGATAGACGTTGACTGTGGATATTGCATCACAGAGACAGTCCCTTTGACTGTCCAGAGATGTCACTAAACCCGCCCAAAGACGTAAATAACCATGCAGGAGCGGCGCCTGTTAGACGGAGGGGGTCCGACAGCCGATCAGTTCCAGTCATTCCACCAGCCAGGAGGTACACGGCTCGTGTTGTCTGTTGTTCAACCTTGACTAGACGGTCAGTACCGCGGTTCGATCAACTACGCATTGTTACTTTGTGCCACGACGGGCTTTGAACAAGGGAATGTCCAGGCGTCTCGAAGTTAACCAAAGCGATGTTGTTCAGACATGGAGGAGATACAGAGAGACACGAACTGTCGATAACATGCGTCGCTCAGGACGTCCAAGGGGTACTGCTGCAATGCATGACCGCTACCTACAGACTATGGCTCGGAGGAACCCTGACAGCAACGCCACCATGTTGAATAATGCTTTCCGTGTAGCCACAGGACGTCGTGATACGACTCAAAACGTGCGCAATAGGCTGCATGATGCGCAACTTCACTCCAGACGTCCATGACGAGGTCCATCTTTGCACCCACGATACCATGCAGCGCGGTACAGATGGGCGCAACAACATGCCGAATGGACCGCTCGGATTAGCATCACGTTCTCTTCACCGATGAGTGTCACATATGCCTTCCACCAGAGACGTGTTTGGAGGCAAAACCGGTAAGGCTGAACGCCTTAGACACACTGGCCAGCGAGTGCAGCAAGGTGGAGGTCCCGTTCTGTTGTGGCGCGGCATTATGTGAGGTCGACGTACGCCACTGGTGGCCATGGAAGGCGGCGTAACGGCTGTACGTTACGTGAATGCCCTCCTCCGAGCGATAGTGCAACCATATCGGCAGCATATTGATGAGGCATTCGTCTTTATGGACGACAATTCGCGCCCCCATCGTGCACATCTTGTGAATGACTTCATTCAGGATAACAAGATCGCTCGACCAGAGTGGCCAGCATGTTCTCCAGACATGAACCGTATCGAAAATGCCTGGCACAGACTGGGACAGACGTGACTCACCAGCAGCAGCAGAGGTGGCGAAGCAGCGCCCGACTCACCACCCGGCCGAGCGCCTTCCCAGCCACAGCAGAGTAGAGAGCCCAGTTCCTGTCCTGCTGCTACCACACTCATCTCCCAATAACAGCTTTCTCTATAAGGGCCAGTAAATGAAAACTGAACGCCCTCCACAACGGAACTATGGAATGGTTCCATTCCAAAGCAATCACCACATGCTTTAAGACATTTATCCCACTTGTAGACGAGGCGATCAATTCCTCTTTTGTAGAAAGTCTGATGTATCCAAGCAACTGCAACGAAACCGTTCTCATTCTACATATTGTATAAACGTCAAAATGCTACATCTTTCACATGAACAACATGACGAATAGCTGCCACGATTTTGAGTGTGAACGTCTTCCCGGTGCACGACTAGTCTTGTTGATAACTATCTTAGTGTCCCTAAACATGTCCTGTCGGTGACAGAACAGTCTCCGTTTAGTACACGCTTCTTTGTGCGATCTTTTCTTATCCATCAGGTTTTGTGTTATGCTAGCGACATCGCTGACTGCGTGCTGTCTTCTGTCACAGAGCGTACCCATGTAGAAAACAAATTACAGCTTTCTTGATTCAGAATTCATATACACGGCCCGCTCACATGAATGTGATCACCGTTTATGTTTGAAATCAACGTGCGATAACTACTCACAGACAGCACGTGGCAGCACTAGCAGTGGAGGGTATATAAATCTTGTCGTGGGACACGGTAAACAGTGCAGTACGGAAACGAGACAATTTATCAGACATCCAAAAGGGCATTATCATTGGATTTCGGGCCAAGAGTGGAAGCATTCCCGAAATGGCTGACTTCGTAAACTGTTCGTGTGCCGCCGTCGTTTAAGTATACCGTCTACATCTACATCGATAGTTTGCAAATCACATTTAAGTGCCTGGCAGAGGGTTCATCGAACCACCTTCACAATTCTCTATTATTCCAATCTCGTATAGCGCGCGGAAAGAATGAACACCTATATCTTTCCGTACGAGTTCTGATTTCCCTTAGTTTATCGTCGCGATCGTTCCTCCCTATGTAGGTTGGTGTCAAAAAAATATTTTCGCATTCGGAAGAGAAAGTTGGTGACTGGAATTCCGTGAGAAGATTCCGTCGCAACGAAAAACGCCTTTCTTTTAACGATTTACACCCCAAATCCTGTATCATTTCTGTGACACTCTCTCCCATATTTCACGATAATACAAAACGTGCTGCCTTTCTTTGAACTTTTTCGATGTACTCCGTCAGTCCTATCTGGTAAGGATCCCACACCCCGCAGCAGTATTCTAAAAGAGGACGGACAAGCATAGTGTAGGTAGCCTCCTTAGTAGGTTTGTTACATTTTCTAAGTGTCCTACCAATAAAACGCAGCCTTTGGTTAGCCTTCCCCACAACATTTTCTATGTGTTCCTTCCAATTTAAGTTATTCGCAAGTGTAATACCCAGGTATGTAGTTGAATTTACGGCGTTTAGATTAGACTGATTTATCGTGTAACCGAAGTTTGAGTTCCTTTTAGCACTCATGTGGATGACCTCACAGTTTTCGTTATTTAAGGTCAACTGCCACTTTTTGCACCATTCCGATAATTCTTCTAAATCGTTAAGCAGTTTGTATTGATGACTTTATTAGTCAATAAACGACAGCGTCATCTGCAAACAACCGAAGACGGCTGCTCAAATTGTCTCCCAAATCGTTTATATAGATAAGGAACAGCAAAGGGCCTATAACACTACCTTTGGGAATGCCAGAAATCACTTCTGTTTTACTCGATGACTTTCCGTCAATTACTACGAACTGTGACCTCTGTGACAGGAAATCGCAAATCCAGTCACATAACTGAGACGATATTCCATAAACACACGATTTCACTACGAGCTGGTTGTGTGGCGCAGTGTCAAAAGGCTCCCGGAAATTCAGAAATACGGAATCGATCTGAAATTCCTTGTCAATCCTTAGCATGGCAAAGTGGCGCTACACAAAGCGGGCACCACTGCAACTGCAGTGCACCACTGGCCACTGGTGACAGGGGTGAACGACGGTTGTGGAGTTGTGTATCCGGGCGAACAGACGTGCAACTGTTCAGCAACTGTCTATCCGGATGAATTAAGGAGCTACCAACGGTGTATCCTTGACGTCGCACTGGAAGGGCCTCCTGGTTCATGCACCCATGCTGACAGTAGTTCATCGGCGACGAAGGCTGGATTTTGGTCGCCAACTGGACGTCCGCTGAGTGACAACAGGTGGCCGTTTCAGAGGAACCATGTTTTACGTTCCATCGGAGGGTTGGCCATTGGCGTGTACCGCGAGAAACGTGTGAAAGCAAACTAGGAGGAAGAGTGATGGTTTGGGGAATGGTTTTGTGGCATTCTTTGGGTGAACTCGTCATTTTGAAAGGGACAATGGATGAACACGGGTGTGCTTCTGTCCTGGGGATCATGTCCACCCCTGCATGCAATGTTTTCCTTCGTCATGATGGCATCTAACAGCAGGACAGGTCAACGTGTCATACAACTCGTAGTGTACGAGCGTGATTCGAAGAGCATTAGGATGTTTTTACTGTACTTCCCTAGCACCAAATTCCCCGGATTTAAACACAATCGAGAATCTGTTCGAGGCCGATGATCCTGAGAGAGTAACCTAGCGGCACTGGATCCCTGTCAGCACCTTCCAGGACCTCACTGACAGTCCTAATGCACGTCTGGCAGTGGTCCACGCCTGCAAACGAAGGTTCTTTAAGCTTTTAACAGGTGCGCACGTTAATTGACTGGACAGTGTGTTTTTAGTTTGATCCGCTGATACCAAATTTTATGCAAGTCAGCAAATACCTTATAAATTCAATTTTAGGCCAGAAGTCGAATTGTAATAATTGCGAATTAAAAATGGCGAATTCCAAAAAATAACTCTCGCTAATTAAGTACCCCATTTGAGATATGTTGCAGAGAATCTGGGATTCTATTTTATTACATCCCTAGGTTTTTATGGAATGTGATGCTCCCTAAGTGCATACTAATTGAAAGCTGAATTCTAGGCATAGAAGTTCAGTCTATTTCTTACGGAGTGAGACGTAATATAGGCCCTGCTCATAATGAGTTTTTTTGGGTCCATGTTTGCTTTCGGAAGATGTAGTCTGCCTTGAACAAACAAAAAATGCCTTGCCAGATATTTAAGAAAAAATGAAGGCAACCCAGCTGATGTTGGTGAGACTTAACTGAAACATGTACCACAACATCCTTTTTCAGAATATATTTATTGAAATACTGTGTCCTGAGCAGTGAGTGTAAGCGTGTGCTTGTTGCCGAACGGAGGTGGGGGATAACACTGCACTGTACGAGGAATGAAGACAGAGAAAAGCAGAAAGGCTAGTGGCTTATACGGAAGAGCTGAGTAGGCCGTTGTCTCCGCCTGCTAACGGACACAGTGCTGAGTACCGAATAGTGCTCTTCTTAGCCACGCGGGATTAGTCGGGCGGTCTAAGGCGCTGCAGTCATGGACTGTGCGGCTGGTCCCGACGGAGGTTCGAGTCCTCCCTCGGGCATGGGTGTGTGTGTTTGTCCTTAGGATAATTTAGGTTAAGTAGTGTGTAAGCTTAGGGACTGATGACCTTAGCAGTTAAGTCCCATAGGATTTCACTCACAGTGCTCTTCTTGAGAGAGTGTAGACTTGTGCGAGCGGCAGCCACGCCGCCCGGCCAGTACCTCGCAGCCTACTGTGCCGTGCTGGGGGCCGGGCTGCCAGTGGCGGGGTGTCGCACCTCACACGTGGCGACCCGCGGTCGGAAACGTCACTCACCCGCTATCTGCTGTGTCCCCGTCTCCGTCGTGCTCTGCCAGCTCTGGGTCACTCACTCCCTGTCTGCTGCTCCCCACTTCCAGCACAATGCAGCTGTGTCCAGGGGAGCTGCTACTTACGACACATTAGCTTCACATCTCGGGCAATTTTTTTACACTGATGCGTACATTTACGAGGTGCATTCAAGTTCTAAGGCCTCCGATTTCTTTTCTCCGGACTGGAAAGAGATAGAAACATGCGCATTGTTTTAAAATGAGGCCGCATTCATTGTCAGTACGTCCCAGAGATGGCAGCACCGTACGGCAGATGGAATTTTACCGGCAGCGGCGAGAATGAGAACTGTTTTAAATACTTAAAATGGCGACGTTTTCCTTACTTGAACAGCGTGCAATCATTCGTTTTCTGAATTTGCGTGGTGTGAAACCAATTGAAATTCATCGACAGTTGAAGGAGACATGTGGTGATGGAGTTATGGATGTGTCGAAAGTGCGTTCGTGGGTGCGACAGTTTAATGAAGGCAGAACATCGTGTGACAACAAACCGAAACAACCTCAGGCTCGCACAAGCCGGTCTGACGACATGATCGAGAAAGTGGAGAGAATTGTTTTGGGGGATCGCCGAATGACTGTTGAACAGATCGCCTCCAGAGTTGGCATTTCTGTGGGTTCTGTGCACACAATCCTGCATGACGACCTGAAAATGCGAAAAGTGTCATCCAGGTGGATGCCCCGAATGCTGACGGACGACCACATGGCTGCCCGTGTGGCATGTTGCCAAGCAATGTTGCCGTGCAACGACAGCATGAATGGGACTTTCTTTTCGTCGGTTGTGACAATGGATGAGACGTGGATGCCATTTTTCAATCCAGAAACAAAGTGCCAGTGAGCTCAATGGAAGCACATAGATTCACCGCCACCAAAAAATTTCGGGTAACCGCCAGTCCTGAAAAAATGATGGTGTCCATGTTCTGGGACAGTGAGGGCGTAATCCTTAGCCATTCCGTTCCAAAGGGCACTACGGTAACAGGTGCATCCAACGAAAATGTTTTGAAGAACAAATGCCTTCCTGCACTGCAACAAAAACGTCCGGGAAGGGCTGCGCGTGTGCTGTTTCACCAAGACAACGCACCCGCACATCGAGCTAACGTTACGCAACAATTTCTTCGTGATAACAACTTTGAAGTGATTCCTCATGCTCCCTACTCACCTGACCTGGCTCCTAGTGACTTTTGGCTTTTTCCAACAATGAAAGACACTCTCCGTGGCCGCACATTCACCAGCCGTGCTGCTATTGCCTCAACGATTTTCCAGTGGTCAAAACAGACTCCTAAAGAAGCCTTCGCCGCTGCCATGGAATCATGGCGTCAGCGTTGTGAAAAATGTGTACGTCTGCAGGGCGATTATGTCGAGAAGTAACGCCAGTTTCATCGATTTCGAGTGAGTAGTTAATTAGAAAAAAAAACGGAGGCCTTAGGACTTCAATGCACCTCGTAGTACTGTTTCCATTTCATGTATTGTCTGTTCTATTTACAAAGGCTGAATTTTATAAATTTCCTTCCCATTCAATCGCGGAACACTTTCTTCTATCGTCTCCAGTTTTCGCCATACATTCACGACATTTGTTGCTATGTTCACCGCATGTCGATGGCGACGTATGTATTCTGACGATGGCCTATGTACGGCGGAAAGTGGGTATGACTGGAAAAATATATATTCTGCGAATGAATCTGATAGAAATAAAAGAATATGTCTGTCAGTCACGCTCTCGTAGACAGAATATCGTGTTGCACAAACACGGAATTGCAGTGTGAAATGTGGGTGGACTGTGTTACAGAATCTACCGAAACGTTTTTGTTTGAAATCGACTAGATGCTAGATCTGTCGACTTTTATTTATCTGAGGTTTTTCGTCATGATCTGCTGTAGCAGTTGCACCTGCATATCTCGAAAATTCTGCTGCACTGTTAATCTGTTGCCGCATTTCGCTTTGTTGTTTGATTTCCATTATACTGCTGTGGTCAACAAACTGATGTAGGAAGAGATCGAAAGCAAACTTCCGATGTGACCAAAAAAATAGAACATGAAAATAGATGTAAGGTTTATTTTTAAAAGAATGGGTTAATTAAAAAGTACAAAAAGTCGATTAGCGCTTAACTATTGTCATTGTGGTCATTAGAATCCAGGGTGCGATTTGTGCTTTTACCAGTGGGGAGGGGGGGGGGATGTCTTAGGGGGTTAGTAGAATTATATATGTTACTAGCTTGGACCGTGGCCTTATGCATGGTTAAACAGCTATTTATAAATAGATGTTAATGCCGAAACTCACTATTGACGCGTATGCACTATCAGAAAAGCCATCCCTTGTTATATCTTTAAAAGTACATTATAAGTAAAACTTATTTACAAAATCATCTACATAGGGTACAGTTATACGAGGGGAATTACTAAAGTAGAGGCACATTTGTGAAAAGTTGTACTTATTCTGATGATAGAAAGCTGAAACATATTAATAGTAAGACTTATTAAAAACTTTCAGTGTTCGGCTCCACAAATTTAAATTATATGTAAAGTTTTACTCCAGTGCGTGGGAAATAAACATCCCAGGTAGGGATGCATAAACTAAAACAGAGGAGGGGATAGTCTGATGCAGTGGGGGGGGAATCCCCCCATCCCCCCCTGCAAATCGCACACTGTTAGAATCGGAGCTCTAAACGGATGAACAGTGATGGATCTATCCCTAAGATAAGGTTTGTTTCGTATTTCCCCCTCATTTTGTGCATACGATGCAAATCAATATACATGTAGGACAAAAAGCAAGCAAGTAGCTTATATCATAAGTAGGTCGTGTCCGCCACTGGCGGGCACAAGTAAACAACACGGGTATAGGGAACAAACAAAAGCTTATTGAACACAGTTTCCACAAAATATTCTCCACAACGAAACAAAAGAAATGATAGTTCTCCAGTAAGTGAAACAAAATGGATGTTAGTCCTTCATTAAGTGAAACAAAGTAAATTACGGTTCATAAATAACGAAGCCACTTAAACTTTCAGAATAACAACGTAAATAAGTTCCGTGATACTTCAAACAGCGACACGCGATTCAGTGAGCACAATATTAAAATCATAAAAGCTTTAAGTAAAAAACAGTAAATTAAGTTTCTGTACTCAGCCGCTCTTTAAGGATCACAATATTGAAGTTCTGATGACTTTCGGTCAAGAAAAGAAAAATAAGTTTCTCACTTCAGTTTTAAAACCAAAGTCCAGATTCAAGATTTATTCAAAAAGAATAAACACTTAACAACTCTTATGGTGTACTTCGCAAAAGAAGTATTGAGAGCCAGCACTAATGAAATATCAAAGTCTCACTTGAATAGATTCTTTGAGTCTGACACTATCTTGTCAGCTGGAAGAACAGCAGTTCAGTTATGCGAAGTCTCAATAAGCATGTCACTGACCACTTAACGTCCCAGCTGAGGAGGCAGCGTGCTATCCAGAAGTCGATGGCCCAGACCTTGGCCGGGTATAGTGGAAATCTTAAAGTTGCTAACTGCGACAGATCTGCTCTCCGGAGCTCGTGCGCTGGCCTAAATAGCCACGTTGCGGATGGATACGTACGGGCCAATTTTTGGCACGTGACGTGGCAGATGCATGAAGGGGTGAGGTTTGTCAGTTATCTCTGCCGTAGACGTGTCTGCCGCCTGGTGACCTGGCCGGAGTGCTATTAGTTCCGGGGTTGTGAAGTTCCGTGTCGTCTGCACTGTAGAAGATGAAAGCTCGATGCAACCTGCACGACGAATAAGCTGTGTGTGGTGCTGTCCTGGGCATCATCTGATGTACGGTTTTTAGATTTACGCTTAAACATACACTACTGGCCATTAAAATTGCCACTCCAAGAAGAAATGCAGATGATAAACGGGTACTCATTGGACAAATATATTATACTAGAACTGACATGTGATACATTTTCACGCAATTTGGCTGCATAGATCCTGAGAAATCAGTACCCAGTACAACCACCTCTGGCCGTAATAACGGCCTTGATACGTCTGGCCATTGAGTCAAAAAGAGCTTGAATGGCGTCTACAGGTACAGCTGCCAATGCAGCTTCAACACGATACCACAGTTCATCATGAGTAGTGCCTGGCATATTGTGACGAGCCAGTTGCTCGGCCACCATTGGCCAGACATTTTCAATTGGTGTGAGATCTGGAGAATGTGCTGGCCAGGGCAGCAGTCGAACATTTTCTGTATCCAGAAAGGCCCGTATAGGATCCGCAACATGCGGTCGTGCATTATCCTGCTGAAATGTAAGGTTTCGCAGCGATCGAATGTAGGGTAGAGCCACGGGTCGTAACAGATCTGAAACGTAGCGCCCACTGTTCAAAGTGCCGTCAATGCGAACAAGAGGTGACCGAGACTTGTAACCAGTGGCACCCCGTATCATCACGCCGGGTCATACGCCAGTATGGCGATGACGAATACACGCTTCCGATGTGCGTTCACCGCGATGTCGCCAAACACGGATGCGACCATCACGATGCTGTAAAGATAATCAGGATTCATCCGGTAAAAATGACGTTTTGCCATTCGTGCACCCAGGTTCGTCGTTGAGTACACCATCACAGGCGTTCCTGTCTGTGACGCAGCAAGGGTAACCGCAGCTATGGTATTCGAGTTGATAGTCCATGCTGCTGCAAACGTCGTCGAACTGTTCGTGCAGATGGTTGTTGTCTTGCAAACGTCCCCATCAGTTAACTTAGGGATCGAGACGTGGCTGCACCATCCGTTACAGCCATGCGGATAAGATGCCTGTCATCTCGACTGCTAGTGTTACGAGGCCGTTTGGATCCAGCACGGCGTTCCGTATTACCCTCCTGAACCCACCGATTCCATATTCTGGTTACAGTCATTGGATCTCGACCAACGCGAGCAGCAATGTCGCGATACGATATCGGCAATCGCGATAGGCTACAATCCGACGTTTGTAAAAGACGGAAACGTGATGGTAGGCATTTCTCCTCCTTACACGAGGCATCACAACAACGTTTCACCAGGCAACGCCGGTCAACTGCTGTTTGTGTATGAGAAATCGGTTGGAAACTTTCCTCATGTCAGCACGTTGTAGGTGTCGCCATCGGCGCCAACCTTGTGTGAATGCTCTGGAAAGCTAACTATTTGCATATCACATCATCTTCTTCCTGTCAGTTAAATTTCGCGTGGTGTGGCTATTTTAATGGCCAGTAGTGTAAATTACACTTACGTTATTCTCGATGAAGAAAGTGTGGTACTTACCTCGAAAGTACCACAGACTATATCTCTTTCATCGTCGAGCAGTTCTGGCTGAACTGTCATCTGCAAGCAGACATCTCGTTAAGCATGACATAATATTGCGATAAGATGCAACAAATATACAATTCGTTCGTCAAAATTAAACATAGACTGTAGTCAGTTCTTTCTACATTTCACGTATTTGATTATAATAAGATTGGCACTACGACAAGTTCCTCGTTGTTACATGCACTAAGGTGCCAAAAGTGATGGGATAGCGAAATCCACATATACAGATGGCGGTAGTATGGTGTACACGAGGTATAAAAGGCAGTGCACTGCCGGAGCTATCATTTTGCCACCTCTAGCTGCAGTGGAGGCCACTGGGGTGGCTGTCACCACAACGGCGGGGGTCATTACCTTCGTCGCCGTCTACAGGCCACCGAGGGGCCACCTCCCGGAGGCCGACCTCGATGCCCTGCTGACGCTGCGTAGGAAAGTGTTCATTGCAGGTGACTTGAACGCCAAGAGCCCGCAATGGAACTCTCGAGTCACCAACGTCAGCGGGCGGCGCCTTCTTCGCATCACTCAACATCACGGCGCTGTCGTCCTGGGTCCATTTGACCACACCTTCTTCCCCAACAGAGGCCAGTCCGACGTGCTCAACGTCGCAGTCCTGAAAGGCGTCGGGCACTTTACGTCGGCTACCGTCCGCTGCGCCCTGTCCTCCGACCACCTTCCGGTGGTCTACGACACGGACGTCGTCGGCGCCTCCCTGCCGCCTGACCGCCGCACCTTCCGCGGCATTGACGAGGCCCGATTTCTGACTGAACTGCTCGGTCGCTTCGACGGTGCTCCAGATCCTGCCCTGGAGGGGGCCGATGCTGCGCCGGCCTTCTTTACGCGGCACACTCTCAGCGCTGCTGCCGCTGCGTCTCCCCGACAGCCGCGGCGGCCTCGCGAGATGTCTCGGCAACTACCGCCGCACATCTTGGAGGCTATAACGGCCAAAAACCGTCTCTTCCGTGAGTGGCAGCTCACTCGCCAGCCTGCGACCGAGCACTGCCTCAATCGGGCACGGCGCGAAATCCGGGCCGCTATCGACCGACACCGGAACCGTGACTGGGCTGGCGTTGTGGCCACCCTGAACACGACTGATGGGAGTGCCTGGCCGACCGCCAAGCGCTTCCTCCGCCGCCGTCAGCCTGTTCCTCCGCTCCACGTCGGTGGCGAGGTTGTCTGTGCCCCGGACGCCGAGGCCAACGCCCTCGCCGACGTGTTCGCCGACAACTTCCGCCCGATCGCGGACGTCTTCGATGCCGACCACGTCCGTCTCGTGGAAGACCGCCTGCCGGTTTTCCTCGCCGCCAGGGCCGCTGACGATCTGATCGCACCCATCACCGCCGATGAGGTTGGACTCCAGCTCCGCCGCCTCAACCCCAGGAAGGTAGGTGGCTCCGATGGTGTCACGAACCGCCTCCTGCGGTTATTGCCGCCGGCACTCCATCAATCACTGGCGGACAATTTGAACTGCGTTCTCCGCTCCGGGATCTTCCCTGCCGCGTGGAAACACGCGGAAGTGGTGGCTATCCCCAAGGCCGGCAGGGATCCGCGTCGGGCGGAGCACTACCGGCCGATCAGCCTGCTCCCGTCTCTCTCCGAGATCTATGAGAGACTGTACGTGGAGCGGCTGTGGCGCCACGTCACTGCCGAAGGGCTCCTTCCGGCGGAGCAGTTCGGATTCCGGCGGGGCCACTCGACCACGCAACAGCTCTTACGCCTGGTGGAACAGGCGATGCGGGCGCTGGAGTCGCGGGAGTACCTTGGGGCGGTACTCCTCGACGTCTCCGAGGCGTTCGACTGCGTGTGGCACGAGGGCCTCGTGTACGAGCTCTTTGTACATGGGGTCCCGGCGTCCCACGCCCTTCTGCTGCGGTTCTACCTCGCGGGCCGCACGTTCCACGTCCGGGCCGCCGGCGGCTCCTCCACCGACCGGCCGATTCGTGCGGGGGTACCGCAGGGGTCGGTTCTCGGCCCCCTGCTGTACACCTTGTACACCGCTGACGCACCGCGGGTGGTGCGCGTGGAGTTGGCTCTTTATGCCGACGACACTGCGCTGTTCACCCGCAGCATGAACGTGGTCGCGATGTGCCGCCGACTCCAGCTAGCGTGCGACGTCCTGCGGGCGTGGTCCACCAAGTGGCGACTCAAATTTAACGCCGCCAAAAGCCAGGCGGTCGTCTTCACTCGGAGACGGCTGCCTCCTGCCCTGCCGCCTGTCTCGATCTCGGGAGGCCCCATCCCGTGGTCACCCACCGGCAAATACCTCGGTGTGACGCTCGACAGGCATCTCACCTGGCTGCCGCACATCCGAGACATCAGGGGGCGGGCGAGTGGGCGTCTCCGGGCGCTCTACCCGGTACTGAACCCCGCGTCCACCCTCCTCCCTCGGCACGGCCTGACCGTGTACTTGGCCCTCGTCCGGCCGGTACTCGAGTACGCCGCCGTAGTGTGGGGGAATGCCGCTCCGTCGCACGTTGCGATGCTCCAGCGTGTCCAGAATCGGGCGCTCCGACTCGCTCTCCACAATCCGCCTCGTTACTCCACGAGGCTCCTTCATGAGGAAGCTGGCGTCCCGTTGCTGCGGGATGCTTCAGGCAGTCCGCCAGGGTGTTCTATGCCTCTGCAGAACACTCTGGCAGTCGTCTTATACGCGGACTGGGACACCAAGTCCACCGCAGGCCGACCACGCGTTGGCCTGATCTGCTGCGGGAGTAGTTTCTTCCGCAGCCCCGATGACGCTTTTGACGCAGCGTACGCCCCCACGCGGCCGCTCACATAGGCCAATCTTAACCGTGAGGCCAACCAATAGTTCTTGAGGTCCACACAGGAACAGCAGCTTCGCTGCTTAGCCTGTCTCACTCCTGGTAGATGTAACCAGAGATTTGCAGTGCAGGCATGCAGAGCTATCATTTATACTCAAGTGATTCACGTGAAAAGCTTACCCATCGATGGCAAATAAACAGTTTCACGTTATTCTTGGGGTTCGCCAATCAAACGGTAAAAACTGATCCCTTATAAGATAACTCTGTTGTTCGTCTGTATGTTAGCCTGTCCGACCGACCGTTAAAATCAATTTCCCTGCGGAACGGGTACATGTATAAACTTTAAATTATGTCAGATACTAAGATCTATGGTTCCCTGGCGATGTAAAAATTGAAGCTCCTAAGTCAACACAATCAAAAGATACGGCCATTTATGTGACATAGTTTGATACTCGAAAACTCACCCATTAAAACGTACAGGGTACTTACCGTTGCCCTAGAAACATGAAATTTGACAGGAAGCAAAGTTTCGCAGTACAGGTAAATTAAAAAATTACGAAAATGTTTACCTATAATCGTATAAACAAAAATATTTTTTTCACTTTTTATCCGACTTCAAACGTAAAATTAAAAGTCTCGAAACGCTTGGAATACTCGGGACCGATATCTCGTCAGCATTAAAGTCTATAACATGCAAAAATCGTGGAGATTGCCGATTGCCGGGATGACCAAACTCTCTCGGTATACATAAGTCCTACTCGCACCTTAGCTCCTGACCAACTTTTTAAGCCTCTCACTAGACACACACTGCTTCCTTGTACCATCACGAAAGTCGGCACCTGGGGATGACTGCAAAGAAAGTCGTTGACAGCTTCTATTACCGTTTACATATGGCGCGCAAGAAAGCGGAAACGAGTGGCAATCCAGCAACTTATACAAAAGAGCTTCCGTGAAATTTGGAAGGTAGAGGACAGGTACAGATGTACGAGGTGCGACAATAAAGTAATGAGACGGATTTTCTTTGCAAGATGTGGCAACCCTGCAGGCTTGCTTAGGCACAATATCTTTGACCTTGGTCTATAAGCTGCTTTTAGTACAAGCGGCACATCGATGTAACTGCTCAGTCGTGAGTTGTGCTGTAACAAGTTAACAGCCGGCCGCTGTGGCCGAGCGGTTCTAGGCGCTTCACTCTGGAACCGCGCGACCGCTACGGTCGCAGGTTCGAATCCTGCCTCGGGCATGGAGGTGTGTGATGTCCTTAAGTTAGTTAGGTTTAAGTAGTTGTAAGTTCTAGGGGACTGATGACCTCAGATGTTAAGTCCCATAGTGCTCAGAGCCATGTGAACCATGTGAACAAGTTAACACATCTTTGTGCCTCTCGTCACGGAAATGGAACCGCATAATATTGCACAACGGTATACCATTTCTTTTTGCGTTAAATTGGGTGAAAACGCGACGACAACTTATGGTAGGCTTCAGAAGGCTTTTGGAGAGAAGGTTATGTCAAGAGCTCAAGTTTTTCGTTGGCATAAAATGTTTAGTGAAGGCAGAACGAATGTTGAAGATCAAGACCGCAGTGGACGACCATCAACCTTACGGACGGATGTCAACTTGGCCAGGGTGCGTGAACTCATACGATCTGGTCGAAGATTATCCGTGAAAATGATTGCAGAAGAACTGAACATCAATCGAGAAACGGTTCGTCTGATAATAACTGAAGATCTCGGTATCAGAAAGATTTGTGTAAAAATGGTTCCCAAAATCCTCACACCACAACAGCGAGGAACACGGAAAAATGTGGCAGCCGATCTGTTAGAGCAAAAGGAAATCAATACAGAATTGTTGAGCCGTGTTATCACTGGTGATGAAAGTTGGTTTTTTCAGTACGATCCAGAGACAAAGCACCAAAGTTCGCAATGGTGCTGAGAGGGATCACTCAGACCAACAAACGCTCGCATGTCAAAGACAAAAGTGAAATTCATGCTTGTGTGCTTCTTTGATTCCAAGGGACTTGTTCATAAAGAGTGGGTGCCTCCTGGACAAACAGGTAACCAATATTACTACAAAGAAATTGTAGAAAGACTTCGTAAAAGAGTTCTTTGTGTCCGTGCCAACGTTACTGATAATTGGATTCTGCTTCACGATAATGAGCCACCCCATACTGTTCTGCCAGCACAGCAATTTTTAGCTTCAAAACCAATTTCAGTACTACCACAGCCACCTTATTATTTTTTCTACTTCCAAGAGTCAAAACGGCGGTCAAGGGACACCATTTTCAAACAGCACAAGATGTCCAAAAAGCTGTGACGAGGGTCTTTGAGGATATTGCAGAAGATGAGTTCCAGAAATGTTACCATCAATGGCAGAAGCGCTGGAAAAAGTGTGTGCAATCAGAAGGGAACTACTTTGAAGGAGACAACACTAAACTTGACTAAAACGGTAGCAACATTTTTTTTTTTTTCACATCAGTCTCATTACTTTACTGTCGCACCTCGTGAGTCAAGTTGTGAGGACGGGTCGTGAATCTTGTGTGGATAGCTCAGTCAGTCAGAGCATCGCCAGCGAAAGGCGAGGTACCGGGTTCGAGTACAGATCCGGCATACAGTTTCTGTCTGCCAGAAAGTTTCGTTCCGAAAGGGAATTTATCAAATTATAATATTTTCTAAAAACAGGGCATTATTTAAGAAATGTTGAGTAACGGATGGAAAGCTGCCCTCTTCTCTCTCCTCTGTCACCCTGTAGCAGTCCACCACTTTTCTCGGTTGGAAGCAATTTCGGCGGAATCGTACGGTTCGGAATTGTCAATTCTCCGCTGTGTTATTTCTGCGGCGGCGTTTCGCTCGGTACGTAACGAACCCTGGCGCGCGCGCGTTGCCCGCCCTCTTGTTTTCATTCGCGTCCGCTTCATCTGCGCCCGGCATTTTGTTTTGATGGCTGAAAGGACAGGACGGGAGAGTAAATACGAGCCGCGGAGTTTGTTTCTGTGGCGCGGCCCGTACCTGACGTAACGCGAGACGCCGCCGACGGCGCGTCGGCCTGACAGGGCATTGCTCCCGCTGTCAGTCAGTCAGCAGCCGTTCTCCCCGCTGACAAAACACGGGCAGCACTGCAGCCGCCGACAGCTCCTCTCGTCTCTGCTAACCCATTCTGCCGTATCTACTCCACATTACGCTGCCAGCAGTCAGCAAATATACGGTTGCTTCTACATCTGCAGTCTCTTCAAAAAATTCAGTGCCAAAACTTACAGATATGATAACAGGCACAGCAGAAAGTACACTACTGGCCATTAAAATTGCTACACCAAGAAGAAATGCGGGTGATAAAAGGGTATTCATTGGACAAATATACTACAACTGACATGTGATTACATTTTCACGCAGTTAGGGTGCATAGATCCTGAGAAATCAGTACGCAGAACAACCCCATCTGGCCGTAATAACGGCCTTGATACGCCTGGGCATTGAGTCAAACAGAGCTTGGATGGCTGTACAGGTACAGCTGCCCATGCAGCTTCAACACGATACCACAGTTCATCAAGAGTAGTGAATGGCGTAATGTGACGAGGCAGTTGCTCGGCCACCATTGACCAGACGTTTTCAGTTGGTGAGAGATCTGGAGAATGTGCTGGCCAGGGCAGCAGTCGAACATTTTCTGTAACCAGAAAGGCCCGTACAGGACCTGCAACATGCGGTCGTGCATTATCTTGCTGAAGTGTAGGGTTTCGCAGGGATCGAATGAGGGGGAGAGCCACGGGTCGTAACACATCTGAAATGTAACGTCCACTGTTCAAAGTGCCGTCAATGCGGACAAGAGGTGACCGAGACGTGTAACCAATGGCACCCCATACCATCACGCCGGATGGTACGCCAGTATGGCGATGACGAATACATGCTTCCAATGTGCGTTCACCACGATGTCGCCAAACACGGATGTGACTATCATGATGCTGTAAACAGATCCTGGATTCACCCGAAAACATGACGTTTGGCCACTCGTTCACCCAGGTTCGTCGTTGAGTACACCATCGCAGGCGCTCCTGTCTGTGATGCAGCGTCAAGGGTAACCGCAGCCATGGTCTCCGAGCTGATAGTCCATGCTGCTGCAAACGTCGTCGAACTGTTGGTGCAGATATTCTATCTTGCAAACGTCCCCATATGTTGACTCAGGGATCGAGACGTGGCTGCACGATCCGTTACAGCCATGCGGATAAGATGCCTGTCATCTTGACTGCGAGTGCTACGAGGCCGTTGGGATCCAGCACGGCGTTCCGTATTACCCTCCTGAACCCACCGATTCCATATTCTGGTTACAGTCATTGGATCTCGACCAACGCGAGCAGCAATGTCGCGATACGATAAACCGCAATCGCGATAGGCTACAATCCCACATACCCTTATCAAAGTCGGAAACGTGATGGTACGCATTTCTCCTCCTTACACGAGGCATCACAACAACGTTTCACCAGACAACGCCGGTCAACCGCTGTTTGTGTATGAGAAATCGGTTGGAAACTTTCCTCATGTCAGCACGTTGTAGGTGTCGGCACCGGCGCCAACCTTGTGTGAATGCTCTGAAAAGCTAATCATTTGCATATCACAGCATCTTCGTCCTGTCGGTTAAATTTCGCATCTGTAGCGCGTCATCTTCGTGGTGTAGCAATTTTAATGGGCAGTAGTGTACATTGGTTGATGATGCAAAAGTTTGTAGCGTATTTCTTCAAGTTTATTAAACATAGCAGATACACATGACAGAAACTTTAGTCGTCAATAATATATTCTCCTTCACTATTTGTAACAGTCTGCCAGCGCTGTGGTACCTTACGATTCCGCAGCTGTAGAACGCACGTGGTTTCGAGACTAAGAGCTTCTCGAGTCACATTCGGAGGGCGTTTTCATCCGGAAAGAAAGTTCCTGGAAGGTTGTTCGATAGAGAGCAGAAAACATGAAAATGTGAGGGCGTAATATCAGGGGAATAAAGTGGGCGCAGAATGACTTCCCAAACCATTTCGGTTCTCAAAGCCCTTTTCGTCTCTCAGCGCATTGCCGCTGGCGTCTCTATCTTCACAGAATCGGCGTGTTTCCTCGCCGATTTTGACTTGAAGGCCACTTGTAACGTGCTTTAATGCAGTATGGCCTACACTGAACAGACATACGGCCAAATTTGGAGCAATTTTGACAATTTCGCTTCGGCTGGATGTTATTTTTGGAGCGTATCTCCAAATGAGACTATTGATACCTTCGTTTACATTTTGAGTAAAACAGCCCAAACAACGGTCCAGCAAATCAGGTTTACTCATATCGCCAAAAATGGGGGTTGTGACATCGATAACGGCTTGTGGCAACTGGTTCTCTAATGCCGACGCGTGCCGTGCACGCTCGGCTTCAAACGCTCACAGAATCGTTACTTTTTGGAGTTTGCGCGTAATGTTTTGCGGAGTAATTCTTCAATGTATAAACATTCGAATACCAGAAAAAAATCGAGTTTTTTCAGCGATCGCCCTGCCATTCCCCCTTAATGAACCACGACTGGCTCATGGCATGGCTCTGATGCAACATTCCAGGAATGAAAATGTTGCAGGCGTGGGGCGAACACTCAACTTACGCAGACCTATTAAGGAGTCATTGACTGTCTGGTGCAACGGCTCCGGTGGAGCGTTCCGGGCACGAGGTGCACACCCAGCTCGGGCAGACCTGTTGATGAGTCACAGCAGCGGGTACAGGCGTACCAATAACACTTAATGGACGGAGCGTGCAATAGATTGTGCAAGTGACAAGGCAAGAATAGAGTTGATTTGCTTAAGATTGCTAAAATTTTAACAGGAGGATGAAAATCATTGAGAGAAATGCAAATTTTTAAACACTTACTATATGAGAAAAATAACCTTCTTAACGATCAGCTGCAGCTGCGAAACAAAAACTTTTTTGAAGGTTTTCAACCGTTATTCCATCCGCCATAATTTTAGGGAGTAATTATTATACCCTTGCCAACATGTTTTCAGCACTCCCGTTTGCTGAACAGCTGGGATTATCTGGTATTTCAAACCGGTAGTTATCCTCATGCGGCCAAGTTCGATGATTAGCCCGAATATGTTACGTTGGCTTAAAATAGTAAACGCATTGCTCCCTTCAATTTTGACGTCCAACAAATTATTAGAAATGTCAAGACAGTCGATATATCTTTGTTCCGTACAGGATAACGTATACGTCAATTTCGTTAGCCGCACCTGGTTATTCATAAAATTTTAAGTTTAGGAATACATATTACCACCACTGTTGACAAGTACGCATGACACACTATCGCGCATGCGCTCTCGAGGCTATAGCCAGTTCCAGTACAACATCCGTTGCTGCCGTACTGCGATCGCGAAATGGGTTGGTTCAAATGGCTCTGAGCACTATGGGACTTAACATCTGAGGTCATCAGTCCCCTAGAACTTAGAACTAATTAAACCTAACTAACCTAAGGACATCACACACATCCATGCCCGAGGCAGGATTCGAACCTGCGACCGTGGCAGTCGCGCGGTTCCGGACTACAGCGCCTAGAACCGCTTGACAACCGCGGCCGGCCGCGAAATTGGGCCGAGGCTGTTTCCCAGATAATTGATTGCAGTATGACGATGTATTACTATACTATAGCTTTTAGTTTTTGATGTTGTCCATTATTGCCAGGAGAATCGCAACACCTAAAGGACACCGTCAAGAAAAATGGGTACAGTGAGACACAAATAAGGAGAGCTCTGAAGACCGACCACAAGAAGAGAGAAGAGAGACCGGATGAAGACGAACCAATGTGCTGTGCGTTCTTGCCATACGCGGGTCCTCCGACGTCCAAGATCGCGAGAATTCTCAAGAAACGTAAAGTGAAGACAGTTTTCCGCGCAGCAGGAAAAATCAAAGACCTTCTCGGTTCAACCGAGGACCCACTAGGTCTGTCGGCACCAGGTGTGTACAAGATCGGATGCGAATGTGGGATGCGGTATATAGGACAGACGCAGCGTTGCACCCCCCAGCGCTACAGTGAACACATCAGACATGTACGCTTGGGTCAGACCAACAAATCTGCTGTGGCGGAACATAGTATTGACGAGAAGCACACCTTCGATTTCAAGGACACAAAGAAAATATGCAGTACAAACGGTTTTTGGGACTCAGTAATCAAAGAGTCCATAGAAATAGGGTTACACGACAACCTAATCAACCGCGACAGTGGCTACCATCTCAGCACAGCCTGGGAGCCAGCAATCAGGAAAATCAGAGAAGAACGTTCTGTTCCACCGAGGGCCGCGGACGGACCAGACAGAGACGGACGCCGAGACTCGAACCCCGCGCACGCGTCCCCCCCACCACCGGCCGATCCAGGCGCATCGTGCGATTCCGCGGGCGCGCGATTGGCCGGCCGCGGGAGCGGAGAGCGGTCCAGCAGAGATATAAGCCCGCGACAGTTTGTACACTGTGGCAAGACCTAACAGGCACCATCTTGCAGGCAGCGGAAGAAGCCACCCCTCCACAAAGGGATGACCCACCGCCGCAAATACAGTTCCTGGAACACTTGCTAGCTCAAATTCGACATAAGAACAGAGTGGCAAAAGACTGGAAGATCACCAGAAATCAGGCCACCAGGAGGCTGCTCAATCGTCTACAGAGAGAACTGAAGGTAGCGCTCAATGAGCACAGAAACCAGCAATGCCAAACCGCCTCACAGCTCTCAAAGTTGACGATCATACACTATGGCAAGCGACCAAACAGTTCACAAAAAGACACGCTAGGATGCCTCCACCGCACGGCGAGCGGGGACTAGCCTACAGCCATGCTGGGAAGGCCAACGCCCTCGCCGACTCCTTCGAGAAGCAGTTCCAAGCGGCAGAACCCCAGGATGAAGAGCATGAAGAGGTAGTCAGTCGTCAACTGGCTGTCTTCCTCAATGCCGAGGAGGACCCAGAGGACGAACCCATACTTTTTGCCCCCGAGGACGTGGCAAGAGTAATCAGGTTCCTCCCTACAAAAAAGGCACCAGGGCACGACAGTGTCACTAATCAGTTAGTCAAAAATCTCCCACCCAGAGCAATCACGCACCTCGCGAACCTCCTCAACGAGATTACTCGATCCCGTGTTTTCCCAGCTTGCTGGAAACATGCGGAAGTGGTCGCGATACACAAACCAGGGAAAGACCCTCTATTCCCGCAGCACTACAGGCCGATTAGCCTCTTGCCAACTCTCAGCAAGATCTATGAGCGCCTCCTGCTAAGACCCATACAAGAACATATTACCAGAGAGCAAATTCTGCCGGATTTCCAATTTGGGTTCCGGCAGAACACACTCTGCCCCTCAACAGGTCATGAGAATGGTTGAAGCAGCCACAGAGGGCTTCAACCACAGAGGCTACTGCGGGATTGTGCTACTAGACGTAGCCAAAGCCTTTGATTCAGTATGGCATAGAGGGCTTCTTTACAAGTTGTACACACAAGGGTTCCCCGGGAGCATAGTTCAGTTGATCAAGAGCTACCTCACGAATAGGACTTTCTCCGTCAATGTAGAAACTGCCACCTCCACCAAGAGGCGTATTCGTGCTGGGTTGCCACAGGGATCGGTCCTGGGGCCCGTATTGTACAGTTTGTACACTGCGGACACTCCAACGGCCCCCCTGGTGCACACTGCACAGTACGCTGACGATACAGCCTTTTAAACGAGAAATGCGAACAAGGACCTGGTCATCCGTAGGCTACAAAAGGTTTTAGATGACACAGAAACTTGGGCCCGTCGCTGGCGCATCACCATCAACTCTGAGAAGACGCAGGCAATGCTGATTACCCGCAGGCTCGGAAGGCGCGAACCTCCTCAACGTGCCCCCCGCCATCTTCGCCTAAATGGGACCCAAGTCCCCTGGCGCAGAACCGCCAAGTACCTTGGCGTAACCTTGGACACTCGTCTTACGTGGAAACCCCACATAGACGAGGTCCACAGGAAGGTCTGCGCCAGAATGTCCATCCTATATCCTATCCTGAACACAACCAACTCCCTTCCCTGCCCAGTAGCAGTAAACGTGTACCTGGCCCTGATCCGGCCAGTAATGGAGTATGCGTGCCCTGTCTGGGGATACGCGGCAAAGCAGCACCTGGACAAACTCCAGAGGCTGCAGAACCGCGCCCTCAGAAGGGCACTGCATTTGCCCCTTGGATTCCCCAAAGATGATCTGCATGCCGCAGCTGAAATCCCACTCCTGGGAGAGCGCTTCCAAGATCTGGCAAGGGCCTTCTATGAGGGTTCTTCTACATCGGGAAACGCCCTCATCCACTCCCTAGGTCGGTATGACATGTCCCGCGACAAGCACAAGCGCCCCGTGACGATCTTCGACGATGAAGTCGAAGAGAAAATCCCAATCCCAAATCCTGCTCCTCGCCCATATAACACCAAACATCTCGACAACCTCAGGCAAATACCAGACACATACAGAACAGTCATCACACATCACAGACACCAAAAAAGTACAGAAAAAATCATACACACGTACACAGGGGAATAAAAGCCGAAAGGCTACTAACTCCCCCTCACACTTCCCCAAAGAGGGGAAAGTAAAAGATGAGAGCGGCAACGATATTCTGACACTTCGTCTGAAGATCATTGAGACGAATTCCATCGAAACGTTGCTACGAGACGACGATGCTACTCGGCTGACAACCCGTGAAGACTTCAAATATGAAAAACGCCGAGAAAGCCTGCACTCGCATAAAAAATCGTAGTTCTTTTATTCTGGAGAAGGTTGAGTTATCCCAACTGAAACCTAGCTAAATCTAGGTAAACATTGCAATTGGGGCTGTTGTTAATTTAAAATTAACGTTGTAATAAAAACTGAATCGTTTCCTCATTGTTGTCCAAAAACGAGACGAGTCGCGAAAATTCGCTTTTCGATTGTTGATAATCTGTGGAACGTTTTATATACTTATTAGGTACGGCTCAATAGCAGCGTCATTTGAACAGACAGGTTAAGTATCCCCTGTCTCGGACCCAGTGGGAGCTTCTGGCGGACTTGAGAGGTGCAGGGCGCGTCGCGCGTTTGCGGCAATCAGGCGCGGCCGGAGAGTCAGTGTTTGCTCGCCTCTCCTCGCCCTCCACGCCACGCCACGCCACGCCACGCCACGCCTCGGCTCGCATCTGTTTGTCTTTTTGTGTGGCTGCTGCTGCTGCTGACTGACTGACAGCCCGCTGTTTGAATTAGCCGGCCGCCCGTCTGCGCTGCGCCGGGCTCACACCGGGGCGTTGCACGTGCGCGACGCTCCTGCAAAACAGACGCGCGCTCTTCTAGCCCACCTGGAGCAAAACAATCTTGCCCGTATAAATCGGCGCGGGTCCCAAAAACGTCCAACCTGCGAAACCTGTCTCGCGCTCATCACACCTGACAACCTCAGTGTCACGTATAAGCGACTCGTAGCGAAATTGCGTGCTCGTGGAATATCGTCTCAGTTGTGTGACTGGATTCGTGATTTCTCTGAGAGGTCACAGTTCGTAGTAATCGACGGAAAGTCGTAGAGTAAAACAGATGTGATTTCTGGCGTTCCCTAAGGTAGTGTTATAGCCCCTCTGCTGTTCTTTATCTGTTGTTCTTGTGGTCTTCAGTCCTGAGACTGGTTTGATGCAGCTATCCATGCTACTCCATCCTGTGCAAGCTTCTTCATCTCTCAGTACCTACTGCAACCTACAACCTTTTGAATCAGTTTAGTGTATTCATCTCTTGGTCTCCCTCTACGATTTTTACCCTCCACGCTGCCCTGCAATACTAAATTGGTGATCCCTTGATGCCTCAGAACATGTCCTACCAAGCGATCCCATCTTCTAGTCAAGTTGTGCCACAAGTTTCTCTCCTCCCCAGTTCTATTCAACACCTCCTCATTAGTTATCTGATCTACCCATCTAATCTTCACCATTCTTCTGTAGCACCACATTTCGAAAGCTTCTATTCTCTTCTTCTCCAAACTATGTATCGTCCATGTTTCACTTCCATACATGGCTACTCTCCATACAAATACTTTCAGAAACGACTTCCTGAGATTTAAATCTATACTCGATGTTAACAAATTTCTCTTCTTCAGAAACGGTTTCCTTGCCGTTGCCAGTCTACATTTTATATCCTCTCTGCTTCGACCATTATCAGTTACTTTGCTCCACAAATAGCAAAACTCATTTACTACTTTAAGCGTCTCATTTCCTAATCTAATTCCCGCAGCACCACCCGATTTATTTCGACTACATTCTATTATCCTCGTTTTGCTTTTGTTGATATTCGTCTTATACCCTCCTCCTTTCAAGACACTGTCCATTCCGTTCAGCTGCTCTTCCAGGTCCTTTGCTGTCTCTGACAGAATTGCAATGTCATCGGCGAACCCTAGAGTTTTTATTTCTTCTCCATGGATTTTAATTCCTACTCCGAATTTTTCTTTTGTTTCCTTTACTGCTTGCTCAATATGCAGATTGAATAACATCAGGGAGAGGCTACAACCCTCTCATTCCCTTCCCAACCACTGCTTCTCTTTCATGTCCCTCGACTCTTATATAAACACACTGGTCTCCCATCGGGAGGACGACGGTTCAGTCCCGCGTCCGGCCATCCTGATTCAGGTTTTCCGTGATTTCCCTAAATCGCTCCAGGCAAATGCCGAGATGGTTCCTTTGAAAGGACACGGCCGACTTCCTTCCCCATCCTTCCCTAGTCCGATGAGACCGATGACCTCGCTGTCTTTTCTCCTCCCCCAGACAACCCAACCCTCTTATATAAACGATTTAGGAGACAGTCCGAGCAGCCGTCTCAGGTTGTTCGCAGATGATGCTGACGTTTATCGTCTGCTAAACTCGTCAGAAGATCAAAACAAATTACAAAAGATTTAGAAAAGATATCTGGATGCGGCGAAAATCGCCAATCGACGCTAAATACTGAAAATCGCATGAGTGCGAAAAGGAACCCGTTAAACTTCGGTTTCTCGATAAATCGGTCCAATATAAAGGCTGTAAATTCAGCTAAATACACAGGAAGTACAATTACGGACAACTTAAATCGGAAATAACAAATAGAAAATGTTGCGAAGAAGACAAACCAAAGACTGCGTTTTATTTGCACAAAACTTAGAAAATGTAACAGATCTACTAAAGATATTGCCTACACTAGATTTGTCCGTCCTCTTTTGGAGTACTGCTGCGCGGTCTGGGATCCTTACCAGGTGGGATTGGCGCAGTACATTGGGAGGGTTCAAAGAAGGGCAACACGTTTTGTATACTGAAACAAAGGCGTTTCTCGTTCCGGACAATCTTCTCACGAAATTTCAATCACCAACTTTTTCCTCCGAGGACGAAAATATTTGTTCACGCCGACCTACATAGGGAGAAACGATCATCATAACAAAATAACGGAAGTCAGCGCTCGCATGGAAAGATATAGATGTTCGCCTTCTCCACGCGCTGCTTGAGATTGCAATAATAGAGAAAGAGAATTGTTGTGAAGGTGGTTCGATGAACCCTCTGCCAGGCACTTAACTGTGATTAGCAGTATATATATATATATATATATATATATATATATATATATATATATATATATGACAAACCAAATTGATTCTCCGTTTACAAATCTTCGAAAAAGTCTCTGATACACTACAACGCTGCCGCCTTCAAAAGGAAATACTTTCCTATGCGATACCTCACTAGGTCTGCAGTCCATAATCATGAGTGATGCATGCAAACAAACTAACATAATATTTGGTGAGCCATTCCCGCTACACTTTAATGACTTTGTGGAAACCATTTCTTACATAATCAGGCGTTTGCTGATAATGTAGTTATCTATGATTCTGTCTAGTCGAAATAGTGGTGATATCTAGTAAATCTCGACAAAGTATTAGCCTGGTGCAAACATCTGGAACTTACTTTTAATGCAGAGGAATGCAAAGTTATGCTTCTGACGAAAAGTAAAAAGTCGAATTCTTTGAATACACACTATTAATACATCAAAAATAGACTCATTTGTATCATACACATATTCTGGAGTAACAATGTGTAAAAATATCAAGTGGATCGACCACATAAGCTCAGTTGTAGGTAAAGTATGCTGAAATTCACTGTTACAATTCCGACACGTGTGAGACTGGTTCTGATCTATCTTCCTACCACAGTTGCCCAAGGACGCACTGTGGGTGTCTTAGGAATTTGGTGTTGAACCTATGGCCTGCAGGGCCATCCATGCAGAGTTCAGAACAGTGCAGCTGATGGTCAGTGGGGTACCAGACAATGATCTCAATGTCGGTTCCACTACACACCCTACAAAGGAGACGTTATCGTTAACAGAAATTAGTGTACAGGTTCAGGCATAACTATATGTTAGCAAAAATGGTCTTATATTTTCGTTATTAAGGTTTATTTTTATTCTACATATGACTTCATGACATAGCAATGTTAGCTACATTATGTACAGGATGGTACAATATTGATACTGGGTGTTGACAACTGTGAAGAGGTTCTTTAATGATAAGACGGCTGATGATCATGTCTGAGGGTCGATAAAAATACAAACAAATAAAATACATCTGGGGCCAGAGATATCAATGACGCTAAAATGCACAATGTACTGTGGCTGTTCAGCCCTTTTCGTTAGATCAGATATCTCACGTTCCTGCCTCAATTAAGCCCAACAATCGTGAATATGTTTAACTACATCTCATGGCTGAAGATACGAAAATTAGGAGACATGGAGACAACCGCAGTTCTGAGTGTCCGTTGAATATCACTTGCTGGCGTAGCACGAGCGCATGTGATTACCTTGCATCGGCAGCAGCAGTGGCGGCTGTCGGCGCGAGCTGTCAATCTGAGACTCTCTTCTAAATATCTCTCAACTGTTAAACACCAGTCTGATACATTCCCTACGCATTTGGTGAAGCCGAGACTCCTATTTATTCCCTAGCTAAGTTAATTGGCATGGGACACGCTATAACGTGTACGTCGTTGCCTTCAAATCGCTCGCAAAAACTGTGAGTGCTCGGTGCAATTCTCCGTACTAGGAGACTTTGCAGTTTAACTCCTTACAAGACGAGCCTGTGAACAAGTGTTCACGTAATGACTCACGCAATCGACTCAGTGTGGTGTGAGTCGCCTTGCTCAAACACTCGACGATTTTCTTCAAGAGAAGAAGCCAATTACTCTGTCTGCAATTTGGCTTTATCAAAGCTGGTGGCCACGCGTTTTCTCTCTGGCCAATCAGGGCATTCGTACTTGTTATATCTCCACCCACTAGAGTTTCTGTAACCTCCTGTTACTCCGACATCAAGGTGTTACACACGTGAGCAATAATCACATATAGGACTGAACAAGTGTTTTGTATGGATGTCTTTTGTAGAAAAACAGCAGTTTCCAGTATATTGTCGGGTGTCAAACAAATAACACACCTTACATTGAATTCCTGCAACAATAGCGGTGAACTCGTTGTGTCACACGACATACTAACATGAAAATGTACAAATTTTATTCATAGGCAAAGCGAAGCGAATAAACAAACTGACATTTCCTGAATATAAACCACTGACACACACAAACACACACTAGTAATTGCACGCAAGTATTTCCCCGACCCGAGCTATGAGATGCAATGCTGACGCAAAGGAGAATTTTACGTCACGCGGTCTCGCACAGCTAAAGCCCTCGCCACGGGACATGTAGCGGACACAATGAAACGCCGCAGCCACTGCGTAGGCCGCCAGCAAAAGCAATCTTTGCCCCTGCTTTTAACAACGACCCTTTGGAAAGACTTTCTAGAGGAACACGGCTGCAGATCGCAGATAAATGTCCGGAGAAACCCAACTCACTGTAGCCATCTGTCTTAAAACTCGCATGAAAGAAAAAGGTGTTTATCTGAGTATTATGTAACAGAAATTAAACTCTGCCCTACGAAAGAAACGACGCCTGTGATAGTGATTCGCAGACTACAAACGTAGCTTCTTGTGCATCTTAAAGAGCAAAAAGTGCCAGACAGTCAGTGCTGGAAAGAAAAATACCTCCCTGCTCATCGCATGTGTCCCCCTACGATTGTTTTCAGTTTCTTCAAACGAAAAAATCTTTCACTCAGTAGGATCGTACAAACATACCGCCGTTTGAGTCTCGTACAGATTCCCGTATGGAGGACATAGTGATAGACATCGCTGGGGTCGTGAAGCAGCTGAATGGGTTGAAAATAAATAAATCACCAGGTCCTGATGGGATTCCAATTCGGTTTTACAGAGAGTACTCTACTGCATTGGCTCCTTAGCTTGCATTTATCGTGAATCTCTTGCCCAACGTAAAGCCCCGAGCGACTGGAAAAAAGCGCAGGTGACGCCTGTATATAAGAAGGGCAGAAGGACGGATCCTCAAAATTACAGACCAATTTCCTTAACATCGGTTTCTTGCAGGATTCTCGAACATATTCTCAGTTCGAATACAATGAATTTCCTTGAGACAGAGAGGTTGCTGTCCATACATCAGCACGGCTTTAGAAAGAATCGCTCCTGCGAAACGCAACTCGCTCTTTTTTCACATGATATCTTGCGAACCATGGATGAAGGGTATCAGACGGATGCCATATTCCTTGACTTCCGGAAAGCTTTTGACTCGGTGCCCCATTGCAGACTCCTAACTAAGGTACGAGCATATGGGACTGGTTCCCAAATATGTGAGTGGCTCGAAGACTTCTTAAGTAATAGAACCCAGTACGTTGTCCTCGATGGTGAGTGTTCATCGGAGGTGAGAGTATCATCTGGAGTGCCCCAGGGAAGTGTGGTAGGTCCGTTGTTTTTTTCTATCTACATGAATGATCTTTTGGATAGGGTGGATAGCAATGTGCGGCTGTTTGCTGATGATGCTCTGGTGTACGGGAAGGTGTCGTCGTTGAGTGACTGTAGGAGGATACAAGATGACTTAGACAGGATTTGTGATTGGTGTAAAGAATGGCAGCTAACTCTAAATATAGATAAATGTAAATTAATGCAGCTGAATACGGAAAAGAATCCCATAATGTTTGAGTACTCCATTAGTAGTATAGCGCTTGACACAGTCACGTCGATTAAATATTTGGGCGTAACATTGCAGAGTGATATGAAGTGGGACAAGCATGTAATGGCAGTTGTGGGCAAGGTGGATAGTCGTCTTCGGTTCATTGGTAGAGTTTTGGGAAGATGTGGTTCATCTGTAAAGGAGACCGCTTATAAAACACTAATACGACCTATTGTTGAGTACTGCTCGAGCGTTTGGGATCCCTATCAGGTCGTATTGAGGGCTGCTAGATTTGGTGGTGGTGGTGGTTTGTGTTTAACGTCCCGTCGACAACGAGGTCATTAGAGACGGAGCGCAAGCTCGGGTTAGGGAAGGATTGGGAAGGAAATCGGCCGTGCCCTTTCAAAGGAACCATCCCGGCATTTGCCTGAAACGATTTAGGGAAATCACGGAAAACCTAAATCAGGATGGCTGGAGACGGGATTGAACCGTCGTCCTCCCGAATGCGAGTCCAGTGGCTAGATTTGTTACTGGTAGGTCTGATCATCGCGCGAGTGTTACGGAAATGCTTCAGGAACTCGGGTGGGAGTCTCTGGAGGAAAGGAGGCGTTCTTTTCGGGAATCGCTACTGAGGAAATTTAGAGAACCAGCATTTGAGGCTGACTGCAGTACAATTTTACTGGCGCTAACTTATATTTCGCGGAAAGACCACAAAGATAAGATAAGAGAGACTGTGGCTCGTACAGAGGCATATAGGCAGTCATTTTTCCCTCGTTCTGTTTGGGAGTGGAACAGGGAGAGAAGATGTTAGTTGTGGTAGGAGGTACCCTCCGCCACGCACCGTATGGTGGATTGCGGAGTATGTATGTAGATGTAGATGTAGTGTTCTCAGCACGTAGAGGACCTGCTTCATGTGAAACTGCATTTACGGAAAAGAATCCTCCGACCGAAGTGATCCTGCAATACGTGGATACGGGTTAGCTAATTTAGCCCCTCCCCTCCTCCAGATTCGTTTATCAGCATGGAAGAGCAACAGGGATTCATTACAAATTGCACGAGAGAAGGCATATCTGGAAGCAGCTCGTGTATAATGTGAGATCTTTCTAGACAAATTACGCGCACTTTAAAGTTTATCATGCCGTTTTTGGGTCTGTCATCGTCCTCACGGTTTTCGATATGTACTCTCTTTACCTTTTCCTCTCTTTCTATCTCTTATAGATGCACTGCACATATATTTGCAGTTTAAGTCCTTCATGATCCCATCCTAGAAGAGTTTCTCTGGTGCTGGTTGCAGAGCCAGTGGACAGACGGACTAATGCACTGCAGAAATGAGAACGTACTCGTCTGCTCAGCACGATACACAATGAATGCTAGAAACTTCTGTGCCCATCTACTGCAGTTGGAACTGTGTAGAGGTCGTTAGAACACTGAGATACGTATACACCCCACACTGCAGCCAAATCAATTCGAGGAATGCCCAAAGGCATTCAGTTTTTAATGGCAATACAGCCAAGGACGTTGCCAGGATTTTGTCGAAGAGGGAGTCCAAGTTGTTAAACAGGGCCTTAAAAAAACTCATGTTTTTCATTTATTCTGAAAATTTCCACAAAGAATGATAAACCATTTTATTCGACAATGATCTCAGTGTTTCCATTAAGCGGAAATATAATCTCGCTACTTTAGAGAGCTGTATGTTGGCAGATAACTAGCAAGCAGTTGCTCCAATCTCCGTTCACCTTCCTAAGTCATTTTACATTGTTCTTCTTTGATTCTGGATGGACGAGAGCAAATTTTTTGGGACACCATGATTATTAACGAAAGAATTTTTGGAATAAAGAGGTCTCTGTAGACAGAGAAGCTACAACAATTTTTGTTGGTGAAAATGTAAATGATCTGGAATTCTTCAAACTTACTGTTCCAAACCTTACAGTTGCCATGTAAGAAAGGCCATATTTTGCATTAGTGACTGTCACGGCAGAGAAACGCATGAGTCTAAATAAGGAGAATTTGGATTATTATTTATTTATCATTTGGCTTTTAGCTCCAAGAGTCTCCGAAGAGACCCTTGGCTCGCCTTCGATGCAGCTCTTTTCATTTAAGCAGAGGGGTTGCACCGTTAAGGGAATTGGAATCTATTAGGAAAGAAAGGTATCGAAAGGAATTGGCCGTGGCCTATACTAAGGGGCCAACCAACCCCGGCGTTTGCATAAACTGAATATGGGAAACCACAGAAAACAATTTTCAAGATTGCCGGAGGAGGGATTCAAACCATATCGCCTCCCAAATCCAGGGACTAGTAGCTCAGCGGCTCAACCTCAACACGCAGAACTACACTAAGTCGGCGGAGAATTTGGAAAAACTGGTTGTTGTACACTGCTTCAAAAAAAAAAAAGAAGTTATAGGTGTCACAACAAAATACTTAGTTCTGACATTGCATGCTTTTCCTTTAGTCGTGCATGTTTAGCTGTTGTATTTGACAGTGAATGAATCATGCACATTTTGGGATTTAATTGTGCCTGGAATTGCTCTTACATTAAATTCAACTGCAAGTAAGAACTGAACTGATCAACAAAACAACAACTGAGCTGTAGCAAGATCAACAGTTGGTCTGGCTCGTCGTGTGACTGAAAATCAAAGCGTCTTTCATTTTCATTGCACAACAGCGAGGTCGTGTGTATATTCATTTTGTTGATAAGGGGGTCAGGTCCGGACCCCCCTTTGACTATGTCCATGATTCTCATTAGCAGAGTAGTGAGCTGGAAGGAAGGAACGGTGAATCTGGAAGCAACTTCACGCTAAAGGAAAAAAATTGCGAATATCAAATAATAGAAAGCAGGAAGTGAATATTTTTGTTAGGAGTATCATTGTCAAAACCGCTCCGGATGAAGAATAGAGTATGTCATTTAGTAGCAAGGACTGATTAATTTTTTAAACAAGAGAAGAAGACTACTGTGCGAGGTAAAGGCCAGAGCACGGAAAGCACATTCGCCTCGTTTACGCTGCGCGCCAATAGTATTTAAGCTGCATCTGCTCGTTTCGTTAGTTGACTGGATTACTTCCAGTGGTATGGACCGAAATCTCTGTTCTCTGCACCGTCTGACAACAGTTACAGTGATTTGTTGGCGAAAGAAAATGAATATTGATAAGAGAAAAGAAGAAGGGATATGGTGCGCATCCTTTGATTGTTGAACGTCCATAAAACAAAAAATATTTCCAACAGTTTCAGCAACATCATCCTGAGCGCTAATTGAAGCATCATTTGATGATGTCTCCACTGGCAAAATGGTTCAAATGGCTCTGAGCACCATGGGACTTAACATCTGAGGTCATCAGTCCCCTAGAACTTAGAACTACTTAAACCTAACTAACCTAATGACATCACACACATCCATGCCCGAGGCAGGATTCGAACCTGCGACCGTAGCGGTCGCGCGGTTCCAGACTGAAGCGCCTTTAACCACGTGGCCACACTAGCCGGCCGCAGGCAAAAGATTCCGTTTTAGTCCCCCCTCCCCGCCTTCGGATCTCCAGAAGGAAACTCTCAAAGGGAAGGAGATTATGAGAAAAAAAAAAAAAAAAACAGGATAATCAACGGAAGGGTAACACGCTACAAGTCGAAGCTTCGCATGTCAGAAGTTGAAACGTGGTAAGGAAGCTGCAGAATCTGAAAAGGGAAATACAAAGGCTCGTCTAGATATGGTGTGGGTCGGTGAAGTGAAATGGAAGGGATATGAGGATTTATTGTCATAAGAATACAGGGTAATAACAACGGCAGCATAAAATGATATAACGGGAGCAGGGTTCATTACTCATAGGAAGGCAGTGTAGAGAGTAAGTTACTGTGAGCAGTTGAGTGACAGGGTTGTTCTCATCGGATTCGACAGCAAAACCAACGCCGACAACGATAGTTCAGGTGTCGTGCAAATGTCGCGAGCAGAAGATGGAGGGAGAGAGAGAGACAGAAAGTAATTCAGTTTGTAAAGCGAGATGATAATCTAATAATCACGAGGGACTGGAATGCGAATGTAGGGGAATCAGGGAGAGTATGGGCTTGGTAGTAATAACCAGAGGGGAGAAAGACTAATTGAGTTCTGCAATAAATTTCAGCTAGTAATGGCGAATACCCTGTTCAAGAATCACAAGAGCCGGAAGTATGCATGGAATAGGTCCGCATACACTGGAAGATTTCTGCTGGATTACATCAGGAGTCTCCAAACTACGGCCCGCGGGCCGCAAACCGGCCCGCGTTAGCTGGCCGGACATCCCCGGTATCCGGCCCGCCAAATATTTGAGGTGGTACCTATACTGCCAACAATTGAGTTTCGAGGCCTATCGCGGCCAATACACCGCGACATTGGCTCTGCTACTCGTTACAAGACTACATAACTAAACTTATTGTTGCACCGCTTGAAATAACAATGCGTTGACATACTCTACCTCTGTTACGCCTTGCAGTAATAGTGCTGCTAACAATGATTTTGAGATTTCGTTAACTTTGCAGGACGTTTTCGTGAAGAATGTGCAGTGACATACTTTTTTGTCGGTGAAATTCGCCAGAATAAAATACGCCAGAATTTCGGTCAGGTACGTCCACCAATCAAAATTATGTAATTAAATAAAAATCGTAGTTCGTTTCAGTGCTAGCTATTCCTAGAACCTCAGATTTTTGTGATTTCATCTTTCCTTTGGCCTTACATTACGCTGATCGTGGAGTGCTAGGGTGCTTTAATCCGACTGGGTAGATCTTGGCCCTTATAACTTCGTGGATGAGTCAATGAGGCCCGCGGACTAAAAAGTTTGGAAACCCCTGGATTCCATCATAGGCAGATGAAAAGTCTCCGAAGCTCATAACAAACAATAATGTCTGAGTAAGATCCTCAAGGAACCCCGTAAGTAGGACCAGTCCACGGCTAGAGAGAAGTTGAAGCGGCGAATCGTAATTCAAATATCAGGATGCCCTGCGATGGTTGCTGCTCGAAACGCAAACCAGCTTGACATCCTCGCCTGGGGCGGATCAGGCCGAGCAGCGAAGCTGCAAGTTGAAACGTCATCGCCGCGGTCCAAGCCGGCAGTGGAGTTACAACTTAAACTTACCCCGAGAAATGCAGGACTTCGTCACATCACAGTGGTGACAGTGGCTTCCACCAGAAAGCTGACGAGGAATATGGTCGATGGACCCCGTAGGCAAAGCAACACCAACCACATTCTCACCCGAGCACGTTTCACGGCACGTCGCTAACTCCAGCATGCGGGCGCATCTCCCGTACGCCCTCTGCGGAAGCACGAGACCCAGGTTCGGAACCCGATTCGATGCACCGCCCACAGACAGACCCCTGACTTCGGTCACTCTCGACCAGACTGCTGGTCTGACCACGGCACGGCTGCGACCTCTATGGCTCTCGCCGGAGTCTAGTTTCTGGGGCGGCATTCAGCTTTAATCTGTCGCGGAACCAGTACACGGGTAGCGGCGTGAATTCTGCATGAGGCCCGTTCTGCGCTACTCCTCCCTCCCCCCTCCTACCCCCCCCTCTCTCTCTCTCTCTGTGCGTAACGCTTCGTGATATTATTCCGAAAATGACGCCTGTCAGTGGTAGCTATGAAACTTACTTCTCACTTTTCGAAGTCTGGCTAGAGCGTTAGCAGTCTGGAAGCGAAATGACTCGGTTGTCATTAGAGCTGAAAAATGATTCCTCTCAGTTCTGTGTGTTGTCAACGTTATAATTCACCACTTCTGCGCGCTCTCTCGAAGTGAATATGTCCTGGACATCTTAAACTTAGATTAAAACAACTTTATAATCAACACTTTGTTCCTAATCTATGCTCTGTATCCAACAGTTATTTTAAATCAAACTTTTAATATATTTAGTTTGCAATTAGTTTAATTAACATAAAATACCTATTGCAATTTTGGATTGTTATCTTTGTGGAGGAAACCATTTTAGAGATTTTGAGGCTTTTATTCAGTGACCGGTTTTCATTAGGGAGGCCAAGGAAACAGAGAGCCGTCTTCTTGACTTTAGGCTCCGAGCATCTGTTTCTGAAAGTTCAAGGCTGAGGAATACAACTGCAAAGAATCATAGTGCTTAGTTTCTATGCCAGAACACACCCTGCAAGGACAGGCCTCTCTATTTCTCGAAATAGTGCAGACTGTTTCTTCTTATTACCTACCATAGATATGTAAAATGAAATATTGCTTGTCTCATTCACGAGGGCATTGTACATACACTGAGGAATCCAAGAACGATAACACTGCACAATATTTTAGAAACTAAGAATTATTTTTCTCTTAGAGTAGCTTTTAATTTCACGGATAGGTCTGTTGCTAAATGTATTTGCGAATTCATCCGTCTTTGTAAAAGGAAACTTCAGAATGTGAGAAGCTTTTCTTATCTTTCTTTACGTATATACACTATCTGATCGAATTATTCCGACATTCGTTAATGGACATTATATGGGATTTGCCCCCCCCCCCCCCTTCGACTTTATGACGGCTTGAACCCTGCAGGCGACGTTTTCATCTTCGAGACCTGAAGACAGAGAAGGTAGTTATTTGGTCCTGTGGCCTATAACGAAGTCAACGTTCTAACTCATGCCAAAGGTGTTCCATCGAGTTCGAATCGGGGCTCTTGGCAGGTCAGTCCATTTCAGGAGTGTCATTGTCGACAAATCATTGCCACACAGATTCTGCTTTTCACAGGGTGGTGCATTGTCAAGCTGATGGTCAGTCATTGCTTCAGAATCGTCCCTCTAATGTCCGCAGTATACAACGCTGTTATTTAGCGTTTTCTAAAGCGCAAGAAGGGCACCACAGCCTTATCTCGAAAAACGCCCGATACCGTAATAATATCTACTCCATACACCAATGCCGGCAGCTCACGTGACGGCAGGTAACGTTCTGCAGGCATTCGTCAAGCGTTAACCCTTCCATCGGATTACCACAGGGTGTACCGTGATTCATCACCCCCAATCACTCGTTTCCAGTCATCCACTGCTCAGTGGCGTGGTTGTTTACCCAACTTCCAGTGTCGCACAGCACTGGCTTTAGAAATGTATGGCTTATGAGGAACTGCTCGACCTTCACACACTATTTTGTTAAACTCCCAATGCGCAGTCCTGCCAGTTGGACTGTTGGTAGCGGTGTGGGACTCACGCTCCTTCGGCTGATTCCACGTGGTTTTTCACGGCATGCTCCACAGTCTTCGACGGTTCCTCTCCGTAAGTGATTGATGTCTGCGTGGTCTCGGTTTAGCTACGATTGTTCCTTCGCGTTTGCACTTCACCATCGCAACACCAACACTCGACTAGGGCAGAAGGGTTGAAATGTCCCTGATGGGTTTGTTACTCGAGTGACATCCAATGACTAGGCCGCGATCAAAGTCACTGAGATCTCCTTCTATACTGGCGGGTCGCCTGTCATGACATCTAGTGGTCATATACTTTTGATCTGATAGTGTATAAGAGATTTTATATTAAAAATTGGCGGCTTTTATTGTAGTAGTGTAGTTATACTAATCTACTTTGTAGACTAATTACATTACACAGTCATATGTCTTTTTAATTTGTAACGACGTTGGACAGATGTTCTGTTTGTATCATTATTTGACGCACACTGAGGACAAAAATCGTGGGATGTCGCCTAACACCGTGTCCGACCTTCTTTTACACGACGTAGTGCAGCTACTCGACGTAGCGTGGACTCAGTAAACTGTTGGAAGTGCCCTGCAAAATACTGAGCCCTGCTGCCTCTGTAGCCGAGTATAATTGCGCTGCAGGATTTTGTGCACGAACTCATCTCTCGATTGTCCGCCCCCAGTAGAAAGTCTGCTCTCCGCAGCGCTGCGGCGAGGACGTCTTGTTTACGTCCCGTCCGCGCGGTCGCGAGTGCCCGTAGTTGCTTACTACTGCATTGTCGCTAGTTTAGAGTCCATCACTACCGACGCAACATGGCACATTCGTACAGACAAAGCACCATCAAGATCAGTTTTCAACCCGATCATGCACGACCGCGAGCTTTTGAAGTGGAACGTTTTCTACGTGACGACGTTAAAATTGAACCGCGAGACATAATTGGTATCCATCTCTCTATCACGAGCAGTGTTGTATACGTCAAGCTAGTAAGTGACGAGGTGTGTAACAGAATCGTGAGCGCACATGCGAACGATCTTAAATTCAAACATTCTGATGGCCATATTGGGGCGGTCTCTACCGATCACGCGGGGCTTGGCCTCCGTACGATACGCGTCTTCGAACTCCCTTTCGAAGTGCCACCGGACGTAGTCATCGCGGCCTTCCAGCCCTACGGCAGAGTGATCAGCTATATGGCCGTAAAATGGACCACCTTTACAACGTACCCCGTTCTTAACGGGGTACGACAGATCAAAATTGAACTGACCAAACATGTACCGTCATATCTTGTCATCGGCGGATGTAGGGCGATCATTATGTATGACGGTCAGCCACGCATTTGCTCTGGTTGTGGCCAAGAAGGGCACGTCCGGTCGGATTGTCTCCGACGACGGCTTACTCAAATCCCGACAGGTGAATCTATGACTCCTCCTACGGTGACGACCCTTCCTCTCAATTACGCCGAAGTTACACGGGCAGCAACCCTTTCCGATGCTGATCACATTAGTCCGATAGCCGCCCCCGATAGCGAGACCGTGATGGCTTCTGCAGTACAGGATCCGGCCTCTACAACGGCGCCCCCACCTGAAGATAATCACCGGCCGACCTTGCAAGAAGGCGTGGATGCCAGGATGGACATTGACCCACGGGTTGTGCCGACAGCGGCTTTTCTTCCAGACACCGGAGCAGCTGAAGAAATCCACCCACATTCAGATACTGAAACACACGTCCGTAAACAGCGTTCCCCGCGAAAACACAAGAGACGGAGGCGTGCTCCATCGGACGAGTGTTTGCAGCGATCGTCTGACATGGACTGTGGACACTCCGACGACGGTACCGGCGGTACAGAGGCCGCTGTAACATCAAACTCAACAGATCGCCGTGGTGACGGCTACAGCCCCTCCGACGCCACAGAACAGCAGGATCACAAGCAGACAGCCGCTGCCGATTCCCAGCCAGCAGAGACGATGGAGTCAGCGCCGAGTGCCGCAGCAGCCCCTAACAGCCACCAACAGCTGATGGTATTTCATGGCGACTGTGAGGAAAACTTCTTGCCCATCGTGTCGGACGACACGCGGGGAAATTTACCCCACCACTGTTGATCCTTTTCCGCCATCAGATACAGTGACGAGACAGCCTTACAAGGGTATTGATGGCCAACACGGGTGCTATGGATAGACCTCAAACTTATCGCGTTGCAACTATAAACATCAACACTATACGGACGCGCGCTAAGTTATCCTTGCTTCAGGATATGTTGAACTCTGCTTCCATCGATATAGCCCTTCTCCAGGAAGTGTATGTCGACGACTTCCCAGGCATGTACGGTTACGATGCTTGCGTCTCTCCAGCATCCCCTACAGGCAGCGGTGTCGCTGTACTTCTTAGGGAAATAGTGACGGACGAAATCCTGTTTCTGCCTGGGGCAAGAGGAATGGCACTCACAGTACTGGGTGTCCGCCTTATCAATAACTACGCACCTTCCGGGACGGACAAACGTCGCGAACGTTCACGATTCTTTGCGGAAGACGTCGCCCCGCTCTTCCAAGGCCGCCACGACCATCTGGTATTTGGGGGTGACTACAATTGCGTTCTGGCGCCCAGAGACCAACCCCCACGACATAATCCGTGCCCGGAACTCGAGACGCTAATTCGAGACCTGCAGATGGTAGACACTTGATAACATCTTCACGGCCACCGACCGGGATTCACGCACTTCACGAGTCACTCTTCCAGTCGTATCGATCGGATTTATGTCTCACGCTCTCTCGCCGCTGGAACACAGGATGCGGAACTGTGGCCTGCAGCCTTCTCAGACCACTCAGCTTACATTTGTGCCGTCAACCTGCGGTGGCAACAAGTGTGGAGAAGCCGCAGCCCGTGGAAATTAAACATCGCTCACCTGTCGTACCCGGATTGCCGCCATGCCGTTGAAGATACGTGGCATTCGTGTGAAAATCGCCTCCGTGCATATCCCACAACGATCCGCTGGTGGTTGGACTGCGCCAAACCGGCACGTGATAACCTACGGTCGCGACCACGCTACTTGGCGTAGACATACACTAGACTTTTACTTCCGGGTCGTGCGCGACTGCGATGCTATGGCGCCGTCTCCGGAACGACAAACGGTGCTCCACCGTGCTAAGGCTCAGATCCTCGCTCATATGCGACGCCACCTAGAGGGGGTAGTCATCCGCTCGAGGACGTAGGATCGGATACCGAGCGAACGCCCGTCAATGTTCCACGTCCTTCGTGAACGTAAACGACGCCAACGAGCGCTGATACGCTTCATCGACACGGAGGACGGTCGTCGCCTCACCACGCAACAAGACATACACACAGCGTTCTACAATCATTATTCCCAACTCTATTCCGCTCAGACCCCTGATCCGACAGCACTGGAGGACGTCTCTCAGACGATTTACGGCACCGTCACCCCGGCAATGGAAGCGGCCTTGATGGAAGAAATTGCAGAAGAAGAAGTGATCGACGCCATTAGAAAAGGAGCTGTCAACAAGTCTCCGGGTCCTGATGGCCTCCCCTTGGAATTTTACCGGACTTTTCAATATTTATTAGCCTCCCGATGGACGGACATCTGTCGCGAACTACTATCCCCGGACGTGCCGCTCCCTGCGGCCCTTGTGGAAGGGATGATTACTCCTATTCACAAACCGTCCGGTGGCTCACGGCTGCAGGACTATCGCCCGTTGACGCTATTGAACTCGACTGTTGGCGGCGCGGATACGCCAGACCTTACGAAATGTTATCTCACCCGATCAAACGTCATTAGAAGGCGACAATAATATTCAAACAGCACTCAGTGAATATCGTGACTTGATCTCACTGGCGAGGGCATGTCGTCTGAAGGGTGCACTGGCGGCAATCGATTTTAGTCAGGCTTTCGACCGAGTGGACCACGACTATTTGGAAGCGGTCCTCCAACATATGCGGTACCCACAGCCATTCGTCACTGTCGTCATGCGACTACTCCGTGGCGCGACGTCCAAAGTGATCGTCAACGGCCGACCTACGCAGCCCCTCACCATTTCTCGATCGATACGCCAAGGCTGCCCTCTGTCCACTTTACGCTGTGGCCATGGAACCTCTCCTCTGCGGCCTGCGCCGACGACTAACGGGTATGACGTTACGAGGCCACACTTTCCGATGTAAAGCGTACGCTGACGACCTGGTGATTGTCATCCGCAACGGTGACGACACCGTTAGCGCACTAAATTGGATAGCGAAATATGGCATGGCCACTGGTAGTCGTATCAACGTCGCAAAGTCGGTGGCGATGAACATCGGGGTCGGATTGTCTGAGAACAGTGTCACCCCCTTACAGCTCAGAGATAGTTTGAAATGTCTCGGCATTGATTTTACAGACGATATACGACGGACCGCTGCTCACAACTTTCGACGGCTTTTACGAAATGTTCGGACTGGAATTGCCAACAACCGCCTACGAGCCCTGGACATCGTCCAAAGGACCCAGTATGTTAACACACATTTAGCGTCACGCATTCCGCACATCGCCCAGATATTATCTATACCGGTGATGTTAGCTCGCCATATACTTGCGGCTTTTGGATCCTTCGTGAGTTCAGGAATGCTTTTCAAGATGAAATATGAGACTCTCACCCTTCCCCCGGTTCGGGGAGGGCTTCGCCTTTATCAAGTTCATGACAGAGCGGTCGCCCTATTTGTGAGCACATTAGTCAAACTATGGCACCGCCGTCCGGACAGTCTGACCAGTTTGTTAATAGCAGAACTAGCACCGCCCTCCCTGTTGCCACCTGTGCCGATACACCACGTCCCCTCCTCGCTCATCTACATCGGTGTCTTTTACGTCGAACTTAGTTACGTTCGACTTGCCTTACCAGCGACTCAAATGGCGCCGGCACAGACGGTTTATAGGGTCCTGCAACGTGGACGACCCGATAACGTCGTGGAGAGGAAGCACCCGACCGTCAACTGGAGAGTAGTGTGGAGGACACTTCACCACGTAACACTGGACACTGACGTCACGGCGATGTGGTATATCACTGTCAACGGCAAGCAGGTGACCAGATCAAGGCTACATGCGATCCACATGGTAGACTCACCCACGTGCACGAGCTGTGGCGTTCCAGACAACGATGAACACCGTCTTAGCTGTGGCGAGTCTACGGCAGTGTGGCACTCAGTGAGGCAAATGTCAGCATACTTCCTGCGAGTAACGCCGAATCATATCGACCCCAAGACTATCTTATTCCCGGACGCGACGTATTACCCACGTACTAAAACTAATGCAATGACGTGGCTTCGTGGACATGCAGTGCATTATTTGTTTCAAGACGGCACTAAGGACACTTTAGACTTTTGGAACTATTTGCAGGAACGACATTGCAAGATCCTCCGTAACCCAAAGTATCGACAATATTTTTCCAATTATTTGTGGAGTGCGTTCAAAATGGTTCAAATGGCTCTGAGCACTATGGGACTCAACTGCCGAGGTCATTAGTCCCCTAGAACTTAGAACTAGTTAAACCTAACTAACCTAAGGACATCACACACATCCATGCCCGAGGCAGGATTCGAACCTGCGACCGTAGCGGTCTCGCGGTTCCAGACTGCAGCGCCAGAACCGCGCGGCCACTTCGGCCGGCTGTGGAGTGCGTTCCACGACCCTCCACGTAGCTGGAACATCACGGGTAAGAGCAACTAAAATTACAAGACGATGATAGAACACTACACGGTACAACGTGGGATCTACCTTGATCATTACGAGAAGTCATACCTGGATGATACAGCAGATGGAGAGTTTCGTTGTGAAGCCTCACACTCTGTAGCAGTATTTGCCCCATTTCCTCTTTTTGTTCCCGGTGCGAAAAGGTATTCGCAGTTTTTGTTTCCCATCCGGTGCAAGATGTAGCACTGGTTAATGGTGGTATGGATTCCACCCTTCAGTTGTTTCATGGTTTCCTTCGCCCCGCACTTTGCTCTCTTTCTTTATGGCTTTTTCTACAACTATTAGCATGTTTTTAGTTATGTGCGCCCCCAACTCGACGCAACGAGTGCACTTACAAGTTTTCAGTTCCTTACTGTTTAAAAAATTTAAGAAAACTTTTTAAAAAATTAAAAATAAATAAATGAATAAAAAAAAGAAAAAAAGTAGCTGAGTGGTCAGCGCGACAGAATGTCAACCCTAAGGACCCGGGTTCGATTCCCGGCTGGTCGGAGATTTTCTTCGCTCAGGGACTGGGTGTTGTGTTGTCCTAATCATTATCATTTCATCCCCATCGACGCGCAAGTCGGCGAAGTGGCGTCAAATCGAAAGGCTTGCATCTAGTGAACGATCTACCCGACTGGAGGCCCTAGTCACACGACATTATCATTTTATCTCTCTATTATGTCCCATAAGTGTTCGATGCGACTCATGTCGGACGATCTGAATGGCTAAACCATTTCTTCGAATTGTCCAGAATGTTCTACAAACTAATCGCGAACAATCGCGGCCCGATGAGATTGCACATTGTCATCCATAAAAATTCCACCGTTATTTGGAACATGAAGTCCACGAATAGCTGCAAATGGCCTCCAAGTATCCGAATATAACCAGAACCCAGTCCATTCCATGTAAAATCGGCCCACACCATTATGTAGCCACGACCGGCTTGCACAGTGCTTTGTTGACAATCTGGGTTCACAGTTTTGTGGGGACAGTGGCGTTCTCGAACCCTACCATCATCTCTAACCAACTGTAAGTGAGGGATCAGCTAACCAGGCTACGGTTTTCAGTCATCTAGAGTCCAACCGATATGATCATAAGCCCAGGAGAGGCGCTGCAGGCGATGTCGTGCTTCTAGTAAACGCCCTCGGGCCGGTCGTCTGCTGCCATAGGCCATTAACGCCAAATTTCGCCTGACCATCCTAACAGATACGTTCGTCGTACGTCCCACATTGATTTCTGCGGTTACTTCGCCCAGTCTTACTTGTCTGTTAGCACTGGCAATTCTACGCTAGCGTCGCTGCTCACGCTCGATACGTGAAGGCCGGCGCTAACTGCGTTCTCCGTGGTGAGAGGTAATGCTTGAAATGCGGTATTTTCGGCGCACTCGTGATCCTGTGGATCTCGCAATATTGAATTCCCTGACGATTTCCGAAATGGAATGCCCCTTGTGCCTAGCTCCAGCTATCATGTCGTCTTTTGCCAGCCGCTGTGAACGACCGGTTCTAGGCGCTTCAGTCCGGAACCGCGCGACTGCTACGGTCGCAGGTTCGAATCCTGGCTCGGGCACGGATGTGTGTGATGTCCTTAGGTTAGTTAGGTTTAAGTAGTTCTAAGTTCTAGGGGACTGATGACCTCAGATGTTAAGTCCCATAGTGCTCAGAGCCATTTGAACCATGTCGTCTTTTAATTCCCGTTGTGCGGGCATGATCGGTTCGGACACGTTTCCACATGAATCACCTGACAAATGACATCTCCGTCAATGCATCGGCCTTTTGTACCTCGTGTACGCCATACCACAAATATCTGTATATGTGTATATCACTATCCGGTGACTTTTGTCATCTCATTGTAAGTGCATCCAGTGAAATGGGCTCTACCTGAAACCGCCAAATTAAATTAGCATTGCTTGTGCAGCAATAGACTGCCTCCTCTAGTAGAACACTTTGAAAGCACTATTAAATATCGAGAAATACATAAGGGAAAAAAAGGTGAGCGTGGAGAAGGGTTAGGTAGTTCATGTAAGCTCCCAACCGACAGACAGAAGGGAGCGCGAACCTGAGGGTTTGTAAAAGGAGTCGTCCGTGATACTTCTCCACTTATCGCCGTGCTACGCCTTCCACCTGCAGATGGGGCGACACTGCAGACGGATGGCTGGACACGTATCGCAGCTGTCGACTACACTGCTGGCGGGCGGGAAAAATTAAGATTTTTATAATTTATTGATAGCCGAAAATTGGTTTAGAGACAGGGCGATGATCTAAACCTTGATTTAATCCACACACCACAATAACTGTCGATACTAGGCGTCATCTTTAGGCGGTTTTTACTACAGTCGAGTAGACAAATGCGTGACTGCTTGTTCGTCTTCTCCACAGACACACTGCGCCCAAATTGTTCAAATGTAAAGTCATAAAAAATGGTTCAAATGGCTCTAAGCACTACGGGACTTAACATCTGAGGTCATCAGTCCCCTAGACTTAGAACTACCTAAACCTAACTAACCTAAGGACATCACACACATCCATGCCCGAGGCAGAATTCGAACCTGCGACCGTAGCAGCCGCGTGGTCCGGACTGAAGCGCCTAGAACCGCTCGGCCACAGCGGCAGGTTAAAGTCATAGAGAATAGAGGCAAATGGATTTGTATACAGGAGGGATACAGGGGAATGCTGACAACGGATGAGTATGAGAACTGAGAGATACGCTAAAGGCTGAATCTGCAGAGGTAGACCCTGCAATGTGAGATCGGCAAGGAAAGGAAAGGAAAAGTGAGTTGGTATCTGTCCTCGCTCATCCTGTAATTAGCTTCAGTAATTTTCCTACGTGTATGAGTTTTGTTTCACCAAGACAGGAATCTCCACTATCGACAAAAGCTACGTGTGGAATTGTGATAACCTGGTGGCACTCTTCAGCATGTACGCTCGAACTGCATTAAAATGACCTCCTAGGGCACAATCGCCTTACGAATGTAATATAATTTTACTCCGTTTATTCTGTTTATGTTGGTCATTGACTGTCTCAGTAAGCGTTAGACTACAAATTCAAAGCTCTGCCGTTCAAATCCGATTGGTTCAAGGGTTTTGCTGTCTCTTACAGCCAGCATCTCTGGTAACGTTTTGTGCCAAGTCACACCGAGGGCCGGCCGCGGTGGTCTAGTGGTTCTGGCGCTACAGTCCGGAACCGCGGGACTGCTACGGTCGCAGGTTCGAATCCTGCCTCGGGCATGGGTGTGTGTGATGTCCTTAGGTTAGTTAGGTTTAAGTAGTTCTAAGTTCTAGGGGACTTATGACCTAAGATGTTGAGTCCCATAGTGCTCAGAGCCATTTGAACCACACCGAGGGCCACAACCCTTGTTAAACTGCATAGGTCAGTTCAGAAATTACAGAAATAGGAGAACATGCCACCTCCAACACGGTGGTACGTGTTCAAACCGACCGTCTGGTTGAGGACAGTTTTACCTTTTCATCTTCTGTTTAAACATTTCGTTCATTTGAAGGTTCATAGACATCACACTCTGTGGAAATCTCAGTACTGTATTTCCACCTATCTCTAATAAATACTAATTTAATGTTCTTGTTCTCATCTGCCAGTTTCGGACGAGAGTTCATTTTCAAGAGGTAGTTCTACTGAAGTTGCAATTCGTCATAGTTTTACAGGGTAGCTCTCAATCTAATACAATACGGTACGAAAGCAATGTTCCTGCTTCAGTGATGAAGTGAGCACAGTGGACCGATACGCCATCCGGGCAGATGTGACGGTGTACACAGGGGCACAGATTCGGTTCCCTCTGAGAGGGTGCGTTAAGCGTCCTCCAATAACACGAGAGAACGTCGGCCACCTGTGAGAGTTACGCTCTGTCCTGGTCGGTAAGTGCTTAGTGCCGCAACCGCTGACGCCGAGCCCGGATGTAATTTCAGACGCCGCTCGCTCACTGTGTGTTGCTGAGGACGCGGCAGTGATCGAGGAGCGGCTGCAGGCTCAACGACGTGCGTGTCACGCGACAATGGCCGCGTCGCGCCCACGTGCGCCGGTGAGTCTGTCACCACAGGCAGCAGCTGTCGCAGGCAAACAAACGGGCTGTCGCTTTATTCGTGTAACGACGCAACATAAAGGAAACGACCGCGTCCGGAGCTCCACAAGTGCCGTGGCGGAGCGCGAATTTTCAGGCAATGTCCGCGTGTATGGCGGACAAAGGCAATCAAACTGAACGGTAATGCGTTCTCCAGTCGAGCGATACAACGTCACCAGTTACGGCTCGCCAGCTTCCAGGCGCTGTAGGCTGACAAGAGGCGCTGCCCTAACACTGTGTACGGTGCACGGTGCTCGCCGAGTTTCACCCCAGCCAGCTCCAGACGAGAAAGTTACATTTACTTTCATTCCAATTGATCCGTAGTGAGGAGGTCCTCCAGGATGTGGAACATGTCAGAAAAACAACAATACATGACAAATAAGCTAATGTACCATTCCACAGGTCCCAAGTGGAATGATCGTCATTTTTTAATGAACACTATATGAAAGTCATTTTACAAATACTAACGCACTGAATTTAAAAGTAAAAAGGTTTCTTATTTATTTATAAGGTAATAAACATGTAATATGTAATACAACTACTATAATACTTATTTACAATGAACACATTACTGCACTAAAATTGTGCAGAAGTTATATTGTACAAATCAGTTGGTTTTACTGAGAAATTCATCAATGGAGTAGAAGAAGTTGGTCACCAATAAATCCTTTAGGCTTCTCTTAAAGTGAATTTCATTGGTTGTTAAGCTTTTTATGGCTGCTGGGAAGTTATTGAAAATGTGTGTTCCTGAATAATGCACACCTTTTTGTACAAGACTAAGTGACTTTAAATCCTTGTGAAGATTATTCTTATTTCTAGTATTGATTCCATGAATTGAGCTGTTGGTTTGAAAAAGTGATATGTTTTTAATGACAAATTTCATTAAGGAATAAATATATTCGGAAGCAGTAGTTAGTATCCCTAGATCCCTAAACAGGCTTCTGCAGGATGTTCTTGAGTTCACACCACATACTGCACGCTTTTGTGCCCGGAAAACTTTAGCTTGGCGTGATGAATTACCCCAAAAAATAATCCCATATGACATTATGGAATGAAAGTAAGCATAGTGTGCCAGCTTTTTCATTTTTATATCCCCTATGTCTGACAAAATTCGCATTGCAAACAGAGATTTGTTAAGACGCTTCAGCAGTTCTGTGGTGTGCTCCTCCCAGTTTAATTCATTATCAAGCTGTAATCCCAAGAATTTAACACTGTCCACTTCTTCTATCTTCTTGTCATCGTATGTTAGACATATACTCTGAAGCGAAGCCGCCCCAGATGGTATATTAAAAAAATTTTTCAGTAATGCAATACAGAATTTATATTATCAAGAAACATTTCGAATATTTACAACACGGATTTAAATAATGGCCGTCAACTGTTTTAGAACTGTTTAATATCGACTGATACTTTTTTTCCAAACCGGTAGTAGCTAGTTTTGAGGAAGCGCCTTGAAATACTGATTAACTCCACGTAGGAGAGGTTTGGGGCGTGGCTTCTATCGCGTACAGCTCTTAAATCCGTCCAGAACCTTCAGCTAACTTAGCGCCTACCTCCACGCTATTTTCACTCTCCACTGCTTACAATGTAGGGAAAGCAACAAAGTGGCTGAAACTTCACTCTATCCAGCGATATAAGGACGAGGGTGAGTCAAATAAAAATCTTAATTTTTTTAAAAAATATTATTTATTGTGCAGAAGTGGTACAAAGCTGTATCACTTTTCAACATAATCTCCCCCACGCTCAATGTAAGCCCTCCAGCGCTTACAAACTGCATAAATTCCTTTAGAAAAAAATTATTATGGTAGTCCGCGCAACGACTCATGCACCGCGTGGCGTACCTCCTCATCAGAACGGAACTTCTTTCCTCCCATTGCGTCTTTGAGTGGTCACTTGGGGCAAGGTCTGGTGAGTATGGTGGATGAGGAAGACACTCAAAATGCAGGTCTGTGATTGTTGCAACTGTTGTAAGGGCAGTGTGGAGCCTTGCATTGTCATGTTGCAAAAGGACACCTTCTGACAGCAATCCACGTCGCTTTGATTTGATTGCAGGCCGCAGATGATTTTTTAGGAGATATGTGTATGATGCACTGGTGACAGTGGTCCCTCTACGCATAAATGCTCCAAAAATGACGCCTTTTTCGTCCCAAAAGAGAGTCAGCATAACCTTCCCTGCTGATGGTTCTGTTCGAAACTTCTTTGGTTGTGGTGATGAGGAATGGCGCCATTCCTTGCTCGCTCTCTTCGTTTCCGTTTGGTGGAAGTGAACCCTAGGTTTCACCCGCAGTAACTATTCTGGCAAGGAAACCATCACCTTCTCGTTCAAAGCGCCGAAGAAGTTCTTCACAAGCATCAACACGTCGTTCTCTCATTTCAGGAGTCAGCTGCCGTGGCACCCATCTTGAAGACACTTTGTGAAATTGGAGCACATCATGCACAATGTGGTGTGCTGACCAATGACTAATCTGTAAACATGCTTCAACGACATTCAGTGTCAGTCGGCGGTTTTCCTTCACTATGGCTTCAACTGCTGCAGTGTTTTGTGCAGTCAAAACTCGTTGTGCCTGACCTGGACGAGGAGCATCTTACACTGAAGTCACACCATTTGCGAACTTCCTACTCTATTCGTAGACTTGCTGCTCTGACGATCATGCTTCACCGTACTGAATCTTTATTCGTCGATGAATTTCAGTAGGTTTCACACCTTCACTACGCAAAAACCGAATAACAGAACGCTGTTCTTCGCTGGTGCAAGTCGCAAGTGGGACGGCCATCTTTATACTGATACTGCGACGGTATGTGTGCATCTGCACTATTCTGCCACCTACAGGCCATTCTGTACGCTGTTTGTAGCACGCTTATCAACTTACAGGATAACGGCGCGAAGTTTCGATTTGTTATTACAAATTTAAGGTTTTCATTTGACTCACCCTCGTACTCCACGAGGAACCATATGTTCCGTGGCAGAGGCTATCTTGTACCACTGGTAATTATTACCTGTACTGTTCCATTCACTAATGGAATGAGGGGCAAATCACTGTCCATATACATCCGTACGAGCTCAGAGTTCTCTCATCTTGTCTTCACTGTCATTACGCGAGAATCCCTGTCTCTTTATCTCTCTATTATGTTTACATGTGTCATTAACCCAGGTTTAATAGTAAACGTGATAGTGTAGAAGATAGTGTTTTGTTCCTGGATTAAATATATAAATGTCTCACTAGAGTGCACTAGAATACGGTAACGTAAGTGTGACCACTTAGCGATATTTTGACGAACAGTTAGACGAAATAAAGGAACGATACATGTTTCCTTACTTTCAGATCCCAGCAAGTTCCTTGCTTGATATACTTACCACGATTTGTACCCATCTAATCTTCAGCATTCTTCTGTAGCAATACATTTCGAAAGCTTCTATTCTCTTCTTGTCCAAACTAGTTATCGTCCATGTTTCACTTCCATACATGGCTACACTCCATACAAATACTTTCAGAAACGACTTCCTAACACTTAAGTCTATACTCGACGTTAACAAATTTCTCTTCTTCAGAAACGCTTTCCTTGCCATTGCCAGTCTACATTTTATATCCTCTCTACTTCGACCATCATCAGTTACTTTGCTCCCCAAATAGCAAAACTCCTTTACTACTTTAAGTGTCTCATTTCCTAATCTAATTCCCTCAGCATCGCCCGACTTAATTCGACTACATTCCATTATCCTTGTTTTGCTTTTGTTGATGTTCATCTTATATCCTCCCTTCAAGACACTGTCCATTCCGTTCAACTGCTCTTCCAAGTCCTTTGCTGTCTCTGACATAATTACAATGTCATCGGCGAACCTCAAAGTTTTTATTTCTTCTCCATGGATTTGAATACGTACTCCGAATTTTTCTTTTGTTTTGTCGGATTATAACGTACTCAAAATGTATGTTGACTAAAATAGATCATTTCTGTTATGGAACGTGGTGTTTTACTAAATGGTTCAAATGGTTCAAATGGCTCTGAGCAGTATGGGACTCAACTGCTAAGGTCATTAGTCCCCTAGAACTTAGAACTAGGTAAACCTAACTAACCTAAGGGCATCACAAACATCCATGCCCGAGGCAGGATTCGAACCTGCAACCGTAGCGGTCTTGCGGTTCCAGACTGCAGCGCCTTTAACCGCACGGCCACTTCGGCCGGCTTTTACTAAATGTTCGTGTAAATTTTGATTCTGTTATTTACTTGTATTTTAGCACTGACGATGGCTTTTTGCAGCTGAATTCTGGATATGCAAGAATAATAAAAAAATTAGTGAGACTGCGACTGATTGCCGTGTTCCTATCCTTCCCTATAACAATATACAGTCGCTGTGCAAAAAGGTTGGTGATTTGAAAAATTATTTATTCTTTGACACAGTCAGCACACAGTCACAATATAGCTGGTTTCATCTGCTCACAGCAATCGTCTTCAGGGGTATTAGCGGATTAATTCAGCACTGTCGAAGTAGTATATGTGTAGTTTTCCATGCATAATCCGTACGCAGTAGTGAGTTTTTAACAGACCTGTGGTTTCATATAATCCGTATGCGGTAATGAGCTTTTAACAGACATCAGCTTTGTTGTTACGAGCTAATAAAACCGGTCATTTTTTAAATACTTTGCAGCTGTGTCGGGTCAAAAATAAATGATTCTATAATAATCAATGGTGGTTCACTTCTTCTCGGCATAACTTCGCTTTTTGAAATGGGAAATCGTAGCTCATGCCGAGTTTTGCCGACAGCCGCTATTAATTTACATTCTCCGCCACACACAACAAGATGATTTGCGGAACGTGTCTGTGACTGTAGGAAATTCTCCAGCACGCTCCGAGAGAGATGGCGCAGAGGTTTTGGGAGCCCAGTCAAGGAGTTCAAAACTCCTATCAGATATCTAGTTTTATATTTTCCGTGGTTTATCAAGGTTCTTCGTCAAAACTATTTTCCAGTTTCCTTCACCTCAGTTAGTACTCCGCACCAAAGACCTTGATGTCGACTTCTCGCTATACGCTAATCTTACTACTTCCATCTTTGGTGTTGTGAGGTTGCGGCTCGGAGATCTAATCCCAACAATCTGGCAATCAGAATGAAGAGAGTCTGTTGTATTCTCTTGAGCCCCGTTGCAGTGACAAACAGGCGGCAGGGAATGAGGTTGGTGGGTTTTCTCTTGGAAAGTTATCGCTGTCTGTGAGATCAACAGTGAAGTGTGAATCGCCTCTTCAGAATTAGAAATGATTGGCCAGCTTCGCTGTGATGTTTAGCTTCTGCCGCGTCTGCGCCCGTGTCAGACGTGTCAATCAAAGTAACGAATGTGTCGGGGAAGGCACAGTGGCTGTTATCGCGAATGCCAGGAGGAAGCACCTCGTGCTGTTTTGGCAGATTTGCTTTGCTACGCTTACGAAAGACTGGCGCCACGAACTTCAGGCGAAACACGACGCTTTGATGTGCCGCCTGCTCCACATAATGTAACGGTATTCTTCATAATTTTAAAACACACGCTCACAGAAATATGCGATGATATATTATAGTGACGTAATACTTCGGATGAATATAGCTTGTCGAAGGCAACAAGACATTATAGTTGAAAGATAACCCTGTTTGTCCAAGTTTTGAATCCATCCGAATGACAACAGTGCGTGCTGATGCACAGGAATAACTCCGCAACACAAGACATTAGAACAAATTTTGCACAAACTCTTACGTCTGCAGAATGCAGTTTTCTACGTCTATGTATATCCTTCACGTGTTCCTGTACTGCGCGTTATGTAGAGCATACAGTCTACCGTCATCATTTTCCCACTTCCTGCTTCAATCGCAGATGACACTCTCGTGGAAAGACAGTCGGTATTTTTTGTACGAGTGCTAATTTCTGTAATTTTAGCATCTTGCTCGTTACGCAAAATGTATTCTATCTGATCAAAGGCATCCGGACGCCTGTTAGTGGACGTTGATACACTACTGGCCTTAAAAAGATGACGCGCTACAGATGCGAAATTTAACCGACAGGAAGAAGATGCTGTGATATGCAAATGATTAGCTTTTCAGAGCATTCACACAAGGTTGGCGCCGGTGGCGACACCTACAACGTGCTGACGTGAGGAAAGTGTCCAACCGATTTCTCACACACAAACAGCAGTTGACCGGCGTTGCCTGGTGAAACGTTGTTGTGATGCATCGTGTAAGGAGAAGAAATGCGTACCATCACGTTTCCGACTTTGATAAACGTCGCATTGTAGCCTATCGCGATTGCGGTTTATCGTATCGCGACATTGCTGCTCGCGTTGGTCGAGATCCAATGACTGTTAGCAGAATATGGAATCGGTGGGTTCAGGAGGGTAATACGGAACGCCGTGCAGGATCCCAACGGCCTCATATCACTAGCAGTCGAGATGACAGGCATCTTATCCGCATGGCTGTAACGGATCGTACAGCCGCGTCTCGATCCCTGAGTCAACAGATGGGGACGTTTGCAAGGCAACAACCATCTGCACAAACAGTTCGACGACGTTTGCAGCAGCATGGACTATCAGCTCGGAGACCGGCTGCGGTTACCCTTGACAGAAGCGCCTGCGATGGTGTATTCAACGACGAACCTGGGTGCACGAATGGCACAACGTCATGTTTTCGGATGAATCCAGGTTCTGTTTACAGCATCGTGATGGTCGCAGCCGTGTTTGGCGACATCGCGGTGAACTCACATTGCAAGCGTGTATTCGTCATCGCCATACTAGCGTATCACCCGGCGTGATGGTATGGGTTGCCACTGGTTACACATCTCGGTCACCTCTTGTTCGCATTGACGGTACTCTGAACAGTGGACGTTTCATTTCAGATGTGTTGCGACCCGTGACTCTACCCTTCTTCGATCTCTGCGAAACCCTACATTTCAGCAGGATAATGCACGACCGAATGTTGCAAGTCCTGTACGGGCCTTTCTGGATACAGAAAATGTTCAACTGCTGCCCTGGCCAGCACATTCTGCAGATCTGTCACCCATTGAAACCGTCTGGTCAATGGTGGCCGAGCAACTGGCACGTCACAATACGTCAGTCACTACTCTTGATGAACTGTGGTATCTTGTTGAAGTTGCATGGGCAGCTGTACCTGTACACGCCATCCAAGCTCTGTTTGACTCAATGTCCAGGCGTATCAAGGGCGTTATTACGGCCAGAGGTGGTTGTTCTAGGTACTGATTTCTCAGGATCTGTGCATCCAAACTGCGTGAAAATGTAATCACATGTCAGTTCTAGTATAATATATTTGTCCAATGAATACCCGTTTATAATCTGCATTTCTTCTTGGTGTAGCAATTTTAATGGCCAGTAGTGTAAGTGCTGTATCTTCACTTCCTCTATATGGTGACTTGAATTCTGCTGCGAACACTTCCAATGAGGTGTTTGAATATCTGCGGAGGAACGGCGGTCGAGTATTCCTAAAGAGTCGAAACCAGAGATGGTAGCCATGTTGGACGCTGAGGTCTGGAGCGAGGTCGACATTTTAACCATCCCAAAGGTGTTCCTCTCTTTGACCTTGACTAGGTGATCATTAGATTGTCTGTCGCCGTGAGACATCCACTTTTACTTACGAATGGCTCATACCACTGGTTTTTGGATCAGCTGTTTATATTGTAAGCACGATGTCGTGTGCTTCTGAGTGTTCGAGGTCACACACTTCCCTTGTCAGTGTTGTGTGACTACCAATGGAAACAAGTTGTTACTTTGCGGTGTGTGACTATTTAAAATGCACAGTACAGCACAAAGTCCCGAGGACTGTGAAGTAAGGTGTTTTATTTTGTTTAAAGCTCAAAATTTGAAGCACGACTAAACTTACGACCAAGTGAAGAATGTGTGTGATGCGTTTGAGCTTTGGTGCTGGCGTAGGATGCTACGCATAAAATGGACCGAAAGAACAACAACTGTGTCCATTATTGAACAACTCGATATCTCCAGACGCCTTTCTTTTTGAGTCACCGAAAGAATTCTCCAGTTCTTTGGCCATATTGTGAGAAGAGATGGAGAAAATCTGCTGAAAATAATCTTGCAAGGAAAGGTCGAGGGCACGAGACCAAGAGGAAGAGCAGCGAGCAGATGGATAGATCAAATCAAGAAGATCTCCGGTCTACCTCTTCATCAGGCACTAAGAGAAGCTGGCAACCGTACGGGATGGAGACGCTTGGTTCATGGGGTCACGACGCTCAGCAATGAGCACAACGACCTATGATGATGATGAAAGGATGTGTATGCTGAAACGGCAAATAACAAAATAAATGTGAGAACGTAATGTGAAATATTCAAAAATCAACTAAGAAATGTACACGAAGAAATTCGAAGTCCGCTATTCATCAGAACTGATTTGAAAAATGAAGTGAAGAATGAAATCGCGCGAGACACCTTTTCATGAAGCTCAGACTTTGGGAGATGCCGAGGTGGACAGTACAGCGCCCCGCTGGTTTAATGGACTGGCGGCAGCCGACTGCGACTCGGAAATGGTAAAGCTCCCGGACTGATATTGCTAAGGCTGAGGTGAACATGTAGAAAAAAAACATAAGCTTCAGTTTTGTAAATCATATTTACTTTGTTGGTAAAATACACTCCTGGAAATGGAAAAAAGAACACATTGACACCGGTGTGTCAGACCCACCATACTTGCTCCGGACACTGCGAGAGGGCTGTACAAGCAATGATCACACGCACGGCACAGCGGACACACCAGGAACCGCGGTGTTGGCCGTCGAATGGCGCTAGCTGCGCAGCATTTGTGCACCGCCGCCGTCAGTGTCAGCCAGTTTGCCGTGGCATACGGAGCTCCATCGCAGTCTTTAACACTGGTAGCATGCCGCGACAGCGTGGACGTGAACCGTATGTGCAGTTGACGGACTTTGAGCGAGGGCGTATAGTGGGCATGCGGGAGGCCGGGTGGACGTACCGCCGAATTGCTCAACACGTGGGGCGTGAGGTCTCCACAGTACATCGATGTTGTCGCCAGTGGTCGGCGGAAGGTGCACGTGCCCGTCGACCTGGGACCGGACCGCAGCGACGCACGGATGCACGCCAAGACCGTAGGATCCTACGCATTGCCGTAGGGGACCGCACCGCCACTTCCCAGCAAATTAGGGACACTGTTGCTCCTGGGGTATCGGCGAGGACCATTCGCAACCGTCTCCATGAAGCTGGACTACGGTCCCGCACACCGTTAGGCCGTCTTCCGCTCACGCCCCAACATCGTGCAGCCCGCCTCCAGTGGTGTCGCGACAGGCGTGAATGGAGGGACGAATGGAGACGTGTCGTCTTCAGCGATGAGAGTCGCTTCTGCCTTGGTGCCAATGATGGTCGTATGCGTGTTTGGCGCCGTGCAGGTGAACGCCACAATCAGGACTGCATACGACCGAGGCACACAGGGCCAACACCCGGCATCATGGTGTGGGGAGCGATCTCCTACACTGGCCGTACACCACTGGTGATCGTCGAGGGGACACTGAATAGTGCACGGTACATCCAAACCGTCATCGAACCCATCGTTCTACCATTCCTAGACCGGCAAGGGAACTTGCTGTTCCAACAGGACAATGCACGTCCGCATGTATCCCGTGCCACCCAACATGCTCTAGAAGGTGTAAGTCAACTACCCTGGCCAGCAAGATCTCCGGATCTGTCCCCCATTGAGCATGTTTGGGACTGGATGAAGCGTCGTCTCACGCGGTCTGCACGTCCAGCACGAACGCTGGTCCAACTGAGGCGCCAGGTGGAAATGGCATGGCAAGCCGTTCCACAGGACTACATCCAGCATCTCTACGATCGTCTCCATGGGAGAATAGCAGCCTGCATTGCTGCGAAAGGTGGATATACACTGTACTAGTGCCGACATTGTGCATGCTCTGTTGCCTGTGTCTATGTGCCTGTGGTTCTGTCAGTGTGATCATGTGATGTATCTGACCCCAGGAATGTGTCAATAAAGTTTCCCCTTCCTGGGACAATGAATTTACGGTGTTCTTATTTCAATTTCCAGGAGTGTATATTTCTCGAATCTATTAAATTGAAACGTTCGTTACTTTGTGGGCTACTCACCTACGCTGTATGATTCTGCAAGAAAGTCATACTGGGGGGGGGGGGGGGGACCTGCTAGGATTGGATGAGGAGTAATTCATCTACATGCTCGATACAGAATCTAACGGTCATTCTTTGATGTTTACTGGACTTTCATCTACCGAACGATTTAGGCTCTTTTTCAATGCCACGCTCAGTTGTACATGTATCTGCCATTCTGGCACCGCACGACGGTTGAACATAGAAAACAGTTTTCTTCGAGAACCGGTTTCGGGAGACAAGATTAAAAATTACTGCCTTCATTTCATCAGCTTCTATTGGGACGCTATCACATTCAACGATCGTGTGTTCAGATGCGTTCCTAATCCATAACACATGGAAACGTTTCTATACTTCTTTCTTGCATCACAGCGCCAGATTTGCATGTAGTGGTCAATATTGGAACAAATTTTTTCCAGCGTATTTCAGATCCGCATTAACGCGTTAAATATCTACTAAGTTTCGCTGCCTGATGATAATCACAGCCAACAATGGACTTCTTTGATTGGCTGTACTGTAATAGTAAACGACCTTGTACTTTTATCATTTAATACCCATTATGTGTTGGACATCTCAAGAAAGTTTGGCAGTGTCAGACAGGTCAACATTTTCCACTTCCGGCAGTCTAGGTAACATTGATAAGAAGTACAGTGCTGTGCGGAGTATGTACTGCATGTAGATATGCACATGAACCTTGGTTGCGAGCGGTTTCTCGCTCCATCTGCATTTTACTCGTGCGTCTGTTCTGTACGAGCGTGCCTTCAGACAAGGAGCAGCCGCTCCGCCCCCTCTCGCTTTGACGGGTCAGCGCCGCATGCCGCCGCCACCTGCGCCTCGTCCGTTTGATGCGAGCCGCTTTGTCCCGCTCGACTGCGCCTCCGCACTGGCTAATTGTCGCGTGCAGCCTTTTAGGCGGAGGGCCACTTCTGGCGGAGCTGCTGCAAAAGACGGACCCAAAAGCAGCGGCAGTTGCACGGCGCCTGACTTAGCAGCTAATTTTACGCTCGACGATCGTCCTAGTGGTTTTGCTGCAATGTTAACCGTTAAAGGACGGCATTGTTCAACGGGAAACGTGTCCCGCAGGGTTCATTTCTGAAGCCGCAGTTGTTCTTAATGCAGGAATGAGCTACGATTCTCTATGCTTCATCCGACGCTTTATAGGAGCGGTCGATCCCTCCCACCATATACTAAGACAATCACTGGCACGTAATTGTTTGTAAAGAGCATGTAGATTCATAGAGACCCTACCGGATAGCCGAGTGCGTTAACACGTCGCTTCCTGGATTCCGGGATACGGGGAGGAGACGCAGCCCCGAATCAAATCCGCGTCTCAGTTTCACGATGAGGATTGCTTAGCAGGCCAACCTGGATGTAGTTTTAGGCGATTTCCCACATCCAGCACTAGGTAAATACCGGGTTGTATGCAAATTTAATATATATATATATAGCAATAATAACAAAGGTTACACAAATAAAGCGATTAATAGAAATCAATTATTTTCACTTAATGCCCACATTTTAGTTCTTACAGTATGTCTCCTTTGCGTCCGTATTAAGTGGAACTTACTTCCATATTGTCGAGATCTACACACCTCTGTTAAGTGCTTCTCCTTCTGCCGCCGCAAAACTTTCCATTCTTCATTCACGTGTCGGTAATGTAATTTTCATTTATCGGACTTCTGCACCAGTGGCATACGTGACATGACATTTTCGTGGTGCGCAGAAGAAAATAAAAAGGCTACATATATTTGCACGGAGAAAAATTATTATTCAGATACCGTGAAAGCTACTACACGCTTCTCACATTTAAACACGTCCTCTCTCCACGGGAACTCAAGACATAAGGTGACAAAAAATTGAATGAGTTCTTTATCATTTGTTCTCGCCTTCCGGCGTAGCAAAATACATCTTTTGCGGGCGCTTACAGCGGTTATCCTTGGCTTTTCCTGTCTTCACTGTACTTCCTCATTAGTTATGTGATCTACCCATCTAATCTGCAGCTTTCGCCTATAGTACCCCATTTCCAAAGCTTCTATTCCTTTTTTTTTTTTTTTTTTTTTTTACCTGAGTAATTGATCGTTCACGTTTCACCTCCATATAAGGCTATATTCCACAGAAATACCATCAGGAAATACTTCCTAAGAATTAAACTGATATTATATGTTGAGAAATTCCTCTTTTAACTTTTCTTGTTATTGCCAGTTCGCATTCTATATCCCCTGTACTTCAGCCATCGTCAGTTATTTTGCTGCTCAAATAACAACACTCATCTTCCGCTCTTAGTGTCTCAACCTGCGCCCCTCAGCATCGCCTTATTTTGTATGACTACATGCCGTTATCCGTGCTTTATTTTTGTTGATCTTCCACTCACAATTTCTTCTGAAGACGCTATCAGTTCCGTACAACGACTCTAGCAACATCTTTACCGTCTCTCAAAGAATCACAAAGTCATTCGCAAACTGCAAAGGTTTCATTTCTTTTACCTCAAATTTAATTCCTTTTCCAAATTTCTCTCTGGTTTTCATTACTCTTTACACAGTTTACAGACTAAATAACATCGGGTCTAAGACAGAATGCTGTCTTTCTCCCTGCTCAACCACTGCTTCCGTTTCATTTCCTTAGAGTCTTATAACTGCAGTGTGATTTCTGTACAAATTGTAGATAACTTTTCACTCTCTGTATTTTATCCCTGTCACCTTCAAATAGGTTAGTCCAGCCAGTAATGTCCACAGCTTTCTTTAAATTTGTAGTTGCTATAAACTTAAGTTTGCCTCTTTTCAACCTTTTTCTAGTATAAGTCAAGGGACCAGTACTGCCTAACAACGTGTTTACTAAATTAATGTTTGCTGCTAAGTGGATATTTTGTGTAAATGTTCAGACAAGAAACGGCTGTATGATCAGGAGACATGCCAATAAATGATCTATCAATCAATCTCTGCTTTAAGCGGGGGAGACTGATCAGTGTGTTAGGCAATAGACTGACACCCTCGAGGAGTAGGAGTCGATTCGCCATGTTGTGCCGAGTTAGCTACCGTATATTTCCCAAATCACTTCAGACATACAATGGTGTGACTCTTTCGTATTCCCTATGAATCTCTCCAGTGACATTACCTCTTAATATTCCCCAGACCGTCTTCACTATCTTTCCCGATTACACGTGTTTTTTGCATCAAAACCGATGCACACGAATCAAATCAGAAGAATGTAAATGAATGATACTTCACTCTGCAGCAGACTGTGCTATGGTCTGACACTTCCTGGCAGATTAAAACTATGCTGCAAGACGCCGGTCAGAGCCAGGCGTAGGAATCGAAAGCGCCACTGGGCTATGGCTACATGGAAACAGCGGCTGTCGGCTATATCGAGTGAACCCGTTCGATATGCAGATTACCCCCTTCGACTCAGACGTGATGCTACAAACTGTGCACAAGGGAAACGTTGGGAAGTTTCTGGTACTGGCAAATGAGTCCCTGCAAAAATAGACAGTAATGAATGGAGCTATGGGCTCATCTAACTAGTGAAATCAAAGATAGGGCCACTTTGACCAACATTTATTAATTCAAAAGACGAACCAAAACATGATTTATAAACGAAATAGTAACTTCTTCGACCGAAAAAAATGAACATCAGAATCTGCACAATTCATTCAGTTAACATAAAAACAGCTCTGAGCGACAAAGTCTGCGGGAAAGGAAATGAGAATGCATGTGATATTAACCTCACGTTACACCGGAATGGATTAAACACGCGAGTCCGAATCGGACATAAAGATTACATCGATCATTTTGGGATGAAGGAAAATACATGCAGCAACCACAAGTACCTGTGCCATGAGTGAGCCATCGAGCAAAACGTAACTCGTGACAAGACCATATTAACTTTGGAACATAACACTGACTCGGCACTTTCAGTCCGCGATCACATTGGCAGAGTGAATTCACCACGTTGCTGCGATACGAGCAGGGTGACTGCGCCCTTTATTAGCTGCAGAGGCCGGAGTTGAAGTCATAGCTGAAGTTAAGTGCCTCGGTAGACGTGCCTGCAGGAAGAGACAGCTGAAAGAACTAGCAGCGAAGTTCGCTGAAGAAGTTTCAGAGACGAGAGATGGAGAAAAGCTCTATGCGCAGAAGCCGCCAAAAGCTGTCTATGTGCCAATCTGGCCGTGCGGTTCTAGGCGCTTCAGTTTGGAACCGCGTGACCTCTACGGTCGCAGGTTCGAATCCTGCCTCGGGCATGGATGTCTGTGATGTCCTTAGGTTTAAGTAGTTCTAAGTTCTAGGGGACTGATGACCTCAGTTGTTAAGTCCCATAGTGCTCAGAGCCATTTGAACCATTTTTTTTATGTGCCAATCTGCAAGTTTATAAGACAGATTCCTGTCAGACGCCTCTCTCTTCCGAAACTTTTTTTTAATGCAAAATAATCTTTAAGTTTTGCTAGTTAAACAAAATACTAAAAATCTGAAACTTGATTGCCACTCTCGAAACAGGGTGGGGCTCCGACCAATGCAAGCAAACCCATGGGTTGTTTTCTTGGAAAAAGGGAAAAAGGCCCCTAACCACAACTCCGTCTTTTTTTTTTTTTAAGCTAGCAACCGATCACTGTGTCTCCCGCTCTGTACGACGACAGGAGACAGTTCAACAACCTCCATGCCGTGGAGTCAGAAAGACGTGCCAGCGTTTTTTCAAAAAAATGGGCCGAACATTCCGATTGTCCCACACACTCACGGAGGTGGCAATGTTATCCAGCAGGTCATCGACCAGCAGTCTGTTTTCTGTTCTGTGGCAGCAAGTGCTGCAGGGATCAACTTGGTTGAATAGGATCAGCATGAGGAAACGCACAGGGTTCCCACAGCTCCAGCTATTCATTCATTCAGTACTGCCGCCGCTGATTTGTTCAGACCATCTACCAGATGCCTACCCAATTTCCGCGAGCAAAGTCTCCCTTCCTCCCCTAGAACTTAGAACTACTTAAACCTAACTAACCTAACGACATCACACACATCCATGCCCGAGGCAGGATTCGAACTTCGAACTTCGAACCTGCGACCGTAGAGGTCGCGCGGTTCCAGACTGCAGGACCTAGAAACGCTCGGCCACTTCGGCCGGCTCTCCCTTCCTCGCCAAAGTGGCGCCCTGAAACACAAATCTCAGAGGACCAGTGACCGACCACTGTCCCTTACCCCATTGCCAAGAGGAGCTACCGACTGCCGCTGCAAAGCTCTTACAACTCGAGAAAGTCGGTTCACAGGGCGGCTGCACCTTTCGATCACCGAACCACCGGACGCTGCGAAAGCTCGCCGGGACTTTGTTAATGTACCAACGTACTACAATCTGCGGAATCAATACCAGATTAATCAAAATTACATTATTAGAGAGAATTTATCACCTCTGCATCATGTGTGCTCCAATTTGCATATAAAATTTTGTGTCCCTCAATCAAGGAAAAGAAATAAACGAATCTTATAATTGTATGATCAAAGAAGGAATAATAGCAATAAAAATGAAAAGACGGAATGGATCCAGCCTGATCCATTTCAACGAGTAAGACTGGAACTCGTGCGCGCAATGTTCTTATCGGATGAGTTACTCAAGCACGAATGACCGAGTTTCAAAAGCGCACACATTTCGTTGCAGCCCGGAAGATTCACTCTGTCGGTTTCAAATCCTGATCCAGTACAGAGGCCTAATCTTCTACAAAGTTTCAAAAACGCCACACATTCTGCTGCAGGGTGAAAGATCAATACTTAAATCACACTGTCAACGAAATGCTTCTCTGAATGCTCGATTTTAAAAACTATTAATAAATGTGGGAAATGACGCAGCAACACTGATTGATAAGGTCAACAGATTTAAATCAAGCACTGAACGGAAATGTTGAGGACTTCGGGATATACATACTGATGAGGGGGCAAAAACAAAAGACTGGTCGAGATCATGAGAGGAATTTTACAACTGACGTCACATCCACGCTGGTGAAGGTAAATCAGTTTTCTTTACTCCTTTGAAATAATTATTTCGCAGCGATGGTCCCTAAATCGAATGACAGAGTAAGGCTTGTCTGCGCTTACTGATGGCTTCGACAGAGCTAAGAAAAGGCGCATACTACAAACCTGCCATTAGCAACACAGTCTTCTTTGGGAGGGCTCTGTGACGACAAACAGAAGAAAGCAATTAAAGGAAGGTCGCTAATTGTTAATTTCCTCAAGGGTCCTTGTTATCACGAGAGAGAGAGAGAGAGAGAGAGAGAGAGAGAGAGATGGAGGGAGGGAGGGAGGGACTGAAGTCTAGTGCCTGCTTTCAAGAGGCTAATAAATCAGCCTCGACGGACTTAAAACTCAGGCGGTCTTCTTTTTTCTCTTTAACGGGTAAGGCAGGGGGAAGAACGAGATCAAGTGAATGAAGATGAAGGAAAAACACAAATTAGCATGATTCTTGTCACTCTCTTTCACGATTCGTCATTCGAGGATATGAAAAATATTACAGTCAGAGACTAGTGACGCACAAAATATGTTTAATATGTTCATCTACAGAATATATACTTGCCTGAGACAGTGTTAAATGTTTGTAAACGAGTCTAGCTACAGTGTCTAAATCTATATTTTCATTTATTCGCTCTCTCATTTTGACATGGCATTAATCATGAAAATGGTTAAAAAAGTGTTCATAGATTGTGAGAGGCACCCACATGCCTTGCTCATACTATGGCATCAAGCAGTCAGGCCTGCAAGATGAGTGGTCTGCCAAGCGAGTGGATTCATTCTTATTTGACGAGTAACATGAACTCTAGTACTCACACTTAGTTACAAGTTATCCTCCTATATGATTACTACGCAACGGAAACGCATATCTGACTATCAGTGATTTACAGAACTCTGACTGTACACTACGCACTGGCAATACCACATTTTCTTTTTGTCTTTTATTTAACGGCTTTTATTAACACGTGGCCATCCCACTGAATATGAATGGCGCACACATTATAAATTCGGGACATTATGACAACATACAATTTGAAGGAATAGTCTGCCAATCTCTTTCTTTTCACTATCTGATTTATTCCGATAAATTCTCTAACCTAAACACACAAATTCTATAACCTACAACAATATCACATGAGAAATTCCGCCCAGTGGGCATGGCTTTACATTAGTGAATCTCTATATTATGGTCTCGTAATTATTTAACGCTACGGTGCACTTTCTGGATAGGATGGTGGATCTTTTATTATACCTCACACTTCGACTCTCACAATCATCATCACGAAACTTTCCTCCAGACCGAGCGGTACCGAAGGAACATGCATAACCCGCTAATCTTTTGCAACTACCTTGCTACTCTCCCATGCAAACCACACATACCCAAATTACATGACATACACCACACAACAATATGAAATACTACACAGAGAATGGTTACAACATTATCACTTTCAGCTTTCCCACTTCAATTAATATTTATCCCAGTTTCACACGACACTGCCCCACTTTGTAATTCGACTTTCCTACTATGAACTCTGGAGATATATGCACGTCTTCCTGTGCAATGCAAGCCAAGTGGCGTTGCTGGATAGACGGCCGACTCACCTTGATTCTCTCTCAGAGTTTAAATCTAGCGTCACACGGAATCATATCACACAATTTAACATTAAGAACATAATCATCACACACGTGAGTCCTCAACTGATACCACGGACGAGTACTTCTCTTTATCCTTTGTCTCATACACAGATTGAGACTCACACAGTACTCACCACGTGGAAGTACTCGTCTCTAATTTCAAGTCCTGCACACGCCATTTCTTAAATATTTCAGCTTATGGTACACACGCTATTTCTTAAATATTTCAACTTATTGTACACACGCTAGTAATTCAGCTTAACTTAAGCACACGGAAGTATTTCAACTTATAGTTACACGTGGTTTCATTGTGACCGTTGGTCACTTCCGAAGATTACTACAATCCCATTAATATTACCTGTCTGACATTTAATTCTCCCCACAAAAGTTCCTGAGATAGAGAAATTATTATTTCAAACTACTCTTAAATATTCCACATGCATACCAAGTCTCCACTCTTTCGTCATTTCTGAGCACAACTAAAACAGGTCTTACAGGGTGTTTCAAAAATGACCGGTATATTTGAAACCGCAATAAAAACTAAACGAGCAGCGATAGAAGTACACCGTTTGTTGCAATATGCTTGGGACAACAGTACATTTTCAGGCGGACAAACTTTCGAAATTACAGTAGTTACAATTTTCAACGACAGATGGCGCTGCAAGTGATGTGAAAGGTATAGAAGACAACGCAGTCTGTGGGTGCGCCATTCTGTACGTCGTCTTTCTGCTGTAAGCGTGTGCTGTTCACAACGTGCAAGTGTGCTGTAGACAACATGGTTTATTCCTTAGAACAGAGGATTTTTCTGGTGTTGGAATTCCACCGCCTAGAACACAGTGTTGTTGCAACAAGACGAAGTTTTCAACGGAGGTTCAATGTAACCAAAGGACCGAAAAGCGATACAATAAAGGATCTGTTTGAAAAATTTCAACGGACTGGGAACGTGACGGATGAACGTGCTGGAAAGGTAGGGCGACCGCGTATGGCAACCACAGAGGGCAACACGCAGCTAGTGCAGCAGGTGATCCAACAGCGGCCTCGGGTTTCCGTTCGCCGTGTTGCAGCTGCGGTCCAAATGACGCCAACGTCCACGTATCGTCTCATGCGCCAGAGTTTACACCTCTATCCATACAAAATTCAAATGCGGCAACCCCTCAGCGCCGCTACCATTGCTGCACGAGAGACAGTCGCTAACGATATAGTGCACAGGATTGATAACGGCGATATGCATGTGGGCAGCATTTGGTTTACTGACGAAGCTTATTTTTACCTGGACGGCTTCGTCAATAAACAGAACTGGCGCATATGGGGAACCGAAAAGCCCCATGTTGCAGTCCCATCGTCCCTGCATCCTCAAAAAGTACTGGTCTGGGCCGCCATTTCTTCCAAAGGAATCATTGGCCCATTTTTCAGATCCGAAACGATTACTGCATCACGCTATCTGGACATTCTTCGTGAATTTGTGGCGGTACAAACTGCCTTAGACGACACTGCGAACACCTCGTGGTTTATGCAAGATGGTGCCCGGCCACATCGCACGGCCGACGTCTTTAATTTCCTGAATGAATATTTCGATGATCGTGTGATTGCTTTGGGCTATCGGAAACATACAAGAGGCGGCGTGTATTGGCCTCCCTATTCGCCAGACATGAACCCCTGTGACTTCTTTCTGTGGGGACACTTGAAAGACCAGGTGTACCGCCAGAATCCATAAACAATTGAACAGCTGAAGCAGTACATCTCATCTGCATGTGAAGCCATTCCGCCAGACACGTTGTCAAATGTTTCGGGTAATTTCATTCAGAGACTACGCCATATTATTGCTACGCATGGTGGATATGTGGAAAATATCGTACTATAGAGTTTCCCAGACCGCAGCGCCATCTGTTGTTGAAAATTGTAACTACTGTAATTTCGAAAGTTTGTCTGCCTGAAAATGTACTGTTGTCCCAAGCATATTGCAACAAACGGTGTATTTCTATCGCTGCTCGTTTAGTTTTTATTGCCGTTTCAAATATACCGGTCATTTTTGAAACACCCTGTATCATCACAAGATCCAGCGGCAGAGTGCTGAAATATGGCCGTTCTCTGGGTCCTCTCACATCTCTGTCGAGGTGGGGGAAACACCTTGGTACCCTATTGGTCAGCCACATTTCAGGCCTCAAAGCTCTGGTAAATTTCATGTCTTTGGTCGCACCAAAGGTGGCCAAAGGATCGACTCAAAGATGATCATATATTCACATTCACTATCTGTGGTTAGCAGACGACCATACATTCATTCATTTCACAGATCTCACCAAACTGGATGTAGGGATTTACTTTGTGGGAGTGCACATGCGATCAATTAAATAAATAAATTGTCATTCTTTCCCACACTGGTATCCGGCTTCGCTGCATTAATTGAAATTGAGTTATTTTTACACAAAAAATGTGTTGTTCTGACAAGAATAATGAAGTATTTTGTACCTATTTTCAATGTCGGGCGGTACTGTACCCTTTCAATTGATAACCACATTCTCCTCGAGCTGGACGATCTATTCTGCTGGTTGTCAGCACAGCTGCGTTCTGCAGTTGCAAATAGAACCAAAGATGCCTTATTAGGTTCTGTCGACCCTTCGCAGAACACTTTGGTTTCCGATATTACCACAGGGACGATGTACGCAAACTTTTGTTTACACACGGCTTTTACTTCACCTCCTACATAGCTATCGTCTCACTGGCAAATAATAATGCATGTTGAGCTCAGCGATATTCGCAATGAAACTGACTTGCTCAACTTTGTTGGTCGCCGTTACTTCGCGAAAGTAACATCGGATTTTTTTATCACTCATTATGCTCTCAGTGAATTTGGGTATTTCCTTTCCTACAGTAGCGAGAGGATCGCATCTGAGATATGCAAGAAAGTTTTTCATTAAATGATGCTGCTGCCTAACTTCTCCCAGTAAAATTGCAACACCATGAAAGCGACATATAACAAATGACAAACTGGCATTCTAGAATATGGAAATAACTGAAATTTCTGTACAACCTCACGAGGTAGGTAGGTAGGAGTAATGTTATCTACTTTCCATATACTCTGATCAACCAGAACATTATGCCCACCTATGTCCTGTATGCCGACCTTTGGCTCGCGTCGTGGCATGGAAGCAGTGAGGCCTCGGTGGGTCGCTGGAGGGAGCTGGCACCACACCTCCACACACAAGTCAGCTGACTCCCGTATATTCCAGAGAGCGATGAGCTGGCTCGAGGTTCCCTCGGCTTCAGATCTGACGAGTCGGGGTGCTAACACATCAACTGGAGCTCGCCACTGCTTTCCTCGAACAACTCCATCGCACTAATGGCCTTGTGACATGGCGCATTATCTTGCGGAAAAATGACATTGCCGTCATGAAAGGAAGTAGGTGGTATAGAGCCAGTATACGTCACGGTGGCTTGCACGAGCTCCACTGGAGCCATGGATGCACACGTGAATGTTCCCCAGAGCATAATGGAGTCGCCGCCAGCTTGTCTCCGTCCCGCAGTAGAGGTGTCAAGGAGCTGTTAGCCTGCAAGATGACGGATTCGCACCCTCCCATCGGCACGATGAATAAGGCATCGGGGTTCATCAGACCATGCAACGCTCTCCCACTTCGCCAACGTCCAATGCCGATAGTCAAGTGCCAATGTCAGTCGTAGTGCCGATGCCGTTGTGTTAACATAGGCACATGCATGAGTCGTCGGCTACGGGAGTGTTTGGGAGTGTTCGGTGCGCTGTGTGTTCAGACACACTTGTACTTTGCCCAGTATTAGAGTCTGATGATGTTAGTTGCGCCACAGTTCGCCTCCTGTCCCGTTTTACAAGTCCGGCATGTGTAACGATGGATGGCCGCCCAACCCCACGACTTCTGGACGTGGTTTCAGCTTGGTTTCGCCACGTGTTGAATACGCTCATCACAGCACTCCTCAACGCCCGAAAAGTTGGTCAGTTTTCGAAATGCTCATGCCAAGCCTTGTAACCTCCCCCTCACTCATCCACCTTAATGACAGTGAAAAATTAAACCGCGTGTACCTAATGGGAATTTGCGAAAAGCAATCGTCACCGAAGTTAATCTGTCGGTAAAGAGGGAGGAAAGGGTTACATCTTAATGAAAGGAAAAATGCAAATGAAACTGGTGGAAATTAATTTTGAAAAGGGGTAAAGTTAATAAAGAAAGTAAATGTGCGGCCGTTACGTTAACAATTAACTAGCGGTAATTAGATATTTGAGATTTGGGGAAAAATTACGGTCGCCAGTCCTATGGACAATTACTGTAGTAACTGAAACAGAAAGGTTATTACACATATAATTAGCACTAGAAGCGTGGCAACTGAAGGCTGACACGTGTAGTGTGAAAACTGAAAGTTTGTCAGAAGTAATAAATTTCGCTACACTCTGACTTAATTTAGCTAAAGAATTAATAAAACCGAAAAACTGAAAGTTAATTTAGTGACTGAAATTAATAGTGAGCTTTGTTTCTGAAGCACTAAGAAATTCAGTAAAATAATGTTAGTCTTGGGCTACCTCAACAATCATTTCAAAAGCTACTTGAATCTACGCAATTTAGAAATAAGAGATTTAACTTTGAACTTGAATTAAATGATTCTGGACAATTAACAATAGTAACATTTAGTACGTACCAAGCTGAGCTGTAGTCACAGGTAAGCTAAAATATGCTAACAAAACTCGCTCTCTTAATACCTTAACTGAACTTTGAAATTAAAGCAGTGAAATCGAATGATATTACTTTAATGCTGGCGTCTGAATTTCAACGACACTCGGGTTCATTCCGGAAAAGGAAGGGACCCTGCTTGGTAATGCAATTGGGACAATGAGCAACAAAGGTTCATGCTAAGTTGCTGTAATTTTGATGCAACAGTTCGAAAAGCTGAGGTCTGCCATACAGTTCTAAAAACTTGACGTGCTACCAGTCATCCTTGTTGGTTGATTGAAGGTTTGAAGTCGTCGATCGAGGAGGTGGCGACAGTTACTCATTGTCGGCCGTCGCTGTTGCAGAAGCTGGGTATTGGCGCGCCTTTTTCTCGACACGGTCTCCAGACGAAACGGGCTCTTGATGTGTGCCAGGTAACGCCTTCCGTCCGCGACACCATGTCAGAAACTAACATAGCAAGTCGAGCGCAATTACATGCTCCCAAATCCCGAAAGCGCGGCAACTCGCAGGAGCGTCACACAACACACCTGCTCCACTGCTCTACTCCAGCCAGACTCTCCCTGCTCTGCCCGCGCTCCACGCGGCAGAGTTAACACTACCAAAGATCCTAAACACTTTGGTTCTCCACACGACCTATCGATGTATTCGTTCGACAGCATAGTTTTCCCTAGGCAAGACCCAGCGTAAAATACAAATAATATTTACAAAACAAACCAATTATACATCGACATAAATGCATAAATAAATATATACAAACAGTAAAACAATTACAATATATAAAGAGACAGAAATGTCATATCTTCAGGTAACAAAATAAGGAAAAATGTATAGTACAATAGATGGAAATAGAAGGATATGCATTTCCGGCGTTTCAGCCTCCAGGCCATCACAATCTGCCCTCTGTCAAACTCAGATGGATAGCGCGGCTTCTCCATTCTACAAACGGACAGCAAGGACATTGGTAATGCATGCACCGTGCGTGTGTCTGACTAGCAGTCATTCCTCGCCAGGTGACGCTGTTACCGCCTGGGCGGGTTTATGTCGTGGTAGGCCGGTGGTCACAATGTTCTGGATGATCAGTATAAGGGAAGATTACGCAATGTTTTTTTTTCACAAATTGCACTTCAATAGTGTTCGTTTGTGATGAAAGGGTGTTATGTACGACCGTTTTTACCAAAACTGTCCAATAACTACTAGAAAATCAAAGTTAAAAAGACTAATCATATCAGAACAATTAATCCCCACTGACTAATGAGGTTTCTATCACTACCGGTGATTTCCATTAGGTAATGAATGTATCATACATTCTTACAATGTATTCGATGGTTCAATCTAAATGGAAGGCCACTTTAGTAATACATGTAGTTGATGTGCGAGAGAGCAGACGCGCCTAGGTCACGCAGGCCTACAGGAGAGGTCCAGCCCTGGACAACTTACAAGATGGGATCAGCTTCGAGCCGCACAGGTCAACGTCGTTTGCCAGACCAGCTTTCCTCTAGGAGACGCCGCAAGGCGCCGGTCACTGGAGTAACAATACTATCTCCCGTAGGGACACTACAAGAAAATATTTTACCAGTCGAATGTGAAAGGAGGAGAGCCAAGGTCCAGAAAAAGCTGCTTTTGTGCGCAAACCGTAGGAAACACGGTTTTCTTAGAAATACACCGCCCCCAGAAGATAGAGATCGGAACGTTGAGTCAGAACCAATAGTCGAGCCATATTTGTGTGAGTGAGATGCCCTAGAACTCTGGCACTGCAAGAACCGAATGTTCAACAATGTAAGAGCCGCCAGGACTGGCTAACGTAAATAAATTAGTAGGCAGAAAGAGACACATGGCTGCGCTGTTGAAGAAACACCTCATTGGCCATAGAATAAGACGGAGAGAGAAGAGGACTCCGTTTTGCAGCACTAAATACCAGGAAACGTTTTACTGATTAACCCCCTGTAATCAGAGACAGGGGATAATTTTCTTTTAAGACTTCTTTTTTACTGAACAGCGTTCAGAATATGTGTAGCTGAGCCAATCAAAAATGACATAGAGAACGAATAACCGAAAACTCGAATCTTCCTTTTTGAAACCAGACAGAACAAAATCACTTCGTCACCAGATTTCATCGCAAGGCAGCCTCTTCGTCGCTAGGCGTCTCCGTTAGCCTCCATCACCAGACAGGTAGCCTTAGGCTTCCTCGAGCAGATGAGCTGCGGGACTTGGAAATATTTCGTACTGAGCTGCACTCAGCCGCAGCCGCAGATTATTGGTCCGAAACCAGTGACTGATTCTGCAGCCACATCACCTTCAGATAAAGACGGTGAGACCCAGCCGTGACAACGAGACGAACCGCAGGCACCGTCAGATCGTTACTACTTCACGAATTTTTTTGGTTTACACCGAGGCGCGACTACTAGAATCAGATCCGTGATCCAGTACCCAAATTTGCCAAGTTAATAATTTGATATTTTCAGATTTGTCACATGATTTAATGTGCACTATGATGAAATAAAATGAATTAATTATGATTCTTGTTTAGTTTCGTAGCTAAATATTTCCGTATTCATTATTTTGGAGGAGTTACGATTTGTTGGTCAGATTTAGAGGGCCATTTTTTTCACAGCTCTGTCAACAACACATCTACTAACACGTATTGGAATTCGACAGCGGCAGTATCGTAACCTGTCGAGACGGCTGCTCTCGTTGGTCGGGGTTCAGAAGGGTATACGCACCGTCGTGCAGGACCTCCACAGCCCTGCGTGACTAGCGCCCGAGAGGGCAGACACATCGTTCGATCGGCAGTGGAGGATAGTACAGTTATGTCACCTACCTTGCATCAGGAAATGAGTTTGTTCCCGGCTAGACAAGAATCCACCCGGACAGTGCATCGACGTCTGGAGATTGACGGACTGTTAGTAAGGCGATCTTTGTTGCGGCTTTCGTTGAAAGAGGAGTACAGATAGCTGCGACGATAGCGCTGCGCCCAACGACTACGCACGTTGCGTTTTCAGACAAGTCTTCGTGCTTTCAACAACCTAACGTCAAGGAGACATGGAAGATAGGCCACATCTACCGTCCGTAGCACGTCAGTTGCTATCTAGATTACCAGCTACGCGAACCAGAGGAGATCATGTTGTGCACCCAATGACGCCCCATACCGTTGTGCCACATGATAGGGCCATATGACGATGACGAATGGAAACTGGCGATGTTCGTTCTCCTCGGAAGCTCCGCCCACAGATACATCCAACTTGCTGGTGTACGCAGAAGTGAAACGGATGAAAAGACGACGAGGTGCCACCGCTGTGTCCATTGTTATCATTGGGCGTTCCACTGACGTCGCTGCTGCGTCAATGGAAGCTGCAACAAAGGTCGGCCTGTTGACAGTTGGTGGTGCTCTAGACTCCGCTGCACTGTCCTTGCTTTTGTTTTGTATCCCGTAGTGGCTGATGCGCGCAACAAGAAGAGAAGTGTGCCCAGGTAGTCAAGGAAAAGAGAACTTTATTACAAACACAGAGTGTACAACAGAAACGTCCCCTCTCACGAAATGCAGCAGAGGCCGCTATGACGATGTTCACGGATAGCAGCAGCGACAGGTCCCAGCAGGATGTTCACTGAGGTCGTTTTTTTCCGTATGGTCGCACTACTAGAGAGACCTATGAAGATCGTACACAGCAGCCGAATAACATCCGACACGCCGCCGGCAACCAGCCAGTCGCGAGACAACTGAATGAAGACTTACTAGGTGAGACCATTCCCAGCGTCAAAACTTGGCTACTTTCAACAGCCGTCTTTCTACGATTTGACCTATGATATACAGCGTGTTGGGAATAATGACTAGTAAATGAAGATTGCGACAAAAAAGTACGGAAACTGATAAGCCTGATAATGGCGAAATTATACTCATATGTATACGTTGGTTGCACAACATCGTCGTTGACAAGGCGGGGGAAGAACCATCAGTTGCGTTCACTTGTAGCTAACACAGTCGACAAAAAGGTACGCTGCTATGGGCGAGGACCGCGGTGACAGTGCATCGTGTTCCACCCGAGATAAATTTATAACGTTCTTTTGCTTAGGGGAAGTGTACGAATGAAAGCAGATTGACTAGTTCAGAGAATACTTGTAACACAGGGTAAACGAATGATTAATGGTGTTCTCAGTTTTGATTTTAAATACAGTTTCTAAAACAAATTTTACAGTTGTAATAAATGGAGTGCTTGCAATAGGTCTTTGATGTACAAAAGGAACAGAGAATTCAACTGGAAAATATCATAACATGTGCTTTTGCCAATATCTGTACTGTTTCTCTCACAGCGCCTCACAAAGATGATCTGACTGACGTAAGAAAGACGGGATTATGAGGCGTCCTTAGGTTGTTTCCAATTTTGTTCTTAAATACAGTTTCTAGAATTTCTTAGCAGTGTTAATGAATATACACTGTACGTCACATATCAGGTGTTCCACAAACCTGATCACATAGTATTATGTTTTTTGCTACGTTATGATTAGTGTTTGCACTTGGCTCCCACATTCGTGTCCACTGCAACTTTCAACCATAGTTTCCTCTTTAAGTCGCGGCGGTGATATATCTTCTCTGTTGTCATTCATCAGAGTCTCTACGTCTGTAATCGGTAACTAAATACGGAACACACCCACAACATGTGCTCATTCGCACCAACTACGTCGGTCTACGTACGACCAATCAGATTCCACTGGGATCGGACCATCAGCCGGCGGTGAACGGCGTTTATGCGGCCGACTTGACGGAAACGCGCCAACGCTGTTAAGCCGTCTGCACACGAACCGTGCACCCGAGCGTTGAGCGTGCCGAGTTTCTGACGTCATAGCGTTGAATAGCACGTTCGGGAGTCTTTCCGAACGTGCAGAGCAAAATCTAACGTGTCACATATTCTGAGCGTGCGTCTGAGCGTCGACCAATGAGATGGCACAACGCCACCTACGTCACATGCACGGTATCTCCCTGCAGCCTAAAGTTGTGAGACGCCATATTGGCATTCATTTCAAGCCTACACGTAATATGCCGTTTCTGAGCACCAGCAAATTGAGAACCACTGGAAAATCCGTTGTTAACTGTGTGATCCGTTGCAATAAAATAATGAGAAACATCATATTCGTGGTGAAAGAGTTATTGAAACTTAGGTATTATGAGAGTATGCTATTTGAAGGTAGCAATCCACTGAGGATGCACCCAAAACGCTTTGTTCTTGGTACAATTTGTTATAATTAAATTTCAGTTAGTAACATAGTTACGATTAAAGGTTTCAGCAAGTGCTAAGATTGGTAAGAGCCTAGGAATAGCAGTTAACTGCAAAATGTTGGTTTAGCGTGGTGAGTAGCCTCACTTATTAGTGAGATTTTTATGTTTGGCGATGGTTCGCGACTCGCCAGTACGTAATTTTTCCTAACATTTGCGTTTTTATTAGGTTCTATTAGTTTATTATTAGTTTAATATAGGTGTATACTATAATTTTTGATGTTATGTAATCTAAATATTTTTTCATAATATTGGTGTATATAATAGGTTCTGATGCTTTATTGTTAGTTTAATGTAAGTATATACTACAATATTTGATGTTCTGTAAATATAATTTCACCTTTCTTTGGGTGTTCGATTGGCTTGATCTAAAGAACACCTTGCGCTACTTGTGTAAAGCTATTTTGCTCCTTTTTCTTTTACGCTTCGTAATTCTCTGTTGCAAAGATTCTGCTAATGGATAGGAACAGTGATCAAGTAAGACTGACCTTAGAGTTTTACTAAAATGTGGGAATGATGAAATAATGTTTATCTTATGTGAAGAAGTATTGCAAATTTGTATCGCTCTGTTGTAATGAAACTTTTATAAGCCTGTGTCCTTATTGATTGGACACGGTACTTTCCTTTTCGTGGACAATCGAGGAAATGTGCGTTTTAATAGAGCTAACGTGGGAATTTTACGCGCGCCCGTTTAGTAAACAGTGTGATTTACGAACTAGAAACTTCCCGCAACTGCCGCCGGAGTGCGTTGCGATCGCGTGTACCACGTTGGGGCCCACGTACCGTATGCACGAGTCGCATCATTTCTGAGCGTTCAGCAGCACGTTGAACTTGGCACGCTCAACGTTGACGTTCGACAGCACGGTCCGTGTGCCGACGGCTTTAGGTGTCTCGGCTGTAGTCCGCCTGGTGCCGTAGTACACGGCCTTCAAACCAGTCGGACGGATACGGTTCCAGTGGACGGTCAGCCTCGTGGTCTGTGGCGTGGCCTCGAGGGTGGCTGGTGGTCGGTCTCGGGCCCGGAGCACAACTGGCCGTGGAGGGGCTGACCGGCGACCTGAGTACCCGTCTGAGGAAGAACAGACGCGAAGAGCCACGTGCAAACGTGACTGCGAATAGGAGCCTACGGCTGCAGCGGAGTTTACCGCAACCTGCGCGCCACGCATCGGCGTAGCTGGCATCCCCGGACAGTATGGCCGCAGCAGGAGGCTTGGCGGGAAACAGCGCAGCAACCCTCTGTTGGCAAACAACTTGCGAGGGCTGTGCCTGGCCCGCATAACACACGTGCAAATGTGGTAGCCGCGTATACAGGGGCCTGGCCAGCATATAGTAGACGTGCTGATACTGGTCATGCTGCAAGGAAGCTCGTTTTATGACACTGGGTCGTAACGTGGCTGAACGGTGCTACATGGACGAGAGCGCCAGTTACCTGAGGTCATTGAGACTACTGTACGGTGTTGCGTGAGGCCTTCCTGAATCTATGGATTCCGTATTTGCATGTCAGTCATGAGATTGCCACCAAGCGACCAGCAATATCGCGGGTCGATAATTCGCAGTCTCGACAGCTCGCTGTTCTGCCACAGTCGAGTCACGACGCGTGATCGCAGACGTTTTTCTTTCTTACGAACCATAACGTGATCTTCCCACAAACTAGCAACATTCAGAATGCCATTTCTATATCAGAAACTCTTTGGTAATCTTTCCACATGCACTATTCGCCACTAAAATTGCTACACCATTGTCATTGGACAAATATATTATACTAGAACTGACATGTGTTTACATTTTCACGCAATTTGGGTGCATAGATCCTGAGAAATCAGTACCCAGAACAACCACCTCTGGCAGTAATAACGGCCTTGATACGCCTCGGTATTGAGGCAAACAGAGCTTGGATGGCGTGTACAGGTACAGCTGTCCATGTAACTTCAACAAGGTTACCACAGCTCATCAAGAGTAGTGACTGGCGTATTGTGACGAGCCAGTTGCTCGGCCACCATTGACCAGACGCTTTCAATTGGTGAGAGATCTGAAGAATGTGCTGGCCAGGGCAGCAGTCGAACATTTTATGTATCCAGAAAGGGCCGTACAGGACCTGCAACATGCGGCCGTGCATTATCCTGCTGAAATGTAGGGTTTCGCAGGGATCGAATGAAGGGTAGAGCCAGGGGTCGCAATACATCGGAAATGTAACTTCCACTATTCAAAGTGCCGTCAATGCGAACAAGAGGTGACCGAGACGTGTAACCAATGCCACCCCATACCATCACGCCGGATGGTACACCAGTATGGCGATGATGAATACACGCTTCCAATGTGCGTTCACCGCGATGTCGCCAAACACGGATGCGACCATCATGATGCTGTAAGCAGAACCTGGATTTTCCGGAAAAATGACGTTTTGCCATTCGTGCACCCAGGTTCGTTGTTGAGTACACCATAGCACGCGCTCCTGTCTGTGATGCAGCGTCAAGGGTAACCGCAGCCACGGTCTCCCAACTGATAGTCCATGATGCTGCAAACGTCGTCGAACTGTTCGTGCAGATGGTTGTTGTCTTGCAAACGTCCCCATCTGTTGACTCAGTGATCGAGACTTGGCTGCACGATCCGTTACAGCCGTGCGGATAAGATGCCTGTCATCTCGACTGCTAGTGATACGAGGCCGTTTGGATCCAGCACGGCGTTCCGTATTACCCTCCTGAACCCACCGATTCCATATTCTGCTAACAGTCATTAGATCTCGACCAACGCGAGCAGCAATGTCGCGATACGATAAACCGCAATCGCGATAGGCTGCAATGCGACCTTTATCAAAGTCGGAAACGTGATGGTACGCATGTCTCCTCCTTACGCGAGGCATCACAACAACATTTCACCAGGCAACGCCGGCCAACTGTTGTTTGTGTATGAGAAATCAGTTGGAATCTTTCCTCATGTCAGCACGTTGTAGGTGTCGCCACCGGCGCCAAACTTGTGTGAGTGCTGTGAAAAGCTAATCACTTGCATATCACAGCATCTTCTTCCTGTCGGTTAAACTTCGCGTCTGCAGCACGTCATCTTCGTGGTGTAGCAATTTTAATGGCCAGTAGTGTGAGTATAAAGTAGATTGTGTTGTAGCCTGTCTATAAATTGCAGTGCGAACTGCGCTAGTGGTGGGGGGAAATGGCCTTTCTCAGGAGGATTCTGCAACTGGCATACGAGAACACGAAAATGAATTTCCTGTCCAGAGGTGGAGTGGAGTGTGCAGTCATGTACATAGATTCGGTTCGCGCAAGTTTCGTGTGTTAGTTAATTATTTCTGTATGCTGCATTACTGGAGGACAAACACTACCCGGACGTGTCGGCGCACTGCAGCAACAATGATTCAGAGCGTGCGTTGTGCAATGGTTGGTTACACGGTTATGAAACAGCCATTATCAGCTACCTGTCACATAGTTTAGATGGACAGGTTGCAGACTCGGCTACGCGCTCTTCAGTTTACAGGCAGACTACACGGTGGTCCATTGATCGTGACCGGGCCAAATATCTCACGAAATAAGCGTCAAACGAAAAAACTGCAAAGAGCGAAACTCGTCTAACTTTGAAGGCGGAAACCAGATGGCGCTATGGTTGACCCGCTAGATGGCACTGCCATAGGTCAAACGGATATCAACTGCATTTTTTTAAAAATATGAACCCCATTTTTATTACATATTCGTGTAGTACATAAAGAAATATGAATGTTCTAGTTAGACCACTTTTTTCGCTTTCTGATAGAAAGAATGCTGTAATAGTCACAAACATATGGCTCACAACTTCAGACGAACAGTTGGTAACAGGTAGGTTTTTTAAATTAAAATACAGAACGTAGGTACGTTTGAACATTTTATTTCGGTTGTCCCAATGTGATACATGTACCATTGTCAACTTATCAATCCTCAGAACGCATGCTGTTACAGCGTGATTACCTGTAAATACCATATTAATGCAATAAATGCTCAAAATGGTGTCCGTCAACCTCAGTGCATCTGGCAATACGTGTAACGACATTCCTCTCAACAACGAGTAGTTCGCCCTCCGTAATGTTCGCACATGCATTGACAATGTGCTGACGCATGTTCTCAGGCGTCGTCGGTGGGTCACGATAGCAAATATCCTTCAACTTTCCCCGCAGAAAGAAATCCGGGGACATCAGATGTGGTGAACGTGCGCGGCCATGGTATGGTGTTTCGACGGCCAACCCACCTGTCATGAAATATGCTATTCCGTACCGCTTCAACAGCACGCGAGCTATGTGCCGGACATCCATCATGTTGGAAGTACATCGCCATTCTGCCATGCAGTTCAAAAAAAATGGTTCAAATGGCTCTGAGCACTATGGGACTCAACATCTTAAGTCATAAGTCCCCTAGAACTTAGAACTACTTAAACCTAACTAACCTAAGGACAACACACACACCCATGCCCGAGGCAGGATTCGAACCTGAGACCGTAGCAGTCCCGCGGTTCCGGATTGCAGCGCCAGAACCGCTAGACCACCGCGGCCGGCTGCCATGCAGTGAAACATCTTGTAGTAACATCGGTAGAACATTACGTAGGAAATCAGCATACATTGCACCATTTAGAGTGCCATTGATAAAATGGGGGCCAATTATTCTTCCTCCCGTAATGCCGCACCATACATTAACCCGCCAAGGCCGCTGATGTTCCACTTGTCGCAGCCATCGTGGATTTTCTGTTGCCCGATAGTGCATATTACGCCGGTTTACGTTACCGCTGTTGGTGAATGACGCTTCGTCGCTAAATAGAACGCGTGCAAAAAATCTGTTATCGTCCCGTAATTTCTCTTGTGCCCAGTGGCAGAACTGTAGACGACGTTCAAAGTCGTCGCCATGCACTTCCTTGTGCATACAAATATGGTACGGGTGCAATCGATGTTTATGTAGCATTCTCGACACCGACGTTTTTGAGATTCCCGATTCTCACGAAATTTTTCTGCTACTGACGTGCGGATTAGCCGCGTCAGCAGCTAAAACACCTACTTGGGCATCATCATTTATTGCAGGTCGTGGTCGACGTTTCACATGTGTCTGAACACATCTTGTTTCCTTAAGTAACGTAACTATCCCGCGAACGGTCCGGAAACTTGCATGATGTCGTCCAGGATACCGAGCAGCATACATAGCACACGTCCGTTGGGCATTTTGATCACAATAGCCATAAATCAACACGATATGGCAATTGGTCCATTTTAATACGGGTAATATCGACCTTTCCCGCAATTGGTAAACGGTACATTTTTACACGGGTAATGTACCACGAAGCAAATACCGTCCGCACTGGCGGAATGCTTCGTGATACCACGTACTTATACGTTTGTGACTATTACAACGCCATCTATCACAAAGCGAAAAAAATGGTCCATCTAAAACATTCATATTTCTTTACGTACTACACGAATATGTAATAAAAAATGGGGGTTCCTATATAAAAAAACGCAGTTGAAATGCTTTTGACCTATGGAAGCGCCATCTAGCGGGCCAACCACAGCGCCATCTGGTTTTCCCCTTCAAGCTAGACGAGTTTCGTTCTTTGTAATTTTTCCGTTTGACGCTTATTTCGTGAGATATTTGGCCCGGTCACAATCAATCGACCACCTCGTATAATCCTACCTACTTTGTGTGGCTGCGCTAAAATGTTTATCATCTACGTATCCGAACATTTAGTACACTTCGTCGAATTTGGCATTTGTCGCATATCGTCTTCATGTATTTCTAGTTTTAACGCCCAGCGGTGCGTTTTGTATGCAAGCCAGGCTGGAAACGAGCCCAGATTGTTTTCGATAAAGCGACCAGTATGAAGTGAAGTCGTCCCCTGTGGCCGACAGCCCCCTTCATAGTAGGCCGCAGCTCTCGTCAGTCGGAGCGGCTGTAAGGAGGTGCTAGCATCCAACAGCGGGAAAGACCCGTGTGGAGAGAGGAGCGCCGCACCTGTGGGCCTGGCTGGGCCTGGCTGGGCTAGGCTAGCAGCCGGCGTATCGAGCCGCGGTGAGTCAGCCGTGTGGGGGCGGCGCGGCGGCGAGCGGCCGTAACAGAGTTAGCCGCAGCGCCGCCCCCTGGGACACCGCGCTGCGGGGGAGGCCCGGGCCGTACTGCGGGAATCATAGCGGAAGGCGCGGCATGAACCACGCCGTCGCGTTTCCAGTCATTGAATCATGCATGCTGCACTGTTTGTACGCAGAGTTGCTCTCTGGGGCGGGAACATTAACAGCTGCTGTAATCTTCAGTCCTGCGACTGGTTGTCTGTGCTTTGCAACTATCCTCTAACGATTTACTGCACCCCCCCAACCCACTCTCTATAATATTATATTGTTGTTGTTGTGGTCTTCAGTCCAGAGACTGGTTTGATGCAGCTCTCCAAGCTACTCTATCCTGTGCAAGCTTCTTCATCTCCCAGTACATACTGCACCCTACATCGTTCTGAATCTGTTTAGTGTATTCATCTCTTGGTCTCCCTCTACGATTTTTACCCTCCACGCTGCCCTCCAATGCTAAATTTGAGATCCCTTGATGCCTCAGGACATGTCCTACCAACCGATCCCTTCTTCTTGTCAAGTTGTGCCACAAACTCCTCTTCTCCCCAATTCTATTCAATACCTCCTCATTAGTTATGTGATCTACCCATCTAATCTTCAGCATTCTTCTGTAGCACCACATTTCGAAAGCTTCTATTCTCTTCTTGTCCAAACTAGTTATCGTCCATGTTTCACTTCCATACATGGCTACACTCCATACAATTACTTTCAGAAACGACTTCCTGACGTTTCAATCTATACTCGATGTTAACAAATTTCTCTTCTTCAGAAACGCTTTCCTTGCCATTGCCAGTCTACATTTTATATCCTCTCTACTTCGACCATCATCAGTTACTTTGCTCCCCAAATAGCAAAACTCCTTTACTACTTTAAGTGTCTCATTTCCTAATCTAATTCCCTCAGCATCGCCCGACTTAATTAGACTACATTCCATTATCCTCGTTTTGCTTTTGTTGATGTTCATCTTATATCCTCCTTTCAAGACACTTTCCATTCCGTTCAACTGCTCTTCCAAGTAATTTGCTGTCTCTGATAGAATTACAATGTTATCAGCGAACCTCAAAGTTTTTATTTCTTCTCCCTGGATTTTAATACTTACTCCGAATTTTTCTTTTGATTCCTTCACTGCTTGCTCAATATAGAGATTGAATAACATAGGGGAGAAGCTACAACCCTGTCTCACTCCCTTCCCAACCACTGCTTCCCTTTCATGTCGCCCGACTCTTATAGCCGGCTGAAGTGGCCGAGCGGTTCTAGGCGCTACAGTCTGGACCCGCGCGACCGCTACGGTCGCAGGTTCGAATCCTGCCTCGGGCATGGATGTGTGTGATGTCCTAAGTTTGGAAGGTAGGAGACGAGATACTGGCAGAAGTAAAGCTGTGTGGACCGGGCGTGAGTCGTGCTTCGGTAGCTCAGATGGTAGAGCACTTGCCCGCGAAAGGCAAAGGTCCCGAGTCTCGGTCGGGCACACAGTTTTAATCTGCCAGGAAGTTTAAAGTTCCTTAGGTTAGTTAGGTTTAAGCAGTTCTAAGTTCTAGGGGACTGATGACCTCAGATGTTAAGTCCCATAGTGCTCAGAGCCATTTGAACCATTTTTTTGACTCTTATAACCGCCATCTGGTTTCTGTACAAATTGTAAATAGCTTTTCGCTCCCTGTATTTTACCCCTGCCACTTTCAGAATTTGAAAGAGAGTATTCCAGTCAACATTGTCAAAAGCTTTCTCTAAAATAAGTCGTAGGGTCAGTATTGCCTCACGTGTTCCCATATTTCTACGGAATCCAAACTGATCTTCCCCGAGGTCGGCTTCTACTAGTTTTTCCATTCGTCTGTAAAGAATTCGCATTAGTATTTTGCAGCTGTGACTTATTAAACTGATAGTTCGGTAATTTTCACATCTGTCAACACCCGCTTTCTTTGGAATTGGAATTATTATATTCTTCTTGAAGTCTGAGGGTATTTCGCCTGTCTCATACATCTTGCTCACCAGATGGTAGAGTTTTGTCAGGACTGGCTCTCCCAAGGCTGTCAGTAGTTCTAATGGAATGTTGTCTACTCCTGGGGCTTTGTTTCGACTCAGGTCTTTCACTGCTCTGTCAAACTCTTCACGCAATATCATATCTCCCATTTCATCTTCATCTACATCCTCTTCCATTTCCAAAATATTGTCCTCAAGTACGTCGCCCTTGTATAGACCCTCTATATACTCCTTCCACCTTTCTGCTTTCCTTTCTTTGCTTAGAACTGGGTTTCCATCTGAGCTCTTGATATTCATACAAGTGGTTCTCTTTTCTCCAAAGGTCTCTTTAATTTTCCTGTAGGCAGTATCTACATTACACCTAGTAAGATAAGCCTCTACATCCTTACATTTGTCCTTTAGCCATCCCTGCTTAGTCATTTTGCACTTCCTGTCGATCTCATTTTTGAGACATTTGTATTCCTTTTTGCCTGCTTCATTTACTGCATTTTTATATTTTCTCCTTTCATCAATTAAATTCAGTATTTCTTCTGTTACCCAAGTATTTCTACTAGCCCTCGTCTTTTTACCTACTTGATCCTCTACTGCCTTCACTACTTCATCCCTCAAAGCTACCCATTCTTCTTCTACTGTATTTCTTTCCCCCATTCTTGTCAATTGTTCCCTTATGCTCTCCCTGAAACTCTGTACAACCTCTGGTTCTTTCAGTTTATCCAGGTCCCATCTCTTTAAATTCCCACCTTTTTGCAGTTCCTTCAATTTTAGTCTACAGTTCATAACCAATAGATTGTGGTCAGAGTCCACATCTACCCCTGGAAATGTCTTACAATTTAAAACCTGGTTCCGAAATCTCTGTCTTACCAATATATAATCTATCTGAAACCTGTCAGTATCTCCAGGATTCTCCATGGATGTAATATTATAGGCTCTACTAAATTAGCACTACGCCGATAATGTTGCTCCTATTAAAAAAGATTTGATTTGACCGTGATGGTGCGTAATGGAAAGGGTATCGGACTATGTTTCGTTTCTGGAAAGTATATTATTGAACTTACTTTTACTTTTTCGTGTCCAAAAACTACAATTTGTTTGCCCAATATTGGGCAATGTCCAATGCTTCTTCTTTAGCCAGCCATAGATCGGAAACCAATGCAATGAAAAGCCAAAAATATTATTGAAAGGGAACAGTAGCAGAAGAAATAGTATCCGAACCAAGGTTCTGTTACGAGGGCATTTCGAAAAGTGAAGATACAGTGGCTCGCAGTCCTTAAATAGAACATTTATTTAGAAAACGTCGGTTATATCTTATTAACTGGATTATTTGTTATTTTTCGACGTAATCACCCCCGTTATCCAAACATTTGTTAAGTCGGTTCACAAGCTTTTGTATCACACAGCCATAGAAGGTTGCTGCCTATTGTCGGAACTACATTTCAGCTTCATCTTTGATCTCTTCATGGTCGTGGAATGATTTTCCACCAAGATGTGACTTCAGGTAACAGAAGACATGGAAGTCTGTGGGCGCAAGGTCCGGGCTGTATGGCGGATGGTCCAATACGTCCCATTTGAATTGTTTGGCTACAAGCGCTGTGTGAGGCCGAGCGTTGTCATGAAGCAATTGGACTCCACTTGTCAGCGTTCCCCTGCGTTTGTTTTGAATTGCCCTTCGAAGACGTTTCAAAGTCTGGCAATATGTAGGAGGCATAAATTCCAACAGAAGAATGCCTTGTCTGTCCCAAAAAAAAAACAGAAGCCATGATTTTCGTCGCTGAAATCGACGTTTTGCATTTCTTGGCTTTTGGTGCATTCGAATGGCGCCATTGCATTGATTGTTGCTTGGATTCAGGTGTATGGTGATAAACCCAAGTCTCGTCACCTGTCACAATGTGATCAGGGAACTCATCACCTGCTTCAGGATAGCGTGTGAGGAACTCGAGTGCCGTTTCTTTTTGTGTTCTTCCGTTAACAGTTTTGGAACCCAGCACGCACACAATTTCCTGTACCCTAACTTGACAGTCACAACGTCATAAAGAGTTATCATTGACACATCCGGTATGATCTGATGCAATTCTTTCAATGTGAGACGTCAATTCGCACGAATTGCTTCTTCCGTTTTCCGAAGAAGGGCATCAAAGATCACAGATGGCCGACCTGTTCTTTGTTCGTCACGAACATCGGTCCTACGTTCAGAGAAATGACGACACCATTTCGTTACACTTTGTCGATTCATAATGTTCCCATAAGCAGAAATAATTTCTTTGTGAATATCCGCTGGTCGCTGTCCTTTTGCATGAAGAAAACGTATGACGGAGCGCACTTCGCATTTGGCGGGATTCTGAATCGGCGCAGCCATTTTAAACACGACCTACTCCAACCAGAAGCAACGTTCAACTGCCGAACGACCGCGAGGAGAAAGCTAACGGTTCAAGGTTAACACCAGTGTTGCCAGCTTGCTCGCCAAAACTCTTCTGTTTCTCTGGCGTACGGTGTATCTTTACTTTCGGAAATACCCTCGTAATTCTTAAGTAAATTTGAGTTACAAGAAAGGAAACGATTGCCTGCCTAATTAGACAAAGTCTTACCAGGTACCTGCACTGTTTATAGACAAATTAACTATTGGGACTGACTTAACTTGGTACTAAAAACCTGTTTTGCAAATAGGGTACGAGACAGTAGCATACGTTAGCACGCAGAAGACCAGAGGCTTGGAATGGACAACACAAAATGAATATTAAAACGTTTTGGCAACTACTGGTTTTCACTAACACTTACTATCTGTATATTAAAGCAGAAAGTTAATGATCATACAGGTAAATGTTTCCTAATGGTGGAGCGCTACTAACTTGGACATGAGCATCTTTTACCAGTGTAATTATTGAAAATTATTAGCACTGAAATGGTTTTCAGATAGTCATGTACTTTTTAATAATTGATATTTGTTTTCTTAGGGAACATTCACATCTTTATAGTAGCTAGAGCACAACTGAAACATGAGGTCCCAGAATATGCTAAGGATTGAAAGGTTGTAGCCAGTTACTAAATTAACTAATGTATATTTAGAATAACCTTATAATAAAGACTTCACCATCATATCGTAAAGACTTCCTTTCCGGTTAAAACAGTGTGCCGGCCAGGACTCGAACGGAACCTCGCCTTTTGCGAGCGATGCTCAGCATCCGCACTCACAGCTTCACTTCGAACTCCGACTCTCTCTTGTCTTCCAAACCTTCACTTCCACCACCAACTGCCTACTGTCTTCCATACTTCACAGGAATTCTCCTCCCCGCCTTGCTGGCGGTTCTGGAAGGATGGGAGCTGCTCAGAAATGGCCTAGCCCTGGCCTAGCGATTTAATCTTCCAGTAAGTTTAAAACCGCACACACTCCACTAGAGAGTGAATGATTCTTCTGCACTACTAAAGCAGTAGTTATTCATAGTTTTCAAGTGCTAATACAAAAGAAACATAAAATACTGCATTTTAGCTTTAGTAGGCTGCAAGTCAGAACAGCATCTGCTCGGTTCAGCCCGTCACAGAACGCGATCTTGCATCTTACCGTTTTACGGTGCCAAAATACTTCGGGACGTAACGCATTGTTCACACGCGTGAATGCATCGTAATGTAAAATTCCCACACGTAATGTCCAAAACACACAGTCCTCGATAACCGCCTTAGGCGAGTACCACACTAGCGAACTTTCTCACATTAAATTGGACAATTATTGTCGCGTCAGAAATAAACTCACCGATCGAAAGGGAAGATGCACACTGGGACGAAAATGCCGTTCCATGAAGTTTCCGCCCGCCACTGCCGGCCGCGGTGGTCTCGCGGTTCTAGGCGCTCAGTCCGGAACCGCGGGACTGCTACGGTCGCAGGTTCGAATCCTGCCTCGGGCATGTATGTGTGATGTCCTTAGGTTAGTTAGCTTTAAGTAATTCTACGTTCTAGGGGACTGATGACCTCAGATGTTAAGTCTCATAGTGCTCAGAGCCATTTGAACCGCCCGCCACTATCGCTGTCAAATGGGCCAGGTTCTACTTTCTTTTCCATCTCTCGCGGCAGTTGTTGGCTGCGCTGCGACACTCGACTGTTTTCATGGTCAGTCTCGCAGCAGCCACGAACTTCGCTGCGCTCTCTTTCGTCCGCGTGTGGCGCTGTCTGAAAACCGTGTGGTAAATATCGAACCAGTGGATCGTGCACTTTCCAGTGAACTAATAAATACTGAGCTGCAGGAATATCCATGTATGTACAACACAAAATCTACAGATTATAGGGATAGTATGTTGAAGGCAGAAGTATGGAATAAGGTGTGACAAGATTTCATCATTTGTTATTTGAAGAATATTAGAAGTGGTTAAGCAATTAACATGAACTTGTAGCATAAAATTGTTTATTACAACCTAGTTTATGGTAGTGTTAGAGTTATTATCAATGAACTGCTTGTTACTTTAAATAATAAAAGCTCGATAACAAACTTCGTTTGCAGATTTCTCCAGACAGTTTTCTTGAGCCCCCCAAGTATCTAAATTGAGAAACCATTTTTTATTTTGCCATATATCGTGTTCAAAAACTTTGGTACTTGTTTGTTGCATGTCATATATTCCTGTTTTGAATTATGTTTGTAAACCTACTTTTTCCGCAACTTCTTTAAGAATTTTTATTTGTTTTTGAGCTCTGGTAAAATCCCCAATTAAAATTGCCAGATCATCTGCAAAGACGAAGCAGTCTACTCTAATATTACTTCTACCTGACCTGATTGATTGATCTATACTTTGACTCGACTTTCGCTCTCGCCATTCTGTAATTACTGTTCCAAAGCACAGTTAAACAGTAATGGGGAGAATCCATCTGCCTGTCTAACGCGTCTTTATATCAAATGGTTCAGAAATTTCTTCCAAGAATTTAACTTTAGACATAGTGTCAGTTAACGTTTCTTCAATCAGTGTTAGAATTTTGTTATCTATTCTTCGTTCCTTTAAAATTTGGAAAAGAGATTCACGATCAACTGAGTACTAGGCCTTTTTTAAAATCCACAAATGTACAGACAATATTGTTACTAGAAATCCTTTGGTGCCTAAGGATTAGCTTTAAACTAGGAATTTGTTCCGGACAGGATCTGTTCGGTCTAAAGCCTCCAATTGCATTCAGATTTACACAAAATATTTGTAATAAAAAATCACTTTCTAAACTCAGTAATGTTAGGCATTACAGCTCTGTAATCAAACCTGAATGTCTTTACGGAGCAGAAACTTTAAACAGAAAGAGGGAAATTCAAAAGAAAGAAAGAAAGATCAGTAGGAAAATATTAGGCCCCAAAATTACTGATGGAGAAACTTATGGGCCGAGAAGTCATCAGGAAACAGAAGAATACACAGACATACAGGGTGACATGAGAAAACGAAGACTTAAATTTTATGGAAACGTTAAGAGAATGGCACCCACCAGGTTGACAAAACAAAGAGTAGAATTTTACGAAAACGATTAAGTAGGATCTTAAAGTAGCCTGTATAACTCAGGTAGACGTTACAGACAGAAAGAAACATTCAGACAAAAGATGTATGATTGAAAAGTTGGCCAGAGGGAAATTAGAAAACTGACTGGAACACTGTGGTCTGATGAAAGAAAGAGACTTCATTCTGAAAGGATGAAAGAAATTTGGACACAAAGGAAGGCCAACCATCAAAAGCGACATTGATTGAGTGTACCTCGCGTGGTCCTTTCGGGCCCATGTGTGAATAATAATAATAAATAAAAGATCGCCACAGCGTATAGCACTATCGTGCCGTGAACCACATTAACGTTACTCTCTTAGAAGATTTCAAAGTTCGACTGTGCGTGTGTCTAATGGAAAAGGCGTATCGGACTATACTTCGGAATTTTGTGAAGTTTGCAGTAAAATCAAACGGGCCTTAACCTTGGGAGTTAACAGAAATGATAAAATTATGAGTCAATGAAAAAAATGAATGGTCGCTAGCATAATTACGTACATTAATTTAGAAATATATATATGAGAAAATTGGATATTAGTTATTGAAGTTACTTTTGTTGAGATTGCCCTTTGAATATCAAACAGGATACAAACTGACACAGTGCACTCTGTACTGTGTGTAGCAGCAGTTGCCAATAACACACACACCAGTAAATTATTGCACCGAGCTCATACTAATCACGGCCACAATCATTAGCATTACTTAATCAAAATACTTAAACGTCACTGCATGAAGTGCAGAAGTAATTTTGGACTTGAGGGGCTTCTGCCTTGACTGACATGAATAACACAAATAAAGATAAATACACTTTTTAAGCTCCTCTGCATATAGCAATAATTCTTAGTAACAGCAATAGTTCATTTTTTTCTTAATAGGAGGAGAATATGATGAGGACCCATAAACTTGTATAGTTTCACTAGCCAAGGTTCTCTGATTATTGCAAAAGTAAAAAACTATCTCTAAAAGCTAATCATTCACTTAAATTACTTTTCAAGGTAATAAAATGCAACACTGAGCTTAATTAACTGCAAAAGGAACCATTCATGATGGGTACCAGAACTACACTATCTTTGAAAATGTACATTAACTTCAATTCTAATACGAGTAATACTATCGCAATCGGTTCATTAAAGATTTGTATGTACTTGTACTTTAATCACCTGTGAAGCAGGTATTCTTGGCAATAATATTTACACAATCTTGCACTGTAATCCTGCAAAACTATATTTTATAATAAACTAAGGATACTTTAGCAAAAGCCTATCTGACTTCGCTTTGATGGTTTTAGCTTTTAAATAATTAAGGTTTTCACTTTCCTGTTGATTGATCTTTAAATTTTTGTACGTAAACTTCCTACCTTAACAATTTAATTTGGAGTAGTCCACAAACAAAGCATCCAAAATTTTACTCTTACTTTAACTTTTAATACTCCTTTTAATTTAGACAAAAAATCATTATTAAACACATGAATGCCAGAATTGTTTATTTAAATCAGAATACTCTGTTTTAGTGGCACTTAGGTGAGGACCCTGTGTAGGTTCGTGATCAGGATTGAAGTTATGGTTTCGAACACGAATTGACGTTTTATGTGATTATTATTGAAACAACACACAAATTAACTGGTCCATGCCAATATACATTACCTAACTGAATGTACGAAGTCTGTGAAGCAGTGGCGAAGATTAGTGGCAGGCGAAATGGCGGCTAACTGTACTCACAACTCTTGATGTGTGAATGCTCTATAAAATCTCTTCTTGGTGTCGGATTTTCATCATATTAGAGCCATTCCATTATTCCGTGAATACCAAGTAATAGCCAGATCTACATCTGAGGCAAATCCCTTCTAATGCAGCTTCCAATTGCCTCTCTTAGCACCGTCGAAGTGTACCGTGCCAAAGGTAGCCACACACTGCGTGCTGTTCACACAAAGGATCCGCTTAGTTCGACCGACAGACCCACCTTTTACATCGCGCCATGCCACTTTCGTTGCGGAGGGACTTCCCTACAGCGTTTACACGTTACAAATACAAGGCCCTAAGCATTAACCAGCTTGTAACAAACATACATCTTTCATAAAAACATTCATATTACATTAATTTAAAATTTCAACATATTCGTTTACTTTTTTCACATATATATTAGAAAACTCTAATTTTCTTGCCGTACATCGAGGAATTCAAACAACATAGAATGCACACTTCATAAATTGCAGGTACACAGTTACTTAAAATCAGTCTACTCCTAATCGATATAACTGTATAACGTCCCCTTAGAAAAATTATGAATGACTGTGCTGGTAAACTTCTGCGTTATTTAATTTTCAAACAGCTGAGCAAAACTCAGCGTACTCAGACATATCTCTCTTTACTTATTCTGATCATCACTAAACTGACACACAATATTTTTGCGCAACGCAGTCTGACTTTCAATAATCCCTACAAAAGAATGGCCCTGACTAACAATAACCTATACCTTTCATGAATCACTTGCCTCACAAAAATCTTCGTTACTCGAATTACTGCAATACAGCGAGCACCAATACTGCCAGCTAAATAAAAGATTATAACTAGTGAAGGCACTAATTACAGATAGGCATAGTTAGCAAATGAAAGAGTTTGATAGACAGCAAACAATGTATTTACCTTAATAATGTTCAGAAGTCATCACATATATCAATTCATGGCATCCATCTTCACCAATTTTTCCACGTCCAGATCGTTCGCTTATAGTAATTTCTCAAAACTCTGGCATCTCTCTCTCCACATCCAACACTGCTGGCGGCTCACCTCCAACTGTACAACGCTGCCCGCTGTTCGCATCCATGTGCCCAACACTACACAAGCGAATATTCCAACAATGAGTCGAGGCAACCACAGACTGCACATAGCGCAGTCAGCGATTTTCATACAGAGCGCTACGTGGCGTTACAAACATAAAAACCTAAACAGCCTACTTACAAGTGTTACATGCGTTTTTCGGCTGCACCAAACACGATCAAGTTACTTAGATTCTTTCTTTTGTAAGTTAGCTTTAAAATTCGAAACAATAAGTCGAAAGACGCTACAGACTTACGGTAGTCATCAAAGATTTTACCTTGTGTGACAATACATACGTTCCTTCACTTGGACGATTCATAACTGGATTAATCCATCATTTGTGTAGCCGGTTGCGTCTTCTACGACGACGGACAGCTAGTAATGCTGCTCCAGCTAAATATCTAAGTTTAAAATGACAGCTCATCTTGCAAAGTATGTCTAGTAGGCAGGTGGGAACACAACTGCAAGTACCGAAGATTTGTCGAAAGTGTGACACAAAATTTCTATTCTGGCGCGACGTCATCCGCCGCAATGTCGCGATTCTAATCGTTTCAGGTGTGGCATCCTTCGACAACTATTTCAACCGCGAATACTGCTGAATGGAGAACATCGGCCAGTGTGGCATTAACGTGGCCTCAGTTTATTGGACGCTTCCAGGAGTTTCTCGCCACGTGCCTCCGTGCGTACGCGCGCGCTTTGAGCTCACGCTGCCATTTAGTTAGCAGCCGATTCAGCCAGGCTTTGGACGCGGTCCCGTTTGTTTGCAGGCGATGATCCGCGAGGCGGGCTTTCAGTGCATTGAGCGCGACAGGTGTGTGGCCTCGGCAATCCCTCGATCCACTGCTGGCGGCCTACAACCTGTAATTGGTGCCCGCAGACGCATCCGGCTTCCGCGCCTGCTCGTCAGCGCTGAATAGGGCGCCACGCCACATCTTTGCACTCTGTTCTGCAGCATAAAACAGCAAGGCACAACTCCACAGGACTCGTGTATGAAAGCCATCTAAACGTGCCCGTAATTAACAAATTTAAGTGTATTTTACACACAGGCCGTAACCCCGCATCACATTAAGGTAGAGTTACCGCCGGTGGCTTCCGAATTCATTTTCAATCATCTTCAGAGGGTAGGAAACACTTCTTTTTTGCCTATATGTATTTGCGTCTGTGTTGCATCCGGCAGAAGTGAGATCGAATCCCCAACCGAACGTCCTGATTTCTGTATTGTGAGGTTCCCCTAAAACACTCCTCTCAAATGCAAGGATTTTTTTTTTCAAAAAAGATTTCGATCGATTTCCTTTCATATCTTTCTCCAACCGAGGTAGAACTCAGTCTCTAGGAATACTCACATAAACTGGGCGTTACACTGTAACTTTTCGTCTCCCGATTCTAGATTTTGTAATCCGGCATGAATTTTGTCTCTCGTCCCTAACGAATTTGTTATTCATTCTATAGTTCATGTGGACGCAGGGTTTCGTAGTAATGCTGTGGACGCGGGTTTCAGTAGCAATGACTTTACTTAATAATGGCGTGTGACGAGGGCCTCCCGTCGGGTAGACCGCTCGCCTGGTGCAAGTCTTTCGAGTTGACGCCATTTCGGCGACTTGCGCGTCGATGCGAATGAAATGATGATGATTAGGACAACACAACACCCAGTCCCTGAGCGGAGAAAATCTCCGACCCAGCCGGGAATCGAACCCGGGGCCTTAGGATTGACAATCCGTCGCGCTGACCACCCAGCTACCGGGGGCGGACAATAGTAATGACGAGAAGAAAAGACTTTCGCTGGATGCACTAATGTCGAGAGCTACAATGTATCCGTCTTCAGACTGAATACTACAGTAATGTAACATTAAGAACAGCACAAGGATTCACAGTGATGACACGTCTTCTTCGTAGATCGAGCTGAGATAATAAAGGGAAAAGGAAGTAAGATTCTGGCATAACGTTCTGCATTTGGTGAAGCATGGGGATGCGAATTGATTACGACATTTTCAACGAATCTTATCCCGTTTGAGATAAAAGATTTAGAGAAAACATAGGCAAATCAAATCTAGATGGTCGTACGTGTGTTTTAACCGCCGTCCCCCCGAATACGTGTTCAGTACATTAACACTGTAACACCTCACCCCGTTTTGAAATTACAGCGACACTTTTAAATTTTTTATTCTTATTAATTGTATGAATGCAAAGATACAAAAACTACATCACATAGGAAGTACACGGGTCGGCCAAAAATACGGAAAGAAGGCGAGAAATACTTGCTTGAACATAGATGCAGATGCTAGTCAAGCCTGCAAGTTACGCTGTAGCATTTGACCATCTATGCAATCGCCGGGAAGTGCAAAATGGCTAAGCAGGAGTGGCTAGAGGACAAATGTAAGGATTTAGAGGCTTATCTCACTAGGGGTAAGGTAGATACTGCCTACAGGAAAATTAAAGAGACCTGTGGAGAAAAGAGAACCACTTGCATGAATATCAAGAGCTCAGATGGAAACCCAGTTCTAAGCAAAGAAGGGAAAGCAGAGAGGTGGAAGGAGTATATAGAGGGTCTATACAGCGGCGATGTTCTTGAGGACAATATTATGGAAATGGAAGAGGATGTAGATGAAGACGAAATGGGAGATATGATACTGCGTGAAGAGTTTGACAGAGCAATGAAAGACCTATGTCGAAACAAGGCGCCGGGAGTAGACAAGATTCCATTAGAACTACTGACAGCCTTGGGAGAACCAGTCCTGACAAACTCTACCATCTGGTGAGCAAGATCTATGAGACAGGCGACATTGCCTCAGACTTCAAGAAGTATATAATAATTCCAATCTCAAAGAAAGCATGTGTTGACAGATGTGAAAATTACCGAACTATCAGTTTAATAAGTCACAGCTGCAAGATACTAACACGAATTCTTTACAGACGAATGGAAAAACTGGTAGAAGCCGACCTCGGGGAAGATCAGTTTGGATTCCGTAGAAATGTTGGAACACGTGAGGCAATACTGACCCTACGACTCATCTTAGAAGAGAGATTAAGGAAAGGCAAACCTACGTTTCTAGCATTTGTAGACTTGGAGAAAGCTTTTGACAATGTCGACTGGAATACTCTCTTTCAAATTCTGAAGGTGGCATGAGTCAAATACAGGGAGCGAAAGGCTATTTACAATTTGTACAGAAACCAGATAGAAGTTATAAAGAGTCGAGGGACACGAATGGGAAGCAGTGGTTGGGAAGGGAGTGAGACAGGGTTGTAGCCTATCCCCGATGTTATTCAATCTGTATATTGAGCAAGCAATAAAGGAAACAAAAGAAAAGTTCAGAGTAGGTATTAAAATCCATGGAGAAGAAATAAAAACTATTCGCCGATGACATGGTAATTCTGTCAGAGACAGCAAAGGACTTCGAAGAGCAGTTGAACGGAATGGACAGTGTCTTGAAAGGAGGGTATAAGATGAACATCAACAAAAGCAAAACGAGGTTAATGGAATGTAGTCGAATTAAGTGGGGTGATGCTCAGGGGTTAGATTAGGAAATGGGACACTCAAAGTAGTAAAGGAGGGTTGCTATTTCGGGAGCAAAATAACTGATGATGGTAGAAGTAGAGAGGATATAAAATGTAGACTGGCAATGGCAAGGAAAGCGTTTCTGAAGCAGAGAAATTTGTTAACATCGAGTATAGATTTAAGTGTCAGAAAGTCGTTTCTGAAAATATTTGTATGGAGTGTAGCCATGTATGGAAGTGAAACGTGCAAGATAAATAGTTTGGACAAGAAGAGAAGAGAAGCTTTCGAAATGAGGTGCTACAGAACAATGCTGAAGATTAGATGGATAGATCCCATAACTAATGAGGAGGTATTGAATAGAGTTGGGGAGAGTTTGTGGCACAACTTGACTAGAAGAAGGGATCGGTTGGTAGGACGTGTTCTGGGGCATCAAGGGATCAGCAATGTAGTACTGGAGGGCAGCGTGGTGGGTAAAAATCGTAGAGGGAGACCAAGAGATGAATACACTAAGCAGATTCAGAAGGATGTAGGCTGCAGTAGGTACTGGGAGATGAAGAAGCTTGCACAGGATAGAGTAGCATGGAGAGCTGCATCAAACCAGTCTCGGGACTGAAGACCACAACAACAACAGCAATGTTCTCAATACATGTGCCGTGGTCAGAACAGTGTTCTGCGTAGTTGTGGGCAAAGTGAGTACGAACGTGGACAAATAGATGCTCGGTGCTTCTGTAATCAAAGTAGCCGAAGTATCTGGTGTTTCAAGAGGCAAACTATTGAAGATTCATACCACATACATGCTGTGGTGGAAAAACGTTATCCGCTAAGTCACAACGTTGATGAAAATGTGTGTTGAGTCACCTTGATGGACTTTCATCGGAGAGGAATGTGACGAAATGAGTGGAAGATAGCTGTCACTACAGAACTGAACGTCGCACTCGCCAACCCTGTCTGCAGCAAAACAACAGGAAGCGAGCTGCGTATGCTGGTAATCGCAGGGCGAGCTAGAAGTCCGAAATTACTAGTCAGTGATTCAAAAGCTCGTGGCTGGAAATCATGGTGCCGAAGGCATAAAACCTAGACTATAGTGCAACGGAATGAACTCATTTAGTCGGATGAGTCTTCTTTCACACTGTCTACAACTTCTGTCCGAGTTTACGTCCTAAGAATGAAGTGTAGCGGGTTCCGATGATAATTTCGGCAGCCATAACGTGGTATTCCATGGGCCCCGTGGTTACGCTACGAGATCCCATTACCGCCAAGGATTACGTGACTGTTTTGTCGATCAGGTCCATCCCATACTACAATGTTTGTTCCCAATTGTGATGCTGTGTTCTAAAGTGGCAGATCCCCTGACCACACAGCTCGCATCGTCCGGAACTGGCTTTGTGAGCACGACGATGCATTTTTGTATCTGCCTTAGACACCGCATTCACCAGACTTCTATGTTACTGAGCCTTTGCGGTCTACCTTGGAGTAAAGGGTAAGTGATCGTTATCCATCACCATTACTTGAACTTGCCACTATTTTGTAGGAAGCATGGTATAAGATTCCCTCGAAAACCGTGCAGCACCTGTGTTTACCTCCCGCCAGATGTTCGAGTCCTCCCTCGGGCAAGGGTGTGAGTGTTGTCCTTAGCGATAAGTCAGTTTAAGTAGTGTGTGTAAGTCTAGGGACCGATGACCTCAGCAGTTTGGTCCCTTAGGAATTCACACACATTTGAAGATTTTGAACCAGTGTTTCTCCATTCCGAGACGACTGGAAGTTGTTTTGAACGCCGACGGGGTTTCCTACACCGTACTAGACATGCTAATGCTCAAATGTGTGTGAATTCCTAAGGGACCAAAGTGCTTAGGTCATCGGTCCCTAGACTTACACACTACTTAAACTAACCTATGCTAAGAACAACACACACCCATGCCCGAGGGAGGACTCGAACCTCCGGCGGGAGGGGCCGCGCAGTCCATGGCATTACGCCTCAACCGCGCGGCCACTCCGCGCGGCCATAGTAATGTGTTCTGGGTTTGGTGTGGCTTTATTTTTGTCCATCCGCTGTAAATTGCGTAATGCATACATGTAACACCATTGATGAACAAAAGCGGTCGATTACAAGAGCTTTTAAAACCATCTGTTGTAACGGCTCCATGTGAGCCGCGTGGCTTGTTACAAGAGTCACATACTCAAAACACACCTGGGTGCCCTTCTGACACTCAGGAAATTTTAATACGGAATTATGTTATATTATCACTCTTAGTACAGTCTGCAAATGTGAATGCGGGTCATCTGCTGACGTATGCGTGGGCTGTCTACTGTGGATTCTCTGAATGTGGAGATGCAGTTTAGCCAACCATTGTATCAAGTAGAGTGCGACTGCACTGGACCGGAAAGACATAAGTTCCCCGCGTGTTAAAAGGCCCCATTAGTTTGGCAAATAGCCGCTGTGCAGGCTCTCTGAGCCCATCCGGCCACTGTGTGTGGACCCTGGACGAGGGGAGACGGTTAGGCATTCCCTGCTGAGACTCTGGTAAGTATGGATGCTCTGCGTGATGGCTCCTGTAGTCATCTTACTTAGGACAGATAGTCAGGTTGCATGAAATTGCTACTTTTTTTGGTATCACTGATGATGGGCCAGCATTCCATATAACCATACCATTAAGTAAAGTGAGTGTCAAGGAGTTATTTTCATGATTTTATTAAATAAAATGTTGTTGTTATGTAAAATTCTTTGTCTGACAGCAACGTCTTATTTCCGTTACCATTCCAGTTAAGTTATTCAAACTTTCAACTTATAGTTAACCAATAATCAGAAATTTTGTATTGATATTTGCTCATGCAAACGGTTATAGGCGTCTTTCACAAAAGATAGCCATTTTCAAGTTGAGGATGCCTGGCAATGCTTTGCGGAACGCAAGTATCGTGCATAATGGCGGCTGCCAAGGCTTTGCGGCAAGCATCATGCATAATGGCGACCCTGCCAGCATCCCCATTATGCATGATACTTGCTTGCTGCAAAGCCTTTCAGGCATCCTCAACTTGAAAATAGCAATTGTATCTTTTGTGAAAGACGCCTACGACCGTTTGCATGAGCAAATATCACTACAAAATTTCTGATTATTGGTTAACTTTAAGTTGAAAGTTTGAATAACTTAACTGGAATGGTAACGGAAATAAGACGTTGCTGTCAGACAAAGAATTTTACATAACAACAACATTTTATACTTAATGGTATGGTTGTATGGAATGCTGGTCCGTCATCAGTGATACCAAAAGAAAAATAGCAATTTTATGCAACCCGACTATCTGTCGCATCTAAGATGACTATAGGAGCCATCACGTAAAGCGTCTATACTGACCAGAGCCTCAGCAGGGAATGCGTAACAGTCTCCCCTCGTCCGAGGCCCACACACGGTGGCCAGAAGGGCTCAGAGAGTGTGCACAGCGGCTATTTGCCAACCTAACGGGGCCTGTTAACGCGTGGGGAACTTATGTCTCTCTGGTCCAGTGCAGTCGCACTCTACTTGATACAATGGTTTACTAAACTGCATCTCCACATTCAGAGAACCCACAGCAGACAGCTCTCGCATACGTCAGCAGACGACCCGCATTCACATTTGCAGACTATACTAATAGTGATAATATAACATAATTCCGGATTAAAATTCCCTGAGTGTCAGAAGGGCACCCAGGTGTGTTATGAGCATGTGACTTGTAATAAGCCATGTAGCGGCTCACATGGAGCCGTTACACCGTAAATCATCTTCCTAGTGCAGGATGTGCAACAGAGCCGGCACCATGGCAAGCGGTCCATTGTTTGTGCTTCTTAGCAATAGCAGTTGCTAGTAACAACTGGTAATCACATTTTTTGATACTGCGTATGGACCTTCCTTTTCGAGAGATCAGGACGGAGATTTGGATGGTGGAAGTTTATGAAGATGGTTCACACCTTGTACATTCCACACGTCCATTCTACACGTAGTTGGTTCTCATGAAATTTTTCCTGGACCTCAGTCTGTGGAGGGTTGGTGCAGAATCTCTGGTTCAGTGCAGTCGCACTCTACTTGATACAATGGATGACTAAACTGCATCTCCACATTCAGAGAACCCAAAGCAGACAGCCCTCGCATACGTCAGCAGACGACTCGCATTCACATTTGCATACTATACTAATAGTGATAATATAACATAATTCCGTTCGTGAAATCTTCTCGGGTGATCAGCCGAGTAAAGGCGTCGTCTTCTCGCAACGTTTCGAAAGGTTTCGTACCCATCATCTTCAAGCGAAGTGTCGAGATGCTGCTGCTGCTTACATCTATTACTTTCCCCTCTTTGGGGAAGTGTGAGGGGGAGTTTGTAGCCTTTCGGCTTTTACTCCCCTGTGAACGTGTGTGTGTGATTTTTTTTTCTATAGTTTTTTGGTGTCTGTGACTTGAGATGTTTGTTGTAAGTGAGTCTGGTACTTGCCTGAGGTAGGCGAAAAGATTGGTGTTATGTGGGAAGGAACTGGATTAGGGATTGGGTTTTGGGATTTTCTCTTCGACTTAATCGTCGAAGATCGTCATAGGGCGCTTATGCTTATCGCGGGACATGTCATACCGACCTAGGGAGTGGATGAGCGCGTTACCGGATCTGGAAGAACCCTCATAGAAGGCCCTTGCCAGATCCTGGAAACGCTCTCTCAGGAGTGGGATTTCGGCTGCGGCGTGCAAGTCGTCCGTGGGGAATCCATAAGGTAGACGCAGCGCCCTTCTGAGGGCGCGGTTCTGCAGCCTCTGGAGTTTGTCCAGGTGCTGCTTCGCCGCGTATCCCCAGACAGGGCACGCATACTCCATCACCGGCCTGATCAGGGCCTGGTATACATTTACTGCTACTGGGCAAGGAAGGGAGCTGGTTGTGTTCAGGATAGGGTATAGGATGGACATTCTGGCGCAGACCTTCCTGTGGACCTCGTCTATGTGGGGTTTCCACGTAAGACGAGAGTCCAAGGTTACGCCAAGGTACTTGGCGGTTCTGCGCCAGGGGAGTTGGATTCCATTTAGGTGAAGGTGGAGGGGGGGACGTTGAGGAGGTTCGCGCCTTCCGAGCCTGCGGGTAATCAGCATTGCCTGCGTCTTCTCAGAGTTGATGGTGATGCGCCAGCGACGGGCCCATGTTTCCGTGTCATCTAAAACCTTTTGTAGCCTACGGATGACCAGGTCCTTGTTCGCGTTTCTCGTGTGGAAGGCTGTATCGTCGGCGTACTGTGCAGTGTGCACCAGGGGGGCCGTTGGTGTGTCCGCAGTGTACAAACTGTACAATACGGGCCCCAGGACCGATCCCTGTGGCACCCCAGCACGAATACGCCTTCTGGTGGAGGTGGCAGTTTCTACTTTGACGGAGAAAGTCCTATTCGTGAGATAGCTCTTGATCAGCTGAACTATGCTCCCGGGAAACCCTTGTGTATACAACTTGTAGAGTAGCCCTCTATGCCATACTGAATCAAAGGCTTTGGCTACGTCTAGTAGCACTATCCCGCAGTAGCCTCTGTGGTTGAAGCCCTCTGTGGCTGCTTCAACCATTCTCATAATCTGTTGTGGGGCAGAGTGGTTCTGCAGGAACCCAAATTGGAAATCCGGCAGAATTTGCTCTCTGGTGATATGTTCTTGTATGGGTCTTAGTAGGAGGCGCTCATAGATCTTGCTGAGAGTTGGCAAGAGGCTAATCGGCCTGTAGTGCTGCGGGAATAGAGGGTCTTTCCCTGGTTTGTGTATCGCGACCACTTCCGCATGTTTCCAGCAAGCTGGGAAAACACGGGATCGAGTAATCTCGTTGAGGACGTTCGCGATGTGTGTGATTGCTGTAGGTGGGAGATTTTTGACTAACTGATTAGTGACACTGTCGTGCCCTGGTGCCCTTTTTGTAGGGAGGGACCTGATTACTCTTGCCACGTCCTCGGGGTCAAAAAGTATGGGTTCGTCCTCTGGGTCCTCCTCGGCATTGAGGAAGACAGTCAGTTGACGACTGACTACCTCTTCATGCTCTTCATCCTGGGGTTGTGCCGCTTGGAACTGCTTCTCTAAGGAGTCGGCGAGGGCGTTGGCCTTTCCAGCATGGCTGTAGACCAGTCCGCGCTCGCCATGCAGTGGCGGCATCCTAGCGCGTCGTTTTGTAAACTGTTTGGTCGCGTGCCATAGTATATGATCGTCTACTTTGAGAGCTGTGAGGCGGTTTTGCCATTGCTGGTTTCTGTGCTCATTGAGCGCAACCTTCAGTTCTCTCTGTAGTCGATTGAGCAGCCTCCTGGTGGCCTGATTTCTGGTGATCTTCCAGTCTTTTGCCACTCTGTTCTTATGTCGAATTTGAGCTAGCAAGTGTTCCGGGAGCTGTATTTGCGGCGGTGGGCCATCCCTTTGTGGAGGGGTGGCTTCTTCCGCTGCCTGCAAGATGGTGCCTGTTAGGTCTTCTAGCGCTTGTTCTACTGTTTCGGCAGTAGGTGGCGAAGCGCGAGCGATATCAGAGGTGATAGTTTCCTGGTATCGCTCCCAGTCTGTACGTTTGTACGACGTCTGGTACCGTGGAAGTGCTACCCATTCTCCCACATCGACCTCCAGAATCACTGGGTTGTGGTCGGAGGACATTCTGTTGATTGTCCTTGCGGCCACAAACCCTGCGATCCTCCTAGTGAGAGCTATGTCTAACACGTCGGGCCTGCCTCCATTTTTTGGAAAATGTGTGGGCTCGACTGGACCCCATGTTTCGAAGTGGTGGGTGCGCGCTAGTTGTTGCAGTTTGGCGCCTGCTCTGGAGGTTACTCTAGAATTCCAGTCAGGATGTTTGGCATTGAAGTCTCCCCCTATTATGAGTTTGCCTTCAATTTGCCCTAGAGCAGCTATGTCTCCCTCATCTAATTGGTCATGTGGGGGTCGGTAGACTGCAACAATTGTTAGGGGTCCAGTGGCAGTGGTTACTTCCTCCGCCACTGCTTCGATTTTGTTGGTAGCTGGTAAGAATACCTGGTGGTGGGGGATCCCTCTTTTAACATATATGGCCACTCCTCCGCCTTGGGTTGGCCTGTCTTTGCGGTAGGTAACGTAGTTGGGAACTGTCGCTTTTATTCCCGGTTTCAGATGGGTTTCTCCCATCATGCATATGTCGATGGAGAACTCCTTCACGAGTTCTCTGAACTCGACCGCTTGATTAACAATGCCGTCTGCGTTAAAGACGCACATTGTCAGGCCTTGAGTATTCGGTCGTCTATTCATGATGGGGTTTTGGTGCTACTGAGGAAGTCGCAGAGGGGAGCGACTGCTGGACTGTTGCCTGAAGGGCGACGAGGATCTGTGTGTTCTGCCTCTGGGCTTCCCTGAATTCCTTCATCATTTCCATGACGAGGTTCATGGTCTGCACCATTACGCCTAACAACTGATCCATGGGCGGGGGGGGGGGGGGGGAGTGTGTGTGGGGTTCCCTAGGTCTTCCTCCGTCATGGTGGACCTGGTCGTTGTTGCTGTGTGTTTCCCGGTGTTGTTCTTGTGATAGTGTCTGGTGTTGTGGTGATTGGGCCACGCTTTCATGGTTCCTCGGAGGAGAAACCACTTCCGCATATGTCGCCCTCGGTGTGTCCGGCCTTGGTTTTCCCCAGGCCTTGTCTGTGTGTGTTGTAATGTTTTGGTTTCTTGTGTGTCTGGATGGGTTCGTGGTGTTTTCTTTTCGTGTGTGGGGGGCGGCCTTTGCGCCCTTTGCCTGCTGTGTGTGTCTTTTATGGACCTCACAACCTTGGTAGCCCGCTGTGTGGTTTTTGCCACACAGCGCGCACCTTACTTGCGGGTCCGTGTGTTTTATGTTGCACGTTCGTGTGTCATGGGCCTCGGCGCATTTTCTGCACCTCACTGCCATTGAGCAGTGTGCCGCAATGTGGTTGAGGCCCTGACATCTGAAGCACTGCACCGTCTTGTTTTTGCGGCGCAGTGGTTCAGTGGTCACAGGGACCGCCAGGATCGTCTTAATGTCCCTTTTGTTCTGTGGGACGTCTGGCAGTGTGACCTGATACGGGGGCCATTTGCTGCCTACGTTTCCCATCTGTTGGACCGCCTTGACGATGTACCCCTGGGCAGTCAGGTCTGTTTTGATCGCCTGGGGGGCCACTCGTCTCGGTAGGTCTCTGATGACTATGTTTCTGTTACGTGTTTTTGTTGTAGGGAAAGTGTAGTGGGGTATGTTTTTGCTGTTGAGAAGTGTTTTTATTGTGTTGTAGTGCTCGAGTGTGAGTAATGTTATTTTTATTTTGTCACCACCAGCAGTTTTTGCTTTGAAATTGCCTCCCCCGATTGCTGTTTTTAGCATTTCGAAGAGTTCCTCGTAGTTCCGAGTGAACTCCGCGACGATCGGAGGGAGGTGGTGGGTGACCTGGTTTTGTGTTTGTGTTGTTTCTTGCGGTGTCTCTGGCTCATCGGCCACCGCCTGGAACCTGTTCGGGGTGGGTTCCACTCCCCGGGCCGGCAGGAGCCTCGGCTGGCGAAACGTTTTCTTCGCCAGCACGAAACCATCCGCATCCTGCCCGGTTTCGTGGTTCCCTTCCAGTGCCGGTGTTTCCTGGTCCCCTCCCAGGACGACGACAGGTGCTGTCGGGGGCGCTGGCTCCTCAGAGGGTGTGGAGGTGGTTGGGGTGGTGGTGGTGGAGTGTTTTTTCTCCTTGGAGTGCTTCTCCTTCTTGTCCTTCCTTACACGCCGTTGCTTGGATGTGGTGGACTTGAGTGGGGGGGATTTGAGGAACTGGGATCGGGTAGGGGGTTGGGTGGCAGTTGCGGGTTTGGGAAGGATTTTGGCCGGCTGACTGGACTTCTGCTTGCCGTTCAGGTTGCGGATGTGGTCAGCAAGGAGGCCACAGCTGTTGGCAAGCAGGAGAGGGCTGAGGAGAGGGGAGGGAGGGGCGGGATCGCAAATCCTGACGATGTATTTGTCTGTCTGCGTTTTGTGTAGTTTTGCCATGTCGGTAGCGGGAAGGGGGCTTGCTGCCAGGTTATTGTCAGTTGCAACTTTTGTTGGCACCGTTGGGTTTTCCGGTTGCAGAGCTGACCCTAATAGCACGATGGCAGACGCGGAATTCTGGACGGGGGCGGCGGAAAACCTCTCTGTGGTTCCGCGGCCCGCTTCCAGGTCCTGGCCTACTTTTTCCCTATTCTTGGGGGGGGGGGGGGGGGTGGGCAGAGACTGACTCTGCGGCAGCTGAAGTGCTCGAGACGGCCGGCCGCGCGGCCCGCGGCAACAAGAAGGCGCGCCTCGTGTCATCGGCGGAAAGAGACCGCCGCGACCCCAAGGCGCCACCCAAGCTCGGCATACCACAACGACGAGATGACACGACAACTCTGCCAGGCGACGCCATGCAAAATTTTCTCCCAGTGCCGTCCGTGCTAAGACCTCGACGCAAGTGCCCGTCAATGTTTTGATAAAAACAAAGCCGGTGATCACTCCTGTTTGTACTCCCGTGCAAGCGGGGGCCTATGGCTGACAGTACGCGAGTGAGAGGAGCGATGCTCAACCCTCGACTGCTACTCAGCGAGTGTCGAGATGCTGCTGCTGCTGCTGCTCTCCTTTGTGACTTCCTCACTCTGAGGATGTTCTATTGGAAGTTTGTGGCCTGTTGGCCTTTACTCCCCTGGGAATCTGTCGAATCTTCTGTCTGTACTGGTGGTTGGTTCTGTACTGGCAAGGAGTGCCGATGTCCTATTTCCTGTGCTTGTCGGTGTGACGATTTTTCTTCTTCTTCTTGGCTGTTGCTGAGGGCTCTCCCTCGGTTGGTGTGCTGGGTACAGTGTGCCCTGCTTCTTCGTATTCTCCGCTGGCCAGAGCGAAGATGATGTAGCGCATTTGCCACTCGGTAAAGATAGGGTAGGAATTAATCAGGTTGTAATCCTCCCTAGAAAGGCCGACAAGGCCTTCTGGATATCCAATTGGTTGGTGTGGGGGTGGAGGTTTAGGACGGTTAGGTGGAAGGAAAGGGTAAGGGTTGTCGTGGTGGGGGTACGTGCCATCGCGAAGCGATGCAGCGATCATCTGCGTTACAGCGCTTCCGCTGTACATGTCTGGAAGCGGGAGGAATGGGACTTCTTCCCACTCCCCTTCTTGCGCTGCTGCTTCGGTGTCCGTCTTGAGCTGTGTTGCCTCCCCTTCGGCAGGCACGTCGGTCTGCGTGGCCACCGTCGCGAACTTCTTCTCTCGTGGAGGAGTCGTCTGGGTGGCGGTGTCGACTGCTGTGGCGGAAGCAGCTTTGGCTGAGCGAGGCTCCTGCGTCAGCTCAGCAATCTGACGCCGAGCCTGGCCCAGTTCCGCCCGCATGATCGCCCTCTCTTCCGCCATGGCGGATTTGAAGGCGGACATGGCGTCTTGTACGGCGTCGTTAAGGCGCCTGGAGACGACGTCTTCTGTGCAAGTGACCACCTCTTCGTGTGTGGTGGTCACTTGCTTCTGCGTCTTCTTCTCCGGTCCGCGCCAATTTCTTCTGTAGGCGCAGGAACGGGCGTTGGCCGCGTGTGCGCCGCCGCAGTTGGCACAGGTACAGGGGGCGTCCTTCTGCTTCTTGCAGTCACGTGTGTCGTGTGCTTGCGCACACTTCAAACACGCGACTGCTCCGCTGCAGTGCTTGGCGACGTGGCCAAGCTTTTGGCAGCGAAAGCACTGCGCTGCAGTCTTGCTCTTCTTCTTCCCGGCTGGTCCTGCTAGCGTGAGCAGCAACTGTGCCAAGGCAGCAGCTTTGCGTCCCCTTCCGCGTCCAGGCATCTCCGGTAGCAACAGCGACAATCACCTATGCGTACCTCACCGCAGCGTGAGCGGGAATGTCGAGATGCTGCTGCTGCTCACATCTATTACTTTCCCCTCTTTGGGGAAGTGTGAGGGGGAGTTTGTAGCCTTTCGGCTTTTACTCCCCTGTGAACGTGTGTGTGTGATTTTTCTATTGTTTTTTTGGTGTCTGTGACTTGTGATGTTTGTTGTGAGTGAGTCTGGTACTTGCCTGGGGTAGGCGAAAAGATTGGTGTTATATGGGAAGGAACTGGATTAGGGATTGGGTATGGGATTTTCTCTTCGACTTAATCGTCGAAGATCGTCATAGGGCGCTTATGCTTATCGCGGGACATGTCATACCGACCTAGGGAATGGATGAGCGCGTTTCCGGATCTGGAAGAACCCTCATAGAAGGCCCTTGCCAGATCCTGGAAACGCTCTCTCAGGAGTGGGATTTCGGCTGCGGCGTGCAAGTCGTCCGTGGGGAATCCATAAGGTAGACGCAGCGCCCTTCTGAGGGCGCGGTTCTGCAGCCTCTGGAGTTTGTCCAGGTGCTGCTTCGCCGCGTATCCCCAGACAGGGCACGCATACTCCATCACCGGCCTGATCAGGGCGTCGAGTCCCTGCCGGTTCCTAATACGTCTGTGGCCGCTGCCGTCTTCGTGCCGGAGCGTTCTCTTCTAATTTTAGTTATTGCGGGATTCCAGGCTGTACTAAGTTGGAAACCAGTGTCTCGATTGATCAGGTTGCTGTTCAACCGAATTTCTACAGCCTCTTTGAAAACTGAGTCCTGGAGAAGGCAAAAATGCCCAAGAACAACATAACGTCTGCTGAATGGAAGGCTCTTAAGGCCCTACGTGAGGATGAGGACACTGTCGTTCTAGCTGCTGACAAAGGCAATGCCACGGTGATACTGAGGAAAGAAGATTATTGGCAGAAGATAAACTCACTGCTACAAGATACTGCCTACAAGCAACTGGACAAGGACACGACAGCTTCCGTGACTCGCAAGACCATCGCCTTGCTCAACGACTCTGGACTGGAAAAGGACGTCATCAGGAAGCTGTACCCCAGAGCACCGGCACCACCACGGCTATATGGGCTCCCTAAGATCCACAAAGACGGAGTTCCATTGCGACCCATAGTGAGCACCATCAACTCACCGACATATGGTTTAGCCAAGTACCTAGCACAACTGCTCAAACCGATCGTGGGTCACTGTGAGCACCATGTCAAGAACTCGGCGGAGTTTGTGAAGGTACTACAAGGCTTTCGCCTGGATAAAGAAGATCTTCTTGTCAGCTTTGACGTCACCTCACTCTTCACACGAGTACCGCTGGAAGACTCCCTAGCGCTGCTCGAAACACGCTTTAGTGAGGACACAATAAAGCTGTTCCGGCATGTGTTAACAAACACCTACTTCAAGTGTGGAGGCAAATTTTATGAACAAGTGGATGGTGTAGCCATGGGGTCCCCCTTAGCTCCAGGCATCGCTAATCTTTACATGGAGCACTTTGAAGACATAGCCCTGGACACCGCCCCATTGAAACCTAAAGCCTTCTACAGATATGTGGATGACACTTTTGTCGTGTGGCCACATGGCAGAGAGAACCTGCAAGACTTCCTGCGACATCTCAACAGCATACACAGCAACATACAATTCACCATGGAGGTGGAAGAAAACGGAAGCTTGCCCTTCCTTGACATTCTAATCAAGAGGCACCCTGATGGCACCTTGGGTCACGCTGTGTATAGGAAGAAGACACATACGGATTTATACCTTCATGCACAGAGTTGCCACCACCCAGCACAACGCAACTCAGTGCTTAACACACTTGTGCACAGGGCCAAGTATATCTGTGATGATGACAGCCTACCTGCAGAGTTACAACACCTAAGGAAGACCTTCCGCAGCAACGGTTATAATGAGACGCAAATCTCGCGCGCCCTACACAAGAGCAGGAAGGTAGACACACCAGAAGAAGAAGATGAGACCAGATGCCTGGCATTTCTACCATACGCGGGACCGCCAACAGCCAAGATTGCCCGCATTCTGGAGAAGCACAACATCAAGACAATTTTTCATGCCCCAAGTAAAATTAAGGACATACTTGGCTCAGTCAAAGACCACCTAGGACTGCAGACTCCGGGCGTATACAGTATTGAATGTGAATGTGGTACGAAATACATCGGACAAACGCAGCGCTGCATCACGCAGAGGCGCGCGGAACACATTAGAAATGTACGCCTTGGTCAGACAGAAAAATCGGCGGTAGCGGAACATAGCCTTAACGAAGGACACACCTTCCTCTTTGAGGGTACGAAGAAGCTGTGTGACGCTAAAGGATTTTGGGACTCAGTTTTCAAAGAGGCTGTAGAAATTCGGTTGAACAGCAACCTGATCAATCGAGACACTGGTTTCCAACTTAGTACAGCCTGGAATCCCGCAATAACTAAAATTAGAAGAGAACGCTCCGGCACGAAGACGGCAGCGGCCACAGACGTATTAGGAACCGGCAGGGACTCGACGCCCGGTCCGCGCCGCGAACCCCCCACCACTGGCGCGGCGGCCGATTCCGCAGGTACCTGATTGGTCGGCGCCCGGAATCAGTCACTGGTCCAGGAGCCTTTATAGGACCGCGCAACACAGCATCTCGACCATCAAAGCAGCGGCGTGACAAGAAGGATAGGAAGGAGAAGCACTCCAAGGGGAAGAAGCAATCCACCACCCCCACCCTAACCACTCCCACACCCTCCGAGGAGCCTGCGCCCCCGACAGCACCTGTCGTCGCTCTGGGAGGGGACCAGGAAACACCAGCACTGGAAGGGAACCGCGTAACCGGGCAGGATTCGGATGGTTTCGTGCTGGCGAAGAAAACGTTTCGCCAGCCGAGGCTTCCGCCAGCCCGGGGAGTGGAACCCACCCCAAACAGATTCCAGGCGGTTGCTGAGGAGCCAGTGGCAACAGAAAACACACCAGAAACACAGAACCAAGTCTCCCACCACCTCCCCCCGATTGTCGCAGAGTTTTCTCAAAACTACGAGGAGCTCTTCGAGTTGCTCAAGACAGAAATCGGGGGAGGCAGTTTCCAGGCAAAACCTGCCGGTGGAGACAAAATAAAAGTCACAGTACACACACTAGAACACTACAACACAGTCAAAACACTATTCAACACAAGAAGCATACCTCACTACACTTTCCCAACAACAAAGACACGAAACAGAAACATTGTTATCAGAGACCTTCCAAGACGAGTGTCCCCCCAGGCAATCAAAACAGACCTGACTGCCCGGGGGTACGTCGTCAAGGTGGTACAACAAATGGGCAGCATAGACAGTAAGTGGCCGCTGTACCAGGTAACACTCCCTGACATACCTCAAAACAAGAGGGAGATTAAGATGGTCCTGGCAGTCCCTGTCACCACGGAGCCGCTGCGCCGTAAAAACAAGACGGTGCAGTGCTTCAGGTGTCAGGGCCTGAACCACATCGCTGCACACTGCAACATGCCAGTGAGATGCAGGAAGTGCGCCGAGGCCCACGACACCAGGACATGCACACTCAAACACCCGGACCCACAAATAAGGTGCGCGCTGTGTGGCAAAAACCACACAGCGGGTTACCAAGGTTGTGAGGTCCACAAAAGACACTCACAGCAGGCAAAGGGCGCAAAGGCCGCCCCCCATGCACGTAAACAAAACACGACAAACCCAACCAGTCACACAAGAAAACAAAATACAACAACACACACAGACAAGGCCTGGGTAAAACCAAGGCCGGACACACCGAGGGCGACATATGCAGAAGTGGTTTCTCCTCCGAGGAACCATGAAAGCGGGGCCCAATCATCACAACACCAGACACTATCACGAGAACAACACCGGGAAACACACAGCATCAACGACCAGGTCCACCATGACGGAGGAAGCTCTAGGGAACCCCACACACACTCCCCCCCCCATGGATCAGTTGTTAGGCGTAATGGTGCAGACCATGAACCTCGTCATGGAAATGATGAAGGAATTCAGGGAAGCCCAGAAGCAAAACACACAGATCCTCGTCGCCCTTCAGGCAACAGTCCAGCAGTCGCTCCCCTCTGCGACTTCCTCAGCAGTTTCAAAACCCCATCATGGATAGACGACCAAACATCCATGGCCTGACAATGTGCGTCTTTAACGCAGACGGCATTGTTAACCAAGCGGTCGAGTTCAGAGAACTCATGAAGGAGTTCTCCATCGACATATGCATGATGGGGGAAACCCACTTAAAACCGGGAACAAAAGCGACAGTCCCCAACTATGTTAGCTATCGCAAAGACAGGCCAACCCATGGCGGTGGAGTGGCCATATACATAAAAAGAGGGATCCCCCACCACCAGGTATTCTTACCAGCTACCAATAAAATCGAAGCAGTGGCAGTGGAAGTAGCCACTGCCACTGGACCCCTAACAATCGTTGCAATCTACCGACCCCCACAAGACCAGATAGATGAGGAAGACATAGCTACTCTAGGGCAAATTGAAGGCAAACTCATAATAGGGGGCGACTTCAATGCCAAACATCCTGATTGGAATTCTAGAGTAACCTCCAGAGCAGGCGCCAGATTGCAACAACTAGCGCGCAACCACCATTTCGAAACATGGGGTCCAGTCGAGCCCACACATTTTCCAAAAAATGGAGGCAGGCCCGACGTGTTAGACATAGCTCTCACTAGGAGGATTACGGGGTTTGTGACCGCGAGGACGATCAACAGAATGTCCTCCGACCACAACCCAGTGATCCTAGAAGTCGACGTGGGAGAATGGGTAGCACTCCCACGGTACCAGACGTCTTACAAACGTACAAACTGGGAGCGATACCGAGAAACTGTCGCCTCTGATATCGCTCGCGCTCCGCCACCTACTGCCGAAACAGTAGAACAAGCGCTACAAGACCTAACAGGTACCATTCTGCAGGCAGCAGAAGAGGCCACCCCCCCACAAAGGGATGGCCCGCCGCCGCAAATACAGCTCCCGGAACACTTGCTAGCTCAAATTCGACATAAGAACAGAGTGGCAAAAGAGTGGAAGATCACCAGAAATCAGGCCACCAGGAGGCTGCTCAATCGTCTACAGAGAGAACTGAAGGTAGCGCTCAATGAGCACAGAAACCAGCAATGGCAAAACCGCCTCACAACCCTCAAAGTAGACGATCACACACTTTGGCAAGCAACCAAACAATTCACAAAAAGACGCGCTAGAATGCCGCCACTGCACGGCGAGCGGGGTATGGCCTACAGCCATGCTGAAAAGGCCAACGCCCTCGCCGACACTTTCGAGAAGCAGTTTCAAGCGGCTGAACCCCAGGATGATGAGCATGAAAGAGTGGTCCGTCGTCAACTGGCTGTCTTCCTCAATGCAGAGGAGGACCCAGAAGATGAACCCACAATTTTTGCCCCTGAAGACGTGGCAAAAGTAATTAGGTTCCTCCCCTCCAAAAGGGCGCCAGGACATGACAAAGTCACCAACCAGTTGGTCAAAAACCTCCCACCCACGGCGATCGAACACCTCGCGAACGTCTTCAACGAGATTACTCGTACCCGCGAGTTCCCAGCTTGCTGGAAACACGCGGAATTGGTCGCAATACACAAACCAGGGAAAGACCCTCTATTCCCGCAGCACTACAGGCCGATTAGCCTCTTGCCAACTCTCAGCAAGATCTATGAGCGCCTCATGCTAAGACCCATACAAGAACATATTACCAGAGAGCAAATTCTGCCGGATTTCCAATTCGGATTCCGGCAGAACCACTCTGCCCCACAACAGATCATGAGAGTGGTTGAAGCGGCCACAGAGGGCTTCAACCACAGAGGCTACTGCGGGATAGTGCTACTAGACGTAGCCAAAGCCTTTGATTCAGTATGGCATAGAGGGCTACTCTACAAGTTGTACACACAAGGGTTTCCCGGGAGTATAGTTCAGCTGATCAAGAGCTACCTCACCAATAGGACTTTCTCCGTCAAAGTCGAAACTGCCACCTCCACCAGAAGGCGTATTCGTGCTGGGGTGCCACAGGGATCGGTCCTGGGGCCCGTATTGTACAGTTTGTACACTGCGGACACTCCAACGGCCCCCCTGGTGCGCACTGCACAGTACGCTGACGATACAGCCTTCTACACGAGAAACGCGAACAAGGACCTGGTCATTCGTAGGCTACAAAGGGTTTTAGATGACACGGAAACTTGGGCCCGTCGCTGGCGCATCACCATCAATTCTGAAAAGACGCAGGCAATGCTGATTACCCGTAGGCTCGGAAGGCGCGAGCATCCTCAACGCCCCCCCCTCCACCTTCACCTAAACGGAACCCAACTCCCCTGGCGCAGAACCGCCAAGTATCTTGGCGTAACCTTGGACTCTCGTCTTACGTGGAAACCCCACATAGACGAGGTCCATAGGAAGGTCTGCGCCAGAATGTCCATCCTGTACCCAATCCTCAACTCATCCAGCTCCCTATCATGCACAGTAGGAGTGAACGTATACCAGGCCCTGATCCGGCCAGTAATGGAGTATGCGTGCCCTGTCTGGGGATACGCGGCAAAGCAGCACCTGGACAAACTCCAGAGGCTGCAGAACCGCGCCCTCAGAAGGGCACTGCAGCTACCTCTCGGATTCCCCACGGACGACTTGCACGCCGCAGCCGATATCCCACTCCTGAGAGAGCGTTTCCAGGATCTGGCAAGGGCCTTCTATGAGGGTTCTTCCAGATCAGGAAACGCACTCATCCACTCCCTAGGTCGGTATGACATGTCCCGCGACAAACATAAGCGCCCTATGACGATCTTCGACGACTAAGTCGAAGAGAAAATCCCAATACCCAATCCCTAATCCAGTTCCTTCCCACAAAACACCAATCTCTTCGCCTACCCCAGGCAAGTACCAGACTCACTCACAAACAAACATCACAAGTCACAGACACCAAAAAACTATAGAAAAATCACACACACATGTTCACAGGGGAGTAAAAGCCGCAAGGCTACAAACTCCCCCTCACACTTCTCCAAAGAGGAGAAAGTATAAGATGTAAGCAGCAGCATCTCGACACTTCGCTTGAAGATGATGGGTACGAAACCTTTCGAAATGTTGCGAGAAGACGACGCCTTTACTCGGCTGATCACCCGAGAAGATTTCACGAATGGAATACGCCGAGAAAGTCTCAAATCACATTTAACATAATTCCGGATTAAAATTCCCTGAGTGTCAGAAGGGCACCCAGGTGTGTTATGAGCATGTGACTTGTAATAAGCCATGTAGCGGCTCACATGGAGCCGTTACACCGTAAATCATCTTCCTAGTGCAGGATGTGCAACAGAGCCGGCACCATGGCAAGCGGTCCATTGTTTGTGCTTCTTAGCAATAGCAGTTGCTAGTAACAACTGGTAATCACATTTTTTGATACTGCGTATGGACCTTCCTTTTCGAGAGATCAGGACGGAGATTTGGATGGTGGAAGTTTATGAAGATGGTTCACACCTTGTACATTCCACACGTCCATTCTACACGTAGTTGGTTCTCATGAAATTTTTCCTGGACCTCAGTCTCTGGAGGGTTGGTGCAGAATCATAAAATGGTTGGCTGGGTTTGGTTATCAGGTTCAGTCTTTGCATACTGGGACCTTTCGACGTGTGCGGTAGAACGAGTTGACCGATCCTTATACTAAATGGCGAACTCATTCGATGCTTGGTATGATCGAATTCAACGAAAGATAGGCCTAGATTAGTGATCTTCCTGTACAGATATCGATATATTCCTACGTCCGGTATTCAGCCCTTAATGGTGTCTCCCGATCGAGGCCCACAGGTGACGCAGGGATACCCTGTCTTCGGAGTACACGACTGGTTTTCGCGACTGCCGATTTGGCGCGCGGCAGTTGGTCGGAGGGACTCTGCAGGATGTGTCGCGACCGAAGGGAAACAGAAATGCAATGGCAACTCGAGTGTTATGGAAACGTGTGAATTCTGATGTACTACGAATGAACTTTAGATCTCATAGGGAATTTTTCTAACAACTTAAGGTGTATAAAAATAGTGTCTACTACAAACTGTTCTGAATTCAAGAGAACGTTCTCATCATTTTTATGTGTTAGTAAATCAGTGTAGTAGCGAGAATAGGAATTTGATGGAACGTGTGTCACTTAGGAACACGGTTAAGAGATGTATTACCGTGATGCATGTAGGTACACGGTTAAGAGTTTATTACCGTGATACATGTACTTAGGAGTAAAGCTACTCGCTGTTACTGTCAAGATCAACAGTCTGGTACCAAACCAATACGACAGTAAACCAAAGAAAGCAGTATTCAAGGACCAACGTTATCTGAAACTGGCGTCACGCTTTATAACAGCCGTATCACAAATAATGATAAGAATGGCAAATTGCCATAAAACGAGGAAAGCCTGCTCTAGTACACCCAGCATTGCTTCTCTTCACGTCGTCTTCGCCGTACAGGAGTGCTGGTTAGTTCATGGTAGACTCTTGACAACTATAGTTATCCCACTGACGGTCTCGTATTTAGTTTACAACTATTTCACTTTGCCCCTGCGATGTGGCATTCCAACTCATATCTTGTCACTTGTAAGTGGGCTGTTTAGGTTTGTATGTTGGTAACGCCACATAGCGCTCTATATGGAAATCACTGACTGTGCTGTGTGAAGTCTGTGGTTGGGTGGCATTGTTGGAATAGTCGCTATTGTAGTGTTGGGCAGTTGGCTGTTAACAGCGCGTAGCGTTGCGCAGTTGGAGGCGAGCCGCCAGCAGTGGTGGATGTGGGGAGAGAAATGGCGGAGTTTTGAGAGCGGATGATCTGGACGTGTGTCCATCAGAGACAGAAAATTTGTAAGACTGGATGTCATGAACTGCTATATATATTATGACTTTTGAACACTATTAAGGTAAATACATTGTTTCTTCTCTATCAAAATCTTTCATTTTCTAACTATGCCTATCAGTAGTTAGTGCCTTCAGTAGTTTGAATCTTTTATTTAGCTGGCAGTAGTGGCGCTCGCTGTATTGCAGTAGTTCGAGTAACGAAGATTTCTGTGAGGTAAGTGATTTGTGAAAGGTATAGGTTAATGTTAGTCAGGGCCATTCTTTTGTAGGGATTATTGAAAGTCAGATTGCGTTGCGCTAAATATATTGTGTGTCAGTTTAGTGTTGATCAGAATAGGCAAAGAGCGAAATCTCTGAGTACGTTCAGTTCTGCTCAGCTGCTTGAAAATCAAATAATGTAAGAGGTTTATCAGCACAGTAATTCATTAATTTTTCTAAGGGGACGTTTCACACTTTTCTCTTCTTCATCATAGTTTGCAGAGCACGAGGTAACAGATGGTCTGCGTGGGCACCCAAAGACTTCTGAACCTCTTATTTTTATCTTCTGAACAAACAGAGTGAACTACTTGTTCTTCGGCAATGTCATTTGGTGTCCTCGCTAGCTTTTCGTCGAGATACGGCGTGTTTGTCCTTAACTTGGCTCGGCACACAGTAAAATGTCGTTTGAGGAGAACATGGAGCAGTACCAGTGGCATTCGTTAGTACGGCTGCGATATAGCAATCCATTCTATAGTGCAAGAGCGGTTACAAGAGCTCTCTCTCTCTCTCTCTCTCTCTCTCTCTCCCTCTCTTTGTAGGTCCTCACGAGGACTCATTGTTCCGTGCTGTGCTGTGGAATGCCTCCCTGGGAAAGATGTCATTCACGAAACTTTCAGCCCCCTCCCAAGTTAACAAATGCAGTTCAAGGACGGCACGTATTTGCGGCTTTTTGCCGCGCCCCGAACCTCCCTGTCGAAGGCCTATTACGCTCCGCATAAGACGTCCTCTGCGAGAAAAAAAGTGGTCTCCATTTCTCTGATGCCACTTGATCCTTGACAACTCTTTTTTATCCTGAACAGCTCTTTCTGACTTTATTCCGTTGCTAATGTAGCAAGCGAGCAATTTGAGTCGGACAGAATTCTCGAATGCTTTTTGATGGTGCAGACTACGTCGAAGTCCCACCCCCCTTCCCCATTTTCTTAGATTTTCTACTTTGTTTGGGAAGGGGTATTGATTTTGGAGCCGCAACTCCAAACGACTTTGCCAACACGCCTCATAGTGGGAGCGCTCCAGCAGATTCGAATCCTGGAGGTAGGGAATAATGCTCACCAAGCAAGGCAGGGAATAGCTGTAGGTTGCAGCCCCTGCTCAACACGCATTCCGACAATCCGTGGGTTCTTTCCAGCGCTAGTCAGAGTGTCTTCTTCCTCAGGTACAGATTTCGCTCAGTTTCATTGGGAGTTTCTAGAAGTACGAGAACTTGTGTAGTGAACATCCACCCCATTAGTTACATTTATGACAAATCTGTTCCATTTTTTGTTTGTGCATGCATGTTTACAATCAGGCAAAACGAACTGAATAGATGGCAAGGGTGGCTTCACCGTCGTGTTTACGCTCGAGAAACTGGGTGGTGATAGCACAGCGCACGCATCAGTATTCTTACAAGACAGACGCTGCCACACTCTGCACACCTATACAGTGGACAAATGCCGCGCGTAGTGCAACACTTAAACCTAGATCGGAACTTTTGTTTTTTGGAATTCATCTAACACGATCACTTTGTCAGTGTTTATTCACAGCGTAATACAGTATGTATGAATGCACCTTTTCATCTATATAAACCACTAGCCACTATAATTCTTGTGCCTCAGTTTTTCATAAAAATCTAATGTAGTTTTTTCAAAGTTCATAGAAAGAACAAGAAATATCATCCTCGGTACGTGGAGAGATGAATTTACTTAAAATCTATTAAAATGGCAATGGTTTTTGTACTAGTGAGATAGATGAGTGAGTACGGTGCTGGACTTGGGGTCTAGGGTTCGATACTAGTCAGGTGGTAGTTCTGTTTCCTTTTTTCTTTTGTCGGCATATATGACTGAAAATCAGGAGTAGAGACATGAGAGTAGGTTTCAAGCTGGTTTATGTCTTCCATATATTGCAGAAGTTAATGACTCAAGTTTAAAACCAAATGTACTGTGACAAGATTTTCTTCATACAATGTTCAAAAAAAAAAATGTTCAAATGTGTGTGAAATCTTCTGGGACTTAACTGCTAAGGTCATCAGTCCCTAAGCTTACACACTACTTAACCTAAATTATCCTAAGGACAAACACACACACCCATGCCCGAGGGAGGACTCGAACCTCCGCCGGGACCAGCCGCACAGTCCATGACTGCAGCGCCTAGACCGCTCAGCTAATCCCGCGCGGCCTACGATGTTCATGGTGCAAAAACAATTCATGTTACCAATGTTAATATGAAATCACTGGGAACATAAATCGTGGCATAATAAATAACTTGGCGTGCGCCTTCATACTGAATCAGTTGTATTTTATCTATTTGTCATCTATTTTGCAACCAGCGTTATGAAGACAGTTATCAATCAAAGCTCAACAAGAATTTTTAAAAAAAGAAAGGGTAAACTCAAAACTAACACTAAACCCTAGTGGAACCGACTCGCCCATCAGCGTACAATCTGGGGATTTTACGTTCTAAAAAAAAAAAAAAATTGCTCTGAGCACTATGGGACTTAACATCTATGGTCATCAGTCCCCTAGAACTTAGAACTACTTAAACCTAACTAACCTAAGGACAGCACACAACACCCAGTCATCACGAGGCAGAGAAAATCCCTGACCCCGCCGGGAATCGAACCCGGGCGTGGGAAGCGAGAACGGTACCGCACGACCACGAGCTGCGGACTTTACGTTCTACACTACAGCACTGTTTCTATATTCATCACTATTTCCGTGGCTTGTAAAATCACAGCCCCTTTCCGGTCGTGTGAAACTTATTACCTTAAACCACATCATCATTCAGTCTCCATTCAAGTGTCAAACTGTCTTTGCTAGTCTTGAGAACCAGTTGCGTGACATATTACGTGTGCAATATGGCCAGCCGCTGTGGCCGACCGGTTCTAGGCGCTTCAGTCTGGAACCGCGCTGCTGCTATGGTCGCACGTCCGAATCCTGCCTTGGGCGTGGATGTGTGTGATGTCCTTAGGTTAGTTAGGTATAAGTAGCTCTAAGTCTAGTGGACTGATGACCTCAGATGTTAAGTCCCATAGTGCTCAGAGCCATTTGAATCATTTTTGTGCAGTATGCACAAAGTTGATCTTCCTTTGTACAATACATTATGTCGAGTCACCGCCAGACACCACACTTGCTAGGTGGTAGCCTTTAAATCGGCCGCGGTCCGGTAGTATACGTCGGACCCGCGTGTCGCCACTATCAGTGATTGCAGACCGAGCGCCGCCACACGGCAGGTCTAGAGAGACGTCCTAGCACTCGCCCCAGTTGTACAGCCGACTTTGCTAGCGATGGTTCACTGACAAATTACGCTGTCATTAACCGAGACGATAGTTAGCATAGCCTTCAGCTACGTCATTTGCTACGACCTAACAAGGCGCCATTACCATTTGCTATTGATCTTGTAATTCATGTATCATCAAGAGCGATGTTCACCAATTATGGATTAAAGTTAAGTATTCCAGAAGCTACGTACTTTATTTGATAGTATTCATTACTTGAACTGTTCCAGACCTCACGCCAGCCGGCGTGATTTAAAACGCGTGCATTTCGGCCTCCTCTAGCAACACGGTGTTGGCTCTTCTGCCAACACTACACATTATACAGCAAGAAACTGCTGCCTGATAACACATTTATCTATGTTATCAATAGCTTATTTATTGTACGAGCTGTTTTTTTTTTGGGGGGGGGGGGGTGAATACTTCCTCTCATTTCAACACCGTGTCTCTCCCCCCCCCCCCCCCCTATCGACTTTAGTAGATCCAAGACGCCGCGGCTGCCCGCGAAGGAACTTTCCGCCATCACTTCCCTACTTGCACTGCCAGACTTAATCAAATTACGAAGTTAGCTGCTACTGACGTGTATACGATTCCCTTTGCTGATTAACAATTTATTATTATATTCAAACGAACGTAACCGCATCAACTGCGCACGTCAAATATGTTAGATGCGCCAGTGTTTTAACTTGGGGCGTCGCGGAAATGTTAAGGACGCAGAGAGAGAAAAACGTTGCAGAACTAACTGTTTAGTCGAAATAACACGTCACCAACACTATACATAACACGTATTTGGGCCTAAGGAACCTTCGATCGGCACTTCACGATGAAAAAGACGTCGCTTAATGAAAATGAAGTGGGTGTAAATGGGGAGAAACACTGAGGTTTCACCCATGCCCCGACTTGTACGTACGGAGAATTTTAGAACTGCACGGACGCGGTAATCAAATGATCATTGACATCACCGACTCACTCGCGATGCGGCTGGCGGCTGATTTACCCGCTGGCGTGTAATATGATCCATAGTCATCTCTCAAGGGAAGCAGACACAAAAGGGGCGGTCACCGGTTATGCCGCTCTTTCGCACCATTGCAGTACATTTTTATATCGAATTATAACGAGTGCTGCTCTAGTACGGTGCCTTTCTCAAGCGTTTTCGGGAAATCCAAGTCCAAAGTTTTACAACCTTGTTGAATACAACACCAGAGCGCCGTCGAGCATCAGCGTGGGAGCAACTCGCTGAAGTGGCTGGCGGGAACGTCGCCCGCACTGCGCCCCAGTCTCGTTTATTTCTTTTTTTCTTTTGCAATCATCCGTCAAACACTTCTGTCGCTACAACGAATCATGTTTCTTCGAAAAGGAACAATAGTAATTACGATATTGTGATACATTCATGACGAAATATAGCAGAGATATAATAAGAATTTTCATGAAATGAGCATTAATTTATCGATACCTTTATGCGTGTATCACAAAACAGTATGACTTCACTGCGATATGCATGGATGTATCGATAAACAATTGTTCATATCATCACGATTCGTTATTTTTGCCTTGACTATAGCTCGCCAAGAATTCAGCAAGGTGACCATCGTAATTATCATTGTCCCTTTCCGAAGAAACATGACACCTTTGCAGCGATACAAGTATAAGAACCTTCAACATCGCAGCGCGTCAGCAATCGTTGGTAAATATATAAAAAAAATTAAAAACCCGCCTCGATTGTGAAAAAAGCACCTAGTGTTAAGTGTTCTACATCGGGCAAACGGGGCGAGCTCCGGGTCTAAGGTATAAAGAGCATATTCCTACTAGAAGCGGTGACGGTATTAAGGGCTCTACTTATGCGGAACACCTTGTGTAAACGGCTCATGCGCCGAGCCCTCAGTTAATATCGCGTTACTTCATGCCGAGGTTAAGGGCTTAAAACTGGATGTTTTGGAAGAAATGCAGATCTTTAAGCATCTGCAGCATGTTAAAGACAATATCCTCAATGACCAACTCCTACTAAGGAATAGAAAATTTTTGAAGGTTTCGCGCCTTTACTTTGTTCTTCATACTTGTAAATCTGATGATCTGGGGATTATCACTCGCGCGCGCTGATTGGCTAGCGCGGCTGGTCAAGCTGTTCATCTTCTTTCTTTTTATCCTCACTCTTCCTTTTATGATGAAGGTGATTTTAGCCCGTTGAACACCTCACGTTTTTTCCCTATATCTTTATTACCACGACGTCTTTAGATTACGTCCCCTCAGCCCCCCCTCCCCCCCTCCCCCAGGCTAACTACTGGCTTTAGGTATAGTTTTTTAGAGTTCCTCCTGTTGTCATAGGTAGTTTCATATATAAGTTTCTTTCCTAGCATAAGCAACCTTGTGCGGTTATTTTTAGGTTTCATCTCCTATTTAGCTCGTCTCTTGTTCTACTCATTTCATTTTTTGATACACGTTGATCCACGGTTGGGAATATATGGGCTATTTAGCCCCGACCCATGTATAAACTTTCTCGTATTCGTATGCGCATGCGCATTCAAGTAACTTCCCTTGTCTTGCGCATGTGCATAGGTAGCGGGTCAGACTTGTAAGTGAGCGACCGTTTGTAGCTGCAGTCTGTGGCGGGTCATGGTCCATCGAACATAGGCCAGTGTGAGGTGGAGCGTACACCATTAAGTTAAGTAGTGGTTTTGACTTTGTACATATGTACTGTTTGTGTTTTCCTTTTCTTTTTCGTTTATAAATGTATAGCTATGGTGTTCTTTTAATCATTGGAAAAGGTCTTCTTAGGCACTTGTGGGTTTTATTGTTGTTCTGAAGAAGGTGCAGTTATCTACGCCGAAACCTGGGTTAACACTTAACACTAGGTGCTTTTACGCAATCGAGGCGGGTTTTTAATTTTTTTAATAAGCGATACAATTGTTCGGTGGAAGATTAGAAACAAAAAGAATGGCGTGACTTGCGCGCTCAACTAGCAGCCCCCTTGCCGCTTGCGCAAACACAGCTGCTTCACGGCTGACGCTCTCCTGCATAGTGCTCCGAATATAGTACGTATCCGTCACGACTCACGAGTGTTCCACGAGACACGAAGTTCAAATGTTCAAATGTGTGTGAAAACTTATGGGACTTAACTGCTTACGTCATCAGTCCCTAAGCTTACACACTACTTAACCTAAATTATCCTAAGGACAAACACACACACCCATGCCCGAGGGAGGACTCGAACCTCCGCCGGGACCAGCCGCACGACACGAAGTACCTTTTCGTTACTGCCTGAAACGGTTCGTTACTCTCATGTTTGCTTCTCCGCGGGCAGTTCGTCCAAGACGCTAGTTTTCGTACTTCTCCAATTCGTTACCCTCAGCGGAAAGTTTCGTTACTCGCCTGTCTTTTTTCCCGCGCGTTCGAGCCCACTCGGTAGCTCCCGTATTCCTCCAGCTTCTTACCGTCAGCGTATAAAGTCGTTAGTGACGAGCTGTACGGAATACATTTTGTCACTCGCCATGTTTTCTTTCCCTGTATGCCATTCGCTACTGTCTTCAGCAGCATTTGTAAATCTCCAATTCCTTCTTTACACAGGCTGCGAATTCCGCTGTCCGCCAGGTCGCCCGCTGTTTCGGGGACGACCATTAATCACGACCTGGAGCACTTCCTTACCCGACGTTGGCCACAGTGCTCGCATCTACACAGATGGCTATGAAAGTGACGTGTGTGGGCTATGCCTTCTTCCTCCCCTCTAGCGACGCATAAATAATCTTTACACTGCCACCTGAATCGTCTATCTACACGGAGAAATTATTGGCCATCATACAGGCTATTTATTAGGGCACGCAGTCTTTCCGATTCGCATTGATCCTCACGGATTCCCCAAGTGTGTTGCAGAAACTACAACATCCGGCGTTTGATAAACAGATGTGTCTCGGAGGCCATAATGTTGGTGCGGACATTGGGCATTGACGTCCGCTTACTTTGGATAAAAGGGTAGCAAGGCGTTCTCCATAATAAAACTGTTGACCGCCTCACTAAGAGGACATTTCGCCCAACACCAATCTTTTATACGGACTTCAACTCGAAGGTAAAGAAAGCTGCTTCCAGGAGTAGAATTGTGAATGGCAGGTATCCCAGCACTGCAATGGCGACCACTTGGTGGCCACACAACCGAACGTATCTTCGTAGCCACGATTCTCCTCAGTGGAGTTTCGTAGACGTTATCGCTTCTGGACACTGCCATCATGTCATAACGGTGGTGGCCGATCTGAACCACGCCGTATCGGCATGTACCAAGAACTCGCCCCACAGGCAGTCTTGTACAGAAAATTTGTTGCGAGGGGCTATCCCCTTCCTACAAGTGTAACTGCTTTACTTCACTGGCTCGATATATGTAGGTATTATTTCTTTGCGAACTATTTAAAAGACACAGGTATCCAGTTTTGAGCTACGAGTTGTGTGGATCTTGTCCTACCATCGAACAAGCCCGCTTCAAAAACTGGGACATCTGTTTGTATTTTCGCTTTGCTGTAAGAACTCATCTTTGTAAACGACGTACTTATACAGTTTTCAATTATAAGTTGCTGCAGATATCGTTCTCCTCTGGAACCAGCCCGATTCAAAGCCTGGGTCGTAATTTTGTGTGTTTTAATTTGTATAACGAATTTATCTTTGTATTTAACACTCTTTTACTGATCTATTGTGCAAATTGCACTAATGTTGACTTGGCCCTGTTGTTATTACTGATGGCTGTCTGACGTTTTCATTTTACGTTAAGAACTTATGCTTGCACATCGAACTTTTTTAACTGTTCCACTGCGGACATCGCAGTTATGTTGATGTGGCACTTTTGTAATTACTATTGCTTGTATGGTTTTTGATGTTCAATAAATAAACGGGGTTTATCCCACGCTACAGAAGTCGCCGGAAAACAGTTACTGCCACCCGGCTCCCGCCTAGCAAGTAAGTCTCCGTGTCTTCCCGCCGTGCCTGCCTGTGCCGACCTACACTACTGGCCATTAAAACTGCTACACCAAGAAAAAATGCAGATTATAAACGGGTATTCATTGGACAAATATATTATACTAGAACTGACATGTGATTACATTTTCACGCGATTTGGGTGCATAGATCCTGAGAAATCAGTACCCAGAACAACCACCACTGGCCATAATAACGGCCTTGATACGCCTGGGCATTGAGTGAGACAGAGCTTGGATGGCGTGTACAGGTACAGCTGCCCATGCAGCTTCAACACGATACCACAGTTCATCAAGAGTAGTGACTGGCGTATCGGGACGAGCCAGTCGCTCGGCCACCAATGACCAGACGTTTTCAATTGGTGAGAGATCTGGAGAATGTGCTATCCAGGGCAGCAGTCGAACATTTTCTGTATCCAGAAAGGCCCGTACAGGACCTTTAACATGCGGTCGTGCACTATCCTGCTGAAATGTAGGGTTTCGCAGGGATCGAATGAAGGGTAGAGCCAGGAGTCGTAACACATCTGAAATGTAACGTCCAATGTTGAAAGTGCCGTCAATGCGAACAAGAGATGACCGAGGCATGTAACCAATGGCACTCCATACCACCACGCCGAGTGATACGCTAGTATGGCGATGACGAATACACGCTTCCAATGTGCGTTCACCGCGATGTCGGCAAACACGGATGCGACCATCATGATGCTGTAAACAGAACGTGGATTCGTCCGAAAAAATGACGTTTTGCCACTCGTGCACCCAGGTTCGTCGTTGAATACACGATCGCAGGCGCTCCTGTCTGTGGTGCAGCGTCAAGGGTAACCGCAGCCATGGTCCCGGAGCTGCTGCAAACGTCGTCGAACTGTTCATGCAGATGGTTGTTGTCTTGCAAACGTCCCCATCTGTTGACTCAGTGATCGAGACTTGGCTGCACGATCCGTTACAGCCATGCGGATAAGATGGCTGTCTTTTCGACTGCTAGTGATACGAGGCTGTTGGGATCCGGCACGGCGTTCCGTATTACCCTCCTGAACCCACCGATTCCATATTCTGCTAACAGTCATTGGATCTCCACCAACGCGAGCAGCAATGTCGCGATACGATATCGGCAATCGCGATAGGCTACAATCCGACCTTTATCAAAGTCGGAAACGTGATGGTACGCATTTCTCCTCCTCACACGAGGCATCACAAGATCGTTTCACCAGGCAACGCCGGTCAACTGCTGTTTGCGTATGAGAAATCGGTTGGAAACTTTCCTCATGTCAGCACGTTTTAGGTGTCGCCACCGGCGCCAACCTTGTGTTGATGCTGTGAAAAGCTAATCATTTGCATATCAGAGCATCTTCTTCCTGTCAGTTAAATTTCGCGTCTGTAGCACGTCATCTTCGTGGTGCAGCAATTTTAATGGCCAGTCGTGTACACGAGGCAGTGGCGCGGAGATTCAGTACGGAAATACTTTGATATGACATCGAGTTAAATTCTCGCAATTTCAGCTGTTGAAGTGTAGCTGCGGATTGTTCATTAGCATACCAAAGAGAAAAATCTGTTCAGCAAAGAGATCGTTTTAAATGGCGCATTGAAAAGTACATTGAAGAGGACAGGTTATACCCACAACTTGATATGTTAGCCTATATCAGGAATGACGTTCACTAACGAAAGTTACTAGTAACAATTACAACGAATAGCTTTTAACGGCTATGTGTCTCGACAATGCCGTGCCGAACACATACGGTAGAAAATGTACTCGTTACTTCTACAACGCTATTCATACGGTACAGGGATTTTACGAATATACGAAAACACCGCGAGAAATTCAAGCTTCAATATAAATGCCGATGGTAGCCAAGTCTGCAGGTTGCGCTGCTGTATTTGACCACGAATGGCGCCTGTGTAACGCCCTCAATACGTAGCAGGTGTCAGTGGTGGTCAGAATCCAGTTTTATGTAGTTGTGACTGCATTATATCGAAGTTAAGTGAATTCGAACCTGGACAAATTGTTGGTGGTATGGTGGGTGCCGGTGTTTCAAGGGGCACCATGTAGAATATTTGATATTTCCAGGGGCACAATGTAGAAGATTTATACTGCGTACAAGGAAAGCAGAAAAAACATTCACTAAGTCACAACGCAGACGAAAAAGTGTGTTGAGTGATCCTGGCAAACAGTCATTAACCCCTCCGTCGCTCGCATGGATGACACTCGTCATCCACATAACTTTCCCGCTCAATTTTGTCTGACAGGGCAGGATTGAGATCGCGCCATTTTCAGTACCTTTCTGTTCATTCTCTAGCAGTTAGCTCCAAGCACTGTTGGCTTTCAGTTACGAAAGATACATTGTTTATGAAGCATTATTATAGTCTGGAGGACACCAGTCATCCGCGCTAGCTCTGCTGCCACAATCTGAAACAAAATAAGTCTGTATTATTTTATTTCTTTCCTAGATTCAATCGATCTTTCATGTGCGTAAATTTTGACTTACTGAAACTGACTGCAATTACCTTCCGTATTACCTAGTTTTCTCTTTATTTTTAGATTGTGGAAGAAATGTCAAAATCAAAAAAACCTCGGACAGAGTTTAGTAGAGATCCTAATGTATGGTTGGAATGGTTCAATGAGCTGAGTGACGAAGATGCTCACAGTGATAGCGCTGACTCAGGGACTGAGGACTGTGTTCATAAAAGCGGTCATGATTCAGGAACAGAACAAGAAGTGCCAGAGAATGATGAATATGAGTCACAGGAAGAAATAACTCAAGAGGATGCATTTCTTTTAGGGAAAGATGGAATAACTAAACGGAGGAAAAATAAATATCCTACCATTGTTAGAAACAGATCTTGTAATATTATTACGCATTTGCCTAAACCAAAAAATCAAGCCCGTAAATAAAAAGACAGAAATAGAAATTCTGGATTTGTTCTTGGATGAAAACATAACAAGAATTATCTCAAAATGCACTAATATATCCATCAGTGAAGTTCATGGAAATTTCGCTAGGGAAAGGGATGCTAAAGAAACAGGTGCGATAGAGATCAGAGCTTTCATTGGTTTATTATATCTGTGTGGATCTTTGAAATGTTCTAGGAAGAGTGTATCAAAATTGTGGGATAACTCTAAAGGAAACAGACTTGAATCATGCTATATATGCATAAGTGAAAACCGATTCAGGTTTCTGGTTCAAATGGCTCTGAGCACTATGGGGCTTAACTGCTGAGGCCATCAGTCCCCTACAACTTAGAACTACTTAAACCTAACTAACCTAAGAACATCACACACATCCATGCCCGAGGCAGGATTCGAACCTGCGACCGTAGCGGTCACGCGGTTCCAGACTGTAGCGCCTAGAACCGCTCGGCCACTCCGGCCGGCTCAGGTTTCTGTCGAGATGTCTTAGGTTTGATAATATCCGTAATAGAGGTGTTCGCAGAGAGACTGACAAGTTCGCTCCTATCAGAGAGGTACCTGAACTATTCACGAACAATTGTCAAAAATATTTTTGACCTAGTGAATAGCTCACTGTTGACGAACAGCTTTTGGCATTTAGAGGAAACTGCCCATTCCATTCAGGCAATATATCCCTAGCAAACCAGCAAAGTATGGGTTAAATGTGTTTGCTTTGGTTGATGTAAAAAGAGGTTACACTTTGAATTTAGAACCGTACGTCGGTAAGCAACCAGAGGGACCATGCAATGCCAGTAATTCAGCTGAAAATATTGTCCTTCGAATGGTCGAACTGTTTCAAACGTTAGAATATATTATACTGTGCACGAATTTAAATGTATTATATTTAGATTTAATAAAAAGCCTTAAAATCAGTCATAAAGACTGTTCAAAGTATACAAATAGAACGCTTGCTTTATGAATGACGCCTGTCATCCGCGCGAGTGACCATGTCACGAAATTTCGCGTGAGTGACGGAGGGTTAAAGAGGACTGTGACGAGAAATAAAACGACGACAGCTGCAGAAGTCACTGCAGAACTTGATGTCGCACTTGTGAGCCCTATCGGCACCAAAACCACAGGAATAGAGATCTATACGCAGGGAAATGCAGTGCGAGCCGAAAATGCAAAACCATTCATCAGTGATGCAAATGCGCGTAATAGGAAAACGTGGTGCCGAAGCTATAAAACCTGGATTATGGAGTGATGGAAGAAAGTCATTTGGTCACACGAGTCCTGCTGCACACTCTTTACGTCCCAAGAGTGAAACATGGCGAGGGTTCGGTGACGATTTGGGCAGCCAAATCTTGCTATTATTTGGGCCCTATGGTTACTCTGCAAGACCGCATTACTATCAAGGAGTATGTCACCCTTCTGGCTAATCAGTTCCGTCCCGCGGTACGATGTTTGGTCCCCAGTGGTGAAGCTGTATTCCAAGACGCTAGGCCCCCTGTTCACACAGCTTGCGTCGTCCAGGACTGGTTTTGTGGGCAAAAGGATGAATTGTCACAATTGCCCTGACCGCCAGAGACAGCAGATCTCAATGTTATTGGGTCTTTGTGGTTTACTTTGGACAGAAGGGCACGAAATCGCTATTCATCTCCATCATGGTTATCTGAATTTACCACTACGGTATAAGATTCCTTTGAAAACGATACACGACCTGTGTTTATTCATAAGCAGTTTTGAATGTCAACGGGTTTCCTACACCGTACCAGGCATGGGAATATGCTGTGCTTTTGGCCTTTCCATATTTTTGTCCACTCCTCCGCTCCCAGTTTTGTGTCGTCGTTGCCACTGTGAAGGCAACACAGCTGCACACGTGTGTTAACAGGGCTCTTTATTAATAAGAACAAGAAGCTACTTATCTTTAAGCTAGTCCATGTCTTGTGGCACAAGCTCTTCCGCAACAGTTCTCATTAACTGCACTGCTGGTGATGTACAAGTCCCACTATAAACGCCACACTCTCGAGGCCAGTGACATGAACTGACAGACACCAATTAGAATAGTGGCTGACCTAGTAACTGAGCTGACTGCGACTGTGACTGACTGTCTGTGAGTGGGCTGTCTGTGACTGTCTGGGCTATAGACTGACTGGGCCCTCCAGTCCACGGCATCGATCTAGACACTGGCGGTCGAGATGGCGTTGTCGGCCCGTTCCTTGCGAGTCTGTCTTTGGCCCCGTGCTTGATTCAGCGCCTACTATCGATCTTCTTGCAACATCTTTGCCGACCGGTATGATGGCGACAGCTTACGCCAGCGCACCCTGTATTCAACAGGCTCCACGATTTCTCCAGAATGCTTGAGAAGTGCACCGTACTACAGTAGCATTTTTCACCTCCAAGTATCAACTGACATTGTGTGAAAGATAAGCGAAATTGGTGACTCATTGTGTGTATGTTAACCTTGCCAGGACGTTGTTACGAAACGCCCAAAGCGGTGGGCCTCTGTGATCACTCTCGCTCACTGAACTCGCTCAGCTTCAATTTTATATTTACTATGACAATAAACAAGTGTAGATTGTTCGTTCACTGTGCCTGCCCGTGTAATATATTCTGTTATACAAACATCGTACAAAGGGCGCTGAGTGGGGTGTCCCGATACTTCTGACCACACAATGTGTGATTTAAAACGCTGCTATTGACGAGCGGCATTTAATTTAACAACAAATGGGGTATAAAATATGCTCACAAACGGCTTTGCCGCTACCGGCCGGCAGCAGTAAATTGAGCACGCGTGCGCGTGCTGTGTCGCCTTGTCGCGCTGCTACCGGCTTTGCACCCGCCGTTAATATGCAAATGACGCCCTAATCCCATTATGCTGATCTATAGCACCGCCTGCACTTCATTATCTCACAATATATTTTCAGAACAGCGCGCGCACGCATTTCGGAGTTGCGCCCGTTCGACGCTGCGTGGAGCTTGTTCCTACCTTTTTTATTATTTGTCGCCTGATTCATCCGATTACCGAATTTGCGTTCGGAAAAATTATTCACTCCAGTTTTACGTGAGAACGCTCTCGCTGCGCAAACATTTGCATGCTGCTTATATACTTTTCCCGTACGATACAATTTACCCGGCCTCTGTGCTGCCGACATAACACAAAATGCGGAAAAAAAACGCGTGTCAGCGAATGTGGACGGCTGTCACAAATATTCCGCGCCCCGTTATTCTCTCCACGTTTGTGACACGTACGCTCCAGAATATTTTAACTGGTTATCCCTCGGTTGCAGTGGGGAACAAGCGGTTCCAGATATAACTGTGAGATCTTGACAACCATAGGTTGTCCCCACAAGGATCTGCTCTGATTGGACTCGTTGACAACTTGTCGTGCTTGGGGGTCACTTCCTGAGTGATTCAAAACAACGCCACCGATGGCGCTAGCAATTAAAACACCCGTAAGTACCCAGTCTGCAACCAGTTCCAGGAGACTTGCCGGGTCGTTCGCCAGTGACTGCAGTTCTTTCGTGCTGAGTGTGTGTGTGTGTGTGTGTGTGTGTGTGTGGGTGTGTGGGTGTGTGAATTCCTAAGGAACCAAACTGCTGAGGTCATCGGGTCATCGGTCCCTACAGTCACACACTACGTAAACTAACTTAAACTAATATCCGCTAAGAACAACACACACATCCATGCCCGAGGAAGGAATCGAACCTCCGGCGGGAGGAGCCGCGCAATCCGTGACATGGCGTCTCCAACCGCGCGGCCACTCCGCGCGGCCGTGCTGAGAGTTCAGGTGCGTTTCTGTAAAGACAAGTTAACAAGTATTTAATAATAAATTTCTCCGGCGCCGAAAGCAGTTTCAATCGTTGTTCATCTGTGTAACAAGTATTACAAATACTTTTCACATCGTCCAGAATTCTATTTTAAAAAAGCTGTCATCAACCAGCCTGATATACTACAAAATAATAACGGAAAATTAATATCATTCTCATCGTAGGCCTGCAATAATATCGACGGAAATTGAATATTAAGACCTGTATGTGTTACTCGATGTTTGACTGCTAAAATCCGAAACATTCCTCGGTCACTATTCCTCTGGGATCGGGTTCGATTCCCGGCTGGGTCGGGGAATTTTCTCCTCCCAGCGACTGGGTGTTGTGCACTCCTCCTCCTCCTCCTCCTCCTCCTCATCATCATCATCATCCTATCATCCTCATCGACTGCAGGTCGCCGACGTGGCGTCAGATTGAAAGACCGGCACCAGGCGAACGGTCTGCCCGATGGGGCGCCCTAGCCATACTATTAATTAAATAAATATAGAAGGAACATTGTATACTTCTGAACGACACAGGCACTACAATACCGTATTTATCCACTGACATTGGGCAAGCGGCTTTAAATTAAAATATCTCTCCTGTACAGGAATACGAGTATACACAATGAGTGTACAAGTGCAGGTTGTAGACACGTGATTGACCACATATGCAGGTTTGGATTTTGTCGTGAGCCGTACACGGATGACAAAATGGTGAGGCGACCGCTCGGTATAAGCGGGAAATCCGTGTTCGAATCCCCATCGGGCAAACATATTCATTTCCGTCATTCCATTCTACAGCTGATGGTTGTCCATATTTGCAATTGCGAATACATTGCTTTAGTGAGTCAATACAGTTCTCAAGATTCCATAACTAATCAAACAGTTCACCACTCTTTTCCAGTCCTCTCCTTTTGGTAGGGACATACATTAATTGCACCCCTCAGTTTTGAAATTTGCTGTTAGTGTTGGGAGCAAAAGCTTGCTATCAGCTCATAGCCCATTGGGCGCCTCGCCTTCTTCTCCACTGGCAACTAGAGTATACCTTATAAAAGAAACGAACATGTCACGGGTTTATGCGTCGAGTCGAGGTGAGCCGCTAGAAGGACCAGCTACAGTCTCTTTCCTAATTTTTCTCGATAATAATAATAACAAACACTGTGCGTAACACTGCCCATGAATCAATACTATTTTCACAGTGGCTACGGTTCACAATATTGTTACGTGATTAAGATCGTCAACGAGCGTGAACAAGCCGTAACACCTTAAAGGGTGCTGTTAGTAGAATCCCTCGAGTACTTCCAAAATATTTCTGTATATTCCGCAGAGATACAATAATGTTTTCTCCTCATGCAAAGTAATATGAAACTGAAACAAATTTGAAAGCCTAGCCAAATGTCTGTAAACTGAACATTTTGCATTAACGTATAATATTCGTTTGTATCGTAATATCCTATTTTTCTTTATTACTTTCTTAGGGTGATTTCATATTTTTGCATCAATGCAAGGAAAAATAGAAGCATTTACAAGCTGTTTTTGTTCGGAACATCAAAGCCTTACTCATTTACTGTTTGTATACATGTTGTTGTTGTTGTGGTCTTCAGTCCTGAGACTGGTTTGATGCAGTTCTCCATGCTACTTTATCCTGTGCAACCTTCTTCATCTCCCAGTACCTACTGCAGCCTACATCCTTCTGAATCTGTTTAGTGTATTCATCTCTTCGTCTCCCTCTACGATTTTTACCCTCCACGCTGCCCTCCAATACTAAATTGGCGATCCCCTGATGCCTCAGAATATGTCCTACCAAACGATCCCTTCTTCTAGTCAAGTTGTGCCGCAAACTCTTCTTCTCCCCAATTCTATTCAATACCTCCTCATTAGTTATGTGATCTACCCATCTAATCTTCAGCATTCTTCTGTAGCACCACATTTCGAAAGCTTCTATTCTCTTCTTGTCTGCCGACCGCGGTGGTCTAGCGGTTCTAGGCGCTCAGTCCGGAACCGCACGACTGCTACGGTCGCAGGTTCGAATCCTGCCTCGGGCATGGATGTGTGTGATGTTCTTAGGTTAGTTAGGTTTAAGTAGTTCCAAGTTCTAGGGGACAGATGACCACAGATGTTAAGTCCCATAGTGCTCAGAGCCATTTGAACCATCTTCTTGTCTAAACTATTTATCGTCCACGTTTCACTGCCGTACAAATACTTTCAGAAACGACTTCCTCACACCTAAATCTATACTCGATGTTAACAAATTTCTCTTCTTCAGAAATGCTTTCCCTGCCATTGCCAGTCTACATTTTATATCCTCGCTACTTCGACCATGATCAGTTATTTTGCTCCCCAAATAGCAAAACTCATTTACTAATTTAAGCGTCTCATTTCCTAATCTAATACCTTCAGCATCATCTGAAATAATTCGACTACATTCCATTATCCTCGTTTTGCTTTTTGCTGATGTTCATCTTATATCCTCCTTTCAAGACACTGTCCAATCCGTTCAGTTACTCTTGCAGGTCCTTTGATGTCTCTGACAGAATTACAATGTCATCGGCGAACCTCAAAGTTTTTATTTATTCTCCATGGATTTTAATTCCTTCTCCAAATTTTTCTTTTGTTTCCTTTAGTGCTTGCTCAGTATACAGATTGAATAACATCGGGGATAGGCTACAACCCTGTTTCACTCCCTTCCCAACCTCTGCTTCCCTTTCATGCCTCTCGACTCTTATAAGTGCCATCTGGTTTCTGTACAAACTGTAAATAGCCTTTGGCTCCATGTATTTTACTCCTGCCACCTTCAGAATTTGAAAGGGAGTATTCTCTGTGTTAATGAATCAGTTCTTTCTCACCTCAGATTGGTATAACTGTTCGACTGCAGTTTCGCATTCTGTCATTTTGTGAATAGTCTGTCTGACGAGAGAAATACTGAAAGATTTGAACTGGAAAACATGGAATTGCGCCACGAGAGCACGTAAATTAATGAAATAATTTCCAGCAAGCATCATCAAGTGCGATATCGATATTAACAACCTCCCAGATACAGTACCTGTTTTTGTTTCTTTTCAAAGGTAAAACACAGGCAAATCTCTAGAGTATGGTGATATTATTTTCCTGTTGAGAAAATTTGTATCAGAAAAAAAGCTATTCACGCAAAATAACTTATATTATCTTACTTTGTAAGACAAAATTTTTCACTTCCAGCGAATTTCGTAAAATGTAGACTGTTTTACGTCATCCGCTGCTGGCGAGATCATGATATAGACTAAAACTCATTGTAAGTATTTATAAACGGAGGTGACAGAATTACGAAAGCCACAGATCATTACAATAGAGAATAAACCAATACGTCTTTGGAAAGAATACAAAACTGAGTTTAGATAATTAACGTTCACAAAAATTTAACAGTTTAAATACTTTTCCTCTTTTCAAGAGAAAAAAAAAGCTTTAAGCATATTTTGCACTAGACAGCTGGAAGGTGCGAAATGCAGCAAGGAGGCCTACTACATTTCAAGGGACGTCTAATGTTTCCCTCGCTTCTTTTTCTCGTGACAGAAATGAGATAACTAAGACAAACTGAGTTTCTCCTTTAGTGTTGTATCAACATCGTCGCTTATTGCAGATAAAGGGACGGGTGGACGAGCTGTCGGCGGTTACAAATGTTCCGCTGTTCAAATAGAGTTTTTAAAATACAGTTTACATAAAAACGTGAATCATTTACATGAGGTTGGAGAGTTATTAAAATGGTGGTTTTCATTTACGGTATTACAATTTCAACTATTGAAATTTTTTCTTGTTTTGAAATAAAAATATCTTGAAATGAAGCGCTACACATTTTTTTTTAATATGAAAGGGTGTGAACGAGGAAGGATAGAGTTAGGAAATAGAAAGTGAGAGAGTTTGTAGGGTCGTAGGGTGTGGGTACGAACAAAGGGACCAGGTGGCTTGTAATATGGGGATTTAGGTAGGGGGACTGATGACCTCAGATGTTAAGTCCCATAGTGCTCAGAGCCATTTGATTAAGGTAGGTAAATAAATGTCGTGTGACTAGAGCCTCCAGTCGGGTAGACCGTTCGTCGGGTGCAAGTCTTTCGATTTGACCCCACTTCCGCGACTTGCACGTCGATGGGGATGAAATGATGATGGTGTGGACAACACAACACCCAGTCCCTCAGTGGAGGAAATCTCCGACCCAGCCGGGAATCCAACCCGGGTCCTTAGGATCGACATTCTGTGGCGCTGACCACTCAGCTACCGGGAGCGGAGATTAAGGTAGGTAAGATGATGGATGGAAGGAAAATAAAATGGTGTAGGGGACTGGGTTCTTGAGTTTGCAACCGTGTGAATATGAAAGGACGGAAAGATGGAGAAGAACGGGAAGAGCCAGAAGGTGGGGCAGAATGGGGTGGGAAGAGTTCTGATAGTAAGGATAAATAGTCTATCGGGGAGGAGTTCATGTTTGTGGGAGAGACAGTGAAATGGAGTGTGGTTGTCAGTGAATAAGATGAATTTCAGATGTGGAGTTGATGGGATGTGTCGCTGCAACCAGGAAAGTAGAGAAGAAACGACGGGGTTGTAAAAACCGAGCTTGTGGATTGTATAGGGAACACTGAGTTGTTCAGCGTGGTTGGAGAGATGTAGGAATTTGACGAGGCATCTGTGTTGAGGAAGGCAAACGGATAAGAAGCCGAATGCACAGCGTTCAAGGATACGAAGGGCGTGGCACAAGTTGGGTGAAGCGGATACTTGGACAACGTTGGCGTATGAGAGGATAGGTCGATCAAGGTTTCTAAGTGTGGAGAACAGCAGAGGGATGGCGGAACATCCTGTCAGTTTCGGTGTACACGCACTTTCCGCCCGTACACATCTCGTGCTCCTCGTGTCTAGGAGGTGGCGTTGAGAACGTGGTGGGACGGGGCAGCGCTTTGTCCCCCGTCCAGCCGCGGCACAGCAGCGGTTTGGCTGTGCAGACAGCGCGGTAATCACATTCGCCTGCGAGCCTTCCCAGCGCACCAAAAGTGCCTGATTTGCGGCTGTCCCTCGATGTTTCTGCCCGCCCATTGTCCGACGTAATGGAATCATTTAGGAGCTCGCGGGCCGCCAAATTCGCACAAAGCGCGCTCATAATCTCGTCAGCGGCGATACTGAGGATCCAGGAGGGTTGAGGCTGCGGTCGCCGCTCTCTGAACACACGCGCATCAATAATGTGCACACCACCCGTGTTTGCTGTGGGAACCGTGTGCGGTCAAGTACAAACGCCGCGAGAGCGTTCCACACAAACTGCGTTCCGTAAACGTGCGAGTACATCACGAAACGCACGCAACACCGAAGAAAAATGGAGAGTGTAACATCATGAACAAATAGTACCATGCTTGTGGGATACAGTGACTGAAATTTCATCCTTGTGCGAGCTTATTATCAATATTTCCAACACAGAAAAAGTCCATACCTATACGTGAAAAATAACGTGAGCACAGTGTGGCTATTGGGTTTATTTAACTTTACTGGAACTTTTCAGCTGGTAATCGCAAAGCAGCATGCCCAAAGACGTGGACGTGAGGCTTATCGCCATCTTTAGGACTTTCAAGAAAGATCGACACGATTTATCTGAGGGACTTGGGAGATCGATTACGACAGATCGCGAAGACAACTGGCTGAGTGTAATGACTCACACCGAGTGGTGCGAGGTGGACTCAAGAAATTAGTGTGGTATGAGTAATGTGGTCTGCCGGCCGGGGTGACCGAGCGGTTCTAGGCGCTTCAGTCTGGAACCCCGCGACCGCTACGGTCGCAGATTCGAATCCTCCTCGGGCATGGATTTGTGTGATGTCGTTTGGTTAGTTAGGTTTAAGTACTTCTAAGTTCTAGGGGAATGATGGCCTCAGGAGTCCCATAGTGCTCAGAGCCAGCCAATAATGTGGTCTTTCAATCAACAACACAAAGGCCAAAATGATGACTGCACATCTATTTAATGAAAACAGATCTGCCATCATAAGAGTTGCTGGCTACGAGGTCGTCAGTTGCGTCGTGTATTTAGGATCTGTTGTCACTGATACTGTAGATTGCGAGCCTGAGATCCATAGGCGCAGTTAGATTGCGAGAAATTCTACAGCAAAGCTTGCTCGCCATCTGGAAGGATACCTCCATCACTGCCAAGACGAAGTTCACCCTCCTCCAAACTGTAATCTCTACCGAGAACTATGCAGCGGAAATTTGAACTATGAAGACGGTGGATTGTCGCAGGGTTGATGCTCTGTATGTCTAGTGCTATAGAAGATAACTTCGAATACTAAAAAAAGCAGTTTGAACAATGAATCGATCCTGAGGAAGCTCGGCTCAGAACAAAGTTGTCGACTCTTGCCAACCAAAATCAGTTGAATTGTTTTGGTCACATTCCCAGAAGACAAGAGGCAATGAAAATAACAGGAAACGAATTGACGCATGGTGCAGGGAATGGCAATTGAATATCAATGTAGACTAGTGTAATGTGCTGCGAATACAAAGAAAGAAAGATCCTTTATCATTTAGCTACAATATAGCAGGTCAGCAACTGGAAGCAGTCAATTCCATAAATTATCTGGGTGTAGGCATTAGGAGTGATTTAAAATGGAATGGACCATATAAAATTAATCGTCTTTAAAGCAGATGGCAGACTAAGATTCATTGGAAGAATCCTAAGGAAATGCAATCCGAAAACAAAGGAAGTAGGTTACAGAACACTTGTTCGCCCTACCAGATAGGGTTGATAGAAGAGAGAGAGAAGATCCAACGGAGAGCAGCACGCTTCGTTACAGGATCATTTAGTAATCGCGAAAGCGTTACGGAGATGACAGATAAACTCCAGTGGAAGACTCTGCAAGAGAGACGCTGAGTAGCTCGGTACGGGCTACTGTTGAAGTTTCGAGAACATACCTTCACCGAGGATTCAAGCAGTATATTGTTCCCTCGTACGTATATTTCGCGAAGAGACCATGAGGATACCGACAATCTTTCTTTCCACGAACCATACGAGACTGGAATAGAAGGGACGACCGACAGAGGTACTCAAGGTACCCTCCGCCACACACCTCAGGTGGCTTGCGGAGTATGGACGTAGATGTAGATGTAGAAAAGACGACAGCTGAGAACTTACAGGACGGCCACCGTGGAGATGGATAGAACAGATTAAGAGCCAGACCGGGCCGGGCTTGCAGCAAGCAAGCCACCATATCCAGGACGTGGCGGCAGGTCGTCTAGGGTTTACCAGCTGATGCCACTACTTTCTTGGGTAGGGCTGGACCAAAACGAGAGAAGAGTAGACTCTTGTACTTCCAGAAAGACTACATCACGAGAACACCGTAGGATTTTTCGACTGGTTCTCAGGGATAGACGGATGACAATGGCTGGAATCAGGACAGAGGCTGCAGGTAGTGTCACCACGAACGGTAGACAACAGATTACTGGAATCTGGGTTGAAATTTCGAGCTGCCACGCGTCGTTCACCGCTAAGACTAAATCACAGACAACAGAGACTTATACTGGTAAACTGAGTGGTGTTCTGTGATGAGTCTCGCTTCTTCTTGTGGTGCCCATAGACGACATTCCGAGATTAGTGATCCTGGAGAGCCATAACTCTCCACCCGCTGGCATCATGGTGTGGGCTGCTATTAGATACGACAACACGACTGATTTAGTAATTGTTGAAGGGAGACCGAATGCTCGCGAGTCAACCATGTTGTCTTACCCTTCATCTCCACGGTACCAAACTGTTTATTCTGGCAGGGTAATGGAATATCTTGTTCACTGCTCAAACACCTCGAGGAATATACTGACTCTTGGTTGGCCTGCACAGCTCCCTGATTTTTCATCCGTAGAAACGTGTCTGCAATGCGATTTATACGTTCATACAACCCTCCAGCAAGTAATGTTGATGAACTGGGACGATATCTGTTTCAGGTGAAACTGTTTACTTTCATGTAAAGAACTAATGGTCCGAAATTAATATTTAATTTTTTATTCGCATGTAACTCAAGGTCCTGTTAGCCGAAACTGTACATTTCCAGCTCTGAAATTCTTAAAAAAATTGTTTGTGGTGACGTGGGACCAGAATGGCATATCACTCCTGACACAGCATTGCAGCTGAAAGAGGCGTCATTAAGTTGGCCACTGCCGCACTGCGCTGGACGATCCAATGACAGAGCTGAACTCTTCAAACCCGTTGGCCACTTTTCAAGCGCGCATTATTTACGCTGAGGTGACAAAGGTCATAGGATAGCGACATGCACATATGCAGATGGCGGTAGTATCACGCACACAAGGTATACGAGATGCGACAATAAAGTAATGAGACTGATGTGAAAAAAAAGTTGTTTTAGTCAAGTTTATTGTTGAATCTTCCTGGCAGGTTAAAACTGTGTGCCGGACCGAGACTCGAACTCGGGACCTTTGCCATTCGCGGGCAAGTGCTCTACCAACTGAGCTACCCAAGCACGACTCACGCCCCGTCCTCACAGCTTTACTTCTGCCAGTACCTCGTCTCCTACCTTCCAAACTTTACAGAAGCTCTCCTCCTTGGGTAGCTCAGTTGGTAGAGCACTTGTCCGCGAAAGGAAAAGGTCCCGAGTTCGAGTCTCGGTCGGGCACACAGTTTTAATCTGCCAGGAAGTTTCATATCAGCGCACACTTCGCTGTAGAGTGAAAATCTCATTCTAGAAACGTCCCCCAGGCTGTGGCTAAGCCATGTCTCCGCAATATCCTTTCTTTCAGGAGTGCTAGTTCTGCTTGGTTCGCAGGAGAGCTTCTGTAAAGTTTGGAAGGTAGGAGACGAGGTACTGGCAGAAGTAAAGCTGTGAGGACGCGACGTGAGTCGTGCTTCGGTAGCTCAAATGGTAGAGCACTTGCCCGCGAAAGGCAAAGGTCTCGAGTTCGAGTCTCGGTCCGGCACACAGTTTTAATCTGCCAGGAAGTTTCATATCAGCGCACACTCCGCTGTAGAGTGAAAATCTCATTCTAGAAACGTCCCCCAGGCCGTGGCTAAGCCATGTCTCCGCAATATCCTTTCTTTCAGGAGTGCTAGTTCTGCTTGGTTCGCAGGAGAGCTTCTGTAAAGTTTGGAAGGTAGGAGACGAGGTACTGGCAGAAGTAAAGCTGTGAGGACGGGACGTGAGTCGTGCTTCGGTAGCTCAGTTGGTAGAGCACTTGCCCGCGAAAGGCAAAGGTCTCGAGTTCGAGTCTCGGTCCGGCACACAGTTTTAATCTGCCAGGAAGTTTCATATCAGCGCACACTCCGCTGTAGAGTGAAAATCTCATTCTAGAAACATCCTCATTCTACGTTTAATGTTGTCTCCTTCAAAGTAGTTCCCTTCTGATTGCACACACTTTTTCCAGCGCTTCTGCCATTGATGGTAACATTTCTGCAACTCATCTTGTGTAATATCCTCCAAGACCCTCGTCACAGCTTGTTGAACATCTTGTGTTGTTTGAAAATGGTGTCCCCTGACCGCCGTGCTGACTCTTGGAAACAGAAAAAGTCGCATGGAGCGATATCTGGTGAATAAGGTGGCTGTGATAGTACTGAAATTTGTTTTGAAGTTAAAAATTTCTGTACTGACAGAGCAGTATGGGATGGCGCATTATCGTGATGCAGAATCCAATTATCATACCAAGATCTTCAGTTATTATTAGACGAACCGTTTCTCGATTGATGTTCAGTTCTTCTGCAATCATTTTCACAGATAATCTTCGATCAGATCGTACCAATTCACGCACCCTGGCCAAGTTGACATCCGTTCGTGAGGTTGATGGTCGTCCACTGCGATCTTCATCTTCAACATTCGTTCTGTCTTCACTAAACATTTTATGCCAACGAAAAACTTGAGCTCTTGACATAACCTCCTCTCCAAAAGTCTTCTGAAGCTTTCCGTAAGTTGTCGTCGCGTTCTCACCCAACTTAACGCAAAAAGAAATGGCATACCGTTGCCCAATATTATGCTGTTCCATTTCCGTGACGAGAGACACAAACATGTGTTAAGTTATTACAGCACAACTCACGACTGAGCAGTTGGATCGATGTGCCGCTTGGACTAGAAGCAGCTTATAGACCAAGGTCAAAGATATTGTGCCTACTCAAGCCTGCAGGGTTGCCACATCTTGCAAACAAAATCAATCTCATTACTTTATTGTCGCGCCTTGTAAAAGGCAGTTCTTTGGCAGAGCAGTAGTTTTTACTGAGGCGATTCAGGTGGAATGGTTTCCAATGTGATGACGACCTCACTACTGGAATTAACAGGCTTTGAACACGGAATGGAGGTAGTTGGAACTAGACGCATGGGACATTCCATTCCGAAGTGTGTGCCGCAAGTGCCAAATTTCAGGATTTACCTCTCACCTCGGACACTGCAGTGGCCTACATCCTCCACAGAACGACCGAAAGCAACGGCATTTGCGTAGAGTTTTCAGTGCTAACAGACAAGAAATACTGCGTGAAATAACCACAGAAAAAGATGTGCGACGTACGACGAACGTATTCGTTAGAACAGTGCGGCGAACTTTGACGTTAATGGGCTATGGCAGCAGACGACCGATGAGAGTGCCTTTGCTAATAGAATTTCCATTTCCATAATATTTTTGTAATGAGCTGTTTCAGTTTATTCGTTTGTACTAGTAATAATTAACGCTTATTCATTGTACATGGCATGTAAAACAGCTACTGTGATACCTGAGCTGGTAGACTCTTGCAGATGGACACAATTTATCCCGCGAAAGCGTACTTACGACGTTTCAAGAGTTAGTTTTAAGCAAGAAATCTAGTAATATTATACAGTACCCTACGTGTTGCTCCCGTAGGGACCGTGAAGGTAAGATTAGACAGACTGCCGCGCGCACACATGCTTTTAAATAGTAGTTCTGCCGGCGCTCCATACGTAAATGGGAACCCTATTGTGTAGCGCAGTGGTAAGTACTCTCTGCCGTGCACTTCATTCTGGTTTGCAGAATATAGATGTAGATGCATCTTTCTCTTCAAAGTTTTTTATGTAATACATAGTGTGATACAGAAAATAGCGAAACAAGGCGCCAAAATAATGAAATCGCTTTAGGAATACAGAGTACGCTATTTCATCTCAAATACTTCGAACTTTGGCCTTTACTCTCTCTGCTTCTCACAGTACCTATCAACGTGCCGCTAAGTCTGGTAACACTTATTGCATGTCAATCAGTTTAGAGTATAATAGTAAGGAAATCAGAAAAACTTCGTTTTTCCCATTTTCTTGTTTTCCTTCTGGCATCCCTGATGATATCATCTTTATTCATAGATTCAATCATTCCCGCTTCTTTTTATCACAAATTTCACCACTTCCTTAAAATTCCTGTTGATAAACGTAAAAGTGTTACAAACTATGGCATGCACACACTTTATTCAATATGTAAATGTCACTACAGGTACTCGGATTTAGGTGATGACATGTTCGGTATGCCTGCAATCATTGGCGACGATGTGGCGTAGACGAATAACGAAATTCTGCGTGACCCGCTGAAGTGTCTGAACATCGATGCTGTCGATGACTTCCTGAATGGTTGTTTTCAACTGAGCAATGGTTTTGGGGTTATTACTGTATACCTTGTCTTTAATATAGCCCCACAAAAAGGAGTCGCATGTGTTCAGATCCACGGAATATGGCGGCCAATCGAGGCCCATGCCAGTGGCCTCTGGGTACCCCAAAGCCAGAACGCGGTCCCCAGAGGGCCTCTCATACTTCGATGGGGTCGAGCTCCGTCTTGCATGAACCACATCTTGTCGAAATCAGGGTTACTTTGGATAATGAGGATGAAATCATCTTCCAAAACCTTCACGTATGGTTCGGTAATCACCGTGCCATCAAGGAATGTCGCACCAATTATTCCGTGACTGGACATTACACACCACACAGTCACCCAGTCAGAGTGAAAATACTTCTCGATCGTGAAATGTGGATTCTCAGTCCCACAGTGGCGCTAATTTTGCTTATTGACGGACACATACGAATGAAAGTGGGCATCGTAGCTAAACCAAATCATACAACGCATACTAATTCCCTTCATGCCCTGCGGCTAACCGCGCAGTTTGAACGTCCTAACGCAAACCATTCAGTTATGACGATTTTATTTCATAAGGGTCAGCAATTGTCAGCTTGTATGTAATAAAATGGAACACCTGCAGCCGTCCTGCCGACGTTGTTTATTATACAGCTAGCAATTTCGGTGATTCAGTACACCATCTTCAGGCCTTAAATGTCGCTGCGGGGGAGCTCCCATCGCAAACACGATGACATCAGTGGGCAACATCCCAAACGGTATCCCCGTAAGATTTTATGTTGACTATGCTACAAATATAGTACCATTCTTATCCATCATCTATCAGAGATCATTGGAACAGCGGAAAGTTCCACGGGACTGGAATAAGGCTCAGCTCATAGCAATCTATAAAAAGGGTAGAAAATCGGAAGAACATAATTACCGGCCAATTTCACTGGCATCGATTAGTTGTAGCATCCTGGAACATATTTTGTGTTCAGACATCATGACCTTTCTAGACTCTGAGAAGCTCATCTGCAGAAACCAGCACGGTTTTAGGAAACAGCGGTCATGTGAGACACAGCTGGCCCTCTTTGTGCATGATATACAACAGGCTCTAGATACCAGCTCCCAGGTTGATGCCATTATTTCTCGACTCTCGAAAGGCATTCGATTCAGTTCCTCACTGTGGCATGCTACAAAAAGTGCGCGCTTACGGTCTATCGGATGACATATGCGGTTGGATAGAAAGTTTTCTAACAGACAGGAAGCAGTATGTCGTCCTGAACGGGGTGACTTCAACAGAAACAAGCGTAACTTCAGGTGTGCCCCAGGGCAATGTAATAGGTCCTCTGCTTTTTACGATTTATATAAACAATCTGGTTGATGGTATTGACAGCGGCCTTAGACTATTTGCCGATGATGCTGTAGTCTACAGGAAAGTAGTATCACACGAACGTTGTGAACAAATCAATGAGGATTTGCAGAAAATAAATGCGTGGTGTAATGACTGGCAGTTATCTCTCAATATTAGCAAGTGTAACCTACTGCGTATAACAAGGCGAAAATCCCTATTAATGTACGAGTACAAAATAAATGCCCAGTCTTTGCAAGCGGTAACGTCCGTCAGGTATCTGGGTGTGACTATTCGAAATGATCTCAAATGGAATGATCAGATTACACAAGTAACGAGTAAGGTGAATCTAGATTGCGGTTTATTGGTAGAATCCTGAAGCGATGCAGTCCTTCAACAAAGGAAATAGCTGACAATACGTTAGTTCGTCCAGTCTTGGAGTATTGTTCGTCTGTATGGGACCTTTACCAATTGGGTCTGATTCAAGAGATTGAGAAGTTCCAAAGAAGAGCGGCAAGATTCGTGACTGCCATCGCAAGAGCGTTACAAATCTCATAGAAAGTTTGAAGTGGGACACACTTGCAGATAGACGGCCCCTGAACAGAAGGAGCTGCTCACTGAATTCTGAAATCCGATCTTCACCGAGGATGTAGAGCATATATTATTACCATCAATTTTCAAATCGCGCAATGATCACCATTCAAAGATAAGGGAAATAAGAGATCGTACTGAGGCGTTCAGACAGTCGTTTTTCCCTCACGCGATCCGCGAGTGGAACAGAGGGGGGGGGGGGGGAGGGGGGATATGAATTTGGCGTGAATTGTGCCGTTCGCCACACACCGCTTGGTGGCTAGCGGAGTACATATGTAGATGTAGACTGGTTTCCGCAGACTGTAACATTCATGTTGTGTCTGCACCCATCAACTATCAACTGACGGTTGGAGACGCAACATCGCTGTTACAGTCTATAGAAACCAGTTCATTGATGTTGACCACTGATGTCGTTGTGTATGCGATAGTAGTTCACCCCTCACCGTCATTTAAGGCCTGAAGATTGTGTATTGAATCACCGAAACTGGTGTCTGTGTAGTAAACAACATCTAAAGGACGGCTGAAAGTGTTCAATTTTATTAATGAAAGTCTAGAGTTATTCTTATCCTTCAGCGATACGCACAGGTTTTAGACGTCGTTGTAACTGAATACCTCAGTATTAAGGCACCAGATACGGCCATGAAAGACAAATCTTCCGCTTAAGAGTCTGTGTGATATATGAGCGTCTTAATTAGCGCACGTACCGTCACCAGATGTGATGAACTGCTTACAGAACTACAAGACATGCAGCAATGTCTTTATAAACATCACCGATGTAATAGAGATCGTAAGTGAAATAGTGAAATCGAGCTTTTCTCTGGAAATATCTGTTTAAGTTGACACAGTTACATTAAAATTTTTATTTGAAGAAATTTTCCCCTTTTTTATTGATTAATGTTCTCGATCTGATGTGTTTCCTTACATATCATTTATTGAAGAAACGATGTACTGACGTGTGAGGGTCGGCCGAGGTGGCCGAGCGGTTCTAGGCGTTGCAGTCTGCAACCGCGCGACCGCTACGGTCGCAGGTTCGAATCCTGCTTCGGGCATGGATATGTGTGATGTCCTTACAACTACTTAAACCTAGCTAACCTAAGTTCTAGGGGACTCATGACCTCAGAAGTTAAGTCCCATAGTGCTCAGAGCCATTTGAACGTGTGAGGTGCTGAAGAGCACATTGCTTTTTATAATTGCTGCAGTTTACAATGCGATGAAACGCATAAATTAAATATTTTCCTTGTAATTCTTCAATTGCCAAGAAAAAAAAATTTTTTTTTTTTTTTCAGGAGTGGACAGAATCTACAGGAAGTGCTCACGTCATCTGGAGAAACGGCTGTTCAGGCACAAAGGAAGGTAAGTAGAACCGAGCCTCAATGTAACTCTTTTTTTTTTTAATTCGGTACGTACATCGAAATGAAGGAAGTTTAACGTCTCTTGAACATAGAGTCGGTCGACATTAAAGCACGGATACGTTTAACAAATATGTATGAAAAATCTGCGCGTAGAATTACGCTTTTGGGAGGGCCTTGGTGGTTTCTATTTGAGCTAGAAACATGCGGTAAAAAGTTGCTATATTACAGTATATTGAGAAAGGTTTGTACGACGAACCGGAGCTCGTTCCCAGGCAGATTGTGCGAATCGATTAATTCCTTTCGAAAACGATTTTAATTGAGCTGAATTAAATGTTCAGAGAATGGCACGCGCAAGTTTGGATTCTATGTGCAAAACATTCACCCTTAAATGACTCCGGAATCGAGCGAGAGTGATAGTTCAAATTTTGTACACGAACCTGGGTCTAAGATAAGTTTTTACAGTTTGAAAAAAAAATCTTGCTTCGTTTGGATTTTACTTGCAAAAAACATGTTTTTTCTGGGAGATATTCGTAGCGTACCACGTCTATACTCTAAAGCTGGACGAATCGCTTGAAACTGTGCACGAAGACAAATAAATATGTAAAGTCAAAACTCAATTTTTTATCCAATAATCGTTATTCTTTACCGAAATAAGATAATTTAAAGTCGAGCTAAATGCAGCACGTAAAATTCGTTCTTACGTGAACTGAATGCGCCGAAACGATTTAATATGAATAAAACATGCATTCTTACGATAAAATTGAAAACTCGCTTCCAGAAATCTAGTTTCATTGGGATTTCACGTGCAAAAACATGTTTTGTGAGTTTCTTTACGCGCGCCAGTTTTATCTTTTAGACTTGTGCGAACCGGTTCAAATTTTCTAACGAGATAGACAAGTGCATGTAATTAATGTTCGTCCTGTTGTTTTGTGAAAGCTTTTCCGTGGCCGCCACGAAATAAGCAACATCGTCCGAAAGACATGTAAAAGCCTACACCGGATCAGTCGTCGCCCGAGACAGCAAAAATGTACATCAGTTGATAAGTTATGGCGACCTAATGTCAAAAATATGGTAGAGTAAAAGTTGGAAAACAGAATGGAAAATGGTCTTACTACAGCACAAAAAAGGCGATATGTCCTGGGCAGAGTTAGGGACGTAAAAGAAGCGGACTAGCTTTTCGACTTATTTGGCATCTTCAACGGCATTTAAATCAAGACATCTTGATATGATCGCGCTTTTATACGAATTAATCCTATTTCCCCAGCGCAGTGAACTCTCTTAGCTCCAAGGTGTTGGCACACCTGCATCTTGCAGTCTCTAGGCTAAAGTCCCTGATCATGTGCTCAAAATCCAGAAGATTTGCCGCCCATCGTGAACAATATATAATATATGGGGTAAGAGCATATATGTAATAACTAAAAAAGTTTTTATGGGGGGACAGAATTCTGAGGGTGGATTTGTTCCTAAAGTGGGGGTGGGGGGGGGGGGGGAGGGGAGAAAGGACGCTAGAACAATTTTTTGATTTCTGGGGGGACCACTTCTCCCACAAACCTACCCCCGTTCGATGTATACTGAAAAGTAGAAGACAAACAGACAAAAATTCATGTGCTTCACTGTGCGGCTGGTCCCGGCGGAGGTTCGCGTCCTCCCTCGGGCATGGGTGTATGTGGTTGTTCTTAGGATAATTTACGTTAAGTAGCTTAGGGACTGATGACCTTAGCAGTTAAGTCCCATAAGATTTCACACTTATTTCAACATGTTTCCTGTGCTTCTAGAGTGTGGGATGCATCTACAGTAGGAAGTATCCGAGAGAGGCGGTGCATTTGCAATATAAAGTATCCCAGAGTGGGGATGCATGCATCCTAAACTTTAATGACACATTGTGTCATATTACAGGAAATGACAAATGCCATGTTCTGTAGCACCATGGCATGTGTCATGTTATACAACATGTCATCATATATCACTTTACTTTACTTGAGCCGGCCAGAGTGGCCGAGCGGTTCTAGGCGTTACAGTCTGGAACCGCGCGACCGCTACGGTCGCAGGTTCGACTCCTGCCTCGGGCATGGATGTGTGTGATGTCCTTACGTTAGTAAGGTTTAAGTAGTTCCAAGTTCTAGGGGACTGATGACCTCAGCAGTTAAGTCCCATAGTGCTCAGAGCCATTTGAACCATTTGAACTTTACTTGACACGATGCATTACATGACATGGGTACTTGCGTACTTATACTAACAAGTAAAAAAGCGCGAATATGCCAAGATGTTTTAAGTGTGTTTGAAGCTGCCAGATATGTCGAAGAGCTAGGACCTTTCTTTTACATCCCTGACTCCGCCCAGGACATATTCGCCTTTTTTGTGTTACGTTAGGAGCGTTTTTCATTCTGGTATATACCTAATTTAAATTCAAAATATATATTTTAGTAACTGTTGTTAAGTTTGTGGGTATTCACGTTCGTCGCCGAGGAGCTTGTACAGGGTGTCCAGAAAAGGTCTCCATGATTTCAAAATTAAATATCTCGAAAACAAAGATCGATAGAGGAATGCAGTAAACGGTATGTTTATTGTGAAAGCCGTAAGAAGTTTATACAGCAGTTTGAAATAATAGTTACAAAAGCTGCTAACAGATGGCGCTGTACAGCTCACATCAGCATACATAAGTGAAATAATCGTATGAAAACAATCTTTGCAAACAATCACATCACAATGTTTTCAAAATGTTCACCATTTGCACTACAGAGGTGGCGCAAACGAAGAATGAAAGTCGCCATCACATTTCGTAGTGTCTCAACCGAAATAGATTCACATGCCACAGAGATCGCCGATTCGAGTCCAGCGTGGCGGGATGCTTCGGGTAGACCATGTCTTTCACTGTGCCCCACAAAAAAAAGTCACAGGGAGTCAAATCCGGCGAATATGGAGGCCAATCCATGCCTGCACCAGTAAATTTGGGATATTCCAAAGCAATGACTCGATTCCTGAAGTATTCCTCAAGAAAGCTAAACACTTGTTGGGTCCGATGTGGTCGGGCTCCATCTTGCATAAACCATTCAGTACCTGGTCGATCCTCTAACGCTTGCTGTGTGGCGACAAATTGTTCCAAAACTGCAATGTAACGTGCACCAGTGACCGTTTCTCGAATGAAAAAAGGGCCAATAATGCCTCTGCTGCATACTGCAGCCCACACAGTAACTTTAGGAGAATACAGGGGTTTCGCTTCACACCAATATGGCTTTTCGGAACCCCAAAATCGCCAGTTCTACTTATTCACGTATCCATTCAGGTGGTAGTGTGCTTCATCTGTAAACCAGATGCAGCCAACATCAAATCGTTCACTATCAATCATTGTGAGCATCTGATTAGCAAAGGCAACCCTTTGTTGCACAGCTCGTACGGGTATGGCTTGGTGCGTTTGAATTTTGAATGGAAACGTGTGTAGGCTCTTTTTCAGTATTTTCTGCGTGCTGGAAAGCTTCAGACCAGTCTCAAATGCAATTCTATGGACGGATGACATTGGATTTCGCTGAATAATTCCAGAAACTGTGGCGATATTTTCAGGCGTAACTGCGGTTTGCTTGCGGCCAACATGCCCCACTAGATCATCAGTTACGCTGCCTGTTCGTTCAAATTTTGCGAAGAGCGTACGAATGGTTTTCGCATCGGGTCCTTTTGGAACATTAAATCGTGCTTGGAAACTTCGCCTTGTTGCCGAAGGACTCTCTTCTAACCTGTGGTACTCTAGCACCAGAAAAACGCGTTGTTCAATGGAGTACGTGGTTTTAATCTCTTCCTTCGGTACTCTAACCTCCTTTCACGTTTGAATAGTGGAAGTGATCGCTCTGGGCTTCGGATCATTATTTATACTAGGCATTTCGTATGGCGATTACAGCGCCATCTGTTAGCAGCTTTTGTAACTATTATTTCAAACTGCTGTATAAACTTCTTACAGCTTTCACGATAAACATACCGTTTACTGCATTCCTCTATTGATCTTTGCTTTCGAGATATTTAATTTTGAAATCAGGGAGTCCTTTTCTGGACACCCTGTATGTGAAGTTACATTCCTGCAGTAAAGACTCAGGAAGAGCAAAGGAACGATGCTCTCCGGAACAGGCTTTCATTCCATCCTCTGAATGACAAAGATGTATGTCTCAGAGCAGTAGGTGGTCACTGGAACGTCTACACACACACACACACACACACACACACACACAGAGCGCCGGCCGCTTCTGACGCCGCGGCGCTCCGCGATGCCAAATTGATTCGCAGATTGAATTTCAAATGCGCGGGCTTTTGTCCGGCCCGTGTTTGCGGCAGTCTGTTGTGCCGGAGATCCGCCATTAGCATTGTTATTGCACGCGGCGCAAGCCGGCGGGCGCAAAAAAAAAAAAAAAAAAAATAAATGAACCCGCCGGGGCTGGCTGGCTGCGGTCGCAGTTATGATTAATACAGCTCTCCGCGGCATATGCTCCGCCATTGTCAAACCGTGGCGCGCAGAGGACGCGCTTTATAACAGCTCGCGCTAGCTGCAGGGACTCCCGTAGCGGCAGATACGCGCCAACTTAATTTGCGTTACTGCCGCAGGAGGCGTGCGGTGTGGGCGAGTCGTTTGCATATTCTCTAACATAGGAATTTCACTGTAACCCGCTGTGATATGGACAAAAATAACACACTTCCTCGTTTTTACAAACACGCATTGGAACAGTATATCTGCAATTCACTCATTCATCGTGTACCATAGATAACATGAAGAAGGGGAACCTTCAGGCAGGTGGAAATAGTCACGGTATACATTAATAAAACACGAGGAAAACACAGAAATTAATATGCATTCTGAATTAACTACAGGCTATCACTACACTGATTAATGCTATTCATGCTTATGCCATATACGTGTAGTCTCAAAAATTAGAAAGAACATGTTACTTTGAAAGATACTGCCACTTACTCCCTCATACTAAATATATTTCGTTAAAGTCCTGCAGGTTTAGTATTTACCTGGCAGCAATGATGTTTAAGACGTAGGTGATACTTTCCAAGAAAAGCAAATGCTGAGTCGTAATCGTAGTACTTTACGCCACATAGTAAAAAAGGGGAAGAGGTGTCCTAAATGCGATCTCCTTTACAGACGGAACACACTGTCCTGGAATTCTCTCAATAAACCGAACTCGACCATTAACTTTTCCTACCACAGTCCTTTCATGCTTGTTCCATTTCACAGCGTGTTCAAACGTTACCCCAGATATTTAAACGGCGCGGGGTAGCCGATCGGTCTCAGGCGACCTGTCACGGTCCGCGCAACTCCCCCCGTCGGAGGTTCGAGTCCTCCCTCGGGCATCGGTGTGTGTGTGTGTGTGTGTGTTGTCCATAGCGTCAGTTAGTTTAAGTTAGATTAAGTAGTGTGTAAGCTTAGGGGCCGATGGCCTCAGCAGTTTGCTCCCATAAGAAAAAAATGGCTCTGAGCACTATGCGACTTTTAACGTCTCAGGTCATCAGTCGCATAGAACTTAGAACTAATTAAACCTAACTAACCTAAGGACGACACACACATCAATACCCGAGGCAGGATTCGAATCTGCGACCGTAGCAGTCGCGCGGTTCCGGACTGCGCGCCTAGAACCACTAGACCACCGCGGCCGGCGCTCCCATAAGACCTTACCACAAATTTTCCTTGAATGTGCATAGTCAGCTAATTTGTACAACGAGTGGCTAACGAAGTATGCTTTCAATTTTCTTTTGAATTAGCTGGAATTCTCAATTTATTTTTGTGTCCTGTATTGTAACTGTGTAAATCACTAATCAACTGAAACTGCCGGCGGCTGTGGACGTGCGGTTCTAGGCGCTTCAGTCCGGAACCGCGCTGCTGCTACGGTCGCAGGTTCGAATCCTGCCTCGGGCATGGATGTGTGTGATGTCCTTAGGTTAGTTAGGTTTGAGTAGTTCTAAGTTTAGGGGACTGATGACCTTAGATGTTAAGTTCCATAGTGCTTAGAGCCATTTCAACCATTTTGAATTCAAACTGATTTTTGTTGTCAGCGATAAAAACCATTAAGGAATAAATTTATTGGTAAATGAGTGTAAGAATTCCATGATTTTATAAAGGCTTCTGCAAGGTATATGGCTATCTATTTTACAAAATATTTTTCCGCTCTCTCCCGCTGAATAAATTCTGTATTTTGGATACACTGCCCCAGAGGATAATTCCATGAGACGACGGAGAGTGAAAATATGTAAAATGAGCGAACAATCTTGTCTTTATATGGACACAATAAAGCATGCAAAGGACGCGGAACTGACGTTTTTGATTCCTTTACCTATGTGTTGATGCTATTTTAACTTATTATCTAATTGTACACCAAGAAATTTTAACAGTGAGTTTAGTTTACTGAATAACTATTGAGGTCTACTTACGCTGCTAAAAGGTCATTATTGGTAGCTTGAAATCGCGTAATATGAATCTTTGTCAGATTAAGATTTAAACAGTTAGCTGTGAGCCATTTAAAGGCGTGTGCAACTATAATCTGAGCCGTGTCTGCTAAAGTTGAGTTTAGACCCATTATCAGTATATTTGGATCGTCAGCAAAAATTACAGTTTTTGAATTGCCCTTTAAAGTCAGAGGAAGATCATTTACACTGACAAGCCGAAATATCATGACCACACCCTACGGCGACGTTGGATGCCGTCTGCTGCCGATTTGGGGGCGTGACGCGGTAGCAAAAGTATGTAAGTGGAGCAGACACGGACGGGGTATCACCCTAGCGAAGGTATGGGCTGCAAAGGTATATAGTCGATTGAGATAAGCGACTTTGACAAAAGTCAAATTATTATTACGCATAGCCTGTGAACAAGTGTCTCTAAAGCAGCGAAGCTTGTCGAATGTTCACGTGGTATTGTCGTGAGCATCTACGGAAAGAGGTAGAGGACAGCGAAGCTAGCACTTGTGGCTAAATGGTTGGGAGTCCATCAGTCTTGACGCAGAACGTGGGGTGCGGCAGCTCGTCTGCTCTTTAAAGTGGGATAGAAGTTGATGTGTGGCATCTCTGCCGAAAGAGCACATTAAAGGTGCACACCGTTCTTCGTGCATTGTTGAACATGGAGAACCGCAGCGGAGCTCCACTGCGTGTTCACATGTTGACCCAACGACATCGTCAATTACGATTGCAGGGGGCACGGGACTATCGGGATTCGACCGTCGATCAATGGAAACGTGTCGGCTCTTCGGGTGAATCACATTTTTGCCACACTAGGTCGCTGGTCGTCTCTACAGCGCCTGAACAACGTTGCTGTGCACTTACTGCTCTTACATGTTCTCCTGTTTTCAATGTTTCCTGTTTGCTACGGCCGATATTATGGAGGTAAGTATCTTCTTATGACGTTTGCAAGTTAGCTATGACATATGCTTTTCTGGTTGAATAGCATATATGACATGTGAAGTTGTGACAACAACTTTTTTTCCATGATGAGGATGTTCAGTAATCGAAACCGGATGTGAATAAATGTGCTGTAAGACAGCACAGTGTGTATGATGCATTTCTCCATGTACGTACAGGGTGGTCCATTGATAGTGACCGGGCGAAATATCTCACGAAATACGCATCAAACGAAAAAACTACAAAGATCGAAACTCGTCTAGCTTGACGGCGGAAACCCGATGACGCTATGGTTGACCCGCTAGATGGCGCTGCCATAGGACAAACGGATATAAACTGCGTTTTTAAAATAGGAACACCCACTTTTTATTACATATTCGTGTAGTACGTAAAGAAACATGAATGTTTTACTTGGACACTTTTTTCGCTTTGTTATAGATGGCGCTGTAATAGTCACAAACGTATAAGTACGTGGTATCACGTAACATTCCGCCACTGCGGATGATATTTGCTTCGTGATACATTACCCGTGTAAAAATGTACCGTTTACCAATTGCGGGAAAGGTCGATATCATGTTGATGTATGCCTATTGTGATCAAAATGCCCAACAGGCGTGTGCTATGTATGCTATTCGGTATCCTGGACGACATCATCCAAGTGTCCGGACCGTTCGCCGGATAGTTACGTTATTTAAGGAAACAGGAAGTGTTCAGCCACGTGTGAAACGTCAACCACGACCTGCAACAAATGATGATGCGCAAGTAGGTGTTTTAGCTGCTGTCGCGGCTAATCTGCACATGAGTAGCAGACAAATTGCGCGAGAATCGGGAATCTCAAAAACGTCGGTGTTGAGAATGGTACAGCAACATCGATTGCACCCGTACCGTATTTCTATACACCAGGAATTGCACGACGACGACTTTGAACGTCGTGTAGAGTTCTGTCACTGGGCACAAGAGAAATTACGGGACGATGACAGATTTTTTGCACGCGTTCTGTTTGGCGACGAAGCGTCATTCACCAACAGCGGTAACGTAAACCGGCATAATATACACTATTGGGCAACGGAAAATCCACGATGGCTGCGGCAAGTGGAACATCAGCGACCTTGGCGGGTTAATGTATGGTGCGGCATTATAGGAGGAAGGATAATTGGCTCCTATTTTATCGATGGCAATCTAAATGGTGCAATGTATGCTGATTTCCTACGTAATGTTCTACCGATGTTACTATAAGATGTTTCACTGCCTGGCAGAATGGCGATGTACTTCCAACATGATGGATGTCCGGCACATAGCTCCCGTGCGGTTGAAGCGGTATTGAACAGCAAATTTCATGACAGGTGGATTGGTCGTCGAAGCACCATACCATGGCCCGCACGTTCACCGGATCTGACGTCCCCGGATTTCTTTCTGTGGGGAAAGTTGAAGGACATTTGGTATCGTGATCCACCGACAACGCCTGACAACATGCGTCACCGCTTTGTCAATGCATGTGCGAACATTACGGAAGGCGAAGCACTCGCTGTTGAGTGAAATGTCGTTACACGTATTGCCAAATGCATTGAGGTTGACGAACACCATTTTGAGCATTTATTGCTTTAATGTGGTATTTACAGGTAATAACGCTGTAACAGCATGCGTTCTGAGGATCGATAAGTTGACAAAGGTACATGTATCACATTGGAACAACCGAAATAAAATGTTCAAACGTATTTACGTTCTGTATATTAATTTAAAAAACCTACCTGTTACCAACTGTTCGTCTACAATTGTGAGCCATATGTTTGTGACTATTACAGTGCCATCTATCAGAAAGCGAAAAAGTGGTCCAACTAAAACATTCATGTTTCTTTTCGTACTACACGAATATGTAATAAAAGTGGGGGGTTCCTATTTAAAAAAAAAACGCAGTTTATATCTGTTTGACCTATGACAGCGCCATCTAGCGGACCAACCATAGCGCCATCTGGCTTCCCACGTCAAGCTAGGCTAGTTTCGTTCTTTGTAGTTTTTTTGTCTGACGCTTATTTCGTGAGATATGTGGCCCGGTCACGATCAATGGACCACCCTGTAGATGCTGTTGACAGTCGCCTGAGAAAAATTTTGATGTTATTTTCTTCCACAAATATCTCACGAAATGACCATGGCAAAAAACCAGAGCCGCGCGGGATTAGTCGAGCGATCTGAGTCGCTGCAGCCATGGACTGTGCGGGTGATCCCGGCAGAGGTTCGAGTCCTCTCTCGGGCAGGGGTGTGTGTGTTTGTCCTTAGGATAATTTAGATTACGTTGTGTGTAAGATTAGGGGCTGATGACCTTAGCAGTTAAGTCCCATAAGATTTCCCACACATTTGAACATTTTGAGAAACCAGAGAAATTGGAGTCCATAAGCGGATGTACCGACGGTCTTCTCCCCACGCACCAGTCGCGATTGTAGTCGAAAAGCAGCTACACGATATCGGTAGAAGTGCCTTGTGGCGCACATCATTAGGTGGCTGCGGTGTGCCCACCTAAACAGAGACTCGGATGTACCCCTGGCCGGACGTATTTGACCGCATTCTGCGACGTCTCGTCCTCACCACGAGGGCAGCGCCAAGGACGGCGAAAACGACGTCTCGCTGTGTTTGGTGGCGCCGCTCGGCCGCGCCCACGCGTCTGACGTCACAGACGGATGAATGGAGCGTCTCCACCTCGGCGGTCGCAGATCACAAGGCATCCGAGATTAAAGGCGCAACCCGAGGAGCAGCCGGAAAACGCCCCGTCTCTCCTGTATTAGCCTCATCCTGCCTTTGACGGTGGGCGTCTCGGTCTCCGTGGCCCCGCTCTGTTTCCGTATTAAAAATGCAGGCCTTGTCATACGCGCAGAGGAAGTGGCTCACTCCAGACGGAAGACGGACTCTTTGAAACTTCTGTTCACTCATTACGGGGGGCATTTTCGCGTTGCGATGTTAAACATTGCGACCTGCAACGCGCATTACTTGTTGCCGCAGGTAATCTGGGAGCGCGGCCGGCATTCCTTTGTCGAGTCGGCACAAAGCAGCGCCGGCGTGGAGTGCGCTCCACGTAGTTGAGCTCTGTTAGGAGCCCGCGTGCGGCCCGGCGGCACACGGGAAGACGAGGACAAAGCGGCTGCCGTCTCCACTACTGCCGTTATTAGCTGGCCCGCGTCTCTCCTAGAGCGAGTGCATCTTGATGCCGCGTGGTGCTCGAAACGAGTAGCGGCTCACAAAGCTCGGAGTTTCTCATTAATTCTCCGAAAGCACTGCCCTGCCCTCCTTTACCACTCACTTTTGTCCGAAGGTGCCTCCACCGTCGAGGTCCCCGACAATGGATGCACCTGTGGAGATTTTGTCCATCATCCCCGGAGACAAAGTTTACAGCCGCAAACGCCTTGTCTTTTGTTCCGTATATGGGATTCGTACCTCGTCGTGTATCCTCCTGTTTCTCGTACTATACTGCGCAACAAACTTACAGGATCACTTTTTCGAAACCGACTTATTCTCTCCCATAAGCTTGAAATTTGGGCCACAGATGACTGCAACCTTCATATATAGCGGTGGCGGCCTCGATGTCGCCCTTAAAGCCGGCGTCACACGGAGCGTGCTGTCGAACGTTTAAGTTCAGCGTGCTGCTGAACGCTCAGGAACGATGCGACTTGTGCACACGGTACGTGGGCCCCAACGTGTTATACGCGACCCAACGCACTCCAGCGGCAGCTGCGGAATGTTTCTACTTCGTAAATCACACTGTTTACTCAACAGGCGCGCGTAAAATTCCCACATTAGCTCTATTAAAACGTAAATTTCCTCCATTGTCCACAAAAAGTGTGGGGCGGCGGGTGGAATAATTGTTAATGTTCCTATTATTTATTTAATGCTGTTGTTTGCCGTTCTCAACACTGGCTCTCTAACTACAATATTGGCAACCAGAAAGTGATTAGCAAAACGTGAAGCCTGTAATTAGAATTCCTAGTGCCCACTTCATCTGAGAAATACATTTATAGCTACAGCTTATAGCTCTGGGGAATTAGGAGATTGTCTGGGATTCATAATCAAAAACCATTCTCTCTAAAATGTTCACTATATTCTGAAAGTCACAGACCAAAAAGAATCCACACAATCCAACTACCAGAGCAGTTCAGAGTCTAATGCGCTTATGCAACTATAACTGTTCAAATTAAATGTTTAAGTGAATGCTCGCCATAATTTGATGATAATGTTCATCAAACGCCACGCTAATAATGGTAGAATGTCTGTCCTGCGGCGGCACGTGAAAATACGACATACGCAAACTAAAGATAGATCATTAAAGTCATCCCAGAATTAACACTTCACTCGAAAACGATATCATGGTTACGCTTATCCCGAGTAACTTATTACCACCGCATCCAAGGCTGTTTATAGCAACGATACCAACGCGACGCGACGCGACTCCCGGCACAGGTGGTGCGCTAATCAGCGTCTGGAGAGAACTGGGGCCTTATTTCCTCGCGCAGCGTTCTTATATACAAAGCCGCGGTGCGGACGGCTAAGGGAACGCCTGATCAAATCTGCTGTCCCGACTAGCTGCTGGGCTAGTAATGCACCACTTTAAGTTATCGAATAAATCATTGCTTCCTTTGCTGATGGCCGATGAAGCTCTCAATTTAAATGTGCAATCAGCACAGGTAAGTAATCATAATAAAAGTCTGACGTGGCTAAGTCAAATATTTTGGGCGAGAGAATTAATTTAATTACACTACACACAGTAGACGAGCTCTGAACTTGCTCTTTGGAGATACGCTATAGCTATAGTTTTATAGTTATTCTGTTGAAACTTCTCACATTTTTATCATTATAGCGGATCTCCCTTCTACTTAAATTTAAACATCCTAGCTTTATTTATTCGCCTACTTAATCTATCTTGCTTCCTTAATTTCTAAGACAAAAACCAGAAAATCATGAATTTCAACTAAAATTTTAATTTGTGAGATCCAGAATACTGTTTCTACTAAATTATTATGCAAAAGGAATCTAACTATAAAATTTTTAGTTTCTAGCTCTTTTCTGGTGCGCCAATGATTTTTACAGAAAAACGTCCAAATTTCGAAAATGGTTAAAGTTATTGTACTGATATTCAACACATATTGATTTAATATTACTCCTGACATGCTAGAAACGTTTCAGGTTATTTACTTGATTTTTAAAGTATTGCGCAACATTTATGACGTCAGAGCTAGTTACAGCGGACTGACTGGCACACAATGGAAAGACTGATGTGAATTTTATAAGGCGTGAGTATGCTGCTTCCCTACAAAAGGAAAGTACCATGTCCAATCAGTAAGGACATAGGCTTATAAAAGTTCCATTATAAACAGTGCGGTCCATATTTGGAATACTTCTCCGCGTAATATAAACATTATTTCATCATTCCCACGTTTTAGTAAAACCCCAAGGTCAGTCTTACTTGATCACTGTTCCTATCCAGTAGCAGAATCTTTGCAACATGTGAATTACGAAGCGTAAAAGAAAAAGGAGCAAAATGTCTTTATACAAGTAGCGCAAGCTGTCCTGTAGATTAAGCCGATGGAACAAAGTCACCCCTCAAAAAAAGGTGAACTTATACATAACATCAAATATTATAGTATATATTTATATTCAACTAATAATAAAGTATCAGAACCTAATAAAAACGCGAATGTTAGGAAAAAAATTTGAAAGTGTCAAGGCACGAACCCACAACAAACTCATTACTGGACAGTAGCGCTACTCATTACGCTAAACCAACGACATCCGTATGGTATCTAGTCATATTATATTACACCTTGCTAGAAACCTTAATCGTAGATATGTTACTAATTGAAATTTAATTATGACAAATTGTACCAAGAAAAATGCGTTTTGGGTGGATCTTCAGCGTGTCGCTGCCTTCAAATAGCCTACTCTCATAATATGCAAGTTACAGTAATTCTTTTGCCACGAATATGATGTCTCTCATTATTTTATTGGAACGAATCACACAGTTAACAACGGGTTTTCCAGTGATTCTCAATTTGCTGGTGCTCAGAAACGACTTATGTACGTGTAGGCTTGAATTGAATGCTTAAGCCGTCGGCACATGGGCCGTGTATCTTAACGTTGAGCGTGCCAAGTTTCTCACGTCATAGCGTGGAATAGCACGTTCGGGAGTCTTTCCGAACGCGCAGAGCAATATCTAGCAAGTCGGATATCCTGAGCGTGCGTCTGAGCGTTGACCAATCAGATGCACAACGCCACCTACGTCACACGCACACCTTCTCCCTTCAGCACAGGACTGTTAGGCGCCATTTTGGCATTCAGTTCAAGCCTACACACATATATGTCGTTTCTGAGCACCAGCAAATTGAGATTCATTCGAAAACCTGTTTTTAACTGAATGATTCGTTGCAATAAAATAATGAGAGACATCATATTCGTGGCAAAAGAATTATTGCAACTATGAGAGTATGCCATTTGAAGGTAGCGACACACTGAGGATCCACGAAAAACACATTGTTCTTGGTACAATTTGTTATAATTAAAATTCAGTTAGTAACATAGCTACGATTAAAGCATTTAGCAAGTGGTAAGCTCTTATAATAGGGGGCTGAGGAAACTGTTGCCACTGTAGCGTAGTGAGTAGCGTTGATGATTGATGATCTGATGATTGTTCGCATCTCACGAATAGTGACATGGACTTCCGGCGTATCTACTAGCTCATTTATATATATTGTGAAAATTAATGGTCCTGTAACCTTCCTTGTGTGTGCCCAATGTTATTAATATGTCTTAAGATTTCTCTTCATTGAGAATGACATGTTCTGTTCTATTTTACAGAAACTGTTCAGTCCAGTCACACAGCTGATCTGATATTCTGTGCGCTCGTATTTTGGTAATTAGGCGTCAGTGCAGAACTGCACAGAACCCCCTCCGGAAGCCAACGAGCACGGCACCTCATTGGGGACCTCTACATATTGCTTTCTGGGTCTCGTGGACGAACAGAGCGAGCTGTGTTTCACACGATCGTTGTTTTCGAAACCAGTGTCTATTCGTACAGAGGGGATTTACTTACTTAATCTTTACGATTTTCGTTATTAAATTTAGGCACCTGCGGTAACTTCACAGCTCAACAAACGAGCACTGCTCTACATTTCTCCGCTATTGCTTTTCACACATTCGATTTACCAAGTCTTCACTTTTTGGTCGTAACTTCGTCCTCGAACAGAGGTCGCTCGGGTCATTGGTTTCTACCCTTTCCCGCACCTGGAATGACCTCGTCCGATGCCAGCAAGCCTCTCCCTCACTGTGGCACTGTCACCGAAATGAAAGCGAGAGCCGGCGCACCCCTCCTGCTTACCGGCACCACTCGCTTCCTCTGTGAAAGTCTCCAACGTCTTGAATGTGTCTTACTTTATACTTTTATTTCCTAATATGTCATGATACAATGCTTCAACAGACCAACGAACAAACATAATTCAAGAGATGCACATTTTAAATTTGAGTTGGCCAGTCGTTTCTTGGCTAAAGTGAATATCTTGTAGGTAGCATGGTGCCTATATCGAAACTTTTTTCTGTGCATTCGTTCAACTTTGCGGCACGACATCCTCCAACAACACGTCTCAAGATTATTGTAATAGCTTTTGCTCCATCTTCGACAACCACTCAAAATCCGCAAACAGTGTGGACGCATAAAAGACGACTGTGAGTTGTAAGTACATTGGCACCCATGTCAGTGTCTATAAACAAAACAGCTTTTTGGCTGTAGAGCGTATTATGCTGTAATAAATAAATAAAGAGGAGAAAACCGTGAGACATAACAACTGGACATGTGATTCAGAACCATCAGACTATTTTTACGAGAACACTACAACATCAATCGATAGAAGTATCGGTCGGTATCAGCTTTACTTTTTTACTCTGAAATATCGATAGTAAACTGGGATATATTTCTAATCTTAGCACTATATTGCTTCAGATTTCACATCTTTCGATACCAGTCACTCCAGATACATTTACGCTAGTGTTCGTAAACAAACACAGTAAGTTTCGTTCTCTGGTACCACTTATTGCATTTTATCTTAATTTCACATCATGTATTGAAAACGTGGAGCACCATTAAATTAGTGCGAATTAATATGTTTTCAGGGGACATCTTTCATAAGCTCGTTGTGCCAAATGCATTGTTCGAAACATATACGCCATTATGTAACTTTACATCTATGATAAATTGTTTATTTAAACGTTACAGCTGGATCAGTCTGTTCAGGCTGTGAAAAGATCGCGAGAAATCTATTTACTGTGAACTGATGCATCGATGAGCTTTCCGGAGCGGGAAGTTCCCCGGCACGAATCCGCCCGGCGGACTTGTGTCGAGATCCGGTGAGCCGGCCAGTCTGTGGATGGTTTTTAGGCGGTTTTCCATCTGCCTTATTCCTTCTGAGCTACACTGTGTCGGCGATTGCTGCGCAAACAAGTACTCCACGTACGCGTACACCACCATTACTCTACCACGCAAACATAGGCGTTACACTCGTCTGGTGTGAGACGTTCCCTGGAGGGGGGGGGGGGGGGGGGGGGCGAACCGCACAATAACCCTGGGTTCAGTGTGAGGCGGCGGAGGGGTGAAGTGGACTGTGGTAGTCGTGGTGGGGTTGTGGACCACTGCGGCTGCGGCGGGGACGGAGCCTCTCCGTCGTTTCTAGGTCCCTGGTTAGCATACAACATACAATGCTTCGATGAAATAATTGCTACTAATCAATTCTAAGCTTTAATTTCAGATCTATGTTGTTGTTGTTCTTGTTGTGGTCTTCAGTCCTGAGACTGGTTTGATGCAGCTCTCCATGCTACTCTATCCTGTGCAAGCTTCTTCATCTCCCAGTACGTACTGCAGCCTACGTCCTTCTGAATCTGCTTAGTGTATTCATCTCTTGGTCTCCCTCTACGATTTTTACCCTCCACGCTGCCCTCCAATGCTAAATTGGTGATCGCTTGACGCCTCAGAACGTGTCCTACCAACCGATCCCTTCTTCTAGTCAAGTTGTGCCACAAACTCCTCCCCAATCCTATTCAATACCTCCTCATTAGTTACGTGATCTACCCACCTTATCTTCAGCATTCTTCTGTAGCACCACATTTCGAAAGCTTCTATTCTCTTCTTGTCCACACTAGTTATCGTGCATGTTTCACTTCCATACATGGCTACACTCCATACAAATACTTTCAGAAACGACTTCCTGACACTTAAATCTATACTCGATGTTAACAAATTTCTCTTCTTCAGAAACGGTTTCCTTGCCATTGGCAGTCTACTTTTTATATCCTATCTATGTCGACCATCATCAGTTATTTTGCTCCCCAAATAGCAAAACTCCTTTACTACTTTAAGTGTCTCATTTCCTAATCTAATTCCCTCAGCATCACCCGACTTAATTCAACTACATTCCATTATCCTCGTTTTGCTTTTGTTGATGTTCATCTAATATCCTCCTCTCAAGACACTGTCCATTCCATTCAACTGCTCTTCCAAGTCCTTTGCAGTCTCTGACAGAATTACAGTGTCATGGGCGAACCTCAAAGTTTTTATTTCTTCTCCATGGATTTTAATACCTACTCCGAATTTTTCTTTTGTTTCCTTTACAGATCTATGTTATATACCCAAAATGGAACTGAATGACTGACATAGCAGCAATAAAAGGATGCGCTGAAAAAAAAGTCTCCCTATTTTCTATGCGAAAACTAAACCTTTTAAATAAGCATCTACATCTTTATTCTTATTCTCTACACATTTATTTCTAACTTTGGCGACGAACAGATCTTTCCCACGAGAGATCAATTTACTGATACCGTCACTGTAGTATGTCTGACTCTGTCGACAGAACCACAACCTCACCTCTGCTTGCACAGCTCCATCACTACCAAACACAAGTCCTCGAATCTGTTCTTTGGGTTTTGGAAACAGATGACAATCTGATGGGGCCACCTCGGGACTGTGTAGAGGATGATGGAGGCCGGGGGAACCCAAGGCGTCGGACTGCTGCAGACGTCGCAGCATTCCGTGTGTTGGCTGTCATTGTGATCCTGAAGGAGGAGCTGCTCCATTAGTGGAAGAACTCGTCGAACTTGAAACTCAATTACAGCACGCTGCTTTCCACACACCGACAGAGTTACGTTAGACACTGCCATCTTACACGCTCCAATTCGGTGCCCTCTAACGGCAGAAGGCTGTAAATGTGTAGAGATGAAGAACAAAGAAGTAGGATGCTAGCAGCGTTTGTTTTATTTACAAATCATTAAGAGTTTTCACATAAAAAATTCGGAGGCACTACTTTTCAGCACGACCTCGTCTTAATCGTATCAAAGTGGTTCATATGTCCTTTATTAACTGAATTTATCTTCCATACTTGAGGAAATACGACAATGATATTAAATAGGAAACACTTTCCTGATAAACTGCCTATTGGCTTCTGTCTCGGGTTCTTCGGCCGACGTTCATCTAATGATTTTTCTGACGTTTCGCCAGCACGAGTGGCTGGCATTGTCAAAGCTTCACCCTCCATTGCCGGTGGTGAACTGGAGCCGAGCTCGCGGGCGCAGGCTATATGTACCTGGCGCGCCAACGTCCGAGGGCTTCTCCGCGGTCATTTCCGGTGCGGTTCTCCTCTTGCTACCTGCGACGGAGAAAAGAGACCCACTTGCAATGTCGGGAATATACCGCATACCATGCACATGCGGAAAAGTTTATGTCGGAATGACTGGACGATCCATTAACACCAGGATCAAAGAGCATAAGCGACATTGCAGGTTGGGGCAGGTGGAGAAATCGGCCGTGGCTGAGCACGCACCGAATGAGACCGACCATGTAATAAAATTCGCCGACACGGAAGTTCTGGCTGTAGAGAAGCACTATCACACGCGCTTGTTCAGAGAAGCTGTAGAAATACAAAAACACGCGAACAGTTTGAACAAGAAAGAGGAAAGCCTTAAGGTCAACGGATCCTGGCTTCCCGTACTGCAGCGAACGACCGTCGCAGGTAGCAAGAGGAGAACCGCACCGGAAATGACCGCGGAGAAGCCCTCGGACGTTGGCGCGCCAGGTACATATAGCCTGCGCCCGCGAGCTCGGCTCCAGTTCACCACCGGCAATGGAGGGTGAAGCTTTGACAATGCCAGCCACTCGTGCTGGCGAAACGTCAGAAAAATCATTAGATGAACGTCGGCCGAAGAACCCGAGACAGAAGCCAATAGGCAGTTTGTCAACAAGTGGCCACGAAAGCCTCAACAATTTTGGACTTTCCTGATAGTTTGCAAAGTGTTAGTTACTTCATCACCAGTAGGCTTTCGGCTTCTCGTGTCATCGACGTGTGACAACGAAATGTCGTAACCGCAGTAATAACACGCGCGACTCACATATATATTCTATAGAGAAATTGTTGCATTTAAGAAAAAACTGAGAATAATCCTTTTTCATTATGTGGAGATCATTACATTGTAATAGTATATTTAACGTCATTTTCCATCTTCTGTTATGTTTAAAGATTACTGCATTACATAAAAAGTAATATTTGTGTTTGTAAATTCTCTGTACTTTACAATTTTATGTACGTTCCGTATCCATGTAAGTAAAAAATTTGGAAATTTGTGGTAAGGTCTTATGGGACCAAACTGCTGAGGCCATCGGCCCCTAAGCTTACACACCACTTAATCTAACTTAAACTAACTTGCGCTCAGGACAACACACACACGCACACCTATGCCCGAGGGATGACTCGAACCTCCGACGGGGGGAGATGCGAATCGTGACATGGCTTCCCAGACCGCTCGGCTACCCCGCGCGGCCCATGTCAGTAACATCAGTGTAGGTCGTACTTTATTTTATAGTAGTTGCGACATTCAATTGTCAGTTGATTATGGCCTGAGAATCAGGACTGGTTAGTGATCAAATTAGTAGCATTTTATTGAACTTTTGGAAAGTGTTGCCTGTTTAAATTAATACGTGATTTTCGCTTTGCAAAGTTAGTGGTTGATATTTTGGAGGTAAGAGGGCTGTGAAATTAACACACGCAGAACGTAACACGATTAAAGGTAAGTTTTACAAAATACAGTAATGTATTTTGCTTCGCCATCCACCTGTTTCGTAATTGCAATAAGTATACAGTTTGTTGGGAGTTGCACTCTGACGTTAGACTTGCATACTTGTTATTAGAGAGCTACTGAACAGGCTAGGCAGTTGTCTGTCCGAGACTTGGAATAGCTTGAGACATTTGCGTTTTTGTGACGCTTTTGTTCAACATTCAACATGGTAGCAAAGTCAGAGCACAAAGAATATATTGCTCAGAATTAAGCGTAGATCCGTAAATAACTGATACTCGGCTTACACAGCAAAATTATCGATTAATTCTTTGAAAACGGAAACGAGAACCTGATCCTCCGAACATCGAGGAATAGAGGAGAGAAACACTAACGCTAAGCAGGAACTCGTAAGTGATTGATGATGATGATGATGTTTGGTTTGTGGGGCGTTCAACTGCGCGGTTATCAGCGCCCGTACAAAGGCCAAAATGCTCACTCCAATCTCGACACATTCATGAATGATGATGAAATGATGAGGACAACACAAACACCCAGCCATCTGGAGGCAGGTGAAAATTCCTGACTTCGCCGAGAATCGAACGCGGGACCCCGTGCTTGGGAAGCGAGAACGCGACGCCGAGACCACGAGCTGGGGACATTAGTGATTGAGACCGATACTGAAGTTACTATAATTAGCACTGGGAGTCTAGTCATTTTTCTTAACAACAGGTTCAAATGTGTGTGAATTATTAAGGGACCAAACTGCTGAGGCCATCGGTCCCTAAGCTTACATACTACTAAAACCATCTTAAACTAACTTATGCTAAGAACAACGCACCCACTCATGCGGCGCAATCCGTGACAGGACGCCTTTAACCGCGCGGCCACTCCGCGCGACAATAAAATGTTGGTACAGACGGGAGAGGCCAGCCTAAAGCGCCAGGAGTGGATGTTGAGGTGTTAGCGGTCTGCAGCTTGGCACCGCCTTCCCTCGGTTCGCCCCCTAACTTTTCGCCCCGGGCTCTTCCGATAGCGGCGCGTCTCCGCCGGAAATGACGCAGTCGGGTCTTGCGCCCGGGGCTGTTCGCGACTTCAAAGGCGGCCAGAACAGGTGACCCCCAACTCTGACACCGTGGCGTGCGGGCCTTGCTTCCTCGCGCTTGCTTGTCGTTTATCACCGCGGAAGATGAGCTGCTGCCCGTTTGACAAGCCAAGGTAGCGCCAACAGCAGATATTACATATTTCTTTCGTCCAAGTCGTCCACAAGACATACCGTTTGGAATGCCTAGTATTTTAGTTTCCAAGGCTGTCCCATCTCTGGAGGTAGCTCTTTCTGACGCGTTTCATAATGCCCCTCAGGACTCGTAATTAGCCTGAATTAATTCATGCCACATAGATGTGATCGTGATCAACCGTAAAAATAATGTCTTCGACTGAGTCAGAGGTAAAAATTATGTTATCGATAATGGACTGCGTTTTGATTGTTCTTTTGTCTCATTGGTCTTCTAATTAGTTTGACGCGAACAGCCGCAATTTCTACTCCTGTGGAGATATTTTAGTCTCAGAGTAGTATTTCCACCCAACGTTTCCGATTACACACTGAAGAGCCAAAAAAACTGGTACATCTGCTTAATATCGTGTAGGGCACTCGCAAGTAGGCAGAAGTGCCGCAACAAGACGTGGCATGGACTCGACTAATGTCTGAAGTAATGCTGGAGGGAAGTGACACCACGAGTCCTCTAGGGCTGTCCATAAATCAGTAAGAGCACGAGGGATTGCAGGTCTCTTCTGTACAGCACGTTGCAAGGCATTCCAGATATGCTCAGTAAACTTCATGTCTGGGGACTTTGGTGGCCAGCGCAAGTAACACACAAGAGTGATCCTGGAGCCACTCTGTAGCAATTATGGACGTGTGGGATGGCCTATTATCCTGCTGGAATTGCCCAAGTCCATCGGAATCCACAATGGTCAAGAATGAATACAGGTGATCAGGCAGGATGCTTACGTACGTTCACCCGTCAGAGTAGTATCTAGACGTATCTAGACGTATCAGACGTATATGACTCCAACTGTACACGCTGTACCACTTACCCCTAACGTTTGCGGCCATGGGTTCCTACGCAATTATCAATCCTTATGATGTGACCTACCTCCCGTAGTGGTTTGTCGCAACATTTCTGGGACACTCTGTATAATAGTGGCCTGTAAGACGACGAAGTGACACAACTGTCCGACCATCTGAGTATCTATCGTACCATACCAAACTTTTACAGAGAAGGATTTTTAAAATTTTGTCTCCGTTAAGGGATGTGGGTCTTCATTCGACCACCATTGGGAGTTAGAAGGGAACTGATACAATCACGAGTGAATGTGACTTCATCGGAAAACACTATTAATAGGATTACTCAGCTATTTTCTAGCGATTTTAACTACCTTCGTGTTTTCAAGGTACTGAATCCGCTGTAAATGATAAGGATACAGCTAGTGTATACATGATGTACGCTATATTCTTTAATGTGGAACGCCAATGCGTGTAGAAATTCTGAGTATTCTTTTCAAAGGACAACGTTCTGTCAACTGAATAATGTCTTGCACTTCATTCACACTCTGCTGATTTGCACGGTCAAAGGAATGGCTGTCGGGCACTGCACCAATCTGGCGCACTTCAGTGGCAACAGGAGTAAACACTCTTGAATGTTGTACTCTGCGGTTAGTAAATCCCCTACGCTATTCTTTACAAGCAGCTACAATATTCCATTACAATACCCGTACCCTGTACACAAATACCATGTCGGGATACTCAGCATTTGTAAATACGTGTGCTGTGTTTAACGATACATTAGAACCAATCTTCAAATCACGGTCGCAGTCTTAGTTCAAAAATTCAGCAATATAAACTGAAGCACAACTTCACAATTTCAAAACAAAAATGAAGATCTACAAATAAACCTATAGTGGCTGGAGCACCAACACGCGAAATGGAAACTTAGCTCTTTAACCAGTGCAGTCTGTGAAAATGGGACACTCGTATATAGAATGTTTTATTCGACTTACTCTACATTACTCCTAAAACACTTATTATTCGCCGGCCGCGGTGGTCTAGCGGTTCTGGCGCTGCAGTCCGGAACCGTGGGACTGCTGCGGTCGCAGGTTCGAATCCTGCCTCGGGCATGGGTGTGTGTAATGTCCTTAGGTTAGTTAGGTTTAAGTAGTTCTAAGTTCTAGGGGACTTATGACCTAAGATGTTGAGTCCCATAGTGCTCAGAGCCATTTGAACCATTTGAACTTATTATTCCTGCCGAAACACCGGGTATATTTAAATCTATTGTCTTCCTACTATAATGGTTCAAATGGCTCTGAGCACTATGGGACTTAACTGCTGTGGTCATCAGTCCCCCAGAACTTAGAACTACTTAAACCTAACTAACCTAAGGACATCACACACATCCATGCCGGAGACAGGATTCGAACCTGCGACCGTAGCAGTCACACGGTTCCAGACTGTAGCGCCTAGAACCGCACGGCCACTGCGGCCGGCTCCTACTATAATGTTTTCCCTCTAGAGTTCACTCTAGTACCACTGAGATGTCAATTTGTGATGTCAATCTGTGATGTTCTAACACGTATCATATCATTCGCTCCCTTTTTCTAGCCGGCCGCTGTGGTCGAGCGGTTCTAGGCACTTCAGTCCGGAACCGCGTTGCTGCTACGGTCGCAAGTTCGAATCCTGCCTCGGGTATGGATGTGTGTGATGTCCTTATGTTAGTTAGGTTTAAGTAATTCTAAGTCTAGGGGACTGATGACCTCAGATGTTAAGTCCCATAGTGCTAAGAGCCGTTTTTAATTTTGTCCCATTTTCTACGTAGTGGTTTCCACGTATTGCTTTCCTTGTCTGTTTTGTGGAGAATTTCATTTCACATGTGATTAATAACGCACAGATAAAACAATATTGTGTGACAATCATACATGTATTCCAGTGCGAATTCTGTGACCTCGACACAAAACGAACGACATTTCTCGCGTTATTAAGGAACTGTTATTCGTAGCGTCTAAGTGAGTGGCTGTTTCCCACCTTGAATTGTGTCCTTACGCTGTGGAAATTTTCATCAGAATGTATCAACCCTGGGGAATCAGAAGATACAGAAACGATGACACCAAACATTTAAAACTGGCTGCAGACACAAGACGTTGTCGGATTATCTGTCTGCTATCGTTTATTATTTACCTGCCGAGTCCTCTACTGCACAGTCATCTCAAATACCTACAGTCATCTTCCCTCACAGATAAGGGTTCGTAGGTTAAGCTGCTGGCAAGGTCCATGGACACGCGCCACATACAAGTTGAGAGCGGCGACTTCGCCCTGTGTCGAACAATTTGAAGAGCCTTGCAGTATACAACGCCACCCATCACACTGCACCATAAGCCAAAGCGAAGGCTACACCACACTGAGCAACTTGTGAAGTATACGCTGAATAGCACTCAGGAGCCTACACGGGCAATTACTCTATAATTTAATTTCCACTCTAAGCTGTACCAAGACAGTGAGCGTACGTTATCATTTAATTAAAACACAAAAATTAAACGTTAATTTGTTATTGTGATGTATAGGGCGAACAGGAACTCCATCTACGAACCTTCGGGAGGTAATTAAGGAACATCATTCTTGAAAGACAAGACCGCTTCGTCTAATGAGCTGCGATCATGGACTGTGCGGTTGGTCCCGGTGGAGGTTCGAGTCCTCCCTCGGGCATGGGTGTGTGTGTTTGTCCTTAGGATAATTTAGGTTAAGTAGTGTGTAAGCTTGGGGACTGATGACCTTAGCAGTTGAGTCCCATAGGATTTCACACACATTTGAACATTTTTCAACAAGACCGCTTCAGCTAAAAGTCCTTTATTCATAGACACGACTGGTTCCGCAGCATTTTAGCTGCATCATCAAGTACAATAAAATCAAGTCCTGTTCCGATCGAGAAAATAAAATAGGATGACCCACTGTTTATCGTCAGCAATTTTTGTTTTTGCTAAGCAGCGGACGTCAAACATAAAATAACACAGCATGCTCCAGACGATTAACGCTGGATCATTCCAATCTCTTTCCTCGGTCGGAACATGACTTGATTAAATTGCTCTTTATGATGCAGCTAAAATTCTGCGAAACCGGTCTTGTCTATAAATAAAGGACTAACAGCTAAAGAGGTCTTTTTTTTATTCAAAATAGCGTATCCATGCTGTGGCTGCCCTGACTTCAACGTCTGATGCGTCTTAGGGATACCTTCTGAGTATTTTTATACAAGAGATCCACAGTCTCCAGTGGCTCGTTACAAAGAAGTAATGTAATTACGATTCATTTAGTTTGTTATCCCCGCTACCTTTGTTTCTGAGAAAAAAACCTTGACAACGGTGAAACAGTCCATAATATGCAATCGCCAAAACGTACATCATGAAGCACATTTTTCATTCAGGGAACCCAAACAAGAGGTGCATATCGGCCAACTCTTCGCCAGTAACCGTATGTATAGTACTGCTATGCCTCACAACTGACACTGCCGGGAATCAAAATCCTAGATCGAACGGAGCAGTCAAGAATGCGACCTTAAGGGCAACGAGCTAAGAATGGCGTTACTGTTGTCGATAGCAGGTGCCGTGAGCGAAGGGAAATAAAATACACAACAAGTACCATCGACATGTGCTCTGCTGTGCACTATTTTCAGCGCAGTACAGTCACAAAGCTAATTCGGGCAAGGAACAATCGAAATCCAATAGCTCTGTAACGAGTCACAGAAGGCCGTGGTACCCTTACACCAAAATATTCAGAAGGTATCCGTGAATAACTTCAAAAAGTTCGTCGGTGGAGCTCAGGTTCACTCCGTATGTAGTTTATTATCCGATTTTTCTTTATGTAATCTGTTCCTAACAGTAAATTTGATTTTTGTTGGTTTAGCTTTTAAAACTACTGAAACGTTAGGAGGCTACTTCATAGTTGTTTTGCGAAGCTTACCGTTACATGTGTACCACTGTCATTTGCCCCCTTTTTCCTGTTCGAGCACCGAGCGAGGTGGCGCAGTGGTTAACAATCTGCACTCGCATTCGGGAGGACGACGGTTCAGACCCGCGTCCGGCCATCCTGGTTTAGGTTTTCCGTGATTTCGCCGGGCGATGTGGCCGAGCGGTTCTAGGCGCTTCAGTCCGGAACCGCGCGACCGCTACGGTCGCAGGTTCGAATCCTGCCTCGGGCATTGGTGTGTGTGATGTCCTTAGGTTAGTTAGGTTTAAGTAGTTCCAAGTCTAGGGGACTGATGACCTCAGATGTTAAGTCCCATAGTGCTCAGAGCCATTTGAACCATTTTTGAACATTTTTCATATTTTATTTGAATTCTATACTTTCAAATGGAAAGTGCTAATTAACAAATACTGTATCATAATTTTTAATAAAACATCTTTTCATCTTTAGTTTTTTTTTAGTAACTGCACAAAAATTGAAGTAATCAGAGTAAATTGAAATTTACTACAGAAATGCGAAACGATTTTTTTTCTTAAATTAAAAAACTACTTATATCAAGAACGCTATTCAATCTATATAAATAAAATAGTATTTAATTTTCTGTGTGATGTTTCGCGTTTTGTGCAAAATTTTAAATATTTGCGAATACTCGCCTTTTTATTCTATTAATAACCAAAACTGAAAAATTTTATTTTTATTGTAAAATAAGATTCAATTTTTGTTAATTAATATTTACATTTGAAAATTAATGTAGTATTTAAAGAAAAGTTAAGAGAGTGATGTTACTACATGTAATCGAACCAGCAACTTTTTGATTATAAGATTTCTATACTACGCATTCGCCTAGCGGTGGTTGTGTTAAAATATTCGAAATGTTTTGTATTTAACAGTGGTCCAAAATTTTCAAATCTTTACAGCCAGTTTTTTCGAGTGCGTTTGAGCAGTTTTAAAACTACTGTAGGCTGCCATAAGTAAGCTTCGAGTACGGTAGTACTGCTGGTAGCTCTGGCCAGTTAAGGTCGTACCCACGCTATCCATACATTAGGTGTGTTGTAACCTCGTCGGGCGTTACCTCATATCGACCGCTTTCTTTACGCATGGGATCAGTGTTGGCTAGAGTCCCTAAAAACCGAAAGGGGTGAACGGTATAGAAGCTGAGTGAGAACGTATAATGTACGGAACATTTTTGTTGTACATAGTTATTTTCTTGTCTGTTAATTAAGAATGAAGAATATGTGTAGCAAAACTGAAACTGTCTGTTTTTACTTCAGGTTTATTCGCAAAGTTATTTGTATCGTGAAACTGAGGGATGTTGTAGTAAAAGAAAAAAAAACGATACAGATTTATCACATAACGCTAGAAAACGCAATTTCCTCAAGAAAAAGGCAAAATTAAAAAAAAAGAACACGAAACAATAATTTATGAAACATCGCTTCAATATTTCGTCGAACTTATATAAAAAAATGTTTCTGTTTATGGAATATTCCGTCCGTTCTTGGAGAAACACAGACATATTAAAAACTTGAACACATTATTGTGGAACAAGAACACTGTTCATTCAAGTTTTTATATGTTTCTGTTATTCATAAAAATCTTTCGATTTTATCTATAGTAACAGGAATCTCTTCCCTTTGATTATGACGAAGAACGTCGTATTGAATATAAACTAACGACAATAATTATGTATATGTGTTGTGTTCCTGCATGTAAACTGTACTTGCATCAAAAATAATTGCTTTGGTTTCATAAAAACGCAGTTTACGCGATCAGCTGATTTCTATTACTAATAAAATGCAATTTGTATTCTGCAAGAGTATGAAACACACAATGGGCTAACAATGAATGGTTGGCGGCTCCCAGTTTCTCTCCTACACATTAATTTAAGTTTCATTCCTTACAAACACGACCGGTAATCCTATGATTTACTACGTCATTTATGTGCTATACCAAAACTACGAAAACGCAGTTTTGGTAGATGACAAATCTGTGTTTGAGAATAAAGTGATACTGCTTTTAGAAAATTACTTTCCAGTCGCTGATCTTGAAAACAAGTTGAATAAAATGGAAAAGGCTCTCAATGTCAGTCTGTTATCTGTCTGTCTTCGCTACGACTAATTTTATGTGATCATTTCGCTTTCAGTCGTTTCGTGGGCATGCTCCCAGATATTTAAGGGCTATGACGGCTTCCAGTGACTGTTAGGCAGGTTCGAGTCCTCCCTCGGGCGTGGGTGTGTGTGTTGTCCTTAGCGTAAATTAGTTTAAGTTAGATTAAGTAGAGCTTAGTCCTTACCACAAATTTCCAATTTTCCATCCCAATCGAACTTCCGCCATACCAGATAGAATTGATTGTGCCCAATGTAGGGCTGAGGACCGTAACGACAGCAATAGATGACATCTCTGGAACATTCTGATGGTAAACCTTATTTTGTATTTTTAGATTCGGAGAATGATTGCATAAGAAACGCAAAACGGAACTCACCCTTTTTTCACATATCTTGCGCACTATGGGTGAAGGGTATCAGACGGATGCCATATTCCTTGACTTCCGAAAAGCGTTTGACTCGGTGCCCCACTGCAGACTCCTACCTATGGTACGAGCGTATGGGATTGGTTCCCAAATATGTGAGTGGCTCGAAGACTTCTTAAGTAATAGAACCCAGTACGTTGTCATCAATGGTGAGTGTTCATCTGAGGTGAGGGTATCATCTGGAGTGCCCCAGGGAAGTGTGGTAGGTCCGCTGTTGTTTTCTATCTACATAAATGATCTGTTGGATAGGGTGGATAGCAATGTGCGGCTGTTTGCTGATGATGCTGTGGTGTACGGGAAGGTGTCGTCGTTGAGTGACTGTAGGAGGATACAAGATGACTTGGACAGGATTTGTGATTGGTGTAAAGAATGGCAGCCAACTCGAAATATAGATAAATGTAAATTAATGCAGATGGATAGGAACAAGAATCCCGTAATGTTTGAATACTCCATTAGTAGTGTAGCGCTCGACACAGTCACGTCGATTAAATATTTGGGCGTAACATTGCAGAGCGATATGAAGTGGGACAAGCATGTAATGTCACTTCTGAGGAAGGCGGATAGTCATCTTCGGTTCATTGGTGGAATTTTGGGAAGATGTGGTTCATCTGTAAAGGAGACCGCTTATAAAACACTAATACGACCTATTCTTGAGTACTGCGCGAGAGTTTGGGATCCCTATCAGGTAGGATTGAGGGAGGACATAGAAGCAATTCAGAGGCGGGCTGCTAGATTTGTTACTGGTAGGTTTGATCATCATGCGAGTGTCACGGAAATGCTTCAGGAACTCGGGTGGGAGTCTCTGGAGGAAAGGAGGCTTTCTTTTCGTGAATCGCTACTGAGGAAATTTAGAGAACCAGCATTTGAGGCTGACTGCAGTACAATTTTACTGCCGCCAACTTACATTTCGCGGAAAGATCACAAAGATAAGAGAGATTACGGCTCGTACGGAGGCATATAGGCAGTCATTTTTCCCTCGTTCTGTTTGGGAGTGGAACAGGGAGAGAAGATGCTAGTTGTGGTTCGAGGTACCCTCCGCCATGCACCGTATGGTGGATTGCGGAGTATGTATGTAGATGTAGATGTAGATGTAGATGAAGCAAGAGCAGGGGCACAGTGCGACGTCGTGTACGTAACGAGCGTTGCATTGTTCAACCTACTGGTACTCGACGATGCAGACCAAGGCGAGAGAACACAGCAGCTTGCACCGTTCTGGTAAGCGAGTTCTGGACTTGCGGGGTGTCACCGTGGGAAGGAGCTGTAAGACGAAACCGAAATGAAAACCGCCGCTGGGTGTGAGGTGCAGGTGCTGGCGCCAAGGCAGCAAGTTAGCAACGTGGCGAGTAATTATGCGCGCTAATTGCGTTGATTAAGGAGCCAGAATGCGGCCGAATTAAAATGGGTCGGGCAGGCGATGGCGGCGGCAGACGTAACGAGAGTCGGCATAGGCCGCTGCTGCTGCTGGCTGTGTGGATGGGCGGCCGGCTGTTTAGCTTCGCCCTGCCTCTGTAATTACGGCGCGGGCCACTTTGTGCGCATGCGCGCGGACTCGTTAGCAGGGCCGAGGGACAAAGTGGCAACACGTACAGCCAGAACTCTGCAACCGAGTGCGCACTGTTTGGAAACTATCTGGCAGATTAAAGTTGTATGCCGGACCAGGGCTCGAACCCGGGATCTTGTTTGTTCACTGGTAGTGGTTTAGGTACTGGCACAATTAAAGCTGTGATCTTGAATTGTGAGTCGTACCTGTGAAATAGAATGATCCAGGTTCCAGCCCCGGTCCTGCTCATCAGACAGGTAGTTCTAGGCGGCAGTGAGTCGCATTGTGTGCGAAAATTGGAATGGAAGGGATTTGAATCGTCTGGTTCAAATGGCTCTGAGCACTATGGGACTTAACATCTGAGGTCATCAGTCACCTAGAACTTAGAACTACTTAAACCTAACCTAAAGACATCACACAGCCGGCCGGTGTGGCCGTGCGGTTCTAGGCGCTTCAGTCTGGAACCGCGTGACCGCTACGGTCGCAGGTTCGAATCCTGCCTCGGGCATGGATGTGTGTGATGTCCTTAGGTTAGTTAGGTTTAAGTAGTTCTAAGTTCTAGGGGACTAATGACCACGGATGTTAAGTCCCATAGTGCTGCGAGCCATTTCAACCATTTGACATCACACACATCCATGCCCGAGGCAGGATTCGAACTTGCGACTGTAGCAGTCGCTCGGTTCCAGACTGAAGCGCCTAGAATCGCTCGGCCACAACGGCCGGCAACCGTCTGGAAATTGATATTCTAGAAATATGCTCAAAACTGAGTTGGCAGATAGGATGAGGAAAGAAGGTTATTCGCAGAATCGAAGAAGAAAACGGAATATAAAAATATGGAAAACGTTAAACAAGTACATTATTATAGTACACTAGTCAAGACATCGGGAAACGATTTTCATAGCGCTACAGAATGCCACAGAGAGCAAAATTTGTAGGGGAAGGTCGGTAACGGAATTCAGGTGGTAGAGAGCTACGTTGGAGTGATAAGGTACTACTGCCGAAATGAAAGAATCTTGTACACAGTAGAAATTTATGAAACGCACTCGGCATCTCGACAAATTACAGAGATCCGTGATTAAACAGTTTTGCATATCACACGACTCGCAGCCAATCAAAGCTTAACAAAATTTAATTGTGCTTATTACTCTAAAATCCTCAAGCACAGATTACTCAAACGTCAGAGACCAGCAGTAGCGGCTATATTAAACTTTACACTAAGACAGGCATTCAGTTAGATTCAAGTAGGATAAAATAATTTCTCAAATAAATGATAGAATAATTAAGTGGAATCGTAAAGACTTGTACTGCAGGAAGCAAGGGAGAGGATGTATTATGGGTGGCCAGTATCCTCTTTCTATAACACAAACGCCGGCCGCGGTAGCCAAGCGGTTCTAGGCGCTTCAGTCCGGAACCACGCGGCTGCTACGGTCGCAGGTTCGAATCCTGCCTTGGGCATGGATGTGTGTGATGTCCTTAGGTTACTTAGGTTTAAGTAGTTCTAAGTTTAGGGGACTGATGACCTCAGCTGATAAGTGCCATAGTGCTTAGAGCCATTTGAACCATTTTATAACACAAACGCACACGTGGATTAACACGGTTCTTTATTTACAAGAACAGGAAACTACTTATCTTGAACAGAGTCCATATTTTGTGACGTCAAGCTCAGTAACAATAGTCATCTTGCAGACAATATCGGTAATCTTGCTATGGACAAAAAGTTGGATGCTAGGTACTGGCATAGCCTGTGCTGAATTAAATCGCTCCGCGAATGAATGACAGACGGCCAACTTGGAGTAGTGAGTCGAGCCAGTGACTGATGCCCTCCGGTCAGCGGCGGCGACCTACATACTCGTGGTCGAGAGGGCGTTGGCGGCGCGTTGCTTGCGAGTCTGTCTCTGGCCTCTCTCCCGATAGGAGCCCTTGATCCAGCGCCTACTATCGATCTCCTTGCTACATCTTTGGCGACTGGTGAGCTGACGACAGGTTATGCCAGCACAGAAATGAAACCAAGCTTAGAAAATTTAAAAGGATTCAGAAATACACATTTGATGGCTGCTCTAAAATTTACATCAGGCTTGTAGTCAAAGAAATTCATAAGATGCTCATAGTGATCAATAGCATATGATTTACTAGTTAAATGAACAATAAAATCAAAATGTCTTAAGAAAACGATATGGAAACACTCTGTGCAAGTAAGTTTGGCGGCAACAGCTGCTTGAGGCCTAATACCTGACAACAAAAGCTTGTACTTATTAGTTTTTTCAGGTTATACAGCCGAGACAATTATTGAAAGAATCTGAAACCAGTTGAAATGTACAGTACTCAGTCCATGAGACAATTTCAAATTACAATTCAGTCTGCAAAATCGTGACAAGCCAGTCAATTCTAACTGGCGAGTTAACAGCTCAACTTATTATTTAACGCAGACAAGTGCTTAACCGGTGGAAGGCTGCACAGCACACATCAAATGGGCACACCCAAAGCTGCCAAGTCTCAACTGTAATTAATCTTGGGCCCAGAATACAACGAAACAGTTTTCTGATACAGAGATTAAAATATTGAACCAACAAATATACCTTTTGTCACACAGGTTAGCACGCCATGTAACTAATTTTTACGTCCTCCGGGATTCACACCACTTACATAATCAAACATCAACCACAAGGCGGTGGTCTACCTTAGTACATTTAAAACAATTTGGTTATAATTGACACATACAAAGTAGCAATCACCAAGCTATCTAAAATACAATGGTACACATTTGTAAAATCAAAAGGAACAATTTAATGCCAAATTGTTTAACACCAAAAGCTTTGTATCAAGTACAGGAACTTAACAACTCTTTAACCTGCTACCTTTTTCGATCCTTTGACGGACAGACACAACGCAGGTTGTCAGATTCAGCGGCACGACCCATGTGCCGTTACACTGTAACTACCTACAACAGAAATAGACAGAACACTAAATTTCAGTAGTACAGTATAGAAATCAGAATGCACAGTGTGAAAAGAATTATGTGTGAACTGCCACTGACATAAATCAGCCCGCACAATTTTGAAGTAACATCACCACGAGACAAGAGAATTTTAAACGTTAATTACTCTCTCCAGTTGACAAAAAAATTATGTGCCACAATAACTACAAAATACAAATCCGGATGCACACAGTAAAAAGAATTGCGCGTGAACTGCCACTGACAAAAATCGGCCCACGCGGTAAAAACGATTTTAAGCGTTAACTGCTCTCTCTAGTTAACAGGAAATTTATATATCACAGTAATTACAAAATACAAATTCGAACGCTCATCGGATAGGATTACAACACACGCAGCCTTCTGACACATTAATTCGGATCACACTATATAAAAGTTCAGTAGGGTTGCGATAATTTACCAGACGCGCCCAGTTGTCTAAATGCACTCAGCCTAACTCACAGCGAAACGAACACAGCTCGACGCAAGTGCCTTGGTGACAGAAATAGCAAAATCTTTTTAACGACCAGACTCTGGAATGATCACCGTAAGGTCCAGTCTGTAACATGATCAGCAAATTAACACTCAGCCGCCGTCTTTGCGCTGTAAACGGCTGTCCAACGTGACTGCCACGGCACGACAACCACATATTCCAATACCTGCCGCTTCCTTACGACTTTGCTCGGCCGATATCGGCAGCACGACGCTCTGCTCAACACACTACAACGGGTCTCCACACTGCCTCCAGACGTAAACACGGCTCAACTTCCTCGCACCGCGCGGGTCCCTCTTTTCGGCGGCTCACGACCTTCTCAACTTCGCAGATCCCCAGGCCAAAATCAGGAAACGGCACTCGATCGACTGATCGCCGGCGCCTCGTAAAAAACTTGCGTGCAGGGCACAGGAATATACAGGATGTATCATAATTTACCGCAAAAACTGCCACGGGTGAAAGAATACGATAGTAGAAGCAGAAACGTCCTACTCAACATGGGTCCCAAACAACCACTTTGAGAGAAAATAGCGCATTTGTGGTTACAAGCAGCCATTGACGTCAGTGTGAGATGCTGTCCTGGTTAGTAAAACGAATTTGAAATACATTTTTTTCCATTAAGTCCCCATCTGATTACGCTCAACATCACCTATGGCGTGCTTTAATATGCAATGCAATACTATTTTAGCATGATACGCGTTACCATTTACTGTACATTCGTAGTGTTAAAGAAGGTGTTCCACGTATCGACCTCACATTTGGATGAGATACCACATTTGTCTCTGCATTAAGTTACGACTGCTTCCTAGCACACCCGTATCATATCGAACAGCTTCTCAAGACGGTACAATTATCCGTTTCAGTTCTTCAGGCGTAACAAATTGGAGTCCTGCACGCTCCATTTTCAGATGAGCTCAGACAGAAAAAATCAGAGGCCCGGAGATCTTGGAGTTGAGGCTACTCAACGTGTCCATCAGGGACCATATTGGGGCGTTACTTATCTTACGTCAGCAGTAAAATATGCCGGCACCCCACGATGCACGTAATGAATTTTTCATTGTTGCGTAAGTGGAATAACCTTAAGCAATCCTGGAACATCCCACCACAGAAATCGAAGATAACCTCAACCATCAAGTTTTCTTGGAAGAATGCGAGGCCGAGTGAGATGGTTGCCTACTACCCCTAATCACACATTCAATGAGAACGTGCTAATGTGACTCATGAACTGCATGTAGGTTTACTTCGTATTTTACCTCAGTCATATGGAGACTTAATTTATAACTGAAATACATTTGTAATAACAAGGCCAATATTTCATACTGAAGTCAGTGGAGGCTCTTAGCCGCGCATTCGCTATTACCTCGCAAAACGAGACGCCTGCGGACCCACATTTACCAGACAATTTTTTTGTTTTTATTTCGGTTTACTTTAACCCCTTGTCATGTTCCACTATTCATTATTCGGCCCTCCGTATACGACTCTTAACTGAGGACGTTGGTTATAAATGCTACTCTCAGCTGGAGAGGTGGCACAGGAGACAAAATCGTGGCGAGCCGCATCAGATTAGGCAGAAGAGTGGTGGCCTCCAAAGTAACAAAATAAGCATGGCGCTTTGAATTTGCATGAACTTCATCAACTACGTCTTATAAAGAAACACTTCTCAGCTGCACACCGTCTTTTCAGGGATGCATTCGGCCCTGACTTCATTATTATGAACTCTGCAGGTGAAGGAGCTCTTGGGACACGAGGTTGTTCGGCGAATGAACTGGCCTGGCCGTTCTCCCGACTTAAATCACATCGCACAAGTGTGGAATGCGCTGGGGAGGTGTATGGCAGCACGTCCTCATGTACCAATGGCTGTCGAGCAGTTGTCAGTCACGCTGGTCGAGGAATGGAACAGAGGATCAGCATAAAACGTCGTGACTTCAGTGTAATTATTCTCTTGGAATAAAAGTGTCATTTCTGTCGGCCTCATTGCGTATGTCTTTGAGTTACCTTCGGTATTATGCTGTAGAAGAACTTCCTATGTATGGTCCAAGTAGCCGGTCGTTGTCGTCGAGCGGTTGTAGGCGCTTCAGTCCGGAACCGCGCTGCTGCTACGGTCGCAGGTTCGAATCCTGCCTCGGGCATGGATGTGTGTGATGTCCTTAGGTTAGTTAGGTTTACGTAGTTCTAAGTTCTAGGGGACTGATGACCTCAGATGTTAAGTCCCATAGTGCTTAGAGCCAATTAAACCATTTTTATGGTCCAAGTTTCATTGAGTTATGTCACTTGGCAGTGACACGTCATATGAAAGTTACTCTGGTCAAGGTTCATACACCAGTGTATTACTTAAACGCAGAAGGGTGGTTGTTTAGGAAAGAAGTCGCTCTTGTCACAGGTTACGTCTCCACTTACGCTTGACTGACTCTTAGACTACACTGCACGACTCGCGTGTGTGGCAGACGAACGCAACCTGTGCTCCTTGGTACACTGGTGCCGGAGTGGCGACTCGGTGGAAAGGACGTACACAGTCACGGAACGTTAGGGGGACAGCTCCGAACAATCCCATACCTCTTCGTATTAGAAGACCATTCAGGGGACTGCCGAAGGTTCCACTGCGGCTTGCTCAAGAAAAATCCGGACGAGTTGAGAAGCTCATTAATTTGGTGCCTCAGTTTCATGACGGCGTGCAGTATGACAACAACCTTACAATTGCACGTGATATTAAAGCAAGGATATACTGTGGCTACCACACTTTAGCGATCTACTTTCCTGTTGCGACGCCCTCAAGGAATGCAATGAGCACATTCTCTTGATATTAGATGTGACGTGTTAAGCTTTACAGCGAAATCCAACCCTCCCTCCCTATTCCAACGAACTGGTCTTTGAGAGTTGTGATATCTGCTTCATGACTGGTAAAATGCAAAGCTTCCAGAATACTTCTGCTAGCTATAATGTATGTAGGTGGGGGAGTCAGATAGAGCTAGGTACAGCGCGATTGTGAAATCTTTTAACAATGTAGCAGGCGATGCGTCCAGAGGGAGATGGAATAGAGGATTGCCCTCTTTACAAATAGAACAAGTTCTTGCTTAGGACCATTGTGGTGGATGGATAGATAAACGCGTAAACGCGCAACACATCTCCTCCGAAATGAGCCAGACAACTTGCGAGATTCTGGCGGATATCGCGTGAATTAACTACCTCCTTATTACAAAAAATGGTTCAAATGGCTCTGAGCACTATGGGACTCAACTTCTGAGGTCATTAGTCCCCTAGAACTTAGAACTAGTTAAACCTAACTAACCTAAGGACATCACAAACATCCATGCCCGAGGCAGGATTCGAACCTGCGACCGTAGCGGTCTTGCGGTTCTACATCTACATACATCTATACTCCGCGAGCCACCTTACGGTGTGTGGCGGAGGGTACTTATTGTACCACTATCTGATCCCCCCTTCCCTGTTCCATTCACGAATTGTGCGTGGGAAGAACGACTGCTTGTAAGTCTCCGTATTTGCTCTAATTTCTCGGATCTTTTCGTTGTGATCATTACGAGAGATATATGTGGGCGGTAGTAATATGTTGCCCATCTCTTCCCGGAATGTGCTCTCTCGTAATTTCGATAATAAACCTCTCCGTATTGCGTAACGCCTTTCTTGAAGTGTCCGCCACTGGAGCTTGTTCAGCATCTCCGTAACGCTCTCGCGCTGACTAAATGTCCCCATGACGAATCGCGCTGCTTTTCGCTGGATCATGTCTATCTCTTCTATTAATCCAACCTGGTAAGGGTCCCATACTGATGAGCAATACTCAAGAATCGGACGAACAAGCGTTTTGTAAGCTACTTCTTTCGTCGATGAGTCACATTTTCTTAGAATTCTTCCTATGAATCTCAACCTGGCGCCTGCTTTTCCCACTATTTGTTTTATGTGATCATTCCACTTCAGATCGCTCCGGATAGTAACTCCTAAGTATTTTACGGTCGTTACCGCTTCCAATGATTTACCACCTATGGCATAATCGTACTGGAATGGATGTCTGCCCCTATGTATGCGCATTATATTACATTTATCTACGTTTAGGGAAAGCTGCCAGCTGTCGCACCATTCATTAATCCTCTGCAGGTCTTCCTGGAGTACGTACGAGTCTTCTGATGTTGCTACTTTCTTGTAGACAACCGTGTCATCTGCAAATAGCCTCACGGAGCTACCGATGTTGTCAACTAAGTCATTTATGTATATTGTAAACAATAAAGGTCCTATCACGCTTCCTTGCGGTACTCCCGAAATTACCTCTACATCTGCAGATTTTGAACCGTTAAGAATGACATGTTGTGTTCTTTCTTCTAGGAAATCCTGAATCCAATCACAAACCTGGTCCGATATTCCGTAAGCTCGTATTTTTTTCACTAAACGTAAGTGCGGAACCGTATCAAATGCCTTCCTGAAGTCCAGGAATACGGCATCAATCTGCTCGCCAGTGTCTACGGCACTGTGAATTTCTTGGACAAATAGGGCGAGCTGAGTTTCACATGATCTCTGTTTGCGGAATCCATGTTGGTTATGATGAAGGAGATTTGTATTATCTAAGAACGTCATAATACGAGAACATAAAACATGTTCCATTATTCTACAACAGATTGACGTAAGCGAAATAGGCCTATAATTATTCGCATCTGATTTATGACCCTTCTTGAAAATGGGAACGACCTGCGCTTTCTTCCAGTCGCTAGGTACTTTACGTTCTTCCAGAGATCTACGATAAATTGCTGATAGAAAGGGGGCAAGTTCTTTAGCATAATCACTGTAGAATCTTACGGGTATCTCGTCTGGTCCGGATGCTTTTCCGCTACTAAGTGATAGCAGTTGTTTTTCAATTCCGATATCGTTTATTTCAATATTTTCCATTTTGGCGTCCGTGCGAGGGCTGAAGTCAGGGACCGTGTTACGATTTTCCGCAGTGAAACAGTTTCGGAACACTGAATTCAGTATTTCTGCCTTTCTACGGTCGTCCTCTGTTTCGGTGCCATCGTGGTCAACGAGTGACTGAATAGGGGATTTAGATCCGCTTACCGATTTTACATATGACCAAAACTTTTTAGGGTTCTTGTTTAGATTGTTTGCCAATGTTTTATGTTCGAATTCGTTGAATGCTTCTCTCATTGCTCTCTTTACGCTCTTTTTCGCTTCGTTCAGCTTTTCCTTATCAGCTATGATTCGACTACTCTTAAACCTATGATGAAGCTTTCTTTGTTTCCGTAGTACCTTTCGTACATGATTGTTATACCACGGTGGATCTTTCCCCTCGCTTTGGACCTTAGTCGGTACGAACTTATCTAAGGCGTACTGGACGATGTTTCTGAATTTTTTCCATTTTTGTTCCACATCCTCTTCCTCAGAAATGAACGTTTGATGGTGGTCACTCAGATATTCTGCGATTTGTGCCCTATCACTCTTGTTAAGCAAATATATTTTCCTTCCTTTCTTGGCATTTCTTATTACACTTGTAGTCATTGATGCAACCACTGACTTATGATCACTGATACCCTCTTCTACATTCACGGAGTCGAAAAGTTCCGGTCTATTTGTTGCTATGAGGTCTAAAACGTTAGCTTCACGAGTTGGTTCTCTAACTATCTGCTCGAAGTAATTCTCGGACAAGGCAGTCAGGATAATGTCACAAGAGTCTCTGTCCCTGGCTCCAGTTCTGATTGTGTGACTATCCCATTCTATACCTGGTAGATTGAAGTCTCCCCCTATTACAATAGTATGATCACGAAACTTCTTCACGACGTTCTGCAGGTTCTCTCTGAGGCGCTCAACTACTACGGTTGCTGATGCAGGTGGTCTATAGAAGCATCCGACTATCATATCTGACCCACCTTTGATACTTAACTTAACCCAGATTATTTCACATTCGCATTCGCTAATAACTTCACTGGATATTATTGAATTCTTTACTGCTATAAATACTCCTCCACCATTGGCGTTTATCCTATCCTTGCGGTATATATTCCATTCTGTGTCTAGGATTTCGTTACTGTTCACTTCCGGTTTTAACCAACTTTCCGTTCCTAATACTATATGCGCACTATTTCCTTCAATAAGCGATACTAATTCAGGAACCTTGCCCTGGATACTCCTGCAGTTTACCAATATTACGTTAACTTTTCCTGTTTTTGGTCTCTGAGGACGGACGTTCTTTATCAACGATGCTGATGTTCTCTCTGGTAAGCCGTCAGGTATTTTATCGTTTCGCCCAAGGGGGGGTCCCTCTAACCTAAAAAACCCCCGTGTGCACGCCACACGTACTCTGCTACCCTAGTAGCTGCTTCCGGTGTGTAGTGCACGCCTGACCTGTCTAGGGGGGCCCTACAGTTCTCCACCCAATAACGGAGGTCGATGAATTTGCAACCATTATAGTCGCAGAGTCGTCTGAGCCTCTGGTTTAGACCCTCCACACGGCTCCAAACCAGAGGACCGCGATCGACTCTGGGCACTATGCTGCAGATATTAAGCTCAGCTTGCACTCCGCGTGCGATGCTGGTTGTCTTCACCAAATCAGCCAGCCGCCGGAAGGAACCAAGGATGGCCTCAGAACCCAAGCGGCAGGCGTCATTCGTTCCGACATGTGCTACTATCTGCAGCCGGTCACACCCAGTGCGTTCAATAGCTGCCGGAAGGGCCTCCTCCACATTACGGACGAGACCCCCCGGCAAGCACACCGAATGCACACTGGCATTCTTCCCCGACCTACCCGCTATTTTCCTGAGGGGCTCCATAACCCGCCTAACGTTGGAGCTCCCTATAACTAATAGGCCCGCCCTCTGTGACTGTCGGGACCTTGCCGGAGAATCGGCCACTGGCCCAACAGGCGAGGCATCCTGTGGTGGCTCGGAAACGATGTCATCACCACTAGGAAGCACCCCGTACCTGTTGGAAAGGGGTAAGGCAGCTGCCACGCGGCCAGATCCCACCTTCGCCTTTCGGCCAGGCACGCGCGAGCCCACCACTGTCCGCCATTCACCCTGGAGTGATGGCTGACCGGTAAGATGCTCACTGCCGGAAGACGCAGCGACATCAGGGGTTCCATGTGGTTCCAAGGCCACCGAAGTAGGCATAGGTCTCACCACAGTTGCCCCAACGCCACTACGAGCCGACGCCTGCGCCTCGAGCTCGATGAGCCTAACAGACAAAGCCTCCACCTGCCCCCGAAGAGTGGCCAATTCTCCTTGCGTCCGCTCACAACAACCACAGTCCCTACACATGACTATGTTTACCCTACTCTATACGGTGACAAATTCCCAAGATAATCTTCTGATGAGCTACTCTGATAATCAAGAAACACTCACTGAAATACGAGACGCGAAAACTACGCTAGGTTTTCCCAGAAAAACTATTTAAAAGCTAAGCGCAGCAAATAAGTACAAAATAAATTTCTCTCCTAACGATCAAGAACTGTTAGTTACTATGCAGAGCAGATAAACACTGATAGAATCCCTTCCTTAGTGGAAGGTCGTAAACAAAATGCAAAATAAACGCTTTATACAAACAGTACTCGCTGCTGCTGGTGCTCTCGCTCTGGCTGTCACAAGACAACTGCTGATTCAAGTGACTAGTGGCTAACGGCCGCGAAACAAACAAAAGACGGTTTTAGGGCGCTTTCTGTTCTAAACGATCAAGAAAACACTAAGAAATCTAACACGAAAACTACGTAAAGTTTTATCAAGAACTGTTAGTTACTATGCAGAGCAGATAAACACTGATAGAATCCCTTCCTTAGTGGAAGGTCGTAAACAAAATGCAAAATAAACGCTTTATACAAACAGTACGGTTCCAGACTGCAGCGCCTTTAACCGCACGGCCACTTCGGCCGGCTCCTTATTACAAATTAATTCGTTTATCCATAACTCATTCCTGGCTCACTCTTGCTTTCAGCAAGTAGGAACGGTAAAACCAAGTTCCTTGTATCACTGCCAGGAGTTCTAGCGAGAATATACTGAACGAGTCAATTTGCAGGTTACTTTTATATGACTAATATGCATATTATATATTCTGACTGTTTACTGATTGCTAAAGAGCACGGTGCCGTAAACGCAATAAAAATTAACATGTTAATATCCGAATTACATTTGTTTTAAGTGAAACTTACTGAAATTTATGAACAAACGAAAGGTCACTGCCTTCATTTTAATTAAAATGTGTTAGTGAAAGACAGAGAATATATCACAAGAAACAGTTTCAGTTGAGATTTAAAATCTGGTTGTTGATAAATGATCAAAGGTTTTTGTAGCAGTACATGGAACCCTTTTCAGATACATTGATTGCCTTAGTTTGGGGTGATGAAGGCCATTTGTTCTGCTAATGCTGTAGCTACGGACATTTCTATACATTTCAAACTGTGGTGGATTATTTGTGAGGTATTTGACGAGTGAATATATATTTATGGATGTACAGTTAGAATGCCTAACTTAATCAAGAGTCACCTACATAATGACTGTAGCTGAAATGGAAATGAGCGTTTGGCGTCATAGGCCGGGAGGCCATTGCGGGGCAGGTCCGGCCGCCTTGGCGCAGGTCTTATTACATTCGACGCCACATTGGGTGACCTGCGCGCTGGATGAGGATGAAATGAAGACGAAGGCAACACAACACCCAATCCCTGAGCGGAGAAAAATATCTGACCCAGCCGGGAATGGAACCCGGGGCCGTAGGACAGCAATCCGTCACCCTGACCACTTTTTTTTGGGGGGGGGGGGGGGGGGCGGGGGGGGGGGGGGAACGTAAATAAATATTTTACATAATAGTAAAAAAAATCCTGCTTCTGTCAGTACAAAACAATAACGGTCTACATTCCTCTTTTGGGCGCGTACCTCGCTAATCCCGTTATACCTCTCGTTGGTGTCGGGTACGTCTTCACGTGTGGTTGTGGATCTTCTCCACTGTCCTGGTCCTTTCTTGTTCTGATACTTATAATCAATAATTACATTCTCCTACCCGGGACACCCCAACTGGGTGGGGGATCAAGCAAGCCACTCCCTAAAAAATTTGCGTAATATGTTCGATATCTCGGATGTCTCATGAGCTGTGAGTGATGATCTTGTAGTAAGGCCCAAAAGTCGAGCACATTCTTACTGCCGTCTCGGAAAAGATAACGCACAGTCAAACCTCGAATCCAGGTCACTGCGTTTGTGTTTGTTCGGGGATAATATGTCCTATCTGGGAGAAGTAGTATCCGTGGTTCTATTGCGTGCGGCCCCACCCGAAGGAGGAAGGCCATCACTTTTTTGACCAAACACCATACGTCCGCCGAAGGTCCGCATATCAGGCGATGCTCCTCTGTAACATAGCACTGCGGACACAATGGCTCGTCCGCCATATGAATTGTATGCAACCTGGAACGAGTCACGTATTTCCCATTTACCACCTGATACCACAGTGCGCTCGTTCCCGTATCAAGGTGTGGGTGGTGCACTGTACGCCATTACCACTGACCACGTAACTGTTGGTTGGCGGCGCTCTACGGCATTATTCGGCCGTCGTCGAGTCAAGATGTGATATATATCACGTGCCGTTGCCGTCCTGGTTGTCGGTAGTTCCATATGTACATAACTGTGTTCCACAAAAAAGGTTCGCATATGGGCAAGCGATGGTGAGATGTGAGACACCGCTACTGGAGCCGAACGTGAAGGTGGAGCGAGTTCGTCTATCAAGGTGCCCGTCAGACTTGTCTGATGTCGTGTCCACATCTTGATCATTGTGCTTACATAAATAGCCACCTGTGCTCACAAAATATCCTAGTGCCGCCAGGATTCGGCGGGCCAACACCACCGGCATAGGAAGAACTTGTGCCAAGTGGGGGATGCGAGAAGCTAGATAAGTGTTGGCAAAGGTGACCCGTTGTATCATATCCAGTGCCCTTAACCTGTGACTTCGGACACTCGCACGAATTGTTTGGAGAAGATGTCTGTAGCTCAGTGCGGCCGTGCGTCGAACGTCTGTAGTGAAGATAATTCCTAGGCATTTCATCTTGTTGATCGGCTGTAATGGTGCTACACTTCCTGTCGGGAGTCCTCTCCCGATGTTCATCGCTCTCGACTTTGCCATGTTCAGGCGACTTCCCGTAGCCAAACAATACAAATTAATCCAATGCAGGGCCACTCTTGCCTCGTCGCCTGACCGTGCTAAAAACACTAGGTCATCCGCGTATGTTCTGCATATAAACTTGTTGTGCCTTATGGTCATTCCTTGGGGTCGATTCCGGAGCCCGCAGAGCAGCGGCTCGACAGCGATGGCATACAATATCGTTGACAGCGGGCAACCTTGTCTGATCGATCGTGAGATGGTGACGGGCCCCACCAAGCGTCCGTTGATGAGCACTTTGGATGCGGCTCCGTGGAGTAGTCGCATGACGACGGTGACAAAACTTTCTGGAAACTTCATTTGCTTCATCACGTCCGTGAGATAAGCATGGCTCAGCCTGTCAAATGCGCGATCGAAGTCTATCGATACCAATGCACCCCGGAGACGACATGTTGCTGCCAGTGCGATAACATCGCGGTAGTCGCTGAGCGCCGTTTGTATATTGCTATCTCCTCCTAGCTGGGTTTGGTCGAGTGATATCACCTGGAGTATTACGCTTTTAAAGCGTGCTGCAAGTATCCTGGCGTAGATCTTGTAGTCGCAATTAAGAAGGGTCAGTGGCCGGTAGGCCTGTATCCCTGTGCCGCCAGATGGTTTGTGGATGGGGATGATCATTCCTTCCACGAAGGAGGGTGGAAGAGGCACGTTGGGAGACATCAATTCGCAGTACATGGCAGTCCATCGTGGAATCATGAGATCTTTAAATGTACGATAAAACTCCAACGGAAACCCGTCGGGCCCCGGCGATGTGTGCGACGCTCCCTTATCAATCGCTTCCATTAGTCATACGGCGACCATCTGGCAGTACGACCGTCTGTATTAAGGTTCTGCGGCCACGTTGTTTTTCTCTGATAATGTGATACATCGACGGTGATTCTCCACGGACTCGTTCAAAGGCCCTTGCACGGATTGCGGCACCCTCCAGACGGCGGCGCGTTATGGAAATTATTTGGGCCTGTGCTCGTTTTATACCGGCACGACGCTCCTGTGAAGGTGCTTGTACAGAAAGTTCGCGGAGCATCGTGAAATAAAAGTCCGTCGTGTGTCGCCTCCACATCATCTGGTCTCTTCCGTATGCAATTAACGCTCGGCGCAATGCAGGCTTAACGCATTCCAGCCACCACTGCAACGTCGTCGGATATGTCGGGAGGCGTCGTTCACACACGTGCCAAGTGTCTTCGACTAAGCGCCTGCACTCAGGTTCCCTGAGGTGTGCTGTATTCAGTTTCCAAACACTGCGACTCCTCAACACTTGTTGACGACTCAGGGAGACCGTGCATATATATGCTATGTGATCTGAAAAGGCGATAGGCCACAATTCCGCATCGAGGATCGCAGGTTCGAGACGACGTGTTACGTAAATGCGATCGAGACGACTTGCAGAGTGACTCGTGACGTAGGTGTATCCACGTCTGTCGCCATGTATCGTCTCCCATGTATCAATGAGATTCATGTCCTGTATGAGTTGCCGCAGCTCCGGGCACGAAGTGTAACGTGGGTGTTGATCTCTTGGTGCGAGCACGCAGTTGAAGTCGCCTCCAAATAAGACATGTTCATACCGACCTAAGAATAGTGTTGCAATCTCCTCTGCGTAAAATCGGGATCGATCGCGCCGTCTGTCGGACCCCGACGGTGCGTAAATGTTAACGACCCGTACTCCCAGCACTGTGAGCGCCAGTCCTCGCGCTGACGGCAGGTACACCACGTCCTTGGTTACTCTGCCGCTACGTAGAAGTATCGCTGTTCCGCTTCCGCCGTCGGTAGTAGGTGTAATGTATGTACCGTATTCGTATAGGTCGGGGAAGCTCTCAACACATACTTCCCGCAGAAGAACGATGTCGACGTCTGACGCATGTAACGTGTCTCGTAATAATTGCAATTTGACAGGCGTTCTGATCGTATTAATATTAATAGAGGCTGTTCGATATGCCTGCCGCTGTTCCTCAGTGCGTAAAGCGCACATGAATGCTTATGTTAATTTGTGTGCCGCTGCTCGGCGACACGCTGTCTGTGCGTCAGTCTGCATCTTCTGCGTGGTTAACATCCGGTGGACGCAGCACTCGCCATTGCGGGTGCGTCGTCGGTCTGTGGGTCAGTATCGGATTCGTCGGCCCAGTTCCTGTGCTGGAGGTCCAGCTCCCGCCGTGTTTCTCCGGCCTGGCTGACCGAAGGCGGTGGCGTTGCTGCGGTGGGTGGAGGGACTCCTTCCGTCGGCTTTCCGTCCGGTGTGTCTGTATTCAACACCTGTCTAGCATGCTTCGCGTCGTACTGCTGTGTGGGAGGTAGAACCTCTCGTTGCGCATCCGGATGCACTGTATCGACGTTACACCCAAGTCCGTCTGACGTGGACTGCAGTAAGCAGGTATCCGACGGCGCTAGTCGTCGATTCTTGTGGCGCTTCGGCGATCGTTGTTTGCGCGTGTGCGTCTCCGTATCCGAGTGCGGAAGTGACTCCCGGTGCTCAGGGACGAAAGCAGCTGTCGGCACAAACGCAGGATCAATTTCCGTACCTCCTACCGATCCTTTCCGTTCAGTTAAGGGCGTCGTCGTCTCCGGAGCGGTAGAAGGGTGTGTCGTTTCGTCACTGGAGGCGGTCTCTGCTGCAGTCGGTTGCCATAAACTCTCAGGATTCTGTAGCTGGTCATTCTTCGGGATGAGATCTGTTCGAAATGCGTCCGCATACGTTAGTGTCAGCGGTGTCAACGTGGACGGAGGCACGGGTTCGCCGTTTGGAACTTGCACTATCCTCCGCTGCATACATTCGGAACGGACGTGCCCCTCTTTCCCGCAGCCTGAGCATGTTTTGGGCTGTCCATCGTAGATGACTATAGCTCTACATCCGCCGATGAACAAATACGAGGGTACATGTTGTGTCAGTTCTATTCTGATTTGACGCACCCTATTGAGAACGGGGTAAGTCGTGAAGTTGGACCATTTTTCCTCGACGTGGCTAAGCACTCTTCCATATGGGCGTAAGGCGTCAACGACCAAGTCCGACGGAACCTCGAATGGAAGTTCGAAAATACGTATGTTTCGTAAGCCCAGTCTTGCATGATCAATAGTTACTTCTCCAACATGTCCATCAGAGTGACGAAATTTGAGTCCATGTTTAGTATCTCGGATGATTCTATCACATACTGCATCGTTAATCAGTTTGACGTAAACGACACTGCTCACTATGTAGAGGTGTATTCCGATAAGTTCGTTGTAGTCAAGTTTAACTTCGTCTCGTAGGAACCTTTCGATTTCGTAGGCTTTCGGTCTCGCATATTCATTCGAAAAACTAATCTTGAGAGTCGACTTTCGGTATGCATGTGCCATTCTACACTCCTGGAAATGGAAAAAAGAACACATTGACACCGGTGTGTCAGACCCACCATACTTGCTCCGGACACTGCGAGAGGGCTGTACAAGCAATGATCACACGCACGGCACAGCGGACACACCAGGAACCGCGGTGTTGGCCGTCGAATGGCGCTAGCTGCGCAGCATTTGTGCACCGCCGCCGTCAGTGTCAGCCAGTTTGCCGTGGCATACGGAGCTCCATCGCAGTCTTTAACACTGGTAGCATGCCGCGACAGCGTGGACGTGAACCGTATGTGCAGTTGACGGACTTTGAGCGAGGGCGTATAGTGGGCATGCGGGAGGCCGGGTGGACGTACCGCCGAATTGCTCAACACGTGGGGCGTGAGGTCTCCACAGTACATCGATGTTGTCGCCAGTGGTCGGCGGAAGGTGCACGTGCCCGTCGACCTGGGACCGGACCGCAGCGACGCACGGATGCACGCCAAGACCGTAGGATCCTACGCAGTGCCGTAGGGGACCGCACCGCCACTTCCCAGCAAATTAGGGACACTGTTGCTCCTGGGGTATCGGCGAGGACCATTCGCAACCGTCTCCATGAAGCTGGGCTACGGTCCCGCACACCGTTAGGCCGTCTTCCGCTCACGCCCCAACATCGTGCAGCCCGCCTCCAGTGGTGTCGCGACAGGCGTGAATGGAGGGACGAATGGAGACGTGTCGTCTTCAGCGATGAGAGTCGCTTCTGCCTTGGTGCCAATGATGGTCGTATGCGTGTTTGGCGCCGTGCAGGTGAGCGCCACAATCAGGACTGCATACGACCGAGGCACACAGGGCCAACACCCGGCATCATGGTGTGGGGAGCGATCTCCTACACTGGCCGTACACCACTGGTGATCGTCGAGGGGACACTGAATAGTGCACGGTACATCCAAACCGTCATCGAACCCATCGTTCTACCATTTCTAGACCGGCAAGGGAACTTGCTGTTCCAACAGGACAATGCACGTCCGCATGTATCCCGTGCCACCCAACGTGCTCTAGAAGGTGTAAGTCAACTACCCTGGCCAGCAAGATCTCTGTCCCCCATTGAGCATGTTTGGGACTGGATGAAGCGTCGTCTCACGCGGTCTGCACGTCCAGCACGAACGCTGGTCCAACTGAGGCGCCAGGTGGAAATGGCATGGCAAGCCGTTCCACAGGACTACATCCAGCATCTCTACGATCGTCTCCATGGGAGAATAGCAGCCTGCATTGCTGCGAAAGGTGGATATACACTGTACTAGTGGCGACATTGTGCATGCTCTGTTGCCTGTGTCTATGTGCCTGTGGTTCTGTCAGTGTGATCATGTGATGTATCTGACCCCAGGAATGTGTCAATAAAGTTTCCCCTTCCTAGGACAATGAATTCACGGTGTTCTTATTTCAATTTCCAGGAGTGTATATCGAGTCGTCTAAAGGCACGAGTACGCAGAAGAGGTAAACAACTGCGCGAGCGCGAACGTCTCCGGCAGGGACGTAAACAGACGTCCGTGCCGTAGCACTGCCGAAGGCAGACGGCATGATTGTAGTTGATTACACATATTACTCCCATTAATCTCTTTAGTGTAGTGAGTATTTCCTCTCCAAGTAATTAATTAACCGGGAAAATTGCGCAAGACATTAAGGAATGTAAAAATTTGCGAAATATTTTTCGATGTTTTGTTTGTTTCCTGCACCAACGGTTATGCGAAGTGCAGTACATGCTGAACTTAACTGATTGAGGAGCTCAGTTGTAACACCCCACCCGTCACTTATCTGGTTTTGGTGTGTGTTCACCCCAGGTAATTGACTAACAGATCAACAGAGTGTGCAAAACTGCCGCAATGTCGGATAACGCAAAGAAAGTAATAAGGCCCTGTGACTCCTGATTGAACTGCGGTGGCAGTGTTGACATTAATTGGTTCAGAATTGATCCCTTTTAATTAAAAAGGGGTGCACATTGATGTTATATTCAGCTATTGAACACCAGATGCAAATGTTGAACATAAAATTAGTTAAGAAAGTGACTTGTGATTTCAACTACTTGATTGAAAACAGATGCAATCGATTAGCACAGATTTATTGTAACTCACGACCTTCAGTCATCACATTACATGACTCTCCTAACTGGCAGTGGTAATAAATTGCGTTTGCGTGGAGTAAAGCGCGATAAATCAAAAGTAATTCCTATCGACTGATCCAGGCGTAATGTGAAGTGCGAGAAGAATTCTACAATACACGGCCCATGAAACCCTCGTGGAAACTTTGCTGACATGATCTAGCAAATTAATCAGTGGCCTCAGTTTCCCCTTTAGCAAAATCACGCGTGCCAATTGCAGCGCAAAGTCGCGTTAATTATGCGTCGTTTCCCAGAGCCGACCAGTGCCTGCTCTGGGAAGTGAACAAATTCCCACAAAATTTCCCTTCCTCTCAACTTCTGTTATTTAGCTCCTCCCAGGCCACCCATCAAGGTTAGCATCTGCGCAAACACAACGTTTTCCGGAATTCTGACTCCCAGGAGAGTACTTCAAATTCCTTGGTCCTATGTTCCCGTCGGAGGCCGGCGTATTTCATTCTGTCGCTCTTCACCTGATTTGCTTCAGACTCTGCGGACCGTGAAGTCAGCGTGAAGTTGCTATAGTCACGAACACGCATATTTTGACCTCTGTTGACCGCTCCACAGTAGCTTTGCGCGGTTTTCTCGCATGTTTCACAGAAAACAGGATGACGGACATTTATCAACAGGCGTACAAGTTCTCCGTCTGTTTCCCGGTACACCGGCATGGAGTCGGGGTCAACCACCCACTCACTGTCACTCATCTTAAGGCGGCTGGAGGCCGCGCCCCGTTACCGCTTTCTCAGAGCTTGAGCCGCCCTAGGCTGCCTATTGTCGCTTCCCTTAGCCGCTCCTCCGGCGGCCACGGTCAATTCTGAGTACTTCCCTGGGGTAAACTAGCCTCCAGTAAATCGACACGTTTCCACAAAGTTTTCATGTCGTGTGAATTACTTTAAAAACATCACCCGACATTAATTATTCCAATATGTCCATACTATACCCTCTACAAGATGCATTGTGCCTTGTCAGCCATTTTTGTTCAGCCCTGCTGTTGGCTCAACGTGAGTTAGGTGATCTTTAATGACTTCATGTAAGGGGCATAGTTCTTGCCATCTTACACAGTAATTAGATTCTTACCATTTTCATAATCATGTACACCAAGTAATTCACATACTGCTTGCTGTTCATACGTTACGTGTATTTCCGGTGTTGGTCTGGTTGTTGTACAGCGCTGAATATATAAGGGTTTTTGTTCGTAACTGAAGGAGAAGCCAGGTAACTAGCTGAGAAACGTTATTTAGAATATATTCTGTTGCTATCTAACCTTTTTAATTATGACGTAGTGCCATACGTTAAAAGTACCGAACCTATTTTACGTATGTTAATTGCAAAATCGTACAGATGTATAGGAGATAACAGTGGACCAAAAGTGGAAGCCTGTGGGGAGCGTGAGCTTCCGTAGGGATCTCGAGAGAACACGTAATCAGTCGCCTGCAAACGCGAGTGCGTCCACAGCGCGGTCTGAGCCGTCGCATAGCATTTCCAGACGACGGACCCAGTCTCAGAAGCAGACGCGAGCTGCATTACAAACCGGAGGTGTGAACCCTTACATCAGAGACGTGCCCGCTCGCGCGAGCTAACTCCGCCCCTCCTGCCTGCCTCGCGTGTTGTCTGTTTACACGGCCTTGTTAGCATCCGCCGCCGGCGCGGCCGTATAATTGCGAAAACGCGGCGCAGTCGTCCGTGGCTGCAAAATAAAGTAATTCCTGCGACGCCGGCGACGGGAAACAAACGGCCTCTCTAAACACGGGATTTCCGGCGGCTGCCATTCCGACTCATTATCCGGTCGCCGTCGAGTGTGCGCCGTTCGCGGGATGCGTCCGGCCGGCGGGAAGACGGGCGCGTGTTAATTACGGGAAAGCTCCCCGCCACCTCCCCACCTGTTTACGGCTGCAGCGCGCGCTCTGTCCGCCAAGGGTCGCCGCATTCAACCGCAGCACCGTCCCGAGAGTGCAGAGCAGCGAGAGCCCCGCTTCCCGTTTCTCTCTTTCCTTTTTTCTTTTAATGTCGCAAGCAGCCATCGCGGAGCCTGCACTCAAATTTGTCAACTTAATAATTGCAGAGAAAAGCACGATGCCAAGGGAAGGGTACTACCTACGGCGTATTTCTTTACTTGTTTGTTTCCTGACCGGCTGCCAACATTTATGACCTCAGTTTAAAATCCCGTTAGATCCGACGAGGTCCCAGCCTGGTGCAAAGGCCGGCAACTAGCAGCCACATTTTGCCTGTGCTTGCGGGGAATGTAAGTACACCACACAAACGATTATCACTGTTCGACATGGGTTCTATTTCTGATATTAAAGTATGTGCTTCTAGACCATTTTACCGTGGGAAATTCAAATATGTAAACAAAATATCGTTGTCAGGGATACTTTTTATGTAATACGTATATATATGTATATTCACAATTCATGGCAAACACAGAGACGTTATAGAGAAATACGGTTATGTTGCCGCATCCAGTAGTGATAGAACGTGATAATTTCTTGTGCAACAGCAGGTGGGAAGAATCAGACATCATTAGGTTACCGCTGCCACACCTATGTCATTAAGACCACCTGAAACATCTCATTAACTCGAACGGCGACAGCCGGTCGCTGCCTCGGCAGTAAAGCTTCACGCCTCCTAGGGGCAGTTGCATCGAGGTTACAACAGTGGTGTTAGCCGCAATTTGTGTCAGTCTTAACTAGTGGGTGTTTTGGCTGACAAGTGACTGTCTGTCATATTTCTGAGCACGGTTGAATTTTTTAGTTCCTGTGTGTAAACTGATTGAGCCTGGTGCTGAAGGTAAAACGACTGCTTGTTTTTACACATCAGCATTCCTCTAGTTCCCTACTATTAATTTAATACAGGTGTATTACCAAAGTGGTATTTTTAAATTTGCAGAAATGCCACGTCATCGTGGATGTCGATATAAGCCGGAAAACTTCTGCTACATCTGTGGGAAGTTCACTTTTGCCAGAAATAGGAAGAAAATTTCTTCAGTCATAAAGAAAGCATACAAGCATTACCTTGGAGTAGAGGTAGGAGAGCAAGATAAAGAATGGGCACCACATTTCTGTTGTGCTACATGTTACTGCAAACTAATTCAGTGGTGGAAAGGTAAAGAGAATGTGGCGTTGTTTGCTGTTCCCATGGTGTGGAGGGAGCCTAAGGACCATGTTACTGATTGTTATTTCTGTCTAACAAAAATTCAGGGTTTTACAAGCAAAAAGTCGAAGAGGCACATTGTTTACCCAGATCTGCCTTCAGCGAGAATGCCAGTTCAGCATTCCGACAACCTTCCAGTACCTTCAAGAGCTCGAGGTCAAATTCTGAGTGACAGTGAAATAAGTAGTACTGAAGAAATCACAGATGATGATTCTTTATATCGCTGCACAAGTGAGTCATCGCCACATTCGTTAACACAGGCAGATTTAAATGATTTAGTACGTGATCTTGGACTAAGTAAACAAATGGTGCAGCTGCTTGGTTCAAGATTACAAGAGTATAATCTACTGCACCAAAGTACTAAAATCGGTGTGTTCAGGCACAGAGAACATGCTTTTATTTCTTATTTTTCAACTGACGAAGCACTGACATTTTGCAATGACGTTGCTGGCCTGATGAAAGTGCTGAACTTCACTTATATTTCACTGGAGTGGAGACTTTTCATAGATACATCGAAAACAAGTCTGAAGGGTGTTTTGCTCCATAACGGAAATAAAATACCCTCTGTTCCAGTATCTTACGCTAGTTTGACAAAAGAGAATTACGAATTCGTACAAAGGATGCTAAATTCATTAAAATACAATGAACACAAATGGAAAATATGTGCAGATTTCAAGGTAATTGCTATGGAACTGGGAATGCAACAAGGCTACACAAAGTATGCCTGTTTTCTTTGCGAGTGGGATAGTCGAGACCAAAATTCTCACTACGTGAAAAAGAAATGGCCTAGGCGAAGAGGGAAAGTTGGCGAAAAGAATGTACAACGTGAAAGTCTGGTAGCTCCTGAATATATACTACTTCCACCGCTTCACATCAAACTTGGCCTGATGAAACAATTCGTGAAGGCCATGGATCCAACAGGCTGTGGGTTTGCATATCTAGCTACCAAATTACCCCGTCTTTCAGCTGCAAAAATAAAGGAAGGTGTATTTGTGGACCCACAAATCAGAGAGCTGCAGAAAGATGCAAATTTTGAAGCATGTTTAACTGATAAAGAAAAAACCGCATGGGACTGTTTCAAGATTATGTCGGAAAACTTCCTCGGAAGGAGAAGAGCTACTAACTACAAAGCAATGGTGAAGGATATGATCAAAGCATATCAGGATTTGGGGTGCAATATGTCTTTGAAAGGTACATATGATGGACTCATCTGGACTACTTCACAGAGAGTTGTAGTGACGTATCGGATGAACATGCAGAAAGATTCCATAAATACATTTCTACCATAGAAAGGCACTATGAAGGGAAGTGGGTACCTTCTATGTTAGCAGATTATTGCTGGAATATCATTCGAGAGAAGAAAGATTCACAATACAAGAGAAAAAAGTGATGTGCATTACAAGGCAGGGGCTCATTGTTTGTCAATTTTCTGTAATTTCTCATGTCAAATAAATGCTTCAAAGTGTATACACAAAGGTTACTGTGTTATATGTTAGATCCCACCCTCCATTAATGTGATGAACTTATAACATCATAAAGATGTGCATTTGTTTGTCGAATTTCGCCTCACGTTTGCTGCACTATATCAGAAACTGAAAAGAGAAATAAAATTGCGATTACTCATAAACTATCCCTGACAGACTTCGATATATGATGCCACACACCAGGGTTTCCAGAAAGCAACTGAAGATCATGGAGGACAAACGAGAAAAAATATGGCCGGAGGTTTATGGCACCGAAGCAATGACGAACCGCTCATGGACAGCATCAAACTTCGAACAGCGACATGTCGTAACTAGACTTTCTATTCACGGCTCTCATCATCTAATCTGCAAAAACAAAACTTATCATGACCCAACCACAACATGCGTATGTGAACTGTGTAACGAAGCCTGTGAACGATATCACATAGAACTGTGCAGTAAAAGAGTGAAATCGATAAATGAATATGCAAAAATGTAAAATGTAAATGTAAAATATTAAGCAAAGTAACTGTATATGGCTATTTGGCTGCAATTTTATTAAATAAACTATCCCTGACAGAAAAAAAGCAAGAACAGTTTTCAATTCAGCACTCATATTACAACTAGGATCACAATACTTTTTATCAGAAATAGAAAAAAAGGTTTTTTTGTAGAACAGTGTTATCAGAAATCAGTATAATATAATGTCCCGCTGTCCCGAAAGTTTTTTGGGGGACGCTCAAATGTCCCGTTTTTTTTAATGATTCCGCTTGGCTAGAGTATTTTACGCTACTGGTTGTTTGACTTGCTATTAACTGCGCAATTATTTACGCTAGGAAGCGTGTGACGACTTTCGGCCTACTCCAAACACGTACTGAACTGTCAAAAATCGCAAGTAATTTTAAACGCACTGTAGGTTACGAATAACACCGACGATTCTTCTCTTCTAAATCGATCCACTGAATCCGTCCTTTCGGTCCAGAGATACTCTACACCACTGATACTGGCTCTATGGCTTTCGTCACCACACTGTTAATGTTTTGCACTGTGCAATCACTGTTTCATTATGCCAAAACAAAAGTGTAATTTTAATAGCAATATAAAAAGCTTGTTTCCTTTTATCACTGGTAGTGGAGAAACTGTAGAATGTACGTTGTGCAGATCAAAATTTGCTATTGGTCATGGTGGAAGGTCTGACATTGTGAATCACATTAAGACGAAGAAACATCGCATGTGTGATAAGAGCAAATAAATGCGTGAGTGACTTCTATGTAAACTTAAAGTCAGTAACAGAAATGGACAGGCCGTTGGCAGCACAAGAAGCTACGTTTGCATACCACAGTGCAATGCATAACCATAGCTTTAAGTCAATGGACTGTACTACAGCAGTTGTTAAAAAACTTTTCAATCGTAAATTCACATGTGGACACACAAAATGTAATGCAATCATTTTAAATGTTATTGCATCGTATGCAGCTCAGCAGGTTTTAAATGAACTGAAAAGTGCTCGATTCATTTCTGTGATGATTGATACATCGAATCATCTTGATTTGAAGTTGGTTCCTCTCCTTATCAGGTATTTTCACCCTGAAAATGGCATCACGGTGAAAGTGCTCGAATTGGTTAATTTAGCTGGAGAAACTTCAGATTTACTTCAGAATTATGTGCTGGAGGTTTTAAAGAAATATGATCTTGAGGGAAAGGTGATTGTAGTTTCTGTAGACAACACTAACACCAATTTTGGTGGTAAGCAGAGGAAAGGAAAAAACAATTTGTTCTACAAACTGCAACAGAACACAGTGAATAGTGTAGTAGGTGTTGGCTGTCCAGCACATGTGGTGCACAATTCCTTACAAACTGGCTGAGATTGCCTACCCATCGACTGCCAATTAATTGTCAACAAAATCTACCAGCATTTCCACATATATACAGTAAGGGTTGAATCTCTGAAGTCATTCTGTAAGTTTACTGAAACTGAATACAAAACTGTACTTGGGCACAGCAAGACAAGGTGGCTATCTCTCCTACCAGCATTGGAAAGAATTGTAGAGATATTTCAGGCGCTTCAGTTTGGAACCGCGTGACGGCTACGGTCGCAGGTTCGAATCCTGCCTCGGGCATGGATGTGTGTGATGTCCTTAGGTTAGTTAGATTTAAGTAGTTGTAAGTTCTAGGGGACTGATGACCACAGATGTTAAGGCCCATAGTGCTCAGAGCCATTTGAACCATTTTTTTGTAGAGATATTTCCTGCTTTGAAATCATATTTCATTTCCATTGATAAGTGTCCTGTTACCCTTCAACAATTCTTTGATAACTCTGTGTCTATTGTTCTTCTACATTTTCTTGTTAGCCAGCTAAAACCTTTCTCCACAACAATTAAATCTACTGAGAAACAAGAAATCACAATAGTGGAAGTTTATCAAGCAATAAACAAATTATTGGGCAAATTACAATGTAGAAAATCCGAAAGATTTCTCACATCCTTTGTACATGAGACTCTAAGAAAGCTGGAAGAAGAGCGTGAAATTACTGTAGAACAATTTCATATTTATGCAGACATCTTCTATGACTCTTGCGTTGAGTATATTAAAGAATTGTGTTTACCATTTCTCACACCTTTTAAAGCATTTGACTGGGTTAATACTGAAAAGGAGCAGCTACAGTGGAAGGATATTCAGGACGTGTTTTTGTTAAAAGTATTGTACCAAATTTTCCTGTTGATGAAGACGAACTGTTCGATGAATTTTCATGTGCACAGAACTTCATAAAAAGTGAAGAAGGAGACAAAGAAAGTGTTAGTGCAACGTGGTGTAAAATATTTGCTTATTTCAAAAGTAAAAACATTAACATGAAAAACATGATTCATTTGGTGGAGTTTTGTCTGGCAATTCCTGGGTCAAATGCTGCTGTGGAACGTGTGTTTTCGTTAGTGAACTGTTTGTGGTCAGATGAAAAAAAAAGAAACAGAATGAAAGTTGAGACAGCGAGGGCCTTGCTCATTGTCAAAACGCACTTTAATGGTGTATCGTGTACTGACTTTTATGAAACAATTTCAAACGAAAATGCACTTCTTGATAAAGCACATAAAAGTGAAAAGTACGGTGATAGTTTGGCAGAATAATTGTAAAAAGTGATTTGGGATCATCTGAGTGCACGTTGTAAAGGTAAACTTGTATGTGTATTAAATTTAGTCAATACAATATTTATGTCCCGTTTTTTTTCTTCATTGACCCAGGTTTTTCTCTAATTTATTTTAAATGTCCCCTTTTTCAGTGAAAATGAAATGGACACCCTAGTATAATACGGTGTAACACCGCCTCTAGCCTTTCAAATGGTCTCATCCCAGCGAGGGAAGAGAGTCCAGCAGTCTTGTCAGGCAGCCCTAACTGAAGCCACTCGTTGATGATTAGACCCCAAAAAGCTAGAAAGTTGCTACGTTTCTCCTGCTGTATCGAATTCTCCCAAACATTCTCTATGGGATTGCGATTGGGTGGTTTAGCAGGCCAGTCGATGTGTGGTATGGTACCACAGCGTCTGTCATACTAGGAACGTGTGTGTGTGTGTGTGTGTGTGTGTGTGTGTGTGTGTGTGTGTGTGCAGCCCTATGAACACGGTTGTTGTCATCTGGGGAGAGTCCGCAACGTACTCGTCATGAAGGGTTGAATAAGAAAATCGAACACTGGGTCACCGATAATATTGGACTAAACATCCTGGTTAATGTGATTCTTCAGTTTCTCCCGGCGTATTTGTTGCTCGAACAGTCCACGGGTATACTGCCGGTTCATAGTGTCCAACGGGCACAATATTTCGGCGATCAGACATGTCGCCATCGTCAGGTGCGCTGACGAACTGAGCCCCTGAGGGCGGGCAGCCGATTTAAATCCCCTCCCCCCGCGGGCCGCTCTCTTCGTCGTCCGCGCCCGCGCGCCGGCGGTCGCGAAGACGTGGGCGTCGGAATCTGTCGTAGCGTCGATGTGCTTGCTACGTCCTCCCTGGTCGCCAGTTCGAGACTTCTTGCTGAGAGTCTTCTTAATTACATTCAATGCCGGGTCCCAAGCCTTGCTGAGATTGTAGCCGCAATCTCGGTTGATAAGATCTTCCCTGGTGCGAATTTCGATAGCCTCCCTTATAACGCTGTCCCAATGTTTAGAGGTCTGAACCAGGATCTTGGTACGTTCATAATCCATCTCGTGTTTCTCGGCCAAACAGTGCTCTGCTACCGCCGACTTATTTCGACATTTTAGTCGAGTGTGCCTTTGATGTTCTCGGCAACGATCTTCGATGGTGCGTACTGTTTGTCCGATATAAGTCTTCCCAGACTCACAGGGAATTTGGTATATGCCGGCCTTCCTCGAACCGAGGTCATCTTTCACACTTCCCAGTACTGCCCGTGTTTTTTTGGGCGGGCAAAAGACGGTTTTAACTCCGTGTTTCTTTAATATACGGCCGATTTTCCCCGATAGTGTGCCATTGTACGGAATAAAGGCAGTGGCAACCTCTTCTTCCGTGACTTCATCCGTCTCCACAGGTAGTGCTGTGGTGGTAGGACGGAGAGCGCGTCTAATCTGCCATTCCGAGTACCCGTTTTTTCGGAAGACGGTTTTGAGGTGTTCCAATTCCTGGGGCAGATTCTCTGCGTCTGAGATGCTGCGCGCCCTGTGTACTAGAGTTTTTAGTACTCCATTCCTCTGAGAAGGATGGTGGCAGCTGTCTGCCTGCAGGTACAGGTCAGTGTGCGTTTTCTTCCTGTACACACGGTGGCTCAGGGTACCATCAGCTCTTCTCTTGACCATGACGACCAGGAATGGTAATCTTCCTTCTGCTTCGGTCTCCATACTGAATTTGATGTTTGGATGTATGGAGTTTAGGTGTGTAAGGAAATCCAGGAGTTTGTCCCTACCATGGGGCCAGATGACGAACGTGTCATTGACATAACGGAAGAAACAAGTAGGTTTCCAATTGGATGACGCCAAGGCTTCCTCCTCAAAGTACTCCATGTACAAATTCGCGACCACCGGCGAGAGTGGGCTGCCCATTGCGACTCCATCCTGGTTAATCACAGGAACCTAAGGAATTGGGCCTATGTCATACTATCGAAAACGCACAGAGTGCATCAAAGTGTCATCTCCGGCCTGAACTACTCTACACACTGCAGGTTAAGCACCTTATCCGACCGTCGGTGCACTCTACGAATAAATATTTGCAGACGTATGAAGCGAGATGACAACATAGACTGTAGGTAAACCAAATGGCAGGCTAGATTCAACGTGTAATACATCCGCTCGCCATGCTGTAATTTCCCTTGTATCATAAACTCTGGCTTTTACTGCGAAGTTTTGTGCCCATTTCGCTCAGTATTAGCTGTACCTTAAAGACCTCGATGATAACCGCTAACGGTTACTAACTGAATGACAAACAGCAGTTTATTTCACAGGAAATCAATTGAATTATTAAAATTTTTTTCTTATTTTATGGTACGTGAAGTTCAGATCTCACATATCAATATCCCAAAGCAGTTCGACGCAAATTTCAAAAATTCTCGAAAAAATCGGCTTCGAAGATTTCCAAGCAGTTTACTGAAGACAAGTACATTCCGCAATGGACCGCGTGGCTCACTTAGTAGCGGTGGAGAATGGTAATGGCGTAATCAATGGATCGCTTATTCGAATCTTGCGGCGGAGTTTTTTTGTTTTGTTTTCTATTTCTAATACCGACATCATTTAAATATATAATTCATCAAATATATGCTTATTAACACATATTTAATCATAATTTATTATGAAAAATCAACGACTTGTTGTTTTCTAATTGCATATGGTACGTGCTGCAAATATAAATTCTTAACTATCGTTATTTTATAAAAAAATTGTTAATAATGGTTGTTTGTATTAAAAATACATGATACATTTATTAGTTAATAATGGTTGTTTATATTAAAAATACATGATACATTTATTAACAATTTTTACATACAATATCGATAATTAAGAATTTATATTTGTAATGAAAACTGGAATTCCGTGTACGATATGTAATTAGAAAGAAAATGATGTGCATTTTAATTTAAAAAATTGTGATCATATGTATGTTAATTAGCATATATTTGATGAATTTTGTATTTAAATGATGTAAGTACACCAGTTGAACAAAAAAGTTAAACGGAAGAAAGACCATAGGTAGATTCGGGCGAGCGATCCGTTGAAAACCCGATTAACATTCTCCAACGCTGCAGAATAAATCACGCAGCCCGTCCTGAATGGCTAATGGCTCTGAGCACTATGGGACTCAACGTCTGAGGTCATCAGTCCCCTAGAACTTAGAAGTACTTAAACCTAACTAACCTAAGGACATCACACAACACCCAGTCATCACGAGGCAGAGAAAATCCCTGACCCCGCCGGGAATCGAACCCGGGAACCCGGGCGTGGGAAGCGAGAACGCTGCCGCACGACCACGAGCTGCGGACGCCCGTCCTGAAAATCGCCTTAATTTTCGCAAATTGAAGTTACTCGGAAAATTTCTGAGTCAATTTTCTCTATCATTTTTCAGAGTTGCGTCAAAATGCTTCATGCGACTAAGGGTTGCGCTCCGAACTTCACTCTTTCGCTCCGCCAGTGCGTACCCTGGCTAGCCAACATTAGGTTAAAAAATAGCTTGTAATGTTAACAGTGGTCACTGGTTTCATTGTTGCCCTGCTGTTCAGTAATATTATGCCTTCTTATCATGAACAGGCGTTCACCAGTAAAAACAAAACAAAAAAAGAAACAAAAAAAGAGCTACTGTGGGTATAGTAGGCTCACAGTTGGTAGGATATTAGGAAACAAAAGCTTTTCAACAAAAAGAAATTTCACATAAGATACTTCCTACAGTTTATCATGAAATAATGCTCAAGCGTATACGACGCATGTCAGGTCGGACTAATAGGGGATTTTGAGAGTAGAAACAGAAGGCGGGGCGAGTATTCACGAGCATGTCTGACCGCGACAGCGTCTAAGAGGAAGCGAGAAAAATCTTAACTGGCAGAAACTCTAAGAAATACGCCATGTTTCTCGCCAGAACCTGCTTAGAAAACTTTAAGAACGATCTTTCAATACAGAAACTACGAATATTCTGCAGCGTAGTACGTATCCACCCCATAGAGGTTGCGCAAATAAAATCAAATAAAAAATAAATCGTAAGGCGGCGTACGCTCCATCCGTGAATGGAATGGAAAGAAACCTTGGTATATGGTACAACATAAAATACCCCCCCCCTCCCCACTTCCCACTGATTGGCTTTTTATAGATGATAGTGCTGCTACTGATGATGCTGCGCGGCAACTTGGCTCCTGCTGCTGCTCAAACGCCGCCCAGCATTAGCCGACTTCCCACGGCCGCTAGGCAACGGAACAACGCTGCTGACTCGAACTGTCAAAGACTCGTCTCCCAAACTACTGATCACGTCGGTGTCTGCAGCATTGTTATTGCGCAGGTGCATGATCATTATGGCATTTCAGACTCTCTTATAGTACGATACACGTAATAATTAAAGTTTTGTGGTTAATTAATAGAAAAGAGAGCACAGAAAACTGATGTACGCGTAAAACGTTTAATGACTTTGAAAGCAGCATGTTACCTGCGAAATTTTGAAAACAGCAACTAGAAGTTTTACATCTAAATAAAGTCCGTAATTAGATCAAACTCATCTACTCAGCGGTCCATTCATTGTTTTAGACCCGAAGCCCAACATGACGAAATCAAAAACGAAATGCAAAATCAATTTTTGGAAGTTGCTTTCACGAAGACGTTCTGTTGTAACGAATGTTGGTTAGAACACGGCGGTTCTTTGTAGAGTTACCCACTTACAGGGGAACTACTGTTTAACATGAATTTCGAAACACGGTAAAACTACGCATTTATCAATGTACGTATCATAAATCTCACTAGAAATGGAAATGATCGTATGGCATTGTTGGCCGGGCGGCCCCATTCGTGGGAGTTCGGCCGCCGTATTGCAGGTCCTTTTTAGATAACGCCACATCGGCGACTCGCGAGTCAATGATGATGAAAATGATGATGAAGGACACACAACACCCAGTCCCCTGTCCGGAATCGAACCCGGGTCCCCAGCGTGGTAGGCGGTAACGCTACCGCTACAGACCGAGCGAGGTGGCGCAGTGGTTAGACACTGGACTCGCACTCGGGAGGACGACGGTTCAATCCCGCGCCCGGCCATCCTGATTTAGGTTTTCCGTGATTTCCCTAAATCGCTCCACGCAAATGCCGGGATAGTTCCTTTCAAAAGGGCACGGCCGACTTCCTTCCCCGTCCTTCCCTAATCCGATGAGACCGATGACCTCGCTGTCTGGTCTCCTTCCCCAACAACCCAACCCAACCCGCTACCGCTACGCGGACATAAATCTCACTAATGACGCCGAAACTAACACCGGAACGTGTTTGCTAGGACATCTGTTAAGATGTCAGGGAATAACTGAAGGCAGCTGTGAAGTATGAAAGCTGTAGAGGAATACAGAGATTGGGATAAATGCAGGAAATAACTGAGAACGTAGGTTTGAAGTGCTACTCTGAGATGAAGAGGTTGACGCACGAGAGGAATTTTGGTGGGACGCATTAAACCAGACAGAAGACTGATGACTAAAAAAAATGAAAAAATTGCTGGCAATTTTAAATTTAAAAACTGTACCCGGTGGTAGAAGACTTTCCCCTAGTTGAGAGACGGCTCTCCTGGCCGTGTTGGGCCGCGCGAGGCGACGCGGGCCCTCCAGCTGCCTGGTGTGGCCTCCTGGTCTGGTTCAGCCGCCACAGTGGCCCCACGGCGCACCACCCGCTCTCGTCAACCCTGCCGCCCCAAACACCGCCGCCTGCCAACCGCCGTATTGTCCCTTCTCTGCCCGGTGTAACACAGCAGTACCGGTACACCAGGGACCAGTTTCATTCTTTGGGACCTCAACGAGGCGTCTTCTGAAACAAACCGAGCGTCTTCAATATTACTTCGTTAACTTACTGTCTTCGAGGCAGCGTTACTAACGTCGTCACAGGGATGTTTCTACTGTCGAAATGTCCCCTGGAACACCTCTGATCCTTACGACGCATTTCCCGTATTATTCGTCACTTAAATTACTGTATTTCTCAGATAACATTTACGTTGTAATGAGCTAATTTTTTTATTTTTGACAACGTATAGAATAATTTAAAACGGGATCAGCATCATATCTGAAGAAAAGTTTTGCTTTTCTACAATGGTGTCCTCGGTATCTGGGCTTCTCCCTTTGATTCGTCGTAACTTTTCGAATCGAAAAATATTCACCATTTAAATTTCCAGTTATTTTATTTGAGCAGCCTGTTTCAGCGCTCCATTAGGCCGTCTTCAGACTGCCTGACCGACGCGCAGGACGAATCCCACCACTGGTCCAGTCAAAATAGGGCCAGCACTCACGGTAAGTGATGCTTGCAGGGATCGCTGTGTTAAAAAGAAATCTGAAAATGGTTCAAATGGCTCTGAGCACTATGGGACTTAACATCTGAGGTCATCAGTCCCCTAGAACTTAGAACTACTTAAACCTAACGAACCTAAGGACATCACACACATCCATGCCCGAGGCAGGATTCGAACCTGCGACCGTAGCGGTCGTGCGGTTCCAGACTGTAGCGCCTAGAACCGCTCGGCCACTCCGGCCGGCAAGAAATCTGAATCCTGGCCCCTACTTTGACTGGACCAGACGTGGGATTCGTCCCGCACGTCGGTCGGTGGGCCTGAAACTGGCTGCAGAAATGAAAAAATAAAAAATAAAAAAAACTGGAAATTCAAACGGCCGAAGGTGTTTCGATTCGACATTTTATACTGAACATCCGAGGTCCCGCAACCATCTGTATATAGATGAACTTATAGAAACAATAAAAAGATCTGTCCTCGTCCTCAGTTCTGGGCAACGACTGACGCTGGAACATTATACTTACGTTTTCCGTCGTAGTTTATTCGTGTTTATTTGGAACTTTTGTTAACATTTACAAAAGCACTTCTTCAAATACGCGCAGTATAAAGCTTGTTCACACCACACAAAAATCTTAGTCCATCTGAGAGCAAGATGTACCAAATTCTAAAAATGCTAATCCAGCTTCAAGTATTTTCTAGAAAAGGAGATAGTCCAAAATCAGTTTTAATTCATGTATTGTTCTCTGAGAATATTTACGTGGAGATTTATAGTCCTAATGATTAATAACAAAGGTTGCAAATTTTGACAATATGAAAAACAGAAGCTTCCTGTTATACGATCGACTTCATTATCGGTAGTAAAATTAGAAAAATTGTAAATGAAAGCGGAAAGTGCTTGCAAGACAACCGAAACCCAAAAATATTGTCTCTAACGTGAACTTCTTTTCAGATCATTTGTGTTAATAATTGTAACTACTATATGTTATGGCACAAGATCGATACTATGAAATATTTCGACGTAAATAATAAAAAATATTGCCTCACAAATAATGTTATGACAATCAGAAACATTCAGGAACATTTACAGATGACAATTATATGATTTAAGCAGGAAATTTAATCCAAAACTTACACGGAATCGAACATTTAAGTTCACATGCGAAAGTTGCGAAAGGACTTGTTTCATTATAACCTATAGGCCTACACCTACATCCACACGATTACTCTGCGACATAAACTTCAGTGCTCGGCGGAGGATGCGAGGCACCACTTCAGCTTATGTATCTACTCTTCCACACCCGAATAGTGCGTCAGAAAAATGAAGTAAATATTTCTCTGCGAACTCTTTCTGTTATATGTTTTATTACGAAGCTCGCTCCTCCACATGTAACAGCGAGTAACAAAATATTTAACATTTGTAGGAAATTTGTTATTGATTCAAATTTCGGTAAAAGATTTCACCGTTACGAAAAACGTCTCTGTCGTATCAGTTCGCATATCATACACGTAACACTCTCTCCTCTGTTTCGTGATAACAAAAAAAGGGAGCCTTTGTTTTAACGTTTTCGATGTCTTCTGTCAATTTTGTTCCACACTGCGCAGCACTACTCCACAACAGGACGGACAATCGTAGTGTAAGCAGGTTCTTTAGTGGATTGATGCACTTTTCTGTCAATAAAATGAAGTCTTCGGCCCTCCTTCCGTATACTATCTTCTATAAAAACGTTCCAGTCCAAGCTATGCCTGACTGTAATCTCTACAAGTTGAATAGAAAACGTATTAGCTTGTGTCGTTTTCATATAAAGGAAATTCAACGGAATTTTCACAGTAAGATGGACCCCATATTTTTCATTGTTTATCATCAATTGCCACTTTTCGCACCATTCAGGTATCGTGTCTAAATTGTATTATATTTTGTTTTGATGTCGTCTACACGGTAAACGACGGCATCATCCGCAAACGATATAAGAGGGTTGCTCAGACTGTCTTCTCGTCAACCTCAGCGACGGGGCTTCTATACTTTGTTGGGGAACATCAAGTTCAACTACAGTTTCGCCTAGGTAATCACGAATTATCACCTCCCTGATAGAAACTCATGCATCCAGGTACATAGCTGGGACAATACTCCCTATGCAATTAAAGTAGAAGCTACTTGTGAGGAACTGTCTCAAATGCCTTCTAGGAATCTAGGAATTCCCCTGTCAGTAACACACATTGCTTCGCGTAAATAGGGAACCATTTGTATTTCAAAAGAACATTATTTACTGAATACGTTGTCGTTTAGGATCAATAGTCCTTTTTCTTTCAGGTACCTCGTAACATTTAGCGTAATATACATTCAAAAATTCTACTGAAGTCGATTTAATTAGATTCATCTATAAATTCGTAGAGTTCAAAAATGGTTCAAATGGCTCTGAGCACTATGGGACTCAACTTCTGAGGTCATTAGTCCCCTAGAACTTAGAACTAGTTAAACCTAACTAACGTAAGGACATCACACACATCCAAGCCCGAGGCAGGATTCGCACCTGCGACTGTAGCGGTCTCGCGGTTCCAGACTGCAGCGCCTAGAACCGCACGGCCACTTCGGCCGGCAATTCGTAGAGTTATTTCCTTTTCTGTGTAGCTTCGTAGTCTTTACACATGAGTGAACATATTCTGCATACTCTGAAAGGAACCTAACTAGTAAACTGTCTGGACCAAGAGACATTCCTTTATTAAGAAACTTAAGTTGCTCGACTAAAAAATTATATTCGCAGTTGTCCCTGATTCAAATGATGGAATATTTCGGAAAACCTTGTTTAATAACTCTTCTCCATCGGTACTTTCGTCTGTAACACTACATTTTTGTCTCGTAGTGGGAGGGGGTTGGTCTTCTCTTGCCGCTCAGATAATTTACATAAGGCCAAAACTTCTTTGGATTTTGTGCCATTTTTCGAGAGAGCATTCCGTTGTGGTACATGCGATATACCTCTCGCATGGATGTGTTCACCAAATTTCTTTACGAAACTTGATGGTGGTCCACTTTTGCTGCAGAGACTTTTGCTTGATGTGGTCTTCGGTCTAGAAACGGTGAAACGTACGAATGGCTTTCAGCTAAGCGAGGCTGAAGTCTGACAGTGGCAAATAAGGAGAACAGATAGCTACTGGCACATTAGTTACAACATTCTTGATAGAAAATTGTTGAGTAAAAAGCGGCGAACATTGTGTGTGCGCTTGTTGTTGAGGTGCAGCGTGCAGCGGTGGTAGAACATGCTTGAGTATTCCCAGACTACAGCCTTCGACACTGCACTACTCCCAAATAAAACTGCTCATCTGTGGTTTGTCCTATTGAAACCTACTACAAATAAACAAAACTTGCTCACTTCCGAGCCATTCATACCATCTGTGGCGTTTTCCACGTCCGCAGTGCTCTGTTCCCCTGTCATTTCTTCCCTGCCCCTTTGCATTCGTCAACAGTGCACCTGAAGGACGGCGGTCCGCCTCTACCTTGCGATGCTCTGCTTTGGGACTTGTCTACTCTGCGGCAGAGTACTGTTCCCCTGTTTGGCTAAAGAGCGCTCACACCAAGATGGTGGACACAGTACTGAACCAAACTATGAGGATTATTTCAGGTACAATAAAATCAACCCCCATTCACTGGCTACCTGTACTGAGCCACATACCGCCACCTCACTTACGAAGAGAACATGCGCTTCTCAGAGAATTTAAAAAAATACAAGACAACCCGCAACTTCCGATTCACGCTTTGAGCAACGGCATTGACAGAGATAGATTGCGCTCTAGACATCCACCTCTTATAAGGGCCAAAGATCTGGAGGAAAATGGTTTCTGTCTTGAAGAATCAGCACCACCACAGGTAAACACCTTACTGAAACCGTCGAACAGACCTCCAGGCTTTGGCTTGCCACGTAAAACCTGGACCATCCTCAACAGGATCAGGACGGGCCACGGTCGATGTGCAGACTCTCTACACAAATGGGGAAGAGCACCATCCCCAAAGTGTAACTGCGGCGCTGAGAAGCAGAGTGCCCTCTGAGAGCCTACTCAGGTCAAACAACGGACTTCCTGGATGCGACTCGAAGTGCAGTTCAATATATTAAAAACCTAAATGTTAATTTGTAAGTATATATATGTTATTAACGACATAGCTGTATTTAATTTATGTCTTGTTTTTAGTGCCAAAGTTATAAAGTTATTGTAGCAGCTTATTTCTCTAGAAACGTGATTTGTACTTGCCATACGCTAAATAAAAGTAATACGGCGGTCCGTAAGTCTCGTTATTTCTCTGATTTTTTTGCCGTCGTGGTCGTTTCGCGAGACGTATGTAGGAGAAAGCACTTGTCACTAATCATCTGTCAGCAATCGTGCATGAATTTTACCGTATCCGGGCGCGCTTCCATTTTTTGCGTCAATATCGAATGAGCAGGAGCAATTACTGGTATTTTTACTACTATTTTAAAGATAGCCCACCAACCATTTTCGCGTGCTGTGACACGCACTCTGTCAACTTGACATCGTCAGATGACCTCAACGAAATGAGACTGACACACCGTATATGCCTCGAATGTCTCATTTTTATCCTAAGACCATTCTTTGCACCTGGACTGAGTTGCCCTAGGATATTTACCGATTGCTGTGATATTCAGTGCGAAGACTGGTTTGAGGCAATTTTTCGTGCTAGTCTATCATGGGGATACCTTTTATTATCTGCACGACTACTTCAGATCACAATAATTTGATGTATTCTGTCAACTTATCTCTTCCTTTAGTCACTATCTGCCATGAAGCTATTTTTCTCTTCGATTTGACTGAAAAAAAAATGGTTCAAATGGCTCTGAGCACTATGCGACTTAACTTCTGAGGTCATCAGTCGCCTAGAACTTAGAACTAATTAAACCTAGCTAACCTAAGGACATCACAGACATCCATGCCCCAGGCAGGTTTCGAAACTGCGACCGTAGCGGCCACGCGGTTCCAGACTGAAGCGCCTAGAACCGCACGGCCACACCGGCCGGCGATTTGACTGAGTACCTATTCGTTAGTTATCATATCTACCTACTTAAACTTCAGTTTTCTTCTGTCGACTCATATTTCAAAAACTTCTGCGTTTCACTTCCATATTTTGGTGCAATCTGGAGAAATACTTTCACAAACGGCAGTCCGTTCAAATTTATATTCGATGGTAGCGCTTGTCTTTTCTTCAGATATGTTTTCTTGCTCATTACACAATCAGCATGTCAAAATATGAATTAATGCGGTGTAATCACGTTCTAGCATATCGCTAGTGCTACTGTGGACAGTATTTCAATCGTATCCGGCTTCTGCAGGAGAAGAAATTTCGCCTCCCACAAGAGCTACCCATCAAGCCTCAGTACCAGAAATCTGTAATAACCTGCTTCACAAATCGTGCCACCATTGTAAGAGGTTTGGATCCCAATGCGTGAAAAAACTGGATGTTACGTGTTTTAGTGAAATTAAGTCAACCTGTTTGCTGTGAAAAAAGGACTGACCCTCTCCAGAACACGATTTGTCCTGTTATTCACTACTTCATTTTTATGCCCCAGGCTTTGGTTTGTATTTATATTTACATTTGTCGTACGGATTTGAAGCACAATATTAAACAGAATACGAAAAACAACACATGCAATTTACGGACAGACATCTAAATTTTTAATGTAATCAATTGCGTCGTTCTTTGCCATTGGGAAACCGTAGAAAGTACTACTATAGGAACTGTCGGGATATTCTGTACTACAGAGGGTTTCACAATTCATGTTACGCACTTCTTGGGTAAGATGAGGTTTTACGTAGGAACCCATGTCCGGAAACGTCAACCAGGGACGCTACAAAGCGCCTGCAAACGTAATCTTCGCTACCTTGAAACAAATCTCCTCAATTGAACAAGTGTTCATAGCTCTGAATGTATGCATTTTAGAGCCCATGTTTACTAGACCATTTTTTGTTGTTTTGGTCCATACTACCACCTCTGAAAGTTGCTTATAACTTTCGACTCGTTTCTTTCCGATACAGGGACCATTATCTCAAATTGATACATTTATCCTTCTCCGTCATCCCAGAAAGTATGTACCGTCATCACAGAACCACCGTTCATATACATATATTTACAGGCGCTGGCGTCCATTTGACGCTCTGTAGTATCGTTGGATGACGCTTCCAGATATACATTCTTATGTAAAACTTGGTCTACTAAGTCCCCTCTACAATGTCTAGAAGTGTGTAACATAAATTGTGAAACTCTCTTTATATGACGAGCGGCTTTCCTGGTTGCTTCAGAATCACATTTTGGAGATGGAGCCTTACCCCATCTATGAAGAGATTCTGTGCTTCTGTGATGATTGGTGCGTATTCTGTTAAACATAGTCCATGTTCTGCTCGATTGCTCAAAGGCAGAGGGTTTCTTTCTTATACAGGGCTAGTTGGGAACAAGCCTCTGTCCAGTCTCGTTCCCACGAGTGTTTTAAGTTGAGATGAGACGAGGACTTCCATGACAGTTCTCATGAATGGTTTTTTGATCGAAGCCGCTTTCTTTCTGGGATAAATACATGTTGGTGGATAAGGAGTTGCGGGTTACCTTGTACGCGTTTAAACTCGTGGAGTAGAGCTGGTTTTCGTCGGAGTCCAGGGGGCGGAGTGTGGCTCAGTATGTACAGCTACTCAAAGGGGGTTAATTTTAGTGTACCACTGCTAATTCTCGTTGTGCTGTTCAGCTTTGCGTCGAGAGTTTGTGCGTGTGCGTTGTTGATCCATACGGAAGTATCAGAATCGCAGTAGAGTGGACTAGTCCAAGTGCTGAAGTGCACAGAGTTTCAGCAGCTGAGTATGACAGGCTAACAAAATACACTCCTGGAAATTGAAATAAGAACACCGTGAATTCATTGTCCCAGGAAGGGGAAACTTTATTGACACATTCCTGGGGTCAGATACATCACATGATCACACTGACAGAACCACAGGCACATAGACACAGGCAACAGAGCATGCACAATGTATATCCACCTTTCGCAGCAATGCAGGCTGCTATTCTCCCATGGAGACGATCGTAGAGATGCTGGATGTAGTCCTGTGGAACGGCTTGCCATGCCATTTCCACCTGGCGCCTCAGTTGGACCAGCGTTCGTGCTGGACGTGCAGACCGCGTGAGACGACGCTTCATCCAGTCCCAAACATGCTCAATGGGGGACAGATCCGGAGATCTTGCTGGCCAGGGTAGTTGACTTACACCTTCTAGAGCACGTTGGGTGGCACGGGATAAATGCGGACGTCCATTGTCCTGTTGGAACAGCAAGTTCCCTTGCCGGTCTAGGAATGGTAGAACGATGGGTTCGATGACGGTTTGGATGTACCGTGCACTATTCAGTGTCCCCTCGACGATCACCAGTGGTGTACGGCCAGTGTAGGAGATCGCTCCCCACACCATGATGCCGGGTGTTGGCCCTATGTGCCTCGGTCGTATGCAGTCCTGATTGTGGCGCTCACCTGCACGGCGCCAAACACGCATACGACCATCATTGGCACCAAGGCAGAATCGACTCTCATCGCTGAAGACGACACGTCTCCATTCGTCCCTCCATCCCCGCCTGTCGCGACACCACTGGAGGCGGGCTGCACGATGTTGGGGCGTGAGCGGAAGACGGCCTAACGGTGTGCGGGACCGTAGCCCAGCTTCATGGAGACGGTTGCGAATGGTCCTCGCCGATACCCCAGGAGCAACAGTGTCCCTAATTTGCTGGGAAGTGGCGGTGCGGTCCCCTACGGCACTGCGTAGGATCCTACGGTCTTGGCGTGCATCCGTGCGTCGCTGCGGTCCGGTCCCAGGTCGACGGGCACGTGCACCTTCCGCCGACCACTGGCGACAACATCGATGTACTGTGGAGACCTCACGCCCCACGTGTTGAGCAATTCGGCGGTACGTCCACCCGGCCTCCCGCATGCCCACTATACGCCCTCGCTCAAAGTCCGTCAACTGCACATACGGTTCACGTCCACGCTGTCGCGGCATGCTACCAGTGTTAAAGACTGCGATGGAGCTCCGTATGCCACGGCAAACTGGCTGACACTGACGGCGGCGGTGCACAAATGCTGCGCAGCTAGCGCCATTCGACGGCCAACACCGCGGTTCCTGGTGTGTCCGCTGGGCCGTGCGTGTGATAATTGCTTGTACAGCCCTCTCGCAGTGTCCGGAGCAAGTATCGTGGGTCTGACACACCGGTGTCAATGTGTTCTTTTTTCCATTTCCAGGAGTGTAGTTGTTGTGGGTGGAGGGCAATATCTATAGCGGAGACGCGCTTCTCCACACGCTTATACGTACGTAACGCGCACGCACACACGCGGAAAGCGAGAGAGAGAGAGAGAGAGAGAGAGAGTGAGAGTGAGTGAGAGAGAGAGAGAGAGACACGTTGAGGCAAGTTAGGTAGGCGCAGAACGGGGAAACTCAATTGTCTGTGCGTTTAATGTGAGAAGAGGGAGCAGTAAGCAGTACCGTTAGTGGTAATGGGACAGCCATGTAATACAACGACATACCTGAGGGATAACGCGGTCGCTCAGCGGCGACTGGCGGAGTTTAGGAACGAAAGTACACTTTTGTTCTTTACTCTCTACCTTCCTTATTACATTTCACCACGAAGATGTACTTACAAAGAAAGACACATCCTCATTATCGTAGTTACGAGACAAACATGATAAGTACTTTACTAATCATGGAAATCAATACGCGAGGAATTGCACAGTAAGGCGGCCGGAGTGGCCGAGCGGTTCTAGGCGCTACAGTCTGCAACCACGCGACCGCTACGGTCGCAGGTTCGAATCCTGCCCCGGGCATGGATGTGTGTGATGTCCTTAGGTTAGTTAGGTTTAAGTAGTTCTAAGTTCTAGGGGACTGATGACTTTAGAAGTTAAGTCCTATAATGCTCAGAGCCATTTGAACCATTTTTGAACTGCACAGTAGGTCCTCAACATTCTCACTTGACTTATAGTACGAGATCTGCATTGTATGCTGACATTCTAACTACAAATAATATTCTGCCAGCTCCGATAAGTCAGATTTTACTCTTTATCAACAACATACTTTGCTGTTTGAAAAAAATTAAGGTAAAGCAGTCATCAAGCAGAAGGTTGGTCTCAATACGACTCTGATTTATTACGCATAGAAAACCGTTGCCTTCCTCCGACCATCAAACTGATTTTTGCGGGCTATTATGCGGTCACCTTCTACTTAACGTGGACGACTTACTACGTTGTGATTAGGCATTTCACGCAGATACAAATCATTTAGAGGTGTGAAAGAAGCTATAAGTGACATAAAAGAACCGTAGGACATGACGAGGAGTGATCTCGGATCTTTAGATTTGTAGTTTGATACTTACACAATTAACCGCTGGTATACTCCTTATTTTTTTGTGTGTCATTTTCATTATGCAATAGATTGATAGCTAGTTTCCGATGCTGTAATTACATCAATTTATAGCGCCTAAATTAGAAGAGTAATATGTCACTGTTCAACACTCGTCAGCATATTACATGGGACAATTGAACATCTCTTCAACATACTAAGACATACTTCCTGCGAAACATGTTCCGGAAATGCTGGAGAGCACAGAGGAAAGTCCAGGACTTTCTGTACGTGGCTTCAGTATTTTCTGTCCAGTTGATGTGCTCAGACAAAGCTACAAGCAAATTCATTATTGTTTTCAGATTCTCTATAGAGTGACAGTCAAGAAGAATACGAGGCAGCTGTTCGTGTAATCCAAGACAGTTAATTTCTTGTGGAATACTAAAATTACTTCGTCCCATATTTTGCGCTCGTTTGAACAATGAAGACAGGTCATCATTAGACTGGGAAATGACGGTATTGATATCTTCAGATCTGGCACTTAGGAAAGGTGGAGATAATCAACACAGAAATGATATTTACAACAGGACAGAATTGGCAAGATGTATTTGATGTACAGAAAGAACAATTGCGGGTCAGTCATGGCCTCTGTGGTATTCCTAAAGGAATTTGCTTCCAAGACAACCTTTCATTCCCACGGGAAACCCAGTGATGTAAGTTTCTCATGTAGCTTTCAAACCCCTGCAAAGCACCTCCCGAAAATTTTAGCTGTCTTCTTATTTTGAGCAATATGCCAAAGCTGACGGTAACAAAATTTTTGGTCTAGTAATGAGAATATTATGGGCTCGCAACTTCATACGACATATTTCAGGTCATCGCTTACCTTAATTACTGCAGTGCTTGTGCTAGAGTGTTTTCGAAAACTGGACTGACAGTTGTCCTATTTGTTGAACTTGCGGGAGATTTTCCGCGTAAATATGTGGAAAGACCAATTACTAGTTGTTTGTACTACTGAAAATAAATCACTAGAAAAAGTAAAAACCGTAAAATATGTAGGAGTGCAACACTCACAAGAAAAGTACGCGTAGTTGTAGGAAAAGCAGATGCCAAGCTGAGATGCATTGGAAGAATCTTCAGGAAACATAATTCAGCCATGAAGGAATTGGCTTACATAGCCCACGTTAGATAGGTTCTTGAGTTAATATACAGTTGTTCAGTGATTTACTGAAACGATCTTCTAATAACGGTATGTTAATGACATACATGTGAACGTCCCTAAGGCCATATTCATGACAATTAGTCACAAGAAAAGTAGTTCCTGAGTGTTTCTGGCCAGTCGCGGCCCTTATCAAGTAAGGGTAACAGAGGAGATAGAATAGATTTGAAGAACACCTACAGCTGCGCGTTTCGTCGCGGGACCGTTGAAAAACGCGATAATGTTTTAGAGATGTGGCACATTGTCAGAAATGAGGTATAACTAAAAATACTAAATACTGTGCCACATTTATGGTATATAAAATCTCAAAAAGTCGCCGCGAGAACCTTGTAGTGTAGATTTACTGAACAGTATTGTCAGAAAATATGAAGGTAGAAATTGCAGTACAGTTTTACGTATACTGTAAATGTGAAGTCTATTTTTGTAATTGATAAGTCAGTCCGACTGGAGCGATGCCCAGATTGTTGTGGTTCATTGTCACAAGACATTTGGCCTTCTTTTAACTGTCGCACCCGGGGACATGTATTCTTCACATCCGTGACACCATCCCACACGCCTCAATCAACAGGCGATGAATTTCAGTGGGTGTCAGTGGGTGCGATTGGAGAAACGAATAATTACTCGCTGTTTTCGTCATGAAAACGTCGCCATTTCTAGTACAAAGATCACTCCTGACTCTCGTCTTTGTCGCTAGCGTTCTGTGTACCTTACAGTGCTCCCATCTGTGTCACTCATACAGGAGCAGCCCGTATATCTAAGCCAAACCGCATTTTTTCATCTGCTGCCGGTTCTGAGAAAAAAATGGGAAGTCTCAGAATTTGAAAGCGCCTCGTGTTGCCGTCCAGCTTCCACCTAGCAGGACGAAGTAACGGAACAACGACATCGCACTGCCCCCTGGGCCTAATGACAAACTTAGCGTTCTCCTGTGCTATGCGAGAGAAATGGTGTCTGACGACAAGGGGAAATTCCTTGACTCATCTGAAATACTAGTGTTGCCTACTCCGACACGACAGAGTCTTCTGATACAAGGGTTCCACTCAGTGGCTCGAGATAGCAGTTACGTCTGCAAAAGATCACCGCAGTTGTAGATGGAAGCCGTGATGGAATACACAGTGTGGAATATAAAAACATCGGATTAACATTATAAAATAAGTAAATAAGCGTACTTTAACGACGCTGAAAATGCGGTGTTCTACGTCTGTGTCTGTACTCCGGAGGTGTATATGGCCCCTTGCTGTTCCAGTCGCAAATGGAGATGGAGGTTGATGATAAAGCCTGTCGGTAAACTATAATTTCTACGATTTTAATGTCCCGGTCGTTTCGCAAGATGTGTGTAGGAGGAAGTAACGTGTTTCCCGACTTTTCATTAAATGAACGCTCTCGGTATTGCAACAGCAAACCTCAACGCGATGCGTCTGCCACTGTAGTTTCACTGGTGTCTCTAAAAAGCAATCGCATTTTTCAACGGTCCCGTGACGAAACGCACAGCTGTAGGTGTTCTTCAAATCTATTCTATCTCCTCTGTCATCCTTACTTGATAAGGGTCTCAGACTGGCCAGAAACACTCAGGAACTACTTTTCTTGTGACTAATTGTCATAAGTATGATTTTAGGGACGTTCACATGTATATCATTAACATATCGCTATTAGGCTATCCTTTCAGTAAATCACTGAATAACTGTATATTAAGCCGGCCGAAGTGGCCGCGCGGTTCTGGCGCTACAGTCTGGAACCGCGAGACCGCTACGGTCGCAGGTTCGAATCCTGCCTCGGGCATGGATGTGTGTGATGTCCTTAGGTTAGTTAGGTTTAACTAGTTCTAAGTTCTAGGGGACTAATGACCTCAGCAGTTGAGTCCCATAGTGCTCAGAGCCATTTTGAACTGTATATTAACTCAGGAACCTATCTAATGTGGGTTATGTAAGCCAATTCCTTCATGGCTGATTTACGTTTCCTGAAAATTCTTCTAATGCGTCTCAGCCTGGCATCTGCTTTTCCTACAACTACGCGTACTTTTCTTGTGAGTGTTGCACTCCTACATATTTCACGGTTTTACTGTTTTCAATGATTTATTTCCATTAGTACAAACAACTAGTAATTGGTCTTTCCACATATTTACGTGGAATATCTCCCGCAAGTTCAACAAACAGGACAACTGTCAGTCCAGTTTTCGAGAATACTCTAGCACAAACACTGCAGTAATCAAGGTAAGTGATGACCTGAAATATGTCGTATGAAATTGCGAGCCCATAATATTGTCATTACTAGACCAAATATTTTGTTACCGTCAGCTTTGGCATATTTCTCAAAAAAATAAGACAGCTAACATTTTCGGGCAGTGCTTTGCAGGGGTTTGAAAGCTACATGAGAAACTTAGATCACTGGGTTTCCCGTGGGAATGAAAGGTTGTCTTGGAAGCAAATTCCTTCAGGAGTGCCACAGAGGTCATGACTGACCCGCTATTGTTCTTTTTGTACGTCAAATACATCTTGCCAATTCTGTCCTGTTGTAAATATCATTTATATGCCGATTATCTCCACCTTCCCTTAAATGCCAGATCTGAAGATATCAATACCGTCATTTCCCAGTCTAATGATGACCTGTCTTCATTGTTCAAACGAGCGCAAAATATGGGACGAAGTAATTTTAGTATTCCACAAGAAATTAACTGTCTTGGATTCCACGAACAACTGCCTCCTATTCTTCTTGACTGTGTTTCTCTAGAGAATCAGAAAACCATGATGAATCTGGTTGTAGCTTTGTCTCAGCACATCAACTGGACAGAAAATACTGAGGCACGTGCAGGAAGACCTGGGCTCTCCTCTGTGCTCTCAACAATTTCCATAACATGTTTCCGCAGGATGCGACAAGAATTTCTGCAGCCTCTCGTTCTGCCGAACCTCCACTATTTCAATGTAATCCGCTACGGCATGAGTAGTGAGAACAGTAAACGGTTAAAACGGACCACGAACGCTTGTGTACATTATATCTGCAATATCCGTCCATTTGACCATGTAACCCAATTTACGTAACTACCATACGTCATGTATACACTATCTGATCAAAAGTATCGGGACACCTGCCAATGACTGCCCCACGTTCGACATCAGTGAGTTCTCCTGAAAGACCCATTCTGCTGTTTTTGCTTCTCTACTGGCAACACAATACTCTCCGCCTTTTATAGTGGCGGGTCCGTCTCTCGTGAGATCTGGTAGTCAATTCTGCAGCACATGGAGGTGTCCGGTTATTTTCGATCATATAAGGTACTTCATCGGTTCCTCAATGTGCACAGGTCAGGTACCCGACATCTCGTCATTCCCCGTGTGTAACACAAAGACTCACTTATCTATCTCTTAGTTGTACCAATTCGTAATAAAAATACAATGGTAAACTCTTTCTATGTTGCTGCTATTCAGCCTCTGTGCTCTGGGCACAATTCGACGCCCTTTTGCATTTATGAAAAAGGTGCAGCGCTTCGTAATCCTTGTAACTATTCCTTAAAATATTTACATAGATGGCTATTTCTCTCCGCTAAAAAATAAAGCAAATGTTTGCATTTTGTACGAGTTACTCTTATTTCTCTTTTAGTTTGTCAGTCAGCCAGTTCAATTTGTTTCTCCCTGTCTTTGTTACTTTTATGACGTCCCTACCTCTCACCCTCTCCCACCCCTTCTAGCACGGCCATTGCTGGCTCTGCCCTCCGTTTAAATCAACTTACCTGAAATTTATTTTTATTGTTCTATTTTTCACAGCCGAACATAAACTATATTTCTTCAGCTAACCTGTAACTATTTATTATATTACTATTTTCAAGTGTTGGATTCTATGTTAGACGTAAGAACTCTTACAATATATGGGTCGAAATAAATCTAATGTAAAATGTCTAGTTAGGTGCAAGAGAAGCCTTCATGTCTCTGATCTTACCAGGATAGATAGATAAATAAACAATATTTACGTTCAGGGACATCTGCCAGTCCCTGTACAAAGCACCGACATTCTGTAGGTCTTCCTGCATTTCCCTTCACTTTTCTGGGATTGCAGTTTTCCTAAACTCAACTGCATCGTTCGTCCCCTAACAGAATCACGGAGATTCTGACGTTACCCGCCATATCTTTTATATATATATCATGAACACTAACGACGATGTATAAACTCCCTTGAGGTATTCTCGAAATGATTTTTATGCGTGAGGTTTCGTGTTGAGTTCCATCTTCTAAGAAATTCTGAGATCTGTCACATAGATCTTCACGAGACAGCTTAACATCAATTGTGAGGAAAAATGTAGGCTGTTTAGTATAGAATACTAATCAACGATGAGAATTACGAGTAGTTTTTCGTGTCTAAAAATGTCGGGCGAAACGACAGAAGCCCTTCCTGCGCCACAAGATATCGAAGTAAAACTTTCGGGTTTTGAATCCGACACTCAGCAGAGCTAACAAGCTACTCAATTTCCTTCTTTAGAGACAGCTCGAGTTTAATTACAAACTCTAAAAAGAGTGGGGAGGGAAAAATTGATACTTGAAACAGGCGGCTACAGCACGACAACGGAGCAGGATGTATGAAATGAGTAGGAAGTAATTGGGGGTAGGGTGGGGAGATGTTGACAATATCAGGAGTTGCTAACGAGCAGCAGGCGGGAAAGGAAGGAGGGGACGGTGTGAGAGAGAGGGTGGGAGGGGGAGAGGAGAGACAGGGGGAGGGGAGACGAATTCTGAAACCTTTGGTTCAACAGAAACCAAAGTAACAGCGAATGTTACCGCTACGAACTTAGTAGGACTTCTAATCTTCTCACAAACCTATAAACGATGTATCAGATAAAGGCAGCTCTACTGTCAGATTTTGTGCTGGCGACGGTATTTTCTACAGGAAGCCATCGTCGACAATCGTAAGGAAATACAGAAGACTGGAAGGAAATTTCCACTCAGTGCAATGACTGATAAATGCAACAAATGATCGTTAGTCAAAGAGAGAGAATCCAGTAGTATTATGTTACAGGATTAGAGACGAACGTCTATAGCCCATCACATGATATTTAGAGAAAATACTAATAGCGAATCAGTAGTGGGGAAAGCAAATGGATGACACTGTTTTGTTGGAAAGGTTCTGGGAACGTGCAGTACATCAGTAAAACAAATCACGTACAAGATAACAGTTCAACGACTTATACAGGGGTGCATCATAGTAGCCTAAACTGCAATGGGTGGAAGTATACGATAACAGAAGCTAAAACGTTCCAGTGAGCATTTGTTCGCAGAAGAGCTGTGTGTGAGCTAACTGTGAATTTGTGGTTAGAGCTGCCGTTGGTTCAGTACAAACAAGTTGATTCAGCTGCCCCTACCGCTGCCGTTTTATGCAAACCGCTGCCCTTACGATCCACGTGCGAGATTTTCATATTCTCTCCCTCGCTACATGCAAACTACTAGCCATACAGAAAAAAAAGAACCAGAACCTTTCTGGAGGAAATCGAATGTAGTTAAATTTTGTACTGAATGCTTTTACGCTAGACGTCGTAATTTTCAAGTTATTCAACACAAACGTACGAAAGTGATCTTCAAATGCACCCCCACTCCAACACTCAACCCCACCGGTCAGGAGTTAGGGTACTATGTTGTTCATGGCCCTCCTACCACTGTACAAATATTCATGACTGCACGAATTATTTCCCACATTCCACTTTTTCTTCTTCGTTGACTGGCCTAATTACGCCACAGGCTTAGCTGAGCACTTACTAATTGGAAAATTGAGGTCTGTGTAAATTTTACATAAACAATTACATCGCGATACTCGTCAGGCCTTCTGCTTACGATACTACTGTTCTTGTAAGATTTAAGTTTGGGTCGCATTGCCAATGTAATTAGTTTTAGCGTAACGTTTACAAAAGAAGTTTTTCGTCCATTATCTTCCTGAGCACGTTTAAATTAATAATGCTAAGTCGACTACGCTGGTGGCGTAATAGTCCAGTCGAAAGAGACCAAAGAAGATACAATATCGCGAGTAGTTCGTATAATCTGAAATTTTTGTACAGTGGTAGGATGGAATAACACGAACTACTTACTAGAGATCCTGGCTGGTGATGGAGGAGTGTGGGGGTGTAGGTGCGTTTGTAGGTTACTTTTGTACGTTTTCCTTGAATAACTTGAAAACCATGGCCTCCAGCGATACGTATCCCAGTATAAAATTTAACTACACTGAATTTCCTACCAAAAGGTCTTGCTCATTTTTTTCTCTGGAGGACTAACAGTTTGCGCGTAGCTAGCGAGATAATATGAAAATTGCGCGCGTGGGTTATGAAGGCCAGTTATAACAGTGCGAGTTGCATAAACCTACAGCGTTATAGGCACCTGACTCATCCTATATCTCGTACTTTAAATGTAATATTTTCGATGAAGCCCACATCTAATTGGGCTCAAATTTCACCTGTGCTCTAAAAGACAAATGCAACACTCTGTCAGCGCATCACATGTCACGGTTCACGGTGCACTCGTCCCTGTTAAACGACGTGCTCCACACGTCATCGTCGCATTTGTAGGGAATACTACACCCGTCTCTGCAATGACTTGCGAATTATTTGAAACGCGTACTCGTCACCTGGTTAACGTTGATATGACTGTGCACTTCGCTGCTCCATTTCTTCAACTTCATGAACGGGAGCGTTGTACACTCACCTCTAAGATGACCCAAGACAGAAAATTCCAGAAGATTGAGGTCAGGTGATCTCTAAGGTCAAGTACAGGCATTGCTCCACAGACCCCATGACAGTGACGTCGATTTCTAGCACAACTGTGGAACATATACTGTGTTCAAACATTATGAATTACTTCGAAGGTAACGGTCTATTTATACAGTCAGCCTGGGTTCAGAAAATATCGTTCTCGCACGACGCGAAGTAATGAGTGCTACGGACAGGCGATGTCAAATTGATTCCATATTCTGTATTCCCGAAAGGCTTTTGATAACGTCCCTCACAAGTGGTTTCTAATCAAATTCTGTGTCCGTGAAGTATCGTCTCAATTGCGCGACTGTATTCGTGATTTCCTGTCAGAAAGGTCACAGTTCATAACAAATGACGGAAAGTCATCGATTAAAACAGAAATTATATTTGGTGCTCCCCAAGGAAGTGTTGTTCCTGCTGTTTGTAATCTATGTAAATGATTTAGGAGACAATGTGAGCAGCCATCTTAGATTGTTTGCAGACGAAGCTGTCATTTATCGTGTAGCAAAGACATCAGAAGGTCAAAATCAATTGCAAAATGATTTAGAAAAATATCCGTATGATACAAACAGTGGCAATTGATCCTAAATGAGCAAAAGTGTGAGGTCATCCAGACGAGTATTAAAATGAGTCAGTTAAATTTCAGTTACACGGTAAATTACACAAATCTGAAGGCTGTCAATTCAAATAAATACCTAGGAATTACAATTACGAACAACTTCAGTGGGAACGATAACATAGATAATGTTGTACGGAAGGTGGCCAAAGAGTACATGTTACTGGTAGAAGACTTACAAGGGAACCTCCCCATCGCACCCCCCTCAGATTTAGTTATAAGTTGGCACAGTGGATAGGCCTTTGCTTATTTTTTTCATAGTTCCGCACAACTTCTTCCTGTTTCCTCGATTGATCTGTGTTCAGTTTTTCAAGGCCTATCCACTGTGCCAACTTATAACTAAATCTGAGGGGGAGGGTGCGATGGGGAGGTTCCCTTGTTAGAAGACGCAAAAAATACACTAAACAGACTGCCTAGAACGTGCTTGTCCGCCCTCCGCTAAGGTACTGCTGTGCGGCATGGGATCATTACCGGATAGAATTGACGGAGGACATCGAAGGGCAGCTCTTTTGGTTTTATCGCGAAGTACGGGAGAGAGTCACGGATATTATACACGACTTCGGGTGGCAGTAATTAAAACAAAGGCGTTTATCGCTGCGGCAAAATCTCTTCATGCAATTTCAGCCTCCAACTTCCTCCTCCGAATGAGAAAATATATTATTGACACTCACCTACACAGAAATGAACGTCGTAATAAAATAAGAGAAAACGGAACTCGCCCGAAATGACTTAAGAGCTCGTTTTTCACGCGTGCTGTTCGAGAGTGGAACGGAAGAAAGACAGAGTGAAAGTGATTCGATAATCCCTCTTTTAATCACTTATGTGTGAATTGCAGGGTAGCCGTGAAGATGTATCCTTGTTACACAATGCTGGGCGTTAGATATCGTCCTACAGCAGCAGCAACATCATCCACGGATCAAGGTTGAAACTTAAGCCCAGTTAGTTGAGGACTTAATCAGAAAGTTTACATCTGAAATACTTTTGTACTAACGCTTTATATAGAAGTCAGTGGCGACTCGCAACCACACATTAGCAACTACCTATCAAAAGACTCGTTTGTGGATCCATGTTCACTGAAACGTTTTGCTTCCGTTATCGTCCGCTGCCACCTTGTAGAGAACTGATCCAGCTTTTAGAGTGATCACCAAGGAAGCGTGCTAACAGAAGCCGAAGGAATTCGGGGACGTGTTGATATGACTGTAATACGTCAGTATGGCTCACATACGGCTGTAGCAGAGATGCTCGGGTAGCTTAAATGGGAAACATTGGATAAACGATGACGATCGATGTCCCCAGGAAATTTTGTTGGGTACCTGTACTGGAAGAACACCACACCATAATGCAGCTGCCACTGTCGTGTCTTCGCGTAGGTTCCGCGTGAATTAGAGGTGTATTGTGCGTACAGGGGCGCCTGTACCCTCGTTCAATACGAAAACAGAATAGTAATAAACGTGGTTATGTTAGCACCAAGTATCCCCCGCCATGCCCTGTGCAGTGACACGCGTGAGCAGTTGTAGGGCAACATTGCTATCGATGGGCCACCTGGGAATTGCCGAGTGGCTAGGGCCTCCCGTCGAGTAGGCCGTTCGCCTGGTGCAAGTCTTTCGAGTTGACGCCACTTCGGCGACTTGCGCGTCGATGGGGATGAAATGACGATGATAAGGACATCACAAAACCCAGTCCCTGAGCTGAGAAAATCTCCGACCCAACCGGGAATAGAACCCGGGCCATTAGGTATCACATTCCGTCGCGAAGACCACTCAGCTACCAGGGGCGGAAGATGGGCCACCTAAAAGAAATGTTTAATCAAACCCTCGGATATCGTAATAAATTTTTTTTCAGGGTTACTTGAAAATTATCTTTCGCACTTCACTAGCCATAAATATTCACGGTTAACGGAATATTTGAAAAATAAACATGTGTGTCATCGGCGCAATCAAGGTGACTGGTTCCCTTCATTGGGCCAGGCAGTTTCCATGAATGACCTATAGTGTGATAGCTGTTAAATACTACACACATGTAAATAAGTATCAATGCACTGCATATTATTTTTTATTTTTATTTTGTTGCCATCTGAAACTGAACAACATGTATTCGAAACCAAGCAGACTAAAAGTAGAAATTCCTCCTTCGAAGAGAAAAGAACCACATTTGACTGATTACTCTTACGAACTACTAGAAAACATATAAGAAAATCCATTACTTCAATTTTGTTCATAGTCGCCTACTTTGGCCTAACATTATAAAAAATTCGAAGTGGCTCATTCAAGGCAACTCGCACGGTATCACTTAAACCACCTAGTCTCCGCGCGCATCACGTAACTTTATATTGTGAATATGGCAAAATCACTATTACTATACTACTGCGACATTTCAATAGCTAATACTAGTCAGTTACGAGAACATACTGCAAATCTTACCTTCTTTCACTGTTGCTTTGTTTCTTTGAGTAGAAACTCACCACTACGACTGCTACAGTGCTTCCATTGTCAATACCCACAGAGGAATCGAGCTGACCCATCGATAGGAACCTTCCCCTACGTGCCAATTTCTGTTCTGGTGCCGAAGGGAGGTTCTCCGGATTGCTATCAAAGGGAATTAAGGAATGCAGAGGAAAAGAAGTGTGCTTAAAATTATGGAGTTCTGGCGGGCAAGATTGTCAGTTGTGACGTAAAATACGATAATTACGGTGCGTGTGGCAACCCTGCGTGTCGAGCGTTTACGGACTTCGGCAACTCGGAGAGCAAAAGCGTCGCGTGACGAATCTAATAATGGCTGCGTACGGCTGCGTAACGGCCACGCATGCATAACGGAAGTCCAGCCGTGTCCTCCCGGCGGGGAACCAAATGTGTCGAAGGGGAGCACGCAGAAATTGCGTGTCGCGAAACCGTAGCGAAACTCAAGCAGGCTCGCTACTGTTTCTTTGAGGTAGAATGGTTTGCACCAAGCTTCCGAGCCGTCACGGAGGCGTAAAAGCACTCTTCCCAGCAGCCAAAACAGTGAACACGTGACAGAGGCAATCAAGGAAAGTGAAAACAAAATGGCGGCGTGGCATCAAACCCAGAAACTTGTAAACTGTGATTTTTGACGACCGTCAGATATCGCGCTGGTATATATTCACGAGAGGCTCGGTTGAAAGACGTATGTTTCAGAATGATAAAAGTTCGGGTTTGACTCCCAGCGCACCATGTAATCAAATGTGTGTGAAATCCTATGGGACTCAACTGCTAAGGTAATCAGTCCCTAAGCTTACACACTACTTAACCTATATTATCCTTAGGACAAACACACACACACCCATGCCCGAGGGAGGACTCGAACCTCCGCCAGGACCAGCCGCACTTTCCGTGACTGCAGCGCCTTAGACCGTGTAATAATTTACAATAACGTCACTCACACTGTCCAGGGAAGTGTGAACATAGAGTCCTCGCTAGTTTAGCATATATCTGAAACGACTTATATCACGCACAGTGTCTCCGTTAAAATATTTTAAATTACATTATTGTCTAGCTAATGACAGCTCTTATCTAATTTACTACTTTTGCTAGTAGCAAACTGTCATTTACAAGCGGAAATTAAGATCCCATTATAAGATTACATAGTCATTCTCATTGATGGTGGGGCATCAACTACACCCTTTTCGCAAATAAGTTGTGCAAACGGTATCACCAAATGATTCTGAATCTGGAATTCAATTCTGTCAGTGGATATTCCAACGCAGTACTGTAGTGACGAAATTCCTACAGATCCTTAATGGATCAGGCCTCTCTCAACCTCGATGGTGTTTTTGAGTGCCGCAATAGTCGTAGCTGGAGTGGTGAAGATCCACACGCCACGTTTGTCTCACATCACCAGCAATGTTTCTCTATAAACGAGGAAGTAAAATTTTGGTACTGAGCGAGCGAGACTTTTGTAAGCTAATCCCTTTATGCGTGAATAGGCGAACAAATCCACTACTGGTCGATTACGCTTTTCGCGACAAAACACTGGAAAGAGTAACTACCGTAAAGTGCTTAAATGGAGTCACAACATTGTAGGAAAGCAGATTACAGACTTGGATTCATTGGAAGAATTGTCAGGTTGAATTAACAGAAGTGCCTGAGAAAACCCAACGAAGAACAGCACGTTTCGTCAGAGGATCGTTTAGTCGGTGCGAGTGCGTTATGAAGATGTTTAGTGAACTCCAGTGGCAGAGGCTACAAGAGAGATTTTGTGAATTGAGGAAAGCTTCAAAAAGCACTATGGGACTTAACATCCGAGGTCATCAGTCCCCTAGACTTAGAACTACTTAAACCTAACTAACATCACACACAGCCATGCCCGAGGCAGGATTCGAACCTGCGACCGTAGCAGCAGCGCGGTTCCGAACTGAAGCGCCTAGAACCGCTCGGCCACAGGGGCCAGCGAAAAGGTTCACTAGTGTAATTCCAAGAGGCGACGTTCCGTGAAGAAGAACAAGGAAACATATTACTTCATCTCGGATAAGTCTCGCGAAACAACCGCGACGAGAAAATCAGAGCTAATTCAGAGGCTCACCGACAGTCATTCTTCTCATCGGTCATTCGAGAATGGAACAGGGGCTCTAAGTTGGTCGTAGGTTGCGTTACAAAAATGAACAGCACTGAGACAGAAGTGATGACACTTTCTGCAGGACCTGACCATCATTTTGCAGAACAATGCTCAAGCACGAACAGTATACCACCTACTGCACTCCCCTGACTTAAGCAGTCGTGAGTTGAACTCGATTTCTAAACTGAAGGAAACAGTTGACGCATTCGCTTCAGAACTACTATAAATTCGTAGGGCAATAGACCGCGTCGCTCGAACTGTCAACACAACTGGCACTGCTAAGAGTATCCTACGACTTCCACATCGCTGGCAACGGGTTATACATAATGCTGGTGACTACTTTGAAGGTCAGTAAAACTTTGAAACACGTATCTATTTTGCACGAGCTGTAAATAAATAGTTGCCACTATTAAAGTTCCAACCCTCGCATTATTGCTATAATATTTAAACTGTTTATGTCAACAAATATTCTTTTCTGACCATGGGTACCTTATCTAATAGTACTCAGTTTAGGTACCTCTACGATCTGTCTAAGTTGGACGCTAAGGGTTTGGGACTTCCCGTGTAACTGCACTGACGGAAATTGGAAGTGCTACACTTTGGAGCGGCAATGGGATATATATCAGACTTGGTGGAATTGATGTGCATCAGCAACACCAGTAGACGGTATGACCCCAAAGGCCAGATAACTGTCTTGTATTCATTGCGGCATGGAGTCAAACAGCATCGAAATTGTCATCTTGAGGAATTTCTTGCCATGCCTCAAACATGTTGCGTCAGTTCATGAAGATTACTGGCAGGAGGATGGTGAGAAGGGTACGTCTTCCCATAGCTAAGCATTCTCTACGGGTGACAAATCAGCGGACCCAGTAGGCGAGCAGGAGCCTTACATTCCTCAACTCTGCTCGATTATAACATTTGGCTCCATGCTCTTGAAGCGTACGACAATAGCGTTAAATAATCTTGCCGCGTACTGGTGAGCTTTCAGCCTCCATTGAATAATTACCATATCAGTGTTGTTCTCATAGCCAGTAGCTTCTCAAACCATGGTTCCAGAAACGGGAATCGCTGCTTCCTGTGACATTTCATCTGGGCGTCTACCGAAACGTTGCCGTCGGTCTGGCCATCACAAAGAGAATCGGCACCTTCTGCTGCCACTCAGTGACACAGTCGACTCTGGCCGTACACCATTGTATCTGGTATAGCATCGGTGAGAAACGAAGCATGATAACTAGAGGTCTCAACCCAGCTTCCAGTGACCTGTTCCCGACGGTTCATGGTGGTTTAGTTAATCTCTGGCCTGATTTCACTTCTTGTCATACGTCTCTTTGTCAGAGCGATTCAAATAATCCTAAGATCTTCTAATGGGGTTGTCCTTCTGGAACAATTTATGCCTATTCTTTTTGTCGCGCTGTTGTCCTCGACGGCCAGTGTTCATCAGAGACAAGGGCACCGTCAGGAGTGCTCCAGCAAGTGTGACAGAACCGCTGTTATTTTCAGTATACATAAATGATCTGGCGACAACGTAGGCAGCAGTCTGCGCTTATTTGCTGATGATACTGTTGTGTACGGGAAGGTGTCGATGTTGAGTGCTGTGAGAGCATACAAGTGGTTATGATGAATGGTAGTAAGGTCTAAATGTAGAAAAATGTTAGCTAACGCGGGTGAGATGGAAAAACAAATCCGTACTGTTCAGATATAGCGTTAGCAATGTCCTGTTTGACACAGTGACGTCTTTTAAATATCTGGAAGTGAGGTTCCAAAGCGATATGAAATGGGACGAGCATATGAGGATTGTAGTCAGAAAGGCGAATGGTCGACGTGCATTTATTGGGAGAACGTTAGGAAAGCGTCGTTCTTCCGTAAAGGAGACCGCATATAGGACGGTAGTACGACCTATTCTTGAGTTCAAATGTGTGTGAAATGTTACGGGACTGAACTGCTAAGGTCATCAGTCCCTAAGCTTACACACTACTTAACCTAAATTAATTAAGGACAAACACACACACACCCATGCCCGAGGGAGGACTCGAACCTCCGCCGGGACCAGCCGCACAGTCCATGACTGCAGCGCCACAGACCGCTCGGCTAATCCTGCGCGGCGTAGTCTTGAGTACTGTTCTAGTATCCGAGATCTGCACCAAGTCGGATCAGAGGAAGACATCAAAGCAAATCAGAGGAGGTCTGCTAGATTTATTACCGGTAAATTCGAACAACATGCAAGTATTACGGAAATGCTTCGGGAACTGAGAGGGGAATCTCTCGTGGGAAGGCAACGTTCTTTTCGAGGAACGCTGATGAGAAAATTTAGAAAACTGGTATTTGAAGCTGACCCCAGAACGACTCTACTGCCGCCAAAATACATTTTGCGCGTGGATGAGGTACGAGATGTGTATTTGCGAGTGGAACGGGAAAGAAAATGACCAGTAGTTGTACGGGGTACCCTCCGCCATGCGCCGTTCCGTGGCTTGAGGAGTGTGTATGGAGATGCAGATGCAGAAACCGTGTTATCACCACTCGTTCTGCGGTTGTTGTCTTGCAGCCCACTGTCTGTCGATATACTCCCACGACCCTCGTTCCAATGATTAGACCTTTCTGAAAGTGCAAAAGATGGCGATAAGCAGCACGCCCACATCCTCTCAGCATGCTATCTTGCTATTTAAGACTGCAAAGATCCAGAGACGTTATACACACCCACTAGCCGTCACGCACGCATTGAATCAGCATATCCGAGAGACATGGAAATACTTGAGTGTTAGTCTGGTAGCGTTCGTGCTGTAAGACTACGTTTTTCAGACACTGTATGTGTAAAGTTGCCTAGTCACAAGTCCCACGTTAGCTGTGGACCAACACTGGTCGGAAATGGTGCCGAGTGAGAGCTACGCGAGAGCAGTGAGCGATGGGAACGGTTGACACGTTCCACCTCCCTTCCTCAACCCCCCTCCATCCCCTCCCAACCGCCCCCACCATCCAGACGCCACAGCTGCCGCCGGTCACGAAGGGCAAACATAGCCCCGTGCTCCGCACTGTTCTGTACATACAGAGAGACCACGAGCGGACACCGCCTCTGTGCTGGAGTTACGCAGATGCTGCTGGCGGCTTTACGGTTCACACGCCGCTATCTGTACCTGACTAATAATACCGCTAATGCGTTGCCATCTCTACTGATCTACAGATCCCATCATGCATTTTTTAATCGGATGCGGGGTGTTAAACGTAACACGGGAAACAATGTAAGATTATGGTTTACCCTCCTGTCGATGACCGGGTCATTAGCTACGGAGTAAAAGCTCAGATACAGAAAGATACGGAAGGAAATCAGTTTTGCCCTTTCAAGGGAACCATCCCGAAATGTCCAGGCCATATGAAATTAGTAACAATGTCCTACCGAAAGCGAGTCCGGTATCTTGTACACACACACACACACACACACAGGGTGAACTAAGTGACTTGGATAATACGAAAATTTCGTTAATTGTTCTGAGTGTATAGGGGTTTTTACAGTTCCTGTTACAGATTTCTAGGGGCTGTAGAAGGGATTTAATAGATAAAGTTTTGGAAGGAATCCACGTCGGGAAATCTACCGTTCGGATGGAAAATAAGTTTGAAATTCAGACCACTTTCACATCTCTCGGTACGCTAACAGCGGAGACAATATGCTCTGAATTGTGGTGACTTGATGATGACAGTTGTTAGGCAAAAGTTCAAAAAAATGGCTCTGAGCACTATGGGACTTAACATCTGAGGTCATCAGTCCCCTAGAACTTAGAACTACTTAAACCTAACTAACCTAAGGACACCACACACATCCATGCCCGAGGCAGGATTCGAACCTTGCGACAGTAGCAGTCGCGCGGTTCCGGACTGAAGCGCCTAGAACCGCTCGCCCACAGCGGCCGGCTAAATGTACAAATGTGTGTGAAATCTTTTGGGACTTAACTGCTAAGGTCATCAGTCCCTAAGCTTACACAGTACGTAACCTAAAGTATCCTAAGGACAAACATACACACCCGGCAAAAGTTCTTCTTCTCTTACGAATTGAATTTTATAATATACGTATGTCTTTGGAGCGGGTTTGCCGTGAGCAAACACGAACAAAAGAACTTCAGCCTCAAAATGAGAATTATAGATACGCATAACAAAAAAAGTTTTGTGTCACCCCGGTTCCCAGAACTCCTGAAGATAGACGTTGTCTATGGATATTCTGTCACAGACACAGTCCCTTTAACTCTTCATAGATGTCACTAAACCCGCCCAAAGATGTGAACAACCACGCATGAGCAGTGCCTGTTCGACGGAGGGGGTCTGACAGCCGATGAGTTCCAGTCATTCCATCAGGAAGGAGGTTCACGGCTCGTGTTGTCCGTAGTTCAACCATGCCTAGACGATCAATACCGCGGCTCGATCGCGTCCGCATTGTTACTTTGTGCCAGGAAGGGCTTTGAACAAGGGAAGTGTCCAGGCGTCTCGGAGTTATCCAAAGCGATGTTGTTTGGACATGGAGTACATACAGAGAGACAGGAACTGTCAATGACATGCCTCGCTCAGGACGGCCAAGGGCTACTACTGCAGTGGATGACCGCTACCTAAGGCTTATGCCTCGAAAAAACCCTGACAGCAACGCCACCATGTAGAATAATGCTTTTCGTGCAGCCACAGGATGTCTTATTACGACTCAAACTGTGTGCCGTAGGCTGTATGATACGCAACTTCACTCCCGACGACCATGGCGAGGTCCATCTTCGCAACCACGACACTATGCAGCGCGGTACAGATGGGCCGAATGGACCGCTTAGGATTGGCATCACGTTCTCTTCACCGATGAGTGTCGCATATGCCTTCAACAAGACAATCGTTGGAGACGTGTTTGGAGGCGACCGAGTCAGGCTGAACGCCGTAGGCACACTGTCCAGCGAGTGCAGGAAGATGGAGGTTCCCTGCTGTTTTGGGGTCATTATGTGGGGTCGACGTACGCTGCTGGTGGTCACGGAAGACGCCGTAACTGCTGTACGATACGTGAATGCCGTCCTGCGACCGATAGTGCAACTATTCGCGCCCCCATCGTGCACATCTTGTGAATGACTTCCTTCAGGACAACAGCATCGCTCGACTAGAGTGGCCAGCATGTTCTCCTGACATGAACCGTATCGAAAATGCCTGGGACAGACGTGACCCGCCAACCACTCTGACGGATCTACGCGAATTGCGTTGAGGAGTGCAACAATCTGGACAAACAGTATCTCGATGAACTTCTGGATAGTATACCACGACGAATACAGACATGCATCAAAGCAAGAGGACGTGCTACAGTGTATTAGGGGTACTGGTGTATACAGCAATCTGGACCATTACCTCTGAAGGTCTCCCTGAAATGGCGGTAATGATGTTTACGTTGATCTCTATTACAATTTTCTGTACAGGTTCTGGAACTCTCGGAACTGAGTACAGGTTCCGGAACTCTCGGAACCGAAGTGATGCAAAACTTTTTTGACGTGTGTATTTGGCCACACAGAAGGACTACTCTTCTTTCATTAATACTCTTGAGTCTCTTCGCACCAATCGCGGTACCATTCTATTGCTCATTATCTCCATACTGCCTTGCCCAACCTTTTATCACCACGAAGTTTTGCGCGCTTTTGCAGTTATTCTTTTGTCCGGAGTCACTTATTGTCAAATTGCAACTCACGTGTGTGCGCTCTCGTGTACCAACGATGTTAGTGCCACGCCGATATTATCTTTGGTTAGAGACTGTAGTTACACATACCAAAAACGTGACTTTGGGAACGTGTCTAGTACATTTCTTTACAACATTGTTTTTAAATGATTTGTAATAAATATGCGTTACAGTATTTCAAATAATAAGTATTGAAAATAAAATGACAAAATATACACATTTACAATATGAAACTATTAACAGAATTGAGAAAAGAAATACTATGGAAAATGTGTTCTGTCACAAAAGCCGCGCTGATTATTATAGGCTTCGGATCTCGCGCCGTCTCGAGCAGGACCAGCCGAGATCGTAAGCAGGGGAATGTAACGTCGCCTAGCCATCTAGAAAGCTGTGTTGGAAAGTGACGCATTTTTGTGTCTTCCTGCTGCCAGATAGGTCTGTTAACAGCCTTTGCGAATCAGTAAACAGAGAGCGGGCAGCCTTTGAGGATGTTGTCGGGCTGGACGCGATGTTGTGACGCACCGTTCTCCCAGCTGACGGCTCATCACTCTCTCTCCTCGCGGCACGTGTTCCAGAAAACAGGGCGGCCTTTCACAATGATCCACCTTGCGTCATCCGTCCACGCACACGCAGACACGCGGAAGGCAGAATACTTGCTCAGACTCGCGATTTGAGACTGAAAGAGCTTTAGTTACAGGAATTCAGAAACTGGAGGTAACTTGCGAATGGGCTCCGAGGGGCCAGTAACTCGGAAGGATGACTTATTACGTGGGCATATGCCGCAATGCCAGATTAGGTATTTGCGACTGTGTTACAGTAAAAAATATGACAAGTATATACCGCAACCAGTCACAATGTTTAAGATTATTAACCTTATGAAATTAAGTTACTAACGAGACGTTTCGATGCCCAAGTGTTCACCATCAGGCATTAAGACGTACGAACAGCTTAAAGATTATTTATGCTTCTAATACTGTTAACTAGACTACCACTAATTTCTCGAGCAGCAAGAGTCTTCATTAAGTCCAGAGCATATGCCTTCGTACGTGGAAATGGAAAATATGTACAGGGTGTCCGAAAAGTCTTTCCCTGATTACATAAATTGATAACTCAGGCTAGAAGTAAGAAACAAACATGAAACTGGTGTCTAATTGTTTACAAACTATCAGCGTTTTTTTCACACATCAGTAAACTTGCACTTCCATTGTTGCCCAATGACAGTACACGTCGATATGACTTTGCGGTCGAAATGGTATCACGTATTGAGGACGGTGATGGTTATCTCAGACGAATTGCCTTTTCCGACGAAGCGACCTTTTTTTGTCAGTGGAGTAGTGAATCGCCATAACGTGCGCATTTGGGGTTCACAGCCCCCTGGCGAGGTCATGGAGTGCACCAGAGGCAGTCCAGAGGTGAATGTTTGGTGCGCGCTATTGCACGATCGAATTATCGGGCCATTCTTCTTCGCTGAGGCTACCATCACACCTGCAGTGTATCTGGACAGGTTGCAACTGTATGCTGTTCCTCAGCTGCTTCAGTATCACCCCGATGTCTTGTTTCAGCAAGACGGTGCACCGCCTCATTGTGGTTTGGACGTCCGTGCCTATCTCGATATGACCTTTTCTGGGCGATGGATTGGTCGTGATAGACCAATGGTTTGGCCTCCACGCTCTGCTGACATAACCCCATTAGACTTCTTTTTTTGGGGTTATGTCAAAGACGCGGTCTACCGAACACGTTTACCAGTCTTGAAACCCTGCGACAACGGATAACCACAGTCTTTGAATCGATCCCTTCAGTGATGTTGGCTAATGTGTGGACGGAAATTTAATATCGCCTAGATGTGCTACGTGCTACGAAGGGTGCTCATGTGGAAGTTTACTGATGTGTGATACAAACTTTGATAATTGTAAACAATTAGGCACCAGTTTCATATTTGTATCTTACTTCTAGCCTGAGTTATCAGTTTATGTAATCAGGGAAAGGCTTTTCGGACACCCTGTATGTTGTATTTCTTGGCAGAAGAGGTGCTGTCATGTTAATGTTTGTGGTGATACTAAGGTGGTGACTTACTGCATGTACGTCTGTTGACTGCCGCGGAGCCGGCCGGGGTGACCGAGCGGTTCTAGGCGTCTCAGTCTAGAACCGTGTGACCGCTACGGTCGCAGGTTCGAATCCTGCCTCAGGCATGGATGTGTGTGATGTCCTTAGGTTAGTTAGGTTTAAGTAGTTCTAAGTTCTAGGGGTCTGATGACCTCAGATGTTAAGTCCCATAGTGCTTAGAGTCATTTGAACCATCTGAACTGCTGCGTAGGTCGAGAATCAGTGTTCGTTTACGTAGACATATTTTCTCTGTTTCCAATGAGTTTTCACATTACACAATGTTCTTAAAGTGTAACTAATACAGCACATTGCACTAATACCTAATCATTCGAATTAGGCTATGTGTGTTCCTTATGAATGATCAGGATGTTATTTTGCACAGATTATGATTATGTGAAGACAATCTAAACGTTATCTAAACACTACTCACTCTGAGAATTATTAGGCTGTGAAAGGTGTTATAGACTGCCAGAGATGCTTCACATACTTTCCTCTTGCGTGATACACAATCTAGTAAGCAATAATACGTGACATACAGAATTGTTTCGTTATTGCACTAACTTATGAGCTAATATATACAACGACGTGCTTACGATAAGGGATATTATGAGAGGTAGGTATCTTTTATAATGAAAGGTGGTTCTTGTAGTTTTAGCCTATAAGTAGGTTCTCACGAAATTTACGGTATCTTTCATCGAAAGTTCGTAGCGTTTTTGTTTCGCATGTGTGTATTCCGGTTGCTGTGGATTTAATTATCGCTTGTCATTTGTATTTGTAGTTCAGTATTGCTGTTTGAGTTTACATATTGTCATTTTCTCATTTGTAGGTAGTATGTGGAGCTGTGGATGATAGAAAATGAGTGCCAGTGGAGAAATTGGAACATTTCTGACATATTCTTCTCTCTGAGTTCAGTAGAGTGGTGATAGCAGCGGAGGCAGCCCGAAACATTTGTGCCGTGTATGGGAATAATGCCATAGGACAGGGCATGTAAGAAAATGGTTTTCTTGTTTTGAGGAGGGTCCTTTTGACATTAGTGACTCTCCACACTCAGGAAGACCTTTGTGGTTTGAAGAAGATAGTTTTAACAGACTGATCCACAATGATCCACGTCATTGTACTCGAGAACCTGCAAACGTAATGAACTGTGATCATTTCACCATCGTGCGACATTTGAATGGAATGGGAAAGGTTCAAAACTCGGGTTAATGGTATCGCATGCTCTAATCCAAAAATCACACAAATCAGCGGGTGGGTCTCTGCTTGCTCATCATTAACTGGCTCGTGAACAACAACCACCGCTCCTATCCTGTATCCTTACCGGTGACGAGAAATGACGTCTTTATGCTAACATAAGGAAAATAAAGGAATGGATGAGCCCATACAAAGACCTGATCGCATCCAGAAAAGATAATGCTATGCATCTGATGTAACAGCGATGATGTGGTGTACTACTAATTTCTTCCCCCCGAGGATTAACTATCACTGCTGACATTTGGTACAAATGGCTCTGAGCACTATGGGACTTAACATCTGTGGTCATCAGTCCCCTAGAACTTAGAACTACTTAAACCTAATTAACCTAAGGACATCACACACATCCATGCCCGAGGCAGGATTCGAACCTGCGACCGCAGCAGTCGCGCTGCTGACATTTATTATCAACAACTGAAACGTCTTGCAGACGCAGTCGAAAAGCAATGACCAGGAAGGAGGGGTGAAGTGATGCTACTCCACGATAACGCCAGTCCGCATTCTGCTAGACTGACAAGTGGGAAGTAATTCCCCACTCACCTTATTCACTTCTTCCTGCGCCCTCAGATTTTCATCTTTCCCCTCTCTACGAACAACATTCAAGGACCTTCCCTTCCGGATGAACATGTGCTCCGAACAGGGCTCGACGAGTTTTTCGCCTCAAAATCCCTTGATTTCTACAATTGCGGGCTCGAAAAGTTACCCCAGCGTTGGCAGACTGTTCTAAATAGTGAATGAGAATATATTATTGATGGATAAAGTCTCGGTTATGTGTATCTGTCGTGTTTATTTAACTTCTGGGAAAACGCTACGCACTTACGCACCAGCCCTATAGAGATGCGGAGATGTTTCACTTACTTTCCACTTGCGTGATGCACAGTCTAATAAGCAATAATGTGTCGTTTACATTATTTTTTCGCCACTGCAGTAAATTATGAGCTAATAGATACACTAATACGCCTAAGATAAGAGATATTATGACAAGTAAGGCATCTTCTAATGAAAGGCGGCTCTTCAAGTTTTATAAGCAGGTTCTGACGAGATTTACGGCATCTCTCGTCGAGCATCTACCAATTACGACTTATAACGTTACTGTTACTACTTCACCAGTCAAACAATTGTGACCATCTACGCCGCCTTTCTTTGCACGCGCTGGATTTCCCCAGTTATCTGAGTCGCACACGCTTCAGCAGTTTCAAAATATGGGCTGTGCAAGTGTTTTGTATGCCACCTCATTTGCAGACAGACTACAATTTCCCAGTATTCTACCAATGAATCGTAGCCTGTCACATCTTTACTTACAAATCGAGTCCATATGGTCGTTCCGCCTCACATCTGTACACACTTTTAGTCCCAAGTATTAGTATGGTATGACTGCCCTAGTAGTTTCCCACGTGCTGCAGTCTAAGGACGACACGCTTTTGGCTCGGATCCAACTTTCGGCTTCTGATTAGAGAATCAGAGTTTCATAATTCCTCCTCTCGTATCCCCCCCCTCTCCCTCGCACCCCCTTCAAATATAATCTGCTATCACTCCCACGTTTGATGTACCACAGTTGCTTAGGATTTAATAATAATAGCGATAATACTTATAAAATGTTTTAATACCCGTGTTAGTCCAAAAAGTTTCGACACTGGATTCATGCAAAATAGGGAAAAGTTTGGATTATGGTTTAAATGCTACAGGTTCAGTTGAGTACAACGCACAGAACGTTCATACAACCATGCGAAACAGTCAAAAAAGTCCTTCTTTGGGATGTTCAAATCGCACATCACATTGGCTTGAACGTCGGTTATGTCGCCAAAGCGTTGACCTTTCATGTGCATTTCTGAGCGTTTTCATTCTGTGATAGGTTCGTATTCGTAACATTCTCATAACCCTCAAGTTTTTTTTTTTCGGGAAAGCACAGTGCACGGTTTTCAGTTCAATCAGTTCGCGGCAGGCGTGCATACGTCGTTTTTGTTCGGGAGTCTAGGAGTGCGGGAAGGAACTGTGGACACAATTTTCTGTTCTTCAAAACATTTGATTTAGAGTTGTCGTTCCACTGTAAGTTTTGTGGCACAACAATGTAGACACATTACGGCTACACGTCCACTGTTTAACACTACCTGCTCTCAACTGACGGGTCGAATGCACATATATCGTTGAGAGTTGTTAGTTCAAGCCGCCGCCATAGTTACTGCGCTGACGTCGCTTATACGCCAGGAATAATATCAGTCTCGGAGGGTTTTGCCCGGTCGGTGTATAATAATAATAACTTACGTTAATGCTTAGTATATCGGTTTAGAACGATAATTTACGCGATACAAGACCGCTGTATTGGGTCAACATCAGTACTTCAGACAGCACTATTCTAACCAACACAACTCTGCAGACTATTGGTATGCGACCCTGTAAACGAGAGGAATGTTTGTTTCTTCCAGGCATTTCCGCCTGCGGTCAACAAACTCAACCTGTTACTTTTTTCCTTGTTGTAAGGTCTTTCCCTTTCTGTGTTTCGTCACTCATCTTCCTGTTGTTTGCCTGGTCTACCTGAGAACTCAAGAACCCTATTGGACGTGCTATCAGTGGGTACGGTCAGCCAGTGAATGAGCGCCATTGTCAGGATGGAAAGTTTCCGGGCCACAAGCCTATCCACGTCGGCTAGTAACTGAAAAGTGTCCTGTGTTAGACAAAGCTAATAACTCACTAGTTTTCTTTGCTATTTTAGACCATTTTCGTGCTACTTTATTATTCGAAAATTATGTAAGAAACTTGAAAATTGATATATGTACAAATATAAACGCTTTTAGTTAAACCTCGTTAAGCATCATCCCTACACCTACCCCCTCATACCCTCGATCCTAGGCTATCACACTTAGCAATTCATTAGTATAGTAAGAGCAAGTTGTCAGTCCTTGCATCGGACTGATATTTTGTCGAGATCCCATTGGGTGTCACTGTGGGCCGGCTCCAGGGATTTTTAAGCTCCACTCCCCCACGCCCTCGGCCACCTCCTCCTCACATTTTCAGACAAACGTTTTTCACAATGTCATTCATCCACGACGTCTTATTTCCACACATCACAGTTACTGGTACGTCTTTATGACGAAAATACTTCTTTAACATCAGAGCCGGGTTTGGGGCACCAGTCAGTAAAATGTTTATAGTGAACAGATTTTTTGTCATTACTCCAAAATTATGTCAACAAAAATTAAGTTACGTCACTGGCAGAGTACATAACTAAACTCTGTTCATTTTTTCTCGTTCCCTGAACAGAGGCGAGCTTGCGTTGCGAGACCTGTGGCAACCAGCATAGCTTAATGCTGGGCTGTTGACGGTGTCGTCGTCGATTCTGCTGTACAGTGAGGAACGTCAGAGGACAGCGACTCACTTGCATAAACGTTTAATGTGTTAAAAAAAAGTGTATAAGTAGCCAGTGCTTATTCATTGTGTCCATAGTAAACAAGAGAGAAGCAGCTACGGTCGAATGTTCAGAATGTGTGGTTTCCGACATGCCACGACCATGATTTATGGCTCGAAACGCAGATTTGAATGCACTTTGATTCACTGTAGCGAAAAGTAACAGTTAGGCGCTAAATGACGTTGATGGAACGGAAAATGTATGAAATAAGACTAAACTGAGTAAACAGTTCGTGCAATGCATCTTAGTTGCTTCGGCTACACAATAAAGTTTTTGTGTAATATCTTATATACTAATATCTATTGATTATGGCTTCATCACCGAGAAAAAAGGGAATGAGAGAAAACTTGTAAGTAGGCTGTTTAGATTTTTATGCTGGTAACGCCACGTAGCGCTCTGTATGAAAATCACTGTGCTGTGTGCAGTCTGTGGGCTGGTTTGCATTTTTGGAATGTTGGAATATTTGCTATTGTAGTGTTGGGGAGTTGGAAGTGAACACACACACGCACACTTTTGAACCCTATTAAGGTAAATACTTGTTTGTTCTCCATCAAAATCTTTCATTTGCTAACTATGCTTATCAGTAGTTGGTGCCTTCAGTAGTCTGAATCTTTTATTTAGCTGGCAGTATTGGCGATCGCTGTATTGCAGTAGTTCGAGTAACGAAGATTTTTGTGAGATAAGTGATTTGTGAAAGGTATAGGTTATTGTTAGTCAGGGCCATTCTTTTGTAGGGATTATTGAAAGTCAGATTGCGTTGCGATAAGAAAAATATTGTGTGTCAGTTTAGTGTTGATCAGCGTAAGTAAAGAGAGAAATGTCTGAGTACGTTCAGTTTTGCTCAGCTGTTTAAAAATCAAATAACGTAGAACTCTACAGGCACAGTAATTCATAATTTTTCAAAGGGAACGTTTCAAACTTAATAGAAGTTACAGAGAAAGCAGAAAAAATAATAAAGAGTGCTGTGATAAGAAGAGGAATGCAAATGATATTAATGGCAAATGGACAGCTGAGGGAATGGTAGGGGAAGGATACCAGTCATCTTTTCACGTGTACACGCTCCTTAATCGGAATGTCTCGATTCCAAAGACTACGACATGTAATGGGCAGTAGATATTTTACTGATTTATTAAAAAGTGTTTTTCTCAGTGATAATGCTATCGGTGTTTGAGGTTCGTGTGTAGGAACTTCCATATGCCGACGTTTATCTTTATTCGTTTATTATAAAGTTTTTCGCTTCTGTAGGGGCTTTCAAGCTGACTTATGTACATTTCAAGTGTTGTGTAGCGCATGGTAGAAGTAGAGTTGCCAACACTTCCAGAACAATCTTCGCAATTTTGAAAGACGCAACCAAGGTGAGAACCTCCAGCGCTACCTTCGTTATCCTTTTCAGAATGTTGTTGTTGTTGTTGTTGTTGCGGTCTTCAGTCCTGAGACTGGTTTGATGCAGCTCTCCATGCTACCCTATCCTATGCAAGCTTCTTTATCTCCCAGTACTTACTGCAACCTACATCCTACTGAATCTGCTTAGTGTATCCATCTCTTGGTCTCCCTCTACGATTTTTACCCTCCACGCTGCCATCCAATGCTAAATTTGTGATCCCTTGATGCCTCAGAACATGTCCTACCAACAGGTCCCTTCTTTTTGACAAGTTGTACCACAAACTCCTCTTTTCCCCAATTCTGTTCAATACTTCATCATTAGTTATGTGATCTACCCATCTAATCTTCAGTATTCTTATGTAGCACCACATTTCGAAAGCTTCTATTCTCTTCTTGTCCAAACTATTTATCGTCCATGTTTCACTTCCATACATGGCTACACTCCATACAAATATTTTCAGAAACGACTTCCTGACAAATCTATACTCGATGTTAACAAGTTTCTCTTTTTCCGAAACGCTTTCCTTGCCATTGTCAGTCTACATTTTATATCTTCTCCACTTCGACCATCATCAGTTATTTTGCTCCTCAAATAGCAAAACTCCTTTACTACTTTAAGTGTCTCATTTCCTAATCTAATTCCCTCAGCATCATCCGACTTAATTCGACTACATTCCATTATCCTCGTTTGCTTTTGTTCATGTTCATCTTATATCCTTCTTTCAAGACACTGTCCATTCCGTTCAACTGCTCTTCCAAGTCCTTTGCTGTCTCTGACAGAATTACAATGTCATCGGCGAACCTCAAAGTTTTTATTTCTTCTCCCTGGATTTTAATACCTACTCCGAATTTTTCTTTCGTTTCCTTTACTGCTTGCTCAATATGCAGATTGAATAACATCGGGGAGAGGCTACAACACTGTCTCACTCCCTTCCCCATCGCTGCTTCCCTTTCATACCCCTCGACTCTTATAACTGCCATCTGGTTTCTGTACAAATAGTAAATAGCTTTTCGCTCTCTGTATTTTACCCCTGCCACCTTCAGAATTTGAAAGAGAGTATTCCAGTCAACATTGTCAAAAGCTTTCTCTAAGTCTACTAATTAATACCGTGAACAATTTCGAGGAAGGCACTAGATTTTATGAATGATTTGTATTTGCAACTAATTGTCGTGCTTCTCCGTTTATTCAAAAGTTTCATTGTCTTCTTTAATTCGGCCTTTTGGTATTTAATATTTGGCCGCCTCCATAAACCTGCCCCTCCACCCAAGACCACTGCAATGTTTACCATCGAGTCCGCTAGCCCACAACTGTAAAGTTGCAGACACCCGTGGACACCTGGGAGTGTGTCCTCCAGCAGGTGGGCAGCGGCGCTGGAGACGCGCCGTCTGACATGTGAGCTGTGCGCGGCGCGGCAGGGCGGCAGACTAATGAGGCGGCGACAGTCGGGAGGGTGGACCGGAGCTGGGGACCGTGGCCCGGCCAACCCCTCTGCGAGCAGCCAGATAACAATACGCCAGCGCAGCGGCGGTCATCCGCCACGCCGCCGCCCCTGGCAGCTGCACGCCGTCCACACACCGCTCCACCAGATTTATTACTCCCGGGCTCCGACGCAGCGCCACTTCACCACACTGTATCGATATTCCGTACACAAAATACACTACTGGCCATTATAATTGCTACACCACGAAGATGACGTGCCACAGGCGCGAAATTTAACCGACAGGAAGAAGATGCTGTGATACGCAAATGATTAGCTTTTCAGAGCATTCACACAAGGTTGGCGCCGGTGGTGACACCTACAACGTGCTGACATGAGGAAAGTTTCCAACCGATTTCTCATACACAAACTGCTGTTGACCGGCGTTGCCTGGTGAAACGTCGTTGTGATGCCTCGTGTAAGGGGGAGAAATGCGTACCATCACGTTTCCGACTTTGATAAAGGTCGGATTGTAGCCTTTCGCGATTGCGGTTTATCGTATCGCGACATTGCTGCTCGCGTTGGTCGAGATCCAATGACTGTTAGCAGAATATGGAATCGGTGGGTTCAGGAGGGTAATACGGAACGCCGTGCTGGATCCCAACGGCCTCGTATCACTAGCAGTCGAGATGACAGGCATCTTATCCGCATGGCTGTAACGGATCGTGCAGCCACGTCTCAATCCCTGAGTCAACAGATGGGGACGTCTGAAAGACAACAACCATCTGCACGAACAGTTCGACGATGTTTGCAGCAGCATGGACTATCAACTCGGAAACCATGGCTGCGGTTACCCTTGACGCTGCATTACAGACAGGAGCGCCTGCGATGGTGTACTCAACGACGAACCCGGGTGCACGAATGGCAAAACGTCATTTTTTCGGATGAATCCAGGCTTTGTGTACAGCATCATGATGGTCGCATCCGTGTTTGGCAACATCGCGGTGAACGCACATTGGAAGCGTGTATTCGTCATCGCCATACTGGCGTATCACCCGGGTTGATGGTGTGGGGTGCCATTGGATACACGTCTCGCTCACATCTTGTTCGCATTTTGAACAGTGGACGTTACATTTCAGATGTGTTACGACCCGTGGCTCTACCCTTCATTCGATCCCTGCGAAACCCTACATTTCAGCAGGATAATGCACGACCGCATGTTGCAGGTCCTGTACAGGCCTTCTTGGATAGAAAATGTTCGACTGCTGCCTTGGCCAGCACATTCTCCAAATCTCTCACCAACTGAAAACATCTGATCAATGGTGGCCGAGCAACTGGCTCGTCACTATACGCCAGTCACTACTCTTGATGAACTGTGGTATCGTGTTGAAGCTGCACGGGCAGCTGTACCTGTACACGCCATCCAAGCTCTGTTTGACTCAATGCCCAGGCCTATCAAGGCCGTTATTGCGCCCAGAGGTGGTTGTTCTGGGTACCGATTTCTCAGGGTCTATGCACCCAAACTGCGTGAAAATGTAATGACATGTCAGTTCTAGTATAATATATTTGTCCAATGAATACCCGTTTATCATCTGCATGTCTTCTTGGCTGCATGTCTTCTTGGTGTAGCAATTTTAACGGGCAGTAGTGTAAATGCGTATACGTAGGGCGAGCCGCTTGAGATGTAACACTCCTTTTATTTCATGAACGGTTGAAGATATCGAAACAAGATTTCCGAAAAATAATAGAATGCTTAGCGCCAAGTAATTTTGTTGCTTGGTTAACTCTTGTAGAAACCAAGTTGTTGAAGCGTGGAATGTCTTTAGCGGAATCCTATATCTTTCAAAGTATGCGAAGGCTCTTGAAAACACGAATACAGAGATGTAACGCTTGTTGAGGTTGAGGCTGAATCTTTTACCAAAGCTGTCACAGAAAGTACGAAAGCTGGAAGGCGAGACCGCCGGAATCCGCTATTGCAGACTAAACTACGGCTCCCTCATTATATTCACCAAGAAACGAGTTCTACACTAGGAAGATAAAATATATTTCCTCTTCGCCGAAGTGTATACAACCTAGGTACAGGGCCAGCTACGATTTTATAGGAAGGAGACAGGCGGAAAGTAAGTAAAGTATTTATTATGCCAAAAATAATCGCCGTAATTCTTAATACATTCATCCCTCTGTCAGACAAGATGGTCAGTGTCTTCGTGGAAAAATATTTACGGTTGCTTACGAAACCCTGATTTATTATGGCGCGCACCTCTTCGTCCGAAGGAAATCGAGGGCCACAAATATCTTTCTTCAGAGTTCCAAAATCGTACGGGAAGGCATCGGCATTGTATGTAACATGTTGCCGAGGTTGTTTCGACTACGCTGCACAAGTGTCGCTGAGAAACCCATACACATCATAGAGCCCCGATCTTTCCCCATGAGATTTACAAATTGTTCGAGTGATGTTAGGCAATTCGTTATTCTCCTTTCCAGTGCTCTCCATAGCCTTCGTCTGTGCGTTATCTATCCTTAAGGCACATTCTGTGCTGAGTATGCCGTTCATTGCCATCAAAACTTTTTCTGTCTTCCTTACATCCAGCTAGAAGAGCTACATCGTCGTGAGCGAAACTCAGCAATGTTGTCTGTTCCCCTTGCACTTTTATTCCTTTTCCGAGTATTTCTTGCAATTCTTTCATTCCTTCTTCGACGTACAAGTTGAACAACAGTGGTTATAAGCTGCAGCGCCGGCTTACATCTTTCTTAACATGACCGTATCTTTCTTGAAGTTTCACTTTTTTTTTACTCCCATTTGCGTTCCGTTGATGTTATAGATTATTCTGTGTACTTAGAATTGGGAAAATCATATTCCGCTTTGAATGGTCAATCACTTTTCCGGGGTTCATAAATACTAGAAGGTGTTTCGATTATTTTTCAATTTGTTTTTCATAATGAAGGGCAATGGCAGTTTGTTTCACTGGTAATATTTAAATTCTTGAAATAAAACTAAGTTTCGTCCACTCGTCTTTAATGAGAGTCAGAAAAGATACGCGAAATATGGTGATTCTCGTGAACGATTACATGCACAGATTTATTGTGTAAAACGTTGCTACACGGTTAAGCCTCTAGAACAAGCACTAAGTGCCCATTTGCGTCATAGGACCGAATCGAATATCATCTTAATGTGTCCATCGTCAGAACAGTTCTAAGTAACTTTTGTCGTCGAATAGTATTCGCTATTGAACGACCGCCACGATTAAATCTCACACATGTGCGATGAGCAACGAACGGCCTGGCTGAATTAGAACCGTCATTTGTCTTCGACTAGGCGGCAAGTACCATCTGTCTTCAATATTTCTTTCAGTATATGACTTAGTGGTTTTGTCGGAATGCTACTCGGGGAGAGCATCTAAGCGAGGGCCTGTTTTGGTCTCTTGGGCGCGTCGTGTGAAACATCGTAAAAACAACCAATCGTAGGTTTTCTTATGTGTGTGGCGGATACGTCCCACAACAAGATCTCGTATTCCACTGGCAGTGTTATCGCACGATAAATTTGGCTTCTTAACTTTCGAAGCACTCGTTTTCGGACCAGAATTCCTTATCTCCTTCTCCACACTTCCGGGAAGTGTTTATCATCATCAAGGTGAAGCCACGCAGCTACTGCTTAAACGCCAAGGCATCTTCCGTGCACTATGCTTTTCGAAGGTGGAGCTCTTCAGAGGATCCAGTACATATCATTGCTGCAAAGCCGCTCAGAAATTTGCTTGCCAGCGAGCAAACGCAAATATTCTTCTTCTTTAAAAGAATCTCAATACTAATATATTCCGATTGAAGGAATTAACGAGTCTCTCTTCCCCTTAAGATCGCAACGGCTTCGGAGACGTGTCTAGCGGGCAGCATTCTACAGGCTTGCAGGTGACCACGCGAAGGCCCCTGACCTCTCAGCAAAACGTCAGTGCGTCTGTATTCGGTGACTCCGCGGGGTGCTCAGCCATAACTGCAAAAATATACTGGCCTAAGGACAGTTGTGCTATGTAAGTACTTGCTCCGACGTTGGGTAAAATACAGCACTTCAGTGAATACATTTACATCAGTACGCCGCGAGGCTACATTGTGTGCCACATAGCAGTAGTGTCCATAGTGGAAGAGTAATTGAACTAACATTCTTAGAATAAAAAGGTGCAGTAGTAATAATTGCATTAGTATCAATTAGGCCCCACTAATGTATTAGGTGGTGCTTATGTATCATGTATTGAAGAATAAAGAATTCTTTTAAAAAAAAGTGACATATAGAACGGTTCTTTTTGTAGTTTTTTTACCTCTTCCATTATTACAACTTGGTAACGATAGTAGGACGACGAACACTACTCGAGGGTTGCTCGAGTGAGTGTTTCGTACAGGAAAGTGCCCCATTCGCAGGCTCACAGTCCTCGAACAGTGGCCGGAAGTTTTTCAGTTTTAGCCAGACTACACCTGTTAGGAGTGACCTTGGAAAGAGGTCAGTGAAAATCGTGAGATTGCACTTCAAACTGGTGTTTCTGATTACGGAAAATGATAGTGCTTAGATTCCCCAATTCATACGAGTGGTGTTCAATAACTAATGTAACACTTTTTTTTTCTCGGCCAGTTGCGATTGAAAAAGTGCGAAATTTGTGTTGTGACATCGTAGAATATTCCCACTTCAGCCCCTATAGTTTAAGAAGTTCCGATGTGTTGCAGCGCTATACGTAACCTTGAAAATGGCGTCTGCAATGGAGATGCGTTCGACGGTGAAAGGTATCGCTGAATTTCTTTTGGCGGAAAACCAGAGCACTGTTGGTGTTCATAGGCGCTTTCAGGATGTCTACAGAGACCTGGCAGTGAAAACAAAGCATGGTGAGTGTCTGGGCGAGACGTCTGTCATCATGGCAAAAAGGTCTCGCAAACCAGTCTGTTCTCCCGCGTGGTGGCTAGCCGCACATGGCTTTGACTCCTGCAGTGTTGGAACGTGCGGACACTCTCATTCGAGTTGATGGACGGATCACAATCAAACACTTCTTTGCACTACTGGACGTCTCTATTGATAGCACTGACACACTCGTCCACCAGTTGCCGTACTCGAAGTTGTGGGCGCGGTGGGTTCCTCGCCACCTACAGAAGACCATAAAGAGCAACGAAGACCATCTGTGAAGAACTGCTTGCGCGTTACGAGGCAGATCGTGACAATTTATTGTCGAAAGTCGTTGCAGGTGATGAACTATGGGTTCATCACTTCGTACCGTGAGCAATACGTCAATCCGTGGAGAGGCGCCACACGAACTCTTCTCAGAAGAAAAAGTTGAAAGGCGCAGCCTCAGCCGGTGAAGTCATGGCGATGATCATCTAGGACTCTGAATGGGTTGTTCTGTTTGATGTCCTCCCTCATGGGGCAACCATCAACTCCGAAGTGTCCTGCGCTACCTTCAGGAAACTGAAGCGTGTTTGTCGCCACAAAATTGTAGGCGAACTTCTCCTTCTCCATGGCAACACAACTCACACAATTCTGTGCACGCGAGAGGAGCTCGAAAAATTTGGAGTGTTCTCCCTCCCTCCCTCCCTCCCTCCCCCACCCACCCTACAGCCCCGAAATCGCACCTTCCGACTTGCATCTGTTTGGCACAATGAAGGGAAGCAGCAAGTGGACGATGTGGAGGCTACTGATGCACCACGACGTTGACTCACACGTCGACCAGTAGACAAGCGCTATGCAGGCAGGCATACAGGCCCTCCGAGTAAGATGGCGATTGAACTGAGATTATTATCAAAAATGGGTTTTTAGGCACAATAATGGCGAATAATATGGTTATTGCAGTTCTGAATAAAATGTATTGTTTTACTTATCGAACGCCCCTTGTATAATGTTGCCCGGTATTAGTACTGCAAATGACTATTGCAGTATGTATGTAATAGAGAGGCTGATCTTAAATGAAGCGTGGCTGCATGTATTGGCTTAGGTGAACTCACAGAACAATAGATTACAGAGTTCCAAGAATGCTCGTCTGTTAAATCGGCAGCCTATCCGTGATGTCAAAACAGGGATACGGTTTGCAGTTAATGCCACACCAATCACTGGAGCTGTACGTCCTATCATAAAAAAAAATCCCCTGTCATAGATGCAATGATGGTGTGTCCTGTTGCATCGTTGTTGTTGTGGTCTTCAGTCCAGAGGCTGGTTTGATGCAGCTCTCCATGCTACTCTATCCTCTGCAAGCTTCTTCATCTCCCAGTACCTACTGCAGCCTACATCCTTCTGAAACTGTTAGTTATGTCATCTACCCATCTAATCTTCAGCATTCTTCTGTAGCACCACATTTCGAAAGCTTCTATTGTCTTCTTCTCTAAATTATTTATCGTCCACGTTTCACTTCCATACACGGCTACACTCTATACAAATACTTTCAGAAACGGCTTCCTGACACTTAAATCTATACTCGATGTTAACAAATTTCTCTTCTTCAGAAACGCTTTCCTTGCCATTGCCAGTCTACGTTTTATATCCTCTCTACTTAGACCATCATCAGTTATTTTGCTCCCCAAATAGCAAAACTCATTTACTACTTTAAGCGTCTCACTTCCTAATCTAATTCCCGCAGCATCACCCGATTTAATTCGACTACATTCCATTATCCTCATTTGGCTTTTCTTAATGTTCATCTTATATCCTCCTTTCAAGGCACTGTTCATTCCGTTCAGCTGCTCTTCCAGGTCCTTTGCTGTCCGATAGAATTGCAATGTCATCGGCGAACCTCAAAGTTTTTATTTCTTCTCCATGGATTTTAATTCCTACTCCGAATTTTTTCTTTCTTTTGTTTCCTTTATTGCTTGCTCAATATACAGATTGAATAACATCGGGGATAAGCTACAACCCTGTCTCACTCCCATCTCAACCACTGCTTCCCTTTCATGCCCTTCCACTCTTATAACTGCCATCTGGTTTCTGTACAAATTGTAAATAGCCTTTCGCTCCCTGTATTTTACACCTGCCACCTTCAGAACTTGAAAGAGAGTATTCCAGCCAACATTGTCAAAAGCTTTCTCTAAGTATACAAATGCTAGAAACGTAGGTTTGCCTTACCTTAATCTATTTTCTAAGATACGTCGTAGAGTCAGTATTGCCTCACGTGTTCCAACATGTCTACGGAATCCAAACTGATCTTCCCCGAGGTCGGCTTCTACCAGTTTCTCCATTCGTCTGTAGAGAATTCTTGTTAGTATTTTGCAGCCGTGGCTTATTAAACTGATAGTTCGGTAATTTTCACATCTGTCAACACCTGATTTCTTTGGGATTGTAATTATTTTATTCTTCTTGAAGTCAGATGCCTGTTGCAGCATTCTGCATGAAATAACAGTACGACTTTTCATTAGTTCTGATTTCTCCGAAAAATTGTCACATATGTGATGTTTTGATGGAAAAAGGTTGGTCCGATAGTTTCTGTTGCGTTTATTGCACACCATACTCCCGTATTCCCATCACGCCGAGGCAACACAAATATCCGCGAAAATACTCCATACGATCGTCTCTTGGTTATTAGGCAACGATGTGGCAAAGTGTTGGATGTGACGAGAGAATGCAGGAAGACGGACTCTAGCTGTACACCGGTATATTAAAAACAAACTGTATTACTCTCAAGCACAGGCATCCAACAGAAAAGTGGTAAAGGGGGGGGGGGGGAGGGAGGGAGGAAGAAGACGCGACGCTTTCCCCCATCCCCTCTCGTCTATAATCTGAAGTAAAACTTGTCATTGATTTCTAAATTTCTAGAAATTATTCTCTGATTCCATTCAGAGGCATGCAACAGGTAACACTGTGACCGTAGTAAATACTAAATTGTCTCTTTGTCAGCTTGTTCACGAGAAATTATACCGTTTACTTGTAGTGACGGCGGCTTCTGCGCTCTTTTGCAATCTTGTTTGACGTCAATCTTTACAGAACATTGCCGAAATACAGTATCTGATCTTTTCTCTGTTGCTTCCTTTTAGAGTCCTTAATCAGCTACAGAAAGGGACCGTTCCAACACCTAGTACAGTACAAGAATGGCTGCGGTGTACCTGCTCGAAACCGTCCCCAATTCCCATGAGAATAGTCCTTTCGCCGCTTGCGTGTATTTTAAGCTCAACCGTAAGTGTACTTCTGACCCGTCAAGACGTGGTGAGAATTCATTCAGTTTACCTGGTACAAAGATTGCAGTAGAGTATCAAGAACGCCATCATGTTGTGCTGTAGGACTGTTCAGCTATACTTCATCTACGGGCCCAAATACAGAAAACATTTCTGCGCTCGACGACAGCGAAAAGTGGTTAAATAATAAGGTCGATATGAAGTTTGGACCTTTTTAAAGTACAATGTTCTTAAACTCTATGGGGTGCTTGCGTGACGTCCTGCCTTCTAAGTTCTGTGGTCTCGTTTCCATGCCTACGCAATAAAGTCTCAAACCAGGAAGACCATTTTGGTTGAGTACTAGGCTGTGGGTTGGTCTGTAGCTGGTTGTCTGTGCCAGTGTTGTCTTCATATCTAGCTGTTCATGTGACCAGGTATGAGCATCAGAGGCTGTTTGGTGAATGACCAAACACTGCTCATTGCAAACGCTACAGGGGCCTACTCATTGCACCTGCAGTGTGCAGCCGAGAATCGTCATGAAGGCAATGCATGATAGGTACGTTATGTAGGGTGCATGAAATCAGGTGAAACCTCGCAGTGGGCACCTATACCTGGCGGGAGGCACTATTGTTCTAGGCACCTTTACGTGCTGACTGTGTGCTTAGAACAGGAAACAGCGATGTGACGCGATCCACTGGCATACTAGAGATATTGCCCTAAACACTTACGCAAACCTTCATCGGATTTCCGCTGTCGTTTCCATTTCACGATCTGTAGAACATTGCTTTCCGAACAGCCCTCGCGTATGCTTAACATTCAGTGAAATGACCTTCAAGGCCAGCCGAGAGACACATTACACTCCCCCCGCCATATACAACTTTTGGAATGACGATTAATGTAAAAAAAAATTTAAAAAGCGTAGCGAAAGTCATTACTGCGCGCTGTCCGCTTATAGGGGAGAAACACAACACTTGAACACAAAACACACTACACAGATGTAGATGGCAGATAGCTTTCGAGAAAAATAACCCGTAGCTCCGAAGCAGAGGTGTATACTGTCGAGGGGGAGCGAAACGTGTGGTGTGCCTGAGCAGACAGCGTCGCAAAATTGAAGTCATTAGCGATGATCACGGAGACTGAAAGGAGTGTTGCGGGCCGCTGTGGCGCCGGCGCTGGCGACTGTGCCGCGCATGGTAAACAAGGGCCGCGGGCAATTGGGCAGCGCGTGCCTCTGCCTCCGCCGCTGCCCTGCCCGGGCCCTGCTGGTCGATAGGCGAGCGAGTAATACGGGATTAATTATGCGAGGCGCGTGGCGTGGGGCTGCGGCCGCCGGGGGTGCGAAGTGCGTGTGTGCGTGCGCGAGGCTGCGTGCGCACGGCCGCCGGGGGTGGGGGTAGGGGTAGGCGGGGACAGGGGAGGGGGAGGGGGAGGCTGCTGCGCGGTGCGGCTCAGTGACGCTTCGCGCGGCGACCAGTGCGGGCGCCGGCTGACTGCTGACTCCTGCCGCTGCTGCTGTGCTGACGGCTGACCCGGCTGACGCGAGATCCGCTCCTTTGCGCTGCACTGGACACGACGAGGCTGCTGCGCTCCACGACGCCGCGCCTACGGTACGGACCTTCCTGACAACTGCACAGTGCTCTTAACCACAGCGAGTGAATTCATACATAATGTTCAGTCACCTACATGCATAGTGAGTGTAGGAGAGTACGTGCACGGTACGGTCTACCAGGCAAGTGGTTACCAGAGGACAGCGTGTGCTCGTGGTGTTATGTACGCGATATGTTGTTGTATATTTATCCGTTAATACCTTATTCGAACTATCTTTCCCACGCTCCCTTCGTGAGTTGCAGAGCGTCTCCCACGTAGTGTACGTGCCTCCTGGGCTTCACGAATGATTCAGTGTATAGTAGCAACAACTCTCGACAGGGGTGCACGTTTTCTAATGTAGCGAGTAACTGAAGCAACACAAACTTTTGAACACAAGCTGTCCTTAAATGTGAACAAATATAATATGATGTACATAACAGAAGGAACCGGAATGACCTTCACTTAGGTTTCGAACCTTCCTTTTTCGTGTATTCTGTTAATTTTTGTTCGATATGGTAAGTCCTAATCACGGAATTGTGCGCCCCATTGCACCCTCCATTTGCTTTACTCTTAAATAGCAGTGTCACAGAATGCACGGCACTTTTAATGACATATACGTTCTTAAACTACACTTGACGAGGTACTCGTTGCAACGAGGTTGTAATGGTATTTTCGCCGTTAATATATATATATATATATATATATATATATATATATATATATATATATATATATATGATAGTTAGGAAAAATGGTTCAAATGGCTCGGAATACTATGGGACTTACCTGCTGTGGTCATCAGTCCCTTAGAACTTAGAACTACTTAAACCCAACTAACCTAAGGACACCACACACATCCATGCCCGAGGCACGATTCGAACCTGCGACCGTAGCGGTCACGCCGTTCCAGACTGTAGCGCCTAGAACCGCTCCGCCACTCCGGCCGGCTGTAGTTAGGAAACTTTACAGACAAAGCTTTATCTGTCTATTGAAGACCTGAAGATAATTACTTGATCAATCGTAACCGGCCAAGTTTGTATAAGTTGCCATCGTAACAAATTTTATATTGAAAATTAACACCGCGTGCTCCACAAGCTTGACCATATCAAGTCTCATAAAAAGCAGTAACCTGATATTATCCGACTACAATATCAGTGGCGAACTTTGGGAGCCTGTCACATCTTTTAACTGTCTAGTGGTAACACTGGTGAGCGATACAAAATCGTATGACCATGTGAAATCAGCGAATTGAACGCTGGGCTTGTTAGGAGTATTTCTGAAAGTGCTGTGCAAGGCAAACTATACACAAGACGCCAGTGCGAAAAATTCTGTTGTAGAGTGCTACTCCATTGTTTTCTATCCTTAGCAGGTAGACATGAAAAAGACTGAATTCGGAGACCGGGACTGTGATAGATCAATTTAGATTATTCGAAAATAAAGCACGGATTTCTAGGAAGCTTAATTGGGAAGGTTTGTAAGAAAGTCTACATTGTTCTCACGATACCCTGTTGGGTAAATGTCGACAACTGATATACGAGGCAGACTGAATAACGCAAGGACCACGATAATTGAGACAACAGAGGCATGCAGTTACTTTCCCTCGTTCATTATGCTGCTGGAGTAGTACACAAATTCGGTAATGTTGGTTAGAAGTATTCTCCGCCGTGTGCTGTGCAGAGCCTTGGGGAGTGCATATGTAGATCCAGAATTATGTTTTTCCTTCACAGTGTTCTACATCTTCGGGAAGCGCAACTGTATGTATTTCGTAACGTCATTTTATGACTTCAGAATGCAGAACATGGTGATGTGAATGTTCTACAGCTATTCAGTACGAACCGTTATGAGAGGCGTGGGACAAGACACTTTTATTGTACCATATGTTAATACATCTTACTGTTTCATTCACGGATGGAGCGTGGGAAAGTTGAGTGATTGTACGGCTTCGTCGACCTGTCGTTTGTCTAACGTCGTCTGTACCATCTAAACGGTGTAGATGACGCATATTGGTAGTTTCTGCCCTGAAATGTAGTTTTTGAAGTTTCCTAAACAGCATCTTTCTTTGTACGTCTGCCTGAAACGTCTTGCAGTTAATCTTTTTGCGAACAGGAGACGAGAGAGGTGGTATAACGTGTACTGGTAACCCAAGATCGCGAACACAGAGCAGATACTTCCGCTCTTCTACGTCAACTGCTGGTAAAGGGCTGCCAGCAGGTTTAGCCCTTCTGGACACGCCACATTGCTTGTCTTTCTTGTTTATTAAATGATCTACTGCAAACCACAACAGGTAACATTTTTTTGACTATCCTATAACTCAAGAACGCCGGTCAGAATTACTAGTTCCATTTAAGAAACTTTCAGTACGTTCGATATCTCCCCACAAGAAACAGATACGAATATTTATTGTATCAATACACGCCCCTTTGCGTATTATTAATTTCCAGAAACTTTTTTTCCGTATTTAGAGCCGTCTAGAAATGTTACGAGTGTCCAGATTACACGAGACAACGGGTATTTGAAGGTTGATCGGCTCACACACTATATTTCATAAAAACTTATATCTGCTGCGTGCTTTAATTGCCCTGTATGATAACTCTTGGTAATTTATATTAGTGGTATCGTGAGGGATATCTGAGAACAAGTTTGTTCAAATGTTGTATTACTGTTTATCCTGAGGTTAAAAAAAAGCAAAAGGAAAAAAAACCATACAGTCGCAATTAAAATTTTTCCTTGTTATGTTCCCTGCCTTACAGCAACGAAATGTTTATGGTACAATGCTATTCATGCACCTTCATTGTGATTTATTTTGCTTTGAGTCACAGAAACGGCCGAAGTAAAAAAATGTAAATCGTACTATTGTAATTACTTCGGTGTTCCTATACATACGTGTAGAGACTATTACATCTCTTATTGTACATCCATACATACTGTGTATACAGAAAATAGGATCGTACGACGAACACAAATATTCCTGTAGTATCCTAACGCTGTCAGCGTTCTTCTAGGTGTACATGTGGAAAATATTTATTAGCAACACCATTCTTGCTCCTTCTCAGCAATGCATTAACCTTTCTTCGAAGTACGACAGTAGAAGAGCGTTATATGTCAACGTTTTACGACCCTGTTCTGTGTATAAATACAGGGATGTAAAAGGGACCGCATGTAATCGTATCCACTCCTATGCATAGACACACCAATATAATTTCAGAAACATTATTTTCATTTTTACTTCTGCTGTCGAGACAGTTGAATATTCATAGAAAGTCTGAAAAATGTACCATACTTTGAAGTACAAAGTAAATAAATAACAGCGGAGGAACAAAAATGGTGTTACCAATGACCTATTCCAATCGTTTTAATCTGTTATCTTCAGATTGTTTCCAATTGTAGTGTTACCCTCGCTAAAGACCATGGGTTTTCATTGAGTGGAAATATAATTGTGTTTGTGCCAAGAAATAATTTTTTATCAAATACACCGAACACCGACGTTTCCACAGTATTTTAATGTCGTACTTCATAGAGTAGGTTTTTTCTTTGGAGAAACATTTCCTTCGGAAAAACATTTCCTTCCCAGCGTGTGTAATAAGTCGTTGGTTTCGATGCGTACGTATATGACTCTCGACTGGCACCGAGCGTGCAAAATTCATTGTAATGAAGCTGACGTACGAGTCAGTGACAAGTGAGACGGTAAACAGTAAGATGTGTGCTCAAATATTGCGTGGACTTAGCTCCACGAGCTCCAGCGCAACACTGTGAGAAAATAACCCCTGAGGGTGTTGAGAACATACGCGAAGCGAAGCGTCTCACGCTGATGTGGTCCAGTTATTCGCAAAGACAGGTGAGACTGAAACATAGCCACGATTTATTTAGTATGACGCGAAGCATGGCATTCTTCTATGAGCTTAGTCAAATAATTCCGATTTTCTGTGTTTGCAACCTTCACAGTCACTTATCTTTGATTGGAGAGAAAGCATTGATAACGGAATTTAAGCAAATTGAACGCAGGATTCCGGGTTGTTTTAATTACACTAAAGGCTCTGTGTCTGATAAATTATCCGCCGTTCTCTTCCGTACTGCTTGCTGTGCTACATTGTCCCAGTAGTTCGGCGCTTGCATCATGATGTTCGTATCTGCGTATGTTATTTCATTCTGAGAAGACAGATGGTGATTTTCGAAGCGTTGTGAGAATATAATTTTGTTCATTAGTTCAATGTCACTACCGGTGGATAAATATAACGGCAGATGTAGAAATTTCAACGTATTTACTATTGGGATGGGAAGTAAACGCTAGCGAAAGCGCTGTAACAGATAATTATATATGTGAAGGCTGCACACACAATCGTGATTTGGGGAGGGGGAAGAGGTGTGTTCCTTTTTGAACTAGGAACATGGAGTAGAAAGTTTTGCCTTACTGTAGCTATGTTACGGCATATTAAGAAAGTTTCAACGGCGCACCGGAGTTGGCGCCAAGACAAATTCTGAGTATCGATTAATTCCTTCTGCGAACGATTTATTTGGGCTGAAATTAATGCTCAACTAATCGCAGAATTTGTATATTGCACCGTTCGGATTTTACGTGCAAATATGTGCAAAACAACAGTTTTTCCGGCGCGTTTTTGAAACGCGTCACTTCTGTACTGTAAACTTATAGGAGTCGGTTCAAACCAAGGTATATAAATAGATAAATGGATAAATTCCAAACTATTTTTTATCCAATAATCTTTATCCGTTACCGATATACGCTGATTTAAAGTCGATCTAAATGTAGCACGTAAAATTCGTTCTCACGTAAAGGGAATTGCGCGAAAACGGTTTACGGTGATTCAGATAAATAAAAAATGCGTTCTTTGAATAAAATTGAGAGCCTGATTTCATTTTGATTTTACGCCCAAAAAACAAGTTTCTGTGAGTTTTTTTACGCGCCGCTTACGTCTTTCAAACTTGAGCGAATCAGTTCAAATTTTTTAAGGATGTAGGCAAATAAATGTGATTAAGACATCCTGTTATTTTGTGAAAATTTTATCCGTTCTCACGATATAATCAATGTGACTCAAAAGACAATAAAAAACCTGTACCGGATCGGTTCTCACCCGAGTCAACAAAAATCTATACCGGTTACCAAGCTATGGCTGTCTAATGTCAAAATTATTGTAAAGTTGGGAACCAGAATGAAAAGTGCTCCTATCATAGCACAAAAAAGGCCAATATTTTCTGGACAGAGTTACGGACGTAAAAGAAGGTAAATAGCTTTTCAACTTATATGGCAGATTGTCATTTACATCAAAGCATCTGGACATGTTCGCGCTTTATTAGGAGTTAACTCTACATCCCAAGCGCAGTGAGCTCTCTTAATTGTAAAGTGTTGGCATACCTGCATCTTGCGATTTATAGGCTATGCGATGCATTATCTTACATGGCATGGACACTAATACTACGAAGTAAAAAAAATTCGAATACGTCAAGATTTTGATTTAAATGTCTTTGAAGATGTAAGATAAGACGAAAAGCTAGTGCCCTTCTTTTACATCCCTAACCCTGCCAAGGAGGTACTCTGCTTTTTTGTGCCGATAGCACCATTTTTCGTTCTAGAAAGTTGTTCAGACGAATACAGGAGAAAGCCGTTCGTTATACGTGCGTTGCAATGCGCATTTGCGAAATACACCGACTTGATTCTTGTCACATCCGTAGGTGCTTGGGACATTTTTATCGTGGCTGCACGAGTTCTAGCTAGCATTAATGGCCGTCTCATTTTGTCACTCCGTAGAAGAAAATAAAATATCGTCAGAAAATTGCAGTATTTCACGCGTAATATGAGGATCTTCGCATTTGACTCTGTTTAGGGATGGCTGCCAACCTTTGCAGGAAGCACTGATCATCTACGGCTTTTTTGTTTATTTCTGCAACAACTTATAGTGGAGCGACTTTTCTATGTGCATATGCGACATCCGCTAGCTGCCTTAAAGGGCCACCGTACTAGCATTATCTGTGACGTAATTTGTATGCATAAGGTGAATGGTAATGTCCGTCACACACTTTCCTGAGGCAAGGCCTATTCTACTTTTCTCACGATGTTCCCTATTCAGAACGATACGCTGTTATTGTAAATAAGAGAGATCTGGCGATAGAACAGATCCTTGACCGACTTCGCATGAATTTGTTTTCGTTTCCGACCTTCGTACGTCTGCGGCTCGTGATATGACTTCGAACTTATCTCGAAAAAGTCTCACGTAACAATATGTAGTCGTCTTGTCGAGAGCGTAATTAGCCTGTGCGGATTGTAAGTGTTATTAGTCTCCTTGGAAGAGCTGCCAGCCAGTTATGAATTGTCAATATGTGATTGCACCGGAAAGATGACAGAGGAATTTCTTGTTGCGATAGCTTTCATAACTATTCCACATTTTATTACAATGCCAGTTACGGCAACACATCAATTGGCACCACTACTGGGTCAGCGTTTTAGCCGCAATGAAGCCGTTTGACAATGGGCTGTACTCATTCCAGCTTCACTAGTTTGTGTGTGAAACAAAACGACAGCGTCAGCAAAGAGGCATAAATGGCGGACGCAGTGTTTCCACTGGCAATGTGACAACGACGTCTGTTGACCTCGGAAAGTTTTATGTTCCGTGCAGACTTTCACAATTATCTTCCCGGGATTCATGAGCGGCACGAACGTAAGGATTTGTATGAGAATGGAGTTGTACCCTCTTGAATATAGGTAATGTTCACAAGTAATGTTCCGAAGGACGAAAAATTGATTATATTCGCTTCAAACAATCCTGTCCCTGCTAGGGTGCTAAACCAGTAAATCCTACTGCGCTTTCGACTCATAGTGCCCCACTACATAAAATATTCAAGGTATTGATTCTCTTGGTTTCTGCCGTGTGATATTAACGCGACGCGTTGAGTCGTATGAAATAACTTCATCATTTGTTGCTGGTGAAACATTGTAATTATTACACAAAAAAATGCCACGTGAAAAAAGTGTGTTCCTTTGGTAAAAGCTACGCACTGAAGGACCGGTATTGATAGTTAATGATATCTAATACTCGTAGAGTTAAACACGGGTTAAGCATTAATTCGCCGTTTCACTGAGAGTCGAGGCAGATACGACTTTTCGACGTTCTGGTGTTTCGATTTTTTTCTGCAGAATCATTCTTGGTTTTGTAATTTATGTACCCTTGCACTACAGTGCGAGACACAAGCGCTTTAGGAACTTTTACTTGTTATTCTCTTTGAGTCTACAGATTTCACGAAGTCGCTTCTAAAAAATGCAGTCTCGGTTTTGCTAGTGTACTGTCCTCTCCGTGGAATTCGGCTTGGGTTCCGAGCACCTAGGTGATGCGAAACCCGATTCGCACCTTTACTCAAGGTAAAATCTGTGCCACAAATAGAGGAAAACAAGTTTGTTCGGTGTTTCCAGCCTTTCGTAAAGCTTTTGATCCAGTACCATATCGACACCTAATAAAAACATGTGCCTACGGGATATCCATCAATGTTTGCTACCATATCGAAAAGTCCCTAGCAGGAAGACCCCAGCGTAATGTTGGACTCAGTCACCTGCAGACACTAAAGTAACCTTCGGTGTGCTCCTGGGAAGTGTAATGGGACCACGGCTTTTCATGTTTTTGTAGTAACAACTTACCAGATAGAATTAGTTGAAATCGCTGGATTTTCGCAGATAAAACTTACCTGTCAGGAATGTTATGTCCGTTAAAATTATAGTATCCGATTAGATCTTGGTACAAAGGCTGGCTACAAGTTGCTGGTGCACCGAGCGAGGTGGCGCAGTGGTTAGCACACTGGACTCGCATTTGGGAGGACGATGGTTCAATCCCGCGTCCGGCCATCCTGATTTAGGTTTTCCGTGATTTCCCTAAATCGCTCCAGGCAAATGCCGGGATGGTTCCTTTGAAAGGGCACGGCGGAATTCCTACCCCGTCATATGAAACCGATGACCTCGTAGTTTGGTCTCTTCCCCCAAACAACCCAACCCAAGTTGCTAGTGTAAATAAATACACCGTACATCTCGCGTAGGGACGATGAAAAGAAGATAAGGGCGAGTACAGATGCAAATAGTTATTTCCTCCTTAACTCAACACATGAATGGAATAGGAAAGAAAATCAAAAATATTGCTACAATGTACCTATCACCATCTACTGTACAGTTGCTTACGAAGTATATACGTAAATGTAGAACGTCTTGCACTTGATGAAATGTAAAAGCGCAATGTCTTATAGTTGCAGGACTAGTCTATAGACTCATAAATTTCTGAAAGTAACAACGTGTAGAAATATGAAGCGGAACGAGCGCGCAGGCTCAACTGCTGGTAAAGGCCAGGTTTCCGTTGGTAGTGTACTGTGGAGCCACAACCTGTTTACGAAAGTGATTTGCCGTTCCCAGTTTGAAGTTTAACTAAGACGTCATTCTCACTTCTACGAATCTCCATATAACACGTACTCGTAATACATGGCGAGACAACGATCACGTGAGTGTAACAAGTGTAATAATGCTTGGAAACTGAATGCACGCCAAAGTCTCCTGTGCGGAGCGTCCGTTAGAGAAGCAAGCGTCTTGCCAACCAAGGGAAAAATTGGAAAATTAACGAAAGTTCAGGGAGAAAGATAAAATCTTTGAATCGTGTTAACTGATGCTACCCTCGTTGCTTGGTAAAACAACTTCATATCTATAACTACAAATAAGAAAATTTATACTAACGGATATCCAGAATACTGTGATTTTCATTTATAAATATAAAAACTTTGAAATTCGCCGATGGTACTGCAGTTCTGTCAACGACGGCAAAAGACTTGGAAGAACAGTTGAACGGTATGGATACTGTATGAATGCAGAGTCTCGCGGCGATAACATTGAATAAAATGTTCTCGGGTTTCCAACCGCGTCAATTGGTTAAAACTACACGAGCTTTCGGCCAAGCACTCCTTGGCCATTGTCAAGTGTTATGACTGCCAGTGGGCTGTTGGTGCGCCCTTATGTATGAAAGGTATTATCGTCTACGCCATCCAGAGAAATCTGCGTTAGCTGAGCGTGCGTTAGAAAACGGTCACCACATAAAATTTGACCTCTGTCGTGGCTCGCACTAACGGCTTCTGGGACAGTTTAATACAGGAAGCTATTTAAATAAAAATTACCACAAACACCCTGAATAGAGACGGTGGCTTACAGCTCAGCGCTGCGTGGGATCCAGCGATCGCGCGGTTGAAGAGGGCAGATCGAACGCCGACTCAAAACATACCCATATATGGCAATGTCACTGGCACCAGTGACGTCACAGCCGGCAGCTAGCGTATGTAAGGGCGCACCAACGGCCCACTGGCAGTCATAACACTTGACAATGGCCAAGGAGTGCTTGACCGAAAGCTCGTGTAGTTTTAACCAATTGACGCGGTTGGAAACCCGAGAACATTTTATTCGGTATGGATACTGTCTTGAAAAGAGGTTATAACATGAAAACCAATAAACTTAAAGGAAGGCTAAAGGAATATAATAGAATCACATTTGGCGTTCCTGAAGGAATTAGAATACGGAATAACACTCTAGTAGTACATGAATTTTCTATTTGGGCGGCAAAATAACTGACAACGGCGGATATAAAGACAATACGAAGTGCAGACTGGCAACAGCACTAAACGCATTTCTGAAAAAGAGGAATTCGTTAACATCTAATATCAATTTAATTGTTAGGAAGTTTTCCCTGAAGGTATCTGTACGGAGTGTAGCATTATGCGGGAGTGAAACAAGGGCGATAAACAGTTCACACAAGAGGAAAGCACAAGATTTGAAATATGGGGCTACAGCTGAACGCTGAAGATTAAATGGGTAGATCGGATAAGTAACGAAGATGTACTGAATCGCTGGCCGGGGTGGCCGAGCGGTTCTGGGCGCTTCAGTCTGGAACCGCGCGACCGCTACGGTCGCAGGTTCGAATCCTGCCTCGGGCATGGGTGTGTGTGATGTCCTTAGGTTAGTTAGGTTTAAGGAGTTCTAAGTTCTAGGGGATTGATGACCTCAGATGTTAAGTCCCATAGTGCTCAGAGCCATTTTTTTGTACTGAATCGAATTAGAGAGAAAAGAAATTTATGGCGTAAATTGTCTAAAAGAAGGGATCCGTTGATAACCTGGGGCGTGAGGTAATCGTCAATTTGATAATGGAAGTGAGCATGGAGTGTAAAGTGTTTTTACTGTTGGCAAGTTCAAATGACTGCAGCTTGCAGTAGTTATACAGAGATAAAGACACTTCTATAGGATAGATTAGCGTTCAGAGCTGCATCGAACGAGTCTTCCGTCTAATGACCACAACTGCAACAATTACAAGCGTCTTGGCGTTAGCGGTCTGCATGCAGCGCGCAAGGTTCTCTCAGAATTTGCTTTTATTTAATGTGTGAATCGTGTCTCTGAGGACACCAGATGCGGTGGGTTACCCAAAGGCGCAAATGCTTTGCAAAGCGGCCCCCACAGCAGCAGCTGATCGCAGCCATCCGTCGTAAGCGATATCGCTGATCGCTGTAGTCGGTCGATCACCTCGACCCCGCCACGCAGGAGCTGCAGTACAGTATTTGCCAAGCAATTTCAACCAGTATTATTAAAACCACTGCGTCCAGACGTGCTGCATGCAAAATGACTGCTCCTTTAGCAGCAGTCCGTATCTTGAAGATACGGACATCTCCATATAACAGATGCCGTTGTGTCCGTATCTTTAAGAATACTTGCAAAACATAAATTTAAAAGAAAGGAATTGTAAACTACTAAACTTGTTTCGCATCGCTTTTCTTGGGAACTGTGGGCTACTTTGCGGAATATACAGGGTGAAAAGTAATTAAACCGACAAACTCGGGGAGGTTGTAGGGGACATCAAAACAAATACTTTTCCCTAATGTCATTTTTTGCTATGAGGATTATTTAAACCAGTGGAGGTCATATTACGTTCTTCGGTTGTTAGAGGCCGTATTACGGTTGTTAGAGGGCGTATCACGCTCTTCAGTTGTAGGCAACTGCTGTCCACCAGTGTAGTAGTGCACTGTCTCTGGTTACTAATGGATCGATACACCTGGAGTGAGTACACTGATATGGTTGGTGAGTACTACGTAGCACACCACAACGGACAAGCTGTACAGCGGGTTTATCAACATTAATATCCTAATCACCGTATCCCGCATCATACGACCTTTGCTGCTGTGTACCAACGTCTGCGTGAGACAGGGTCATTTAGCAGATTACCTGGATAGGGACGCCGTCGCACAGCAAGAACGCTGCAATTTGAAGTTGCTGGAAGACGTCCCGCTCGCTACAAGACAACCCATGTGGTTCCAACATGACGGGGCGCCGGCACATTTCAGTCGCCGTGTGCGTCGATTCCTGGACCGACGGTTCCCAGAAACGTGGATTGGCAGAGGTGGTCCTCTATCGTGACCTGCTCGATCCCCAGATATGTCCCCTCTGGACTTTTTTGCGTGGGGAGAGATGTGCAACCTTGTTTAGGCAACTCCTGCTGCATCAGAAGAGGATCTGGTTGCCCGGATAGTAGCAGCAGCAGAAACAGTTCAGGATACTCCTGGGGTTTTTGCCCGTGTCAGACAGAACATGATCCGACGGTTTAACCTTTGTTTACGTGTCAATGGAGGCATTTTTTAAACTCTACTGTAATTGAAATTGGGTTGTGTTAATGTGTTGTCTCTTGGTCATAAAAAATGGAAAAGTGTTTGTTGGTGTAATTAATTTGCCGCCAGATAAATCTTCCTCTACCGGTTTAAATACTCCTCATAGGAAAAAATGACATTAGGAAAAAATATTTGTTTTGATGTCCCCTACAACCTCCCAGAGTTTGTCGGTTTAAATACTTTTCACCCTGTATTAAATTTTTCACTGACTCCAATTGGGTTGTGTACATCTTTCGAATGTGCTAATACGATTCGTTTTTCACTTGTTTGTTAGACCTCAATTCCGTTTTCAATCATTAGTTGTATAATTTAACTGCAAGCTTGCAAACGATTTGTTAACCAATTTCGATGTGTCTGTAGAAATGTTGTCAACAGCAGCACTGCCGATTACCGTAAGCCTTGTTAGAAATTGCTTGAGGGACAGATACATTACATGAAATTACACGGGACTTAGTATAGATACATAATAGATTATCGCCGAACATTAAATTAAAAGCACACTTAATATTATGTCATCCTGTTCAGAAATTAAAAACTTTTAATAATGCACGATGTTGTTTTACAAATAACTCAGCCAGTAGACGCAGCCCAGCCTATCGTGATTACTACTATGAAATATGTGCAATGTATTCGCGGTTCGAATATCGACAACCATCAGCTGTGTAATGGAATTACAAGAATGAAAATTTGTGCCGGATTATACAGCTGACGGTTGTCCATATTCGCAACTACTAATGCGTTTCATGTGTTTTATAATGACTGTAGACGCCGCAGAGCCTGTTGCTTCGGACATGCATGCAGGTGGGAAGGAACATTGCATCGTATTTATGGACAGCAGAGGCTGTCCTGCCGGTCGGAGTGGCCGAGCGGTTCTAGACGCTACAGTCTGGAACCGCGCGACCGTTACGGTCGCAGGTTCGAATCCTGCCTCGGGCATGGATGTGTGTGATGTACTTAGGTTAGTTAGGTTTAAGTAGTTCTAAGTTCTAGGGGACTTATGACCTCAGCAGTTGAGTCCCATAGTGCTCAGAGCCATTTGAACATTTTTTAGAGGCTGTCCTGTACCGTAGTACGATGAACTTCCTCTCAATTCTGTTTCTGTAGCACAACCTTCAAAATGCTAATCGCTGAAAAATCGGAGAGTATTTTGTGTTACTTCTTAATATAAGTGGCAACACCGACCTCAACTTCACTTCTCAGACTGGGTCGTGATTCCTGAATAAATCCTAAAGTATGTTCTTATTCGACGTGAGCAAAACAAAAAGAAATAGAACTGCAAAACTACGCCTAACAGCTAAACAGAAGAGTCACAGCCACACATCGTATGCAACTCATCAGATTGCCTGGGATTTCCATGCGATGAACGACCTATCTGTGCGATCTGCCCACACACGTGCCCATCGCTTCGGCGCGTCGCTGCTGTGCATGGCTCTCGAGTGAGGTGCAACTATGGGGCATTATACCTTACAAGGGCAGAGGCGATGACGGAGGCGGTCAGTGATTCACTAGGGACGGGGCGGACGCCGTTACTGTGACTCGGGGCGACAAACAGTGCGGCTCGAGGTATGCGATGTGAAGCTGCTCCGTTAATGATGTCTGTACCTGGCAGGCTGCCGTAGTTACGAGCGCAGAAACCAACTCTTACAGCTATATCTAAATCTACACTCTCCGAGTCACTTTTGGATGAGTGGCAGGGGTACTTTTTATTGTATCAAATACGAATGGTACTTCCTGTTACATTCCAGGATACAACGCGGGGAGAATAACTGACTGTGCGCTGTCGTTTGCCTGATTTCATGTAGGGGGCTAAAAAATGTCCGCAATGTCTGCCCTGCAAGACGGTTCTTCAAGTTTGCTAAGCAGGTTCTCGTGAGATGTACTACGTCTGTTTTCCAGTGCCTGCCAAGTTGTTTCAACGTTTATGTTACTAAAATTTTTTGTTTTTAAAATTCAGTCTTAATCACACCACGTATGTTACAAGAACATAGGTGACGGGTTTCGGTCATATCACATGACCATCATCAGACCTGTAATTTAATTTAGAAAGAAATAGAAACCTTACTAAGTTTACAATAAAATAAGCCAAAATGCTTATAAGGATAAAATACAATAAGATGTGTTATACGCATAGCATCCTTGGAAGATGGTAGGTGGAGCACTCTCCTCAGCTGCTGTGACGTCAACTGGTGCCAGCAAGTGACGGGCATACGCTTAAGTACGAAGATGCTCCGCCTACCTCTTCTCCTTCCATCTCACATCAACCAATCAGTATAAAAATGGGTTCACATAATCGTCAAAACGTACAAAAATATGAAAGAAACGAAGTACAATAACATAAAAATATCCAGAATGAGATTTTCACTCTGGAGCGAAGTGTGCGCTGATATGAAACTTCCTGGCAGATTAAAACTGTGTGCCCCACCGAGACTCGAACTCGGGACCTTTGCCTTTCGCGGACAAGTGCTCTACCATCAGAGATACCGAAGCACGACTCACGCCCGGTCCTCACAGCTTTACTTCTGCCAGTATCTCGTCTCCCACCTTCCAAAATTTACAGAAGCTCTCCTGCGAACCTTGCAGAACAAGCACTCCTGAAAGAAAGGATACTGCGGAGAGATGGCTTAGCCACAGCCTGGGGGATGTTTCCAGAATGAGATTTTCACTCTGGAGCGGAGTGTGCGCTGATATGAAACTTCCTGGAAGATTAAAACTGTGTGCCCGACCGAGACTCGAACTCGGGACCTTTGTCTTTCGCGGGCAAGTGCTCTTGCACTTGCCCGCGAAAGGCAAAGGTCCCGAGTACGAGTCTCGGTCGGGCACACAGTTTTAATCTGCCAGGAAGTTTCAACATAAAAATAGTTATGTATATCTCTTTACAACCATGGAATTGTATAAAATATCAATTAAAAGCTTTAAAATAACTGTACAGACGATGTATAGTCAGTGTGCCCTCTATGGGCTAAGGTGATACTACCACAATGGTTTCAAAGTCAACGATGTCGACTGCAAATATATATATATATATATATATATATATATATATATATATATATATATATATGTGTGTGTGTGTGTGTGTGTGTGTGTGTGTGTGTGTGTGTGTGTGTGTGTGTGTGTGTGTGTGTGTGTGTGTGCTAGATTCAGTCTGTCTGTCTTTTATTAAAATGTCATGAAACTGATTTATTAAAAGTGGAGTCATATTTCGTAATATTTCTATTTGGAAGTTTAAAATTGTGATATAAATGTGTACATACTGTCCTAAGGTACATTTCTGCCATGGATACTACTGGGTCCTATGATTTTCTGAACAAAAGAGTACATATGTGTTCATAGAATTTCGTCAAAGAGGTCATAAAAATGTTTTTCACGAAAATCTAACTGTTCATTGAGAAGCATTGACGGTTCATCTCTATAATGGGCATACATCTCGATCTCCTCCAAAATATTTAATAATAAGCCTTTATTCGTGTAATGAAGGACTTGCAAATTCTGTTGTACCGTCCCTTCGGCATGCTTATTGAAAGTTATGTGATGGCCAAAGACTGATTTTGCTCGTGCGGTACCTGGTGTATGTTCTTTGTATCGTGTAGTAAAGCTCCGGCCTATTTGGCCAATGTATATTTTTCTACAATCACCACATTGGATCTTGTAAACCCCTGATCTGAGAAATCTATCGTTATCATTATCTACAGTATGTCTTAATTTATTTTGCAAAGTATTCTTAGTTTTAAATGCTATTGTTATTTCAGAATTCTTAAATAGATTACTGATCCTATCTGATATGTTCCCCATGTAGGTCATTATGTTACTCTCTTGGGTACCAAACAAACTTGTGACTATTCGCAACGCCCTTTTGTACTCCTAGATGTATCCCATTAGTGTGCTTTAATATGGAGCACATAGATCTGAGCGGTATACGGTTATGAGCTGTACAAGTGTTTGCATGCTACATCTTTCCTGGACATACTGCAGCTTCCCAGTACTCTTATCAATAAATCATAGTCTGCCATTTGCTTTACTTACAACTGAGCGTGTGTGGTCGTTCATAATCTCGCTGCACGGGGTGATTCAAAAATAACTGTACACACTCTTTCGGTGTAATGTATGAATCAAAGTAAGAGAAAAATGTTAAATAAAGTTTTATCTGACTCTGCTCTAGTTCCGAATTATGATGCATAATGTCATTTGTGGTAGACATTACATCACTGGCCAGCATATCGACTGCTGTTGCTTTGTCCACGGTGTTCCTGCACAATGCAGACGGGAGTATCTCAAAGATGCTTAGCCTGATAAATGGACAGGTTCTCCAGGACGAGTTGCTTGGCCCGCCAGATCTCCGGATAGTAAATACTGGGCTTCTACTTTTGGGGCTGTCTCAAGAACCTCGTGAATGGTACAACTGAGAATGTTGCGCAACTAAGCAGTGAACTGAAAACAGTTGTGTAACTGTACAAAATGAGATGAACGGAGCTTACAACATTCCGAGGGCGGTAAGAAGTCGAGGACGACACTGTCTTCGTCTACTCGGACATCATTTTGAACATGTCCTACGGTAAACGTACAGTATGTGGTTGAGTTGAATTTTGCGACCTTTCGTGTCGTCGCTTTCCGAGAAGAATTAATTTTGTGGTGTTTGCGTTGCTCCTGCAATCCCTACTCTACTGCATAACTCTGAGATAATGCAATGTCAGACAAAGCTTCACTTAACGTTTACTCTTATTTTGATGCATACATGAGGCACACGAAGTGTATATAGTTACTTTTTAATCACCCTGTATATTTTTACTCGCAGATGTTATATTATCGTTACTAACTCTAGTTCTGTCTCATCAATTGTGTAGTCAAAGGATAGTGTCATTTTATGTTATGTCAAGTATACAACTTCGCATTTCATTATGCCGACATAGTTGTCAGCCTTTGTCCCATCCGATATTATATCAGTATCTATATGTATAATACTTCAGTTTTTATCGCATACAGTTTTCTATCTGCTAAAACTCTCAGGTTGCTACTAAAATTATTCCTGAAGTTATTACCATATAGTGAACACTAATGGTCCTATCATAGTCGACAAGAACATGCTGAACATCGCTGCTGTGCCTGTAGCTCATTCACCATCCGGGATTAAGTTGTGCGTCCTGCCCATCAGGAAATTTTCGATCCAGTAGCAAACCTGTTTGGACCCGACAGTAACACATTTTCTTTAGAAGACGAGGATCTATTTTCGAAACTCTAGGTACGAGTCAACTCGGTTTCCTCTATTCATAACTCTGAGGATAATATTGCCGTGGAACGAGTCAGTTCACAGGTTATTATATTAATATGTATTTCTATGACACTAAATAATGATCGTTTACAAATCAGATCATATAAAATAATATTTAGTTCTTATTATATACAAGTTTGTAAATAAATATTCTTCCCTGGAATAGAAAAAAGTTTACCAGAAAAAAGCTACTAGTTTACTTTCAAATTTCGGTTTTCTGTTTGTCGAGGATCTTACATTTATAAGGTATGGGATCAAAGATTATGGTAGCAGTCTTATTCGCCCTTTACTGAACGGTAGTCAGCTTTAGTAAAGAGTGGTGAAAGTCTTTTCTTCTAGTGATGTAATTATGAGTAACATCACGCCTTCTGAACTGTAATGTTTTTTTCTCTAACTAATTCCACGAGAGAAGTTGTTGAAATATTCAACTCACTTCTTCACACGACGTTCGTGGATAGGTACTACGCCGGCCGCGGTGGCCGTGCGGTTCTGGCGCTGCAGTCTGGAACCGCGGGACTGCTACGGTCGCAGGTTCGAATCCTGCCTCGGGCATGGGTGTGTGTGATGTCTTTAGGTTAGTTAGGTTTAAGTAGTTCTAAGTTCTAGGGGACTTATGATCTAAGATGTTGAGTCCCATAGTGCTCAGAGCCAGCCATTTTTGATAGGTACTACGTATTATTCATGAGGTACGCATTTCTGCAATGAAAAACAATTTTTTGAAAGATCAGTTATCGGTACCTCTGAAATAACTCTACTGTACATTTTGGAGTCAAAATGTGCTATCATTATCACCTACACTTCATGGTCTAGGCAAAATGCATGTTCCAACTAAATATTCAGAGTTGTTCCCATCTTTTCATAGGTCCTCCAGAATATCTTCTTCCTTATTGCTTATTAAGTCTTGTCTGTTTTGGCAATCTGTCTTAATTCAATCTGTCAATTTGTTCTTAGCACTTTCTTCTGTAACCGTTCACTTTTTCCTCAATGTTATACGCGTTAAGTTGTGTTCTTATGTTTTTGTTATATTCTGTTAAATCTTCAGCATCCTTTAACAGTCTTTAAGAATATCATTTCCGCTGTTTTGATATCACTCACGTCCTTCTGTGTAGTCTCAGTCCCTTACATTAAAACATGTGGCCCCATTTCTTAATAAATTTTGATTCTGGTGTCCCTTCTTGTTACTCAACGTTATGCTTTAGTAAAACATGTGTGTTCAAGGCGCCGAAATTTTAGTTCCTGTCTCTCGATCTTTATTGTAACCTATATCTGCTCCTAGATAGCAGAAATGAGATACATTCTTTGAATTTTCTGATGATAATTACCTTTGAACGGAATAAGTATTTTCCCTGAAGTGACGTTGCTCTAGTTTTAGGTAGCGAAGTTTCTAAGTTACATTTTTTGACAGTTGGTTCAAGTTCGTATACAAATATTTGAAGATCATGTTCTCGTCTTTGTGTGACTCTAAGATCGTCTGCAAATCGTAAAACATTTATCGCTGTATCATGATTTATTTTTGTCCTGGAGTTTATCTCTGTTTTCTATTGTTTAACGATATGGTCAGTTTATATGTTAAATAATATGAATGAAATACTAGACCTTTGTCTTAGTCCTTGAGTTGTTCTTAATTTAAAGTTCTTAGTCCTTCTGGTATTGATTAAAATATCAGCTGATTGATATATTCTTTCTTAATGTTTCAATTTAACGTTGGGGTATTATCTGAGATTTCATCTGTTTACTTTACCAAAAGATTTTTTAAGTCTGTAAATGCAATATGAATCTATAAGTTGAATCCTCTGTGTTTTTCTATTATTGTTTCTTGTTTATTGTTTTAGAGTAAAGATATTATGTGTGAATGAACAACCTTTTCTGACTCCTGCTTGTTCTTTCTCTAATATTATATCAATTATTACCTAATGCCGACTATTTATTATCCTAGAGTACACTTTATAGGCGGCGTTGAATAGGCTTACCTCTAGTTATCGCAGTTGTTTCTTCCACTTCCCTTTCGTATATATATTAATTGAGCTGTATGTCGTGCAGATGATATGTGACACTTCTTCCAACATCCGTGTAAGAGCCTTAGTTCAGAAACATTCGGACATATTTTAGCAGTTCAGTGGTTGTACCGTGTAGACTACAAGCTTTTCTATTTTTTATATATATTTCTAATGCTTGGCTTCATTCTGACAGTGTTACTGGGTCTACTGTATTTTATTCTCTGTCAATATTTTCTACATTTTTGATCTCATCACAACATGAATCTTCATAGTAGTTTTTCTGCTTTTCATCATAAGTTATATTTAATCTTACTGTGTCTTTTCTGTTGTATTACGTGTTTTAGTACTTCATGAGGTATTAATTGTCAACCATGAATACCATGTTCGATATTAGTCATGCTTTTGCTTGATCTCTCTTCCCTTTGTACTTTCATGATTTTATGGTGTAGGTATTTGTATATATTTATTATAAGCTGCTTTTTTCTCTCTGATTGTTTTCTCAGGTGCTTCATTCCACAACCTTTCCCTAAGACTTCCGTTGCGCCTTATTTCACATGTCATTACACTTTCCCTTTTTTCGTTTATAACTTCTTTTGTTGTTGCATTACCCACATAATATTGTAGTTTTTTTGTATAGAAGTCGTATACTCTCTTCTTGCATAAGGCATGCTTCATATACTTCTTCATTATTATTACATTTTTGTTTGATTTTCTTCCATCTTCTTAACAGTATAATTTATGAAATAACCAAAAAAGCGGTCTGGTCCGGTTTCGGAACCTTTAAAGATTCTAGTAACTGATGTATTGCTCTCCAAAACTTGCAATGACGCAAACTACAAAAGCGACTGCGCACAATTTTCTAAGACGCTGTAAATTACTTTCATTCATTTCATATATTCTTTAATCTGTACACCCAGATTTTTTGAAGACTGCCTTATTTATTAATCCATGGCCATGCAATAAATTTCACTAGGTTTATACGTAAATATAATGATAACTAACGCCAAAATATTTCGATTAAATGCAAAACGTCTATCCTCCTTCGAATAACATTACATTCTAAATTAGGAAAATAGAAATTTAAGATTCTAAGTCAGTGCAACCAAAAGATACGGCCATACATGCCGCACATTTTCATACTTGCAAACTCACGCATCGAAATCTATGGGGGACTTCCCATTGAATTAGAATTATTAATTTGTAATTATATCGCACTTAAAAACATTTTTTGCTATGTGTTACCCGACTGCCCGTCTGCAAAGACCGATTTTTTGCAAGAATATATAGACGAATCAAGTTGAAATTTGTCACATACTAAGATCTACGATCCCTTGGCGTTGTAGGAAATTTTAGCTTCCACGTCAATGCAATCCATTTATGTCCTCTTTTGACACTCGTAAACTCACACTTCAAAACCTATAGGGTTCTTACCGTTAACTTAGACTCTTGAAATAATGCAAGAAGCAAGATTTACAGTACAAGTAAACGAAAAAATCCGAAAATTGTTAAACTATAAATATGACATAAAAATATCTTTTTGCCGTTAGAACTTACATTGCATTCGTTATCCGTCAAAAGCATGATAGAAAAATATTACTGCAGATAAACATAAAATGTAAGTTTAGTCTCGTTTTAGTAAGTAAATAAAATATTTCATAAAATTTTCTCTCTACGTACATAAACCGAAGTCCCCCGCTGGCTTCTTTTTGTATTTCTGGGCTAGTCTCAGGAACTACCATAGAGATTTTCGCACGATTTTTCTTAATAGTAGACGGGATTCGTTGTAAGAAATAAATGTCATATCTTCTTGGAAACATCAACAATATCGCAAATCATACTGAATGCGATTAGTAGCTGTCACTTATACTCTCAAAAGATGGAAATCTTCAAATCGTGTGGTTCAACGTACTCAGTTTACGACAGTTCCAGCAGCAGGTATAACAATTAACAAATCGCAAGGTGCAACCTTAGAAAAAGTTGCCATTCGTATTCATGAAAACTTAAAAATATCAGTGTTGTATGTAGCTTGCTCTACGGCAACGTTATTGTCTGGACGTTTCTTAATCGTGAATTCAGTTAGGTTTAATTCTCCATCTGAAATCTCAGAATTGAGAGCTGCAAGTATGGAAATGGAAAGACTGGAGCAAAACCCATTAATACCATATTTTAAATTTTTGCCATAAGCTGAAAATAAACGCAGTTCAAATCATGTTTCATAGCGTGCAATCATTACACAAACGTTTGGCAAATATCATCATAGATTCTGTCAGTCTTTCTCTCCCTGCCGCACTATTTGTTGAAACCTGGGGTGGTTGTAGCGATACTTTTAAACTTGATGGTTTTGATGAGGTGTGGAGGCTAGAGGATCCTGCAGTAGCTAATGCTAACCCAGGCCGGAGATCTGTTGCGTTTGTACGTCACTATCTAAGAGATGTTGTAACAAATGGATCATGTAAAACGGAAAGATTAAGTAACACAGCCTGGAAACTACCATTGTAACTGTACACATTTTAAATTGTTCGAGGTCCGGTTGATTGGTGTTCATAGGTTGTCACAATGTCTAACTAATGTTGCTATAGAATGCATAGAAACCGTGATATACGATAACAACGGCAGCGATTACATTTCTCGTCTGTTGTAGGAGATTTCAAAATAGATTTTAAAACGAAACCCCAAAATGAAATTTTGCTACACTTCCACTCTAAAGGGATGTTAGCGTTAATAAACCAAGGCATTGCAAAAGCTAACACGAGTGCCGACAACGTTTTTTTCCAAATTTCGTATACATTATGATACCGTACATTCTTTTTTTCAGTCAGCACTTGCAAATCTGATTCAAATTTAGTACTGACGTAATCATTTTAATATAATTTTCAGTTTTCATACGAACTACTAAACCCGAATTTGATCGCAATCCTACATGATCTTGAGTGAGGAAATGCCGAAGACGCTCCGGTTTTGTAAATATTTAATCACTCTCGACTCAAAGATACCGATGATACATTTCGGGGACATTTTTTTTTTTGGAGCTGAAATATTAATTAGTAAAATACCTACATCTAGTTTCGACGGGAACTGAAGTCCCTGGATTAAATTTCGAAATTCTCTGTTGTTTGAAGTGAAGTATCAGATGCCAGTATCTACTAGTCACTTATTTCTGTCATAGTTACAATACTATTATCACTGGAATATTAAAAGAATAAATGATGCATGAGGGCATAAGATAGCAAAAAATACGCTCATTGATCTTTAAACACTGATTCGGCCAACTCAAATATCATTCAGTAACAAATTTAAAAAAGCTTAAATAATTGATGTTTCTAATTAGCATAGCATCTTGATATAGAGTCTATAGCATAGCATGTTAATGTAACTCCAGTATTAATAAAATAAGTGAAAAACTAGAATAGTAAATGTGAAATTATCCAAAAAATAAAATTTAAAACATTCTCGAAAGTGTTGGAATTCTTGGGACCGATATATTGCTAGTATCGATATCGCTAATAGGCAAAAATCGTCAAGATTCTCGATTCTCGGGATGGATGACATGTCTACATACATAAATAAGTTTGTACTGAACCCTCAGACCGCGAATCCACTTGGCGACTTTCTAGGGCTCCGTACCTCAGTCGGTAAAAGCGGAACTGTTATAGGACCACTTTGTTCCTCGTGTGTCTTTCTGTCTGCCTGCCGAAATATTTTTGTCCAGTTCTTCTTACAAGCAACTTACGCAGGGGTTTCATAATTCCTGTTACGGGCTTCTAAGGGCTGTAGAGAGGAATTAGTAGATAAAGTTTTGGCAAGCAACCCGTTTCAAAAAGTGTACCGTTTGGAAGTAAAATAAGTTTGAAGATCGGATCAATTACAAATCTTTCTAGCAATCGTGAAACAACCTGTACAATGAGACCCTACCGACAGACAATAATGTGCTAGTTTTCGCGAGGTAGATCGCATCTCAGAAACCCAAAAATTGATATATTTTTGAAACTGCTATCGAAACCAGGCCCTGGAACTTATACTCTGTTCGTTACAGTCAGTGATATATGCTAAGAGGGAGAGAATTTGGTGACATAACATTAGAACATTTGTTGCTGCATCTCACTCGGGACTGTCGGTGTTCCATGATGAGGCAACAACACTGATTCCAGCCGTGAGGAGTAATGAGCGGGCACAGCGAAGGCTGTTGCGTGCAAATATTGACATGGGAAAGAGAAACGTACCGTGGTTGGTAGTTTGTTAGTCTCATCTGTGTTAATGTGAGGGAGTCGCTGTGGTAACGAGCTGTGAAAGTGAGATTGCAGCTATACCCAACTCGGAGACCTTCAGCACCGAGGATTCATTAGTAAGCGTCAGTTACTGTGGTCACCAGCGGCACGCTTTCAGGTACCTCAGAAAACGCTGCGTGTTAAAAGAAACGGATGCCCCACGAAGGCGTTTATTAGACTTTACTGTTGTCTCAAATCAGCGCACGTCCGCAGCTCGTGGTCTCGCGGTCGCGTTCTCGCTTCCCGAGCACGGGGTCAGGGATTTTCACCTGCCTCGAAATGACTGGGTGTTTGTGTTGTCCTCATCATTTCATCATCATTCATGAAAGTGGCGATATTGGCCTGAGCAAAGGTTGGGAATTTTTACGGGCGCTGATAACCGCGCAGTTGGGCGCCCCACAAACCAAAGCAAACCAATCATCATCATCATCATCATCAAATCGGTGCACGTTGTATCAGGACTTCTGCTCAGCCTGAAGACTTTTTCTCCGGTGATGTTTTTAAATCTACAGATCGGAGCAAGCAGACAGGTGCTTTATTGCTTTACTTCCGAAAATCATTTCCTCGTTATTTCGGGAAGGTTATTAACAAAAGGATGGTAACATATTCTGGGTCATATTTATCGAGAATCTCTTGCGTAATGAATACTCCATCGTGTATGGAAAAGAGCTCACCTCATTTCTATTTACAGAAAGAATAAACGAGCTGAGGCGCAGAATTACAAATCGATATACATGATGACCAAAGATAAAGATCTAAGCGTAAATATTATGATGTTCCAGGAGGAAAACAAGCTTTTATCGAAGAATCTGGTTCAGGAGAAACCACTTGTGTGAAACACAGGCTGCTTCATTCATAGAATACATTTTGTAGTTGAACAGGTAGATTCCATCTTCCGAGATTTTCTATTTTACAGTTCGACATTCGCCATCCAATAAAACGTACTGGATGCTACACTGTCCAGCCACATTAATGTGCCCACCTGACAGAAACTTGACCAACCACCTTTTTCAGCGTGGACAGCCGCGAGACGTCTACGAAGAGTGAGTGAGGTCCTGGAAGGTAGTGAGAGGGATGTGGCGCTGTGGTGAGCTGCGCTAGGTTTTTCGGTTGAGGATCCGTGGCACGAACAGCCCTTTCGAGATGGTCCCACGGATTATCGATTCGTTTTAAATCCGTGGACTGTGGTGGCCATGGGAGTACGGTAAACTCATCGTAGTGCTTTTCGAACCACGCACTTTACACTGCGAACTGCGTGAGACGTTGTATTGTCCTGCTGGTAGATGCCATCGCGCCGAGGAAAAACAAGCTGCATGTAGGGGTTGACATGCTCCATTGTGCCTCCCGGAATGGCGAGACCACCCAGGGGATGCGACTAAAACATTCCCCAGATCATAACTCCCCCTCTTCGTTTGGTTTCGGGTGTTTCACGCCATACTTGACAGTCAGATAGAGCGTAAAACGTATGTGAAAAGGTCTCCTATTACCACTTGCTAGACGTCCAGTTGCGGTATTACCGTGCAAATTCTGGCCTTCGTCGCTGACGAATCGCTTTAGCATGGGCGCATGAATTAGGAGCCTGCTGCGGAGGGCCGTACGCAGCAATGTTCACTCGTCGGTCGTTGAGGAGAATGCTGGTATCCCGTAATTCATCTGGGGGGTCAGTGTCGCAACAAATTGTTCAAATGGCTCTGAGCACTATGGGACTTAACATCTGTGGTCATCAGTCCCCTAGAACTTAGAACTACTTAAACCTAACTAACCTAAGGACATCACACACATCCATGCCCGAGGCAGGATCCGAACCTGCGACCGTAGCAGTCGCGCGGTTCCGGACTGAAGCGCCTAGAACCGCTCGGCCACACTGGCCGGCAGTGACGCAACAGTTGCACCTCTATTCGCCTGTACACATCTCAGCAGCCTGCGTACTCCCCTGTCATATACGGCCCGCGATGCACCACAATTACCTCGGCAGCTGTTTTCGATAGCGCCATTTTGGTATGTACCTAAACCACCGTGGCACGTGAACAGTTTACATACTTAGCCGTTTTGGCTTGCAACCTTTGCCCGAAAACCAATCAACATGTTCTTTTGGACGGCAGATGAATCGTTTCGTTTCCACGACTGCACTGTTTTCTGCACCCCTCCCCATACATGCTTTACATATCCCCCATTGTTTTGTGAAAGGTTAGTGCACGTTTATATCGAACATAGGCTGTGGTCAGATTAATGTGATTGGGTCGTGCATTATCCTTCGTTTACATCTACAAACATACTCCGTAAACCACCATATTGTGCTTGAGGAATGGTATCTTGTAGCGCTACCAGTCATTTCCATATACACTCCTGGAAATTGAAATAAGAACACCGTGAATTCATTGTCCCAGGAAGGGGAAACTTTATTGACACATTCCTGGGGTCAGATACATCACATGATCACACTGACAGAACCACAGGCACATAGACACAGGCAACAGAGCATGCACAATGTCGGCACTAGTACAGTATATATCCACCTTTCGCAGCAATGCAGGCTGCTATTCTCCCATGGAGACGATCGTAGAGATGCTGGATGTAGTCCTGTGGAACGGCTTGCGATGCCATTTCCACCTGGCGCCTCAGTTGGACCAGCGTTCGTGCTGGACGTGCAGACCGCGTGAGACGACGCTTCATCCAGTCCCAAACATGCTCAATGGGGGACAGATCCGGAGATCTTGCTGGCCGGGGTAGTTGACTTACACCTTCTAGAGCACGTTGGGTGGCATGGGATACATGCGGACGTGCATTGTCCTGTTGGAACAGCAAGTTCCCTTGCCGGTCTAGGAATGGTAGAACGATGGGTTCGATGACGGTTTGGATGTACCGTGCACTATTCAGTGTCCCCTCGACGATCACCAGTGGTGTACGGCCAGTGTAGGAGATCGCTCCCCACACCATGATGCCGGGTGTTGGCCCTGTGTGCCTCGGTCGTATGCAGTCCTGATTGTGGCGCTCACCTGCACGGCGCCAAACACGCATACGACCATCACTGGCACCAAGGCAGAAGCGACTCTCATCGCTGAAGACGACACGTCTCCATTCGTCCCTCCATTCACGCCTGTCGCGACACCACTGGAGGCGGGCTGCACGATGTTGGGGCGTGAGCGGAAGACGGCCTAACGGTGTGCGGGACAGTAGCCCAGCTTCATGGAGACGGTTGCGAATGGTCCTCGCCGATACCCCAGGAGCAACAGTGTCCCTAATTTGCTGGGAAGTGGCGGTGCGGTCCCCTACGGCACTGCGTAGGATCCTACGGTCTTGGCGTGCATCCGTGCGTCGCTGCGGTCCGGTCCCAGGTCGACGGGCACGTGCTCCTTCCGCCGACCACTGGCGACAACATCGATGTACTGTGGAGACCTCACGCCCCACGTGTTGAGCAATTCGGCGGTACGTCCACCCGGCCTCCCGCATGCCCACTATACGCCCTCGCTCAAAGTCCGTCAACTGCACATGCGGTTCACGTCCACGCTGTCGCGGCATGCTACCAGTGTTAAAGACTGCGATGGAGCTCCGTATGCCACGGCAAACTGGCTGACACTGACGGCGGCGGTGCACAAATGCTGCGCAGCTAGCGCCATTCGACGGCCAACACCGCGGTTCCTGGTGTGTCCGCTGTGCCGTGCGTGTGATCATTGCTTGTACAGCCCTCTCGCAGTGTCCGGAGCAAGTATGGTGGGTCTGACACACCGGTGTCAATGTGTTCTTTTTTCCATTTCCAGGAGTAATATATATATATATATAAACGGCGAAAAGCCGTGAGTAATGAGTATAATGAGCAGGGGCACTACGAATATAGTGCGGGATAAGTTGGGAATGTGGGTCTCACAGGAGGCGTGCCAGAGATAAGTCCCTGCAGTCGCACTATCCTCTGTGTCCTCGGTGGCTCAGATGGATAGAGCGTCTGCCATGTAAGCAGCAGATCCCGGGTTCGAGTCCCGATCGGGGCACACATTTTCAACAGTCGCCATTTACTTATATCAACGCCTGTATGCAGCTATTGGTATTCATTTCATTGTAATTTCCTTTCCTGTTTCACATACAAGTGGAGCTAGGGAAAGCAACTGTCTGTAGGCTTTCGCACGAGCCCTAATTTCTATCTTGTCCTCGCGAGCTTTCTGCGAAATGTGCGTTGGCGGCAGTAGATTCGTTCTGCAGTCAACTTTTCCCTATAGTATTTCGCGAAAATAACGCCGTCTTCCCTTCAGGGACCCCCACTTGAGTTCACAACGCATCTCCGCGTTGACGGAGACTAACGATAAAAATTCTAGCAGAACCCCTTTGAACTGCTTAGTTGTCTTCCTTTAATTCGACCTGATGAGGATCCCGCACCGTAGAGCAGTACCCAAGATAGTGTCACACCAGTTTTCTCTGTGCAGTCTCTTTTGTAGACCTATCAAATTCTCTCAATAAACCGATTGGCCATTCGGCTTCTCTACTGCCGACTTTATACGCCCGTTCAATTTCGTATCACTTACGCCTAGATACTTGACCGACGTGGTTATGTCAAGCAACACACCGATAATATTCTGTTCATGCTCTACAGGATTGTTTCTCCTACGCATCCACATTAAATTATGTTTATCTACTTTTACAGCAAGCTGCCACTCGTCATAATAAAGACAAATTCTGTCTAAGTCATCACACATCCTCCTACTGTCACTCAATAGTTGGTTGGTTGGTTTGGGGAAGGAGACCAGACGGCGTGGTCATCGGTCTCATCGGAGTAGGGAAGGATGGGGAAGGAAGTCGGCCGTGCCTTTTCAGAGGAACCATCCCGGCATTTGCCTGGAGTGATTTAGGGAAATCACGGAAAACCTAAATCAGGATGGCCGGACGCGGGATTGAACCGTCGTCCTCCCGAATGCGAGTCCAGTGTCTTACCACTGCGCCACCTCGCTCGGTTCACTCAATGACGACAGTTTTCCGTGTAATACAGCACCGTCAGCAGAAGTCGCAGACTGCTGTTCACCCTGTCTGTCAGATCATTTATGTACACAGGATGAACCAGAACTCCATCGAGAAACTTTCATAGGTTGTTCAGATACTTAGTAAGTATTTTGGCATAATGGACACTTCGTCTCCGGTGGCTCTTTACAGAGTATTTACATTTCGTTTGCTTTCTTGCCCCAGATAGCTTTGTATCTGTATTGCATAGAGACCAATGCACAACAGTGCAAATGTCGACGGTATGCGCTGCGTGCCATGTTTCCATTCACTCAGGATACCTGCTCTTCACAGAAGTAACGCCCTCTTGCCTCAGTGCCTTCATGTTTTCGTTCAGACTACTCGGCTCTTTATAGGATTTTGTTTACCCACAGCGTTAGTTGTGTTTGGTCAGCGACACACAACAAACAGTATCGTGGTTTGGTTTACTACTGAAGAGTCAGCTGATATACGCCTCATGTGTGAGTTCATGGAAATCAGTGGAAAAGCAGCACAGCGACACTATGCAGAGCCAGCTGTTCCTGTGCCAACAACCACCACATAACGGTACTCTAGCACCTGAGAGTTGTTGCAGTATCCTGTGTTTTGCCTTATACCATTTGATGGTTACATGTCAGTCTTTTTAATAAGTTTGTATTACTTCTTTTTCTTGTCCGTCTGTCTTTTCGTTACAAATTTTGCAATTATTTTAAACTAATTTCCCAATGAGATAGAAATTTTAAAGATAGCTCCGAAATGGATGACAATACAAAATTAATTCGCTTTCTTGTCGCCTGTATGGGAGGGGTTGGGAGGAAAAAGTTTGGTAATGCCTGAGGTCCAGGCTGCCTTGTACGACTGACATGTTGTGTGGGTACTATCGGAACGCATTCAGGGGTGTACGTGCGGGCAGGCATGGCTGAGCGGAGGGAGGGGGAAGGAGGAGATGTGTGCAACACACAGAAGGAATGATCAGTACTCAGGGATATGGCAGGAACTATCAGGTGCAGAAAAAAAAAGTGGTGAACATCGGCTCTAAAAAACATACCTTACGAGGTATGAGCACTTCTTCCATAATGTGAAACAAATCTCTTCTATTGCCACCTCTTAGCTTTTCATGCTTGGGAAGAGATAGTACGGACCAAAATAAGTAAAAAAAAGTCTAGTATTTATGCGCTCTAAAATGCATACCTTAAGACCTATGAACACTTGCTCTTCGCTACTGTGAAACACATCTCTTCTAATGAACATGTGCTCATAGCTCTTAAAGATATGCACTTTAGAATTCATGGTTACTGGACATTTTTATCTTGTTTTTCTCCATGGTACCACCTCTCAAAATATAGAAAACAGAGTTTGCAGTAGAAGATATTTGTTTCACAGTATCATAGATGAAAAATTCTTCAATGTACGTACTTTAGAGTCCAGTTTTACTAGACTTTTTGCTTCAAGTAGTCCTTCCTGTCACGTCCTTGAATACTGACCATTTCTCCTGAAACTTCCTGTACGTCCCCAGAGGGGAAGCTGCGGATATAAAGCTAGTATTTAAGTAAAAAATCTTACGCAAAACCACCCAAGAGTTAATTATACGTGCTGCTTTATTTTATTTGTTAGGAAAATAACAATTGCATAGATAGATATATTATTAGTAAGTTGGTATAACACTATTCTATTTCATATCTGATCACATGAAAAGAAACTGTAATAAACCTGAAAACGTTTCTTCTATAATCACAGCAAAATGTTTAAAATCTATTGAGAAACTTCACACACAGAAGACTAAAATAGAGAAAATAATTATTTAAATAAAATAAATTTATAACTTAAAACATTTTTTCAGTCGGACTAAAAAGTTTAAAATAATTAGCCCCATACAGATTCCTAACCCCACACACAGTAGTTCAGAAATTAATGATTACGAATTTTCAATAGCTATGAAAATACTTATACGATTTGTATCGAAAAACGTGGGGCGCATACAATATTTAATTGATGAATGCGCAGTTCACGTCCTTATTTCTATGTATTGCATATTTCTCGTTATAAACCTTACAAGTACTTAGGCAGCTATTAAGAATTCACAATCACATATTTTTAGAACTATCTTATGGGACTGGGAGTCTGTTTGGAGCTAGGAAAAATTATTTTGTACTTCTTAGACCGACGTTAAAACGCTTTATATTAAAAATAAATTTATTTCTATTTAAATAATTATTCACTACTGTGAAGGTACTTTTACAGAAAGGAACTGTGGTAAGAAACAGAATAAATCATCCAGAATGAAATGTTCACTCTGCAGCGGAGTGTGTGCTAATATGAAACTTCCTGGCAGATTAAACTGTGTGCCGGACCGAGACGGAACTCGGAACCTTTGCCTTTCGCAGGCATGTACCCCACCTACTGAGCTACCCAAGCAGCATCAATTCTACTAGTATCTCGTCTCCTGCCTTCCAAACTTCACAGCAGCTCTCCTCTGAACCTTGTAGAACTATCCTTTCTTCCAGGACTGCTAGTTCTGCAAGGTTCGCAGGAGACGAGGTACTTACAGAATTAAAGCTGTGAGGAGGGGTCGTGAGTCGTGTTTGGGTAGCTGAGTCGGTAGAGCCCTTGCCAGCAAGTTTCAGAATAAATCATAACTGCGTTATTACTCTGTAACCGGTCTTTAGGGGTCGCGGGTCCCTTATAGCAAAATATTCAGAAGATATCCCTAAACAGCCTCTTAGTTTGTCGGTGGAGTTCTGGTTCACCCTGTAGAGAGAAGAATAACGGCCCTATCACGCTTCCCTGGAGCACTTCTGACGATACCCTCTTCGACGATGAACACTCGCCGTCCAGGTCAACGTTCTGGGTTCTATTACATAATAAGTCTTCGAGCCGCTCTGATATCTGAGAATCTATTCTGTATGCTCGCATCTTCGTTAAGTTTGCTGTGCGGCACTGTGTCAAAACGCTTTCCGTCGTTTAGGAAGTCACAAGCTCTTCACATCTAGCATTTGCAAGGTACCGTGAATGAATAAAGCAGTCTGTGTTTCGGACGGTTACAGTCAGTGCAGTACAGTCACAAACGTGATCTTCGTAACAAGTTGTACGAATGTATCGGCAATACGTGGCATCTCACCTCACAACACAGAGCAAACAGTCCTTTCAGTGTGAGACTTCACCGGGAGCTACAGCCTGTCGCAAGGGAATTTGAGATGACTGTACGTTCTACACAATTAAGGTAAAACTAGGTGTAGATTTTAACTTACACAAAGGACTACATAGACTTTATTTTTTGAAAAACGATCAGATTTTACAAGGGCATATCCTTTGAATGTATGACAAAAACCATGAGAAACTTTTTGCAACTGCGATCAGGATCAAACTTATCATTTACACCTTGCAAATCATCAGACTCGTCCCACACTTTTCTCGAACATTTATAGAGTCGCTACACCCACTGTTGTTGCTATGTGCCGTTGCAGTTCTGACAGAGGAGATGGAATGGGGGCATACAGACGTAGTATTTCACAAATCGTCACAAATTTTAAAAAAATCACATGGCCTGAGATCAGTCAATTGCCGACCCGTCGTTGTAGCCATACGAAAATCATGCCTCGCACTTGTAATTGAATTCTTTCTATTGAAACGCAGAACAAAAGAAATTCTGTATGCGCAGTTCAGTTCCGCGCCGTAGATTTTTCGTGAAAACACCGCGACAAAATAGTGTTTCGTGATTTAATTATCAATCTATTTAAATACAATGGACGTACAGACTAGTATAAAGGCTACAGAATAGATAAATCACTAGTTTGTCGCATGTAGCGTCGATTGACAACACGGCGGTATTTGGTGGTCGCTATCGCTGCCGCGTCACGAATATCTACACTCCTGGAAATTGAAATAAGAACACCGTGAATTCATTGTCCCAGGAAGGGGAAACTTTATTGACACATTCCTGGGGTCAGATACATCACATGATCACACTGACAGAACCACAGGCACATAGACACAGGCAACAGAGCATGCACAATGTCGGCACTAGTACAGTGTATATCCACCTTTCGCAGCAATGCAGGCTGCTATTCTCCCATGGAGACGATCGTAGAGATGCTGGATGTAGTCCTGTGGAACGGCTTGCCATGCCATTTCCACCTGGCGCCTCAGTTGGACCAGCGTTCGTGCTGGACGTGCAGACCGCGTGAGACGACGCTTCATCCAGTCCCAAACATGCTCAATGGGGGACAGATCCGGAGATCTTACTGGCCAGGGTAGTTGACTTACACCTTCTAGAGCACGTTGGGTGGCACGGGATACATGCGGACGTGCATTGTCCTGTTGGAACAGCAAGTTCCCTTGCCGGTCTAGGAATGGTAGAACGATGGGTTCGATGAGGGTTTGGATGTACCGTGCACTATTCAGTGTCCCCTCGACGATCACCAGTGGTGTACGGCCAGTGTAGGAGATCGCTCCCCACACCATGATGCCGGGTGTTGGCCCTGTGTGCCTCGGTCGTATGCAGTCCTGATTGTGGCGCTCACCTGCACGGCGCCAAACACGCATACGACCATCATTGGCACCAAGGCAGAAGCGACTCTCATCGCTGAAGACGACACGTCTCCATTCGTCCCTCCATTCACGCCTGTCGCGACACCACTGGAGGCGGGCTGCACGATGTTGGGGCGTGAGCGGAAGACGGCCTAACGGTGTGCGGGACCGTAGCCCAGCTTCATGGAGACGGTTGCGAATGGTCCTCGCCGATACCCCAGGAGCAACAGTGTCCCTAATTTGCTGGGAAGTGGCGGTGCGGTCCCCTACGGCACTGCGTAGGATCCTACGGTCTTGGCGTGCATCCGTGCGTCGCTGCGGTCCGGTCCCAGGTCGACGGGCACGTGCACCTTCCGCCGACCACTGGCGACAACATCGATGTACTGTGGAGACCTCACGCCCCACGTGTTGAGCAATTCGGCGGTACGTCCACCCGGCCTCCCGCATGCCCACTATACGCCCTCGCTCAAAGTCCGTCAACTGCACATACGGTTCACGTCCACGCTGTCGCGGCATGCTACCAGTGTTAAAGACTGCGATGGAGCTCCGTATGCCACGGCAAACTGGCTGACACTGACGGCGGCGGTGCACAAATGCTGCGCAGCTAGCGCCATTCGACGGCCAACACCGCGGTTCCTGGTGTGTCCGCTGTGCCGTGCGTGTGATCATTGCTTGTACAGCCCTCTCGCAGTGTCCGGAGCAAGTATGGTGGGTCTGACACACCGGTGTCAATGTGTTCTTTTTTCCATTTCCAGGAGTGTATATTATCATGGCTTTTTGTACTGCCTTCCAGCTACGCCTGTACATGGTCCATAGACGTTTCACTGTCGATGGCCGCTGTAGCCCGATGGTCCCAGCTACATAATCGCTTTGCTCCGTTTTCTATTTCCTTTCCGGCACTGCCGCAGCTGTCGCATTCGCTCGGCACACGTCTGTTTAGAGTATTTGGATCCCATTCGACGCGAGCTTTTCTCTGACTTCCGTTTTCTATAATTCCGAGCCTGTTTCCGAATTGTATGATACAACATCTTGTATTATTTTGTAATTTTCCATTTAACACCGTATTCCGGCGAATATTTTTGTTGTCTTAGTTTGGGTCCTAATAGCCTACACGTGTTCTTCAAACTGACACCCGAATCGTTGCCTAGCTAAACGCGTTTCTACGCTACACCAACTTAGCTTTCACAAAGCTAATTCCTAACAATCACCGCATGCCTCTACTCTGGTACGATGACGTCACAGGCAAAACAAATACTGCGCGACAAACACACACATATGTGCTCAACCACTGTTTTCGCGTTGTTAGTCTCGTAGGTATTAGCGATTCAAATCTAACGGTATTTTATCACACAGGAAAGTTCGACGATATACCAGTGTAACAAGCGTACGAAGTTTGCACGTCAAAAAAGTACTATGCTGTTGTGTTGCCGTCATCTCGACTCTACGCACAATGAGCTAGCAACGAGCGAGCGCGAGCAAGCTAGCTGTACCGGCAACTACATGAACCGGCAACTTACAACTGGCGAAAGCAAAGCTTTTGGCTCCGGCGCGTCAGTTAAAATTTCCCGCGCCTTTTTTCTATCTTCATCCATGTAGACGATATAGCCTTGTGGAAAAACTTTTTGATATGCCCTGCACAATAGCTAGACAAGCGCAGTGGAGCGCCCTTCAGCCTTATGCCAGCGCCGGAGCTGTGCGAAATCTGGGAAGTGGCGAGCAGTTAGGGTGCCCTCTCCCCGCCTCCTATGAATAGCGCGCCGTGTGTGGCCTGGGCTGTACGTACGTCGCCTCTGCCCCGGGCTGCGACACTTCCTGGGCTCGCGCAGCCTCCAATTCCCGCTCCCCAACGTGCAGCCGGGGAATATTTCGTGGCTGACGTCTCCAGGACTTCAGTGTGTGTGGTGGATCAGAGCTGTGTACAAACTCTAGCTGAAACACTAAAAATTAACGTTAGTGCCTCAGCTGAACAATTCGGATATTGTTGCCCGATGTCAGTGCTACAGCTGGTTATTGCAGCCTGTCCATTGTGTAGAGGCTAATGCTAAAATGATCTTTATCTGACATGAGATGGCTGCGTTTATCGGGGCACGTAAACTCGCACAACAATCAACGTCGGTGTTCTGAAAGTCCACAAGAGTCTGTGTGAAAGTAGGGACCTGGTGCGCAGTTAGTACACCGTGATTCGGCGGACCGATCTTTACCACTCAGAACTTGAGATAGGTATGTGAACAACAAACGCTGTACACTAATCAGCCAGGACATTATGACCACCTGCCTAATAGTCGGTATGTCCACCTGTGGACGGATGACAGCGCCGAAGCGTCATGGCACGGAATGTATGACGCCTTGACAGGTCGGTGGAGGGAGTTGGCACCACATCTGCAGACTCAAGTCACCTGATTCCCGTAAATTCTGGGGAGGGGGGGCAATGAGCTCTGACGCGACGTTCAGTCACATTCCAGATGTGCTCGATCTCTGTGACCAAAACGGTACTGAAACAGAGGATGACTGACTAAAGGCCGAAATACTAAATGTCTTTTTCCAAAGCTGTTTCACAGAGGAAGACTGCACTGTAGTTCCTTCTCTAGATTGTCGCACAGATGACAAAATGGTAGATATCGAAACAGAAGACAGAGGGATAGGAAAACATTTAAAATCGCTCAAAACAGGAAAGGCCGCTGGACCTGATGGGATACCAGTTCGACACAGAGTACGCGAAGGAACTTGCCCGCCCACCTCCCCCCCCCCCCTTCTTACAGCGGTGTACCGTAGGTCTCTAGAAGAGCATAGCGTTCCAAACGATTGGAAAAGGGCAGAGGTCATCCCCGTTTTCAAGAAGGGAGGTCGAACAGATGTGCAAAACTATTGACCTATATCTCTAACGTCGATAAGTTGCAGAATTTTGGAACACGTATTATGTTCGAGTATAATGACTTTTCTGGAAACTAGAAATCTACTCTGTAGGAATAGGCATGGGTTTCGAAAAAGACGATCGTGTGAAACCCAGTTCGCGCTATTCGTCCACGAGACTCAGAGGGCCATAGACACGGGTTCCCACGTAGATGCCGTGTTCCTTGACTTCCGCAAAGCGTTTGATACATTTCCCCACAGTCGTTTAATGAAAAAAGGTAAGAGCATATGGACTATCATACCAATTGTGTGATTGGATTGAAGAGTTCCTAGATAACAGAACGCAGCATGTCATTTTCAATGGAGAGAAGTCTTCCGAAGTAAGAGTGATTTCACGTGTGCCACAGGGGAGTGTCGTAGGACCGTTGCTATTCACAGTATACATAAATCGCTTTGTGGATAACATCGGAAGTTCACTGAGCCTTTTTGCGGATGATGCTGTAGTATATCGAGAGGTTGTAATAATGGAAAATTGTACTGAAATGCAGGAGGATCTGCAGCGAATTGACGCATGGTGCAGAAAATGGCAATTGAATCTCAATGTAGACAAGTGTAATGTGCTGCGAATACATAGAAAGAAAGATCCTTTATCATTTAGCTACAATATAGCAGGTCAGCAACTGGAAGCAGTTAATTCCAAAAATTATCTGGGAGTACGCATTAGGAGTGATTTAAAATGGAATGACCATATAAAATTAATTGTCGGGAAAGCACATGCCAGACTGAGATTCATTGGAAGAATCCTAAGGAAATGCAGTCGGAAAACAAAGGAAGTAGGTTACAGTACACTTGTTCGCCCACTGCTTGAATACTGCTCACCGGTGTGGGATCCGTACCAGATAGGATTGTTAGAAGAGATAGAGAAGATCCAACGGAGAGCAGCGCGCTTCGTTACAGGATCATTTAGTAATCGCGAAAGCGTTACGGAGATGTAGATAAACTCCAGTGGAAGACTCTGCTAGAGGGACGCTCTGTAGCTCGGTACGGGCTTTTGTTGAAGTTCCGAGAACATACCTTCACCGAGGAGTCAAGCAGTATATTGCTCCCTCCTACGTATATCTCGCGAAGAGACCATTAGGAAAAATCAGAGAGAGCCCACACAGAGGCATACCGACAATCTTTCTTCCCACGAAGAATACGAGACTGGAACAGAAGGGAAAACCGATAAGGTACTCAAGGTACCCTCCGCCACACACGGTCAGGTGGCTTGCGGAGTATAGATGTAGATGTAGATGTAGACCGGGTTCAGATCCAGGAGAGCACTTGTTAAAGTTACAAAATTTCTAAAATTGATCTCCGTCATGTATGTCTGGTATCTAGAAAGCGTTGTGAACACATTTCCATGCCACTCCTTCCATCTAGTATAGACCGGTTTCCGTGTCTCGCTTGTGAAGTGTGAACAGCGTTCTTTACACTTTATCGTATGTATTCGACTGTTGTCGTTAAGGGGCTAGTAGTGTCTCGTGGAAGACGTATTTTTGTTAATCTGTCACGACGGTATAGTTTAACGCAGGGCACTGCTGCTCAGCTGGGAAATGTACGCCGCCAACTCTCGTCCCCTCGCCGCTAACATTCTAACTAGCAACATTGCTTACGATTATATTTAAAAACGTTTAACTCTATCCATCCTCAACGCGTGCAGTGAAGATCCAACGGTTGTGTTGCGCCGTAACCAAAGGTTGTTTGAGAGTAACGAAAGGAGCGTCAGTCCGTTTACATAAGCATTCGGCCAACATTTTCCCGTTACAAGGCAAACAAGCTGCGATGACGCAGATCGTTACGGACGCGTCCCCTTTCACCGTCTCTGGCAGTCAGACAGCTAGCGATCTCGACTCAAAATTCCAGCTCACCTCAGTGGAAGTCCTGTCCGTGACGTCAGGCTAAAGCAGCCTAGGGTGCACAACTGCAGGCTCAAACCGTCAACAAAGCAGACGTGCTTCTGTCGGAATGAGTCAAAGGAAATGAGGCAGACTGCAAAAGGAGTCGCAAGTTTGGCATTCTGTCAGAGGAGTTAAGCCGGTCCGAGGCACTCTGCTTGCAACGTGCGAGATGGCTAAGGCTGTGGTGACGCACACGACTCGTATTCGGGAGGACGGTGCTTCGAACCCCAGTCCGGCCGTCCAAATTTACCTTCTCCGTTGTTTTTCTAAATAGCGTAAGGCAAGTGCTAAGTTGGTTCCTGTGAAAATGACACGGCCTGTTCCGCCCCCCATCCTTCAGAGATTAGAGTATGTGCTCCACCTCTAACGATTTCGACGTCGACGGAACGTTAAATTTCCATATTGAAACCATCACATGTGAAAGTGGCCTCAATAGTAAGTAGTATTAACAGGATTACATGGCGATATGCAATAAGCCTTCGACAAAATTCTAATTGCCTACTTCATCTCCTTCTCGAAGGTGTTCAACCCTCTGTAAATGACAAGGACAGGACCCGTCAATACGGAGTGACAGCCATATTATTTTACGTGGAACACCTATAAGTGTAGAAATTTCGTAGAAAGACACGTTCTTGCAAGGGGATAATCTAATCATCTTCACTCCGTTTATTAGCATTATTTCAGATGAAATATGACTGCTGGGAAGTGCACTAGTTGCAGGCAGTTAATGACAACACGAGTAGCAAAATGGTTCAAAGGGCTCTGAGCACTAGGGGACTTAACATCGAAGGTCATCAGTCCCCTAGAACTTAGACCTACTTAAACCTAACTAACCTAAGGACATCACACACATCCATACCCGAGGCAGGATTCGAACCTGCGACTGTAGCGGTCGCGCGGTTCCAGACTGAAGCGCCTAGAACCGCTCGGCCACTCCGGCCGGCCAATACGAGTAGACACTTTAGACTCTGGTACTCTGCGATTAGGAAATAGTCTACCGTATTGTCTACAAGTAGCAGCAGCGTTTCCTTTACTAAACACGCGGACAAACACTAAACATTTGTAAATACATGCGGCATGCTTAAAAGATATAGAAGAATTTACCAACAAATCACAGGGCAAACACTGAGGCACAACCTGAACTTCAAAGCAAATGTAACACTCGAAAAACAAGTCCGTAGTGACTGCAGTACCAACACGCGATATGAAAATTTATCTCTGTAACCGGTAGTATCTCTGTAACTGGGTACATGTTATACGGAATGTTTTATTCGCATTAGTCTATACTAACAGGTAAAATATTTACTAATCTTCCTGTAACTCCATTTATATTGCTGAAGTAAGACATCCATAGCACCTTTAGCGGTCGGGTAGTTGCTGTCAAGGAGTTGAAAAGTAACAATAATCGAAAACGAACTATATTACTGCCGAATCCACAGCTTTCAATGTTGTTGGGCGAATGGGCGATAGTCCTGATATTTAACCCATAGGGATGAGTATGTAATTGGTAAGTCTAGTTAACGTGGGTAAATTTGATCAAATGTGTTACGTATGCGATGTACTAACAGATAAAGGCACCCCTATCACCTTTACATTGGAGTTGACACGTAAAAATAGTCGAAAGCCATGGATGTTGGTGTCGAATTCATAATCGGCCGAGTCCTTACCCTGACTGTTGCAGGCGGGATGTCGTTTCATGTTTGTGAGTGGAGTGATTGTGGGATAGGAGGGACATGTCAAATTTATCGCAGCTGTTTCTAGCCGTGTTTTATTGTGCCAGGCTTGATATTACGGTATTCTGACAATGGCGTTCCACACGAGTGCATTTGATAGGACTAAGTGGGTGCAGGAGCAGCGAAGGGAGGTGATTCCAGGCCAGCAGCATTCCACGAGGCGATTGCCTGGAGCTGGCAGCTCACGCACACACTACATAGCAGCTGAGAGCATCCTCAGAAGAGGGAGGGTCGAAGACGTCATACAGCAGCAACAGTCCGGCAAAATTTGGTCGCCTGCTCAGTCGGCCATCTGTTGTTGGGCATTTACCAGGCATCATTGACCAGATATGTTATGAATATATTTAGCTGGTTGACTCCTCACATGTCCGCCAAAATTGAAAAGTCGTTACCTTAGAAATGTTCACAATAATTATTTACATTTTTGTTCAGGGTTATGTCTTATTTCAACAGTTTCTTACCAAATAAACGTCCGACAACCAACGTCAGACAACCCAGTTTCTTACCAAATAAACGTCCGACAACCCATGACGCCTACATTCAAAATTTTATCCTTCAAAACTTCAGCGGCTATCGTGCATATCTTGCTAGTCAGTTTCCTTGACAGAAAGAATTTCGCAAATAACGGAGCACTGACAGCTTATGGGATGTTTCCAGAATGTACACTACTGGCCATTAAAATTGCTACACCACGTGCTAGACCCGAAATTTAACCGACAGGAAGAAGATGCTGTGATATGCAAATGATTAGCTTTTCAGAGCATTCACAAGAGGTAGGCGCCGGTGGCGACACCTACAACATGCTGACATTAGGAAAGTTTCCAACCGATTTCTCATACACAAACTGCAGTTGATCGGCGTTGCCTTGTGAAACGTTGTTGTGATACCTCGTGTAAGGAGGAGAAATGCGTACCATCACGTTTCCGGCTTTGATAAAGGTCGGATTGCAGCCTATCGCGATTGCGGTTTATCGTATCGCGACATTGCTGCTCGCGTTGGTCGAGATCCAATGACTGTTAGCAGAATATGGAATCGGTGAGTTCAGGAGCATAATACGGCACGCCGTGCTGGATCCCAACGGCCTCGTATCACTAGCAGTCGAGATGACAGGCATCTTATCCGCATAGCTGTAACGGATCGTGCAGCCACGTCTCGATCCCTGAGTCAACAGATGGGGACGTTTGCAAGACAATAACCATCTGCACGAACAGTTCGACGACGTTTGCAGCAGCACGGACTATCAGCTCGGAGACCGTGACTGCGGTTACCCTTGACGGTGCATCACAGACAGCAGCGCCCGCGACGTTGTACTCAACGACGAACCTGGGTGCACGAATGGCAAAACGTCATTTTTTCGGATGAATCCAGGTTCTATTTACAGCATCATGATGCTCGCATCCGTGTTTGGCGACATCGCAGTGAACGCACATTGGAAGCGCCTATTCGTCATCGCCATACTGGCGTATCACACAGCGTGATGGTATGGGGTGCCATTGGTTACACGTCTCGGTCACCTCTTGTTGGCACTGACGGCACTTTGAACAATGGACGCTACATTTCAGATGTGTTACGACCCGTGGCTCTATTCATTCGAGTCCTGCGAAACCCTACATTTCAGCAGGATAATGCACGACCGCATGTTGCAGGTCCTGTACGGCCCTTTCTGGATACAAAAAATGCTCGACTGCTGCTCTGGCCAGCACATTCTCCAGATCTCTCATCAATTGAAAACGTCTGGTCAATGGTGGCCGAGCAACTGGCTGGTCACAATACACCAGTCACTACTCTTGATGAACTGTGGTATCGTGTTGAAGCTACATGGGCAGCTATACCTGTAGACGCAATCCAAGCTATGTTTGACTCAATGCCCAGGCGTATCAAGGCCGTTATTACGCCCAGAGGGGGTTGTTCTGCGTACTGATTTCTCACGATCTATGCACCCAAACTGCGTGAAAATGTAATCACATGTCAGTTCTAGTATATTTGTCCAATGAATACCCGTTTATCATCTGCATTTCTTCTTATTGTAGCAATTTTAATGGCCAGTAGTGTATCTTATGCCATGCAGTGTTGAAAATAGACAAGTTCTATCTTCTATGGACTTTAATTTCTCCGTAAGTACAAAGGGACATCGGAAAGTGAGTTACACTGTTACGGTTGGGTACGGATAACCGGCGCATTACTGCGTGCGACTGAAATTCGGAACGCGCTCTAAAGCTGAAGTGCGTGGTACAGGACGATCCTTGTGGACGAAACATCTAAATTGCACACAGATTCACTGTGAAATTGTCCGCAGCTCGTGGTCGTGCGGTAGCGTTCTCGCTTCCCGCGCCCGGGTTCCCGGGTTCGATTCCCGGCGGGGTCAGGGATTTTCCTTGCCTCGTGATGACTGGGTGTTGTGTGATGTCCTTAGGTTAGTTAGGTTTAAGTAGTTCTAAGTTCTAGGGGACTGATGACCTCAGCAGTTAAGTCCCATAGTGCTCAGAGTCATTTGAACCATTTTGAACACATCGAGATTACGTCTTATTGCTTAAAGAGTCATCACTTGACATAACTGAAGCATGCATGAAGCCCTCGTAAAATTTGCGATTCCAGTAGATTTTAAAACTGGACATTCTCTACTTAATTTGGTATGTAACATACCATTGCAGATCTAATAATTGTAATTAACTAGTGCATAGCCTATAAAATATATCTTCCTTTGAATAAAATCTGAAGTAGTAATATTTATGATGGTTTAGTAGCAAAGTAGCATTTACCTCCCTTTAGCGTTCTAGGATTAAAATTTATACAGACCAACTCCTGTAACGTGGACATAATAAAGGTTTCAAAAAATTCCAGATTTCTAAACCAGTTTCTGGCAAATGATAATACGCAATGGCATGAATATTATGCAGTATAAGGAGTGTCGGTGACTTTGTATCTACAAATATATTGGAGTAACTGAAGTGTATATTTTAAAGTAAGCTTTTGAGCTTACAGCAGTCTTATAGTCCTTGAAATTTTACTCAAATATTTGGCAAGAGGGGTGTTTCATTTCCTTAATATGGCACCCAAGGCTATCAAAAAAATGTAGTTCCGATGTTTACATGGCAACTACCTAACAAACTGCGGTGGCCGCTCTATACTTTGACACATTTACTACGTTCTTGCGTAAAGTTTCATTGTAGACTTTCTCAAATGTTACATTGTTCATAGGATAATCTCGATTGTACATCTTGAATTGTCTACGACATGCAAAATATCACTTGTCGTAAATCATCTTTCAATATCCTTAACTATTATAGGACTAGATGTAATTATGATAAAAACAGAATTCATTGAGGGAGATTTTATGTACCAGAATTTAAAAGATAAGATGTTCTTGTCACGTGCAGGAAAGGATACCCAATGTTGCATGGATCAACGAATTTACGGTTAACTCTCTCTGTGTCATAATAAAATGAAATAATATATGATTCTGGCGCAGAAAAATACACCCTGCTAGCAGGGGGTTGCTTTTCTTTGACCGAATGCAACTCTGCCATTATGTATTGTTTATTTTAGCGATTTCGAAAAAAAAAACGTGACAGATAATGTAACTAATACGATACCGATAACTGTGAGGAGTATTAGTATATTCTAAAAACTTCAGTGTTGGCCGAGATGACACGACTGTCATGCAAATATGGGACCGAAGGGTTCAGAAAGGTCGTACCCAGTGGAGTATAATATCTCCACGGTCCCACGCGATTAGCATTCGAGAGGACTCGGTCATGCAGGAGGGTATCGCCAAGTCACGTTATGACACAGAGTTGTTTTGCAGCAAGACAAATGTCCACGCCGACAGTACGGCGACCAATGTTGTGGTTTCCGTGACACGGCCAGAGGAAGAGTGGACACATTACTGGCACCTCGTCCGCTGTGTAAAGCGTGACGAGTCAGGTGCCCACGCGTGGATGGGCCGAGGAGAGCGCACGTTGTCCGACTGCACTCATCATAGTCATGCAGGCGCAGCATTTGGCGCGATGGTATGCTCTGTCATTGGGTACACGACGCGATCAACTCTGATTCGCATACACGGTTAACTCGACGGCAGACCATACTTTCCCGATTCTTTAATGGTGTGTTTTTCGACAAGACAGCGTGGTTCTTTGTCTCTTATACAGAGAGTGTTCCACTGTTGCACTGGTCACCTCGTTCTCCAGATCTCTCATCCTCTGAGACCAATTAGCCCAGTGTTCCCGAGAGAGTGGAGCACCACCACTCGCCAATTATTACGACTGATGCACTGTGCCACTTGATTGAAGCATCTCGGAATGCCGTACCGGTATCTTTCGTCCAAACCCACTCTGACTCGAAGCTCAGCCACGTTCAGAGTTATTGTTGCTGCCAGAGGTGCCAAGTCACCGTACTACATTTCGCGCCCTGTGTACCCCCAAATTAGCTACAAATTTAATCAAGTATTTTTTAATATGCTGTCACGCACCTTGGTGCAGGTCTTATTACATTCGACGCCACATTGGGCGAGCTGCGCCCCGGAAGGGGATGACGACAACACAACATCCAGTCCCTGAGCGGAGAAAATCTCCGACCCAGCCGGGAATCGAACCCGGGCCCTTAGAATTGACAGTCTGTCACGCTGACCACACAGCTACCGGGGGCGGACGCACAATAAGTAGAATATCGTTATATTATATCCTTCCTGATATTACAATTTTAATCGCCGACAGTTCACAGGCCTTGCTTGAGAATCTTGGCGGATAAGAAACATGACACGTTAACCATACAGCAGCACATTTTCGTTCTCGTCAGCGTTTTCGAAATATTTATCTTACTGAGGTCTACCCCCCCACAATGGGGATACGTCCCAACACCGGCGTGTTAACACGGGTATTTACATTTCCCCTGGGCGGTGCTGTTAGCGGCCTGTACAGAAGCCACTTCCATTTATACGTGGCTCAGTTCGAGCACCCGTCGCCTCTCTGGCCCTGCCTCTCGCACTCCGCTCCTCAGACCTTCCGGCACTATCAGTGAACTGACCACTTACAAGGCGCGTGAGAATGGCCGCGCTCGCCCCCTATCGCTGGCCCGCGCTGTTTGCGTTGGAGCCTCGTGTGTCGCGCCTTTTAACACGCGCCCGGCAGGTAAACCCCACCCAGCCGGCCTTATACTAATAATTTACGTTAGCCGCGGTGTGTATGCTGACGGCGGACGCCACTTAGCGTGGCCCACGCACACGCCACGGTAAACGCTCTCACTGTATCACATCACTTCACCACTCACCCGAGCTGTTACCTCCAGCGTCGTCCACTTACAGCCCCGAAATGGTAGCCTAAACCACGTATGGCCGGCAGGGTGTGAATTCAACCTCATTAGATCTCACGTGGCCAGGTCAGGCCACACACGATCCATAATGGTTCACTATTAATTTGTCTTGCTCGAAATATAAAGCTGCAGCTAGATAGCGGGTTTCCGTTGTAGAGCAACCACCTTCAGATCTACGAAGAGTATTAGGAAACTACTATCAGCAAGGACAATAACACTGGATGAATGTTCAAGATACGTAGAATAAATTTTAAAAATTCGCAAAGTGTGAGCAGGGCTCGTGCAGTGTTTTCATATAGATACCGGTAAGACATCGATCCCGGGAGTTCTAACCTCCAAAGTGGTTCTTCAGACTAGCCCAAACAAGCAAAAAGAAGCGAGCACAGCCTTCAGTCTAATATATATATATATATATATATATATATATATATATATATATATATATATATATATATATATATATATATATATATATAATATTTTTATTTACTTACTGAAATATGACTATAGCTTACCTTGTCTGTTCGCATGCAGTAATGTTCATCTGTTACGCTTTAACCGATGATGAATGCAGTGTTCGTTCTAATGACAAAAACGTATTTTTATGTGAGATAAGTACAATTTAACAATTTTCAAACTGTTTCACTTTACTTTTATTGTGAAAATTTGCTTCTCGCTACATTTCATGATACGTTTTGATGAGTTTTCGAGTATCAAAATATGCGTCATAAACGGCCGCATGTTTTGGCTGCAATCGTTCTTCTCAGTTCCTAGCAAAATACTGTTTATCTCGAGTATCAGAATAACACTCGTCGTCTTTTGCAACTGAGTTTTATTTTTGTTCGTAACCAAATATGTTACACCTAATTGTTTAGGTGGTCTGCAGAGCAAGTTATTTGTAAATATTGTTTCCTTATCATATTTCTTGGAGTCGATGGGGTATAGACACGTGTTCTTCACAGCAGCACTTTCTTGTAAGTCTCCTGTATTTTATGTACGACCATTGGTTCTTCCTTACGCACTGCTCAGATCAAAAGTTTTTGTACGAACGTTTTCACTGAGCTGCATTTTATACGCCGTAGCCAAGCTACTGGGTTAACTCAGGATGATACAACCGTAAAACCCGTCGCCGTAACCGTCTGAAGCGACACAGCTTATATTAATGGAGCACATAAAGAAGACAGAATGAAGAGCGAATCGTATCGCCACGTTTCATTAAGAAATGCTCGTCAAACTCCTGTGGCATACTCTACAAAAGAGCGGCTGTGCATCACGAAGAAGTTTACTATCGAAATTCAGAGAGCGTATGTTCCAACAAGTAGTGGGAAACATGTTATATACTCCCACATACGTTTGCTAAATGATCACAATGGGAAAAATTAGAGACATTGGAGTTCATACCTGCATCCTTTCTTCCCACGCACTATTAGTGATAGTAACAGGTAAAACCTAGTCTTCCCGGAAGTTCCATCTACCACAAAGGTGTCTTGCGCAGTATAGTTGTATATATAGACAATCGGGAACACTCTTATTCTCTCTTAGGATGGGGACTACAGTTCTTTCATTCTTCTTTCTTTCTTTCTCTGTCGGCGCGGGTAGGACGGATTTGGCAAGGTTAGTTTTAGGGGTGGCCAGATGCTCTTCCTGCCGCCACCCCGTACCCCCAGGGATGCAATCAGTGTACCCAGCTGTCTGCGTCTAGTGTAAATCGTGAAATAGTGCGAACGTGTTTCAAATGTCTGCGACGCGTGTAACTGAGGCGGAACGTGGGGACCAGCCCGGTATTCACCTAGCGGATGTGGGAAACCGCCTAAAAACCACATCCACGCTGGCTGGCACACCGGCCCTCGTCGTTAATCCGCCGGGCGGATTCGATCCGGGCCGGCGCGCCCACCCGAGTCCAGGAAGCAGCGCGTTACCGCTCTCGGCTATCCTGGCAGGTAGGATGAGGACTACTGTGATCGAGCTAAATATAGTCTGTATCCGCACATGTATGACCAAATTCGCAAGTCTTATTTTCGTAGTTGATACATGAAATACGTGATGGGTACGATGCAACTGTTACAGAGTTTAACTCCATTACGTGAGCTTTAAAATGTATACCTGACAGTGTTTGCCAAAAACAGTGTCACCTTTCTTCCAAAAGGTTCGATACGTTCCCTGAGCATCTGTTTTACGCTTCTACGTGTCGTGTGCTGTTCAGACATGTTACGAGCGTAGCTGCGCGTTTCAGATTTCGTTCGAATTTTGCTGCCATGCCTACTTGGTACGGGCTGCAAAGGCTGGAGCAGTGGCCTGGAGTTGGTTGCAGTAGCGACTCTATGCCCTTCACACAGGCAGACGCTGGTTTGGAGAGGGATTATGTGACAGTGAGGGCCCTTTAGTGATGCTCATTTGTGTACGTGTACGTGTGTGTGTGTGTGTGTGTGTGTGTGTGTGTGTGTCTTATTTCGTTTAGATTTATGGTACGATGTAAGTCAACGAGAGTATTGTTCTGCTGTTTTGATAATGGTGCATATGTTTTCCTTTTTCCTTGCGTTCCTTTTTCTTCTTCTTCTTCTTCTTCTTCTTCTTCTTCTTCTTCTACTACTACTGACTGGTTTGAAGCGGCCCGCCACGAATTTCTTTTCTGTGCTAACCTCTTCATCTCAGAGTAGCACTTGCAACCTACGTCCTCAATTATTTGCTTGACGTATTCCAATCTCTGTCTTCCTCTACAGTTTTTGCCCTCTACAGCTCCCTCTAGTACCATGGAAGTCATTCCCTCATGTCTTAGCAGATGTCCTATCATCCTGTCCCTTCTCCTTATCAGTGTTTTCCACATATTACTTTCCTCTCCGATTCTGCGTAGAACCTCCTCATTCCTTACCTTATCAGTCCACCTAATTTTCAACATTCGTCTATAGCACCACATCTCAAATGCTTCGATTCTCTTCTGTTCCGGTTTTCCCACAGTCCATGTTTCACTACCATACAATGCTGTACTCCAGACATACATCCTCAGAAATTTCTTCCTCAAATTAAGTCCGGTATTTGATATTAGTAGACTTCTCTCGGCCAGAAATGCCTTTCTTGCCATAGCGAGTCTGCTTTTGATGTCCTCCTTGCTCCGTCCGTCATTGGTTATTTTACTGCCTACGTAGCAGAATTCCTTAACTTCATTGACTTCGTGACCATCAATCCTGATGTTAAGTTTCTCGCTGTTCTCATTTCTACTACTTCTCATTACCTTCGTCTTTCTCCGATTTACTCTCAAACCATACTGTGTACTCATTAGACTGTTCATTCCGTTCAGCAGATCATTTAATTCTTCTTCACTTTCACTCAGGATAGCAATGTCATCAGCGAATCGTATCATTGATATCCTTTCACCTTGTATTTTAATTCCACTCCTGAACCTTTCTTTTATTTCCATCATTGCTTCCTCGATGCACAGATTGAAGAGTGGGGGCGAAAGGCTACAGCCTTGTCTTACACCCTTCTTAATACGAGCACTTCGTTCTTGATCGTCCACTCTTATTATTCCCTCTTGGTTGTTGTACATATTGTATATGAACCGTCTCTCCCTATAGCTTACCCCTACTTTTTTCAGAATCTCGAACAGCTTGCACCATTTTATATTGTCGAACGCTTTTTCCAGGTCGACAAATCCTATGAAAGTGTCTTGATTTTTCTTTAGCCTTGCTTCCATTATTAGCCGTAACGTCAGAATTGCCTCTGTCGTCCGTTTACTTTTCCTAAAGCCAAACTGATCGTCACCTAGCGTCCTCTTTATGAAATACTACATAGCAGACATGCTCCTCTGCAGGTCTGCCTCCATATCACCACAGTTTCTGGCGTTCCAGCCTTCCTGCAGACAGCACGACAGCGCTTCTGACAGTATCCACAAGATCATTTATGTATACTGTGAACAGTGACGGTCCCGCTACACTTCCTCAAGTCACTTTACCATTTGTCGATTTTCGTCAAGTTGTTCTTGTTATTCTTTGCCCAACTGAAATTCTGTTTGATATTTTTGAACCATTATTAGTCGTCTCAGACGCAGACTATTCGAAGTTTTTCTCGGAGGATTTCCCCCTCTCCCCATCTCCTCTCTCCTGGAAGACATTTCGGAAATTAATCCTCTTTGCCCTTCGCTTCCATTTGCGAGCTTCTACAATCGGTCTCTGCACCCTTCTCGATAAATAACAATGGGTAATGGCGCCCTGCGAGCTAAGCTTCACAACCTCTCTTCTTATTCTTTATTCCGTGGAATATTTTATGAATTTAATTTCTCCCTCACTTACTGTTCTGAGCCCTGTTTCGTCAATGATCCTTGTGAAGTAAGTCTAGACTTCGCTGCAGGCTTCTGTTAATACGAAGAAATAATTGTATTTTAATTTCCTTCACTCGCCGTTAGCTTCCTCTTGGTTGGTCTGCGTTGTGGGTAACGACGTACGAATTGTAAATTTGATCTTTCATTTCTCCCTCTGCCATGTGTGATACATAATATGTGCCAAATCACGTCAATAAAGATCATTAGCAAGGAGGTCAAAGCCGAGTACACAAGTGTTCTAATAACAGTAATCAGCAGTTTCTGTAGAGCAATTTCAAATTTTTCATCAATTTCGGGACTACAAAAAAACTCACTGGAATGATTTACTGTATTTCGCTGTATAACTAACTTACACAGCAAACCAACCCTAACCTCACCTGTCTCTGCTGCAGTTCCATTTAATTTGTGTATTGGAAATGACATCTTTTGTTGAAAAGTGCTAATCTTATACTTAGTTAACTGTGCAACCTTTATAAATCATAAACACAAATCAAGGTCCCGAGTTAGAGTCTCGGTCCGGCACACAGTTTTAATCTGCCAGGAAATTTCATATTAGCGCACACTCCGCTGCAGAGTGAAAATCTCATCCCCCAGGCTGTGGCTAAACCATGTCTCCGCAATATCCTTCCTTCCAGGAGTGCTAGTTCTGCAAGGTTCGCAGAAGAGCTTCTGTGAAGTTTGGAAGGTAGGAGACGAGGTACTGGCGGAATTAAAGCTTTAAGGACGGGTCATGAGTCGTGCTTGGGTAGCTCAGTTGGTAGAGCACTTGCCCGCGAAAGGCAAAGGTCCCGAATGTCTCAGTCCGTCACGCAGTTTTAATCTGCCAGGAAGTTTGAGAACACGTATATAATTCTGAACGGAGAAAAATCTTCAGATGTGAAAGTAACTTCGGGTGTACCCCAAGGGAATGTTAGTGCACAATTACTTTACACAAGACATTTGTAAATGACCAATGAGGCTTTTCGCGGATGATCCTGTTGTGTACACAAAAGTTGCAATGTTAAAAAATTGTAGCGAAATCCTGGAAAATCTGAAAATGACTGAGAACTGGTGCAGGGACTGCCAAGTCAACTTCAACATAAACAAATGTAACATATTACGCATAAACAGGCCGAAAGATCCGTAACTGTATGATTCACAGTTGAAGAACAATAACTGGAAGCAGTAACATCGATAAAACATCTAGGAGTATGTATACGTACTAGAGCTGAAAGACTAAATAAAACTAATTGCAAGTAAGGCAGGTCAGACAGATTTAACGGAAGAAACCCCAGGAAATGTAGTCCATCCCCAAAGAAGGTAGCTTGCAAAACCCACGTTCGACAAGTACTTGAATTTTGCTCGTCAGTCTGGTATCCGCACCAGATAGAATTGACAGAGGAAATGAGGAGTTCCAAAGGAGAGCGGCTCGTTTCGTGACAGGTTTATTTAGTAAGCACTAAGGCGTCACGGAGGAGCTCAGCCAACTCGAGGGATAGACGTTGCAAGAGAGAAGGACTACATCACGGCGTGTCAAAGTCCCGGGAGCGTACGTTTCTAGAAGCGTCGACCAGTGTATAGATTCCTCCTGCGTATATCTCACGATAAGGTCATGAAGGTAAAATTAGAGATATTAGAGTTCACACGGGAGACGACCAGCAATCGACCTGCCAACCATTCACGGCTGGAAGAGGAAAGGTGGGAAGTTGCAGTAATGCTCAAACTACCCTCCACCACATACAGTAAGGTGGCACAGAACAGATGTAGGTGTAGATGTAACTCTGCCACAGTAGAACAGCGGTCAAAATTGCCGAATCTGCTGAGTCGCCCCCAACTACGTCTTAGCCCGGCTTCACATAACTTGTTCGAGTGGAACATGCGCCCTGAGAGTGACACACTATAATACTCGCCTCTAATCTGCCTAAAGCACTATTAGAAAAATACACTACTGGCCATTAAAATTTCTACACCACGAAGATGACGTTCTACAGACGTGAAATTTAACCGACAGCAAGATGATGATGTGATATGCAAATGATTAGCTTTTCGGAGCATTCACACAAGGTTGGCGCAGGTGGCGACACATACAACGTGCTGACATGAGGAAAGTTTCCTACCGATTTCTCATACACAAACTGCAGTTGACGGACGTTGCCCGGTGAAACGTTGTTGTGATGCCTCGTGTAAGGAGGAGAAATGCGTACCATCACGATTCCGACTTTGATAAAGGTCGGATTGTAGCCTATCGCGATTGCGGTTTATGGTATCGCGACATTGCTTCTCGCGTTGGTCGAGATCCAATGACTGTTAGCAGAATACGGAATCGGTGGGTTGAGGAAGGTACTACGGAACGCCGTGCTGAATCTCAACGGCCTCGTATCTCTAGCAGTCGAGATGACAGGCATCTTATCCGCATAGCTGTAACGGATCGTGCAGCCACGTCTCGATCCCTGAGTCAACAGGTGGGGACGTTTGCAAGACAACCATCCGCACGAACAGTTCGACGACGTTTGCAGCAGCATAGATTATCAGCTCGTAGACCATGGCTGCGGTTACCCTAGACGCTGCATCACAGGCAGGAGCGTCTGCGATGGTGTACTTGACGACGAACCTGGGTGCACGAATGGCAAAACGTCATTTTTTCGGATGAATCCAGGTTCTATTTACAGCATCATGATGCTCGCATCCGTGTTTGGCGACATCGCGGTGAACGCACATTGGAAGCGCCTATTCGTCATCGCCATACTGGCGTATCACACGGCCATTGGTTACACGTCTCGGTTACCTCTTGTTCGCATTGACAGCACTTTGAACAATGGACGTTACATTTCAGATGTGTCACGACCCGTGGCTCTACCCTTCATTCTATCCCTGAGAAAGCCTACATTTCAGCAGGATAATGCACGAGCGCATGTTGCAGGTCCTGTACGTGCCTTTCTGGATACAGAAAATGTTAGACTGATGCCCTGGCCAGCACATTCTCCAGATCTCTCACCAACTGAAAACGTCTGGTCAATGGTTGCCGAGCAACTGGCTCGTCACAATACGCTAGTCTCTACTCTTGATGAACTGTGGTATCGTGTTCAAGCTGCATGGGGAACTGTACCTGTAGAAGTCATCCAAGCTCTGTTTGACTCAATGCCCAGGCGTATCAAGGCCGTTATTACGACCAGAGGTGGTTGTTCTGGGTACTGATTTCTCAGGCACCCAAACTGCCTGAAAGTGTAATCACAGGTCAGTTCTAGTATAATATATTTGTCCAATGAATACCCGTTTATCATATGCATTTCTTCTTGCTGTAGCAATTTTAATAGCTAGTAGTGTATTCTGCAGGAGGGCACAACATGTCCTCCGCTGTTACCTGCAGCGTGAGTGTTACACGTTTGCCAGCCAGGGGAGTATCAGCCCGGATGTTGGGCGCAGACAGTACTTCGGACTGACCGCAGAAGCTTCGGCCTCGCCGCTCACGTAGGAGGCGTGTTCTGGGAACGCGGCAGCGCTGCCCACGCCACAATATACGCAAGTCGCCTGACACACGGCCAGATTCAGCGCTGCGGGCCTTCCGCTGGCTGGTTGTAGGGAAGAAAGACAAAGGGACCCCTCCACTGCCCATCACTGGCTTCGTGTCCACCAAAATGTCGGTCATGTCGCGTCTACCACACACACCGCTGACCCGACACCGAGAAAAACCTACCGGCACGTGTCAGAGCTCGACAGCACCGAGATTTTAGCCCACCGAGACGGCGATTTGTCGTTCCACGACACTGCACTGCCCGCAGTGGGCGACTGAAGTGTGGTACTGGTCGATGCAGTGTTGTGTGACGTCCTTAGGTTAGTTAGGTTTAAGTAGTTCTAAGTTCTAGGGGACTGATGACCATAGATGTTGAGTCCCATAGTGCTCAGAGCCATTTGGTCGATGGAGTAGGGCCGTACTCAAAGCTGTGCGGGGTCACAAAGCCACCATGCGTCTAGCGCCCGAGAGGATACTCACATTCCGTGCTCACGAGGAGAACACGGTAAGTGGCATAAACTGATTTCCCAGAAATTTAACTCATTTAAACAGGTGTCAAAATTGGCTTGTCTTTAGATAATCGACGATTTCTGAGAATACGACGGTCAAAGTTTTGGAGGTATTTCATGTGCCTTTTAGCTCAGGGTCCGTTTGACTGAAGCGGTTACACAGTGACTAACGTCGCAGCTTTTCACCCCGTCTTCAAAGCCCGATTATTCCTTTTATTTTCGTGTTTGTTCGTTTATATACCCATGTTCGTTGAAGATCACTACATGAATATTTTCAAATGTATGTTGAAATAGCGTTATCCTTATTTGGCTACTAATTGTCTATCTGATGAATGAAATTCAAGAAAGATAAATGAATGAGAAAATTATTTGAAATTGTTTTCGATGAAGTAGTGTATTTTTATTCTTAATCAATTGCAAGTCCAGTTTTCCGAAAAATGGCCCGTTATGCGTCGTTTCCTGCAAAATTGTCAATGTGTGAAATCATCATTAATGTCAACGACGTTTCTGTGGCAAGTCAGATTCGTACGAAGAAATGTCCCTATGGCAAACCTGCCTTCGCGCGATGCTCTGATTTTCGGAGTTTCTATGTTTCGAGTGTTTCTACCATGTTTGTACTATTGGTATCATCCAAGGGAATGCACCAAATCTTCCTGAAGAATAAACATAAGAATAAAATGTAATAACTAATGTAAAAACTGATGTAAGAATGAAATACAAGAGAATTTAAAAAAGATAATATATATATATATATATATATATATATATATATATATATATATATATATATATATGTGTGTGTGTGTGTGTGTGTGTGCGCGCGCATTCAAGCAATCTTTCACCGAAGCATCAGTTCTCTGCGGCTCTCCCTGCACTTCTCACCTGTTTCCTGGCGTTGCAACTTCCTTATGTACACTGGTTAGCCAGGACATTATGACCACCTGGCTACCAGCCGGTATGTTCACCTTTGGCTTGGATAACAGCGGCGACGCGTCTTGCCATGGGAGCAATGAGGTCTCGGTAGATCAGTGGAGGGGGGTGACACCACATCTCTTTGCACACAAGACATCTAATTCCTGATGTGCTCTGACGTCACGTTCAGTCACTCCCAGATGTGTTAGATCGGGTTCAGATCGGGTGAGTTGGGGGGGGGGGGGCAGCACATCGATTACAACTCGCCACTGTGTACCTCGAACCACTTCGCCGCATTCCTAGCCTCGTGGCATGGCACATTATCTTGTTGAAAAATACCTCTGCCGTCGGAAAACATGATCGTCGTGAAGGGATGTGAAGCAGTGTCCTTGGGAGTCATGTTGCCTTGCACGAGCCCCACTGGACATGCGGATGCCCACGTGAATGTTCCCCAGAGCATAATGGGGCCGCCGCCAGCTGGTCTCAGTCCCCCAGAACAGGTGTCAAAGAGCTGTTCCCCTGAAATACGACGAATTCGCGTCGTTCTATCGGCATGATGAAGAACGTACAGGGATTCATCAGACCATGCAACGCTCTGCCACTACGCCGGTGCTTAGTGTCGATGGTCAGGCGCCATTTTCAGTCTTAGTTACCGATGTCGTCGTGTTGACAATGGCACATGCAATAGTCGTCGGCTGCGGAGGCCCATCGTTAGGAGTGTTCAGTGCGCTGTGTATTCACACACACTTGTACTTTTCTCAGCATTAAAGTTTGATGTCAGTTACGCGACAATTCGCCGCCTGTCCTCTTTGTCTGGCCAGCGTACGACGTCCGACGTCTACAGCGAGGGCTGGCCGCCCAATCCCACAACGTCTAGACGTGGGTTCACACTGGTTCGGCATGTGTTGAAGATACTCACCGCAGCGCTCCTCGAACACCCGACAAGTTGTGCAGTTTCCCAAATGTTCGTACCGAGCCCCCAGACCACCACAATGTGCCCTCGGTCAAATTAAGATATTCTAGACATGGACAGCACGCTCACTGATAACTACATGAAGCGTGAGTGTGTCTGACTAGCAGTTATTCCTCCCCAGTGACGTTGCTGTTGGCTAGACGAGTTTATATCGGTATTAGCAACGGCTTTCACCATCAGCACGAGTGACTTTTTGGTGCTCCACGAAGACGCTGTACACCCTAATTGGGAGAGGCCTTATAGCATCACATTGTAGAGAATCCGTCAGCGAGTACGCGAGCAATATTTGAAAAGGAATTACCATCTAAATGCTCTGCTGCATGTAGGTGACGTAATTGTATTAAAAATGCAAAAGTAGAATTACAACACCCTGTTTATAAGCTACACAAATTGAGAAGAAAACATTACAATCTAAAAATATCTGCTACTAAAACAAAAATTATGTCCCATTATGGATCTAAGATTGTCTACGAAAACGAGGCACTGAGCTAGTCCCCAGTTTCATTTATTTGGGCAGCGACCTTAGTCTCGACATACACAAAGCTACAGAAAAGAAAGGCAACAAATTTCAAAATGTATGTGGAAGTATAAACAAAACTTTAAAAATTAAAGTTAGCAAAGCCACAAAACTGAAAGTCTGTAATACAAAGATTCTCTGATACTTTAAGACAACGAATACTGGATTGAGAGAAAGAACGATAAAAATCTTCACTTGATAGAGAAATGCTTCCATATGTGAGGCAGGCAGTCTTTCCGAGTTGGCACACGTTGAACTGTGGAAGGTCTTGCTCTCAAATATATCTCAATAAACTGTGGCTAAGATGTTCCATAATTCACTGTGTGCCACAGAAAATGAGATTTTTAAGAACTTTCAAACGTTACTCGAGGAGTATGGCATTCGGGCAGAACCGGGAATGAAAAATTAAAATGAGGAGATTGAAGAACATAGGGAAGAATGGAGCGAACCCCTCAAGCGGATGGATGAAGTCAGAATTCAGATCATCCTAAACAAGTACGCAACCACAGGAAGCAGTGATGTAGGACAGCCGAGGAAGAGAATTATTTCATTATATGAAGTCGGAACAGGTATACTGTCTAGGTTTTAAAGTGCAGAATAAGAAGAAGAAGAAGAAGAAGAAGAAGAATATCAATCATGTAGCACTTTAATTGTGAACATCTGGTCGATGACCCTTCTTGAAATTTCAATATCTGCAATTTCGGTGGTTAAATTTTGTAGCCCATAGATAATAAGGTAGAGGAAGTATAGCTGAGTTCTTTAATTGGGTGCGTCCTAGGCTGTTTGTTATCTGAAAGGACTTGGGCCCGACTCTGAGGTGATCCGGGATATTTGCTGGCTCTGAACACAACTTACACACAAATATAAACACGTTTACAGGTTAGGACACAGACGCATATCCTCTGCGAAGTGACCACAAGTTGTAAGAGCGCTGGGGCGTTCACACTAGTCGAGTTCCCTGCTTCCTCACTTACAGTGCCAGACTTGGAAGGAAGATATCGTTTGTTCGCTTACGCAAGTACCGCGCGACAACTGTTTCTTTTTTTTTGTGTTAGCTTCCAATACATCCCACTCCAAAATACAAGTAGCTCTGAATCTGTTAATCGCTTGTGACACATGGGAGCTACACGGACGACAGCGCAGATAAGCTGCGCACTCAATATTACTGCCCACACATTGATAAGGGGCGACCTTTAGAGCGTACGAACAAATACTCCATGACAACAAGCAACACTGCTTATATTCATCTACTCTTTAGCGAGAAAATTACACGAAGTGCTATTATCAATGAGTATCATTTCTTTTCGTTACATAAAGTGATTATATTTCCTCCCGGCATCATCATCAATCAGTTCACAACGGAGCACTAACGTATTAGGTGCTCGGTTTTTATATTAAAAGGGAGAGTCGATAATCTACATCTACATCCATACTCCGCAAGCCACCTGACGGTGTGTGGCGGAGGGTACCCTCAGTACCTCTATCGGTTCTCCCTTCTATTCCAGTCTTGTATTGTTCGTGGAAAGAAGGATTGTCTGTACGCTTCTGTGTGGGCTCTAATCTCTCTGATTTTATCCTCATGGTCTCTTCGCGAGATATACGTAGGAGGGAGCAATATACTGCTGGACTCTTCGGTGAAGGTATATTCTCGAAGCTTTAACAAAAGCCCGTACCGACCTACTGAGCGTCTCTCCTGCAGAGTCTTCCACTGGAGTTTATCTATCATCTCCGTAACGCTTTCGCGATTACTAAATGATCCTGTAACGAAGCGCGCTGCTCTCCGTTGGATCTTCTCTATCTCTTCTATCAACCCTATCTGGTACGGATCCCACACCGCTGAGCAGTGTTCAAGCAGTGGGCGAACAAGCGTACTGTAACCTACTTCCTTTGTTTTCGGATTGCATTTGCTTAGGATTCTTCCAATGAATCTCAGTCTGGCATCTGCTTTACCGACGATCAACTTTATATGATCATTCCATTTTAAATCACTCCTAATGCGTATTCCCAGATAATTTATGGAATTAACTGCTTCCAGTTGCTGACCTGCTATATTGTAGCTAAATGATAAGGGATCTTTCTTTCTGTGTATTTGCAGCACATTACACTTGTCTACATTGAGATTCAATTGCCATTCCCTGCACCATGCGTCAATTCGCTGCAGATCCTCCTGCATTTCAGTACAATTTTCCATTGTTACAACCTCTCGATACACCACAGCATCATCTGCAAAAAGCCTCAGTGAACTTCCGATGTCATCCACCAGGTCATTTATGTATATTGTGAACAGCAACGGTCCCATGACACTCCCCTGTGGCACACCTGAAATCACTCTTACTTCGGATAATAGATGAAATGCCAACGGTAATTTCTGCCTTTTGAAACGACGCACGTGCGCAGCGTGCGCAAGGATCACCAAGCGTGGTTACAGCACAGTGAACAACCTGTCACCGCTTAGGTTTCTTTCCACTGCTTGCCACTTAACTGAGACAAATGATGAGGACGGGTACTGAGTGAAAGGCTGAGAATTTGCGCTTCAGGTCGCGGCTGTTGGAGAGGAAAGAGCCATACGTGGCGTGATTGTGACTAGGATTGCTCCTCAATCGTTATGACTGAATGTATATCCTACGCTGAAGAGAGAACTGGTCGGTTCAAAATCAGGAATGTTGGTCGAGTCACTTGCGCTGCGTTAAGAACGAAGGTGATAAGAGTCTGAAGCTAAAATGGGGTAAAAATCTGTAAATTATTTTTGACCTACCCGTATTTATGTAAGTGTATAAGCTTCCACGACCAGACTCATTAAAGTAGCGCCGCATCATATTGTAAAATTATTCTGTGGCAGTTATTTTACAATATGGCGCGCTGCCATACCCATAATACGTTTATGTTTACATGTTAGTGCTTAGATAATTGAAACACCGCTATGTAGGCGGACTTAAGCTCTTTAGAATTATTATTGTAACTGTAGCGTCGCTCTTCATAGTGAAAATAGTGGTAGTGGTGGGTCGTACAAATTAATACTTCACGAGTTACGGAGACGGTATGGCTCCCAATGTATTACTGTTCTTCAGTACATATTTTAGTGATGTTTCATAAGACATCGAGAAATTTTAAAATCATTGTTTCATTGAGGCATAAAATTGAGATTTATAAAACAATTAGTGTCACATAAAAAAGGTTAAAATATATATTATAATATGTCTTTTCTATATGTATTCACTACTCCAGAAACAGTGAAAGTGACTACAGTCTTCGGCCGGCCGGGGTGGCCGAGCGGTTCTAGGCGCTACAGTCCGGAACCGCGCGACCGCTATGGTCGCAGGTTCGAATCCTGCCTCGGGCATGGATGTGTGTGATGTCCTGAGGTTAGTTAGGTTTAAGTAGTTCTAAGTTCTAGGGGACTAATGACCTTAGAAGATTAAGTCCCATAGTGCTCAGAGCCATTTGGCTAGAGTCTTGACCTCTATTTTGGGCGACGACACAGGAAGAGCAATGACCTTCAAACCTGTCGTGAGAAAGTACGTCTTTTAATGAAATAATAAATAAGGATCACCATGGTGTAGAGATACTCATTTTGAGGCAGTTTTCTTCTGGACAGCCTGCTGTTATCTGTGTTTGATGGACAATAACTAAGTCTTGTTCATTATTTCTCATGTGTGTTACCCTGGTGTTGCACTATCATTAGTAACTTCCGCTTCGTCAGCACATTTGGTTGTTTTGTTACTGACTATTTCTTGCACTGCAGCAGATGATTTTATACAATTTGTTATCTACAGTTTTGTTGTTGGCAGTGGTAGGTTACCGCGTTACCACAATTCTATGGATTGTAGTTACAAAACGTACTGTTACCACACAATCATCATTACTGACAAGTACAATAAAGTGAAACTCAGTGATGATGGAATATTATCACCTAAAGCTGTATTAGGTAATAGAGAAAAACAAGAAATTGTGTTTCGCACAAGACGACATCTTCAAAGTATATTTATTATAAGGAAGAATAAGCGATATTCCGCTAAAGACATACAGCAAAGAGTCGTTATTTTAAACATAATTTATGCACAGACGTGTTTCGGACTTTCAACTATCTTCAGTCAGCGCAGTTATAATTATGGCGTACTTAAATACATGCTGCTTTAAATGTAGTCTTTTTACTGTTAAGCATTGGATACAGCTGCATCGCAGACGAGCCCATGTAGCTAATTTACACGCTTGTTTTAGTCCAAGACTACAACTGAAGTCAAATTACAATTCTCGTCTAGTTCTGTCTGGACTTCGTTATGCTGTGGACATTAATGATGAGACATTCAAACTTTTTACGAGCAAGGGCGCGAATGGAAAAAAATAAACTACATATCTTTTAATAATCATTCTTTAACGTTATTTAATTCCTGTTCGTTATAACTGTGGAATGAACTTGACAGAACTGAAAGATTAGGAAGAGAACAAAACAAAAATTACAATCTTTTTTCAACATTCATTCATTACAGCACAATATTACTTAAAGAAGAAATCACAACTATGTAGGCTATTCATCACAGTAACTGGGACTAACTTATTTTAAAGACTGACCTTTCATTACTACCGAGACTGGTGGGACAATGGCAGTTTGTAGAAAACGAACAGTAGTATAAAATGTTTCGTAATTCATTAGCCGTGCCACATTCAATACAAGAATAAGGGCGCTGTTAACATCCCCTTTATGCCCCCTAACTCACGCAGCAACAACATCTACCTCTAAATATGTACTGCGGACATCATTGTTCAGTGGATGACGTGGGTTTCGTCGAACCAGTACTATCGATTTTCTGTTCTATTCCAGACACGTACTGAGCGGGGGCAAAATTAGTCTCTATACGCCCGAATGCGCTCTCTAACCTCTTTTACTTTACTCTCGTGAATCTTATGCTATATGTACAAGGCCAGCCGGGGTGGGCGAGCGGTTCTAGGCGCTTCAGTCTGGAACCGCGCGACCGCTAGGGTCGCAAGTTCGAATCCTGTATCGGGCGTGGATGTGTGTGATGTCCTTAGGTTAGTTAGGTTTAAGTAGTTCTAGGGGACTGATGACCTCAGATGTTAAGTCCCATAGTGCTCAAAGCCATTTTTACCATTTTTATATGTACAATGGGGTAACAGAATGGTTTCTTAATTTCCTTCATTATCGGTTCTCTAAATTTACCCAACACGGTTTTGCGAGAACAATGCCGACTTACCACTTAAGCATCCTGAGCACCGCTGTAATAGTTTCGTATGGGACTGATCTCTTACGATTTTAGCAACGGTTCTCCAAATCCGTTCGATGCATAATAAGGGCTCCAGCCGCTGAAGCAGTAGCACAGAATTAGCACTACTAGCGTCTTGTATGCATTTCCTTTACAAATGCACCGTTTTCTTTCTATATCCCTCGTAACAAATCTAAGTTATCCAGTGACCTTCCATACTGCTCGTACTTGCTCGTCCTATTTTATATCGCTTATTCTTAGTGTTATCCTTAAATACGGTATTTGTGCGGTGTGATGTGCTTCATATGTTCGCCAGTAATCTTGTACTCCGATACTATCGGGTTCTCTTCCTTTGTTATAAGTACAGTTTTCTTCGTTATATACAGTTGAAGAGAGCTGCCAGTCACTGCAGTAAGTGGAAATTACGTCCAAGTTTTTCTACACTCACTTACGATCGTCCAGAGAAGATGCATTCCTAAAATCAACAGTATCATCAGTGAGACGTCTGTACCTTTCTGATAAATCGTTAACGTTTAGGCCAGCCGCTGTGGCCGAGCGGTTCTAGGCGCTTCAGTCCGGAACTGCGCTGCTGCTACGGTCGCAGGTTCGAATCCTGCCTCAGGTATGGATGTGTGTGATGTCCCTCGGTTATTTAGGTTTAAGTAGTTCTAAGACTAGGGGACTAATGACCTCAAATGTTAAGTCCCATAGTGCTTAGAGCCATTTGAACCATTTTGTTAACGTTTATTGAGAAAATTAGAGGTGCAGTTGGGGCATATTCGATACGACACTGCCCTGTAAAACTTGAAATACTAGATAGATTAGTTAACATAAATATTAACTGATGGGTGCAAACCAATGAAAGCGCAGGAGCTAGCCGCCAGAGGTCTCCTTGTCGTGCACAGAAAGTTGGACGTTATGTGGCGTGAGGTCAGCATGCGTATAGCGTCATCAACACGAATCAGGCGAAGGAACGCGAAAAAACTGCGTGTGTCAATGAGCGGGCAGTTACTGTGCACTTCGGCGTGTTCTTCATTGCAGTATGTCTCGGAGGCAACATTTGGACGACTCCAAACGGGGAATAATAAACGAGGAACTGGAAGAAGAATGTACGCCAGCAGATTGGTTGGGAGCACTCCACAAGACAGCCACTGCTGCCCGAAGGACAGGAGGTTGACTGCGGTCAACTACAGCTGCGGAGGCAACATTTGGACGACTCCACACGGGGAATAATAAACGAGGAACTGGAAGAAGAGTGTACGCCATCAGATTGGTTGGGAGCACTCCACACGACAGCCACTGCTGCCCGAAGGACAGAAGGTTGACTGCGGTCAACTACAGCTGCGTTGTGCAACAGGCAAGAGTGGACCTATGCCATCAGCAGGTGCAATTGCAAGCACATTTAACAGCATTGCAAGACACTTAATGTCACTCCCCACAGTAGCATGACGATTGTCATACGCGTGGTCTCTTTGCCCCAACGATCAGTAACTACACTGTGTTCCATTGACACCCGCACATTGGCAGCACCGTTTACGATGGTGCCAAGAGCTTACGGACTGGACCAGCGAGAACTGGCGTCGCGTGCTCTTCTCGGATGAAAGCAGATTCAGCATGAGTAGTGATTCTGGCGTAGCCTCATATGGCGAGAACTGGGAACACGTTCAGGAGCGTTGTTCAACATCAATGTTGGTTGTGGTCCAGGCATTAATGGTGTTGAAAAGTATAATTTCGCACGGCAGTTCACTAACGAGCTGACGTTATTGTGATACTGCACTCTTTCCCCACGTACGTCTCTTCAGGTACGCTTTCGTGTCATTTTGTTGACTTACTTTTTGTGGATAACAATCCGTGACCGCATCAAACAGCGCAGGATGGAGGAACTCTTGGAACGAGAGGGTATTCGTCGAATGGCCTGGTCTCCCCGTTCGCCCGACTTGAATCCCATCCTGCACCTGCGAGATACGTTGGGGTGACGTATTGCAACTCGTCCAGCAGCAACGACCATCCAGCAGGTGTCACAGACGCTCGTGGAGACATGGAACATTCCTTGCCGACCTCGTGACCAGCACGGGAGTATTTCACAGAGCACGCGTTGATCAAACACCCTACTAAGACTCATGTCCAGAAGACTATCATAAATCGCGATGACAACAGTGTAATTACTGTGTGAGAGTGCCATTTCTGTTCGTCTCCATGCTTCTTTATTTGAGTTACCTTCTGTAGCATATAGTAGCAGTTCTTTCTGTGAATGGTCCAAGTTTCATCGAGCTATGTTACTTGGCAGTGACACATCATGCGAAAGTTACTTTCACCCTTCAGTGTTTCACAGCAGTGTGCCTCATCTTCGGTTGAACATTCGTCGTCCAGGGTAACATACTGGGTTCTGTTAACAATAACGTAATCCAGCCAATCCCATATATGTATATAAACAGTGTGATCGTGTCTCTGTTGTTAGTCGACGAAGTGGCACAGCGTGGCAAGCCTTCCGATAATCTGGGAATGTGGGAGCTACATATTCATCTGCGACTAGCATTTGCAAAATATAGCATGGGGAATCGCCGATCTGTATTTGATACAAGCGGCGTTTGCTGCATCCGAGGTGATTTTTTGAGAGAAGTTTCTTTTCCACAAGGAAAGTGATAATGTTTGAGATTAGAATATGCTCTGAGACCCTATAACAAATACATGTTAGTGACATTGTTCCGTAAAACAGAGATTTTCAAAAATATTAAAATTTTCATACAATACTACATCTTCTACGTAAATGAAGATACGAAGGGCGTTCAGTAAGTAAGGCAACACTTTTTCGGCCAGTTTCGGTTGAAAAATTGCGGAATTTGTTTTGGGTCATCGTGGAATATTCCCGCTTTAGCTCGTGTAGTTTCATGAAGTTCCGGTAGGTGGTGGCGCTGTACGTCCCTTTCAAAACGGCGCCCATAACAGAGGTGCGCCCCAAGCAGAGAGCTGTCACTGCACTTCTTTCAGCGGAAAACCAGACCGTCGCAGATGTTCGTAGGCGCTTACGGAATGTCTACGGGGACCCGGCAGTGAATAAAAGCACACTGAGACGTTGGACGAGGCGTCTGTCAACATCGCGACAAGGCCGCGCAAACGCGTGCGAACTCCCGTTTGCCGGCCAGCCGCACACAGCTGCGACTCCTGCAGTGTAGTGCGAACACGCGGACAGTCTCATTCGAGGCCGTGGACGGATGACAGTCAAACTCCTCGCTCCTCGTCACGGCGTCTCTGTCGGTAGTGTTGACACACTCGTCCACCAGTTGGGGTACTCAAAGGTGTGCGCGTCTGCTGCTTTCCGATCTGTGCGTTACAACGCTGATTGTGACAGGTTTTTTTTTGTCGAACATCGTCACAAGCGATGGAAGATGGGTTCATCACTTCTAACCGCAAAAGAAACGGACATCCATGGAGTGGCGCCACACAACAACTCCAACGGCGCAACCTCATCCGAAGTCATGGCGACGTTCCTATGGGACTCTCAAGGGGTTGTTCCGTTCGATGTTCTCAATCACTGTGCAACAGTTAATTCTGAAGTGCATTGTAGTACCCTCAGGAAATTGAGGAAACGACTTCAGCGTGTTCGCCGCCACAGAGATGCAAACGAAGTGGCAACGCAAGGCCTCACATAAGTATTTGCATCCCAGAGGAGCTCACGGAACTGCACTGGAATGTTCTTCCTCATCCATTCATCCATCCTACAGCCCGGACGTCGCACCTTCTGACTTCCATGTGTTCGGCCCAATAGGACGCACGCCGCGGGGAGCAGTACGTGGATGATGCGGAGATTACTGTTGCAACAAGCCGACCAGTAGATTGGTACCATGCGGGTATACAGGCCCTCCCAGTAAGGTAGCGTAAGACCGTCGTGTTGAAAAATAGGGTTTTGTAGCCAAAACAGTAGGTAATGATGAAGTGTATTGGAATCCCGAACAAAACCAACCTGCTTTCGGAATAAAAATGTGCGCGTAGAAGCTTTATTTTTAAAAGTGCCAACCGATTGTCCAGGAGTATATCTTTTAGACGCAAGCACGCACAACCTAGGGATACTTCTTACAATTACGTTTAGGATCAAAATTTTCATTTACTTTTCTCAAAAAGCAGATGAGAGTCAAACTCGTCCAATACTTTTACGAACATGTGTAGAGTCACTGCCTTCAGTGCTGTTGCTATACGGCATCGCACTTCACTCAGACACGTCGGAAGAAAATCCACATATTCGGAGTCCTTAACAAATCTCTTCTTCCTTTTCCTGTGCCTTTGTACTCCATCGGTGCAGGGTAGGCGTGGTCGTTAACGGATTTAGGATGGTTGATTTAAGAGATGACCTTCCTATCGCCACCCCGTTACTCTGAGACGGAATACCTGCACCCCAACTGACTGCGTGTGCTGTTATTCGTGTGAAAGTGTCCGAACATTTTCTAAATATTTACTAATGGTGTAACTGACACAGGCCTTCAGCCCTGTATGCAGCTAGTCGGATATGGGAAACAGCCTAAAAACCACATCCATGCTGGCCGGCACACCGACTTTCTGCTTAATCCGTCGGGTGGATTCGACCCGCGGCCGGCGCACTTCCTCGTCCCGCAAGCGGCGCTTTAATGTTTTATAACTACTCCCGCCCCCCAAAAAACCATGATATCAGTAGGTAAATAGTGGAGTGTGAGACGATACACCTTCTGCTGCCGGTCCGTTGGTGAGGCAATGAGGAGCTGCAGTTGCGTACTCCCGCCGAAAATTGCCCCGCAGAGTTGTAACTGAAGTGGTCCTGTTGAATCGGAGAGTGGAGAACACCTTTGGTCGCTGTGCTATGGCCATCTCGACTCACATTCGGTAGTGAACGAGGGAGACAGTGACAACCCTGCCCGTAACAGCAACCACATGAAATGGAAACATACAAATGTCTCTAAGATTAGCTTTAAGATTCGATGTCTAAGTCTGAATAAAGCTCAACTTTATGATCACCTGCCCAACTGCTTGCTGATCCACCTCTGGAACGCAATACAGCAGCGACTCTGCGTGGCATGGATTCGGCAAGTCGTTGGTAGGTTCCCTAAGGTATGTGGCACCAAATGGCTACGCAGTGTCGTGCAATTCCCGTAAATTACGGGCCAGCGGTTTCTCAGCGCGGAGCTGGCGTCCGGTAGCGTGCCGTGTGCGTACCATCAGAGAAGGCGAATTTTGTAGCCGAGTCATATATACAGGTTCACCAAAAAAAGCTCCTCAAACCACTGGTGTACCAAGAAAAGTGATTCATCCGACCAGGCAACACTTGCCCATTGATCCAGACCAGTCTCGACGAACCGCCTGCTGCAGACGTAACTGACGATACCGTTGTGTCAACAGGGGAACACGCGTGGGTCGTCCACTGCGGAGGCCCGCTGAACGGCGTGCTCCAGAACTCACGTGCCTGCACCAGCACCGCACTCAGTCGCCCCCACCTACCGTGCTTCACAGAGACACGTTCAGGCCTGCTCGTGGTTTCACTTTCGCCCTTTCCGAGACGCTCGTTCCCACAATTTACTCTTTGTCAAAGTCGCTAATGTTGGTGGGTTTTTTTTTGTTCGTGGTTTGAGAATGATTCTGTAATAATCTCTATTCCTATTATACGAGGTGTGGCCATAAAATAACGGACACAGAGTAAATAACCGTGCGCCAAAGATGAACGACCAACAGTTGTGAACCCTGAAGCTTTATCAGTGCGGCATCTCTGGTGTCCGTATAAAAACCAGGGCGGCCGTGGCCTTCCTTTGTACACGAGCTGTTATTTCGTTTTGACGGAAAAATGATAAGTGTGATAATAGAGTAGCGAATTATCGTGAAGTTTCACAGGAAACTTGGAAAAACTGCTACTGAAACTTACCTTTTACTTAAAAAAAAGTGTATGGCGGAAGCAGTTTATCACGTTGAGTTGTTAAAGCATTTCTAAGATGGTGGAGAAGCATTGAAGATGAAAATATCGAAAAAGTAGGTAATCTGATTCGATCTCAATGTCGGTTGAGTATCTGATCGATTGCTGAAAGTGTAGGAATTGGAAAAGGCCGGCCGCTGTGGCCGAGCGGTTCTAGGCTCTTCAGTCTGGAACCGCGCGACAGCTACGGTCGCAGGTTCGAATCCTGCCTCGGGCATGGATGTGTGTGATGTCCGTAGGTTAGTTAGGTTTAAGTAGTTCTTAAGTTCTAGGGGACCGATGACCTCAGATGTTAAGTCCCATAGTGCTCAGAGCCATTTGAACCAATTGACAAAGAATGCGTAAGATAAATTTCACATAGCCAATTTAACATCACAAAAGTGTGTGCAAAACTGCCGCCGAAAATTTTACTACCCGACAAAAAGAAGCCCGTGAAAATGTTCGCACTGACACTTTGAATACCACTGAAAATGATCCTTATTTCTTGGCAAGAGTGATAATATGAGACGATTGTTTCTTTTTCACTTATGATCCAGAAACTACGCGCCAATCCATGCACTGGGATGGCTCAGTTTCACCGAGAGCCAAAAATGCTCGAATGAACGAATCAAGATTCAAAGCGATGATGATTTCTTTTCGATACTCACGGAACTGTGCATCTTCACTGGGTTCCTGGAGGTCAGACTAATAACCAACATTAGTGCCTGGAGATTCTTGCTCAGCTCCGTCAGAAAATTAGAAGGAAGCTATCCGCATTGTGGAAGAACAAGTCATGGATTCTGCATCAAGACAACACACGGGCTCACACCGTACTCTCGGTTCAGGGGTCTCCAGCGCAGTACGGCATCTCACTGTTAGACCACCCTCCTTATTCGCCTGGCCTACCACCATGTGACTGTTATCTCTTCTCCAAAAGGAAAAGATTTTAGTTAAAAGGAAAAGATTTTAGTCAGCTGAAGCTGTAAAGCTGTCAAAGGAAGAGGACACGCGTCATCAAGGATCAATGGAAAATTCGCATGGAGCGTTGTAGGGATAGAGGAGGGGCTTATACAGGGTGAGTCAGAAAGGACATTACAACTTTGGAATGATACAGAAATGTATTGAGATAACTTACATAATCGGTAGCTGTGTTATTTTGTAGCAAACAACCACAATTTTGATTCATGTAGTGCATCAGTACCGCCAAACCACCAGCGCTCCCAGCGTAATGCACAGTTGAAATGGCTACTTTCAATGGTGCGGGGCGCGCCCGCTATGTGTTTAGGTTTCATGTCATGAAACGATAGCCACGCGGGGTAGCCGCGGGCTCAGAGGCGCCTTGTCACGGTCCGTGCGGCTCTCCCCCCCCCCCCCCCCCCCCTCTTCGGAGGTTCGAGTCCTCCGTCGAGCATGGGTGTGTGTGTGTTGTCCGTAGCGTAAGTTAAAGTTAGATTAAGTAGTGTGTAAGCTTAGGGACCGATGACCTCAGTTTGGTCCCATAAGGTCTTACTACAAATTTACAAATTTACATGAAACGAATTGCGCAACAACTGTTCGGCGTAAATTTCGTACCGAATACGCCAAAGAAACTCCACGTACGCCTACAGTTTACACTTGGCACAAGAACTTTGTTGAGATGGGTTATCCACTGTGACATGATAAATCAACAGGTCGGCCGCGTGTTGATGATTATGTCGAACAGGTTAGGGAGAGCTTTGCACGCAGTCCACAAAAATCAAAGTGGCATGCGTCTCGCGAGACTGGCATTCCAAAGAAGAGGGTTTGACGATTACTATGTGGAGGTTTACACTTGAAGCCACGTAGATTCACAATTCACAGCAAATTAGTGACGCAGATAATGTTGCTCGTGGGGAATTCTGCGCGAAAATGTTTCACCAGATAGAAATCGATGAGACGTTACCGAATACAATAATCTTCAGCGATGAGTGAACATTTCACATCAATGGTATGGTGAACAGCCACAACTGCAGAATATGGGGCAGCGAAAATCCACGTGCAATCCACGAACACGCTCGTCATACCCACAAAGTTAATGTGTTTTGTGGCCATAGCAAATTGAAAGTGTACTGCCCCTGCTTCTTCATGGAGAAAACTGTCACTGGTATTATATGTCTGGATATTCTCTAAAACTTTTTAATTCGACAAATCGATGAAGATGACCGAGGTCGGATGGTTTATTACCAGCAAGACGGTGCACCACCTCATTTCCTCGAGATTTCCTCGATAATCGCTTCCCAAACTTAACACCATTGGATTCCTTTCTCTGGGATTTCATTAAATACCGTATGTACCTTCTTCCCATACCAAAAATCGAATCTACTCTGCGTTGCACGAGTTACGCCCGATTTGATGCAACGAGTGTGGGAAGTATTTGATTACCGGTGGGATGTTTGCGGCATCACGTCGAACCAAAATGACACTTGACACTTTTATGTGAAACTTGCGGTTGTCTACTACAAAATGACACATCTGCCGATACTGTAAGCTATCTCAATAAAACTTTATATCATTCCAAAGTTGCGAAGTGCTTTTTGGCTCACTCTGTGTTGAGGCCGACAATAAGTAAATATGTACGTTCTTTAAATAAGCTGTTTTACTGCAGTAGTCGTGTTATTTTATAGCCATACGTCGGATAGTTCCCCTGCCGCGTCAGGTGCCCGCAGCGCCACCGCAGTGACCGGTGGTCACAGTGTTTGGCTCATCAGAGCATCGTCTTGTGGAATAGGATTGATTTTTTGTTTTCAGCAACATCTACACTACTGGCCATTAAAATTGCTACACCACGAAGATGACGTGCTACACACGCGAAATTTAACCGACAGGAAGAAGATGATGTGATATGCAAATGATTAGCTTTTCAGAGCATTCACACAAGGTTGGCGCCGGTGGTGACACCTACAACGTGCTGACATGAGGAACGGTTCCAACCGATTTCTCATACACAAACTGCTGTTGACCGGCATTGCCTGGTGAAACGTTGTTGTGATGCTTCGTGTAGGGGGAGAAATTCGTACCATCACGTTTCCGACTTTGATAAAGGTCGGATGGTAGCCTTTCGCGATTGCGGTTTATCGTATCGCGACATTACTGCTCGCGTTGGACGAGATCCAATGACTGTTAGCAGAATATGGAATCCGTGGGTTCAGGAGAGTAATACGGAACGCCGTGCTGGGTCCCAACGGCCTCGTATCACTAGCAGTCTAGATGACAGGCATCTTATCCGCATAGCTGTAACGGATCGTGCAGCCACGTCTCGATCCCTGAGTCAATAGATAGGGGACGTTTGAAAGACAACAACCATCTGCACGAACAGTTCGACGACGTTTGCAGCGGCGTGGACTATCAGCTCGGAGACCATGGCTGCGGTTACCCTTGACGCTGCGTCACAGACAGGAGCGCCTGCGATGGTGTACTCAACAACGAACCTGGGTGCACGAATGGATGAATCCAGGTTCTGTTTACACCATCTTGATGGTCGCTTCCGTGTTTGGCGACATCGCGGTGAACGCACATTGGAAGCGTGTATTCGTCATCGCCATACTGGCGTTTTACCCGGAGTGATGGTATGGGGTGCCATTGGTTACACGTCTCGGTCACCTCTTGTTCGCATTGGCGGCACTTTGAACAGTGGACGTTACATTTCAGTTGAGTTACGACCCGTGGCTCTACCCTTCATTCGATCCCTGCGAAACCCTACATTTCAGCAGCATAATGCACGACCGCATGTTGCAGGTCCTGTACGGGCCTTTCTGGATACAGAAAATGTTCGACTGCTGCCCTGGCCAGCACATTCTCCAGATCTCTCACCAACTGAAAACGTCTGGTCAATGGTGGCCGAGCAACTGGCTCGTCACAATACGCCAGTCACTACTCTTGATGAACTGTGGTATCGTGTTGAAGCTGCATGGGCAGCTGTACCTGTACACGCCATCCAAGCTCTGTTTAACTCAATGCCCAGGCGTATCAAGGCCGTTATTACGGCCAGAGGTGGTTGTTCTGCCTACTGATTTCTCAGGATCTATGCACCCAGATTGCGTGAAAATGTAATCACATGTCAATTGTAGTGTAATATATTTGTCCCATGAATACCCGTTTATCATCTGCATTTCGTCTTGGTGTAGCAATTTTAATGGCTAGTAGTGTATAATTGTGCATATGTTGTTAACAGCTTTTTGTAAAGAAGAATAACAACAAGCGGGGAACGAAAAACTTACGGATGATGAGTGTGGTTTTTTTTTTTTTGTCTTCGAGACCTAGATATTGTGCTGGCAGAGCAGCCCCCGCAGTCCGGCACATTCCGCAGTTGGCAGCTGCGGCCGCAGCAGCTGCGTGCGTGCGTGCTGTGCGTGGCACGCTCCGCTGGAGCCGCACGCGCCTGCGTGGCCGCCGACTCGCCGCAACGCAGCCGCGGCACGCGCCGGTATGGCTGGCCGCAGCGGCACGCACATCTGGCGCGAGTCGGCTCGGCCACTCCAGCCTCCTACCCTGTTCGTTTTCGGGCCATCAATCTGGTTGCAGTTTTGTACAACTTATTTACATTCAATTTACAGTCACGGTTCTATAATAGCCGTAATGGATAAGCATAATAATCATAATAAACCTGAATATGGGTCTATAATTACTTGAAACCTATAGTTACGAATAAAGCACTTTCATATAGCTATGCGGCATTTGAAACACATCGTTCTCGACTTTAATTGCTATAATAATTACATAATTTGAATGGCTACTGAGTGCTTAATGTTTATTGCTGTTATTGAGAAGTCATTTAGTAATGTTTCGGAGGATTTCCGTATCCTAAGATCATCTCCCCCGTACTTCGCTGTTGGTGCTACAGCCTACAAGATGGCAGCTAACGTTCTCCAAGCGTTTGCCAAATGTAAACTCGTCTGCCACATGATACAGCGTGACCCGTCACTCCGTCACGCGTTTGCCGTCACCAGCTGTCTGTAAGCAACTCGAGCACGGCTTAGCGCTGACTGCAGGAATGTCCGGCCTACGAGGAGCTGATCGGGCACTGTAGCCCATTGTTTTTAACTCGCGGACACCATCTTTGTACTGGCTGGGCCGCTGGCAGCATTTTGGGGCTTACAAGTGGCCTGCTGTGTTGTGATATCGTCTACTGAGATAAGGACTGGTGCAGGGAGTGGCAACTGACCCTTAACATAGACGAATGTAATGTATTGCGAATAAATAGAAAGAAGGATCCTTTATTGTATGATTATATGATAGCGGAACAAACAGTGGTAGCAGTTACTTCTGTAAAATATCTGGGAGTATGCGTGCGGAACGATTTCAAGTGGAATGATCATATAAAATTAATTGTTGGTAAGGCGTGTGCCAGGTTGAGATTCATTGGGAGAGTCCTTAGCAAATGTAGTCCATCAACAAAGGACGTGGCTTACAAAACACTCGTTCGACATATACTTGAGTATTGCTCATCAGTGTGGGATCCGTACCAGGTCGGGTTGACAGAGGAGATAGAGAAGATCTAAAGAAGAGCGGCGCGTTTCGTCACAGGGTTATTTGGCAAGCGTGATAGCGTTACGGAGATGTTTAGCAAACTCGAGTGGCAGACTCTGCAAGAGAGGCGCTCTGCATCGCGGTGTAGCTTGCTGTCCAGGTTTCGAGAGGGTGCGTTTCTGGATGAGGTATCGAATATATTGCTTCCCCCTACTTATACCTCCCGAGGAGATCACGAGTGTAAAATTAGAGATATTCGAGTCCGCACGGAGGCTTTCCGGCAGTCGTTCTTCCCGCGAACCGTACGCGACTGGAAAAGGAAAGGGAGGTAATGACAGTGGTACGTAAAGTGCCCTCAGCCACACACCGTTGGCTGGCTTGCGGAGTATAAATGTAGATGTAGATGAAGTAGAATAAGCCATGCCTAGTTATATAGTCATGACCCAATAATCAATTTTTGAGATTAAGAAAAGGAAACAAGCACAGTAGGAGTTACAAGAACGCACACAATTAGAAAATGGCAGGCATAGTCGTGAAATCGTATCAAAAGTACAGAGCGTAGGTGTGATCGTCTTAGAGATGAACACCGTGAGATGGCATGGTTTCCCTGGACTGTAATCACAATATCTCATTCTGAAAGTGGTTATCGATTGTGAACGCTCCACCAAAGCAACTGAATAATGATGTTCTTCGAAAGACAGAAAAAGTAAATCAGGAGTTGTGGAACTACATTAGATACTGATAGAATTAGATTAGGAAGTTTACACGCTGCAAATAGTTGACCAGTTGTGCTGTTTGGGCACCAAAATATCTGGTGATGACGGAAGTGAAGAAGATGTAAAACATAAACTGGCAAGAGTAAGAAAAGCTTTTCTGATTATGAGAAATTTGCGAGCATCTGTAAGGCGCGTGAAACACTCACAGCCCCGCAGTGAAGCTAGCGCGCCCTAGCGTGCGGCCCCACGCCGTGGCTGGCAGCTACGTGCCTCACCGGACACCAGACCTTCGCCGCGCCTCGTCTTCGCCGCCGTACCTCACGCGTATCGGCACGTCCCAGCTCCTCATATGTCAGTCGCCGAGTCTAAACTTGACAACCTAATACGTCAACGGTTCTCCGGGACTAGCTTGTCGGGTCTGGGGCGTGAGTAAGCTGTCTTCCCCGACTTCTGTCAGCGTTCTGTGTCCAGAGTCTAAAATGTCGAGTCAAAACACCTTCAGCATTCTAAATTTCCGGTTGTCATTGTATTTGAGGAACCAGTTTCAGCGCTACATTACGCCATCTTTAAATGGTTCAAATGGCTCTGACCACTATGGGACTTAACTTCTGAGCTCATCAGTCCCCTAGAACTTTACTTAAACGGAACAAACCTAAGGACATCACACACATCCATGCCAGAGACAGCGCAAGTGCTACGTGTGGAGAAATATTGCAATACCTTTCATGGAGGTGCCTCTTGTTAAGCTACTTACCTTAGAATGGTTTCATGCCTCATGTCGTCCCGCAAATGTTTCCACACTACTGGCCATTAAAATTGCCGGAGCGGTCGCGCGGTTGCAAACTGAACGCCATCTTCATTCAGTCCCCCTGACCAACGCGTTGAAAGAATGCCGCCTCTGGTCTAACATTCAGTGACTGATATCCGTAGTTTTCTTCTTAACTCAGCGATCCCTTCGATCATCACACGTCACATCGTGCTGAATCGGCAAGTGATGATCGAAGCAATCTACGGATACCACACACTGAATGCTGCACCAGATGTGGGATTCTCCTACACTTCGGTCAGGGGCTGAAACTGGTTGCTAAAAAACACAGTACCCACTGTAAATTGAACAGCAGAGGTCCCACAACAATCTGTATAAACGTGGATTTACAGATATTCCAGATTCTGTCTCGATGCAGACGGGCACAAAATCTAGTTAACGAAAGATTCATTGTGGAACCTGACACTGTCACAACATGTGCTGGTGTGGCACATAGAACCAGCGGGTGCCATTCGTGATAATCTCCGACGAGCTCCGCCTCCTTAGCTGAACAGTGAGCGTGTCTGACTGGCACACGGGAGCCTTTGTTTTCAATTGCCGGTAGTATTATGAACTTTACTTTGGTGGAGGGGCTGCTACGTAATGCACTGAGGAGGTATTCGACTGATAAGTAGCCGCTCCGAAGTTCGGAAAGCTGATTACGGCTGGGACAGCCGTGTGTTGACGCCACGACGTTCCATTTCACATCCACTAACACCGTTGGCAGAGGATGGCAGAGCGGCCGGTCAACATCGCTTGAAGAGTTCCCAGGTCTGATCAACACACAGAGACAGCGCAAGTGCTACGTGTGGAGAAATATTGCAATACCTTTCATGGAGGTGCCTCTTGTTAAGCTACTTACCTTAGAATGGTTTCATGCCTCATGTCATCCCGCAAATGTTTCCACACTACTGGCCATTAAAATTGCTACACCAAGAAGAAATGCAGATGATAAATGGGTATTCATTGGACAAATATATTAAACTAGAACTGACAGGTGATTACATTTTCACGCAATTTGGGTGCATAGATCCAGAGAAATCATTACCCAGCACAACCATCTCTGGCCGTAATAATGGCCTTGATACGCCTAGAGTCAAACAGAGCTTGGATGGCGTGTACTGGTACAGCTGCCCATGCAGCTTCAACACGATACCACAGTTCATCAAGAGTAGTGACTGGCGTATTGTGACGAGCCAGTTGCTCGGCCACTATTGACCAGACTTTTCAATTGGTGAGAGATCTGGAGAATATGCTCGCCAGGCCAGCAGTCGAACATTTTCTGTATCCAGAAAGGTCTGTACAGGACCTGCAACATGCGGTCTTGCGTTATCCTGCTGAAATGTAGGGTTTCGCAGGGATCGTATGAAGGGTAGAGCCACGGGTCGTAACACATCTGAAATGTAACGTCCACTGTTCAAAGTGCCGTCAATGCGAAAAAGAGGTGACCGAGACGTGTAACCTATGGCTCCCCATACCATCCGGCGGGTGATACGCCAGTATGGCGATGACGAATACACGCTTCCAATGCGCGTTCACCGCGATGTCGCCAAACACGGATGCGACCATCATGATGCTGTAAGCAGAACCTGGATTCATCCGAAAGAATGACGTTTTGCCATTCGTGCACCCAGGTTCGTCGTTGAGTACACCATCGCAGGCGCTCCTCTCTGTGATGCAGCGTCGAGGGTAACCGCAGCCACGGTCTTCGAGCTGATAGTCCATGCTGCTGCAAACGTTGTCGAACTGTTCGTGCAGATGTTTCTTGTCTTGCAAACGTCCCCATCTGTTGACTCAGGGATCGAGAGGTGGCTGCACAATTCGTTGCAGCCATGCGGATAAGATGCCTGTCATCTCGACTGCTAGTGATACGAGGCCGTTGAGATCCAGCACGGCGTTTCGTATTACCCTCTTGAACCCACCGATTCCATATTCTGCTAACAGTCAGTGGATCTCGACGAACGCGAGCAGCAATGTCGCGATACGATAAACCGCAATGGCTGTAGGCTACAATCCGACCTTTATCAAAGTCGGAAACGTGATGGTACGCATTTCTCCTCCTTACAAGAGGCATCACAGCGACGTTTCACCAGGCAACGCCGGTCAACTGCTGTTTGTGTATGAGAAATCGGTTGGAAACTTTCCTCGTGTCAGCACGTTGTAGATGTCTCCACCGGCGCCAACCTTGTGCCTTGTGCGTACTGCTCTGAAAAGCTAATCATTTGCATACCACAGCAGTGTGCTCCCTGCCGCCGTTGGATAAGCAGCTGCAGCTGCAGCAGCAAGTCGTATACTCCTAGCTCACTCATTTCTTACATAGTTTAATTCTTAATTTCTTTGCGTGTTTTTGGTACTTGCATTGTTTGATACATAAATTTCGGGCGTATTATAGTATTTGAGAGTTGTAGCATCGCGTTTTAGTACCTGAATAGTGTAAATTCGCGTAGTCGTTTGTCTTTTGTTTTTGTTTTGAACGGCCAGTGTCGGTTGGTCAGTCAGTGTGCTCCCTGCCGCCGTTGGATAAGCAGCTGCAGCAGCAAGTCGTATACTCCTAGCTCACTCATTTCTTACATAGTTTAATTCTTAATTTCTTTGCGTGTTTTTGGTACTTGCATTGTTTGATGCATAAATTTCGGGCGTATTATAGTATTTGCGAGTTGTAGCATCGCGTTTTAGTACCTGAATAGTGTAAAATCGCGTAGTCTCCTTCCCCTGCCGAGCAGTGTGTCAGCAGTGCGTTAGTAGCAGCATTACTGCATTTACTAGGCAATCTTGTATTTTAATAACCGTTTAAATTTTGTCGATTTGTTTGCGCTCTCTGTAGATTAGTTCAGACGTTCTGTGCAAAACAGTTTTTAGCATGGATAGGGACTGCAACTGCTGTGTTCGGATGCAGGCTGAGTTGGCATCCCTTCGCTCCCAGCTTCAGGCAGTGGTGGCTTCGGTCACACAGCTTGAGGCTGTTGCCAATGGGCATCACTGTGGGGGTCCGGATGGGGGTTTGTCGGGGACGGCCAGCTCGTCCCACGCATCCCCCGATCGGACTAAGACTGTGGTTGCCCGGGATACTGCCCGCATTGAGGCTGATCCCTCACCTGTGGTAGAGTGGGAGGTAGTCTCAAGGTGTGGCAGGGGGCGAAAGACATTCCGGAGGGCTGAACGGAAGGCCTCTCCAGTTTGTCTGACGAACCGGTTTCAGGTTCTGTCTCAGGCTGATACTGATCTTCGGCCTGACATGGCTGTTTGTCCTGTTCCAGAGGTTGCCCCTCAGTCTGCAAGATCCGGGCGGTCGCAGAGGGTGGGCTTATTGGTAGTTGGGAGCTCCAACGTCAGGCGCGTAATGGGGCCCCTTAGAGAAATGGCAGCAAGAGAGGGGAAGAAAACCAATGTGCACTGCGTGTGCATACCGGGGGGAGTCATTCCAGATGTGGAAAGAGTCCTTCCGGATGCCATGAAGGGTACAGGGTGCACCCATCTGCAGGTGGTCGCTCATGTCGGCACCAATGATGTGTGTCGCTATGGATCGGAGGAAATCCTCTCTGGCTTCCGACGGCTATCTGATTTGGTGAAGACTGCCAGTCTCGCTAGCGGGATGAAAGCAGAGCTCACCATCTGCAGCATCGTCGACAGGACTGACTGCGGACCTTTGGTACAGAGCCGAGTGGAGGGTCTGAATCAGAGGCTGAGACGGTTCTGCGACCATGTGGGCTGCAGATTCCTCGACTTGCGCCATAGGGTGGTGGGGTTTCGGGTTCCGCTGGATAGGTCAGGAGTCCACTACACGCAGCAAGCGGCTACACGGGTAGCAGGGGTTGTGTGGCGTGGACTGGGCGGTTTTTTTAGGTTAGATGGCCTCGGGCAAGTACAGAAAGGGCAACAGCCTCAAAGGGTGCGGAGCAATCGGTATTGTAATTGTAAACTGTCGAAGCTGCGTTGGTAAAGTACCGGAACTTCAAGCGCTGATAGAAAGCACCGAAGCTGAAATCGTTATAGGTACAGAGAGCTGGCTTAAGCCAGAGATAAATTCTGCCGAAATTTTTACAGAGGTACAGACGGTGTTTAGGAAGGATAGATTGCATGCAACCGGTGGTGGAGTGTTTGTCGCTGTTAGTAGTAGTTTATCCTGTAGTGAAGTAGAAGTGGATAGTTCCTGTGAATTATTATGGGTGGAGGTTACACTCAACAACCGAGCTGGGTTAATAATTGGCTCCTTTTACCGACCTCCCGACTCAGCAGCGTTAGTGGCAGAACAACTGAGAGAAAATTTGGAATACATTTCGCATAAATTTCCTCAGCATGTTATAGTCTTAGGTGGAGATTTCAATTTACCAGATATAGACTGGGACACTCAGATGTTTAGGACGGGTGGTAGGGACAGAGCATCGAGTGACATTATACTGAGTGCACTATCCGAAAATTACCTCGAGCAATTAAACAGAGAACCGACTCTTGGAGATAACATCTTGGACCTACTGATAACAAACAGACCCGAACTTTTCGACTCTGTAAGTGCAGAACAGGGAATCAGTGATCATAAGGCCGTTGTAGCATCCCTGAATATGGAAGTTAATAGGAATATAAAAAAAGGGAGGAAGGTTTATCTGTTTAGCAAGAGTAATAGAAGGCAGATTTCAGACCACCTAACAGATCAAAACGAAAATTTCTGTTCCGACACTGACAATGTTGAGTGTTTATGGAAAAAGTTCAAGGCAATCGTAAAATGCGTTTTAGACAGGTACGTGCCGAGTAAAACTGTGAGGGACGGGAAAAACCCACCGTGGTACAACAACAAAGTTAGGAAACTACTGCGAAAGCAAAGAGAGCTTCACTCCAAGTTTAAACGCAGCCAAAACCTCTCAGACAAACAGAAGCTAAGCGATGTCAAAGTTAGCGTAAGGAGGGCTATGCGAGAAGCGTTCAGTGAATTCGAAAGTAAAATTCTATGTACAGACTTGACAAAAAATCCTAGGAAGTTCTGGTCTTACGTTAAATCAGTAAGTGGCTCGAAACAGCATATCCAGACACTCCGGGATGATGATGGCATTGAAACAGAGGATGACACGCGTAAAGCTGAAATACTAAACACCTTTTTCCAAAGCTGTTTCACAGAGGAAGACCGCACTGCAGTTCCTTCTCTAAATCCTCGCACAGACGAAAAAATGGCTGACATCGAAATAAGTGTCCAAGGAATAGAAAAGCAACTGGAATCACTCAACAGAGGAAAGTCCACTGGACCTGACGGGATACCAATTCGATTCTACACAGAGTACGCGAAAGAACTTGCCCCCCTTCTAACAGCCGTGTACCGCAAGTCTCTAGAGGAACGGAGGGTTCCAAATGATTGGAAAAGAGCACAGGTAGTCCCAGTCTTCAAGAAGGGTCGTCGAGCAGATGCGCAAAACTATAGACCTATATCTCTGACGTCCATCTGTTGTAGAATTTTAGAACATGTTTTTTGCTCGAGTATCATGTCGTTTTTGGAAACCCAGAATCTACTATGTAGGAATCAACATGGATTCCGGAAACAGCGATCGTGTGAGACCCAACTCGCGTTATTTGTTCATGAGACCCAGAAAATATTAGATACAGGCTCCCAGGTAGATGCTATTTTTCTTGACTTCCGGAAGGCGTTCGATACAGTTCCGCACTGTCGCCTGATAAACAAAGTAAGAGCCTACGGAATATCAGACCAGCTGTGTGGCTGGATTGAAGATTTTTTAGCAAACAGAACACAGCATGTTGTTATCAATGGAGAGACGTCTACAGACGTTAAAGTAACCTCTGGCGTGCAACAGGGGACTGTTATGGGACCATTGCTTTTCACAATATATATAAATGACCTAGTAGATAGTGTCGGAAGTTCCATGCGGCTTTTCGCGGATGATGCTGTAGTATACAGAGAAGTTGCAGCATTAGAAAATTGTAGCGAAATGCAGGAAGATCTGCAGCGGATAGGCACTTGGTGCAGGGAGTGGCAACTGTCCCTTAACATAGACAAATGTAATGTATTGCGAATACATAGAAAGAAGGACCCTTTATTGTATGATTATATGATAGCGGAACAAACACTGGTAGCAGTTACTTCTGTAAAATATCTGGGAGTATGCGTGCGGAACGATTTGAAGTGGAATGATCATATAAAATTAATTGTTGGTAAGGCGGGTACCAGGTTGAGATTCATTGGGAGAGTTCTTAGAAAATGTAGTCCATCAACAAAGGAGGTGGCTTACAAAACACTCGTTCGACCTATACTTGAGTATTGCTCATCAGTGTGGGATCCGTACCAGATCGGGTTGACGGAGGAGATAGAGAAGATCCAAAGAAGAGCGGCGCGTTTCGTCACAGGGTTATTTGGTAACCGCGATAGCGTTACGGAGATGTTTAATAAACTCAAGTGGCAGACTCTGCAAGAGAGGCGCTCTGCATCGCGGTGTAACTTGCTCGCCAGGTTTCGAGAGGGTGCGTTTCTGGATGAGGTATCGAGTATATTGCTTCCCCCTACTTATACCTCCCGAGGAGATCACGAATGTAAAATTAGAGAGATTAGAGCGCGCTCGGAGGCTTTCAGACAGTCGCTCTTCCCGCGAACCATACGCGACTGGAACAGGAAAGGGAGGTAATGACAGTGGCACGTAAAGTGCCCTCCGCCACACACCGTTGGGTGGCTTGCGGAGTATGAATGTAGATATAGATGTAGACATCTTCTTGCGTCATCTTCGTGGTGTAGCAATTTTAATGGCCAGTAGTGTATCTTGTGTTCCCCATTCACCTGCTCTCACCGCTCTCTGACTTACTCTGATTTTTGTCCGCCCTTTACCTGCGCTGTTCATTCTACCGCATCCAAACAGATGTCTCACCAACACATCTCAAATTTTGTTACTCACCTACTCGTTATCGTACCTCTTCATGTTGCCTTTAACCAGTGTTTGATTTTGAACATCGTCTTGCGCCACCACATATCGAAGCTTGCAGTTTATCCGCGCGCCTCCACGACCGGCTAGCGGCCTCGCATCTGGGGGCATCCAGCCTCTGCACCAGCAGGCAGTTCTCGTTAATGTGTCGTTAATGGCGTCCCGGCAGCAGCTGGCGGGAAGCGATCCCTGGGGAACCCCAACTTACTCGCCAGCTGCCGCAGTTAATTAAACAGTTTTTTATTCGCCCAAGGTTCACCAGCCAATTATCCAGACACCCAGAGGGACTGCCGCCGATAATTTCCGTAGCCTAGTCGCTCAATTAGCAAATTTAAATCAAATCGAGAAAGCCCTCACGTTATGCACAGTTATTACGTGTACCGCACAATTAAAACTGCTGCTACGTGTGCTGCTGCTGGGACAGGTATACGAGTATGAATAACATTGAAACCGCTCTCGAGTGAAAAACTCACCCTCGTACATTCCAATTTGACTTTTAGAATAGCAAATTGAGGAATTTAATTACTGTAAATATAAAAAATATGAGGGTACAAAGTTATTTTTTAAAATTTAGAGCCGCTTATAACGACGGATGGACCCATGCGTGTTTGCACCCGTGGGGTGATGTGGAAAAAGGCCAAGGATGAGGGGAGAACAAATAAAGGGGTAATATTTGCGGGAAAGATGAAAGCTAACATACTTTACACCTTTTGCAGGCAAATGCTCTACCGACTGAGCTATCCAAGTGGGACTCACAATCCGCCCTCACAGTATTACATCAGCCAGTACCCTGGAAACACCTCTGGAAGAAAGAATGTTGCGGAGTTTTGGCTTAGTTATAGGCTAGGGGATTGCTTCCACAATGAATTTTCACTCTCCAGCGGACTAAGCGCTGATTTCAAACTTCCAGAAAGCAGGCAGCAGTAACTGAATGAATTAATAAAATACGTACAGTTGGATCGTCACACGACGGTAAAGCCCACATGAAAGTGTAACGTAGATGCTAGCGGACCTTCTCAGTGTTTGGAGAAACTCCTTGTGAGGATAATCAGATTAAGATAAGACAGACAAGTTCACGTACAGAGACATACATAGTGTCACTTTTCCGTTGATCAATATGGGAATGGAATAGGAAAGAAAATTGATAATATCGGTACGATGTGCCCTCCGACCGCGCAGTGAACGGTGGCTTGCTGAGTATCGACATGTTGACAGATTTAGATGTTCCATCGACAAGGACGTTGTGAGAAAAATAGTTCGGTAATGGCAGGGAAAGCAATCCTCCGATATACTGTCTTTCTGTATTGAATCGAGTTTCTGGCTTTTCACTACGTTTTGTAATTCGAATGTGTTGTTATTTAAATAACATTAAGCAGGGTACATCTCATAATCTATTGTCATTTAAATGACATTAAGCACGGTATGTCTCCTAATGTTCTGTAGAATAATATTTATTTGGTCCCGAACCGGATTTCGGCTTCTTAGGCCATCGTCAGGTGACAACTGAATGTCGCTAACATAGAAAAAAGGCGTGGAACTTACGCAGATATTACTTATACAGAAGATAAAGAAAATGATATGTAGAGTGTTTATATAGGACAGCATTACATTTTTATGTCACATAAAACCGTAATACTTGGATATGTAAACACTCTATATATCGTCACTATTTTTTGTTTGTTTTTTTTCTTTTGTATCTTCTGTATAAGTAACATCTGTTTAAGTTGCACGTCATTTTATCGGTGTTTGCCGGCCGCGGTGGTCTTGCGGTTCTGGCGCTGCAGTCCGGAACCGCGGGACTGCTACGGTCGCAGGTTCGAATCCTGCCTCGGGCATGGGTGTGTGTGATGTCCTTAGGTTAGTTAGGTTTAAGTAGTTCTAAGTTCTAGGGGACTTATGACCTAAGATATTGAGTCCCATAGTGCTCAGTGCCATTTGAACCATTTATCGGTGTTTGCGACATTCACTTATCATCTGACGATGGTCTAAGAAGCCGAAAACTGGCTCGAGATCAAATAAATAAAATTTTGGAAAGGATTACGAAGTGTATCCTATATAATATCTTCTGCAAAGCATCGTCGGAAAATTCAGTTAATGTTATTGTTATATGTTTCCTCATAGTTACTAATTTCCTACAGATAGCATCATCGGTGACAAAACTCAAGGGATCGATCATTCTGTTTCCCAATCATTTACCTGTGTTCAGAATATGAACTACGCTAGGGTGCCTCCTTCAGGTAAGCACGTCATACGGGTTGTATATGATGACCTCTCATCATTTAAATATACGAGGGTAATCCCAAAAGTAAGGTCTCCTATTTTTTTGTAAGTACATAGACCTGTTTATTTCTACAATGGTTTACATCAGTCTACAGCTTGAACATTCAGCTATTTTTCGACATAATCACCATTTCTGTGGATGCATTTCTGTAGACGCTGTGGCAGTTTTTGTATGACCATGTCATACCAGCTCGCCGCCGTGGTGTTCAGAAAGTTATGAACCTCTTCTTTCACCTCGTCGTCGGAGCTGAATCGCTTTCCGGCCAAAGGTTCTTTTAACCTAAGGAACAGGTGATAGCCACTGGGCGCCAATCAGGACTATAGAGTGGGTGGGTGATTACGTTCCACTGAAACTGTTGCACGAGAGCAACTGTTTGCCGAGCGATGTGTGGGCGAGCGTTGTCATGGAGAATGTGTACGCCTTTGCTCAACATTCCTCTTCTCCGTTTTTGAATTGTCCGTTTTTTTCAGAGTCTCACAGTACCTATCAGCGTTAATTGCGGTCCCAGCGATTCGCTCCGACGACGTGGTGAAAGAAGAGGTACATAACTTTCTGAAGAGCATGGCGGCGAGCTGGTATGACATGGGCATACAAAAAGTGCCACAGTGTCTACAAAAATGCACCGACAGAAATGGTGATTATGTCGAAAAATAGCTATATGTTCAAGCTGTAAACTGATGTAATCCATTGTAGAAATATATAGGTCTATGTACTTATAAAAAATAGGAGACCTTACTTTTGGGATTACCCTCGTATGTAAATGATACGTGATAAGAATTCATCGCTCCAACATAGGAAGTGATGCACGAACTGAAGAATCTTTGTGAACACAATTGTTGTTGGCGATTAGGCTTCTAACACTTTCATAAAGCCATCAGTTTCTCGCTGTCCCGCATATGCTGATGTTTTCATCCCAGCGTAACTGCTACACTGAAGACCCTCTGTAAGCTGTTTTGCACAGCCTAGTCTTTGTCTGCCGCTACTATTGTTCCTATCTGCTGCTCCTTTAAGCGCCAGGTTAACTATTACTCGATGCTGTAACTCAGGGGCGCGATCGACCAATCGATAGCCATGGCTCGATGAGTCGATCCTTCAAAACTTGTGTCCGAAATCTATTGAAATGAATTGTTTTTGTAAAATACCATTTCCTTGACAGTGAATGTTTCAGGCGGTATTTGCAGGCGGTACAGTATATCTGACAACAGTGTCTCTGACCGAGCGAGGTGGCGCAGTGGTTAGCACACTGGACTCGCATTCGGAAGGACGACGGTTCAATCCCGCGTTCGACCATCCTGTTTTCCGCGATTTCCCCAAATCGCTCCAGGCAAAGGATGGTTCCTTTGAAAGGGCACGCCCGACTTCCTTCCCTGTCCTTTCTTAATCCGATGAGACCGATGACCTCGCTGTCTGGTCTCTTCCCCCAAACAACCCAACAGTGTCTCAACCTCTTTCATCTCCACCTGCATTTCAGCGCGTTTAACGCTCATGCCAAGCAACAGTCTTTCCTCCTGTATGATGATGATACTGCTGATGAACGGTAACTCGGTGGCTCGTTATGAGCGGTGATACGGTGAGCGGGGGAACAAGCTTCGTCTCCAGTAGACAGCGCAAACCTCTGTTCTCGAGCTTACACAAAACAACAATGTGCAAGACGGACGTAATGATCAGTTAAATACTTTGTGTTATCGCAACTGGGAGTGTTGTTCGTATTGACAAGAGAAGAAGATCACTCGTAACTATAATTTAAACTGGTAGCTGCATGTGACATTTGTAACTGATATGAAACTTAAACTAGATGAGTTAAATAAACAATTTCAAGGGGGAAAAACCGAACTGTCGTAACTTTTATGCCTTCCATAAAGTGTTTCATGCAAAAACTTGACCTTTGGATAGCACAGTTACAGAAATTACAAGTGAAACACATTTCTCAATTACAGTCAGGATTGTCGGATCGGCATACATCACTTGATCAAGAAGATGCAAAGTATTATATTGCCAATTTGACGGCTCTGTAGTCTGTGTTTGGAAACCTATTTTCATATTTCAGTGAAATGAAATCTGTTCTAACTTTCATAGTTCAGCCTTTCCAAAAAGTGGATGTGGAAGATTTTTCAAGCAACATGAGTACTCTTGTTGTGAGCGTGAACTTGAAGAGGAAATAATTTGAGTTCAAAACGATCTCCCAAAAGTCACAATAAAATGATGACACAAAGGAAATAAGTGAGTGTAGGAACCTACCCTAATACTGTAAAAGTAGCATCGTATGTTTTATCTTTTTTTGTGTCAACTTGTCCAAGCGATACAGCGTTTGCAACGATGAAATTAGTGAAATATAATTGTAGAAATAAAACGACTCATCCTCATCTTTCAGACAGTGTAAGGTTGGGTTTGACAAATTATTGTTTTGTATTTAAACCTTTATACATTTTTAAATCGAGCGGTTCTAGGCGCTACAGTCTGGAACCATGCGACCGCTACGGTCAAAGGTTCGAATCCTGCCTCGGGCATGGATGTGTGTGATGTCCTTAGGTTAGTTAGGTTTAACTAGTTCTAAGTGCTAGGGGACTGATGACCTCAGAAGTTAAGTACCATAGTGCTCAGAGCCATTTGAACCCATTTTTAAATCAGTAGATCTCTAAACAGGCTAAATTGAATGTAGTAGATTTCAAGCCTGAAAGGACAGACCCGTACTGTAAATGGTGCCCCACTAACCTCTCCCTTCTTCTGGTAAGGGTTTTCCATGGACACGTTACCACGCATACCGTTTTTACTACTTTTATCTTATTAAAATATTACTATTTTATCGGCCCACCTACTTTTTTATGTTCTTTGATAGTATCACATTTCAAACCACTCCAGTCTCTTCTCCGAATTTCCGATGGTCGAATATCAATTCCATACACAGAATGTTACACTTCAGACATGCGCTTTCAGGAACTTCTTTCTCATTTGTACAGGCTTTCTTTGTTTGTGATAACCTACTTCTGATATTTTCCTTACTTTGGCGTCGTGTGCAATCTTATGTGGTAGATAGGAAGTGCTTTCATTTCTTCCATTACTCTGTTCCCCTTTTTGTATACCATCTCTTCATTAGTTTTGTCATTAATTTGTTTATCAGTAACCAATATTCTGCGCTAAGTATGGTGTCTATTCCTATTAACAGCTCTTGTAAACGTTAGTTACATGCGGCCTTGTAAATGAGAATGATTTTAAAACGTCTCTAGAACATACTTTTGTGTAACATGGAATTGAAAATTTCCTGTTCTACAAAACTTTTAAATTTTACACTAAATTTGTAAAGTAACAGGAAGAGATAGCAACATCAAATCATAAATTTTAAAAGAACAACTTGTAGACATACTATGCCCCAAATTTGTCATCTATTACCTAATTATTTAAGAAGCTATGTAACTTTGAGCTTTTTATTACTTAAGAGCACTAATTTTTTAGGCAGACAGGGGGGGGGGGGTTGGGTTGTTGGGGAAGGAGACCAGACAGCGAGGTCATCGGTCTCATCGGATTAGGGAAGGATGGGGAAGGAAGTCGGCCGTGCCCTTTCAAAGGAACCATCCCGGCATTTGCCTAGAGCGATTTAGGGAAATCACGGAAAACCTAAATCAGGATGGCCGGACGCGGGATTGAACCGTCGTCCTCCCGAATGCGAGTCCAGTGTGCTAACCACTGCGCCACCTCGCTCGGTCCCTTTTAGGCAGACATTCACACAATTTATCTATTTACGGTGCACACAAGAATAATAATAATTATTATTATCATTAAATAGAGCGCTAAAAGTTGTACAAGCTACCTAAGTTTCAAGTTTTTTAAAAAAAATTACAAAGAGAGATATCAGGTCTCAGACTTGGTGAAACCTCAGTTTCGTACTGCACGTGCTCAGGGTATGAGGTCAAATAGACAGCTGTATCTCAACAAGTATTTCCACTGGAGAATCTAAAACAGTACCAAAGTTCGTTTGAAACATATGGCACTCTACATCGAAAAATTCCAGCAGAATCCATGAAGGTCGAGCGGGGAGCCCTAGCCCACTCGACACGGAATGACCCATTCGTCTTATTCTCTCATAGAGCTATCGCAACGCAGGTTCAGTTGGTAGTTCATTTGGAAAATAAAATGTTGGAAATGCTATCCTTGGTCAGAGCACGCACTTTACACGCATTTCAGAGCCCTTGGCCGTAGCCACTCAGCTAGTAGTGAACTATAGACAGCATTATCTGTAAGAAATACGACTCACCCACCAGTAATGGAGGCAGCAGCTGCAACAGGCCCCAACTGTGTTCTGCCATCGCCTCATCTGAAACTGGGAGCCTGGGGCAGTGACAGAGGAACGAGGCGTTTCTATACTGTAGTTCTTGGGTTCAAATGGTTCTAACAAGGGAACCTCCCCATCGCACCCCCCTCAGTGGATAGGCCTTGAAAAACTGAACACAGATCAATCGAGAAAGCAGGAAGAAGTTGTGTAGAACTATGAAAAAAAAGCGGAATATACAAACTGAGTAGTCCATGTGCAAGATAGGCAACATAACAAGAAATTGAGCTCACGAGCGCCGTGGTCCCGTGGTTAGCGTAAGGAACTGCGGTACGAGAGGTCCTTGGTTCAAATCTTCCCTCGAGTGAAATTTTTTTACTTTCAGACAATTATCAAAGTTCAGGCACTCACACATAATCAACTTTGCTCTCCAAAATTCCAGGACATGTTCAGATTTACTTGGAGATATGCAGGATTTGACGGTCTACGCACGAAAAAATTTGAAAAAGTTAAAAACATATGTTTTGACAGAACACAGGGAAAACTGTGCGACTGTGAAACTGTTGCATTCATTTGTTGCAGTTTGTGACAAACTCTTATGTTTTCATCACTTTTTTGGGAGTGACTATCACATCCACAAGAAAACCTAAATCGGGGAAGGTAGAAGAATCTTTTTACCCATTCGCCAAGTGGACAAGTTAGGTGGGTCGACAACATATTCCTGTCATGTGACGCACATGCCGTCACCAGTGTCGTATAGAATATATCAGACTTGTTTTTCCGTGGAGGAATCGGTTGACCTATGACCTTGCGATCAAATGTTTTCGGTTCCCATTGGAGAGGCACGTCCTTTTGTCTTCTAATCGCACGGTTTTGCGGTGCGGTCGCAAAACACAGACGCTAAACTTATTACAGTGAACAGAGACGTCAATGAACGAACGGACAGATCATAACTTTGAGAAAATAAAGAAAGAAAAATTTTTCACTCGAGGGTAGACTTGAACCAAAGCCCTCTCATTCCGCAGTTGCTCACGCTATCCACGGGACCACCGCGCTTCTGAGCTCTCAAACTGTGTGATGTTGCTTATCTTGCGCATGGACTACTCAGTTTGTATATTTTGCTTTTTTTTTATAGTTCCACACAACTTCTTCCTGTTTTCTCGATTGATCTGTGTTCAGTTTTTCAAGGCCTATCCACTGTGCCAACTTATAACTAAATCTGAGGGGGGTGCGATGGGGAGGTTCCCTTGTAAGCACTATGGGATTAAACATCTGAAGTGATCAGACCCCTAGACTTAGAACTACTTAAGCCTAACTAACCTATGGACGTCACACACATCCTTGCCCGCGGCAGGATTCGAACCTGCGACCGTAGCAGCAGCGCGGTTCCAGACTGAAGCGCCTAGAACCGCTCGGCAACACGGTCGGCAATTCTTGGGACTCCCTTTATCGACCGGTAGGTTCGTTCTGTCCTCCTCGTGTGTGGCTGCGAATTTATATAGCGTCCTTGGACTTCTGTTGAATTTACAACTCTTTCAGCATCGTATTTTCCTCAATTTAATAAGTATCGAGAATCAGCTACTAGTGGAGGCAATCTTTTATATCCCAAGCAAACGCCCTCAACCTTCCCAGGTGTTGTAATGTCGAAGAATCTACGCAGTATCTTTCTAAGCAGCTTGTATGGCTCAAAAAATGAGTTCAGGACGCTACACTCGGCTTCTTGGCCCTTTCTCTCTCGCCCTGCCCTCTCGTATTGGATAATGGTCTGTCATTAATTACACGTGGGAAGAGTCTCCAGTTTGCCCACTGAAATGGATACAAATTAAATTTTACAATAGGCCTCACATTGTAATGATCCGTAAGGGAAGTTCCGCGTATTAGAAACCTGACCGAGCAACGACAAGAGCACAGAGGGCCACGCGCCATCTCTTGCAGTTGCTCTCTGTCAGTGTACTGCGAGATGGCAAGCGAAACGAGCAACTTTGATACCTGGCGTTTAACGTCGGCGGTTTTAATGCTAAATGGGAGCATCTGTTTCTTTGTACCAGTTGTTATGGTGCGTCTAAATTAAAGTTTTGGAAATAAAACACGAAATATTAAAAATATCAAGAAAATTCAATGTACTGAGACGTTATTTCGTAAATCACACAAGAGTACATCAAATACTTCGAAGAATAGCACAAGACCTTGATCTAAAAGCCTGCCAGAGGAAGTGTAATTTAGCCGGCCGCGGTGGTCTAGCGGTTCTAGGCGCTCAGTCCGGAACCGCGCGACTGCTACGGTCGCAGGTTCGAATCCTGCCTCGGGCATGGATGTGTGTGATGTCCTTAGGTTAGTTAGGTTTAATTAGTTCTAAGTTCTAGGACTGATGACCACAGATGTTAAGTCCCATAGTGCTCAGAGCCATTTGAACCATTTTGAAGTGTAATTTAAGAGTTTATGGTTTTTGGTAATATAACGATAGCATGAAAGAAATCAATTTTCGTATCATATTTCTAATTAAACAATAAAGTATGAACTACCAATCAGTATTTAATTTTATTACTGGATTTTAATGTGTTAATTTAGTACATACCTGGCTCTTAAGGTGCAAAAAAACATTTTCACATATGTCTACATCGACTATTTGCACAAAGAGGTGCTACTATGCACAAACACTTTTCTGTAATTTGTCTATATAGTTCAGTAACATAACTAATACCATGATTGTTTTCATTTTTTTTAAGTTTTCCGCAAATGTAGATGATGACTGATACTTACTGTGTAGCAGAATGTATCATATTTGTTAACAAAGTAACACCACTTTTGTAGCATGTGAATTTGTTGATACTTGTTTAAAACACAAAAAATTGTTACTTCTGGTGTATATGACAAGAGCTTTGTTGTACTCCCTTGCATCACAATAAAATCAGTATTAAGCAAGTTACAAATCTTAGCCGTGATAACAATAGAGCAGAGCAAGAATGCACATATAGATCTAGAAGTTTATCTATTCATATGAATTAGTGAGATCTACACCAGGGGTTATTTTATTGCATCTGCTTTCTACGATCTTCTTCACATCGCCACAACAGTGTAAGTGTAGAGAATTCATTTACTTCCTTAGATAATCTTGTGAGTACATATTCTATTTTGACAATGGTTGCCCTGTCAACACATTTTAGAAAAATGTGAGGTATCATTGCACAATATTCCATCAGGATGTACAATAGCTGCAGTATGCCATATAAATGTGTTATCTTGTTCGATGAATGCACACTTATGAGCCAAAAATTTACGACCACCAGCTTAAGAGCATGTTGGGCCACCTTTGGAAACGCAGTACAGCAGCAATTCTGAGTAGTGTGGATTCTGCAAGTCATTGGTATGTTTCTGGGGATATATGATACCAGACATTTTCTATGCAGTCGGTACAAATGTGGTTTTTGTCATGCGACGTAATATCGTGCGTGGTTATTTGGGATAATTGGATCTAGTGTACTTCCCGGAAAGCTTTAGAATGCAATAGGAGTTCGTGCACTGATGTCTTGATATGGGTCCTCCCCTATACCCATTACGATGTGTCCGTTGTAATATTGATTTTACGTGCCACTTTTGTGAATCCTCTGGCAACGGAGAGGTGAAAGACGACAATGTCGTCCAATCTAATTTTATTATGGTGGTCGCTGCGCTGTATACATCCCTACGAACAGACATATCATCACATTTCCAATAAAAGAATGAGTCTTATGACGATGTTGTCTGTATACCTTGAGCGGTGGGTTCAACCTGCTAACTGGGGAAATTTTTCTTCCATTGCGGATAGCGGGTCGTTTGCTTGCGATGTGTGACGGTTGCGTATTAAGTGGACCTCTTAAACGTAGATGACTGTAATGGACGTGTGTATACCTCGGCTTCAAAGGCAGGCGCACTTTTCAAGTGCTTACTCTACGTGATAGTGAATTGTGGTTTCGGTATTAGCGGAGGATATGGTCTGAAGCCCCTATACCAGTGGTCGTCTAACGTTTGTTAAAGACCTAATACTGACCTCGTGGGATAGCACCTCGGGCTGCGTATGGAACGATCCGATTATTAACTGGTAACCTACATAAATTAGTATGTTATGAATCCCCAACAGGCTACATACGGTAAGAGCATATGTTGGCTGTCAGCATGATGAAGAGTCGGCATTGTTCGGAATACTTCGTGTCGACTATTCCCTGTTTCAGATTGCTGCCACCCTCTGCGATCCCAACGATGTGCAGTACTAAGTAGTGTTGTGTTGTCTGTGTGAGCGGACGACGGCAATTTTACTTATTTATGAATGCATTACGCAATACGACACATGACCACAAATGTTTACAAAACGTTTTAAATGTCATTTCGCTTATATTACAACGGCCTTAATTTAATTTCACCGAGCAACTTCGCGCAGTGTTTAGCATATTGCCTTCGCATTCAAGAGGACGACGATTCAAATCCGGATTTAGGTTTACTGTGATTTCCATAAATCATTCCAGACAAATGCCAGGGCGGTTCCTTTCAAAAGGCACGGTCGACTCTCTTCCCCATCCTTGAAACTTTCTGAGCTTGTGCTTCGTTTGTAAGAATCTCAGTGTCGACGGGACGTTAAACCGTAATCTTCCTGTCTTAATTTAATTTCCTGTTCCTTGGTACTAATATGTACTGTATGTAAAGATGACCATCTCTGTAATGTGTATTCACGAATCCATGTTACTTTCGTGTCAGAACTTATACAACAGCATTACTATTATTGTTGTTTGTATGGTGTCTATTCTTTCCGAAAGAATATACACCACACTTATAGTCGTAACATCTATACGCCTTGGTGGAATTTCATGATATATCTTCAGTGTTGATGCAGCCTAGGTCCGACCTCTTGCGGAGTCATTCTAAATGCTGCGGGCAGTGAAGGTGGTTGGCAGGGGGCAATATGGAAGCAGAGTGTAACAAGTTGGGAATATAGGCTGGAGGTGAAGCGTGCTCGGATAGCCGAAGCATTTAAGGCGACTGCTCGCGTAAAACGGGAAATTCGGATTCGAGTCCCGGCCCGGCACAAATTTTCAACTGTCGCCAGTGAATTATTTCAGTGCCCTAACGCGGCTGACGTCGTGATTGTATTTTATCGTGCATACAATAGCAGCTGATCGGTATGAGCCACGGACGTCGTGACCTGCCAGTACTGAAAGACAAACAATGAAACATGCCCCCTCTTACATCCTGTGACCCCGCCGAGGCCGTGCTGTTAACCCCTCTGACTCTGAGGCTAACGGTTCACTTCACTTACCTCACTACATCAATTAAAATTAAGCGTATCTTAAAATAGTACTGTATCTGTAAGTATTTTCGTTTGTTACTGAACAGAAAAATTACTCTCTTAAGAAGTTCTTAAGGTGAGTTGAAGTTAGTTGCTAGGTGCATATTTTTACAAAGTACGGTTGAGAGCCGCGAGCCGCACGAATGCTTTATTCAGGCCGCTTGCGGTCTGCGGGCTGTATTTTGACTCCCACTGCCCTAGACGCATATGCCCCCGTAAAAATTGTACAATGTTATTTAATAGACAGTCGTCCTCAAAACTGCCAACCCCAACGCAACGGGGATAACTGTAAATTATTTCAACAGTCATTCTAAGAAACGTTTTGAGGTCATGCCTGGTGACTCACATGACACGTGTGTAGACGGCTCACGGCTTGCCATGAAACGTGCTTGTGCTGCTCGCAGTGTCAGAACCTAAGGATGACGATTAGGCGTGCGTCTCATAGCACCCTCCCTCATACTCTTTAACGGTGACACACTGATCTGTAGCGTAGGTCGCCGTATACTTTAAGTTCGAGGGTGACGATTTGGTTCTGATGTTGCGAAGCCAACAAAAGTGAGTATGAAGTAAAGGTTGTGGTAACACAATGATCTGTACCTTAACCCTTTATAAATAATCAAAATTACATGGTAGGCTATACTGGTAAATCTTTTATTTCTCTATAGTGAATATCTGTCTAGTGATTTGATGCATATTGTGTGCATATCCTGCACATAACTATTAAAGATGTAAAGGGGGAGGTACAGCAAAATTATTACTGGTTCTTATATGAGCATTTTATGTACTAAGTGCATTCTGTGATACTAAAGATACTTTTGGTGGTTACAAAGTAAGGAATTCTATATAGATTGCTTTGTTTTCAATCCTATCGGAACTAAGTCTAGCACAGCATAAAGATTTCTACGAATTTGTAAACCAATTGCCAGGTGCATTCATCCACTCCGTTACTAATCGCGTCTTATGGCAGTATGAGGTGGTCCAGTAAAATAGTAGTAGAGTGTTTTTGTTTGCCTCTACTACACTGATAATCGTCTGTGTATTTTAGTACTAAGTTATCTGTACTCATAACGTAAGTTGGAGATGCACGCCCACTAATTGTGCTCTCTCTTTTGTTTTGCAGGTGAGTCATATCAGCGCGCAAAGTCCAGCTGCTCGTCAGACACGGTTTCAGTGAGTAAACTAAACTGTCAGGGCGAATTGCGACAATGGTGTGTGTTCAAAAATGTTCAAATGTGTGTGAAATCGTATGGGATTTAATTGCTAAGGTCATCAGTCCCTAAGCTTACACACTACTTAACCTAAATTATCCTAAGGACAAACATACACACACATGCCCGAGGGAGGTCTCGAACCTCCGCCGGGATTAGCCGCACAGTCTATGACTGCAGCGCCCTAGACCACCTGGCTAATCCCGCGCGGCATGGCGTGTGTGTTGCTGATTTCGTAATTGCGAGGGTCGTTGAATAAGTAATGCCCCACATTTTTTTCTCAGAACACATTTATTGTTAAGAGTCAGAATTTGGTGACAATACACATCAACATCTCATGTCCATGCCCTATTTTTCTACGTAGTCTCTATCACTATCTATGGCTGTACGCCAACGTTGTGAAAGAGCATGTATTCCCTGCTGGTAAAAGCTCTTGTGCTGGAGGCGTAGTTTTCACTGTATGACTGACACTCTCGTTAACTTCAAAGTGTGTTTCCCGCAGAGAATCTTTCAGTGGCCCAAAGAGATGGTAGTCCGAGGATGCCAGGTCTGTACTGTAGGGTGGATGAGGCAATGATGTCCAACCCAGTTTGGCAATATATTCTCGGGTTCTCAGACTTATGTGTGGACGTGCATTATCGGTTGAAGTAAGATTTCTGCCAGATTCTTGTCCGATCAGACACGTCGGAAAAGGTTCTTGAGTTTATTCAGCGTCTTCACGTATGCCTCTGTATTGATGGCTGACCCTCTGGGCATCACTTTCACGAGAATGACGTCATGACAATCCCAGCAGACTGTCACCCTGATTTTTGCGGCGGAGGACGTTGTCTTGAATGTATTCTTTTGTTGTGGCTGAGGTTGATACCACTCATGGACGGCCTTTTTGTTTCCGGCGCAAAGTGGTGCAACAAGCATAGCTCTCCTACCTCTCCCGATAATTAGGCTTTTCTATATAACCGTGTACCTAAACTCCCTAATCTGTGGGAAAAAGGCATCTGCTCCGAAGAATAATGCAAAACCGAGAGAAGTAGACGATGTTATAACCGAATCGCCACTGCTCAGTACTTCAGCAATGACTATTAGAAGTCCGCAGCTCGTGGTCGTGCGGTAGCGTTCTCGCTTCCCACGCCCGGATTCCCGGGTTCGATTCCCGGCGGGGTCAGGGATTTTCTCTGCCTCGTGATGACTGGGTGTTGTGTGATGTCCTTAGGTTAGTTAGGTTTAAGTAGTTCTAGGGGACTGATGACCACAGATGTTAAGTCCCATAGTGCTCAGAGCCATTTGAACCATTTTTTGACTATTAGAAACAAAGTTTGGTTAACTTTATATTCGCCAATTCCTCACCGGAACAAGAATAATTAAATTGAAACTGAAGTTTATACTCGTAAGCAATCTTACGTAAGAATAGTTATTGGGTCATGACGTAGGAACAGTACGTAACGCACACTTTAAAGTATTTCACACCACAAATGTCACAGTAGTCAGATAATAATCAAATAGCAAACACATACAACATATCATACTAATATTCAAAGATCAATTAAAATAAGTTTGTTTACTGGCTTTGGACAAACTTCTTGTTACGTTACTCACTACTACTGACTATCGTAATTTTTGCAAGCACGAAGATTGTATGAATTTAGCAGTTACTCTGATATTTCTTTGTAATGAAAGTTACAAATTATGCCGCAAGCTATAAATTAGAACTGTGATTTAACAACGAAATTCAGTGTCCGAGTTACGTAAAGTTTTACTACCAATTTTTTACTATGAAAGTTACTCTATTTTTAGCAAATGAGTTAATACTGGCTCTTTCATCACAGCCAAAAATGTCATTATTACGTAATTGTCCAGAAGTTAGAAAAATTATCTTTTGACAGTCTAATAAATTAATGTTCACTTCATTTTCAGTTCATTTTCTTATTATCTCGGTTCATACAAAGAGATATAATGACTTCGGAAAATTATTTACGTGACAAGATCCACGAAAACTGTTATTCAAGCAATAAAATTCCAACTACGCTGGTCAGTCTATTACACTTCTAGTTATAAAGTCTAGATCTTAGTTCCCTTCAAGATGCCGTTGGTTTGTCGAGAGGCTTCATTTAGCGGTAAATAGGGTACAGGTTGATGTTATTGCCATACCATAGCCAATAACAAGGACCTACAGTACTCTTGATGTTATGTGAATTACTCTTGCTGCATTTGTAATGTGCCCAATAAATGCCATACACATAGCTTGCCCATATTAGACATCCGCCAGGACAACTGTTTCAGTTTTCACTGTTCCGTACTTCGGAAATAGACTTTCTGTCTCCACTCTTTTGCATAGCCACACCGGCGAATGCACTCAACCAACGACACCAATCGTCTCCTCGCGACTCCCAACTGCTTCTTTTTTGGCGCGTTTGCACGCCCAGCGATAATGCGTTTACAATTTACTACACTCTTTGATAATAGCTTTTCCCTGACTAGACCAGCGTGTGTACTTATATAATGTTAACATTCCATTATTCTCTTCCTTAAATAACAAACAGCGTTTGCAACTTGACAACATATTTACAAGAATAATATTCAGCACAACTAATAAAGCAAACTTCGCAAAACACGTAAAAATCTATGATCATCCACAGAGTTCTGGTGTTACACCAGCTTTCGTCCCCCGTAACGGTTCAAATGGCTTTGAGCACTATGGGACTCAACTGCTGTGGTCATTAGTCCCCTAGAACTTAGAACTACTTAAACCTAACTAACCTAAGGACATCACACACATCCATGCCCGAGGCAGGATTCGAACCTGCGACCGTAGCAGTCGCACGGTTCCGGACTGCGCGCCTAGAACCGCGAGACCACCGCGGCCGGCCCCCCGTAACGATCCGTTACAGAGGGGTCTCTCCGTCTATCTGAAAACTTTCCAAAAATTCAGATTAAATGGCCTTTCTTTGAATCTTGCGGTCCGCTGTGAGCATTCGTGAATCCCATCGTCAGCACCTCTTTGAATATGAGAGTGTCTCGGTCACTGCAGACGCACTTACAATGCTGACCGACAATTGTAGAGCCATTTGTCGAGTTGTGACGCGCCGGCCGGCATCCGCACGATGCAGCATGTCTGGAGCAGTGGCTGTGACAGGACGTCCCATGTGTGGCTAATCATGGAGCTCTGTTTCTGCATTTCCTGAGGCTGTAACTTTCTTTACCCATCGCCCAACTGTACTCCTACCAGCTGCAGCATCGCCATACGCTGCACACAAACGTTTATGGATGTTTACCACGGTTCCTTTTTCTGCACACAATAATTCAATAATAGCACGCTGCTCGTGACTTTAATCGTATGTAGACGCCATTTTGTCGCTGTACTACGGCTCTGCCATCTGCCAGGTCGGTTCGAAACTGTACCGGCGCGCAGAACAAACATCAACAAGGACGTTTGTATATGTATATTAACGGCTTTTTTAAAAAAATGTGGGGCATTACTTATTGAACGACCATTGTAAATTACCTTGTTTCGAGTCTAACATTTAGAGGAATACGCGTATCTTATAGCGCTTGCAACGTTTAAAGCGAATCTCGGACGAAAATTACTACAGGGTGATTTTGTTAAATAGGGACAAGCGACAGGAAATGTTCATGACAGGATAAAGAGCAAAAATAGTCTTAACATCATATGGCCGGAGATGCGTACCAAGGGAGGCGTGCCTAACTCAGGGTGGAGATAAAAGATCTCTGACAATGTACGTTCCAATAATAGAAAGTACGCATGAGAACACCAAGTTGGAAGCTTTTGTCTGTACCAGTAAACTCTAAAACAAAAACAAAAAAGGCGCACCTTGAAGGAATTATCCGAATGGGACAGAAATCGGTAGATGCACTTACATGCACAAACAAAATCATTACAATTTCAGGTAAATTGGATGATTCACTCAAGAGCAAGAGCTTCACAAACTGAGCAAGCCATTAACGCGTTGGTTCACCTCTGACCATTATGCAAGCAGTTATTCGGCTTGGCATTGATTGATAGAGTTGCTGGATATGCTCCTGATGGATAGTGTGCCAAATATTTTTCCAGTTGACGCGTTGGATCTTCAAAACCCTGAGAAACTTAGTAGGCCCTGCCTTTAATGCTCCAAACGTTCTCAGTTGGGTGGATATTCGGCGATTTTTCTGGCCAAGTTAGGGTTTAGCAAGGAGGAAGACAAACAGTAGAAACTCTCGCCGTGTGCGGGCGGACAGTATCGTACAGAAATGTAAGCCTATGGTGGCTTGCATGCAGGGCAACAAAACCGGGTGTAGAAAATCGTCGTCGTACCGCTGTCCGGGGCGTCTCAACACACGTCTTCGGCCTGGAGTCTCATTGCCTGGAGTAGAACTGTCTTCAGTGATGAGTCCCGCACCGAACTGAGCCCCGACGACCGTCGAAGACCTGAAACTTCCTGGCAGATTAAAACTGTGTGCCGGACCGAGACTCGAACTCGGGACCTTTGCCTTTCGCGGGCAAGTGCTCTACCAACAGAGCACGACTCACGCCCCGTCCTCACAGCTTTACTTCGGCTAGTACGTCGTCTCCTACCTTCCAAACTTCGCAGAAACTCTTCTGCATACCTTGCAGAACTAGCACTCCGCCGGCCGAAGTGGCCGTGCGGTTAAAGGCGCTGCAGTCTGGAACCGCAAGACCGCTACGGTCGCAGGTTCGAATCCTGCCTCGGGTATGGATGTTTGTGATGTCCTTAGGTTAGTTAGGTTTAACTAGTTCTAAGTTCTAGGGGACTAATGACCTCGGCAGTTGAGTCCCATAGTGCTCAGAGCCATTTGAACTAGCACTCCTGAAAGAAAGGATATTGCGGAGACATGGCTTAGCCACAGCCTATGGGATGTTTCCAGGAGTGCTAGTTCTGCAAGGTATGCAGAAGAGTTTCTGCGAAGTTTGGAAGGTAGGAGACGAGGTACTGGCGGAATTAAAGCTGTGAGGACGGGGCGTGAGTCGTGCTCTGTTGGTAGAGCACTTGCCCGCGAAAGGCAAAGGTCCCGAGTTCGAGTCTCGGTCCGGCACACAGTTTCAATCTGCCAGGAAGTTTCATATAAGCGCAGGCTCCGCTGCAGAGCGAAAATTTCATTCAGCGAAGACCCCCAGCAAACGGCGGATACCAAAATGACTGTCGCCGGGAGCGGTGGTCGGGGGTGCTATTTCTTTTCAGCAGGGCCCCTTCGGTTGTCATCTGTGGCAGCCTTACGGCACAGCGGTACGTCGACGATATTCTACGCTTCAGTTTGTTGTCCTTTATGGCAAGCTAGCGTGAGCTTACGTTTCAGAAAGATAATGCGTGCCCGTACACGGTGAGAGTTTCTGCTGCTTGGCTTCGTGCTTGCAAAGCAAGGTCGCTGCAGCTCTCCCCAATTGAGAACGTTTGGTGGATTATGGGCAGGGCCCTGCAAATAGCTCGGGATTTTGACGATATAATGTGCCACGTCAGCTCTAATGAAGACATCCAACAATTCTATCAGTGCTAAGCCGGATAGGTATAAGCGTCAGACGGGGACTAACGCGTTACTGATTTGCTCAATTTGTGATGCTCTTGTTCTTGAATAAATCATCAATTTATTTCTGAACTTATGATCATTTGTGTCTTACATGAACATCACATCTAGCGATTTCCGTCCTATTCGAATGATTCCTTCGTGGAACTTTTTATAATTTTAATAAACGCAACTGATATAATCATCTTGAGATTGAAGCTCTTTCTTTCCGTGTTTGCTTTAACACCACACACACACACACACACACACACACACACACACACACGGGCATAGAAATAACAATTTTCAAATCGTAATTTTTGCTTAAAAAATGTATCTACTTTAAGGTGTAAGTGGTTGAACAAACTGTGGAACAAAACAGTCACTGTAGAAACACAACACATCAGAAAAACCGCACCATGTGGTAAAAAGGTATGAATTCATAATTTATGTGTTTTTCCAAATATCTGTAATTACGATTTAAAAACTAATAGTTACATGTATACAAACACTAAGGAACGTTGTTTATCTTTAAGAGATAAAAAATAAAAGCCCACTGAAGATGCTGCAACTGCAGTGAAACATGTTTGGGTTAAAAAACAAATTTGTGTTTTGCTAAAGGCGGACCCTATCTAAAAATACGTACAACTGATATACATTACCTATCAATAATATATTCTCCTTTACTGTTTACAACAGTCTGCCAACGCTGGGGTAATTTTTCGATTCCCCGACTGTAGAAATCACGTGGTTTTGAGGCGAAGAACTCGTCGAGCCCTGTTCGCTACGCATTTTTATTCGGAAAGGAATTCCTTGAAGGTTTTTCGATAGAGAGCGGGAGAGGTGAAAATCTGAGGGCGGAATATCAAGTGAATGCGGTGGGTGCGGATTTACTTCCAAACCCGACTCCTGTATAGGTTTTTTTGTCAGTCTAGCAGAATGTGGGCACGCGTTATCGTGAAATAGCATCACTTAATGGAGTCTTTCTGTTCGTTGTTCTTTGGACGCCTCAGTTGTTGACAATTAATGTCAGCAGTGATGCTTGCACCTCGCGAAAGCAGTTCGTAGTTTATCGCACCGTCGCTGTTCCACCAGATGTATAATATGCTTTGTGGATGCGGGCAGGTCTTTGTATTGGGAACTGCTGTTCTGCTTGGGTTCAACCATTCCCTTCTTCATCTTCATGTTAGCATAAAGACACGTTCCTCGTTACCAGTAACGATACGGGATATGAATGGTTTGTGTTGTCCACGAGCCAAATCATGACGAGGAAGTGGAGATGAACATACGGCTACCGGCTGATTTTTGTGATTTTGAATTACAATTGATAAATAAACCCATAGCAACCGGAATACCACCACGCAAAACAAAATCGCTACGAACTTATGCACCAACCTAATAGTACCCACATTACGCGGCATACCATTAAAGGCACGTTTTCCAGCAGGGAAGTCTGGGTCACATACTGAAAGTTCGCCTGTGTGATGTTGTGGAAGGCTGACCGGTCCAACGAAGTGGCGCCAATAAACTCCGCCCACGCATTGAGGCTGAACTGGTGCTGAAGGATCGCTGCAACCATACCCTGGGGATTCTCCGTAGCCGACAGAGGGAAGTTGTGAGGGTTGACGAAACTGCCCCTCGCGAAGGTAGCCTGATCTCTGAATACGACGGATGGTAAAAAAGCCGCAGCACCGTAGCCGCGTATGCGACGAGCCAGCAATGAGAGTCCGCGTGTAACGAGGCCTGTAAGCGTTGTAAAAGATCCGGATAGTGGCAGTTCTGGAGAATGTTCTTCACGGTCGTCTGGTTTACTCATGCTGGCGGGCTGCCTACTTGGTGCCGATACTGGGTTCGTTGTCAGAGATCCGTCAAGTGGATGGAGTGCTTTTCCGGCCACATGGCCATCTGACCTTCCTTGTTCCTTATCTCGTCAGGAATCATTTCATGCAGTCTGCTGCGTTTAGCAAATCTCCGTGTAGATTATGTGAAGTTTTCTTTGGGCTAAGAATGAAAGTTTGGATTAATGACTTACAAAAGAAGCATCTTCCAGTGACGAAAAATATTATTTTGTATGTCATGTAGGTCTTTTTTTTTTAGCTTGCTTCTGACTTGGTATTTCGAGGGACAACGTAATGCAATGTGTCTTTGGGGAAAGCGCTTAATCTCTAGCTCGGTGTGAGTGTGTGGGTTTTATTCTGTCAAGTTGCATAATGGATTGATCCAACAAGTACCCTTTGGCTCCTGCAAGAAAGTTTCCACCTCACACTACTACAGAAGTCAGACAGACGCTCTTAATGTACCAACAACAACTGCTTGAAAAACATTCAGCAACAAGTATCTTCTGAAGTCGTCCGCTGTAAGGAATGAGACACAAAAATATTCTATATTCTTACATAACTAATTGGATACTTGGGTACAGGAGTATTGCTAGTTAGTGTAAGAAAAACATTAAACGAACGAAAAATATTATTTATTGCAAAAAAATTCTGAGAAGTCAAGTGAAACTTTTTCTTATAAAAATTAATAAATTTCTGGCGTCTTTTCGGAACACTAGATTGCCTCTTATGGATAGGAATGCTATTATTTTACAAAATATTGAGAGGTTCTTTTCTTCCTTTTCTTTAAGAATGTTATTTACTCGGCAGAATAGCTGAGAGCCGCGCCTACACAACTTGAATAACTTTTCTAGGTACAGTCAAGGCTGTCGCATGAGAAATGTAGTGGAGTTAGGGAGGACAGATGGGGCTCACATACGCTGTAGCGCACAATAACGTGAGCTGCGATGACTGCTGCCTGCCTGATTTAGGTTTTCCTGATTTCCCTAAATCACTCCAGGCAAATGCCGGGATGGTTCCTTTGAAAGGGCATGGCCGACTTCCTTCCCCGTCCTTCCCTAATCCGATGAGACCGATGACCTCGCTGTCTGGTCTTCCCCAAACAACCCAACCCCCAACCGCAACTGCTGCCTGCATCGCTCGCTGCTGAAAAATAACACAACTATCTCTTTCTATCTGGATTGACCTTCGCCAATTGAACTCTCCCTACGCCCTGATGAAGTCAAGGACTCCTACCCGCCCCTAGTCTATTGGCGTGGTACACCAGTCATATAACCAGTCCACCGCGATGCCACTAAATACTTGCTCGCAGGCATTTAACTGTTACTCTGTCCATGTTCCCACCGCACAATAAGTGTGGCGGCCAACACAGTGAACAACGCTTAATCGCGAGTGACTCAATATAGTTACTACGATTCGCTAACGACAGAGGTGCTCTCCCCATCAAGTACTTGAGGCTAGACTTTGTTCCTCGCTCTTTGTGTACACGTACGAGCGCACTCGCTCTCGTTACGTGTTCCCGCTCTAAGAGCGACAACGGAACGACCCCTTTTTCTGGAAAAGTTGCAAGGGTATATCGTTCGCTGCCTTCTATCCCTCCTCTGACTCTTCGCGTCACAAATCAGCGTTGCTCTTTTAAATGGGAGCGTGACGTTTCGTTTAAGTCGACCAATGCAGAAATCTGTAGCATCTCAGTTAGACGTATACTGTCCTCCTGTGAGAATTCCGTAACTACGCAGTCTGTCTGTGAAGATTGCGTCTTCTGGGCGTTCCCACTCATCATCATCAGCCAATTCAATCATTAGATGATGTGGCCTCTTCGAGTCGTGGATTCAGGTAGGCTTTCAGAACTCTTCTCCAAGTGGGACGGTCTTGGGCAGTTCTCTGCCAGGTGTTACCAGCGGTCTTCTTGATGTCTTTGTCCCATCTGTCTGGTGGTCTTCCTCTAGGCCTCCGGTTCTCTCTCGGACTCCACTCCAGTACTAGCTTCGTCCATCTGTTGTCTTTTCTTCTTGCAACGTGGCCAGCCCACTGCCATTTCAAGGAACCTACTCTCTCTAAGATGTCATTAACCCTCGTCACAGACCGGATGTCATCTGCCCTTTTCCTGTCCTTTCTTGTATAGCCCAGCATTGATCTCTCCATGGCTCTCTGTGCTGTCCTAAGTTTCCCTTTTGTGAATGAGTTCAGTGTCCATGTCTCGCAGCCATACGTCATCACAGGAAGAATGCATTGATCAAATACTGCTTTCTTCAGATTTACTGGCATTTTTGATCTGAATACTTTTGAATTCTTCCCAAATGCTTGCCAGCCAAGCTTGATGCGTCGATAGATTTCTGGCCTTATGTCTCCCTTCATATTTATAATCTGGCCAAGGTAGACATATTCACTGACCTCTTCTAGTAGACTGTCCTTGACTTTCACATCTCCAGCTGGGACCCATTTGTTGGATATTACTTTTGTTTTGGAAAGGTTCATGTTCAAGCCAACCAGCTGACATTCCGATGCAAGATCTGTAACTAAGTTTTGGAGCTCTGCGAAGTCTTTGGCCAGTAAGGCAATATCATCAGCAAATCTCAAGTTGGTAAGCCTTCTTCCATTAATTCTAATTCCCTTACCTTCCCAGCTCAGTTCTGACATAGCGATTTCCAATACAGCAGAGAACAGTTTTGGGGAGATGGGATCGCCTTGCTTGATACCCGTCATGATGCGGAATTCTTGAGTTGATTCGCCGATGTTAACATAAGCTGAAGAATTCTCGTGGATTTTCCTGAGCACTTCAATGTATGCTGCTCCCACTCCTTGCTCACTCAAAGCTTGGAGGACATCTACATGGCTAACGGATTCAAATGCCTTTTCAAAGTCAACAAAGGCAATGCAGAGAGGCAGTTGGTATTCATTCGCTCTGCTTATCACTTCACTAACGGTCAGAATGTGGTCAATAGTGCTAAAATTGCTTCGGAATCCAGCTTGTTCTATAGGTTGGGCTGAGTGTAGAGTGGAACTAATTCGGTTTAGCAAGATCTTTGTGAAAATTTTGTACAAAATTGAGAGCAAGCTGATAGGACGGTAGTTTTTAATATTGTGAATACTTCCTTTCTTGTGTATCAAAATAATCTTACCCTTATTCCACGATAGTGGGACTGAAGCATAGTGCAGTCAGGAAGTAAATACTTTTGCCAAGTGATTTATTGTTACCTCTCCTGCCAGTTTGAGGATGTCAACGCTGAGCTCATCATCACCCTTCTTCATGCTATCTAGAGCACACTTGACTTCCGATGGGAGTATATCTGGAACACTAGGTACATCATCTAAATTAGATACACTCAAATTTTCCCCTGGATTGCTATACAAATTGCTATAAAAGTCTCTGATGAACTTCAAAACCGCCTCCTTTTCAGTGATTCGATTGTCATTTCCATCGAGTGCGATAATCTGCTTTTTACCGATTGTGAGTTTGCGTTTGGTCGACTTTAAACTTGTCTTGTTCTCCAAGTTTGCTCGTAAGGTGTCTTCAGTGAATTTCTGTATGTCAGTTTTCATTTCTCTTCGCACTGCCTTACATAGTTCGGGATACGCAACCATGTCACGATCGGTTTGGATTTTCATTTCTCTCCTCTGTTGTAAAAGGGTTTCAGTTTTGGCACTGAATTTCTTTGGTTGTTTATTTTTTTGGCATAGGCCACCGACTTCTTGTGCACTTGAAACAATCATTACCGCCAAATCACAATCTTTAGTTACGTGGAACTCAATGTAGCGGAATTTGCTTTTAAGTCAAACACGGGGGTCGTTATCCCTTCGCTTCCGCAAAAGCTGTCTGCTCTCTGGGCGGTCGTTTCGGCCGAAGTAGGTATGTTGTTGACCCAGCCCTATGAAGGGATGGTCTTCCAAGCGGGCTGGTTTCCTCTTTAGAACGGAAATTCCTGTGGCCGTCATGTTGTGTTCGCCAGCCTCGACTTTTTTCAACCTCAGTGGGCACTTGCAATTTACTTATTAGATATGCATATCGCTTACATGAATTCATACAAAATTGACTCTACCTTATCGAGTTTGGGTTCGAATGAAGCGTCTTGATGTACAGAGTATGATTGTGAGGACGGAATATGTAAGAAACGAAGGTCAGGAGACCACGCCACCTTACATCGGCTTCTAGCCTGGTTTTGTCACATATTTTTCCCAGTTCCTTAATCTCTCCATATCTGGATGAGCATCGTTAAGTAAAATTACAAATCGATCGCGCTTCGTATTGTTTCTTAATTCATTTTTAAAAGTTTGTATTGACGATGAGGACATCATTATTTGAATAAGAAACCTTGCCTTGAGTCTAATCGTCTCGGTGCTGCAGCAACGATTACGTAAAATAACGGATTCATTTCTCTGGCATCTGCAGGATAAAATAATTGTGACTAGTGATTACTACAATGTAGCTAACTAGCTTGTGTGCTAACGATGCCCAACGGTCACGGACAAACGAAACGTACAGCAATTCCTATAGCATAGCATATCAAACTGTATATGCCATATTTTAGACTTTGTTCCTCGCTCTTTGTGTACACGTACGAGCGCACTCGCTCTCGTTACGTGTTCCCGCTCTAAGAGCGACAACGGAACGACCCCTTTTTCTGGAAAAGTTGCAAGGGTATATCGTTCGCTGCCTTCTATCCCTCCTCTGACTCTTCGCGTCACAAATCAGCGTTGCTCTTTTAAATGGGAGCGTGACGTTTCGTTTAAGTCGACCAATGCAGAAATCTGTAGCATCTCAGTTAGACGTATACTGTCCTCCTGTGAGAATTCCGTAACTACGCAGTCTGTCTGTGAAGATTGCGTCTTCTGGGCGTTCCCACTCATCATCATCATCAGCCAATTCAATCATTAGATGATGTGGCCTCTTCGAGTCGTGGATTCAGGTAGGCTTTCAGAACTCTTCTCCAAGTGGGACGGTCTTGGGCAGTTCTCTGCCAGGTGTTACCAGCGGTCTTCTTGATGTCTTTGTCCCATCTGTCTGGTGGTCTTCCTCTAGGCCTCCGGTTCTCTCTCGGACTCCACTCCAGTACTAGCTTCGTCCATCTGTTGTCTTTTCTTCTTGCAACGTGGCCAGCCCACTGCCATTTCAAGGAACCTACTCTCTCTAAGATGTCATTAACCCTCGTCACAGACCGGATGTCATCTGCCCTTTTCCTGTCCTTTCTTGTATAGCCCAGCATTGATCTCTCCATGGCTCTCTGTGCTGTCCTAAGTTTCCCTTTTGTGAATGAGTTCAGTGTCCATGTCTCGCAGCCATACGTCATCACAGGAAGAATGCATTGATCAAATACTGCTTTCTTCAGATTTACTGGCATTTTTGATCTGAATACTTTTGAATTCTTCCCAAATGCTTGCCAGCCAAGCTTGATGCGTCGATAGATTTCTGGCCTTATGTCTCCCTTCATATTTATAATCTGGCCAAGGTAGACATATTCACTGACCTCTTCTAGTAGACTGTCCTTGACTTTCACATCTCCAGCTGGGACCCATTTGTTGGATATTACTTTTGTTTTGGAAAGGTTCATGTTCAAGCCAACCAGCTGACATTCCGATGCAAGATCTGTAACTAAGTTTTGGAGCTCTGCGAAGTCTTTGGCCAGTAAGGCAATATCATCAGCAAATCTCAAGTTGGTAAGCCTTCTTCCATTAATTCTAATTCCCTTACCTTCCCAGCTCAGTTCTGACATAGCGATTTCCAATACAGCAGAGAACAGTTTTGGGGAGATGGGATCGCCTTGCTTGATACCCGTCATGATGCGGAATTCTTGAGTTGATTCGCCGATGTTAACATAAGCTGAAGAATTCTCGTGGATTTTCCTGAGCACTTCAATGTATGCTGCTCCCACTCCTTGCTCACTCAAAGCTTGGAGGACATCTACATGGCTAACGGATTCAAATGCCTTTTCAAAGTCAACAAAGGCAATGCAGAGAGGCAGTTGGTATTCATTCGCTCTGCTTATCACTTCACTAACGGTCAGAATGTGGTCAATAGTGCTAAAATTGCTTCGGAATCCAGCTTGTTCTATAGGTTGGGCTGAGTGTAGAGTGGAACTAATTCGGTTTAGCAAGATCTTTGTGAAAATTTTGTACAAAATTGAGAGCAAGCTGATAGGACGGTAGTTTTTAATATTGTGAATACTTCCTTTCTTGTGTATCAAAATAATCTTACCCTTATTCCACGATAGTGGGACTGAAGCATAGTGCAGTCAGGAAGTAAATACTTTTGCCAAGTGATTTATTGTTACCTCTCCTGCCAGTTTGAGGATGTCAACGCTGAGCTCATCATCACCCTTCTTCATGCTATCTAGAGCACACTTGACTTCCGATGGGAGTATATCTGGAACACTAGGTACATCATTTAAATTAGATACACTCAAATTTTCTCCTGGATTGCTATACAAATTGCTATAAAAGTCTCTGATGAACTTCAAAACCGCCTCCTTTTCAGTGATTCGATTGTCATTTCCATCGAGTGCGATAATCTGCTTTTTACCGATTGTGAGTTTGCGTTTGGCCGACTTTAAACTTGTCTTGTTCTCCAAGTTTGCTCGTAAGGTGTCTTCAGTGAATTTCTGTATGTCAGTTTTCATTTCTCTTCGCACTGCTTTACATAGTTCGGGATACGCAACCATGTCACGATCGGTTTGGATTTTCATTTCTCTCCTCTGTTGTAAAAGGGTTTCAGTTTTGGCACTGAATTTCTTTGGTTGTTTATTTTTTTGGCATAGGCCACCGACTTCTTGTGCACTTGAAACAATCATTACCGCCAAATCACAATCTTAAGTTACGTGGAACTCAATGTAGCGGAATTTGCTTTTAAGTCAAACACGGGGGTCGTTATCCCTTCGCTTCCGCAAAAGCTGTCTGCTCTCTGGGCGGTCGCTTCGGCCGAAGTAGGTATGTTGTTGACCCAGCCCTATGAAGGGATGGTCTTCCAAGCGGGCTGGTTTCCTCTTTAGAACGGAAATTCCTGTGGCCGTCATGTTGTGTTCGCCAGCCTCGACTTTTTTCAACCTCAGTGGGCACTTGCAATTTACTTATTAGATATGCATATCGCTTACATGAATTCATACAAAATTGACTCTACCTTATCGAGTTTGGGTTCGAATGAAGCGTCTTGATGTACAGAGTATGATTGTGAGGACGGAATATGTAAGAAACGAAGGTCAGGAGACCACGCCACCTTACATCGGCTTCTAGCCTGGTTTTGTCACATATTTTTCCCAGTTCCTTAATCTCTCCATATCTGGATGAGCATCGTTAAGTAAAATTACAAATCGATCGCGCTTCGTATTGTTTCTTAATTCATTTTTAAAAGTTTGTATTGACGATGAGGACATCATTATTTGAATAAGAAACCTTGCCTTGAGTCTAATCGTCTCGGTGCTGCAGCAACGATTACGTAAAATAACGGATTCATTTCTCTGGCATCTGCAGGATAAAATAATTGTGACTAGTGATTACTACAATGTAGCTAACTAGCTTGTGTGCTAACGATGCCCAACGGTCACGGACAAACGAAACTTACAGCAATTCCTATAGCATAGCATATCAAACTGTATATGCCATATTTTAGACTTTGTTCCTCGCTCTTTGTGTACACGTACGAGCGCACTCGCTCTCGTTACGTGTTCCCGCTCTAAGAGCGACAACGGAACGACCCCTTTTTCTGGAAAAGTTGCAAGGGTATATCGTTCGCTGCCTTCTATCCCTCCTCTGACTCTTCGCGTCACAAATCAGCGTTGCTCTTTTAAATGGGAGCGTGACGTTTCGTTTAAGTCGACCAATGCAGAAATCTGTAGCATCTCAGTTAGACGTATACTGTCCTCCTGTGAGAATTCCGTAACTACGCAGTCTGTCTGTGAAGATTGCGTCTTCTGGGCGTTCCCACTCATCATCATCATCAGCCAATTCAATCATTAGATGATGTGGCCTCTTCGAGTCGTGGATTCAGGTAGGCTTTCAGAACTCTTCTCCAAGTGGGACGGTCTTGGGCAGTTCTCTGCCAGGTGTTACCAGCGGTCTTCTTGATGTCTTTGTCCCATCTGTCTGGTGGTCTTCCTCTAGGCCTCCGGTTCTCTCTCGGACTCCACTCCAGTACTAGCTTCGTCCATCTGTTGTCTTTTCTTCTTGCAACGTGACCAGCCCACTGCCATTTCAAGGAACCTACTCTCTCTAAGATGTCATTAACCTTCGTCACAGACCGGATGTCATCTGCCCTTTTCCTGTCCTTTCTTGTATAGCCCAGCATTGATCTCTCCATGGCTCTCTGTGCTGTCCTAAGTTTCCCTTTTGTGAATGAGTTCAGTGTCCATGTCTCGCAGCCATACGTCATCACAGGAAGAATGCATTGATCAAATACTGCTTTCTTCAGATTTACTGGCATTTTTGATCTGAATACTTTTGAATTCTTCCCAAATGCTTGCCAGCCAAGCTTGATGCGTCGATAGATTTCTGGCCTTATGTCTCCCTTCATATTTATAATCTGACCAAGGTAGACAATTCACTGACCTCTTCTAGTAGACTGTCCTTGACTTTCACATCTCCAGCTGGGACCCATTTGTTGGATATTACTTTTGTTTTGGAAAGGTTCATGTTCAAGCCAACCAGCTGACATTCCGATGCAAGATCTGTAACTAAGTTTTGGAGCTCTGCGAAGTCTTTGGCCAGTAAGGCAATATCATCAGCAAATCTCAAGTTGGTAAGCCTTCTTCCATTAATTCTAATTCCCTTACCTTCCCAGCTCAGTTCTGACATAGCGATTTCCAATACAGCAGAGAACAGTTTTGGGGAGATGGGATCGCCTTGCTTGATACCCGTCATGATGCGGAATTCTTGAGTTGATTCGCCGATGTTAACATAAGCTGAAGAATTCTCGTGGATTTTCCTGAGCACTTCAATGTATGCTGCTCCCACTCCTTGCTCACTCAAAGCTTGGAGGACATCTACATGGCTAACGGATTCAAATGCCTTTTCAAAGTCAACAAAGGCAATGCAGAGAGGCAGTTGGTATTCATTCGCTCTGCTTATCACTTCACTAACGGTCAGAATGTGGTCAATAGTGCTAAAATTGCTTCGGAATCCAGCTTGTTCTATAGGTTGGGCTGAGTGTAGAGTGGAACTAATTCGGTTTAGCAAGATCTTTGTGAAAATTTTGTACAAAATTGAGAGCAAGCTGATAGGACGGTAGTTTTTAATATTGTGAATACTTCCTTTCTTGTGTATCAAAATAATCTTACCCTTATTCCACGATAGTGGGACTGAAGCATAGTGCAGTCAGGAAGTAAATACTTTTGCCAAGTGATTTATTGTTACCTCTCCTGCCAGTTTGAGGATGTCAACGCTGAGCTCATCATCACCCTTCTTCATGCTATCTAGAGCACACTTGACTTCCGATGGGAGTATATCTGGAACACTAGGTACATCATTTAAATTAGATACACTCAAATTTTCTCCTGGATTGCTATACAAATTGCTATAAAAGTCTCTGATGAACTTCAAAACCGCCTCCTTTTCAGTGATTCGATTGTCATTTCCATCGAGTGCGATAATCTGCTTTTTACCGATTGTGAGTTTGCGTTTGGCCGACTTTAAACTTGTCTTGTTCTCCAAGTTTGCTCGTAAGGTGTCTTCAGTGAATTTCTGTATGTCAGTTTTCATTTCTCTTCGCACTGCTTTACATAGTTCGGGATACGCAACCATGTCACGATCGGTTTGGATTTTCATTTCTCTCCTCTGTTGTAAAAGGGTTTCAGTTTTGGCACTGAATTTCTTTGGTTGTTTATTTTTTTGGCATAGGCCACCGACTTCTTGTGCACTTGAAACAATCATTACCGCCAAATCACAATCTTAAGTTACGTGGAACTCAATGTAGCGGAATTTGCTTTTAAGTCAAACACGGGGGTCGTTATCCCTTCGCTTCCGCAAAAGCTGTCTGCTCTCTGGGCGGTCGCTTCGGCCGAAGTAGGTATGTTGTTGACCCAGCCCTATGAAGGGATGGTCTTCCAAGCGGGCTGGTTTCCTCTTTAGAACGGAAATTCCTGTGGCCGTCATGTTGTGTTCGCCAGCCTCGACTTTTTTCAACCTCAGTGGGCACTTGCAATTTACTTATTAGATATGCATATCGCTTACATGAATTCATACAAAATTGACTCTACCTTATCGAGTTTGGGTTCGAATGAAGCGTCTTGATGTACAGAGTATGATTGTGAGGACGGAATATGTAAGAAACGAAGGTCAGGAGACCACGCCACCTTACATCGGCTTCTAGCCTGGTTTTGTCACATATTTTTCCCAGTTCCTTAATCTCTCCATATCTGGATGAGCATCGTTAAGTAAAATTACAAATCGATCGCGCTTCGTATTGTTTCTTAATTCATTTTTAAAAGTTTGTATTGACGATGAGGACATCATTATTTGAATAAGAAACCTTGCCTTGAGTCTAATCGTCTCGGTGCTGCAGCAACGATTACGTAAAATAACGGATTCATTTCTCTGGCATCTGCAGGATAAAATAATTGTGACTAGTGATTACTACAATGTAGCTAACTAGCTTGTGTGCTAACGATGCCCAACGGTCACGGACAAACGAAACGTACAGCAATTCCTATAGCATAGCATATCAAACTGTATATGCCATATTTTAGACTTTGTTCCTCGCTCTTTGTGTACACGTACGAGCGCACTCGCTCTCGTTACGTGTTCCCGCTCTAAGAGCGACAACGGAACGACCCCTTTTTCTGGAAAAGTTGCAAGGGTATATCGTTCGCTGCCTTCTATCCCTCCTCTGACTCTTCGCGTCACAAATCAGCGTTGCTCTTTTAAATGGGAGCGTGACGTTTCGTTTAAGTCGACCAATGCAGAAATCTGTAGCATCTCAGTTAGACGTATACTGTCCTCCTGTGAGAATTCCGTAACTACGCAGTCTGTCTGTGAAGATTGCGTCTTCTGGGCGTTCCCACTCATCATCATCATCAGCCAATTCAATCATTAGATGATGTGGCCTCTTCGAGTCGTGGATTCAGGTAGGCTTTCAGAACTCTTCTCCAAGTGGGACGGTCTTGGGCAGTTCTCTGCCAGGTGTTACCAGCGGTCTTCTTGATGTCTTTGTCCCATCTGTCTGGTGGTCTTCCTCTAGGCCTCCGGTTCTCTCTCGGACTCCACTCCAGTACTAGCTTCGTCCATCTGTTGTCTTTTCTTCTTGCAACGTGACCAGCCCACTGCCATTTCAAGGAACCTACTCTCTCTAAGATGTCATTAACCTTCGTCACAGACCGGATGTCATCTGCCCTTTTCCTGTCCTTTCTTGTATAGCCCAGCATTGATCTCTCCATGGCTCTCTGTGCTGTCCTAAGTTTCCCTTTTGTGAATGAGTTCAGTGTCCATGTCTCGCAGCCATACGTCATCACAGGAAGAATGCATTGATCAAATACTGCTTTCTTCAGATTTACTGGCATTTTTGATCTGAATACTTTTGAATTCTTCCCAAATGCTTGCCAGCCAAGCTTGATGCGTCGATAGATTTCTGGCCTTATGTCTCCCTTCATATTTATAATCTGACCAAGGTAGACAATTCACTGACCTCTTCTAGTAGACTGTCCTTGACTTTCACATCTCCAGCTGGGACCCATTTGTTGGATATTACTTTTGTTTTGGAAAGGTTCATGTTCAAGCCAACCAGCTGACATTCCGATGCAAGATCTGTAACTAAGTTTTGGAGCTCTGCGAAGTCTTTGGCCAGTAAGGCAATATCATCAGCAAATCTCAAGTTGGTAAGCCTTCTTCCATTAATTCTAATTCCCTTACCTTCCCAGCTCAGTTCTGACATAGCGATTTCCAATACAGCAGAGAACAGTTTTGGGGAGATGGGATCGCCTTGCTTGATACCCGTCATGATGCGGAATTCTTGAGTTGATTCGCCGATGTTAACATAAGCTGAAGAATTCTCGTGGATTTTCCTGAGCACTTCAATGTATGCTGCTCCCACTCCTTGCTCACTCAAAGCTTGGAGGACATCTACATGGCTAACGGATTCAAATGCCTTTTCAAAGTCAACAAAGGCAATGCAGAGAGGCAGTTGGTATTCATTCGCTCTGCTTATCACTTCACTAACGGTCAGAATGTGGTCAATAGTGCTAAAATTGCTTCGGAATCCAGCTTGTTCTATAGGTTGGGCTGAGTGTAGAGTGGAACTAATTCGGTTTAGCAAGATCTTTGTGAAAATTTTGTACAAAATTGAGAGCAAGCTGATAGGACGGTAGTTTTTAATATTGTGAATACTTCCTTTCTTGTGTATCAAAATAATCTTACCCTTATTCCACGATAGTGGGACTGAAGCATAGTGCAGTCAGGAAGTAAATACTTTTGCCAAGTGATTTATTGTTACCTCTCCTGCCAGTTTGAGGATGTCAACGCTGAGCTCATCATCACCCTTCTTCATGCTATCTAGAGCACACTTGACTTCCGATGGGAGTATATCTGGAACACTAGGTACATCATTTAAATTAGATACACTCAAATTTTCCCCTGGATTGCTATACAAATTGCTATAAAAGTCTCTGATGAACTTCAAAACCGCCTCCTTTTCAGTGATTCGATTGTCATTTCCATCGAGTGCGATAATCTGCTTTTTACCGATTGTGAGTTTGCGTTTGGCCGACTTTAAACTTGTCTTGTTCTCCAAGTTTGCTCGTAAGGTGTCTTCAGTGAATTTCTGTATGTCAGTTTTCATTTCTCTTCGCACTGCTTTACATAGTTCGGGATACGCAACCATGTCACGATCGGTTTGGATTTTCATTTCTCTCCTCTGTTGTAAAAGGGTTTCAGTTTTGGCACTGAATTTCTTTGGTTGTTTATTTTTTTGGCATAGGCCACCGACTTCTTGTGCACTTGAAACAATCATTACCGCCAAATCACAATCTTTAGTTACGTGGAACTCAATGTAGCGGAATTTGCTTTTAAGTCAAACACGGGGGTCGTTATCCCTTCGCTTCCGCAAAAGCTGTCTGCTCTCTGGGCGGTCGCTTCGGCCGAAGTAGGTATGTTGTTGACCCAGCCCTATGAAGGGATGGTCTTCCAAGCGGGCTGGTTTCCTCTTTAGAACGGAAATTCCTGTGGCCGTCATGTTGTGTTCGCCAGCCTCGACTTTTTTCAACCTCAGTGGGCACTTGCAATTTACTTATTAGATATGCATATCGCTTACATGAATTCATACAAAATTGACTCTACCTTATCGAGTTTGGGTTCGAATGAAGCGTCTTGATGTACAGAGTATGATTGTGAGGACGGAATATGTAAGAAACGAAGGTCAGGAGACCACGCCACCTTACATCGGCTTCTAGCCTGGTTTTGTCACATATTTTTCCCAGTTCCTTAATCTCTCCATATCTGGATGAGCATCGTTAAGTAAAATTACAAATCGATCGCGCTTCGTATTGTTTCTTAATTCATTTTTAAAAGTTTGTATTGACGATGAGGACATCATTATTTGAATAAGAAACCTTGCCTTGAGTCTAATCGTCTCGGTGCTGCAGCAACGATTACGTAAAATAACGGATTCATTTCTCTGGCATCTGCAGGATAAAATAATTGTGACTAGTGATTACTACAATGTAGCTAACTAGCTTGTGTGCTAACGATGCCCAACGGTCACGGACAAACGAAACGTACAGCAATTCCTATAGCATAGCATATCAAACTGTATATGCCATATTTTAGACTTTGTTCCTCGCTCTTTGTGTACACGTACGAGCGCACTCGCTCTCGTTACGTGTTCCCGCTCTAAGAGCGACAACGGAACGACCCCTTTTTCTGGAAAAGTTGCAAGGGTATATCGTTCGCTGCCTTCTATCCCTCCTCTGACTCTTCGCGTCACAAATCAGCGTTGCTCTTTTAAATGGGAGCGTGACGTTTCGTTTAAGTCGACCAATGCAGAAATCTGTAGCATCTCAGTTAGACGTATACTGTCCTCCTGTGAGAATTCCGTAACTACGCAGTCTGTCTGTGAAGATTGCGTCTTCTGGGCGTTCCCACTCATCATCATCATCAGCCAATTCAATCATTAGATGATGTGGCCTCTTCGAGTCGTGGATTCAGGTAGGCTTTCAGAACTCTTCTCCAAGTGGGACGGTCTTGGGCAGTTCTCTGCCAGGTGTTACCAGCGGTCTTCTTGATGTCTTTGTCCCATCTGTCTGGTGGTCTTCCTCTAGGCCTCCGGTTCTCTCTCGGACTCCACTCCAGTACTAGCTTCGTCCATCTGTTGTCTTTTCTTCTTGCAACGTGACCAGCCCACTGCCATTTCAAGGAACCTACTCTCTCTAAGATGTCATTAACCTTCGTCACAGACCGGATGTCATCTGCCCTTTTCCTGTCCTTTCTTGTATAGCCCAGCATTGATCTCTCCATGGCTCTCTGTGCTGTCCTAAGTTTCCCTTTTGTGAATGAGTTCAGTGTCCATGTCTCGCAGCCATACGTCATCACAGGAAGAATGCATTGATCAAATACTGCTTTCTTCAGATTTACTGGCATTTTTGATCTGAATACTTTTGAATTCTTCCCAAATGCTTGCCAGCCAAGCTTGATGCGTCGATAGATTTCTGGCCTTATGTCTCCCTTCATATTTATAATCTGACCAAGGTAGACAATTCACTGACCTCTTCTAGTAGACTGTCCTTGACTTTCACATCTCCAGCTGGGACCCATTTGTTGGATATTACTTTTGTTTTGGAAAGGTTCATGTTCAAGCCAACCAGCTGACATTCCGATGCAAGATCTGTAACTAAGTTTTGGAGCTCTGCGAAGTCTTTGGCCAGTAAGGCAATATCATCAGCAAATCTCAAGTTGGTAAGCCTTCTTCCATTAATTCTAATTCCCTTACCTTCCCAGCTCAGTTCTGACATAGCGATTTCCAATACAGCAGAGAACAGTTTTGGGGAGATGGGATCGCCTTGCTTGATACCCGTCATGATGCGGAATTCTTGAGTTGATTCGCCGATGTTAACATAAGCTGAAGAATTCTCGTGGATTTTCCTGAGCACTTCAATGTATGCTGCTCCCACTCCTTGCTCACTCAAAGCTTGGAGGACATCTACATGGCTAACGGATTCAAATGCCTTTTCAAAGTCAACAAAGGCAATGCAGAGAGGCAGTTGGTATTCATTCGCTCTGCTTATCACTTCACTAACGGTCAGAATGTGGTCAATAGTGCTAAAATTGCTTCGGAATCCAGCTTGTTCTATAGGTTGGGCTGAGTGTAGAGTGGAACTAATTCGGTTTAGCAAGATCTTTGTGAAAATTTTGTACAAAATTGAGAGCAAGCTGATAGGACGGTAGTTTTTAATATTGTGAATACTTCCTTTCTTGTGTATCAAAATAATCTTACCCTTATTCCACGATAGTGGGACTGAAGCATAGTGCAGTCAGGAAGTAAATACTTTTGCCAAGTGATTTATTGTTACCTCTCCTGCCAGTTTGAGGATGTCAACGCTGAGCTCATCATCACCCTTCTTCATGCTATCTAGAGCACACTTGACTTCCGATGGGAGTATATCTGGAACACTAGGTACATCATTTAAATTAGATACACTCAAATTTTCTCCTGGATTGCTATACAAATTGCTATAAAAGTCTCTGATGAACTTCAAAACCGCCTCCTTTTCAGTGATTCGATTGTCATTTCCATCGAGTGCGATAATCTGCTTTTTACCGATTGTGAGTTTGCGTTTGGCCGACTTTAAACTTGTCTTGTTCTCCAAGTTTGCTCGTAAGGTGTCTTCAGTGAATTTCTGTATGTCAGTTTTCATTTCTCTTCGCACTGCTTTACATAGTTCGGGATACGCAACCATGTCACGATCGGTTTGGATTTTCATTTCTCTCCTCTGTTGTAAAAGGGTTTCAGTTTTGGCACTGAATTTCTTTGGTTGTTTATTTTTTTGGCATAGGCCACCGACTTCTTGTGCACTTGAAACAATCATTACCGCCAAATCACAATCTTAAGTTACGTGGAACTCAATGTAGCGGAATTTGCTTTTAAGTCAAACACGGGGGTCGTTATCCCTTCGCTTCCGCAAAAGCTGTCTGCTCTCTGGGCGGTCGCTTCGGCCGAAGTAGGTATGTTGTTGACCCAGCCCTATGAAGGGATGGTCTTCCAAGCGGGCTGGTTTCCTCTTTAGAACGGAAATTCCTGTGGCCGTCATGTTGTGTTCGCCAGCCTCGACTTTTTTCAACCTCAGTGGGCACTTGCAATTTACTTATTAGATATGCATATCGCTTACATGAATTCATACAAAATTGACTCTACCTTATCGAGTTTGGGTTCGAATGAAGCGTCTTGATGTACAGAGTATGATTGTGAGGACGGAATATGTAAGAAACGAAGGTCAGGAGACCACGCCACCTTACATCGGCTTCTAGCCTGGTTTTGTCACATATTTTTCCCAGTTCCTTAATCTCTCCATATCTGGATGAGCATCGTTAAGTAAAATTACAAATCGATCGCGCTTCGTATTGTTTCTTAATTCATTTTTAAAAGTTTGTATTGACGATGAGGACATCATTATTTGAATAAGAAACCTTGCCTTGAGTCTAATCGTCTCGGTGCTGCAGCAACGATTACGTAAAATAACGGATTCATTTCTCTGGCATCTGCAGGATAAAATAATTGTGACTAGTGATTACTACAATGTAGCTAACTAGCTTGTGTGCTAACGATGCCCAACGGTCACGGACAAACGAAACGTACAGCAATTCCTATAGCATAGCATATCAAACTGTATATGCCATATTTTAGACTTTGTTCCTCGCTCTTTGTGTACACGTACGAGCGCACTCGCTCTCGTTACGTGTTCCCGCTCTAAGAGCGACAACGGAACGACCCCTTTTTCTGGAAAAGTTGCAAGGGTATATCGTTCGCTGCCTTCTATCCCTCCTCTGACTCTTCGCGTCACAAATCAGCGTTGCTCTTTTAAATGGGAGCGTGACGTTTCGTTTAAGTCGACCAATGCAGAAATCTGTAGCATCTCAGTTAGACGTATACTGTCCTCCTGTGAGAATTCCGTAACTACGCAGTCTGTCTGTGAAGATTGCGTCTTCTGGGCGTTCCCACTCATCATCATCATCAGCCAATTCAATCATTAGATGATGTGGCCTCTTCGAGTCGTGGATTCAGGTAGGCTTTCAGAACTCTTCTCCAAGTGGGACGGTCTTGGGCAGTTCTCTGCCAGGTGTTACCAGCGGTCTTCTTGATGTCTTTGTCCCATCTGTCTGGTGGTCTTCCTCTAGGCCTCCGGTTCTCTCTCGGACTCCACTCCAGTACTAGCTTCGTCCATCTGTTGTCTTTTCTTCTTGCAACGTGACCAGCCCACTGCCATTTCAAGGAACCTACTCTCTCTAAGATGTCATTAACCTTCGTCACAGACCGGATGTCATCTGCCCTTTTCCTGTCCTTTCTTGTATAGCCCAGCATTGATCTCTCCATGGCTCTCTGTGCTGTCCTAAGTTTCCCTTTTGTGAATGAGTTCAGTGTCCATGTCTCGCAGCCATACGTCATCACAGGAAGAATGCATTGATCAAATACTGCTTTCTTCAGATTTACTGGCATTTTTGATCTGAATACTTTTGAATTCTTCCCAAATGCTTGCCAGCCAAGCTTGATGCGTCGATAGATTTCTGGCCTTATGTCTCCCTTCATATTTATAATCTGACCAAGGTAGACAATTCACTGACCTCTTCTAGTAGACTGTCCTTGACTTTCACATCTCCAGCTGGGACCCATTTGTTGGATATTACTTTTGTTTTGGAAAGGTTCATGTTCAAGCCAACCAGCTGACATTCCGATGCAAGATCTGTAACTAAGTTTTGGAGCTCTGCGAAGTCTTTGGCCAGTAAGGCAATATCATCAGCAAATCTCAAGTTGGTAAGCCTTCTTCCATTAATTCTAATTCCCTTACCTTCCCAGCTCAGTTCTGACATAGCGATTTCCAATACAGCAGAGAACAGTTTTGGGGAGATGGGATCGCCTTGCTTGATACCCGTCATGATGCGGAATTCTTGAGTTGATTCGCCGATGTTAACATAAGCTGAAGAATTCTCGTGGATTTTCCTGAGCACTTCAATGTATGCTGCTCCCACTCCTTGCTCACTCAAAGCTTGGAGGACATCTACATGGCTAACGGATTCAAATGCCTTTTCAAAGTCAACAAAGGCAATGCAGAGAGGCAGTTGGTATTCATTCGCTCTGCTTATCACTTCACTAACGGTCAGAATGTGGTCAATAGTGCTAAAATTGCTTCGGAATCCAGCTTGTTCTATAGGTTGGGCTGAGTGTAGAGTGGAACTAATTCGGTTTAGCAAGATCTTTGTGAAAATTTTGTACAAAATTGAGAGCAAGCTGATAGGACGGTAGTTTTTAATATTGTGAATACTTCCTTTCTTGTGTATCAAAATAATCTTACCCTTATTCCACGATAGTGGGACTGAAGCATAGTGCAGTCAGGAAGTAAATACTTTTGCCAAGTGATTTATTGTTACCTCTCCTGCCAGTTTGAGGATGTCAACGCTGAGCTCATCATCACCCTTCTTCATGCTATCTAGAGCACACTTGACTTCCGATGGGAGTATATCTGGAACACTAGGTACATCATTTAAATTAGATACACTCAAATTTTCCCCTGGATTGCTATACAAATTGCTATAAAAGTCTCTGATGAACTTCAAAACCGCCTCCTTTTCAGTGATTCGATTGTCATTTCCATCGAGTGCGATAATCTGCTTTTTACCGATTGTGAGTTTGCGTTTGGCCGACTTTAAACTTGTCTTGTTCTCCAAGTTTGCTCGTAAGGTGTCTTCAGTGAATTTCTGTATGTCAGTTTTCATTTCTCTTCGCACTGCTTTACATAGTTCGGGATACGCAACCATGTCACGATCGGTTTGGATTTTCATTTCTCTCCTCTGTTGTAAAAGGGTTTCAGTTTTGGCACTGAATTTCTTTGGTTGTTTATTTTTTTGGCATAGGCCACCGACTTCTTGTGCACTTGAAACAATCATTACCGCCAAATCACAATCTTTAGTTACGTGGAACTCAATGTAGCGGAATTTGCTTTTAAGTCAAACACGGGGGTCGTTATCCCTTCGCTTCCGCAAAAGCTGTCTGCTCTCTGGGCGGTCGCTTCGGCCGAAGTAGGTATGTTGTTGACCCAGCCCTATGAAGGGATGGTCTTCCAAGCGGGCTGGTTTCCTCTTTAGAACGGAAATTCCTGTGGCCGTCATGTTGTGTACGCCAGCCTCGACTTTTTTCAACCTCAGTGGGCACTTGCAATTTACTTATTAGATATGCATATCGCTTACATGAATTCATACAAAATTGACTCTACCTTATCGAGTTTGGGTTCGAATGAAGCGTCTTGATGTACAGAGTATGATTGTGAGGACGGAATATGTAAGAAACGAAGGTCAGGAGACCACGCCACCTTACATCGGCTTCTAGCCTGGTTTTGTCACATATTTTTCCCAGTTCCTTAATCTCTCCATATCTGGATGAGCATCGTTAAGTAAAATTACAAATCGATCGCGCTTCGTATTGTTTCTTAATTCATTTTTAAAAGTTTGTATTGACGATGAGGACATCATTATTTGAATAAGAAACCTTGCCTTGAGTCTAATCGTCTCGGTGCTGCAGCAACGATTACGTAAAATAACGGATCCATTTCTCTGGCATCTGCAGGATAAAATAATTGTGACTAGTGATTACTACAATGTAGCTAACTAGCTTGTGTGCTAACGATGCCCAACGGTCACGGACAAACGAAACGTACAGCAATTCCTATAGCCTAGCATATCAAACTGTATATGCCATATTTTTCGTCCATTAATGGTCTACAACCTTAGATACTGTGAGAATAGTGATCACCTACATTCTTGTGTTTTAATGTAATAATTTTAATGTAATCATGTTTATTGTTCGTGCTTGTTACATATCCATTTTTCATATGAATATTTGGGTTAAAATGTCCATCTTCAGTAAATTAAATGTACTGGTTACTGTATAATGCTTTTGGACACCTCAGGCTTCATCATATGCTTTTTAATGGATGTCACATGTTCGTTAGTTCTGCTACGGGGTTCAAAAAAATAAAACACATTATAAATAATAATGAGCGAATGGCATTGGTGGCCGGTGGACCCATCGCGGGGCGGTTCGGCCGCCGCTCCACAAGTTCTACGGCGACTTGCGAGTGAATGAGGATGAAATGAGGATGATAGACACACAACACCCAATCATCTCGAGGCAGAGAAAATCCCTGACCCCGTCGGGAATGGAACCCGGGACCCCGTGCGCGGGAAGCGAGAACGCTACCGCAAGACGACGAGCCGCGGACAAACACATTATTATGGCAGGCCAAGTAACTTTAACTGAATGCTGTACTACACTTCAAAGTGACACAGATACGTGACACTGTTTTCCAACACAGTTACCTAGTCTCTGTTGACAACGGTCGGAAGGATCTACCAATCGTTACAATCCTCAGCAATAGCAATACAAATCCGCTCCTTGGTTAAGGAACCATTCGAGAACCGCTGTGTGAACATCGTTGCAAAATCTGCGATTGCACCGCATCAGTTTCTCGATTGCAATCTGTGGTCGATGTCGCTGGCCTTCCTCCCCGATTAGCATCACCCGCCCTGTGCGGTTTGGTCAAATTGTTGCCACCACATCAATACGGCTGGAACCGGACACTGTATGTGGTCAATAAATCGCCAGGATTTCACGATGAATCAGTGCGTAATTTATACGATTTGCACACAAGTGTAGTGCTACCTCACGTACTGTAGTTTTAGAATAATTTTTCAGTTGCCGCACCATTTCACTCCAATAGTATGATGCGCCTGCTATCCGTACCGCAGCAAAACTGTCTGTACAAGAAACCCAGAGCATGCAATCTCTTCTGCCAATGCGCCACTCTTGTGCGTATCGTGGAACGACATGTGTAACTCACTTTTAGAAGTCACCTCGTATGTGTTGTGTTGGTGAATTTCGTAAACTATTTTCTTCCATAACATATTCATGAACCATACGAACTCCCATTTTATCATTGGCGGTAATTATTAAATCTCAGTGATTTGGCTTCTTGTTCATTATCTCCTGGTCAACCTCTACACTCCAAGAAGGTGGGATTTTTTCTTTTTTCCTTAATTACGCTCAATCACTTTTTGAAAGTGAGTGAGCAATTGACTAATGAAATAGCCAACATCGATTACCCGAAACAGTTGGGGCAGGTGGCGTTCGGATAACTGTAATTTCGGATAGCTGATCATTTACAAAAACATGTTGTATCAGTGTTCGCAGGAGTATGAAACAAAGAAGCTTTGAATTAAACATAATACTCTACATATATATTTTGCGTCAAACTCGTCTTCTAGTTGTGCCGGTACTACAGCCTTCGCCGCATCCCGCGTCTCTATCGCCAAACGCCTCAATCTCGCCATTCATCCTTATCCTTTTCTATTGCTCTTCTTTCCATCGCTTCTTGGATACCCTCAGCTACCCTTTAAGTGGTCTTGGGAGTCTGCGTCATTCCTCTTATTTCCTCATCTCTTAAGTTGCCAAGTCGGGAGATTCTGTTCTCAATGGTTCATTCTTAGAGCTCAAAGTTTTTTTTTTTTCTGTCAGTTCCAGCACTCACTCCCATAGCTTGTCATGGGTTCCACAACAGAGTTGTGTAAACGCATTTTAAGCTTTAAACTCATTACTGAGGACCAAAGAACAGGATTTAATTCTTGAATAGCCGCTCTTCACTTCCTGATCTGTTATTGTATATGTCTGTCAAATTTTCATCATGTGATATGGTGCTACCCAGGTACTTTTTACGCTTTGCACATTTTAATATGGTCTCCGTCAATGTCGAAGTTACTTCCCTCCTCTCCGCAACATAGGTTTTTCATGCTCTCAAAATGAATTTTCAAATCCCACTTTTTATACTCTTCAAACAACTTCCATGTAAAATATATCTTCATCTTTCGCTGCAACGACCTGATCGTCAGCACAGAAAATCGTGTACGTACACTGGTTACCTACTTCCATGCCCATGCATTTTCTACACCATTGAGCAAGTGCCTTGTGCACATACACTACGTGATCAAAAGTATCCGAACACCTGGCTGAAAATGACTTAAAAGTTCGTGGCGCCCTCCATAGGTAATGTTGGAATTCAAGATGGTGTTGGCCCACCTTCAACCTTGACGACAGCTTCCACTCTCGCAGGTATACGTTCAATCAGGTGCTGGAAGGTTTCTTGGGGAATGGAAGCCCATTCTTCACGGAGTGCTGCACTAAGGAGAGGTATCGATGTAGGTCGGTGAAGCCTGGCGCGAAATCGGCGTTCCAAAACATCCCAAAGGTGTTCTATAGCATTCAGGCCAGGACTCTGCGCAGGCCAGTCCGTTACAGAGATGTTACTGTCGTGTAACCACTCCGCCACAGGCCGTGCATTATGAGCAGGTGCTCGATCGTGTTGAAGGATGCAATCGCCATCCCCGAATTACTCTTCAACAGTGGGAAGCAAGAAGGTGCTTAAAACATTAATGTAGGCCTGTGCTGTGATAGTGCCAAGCAAAACAACAAGAGGTGCAAGCCCCCTCCATGCAAAACAAGACCAAACCATAACACCACCGCCTCCGAATTTTACTGTTGGCACTACACACGCTGGCATATGACGTTCACCGCCCATTCGCCATACCCACACCCTGCCATCGGATTGCCACATTGTGCACCGTAATTCGTCACCCCACACAACATTTTCCTACTGTTCAATCGTCCAATGTTTACGCTCCTTATACCAAGCGAGGCGTCGTTTGGCATTTACCGGCGTGATACGTGGCTTATGAGCAGCCGCTCGACCATGAAATCCAAGTTTTCTCACCTCCCGCCTAACTGTCATAATATTTGCAGTGGATCTTCATGTAGTTTGGAATTCCTGTGTGATGGTCTGGATAGATGTCTACCTATTACAGCCGGCCGCTGGTGGCCGAGCGGTTCTGGCGCTACAGTCTGGAACCGCGCGACCGCTACGGTCGCAGGTTCGAATCCTGCCTCGGGCATGGATGTGTGTGTTGTCCTTAGGTTAGTTAGGTTTAAGTAGTTCTAAGTTCTAGGGGACTTATGACCTCAGCAGTTGAGTCCCATAGTGCTCAGAGCCATTTGAACCATTTTTGAACCTATTACACATTACGACCCTCTTCAGCTGTCGGCGGTCTCTCCCTTCACGTTTCCACTTCATCGGAAACAGTGGACCTAGATGTTTGGGAGTGTGTACATCTCGCGTACAGGCGTATGACACAAATGACACCCGATCACTTGACCTCGTTCGAAGTCAATGAGTTCCGCGGGGCGCTCCATTCTGCTCTCTCACCATGTCCAATGACTAGTGAGGTCGCTTATATGGAGTACCTGGCAGTAGGTGGCAGCACAATGCACCTAATATGAAAAACTTATGTTTTTGGGGGTGTCAGGATATTTTTGATCACATAACGCAGATTTGAAAAAAGTGTGGCAGACAGACAGCATCCTTGTTTCAATCCTTTCGTTAGTCTGAAGGCCTGTCTAGAAATTTCTTTGCCTTCTTTAATGACTCATTCTGCGAGTTGTAGCGGTTTATGATACTTCTTACATAAGTTTTTGGAAATTCCCTTGGCCACAGTACCTCGAACAATAGCTTAAGTGGCACTGTGTTACATGCTTTTTCAAGATCTAATACTCACAAACTGTTTAAAGAAAGCAACTGGACAACATCATATCTCCCTTGTTAAAACCACTTCATGTCTGCCTCTAGGCAATGGAAAACGTCCTCCCTAGATTGCCCTTTTTTAGTGTGTTCGGTGTCGCTAAGCTCTTTCTCATCGTCACAATGGCCCTGGTTATCGACTATCACTCATCATCCGTTAGTATTTGATATTGTCGTCAACACCACAACAAGCCAGTCTTGAATATGTTCTTGATCCCATTGTCCATAACCAGCGGATTCTTTAATCAGCACAGCCAGTTCGGGTACAAACTTTTATCTCTTTTCTGTGCAAGCTTCCATCTTATCTATCAAGTACATTCTCGAATTCTGTAATGCTATCACCGTTTCTTTTGACGTTCGATATTGCTGAATTTCCAGCTCCATTCCCCCTAAGAGCATAGCGCCTTTCTTCAACTGGCATTTTATTTTAAGTTTATTTGAAACCCTAAAAATACCGTTTGTGTATTTAGTTGTCATTGCAATGACAGAAAAATAGCTCGATCTGCCATAAGCGAAAATCTAGAAGTGTGCACAGTACAGCAACAATGTCGACTGGGAAAGAGGGGGAAACCGGCAGACCTGCCTGCCCAGCGCCACTAGAACTGCCACGTGGCAGCAATGTATGACGTGGTCGTAGAGATTCACTATGAAAGAAGTTAATTTATTGAAAATATTACCGTGAAGACATCGGACGATCCGACGCCGAGTTACAACTAAACTTCAATACGTGCGCCAAAATTGTTCCACTCTTATGATCACGTGCTGACTGCTGGTAACTAGAACGACATGAAACCGCTGTGAAAAATGGAAAGTTGACACGAAGTAACTAACGCTGTGTACCACTGCAGCAGCACTGTACCACATAATGTGTAATAAAGTAATAACTACAATAATAATTTACACTATCCTGCACGCACATTAAAATACTATTCATGGAGTAATCAAAATAATTACTCATACAGGTAAAATAGTGCAGCTGCTAAACTGAATAATTTATTGCAATGGCTGAAACAGCGCACTCGTAACGAAACTCTGTACTTGTGTGCTAAAAAATTTGTAATGAAAGGTTCTGAAAATAGTTGATAAAAGGAGTCAGTTGTTTACACTGCTTTTAAGTCGGTGTTCTCAGAATGTGCACGCAAACTATCAGTGGGAAACTGCATTTTATGAGTAATTATAAATTACCTGGACTGGTGCTGTGTCGTTGCTTTTCAGTGGCGGTGAAATAATTTTCATGTCATTCCTCGTTCATTTTACGTTAATTATTTCACAGTGGCACCTCTCTTCTTGTATTATTTCCATACAAAACCATGTTATGAATATTCCTCTGTACGTATTCCATCGATCATCACAAAATGCTCACAGTTGCACACAGAGCATTTGCCATAGCCGCAACGAATGAGGGACCACGGGTTACTACTCTCAATGCTGTAAGATACAGGAAGTCTCTGCTTAACTAATATAGTTTCTCGTATAAGCACAACAAATGTTTTACATACTTCGTTTCTTCTGTAACACACATTACAATTTAACTTTTGAAATAATTGGTTCCACAAATAATATTATCCATAAATACTGAAGTGCTCAGATATCAATGACAATATTTATGCAAACAGTTCCGTACGCTACTAATAGATGGCGTTACTGATTAGTCACAGAACACTAGCGCATACTTTCAAATATTCCAGATCGTATTATTGATTGAAATTAATAAACTGACAAATGAAGATTGTGCTGTATATTTGTGTTTCGCAAGTGACTTTAAGTGTATGTTACCGTCTTGACGTAACTTTGTCGTTACAAACGCTTTCGGTTAACCGATGTTTCGCTGATCGGTATTTGCATAATCAATGTTCTACCGCATTACGAACATTCTATCACTTCACTAGATCACAGAGGTTCTCTCCTTACGCCGGCCGAAGTGGCCGTGCGGTTAAAGGCGCTGCAGTCTGGACCCGCTAGACCGCTACGGTCGCAGGTTCGAATCCTGCCTCGGGCATGGTTGTTTGTGGTGTCCTTAGGTTAGTTAGGTTTAACTAGTTCTAGGGGACTAATGACCTCAGAAGTTGAGTCCCATAGTGCTCAGAGCCTGTCTCTCCTTACACGAGAAGCAGGATGAAATTCGTTTTCTGCAATCCAGAATTTGATTTCCTTCGGTTCACAGAAAGCAGTTATTCTAGATTTTTATGCGGGTGTATTAAACCGCCCTAGTCGAATGGCTGGAATTGCAACCCGAACCAACATGGCGATATCAGGTAAGCTAGCATTAATCTTCCATAAAATATTCTCGGACTTCTTCCCGCGTCATTTTCTCTTGGTGCGGACGATACTGGCGACCGTCGAAAGCACGAGGTTTTATCCAGAAATTACGCGGCACGAAATCAGAATATTTTACATAAAGGTATTGTTTCGAAATACGTCGTTCTAGCATCAATCATGTTTCCACGGACAGGAAGTCGCGGTTACGGTTAAGTGCATGTGGTGGGATGATCGCCACTGGCTGTCGATTTGTAACGTACTTGTCAGAGGGGAAAGTCTGCCGTCGAAACAGAGACGCAGTAGCGACGGCTGCGCGGGACGGCGGCTGTTTCCCTCAACAACTGGTGACCACTCTCGCCTCGTCGCACTGACAGCTGCTGCGCGACCTGCTAGCGGCTGTCACCCTTCACCCCCACCTCCTCTCTACGGTCGGCTTATTTCCGTTCTGTGTGGGAAGAGCTCTTCGCGTGTTAGAGCAACTAGTTTATCGCCAGTGACGTCCAGCATTTATGGTATTCCGTACTGCAGCAAACGGTGCAGGTCGCTACTTACTGAAATCTACTGAAATGACAGTTAAATAATTATTTTTAATTGCATTTTTAACCTTTTAATATTAGAGTCTCAGGTGTATTTTTTTTAAATACCCCCTATATTTTTCCTACAAATAGGGTTACTGGCACAGCATCAAAAACGGAAGGGCGATAAAGCACAAATAAGAAACAGAACGTTTTTGGTGGTCACTACTTGGATCGCTTAGCCATCCATCACACCACTTCGTGCTACTGTTAGTGGCGATCAAGAACTTCCCGTTTGAGGGCGTTGATGCAGCGTACATGCAACGAACGTTTTTGGTGGTCACTACTTGGATCGCTTAGCCATCCATCACACCACTTCGTGCTACTGTTAGTGGCGATCAAGAACTTCCCGTTTGAGGGCGTTGATGCAGCGTACATGCAACGTACTGTGACTCCGACGCGGGTATATAACACCGACTTGTAAGCAAGGGGTTATAGTGCCATTCGTGTCTTTTCGTCGTGTGTACGATAAATGCCGAAACTTGAACTGGGCGACGTCACTACCAAATGCGTCCAAACAAGACCAACGTGCTGGTGTTTTCTTGGCTACCGGAGGACGAACACCGGTACACGTCGATCGGAGAAAGAAGAAAGTGGGCGAAAACCAACTGCGAGAAGAGTGTGCTGCTGCTTCAAGCCAACGTACGTCCCCGTATCGCAAATGGCGTAACGCAGAAGTTACGCCAACTAAAGTGTGAGACACTCGAGAACTCGCCATGCAACCCTGATCTCTCCCCGCGCAACTATCACACTTCGGTCCCTTAAAAACAGCCTCGAAGGGTCGACAATTCCTGTCGTACGACGATGTATAGCAGGCAGTTGCGGATTTCTTCGCGCAGCAGGACACGATGTTTTACGAAATGAGTATATTCAACCTGCTGCGTCGGCGATTTTGCCTGACTGGCTTTACCGTTTCTGGACTGTACTGCTTTCGAACGAAAAGTTTATGATCGCCCCTTATACATTTAACCTGTAGTGTGGCTTGGGAACTGTGTGAATGTGTTACAGCGCAAGCACACCGGGCATCACAGTAATACCGTGTAACACAGCCCCTAGCGTTGATTATGCTTAAAGTCGGCGAGAAAGAGTCCAGTTATGCCTTATCCAGCTGAAGCCGCTCACTAGTATAACTAGCAGAATGCGTGGATGTTGATCCCTGTCACCCGATGTTCCAAATAGTCTGAGACATTTCCTATGGGATTAAGACCTGCGAATTAACGAATCAGTTGAGATTCCAAGGGTGCCAGTGTGTTCCTTAAAACCACGTACTAAGCGTGCAGCCAAGATTGTGCAGTGTGAGAACTGGACTGTGGGAACCCAGAATCAAACTTACACGTCCAACACCACCATACAGGTGGTCGCTCTCGTGTAGGCTGTAACAGCACCGCATACGTTGGTAGTTCCATTTACATGATGGCGCGCTCACAAACTCGACAGAATTGTACTGAAATGTACTCCGGCCGTGAAAACCCACGTTCAAATGGTTCAAATGGCTCTGAGCACTATGGGAGTTAACTTCTGAGGTCATCAGTCTCCTAGAACTTAGAACTACTTAAACCTAACTAAACTAAGGACATCACACACATCCATTCCCGAGGCAGGATTCGAACCTGCGACCGTAGCGGTCGCGCGGTTCCAGACTGTAGCGCCTAGAACCACTCGGCCACTCCGGCCGGCGAAACCCACGTTCAGATGGTGATTGTGACGCTTGACGGCGCTCATTGGCATGGTTACCACAGGTCCCGCTGAAATCAATACACGCGTCTTGTGAACTGATCGAACAGATATTTTCTTACAAACAACGCCAATATAGTCTGTCCCAGTGTCTTCCAATATTGGAGCAATTTCCCTTTAATGATTGGAACGCTAACAGTGACGGAAGAGCAATGTCATAAATGATAAACATTACGAAAAATTTGTTATGAGAAAAATGATTAATCGGGAGAGTATATGAGTTTTGGACGTAGGAGGGGGTGAGTTCCTTTTTAAAGTAACAAAACTACCGTCAAAGATTGAAATTTTAAAACCTGTAGCAATTACAGGAAGTTATTTTAGTCTCTACGTAAGCTACTACTAGGGTAATCCCAAAAGTAAGGTCTCCTATTTTTTTTTATAAGTACATGGACCTGTTTATTTCTACAATGGTTTACATCAGTTTAGAGCTTCAACATTTAGCTATTTTTCGACATTATCACCATTTCTGTCGATGCATTTTTGTAGACGCTGTGGCAGTTTTTGTATGCCCATGTCATACCAGCTCGCCGCCATGCTGTTCAGAAAGTTATAAACTGGCGTGATAGTTTCTTGGTCTCAGGTGTAAAGTGGTATACCAAGGATTCGTCATCCGTGACAACTGAGTTCAGAAAGTTGGCCTGTTCGGCTGTAAGGCGGTGAAGAAATGCGCGGGAAGCATCAACTCGTTGCCGCATGTGGTCCTCAGTCAGCATGCGTGGCACCCATCTTGCGCACACCTTCCGGTAGAGTTCAATGCTTCTCTTAGAATTCTGTGAGCGGTGGTTCGGGAAACCTCAGGAACCAACGTGCAGAGATCATCCAGGGTGATCCGCCGTTCTTCACGCATGCTTTGCTCAACCTTCAACACTGTCTCCTCAGGAATTGACAGTCTCCCGCTCCTTTGTTCGTCGTGAATTTCGGTCCGACCAGCTGCAAACTCTCTACACCACTTACGAACATTTTTGACATCCATGTAGGCCTCACCATACACTTCCGTCAATTGGCGATGGATTTCAATCGGCGCAGTGCCCTTTGCGTTCAAAAACAGCGCGCAATTCGCACTTGGCGGTAACATCCAAAGAGAGCTCCATTCTGAACGGCTGCCAAGCCAAGACTGAGCGCCTCAGGGCGGCGTGCGCATGTTTACACACAGCGCGTGAAGCACCCTTCATGACAGTGTGACCAACTGGCACACAAACAGAGTTCTGTACTTATAAAAAAAAAAAGGAGCTCTTACTTTTGGGAGCCGGCCGAAGTGGCCGAGCGGTCCTAGGCGCTTCAGTCTGGAACCGCGCGACCGCTACGGTCGCAGGTTCGAATCCTGCCTCGGGCATGGATGTGTGTGATGTCCTTAGGTTAGTTAGGTTTAAGTAGTTCTATTTCCCTCGTATTTCGTGAAATTAAGTTTACCTGGATGAAAACACTAAAATGTTTCCCCTGATACATATGAGCAGCCGACCACTAACATGGAAAACTGGCACGAACCAGTCGCTCAGATTTACGTCCGATATACAGGGTGTCCCGGAAATGTTGCGACAAACTTCTAAGGGAGGCGGGTCATATCGTAAGGATTGAGTATTGCATAGGAACCCATGGCCGCAAAAGACAGAGTAAGTGGCAGCAGTGGTTGAAGATCGGAAAAGAAACTAGAGAATGATTCATTTGAACCATTTATTGAACGTAATAAGTACACATGGTGTACGACATGAATACAGTTCTAATGTTACGTAGATGCTCGAAGTCTGAACCATCAGACGCCACGCATGCCTCACACCGAAGGAGCATTGACTGCCGGCCATGCTCGATAACATCGGGAGCTTCTCTGATTGTAGCAGCTGCGCAGACGGTTCTTGCGACAACATCCATTCGAAAGTCAACAGGATCACTCCACATGAGAGATTTGTTCGCATTGGATTGGGTGTTCGTAGGCATTGGATTGGATGTTCGTAGGCATTAGAACAGGTCATTCCCGTATTGATGGGTTGGGCGTTGTGGACCGGTTCGCCGGTCCCCACGCACGCTGGGTCTATCGAGCCTCGATTTCTGTCTGTGAAGAGACTGAAATGAATGTCGGATCGTTCGCACAGCTGCTACTATCAAAGAAACTCCTGATGTGTTCGAGCGTGTCCGGCAGTCAGTGCTCCTTCGGTGTGAGGCATGCGTGGCGTCCGATCGTTCAAACTACGAGCATCTACGAAACATTAGAACTGTATTCATGTCGTACACCATGTTTATTCATTACGCCCAATAAATGTTTGAAATGAATCACTGTCTCGTCTCCTTTCCGATCTTCGACCTCCGTTTGCGGCCATGGGTTGCTATGAAATTCTCAATCGTTATGATGTTCCTCAATTTCTACAAAAGTGTGTTACAACACTTCTGGGACACCCAGCATATCACTATTTCCCCTCAAGAAATCAGTTTTCCACCTCCAATAATTGTGTATCTCGTTTAGTTGTTTCGCATAGGTCTGGTCCATGTAGCAAACGTTTACCTCTTAATGTTAGTGTATATGAAAAAAAAAAAAAACAACGTAGTAAAGACGGATCACAAGCTCGTTTTGCGGAAGGTTGGGGAAATACATCAAATATGAAAGGAGCCATTTCGGCATTTTGTTAAGCGATATAGGGAAACCACGGAAAACTTAAATGTGAACTGGGGTTTGAACCGCCGTCCTCTGCCAATCCAGTGTCTTTCTACTGCGTCATATCGCTTGGGATAGCAGGAAGGGCAGCAACCCAATAACAAATAAACGGTCTCAACAACTCGCAGGTAGTCCAGCCGTGAAGCTGATAGCACGGGGCCACTTAACTAGTCTCCTACAGACAAGTCCTATTTTCATCTATCCCGCTAGCGCCCTTTAGACGTTTAATTTTGTCACCGCTATTATTTGTCTCTCTCATTCAGTTGTTTTCCATGTTCCTGATCCATATGGTAAAATAGTTTGTGCAGTAGTACAGTAGATTCTTTTCTTTGAATGTTTGTATATATGACATAAGGAAATCGTAGGAGAGCTAGGCAATTCACCAAGCTTAGACAACTAGCTGTTGCGGGTTAATGCCAAATAGACTTCCTGACCAAGAAAAAACTGAGTTACCCAGAAGACTTGCTAGAATATCAGTGCAAAGCCGTACATGTACAAACCACTGGCGAGAATGTAGATGACAGAGTTGCCATTATCTGTGCCAGGTAGAATATTCACAAGAGTACATTACTGTTGTTCATATTTAGTGTAGTTACCAGGCCTGTTAGAATATACGAGGGGCACGAACAATATCGAATGCTGAGTGAGCACTGTGAAAAACACTCGTGTGAGACAGCCTTATCAGCACCTAACAGAGTTTAAAATGGGTCTCATTGCTGGCGTCTTTGGCCAGATGGCCGAATCGTGCAGTATCCAGGTCAGGGAAGCGTGTTGGACTGCATGGGAATGTGAGGGCAGGCTTACTTGCCAAGGTTCCAATCGATCATGTCTGACCATGGCAATGAAGGATCGCAGTATTGAACATCGTAACCCCTTCACGTCTACCCTTGTCCCTGGGTACACGGACTCAATACAACTTGCTGTGTCATCCCACACCACTGGCGCAGACTAGCTCTTGCCTGTCCCAAGTGTAGGCTGCCGTGAGCACCACAAACGGCTACGTTTAGAGTGGTGCCTAACCGGGAAGCATGGAAAACTGAAGAATGGCGACGTGTTGTATTCCAAGATGAACTGCGCTTCTGCACTACCCCAGGTCACCATCGTCGGCGAGTATGGCGGTGTCTTGGGGAGAGGGCAGCGGTGCTACTGTTGGCGTCTCGGTGTGGGGAGCCATCGGGGTATGACTTCAGGTGACTGCTGGTAATGGTTGAGAAAACGCTGACTATACAATGGTACGTCGCGGAAATCCTGCGCCCTCATGTGTTACCTCTCATGTGACTGTATCGTGGTGTCATTTTTCAACAAGACAATGCTTGTACAAACAAGGCACGTGTCTCTATAAAGCGTCTGCACGATGTTGATGTACTCCCAAGGGCAACAAGAGCCACACATCTGTACCCAGTAGAACATGTGTGGGTTCAGTTCGGACATCAGCTCCGTCGCAGTACCAGTAGCCAGGATAGCAGGGTCAGCTGCCTCCGGAGACGATAAACCGGATTTATGACACTATTTTCAACCAATCAGGCTAGAGAGGTTGCAACGACGTTGAAACGTCCCCTTATAAAAATTATAAATGACTGTGCTTAGCCGCCCGGTGTGGCCGTGCGGTTAAAGGCGCTTCAGTCTGGAACCGCGTGACCGCTACGGTCGCAGGTTCGAATCCTGCCTCGGGCATGGATGTGTGTGATGTCCTTAGGTTAGTTAGGTTTAATTAGTTCTAAGTTCTAGGCGACTGATGACCTCAGAAGTTAAGTCGCATAGTGCTCAGAGCCATTTGAACCATTTGACTGTGCTTAAACTGACACACAATATTTTTTAGCGCAACGCAATCTGACTTTCAAAAATCCTACAAAAGAATGGCCCTGACTAACAATAACCTATACCTTTCACGAATCAGTTACCTCACAAAAATCTTCGTTACTCAAACTACTGCAATACAGCGTACGCCAATACTGCCAGCTGAATAAAAGATTCTAACTACTGAAGGCACTAACTACTGATAGGCATAGTTAGCAAATGAAAGATTTTGATAGAGAACAATGTATTTACCTTAATAGTGTTCAAAGGATATATATATATATATATATATATATATATATATATATATATGGCCTTTGAACACTATTAAGGTATATATATATATATATCAGTTCATGACATCCAGTCTTACAAATTTACTGTCTCTGATGGACACACGTCCAGAACATCCGCTCTCAAAACTCCATCTCTCTCCCCACCACTGCTGGCGGCTCACCTCCAACTGCACAACGCTACGCGCTGTTAACAACCAACTGCCAAACACTACAATAGCAAATTCCAACAATGCAAACCAGCCACAGACTGCACACAGCACAGTCACTTCATATAGCGCTACATAGCGTTACCAACATAAAAACCTAAACAGCCTACTTACAACGTATTGATAAGTGGGCTCACACTGCGAAGTTGTTTGTAAATTTGACTCGATTTTGTAATAACTAAATTAAAAACACACATGCTCTGAACTGGTGAAGTTTCATTTCGTTTTCTCCTCAGATTATGACTCCTTACTTTTTTGGTCAGCCAGCGTACATTTAGTACAGGAAAGCGGAGTTGTACTACATAATGAAAATGAAATTCAAAGGAAGAATGAAAAATTTTGATCAAATTAGAGAAATAAAAATAAAGTAGCAAACCATGACGTAAGCATAAGACGGAAGAGAAACTATGAAATTCAGTAGAGAATCAGGGAAACAACTTACGAACCACGCAAGGGGGTGAAATACGATAGTATTACTGTTAAAGAATCGGCGTGTTTGGGGGACAGACGTAGGCGCGGCATGCGGAACCCCTGCTGTGTAGCGCGGCAGGGGAATGTGGTGCATTTGGTAGGAAAGGGCGGCCTCGGGAGATTTCGGCTCTGGGAAGAGGGCAGCGAGTGAAATTGCTTTGGGGAAGGACGCGAGGTGTTTGGCGACGCGGAAGCGGGGTGCGCGATGTGTGGGTAGAGGGTGCGCAGTTGGTGGGAGTTCGGCGCGCTGGCAGCGGCCGTGGCTTGTGACTGCCGCCAGTGCGAGGTGCGAGCCGCGGACGTAACGAGCGGCATCCGCCCCACGCCGCTCCTACCGTATACGCGCGCCACACGCCGGAGGCAGGCGGGGCGCCAGTCCGCCGGGTCGCAGGCGCGGCATAATGGGAACGCCGGACACATAGCTCGTCAGCCCCGGGGTATGTCACGTTAATTTCTTGTAAGACCGCCTTTAGCCTCGAGAATGGCCTCGATTCGGTGAGGAAGACCGTCCACAAGGATGCTCAGGTACACCGAATTCGATTAAAACCACATTCCCCGAGCGATCAAATTACACGGGTGTGAACTGCTTTCGTGGACTGTTCCAAATAGTGCCAGACATTTTCTATTTGTTATTAGTCTCCTTACATTGGGAGAACCCAGATGTGTACTGAACTGATGAATAACAGCTCCAGCTGGTAAAAATCCATTAGCTTACTCCACGACCGGTTTCCGCTTTCATACTGAAGCCATTTTCTAGTCAATCTGAAACTGGTAAATGCTACCGAACGTTGTACAACGACGGACGTTCAATAAAAATGCAACACATTTTTTCCTATCCAATTTCGGTTGAAAAATGCGGAATTTCTTGGGGGCCATCGTGGGGTATTCCCGCTTCAGCTTCAATAGTTTCATAAAGTTCGGATAGGTGGCGACGCTATCCGTAGCCTTCAAAATGGCGTCTGCCGGCCGAAGTGGCGGTGCGGTTCTGCGCGCTGCAGTCTGGAACCGCGAGACCGCTACGGTCGCAGATTCGAATCCTGCCTCGGGCATGGATGTGTGTGATGTCCTTAGGTTAGTTAGGTTTAACTAGTTGTAAGTTCTAGGGGACTAATGACCTCAGAAGTTGAGTCCCATAGTGCTCAGAGCCATTTGAACCAAAATGGCGTCCGTAACCGAAGTGCGTTTCAAGCGGAGCGTCAACCAGAGCATCGCAGATATTCATAGGCGCCTGCAGAATGTCTACAGAGACCTGTCAGTGAACAAAAACACGGTGAATCGTTGGACGAGGCGTCTGTCATCACCACACATGGTCGCGGAAACCTATCCAGTCTCCTGCGTGTTGCCCGGCCGTACACAGCTATAACTCCTCTAATGTTGGAACGTGCGGACACTCTCATTCGAGGTGCTGGACAGATCACAGTCAGACACCTGGTGCACAACTGGACGGCTCTGTTAGTGGTGCTGACACACTGGTCCACCAGTTGGGTTACTCAAAGGTGCATGTCCACTAGGTTTCTCGCCGCCTGTCAAAAGACCATAAAGAGCAACGAAGGACCATGAGCGCGGAATCGCTTGCGCGTAGGAGGCTGGTTTTGACAGTTTTTGTCGAACATCGTGACAGGAGATGAAAGATGGGTTCATCACTTCTACTCGGAAACCTAACGGCAATGCATGAAGTGGCGTCACTCGACTTCTCCTCCGAAGAAAGAGTCCAAAGCCATACCCCTCATCTGGTAAAAATCACGGTGAGTCTTCTGGTACTTTGAATGGGTTACTTGTCTGATGTCCTCCCTCATAGTGCAAGAATCTAGCCTGAACTGCATTGTGCTACCCCCCAAGAACTCGAAGAAACGACTTCAATGTATTCGTCACCACAAAAATGCAAACGAACATCTCCACATCAACACAAAGCCTCACACAAATCTACCCTAAAGCTCGTATCTTTGACCTTCCGACTTCCATGTGTTTGGATCAATGAAGGATCCACTGCGCGGGAAGCAATATATGGATGATGGGGAGGTTACTGACGAAGCAAGACGTTGGCTCTGACGTCGACCAGTAGTGTGGTACCGTGCTGCCGTACACGCCCTGCCAGTAAGGTGGCGTAAGGTCTTCACACTGAACGCAGATTGCCAAAAGAGTGGGAAGTAATATGCTTATATCCTGTATAAAACCAACCTGCTTTCAGAAAAATGTTTTGTATTGTTGAATGCCCCTCATGCATAATAATGAATAGATAAGTAATTTATATAATAGGAAAGCAGAAGTTTCGAAAAGAAAATTTCAAGTTTACATGTGTATAGTAAAGTTACAGAGAAAATAGTAATTAATTTCCATTGTGTTGTAATAAACGAAAGTCAAATGATTACGAAAGTAAGTCGGGTAGAATTAAACTGGTATGGCAAAAAAAAGGCAAGAAAAATGGGTACGTCACGATTATAAGAGTAATAGAAGGCAGATTTCAGACTACCTAACAGATCAAAACGAAAATTCCTGTTCCGACACTGACAATGTTGAGTGTTTATGGAAAAAGTTCAAGGCAATCGTAAAATGCGTTTTAGACAGGTACGTGCCGAGTAAAACTGTGAGGGACGGGAAAAACCCACCGTGGTACAACAACAAAGTTAGGAAACTACTGCGAAAGCAAAGAGAGCTTCACTCCAAGTTTAAACGCAGCCAAAACCTCTCAGACAAACAGAAGCTAAGCGATGTCAAAGTTAGCGTAAGGAGGGCTATGCGAGAAGCGTTCAGTGAATTCGAAAGTAAAATTCTATGTACAGACTTGACAGAAAATCCTAGGAAGTTCTGGTCTTACGTTAAATCAGTAAGTGGCTCGAAACAGCATATCCAGACACTCCGGGATGATGATGGCATTGAAACAGAGGACGACACGCGTAAAGCTGAAATACTAAACACCTTTTTCCAAAGTTGTTTCACAGAGGAAGACCGCACTGCAGTTCCTTCTCTAAATCCTCGCACAAACGAAAAAATGGCTGACATCGAAATAAGTGTCCAAGGAATAGAAAAGCAACTGAAATCACTCAACAGAGGAAAGTCCACTGGACCTGACGGTATACCAATTCGATTCTACACAGAGTACGCGAAAGAACTTGCCCCCCTTCTAACAGCCGTGTACCGCAAGTCTCTAGAGGAACGGAGGGTTCCAAATGATTGGAAAAGAGCACAGGTAGTCCCAGTCTTCAAGAAGGGTCGTCGAGCAGATGCGCAAAGCTATAGACCTATATCTCTGACGTCCATCTGTTGTAGAATTTTATAACATGTTTTTTGCTCGAGTGTCATGTCGTTTTTGGAAACCCAGAATCTACTATGTAGGAATCAACATGGATTCCGGAAACAGCGATCGTGTGAGACCCAACTCGCGTTATTTGTTCATGAGACCCAGAAAATATTAGATACAGGCTCCCTGGTAGATGCTATTTTTCTTGACTTCCGGAAGGCGTTCGATACAGTTCCGCACTGTCGCCTGATAAACAAAGTAAGAGCATACGGAATATCAGACCAGCTGTGTGGCTGGATTGAAGAGTTTTTAGCAAACAGAACACAGCATGTTGTTATCAATGGAGAGACATCTATAGACGTTAAGGTAACCTCTGGCGTGCCACAGGGGAGTGTTATGGGACCATTGCTTTTCACAATATATATAAATGACCTAGTAGATAGTGTCGGAAGTTCCATGCGGCTTTTCGCGGATGATGCTGTAGTATACAGAGAAGTTGCAGCATTAGAAAATTGTAGCGAAATGCAGGAAGATCTGCAGCGGATAGGCACTTGGTGCAGGGAGTGGCAACTGTCCCTTAACATAGACAAATGTAATGTATTGCGAATACATAGAAAGAAGGACCCTTTATTGTATGATTATATGATAGCGGAACAAACACTGGTAGCAGTTACTTCTGTAAAATATCTGGGAGTATGCGTGCGGAACGATTTGAAGTGGAATGATCATATAAAATTAATTGTTGGTAAGGCAGGTGCCAGGTTGAGATTCGTTGGGAGAGTGCTTAGAAAATGTAGTCCATCAACAAAGGAGGTGGCTTACAAAACACTCGTTCGACCTATACTTGAGTATTGCTCATCAGTGTGGGATCCGTACCAGATCGGGTTGACGGAGGAGATAGAGAAGATCCAAAGAAGAGCGGCGCGTTTCGTCACAGGGTTATTTGGTAACCGTGTTAGCGTTACGGAGATGTTTAATAAACTCAAGTGGCAGACTCTGCAAGAGAGGCGCTCTGCATCGCGGTGTAGCTTGCTCGCCAGGTTTCGAGAGGGTGCGTTTCTGGATGAGGTATCGAGTATATTGCTTCCCCCTACTTATACCTCCCGAGGAGATCACGAATGTAAAATTAGAGAGATTAGAGCGCGCACGGAGGCTTTCAGACAGTCGTTCTTCCCGCGAACCATACGCGACTGGAACAGGAAAGGGAGGTAATGACAGTGGCACGTAAAGTGCCCTCCGCCACGCACCGTTGGGTGGCTTGCGGAGTATGAATGTAGATGTAGATGTAGATAAGAAATGCACACTTTGATAAATTACCATTGCCACGCTTTAGCATTAAAAGGAATAAATCTGGCCCTCCGAAAATTTTAAATTGTGTGGCTCCAGTACAAAAACTGAAATCAGTCGTGGAATGAAATACATGATTTTTAGAAACCGGAGCTGTTGTTCAACGACCTTGTGTGGGTTTAAGATCGGGTGATTTAGCGGACCAGTCGAAGTGCGATAGGACACCCAAGTCGACTTTAGTCCAGAAATGTATGATATTTGAGCAAATTCGTCAGAGCAGCTTCATGTGGCACAGTGAGCGATGGCACATTGCGAGATATCAGATTCTGAATGTCCGTTGTATGTTTAAGTTGCCTTTGCAACGGTCACTCAAAAACTGATTGAGGTGGACTTACCTCCACTGCGGTATTTGAAACCTATTGTCCCCGGTTCCGTCGGTTAGGATCTTTTTATGACCGCTGTTCTTACGCAGTGTTACCTGACTGCGAGTCACACAGTATTCTTTGCGAACCTGTTGACGATCTGCTTTGATGCACCAATCGATGCGCTATGTTCATTCACGTTGTATTCGTGGGGCCGTCCGAACACAGTAGCTCCTTTCTTCCACTGTGTCGTGTCTCCATGTCGGCCTGTTTGTCTGCGCTGATTCCCCGCAACCCACTGACACATGCGCACTGCTCCACTGCCGTGATGTGTGTGCAGGATCACACACCCGCCTGGTACCAGTTGTGCTCCAAACAGATCAGTGTGTTCTTATAAGGGCTGATTAATATTTCGTCCCGTGAGCTTACAACGTCACTTATAACAAAGTACGGGACTCGGTCCCTACAGGCCGTAGCGCCTCGAACCCCCTCGTTTGGCCAAAACATGACAAACAGGTGGCCGGAACTGAGAACTGCTCCTCAGTCTGGTACCCTCACCAATGCAAATACAAAACAGAGAAGATACAAATGAGAGCAGCGCGTTTGTTTACGGGTTCGTTCGGCAAGCGCGAGAGTGTCATGGAGATTCTTTTCCAAATCCAGTTGCAGACATTATAAGGGAGGTATTGGGTGTGTGTGGCTTGCTGTTAACTCTCCGAGAGGGCTCGTTCCCACGAAACTCAGCCAACACAATGCGTTCCCCGACACATCTGTCGGAAACAAATCACGTGGATAAAATTTGAAAGATCCGAGGCTTAACAACTGTCGTTCTTCCCAGGAACTATTCGCGACTGGAACAGGAAACGGAGAAAGCAGTGGAACTATGCCTTTAATTATTTTTACCATTTAAACACTGACCTACAAGATTTTCCCTGACAAGGACAACTCAAACTTAGCCTATTCATTTATTACCCACAATACACAAGCCCAACTCAATCTGACTGCTATACAGTGACAACATGACTTCCAATAATAAACACAAAAGAATGACCCTGAATTGCAAGAAATCCTAAGAATAATATGAATCCAAAAAATATTAAATTAAATATGAAACTACCTCCAACTCTGTTAATTTCCTAAACTCATTTAATTCACGAATCCCATTTTTTTATAAGTAACTTACCTAACAGAAAATCTTCATAACACGAACTACAGTTCTAAAAATTATATACTTGTCAATAATTCCACAACCCAAACATTACCAACAACATCCATCCTCATCCTCATTTTCTTGCGTCTCACTTTACAATGCACGTCCTACCAGCACAGAGTCTCCACTAAGAATAATATGTCCATACACTTCTTTGTGCACTCGCCAATTGCTAGTCCGTCGAACCAGAGTCTCTTGCCTAGGGCGCAGAGCGGTGTCAGCAATATTAATGCTGTCTTGAGCGTTGCCAACATACAAAAATACAAACAGGCTATTTACAGTAGGAGCGCAACTTAAAGTATCCTCTGTCAGAAAGAGTAGAGTCGCTTGCAGAATATATATTTACGTGTAATGAAACCTCTTAAGTCAGGCTCTTCCTTTTATAACTACGAAAATCAGTCTTCCGTTGCACTTACGGCAGCAGTTGATACAGTGGGTTTACTACAAATAATGTAGGCTTAGTGGTCCGATTTAGCTACAAACATATACTACAGATTGGTTAATTACCAATACTAGTTCAAATCCACAGTGAAGTAATAATGTATGTTCTGCTGGGGGTGATACACTTCTGCTGTCTGAAAATTTCACCCGACGTTGCGTACAACGATTCGTTTCTGATGAGTATTCTCACGATCAAAAATGGCTCTGAGCACTATGGGACTCAACTTCTGAGGTCATGAGTCCCCTAGAACTTAGAACTAGTTAAACCTAACTAACCTAAGGACATCACAAACATCCATGCCCGGGGTAGGATTCGAACCTGCGACCGTAGCGATCTTGCGGTTCCAGACTGCAGCGCCTTTAACCGCACGGCCACTTCGGCCGGCATTCTCACGATCATTACGAATGCCTGAACATGCGTTTGGTGGTTTCTTTTCCGTTTTCGACCATCCACGATTTTTTGTAAAGGAAAATATTCAGCTGTAAAAATAAGTAAACTGTTTATCATTTCGAATATAATCGGCATAACTGTTAACTATGAGGCAAAATGGTCAATACCTTCTTGGAGAAATGTTTGCGGTTCTCTCCGGAACTTAGATTGTACTCAAGCGTGCACTTCTTCGTCCGAAGCAAATCGACGGCGGATAACGTCTTTCTTCAGGACTCCAAAAATATGGAAATCGCATGGGAAGATATCAGGACTGTATGGAGCACATGCAACGGCTTTCCAGTAAAACTTTTACAGCTCAGTCGAAACGACTTTGGCAACATGTGTGCGGGCCCACACGTTTCGGCTACGCTGCAGAAGTTTCACTGGAAAGCCTTTTACACATCCTCCATTAAGTCCCGACATCTCCCCATGCAATTTACATATTTTTGAAACCCTGAAGAAAGACGTTATCCGCCGTTAATTTGCTTCAGACGAAGCAAATCACGGTTCTGGAGGCAAGCGCAAAGGTTTTTCCATGAAGGCATTGACCGTCTTGTCTGACAGTGGGATAAACTTATTAAGTTATGGCAACTACGTCTGAAATAATAAACAGTTTACATACATTGTTTCCATCTGTTGCATTTTCATTTGTCTGCCCGTTATATTTTCCAATAAATCCACAGCGACGCTGAAGACCTACAAGAAACTCCTAGGAACCTTCTTCTCTTGTCAACTGGTCAACTTCACAAACTGCGCAGTAGAACTGGTCAGTGGATCCAGTTAACCGGCAATGAAGTCGGAGTTGGCGAGCAGTGTGCCGTCTTTCGTGCTACCGCAGCAGTCGACGAGCAGTCTGAGGCTAAACTGGGGAAACAGAGGGAGGAACATCCGTGCACAATGACATCTAGTTTTACATGTTTGCTTTATCAGTGCACTGCTATCAGCGGTACAGAGGATGTAGCGATATATCTTGCGCCAATTGAGGCGCAGTAAGAACACAGCCCAAGTAAACAATGTAGAACCATTTCATTAAGAAATACATAAACCAACAAACTCCGCCTGGGAGAAAAAGTATATCATAGCAACTGTTTGTGAAGGTTCGTAATGTAAACTAAATTTACGCAAGTCTCAACCTAGGGTAAGAGTAAGCCAAGTCTGAGAATCACTGGATAGCGCAATAATGCAACATGAGGTAAGGTCGAAGGCCGATACCAAAAGTCCGTGCATTCTCCGATTCCCCGATGCAGAGGCCATGTCCCGATGATGGTGGTGACAGACACCGGCGGCTCTCTCAATCCGCATGGATCACGCACGGTACAGCATCACAGGCTGCAAAGTTTACAACGAGACTCTGACTGAAGAAGTGCGGGTGCTGTCAGCACCTGTCCCAGAGAGTGGCTCTGTGCTGGCCTAAATACTCAGGCAGTGTAGTAATACTGGAGGAACTCTGTGGAATCATGTGGCCTGTGGAAGCAAACAGGTGCGCCACTCAGACTGCCGCAAGCTGGCCTGCTCAGTGTGCTCGATCGTGGCTCTGCCGTCTGCTGACGTAGTCCCTTCCAGGTAGGCTATTTGTGTACCACAAGTGTGAGAGGAGTTGCAGATCTGTCTGTCGGGCGAACGCCCCGTACACAGCACATAGAGGAGAGGGAAGAGAGCCTTGTGGCAACAATGTTAACAGTGACAAAGCATGCGCTATTGGATTAGAAGACTTCAATACGGTGGAGATAGTTAACTGGAAGTTCTCGAAGAAAAATGATTTCTCCAGGTCAAGAGATGTAAAAATTAGTGATTTTACTATTGTTAGTTGATTGGTTTGGATACAAGATGGCTGAGGTACAGAACATAAATCAGAAGTTGAGATGGAAGCCACACTGAGTAAGTGGATAGGTTTGTGGATGCATTTTGATAGGATGGATCCAGAGACCCTGATAAAGACTGAGTGAATTCTGATGGCTCGGTAGGAGGAAGTAGGAAGTATCGTTAGGGGGGGGGGGGCATTGGTATGAGAAAAATGGGATTTTGGGGCTCTCCATACTCAGGGTAGTAAGTTGTGGAGAGGATCGTGTTGTAAAGGATCGCACGACTTACTAGGAATAAATAAAATTTTCGATAAGAGCAGGTGACTTTGAAGATTTTGTTGGGCGTAACTTCAGCGTCCCTCTTTTAGTCCAGAAGGGAGCTCATTAGAAAAGAGGGCCCGGCTTCTCGCTGCTGAAACAGAAAGGCCGCGGATTGTTCTGGAAGGTGAGTGCGTTGCGGGCAGCCATGCCTCGCAGAGTGGTGCGGGCTTTGACGCGGCGCCGACAAAGCCCGCGGAACAAATGCTGGTCTCCGCTCTAGTGTGTACTCGGCATCTCGGAAAACAATAACGCGAGGATCTGGAGTCCTCAGCCCGGCCGGGCAGGGAAGGTAAACAGCAGCCCGATGCGACTACGACTGCGGCCGGGCTGCGACCGGGCGCCCGCCACGCCCCCTGTGACGTCGGCGCCTTTGTTGTCGCTTTGCGGCCGAGGGCCGCGTAATTGGGCCGCCCGCCGCTGCCGCGCGCGGCGCTCGCGTCGCGTCGACAGCCCTCAGCCGTGCTCGAGGACCGCCTCAAAGGTGCCGCCCCGCCGCCCCCGCTGCACGCGAGGCGCGGCACGCGCTGCGCCGCGTGTGTGGTCGCTGCCACCTGCCCGGCAGCGAACCGCGGACGCGGACCGCTCCCACCTCTCACATATACGGCCACATTCGCACTCAGATATGCAATCTAAATCTGAGAATTCGATTGATAAAACGGTTTGTCCGTTCGGCGCTACGGTGCAGAATGGAAAGTTGTTAAAAGCCTTCTGTTTTACATTACGGAGGCTGAATACCAACGACAAAATTTCGGAAGGCTAACACGGGTGTTTATTGACTATTTAGATATATGAAATAAGAACACCGTGAATTCATTGTCCCAGGAAGGGGAAACTTTATTGACACATTTCTGGGGTCAGATACATCACATGATCACACTGACAGAACCACAGGCACATAGACACAGGCAACAGAGCATGCACAATGTCGGCACTAGTACAGTGTATATCCACCTTTCGCAGCAATGCAGGCTGCTATTCTCCCATGGAGACGATCGTAGAGATGCTGGATGTAGTCCTGTGGAACGGCTTGCCATGCCATTTCCACCTGACGCCTCAGTTGGACCAGCGTTCGTGCTGGACGTGCAGACCGCGTGAGACGACGCTTCATCCAGTCCCAAATATGCTCGATGGGGGACAGATCCGGAGATCTTGCTGGCCAGGGTAATTGACTTACACCTTCTAGAGCACGTTGGGTGGCACGGGATACATGCGGACGTGCATTGTCCTGTTGGAACAGCAAGTTCCCTTGCCGGTCTAGGAATGGTAGAACGATGGGTTCGATGACGGTTTGGATGTACCGTGCACTATTCAGTGTCCCCTCGACGATCACCAGTGGTGTACGGCCAGTGTAGGAGATCGCTCCCCACACCATGATGCCGGGTGTTGGCCCTGTGTGCCTCAGTCGTATGCAGTCCTGATTGTGGCGCTCACCTGCACGGCGCCAAACACGCATACGACCATCATTGGCACCAAGGCAGAAGCGACTCTCATCGCTGAAGACACGTCTCCATTCGTCCCTCCATTCACGCCTGTCGCGACACCACTGGAGGCGGGCTGCACGATGTTGGGGCGTGAGCGGAAGACGGCCTAACGGTGTGCGGGACCGTAGCCCAGCTTCATGGAGACGGTTGCGAATGGTCCTCGCCGATACCCCAGGAGCAACAGTGTCCCTAATTTGCTGGGAAGTGGCGGTGCGGTCCCCTACGGCACTGCGTAGGATCCTACGGTCTTGGCGTGCATCCGTGCGTCGCTGCGGTCCGGTCCCAGGTCGACGGGCACGTGCACCTTCCGCCGACCACTGGCGACAACATCGATGTACTGTGGAGACCTCACGCCCCACGTGTTGAGCAATTCGGCGGTACGTCCACCCGGCCTCCCACATGCCCACTAAACGCCCTCGCTCAAAGTCCGTCAACTGCACATACGGTTCACGTCCACGCTGTCGCGGCATGCTACCAGTGTTACAGACTGCGATGGAGCTCCGTATGCCACGGCAAACTGGCTGACACTGACGGCGGCGGTGCACAAATGCTGCGCAGCTAGCGCCATTCGACGGCCAACACCGCGGTTCCTGGTGTGTCCGCTGTGCCGTGCGTGTGATCATTGCTTGTACAGCCCTCTCGCAGTGTCAGGAGCAAGTATGGTGGGTCTGACACACCGGTGTCAATGTGTTCTTTTTTCCATTTCCAGGAGTGTAGTTCACTGAATGCAATGGAACAATGGCACGGCGACGCTACGTTGACCTGTTCCTTCTCCGAAGACAGCATCACAGTACTTCCGCACCTGTACATAGACACCTACGAGAAACTGGAGCCTACAGTGTTAGAAAGATTGAATATTACAGGCTTTTTCACTTTGGGAAAGTATTTCCGTAGAAACAAAGGTCAATAGAAGGCAATTTGTTGCCATACGCGTTTCGCTTTATTTATATTGGAAGCCAGAACTCGGGCAGCTGTAGTATGGAAACCTAAAGAATACATCTCCAGGACCACACACGAGTTAACAGCGCTGGAAATCGTAATAACACCGAACGATAAGTTCACATTACGAACTTTGTGCTACAAAAGTTGATTTTAACCTAAGAAAACAAGAGAAAGACACGACAAAATGTAATATACCAGCACATTATATGTACCACATAATACGTTTATTGTATGTAAAAAAAAATGTATTGCAGGCCACCAATGGTGCTTCCCAAATAAATGAAGCGAAACGCGTATGGCAACAAACAAATTCCCTTCAGTTGGTTTCGGTACATACCTCCAAGAATTTAAAGCAACTAAAGGAAAGACAGAAAACAGAAAAAAATGACGAAAGATCAATAGGGTAACGAACTTAAACAGATCATCGTTGCACTCTCAGAGGCCACTGGAGAGCCCAAGTCCCTTACGTCAAAATACTCGCACAGTATCCCTGAACAATCTGCGAAGTTTTTAGGGGTGAAATTCGGGTTCATGATGTAGAAGTGTATGAAAACTTATACTGCTGTCGTCACCTCATAATTCAATGAGAAATGACAAAGTTGTGCGGCGATTAAACAAAAATCAGGATTTGTTAAAAACAGCGAAAAGAAACAAAAAACAGCTTTTTTATGTCGTCTAATGAGAAAGTCAAAGCACCAATTAATCCAACTGATCATTCAAGAGAGAATAGAAGGCAGACGGCGCAGCGGCCGCAAGAAGGTATCACTGCTGTAAAAAGTCAATAGTGGACTGTCCCACGTACGGGTGAACACCTAATGCACGAGTGCTAAAAGGAATCCGTTAAACTTCGGTTACACGATAAATCAGTCAAATCTAAAGGCCGTGAATTCAACTAAGTACTTAGGGATTACAATTACAAATAACCTACATTGGAACGATCACATAGTTATGTTGTGGGTAGAGCAAACCAAGCCTTATTCTGAAGTTTTGCTGTGCGGTGTGCGATCCTCGGGTGGAACTGGCGGGTGGCATTGAAAAAGTTCAAAGAAGAGCAGCACGTTTTGTATTATCGCGAAACAGGGGACAGAGTGTCACTGAAATGATACAGGATTTGGGATGGACATCATTAAAACAAAGGCGTTTTTCGTTGAGAAGGAATCTTCTCACGAAGTTCCAGTCACCACCTTTCTCCTCCGAATGTGAAAATATTTTGTTTACGCCGACTTACTACGGAAGAAACGATCATCATAATAACATAAGGGAAATCAGAGCTCGCACTGAAAGGTATAGGTGTTCGTTTCTTCCGCGTGCTGTACGAGATTGAAATAATAGAGAATTGTGAAGGTGGTTCGATGAACCTTCTGCCAGGTACTTAAATGTGATTTGCAGAGTATCCATGTAGATGTAGAGTAAAAGTAACTAATTGTGTATAAGAAGTTCTCCTGTACGCATTATAAGCCCTTCCTGGAAATTTATTTACAATCCCAAATTTCCCTTTGCCTTTTCTTTCCATGCCTTTTATGAAAATATTAATAAATACAATATATTGAACATTAATTCTGTTTAGAGTGAACGTGACGTAAAAACTGAAAAGCTTCTGCGTAGGGACTTGACCCCGCGATACTCCACTGCGTCCATTGCTGCCTGGAAAGTGCTAGAACGACGGAATACTCGCAAATGACTCATGCCTCACCCGGCTCACGCCAGAAACGCTGTTTTCCCTAAACGTTTGGTCATCTGTCACTTTCATGTCTGGCCTCGCCCTGCAAATACCTTAAATGCGGAAGAAATCGGTGGTGGGGAGTAAGCGCGGTCACCTTGTGAGCTACCCAAACAGGTCTCACGGCCAGTCTTTACAGCTCTACTTCGGCTAGTACCTTCCAGGTTTGTCAGTTCTTCCTCAAAGAAACAATACTGCGAAGACATGCGCGATGTTTTCAGAATGAGTAGTCATTTTGTAACAGAGGGAAGTACGAGGAGTTATGATTACTGTGGAGAGAGACGAAGGTTTGACTATAGTGAACAGGACCAAGCGGATGAAGGTTTCAGTAGTCCCGGAGAGGTTAAGAAACTTGCACAGTACAGAGCTGCGTCAGACCAGACTGACAACATCTACGACGACGACTGTTGTAGAATAATACTGTTCGTTTCTGTTTGTTTATAAAAGGAATGTTAGCTGTCCGATAAAACGTGACCTATGAGCCTGTGACAGTGACGTCACTTGTAGGATGAACCGGCCGAAATGTGGCCGGATGACGCCTCCCGTGACGTCGCATGCGCTGCTAACTGACCTTGTGCGCGGCCGCCGACGCAGGTGGTGTACGGAGATTAGGCAGTCAGTAAGAAGAATATGGTTTCGCTCATATTTTGTGAGCTATGAGACCTTTCATTTGCAATCAAAACTGATAATGTTCAGAAAAAAACTGCAGACCAAACTTGTTGCAAATTACAGCCTTTCTCGAATTTGCTTAACGCTCTCACCTGTACTGGTAGTGTTTCACAATCTTCAATGAGCATTGCTAGTCTGGAAAGATATGTACTCGTGAAATTTGTTGATTCTCACTATTTGTGCGGGAAAAGTAATTTTCTCACCTCTTGCTCTGCCTTGACAAATATAAAGAAATAGTAAAATTACACTACTGACCATTAAAATTGCTACTCCAAGAAGAAATGCAGATGATAAACGGGTATTCATTGGACAAATATATTATACGAGAACTGACATGTGATTACATTTTCACGCAATTTGGGTGCATAGATCCCGAGAAATCAGTACCCAGAACAACCGCCTCTGGCCGTAATAACGGCCTTGATACGCCTGGGCATTGAGGCAAACAGAGCTTGGATGGCGTGTACTGGTGCAGCTGCCCATGCAGCTTCAACACGATACCACACTTCATCAAGAGTAGTGACTGGCGTATCGTGACGAGCCAGTTGCTCGGCCACCACTGACCAGACGCCAGAGATCTGTAGAATGTGCTGGCCAGGGCAGCAGTCAAACATTTTCTGTAACCAGAAAGGCCCGTACAGGACCTGCAACATGCGGTCGTGCATTATCCTCCTGAAATGTACGGTTTCGCAGGGATCGAATGAAGGGTAGAGCCACGGGTCGTAAAACATCTGAAATGCAACGTCCACTGTTCAAAGTGCCGTCAATGCGAACAAGAGGTGACCGAGACGTGTAACCAATGTCACCGCATACCACCAAGCCGGGTGATACGCCAGTATGGCGATGACAAATACACGCTTCCAATGTGCGTTCACCGCGATGTCGCCAAACACGGATGCGACCATCATGATGCTGTAAACAGAGCCTGCATGCATCCGAAAAAAATGACGTTTTGCCATTCGTGCTCCCAGGTTCGTCGTTGAGTACAGCATCGCAGGCGCTCTTGTCTGTGATGCAGCGGCAAGGTTAACCGCATCCACGGTCTCCGAGCTGATAGTCCATGCTGCTGCAAGTCACGAACTGTTCGTGCTGATGGTTGTCTTGCAAACGCCCCCATCTGTTGACTCGGGGATCGAGACGTGGCTGCACGACCCGTTACAACAATGCGGATAAGATGCCTGTCATCTCGACTGCTAGTGATACGAGGCCGTTGGGATCCAGCACGGCGTTCCTATTACCCTCCTGAACCCACCGATTCCATATTCTGCTGACAGTCATTAGATCTCGACCAACGCGAGCAGCAATGTCGCGATACGATAAACCGCAATCGCGATAGGCTACAATCCGAGCTTTATCAAAGTCGGAAACGTGATGGTACGCGTTTCTCCTACACGAGGCATCACAACAGCGTTTCACCAGGCAACGACGGTCAAGTCCTGTTTGTGAATGAGAAATTGGTTGGAAACTTTCCTCATGTCAGCAATTTCCTCATGTAGCAATTTTAATGGCCAGTAATGTACTAACACTAAGTGCTGTACTTTTCGAAGTTAGCGTGTCTTAATTATTGCAGACGTGTGAATTCGGACATGTAGTATAGTGGTTGGAGAGTGAGATTGGCCGCGCTGTATTAGCCGTGGAGCTGCAGGGTTTTTGAGAGCATTCGCCACCTCCGCTGCACAGCAGACTAGCAGCTGGGGTGCGCCCGGCGCTGGGATGGGGGGCGGCAGTGCGAGGGAGCTGACGCTGTGTGTGTGTGTGTGTGTGTGTGTGTGTGTGTGTGTGCGCGCGCGCGCGTGCTCCCTCTGTAGGGCCACGCCCTGCCCGGCAGTCGTAAACCAGCCGGACACCATCGGGCACGCTTCACTCTACTACATCACGGTGGGACCTTTGCTGAATCAGGACAGACCAGCCTAGGGTTCAGCCTTTTTTTTTTTTTTTTTTTTTTTTGTGGTTGGGCCGGGCAGCTGTGTGATCTTTTAACGCACAACGCCACGATTTCGCCTCTCGTGCCAGCCTCAGATCAAGATTTCAATCAAACCTCTTCTGTTACGTATTATGTTCAGCGGGTATCACAAAATCGAAAACTGATGCGGGCGAAAGCACATGCTAATAGAAGCAAAAACTGTACAGTAAACATGGGCCCGCAACGAGTCTTTCGTCAGATAGCTATTTGCCGTCACTGACTTCAGGATGAAATGTTGTCCTAGTTAGTATTGTCGTGGTTGAAATGTAAGCGTCTCGATTAAGTTCCCATCTCATAAGGGCTCAACTGTCACCTATGGATTACCTTGACAAATATATACAATACTGCTTTCGCGCGTTACACTTTACAATTTAGTGTAGACTCGTACCTCTTGCAGGAGGTGTTCCACGTGTCGTTCTCTCATTCGGATACAATACTGTACTCGCTCCGCTAAGAGTTACGAATCCTTTCAAACACTTTCTCGCAATTCTTTACCGGACTGTACATTCTGCTGGTACAGCTCTTCAATCTCATCAATAGAAATGCTGAACACTTAATTCTGTTATGTCTCCAAACAGAATTATCCAGAAAATTGAGGTCGGGTGATCTCGGAAGTCAGCATTGAGGCAGTGCTCGACGTATCCGCCTTCGACCATATTGGCGCTTTAGACCATGGTCACAGGCGATATTTGAGCCCAATTAGATGGCAACTTCATCAAAAAAATTACATTTTAAATGCATTTGTACTAACCAGGGCAATGTATCGTACTGGACTCGCAAAAATCTCATATTCACTGAAAGTTTTTATCTGCTACCTTATGTTTTAGCCCTTATCGGTTTACACTAATTATGATTCCACCTCTATATTCCAGTATCTGTCCTTCCTCACAATTTTTACCATCTGAGGTTCTCTCTAGAACCACGGAAGCTATCCCCCGATCTCTTATCACATTTCCTATCTTCCTGTCCCTATTTCCAGGTAGCGTTTTTCACACATTCCTTCCTTTATCTACTCATTTCTTATTTAATCACTCCAGTTCATCTCTATCGTCCTCGTAACTGTCCCATCAGGACAGGTGCTACAGGAGAGGCGCTATACTTCAAGGAGAGGTTTACTGATAAAAATCCGAGAGAGTACATTTTCAGGTAATGTGTTACTTCCTTCCACACCCATTTCCTAAAATGACCGCGACGGAAAAATTATAGAATACAGAAATCATACGATAGCTTGCCGATACTTATTCTTCAAGCGTACAGGAGGCAGTGACAGTGTGTCACAGGAGGAAATCTCAGCATTCAGGGATATGACACGAATTATATGTGAAGCAAAGAAGTTCATATGGACGTATAATATATATTGTTTTTTGCATTATACGATACGTTTCAGGTTTACACATGTACAACATTAAACACTGTAGCATGCGTTTTACAAAGTATCAATTGAAAAATGCATATTCGTAACACATTCACCTCTAAGAATTATGCACGCCACATTACAGCTTTGTACAATTCACAATGTGTTGCTGTTCCTCAACAGTTTTTTAACTACATGTCCAGAAGAAAAAATAGGAACTTGGAAGAATACCTGAATCGCGCAATGTACTGAAAGCTTCAGTAAACGCTCTACTGTTAGCAATTCGAGGTATCTGAAAGCGCTGACGGTATTATTCGACAACAGCAGCAGTACTACCATCTCATAAGCCGTAAACATACAACACATATGCATATTCTTCATTAGTGTGCATGTGCGGCATTTTAGTCAGCGCGTGTACAGAGACAGTCGACCGACGCTTCTCTCTGATACACTCTCAGTCGCACGCACCACTCGGTACATACCACGGGAATCTGTGCGCCAAGGGGGCGAGTTTTATGGTAGAAAGACATACCGAGCAAAGACAGTGAAAGCAACGAGGTAGGCTGAATTAGAGGAAAGCGTCAAAGCGGTTTGATGGATAAAAATAGCCCGTTGACTACATGAGGGGCTGTACCGCCCCCACTCGGTGACAGGAACAGGCGATTTGGCAAGGCGTTATGCCGACCGTTCCGCAGTACGCTGTTTAAATCAATGGCGTCGAAGTGTGCGCAGACAGAAGACGGCCGGCAGTATTTGTTTTATACCAAATGCGTTAAGGCATACGAAATGCAGTAGGTGCTTGCCTCGTTTCAAAGAACAGTATGTCAGAGTACTTCATGCTACAATACCAAGCTGAATCACAAGACTGATCGAGCTTGAAACAAGGTTTTTGTTTAAGATCGCACGCTCCCTCAAGCAGTATTAGTTTGAATAAAATCCTCTTGAGTGTTAAGCCGTGTCGTCATAAAACAGAGAACTCTACAACAGACGTTTTGCTCGTATTTCAGCAGTCCACTTCGTTGCTCTATGAAATGGCTTCAGTATTTCAAAATGACGCGGCCTAACAATCAAAATGATTTTATTCGAGATTTAACAATATCAGAGAAAGAAAGTTGCTACTCACCATATAGTGGAGATGCTGAGTCGCGATAGGCACAACAAAAAGATTCACACAATTATAGCTTTCGGTCATTAAGGCCTTTGTCACCAGTAGACACACATACGCACACGCACACGCACACACACACTCGCGCAAACGCAACTTGCACACACGTCTGCAGTCTCAGAGAACTGAAACCACACTGAGATTTAGATTATGTAACTGTCGTAAGCTATACATAAAAATGTGGGAGTATGAACATGTAACTATGAAATGAACATTTAGACCTGTCAGACGGAATAAAAAAACCTGAAAGTATGTGTTCATCTTCCGTGCCTAACTATTTATTTTATCAATTTTTTTTATTTTATCAAATATACCGTACTATAAATAACGAAAATATTCTTTTCAATTTAGATTTACGTAAGTACCAAATTTATGGAACGCAAATCCTATCCGTGTCAATGCTTTCCTCCTAAACAAGTGGGTAGATTTCAGAAAAGTTTTAAGAACGGTGTAATACATTTAGTCCACATGATTTATAGTTTTTCCACATTTCATCGGTTGAGTAGTATAAGATTTCTTTCCTGAATGAATACATTGGAAAGTCAGCCGCGGTGGCCGAGCGGTTCTAGGCGCTTCAGTCTGGAACCGCGCGACCGCTACGGTCACAGGTTCGAATCCTGCCTCGGGCATGGATGTGTGTCGTCCTTAGGTTAGTTAGGTTTAAGTAGTTTTAAGTTCTAGGGGACTGATGACCTGTGATGTTAAGTCCCATAGTGCTCAAAGCCATTTGAACCAATACATTGGAAAGCAGTTGTCACACCTTTTCGAAATTTTTCACTTGTAGCATATACCGAGACTCAGTATACAGACTTCGATGAGATTTTCTACACTATAAAGGACAGCTGTTTGCAAACAGTTGTTGGTCATATTTCTTCAAATGGGTGAATAGCAACCGAGCCATAGATTTGCTGACAGCCTCTCTTCGTTCAAGGAGCCTTTGTCTCGGAATTCAGAAGAACGCTCCAAGGAATTTATAAGATTAAGACACATCCTGTTTGTGAGAAAATTGATATAGTTGGTTGACATGTTTTTAAGGTATATTTGATTTTGTTCGTGTTGTGTCTAGACCATACAGCCTAGACACAATGCTGTAGCCGATAGGGCACGCAATGCTAACGCAGACGGGCGTGAAGTCTGGAACATGAGACTTATAAATGAATAAGAAGAAAAGTACGTAGATGCTTGTTTCTTAACTTTTAATTAGTTCTTGGAATACATCTCTCTTGAATATTAGTAAGCTATAGGCACTGATACAAATGGCGCCTTGCTAGGTGGTCGCCATTTAACTTAGCAGAGGGCTATTCTACTGTCTATCTCTCGGCAAATGAGAGCAAGGCTTAGCACGTCCAATCGCTAGCTATGTTGTCCATACAACTGGGGACGAGGTCTCCTCAGTCTCTCGAGACCTGCCTTGTGGTGGCGCTAGGTTTGCGATCCCACAGTGGCGACACGCGGGTCCGACATGTACTACAGGACCGCGGCCGATTTAAGTTACCACCTAGCAAGTGTGGTGTCTAGCGGTGACACCACAGTTCGGATAGCGGTAAAAACATTCATTCCATTATTTATCGGTCTCACGTGGACCGAGTGGGGCTACGTAGTAGTTAGCTCACTCGACTTGCATTCGGGAGGACGACGGTTCACATCCGCGTCCGGCCATCTTGACTGAGATTTTCCGTGATTTCTGTAAATTTCTCCAGACAAATGCCGGGTAGGTCCCTCTGAAAGGGCATGCCTGATTTTCTTTCCCATACTCGAAACGTTTCGAGCTTGTGCTCCGTCTCTGATGACCTTGATATCGAAGGGACGTTAAATCGTAATCTGTTTTCTTCGTTACGTCTCACATGTGAACAGAATGCAGCAACTGTAGGTTAGCATCCACTGGTCAGTCGGTGGGTTCTTATTAGCAAACGCCGAACAGAGCAACAGAGGCTCGGACAACACAGCATCGTAATGAATGCTGCGAAGGTGCGTATAGAGTTCGGGGAGCTCGCGTACTAGCTAGGCAGACACTTACCTCCGAGAGCAAGATACGAGAGTCTTCTAAGTTTGTGGAACAGCCCGCCAACACGGACGGTAGCGAAGGATACACACAGGCTCACATCGCCTTGGCTCCCGGCAGCAACCGGGTTACGGACCTGCAGCGCTCGCGAGGGGTGGTTGCCCCGTCAATAAACATAGCAGCCCATGCCTCATAACATAAAGCACGGTGTGGGCACCGCACGAGTTAAATACTCCGACATTCAATTTTCCTGTTCCTCATTGGACTATACCAGACACTACAACACGGCAAACAAATTCTTAACGTGACTGTACAGCTGTCGTAGCTTGTCCTGTGAAGATCCTCTTCCTCGCCAAGAACGCTTGCTGCTCTTCGGTTTACAATCAGACCACACATGTAACGAATGACCTGGCCGGTTTCCTACGAGATCGCTCAAACTGGACAGAAACTGGTACTGTCGAATTAAGATCTCCAGCGAGCAACATAGGAAACACTGAGGCACTCGTCGTTGAAGATTATTCATTGATGTAACTGATGGCAAAATACAGGTAAATAAAACAAATGTACTGTAAAATCTGTGAATAACCTCCCATCACTAGGGGTCTACTGATAGATGACAAATGGCTTTTAGTAAACTGTATCTGCAGTTAAGGTGAAGTTCAGTTTCATCTTCGGTTTCATAATTTCTAATTTTGTACTATCATAAAAAGCCGTGTTACCTCTGGTGTTCAACTTCCAGAAAAATAATTATCACCAACAAGTTAAATTTGTTTTCGTTCTTCAATAAAAATAAGACATCACAATTTAAACGGCACTATATCCTGTATAGACAGCAGCACCCACGGGCTTTGGCAAGGCATTTGCAGTATTATTTATCAACGTGACGTCACTCACGGGGATAAGGATCAATTACAAAATGCATTCGACTTTACATAATTTTGGTTGCTGTGATCTTCGGTCCAAGGACTGACACAGCTCTAAACATTTATCTTCTGGAAGGCTCTTCCTCTCTGCCTGACTGGCGACCTGACTGCACTTGAGCCGGTTAACTGCTTTCAGGTCTTGCGCCCCCCCCCCCCCCTCTTCCCTCCACAACCAAACTGAGTATTCCTTTCAAATTAAATCATTGCCGCCGTTTGACAGTAGGTTTTCATCATTTGTTTGTTTCAATTACGCGATTTCGGCTGTAAAGCCAGTATCTTCCATAACAAGGCACGAAGTTAAAATTAATTAAATCGATTGAATGTTCAAGATTCAACGGAAAGTGTGGCGTTTGATGTGATTCTTAAATACGTTTGTGTGAAGACGGCGGCACCGTCAGATGCAACGAAACGAGTTAAGGAGTTTTCACTTTGCACTTGAAAATAGCTCTACAGTCGAAATCGCGATAAGGCAATAAATAAATAACAAAAAATTACTGACCAATCTCGGCAATGATTTCATTTAAATTTACATTATGACTGTCGTCCCCGACAAAGGAAAAATCATGACTATTCCTTGATGCCTCAGAATGCCTCCTTTTAGTCAAGTTGTGCTGTAAATTTCTTTTCAGACCAGATTGTCAAGAGCTTCGCTTAAATCTATAAATACTGTAAAGGTAGATTTGTCGTTTTTTTAACCACCTGAGATAAGTCGTGCCATAAGAATTGTCCCTCGAGAACCCATATTTCCCCAGAGCCCAAAAGGATCTTCTCCGAGGTTTGCTTCTATCAGTTTTTTCATTCTTTTTTTTCGTTCTTTTGTAAATAATTGCGTCATTATTTTTCAAGCGTGACTTAAAAAACTGAATGTTCGGTAATATTCACATCCATCAGCATCGGTTTTCTTTGGATATTGGCATTATTACATTCTTATTGAAGTCAGAAGGTATTTATCTTCCCATATACCTAGGTGAAATAGTTTTGTCATGGCTGTTTTATCCCAAGGATTTCAGTAATTCTCTCAAATTCTTCTCACAGTATCATATCACCCATCTCGTCTTCTTCATTCTACACTGAAGAGTCAAAGAAACTGGTACACCTACTTAATATCGTGTAGGCCCCAGCGAACACGAAGAAGAGGAAAGGCCGCTGGACCTGATGGCATACCAGTTCGATTTTACACAGAGTACGCGAAGGAATTTGCCCCCTTCTTGTAGCGGTGTTCCGTAGGTCTCTAGAAGAGCGTAGCGTTCCAAAGGATTGGAAAAGAGCACAGGTCATCCCCGTTTTCAAGAAGGGACGTCGAACAGATGTGCAAAACTATAGACCTATATCTCTAACGTCGATAAGTTGCAGAATTTTGGAACACGTATTATGTTCGAGTATAATGACTTTTCTGGAGACTAGAAATCTACTCTGTAGGAATCAGCATGGGTTTCGAAAAAGACGGTCATGTGAAACCCAGCTCACGCTATTCGTCCACGAGACTCAGAGGGTCATAGACACGGGTTCCCAGGTAGATGTCTTGTTTCTTGACTTTCGCAAGGCGTTTGATACAGTTCCCCACAGTCGTTTAATTAACAAAGTAAGAGCATATGGACTATCAGACCAATTGTGTGATTGGATTGAAGAGTAACAGAACGCAGCATGTCATTCTCAATGGAGAGAAGTCTTCCGAAGTAAGAGTATTTCAGGTGTGCCGCAGGGGAGTGTCGTAGGACCGTTGCTATTCACAATATACATAAATGACCTTGTGGATAACATCGGAAGTTCACTGAGGCTTTTTGCGGATGATTCTGTGGTATATCGAGAGGTTGTAACAATGGAAAATTGTACTGAAATGCAGGAGGATCTGCAACGAATTGACGCATTGTGCAGGGAATGGTAATTGAATCTAAATGTAGACAAGTGTAATGCGCTGCGAATACATAGAAAGAAAGATCCTTTATCATTTAGCTACAATATAGCAGGTCAGCAACTGGAAACAGTTAATTCCATAAATTATCTGGGAGTAGGCATTAGTGATTTAAAATGGAATGACCGTGTAACATTGATCGTCGGTAAAGTAGATGCCAGGTTGAGATTGATTGGAAGAATGTAGTCCGAAAACAAAGGAAGTAGGTTACAGGACACTTTTTCGCCCACTGCTTGAATACTGTTCACCGGTGTGGGATCTGTACCAGATAGGGTTGATAGAAGAGAGAGAGAAGATCCAACGGAGAGCAGCGCGCTTCGTTACAGGATCATTTAATAATCGCGAAAGCTTTACAGAGATGACAGATAAACTCCAGTGGGAGACTCTGCAGGAGAGACGCTCAGTAGCTCGGTACTGGCTTTTGTTGGAGAACATACCTTCACCGAGGAGTCAAGCAGTATATTGCTGCCTCCTACGTTTATCTCCCGAAGAGACTATGAGGATAAAATCAGAGATATTAGAGCCCACACAGATGCATACCGACAATCTTTCTTTCCACGAACAATACGAGACTGGAACAGAAGGGAGAACCGATAGAGGTACTCAAAGTACCCTCCGCCACACACCGTCAGGTGGCTTGCGGAGTATGGATGTAGATGTAGAAGTGCTGTAACAGGATGTGGCATGGACTCGACTAATGTCTGAAGTCGTGCTGGAGGGAAATGACACCACGAATCCTGCAGGGCTATCCATAAATCCGTAAGAGTACGAGGGGGTTGAGATCTCTTCTGAACACCACACTGCAAGGCATCCTAGATATGCTCAATAATGATCATGTTTTGGCAATTTGGTGGCCAGCGGAAGTGTTTAAACTCAGAATATTCCTGGAGAAATTCTGTAGCAATTCAGACGTAAGGAATGTCGTATTGTCCTGCTGGAATTGTCCAAGCCCGTCGCAATGCACAATGGACATGAGTGGACACAATGGACATGAGTGGATGCAGGTGATCAGACAGGATGCTTACGCACTGTCGCCAGTATCTAGACGTATCAGGGGTAAAGTTGTGATGACAGACGCCTCGTCCAACTACTTACCTTGCTTTTGTACTCTGCCAGGTCTCCGTGGACATTCTGCAAGCGCCTATGAGTATTTGCGATGCTCTTGTTTGCCACCAAAAGAAAATCAGTAACAGCTTTTTGCTTGGAACGCACCTCCATTACATTATGAAGCCTACGTATAGCGCCGGCACTTTTCGGAACTTCAAGAAACAATAGGGGCTGGAATTGGAATAGTCCACGATGTTTCGCAACAAATTCCGCACTTTTTTAGCTGAAATTGACCGAGAGAAAAACTGTGGTGCATTTGTTACTGGACGCCCTTCGTAAAATAATGGACGTGGTGGGGTGGTGTAGCTCTTCTGCGAGGCCGGAACGATTTCCTGCCCGTCACTGCCCAGCTGAGGTGGTGGTCGGCTCCTAATGAGGCGTCCTCGCCCTGGCCTCTGCGTCGCCCACATCCGGTGGTAATGGCCGGCGCCGCGCCCGCCGCTGCTGACTGCTGACGCCTCACGGCTGACGCCTCACGCCTGACGCTGACAGGTGACAGCTGACGGGCCGTCACTGCGCTGAGTGGCGTCGGGACGCGCCGCTTCCCGTGCCCGCAGCGGAAGCGCCAATGAGCTGAGCCGAGCAGAGCCGCTGGTCAAATGGGGCGCGCCCGGCGCCCTCTCGATTGACACAATGAGCAGTGGCCTGCAGTGAGCTGAATAAGGGTTTTAATTCCTTCTCACCCTCTCCCAATACACGAACGCGCCTTGGGAACGGGATCTTTGCTATTTGCCGAGCAAGATCCCGCGTACGGTGGAATTCCTCTAGTCCCTTGATCTACACGACTCGCATTGTCTGCTGTCCGTCTCTGTCGGTGATTTTCCTAGGTGGACTGATCCCAGCGGTACCGGATAACGGCTTTGTTCCGTGGCGGGTAGCATCGAATGTGTCTAGAGATGAAACGAAACACAGCAATATTTATTTTGCTTCTATATTTTATTTATTTTCTGATGTACTAGACTGTGGTGGCAGACTGATCTGTATGCTGCCTACTGAAAGGTGAGAATTTGGTTGTCAGTTAGCGTCTCCAACGAGTGCGATAACGCCATTTCTTGTTATGGTGCGTATTATGCGCAAATTAAATTTCGGTAAATATCGGTAAGATACATTCTGAAAATACAACGGGAGGACTGGTATCTGGAATGCGAGAACCTTATTCCAGACTGCGAAATTACAGGTCTGAATAAATGAGATGGAAAGTTTAAATTTAGATATAACGGGTTTAGCAGAAGTGATGTGGCCACAACCTGGAGACTTTAGGAGTGGAAATTATCGAGTAATCCATTCTGGTATAGAATATAACAAACCAGGATATGGTGGATTAGGCGTAATCTTACATAAGAAACTGGGAAGCAGAGTCAACGGACTCGTGCAGGACAAGGAATGACTAATTATAGTAAGTATTGAAACTAAACCAAAGGATACTCTGGTAGTTCAAGTCTACATGCCAACAACAGAGGAAGGAGAAGAAGTGGCAGGAAAATGTTATGAGGAGTTTTCTGAACTGATAGAGAAAATCAAGGGCGAAGAAAACCTTATTTCACTTGGACTTTGGAATGCTATATTAGGAGAAGGAACCGAGGGAAATACAGTTGGTATATACGGATTCGGAAAAAGAAATGAGAGACAAGAGAGATTTGTACAGTTACGACGTAAATTAGTCATAACGAATGCTATATTCCAGCATCATCCAAGGAGAGGATATACGTGGAAAGCCCCAGCAGACATACGAAGGGCACAAATAGGCTCCGTACGGGTAAGAGAAAGATCCTACAATCAGACGGATAGCAGAAGCTATCCTCGAGTTAATGTCAGCAGTAACCATAATCTACCAGTCCCATACACCGTGAACTAAAGTTAGAAAGATTCAGGTTGAAAGAAATAAAACTGCGGGAGGTATCTAAACGTAAAGTGGAGTCTACCAAAGTCAGTACAAGGCACAGATAAACAGTACCATTAGAATACCAGAGAACAGCCGGCCGAAGTGGCCGTGCGGTTCTAGGCGCTGCAGTCTGGAACCGCGGTACCGCTACGGTCGCAGGTTCGAATCCTGCCTCGGGCATGGATGTGTGTGATGTCCTTAGGTTAGTTAGGTTTAACTGGTTCTAAGTTCTAGGGGACTAATGACCTCAGAAGTTGAGTCCCATAGCGCTCAGAGAACAAACGGGGGTAGAAGAGAAATGGAGTAAAATAAAGATATACATATAAAGATATACATTCTAAACTCAGCAGAAGTATTATTAGGGAAAAAGAAGCAGGGTAATAGGAAAGAATGAGAAATCAGGAAGTCTTGAATATGATAAAGGAAAGAAGATACTATAAGGATGAAGGATAAAGAATGAATGTAAAATACAATAGCTTCAGGAACAAGATTAATAAGAGGGCAAAACAAGATAAAGAACATAATTTAAAAGAAATTTGTGAACACATAGATAATAGCATGGAGGCAAGACAAATTGGCATGGCTTACAGAGAAATAAAGAAGTTCTTCGAAACAAGAAAGGCAAGAACGAGCATTAATACATGATGAAGAAATTATAGCGAAACGATGGAAGGAATACGTAGAACAGTTACACAGAGGACACAACAGCAATCAGTCTATCTAAAAATAAGAAGAAATAGAGCTCCTGTCATGAGAGAAGAGTATGAGAAAGCACTAAGGACCCTATAGAAATGTACGCTCTTGGAGGTGATGACGATGTCGTGTGACTAGGACTAGGGCCTCCCGTTGGGTAGACCGTTCGCCGGGTGCAAGTCTTTCGACTTGTGCGTCGATGGGGATGAAATGATGGTGATTAGGACGATAGAACTATTTAAAAAGTTGGATAATAAAGTGAAGATGGCACTTTGTGACTTAGTATGTGATATGTACAGGTTTGGAGAGTAACTAGAAGACTTTGTTAAATCGATAATAGTATCATCACCTTGGAAACCAGATGTAAGGACGTGTGAACAACACCGAACATTGAGTGTAGTGTGCCATGCATCCGAAATAGCCACCAAAATTATTCTCAGAAGAATGGAAAACAAATAGACGGACAGTTATCTAAAGACCAGTACGGTTTTAGATAAGGTGTAGAAACAAGAGAAGCAATAGTGCACTGAGGTAAGTGACAGAGAAAAAGCTGAAGAAGGGCAAGAATACATTCATAGCAATTGTAGATCTTGAGAAAGCTTTTGACTTTGACAATTGGAATGTATTATGCAGATCCCTCGCCAATCAGGAATCGGCTTGAGAGAGAGAAGGCTTACATATAACACCTACATACGTGAAACCGGAGTAGTTCGCTGTGGTAATAAAGAAGAATCAAGTAACATTCAAAATGTTCAAATGCGAGTGAATTCCTGAGAGACCAAACTGCTGAGGTCATCGGTTCCTAGACTTACACACTACTTAAGCTAACTTACGCTAAGAACAATACGCACACCCATGCCCGAGGGAGAACTCTAGCCTCCGGCGGGAGGGGCAGCGCAGTCCGTGACATGGCGCCTGAGACCGCGCGGCCACTCCGTGCGGCGGCATTCAAAAGCGGGGTACGGCGAAGTTGCACCCTAGCCACATGCTTATTTAATCTACACATACAGAAGGCTGTCAACAGTGTGGTATAAGAATTGAGCCTAGGAATAACGGTTGATGGAGGTAAGGTAGAGACGCTGAGATTTGCCAATGATATTGCACTAATTGCAGGAAGTGAACGAGAGCTACAGAAAATCCTGAATACGATGTATAGAATATTGGAGGAGGAATTCCGTACTACATTAAACACATATAAAACAAAAATTGTAGTCTACTGTAGAAACAAAGAAAGTAAGACAGCGGTAAAGTTGAAAAATGGAACAACCGAAGAAGGAAACGAGTTTAATTTCCTGGGAAGTAAAGTTGCGAGTCATGGAAGAAGCTACAAGGAGATAGTATGCAGAATTTCCCAGGCCGAGAATGCTTTTAATAAGAAGAAAAACATTTACTACAAAGAATATAAGCATTGACTTGAGGAAACAAATGTTGAAGACCTATGTGTGGAGAATTGCAAAAAATCGTTCAAATGGCTCTGAGCACTATGGGACTTAACTTCTGAGATAATCAGTCCCCTAGAACTTAGAACTACTTAAACCTAACTAACCTAAGGACATCACACACATCCATGCCCGAGGCAGGATTCGAACCTGCGACCGTAGCGGTCTCGCGGTTGCAGACTGAAGCGCCTAGAACCGCTTGGCCACCAACGGCCTGCTGAGAATTGCAAGTACAGCAGCTACGATAGGAATGAGAGAGGATAGGATGCTCGGTGCTGCAGAAGAATTATGAAAATCAGCTTCATGAAACACCTAAAAGGAAGAAGGGCTCAGCTTATATACTCCTATATGATGGTCTATTGAAGAGAATACTTGAGGGAGAAGTACAAGGCAGAAATTGCAGAGGAAGACGCAGACTTGACTACATTAAACAAATCTTGGAGGACATGTATTGTTATCCACACTACGAGCTGAAATGGAACGCGGACAAGAGAGAATAATGTGGAGCCGCTGCCAACGAGCATCGCGGCTGCCAACTAGAGAGAGAGAGAGAGAGAGAGAGAGAGAGAGAGAGAGAGAGCCGTCCAGAGTGGCCGAGCTGTTCTAGGCGCTACAGGCTGGAACCGCGCGACCGCTACGTCGCAGGTTCGAATCCTGCCTCGGGCATGGATGTGCGTGATGTCCTTAGGTTAGTTAGGTTTAAGTAGTTCTAAGTTCTAGGGGACTGATGACCTCAGAAGTTAAGTCCCATAGTCCTCAGAGCCATTTGAACCATTTTTTTGAGAGAGAGAGAGAGAGAGAGAGAAGGTTTTGTCTGCCATTTTGATGACGCCATGAGTCAAAGCAGATGGATGGTATCAGCAGGCTCAGTATCTACGTTTTACCTAATCCGTCCAAAGAGAAGCTCCGTAGTACCACTTAAATATTGATGCTCGACTCTGCTATGCTTGCTTAAGCGCTAGAGGTTACCACATGTCGTCATTACCATTAATTCGGAGATAATATTACGACAAATCCTGACAGGATAAAGCATATTCCAGAGAAGTGCAGGACGAATGGCTGGTCAATGGGACAGTTCGTGTGGGTGCCAAAAGCCAAGCGTTTTGCTGCTGACATCACAGTAGTTGTGGCGCCTGAGTCCTTTAACATATTCGGGAGTTGCTGGGAGCTGGACAAAAATATGAGTTGGTCGGCAGCTCTCCGAATGTAGGGGGTAGTTGTGGCCTCTTGAGACCGTAGGGTAGATATACTGCTTGATAATGTTGCTGATTTCTGATGTCGAAGTTAGTAGTTCACAGTGACTGAGAAAGATATTTTTAGAGTACGGAAAGCGTGTAATGTTGTGCAAGGCCGTTCCAATGTGCAGGTGTAGAGACGGTTGCAGCCTTGATGCTTTGGGCTGTGCTTATGATTGATAGGCAGTCGTGGATCTTGTAGCTAGCTGGAGGTAATGTTTGGGGAAAGAAACATTGCAACCTCCCAACAGAAAAACAAAATAATATATAACATTCGCGTGTTAGAGTAACCTCCCAACAGTAAAAAATATAATTATGTATCGTTCACATTCAGTGTAACCTTCCAACAGTTTATTATTACTTAACCTTTGCAATAATAACGTGTGACTAATCTCTCAATAAAGTTGTGGCTCACTTATAACCTTTCAATAATTGACTGACTGTGAATCTAAACTGGTAAATTTTAGGCGTTAGCAGTGCTGCGTCATGGTCCTGAAAGATCATACTGAATAAATTGAAAATTCTTACCTCAATAAGGTCGCCGGATAACGCATATATATATGCTTCTATAAGAAATTTTTCTGGCACAGCCCAGTGCAATGCTGGCCACTAGATTTGTCATGTATAAAAAGAAACAACTGATTTTTCTTTACAATAATCGGGATGACCATGGATTGGAGAAATTAGTAAATTCTTTAAATTGAGATGAATGATTGTCAAAAGTTAATTTTTATAAGAAAGATTATTATTAAGAGATTAAAAAAAAAATTTACATGGGACTTGATATTAGAATAGTACACATGCGCGAGGCTGCTTTTACCTTATACTAGATCGCTCAGGCTCAGCCATCGCTCCCCACGACCGGCTCAACCAACTCGATACACCAGACTGCTCGCTACTACTTACTCCTTCCGCCACACAGTTCCTACTGTGAATCTAAACTCTTTGGTCTGAGATTCTCTTATAGCAGGCAGCGCGTGAGCAATCCATCGAAATTACATCTGCTCGAGTGTGCTAGCAACAAATTCCTTAGTCATGGACCTCTTACAACATACTTCATTTTTGGTGCGAATTTCGACCTACTTAGCTTTGAACTGTTATCCTGTTTTGTGTCAGTGGAGATTTATGCGGGGGTTGCGAGGAACCGTTGGTGGTGGCGTACGTTGTCCAGTCCAGAGCTCGGATCACACTACCTTTCTGCCTTTCTGAATTCAGTTACATTGCTACAAGGAATTTATCAGAGGTGTTGGAGTACTGACAGTTTTATAACTGCAGCAATGACTATAATTGTACAGGGTTTATCGATCCGTGCTACTGGCGCTTATGTCCTCTTCATATAGGGGCCGCTATTGTCGCGTTTTCGTCCTGGAGAGGGGTCGGTCAGCGTGCTATTGGCTGACATCTTCTCACAGCCATCTCTTCTTTATGTATTAAAAATATGTAGTCGATATGTATCCACATGCTTATTACAGTTCGTGTAATAACTGAAAGTAGGTCGGTCGAGTGTTCGGATGCAACGTTATTTCATCGTCCCGTATCCTGTCCGGTCTGCCCGCATGATACAACTGCCTGGAATGTCACAGCCTGCACAATTGTTTTCTCCCGTCTCCAGGTGCTTCCAGATCCCCTCGTACAGAAACATTACAATGCACAGCTTGCGGGATGTTCTAGGCTTCATATAAAACAAAACGATGCGTGATGACACACGCCGCCTGTGAGTTCCTGCTGGAGAAACGAGCGCTGGAAAACGACCGCCTGTCAGTCCAGCTCTCGAGAAGGCAGCCTCCACTTCAGCCCACGCCGGCAAGCAAGACGCTGCGGGGCCCTTCGTGCTTTGATCGTGCGCCGTTTGCATATTTATAAAATGTGCCGCGGGAAGCTGGGGTCGCGAGGATGTGACGTGATGTGTGGTAGTGTTGTGGGGGCGTGAGGCCTGGTGAGGCAGGCTGGTGGACAGCTGCGCCCGCAACCGCAGTCGCAGCTCAAACCTGTCGAAGGTGCAGATGCGCCGGAGCATATTGCTCGAACGTGTGTGCTAAGGCTTTCAGGGCCGACTGGAGTGATACCTAATAAACCGATCCGACCTAATGAGACACTACCAGTAGGTCCTCACTTTAAGTCGCCTTGGGCTGCCTCTGACATCTTCAGAGTTTTTATATTCTTTCGACTGTCGCGGATTGTTCCGTATTATGCGGACAGTATGTCGTGGCAGTCGGGCGCGACCGTAAGCGAACGAGAACTTAGACTGACCACGAGTAGAGAAATGCTGCGGGGAACAGGCCCCGCCCGCCTCTCAAAAGGCTGTCATCCTACGTCTGTGTTCTGTGCTTCCACGGAACCAAAACTGACATAACGGTCATAGGGATCGCTCTGATTCCTGTATGCCTGAGAGAGTGCAAGTTGTCATTAAGGCTAAGGGTGGGCCAACCCCATACTGAATCCAGCATTGCCGATGGAAGACGCCACGAACTTGTAAGCCATTTTCAGCCAGGTGTCTGCATGCTTTTGATCACGTAGTGTATCCTCGTGCAAGCCTTGTAAACGCTTAAGAGCAGACAGAAGCGTCACCAGGAAAATGGCTGCGCATCCGAACATCTACTGGAAGTGCTGCCCAGTGTATGGCAGAGGGCTACGACACTGGATTATCATTCCACAGGACGGCGGAACAAATCCACGTCGCTCATTGAGAGTTTGGTTTTCCGTGGTTTTCATAAACCGCTTAAAGCAAATACCGGGTCGGTTCCTTTTAAAAGGATGTGGCCGATTTTCTTAATTATAGTTATTGCTAATGACTTAATCTTTCCTCACTTCATTTTTTTTTCAACACGTTGACAAAGAACTCCATGGAAATCTAGGGAGATTGTGTTGTGTCTGTACCAGCTACTAACTTTATATCCTTCGAGTACATAGAACATCTGTAACTCGGTGAGGATTAGGGATGTCGGCTACAGATAATGAGGTTTAGTAACTAGCACAGATAAGAGAAGCCCATCCTAAAGCTACAGACCATGCAGGAAATGGTGAGCGGAAAGAAAGGACCTAGTACGCCAAGATAAAAGAACAACGGGACAAAAATAGCGATGGTTGAAGATGTGAAGATGGATGGTAGCTTATACAAAAAAAGAATGACAAAAGTTCTTGATTGAGGTACAGCATTTAGTGGGAGGCCTCACCAGGTCCACATGGTTTACTGCTCTACCTGTGTATGTCAGTAGCCTCACAGATTCCTATCTTTCGCTGAGTGTGGTGCTCACTGATAAAGACAGTAATTTACTTTTCAAATGGCTCTGAGCACTATGGGACTTAACATCTATGGTCATCAGTCCCCTAGAAGTTAGAACTACTTAAACCTAACTAACCTAAGGACATCACACAACACCCAGTCATCACGAGGCAGAGAAAATCCCTGACCCCGCCGGGAATCGAACCCGGGAACGCTACCGCACGACCACGAGCTGCGGACTTCAGTTTTGGCTCGTACGATGTGGCCCAGGTCTCGTGCAGTGTTACGATACGGCGTAATAAAGCCTCTCCTACGCGATCATAGCGCTCCAAGTGCGTCTGAGCAGCGTCGTAACGCATCCATTTCTGCATTTCCGTCAAGTCATGCGGAACCCATCGTGATGCAATTTTTCGCATGGCCAGGAGTTCCTTCAGGATGCGAAGCACAGTCGTACGCGCTAATCCGGTTTCGTGGGCGAGCTCACGAATCGTATGGCGTCGATCACTGTCCACTAACGCGGCGACAGCGTGTACTTCTTCTTCAGAGACGGTAGGACGACCTGCCCGTTGCGTGTCTGCCAGTTTGCCGACCTTCGATGGAGGCTTTTACCCAACGTGCCACTGTTCTGTACGGCAATGCCGATCCCCCGCACGCCTCATGGCGCTGTCGTGCTGTACGACCTCCGGCACATTCAATCTTGATCCAACTCCGTTGTTCCTGTTTCGAAAACATCGTGACACTTACATTAGACCGCTCGCTCACAAGTGACTGTGTTTCCCTCGATTGTGCGCACGCCGGTGACGTGGAACGGGCGAGTTCATTTGCTCGGAGGTAAGGTAGGTATGTCAACAACGTGTGCTATCGGTGACAATGGCACGTCGCTGTCAAAATCTCCTTTTTAATACTCCCATTTATTTTCCGATTGAGGCACCTATCCAAACCATACGACAATAAAATCTGGCAACCCGCGAGTTCGACTGGGAATAAGGCTACTTTGGGAACTATCGAGACCGATCTTCTCACGCGCCATCTGTAAATGTTACAGGGATGGTGAAAATGAGAATATAAGGGGCAGTCAAATGAAAACGAGACGCATAAACAAAAATAAGTAATCCATTATTTCGAAAGTAATCGCAATAATCGTTGATATACCACTGATATATTTCTCCCACTGTGAGACTAGACGCCGGCCGCGGTGGCCGAGCGGTTCTAGGTGGTTCAGTTTGGAACCGCGCGACCGCTACGGTGGCAGGTTCGAATCCTGCCACGGGCATGGATGTGTGTGATGTCCTTAGCTTAGGTTTAAGTAGCTCTAATTTCTAGGGGGCTGATGACCTCAGACCTCAGATGTTAAGTCCCATAGTGCTCAGAGCCATTTGAACATTTTTTTTTTTTAAGACTAGACGGCCAGTAGCTTAATGGAAAAATGTTTTCAGTTGCCCACGGAAGCGTTATTGTATCCAGGTGTGCAGCTCTTTGCTCTATGGAAATCACATGGGGAGAGATAGAAACTGTGTGGATAATGTAAAAGAGCTTACCAGCGAAACTTTTGATCTAAATAGTTACTCTCCTGTTTCTCTTTTGCGTCTGTGAGCGCACATGCTTGAACTCCTGGATTGCTTTGTGTTTCACCTTATAGATACCTGATGAAACTGTCCGTGCCGAGGGAGTATTCGGTGGTGTACTCTTTCTGTTATATGCCGAATAGAAACCGAAGCACCGTTTCACGCTTGTCGGCAGCGACCGAGAAAGAGCCGGAAAGTAACGGAACCGAATGGAATCACACGTGTCTGAAATAGGCCTTATACAGCCGGTGTAATCGGTCAACTTTTCATGCGATTACTATTGGTGTTAGTTCCGATGTTGCCCTTAACAAGAATAGCAACGCAATTAATATAGTAAATTAAAATTAGATGGATTGCGTTCAATAAGAGATTGAGGGAATCCTCTTTAATAAATCGGTGTGGCCACAGAGTAAAGTAATGCGCTCATTGGTGCCTACTATAAATAATAGGGTTACCACCGTAATTTCGACTTTACCCTATATTTTCCTACATCCCTGTCAAAATAAAATAATCCTAAACTACGCATAATAAAAGACGTTTCGTCCTAAAAAAAAGAGCGAAATCCCGAAAAGTGGAAAATTGTATTGAGATGAAGTGACGCTGTTGCAGGGGATGGCGGGCTGAGATGGCGGCGAGTGCTGGGCTGGAGGCGGCGTGGGCGGCGGCGCTGCTGGTGCTAGCGCTTGCGGGGGCGGCGGAGGCGGTGGGGGCGGAGGCGCTGGCGGCGCTGGCGCTGCTGGGTGCCGCGGGGGTGGCGGGGGCCGAGGCGCCGGCCACGGCGGCCGCGGCGCCACCCCCAGGGCTGGCGGCGGGGGCGGGCGCGGCGGTGGCGTCGGGACGCTGCGAGGAGATCCGCATCCCCATGTGCCGCGGCGTCGGCTACAACCTCACCTCGATGCCCAACGAGCTCAACCACGACTCCCAGGAGGAGGCCGGGCTAGAGGTACGTGCGGCTGCCACACTTAGAGGTGCCGGTAGTAGTACATGTCTCACTCCAACACTGATCTCTTGGCATGACCAATGTGCACGGATAGATCATGGTGCTCAGAAATAATAATAATAATAGAAGAAGAAGGAGAAGAAGAAGAAGAATTACTACAGAACTCGACAGACAAAAAATCCTTTTACTAGCACTTCAGGAAACACGATGTACTGACGATGATACCATAGATTATGGTAACTACCGCATATTCAAGAGCAAAACTGATAGACTAATTCCCCTTGCTGGGAATGGCGATACATGCGCACAAGAAGATCATAAACTCCGTCAAGGAAGTCAATCCAGTCAACAACAGACTCATGACAGCACATAGGCAGATATCCTGCGCACAAATTTATCAACAGAAATGGAAGGCGACTAGTTGATCTCTGCCAACAATTCAACCTGAAGATAGCCGGTCGGAGTGGTCGAGCGGTTCTAGGCGCTGCAGTCTGGAACCGTGCGACCGCTACGGTCGCAGGTTCGAATCCTGCCTCGGGCACAAATGTGTGTGATGTCCTTAGGTTAGTTAGGTTTAAGTAGTTCTACGTTCTAGGGGACTAATGACCTCAGATGTTAAGTCCCATAGTGCTCAGAGCCATTTGAACCATTTTTTTTCAACCTGAAGATAATGTCGAAGTCTTTACGAAAGCACCCCAGAAAGCAAAAAACTTGGCGCTCTGCTATTCCAGAGCTTGGGGAATTCCAGATTGACCATATAGCAATCACCCACACGCAGCAACGAGAAGTTCTTGATGTAAAATTCCGACGAGGTGTCAATACTGACTCAGACCACTACCTTACACGAGTCAAAGTAAAATTCACTCCACGGAAGTACAATCCCAAGAAATCGCACCTGCAGAGATTCGACATAAACAGTCTCCACAAAACAAACATAAAGGACGAATGGGAGAAAGAGGAAGCGAACACATGGGAAGAGTTCAAAAACAAGATAACGCCTAAAGCGGACTACCGGTGAAAAAAAGAAAAAAACATGCATGGTGGAACGACAACTGTGAAAACGCCCTTAAAACACGCAAATTGGCTTTCCAGAAATACAGCATCAAGAAAACCCCAGAAACACAACAAAATTTCTTCATAGTACGGAAAGAAACAGCCAGAACCATCAAACAAACCAACAGAAGATACCTATACGAACAACTGGAGAGCGACTTTCGGAATTACAATATAAGAGATTTCTACAGGACATTTGCAAATAGGATACGAGGATACACACCAAAAAATCTCTGCTTTAAAAACCAAAATGGAAAATTAGCACTTACTAATGACGAAAACTGCAAAGAACTCGCAGTTTACTTCACCAATTTACTAAATTGTCCAGAACCCACAGAAAGATTCCCACTTATCGAACCCCCACACACCTAGCAAGACTCGATACCAGCCTCAAAAGAAGAAATCCTCAAGCACATCCACTATCTCAAAAACGACAAAGCGGCTGGTGAAGACAACATAGTAGCAGAACTACTGAAAAGTTTAGGCCCTAAATCACTTAAGGAGCTCACGGAAATTATCAAAGAAATTTGACCAACAGAAGAATTACCTGACGATTGGAAGTGTGCACTTATCCATCCAAAAAAGGAGACAGAACGGATGTCAACAATTACTGAGGCATTTCACTTCTACCAGTCACCTACAAGATCTTCTCTTAATGCCTATTGCAGAGAACACAGGAACAAATTGAACACAAGATTTGTGAGTAGCGGGTTTCCGACCCGGACTCTCCTGCCCTGAACAAATTTTTAATCTAAAAACAACGTTGAAATACAGAGCTATTAGACAAAAGCCCACCATATGTACATTCGTCGACTTCAAGAAGACGTACGACTCAGTCGACCGTAAATCTCTCGTCAACACACTAGTAGAACTCGGACTTGACCAGAAAACACGTAAGCTCTTTGAGCAGACACTCTCCAACACAACCTCTGAAGTAAAATTCAGGGGGGAAATCTCGGAATGTTTTGAGATCAGAACTGGAGTAAGACAAGATGGACTATCTCCAATTCTGTTCAATATCGTTTTGGACAAAGTTATAAGGGAATGGGAGAGTGAGCTTAGAAAACGTGGCGCAAGGAAACCAATGAAGACTGGAAGAAAAGCTGAAGTCACTTGCCTAGCCTTTGCCGATGACCTTGCAATTTTGACAGACAGTGAACAAAATGCAATACATCAAATAGAAATACTCGAGGAATGTGCCGAGAAGGTTGGCTTGCAAATTTCTTTTGAGAAAACGGAATTTATATATACACTCTTAAACATACAGAATCTCACCACAAAATATGGACGGATAAACAGAGTTGCACATTTTAAATACCTGGGGGAAATTTTGGAACCCACTGGACTAGAAAAAAATCTCAATAAACTCGAGCACAGAAACTAAAGAGAGCCTATGGTCGAACACACCAACTTTACAACAAAAAGTGCATGTCCATGCATACAAAAATCAGGCACTACAGCACTGTTATTAAACCCGAGGTGCTATACGCAACAGAAACCTTGTCACTCCATAACAAGATGCTGCTACAAAATCTACAAAATGAAGAACGAAAGATCATTAGGAAAATCCTTGGACCAGGAAAAACTGGAGCTAGATATAGACTGCAAACCACCAAAACTACAGAGAAAATTTCAAACATTGCTGCTGACATTAGAAAAAGACACCTAAAATTTTATGGACACATACACAGACTCCCTGAGTATAGACTCGCACGCCAGATACTCACAGCCGCTGAAAACCTTAAAGGTGTGACATGGGCCGAACAAGTACGAAGAGACCTTACTGATGCTCAACTCACCATTCCATCCACAAAGGGTCTACCACGTGTATAATAATAAAATACTAATAATAATAATAATAATAATAATAAGTGTTTATTTTAACCTGAAGGCCACGTCAGGTTAAACAACATGGAGCGGCGTAGCGCTGTGGTTAATGCGCTGTGTAAAGCAGCAAACTGCTCTTCGACATTGTAATCGCAGTTTTCCTCCCTCTGGTCAGCTAATTTCTCCTAAAAATGGGTACCTCCTATTCTGCCTGTTATTAGAGCATTAGCTGCAGGATGAAATTAAGCCCAGACTTGTTGCTTAACGACAGAAGCCATAAGTAACGCTAAGAATTATAAGACAGAGCTGGAGCTTACCAGAGAGACTGAACACACAGACAGGCTGTGACAGGTTGTTTAGTGCTCCCTGCGGTGCCACGCTGGGCTGTTAGCCGCTATATTTACCGTAGTCAATCTGTGGTTTTTCTAAACTCGAGATATATTTGCATATGATGTTGTAAAATAAGCAGTTGCTGAATTTATTTTCGAAATTGCGCCTAACGTTTGCGCAATGTAAAAATGCACGCATAGAAGTAAGATAACTACGACATTTCTTATTTCAAGTGAGTACTGCTTTACAACAATATGGGGTTCTGGGTTCACCGCCGGCCGGAGTGGCCGAGCGGTTCTAGGCGCTACAGTCTGGAACCGCGCGACCACTGCGGTCGCAGGTTCGAATCCTGCCTCGGGCATGGATGTGTGTGATGTCCTTAGGTTAGTTAGGTTCAAGTAGTTCTAGGTTCAAGGGGACAGATGACCTCAGATGTTAAGTCCCATAGTGCTAAGAGCCATTTTTCTGGGGTCACCTTTATGCAAAACACTCTTGTTATTTTCAAATAACTTCCGGGAATTCAGCCAGGTAACACTTTCAGCAACCGCCGATATTTCGGCGGGAGAACACCCCGCCATTTTCAAGGCAAACTGCAACGGACAGGCGGCGTACATGCAAATTTAATACCTCGGTTCTCCGACAGAAGCAGGAAAGATGACACACACACACACACACACACACACACACACACACACACACACACTGAACATTAGTGCCACCAAAGATGACCAAAGTCAGAGCTATCGATAGTGAGACTATGAATTCGCAGGTGAGGCAGCATTGACTCTGTTGCTCTGTTTTTTGACAAGGGAGAAAGCCGGATTCCAAACAGAGTTTAAACAGAAACCTCCATCCCTGTTAACGAGGTTGCTCGCTAATTTAATCTCAACTGCCTCCCTAATGACACTGTCCCAATAGCTGGACGTGCATGCCAATATCTCGGTGTTATTACGAGGGCTATTCCGAAAGTAAGGTCCGATCGGTCACGAAATGGAAACGACTATGAAAATCCGATAAAGCTTTGCACAGATGTGTTGGGTAGTGTCTCTAGTATAACCCCAGTTAGCATCACGTCGCTCTTCTCATTTCTGAGCTCGCAGTGATTGCGTAAAGATGTCTAGAAAATAGCGTCTGCCGCCAAGTACGGGGGCCTGGTGAGAAATTTCCCCTGAAGCTATGCAGCTAACATTACATAACTGTCGTGCTGTTACGTCTTCAAGACAATTCTCAGCCGCATTCTGCAGGGGCAATGAAGATGCTCCTGCATCGTTTTCAAATGGAAATGTGAGAGTACCCACAATACAGCCCGTAATTGTCTCCCTCTGAGTTTCAGCTCTGGTCACATGAACCGCTGGTTATGAAGACAACATTTCGGCACAAGACAACGAGCCGTAGGCCAGCGTAGGGAATTGGCGGAGAGCACTGGCGGCTGCCTTCTATAGCGAGGGTATGGGAAAGTTGGTACAACGCTACGATACACGTCTAAGTCGGGTCGGCGACTATGGAGATAAGTAGCTGCAAGGTGTATCTAACTGTTGCAAATAAAACATTTTTGATTTTTACCGTGGTTTCCATTTCGCGACCTATCGGACCTTACTTTCGGAATAGCCCTCGTATATAACATGGGGTGACCAGTATCCAAGCAATGTTCGGCAATAGCAGACCTATTTGGCTGCTGTAATCGTGTGTGCCGTTTATGCTCAGTACATATGTCCTCCACGGTCCTGATAGTTTGACCAATATATGCCATGCCGCAGCTACAAGGAATACGATATACACCCGCCTTACGCAGTCCAAGATCATCCTTAACGGAACTCAAAAGTTCTCTAATTTTAGATGGAGGTCGGAAAACACATTTCACATCGTATTTCCGTAAAATACGACCGATCTTATTGGACGTGTTTCCTACTTAGGTGTTGACTCAGAATTATCATCAATCACCCGATGTACAGTTGGTCGATAGCGCAACGCACGTTCAATCTGTCTATCACTATAACCATTTTGACGAAATGTAACTTCAAGATGGGACAGCTCAGCTGGCAAAGTCTCAGCGTCAGAAACGACATGTGCCCTGTGTACCAAGGTACGAAGTACCCCTTCACGCTGAGCCGAATGGTGACAACTATTAGCTTGTAAGTACAAGTCGGGTCTTGGACTGCGTAAGGCGGGTGTATACCGTATTCCTTGTAGCTGCGGCATGGCATATATTGGTCAAACTATCAGGACCGTGGAGGACAGATGTACTGAGCATAAACGGCACACACGATTACAGCAGCCAAATAGATCTGCTATTGCCGAACATTGCTTGGATACTGGTCACCCCATATTATATAATAACACCGAGATATTGGCATGCACGTCCAGCTATTGGGACAGTGTCATTAGGGAGGCAGTTGAGATTAAATTAGCGAGCAACCTCGTTAACAGGGATGGAGGTTTCTGTTTAAACTCTGTTTAGAATCCGGCTCTCTCCCTTGTCAAAAAACAGAGGAACAGAGTCAATGCTGCCTCACCTGCGAATTCATAGTCTCACTATCGATAGCTCTGACTTTGGTCATCTTTGGTGGCACTAATGTTCAGAGTGTGTGTGTGTGTGTGTGTGTGTGTGTGTGTGTGTGTGTGTCATCTTTCCTGCTTCTGTCGGAGAACCGAGGTATTAAATTTGCATGTACGCCGCCTGTTCGTTGCAGTTTGCCTTGAAAATGGCGGGGTGTTCTCCCGCCGAAATATCGGCGGTTGCTGAAAGTGTTACCTGGCTGAATTCCCGGAAGTTATTTGAAAGTTGTATACGCCAGGAGAAACTCAGGTCTCACTCTTGTTGTTATTTATTTATTTGTTTCCCCCCCCCATGAAGTGTTTTGCATCAAGGCGGACCCGCAATCCCACATTGTTGTTTTTGTGTGCAAACACTGACCAATGAAACAGTTTCAACATAAAATTGTTGCCCGCATCTCGTGGTCGTGCGGTAGCGTTCTCGCTTCCCACGCCCGGGTTCCCGGGTTCGATTCCCGGCGGGGTCAGGGATTTTCTCTGCCTCGTGATGGCTGGGAGTTGTGTGCTGTCCTTAGGTTAGTTAGGTTTAAGTAGTTCTAAGTTCTAGGGGACTGATGACCATAGCTGTTAAGTCCCATAGTGCTCAGAGCCATAAAATTGTTGAATACTGTTTTACTGGCCGTCCGCGGTTACAGTATTTGTATGAAAGCTATTGCTGCTGTCGAGAGACGATGTGTAAGGGGGGATCAAAAAGTTTCCTTTCGCGGGCGTTACTGCAGCGTACAGGGGCAACAGTCTGGATGATTGACTGATCTGGCCTTGCAACACTAACCAAAACGGCCTTGCTGTGCTGGTACTGCGAACGGCTGAAAGCAAGGGGAAACTACAGCCGTAATTTTTCCCGAGGGCATGCAGCTTTACTGTATGGTTAAATGATGATGGCGTCCTCTAGGGTAAAATATTCCGGAGGTAAAATTGTCCCCCATTCGGATCTCCGGGCGGGGACTACTCAGGAGGACGTCGTTATCAGGAGAAAGAAAACTGGCGTTCTACGGATCGGAGCGTGGAATGTCAGATCCCTTAATCGGGCAGGTAGGTTAGAAAATTTAAAGAGGGAAATGGATAGGTTGAAGTTAGATATAGTGGGAATTAGTGAAGTACGGTGTCAGGTGTTGACTGGAATACTCTCTTTCAAATTCTAAAGGTGGCAGGGGTAAAATACAGGGAGCGAAAGGCTATTTACAATTTGTACAGAAAGCAGATGGCAGTTATAAGAATCGAGGGGCATGAAAGGGAAGCAGCGGTTGGGAAGGGAGTGAGACAGGATTGTAGCCTGTCCCCGATGTTATTCAAACTGTATATTGAGCAAGCAGTAAAGGAAACAAAAGAAAAATTCGGAGTAGGTATTAAAGTCCATGGCGAAGAAATAAAAACGTTGTGGTTCGCCGATGACATTGTAATTCTGTCAGAGACAGCAAAGGACTTGGAAGAGCAGTAGAACGGAATGGACAGTGTCTAGAAAGGAGGATACAAGATCAACATCAACAAAAGCAAAACGAGTATAATGGAATGTAGTCGAATTAAGTCGGGTGATGCTGAGGGAATTAGATTAGGAAATGAGACACTTAAAGTAGTAAAGGAGTTTTGCTATTTGGGGAGCAAAGTAACTGATGATGGTCGAAGTAGAGAGGATATAAAATGTTGACTGGCAATGGCAAGGAAATCGTTTCTGAAGAAGAGAAATTTGTTAACATCGAGTATAGATTTAAGTGTCAGGAAGTCATTTCTGAAAGTATTTGTATGGAGTGTAGCCATGTATGGAAGTGAAACATGGACGATAAATAGTTTGGACAAGAAGAGAATAGAAGTTTTCGAAATGTGGTGCTACCTACAGAAGAATGTTGAAGATTAGATGGGTAGATCACATAACTAATGAGGAGGTATTGAATAGAATTGGGGAGGAGAGGAGTTTGTGGCACAACTTGACAAGAAGAAGGGACCGGTTGGTAGGACATGTTCTGAGGCATCAAGGAATCACAAATTTAGCATTGGAGGGCAGCGTGGAGGGTAAAAATCGTAGAGGGAGACCAAGAGATGAATACACAAAGCAGATTCAGAAGGAAGTAGGTTGCAGTAAGTACTGGGAGATAGAGTAGCATGGAGAGCTGCATCAAACCAGTCTCAGGACTGAAGACAACAACAACAACGACAACATACAAAACAGCACGATTCCGATGTGGATATACAGGGTGGTCCATTGATAGTGACCAGGCCAAATATCTCACAAAATGAGCGTCAAACGAGAAAACTACAAACAAAACTTGTCTAGCTTGAAGGGGGAAACCAGATGGCGCTATGGTTGGCCCGCTACATGGCGCTACCATAGGTCAAACGGATATCAACTGCTTTTTTTTTAAATAGGAACCCCCATTTTTATTACATATTCGTGTAGTACGTAAACAAATATGAATGTTTTAATTGGACCACTTTTTTCGCTTTGTGATAGATGGCGCTGTAATAGTCACAAACGTATAAGTACGTGGTATCAAGTAACATTCCGCCAGTGCGGACGGTATTTGCTTGTGATACATTACCCGTGTTAAAATGGACCGTTTACCAATTACGGAAAAGGTCGATATCGTGTTGATATATGGCTACTGTGATCAAAATGTCCAACGGGCGTATGCTGTGTTTGCTGCTCGGTATCCCGGACGACATCATCCAAGTGTCAGGACCGTTCGCCGGATAGTTACGTTATTTAAGGAAACAGGAAGTGTTCAGCCACATGTGAAACGTCAACCACGACCTGTAAAAAATGATGATGCCTAAGTAGGTGTTTTAGCGGCCAATCCGCACATCAGTAGCAGACAAATTGCGCGAGAATCGGGAATCTCAAGAACGTCGGTGTTGAGAATGGTACATCAACATCGACTGCACCCGTACCATATTTATATGCACCAGGAATTGCATGGCGACGACTTTGAACGTCGTGTACAGTTCTGCCACTGGACACAAGAGAAATTACGGGACGATGACAGATATCTTGCACGCGTTTTATTTAGCGACGAAGCGTCATGCACCAACAGCGGTAACGTAAACCTACATAATATGCACTATTTGGGAACGGAAAATCCACGATGGCTGCGACAAGTGGAACATCAGCGACCTTGGCGGGTTAATGTATGGTGCGGCATTATGGGAGGAAGGATAATTGGCCCCCATTTTGTCGATGGCAATCTAAATGGTGCAATGTATGCTAATTTCCTACGTAATGTTCTACCGATGTTACTACAAGATGTTTCACTGCATGACAGAATGGCGATGTACTTCCAACATTATGGATGTCCGGCATACAGCTCGCGTGCGGTTGAAGCGGTATTGAATAGCATATTTGGTGACAGGTGGATTTGTCGCCGAAGCACCATACCATGGCCCGCACGTTCACCGGATCTGACGTCCCCTGATTTCTTTCTGTGGAGAAAGTTGAAGGATATTTGCTATCGTGATGCACCGACAATATGCGTCAGCGCATTGTCAATGCATGTGCGAGCATTACGGAAGGCGAACTACTCGCTGTTGAGAGGAATGTCGTTACACGTATTGCCAAATGCATTGAGGTTGACGCACATCATTTTGAGCATTTATTGCATTAATGTGGTATTTACAGGTAATCACGCTGTAAGAGCATGCGTTCTCAGAAATGATAAGTTCACAATGCTACATGTATCCCATTGGAAGAACCGAAATAAAATGTTCAAACGTACCTACGTTCTGTATTTTAATTTAAAAAACCTACCTGTTACCAACTGTTCGTCTAAAATTGTGAGTCATATGTTTTGACTATTACAGCGCCATCTATGACAAAGCGAAAAAAGTGGTCCAACTGAAACATTAATATTTCATTAAGTACTACACGAATATGTTGTAATGTTGTTGCATTAATTTGAGGTGTACGCGGTGCTGCTATTAAAGACCATAAAAGTGGGTTAAAAGCTGTTGGTTATGTGAGGAAGTTAACCTTGCATTACTGCGCAACTGTTTCACCAGGTATCCAGTCTAGCTTACCAAATTCCCCACCAGACTAACATTAATTATAATCTTTTAGTACTCATCTTACGATAACCGGTGATATGTATATGTGGTGTCACCGCCAGACACCACACTTGCTAGGTGGTAGCTTAAATCGGCCGCGGTCCATTAGTACATGTCGGACCCGCGTGTCGCCACTGTCAGGAGCGCAGACCGAGCGCCACCACACGGCAGGTCTCGAGAGACGTACTAGCACTCGCCCCAGTTGTACGGACGACATTGCTAGCGACTACACGTACGAAGCCTTTCTCTCATTTGCCGAGAGACAGAATAGCCTTCAGCTAAGTCCATGGCTACGACCTAGCAAGGCGCCATTAACAATATCTGGAGAGAGTCTCGCTTGTATTATCAAGAGAAATGTACCACAAAGAATTAAAGTTAAGTATACGAGAAGCTCCGTTCTTTTCTTTATAGCTTTCATCACGTATCCTGTTTCAGACTTAACGCAAGACTGCTTGAGTTGACGCGTGCCCTTTCGGCTACCTCCCTTGTGTCTAGACTGTCTTGTCTAGACACAGCAGTATATAAAAAGACAATTTAAATAAAAAGAAATAAATCAGTTTATATTTGGACATTTATTTTAACATTGATCATTGTTCCGTTAAAATTTCAGCATATCAAACTTGATTCATAACTAAACTGGTGCCTTATTTAGGATTGTGAAAATGTGAGTTTGTAATCTTACGGAACACATCAAATAGGGAGCCAAGATTGGGAGACTACATACAACACTGCATTCATAAAATAACACACGAAGAACGTTGAAACATATCCAAGAGGAAATTAACCACAACCAACCGATTCAATTTTCACCCAAAGAAGTTACGTTCGTAGCGCAATCCTGTCCGTCATGAAATTACCACACACTGGTATACTAAATTCATACTAACTCTCTGTGAAATCTTCCCGAAAATAATAGTTGAGGGCTACTTTGATGATTACACCACATGCTTCACGTGGTCAACTTGGTTTACACAAAGAGTGTAACTCCACAATAATTTTGATAATTAAAATAAATTAGATCGAAAAGCAATTTACAAAAGAAAAACATCGAACTGGTTACAATCGTCTTACTATTAACCTGATGGGTCAAACAATTGTATAAGCACGTGGTACTAGTCACACAAAGTACAGCCCACGTGGGTTGAACATAAAGAAAAGTTGCTATATTGAAAAATATTGTCAAGACGAGACGTTATAATCTCACGCACATTCGCATTTAAGATTGATGATCTTAGAGTTACTGATCAATACGTGGTTCCACTTTACTCACAAAGTAGTGACAAAGCAACTAGCGGAAGATATTCTGAACTTTACCCTCGAAATACACTGCGTTGCAATTTAAGATAACATTAGATATTTTAGAGCTAAACCTGAAATAAACCTGATTAAATTTTCAGTTAGGCTGAACTTAAGAAATCCATTGTCCTACGGACTTAGCAGACACGCGCTTAGCCGGAGATCTTACCACTTCAGACGCTCGCCGCGGACAGACTGACCTGGCCCGCTACCGAGCGTGCTTCACAAATACAAACGGACCAGAGAGGCAGCTCCCTATACCAACATGACAAGGGACGGACAGGACCATACAAAGAATAGAAACCTCTTTGCTTCTAGAAAGCGTAGTTACCTGTTCCGACGTTGGTCCTACTGTTCTCTAGCAGACAGGCTTGTCTGCTACCATCAAGATGCAACTAGAATTACATTTGCTCATTCATCCTCTCACACAGAAGGGAAGGGGGATGACAGTATCTTATCATATACAGTATATAAAAGAAAGAGGATGTAGGTTCCGTATGAGACTGTGTGACATGAATTACATATAAACTGTGTTTTAAAGTGTAGTAGTGTGACAGATCGTTCTTGTTTATGTGTAAAAGTAACACGTTTCGCTGCTCAGTCTCCTCCCAGATAGTCAGAAACACCACAGTAAATTTAGAAGAGGAATTTATGCCGTAAATGACAACAGATTTAAGAAATTAACATGAAAGGAATCCAACAGAGACCTTTCAATGTAATAAAAAAAGGGGTTTCATATTTAAAAAAACGCAGTTGATATCCGTTTGACCTATGACAGCGCCATCTAGCGGGCCAACCATAGCGCCATCTGGTTTTCCCCTTCAAGCTAGACAAGTTTCGTTCTTTGTAGTTTTTTCGTTTGACGCTTATTTCGTTAGATATTTGGCCCGGTCACGATCAATGGACCACCCAGTATAATTACCGACATTTAAGCGAGGGGTTAGTGTGGCCTTCAAACGGAAACTTCTTGATCGTCCCTCATAAATTGTTAGTGCGCTATAGTGAGAGGCAATATTATTTGTTACTATAATGGCTAAGCGCTAACTTTGAAAACTTCGTAATTTCCTTACGCCCTATCATGTACGATGCCCGTTTCTTGACTGCGGAAAACGTGACGGAGTTTTGTTCAATTTGCTGAACTCTGGTCGTGATGTTGCCTCTCTATGGTATTTTACCTCTTGGAGACGTAATGAGCCCAACCCCAGTGCCCAGAGACAGTGGTCATGTGTGTGTGTCTTACGATTGCGTGGATGAATGTACGAGGACGAGTCAAATGAAAACCTTAAATTTGTAATAAAAAATTGAAATTTCGCGCCGTTATCTTGTAAGTTGGTAAGCGTGCTACAAACAGCGTGCAGAATGGCCTGTAGGTGGCAGCATGGTGGAGATGCACACACATCATCGCAGTATCAGTATAAAGATGGCCGTCCCATTTGCGACTTGCACCAGGGAAGAACAGCGTTCTGTTGTTCGGTTCTTGCGTAGTGAAGGTGTGAAACCTATTGAAATTCATCGACGAATGAAGGTTCAGTACGGTGATGCATGATTGTCACAGCAACAAGTCTACGAATAGAGTAGGAAGTTCGCAAATGGTGTGACTTCAGTGGAAGATGCTCCTCGTCTAGGTCAGGCACAACGAGTTGTGACTCCACAGAACATTGCAGCAGTTGAAGCCATAGTGAAGGAAAACCGCCCGAGTGACTCTGAATGACATTGCAGCATGTTTACAGATTAGTCATGGGTTGCCACAAAAGATTGTGCATGATGTGCTCCAGTTTCACAAAGTGTCTGCAAGATGGGTGCCCCGGCAGCTGACTCCTGAAATGAGAGAACGACGTGTTGATGCTTGTAAAGAACTTCTTCGGCGCTTTGGACGAAAAGGTGATGGCTTCCTTGCAAGAATCGTTACTGGGGACGAAACCTGGGTTCACTTCCACCAACCGGAAACGAAGAGAGCGAGCAAGGAGTGGCGCCATTCCTTCACCATTCCATCACCAAAACCAAAGAAGTTTCGAACAGAACCATCAGCAGGGAAGGTTATGCTGACTCTCTTTTGGGATGAAAAAGGCGGTCTTTACGGACCATTAGATGCCTAGAGGGACCACTGTCACCAGTGCATCATACACAGATCTCCAAAAAAACCATCTCCGGCCTGAAATCAAATCAAAGCGATGTGGATTGCTGTGAGCAGGTGTCCTTTTGCAACATGACAATGCAAGGCGCCACAGTGCCCGTACAACAGTTGCAACAATCACAAACATGCATTTTGTGAGTCTTCTTCATCGACTATACTCAGCAGAGCTTGCCCCAAGTGACTTCTATATGTTTGGACTTTTCAAAGACGCAATGTGAGGAAAGAAGTTCCGTTCTGATGAAGAGGTTCGCCACACGGTGCATGAGTGGTTACACGGACTACCAAAAGAATTTTTTTCTAAAGGAATGTATGCACTTTGTAAGCGCTGGAGGACTTGCATTGAGCGTGGGGGAGATTATGTTGAAAAGTGATACAGCTTTGTACCACTTCTGCATAATCAATAATATTTAAAAAACATTTAAGGTTTTCATTTGACTCGCCGTCGTATGTGCGTTGTCTATTTTAGAAGAAGGTCTTCTGGCAAAAAGCTCACGTGTTCAGCAGTCTTCTTGTTTTGTCTGTCTGCGACTCGACATCTCCTCTGTATGTTGCGTAGCGGTCTGTCATTATCATAATACTGTCTGTATCTCTAACAAGGGAACCTCCCCATCGCACCCCTCTCACATTTAGTTATAAGTTGGCACAGTGGATAGGCCTTGAAAAACTGAACACAGGTCAATCGAGAAAACAGGAAGAAGTTGTGTGGAACTATGAAAAAATAAGCAAAATATACAAACTGAGTAGTCCATGCGCAAGATAGGCAACATCAAGGATAATGTAAGCATAGGAGCGCCGTGGTCCCGTGGTTAGCGTGAGCAGCTGCGGAACGAGAGGTCCTTGGTTCATGTCTTCCCTGGAGTGAAAACTTTATTTTCTTTATTTTCGCAAAGTTATGATCTGTCCGTTCGTTCATTGACGTCTCTGTTCACTGTAATAAGTATAGTGTCGGTGTTTTGCGACCGCACCGCAAAACCTCGCGATTAGTAGACGAAAGGACGTGCCTCTTCAATGGAAACCGAAAACATTTGATCGCAAGGTCATAGGTCAACCGATTCCTCCACAGGAAAACACGTCTGATATATTCTGTACGACACAGGCGACGGCATGTGCGTCACATGACAGGAATATGTTGTCGACCCACCTAACTTGTACACTTGGCGAATGGGTAAAAAGATTCTTCTACATTACCCGATTTAGGTTTTCTTGTGGATGTGATAATAACTCCCAAAAAATTGATGAAAACATAAGAGTTTGTGACATAAACTGTAAATAAAAAATTAAAATTTTGATTCGAGGGAAGACTTGAACCAAGGCCCTCTCGTTCCGCATCTGCTCACTCTAACCACGGGACCACCGCGCTTCCGAGTCCAGAAGTTCCTTGATGTTGCATATGTTGCACATGGACTACTCAGTTTGTATATTTTGCTTATTTTTTCGTAGTTCCACACAACTTCTTCCTGTTTTCTCGATTGAATTGTGTTCAGTTTTCAAGGCCTATCCACTGTGCCAACTTATAATTAAATCTGAGGGGGGTGCGATGGGGAGGTTCCCTTGTAAGTGTTTATAAGAAAGCGCCCCGTGCGACGGAGGAGTGACGTGAGAGTGGGCTTGGGCAGGTGCACCAGTTCTACCCGCTGGTGGAGATCCGCTGCTCGGAGGACCTGCGGCTCTTCCTGTGCTCCGTGTACACGCCCATCTGCCTGGAGGAGTACGAGCAGCCGCTGCCGCCGTGCCGCGGTCTGTGCGAGCGCGCGCGCGCCGGCTGCGAGCCCATCATGGCGCAGTACGGATTCCCCTGGCCGGAGCGCATGGCGTGCGAGCGGCTGCCCGTCGCGGCGCCCGCCTCCGAGAAGCTCTGCCTCGACCGCAACAGCAGCCGCGCCGCGCCGCCGGGCCACGACGCCGCCCCCGGCGCCGCCTCCACCGCCAGGCCGCCGCGGCGCGGCGCGGGCAGCGGCCAGCACGCAGACTGCCGGCCCGGCAAGAAGGTAGTGGCCGCTAGATGCGCGCGCAGTCGCCAGGGCAGCCCGCCCGGTTAGGCCCGTATTACACTATCAAATCTCTTTGTCAAAAACGTTTGTCAATGATATTTGACGGTGTAACAGGGAACTTTGTCAAATGTCGTCCAATATTTGATCAAACCTAGGGCCTCGCTGTAGATTTGATCAAAGAAGTCGCTTGTCTTCTGTTCACTGCAATGTGACAGGTTACCACATGGAGCGCTAGCATCGCTGCAGCGTTCTGTCGTCTGTAGTGTTTTTATAAACATTGCCGGTAAATACAATTGGTGTGTGCCGACAACTACAAAATTAATGGAGACGTGTGAAGCTGATGAGGCGCTTTACAGCGTGAGGCACCCTGAATACAAAAATAGATGAAGAAGGAGACCTGACCTGACCTAACCTAACCTAACCTAACCCTCTCCTGAAGCAAGGAATCGGACTGTTACAGTGAGCCTGTCTTCTGCAAATGTAGCAGTTCTTAAGTGAATATTGTGCTTTGTGATATGAGGATACACTTCATTGAGCACATACAGAAATGTATGCTCATCCATTCTTAAGTAATTAATGTACGACTTGACGTCCCCCATTATAAGCTCACGTAACAACTTTTGTTGAATGCTTTTATCGAGTCGTCGTAAAACCCACGGCTTCACCCAGGTATGTTTCCTTTTTTTCCCCAGCTTCTCTTCCGCATGTGCACTCAGTGCAATTGTGGTACATGCAACTGCTGCAGTTAATAACAAGTTGTTGTTGTCAGCCATCTTGAACTTTGGCGAAAAGTATGATGACAGTGTAATACCCCTTCGAGCGCTACGTCAAAGATCTTTGTCAAATATATTGGAGGGAATATTTGATCAAATCTTTGACAAAGAAATTTGATAGTGTAATACCGGCCTTAGCCGTGCGGTGTAACGCACTGCTTTCCGGGCGGGGAAGGCGTGCTGGTCCCCGGCACGAATCCACCCGGCGGATTAGTCTCGACATCCGATGTGCCGGCCATTCTGTGGATGGTTTTTAATGCAGTTTTCCATCTGCCTCGGCGAATGTGGGGTGATTCCCCTTATTCCGCCTCAGTTACACTATGTCGGCGCTTGCTGAGCAAAAACTGTCTCCACGTACGCGTACACCGTAATTACTCTACCACGCAAACATTTGGGGTTACACTCGTCTAGTGCGAGACGTTCCCTGGGTGTCCACTAGGGGCCGAACCGCACAATAACCATGGGTTCGGTATGGGGCGGTGGTGGAGTGAACTGCTGTAGCCTGTTGTGGGGTTGTGAACCACTGAGGGCTACGGCGGGGACGAAGCCTCTCCGTCGTTTCTGGGTCCCCAGTTCAATACTACACAATACAATCGGCAGGGTACGCTCGGCGAGAGCGGTAGTGGTGGGGGTTGCCGACAGGCGCTCTAGGGGAAATGCCGTCTGGAGGGGTAGTGCTGTTGTAAACTGAAGCCTTGTGTAAACATTAAGTGGACCCATCCACGCCCACACTTGCACAATGACCATTCAAGATGATTGACTGTCACCTCTGTTTTGGTTAGTAAGTAAAAAGAATTCCACTGAAAATGCAGCAAAAGCAGTGATTTATTTTCTCCTGGCTTGCTAAACTAGTAACTTTCGTAGAAGTTCATCGGTGGCGAATTTTGAGTAAAACCTCCATTTATTTTGTTGCCTTGTTAAAAATTTGCTTCTTGTGACTGAACACAGTGCAGTGTACACAATATCATCTCACTAACATGTTGTTTAGACTTAACTGCGAGAGGGTTCTGAACGGTGGTTTATTAAGTTACGAAATGGGGAAAATAAGGGCAATAGCTTATGAAAAAGCACATACTCGGTACAAAAATAAATTTTGTAATGTCTTCACTTACACTGTTCTGAAACCCACAGCATTTCTCGTTGTACCAGCCATCGATGGCCCTTAAAAATAACATTTTTTCATCGAAAATGTCTGCAGTTACTGGAATAACACGGTAGATAATGAAGTTTTGCGTAACTACCATATGGCAAAACTCTCGCCTCTTTGCATGCTACCATTTGCCAAAATTTCATTTCGACATCTCAAACCACTTATGAAATATGAGGATTGTTATGGTTTGCGGTTGCAAATGAGTATGCTACTTCAGATTGATTCTCACTAGGTTAGTGACTGAGGCCTGCACCAAAATCTAAGGAAAACTTCAATATGTTAGCTAAATTTCGTACACATCATTATAGTATGTAATATGAACCAAACGCAAAATCATAGCGACCCCTATTTTTCATTGCAAACTTTTGCGAATTTGGCGCTGTGTCTTACTTAGATGCAAATATCGCAATAACTATGACCAATAACGAAATGATTGGCACGTCATGATGCTCAAAAGCGGGCAGACAATTCTGGCCTCTCCTTACGAATGATCTCGCCCAGCGCTTTGGACGCGTATCGGCCACCGCACCATGCACAGACTCTTCTGGTTGCTTTTCGCGACTTCCTGAAGACTACGGTAGTTTTCCTAGTAGTCATGGTCAGTTAAAATTGTACTCACATTACCATATTATGTGTGTTGCAGACCTATCGGGCTTTACCTCATATCGATCGCTTTGTTTACGTATGCAATCAGTGTCTTACTAGAGTCCCCTACAAACAGGAAGGGGTGCACCGTCTAGAAACTATATAAGTGTATAGAAAAGGGCAGCGTAACCTGCGGAACATTTTTGTTCTGCATAGTTATGCTCCTGCCTATTACGTAAAAATAAACAGTGTTTATAGCAAAACTGAAAATATCAAAATTTAATTCAGATTTTATTCGAAAATTGTTGATCTGTATCGTGAAACAGTGGTATGTTATAGTAAAAGTTATCGTAAAAGTAAAAAAGCAATACAGATTTACCACATACCCGAAGAAAACAGTTTCTCAAAAAAGAAAAATATGTCAAATATCGCTTCGATACTTCGTCGAGCTTATATGAAACATGTTTGTGTAATTCACGAACAAGTTTCATATTTATCAATAATAACAGGAAACTCTTGCCTTCGATCAAAATGAACGTTGCACTAAGTAAAAATAACAGTAATTATACAGATTTTTTTAAGTTTGTGCATGTAAACTGTCCTTGCAGCGAAAGTAACTGCTTTGTTACATAAAAACGCAGAAGTTACGCGATCAATTAATCTTTATTACTTATGAAATGTAATTTATATTCTGTAAGGATATAAAATACGCGATGGACTAACACTGAATGATGTGTGGTTCTAATTATGTGCACAACAAACAACCAAACAAACAATAAGATAAAGACTGGTCGTCAGCTCCCAATTCCTCTCTTACACATCCGTTTATGTTGCTTTCCCTAACAATGCTACCAGTACTACCGGTAATCCTACGTCATTTATCTACCGTACCGAAACCACGGAGTTGTAGATATTGGGTGATGGCTGTGAAGGACACGGAACAGTGTTATCCGCACCTGACAGAGTTTGAAAGATCCCATTGTGGGTATCCATTTGGCCGGCTAGTTGAGTCGTTCAATATCCAGGTATGTGGGCGTTAGGTTGTGACATGGGAACAAGAGGGCAGGCGTGTTCCACGTCAGAGTTCCCGGCGACCAAGTCTGACAACCATTTGAGATGATCGCCGTCAACCCCTTCACACCTACACCTGTGTCATCCTGTACCATTGGCTGCACACTAGCGGCAGCCGAACTTGTCCCACGCGTAGGCTGCGTTTGGAATGGTGGCGTGGTCGGCAAGCATGGACTGCCGATGAATGGCGTCGCATTGTACTGATCGATGAATCGCGGTTCTGCACCACTCTGAATGACTATGTCGATGACTATAATGGCAGCTAGAGGAGAGGTCGAGTTCTTCCAATGGTTTTGGAGTGGTACAGCGTCATGATGTGGGCAGTCGTTGTGCATGACTTCATATCACAGCTGAAATAAAGTGATCGTATGACACTAATGGCCGGGAGTCGCCACCTGGGGAAGTTTGGCTGCCGAATTACAAGTCTGTTTAGTCGAGGCCATATTGGGCGGACTTGTGTGTCGATGATGATGAAATGATTGACAACACAACATCCAGTTCCCGAGGGGAGAACATCTCCGGGCCGGCCGGGAATAACCTGGGCCCGCTGTATGGCAGTCAGACGCGCTGACCACTCAGCCAAGGGAGCGGACAGGTCACGGCTGATGGCGACTGAGGGGACTCTGACGGCACAACAGTACGTCATGGACATCCTGTGTTCTCATCTACTAACTCTCAAGCGACAGCATCGTGGTGTCATTTTTCGACAGGGCAATGCTCGTCTATATATGGTATGTGTTCTATGAACTGTTTGCGTGATTTTGAGCTACTCCCATGGCCGGCAAGATCCACTGATCTGTCCCATATAGAAAATGTATGGGATCAGATCGGACTTCAACTCTGACACATCGCCATTATCCAGGATATCGAGGACCAGTTACAACAGTTGTGGGCCAGTAGGCTTAGGAGAGGATGTAATGGGTTTATGACATCCTTCCCAACCGACGGAGTGCTCGCATCCGGGCCACAGGGAACCCAACTTCATACTAACAAGTGGGCTCTTACTGCTGAATTCTTTGTCAATTTGACTCGATATTGTAATCACCGAAATAACTTCCCATATCCTCTCAGCCTCTGAATTTTCATTTCGTTTCCTCCTCCTGGGTTTCTCACTTTGTTTGCTAGGCAGTGTATATTTCTTCCCATCGCATCGCAATTATGCTCTCTGGGTAACAAATCTGGCGACGTACATTCCTCAAGGTATTGTGGGTGTACAGTACAGTGTAGACTTTTGCATTATCACGATCGAACATGCCGTTAGATACCCTGGTCGTTAAATGTATGTCAAAAGGTTTACCATTCTTGATATATACCAACGAGCATTACGCCTAGCTCCGCACAACAAGATCACAGGAGCTGGAGAGTCAAGCCTCTCGAGAATCACAGCTTGTGTGACCTTGCACTGGATCAACTAGGGATACGACAAAGAGAAGTGAGACTCGTGAACACCCCAGCATGCCACTCAGTGTCGCAGCTGATTCTGGCTTCACACCATGCAGGTCTCTATTTTTTGTAGTATGGCGTCAGCGGTAAACAACTAATCGAGATCTCATCTCAAATTCCAGTTACCTGCTCTCGACGGTCCGTGGTAACACTCTGCTTGTAATGTCTGCCCAGGTTTCAGCTGCTGTCGTCCTTCTATCAGTCCGAGCCAGTCGAACAATCCTACAGTCTACTTGTGGTGCAGTCCTTCAGGCAGGAAGCGTATGTATTCTTCGCGTCATACAGAGTTGTCCGACTTTTTACGGTCGTGTTCGGTGAAATACATACAAGTTCAGCGTGTCCAACTTTTGTTAGGCTTTTTAGCGATGAGGTAGAGAATGCACAACCAAGGTCCAGTCCAAACTAATCAAGTTGATGCAGTGTAATTTAAAATTATCCTGCCAAGAGTTTCACAAAATAATTTCCGAAAAAGATTACATTCGTGATAAATTGGATTCAAACGAAAAATATTAATACTTAACTGCAGATTACAGTTATATCTTTATAAGCATAATTGAAATGATCAAAGTTACTGAGTATCTTTTCGTTTTCCATCTCAGAAGAAACATAATTGTTTATTTTTTAACGAAGAACGTTTGGTTTATTTTGACGTAAGATTATTCTAGGAAGAAGGCTGAGTATTTAAGAAGACTGAACATTTATTTGCTGTCGTAACTCCCAAACCGTAAGGCTGTTTACTGACAGTATTTTTTTAGTTTAAGCACGTTTAAGGCTGGTCTCGCAAAAACTGACTGTAATTGATTATTAATAAATGACTGAAAATACCCAGCTGGCTTTATTTCTATTTAAAATAGTAAGTCCGGCCTTTAGGGCAAAATGTGTGGTTAAATGTAACTCCGATGGCCGTTTTTCTATTTTTGAACCTGGCAGTCGTACGCACAGTTCTCCTGAGTCCTTAGCGGCGCCATTAGTTCTGCAGTCATTCCCCCTACAGGCAACTCCGTGTGGAATCTGTTACCGTGATACTCTTAGGAGTCTCCTGCCAGTCATTCGACCGTTGTCAAAGTCTGAAGAATGACAATAAGCAGCACGTGCACATTCTCAGGGTATATTGTATTGCTATATGCGTGTGTAAATTTCCAGTAGCGTTACCAACACCTTTCTTCATCTGTAGGAATGGCTTTTTCTGCTTGGAAAATACTTAAAACACACTTGCACAAGAATTGTATGAGGCGGAGTCGAATGACAGCCGAACATCCGCCACAATGGGTACGTGAATGGTCCCATTCAAAAATAATCACCACACGCGTTAAGACATTTACCCCGCTGGGGGACGACACGATCGGCTCATGTTTCATACAACGCGGTCGGCTGCTGACGGATCCACAACTGCACCAGTTCCTGTACTTCCTCGTCCAACTGAAACTGACGTCCACGAAGATCTTTCAATAGATCGACAAAGATGTGAAAATCTTACGGGGAAAGATCCGGGCTGTACGGAGGATGTTACAGCGTTTCCCAACAAAAGCGCTGAAGCGTAGCCTGTGTCCGATTGGCAATGTGGAAGCGAGAGTTACCATGCAGAAGGATGATTCCGCCTGACAGCATTCAGACAGCCCGAGGGCAAACAGAAAGTTAGCAGTGGAAACATCCCGCAGCTCCTCGCCAGAGAAATCGAAAGCTGTTCACGCAAGTTCCGGTAAGGTGACGATGATCTTCTTCGACTGCAGGGGCCCTCTGCCCACCGAGTTACTGGAGCGAGGAAGCACAGTTAATGTCAGCGCTATGAAGACACTTTGCAGAAACTGCCATGCGCACTAAAGTTAAAACGTCCAGCGGACGGAATCACCCTGTTGCAAGACACACTGCCAATCGGATGAAGGCTACGCTTCAGCCACTTGGTTGGGAAACACAGCAGCATCCTCCTTACAGCCCGGATGTTTCACCTTGTGATTTTCACATCTTTGTCGAACTGAAGGAAGACATTCGTGGACGTCAGTTTCGGTCGGATGAGGAAGTGCAGTAGTGGGTGGGGTTGTAGATCCGTCAGCGGTCGGACCACGTTCTACGAAACAGGAGTTAACCGTCTCGTGTCCCAGTGGCTGAATGTCATAACGCACGAGGCGATTACTTTTGAATGGGACCATTGCAAGGTCCCATTGTGGTGTATGTTGCAGTTTCATTTGACTGTCCCTTATATACACTACTGGCCATTAAAATTGCTACACCACGAAGATGACGTGCTACAGACGCGAAATTTAACCAACAGGAAGAAGATGCTGTGATATGCAAATGATTAGCTTTTCAGAGCATTCACACAAGGTTGACGCCGGTGGCGACACCTACAACGTGCTGACATGAGGAAAGTTTCCAACCGATTTCTCGTACACAAACAGTTGTTGTGATGCCTCGTGTAAGGAGGAGAAATGCGTACCATCACGTTTCCGACTTTGATAAAGGTCGGATTGTAGCCAATCACGATTGCGGTTTATCATATCGCGACATTACTGCTCGCGTTGGTCGAGATCCAAAGACTGTTAGCAGAATATGGAACCGGTGTGTTCAGGAGGGTAATACGGAACGCCTCGTATCACTAGCAGTCGAGATGACTGGCATCTTATCCGTATGGCTGTAACGAATCGTGCAGCGACGTCTCGATCCCTGAGTCAACAGACGGGGACGTTTGCAAGACAGCAAGCATCTGCACGAACAGTTCGACGTCGTTTGCAGCAGCGTGGACTAAGAGCTCGGAGACGATGGCCGCAGTTACCTTTGACGCTGCATCACAGACAGGAGCGCCTGCGATGGTGTACTCAGTGACGAACCTGGGTGCACGAATGGCAAAACGTCATTTTTTTCGGATGAATCCAGGTTCTGTTTACAGCATCATGATGCTCGCATCCGTGTTTGGCGACATCGCGGTGAACGCACATTGGAAGCGTGTATTCGCCATCGCCATACTGGCGTATCACGCGGCGTGATGGTATGGGGTGCCATTGGTTACACGTCTCTGTCACCTCTTGTTCGTACTGACGGCACTTTGAACAGTGGACGTTACATTTCAGATGTGTTACGACCCGTGGCTCTACCCTTCATTCGATCCCTGCGAAACCCTACCGTTCAGCAGCATAATGCACGACCGCATGTTGCAGGTCCTGTACGGGCCTTTCTGGATACATAAAATGTCCGACTGCTGCCCTGGCCAGCACATTTTCCAGATCTCTCACCAACTGAAAACGTCTGGTCAATGGTGGCCGAGCAACTGGCTCGTCACAATACGCCAGTCGCTACTCTCGATGAGCTGTGGTATGTTGAAGCTGCATGGGCAGCTGTACCTGTACACGCCGTCCAAGCTCTGTTTGACTCAATGCCCAGGCGTATCAAGGCCGTTATTACGGCCAGAGGTGGTTATTCTGGGTACTGATTTCTTAGGATCTATGCACCCAAACTGCGTGAAAATGTAATCACATGTCAGTTCTAGTATAATATATTTGTCCAGTGAATACTCGTTTATCATCTGAATTTCTTCTTGGTGTAGCAATTTTAATGGCCAGTAGTATATTATAGCCCATAGGCATGAGAGTACTGCAGTATCAGTTTGGCAGCGGCGGTGTGATCTTTGCGTCAGTGTAGAGTAGGCAGGGACGACAGATGCCTGGCTGGTCTCTCAGCTGGTTGGCGGTGTTGCAGGGCTGCCGCGGGTCTGCGCCGCCCGACTGCTCCTGCCGCTGCCGGCCGCCGCTGCTGCAGCTGCAGCCCGGCTCTCCCTGGTTCAACGCCTCCGTCCAGGTGGCCGGCGTGCACGACTGCGCCATGCCCTGCCGCGGCGTCTTCTTCACGCAGGTAACGCACTCACACCCTTCCTGCTCTACGTCTCTGTTCGCTAACCAATACGAGCAATAGTTACAAACTTCTATTTATTTATTTTTTTATTTTTGTTTTTCGAGTCATCAGTCGTCTGACTGGTTTGATTATGCCCGCCAAGAACTCCTCTCCTGTGCCAAACCTCTTCATCTCAGAGTAGCACTTGCAGCCGATGTCCTCAAATATCTCCTGGGTGCATTTCAGTCTCTGTTTCCGTCTACAGTTTTTATCTCTACAGCTCCCTCTGGTACCGTGGAAGGTGTTCCACGATGTCTTAACAGATGTCCTGTCATGCTGCCCCTTCCTCGTGTCAGTGTTTTCCATATACTGTATTCCTTTCCTCGCCGAGTACCCGGAGAACCACCCCATTCCTTGCGTTATCGGTACACCTAATTTTCAGCATCCTTCTAAAGCACCCCATCTCAAATCCTTCAGTTGTCTTCTGTTCCGGTTTTCCCACAGTCCACGTTTCACTACCCTACAATGCTCTGCTCCAAACATACATTCTGAAAAATTTCTTTTTTAAAATTATGGCCTCTCCTCTTCATTCAACAGCACAATTCCCATCGCACTCTTAATGTTACCAAATATGCTTTTAATTTCACCGGAGATTGTTTTGACTTTTCTATGTGCTCAGTCAGTCCTCCTGACAATAATTTCTTTTTTTGATCTCTTCTCATTTTTCGTGCAGCCATCTCGCCTTTGCTTCCCTACACTTCCTATTTACTTCATTCCTAAGTCACTTGTATTGCTGTATTCCTGCATCTTCCTGAACATTGATGTATTTCTTTCTTTCATGAAATTCAAATGTCTCTAAGCACTATCGGACTTAATATCTGAGGTCATCAGTCCCCCAGACTTAGAACTACTTAAACCAGACTAACCTAAGGACATCACACACATCCATGCCCGAGGCGGGATTCGAACCTGCGACCGTAGCAGCAGCGCGGTTACGGACTTAAGCGGCTAGAACCGCTCGGCCACAGCGGCCGGCTTCTTTCATCGATCAACCGAAGTTTGTCTTCTGTTACCCATGGTTTCTTCCCAGTTACCTTCTGTGTACCTATGTTTTTCGCTCCAACTTCGGTGATTGCCCTTTCTAGAGTTGTCCAATTCTCTTCAACCGAACTGTCTACTGACCTCTTCCTCATCCCAGTGTCTATAGCCTCCGAGAACTTCAAGCGTATCTCTTCATTCCTTAGTACTTCTGTATCCCACTTCTTTGCGCATTGATTATTCATGTCTAGTCTCTTAAACTTCAGCCTACTCTTCATCACTATTAAATTGTGATCTGAATCTATATATGCTCCTGGGTTGTTGTTGTTGTGGTCTTCAGTCCTTAGACTGGTTTCATGCAGCTCTCCATGCTACTCTATCCTGTGCAAGCATCTTCATTTCCCAGTACTTACTGCAACCTATATCCTTCTGAATCAGCTTACTGTATTCATCTCTTGGTCTCCCTTTCAATCTTCAACATTCTTCTGTAGCACCACATTTAGAAAGCTTCTTTTCTCTTTAGAATGCATTCTACGGATCGGAGCGTGGAATGTCAGATCCCTTAATCGGGCAGGTAGGTTAGAAAATTTAAAAAGGGAAATGGATAGGTTAAAGTTAGATATAGTGGGAATTAGTGAAGTTCGGTGGCAGGAGGAACAAGACATTTGGTCAGGTGATTACAGGGTTATAAATACAAAATCAAATAGGGGTAATGCAGGAGTAGGTTTAATAATGAATAAAAAAAATAGGAGTGCGGGTTAGCTACTACAAACAGCATAGTCAACGCATTATTGTGGCCAAGATAGACACAAAGCCCATGTCTACTACAGTAGTACAAGTTTATATGCCAACTAGCTCTGCAGATGATGAAGAAATTGATGAAATGTCTGACGAGATGAAAGAAATTATTCAGGTAGTGAAGGGAGACGAAAATTTAATAGTCTTGGGTGACTGGAATTCGTCAGTAGGAAAAGGGAGAGAAGGAAACATAGTAGGTGAATATGGATTGGGGGGAAGAAGTGAAAGAGGAAGCCGCCTTGTAGAATTTTGCACAGAGCATAACTTAATCATAGCTAACACTTGGTTCAAGAATCATAAAAGAAGGTTGTATACCTGGAAGAATCCTGGAGATACTAAAAGGTATCAGATAGATTATATAATGGTAAGACACAGATTTAGGAACCAGGTTTTAAATTGTAAGACATTTCCAGGGGCAGATGTGGATTCTGACCACAATATATTGGTTATGAACTGCAGATTGAAACTGAAGAAACTGCAAAAAGGTGGGAATTTAAGGAGATGGGACTTGGATAAACTGAAAGAACCAGAGGTTGTAGAGAGTTTCAGGGAGAGCATAAGGGAACAATTGACAGGAATGGGGGAAAGAAATACAGTAGAAGAAGAATGGGTAGCTCTGAGGGATGAAGTAGTTAAGGCAGCAGACGATCAAGTAGGTAAAAAGACGAGGGCTAATAGAAATCCTTGGGTAACAGAAGAAATATTGAATTTAATTGATGAAAGGAGAAAATATAAAAATGCAGTAAATGAAGCAGGCAAAAAGGAATACAAACGTCTCAAAAATGAGATCGACAGAAAGTGCAAAATGGCTAAGCAGGGATGGCTAGAGGACAAATGTAAGGATGTAGAAGCTTGTCTCACTAGGGGTAAGATAGATACTGCCTACAGGAAAATTAAAGAGACCTTTGGAGAGAAGAGAACCACTTGTATGAATATCAAGAGCTCAGGTGGCAACCCAGTTCTAAGCAAAGAAGGGAAGGCAGAAATGTGGAAGGAGTATATAGAGGGTTTATACAAGGGCGGTGTACTTGAGGACAATATTATGGAAATGGAAGAGGATGTAGATGAAGATGAAATGGGAGATAAGATACTGCGTGAAGAGTTTGACAGAGCACTGAAAGACCTGAGTCGAAACAAGGCCCCGGGAGTAGACAACATTCCATTAGAACTACTGATGGCCCTGGGAGAGCCAGTCATGACAAAACTCTACCATCTGGTGAGCAAGCTGTATGAGACAGGCGAAATACCCACAGACATCAAGAAGAATATAATAATTCCAATCCCAAAGAAAGCAGGTGTTGACAGATGTGAAAATTACCGAACTATCAGTTTAATAAGTCACAGCTGAAAAATACTAACGCGAATTCTTTACAGACGAATGGAAAAACTAGTAGAAGCGGACCTCGGGGAAGATCAGTTTGGATTCCGTAGAAATGTTGGAACACGGGAGGCAATACTAACCTTACGACTTATCTTAGAAGAAAGATTAAGAAAAGTCAAACCTACGTTTCTAGCATTTGTAGACTTAGAGAAAGCTTTTGACAACATTAACTGGAATACTCTCTTTCAAATTCTGAAGGTGGCAGGGGTAAAATACAAGGAGCGAAAGGCTATTTCCAATTTGTACAGAAACCAGATGGCAGTTATAAGAGTGGAGGGGCATGAAAGGGAAGCAGTGGTTGAGATGGGAGTGAGACAGGGTTGTAGCTTATCCCCGATGTTATTCAATCTGCATATTGAGCAAGCGGTAAAGGAAACAAAAGAAAAATTCGGAGTAGGTATTAAAATTCATGGAGAAGAAGTAAAAACTTTGAGGTTCGCCGATGACATTGTAATTCTGTCAGAGACACCAAAGGACTTGGAAGAGCAGTTGAACGGAATGGACAGTGTCTTGAAAGGAGGATATAAGATGAACATCAACAAAAGCAAAACGAGGATAATGGAATGTAGTCGAATTAAGTCGGGTGATGCTGAGGGAATTAGATTAGGAAATGAGACACTTAAAGTAGTAAATGAGTTTTGCTATTTGGGGAGCAAAATAACTGATGATGGTCGAAGTAGAGAGGATATAAAATGTAGACTGGCAATGGCAAGGAAATCGTTTATGAAGAAGAGAAATTTGTTAACATCGAGTATAGATTTAAGTGTCAGGAAGTCGTTTCTGAAAGTATTTGTATGGAGTGTAGCCATGTATGGAAGTGAAACATGGACGATAACCAGTTTGGACAAGAAGAGAATAGAAGCTTTTGAAATGTGGTGCTACAGAAGAATGCTGAAGATAAGGTGGGTAGATCACGTAACTAATGAGGAGGTATTGAATAGGATTGGGGAGAAGAGAAGTTTGTGACACAACTTGACTAGAAGAAGGGATCGGTTGGTAGGACATGTTTTGAGGCATCAAGGGATCACAAATTTAGCATTGGAGGGCAGCGTGGAGGGTAAAAATCGTAGAGGGAGACCAAGAGATCAATACACTAAGCAGATTCAGGAGGATGTAGGTTGCAGTAGGTACTTGGAGATGAAGAAGCTTGCACAGGATAGAGTAGCATGGAGAGCTGCATCAAACCAGTCTCAGGACTGAAGACCACAACAACAACCACCACCTTCAGAATTTGAAAGAGAGTATTCCAGTCAACATTGTCAGAAGCTTTCTCTAAGTCTACAAATGCTAGAAACGTAGGTTTGCATTTCCTTAATCTATTTTCGAAGATAAGTCGTAGGGTCAGTATTGCCTTATGTGTTCCAACATTTTTACGGAATCCAAACTTATTTTCCCCGATGTCGGCTTCTACCAGTTTTTCCATTCGTCTGTAAAGAATTCGTGTTAGTATTTCGCAGGCCGAGCGGTTCTAGGCGCTACAGTCTGGAACCGCGGGACCGCTATGGTCGCAGGTTCGAATCATGCCTCGGGCGTGGATGTGTATGATGTCCTTAGGTTAGTTAGGTTTAAGTAGTTCTAAGTTCTCGGGGACTGATGACCTTAGAAGTTAAGTCGCATAGTGCTCAGAGCCATTTAGTATTTTGCAGCTGTGGCTTATTAAACTGATAGTTCGGTAATTTTCACATCTGTCAATATCTGCTTTCTTTGCGATTGGAAGTATTATATTCTTCTTGAAGTCTGATGGTATTTCGCCTGTCTCATACATTTTGCTCACCAGATGGTAGAGTTTTGTTAGGCCTGGCTCTCCTAAGGCTGTCAGTAGTTCTAATGGAACGTTGTCTACTCCCGGGGCCTTGTTTCGACTTAGGTCTTTCAGTGCTCTGTCAAACTCTTCACGCAGTATCATATCTCCTATCTCATCTTCATCTACGTTCCCTTTCATTTCTATAATATTTCCTCAAGAACATCTCCCTTGAATAGACCCTCTATATACTTCTTCCACCTTTCTGCTTTCCCTTCTTTGCTTAGAACAGGATTTCCATCTGAGCTCTTGATATTCAAGCAAGTGGTTTTCTTTTTTCCAAAGGTCTCTTTAATTTTCCTGTAGACAGTATCTATCTTACCCCTAGTGAGACAAGCCTCTACATCCTTACATTTGTCCTCTAGCCATCCCTGCTTAGCAATTTTGCACTTCCTGACGGTCTCATTTTTGAGACGTTTGTATTCCTTTTTGCCTGCTTCATTTACTGCCGTTGGGTGTGCCTTACAATCGAATATCTGATTTCGTAATCTTGCCCGATAATAATGTTACATATAACTGAAATCTTCCCGTATCTTCCTGCATTTTCCAAGTATACGTCCTCCTCTTGTGACTCTTAAACAGAGTATTCGCTATTACTAGCTGAAATTTCAAAATTTTGTACATGGCTGCATGTTCAGAGACCGTGAAAAGTTACAATTGAAAGAAAACAGCCCTCGGCCACTATTTGTTGTGAATTAACCGGGTTTCAACAGTGCAAGGAATGTCTTCCTCAGAATTTAAATCAAAGAATGGTCTACATATTGGTCACAGCATTATGAGTAAAAACATATGATACAGAGTATAAGTATAGAATCATCGTGAAAGACCGGCAGTACTTATGCTTTTAAAATAATAAATATGCCAAAAAGGCATTAGTCGCAAAGATATTTAAGATAAAAAATTGTGATGGCGAGCCACTAAGTGTCGCTCGTTTCTTACGCGGCTTCAGTCGTCAGTTCAGAGCTGAACCAGCTGATGCCCTGTGCAAAATAAAAAAGGATGTAAGTGGGAGGAAGAGGGGCAGACCTCCTTAAAGTGTAGATTCTGAATGACAAGAAGAAAATAGGGCATGCTTCAAAGTCATTTCCCACAAAGGCTGTTCGTCAGGACGATGTTGAACATTGGCCAATTGTATCTGAGAAGAGATGTAGATGCAAGATGCCAAACTGCAGATTATCAGTTATCTGCCAGAAGTGTAACGTTTATTTGTGGATCGAGATGAAAAGGGGCTTTAGTAAAGAATAAAATTGATGAGCGTCAGAAGTTTTAAGTTCTTAAATATTTTATGTATCAGAAAAGTATATATGTAACTCAAGAAATGAAGGAATTACGACATGTAGCTGCTAGTGGGCATTTTTTTTACATCAATAGGGAAAGTTCAAAATTTGTGCCGAACCAGGATTCAAACATAAGGTCGAAAATGCATGCCTTAAGAGCTGCGAGCAATTTTTCAGCTTCGATACTGTGAAGCAAATCTCTTCTACTGCAAGCTCTTTGCTTTCCACATTTTGGGAACTTGTAGTATGGATCAAAACAAAAAAGTCCAGTAAACATTTGCTCTAAAATGCATACCTTAAAAGTTATGAGCAATTGTTCATTAGAAGAGTTGTGTTTCCAAGTAGCGAAGATGAGCATGTGGTCATAGCTCTTAAGGTATGCATTTTAGAGCACATGTTTACTGGACATTTTTTCCTTGTTTTGGTCCACATTACCATTTCCCAAAATATGGAAAGGAAAGAGCTTTCAGTAGAAGAGATTTGCTTCACAGTATCGAAGGTGATAAATTGCTCGCAGCTCTTAGGGTATGCATTTTCGACCCTGTGTATATTCAGATTTTTTTGCTTCTAGTGTCGTGTACTATCAGCTGTATGCGTTTACACCATTAATTATGATACACCCTGTATACGTATATTATGACCTTTTAAGTAACACAAATATAGGATTTTTTCGACTCCATCACTTCATAATTCTGTCCATGGAAGAGTAATTAGTGTAACTTTGCCTCGCGATCCCGCTGAAGCGGTACATAGTTGGTTGCAGTGTATTCGAAGTACGCTTTCTTGCGATCGTTTGCGTTTATCTTCAACCCCTTTTGTTTTTTAAGCTTATCCATGACACTCTGCCGGCCGTAGTGGCCGAGCGGTTCTAGGCACTACAGTCTGGAACCGAGCGACCGTTACGGTCGCAGGTTCGAATCCTGCCTCGGGCATGGATGTGTGTGATGTCCTTAGGTTAGTTAGGTTTAATTAGTTCTAAGTTTTAGGCGACTGATGACCTCAGAAGTTAAGTCGCATAGTGCTCAGAGCCATTAGAACCATGACACTCTCCCAAACAAACCTGAAACCATTCGTGCTGTCCTCATTCCAATATCGCCTGCTAGTCCTGTTTGGCATGTGTCTCAATTAGTTCTTCAATATTCTAGTTAGACATCTCTTTTATAGACTGACTTGCTTCTCTAGTATTTTACCGTAAATTATCTACACTAAAGTAGGTGACCTATATAATCATTCCGTATTATGTCGCCATAAACTGTTAGACGAAAGTGTGAGTTGCCGCGCGGGATTAGCCGAGCGGTCTCTGTGGCGCTGCAGTCATGGACTGTGCGGCTGATCCCGGCGGAGGTTCCAGTCCACCCTCGGGCATGGGTGTGTGTGTGTGTGTATGTGTGTTTTTGTCCTTAGGATAATTTAGGTTAAGTCGTGTGTGAGCTTAGGGACTGATGAACTTATCAGTTAAGTCCCAGAAGATTTTTTTTAAAAAAAGAAGTGTGAGTTGAGAGATTCGAATTGTAACTCCTCGGTATTGTAATCATAGGATACTATGAGTTCTTGCTTTGTGAAAGGCACAATTGTACATAGATGAAGATTTAAGGCAAGTTGTCTATTTTTGCACCATTTCGTAATCTTATCAAGATACGATATATATATATATATATATATATATATATATATATATATATATATATATATATATATATATATATATATATATATATATATATATATATATATCGTATCTTGATAAGATATATATATATATACTGAAGTGACGAATGAACATTTGTACCGAGGCCAGGATTCGAACCTGGGACTCGTGCTGACTAGGCAGCTGTGCTAACCACTACGCCACCCTGGCACAGTGACTTTGCACGGACTACCCTAGCACGCCTCCCTCATCCACCCAAATTCCCATTCGCGACTCAGCCCACTGGTATTCCCCGTAACTCGACCTTGAGACTTGGAAATATCTCTGGAATAAAATAGTTTTATTCGATTATCGAGATACGCCTGAATATTTATGCAGATTTTTTGCCCACTTGTGAAGTGTAATTTTGCATTAAGGTAAAAATGTTTGTTAGTTTTATTTAGATTGATTTCGTCTATTAAATACACTACTGGCCATTAAAATTGCTACACGAAGAACAAATGCATATGATAAACGGGTATTCATTGGACAAATAAATTATACTAGAAGTGACATGTAATTACATTTTCACGCAATTTCGGTGCATAGATCCTGAGAAATCAGTACGCAGAATAACCACCTCTGGTCGTAATAACAGCCTTGATACGCCTGGGCATTAAGTCAAACAGAGCTTGGATGGCGTGTACAGGTACAGCTGCCCGTGCAGTTTCAACACGATACCACAGTTCATCAAGAGTAGTGACTGGCGTATTGTGACGAGCCAGTTGCTCGGCCACCAATTGGTGAGAGATCTGGAGAATGTGCTGGCCAGGGCAGCAGTCGAACATTTTCTGTATCCACAAAGGCCCGTACAGGACCTGCAACATGCGGTCGTGCATTATCCTGCTGAAATGTAGGGTTTCGCAGGGATAGAATGAAGGGTAGAGGCGCGGGTCGTAACACGTCTGAAATGTAACGTCCACTGTTCAACGTGCCGCCAATGCGAACAAGAGGTGACCGAGACGTCTAACCAATGTCATCGCATACCATCACGCTGGGTGATACGCCAATATGGCGATGACGAATACACGCTTCCAATGTGCGTTCACGGTGATGTCGCCAAACACGGATGCGACCATCATGATGCTGTAAACAGAATCTGGATTCATCCGAAAAAACGACGTTTGGCATTCGTGCATCCAGGTTCGTCGTTGAGTACACCATCGCAGGCGCTCCTGTCTGTGATGCAGCGTCAAGGGTAACCGCAGCCACGGTGTCCGAGCTGATAGTCCGTGCTTCTGCAAACGTCGTCGAACTGTTTGTGCAGATGGTTGTCGTCTTGCGAACGTCCCCATCTGTTGACTCTGGGATCGACACGTGGCTGCACGATCCGTTACAGCCATACGGATAAGATGCCTGTAATCTCGACTGCTAGTGAAACGAGGCCGTTGGGATCCAGCACGGCGTTCCATATTACCCTCCACCGATTCCATATTCTGCTAACAGTCATTGGATCTCGACAAACGCGAGCAGCAATGTCGCGATACGATAAACCGCAATCGCGATAGGCTACAATCCGACCTTTATCAAAGTCGGAAACGTGATGGTACGCATTTCTCATCCTTACACGAGGCATCACAACAACGTTTCACCAGGCAACGCCGGTCAACTGCTGTTTGTGAATGAGAAATCGGTTGGAAACTTTCCTCTTGTGAGCACGTTGTAGGTGTCGCCACTGGCGCCAACCTTGTGTGAATGCTCTGAAAAGCTAATCATTTGCATATGACAGCATCTTCTTCCTGTCGGTTAAATTTCGCGTCTGTAGCACGTCATCTTCGTGATGTAGTAATTTTAATGGCCAATAATGTACGTTTTGTTGCAATCGTATTTCCTAAGATGTGGTAAAATCAGTAGCCGGTATTGCTGTGCGTGGGATCCTGACCCCCTGTGTGTGCGAGCATATCCCCGACCCCACTCAACATTTTTCCCCTAGTCTAGTAACACGCCGTGTGGTGTGGCGCAGGAGGAGAAGGAGTTCGCGGCGGTGTGGATCAGCCTGTGGTCGGGGCTGTGCTTCGTGTCGACGCTGATGACGCTGACGACGTTCCTGATCGAGCCGGAGCGCTTCCGCTACCCAGAGCGGCCGATCGTCTTCCTGTCGGGCTGCTACTGCGTGGTGAGCGCCGGCTACCTGGCGCGCGCGCTGCTGGGGCCGGAGGCGGCGGCGTGCGACGGCCCGCTGCTGCGCCACGGACAGGCGTCGCCGCCCGGCCTCTGCGCGCTCGTCTTCCTGCTCATCTACTTCTTCGGCATGGCCTCCTCCATCTGGTCAGTACGGCCCGTTTCACATTACTTTGCCAATTTTTACTAACAAAAAACAAGCTAGGTTGCAAAAACAGCGTAAGCTTTATTGACGCATTTCACTGTTTTGGGGCATCTTCAGAATTCGTACAGTAACTCCGGGTAACGCATTAGTCATTTGTGTGGCCCCATCTAAGCATAGCTTTATACCTCCGGTAAAGGTGGGCCCCAAAATTTCGACTACTTATAACTGTCTTACCTGCCGCTCCCGTACGAATTCTGCAGATGCCTCAAAGCTCAAAGGCGAAACGCGTCAATAAAGCTTATGCTGTCTTTGCAACCTAGATTGTTTTTCCTATTGACAATATAGAGGGTGTGGGGGGGCGGGTGGAAATTTTTGTAGTTCTTTAAAATGTAGAATGTTTTTCCCGGCCGATGCACCATTTGTGGGGCGGCGGGTGGAATATTTGTTATTTAAAATTTTGTAGAATGTAGAAACATTTCCCGGCCGATGCACCATATGTGGGGCGGCGGGTGCAAATTATTGTTGTTATATGTAGAATGTAGAAAAGATGCATTTCCCTGCCGATTAACCATATGTGGGGCGGCTGGTGGAATTAATGTTGTTTAAAATGTTAGCTTATAGCTCTGAGGAATTAGGAGATCGTCTGGGATTCATAATCAAAAACGATCGTGAAAAAACGTTCGCTATATTCTGAAAGTCACAGATGGAAAAAAAAAAAGAATCCACACAATCTGACGAACAGAGCAGTTCAGAGTCTAATGCGCTGATGCTACACTAACTGTCCAAATTAAATGTTTAAGTGAATGCTCGCCATAATTTGATGATAATGTTCATCAAACGCCACGCTAAATAATGGTAGAATGTCTGTCCCGCGACGGCACGTGAAAATACGACATACGCAAACTGAAGATAGATATTAAAGTTATCCCAGAATTAACACTTCTCTCGAAAATGATTTCATGGTTACGCGTATCCCGAGTAACTTAATACGGCATCCGAGGCTGTTTGTAGCAATGATACCGACGCGACGCGACGCGACGCGACGCGACGCGACGCGACGCGACGCGACGCGACGCGACTCCCGGCATAGGTGGTGCGCTAATCAGCGTCTGGAGAGAACTGGGGCCTTTTTCTTTTTTCTCGCGCAGTGTTCTTACATATAAAGCCGCGGTGCGGACGACTAAGGGAACGCCTGATCAAATCGGTTCTCCCGACTAGCCGCTGGGCTAGTAATGCACCACTTTAAGTTATTGAATAAATCATAGCTTCTTTTGCTGATGGGCGATGAAGCTCTCAATTTAAATGTGCATTCAGCACACAGGTAAGTAATCATAATAAAAGTTTGACGTGGCTAAGTTAAATATTTTGGGCGAGAGAATTAATTTAATTACACTGCACGCAGTAGACGAGCTCTGAACTTGCCCTTTGGAGATACGCTATCGCTATAGTTTTATAGTTATTCAAATGAAACTTCTCACATCTTTATGGTTATAGCTGATCTCCATTCTACTTAAATATAAACATCTTAGCCTTATTTATTAGCCTACTTAATCTATCTTGCTTCCTTAATTTTTAAGATAAAAACCAGAAAATCATGAATTTCAACTAAAATCTTAATTTGTGAGATCCAAAGTACTGTTTCTATTAAATTATTATGAAAAAGGAATCTAAATATAAATTTTTAAGTCTCTAGCTCTTTTCTGTTGCGCCAATGATTTTTACAGAAAAACGTCCAAATTTCGAAAATGGTTAAAGTTATTGAACTGACATTCAACACATATTGATTTAGTATCACTCCTGACATGCTAGAAACGTTTCAGGTTATTTACTTGATTTTTACAGTATTGTGCAACGTTTATGACGTCAGAGCTAGTTACAGCGGACTAGGCTGGTACACAATGGAAAGACTGATGAGACTTCATTACGGCGTGAGTAGGCTGCTTCCCTACAAGGGGCCCACAAAATGTATCCACTGTTTAAAAGTCCATAACTGGCAAACTAATTGACGGAGTTGTCTCATCTTTGGTAGTGTAATAGTTTGTAATTCCGGCAATCGCCACACGAGCGTTGTATTGCGTTGTTTTGTTTTGTCAGATGACAGTCGCCAGATAGTGTTTTGTTCTTAGTTGCACGTAGTTACTCGAGTACACATGGCTGCCACAAGGTTTACGTTCGATGAGTATCCACCACGTTCGCCAGACCTAACTCCTCTGGACTTATACCTGTGGGCAACACTAAAGGACGTCGTTTATCGACAAAAGCCACGCACATACGATGAACTTCGAGAATCCATCGTAGATTCATGTGCAAATATCCAACTGAACACGTTACAGTTAGTAGTTCGTGCTACAGTTCGGCGGCATCATTTGTGTGTGGATGTTAATGGTGACCATTTCGAACACCTGCAGTGATATCTTTAAGTTGGACTTTAAGCTACACTTTCACCAAACATGAGACAACTCCGTCAACTAGTTTGTAAGTTATGGACTTTTAAACAGTGGATACATTTTTTTGGACCCCTCTGTATATCACTGTTGCTGCGCCACGGCCATAGAGGGGGACGATGTAGAAGTGTTTTCTATGTTCGTGTACACGTCTCACTGCAGAAAACAGAAGACTTCTCAAAAACATGTATTTCCCAAAATGTTTCGTAATTGTTCAAACCAGTTCAACACTCATTGCTATAGAAAAACTGTTGTATAACACACTCTGAGTACCATAATTCCAGTTATTCGTTTCGGTGAATCTCATGTTTTTGCTTCATTCTTTCCAGTTTACTTCGTAAAATAAATAAAATTCTTCGTAAATAACACAAGTCCTTTATAAAACTCTTTATGAGTAATTCTTATATACTCGCTGCTTATTTATCGTCTCACTACAGGAAGTGCCATCATTGTTATTAACCTACATCAATATAATACATTTCTAAGTTTCCTTTGCTTTTTGATATTATGGACTAGTCTCGAAGGTAAGCTCTGATACTTCAATGATGTTAAAAAAAGAAATTTGTAACGGCCAAAACGATAGTAACGTTATATGACTCGACTATACGTGGGAAATAATGGCACACAGCAAACTTCCACAAATTCAGCGCAATACAAAGAATAGGGCTGCATATCGAAATATCGTACGTATTGCACGAGTGAAGAGTTTCATGAAGGCAGCAGATTACTCGCAATATTTGTGTTAGCTTTCCGCTTATAGCGTCCCACTGAGTTATACGGCTGTCTCCACGATTGTGGAAGTATATTTTCACAGTGCAAAAGTAGTTAACTAGTTGAAAGATCACACTATCGTAGTGAAGCAGGGCATCCACAAGTCTCATATCAGAGTCTAGCAGCGCACCGTACGTACCGGGTGGCTACAATCAAAGGTCAGCTGCCCACGGAGGTCCAGTGTGCGCTGTATTTATCGTACGGCAGTTAAACTTGGTAGATATTCTCATGCGCTAATATGGAGTCGGTTCACGTTGGAAAAAAATTAGTTCCAATTTTGGCCACCAGGTGCAAATCTGTCGCTGCACACTGTATGGTGTTATGTCATCCACGCTGTTACGCGACGAGCCGTAACGTGAGTGAATAGTATGGCTAACGAGAAGAGATACCGTGAGCTGTTAGTGAAACTGTTTTAAGTGAACGGCAGCGATTAAGGTGCGTTGAGAAAATATCGGCGACTGAAAGGTCTGACGGGTGGCTAGATGTTGTTAAATTGTTTGAACAAAATAATAATGAAATTCGAAAACATTGGCGAACTTGGTGTGGTACCTGGAAAAGAAAAGGGTCCTGTCCCGGTGGAAGTTATTGACGAGGTTGCTGTTGCAGTAACTGACCACGCAGCACGTGCCCCCGGCACTGCTAGTGCTCATGCACTGTGACGAGAATTGTCCGTCCGATGCTCAACACCACAAAGTTTTGCGGTCTATTTACCACTGGTACCAGTACAGGATCCGGGCGGTGCAGCAACTGAAACCACATGATTCACTGCAGAGTTTTGAATTCGCTCTTCGGATTCTGGCACGAATCGAAATTGATGACACGTGGCCAGGCAATAGTGTGTGGAGTAACGAAGAATATTTTACACTACAGGGTGCAGCGCATAAACAGAACTACCGACCTCGCGGTACTGTTAAACCACGTGTCGGGCACGAACAGCCTTTGCACTTGCTGTGTGGCTGCGTGGTGTGCATTCACAAGCACCTCTATTCTCGATCTGTACTTCTTTGAAGAGAATACATCCAGCCGACCAGCCACGTGTACCCTGACGCCTGTTCGTTTTCGAGACGTGCTTGGATAACATGTCGTTCCTGCTCTGGAACAACGCCAGTTTGTGGAAACCACTGCCTTCGTGCAAGATGGGTCAATACCTCATGTCGCTCGGCCAGTAAAAGATCTGCTTAATGCAACCTTCCAGGAACGTGTTATCTCCACAGATGCATGACTTGCGGCACCACCTGAACTCTGTCTGCGTGACTTTTCGGCGTTTATCAGGGACACATTCGGTCTCTGCCTGATGTGAATGGTGATATACAGGCAAACGTTGTTAGGTACCACCTGAACTTCTGCGAGCAACTGTTGACCACGTCGTTTTACGGATGTAGCAACTCTGGTGCTCATACTGAACAAATAGTGTAAGCGCTGGTTAATAATATAATCAACATTGTGTCTTTCTGACTTGTTTCACGTTTTCTGCCTACTTCTCTCTCCTAATCCATTACACATGGAAATATTTGTATACGTCTTTCTTGAATTTAACGCACCAGATTTGCACGTGGTGGCCCAAATTGGAACAAATAGTCTTCAGCGTAAGTCGGTTCCGCTTTACCGCTTTACAATGTTTACCAATTTTCGATGCCATAAGGTAATTAGAGTCCACAGTGGACCTCTGAGTAGCTGCACTTTAATTAACTCGTTCAGTTCTTAAAATCTAATTAGCGTGCACAGAGCTTTTACTATTATTTATAATTTTAAATGCCTACTCTGCAGGGTGGCAGGGGTAAAATACAGGGAGCGAAAGGCTATTACAATTTGTACAGAAAGCAGATGGCAGTTATAAGAGTCGAGGGATATGAAAGGGAAGCAGTGGTTTGAAAGGGAGTGAGACAGGGTTGTAGCCTATCCCAGATGTTATTCAATCTGTATATTGAGCAAGCAGTAAAGGAAACAAAAGAAAAGTTCGGAGTAGGTATTAAAATCCAGGGAGAAGAAATAAAAACTTTGAGGTTCGCCGATGACATTGTAATCCTGTCAGAGACAGCAAGGGACTTGGAAGAGCAGTTGAACGGAATGGACAGTGTCTTGAAAGGAGGATATAAGATGAACATCAACAAAAGCAAAATGAGGGTAATGGAATGTAGTCGAATTAAGTCGGGTGATGCTGAGGGAATTAGATTAGTAAATGAGACACTTAAAGTAGTAAAGCAGTTTTGCTATTTGGGGAGCAAAGTAACTGATGATGGTCGAAGTAGAGAGGATATAAAATGTAGACTGGCAATGGCAAGGAAAGCGTTTCTGAAGAAGAAAAATTTGTTAACATCGAGTATAGATTTAAATTTCAGGAAGAGGTTTCTGAAAGTATGTGTATGGAGTGTAGCCATGTATGGAAGTGAAACGTGGACGATAAGTAGTTCAGACAAGAAGAGAATAGAAGCTTTCGAAATGTGGTGCTACAGAAGAATGTTGAAGATAAGGTGGGTAGATCACGTAACTAATGAGGAGGTATTGAATAGAATTGGGGAGAAGAGGAGCTTGTGGCACAACTTGACTAGAAGAAGGGATCGGTTGGTAGGACACGTTCTGAGACATCGAGGGATCACCAATTTAGTATTGGAAGGCAGTGTGGATGGTAAAAATCCTAGAGGGAGACCAAGAGATGAATACACTAAGCAGATTCAGAAGGATGTAGGCTGCAGTAGGTACTGGGAGATGAAGCAGCATGCACAGGATAGAGTAGCATGGAGAGCTGCATCAAACCAGTCTCAGGACTGAAGACCACAACAACAACAACTCTGCAGACGAGTGGCGATTCATTAAAGAGACTGTGAATGGCACGTTTAAGTAAAGCCTGAACCAGAATTAAATGTTTCTTATAAATAAGCTCACAATATGTAATTTAAATGGTTAAAAGAATATTGAGCCTTAAAGACAATCGACACAGTTAAACAACATCGTAGTGATAATGCAAAACCAAGACAACCTTTTCGGTAATGTAATCCAGAATCATCAGTACAAAAAATACTCCAGGAGCATTTAATATCGAACAATTTAAGATAGCACTAGACGAAACTATAAATGATGCAGTAACAACCTTCCAAGCTGTTGTGAATTCGCCGGCCAATGTGGCCGAGCGGTTCTAGGCGCTTCAGTCTGGGACCGCGCGACCGCTGTGGTCGCAGGTTCGAATCCTGCCTCGGGCATGGACGTGTGTGATGTCCTTAGGTTAGTTAGGTTTAAGTAGTTCTAAGTTCTAGGGGACTGATGACCACAGATGTTAAGTCCCATAGTGCTCAGAGCCATTTTTGTTGTGAATTCGCAACCTTTTCGGGCCTGTGCCATTACGCGTGAACGCGTAACTAAAACTAGCGCGCGGAGCGATGCTGGTAGACAAAGTCAATTAACCTCACACGGACTTAAGCACTGGTTATAACCTGTATTGATTTACCAGACATCTCATACGCACTAAAGACTGTTCAACAACGTGGCTGTCCCTCAAACAAAGTTGACCCACAACAGCAAGCGACCTCAAAAGTAGTCGACCCGAACCAGACTATTAGTTCTGTAACGTAAAGTACTGTAGTGACAAGGAAGCCAAATGGCTTGTCAACCGTCAGTCAACACCACTGACTGAGAGCCAACCGACTCTTTGCCAGGCCGGCGAAAGGAGATCTTAAGCTCCTTCTGTTCGTCCATGAAATCTAGAAAATCGTCAACATAAGCTCTCAGGTTGGTGCCGTATTCCTAGACGCCAGGAAGGCATTAGAAACGAGCTTGTATTGGGACAGATTAGTGTTTGGATTCAGGATTTTCTAAGAGACAGGACCCAGTACCTTATTCTTAACAGGATTAAACCGACAAATTTAAATGTAATTTGTGGAGTATCCCAACGCAGAGCTACAGCCTCATACTGTTGAAAGAAAGGTTGTTCTGAGAAAAAATTGTTAAGAAAAAAATTCCATACGCAGTGAAGTTAGCTAATCAGGCGGTTGCGCCCGCAAATTCAAGCGGCTCGCCCGGTACAATTAGTGGCAGTTCTTCTCATAGCGTTGGTGACAGCGCACGAGACTGCTCACCCTTTGGCTCGGGTTCGATGCTTACTACCGTCCCAAGTCTAATTTTGATATCGTTCTCTTTTTGTATTTTAGGAAACCAAACGAAGAACACATTTGGCGACACAGTCTCTGGTGGGTCGCTGGAATCCGAGAGCGCAGCGGCCAGATTGGCTAACTTCAGTGCTAATTAACTAGGAAATGCAAGAAGACCTGGGGAGGATCGCAGATTGGTGCAGGGACTGACTGTTAACTCTGAACGTAAATAAATGTTACGCATTGCACGCAAATAGACGAAGAAATCAATTGCTGTTCAGTTACGCTATTGGTGAAAACTTACTAAACTCAAAATATATTCACGAAGAAAAATCAGAGACCTTCCGGAAGTTTTCCAGCAGTCGTTCTTCCCACGCGTCTTCTGCGAATGGAGTAGAAAGGAGAATAATGATAGTGACAGCGGCATACAATTCGCCACACATCGCAAAGTGGCTTGCGCAATACATATACAGTTGTAGATGGACAGCTAACTGCGTATTGCAGTTACAGTGCCTTTACATTTCGTCTGTCACGTGAGACAGAAAAAGAATGATATTTGCGTGAATATTTCTAAATAAATTTAATGTAGAATTATGAATGTTTCCCTTACGTCGTTTAGGCAAGGAAGAAACCAATATGAGTGACCTCAAGCATCTCATCTTCTTCTTTCATGTCGATCTCTTACATATACGTCTATGCTTAGCAAATACCGTGACGTGTGAGATAGAGAGTAGTTTTTATTGCACCACATGTTAAACTGCCCTACTGGAGCCATTTAGGTAGGGAGCGCAGGAGGAATGAGTGCCTGTACGTCTCGGATGAGCTGTCGTTTTCGTAACTCTTTAAGGTACGTACATAGGCTCTTCAGGAATGTTTGTACTTTGTGTCTTGAAAGACGATTCTCACAAGATGTTCGGCCCTTTCTTCGAATGACAGCGAGCTAAGATTTTCCAATGTTTCTGTTACACTCTACCGCTTGTCAAATCAGCTTGTAACCATTCGCACTGCCGTTCTGTGTGTCTGCTCGATGTCCCCTGTTATTCGGACCTGATATGAGTCCCACACGCTTCGGCAGCATTCAAGTATCAGCTGTACGAGTTTTTCCTACACAGTTACTTTGTAGACAAACTGCAGTATCTCGGCAGCCTACCAATGTACCAAGTTTGTGTGGTAATTCACTACATACCTCGATACACCGTCCGTATAAAAAAAAATCCAAGATTGATTTCATTCCTGGCTTATAAGCGAGGTCAGCGCAATGACTTCAGTAACAGCTTGAATTAACGACTGTAAACAACCTATGTGCATTCGAGCAGTCAGTTGTGAGCTGACAGTGCGACCGTAATGTGTCAACGTTGTTCTTTCACAAGTCGCAATGGAGCAACATGTCTAAATCAAGTGTTGAAGAAATTCTCAAGATTGTTTTGAAAAAGGGAACAGTGTGTGCAAAGTTTTTCCCGCACACCTTGACTCCCGAACAAAAACGACGCTTGGACGCCTGTGGTGACTTGATACAGGTGAAAAACACAATTTTTTTCTGTAAAAAAATTATTACGGGCAGTGAGACTTCGTATTACCAATACGAACCTGCCACAAAGCGATCAAATGTAGCCGTTCACATGAAGGGTAACACTTTGACGACGTTACCGACAGACAAGCCAGTGTGATGCGTCAGTTGAACAACTTCCCATTGAAGGACGTTTTGGACAGATCCACTGGTCTTATGAACAGTTTGTGCATTGCACTCACGTGGGGGAAACTCTGTAGGACACCTGACACATTAAAACTACCATCTTAACTTTTTTTTTTGTTAATCCAAACATTTTGGACTGATGGGGTACAATGTTACTCCCAAATATATGTACAACATAACTCACTCTAACCGTGGTTCAATAATCCTGTAGTGAAGGGGTAGCATACTTTTGTGTTAGTGCGAAACTTTACATTTCTTTTTGTTCAGAGCAAGTTCGCAGTCTTGCACTATACTGATACTTTTTGAGCTCCAGATCGATTTTTCCGAATAAATTTCGTCGCATGTAACCCTGATATTGCAGCTAATGTTATCCGCTAAGTCGTTAAGTTGGACAGCAGTTGTCCATTACATTCCTGCGCCCATAGATAACTCTGTACCCAGGATAACGTGTTGTGTCCTGCTTGTCAAGGAATTTTTAGTCCAGTCACAAACATGGTTACTTATCACACGAAGACGTGTTCTCTTTACAATATATGGATATGATACTTAATCAAAAGTTTTCCAAAAGTCTAGAACATCTTAGCCGAACTTCATATGTTTTTAGCGAAGATCGGCGCGTCAAACAAATTATGCATAGAGAAGGAAACCTTTCTCAGCGAACCTGTATCAGTTCTGCGCTTTGTATGTATAAAAGTCTTAATAACGGTAGTCAACCTTGCTACGTCTGTAGTACAATGATAAATTCCCTCTTTCAGTACATTTTAATTATTTTTGATCTTATGACTTTTTTTGATCCAAGCTCTACGGCGCCATTGTCTTCATCTCAAGCTCAGACTATCACTTACACTCAATCCTCGGTTATGTGTACTATGCTGGATGACTTTACGATGTATATGAGAACTCAAACAACGTGTAGATAATGCTGAAAGGAACTGGAAAATTACGAACAATTTTCTCACGCTAACTGATATTTGCCGAGCTATCGGCACTTTTTTTTTAGATGACGAACAACCAATCGAAAGAGTATAAAACTAACTCATATACAAAATGGCCACATCATAAAGGAGATGTTTTGCCTATACAAAGCACGTTAGTCCCAACACGCACAAATAGTTAGTCTTTAGCCTTGCGAAACAGCGTTGTAATTTCAGAAACAAGTCACTTCCTCTGGTTTTTTGAGGCAGGACTGGTCGTTGAGTGTCGTCGAGAGAATGTGGCACACTTTTCCTTGGGCCGTGCGTGTCCGTCACATGTTGTCCACACAGAGAGCGAAGCCCCTGGCATCGGCGTGCAGTTGCCCGGTCTGGTCACAAGTCGTTCCTATTAATCAAAACTTTGACGTCGATTGTTCACTAACCATTGGGCAAAAAAAAATCTTGGTCTGCAAATTTTCTGAACTTTCTGCAGGCGTTTCCATACGCATCACAAAGTACTTTAGTATATACTAATCTCTGCCCTTCTCTGCAATGTTTACCCTCTCTATGGCTCCGTCTAGTACCAGGAAAGCTGTTCGCTGATGTCTCAACACATGCCTTCTCATCTTGTCCCTATTACACTTAGTACTTCCACATACTTCTTTCGTCGACGATTCCGTGTCGAGTCTCTTCGTTTCTTATCTTGTCAGTGCTCTTGATTTTCAGCTCACTTCCATAGCATAACATGTAAAACGCTTCGACTCTCCTCTTTTTCAGTTTTTCCATACTCTTATTCACTTCCTATTTACATTCCTAAAAACAAAGATAACTGAAGTAGTAAATATCTCAGTATCCCTTCTTGGGGGTTAGTTATTACTTTGAGACAAAGGGAGCGTTGCACATAGACACTCATAGGAGTGTTGCAGTGTATTTCATTACTAGACACAGCACCGACATTGCGCTACCGATGAGCACCTCTCAGTGCATGATTTGCGTGTGGTGGGGGCTGGGATGTACACGACCTTGCCTTTGTCGGGTCTGCTGCAACTCTGACAATAATCATTGCAGTGAGCGCGCCTCGCTTGACGCTTGACACTTAACTGAAGGACATTTCATTGGTCCGAGATGAGTGCAATTTCAGTACCAGAGTGCTGACCTCGCTGTTCCTGACGAGATGATGATGATGATGATGATGATGATGATGATGATGTGCATCTCTCGTAGTGGATCGGCTTGACGGTGAACTGAAAAACATAAAGAAATCTAGGTCCAGTTAAGTTGGCTTTAGTGATGATTCGATGTAGGGCTTTGGCCGGGTGATTTAGCACCTATCCCCTGCACTCCCCCCCCCCCCCTCCCCCTACAACCTTCTTCTGCTTCGTCTTCTTCTTCTTTTGCGGCTTGATTAAATTAACATCAGGGATGCTATGGTGGCATGTTTATTTATTTATTTACATTTTCTGCGTGTAGACCATCAAGCTGATGACTTTTGCAAAAGTCATACATTGGTTGAGTAGATTAATATAGATAACACTTATATACAATGGCGGTTAATACATTCATCTTTATTCTAATTATATGTTACAACAGAGGGCAAGTAGATTAGAATTCACGGACTGAATATAAACATTTATTTACTAAGAAGGCTTTTAACTCCCTATGGAATAACTCTGGTTCACAAGTTTTCAAAACATGTGGCAGCTATTGAACCGCATCTGACCATTAATATAAGGACTATTGTCAGTTATTTTTCTCCCAAAAACTCTTGATCGCTTCGTCGGTCATCTCTTCCCTGTCTCAGCGGGTGAAGACGGGATAGGACTTAATGAGGTCTGCCCACGAAATAAACTCCTGATACTCGAATTCCCAATTAAAGGGTTAAAGCCCACGTTGGAAGGGAGAGTGTTGGAATGGGAGATAAGGAATGTGAGTAACGGTAAAAGGATAGGGATAGTCGTGGTGTGGATAGGTGTCGTCGTGGATAGACACGGCGATCTTATTGAGCGTCGCCCTCAAACTGTTCTTGTCCGTCAAGCCTAGCAGCGAAGTGGATCACAAAAAGAGTGCGACCTTCCCCAAGCATTCTAATTTTTCCTCTAGTATGTCCTTACTTCTGATTGGCAGGATTTGATTCGTGTCAAAAGCATTATCTTGAGTGAGGATTAATTTGTTCGTACGTACAGTGGACTCGTAAGTATTGTCAGGTCCCTATGACAGTTATCTCGATCGACAGACAAGTAGCTGTGTTGGGTGCCCATCCAGTCCCTCCAGCTACTGCATACAGTAGCACTCGGGAGCCCTCCTTGACGTCACTGCCTGTAGAATTTCTGTCACCAGGCAGCTTGTGCAGACTCGCAGAGGATAAGTGATTGGATTTTCAGCAGCTGGAGGAAGTGAGAAGGAAACGAGTTTGGTGGGCGTGCGCAGGTGGGTGGTGCTGTCGCTGACGTGGTTCCTGGCGGCGGGCCTGAAGTGGGGGAACGAGGCGATCGCGGGCTACGCGCACTACTTCCACCTGGCGGCGTGGCTGGTGCCGACGCTCAAGTGCGTGGCAGCGCTGCTGCTGGCCGCCGTCGACGGCGACCCCGTGGCCGGCGTCTGCTCCGTCGGCAACCAGAACCCCGCGCACCTGCGCCTCTTCGTGCTCGGCCCGCTCGTGCTCTACCTGCTGGTACGTACTACACTCTTCCAGCACCGAACTTAAATTTCAACTGTCACAAAGAAAAAATGTCACGCAATTAATTGTTGTTTGTTTATACGGGGGGCGTTCAATAAGTACTCCCGCTAGGTGAATACCGGGCTGGTTCCTACGTCCGCCTCGGAGACATCTGAACACGTTCGCACTTTTCCATGGATCACACTAGATGCAGACAGCTTGGGTACACTAATTCCGTTCCGGGGAGGGGGGGGGGGGGGTTGGCGACATTTTGACATTTTTTTGTCCAATTTCGGTTGAAGAAATACGGAATTTGCTGTGGGACACCGTGGAATATTCCCGTTTCAGCCCCCATAGTTTCACGAAGTTCCGACATGCGGCGGTGCTACATTTAGTCTTCAAAATGGTGTCTGTAACGGAATTACGAGGCGTGTTTTTTAAGTAAGTACCGTTTTGAAATTAAAAAAATACGTGCTAAGATATCTCAATAATTTTATTTTTACATGAAAGCGTGTACCTTAATCTACTTTTCTACCCAATTTCCGTCAATATTCAGGCACTTGTGATAACGTTGTACCAGTTTTTGAATACCCTCCTCGTAGAAGTCTCCCGCCTGACTTGTTAACCACTCCATCACCACTGTTTTGACTTTGTCATCGTCTTGAAGACGCTGACCGCCCATGTGTTGTTTCTTCAAGTGCAGGAACAGATAGTAGTCACTGGGCGCAAGATCGGCTCTGTACGAAGGATGGTCTAGCGTTTCCCATCGAAAAGATGTGATGAGATCTTCGGTCTGATTGGCCACATGCGGACGGGCATTGTCGTGCAGCAAAACGATGCCCTTCTCAACTTCCATGGACTGTTGCTTCGATTGTGGTATGACGTAGGTCACCCATGTTTCATCGTCCCTAACAATTTGGCTTAAGAAATCATCACCGTCGTTGTGGTACCGCTCAAGGAAAGTCAATGCACTGTCTAAACGTTTGGTTTTGTGCACATCCGTCAACATTTTCGGTACCGAACGTGCGCACAATTTTCGGTAATTCAAGTGCTCGGTCACAATGCCATACAAAATACTACGAGAAACATTAGGAAAGTCATCCCATAGGGAGGAAATCGTAAAGCATCTGTTTTCTCTCACCTTTTTGTCCACATCTTGCACCAAACTTTCATTAACGGCACTCCGTGTTTTCTCCGTAACCTGGACAGATCTCACGATGAATATCGATCGCTTTTAGGCCTTTAGCACTAAGAAATCTTATAACAGCCCATATTTCACAGTCGGCGGGACTCACGATTATCGGAGGCATCTTAAACACCCAGTACACAACATAAACAAGGAGGAATCAGACTGTAATGGCGTCAGTGCGTAGATTAAGGTACAGGCTTTCATGTAAAAATAAAATTATTGAGATGTCTTAGCACGTCTTTTTTTTAATTTCAAAACGGTACTTACTTAAAAAACACACGCCTCGTATGTTCCAAGGAAAGAGCTGTCATGTTTTCTTTTGAAAGAAAAACGGACCATCGGAGACATCCCTAGGCGCCTGCAGACTGTCTGCGGAAATCTGGCAATGAACAAAAGCACAGTGAGTCATTGGGTGAGGCGTACGTCGTCATCGCAACAAGGTTGCACAGGACTGTGCTGTCTCTCGCGTGCCCGCCGGCCGTACACAGCTGCAGCTCCTGCAGTCTTGATACTTGCGTACACTCTCATTCGAGGTGATCAACGCATGCAAACAAACTTCTCCTTCTTCGTCACAACACGAGGCCTCACACTCTTCTGCGCACCCGAGAGGAGCTCACAAAGTTCATTGGACTGTTCTTCCTTATCCACTCTACGGCCCGGATTTCGAATCTTCCATCTGTTTGCCCCATTTTGCAGGAAGCAGTACGTGGATGATAGGGAGATTTTTGATGCAGCAAGACGTTGGCTGCGACGTATACCAATAGTCTGGTACCAGGCGGGTACACATCGTAAGGCTGCCGCACTCAACGGAGATTATTTGAAAAATAGTGTTTTCTAGCCAAAAGAATGGCGAATAATATGGTATATTGGAATCCTGAATAAAACTAACCTCCTTTCAGAAAAAAATTATTGCATTACTTATTGTATACCCCTCGTAACTAGATGTCTGCAGGGGCAATCCACGTTGAAATCCCCAAATCACAGTAACGTAGCATCCCACTAGAGAGCCAAAACAGAATGGCACAGCCCATTTATATAACTGAATATCGCGTAATAATTCGCTTTCTCCATTTGAAGAGAAACAGATCTGCAACAATCCATCCTGAGTGGTGAAAATGTACTGAACAATGTACTGTTATATGACAGTGGTTAGATGTCACAGACGAATGCAGTGGCGTCCAAAAAGTCTGAATGACGAAGAGTGAAGTGGCAGACCCTCTGTCTCTGTGAAGAACAGAAGTGGAGGCATCGTTGCTCGAAGACCGGCTTGTCACAAATGAGGTGATACTGGAAAAAGTGGAAATTTGCCGTAGATCAGTACTGAACATCTCGCAAGACATTCTGAACGCAACAAAGATCGTAGCCTGCTGCCTTCCACGGCTGATCCGCCTCCGTTCTAGAAGCCCACCATATCGAGACAGCAGCGGAAATGCTGTAATTGTGTCGGATGACTTCGTCAGCTGCCTGTGCAGCACGGACTAAGGTGGCAGTGCCGTGACAAGGGGGCAGGAAGGGGGGGGGGGGGGGGTAAGGGGCACTAACAACGCCAAATCAGTAGTAACAAGGCCGACCCAGCATTTAAGTGGGACAAAGGCACAAGGAAATGATGATGATGGATATGACAGCCAAATGCCCCTATGTTGAGCTACGTCACAAGGAGAAAAGAATCTATCTAAATCGACAAGGTATGTCTTTAAGAGAGAGTGACAAACGTTTTCCGTTTTGATACTAGTTGGTAATGTTGTACATCTTTAGCAAATGGTGACGTAGATAATATTAGTGGATTTAGGCATTCGGCTGTTATGTGTCACGCCATTGAGGGAACATCTGGCCGACTCCACCTTATAACCCTGGTAGCACAGCGCCTCACCGATAACCCTTGTAGACTGTCAAATCATCCAGCCTATCAGCTGTAACCCGCCCCACTCTTTCCTCCACAAAAGAAGGCTGGAGCCGACTTCACTATTGCTTAACTCTAACCCTCTTTACCTTCAGATCCGTCTTTCCCACCTATTACATCCATACTCCATACATATTATAACATTAGTTTCACATATAAGTTAATGAGGAGCCAGAGTAATAAATTAAGATTCTCCATTGAAAGTAAACACGATAAAATATAGGATAAGTGCTAGAATCCTCTTCAGACAATAGAATAGTTAAACTGGAAACTGTTCAGATACCTAGTGTATGCAAATACTTCTCGTTATTTTAAAATGAAAGTGGATCTAAGGTATTGGTGTTCGTGGGTTAATTAACTGCAGTTCACTTAAGTGTCGTTTTATAATGTAAAACTGCGAACAGAAATAGCTGAGATATGTGAAGAACTGTGTAATTATCTATCTTATTTCCAAATTACCATTCTAGGCTTAACTTTCAGCATAGTGCCACCGAACAACATTCGTGCCTCAATTTTGTGATACGTGTGTTTAATTGTGTATGTAATGTAACGAAAATTTAAAGCCTAATTATAACTACTTTGTACATGTAAATAACTTGAGCAGAATTTATATAACTTTGACAAGATGTTATCATGCCATACTAATTTTCAGAAAGAATAATAAGTGAAACACACCGACTAATTAAATGGTGTCTCGTATAGGTTGGAATGTTCCTCCAGGTACATATTACTGAACCTGCTATCGCATACCTATCACCGATAGCCATAAACATTAACGAGGAGAACTGGACAAGAGTCGTAACCCGATTTCCCAGAAACTTCGCTCAGTGGAAGAGGGATCAAAATAGGCGAACATGTGTCTCGGCTTATCCGTAGATACTCGACCATTTCTGAAGAAACTACTCTCAAAGGTTTCGGCGTATTTTCCGGGCACTTTGTGTGTCTTTTACCGTGTCAAATCCTCGGATGAAATGATCGCTCAACGGTTAGCGTCGTTACTTTGTTTAATTTTGTCACGTGTTCCAAACCTTATTATTACTTTTATTTTTGTTTTCATCTGCAGAAGATCACCATACGAATGTTTTCCAACGTATATTGATATAATATTGTCCTTATTCGTCTATTAATTCTATGTCAGGTTAATGAATATAAAAAAGTGAGCCGGCCGGAGTGGCCGTGCGGTTCTAGGCGCTACTGTCTGGAGCCGAGCGACCGCTACGGTCGCAGGTTCGAATCCTGCCTCGGGCACGGATGTGTGTGATGTCCTTAGGTTAGTTAGGTTTAATTAGTTCTAAGTTCTTGGCGACTGATGACCTCAGAAGTTAAGTCGCATAGTGCTCAGAGCCATTTGAACCATTTAAAAAAATGAATGAGAAGATTATTTGGAACTGTTTTCGGTGAAGTTTCTGTAGTGTATTTCGATTCATGATCAACTGCAAGCGATAGCTTTTAGAAAAGTGATCAGCTATGCATGGTTTGCGCGAAATTATTGCCAACGAGCGAAACCTCCACGAATGTTAACGACGTTTCTTTCCCCGAGTGAGATTCATGCGAAGAAATGTCACTATGGCAGAACTGTCTTAGCACCATGTTCTTGGTGCTCGGAATATCTGTATTTCGAATGCTTCTACGATCGATATCATCCAAGGTTCAAAAATTGTTCAAATAGCTCTGACCACTATGGGACTTAACATCTGAGGTCATCAGTCCACTAGAACTTAGAACTACTTAAACCTAAGTAACCTAAGGACATCACACACATCCATGTCCGTAGCGTCTAGAACCGCTCGGCCACTCCGGCCGGCTATCATCCAAGGGAGTGCACCAAATCTTCCTTAAGAATAAACGTATGAATGAAATATAAGAATTGATATGAGAATGGAGTATCACAATGTGTAACCCCTCAACGCCCACATGCACATTTATATCATATAATGACGGTGTGACACTTATTTTGAAATCAAGTTGTAATTTTGCAGTTAATATAACAACCTTGTCCCCTAATTTGATAAGAAACATTCGTATAATAATCTTCTACGGACACTGGTCGATATTTGAATACAATGAAAATAAAAGAAATATAAGAGTCAAGTTTCGGGCACGAGGGGCAAAATTAAGAAATCGCAAAACGCACCACTGAGCCACCATGTCGTCGGAGAACACCGCTCGGTAGAGGGCAGATAAAGTACCTGGATAATACTTCGAAGCTTTCACTGTCATTTTTTTCTGAAACGGTCGAGCATCTACAGACGAGACGAGACATTTGTTAGCTTATTTTGACTCCTTTTCCAGGCGAAGTTTCTGGGAATTCGGGATATGAAACTTGCCGGTTTCTCCTCGTAAGTAGCATTAACGTAAACAAAAATAATGTGCTAAAGGGTACATGGTGTCTGGGCTCCCCCCTCCCACCGCCTCTCCCCGTCCTTTTCCTTCCATCCCCTAGGCGGCCGGGGTGGCAGAGCGGTTCTAGGCGCTTCAGTCTGAAACCGCTTGACCGCTACGGTCGCTGATTCGAATCCTGCTTGGGGCATGGATGTGTGTGATCTCCTGAGGTTAATTAGGTTTAAGTAGTTCTGAGTTCTAGGGGACTGATGACCTCAGAAGTTAAGTCCCATAGTGCTCAGAGCCATTTGAACCAACCCATCCCCTAACCTCCTCTCCCAGTGGTTGTCGATTTTTGTTTAGAGGTCTCCGGCTCTCTCTCCTTTAAAGGGAAATGGATGCGCATTGACGGCCTCTGTCCGCAGGTGGGTACCTCGTTCCTGATGGGCGGCTTCGTGTCGCTGTTCCGCATCCGCAACGTGATTAAGCAGCAAGCGTGCGGCGGCCGCAGCAAGGCGGACAAGCTGGAGAAGCTGATGATCCGCATCGGCATCTTCAGCGTGCTGTACACGGTGCCGGCGACGATCGTGATCGGCTGCTACCTGTACGAGAGCAGCTGGCACGCGGCGTGGACGCGGCCGCTCGCGTGCCCGTGCGCGCCGCGGTCGCCGCGCCCGCTCTACTCGGTGCTCATGCTCAAGTACTTCATGGCGCTCGCCGTCGGCATCACGTCGGGCGTCTGGATCTGGTCGGGCAAGACGCTCGACTCGTGGCGGCGCCTGTGGCGGCGCCTGTGCGGCGCGCCGCCGCTGCCCGCGCCGCCCCCGGCGCGCAAGCTGCCCGGCGCGCCGCCCCCGCACGCCGCCGCCCCCGCCGCCGCCGGTGCCGGCACGCCCGCGCCCGGCTCGACGCTTCTGGCGGCGCCGCACGTGGCCGTGGGCGGCGGCGCGGGCGGCGGGCCCCCGCAGCACCACCACGTGCTCAAGGCGGGGCCCCCGCCCGCCCCCGCCTCGCACGTATGACGGCCGCTGCCGCCGCCCGCGCCCGCCGCCGCGCCGGCCACCACCGCCCACTCGCACGCCACCCCCGACGAGGGGCTCAGCAACTACGGCCCGCTCTAGGCTGTCCACTCTGCACGGTCGAATGCTACGAGTGATCCAGTACGCTCACGTCGCGAAGAGAACAATGGTGCAACCTCCCAAACCACACAGATTCCATTTTGGCGATCTGTCCGATACCTCTTCGCTGCTTGGGATAACTACTGGAGGCACGTCTCCAGCGTCCGCCTCCTTGGCCGAACGACCGACAGTCGTCCGTTTCTCAAAGACTGGCACCTCCCTTCGCGTGTGTGTTTGTATCTACTGGACTGGGACGGCTTAGAGTGTAAGGACGCCTCCACTACAGATCTCGATAAAGTATGTCGCCGTACATCGACATATCTGTACGACAGTCTGCCTTCCTCGAGTATTCTCTTCTCCACTGGATGTCGAGAGCTTAGGCTACTCCTCATCCATTCTGCTGCTGACTGTTCAACGAGACCACTTTCGTGGTGCTCGGTCAAAGATCTTTGTAGCGCCCTGTCTGAGATCCAGATGTTAGCTGTTCGGGAACGCTGCACTGAACGCACGTAGCAGTAGCAGTTGCTTAAATCGTATACTTACGATTTACGGGTTGGTGCGATGGCTTCTGTGAATCCGATCCTGTCTTTGTACCGTCACTGACACCTAAGCGAATGACTCCTCTATTCTTGTACTGTTGCCAGGATGTAGTAGCTCCAACAGTGTATCCTCGTGGCTAATCCCTTCAATACTCTGGCATATCTTACACATGAAAGAACAGTTCATTAGTCTGAACTGATCTGTGTGGGATCTAACAATGTCTCTATATAATTCTTTGCCAACAGGATTTAGTCGGACCTGCAGTCTCTGAACTCACACTCTTGAGACTTGAACATCTGCGACCTAGTATCGCTGATATTTATTAGTCGACAATTCTTTATTTGTTACTTGAAGTTTAAATTCTCGACGACCTTATTCTCCAGAATGTGATATATCATAGATTTACGGATTACCAGCAGTCGCATCTGGGTCTTTCTTCAGTGTACTCATCTCCGATGCTTTATCTATCAAAATAATCTAATTAATGTTACGATGGATATTTTCAAGTGGTTTCAACGTGTATGCTTGTGGACTGCCAGTAAGCACTGATCACTGGTTATCTGGCAGATTCCACACGCCATAAACTTTGGCAAGAGACACATCAAAACTTCTTTCCAGAACGAGGATAGGACTATAACGGTAGGGCGAGATGCAGGACCGTAGCCAACGTTTACTAATTCTCTTCACGCTTTCAGGCAAAACGCCGAGTTTCGGGATTTCTTTCCGTCTCCAGTATCTCTCATCTGTTACTGAAGTCGCCCATCTTTGTCTGTGGGACAGACTGGGGTAGTTATCAGCATACGGCACACAGTACAAATCTTTTGTCATGCGTACGTGTAAGATACACACGAAAGAACTTTCTCAGACTTAAAGTAACTCTTCCGTCTCTCCATATTCTGCATTAACTGCCCTTTCCTTCAAGGACCTCATACATTTTTAAAAGCAATCAAGAGCTTGTCACGTTAATGTATTGTAAGCACTTCACAGGATTCTTACAAACCACCACATGTCATCAATCATCTACATCCACATTTTCGGAGACCCTCCTTGACTGCTTCTCACAATTACTCTGTCAGGCAGACGCTACATTTCTCTCTGCTTTTGGACTTCTTTCTTAATTGGTTCCTTTTCAGCCTCTTCGTCACGGAGAAATTATGGCCATTTATTTGGAGCCCATTATTCCTTAAATGCACGCGCCTTCTTACTTGTATCGCCCTCTTCTGCACGTATCTTTTTCGTGTTAACGCAACTGCCTCACCACTATCTACTCCAGCTACATATTTTTTTTTTCTTTTTGTTTGGATTTGCTTCGATTCTGAGTACTTCAGAGGTACTTACAGGCGTCCTACACTGCTCAGATGATACAATATGATTACTCCAGCAAACCAGCTCTTCCGCCACCGTGAAAATGGAAAGAAATTTCTGGAATCTACCAGACGCTGTACGTGTCCCGTCGGAAGATGCCTCCCCATAAAGCGATGGGGAAGCATGGAGGGGTGAGGTGTGTTTGTTTGTGGTGGCAGAGAATGCTCAGACAGCCACCACGTTGCCAAGCATGACTACAGCTTGCTGTGGACGACAATAAACCTGAAGTCTGGAGAAGAGCTGTTATCGCCGTCCAGCGTTGCTTACAGAAATGGGTCCGGAAGAAGACTAAATGTGATTAGCTGCCGGTGGTTAGTAAAGGTGGACGTACAGAACGGTTCAAAACTGCGCCGCCTCCGGGTGTGACGCACACTACAGTAGCAGAATGTTGCATAATGGCCGCTTTTTGTCAGAAAAGTTCGTTTTATCACAAAACGCACAGAACGGAGCAGCGACTTCGCATACAAAGAAATTTCTTTCAAGGTTAGCAGTGACAATTGACGTTACTGCAGCTACCCCTCTCTTGGGTGGCTGTACAGTGCTGTTCAGAAAATTTCACCGACCAATTTTTCTTCTCGAAGACAGCTCCATTTTCACATCAAGTCTGTTGTGTATCGGGCAAGCAGACCGTTCTAATGGTTTTCGCCGTTTATGATGTGATGTACAGTCTGCTGAACTGGGGAATGCGTTGGCCCACAGACAGAACATCACTGCCCGAACTACTTTCGTGGGTGTGCACTTCGATCTCAGGGACTTTTACGTAAAGTCATCTGAGAGTTGAAACCTATTTGAATGAGACATATTTATATCCATTTCCTAATGTGTACTGTTTATAGCCAAAGCGTTTAATGTTAAAAACTTGTAGCATCAAGATAGGAAATATTTTTATATTGTGCTACTGGTGAATCAAACTCTGAGCACAGAGATACACTTTTACCTTTTTAAGTGCTACTCATCATATCTATACTTGTGTGTAAATAATCGTGACGTGAATGTTTGTGCTTTTGTGAGAAAATTAGCAGATACTATTTAATGAATAGCAGTTTTATATTCGTAGACTCAGTGTATTAGAACTGTATTGCAACGTTGCATTTTTATACTCATACTTAATATGTACATAAGATATAAAGGAGATGTTATATACATATTTTTATTGTACCTGTATACGACATACGTTAAGTTTATAAAGACTCCTTAATCTTTTGCTATTTCTCCCACACTCAGCGTCAAACTAATTTTGGAAATTTGGTTATGGCACGTTCCGACGCGGCACGGTTTTCTTTAATTCTGTCGGCTGCAGTCCGACGTTTCAGCACTAAAATAACTTTGGTCTTTCTTCAGTTAGTAATTACAGGATGACTGCGTGAAGCTGTCATTTCTCATAAGACTTTATGATTTTTTTTTTTTTTTTACTGAATGAGTTTCGATAAAATGTCAACATTCCTACTCGCACTACGTTTACACCACGAGTTAAATTCATTATGGAAAGAAACTGGAATTCCGACATTAGCTGAAATCTGGGACTGAAATAAATTCCGTGGTTGCAAGTGAAAATTTGAGCCGGACCAGCACGCGAACCCGGATTTCCCGCATTACGCTAGCGGTCGTTTTAACCGTTTCGACTATTCGAGCATGCTTCCCACCCAACACAAATTCCCAACTTGTCGGACATTACATACGTAGCATTCCCTGTCCATTAGTCTCATTTTTCGCAGCCTAACGCTGGTTTCCACAAGAGGTCGGACGAAGAGTGCATATGCACTAAATGATCATTCATTACCGTCAAAGTGCATATATTTATACGTGTGGTGTCTGTTCTTTCGGGCATGACCGAAAGAGCCGGTTCCACACATATAAACTTTACGTGTTTTCGTATGGCCTCCTTAAAACAAAGAACTTTAGCGTTCCGTGGTGAAACGAATATTATGTAGTGGCTCCATTCTAGATTCACTGCTCACTGATAACGGTTGGAAAGGTCAGTTCTAGGGTGGAAATGGAGCTTGTCAATACGTCATATTCAGTACAAAGATGCTCCAAAATACTCACCTTAAACTGAGCTTATTATGAGCCATCAGGCAATTGGTCTTAGACTGAGGTTATTGTAGAATAAAATCTTTTAACAGCACTGCTATCTAATGTCCATTATCATTATTCGTTCCAGTTTCAAGAATCCGTGTAGCTCGTTGTAAATTTGCTAAAAAGCTAACGAAACAAACAAATACTCAGTAGTCGTAATCCGGGTAGCTGTCTCTGACGATAGTTTCGCTGCGCAGACGTAACTGGCGTTCAGTTAAATCACGGGAAACTTTAAAGTCTTTAATGCTGTTGTACTATGAGGTTCAATGCAGTTTCGCCAACAAGACATCTTCCAAAAACATTTAATTAAATAAGTGCAGATACGGCCTATATCCAGAAACTTGGCTTTTTCACTACGGAGACACAAAACAGTGCTAACGAGAGTTACAGAACGATATTTTGATTCCAAGTTTCGCAGATGTCATTTTATGAAAAAGATAGAATAACACAGTCTTGGTAAGTCACAAAACTTACCCGCACAAATGAAACACGGACAGAGTATAACCCTAGAATATGTGTGCTTAATCTGTGATATTTTTTCGCCGGCAGAGCTGAGAAACCGTGCTGTGGCACCCTTCTAACTCGAAACAGTGCTTCATGTAATGTGGTTCTCTACTTTTACGGTGTGAGGGAGCTGCTGACGTATATTAACTGAAAGTCTCAGCTGTTGCCTACCGTCGCAGACGAGGCTGCTGGAGCCCTAACTAGCCCAAACGAACCTTTTTTCCTTGCCTAGCTTCTCCGCTTCACTTTCTTTCGCCGAACAAAATAGAAAAAATAAAGCCTCACATTGATCCAAGACAACTCTGCATCAATATTCTTCCAGGCTTAGCCAGACTTTTTAGAACTTAGTGAAAACCTGAGTGGTCTACATGAAAGATACAGGCGGTGCTCGACGCGCACGACGCTGACGTAGACGGCGCCGCCTGCAGACTGCATAGCGTTCTCTAGCACACGTGTCGCACTTGGCGTCCTAGTCATAGCTGTGTTAGTATTTTCGTACGTGGTGTCTCACGTTTGTAAAAGGTTTTTTATACAAGTGAGTTTAGTGTGTAATGAGTTACCAGATTCGTAATTAAGAGAAAGGTGACAATGTCACGCTCTCTCTGTTATTATTTCTGTAAATTAAGAGATTAATTCCGCAGGATCTGCTTATTGATACGTAATTTTATCTTTTTTATTTTAAATTGTTACACGAAAACCAAATCCTTAAATACAGGGTATTAAAAATACGTTGAGTTTGTTGAATTTCAATTAGATGATTTCAGACTGTTCATATTGTAAATAAAATTTTGTGTCTTTTTTGTGAAATTGAATGAATAAAACTTATTAGCATCTCTTGAGTACATGCATAATTCATTTACGTAGTTTTAAAATAAACCCAGCCTTTAAACATGTGTTACGTCTCCCACGCAACGGAATCCAAGATCACTCAGCAACTTAGCAGTATTAAAATCATACTCGCACGCCTCTTTCTTCCTGAAACAGTTTTAACTAGCAGATTTGCACAAAAAACCTTCAAAATTTAGTATAAATAGCGGAATACCACAGTGCTGGTAAGAGTGTCATATGTATCTGACATAAAAATGTTGGAAGGAAGGTCGGCGTTGGCCGTAATTTTGATGATTTATTGACAGCAAAATTGATTTTCGATCACATAATGATCATCTTCAGTGCTGACGTTAAAAATTTCACATAAGAAACAAAAGACCACAAATACACCTGAGTATAAACCAACTGTTGGCAAGAACATACCTTTAGCATACAAATTAAAGCTCGAAGGCACTGGTGTCAAGTTATCAGTAACAAAAGCTATGAAACGATCACAATAACTGAAGCCGCTGTTTACATACACCTATACAGCAGACCTCGGTGTGACAGGGCCTTGGAACGCCCTCTATGTGACATGTGTCACGTGATGACTTAACATTAATTTGGCAAGAGATTACCACAAAATACCAAAGCGCACTTGTAAATCATTAATTGAATATTTCAAATTTAAAATTGTACATTAAAAGCGCATAGCAAAAAGGAAGGGGGAAATGCACATCTTGCCAACATACACTGGCGTGTTATAATATGGGCAGACAAAAAACTAATCACCGTCAGGAGAGAGGACGCTAATACACTACATACAAAGAACGACGCACCACGAAGGAATTATGCGAATGGGTTGGAAATCGGTCGATGGGATTTACATGTATAGATAAACAAACGATTACAGTTTCAGAAAAATTGAATGATTTGGTCAAGAGAAAGATCTGCAGGAATTGACCAAATCACTAAAGCGTTGGTCGACCTGTGACTCCTACGCAAGTAGTGATTGGCTTGACATCAATTGCTACAATTTTTGGACGTCCTTTGAGGGATATCGCGCCGAATTCTGTCCATCTGGCGCGTTAAATCGTCAAAATCCCGACCTGGCTGGCGGGTCCTGCCCATAATGCTGCAAACGTTCCCTGTTGGCGAGAGATCCGGCGACATTGCTCGCCAAGGTAGGATTCGGCAAGCGCGAAGACAAGTAGTAAAAACTCTCGGTGTTCGCGCGGACAATGTTTTGCTGATTTGTAAGCCCAGGACCGCTTGCCATGAAGGGCAACAAACAGGGCGTACAATATCGTCGCTGTGCTGTAAGGGTCCCGAGGATGGCAACCAACCGCTTTCTGGGGCGTCTCCAGACTTGTCTTCGATCAGGAATCTCACTGACTGGAGCCTATTGCCTTCAATAATGAGTTCCACTTCGAACAGAGCCCCGATGACAGCGAAGGCGTGTCTGAAGATAACCCAGACGGTGGTGGAATACCAGCCTGACTGTCGCCCGAAAACCAGCAGTGATTTTGAAAGTTGCGAGCTCTATCTTCTTATCTTGTGTTTTCTACTGAAAATTTCGTGCTTGTACTCTTCTTAACTTTACTATTACAGAGATCGCCTGAACTTTTTTTTTATTGGTCCTGTGCGCAACAAATAACTTATTTGGTCTTTCTGCTGCCACTGCTTGATCTGCTGCATTCCATTATTTAACAAAAACATAAAAAAAACCTATTATTCATGCTGAGTGCAATGCATGTTCTGTATGGCGGCTCCTGCTGTTGCTGCGGCTGCTGTTGCTTACTACAACTAAATATAATTCAAGAGAACGGGTTCGGTCAAATCTAAACTCGATAAATGATAACAAAAACAAAAAACTATATTCTGAAAGCGATTCTTTCTCATTCAATTAACAAAACGCTAGAAGCTCTTTGAAAAATCGCTTCGTTTGTAAATCTGCCTCCAGTGACATTAAAGCAATATTGCAAATTAATCAGACTCTTGAGACAGACTGAAATACTTCTCAATTGAATACACAGTGAAACAATTCCCTGACAACTACAAAAGAAATCAATGACAAAAATCAATACTTAATCTAACAATGATTTCCCTTAAGAATTCAACTCCTATCATTATCAAAATTACCGTCTGCTGCTACGCACATACACAAACCCTTTTCTTTAAATTAATAAGTGCGCTGCAAATTATAAAACATATCAACTCAGTACCAAATCCTGTGTCGCTGCTGGCGGACACGGCAGCTCGGCGACGACCCCTCGCCCAACACACCGGCGCACCACAGCAGGCGGGCTCCTACACTGGCTTCCAAAGTGCCACTAGTTATAGTCTGGGAGACGAGTCTTTGGTATTGACAGCTCGGTAGCGTCTTTCCGTTGCCTAGCGACCGCAGGCAGGCAGCCAATGACGGCCTGACTTTGAGCGGGTAGCAAGGGCCACGTTGCCGCTCTAAAACCCGGTCGCGCGCGCTTATGAAACTTACCAGTGTCTCGCGTGCAGGCGGTGCGGTCGTTCGTCGTTTGTCTGAAGTTGAATTCGCAGTTTATTTCGTTTTTGTTGTTTTTAGTGTTTCTTTGTTTATGTTTCGTTGTAAACAATGTCTAGTGCGGCGGGTAGTACCAGCCCAACACAAGAAGTGAAACGGAGGAAGAAAAGTGTGCTACACACCCAGGCCCGTGAATTCGTGTGCTCTGTGAGGGATTACTTTGAGAAAGAAAAGGACAAAGGTGGGCCCTTAATTCCTGTTGTTCAGGTTGTGAAGAGATCTGCAGCAGCATTGAAAATAAGTAAGAACACTGTTGTAAAGATAGGGAAAGAACAGTATAGTGTAGATTGTGACGACTGTGGCACAACAAAACTGCACACACCAGGAAAGAAGCGACCGAGAAATAAGCAGGTGACAGCTTTGGACGATTTTCAGAAAGAAGCTATTCGTCGTCATATATACAGCTATTATAAGAGAAGGGAACATCCCACTCTATCTAAATTACAGGTGTCGCTTCAGAAAGACGATCTTTTTAAAGGGAGCAAATTTTCATTGCGTACAGTGTTGAAAGACATAGGCTTCAGCTATTCACTGTTTAACGGACGCAAAATATTAATGGAAAGGACAGATGTAGTTGCATGGCGGTGCAGATTTCTGCGCAGGATCATGGGTGTGGAATTCGAAAGTATAGCGTGGTTAGATGAAACTTGGGTCAATGCCAGCCATTCTTTACGTAGAGGCTGGAATGATGGAACGCCCGAGGGGACAATGGCAGTGCCTGTTGGCAAAGGAGGGCGTATTATTGTCTTACATGCAGGAACATCGAAAGGTTTTGTGCCAAACTGCTTGAAAATGTTTCGGTCAAAAAAGACGGGAGATTACCATTAAGAAATGAAAAGTGTAGTATTTCAAGAATGGTTCGAGACATCGCTTATGACGAATCTGACAAGTCCATCAGTGATTGTTATGGACAATGCGCCTTATCATTCCGTTGTTCACGATAAGGCACCAGCCTTGGCAACCAAAAAAGACGATATCATTCAGTGGTTGAAACGGCGAAAAGTAGATTTCAGAGAAGATTTAAGGAAGGCGAAACTGCTCGAAATTGTAGCACAAAAGAAACCCCAATTTCCAACATACGTAACTGACGAGATTGCTAAAAGGCACGGGCATGAAATCGTTCGGCCTCCTCCATACCACTGTCACTTCAATGCAATTGAAGGAGTGTGGGCGCAGATAAAAAATTACATTGCTGCAAACAATAAAAAATTCACGATCTCTGAAGTGGAAACTCTCCTTCCAGCAGCTATCAATAAAGTGACAAGCGAGACGTGGGCTAAAATTGTAAACAGCACTGCAAGTACCATCAGAGAGGCGGCCAAAACCGAAGGGGTTGTGGAAGAATTCATCGAAAATTTAATTATACATCTGGGAGAGAGCAGTGATAGTTCGAGTAGTGCTGAGGAAGACAATGTCAAATCAGATTCTGACAGTGATGTGAGTGGTGTTTTTCCATTACAGTAACTACAACGTATTTAGGAATGTAAGGAGGGAGTTTGCTATCGATCTACAACCAGATCATCATATTGTGAGTACTTTCTTCAGATTATAACTCTTAATACACTGACCAATTATTCTGTAGCTTGTAGTAGAACAAATTAATAATGCTAATACTTAACAATGGAAACCAAAACTGCTAATGTTCAACAACTTGCGAAAATAGTTTTCATTTCAGTTGTGAAGTTTAACAAATAACTTTATTATGTTTCAGCATCTTAGATACTTGTACTAAATAGCTCTTATCAGTTTTCGAGTTAATATATTTCAAGCATCAACTTTAAATAAATTCACGCGTACCAATACGACTTGTATTTTGTCTCGCTTTTATTTCTGCTGCTAGAGAATGCGTGTAGCAGACAGGGCGCCGCGTGCTGTGAGCCACGTTCGGCAACAGCGCCGTCTGCCCGCCGGAACTGTCAGTACTAATCACTCGTCTCACGGACTATAATCCGTGCGCTGCGAGGCGCGACAACAATATCTTAGATTCCAGAGCTTGTGTATGCGCACTGTAGCCAACCTTTACATCCTAAGAGAGTATTGCCAACTCTCATAACCCCCAACCTCATTTTTGAAAATTTTTTGGGCTGATTCTTGCCTAACATATTGGCAAGGAACAAACAGTAAAATTTTTTTTTTACAAAACGACGAAAAAATTCAAAGAGAAAAAATGTTACAATTTATATCCAGTGACTAAAAGTATTTCTTGCTTAGCATCTAAGTAAAAATTTTTTTTACAAAAGGACGAAAATTTTCATGCATGGCATATAGGCAAGAGAAAAATGTTAAAATTTTATACAAAATGGCAGAAACGTTGCTTGCCTAATTGATTGGAAAGGAGAAAACATGGCTCCTTTTACAAAACTAATATGAAAATGTTGCTAGCCTAGTATGTATGTAATATGAAAACATCAAAGGAAATCTAACAAGTTTCTTACATAAGTAGACAAAAAAGATCATATAAGTCTTAACAGATGTGTAACAGTAACTTCTTAAGCATGGAATGGTCTTCAATTAGCTAATATAACCTAATAAACAGTAAAAAATAATATTTTATTTTCTGAATTTGGCACTTACGTTTCCATGACTTTAATCAGTAGGAACAAACAGTAAAATTTTTTTTACAAAACGACGAAAAAATTCAAAGAGAAAAAATGTTACAATTTATATCCAATGACTAAAAGTATTTCTTGCTTAGCATCTAAGTAAAAATTTTTTTTACAAAAGGACGAAAATTTTCATGCATGGCATATAGGCAAGAGAAAAATGTTAAAATTTTATACAAAATGGCAGAAACGTTGCTTGCCTAATTGATTGGAAAGGAGAAAACATGGCTCCTTTTACAAAACTACATGATACTGTATGTTTTTATGCTCACATTTCTCTCTGGTCAAAAGAAACTAGGTCTACATGTTTTAAGTGCAGTAGACTCAGGGACTTCATATCCACTGACAACCACACTAATATTCCAACATCAGTTAATTTAAGGTGAAGGCAGACTCAGGGACTTCGTATCCACTGACAACCACACCTGAAGTCAAATTTTCGTCTGGTGAGACTGTTGACAACGTAGGCAGACTCAGGGACCTTGTGTCCACTGACAACCATACGTAACGTCAATTCTCCCAGGATGACACAGTTTGACAGTGTTGACAGACTCACGGACCTCGTGTCCACTGACAACCACATGTCAATGCGTTATTGCGTAAGTACCTTCTCAAACGTATGGAGTACAAGTCTCTGTCGAGTATTTCTGTATACTGGAAACGTCATATTTTATAGAAAATAAATTCTCCCTTTAAAATACGGTATCTCTAACCTAATTACAGAAATTAAGCAAGGAATAATATTATATCATATAAACAGGCATGTGAGCTCTGAGCTCATTTAAATGTTTTCTTTAACTCTATTGCCGCAGCAATTACAGATTTGTGGCATATATCTCAAGTCATGAATAATGTGAGGCTCACAACACGGTGGCAAAGTCAGTTTTATTTAAATTTCTCGCCACAGCAATCACCGATTTGTGGCATGTATTTTCAATTCAGTCATAATATGAGGCTCACCACACGGTGGCAAGTTAATTTTCTTACTATTAGTTTGGCCAATAACAGTGGCAAAGTTTTGATAGTGACCACGAATCATTACAAATGTGGCACCACACAAAAAATATCATTTTAATTTCAAGGCATAAATCCTGTGCCGTCGAACTCTAATTACCTACTATTTTTACATTACTAGTGATGCTGAAAAAGAATGTTACAATATTTGTTACAATAATTGTTAAGTACATTTTGGTTATAAAATATTTAAATAATCCTACAAATAGAGAAGTAATTCCAAAGTTACAGAATCATTTAGAAAAAGTCTAGCCAACGACACGCCAAATCAGTTCATGAATATGTACAAAATTTAGTGAATAATTAAATGACTTTGCGTCAGAATTTTTACATTCTAATTACTAAGTTATACCAAATTTATAATTATTAGTCTGTAATGACTGTCAATATTTCTGATGTCAAATGTCAATGTCTGTGGTATAGCGTCTCAATCGTTTTTATAAGGAGTCCTCATTGTCTCTGTTTGGAGGCCTCCCTAGTCTTTGTATGAATCTGTGTGGCCATACCTTGGACGGTCACAAAGAACAAGGATAAGAAACAACCTACAAAGTACATAATAAAAAAAATTATTTACAAAATACAACACACAAAACCCCTCCATCTGTCCAGTAGAAACTGAAAGAAATGGTTTATTCATCAAGGTGACAAGAAATAAATTTATGACATGACAAGAGAAAAATCATCACCTTCCAACTAACCTCGTTCTGGAATCGGCACTGCATCACTAAATTACAATCATGAAATAGAAAAACACAAGATAAATATTAAATTGACATGTTACACTACTATTTACACATTCATAAAATATGGCAGATACTCTCGCCTCTTGGCGTAAGAGTCATTTCGCTCTGGAAAGAGAAAAGAAATCGTTTAATGCACGACATAATTATCTAGGTCATAGCTCGGTGTTCTTGTCACGGCCGACTGTTTCTGGAACGTCTTTCTTCTCGCGACCCTTAACGGTAAGCGTGCTACGCTCCGATCTGAAAATATCGTCTACTACACAAAATTACGTCACGTTAAGTGCTTTCGTTTCTGCAATGGAGAGAACTTCCGTTGCGATCATGTTTCCTGTAAGAAATGCAAGAAAGTCAGCCTTAACCACAATAAGAAGAGAAACAACAATATCATTCTTACCATTCCACAATTTCACAGAGCAAAAAATATTCTTGGCACTCATTCATCACACAATTCAACACTTTGCTGTGTATTTGTATCAGAACTCCTTTCGCGACTCATAGCTATGTCTTAACTTTACTGTGACTTAAATTTTACGCAAATGTGTATAAGCTATATCTTCCTTCATAGAATACCGTTGTGGGTATCTTTCTTACCTTCTTTTGTTCTATAAATGTCTGCAAAGTGCTCCCTCATTGTGTCACACTAATCATGTGCGGTCCATAAATCCTAATACGCCTTACCTGGCAAACCAATAAACACGAAAAATCCACATAAATCATCACTCTTCAAACTACCTCATAAACCAGAACAAGTGTCAGTTCGAAGGTTTCCTAATTATACTATTACCCATCAAATATACCTTCTGAATTCAGAGCCACTTATACACAGTATTTTACCGGAAGTTAATGTCAACAGTTTCTGTTATTTCATGTTATTTCTCCCTAAAAACGTACATAGTTATTTCTTGCATTTTCCTTCAAATAAGTCACGAATATTTCATTCTTTCAGTGAACAATCGCAAGATGTCAACAGCTGGTATAATCCTCTCGTCAGAAATGTCCTTTGCAAAGTTCTCAGTCTCTCAAACAATACAAATCATTCCTAATAATTCATTCTTGGTCTTTCACACAGGATAGATTGATAGTAAAAGATTAATAGATAGATAGGTTAGTCAAAGATTATGAAACAGTACTGAAAACTGAAATCGGAAGAATATACTGTAACGGCTGGGGCACCTATGCTTGCCAAACATATGTTTACTAAAGATCAGTAAACCCCCTAGAGCCTTATTCCTTGAAAATTTTAATGTGTGATAAGTGATGAAGACCTCGCGATTTATGTGTTCGTATTGTCTCAAGTTCCACAGCGTCTGTGTGTGCAATGCGTCGTATACGGAAGGGTCCTTCATACACCAAGAAAAGCTTCCTACTGAAATATTTTCCCTTATGAGATAGTCGATGTGATTTAAGCAATACTTTTTGACCTACCTGTAAATTCTTGACGTTGACTCGTGGATTACGCAGCTTCTTTCTTCCGTCTGCAGCTTTCTTGATGTTCTGTAATGCTATACTTACCACTTCATGGTGTGTTAAACGTCGCTGTGCAGGGAAGGCTACTAATTGTTTTATCTTATCTGGTGGTTGTTTATTTTTCAACACAAGCAGTGGAGGCAGGGTAGTGGAATCATTAGGTAGTTCATTAATAATGTTTTGGAAATCGGATAAATGTACGTCCCAGTTTCTATGCTGGCGATGGCAGTACAAATTGCAAAGTTTACCTAACTCCTTCATGATGCGTTCTGATGGGTTACATGATGGCATAAAACGTGATATAAATACTGGTTTAATTTTCCTGCGTCGCAAGGTTTTCAGCCAACTGTTGGAACGGAATTGTGGGCCATTGTCAGAAATCACCTTGTCAACGTGACCTACTTCCTTCAAGAAATTCTTGACGAATGCTGTGGAAGCTGATTTTGCTGTAGCTTTTCGTAAGGGTGTGAATGAGACTAATTTCGAAGTAAGCTCAACAGCTACGAAAACATATGAATGGCCTTGTTTAGATCTTATTACTGGTCCGAAGATGTCCACGGCAGCCATCTCTTTTAATTTGACTGGGATGATTGGAAATAGTGGTGTTCTGTGTGTCACTGTTGGTGGTTTTGCTTTCTGACATAACTTGCATATTGTCAGGACTTTACGGATTCTCTTTTCCATATTGTAAAAATAACATGTGTCTCGTAATTTTTGAAAACATTTCTTCGCACAAAAGTTGGCATAACTGAGATGTGTGTACCAAATGAGTTTATTTACAAGTTCGTCTGGTATGCATAAAACCCAAGGACTGTCAGGACGTCTGCGTCTGAATAAGATGTTATCACGTATGATATAAAACTGTCTTATAGCAGGATGTGACTTACTCTCCCACTTCCTTTTTATATCCTTTCAAATCGAATCCTTTTCTTGTTCACGAGCAATGTCACTTAATGAGGATGAAATGAAGTTTTCAAAAGCATGTAGAGTAAGCTGTAATTATTTTCTAGGCAATCTTCCTCGTTACTTTGAGCTAAACCAACAGGTGCTCGTGAAAGCGCATCAGCAATGATGTTTTGTGAACCTGGGATATGTATATATAACAGTGAAGTTAAATTCCTGAAGAAACAAAGCCCAACGTTTAAAACGGTCATGATTTAATTTGTCTGACATGAGAAATTGTAACGCCCGATGGTCGATGTATACTTTTGCGTGATTGCCTTGCGGATAGTAATGAAATTTATCAAACGCCCATACTATGGCTAATGCTTCCAGCTCCGTGACTGAATAGTTGCGCTCTGATTTTGTTAATACTCGACTGGCAAAAGCTATACTTTTCTGAGTAAGAATTCCATTTTCAACAACTTCTTGGAACAAATGGACACCAAGCCCAGATCTTGAGCTATCTGTCGAAAGGCAAAAATCAAGGGATAAATCAGGATGTGACAATACAGGTGCATTCAGTAGTGCAGTTTTCAAATCGTGGTACTCTGAGCAACATGATCCCAGCCCCAAACTGTGTTCTTACCTGTTAGTTGACATAATCTAGGCGTTGACAAGCTTTGTAGGCTAATAAAACGACGATAAAAATTTATTAGTCCCAAAAATCCTCTTAATTGTCGCTTGTTTGTTGGTAGGGGCATTTCTTTGATTGCATTTAATTTTTCTGGATCAGGTAGAATGCCTTTTGTTGTAACAATGTGGCCAAGAAATTTGATTTTTTTTTCTACCGAAGTCCGATTTTTCTAAATTGACTGTAATGCCTTGTTCCCGAAATGTTTGTAATAATTCACTTAATACTTGGTTGTGTTTTGTCCATGAATTTTATGCGATCAAAATGTCGTCAACATAAGTGGTGATCCTGTCTTTTAAGTGTGTCGCTAATATTGTATTCAAATCACAGATAAATGCAGCTGACGAAACGTTGAGACCAAATGGCAATTTTCGGAATTGGTAACAGTTTCCAAAACAGAGGAAAGCTGTGTATTTCCTACACCTCGGATTTAATTCTATTTGCGAAAAACTACTTCGTAAATCCAAAGATGACATCACCTTCACTCCATGGAATTTTTGCAATAGTTCATCTAGTGTTTGTGGTCTATCGGTTTCAGTTTGGATTACTGTGTTAATTTGTCTGGAATCGAGAACCAGTCTAATGGAATTATCCCTTTTCTTAACCACGTGTAATGGGCTGTTATATGAACTCACAGCAGGTTCGATGATTCCCTGCTCTAACATGGATTGTATTTCCTGTTTGACTTTGTCTCTGTATGTCAATGGGATGACGTATGGTGGTACAAAAATTTATTATGTTCCTTGACCTTGAATTCATAAAGAAAGTTACGTATTGTTCCTGTCTTGTGAGAAAAAACTTCACAATTTGTTTGTAATATTTCAAATAACTCATCAGTGCCTGCATTAGGATCTACTTCGTCTCGGTAAACTTTCCTTTTAATTAACTCTTGTGTACTAATGGGTTGTTCTGTTTCACAGTAAAACGTAGTGATGTTATCTGTGCAACTATTAGACAAATTCAGTGATTGTTGTGCCTCAAGCGGAAAGAGAAAACGCAGATAATTCATTTCCTCATCCTCCTTTGTTAGCCATCCTTGAAATTTAAGCGTGACTAGCATTTGATTTACTCGTAACATGACTTCAGCATTACAGAAGTTTAACATTGCTTTATATCACGTAGGAATTCCACACCCAAAATCATTTATGTTGATAAAAGAGGGACTACTAAGAAATTTGCAAAAAACTCGTGTCCTTGACACCTGAAAACTGACGAAGTCTGATTGCGTACGTCTACACTCTTTCCTTGAATGACTCCCTTTAATTTGGTCTTTAATAATGGCAAGGTTGGACAAACAGATGCCTGTTCACACTTCTTAAACATTGTCTCGCTAATTACATTCACAGGGCTGCCAGAATCAAGTGCAGCTGAAAGTAGAATATTTCCTACCGAGATTTTTATAATTGGATGAGCATACATAATTTTGCTGTTATCATTTTCTTGTAATAATGTGTCTCTAATGTCCTCCAGTCCAACAAAGTTAACATAATTTGTGTGTCGGCTTTCCGCCGCTACAAACGGTTCGTTTGTAGTCCTTGTTGCTAGTCATTGTTGTGCCGGCTCGTATTGCCGCGAATTATTGCTTGGGTTGGGTGGTCTGATTTCTACATTGTCGCCACGCTCTAAATTGGAATTTCTGCGAGCCTGCCAATTTTGATTTGTCCCCTCATCATAACTGTTTTGGTTCTCATAATTGATATGATCATAATTATCACGTGGGCTAGATGCTCTGTATTCTGCATGAGCACCGCGTTCCGAATTGTAATTTGCGTGTCCGCGCCAATTTCGGTTGGCCCTACCGCTACCATTCCTTCTAAAATAATTTTCATTTCCATAACGCCTTTGCTCTCGCGGTCCGCGATCTCTGTTACTGTACTGAGAGTTCCTATGATCATAAAAATCATATCTCTGGCGTCTGATCTGCGTTATACGGTTGATGCCGCATACCGCGCCTATCTTCTTCCGCCCTGTACGCGTGAGGTTCGTCCGAGTTCCATACGCGTTTACGGTCACGCCGCGGATTATTATTTTCCCAGTACTGATTACTATTATCTCTTTGTGTGTTTTCATAATTGTCAAATTCTAATTCTTAAACTGAACATAAAGAAAGTGAGAAAGACGCCGTTAAATTATTTTAGTTATTTACTGTTTATACGAGACACCCATTCCACACCTACGTATGGAATTTTTTCTGGAGAACAAACCCACAAAATATGAAGCCACATTTCACGGTGATTCAACGGTCCGGTCGAGGCGCTATGTAGGATGCCAGAATGTTCGTCAAACCAGTAACATCTGCATGCAGCCCTGTGGGTAAGGCTGTTGTCTATTGGAAGACGAGAGTGTGTACAGCATTCTAATCACGAACATGTAGAAGATAGGACAGTACATGGTCACTGAACATGTTGAAATAAACAACGTGGTCTACATCCACGATACCTTAAAGAGTGGTACGGAACTTACCGTCGAAACATCACGAAACCATCTCCAGCCTCCGCAAACTGCGAGATAAACACGACATCGAGCCGTCGGTGCACTCGGTGGCTTAGTCGTGTGAAGTTAGCAACCTTTTTTTCAGAAATCTATATATTTTTCAGAGTTCTTGATAGATATGAAATAGTTCTAGAGTTCTTTGTACAAAATTTTAATAGTTCTGCAGAATTTAGCGAAAAAAACAACAATACTCGAAAAAATTTTCATATCGAAAACATTCTTTGTCAATTTCCGCAAAATGTAAATAAGTACGACAGTTCTGAGCACAGTTCTGAATAGAGCTCCAAGAGTTCTATCGAAAATCCCAGTAACATTTTTTTGTGCAGCTAATAGTTTACGAGATAATTGCAATTTAAGGAGAAAATCTTATCACTTACTGTGAAGTTGGCACCCTTTTTTTCAGAAATTATATTTTTTTCAGAGTTCTTGACAGCTATGCCATAGTTCTAGAGTTCTTTGTACAAAATCTCAATAGTTCTGCAGAATTTAGCGAAAAAAACAACAATACTCTAAAAAATTTTCGTATCGAAAACATTCTTTGTCAATTTCCGCAAAATGTAAATAAGTACGACAGTTCTGAGCACAGTTCTGAATAGCGCTCCAAGAGTTCTATCGAAAATCCCAGTAACATTTTTTTGTGCAGCTAATAGTTTCCGAGATAATTGCAATTTAAGGAGAAAATCTTTTCACTTACTGTGAAGTTGGCACCCTTTTTTTCAGAAATGTATATTTTTTTCAGAGTTCTTGACAGATATGCCATAGTTCTAGAGTTCTTTGTACAAAATTTCAATAGTTCTGCAGAATTTAGCGAAGAAAACGACAATATTCGAAAACATTTTCGTATCGAAAACATACATTGTCAATTTTCGCAAAAATTAAACTCGTACAACAGTTCTGAGGACAGTTCTGAACAGAACCCCAAGAGCTCTATCGAAAATCCCAATAACATTTTTCTATGGCTATAATAGTTTATGAGATAAATTGATTTAATGTGGGACACACTTTCTCTACAGAAAATATAAATATATTCGTACAGCAGTTCTGATGACAGTTCTGGACACCACGTGAAGAGTTCTATCGAAAATCCTGGTAGTCTTTTTTTGTGCAGGTAATAGTTTAAGAGGAAATTGCAACACAATTAAGAACTCTATAAGAGCTCCCACTGTGAAGCTGGCACCCTTTTTTACAGAAATCTATATTTTTTCAGAGTTCTTGATAGATAAGCCATAGTTCTAGAGTTCTTTGTACAAAATTTTAATAGTTCTGCAGAATTTAGCGAAAAAAACAACAATACTCGAAAAAATTTTCGTATCGAAAACATTCTTTGTCAATTTCCGCAAAATGTAAATAAGTACGACAGTTCTGAGCACAGTTCTGAATAGAGCTCCAAGAGTTCTATTGAAAATCCCAGTAACATTTTTTTGTGCAGCTAATAGTTTACGAGATAAATGCAATTTAAGGAGAAAATCTTTTCACTTACTGTGAAGTTGGCACCCTTTTTTTCAGAAATGTATATTTTTTTCAGAGTTCTTGACAGATATGCCATAGTTCTAGAGTTCTTTGTACAAAATCTTAATAGTTCTGCAGAATTTAGCGAAAAAAACAACAATACTCTAAAAAATTTTCGTATCGAAAACATTCTTTGTCAATTTCCGCAAAATGTAAATAAGTACGACAGTTCTAAGCACAGTTCTGAATAGCGCTCCAAGAGTTCTATCGAAAATCCCAGTAACATTTTTTTGTGCTGCTAATAGTTTCCGAGATAATTGCAATTTAAGGAGAAAATCTTTTCACTTACTGTGAAGTTGGCACCCTTTTTTTTCAGAAATGTATATTTACATGGCATAAAACAAAATCAGAATGCGTTTCAGCAGTAGCAATTTGTTTTAATGGTGGAGTAAAAATGGTTCAAATGGCTCTGAGTGCTATGGGACTTACCTTCTGAGGTAATCAGTCCCCTAGAACTTAGAACTACATAAACCTAACTAACCTAAGGACATCACACTCATCCATGCCAGAGGCAGGATTCGAACCTGCGACCGAAGCGGTCGTGCGGTTCCGGACTGTGGCGCCTAGAACGGCTGGGCCACTCTGGCCGGCCTGGTGCAGTAAAGATTAAAAACAATGAGCAGAACAGGCATCAAAACTAGGAACAACATGAACATTGTGCTGGTATGGGCGGACAGGCAACATGTCACATCAACTGAAAAAGCTGCTGAAAGCATGAAAAGGAGGCCAGAATAACAAAGAAAAGAAGTAAAAATAAAGAAAATGAAAAGGACACGAAAGGTATCAACAAGATTATGGAGCAGGAATGGTTTGCAATGTCGTCATTGTGAAGAGAATGACATACAAATCTTTAGTTTCAGTTTTCGGTAATCAACGTGTTTGCATACCGAGATACTGTTACCGGTATCTCATCCACTATTAAAGCTACATAAACAAAGCTATGGATGAATAATAATATAGTGCTTGCCTACACACTGAACCACATTATTCAACAATGGATTAAGTATTTTAAGCTGCAGTATCTCATATTATGTTCTTAAATCATTAGGAGAAAAAATTTACTCTTAAAATACATTTTTTTTAAATAATCAAAACATGAAACGTAAATATTACTGGTTTGCTGTTTCAACAATGTAATAATTCAAAGAATAAAATTTATTTTTTATCTTTTATTTGGATTATCGTTAAGTACATTGAACCTAAAATAACATTTACGTGTAATTCCGTATGTAAGAAAACATCAATATTCACTGCACAGTGTATTCCACAGATTTACAATTTTTTTCACCTGGAGCTCACAATATACCAATTCTTTGATAAAAGTTTCATTCCTGGATCTATTGACAGTCTTGCATTATTAAATTTCAGAGTACCAGTAAAAACTACACGCTGTGATGTACAGGTCCCGTTAACAGGTCTTCTTCAGGATACACTGAAACCTAGAAGGAAATACATATGTAGGGAATTCAGTAATAAATAAGCATAGAATTTATGAGGTGTGAAACAACTAAGAAAAATAAGTACAAAAAATATATACGTGAAATTTAGGGCATAAAATGCTCTTATTCTAGTAACCAAAACAGGAGGCTGTGATACCAGAAACAAAGATACTAAGAATTAACATATGAGCTATATTTGTAATACTTAGATACCAACTTTTAGCAGTTGCTTACCTTATAAAGCAAAGTTCATATGTAGGAACTACTTGTTTCATCTCGTCGGTCTTGTAGCTGCCATTTGAAAATTTTCCTGTCGTGACATACATGAACAGGTGCGGAGAAATTATCGTTTCTTTTGAAACTTTCTGTACATCTTTATACACGTCATCGTACTGCTTCCAGTAGGTTCCATCGAAGACATATGCCGTGTAGTGTTTGATGCAGATATTAGAATGAATGGCTCCAACGAGATTGTACTCTTGATTGTTGACTACGATTTCTTTCGTGATCGTTTGCAAAACACATTTCTTCCTTTGATTCGGAGGAAACTGATCTTCAGTTAGTGGACAAGTTGTTATACTAGTATCCATCATCAAGTAGCATCCGAATTTCTTTTCTTCGACTGCTTCTCCTTTACATTTCTTGCATTTTAAATAGTCTTTAGAACTCCATTTGTTGCATCTACAGCCTCTTGCATGAAATTATAACCAAGTCTGAAAAGAACATACGTATCAACGGAAATATAATGTCGTTTCACATAGCATAAATTTAGGCACGTCAGACACGATATATTTTTGTTGCAAATCGGGATATCTTTTAATATTTTCTCGTATAATTCCTGCATTCAGAGACAATATTTTTCGAGACATTACTCCTTTTTTTTAGGAGTATAAAATATCAAATCTCTGCTTAAAATGCTGGGAGTTTATAATTTTTTTGTCCAAAACATCCAAAGCCAGATCCAAAAATGGATGGCCCACCATTTGAATTTTACTTTTGAAATCATCACTGAGTGATATTGCTTGCATGAATAAGGTCATCAAAGAATCGAAACTGCACGTTCCCTTCAAGTTGTAGGTAGCAGATTTGAATTTGCTTGAGGACCCATTTAGGAAAAGTGGCAAATTAATATCTATGAATTTCTTAGTCGAATTCCAGTTTGGGCAATCATCTAAGTAGTTTTTTCTTGCTCTTAGCTTGTATGCTCGATGTGACAACGATTTCATTTTGAAGCTTTTTCAGCATTGCACTCTCCTCCATTTTATTGTTACAGGTCTCTCTGTTTTCTTCTGTTTTCGAACCACAGGATGAAATTTCAGTGACATCCCTGTTGAAGTATGATTCTTGATAGTCTTTTGTGGAATGAAATATCTCTTTAGAGTCCAAATTGGGCAGTAAATTATTATCTGAAGAGCGCTGAAAACACACACTATCACTCTTGACTGTTGTTCTACGCATTCATAATAAGTGAGCTCGAAGTAGGAGAAAATCTGTATTCAAAACTATTAAAATTTTGTCTAACTCTGTCTCATTGCCATCTTCGTGTTGGGTCTCACTTCGTAAGGTATTGTTCAGTGTGCTCTCAGAATTATCGAGTATATGATTGCTTTTGGGGTTTGTTATCTTCAGCTTTTTATTTTTTCCTCTACAGTTTTCTTCTTCATGGTAAGGCAATGATGCTTCAGTTGGTTTGTGCTTCACAGTTTGCTTTGAATCTTCTTTTTCCATCATAAGTAGCGCTAACTGTTTTGTTTCCTCATGCAGCCACTTCAAATGTTGAAAAATCAATTTGTCTACTCGTAAAGGCAGCTTGTCAAAGCCTATTGTCTATAATTATGAAAACTGTCCTTCCATCGCTGCTGATGAACGAATAGATGAAGGAATACGGGAAGAAGGATACATCACAGCTGTCCACAGTCGTATATAGTTCATCAACTCTTTCAGCATCTCTGCAGCATTAGGAATGTTGTACTGTTTCACATCAAAGAGATTGTCATCATTAGTCTGATTCGTGATGACTTCAGCTTCATTGTAGATACGTTTTGCCTTATCAACCCACGAGTTTGCAGTAGATTCCTTAGAGTTCAAAATTGATTCCAAAAGCCAGTCATCATTGTTTTCAACATCATCAGTTTTCTTGTCATCATCTTTCTTTTCGTCAATATATGAATGACGTGGACCACCTCTGATAGTGATATCAAGATGGCACTGATGTTCCATTGATGAATATTCTTGACCGCACTCATCAATACCAAGCGTTCACTCAACGCAACAACCAAAAGTGAGCGCAAAGCACTTTCAATATCACGAAAATGTATCATCATGCAAATATCGGCCAAAACTCGAAGATAAAGTTGTTTGACTTGTGATTTACTTCTTGAGAAGCATTTCCACCTCGAAATCATGACCATAAAATGGTTTAAATCTATTCTCAAACAACACGAGGGTAGAATTACTCTTTCATGCAAAACAATATGACTATAACACCTATTCAAATAACCTGTTAAGTCCGAGCAATTGGCTATTGTTCTAGAAATGGCAACCAAAAAAGCCTTACCAAAATCAGTTACCATGATTTTTGGTATGGGAGCTCCAGATCTGACGATTTCCATAAAGAAAAATGACAATAACTATGTGTCATGCCTAGAGGATATCATCTGATAAGTTGGGCAACTGATTGATGATCGATTGACGATTGGATCTTTACTAGTGACATTTACTTCGCGGATGCACATGTACTGGTACAGGCATATGTACTTTGACTTAATTTACACTCAGTCAGCCCTGTTTGACAGATCCCCAAATCGTGAAATAACTCGAAATGCAACGCCACCTGTAGCATCTATTGAATCGTATACACTGCTATTGATTTTATGACAATATTTGTGCAACTGACTTTGATCTTTCAGCCAATATATACAGAAGAATGGGTCCAATTCGACTGCGTGAATTTCGTCCCGATGGGTTGTATGCGTTGCGATTTACAGGTTTTCAAAAGGCTTACTCGTTGTTATACCAAATCGTTTGTCCCTTTCACGTTCTTTAGCATTTCTCAAGACATCAGCATTTAGTAAATTTGGAGGAATCATGTCTCCGAAAGACATATTTTTCGCTTCATCATTTCGCCAAAGAGTTGCAGGCATCCTGTAATCAACCAGTTTAGCAGCTACCTGTTGACTTCTCGTGCCACGAAGTTGTCTCTTTTCAGGTGATTACTATCATCTGAAAAGTTTGAAAGTCTGCAGTTCAGAATAATAACGTTGTCCTTTTTTCGCTTCTTCAGAGTAATCCCTTCGAAAGTGTCTCCGCATTCTGTACATCTTCCTTTGATCTTCAAGAAGTACTTTGAACATTCACACACTTTCGCATATTTGAAAGAAAAGGCACATGGAATTTTGTGATGTTCATAAATTTTATCACCCATCAAATCGGTCCATTTCCCTATTTCCAGTCTTGAAGGCTTTCAATGTTTCCTCTTTGTTGGTTTTATGCAAGACCATTTTTCTGCTGACAGTAGTAAGTCAAATTGCTTTGTCATGTCCTTGTTGCACGAAGAACCAAAAACATTCCACGACTCATCTTTGCTGTCGTCGTCTTTTTCTTCAACGAAACATTCCAGCCAGAAGGTGTTTCTAACAAAAGTAAGCAGGCCATGGCGATCCTCTTTAATTGTTGTATAAATATGTTTTGAAGACATTTTCGAGCCGATGTCGGCCATGGCATCGGACAGTTTTTGGAAGACCGGATGAGACGGAGTGAATTGAATGCCTCTATCATCGAAGACTTTAAATTCCTCCATGCTGAGAAGACGTTTCAATTCTGGTAAATTGTACATTCTTATGGGTATTACGGTTCATAAATATCACTTACACAACAGCACCGACTGCACAACAGGCACCTACTGCACAAGAGCTCTGACTGAACGAGCATAATGATAATTCGCATGAGAGTGAGTAGTATTGTTACGTATAGTCATTAGGGGCAGATCAAAGAGTGAAATGCAGCGCTGGCGGGCGCCTTCACACGACGCGGCGCGCGCGCCACCCAAAAAGTGCAGCTGTTGTTGTCATTAGCTTTGATGCTACCGCGAGAAGCTTTCATGCTACCTCTATTGTAACTGCTACGCTGACGTCATTTGTCGATTGTTTAAAAGACGCAGTTCCCGAGTTCATTGTTTCCAGATGTAGTGTCACGACTTTTGCATTTTTGCTGTACTTTATTTACGATTTTTTGGTCTTCAGAGGTCTCAGGGACGTATCATTGTTTTTATTATCCTTCCATCGGGCGCAGCTATTCAGATTGATACATGTCGAAATTTTCTGTAAATTACTTTTCAACAATTTGCAGTATTGGCGCCTTCTCGTTAATAGCTTCCCTTTTCCGTATGCCTTTCATTGTTGTGTGATTCTGTAAATTACTTGTCAACAATTGGCAGCACTGGCGCCTTCACGTTATAGCTTCCTTTCTGTGTATGCCTTTCATTCTTGTATGATTCAGTATCGACGCTAATGCTCTCTTGATGAGATATGAGCCGATTGCTCGTTTTTATCCACTGTGCCCTTTCGTATTTCATTTCAGCAATTAATTTATTTCTTTATCAACGTAGTAAGTAGTACAAAGCTAATCCATAATGTAAAATGCACTTAAATTCTGTTTGAACTGTTTAATCGTCATTGTCCGCTGTCTGAACGTCAGATATCAAATTAATACACTGCGCCTGGTTGCGTTATGTTATAGGAATTTTATTATTTTAAGTGGGATGTACCAGATCATGTTGAAGAAATCCAAAGCATATTGTTCGAAGAGGATAATATTATTAGAAATTTACCTGGACAATAGGCGCAGCCAAAGCAGCCTTTGTGAGTCTGTAATTGCCTCATAGATGACGACATTTGTCTGTAGTAGTTTTGTATTCCATTCAGCATTTTGACAGCGTCAAAGCTTCATCTCAGCGTGAGAGAGCGGTAAAATCAATAGATGTTATTGAATTGAAAGCCTTCATCAGTCTCTTGTTTTTAATTGTTGTTAACAAAAGTAACATATAAAGCCTGGAAGATCTCTGTGGAATTGATATGGATGGAACTGAAAAATTTCACCTCGCAAATGAACTTAAAACGTTTCAAATTTATTGTGGAGTGCCTTAGATTTTACAGTCGCGCTATTCGTGATGAAAGGAGACAAGTAGACAAGCTAACAGCAATTCGGGAAATATTTACTGTGTTTGTACGCAACAACCAGAAATCTTATACCCTCGGAGAAAATGTTACAGTAGACAAGAAGCTGGAAGGATTCTGAGGAAGGTGCAGTGTTCACCAATATGTACCTATCAAAACAAACAAATATGGATTTAAAATCTATGATTTTGTGGATTCTTAAGTATTTTACCTGTACAATTTGGAAATATACACTGTGTTGCAACCAGAAGGATTTACCAACTGAGCAATAAATATTTTGATGTTGTTCTGTGACTGTGTAACATATATATCAGTCAGGTCGAAATGCGAAAGCGGACAACTGGTATACTAGTATTGGACTGATAATAGAGCTATGAAGGGAGAATTTTTCTTTTGTTGGCGCGATGAAGAAAAACAAGCGTGAGATTTCTCTAGAGTTTGCTATCAGTAAAAGAAGGGCTGCCCACAGTTCCCTTTTTGGCTTCCACAAGACTGAACTCTAGTTTCCTTTGTACCTAAAACAGGGAAGTGTGTGATCCTGGCATCACTTTTGCATGAAGATAATTCGATAGATACTGACACTGTAGATAAACGGAAGCCATCCATCGTAAATTTTACAATAGCGTAAAGTGTGGTATTTTCACAGCGGATAAGCTGAATGCCTTGTACAGCTAATTTCTGCAGAACTATTGAAATTTTGTACAAAGAACTCTAGAACTATGGCATATCTGTCAAGAACTCTGAAAAAAATATACATTTCTGAAAAAAAGGGTGCCAACTTCACAGTAAGTGAAAAGATTTTCTCCTTAAATTGCAATTATCTCGTAAACTATTAGCTGCACAAAAAAATGTTACTGGGATTTTCGATAGAACTCTTGGAGCTCTTTTCAGAACTGTGCTCAGAACTGTCGTACTTATTTACATTTTGCGGAAATTGACAAAGAATGTTTTCGATACGAAAATTTTTTCGAGTATTGTTGTTTCTTTCGCTAAATTCTGCGCAACTATTGAAATTTTGTACAAAGAACTCTAGAACTATGGCTTATCTATCAAGAACTCTGAAAAAATATAGATTTCTGTAAAAAAGGGTGCCAGCTTCACAGTGGGAGCTCTTATAGAGTTCTTAATTATGTTGCAATTTCCTCTTAAACTATTACCTGCACAAAAAAAGACTACCAGGATTTTCGATAGAACTCTTCACGTGGTGTCCAGAACTGTCATCAGAACTGCTGTACGAATATATTTATATTTTCTGTAGAGAAAGTGTGTCCCACATTAAATCAATTTATCTCATAAACTATTATAGCCATAGAAAAATGTTATTGGGATTTTCGATAGAGCTCTTGGGGTTCTGTTCAGAACTGTCCTCAGAACTGTTGTACGAGTTTAATTTTTGCGAAAATTGACAATGTATGTTTTCGATACGAAAATGTTTTCGAATATTGTCGTTTTCTTCGCTAAATTCTGCAGAACTATTGAAATTTTGTACAAAGAACTCTAGAACTATGGCATATCTGTCAAGAACTCTGAAAAAAATATACATTTCTGAAAAAAGGGTGCCAACTTCACAGTAAGTGATAAGATTTTCTCCTTAAATTGCAATTATCTCGGAAACTATTAGCTGCACAAAAAAATGTTACTGGGATTTTCGATAGAACTCTTGGAGCGCTATTCAGAACTGTGCTCAGAACTGTCGTACTTATTTACATTTTGCGGAAATTGACAAAGAATGTTTTCGATACGAAAATTTTTTAGAGTATTGTTGTTTTTTCGCTAAATTCTGCAGAACTATTGAAATTTTGTACAAAGAACTCTAGAACTATGGCATGTCTGTCAAGAACTCTGAAAAAAATATACATTTCTGAAAAAAAGGGTGCCAACTTCACAGTAAGTGAAAAGATTTTCTCCTTAAATTGCAATTATCTCGTAAACTATTAGCTGCACAAAAAAATGTTACTGGGATTTTCGATAGAACTCTTGGAGCTCTATTCAGAACTGTGCTCAGAACTGTCGTACTTATTTACATTTTGCGGAAATTGACAAAGAATGTTTTCGGTACGAAAATTTTTTCGAGTATTGTTGTTTTTTTCGCTAAATTCTGCAGAACTATTAAAATTTTGTACAAAGAACTCTAGAACTATTTCATATCTATCAAGAACTCTGAAAAAAATATAGATTTCTGAAAAAAAGGGTGCTAACTTCACACGACTCGGTGGCTTGCATCATTCGCAAAGAGTCACAGACGCAGCTTGTCGGACCACACCGCTCGCTTCCAGACAATTACTGTCCATTTTCTGTGTTGTACGGCCTACTAAAGAACGGTACAACCTCCTCAATGCCAACCAGGTTAGATTTCGAAAACAGAGATTATGTGAAACCCAACTCGCACTTTTCTCACATGATATCCCGAAAGCCTTGGATCAAGGCAGTCAGGCAGATGCAGTATCTATTTCCGGAAGACATTTGACTCAGTACCGCGCCTACTCTTATTATCAGAAGTACCATTGTATGGGGTATCATACGAAATATCTGACTGGGCTGGAGACTTATTGGTAGGGAGGACGCAGCATTTCATCTTGGATGGATAGTCATCGACACATGTAGAAGTAACTGGGCCCCTTGCTATTCATGTTTTATGTTAATGATCTCGCAGACAATATTGATACAGGATTTGGGATGGACGTCATCAAAACAAAGGCTTTTCTTTCTGCGACGGGACCTTCTCACGAAATTTCAATCACCAACTTTCTTCTCCGAATGCGAAAATATTTTGAAATCAGAGCTCGCACGGAAAGGCATAGATGTTCGTTTTCTCTGTGCGCTTTTCGAGAGCGGAACATTAGAAAATTTTTGTGAAAGTGGTTCGATAAACCCTCTGCCAGGCACTTAAATGTGATTTAGAGAGTAGCGATCAAGTAGCCGATAACTAGCTATAAGACGTTAACTAGTCATTGTAACTGCAGTTAGGGCAGATGCTCCACGAATGTTCTTTCAGTGTACACGTATTCCCCTAAATCCAGAGTGGGTACCTTCCCCAGTCTGAATTTTTTTAGGTAGGCAGGACTACCCACCATACTCGCACCAACCGCTGACCCTGCATCTTTGTTTTCAATGATCTGACAATATTTGTGACGTCTGTTTCACCTGTTGGAAATAGGAATAGACATTCTGCTATTTCTGGTGAAACCTTGCTCTTTTTAGTCCTTGTTTCATTTTGTTTCATTAGATTCTGAACTGTATTTGTATTATCTTTCTAAAAGGCAATTTCTATACCCACTGACTCATCATCGCTCAGCCCAAATCATTAAGGATACAAACTTGAAATTTGCAGAGATTGTTGATCTTCTACTGTAGGCATCGTTTAAGAAGAGATTCTTCGAAATTCCACTCCTAATGGGGTGAAGTAGGGGTGAAAGCCTTTTGAAAACATGTCGTTGTTAACACAATTTTGTAGCTAGAACTACGAAAATTGGTATTTCATCCTCAGTAAGAAATGACAAAAAAAAAAAAATGCGTATTACAGTGTTTTTGGAAATTCAACCCCCTAACGAAGTGAAATAGGGGTTGAAAAGTTTTAAGAAAATATTTTATTATGATAGCATTTTCAAAGTTAAGTCTACGAACATTCGAATTTGGCCTCTCTGTTACAAATAAAAGAACACGAGTCTCACGGTTTCTGGAAATTTAGCCACAAAGGGTTGAAATAGGGATGAAAATTTTTAAGAAAATATTTGGTTACATTAAAACGTTACATCTATGAAAACTGATAATTCACCTCTGTACTAGCTATAAAGAAATATGTGTTACGGGATGGAAGTTTCTACGGAAATAACACCACAAGAACGGATAAGGCATGATTAACAAAAACTTTCGACTGCAGCTATCAGAATCACTTTTGGTCAGAAGTATACTCGGATAAGAACGTGACTCTATTGCCTTAATTAGCGTTAAACGTTTAGATGATTTTGCAGATCGCAAACAAGATAAAAATTCGAAAAATAAACAAAAAGTCTGTGCAGACCATTCAATCTAGCGAGCAAAGCAGCACGCACTGAGTTAGTACTGATTCAGAGTGGAACGCACTTCATGTGAATGAGTCAGTACTTCCCCTTTTGCTGCAAGTACTATGTTCCCACTAACTGTGTTATTTGATTGATTCCTCTTTGTAATTATGTGTGACTAAGACTGTCTTAGAAATATTTGCTGAAGTTACAACTTGATTTTTACGATATCTAGATTTTGCTCGCCTTATCATCTTGCTATATTATGTCTTCTTATGTCTGTACATTTCACAGTCTGCTTGACTATTACATTTCCTGCATCTTTTATAAAAAAAACTTTTAAATCTTCTCTAGTATTGATGATTCTTCTGGTGATCTTTCTTATAAAATTAACTTTTGACAATCATTCATCTGAATTTAAAGAATTTACTAATTTCTCCAATCCATAGTTATTCCGATTATCGTAAAAAAATCAGTTGTTTCCTGTTATACATGACAAATCTAGTGGCCAGCATTCCACTGGGCTGTGCCAGAAAAATTTCTTATAGGAGCAGATACAAACGCGTTATCTGGCGACTTCATTGTGGTAAGATTTTTCAATTTATTCAGAATGAATTTTCTGGGTCATGACGCAGCAATGCTGACGTCCAGACTTACCAGTTTAGGTTCACAGTCAGTTAATTATTGAAAGGTTATATATGAGTCACATTTTTTATTGGGAGGTGAGTCACGTTATTATTGCGAGGTTACGAAATAATAAACTGTTCGGAGGTTACATTGAAAGTGAATGTTATCATTATTTTTTCTGTTGGGAGGTTACACTTGGCGGCAACCGGCCAGGATCGTATTTTTTGTGAATTTCTGAGAAGTAGTCAGTTATATATCTGCTCTTTTTTACCTAATGTTAAATGTAGTTTGCATCTGGCGCAACGCATTTACTTATTTGTCACTCCTTCTTTCACAGATCACCGACAATTTATTGCTCTTGTTGTTATTGTATTTGTTCCATTTTGCTTTGTCTTTGATTTTGTGCCTACCTTTGAGTTGTGAAAATGCCGCGAAAAACTGCTAACAGTACATTGCGATGCGTAATGAGTGAAAAAGCCGACTTGAATAATTTGTCTGATAACACTAGCGACACTCAGTGTCATAATGACAATCCTCCAATTATAGATAACCAGTGCGTGCCGACCACCAGTAATGATTTTAATCCAAATGATGAACAAACAAATTCAATCATGCCCACACTTAATTTAACGACAATTGATGACACGGCACGTTCCGATACAATGAACGCTGCCCAGTTTGACACACCTGATTTGCAAAATTTGCACAGTGAACAGATAAATGTTTCTAAGGTGAACAATGTACTGAAAATATGTCAGATTTATTTGATTCCGATGTAGTGACCAACAGTGCACATCTGATTGGCAAATCTTTTCGTGAATCAGACAATGAACAAATGGTTACACAAAACGTGACACATGCAGATACACCATCACACAGCACAGAAAATACAGTCGCTAATTTTGGCATGGATCAAGTTATGAAAATCTCAAACAGTTGAAGGAAAAACAAGACACCAATTATAGACAACTTAATGAAAAATACGACAGGTCGATCAAACAAACTAATGAGAACTTTAAACAGATTAATGAACAGATTACAGCCGTTGCCGTGCAATGTCATGATACTAAAGAACAATTACGTGAGGAAATTAAAGCTTGTGCTAGGAATAGTAGTGAAGAAATTAGATCCATTGCGCAAGAATTACGTAATACACAAGCAGACACAATAAAATTACTTAGAGATGAAATCAGTGCAGTCGCTAAACAATGTTCAGATAACGCAACACAGTTACGCGACGAGTTTAAATTAATGTCAGCAGAACTTTCACGAACTCTGGATGCGAATGTCGACAAGAAATTTGAGCAACAGCCTAACTGATGAACGTTTTAATCACCACTTACAAAACAGTGAGACGCGTTACCGTAAATTCATACAGTAACAGAACAAAGTAAAGAAACAAGTCATGGAAACAATTACTGCACAGAGGCAGGAAGACAAGCGTTAAGTTGTTTACTAAAGCAAAAACATACGTAGACACCAACATGCTACAGTATCAGACGAAATCTATCAAACAGTTGAACACTGAATTGCATGATGAAATCTATGATCGTAAAACAAAAACAGATACACACAGTAGACTTTCAGACAGTGACCAGCAAACTTGAATAATTGGAATTAATACAGGATCCCGTTGCCATTAAAGCAGACGTTAAGAAATTGAACAAAACCACACGTAAAATGCAAAAACAAATTAATGCTTGTGACACTAAAAATTACGATCAGGTAAAAGCACTGACTGAAAAATTTGATGAATTGGCCAGTCGTATTGACGTTATCGAAAATAACAATGACACCTAATCGGACGATACGTCACCAATTTCGTTCAATCAAACACCCGAATTCCAAAATTTACAGCAGACAATCAGTGAGATAGGTTCGTCCAACAATACATTGCGTAGAAAATTCTCATCTTTACAACAAGAAGTGACAGACTGAACCTGTTCAGACATGAGATGATAATTTTGATTACAAGCACTTTCTGTCTGTTAGGAAATTTAAGGTATTTAAAAATGACAAAACACAGATTCATCCTTTGGATTGGATTCAACAATTTAGTTTTGCAATTCCACCAACTTGGTCCGTAACTCACAGACTTTAATTTATTTGCAGTTTTTTGGAAGGCGAACCGGCAACTCGTATGAGATCGATCGCCAGATAATGTTATTCGGTAGAAGAATTTCAGAATTCTTTTTTGTCAGCGTATTGGTCGAAGACAACACAGTGCGGAATCAAGCATCAGTTAATTAGCTCACCGAATTATGAGAACTGAAATTTTCCCACTGTCACGCAATTTTTTGAACACATGGTACAACAAAACCAATATTTATGTGAGCCATACAGTGAATCAGCACTTATCCAATTATGTATTTCAAAATTACCACGATCGTTAAGAGTATTACTTTTAACGGGACAGCAGAAAGAAAATATTTCGATATTTAGAGATATGCTGCAGCTTTTGGAAGTTCAGCAAGCAGACTATTCCTTCATAAACAAAAATTTTTCACAACATAACGAAGGCCAACAAGCATACAGTAATTATGATCAGCCACGCTATTTTAATAGCAAAGGTGATAGACGCTCCAGGAATGACAACCACCGGAACTATAATAACAGACAAAATTTTTAATTATCAATATCGTCAAAATTATCAGCAACAGCAAACACATTTTGGTAACAATAGAGGTTTTTCCCCACAACAACAACAAAACCAGCCGGTTAGCATACCTAGCCAACAATATAATGTGTAAGGTCAACCAAGCTTTAATGTTTCTCCGCCTACACGTATAGCGTCGGCTCCGCCAAATAGTAACGCACAGCAACAAGGAAATCGCTACGTACAGAAGACACATCATTTCAACTCCTATCGCAACGCGCCGTATAGCGATGGCTATCATGACAGACGTAAAACTAATGAGCACAGTTTTCAGCGTACGTTTAATAACAGTCGGTCTTACCAGCAGCAGAGTCATCCACAACAACAGATTATCATGAATGAACCAGACAGTCGATATCATCCCGAACCTAATACGTCAGGACGAAGTAACAGAACAGTGCAAATAGTTGAAATGCCACAGCATCCTCCTGCAAATAACAGCATGTCAGAAAGAATTTGACTAGATACAGTACAGGTTGCATCTTCTAGCAACGCAAGCAATATTTTCGATACACAGAATCTTGTTCACGAAAATGTTATTACTTTTGACGACATCCGAGACACACTTTTACATGAAAAACCAGTTATTCAAAAACTATTTCCCACCCTGTTATTGCAGTAAAGATTGGATCGTCCACATTTTCAGCAGTAACAGATTCTGGATCACCTATGTCAGTTATAAATGAAGAAACTTTCAACGAATGTAGCAAAGAGAACACTTATCCTACGTTACCACTAGGCAAAACTAAGGTAAAAGGAGCAGTATATGGTAAAGGAGTAGATGTAAAATTACAGGCACATTTATCATTTTGTATTGCAGGTCATATGTTCCACTCAAATTTTTTGATCGTTCCCGACAACACGTTATTTTAGGTACGAATTTTTTGGTGCAACACGGCGCAATTATTGACTTTCAAAATTCCTATTTGATGTTAAGGGATGAAAAAGTACAACTGGCATTAGAACTTCAGCACGCTTTATCTGCAGAAGAACAAGCAGTTAATCTAACAGAGGTCATTTCTACGACTGTGATGTTATGCAAATGATTTCTGATAAAGTAAAACAGAGCAACGCAAATACAGATGACGAACGTACTCAACTACGCAAAACTCTTTTATACCAAGCTCCAGTTTTTGACAACATCCCTGGTACTATGTCCGGTTTTATGTATGAATTTCAAGTTAAACAGCATGACACATTTAAAACCAAACATTATCCCATTCCATATATTCACAGAGAACAAGTTAAGAAAGAATTACAAGCTATGCTAGACCAAGGAATTATTGAACCGGCAGTTAGTCCGTACATAAACCCGCTCCATATTGTTAGGAAAAAAAATGATGGCTCACTTCGCCTCGTACTTGATTCCCGTCATGTCAACGACATTACTTTTAATGAAACAGATCGCCCACAGACACTAGAAGAACTTTTACAGAAATTTTATGGTACTGCTATTTATTCCACACTAGATTTAAAATCGGGATTTTGGCAAATTCTGCTCCATCCGAACTGCAGAAATTACACAGCATTTCTCTGTTTCGGTGATTGTTCTCAATTTTGCAAATTACCGTTCGGTCTTACAAGTTCTTCAGCAGCATTTATGCGCGGTTTGAATACTATACTTCCGGCAGAATCACAACGTGTGTAGACGACATCCTTATCGCAGAAGCTAACTGGTCTGAACACAATTTGTTTCTGGAACAACTGTTGCAAACTTTTCCTGCCCAAGGACTCACAGTTAATCTTAGCAAATCACACATTGGCAAAACTTCTATAAAATTTCTTGGACATGTAATTTGAGCAGAAGGTATTGCGCCTGACCCGGAAAAACTTCAAGCTTTACGTGACATTACTGTTCCACAGACGAAGAAACAACTACGCAGCTTTCTGGGATTAGTTAACTTTTTCCGTAAATTTATTCATTACTCTGCTTTAGACATCCCTAGATTATGCCAATTGACGAGTAAAAACGCTATTTGGTCTTGGGATAGCCAAGCACAGTCTGAATTTGTTAATCTGAAACATGCCTTGTTGAATGCACCCAGATCCTACCAGAAATTTTTCCATTGCCACCGACAGTTCTAACACAGCTTTAGGCCTACACGTTTTTCAGGAAATTGAAGAAGACGGTGCTACAGTAATTAAAAACATCGCTTTTGCAAGTCGCATTCTGTCACCTGCTGAACGCAATTATTCTGTTACAGAACTTGAAACATTTTGTGTTGTATGGGCATTTACCAGATTTAGGCATATTCTTTATGGAAGACATACTACCGTTTATACAGATCATAGAGCTATACAGTTTTTAATTTCCGCTAAATTTACACATGACAGGTTAAGCATATGGAAACTTTATTTACAGGAATTTAATTTTACAATTGTTCACATTCCCGGTGCACAAAATATTGTAGCAGACGCACTATCCCGTTCTCTCAGCAACAATCAGCAAGACATCGGAACCAATTTTAGCCTCATGTATATCCAACAAATTGCATTTGAAAATTTCATTTCGTCGTCATTACGAGACACAGCACAAGAGCAGAGCAAAGACAACGTATGGAAAGAAATTAAACACTTTTGGCAAGATAGGAATAACGTTACCATTAGAAATCATTATACTATACGCAAGAACATTTTGTTTCGCCGCTCTCACCCTGACAGCAACAACTGGTTATTATGTATTCCTGACGAGCTTGTTAACAAACTAATTTGGAATACTCATTTAAGTTACGCACATTATGGAGCCAGAAAATGTTTTCTTGTACTGAGACAGAACTCTTGTTTTGCCAACATGGAGAAACGTATTCGACGAGTTTTAGCGTCATGCAAAATCAGCCAGAAAGCTAAATCAGACACGACTTCACATATTCCTCGGTTACATCCCATTGTACCGATAAAATTGAGACATATGGCCGCTGTAGACATTTTTGATCCGATTCCCAGATCTAATAGAGGTTTTTGCTACATCTTTGTCGCTTACTGCTAAATCTATTTCGAATGCATTTGTAAAAAATTTTTTATTTCGTGTAGGGCATGCATTGAAAGTAATTTCCGTCAATGGACACGTATGTTACGATCAAGGAATATTTCTCCGATCTGTATATCCAGAATCATGCTTCTTCGAAACCATCTGAACGACTGATGAAAGAAATTCGTAAACGATGTAGAATATACTGCCATAAAAGACATATTGATTGGGACTCACACATATTCTCATTCCAGGATGTAATTAACTCGATACCAAATGAATCTACTATGTTATCTCCGACTGTTATATTGAAAAATGTTGAACCACCCAACAAAATTAAAGAATTAGTATCCTTTCCTACATCTCGTCGACTACGCCACCATGAAATAATTGCGCCGGAGAAGACAGCAAAAACAGGTGACTGTCACATAGGACAGAAGATATTAGTACGCACACATTATCTATCCAACAGAGGAAAGAGTAGATGCAGTAAACTTGAGCTTTTATACGCAGGTCCATATAGAATTCGCAGCATTCGTCACCCCAATGTAGTACATGTCAAAACTCTGAGAACCAGAAAAACCAAGGGTAATCACCATATTTCCAACATTAAACTATTTATTGAATAAACATACTTTATGATTTATCAAACTGTAATGCCATTTCCTGATATTTATGTGACCACTTATGCAGTTATATCTATGTGACTACTTACCGATGATCGTATTTTTTCTTGGCAAATAATGAAGTGTCTATTTTTTGCAGATGATAATAAATGATGATGAATAGTTGTATGAAGAACATGGTAATATGAATAATGAAGTTTTTCTTTGCAGATGATGATAATGATGAAGTTTATATATTTTCTATTAGGAAAGAAATGCTATGTAGTTATTTAAGTATTTGTTGCAGTTCTTTTTGACAGTATGTCATATGTCGCATTGTATAATGACTGAATGTTTTGGGAAAGACAGCTAGAGAACATACATATTAAGTACACGTTTCATTACCTGTTAATACGAAGTTTACTACTTTTCAGCCGGCCGGGGTGGCCTGTCTGGAACCGCGCGACCGCTACGGTCCCAGGTTCGAATCCTGCCTCGGGCATGGATGTGTGTGATGTCCTTAGGTTAGTTAGGTTTACGTAGTTCTGAGTTCTAGGGGACTGATGACCTCAGAAGTTAAGTCCCATAGTGCTCAGAGCCATTTGAACCATTTGAATTACTTTTCAGCATAATGTACATTTGTTCTTTCAGCTCAATAATCCACTTCGTATTTTTTTCCAGGAGAAGCTTTTCATGATAATAATATGCTACAAGCACTTAGTTATTAAACTTGTTCTAATACTTGCATTTTTGTACCCAGTTGTGTGTATCATTGATGAATATGATCACATATACTCTACTTGTTTCATAACCTTGCTACAGCTGACTCATGACGAATGACGTTATTAATCCTTATTTCCAGCAATAAGTCAAAAGCAAATATTTTCATGCCCCAGCAATTGACTATCGATCCCAGCGGAATGCATTGCTAGCACAAAAAAATTTTATCACCAGTCCTAACTATTACCATTATACAACTAAATAATGCTACCAGTTTAAGATGTATTTCTAGTTCTAAATATAATGCAAATTTTTCTGTTGTTTTGATTCCATTATGTCTATGTATTATTGGTCTAAACACCTTGAATACTAGTTCCAATGTCTTACATTTTAAATATGTCTTATGTCACTTGCATGATATCATAAATAAACACTAGCAGCTTGATGCTATATGCAATAACTCCTGTTTAGAATGATGACTTCTGAATAATACTGAATAATGTTTTGTATTCTACATAAATTATTTGTAAATAGCAAACGAATGCCAATAATTACTGTAATGAGATGACTTATGAATAATGTTCTGTAATACTCCATACATACTACATAAATGTTTAGTAACTGGCCAAAGAATGCCAATGAATACTGCAATGAGATGACTTATGAATGATGTTATGCAATATTCCATACATACTACATAAATGATTTGTAACTAGCTAATGGGTGCCAATAATTATTCAAATCGATTGACACACTAGTGTAGTTCTGAATGATGACTAGCATAAGACTTAATGTATCCTTCATCTTCAGACGTAATTACCACCAATTACTGTTATATCCGTATGTCCTGTCCATCCTCATGATCATGGAGTACTATATTTGGTTTCTGCACTAATTCTACGTTGATGTAAGAGTACGGGTTCTACAAGAATGTGGTGTTGACATCGAGCTGTCCACCACTCTGATCGAAGGAGATGTCATTAAGGTCCTACTGTTTGGTGTACCTAATGTACTACCAAAATGATAACATACAATATTAATACAACATTTCAGTGTCTTGGCTACACCGATAAATACTTCATGGAGGAGAACTTCAGACTGTCTCACTCGGTGTTGTGCTTCTGTAGAAAGATAATGACTTTTAGTGCAGCTATGCGCTATCCACTGTGCTACAACCATGATGGTATCCTTCCCATTCCTTTCCTAGTTCTTATAAAATGCTAAAGACTTACACAGTGTATGCGGACTTTATTTCATTTCTCAATATGTTTAAATTCTTGTAAAATGTTAAAGACTTATACAGTGCGTGTGAACTTTATTTCATTTCTCAATATGTTTAAATTCTTGCAAAATGGTAAAGACTTACACGGTGTGTGTGCACTCTATTTCATTTCGGAGTATGTTCTGTACTCATTGCGTATACACTTTTTCACTTCTTAATATGTTCTTACTCAGTGCGTGTGCACTCTATTTCATGTCTTATATGTTCTGTACTCATTGCGTATACACTTTTTCACTTCTTAATATGTTCTGTACTGAGTGTGTGTGCACTCTATTCCATTTCTTAACATGTTCTGTTCTTATATTATTTATCAATAATGTTACATATATAAACTAAATAGATTATAGAAAAATTTGTTGCTCATGGCAAGTCCATTTGACTCACCATCGCTGCCAAACTTTTACCCCCCCCCTGCCCCCAGTGGAGGGTTATATAAGAGGTCCACAACTAAAGGAAGTCCGCAGCTCGTGGTCGTGCGGTAGCGTTCTCGCTTCCCACGCCCGGGTTCCCGGGTTCGATTCCCGGCGGGGTCAGGGATTTTCTCTGCCTCGTGATGACTGGGTGTTGTGTGATGTCCTTAGGTTAGTTAGGTTTAAGTAGTTCTAAGTTCTAGGGGACTGATGACCATAGATATTAAGTCCCATAGTGCTCAGAGCCATTTGACTAAAGGAATTTATTGCTAGCGCATTCGAGCAGAAGTCATTTCGATGGACTGCTCACGCGCTGCCTGCTATAATCGCAGACCAGAGAGCAGTGTGGCTGCAGTATGAGCTGTGTCGGCAGTAGTGGTGGTAGCTCGCAGTCAGCCGGTTGGGGCAGTCGTGCCTGAGCAATGTAGTATACAGCTCGGTCCACACGCAACCATCTGTCTGCGCAGACATCGGCGCAAATGTCTGTACATGCAAAAGATCGCTGCAAATGTGGTGTGTTCACACGACACAAACCCCAATCTATTACTCGCACGCCATCTGTCGGTGTAGAAAAGAAATATCTGTGGCAAGCGACTACGCTCGCCGTAAACGTCAAAAATTTAGTTCAGTTATTTTGAAATAGAGAAATGGAGGAAGTTCTGTTGTGGTCTGTGTTCGCTACTTGTGTTGCAAAAAACATTCAGACCAAACGCAGGAAACAGAGAAAGCGGTCAAAATGGTGTAGACAGTGGTTGCTAAAGCGAAAGCAGTTTTCTCACGTAAATTTACTGCGAGAGTTGCAGGGCGAACCTAACGACTGACGAAATTATTTGCGGATGGATGTCGAAACTTATAATTATCACTTAAAGGTTGTAACCCCTCATATTATGAGAAAAAAATACTTGAATAGAGAAGGGCAATTTCTCCTCATGAACGGCTGGCGGTAACATTACGATTCCTGGCAACAGAAAGGAACTACAAGGATTTGGAATATCGAAACAAGAGTTGAGTGAAATAATATCCGCAATTTTTCAATTAGAGCATTGTATGCTACTGTCTTTTTGTCTCGGTCACTATATTCTTTACTTTAGTCTTCCACAAACTTTTTTTTTTTTCCTTTATTGTATTTCAATTCCCCATCGGGGCGGGCTAGCAGCAGCATAGGCGCTGCTCTTCAGCCGAAAGACATAGAACAAAACAACAGAAGACATTTAAAAACAGCAAAGGAGAGAATAAGGTGAACATAGATATAAAAAAGGGGAACATCATGGACGGCAATAGACAAAAAACGGGGTGACTGTAAAATGGAGAGAAAAAACTATTTAAAAGTAGCACACATAAAAAGCCACACACTGCGACGGTTAAAAGAACACAAGGCACAGTAAGACTGGAGCATAAAGGAAGCGACGGACGGCATAGCACATAACGTAACACTGGCGGCGAACCTCAAGGCAGGACACAATTAAAGCACACCTCTTGACGCACACGAGAAACAGCACTAAACAACACTGATGTGGCACACTGATGAAGAGCAACACAGAGGATCTGCCAGGCGCTAGGAGATGAGGGAGACCTGGAGAAGGGAGGGAGGGGAAGAGATGGGGGAGGTGAGCGGGGGGCGCGCGGAAGAGGGCCAGGTAGGGAGGGATGTGGGAAGGAGAGAGGCAAGTATGGGGTGCAGGGTCTCAGGGGAGGGGGGGACGGAGGAAAATCCGCTCTGGGAGAAGGAGGAAAGAGGAAAAGGGGGCCCTGGGGAGGGGGGGGAACAAGGCCAGGCTATAGTTGGAAGGAAGGGTAGATGTCACGGCGAAGTTCGTCATCCGGGAGGGGGAGGCGTTGGAAATTGCCCTGATGAAGGAGATGGAGGGTGTGGAGGTGGAGAGAGGGAGGGATACAGCGATAGAGGCGCGGCAACGGGCGGGGGGTGGAGAGGAAGGAGGAAACCAGAGGGTGGGGGGGATCAAGCCTGCGAACAATGTAAAGGATGCGGAGATGTTGGAGGAACAGGAGGAGGTGGGGGAAGGGGATCAGTTCATACAGGAGCCGTGTGGGGGAAGGAAGGCGGATACGGAAGGCAAGGCGGAGCGCATGGCGTTCAAGGATTTGGAGGGCCTTGTAAAAGCGGGTGGGGGCGGAGATCCAGGCAACGCTGGCGTAACAGAGGATAGGACGGATGAGGGATTTGTAGGTGTGGAGGATGGTAGAAGGATGCAAGCCCCATGTCCGGCCAGACAGGAGTTTCAGAAGGCGGAGGCGGGAATGGGCTTTCTGCTGGATGGTCAGGAGATGAGGGGTCCAGGTGAGGTGGCGGTCAAGGGTGAGGCCAAGGTATTTCAGGGTGGGGGTGAGTTGGATAGGACGACCATAAAGGGTGAGGTAGAAATCATGGAGGCGGAAGGAGCGAGTGGTGCGGCCTATGATGATTGCCTGGGTTTTGGAGGGGTTGAGACGGAGGAACCACTGGTTACACCAAGTGGTGAACTGGTTAAGGTGGGTTTGGAGGGTACGTTGAGACCGTTGAAGGGTAGGATAGAGAGCCAGGAAGGCGGTGTCATCAGCATACTGGAGAAGGTGGACTGGTGGGGGTGGCTTGGGCATATCAGCTGTATACAAGAGATAAAGGAGAGGGGAGAGGACAGAACCCTGGGGGACGCCAGCCGTGGGATAAAAGATACGGGAGTTGGTGTTGTGGAGGGTGACATAGGAAGGACGGTGCGAGAGGAAGGAAGCGACCAGACGGACAAAATTGATAGGCAGGGCGTAGGTTTGGAGTTTAAAGAGGAGACCGGGATGCCATACACGGTCATAGGCATTTTGAAGGTCAAGGGAAACAAAAATGGCGGAGCGACGGGAGTTGAGCTGGAGGGACAGAAGGTGAACAAGGTTGAGGAGTTGGTCGTCAGCAGAGAAGGAGGGTCGGAAGCCACACTGGGTAAGGGGGAGAAGGTGGTGTTGAGCAAGGTGCTGATGGATACGGCGGGAGAGGATGGATTCAAAGACCTTACTGAAGACGGAGGTGAGGCAGATGGGACGATAGGAAGAGGCGGCAGAAGGGGGTTTGTTGGGTTTGAGGAATAAGAGGACGCGGGAGGTCTTCTACAGGTCAGGGTAGAAGCCAGTAGAGAGGACGACATTATAGAGATGGGCGAGGACAGTCAGGAAGGAATAGGGGCTTTCGCGAAGGTGACGGTAGGTGACACAGTCGTGACCAGGGGCCGTGTTGCGTTTGGACCGGAGGATAAGTTTAATGTCTTGTGCTGTGATGGGAGTGTTTATGTCGGAGGGGGGCAACTGCCCCAAGTACTGGAGACTCTTCCACAAACATGGGTGGTTTCTATATATTTCAATGAATTCACTTACAAACTCTCGAGAACATTGACGAGTATCAGCCATTTTAATGCCCTTTGCGCACAAATACAAACACTAGACTGAGCAAACAGCTGTTTCGCGCCAGATTTGCGGCGATCTCCTGTCCACACACTCCAACTTGTCTGCGCAGATGTGGTTTGAACCCACAGATTTGAGAGGTTTCGCTCAAACCTCCAACTCCTTAACTTCCAGGTTTGCACACACCTCAGGTTGGTGCAAATCTTCTGTCAACACGCAACGATCGGTCTGCGCAGATGTGATGTGCGCAGACATTTGCGCAGACAGATCGTTGCGTGTGGACGGGCCTTAAGGTAAAAGCAGCCACGTGCGTATCTAATTTGTTACAAATAAATTTGTACTATTGTTACATCAAGTCCCATGTAAATGTTTTTAAAAAATCTTTTAATAATAATCTTTCTTATAAAATTAACTTTTGACAATCATTCATCTGAATTTAAAGAATTTACTAATTTCTCCAATCAATGGTCATTCCGATTATCGTAAAAAAAACCAGTTGTTTCTTTTTATACATGACAAATCTAGTGGCCAGCATTCCACTGGGCTGTGCCAGAAAAATTTCTTATAGGAGCAGATATGTACACGTTATCCGGCGACTTCATTGAGGGACGGCCGGAGTGGCCGAGCGGTTCTAGGCACTACAGTCTGGAACCGCGCGAACCCTACGGTCGCAGGTTCGTATCCTGCCTCGGGCATGGATGTGTGTGATGTCCTTAGGTTAGTTAGCTTTAAGTAGTTCTAAGTCTAGGGGACTGATGACCTCAGAAGTTAAGTCCCATAGTGCTCAGAGCCATTTGAACCACTTCATTGAGGTAAATTTTTCAATTTATTCAGAATGAATTTTCTGGGCCATGACGCAGCAATGCTGACGTCCAGACTTACCAGTTTACGTTCACAGTCAGTTAATTATTGCAAGGTTATATATGAGTCACATTTTTTATTGGGAGGCTAGTCACGTTATTATTGCGAGGTTATGGAATAATAAGCTGAATGTGAATGTTATCATTATTTTTTCTGCTGGGAGTTTACACTATACCTTACATTTATCTATCGGTGAACGTTTGGACAAGCTGTATTTATGTGGCAACTTACGACTGGAATGAAAGTTTTTCAGTTTTCTTCCACATCGTTGCTGTAGCGGTACAGTCTTCCAGTCTTCTCAACTGGGTAATTCGAGTATGCTGAGATTTCCAGCATTTGTCAGTTTACGTTCTACAACTACACTCCTGGAAATTGAAATAAGAACACCGTGAATTCATTGTCCCAGGAAGGGGAAACTTTATTGACACATTCCTGGGGTCAGATACATCACATGATCACACTGACAGAACCACAGGCACATAGACACAGGCAACAGAGCATGCACAATGTCGGCACTAGTACAGTGTATATCCACCTTTCGCAGCAATGCAGGCTGCTATTCTCCCATGGAGACGATCGTAGAGATGCTGGATGTAGTCCTGTGGAACGGCTTGCCATGCCATTTCCACCTGGCGCCTCAGTTGGACCAGCGTTCGTGCTGGACGTGCAGACCGCATGAGACGACGCTTCATCCAGTCCCAAACATGCTCAATGGGGGACAGATCCGGAGATCTTGCTGGCCAGGGTAGTTGACTTACACCTTCTAGAGCACGTTGGGTGGCACGGGATACATGCGGACGTGCATTGTCCTGTTGGAACAGCAAGTTCCCTTGCCGGTCTAGGAATGGTAGAACGATGGGTTCGATGACGGTTTGGATGTACCGTGCACTATTCAGTGTCCCCTCGACGATCACCAGTGGTGTACGGCCAGTGTAGGAGATCGCTCCCCACACCATGATGCCGGGTGTTGGCCCTGTGTGCCTCGGTCGTATGCAGTCCTGATTGTGGCGCTCACCTGCACGGCGCCAAACACGCATACGACCATCATTGGCACCAAGGCAGAAGCGACTCTCATCGCTGAAGACGACACGTCTCCATTCGTCCCTCCATTCACGCCTGTCGCGACACCACTCGAGGCGGGCTGCACGATGTTGGGGCGTGAGCGGAAGACGGCCTAACGGTGTGCGGGACCGTAGCCCAGCTTCATGGAGACGGGTGCGAATGGTCCTCGCCGATACCCCAGGAGCAACAGTGTCCCTAATTTGCTGGGAAGTGGCGGTGCGGTCCCCTACGGCACTGCGTAGGATCCTACGGTCTTGGCGTGCATCCGTGCGTCGCTGCGGTCCGGTCCCAGGTCGACGGGCACGTGCACCTTCCGCCGACCACTGGCGACAACATCGATGTACTGTGGAGACCTCACGCCCCACGTGTTGAGCAATTTCGCGGTACGTCCACCCGGCCTCCCGCATGCCCACTATACGCCCTCGCTCAAAGTCCGTCAACTGCACATACGGTTCACGTCCACGCTGTCGCGGCATGCTACCAGTGTTAAAGACTGCGATGGAGCTCTGTATGCCACGGCAAACTGGCTGACACTGACGGCGGCGGTGCACAAATGCTGCGCAGCTAGCGCCATTCGACGGCCAACACCGCGGTTCCTGGTGTGTCCGCTGTGCCGTGCGTGTGATCATTGCTTGTACAGCCCTCTCGCAGTGTCCGGAGCAAGTATGGTGGGTCTGACACACCGGTGTCAATGTGTTCTTTTTTCCATTTCCAGGAGTGTATATTTCCAGTTTGTTTTCTTAATCTCTAGCTCAATTAACTGAATATGGTGAACTGAAATTTACTGTGTTAATTGTGTGTACTTTCAGTTTATTTAAAGGTACGTTTGTAAAGTGCTCCTTGCTCTACATCTACATTTACATTTATACTCTGCAAACCACTGTGAGGTGCATGGCAGAAGATAAATCCCATTGTATCAGTTACTAGGTTTTGTTCCTTTTCCGTTCACATATGGAGCGTGGGAAGAATGAGTGTCTGAATGACTCTGTGTGTGCAATAATTATTCTAATCTTATCCTCACGATCGCTGTATGAGCGATATGTATGGGGTTGTAGTACATCCCTAGAGTAGTCATTTAAAGCCAGTTCTTGGAACTTTGTTAATAGACTTTCTCGGCATAGTTTACGTCTGTCTTCAAGAGACTGCACTTTCAGTTCCTTCAGTATCTCTGTGAGACTCTTCCATGCATTAAACAAAGCTGTGACCATTCGTATTGCCCTTCTCTGTCTGCATTCAGTATCCTCTATTACTACTATCTGGTACAGGCCCCTTACACTTGAGCAATATTCTAGGATGCAACACATGACTGATTTGTAACCAATCTGTTTTGAAGACTGATTGCACATCCCCAGTACTCTACTAATAACCAAGGTCTGCGACTGTCTTTGCCCATAACTCAGCCTGTGTAATCATGCCATTTCATATCCCTGCAAACTGTTACACTCAGACATTTGTATGAGTTGACCGATTCCAGCAGTGACTCATTGATATTATAGTCGTAGGATACTACGTTTTGTGACGTGCAAAATTTTACATTTCTGAACAATTAGAGCAAGTTGCCAATTCTGCACCATGTTGAAATCTTATCAAGCTATCACTGAATATTTATGCAGCGTCTTTCAGATAGAGTACTCCAATATAGATAACTGCATCATTTGCAAAAAGCCTGATTTTTACTATTAATATTGTCTGCAAGATCATTTATATACAACATGAACAGCAAGGGTCCCAATACACTTCCCCGGGGCACACCTGAAGTTACTTCTACATCTTACGTTGACTCTCCATTCAAGATAATATGCTATGTCCTCCCTACCAAAAGGTCCTCAATCCAATCACAAATTTCACTTGGTGCCCCCATATGATCGTACTTTTGACAATAAGCGTAGTTGAGGCAGTGAGTCATATGCTTTTCTGAAGTCAAGAAACACTGCATCTACCTGGTTGTCTTGATCCAAAACTTTCAGTATGTCATGTGAGAAAAGTGCGAGTTGGATTTCACATGATCAATGTTTTCGAAAACCATACGGGTTGGCATTGAGGAGGTTGGACTATTTGAGAGCAGCTTCATACGACATGTATTTACAACATCATGAAAACATTTTGTACAGCTGCTCTGTTTCAATGTGTTTATTTTTGTGTCAGCAGCTACTATAAAGTATGGAAAATCTTTACTAGGTTTATCAAGTAATACTCGAAGTCCTGTTAGAAGATCTTTTATCCTAGAGCTTGGAGAATAGTATATACTTAACACTAGACATTTGTTCTCATATAAATTTGTTCGAATAGCTGCTGCTTCAAGTCACATCTGTCTACAGTTTGTGACCAGCCATGGAACACATTCGCTTATATCAATTTTCACATACAATGCTATCCCATCATTTCATGTGTAGTTCTCAAAAAATATGACACTCTATATAGCCCTTTAAATTGTACAGTTTTGTTTCATTTTCAATCAGTCCATTTTTCAGTCATTAGGAAGGTATTAGGTACTTCAGAAACAAGTAAAACTTCTATCTTCTCCGCTGGTTTTGAAGTATACTGAACTTTTTCATGAAATATTCATAAATCAAAATTAATTTAAATTTATTTTCTATGTTCTAGTTTGTTTTACTTTTTTACCTGTGGGTATCAGCATTCCTGGTCTCTCAGCTGGACAGGTTACATGTTTCCTAGTGTCTTTCCTCCTTCCAGCGTTGTAGTTGCTGCTTTTAACAAGAAAAACCCTTCAGATGACTTGGCTCTCATGTTCCTTCTAATTGGCAGTGCTGGACTCTCTTCTGGTGCTGGTATGGTTGGTGCTGATGCTGGTGTGATTTCAGCTGGTGTTGGTGAGGTTGGTGTTCATGCTGGTGAAGCTGTTGCAGATCTCGTTCAAATTTCGTCTGCTGTCAGATTGATTACTGCTGACGTTAGAGTGCTTGTTTCCACTGAGGTTGCAGTCATTGGGACAACATTTTTATCTGATGAAACAGGTTCTTTATAGTTTTTTGTCTAGATCATTGATAATTCCTCGAATATCTTCTTTCTTATTTTCTGTTAACTTGAACTGCTGGTCTATTGTAGTTTACACTGTTTTTATTACTTTCTTTCCTATGTCTTCTGTCTTTTTCATTGGATGCAAATCACACTCCCCAGACCTGACTGGGTGCAACCACCGTATGTTTATGTAGTGTTACGCCTAAACTAACTCATATCAATGCCTGAGCCCACTTTCACGAATCACTCTGTAGCGTCACTACCATTTTGCGGGAAAAAGTGTACGCGTACACTGGTGATGCATTACACCTGCCGCATGTATCTGGAAAATACGAGATTTAGCATTCCAATTACAGTAACAGGGCTGTTCGTTCGTTACGAGATGGGACAGATTCAGCTCTGCAGAACCTTTCAGTATAGTGGGAAAATATTGTTCTTCCAGTGCAATCAGGGGGATTTCTCAACAGACGCTTTAGTGGTGTTGTCAAGAACGTGACTAGAGGTGGTGCATTGACACAACAGGTGTGCTGTTATCTAGTATAAATAGTTGCCATTTTACAGCAGATTCATTCACAGTACAGCAGTACTACCAGGGTGGTGAGGCTACGCCTAATGGGGAGACGACATGAAGCCGTCAGCAGCAGTCAATAGTCCAGGCATACATCATTGTATCTGCTTTTACACTACATTCGCCTTCCAGACTTGGTGCCACGGAGTACCGGGGCTATCCTAGGCCCACTCCATCGGCGAATCAGACTCCGCTCAGGGGGGCAGCGGATCGAGTCCTAGGGGCGACAGCGGCCTTCTCCCACCACCAGTGCACCTCACTCCATCACATACCAGGATTCACGCGTCCACCAGAGAGCTGGAGAATGTTGAAGAATTCCGGCTTCCTTCGAGAGCTGCGGACGCTAAGTGCTTTTGGTGCAAGACATAACTAGGTAGCATGCCACATATTGGGCACTGGCGTCAGTATTCCTGAACGGGCGTGCCACAGCCAGTCGGCTGGGATCTAGCTGCCAACTCGCCAGTCACGTGGTCCTCGCCACGTGCTGGGACGGGCATGGTCGCTGATCAACGTCGGCAGAGTGCAAATTTCTGAGTGAAATAAAGTGTTGATTTTGATAGCTATGTTTCACTCGGCCATCTCCAGCTAGTAATCCAGCCGTCACCCTCTACCATCAGCCATCCTGCACTGAAGCCACCACATTTCCCCTGGGGTCGATTACAGTTGGAGTCAGAAGTGATGACATCATTTTCAGTGGTTAGCTGATGGTTTGTCATTCTCACAACATGACATCTAGATCAGGGCCTGCAGTGTCATCACAGTGGGGTGAGGGAGAGAACAGTGGGTTATTTTTACTTGTGTAACAGACATGAGGTCTAGGCACGAGAATCACTGTAACTGGAGGGTTATTTTGGTTAAGCTAGGACAACTGGCTGATGTTTCCGAATTTTGGGGTAACTGCAGGCAGCAGCCTTTCAGATTTTCTCAGTGCAATCTGCTTGGCCGCACCACCATTGTGGTCATATTGCAAGGCTTGGCAGGGAGTTTAGGTGGTTACTGATAAGACTTAGCGTGTAATTTGATGGTAACTGTGAAAAATAAACAAAGGTTTCGCAATGGCAGTGCCGCCAGCCTCAGCAAGTAGACGTTATTGATACCAGCAACAGAATATTGGTAATAGGGGTAGGCAAGGAGGAAATAAGCAGCTGTTAACCGCAAATGGCAATCCCAAGTCAACCATAAACCATTCCCATTATATTTAGATTCAGTGGCAGAATGAGCAACAATAGGCATGATGAATAAGTTCTTGTCGGACACAGTGGCGCATTTGTCAGTGGGCAACACATACTCAGAACGTCAGAGGCGATGGAACCCAACAGTCTACGGGTTGTGAGGGGTGGGAGATAATGATGAAAGTGCAGTGGGGTCAGTAGAGACATATTTTCGGTTTGAGGCGGCTATGACACTACAAGTGGCTTGGCCAGATTATTTTATACGATGTTGTCACTAGCTTAAAGAGCCGGCAGACTGCTATATACAGTTGAGCCAAGGAGATGGTGCATGCTGCCGCGAAAGCGTGGTGGACATGAGGTGGTAATCGATCACTCTCTGAGTGGCTGACGATTTACATATTAAGCTGAAAATACTATATCTTCACATAAATTGTTATAATTACCTGCAATGTACTACAGTGAATCCAAACACACTTTTAAAATTGGCGGAAGCTCTAGACCGAAATAAAATTATCGCCCAAGTCGTACGACTTATGGTCTAAGAACAATTATTGCTTAAACATTTATTATTTATAACTGTTACAACCATTTACAGACAAGTTAAGGGCACATATGGCACATCAGTGAGAAGATATGGATGACAGTTACACAGTGAGACACCTTGGTAATGAAATTATTGTATACATAAGTAGTGGACCAAAGCCATCATGAGCCCATTTTGTTAATACGGGTTGCCTACATCAGGGGCAGGTATGTACTCAGGGGTTCACCTATTGTTCTCCTTTGATTGACAGGTACTTAACCTGTTGTTCTGTTCAAAGGATCCCTCCTTTAACCTCTTGTTCCCCCCCCCCCCCCAACCCCACAGAAACCGCCTCCATGCTGCTACAGGTACACTTTCAGGTCTGAGTTATTGGAATAGTCCTCTCCCTCTTATCAGTTCGAATGACTAATAATTAAATTGATCAATATATTAACCAGCTCCCCTCCCCCAGAAAATGACGGGATGTTCAAATTCCAGTAGAACAATGCAACACACCATGACTACCTCCACTAACCTAGGAAAATGGCGAGAAAATGGGTCACTTGGACTACCTCCAGTAACCTAAGTCATCCAACCGCCACCTCCTCCTAGGAATTGGTGGGAAAGGACTCAGCCTATGCTGGATAGGATGGATGTAAGTCTTTATCTTCAGTCTTTATTTAAACAATTTGAGGCAGTACCGCCGTCAAGTGTGTTCACCACGAGATTTGGAGTCCAACTGACCTAGTTCACAGTACCCCCGCCAGAGGGCACCATTGTCCCTTCTGTGATGTAATAAAATATGGCGGTCTGGAGGAGGAAAAATGGCAGGAAAAGGACTCGGCCTGTTCAGGGCTGCTGGAGAGAGGTAGGAGTGTACTTTATTTATTTCGGAACAATTTATTCAGGGGCGGATTTGACATAGAATATTTATTACACTGATACAAAACACTCACCCTGAAGTGCTTGTGATTGCAATCAATAGTCTACAGATCTGCAAACTACTCGTAAATAATGCAGTACACTGATGTGTAGAGATGGAAACAACTCTGGGGCAAACATGTTGCATAACCCAATGTTCAGCACTGTACTCTGGGTGTCTTAAGCTAATGTTCGACCCTTTGTCGACACTTAACCTATTGTTGTGTTAAGTCGTTTTCCATGTCACCCCCATTTCCTTAAGCTATTGTACCGACTATGATACCAAATTAAATAATTAGTTTTATGCCCTCCCACCATTTTCTGGTACACTTACGAATTTCACATGCTTTTGAACGCCATTTCTGACGCATTCTTCTTTGTCGCCCAGCCCCTTAAACTATTGTGCTGCATTTTACATAAAAATTATTCAAAGTGATCTAGTGTTCTGCACTTAACCTGCTGTTCTGCACCATGTTGTCCACTCACACACACCCTCCCCTTAAATATTATACTGCTAACACCATGTAGATGTAAAAATTTATGCAAATTAATTAAATCGATATTCTTCACATGTATGGGGTAGATTTTTTTTAATTTGCAGCATCCTATTGGTCGGTGAAATTGTTGGAATTTAGTTTAAACAAAAAATCGCTAGTAATAAACACATCCGCCATCCCTTGTCCACTGGACACCACAGGACACTACTGCACTTGCTCCCAGGAGTCAGGATGTACTGGCGACCCACACAAAGTGACAACACGGCTGTCAACTGCTGAACCATGTGCAGGCGTCAGTTCAGGCCCTGCAAGGATGAGGGAGCGGCATCCCTTTCATACTTGACGCCCAAGAAAATCCTGTCGAAATATGTGTTCACCTAGGCACCACTGCTGCTGCGATGATGCAGAGCTGTTGGTCCATTGCTATAGAAATCCATTCTAATGCTTCTCAGAATAGCACAGGGTGCATTGTTCCTTGTGATGCTAGTGCGACATGTGAAGTGCATCTAGCCATGCATGCATGCTTACCTGCCCAGCCAGCATGGCTGACACATCGCCGCATAATGTTTCTCCTGCTGTCACCATGCATCTTGGAAACGTTAAACCCTCTCACTGGAGAAAGAGAGCACTGTCTAAGCACAGAAGAGGGGAAATCAGAACAACTACACAAACAGAATTCGAAGCATTGTCTTACAGAAGAGAAAAATGGCGGGAATTTTCAGTATGCTACAGCTACTGGTCTGGAGATGTTTTAATGCCACAGTGGCGGATGAGTGACGGCATTCCTGCCAGAGATGGGTTGTCTGCTTCAACTTATCTTTGAAGACTCGCTTTCTCAGAAATTTTCATAGATACCTTGCCTCCATCTTGTTCGAATCAGTTTGTAGACACTTCTACGTCCCAGCACAAAGGATGTCTTGTGAATGAATGGAACATTATGATTGGTTCTTATTTAATTTACCCGCCGTATTACTAATACTGCCAGTGTGGAAGCACTGTCCACCTTTTTTTCTTTCTGTGGATGAGACTTTCAGTGGCAAAAAGTATTTTGTACAGTTTACCATATTGCACCCACAATTAAACCCTGTAAAGTGACCTACAGATCGTCAAATATGGAAAGTCTCTTACTCAAATACACTGCTCTGACATTGAGGATGGGAGCTTGAATATTAGAGCGTGAAACCGATCTCAAACCCTGCAATATATCACCGTGTACCATGTCGATGTAGTAAAGATACAATTCGTATCCTGCGCCATACAAAATCAGCCCTTTTACATCATTCATATTGCTATCAGACACCAGACACTAGCACTTATACCACAAAGACAGAATAAGCACATTCACCATAGGTATATTCCTCGCTGCACTAGATATTTCTGCGATGTCGGGCAGTAATCCACTCCTAACACGTGACCAGAATGCTCTCAGGAGTCCGAAGTCACTCTCAGAACTCTTCTACAAATTCGGGGTCTGCTCCCCGCGGCACAAAAGCATTACTGCTTACGGCCCCGACCTGCTTCTCAATATCAAGCACATAGCAGTATCACTCACACAGCATAATTTCAAAGATATAGACTGGAAATTATTTCTCTACAAACCCGACACTTTAGCAAGGTGGAGCATGCTGTAAAGTATTAAGTAACTAGAAACTTGCCCCATCTGTGAAGATCTTTACGTGAAAACTCGAAAAAAAAGAGGAAAATGATATTTCCACTCACAAATACCGATTTCGGTGACGTAACAGATTCCAAATCATCTCTGTAATTTATAAAGTCAACTAAGGTGTTTCTCATGTCTAGAGAACCACCCGCGTTTCAGCTGCAAGATGCACACACCACAATCGATGTTATCTCAATTAAATAAAGGTGCGAAATGTGCAGAAGCAGTCAACCGGACAATTTACATGGGAGGGAATAATGGTCCAGCGCAAACATACATCCATATTGAATTTCCTCAAATTTCCGCACGATCACGAAAGCCTTCGAACACATACTAAGTATTAGCTCGCTTTTCGGCCGTCTAGAGATCGACACGGTAAAGTCAGCTACATTCCTGCACCCCAACTGGCCTCTCCATTCAGACACATCCTACTGTTAGCCGGAAACGTGGATCTCTTGCGCCACAGGTCACCGGCGGTGCACACCAAGCACACGTAGTGAATTTGAGCTATGTGTTGGGAGCTGTACTACATTTACAAGCAGTTTTAGAACATGGAATAGAGGTTATGTTGTGATCACGTGGGTAGAAGTGACATAAAAATCGATAGAATTGCGAAAACTAATGGTAAATAAGTAAAAATTGAGGGGAATATGCTGAAATGCGGGGAAATTTAGGAAGTAATTGCGTGTATTCTGGTTGTTGCAGAACAATTCTTGTACATGGGGACAAGTATGCGACAGCAAGAGGACTCTAAGAAAACGTCGACATTGAAGCGAAGGGAACCAGGGAAACATACTTTTTCCTGTTGAGACAGCATTCTACTTTATGTCTATTGAAGGTAACAGTGATATACACGGGTTGACAACTGTATTTGACGCTTTTAAGGAAAACAGAGAACCATCTGCTTCTCAACGTATGTGCATCTGCTTTAAAGGATAACTGGGAGTGGATGGATTGGTCGGTTGAGATGGAGTTGTAACAAGGTACCATTTAATGGTAGACTGATTCTGGTACCGTGCGCTACGGAATTTGAATCCCCGCCAGACATTGACGTCGAAGACCCCTAGAGGTCTCTGCACTATCGCGCCGTAAGTTGTGGCGGGAAGCGCGTCCTGGACCACATTTAGTGTGAGGGCGCCACATTGGAACACATGGTTCCAGCAGCCAATAGTGGCGCCCCCGATAGAGTATTTAAGAGCCAGCCTCTCGGTCAGCCAGCTACGGCGGACATGCCAACGCCCTCACCCCCCCGTCCACCTTCTCCAGTATGCCGATGACACCGCCTTCCTTGCCCTCGCCCCCACCCTGCAGCTCTCCCAACACCTTCTCCAGTCCCATCTTGACCGATTCACCACTTGGTGCAACCAGTGGTCGCTTAAGGTCAATCCTTCAAAAACCCAGGCGATCATTGTAGGCAAAACCACCCCTTCCTTCCGCATCCTCGATTTCTATGTCACCGTCTATGGCTGCCCTATCGCCCTTACCCCCACCCTTAAGTACCTTGGCGTCAACCTTGACTGTCGCCTCTCCTGGACCCCCCACCTCCAGACAATCCAAGCTAAGGCACACTCCCGACTCCATCTCCTCAAGCTCCTTTCTGGCCGTACATTGGGTCTGGAACCCTCCACCAACCTCCACACCTATAAATCCCTCATCCGCCCTATCCTCTGCTACGCCCACCCTGCCTGGATCTCTGCTCCTCCTACCATTTACAAATCCCTTCCGATCCTTGAACGCCACACTCTTTGCCTCGCCTATCGTATCTGTCTCCCCTCCCCCATGCGGATCCTGTACAACCTTATTCCGTTTCCCCACCTCCTCCTTTTCCTCGAATGGATATGGATCCTCTACACCTCTCGTAAACTCGATCCTCCTCACCCGCTTGTCTCTCCCATCCTCTCCCGCCCCCATCTGCTGCCGTGCTTGTATTTCCATGTCCCACCTGCTCTCCATCTCTCCACTCTCCTTACCCTCTCCCAAGGTGGCTTCCGCCAGCTCCCCCTCCCTGATGATGCCCTCCTCCCCTCCATCTACCCCTCCTACCAACTTTGATACTCCCTTCCCTCTTCCTGTGTTTGTTCCCATGGGCACCCTCTCTCCCTTCTCTCCCCCTTCCCGCCCTCCTCCCTTCCCCCCCTCCTCCCCTGGGCTTCCCCTACTCCCATACCTTCATTCCTCCCACCATCTACTCTGCCATTGGCATCTTTGCTCTCCCCTCTCCCTCCCCCACCACCTTTTTCCCCTCTTGGCTGGTCCCCAGACTCGCACACGTTAAGTGGACATTCGCGCGCCGTAGATCATCGCCATCAGTTTCGCGTGTGTGCTATCGTGTTTGTGATCTAGTGTTTTTCGCCGCCACGCTCCTTCGTTCACTTGTACCATCTCAGTCATCAGTGTTTGTGCGGAGTGCCTACAGTTTTTCGTGTTTTGCGTCGAGTGTGAACGGCTTCGTGTTTTTTTTAATTTTACGTATCTACTGTTTTTTACCACCAATCTGTTACTTTCTGTCTTCTTTGTCTCTTTTATTGTAATACTTGTGGCTGAAGAGCGGAGCAGATTTATCCGCTGCCAGCCCACCTTTTTATGAGGTGAAAAATAACAATAAAGAAAAAAAAATGCTCAGCCAGCGAGTCTAATCGTTGCGTGAGTCTCGACACATCGCCTCGACAACAGACAGCGTGTTTATCGTTCTTTGTTTTCATTAATAGTGGACGTTTTGGATTCGTTTGGTTGTCTCTGTCACTCCGTTGCTTCTTGCGTGTTGTCGTCGTAAGGTCACTCGCCATCGTCCGTCGTTGTTTCGTGTCTGTCCTTTCCGTTCGTTTGTTTGTTCGCGGGCCACTCTCCGTTTGGTCCCGCCGCGCTTTCTCGGCCACCCCGTGACCGTTCCGGTCGTGTTCACAACAGGTTACAACACTGATTATGATGCATTCTAGAGAGAGAGAGAGAGAGAGAGAGAGAGAGAGAGAGAGGGAGATGTTGGTGCAGAACGTTACACCATTTTTTCCGCTGTTCTGTCAGGTTGCGTCAGTTGTTTGACATAGCCTGTGTTCGACTCTTATACAACCGCGTGTTCTGTATCTGATTCAGAGCACTGTCTACTTGCGATCGTTAACAGTAAACCTCTCTATCATCAGAGGACTTCCATCTCATGTGTGACACATTCCTCTAAACGAACGAAGTTTTGTGCGATGTACTCCATTCCCCTGTCGCATCTTTGGTGTAAAATCGATACTTCAGTTTCATAACTAAGATGATTCTAAGTTAGCAATAGGTGTTTGTGAGACTCTGCAATCCCTATGTATGCATTTGCTTGACAGATATGCTGTTTACAGAGTTAGTGGGGGCATGACTTGTAATTTCAAGTGTCGGACGCTGCTGCTATGCATTTATCTGTTTCCTTGTAAGAGGTATTCTCCGTTACTAACGATCATTTTATATAGGACTGATGGGGGCATAGTATAATTTCTGAACCGTGATCGGATGTGGATGCTAAACATCTATGGAAAGTTATATTGTGCATATATCACACAGAGCCACTGTTTTAAGGAAGTAGATTTTTCGTTACAGTTTGCTACCATAGTTTTTCGTAGAGAAACCTGCAAGAAGGATGTATGTCATGCACTGGAAATATATTTCTTACACTGGAATATTAACTATACTGCATTCCACATGACTGATAGGTCGGGAATTCAAGTGATCTAACATTATAGCCTGTTTTAAGTGCAGAACTGTGTAGCCTTAGGAGTGCATGTGTTTATGTTCTCTCTTACCAATTCTCTCCTGGTACTGATCCCAGACTCTAGACCAATACTTTAAAATTCATAGCGTAGTTGATTTACATAAAATGCTTCGAACTCCATCCGTCTGTAGCTCCAGTATGCATAAAAATCACCCGTTTCTTGTTCTTCTTAACCGTTTGCTATTACATCATAACACTTTCAAAGCTGTTATGTACACTGATAAGGGGTGCTAACCTCCTCAACATGGGTGCGTCTGGAGAAATTTTGTGCACTTGGACAGACGAGGACTTGGCAAGCTCCATTCATTCAAGAGATGCGGAATGTAGCAGTCTACTTCTGGTCAGCTGCAGATTCTCTGTTACTCCCATTCGTATAGAGACAGACCGTAAATTAAGCACTATGCTAGAAGTGTAAGAAATATGTAGAGCGCTGTCTGATATACTTTGATGATGTGTGTGTTCGAGAATTAACAATGAATGGACATACTGCACAGTCATCTATCTACATTTCCAATGATACTCGCAAATTAGAGAAGGGTCGGTTTAGCTATGATACTGAAACTGGGAAACACGCTGTCGCATCATTGGTCAGTGTTGAAATTACTGTAAAATTGCTAAAATTGTTCGCACTATCAACAGTGATGCTTATTATTAGAGTACATCGACAGTGTCTTCTCCATCCCATCTGTCCGCTGGCATGCTGTTGGTTGCCACATAACGATTGATTGACATCGCTTGTTTGAGTTGGAGAAAGTTTCGGTGGAGGGGCAACACCTTCTGGGTATGGCTAGCACCGAAACTGTGATCGCATACATGACTGCAACATCAGAAATCAGTCGAAATGGAATGCAGAGCCATCAGTTATTCTGCCATTGTCACAGATAAGTTTAAATGTAGAGGTCGTCAATCTCCTTTGGACTGCAGTTTGGAAACTCCTCACAACGCCGCCAAAGTCCTCCAGTTTCCTTATGTTGTAATTGTCTTTTATCTAAAATCATGCAGTTTGTGTCATGTGTTATAGTTGCAGCAGTAACAACATGATTGACACCATCTGACGTCTAGTTTTCTGCGAGAGGCAAATGGATCAGAACATGTTAACGTCAGTTTAGAACCTGACACAGACCTCAAAGTCGTGGTGGAAAAACAAAATGTATGACAGTGTACAAAGTGTGTTACAGCAGAGAAAAACAATGTTTCAAACAATGAGACAGGGCCACAGGGAGCATTTCTTGTAACTTACAGTTTAGTTCGCGGGATACGATTATTCTCCTACGGGACAGGTGATGAAACTTTAAACTGGTCTGTGCAGTTGATCAATACCTGTATATTTAATAGGATCGTCACATTTGCTCGATGCCGGCACGCAGATGGTATTTGTTTTCGAGATGCGGAGATGCAGAGGAGAGAGATGCGGTAAATATCTTATCGAGTTCTCTATTGGATGAAGTTAATGGAGCTTTTATAGTTCGTAATATTTCTCTGTTGGATGGTACAGAATAACTAAGATAACATGTTGGGGTGATAGACATGAATGGGCTCTGAGGGACGCGGATCTATAGTTTGGGGATGCATCACAGTGCAGTAGCAAAATCCTAGTCCTTCTACCAGTTCCCGTTTCCATCAAAAGGTCAAAACACAGTCCTGTCACAGTAACTCAGCTTAGCCTGTTTCTACATGGGTTGCAGAAGATGATAGATACAGCTTTCTCCAACTTCTACTTAGTTCAGACTGAAATTGGAAAGATCACATGCGTAAAGCTGCAGAAATGGCAGCAGTTGCAAGATGCATAGGGTCTACCTAAAACGATGTTGGAATTTTGCTTTAGCAGATAGGTTCGAGAAAGGTGACTCGTTTCAAGATACGAGAGCACCAGAAATATGATTCACTATAGGCTGCAATCATTAAAGGTCTTCTCCATAGGATCCAATGAAGGAATGTGGTTCAATGGAAAGATATGATTCCAAATCCCAGACAGCATTTCTACCGAAATCGTAACAATAGAGGTTTGAAAAGCCAGTGTACATTTCTTACGACCTCAATCAGTACACCATCTACTACTGTTTGTGATCCTTCTCAATCAACCATCGCCTATAACCCAGTCGATATATCACCAAACCTCTGACATGGCATTGAGACAGAATGCGTTACAAATACTGGAGAAATGTCTAGTGGTGGCGGCGTGAGGGGTTGCAAATGCCAGTTTCATATCACGCTCCTTAGCCAAATCACTTTCAAAATTCGGTAATTTTATTATGAGGTTGCACTGTCTGCAACGTGTAACCGCACTTTTGGTCTGCTACTATACACTCTGGTGATCACCGTCTATATTCAGTGTCATTGTCTTTGTCTGGAAAAAACCACTTCATTCAGAGGTAATGCCATATGTAGATTTATAGATCCAGTAGAGATTTTAACACCTGTAGAACCAAGACGACTTGTGAAGGTAATATTGTTGTGTTTCTTAACAGCTGGTGGTTAGTAAAACGATTACGCTCTCTTTCTAAGACAAGTGGTACCACTCACAAGAAAACTTATGAGACACATCCACCCATCGCTGATTTTCGGTCAGTATAGTTTTGTATTGCCAGCAGTCAGTTATTGACGAACTATTATACTTAGTAGTAGGGAAGGTATGATAGGTTCGCCTTGAGAATCAGGCTTATAAAGTATGTGTTTGTTTTCCGACATGTACAAAGGAAACGACTATGTCCAGTCGTAAGGAGGGTCTGGTTCAAATGGCTCTGAGCACTATGGGACTCAACTGCTGTGGTCATAAGTCCCCTAGAACTTAGAACTACTTAAACCTAACTAACCTAAGGAAATCACACACACCCATGCCCGAGGCAGGATTCGAACCTGCGACCGTAGTAGTCGCACGGTTCCGGACTGCGCGCCTAGAACCGCGAGACCACCGCGGCCTGCGGAGGGTCTGGATTTCACGTGGAATACTGTGACAGCAAAGGTAAGAGTATGTCAAGTCATAAGAATGGTAGAGATATTTCTAATTACAGAGCCACTGCCATCAGCAGGGTGTATTTCCGATACTTGCACATTGTCAAATGAGACCGCGATCGTAATATTTAGTTGTAAGCACAGGGATAAAACATATAGGTGGCCAGTTTTCTAAGATGACTCTGCCTATGCGTGCTTGGTATGCAGCGCCAGTGACCTGTGGCGGGAATGATTCACGGTAGGATGTGTCTGAATGGAGAGGCCAGTTGGGGTGCAGGAATGTAGCTGACTTAACCGTGTCGTCCTAGAGACGGCCGAATAGCGAACTAATACTTAGTATGTGTTGAACAGCTTTTATGATCGTGTGTAAATTTGAGAAGATTCAATGTAGATGTGTGTTTGCATTGGACCATTATTCCCTCCCATGTAAATTGTCCAGCTGACTGCTTCTGCACATTTCGCGCCCTTATTTAGTTGAGGGAATATCGATTGTGGTGTGTGCATCTTGCAGGTGAAAGACAGGTGGAAGGCGCGTTTGCTGGTTCTCTGGACATGAGAAATACCTTAATTGCCTTGTAAATTATAGGGATGCTTTGGAATCTGTTACATCACTAACATCGGTATTCACGAGTGGAAATATCGGTTTGCTCTATTTTTTTCGAATTTCTCATGTAAAGGTCTTGGCAGACGGGATAAGTTTCTAGTTACCCAATGTTTTACAGCACACTGCACCTCGCAAAAGTTTTGGGTTTGTAGAGAAATAATTTCCAGTCTATATCTTTGGAATAATGTTGTGCAAGAGATATTGCTATGTGCTTGATATCGAGAAGTATCGCGTAAACGGTATAATAGTCTGGTAAACCATATGAAAATAGATATGTTCTTGTAATCCCAGAGTGTGAAGATGGGTGTATAAAGGCAAGAAAGCAGGTCGGGGCCGGAAGCAGTAATGCTTTTGTGCCGAGGGGAGCTGCCCTGAGTTTGAGGAACAGTTCTGAGGGTGCTCTGGTCACGCATCGGGAGTGGATGTCTGCCTGACCCCGTGGGAAATTTTCTAGTGCACCGAGGAGTATACATACGGAACATGTGCTATAAATGTAACGTATTGCGCATACATAGGAAAAGAAATCCACTACTGTACAGCTACACTATTGATGACAAATAGCTGGAGGCAGCATCTGCCATAAAATATCTAGGCATAACTATCCAGGGCGACCTTAAGTGGAATGACCATATAAAACAGATAGTGGGAAAAGAAGACACAAGACTCAGATTCATCAGAAGAATCTTAAAGAAATGTAACTCATCCACGAAAGCAGTTGTTTATAAGTCACTTGTCCACCTGTTTCTTGAGTTTTGTTCATTTGTCTGAAACCCACAAGAATATTGTCAAGCTAAGGTGTCCACGGCATAATAATTCATGGAATGTTCTGTGGAGATACAATGTTCGGCTGTGGCTAACAGAAAGACGAGTGTGGCGATCATGTTCAATGCATCGTTTACGAACAGCTGAAGGCAGCAGGGCTGATAGAGCAGATGCAGAATTTCCAACAAAGAGCAACGTGTTTCGTCATGGGATCATTTAGTTGGCGAGAGAGCTTTTTGGAGATGATAAACAAACTCCAATGGCAGACGTTACAAGAGAGACGTTATGCATCATGGAGAGATTTACTATTGAAATTTCAGGACAGCACTTTTCAGGAGAAGTCCAACAACATATTACTTCCTCCCACATACATCTCGGATATTTACCATGAGGAGAAAATTAGAGCCAATACAGAGGCTTACTGACAATCATTCTTCCCACGCACTATTCGCGAGTGGAACAGGATTGGAGGGATCAGATAGCAGTACCGAAAGTACTCTCCTTCACACACCATTAGGTGGCTTGCGGAGTATGATGTAGATGTAGATGTATGTTTTTGCAGTATATGTGTGACTGTCTGGCAGCTGATAGCTATAGGAATGATGTAAAATGGTCGATTTTGTATGGTGCAGGATACAAATTGTATCTTTACTACATCGACACAGTGCACAGTGATGTATTGCCGGGTTGGAGATCCGTTGCATGCTCTAATATTCAAGCTCCCATCCTCAGTGGAACAGCAGTGTAATTGAGTAAGAGTTTCTCCATATTTGACGATCTGTAGGTCACTTTGCAGGGTTTAATTGTAGGTGCAATATGGTAATCTGTACAAAATAGTTTTTGCAGCTGAAAGTCTCATCTACAGAAAGAAAAAAAAGGTGGACAGTGCTTCCACACGGGCAGTATCAGTAATTCAGTGGGTAAATTAAATAAGAGCCAATCATAATGTTCCATTCATTCACAAGACATCATTTGTGATGGAACGTAGGAGTGTCTACAAACTGATTTGAACAAGATGGAGGCAAGGTATCTATGGAAAGCTCTGAGAAAGGGACTGTTCAAAGACAAGTTGAAGCAGCCCATCCATCTCTGGCAGGGATACCGTCACTCATCCGCCACTGTGGCATCAGGACATCTCCAGACCAGTAGCTGTAGGATACCGAAAATTCCTGCCATTTTTCTCTTGTGTAAGACAATGCTTCGAATTCTGTTTGCATAATTCTTCTGATTTATCCCCGTCTGTGCTCAGACAGTGCTCTCTTTCCAAACTACAAGAATGCTTAACGGTGTTTTCACAAGCATGCGCAGACTCGATGAAGACTTCTAGCGGTGAGAACGTTTAACTTTTCCAAGTTGTATGTTGACAGCATGACTAACATTTCACGGCGATGTGTCAGCCATGCTGGGCTGGTAAGAACACGTGCTCAGCTAGATGCAGCTCGCATGTCCCATTAGGATCACAAGGAACAATGTACCCTGTGCTATTCTGGGAAGCATTGGAATAGATATTTATAGTGACGGACCCACAGCTCTGTGTCATTGCGTCAGCAATGGTGCCCTGGTGAACACGTATTTCGCCAGGAATTTCTTCGGTGTGAAGTATGAAAGGGATGCCGCTGCCTCATCCTTGCAGAGCCTGAACTGACACCTGCACATGGTCAGCAGTTGACAACTGCGTCCTCAGTTCGTGGGGGTCGCCAGTGCATCCTGACTCCTGGGAGCCTGTGTGGTAGCGTCCTGTGCTGTCCAGTGGACAGGGGACGGCAGGATGTTTTTTTTACTAGCGACCTTTTGTTTAGACTAGATTCCATCGATTTCACCGACCAATAGTCTGCTACGAATTAAAAAAAAAGTACCCCATACATATGAAGAATATCGATTTAATTAATATGCATAAATTTTCTATATCAACGTGGTGTTAGCAGTACAATAATTAAGGGGAGAGTGTGCGTTAGTGAGTGACATGGAGCAGAAAAGCAGGTTAAGTGCAGAACACTAGGTTACTTTGCATAATTTTTATGTAAAATGTAATACAATAGTTTAAGGGGGTGGGTGACTAGCGGCACCACCGTTTAGGACAGGGAAAGTTAGTTTTGTGCAATATTCTGAGCACAAGTTACAGCCAAGTGCAGGCCAGACTGCAGTGAGCTACGCATACCAACAGTCGCGAAGTAGAATAGAGGCAACAGAGCCATCAAATTGCTGAAAGAGTATATGTAGTGGATTTGCACGTCACAAATCACAGGCAGAAGGGGTGCACTGGCCAACCTAGTGTGTTACGAGTACGTGATGCGAAGCGGCACTTGTGACAAAATACAGGTGCACAGCCACGTATAAATAGGTGTGGGTTTATAACGAGATTCACTCAAGTGTGGCAGCTCTCCTGGATGGTGGGGTGGAAGCAGATGGGGCGCCAGCGTTCCAGTTCCCGGCGGTTCACTGGTTGGACCCTCTGAGGCTGACTCGGTCTGTAGCCAGCCAGCAGCAGGCCTGCTCCACGGCTCGCTACTGCAGGCAGTCGTCCTGGCTTCCAACACACACCGGAGGCATTGTGAGGCAAGGTTCACATCTTCGGATGCCGGATCAAGGGCGCTTGTAGTTGCCGCGATCTCAGCCACACCGGTGAGAAGCACGCAGCTGGCCACCTGTGGCTCACACCAAGTGGCGCTGAGTCAGCAGGGATGCAGACCATGGAGTTGACTGCTGGCGTCCTGATGACGCTGGCGTACAAGGCCGACACACAGCAGTGTGTGCATGGGGTGCTGAGGCAGCCATTCTGGGCACAAGCTGTTTTGCAGACAGCGAAGTGGTGTCCTCAGCATTGTGGGACTCAGTGACACAGATCAAGAGAAATGGGGGCACTGTAGTTGGAAACAATAAATCACTTGGAAAGCTCGGTCTTAATGCGGTGCCTTCTATCTCTTCCCACTACATTTGGTCATCCTGATATATTCGGTGGCATAAGTTGCCACTACATTTGGTGTCAGAATAACGGATATCGTCTGTCCAGTATGACATTCGATCCCACCACCCACATTACAGTCACCAAATGTTCAAATGTGTGTGAAATCTTATGGGACTTGACTGATAAGGTCATTAGTCCCTAAGCTTACACACTGCTTAACCTAAATTATCCTAAGGACAAACACACACACCCATGCCCGAGGGAGGACTCGAACACCTGCCAGGACCAGCCGCGCAGTCCATGACTACAGCGCCTTAGACCGCTCGGTTAATCTTGCGCAGCTACAGTCACCAGATGTGGTGAGTTTTAACCATTTTTCTTTTGAGTATTGGACGTTTTCTTGCCATTTTGTGTTTTTGAGTATGGCTGATGGCAGGCCATTTTAGATGTTTTGCGTAGGCATATTATTTTTTTTTTGTCAGAATAAGTGTTAGTGTATTTGGGTAAGTAAGATTTATTATTTGTTTTTTCGTGGCATTTAACTACTTTTTTATTGGTTTGAATATGATATGGAGCTGTAGGAAGTTGGGTTATTCTGTACTTAATTTTTTTTTTTTTGGGGACTAACTGGGAACAAAAGCAACCCTAGGGTGGAGTCGGTGTGTCGGAACCAGAAGTGGTACGGATTTTGTTGGAAAAAGTAGCACAATTGATAGCAGACAATACGCAGTTCAGAAATGAATCAACATCTAGAAGTGTGCGGGAAACCGGATCTGATCAGTCGTTGTTGCCTAAGGTGCAGGAGATTGATCCAGCTGCCGCGAGTTTGATTATTCCGTTTTCTGGCAAGGCTTCTGAGGATGTGCGTTCGGTTGCGGAGGACTTGGAGACTTCAGCGGTGATGAATTGTTGGCCTGATGAGCCGTTGTTACATACAGCCAAGATTAGATTGACGGGAGAAAACATGTAAGGTGCTCTGAGACCTTAAGGAAGACAAGATAGTTTAAGCAGTTAAAGGAAGGGCTTTTACAAAGGTACAAAAAACAGAATAGCGCTCAGCACTTTAGAGAAAGGTTAAGTACAATGTCAAAGAGACAGGGGGAGAAGATGGAGAAATTTGCGGACAGGATAAGGGAAATTAATGAGTATACTTACGAGTTGGGTCAGAGGAATGAAGCGAATACTGTTCTGTTGCAGGAGGCCGACGAAAGAGCACTTGATGTATTTTCGAGAGCGTTACCGGCGCATATGTCACGGAAAGTGCGTGAAGGGACTCCGAAAGATTTGTATTTGGCCATTCAGCTGGCAATTCAGTGTGGGGAAATAGACGTGGCAACAGGGGTACGCAAGAGGTTCAAAATGGTTCAAATGGCTCTGAGCACTATGGGACTTAACAGCTGTGGTCATCAGTCCCCTAGAACTTAGAACTACTTAAACCTAACTAACCTAAGGACATCACACACATCCATGCCCGAAGCAGGATTCGAACCTGCGACCGTAGCAGTCGCGCGGTTCCGGACTGAGCGCCTAGAACCGCTCGGCCACCATGGCCGGCTAGGCAAGAAGCAAACAGTGTTTACAGCAGGTGTGAAATGTTTCAAGTGTGGTCGTACAGGAAATGTGCAGAGGCAATGTACCCATTCTCTGAGGAATAGAGGAAGGATTGGAAATCAGCAGCGTGGAGAATGGAGAAGTGGAGATAGGAGAGGTAAACAAGCGTTAAACGGCAGAGGGAGCCCAAGACCCACCTAAGGGAGCTCCCGTTTAATTTCAATGCTACAAATACGTACGCAGAGGTGGAATGTTCAGTGGTAGTATCCATAGTAACTAAAAAGTTTAAGATTTTGTTGGACGCTGGGGCGCAAGTGTCAGTGACTACTAGGAAGCTAATGGGACGAAGGAAGCTAGACCCACCACGTTATAGGTTGCGTGGAGCGGGGGACAGTGAGGTCACGCCTTTGGGGTCGGTGACAGTTGACTTTCGCATAGGGAAAGTCTGATTTAATGCATGCATGGTGGTACTACCATGGGTGAGCGAAGGCTATGACATGATCCTAGGAGTAGATTTCTTGCATCAACATCATGCCACAATTGACCTTGGATAACGAACTGTGGAACTTGGTGGAATGTTATTTCCGCTAGGGGAAACTGTTGTGGTGGTGGTGGTTGTTGGGATGTTTAAGGGGGACTAAACAGCTAAGGTCATCAGTCCCCCAGAAACTGTTGTCAAAGCAAAGCCGTCGCGAGGGGCGTTCAACGTAATGAACAAACCAATTGAACCACGTACATTAGCATTAAGGCTTAATTCGCATGATTGTGTGTCTAGTGGCACCGGGAAGTCGCTTTGGGTAAGTGTGGAATCAAATCTACCTGTGGGTGCAGTGTGTGTTATTGAACCATTGGAGGATAATGAAGTTTTGGGTCCGTTGGGTTGTTTTGTGAAACGTAGTGTTGTACGCGTACAGGAGGGGAACGACTGGCGAGTAGTTCCCGTGAACATGGATAATTTTAGCGCTGTAGACGCGAATTTGAGGAAAGGAGTTTTAGTAGCAAATTTGGATGTTCCAGATGACAAAGACTGATGTTCGAGAGGTAGGCGGAGCGATCAACCACTAACTGCCGATAGAACTGCATTGCGTGACAAAATTAAGCATTTTAATGGAGGAGAAAGAGAGCATATGGAAGAATTATTGTGGGAATTTAAGGATTTGTTTTTTCCGCAAGGGCCGTTACCAGCAACTCCATTAGTTCAACATAGGATAAGAACAGGGAATGAAGCACCTGTTTACCGTAAATCATACAGAATACCGAGTTGTTTGCAGCCGATTGCGGAGGATTTCATTGATCAGCAGCTTGCGGACAGTATTATAGAGCACAGTAACAGTTTCTGGGGAGTGGGCACTGTCATTGTGACTAAAAAATCTATGGACGGTTCTAAGAAATACGGGTTCTGTTGTGACTACCGATACCTCAGTAATAAGACAGCGACGGATGCATACCCCATTCCAAACATATCGGAGACTTTGGATCATTTAGGACAGTGTCATTACTGTTCTACGATGGATTTGACAAGTGGTTATCATCAGTTAGAGGTGGCTCCAGAGGATCGTCCAAAAAGTGCTTTATCTACTCCTGGAGGCCATTACCAGTACAATAGAATGCCATTCGGTTTGAAAAACGCTCCGGCAACGTTTCAGAGGTTGCTCGACAGTGTCTTGAGGGTTTTGAAATCACGGTAGTGTCTCGTCTATTTGGATGACATTATAGTGTTTTCAAATAGTATGGAGCAACATACCGATTAAGGGAAGTCCTTATGAGGTTAAGAGCAGCTCGTTCGACGTTGAGCCTGGAGAAGTGTCATTTTGCATTGGAAGTAAAATATTTGGGTCATATTATCAGTAAAGACGGAGTGCGAACAGATCCGAGGTTGGTACAGGCTGTAAGGGATTTTCGGGAACCGAAAACAGTTAAGGAAGTGCAGTCATTCACCGGAATTTACAACTTCTATCGAAAATTCGTGAGGGGTTTTGCAGATTTAGCACGGCAGTTGATGCGATTGTTATGGAAGGGTGTGAAATTTGAGTGGACAGAAGAGGGTCAGAAAGCGTTTGGCAAACTGAAAATAGTGTTAACATCAAGTCCATTTCTTGTGTTTCCAGATTTTGAAAAGGAGTTTATACTAGCAGGGGATGCATCGAATCAAGTATTAGGGTGTGTTCTTAGTCAGGAAATTAATGGGAAAGAACATCCTGTATCCTATGCGTCTAGGCAGTTCATGCAGCAGTGAGGAATTACTCAACAACTGAGAGGGAGATGCTTAGCGTAATCTATTGAATCACATATTTTAAATACTATTTATAAGGGAGAAGATTTCGGGTAGTGACAGATCATGCTGCACTGAAGTGGTTGTTGGGGTTGAAGGATCCGTCTACTAGACTCGCTAGATGGGGTGTGAGGTTTAATGAATTCGACTACGAGTTGGTGCACAAGCCTGAGAAGAATCACGGTAATGCGGATGCACTAAACAGAAAGGTGGTAAAAATAGAAGTCATTGGTTATGACCTAGCAGTATGGCAAGAATTACAGGACGTGGACAACGATTGTAAATTGTATCGGACACAGCCACAATTTAATATGTACGGCGGTCTTCTGTGCACGGGAACGAAGTAAGGGCCAAGGGTAGTAGTGCCAACGAAGCTGAGGGATGGAGTTTTAAAGGAAGCACATGATCACGTGTTATCTGGTCATGGAGGATGTAGAGCGACGAATAGGAGAGTGGCGGAGAGGTATTGGTGAAGAGGTAGGAAATTAGATGTGGATCAGTATGTCAAGAATTGTATATCATGTGCGCAGAGAGCAGATTTGAGCCGGAAACAGATACAGCTACAGCGATCACCGGAAGCGACATTTCTATTCTCTTCGCTGGGGATAGATGTCTTAGGACCTTTCAGGCAAACACCGTCGGAGAACAGATTCGTTCTGACAATAATAGACCATTTTTCGAGGTATGTATGCCAAATTAACAAGCAGAAATGGTGGCGCAAGCGTTAGTAAAAACTGGATTTTGAAATTTGGTGTACTGGAGACAATAATTACTGACCAAGGGACCAACTTCATGTTGCATTTAATGAAGGGACTGTGTAAATTGTTGAACGTAAAGAAGTTGAGGGCGAGCGCATTGCATCCACAGGCCAACGGAAGGACAGAACGGGTACACAGAACTATCGGGAAGATGCTGAGTTTTTATGTGGATTCTCATCGCCATCAGTGGGACGAGTATTCGAAGCATATTGTATGCGCATACAATGCAAAAGTCCATACAAATACCGGTTTGTCTCCATATGAGGTAGTGTACGGGCGAAAAATGCCGTCACCCTTTGATTTGATGAGGCTACAGAAAGGAAGGACCGATGAATCTGTACGTCAATTCGCAAGGACAATTCGGAATGTTTGGAAACGGGTACAAAAGGCGAATACAAAGGCTCTGGAAAGGCAGGAAGACACAGTAAAGCGGAAAGGAAGATTACCGCAGTATAGAGTGGGGCAATGGGTAATGCTGTCCAGCCCCTATACGCAAAAAGGGAAAACGAAGAAGTTCGTCACGATGTATCATGGGCCATACCAAGTTGTTGAAACCACAGCCCCCGTTAATATTAAGCTTCAGCTGCCAACTAGAACAACGATAGTACACATTGGGCGGTCACGGCCATTTAAGGGTTGCTCGGATGTGATTCCAGGCGTGTCACAGGAAAGAAAGAGGAAGAAAGACAGAGTGAAGAGGGGTGTTAAGCACAGAGAAAACCAGGAAGATAGAGTACAGCATGAAGTACCGTATGCTTTGCGATCCAGAAAGTAGTAGAGCATTTACAGTTTTTGTTTTTTTGTTATTGTGTCATGGCTCAAATGGCTCTGAACACTATGGGACTTAACTTCTGAGGTCATCAGTCCCCTAGAACTTAGAACTACTTAAACCTAACTAGCCTAAGGACATCACACACATCCATGCCCTAGGCAGGATTCGAACCTGCGACCGTAGCGGTCGCGCGGTTCCAGACTGTAGCGCCTAGAATCACTCGGCCACCGGGGCCGGCTTTGTGTCATGTATCATTGGATTTGCATAGAGTAATTAGGCATTGTATTTTCATATGTTGTATGTATTTTCGAATATAGCCTGCTGCAGACAGCAGTCCTTTTGAAGAGGGAGGAAGGGTGATGGTGAGCCCTGTCCTCAGGTCACTGAAAACGGGTGCGTTGGCATTTATTCATCTCTTCACGATCGGGGAGGACACCTTACGGGTGCAGCACCTGGATGGGGGTGTGCTGTACTCAAGGTAGGAAGATGTGGTGATGTCGAGTCATCAGTGGGCATTAAGGTTGGTATGGAACGTATGAGAAATGTGGAATGAAGTAAGGAGGCTTGAGGAAGTGTTCGAAGAACGTAGGCAATGTGCAGAGGGCAAGGGAATCCTGAAGGAAGTTGAAGGGGAGTGTAAGAAATTGCATGAGGCTTACAAGACGCTACAGAAGCAGGTAGGACGGATGGACGAAGCGGTGCCACAGGTAAGACGGAAACGAGGATGGCTGAACGCAGAGGAAAGCGATATAAAAGAACTGAACAACACGGTGGAAGAGTTTAGGCAGCTCACAGAGCAGAATAGGGCAACGGAAGCTTGGCTTGCAGCTCAGATAGGGACATTGGAAGGGGAAGTCCCGAATAACACACGGTTGCTCTGCGCATAAGCAGGGCAGATAGTGGGTTACGCTAAGGCGTCGGAAGACGTAATAAATCGTAAACTGGGAACACTACAGGGTCACCTAGAAGTACTAGATAGCAGAGTGGTGTTAACCAGACTTTTGAAAGGAGTATCTGACAGTGTGTGGGATGTGCAGGGAGAAATAACGAATCTGCAAGAAGTGCTGCATCACGAATTGCAAGGCCAGATAAGTACCGATTTGTTATCGCCGGACCAATATTTACGCAGGTTGAGCAAAGCGCAAAAGGAACTACTGTCAGGGTTATATTTAATAATGGAGCCCAGCGAGCAAAATTTGCCGTTTTTCTACCATGTTGCAACAGTAAGGGTAACAACCGACCACAGACGAGTGTATATTTTGGTCCAATTCCCGGTTATGGGGAAGAACGTGAGGTTTCAGTGTTACACGGTTCACCCATATCTAGCGAAGTGGGGAGCGTTGAGCAAGTGTGTGGAAGTGAAAACGAAAGAGGTATTGCTGATCTCGGCAACTAGAAACCGGTACGCCGAGATGGCAAGGGAGGAATTACGAAGCAGCCATAGATGGTAGGTAATGGTATGTCCAGCCAGGGTGGTAAGTACCAATCCGGACATAGGCATGGTGAAGTTACTTTTAAAATTAAAATTTTAAAACAGTCTTGATCGCAATTTTTTTATTGGAGTGAGTGACCGGTTTCGACTGTTTCAAAGAGTCATCTTCAGACTCCAGAGCGGTGGATGGACACAGCCAGACGAGTTCTGTCGACTATCGACGCTCGTGTAACTGCTGTGAGCAGTTACTTTCGTAAGAAAGAAGTACATTCTTTCATAGGTATAGCTCGAAGTGTAAGGACAAAGGTGATCTGGTAACTCTACTTAGTATTAATATTTTCTCTCTGTGTGGTGTCAGCATTTGACAGTATTTTGTCTATAAGACTTTCCGTTCTATTTGTTATTCTTGAGCGGTTATTTATAGGAGTAAACATGTTAAAGCTATGCAAAAAACTTTTGCATCACCTCGGTTCCGAAAGTTCCGGACCCTATACAGAAAATTGGAATGGAGTTCAACATAAACATCGTTTCCGCCCTTTTTATTGCTCATGAAAACCACACATTGCATATTGTACCAACATACAGAGAGACCATCAGAAGTGGTGGTCCAGATTGCTGTACACACACCGGTACCTCTAATACCCAGCAGCGCGTCATTTTGCACTGATGCATGCCTGTATTCGTTGTGGCATGCTATCCACAAGTTCATCAAGGCACTGTTGGTCCAGGCCGTCCCACTCTTCAACTGCGATTCGGCGTAGATCCCTCCGAGTGGTTGGTGGGTCACGTCGTCCATAAACAGCCCTTTTCAGTCTATCCCAGGCATGTTCAATAGGGTCCATGTCTGGTGAGAATGCTGGCCACTCTAATCGAGCGATGTCGTTGTCCTGAAGGAAGTAATTCACAAGATGTGCACGATGAAGAAGCGAATTGTCGTCCATGAAGACGAATGCCTCGCCAGTATGCTGCCGATATGGTTACACTATCGGTCGGAGGATGGCATTCACATATCGTACAGCCGTTACGGCGCCTTCCACGACCACGAGCGGCGTACGTCGGCCGTCCATAATGCCACCCCAAAACAGCAGGGAACCTCCACCTTGCTGCACTCGCTGCACAGCGTGTCTAAGGTGTTTAGCCTGACCGTGTTGCCTCCAAACACGTCTCCAACGATTGTGTGGTTGAAAGCATATGCGACACTCATCGGTGAAGACAACGTGATGCCAATCCTGACCGGTCCATTCGGCATGTTATTGGGCCTATCTGTACTGCGATGGATGGTGTCGTGATTGCAAAGATGGACGTCGGGAGTGAAGTTGTGCATCATGCAGCCTATTGCGCACAGTTTGAGTCGTAACATGACGTCCTGTGGCTGCACGAACAGCGTTATTCAACATGGTGGCGTTGTTGTCAGGGTTCCTCCGAGCCATAATCCGTAGGTAGCGGTCATCCACTGCAGTGATAGCCCTTGTGCGGCCTGAGCGAGGCATGTCATCGACAGTTCCTGTCTCTCTGTATCTCCCCCATGTCCGAACAACATCGCTTTGGTTCACTCCGAGACGCTGGACACTTCCCTTGTTGAGAGCCCTTCCTAGTGCAAACTAACAATGCGGACGCGATGGAACTGCGGTATTGTTCGTCTAGACATGGCTGAACTACAGACAACACGAGCCGTGTACCTAATTCGTGGTGGGATGACTGGAACTGATCGGCTGTTTTGGATTCCCTCCATCTAATAGGCGCTACTCATGCATGGTTGTTTACATCTTTGGGCGGCACAGCTGGACAGACCGCTTCAAGATACAACATCATCAAAATACATGAATACAACTCTACTATGATAGTAATTTATACCGCAAGACATATTTAAGTTATAAATTAGATTAAAACAATATCACAACTATAAAATAGATACAAGTATGTAATGAAATTAAATATAACAGTTGCTGTTGGAGTCATGGAAGTGAGCTGCAGCTCAAGTAAACACTATGCTATTACTAGAGAAGAATTCTTCAATATTGTAGAAGGGTTGCTCTTTTAGCTTACACAAAATAGTAGTTTTAATCTGCTCCCATGGTAAAGATTGAATGTCATCAGGTAGAGCATTAAACAATTTTAGGACCACCATTGGGAAGCTGTTTTGTGTCTTTGCTAATCGACACTTTGGCATGTCGATACTATCTTTGTTGTGAGTGCTGTATTTGTTAACTTTATTTCTCTTTCTCTAGATATCATGGTTTCTCTTTATGTAGAAGAGGCAATTCAATATATACTGGCTGTAAACAGTAAGAATTCCTACCCTAGTGAAAATTGGTTTACAGTCATCTGTTTTTTTTGCTTGAAGTAATGATTCTCATTGCTTTCTTTTGCAGTAAAAGCACATTCTTGCAGCCTGCAGAATGGCCCCAAAACAATAGCCCATAACTGATGTGGCTGTGGAACATTGCATAGCACACAGTTAGCAGGTACTGTTCTGGTACTATACTTTTCAGTTTCCTCAAGAGGTACAGTACCTGTGAAAGTTTGGAACATATATGTTTGGTGTGCTGTTGCCAGGTTAATTTGGCATCAATGAGAAAGCCCAGAAGTTTAACATCTGCTGCAGTACCCAGTGCTCCAGTATTGCTGAGGCTGCATATCATCCTCTGAGTTTTTTCTTCATTAATTTTCATTTTGTTCATGATAAACCAGGCCTTAGCTTCATTGAACAAGACTTCTGCTTGTTGGACTGCCTGTACAATATTCTCTCTTTTTGAGAACAGGGTTGCATCATCCACAAACTGCAAGGTGTGCCTATTGCAGACTATGTCATTTACGAAGATAAGGAACAGCAGGGGCCCTATTACCGATCCCTGTGGCACACCATGCTGTAGTCCGCATCTCGTGGTCTTGCGGTAGCGTTCTCGCTTCCCGCGCACGGGGTCCCGGGTTCGATTCCCGGTGGGGCCAGGGATTTTCTCTGCCTCGTGATGACTGGGTGTTGTGTGTCTTTCATCAGCATTTCATCCCCATCGACACGCAAGTTGCCGAAGTGGCGTCAACTCGAAAGACTTGCACCAGGCGAACGGTCTACCCGACGGGAGGCCCTAGCCACACAGCATTTCCATTTTTACCATGCTGTAGCTTCTTCTCACCGGAATCAGCTCCTTGCACAGAGACAATCTGTCGTCTGTTTCTCAGGTAGGATTTAAGAGTTTGCAGGACAGATCCCCCTATACCATATGTTTTGAGCTTTCTGAGCAGGGTCTTATGTGGGATGCAGTCAAATGCCTTACTGAGGTCACAGAGTACTAGCGCTATAGACTCTTTGTCTTCAAAACCCTGACTTATATTTGTAACTAAGGTTTGTTGTTGACCTGCCCTTCTGAAAGCCATGTTTCACATCATAAAAGAGACTATTTCCTTCAAAGTAACTTAATAGTTGTTCTTTCATTATCGACTCCATTTTCTATTTATTGCAATGTTCGTATCACCAGCAAACAAAATAAACTTGGCATCTGGTAATGTTACTGATGAAAGGCCATTGATATACACAAGAAAAAGTAAGGGCCCTACATTGGAACCTTGTGGGACCTCACATGTAATTAGTTCCCAGCTGGATGATGCCTGATGGCTTAATACATGTTTCTTTCCTAATAACACCCTTTGTTTCCTGCCATAGATATAAGATTTCAACCATTTTGCATCATTTCTTGTTACACCACAATATTCTAATTTACTTAAAAGGATATTATGATTTACACAGTCAAATGCCTTTGACAGATCACAAAATATACCAGTTGCCTAAAATTATTTGTCTAGTAAATTAAGTACATTTTCACTGTAACTGTAGATAGCCTTCTCAATATCAGAACTCTTTAGAAATCCTAACTGCGACTTTGACAGTATGTTATTTGTGTTAAGATGGTTATAAAGCCAATTCTACATTACCTTTTCTAAAATTTTTGAGAATGCTGTCAAAAGTGAAATTGGACAGAAATTTGATGCTATTTCTTTATCTCTCTTCTTAAACAGTGGCTTTACTTCAGCATATTTCTTCCATTCAGGAAATATTCCACTGATAAACTGCTGGTTACACAGATAGCTTAATATGTTACTTAACTCAGAATCACATTCTTTAATTAACTTTGTTGATATTTCATCATACCCACTAGATGTTTTTGATTTTAAAGATTTTATGATGGACATTACTTCTGCTGGGGTAGTGATGTTCAAATTCATGTTATGGAAGTTACTTGAAATGTCTGGCCTGAGGTATTCCATAGCAGCATGTGCAGAACCTGACAACCCCATCTTTTCAGTAACAATTATAAAATGTTTGTTGAAAAGTTCTGCAGCACTACACACATTTGTAACCAATGTATCTTTTACTCTTAATGCTATTTGTCCCTCTTCATGTCTGGTTCTACCTGTCTCCTCCTTCACTATATCCCATATTGTCTTTATTTTGTTATCTGATATGACCATCTTTTCCTTGTAATATATTTGCTTTGATGTCTGTATTACAGTCTTTAATACTTTGCAGTATTTCTTGTAAGGTGCTATAGCATCAACTTCAGAACTGTTTCGGATTGACAGACACAGTTTTCTTTTTGTTTTACCAGATGCCTCTATTCCTTGAGTAATCCACAGCTTCTTTGTAGACTTTGCTCTAACCTTGGTCAGTTTTGGGGAAAAACAGTGTTCAAATAAGGGAAGCACTTTATAAGCAAAAGTGTTATATTTTTCATTCATACCATGAGCACTGTAAACATCACTCCAGTGAATGTCTCTGAGGAGTGTCCTAAAATAATCTGTTTTTGGCTTATTGATTACCTTTCGAGCTCAGATTTAACAGATTTTATATCCTATTCAATATTAACATTTAAAAGAAGGAACTGCATGTCATGGTCTGAGACCCCATTAACTATTTGTTTTGTAATATAATTTTGTTCATTGGACTATTCTATAAAGATATTATCTATGGCTGTTTGTGAGCAATTGGCTACCTTATTGGGGAACTTTACAGTGGGAATTACGTTGAATGGTAGTGTTACTAAGTCTTTAAGGAAATCTACATTGAAGTCACCAGCAACCAAGATTTCTTTGGTTTTGGTTGTTAAATGGGCCAGCACAGCTTAAAGGTGGTTTATGACCAGATTAAAGTTACATGCAGGTGCTCGATATACACTTAATATTATGAAGGATGTTTTGTGAAATTCTACTTCTGTTGCACATGCTTCCATATGCCGTTCTAGGCAAAATTTATGAATGTCTATGTCTTTAAATTTATGACAAATCCTTTCTCCATTTCTGCTCTACAAAAGTGAGATGCTAACCTAAATCCCGTAAAAGTTCTATACGAGTGGTCACATGCTGTTCAGAGAGGCAGATTATGTCAGCTGGGTTTGAGGACTCTAATTCATCTGTGCAGATAATTAATTCATAAATTTTATTTCTCAGTCCTCAAATATTTTGATGGAATAAAGATAGCTGACATTTCACATTGACTGAGTTAAAATTGGATAGAGTTGAAATTTCTGCTGATTGTTGAAAATTCTTAACCAATAGCTATTTATACTGATGTAATAAGCTAGAACCATGTTTTTTGGTTTCTTTCTCAAACTGAAGGTTTGTCTCAATCCTAACCTCCCTTAAAACTTGGTTTCTTTCTGTCCTCCCTACCCTAAAAAAGTGTCTTTTCTGAACCCTATAATCACTGGTATTTTATCATTCTGGTATTTAACTTTTCTGCTATTTTCCCAGTCAGTTTACCCTTCCCTTTCCTGCTGAGATGAAGGCCATGCCTAATACAATCCCACATATTGAGAGAATCAACAGGAACCACACCAATGTGTGACCCTGCACCCGTACGTAAGCAGCCGTTCCAACTCCAAATTAACTCTCTTGACAGAAGAGTCAAATGATGTCGGTCATGGCGCTCAAGAACAGATTCAAACTCAACACTAGTATGCTTTGGTGCTGATGCAATCTTTGCCAGGTCACACTCTGTACCGTACCCAGTCATATATATACTGTCAATACTATTACCTGGCCCACCCAATATAACAACCGTGACTTCCTTAATGAAATCTTTGCAAAGTAAACCTAAACCCTCTGTCACCTGCTCCAGACCAGCACTAGGTTTTAAAAAAATTGGTGACCTGGTATTCTGATCATAGTTCATCCAGCCACAGTTGGCCAATACCTCGTCCATGGGAACTATCTAACAACGACACTTTCTTTCACTTTATTGATTTCCCTATATTCTTACTTTTCAATTTGCTGCTGAAAGTTTGTTGTGCCCTGTCTACACCTGCTTGAGGCTCACCAGCTTCTAACTGGAGCAACAGGTCTAATGTATTTGCCACATTCACCACGAATCTGTCAAACAAAATTCTAGGCCTGTTCCTCCTGTTACCTGTTGCCATTCACACCTCTCTTTACGCTACTCCCTCCATAACCTGTCAAGATCTCCCCTGGCCTTGTCTAACTCAGCCTGAAGGGCGGCAATTTTCCCATCCTGTTCTGCTATCTTCCTATCTCTACTTCATATCCTACAATACCACTGATGAGTCTCATTTACTTCCCCTATTCCCACGCCACTACAGTCACCCACATGGAAAAAACCACAGCGCCCGTCACACCAAAGCCCCGACCCCTAACAATTCTACGGCAAGTCAAACACTTTTCACTCGTGATAAACGTAATAGTTTATTAAGAATAAGTCAGTTAAATTACAGATAAACACGAAAATATGATTGCATAAATTTGGCCTATACGCAACTGTAGGTAAACAAAAACTACAGTGCAAAGTTTCTGAAACAACAACTTAAGCTTTACACTACTTCCTGAAAATGTGAGTTAAATAATGAAGAGGTAAGCTACAGTTAAATTGCTGGAAAGAGCAAAGAACAATTAAGCGATACTCTATAGATTTGCTAGGGCAAACCGTTAACAGAAAATAATAGACTGTAACCCGGCTGTTCTATCTTTTCGCGTTTTCTGCTATATTACGATAAGAAAAATTAAACCTTTAATGGTACGCTTAAAAAAGCACAATAATACACCTATTTACTACGCAATCAGTACTAAACTAAATGTTTTTATAATCTAAACTGACTTATCTTTACGAGAACACCAAAACTCGCGCTAACAGCCTGGTTGCAGGGCTGCCACAATTTACATTGTGATTGATAATGGAATCAAGACTAAAGAAAAATAAATACATGTTCAAAGGATTTGTCGACCTGGAAAAAGCGTTCGACAATGTAAATGGGGCAAGATGTTCGAAATACTGAGAAAAATACGGGAAAGCTATAGGGAGATACTGGTAATAGACAATATGTAAAAGAGCCAAGAAGAAATAATAAGAGTGGACAACTAAGAACGAAGAGCTGTGATTAAAAAAGGTGTAAGACAGGCATGTAGTCTTTCGCCCCTATTGTACAATCTGTATGTTGCAGAAGCTATGACAGAAACTGAAAAAAAAAAAAATCAGGAGTGGAATTAAAATTCAAGGTGAAAGGACATCAATGATGTGATTTGCTGATCACATTGCTATCCTGAGTGAAAGTGAAGAAGAATTACATTATATACTGAATGGAATGAACAATCTAATGTGTACACAATTTGGATTGAGAATAAATCGAAGGAAGACGAAGTAATGAGAAGTAACAGAAATGAGAACAGCGAGAAACTTAACATCAGGATTGGTGGTCATGGAGTAGATGAAGTTAAGGAATTTTGCTACCTAGGCAGCAAAATAACCACTGACTGACGGAGAAAGGACATCAAAAGCAGACTGGAAATGAAGTCCCATGCTTCTTGACAGAGCATACAGGAACGATGCGGGATACCCACGCCGCCGTACTAGGCGAGGTCCTAATGGAGGTGGGTTGCCGTTGCCTTCCTCTGACCATAATGGGGATGAATTATGATGATGAAGACGACACAACAACACCCTGTCATCTCCAGGCAGTTGAAAATCCCTGACCCCACTGGTAATTGAATCAGTCATGGCAAAAAGGGCATTTCTGGCCAGGAAAAGTCTACTAGTATCAAACATTGGGCTTAATTTCAGGAAGAAATTTCTGAGAATGTACGTCTGGAGTAGAGCATTGTATGGTAGTGAATCATGGACTGTGGGAAAGCAGGAACAGGAGAGAATCGCAGCACTTGAGATGTGGTGCCACAGGGGAATGTTCAAAATTAGGTGGACTGATAAGGTAAGGAATGAGGAGCTTCTGCACAGAACTGGAAAGGAAAGGAATATGTGAAAAACACTGATAAAGAGAAGATACAGGATGACAGAAAATATGTTAAGACATCAGGGAATGACTTCCATGGTACTACAGGAAGCTGTAGACGGCAGAAACTGTAGAGGAAGATAGAGATTGGAATGCATACAGCAAATAATTGAGGACATAGGTTGCAAGCACTCCTCTGAGATGAAGAGATTGGCACAAAAGAGGAATTCGTGGCAGGCCCCATCAAACCAGTCAGTAGACTTATCAAACAAAACAAAAAAAAAAAAAAAAGAAAGGTGACATTTGTAACCGGACTGCAGTAGGTGGCAGTGGGAAGATGTATGGGACTGGTCTTGCACCTAGGTCTATTATAGGGATATGAGCCATGAGGTAAGGAGTTGGAAAAAGAACTTTGTGTATCGATGGATGGGTAAATTGTGTAGGTTTGGTGGATGGCGGAATACCGCTGGGGGACGGGTGGGAAGGATAGTGGGCAGCACATTTCTCAATTCAGGGCACAACGATAGGTAGTCGAAACCCTGGGGAATGTAATTCAGTTGCTCCAGTCCTGGATGCTACTGAGTTACAAGGGGAATGCTCCTCTGTGGCCGGACAGAGAAAGTTTGGGAGGTTGTGGAAGACTGGAAAAATAAGGCAGGAGAGATTTGTTTTTGTACAAGGTTGGGAGGATAATTTCGGTCTGTGAAGGCCTCAGTGATATCCTCGGTATATTTCAAGAGGGATTGCTCATTATTGCAGATGCATCGATCACAGAGGGCTAGGTTAAATGGAAGGGACTTCTTGGTATGGAACAGGTGGAAGCTGTTGAAGTGAAGGTTTTGCTCGTGGTTAGTAGTTTTGATGTGGACAGAGGTACTGATGTAGTCATCTTTGAGGTGGAGGTCAACATCTAGGAAGATAGTTTGTAGGAGTTGAGTAGGACCAGGTGAAGCAAATGGGGCAGATGCTGTTGAGGTTCTGGAGGAATGTGGATAGGGTGTTCTCACCCTTGATCCAGACCACATAGATGTCATCAACGAATCTGAACCAGGTGAGGGGTTTAGGGTTCTGTGTGTTTAGGAGGTATCCCTCTAGATGGCCCATGAATAGGTTGGCATAGGATGGTGCCATGCTTTGCCCATAGCTGTACCCTGGATTTATTTGTAGGCAATGTCTTCAAAGGAGAAGTAATTGTGGGTGAGGATATAGTTGGTTGTGGTGACTAGGAAGTAGGTTGTTGGTTTGGAATCTGTTAGGCATTGAGAAAGGTAGTGATCAATAGAGGTAAGTCCATTGGCATTAGGGATGTTAGTGTAAATGCAGGCGGCACCAATAGTGATGAGCAGATCACTGTGTAGTGAAAGGACAGGAACTGTGGAGAGTCAGTGAAGGAAATGGTTGATATCTTTTATATAGGATGGGGATTCTCTCATTGGGGGCACAGTAACCAGCCACAATGGGACATACTGGGTGTTTGGGTTTATGGACTTTTGGAAGAATGTAGAACGTAGGAGAGCAGGGAGTGCCTTTGTCCACAAGTAGGATCATAAGATTGGGATCAGTTTTTAGATGATGGATTGTGTATCTCTCTGTGGATGTGAGGTTAGTTTTCATGTTGAGGGATTTGGGGAATGATGGTGATGCAAGGCTCTAGGTTAAGAAATTCTGGAAAGTTAAGAGAGGATGATTTGGGGGCAGTGCAGGTGGATCACAGTTGGATGGAGGAGTGAACTGGGTCAGACAGGGTTCAACATTGGTCTTTTGGTTGAGTACAATAGCTAGGGTTGGTGGCGAAAAAGTATTACCACTGCAGGGACTGGGAGAAGGAGAGAAGGCCTTTAACAAGTCCTGTATGATTGAATACGGAAGTGGGGCAAAAGGTGAGGCCTCTGGAAAGGACTGATATTTCTGTGGGGCTAATGGTTTTGGAGGAAAGGATCATGACTGTTATGTTCTGGATTCTGTGTGGTGGTGGGAGGGAGTTTTGGAGAGTGGGGTAAGCGTCTGTCTGTCAGACAGCGTTTGTCAGCTATGAGAGGACTTGGGCGACGTATGGAGGTTCTTGTAGAGGTGGTAAACAGTGGTACTCCAAAATGAGAGTTTTTTGAGGTGGCATCGTTCATGTTGCTCTAGATCCTGGAGCGCAAGAGGTTCAATGTGATTACGAGTTCCAGCAATTTGGGATTGCATAGTAGGAGAATTTTACAGATGGAGAGAGGGTATTGCAAGGAGATTTGGGCTTGGTTGATGTGGTTTTGCAGGACTATGTTGGTGAGGGCTAAGGATTGGCAGAATCTGAACAGACAGAGGACACTGCAGATGGAAGGGTTGCAGCTCGAGATGGGTAATTTGATGGTAAGGCCATTTGGGGGTGGGGAGTTTCCATGAGCCAAGCAACAGTGCAGGTACAGCATGTGGGACTGGGTTCTGGCTAGGGATAAGGAAACTTTCCTATATTTACGCACATGGAAGAAGCAAGGCTCCATGGTGGTGAAAGAATGCGATAAATTATGTAAATAATGTAGAATTACATCCGAAAAAAATTCGCAAAAATACACTCCAATACGTAAGAAAAATCACTAGAAGGAAGAAATCACTCAGAATCCACAACCTAAAAAGACCCATAACACAGTCATGAACCTTTCCTCCAAAAGCCTTAACCCTACAGAAACATCAGTATTTTCCAAAGGTCTTACCTTTTTTCCCCACTCCCAAATTTAATCATACAGGGCTTGTTAAAGACCTTATCTCCTCCCAGTCCCTAGAATGGAAACACTTTTTTGCCATTAACCCCTAATAGTCAGACTCAACCAAAGGCCAATGTTGAACACTGCCTGATTAGTTCACTCCTCCATCCAACTGTGATCCACCCCCACTGCCCCAAAATCACCCCCTGTTAGCTTCCCAGAATTTCTTAACCTCGAATCTTGCCTCATCCTCATTCCCAAAATCCCTCAACATGCAAACTAACCTTACATCCACAGGAATAAGTGCAGTCTACCATCGAAAGACTGATCATGACCTAATGATCCTACCAGAGGACAAAGGCTCCATCAATGTGTTTTTTGAATCGCAAGGATTACCTGGCAGAAGGACTCTGCCAGCTATCAGATACATCCACCTACAAACCTTGCACAGTGACCCCATTCCAGAAATACAACAGAATTTCGTCTCTCCTCAAATCCTTAGTGCTATCCCAGAACCTCTCCCTGGAGTCCATCACTCTGCTCACCCCTACCATTCCCTGTACTCTTACCTTCTACATGCTTCCTAAACTCCATAAACTCAACCACACAGAGTGTCCCATTGTGGCCAGTTAGTGTGCCCCCACTGACAGAATCTCCAATCTCATACATCAACACTTTCAGCCTATTACCTAGAATTACTCTCCTACATAAAAGATACCAACTACTTCCTCCACCGACTCTACACAATTCCTGTCCCTTTACCACATGGTGCCCTGTTTGTCACTATTGATGCCACTACACTACACTACACTACACTACTGCCCTTTACACTATCATCCCTTATGACCATGGCCTTATCGCTGTTGAACACTACCTTTCCCAATGCATGATAGATTCCAAGCCTACAACCTCCTTCCTAGTCGCCATGACGAACTATATCCTCACTCACAATTACTTCTCCTTTGAAGACATAACCTACAAACAAATCTGGGGTACAGCTGTGGGCACTCACATGGTACCATCCTATGCCAACCTATTCATGGGCCATTTAGAGGAATCCTTCCTAAACACCCAGAATTCCTCCCCTGGTTCACATTCATTGACGACATCTTTGAGATCTGGATCGAGGGTGAGGACACCCTTTCCACAATCCTCCAGAACCTCAACAGCTTCTCCCCCATTTGCTTCACCTGGTCCTACTCAACCCACCAAACCACCTTCCTAGATGTTGACCATCTCAAAGATGGCTACATCAATATCTCTATCCATACCAAACCTTCTAAATACCAGCAATACCTTCATTTTGACAGCTGCCACCCATTCCATACCAAGAAGAACCTTCCATTCAGCCTAGCCATCTGTGGTCATCATATCTGCAGTGATGAGCAGTCCCTCTTGAAATACATCAAGGATCACACTGAGGCCTTCACAGACCGCATCATCCTCCCAACCTTGTACAAAAACAAATCTCCCATGCCTTATCTTTCCAGTCTCCTGCAACCTCCCAAAGCCTCACAGTCTGGCCACAGAGGAGCATTCCCCTTGTAACTCAGTACTGGAGCAACTGAATTACATTCTCTACCAGGCTTTCAACTACCTCTTGTCATACCCTGAAATGGGAAATATCCTGCCCACTATCCTTCCCCCCCCCCCCAAAGTGATAGTCTGCTGTCCACCAAACCTACACAATACATTCGTCCATCCCTACACAAACCCTGCTCCCAACCCCTCATGGCTCATATCCCTGTAATGGAGCTAGATGGAAGACCTATCCCATACATCCTCCCACTAACATGACCTACCCCGTCAAAGGCAGGGCTACCTGTGAAACCTGTCATGTGGCCTACAAGCCAAGTTGCAACCACTGTGCTGCATTATGTGTAGGCATGACAGCCAACAAGCCACTGACAAACTATGGACAAGAAACAAGTGAACCGTCCTATTGTTGAACAGACTGCCAAACACAATATCCTTCATTTCAATGACTGCTTCATAGCCTGTGCCATAAGGATCCTTCCCACCAACATCAGCTTTTCTGAATTGTGTAGTTGGGAACTTTCCTTGCAATATATCCTACATTCCCATAACGCTCCTGGCCTCAACCTTTGTTAGTAATTTTTCGCACCCATCCATACCCTTTCCTATTCTCATACCAGCACTACACAGCCCTCATTCCTCCAATGCACCCAGTCTTTTTACTTCCCTCCTTTTCCACTCTCTCTACACCTCTCCCCTGCCCTGTCTAACCTCCCAACTGCAACTAACTGCCCTACCCTCTCTTCACCTCAATCTTGTGCACTCCCCAGCAGCACTTCACTGTCCCCCACCCCTACCCCGCTATCGCTCCCATCCCCACCCTAGCCTCCTCCTTACCCCCACCCAGTTGCCATTCCCATCATGTACTGCTGTTGTTTGCACTGTCAACAAAGGCCTCGTTGGCCAAAAGCTTATATCTTTTTGTTCTGCCCATCTGTGACTCACCATCTCCAATATACGGTGAGTAGCAAGTTTCCTTTTCCTGATACTGTCATTTAATCTTTTAATCTCTTTCGAGACACTCGTGTTGCTTATCTTCTTAATTAGAGTCTCCATTTATATAGCAAAATCTTTATTAGCTTTTTTTTAAATAATTTGTAATGCCCATATGGTAATTTATCTATTTTATTTTCCATACATATTTTCTGTCATCATGAGGACTCAATGCTTTCTTGTTTATTTCAACTGTGTACATTTTGTGTTTTTCACTTTGGATCATATTAATTTTTCTGTGCTGTTCTCTATTATTAAATAAGCAATTTTTATAATCTTCTAAGCTTATTCTATTTTTAACAATACATTTCTTAACTACTTTAGATTTTTTCTCTGTTTTACCACCAATTTCATAAATATACCTTTTTGCTCTTACCACAAGATTCTTCTAGTATTTTTCCATTCCATTTGTCTTCCATTTTTTCTCAAACTTTCTTGTTTACTTGAGGAATACCATAAATATTACTTTCAGAATAATCACTAGTGTCAAAATTATCAATCATCGTTTACATGTATTCCTAAAACGTACAGTTTTAAATGTTGTAGATATAAATGTCCATATCTTGATAACACAACCCAATATTTTCTCCATATTTTGGTTTCATTATTGTATAGTGAAAATCATACATCAGTTCTTTCGATAAATCAAGTATACTCGTATCAACATACATGTGTTTGTTGAACACAATTTTTTTATTCATATAAATAGCAACAAGATTTTCAGTAAATATGGTTTTTCCTTTGAAGTCCTTCCTTTGAAGTCCATGGCAGAGGATATGTCCCATTGTGCCAGTTATTATGTTTTTTTTCATTTTCCCTCACATTTGGAACACGGGAAGAATGATTGTTTAAATGCCCCCATGTGTGCTGTAATGAGTCTAACCTTACGATCCCTATGGAAGCAATATGTAGAGGGTTGTAGTGTATTCCTAGAGTCATCATTTAATGCCTGTTCTTGAAAATTTGTATGTAAGCCAAAATTTGTATGTAAGCTTTCTAAGGATACTTTGCATCTATCTTCAGGGGCTTTCCATTTCAGTTTCTTTACCATCTCTGTAACACTCTCCAAATGATGACACAAACTTGTGATGATTCGTGCAGCTCTTCTCTGTATACATTCAATATCCCTTGCTAGTTCTATTTGGTACTGATCCCACACACTTGACCAATGTTCTAGGATGGGCTGTGTGAGTCATTTGTACGCTATCTCCTTTGTAGACTGACTGCATTTCCTTAGTATTCTACCACCTGCTTTATCACGACTGAACATATTTGCTCCTATCACCACGAAGTAGTACACCCAGGTGTTTGCATAAGTTGACTGATTCCAGCTGTAAGTCACTCATATTGTATTCATAGGATACTACGTTTATTCGTTTTGTGAAGTGCACAATTTTGCATTTCTTAATATTTAAAGTAAGTTGCTACTCTTTGCCCCACTCTGATATCTTATCAAGATCTGACTGAATATTTGTGCAGCTTTGTTCAGACTTCTTCATTGCAGATAACTGCATCATCTGCGAAAAGTCTGAGGTTACTCTTAGTAGTGTCTGCAAAGTCATTAATTAACAACAATACAACATGAACAGCAAGGGTCCAAAAACACTTACCTAGGGCACACTCGAAGTTACATCTACATCTGTTGATGACTCCCCATCCAAGATAACACGCTGAATCCACCCTACCAAAAAACCATCGATCAGGTCACAAATTTCACTTGATACTCCATATGATCGAATTTTGGACAGTAAGCGTAGATGTGGTACTGAGTCAAAGCTTTTCGGAAATCAAGAAGAACTGCATCCACCTGACTGTATTGCTCCATCACTTTCAATATCGTATGTGAAACGAGTTGAGTTTCATATGATCACTGTTTTTGGAATCTATGCTTGTTGGCATGGAGGATACCTCATTACGTTTGAGCTCAGAATATGCTCTAAGGTTCTACAATAAATCGCTGTCCAGGACACAGGATGGTAGTTTTTTTGGACCACATCAGCTGCACTTCATGTAAGTGGGTGTGACCTGTGCTTTTTTCCAACTGCTGAGCTCAATTTTTGTTCCAGGGATCTACAACAGCTTACACAGGGCGATGGGTATAAGGGCAGATGTTCCTATTGGTGACTGAGGACAGTGTACTGAACAAAATTGCATCAGTATTTAAGTTGTCTGCAGACTAATAATTATAGCAATTGCAAGTTGTATGCTTTTAGGTTCGTTAGTACTTCCAAGCATGTGTGGCAAGAGCAAGCCATTAATGCTTATTTTCACCTGCGGAGCATATCAGGTGTTGAAGTGTGGGCGCGGGATGCAAAAAGGTTAGTCCATACTGACAGGCGTAGTTCACCTAGTGGTACAGTTACGACCAAGCAGAAAACATCAGGTCGTAAACTTTGTGGCGTGCTTATGGGAAGAAATGTTTGATGGAGAGGAAAAACAACCAACACATTGTTGTATGTACATATTAAGGCACCACATACAAAAATATCTGCACTTATATCCGTTACACTCTGTATAAGGGGCGATCAAAAAATTTCTGTTCGAAGGCTGTACAATCCAGAGTCGGTACGCCAATCAAGCAAAATCGCTGTGAGCATCGAGAAAATCATCCTACCGATGCACCAAGTTGAAGATACCCGTTTGATAAAACACTGTGTCCTACTGCGTGAAGACGTCCGAAACTATCAGCAGCACATCGTCGTCCGAGAGGAATAGTCGGCCCTTCAAGGCCTTTCTCAAGGAATCGGAGGTGTGATAATCGCATGGGAAGAGATGAAGACTATAGCGCAGGTGCTCGAATGTCTCCCAATTGAGTTGGCATATTTATGGGTTACGACATTTGCGATATAGGGGGACGTATGTTACCACGAAGCAGCAGCACCCCTTGTTGCACGATTCCACAAAAGTGGTTGTTTACAGACATGCTGCCCCATAACATTCTACATTTGCCGATGGATGTGTACCCCTATTTGATCTTTGGCAACTAAGAAAAGAATGACAGTGTGTTGGTCCTGTTTAGATGCATTAGGTAACAACATTGCTATAGTTCACATTTCCGCAAACACATCGAAAAGACTCGAATGTCAACAAATCCCTTGCCTGCATGTTGATGCTTATATATCACGCTACATTGCCTATACACTGCAGCAAACAGAAAATTTTTGATCGCCCCTTATAGTTAACAGAAGGGCTAACTGAGCCACAAATTCAGTATAGAATCTGACAGAAATTCCATTGGGCCCTGGAACGTTGCTTAATTTTGATGTATCTCAACATCGCGAACACTTATTTCGCTTGTCTTTTCAGTGGTATCAGGATTCAAATGGGGCAACTCTCCTGGGTTTCCCTTTGTAAAGAAATAATTGAAAACAAAACTAAGCACCTATATGCTTTTGCTTTGCTACGCTAAATTTCAGTCCTTATCTCACCCATGAGTGACTGGACGATGACTTAGCGCACAAACACCCTTTGCATACGACCACAACTTCTTTGGGGTCTGTAAAAGATCATAAGGTTCAATATTCTGGTACAGTACTCATTGAAGGCTTCACGCTTTGCTCTCTTTGACAGCCAAACATGTTTCATTTAGAATCTGTCTATGGCCCTATGCCTTTTATACCTATTATGCAATAGTCTGTGTTTCTTTAGAAGTTTCTTTACAATGACTGTATGTGGAAACCACAGAGGACCTCTCCCATGATGTACTGTTCTGCTGGGTACACATCTATCCAGAGTTTGGTCAACTATTCTTTTAAACTTGATCCATAGTTCCTCTACATGCTCTCTTGTCTTGTGCTAAAACTTTCAAGTTCCTCATTGAGAGATGACACTACTCCTTTATTTTGTTGTTTTAGTTGCCCATTGTACTTTGTAAATATTGTTGCTACAATAGCCTCATGTTCACTGATACCAGTTTTGATGTGGATATTCTCAAACAGGTCAGTTCTATTTGTTGCCATTAGATCCAATATATTTCCATCACGAGTAGTATTCCGAACTATCGTTCCTAAGTAGTTTTTAGAGAAGGCATTTAGTAATGTTTCACAGGATGTCTTGCCACGCCCACTACTAACAAAAGTGTAATTTTCCAAATTGATTGTTGGATGATTCAAGCCTCCACTGATTATTACAGTGTGATTGGAGAACTTACAGACAAATGAACTGAGTTTTTCTTTGTCCTTTTCAGTTACATCAAGAGATGAGTCTGGTGGGCGATAAAAGGATCCATTTATAATTTTATGCCGCCATTGATACTGAGTCTCGCCCACACAGTCTCAGATGCAGCTCCAACTTTTATCTCAGTTGATTGAGTTTCTTGTCTACTGTGACAAATTTACCACCTCCTTTTGCATTAGTCTGTTCTTTTGATATACACACAAATTTTCCCCAAAAATCTCACTGCTGTCAACTTCAGAGTTTAGCCAGCTTCCTGTACCTAGCATTGTGTGAGCTTCACTGCTTTTCAGAAGCGCTTCAACCTCTGGCACTTTGTTGCGAATACTTCGACAGTTAACTCCTAGGATTTTAATACTTTCGTCTTTTGGGGACTTTACTTTGGATCTTACACTAAAACTTTCTGGTCTCCTACAGCAGCCATTATCTGGTAATTTTTTCGGAACCTGTACTTCCTCTTACAAGCATTAGGTACTTGCTACAGGACCTCACTTGTCAGTTGGAATACAAATAAATTACTGTAATTATTTACTTCATATGACGCATTTAATAGCAGTTTGTAGTAAGTACATTTCTTTTCAGATATTTGTCTACAAGCGATCCGCACCTAACAATTGCTTCCTGCTTTCGTATGGGAAGAACAAATGTCTCCATTATAAAGAAAAACGTGTGTCAAAAACTGTACGTTTTTCAGCAATTGTATTTGCCCCACCTAGCTGAAGAAATGTGGAAGAAACCAGAGACTGGTTTCGAGGAATGGTGGCAGTTTTCCAGCTGCTCTGGCCGTAGATGGGAATCATTACGGATAAAACGCCCCATAAAGAGTAGCTCCAGTTATTCTTGTTATAAAAAAACTTTTTCAATTGTCTTATTTGCAATCGATGATCACGATTACAACTTTATAGTTGATGCATGGCAACAGCGCTGTTTTTGAAAACTCTGCATTCTTTCTCGGATTTATAGAGGGAAAAAAATATTCTGCCTCCGGAGCCATTGCCAGGAACAAGCACGCCTGTACCTCATGTGTGAAAGGTTTAAATTGCAACTTATTTAATGCGCCCTTTTCCGAAATCTGCAGCCTTGGAAAAGCCCCCAGAGACCTTTAACAGTAAGTACCTATGCACAACAGTGTGTGTGATGGAAAATGCTTTAGGAATTCTCGTTAGACAGACAGTTAACTAAAGGGAAAGAGCAAATTGATCAGCTGGTCAAAAAGCTTGGCACAGCCTGTTTTGCCCTGAGGGCTATTTCTCACCTTGTGACAGAGAAATATTTCTTCTGTCATATTTTGAATATTTCTATTCTGTACTCTCCTATGGTATTATATTCTGGGAACATGCTACAGGAGTTGAAAAAGTGATCGACCTACAAAACAAGCAGTGAGGTTAATATGTGGGGTCTCTAACAGAACATCCTGCACAGATCTTAAGACTCAGGATATTTACTGTTACAAATCAGTATACACTCATGCTCATAAATTAAGGATAATTGCAGAATGTGGTGCCACACAACGTGGCACTACACAAAACTGGCACTAATAGCATACGCACATACGGAACACACACGACACAGATCTGTAAGACCATGGTATTGGTAATAAGTTGAGAAATCCGTCCCGAAACACATGTGCTACAAAACACCACTGTTTCCTGCGCATGTATCCCGACATAAATATTGGATATGATCACCATGGACACATACACAGGCCACACAACGGGTTGGCATACTCTGGATCAGGTGGTAGAGCAGCTGCTGGGGTATAGCCTCCCATTCTTGCACCAGTGCCTGTTGGAGCACCTGAAGTGTCATAGGGCTTTGAAGACGTGCAGTGATACGTTGACCGAGAGCACCCCAGACATGCTTGATGGGGCTTAGGTCTGGAGAACAGGCAGGCCACTCCATTCGTCTGATATCTTCTGTTTCAAGGTACTCCTCCACGATGGCAGCTTGGTGGGGCCGTGCATTATCATCCATCAGGAGGAAGGTGGGACCCACTGCACCCCTGAAAAGACAGACACATTGGTGCAAAATGACGTCCCGATACACCTGACCTGTTACAGTTCCTCTATCAAAGTCATGCAGGGGTGTACGTGCACCAATCATAATCCCACCCCACACTATCGAACCACGACCTCCATACAAGTCCCTTTCAAGGACATTAAGGGGTTGGTATCTGGTTCCTCGTTCACGCCAGATGAAAATTCGGCGAGAATCACTGTTCAGACTATACCTGGACTCGTCCGTGAACATAACCTGGGACCACTGTTTCAATGACCATGTACTGTGTTCTTGATACCAAGCTTTACCGGCTCTCCTGTGACCAAGGGTCAGTGGAATGCACCTTGCAAGTCTCTGGGCGAATAAACCATGTCTATTCAGTCATCTGTAGACTGTGTCTGGAGACAACTGTTGCAGTGGCTGTGGTAAGGTCCCAAGCAAGGCTACCTGCAGTACTCTGTGGCCACCTGAGGGCACTGGTGGTGAGATATTGGTCTCCTTGTGGTGTTGTACACTGTGGACGTACCGTACTATAGTGCCTGGACACGTTTCCTGCCTTCTGGAATCGTTGCCATAATCTTGAGATCACACTTTGTGGCACATGGTGGGCCCATGCTATGACCTGCTTTGTTTGACCAGCCTCCGGTCGCCCTAGTATTCTACCCCTCATAACGTCATAAATATGTGTTCTCTGAGTCATTTTCAACACACACAGTCACCATTAGCACGTCTGAAAACGTCTGCACACTTACTCGCTGCACTGTACTTTGACATTCACCAACACACCTCTGCGTATGTGGACTGCTGCCAGTGCCACCGTGCGACGACTGCTGGTCAAATGCACCGCATGGTCATACCCCGAGATGATTTAAACCTGCAGATCGTCCACCAGAGCGTTGTTTCACCATATATCAGCATTATCCTTAATTTATGAGCATGGGTGTGTATACTCTCTGATGATGGAACAAGGAATTACTAAAAAAGAAAAAAAAAAAAAAGATCTGTGACATTCACAAGCGAAACACAAGACAGGGGAAAAGTTTCCACGAAGGCTCCGCAATGGTCTCAAGTCTATAGAGGAGTAACTGAGTCAGGAATAAAAGTTTATAACATGTTTATCAATATTCAAAAAGGAAATTAATAACATACAGGTGTAAAAGCAAACTAACAAATTCCTGATAGAACAAACTTATTGTAAAATGAATGAATTCGTATAGTAATAATCCAGCCTTCTGAGTAAAAATAGAGGAACCCACATACATTTAAAAATAAAAAAATAGAACTCTTAAAGAAAATTTTTACTTATGGCATGAGGACAAAATTGTATATTCCTAACATAAATTATAATAATAAAAAGGAAATTTATTTATATCGTAGGTTAAAATGTGTGTTAACATTTATTCTACGCTATTAAGTGTTCACTTGAACTTAAATACGTGATGAAGATAAAAGCTTTGTATTTTAATGTAAATCATAATGACAAAAAGTAAATTTACTTATTTATTTGTGGCACTGGGATAAAAATTTGTACTTCCATTCATTCTGCTATTTCAGACATTCACTTGAACTTACACCTGTAAAATGCAGGTTCTAATATTGTCCGCAAGCAATCATTCATAGAAAATAAATATTTGTATGGCATATAAAATGCTCACTTAATTTTGTATTAATTCACTTGACTTGTCCTATATTACTAGTACACCTGTGTACAATATGTAATCGACAAGACCAAATAAAAATCAAATTCAGTAAAAGAAAATCGTTCAAGTGGCGAGTCTTTTTATGACCAATAGACTTATGAATTGATGTTGCAGAACATGTCAAAGTAGATGGTGTCTACATAACAATCTTTGATGTAATGCAATATATATACCGACAGTACTGAACAAGAGCAACAGACTGAAAACCAACCAGCTAATGCATTTTCGAATATGCAAAGACTTAAAACAGGGGTTTTGTAGTTCTGTTTCTGTTGTGTGAACCAAGTTCTTATGCATTTTTGTTAATAACTAGTGAGTATGTATTACCAACAACACTAATAACATTACTTTCTGTTACAGTTTTGTGTCAACATTTGTGCAGGCTTTTTATCCTTCTAACATTTTAACCTATGTTTTACACAACATGCTGCATGAATGTATGGTACTTTTCTTAACATTCATTTTTCATGTAGTATTACAGAATATGCTAGTATACATTTGTTTGTAATTATCAGCAATAAATTAGTCCCCATTTGATTCACAATGCGCCTATTTCCTTCCAAGTTTCTACCTTTTTCAACACACTTTTGTATTCTGGATGGATGGCAGGTATTCTACAAAAATAAGTCTGGATATACAAAAATGACTAATTTCCCAGTTTCTTCCACCACACCGTCAGCAGACACTGTAGAAAATGTCATGCTGCACGCTGCAGACTAGCACGTGCGCCCGCCTTCTGTTTCACCATGTCGATATGGCCCAATTTGAATAATACATTGTAGGCGAACATTGTTCACTCGAACTGCCCAGTGTGTGACTGAGCCTTAACGTTTCCATCTGACAGACGCATCACCAGCAAGTCACATAAACTCACCTCCTGAGAAACTGCATACGGATTTGGAATTTAATCCAGGACATAAAGGCAGAAGGAAAATTGTCAACACAGCATGGCATACCTGAACGGTTACCCATCCAAGTACTGGCCACGCCCGACGGCGCGTAATTGATCTGACCGCAATGTGTGTGTAAACCACAGCACTGCCATTGACTACTGCTTATAAGTCATAGTAACACAAGGCAGCAAAGTAAGACACGACAGGCATCATGTCACTTTTACTGATCCATAGCCAAGAGTCTGGAAAAGTCTAAGAGACATTCGATTGAAATTTTGGCTTAACGGCCAGTTTCAAGTGCTATAAATCATCCTTCAGCACATGTCATGCAGAAACCTGCACACTCCATTTGATATTTTTCTGTGATTTTCCATACATATGTCAAAAAACCAAACGGCATCGTTAGTTACAGATATTAGCAAATAAGGTATTCAATGCATTTTAAGAACATTCAAGAATATTAGAGATATTATGCATCCAATTAAAAGGCAGCCTTGGTCTCGATGTTCCTGGAAAATATAAAATTAGTTGTAAATGCAGTAACATTGGCCAGTCTATACCTACAATGTCAGACTACTGCACACAGCACCAATACTGCAGTAAATATCATAGTTTTAAGTCTGCTGTTGCCAAACACACCCTCACAATCTGACAACTGTAGGCATTCTGTCATGATTGAACTAAGAAGTGCAATAACAGCTTTAATCCAGATAGTGGCAACACCTTTAGTGGTGACTGGATACGGGCACTCAGTGTCAAATGGTACAAAGAAAGAAGCTGAATTATCCACCATTTAACTGAATAAGAATCTCAGGGTCTAGTGAAGCAAGGGATACAACCCGTCGGCTCTGACCAATGACGTCGTACATTACTCATAGATAATGTCTTCACTTTCAGCCATAGACAATAAAACAGTTGTGTGTTCAGGATAAGCGCTACCATTGTACATTAAAATAATTGAATGTGATTTTAAAAGAGATCGCTACATATTGCTCAAACTATTCTTTGTGTGCATTTATTTAAATAATTGGTTGTTTGCAATTCATTCGGTACTTCATTTCATTCTTAGTGATCTTGAGGTAATTTGGATTATCAGTTTCTTATTTTAGGATAATTTTTAGTATCTCATTTTCGTTTGTAGGTATGGATTTATCTATTCCGATGAACCTGGATGATTTGAGAGAGGCTATGTGAGTAGACATGTTTGCCACGATTTGTTTTTTAGAAATGTGTGGTCTCGTTGCCGAGTATGTTCGATGTCGTGAGTGAGGCGAACATATGCGCCTCACAAGTGTACAAGCGCCATACTCACGACTTATTCGTATGGCGCTGCAGCAAAGACCGATTGTGGCAATCCATTAGACGAGGGACGTGGTTCGAAAAATCTAAGCTCGCCTTGAGAGGCATTATGAAAATCACGTACTGTTGGTGTTTGAGATATCCTGTGTGGCTGTGTGTCCATGAATGTTGTGTGAGTAAGCGTACAGTTGTGGACTGGTACTCTTTTTGTAGGGAAGGTTGTGGGGAATAAATGAAATATATGGGGCCGTTGGAGTGGCCGGGTGTTATGGTCGAAATTGACGAGTCACATTTTGGTGTCCGCAGCTCGTGGTCGTGCGGTAGCGTTCTCGCTTCCCGCGCCCGGGTTCGATTCCCGGCGGGGTCAGGGATTTTCTCTGCTTCGTGATGACTGGGTGTTGTGTGATGTCCTTAGGTTAGTTAAGTTTAAGTAGTTCTAAGTTCTAGGGGACTGATGACCATAGATGTTAAGTCGCATAGTGCTCAGAGCCACATTTTGGCAAAAGGAAGTAGAACAGGGGGGAACCTCCGGTGGGATTATGTGTTTGGGGAGGGCGTGGGGGGCTGTTGTTTCAGGTCAAGAGTGTGACGATGTAGTGTTTCAAGTAGTACTTAATCGAAGGAAGGATGTTTTGGTCAGCTTAATTGAAGATCACTGCTATGATGAAAACTAAAACTTTCAGTCGATACTATTAGCATCGAAAGCGGAAAAAAATAATAATAATAAATAAATAAAAAAATAAAATCTGTATCCCGTAGTGAAGTACTGGATACAAATTGTATATGTGTCGTCTTATTGCCTCTTCGCGTAGTTCAACTGAGGTACAGGTTGCAAATGTAACGTACGGCCATTTCCACGTTTTCGTTAGCAGTGTACACATATATAGGTCAAGGGAAGTATTGGCTACAAATATTATGTACGTAGCTCCTTCTGCTATCGGTAGTACTACTATCTACGTAAGAACAGACTATTCGTGGTAGCAGAGGCGAAAGAAACAACACATGTAAAATTTGTATCCCGTGCTTCAGTTGACCTATTTAGTTCAACTGAACAACAGGAAATTAATGCTAACGAAAACGAAGAAATCGACGTAAGCTAAACTTGTATCCCGTACTGCAGTTAACCAATACAATTCGAATGAGGTTCGAGATACAACCAATATATATGTGACATGAGGTATTCTATGCTATCAATATTTCCATCCATTTTTTCCCCTTCATTTTCCACAGAAATGATACGATACAAACACGCGGTATCCTTAACGTGAAAATACTACTATATTTTTCGTCTCTCGTATTCCTTTGTTTTTGAACAGTCTTGTCAGTTCTTTCGTCTGTATAATAAATGCTCTCTGGCCAATTCTGACGTCCTTGGTCAAAACCGACGGGTTGTATCCCCTGCCAGTCCTGCACACACATAGTCCTCCATCACAGCCACCACTACAATTTCTGATAGCACACGGAAGTTCCAGGCTTCATGATGTCCACATAACATACCGTAATTCAACAACAACTACATACAAAAGTTTCACATGTCCTTTTAGTACGGCTGTTCTCCAGACGGCGAACATCGTTGAAAGCTTGAGTTTAGGGGAAAAAAAAAAAAAAACTCAGATGGGAAGAAACCTGTGAAACATTATTCAAGAGTTTCTGCACGCGCGCAACACACACTCACTTTGGCAGTTTCCGGTGATAGAGGGAACGGTGTGTGGTGGTGTTGTCCAAGACTCACACTGCCCCTTCATTACTGAACTTACGCGAAGTTGCTCTTTTCAGGATGGCTGACTGCGATAGTCTGCCTCACTTCTTCTCCGAAGATGCTGTTTTGGAGGAATTTTCTCTACTCTTAAGTAACTCCGTACACTCGAGATACTGTGAACTCAATGCCACTATTCACAACACACAACAGTTTTCACATACAGGAATCATTTTTCATTAGTTCAATAATTTCCGGTCTGACAGATACTATTACTTATTCTTTAACATAAATCTTTCAAAGTTCTAGTTAGTCCACCATCCGGACCTCACGAAAGTAAGTGAATAATTCTGTAACTTCTGAGGCGAGCGCTGCGGATACCAGCCGCGCCGATCAACGCCAGTCCTGCACACACATAATCGTGGTGCAGTAGACACAGTTGCACTTTCACACACACGTCTTTAAAATAACGCGTAACGCGTGTTCGAGACGGTGTAAATACGAGTGTCTCTAGAATTTGCCCCGAAATTCGCGAGGCGCGCGCGCACACACACAACCAACCCCATGTTCTTACATAATTTTATCTGCATGACGACTCCTTGTACTCCACAGAAGAATTTTGAAATGTGTAATAATATGGTGTGTGCGTGTGTGTGTCAAAGAAAGAGAGAGATATATATAAGAACGAGTCACTATATGTATGACAAAAATGAAACATACCCATACTATAATTCTAAAACTGACTTGACCCACATTATAGAGATGGTTGTAATTATGACCCACAGATGACGCAAATATCTAACTGGCATAATATTTTAATTTCCGTGGCAGAGTTATGTGGCCCATTCACAAAATATTTACGTATATTTCCACAACGACTTCATTTTTGTTTTCTTATTAATTTCCAGCACAAATTCATTTCTGAAGTTCTGTATGACTTGCTCTGTTGCAAATCCTTTATGCAAGCCATGGTGAAAAATGAATACAAAGTATTGCTCCGAAAAACATCACTATGCAGTTGTATGCCACCTTCTCAGAATATATTGTAAAGACTGGAAGCACTGAAATGAGTTTGTACTTAGATCTCAATTTTTATCATTGATTTACCACTGGTTTTTTAAAGGTCAGGAAACATTGTCTGTCATTGATAAGTTACAGGTACAAATATAGATGAAAGGCGTTTCTAATTAGTCAACATAGGGTTTCAGTACTTGATTAGAAGCAAGGTAGTGGACATAATAGTTTTTCCACCTGCTTAGTTGTTGTATTTTTAAAACTAATGTTCGTCAGTTATGCATACAGCATCCACCAAAGTAATGTAGTCAATGATTTCAAAGTGTCATCTTTTCTACTACAGTTACTGTCTCAGAACTAAACTTAATTTGCCTCGGCACTTTCATTAGTTACACATGATTCCTAACTGATGCATTTCTATTGAAAAAGGTTTTACATTTTATGTATTTGCTAATATTCATTTCACATTTTTGGCAGCAGGATGGAGTATTTTACAATAATAATGTGAATGGAGTTAAAAAAAACAACTACAACCTGTCCCTAAGAATCAGCCAGAGCTCTCTGCCTGGCACTAAAATTAATGCCAGTTGTTATTCACAATTTCTTCCTGTATCTGTTAAATTTTATCTCCATATGTTTTTAAGATGATGTCATAGAATTGTAGAAACAGTTCGTAAAACCAATTCAAGAAATAAGGGGGGGGGGGGGGGGACAAATAAAAGTGTCCCTGAGAATAGAGTTGCAGGGTACAATGAAGTGCAGCAGATGAAAGGAAATAATACGAACCTAAGGCTGCAGTAGGGATGCATATGCAGGTCCATGTGGAGCGTTTGTCTGCATGAAGGATGTGATATTCTAGTCTCTTGCGACATATGTCGGGTTGATTTGGTAGGACTCTGAAGCATTTTCTAGTGAACTGCTGCCACGTTTTCTGGTGTGCCGGCATATTTCAGCTATCTAATACCATTTTTGGACTCGGCATTGCACAACTACATTTAACTTCTCAGAAAGCAACTGACCAAACCATTTCCACGATTCTGTTATCATGTAACATTCCACAACAAACACTTGCTGTCCCACTGTAAGTACCATAATCCCTTTTGCACTGCTCCACTCACACTAACACAACCAACACTACACTCTGAACCAGTGTGGATCATATGGCAGGCGTACATGTGGTGTGCATGTCACGGGGTGTGATTAGCACGTACATTCACGTGTAATTGTTTCCACTCATCTGGGCCCTTTTTATTTTCCCCAAGCTGTACTTACATTTTTCACGTACACTCTGCTTTGTTCCCCCTAGACTTTCAACTGAATTCATGTAATAAACTTGTTTATACTGTAGTCTCCACTTGACATGCAAACCAAAACCATTTGTGTCACTTTCATATCTAAGCCACTGAAGACAGCTGGTTCTAAAAGCAAGTTGTCAATTGCTGCTGCACTACCATCCCACTTGCTAGAACAGAAGATATTTGATGTTATAGTACACTATTAGTACTACTAATTAGAGTATTTCCAGATCTACTATTGTGTCACAGCATTTGATCAGTTCGGTTCACTATTTGCAAACCTATAAGTCCTGGAAAAACCAACAAGTTCCAAACATACTGTCTAGCACTAAGTAGTGTTGTATGGTCCTGGAGAGATGGTGGTCTAGTCATGTCTGATTTGTACACACTCAGGTAACACATAGTAGTCTCACTTTAATTTAAGTACATGTGTACCCTACCACACGAATCTAATATAATTTTGTTGGTGGCAACCAGCCTTCTACACACTCCAATGATGCCACTGAGGAGTGGCTTCTGGTGCACGCTACACCTCTTGTTAATTTACCTCTATACTGCGACCACAAAAGTTCTGTTGAATGTACAACAGGTTATAAAGAGTTTGTCCCTTTCTTCTATCTGTAGCTGCATGACAACAAATGTGTACATAATAATAATTATTTTTACAATTATCAAGGAGTTTTTCAAAGATTACTTGATATACAGGGTTTCTACTGATTTTTCAGAGCATCAAATTCATGACTTTTCCATTACTTCTTTAGTTAAAATCATTACCTCTCAAAAACTGGAGTGGTATGAAAAAAACAATTTTTTTTTAAATGAACTGTAACACTTTTGAAATGAAAGCTGGATGTAAAAATTCTTAATCACTTAAACTGATGACAAGTACCTACACATGACTTACAGTGCAGCATTCATCAAATGCTACAAATGCATTCAGTTCTGACCTATTTTCAGATTCACTGCATCATTTAAAATACAAATTGTTTTAACATAGTAATATAGCGAAAACTTACAATCTTCAAAACAAAAGGTTCAGTGTTTTAAATTTCTTGGCTAAACTTACTGAGCGAAGTGGCGCAGTGGTTAGCACACTGGACTCACATTCGGGAGGACGATGGATCAAATCCGTCTTTGGCCATCCTGATTTAGGTTTTCAGTTGTTTCCCTAAACCGCTTCAGGCAAATGCCGAGATGGTTCCTTTGAAAGGGCATGGCCGATTTCCTTCCCCATCCTTCCCTAATCTGAGCGTGCGCTCCGTCTCTAATGACCTCATTATCAGCGGGACGTTAAATACTAGTCTCCTCCTCCTCTTGGCTAAACTTGAAATTTCAACACCTGAAACTTCAGCTTCTTTTTTATCTCTGAGCTCTTTCATTTCTTGAAATGTTCTCCTTAAGATTGGTCACTTCATTTCCATCAGATTTCTTCTTTTTTAATGCTTGTATTCTTTATGATGAAACAGCCTTCACAGCTACCGGTAGTATTGCTGATTTTGTGATGTCCATGTTTGGTTGTTTCTTACTGTTACGTAAGCCTCCCAAGCCAGATGTACTGCATTATAAACACTTCTTTCTGCAACAACTGTATCATCAAATGTCCACTTTTTTGTTAACAGAAAAGTTTCTTTCAATTGCATGATTTTTATGAAACATACAGAACAGCTTGTATACAAACTTGATGGCGTCATAATTCACACTTTGTAGTACATTCAGCAGAAACTAACTGTTCCAGCTGTTTTTCAAGATATTCACAAAATTTTAAATATTCTCTCATCACTATGTCAACTGTTGATACAGTTTTACATTTTTTTGACACAAATTCTTCCAATGGAATTGTCACCTGAGAGTTGCTCAAAATGGATGTAAGGATAACTTCAGGTAATAAACATGACCCACCTTTGATAAACTTAAATTTCAAAGGGCACTTCTTGGCAATTTTTTAAATGAACTGTACGACTTTTGAAATGAAAGCTGGATGTAATAATTCTTACATCACTTAAACTGATGAAAAGTACCTACACATATAACTGTGCACTCATTTCTGAAAATAATGATACCCTTTCCCCTGCAATTCTTGAAAGCAGCACTTGCAATAAACCCTATACTGTATCCACATAATGACTTGTTTCATGGTTACGTACTCTGCTAATATCAATAGCAATAAAATTTGCTAGAACAGTCTTCTTTATGAACTGAGACACGTTATACATTAAATTGAACAACTCTTTGTACAATAAGGGGAAGACAGAGTGATTTGAGCGATACTTAGTCAAAAAATCAATGTCCAATTGATAATGACATAAGAAACTCGGGAAATGAGTAGAATTAGAGAAACAGCTGTTCTGACTGATAGTTCACCAGTACACATTAGATGACAGCACTGTCTTGGTTGGAGCTACAGTTTATACGTCATTTGCAGTAAGTGTATACACCTCATATAGGTCATTCATCAGTTTCATAACCAGAAGACACCCTGATGTGGTTGTTCAGAGTAAACTGATCACTTAATGTCAATGAGGCATGAAAGTTACCCTGTTGTGAACTTGTAAATAAAAGTTTTGTCTGTGATTAAGATCCAGGTATTGTAATGGAAGGTAGGAAAATACTACTTCATGTATTATACACAGTACTATAAATATTCCTGTTCATAATCTATACACCATTTGCTAAAGGTTACGGAAGATACTCTTTAAGACATTCTCAATGATGCTGCTGCTTTAAAACTGTAACACGTGAAAATTTTAGTAAGGATTTAAAACTGGTTTAATGAAGTTCCTTAAACTCCAATAATTGTATGTTGCTGTTTATAAACAGAAAGTCAGTGAAAGAACCTTATTTACACGTGAAATGAGCTGCCTGTATATTGCTGCCAAGAGTATCTTTTGAAGTTGTTCAAACTTGTCAAGTAACTGGCTATAACATAAATATATTATTGCTCTTTTCCAAATGATGGAATACAGCTCAAGGTCTATAGCACAGGAGAAAATATTGTGTGCTAGGACACAAAGTAAATGTCCAGTAATAATACAATGCACCCACCTTACTTGATTTAATTAGAAAACATTTTTTACTAACTCATATTTGCACAAAAATGGTCATAAAAATAGTTTCAAATGCTCAATAGACATTCCATATATTCAATGATTCTGTCTTTTGTTTTATTGCAAATGATGGAGTGCATCACAAGTAATAAAATTCTATGTTCACATATTTTACTAAGCACCATACACTATTTTAACTATAATTCATGTCAGTCATTGCAATGAGCATATTAAAAAACTTGAAAGATTTAATTGCACTACAATAAAGGTACAAAAGTATATCAAATTCTTCCCAGAATAAAAATTAGCAGACAAAAATACATAACAAATGGTAACTAATGGTAATGTATATCGAAACAATGAATAGCAAACAGGTAGCAGCTGAGCACCATTGTGCCTCATTTTCAGACTCTCTCTTTCATCTCAAGTCTTCTGTGACTTTCACATGCCATTACATTGAAAGTTTAAGGCTGTATGCTGACTTACACAAATTTTACTTCTAAAGATGTGCTGTCTTTTCTACACTTCCAAGCGGATAACTACAATTACCATCATCACAACCATTAGAACAGTATAATTAAAAAAAAAAAAAAAAAAAAAGACGCACTAGGTGGTCTGAGGCATCACATGAAATTGCATAAAATAAATGACTATCACATTGGCAAGTTATCATTCACCTAAAAAAATAATGCCTACTCATATTTCATTTTAAATTGTTATTGAACCATTACCACCATTTATTTCCCTTCTGTGGCAAGCACCTTTTACATGGAACAACAAGATACTGTCCAGCAATTTGGAGGGATAGGAAGGGAGGGGGGGGAGGGAGGCAGGGAGATGAAAATTTTGTTTTATTGGAAGTTTGTCAACATATTACAAGATTAATCGATGTTGCATGTATGCCACAACAAAGGCAAAACAAAGTACTACACATAAAATGTAAATGTAACACATAAATCTGAATTGGATGGACTAAATTTATGATAGACAAATAATAGATGGAGTGATTGTGTGGAACAATGATTATCTTTCTTAGTGGCTATCCTACTCAATTAACTAAGTTCCCCTTGTTTTCATCTTTTTAACCTTTCTCCAGTAAAGAAACAGCTTTGCAACAGACAGCTGCTACCTCATAAGCACACTATTATTATTAACAGCACAACCACAGGAAACACAACACACATCTGATGCTTAAAACAAAATTGTAGCACATTCCGAGTCTGAGGGCCACTATTTAAATATCTGAAGCAAAAGGTCTTTCAGATAAAGGGCAATATATGCAAAAAATATCAAGGAGTGATCAAACACAGGTAAGTACCTCTTATTTCAGTCAAGTGCCATCAAAAATGACATTTGTATAAAAATCTGTAACTGGCCCTTTAATTTATGTTCCTGTTATTGTACTACGGCATATTCTTCATTCTAACAAAATCAATATAAAATATTTATTTCTGATATACACAATATGTAGATGTATTGATGAACATAAGTGATACTGAAAAATGCATCTTCATAGAACATTTGTAATTTTTCAGCTAGGAAAAAAGGTGTGAATTCATGAATCTAAAACAGCTTTTTTAAATTACACTTTTATATTTCATTATGGTCTTTCCTTTTCCTAGAAACTAAATATTCTCTACTCAGCCCAAGTCTCATAAGGCTTTTCTGTGGCAAGCTTGTTTTCACTAAGATAAATCACATCTGTGTTGGATTTGCCACATAAAAGAACAGAGTTTCCTCGATTTTTGTTCGGAGCTTTCACCCAACTTTTATACATCAGAAAAAGTAAAGTAACACACTTAGTGCCACTCATATAGAAGGTGTCCCTCCTAAAAGCACCCAATGCATTTTCTCTGGTGTTTTGCAGATATTTGCAACTTAGTTTTTGCATTGAGTACCTGGAGTGAGCCCAAACAAATGCTGCACATACTGTCACATGTGATGCCCAGAGTCAATGGAAAGTGTCAGTTTGTTTTCATTTGTAAATAAAATTATTTTTAAAGTGAAATTTTATATACCCACTTGATAGAATGATCCTAAATTAGTCTACTGCAGTATTCATTTTATCAATAGGCATTAACTGGTACTGTAAAACATGAGGAATAAACCAGTACTTCAATAACAAATGAGCAGTTATGGTGCACGGCAGTAGCAGTCGGTGTGGGAAGGGCCACGCTGTTGCTTCTGGTGTATTGGTTACTCTTCATGTTTTACTGTTCCTATTAAAAGATACTGATAAAATGAAAATTGAACTAGACTAATTTGGGGTCACACTATCGAATGGGCTGTAAAGCTCTGCTTTAAAAATAATTTTGTTTGTTAACAGGAGACAAACTGACACTTTCTACTGACACTAAGTATCACATGAAAGACATGATGAGCAGTATTTGTTTGCAATAACTCTAGCTACATAATGAAAAACAATGTAAAATCCAGCATGGAATGTAATAATATTATGAAAAGGAAAGTTGCCACCCACCGTCGTCTATTTTTGATGAAGATTTATGGGCCGAAAGTTTCATTTGTTAGTCTTTTTGTTGTGCCTACCTGCGACTCAGCATCTCCGCTATATAGCGAGTGGAAACTTCCCTTTTCATAATATTGTTAATGAAAAACAAAATTCAGAGTATCTGCTGAGACACACCAAAAAAAAAGAAAAAAAAAAAAAAAAAAAAAATGCATCTTGAAGACTCTTAGCAGAGAGAACCTGTACATGCAACTGTCAAACTGAACTATGTCTGATGGGTTACCTTCAATGCAGCACTTACCCCACAATATTAAATACATATTGATGCATTATGCCTCCAAAATGAGAGTCCAATAGCCTATTACATTCAAAAATCACTGATATGTAATGTATACTTCAGAGGTAGGTACTGTACGTGCATAATTTCTACATGACTCAGCTAATGCAATACAAATTCCCGTCTAAAATGGATCAGCCTATCCGCTAGTAGTAAAATGACTTTCAGTGAATTTTTACATAACGTAAAAAAAAATAAAAAAATAATAAAAATAATAATAATAATTCATCACCCATAGTCTTTTCATAGTGTTCTATAAATCCCTACTCCCACCCCCCCTCTCCCCCCACCCCCAAAACAGAGTAAATTAAATCAACTGCAGGTATTTCAAGGGGTCTCCTCAGTCTATGGCTTCTCAGTGGCAACTATATCTGTTGCAAAATGTAGTCTCATTCAAACAACTGTTATTTGCTGGTATGAAGTTTCCGCATTGTCACCAATCAGAACAGTTCCACAATAAATGATGATAAATCAAACAACTTAAGTTTTTTTTAAGGCTTTCCCAACATAGCAAATATTATTGAAGTTCTCATGTTTTGTCTCAAAAATAATTTCATAAACTATGCAACTTCTCCATAGAGCACCTGCTAATCTTGTTGTTGATTATTGGCAGAAGAGGACTACTTGTGTAGTATTCTGGTTTAAGGAAGAAAGGTTAAGGTTTAGCTTCCTGCCAATGATAAGGCCATTAGGAAATTAGCATAAGCCAGGTGGGGCACAGGGAAGGAATTTGACAGTGAGATTTTCAAAGGAACTTGCTTAAGCAATTGTGGGAAATTAAGAAAACCTGAATCTGAGTGGCTGTTTGAGGATTTGGACACTGATTCTCCTGACATTTTGAGGAGGTGGTGGTGTTGGGACTAGTTGTTTTGTTTTAACACCCTCTTGATGAGATCATTACAGACAGAGTACAAGCTTGAACTGAGGAAGGGAACTGGGCCTGTGCTAATCAAAGAAACCATCTTGGCATCTGCCTTAAACAATTTAGGGAGATGATGGAAAACCTTAATCTGAAATGCCACATGGGGATTTGAACAACCATCATCTCGAATGTCATTCCAGTGTCTTACCACTAGTTGATTCAAGTTCAATATGTCTTAAACATTGCATCCCAATAATCCCAATAGTTGGTATCTCCAATTTTCCAAATCCAGTGCTTAAGACACCAGTTCTGTCAATTTTTTACTCCTTTTTTAAATCTATGCCCACAAACATTATAACCTGCCACAGCAAAAATAGCTCTCATCCTGATATCTGAGTGACCTGTTCTTCCTTTTGAACTTCCCTAAATCCATTCCCCACTCATGATCAAGGAAGGAACTGATAGTTCTAAAATTAGGATTGCAGCACATACTTTTGTATGTGTCTATAGACAGTACTAAATATTTTGCCTCCTGAAGGTACGTGTTGTCCATAAAGCTGTCTGAGCAGTGAATCTTTTTGTTGCTATAAAATAGTTCTTAGCTAGAGCACTGCATCCATATTGCAGAACTGCATAAACAATGTTCACTTTGCCCATGTTGCAGAAGCAGGTGCCTGGCAACAGGTGAGTGACTCTGCCATGTGGCTTAAGAAGCACAAGCTCTGTACAGCTTTGTGACATGTAGTGGAACTAATGGGCCCAGCAAGCATTAGAATGTATTTTGAATTAGAATTTCTTTTCAGCTGTCAATTTTCCAAGTTTTCTATACAGAATGTGTATGCTGTGTACCTGAGATTCACAATTACCCAGTGACTGAGTACAACCACGTATAAACATTAAGGAGAAAATTGAATATTGAATGTGATTGATTTAGCTTTGACTGAGCAAATGAAAAGGAATTATGTTGAGGATCATGACAACATATTACAATTGTCAACTTCACTTATATTGACAAAAGAAGACTTCAATCCAGCTAAACAGTAGTAAGCAATAGGCAAATGAACTGACAGGACTCATTACAGTTGACAGTATTAACTGCAAATAATGAAATGAAGGAACGGAGTGCAAGGTGTATTGGCAAGGTGTATTATTCGAATAAATTTCTATTGGGATAATTATTTGAATAGATCATTCACACAAATCTATGCATTAAATTATTTATAACTTAAATAATGAATAATGTAGAATGCCACTGTATTTTCTTTGTTTATTTTTTGTATCAAATTCTATGAATAGTGCTCGTTCCCTTGGGTCAGTGCTGTTTCTGTTTGATAAATACGTTACTAATGGATTGTTCATAAGTGTGCCTCAGTGGGTTATGTTCCAGATGAAAAAAACTAAAGGTTTCATGTTTGATCTCCCTGTTGGTAATATGATTTTTTACTCTTACTTATCACTTCTTTCATTTCCAATAATGAGAAAAATGCAAAGTCAAGTTGCAGTATGTTTCATTTCCAATAATGAGAAAAATGCAAAGTCAAGTTGCAGTATGTTTTGGAGTATATATTAAACTGTAGGTTCCTCTCCAAGTGGCTGTATAAGACGGTTCAGCTGTGTGTGTGTGTGTGGGGGGGGGGGGAAGGGCACATCACCATGCCTAGTAAAGCACTGCATTGTTCAAACCAAACTTTGGGTTGAGCACAACTTTACTTGCTTTACAGCAACATAAAAATACTTAATAGGCAGTTGGCGTTATGGGCTTCACTACCGACACAGTCCATTTCAAATGACTCTGCACTTGCCAGTACTTCTCCCTTCTCTGTGCTAACATGTGGAAGTACTTTACAAGTAGCCAAAGGTGAGAGTGCAGCCAACAGAAACTCTTAATCTGCAGCGCCTTCTTCCACCGCAGCAAAATTGCTTGCACTATAGGATATTTATGTCTTATTGATATAACTATGCAATTTGTTCATGTTTGTAGTGCTTCAAAATGAGTGAAGCAAGTAAGAAATCAGTTGATAATGACTAACAACAGACTTTCAAGAACTCCTATAACAATTGTGGAGTGTTGCTATACATACAAAATCATCCGAAAATGTTTTAGGATTAACTCTGACTAAGCTTTCTATCAGAATATGGAATAGTTTCTCATTCCGACTTGTGTATGTGTAAGATTCAGACATTCAGGAAGAGACAATGGATTAGAGTGCATAACAGAATGCATAAACTGCAGCACACTGACATCTTTTTTAATGAGAAAGTGTCAAGAAACAACTGGAAGACATTTTTCACCTTTATACACCGACTGTAATTAGTGTAGCATTGTCTTACCCACAATTTAAAAACAGAGAGTTCAGCTGTATTGCTATCCATGACCAATGGAAGCTTACAACAAACTACGGACATATAACAGCCAAAAAAATGTATAAGAAATTGGGACATAAGTTCTGAATGATGTTACAATGTAAAAAGAAAATTTATGTGAAATAGGATGTGAAATGAACATGGAATCAAACGAATTATCTTATAAAAACTACTGCAAAACTGAAGATTTCAGTTTTTGCTGAAAACATTGAGAGCTGAAAGTCATATATCATTAAAAAGGACAATTTCATGGGATTTAACAAAGTGCTATCCTCTTTGCAAGAATTATTTTCTTTAGTGCCACAACAGCAAATCTTCAAAAGTCAAATAAAGTTTAAGAGGAAATCTTTGAAAAAAATAGTTGTTCAGACAACTAATTTAAAAGCAACAAAAAGTAAATTTGTTTAATAGGTGACAAAGAAATGTTGTAAATGTCATTGAATTTCAATTTTATCTATTATTCATAAAACATTTTTATTCTTGTAAGTGAATAATGTTTCAAATAACATTTAAACAATGAAAAATTCAGCATTGAATATAAAAATATCATGAAAAGGATAGTTGCTACTCACCGTTTAGCAGAGATGCTGAATCACAGACAGGCGCAACAAAAAGACTGCCGGAAAGTGAGCTTTCGGCCAACAAGGCCTTCTCTGGCATCTGAAGCTAGACTCAGAGTTGTGTGTGTAAGTTGCATTTGTGCGCGTGCACTTATGTGTGTGTGTGTTTTGTCTATTTTCAACAAAGGCGCTGTTGGCCGAAAGCTCACTTTCCGAAGCTCTTTTTGTTGTGTCTTCAGCACCTCCGCTATATGGTGAGAAGAAACTATCATTTTCATAATATTGTTTGAATAATTTTGTTATTCACCAGTAACAAATACTAATTTTTATCTGTATTTGTTATTCACCACTCAAATTTTGCCCATCTCTGGCAGTAAGCAAAGGGTACTGCATATGTGCAAACTGCAAACTCACAGCCTGTGTGCAAGTTAATGCAAATGCATGACAATCACGTCACTATGAACAGGCATTCACTCAGCTGTGCCATCTCCACTGCTGTGGAGAACCGCTCGCTCAGCTGTCATTACGCAATACACCATTGGTAACCTTCAACAACTTCCACCAATGTATGTGAAGTGTACTGGCACTCTCTTTCACACACCGCAACTGTACTAATACCACACAAATCGGACATGAGCTTGCAGTGCTCTAATGCCATCCTGATATCTTCCTCTAACAATCAACAGCACCTGGAGATGAGAAACAGGTCCTCAAATCAAAATAACAAATTCAGAGCCCAAGTGTCTTAGTAACATGAATATGTTTGAACTTCCTGACAGGTGCCAGAATGTGATGCAAACCAAGACACTTGTCTCATATAGGAAATTCTCTTACCAACTGAGCTACCCAGACACGACTTACAAACGAGCACCCATATTTCATCTCCCTGTATCCTTCTCCTACCTTTCTAATTCTACGGATACTCCCCTCTATACCTTGCTGGACCATCACCCCTGGGACAAGGAATAGAACAGACAATGGCTTTGTTCATTACGAGTTCCACAACAAATTTAGAGTGAAAATGCAATAAGATGTTTGAATCTAGTGGCTTCCTGATAATCCCTCCACTTTCAAAACACAAAACTTTTCCCTATTTAAAAATTTTTCTCACTCTTCCTCCAGTCACCTTGTTTCTTTAAAATATTCTCTATATTTTAATTCTTCTAGCACTGCATCTTGAAGCCCTTCCAAACATTGCTCCTTTTCTCATGGTGTCACTTTTGTTCTGAGAATACAAAGATCTGCGAACTAGAAGACAAGTTACCGTTTTGATATACCTGAGATCAGAAAGTCATACACGAGAATATCATACACCCTTGCCAGAAGAGAATTTGGGATAAGTCTTGCACTATGTGCACCTACATCTGAAGGAAATCACAATGGAATGAAATTTCTCTCTGAAGTATAATGTGTACTCAATATAAAAAAAAGTATGTAATGCATGCCACAACCATAAATATTATCTATTATTATAACACAATACTCCCATACGAAATCAGCTGTAGATTTCTTTTCAAGCTCTTTGTTATTTTCTGTTAAAACAGATTCTTGTGAAGCTGCATTGTACCTCAACATGACAGCAATATTACCAAGGACTGTTCACATGTGTTGTAGAATACAGGAACACAAGGAAAATAAATGTTGTTATAGGATTGCGAAGTGCACTGAATAATGCAAACTAGCCAATCAATCTTCCAATCACTCAAATCCAATAACAGGTGGGCCCAAGTACTGTAGAAGCAGGTCACTGAGACCTGCAAAGTACATAATAATGGCAACTACAAAAGTATTTGTAACTGTATGAAAGTCCATTCAACACGTATTTCTAGAATAATCTTTCACATGCCTACAGACATGCATATATAGATATATACTTTATATTTATATTTATATATATATATATATTTTTAATGCACAACTTTATTTAGTTTTTCTTTTCTTAAAACTTATAAATATATTTTGTGTCATTATAGTCACATATACTCAAATTTTAAGTCTTTTAATTAAATTTTTTCACACATGTATAACACACACTGATTTCACAGTTACTTTAGGATGGATACCTAACATAAAAGCAGTTCATTTCTTAAAACAAAATTTAAAAAAAGGTGCTAAACAATAAACAGCCTCTACAGATGTTGTAACAACACATTCAAAAATTATTAGTTAAAATACAGCTATAAAAATAAAAATTTCTTGCATTTACTAATAGCTCTTTTTGCAGCAAACTACAAAATGCTCTGTTAAAGCCAGAGCAGTTTAAAACAATTTCCTTGTTTCCAGTGTTACACAGTGCTCACAGTAAAAACACTGTCGTAAAGGCAGAAGTCGAAATAACTAAAACATAAAAGGAAATGACAATAGTGAAGTGGGCATATAGAGGAAAAAAACGTCCTATTAAAGCAACTGTCACTGACAGTTGAATACATTAATAAACTACTTTTTTTTCATACTGCTGGGTGCACCATCCCATATGAGAGTATTCAGTGAATGTGATTTGTTATAATAACCATGTGTGAAGGAAGCACTTCTCAGCTACTGTGTGGCTGGTAAAGCTGATGGGGCTGCTGTTGCTGTGGCTGCTGCTGTTGCTGCTGTGGCTGGGGTTGTGGTGGTGGAGGCTGTTGCTGCTGCTGTTGCTGGGGTTGTTGTTGTTGTTGTTGTTGTTGTGGTGGTGGTGGTGGTTGTTGCTGTTGCTGAGGTGGTGGTGGTGGTTGCTGCTGCTGCTGAGGTTGCTGCTGCTGCTGCTGCTGTTGTTGTTGTTGCTGCTGCTGCTGTTGTTGTGGAGAGTGATGCTGTTGCATATGCTGTGGAGTATGTTGTGGTGCAGGTGGTGGTGGTGGTGGAGGAGGTGGTGGCTGCTGGTATGGAACTACCATTATTTGTGGAGGTGGGGGAGATGCAACCACTTCTTGATGACCTTCTGCTTCATATTTACACCGTTTGAACCTACCATACAAAGAAGAATAGGGAAGGTTGTAATGAATAGCAGCTTGGTTAATGCTCATTTGGCCAATTCTCACTGCCTCTAAAGCCTCTCCCATGGCATCCTCTGACCAAGGAGTTGGATTGCTTCGTGATAATTCAATGCCTTCACGCTTGCAACGTCCGTACAATGTGCCGGTTGGAATACCAAACTCTGTGGAGGCCCGTTGCACTGATGATGCTCCAGACCTTATAGATTCCAGGGCACGTTCCAAGTCATCAGGACTCCACGTCGTTGGTGCAGCATTGAAGGGAGCAGCTAGTCTGATACCTTCACGTCTTGCTATTTTATACAGTGTACTACTTGGTATACCTGCAGAAAAGATTATTGTCATTTGTTAGAAAGCAAACACGAAAAAAATTGATAGTCCTGCCAGTACACACCAAAGAAGGTTATTCAGTGTCAATAAGCACCAAAACTTGATAGTGACTGTTTCCAAGTTCAACTCACAATTTTCTATATTCATAGCGTCAAATGTACAATGTGCACTGTACTACTTGTTTTCATAATATAAACAAGGAGGATTCTAGGGACCTCAAGGAAGTATTCAAAAAACACGCCGCATTTTACACAGGAACTCAAGACACTCAAAGAATCTTTTATCCTTAGTCTGGGAATCTATGATCACAACCATAGGTGGAAGCATAAGTGGTCAAAGACACTGCTAGCTAGGGCGAAACCACCTGTGGTGATCTAACATACACAGCGACATCAGCAAGTTGGTGGTGGCATGTCTGTTGCTGTTAGAAGTAGTTTACCTTGTCGCGAAATTGAAGTAGATAGTTCCTTTGAGTTAGGATGGGCAGAGGTCATTGTTGGCAACTGGAATAAAATAATAACTGTATCCTTTTTATGGACCTCCAAAATTTACCCTTGATATGTTGGTGAAAATACATTTTTAATTCCGGAGGTACACATAAAACATCAGCTGAAACTGTGCTAAACGCATTCTCTGGAAATTATTTGGAGCAGTTAAAATGAGCCCACGTAAATAATGAACAATTGTGAAAACACACTTGACCTCTAAGCAACAAATAATGCTAAGCTAGTAATGAACATCAAAACAGATAAGGGATTAGTCAACATAGGGTTGTGGTAGTGATAAATATTGTAACCCACAAATCCTTCAAAAATAAATGAAAAATATACCTATTCAAAAAAGCATATAAAAATTCACTTGATGCAATCTCCACTTCTTCCAAGTTAACAATGTAAGTGTAGACCAGATGTGGCTTGAATTCAATGAAATAGTATCAGCAGCAATTGAGAGATTTATATCAAATACGAGGGCTCTTCAATAAAGAATTTTAACATACTGTAGTAGTTTCATTGTTGGGGCTCCTGCCTACCGATGCAACAGAGGTAACACGCGAGGAACAATATGCAGCTCCCAAAGTCTGCTTTCGTCTCAAAAAATCTTCAGCTGAGGTCTATACAATGTTACAGGAGGCCTATGGAAAGTCTGTTCTTGCCTATAGCACAGCTTGAAGGTGGTTTAAGATGTTTAAAGAGGGGAGACAATCAATTTCAAAGGAAAGTGGACCCAGTGCTCCAGTTACTGCTCTTGCAGAAGAAAACATCAACACAGTTGCTGTCATTGTGAGAGAGGATTGACGAATTACCATGAGATCACTTTCTGAAATACTGAACATTTCATTGGGTACCACCCACACATTGGTAACAAAAATTACACATGATGTGTTAGTGCGCGATGGGTTCCAAGACTGTCGATTCCCGAACAAAAGGACATTTGCGAGCAGGTCTGCATGCAGTTAAAGTTAATGTTAGAGGAAGATCAGGAGTTTCTTTCACATGTAATCACTGATGATGAAACTTGGCTACGTTATTGTGATCCTGAGAGCAAACAGCAAAGCTCAGTGTGGAAATCTCCTCGCTCACCAACCCCCAAAAAAGCAAAAGTGGTTGCTTCTGCTGGGAAAGTTATGGTCATCTCATTCTTTGATATTCAAGGAATGGTTTATCAGCATGTTGTACCTGCACACACATCAGTAACTGGACAATACTACAGGGATGTCCTGAAAACATTGAAGTCCAAAGGCCACATTTCCGTGAAGCAGGCTTGCACCACAATAATGCACACCCGTATATTGCCAATGTTGCTGCTGAATATCTTGTAAAAATCAAAGTGTAATGCATCCCTCACTCTCCCTATAGTCCGGATTTAGCCTCATGTGACGTTTCTCTATTCCCTAGCATGAAGAAATGCCTTCGTGGCAGGCATTATCAATCATTAAAAGCGGTGGTGAAGGCTGCGGAGGCAATTTTGAAGGTCCTCTCAAAAAATGGTTTCCAACATGTATTTGAAGACTGGCAGAAACACTGGGACAAGTGCATCACATTCATGGGATACTACTTTGAGAAGGACCATCAATTTTTGAGGATGAGTAAAGGTATGTTGTCAAAAGAAAATTATGATCATTCTTTATTGAACAGCCCTCGTAAATTAACAAATGATGGAACTGATCCTCCTTGGTACCCAAAATGTGTCAGAACACTGTTGCAGAAGCAACAAAAAGAACATGCCAAATTTAAACGGACGCAAAATCTTCAAGACTGGCGATCTTTTACAGAAGCTAGAAATTTAGCATGGACTTCAATGCAAAATGCTTATAATTGTTCCCACAATGAAACTTTGTCTCAAAACTTGGCAGAAAATCCAAAGAGATTCTGGTCACAGGTGAAATATGCTAGCAGCAAGATACAATTAATTCCTTCTCTGCACGATAGCAATGAAGATATTATCAAAGACAGTGTTACCAAAGCAGAGTTACTAAACGCAGCCTTCTGAAATTCCTTCACCAAAGAAGGCGAAGTAAGTATTCCAGAATTCAAATCAAGAACAGCTGCCAACATGAGTAACATGGAAGTAGATATCCTCGGAGTAGTGAAGCAACTTAAATCACTTAACAAAAGCAGGTCTTCCGGTCCAGATTGTATACAACTTCGGTTCCTTTCAGAATATGCTGATGCAATAGCTCCACACTTAACAGTCATATACAATTGTTCACTCAACAAAAGATCCATACCCAAAGACTGGAAAGTTGCACAGTCACACCAATATTCAAGAAAGGTAGTAGGAGTAATCCACTATATTACAGGCCCATGTCATTAATGTCGATATGCAGCAGGATTTTGTTAATATTTGTGTTTGAACATTATGAATTATCTCGAAGAAAACTGTCTATTGATACGCAGTCAACACGGATTTACAAAACATCATTCTTGTGAAACCCAACTAGCTCTTTACTTGCATGAAGTGTTGAGTGCTACTGACAAGGGATTTCAAATTGATTCCGTATTTCTGGATTTCCGGAAGGCTTTTGACACTGTACCACACAACTGGCTTATAGTGAAATTGGAATATCATCTCAGTTATGTGACTGGCTTCATGATTTCCTGTCGGAGAGGTCACAGTTCACAGTAACTGACTGAAAGTCATAGAGCAAAACACAAGTGATTTCTGGCATTCCCCAAGGAAGTGTTATAGGTCCTTTCCTGTCCCTAAATGATTTGGGAGACAATTTGAGTAGCCGTCTTAGATTGTTTGCAGATGAGGCTGTCGTTTATCGACTAGTAGAGTCATCAGAAGATCAAAACGAATTAGAAAGGATATCTGTATGGTGTGAAAATTGGCAATTGGCCCTAAATGATGAAAAGCATGAGGTCATCAACATGAGTGCTAAAAGGAATCTGTTAAACTTTGTTTACACAATAAATCAGTCAAATCTAAAGGCTATAAATTCAACGAAATACATAGGAATTACAATTATGAACAACTTAAATTGGAAAGAACACACAAAAAATAACCGAAGACTGCGTTTTATTGGCAGGACACTTAGAAAATGTAACAGATCTACTGAGGAGAGTGCCTAAACTACGCTTGACTGTACTTTTTTTATAATACTGCTGCACGGTGTGGGATCCTTACCAGATAGGATTGATGGAGTACATAAAAAAAGTTCAAAGAAGGGCAGCACATTTTGTATTATCATGAAATATGGGGAGTGTCACTGAAATTATACTGGAGTCGGGGTGGATGTAATTAAAACAAAGGCATTTTTCGCTGCGGCACAATCTTCTCACGAAATTTCAATCATCAGCTTTCTCCTCCGAATGCGAAAAACTTTGTTGACACCAACCTACATAGGGAGAAACGATCACCATAATAAAATAAGAGCAATCACAGCTCACATGAAAAGATACAGGTATTTGTTTTCTCCTCGCACTTTACGAGACCGGAAGGATAGAGAATTGTGAAGGTGGTTCGATGAATCCTCTGCCTGGGACTTAAATGTAATTTTCAGAGGATCCATGCAGATGTAGATTAATATTCGATTAAGTTAAGGCAAGAGATAAGCAGAAGGAACAGAAAACACCAATGTCAGATCCAAAACTACATTTCATGCAGGAATAAAATGGTAGGAACAAACACATTTATAAAAGCAATAACACTCAAAAATGAAACGGATGTCTGCTGTGCTGTGACAAACCAACAAACAGCTTGCTTGTAAATATAACTATTCTAACAGTTTAGATTTTTATTGTATTCATCAATGTAGGTATTCAGAATACTTCTCTCTCTGTGTGTGTGTGTGTTTTTTTTTTTTTTTTTTTTTTTTTTTTTAAATTCGTAACTGCTACATCTGAATGTGGCACTGTGTCTCATATACAATCAATGATTTCAGTGCTTAGTCTCTAAAACCATGATTTATATATGACTCACATTTTTGCATCATGTTTATTTTATTCATCGAAAAGTTTTTACATATTTTGGAGTAGCTACATAATTTGTTTACAAATGGCATGTAGGAATGTAGATTCATTGATTCCTCTCTCTGACTGTTACAGATAATATAACAGTAATATCAGTCTGCAGAAAAGGAAGAAGCTTCCAAACTTGTGCACTATCTGAGATAAGAGACCAACAAACACCTATCAGATAATGTGGGCGTACCCTGGAAAATAGCGATTAAAGTCAACAGTTAATACTTCCAACACCGGAAAGCAATAAGAAATTGTGTTTGTCATAGTCAATTCTGATGATCGCAAGCCTAGATGTACAGTGTATCACCAAAACTAACAAATAAATCCTCTCAGAGCTTTGCTCCATACATAAAAATGAAACTTACTGTGTATCCAAGAAAAGACAGATGAAAGAAGGGACAATAAAACCACAAACCATACTTTTTTTTTATTAACTACATAAAATCCACTCTGAAGTATGGCAGTGCTATCTCCATAAGACCAGAACTAGCCATTACATCAACCAACAAAATTATGAACAACAACATAGAGCTATTGACTATTGAATGTAGCACCTTTACTATAACACCAGTATATAAACTCAATGGTGACAAGCTCAGCCTGACTTTGCCATCAAACTTCAACAACCAGAAAACACAGTTCATTTTAGATGACCTTAACTGCAACTGCACCACAGGAGTACTGAGGTACAAATGAAAATGGACATATACTAGAGCAGTGGGTAGAAATAAAGAATTTATCCCTTTCCAGAATGAGATTTTCACTCTGCAGCGGAGTGTGCACTTGTTTGCGAAAGGCAAAGGTCCTGAGTTCGAGTCTCGGTCCGGCACACAGTTTTAAACTGCCAGGAAGCTTCAATTTATCCCCTTGTCATAGTCCCACACTCATACAGCAACAAGATCCGGAAGGGTGAATCCAACTCCGACAATTGTTTTGCAACCAGAAATAGGGGAAAATTGATACTTAAAAACCGTACATGCACCTCTTCATAAAACACAACACCAAACTATCATAATCTGAACATATACTGCTGTGAGAACAACAAAAATACCATTCCGCAGGTGGATCGACTTTTAAAACACTAAATGGACAGGTTATGCTGAGGAGTTAGATGTAGAAATAAAATCTCTGTAAAGTCCTGGAAAATTACCAAGCCTTTGTGGAGACCCTTCAAAAGACTTCTAGGAGACATATACTATGAGGCTGCACAGAGCATTTTATACCAGGCCTCTCCAATGAGTCAAAGAACATACCAAGGGAATATGAAATGCTCACAAACAGAATCCTTACAGTGAAGAGGTAGTCCTATATGGAGAAACACCAATGGAAATGATTAGAGTCAAAACAAGAGAAACGTGTCTAAATCCTAGGTAGAATGAATAAGACGTGCAGCAGTAAAGTGGCCTGGAACTTTGTAAAAGAAATTAACAGTGACTCTAGGATAGTCAAACAACTCCCTGGAGTAATGCCCAAACAAACTGCCCACCAACTCCTACTAAATGGAAATTCCAACAAGAAATGCCAGAAAATAAAAATTATCAGAAGCAAGAGCCAAGACTCAAAATCCCATCATTTATTATGAAAGAAAAATGGAAAAGATGCTAGAGTCAACGATGTACGCACGAAGCAGATCAAGCATGTTGACACTAGCGTCAACTAATAGATTTTCCAAGTCTTTAATCACTGTCTAAAAACTTGCATGATCACGAAGAATGGAGGAAACCAAGGATAGTAGCACTACTGAAACCAGGGAAAGGCACAGGCCAACAGAAGAACTACCACCCAACTGTGTCCCTATACCATTTGTATAAACTGTGCGAAGAAATTATTTTAAAATTGCACAGCAAATATTTCAGAGCAGAAGCTCATTTCCAGTCCCAAAATACCATGCATACCAGTCAAACCCTGTCCCTTATAGAAAACAGAGGAAAGGTCAAAAAACAAACAAATAACAGATTCTGATGGAGTTAAGTTCTGCATATGACAATGTGAGTCATAGAATACTCATGAAAGAACTCTTACAACACTTTAAGGAACATCAGCTCACAAAAATGATTGAATCAAGTCAAAGGTATTGACAAAATAATGGTATCACCCAGGACAGTGTCCTGGCCCTCTTTTTATTTAATCTACACACCAACGATCAACCAACCCCAGAACATATCATCCGTTTCTCGTATGCTGATGTTTTGGCTGTTACTGCACGAGGAAAGAGCTATGAGAAAATAGAAGAGAACCTAGAAAACTCAATATCATGTCTGAATATTCTCAACCCTTGAAACACAAGTTAGCACATTCTGCCTTCACTCAAAACAGGCAAATGAAGGCTGGACTGGCAGCAACCTGGAATATAATACAAACAAACCAACCTACCTGGGTGTTGTGCTGGTCAGATCACTGACATACAAATACAGTGACAGCAGGAAGGGGGCGGGGGGAAAACAGAGAGAGAGAGAGAGAGAGAGAGAGAGAGAGAGAGAAGTAACACCCAGGTGATGATGTGCAACATAAATGAAAGTTGGTAGGGGTGTTTCTGCAGGTGAAAGATGATGTCTATTCAAATTTCGTGCCAGTCGCTTAAGAGTGATGCTAACAGTGCTACTATGAAGATGCAAGTAAGTTTTGCTTTCAATTCAGTCATGAAAATTAGTTACCTTTGAGATTGGGCATGGTGAGTTGATGTCAGTCAAGAAATGCCTTTAAGGTGACAAAGACACCACTATCAACACCTCACTGAATTTGAATGAGGTTATGTAATAAGACTACAAGAAGCTGTATATTCCTTCTGTGATACTGCAGAAGGACTCGGTATGAATGCAGCCAGTGTACGTGACTGCTGGCAGCGACGGTCACGAGAATGTATGGTCACAAGAAGACCGGACTCCTGACAGCCACATGTCACTACCGAGAGGGAAGACCATCGTACTCGCGTAAGGCTCTGCTGCATTGTATTGCACTTGCAACAGCAATCTGAGCAGCACTTGGCATCCCAGTGACAATGAACTATTATAAAAAAGGACAGCTCTGACACACACACACACACACACACACACACCCTGTAACATGCATTCCACTGACTCCAAACCACTTCTATTTATGACTTCAGTTGTGTCATCTTAAAGCTCATTGGAGGGTGGAGAGGATGTCTGTTGTGTTTTCTGATGAAAGCTGTTTCTGCCTCAGTTGCAGTGATGGCCACGAGTTTATTAAAAGGACCCCAGTCGAGTGCCTGCAACTGACCTGTCTGTGTGCTAGACAAACTGGTTCGGGACACAATTTCGTATGACAGCTGTAGCACTTTTGTGGTTATCCCACGCACCCTGACAGCAAAACTGTACATCAATCTGGTGTTTCGATCTGTTGTGCTGCCATTCGTGAACAGCATTGCAGGGGGTGTTTTCCAACAGGATAATGCTCACCCATGTACAACAGTTAGTAACCCAACATGCTCTACAGAGAGTTGACATGTTGTCTTGGCTCATCTGGTCACCAGATCTGTCTCCAATCCAACACATATGGGACATCATCAGTCAACAACTCCAGTATCATTCATGAACAGCATTAAACGTCCCTGTACTGAGCCACTATGTGGAACAGGCAGGGAACTCCACCCACAGACTGACATCCAGACCTGCAGGACACAAAGCATGCACATTTGCATGTTTGCATTCAACATTGTGGCAGTTACACAGGTTACTAATGTAACAGCATTTCACATTTGCAATGATTTATCTCGCACACACACATATCCATCCGCACATACACAGACACAAGCAGACATTTGTAAAGGCAAAGAGTTTGGCCCAAACTCTTTGCCTTTACAAATGTCTGCTTGTGTCTGTGTATGTGCGGATGGATGTGTGTGTGTGTGTGTGTGTGTGTGTGTGTGTGTGTGTGTGTGTGTGTATACCTGTCCTTTTTTCCCCCTAAGGTAAGTCTTTCCAATCCCAGGATTGGAATGACTCCTTACCCTCTCCCTTAAAACCCACATCCTTTCATCTTTCCCTCTCCTTCCCTCTTTCCTGATGAAGCAACCGTTGGTTGCGACAGCTTGAATTCTGTGTGTATGTTTGTGTTTGTTTGTGTGTCTTATCAACATGCCAGCGCTTTCGTTTGGTAAGTCACATCATCTTTGTTTTTAGATAAATAAATAAACAGTTTAAAATATACTCAAAACTATATACTTTGTGAGTAAACACACTATTATCATCTTAAATTTGTCTGTTTACCTGCTGTATGTGCAGAATGCTTATTTAGACTTAACTATACATTCCAAAAGCTGAGAATAACATATCTGTAACTTATATGCCTGACAATGTAAGTATTTCCCCACACAGGGCCAGAAATCTTTCTTGATTAGAAAGCTGGAAATTATTGTAGATAATCAGAAAATATGCCCTGTACATGAAGTTAAATGGCCAGAGAGAGGGGGAGGGAGGGAGGGAGGGAGGGAGGTAGAGAGGGGAAGGGGGAGGGAGGGAGAGGGAGAAGGGGGCGGGGGGGGGGGGGGCAGAGAGTATTTATGTGAACATTTTAATGTGGTAGTTTTTGGTGGGAGGAGGTTTGAACACTGGTTGGGTAATAGTGGAAGTTGGACTCAAACTACCATATCTACAACACTGCCAATAACTGTGTTGTAGCTGCTACTGAATGTCTTCCGTTGTGCACTGCTCTTTCTTTTATCTTTTTATTTTGAAAGGAGTTAAAAGACTGGTCCATGATGTGGTTCCAGTATGACTCTCACAACACCAAAAGGGGTTAGTGATCCATATTACTACTGTCAGTTCTGGTGTCGTACGAGTATGGAGTATGTACATAGGCTGCCAGCCCTGTGAGAGGGAGGTAGGACTTGTTTCCTCATTCTGCTCCTCTCCTCTCAGGATGTCAAGATTCTTCTCTTTTTTGCACTCACAGACAACTGTCACATTACAGTGTTTGCATTCTACCAGTCACTGCTTATTCTATATCACAAAAGAGAGAGCAATCGGAATAAAGCCTGTGAAATGCTCATCTTCCTCTAGCCTTGGTCTCATTATTTCACTTTCAAATAAAGTAGGCAGTACATTCCAAACAAATCAAAGTCATCATGTATTTTGCATTTTGCACACCCCAACATTCATTACTTGGGCAGTTGCTTTGGTGTATTTTTTCCACAGCATTTTGTTATGGTTTCATATTTCAGCAATAGTGGTTCTGAAATGTTGTCGTAATAACATGTGACAGGAATATTAGTGCAAACAATAGATAGGATTCAAGTGATACTACTGCTCTTCCTACACAATACCAGCTGACAAAAATATTTTGTCGTCACGTACATGAATCCCTTCCACTCAAATGTAGGTTAATTATTCCATCAAAGATTGCAGCCATGAACAAACCTATGCATCACAGGCGGAAGGATATTAGTCAATACCTCTAGAGCCCTTTTGTAACATTAACAAAGCTGAATCATGCACTTGATGCTTAATTGTATGTTCACCAATTTCAGACATCATCATGCCATTTACAGAATACATTAGCAGCTCATTCTGTCTCAAGACTGAATAATCTCAAGCCATATGAGATCCAGAGAGGCTACTTTTAAGATATCCTTTTCTTTAAATTTTGTAGATATAGCAATTCATTTCAATAAATTTTCTGTTTTAATAATTCTCCTAGCTCAAACTCTAGTTAACTGCACATTTTTTCACAAATTTTGAAGTTACATTTCTTGTTTCTTAATATTATTGTACATAGTTTGCATGGGTTTTGTTATGCTAAACATTCTGCAGTGGTCAGGAAACAAGACAATTAAAATATATTTTTGGTAATACCAGCACTCCTTTACTTACCGTATGCTTTGCTTGCTTTGTTTGCTGAAATACTGCCAGTCCTTAGGGCTTCAAGTGCACTATTCAGGCTGTCCTCAGTCCAGCTTTTACTAGGTCCCTCTTTCTTTGGAGTGTCAATGCCTAACCGATGGGCACGTTGCCACAGTGTAGTGGATGGAATTCCATATGTTGCAGATGCTTTGGTCAAACTCATGCTATGATTACGAAGTGCATCCAAAGCAAGCTCCATATCTTCCTGTGTCCAAGACTTTGGACCTGTTTTCGTAACCTCATGGTGGCTGACATCTAAAAAGGATTTATTAAGTGAGTTTCTATATGAAAAAGAAACTACAAGCAAATACAGATGCAAAAACATTCTACATATCAAGTGGCAGAGTGAGTGAGGCACATTCAGAAAACATTATATAAATACTATTTTTTTGGAAGCATGGGTTCCTTCATTCAGCTAATATTCTCCCTCAACCACCCAGAGGAGCTTTTCAGTAAGTAGCAAGCCTGGCAACAAGCTGGTCAAGTCCTAAGCTCCCTCTCTATATGTGTCCTTGTCATAAAAGTTCATGGACTTCATCAGTAATAGAAATCTACCAGCCATCTACCACCACTTGCGCCAGCCCTAGCATTGGGATTGATCTAGTTCAACAAAAGAAGAGTTATGAAGGAGATAAATGATAGAAAAACGTCTGGAGCATTTAGGGATAGAATCCTGGACATTTTGATTTGTAGTCTGGCACTTAACCACTTAGCTACACCATTTATACCCCTCTAATTTCATTAGCTTGACACATGATTTAGGTCTTGTGACTGCTCCATAGCCAGGTTTGTCTTATGCACCACTACTACTTCCTCCTTCAGAGTCTTCACTGGTAAGACATGTTCTAGCGAAGGAAAAAGCAATTCACACTGTAATTCAGCTAACATCAAGACACAGTTCCGCTTATTATCCCCGCATGCTTACTAAAAAGCTATCAGTAAGGATGAAGTTAGTTAAAATCAAACAATGGAAAAACCAGACTGGAATATCAACCATACTAGGAAAAGGATAGATTGCTACTGAGTAACAATCTGTCCTTTTCCTAATGATGATGAAGTTAGTTGCACGTTCCTTCGAAAATATTTATGATCTGTTAATATGATGCGGGACATTCATTACTTGGGCAGTTGCTTTGGTGTATTTTTTCCACAGCATTTTGTTATGGTTTCATATTTCAGCAAAGTGACTGGAAAAAAGCACAGATGACTCCTGCAAATAAGAAGGGTAAAAGAACAGACCCACAAAATTACAAACCAGTATCTCTAACTTCAGTTTGCTGCAGAATCCTTGAACATATTCTCAGTTTGAATGTAATAAACTATCACTCATTTTCTCTGTGAAAAATATGGCGGTCTGTTGATCATCTATATGATTACCTTCAATTTTTTTATTCGTATAGTGATTTACACCTAACTCTATATACAATCACTCACTCCCCACCCCTCTCTTTCTTTTAATTGTGCGCACACACAAATTCTATTAGAAACTCGGATATTCTTCAATGGGGTATAAAGTGTTGTCAATCACATGAGATTTCACTTTGTGTTTGAAGTTAAGAATTTATAAATGTTACTGTTGTCTTCAAACTGTTCTTGATTATTAACAAGAAACTCTGTGAAGGAGTAAATGTAGTGTGTGGCTGTTTTCAATATGCCCAACTATTTAAAGGACTAGCTACAAGAAAAGAAAGTGTAGAGTTAGCACCGCATATTAAATTTATTAAATGGTCCTGACCAACCAACGCTTTTTTCCTTAAAGAATATTTGCATTGGAATATGATTCCTTAAGCCATCAGTGATGGAACAGGAAAAGTATGTTAGCTTGTTCGACAACCCTGGTATCAGGCTTCATGCAAATGTTGCAGAATTCAGTCATTTTAAGACCCACAGCATGCAACTCCCAGTTCAGGTTTCTATCCATATAACCAACTAAGAATTTAGAGTATTCTATTTCAGTGATTGATTTTTCCTCATACATTATTTCTAATAAAACTCTCATGCACTGAGGAGTACAAAATTGCATATACCGTGTTATTGAAGTTCCATTTGCAGACAACCAAATTTCAAGAAAAATTTATTTACATTTTCAAGTGCTGGAGTTTCTTCAGTAGGCTTGATAATAATACTTGCATAATCGGTAAAGAGAATCAATTCTTGGATACATGACATCACAGTATATGTAATAAGAACATGAATGGACGCAATATCAGTACGTGTGCATTCCATCATTTGCCCATCGGACAGACTCCCATACGGACGACATACTAATAAGCATCCCTGGCATAGAGAAACAGCTGAAAGGTCTGAAAGCAAATAAATCACCTCGTCCATATGGAATCCCAATTTGGTTTTACAAAGAGTACACTATGGTACTGACCCCTTACCTAGCTTGCATTTATCATGACTCTCTTGCCCAGCACTAAGTGACTGGAAAAAAGCACAGATGACTCCTGCAAATAAGAAGGGTAAAAGAACAGACCCACAAAATTACAAACCAGTATCTCTAACTTCAGTTTGCTGCAGAATCCTTGAACATATTCTCAGTTTGAATGTAATAAACTATCTTGAGTCTGAGAAGCTTAAAAAGCATTGCTCTTGTGAAACTCAGCTTGTCGTTTTCTCCCATGATATACTGCAAACTATGGATGAAGGCCAACAGGCTGATTCCATATTTCTAGATTTCTGGAAAGCATTTGACATGGTACCCCTTTGCAGGCTGTTCATGAAGATAGAAGCATATGGAGTAAGTTCACAGATATCTGAGTGGCTTGAAGACTTCTTAAGTAATAGAACCCAGTATGTTGTCCTCAACGGCGGGGGTTCATCAGAGACAAGAGTATCATGAGGAGTGCCACAGGGAAGTGTGATAGGACCGCTGTTGTTCTCTACGTACATAAATGATGAAAAATGTAAGTTACTGTGAATGGGTAGGAAGAACAAGCCTGTAAAGTTCGAATACAGAATTAGTGGTGTCCTGCTTGACACACTGAAGTCATTTAAACATCTGTGCATACCGTTGCAAAGTGATATGAAATGGAATGAACATGTGAGAACTGCGCTAGGGAAGGTGAATGGTCGACTTCAGTTTATTGGGAGAATTTCAGAAAAGTGTGGTTCACATGTAAAGGTGACTGCAAATAGCATGCTGCACGAGTGTTAGTGATCTGTACCAGGTCGAACTGAGGGAGGACATAGAGGCAGTTTAGAGGAGGGGTACTATATTTGTTACTGGTAGATTCAAGTAACGTGTGTTATGGAGATGCTTCGGGGACTCGGATGCAAGGCAACATTCTTTTTGAGGAAATCTACTGAGAAAATTTAGAGACCTGGCATTTGAAGCTGACTGCCGAACAATTCTACTGCCGCAGACATACATTGCGTGTGAGAACTGCGAAAATAAGACACCTCACTCTATTTGCAGGTGGAACAGGAGAGGGAATGACTGGTAGTGGTACATGGTATTTTTATTGGGAGGCTCTTATCTGAGATACGTTCGAGGCTTCAACCTGAGGCTCAGATGACTATATAACTTTTGCCAGCACTTTTTCCAATCTTGTAAGCACTTCTGGAACTTACTTTTCTTTGCACCGTTCTGCTCCTTCTGTTCTTATTTTATCAAACAATCCCTTTTCATGGTTCTCTTTAGCCTCAGAAATAGAAAAAAAATCGCATGGGGTCATGTCCAGCAAATACAGTGGCTGAGGAAACATAATGGGCTTGTTTAAAAAAAAATTAAATAAATAAATAAATCATGAAATAGCATTTAGGCGTGAGGTTGAGCTTTATCATGATGCAATTTCCATTAGTCACTTTGGCACAATTCTGGTCGTTTCCTTTGAACTGCTTCATGCAATTGGTGTGTAACTTCCAGGTAGTATTCCTTATTGGCCATACAGCCATAAGGCAGCAACTCATGATGCACTATGCCATTGTAATAGAAGAAAACAGTGGGAAGAACCTTCACACGTGATGGAACTTATCGAATTTTTTTTTTCAGTCTTGCCTCTTCAGGCAGTTCCATTGGGACCATGGGGCCTTGGTCTCAACGTCATACCTGTAGACCCAGGTCTTGTCACCTGTTATAATATTCTTTAGAAGTTCTGTATCACTGTTGACTTTGTTCAGCAATTCCGAAGTGATGCTACACGTAATTTTTGGTCAAAATTCAACAATTTCAGAACAAACTTTGCTGCTACAAGTTGTTTTTTTAAAAAAAAGAGCTCGGCATAAGCCACAGGATATGCTGACATCATCAGCAATCTCTCTGATGGTTATCTGGCAATTTTCCTGAACCATTTTCTTTACTTCATCTACACTGTTGTCAGTAACTGCTGTGCTAGGGCATCCAGGGGCAGTCCTAATCTTCAACATCTTCTCGATCCTCTTTGAAATGTTTACACCACTCATAAACTCTTGTCTTACACACAGTACATTCGCCAAAAGCCACAATCAATATTTCGAATGTGGTGCTGCACGTTATTCCATAGCAAATTCTTTTATCAATTTTTTCATCCTTTTCAACTGTCAACAAAACAGCTGAGAATGCAAACATTCATCAGGAATTTGTGTACCAACACAATAATTTTTTAAATGTGATGTACAAAGCCCACAAAATTAAAAAAAAAATCCCATTTCTTTTTGACCATACCTCGTATGTGCAGGAAGTGACTACTAGGGTATTAAGAGAATGTGTGGCACTGGATGTTTAGTATAGAAAAATCTCCAATGCTAATCTTCCCCTTTTATGCAGTGGATCTCTTGGTCTGTTGCTTCAGAAGGTTTGTTACCACATGATGTGGCTCAACAGTGACACTGAGTTTGCACTCACAGTGCCAGTTCAAATCTTTGTCTGGTCATTCAGACTTTGGTTTTCCAAGGTTTCTCTAAGCATCTTGAGGCAAATGCTCAGACAGTTCCTTCGAAAATGTCGTGGACAATTTTCTTCCCCATTTTTCCCTAATCTGTGCTTGTGCTTCATCTCTAATGACTTCATTGCTGACAGGTGGTAAACCATAATATACTTCCCTCTTTGCAGTTTTATGAATTGATTCCCACAGGGTATCATTTCTTCACACTTTTCAGTTACATAATGTGAAGAAGGAATCACTAGATCTCACAGTTAGTATCTGTGTCCCTTTTACTTGTGTGCTCATAAGACTGCTGCCACTCTTTATGTGATTATACTCACATTTTTATGGAATTGAAAACTAATTTCCACAAAACTGCTAAACGAAACAAATGTATTTATTTACCTGTTATATCAAGGCTCTCCTGGCTCCAACTTTTGGGGCTTCCTTTCACAGCATCCCCACTCAGATCTGTAAACACAACTGACCTTATTATTGTATTACTCACATACAAGAGTTATATTTAGCAACTTAATTTTCAGGTAAGAAATACTCTTAATGACAAATTGAGTTGAGAATTTTTTACAGTTATTTGTATTTATATAATGCCATTTTTGTACAAGTTGCTGAAACTACATATAAGAATAAGAGTCTTTATTAGCCGTTCAGTATTTTCTTATACAATGGGCTTCATCAATAAGTTCAATTACAGTACAAAGATGGTTATATTCTCATAACAATGTATATATAAATCATATGAATGTTAGTGTAGTACAATAGCACGCATTTGGAATTTTATATAGTGTTAATTTCACAATAATAAAGAAAACATTATACAAATTTATATTACGCGGGGAGTATTCATGTTAATGACAAATGGCTCTGAGCACTATGGGACTTAACTTCCCAGGTCATCAGTCCACTAGAACTTAGAACTACTTAAACCTAACTAACCTAAGGATATCACGCACATCCATGCTCGAGGCAGGATTCAAACCTGCGACAGTAGTGGTCGCGCGGTTCCAGACTGTAGCGCCTAGAACCGCTCGGCCACTCCGGACGGCCTGTTAATGACACTATGTCATTATCATATACTTGTTGATAACACTATGTCATTATCCTAAGATATTGATACAAATATAGAGCACTCTAAATAGGTCTATGCCTATATGTTAGATATTGTTTATCCAAATTTAGGTCCTACTACAGGCAGAGGTACCTTTCTCTAAGTTAAAGCAGAAAATCTGCCATATTACAATCTTTATATTCATCAACTGAGTAAAATGCTTTACCTTTGATCCATTGACCCAATGTTGTCTTAAATTTATTTTTAGATACTGTTTGTACAATTTTAGGGGGCATATTAAACAGTTAAAGGCCTACATATTTATAACTATTACGTATCTTGGACAATCTAGAATATGGCAGATCAATTGTGTGGTTTCGTCTTGTATTATGGATGTGGACAGATGAACTAAGGCGATATTGAGCTATGTTTTCTTTTACGTGTAATAAGCAATAATAGATGTACAAACAAGGAACTGTCATGATGTTAAGTTTTTTGAAATGTTTGCTGCATGTATCCCTAGGAGATAAACCCACTATATATCGAAGAGCTTTTTTTTTGCCATCTAAAAATTGATACTGAATTGGGAGAATTTCCCCTGAGTAGAATACCATATGAAAGATGGGGGTGGATATAAGCAAAATATGAATGCAGCAGTAAGTTTTGGCTGACATTATTCTTAAGCTTATAAAGAAGGAACATAGCACGTGAAAGTTTAGAACAGACGTATGTGATATGTTTATGCCAGCTAAGTTTCTGGTCAATCATCATTCCTAACAGTTTGACAGAGTTGTTTTCTTTGATACCTTCAAATTAAAGAATATTTCCTCAGTTTTTGTTTCATTTATGTATAGGGAGTTTGCACGAAGCCAATGAACCAATTTTTCAAATATTATATTATTTTTTTCTCGTACAGATTCAAGAGTCTGTCCCGAATTGATAAAAGTTGTAACATCTGCACAGATGACTGTTTTACCGGATAAATACTGTGGCATATCATTATCTTACACTACAAAGAGGAAGGGCCCAAATATAGAGCCCTGTGGCACACCTCTTTTTATTGTTTGTGGGTTTGACAGCTGCCCTTTTACACTAACAAATTGTACTCTGTTGCTTAAGTAGGATTCTAATAATTTCAGGGTGCCCTCTTCCAAGCCGCAGTGTCTTAATTTCACGAGCAAAGTACTGTGAGATACAGTGTCAAAGGCTTTACTCAGAATGATGGACTGTCAATCTACAGACTGAGGCTGCCTAAACTACACAGTACAGATCCCACAAAGATTACGCCTTTTATAATTGCCTCAAGTCAATGTCAACACAAATAGCCACCAATCAACATCAACATCAACATCTAAAAACCGTTTATCTGCATGTGATTAACTATGCACAGAATCTTATATACATTTGCTTTCTGAACTTTTATAACCAAGTGAAACATGCTGATCTACATAAACACAATGGATAAAACATCAGTCACCTTAAAAAGAAATTTTCAGAGTACCGCAGATGTAGAAATAGTACCAGGTCGCCATCTGATATTCCAATTCAATCAATGACATAAGCTATGGCAGTGAAGCTGTATGTGTCAGTTGGTTTTATGGAGTTAGCGCAGTATGATGAGTCAGTCAACATGAAGATTTGACAGAATGATCATTCAAATTACCATGTTGTTGTGGTCTTCAGTCCTGAGACTGGTTTGATGCAGCTCTCCATGCTACTCTATCCTGTGCAAGCTTCTTCATCTCCCAGTACCTACAGCAACCTACATCCTTCTGAATCTGCTTAGTGTATTGATCTCTTGGTCTCTCTCTACGATTTTTACCCTCCAATGCTAAATTTGTGATCCCTTCATGCCTCAAAACATGTCCTACCAACCGATCCCTTCTTCTAGTCAAGTTGTGCCACAAACTTCTCTTCTCCCCAATCCTATTCAATACCTCCTCATTAGTTACGTGATCTACCCACCTTATCTTCAGCATTCTTCTGTAGCACCACATTTCGAAAGCTTCTATTCTCTTCTTGTCCAAACTGGTTATCGTCCATGTTTCACTTCCATACATGGCTACACTCCATACAAATACTTTCAGAAACGACTTCCTGACACTTAAATCTATACTCGATGTTAACAAATTTCTCTTCTTCAGAAACGATTTCCTTGCCATTGCCAGTCTACATTTTATATCCTCTCTACTTCGACCATCATCAGTTATTTTACTCCCTAAATAGCAAAACTCTTTTACTACTTTAAGTGTCTCATTTCCTAATCTAATCCCCTCAGCATCGCCCGATTTAATTTGACTACATTCCATTATCCTCGTTTTGCTTTTGTTGATGTTCATCTTATATCCTTCTTTCAAGACACTGTCCATTCCGTTCAACTGCTCTTCCAAGTCCTCTGCTGTCTCTGACAGAATTACAATGTCATCGGCGAACCTCAAAGTTTTTACTTCTTCTCCATGAATTTTAATACCTACTCCGAATTTTTCTTTTGTTTCCTTTACTGCTTGCTCAATATACAGATTGAATAACATCGGGGAGAGGCTACAACCCTGTCTCACTCCTTCCCCAACCACTGCTTCCCTTTCATGCCCCTCGACCCTTATAACTGCCATCTAGTTTCTGTACAAATTGTAAATAGCCTTTCGCTCCTTGTATTTTACCCCTGCTACCTTCAGAATTTGAAAGAGTATTCCAGTTAACATTGTCAAAAGTTTTCTCTAAGTCTACAAATGCTAGAAACGTAGGTTTGCCTTTTCTTAATCTTTCTTCTAAGATAAGTCGTAAGGTTAGTATTGCCTCACGTGTTCCAACATTTCTACGGAATCCAAACTTATCTTCCCCGAGGTCCGCTTCTACCAGTTTTTCCATTCGTCTGTAAAGAATTCGCGTTAGTATTTTGCAGCTGTGACTTATTAAACTGATAGTTCGGTAATTTTCACATCTGTCAACACCTGCTTTCTTTGGGATTGGAATTATTATATTCTTCTTGAAGTCTGTGGGTATTTCGCCTGTCTCATACATCTTGCTCACCAGATGGTAGAGTTTTGACATGACTGGCTCTCCCAAGGCCATCAGTAGTTCTAATGGAATGTTGTCTACTCCCGGGGCCTTGTTTCAACTCAGGTCTTTCAGTGCTCTGTCAAACTCTTCACGCAGTATCGTATCTCCCATTTCATCTTCATCTACATCCTCTTCCATTTCCATAATATTGTCCTCAAGTACATCGCCCTTGTATAAACCCTCTATATACTCCTTCCACCTTTCTGCCTTCCCTTCTTTGCTTAGAACTGGGTTGCCATCTGAGCTCTTGATATTCATACAAGTGGTTCTCTTTTCTCCAAAGGTCTCTTTAATTTTCCTGTAGGCAGTATCTATCTTACCCCTAGTGAGACAAGCCTCTACATCCTTACATTTGTCCTCTAGCCATCCCTGCTTAGCCATTTTGCACTTCCTGTCGATCTCATTTTTGAGACGTTTGTATTCCTTTTTGCCTGCTTCATTTACTGCATTTTTATATTTTCTCCTTTCATCAATTAAATTCAATATTTCTTCTGTTACCCAAGGATTTCTATTAGCCCTCGTCTTTTTACCTACTGGATCCTCTGCTGCCTTCACTACTTCATCCCTCAGAGCTACCCATTCTTCTTCTACTGTATTTCTTCCCCCATTCCTGTCAATTGTTCCCTTATGCTCTCCCTGAAACTCTCTACAACCTCTGGTTCTTTCAGTTTATCCAGGTCCCATATCCTTAAATTCCCACCTTTTTGCAGTTTCTTCAGTTTCAATCTGCAGTTCATAACCAATATATTGTGGTCAGAATCCACATCTGCCCCTGGAAATGTCTTACAATTTAAAAACTGGTTCCTAAATCTCTGTCTTACCATTATATAATCTATCTGATACCTTTTAGTATCTCCAGGATTCTTCCAGGTATACAACCTTCTTTTATGATTCTTGAACCAAGTGTTAGCTATGATTAAGTTATGCTCTGTGCAAAATTCTACAAGGCGGCTTCCTGTTTCATTTCTTCCCCCCAATCCATATTCACCTACTATGTTTCCTTCTCTCCCTTTTCCTACTGACGAATTCCAGTCACCCATGACTATTAAATTTTCGTCTCCCTTCACTACCTGAATAATTTCTTTTATCTCGTCATACATTTCATCAATTTCTTCATCATCTGCAGAGCTAGTTGGCATATAAACTTGTACTACTGTAGTAGGCATGGGCTTTGTGTCTATCTTGGTCACAATAATGCGTTCACTATGCTGTTTGTAGTAGCTAACCCACACTCCTATTTTTTTATTCATTATTAAACCTACTCCTGCATTACCCCTATTTGATTTTGTATTTATAACCCTGTAATCACCTGACCAAAAGTCTTGTTCCTCCTGCCACCGAACTTCACTAATTCCCACTATATCTAACTTTAACCTATCCACTTCCCTTTTTAAATTTTCTAACCTACCTGCCCGATTAAGGGATCTGACATTCCACACTCCATATAAAAACTCTGTTTATTTCATATTCTCGGTGACCATCTGCTGCCCTTTTTTCTACAAATTCATAATGATAACACTGTGAATAGTCTTTGACATAAAACCAAGTGACCATCCTCCAGCTAAGGCAGAGACAAAGTGCGAGTAATCCACTTAAGGCACGAATAAAATTAGCTGCCTCTCAGAATTTTCAGTCTGTCCATCTGCATGATCTGGCAACACTGTAGGAAATGGAAGTTGCTGGAGGAACTGTTGTCTTCCACTTGAGAAATTAGGGTGCCGTATCTGCTCGTGGTCTAATGATAAATATCATACATGAAGTCGTAAGTTGGAGTCCTTTCTTTAATTTTTAACACACATTTAGATTGTCTGCTTAAGCCACCACGCTGATTGAATCACGGAGCTAATTTGCATCTTTTCTAAGCCATCTGTAACAGCAAAATCTTCTGCGAAACAGGTCGAGGGTACTCCAAAATATGCTTCAGATTTTCCTTGTCCTACAGTGGTCACCAGCCACCCGCCACTGGGCTCCGTAACTCCAACCACCACCCAACCAGTTGATCCTAGCTAGCATGGCACACTTCTCTTACATTTTCAACATAAAACTGTTTGTTATTGCAGTTTGATTTTTTCACATTAAATAACTTTAATAAACCATCTGAACATCATGCAGTTACACAAGTTGTGTCAGTTGTTACGAGTGTGCTTATAAAGTGTCATTTTCTTACCTCAAGTTCTAGCCTTATAGAAACTATATTTTGACTAAAGTTCAGTCTTGATCACTCATGTATGTTTTAATGATATAGGTAACCGGTTTCGGTTCTTTCTACAAAACCATCATCAGACCTGTGGATAAATTTTAAGAAATACTAGATACCAATCTTTAAATAAAATGAAAGTGTCTAATGATGTCAAATTTAACAAGATAAAATAAAATTAATTATACCCATGGCTCCCTTAGGATGGTAGGCGGAGCTCTCCTCGCTGCTAGGCAGTCAACTGATGGTTATGAGTGCTGAGCATGAGCTTAAATATGCAGAGGCTCCGCCTACTTCCTGTCACACTACTTCACAACTGCCAATCAGCGTTCATAATATGACACCATCGTCAAAGTATAAAAGTAGGAAATACACTTATAACATAAAATTGATTCATTTAAATGTCTGATTAACAGATAGTTAGCATGTCTACAGCTTATTTATATTTTGGATAAAAACAGAGAACTACGATGTGTAATAGCTGTGCCCTCTATGGGCAACCTTAATACTATTACAGTGCCAGTTACATCAAAGATGTGAAAATCCTTGGCGTTGTGGTATATATCGATTATACCGAGTCGCCTACATCACAATTGCATCTTTGTTGGATGCTGCATAATTGTCTTATTTTAACTGTAGTTTTTATAGCAATATTCTTTATAGCTGTAGGGTAGCAGCCAAGAGTACATTCCACATTATGTATATCTGAATAACTGATGAGACTGCTGATTAAATTTTTTAAAATCATCGATCTAATAGTTTTTATAATAATCAATGTCAATTTAATAATTTTTATGTTGTGCAGCATATTTTACATACATTGCTTTTGCCATGGGTATAACTAGTCATATTTTAAAAAACAAAAGAGTAGATGCTTTTACTATAAAATTTTGTCAAAAAGGTCGTAATAATATTTTTCGCTAAAATCTAATTGTTCATTGAGCAGCATTGATGATTTGGTTTTCAAATGAGCATATATCTCGATTTCTTCTAGGATATTCATAAGTAAGAACTTGTAAATTCTGTTCTACTGTCCCCTAGGCATGATTATTGAATGCTATATGATGGCCAAATACAGACTTTGTTCGTGAGGTACCCGACGTATGTTCTTTGTACCTTACTGCAAAATTTCGACCTGTTTGGCCGATATATATTTTCTCACAGTCTCTACATTGGATCTTATACACTCCTGATCTGGTAGATTTTCCATTATCTTTACTTACTGTATGTCTTAATTTTTGTTGTAAAGTATTGTTAGTTGTAAATGCTATTGTTATTCCAGAATTTTTGAATAAATTAGTAATTCTATCTGATATGTTTCCCATATATGTCATCTTCATATATTTTGGATTACCTATTAGTGGAGTACTTTGTGATTGTTGTACTTTATTAAAAATGATATCTACCTGTCGTGTGTCGAAAGAGTTGGTTTTTGCAATTTGTTTTAAGATGGTCATTTCCTTTTTGATCTCATTAGCTTCTAGCGGTAATTTTAGTATTCGGTGTATCATAGACTTAAAAAATGCTTTTTTATACTTGTCAGGATGACATGATGTGGCATTAATAATATCAGTGGTTGTAGGTTTCCTGTATATGGTAAATAAATGTTTCCCATTGTTATTAGTTATAGTGAGATCTAGGTAGTTGATAGATTTTCGATTTTCATGTTCAACTGTAAATTGTAACTTCGGATGCATAGAGTTTAATTTTATAGTAAGTTTCTCAATTTCATCTTTCGAACCATTATAAAGTAATAATGTATCGTCTACATATCGCTTGTAATATACGATTTTATTTGCGATATCAGGGTTATTTCTCAGGAATTGCGTCTCAATGTGGTTCACGAAAATGTCTGCAGCTGTCCCAGCCAAAGAATTTCCCATTGCTAAGCCATCTTTCTGACAATAGATTTTAGTATTAAAAGAGAAATAATTGTAATCTAAAGTGCATTCAAGCAGTTCTATAAATTAGATTATTTCGTCTTTAGTCATATTTTTGTATTGAATTAAGTTATCCCTAATTATATTAATCGTCTCATTAATGGGTATATTTGTGTACAAATTTTTAATATCTAATGAGGCGAAACTTGCACTAGTTGGAATGTCTATATTGTGGATTTGTTGTGCTAGTTCATAACTGTTTTTGATACTGAAATTGCTGTCATATGTATAGAATGCTTTCAAAATTTTATTAAGTTTTATATTTAGTTTATATGAAGGACTGCTTTATAGAAACTGTTTTAAGTGTAATAAAATAGAGCACTAGTGCAAAACATCTGACATTTGTGACATATTATTCGCCTTGTGTTTAATGGAGGGGTGCAAGAAGAGGAACCAGTTTGAAACATTTGTATCATGTAGGGTGAGTGCCATTGGACAGATAATACCATAAAAGGATTTTCTTATTTCAAGAAGGGTTATTCTAGAGTTAATGATTTTCCACATTCAAAAAGTCTCATTAACTGACACATGATGAAGTCCCACATTTGCATTCAATATCTTAAAATTCTGGGGTTGGGCCTAGGAAAACTGCATAGTCTAATTCAAAACAACAAAAATCAAAGGGATAACTTTTACTAAGATTTTGGTTGAATTTCATCGGTTTGCTCTTATGCAGTATTGTTACCGATGAAGAGTTATGATGCCTTTATGTTAACTTCTTGAGGAGGAATTAATAGTCGAGTATTAACAAAACACATGTCCTTGAGCAAAGGGCAGTATGAACAAATAATATTTTGCACCTAATGGTGCAAACTTCCCCCATGAACCATGGACCTTGCCGTTGGTGGGGAGGCTTGCGTGCCTCAGCGATACAGATGGCCGTACCGTAGGTGCAACCACAACGGAGGGGTATCTGTTGAGAGGCCAGACAAACATGTGGTTCCTGAAGAGGGGCAGCAGCCTTTTCAGTAGTTGCAGGGGCAACAGTCTGGATGATTGACTGATCTGGCCTTGTAACATTAACCAAAACGGCCTTGCTGTGCTGGTACTGCGAGCGGCTGAAAGCAAGGGGAAACTACAGCCGTAATTTTTCCCGAGGACATGCAGCTTTACTGTATGATTAAATGATGATGGCATCCTCTTGGGTAAAATATTCCGGAGGTAAAATAGTCCCCCATTCGGATCTCCGGGCAGGGACTACTCAGGAGGACGTCGTTATCGGGAGAAAGAAAACTGGCGTTCTACGGATCGGAGCATGGAATGTCAGATCCCTTAATCGGGCAGGTAGGTTAGAAAATTTAAAAAGGGAAGTGGATAGGTTAAAGTTAGATATAGTGGGAATTAGTGAAGTTCGGTGGCAGGAGGAACAAGACTTTTGGTCAGGTGATTACAGGGTTATAAATACAAAATCAAATAGGGGTAATGCAGGAGTAGGTTTAATAATGAATAAAAAAATAGGAGTTCGGGTTAGCTACTACAAACAGCATAGTGAACGCATTATTGTGGCCAAGATAGACACAAAGCCCATGCCTACTACAGTAGTACAAGTTTATATGCCAACTAGCTCTGTAGATGATGAAGAAATTGATGAAATGTATGACGAGATAAAAGAAATTATTCAGGTAGTGAAGGGAGACGAAAATTTAATAGTCATGGGTGACTGGAATTCCTCAGTAGCAAAAGGGAGAGAAGGAAACATAGTAGGTGAATATGGATTGGGGGGAAGAAATGAAACAGGAAGCCGCCTTGTAGAATTTTGCACAGAGCATAACTTAATCACAGCTAACACTTGGTTCAAGAATCATAAAAGAAGGTTGTATACCTGGAAGAATCCTGGAGATACTAAAAGGTATCAGATAGATTATATAATGGTAAGACAGAGATTTAGGAACCAGGTTTTAAACTGTAAGACATTTCCAGGGGCAGATGTGGATTCTGACCACAATATATTGGTTATGAACTGCAAATTGAAACTGAAGAAACTGCAAAAAGGTGGGAATTTAAGGAGATGGGACCTGGATAAACTGAAAGAACCAGAGGTTGTACAGAGTTTCAGGGACAGCATAAGGGAACAATTGACAGGAATGGGGGAAAGAAATACAGTAGAAGAAGAATGGGTAGCTCTGAGGGATGAAGTAGTGAAGGCAGCAGAGGATCAAGTAGGCAAAAAGACGAGGGCTAATAGAAATCCTTGGGTAACAGAAGAAATATTGAATTTAATTGATGAAAGGAGAAAATATAAAAATGCAGTAAATGAAGCAGGCAAAAAGGAATACAAACGTCTCAAAAATGAGATCGACAGGAAGTGCAAAATGGCTAAGCAGGGATGGCTAGAGGACAAATGTAAGGATGTAGAGGCTTGTCTCACTAGGGGTAAGATAGATACTGCCTACAGGAAAATTAAAGAGACCTTTGGAGAAAAGAGAACCACTTGTATGAATATCAAGAGCTCAGATGGCAACCCAGTTCTAAGCAAAGAAGGGAAGGCAGAAAGGTGGAAGGAGTATATAGAGGGTTTATACAAGGGCGATGTACTTGAGGACAATATTATGGAAATGGAAGAGGATGTAGATGAAGATGAAATGGGAGATACGATACTGCGTGAAGAGTTTGACAGAGCACTGAAAGACCTGAGTCGAAACAAGGCCCCGGGAGTAGACAACATTCCATTAGAACTACTGATGGCCTTGGGAGAGCCAGTCATGTCAAAACTCTACCATCTGGTGAGCAAGATGTATGAGACAGGCGAAATACCCACAGACTTCAAGAAGAATATAATAATTCCAATCCCAAAGAAAGCAGGTGTTGACAGATGTGAAAATTACCGAACTATCAGTTTAATAAGTCACAGCTGCAAAATACTAACGCGAATTCTTTACAGATGAATGGAAAAACTGGTAGAAGCGGACCTCGGGGAAGATAAGTTTGGATTCCGTAGAAATGTTGGAACACGTGAGGCAATACTAACCTTACGACTTATCTTAGAAGAAAGATTAAGAAAAGGCAAACCTACGTTTCTAGCATTTGTAGACTTAGAGAAAACTTTTGACAATGTTAACTGGAATACTCTCTTTCAAATTCTGAAGGTGGCAGGGGTAAAATACAAGGAGCGAAAGGCTATTTACAATTTGTACAGAAACCAGATGGCAGTTATAAGGGTCGAGGGGCATGAAAGGGAAGCAGTGGTTGGGAAAGGAGTGAGACAGGGTTGTAGCCTCTCCCCGATGTTATTCAATCTGTATATTGAGCAAGCAGTAAAGAAAACAAAAGAAAAATTCGGAGTAGGTATTAAAATTCATGGAGAAGAAGTAAAAACTTTGAGGTTCGCCGATGACATTGTAATTCTGTCAGAGACAGCAGAGGACTTGGAAGAGCAGTTGAACGGAATGGACAGTGTCTTGAAAGGAGGATATAAGATGAACATCAACAAAAGCAAAACGAGGATAATGGAATGTAGTCAAATTAAATCGGGTGATGCTGAGGGGATTAGATTAGGAAATGAGACACTTAAAGTAGTAAAGGAGTTTTGCTATTTAGGGAGTAAAATAACTGATGATGGTCGAAGTAGAGAGGATATAAAATGTAGACTGGCAATGGCAAGGAAATCGTTTCTGAAGAAGAGAAATTTGTTAACATCGAGTATAGATTTAAGTGTCAGGAAGTCGTTTCTGAAAGTATTTGTATGGAGTGTAGCCATGTATGGAAGTGAAACATGGACGATAACCAGTTTGGACAAGAAGAGAATAGAAGCTTTCGAAATGTGGTGCTACAGAAGAATGCTGAAGATAAGGTGGGTAGATCACGTAACTAATGAGGAGGTATTGAATAGGATTGGGGAGAAGAGAAGTTTGTGGCACAACTTGACTAGAAGAAGGGATTGGTTGGTAGGACATGTTCTGAGGCATCAAGGGATCACAAATTTAGCATTGGAGGGCAGCGTGGAGGGTAAAAATCGTAGAGGGAGACCAAGAGATCAATACACTAAGCAGATTCAGAAGGATGTAGGTTGCAGTAGGTACTGGGAGATGAAGAAGCTTCCACAGGATAGAGTAGCATGGAGAGCTGCATCAAACCAGTCTCAGGACTGAAGACCACAACAACAACAACAACAACAACATGGTACAAAAAGGGTAGTTGTACACCGCATTTTTTACAACAAACGAAACACATTTTGGTCACAGTGTAAGAAAAACAACTAAGAAAACTGTAGTAACTGCCACTACTGCACAACAACACTCTGCTTATTTCACATACTAAATTATCCTGGAGGTTCTTGGGAAGTCTGCCCTCCCACACTTATTCATCTGACCTTGCAGCCTCAAATGTTTAGCTTCTCTGCTCCTTATCACACAACCGTCAAGGATGAAAATCTACTTCAAACATGGTTTGCAAAACATTTTAAACACCAAATGAGTGGATTCCTACAGGCGTGGAATTAGTAAACTACCTGACCATTTATAGACTTGTGGGGAACTGGAACCACTGCCTCTACCCCCCCCCCCCCTCCCCAAATGATAACACTGCCCTATTGCAGCAAGAACAACTGTATGTTTGGCAGACTAGTTGTCTGCAGTAAATGCTCTATGCTACATGCATTGCGCATATGCTGTGAGAATAAAAGTATTCACATTAAGTGACGGGAGTGCAAGTGGTTATTTATTGCCGTAATTACCACAAGCACTTCCCACAACCTACAGACTGTTATAGATAATGTTAGAGAACATATTGTTGATGATTAACTTTTCTCTTGTGTTTACTGTTATTTTCAATAAACTAAAGGAAAAAATGACATTAAAATATGCACTGTGCTAATACAAATGAATTACGACTTACCAGGATAACCTTAAAACGAGTCTATTCTAATAAAATATTAAGTATTTGTAACATGAGCATGCCTACACCAGCATGAATTAATAAGACTTTGGACTTCAAAATGTACATATTTATGTGCTGTCCAGTGACATACTTGAGTGGTATGGAAATTAGCAGTTGGAGTGGACACATAAAGAAGCTACAATTTAATTAATAAAATAGTGTATACACAAAAAATAAAAAATTATGATGGTAGAATCAGAAAAAAGGCATTATCAAGTGTTAAACTTTGGTCTGGCAGACGGAAACTGCCACAAGATAGGTAAAAAACAGGCTTCCACTGAGACCAAACACAGCATTTACTTTAGAGAGAGAGAGCAACCATGTCATCTCACAGCTATCAAAGAGCTGCCACATTTCTCTCTCCAATATTGCTCCCCCCCCGGACAAAGGACAGATACGTTGTGACTTAAATGTTGTAATTCCCACATGGAATGACATTCCTGGACTCAAAACCATAAACTGATAATTCAGTGTTATATCTTAAGTGAAAATCACTTAGATTAGTCATTATAAATGACAGTAGCCAAACATAATCTATGGGCTCGAATGCCAAAGTATGTCAGTGTGAAACTTCCTGGCACGTAAAACTGTGTGCCGGACCAAGTCTCGAATTTGGGATCCTTGCCTTTCTTGGCCAAGTGCTCTACCAACTGAGCTACCCAAGCATGACTCATGACCTATCCTCACAGCTTTAATTCCACCAGTATCTCATCCAACCTTCCAAACTTCACAGAAGCTCTCCTGAGAAACTTGCAGAACAAGCACTCCTGGAAGAAAGGATATTGCGGAGACATGGCTTAACCACAGCCTGGAGATGTTTCCATAATGAAATTTTCACTCTGCGGCTTAGTGTGCGTTGGTATGAAACTTCCTGGCAGGTTAAAACTGTGTGCCGGATCGAGACTTGAACTTGGGACCTTTGCCTTTCGCGGGCAAGTGCTCTACCAACTGAGCTACCCAAAGACGACTCACAACCCATGAGTATTGCTTGGGTAGCTCAGTTGGTTGAGCATCTTCCCGCGAAAGGCAAAGGTCTCTAGTTCAAGTCTCGGTCCGGCACACAGTTTTAACAAGCCAGAAAGTTTCATATCAGTGCACTCTCCGCTGCAGAGTGAAAATTTCATTCTATATGTCAGTGTGCTTTATTTCCATTTCTATAACTGGTTTGTGACCTAAAGCATAGTTACTAATAATATTTAGATGCACTGACAGTAAACTAAACATCATCAGTAAACTAAACATCATAAATTAATAACTATCACAATTATTTTTGTTTTTCTGTCTGAAATGAACTGAAAACTGAAGAGCTAATTCACCAGATGTGATTCACATTTTTGGAGCATCTATAGTGGTTATATTGTAAACAATGAGTAAGCCACATGCCTTTTGATCATTATACAATTAGAACATTTTTTCTTAGAAATGTTGTTGTTGGCACTATCCCCAACACACAGAGAAATGCACATGAAATGTTAACAACACAAAATATGAACATCCATGGAAAGACTTTGTAAGCTATGAATACCATAAAGTTCCAAATCAAGAATAACCAAAGAAGTGGGCTTGAAAAACCACGGAGAAAATGTCACCAGTGAATGTGTGCAGTCACGTGTGATTCCAACTTCCACTAACACGAATGGACAAGTAGAAAGAAGTAGTCATCAGAATGTAAAACAAGAAACACAAAACACAGAGAGTAATGTCTAGAATAAGTTGTCCATAGCAAAACTATCATTCAGTTTATAAATACTGAAAGAATGGCAAATATCATCTACTCTCAATGATTACAATATGACTATTGGTGATTTTTGTCAATAAAAGCAAAGAGCACCCAAGTTGAAGAGCTTTTCAGCCTTCAGTAGGCTAACAGAAAGAACCCGAAATAAAAATAAGTTTATGAAGCTGAACGTGGTTTTAATTTTGTATGCAGTGCTTCACAATTGGCCCAGAATGTTATTAATTTAGTCCTTGACAGTTTCAGGTGAGGGAACATCTAGGCTACGACAACAGTCATGTGAGAGTTAAGGAACCACCGTTCATGCCCATCTGCCCCCTGCAGCCCATTGTGGATGTCTCATACATTATTACACTGGACACTGATTTATACCTACTTCATGTGCTTCTTATTGTCAGCTTTTCTGACTGGGTATTCTGCTGTATTTATTTACTTACTTACTTTTAAATCTACACGGCACTACCAAGTATGAGCTAAATGATTTCTTAGGACCCCGTTACTTAATTTCGTTGTGGTTATTTTAAACTGCAGTATAAGAGGAGGAAAAATATCTGACTTTACATGCACTTTTCCAGTGATATTAGAATCTGTGGCTGCAGTTGCAGTAGTACACAGTTTGTGAGGTACCAAGAATGTAAAATTTCCTCACTGTTGCAGTAGGGGCTAAGGCAGAAGGAAGAAGATTTCTTAAAAAGTAAAAATGAGAGGAACCATAATCTACTTGTAAAATAACCTCTTTTGTAGTCTAAAATTAAATTTTCTGTCTTGTTGTCACTTATTATGCAAGAACCATTCAGAATATTTCATCGAAATTACAAGTAAATATCCAACCGTGCCCAGAGCTGGATTACTCTACTATCACTGATATGCCATTTTACATACATGCATACAGCGAATCACATGCACATTTCCTCTGGTGTTTTAGCAGATATTTGTAATTTTGTTTTTGCTATGTGCAGCTGGAGTCAGCCCAAGTACTGCTTGTAGCATGTAGCATCTTTCGCATTACACCCAGTGTCAACTGAAAGCATCTGTTTGTTTCCAGTTACAAATCAAATTATTTTTAAAGAGGTATTCTATGTGTCCACTCTATAGAGTGGTCTCACATTAGTTCAGTATGATACTTACCTATTATAATGATATGTATTAACAAGGACAGCAAAACACAAAAAATAACCAGTACTTCAGCAGGGACTGAGCATCGCTACTGCACGGCGGTAACAATCAGTGCAGACTAGGGTGGTGCTGTTGCTGCTGGAGTACTACTTAACCTTCATGTTTTACTGTTCCTGTTAATACATACTGACATAAGGAACATCAAACTGACTAATTTGCGATCACACTACTGAATGGGCATTGAAACTTTTGTTTTAAAGATCATTTTGTTTATAATGGGAAACAAACTGTAATCTTTCATTGACAATGGACGTCACATGAAAGAAATGACGAGCAGTATTTGGTTGAGCCACCTCCTGCTACACACTGCAAACATGAAATTTCAACTATCTGCCAAAACATCGAAGAAAATGCACCTGATGACTCACTGCTTTTTGGTGGTGCCAAGTGATATCTAACATCTGTAAATCAGAGTGTAGTGCCTATTGATCGAAATACCTAAAGAAATAAAACACAATGACATATACTTTTGGTATCCCAGCTGTTGGCAGACACGTCTTTCAGATGCAAGCTGTAGTCACTTACGCACCCACTCAAGGAACACATCATCTGGAAAAATTATCTTTTGTGCTGGACATATAACTTCGCAATAATGTACAATATGTTTGGCGACTGTGTGACTTTCCGAGTTACTTCTTGGATGGGACAGAAATATCCCACTAAATTCACTTGATATTTCGCTTTTATTTCCACTGTAAAATCTGAGTAGTTTTCACTTAATGCAAACTCGGTATAATTGATTTTCACTTAAGGTGTGACACTGGGTTATCAATTTCTGGTTTGGAGTCCAGGAAGGTTGTTTCATGTGGAAACTGCTACTAACCTCATGTTTTACATTGTAAGTTGTTTGTTCTAGCCACCGCTGGAGCAATACGGGCAGCTCTTCGTTAGCTCTGAGGTAACACGGTTGTGCTCTAAAGTAAACACTGAATTTAGCTTTGGTTCCTCTCTCGATGTGAGAAGGTTATGTATCTGTTCTACAACAAAGTTTCCATCTACCAGATCAATAAGGAAATCTTAAAAAAAGCTTCTCCAGAATAAGTCTGCTCGCTACTTCCAATACCCACAGTGTAAAGGCAAATAACTTATGATACTGCGCACTTGATAATGCCTTTTTATGCTTCTACTGTCATTTTCTTTATCACACTATGGTTTGTGAACATCTATTTCAAGGGCTAAATTTCTAAACTACCTGAGTATAGCAACTGACAGTAGGTAAGCACAGACCATTTCGAATACTTTATGTTTTATTAAAATAGTATTTCATTGCAAGGTTATCATGGTAAAGTAGTAATTCATTTGTACTTGTACAGTGCATATTTTAAGTGTATTTTTCCATTAGTTTATTGAGAATAACAGTAAAGATGACAGAGAAATTAATCATGAACAACATATTCTCTAACATTATCTAAAACAGTCAGTGAATGGGCAGGTAGCTTACTGATTACACACCTGTAGAACCTACTTGTTCGACATTAAAGATGTGAGCATGCCACGTCTGAACAGGATTTTTGTTGAGAAAGGAACTTTCTTGATGATTGATTGATTGATAAGGAGCAGGAAAGTTTAACATCTAAGGCCATGAGGTCAGATGAAGAAGTGCGTATGGGATGACTTCCAAAACAATCCCCTGGATAATTTATTATGTGAAATTAGCAGTGTGTTGTTGTGTAGTCGTGGCAGTTACTACAGTTTTCTTGGTTGTTTTTCTTATACTATGACCAAAAGGTTGCAGAAAATGCCATCTATGATGGAAACAACACCCTTATACCACTAGACACAAAATGTTATTTGTTCACACTGCCTTTTGCTCAAGGAAATATCTGTTCTGATCTTGACGCAGCCACGAGCTCTTTCCAGGAAGGTATCGATACTACCCGTGGGTTAGAATGTGATGCAAATTATCTTTGAGGTTCACTCAGTACACTACCTTTAGCAGACAGCAGAAATGCAGTTTAGAAAATAAAAGAAGGAGTGAACTGGTTTACTACTAAACAATGAGCAAATACAGCACTGTAACATCTCGACCAGAAGACAACACTTCCTTTAGACATTTAGACATTTCCACATCCTATAGTATTGCCAAATTGTGCAGATGGCGGGATTTAGAATTCCGAGGGGCAGCCAGTTTGATTGCCACTTTAAGTGAATGTCTTGGACTTAGTCTCTATGACAGTTGGCTAGTGGCAACATTTTATGTCTATGTCTATGTCTGTCCAAGATGATGACAGCCATGTTCAAAGAGCTGCACACATACACCCCTTGTTTGATGACCACTCATACACCATATCGCATACTGACTGGCCTGCTAAACCACCTCATCTCATTACCACAGAAAATACCTCGGACTATTTGAACAGTGGGTGTAACACAAGAATCAATATGTGCACAATTTGGTAGCTCTACAAGATTTAATATCAATGAATGGCTTCAGGTGGGTGTGGTGTACTTGAGAAAACTAGTAAACTCTTTTCCTTGTTGGATTGAGGCCTTCACCTCTTCATAGCATATGTAAGCAAACAATGTATACTCACAGTTAACCTGGCCAGTGTACCTTTTCTTGCTGCAGGTAGTTCTCTCCACAGCTAGCGCAAGTTTGAACATTGTCATTCCCAGAACCACAATGTGGGTTTTGGAGAGTGACGTGGTGGTACACACTAGAAGTGGATTCCTTGGGTACAGGTGGTATACAGGACAGATGTATTTTTAACTAGTTCAGTGGAACTCCAATTATCCAGATCATTTTGAGGAATAAGAAATTTGAAAATTATCCAGATCATTTTGAGGAATAAGAAATTTGAACCATACGACTAAAATTGTTAGTTTTGTTCAATAGTTATTAAACTATAAATTACCATGTAATGTTTCTTTATTGTTCTAAAATCAATCCACAGTGAAAGTAATAAAAGATAAAATCTTCCAGTGCACAATGAATACCATATGCACAATACACACACTGTTGTGTTTGTGCTGTCATTCAGTGCAGACTACATCAATCTGTTTTGTGACCTTAGCTTACACAATGATCTGTCACTATATGTTCTGTCTTCCAAGTCTTTTGCTTTGTTTTGTGTTATGTGGGTGTTTTAATTTACTGAGTGGCATAAGTCCTCTAAAAGGAAATGTGCTGTCATATCATTGGCAGACAAAGCCAAAAAAATCGATAGTTTGTCTTCACTTAATGTGAGCAACCGCTGCCTACAGAATTTCAAGGCAAGGCACAATATTTGCGAGTTGGATTTAAGTGGTGAAAAACTATCAGCAGGCCTAAAAGCAGCAGAAACATTTATTGAAAAATTCAAAACTGAAGTAGATCTTATGACACTGAATTTTTATGCAACACGGATGACACAGCCCTTATTTGGAAGGCTTTGCTTGAAATAACTTCAGCTCTAAAAGGGAAACTAGTACTTATGGCCATATGGTTAGTAAAGAACATGTTACTGCGCTGAGCAGGAAACAAAAAAATATCTTTTCTGCTGACAGGAAAATTGAAAAACTGCTAGGCTATCAAGGTTGTTAAAAATTTTCTATATTCTATAAGAATTGACCAAAGGCCTGGATGACTGCTACTTTCTTTTCCTAATGGTATGATTCAATTTTCATACCAGCAGAAATAGTAATAATAATCATCATCAATAATAATAATAATAATAATAATAATAATAATAATAAGTACCGTGATGTTAATTCTGGGCCATGCACACACACACACACACACACACACACACACACACACACACACACACACACACACCCCCCACAGAATGCCTTCTTGATAGAGAAGACAGAAGTTTTGAAAAACTCTTCCTGCTGCCAAATGTAGTGAGTTTGCTGCAGCCAATGGACCAATTGGTGATCCAAACTATGAAGTGACACTACAGAAGGCACCTGTGGAGGAACTTTTGATAAAAGATGGAAATGAAGGATGCATTGTGGCTCATCATCAAGTATTGAATTTAAAAGACTGCTTTTACATGGTGGTAGGAGCATGGAATTTAGTCAAGACAACTACATTAAAAAGAATTTGGAATCAATTGAAAGACATTTCAATCGAAGATGAGGTACAGAAAGATCAAGATGAAAAGCATATGTATGAAAAGGAAGAGGAAAGAACAGAAGCAGCTGAGGACAAAAATTCATTTGAGGACATAAGAAAGAACCTTTTGAAAATTCCTGATGTTCCAACTGCAGTGGTTTGCTTGTGATTCCTCAGATGCTGGATTCCAGATTTTCAGTGACAATGAAATCATTCAAAGTATGAGAGAAGAAAATGATGGTCAGGAGGATGGCATTGTCACTGAACCAGGTGTGGGACAGTCAGCTCATGAGGAATTTGTGTGTCTTGACACTGCACTAATGTGGATGGAGCAACAGCCGGAGTGGGACCATATCAGTTGCTCACCTCAAGCAGATGCCAGACTTGATTGCATGAAAACAAATGAAGACAGCACAGCAACTGACTGAGCAATATGTGGAAGAACTGACACTGTATGTATATACAGTACTATAAAAGGAAAAAAAAAACTTGTTTTCATGATTTATCAAACTACTATCCAGATATTTGATTATCCAGATCAGGTCTGGTACCAAGTCAAAGGGTAACTGGACTTCTACTATATTTCCGTAAGGGCTGACTTTCAATGAATTTTTATGTTACCAAGGATGTCATCTACATTAAGAGTTTCAAGTACTGCAAATTACTACAGGCAGTTCAAATTCTTGTGCATATAATTAAGGTTTTCATGTGTGTGTGTGTGTGTGTGTGTGTGTGTGTGTGTGTGAAGGTAGGCAGGCAATAAAAAGGTTGTTGAGCATGCTTATGACATTTACTACAAAATTTTACATCCACAAGTGATTTATTTAGACAACCAACTCACACTAATTAATTTGAGAGAACTAATAATCACATCTCTCACCTCTCCGGTAATGGATTTACCTGAATAAAAACAGGATTGCTATTTCTTAAATGGGTGTGTGTGGGTCCTCGACCTGACAGGAACAAATAATTGGTGTTTTTAAAATAAACTGAAAAATATAATGAAACTTAGCTTTGGAATGTCCTTACTTCAAATAGTTCTCTTGCCAATATCATGTAATTTGATTGGAAATTTAACAATGATCACTTTTGTTAGAGCAAACAGTCTTTCATTGGAATAAATATGAGGTCTGTTCAAAAAATTCCGGAACATTCATAATTTTGCCTCAATAGTATGTTGTAGTGAAAAGTGTTTGGCATCCCCGCACATGCCAGTGTTTAAAGTATATGTGCTGGAAGTTTCATTGTTGTACGTCTGTTAGTTTTGTTCTGTGCTGTATTGAGTAGAACACTGTTGCACAATTTGCGAATTTCAGATTGGCAGATTTAGAGGAGCAACACGTCCACATTAAATTGTGCATGAAACTCAAGAAAACCTATACAGACACACACCAAATGATGCAGGTAGCTTACAGTGATGAGTGCTTTAGCCATACTTGGTTTATGAATGGTTCGCATGGTTTATAAATGGCCGGATGGACGTTCAAGATTTAGGACAATGAAATTGTGCATGCCAATGAGAGACTGACAATGAAAGACTGACTGACTAACTGAGGGATTGCAGGAGAATGTAACATTTCAGTTGTATCATGTCATGAAATCCAAACACAGCACCTTTGAATACATCGTGTTGCTGCCAAGTTCATCCTGTGGCCCATGGGTCAAGACCAGAAAGACCTTCGCCTTGTAATCTGTGAAGAGCTTTTGGGTCACGCAAATGAGAATGAGATGTTTCTTTAAAGAATCGTAGCTGGTGATGAGACATGGGTCTACGGTTATGATGTCCAGACCAAGGGTCAACCTTTGCAATGGATCGGGAAAGGTTCTCCAAGACCAAAAAAAGTTTGTCATGTCATGTCAAACGTCAAAGTCACACTGATGGTTTTCTTTGACTTTGAAGAAATAGTTCATCGTGAATTTGTGCCACAGGGAGAAACTATTAATTGATGCTACTATCGGGACTTGCTGTGCTGGTACTGCGAACGGCTGAAAGCAATGGGAAACTACTGCAGTAATTTTTCCCGAGGGCATGCAGCTTTACTGTATGCTTAAATGATGGTGACGTCCTCTTGGGTAAAATATTCCAGAGGTAGAATAGTCCCCCATTCAGATCTCCGGGCGGGGACTAATCAAGAGGTCGTCGTTATCAAGAGAAGGGAAACTGGCATTCTATGGATCGGAGTGTGGAATATCAGATCCCTTAATTGGCAGGTAGGTTCGAAAATTTAAAAAGGGAAATGGATAGGTTAAAGATAGATATAAAAATTTAAAAAGCGAAATGGATAGGTTAAAGTTAGATATAGTGGGAATTAGTGAAGTTCGGTGGCAGGAGAAACAAGACTTTTAGTCAAGTGAATATAGGATTATAAATACAAAATCAAATAGGGGTAATGCTGGAGTAGGTTTAATAATTAATAAAATAAAATAGGAGTGCGGGTAAGCTACTACAAACAGCATAGTGAACGCATTATTGTGGCCAAGATGGACACGAAGCCCATGCCTACTACAGTAGTACAAGTTTATATGCCAACTAGCTCTGTAGATGACGAACAAATTGAGGAAATGTATGAAGAGATAAAAGAAATTATTCAGATAGTGAAGGGAGACAAAAATTTAATAGTCATGGGTGACTGGAATTCAATAGTAGGAAAAGGAAGAGAAGGAAACGTAGTAGGTGAAAATGGATTGTGGGTAAGAAATGAAAGAGGAAACCGCCTGGTAGAATTTTGCACAGAGCATAACTTAATCATAGCTAACACTTGGTTCAAGAATCAAAAAAGAAGGCTGTATACATGGAAGAAGCCTGGAGATACTAGAAGGTACCAGATAGATTATATAACGGTACGACAGAGATTTAAGAACCAGGTTTTAAATTGTAAGACATTTCCAGGGGCAGATGTGGACTCTGACCACAATCTATTGGTTATGAACTGTAGATTAAAACTGAAGAAACTGCAAAAAGGTGGGAATTTAAGGAGATGGAACCTGGATAAACTGTCTAAACCAGAGGTTGTACAGAGTATCAGGGAGAGCATAAGGGAACAATTGACAGGAATGGGGGAAAGAAATACAGTAGAAGAAGAATGGGTAGCTTTGAGGGATGAAGTAGTGAAGGCAGCAGAGGATCAAGTAGGTAAAAAGACAAGGGCTAGTAAAAATCCTTGGGTAACAGAAGAAATATTGAATTTAATTGATGACAGGGGAAAATATAAAAATGCAGTAAATGAAGCAGGCAAAAAGGAATACAAACGTCTCAAAAATGAGATCAACAGGAAGTGCTAAATGGCTAAGCAGGGGTGGCTAGAGGACAAATGTAAGGATGTAGAGGCTTATCTCACTAGGGGTAAGATAGATACTGCCTACAGGAAAATTAATGAGGCCTTTGGAGAAAAGAGAACCACTTGTATGAATATCAAGAGCTCAGATGGCAAACCAGTTCTAAGCAAAGAAGGGAAATCAGAAAGTTGGAAGAAGTATATAGAGGGTCTATACAAGGGCGATGTACTTGGGCACAATATTATGGAAATGGAAGAGGATGTAGATGAAGATGAAATGGGAGATATGACACTGCATGAAGAGTTTGACAGAGCACTGAAAGACCCAAGTCGAAACAAGGCCCCGGGAGTAGACAACATTCCATTAGAACTTTAGAACTACTGACAGCCTTGGGAGAGCCAGTCCTGACAAAACTCTACCATCTGGCGAGCAAGATGTATGAGACAGGTGAAATACCCCCAGACTTCAAGAAGAATATAATAATTCCAATCCCAAAGAAAGCAGGTGTTGACAGATGTGAAAATTACCAAATATCAGTTTAATAAGTCACGGCTGCAAAATACTAACACGAATTCTTTACAGACGAATGGAAAAACTGGTAGAAGCCGAACTCGGGGAAGATCAGTTTGGATTCCGTAGAACACATGAGACAATACTGATCCTACGACTTATCTTAGAAAATAGATTAAAGAAAGGCAAACCTACGTTTCTAGCATTTGTAGATTTAGAGATGGGTAGATCACATAACTATTTTAGGAGGTACTGAATAGAATTGGGGAGATAAAGACTTTGTGACACAACTTCACTAGAAGAAGGGATCAGTTGGTAGGACATGTTCTGAGGCATCAAGGGATCACCAATTTAGTATTGGAGGACAGCGTGAAGGGTAAAAATCGTAGAGGGAGACGAAGAGATGAATACACTATGCAGATTCGGAAGGATGTAGGTTGCAGTAGGTACTGGGAGATGAAGAAGCTTGCACAGGATACAGTAGCACCGAGAATTGCATCAAACCAGTCTCAGCAGTGAAGACCACAACAACAAAATCAGGACATATTGCAATGCCAGCAAGAAAATGTGAGAAGGAAATGGCCTGAAATGTGGCGGACAATTCATGGCTCTTGCATCATGATAGTACACCTGCACATTCATCCCTGTTGGTGTTCAACTTTTGCACAAAAAACAAAATCACCATGTTGCCTCATCCTCCGTACTCTCCAGACCTGGCCCCTGTGTCCAAAGTTGAAAATCCCATTGAAAGGACAAAGATTTACAACAATACATGACATAAAGGAAGATTCACAGATGGTGCTTCACACAATCCAGCAAGAGGCATACTAAGACAGCTTCCAGAAACGGAAACAGTGTTGGGAGCAGCATATGAATTGTGGAGGAGAGTATTTTGAAGGAGACTATGCACAATAAGTAAAAGGTAAGCACAGAAAAATTCGGTGCACAAAGTTCCAGAAGACTTTGAACAGACCTCCAACAATCTATGGACCTCAGTTCAGAACTACTAATCCCTCTAAATTTTGATAAACTATAATAGTACAAAGTGATAGGGAGCTTAATTGTGGTTTTACCTTTCCCTAATCTCAATCTTTGGTGATTATCAGAAATCTTATGTTAATCAACTACAGTGGCAAAGAAAGGAACTAGAAGAGTTACCAGTAGTTCATGTATAAAGCATGTGAATCGATCCAGTAACCATAAGTTTTTACCAGGGATTTAACTACTGCAATGCATTTTGTCAACTATATGATAGCAGTAAGTGTCAAGAAACGTCCTCAAATCACCAAAATGATTAAATATCGTAAACACAATCAAGCACATCCTCAAGCATAATTTGCTTTGCGTGGCTGCAGTAGGCATTTTTGGGTGGCAACTAGAAATAGTTTGAAAAGCGTGTTAGCCAGTGATTTGCACAGTCACTTGGGACTTTGCACTGGGCAAGAGATTTGTGATAGATGCAAGCTCAGTAAGGGGCCAATGCCGTGGAGTACTATTTGTAAAACTAAATTGGGATCCCACCCAAACCTGGCAACTTATTTGTTTTCAACTCTTTCACTTATTTCTTTACACCAGAGATGCCTATTACTACGTTGTCCATACGGGAGCCTGTGTGACGGTCAACCTACAGTTTCCTAAATGCGAAATTTAAAACTTCAGCTTTTCTTTTGCTTCTTCTATTGTCACACCAGACAGGTCAATGAGTTACTGGATAGAAGCCTTATCTGCTTAGCGATTTTACATAAGACCTCAGTTTTATCGGGTTCTCGGCCACACCTTCTGCTAAGGTATGAAAGGTAGTAGTTGTATGCTTCATGCACACACCTTTTACACATGTACTAATTTTGCCTGTCATCATTTGTGCATTCTCTTTTGAACCGATAGTGCAACAGCCTTTGCTTTCTTAGCAGTTTTTGAATTTTGTTGTTAGACTGCAGTGAGTTTTTTCTGTCCTTAATCCACTTACTAGGCACATACTTCTCCTGAGAACAATTTACAATCAATTTAAACTTTGCTCATAATTCCTCATCATCCATTACAGTGGAACTAAATGATGTCACTTCATTGTCTGCTCTTTCTAGCAGACGCAATGTAGTGCTTCGAGAATTTCGGGGTAAATTCTAGAAACACTTGGCTCTCCACCACCTCGAACACCCGATATTTTAATGACAAGGGTGAGAGAGCCTTTTTACTGTGCCACACATGTCTGTGTGAGCAGGAAGGACAGCTGTCACGAGGAGCCAGGAGCTGTGTCAGACAAGCAGCCTTGACAAGTGGTTACAAGCAGCGCCCTAGAAGTTATATCAAAAAGTCAAAGAGTATTTGGATAATGTTCCATGGTGTGTGGTGTCATGAGGATTGTTACAGAGACTTTAACTTTATGTCTTGGCTCTGCATGAGGCAGAGCATATGTAACTGTATGAGTGTTTAGTAGATTCTGACTCTTATCTTGGAACCAGCTGGCTTGCTGGAGTTGTACAGAATAATTGTTACTTTGGGACGAGAATCGAAAATATATTTTTGTTGAACTGACAAGAGCCTGCGAGTACATAATCTATTTCAAGAATCTAGAGCTGGTTCATAATATTCCCCCTAACCTGATACAGTCTTCGGAGATTAACTAAACGGTGAGAGCAACGCAGCTGATAACCCAAAGAAGAGGATCGGCTGCACACACAATGTACAAGTCAACTGGAAGAGAAGTGTGAGTCATGTAACCCAACATCGCACTGTCTCTTGTCGTCCAAGAAAGCGTGAGAACGTGATGACCCAACTGACAGGACCCAAAGAAAGTGGGAATTTTACGACAGAAATCGAGATAAGAAGATACTGAGTTCCCATTGCAACTGAGAGTAACAAGACAAGGAAACTGTTATGCAAAATTGGATTCTGCCTAAAAAAGAAAAAGTTAACAAGCACCGAACAAAGGAAGACGCGGAGAATAGTTCGAATAAGAAGATTTGGTGTGGGGAAGTAAGCAGTCCTCACACATACGTCGACCCAGCTGATGCAGTAACCAGCCCCTAATGTGGTATCCTGCCAACGACGCCATCGCGGTAGCCAGCTGCTGTCACCGTCTGCAACTGCTGTTCACCGTTGCTGACTTCGTGTCCGCCCACCGACACAGACACTGCAACCACCTTTAGAAGCTGCTAGCGCCCGTGCTGATCACTGGTACCGATTGTACACCTGCTCACTAACGCAGCCTACCGTATTTACTCGAATCTAAGCCATACTCGAATCTAAGCCACACCTGAAAAATGAGACTCGAAATCAAGGAAGGGGGGGGGAGGGGGGGGGGGGGGGGGAAATTCTCGAGTCTAAGCCGCACCTGAAATTTGAGACTCGAAATTCAAGGGGGCAGAAAAGTTTTAGGCCGCATCTCCAAATTGAAACAAAGTTGGTCCGTTGTAATATGAGACACAATTTAGGTCGAATGAATGACGATACAGCTACAGTAGTTTGGGTAGTTTGGTTCGAGTCGTAAGCTTAGCAGTTAAGCTTTACCAGGTAGCCATTGCTATGCGTCAGGCGCTCCGTCCGTATTTATACAGGTATCCTTTCTTTTTCACATGCTTCGTCTGGTTTGAATTGATTGCTTATTTTTCTTTGATCTGATAAGTGCCGTTTTCTTTGTTATAGGTGTTTACGTCACTCTAAGCTGAAAATTCATTACTGTACTGTGTTATGCATTGTTTGTCGCACTCTGATAGTGCGTGTTTACGGCCTGTCGCCGCTCGTGGCATGGCTTGCTTTTGTGCGCGCTACCGCCGCTTAAAAAAGAGGAAGAAGAAGAAGAAGAAGAAAAAGAAGAAGAAGAGGAATCGTCTCATTAGCGAAACAATGGCAAGAAACTGCTATTTGTTGTTACTTACACTGCTGCTTCCTTTGACAATGATCAACAAGAACCAAATAATAGAATGCGTATGATAGAAGATGTTCTGAACAAAAGATGTTCTGAACAAGAGTTTAGCGAAAATTTTTCTCCGTTTGAAAATCTTTGCAGGCGCCTCTTTAGTACATTACATTCTGCACAGAAATTAGAGTCATCTTAGATTTAAAAATTTAGTCAATTGCTTTGCTTCATTTCTGACTGATCACTATTAGGCATAAGAATAATACGAATATAAACATGACATGATATGTATATTCTTCCGCGTTTGCTGTTGTGTCACTCTAGTTTCGTAGTTTATTAGGCAGACAGGATTTAAATGAGATAGCAGCAAGCATGAAAGAATACATGGCAAAATGTTTATGTTCGTATTATTCTTATGGTGAAGAGAATACTGCATGTGATTCACAATTCATAAAATTTCCTATTAGCAACCATCTCTTCTCACAGGTAGGAAAAAATTCAGAATGTAACGTTGGCCATATTGATGAGTAGAGTTGGCCAAACATCCCAAACACTCTTGCCAGTCGGATTTTCGTAGTACATTGAAATGCTGCTACATTCGAAGATGAGCAATACGGAATTTGTATTTACTTTGTTGGATAATGTATGAAAATGCTGTGGTCGAAACTCGGGGCGGAGAAAAAAGCTCGTCTTCCACCTTTTTTTTATTTATTTACTGACGCAGATGATTTGGTGCCAGTATTTATCTTGGTGCCTACAAAGCACGTCTGTGTAACGCTACATATATTCGACGGCAGAAGTTAGTTGTGGCGGCACCCACCAACATTTTTCAGAACTTCTGATTGCTTTGCACTTGATTCTAAGCCGCAGGCAGTTTTTTGGATTAAAAAAACTGGAAAAAAAGTGCGGCTTAGATTCGAGTAAATACAGTAGACCTCTACGACGGGTGAGCGAAAACCAGTATCTGTTTGGTAAAGTTAAAAGAACTGCGAGACAATAAACTGTGGGTGTATTTATTGTACACAATATTGTATTTTAGGTTAAATGATTACTAGGTCAAAGAAAAATAGAGAAATGGATAATATTCAGAAAGTTGGGGAAACTTCAGAGCCAGTCATGGTAATGATTGTAACAAAATAAATGCCAGACTGGACTGAGGTAGCAAATCTAACTGAAGCACTGAACCTTAAATTATATAACCAGATACAAGAACTAAATGCTAGATTAGACAACCAAAGTGCTGAGTTGGATGACCAGAAGGCTAATACAGCCACTCTAGGTGAAAAGTTAGAAGCACAGAGTGAAGCTTTAAATTCTAAGTTTGATGTACTAAACGATAAAGTGGAAAATTTATGATTAGATTTAAAGAATGAATTAAGTAGTTCTTTAACTGTGCAAATGAATCAATGTTTACAAATTTTAACCATAGACAGAATGAGCAATTTCAGAATTTTGCAAAGAAACTAGAATTTGACACCAAAAGTAATAATAAAGAACCCAAGCTTAACGAAAAATTAGAATCTTGTGAAAATTATGTAATATTAAATTTAATTCTGTAAGACAGGAACTGAATATCTTGAAAGAGAGCACAGATCAACCTAAGGAGTTAATATCAATTATTCAATCGAAAATTCCAAACGAGAGGATCGTTTGCACACACAATGTGTGGTCAACTGGAAGAGACGTGCGAGTCGTGTAACCCAACACTGCACTGTCTCTTGTCATCTCAGAAAGCGTTAGAACACTCCCTTCGTCTTCTTGACTGATTTATTAGCTTTCATAACCAAAGTCACTATGACGACATCATGATCACTTATCACCATCTCTGTACTGATGCCACTGATAAGGTCAGGCCTTTTTGTAAGTACCAGTCCAAAATATTTCCACTGCTGGTGGGCTATCAAACAAATTGCTCAGGACAGTTTTCGAAAAACTTTGTTCAAAAGTTACTTTGTAAGATTGTGTCTGTACCCCCTTGCAATGAATCCATAGACGTTCCAGTCCATACTCTGTGTGTTTTTTAAGTCACCTCCAATTAATATTGTTTGATCTGGGTATCTACACACTAGTGATGATAGACTTTCTTTTAATGACTCTAAAACTGTAACAGCAGTATCAGTTGGCTGGTAAGAACATCCAACAATTATCTTGATTTCACCAACATCTGTTTACATGAGGTAGTTCACAGTCACACTCAATTTTACCCTCAATAGATACAATATTTTTCTCAACTGCAATGAACACTCCCCTCTCCTATTGTGTCTAACCTGTTCTCATAATACATGTTCCATGGCTCGCTAAATATATCTGAGCTTTCTATTTTGGGTTTCAGCCAGTTCTCTGTCCCAAGAATAATTTGAATGTGAGAACTTTCCTGCAGAAAAGTAAACCCAGAAGTTATGTTACCAATACTTCGACAATTTACTGATGAAATTTTGACAATCAATGTGTCTTTACTCTGAATGCGGACTGATTTCACTATCTGCATGTAGTCTGGCAAGTGTTCATCAGAGTATGTCAAACTACTGCCTGACCTACGATGCCAGATGTGCACTCCACAAATACCTGAGTAGCTGCTTCCTGCTTCACAAGGGGAATTCTACAATTCTCCACTTGATAATGCAGATCCAGAAACCTGCAACCAAGACTACCACAGAGCAGATGAAGCACATATTTAGACACTCTACTTGGCTCCAAACAAAAGGGGTCCCACTCTGGGAGCAATGCTGCAACTAGTGAGCTCTTCTTCCAACATGTGTGAAGCCAGCAGCTTCTACAACTTCCACCAGCCACCTGTATCCACATTCCGCCTTAAGCCCCCCCCCCCCCCCCCCCCCAGGCATACCAAGCACACACTAGCTTTCTTTCCACAGCCCTGAACATTATTTCCCTAAATGCTCCATAATATGCCTAACGTTAGAGCTCCCGATAACTAGCAAATCCCTGCCGTGTGTGCCTCCTTGGACACTGCTAAAGGTATGACCATCTGCTCACTCACAGGGTTAATAGGTGAGACCAAATGACCTCTCTCCACATTGGCCCTCTGCCTCGAGTGACATGAATGTAGTACTGCCTACCACCTACAACTCACCCCACTGGGTCGGGTACACTACGAGGTGCCCTAGCGACAGAGCCCTTGGACCAAACAAGTGACACCTCAGGTATCTAATGACATGTCACACCCCTGGTACACCCGAGGCAGCAGTCTGAAGGCAGCTGACTGCTGCCAGAAGTGCAGTCAGCTGTTCATGAACTGCGGCCAGCTCCTCCTGTGTCCACACACAGTAAGCACACATCCTACCCATCCTAAGAATACTGGCTGAAGAAGAAGAAGTAAAGTATAAAAGCAAGCAGAAACCTAGATATGCAATTTGCTGCCCTCCTGACAGGTTACCAATGGACCTTGTTGCATTAATAAGCTGTGTAGCTTGTCGTTCAGAAAAAAAAATAAAAACTTCACTAAAGACTTCCTGAATTTACACTTGCAGTTAAAAAATTAATAAAACATCTTAAATAAAAAACATGCGTGGAGTTTAAGAAGCATACCACTAGGAAAAAGCAGGAAAAGCTATATATGTAACTTGCCTCTCTGGAGATGTGTAAAAGGTGACAGCTGGAGACTGACTAGCTTACTAGGCTGGAATGAGCACACACTTGTCTTCAAAACAAACAAATGAGCAAGTACTGCACTACAGACTGAATGAATTTACACTTGCAATTACAAAACCCAAGTTTAACCCTTTCGTTGCAGTGGCTGTGTATACATGTGATGTTCGCCATGTGTTCTGGACCCGTACAAGGGTGTTGCTGAGGTTTTCCTACAATGCTACAGATGACAGAGTATCATAAGCCACTGACCTCTCACTGCTGTGGATGAGTTACTCCCATTTCTCGGCGAATAAAAATGTTTCATGTATTTATTGTACAATGTATGTGCCTTCTTGCATGCTATCATTTGCAAAAAAATGTTTCGGTATATTGCATTGTTTATGAGATATGATGATTTTTATGAGCACATGACCCGCGAGGCACGAGGCCATGAATGGGTGTGCCACGTGTGACTGTCCTTCAGAGACAAAACGCAGCAACTTGAGAATAAAATGAGGTATCCCTCTGCTCTCAATTCTAAATAAAATTTGGACATATTATCTACATTTATTCACTGCAATGTATGAGCTAAAACCAACCACAAGCAAAGTTTACGAAATGCTTTATTAATTTGATGCAGTGCAGTAAATGTGATGGATAACAAAAACAAATTCAGTTCCTTACCGAGTGAAGATATCAGACTCCAAGACGTGCAAAATTCTAGTTTTTTTCATCTAACAGTTCTTGAAAAATCAGATGATAAGCATTCCATATCAGCCGGAATGCCTCTCTCAGCTCATACGCCAGCATTTGGCAAGCAGTGAAAGGGTTATACCTCTTCAATAGAAAAACATGCACAAAATTTAAGAAATACACTCTTAGGAAAACAGAGGAATAGTTAAATATGTAACTTAATGCACTGACGATGTGTAACAGGTGACAGCTGGAAAGATGTTAAGTCCCATTTAACTGTGAGGCCACAGCCACACTCACTGCAGCATAGGTAAAGCAAAGCATGGAGTAGACAACTAACAAACTGTTAGGAAACCAGCAGAAAATAAAACAAAGTAAGGCACAAGCAGTTAGGAACCATTAAAGCACTAAAGCAGAGCTAAGAGGAAATTCTGAGGAGACAGAAAAAGTCTACCCATAAATAAAAGATGTAAATTGTAAGCTCGAAATGGAGGAGGAGGGAACATTCATTGTCACTGTAGCACACGTAAGTATCAAATATGCCATGAAAGTCCATTACTCGAACTTGAAATCGCAACCTGTGATGAAGACCAGACAGATTTAGGAGATAGCCTGCACTGGAAGAGGAAGTAGTTTCACTTGATGGTGTGTTAGAGAAGCCACAAAAAGAAGTAGTAAATATTATTTGCAAGCTGGAATGATAGGAAGGGAAAAACCATTGTGGTAACACAAAATATAACACAGCTATATTCACAGGGGGATTTCCCTAGCAAAGTTACAAACAGTAGTGTTACTGTGCAATTTCAAAGATGAGTTGCCAGACAGATGGTCAGATGCACCCAGAATTACACATGCAGTCAAATTATTGGAAGACAAAGCTACAAGTTGGGGTGAGAAACCAGAAACAGAAATGATAACTTATGCCAATTTTGAAGCTGAATTTTGAGCTGAGTATTGGTTCAAGAGTAAATAAGATAATACAGTAAGTTTGATTAATAACTGAGTGCAAGGTGGCACTCACACTAAAATACTAGAGGGAGAGTTTAAGCAAAATCAATGCGTTGACATCCCCATATGAAGAACACACTGTAGTACATTGGGTGATAAAACTGCTTGCCATCAAGCATACAAGAGAGATGATTTGAACCACCACTGAAACACATGATTAAGTGAGAAATATACTTGACCAATTAGAGGAGCATGGCATGGGTATGTGTGACTTTTTTTTCTGCAACCAAAGAAGAGAGGAAAACAATGAAAATGGATCAGACAAAAGACAATTTTATGGACCGGTACAGGACACAAAACACCAGTGGCTTGGGAAGCCAGACACTGACCACAACAAACAGAGGTGGTGTCCAGATAAGCTAAAGCAACTGTTACACGGATATCACAACCTTGAAGCAGGAGCATGTCACACTGTGACACATAGCCATTTTTCCCTCTAGAAAAACATGGCTCAGATACAGTTACGCAGCTCTGTAGGCAGCACTTGCCTTTTCTCCCAATCCCAATACTGATAAAAGACCACAACCTTGGGTGGGTAGAACAGTACTTGTGACCTGTCATTTAACATAAACAATATTGCTGCCTGTTAATCAATGCTATAAGCAAATTTTGGAACACCATTCCATTCATTGGTGTACCACATCAGACAGGCATGCAAATAGCATTTATGCTAGCACCCAACAATGTTCTCACTAGATAGCGAGGGTCACATAAATTGCAACTCACAGAAAATGTGACACCTCCAGCATCGGCACAAGTAGTGAAAGTATTCTGTCTCTGTATATGTGTGTGTGTGTGTGTGTGTGTGTGTGTGTGAGAGAGAGAGAGTGGGGGAGGGGTGCAAGCATAGTCAAAAGATTTATCGTTCAATTATGGTGGTTAATACTTCCCTTTTTCATAGTTTCTTCCATTTGTTTTGGAGCAGACTTTTAAATTTTCAAGTGAACGGAATAACACTGAATGACCAAACTGTGACGCATGGCAAAGATGCTTTATCTGCAAAGTTTCTGATGATCAAATGTATTTTTTTGTAATTATTTTAACATTTTCCATTGTGATGATGCAAATATTTACAGACATTTACTAACTAAATAATGATAATAACTGCAATAAAGTTACACAAATTCCAAATAGAATAATTTTACACCATCTTTAAATTAACACTTCAAATGTTTTTTCTATGTTTCCGAATATTTGAAATATTGTCTAGTCTCAGCATGATTTAAAACACAAATGATGATTTTTGTGCTTGCATTTAGACACTGACTAAACCTTTTTATATACTTAATGTATGCTGTTTTTCATCTTCTATTATTGTGATTTGGAGTTAGGTCATATTAATAAGATTTGTGGATCTCTCTCTCTCTCTCTCTCTCTGTCTCTTTGAATTTCCCATATAACCTTGATCGTTAAGACAGATCTGATACTTCTTGAACAAAAGTAAATCTACCTCTGCAGCTGAGTGCTCAGCACATCTGACAGCATCCAGAGAACCCAGTTTCTATTACTGGTATTGCCAGGGATTTTTCCTTTGCTGGACGACTGGAATGGGTCTACACAGAGCTTTTTGATGCCAATTCAGGCACTACTTGAATGAAAAGTCTAGAAAAATGATAATGGCCAGGACAGTGGTGTGCCAAATCTATATCCTTCCATGGCATTATATGACAGAGGACAACACAGTGGTTGACTGGCATCGCAGTTCGTGTGGGGGCGTAAGCAAACCATGCGCACTTACACTTGACCAACATGGCATAATTTTTTTTTTTTTTTCTGTCAATAGTTCTCTACAGGTTGTTGCACGGCCAGCAATACTCCGACATTGCCATGATGTGGAACAAAAATGTGGGAGAGTCAAGAACATAGTCTGCTTGGAGTGAGAGAGTAGGAAATGGATTCCTACAGGACAGTAAGTATAGATGACAGACGTAATCAAATAGTGTTTCCTGAACATTTGACTTTTGATGAAGTTTTATATTTCTGATGACATCATCTGTGTCCATAGCTTGAAATACTGAACATTATTATGGATGGATAGATTTTTTTTTGCAACTAAGGTTTTCGCCAAAGCGCATTTTCATAAAGCCAACAAAGTGATTGTGAAGCAAACTTGGATATTTACTACAAACGCTTATTACCATGAGTGATTTATTCAGGACACCAAACCTATGGCTACTTAATTTGAGACAACTAAGTAACTCATCTCTCTAATAATGAACTTTACCATAAAAAGACAGGACTGTGATATCAAATATAACTCAATTCTCGCTAATAGTATACACTTTCAATAGATGTTTAACCATGATATAATTTAGAGCACAATAAATCCACAGATGTGAGCTCCTATACTTGTAAATCGGCACAACGCCTAAATTTTAATGAACTATAACAGTATCAAAAATATCTGGACACCTCTTAGTGGACATAATATGGGGCGTGTCCATCTTTGCTTTTATAATGGCCTACTGGGAACACTTGAAATAAGACGTATAAATATATTTAGAGAAATGGTAGCCCATTCTTCCTCAAGAGCTGGAACCAGAGAGGGTAGTGATGTTGGTCAATGGGGTCTAAAGTGAAGATGATGTTCCATCTCATCCCAAAGGTATTCCACTGGGTTCAGGTTGGGACTCTGTGAAGGCCAGTCAATTTCAAAAATTTCTTGTCCATGAACAACTGCCTCAAAGACACCGGTTTATGACAAAGTCCAACGACATGCTCCAGACTGTTCCTCTACAGCACGCAGCACACAATGACGCAAAATATGTATATATTGATCTGCACTTAGAATTTTTTTGAGCGCAATAAGGCAATCACACCATAACCTTGAAAAACGTGCCACTGTCATACCATCTCTTCCATACTTCACTGCTCGCACTAGATGATGACATGTAATGTTCTACAAGTATTTGTCAAACCAAACGCCTTCCATTGGAATGTCAAAGGGTCATTTCAAATCACTCACTTCGATACATCTACTGCCCAGTCGCATTGCTCTTTACACCACTTCAAGTGTCACTTAGCATTGACTATAGAAATTTGTGGCTTATGAGGAGCTGTTGTAACACTATACCCCATTCTTTTAACACTTTAGAGACCAGCCACTAAGAAGAATGTTGGGTCTAGAAAACCAGCCATTTATATGGTTATTTAAAGCATCACTGGCACATATGTAAATGATGTATCTTCAAGACCAATACATACTAAAAAAGGGCCAATCTTCAAGATTTATTTTTCATATTTACTTTAGTTCTTTCATTGATTACAAATTTCAAAAATAAAGGTCACAGAAAGTATAATTTTCCTTCCAAAACTCCCAAAGAAGTGCAAGATGAGTTACTGAGCAATTTCTTCCTCTTAAGTGTATAAAATTTCTTGCTCACTCAACAAATGTGATGTACGAGGGCAGTTCAATAAGTAATGCAACACATTTTTTTTCTCGGCCAATTTTGGTTGAAAAAACCGGAAATTTCTTGTGGAATATTTTCAAACATTCCCGCTTCGTCTCGTATAGTTTCATTGACTTTCGACAGGTGGCAGCGCTGTACGGAGCTGTTAAAATGGCGTCTGTAATGGATGTGCGTTGCAAACAACGGGCAGTGATCAAGTTTCTTTTGGCGGAAAACCAGGGCATCTCAGATATTCATAGGCGCTTGCAGAATGTCTACAGTGATCTGGCAGTGGACAAAAGCACGGTGAGTCGTTGGGCAAAGCGTGTGTCATCATCGCCGCAAGGTCAAGCAAGACTGTCTGATCTCCCGCGTGCGGGCCGGCCGTGCACAGCTGTGACTCCTGCAATGGCGGAGCGTGCGAACACACTCGTTCGAGATGATCGACGGATCACCATCAAACAACTCAGTGCTCAACTTGACATCTCTGTTGGTAGTGCTGTCACAATTGTTCACCAGTTGGGATATTCAAAGGTTTGTTCCCGCTGGGTCCCTCGTTGTCTAACCGAACACCATAAAGAGCAAAGGAGAACCATCTGTGCGGAATTGCTTGCTCGTCATGTGGCAGAGGGTGACAATTTCTTGTCAAAGATTGTTACAGGCGATGAAACATGGGTTCATCACTTCGAACCTGAAACAAAACGGCAATCAATGGAGTGGCGCCACACCCACTCCCCTACCAAGAAAAAGTTTAAAGCCATACTGTCAGCCGGTAAAGTCATGGTTACAGTCTTCTGGGACGCTGAAGGGGTTATTCTGTTCGATGTCCTTCCCCATGGTCAAACGATCAACTCTGAAGTGTACTGTGCTACTCTTCAGAAATTGAAGAAACGACTTCAGCGTGTTCGTAGGCACAAAAATCAGAATGAACTTCTCCTTCTTCATGACAACGCAAGACCTCACACAAGTCTTCGCACCCGAGAGGAGCTCACAAAACTTCAGTGGACTGTTCTTCCTCATGCACCCTACAGCCCCGATCTCGCACCGTCGGATTTCCATATGTTTGGCCCAATGAAGGACGCAATCCGTGGGACACACTACGCGGATGATGAAGAAGTTATTGATGCAGTACGACGTTGGCTCCGACATCGACCAGTGGAATGGTACCGTGCAGGCATACAGGCCCTCATTTCAAGGTGGCGTAAGGCCGTAGCATTGAATGGAGATTACGTTGAAAAATAGTGTTGTGTAGCTAAACGATTGGGGAATAACCTGGTGTATTTCAATGCTGAATAAAACAACCCCTGTTGCAGAAAAAAAATGTGTTGCATTACTTATTGAACTGCCCTCGTATTTGCTGCAGAATTACAGTGAACTGTAAAACCTTATGAATAAAGACACAAAATTAAGTCAATACTATCATATTGACTCAGCCATTCACGACAGCAGCTGTTACATTCACTGATGTTTCTTTCAAAATAATTCTAGAAACTGACAACCGAAGGCAATCCCGGAGCAGGTCGTCAGATATCTTTACTTTGTCCTTATATGAAATGAGTCCACTTTTTGAAGAATAGGTGGCTCGCGCATCGAGAAAATTGCGTCCGACCTATACTCCGCTGCAGCCTTTTTAACACAAAGTTGCAAGCTGAGTTATGCTTAGACTTGGTCTCTGAAATGTTCACTCCCTGCACATAGTCACTGAGCTAGCTAGACTGCTGGTAGCACGAGTGATTGCTACCACTGATTTTTTACAAGTTTGTTGCAACCACCCTTAGCAATGCTCGATGGTCTCTATCCGACAATATGTGGGGCCTGCCTGGTCTTGGTTTAGCTGTGGTTGTTCCTTTGCAATTTCACTTCAAAATCACGTCACCAATAGTCAACTTGGGCTACTTTAGAAATGTTGAAATGCTCCTGATGGGCACCCAATGACTAATCCACATTCAAAGTTACTAAGCTTTCCTGACCCATTCCGCTGTTGCTGCTTCTCTACTGACAACACAATACTGCCCACCTCCTCTTATACTGGTACGCCTGCCTATTGCGTCATTTGGTGGCCAAATCCGCATTACATACTGGTATTCAGATACTTTTGATCATACAGTGTACTTATAGGGGACTTACACTGGGTTGGATCCTATTACATATTTAATACTGACCAGGTGCCAATGGTCAAGTTAGTTGTTATATGGTCTGTATCACTTCTTTAAGTACTATAACATCACAATGATTTCTATTGCGGGCAAGCTGCTTGCATGAAGCTTTGATAAAAACTACATCTTCTGGTATTTTGTAAAAATTTCCTATTGGCACAACCTAAGATATTAAAAACTTGGATAATAGCATCTCATAAATGATTTTCCTTTTGATCATTATTTCTTGGTCAAGGCAGCAGCCTTTGTTCTGAAACATCATACTACAATATCAATATTGTTACATATGCTTATCACATGAGCTCTCTGAAATAGCCTAGGCAAAGAAGGGGCATATGGGAGGAGGAACAAATTTTGGCAGTAATGGCGTATACTGCCTCATTTATTTAAATCTGCTCATAAGTACTGTGGCTATACAATGTTTGGCCAAAACATTGTGACCATCTGCTTATCAACATGCTGATCCACCATTGGAATGCAATACAGCTATGAGTTTGTAGGCATGGATTCAACAAGTCCTCGGTAGTTTTCTGGAGGTATGTGGCACCGAAGGTCTATGAAAGGTTATGCAATTCCTATAAATTATGGGCAGGTAGTTTATGAGTGTAAAGCTGGTGCTTGTTAAGTGTCCCAGAAGTATTCCGTCAGGTTCAGATAAGGTGAATTTGGTGGCCAAGAAATCAATCCGAGTTCACTATCATGCTCCTCATGTATCATGATTCTGGCCTTGTGACATAAGACAGTTAGTTATCTTGCTGGAAGATGCTGTATCCACTGGGAAGGATATCAAGCATGAAGGAATGCAGGTTGTCTGCAACAATGTTCACATAGCCCAAAGCCTTAAGGGTGGATTCAATTACTATAGTGGCATGCACATAATACGGCAGCAGCATGATGCGTTCTAGCAGAGAGAGATGAAGAATACTTTTCAGCATCGCCAGTGTGTTCACAGGCTTAGTCCCACACCTCATGCTCCAGTTGTTGCCTACCCTGGTAACTGGCAACAAAGGTGTGAGTAACACACACACACACACACACACACACACAGTTCCCGCTTTTTGACTTATTAGCAGAATTTATATGTTCAGAAAACTATCACTATCACTTCTTAAGGCAGTACTTGTTCCGTTTACTCTATGCCACCCACACTGAATAATACAGTGGTTAGGTAACAAATCTAAACTAACATGAAAATAAAGGTTAAATATTTCACATGCTCTCCTTGTGTGTGCTAAAGGCAGACATGGCATAATGATGCTATTGGATGAAGCATCATGTGGTACATTGCTTCTTGCCACTGCACATCGTCCCACCACCCAGGTTTATTATGTGCGCACCACTATACCACAGGTCTCACGATGGTTGGATGATACTGCCCCCACCGACCTGTGTCTGTGGGGCAGTGCATGTTTCGGGCAGCCATTCACCTGGATGACAACAAATTTGGACGCAATCATCTACCTAATGTAACAAGGAATGTGATTCTCAAGGACCCCATGACCACTGCAATCATGATTGATGAATTACTGAGTTAACAAATAGAGTACATTTGCTTCAGAGCCCCAACTGCTGAGTGGTGGGCTTTGAAACACTTGTGCCTGCGGCAGTACTGTACCGTGCTGTCGGATTTACCACATATTGCCACCTATCTTGCTTTACAGAGTGCGCAAACCTTCACTTTCTGTGATGAAGTGTGTGTGTGTCCAATATCTTGTCACTTTCATGTGGTTTCAACATCCTTCAAACACTTTACAGAGATTCTCATGATAGCGTCTCATGAACAGCAGAGCAACTTTGCAGTTTTTGAAATGCTCATTGCTAGGCACCAGGTGAAAAATGCTGATGTCAATTTTTCCATTCATTTCTTCTCCATTTATACATTTTTATTTTTTTTTATTTTGCCATGTCACTTTCCTGCAATGACACCAGGTACATACTATCTCCTGGTAGTCAGTAGTCAAAACGTTTTGGCTCATCAGTGTATAGAGCCAGGTCTAAAGTCGGTACACTGTTATGACATATAATACTGAGAGGTGAACAAACTGCTGACAACGTACCAGAATGTCCTGAAGAGGAGGGTATGAGGCCTAGAAGCTCTGGAGTAATCATCATCGTGTGCATTGTGTGATCCTCCTCTCCCACATTCTAGAACATAGCAAATTTATAGTTTGTAGACAGTTCGTACTAATGCAAGGACCTCAGACAACAATTAGGGTGAATAAGAAAGAAAAGCAGAAGAAGAAATGAGAAAGAAGAAAGACTTACCCGCTCTGACATGTGGCTATCAATATCTATTGTATCAGCCTGCTCCATAGCACGGAGAGTTTCAAACTTCACCTTCACATTTCCTTGTTCATCACAACCAACGCCAGAACTTTCTGAAAACAAAAGGTAAATTTATTTGGAGTACAAACAAAACATGCACATGTACAAATTAAGTTGGTTGCTTGACCATTGTTAAATATATTAATTTTTTAAATATGTGATTACCCTATAATTGAAAAGTTCAAAACAGCTTTTTTTAAATAATTTATCTTGCACCTTTACTGAGTGGCGGCCATTTTCATTTGTAAGTGCGCGACGATGTTTCAGTTTAGAGACATGAGCAAAAATATGAATATCACTGCACTGGGTTAAGTTATTTTAGAGAAGTGTCCTCTGTTAAATTTGAGCTCAAGATGGTAGTTAATAAGCCAAAATCTGATTATTTTAGGACACTCCTCAGAGACATTCACTGGAGTAATGTTTACAGTGCTCATGTCATGAACGAAAAATATAACAGTTTTGCTAATAAAGTGCTTGCTTTATTTGTACACTGCTTTCCCCCAAAACTAACCAAGGTTAGAGCAAAGTCTACAAAGAAGCCATGGATTACTCAAGGAATAGGGATAACTTGTAAAACAAAAAGAAAACTGTATCTGTCAATCTGAAACAATTCTGATGTTGATGCTATAGCACATTACAAGAGATACTGTAAAATATTAAAGACTGTAATACGGACATCAAAGCAAATATATTACAAGGAAAAGATAGTCGTATCAGATAACAAAATAAAGACAATATGGGATATAGTGAAGGAGGAGACAGGTAGAACCAGACATGAAGAGGGACAAATAGCATTAAGAGTAATTGATACATTGGTTACAGATGTGTGTAGTGTTGCAGAACTTTTTGACAAACATTTTATAGCTGTTACTGAAAAGGTGGGGTTGTCAGGTTCTGTACATGATGCTATGGAATGCCTCAGACCAGGCATTTCAAGTAACTTCCATAATATGAATTTGACTTTAACTACCTAAGCAGAATAATGTCCACCATAAAATCTTTAAAATCAAAAACAACTAGTGGGTATGATGAAATATCAACAAAGTTAATTAAAGAATGTAATTCTGAGTTAAGTAACATATTAAGCTATCTGTGTAACCAGTCGTTTATCAGTGGAATATTTCCTGAATGGTTGAAAATATGCTGAAGTCATGCCACTGTTTAAGAAGGGAGATAAAGAAATAGCATCAAATTTCCATCCAATTTCACTTTTGCCATTATTCTCAAAAATTTTAGAAAAAGTAATGTACAATCGGCTTTATAGCCATCTTAACACAAATAACATACTGTCAAAGTCGCAGTTCGGATTTCTAAAGGGTTCTGATATTGAGAAGGCTATCTACACTTACAGTGATAATGTGCTTAATTCATTAGACAAAAAACTGCAGGCAACTGGTATATTTTGTGTTCTGTCAAAGGCATTTGACTGTGCAAATCACAATATCCTTTTAAGCAAATTAGAATATTATGGTGTAACAGGAAATTCTGCAAAATGGTTCAAATCTTATATCTCTGGCAGGAAACAAAGGGCGTTATTAGGAAAGAGATATGTATTAAGCTATCAGGCATCATCCAACTGGGAACTAATTACATGTGGGGTCCCACAAGGTTCCATTTTCGGGCCCTTACTTTTTCTTGTGTATATCAATGATCTTTCATCAGTAACATTACCAGATGCCAAGTTCATTTTGTTTGCCGATGATACAGACATTGAAATAAATAGAAAATCAAGTGTAGTCTTAGAAAGTTCGGCTAATAAAATATTTATGGACATTTATCACTGGTTCCTAACCAATTCTTTGTCACTAAACTTTGAAGAAACACACTACATGAGGTTCAGTTCAGAACTTGAAACGGGTGTCCCACAAGTATATGCCTAACATACGATGACAAGCAGATAGAAGAAGTGGACAGGGTTAAATTCTTGGGATTACAGCTTGATAATAAATTCAACTGGGATGAACACACCACAGAACTGCTGAAGCGTCTTAACAAATCTCTTTTTGCAATGCAAATTGTGCCAGACATAGGGGATATAAAAATGAAAAAGCTGGCATACTATGCTTACTTTCATTCCATAATGTCATATTTTTTTGGGTAATTCATCAAGCCAAGCTAAAGTTTTCTGGGCATAAAAACGTCCAGTAAGAGTTACAAGTGGTGTGAACTCAAGAACGTCCTGCAGAAGCTTGTTTAGGGAACTAGGGATACTAACTACTGCTTCCCAATATATTTATTCCTTAATGAAATTTGTCATTAAAAATATATCACGTTTTCAAACCAACAGCTCAACTCATAGAATCAATACTAGAAATAAGAATAATCTTTACAAGGATTGAAAGTCACTTACTCTTGTACAAAAAGGTGTGCATTATTCAGCAACACACATTTTCAATAACTTGCCAGCAGCCATAAAAAGCTTAACAACCAATGAAATTCAGTTTAAGAGAAGCCTAAAGGATTTATTGGTGGCCAACTCCTTCTACTCCATTGATGAATTTTTCAGTAGAACCAACTGATTTGTGTGTGTGTCTGTGTGTAAGTACAATCTAACTTCTGCACCATTTCAGTGCAGTAATGTGTTCATTGTAAATAAGTATTATAGTAGTTCTATTACATGTTTATTACCTTATAAAAACACCTTTTTTATTTTAAATTCAGTGCATTAGTGTTTGTAAAATGATTCTTTCACATACTGTTCATTGGGAGAGGGGGTTATTATTGTTTTTCTGACATGTTCTACATCCTGGAGGACCTCCTCACTACGGATCAATTGTAATGAAAGTAGATCTAATCTAATCTTTACAACATTGTCTATTACACAAAATACCCTAAATTCAAAAATAACCAGTCAAAATGACCTCCAAAGCTTGGTATCCAAATTTTCAGAAATACAATTTTTAGGTGCAAAAATAACAAACAAGGAGTGATTTATGAGACTCTATTTTTTGCTATAGTTAGATATCATACACTACTAGCCTTATATGGAGCAACAACACTTACAAATGTTTCCTTAATTTTTTATGAACTTTTGAAATTTGAAAATTTGTAAAAATTTCAACATTGATATCTGACTGTGAACAAAGATATGAATTTTTGAAAATGAGGAGATAATTTACATTACAACTGATCTTATGGCTGTTGCCAATTCATGTGTGATATTGGCAGGATATAATCAATTATTATTGAAGTAAGGTACTGAGCTATATACAAAACGTAGAAACATCACTGAAATTAACATTTATATTATTTTGACATACTTAAAATAAATATTTTCAATTAACATCCTACGAGATGCGACTGTTCCTAAACCTGGTGGTGAATGTTAAGAACACTTATTTCTTCAGACAGCTTCTGTGATATAGACTAAGACCTCCCACTTGCTGTGGCAAGTTCAAGCACTGAAAGTTTCCTTAAAACATTTTTCATTGGTATCCAAACTTTGTCACTATTAGATTTCTTGAATGATGTTCTTGGGCCCAGGATGGTAAAAGTGCACAAAAACATCATTGTTTTCCAAACTTATTCTTTCAACCTCTGCAAGCCACCACTGTCCACCATGCACACCTGCCACTATGTCATTCAACGATAAAGACAGAGATGTAATTTTACTGACACAACGATACTCATAAATTTCAGTTTCAGGTGTTACACAGCATCGAACTAAGATTTCTGCAATGCCAAGGAATTTGTGGAAATGCCTTGCTCCTTTTATTGCTATACAGTTTTCAAATCTGGTTTGAAGTGTTGTTTTCTTATGCAGAACCACTTCTTCTTTCTTGATCAGAAAATAGGTAATGCCTTAAATACGAGGGCCGTTCAGAAAGTAACCTCTGGTTGATTTAAAAAAATACACCAAGTTAAATAAAAATATTTTAATATATACATCTTACAACTACATCTTTGCACTATTTTTCTACATAGTCTCCATAGCGATTGAGGCACTTATCGTATCTCTTCACAAGCTTTGAAATTCCTTCTGCATAAAAATCACCCGCTTGTGCCTGGAGCCAGCCTGTGACCGCATCTTTGAGCTCTTCGTCGTCATCAAACCGCTGTGACCCGAGCCATTTCTTCAAATGCATGAAGAGGTGATAATCACTTGGCGCCAGGTCTGGGCTGTAAGGTGGATGGTTGATAACGTCCCACTTGAAGGACTCAAGAAGGGCCGTTGTTCTGCGAGCTGAGTGAGGACGGGCGTTATCGTGCAAAAAAACGATATCGGAAGTCAGCATACCACGGCGTTTGTTCTGTATAGCCTGTCGTAACTTTTTTATTGTTTCACAGTACACGTCTTGATTAATGGTCGTACCACGTTCCATGAATTCAACCAACAACACCCCTTTGGCATTCCAAAACACCGTTGCCATCAGTTTTCTGGCAGAATAATCTTGCGAGGCTTTTCTTGGTTTGGTAGGCGAATTTGAATGTGCCCACATCTTTGATTGTTCTTTTGTCTCAGGGTTCACGTACTTAATCCAGGTTTCGTCACCGGTCACGATTCTGTTTAACAATGGTTCTCCTTTGTCCTCATAATGTGACAGAAAGTCTAATGCAGAGGCCATTCTTTGAGTTTTGTGGTGGTCGGTAAGAATTTTGGGCACCCATCGTGCACAGAACTTACGGTAACCCAATCTTGCTGTCACTATCTCGTACAAGAGAGTCTTAGAAATCTGTGGAAAACCAGTAGACAACTCCGACATTGAGAAACGTCGATTTTCACGAACTTTTGCATCAACTGTCTGAACGAGTTCGTCAGTCACCAATGATGGTCTACCACTCCTCTCTTCATCATGAACGTTTTCTCGTCCACTTTTAAATAAACATACCCATTCACGGACAACTCCTTCACTCATAACTCTTGGTCCGTACACAGCACAAAGCTCATGATGAATAGCTGCTGCAGAATATCCTTTGGCTGTAAAAAACCTTATGACAGCACGCACTTCACATTTGGCGGGGTTTTCTATTGCAGCACACATTTCAAACTACCACAAAAACTAAACTAGCGCAGGTACGACGTTCACTCGACCACGGCTTGATGCCGACTGACCTGTTGAGTGCGTGAACGCACAGATGGTGTCGCTACTCCCCCCACAACCCGCACTGTGACCAATCGGAGGTTACTTTCTGAACCGCCCTCGTATTATCCTTGCAAAACACATACATTTGGTCTGTGGTTTATCTTTGTAGGCTGGCTTTACTTACTTCATGTTTTGTTGTATCTCCTACTCCATCACATGCATTTTTATCATGGCAAGATGCAAAAAAGTGCCATTCAGCCTCCAACCCAAAGTCTGCTTTGTGGTTGCACAGATTTGAAACATTCTTTTTGTTCTTATACTGACAACCACTTCCATCTGAAAAGCATATCAGCTTCTCAACGATTGGGAAAATTTTCTCTTATGTAATTTATTACATACTTTTGAAACATATGTACAGCCAAAGTGTTGTGCTTCAAGCAGTCGCTTAGAATGCAAATTGAAGAACTGCTAACTTCATCTTACTCATTTTTAAAATAGAGAAGGCTGCACTGTTGCCTGGTCATTGACCCAGTGGTACCCTTGTATTGTATCCTGAATCACAAATGTAAAATTGTCTGCAAAATCAGCTAGCACTATGCATTCACTTCCATAAAGTTGTGCTTTTTTGTCTGTCAAAACCTTACTTTGTGTTTTAGAAACATAGTGGTGACTTTTGAGTTTTTGTAAGTTATCGATTAAAGATTCCAAGTATTCTTCCTGAGATTTAACCACTGTTGTCATTTCTGCCCTGTCAGTTGTTTGAAGACAATACTGTCTGGCATTTCCTCATCATAATTGTGAAACAATTCAATAATGGTTTCCTTACCAGGGCATTTATTACACAAACTCATCATGCAGCCATAACTGTTAATGTCACAGATCATTAAATCTAGTAACTCTTTGTAGTTAAGATCACTGAGTTTTGCACCTGCTATCATCAATTTGACATTTTGATGCTATAAACAAACACATACAGAGTGTATCCCTGAGGATCTAGCCAAAATACACCACTCAGGGTGAAAGTCACAAAATTTTGACCTTCCAATTTTGCATTCAGGATGAGAATTTTTGAAAGCTACTAAAAGTCCATTTAAATCTGACAGCACTAGTCCTCTCTGCTTTGTTACTTTAACTCTATTTATGACAACTCTTTTGTATCTTTGCGACCTGGGCACATTCCACTGTTTTCATCATCCCCAAAAAACTGCTGGATCTTTTTAATTATTTCTTCACTTATACCTACTCCCTTCTTCTTTCCTAAAACTGGAGGAATGCCCTTTTCTTTCACTAATTTTCGGGTTAGTTTAACCGAATGATTAGAAATGTTGACTTCATGAACAATTTTTTCTCTTGACCATGAGTCAGGGAGCAAACTTCAAAATTTTAACTCTTTCCTCTTTAGATGTCACTGAACATTTAATTTCTCTATTAAGCTCAAATATTCAGTGTCAGATGATGTTGGTGGTAGGTTTTCTTCTTCTTTAGAAATAATTTTGGTATCTGTATTATTAAAGCCCGATTCCAAGTCTTTTCTAATTTTGTCTGAAATTTGTTCTACCTTATTTTCAATAGCTGCTTTTTTTTCTGTTACTTAATTTTATTGTTTTTGAAGCAGGAGATACCTCTAACTTAGAACAAGCAAAATCCAATATGCTAACAGCTTCCTCATTAGGAATATAAATGTTATTAACAAGGTTACATGATTCTGGTTCTGGATTCACAGCAAATATTTTTGAGTAACAATTTGGGCACAGGGAATTTCCAGGAATCACATTACATTTCACTTGGGAAGCTGTTTCACTCTCACACAACAAGGACAAATGTCCAAGTTTAATTTCCCTCAAACCTTTCATAATGGGCTTTTTATGAACTTGAAGTGGATCTTCCAAAAATGTCGTTGTACTTCACAATATATTTCTTCTCATGATACTCACACACTGATGTTACAGAAGAACTTACTCGAAATTTAAACGAAGTTTGTCTAACTTCATCAAAGTCATTTACATTTTTCAAATTTTTTGAAACTGAACTGTAAACTGTTTTGTGACACACTTCACTTGCTATCCATCCAACAAAGCACTTGTTCATCCATGTTATTACATTCCAGTTAATCTCTCAAAATTAATTACAAATTACACACAGAACAAAGTGCATAACACATTCTACACTCTCGAAGTATGTACATCCACTCTAACAGAGGTTTCAGAACAGACTGACTATAAAAATGCCACACCCAGCAATAATGTACTTCTTTATTGACAATAAACCTAAACGTAAACGGGCATTTTTATTACAATAGAACAAAAGCGAAAGCTCCTATTGTATAATATTGCATTATTAAAAATAAATAAACTAAATGAATATTGGGTGATGGTGTTAACTAAATATATGTCACAATTAAATTTTATTACAATGAAACAATAAACCATTTAAATAGGCGACAGGCATAAGATCAGTTGTAATGTGAATATTTCCTCATTTTCAAAAACTCATATCTTTATACACAGTCAGATATCAATGTTGAAATTTTTACAGTATGTTGCTATCATATAGGTGTACAAACTGTGCATAAATAATATTTTTATATTCAATCCCACCTGAGATAACTAACCCAAACTTTACTAAAAATGAAAATTTTCAAATTTCAAAAATTAATAAAATATTAAGGAAACATTTGTAACTGTTCTTGCTCTATATGAGGCTAGTAGTGTATGATATTTAACTACACGAAAAAATAGACTCTCATAAATCACTCCGTTTGTTATTTTTGAGCCTAAAAAGTGGATTTTTAAAAATTTGGAGGTGATGTTGACTGGTTATTTTTTAATTTAGGGTATTTTGTGTAATAGACAATGAGACAATGTTGCAGAGGACACTTTTTAAAAAACAATCATGTCAATTGCGATGTTGTAACTTAACCCAGTGCAGAGATATTCAAATTTTTGCTAATGTCTCCTGACTGAAAAATCATCGCACACTTACAAATAAAAATGGCCACCATCCAGTAAAGGTGCAAGATAAAATATTTTAAAAAACTGCTTTGAACTTCTCAAATATAGGGCAATCACATATAAAAAATAAAACATTTAAAAATGGTCAAGCAACCATCACTGGACCACTTCATATGGATTGACCCAGTGTGTCACATACAACTGCATGTTACAACAATCTGACCTCCACAGCAACATAATAAATGTTTCCCCTAAATACATCTCTGTCCTTGCTTGGGGGGGGGGGGGGATGTTTTTTTGGTAAAAAAAGTAATTCTTACTGTAGTCCAGTGCAGTATCAAGTGATACTAAAATAAGAATCAGCTTAGTGTCACCAATGCAATTTCAAAATAACTATTACAGCCTACATTCATTATCTCATGTAAACAATTGACAGTAATTTAAATCATATTTTTAAATTCTCATTAACTGCAATCACTTACTGAAATGAACTGATGGACCTAATGCCCATGTATCAACTGAACCAGTCATTTAAACTTCACTTGGGTGCTAGTGTTAGTTTGATTTGTGCTGCTGCTAATTACACACTGGTGTGGTGCAGACAAACAAGTTTATGAATTATTTTATGATACGGCATTTATGTGGAATGTAGAGCATCAGTGGTGCACTTCTTTGTAACGTGGACTGTATCCACTAATTTCTCTTAAACACAGTTCTTGATAATGGCTGGCTGGAAATGAATATAGTCCTTTTTATGCTGTACCTTAGTCTACCAGTGTTTGCCCTTCAGCAAGCAAGAAAATAACTGCACATTGGTCCTACTTGGACGTATATGGCAATAACATTGCCATAGTTCACATTCCCGCTTTTACTGCACTCGCACACTTGCATAGGAAAGTGCCAAATGCTACGCTAATCCCTTGTTTACTTGTTGGTGCTTACATGCTCACATCGGAGATGTGCTACATTGTAGCTATGCTGCAGCAACGCCCTCAAATGGAAACTTTTGAATCACCCATTATATTTTTATATATATTCTGGATTGTTGATATCAGATGTAAAGGATATCCTCTATATTATATTTATATAGTTCATTCACATTCACATTCTCTCTCTCTCTCTCTCTCTGTCTCTCTCCCCCCCCCCCCCCCTCCCCACACACACGAGGGGGGACAGGATGGAAAGATCTTTCGGGTGATATGAGGTGAAATTTGTGTAAAACTTTAAGAAAGTTTTCGAGGGGAACATTTGCCTGAATATCCATACCTGGAAGGGCTTACTTTTCTACAGGGTCGATACAGTATGTATAATTTATGTAACTTTCGTGGGGCAGGGCATTTATATGTTTTATTGATAATTTGGTTGAATTGGTAGGGCTTGTACATTTTTCTAGGGGCCGGTAGCTTTACTTACTGTATTTGTCAAAATGTAAAATGCAGTTTTTCCCCTTCAAAAATATGCTCAAAAACTGGGTGTGTTTCTACAAAAATGATCATTCGTCAAGTAAAAGCAAGATCCACTGACAAAGGGATTGCCAACTTTACTGGATCATCTTGGTATTCAAGATTTATGAAGAGGTATCGGCTTTGTAGGTGGACCAAGGCAAAAATATCACAGCAGTCGCAAGCTAAGTACAAAGAACAAATTGCTGAACTTCATTGCTTTGTTGTTAACACAAGGAAAAGAGAAACAACAGAGTCACAGAACAACAAAGCTTTGAACTTTCACAAACTGGAAGCATGGATGACATTTCCCTAATCTTTAATGTGCCTTCTAATACAACTGTGTATTCCAAGGACACAAAAAGCAATATTCTTAAAATTTCAGAGCATGGAAAGCCCCATTACACAGGTTTTTTTTTCTCCTGCTGTGTTGATGGGAAAATATTGCTGCCACTTTGGACTTCTAAAAGAAAGATGCTTCCTAAGGAACGATTGCCGAAAGGAGTAATGTCCATATACATCATACAGGCTGGATAGATGGAGGAGGAATGAGGTTGGGGATAGATAAAATTTGGACTAGGCAATCTGGAGGCCCACTGAAGAAGCCTGAATGTTAGTACGAGATCAGTTTCGTTCTCACTGAACATAAGATGTTAAAAATAGACTGAATGATTTGAAGGCTCTGTTAGCGGCAAGTCAAAGAAGGCTAAGTAGCTTACTTCAACCATTACATGCGTGTATCGAAAGACCATTTAAGGGACTTACGAAGGAGAGGTGGAACAGATTTTGAAACTACACCATAAAAAAAAATCTAGCATTTATAAATTTGTGAGAGGGTCAAAGCTTCATGGCACTCCGTAAAAACTGAAACAATGGTTAAATTGTTTAAGAAGTGTGGATCAATAATCTGATAAAAAAACAAAGTTGATGTGACTTACCAAACGAAAGCGCTGGCACGTCGATAGACACACAAACATACACACAAAATTCAAGTTTTCGCAACAAACTGTTGCCTCATCAGGAAAGAGGGAAGGAGAGGGAAAGACGAAAGGATGTGGGTTTTAAGGGAGAAGGTAAGGAGTCATTCCAATCCCGGGAGCGGAAAGACTTACCTTAGGGGGAAAAAAGGACGGGTATACACTCGCGCACACACACACATATCCATCCACACATATACAGACACAAGCAGACATATTTAAAGACCAATATATATTTTTTCCCACGTGGAATGTTTCCTTCTATTATATATATAGAGGGAAACATTCCACGTAGGAAAAATATATCTAAAAACAAAGATGATGTGACTTACCAAATGAAAGTGCTGGCAGGCCGACAGACACACAAACAAACACAAACATACACACAAAATTCAAGCTTTCGCAACAAACTGTTGCCTCATCAGGAAAGAGGGAAGGAGAGGGAAAGACGAAAGGATGTCAACCTATCCTAACTCCGGAGATGGGAACTTGCTCTTCAATATATCCTCTCTTCCCGTTATCCACCAGGCCTCAATCTCCACTAATTTCAAGTTGCCGCCACTCATACCTCACCTGTCATTCAACAACATCTTTGCCTCTGCACTTCTGCCTCGACTGACATCTCTGCCCAAACTCTTTGTCTTTAAATATGTCTGCTTGTGTCTGTGTATGTGTGGATGGATATGTGTGTGTGTGCGCGAGTGTATACCCGTCCTTTTTTCCCCCTAAGGTAAGTCTTTCCGCTCCCGGGATTGGAATGACTCCTTACCCTCTCCCTTAAAACCCACATCCTTTCGTCTTTCCCTCTCCTTCCCTCTTTCCTGATGAGGCAACAGTTTGTTGCGAAAGATTAAATTTTGTGCGTATGAGATATATATATATATAAAAACAAAGATGATGTGACTTACCAAATGAAAGTGCTGGCAGGTCGACAGACACACAAACAAACACAAAAATACACACAAAATTCTAGCTTTCGCAACCAACGGTTGCTTCATCAGGAAAGAGGGAAGGAGAGGGAAAGACGAAAGGATGTGGGTTTTAAGGGAGAGGGTAAGGAGTCATTCCAATCCCGGGAGCGGAAAGACTTACCTTAGGGGGAAAAAAGGACAGATATACACTCGCGAACACACACACATATCCATCCGCACATACCCAGACACAAGCAGACATTTGTAAAGGCAAAGAGTTCGGGCAGAGATGTCAGTCGAGGTGGAAGTACAGGGGCAAAGATGTTGTTGAAAGACAGGTGAGGTATGAGCGGCGGCAAATTGAAATTAGCGGAGACTGAGGCCTGGCGGATAACGAGAAGAGAGGATATACTGAAGGGCAAGTTCCCATCTCCGGAGTTCTGACAGGTTGGTGTTAGTGGGAAGTATCCAGATAACCCGGCCGGTGTAACAATGCGCCAAGATGTGCTGGCCGTGCACCAAGGCATGTTTAGCCACAGGGTGATCCTCATTACCAACAAACACTGTCTGCCTGTGTCCATTCATGCGAATGGACAGTTTGTTGCTGGTCATTCCCACATAGAAAGCTTCACAGTGTAGGCAGGTCAGTTAGTAAATCACGTGGGTGCTTTCACACGTGGCTCTGCCTTTGATCGTGTACACCTTCCGGGTTACAGGACTGGAGTAGGTGGTGGTGGGAGGGTGTACGGGACAGGTTTTACACCGGGGGCGGTTACAAGGATAGGAGCCAGAGGGTAGGGAAGGTGGTTTGGGGATTTCATAGGGATGAACTAACAGGTTACGAAGGTTAGGTGGACGGCGGAAAGACACTCTTGGTGGAGTGGGGAGGATTTCATGAAGGATGGATCTCATTTCAGGGCAGGATTTGAGGAAGTCGTATCCCTGCTGGAGAGCCACATTCAGAGTCTGGTCCAGTCCCGGAAAGTATCCTGTCACAAGTGGGGCACTTTTGTGGTTCTTCAGTGGGAGGTTCTGGGTTTGAGGGGATGAGGAAGTGGCTCTGGTTATTTGCTTCTGTACCAGGTCGGGAGGGTAGTTGCGGGATGGGAAAGCTGTTTTCAGGTTGTTGGTGTAATGGTTCAGGGTTTCCGGACTGGAGCAGATTCGTTTGCCATGAAGACCTAGGCTGTAGGGAAGGGACCGTATGATGTGGAATGGGTGGCAGCTGTCATAATGGAGGTATTGTTGCTTGTTGGTGGGTTTGATGTGGACGGACGTGTGAAGCTGGCCATTAGACAGGTGGAGGTCAACATCAAGGAAAGTGGCATGGGATTTGGAGTAGGACCAAGTGAATCTGATGGAACCAAAGGAGTTGAGGTTGGAGAGGAAATTCTGGAGTTCTTCTTCACTTTGAGTCCAGATCATGAAGATGTCATCAATAAATCTGTACCAAACTTTGGGTTGGCAGGCCTGTGTAACCAAGAAGGCTTCCTCTAAGCGACCCATGAATAGGTTGGCGTACGAGGGTGCCATCCTGGTACCCATGGCTCTTCCCTTTAATTGTAGGTATGTCTGGCCTTCGATTTCGATAATTTCAATTTGCCGCCGCTCATACCTCACCTGTCTTTCAACAACATCTTTGCCTCTGTACTTCCACCTCGACTGACATCTCTGCCCAAACTCTTTGCCTTTACAAATGTCTGCTTGTGTCTGGGTATGTGCGGATGTCTGTGTGTGTGTGCGCGCGAGTGTATACCTGTCCTTTTTTCCCCCTACGGTAAGTCTTTCCGCTCCCGGGATTGGAATTCCTCCTTACCCTCTCCCTTAAAACCCACATCCTTTCGTCTTTCCCTCTCCTTCCCTCTTTCCTGATGAGGCAACAGTTTGTTGCGAAAGCTTGAATTTTGTGTGTATGTTTGTGTTTGTTTGTGTGTCTGTCGACCTGCCAGCACTTTCATTTGGTAAGTCACATCATCTTTGTTTTTAGATATATTTTTCCAACGTGGAATGTTCCCCCCCCCCCCCCCCCCCCTCTCGGAAACATTCCACGTGGGTAAAATATATCTAAAAACAAAGATGATGTGACTTACTGAACGAAAGCGCTGGCAGGTCGATAGACACACAAACAAACACAAACACACACACACACAAAATTCAAGCTTTCGCAACAAACTGTTGCCTCATCAGGAAAGAGGGAAGGAGAGGGAAAGACGAAAGGATGTGGGTTTTAGGGGAGAGGGTAAGGAGTCATTCCAATCCCGGGAGCGGAAAGACTTACCTTAGGGGGAAAAAAAGGACGGGTATACACTCGCGCACACACACACACACACATATCCATCCACACATATACAGACACAAGCAGACATCTCATCTTTATCCCGCCTATATATACTCAATAATACGTAACCCACTTCCAAACCATAACAAAAAAAATTTTTTTGCCGCTTTCAACACTACCGCCGCTATAAAATCCACCATTTCTAGTTCACAAACAGTTCCTTTCACCTTTTAAACAACCATTTTGGGTAGTTCTAATAACTTTCGCTTTATTTCCATTTCTGTTTTTCGCACATCACTGATAATTTTTATCCGCTTCCCACAGGGCTTGTGAGATGTCTGCTTGTGTCTGTATATGTGTGGATGGATATGTGTGTGTGTGTGTGTGTGTGTGTGTGTGTGAGTGTACACCCGTCCTTTTTTTCCCCCTAAGGTAAGTCTTTCCGCTCCCGGGATTGGAATGACTCCTTACCCTCTCCCTTAAAACCCACATCCTTTCGTCTTTCCCTCTCCTTCCCTCTTTCCTGATGAGGCAACAGTTTGTTGCGAAAGCTTGAATTTCGTGTGTATGTTTGCGTGTCTATCGACCTGCCAGCACTTTCATTTGGTAAGTCACATCATCTTTGTTTTTAGATATATTTTTCCTACGTGGAATGTTTCTCTCTCTCTCTCTCTCTCTCTCTCTCTCTCTCTCTCTCTCTCTCTCTATATATATATATATATATATATATATATATATATATATATATATATTTATATTCCACGTGGGAAAAATATATCTTTGTTGCGAAAGCTTGAATTTTGTGCGTATGTCTTTTGTTCGGTAAGTCACATCATATATATATATCTGTGTGTGTGTGTGTGTGGGAATCCCAGGTTTTTCCCATTTAAAAATACACTCTCTTCTTGGTGAAAATGCAGTATAATCTGGATGAAAGTACATTTTTCCACGTTAAGTAACAATATACTTTCCCTTGGATCTGTAAAACATATCAATCCTTTCAGTAGTGCAGGTTTTATACACAGGCATAGGACTTCCTGGCACTCCCATCCAAAACACAACACATTCTGGAAAGACTTTTAATGTGCGACAACACGTACACTGCTTATTTTGGTACTACGAAAAGTATAAATATGAGTTTACCAAATACAGCATTGTAGTTTCTGAACACAGAACACCAAAATATAAGAAGTGTGATGCCCATGTTATGATAAGAAAGCAGATACCGTAGCAGTGCCACGAGTAGCCTGATAATGAACTTCAAATTCGGGAAAAATATGGTCTGATAATATGTATTCTTGCTTTGCGAAATACTGTTACCAGATGATATTTTTTGTCAAGAAAAGCTAAGCTTTCACATGTAACACTGGTCACCAAACCTTTTTTTTTTTCCCCCTCCCCCCCCCTCTTCATCGACTGTGTGGTAAGGCAGGACCCCAAGACCACAGCTTAAACTACAGCAGCTGAATATTTCTAACAAGAATGATTGTAAATTTCACTGCTGTGCTCTACACATTCCTTGCATTACCCTGTTGAATACACACAAACGTCGATTATGGGTGAAATTGCTCAAGAACTCACCTTGCAATTTTTATGTAAGATACTTGTACTTTTTGCCATCATTACTGCATAATTTGTAGTCTCTGAAAGAACTAAAATAAATATGAAAAACTAACCTTTTAAGATTCTTTTTTTTTAAAGGTGTGTGTTACCCTATAAGGTATATCAAACATGAATGGGCCAGTAAAATTTTAAATGATGGCATAAATGGCTGATCTTCTGAGCCTGAAATTTTTCTCTCTGTCTGGTCCTCATGTGCGAGTTTTGAAAAGAGTCAGATGCTCTATGATTTAAGAAATTCATTGCACATTCTCACATACAACATACTTGCTCTTGCGTAAAAGGCAATTTACTTCGGAAGTAACACTTCTCAAACCACCATTCATAATATATTCCCGAGACCTGTTGCAAATGTAAACTGTTGTTAACATAACGCTCTTTGAAAGAAGTTTGTTGTTACAAAGTACTGCATAATCTTTGTCCTAAAGCCTTTGAAACATTTTGCTGTTGGCAGATGCTTGTACATGCACTGTATTTTGTTGGTGTAAATAGTGCACTATATGTCCAACCAAAGTTCCCCCCCCCCCCCCCCCCCACGTTTATATTTTATCGTTGCAGTATTATTCTGCAGTAGTGGGGTGAAGTCAAATTCTCTGTTAGAGTATCTGTTCTTACCACTCAAAATTATAGAAATTTAATTGAAAATTAAAATAATGGAAAATTCCTGGAATCCTACAAAATTTCTCTGTATTTCCTGGATTTTTCCCCAGATGAAAAAATCCCTGGATTCTTCACAGGGCGTATACACCCTGGTAATGCACTGGAAGCTGCAGAGGATAATTTATTGTATGGGGAGTCAGATTTTGACACGGCGGCTTCAAGTATTTCTTCCTTCAGCTCTGAGGGTGAATGTTGCAAATCTGAGGATGAAAATTACAAGGTGAGAACTTTTTCCTACTTATATTGCATAGATGTTTGATGTACACGTATGTATGTGTTATGATTATTTTGCAGCAGATGTATTACGTGAGAAACCTTTTCCCCAATTTTTTTTTTTTAAAAGCATCTTTAAAGTGGGGTGCATCTTTTATGCCAATGCATCTTATGCCCTGGGAAATACGATAAGTAGAGCTCATCCTTATTGCATATCAATGAGTAACTTTCTTGGATTATTCCAAGTTTCAAGTTGTCAACTCCTAGTACCCTAGACTTTTATTTGTAGTATGATCAAATAACCCCCTTCTTCCAATCCTTTCCTTACGTTTTAATTGTGAGAACTGATCACGTATTTCTGGTGACAGTATTATCACTCTACACAATAAACTTAATTAAGGTGACTATCAACAGGATGTAGAACTGGTTCACATGCTATTCTGGGAATAAATTATTCAAGTTGTGCCGTTATATTGTATAATTACAGGGATTCACTTATGATGAACATGAAGTTGCACATCAATTATAATTATGTAAAATTGTTAAACTTACATTGAAACAGGTTTGTTTGAGCTATTTCTTTAAATAGTTTGTGGATGTAGCAAACATGGCACTGTATATATAGAGGAAAATAAGTGTAATGCATGTAATAGTTCGTGTAGTTATGTTCACTTGTTCATAGTGGCAGCAGATGAAAAGACGTAGAAACTTTGAGGGGTGAAAAACAGAACCTGAAATATGCATGAAGAACATCACGCTAAAATTTCTGCCCCCTCAATGTTGTGACTAATGAGAAAATGTGTTGAGTTATAGAATTACTTTATTCTGCAAACTCATGTTTTATCTATGTACTGTAGACAATATTTTCCTTTGTTCGTATTTTTGTAACTTCTCTTTGAGATAATCGTTGGGCTGCGGGTGGCTTTGGGGACACAGCAGCCGATGCTACAATGTCAGAGCATGTGGAGCAAAGAGACCTCATCGCCAACCGCAGCATCAAGGAATACACCAGATGGAAGACTCCGTCAACCCGGGTTAACAATGGAGAAGAAGAAAATTCTGAATTTGTAATAGTCATTCTTTAGAAAAACATCTCACTGTATTCTCTCGTGAGACATCATTGCTTGTGTATCCCAAGCTGGAAATAAATGAATTTGACAACACTAACTTCAGGTCTTCTGATTTAAGTGCGCTGGATAAGCAACTATTTTGTTGAGTAGTATGGTTCAAGATGGTACCACACAACTTGTCACTCTCAGAGTTTAGATCGTACAAATTCATGTGGCACACTTCCCCCCCCCCCCCCCCTTCAATCAATATCCACACTCTTCCACATACTGATGATGTGTCACCCTGACTATGCTAGGATTAAGGGTAACAGGTAAGTTGCAAGAACAGAACTGATTTTCATATCTAAATAAATTCCAAACTGAATCACCACGCCACTGCCTCATGTAATTACTACCAGCAGATATTAAATTCTTCCATACAACGACTGGTCTCTGCATTGGCAGGGCACAGTGACACATGGTTGCCAGATAGCAGTAGCTGTTTACCAGCAAGATGCCGTAGCCCTGCTAACAACCGATTTAACATTGTGGGCTACAAAAAAGCCTCTAATATACTGCAAGCAGTAATCGTAGCATATTATATGTAGGAACTGGAAGATCACAAAAACTGCCAACTCTGCGCAAGTCTGACACAAATTGCATGTGGTAAACAGAACATGAGGAGTGACAAAATGTATTCGGTACTCCATGTCAGTATGGATTAGCTCTGTTGAGAATAAGAAATTGCAAGGAATATGAAAACTACAGAGTCAGCACAAACATGCAGAAAAATAGGCAGATGTGGAAAAAAAAAAAGTTTCTATGGCTTTTCAGTATTTAAAACTCTTGCTTGTGCTGGATATACTGTATACTGTATCAAGTTCACAATTGGGCCCCAAAACCTGGAGACAGTGGTCATGTGTGCTTTTGTGAATGAGTGCTTTATTTCTATTCTGAAAGAAGGACTTTTCTGCCCAGAAACTAAACTGTTATGCAGTCCTTTCCACTGTCTTTGTCTGCAACTCGGTGCCTCCTTCATGTACGTGGTGAGTAGCAATCTATCTTACCAAACGCCTAGTTCATCGGTCTCTTGTTCCGGATAAAACAATGCCGTAAGGGTGAGAATAAAACGAATGAGACTGACAACACAAAACAGAATGAAAGGAAAAACCAAAAGTGTGACGGAAGGGCAACAAACACTTTAATGGACAAACAGAGGACAAGAAAACAGCAGAAACAGGTAGAAGAGATTACAATGACAAAGCAGATTACCATGCCTGGCTGACCATGAGAATAAAAAGGAGAAGCCAGCTACTTTGCAACACATTAAAACCTCCACCCTAAAGGCACTAGGGTAGAGGACACAGAGGGACAAAGGACATGCGCTAAAACTTAAATCAAATGATAAAACCCACCCTCATGAATAAAACGTAAAACTAAATCAGCCGATGAGGCTCTGTCAGCTAAAATTAGCAGCAACAAGTCCAGTAACCCAAGATTTCATTGCAGGGCAGTCAAGGAGGGACATTGGACCAGAATATGGGCCACTGTCAAGCAGGTGCCGCACTGACACTGAGGTGGGTCTTCACGGCACAGAAGGCAGTCATGGGTCGCCCAAGCGTGGCCAATGCAGAGCCGACAGAGAACCACAGAGTCCCTACGAATAGCCCGCATGGAGGACTTCCACACAGTCACAGTCTCCTTAATGGCACACAGTTTGTTGTGCATACTGAGCCTGTGCCATTCCGTCTCCCAAAGCCGAAAAGCCTTGGGGCGTAAAAACAAATGCAGGTCAGTTATTGGAATGTCGATCTCTATAAGCGGTTTCTGTGTAGCCTGTTTGGCCAGCCTGTCAGCAAGTTCGTTGCCTGAGATTCCGACGTGACCTGGGGCCCAGACATACACCAATAAACGACTGGACCATTCCAGGACATAGAGGGACTCCTGGATGGTTGCTACCAAAGGATGAGGAGGGTAGCACTGGTCGATAGCTTGCAGGCTGCTCAAGGAGTCAGTACACAGAAGAAACAGCTCCCCAGGGCATGAACGGATGTGCTCAAGAGCACGAGATATAGCCACCAGCTCTGCAGTGAAAACACTGCAGCCATTGGGCAAGGGATGCTGTTCAATATGTCCACCATGGACATATGCAAAGCCGATGTGACCGTCAGCCATTGAACCATTGGTGTAAACCACTAAGTGGCCTCCGTACATGTCAAGAATCCAGAGGAAGCAGGCCAAGCTGTTGGCCTCTGGAAAAGACTGTTCGGATGGCAGGGTTAAATGAGTCCTTAGGGCCATGTGAAAGTTCCAGGAAAAGCCGTGGCGTAGGTGTACACCATGGACGTATACGTGAATGGACCTCAAGTATAGATGGTAAAGGCAAGGACTCCAGTTCGGATAGAAGGGATCGGCTGTGAACTGCAATTGTAAGCCTTTTCCTGGGCCACCATTGCGGGAGAACCTTCAATGGAGGGACTCCAGCCTCCACCAGGACGTTGGTCACTGGACTTGTCCTAAAAGCTCCCGTCCCTACTCGAACGCCACAGTGGTGCACTGGGTCGAGTAAATGCAACAGTGAGGGCGCCACTGAACCATAAACCAGACTCCCATAGTCAAGGCAAGATTGAACAAGGGCTCTGTAGAGCTGCAGCAGCTTAGAGCGATCTGCACCCCAATCGGTGGTGCTCAGACAGCGGAGGGCATTGAGGTGCCGCCAGTATTTCCGCTTAAGCTCTAGGAAGGAGAGGTAGCCAAGTCAACTGGGTGTCGAAAACCAGTTCTAAAAATCGATATGTCTCCACTACAGTGAGTGGATCATCATTAAGGTAAAGTTATGGTTCCGGATGAATGGTACAATGCCAACAGAAGTGCATAACTCGCGATTTTGCAGCCGAAAACTGGAAACCATGGGCTGTACCTTGTAAATGGCTCAGCAACACCAGTACTGGTGTAGCAGTACGAAATGCAGAAGTCGTCTGCATACAGGGAAGGCGAGACAGACAGTCCTACAGCTGCTGCTGCTAGACCGTTAATAGCCACTAAAAATAGAGATACACTCAATATAATATAGAGCCCTGTGGGACCCCATTCTCCTGGGTATGGGAGGGGGGAGGTGTGGGGGAAGGGACTATGGGAGGCACCAACACGGAAAGTACGAAGCAATAGGATATTCTGGATGAAAACCGGGAGCAGGCCTCAGAGTTCCCACTCGTATAATGTGGCAAGGATATGAAATCGCCAGGTAGTGTCATATGCTTTCCATAAATCAAAAAAGACTGTCAAGCTGTTGACCTCTGGAAAAGGCTGTTCGGATGGCAGACTCAAGGGACACAAGATTATCAGTGGTACAGCAACCCTGGCGGAAACCACCCTGGCACAGAGCCAGTAGGCCATGTGACTCCAGGACCCAACCGACCGCCAAAACACCATACATTCCAGCAGCTTACAAAGAACATTGGTGAGGCTGATGGGCTGCTAGCTATCCACATCAAGTGGGTTTTTGCCGGGTTTGAGCACCGGAATGATGGTGGTCTCCTGCCACTGCGATGGAAAGACACCATCACACCAGATCCGGTTGAAGAGGACGACGAGATGTCGCTTGTAGCTGGACGAGAGATGTTTGATCATCCGACAATAGATCCAATCTGGCCCAGGAGCTGTGTTGGGGCAATGTGCAAGGGCGCTGAGGAGCTCACACTCTGTGAAGGGGGCATTACAGGGTTCACAGTGGGCTGTAGTGAACGAGAGGACTTCCCTTTCCATCTGCCATTTAAGGGTGAGATAGGCTGGGGGGTAATTCTCCGATGCAGAGCCTCGAGCAAAGTACTCGGCAATCACATTTGCGTTGGTAGATAACATGCCACCGATGTTAATGCCAGGGACACCTGTTGGGGTCTGGTACCCAAAAACACGTCTGATCTTTGTCCAGACTTGGGAAGGTGTCGTATGGCACCCAATGGTCGAGACGTATCTCTCCCAACACTACTTTTTCACTCTTTTTATACGCTGGTGAACGTGGGCACAGAGACGTTTAAAGGCTATTAGGTGGTCTAGGGAAGGGTGCTATTGATGTTGCTGAAGAGCTCGCCAACACTCTTCAATTGCCTCAATGACTTTCGGCGACCACCAAGGTACTGACTTTCGCCGGGGGCACCCTAAAGACGAGGCATTGCTTTTTCCGCTGCAGAAACAATCGGTGTAATGACCTGCTCAACCACAACATCGATGGCACTATGCGTGGGAGATTCAACGGTTACAGCAGAGGTGAGGGCTTCCCAGTCTGCCTTGTTGAAAGCCCATCTGGGTAGGCGTCTTCCTGTCACACCGGGGGAGTGACAGGAAGATGGGGAAGTGGTCACTACCACCACACAGGTCGTCATGTGCTCACCAGTGGACAGATGGGAGAAGGTCTGAGCTGCAGAGGGATAAATCAATGGCTGATTAAGTGCTGTGAGCCACACTGAAATTTGTGTGGGCCCCAATATTTAAAGAAGCAGAGGTCGAAGTGAGACAGTAAAGTTTCGACATCTCTGCCTCTGCCAGTAAGCACGGTGTCACCCCACAAAGGGTTATGAGCATTAAAATTTCCCAAGAGCAGGAAAGTTGTAGGGAGCTGAGTAGGGGGGGGGGGGGGGGGGGGAGGAGGAGGAGGAGGAGGAGGAGGAGGAGGAGATTAGTGTTTAACGTTCCGTCGACAACGAGGTCATTAGAGACGGAGCGCAAGGACGGGGAAGGAAATCGGACATGCCCTTTGAAAGGAACCATCCTGGCATTTGCCTGAAAGGATTTAGGGAAATCACGGAAAACCTAAATCAGGATGGCTGGAGACAGGATTGAACCGTCGTCCTCCCGAATGCGAGTCCAGTGTGCTAACCACTGCGCCACCTCGCTCGGTGGGAGCTGAGCAATCAGTGCAGCCAGTGAGTTCAGGGGCACTGCACCATCTGGAAGAAGATACGCTGCAGACAGTTATTTGCTGTGTCGTCCTTATCCTGACAGCCACAGCTTCAAGAGTGGTGTGAAGAGGCACAGGTTGATTGCATACCGGAGTTTAGGACACAAGACACAAACTCCACCTGACACTCTATTATAGTCACTACAGTTCTTGTAATATCCCCCATAGTCGCGGAGGGCAGGGGTCCGCACTGCCGGGAACCAGGTTTCCTGGAGGGCAATGCAGAAAGCAAGTGTAAAGCTTAAGAGTTGACGTAGCTCAGCCAGGTGGTGGAAAAAACTGCCGCAATTCCATTGGAGGATGACGTGCTCATGAGATTGGGAAGGCATGAAACACACAACAGGCTGTCTACGTCTCGGGGTCACCTGCTGCCACCAGATGAATACCTGTGCGATCAATATCCATCGTGTCTGGGGCCCCAGAGAGATCTAGGTCCTCAGCAGACGCCAGAATCTCCACTTCATCCTCAGATGCAGAGCTTGTAGGTAGCGGTGGTATGGGTGCCACCACAATGTCTGGGTTTTTGGGGGTCTTCTTCTGTTTGGTTTTCTCTCACTGACACTTCTGAGAGCCAACTGTAGGCCGTCGAATGGAAGGTGCTAGAACCATTATCGTAGCGGCCGGCGTAAGTGGATATCATACACACAGGATATGGCCTCTTGTATTTTCGCTTAGCCTCAGTGTAGGTCAGTCGGTCCAGGGTTTTGTATTCCATGATTTTCCTCTCTTTCTGTAAGATCCTGAAGTCTGGCGAGCAAGGTGAACGATGCTCTTCGCAGTTGACACAGATGGGAGGTGGGGCATTTGGAGTATTGGGATGTGATGGATGTCTACAATCTCAACATGTGATGGTGGAAGTACAGTGGGAAGACATATGGCCGAACTTCCAGCATTTCACTTCAAGCATCGCATTGGGGGAGGGATATATGGCTTGACATCACAGCTGTAGGCCATCACCTTGACCTTCTCAGTTAATGTGTCACCCTCGAAGGCCAAGATGAAGGCACCGGTTGCAACCTGATTATCCCTCGAACCCCGATGGATGCGCCAGCCGAAACGAACACCTCACTGCCCTAAATTGGCGTGCAGCGCATCGTCAGCCTGCAAACGAAGGTCCTTGTGGAATATAATTCCCTGGACCATATTTACGCACTAATGGGGCGTGATGGTAAGAGATACATTCCCCAGCTTGTCACAAGCAAGTGATGCCCATGACTGCACAGAGGATGCTGTTTTGATCAAGACTGACCCTGACTGCATTTTGAACAAGCCCTCCACCTCTCCCAACTTGTCCTCTAAATGCTCCAACAAAAAACTGAGGCTTCATTGACATGAAAGATTCCCCATCAACTCTCGTACATACGAGGTACCGGGGCGAATAATCTCCGTGCCATCCTTAGCCTAGTGATCCTCCCATGGTATGGCCAGGGAAGGGAACGATTTTGGGTCATACTTCTGTGCATTAAATTGAGCTCTTGAATGCTTAGAGACTGCTGGTGGTTGTCCACCAGCAAGAGACAATGTACTATGCTTCATGGCGTGTCACCCACTCTGATGCCACCTGGCAGGATGGCCGTTGCTGGGAATCCCGATGCCCCAGGGTGACGGGCATCTACTCTTTGGCATATGCGGGGAGTTAACGATGCAGGCGGAGCAATCCCTGTGTGGTCAGGGGGCTACAACCAGCAGGGTACATGGTGGCCCAACCACAACGGACTGGCTACTGTGCTGGATATCAGGTGCAACCAAGCAAACAGGTCCATTATTATCGGTAGCGCAGAAAATGATACTGCACAGTGGATGGAGGAAAATGCACCCAGGAGAGTGACCTTGCGCAATAGCTGGAAAATGAGCAGAAATGCAGATCCACGTCGATGAAGGATGCGAAAGGTCTCAACGCACAATGGACACAATGCACCATGTAAGGTGCCATTACCCAACTGGCTCGCTCTTTGGGAAAATTTTGAAGAATGGAGGTCAAATCTGACAGGGGACAATAATATACAGGCCGAAACATGTGAGACTCCTTTTAGTCGCCTCTTACAACAGGCAGGAATACCTTGGGCCTATTCTAACCCCCAGACCCGCAGGTAGGCATACTGCTGTTATTCCATCCTGGACTTTCCATTGTTTAATATATTGTATCCTAACACACACAATAACAAATCAATATGTTACAAATAAATTTTTGTATTTTAGTTGGTTGTTTGATCATGAGCTTTTCAACATTCTACTGACAACAGAGCATGCAGCAAATAAGAACATAAACAGGCAGCAAATAAGAACATAAACAGGAGGAGGGGACGGAGGAAGAGGAAAAACCACTGAATACAATTATGTGTAAACGTGCAAAGCAACTGCCAAAATGAGAGGAGGAAGAATGATTATGGAACACAGTGCAGGTAAAGAACTTCCGTGTGCCATTGTCCTCCATAAAATACCATCCAATACAAGAGTTATTCAAGTGATACTGATTACATAAGAAATGGAGGGAAATGATAAAGGAAAGGAATTATTTATATTGGAGAAAATAAGACAATGCAGATACAAAATGAATTTAAAATACAACAATTTAAAATTCATCTATGGTATATGTTCTACTTTGCTCTAATGTTTATAGGACAATTGTGACACTATTGTGAACAAATATCACTTAAAATAAATTTATTCTACATAATGTATTTCAGGATCATGCAACTGTACAATTACACATGATACGTCACAACACATCAAACAATCTGCACAGTTCTTAAATAAGCTCGAATTTTTTTTAAACTCTGTGCCATGACGTCCTTCCAGATTCCTATCCCATTTGGCTGGATGGAAAGCTCGAATTTTTGATTTATTCCAAAAAATTCTGCAATTAGGTCATATTAATAGGAAATTCAACAATGCATACTAACTGTACACAACAGGAGAGAATGACAGATTTCCAGTTGTTGGAAAAAGAGCTCACTTTGACTGATGTGTAACACAGTTTAAAATTTGCCAAAAATTCATGTCCATCTGTGGAAAGGAATTAACACATCTGGCTGTGCTGTGTTGCAATAAAAAAAAAATAGAATTAAAAAAGTGAGTAATGACAACAGGATGTTAGTCAGAAGGCAAGCCAGTATTAACCACGGAAAGACCTTCAGACAATACCTTCCACAAGCTCAGCTTCAGTCCGTCTTGACCAATGGGGGATACTTCTATCAGCCACTCACGCTGGCAAATAATCATATTAACAATAAAACAGTCATCGGCCATGGAACTCTGAACAGACATGCCTAGACAATACATCTTGAGGTGGCTGCAAAAATCTCGAAGCTTACATAGAATTTAATGAGCTCTAAGAGGGTCTAATTGTAGGGATCCACAAGTTGGAGAGCATTCCATAATGCAAGACTTCAACTAACTCAGATTCACCCCAACATATTGCAGTGTTATTGGAATGTCACAGAAACAATGAATGAAACTGTCACTCTAGGAGGCAGAAGTCATCAACTGACAGTATTTGCTGCTCTATCTATAAAAAGTGTAGTATGAGCCAATAGTGACACATCCTTGTCAAGTAATGCTCATAATTTCTGCTAACACTCAGATACCAGAACCAGCGAAAGAACAATCCACAGACAGGAAGTACAGCTTAGTCTTCCTTGTTACTCTGTGTAATGCCACTTACAACTGCGAAAAAATTTCACAGTAAGAGTCAGTCTTCTATTCTTTTTCTGAATATCCACTACTCTGTGTTTGCAGATGAAAACACTGTACTGGACCAAAATTTGAACCTGGAAGTTTACCTTTTGGAAGCAATCCTGTTTCCAATTGTGCTATCCAGGGATGATTCATGACCCATAACTAACCCTCCCACCATCACTTGTGGCAGTATTAGTCTCATACTTTGTAAACTTCACAGAAGCTCTGTTGCATACTCTACTAAACTAACACTTCTGGAAGAAAGGATATTGCGGTGAAATTGTTAGCCACCCAGCCTAAATGTTGTTTCTTAAACTACTCTTTTATTCTGCAGTGGACTATGCACAGATTTGAAACATCACAGCTAATTAAAACTGTGCGCCAGACTGGGAACTGAACTCAGAACCTTGCCTTCCGTGTTCAACGATCTTACTGACTAAGCAAATCAGGAACAACTCCTTGGTCCTTCCACCCACAGCTTCACTTTTGCCAGTACATCAGCCATATTCATATTAGGCACGGTTCACAATGAGGAAATACAATATATGATATGACATGCGATACAATACATAAGCAAGCTGCATTGGAGAAGTGCAGAGAAACATAACAGAACTGACTTAACTGGTTCACTCTGGGATGAAAGCGATACAACACCGATACGTACCTCTATTATACTGCCTAGTCGCAATTTACGTTTGGTGCAGTTTACTGTGTATATTGCTGCGTAAGAAGTGTATCTCACAAATCACTGGAACAAAAGCTTTACCTCTTTACATTCTCAAGTAAGCGTGTGACACATTTTTGGTTTGGCTGCAATGAGCTATGATGTGCCACACTTGACTTAGCAGTAGCCCAAACTCTTTTAAGTCTAAACTGAAGAGTTTCCTATGGTTCACTCCTTCTATTCTGTCGAGGAGCTCCTGGAAGAGCTAAAAAATTAAGCAAATTCCAGTGTTACATTGTTGATTTTCTTTATTTAAACTTACGACTTGTCACCTGAATATGTTTTTTTATATTTCATTTTATCTGTTTTTAATATCATGTATTGACTCGTTCCATGACCATGGAGACTTCTCCTTAATTTGGTCCCACAAAACAATAAATAAATAAATAAAAATAAATAAATGATTGCATATCACACTATGTCAAGATTTCTCATGCCGCTCCGTATACAACCCGAAGCATTCACTTGCATGTGTGCTTTATACTGGGAAGATGACATATAGCCTGTGCATTTCTGTCTGTGCAGCATATAGTCAACATGCCATTTACACAACAGACACTTCGATGATGATATCTTTTGTCCGGCCTGTTGAGAAAGGTCCTTGTCTGTCGGATTACACTATGCAATCACAGTTGTGGACAGATGTGACCAACTTGGTGTGGAGGGAGATAGCAACAGAAATGAAACAGGTAAGAATTTGCTGTGGAATCTGTACTATCGTTTTTAACTCATTTTCTTCACTATTGCTGTTTCTCATTTAGATAACAAACTTATGGCTTTGGTTGGGGATTGTAAAATGTTGACTGTATTCTAAAAATTACTTCATTCAAAACTTAAATGGGAGAGTCCCTATTTAAGGTTCTGGGAATATTGACTGCAGGTATACAAACTAAGCAAGCCCTGTTTCCCGTACATTTAAATATACAGCTTACAAGGGAACCTCCCCATCGCACCCCCCTCAGATTTAGTTATAAGTTGGCAGAGTGAATAGGCCTTGAAAAACTGAACACAGATCAATCGAGAAAACAGGAAGAAGTTGTGTGGAACTATGAAAAAAATTAGCAAAATATACAAACTGAGTAGTCCACGTGCAACATATGTAACTTCAAGGGTAATGTGCAGTCAGGAGCGCCGTGGTCCTGTGGTTAGTGGGAGCAGCTGTGGAGTGAGAGGTCCTTGGTTCAAGTCTTCCCTCTACTGAAAATTTTAATTTTTTGTTTTCAGACAATTATTATCTGTCCGTCTGTCCGTTCGATGCGATCACTTTTTTTGGGAGTGATAATCACATCCACAAGAAAACCTAAATCGGGCAAGGTAGAAGAATCTTTTTACCCATTCGCCAAGTGTACAAGTTAGGTGGGTCGACAACATGTTACTGTCATGTGACGCACATGCCGTCAACAGTACCGTATAGAATATATCAGACGTGTTTTCCTGTGGAGGAATCGGTTGACCTATGACCTTGCGATGAAATGTTTTCAGTTCCCATTGAAGAGGCACGTCCTTTCGTCTACTAATCGCACGGTTTTGCGGTGCGGTCGCAAAACACAGACACTAAACTTATTACAGGGAACAGGGACGTCAATGAACGAACGGACAGATCATAACTTTGCGAAAATAAAGAAAGTAAATTTTCCACTCGGGGGAGGACCTCTCATTCCGCAGCTGCTCACGCTAACCACAGGACCATGGCGCTCCTGACTGCACATCACCCTTGAAGTTGCATATGTTGCACGTGGACTACTCAGTTCGTATATTTTGCTAATTTTTTTTCATAGTTCCACACAACTTCTTCCTGTTTTCTCGATTGATCTGTGTTCAGTTTTTCAAGGCCTATCCACTGTTCCAACTTATAGCTAAATCTGAGGGGGGTGCAATGGGGAGGTTCCCTTGTTAGAATAAAAGTTGCCTACAGCTGCTTTGACAAATAGATAAAGCTATGGTTCAAGTTTAATCACCATCTTACCATATTGTAATTAGCTGCTTGCTAGCAAGAGAAATACCAAGATGAAATGTGTCTTGCTTTGACATAGTAGCTGATACTACACTCATGCTCATAAATTAAGGATAATTGCAGAATGTGGTGCCATACAATGTGGCACTACACAAAACTGGCGCTAACAGCATAGGCACATAGGGAACACACACGACACAGATCTGTAAGTCCACGGTATTGGTGGTAAATTGAGAAAACCATCCTGAAACACGTACTGCTAAACGCCACTGTTTCCTGCGCATGTAACCCGTCATCGGATATGATCACCATGCACACATATACAGGCCACACAACGGGTTGGCATACTCTGGATCAGATGGTCAAGCAGCTGCTGGGGTATAGCCTCCCATTCTTGCGCCAGTGCCTGTCAGAGCACCTGAAGTGTCCTAGGGGTTTGAAGACGTCGACCGAGAGCATCCCAGACATGCTCGATGGGGTTTAGGCCTGGGGAACAGGCAGGCCACTCCATTCGCCTGAGATCTTCTGTTTCAAGGTACTCCTCCATGACGGCAGCCTGGTGAGGCTGTGCGTTATCATCCATCAGGAGGAAGGTGGGACGCATTGCACCCCTGAAAAGGTGGACATACTGGTGCAAAACGATGTCCCGATACACCTGACCTGTTACAGCTCCTCTGTGAAAGACATGCAGTGGTGTACGTGCACCAATCACAATCCCACCCCACACCATCAAACCACGACCTCCATACAGGTCCCCTTCAAGGATATTAAGGGGTTGGTATCTGGTTTCTGGTTCACGCCAGGTGAAAACCCGACGAGAATCACTGTTCAGACTATAACTAGACTCGTTTGTGAACATAACCTGGGACCACTGTTCCAATAACCATGTACTGTTTTCTTGACACCAGGCTTTACGGGCTGTCCTGTGACCATGGGTCAGTGGAATGCATCTTGCAGGTCTCCGGGCGAATAAACCATGTCTGTTCAGTTGTCTGTAGACTGTGTGTCTAGAGACAACTGTTCCAGTGGCTGTGGTAAAGTCCTGAGCAAGGCTACCTTCAGTACTCCATGGCCGTCTGCGGGCACTGATGGTGAGATATTGCTCTTCTTGTGGTGTTGTACACTGTGGACGTCCCGTACTGTAGCACCTGCACCCATTTCCTTTCTGCTGGAATCGTTGCCATAATCTTGAGATCACACTTTGTGGCACACAGAGGGCCCGTGCTATGACCTGTTGTGTTTGACCAGCCTCCAGTCGCCCTAGTATTCTACCACTCATAATGTCATCAATATGTGTTCTTTGAGCCATTTTCAACATACAGTCACCATTAGCACATCTGAAAACATCTGAGCACTTACTCTTTGCACCGTACTTTGACATGCACCAACACACCTCTGCATATGTGGACTGCTGCCAGTGCCACCGTGTGATGACCGCTGGTCAAATGCACCGCACGGTCATATCCCAAGGTGATTTAAACCCACAAGCCACCCACCAGAGTGTTGTTTCACCATGTATCTGCATTATCCTTAATTTATTAGCACAAGTGTTGTTGCCCCAAGAAGTGGAAACTGATAGGCTCATTCTACTTAATTTGTGGAATTCATGTTTGTATTGAGGGAGATCATGAGAAACCACAGGTGCACTATCTTTGATATTAGTATCATTGTACAGGTGCACTTAATACTTTCTTTTTTTTTTTCCATTGCTCGAGCTTTAAAAATTGATAAACTAGAATAATATCCTCTTCAGAAAAGTTCATAATTGTAACTAAGGCAGAAACGTGATTCATCCTGTCCTGTTGTTTGTTGCATCACATACTGCACTGTATATTGTATCGTTCAAGTGGAAATGCAAGTGTCTCACTGATAAGCATTGCATTGTGTGACCTGTATTACAATGAATCACATTGCCTCAGTATTAAGAACTTAAATGGAAAGCCATTGCTATTCAAACAACGTAAGACTGAAAGGTGGTTGGAATAATACAGAAGGGCTACATAATGTAAAGAAATTGAAGAAAATTTTATGGAAAGGGAGGAGAAGTAGATAACAATGTGATGGGTGATGTGACAATGCTAGAAGACTTTGACAGAGCGTTATAAGACACATGACAAAGCAAGGCACTTAGACTACACTTCATTCCCTCTTCTTGAGAGAACCAACCATGAAAAAAATTGTTTCAACTGGTAAGCAGATTATATGAGGTGGGCCAAAAACTCTCAGAACTGGAAGAACCATTATAATCCAAACATCAAAGGTAATAAGTGCTGACTCAAACATCAGTTTAGTGCTAACCTGGAGGAGGAGTTCGTGTTCTGGAAAAATGTAGGAACACTAGAGGCAATGCTGATTCTATGCCTTATCTTAGAAAACAGGTTAAGAATGCCGAACAAACATTTAGAGCATTTGTAGATTAAGGAAAGATTTTGACAATGTTGACTGGAATACATTCATTGAAATTCCAAATTTTCCATAGATAAAATAGAATGGAAAATATGAAGCATACTTTGAACACGAAGCAGACTGCAGTGGCAGACATGAAAGGAAAGCAGTAACTGAGAAAGAAGTCAGACAGGGTTGTAGTCTGTCCCTTACATTATCAATCTGTCATCAAGCTAGCAATAAAAAAAATTAAGGACAAATTTATCCTATCTCTTGTGCTACTCAGTGTGTCATCAAGCAGTCAGTAAAGAAAACTAAGGTCAGATATGGAAAAGGAATTGAAGTTCAGGGGGAAAAAAAAAACACCCATATGCTGATGAGATTGTACTTGCATCGGAGATGGAAAATTACTTGGAAATTCATGTGAATGCAATGGATAGTGTCTTGAAAAAAGAATATAAGATAAAAAGAAGCTGTCAAATTTCTCAGTACATCACTGAATCAACGATAGCATTCATTAACAGAAATAGTGATTGGACCTCACTCTTCTGCGATCAAATGTGTGTGTGTGTGTGTGTGTGTGGGGGGGGGGGGGGGGGGGAGCAGAAGAGGAGAGCAGGAATACTGAGAGTTATGAAAGTAAACATGAATGTTGTTGACTTATCCAGTCTCATATATGAGAGAGAGAGAGAGAGAGAGAGAGAGAGAGAGAGAGAGAGAGAGAGAAGGGGAGAGGGGGGGGGGGTGCTGCTGCTGCTAAACCTTTAAGCTCCCATGCAAAAAAATCCTTTCAAAATAGGAAAAACACACAAGTTCACACAAGCACAACTCACACACACATGGCCACTGTCTCTAAGTCAGCCCCAGTGCTAGGACACAGTGGGCCAGTTGTGTGCGAGTTGCGACTGTGTGTGTGTGTGTGTGTTTTTTCTATTTCAGAAGGAGGACTTTTTTGTCCAAAAGCTTAAATGTTTAGGCGTCTTTCACGTTGTGCCAGCCTGTGACTCAATGCTTCCTCTGTGTGGCGAGAAGCAATCTATCCCTTTCACATTGTTGTCATTCCATAAAAATGAAGTGGAAGGTGTAAGGCTATGCTCTGTGTTGTATGTGGGGAGAACTATAATAATTATCTAGAGTCAAGCAGTATCCCATATTTAGCAAGGGTTGCATTAGTGTCATTATAATTTGTGATGACATTGGTAGATCCTTGTATTCTTCCTCAAATGTAATGCCCTTGCCAACGTAAATAATTAGCAACAAAACATATCCAGTCTGTGACTCATACAACATGAATGTTTTTATGCCAAACCTAGCTCTCTTGAGTGGCAAATACTGGATCCATCCCAGTTGCCCTTTATATAACAGCAGGCTTTCATCTACGGTGGCATCTCTTTCTGGAACACAGCTGTTTCTAAATTTAGCCGACAGGTAGCTCACAACAGGCCATACTTTATTCAGTTTGGGTTGTGGATGGCTTTCTGAGTTATAGGTTGCATTGTCCGAAAAATGTAAGTTCTTCAAATTGACAAACCTCTTGAATGGTAGAACCTCTCTAAAAATTGGTGTGGCTAATGTAGCTCTTTTTTGTCCAGTACATCTGATATATGGGTTTTTTCACAATGCTTTGCAACAATATTACAGCAACGAACATGTACATCTCATCAATAGTTGTTGGCTTCCATGCCGGGACGTTTCTTTGTGTTGCATATTTGTTGGTCTCGGTAACCAAAATTTGCAGGTATCTGTCATCAATGAACTGTCTAAAATAATGCAAGACATCTTCAATACAGGGTTCACAATTAATTTGAGGTTTACCTGTAAAAGGAAAACGTGGTGGAGCAGGTGGCAGTGGCTTACATGGATCTATCTCGTACCACACTCTGGCGCTCGCAATGTCACACTGAGAAGAAACTGATTCATCACTTCCTTCTTCTGAACTCTCTTCATAGCTATCTTCAGAACTCTCAGACCCACTAAATTCAATATCCAACTCATCTTCACTCTCCATTTTCATAAAACGTGAGGAAATAACAGGCAAACTGCAAGAACAGATTGTAGAGTGACCGCTAGTACAACTGCCTGATTCAGAGACATCTCTTCCCAGAAATACACACTTCAGAGTAACACACCACAATGACATCTACCAAAAATATCAAGGAACTGCCAAAACATGAGATAGAACGAGTAAATACGGCCTTTTAAAACGTGTGCCAGTCGGAAATGATAAGCCCGAGTATACTCCGCGTTTTATTATTACGTCAGAATTTAAAAAACGAGTATACTCAGGATTTTATGCTAAGTGGTTAAGTGCAGCATGGAAAAATGACCACATTGCTATATCATCTTACAGTCATGGAAGGGAAATAGTGGATATTATGCTAAATAGTGTTTCATGTTTCAATGTTATAGGTATCACCAATCCCAGTGACCCTCTCAAGGATGTACTGAAAGGCTGGGAGAAAATATTAAAACCTGGTTGTGAACGTGTATTAGTTGGAGGTGCCAATGATGTGTATAGGAATGAGAGCAAATCCAAGCAATGTATTGCACAGCTTAAATATGTTTCTACTACATGTTTCCACAGAGCGAGGTGGTGCACTAATTAGCAAACTGGACTCGCATTTGGGAGGACAACAGTTGAAACCTATGTTCAATCAACCAGATTTAGATTTTCCACAATTTCCCTAAATCACTCAATGCAAATGCTGCGATGGTTCCTTTGAAAGGGCACAGCCGATTTCCTTCTCCATCCTTGACACAATCCGAGCTCGTGCTCCCATTTCTAATGACCTTGATGTTGGTGGGATATTAGACCCAATCTTCCTTCCTTACTCTATGTGTTTCCTCTTATAACACCCCCCCCCCCCCCCCCAAAAAAAATGTAAAGTATTACAGACAGAAATGTTCAAATGTGGACACCGCAAATGTAGAAATTATTAATACTGATTTAGGTCTATATGACAGTACTGACCCTACCCACACTATTCCTGCTATACTAGTTGAAGCTGTGCAATACATACCTGGCTTTGCTGTCACTGCTGTGCAGAACATTGGCACCTTCAATTTACACACAGTCACTACTAGGTTTTAACATATTCTCCCAGCCTTTCCCTTATCACACTCATATTACTCTTGGAACAGAGAGCTGACTGAAACCCAAAATAACAAGATGCAAAATATTCACGAGATTCGGGACATATATTGAAAAGCCACATTAGACTCCATACAGGGGGCTTTCATGAAGTATACAGAAATACTGTGTCTATCATGGCTCACATTGATTCAAACTGTGAGGCTATCTGGATGCAAGTAACAGGCTGAGGTGAACTCAAGTTAATTATCCAAATTTTCACTGGCCACCCGATTCCCTGCGACAGTTTTAGAATTACTCAGAGAAAGTCTATACTCAGTAGTCCACAAATACTCAGATTATACAATATTAGTTAAGGCAACTTTAATCATCAAGTGCAGACTGGAACGTATACAGATTCATTGCTGCCAGGATGGACAGACAGTCTTAGGAAACAGACTTGCGCAGCTACTCTGATAGCCCAGACGAAATGGAAATTAGACATTGTACTTACAAACAGGCCTAACATTGTAACATTGATAGTGTTGGTGTAGAGTAGTGCCAGCATTGTGGAAAAATAGCAGTGCAGAATTGCAGAAGCCACAAGCAACTGGCGAGCACAGTATGTTGGCATACCAGCTACAGCAACAGGGCTGTTTATGCACTATGAGACAGACCAGGCCCGGTGCCATGAACCTGCCACTGCAGTGGTAAAAAATGGTTCAAATGGCTCTGAGCACTATGGGACGTAACATCTGAGGTCATCAGTCCCCTAGAACTTAGAACTACTTAAACCTAACTAACCTAAGGACATCACACACACCCATGCCCGAGGCAGGATTCGAACCTGCGACCATAGCAGTCGCACGGTTCCGGACTGAAGCGCCTAGAACCGCTCGGCCACCGCGGCCGGCTGCAGTGGTAAGATAGGGTCTTAGGGATCATGGCAGGATGACTAGATGGCACATGGGAACAACAAATGAGCCTCTATCTCATGTAAATAGATGTGACTTTTTAGCAGAGATATTCAAGGCCCAGCTGAGTGACTACCAGAGGGGGCTATACCAGACACCGCCACACCATGAGTCAGCAAGCAGCCACCATGAGACCGGCCAGCTGCCACTATGGCACACACTATTAGCACAAAGTCTGTCTTCTGGGACTTGGTGCCACTCCACTAATGTGCCACTTCAGGCTTGCCCCAGCAGCAGCTTGACTCCTGCCCAGGGTGCAACAGGTTGTGACCAGAGCGGTACTGCAATCAGCGCTTTTACACAGCCATTAGTAAAAGCAGGATTTCCAGTGGGAGGGTGACATCCACCGCAAGTGAAATACCAGTCTTCCTCTGCATCACTTCACCACTTGGACACAGCAAGGCTCACTGAAGTGGGACGTATATTGCTAGCTGGCTGCAGGCATCAGCATTCCGGGGCTCATGTGTCAGTACCCACTGGCTGGCCACCAGCCGTCACCACTCCACATGCGCTTCCTGCACCATAAGATGTGTGGCCGCTCACTACGGTGTCAGAGTGTAGCTGCATGGGTTGTAATAAAGTGAGTTGTAAATGCTATTTTACTACGCTGGCACTGGGCTGCGCCCTCGCCACGACCCACTGCCGTTGACCAGTCCTGCATAGAAGTGGCACATCACCCCCCCGCCCCCCCAAGGTTGACTTCAGATGTGTTGAAGTCAACTTCAGTGGACATGAGAAGGCTCACCCGCACAACGTCACAGTCACAGCTTGCAGTGTCATCACACAGTGGGATTAGGGAGCAAACTGTTGATTCTACTTGTGTGTGCAGAAGAGATGGGATCCAGGTATGAAATACAATGGAACTTGAAAGTTACATTAGTCAAATAAGTGGGACCTACTGATGTGTCTCAGTTTTGTGGGAACCGTAGGGAGTACTGTCTGTAGCCAGTAAGATGTTCTCACTGGAACCTGCTAGGGTCAGTGCATCTTATGCAGAATCAGTGCTGGCAGAATTTTTTGTGTGCTGTCATTATGGCTATACTGCTTGGCAGGTGGTGCATGGCAAGGTGTAGAGTACACGTTGATGTCGATTAGAGCTATGTTGTACTTTTTAGTGAGCAGGTGCTGAAGATTTCACAATAGCAGAGTTCACAGACACATGGTGTTTCTGCAGTGACATTGCAGGTGTTACTGGATAACTTAGCGCAGTAACCATAGATAAAATGAAGTTACTACAGCAAATGGCAATTAAGGATGAGCAGTTATCAATCCAGCCATCCGAGACTGAACTAGACCCAGCTGTGGCCAATCTGATTACTACCTTTTCTGACAAGCCAACTGAAAATGTGGTGTTTTTTGTGCAGGACCTTAAAAGATCAGAAGGGGTGAGTGTTGGTCAGATAATCAGTTGTTGCAAGTGACAAAGTTATGTTTGATGGGAGAGGTAAAACTTTTGTTAGGTGTACAGAGGCAATAAAAATGCAGTCATTTGGGCAATTGGAACAAGGCCTCCAAAATGATATAGGGAGCAACAGAGGGCAAGGTTGTTTTGGAAATGATTAAGCAGAATCATGAAAAGACACAGTGAAACAATGGAAGATTTTGCAGATAGGATACATAATGTACAATCATACAAGTTAGGTGAGAATGGTGAGGTGAATAAGATTAAACTGAAAGAAGCCAATCACAGGACACCTGACACATTCCTGAGGGGCCTGTTACCCGATATGTCAAGACAGGGTGAGACAGTAATCTCCAGTCAGGTTGAGAACACAATTTGAGAAGACTGATACGGCAACGGAAGTAAGGGATAAGTGCAGATTATTCTCCACTAATACAAAATACTGTAGGCATGGATCAACAGGCACATCCAGAGACATTGTCAACAACCTCACCATACTGAAGATTGAAGGTGGTAGGAGACAGTACTGTGAGGTCTTCAAGGTCAGAGGAATTAAATTGTCTGGTTGGGTCACTTCAATTTGAAAAATGTGTGGAAGTGTTGCCTCATGTGAGCAAAGGTTACTATGTGATCCTGAGATTAGACATTTTTGTATGAACATTGTGCCAATTTAACCTTCAGCGAGGTGTGGCGGAACTTAGTGGGACAACATCCCAACTGGGGATAAAGCTGCAGAGTTTGAAGTGCTCCTGCAAAGCAATGACACTCACATAATACTAGGTAAAAAAAGCTGGTTGAAACCCAAAATTGATGGCAATGATATTTTTGGGGAAAAGATGTGTGTTTATTGAAAGGGTAGGCTAGTGGGAAACATGTAAAATAAGATTTTACTTTTTAGAATATTTTAAGTGAGAATTGCTAGAAAACAGTGTGAAACACCCTAATACTAACACCATTTTAATACAATGCAGCCAATACTTAAAATAATTTCACTATCAAATATGTATCGGCTACCATTCTGCCCTTTATGTTATTATTAAATATGTACAGTAATTGCTCTGTATTTTAAAATTTTGTAATGAGTATCCTATGCAAGCAGTTTCATAGGTATTAGAGAAACTCTTTCAGTCATTATTTAGACACCTTGAGCGATGTTCTTTCAGTCATCAATAGTCACTTATAGTTAGTCATCACTGGGACATAGTTTCATACTGCAAGAAATATTCTAATCACTGGAATAGTTTTATACATACCACATGCATAGTTAGGTTAGACTACGTGAAGTTCTTTTACAGTGTTTACATTTTGTAAAACTAATGGATCTTGGTAATAGAAAGCTGATCAGCATGAGTGTATTTTGAGAGAATAATGTATATTGACTCAAACCTAAACATTGATAGTGTTAACTTGGTTTGTTCTGATTATTACCAACAGCTATTTATTCATCAGTTGAACTACAAAGAAGACATTCTATAGTGCATGAAGGTCCATAATGTTAGAAGTGTAGCCTTATATGCCAGGGAAACAGTTCAGACAAGAGGAGAATAGAAGCTTTTGAAATGTGGTGGTACAGAAGAATGCAGAAGCTTTGATGGGTAGATTGAGTAACTAACGAAGAGGTACTGCATTAAACAGGGAAGAAGAAGAAGTGGGGGGCAGGGAGTGGCCTGTGTGTGTGCGCCGAGATGGGGAGGGGGGGCCCAATCGTGGGATCGTGCACAATTGTGCTTGTGTGTAGAAAAGGGGGGAGGGGGGGGGAGGGCATTAGAGGAGAAACTAAGGCTTGACTGTTATGGTAAGCAGGTTAGAGTGGCTGTACGCTGCAAGAGGCTTCATCAAACCAGTCTTTGGATGGAAGACCACATGACAAGACAACACAACAAACCACCTCTATATCTACTTTCCCAATTCCACACACAGTCCCCTGTGAGAAGTAACAGCAAAACATAATTTCCAAAATGATTTGGCACTGTTATGAAACTTCCCACTTTTTCTGTTGCCTAAATAGAGTGCAAGACAGGCCTACTGATTGACGAGCGAATAAATTATTCCCTAATCTGTATCTGTTGCAGTGAAATACCTTTGAAATGTGTTGGAATCATTGCAAAGTTAATCAGACTTACCAGAGTAACATCTATCGCATGTTAACAAGGATTCTTCATCTTGGGGTCAAAGATGTTGTACACTCCTAATCCAAGCAACCATGATTCTTCACTTGGCAAACAGCCAGATCTACAATAGCTACACAATACAAAAGCTATTCTGAAAAACAGCATATAAAGTAGAAACAGGTAATGAAGAAATCAAACTGAAGCAGCAGAATTTACTGAAATCCAGTAAAAAATCAAATCTCTGACATCGCTGTGACTGGAAAAAGATCTTGCAAGAACAGAACCCACGACGACTGAAGAGAATCTTTCATCACGACATAAGTGCAATCATACCGCAAATTGCTGCAGATTTCAATGCAACACCATGTCAGTGTGCGGACCATTCAATGAAACATAATCAATACAGGCTTTTAGAGCCAAAGGCTCACTCATGTGCCCTTGATGACAGCACAACACAAAGCTTTATGCCTCGCCTGGGCATAACAACACCGACAATGGACTGTTGATGACTGGAAACATTTTGCCTGTTCAGACAAGTATCGTTTCAAGTTGTATTGAGCAGATGGACGTGTACAGGTTTGGAGACAACTTCATGAATCCAAGGACCCTGCATGTCACCAGGGGACTGTTCAAGCTGGTGGAGGCTCTGTAATGGTGTGGCGTATTTGCAGTTGGAGTAATATGGGACTCCTGATACATACGTAAGCATCCTGTCTGATCACCTGCATCCATTCATATCAATTGTGCATTCTGATGGACGTGGGCAATTCCAGCAGGACAATGCAACACCCCACACGTCTAGAATTGCTAGAGAATGTCTCCAGGAACACTCTTTTGAGTTTAAACACTTCCACTAGCCACCAAACATGAACACTATTGAGCATATCTGGGATGTCTTGCAACATGCTGTTCAGAAGAGATCTCCTCCCTCTCGTACAGTTGCGGATTTATGGACAGCCCTGCAGGATTCATGGTGTCAATTACCTCCAGCACTTCAGATATTAGTCAAGTCTATGCCATGTTGTGAGGCGGCATTTCTGTGTGCTCACGGGGGGCCATACACGATATTAGGCAGGTGTACGGTTTCTTTGGCTCTTCAGTGTATGTATCATTAATTAATGGTTTTACTAACATTCTCAGGTTATAGATTATCCTCAAAGCTGTTTACTTCAGTCTGGGCACTGTCATAGCATACTGACTGGACGAAATTACAAATGTCTGTGAGAAGTTTGTTAACAAACAAAGGTTTCTCTGAAAAAATAATAATATTTGTAACAGGAAAGTGGAAATCCAATTAACAGCTGCCACGTTAAGATTAATCAGAGGAGGGTAACAAATGTCTAGATCTTGATGAAGAAAGGAAAAAGAGGACAAGAGAGGAGATGAGAGGAGAGGAGAGGAGGAGGAGGAGAGAGAATCTCCTGATTTTAATTTCATTTGGGGTTGGGGGGTGGGGGTGGGAGTTGGAGGAGGAAAACAGAAGACAGAGTTAGCTATAGAACTGCAGAAGTGAAGAAACGTTAATCTGAAATCTGCATCAGCAGTTATAAACCAAGGAAAGTATTTGTGAATAATAACAAAATAATACCCAAGACACAAATACTATTTTCCTGTACAAGCAAATTTTAAAAATTCCAGAAACTAGAGATTCAACCAGATCTTTTAATTTTTTGTTATTTTTGAAACACATGCACACTGGATTTGGAAGGAGACAAAATTATCATATCTAACCAGGTGTCATGGGCATGATGTGAATACTGGCGTATTATGCTAATTTATAATTTAACATTATCTCGAAAAATTGGGAAAAGTATCAGGTCATCACTCACCCAACAGATGGAGCTGTAATGTGGCCAGCAAACACATATAAACGCTGCATATATAGTTTTCAAATACCACCTCCATTTAGGAAATACTAGATATGCCTGTCAGTTATACCTCTGTATCAAGATTAAATACGATTTCTTTTGAATGAAAATAACATCTAACTGAGGTCATCCATCTCTTCTTTAACTTAATTAACTTTGCAGAGCAAAGTGTGTGTATGTACAATGAATCAACTATCATGCTCTTTTTGATTGATAACGTTTCACTCAACCCAAACCAACAAACTGAAGTATTTTATGTCTTGTTATTTCCACACAGATCTGTTTTCAAGTCCTACATCTGAAGTGACAGATCATTCACTTGATGTTACAGAGAACCACTTGCCCTCACACTGGCTCTACTAACATGCTATGGAAACTCTTTTGTAATTCATCGGCCAGTTCTGTACATGCATTGCATTTTCTAAATAATACCTCAAATATTGCAGTTTTTCGTTAAAAATAACACTGCTCTATTTTATGCACTATTATTTCCATATACAATAAGCAGAAATGTTCAACATAGTCACTGTTTGGCTGCTGATGGAATAATGTAAAAAGAAATCAGTCTTAGCAAGCCAGATTATGATTATAAATAATGACTGCAAATATCAAAAGCCAATCCAGAATGACTTTTCACTTTGCACTGATATGAAACGTTCTGACAGATTAAAACTGTCAATTGGACCAGTATTTGAACCTAAGACCTCTGCCTTTCATGCGCAAGTGCTCCATCAACTGAGCTACCTGACGACGACTCTCAATCCTGGGTTCGAGTCCCAGTCCAGTACACAGTTTTAATCTTCCAGGAACATTTTTATGAAAAGCCAATGTTTACACAGCAATATAATGACCAGATGTTCATTCTGATCTTCTTTATGGAAAAGTGGCATAAACACAGCAATATAAAAACCGAAGACCAGATCTTCTTTACAGGAAAGGGGCACAAACTTTTAGCTTGCTGTTTCCTTTGAATGTTCCTTATGAACTGATAACGAGATTTTATTCATAAACCGGTAAATAAGTATGGTTAGCCTTTTTTTGGGGAAAAAATGTTGATTAACTTTTTATCTGTTGTTATTCAACTACTCTCACTGTGGAGCACAACATTGTCCCAAAGTAATTCAAATTAAGCAGGGGGAGGCGGGGTAGGGGTGGGAAATCACTGACTCATCTCAAAACACCTTTGTACATGACAAATAATGAGTTGGGATTACCTAAGTTCCAGCATCAATGGTGTATTCTTGTACATATTTTTAACATGCAAGATCAGATCAGAACCAATCTCACGCTGGCTGGCATCTCAGACAGTAATCTTTTGAATGTCTTACTCTTTGTTACTGCATTTATAAAGAAAGATTAGTAAGGCCATAGGGAAATACTACAGTAATCTTGTGATGACAGTACCACAGTTTGCCACTTTGTACGAAGTTGTACACAATAGTTATGTTAGCAAAGGTTTATAAAATGAAGCAAGTTGATTATGGTCATTTGAATCTCATTCCGGATTTGTGATCTACTTGAGAAGAGACAGTATTACTTGTGTAGAATGGTTGAAACACACCTGTCACTTTAATTTGCATTGTAATATACTAATAGCACAACTCTCGTCACAAGCTCACACAGAACAGCTAAACTGATCTCAAATTGTGAGGTGTGCCTTTTGGCACTGTCAGGACAAGACAGAAGTTCCTTCAATGTACAATAGTAAATGGTAACATAGTGAAGACAGCACAAAAGGCAGAATTTCCAAATCAGATTATTTTTACTGCAGATTTTCTCAAAGAATAAGAGTGATTGTAAAGCGATGTGGAAGTGGGTTTCAATACCATAGTGATTTACTATTTGTGGTCCCAATGGAGGTGGTACTTTCTTTGATGTACAAACCCAGATAGATAACTGTCTAATGCAGAATCTGAGCTATAGAGCAACCTGGCATTCATCGTAACACAAAGCATTCCAAATCATTGTTTTAAAGACATTACAGAAGATGAATTGACAAATATATAGGTCAATAATGAAATCTTCTGTTCTGTTAGTCAACACACTTTGTGCTGTACAACACCCCGAGTCCTTAAGCTCCTACTTCTACTAATGGACTACTTTTGTTTTAATTTACTTTTGACTTTTTGGTTCTTTTCATTTGCACTGTTTTTGCTGTATATTTAAATTTCAACACGTCCCACATTTTGCACTCTCAAAATCAAAGGAAGTAACATATAAGATTATTAACAATAATTGTAACAAATTTGGGTGATAAGGTATTTCTTTTTAACTAGTATGTTAAAGCCCAGCTATTTTGATAATCAATTCTTCATGCATCTTTTTAAAGATTACCACAGTTTCCCCAGCTTACTACTGACTCTGATATTTATTGGTAATAACTAAGATTGTCACAGTTATTATCTATATCATCATCTTCGAGGTGTCAGGTCCTGGCAAAATTTCTTCGGTTTCCCACATGCAATCACTACTGATAGATCAATGCTAACAATTCAATGGTTTGAAGATAAATTATACAATTTGGTCACAATCACAAAACAATCAGAGGGCTCACACAGACTGTAGATCTTGCCAATCTTAGCATGTATCTTTCACTCTGCAGTGGAGTGTGCATTGTTGAAGAACTTCCTGATAGTGTAACACTGTGTACAGGACCATGACTTGGACTCAAGATATTTGCCTTTCCTGAGCAATGCTATTTTTGATTGTTCTATCAAGGCATGAATCATGTATGACTTCACAGCATTGATTCCATCATCAGCTCCATACTACATTACACACTTCATGTAAGTTCTGCATAGTTTGCTGGACTACCACTGCTGAAAGAAAGACTACCCGGGAGAAAATGACACAGTCATTGCTTAGGTGTTGCTTCCACAAATGAATGTTTCACTCTGCAGTGGCACCCGCATTGTTGTGAAATTTTATAATAGATTAAAACTGAGTCTCGAATCTTGGACTCAAACCTTGTCTCCTAACTTTCATGGGCAATACTCTTACTGACTGAACCATCAGCTCCATAATATGTTTTGTTCCAGGAATGACAGTCCAGGAAGGAATGCGGGAAAGCTATTCGCAAGTTCCGAAAGTATTGGAGAGAGATATTGACAGAATTGAAGCAGTGAAGAAAGGTTGCAAGCCTGCAAGAGCATTTACCATGAACAGCAAGTGTTCTGTTTCGTATCCCAGTCCACGCACATTTTTAATGTAGTTCTTTATTTATTCATTTTTAAAATCATAGTACTCTCAAACTGTCATTTATTATAATCTTGTCTCCTTCAAAAGCCTGAATACACACACCATCTCTTTCCATATTTTCCATATGACATTAACTATTGTTTGGTGCGAATGCATTTGGGGACTAATCACTCCTTTGCTATCTGAGAATCCTCCCTACCTGATAAGAACAAAATACCTTTAGATATGTATTAGCTGGCCACATCTAAGATGTATCTGTCAGCTGAGTGATGGCCCACTTCACATTCCCACAATTTATATTTTCAGCAACAGAATTTCCTTTAGTCTTGAATTAGCAATAATTTTCAATTACCACAAAATTGTTAATCCAAAACCTGAAACAGAAACATGAGTGAAATAGCTTGTGTATTCAACTGCACCCATAGTTTAATGAATAAAAAAATGACAAACATTTCACAAATATCATGTCTGCCATAAGTTAAGGAACAAAAATAAAATAATGTAAAGGAAAAAGGTTTGGTGAAAAAGTAAACTAATACAATGACCCTTACATAAAATAATGTTAACATAGATCAATCCAAATTCCACAGTAAGCATATTATTTCCAATCACATCCTCCTCCAGCCTTAATGAAGACATTGTTAGGGAACTAATGAAGCTGAAATATGCAACAACAATATTCCTGATGAAGTACAAATGGAAGATTGAAAGCAGACTAGAGAATGTAGGATTGTTCAACATTTATCTTTTGACTGATATAATTAATGTAAAATACTGCACAGAATTACAGCAGAAAACACAGTGACTAACACTGCCTGCCAATGATTTAAACTCCCGTATGGGTCTCCAATAATTTGCACATGAGACAATCTGTACATACTAAACTTTGTGAAGATGGTCTTACACTTTTGCCAATCAGTGGTATCCTCACTTGAAAGGAGTAGGTGGCATTTACAAAGAACTATGGAAAATGTGTTAGTCGTTTCTTTACAAATGAATATCAATTCCCTAGGTAGTGATTTTATTTATGTGCAATAGTCTAGAGGACACTGACATGTACTGGTTCTTTATGCCCTGTATAACTTGGCTGCTTTGTGGGAAAAGAGTACTTTTCTATTATTGTTTCGGACAGCTCCTATAAATAAAATAAGAGAAATAATTCCATAATGTGACAATGTTACTTTACACAGAATCCATTTAGTCATAAGGAACATAATATTTAAAGAATAGCAAGGTCCTTGGGGATTATCCCAAATGACTGTGTAGGACATTTTGTCGTTATCTGCCTGGGATTGTTCTTTCTGAGGACAATTGATAGAGACACCAGTGCAAGCTATTCTCAATTGCTTGCAAACTATTATGAGGCACGCATTTCTATCATTTTCCATAGTTGGGCTCAAATGCAACCTCACTATATAGTTTTTCTACAGGCCTTTTCCATGTTCAAGAGTGTAAAATATTGTTTTCTCAAGAATATAATTTCAAGTAAAATTTGAGATTGTTTTCATTGCACATGCTGATTTTGTTTTGTTCCTTAAGTTACGACAAACATTGCATTTAATCATAAATGCAAACAGTGTACCTCGGTCATGAGCTGTGCACTCATGCATATCCATATTCTCCACAAGAGTTGCAGAAGGGGCAGGTGGCTGGGCCTCTGGAGGGATATCAACATCTGTTGGACCACTTCCAGAACTGTGTGGCGTTCCATCCATAACCATCTGTTGCGTTGGCTGTGGCTGCATTCCGTGTGGTGTCATCACAGGAGTAGGTGCATTACTGTGCATCATCTGGAGAGGTAACAACTATAAAAATAATATCAGGAAAATATAGCTCATACATTTCAAATTCACTGACACTGTGAATGGTAGTCCACTTTATGCTACCATGATTAGCATTTTCAGCAACAGTACTTCCTTTATTTTTGGGTTTGCAGTGATTTTCAATGCTTATTTGTTTGTGACTGTGATGAAAATGTAGCAAAATAGACTGATTGTGGATATAAATTTATAGCTATAAATAGTTTGAAACACATGCCAATAACAATTAAAGTAAACTGGTATGTCAAAAGCATATCACTATAAAAGTATGTATATTTAAGTAACACCAACTGTTTTCCCATTCAGTGGAAAAATCAGAGTAAATATGAAAAATGTTTACAGGGATATGAAATATTTTTAAGCAATAACAAAACATTTAGCAACTGAAACTGTCAAAGTGGTAGCATTTCTATGAAGCTGCAGCAATACATAAAATATACAATCTTTGGCAAGATGGTGTCACACATAGATGTAATACTACTAGCTCTGCTGAAATCCACAACTGTGTGCTAATAAAGGGCATTCCGTGCCATAAAAATGTATTGAAAGGGTAAGACTATGTTCTGTATTGCACAGGTGGGCACATTTAGCATATTAATTAAATAAAACATGTTGCTGTCATTTCGCGCATTATAATTGAAGAGTAACAGCCATCGCCAAGTTTTTCGAAAATGTGAAGAACCCACAAAAGTACTCTCATTAGTGAAAAGTAGATTTTGGACACTGAAGAGCTATTAAATACATTTTGCGACAGAAATGGGAAACACGAATTTGTACTGAATGACAGTACTGTAGGACAAAAACATTCTGACCGCAGTATAGCAATCTGAAATTCATGTCAAGGGCCATTAATAGATTCAAAGCAACAGTCAAATGAATTTCAATCTGACTTAGTTATATCAATCTTGTTAGATAATGCAGTAATTTGTGTTATGCACTAAAGCTGTCCTGTAAACAAGTACAGCAGACAAACACGATCAAAACATTGCGCCACATTGCTATGCTATCTTACAGTCTTGGAAGGGAAGTAGCAGAAATTAAGGCAATGATGTTATGGGTATCACCAATCCTAGAGCCCCTCTCAAGGAAGTACTGAAATGCTGTAAGATGATATTAAATATGGGTAGTGACTGTGTGTGAATTGGAGGTGTCAACATTGCATATAGGAAAGAGAGCAAATGCGCAAATGTTATTAGGGAGCTCTGCGAAAAACACCTGAAGTGAATTTCTTTGTTGCTAGTGTGCTATGAAGACATGATCTCATGAAAAATTCATGTGGTAATCTTGGAATAATAAAGTTCATGATCTGCAGTGATGCCGTCTATGCAATACTTTTTTTATGCAGACAGTTTTGTAAGACAACATCTACATCTACATCCATACTCCGCAAGCCACCTGACGGTGTGTGGCGGAGGGTACCCTGAGTACCTCTATCGGTTCTCCCTTCTATTCCAGTCTTGTATTGTTCGTGGAAAGAAGGATTGTCGGTATGCCTCTGTGTGGGCTCTAATATCTCTGATTTTATCATCATGGTTTCTTTGCGAGAGGGAGCAATATACTGCTTGACACCTCGGTGAAGGTATGTTCTTGAAACTTCAACAAAAGCCCGTACCGAGCTACTGAGCGTCTCTCCTGCAGAGTCTTCCACTGGAGTTTATCTATCATCTCCATAACGCTTTCGCGATTACTAAATGATCCTGTAACGAAGCGCACTGCTCTCCGTTGGATCTTCTCTATCTCTTCTATCAACCCTATCTGGTACGGATCCCACACTGCTGAGCAGTATTCAAGCAGTGGGTGAACAAGTGTACTGTAACCTACTTCCTTGTTTTTGGATTGCATTTCCTTAGGATTCTTCCAATGAATCTCAGTCTGGCATCTGCTTTACCGACAATCAACTTTATGTGATCATTCCATTTTAAATCACTCCTAATGCGTACCCCAGATAATTTATGGAATTAACTGCTTCCAGTTACTGACCTGCTATATTGTAGCTTAATGATAAGGGATCTTTCTTTCTATGTATTCACAGCACATTACACTTGTTTACATTGAGATTCAATTGCCATTCCCTGCACCATGCGTCAATTCGCTGCAGATCCTCCTGCATTTCAGAACAATTTTCCATTGTTACAACCTCTCGATATACCACAGCATCATCCGCAAAAAGCCTCAGTGAACTTCCGATGTCATCCACATGGTCATTTACGTATATTGTGAATAGCAAGGTCCTACGACACTCCCCTGTGGCAACACCTGCTCATAGGAACAAAAAGGGTAAAATAGCAATGATAATTGAAATTCTCACAGTCATGAAATCATGTATGAAGGCCAAGGCAACATACATGCGAACTTCCCAATCATCAGCCAACTGAACTACAGAAAAAGTTATGGCAGCCACAGCAGCTAAGGTCAGGTCACCCATGGCATAGCATGGGTCACCTATGACAATCATCAGGTCACCTACAGCAGAGGCCAGATCATTTACATCAGAGGACCCTACACCAGCAAAACAGAGGAGCCTGAACTGCAGTTGGAGATCCAACACCAGGAGCAGCAGCCTCATCTGTAGCAGCTGAGGAGAACATTAGAATGCAGCCACGTAAAATACCTACAAGGCTTAGAATACCTGTAGTACTCAATGGATCACATATGACACAGAAAAGTGTATGTACAACTATTAACTGTATCTACAATAAAGGTTTTCATATTTTAAACTGTAATAAACAGAGTTTGAGAAATAAATCTTTTGAACTTGGAAGTTACAGTTAACATTGACAATACTGGCTGTACATGTATTATGAAACACTAGTCCAGGGATTTTGAATTAGTTACTGATAACGTTACTTATTATAAACTGGCTAGTCTGTTCTGAGAAATGTTGTCAAAAGTGGAGGAGTTGCATTTTTATTAAACCTAATGTTGAACATAAAAGGAGGTACGAGGCAGAAATACTGAGTATTGCATGGGAAGCTGTATAAAGTAATAAAGTAGCAATCTATCTTTTTTTACAGTATTGATATTCCTACACTGAGTTTGCATCACCTACTGGGGACACAGACATTTTCATCAATAAATTATCGGCTGTTCTGGATGTTATTCATTTACTAAGAAGGCCACGATAATAGTCTATGGGAACTTCAAAAGAAACCTTGTGAATGAATCTGCATCCAAAGAGCTATTTCTTAATGTTCTGCACAGCTTCAACAAGTTTCCTCTTCTAAATAGGCCCAAAAGAGTAACAAGTAGTACGGAAAGTCTTATAAGCAACGTATCACCAAATATGGGCATCACAGAGAAACAAATTATTAATATTAATTTTGTGCTATCTCATCATAATGCCCACATCCTTACAATTCCTTCTATATCTGGGAAAGAAAGGGATGTATATCTTTCTTATAGAAGAGACCACACTGTTATTCCTAAAATATTTACATTCTGAAAGAGTTTTCCTTACTATATTTCTTACTGAGGAAATTTCTCTGCAGAAATCTCTGCCAGTTTTATAAACAGTCTGCACAATGAATCATGGTCAGAAGTGCTTTCACAATTAGGTAGTAACAATGCTTTATCTTCAGTGTTCATGACTAACTTTGAAGAGAGCTTTTTGAAGAAAGTGACCAGAGTCCATTCACAAAGGACCTAGTATGCAGCCATGCAGTAACATTTCCCACAGGACTCTAAACAGGCCTAGACCCCAAATGAAAAGATCCCCATTTCTCAGTTTATAGAATATGTTAAGACTTGTAAGAGAATATAGCAAAAGGGAAGTGCTAAGGCAAACCTACTTAGAAATGACACCGTGATATGACTGTTGGACAATAATTCTGTGTGGTAAATTGTAAAAAGGGAAGAGACATGAAGAACAGGAAATTGCACAAATGCTGATAACAGTAATACTGACAAAAATACTTGCCAAATTATATAAATGATTACTTTATAAACATTTCTCAAATACACCTTGAATTTCAAAAATCAAGGTAAAAATACCTGCACACAACATGGATTAACTACAGCTAGTGAGGGTTAAGTATTAAAAGTGATTGAAAGCCTCAAATGAAAATTGTCAGCAGGTATAGATGAAGTACTAGCATCACATATAGCTCTTACAGTTTCACAAATTGCAAAGCCCTTGGCTCATACTGCTAACTCATCATACACTGAGGGACTGTTCCCTCACAGATTAATTTTGAAAGTAATGCCCTTACTCAAGAGTGGTAATAGGTATAAAGTTGAAAATTAGCTACCATATCACTCCTCTCAGTACTAGAGATTAACAAAACAATGAATCACCAAGCAATTCCACCGACTTCTCCAGCAATCTGTTGACATCTTGAGGTGTCAGGTATTCTGCCAGATAACAGCATCATTCATACACTATATTTTGACAACATAACATGTTACCTTTATCAGATGCTACCTGAGACTGCTCATTGAGTGGTGAACTTGTATGTGTGCTGGCATTCTGTTTTCCATCCAGTGTGGTTCTGTGTGTTTCCTCTGTGATCTGCTACCACAGAAGTGTCCTGTGAAGTTCCATCTTCAATCTGTCATGCCTGGTGCTATGTCTGAGTACGTTCACCATGTATACACCTTCAGTTCATCTTTTCATGGAGTTCTCCTGCTACCGCTGTTGTGTTTTCAACAACTCAAGTGCGAGATCTCAGGCTCTACTGAGATTGGTAATCAGTATGTCTATTCTTGGGGGTTTGTGTCACCTTTACAACTATAGATTCTCTTGTAACACTGCCCCAGTATCTGGGGATCTGTGCTGGACAGTTCTTTTCATTGGTTCACGGAATAATTGATTGCCAGACAGTGCTCGGCTATGGCTGATTTCGTTTCCTGTTTTAGTTGGGTGTGCCCCTGATGTTCACTGAATTGGATGTCCACTGTCCTACAGTCCGATTAAAGAACAATGGCGACCCGCAAAGGTTAAGGCTTGGACAGGAACTACATGGTTGCAGGTTTGAAGTGACAGTCACAGTACATGCATACACGTGCTCTGTGCTTGAAAAAAAGCATTCATTGTGTAAATTATGCCTGTCCCTTCATTATGTAGAATTTGTCACATACCACCACCATCAGCGATGACAACTCACAACAAATGGAATGGAAATTCATTAAACGACTTGCTGCAATCACATTTTATACTTGCACTGACTATGATATTCACAGTACAGTGCTCAGGACACTACTAAACACTCATTGGCTGTCATAAGATAAGAGATGTACATGCAAAGAACAAGCCTAAATTCGACTGCCATCTATAGTTGTTTGGCAGCTATACAACACGCCACACTGGCAGGGTATATTATAAATTCCTGGGATTTGTAGTTTCAGGTCATATTTCACATTTCCCAGTAGTTCTTTGTTTAGTAATCCACAAATGGTACACTCTCTTTGTGCCACAGTGCCCAGTTGTCAGCAACACTGGTGCATCACTGTAGCCAACAGCAAAGTCCTTGAAGAAACTGCTGTTCCTATATGTGGGAAAGTGTATTCATCACACCCACCATTCTGAGGGCTTCTTGCAACATCTCAAGCAACTACATATCACAAAATCTGATACAATGGTCAGTTTCAATGTGGTATTCCTGCTCACTAGGGTGCCACTGAAAGGCTCATTTGAACTAACTGCAAAAATCTGATGATGCTCTATTGGACCTGTTCAGGCATATACTGACTACAACTTATTTTCTGCATGGGGGCCAACATTATGAACAGACAGAAAGTGTAACCACGGGCAGGCATTAGAGACTGCTAGATACAAACCTACAAGCTTCTTCAAGCATTTGGAAGATACCTTTGTGATCTGGTCTCAATGTGGCAAGAGGCTCAATGAGTTTTTGGAACCTTTTTACTCACACCACCCAAATATTAAGTTCACCATGGAACTGGAAAGGGATGGCCATTTGCTGTTTCTGGATGCACTTGTGAGAAGAAGAGTAGATGGGCCACTGGGTCACAGTGTGTGTCGCAAACCTATATACACTCGTTTATAGCAGCAAGCCAGCAGCTGTCACAACCCAATGCAGAAGAGTAAAGTTCTGAAGCATTGGTTCACAGGGTACACACCTTGTTATACTGAAGTAATCTGGCAGCAGAAATAAAGCATCTACGATTAGTGTCCTTTGAGAATAAAGATACAGCCAAACAGATCCAGAAGGCCCTTTAACCAGCCATATGATATACACAAAAAGCTGGGTGAGTCAAAGACTGCCTGCCCTGTGCAGGTCTATTTCTGCCAAAATCAGCACGACTCTCAGGAAGCATAACATTGAGTGTCTGTTCTGTCATCATCATCATCATCATCATCATCATCATCATCATCTTGGACAGTTTCCAGCCACTGGCTGGGTCTGTCGGGAACACAAGCCTCTCCATCGTGTTCTGTCTTTCCACCATTCCCCTTCTTCCACCTTCGTCCAGTTCTCTCCTCTTCTCATCACACATTCCTTCACTAGACTATGTACTAGTGGATAGGCAGATGATGAGCAGTCTCACAGATGTTAAGGTCATTCCATCTGAGGCCTTAGACAGTGACCATCGGCTGTTGGTAGCCACCCTGAGAGAGAAAAAAGATAGGAGGGCAACAGATATACAGGAGAAAAGGTTGAAGACATGGATGTCTGTTTTGTGCACCTACAAAAATAAGAGAACTACTGGGAAACGTGTAAGATGACCTGGTACTATGAAACCCAGGAATTTATAATATACCTAGCCAAAGTGGAAAGTCATACATTGGCTGAACAACAAGGACAGTGGACATCTGACATAACGAACATTAGGGAAACACCTAAGTAAATCCAGGCAACTACATCAGCCATTGCCGAGCACTGTCTGGTACTCGGCCCTTCTACAAACAACGATGAAATGAAGGTTCTTGAGACGCTGGATACCAACCCAGTAGAGCCTGGGATCCCACACTGGAGTTGCTGAAAACACAACAAAGGCAGCACCACAACAACACAAAAAGAGTAACTGAGGATGTAGACAAAGGGAACACACCACAGACAGAACACCAGGTGTGCTAGACTAAACACAAAACTTTGCAGAATGCTTCCAGCTGGAGTGGACCACAGGCGGAACACTTAGAACCGTACCAGATCAAAAGTGAACGCCAGCACACATACGGGTGCATTGGACCAAAGATGAAACACGAGTGCTCGGCCTGGTGCACTGGACTGAAGAACGAAGCGTGTAAGAATGTTTCCGACAGGAGCGGACCTCGGACTGAACACCAGGAGCCACAACAGACCAAAAACAGAATGCCAGGGTGCAGATAGGGAAGAGGGAACACCTAAAGACACTGCTAGCACGTGCTGACTGCAGAATGAATGCCTGGAACTAACCATGGAGGGGGAAGGTTGTAGGTATAAATACCGGACCTTGTCAACTTCTTGAAATACTGTGCACGAATCACACTGATATCCAGCAGAGTACCCGATGCCTCCAGATGTCAGTCACCAGGTACTTATACTTACACACATTAATTAATAGTAATCATCATTGTTTTTTAACAAATACAAGTACAGAAACAGCAATAACAGATTATACAGATGAAATAATTAGAATCACAGGTGACAACAATAATGTTGTACGAGTTAACTTGCACGTTTCTAAAAATTTTCGTAATGTTAATAGCGAAATTCTTTTAGGTAAGTTGGGAGCAATGAGGATACAAAGGATAGAAAACAAATGGTTTCAATCATATTTGCAAAATGGATCACAGGTTGTGGAATTCACTTCCGCTTATTCTAATCGTAAACTCAAATTAACCCTTTCGTCGCTGCTAGGTCCGAACATCCTGCCTGCCTCGACAGCTAGTGGGGGCAAACGTATTGAATGCCTGAAAGATATTCACAGTTCCGAAAACAGAGAACCATCGGCTGTATAATGGAATTAAAACAACAAAAATTTGTACCGGACAGGGAATCGAACCTGGATTTCCCACTTACGAATGGCTGCCTTATCATTACGCTATCTAAGCACGCTTCATGATGTGACCCAAACTTCCGTATGTCGTCGGGGTGTCTACAACCTGCACCCCTAATGCCCATTATGTATATTTCCGTACAGGGGGGGACATTGTAATTGAAAGTTGTTTGCCATGTTTTTGAGTATAAATACTACAGTGCCTATGTTGTTTAGATGTATGATGGAAAGTCCCTGAAGACATATATGTATGTCACATGGCTGACAACATATGGAAATTTGGGTCTGATCTTGAAACATACTCTGATAGCCTAATGGTAAGGAAACTGCTTGCATTAAGTGGAAAATCTAGGTTAAAGTCCCAGTCCAGCACAAATTTTCATTGTCGTCATTTCATTAAATAGCTGATGGCTGTCTATATTCACAACTGTGAATACATTTCATGTATTTCACAATGGCTGTAGCCATTGCAGTGCCTTTTCCTTCAGATACGCATGCAGGCTCTGCAATATTGTACTGTGCGCCTGGCTGGCAGACAGCTGACACAGCCTGATGACTGCTGCACACTATGGCCCCTGTAGGCTAATTGCACATTCCTGCATACACAGAACTCCTTTTGTAACATTTCATACATCAGTTCATTATGATAATTCATGCCCTTCAGATTATATAGGATTATTTCTTTTGTCTTCTGTAGGTTAAGAAATCAGACTGCATCTACCAGTTGACTCATAAGCAGAAAGGAACCAGGAGCATGTGAAATCTGTGTGACTTTCCGACATTACAGAGATCAGCAAATAATAAACAGCATTGGCAGGAACATTGTAAGGCAGCAAAAGTGAGTCACCATTATGCTGTGCGTGTCTAACTGCTCCTGTGCCCATGGGTACATCTTCGCTATTAGCGGCTGGGCCTTCCTGCCTGTCAGGTGTAGATGAATGCTAATAGCCATCTGAGTATTCTATCTGCCCGGAATACACGTATGCCTGTAGCTGTGAAAGAGTTGATATTTTATGCAAAGAAAGTCAAAATTTGTTTACCACAGGGCAGTGTGATGGCCGCCTCCTGTTTCTTATTTATATAAAAAAAAAAATCAAACAACAGCGTCTCAGCATTTCCGCTATATGGTGAATGGCAACTTTCCTTCTCATTTTATTTACATATAAAAAAAGTCATACAAGCCTCAGAAACTGCAACTAAGACCTTGCTGTTCACAGGTGGGACTAGCGTAATATTGGGCAATGTTAAGGAATCTCTGCCTACAACAATCGATCAAGTCCTCAAGTCCTTGCATTCATGGTTCAATGGCAACTGGTCGATGTTTAATGCAAAGAAAAAAAATTATACTCAATTTTAAAAATGAATCGAAACCAAGATCTCCATCCGGTACTGTGTAGAAACGAGTTAGAAAGGGTACAATGCAGAAAATGTTTAGTGATGTACGTTGAATAACACACAATGGAAAGACTAAATGACAAAACCATTTCAGGGACTCAGTTCTGCAAGTTTTTCTCTGGGAATCATTTCTAAAGTATGCTCTTCAGTAAGTGCTCGAATAGTTTACTTTGTCTTTTTGTTGTGCCTATCTGCAACTCAGCATCTCCACTATATGGAGAGTAGCAACTTTCCTTTTCACAATATTGTTACAATGGCTTACTTTGGTTACTTCTGGTCTCTTATGGCTCTCATGCAATAGTTTTTTGGGATAAAACTATAGAATACAGACAAAGCTATTTGAATTTTGTCACATCTCTCTATAAGGGTTAACTGCAAGCTCCTATTTAAGAAATTGTGAACACTGATAATACTCTTCCTACAAGCACACAAGTGTGTGTTGATGAAAGAGCTAATCTTGGAGACCTGCAAACCAGCAACGACTACCATAGCTAAAACACTCACAGCTGTGGGACCTTCCATATAAAGCAAGCAAAAACACCTCATACTCAAGGACATGTGGGCTACTCTGGTGTCATTCTTTAGAATGCGATGCTAAATACATGAAGAGGTTGCAGAGATGCTAAATACATGAAGAGGTTGCAGAGGGAAATGGCTTTTAGAGCAGAGTTAAAAACATTTCTTGTTGAGATGTGTTTCTGTAGTATAAGAGAACGTGTCAGTTTACAGAATTCAAGCCCATCATTTACTGATGAGAACCTTTTAATCAGTTATTAGGTGCAACATCTATGGAGGAGATTAGTGTTTAACGTCCCGTCGACAACGAGGTCATTAGAGACGGAGCGCAAGCTCGGGTGAGGAAAGGATGGGGAAGGAAATCGGCCGTGCCCTTTCATAGGAACCATCCTGGCATTAGCCTGCAACATCTATGCTCTGTGTGTCTTTGTACAAGAATGTTTCTGCTGTTGGTTTCTTGTTCTCTCTGTTTCATATGCAGTGCAATACATCTATTCAAAGCAGGGAACCAGGTGCAAGAAAAGTTTCTAGGGATATAGTGTTGGCAGGTGTTCTTGTGTTTATATTTTTTCAAGGTGCAACATAATTTTTTCAGAATGAAATTTTCACTTTGCAGGGCAATGTGCATCAATATGAAACTTCCTGCAATATTAAAACTCTGTGCCGAACTGAGACTTGCACTTGGGATCTTTGCTTTCCCAGGGAAAGTGCTCTGTCTCTGCACTACCCAAGCATGACCGTCCCCACAACTTTACTTCAACATAATATTTGCGGCATAATGTGTTGGTGTGTTTGTATTTCTCAGATGTGTACAACAAATTTTCAAATTTTAGTTACATTTTTCATTTTACTACATCTACATCTATACTCTACAAACCACCATGAAATGCATGACAGAGGGCGTGTCCCATTGTACCAGTTACTGGGTTTCTTCCCATTCCATTCACATATGGAATGTGGCAAGAATATTGTTTAAATGATTCCGTAAATGCAGTAATTTTTCTAATCTCATCCTGTTGATCCCTATGGGAGCTATATTTGTAGTTTATTCCTTGGATCATCATTTAAAGTTGGCTCTTGAAACTTTGTTAGTGGACTTTCTTGGGATAGTTTACATCTATCTTCAAGAGTATGCCCGTTAGGTTTCTTCAGCTTCTCTTTAACACTCTCCCATGAATCAAACAAACCTGCAAGTATTTGTGCTGCCCTCCTCTGTGTATGTTCAAAATCTCCTGTTAGACCTATCTGGCACGGGTCACACACATGTTAGCAATATTCTAGAATGGATTGCCCAAGTGCTTTGTAAGCAGTCTCATTTGTAGACTAATTGCGTTCCCCTAGCGTAGTACCAATAAACCGAAGTCTACCACCTGCTTTACTCACGACTGGGCATATTTGATTATTCCATTTCATCCCCCCACCCAAAGTGCTACATCTAAGTATTTGTACGAGTTGGCCGATTCCAACTGTGACTCACTGATATTATTGTGATATGACAGATACTATGTGATTTCATTTAGTGAAGTGTACAATTTTACATTACTGAACATTTAAAGCAAGTTGCTGGTCTTAGCAGTACTTTGAAACCTTATAATGATCTGACTGAATATTTATGCAGCTTCTTTCAGGCAGTACTTCATTATAGATAATGGCATCATCTGGAACACTTCCCTGGGGAATACCTGACGATGCCTCTCCACCCAAGATCCACTATATTTCCATCATGGATAGTGTTCTGAACTATCTGTTCTAGCTACTTTAGGAGAAGGCATTTAGTATTGTTTCACAGGATGTCTCATCATGCCTACCACTAACAAAACTGTAGTTTTCCCAATTAATTGTTGGATGATTAAAGTCTCCGCCAAAGATTACAGTACGGTTGGGGCACTTACGTACAAGTGAATTGAGGTTTTCTCAAAAGCTTTAGGTTACATCAGGAAATGGGTTTGGTGGGCAAGAGAAGGATCCAATTACCATCTCATGCCCACCACTGATACTGGGTCTGGCCCAAATAATTTCACATGCTTTTCAGAAGTGTTGTGAATTCTTCAGCAGTTAACCACTAGGATTTTGAAACTCTCACCTGTGGGAGGCATTTCTTTTGAACTAACACTGATACTTCTGGGTTTCCTACAGCTAAAAACACCTTGTGGGCATCCCACACACAGTCATCTACCTGGCTAGAGCCTCTGATGTACCCATTTGGGGCACCCTACGTTCTCAACCCTACGCTGCAAGTCCAGAAAGTCGCAGCCTAGCTTGTAATGGGACTTCCAAAATCTCTGAGCAGTCCTTCCGCTCAATTCAGAGCTGAGGGGTCATGATAAGTTCATAGCCAAGCTATGTCCAGTACAGTCAAGTACGATAAAACACAACTATGCAACTGTCAGCTACATCATTTAAAGTAGGTGGTGTCGAACTTCCACCCCCATTTTTCAGCCACTATAGCAACGCAGTACGTCGTCACCAAGGACGATCAATGAGGAAATAAAGGAGGCGAACGTCACAGACTCTCAGGAGCTGTTGTAACGCAATGATTTACAGCAGTGCCAATTGTTTGACAGTAGTCTAGTCAGGATGATTTCCAGCTGCTTACGAATGTCAACCAACTCAACCGGTGTTCGAGAACAGCATCCCAGTGGGACTGCCTTTTGCCTGGTGCAATGTATTACAGGATAGTGAACAAATAACTTTAAACTAAGCCTGCTGATTATCTTTTATATCTGTGGAGCTACAAATATAACTACTTCTCTAAAAGAATTGAAGCAAATACACACACAAAAAAAGATTTCTATTAAGGAAACAGAAAAACCTGTGGCAAAAATCACTAATTTTCTTAAACTTTTTGAGGTTAAATATAGTTATTAGCAAACTTGAAAATAGAGTAAATTTACGATAAATGTAGATAATGTATGCTCCTCTTCAAGGTAAAACTAGATGTAAGACAACACGTTAGTTAGAATATCTGCTACAGTAACTAAATCACGAGTGTCAGTTTACTACAAATTAGATTATGCATGGAGCAATTATAACTTCCAAAAATAATGTGCATTTATTTGCACTGATATACAATGAAATTCAGGATGATTTATTCTTTGGCAGTATAAAAAATGCTGATTTGCTACGAAATACGTTATCCAAAAACATTCGTACTCGTAACTTACAAAAATACATTTTTGTAAGTGTCCAAAAATCCTCAAAAATAGCCTATTTCTCAGGTAATGATACAACGAAATTAAAGAACATTTGTTCTGAATGAGGATAGGCGTACTGTCCTCAAAAATTTTAAAAGAGTACAAGTAAGTTTAAGCCTACAATTGATGATAACAGTAGGAGTTTATCCCGACATTTGTGAATTTACGAAATTTCACAATACGTCACAACACAAACAGTTATTGTTACAATCATAGAAAGATGTGAGGGAAACAGTAAAATATGTGAATCTGGAATTTCAAATCAACACGCAAATTTGCATATGTGGTCTTGCACAAAGGAAAATAAATATAAATAAACATGCAAACAGCACAGATTGTTTTTTACTTAGCTGTTTCACGCCAACGTCTATACTGCTGTGCCAAAGGAGAACGCTACAACTTGAGTTTATCTCAGTCAGAATCTGGTAAAATGTGTAGCACAAACAAAGCACGACTTCTGCCTGTTGCAGCTAACAATGAATAACTAGTATCATCAGAATTGTCCAAGAGCTTCCTCTTGATGGCTCTCCTACGCTGTCTGGCCATCTTTGAATAGATTTTAATAAACTATCTGAAGACACGAGCCATTCCTTGTCTAAACAAAGCAAGGCTGCTGAAGTCTAATCCTGTGCTGAGCCCCATCTTCTGCAGACCTTTGCCACTTTTTTATATGGGCCTGATTGGGCAGAGCCTCACCTTCTGCGGGCTTTGCCACTTTGTTATACGGCCTTAAATTTAGTTTTGGTACCAGTTCCACATCACATTTCACACACTCATTTGGATTCATTTGGAGTCCGGCCACGAAGTCATTTCTTTAGTAGACTAATATCTGCAAGGTCTTGGAATATTGGTTTCAATTCGTCCGTTATGGTATGTGGCAAATGATGAGGGTGATGTTTAGTCACATTGCCTCTATTCTACTTGCATCAACTATCTCCTCCTCCTGGATGCAGCCCTTGTTGGGGATCTTCACTGCCTAAAGCTGAGTGAAAAAATACAGAGCCCTGGCTGTTCTTCTCATTAATTCTGCAAGTCTTGTATTTTATCTAATTGCTAGACCTTAGCACTATAGCAAAATCTGTCAGTCAGTTTTTCCATCCTCAGTTTCTTGCCATTCATGCTAGTGTTGAGCTGTTGAAGTCTTGCTCCCAACAAACCGTAGTTTACAGATGTTCATGTTCTTCCCTTGGTCCCTCAGTTCCCAATTTCTTTGAATGCCTCTGAATCATCACTCCAAGATAACAAATGTATGTAAAGTTGCATAATTTTACTAAATGTTGATAAATACTCCTTACCCCAGCAATTTCCATACTAAAACTTGAATCAAATTTGCTACACACTCTCCCTCATGTTTATTTTTCATTTTATCCTTGGATCTGCACATCTTGGAAAGTACTTCCACATCAACTTCCTTGCCAGCGTCCACACTTGTATCCGTTACAATGCCATTCAGAGATATGTGGCTTCCCTTCTGCCAGCTTCCCTCAAAAGCTATAGACAAGTCCCTGTTATTATTATTTTCAACAACAGATCCCTCAACAGCACCTTTCATATTTTCCTGTCAATGATGAATGTGTCAGATTTTGAGGGTGGAGCATAGAGGTTCATCACACCACATAACATGGCACTGCAGTCCTGCACTTACCTACAGACTGTAATCCATACACCACCAGTTCAATGTGTATATCACATAGTTTACCTGTATCTACAGTAGCATGTGAGGAATTGAAAAAGATAACAATGTGTTTGCAATAATTCCACATCAACTCTAATCGACAAGGAAGATCTACATATATGTAGCTCTCAGTGAAAAATATTTTCTATAGTGTTCCCGAAACATCTGATGATAAAAACACATTAATCATCTCATATTTTGTAGTCCCAGTTTTTACTTTCTTGTATCATTCTTCCATTTCGGTTAGTAGCTAGTTTTCTTTTTGAAGCGCTTTCAGATGTAGTGATAGGAACATCACAGTCAATGTAAAACTACCAGTGTAGAAGTTAGATGCAACTGGAATATCAAATACTGACATGAACAATGCATTAGAACAAAACTGAGTATCCTTTACTTTCTAGCACCAACGTAAATACTTTTTAAATACCTTCAGACTAGGTCTTGGCATGTTTTTTTTTAAAAAAAAAAAAAAAAAAAAAAAAAAAAAAAAAACCCCTTCACTAAATATGAGTTTCACAAGCACACAGAAAAAAAAAAAAAATCGAAATGGTGCAAAACTGATTGTCAACTGTCTCTTGTAGTGTAGCCAACAGAAAAGATAGCTCTACTGTGATCCATTAAATCTCTGGCAAGGCAGACTACATCAGTCATGTTTTGTATCTCATAAACACAGTATGGAATATCATGTGCCGCAATTTTTTAAAAACTATTGAGGATACTTCTATCCACATCATCTCAACATTTTACACACAATTTTAAATGGGAGACTCTAAACATTTTGAAAATGCATTTTCCCAAAAATTGTTTTCCTCATCAAAAAACTCATTCCGTACACCCTAAAGAAATGTTAGTGGAAAATAAGAAGTTAAGCTTTTGTGTAAAGCTGGCACTGGCGAACTAACTGTCAGCAAATAAGCAAGTGATGTTGTTGTTACTGTTGTCTTCAGTCCAAAGATTGGTTTGAGGTAACTCACCATGCCAGTTTATCGTTTCTTCTCCGCTCAATTACCTTAACCTAAATTCATTTGAATTTCATTGGTCACATGATCTATTATTTAATTTCCAGAATTTTTCTATAACACCACATTTCAGTTAGTATTGTATATAATTAAAAACATAACTTTTAAGGGGGGGGGATGAACCTCCATCTACATATATACTCTGCTAGCCACCAAGTGATGTGTGGCGGAGGGCACAATTCCCGGCAAAGTCATATTCCCCCCCCCCCCTCCCCCGTTACACTCGCGGATCGCACGAGGGAAAAATGACTGTCTGAGCGCCTCATTATGAGCTCTAATTTCCCTTATCTTTGAATCGTTATCACTGCGCGAATTGAAAGTTGGTGGTAATAATATATGCTCTACATCCTCGGCGAAGATCGGATTTCGGAATTTAGTGAGCAGCTGCTTCCGCTTAGCGCGTTGTCTATCTGCAAGTGTATCCCACTTCAAACTTTCTATGAGATTTGTAATACTCTTGTGATGGCTAAATGTACCAGTCATGAATCTTGCTGCTCTTCTTTGGAATCTCTTGAATCAGACCCAACTGGTACGGGTCCCATACAGATGAACAATACTCTAAGACTGGACGAACTAAATTATTGTAAGCAATTTCCTTTGTTGAAGGATTGCATCACTTCAGGATTCTACCAACTAACCACAATCTAGAGCTCACCTGACCCGTTACTTGTGTAATCTGATCATTTCATTTGAGATCATTTCGAATAGTCACACCCAGATACTTGACGGATGCTACCGCTTCCAAAGACTGGGCATTTATTTTGTACTCATACATTCATGGGGATTTTCGCTTTGTTATACACAATAGGTTACACTTACTAAGGTTGAGAGATAACTGCCAGTCATTACACCACACATTTATTTTCTGCAAATTCTCATTGATTTGTTCACAACTTTCATGTGATACTACTTTCCTGTAGACTACAGCATCACCGGCAAACAGTCTAATGCCGCTGTCAATACCACAAACCAGATTGTTTATGTAAAACGTAAAAAGCAGCAAACCTATTACTCTGCCCTGGGGCACACCTGAAGTTGCGCTTGTTTCTGCTGAAGGCACTCCATTCAGGATGACATACTGCTCTCTGTCTGTTAGAAACTTTCTATCCAATGGCATATGCCACTGGATAGACTGTAAGCATGCACTTTTTGGAGCAAGTGACAGTGCGGAACTGAGTTGAATGCCTTTCGAAAGTCGAGAAATATGATAACAACCTGGGAGCTGGTATCTAGAGCCTGTTGTATATCATGCACAAAGAGGGCCAGCTGAGTCTCGCATGACTGCTGTTTCCTAAAACCATGTTGGTTTCTGCAGATGAGATTCTCAGAGTGTAGAAAGGCTATTATGTCTGAACACAAAACATGTTCCACGATTCTACAACAAATTTATGTCAGTAAAATTAGCCGGTAATTAAGTGCATCCGATTTTCTACCCTTTTTATAGATTGCTGTGACCCTGGCCTTCTTCCAGTCCCATGGAACTTTCTGCTGTTCCAATGATCTCTGATAGATGATGGATAAGAATGGTGCTATATTTGTAGTATAGTCAACATATAATCTTAAGGGGATACCATTTGGGCCAGATGCCTTCCTGTCGTCTAAACACTATGTCAGCCATCCTTGCGTTTGTTCGATAATTGAAACGGGAAATGGTGCTGCAGTCCTCTATCGTAAATGAGTTTTTGAAAGCTAGGATTAGGATTTTGACCTTCTGTTTATCATCCATTACATTACCCGTACTGTCAGCAAGAGAAGGTATTGAATTATTTGTAGCGTTCATAGATTTTACGTACAACAAAAATTTTTTGGGGTTATTTTTTTTAATCTGCAGATAAAATATTGCTTTCAAATTCATTAAAAGAATCTCTCATTGACCTTTTGACAGCTTCTTTCATTTCGCACGATTTCTGTTTGTCAGCGGGGCAGTGACTACATTTAAAACGACTGCGTAAAATTCTCTGCTTTCTCAGCAACTTCCTAATATGTTTGTCGTACCAAGGTGGTCCTTTCCCTTCCCTATATTTTTGCTAGGCACATACTTCTCTAGCACATGTGGACAATACATTTAAATTCCGACCAAAGATGCTCAATATCTTTGTGTCCCGTGGTGAGTGCTTGGAGCTGACTATGAAGATATTCATTAATGACACTTTTATTTGCTTTCCCAAACAAGAAAACTCTACACTGCTTCTTTGCCCTCTTTTTTTGTAACTTCCACTGACATAAAAGCCACAATGACATTATGGTCACTAATACCTTCTTCTAGATTAACCTGAGGGGATATGCTGCTCGCTGAAATAAATTACTAGATGTAGACATTGAAATATTGCAGCAGAACTGAACATAGACCACCCTGCATCTATACACTACTTCCTGAAATCAGTCTATCATTTCTCAACTTTCTTTTCAACTTGTGGAAAAACTAATTTGATTATAATCATTTAAGATATATTACATTTAACAGTTTTGCCTCATCAAACTAAACACAGTTTTGGAAATTACAACACAGAATATGCATCATGAAACATAAGGGAGGAAACAGTGCTGAGCTTAATTAATTTACCTGATGCTGCTGTGGAATACGACTCTCAAGCACCACAACAGGTAAATTTTCATGATCATCTTCAGTAGATGTTGCAACAGTGACACATTCTGGTCCCATGGGAGGTCTGTTGGCACCCAATTCAGTCATTTCCATTTGCTGTTGATGCTGATGGTGGAGCTGATGCTGGATTGCCATTGGGTTTGGCTGTAAATGCTGGTGTTGAGGCTGCTGGTGAATGTGGATTTGCTGTTGCTGCTGCTGTTGCTGTTGAGGCTGCAGAAGTTGTTGCTGGTGTGGATGTGGGTGTTGATGCGGGTGCTGCTGAGGTTGTTGATGCTGCTGATCGATAAATTCTTTGAAGATATTGCGACGCAGAGGTTCAGGTTGCCGCTGTCTTTTTATGCCTGTGAGACGTCGTAATTTGGTGAAAGAGCGTCGAGAAAGAATAGGCATTGGGGTCACAGGACCCTCTTTTCCATCTGGTACTTCACAAAGTCCTTTGATTTTTAGTTGGTCAGCTGTTTTCAATAAAGACTGCAAAGCAAAGAGCAAATGGCTGTTACCAAAATAGTCCTCACAACTATTTATAAACATACATTGTTATTTATAAATAGAAGTAAAGCTTTCATAAAGACAGGACCTATAAAATGCAATGGTTAAAGTGTTACTCAGCAAGGTGAATTGGTAACCCAGCTGTTGCAGGAACTAGCTTGCTCCCACAACTAGGTACAGTCATATTCCAATTCAAAGCAGCGTGCATTGTTAGCTCATAGTATGAGCATGACAAGCATTCATGAGCGACAAGCACAGAAAATACCTTTACAGGAAGCCATGAGAACCTGCTGTTAATGTCATTAATTTTACTGACAACAAGAACAACATGGTGAGATAATACCAACAGATGAGGCACCAGCAAGCAAATGTTGACAAGGAAAAGTTAAGTAGGTCAATGGTGTGCAAATTACGGAAGGATTGACATGATACTGAGTGGAACAATTTTCTAGTATGAGCCCCAACACAGAACAAGTAAAATGAACACAATAATTATTTCACTGTTGGTATAGATAAATGTATTATTAAGCAGCAGTGTCTAAAATATTGGGAAAAAATTGTTCCATCTACGGGATTTGATTTTAAAAGGTGTCTTAATAAGTGAGTCACTATTTATTTTTCAAACACACAACACTGTAAATACATGCTGAAAAGTCACAGTATCTGACAAGTATTGTTGAACAACAGCGTCATGCAACGTTCCATTACTGTGAATACATAATTTTGTTTCATGGTCATTTCTCCTCTATGACTGTAACAGAGAAACTTGTGGACTGTCATGTAGAAATGGACAGAAAAATATTAAAAATACATACAGAAAGTCAAACCTATGGCATTAAATGAGGAACACCAACCTTCCCCTCTTCATTCTACTGACTAAATTTTGCAAGAAAATGGTTTCCTACCTACTGCTGCCATATCATCTAGTGCTGATTCTATAGGATTGGTCTGCAATCTTGCAAAGAATAAGATCTGTAATCATAATATGTCAAGTATCTCACACTCTAACACAAATAAAGAATGGCTGACACTTTTGTTGCTAATAAACAAACTTCATCTATCACCTTGTCCGATGTAAGCCTTTTAGTGTTAATGCTACTTTATTGACTTGTGTATTAATTTTGCTGCTTTTATATTCAAGTAGCTTTTCAAACAATGGAAAATGAGAATATTATGAAAAGGATAGATTGCTTCTCACTATATAGTAGAGATGTAGAGTCGCAGATAGGCACAACAAAAAGACTGTTATACAAATAAGCGACTCAATATGTCTGCTGTATGCTGAGTAGCAATCTATTCATTTCATAATACTGACAAGTAGATTTTCAGTTTGCTTCACACAGCTCAGTAGATCTCCTTCCAGACCTTTCAACTGAGAAAAATTTTGAAGTGGTTGCCCAGTACTGAACCCAAGGCCACAATATTAATGGTCAAAATCATTGACCACTAGACCACATTGTCAGTTTGCTTTTGCTGCTATAATATTAGCCTTTACTCTTGTGATATTAGAAGACCTGAAAGGCTAAGTATAACACCAAAAAAGCGAGTGATGACTATCGTACTCTGATAGACGAGGAAACTGAAAACATACTAAAATCAGTCAGCACATATTCAAACAAAGAGTCAGTAGCATAATTTGTGACAAATGGCAGATGATAAATGAAAAACTCCACTGTGAAATGTAGTGATAGCTACAGGGAAGATAATTTTATGGATACTGCAAGCGAAGCATCATGAACACCTAAGGTGAGAAATACTGTATGTTCTGTTTCTGACCTTGTTCTAAATGGACACTTCATTCAGTGGTATGTAACGACACACAGTGTGTGCATAATAGTAGTGGAGTGTACTCTGTTTGCTACAACCTCTCCCTGCTTCTCAAGTGTAATGGCCAGTTTACCAGTTCAGTTTGCGGATTGGCACTAGTAGGAGCTACTAGCAAAAGCAAGAAACGAAAGGGGAGGGTGGGGTGCAGTTGTTGTTGTTATTCTACAGACATATGTAGCCATTTTCTGCAAGGTACAAGGTGATAAACAGAAGGATTAAAAAATGAAAAGAATTAAAATGAAGAAAAACAGCTGTTGTTGCTCAGTAAATAAATACACACTGCAAGAGAGAGGTAAAGGAACCTGGTACTAAGAACTATAAAATATAACATAGCTCCAGAATGATACACTTTTGCATAAGTTTGTATTTACTATGTTCCTGTGTAGTTTCATCTTCTGTCTAGTTTCATATGAGTGTATATCATAGTTGTGTTTGAAGATATTTTCCTTTTTTAAGATGCTCCCTTTTGTGAAAATTAGTATTTCATATATATAAAAGCAAGGCAGTGGCAATATTTTCAGAGTTTTAAAAAGGGGTCTACAGGAACCCTTACATTTAGATTTTTTTATCACCCTGATAATCTTTTTCTATATTTTAAATGTTTTTGTAATATTTGTGGAATTCCCCCCAAAAATTATTCTGTACATAAGTAGCGACCGTATACTGCAATGATACTGATTGTCAGCACTGATGAGCAGCTTGTATTTTGAGTGAGGATCCTAACAGCACATGCTAGTGAATTCAGTCACTTATTTAAATTGTTTAGGTGTACGTCCGACTTCAGATCTGCCTGAACATGTACACCTAGAAATTTTGTATGACTGACCTTCAACACATTTTTTCCTTTGATAGTGAAAACAGGGTTTGCAGGATGGAGGTTTCGTGTGGTATGAAAGTTAACTGCCACAGTTTTTTCAGAATTTATGATGAGCCTATTGGTCTTGAACCTGTGTGTTATGGTATGCATAACTTATACTGCAGCCTCCTGCAGATTTTCCTCATTCTGTGATATAATTAGAATATTAGTGCCTTCTACAAGCAGTACAGTGGTTCCATAATGTATTTTACTAGCCAAATCATTTACATACAGCAGAAATAGGGCATTTCCTAGAACTGACCCTTGTGGGACTCAATAATTGATTTTCTGCTCATCACTGTAAAAACTATAAATTTTTTGTGTTTCGCTATCTTGGTGTTTTATTTCTGTAATCTGCTGTGATTACTGAGGTACAACTGGATACGCTTTTCAGACTGGCCTCTAATTCCATAATTACTTAATTTACACAAGAGAATGCCATGATCAATTACATCAAAGGCTTTACTTAGATCCAGATATATCCCAGATACATATTGTTTATCATCCACTGCTTTTAATACTTAATATTTATTAGGTAATTGTTTTAGGATTCTTGACAGTTCCTCACGTGTTGGTGAATACAGGAATAATGTGTCTGAATGAATTTTTTGATCTGAGTGATTGGTTGGCTGTTTGTCATGGTATGTATTTATTAACTGCTGTGCTATATTTGAGAAATAATTGTTGAAAGCACTAGCAACATGTTTGGGGTCAGTTAGTTTATTTTTATTCATAATCATCTCAATATTACTGTGATTATCTGTCCTGGTGCCCATTTCTTTCCTTATAATTTGCCAGGTTGCTTTAGTTTTATTCTTGGAATCACATAATATTTGGTCATTTTCTAGTTTTTTTGCTTTTGAAATAACTCATGTTAGTATTGTTTTGTATCTTTTGAAATATGCAATAAAGTCAGGACTGGTATTATGCTTGAAGTACTCACACATTCTCCTTTTATTTTGACATGATATCCTTATCCATTTTGTAATCCACTTGTTTGTTTTTTGAGTAGAGTTCAACATAGTTGTTTTCTTGGGAAAAGCCATTAAAAAAAATGCTTGAATGTAGCCATAAACTTATATTTCTTATTGGTCTCATTACAATCATATACATCTTTCCAACTTTCACCCTCTAGGAGAGAACAAAAATATTCCACATTTTTTATACTGAAATTCCTTACAGTGTGTTGTATTTGACTGGGAATTTGGGGTCCTGAAACATTCATTGCAAGAATTTGAGCATAGTGATCGCTAAAACTGATGTTTACAACTTGTGTGTTATAGGCATATTTGGACGTATTTATCAAGATATGATCAATAATAGATGCAGAGGTAAGTGTTTCTCAAGTTAGTTCAGTTACCGATGGACTGATGTTGAACGATTGTAGTAAATTTACAATGTCATCTCTGAATTAATTGGATTTTGAGAAATTAATATTAAAGTCCCCCCCATGAACCATGGACCTTGCCGTTGGTGGGGAGGCTTGCGTGCCTCAGCGATACAGATGGCCGTACCGTAGGTGCAACCACAACGGAGGGGTATCTGTTGAGAGGCCAGACAAACATGTGGTTCCTGAAGAGGGGCAGCAGCCTTTTCAGTAGTTGCAGGGGCAACAGTCTGGATGATTGACTGATCTGGCCTTGTAACATTAACCAAAACGGCCTTGCTGTGCTGGTACTGCGAACGGCTGAAAGCAAGGGGAAACTACAGCCGTAATTTTTCCCGAGGACATGCAGCTTTACTGTATGATTAAATGATGATGGCGTCCTCTTGGGTAAAATATTCCGGAGGTAAAATAGTCCCCCATTCGGATCTCCGGGCGGGGACTACTCAAGAGGACGTCGTTATCAGGAGAAAGAAAACTGGCATTCTACGGATTGGAGCGTGGAATGTCAGATCCCTTAATCGGGCAGGTAGGTTAGAAAATTTAAAAAGGGAAATGGATAGGTTAAAGTTAGATATAGTGGGAATTAGTGAAGTTCGGTGGCAGGAGGAACAAGACTTTTGGTCAGGTGATTACAGGGTTATAAATACAAAATCAAATAGGGGTAATGCAGGAGTAGGTTTAATAATGAATAAACAAATAAGAGTGCGGGTTAGCTACTACAAACAGCATAGTGAACGCATTACTGTGGCCAAGATAGACACAAAGCCCATGCCTACTACTGTAGTACAAGTTTATATGCCAACTAGCTCTGCAGATGATGAAGAAATTGATGAAATGTATGACGAGATAAAAGAAATTATTCAGGTAGTGAAGGGAGACGAAAATTTAATAGTCATGGGTGACTGGAATTCGTCAGTAGGAAAAGGGAGAGAAGGAAACATAGTAGGTGAATATGGATTGGGGGGAAGAAATGAAACAGGAAGCCGCCTTGTAGAATTTTGCACAGAGCATAACTTAATCATAGCTAACACTTGGTTCAAGAATCATAAAAGAAGGTTGTATACCTGGAAGAATCCTGGAGATACTAAAAGGCATCACATAGATTATATAATGGTAAAACAGAGATTTAGGAACCAGGTTTTAAATTGTAAGACATTTCCAGGGGCAGATGTGGATTCTGACCACAATCTATTGGTTATGAACTGCAGATTGAAACTGAAGAAACTGCAAAAAGGTGGGAATTTAACGAGATGGGACCTGGATAAACTGAAAGAACCAGAGGTTGTAGAGAGTTTCAGGGAGAGCATAAGGGAACAATTGACAGGAATGGGGGAAAGAAATACAGTAGAAGAAGAATGGGTAGCTCTGAGGGATGAAGTAGTGAAGGCAGCAGAGGATCAAGTAGGTAAAAAGACGAGGGCTAATAGAAATCCTTGGGTAACAGAAGAAATATTGAATTTAATTAATGAAAGGAGAAAATATAAAAATGCAGTAAATGAAGCAGGCAAAAAGGAATACAAACGTCTCAAAAATGAGATCGACAGGAAGTGCAAAATGGCTAAGCAGGGATGGCTAGAGGACAAATGTAAGGATGTAGAGGCTTGTCTCACTAGGGGTAAGATAGATACTGCCTACAGGAAAATTAAAGAGAACTTTGGAGAGAAGAGAACCACTTGTATGATTATCAAGAGCTCAGATGGCAACCCAGTTCTAAGCAAAGAAGGGAAGGCAGAAAGGTGGAAGGAGTATATAGAGGGTTTATAGAAGGGCGATGTACTTGAGGACAATATTATGGAAATGGAAGAGGATGTAGATGAAGATGAAATGGGAGATAAGATACTGCGAGAAGAGTTTGACAGAGCACTGAAAGACCTGAGTCGAAACAAGGCCCCGGGTGTAGACAACATTCCATTTGAACTACTGATGGCCTTGGGAGAGCCAGTTGTGACAAAACTCTACCATCTGGTGAGCAAGATGTATGAGACAGGCGAAATACCCACATTACCGAACTATCAGTTTAATAAGTCACAGCTGCAAAATACTAACGCGAATTCTTTACAGACGAATGGAAAAACTGGTAGAAGCGGACCTCGGGGAAGATCAGTTTGGATTCTGTAGAAATGTTGGAACACGTGAGGCAATACTAACCTTACGACTTATCTTAGAAGAAAGATTAAGAAAAGGCAAACCTACGTTTATAGCAGTTGTAGACTTAGAGAAAGCTTTTGACAACGTTAACTGGAATACTCTCTTTCAAATTCTGAAGGTGGAAGGGGTAAAATACAGGGAGCGAAAGGCTATTTACAATTTGTACAGAAACCAGATGGCAGTTATAAGAGTCGAGGGGCATGAAAGGGAAGCAGTGGTTGGGAAAGGAGTGAGACAGGGTTGTAGCCTCTCCCCGATGTTATTCAATCTGTATATTGAGCAAGCAGTAAAGGAAACAAAAGAAAAATTCGGAGTAGGTATTAAAATTCATGGAGAAGAAGTAAAAACTTTGAGGTTCGCCGATGACATTGTAGTTCTGTCAGAGACAGCAAAAGACTTGGAAGAGCAGTTGAACGGAATGGACAGTGTCTTGAAAGGAGTATATAAGATGAACACCAACAAAAGCAAAACGAGGATAATGGAATGTGGTCAAATTAAATCGGGTGATGCTGAGGGGATTAGATTAGGATATGAGACACTTAAAGTAGTAAAGGAGTTTTGCTATTTAGGGAGCAAAATAACTGATGATGGTCGAAGTAGAGAGGATATAAAATGTAGACTGGCAATGGCAAGGAAATCGTTTCTGAAGAAGAGAAATTTGTTAACATCGAGTATAGATTTAAGTGTCAGGATGTCGTTTCTGAAAGTATTTGTATGGAGTGTAGCCATGTATGGATGTGAAACATGGACGATAACCAGTTTGGACAAGAAGAGAATAGAAGCTTTCGAAATGTGGTGCTACAGAAGAATGCTGAAGATAAGGTGGGTAGATCACGTAACTAATGAGGAGGTATTGAATAGGATTGGGGAGAAGAGAAGTTTGTGGCACAACTTGACTAGAAGAAGGGATCGGTTGGTAGGACATGTTTTGAGGCATCAAGGGATCACAAATTTAGCATTGGAGGGCAGCGTGGAGGGTAAAAATTGTAGAGGGAGACCAAGAGATCAATACACTAAGCAGATTCAGAAGGATGTAGGTAGCGGTAGGTACTGGGAGATGAAGAAGCTTGCACAGGATAGAGTAGCATGGAGAGCTGCATCAAACCAGTCTCAGGACTGAAGACCACAACAACAACAACAACAACAACAACAACAATATTAAAGTCACCACATATAATTATATTTTTCTTGGGAGAGTGAATTTCTTCCAAGAGTTCCTTCACGTGATTGTAAAACATTTTTTGTCTCTCCCAAATAATAACTATATTTTGCCTTGGTAGTTCAGCAACAGAGTGTTCTATATCTTTTCCACAGGACAGTTTATGTTATTTAGTTACACTATTGAATTCAATATTTTCTTTAACATATATACAAGTACCCCCATGACTCGATATTTTCCTACAAAACATGCTTGCAAGTTTGAACTGAGGAAGGTATGTTTGCTCTAACGTATCTTGTTTGAGCCAGTGTTTTGTAAAGCATAGTACAGAAATATCATCTAGATCATTTAATATTATTTCTATTTCATTTAATTTATTCGAAAGTGACTGAACATTTTGATGGAGTAATTTAAAATTAGGGACAGCGAGGGAATCATTCCTTGCTTGACCACTTACCTCACTACTTGAGCAAGTGTACTTAGTGGTAAAAAATCCTCATGTTTTCCAGGGATGGTATCCATGGTGGTTGCCGTGTGGCTTGCTGGTTCACCGTTTGTGGGTTCCTGCCTTTCTTCTGTTGAAATGTTCCCAATTTTCAATTTTTTTCTGTCCTTTTTCACTCATCTGTCGATTAATGACTGCCTTGTTGCTGCATTTGATAGCTTGAAGTTCGATCTAGTAAGTGTGTTGTTATGACTTTCATTGGGCTTATATTTTGTTATAAAATGGTCCATAATAGTCTGTTTTTTCATGGATGGCTTTTTCACTTCGAGACTGGCACTTTCTATTTGATTTTCCATTTGCGTATGCTTTTTTCCTGTGCTGGTACCTGATTTTCCAGTTTTCGTCATGTGTATGAAAGGAGCAAGCCTATTACAAATGGGAATCTTTCCTTGTTTGTTTAGATGTAAACCATGAGTTGTATATTCTTTTCTTTTCAGGCGTTCGATTTCGAAATTCACAGACAATCTCTTCCTACACACGGCGGCATTGTGGATTTTTTCTAACATAATGTGGTTTGCAGCTTTGATTTTTCCATTTAGACCTTGTGCGTCATGTCTAACCAGTATTGGGTGAATTATTACATTTGTTTTTCGCGTGAGTTTAAGTATGTATTCCAAAGAAGCTTTCATGTTCCTCTGCAATTTTTTCAGAGGTTTATCAGTGTCATTTGTGCCACCAATAATGATTAAAGTATTGTTGACGAAGATGTTATCAGTTAATTTGTCTGCGTTTTTCACAACTTCCTTAATTTTACAATACTTTGCACACTGAATTTTTTGCCTAATTTGTCTTGTAGTATACTCCCCCTATGAACGTAAGCAGCTTCAAATCATTGGAAGGTAGAGGATACTTTGATCATGTGTTTCTTTTCTAACATGATCTGTTACAATCAAATGACAGGAAACAAAATATCGGTAGTTAAAGGCTGCTCTTATTTGATGCTTCTCATTTTCAACTCCATATGGCTTAGTCCAATATGGCATCTCCTAAGTTCTACTTGTGAAGTAAAGGCAGTATCGCATCCCACGGACCATGTTCCTCACCGCAAGCCAAAAATTTGACCTGGTAGATTCTTCCTTTCACATTTTCTAATGTAGTTGAACATGAATTTCCATGCTGTGATGTCACTAAACTTTACCAGATACTCATCCACAAATGCTTTCACATTCCACGAGAGGATGAAGTAGCACATTCATGTCTGGGAACTTGCAATTTTTTTTGCCTTATGTTTTACAAAAGATTCTAGGATTTTCTTATTAATTTAATACAAGCATGATCTGCAATACTAAGTGTTATCTATTATAAGAGTACTCTATGTCAAGGAGAGAGTTTGATCAATTTTGTGAATGTGTCAAGGAACATGAGCTACTCAACTGTAAGACTGCATTTATGTCACAGGCTGACAGGTGTAAAAGACTCAGAAGCATAAGCGTTGATGGGCTAATGGGAAATAGAGGATGTACTTCTCGCAGTAACAAGAAATTATAATCCACTGAGATAAAAATTAAACTGCATGCGAGATCGTCTGGGCAAGACTCAATATCAGGTATGGGCATAAAATGGTAACTGGATTCTTCTATCACCCACAAGAATCGTCTCATGATGTAACAAAAAACTGTTAGTTCCCCAAGCACACTGTAATCATCACTTCAATCAACCAACAATCAATTGGGAAAATTTTAGTTTTGCTAGTGGTGTGTGTGACAAGACATCCCGTGAAACATTACTAAACGCATTCTCTGAAAACTACCTAGAACAGATAGTTCAGAACTCCACCCATGATGGAAATATATTGGACGTAATGGCAGAAAACAGACCTGACCTCTTTGAGGAAGTCTACATCAAAACTGGTTGCACTGACAATGACACAAATGGCAACAAAAGAAGGCATATATGTTCAATACTGTAGGTGAAAAAGCAGTACTTTTATACCTGAATGAAGAACTTTAAACTTTCAGCATAAAGCAGTAGAATGTAGAGGAACTAAAAGAATAGTTGACCATAAACAATGGGACAATAGAATAAAGAAACAATTGCATCACACATGCAGAAGTATTAATAATAATAATAATAATAATAATAATAATAATAATAATATCATTCATTTGTGACCAAGTGAATAGACTAGAATCTATGTCTTTGATGTCATCACCAGAAGGGTCCTCAAAGATGGAAATGATGTAATGCCACAGATGGAGAAAAGGGCAGTGTTTTACTCAAGACAAGAGAAAATGGAAATGCTCAAATATTGGCTTAATGTCAAAAATCAGCCGAAGTCAACCCAAACATTTACACATCGCACAATGTCTGCAATGAAAAACAGATTTTGTACAAAATGTCTTGCATGGTGTATGAATGGAAATGTCGGTGGGAAAGAGGAGATTTAATGTCTGTGAAGAAGAAGAAGAAGAAATACAAGCATATTATAATGCATGTGACGGAGACCTTCAAACACGGCCGCCAGAAAGTTCGACGTGTTCGGGCAAAACAAAAGCAAGACACTTAAATTTTCCAAGATTGATACCAGTGAATGTTAAGTCTTGTGCTGAAAGTGTAAAAACAATACTGTAAGCTGTAAAGTCAAATCTTCTGTTACAGTGAAAATGTACCATAACAGAAACAACATCCAGAAAAATAGTAGAGGACTGGCAACAAGCAACTTGTGCACTCATGACACCCTACACGTATGCAAAAATCTACAATGCTGACAAAAGTCGATTCAACAAGATGTCTGTGGTCCGCACTCCTGCAACTAGAGGTTCTAAAGGTATTGTAGGGGCTATACATTCCATTCACACAACAACCCATATGTATGCAGTTAATCCATTGCTTTCACAGATGTGTAAATGTGCTCCAAAACTGTTTAATGTCCTTCAAGGGTCTCACTCTGAGTACTCATACACGTCAGTCCACATTCACAGCACCAAATTTAATCGTCCACTCTCATTCCTCCGGAAAAATGACCAAAGAACTGTTCAGGGCATTTCTACAAGAAGCAATAGTAGAATAAATCAGTGGAGAGAAACTTATGCTAATACTGGATTCTTACAGGCCCTACACAGACACTAGTGTTCTTTGTGACCTACACATACAAAATAAACTACCTGAAGACAAAATCTAAATTCACTTAATTCCACCAAAAACAACCTCCATTTTCAACCCTTTGCTCTTCATTTCTTCAGAATGTACAAGCATAAGATTCATAAAAAATCTGATGCTGCTCGAGGTCCTTCAGAAGAAATTAGTCTACAACAATGGAATAATCTTCTTAAGCTGTAGTCCCTCACTTACAATCAGCTGTGTTCTCCATGTTTCTATAACTCTCACTGTCACATGTGGATTATGGCTGAACTCATTAATTAACCCAGGCCCTTTGAAACTTCGACAAAGTTCTTTTTTGGAAACAAGCTTTTATTCTGCAATATACAAGGTGAATGTGCAAATGTGGGATTCATCAAATGAGCTTGGTGTACGAAAGTTCATTATTACTACTACTATGTGTATTACTATTATTACTTCTGCACATGTGATGCAATTGTTTCTTTATTTTTATGTTCTGATTGTATATTCCGTGAAACTACAAATGTACTATATAGGTTTACTAGTTTAAAAGAAATAAAGTGAAAGCAGACTGTAAAGATGACATTGCTGTAAACTCCCTTTTACATGTCATAAACATGTTGTCCCATATAACACTTCCCCATTTGCCTCATTTGGATTTGAACCCAGGACCGTTCATATGACGACCTAACGCTCTACCAACACACCCACAGAAACTATACACAATAATTGCTCAAATATACATGTTTCCTATGCTCTGGTAGTTCTGCTGTTATTTTTATTTAACGTTTATGGCTGTTCCGCTGGAGGACAGCACATAGTACAAACCAGATCGGAGTTTTCGTTTATACTCTCAACATGCAACATTTGGTACAGATCTGAGTATCTGACATCTGTAGGTCTGGGTGTGAGAAATGTATAATGCAACATATGACATACATAGATGAAGTTGAAAAATGATGCCCGAAAAGAGGAAATACAATATCACATAAAGTCAATGCAGACAAATAAGCTGATAAAGATATTCATTAATGAAAGATGGACGACAAATTAATACGATAATGCCTAATCAAGAAAAAGGGTGACAATCTTTTGCAATTACCAGACTTGTAAATATGACAGCAAACACAAGACAACTTATGTAATTATGAAATGTGTAAATGTGATTTGCAAAATAATACTCTTAAGATTTAAGTTTTAATTATAGAAAGGGCTAACCCATGACTAGTGAGAAAACAACAAGTAATTGGCTTCCACTGCTCCAACAATATAGGAGTAAATTCCTGGATAACTATGCAAATCTGATAAGACATAAAAGGGAGAATGTAGAAATAATCTTGTTTGACACAAAAAATATTTTTTTCTTACCATATGAAAAGATTTTTGGAATGTAAGAAGGCATAAATGTAAAATGTGATTTTCATGGTACAATGTTATAATTACGAACTTCCAGTATGCTGGAATAGCTGTGGGTTAGCAACTTCTGTTAATCAGTATGACAAAAAACAAGCCAAAGTTGCAAATTTCACTTTTTATTCACTTGACGATTAGTTTCAGACCAGGACCCACTTTCAAATCATCATAACATAGTGAAAAATGCTATTTCCAAAAATGCTAAAACATGTCAAAAACGTGCAAATAAACAGCTACAGCACAGTTATCTGTATGCGCTGTAACTGTTTGCTCATTTCTGACATGGTTTTTGCATTTTTGAAAATACCATTTTTGACTATGTTACAATGATTTGAAAATGGGCCCCGGACCAAAACTAGCCACAGAGTGATGAAAAAAGTGAAATTTACAACTTTGGGTGGTTTTTCATCGTATTGACAATGTTATAATACCTCTATTGTATAGCATCTTTGAAGGAACTGAAATGATCGATGCACACTTTCAGGGCATCTAGAAAAGAGGAGACAAGAAAGATTTTTTTTCTTTTTTTTATGATAAATTTTATTATCTTCCAACCACTTACAGCAAATTGTACATAGCAATGTGAACTAAGAAAACATAATGTCTTTGAAGTCCAATATTAGGTTACATTCAATTTTTTTTAGTTACTACCTCTTCTGTCTATTTGAGTTTTTGGTGGAGAATGTTGAATAAATCAGACATATAAATGATATGTAATAGAAACTTTACTTATAAATACATGAGTCTTTATGAACAAAAAAGTTATTCAATTAATATCTATATCAATTCGATACAAGAAAAGGATTTCTAGTGGATAAAAGACACAGAAGGCTGGGCGAAAATGTACATTACACTGCAGACTCCAAGCCAAACGGAAACAACGCAAGATTCATTTTGGCAGACCACGATTAAATTACTGAGGCTGGAGGACCACACTATGAAGAGGTAAAACACCAATCTTAAGTATCTCCAAAAGAATCAGCACCCATAATTACTCCAGAAAGGACAATCCCTACAAAAATCTTTGTAGAAAATTTTCATTGTTCTTTCAGTTTCTGTAATGTATACTTAAAAAAACACTTAACTGATCAGTAAAATAGCAGCAAAATAGTGTACAGTTGTGCATAAATGTAAACATATGACATTGCCTGTAATGTCTCAACAAGGTAGTTTGAACACTATCTCTGAATGTCACTAGCATCAAAACCTTCATGGACAACTAGCAGGGAAAATTGTACATGTGACATTTTTATCAGATAAAAAAGTGTTTCCTTTTATCTTCTATTTACACAGCAAAATTCTGTCAGTATATTTTGTAACACACTGTATATTGCAACACAAAAAAATCCAGACTTGTTACAATGTTCAATATATCTTGTTTATTACATCACTGATTCAAGTGTTAATAAAAAGAAACAATGATTAGCACTGTTAATTTGTGGTGTCTTTTGTTTCCTCGATAGAAGTGAGACACTTAAACAAAAACTAACCATGCTATCACTTTGCAAAAATACTATGGTCACTTCCTTGCCCTTAACAGGACAAGTCAGTGGGGTTTATTCATTCTTGTGTAATATAAATACAATAGTAATGTTTAAATTTGTATAACAAATGTGTATGCAGAAAATAACAGAGATAAACAACTGAAATATCTGTTCACCACAATTTCTTGTGAAAGAAAAAATGACAATGTCAAATAATAATGACATGTAGATCAGTTGATGAAAAATGACTGTTGAAAGAAATAAAAATGTTTGAAATCAAAGCACGCTAAACCTTTCAGTGAAGAATTCTAATAGTCATGTAAATTACAGAATAACAACATATAAAGACTTATTAGTTATTAAAAAAATCAAGGAGCATGCACATTACAGCAGAGTCCCGGTAATCCGAACATGAAAAATGTTAGTCTAAGTATGGAAAACTGTACGGTAAACTGCTGTACATACACACTGTTTTAATGTACACAGTACAGTACACATGTATTAGAAAAATTGGCAAGAAAACATTAGGTATAAACAATGCATAACAATGAAATAAAAGCTGTCAAACTTAGTAAAATACAGCGGACATTTTATCCCTACATTTTAGATGACAAAACTCAGTCATTGTTTTCTGGCATAATGAAGACAGTCTGTTATATAACGCATAGTTTCGCCATTGTCTCATAAACATCAAATCAGCAGGTGTAGCAGTGGGCTGTTGCTCCAAATAACGTAGCGTGAGGTCCAGGGATTCTGCTGTGCCACTGTGTGACACCAGCTCTCCTTTGTCGCTTTCAGGCTCATTGTCACTTCCATCACAGCAGTCCACTTCTTCCTGGTCTTGAGTCACAGCAACAACTAAATCAGTGTCAGTAAGGTTCTCCACACATGCCCCATCTGCTACCATCCACTCATCTACACCTCCTTCACTAGCTTCTTCACATCCAGGGATTATCTGTATCATTTGTAGTAGATTTTCCTCTTCATTTTTAACTAGGTTGTCCTGAAATTCAAGAGATGTCCACAGTTTTCTCCACAATTATCTCAGAGTATTTTCTGAAATATTCTGCCATGCCTCAGCAGCCCAATAAACAACATCCTTCACATTGGTCTTTTTTATTTTGTCCACAAAAGGAATGCTATCATCTTGGCTCAGCATTCTTAAAAATTGTTTTCTGTAAATCAGTTTTACTGTTTGCAGTACACCCTGGTCCATCGGCTGTAGAAGTGATGTGACATTCGGCGACAAAAACTTCGCCACAATTTCTCCATTGCATAATTCCTCAGAGTTGGGGTGAGATGGTGCATTATCAATCAAAGATTGCACGGGAGGGGGGGGGGGGGGCGGCACACAAATGGTTTTCCTTAGAAAACCGTTGAACAGAGGGAACAAACCGGCCGCGAAACCATTCTTTGAACAGATACCATCCATCCATGCTTTTTTCTGGTTGCGACAATATACGAGCAGGAACTTCATGTTGCAGTTTTTAAAAGCTCTGGGCCTAGCAGATTTGCCGATCAGCATTAAAGGCAGCTTGCAATTACCAGCAGCGTTGCTGTACACTAATAAAGTCACACATTTTAAAACCAGGCGCATAGTCTTCTGCTTTTGATGCCAGGCTTTTTGTTGGCAATGCCCTAAAATTAAGGCCAGCCTCGTCAGCATTATAAATTTGTTGGGGAGAATACTGTCCCCTCTCTCATTTTTTCAAACACACCCAAGTATTCCTTCACTGCATCACGGTCAGAAGAAAGCTTCTCTCCAGTAATTGTTAGCTGACTGATTCCATGAAGTTTTTTGGAATATGTCCAACCAACCCATACTCGCACTAAAAGACTCCGCTCCATTCGTTAACTTGTTCAGGTAAACAGCCTTCTACTGAACTAGTGCTCCATTCAAAGGAGTCCCCCTTTCTCTTTCTTGCGTAAACCTAGGGAAAAGAGCTTCATCCACTTTATTGTACTAGGACTATTTCAAAGTATGCAGAATTTCGAGTGTTTTTCCCAAAGACGTTGCACAGGATTGTTCAAGCTTCACTTGGTTCTTCTCCCAATCACAAAAGGTTGCTTTACCAACACCCAGTTCCGTTGCCATTCTAGATACATTCTATCAGCTTCAAAGCATTCAGTTTTTCTTTGAGAGTAAATGTTGTATGTTTCCGTTTACCATCTCAACAATGCACAACAATAAGGACAGGGAGTGAGTGAGAGTGAGCCATTGTTCCCACACTTGTTCCCATTTGTTACCATGGTGTACCTACTTGCCTGCTTGGTATACTTCACTGTAGAAACTTGTCACTGCAATTCCGGCTAATCTGAACAAATAGGTAATCCGAACAAAGTCCAGTCCCAATTAGTTCGGATTAACAGGACTCTACTGCATGTCAAAAATCAGTAATTCTGGCAAAGCCTTAAGGCTATGTGGAATGAAGTGAAACAAAAGACAGGAAAATCAGCCAAAGAATAGGATAGTATCACTACTGACTTAAATGGAAGGACTGTAAATGATGGGTCACATGTTGTAAATTTGTTCAATAATCATTTCTTAAATATGGTAAAAAAAAAACTGTTCAAGAGACAAAGCACAGTAGCAAGTTGAAAAAGCAACTATCATAAAATTCAATCATATGAATGTATCATCAAGTTCTCCCTCTGGAAAAAAAAGTGTGTGTGTGTGTGTGTGTGTGTTATTTCCAACAGAGTACTAAAGATTTGTTCCCATATAATAAGTTCTGCCTTTTATCAAATACTTAATGAATCACTTACTCCAGGCACTTTACCAGAGAAGTTGAAATTTGCGATCGTTCATGAAATTTGCGATTTTCAGCCCCTCTATAAGAGAGGTGATAGGAGACATATCAGTAACTACTTACCTGCTTCACTACTGACACCATTTTCCAAAATTTTTGAAAAACTGATGCATTATAGAACAGTAGCCCACATGAGCAACAATAATATACTCAAATTCACACTTTCGATTTCAGAAGAGCTGCTCTACTGGGAATGTCATCTACGAGTACACTCACCAAATTTGACAAGCATTGAATAACAAAATAGCACCAGTTGGTATTTTATGTAACCTACCTAAAGCATTTGGCTGTGTGAACCACAATATCCTCCTACTCCTTGATGAACTGAGGTTTTAGGGAATTAATGGTATAGCCAACAAATATTCATTTCTAACTGAACGAATGCAGAAAGTTGTACTTGGTAATTCAACAAATGTAACCAAGGAAGATCTCTGACTGAGGGGAAATCACACAGTTCATGGATCTGACATTGTTCCTCCTGTGTGTAAACCATCTACCATCTAATACAAAACAAGCAGAATTACTTCTTTTAGCAGGTGTCACCAATATAGTAAGTTATCCAAGCATACCTATGTGCAACAGTCACAGACCAAAAGGAATGAATGTGCAAGTGTGTTATCATGATGCAAAAGCCATGAATTGTCTTCGCCACATTTCAGGCCATTTCCTTCTCACATTTTCTTGCAGCCGTCGAAACATGTCCCGATAGTACCATCGATTGATAGTTTGTCCCTGTGGCACAAATTCATTATGAACTTATCCTTCAAAGTCAAAGAAAACTATCAGTGTGGCTTTGACATTTGACCTAACCTGACAAGCTTTTATTTGGTCTTGGAGAACCTTTCGTGACCGAATTTGAAGGATGATCCCTGGTCTCAACATCATAACCATAGACCCACATCTCACCTTGAGTTATGATTCTCTATAGGAACATCTTGATCTTGTTTGCGGAATCCGAAAGCTCTTCACAGATTGCGTGGCAAACGTCTTTTTTGTCTTGAGTCACGAGCCGTAGACAAACTTGGCAGCAACTTGATGCATTCCAAGGTGCTGTGTCAGGATTTCATGACATGATCCAACTGAAATGTTACCTTCTTCTGCAATCTCTTGGACAGTCAGTCTTTGATCAGCACACACAATTTCATTGATGTTCCTGACATGAGCATCATCGGTAGACATTGAAGGGAGTCTTGAATGAGGATCATTTTTAACTTCCTTCTGGCTATTTTTAAGCCATGTGAACCATTCGTAACACCAAGTATGGTTTAAACATTCATCGTTGTAGGCTTCCTGCCTACACACACAACATTTAATACAGACACATTGCTCCTCTAACCGTGCCATGTCGAAATTCACAAAATGTGGGACACAATGTCCTACTCAATAAAGCGCTGAACAATAACTAAGACATATAACAATGAAACTTCTGGCAATTACACTTTAAACACAAGAGTGTGTAGGGATGCCAACCACATTCCACTACAACACACTATTGGTGACAAATTACAAATGTTCGGTAATTTTTTGAACAGACATGGCATTCAGTTTCAAATGTCCAGAGGTACTACTCCAAGGAAGGCCACTTGACAGTGAGGGGGTGGGGCAGAATGATTGATGTACTTAAGCCCTCCACGAGACACCTTCCATCTGGATTACCTGTGAACTCTTGTGAGACTTTAATGGCAGAAAAAGAACATGAGGAGTCAGAATTATCAGTTGCTTGCTGGTCAGAATGACAGGAAACTACTTTTGGTACTTTAATTTCATTTGTAAAAGCATGCTGAGCTCCAGAAGCTCCAGCAGTTTTATACAATTTACCAACACTAGGATCAGACATAGTCAAAGTTTTTGCTGTGACCATCTGTCAGGAGGAAGGTGCACAATCATATCATTATGGCACTGATTAAACTGTAGCCCAACTGCAACGAGGTGCATATGATGACTATAGTAATCAGTTACCAGAGCACACACATCATGGAAAGACAAAGCCCTATGGTCCGAAAATGGCATCAATTTCTACACTGCTCCCGTGGACTGACATCTCTGTTACTGTTAAGACATGAACTGCCGGAGAGAAAGGTGCTGTTCTTGCTGTTGTTCCTTGTACTGCTACCGTTGCAGTGACGGCAGTTGCTGGTGGTGTTCCTCTTTAAGTGCAAACTGCTGCTGCTGTTGTTGTTGTTATCAAACTTCCGAATGATTGTGAACATGTCACTGAAAGCATGATAGGACAAGACATGGTAGCCACTTTTCTGTCAGCTCCCAACATGGTCATGTAATACATAAAGTGAAGTTCACTGAGAGCAGAACATTAAGCGAAAGTCAGTAATGGGAACATATTCTGGTACAATGCAGATTCGAAATCCAGTAAGCAGAATGCTGTGACTGATAGCAGGTCATTTAACAGATTGTACTAGACTGAATCGTGGCTCCCTGCTTGGTCCTGTTGCCGCAAGAGGTTCAGTCCACATGACTTGCTGCACACGCCCCTTGTGGTGATTGTCAGCCGCAGTCTGTAGCGCCTTTGAGCCACAATGGATATTGGCTTTTGGTGGTGATAAAGTAACACAGATCTTGTCTCCAAAAATGCAGGATGAAATTAGGTATTTTATCACTTTTCATTTGTATCTAAATTGGGCACCACCTCCTGAGTATGGATGTTTTCTCTAGCTTTATTTTATTGTTACTATTAGAATTATTATTATATTATCATGAGATTTGCAAGCAAGTTACCTGCAGCTCTGCTTGTGAGACATCAATCTCTCCACGATACACAAATTCAATAATAAATTTGAGATCACTAAAGCATACATCTTGAGGCATAATAATTGTGGGATGCTTGCATGGGTTCTCCATCAGCAACTTCTGAAAATATGATGAGCATGCCGAAAGGACAACCTGAAACCAGAACAAATGCATCTTATTAGTGGATCCTGTATACACAGTGTATAAAAAATACTACACCCACAGAACTAACTTCCTAAACTGCTGTCTTCTTATCTGCAGCTGATTTTTAATCTTATTCATAGCTCAAATGTAATAATCCATCTGCAGGGGTAAAAAGACCTCCATGGCAATCAGCACATGGTCTGATGGTTAGAGGGAGGGATGGACAAAAAATGAAACCAATCTTTAGCTTTTCATGAAACATATGTCACAAATATATAAAACCTGATGGAGTTGGCACTCCTCGACTCTCAAAAGTCTTTACATTCAGAAAACCAGTAACATGAAAAACAATTATATTCATATCATGTATCTAAGCTGGTTTACTACTGAACTGGAAACTTCTTGCAGAACGCAGCACTCTGTCCTGATTGAAGAACCAACAAAATATGCAAAAGTGATTTCTCACAAGCCTTGCGGCAGTTAACAGTTCTATTACAGTCTGTTACATGGTGAAGACTTGTTGTTGCTGTAGTATTTAGTACGAAGATAGGTTTGATGCAGTTCTCCATGCTGCTCTATCCTGTGCAAGCTTCTTCATCTCTGAATAACTACTGAAACCCACATCCATTTGAACCTGCTTACTGTACTCATCTCCATCTGCAATTCCCCCCCCCCCCCCCCCCGGCCACACACACACACACACACACACACACACACACACACACGCTCGCACTCACACTCACACTCACACTCACACTCTTCCCTCCAATACTAACAATTCTCTGATAGCAGAAGTTCTTCTATTGTAAGCTTCCATAACTATTTTAATCTGAGTTTTAGTTGTAAATTTATATTATAACTTTTAACAAATGAGAATGTTACCACAGAATAGATAGAAATGGTGTGGGATGTGAGTGTTTTGAGTTATGTTTCACTTGGTGACCTGTGTGGGGAAATTCAACAGAGAACTCACTGATGCATTCCCACAAAACTATACATGAACAGAGAAGATAATCGCTGGTCAGATGAGAAAGATTTTTGCTCTTCAGGGTTAATTAGATCCCACAATATGTGACTTAGACATTCTGAAGAAAGAACTAGGAAAATATTAGAAGCAAGGTATGATAAGGGAACCGAGTTCAAGTGACATTTTACATAACACTAAATGAGTGAACATCAAATATAAATGACACTTTTTGAACCGAGACCACAAAAAAATGGGGAAATGTTTGTGTCTGTGACCATGTAAAGACTGCTGCAACGAGTGTGCGTTCACATGTGTGAAAGAAAGAGAGAAAGAGAGAGAGTACTTTGTTCTTGTTGTGCAACAGATAAGTTTTCTCGTGAACAGGATTATTAATGTTGCTGAAATTAGTCACCTTCTCCCCTCACAGTTCTGGGAAATAAACTTTTCATAGCAGGCATGGTGCAGAAGTTCAAGAAAGAAGGCCCACTTGCATTGCTCCTATTAGAAGCATTACTACACTGAAGATTAACACTTTTTGTGAACTTGTCAAAGGAGATTAGCACTTAACTGGGCTTGAAGTCCCTAAAACTTCAAATCAGTTATGGCAGTATTACTATCCAGAATGAGTTGGGATTCCTATAAGTGACAGCTCACTGGGTTCTAAAGTTGTTGAATAAACAGCAACAAGAAAGGAGATAAAACCCCTAAATCAAAGAAAATCAGTATGTGGAGGCAGATGGAAGTCAAGATATGGTTCTCTGATGATACACTCATGACTATGTTGTTCTTGTGGTCTATTTCCTGCAGGAACATGGGACCACTGCTGTCAACAAGTTCAAGGTGACTACCATTCAAAAAGGCACAGAAACTAGATCAGAAGTGTGTTGCTCCACCATGACAATGCCAAACTCACATTGCAGCAATAGCCCAACAAACAAAGGCCAGTATGCTTTGGGTTACAGCCTTCAACCAGACTTACCATTGTGTGACTTCCATCTGTTTGGATTGCTCAAGGAAGCTCTCAGTTGAGAGCACTTCACGACCAATGCAGAAGTACAACCATTTAACCATTTGTACCAAATCATTTCAGTCAAGTTCTTGCACTTTCTTTGAAAATGGCATTGTTATTTGTTTTTGCATTAAAAAACTTATGAAAGGATGACTGAAATGTATCACTAACATACAAGATTATGTAAAAAACAAATAGCTAAACTTTAAATTTGAATTAATTTTGAATAATAAAAGATTTTTTTAATTGAATATAAACAGTCACAACTGCAATAAACTTTCTTTTTTAATTTATAAAAGGTTAACAGTTTTCATCTGTTTTGCACTATCTTCAAACCCACACCATAATGTAGATGGTGGCTGTGAACTGAGCAGGCACTGCTTCTCCACAAATGCTAACAACTCACGTAGCAGTTAGCGCAGCACCTGCATGAATGTTAACTGCTATGTGAGTAGTTAGCATTCGCAGAGGAGCAGTGCCTGCTCAGTTCACATCCACCATCTACATTATGGTGTGGGTCTGAAGATGGCCAAAACACACCAAAACTGGTAACCTTATATATATAAATATAAAAATAAAAGTTTACTGTGGTTGTGACTGTGGATATTCAACTTTAAATAATAAACTGCTGTACTCCAGAGAGACATTTTCTCAGAAATTAATAAAAGTTTCATTTCAAGAGGTTTCTTTGTGATTTAGTGAAACTTCTAAATCTGGCCTAAAGTATATGAGGAGTCTCACAACATAGAGAAGAAAGTAGGGTGCAGCACACTGTTAGATGTGTAACTTAAAGGCAGGTCAGACACAAAGACAACTGGGAGGAAGAACACCTTGCTGGTAGGTAGTAGTCTAGGGATGAGTGTAAGTCAAATGCTATTGGATAAATAAAGAGAAGGCAATCAGGTCACAAGTATGATGAAGTGGCGTAGCAATTTGCCCAGTAGAAGATTTTCAGTTCTAATTGTCTTTCCCACTGACCACAGAGTAGAATAGCCTTTATAATTAAAAAAAAATATTTTTTAACAAAAGAATTCTTAAAAAAAAGACTACTATAACAGATGTATTCTTAAAAACTAATATGGCTTATATTATGGAACACTCATAGCTTATGAAATGAATGGTTCAGTAATCAACCATGAAACTTAACTGTAAATGTGAAAAAGGTTGTGGACTGAGCATAATATGGGTCTCTGTTACAAAAAACTGAACAAATTATTTTTGGGAGTTGCCGGGGAAGTGTCAATGCAGATGCTGACAACTCCAAGTATTTTCAGGTTGACAAGGAGAGAGTGGCATTGTTTCTTGGGACAAGCTGTGTATATTATTCTAACAATCTTCTTCTGTGTTTTTACTATGGCTGTAACATGACTAAGTGAACCAGGCATGAGACAAACACAAGTATTCTACCCTTAGATACTCAATAGTCACTAAATCTAAAAGTTTGCACATGAGATACGACACTCCCGCTGTATTTCTGCATATTGTTAATACGAGGGCAGTTTAATAAGTAATGCAACACATTTTTTTTCTGAAACAGGGGTTGTTTTATTCAGCATTGAAATACACCAGGTTATTCCCCAATCTTTTAGCTACACAACACTATTTTTCAACGTAATCTCCATTCAATGCTACGGCCTTACGCCACCTTGAAATGAGGGCCTGTATGCCTGCACGGTACCATTCCACTGGTCGATGTCGGAGCCAACGTCGTACTGCATCAAGAACTACTTCATCATCCGCGTAGTGCCTCCCACAGATTGCGTCCTTCATTGGGCCAAACATATGGAAATCCGACGGTGCGAGATCGGGGCTGTAGGGTGCATGAGGAAGAACAGTCCACTGAAGTTTTGTGAGCTCCTCTCGTGTGCGAAGACTTGTGTGAGGTCTTGCGTTGTCATGAAGAAGGAGAAGTTCGTTCAGATTTTTGTGCCTACGAACACGCTGAAGTCGTTTCTTCAATTTCTGAAGAGTAGCACAATACACTTCAGAGTTGATCGTTTGACCATGGGGAAGGACATCGAACATAATAACCCCTTCAGCGTCCCAGAAGACTGTAACCATGACTTTACCGGCTGAGGGTATGGCTTTAAACTTTTTCTTGGTAGGGGAGTGGGTGTGGCGCCACTCCATTGATTGCCGTTTTGTTTCAGGTTCGAAGTGATGAACCCATGTTTCATTGCCTGTAACAATCTTTGACAAGAAATTGTCACCCTCAGCCACATGACGAGCAAGCAGTTCCGCACAGATGGTTCTCCTTTGCTCTTTATGGTGTTCGGTTAGACAACGAGGGACCCAGCGGGAACAAACCTTTGAATATCCCAACTGGTGAACAATTGTGACAGCACTACCAACAGAGATGTCAAGTTGTGCACTGAGTTGTTTGATGGTGATCCGTCGATCATCTCGAACGAGTGTGTTCGCACGCTCCGCCATTGCAGGAGTCACAGCTGTGCACGGCCGGCCCGCACGCGGGAGATCAGACAGTCTTGCTTGACCTTGCGGCGATGATGACACACGCTTTGCCCAATGACTCACCGTGCTTTTGTCCACTGCCTGATCACCGTAGACATTCTGCAAGCGCCTATGAATATCTGAGATGCCCTGGTTTTCCGCCAAAAGAAACTCCATCACTGCCCGTTGTTTGCAACGCACATCCGTTACAGACGCCATTTTAACAGCTCCGTACAGCTCTGCCACCTGTCGGAAGTCAATGAAACTATACGAGATGAAGCGGGAATGTTTGAAAATATTCCACAAGAAATTTCCGGTTTTTTCAACCAAAATTGGCCGAGAAAAAAAATGTGTTGCATTACTTATTGAACTGCCCTCGTACATTCTTCCCAGACTAGTTTTGAGTTTACTACATATATACTCTACAAACCACCGTAAGGTGCATGGCAGATTGAACATCCCATTGTACCATTTATTAGGGTTTCTTCCTGTCCCATTCACATACGGAGTGCGGGAAGAGCGATTGTTTGAATGCCTCTGTGGATGCAGTAATTATTCTAACCTCGTCCTCATGATACTTATGTGAGCATACGAATAGGTTTGTAGTGTACTCCTAGAGTAATCATTTAAATATGGTTTTTGAAACTTCTTTGGATAGTTTACATCTATCTTCAAGAGTCTTTCAGTTCAGTTCCTTCAGTATCTCTGTGATGCTCTCTTACAGATTAAACACACGTGTGACCATTGTGTAGCCTTTCTCTCTATACATTCAATATCCCAAGATAGTCCTATCTGGTACGGAACCCCCACACTTGAGCAGTATTCTAGAACAAGTTACACGAGGGATTTGTAAGCATCTCCTTTGTAGATTGATTGCACTTCCCCAGTATTTTAGCAATAAACTGAAGAGTAACATATGCTTAACCCATGACTGAACCTATGTGATCATTCCATTTCATATTCCTATAAACTGTTACACCCAGGTATTTGTATGGGTTGAAATATTCCAACAGTGACTCACTGATGTTACAGTCATAGGAAACTACATTTTTTCCATTTTGTGAAGTGCAAAATTTTACATTTCTGAACACTTAAAGTAAGTTGCCAATCTCTGCACCACTTTGAAAGCTTATCAAGATCTGACTGCATATTTATGCAGCTTCTTTCAGATAGTATTTCATTACAGGTAACGGCATCATCTGCAAAAAGCCTGATTTTACTATTAAATATACATCATCAACAGCAAAGGTCCCAATACATTCCCTGGGGCACAACCAGCATTATTTCTACATATGACAATGACTCTCCATCCAAAATAACATGTCGCTTCCTCAGTCCAGTCACAAATTTCACTTGATACTCCATATGATCATACCTTTGACAATAAGTGTAGGTGTGGTACCGAGTCAAATGCTTTTCAGAAATCAAGAAATACAGCATCTACCCGACTGCCTTCATCCAGCTTTTCCTATCATTAGTGTTTCCGAAATTCATGCTGGTTGACACTGAGGTGGTCATACTGTTCAAGGTACCTCATTATGTTTGAACACAGAATATGTTCTAAGATTCTACAACAAATTGATATCAAGGATAGTGGATGGTAATTTTGTGGATCACTTCTACTACCCTTCTTGTAGGTGGATGCAATCTGTGCCTTTTTCCAGGAAGTGGGCACAGTTTTTTGTCTTGACGGGTCTACGATTGACTATAGTTAGAAGGGGGGCTAATTCAGCCGCAAATTCAGTATAGAATCTGACAAGGATTCCAAAGGGCCCTGAAGCTTTATTCAATTTTAGCGGTTTCCGCTGTTTCTTTACACCACTGACACTAATACTTCTTTCAGTCATCTTTTCAGTGGTACGAGGATTAAGTTGGGGCAATCCTCCTGGGTTTTCTTTTGCAAAGGAACACTTGAAAACTGAGTTATGCATTTCAGATTTTGCTTTGCTAACCTCAATTTCAGTTCCTGTCTCATTCACTAGGCTCTCGACACTGGCTTTGGTGCCACTAACAGCCTTTACATAGGGCCACAATTTCTTTGGGTTTGTGAAGATCACTTGACAATATTCTGCTACAATAGCCACTGAATGCATCACACATTGCTCACTTAACAGCCAAACATATGTTTCATTCAACATCTGTTTATCTATAGTCTTACGCTTTGTTTCGCACCTATAATGCAGTAACCTCTGTTTCTTTATAAGTTTCTTTACAGTGAATGTATACCATGGAGGTTCCCTCCCATTACGAACTGTCCTGCTGGATATATATCTATCCAGTGCATGGTCAACTATTCTTTTAAACTCGAGCTGGAACTCCGCCATATAATTGTGCCCTGAGCTGAAAGTTTCAAGTTCCTTACTGAAATAAGACACTACTGACTTTTTATATAGTTTCTGCTTGTTTTGGTTCCCCTTTGTACTTTTATAATCATGATCACTGATACCAGTCAGTGAGCTCCTGTCTACTTGTTGCCATTAGAACCACTATACTTCTATCATGGATATCATTCTGAACTAACTGTTCTACGTAGTTTTAGGAGAAGGCATTTAGTATTATTTCACAGGAGGTCTTATCACGCCCACCACTAACAAAACTGTAGTTTTCCCAATTGATTGTTAGATGATTAAAGTCTCCACCAACAATTACAGTATGATTGGGGAACTTACATACAAGTGAACCGAGGTTTTCTCGAAAGTTTTGGTTACATCAGGAGATGAGTGTGTTGAGCAAGAGAAGGATTCAATCACCATCACATGCCCACCGCTGATACTGAGTCTGACCCAAACAATCTCATATGCTGCTTCCATTTCTATCTTGATGCATTTGAGTTTCTTGTCTACTGTGGCAAATAAACCATCTCCATTTGCTATTAGCCTCTTCTTTTGATACACACTTTTATTTCCCCACAAAATCTCACTGGTATCAATTTCAGGTTTCAACCAGCTTTCTGTAACTACACTACTGGCCATTAAAATTGCTACACCAAGAAGAAATGCAGATGATAAACGGGTGTTCATTGGAAAAATATATTACACTAGAACTGACATGTGATTACATTTTCGCGCAATTTGGGTGCATAGATCCTGAGTAATCAGTACCCAGAACAACCACCTCTAGTCATAATAACAGCCTTGATACGCCTGGGCATTGAGTCAAACAGAGCTTGGATGGCATGTACAGGTACAGCTGCCCATGCAGCTTCAACACGATACCACAGTTCATCAAGAGTAGTGACTGGCGTATTGTGACGAGCCAGTTGCTCGGCCACCACTGACCAGGTATTTTCAATTGGTGAGAGATCTGGAAAATGTGCTGGCCAGGGCAGCAGTCGAACATTTTCTGTATCCAGAAAGGCCCGTACAGGACCTGCAACATGCAGTCGTGCATTATCCTGCTGAAATGTAGGGTTTTGCAGGGATCGAACGAAGGGTAGAGCCACAGGTCATAACACATCTGAAATGTATCGTCCACTTTTCAAAGTGCTGTCAATGCGAACAAGAGGTGACCGAGATGTGTAACCAATGGCACCCCATACGATCACGCCGGGTGATACGCCAGTATGGCAGTGACGAATACGCGCTTCCAATGTGCATTCACCGCGATGTCCCCAAACATGGATGCGACCATCATGATGCTGTAAACAGAACATGGATTCAACTGAAAAAATGAAGTTTTGCCATTCGTGCACCCAGGTTTGTCATTGATTACACCATCACAGGCACTCCTGTCCGTGATGCAGCGTCAAGTGTAACCGCAGCCATGGTCTCCGAGCTGATAGTCCATGCTGCTGCAAACGTCGTTTAACTGTTCGTGCAGATGGTTGTTGTCTTGCAAACGTCTCCATCTGTTGACTCAGGGATTGAGACTTGGCTGCACGATCCGTTACAGCCATGCGGATCAGATGCCTGCCATCTCTAATGCTAGTGATACAAGGCCGTTGGGATCCAGCACGGCGTTCCGTACAACCCTCCTGAACCCACTGATTCCATATTCTGCTAACAGTCATTGGATCTCAACCAACACGAGCAGCAATGTCGCGATACGATAAACCGCAATTGCGATAGGCTACAATCCGACCTGTATCAAAGTCGGAAACGTGAACAACGTTTCACCAGGCAACGCCGGTCAACTGCTGTTTGTGTATGAGAAATTGGTCAGAAACTTTCCTCATGTCAGCACATTGTAGGTGTTGCCACCGGTGCCAACCTTGTGTGAATGCTCTGAAAACCTAATCATTTGCATATCACAGCATCTTCTTCCAGTCGGTTAAATTTCGCATCTGTAGCACGTCATCTTCGAGGTGTAGTAATTTTAATGGCCATTAGTGTAGTATTAGGTAAGTTTCACAGTTTTTCATGACTGCTTCAAGCTCTGGCACTTTTTTGTGAATGCTTTGGCAATTTACCATTAGTATTTTAATACTCCCACCTGTTCAAGGCATTTCTTTTGATCTTATGCTGATACTTCTGGGTTTCCTACAGCTTTTGTTATCTGGACTGGATGGAGAGTCACCTAATCTAAAAAACCCTTGTATGCACCCCACACACAGTCAGTTACTGGAGTAGGAGCCTCTGGTGTGTAGTGCACACCAGACCTATTTAGGGGGACCCTGCAGTTCTCAACCCCATTGCCCAAATCCAGGAAGTTGCAACCTAGCCTTGTCACAGGACCTTCGAAGTCTCTGGTTCTGTCCTTCCACTCGAACCAGAGGGTCACGATCAGTTCTGGAGACAATGCTGCAAATTGTGAGCTTTTCTGGAGCTCCATGCACAAGGCTGCTCTTCTCAACCTTCTCTGCCAGTCACCATACTGACATAGAATGAGCTCAGAGCCCAGATGACAAGCATCATCTGTTTCAACATTTGCCATAATCTGCAACTGCTTGCACTCTGTTCTTTCAATGGCTGCTGGAATAGCCTCTTCAACATGTTGCATGAAGCCCCATGCATACACACTGAGTGCACCTAGTGTCCTTTCCTGTCCCTTGCTGCCATTTTCTTAAAGGGTACCCTTATTTTCTGTACATTTGAACTGCCAGCAATTAATAGACCCCTACCCTTTTGCGTTTTCCAGTGAACATTGGACAAAACAGGTTTCCACAAAACAGGTGAAGTGACTCCCACTGCCTCAGTTTCAGTTTCAGTGAAAGACAGCACTCCAAAATTATTGGTTAGGGGGACCAGTACAACACTCCCCTGGTATTGTCCACATTTTACAGGACATGAAGATCTACCACTGACACGCTACTCACAGTCAAGTGTACATACAAGTAATGACAAATCCTATACTTCCTGCAGAGGAGACAGGATCCACAGGAGATGATAGTACTTTAGGTACCTCTGGTACAGGTATCACAGGTACATGGCTCTTGGGAGCTCTTACAACACACCAATTCACAGCAGCTGCCAATCGTTAAGACAGTGTTTGGGATGACTTCCAGCTGCTTACGAACATCAACCAACTCATCCTATGTTCGAGAGTAGCACTCACAGTGGGGCTCCATTTTGGCTGGTGCAATGTATTACAAGGCAGTGAACAAATAGTTTTAAATTAAACTCACAGATAATATTCTAATCTGTTGGACTTTAAATTTGCTAAATTGCTGTAAGAATTAAAGCAAATACAGAAAATGAGATTTTTATCAATGCAACACAAAAACCTGTGGTAAAAACTACTACTTTCCTAAAACGTTTTGAGGTTAATGTTAGTTGTTAACAAACTTTAAAACAGAGTTAATTTATGATAAACGAAGAAACTGCAAAACACTATGCCTCCTTACGGGAAAATTAGATGTAACACAATATGTTAAGAGGATCTGCAACAGTAACTAAATCACAAAAGCCAATTTACTGCAAACTGCTAATAGATGATGCAAAGGACAATAGTAGCTTCCAAAAATGCTCAAAAAAGCATATGTATTTGCATCTAAATACAATGAAGTACAGGGTTGATATATTCTTTGGCAGGGCTGTGAATTGTAAATGCTGAATTGCTACAAATTCTATTATGTATCCAAAACACTCGCACCAGTAACTTACGAAAATATGTTGTCCCAGAAACTCAACTGACTGCTCTCTCTGTCTTTGGTCAATCTTAGCTGGATGTGCTGTAATTTTTCATATTTGCAGAGCAGTTTATTGGATGTAAAGGAATTCTGTGCTGAGTTCATTGTTTCCCGCATAATATGGTGCAACTCTCTAGTACAGTGATGTGCAGTAACCAGTTTTGTTTTGTCTGCAGCACTACGTAGCTAAACATATCACTGACAACAACTATGAAGTAGAATGGTTAATGAACTGAGCCCTTCTATACTTCTATCCTTACTTCCTTCATAGCAAAATGTAATGACACAAATTGTACCCTGTTGCTTAAATATGAATGAATTACAACCGTGGACAAGTTGCTTATGCAAGAGTCACAGTGCAAGTATTCTGGTGCAGAGTATTAAGTGATTATACCAAATCAAGTAAATAACAGCCTGACTAAAGAAGGAAGTATAGTATTTGATGTATCCTGAATGGAATAAGACCAGCACAAGTGTGCTATTTGTGAGCGGTACTACAGTGTCATATATCTTCTCAGTAAACTAGAAAAAAATAAGTACTGTTATATCTCAGTGAGGAGTGTTCTTAGAGAACAAAAGCTAAAGGAAGGAAAAGAGTGGCTTCCTAAACAAAAGTGGAGGGAATTAAAAGAGCTTGAGCCCAAGAGCTCCAAGAAAAGATTGTCCCTGGGTGAAGGGGGTGTACAAACCCCTTCTACATTGAGAGCAGACAGTAAGAGAACAAGGGAGGAATCTAAGACTCCCAATTCCCAGGACAAGCATATCCAGAAAAATCCGAGGCAAGAAGTAGGGAAACAGACCTATAGTACTGTAGTCTCTGTTTTTAGGATGGTGGTTATCCAGCAAGGCTATCCACTGGTCAAGATCACCTCACAACAGGAGCAGCTCGTGCAGATGGCTCTCTTTGAGAAGAATTTTTTTTCTTTTTTTTTTGGGACACACACACACACACACACACACACACACACAGGTCCAGTACCCAAGTTCAGGAGGGTCTATCTGGATCACGGTGCTCTTACCTTTGTCTGTGAAGGGGTGGGTACCGTGCACTGGCTTAAGGAAAAGTGCCCTAATATCACTGTCGGAGGATGTGAAGCTGCTGGTAAAGACAGCAGCTGAGCTCTTCAAGACGGCAAAGATATTAATCTGGGTGCCAAAACTCTTTAAGGATACCTCTCCAGAGACTGAGTGAGAAAATAGGGTCTCACAACCTGAAAGTCTCGACAGAGGATTGGAAGGTAATCAGCAGGAAGGTTGCACCAAACGGCCAAACCCTTGGGGTGGAAATCGGAGAGAAGTCCCTCAAGGCAATGTGAGAACAGGACCTGAGACAGTTCTTTGGGTTCTCACAAGTTGCTGTCAGAGTACTCAAAGACATCAGAAGTGACAATGGCGGCAAGATGGAGACTGAATGTGCTGCAGACACAGTAAAGGGGCCACTGCTGCCGTGAGTTGTCTTCTGGGAAGACAAGAAGTGGACATGGCCCTGATTCAGGAACCCTATTTATATAAAGGGGGTGTATTGGGCCTTGGCAGCACTGGAGGTAAGCTGGTTTATGCTAGAACTATAAGAAACTCCAGAGCATGCATTTATGTAAAAAATGGAAACCCCTTCATGCCGATTGCAGACTTCTGTTCTAGGGACTTAGTGACCATCAGGATGCGGCAACGTGAGAAAGGTATCACGACAGAGTTTGTATTGGCATACCTTCCTTATGAGGACAGTGCTGCTCCCCCTCCTCAGGAGGTGAGGAGACTGACGGAAGCCTGTGCACAACAGGGTGACTAGCTATCAGTTGGATGTGACGCTAATGCCCACAACTTAGTGTGGGGCAGCACAGACACCAACAGTAGAGGTGAGAACTTTCTAGAATTTCTTCTAGCTAATAACTTAGAGGGAACCTACATTTAGGAATATAAGAAGGGAAGATGTAATTGACATAACCTTCAGTCCCAATTTGATGGGTAGTTATGTCAAACAATGGCATGTGGCTTTAGAACCATCCTCACCAGACTACATGTATATTAAGTTCGAGGTTGAAATGGGCATTGGACAGACCATATCCCACAGGAATCCCAGGAAAACGCACTGGGAGGCGTATATGAGGGACCTGAATTCAAGGCCATTGTAAGTCAGTACTTCGATAAGAATCCAGTATAGTTTGAGGAGGTAGCAGAGGCAGTGACCTCTACTATCATGGCCTCATACCATGACAACAGCTCAATCACCATGAATAGGAATGTATCTTGATGGAACAACAACCTGGAATCACCGAGGAAACAGGTATGAAGACTGTTTAACCTGGCAAGAAGGAAAGGACAATGCGCAGAATATCGGGAGGCCCTTGTCAAATATAATCTTCCAAAGAAGCAAGCAAAGCCGGTGTCCTGGAAGGTATTCTGTGAGGAGGTAGAGGGTACGGCTGTTCAGGCTAGACTTCACAAAATCCTCACTAGGGTACCAACTAATCCAAGAGGATGGGGAGTATACAAGGACAGCACATGAAATGCTGGGGTAGAGGGTATGGCTGTTCAGGCTAGACTTCACAAAATCCTCACTAGGATACCAACTAATCCAAGAGGATGGGGAGTATACAAGGACAGCACATGAAATGCTGGAACTACTCCTCAAGACTAGTTTTCCTCAATGTACTATGACAGACAACATAGACCAAGATAAGATTCCTGTGAGATATTGGTTTTCAGGTATTTGAAGGGAGAACTGGGAATCTGTCAGAGAATGTGTTGACCGTAGCAAAATCCAACAGGTGGTGAGAACATTCCAACTATTCAAGTCACCTGCCCCAGATGGAATTTTTCCAGTACTCCTGCAACAAGGAGTGAACTTAGTAAGAAGATTCCTATGCAGGTTATTTACGGTTAGCCTAGTAGCACGAATCATCCCTAACATTTGGAGGGCAGTGAAGGTTGTCTTCGTTCCAAAGCTAGGGAGAATTGATCATACCAAGGCCAAGGATATTAGACCAATCAGTCTGTCATCTTTTCCTCTTAAAACATTAAAAAACTGATCAACAAACGTGTTAGGGAGAGGAGGTTAACTAAGGTCCGTCTACATGTAAACCAACGTGTGTACCAACCAGAAAAATCATGTGAAACTGCTCTCCACCAACTTGTTGGTAAGGTGGAGAAACCATTACACTTTCAGGAAATAGCCCTCTGTATCTTCTTGGACATCGAAGGAGCAACACCACCTTCAAAGCAGCAGGGCAGCAGAGGTGCATGGCTTGGAGATCACCATTTGCACGAGGATTAGGGGCAACACGACCTTCGAAGCAGCAGGGCAGCAGAGGTGAATGGCTTGGAGATCACCATTTGCATGTGGATTAGAGCCATGCTTAGTGGTACAAAGGTAGAAGCCACCATGAAGCAGGAAAAAATGGTAATCAACACCACCAGAGGCTATCCACAAGGAGGGTCTGGTCCCCTCTACTGTGGAACCTGTGACGAATGATCTCATTGTAGAATTAAACTCCAGACAGTACTTTTGCCAGGGATACACAGTCAGAGCTATGGCACAAGGAGCACTGAACATTGTGCAAAATTGGTGCAGGAAACAGGATCTAAGTGTCAGTCCCACGAAGACTTTTGTAGCACCATTTACAAGGAAGCAGATCCAACACATATTGAAACTCAAGCATCTTGATGAAACACTACCAGTGAAGGGGACAGTGAAATATCTAGGGGTAACCCTGGACGAGAAACTGTTGCACCTGTTCCAAGGCAAAAGGTGCTCTAATGAGTAACAGGAGAGCTTGTGGTAAAAACTGGGGCTTAAGCCCCAAGAGTATGTACTGGATATACACCATGGTAGCTGACCTATGATCACTTACAGGGCTACAGTGTGGTGAAAAAGGCGAACAGCAGGTAGCTGCTAAGGAGCTTGCTATGGTGCAGAGATTGGCCTGCTTAGCCATTACAAGTGGAATTAGCAGCACACCCACTCTTGGATGGGAACCATGCTGGACATGCCCCCATTACACCTGTGGGTAAAGATGGAGACAGCAGCTGGAGCACACAGGTTGAAGATTGACAAAAACTGGAACTCACTGGGATATCCAGGACCTCTCACTAAAATACTGAGTGAGGTAGCCGTAGATATGATTGGGGAAATGCTGGCCAACTATGTAATAATTCTCAGTTGCTTCAACAAGCCTTTCAATGTAGTAGTCGGAAGTAGAGAGCTCTGGGAGAACAAATTTCAACACTGTACTGGGGACATAGTCTGGTTCACTGACGCTTCGAAAACAGACCAAGGTGTTGGGGCCGTGGTATACGGAGTGCAGCCAAGGCTGGAGAGTGCAGTCTCTCTAGGGAAGATGGCCACTGTGTTTCAAGCAGAAATATCTGCTATCAGAGTGTGCGTGGAGGAGAATTTGCAGAGGTGCTACAGAGGTCATAGCAGTTTCATTTATTCAGACAGCCAAGCAGCCCTGAAAGCACTGGCTGCCTCTGCAACATGGTCAAAGATTGTGGCAGAATGCCACAAACTCCTTGTGGAGCTAGGAGAAAGCAATGGGATAAATCTATTGTGGGTCCCTGGTCACTCAAGGATTAGTGGTAATGAGCAAGCCGATAGGTTGGCAAGGATAGGGGCGATGATCAAAATAAAATTACCAGACTGGACAAGGAGACAGCATGTAGAATATTGGGCTAAGATCTAAAAGCAAAAACATGGCAAGGTATTGATGCTGAAGCCATGTTCTAAGAGAAGTCTCTCAATCCTGGACTTGAACAGGAGAGAAATGAAACTCATTTGGACTATTGACAGGCCATGGGAATTTCAAAAAACACCTACATACAATGGTGGTAATAGAGATAGACCCCAAATGTAGGATGCGTGGTGTGGGCGAGGAAACCGCATCACATTTGATCTTCGAATGCGAGGCATTGAAAATTAAAAGACACATAATATTTGGATCAACCAGACCTGAAGAAATTGTGCCTAGCAAAGCACTGGTAAAGGATCTCCTTGCACTGTTCAAGTACACTGGTTGGCTTTGCTAGAGACACAAGGACAATAAACTGTTTCGGTGTAGGCTGCAGCAGGCTTGACCAATGTTATTTTGCTTCGCTGATAAAATCATATCAAAGGTAGCAAAGCAAAAGCTGAAATGCGTAACTCCATATTAAAATGTTCTTTTAGAAAGAAAAACCCACTGGTTTGTTCCAATTTAATCCTCATACCACTGAAAAGATCAATAAAATAAGTATTATTATCAGTGGTGTAGAGAAACTGCTGAAATTGTTAATATTGAAAAAGCTCTAGGGCGCAACGGCACCCCTGTCAGATTCTATAGTGAATTTGCAGAGGAGTTAGCTTGTCTTCAAACTGTAATCTAGAAAAATGTGGGTTCCCAAAACAATGATAATGTGAACCCAACTCGCACTTTTCTCACATGACCAAGCGTGCCAACTTACAAAGAATATTAGGGGGCCCATACTGGGCGTCTTGCCACGGGAAATTTTCTAAATTTTAGATGAAAAATAGTAAGTTTTAAAGTTTTTTTTAAGCATTTTAGAGTCATGTGATCAACATTAGAACCCCAAAAACTGGACTCTCGATAACTTGACACGCCTGACATTTTTTTGGCTTTGAATACAGAAACAAAACAAACACACACGGAATTTTCATAAAAAGCTAATTCAATTTACAGTAATTACCATGCTTATAGACTATTACAGAGCAGTGAATATATAGCTCTGAGACGAATGAAATTATATTCAAATTCTAAACTATCATTAAAAGAATAAAACATAAAATATTGCTGTCGCACAGTAATAGCACTTTGATTAATAAGTGAAATAGCTACTTTAAGCTTACTTTGAATAAGGCTCAGGGTTCATTAAATAAAAACAATATCTCAAAGTTAATGCTTTAATACAGTTAATATAAAGTTAATACAGTACGTCTAATACTTTCAATCAGAAAGTATGTAAATAGTGGGTTTTAATTGGGTCCTACACCCTAAAAAGATTTAAGTATTTGAAAATAACTAATACAGTACTATAGTAATCAGCACAAAACTAGTACTAATATTTCGAGTCCGAATATTAACATGTATGTATATAATTCTATGTATGTATTTAATTCTCTATTTTATAAAGATTTTTAATATTGCTCTAAATGCCATTATTAGGGCTAGAGTGTCTTTAGAAAGGTGCAAATGTTGACTGCCTGAATGTATTACTGAATATGGTCGGATATCCAATTCATCCAAAACATCTCGGTGGGCATGAAGAACATCCAAGTTGTTCAATTGCTTCTGTCCCATTGTTGATTGGAGATATGACTTTACACGTCTAATGTCGCTAAATGACCATTCTGCTGTTTGTTAAGTGATTGGACCTACTTGGTGAAGCTTAATGCACTTCACTATTTCACATAAAATTTCTCCAACTGCAAGTTCTTGTGTAATGTACTTTCTTTCATCATGTGTGTTTTTTTTGCGATATTGGCTAACATATTCAAGTGTAAGCGCAGTCTCTCAATATCTAGGTCATTTTTGACAAACTCAGTTGATTTCTCCAAATTTGTTTCACCTCTGTTTACTAAAAGCAAGCACTCTTGTTCAACTGCAATGACCTGTTTGAGTCCAGCTAAAGCAAACCGTTAAGTAATGCAAGAATGCACCGTTTCACAAACTTCAATGTAAATAGCTTTGTAGTATTCCTCTGGGGTTTTGAAAGTGTGTGGTGAGCTGGCTTCGTTGTTTTCATACTTCTTTGGTATACTTTGATTCCGAGGCAGCGAAGGACCATCAACTTGTGAAGGTTTTTTCTTTTAAACACAATTCCCAAACGTATTCAAAACTATCATACCTTCCACTCAATATACAAATCAAGCCCTCATATATTTCTTCCAGATCAGCAATATTTAGATGAGGGCACTGAATTATTTCAGTGACATCCTCTACTGGGTTCATTGCATGGCAATAAAGACATAAAAAGAAGTAAGTCTTGAATTGTAACCTTGACTTAAGATAGCCTACATATTTGTCACCTGCCTCTGTTTTGTCCTCTGTAGAAAATGTTTCAAAAAAGTTCTTCAAAGTTTTTCAATATTCTCAAGGCACTAGAAACTCACACAGTCCATCGAGTCGGGCAAAGTGGCCGTAGACCAGCTTGGTCATTGGCGCTCTCACAGCATACGCTTCTGGAAAGTCCCATCCTTTTATTGGATTTCCTTTTGGTGTTTATTGAGTCCTTGGCTAAAGTCATAATATACCTCATAGACTTTTAAGATGGCGGAGACTGTCTACAACTGCCAAGTCTCAACTGTGAGCGCCGGCCGCTGTGGCTGAACGGTTCTAAGCGCTTCAGTCCGGAACCGCACTGCTGGTACGGTCGCAGGTTCGAATCCTGCCTCAGGCACGAATATGTGTGATGACCTTAGGTTAGTTAGGTTTAAGTAGTTCTAAGTTTTAGGCAACTGATGACCTCAGATGTTAAGTCCCATAGTGCTTAGAGCCATTTGAACCATCTAAACTGTGAGCAATGCAGTGCACATAACGTGCTTTTGGTTGTATATCCAAAAATATCTTTTTTGGTCCTCTGAACTTACCTCTCATATTCGAGGCACCATCATAGCACTGTCATCTTCAGTTATCAATTGACAAACCAAGACAAGCAAAAACATCTTTTAAAATACTAAACAGAGCTTGTGATTCAGTGTTTGGGGTCTTTGTTGATGATTAAGGAACCATCGACAGCATGAATACAAAATGACACTTTTTCATAAATTGAAGAATCACTTGTTTCGTCAACCATAATAGAAAAACGTTCAGTTTTCTTGATTGAAGTCAATACCTTTCTCAACACAGACTTTCCTAGCAGATCAATGATCTCGTTTTGAATATCGTGGGACGTCCACATATACCCCGAATGCTCTAACCAATCTTTAAACTCAGCTATGTCATTCTTCCGGAGTTCCAACAATTGAAAAAAAAATTGAGTTTACATGTTCATCCCCTCTAATTGCTAGTCCTCGACGGCATAGAAATTTCATGGTAGTAAAATCTCTCTCAAGAGCTAAACGACCTTTCTTCATATCACTAACTGTTCACTCAATTGGGAAGCCATACTTTGGTTAGTGATAGAATTTAGTTTCAGAACACCTTCTTTATGCCTAAATGTATTTTCAAGAAGACATAATTTTTCCAAAGCCTTTTTCCAGTTAGTAAACGCTACAGAAGTAAATGCATCTTCTTTTTTTGAAGAAAATTATAATGGATTTTTAGCATCTACATCTTTGCAGGTTTTGTAAAAAACTTTTTCGGTAAATGTTTCATATTCTAGCCATGTATATTTGATTAACCAAGACTTCTGAATTGATCTTCCCTTCCCGGATTGTCCTGGTTTTGGCTGTGAATGGTTCTTGCCTGAAGATTACGAAGCAATTGATGACACAATAATTGTTGGAGGTTAACTTGCAGTATCATCAACTCGCACCTTTTTGGTAACAAATTTATCCATTGCAAACTTAATTGTCAATACACTAAGAGGACACAGTAAACGAATAAAATATAGTCATACAAAATAGTCCACTAGACACTAAAGTCAGAACACTAAGCTAATGTCTCTAAGCATCAAGGCGATGTGAGGCGGAGGGTTCCAGGTGCTTCTGCTCCAGTCCTATTGATGGCGGCACAGCCGCCAGCGCTGGCCCGCCGGCGCCAGATTTTACTCAAAAGTTCGCACACCGGGATAAATTCTAAGTGTGCCCACAGCACGGTAACACTATCACGATTCACACAACTCTTTCAGTTAATCTGCTTATGACCGTAATAACTATTTGTTTTAACTCATTATTGAATGTATTTTAAAAGGTAACTATCATCAAACAAGGAAAATAAAAAATTCCAACAAAATTTTGTGATTTTACAAAGCATACTATAACTAATAATATTCTTAAAAAAATGAAGGGGTTTGGGCCCCCTCAGGCCCCATGGAGTCGGTGCCTGTGCACATGATATATCTAAGGCTTTGGATCAAGGCAGTCAGGTAGATGAAATATTTCTTGATTCCTGAAAAGCAGTTGACTCAGTACCACATCTATGTTTATTGTCAAAAGTACAATCATACGGTGTATCAAACAAAATTTTGACTGCACTGAGGGTTTTTGGTAGTGAGGACACAGCAGATTATATCAGATAGAGCACCAATGTCAGATACAGAAGTAACTTCGGTTGTGCCCGAAGGAAGTGTGTTGGGTATTAATGATCTTGCGGACAATATTAAGAGTTACCACAGACTTTCTGCAGTTGATGCAGTTATCTATAATGAAATACTGTCCAAAAGCAGCGGCTTAAATGTTAAGTCAAATCTTGATAGGATTTCAAAATGGTGCAAAGATTGGTAACTTGACACAGGAAGCCAATGGTGATGAGTGCTTAAGCCGTACTCAGTGTTATAAATAGTTCACACAGTTTAAAAATGGCCAGACGGAAGTTAAAAATGATCCTCATTTGAGACTCCCATCGATGTCAACTGACGACGCTCAAGTGAGAAATGCCAATGAAATTGTGCCTGCCAATCAAAGACAGACTGTGTGAGAGAATGCAGAAGAATGTAAAATTTTAGATGGATCATGTCATGAAATCCTGACACAGCACCTTAGAATGCATCATGTTGCCGCCTAGTTCAGCCCATTGTTCACAAGTCAAGACCCAGAATGACCTTCGCCTCGCAATCTGTGAAGAACTTTTGGATTCCGCAAATGAGAATGAGATGTATCCTAAGATCATCATACGTGGTGATGAGACATTGATCTACAGTAAAGATGTTGAAACCAAGGTTCAATTTTCACACTGGGCCAGGAAAGGTTCTCCACATCCCAAAAAAGCTAGTCAGGTCACGTCAAATGTTAAAAGCATGCTGATAGTTTCCTTTAACTTTGAGGAATTTGTTCATCAAGAATTCATGCCACAGAGACAAACGTTAATCAATGGTGCTATCAAATGTGTTGCGATGCCTGTGAGAAAATGTGAGAAGGAAAGAGCCTGAAATGTGGTGAGACAATTCATGGCCCTTGTATCACAATAACACACCCACACATTCATCCCTGTTGATGCATGACTACAGCACAAAAATGAAGTCAATGCATTGCCTCATTCTCCGTATTCTCCAGACCTGGCCCCTGCGGACTTCTTTTTATTTCCAAAGTTGAAAACCCCATTCAAAGGACAAATATTTGAAACAATAAGATGAGATAAAAGAAAATTCACAGATAATTCAATGTGATTCAGTTGGAGAGGGGCAGGGACAAGAAAAGAGAACTGCGTGCATTGTCAGAGAGTGGTGCACATTGATGATGAGGCGGCATGAATGGGGTGGAGGTGATAGAACAGACGAGGAGAAACTGTTGGTTAGGTGGTGTGGGAATACTACGTTATCACAGGATGAGGCCAGCATAATTTTGGGAGCAGAGTATGGGTTTTAAGGTTAACTCCCATCTGCACAATTCAGAAAAGCTGGTGGTGGCAAGGAGGATCCAGATGTCCCAGGTTGTGAAGTAGCCACTGAAATCGAGCACGATACATTCAGCTGCATGTTGTGCCATAGGATGGTCCACTTTGTTCACTGCCGAAGTTTGGCACTGGTCATTCATCATGGCGGACAGCTGGTTGGTAGTAATACCAATATAAAAAACTGTGCAAAGATTGCAGCAGAGCTGGTATATGACATGGCTGCGTTCACAGGTGCCTGGGAACTAGTAGAATAGGATAAGCCTGATATAGAATTGGAATATGAAGTGCTGGATGGGTGGATTGGTAAAGCCTTGCACCTGAGTCTTCCACAGAGACATGATCTCTGTAGCAAGGGGGCTGGGACTGGGAGTGGCATAGGGATGGACTAAGGTGCTGTGGAGATTGGGTGAGGAGGATCTTTGGTAAGATGACCCTTATTTCAGGGCATATAATCAAAGCCCTCAGGAAGGATGTGGTTTAGTTGTTCCTGTCCAGGGTGTTATTGATTGATGATGGAGGCACTCCTTGGTAGCTAGTTTTTGGGGATGGAGGGAGGACTGTGTGTGTGTGGGGGGGGGGGCATATGGCATGGGAAATCTGTTTGCAGATTAGTTCAGTGGATTGTGTCTTTCTGTGAAGGCCTCTGTATGGTCTTCAGAGTAGTGTTTAAGGAAGTTCATGTCACTGCAGGTATGCCTTATCCAGTTGGCTGGGCTGTATGGAAGGGTTTTTTTTTTGTGTGTGGAATGAACAACAGCTGTCCAAATGCAGGTAGTATTGGTGGCTGGTGGGTTTAATGTGAACAGGGGTGTGGACGGAGCCATCAGTGAGAAGGAGCTGGCATGCTGTGTTGAGGAGGACCAGATGAAGCAGATGGGAGAGAAGGTGTTGAGGTTGTGAAGGAATGAGGATAGGGTGTCTTGGTATTTAGTCCAGATCATGAATATATCTTAAGTGAACCTGAATGAGACTAGGGGTTTGGTGTTGTAGTTTGAGAGGCTAGCAAGGTTTCTTCTATATGGCCTATAAATAGGTTGGCACGGGAGTGTGCCATGCAGGTGCCCTTGGCTGTGCTATGGATTTGTTCATATACCTTCCACTCAAATGGAAAATAGTTGTGTGTTTGGATACAGTTAGTATGGTTTATGAGGAATGAGTGTTGAGTCTGAAGTTTGTTGGGAGAGGTATGTTAAATAGTGGCAAAACCATGGCAAAGAGAAATGCTGACATGTAGCGAAGTGTTGTCAACAATTACTAGTAGGGACACAGGTAAAAGGATGGGGATGGTGGGAAGTGGGTGATGATGTAGGAGGCTAGATTTTGGGCAACTGGTTGGAGGTGTTGGTCATTATGAGCTGAAATTCCATGAATGGAAGCATAAGAAATAACAAAGACAGTTGAGTTTGTGAATTTTGGGGAGCATGTAGAAAGTGTGTGTGTGTGTGTGTGTGTGTGTGTGTGTGTGTGTGTGTGTGTGTGTGTGTGTGAGAGAGAGAGAGAGAGAGAGAGAGAGAGAGAGAGAGAGGGGGGGCTGCCATTTTGGAGTTGGAAGAGAAATGGGTTCACAGGAAAGGTTCTGAAAAGAGTCCAAGACTTTAAGTGTAGATTGGAGGTTATGCTGGGTTTCCGAGATGGGATCACTCTGGCACAGATTATAGTTGGAGAGTCAAACAATTGGTGGAGATCTTCTGCAAGGGAGTCACTGCGATTCATAATGGCACTGCCAAGGGCACCTGTATGGAACCTTTCTATGCAAACCTGTTTATGTGCCATCTAGAGGAAGCCTTTGTCTGGTTCAGGTTCACTGATATCTTTATAAACTGGACTCTGGGCCAAGACAACTGTCCTCATTCCTTCACAACCTTCAAATTCTTCTCTCCCCGCTTCACCTGGTCCTTCGCACCCCTGAATGCCACATTCCTGCGGGTTGACCTTCTCCTCTCTGATTGGCCACAATTCTGTCACAATAAACCCACCAACCACCAACACCAACAGTACCTGGAGTTTGACATCTGCCCTCCCTTTGACATCAAAATATTTCTCAAATGCAGCCTGTCCACCTGGCACAGCATATCTGCAGTTACAAACTCCCTTGCCCAGTATGCTAAATGTTGCACATGGGCCTACACAGACAGGCGCTATCCCCCAGATCTAGTCTGCAAACAGATTTCATGCCCCACACCCTCACACATCTCTAATCCTCTCACCACCCTACATGAAACAACTACAATGGACTGTCCCCTCCTCAACCCAATACCACAGAGACTGGAACAACTGAACCACATCCTTCATTACAACTTTGGTTATCTATCATCCACACCCTAAAATGAGGGACACCTTACACAAGATCTTTCCCTAAGGTGGTGTTCTCTCACCCATCCAACCTCCAGAACAATCTAATAAATCACTATACCACTCCCAGTCCCAGCATCTTGCCACAGGGATCACACCCCTGTGGAAGACCTAGGTACACAAAGGTCCACCCCCCAAGCACTTTCTATTCCAGTTCTGTCAAAGGCTTATCCTGCCAAATAAGAGGATGTGCCACCTGTGGAAGTAGCCATGTTGTATAGCAGCTCTGCTGCAAACATTGCACAACTCTTTACATTAGTATGACTACCAACCAGCTGTCTACCAGGATGAATGGCCACCACCAATCTGTGGCAAAGGGCAAAGTGGACCATCCTGTGGCACAATCAAGCTGAATATAACATACTTGACTTCAGTGGCTGCTTCACAGTCTGGGCCATCTGGTTCTCCCCTCCACCACTAGTTTTTCTGAACTGCTCCTGATATTATCCCAGCCTCATCCAACAATAATTTACTGTTCCCACACCTTAACCCAAGAGTTCATGCTCCCTTTATTCTATTACCTGCACCCCACTCAAATTCCCTCATCCACATTCTGCACCACTCTCTGCCAATACACTCACCTGTCTTTTCCCCTCTCTGCTCCTCTCCTTTTCCGTTCCCCCTCCCCCACAGCGTCCTGATGCAGCACCTGGCAGCCTTGTTCTGTCACTGTCTAGTCCCTGCATACTTCGCTCTTCTCTCCTCCAACCTACACCCTGCTATTCCTCCCCATTCCTTACCCCACTCTAGATTGTTGCTTCTGTTCAGTGAAATAATTGCAGTCTGGCCAGAGCAGCTGGAGATGAGGTGTGCTTACGTGTGTGTGTGTGTGTGTGTGTGTGTGTGTGTGTGTTTTCTGAAGATTTTGGCTGAAAACTCAAGTGTTTAACAGTCATTTTGTTGTGCCCATCTACAACTCAATGTGTCACAATTTTAGTGAACAGCAATCTATCATTTTCGTAACTGCTGATATTCCAACTTGAACATTACATTGTTGTATTAAGAAATAAGGTGTAAGAGCATCTCATCTTTTTGAAGATTCACAAAGTTTTGAAAACATCTACAGCCTGAACCTATTCCACCATCGTGTAAATAAGGAGGTCAAGTTTAAATAGTTATACATTAACATCTTCCTCTTGTAGAATAAATACAGAAAAAAGAAAAAGATGGTACACATATAAAGGCACGCGTGCATGTGTGTGTGTACGCCTTGCAGAGGGGGGGGGGGGGGGGGAGCAGGACAGGGAGAGTCCAACATCCCAGCTATTTGCATCTACATATTCTATTCAGTACGCTCACGCATTTAAGACTAATGTCAAACAATACACAAATCTTTACAAGCTTAATGAAATTGGGATTTGTAAGCCATTATGCATAAAAGAGATAATTATCTGCTTTTAGTTATTAATTATGATTTTTATTTCAATACATGACTCATTTTGAGCCCTGTGATCTTATCTTTAGGTGATTGATCAGTTTACATCACATCTCAAAAACGTGTTGCTTCTGGTCATCAGCAATAACAGTTACATAGTTTTAAGGTACAGCACGAGTAAACACACACATGCATACAAAAACTTTCAATTCCACAGCACAGTTACACAATATTTAACAAAGTGTCTACACGTTTAGATACTCACTTTTTAATTTTGTGCTAATGTGTTCTGGAACTAGAAGTGTTTGTTTACATGTAAATGTGTCTACACATGCTGCACATAAAATCCATGTAACCACTGCCCAATGATCAAGCAACAGAGGATGAACCCCCAAGGCTCAAAAAGAATAATGTACTATTTAAAATAAAAATGTAAAAAAATATATGATTAGTGACTTAAGGCAGTTTGTTTTTTGTTTTACAAAAGTACAAGTCATAGTGACAACATCTGTCAACAATGATAAAGCTTTAGGTACAATTCCGTTTCATTTTCTTATTAATTGTGTGTGCGAGTTCTGACAACAAAAGATCACCAACTAACTATTCGTTACTCTACCAAAAGCAGAGAATGACCAAATGTTTTACTTCATAATCCTAATTAATCTTGTCTTCAAGAACCCCATTTAGCATTTGTTATAGATACTTCCAAGAATGTTTGTCATGTTCAAAGATTAGAGTTATTTCATCCCTAAGATTACTGGAACTGACCAACAAATTCAGATTATGATGTTTGAAACAAATAAAAATTACTTATAGGCACCAGAAGCAGAATATTATGAGACACCAAGAGTGTAGTTCACAGACTTCCAGATGGATAATGAACTGAGTCTGCATCAGCTCATGGATAAGTTAACCAAAAATCTCAGCTCTGTTTCCTTTTCACCTAGGAAATCTTCCTCGTTGGTTGACCTGAAGACAGGATTGCTAGCACACTTTGTCAATGGTGTCCTACGGCACAATCTTTTGGACCAATACAGCTAAGAGCAAAAATGGATTTATGCTAGAGAACTAAGTAATAAGAATTTTGTGTAAAGTTCAGAAATGAACATCTTGCAGAATCCTCTTCAGGGACCTTGGGATTCTTATGCTTGGATGTCATTACATAATAAGAACGAATTTACGATGAACTATAAAATTCATGGTCAAAAACTAAAAGTAAACTAATTTAATATAGACTATTCTTCTCTATCTAGGGTTCACAACAAATGTTTACATTCTGATGCAAAAGGTTATTGTCAGACATCATGCAAGAATCTGAAAAATCTAATATATTCAAAAACAAAGTAAGAGAATACCGAGTTGAGCACTTCTATAATTTACCAGAATATTTAGACCCAATTCTATTCTACAGAGCAGACAAGCCTTCGAACACACATTCTGTGAAGAGTTGTGGACGTTTAATGCAGCAATTGCAGTCTGGCCAATGTGAACAGAGATAGCAGTCACTTGTGCATGATGTGTGCCTGCTTGTATGAATAAGTGTGTGTGTGTGTGTGTGTGTGTGTGTGTGTGTGTGTGTTTTTCCTGTCTTTGCTGAAAAATGCTTTGGCCAAAAGTTCAGTGTGTAACAGCCTTCTCATTGTGTCTATATGCAACTCAACACGTCAGCTTTATGGTACTCTATCCTTTTCGTAGTTGTTGAGATTACTTCATCCCCTACTGCCTAATGGTAGTTTCACTGTCCTTCTACTTATTTCTGTAATGCATACAACAGTAGCACAAGCATTTCAACAGATTTGCCATTTTCGATATACTCTTTCACAGGCTCTGCATAACAATTATCTGTCATTTGTCAAAGTCGCTATTTCAATGGATTTCCCCTTTACAGGGTCATACCCTGTTCATTCCTGTTTCGCTTACACACTTTTGCTACTGTGTAACGTGCCTACACCACCACCAGATGGTGTAGGATGTAGTGGTGGACAGTGATCATAATATTCTAACTTATCAGTGTAAGTCTGATGCTGGGTTTATTGCTTGAAATAAGTAGGGCCGAATAATAGGCTGCCGCACTCCCTGTTCAAAAAGAGGATGCACAAACGATGAGAGGCAAAGATTAGTAGAGATTCATATGTCTATGAAGAGATCTATGCACAAGGCTTACAACAGCTACCACCACTACATCTTGGCTAAAGATCTGGCGGAAAACCAAAAAAATTCTGGTGCTATGTAAAATTGCTAAGCAGGTCTAAGACTTCCATGAAGTCACTCGATGATGAGTCCGGTTTGACAGCAGAAGATAGCAAAAGAAAGGCCGAAGTTTTAAATACCAAGTTTAAGAAATCATCCATGGAGAGAATCATACAAATGAACCGTCATTTGACCATTGCACGGAGTCCTGTATGGATGAGATAGTAATAAGCATCCTCATTATAGAGAAACAACTGAAAGAGTTGAAAACAAGTAAGCCACTAGATGTGGATGGAATACTATTTCCGTTTTACAAATGGTACTCTACACTCTGGGCCCTTACTTAGTTTGCATTTATCACCAATCCCTCAATCAGCGCAAAATACCAAGAGACTGAAAAAAGTACAGGGGACACCTGTATATAAGGGTAAAAGAGCGGACCCACAAAATTACAAACCAGTATCCATAACTTCGGTTTGCTGCAGAATTCTAGAGCATATTCCGAGTTCAAATGTAATTAATTTCCTTGAGACTGAGAAGTTCATGTCCACGAATCAGCATAGCTTTACAAAGCATCGCTTGTGCAAAACCCAGCCTGCTCTTCTCTCACACAATATATTGCAAACTATGGATGAAAGGGCCACAGGAAGATTCCATATTTCTAGATTTCTGAAAAGCATTCAACACAGTAGTGTGTTAACGAAGATATGCGCACACAGAACAGGCTGCAAGATATGTGAATTGTGGCTGATTACTGTGCTCCCACTGAGACACTCTCTGCTCTCATAGACCAACACCTTCAACCTATTACCCAGAACCTATCCTCCTATATAAAAGATAGCAACCATTTCCTCGACCGAATCTCCACAGTTCCTCTCCCTTTACCACATGACGCCCTGCTCGTCACTATTGATGCCACCTCCCTGTACACTAACATTCCTAATGCCCACGGCCTTACTGCTACCGAACACTACCTTTACAGACTCCCTATGGATTCCAAACCTACAACCGCCTTCCTAGTCTCAATGAACAACTACATCCTCACCCACAATTACTTCTCCTTTGAAAGCATTACCTACAAACAAATCCACGGTAACGGCTATGGGCACCAGCATGGCACCATCCTATGCTAACCTATTCATGGGCCATCTAGAGGAATCCTTCCTAAAAAACCCAGAATCCTAAACCCCTCACCTGGTTCAGATTCATTGATGACATCTGTGCTATCTGGACTGAATGTGAGGACACCTTATTCACATTCCTCCAGAACCTCAACAACTTCCCCATTTGCTTCACCTGGTCCTACTCATTCCAACAAGCCACCTTCCTAGATGTTGACCTCTGCCTCAGAGATGGCTACATCAGTACCTCCGTCCATATCAAACCTACTAACCACCAGCAATACCTCCACTTCGACAGCTGCCACCCATTTAATACCAAGAAATCCCTTCCGTACAGCCTAGCCACCTGTGGTCGTCGCATCTGCAGTGACGAGCAGTCCCTCTCTAAATATACTGAGGGTCTCACTGAAGCCTTCACTGACCATAATTATCCTCCCACCCTTGTACAAAAACAAATCTCTCATGCTTATCTTTCCAGTCTCCCACCAGCTCCTAAAGTCCCACAGTCCGGCCACAGAGAAGCATTCCCCTCGTAACTCAGTACCATCCGGGACTGGAGCAACTGAATTACGTTCTCCGTCAAGGTTTCGATTACCTCTCATCATGCCCTGAAATGAGAAATGTCCTACCCACTATCCTTCCCAACCCTCCTACCGTGGTATTCCGCCGTCCACCGAACCTACACAATATCTACACAATATACTCGTCCATCCTTACACAACCCCTGCTCCCAATTCCTTACCTCATGGCTCATACCCCTGCAATAGACCTAGATGCAAGACCTGTCCCATACATCCTCCTACCACCACCTACTCCAGCCCGGTCCCAAACATGACCTATCCCATCAAAGGCAGGGCTACCTGTGAAACCAGTCATGTGATCTACAAGCTAAGCTGCAACTACTGTGCTGCATTCTATGTAGGCATGACAACCAACAAGCTGTCTGTCCGCATGAATGGCCACCGACAAACTGTGGCCAAAAAACAAGTGGACCACCCTGTAGCTGAACATGCTGCCAAACATGATACCCCTCATCTCAATGACTGCTTCACAGCCTGTGCCATGTGGATCCTTCCCACCAACACCAGCTTTTCTGAATTGCGCAGGTGGGAACTTTCCCTGCAATACATACAATGTTCCCGTAACCATCCTGGCCTCAACCTTCATTAGTTACTGTCCTCACCCATCCAGCCCCCTCCCTGTTCCCATTCCAGCACTACACAGCCGTCATTTCACCGCCACACCAAGTCTTAATTTCTTTCCTTTCTGCTACTTACTCCCTCCGCACCTTCCCTCCTGCCCTCCGTCTAAACTGCAACACTTCACTGTCCGCCACTCCCACCATACTACCCCTCCCCGCCCCAGCCTCCTCCTTACCCCAACCTACTCGCCACTCCTATCTTGCACTGGTGCTGCAGCTCGCAGTGTAGTTTCAGCTCCCTGAGACTGCAGACGTGTGTGTGTGTGTGTGTGTGTGTGTGTGTGTGTGTGTGTGTGTGTGTGTGTGTGTAGCATCTCCGCTATATGGTAAGAAGCAACTTTCCTTCTCTCGTATTGTTACATTCCATCCTGGATTTTCCATTGTTCGAAAATGAAAATTAATGTGGATGAATAGGAAAAACAAACCCGTAATGTTCGGATACAGCATTAGTATTGTCCTGCTTGACACAGTCACGGCATTTAAATATCAGGACATAATTTTGCATCAAATTTTTACAGCGAAATCAGAAATCTTCTGTCGGATGATAAAATGCCACGAAAAGCAAAAGTGACTATGTACCACACTTACCAATGCGTAAGTATGGTTTAGAAACATGTACCCACTAAACAAGGACCTCAGCAGAATTAAGACAACAGAAATGAGTTTCATTAGAACTATGAATCAAACAACTAGAAAGGACAAAACCAGGAATGAGGTGAATAGAAAAGTAGCTGGTAATGAGGTTCCTGTTACCACTTTCATAAAGAAATGCATGCTTCAGTGGTATCAGCAGGTAATGGGACTGAACAGTGAAAGCTCTGCCAACGCGAACCTAGTAGGAAGAAGACCATGGGGAAGACCAAGAAAATGCTGGATAGAAGTCTCTATAGAAGTAAGATTAGACGTGGAGGAGAAAGGACACAAATGGGAAGTTTTCCTGCAACAAATATGTATGAAAACAGAAGGAGATGGTGAGCACTTGTACACCACACCCGGGAAACTGGAGTTGGAAAATAATAATAATGATGATGATGATGATGATGATGATGAACATTGCAGTGCGATATGAAATGAAACGAGCATGTGAGGGTTGTGGTAGGGAAGGTGAATGGTCTACTTCAGCTAATTTCGAGAATTTTCGGAACGTGTTGTTCACGAGGCTACATATAGGACGCTAGTGCTACCTATTTTTGAGTTCTTCTCGAGTGTTTCGAATCCGCACCCTATTGGATTGAAAGACAACCTCAGAACAATTCAGATGTGAGCTGCTAGATCTGTTACCAGTAGGTTAGATCATCATGCAGGTGTTACAGACATGCTCTGGAGCTCAAGTCGGAATTCCCTAGAAGGAAGCAGACATTCATTTTGAAGAAGTAGAGAATCGGCATTTGATGCTGACTGCAGAACATACCTATCGCCAACATGTATTTCACATAGGAACCGAGAAGATAAGATACGAGACATTATCGCTAATATGGGGGCATACAGACAATCGTTTTTCCCTCGCTCAACCTGTGAGAGGAACAGGAAAGGAAACAAATAATTGTGGTACAGAGTATTGTCCCCCACGCACCATACGGTGGCTTGCTGAGTGTGTATGTAGATGAAACAACCTATTTAGGGTCACAAATTTGCATCAACTGCTAAAACCCAGTAAATTAAACTGAAAGCCAAGATATAAGTATTTCCCTATATTATCAGCACTACATCTGATTGCATCAAATATTTATGAACTACTTTAAAAGGAAGCTGAACAAAAAGTGAACAACTTACCTTATGTGCTTTCAGAGATGAATCATTGCAAGCAAGAGTAACATCAACAAATGCCTCATTTCGCAACAGCTGATGGAATACCGATGTCATATTTGACTGATAGTTGTTCCAGCGAAGGCAGTAATGTTGACCTGCCATGCTGAACACAACAGCAGTCACTGTAACATGCAGAAGTATTACAAGTTAGTTTATTCAATTATTATTTACTAACTTAACAGTTCAGCTGGACAATTCTCTAAACAATCTCTGAGACAATGCCTGTAGTGTTGTCTTGTACAGTGCACTCTGAAAAGTGAATCAGACACCAAGCTAGGCAAAAGGTCTGCTCCGTGATCAACATAAGCTTCATCTGACAACAAAATTAATACAAATAAACTGTTGCATTTATTTATTTATTTATTTTTTACATAACATCCTAATTCAATGCAAATAAATTTAAGCTTCTCATTGCATTTCTGTGCAAACACCACATCTCAAAAGTGATTATTTCCATAAACTGTAAACATTATTTTTTCACGTTTTCATTTCCATAACACATAACTATGAAAAACCCATTTTATGCACACATAATGTGCACCAATACATCTTATTTTATTGTACCTGAAAGTCATAACCTAATATCAATGTTACTGCATAAATGACATTACGTTTGGTAGTTTACATTTGTACAACATTTACTATTAGAGCTGTACCAAAGTCCAGGGAAGGAACTATCAACAAAGTACAACAAACTAAACATACAACTGGTGAAACAATTTTTCCTAACAAGGTATCAACATCATATGACAAGCAGCATGTAAAAGCTCGAAGTTTCAAAGGAGTGTAATCAGACACAGAAGAAAGATTATGGGCTTAACAGGACTAAACTAACTGGTTATTGAGTCCGTCAATTCACAGGGAATAGGACAATTGACAGCTGCAGGGTCTGTGACCATGTCACTGTGGTTGAAAATGTATGTGACAGAATTATTAACCACGTAACTAAAAAGTGAGATAAAACCCAGGCAGCTAAAACTGTATCCAGTCACTGAAGGATACACCCAGAAGGGCAGTCTTAGTCAGTACAACTAAAATGGGGCAAGAAATTGAAATGGATTGAGAAAATACAGACTGTACAGACCGGAGAGCTAATCACCTTAAAACATAAGTGGATAGACAAAAATCTACTCATGAAGTGGCAGCAGGAGAAAACTCACATAAAAGTACTGGAAATGTGCACGCTTTCAGAGCCAGAGACGCCTTCTCGTGGCAGAAGGGTTGAAGTGAAAGGAAAAGGAATGAAAGAAGAGGAGTGGCAAGGTTTAGGAGATGGGAAGCGTTACAGAAAAGTTGCCAAGAACCCCGGGTCAGGGGACACTTATCAAGCAGGATAAGAAGGAAAGACTGACCCTCGGGACTGCACTGGATGAGACTCAAAAACCTGAGAGCTTGATGGTAGAACATAGGGTAAAAATCATGATGGTTACTGACAAACCTGGAGCAACAATTAACAAGAGTGGAAAGCTATAAATGCACTGTACTTGGTAGACAGGCGAGGGGAGGAGAGGGGAGGGGAGGGAAGAGGAGGGGAGGGGTGGGGGCAACAGACAACTAAATAAATAAAAGATATAGAAAATTAAAAGGGAGTGAGGAACAGAGACAGTTACTAAAAATATATGCTGACACAAAACAAACTAAAGTAAATTTAAACCAGTTGGATGGCAAGAACCAAGCATATGTCGCAACGCCAGTTCCAGTCCTTTGCCTTTATACCTCTTCCCTTACCTTCCCTCCTGCCAGGAGGAGGAGCCACAGGCTCTGAAAGCTTCCACACTTCTATTACTATTGTATGAATTTCTCCTGCTTAGTAAATAGATTTTTTAATGTATCCATTTATTTAGCCTGAGGCCACTGTAGGGAACACCGCAGCAAGAGGTACTCCTCCAACAACCATCCCTAACATCACCAAACATGGACATGCATTAAATTTTGTTATACATTTTTTCTCAGAAAATGTAAGACTTCGGTAGCTACAAAATTGTTAAGGCTTTCATGGCCACTTGTTGACAAACTGCCTATTGGCTTCTGTCTCGGGTTCTTCAGCCGACGTTCATCTAATGATTTTTCTGACGTTTTGCCAGCACGAGTGGCTGGCATTGTCAAAGCTTCACCCTCCATTGCCGGTGGTGAACTGGAGGCGAGCTCGCGGCCGCAGGCTATATGTACCTGGCGCGCCAACGTCCGAGGGCTTCTCCGCGGTCATTTCCGGTGCGGTTCTCCTCTTGCTACCTGCGACGGTCGTTCGCTGCAGTACGGGCAGCCAGGATCCGTTTACCTTAAGGCTTTCCTCTTTCTTGTTGAAACTGTTCGCGTGTTTTTGGATTTCTACAGCTTCTCTGAACAAGCGCGTGTGATAGTGCTTCTCTACAGCCAGAATTTCCGTGTTGGCGAATTTTATTACGTGGTCCGTCTCATTCAGTGCGTGCTCTGCCACGGCCAATTTCTCCACCTGCCCCAACCTGCAATGTCACTTATGCTCTTTGATCCTGGTGTTGATTGATCGGCCAGTCATTCCGACATAAACTTTTCCGCATGTGCATGGTATACGGTATATTCCCAACATTGCAAGTGGGTCTCTTTTCTCCTTCGCCGATCTAAGACACTCTTTGATCTTCCTTGTCGGTTTGAAAATAGTCTTTACGCCGTGTTTGCGCAATATGTGGCCGATTCTGTCCGTCACTCTGGGAATGTATGGCAGAAAGGCCGTACCCGACATTTCTTTTTCTGGTTCCTTACTTCGCCAAGTGTTTGGCTCTGTTACACTTCTAATGTAATTTGTGGAGTACCCATTGCTCTGCAGAACAGTTTCCAGGTGTTGCATTTCTTGTTTGAGGTGTTGAGGCTCACATATTCGTCCTGCTCTCGTTACGAGAAAGGGCAGACGAAATACACACTGAAACAGCCAGGATACTGCGCCAAGCAAAACCACCAGCTTCCAACCTGAAGAAAGAAGAGGTACAAGCCATTCAGAATCTCAACGCCGACAAGAGTATATTGGTACTGCCTGCCGATAAGGGGAATACGACCGTCGTAATGAAGACCGAAGATTATGAGCAAATGATCCGAGACCTATTAGATCCGACGACGTACCGAAAACTAAACGCAGATCCGACGCAGTGTGTCACTCGGAATACGAATCGATTAATCAAGGCGTCTTCTCTGCCGGCGGACATACAGAGAAACCTGCACAACACAGAGGCCCTACCGCCTCGGCTGTATGGATTACCCAAGATCCATAAGAACAACGTTCCACTGAGACCGATCGTTAGCGCTCCTGGCTCACCAACGTATAAACTGGCGAAACACTTGGCCACTCTGCTCCAGCCACACGTGGGGAAGACCGACACATACATTAAGAACTCAGGACATTTCATTGAGAAGCTGAAGAAACTGAAACTTGCGCCAAACGACACCCTGGTCAGTTTTGATGTTGTTTCGTTATTTACGAAAGTGTCACTCAGTGACACTCTGGAGCACATCGGCTCCATGTTCCTGCAAGACATCAAAAAGCTCTTCCATGCATGTCACCACGAGCTATTTCACGTGGAATGGCGATTTCTACGAACAGCTGGAAGGTGTCGCCATGGGTAGTCCTCTCAGTGCAGTGGTGGCCAACTTCTTCATGGAACAATTCGAAGCACAGGCACTGGACTCGGCGACTTGCAAACCTAAGGTGTGGTACAGGTACGTCGATGATACTTTCATGGTGTGGAGCCACGATGAAGAACAGCTCGGTGAATTCCTGAGACACTTTAACAGCCTCCATGCCAACATAACATTTACTATGGAAGTAGAAAAGGACAAGAAACTGCCATTTCTAGATGTGCTGGTCACAAGGGACGGCGAAAACCTGGGACACAGCATGTATCGGAAACCGACACACACGGACTAATACCTGCACAATCCGTCAAACCACCACCCGAGCCAGAAAAGAGGCATGATTAGTACGCTCGTAACGAGAGCAGGACGAATATGTGAGCCTCAGCACCTCAAACGAGAAATGCAACACCTGGAAACTGTTCTGCGGAGCAGTGGGTACTCCACAAATTACATTAGAAGTGTAACAGAGCCAAACACTCGGCGAAGTAAGGAACCAGAAAAAGAAATGTCGGGTACAGCCTTTCTGCCATACATTCCCAGAGTGACGGACAGAATCGGCCACATATTGCGCAAACACGGCGTAAAGACGATTTTCAAACCGACAAGGAAGATCAAAGAGTGTCTTACATCGGCGAAGGAGAAAAGAGACCCACTTGCAATGTCGGGAATATACCGTATACCATGCACATGCGGAAAAGTTTATGTCGGAATGACTGGCCGATCAATCAACACCAGGATCAAAGAGCATAAGTGACATTGCAGGTTGGGGCAGGTCGAGAAATTGGCCGTGGCAGAGCACGCACTGAATGAGACTGACCACATAATAAAATTCTGGCTGTAGAGAAGCACTATCACACGCGCTTGTTCAGAAAAGCTGTAGAAATCCAAAAACACGCGAACAGTTTCAACAAGAGGAAAGCCTTAAGGTAAACGGATCCTGGCTGCCCGTACTGCAGCGAACGACCGTCGCAGGTAGCAAGAGGAGAACCGCACCAGAAATGACCGCGGAGAAGCCCTCGGACGTTGGCGCGCCAGGTACATATAGTCTGCGGCCGCGAGCTCGCCTCCAGTTCACCACCGGAAATGGAGGGTGAAGCTTTGACAATGCCAGCCACTCGTGCTGGCGAAACGTCAGAAAAATCATTAGATGAACGTCGGCCGAAGAACCCGAGACAGAAGCCAATAGGCAGTTTGTCACTTCGGTAGCTGCTAACCCATCTTTCACAAATATCTGAGGTAGTGAGGTTGATTGCTTCTCAGGTTAGCCTGCAGGGCACACACAGCGACAATGTGAGCGATCACAATGTCACTGCCGTAGTGAGTTCATCTGATGCGAAAGGAACTCGTGGGTAAGACTGGAGTAACCAATATGCAGTCAGCAAAGTACTAGGACATCTTTCTGAGAGGCCTGAAGAGAAGTATGCCAGGCCTTCGTGGTCCCCTTGATCACTCTCAGTCAATAAGCTGATCATGGTAACCTCCCACTGCATATCCCAGGATTTCGACATCTGATTTTGCAATTGCAATCTTAAGTCACTGTCTGGTACCCTGAGCTCAAGTTCATCTCCTGTGGTTGCTTCTTTAGCTAATTTGTCAGCAAGTTCATTTCCTGGAGAACCCAAGTGACTCAGTGTCCAGATAAACGTTACTGCCATTCCAGAGCTGTAGAGGTCAACCAACATGTTTTGGATGTTAGCGACCATAAGTTTTTTGTTTTGGCATCTGATGGAGTCACTACAAACCAGGTTAAGTCCTTTGTGGCAAAAATTTTAATGTACTGCAGAGCTCTTGATATGGTGACCGACTCTGCAGTGTGTACAATGCATCCACTTGGCAGAGAATACTTCTCATGCCCACTTGCAAGTGCAAAAGCAAAACCGACTATGGCTGACTTTTGATCCATCTGTGTAAATTTGAATAGTCATGGCGAACCAAATGGAACAAGCATCTGAGAGTGACGGGATCAGTGCTTTTCTTAGGTCCGTCCAAACAATGGCACTGTGTCAACAAGGGTAGGATTGTGGATGCCGAGGAGGAACTCTGAACACACACCAGAGGAGACAGTTTGAAGTCCTTGCACTGAGCTTCCAGTTGTATCCCATCTGGTCTACCTATTTTTGAGCAACTCATAAACAGCCTGAACTGCTGATTGTGAAGCAGAGTCGAGTATCACAGATGAGTAGGCATCTCAAAGACTGTGACTGCATGATTTGCCATGTGTTGCTGGCATCTGACCCCTCAATGATGGGACACCTGGTTACACCAGGAGGCTGGATACAGGGCTTCTAAGGAAGGCTCCACTTGCCAACCATACAGCACTGTGGTGGAAAAGGTCTAACAAGCTCAGTATTGATGGTTTTACCAACCTGTAGGCAAACTGTGAGTAGCCAAGTTGGGATACAATCTAAACATTGCAAAAAACACAGAACTGTGCAGGTAGCGCCACAGAAGCTGCTGCTGAGAAATCTGAAGGTATTAAGCATCCTTATGCAATCTGCCTTGAGCTGGTGTACATGTGGTAACCACGTAAGCTTAGTGTGAAATAAAAGGCTTAAAAATGTGAAGGTTTCAATGAATTCAACCAGCTGGTTCCTAAGGTATAGACCTGGGCATGGATGCACAATTCTGTGTTGAGAAAAGTGCACTAGCTATTTTTGATGTGAGAAATTTGATACTCATGATTCAGGGCCTAATTATGTGCTTTTGTATGGCCCATCAAGTTGGTGCTCTGTGGTGCACAATAATGGAGAGCTATAACACTGTGATGATGAGATTGTGGGTCCCCAAGCAGTCATGATACCACTGATGGCAATGGTAAAAAGGGTTACACTAGCACCCATACCTGAGAGACTCAGTTTCCTGTAGGTATTGGTTGCTGAAGTTTGAACCTCTCCAGACTCAGGATTGTCAGAGGGAGAGAAAATTCTGGACAAGAATGGGTAAACACCCCCAGAAGCCCCCACTTGTGCAGTGTAGACAGGATATGATGGCACCAGGTGGTACTGTGTGCCTTCTATAGATCAAAGAATACAGTATTTGAATGTTGGTGACATGCAAAAGCATTGTGCATGCAGATTCCATATCAATCAGTTGGCCTATGGTGGACGATCAATTGGCCTATGGTGGACCGGAATGCCCGAAAGTTAATTTTAAATTGCGATAAATGTTCTTTGGCTTCCAGGCAATAACACATCGTCGCTTAAGCATTCTTTTAAATAACTTACACAGCCCATTCATAAGAGAGACTGGTCAATAGTTAGTCAAAATCTGACAATCTTTTCCCTGTTTTACGGTACCTGTCACTGTGAGTGAAGTTCAAGTTCCCACCAAATGCAAATGAAAAAACTTAGGATGTGTTTTATGCTGTCTTTGCTAATGTGTTTAAGCATTTGATTGTGGATTTTTTTATTCAGGGCAATTAAGCATTTCACAGAAGGATAGCACTTGTGCTGTTGAAGTGCCCTGCAATTTTCTCTGATAGCTACTGCTCTGGATCACTATGGCACCTGTGTCCATCAGGAAGAGCCTGAAGAATAGGGCTTCATTGCTTCTGCAGCATGTATAATTGTGTCAACAGCATCTTGCACCACTCCTTCGATATACCTCTTTGAATGGTTTCAAAAGATGCTCTGGAGGTGAAAGCTTACCAGTTGGTTTTCCAAAGTAATCAATAGGAAAGCTATCTGTTGCAGAAGGTGCCATGTATGAACCACTGGATTAATGATGAGATGCTCAGGCTGCAGACTGTAATATCTATGGCTGTGTTCCATAGGCCATACTGAAATGTGTTGCAGCTCTGGGGTTCAGGAGGCAGATTTCAAATTCTGAAATTAATTGCTCTATTACTTGATCTCTGCTATATGTGGTTTGGCTGCCCCACGAGCAATTGTGGGCATTGAAGTCATGCAGTCTGAGGAAGGGAGGAGGCAACCATTCCAACAGCTCATGGTATGATATAGATCTGTCTTGGGGTTGACAGGTATTACATACTGTTAACCTAACTGACAAGTAGACATGAATACCAAGACTTGTAATATAATGGTTAGCAGCACCAACTCACTGAAAGTATCAGTTCAAATGAGTGTACAGAACCCTTGAGAGGCCCTGTTGGCGTTAATGAAATTAATGCAGTAGGATGTGTAATTTTTAATAGTAGGGAGTTGGGTTTCTTAAAGGATGTCTCCTGAAGTGCCATGCCAACTGCAGAGTAAGTAGAAATTAATTGATGAAGTGGCAATGGTAGTCTTTAGTTACAATGAAGAAACGTCACATTGGGATCTGAGAAAGTAGCGAAGGAGAAGTGGGACTGTGAATTACTTTACTGGACAATCGTGCTCCACAAGAATGTGTTGTTCTGCATCTGTATTCACAGGCTTGAGCCCCAGCAGAGGGACGGGAGGGGGTGAAGGAAACGGGACTGACTGGAGCAGCGGATTCAGCTCTAGTTTAGATTTATTCTCATCTCTGCGAGGTTCCAGTTTCTGTGAGTATTTTCCCAGCTTGAGTTTTGGGACAGAAGAGGACCCTTCTTTTCTATGTATGACCTGACACCTGCCGCTTGGTCAGCCACTGGATAGCGAGAGACTAATGGTCTGTTTTGTCCTGGGAAGGAGGCACCTTGACAGATGCCCCCTTCCCTAATGATGCCAAAGTATAACAAGGCAACTTCAGCCGCAATGGGGCGGTGTCCATCTTCTAACTGAGAACTGTTCATCGTACTAGATGTGAATTTTGCCAATATGTTTGTAAAACATCACACCTTATCGATCAGTTGGAGTAGTGCAAACTTTTTCTTGGAGTCTTGACAAGAGAGGATGTCAAATGTTTTATATTCCTCGATTCTCTTCTCCCTCTTGAAAACAGAACACGTAGGTGAACAAAGGGGATTGTTTTCTGGGCATTTACATATGTAGGGGGCTTTTTGCAAGGGCTGTCCTCATACACTGTCTTGCCACACAACCCACAAGTAGCCTCATTACTACAGCGGAACGACATGCGTCCAAAACCCATAACACCCAGATCATCTCACAAAGACAGAAACAACATGGAGCTGTAGGCCTCTGCATTAAAACTCTTGCTTTCTATCTGCTGAGACGACCCTGTTGCTATAGCCACTGGTATGGATGGGTTTGATCAGTTTCACTACAGATTATCTGGCCTGATGCCACTCACTCCAATGGGCACCACTTCACCACAGCAAAGGCTACCTGGCACAGTAGCCATTGCCCTAAGTCCCTCTGTCCCAGATTGGACAGATACCTACTCTCCTCTGTATACACGGGGAGATGACAGTTTAGGCATCAGCAGGGCAAACCCTGTCCTGTAAGGAGGCTACAACTGTGAGGGTACACTGACACCTCCCTCCCCCCACACAATGGATGAGCTACTGTCTTGGATTTTGGGTATGAACATAAATCCATTATAATAGTAGCTATAGAAGGTCATGGCACACGGTGGATAGATATCCAACAAGTAAGGTGCCCTTCCCCAAACGGCCTGCATTCCAGCTTGAGGGGAAGGTTCTGAAATAATTTAAAACTGATGGGTGCTCTAATTATAGTCAAGTCGTCAATGTAAAATATTCTCTAGAAATAGGACTTGTTTTAACTGCCTTTTATGACAGACATGGAGCAACAAGATGTATATTCCAGCCCCTGACACTACCAGTGGGACAGAAGAAAGGAGATTCAGAAAACAGAATGGAGTCAATCCCTGAGAACCAGCCACCAACCAGTGCCTCACGTATCACCCAGGGCTTGATAATCAGCAAACTCTCATCATGCCCTGAGACGACAGGTACCTTATTTCGAATCCTAATCACAATCTTTAAGTTGTATTGCATAAACCACCCAAGCTACACAATATCTGATGCCATCCAAATGCTAATTTTGTCCCAAATTCTGCACCTTATGGGGCATTCTGCTGTGGATGACCCAAGTGAATGAACTTTAACATCTGGTTGCTGAACAGGTGACACATTGCCTGTCAATGAAAATCCACTGCTAAAAATGGCACAATCATGGCTATCTTGTTGAACATCTTGCACACCACAATGCTTCAAAGACTATGTGCAAATTCTGAAACCCTACGCCTCCTCAACTTCTCTGAATAATGTAAAAATTGGTGACTGTAGATACAGAACAGGGAAAGCTTCAGAGTTAGGAGAGGTTAGGATGGGGGAAACAAGTGGCTCAGCAGAAATAGCAGAATGATGATTACCTATGGTGAAAAGAAAGAAAGAGAGAGAGAGAGAGAGAGAGAGAGAGAGAGAGAGAGAGAGAGAGAGAGAGAGAGAGAGTGTACTTTAAGACAACAAAAATCTCAAGAGGCTAACAAAATTTTCTGGGCTGTTGCTTGCATCTACGCGTCACTCATCTGGAGAGAAAACAAAATCTTTGTACCTGAAACGAATGCAAAAGAAACATGTATCCTTCTGCTACTAACTGTACAAAGATCGGCATAGACAGGGTGCAATTCTTTTTGAGAAACAATATGTTCCCAAAGCCATGAAATACAGTGGAACCTCACTTAACAAGCACCTCCCATAATGTGCAATTCACATAACACACAAAACAAATTGTAAAAAAGTGACTCTTTTAACAAGCCATATTCCGTTAGGTTAGGTTAGGTATTTCGCGTAACAAGTGACGATGACTTAGTGTAACATCATCAGCTGTTCACACGCAGTAGGGTAAACATTCAACAGTACGAACACCTTTCACTGTCAGCAGCAGCATCTGAACTATATATTTAGTACGTACTGCAGTCTGGGTTTAGTGCTCTTTCTGCTATCATCTTAGTGCAGCCTGTGATCACATATTTCTAAACTTGTGTTTACACAGTGTTTTTTGGTGTGCAAACTTTAATAGCCTTCGTAAAAATGTCCCCAAAGATAAAGCAACAAGAACACAACCATAAGGAAAGAAAATGACCTTAGAATGAAATGTAAAATCATTGAAAAAAGCGAAAGTGGTGTGAGTGTTGCTGATTGAGCATGCACATACAATCGGTCTGAATCAACTATTTGCACTATCCTCAAGAACAAGAACAAGAACAAGATTAAGGAGATAGATGCTTCGAAGAGACTGACAAGAGTATCTAAACAAGTGTTAAGTATTCTGGACAATGTCGAAAGGTTGCTCCTTATATGTATAAATGAAAAACCAATTAAAAGGCGACACTAACAAGAACATCATTTGTGAGAAGAAGAGAAGGATTTTCACTGACCTCATTAAGAAGACACCAGTGTCGTCGTAACTGCCATCTGCTTCACGTCTGCTGCGCAGCGAGCTACCTTAATTTAAGTATTAACTGTATTTTTCTTGTCACTTCTTCTTCCGTGTGTTTTTGCTTTTACGAAACTTTAATTGTCGAGTGCTATTAATAGTGTTCCATAGATTTCGTGTTTGTTTTGAATACAGTCAGAGAGAGTCCCTTTAGTCAACCATAGCGCCAGTAGTGCTAGTGTTTGTTTCCAATACAGTCCAGAGACAGGTAGTGCTATTTTCATTGTTTTCTACAAGAAGTGGCTAGCAACCACAGTTTAGTCAATAAACAGCCACCTTAAGTGAATTAGCAGTCTAGTTAAAAGTTGATAACTCTCTTCAGTAAATTGATTCCTTAGGATGGATAGGATGTGTGACTGCTGTGTACGGACGCAGGAGGAGCTGGCCACTGCTCGCGAACAGCTGAGCGTGTTGATGGCCACGGTCAGCCGTCTTCAGGCTGCTGCCTCGGAGTGTAGCGGCAGTGGGGAGTCTGGTGCGTCGCAAGGTACACCCCAGGTGTTACATGCTTCACCCAGGTGTTACATGCTCTGCCTGTGAGCGGACATGTGGCTGCTCCTTCAGCAAGGTCCGAGCAGGCACACGAGGGGAGGGGTTTATTAGTTATTGGGAGCTCCAACGTTAGGCGGGTGATGGAGCCCCTTAGGGAAATAGCGGAAAGGTCGAGGAAGAAGGCCAGTGTTCACTCTGTCTGCTTGCCGGGGGGTCTCATCTGAGATGTGGAGGAGGCCCTACCGGCAGCGATAGAGAGCACTGGGTGCACCCGACTGCAAACTGTTGCTCATGTCGGCACCAATGACTCCTGCCGTCTGGGTTCAGAGGTCATCCTCAGTTCGTACAGGCAGTTGGCGGAATTGGTGAAGGCGGAAAGCCTCACTCGCGGGGTGGAATCAGAGCTAACTATTTGTAGTATCGTTCCCAGAACCGATCACAGTCCTCTGGTTTGGAGTTGAGTGGAAGGCTTAAACCAGAGGCTCAGACGATTCTGCGGAGATCTGGGGTGCAAATTTCTCGACCTCCACTGTCGGGTGGAGAAATGTAGGGTCCCCCTGAATAGGTCAGGCGTGCACTACACGCCGGAAGTGGCTACAAGGGTAGTGGAGTACGTGTAGAGTGCACATGGGGGTTTTTTAGGTTAGAGAATTCCCTCCCTAGACCCGACCAGACGCCTCCTGAGACGCGGCAAGGTAGGAGTAGGCAAAATGCAACAGAGAATAACAATATTAATGTGCTAATAGTAAACTGCAGGAGCGTCTATAGAAAGGTCCCAGAACTGCTCTCATTAATAAACGGTCACAACGCCCATATAGTATTAGGGACAGAAAGTTGCCTGAAACCAGACGTAAACAGTAATGAAATCCTAAACTCAGATTGGAATGTTTACCGCAGAGACAGGCTGGACAGTGAAGGGGGAGGCGTGTTTATAGCGATAAGAAGTGCAATAGTATCGAAGGAAATTGACGGAGATCCGAAATGTGAAATGATTTGGGTGAAGGTTACGGTTAAATCAGGCTCAGACATGGTAATTGGGTGTCTCTATAGGCCCACTGGCTCAGCAGCTGTTGTGGCTGAGCACCTGAAGGACAATTTGGAAAATATTTCGAGTAGATTTCCCCACCATGTTATAGTTCTGGGTGGAGATTTTAATTTGCCGGATATAGACTGGGAGACTCAAACATTCATAACGGGTGGCAGGGACAAAGAATCCAGTGAATTTTTTTTAAGTGCTTTATCTGAAAACTACCTTGAGGAGTTAAACAGAGAACAGACTCGTGGCGATAACATATTAGACCTTCTAGTGACAAACAGACCCGAACTATTTGAAACAGTTAACGCAGAACAGGGAATCAGCGACCATAAAGCGGTTACGGCATCGATGATTTCAGCCGTAAATAGAAATATAAAAAGTGTAGGAAGATTTTTCTGTTTAGCAACAGTGACAAAAAGCAGATTTCAGAGTACCTGACGGCTCAACACAAGTTTTGTCTCAAGTACAGATAGTGTTGAGGATCAGTGGACAAAGTTCAAAACCATCGTACATTATGCGTTAGATGAGTATGTGCCAAGCAAGATCGTAACAGATGGAAAAGAGCCACCGTGGTACAACAACCGAGTTAGAAAACTGCTGCAGAAGCAAAGGGAACTTCACAGCAAACATAAACATAGCCAAAGCCTTGCAGACAAACAAAAATTACGCGAAGCGAAATGTAGTGTGAGGAGGGCTATGCGAGAGGCGTTCAATGAATTCGAAAGTGAAGTTCTATGTACTGACTTGGCAGAAAATCCTAAGAAATTTTGGTCTTATGTCAAAGCGGTAGGTGGATCGAAACAAAATGTCCAGACACACTGTGACGAAAATGGTACTGAAACAGAGGATGACAGACCAAAGGCCGAAATACTAAATGTCTTTTTCCGAAGTTGTTTCACAGAGTAAGACTGCACTGTAGTTCCTTCTCTAGATTGTCGCACAGATGACAAAATGGTAGATATCGAAATAGACGACAGAGGGATAGAGAAACAATTAAAATCGCTCAAAAGAGGAAAGGCCGCTGGACCTGATGGGATACCAGTTCGATTTTACACAGAGTACGCGAAGGAACTTGCCCCCCTTCGTGCAGCGGTGTACTGTACGTCTCTAGAGGAGCGTAGCGTTCCAAAGGATTGGAAAAAGGGCACAGGTCATCCCCATTTTCAAGAAGGGACGTCGAACAGATGTGCAGAACTATAGACCTCTATCTCTAACGTCGATCAGTTGTAGAATTTTGGAACACGTATTATGTTCGAGTATAATGACTTTTCTGGAGACTAGAAATCTACTTTGTAGGAATCAGCATGGGTTTCGTTCGAAAAAGACGGTCATGTGAAACCCAGCTCGCGCTATTTGTCCACGAGACTCAGAGGGCCATAGACATGGGTTCACAGGTAGATGCCGTGTTTCTTGACTTCCGCAAGGCGTTCGATACAGTTCCCCACAGTCGTTTAATGAACAAAGTAAGAGCATATCGACTATCAGACAAATTGTATGATTGGATTGAGGAGTTCCTAGATAACAGAATGCAGCATGTCATTCTCAATGGAGAGAAGTCTTCCGAAGTAAGAGTGATTTCAGGTGTGCCGCAGGGGAGTGTCATAGGACCGTTGCTATTCACAATATACATAAATGACCTGGTGGATGACATCGGAAGTTCACTGAGGCCTTTTGCAGATGATGCTGTGATGTATCGAGAGGTTGTAACAATGGAAAATTGTACTGAAATGCAGGAGGATCTGCAGCGAATTGACGCATGGTGCAGGGAATGGCAATTGAATCTCACTGTAGACAAGTGTAATGTGCTGCGAATACATAGAAAGAAAGATCCCTTATCATTTAGCTACAATATAGCAGGTCAGCAACTGGAAGCAGTTAATTCCATAAATTATCTGGTAGTACGCATTAGGAGTGATTTAAAATGGAATGATCATATAAAGTTGATCGTTGGTAAAGCAGATGCCAGACTGAGATTCATTGGAAGAATCCTAAGGAAATGTAATCCAAAAACAAAGGAAGTAGGTTACAGTACGCTTGTTCGCCCACTGCTTGAATGCTGCTCAGCAGTGTGGGATCCGTGCCAGATAGGGTTGATAGAAGAGAGAGAGAAGATCCAACGGAGAGCAGCGCGCTTCGTTACAGGATCATTTACTAATCGCGAAAGCGTTACGGAGATGATAGATAAACTCCAGTGGAAGACTCTGCAGGAGAGACGCTCAGTAGCTCGGTACGGGCTTTTGTTAAAGTTTCGAGAACATACCTTCACCGAAGAGTCAAGCAGTATATTGCTCCCTCCTACGTATATCTCGCCAAGAGACCATGAGGATAAAATCAGAGAGATTAGAGCCCACACAGAAGCAGACCAACAATCCTTTTTTCCATGAACAATACGAGACTGGAATAGAAGGGAGAACCGATAGAGGTACTCAGGGTACCCTCCGCCACACACCGTCAGGTGGCTTGCAGAGTGTGGATGTAGATGTAGATGTAGACCATCAGTGGCCAATGAAGTGTCCATGGGAAGCCATTGTTGGTTCGAAAAGTTTAAGAGAAAAACCAGCATCCACAGCGTTGTGAGGCATGGCGAAGCAGCCAGCAACTTCGCAATGCTCCAATATTCTGAGGGTTATCTGCCACAACAGGTTTTTATAGTGATGAGACAGGTCTATTCTGGAAAAAGATGCCGAAGCATACCTTTGCAACAGCAGCAGAGGAGAATGCATTGCCCGGCCAAAAGCCAATGAAAGACTGCCTCATAATGCTATTATATGCCAATGCAAGCAGTGATTTGAAAATTAAACGACAGCTTGTTCACACTTCTTGAAGGCTTGTGGAGTTTCTGAATGGTCAAGTCCGGAAGAGGAGGTTAAATGTGATGTGGAGGTCTAACAACAGGCCTGGGTGACATGTGATCTTTTTTGTGATTGGATCAATGAAGTGTTTGGTCCTCTGGTGAAAAAAAATTGGCTCGAGATGAATCTGCCACTCCATGTCTTGCTTGTTACGGGCAACGCTCCTGCCAATTCTCCAGGCCTACAAGACTACCCCGTTGAAGAATTTTGATTTATCAAGATCCAATTTCTGCTCCCCAAAACCACTCTGTTACTCCAGCCTATGGACCGGCAGATTATTTTTAACTTTAAGAAGCTCTACTATAAAGCACTCTTTGAGCATTGCTTCGAGTTGATTGAAGCTACCAATTTCACTCTCAGAGAGTTCTGGAAATATCCCTTCAACATCACTGCCTGCATCAAGATGATTAAAAATCTGTGGGAATGGGTTACCAAAAAAACTCACTTCTGCTTGGCAGAAGCTTTGGCCAGAGTGCATTGTTGAATGTGAGTCTGAGGCATTTGGGTCAGTACCTGTGGAGCCTGTAGCCAACGAGATTGTGTCTTTGGCCCACAGCATGGGACAAGAAGTGGAAACAATCATATCGATGAGCTTGTGGAAGATCACAGCCAAGAAATGACCAATGAAGAGCTTATGAAGATGCAGTGTGTTTCACAGCAGGAGGTTGTAGAGAGAGTTCTTCAGTGGAGGAGAAGGCAAGTGAAGCAGCAATCTTCTGGCGCACTAAGAGAAATGCTGAAAGCATGGGAATCAGTTGCGTCACACATTAAAAATCATCATGCCAATAAAGCAGAGGCTAGTTGCACTACAACTTTGACAATAATGCTGTGTCGCACTTTTGCCAAGTGTTAAAGCAATGGCAGAAGCAAATGACTACAGATAGCTTCTTAGTAAAAAAGAATTAGTTATGTATTGTGAATAATAAAGTACATAATACTGTATGTATAATTTCTTTGAAATAAATTTCTTGAATAAGGTAAAAGTTTTAGTGCTTTTTCTGCATGGAACACATTATCGTATTTTACATTAATTTTTATCGGATACATTTTTTCACTTAACGAGTGTTTCACACTATGAGTAAGATTCTGGAACAAATTATGCTTGCTATGTGAGGTTCCACTGTATTTTGAAAATCAAATATAAGCATTTTGTATATGTATTTTATTACAAAAAATCCAGGGAGTGCTGGGGGACAACAACGGCGACTCCCACCAGGGTCTTAACTGTAAGAATTTTTTGTGTGTTTAACAGCGAGATTTTTTAAGTGGTTTGGGTTGTAAATTACATACATATACTAATTGTACTGATTTAAATGTTGTAAATATTTTATATTTCATATGTAAAATCTCCTCCCCCCATGAACCATGGACCTTGCCATTGGTGGGGAGGCTTGCGTGCCTCAGCGATACAGATGGCCATACCGTAGGTGCAACCACAACGGAGGGGTATCTGTTGAGAGGCCAGACAAACGTGGTTCCTGAAGATGGGCAGCAACCGTTTCAGTAGTTGCAGGGGCAACAGTCTGGATGATTGACTGATCTGGCCTTGTAACATTAACCAAAATGGCCTTGCTGTGCTGGTACTGCGAACGGCTGAAAGCAAGGGGAAACTACAGCCGTAATTTTTCCCGAGGACATGCAGCTTTACTGTATGATTAAATGATGATGGCGTCCTCTTGGGTAAAATATTCCGGAGGTAAAATAGTCCCCCATTCGGATCTCCGGGCGGGGACTACTCAGGAGGACGTCGTTATCAGGAGAAAGAAAACTGGCGTTCTACGGATCGGAGCGTGGAATGTCAGATCCCTGAATCGTGCAGGTAGGTTAGAAAATTTAAAAAGAGAAATGGATAGGTTAAAGTTAGATATAGTGGGAATTAGTGAAGTTCGGTGGCAGGAGGAACAAGACTTTTGGTCTGGTGATTACAGGGTTATAAATACAAAATCAAATAGGGGTAATGCAGGAGTAGGTTTATTAATGAATAAAAAAAATAGGAGTGCGGGTTAGCTACTACAAACAGCATAGTGAACGCATTATTGTGGCCAAGATAGACACAAAGCCCATGCTTACTACAGTAGTACAAGTTTATATGCCAACTAGCTCTGCAGATGATGAAGAAATAGATGAAATGGATGACGAGATAAAAGAAATTATTCAGGTAGTGAAGGGAGACGAAAATTTAATAGTCATGGGTGACTGGAATTCGTCAGTAGGAAAAGGGAGAGAAGGAAACGTAGTAGGTGAATATGGATTGGGGAGAAGAAATTAAAGAGGAAGCCGCCTTGTAGAATTTTGCACAGAGCATAACTTAATCATAGCTAACACTTGGTTCAAGAATCATAAAAGAAGGTTGTATACATGGAAGAATCCTGGAGATACTAAAAGGTATCAGATAGATTATATAATGGTAAGACAGAGATTTAGGAACCAGGTTTTAAATTGTAAGACATTTCCAGGGACAGATGTGGATTCTGTCCACAATATATTGGTTATGAACTGCAGATTGAAACTGAAGAAACTGCAAAAAGATGGGAATTTAAGGAGATGGGACCCGGATAAACTGAAAGAACCAGAGGTTGTAGAGAGTTTCAGGGAGAGCATAAGGGAACAATTGACAGGAATGGGGGAAAGAAATACAGTAGAAGAAGAATGGGTAGCTCTGAGGGATGAAGTAGTGAAGGCAGCAGACGATCAAGTAGGTAAAAAGACGAGGGCTAACAGAAATCCTTGGGTAACAGAAGAAATATTGAATTTAATTGATGAAAGGAGAAAATATAAAAATGCAGTAAATGAAGCAGGCAAAAAGGAATACAAACGTCTCAAAAATGAGATCGACAGGAAGTGCAAAATGGCTAAGCAGGGATGGCTAGAGGACAAATGTAAGGATGTAGAGGCTTGTCTCACTAGGGGTAAGATAGATACTGCCTACAGGAAAATTAAAGAGACCTTTGGAGAGAAGAGAACCACTTGTATGAATATCAAGAGCTCAGATGGCAACCCAGTTCTAAGCAAAGGAGGGAAGGCAGAAAGGTGGAAGGACTATATAGAGGGTCTATACAAGGGCAATATACGTGAGGACAATATTATGGAAATGGAAGAGGATGTAGATGAAGACGAAATGGGAGATAAGATACTGCGTGAAGAGTTTGACAGAGCACTGAAAGACCTGAGTCGAAACAAGGCCCTGGGAGTACACAACATTCCATTAGAACTACTAATGGTCTTGGGAGAGCCAGTCATGACAAAACTCTACCATCTGGTGAGCAAGATGTATGAGACAGGCGAAATACCCTCAGACTTCAAGAAGAATATAATAATTCCAATCCCAAAGAAAGCAGGCGTTGACAGATGTGAAAATTACCGAACTATCAGTTTAGTAAGTCACAGCTGCAAAATACTAACGCAAATTCTTTACAGACGAATGGAAAAACTGGTAGAAGCGGACCTTGGGAAAGATCAGTTTGGACTCCGTAGAAATGTTGGAACACTTGTGGCAATACTAACCTTACGACTTATCTTAGAAGAAAGATTAAGAAAAGGCAAACCTACGTTTCCAGCATTTGTAGACTTAGAGAAAGCTTTTGACAATGTTAACTGGAATACTCTTTCAAATTCTGAAGGTGGCAGGGGTAAAATACAGGGAGCGAAAGGCTATTTACAATTTGTACAGAAACCAGATGGCAGTTATAAGAGTCGAGGGGCATGAAAGGGAAGCAGTGGTTGGGAAAGGAGTGAGACAGGGTTGTAGCCTCTCCCCGATGTTATTCAATCTGTATATTGAGCAAGCAGTAAAGGAAACAAAAGAAAAATTCGGAGTAGGTATTAAAATTCATGGAGAAGAAGTAAAAACTTTGAGGTTCGCCGATGACATTGTAATTCTGTCAGAGACAGCAAAGGACTTGGAAGAGCAGTTGAACGGAATGGATGGTGTCTTGAAGGGAGGATATAAGATGAACATCAACAAAAGCAAAACGAGGATAATGGAATGTAGTCAAATTAAGTCTGGTGATGCTGAGGGAATTGGATTAGGAAATGAGACACTTAAAGCAGTAAAGGAGTTTTGCTATTTGGGGAGCAAAATAACTGTGGTCGAAATAGAGAGGATATAAAATGCAGACTGGCAATGGCAAGGAAAGCGTTTCTGAAGAAGAGGAAGTTGTTAACATCGAGTATAGATTTAAGTGTCAGGAAGTCGTTTCTGAAAGTATTTGTATGGAGTGTAGCCATGTATGGGAGTGAAACATGGACAATAACTAGTTTGGACAAGAAGAGAATAGAAGCTTTCGAAATGTGGTGCTACAGAAGAATGCTGAAGATAAGGTGGGTAGATCACGTAACTAATGAGGAGGTATTGAATAGGATTGGGGAGAAGTTTGTGGCACAACTTGACTAGAAGAAGGGATCAGTTGGTAGGACATGTTTTGAGGCATCAAGGAATCACAAATTTAGCATTGGAGGGCAGCGTGGAGGGTAAAAATCGTAGAGGGAGACCAAGAGATGAATACACTAAGCAGATTCAGAAGGATGTAGGTTGCAGTAAGTACTGGGAGATGAAGAAGCTTGCACAGGATAGAGTAGCATGGAGAGCTGCATCAAACCAGTCTCAGGACTGAAGACCACAACAACAACAACAACATGTAAAATCTAGGATGGAATGTAACAGTATTACGAAAAGGATAGTTGCTGCTCACTTTACGTCAGAGATGCTGAGTCAGATAGGCACGACAAAAACACACACACACACACACACACACACACACACACACACACACACACACACACACACACACACACACCCTCATGGAGTGCGGAGGGGGAGGGACAGCATGGTAGTGCTGCTTGTGGGAGCATAAATGGATGAGGTGGAGAGAGGGTAGGACAGCTAGCTGCAGTTGGGAGGTTATACCGCCAGCAGGAGGGCTGGGGTGGGCGGAAGGAGATAAGCGGGAAAAGAGAGAAGTAAGAAGATTGTGGGTGCGTTGGGGGAACAGAGGGCTGTGTAGTGCTGGAATGAGACAGGGACGGGGCTAGATGGGTAATAAAAATGACTCGTGAAGGTTGAAGCCACAAGGGTTACAGAAACATAGATATATTGCAGAAAGAGTTCCCACTTGCACAACTCAGAAAAGCTGATGCTAGTGGAAAGCATTCAGATGGCACAGGCTGTGAAGCAGTCATTGAAATGCAGAACGTCCTGTTGGACAGTGTTCTCAGCAATGAGGTGGGGCCAGCTGTTTCTTGGTCACAGTTTGCCAGTGGCCATTCATGCAGACAGGCAGTGTGTTGGTTGTCCTGCCCATGAAGAATGCAGCACAGTGGTTGCAGATTAGCTTGTAGATAACATAAGAGGTTTCACAGGTAGCCTTTGTTGGGAAAGGTGATGCTTATGACCAGACTGGAATGAGTGGTGGTGGGAGGATGTATGTGACAGGTCTTGCATCTAGCGGTCTTACAGGGATATGAGCCATGAGGTAAATGGTTGGGAGCAGGAGTTGTGTAATGATAGACGGGGATATTGTGCGAGTTCAGTGTGTGGCAGAATACCGCTATGGGAGAGGTGGCAAGGATAGTGGATAGGACATTCCTTATTTCAGGGCATGACGAGAGGTAGTCGAAACCCCGGTGGAGAATGTGATTCAGTTGCTCCAGTCCTAGGTGGTTCCGAGTCATGAGGGGAATGCTCCTCTGAGGAAGGACAGTGGGACTTTAGGAGGTGGTGGATGACTGGAGAGACAGGGCACAGGAGGTCTGTTTTTGTACAAGGATGGGAGGGTAATTACGGTCTATGAAAGCCTTAGTGAGACCCTCAGTATATTTCGCAAGGGATCACTTGTCACCATGGATGCGACAATCACTGGTGGTTACGCTGTGAGGTAGGGACTTCTTGGTATGGAATGGTGTCAAAGTGGAGGTACTGCTGCAGCCATCTTTCAGGTGGAGGTCAATAGCGAGGAAAGTTGCTTGTTGGGTTGAGTTGGACCAGGTAAAGAAAATGTGGGGAAAAGGTGTAGCGGTTCTGGAGGAATGTGGATAGGATGTCCTCACCCTCAATCTAGAATAAGACAATGTCATCAATGACTCTGAACCAGGTGAGGGGTTTGGACTTAGAAAGATTCCTCTAGATGGTCCACGAATAGGTGGTTGGCATAGGACGGTGTCATGCGAGTGCCCATAGCCTTACCCCAGATTTGTTTGTAGGTAATGCCTTCAAAGGAGAAGTAATTGTGGTTGAGGATATAGTTGATTAAGGGGACTAGGAAGGAGGTTGTACGTTTGGAATCCGTTGGGCACTGCGAAAGATAGTGTTCAATAGCAGTAAGACCATGGGCATTAGAGATATTAGTGTGAAGCAAGGTGGCATCAATAGCAATGAGCAGGGCACCGTGTGGTAAAGCAACAGGAACTGTGGAGAGTTGGTGGAGGAAATGGCTGGTATCTTTTTATGTAAGATGGTAGACGCTAAAGGTGTGTGTCTTACAAGAGCAGAGATTCTCTGAGTGGGGACAAAGTAACTGTCCACAATAGGGTGTCCTGATTGGTTGGGTTTATGGACTTTACCAAGCAAGTAGAAGGTAGGAGTACCGGGAGCCGTAGGGGTGAGGAGAAAGATGGACTCTGGGGAGAGGTTCTGGGATGGAACTAAGCATTTTAAGAGAGACTGGACATCCTGTTGGATTTCTGGAATGGGTTCACTGTGGCACTATTTGCGGGTGGATGAATCTGACAGCTGGCAGAGTCCTTCTGCTAAGTAATCCTTGCGGTTCAAAACAACAGTGGTGGAGCCTTTGTCAGCAGGTAGGATTACAAGGTAGGAATAAGTTTTTTGGTGATGGATTGCAGTTCCTCCTCTGTATATCATGTTAGTTTGCATGTTGAGGGCTTTGGGGAATGATGCTGTGGCAAGGTTCGAGGATAAGAAATTCTGGAAAGTTAGCAGAGGTGATTTGCATGCAGTTGGGGGGGAGGGGGATCACAGTTGGATGAAGGAGTGAACTCAGTAAGGCAGGGTTCAACATTGGTTTTTGGTTGAATCTGATTGGTAGAGTTGATGGCAAAAAAGGATTGGGGGAAGGAGAGGTGGTCTTTAACACATGCTGTACAATTTAATTTGGGAATGAGGCAGAAGGTGAGGCCTTTGGTAAGGACTGATACTTCTGCAAGGTTAAGGCTTTTTGAGAAAAGGTTCATGACTGTGTTTTGGATCTGTTTATGTTCTGCAATCTGTATGATGGTGGGAGGGAATTTTTTAGGACAAGGTATATGTAGTAGGTCTGCGAGACAGGGTTTGTCAGCTATGCGAGGTTTGGAGGTTGTTGCAGAGGTGTTTGAATAGTAGTAGTCCAAGGTGGGAGTAGGAAGGGAACAGGGTCAAGATTATTTTGAGGTGGCGTTGGGAATGTTGCTGTTGTTCCTGGAGCGCAAGCGTTTTAATGTGTGATATGGGAACCAGAAATTTGGGATTGTATAGCAGAAGAAGTTTACAGATGGAGGGAACTATTGCAAGGAGGTTTGGAACTGATTGATACGATTTTGCAGGATTATGTTGGTAAGGGTTAAGGACCAGATGGAGGTCACTGTGGAAGGAAGGGTGGCGGTAAGCCATTTGGAGCGATTCCATGAGCAAGCAGCAACACAGGCACAGTACGTGGGGCTGGGTTCTCGCTAGGGATAAGGAAACTTTTCTGTACTGATGCAGGTGGAAGGAGTAAGGATTCATGGTGAAGAATAAAAACGTGTAGAAATACATAAATAACATAGTAATACGTCCAAAAAATTTGCAAAAATAAACCCAAACACATGTGAAAAGCCACGAAAAGGAAGAAATGGATGAAGTAGAGGGAAACAAGATGAAATCTGATAATGAAAGGTGAAAACCAACTGGAATTGGCGTGAAGACAATGAGATCAAAGGAAAATAAATAAATAAATAAAAAGATTGTAGTGAGGGTTGTGTGTGAGAAAGGGGGACAGCAGATGTGACCAGATTAGGTGATGACAATGGGTGCAAACTCGAATAGAGAGGAGGAGGAGTTGGGGATGGGGAGGGGTTTGTACGGTAAGATACGAATTTGTGTGTCACAGGAAGGTACGAGAAATATCACGCGAAAATACATGACAGTGAGGCAGGAAGAGTGATAAGTTTGAAGATATTGCAGTAATGATATTGGCAAGAGTAATATTGGATGCGAGATTCTGCACCAACAATCAGCGCAGTCTTGTAGTTGTTGGTTGTGCGCGGCCGAGACAGTTGATACAGTGGGACTGTAAGTACAGCATGCAGTGCAGTTTGCAAGGCAACGAGAGAAACACAGGAAAAAAGAGAAAACAGGACAGACACTGAGTATTGGAGCATTAGAAAATAATGCACTGGGTTACGGTATGGAAGACAAGCAGCAAGGCAAAATTCAATAATGGAAATCCCAGGATGGAATGTAACAAAATGATGAAAAGGATAGTTGCTACTTACCATATAGCACAATGCTGATTGCAGAAAGGAACAACAAAAAGACTGTTGGAACGTGAGCTTTCGGCCAACAAGGCCTTTGTCGGAGAAAGACAACATCCACACATTCACTCATGTAACTCACACATATTTTATATGTTTTTATTTAGAAATATCAGTATTGCATGTAGACCATTCTTATATTAACTGGTTTACTGACAATAAATAAATGTAACAATGATGCTGGTGAAACTTGCATATCAACGCAATTCTATTTTGTGCCCCATTACCATTATTCTGGGAAGATCTTTGAGCTGCAAATACAGTTCCTATATAATATACAGTTGGTTTGGACACAGTGGGCATTCTGGAGAGTGCTTTTTTGTGTCAGCATTTCTTTTAAAGTGAATCATGAGGTGTTTTAACACTGTCGAGCGCAATTGGCCCAACGGGCAAAGCTGAAATGTTGTTGTTCCCCTCTCCCCAATTAGTCGATGTGGGCTTTTCCTGAAATTAGTACCTCTGTATCTTCAGGGGTCGTTTACAACCCTCTCCACTAGTTTCCATGCAGATGTGACGTTTGTGGCCTCTCAAGCTCACTATGCACAAATATGTCACACTTATGGAGGTATGTATTTCTGGTTCATCAGAGTTGTTATTTTGCTCAGTTGATAGATGAGTAATGTGAATTTTGTGAAAATATACAGTATTGTGAGCTCGGCCTTTCAGACACACTGAGCTAGGGTACTGCTGAAGATGAAGAAGGAAGAGACGACAAAACAAGGAATTTTTATTTGGGAAGAGAGAAGAAGATCATGTGGGTCAAAAAGCCATCTCGGAAAAGACATTGTACAGAATCTCACGTCATCACTCACCTCTCTGGAGTCATAGGAATAAGAACACTGAAAGTGCAACTGAATGTTGGAATAATTTACTCACTGGTGACATCCTTGACACCATTGTCAAATACACAAATCAATACACTGACACTGGATCGTTTCTCCAGAGAAAGACATCAGTTCCACAGATGTAATTGAACTAAGGACATTTAATAGTTTGTTGTACCTTCCAGGGGCATTCAGAGGGAATCGTCCAATTCTGGAGGAACTACAGAAGACTGGAGGTGACGGTGTTTAAAAAATTCAATCTCGTGATGAATCTCAAAAGAGTCTTATACATTACCTTCATTTTGAATACCGAATTACAGAGCTCAGCAGAAAGAATTTGGCTAGGTAGCTTCTATTCGTGAAGTTTTTGTAAAGTTAATGGAAAATTGTCAGACGTGCTATTGCCCTGGGGATAACATCACAATAGACGAAATGCTTCCTGGTTTTTGTGGTAGATGTGCTTTTAGGCAGTAAATACACTCAAAACCAAATAAATATGCATTAAAACATTTTGCTTATGTTGATACTATACTTATACACACAATGAACATGGAGATCTACGTTGAACTAAAGCCTGCAGGTCCTTTCTGTGTAAGCAATAATCCAACCTGAAGTAGTGTGACAAAGGGGGGTATCATCCAACTCAGCATAGTTGCCAAATTTATTCAAAATGGTGGCCATAGATGTGACAACATCACACTGACGTCATGCCGGGAAATTCATATTTTGGCAGGAATGTAGGTCAACTGGGCTACCTCCAATAACTGAACTCCACCCCCCTCCTACTTGCCCCCATCTGGAAAATGGCAGGAAAAGGACTCAGTTGGTGCTGGGCTGCCAGGTAGTATGGACATAAGTCTCTGTTATTTTGTGTGCTGTGCAGTATATTGTTTATGCTAGATGTGGGGTGGATATTTTCACTATTAATCTAGCACTGGAGAGTTGCTTCAGCCTGCCTATCCAATAGCCGTATATGGAAGGATAGATGATGGTGGTAATAGGACAGCAAGCTACCACTGAAGTACAGGGGGTAACCTCCTGCCGATCTACAAGTGAATACCTGCTGCTAGGAGGAACATATGGGTGGATAATAATTATAATATTGTAACAGCAACCCACCGTGACCCCTTCCCCCTTTTTTGTGGTTGCTAGGGATACAGCACAACTGCGCGTCTACCATCCTGCCCCTATATACAGGACTACTTTAGCAACATCATTTGAGAATGAAACACACTTATACGTGTTCCAAGTTGCATTCTAGCCAACAGAAACACGGGAAATACATTGTATAATATGTAGTGCTCATTATCTCACGTGAACATGGTGTCTCAAGACGAAAAAGAAAACTGACTACCCACCTCCAGTCCAGTCTAGCCTAGCATCATCTACCAAATGTGTTTTGTACATGAAGAGCTGGCCAGCCAGGGAGTTGCTGCTCACCAAAGGCTCAGCTAATCCTCTATTTCCTACCACCCCAAGAAATCTTACTGCCATCTGTGGTACATTGCAGCCCGACTCGGCCTCATTCCAGTCCCATCCCTGACATAGACCCCTCAGTTTAAAAATTCTGAAACTGATATTTTGTCAATACACCTCAAATTTATTACATGAAATGTAGATTCCTCCCATTTATACAAGTTATTTTTGAAGATAGAAGAAATCGGACCATGTGTGCATTTCACGTCATTAAAAATATCATTACTTGTTGTGAAAATCCTGTACATCACTATGTCATAGGCTATATTTCCTGTAACAAGGGAAACTTCCTATCGCATCCTCCCTCATATTTAGTGGTGAGAGGGCCCAGTGGACCGCCCATCAAAAACTGGAAACAGATCAAGCATGAAAACAGTAATAAGGTGTACTGAACTATGAAAAAAAAGTAAAATAGAAACAGTCAATGGTCTAAGGACAAGATGTGCAATACAGTGAAGCCTGAAATAGCAACGGCGTCATAGTTAAGTGGTAACGGTGTTGGACTGCCACGCAGGCGACTCGCGATCAAAACTCACTGCCACCAACTTACATATCAGGTAAGGTCCACAAAGATAAGATACGGAAAATTAGTGTTCATAGGGATACATACAGGTTGTCATCCCTTCCTGTGTTTGTGAGAGGAATAGGAAAGGGAATGACTAGTAGGACTACAGGATACTCTCCGCCACACACCGTGCAATGGCTCACAAAGTAAGCATATACACTCCTGGAAATGGAAAAAAGAACACATTGACACCGGTGTGTCAGACCCACCATACTTGCTCCGGACACTGCGAGAGGGCTGTACAAGCAATGATCACACGCACGGCACAGCGGACACACCAGGAACCGCGGTGTTGGCCGTCGAATGGCGCTAGCTGCGCAGCATTTGTGCACCGCCGCCGTCAGTGTCAGCCAGTTTGCCGTGGCATACGGAGCTCCATCGCAGTCTTTAACACTGGTAGCATGCCGCGACAGCGTGGACGTGAACCGTATGTGCAGTTGACGGACTTTGAGCGAGGTCGTATAGTGGGCATGCGGGAGGCCGGGTGGACGTACCGCCGAATTGCTCAACACGTGGGGCGTGAGGTCTCCACAGTACATCGATGTTGTCGCCAGTGGTCGGCGGAAGGTGCACGTGCCCGTCGACCTGGGACCGGACCGCAGCGACGCACGGATGCACGCCAAGACCGTAGGATCCTACGCAGTGCCGTAGGGGACCGCACCGCCACTTCCCAGCAAATTAGGGACACTGTTGCTCCTGGGGTATCGGCGAGGACCATTCGCAACCATCTCCATGAAGCTGGGCTATGGTCCCGCACACCGTTAGGCCATCTTCCGCTCACGCCCAAACATCGTGCAGCCCGCCTCCAGTGGTGTCGCGACAGGCGTGAATGGAGGGACGAATGGAGACGTGTCGTCTTCAGCGATGAGAGTCGCTTCTGCCTTGGTGCCAATGATGGTCATATGCGTGTTTGGCGCCGTGCAGGTGTGCGCCACAATCGGGACTGCATACGACCGAGGCACACAGGGCCAACACCCGGCATCATGGTGTGGGGAGCGATCTCCTACACTGGCCGTACACCACTGGTGATCGTCGAGGGGACACTGAATAGTGCACGGTACATCCAAACCGTCATCGAACCCATCGTTCTACCATTCCTAGACCGGCAAGGGAACTTGCTGTTCCAACAGGACAATGCACGTCCGCATGTATCCCGTGCCACCCAACGTGCTCTAGAAGGTGTAAGTCAACTACCCTGGCCAGCAAGATCTCCGGATCTGTCCCCCATTGAGCATGTTTGGGACTGGATGAAGCGTCGTCTCACGCGGTCTGCACGTCCAGCATGAACGCTGGTCCAACTGAGGCGCCAGGTGGAAATGGCATGGCAAGCCGTTCCACAGGACTACATCCAGCATCTCTACGATCGTCTCCATGGGAGAATAGCAGCCTGCATTGCTGCGAAAGGTGGATATACACTGTACTAGTGCCGACATTGTGCATGCTCTGTTGCCTGTGTCTATGTGCCTGTGGTTCTGTCAGTGTGATCATGTGATGTATCTGACCCCAGGAATGTGTCAATAAAGTTTCCCCTTCCTGGGACAATGAATTCACGGTGTTCTTATTTCAATTTCCAGAAGTGTAGATATAAATTTAGTCTCTCTATTAAAATGTCAGTCCATTCATTTATAGGCAATCAAAGAATGTTGTCTCTTATTTAATGAGAAAACAAAAGATGGAACTTCTGTTGCTGCTGATTGTCTCTCTGTAGAAACCTTCGTATTAGCCCCAATTTTCGCATTGCAGTTATTTCGTGAGACGTATGTGAGAGGCTGTAATACGTTTATCCACAATACTGAAAAGAAACAGTATAGAGTTCACCTCTGAACTCCCCCAATCGTCGCAGTATCGCTTATCTGCCGTATTCTCATGAATCCTCCAGTCTTCAATATACAGCATTTGGCTCCATCTGATTTCAACGAGTAAGAGATATCCTCTCAACCAAGTTACAGCCCCCGCTAATTCTCTTGAAATCCCATCATACTTCGACAGCACTAACCCATTAGTTGCAAGATCATCTAGTTCTCTGCCTGTCACTGACTATGTGGAGAGCTAACAACAACAACAAAAATGCACACTAACATGCAGGAGGAAATTCGTAACCATGCAGAGTACACATGGACTACATAGAGAAATTCACAGACAACACCTACACTTTAACAAAGTCGAATGACTGACAATAAACACCCCTACTGTACACGAGATAATCTACTTTATCATATTCCTATTATTACTACGCTAGAAATACAACATTTCAATGGTTCCCAAGTATTTGTAACACACAACTGAATAAAACCACGAACTACAAAAACTTCGGTACCATCACCTGGTAGAGAACTCGGTAAGATTTTACCATGTCTCTCTCATTATCAAATGTACAAAATCCTATGACCAATAAACTTGCTTTTCAGATCTATAGTGTTATGCTTTCTGGTAGTAATGCTATTTGTGATTTCGAATCAAGTCTCTCCATTCAACCACATACTTTGGTTGGATCCTATGGAGATATCTTTTAATGATTACAGCTACTGATGAATAACATTCGTGGCACTTTCACATCTCAAATGGGTCAATCAGGAGACAGGATGCAAATAGCACTGGATGCCTCCAGCTATTTGACGATTGTTTCCACTCATTTTGGTATCAGAGGAAGTGTTTACCTAGCCTGTGGGAAGCCTTCAGAAAAGTCAAGGAAGCATATGTAACTGTTACATGGTTACTGTAATAAGATTGCAGGAAGAAAATTTACACACCATGCAAAGCAACTTCCACGATCAAATTAATTAATTAGGCAATCAATTTGATGTCAATGATGTGTCGCCAGGCAGGTGGATGTGAGAGTGAGAGTACCACAGCTACAATTCGAGAGTTGGACAATTAATTAAGCATTATTCCATTGCACTGAAATATTTTAACAGAACCTACACTGGATGAAATGATAATTGTAATAAAATCAGCTATATTATCGAAGTTATAAAGTGACATGTACCATAAATCTGACATTTCCAACTTGTCTGTGCTGTTACCCTGAGAGACTTCGTACGTGACGAGACATTTGTGTACTTTAAGGGGGAGTTCAAAAGTGAGGAGGTGTTAATCAGGGTTTTTCTTGTTGTGGTGAGATCTTTTAATGCCCTGCACGGGGCAAGATGACGTCTTAATAAAATTAGCTAAATTATCGAATTTATAAAATGATATTTAATATACAACTTATATTTACAGCTTCTCTGTGCTGTTACCTTAAGAGACTTCATGTGTGGCAAAGCATTTCATTACTTTAAGAAAGAGTTCGAAAGTGAGGATGCATCCTATGACGGAGGTTCAACACGCTCTTAGCACTCCGTCATGAGCCAAAAATGAGTTTATTATTCTAGCACTATTATGCAGGACATAACAGAGAAGAAAAGATTTCTTTCTACCTAATGAGAGACTATTTAGAGGAAATATAGCCTAGGCCATTGCGTGGTACAGAATTTTCACAACAAGTAACAGATAGTTTTATCGAACTGATGCTGTAGTGTTCTTCAGCACGACAGTATGCATAGAAACAGCTACGTGAAAAATCCTTGAAATATGCATTTATATATAAAAGCCAACTTCCGAATTTTCCTTGTGTGTGACCACGTGTCCCAGTATCGTGTTGATTTTAAGTTCTAGATTCACATACCTTACTGTTCGCGTTGCTGCTGCATATTCTTTCAATGACTGTATCAGTGCTCATTTGCAGTGTGATACACTGAGAAATTTTGAACATTTGTGACTGCCGCGATAAACTCGTTCTGTTACCGTCAATTATAGGCTTAAAGTTAATTATGCTATTTCAAAATTTTTGAGAATATTAGGCCTATCCTCTATCAAAACAGTCCTTCTCTAACTTATTTGTACAATTATGTGAGAAATCTGTTAGTTATGAGAATTTTCGGATGCTTGCAAAACTACATGTTCTTAAGTTCCTGGTACAAGTGTTTTGGATACGTAATTTATTTCAGAGCAAAATAGCATTTGTGGTTCACAGTTCTCTCAAAGAATACATCACATCACCCCTCAATTTCATTGTATATCAACAAAAATAAACGTGTATTTTTTAAATTTATGGAAGTTAACATTGTCCTTTTGCATAATCATGAACAGTCTGTATAAAATCGGTGTTTGTGATACAGTTGCTGTAGCAGGCATTCTAACTAACATATTGTGTTACATCCTCTTCTTAGATAGGAGTAGCCCTACACATTATTTGCAGTTGTCGTAAATTAACTCTGTTTTGAGTTTGCTAACAACCAAAATTAACCTCTGAATGTTTTAGGACACTAGTAATTTTTACCACAAGTTTGGGAGTTGCAGCATTAATACAAATCTCGTTTTGCATATTTGCTTCAATTCTTATAGAGAATTGATAATTTTTTAGCTCAACAGACTGAAGGATAATCAATGAGCTTAATTTATAGTTATCTGTAGACTGCCTTGTAATACACTGCATGAGCCAAAATGCAGCCCCATTGTGGATGCTATTCTCGAACACGGGATGAGTAGGTTGACGTTTGTAAGCAGCTGGAGATCACCTTGACTACTTTCAACCAATTGGCAGCTGCTGTGAATCTGGATGTTGGAAGAGCTCCTGAGAGTCGTGCACCTGTCGTACCAGTACCAAAGGTACCTCATGTACTATCCTCTCCTGTAGACATGTCTCAAGATACATCATTACTCATCCACTTAACTGCAAATGGCATGTCAATGGTAAATCTATGCATCCTGTATTTGTCTGGTGGCAAGAGGAGGCAAACACAAAAGGGTAGGAACCTATTAATCGTCGGCAGTTCAAATGTATGACAAATGATGTACCCCATAGGGAAATGGCAGCAAAGGATAACAGGTGCACTCTGTGTGCATGCCTTGGGGGTCTCATTCAACATGACAAAAGAGTCTGTTGCAGCAGCCAAGGAGGAAACAGGGTACAATCAACTACAGAACATGGTGCACATTGGAACAAATGATGCCCGTCGCCCCGACCCCGAGGCCATACTTGGGTCATTCTAGCGACTGGCAGAGAAAGCTATGAGGACTTCATAAAATCCTCACTAGAATATCCACTAATCCAGGAGGCACTTTAAGGAAAGAGGAGGATTGGTATACAAGGACAGCATGTGAGATACTGAATGTGCTGCTTGAGACTCACTTCCATCAATGCACTCTGGCAATTAACACGGAACAAGTCTCTATCAGGTACTGGTATATAGGTAAGGAGAACTGGGAATCTGCCATATACATCCAGAAGGCGACTGGAATGTTTCCACCATACAAGTCACCAGGTGCTGATGGAATCATTTCAGCTCTACTGCCACAAGCAGGAGAGGGACTAGTTAGATTCCTACCCAGACTGTTTAGAGTCAGTCCAGTACCAGGAGTCATTCACATTGCTTTGAGGACAGTGGAGGCTGTCTTCATTCCCAACTTGGGGAGATCTCATCACACCAAGTCTAAGGATATGAGACCAAAGATTCTATACTTTCTCATAAAGACATTAGAAAAACTAAGGAGGTTAACTAAGGGACATTCACATGAGAACCAGTGCACATTAACCAGGCAAATCAAGTGAAACAGCACTTCACCAACATGTTGGGAAGATGGAAAAAACTCTGTGCATCTTCTTAGGCATTGATGGGGCTTTTAGTAATAGTATCATCAAATGTATGGTTAGAACTGCAGAAGAGCATGGTATTAAGACACCACATGCAGATGGCTTAAAACTATGCTAAGCAGACGAAAGGTAGAGGCTACCAATATGCATGAGAAACTGGTGATTAACACCACTAGAGGGTGTTCGAAAGGAATGGTTTGGCCCTCGCTACTGTGGAACCTAGTTGAGAATGAACTCATTGAAGAGTTAAATACTAGTGGTTATTTTTGCCAGTGCACAACTTGCTATCAATTCACCACTGTATGCAGATGGAGACACAACAGTTCAGAGCTTTGCTTCACCACTCATTCTGTGGCATTGTATGAGAGGAATGGTACATCATGAAACGTTACAAAATTGCAAATTCATTCACAGATTTCGGAAGAGGTTTTAAGTAATTAACTGAGTGAGTCTTGACATTCGAAATGAGGCACAGATTTTAATGTAGAATAAACACAGCCTGTGTTGTGTTTTTTCTCGATATTTTGAAGGGTTGCATTATTTAGTAGTGCAGTGAAACTGTCAAGTGCCAAACCTTGGGGATTTCCCACTGATGATGATTTGGTGAATGTCGGTGCTCAACAAAATTAGCATCAGAGCCATTACCGAGACCCAACAAGTCATTTCGTTGTTTGTGGGAGGAGGGGGGGCGGGGACTGTGTGTGCCAAGCAGCACTTACTCCCATCAATGTGGTTGGTATGGAGTCCACCATACCTGTGTAGTTGATTTGAGTTGTTGTCCACCCCTTCCAACCATTATGTTTCCCACTGATTTACAATTCTTCTGTCAGGTAATGAGGTATGGCATGCAAGAGGACAGAACACTGATGTACAACAACATATTGACCTGCTTATTTTGCTGCTTTGCCAGCTATGTAGTTTCTCTGTACCCTGATGTGTCTAGATACTCAGAAAAAGACCACCTCCTTGTCTCACTGCTGTAAGGAGTCATGGACAGACTGGATCACCTGGTCTACTGAATACATTTAGCGGACTGCTTACAGCACACAGAGTGTCAGAACAGACGAAAAAACCTTGTACTGTGAAGCCTCTGAATCCAGCACAGCACTGTCATAATGCCATATAACTCTGCACTAACCTAACCTAATTTGTAAATTGTTCTGGAAGGCATACTTGAAAAACACTTTTGGGGGCAACAACTGAGGTCATTCCCTTGCTGTGATTCATACATATAAACGATAATAAAACTGTGGTACACACTTAAAATTGAAGAGAACTGACTTGTAGAAACATGTTCTGGGGCACAAGTTTTCTTGTACTGCATCAGGCTTTAAATCACTTTGGGTCTCTGAAGATGCCAAGATGGTAATTTGTTCTATCTCTGATTGCGTATTCGGAGGTCTAATAAATCCACTTCTGTGAGACAGTTGTTAGCATGAATACTGAATGACTTGGCTGGATGAGACCAATTCCTGAAAAGCTGCTCAAAGCTGGGATTGATCACTGTACTAAATGCCAAAGACTGAGGCAAAGCTGAGATTTTCAGGGCCTGTCAAGCCACAGGGAGACACTGTCAATTCCAGAGTGGTGGTCCACCAGCGTCTGGATTTGAGGAGCCAGACGAGGCGGCAGTTGAAAATGCTCTTTGGAGTCTTAACCATACAGCTATTAAGGGCTACCTCTACACTCCAGCAACTACCAGGGCTGGCAAGATCAATGCCTGCTTTCCATAAGGGAATTAATATTGCTTCCTTCCAAGTGAAGGGGTAGTTTCCATCAAACTAGACCTGACTGAAACAAGGTAGGTGCTTGTCTTTACTCCACATCACAGTTTGTCCAGATAATGCTTAGACAGCAAATAAGTGTTCCGCTAAAACATAGTCACATCTTAGCCACATCCACCAAGACTCCATTTCTCACAAGGGAACCTCCCCATCGCACCCCCCTCATATTTAGTTATAAGTTGGCACAGTGCATAGGCCTTGAAAAACTGAACACAGATCAATCGAGAAAACAGGAAGAAGTTGTGTGGAACTATGAAAAAATAAGCGAAATATACAAACTGAGTAGTCCATGCGCAAGATAGGCAACATCAAGAAGAATGTGAGCTCAGGAGCGCCGTGGTCCCGTGGTTAGCGGGAGCAGCTGCGGAACGAGAGGTCCTTGGTTCAATTCTTCCCTCGAGGGGAAAAGTTTACTTTCTTTATTTTCGCAAAGTTATGATCTGTCCGTTCGTTCATTGACGTCTCTGTTCACTGTAATAAGTTTAGTGTCTGTGTTTTGCGACCGCACCCCGCACCGCAAAACCGCGTGATTAGTAGAAGAAAGGACGTGCCTCTCCAATGGGAACCGAAAACATTTGATCGCAAGGTCATACGTCAACCGATTCCTCTCTCTTCCGTGCACTGTAGTCGACTGACGTCGTGTGTTTTGATGTTTGTTTAGGTGTAGCGTCCCCATACTACGGCGCAGTTACCTCGCATCAGACGGACGGACAGATAATAATTGTCTGAAAATAAAAAATTAAACTTTTCACTCTAGGGAAGAACTGAACTAAGGACCTCTCGTTCCGCAGCTGCTCACACTAACCACGGGACCATGGCGCTCCTGAGCTCACACCATCCTTGATGTTGCCTATCTTGCGCATGGACTACTCAGTTTGTATATTTCGCTTATTTTTTTCATAGTTCCACACAACTTCTTCCCGTTTTCTCGATTGATCTGTGTTCGGTTTTTCAAGGCCTATCCACTGTGCCAACTTATAACTAAATCTGAGGGGGGGTGTGATGTGGAGGTTCCCTTGTCAGCAAGGCCATAGGGGGAGATGTACTGCCCTTGCCTGAATTCCACGTTATTGAGTCACAAATTCATGTGGTGAAAGAGGACTGATCAATAGAAATAATGAATTCCTTCCAGAGTTCCTCATCCATTGCTTAATCACTCCTCTCACTCATGGTCTTGCAGACTTGAAGACACAACTATATTGTCTATAGTTGGATCATGCTTGAATTGCCACCTGGCCCTGATTTCCAAGTGACATTCTTCATTCCACTAAGGGACAGACAGTTGTTTGATTACACAGGTGACATGGTCCACCATCTCATTAGCAAATTCCTGTTGTTCAAAGAAGGCCTGCTGCTTACATCGCAACCAATTTGCCCTTTGAAGTATCCATTTTTGGGGTCTCCTGTCATTCATCAACCGAGTCAGCACATGGATTCACACGGCAAAGGAGTCACTAAAATGCAAATCTGTGGCCACTTCTCACTGAACCTGAGTCTGTAATAGCTGGGGAGTTAAAACAAAGATCAATGGGGGAAAATGACTAACTGTAGAAAAGTGACTCATTTGACCACAGCTCAAAAGGCAGATCCTCTCTAATGGACAAGATGCTTATTAATTCGACCCCTGGAGCACGTGGTAGCTGGGCCTTACACCACATTTGTATGCACTGAAGTTACCCATGAGGAGGAATGGGCAGGTGAGCACCCAGAAGAGTGCTGTCAGTGTGTCTGCGGGCAATGAATCATGAGGTGGAAGATATAAAGAACGCACTGTGATCTGGTATGAGAACTTCCACTGCAACTGCTTGTATGGCATGGTAAGAGGAAATGGAAAGATCATCCTTCATGTAAGGATGGCAGCCTCTTAACTCAGTTGTGTCAGTGACTTCAAAACAAGTTTGTAGTACGATTCTCCAGTTTCTTCCGGCGTATTTGTTGCTCGAACAGTCCACAGGTATACTGCCGGTTCATAGTGTCAACGGGCACAATATTTCGGTGATCAGACATGTCGCCATTGTCAGGTGCACTGACGAACTGAGCTCCTGAGGGTGGGTGACCAATTTAAATCCCCTCCCCCCGCAGGCCGCTCTCTCCGCTGTCCGCACCCGCGCGCCAGCGGTCGCAAAGACGTGGTTGTCGGAATCTTTGATGGTGTGCAGTGCTGTTGGCTAAGGTGAATATAGGTACTACCTATCAGTATAACCATCCCTTCAGAAGTAGATGTGAACTGAGGTGACTCTGTAAGGACTCCATGAGCTGGTAGGGAAACAACTGTCGACCCAGGCAGAGCCCCATGTGCTGACCAAGCAAACAACCGTGGGGAAGGAATGAGGGAGGGAGGGAGGGAGGGAGGTGCTTCAGAGGATGGCCACTAGAGACTGTTCTATTTCAACACCTATTCACCCTGTCAACATGGCGTAAACCTTGTGATTCAGGACGAAGTCAAGGTTCCCATTCTTTGAAACACAGTATGTTCCACTGCCGCACATAATGATGGTTTCTGAAGTATGCCAAATTCCCAGTTTGGGAAACCGGGGATTGCTGTGCCACAGCCAACCAATGATAGCGGAGCTTCCTGAGACAACACACCCCTCCCTTTGCTAAAGAGTCAGACACTTGTTCTCAGGTCACTCCCCCAACGACTGTCCTGCCTGAGTGGCACTGCCAGCTGTTATGCTACTGCCAGCATAGCCCAAAGCCTCCAGCTGGTATTGATGGGGCCTAAAATGAGGGAGGGAGGGACTGTTGCTGCTTGCCAACATTGAATAGGTCCCCAATACTGATTGTGGGGCAGGGCACCTTGGAAGCCAATATGGAGACTTTTTCTGGAGATTTATTGGAATGTTTTGTCTCATGTCAGTGTTCAGCTGAAGCATTTAGAGGTATAATATTGTATACTGAGTGCTTGACTAAGTAACATGTGGATGTAAAAAGTGTCATCTACAGATTCAAATTAAAAGAAAATATATTATGAACATTATGGACTTTTCTGTGCATGAAACCATATAACATTTGCAGTTTATTTAGTAAGAAAGAATTCTAAGAGCTTACAACATTGACTACAAGGATGATTCTTTAGTGAAGAAATACACAGCCTAACAACAAAGTGACACACTCAGGAGATATGGTCTGACATCAACATAGCTTCATACACATACAAACCATTGGCAGGTATGCAAATGATTACATTTGCAATTCTCTGTGACTAGTAGAATGGTCACCATACTGCGTTAGTGTTGTTCATGTTTACTGCTGTCAGCATTGAGCCACTCTCGCATTTTGGTCAGTTGCAGTTGACATATTTTAAACTGCCTTTATTAATTTTTTAATAATATTATTTACATACAAAGTAGTCTCTAAGAGTGTTAAGTAAAGGAATAAAAGAATGTTATGTTGTAGACTGTTCCGGTCTGTATACGCTACTATATGATACTGTTAGCCCACTTTTTTTTTTTTTTTTTTTTTTTCTTGCTTGCTGCACATATTGCTTGAGCTTGTATCTGTGCTGTGTAAAGAAAGTATTGGAAATACTACAAAGTTTATTTTAAACAGCACACATTCTTTAACCAGATACCCCTGCACCAAGTCAGCACTAATTTCATTCTACAAAATAATTATTTCTGAGAGAGAGAGAGAGAGAGAGAGAGAGAGAGAGAGAGAGAGAGAGAAATTAATTAACTTTTTATTAAAAGAGAATTAATTAAGAATTGACCTTTAACCAAATAACCTGTGAGAGTTTAAAAAGTGACTTTAATCAGAATTTTTTAGTGTGAACAGTTTGGCACAAACAACCAAGATACTAAAGGTGACAGTCGTATGTCAACTTCAAAGTTCAAAATGATGCAGATAATAAAATCTCTGGTCAAACTTTACGTGAGCTAGCTGGAACTTTTTCTGATAATTAATTAAATCATATTTCTGGGCCTTGTATGTTATTATATAGCATGTGAATAAACAGTGTGTTACTAACATATCACATGTAGTGCATATTAAAAACTATTAAAACAATTACAAACTGTGTTGCTTGGGACCAGGTTGTGTATCTTGTCAATGAGTAAAAACGACCAGAGTAGATATTTACAAAATAGAATTATTGTTACAAAGTAAAGCAATAGCAAGTTCTTTTCTCTCAAGGCGATGCACGAAGATCGTTTCATCTGCTGACCCCACTACTACAAAAAGAACCATGACAATACAAGTAATAAATAATACTTACTGCTAGTGAGACAAAATACCTTGAACTGGGACTGGTAGAGTATATGAGAGAAGACTTTTAAAGGAGTCTCACAGTGGGTCTTCATTTGGCCGGCTGGTCAAACTGTGTAATACTCACATTTGTGGGGAATTGTATGTAACAGTGGCCCGATGCTGGACTGAGTGCGAACATGAGGGTAGATGTACTTGTTGTCAGGTCTCAGTCAACATAATCTGACCACTCCAAGGGCAGATCTCCGATCACACATCTGTGCCTCCCATCCATAGCAAATAACAGACTCCCTGCAACATTCTGTGTCACCCTACACTATTGGTGGAGACTAGCAGCAACCAGACTAGGGAACTGTTAACACCACAGCATCAACAGATGAATTTAGAGTGGTGTTGGGACTGGAAGCATGGACTGTTAATGACTGGCATCACGTTGTCTTCAGCAATGTATAGCAGTGCTTCTGTATCCCGGATAACTATCGTTAGTGAGTATAGTGGCCACCTGGAAGAGGTCCCATTCTTTCAATGCTTTGGAGTGGTACAGCAGTGTTACTCCTATGACATGGACATCCTGTATCCTAAAAGTGTTACCTCACATCCAACAGTATCATGGTGCCATTTTGCCACAGGGAGATGCTCATCCACACATGGCACATCTCTGTGCAATAGAACACGTGTCGTATCAATGACAGTATCCAGAATATAAGGGATTAGTTACAAAAGCTGTGGGCCATTTGCCTCAGTAGCATATACAATGGCTTTATGACACACTTCCCAACTGAATCTGTGCATGCATCCCAGTCAAATTGGGTGCAACATCATATTGAGAAGTTGGCTCATACTGACAATTTATTTGTAAATCTGACTAGATTTTGTAGCTTCTGAAATAACGTCACACAGCTTTTCAGTCTGTGAAATCAAATAAAATATTTAAAAAAAATATTACTCAAAAATTAAGATGAATGCGCCTAATTAATTGCTATGTCACTGAATATTATATTGGACAGTTACCCCATCCCAAAAACTCAGTCATACAATTCCATAAAAACTGTCCTGGTACTACTCATTCCAACAGTTTTCTGCAATGTCCACCTATCAGTGTCACTGGTGACTTCTTTATTAATATTTGCAGAGTACTAATATTTGCAAGTCTCTAATCCTGAAATATTTTTCTTCTTTTTTTGGCAAATTAAATCAACTAAGACACTTAAAAGACTACCCTGTTGTGATTTTTTGTTTTTGGTTCTCATTTATGCCAATACTAAATATATATTTGATTGCAAAGTGATTTTGGTGACCATTTCCACTGCTAAAATTTGTGGCTTAGGTGAACAAATTTGTAAAACACTAAAAAGTGGTCTCACATAGTAAAGAACTCCTATAGTTTCCATAATATGTATCAAGCATGGTATCAAAGAGATTGCAAAATAAAACAGTATATGTACTTGCAGTATAGAACTCGTTCATGAAATTACAAGCAAACATTCTGTCTTATTAATTGTTTGTTGATTAAAAGACTTTTAGGCTTATTTTAGTCCATTTTATCTAGTAAAAAACAATGATCTGGTGTCACAGCCTGCTGTATTTGTAATTGTTAGTAAGCGAATGAAGATAAAATAAAGTTTATCTGATACAGCACTGAGCAACCAGGCCTTGTACAAGAGCTTTAACATCCATGTAGTTGCCTGTCCTGTAAAACAAAGTATGTAGCAGCCTATGGCACCACTTATAGTGGAGTACAATACTGAAGAAGGTATAAAGTATTATGAGACTACTGTTCACTGAACATTGTAGCATTCACAGTGGATGACTCGTGTAAGCATTAGTAGGTCCAAGAAAATCATCAGTTATTACTATAATGGCACAGGAACATTGTGGTTGGATCATAGAACAATGGATGCAGATTACCCAACCAGTGGTACTTGTGGCATGTTGCAGATTTCTCACTTTTATTTTGGTGTCATCTATCAAGTTATCCCTTGCACACTCACCAAGTCTGACTTACCAAACTACATCTATTTTTAAACATTTAATTTTCAACAATATGATAACAAGATGCAAATTCATGAGTGATGCAAGAAAATAAATGCTGATGGAGAATTGGCTGAACATACACATGGACACATTTACCAGAATATAATGATATTCAGGAATTTAAGAACTAAGTGAAGTGGAGCTAAAGTCACAGCATGGCACTTTCATTGCAGAGGAGGAGAGCTCACATCCCTTTTTGACCATCCAGATTTAACTTATTGATGGCTCCCTATTATTGAATTTAATCAATGAAAGGAGAAAATATAAAAATGCAGTAAATGAAGCAGGCAAAAAAGGAATAAAAACATCTCAAAAATGAGACCGACGGGAAGTGCAAATGGCTAAGCAGGGCTGGATAAAGGACAAATTTAAGGATATAGAGGCATATATCAATAGGGGGTAAGATAGATACTGTCTACAGGAAAATTATTGAGACCTTTGGAGAAAAGACAACCACTAGTATGAATATCAAGAGCTCAGATGGAAAACCAGTTCTAAGCAAAGAAGGGAAAGCAGAATGGTGGAAGGAGTATATAGAGGGTCTATACAAGGGTGATTTACTTGAGGGTAATATTATGGAATTGGAAGAGGACGTAAGTGAAGATCGAATGGGAGATATGATACTGCATGAAGAATTTGACAGAGTACTGAAAGGTCTAAGTCAAAACAAGGCCCCAGGAGTAGACAACATTCCATTAGAATTACTGATAGCCTTGGGAGAACCAGCCCTGACAAAACTCTACTGTCTGATGAGCAAGATGTACAAGACAGGTGAAAAAGCCCAGACTTCAAGAAGAATGTAATAATTCCAATCCCAAAAAAGGAGGTGTTGACAGGTGTGACAATTACCGAACTATCAGTTTAATAAGTCACGTTTGCAAAATACTGACACGAAGTCTTACATAAGAATGGCAAAACTGGTAAAAACCTACGTTGGGGAAGACCAGTTTGGATGCCGTAGAAATGTGGAACATGTGAGGCAATACTGACCCTACGACTTGTCTTAGAAGATAGATTAAGGAAAGACAAACCTACATTTCTAGCATTTGTAGACTTAGAGAAAGCTTTTGACAATGTTGACTGGAATACTCTCTTTCAAATTCTAAAGGTGGGAGGGGTCAAATGCAGGGAGTGAAAGGCTATCTACAATTTTTAGAAAAACAAGATGGCAGTTATAAGAGTCGAGGGGCATGAAAGGGAAGCAGTGGTTGGGAAGGGAGTGAGGCAGGCTTGTAGCCTATCCCCGATGTTATTCAATCTATACATTGAGCAAGCAGTAAATGAAACAAAAGAAAAATTTGAAGTAGGAGTTATAATCCATGGAGAAGAAATAAAAACTTTGAAGTTTGCCGATGACATCATAATTCTGTCAGAGACAGCAAAGGACCTGGAAGAGCAGCTGCATGGAATGGACAGGGTCTTGAAAGGAAGATGTAAGATGAACATCAACAAAAGCAAAATGAGGATAATGGAATGTAGTCTAACTAAATCCGGCTGTGCTGAGGGAATTAGATTAGGAAATGGGACACTTAAAGCAGTAGATGAGTTTTGCTATTTGGGAAGCAAAATAACTGATGATAGTCGAAGTTCAGAGGACATAAAATGTAGATTGGCAATGGCAAGGAAAGCGTTTCTGAAGAAGAGAAATTTGCTAACATCGAGTATAGATTTAAGTGTCACAAAGTCTTTTCTCGAATTATTTGTATGGAGTGTAGCCATGTATGGATGTGAAATGTGGATGATAAATAGTTTAGACAAGAAGAGAATAGAAGCTTTCTAATTGTACTGCTACTGTAGAATGTTGAAGATTAGACGGGTAGATCATATAACTAATGAGAAAGTACTGAATAGAACTGGGGAGAAGAGGAATTTGTGACACAACTTGTCTAGAAAAAGGGATTGGTTGGTAGGACATGTTCTTAGGCATCAAGGGATCACCAATTTAGTATTGGATGGCAGCGTGGAGGGTAAAAATCAGAGGAAGACCAAGAAATGAATACACTAAGCAGATTCAGAAGGATGTAGGATGCAGCAGTTACTTGGAAATGAAGAAGCTTGCACAGGATAAAGTAGCATGGAGAGCTGCATCAAATCAGTCTCTGGACTGAAGACGACGACGACAACAAGAAGAAGGCTCCCTAAACCAATTGTGTCAAATAATAGAAAAATCCCTTGAAACGATCCCAATTAATTTTGCTCCCCATCATTGTCAATAATGGATTGCTCATTATCAAGTGACCAAATCAAAGATACTCCCAGTTTGTTCATCTTCGATTTTGATTAAGTTCATACAGAATGTCCATGTGGGTTCTGCATGAACTTCTGCCAAGTTTCAGCTCCATTCGTAGCTTGTAGTAGATACTAGAAACATTTTCAAAAGGGCCATTTTCTTAAAAAAAAAAAACCACCACCCACCTCAGTCAGCCCATTGTTCTTAACCTAATAGAGCTAGGATCCTGCAACTTGCCATCCTAACATTCAAACATAACACAGAAACAGCATTCCAGCAAATGAAAATCAGAAAGAAATGCCTATGGTATACCTTACAACAGTGACGTATGATCATGTTTCCACTGAGTTTTACTCACTGTATATTCCTAGTGAAAATGTGGGAACAATTTTTTCAGCAAATTTGGAAAGAGAGAGAGAGAGAGAGAGAGAGAGAGAGAGAGAGAGAGAGAGAGAGAGAGAGAGAGAGAGAGCCATATGCATTGATTTATAATTTTCATTTATGTTATTTCTGTTATTACTCTCAGGATTGCAAGTTGCAGCTCTATTGGAACAATAACAATATCTTGTTAATCCCCCCCCCCCAAAAAAAAAGTACCGAAGAAATAACACCTTGTGAAAAAGTTATGAATGGCACTGAAACTACACAGAAGTTCATGTATGTCCCTTGTGTACGCTCCATACAAATTTCGAGTAAACTTAAGATTGTTGAGGTGCAGTCTCTAGGTCACGTAACATGGAATGCCTCTACTACAATAGCAAGCATTTGCACCGTCTCTATTTGCATCTCTAATCGGACATTACAACCCAATATTCATTCTTCTGCCTTGGGTTAGGCTTAAAGTACTTTCCTCTTCATCTGTACTATTAGGTTTTTTCATAGTTTTCACTAATCATTGAGGCAAATGCCGAAATTGTTTTCTTTCAAGAGGGCACGGCAGGCTTTTACTTCCAACATCCTTGTAGTACATCTTTTGTGCAATTATATTATTCTTTACTGTTATATGCAATTATACTTGTCTCTCCATTGTTTCTAGGTCCCCGGTTAATATACAAATACAATACAATGCTAGAGGTGAACTGGATATAATACACAGACAAACTATTTCGAGCTTTTGTGCTGACACATAGTAAATTACTGATGTTTCATCGTCCACACTTGAATTTCTGTGATCTCCCCTCAGAGATAACTGGGATCTGAGCTAGAGGGAGTGGATGGGGGAGCAATCTTATTAGTTTCTTGGCGAATAGCATAACAGTCTTGAGATTTCATGACTAATGGTTCTGGGTACACTTGCTACTAGTCAGCATCCATTAAATGTTCCACCTTCCTCCAAACTCATACTGAATTATGATTCTTCAACACCTCCCAGCATAATTAATGACAAAATAACTTACGGATGAATGACCAGATGTCCATTTCGGCCGGCAAGTGACCACACTGCCATCAGCGCACTTGATGAAGACAATGTGGCCTCTTGTCGAAATATTTGGCAGTTGAAAACAGAAATCCAGAGATTCGCTCATGAATTATATAGTCACACTGACCTGATACATCTCTCTTTGTGGTGGAGCAGGATGCAAGTTCAGATTGTGAAGATTTTTTTTTTTTTAATTGTGTGTGGGAGGGTGGTGGGAGCAGGGTGGGGGGGGGGGGGGTAGGGGACAGTGCTGCTCCCCTACTCCTGTGTGTTTCCATGGTGATGATATGGCATATCGATAGTCTGTGGTTCCCACATAAATCATTTGTCCAATTTTTTAAAGTGAATCTGCTCTCAAAGTTGGTAACCATAATGTTTTTACACTGTGACACCACCACCCACCAGTAAAAACCTATAAGATACTTTCATCCATCACCTAGGCAACTTCTTATCATTAATTGTAATGAGTTTTCATTTTACATAACTGCAACCTACAATGTAATACAGGTATTGTTTCTGACTACGACTTCCTGCTCCAGATGCCCTCAGTTTTTTCACCTAACATCAAAAACTGAAACACACTTGCAGTCATTTTTGTTACGGTACCTATGTAGAGTCATTCTTGTTAGGCGATTATGGCGACAAGATAAGTAAAGTTATTTACATGACACTGGTATCTCATGTGTCAGTAATACATTCAAATTGTACTGTTCACTATCTTCAGTGCCAATAGAAACTGATTATGCAATGCTGGCTTTCGCAGACGGTAGCTGTGTCCTCACTACTTTTTGTTCCACGCGGTTTAGCCATTGTCCACGACATATTCTCTGCCTGACGTTTCGTCTCCTATGTTGGAGACATCGTAAGAGACTATAAGGACACACACTACGTTTACATGCAAAACATATTCTGGAATATGAAAACGGAATTTCGCTGTTGTATTTCCATATTAAAGTCTAAAGTGATTTGCTAGGCTAATTACATATGGTATCTGGAAAACAGTGATCCAGTTTCTGATTCGGTCAACCAAATCATTATTTCTCTTCACTTAAATATTACAGGTAGACAGCTTCATGCTCAGTTTTTCTGCATCTTATTCACTGCATAGTAAGTCCATAATAACCGAATATTCTGAAAACAAAACGTAACTTGACTACCCAAGCATATTTCAAAACCGGCTGCTTTTACATGGGAGCGAAAATCGATTTCGGAATTGGAAAACCGACAACCAGAAGTAGATTTCCAGAATCGATACTGAAGTGTTTCACCATCCAGAAGCGGTATTGGGAAATAGGTTTACGAAATTCTGTTTTGGGAGCCTCATGTAAACGGTGTGACAGACAGTAGTTTCAAATTTGAGCAAATTTTGCAGGCCAAACTGTTTTACGTAACCCCGCAACGGTTGGTCCGTGACGTCATAGACCGCTGCCGTAAGGATGCGGGTTACAAAGGCATCCATATCGGTGGATACCGCCGACGACTGACATCAACCGACCATTTCAGATTAGCGATGGGTTAAAATGTGATTTTTCGATATCAGTGATTAATGTGAATGCTACTTTTCGGCAACTGCGGTTTGTCGCAGTTAAGAACCGCAGTTGACGAATTCACAACTTGTATCCCTCCGCTATTTCTGCGATTTGCGCAACTTCGGCGCGTTACGAGATTTATCACCGAAAGTGTTACACTGTCATTAGTCGCAAGTAAGAAGTGAAGTGTGTCAATGCAACCGAGAAATATGTTTCGGCTCTATAGACGATTGTTTGTGAGAGCCTAATGTAACGTTTCAGTAACCCAACTGACAAAAAGTTACCTGAAATGGTATAGTTAATGTTTCCAACGATTCTCCCTCAGTTGTACATGATATACGGAAGATACGCTTGACCGCGTACAAAATTTCATCTCAACTAAACAGTCAGTATTAAGTATGTTCTTCCTTTAGCATTAAATTAATGGAACAAATGTGAAAATGTTGATAGTGTTATGTTGAGAATCATAACACAAAACATCGTGCAGTACCATAGGAGTTCATGTTTGGAATAGGGATTCTAATCACGTTGTTACGTTCACAAGTATCTGAATCACATTGTCGGTCGCCCGATAAAGCATTAATTCAAAATATGACAGCAGAACTGGAAAAGCTGCCACAGGGTTTTCGTCAGAAGTATGATTGGCTTCTAAGTTTGTGAATGTACGTAGGGCATCGTTTGTGCAAAGTGTGAAATCTCCCCTCTCTCAACTGCTTTCATTACCACAAGTATTAACAGTTGTATACTGTTAGTTATACTGCTAGTAATTAGTAGCAGTATGAAAGTTTAATATCCCTCGTGATTTTCCAGACGCAGTTCTCATTTCGATTACTGATTGATCTATGTATCCCTCCACATCTAGAAGAGATAATCGTGAAGATTGAAGAATTCGCAGTGTAGAAGAGCGGTAACTGACAACGTAAGTGTGCAAAATGAGTATTGGTACAGTGTGTCATTCAACACTCTGAGTGAATTATGAAAGTTCCATTGTGACCTTTCATCCCACATTGGAAAGCACTGATCTTACAGTTACAAGTCGTTAGAATAATAATAATGCAATATTTCAAAATACAGACAGAAGTTTAACCGATACGCGGAAAAATATGTGTCTTATGAATACAGTTGTTAGACATTCAGTAAAGTTACGTAGTTGACACAAGATTGCATTTATAGTAGTTTATGTACGGTGTGTGTGTGTGTGTGATACGCATCAAACTACTCATCGGAGCCTTATCCTTTATCTGTTTTTGAAATACCGCGCAGTTTTAGCTTATATGATGAAGAGTATGTTTAAGTATGTCACGAAAATTCCAAGCCAAGATTGTCAGTTAGAAGTTTTATTCGGTCTTCACATTCCTCAGCTGCACCAATTCTAAATCGAGTATAAAATTTTTCTCAGAGCAAATTAGTTTCTCGGTTCATTTCTTCAACCATAAGCATGTAACACATCCATATCGTGAGAGACAATGTTCTTAGAACGAAGTAACGACGTATGACAAGAGATGGCAACGGCCTCTAATGTTAATTGCGCTTTTTAGTTGCTCCTTGTGACTTCTAGCTGCGACTTGTCACTGAAATTGCAGATAGACAAAAGGTTCACAAGAAGTAGTACGAAATTCGGCCAACAGATGGCACACGGCGTTAATGTTGAAGGCTACGTGCGACTCCTAGTTGTGATGAAATCGCAGCCAGTTTCTGTAAAGTTATATCTGTCACTTCTTAATCGCTGTGATTTATAACATACGCGATTTCTTGCTCACTCCTGTATCAGATCAATACGCCACTACGAGCGCAGTCACACTTCACTCCATCTCATCGTCCGAACGGTGAAACTCAGTTTGTTTTCTTCCGTCTAATCAACCAACGTTCTTTCACACAAAGTACTGACTCAGAGAAGGTGATAGTTTATTCCAAGAAACAGTGGGTTTGTGGCATCCTGAGGATGAAAAATATTATGGGGTTGTAGTTCGGAATATGTAGGTAGAAACTGCAGGTTTATTGGTAACTACACGTAGGCGAAATCTTTATCAAACTTTTTTTGTGTAAAGAATAATCTGGTCAGGTGAGAAGGGTGCGTATCTTATGCTTATGGATACTGTAGTGGCTCTCATTTGGGTTGTGGTGGATGGGTAATGGCTGCATACAAATTACTACTACCCTTCCTGACGTTCTTATGCCAGCAGAATGGTGACTGTTATATGAAATGGTTTGCATCTGTAGTGTTTCTACTTTTCAGTGTTTTAGGTTCTCCGAGTGTCTTGATCAAAACTTTATGCTTGTCTCTCACGTGTTGCTGAATAGTAGTCACCAAAAGTTAACTAACGTATGTCTCGAAAACTTAAAATAAATACAGGAAAACAGAGTGTTTGTCATCTTTATCTTCAAGCTCATCATGAATAATCTGGAGTAGATAAACAACGTTTATCGTAGAGGGTTCGTGATTTCTTTTTCAATGTGAGGGCAGGTTCTCATGTGCAGATTTCTCATTTTATCTCTATAATGTCTCAGGTGCGGTCTCATAGACAGCTGGCGGTTATTGTTGCTAATTCGTAAGAGATTACAGCATTTTGTAGTTGCTCTTATCAGAAGCTGCCGTGGTTCCCTTTGTCAGAAGCCGCTTTAATATGACATGGACCTGTACTAGGCAGCTTTCGTGCCACCAGTCTCTTGACCGCTCCTGGGACTTGGCGTTATGCATTCAGTAGCCAGGTCTGCGTCTATTGTTTATGTTTCAGATTCTGGCTTCGAGGATGCTGTTTAAAAATGGCTTGGGGACAGTTCAGGGAGTGGTGCTGGATCAGAGAGTGACAACGAAATTGAAAGTGAACATAATACTGTACAGGAACGGGGGGAAAGTTAAGACAAACTTGTTTTGCCACCTGTGAATTCCTCGAATGAAACAAGTCATCAGGCAGATGCAGAGAGAAGTGTGGAGACTGAATCTACAGCTAGAGGTTCTGCTACAAACATATTAGGTCGAAACAAATACCGCTGGTTGTCGAAACCTTTTCCAACGATGGCGAATGGCATTATTTTTCCGCATGTTGGACGTAAGTGGGGGACTGCGACTGTCCTTCACAGTTCCTACAAAGACAACACTCAGGTGAACCGCTTTAATTGTTGAAGAAGCTTGTAAACTCGCTGGTGACAGAACAGTTAAAAAGCGAGAAAACTAGTATCACACCCCCCCTGAATTTCGTGCATCCTTCACCGTGTTTTGGGTGTAGCAGAACCAAGATTATATGTCGTCGTAACCGATTGGAAAAATGCAAAACACGCTCCACCTGTGATCCAAAAACGAAGAGAAAGGCATCTTATATTTGCCATTGTTGCAAGAAGTTAACCTGAACTAAAATCTGTACAAAAATTACTAACGAGTGCTAAGAAAACCTCTGAGAAGGAAACTGAACACCAAAAAAGTGCAAGCGTAATTTTGATTTTTATGTATGTTTTGTGGGAGTTTTTAATGATTTTATCATTACATAAATAATAAACAATAAAAATATAGCAAAAAGTTAAATTAAGAGAGCAAGGTATTTTAGTTTTCATAGCATTAACATTGTCATGTTATGTTTATTATGTACAATTTTCTGTTTAAATTCGTTTTTTTTTCGTAAAAATGAACTTTAAAATCTATTTGAATATATTTTGTGTAGTAATAATGCAACCTTTTACATGTGTGATATTAATGCAACCTTTTACATAAAATCTGAACTGTCCCCACGGAAATTGCTGAATGCAGTTTTTATGGTTTTTTCAATATAGAGGGCACTCAGACCGCAACTGAAACAGTGTGTGTGTGTGTGTGTGTGTGTGTGTGATTACCTTATGGGCTAAACCATTAAATGGATCAGCATATTGGTTTCTTCTTCAATATACATAGTGCAGGCGTCAATGTTAAAATTACCTTATTTGCATTTGTATCCATACCCGTTGTTGTTGTTGTTGTTGTTGTTGTGGTCTTCAGTCCTGAGACTGGTTTGATGCAGCTCTCCATGCTACTCTATCCTGTGCAAGCTTCTTCATCTCCCGGTACCTACTGCAACCTACATCCTTCTGAATCTGCTTAGTGTATTGATCTCTTGGTCTCCCTCTACGATTTTTACCCTCCACGCTGCCCTCCAATGCTAAAGTTGTGATCCCTTGATGCATTAAAACATGTCCTACCAACCGATCCCTTCTTTTAGTCAAGTTGTGCCACAAACTTCTCTTCTCCCCAATCCTATTCAATACCTCCTCATTAGTTACGTGATCTATCCACCTTATCTTCAGCATTCTTCTGTAGCACCACATTTCGAAAGCTTCTATTCTCTTCTTGTCCAAACTAGTTATCGTCCATGTCTCACTTCCATACATGGCTACACTCCATACAAATACTTTCAGAAACGACTTCCTGACACCTAAATCTATACTCGATGTTAACAAATTTCTCTTCTTGAGAAACGCTTTCCTTGCCATTGCCAGTCTACATTTTATATCCTCTCTACTTCGACCATCATCGGTTATTTTACTCCCTAAATAGCAAAACTCCTTTACTACTTTAAGTGTCTCATTTCCTAATCTAATTCCCTCAGCATCACCCGACTTAATTTGACTACATTCCATTATCCTCGTTTTGCTTTTGTTGATGTTCATCTTATATCCTCCTTTCAAGACATTGTCCATTCCGTTCAACTGCTCTTCCAAGTCCTTTGCTGTCTCTGCCAGAATTACAATGTCATCGGCGAACCTCAAAGTTTTTACTTCTTCTCCATGAATTTTAATACCTACTCCGAACTTTTCTTTTGTTTCCTTTACTGCTTGCTCAATATACAGATTGAATAACATCGGGGAGAGGCTACAACCCTGTCTCACTCCTTTCCCAACCACTGCTTCCCTTTCATGCCCCTCGACTCTTATAACTGCCATCTGGTTTCTGTACAAATTGTAAATAGCCTTTCGCTCCCTGTATTTTACCCCTGCCACCTTCAGAATTTGAAAGAGAGTATTCCAGTCAACATTGTCAAAAGCTTTCTCTAAGTCTACAAATGCTAGAAACGTAGGTTTGCCTTTTCTTAATCTTTCTTCCAAGATAAGTCGTAAGGTCAGTATTGCCTCACGTGTTCCAACATTTCTACGGAATCCAAACTGATCTTCCCCGAGGTCGGCTTCTACCAGTTTTTCCATTCGTCTGTAAAGAATTCGCGTTAGTATTTTGCAGCTGTGACTTATTAAACTGATAGTTCGGTAATTTTCACATCTGTCAACACCTGCTTTCTTTGGGATTGGAATTATTATATTCTTCTTGAAGTCTGAGGGTATTTCACCTGTCTCATACATCGTGCTCACTAGATGGTAGAGTTTTGTCATGACTGGCTCTCCCGAGGCCATCAGTAGTTCTAGTGGAATGTTGTCTACTCCCGGGGCCTTGTTTCGACTCAGGTCTTTCAGTGCTCTGTCAAACTCTTCACGCAGTATCTTATCTCCCATTTCGTCTTCATCTACATCCTCTTCCATTTCCATAATATTGTCCTCGAGTACATCTCCCTTGTATAAACCCTCTATATACTCCTTCCACCTTTCTGCCTTCCCTTCTTTGCTTAGAACTGGGTTTCCATCTGAGCTCTTGATATTCATACAAGTGGTTCTCTTCTCTCCAAAGGTCTCTTTAATTTTCCTGTAGGCAGTATCTATCTTACCCCTAGTGAGACAAGCCTCTACATCCTTACATTTGTCCTCTAGCCATCCCTGCTTAGCCTACCCAATGGTGCCAAAATGCAGCATATACGAAAAGCATCTGGTTCAAAATTAAAGTTAAATTGACAATGTTCCTTGGTAACTTCACACGTTTGTTTGACACATCTGTGGCTATATACGGCGAATTTGACAAAGTTTCCTCTTTTGCGGGTCATAATGAGTTCTGAAAGTTTCGTCGACCATTCGAAGAAAGTTTATGTAATTCCTCGGATTCTGAGAGTGATATTTCCTTTAGCAAATTTTCACTGACGAATAACTCATTTAAAGTAATTACCTGGGCCAGCCTTTTTTTTTTTTTTTTTTCTCCTTATTCCTTAAACGCAGTACCAAAGTCAATGCCAGGACTGCTTTGTCTGCATTTGTGGTCATTCTCACTACTGTCAAAATACGAACACCGTGAATGCACTTACATTGACACACATTGCTTGTAAGTATACATGTTCCTTGGCAAATCCGTGGCTAGACAAGAACGGTTTTGTCAAACACGTTTGATCGCTTACGGGGACCTTTGGTGGCGAAATCGTGCCGACGTGTATTATGAGCTTGAAATGGGAGAGATTTGGCACCGATTGCTTTATGTAGCTCTAAAGCACACAACTTGTTTAATTTCTATTCTTCTTTAACTGAGGGTCTTATTGCTAAATAAGGAAAAGAGCAACTCTTCCCCACAACATGCTTCAAACATACGTCCGTGCAACACAGCGTAAGGCAGCGGTTTGATGACGTCACGAGACGACTGTTGCCTGGTTACGTATAAACAGTTCTACTTGCTGAGCTTGGTTTAAGTTTGAAACTGCTATCTAAGTCTTCACAGCCTGTGATGATGTCTCAAGCACTAGAAGACGAAACGTTGGGCACAGAAATGTCTAGTACAACGCCTTAATGCCCATAAAACATAAATGAGAGAAGAGACAAAAGAAATTGTCAAAATTTAGCCATTTCATCTGGCATCACATACAAAGTGAAAAATTTCATTTTCAAAATTGTCGTTCAGAAATGGCGTGAAGACTATCACAACGGGATTCTGTTGTTTAATTCCGTAACTTGCAATACACATCGACGTGGTTACTTATGATTCTTCGTAATTCCTGGGCAGGGACCACAAGGCTGTCGAGATACTGCCCGCCAAACGCGCAGCAACAGCCGAGGAGAAAAGAAGTCAATTTACAAATGAACAGGGTGAGGTAGTAAATTTTCCTAAGCTTCGTGTTCCTATCTTGTGTCTACAAGTCGCGACTGTAAAAGCACAATGTTTCACAGTGTAATTTAGTACTAGTAAAATCATAAACGATAATTACCTAATAGATTTGGCTAACATACTGGAGACCACCACACACAGCAAGGAAAAAAAAGGACATCATGAAATTTTACATAACGAAATAGTCGAACGTCTAACAGTGAGAAAGCATAACTGAAGGTCAATTCCAGTACCGTTTGAATTCAAACCTACGACCAAACAGCGGAATCGTTGACGCCATCTATGACAGCAACATTAAGGGCAGACGCCTGCTCGATCGCGGTTCGACCATGTGAAACAAAGCATAGGTCATGTAATGTCCCTTATTCATATGCATCGAATAAAAATTCTAGTTTCTGTAAGTTGTGATCAGGACAAAACTGACGTGACCGATATGAATCATGTAACAATGGTATGCACAAGTTCAAAGATGCACTGGTCGCAAGAGGTTTTCCTCTGGCTACAAGTGTTGCATTCTCGCTCTCAGAGATGTAAAGAAGTGCTCGCTGATAGAGGAATACTTAAAAGAAGCTGATATACTAATTTAAACTTGGTAAAACTAAAAATGTATATTTGAATATGAGTACGTAATATGTTTCACACTATCTTGAATATGACACACTAAATGAAACCATTGTGGGAATAGATTTGTACATGAAGTGTTCTTAGTATATTGTACTACCATATTAATTAATACTTATTCTGTCATATTACTTTAACCCTAAGTTTACGCTAACCCTGTGCTGTTTTAACTACTGCTAGCTGTATGGTCAATGTTGCCTAAAGCTAAAAAAAAAAAAAAAAAAAAAAAAAAAAAAAAAAAAAAAAAAGGTTTATGTGGAGCGACTTGGTTCATACATTTGCCGCCTACACACGTCACTCCTGTTCAACATTGCCATTCTTGCTGCCATTTCGCTACGGCATTTTTAGGGTCTCAAAACGCTGGCGAGCCGGTGCTATTTGACCGAAGGTTCCAGCTTTTGCCGACGGAGAAATGTAACTTACTTGCTCCTCAAGACAGTGATTTTTCTGCTCCAATTTCCAGTCGGTACGAGCGCCGATTAAGTAAGAAAATATTAACTAATAGCTTTCAGTGGTTGATGAATAGTATTACGGGCGTTGTTAGCCGTCATACCTACAAATAGCTATCTCTGTTAATCGAAGTTGAACGCTCGTGATAATAAACGTTGTTCCGTCACTGGCACCTGCTGAATTGCTCAAAAGCCTGGTGTCTTAAGGCCACTGGGAGTGGACTTTACTTATGCATTAGATATTTTATTATTCTAGTGTGAATGATAATAACACATGGTATAGCAACGGAAATCTTTGCGAATCACTCTGCTGAACATATGACCCACGTTATGTAGTTCTTGTATTAAATCTCGCTGGAGATAGTTTCGCTGTTCTTCATTTTTAATAAACCCACTGACAAAGTAATAAAATTTGCTAAATCGATGTAGAGAAATTTAATAGCTTTATAAGGGGAGGGAGGAACAGGCAGCTTTGGCAATTATGGCAAGTGCGCAGTCACCTCAATACTGTTCTGCTCCTCGTGCACCAATGGATGACGACGTTACTTTGCGGAACACCTCAAAAGTAACGACATAATTTTTAGTTAAAAATATACCATATGTCAACGTCTCGCGTCGACTGCATCTTATAGTATATAATTGAGAACGTATTATTAAACCGATATAGAAATTCACAGATCTTCCTACGATTACACCGTTAATAATTTTACGTATGAACTATGAATTTTGGTCCATGAGCTCTCCGCGGAAGCAGATAGGTGACTTTCCCATTTTGACAGTGTCCTTTTAAAAAGCAGCTATTGCACGCCGTCTGCTATTACAGGGAAGTAGTGGCAGAATAAAGAGGAACAGGTGATACCGAACAGCAGAAGACACTGCGGCAGCACACATTTGACAGAGAAGCAAAAAGAGTGGTGACAAAAATAGCATATTAAAGTGCTGGCAAGAGCGAACGAACTTTTTCAAACTCATTTACTGCCTGGATTTTACGTCGACTTTATGGTGAAATGAATGATCGCTTTCGTCCATTATTAATGCGGTACGAAATTTGCTACAATTGTGAAAACGTTATCGACATGCAGTACTATAATGCCACGGAGAATTAAATTTGACGGTTCTCTCAGCTCTTCAGTTTCTTCTCGTGCAGGCTGCTTCCTCCATTATCGGACGCTGCTGTCTCCCCACTTCCTCCCTTTCACGCAACTCTCCGCCGCATGCGATTACAGGGAAGTGGGTGTATAAGGAAGAGGAACAGACGGCAGCGAAGAGCAGAAGACACTGCGTCGGCACTGTTATGAGAGAAGCGGAAACAAATGGAGCTACAAATCGCATATAAAAGTGCCGGAAAGAGTGGTTGGACTTTTCAAATACTGCTAGGACTTTAGATTCGCCGTGTCGTGAAATGACCGAGTGCTTTCACCTCTGAATGTGCTACCTGCCTGTAAACGTTATCTAAACCACGGAGAAATATATTTTGCCGCTCCCTCTGTTCAGCAGACTTCTGCCTCTCATTATCGGCCGCTGCTGACCCCGCGTATCCTCCCTTTCACACAACCCACGGGAAAAAAGGAGGCAGCATGCTGCAGGCCGCAGAGCCTTCGGCATGCAACAGTTTCCTGAAATCAGAAAGCATGTGCCGAATATTGTTAGAAATAAAAAAAAACATTTCCCTTCAACCACCAATTACGAACCGACATTAAAACTGCTGATATTACAAACGATACAAGGGCGAGTTTAAGGTGGAAATTAAAGACTGACAAAACAATAACTACTGGCAAAAAATGACTAAATATGGCACGACCACGTAGTGCATAAATGGGTGTACTAGTCTAAGGTTTATTTCGTACATAACTATGATTAATAGAGAAAAAGTTAAATTTTGTGATTGGTAAAAGGAGGAGGGAACAAGGTAGGACGGCATACTATCCCACATAACGCCAAACGAAACGCGATGAAACGGTTCCTTTTGGATATATTTGATTCCAGTGTTTTAATATACAATCCTAGAAGAACTGGGTTCCTAATGCTCCACATCTGAATTGCCAGTGGAGACTTACTCTGGACTGGTATGGTTCTGTGGAAGCGACGTGACATCTGTTCCGTCACTTGTCACCCTGTGCAGCAGTTTACAGTTGTGGGAACTTTGAATCTGAGATATTAAAGCTTAAACATAGCTGCTGTTGTTGACCCAAATACGTAATCTCATATATGCTATGAACTTTGCACTGATTTACCACCTTATGCTCAAAACTGGGTAACTCACACCATACTGTAACATACTAAGCAACAGACTGTCTACAGCTGCATCTTGCATCACAACATTCTGATTTCATATATGCACATCTTTAAACGGAGAAAATCTTCACAAGACTTTTGGTCACTCAACTTATTTAGTTTGCACATCACCTGTATCTAATGACTGCATTCACAATCTTGTTAATTTTTATTATATACACCAATGACTAAGCCCATCTCATTTTATACAATCAAAGATCAATAAAGATTCTTGTTTCATGATCCATAAGTTCGTTTTCTTCCCTCTTACTAGTTCCCAACACGTATTTCTCCATTACCCACTGAGCAATGCTCAGTTTTTGATTGGTTTTTCTTATAATAGTCTATGCTTCATTACTGTATGTCAAAATGGGAAATACATATATTCTGTAAATTCCTTTTTTAAGACAATTTGCAATTTGAAAACACTATTAAATTCATCAAAAATTCTCCAGGCTCTTCTGTTTATTTCGTCTGCAGTCCATGTAGTCCCCCTATTCAACTGTCCCACATACACTATCTTGTATTTAATTGACTAAGTATATATTCTTGATCATCACTCGTACAATTTTATTTTCTGTGTGTTCATTGTACATTACTGAAGCCTTACGGTAACTAGCTTATAGGCATTTTTTTTTACCATGCTCTTATGAAACTGCTTCTATTTCTTGTTGAATTTTTGTCTACAACTGATGCAATCGTCATGTGTCATAAGTATTTAAAAAAAGGCAGTTCAGGTCTATTCCATTAATGAATATTCCTTTTTGATGTTTTCAGTTTTGAGATCGGCAAATTTCTTCTAGGGCTGCTGAGAATAATTTTCGTGGTATGCAATTTCTTGCCCAACTCGTGCTCCAATTTTGAATTTCTCACTGTCCTACTGAACTCCAGTAGAAGCTACAACTTTGACATACATATTCTTCAGTATAGTAATATCCCTTGAATAAATGACTGGTTCTCAAGGGCAATTAGTATAACTGTTGAAAGTAAGTAAATCTTTGCAGCCAACTTCAACAAATTTTATTGTAACCCTATCATCTCCAATCACCTTTCCTGTCTTAAGCATTAATGTACACAAATTTTTGAAGGAATCTTAAAAACCTGGTGTCCCCTCAATATAAATTCCTGTTTTGTTTCCTTCAGAGCATGACTTAATTGTTAAGTCTTGCCAAGTACTTTCTATATCTTGTCACATAGTCCCCCTAACATTCCCAAACAGTTTTTCTTTACTTCAGCAAATTCTGTCATTGTCCCCACTGCTTTTGTCTATTATAAACGTACTTAGTACTTATAACAGAATATTATCTTTTCTGATTAATATAAGAATCTAATCAAACAATGAAAATATGTGCCAATTTATTATTTATTACTTCAAATTGCTTTTGCAATTATCACTCACTTTCACTAAACCTGGTTGAATACCAGTAACTGGACTCGGTGCCTACCATGACCATTGGATTCAGGTAGATAGCTCCACAGCCCCATCTAGAATTCTATTCAGACATCAGTTGGGGAACCCCAATATTCACTATTACACTTTAATGATAGACTGCTTTGGCACAATCAATTCAAGTCTCAGTGGTTATATTAATCAAAAATGGTTCAAATGGCTCTGAGCACTATGGGACTCAACTGCTGAGGTCATTAGTCCCCTAGAACTTAGAACTAGTTAAACCTAACTAACCTAAGGACATCACAAACATCCATGCCCGAGGCAGGATTCGAACCTGCGACCGTAGCGGTCTTGCGGTTCCAGACTGCAGCGCCTTTAACCGCACGGCCACTTCGGCCGGCGGTTATATTAATCTTTATTGATGATACTTCATTGACGTGCATTTTTTGTCCCCATGCAGAAATATTCCATCAAATTCATCTGTCCCAATCCCGTTTACCATGGAAGTGATAGTGATTTCAGAGGCTCTCAGATTTAATTATCATGCAGGTGTCTAGAACCTGCTGATAATGTCAGATATAAAAGGCATATAACAATATACTGCAAACCTGAAGTGGAAAATTAAAATGAACATCCACACATTGGAAATTATAATAAAAATCTCAAAAGAAATTACACAAGAATTGTAGCAAAATAAATTAAGACGGATGAGAATCTCTTATCCAAAGGCCGCAGCTCACATAGGATTGTTTTACGAGAAGGCCGACCTGATGATGGAGGTTGGTATTTCTGGCCCTGCAATGAACGTCAATCTACCATCCTCCGATTTCAATTTGTGGATATGCCAAACTGACAGAGGAAGAGAGAGCGAAGGACTGGCAACTTCCAATTTGCCATAAAAATCAGTACTACACTGTGATCCAACAAGTAATGAGAAACTCCCCCCAATTTTGAAAATTTCAAGCAAGCAGGACAGTACCTTGGTACAAATGCATACTAACCATCATTTGATAACTACCCATTTATATCAGATGAACGATAACCCTTTCTGTAACTGTCAGTGGAAAGGAGGAAGATGTAAATCACTTCCAGTTTTCTTGCAGTTCCTTTGAGGAACACGTAAATCACTTATTGCAAAAACTTGTGTAATTAAAGGTGCCCTTTTCAACAAGTACTTCTGTTTTACTGTGTCATGAAGATACTCAAATTTATAAACCCTTTTTTATTTTATGGAAGGTGGTAACATATGTATATGAAATTTGGAGTACTATCTGCGGATATGAAAACACACTATCTCCAGGCTTGCATACAACTGTCCCCAACGCTTGTAAGCAGTCTCTTAAAGTAAGGGCACCTGATATAGTGGAGATTGAATAAGTTTGAAGTTTAGCGAAACCAACACACTAGAATGTATTAGGACACGTAAGGAACTCGGCCAAAGTCTTGGAGAAGCTATTACGAGTTTGTTTGATCTGACTAACTGATGCTCACATTTACAAATATATGAACAAGCCCCCCAGAGTTGCCAGTCAACAATGCTATACAGCTGTCTTTTCACTTCTGGTAATTTCTAAATTAATTTTAAAATGTAATTTCTAAATTAACTTTAAAATGCATTGGAGCTGCAGTATATAACAACAGGAAAGTATACATTGCTTCACAAAAATATATTTCTCTCATAAATTTTATCACAAATCTGTGAAAGACTAGCGTTGTCAGTTGACTGTCTTACATAATGGTTATATACTGAGGAGAGAATGCTGTGCTTGTTTTCAGCAGCGAGTTACTGTACTGTGAGGACTAAATAAGAAAAACATATATTCATGTGATTCTGTGTACTTTAGGAATAGATACTGCAAGAGATCTCAAGCACTGTAGTATTAATACGTCACATTCTTTTGTACACCTTGAACATTTTGTTAACAACGAAAGTATAAATTTCCTGTAACAATCCTTGGCATGCATAAAGAAATGACATTTGTTGGCGTTAAAACTGTGTGCTGCAATGGGTCTCTAGTACATACCATTCTTTTAATTGGGCACCCTTATTCACTTCTCACCTTCCATTTAGAAGCACTCTACTCACAAAAAGCAGATGTCTTGAGTGGACTCTCAGTCCATTGCGTTGTAATGTTAGCTGATGATGTCAGCATTCTGATGAGCAACTAGATTGCAAGATATCCCAATACTGTTAATTCTTTGTTTGATGTGGCAGAAAGATGAATCATTGCAAATAATTTTTAATATCACAAATTAAATAATGCAGGTCTGGAGGGATAAAACAGTTTACAGGTCCCCTGGACTGGCACTGAACAGCAAAGCAATATGGAATACCAGCTAGTTAGATGTTTTTAATATGGAGATGACTGCTAAACAAAATAATTTCTGAGATACAAACTGTAGTCCTAATTAATACTTAATGCTGTGCACTGAGCTACTTCTTCATGTAACTGTTTTCATGTTGCTGAAACATTGTCAACATGTTTCCTTAATTATGTATTCTGTCATATGAGATCATGATGCTAAAATATGTTTGCTATGTTTTACTGACAAATTTAACCAGTATGACGTTCTTGGGGTTTCTAATTAGGTGACTCATCAAAAAGGTGCGACCTTTCGGGTCGACCTAGCTGGAATCCCAATTGCTAATATTAATTCAATCTTAACAATTTGTACAAAGTAGAGATCCATTCAGCTATGGGCCCACCATTCAATTATGGGTCATGCTACTAGTATCTTTCACTGAACACACATTTGCATTTCGATGTATCTACCCAATAGAATAAAGTAGTATCAAGCATTATCATATTGAATGTTAAAATATTTCTTTTCTCTATAAATTCTCCCCCCCCCCCTCTCCCTTTCTTCAATCAGCACATAGCCATATTTACACAATAATATGTGATATGAATATAAAATGACTCACTGTACATCTTAACGATTTAGACCCATGGGGGACAAAAGTAACTACTAAAATACTTGAAGAACTGGTACTTTTTGGAGATGATACTAGTGTTACAATAAATGTCATATACACCTACACTTGTACTCTGCAAACCACTGTGAGGGGCACGGCTGACGGTACATCCCACTGTACCAGTTAGTAGTGTTTCCCGTAATATTCATGAATGGAGTATGGGAAGAATGATTGTTTGAATCCTTCGTGCCTGCAGTAATTATTCTAATCTTATCCTTTTGCAAGGCCATTAATATACAACATGAACAGCAAGAGTCAGAATACACTTCCCTGGGGCACAACTAAGTTGTTTCTATATATGATGATGACTCTCCATCCAAAATAACATGCTGCATCCTCCCTACCAAAAAGTCTTCAATCCAGTCACGAATTTCGTTGATACCCGTCGCTTCCACAGAACCATACCAGTCCAGAGTAAGTCTCCGCTGCCAATTCAGATGTGGAGCATCAGGAACCCAGTTCTTGTTTCATCACATTTCATTTGGTGTTATGTGGGATAGTATGCCATTCTACCTTGTTCCCTCCTCCTTTCAACACACACAAAATTTAACTTTTTCTCTATTAATCATAGTTATGCACGAAATAAATCTTAGACTAGTACACTCATTCATGCACTACGTAGTCGTGCAATATTTAGTCATCTTTTGCCAGTAAATATTGTTTTTGTCAGTCATGAATTTCGTTTGTACCCTATATGATCATACTTTTGTCAATATGCTTAGGTGTGGTACTGAGTCAAATGCTTTACGGAAACCAAGAAATACTGCATCTACCTGACTGCCTTAATCAAAAGCTTTCAGTATCTCACCTGAGAAACGTGAGTGGGATTCCATACAATTTAATGTTTTCGGAATGCAAGCCGGTTAGCATTATGGAGGTCATTCCGTTCAAGATATCTCATTATGTTTGAGCTCAGAATATGTTCTACGATTCTACAACAAATCAACGTCAAAGATATTAGACTGTTGTTTAGTGGCTTACTTCTACTACCCATTTTGTAGACAGGTGTGACCCAAGCTCTTTCCCAAGAATTGGGCATAGTTTTTTGTTCGAGGGATCTACGTCTGGTAATAGAAGAGGCTAAACCAGAACAAATTTAGTATAAAATCTGACAGGGATTCCGTCGTGCCCTGGAGATTTGTTCAAGCCACAAAAAAGTTTGTTAATGATGTTCTTAAATAGTTCCCTGTAAACAGATTCTCCCTTAATTGTAATAAAACACTCTATACTCAATTCTGTACAACAATTAACCATACCAACAACTGATGTAGCACATGAACAGGAGTCTGTAAATGGGGAAGAAAGCTTCAAATTCTTGGTGACCATATTGTTGAAAACAAACAGCAAGATGCATATTACTGAGCTGGTCACACAATTAAGCTTAGCTACTTTTGCTTTTCAGATAAATGCTACTCTTGGAAACAAACCAATTAACCTCCTAATATATTCTGTATTTTCATTTAAAAATGTCTTAAGAAATCATTTCCTGTGGTAACTCATCACTTAGAAAGAAAGTATTACTTATAAAAAAGCAAGCATGAAGAATAATATTTAACATTCACTTGCAGTACATCTTCACATTATCTATGGTACATGTAACTAAATAACTCACAAACAAGGCCAGAAAGATACTACAGGCTTTCGGAATTGGTGGAGATACACTTAAGCAGAAGATAGGTGGTAGACGATAATGCTGTAGCAACAAAGAATATCATAGGATAAAAAAGTTTTTATCCCTCACATTTTGTGCGTTAGCAAGCTGAAAATTCCATGATGTCTCAGAATGTTTTGTATCAACTGCTTCCAAGTGCTTCGAAATCTCGCACAGAATTATGTCACTTGTAATCTGCATAGTTTTTATTTCTTCTCCCTGAACTTCAATCCATTTTCCAAATTTCTCCTTGGTTTCCTTCACAGTGTGCCCAATGTACAGATTGAAAACATCAGGGATAGGCTACAACACTGTCTCACTCTCTTCTCAACTATAGTCTTTCCTTCAGATTCTTTGACTCATTCTGTAGTCTGGCTTCTGTACAAGTTGCAAATAATCTTTTGGTCTCTGTATCTCATCCCAACTATCTTCAAAATTTTATATAGTGTAGTTTAGTCCTCATTGTCAAAAGCTTTCTCTAAATCTACAAATGGTATAAACATACCTTTGTCTTTGTTCAACGCATCTTCTAACATAAGTAGTATAGGGTAAGTACTGTCTGTATTTCACCAAAACTCTTAACTGATCTTCCCCAATGTCAACCTCTACCAGTTTTTTCCCATTCTTTTGTACATAAGTCTTATAATATTTTGCAACCATTATATTCTTCCTGAAGTCTAGAGGGTATTTTGTATGCCTCTTATTTCTTGTGGACCAAGTGGAATAACTTTGCCGAGGCTGACTCTCCCAAGCAACTCAGTATTTGTGGGAAAGTTGTCTAATCTAGGTGGTCTTGTTTTAGGCTTTGTTCTTTCACTGCTCTGCCAATTCTACTTGGAGTATCATATTTCCCATCTCGTCTTCACCTTCTCTTTCTATACTATTGTTGTTAGGTGTGTTCCTTCCACATTTCAGCTTTCTCTTCTTTGTGCAGTGTTGACTTGCCTTCTGAGCACTTGATATCCATACATATACTTCACTTTTTTCCAGTTGTTGTTGTTGTTGTGGTCTTCAGTTCTGAGACTGGTTTGATGCAGCTCTCCATGCTACTCCATCCTGTGCAAGCTTCTTCATCTCCCAGCACCTACTGCAACCTACATCCTTCTGAATCTGCTTAGTGTATTGATCTCTTGGTCTCCCTCTACGATTTTTACCCTCCACGCTGCCCTCCAATGCTAAATTTGTGATCCCTTGATGCATTAAAACATGTCCTACCAACCGATCCCTTCTTCTAGTCAAGTTGTGCCACAAACTTCTCTTCTCCCCAATCCTATTCAATACCTCCTCATTAGTTACGTGATCTACCCACCTTATCTTCAGCATTCTTCTGTAGCACCACATATCGAAAGCTTCTATTCTCTTCTTGTCCAAACTGGTTATCGTCCATCTTTCACTTCCATAAATGGCTACACTCCATACAAATACTTTCAGAAACGACTTCCTGACACTTAAATCTATACTCGATGTTAACAAATTTCTCTTCTTCAGAAACGATTTCCTTGCTATTGCCAGTCTACATTTTATATCCTCTCTACTTCGACCATCATCAGTTATTTTGCTCCCCAAATAGCAAAACTCCTTTACTACTTTAAGTATCTCATTTCCTAATCTAATCCCCTCAGCATCACCCAATTTAATTTGACTACATTCCATTATCCTCGTTTTGCTTTTGTTGATGTTCATCTTATATCCTCCTTTCAAGACACTGTCCATTCCATTCAACTGCTCTTCCAAGTCCTTTGCTGTCTCCGACAGAATTACAATGTCATCGGTGAACCTCAAAGTTTTTACTTCTTCTCCATGAATTTTAATACCTACTCCGAATTTTTCTTGTTTCCTTTACTGCTTGCTCAATATACAGATTGAATAAGATCGGGGAAAGGCTAACAACCCTGTCTCACTCCTTTCCCAACCACTGCTTCCCTTTCATGCCCCTCGACTCTTATAACTGCCATCTGGTTTCTGTACAAATTGTAAATAGCCTTTCGCTCCCTGTATTTTACCCCTGCCACCTTCAGAATCTGAAAGAGAGTATTCCAGTTAACGTTGTCAAAAGCTTTCTCTAAGTCTACAAATGCTAGAAACGTAGATTTGCCTTTTCTTAATCTTTCTTCTAAGATAAGTCGTAAGGTTAGTATTGCCTCACGTGTTCCAACATTTCTACGGAATCCAAACTGATCTTCCCCGAGGTCCGCTTCTACCAGTTTTTCCATTCTTCTGTAAAGAATTCGCGTTAGTATTTTGCAGCTGTGACTTATTAAACTGATAGTTCGGTAATTTTCACATCTGTCAACACCTGCTTTCTTTGGGATTGGAATTATTATATTCTTCTTGAAGTCTGTGGGTATTTCGCCTGTCTCATACATCTTGCTCACCAGATGGTAGAGTTTTGTCATGACTGGCTCTCCCAAGGCCATCAGTAGTTCTAATGGAATGTTGTCTACTCCCGGGGCCTTGTTTTGACTCAGGTCTTTCAGTGCTCTGTCAAACTCTTCACGCAGTATCGTATCTCCCATTTCATCTTCATCTACATCCTCTTCCATTTCCATAATATTGTCCTCAAATACATCGCCCTTGTATAAACCCTCTTTTTTCCAAAGGTCTATTAATTTTCCTACAGGCAGCATCTATTTTTCCTGTAGTTATACACGTTTCTATAACCTTCCAGTTCCTGGAAAGGGACAGCGGCCTTTCCGGCAGTTGCAGGGACAACGGTATGGATGATTTGCTAATTTTTTTTTAACATCAGCTAAAATGGTTTTGCTGCAAACAGCTTAAAGCAATTGGAAACTACAGAAAGGATCTTTGCCCGACGGCAATCAAATCTACTAAAAGGTTTACTTATAATGGAATCCTCTTGGCTAAAATTTTCTGGCGATAACAATTCAGATCTCCATGTGGGGACTACTCAGGAGATGTTAGCCTCAGGAAAAACAAGGCTGGCATTCTGCAGGATGCAGCAAGCAATGTTAGATTCCTTAGTCAGGTAGCTACAACAGAGAATTTAAAAAGGGGAAATGAATAGGTTTTAGTTAGATACAGTGAGAATGTGTAAAGTTCAGTAGCAGGAAGAACAGGACTTCTAGTTAGGTCACTACCGGGTTATCAACACAAAATCAGATGTGGTAATGCAGGAGTACTCCTAATATTGAATAAGAAATGAGGAATGCAAGTTTGTTACTTTGAACAGCATAATGAACACATTATCATAGCCAAGACGGACATGACCCCAGCACCAATCAAGTAGTAAAAGTTTACAAGCCAACTAGTTCCATAGACAAAGAAGGGACTGAAGGAATGTATAATTATATAATGGGAATGATTCAGGTAATTGAAGGAGATGAAAATTTAGTTGTGATAGTTAACCTTTAACTGCATGAGTGGGGTCTCAGCAGACCCAAAGCTACATTTATGTTTTATAATTTCCATTGTTGGCGCACTACAGACTCGTCATTGTAGGTATTCTCAGTGTGCCGCTGACGCTTGCAATAGGTGGATGTGCGCCGCACTCTCGCAACAGTATGTGCCTGTTTTTCCATTGTTGGGGTACCTGTAGACCCCATGCACGCTTTTACGTAGTATTTATTTACAATATGCTAATAAAGTAATTTCCTCTTATTTCAGTGTATTTACACCAATGACCCGCTTTCTTCGTGATGAGGATATTGCACGACTGTTAGAAGAAGGCACTGACTCAGAAGGTGAAGAGACAGAACTAAATGACCCAGATGATGCTGATGACATCAGTGATCATGATTCGATACACAGTGAACACCTTTCTGGTTCAGAGACGGAGCTAATTGAAGGCTCTTCTTCTAGTGAAGAAGGTGAAGAAAGAAAGCTCAGGAGAACAATTTTTACAGTAACAACAGATTCAAATGGAGTAAATCTGCCCCACATTAATCTCGTATACGACAGCACAATATTGTACGAGAACGCGTGGGACTGAAAGGACCTGCTGCTTGTAAATGTGAAATGTCACCTGTAGAGAGTTGGGAACTATTACTTACCAATGATGTGATTGAGACTATCGTGCACTGTATCAACAAAAAACTTGAAGACAAATATTCACCTCCATTATTACAGCCGTATTATGCCAACAACATTGGTTGCTGTGAGTTATGAGCATATCTTTGATTACTTTTGTTTACGTTGATATTCAAGTCAAATCGTGAACACGTTAGATCGCTATGGGTGACTGATTTTACTGGAAGAGACATTTTTGTAATGGCGATAAACAGGTTTTTATTCGTTCATTTCAATGTAACCTTTGATGACATCAGCACATGAGAAGAAAGAAAATGTAGAGATAAACTGGCTTTGATATGAGGAATTTCTGAAAACTTTACAAGCAATTGTAGCGTGTAACTATTCTTGTGGTAAAATTTCAAGGAAGGTGCTCTTTCAGAATGTTTATCAAATGTAAACCTGGAAAATATGGCCTGAAAATGCAGTGTATGTGCGATGCGAAAACAAACTACTTATGTAATGCATCTATATACTCTGGAAAACCACTTACCCAAAGAAATATCCCTTTCGCAGTGCCAACACAGGATGTGCTAAAACTTGCAGAGCCATTTTATGGAACTAATAGGAATATCACTGGAGACAGTTGGTTTACGTCTGTTGAGTCAATAGACGAATTATTGAAATGGGGACTAACATACGTGGGTACTGTACGAAAAAACAAATGAGGAATTCCTTGTCAGTGTTTGCCTGATAAAAGAAGACCCACTGAATCATCAATATTTGCATTTGTTCGGGACAAGACCTTGGTATCATTTGTCACAAAGAAGTATAAAAGTGTAGTTCTACTATCTTCCATGCATCATGAAGTGTCTGTAAATCAACAATTGAAGGAACCTGCAATTATAGACTTTTACAATGCGACTAAGAGAGGAGTTGAGGCCTTGGATTTAAAATGCTCAAATTACTCTTGTTCACGTAGAACAAGAAGATGGCCGAATGCAATCTTTGTTGCAATGCTGAATATTTCTCTTACTAACGGATATGTTCTTTGGGTCGGTTCTAATCCAAATAAAAAAAGTCAGCAGAAGAGAGTACATAAAGTCCACTGCAATGAGTCTTGTAAAGCCATAACTTTGCAGGAGATTAGAAAATAACCAAAAGCTGGCCAAAGATGTAAGGGAAATTATGTGCAAATTGATTGGCAGAGAACAAAGGTTTTCAACGCCTAATGCAGATGAGCCTGGTCCTAGTGCTTCTAAAAAGTGAAGGTGTTATATTTGCCCATGGTCGAAAGATAAAAAGAGCTCTCTAACAAGTAACACTTGCAAACACTGTATTTGTAAGCTTCATTCAAAGAAAATCAATTTTTGTTTGTTCTGAGAAGCCAAAGGAAATAAATGATTTTGTAGGCACAAAACGTGGTGTCATTTTTTTGTCTTGTTACTTTTTCTGTTTTATAATTTTCATTTGATTTTATGCTCAAATTCAGTACAAAATTAAAAAAAAAAAAGTTTAGTTAGAAGTTAGTATTTGTTGATTTTTATGTCATTTTAACTGAGCTGTACAAACAGAAAACCAAAATGACATGTTTTTGTAAATGGCTTAAAGTTTCTGATAAGACTGATTAATATAAGCACAGTAAATGACTGAAATAATAAATACGTTGTCTTTTATTATGTAAATATAAAAATATCCAAGTTATTTCCAGTAATTACTTGTAAGCACACCTAAACACTGTTGGGGTACTTCTAGACGCCACATGTGACTGTATGTTACCAGAAACAGCGCGTGTACTTGAAGGTTAACTGGAATTCAGTACTAGGAAAAAGAAGACAAGGTAAAATAGGTGGGAACTGGGGAAAATATCAAATTTTTTGTCTGAGATCTATAGGGAACCTGTTACAGACTTTTCATCAGAACATAAAACTCCAATGTGAATGCAAGATAGGGATACCTAATATACACAGAAATTATTTTCCCTTCTAGAACTGTGTTTCCAAATTTCACAGTTCAGCACAGATTCACTCAGTAACCACCAGTGTCATTAGGAAATAAATGTATTGGTGTGCATTTGTAAGAATCTCAAAGACCCTGAAGTGGCTTCTGCACAATATTTAGTCATAAAATTCACATTATCCTTAGTGCATGCTTCTGTGAAACAAATATATCTTCTGCCTTACAGTATAACAACTTATATGATTATGATGTAGAATTATTGGCAAATTATGCTAGTAATCAAATATGTAAGTCAATACAACAAGGAAGATTTTCCAAGTGCAAATGAGGCTTTTATCAATCTAGGTGCTGCAAACTTCACACACTAAGCCTTAATTGGTGAGAGCCCATCAATATCTACTTCTGGTGTTCCATTATAATTTTGGATGTGTCTAGTATGTATGTGTAGCGTTGTTTGTCAGTGCATTTCTATCATCAGGATCTCCGTACGACACCACATTTGATGTTTGCCCGTTCTCAAACAAGGTTTATTCCTGCAGTATCATTTTTTAAATGTTGGTTTCTACTTTTTTTTATCATTAAGTTATTAGTTCACCAGTGTAATGGGAATGCTTTATGTTTTACTTTCCCAAGTAAAGTTCTATGACCTACACAATCGAAGGCCTTCGTGGGGTTGCAGAAAATGCTGACACAGAATTTAGTCTATTTTACCATACTGAGTTTGTGATATCAACATATTGGATGTTAAAAAAATGCACAACTGCTGAAAAGTTATAATCAGGAAGTGCTTTAATATTCTGTTATGAGATACTTTTCAAAAATTCTGAAAACACAGGAAGAAGAGAGATGGATTTATAATTGGAGGACCCCATCATACGAAAGCTCTTGATTAAATACATTCAAAAGTGTGCTATGGAAGCAGAAGACATAAGGGACATGCCACGTAAAGTAGGACACATACATGATTTTTAAAAGTTTAAAATTTGGCACTTTTTATCAATTGTTTGAAAAGGCTTGACTTCTTATTGTACAACAACAATTATTGCTTTCCCTCCGTAATTTGTAGCCATTTCGTAATGGCCACATTTTTTGGGTGATGAGAGAGTGAATTATTTGATATTTTGGACCTTCATTTCAACTAATTGGCAGGTAAAAATTAATATATCATTATAAGAAGGAAAGTGGCTACTCACCATATACTGGAGATGCTGAGTTGCAGATAGGCACAACAAAAACAAATCTCCCAGCCCTTATCTTTCCAGTCTCCCACCACCTCCCAAAGTCCCACCTTCTGGCCACAGAGGAACATTCCCCTTGTAACTCAGTACCACCCAGGACTGGAACAACTGAATTACATTCTCCACCAGGATTTCGATTATCTCTCTTCATGCCCTGAAATGACAAATGTCCTGCCCACTATCCTTCTCAGCCCTCCCACAGTGGTATTCTGCTGTCCACCAAACCTACACAATATATTCGTCCATCCTTACACAACCCTTGCGCCCAATCCCTTACCTCATGTCTCATACCCCTGTAATATACCTAGATGCAAGACATATCCCACACATCCACCACCACCACCACCACCACCACCACCACCACCACCACCACCACCACCTACTCCAGTCCATTCACTAACATCACTTAGCCTATCAAAAGCAGGGCTACCTGTGAAACCAGTCATGTGATCTACAAGCTAAGCTGCAACCACTGTGCTGCATTCTATGTTGACATGACAACCAACACGCTGTCTGTCTGCATGAATGGTCAACAACAAACTATGACCAAGAAACAAGTGGACCACCCTTTTGTTGAACACACTGCCAAACATGATATCCTTCATTTCAATGACTGCTTCGCAGCCTGTGCCACATGGATCCTTCCCACCAACACCAACTTTTCTGAATTGCACAAGTGGGAACTTTCCCTGCAATACATCCAACATTCCCATAACCGTCCTGGCCTTAACCTTCGTTAGTCACTGTCCCCACCCATCCAGCTCCTTTCCTGTTCCCATTCCAGGACAACACAATTGTCATTCCACCACCACACCCAGTCTTTTTATTTCTCTCCTCTACCATTACTTCCCTACCTCTCCCCTCTCCTCCGCCTAACCCACAGCACTACACTGTTAGCCACACCCACCATACTATCCCTCCCCGTCCCCTCCCCAGCCTCCTGCTCACCCCCACCCAGTCACCACTCCCATCATGCAATGGTGCTGCTGCTCTAAATGTAGTTTCAGTTGCCCGAGACTGCAGTTGTGTGTGTGAGTGTTGTTGATGAACACCAATGGCTGAAAGCTTTAATTGGCAGACACTTTTTGTTATGCCCATCTGTGACTCAGCATCTCCGCTATATGATGAGTAGCAACTTTACTTCTATAATATGTTACATTCCATCCTGGATTTTCCACTGTTTGATTATTATATCATTATTTATACTACAGTTACAGACCCTAATGTGTTGCATGAACAGTATAAAATTGAAGTAGGTAAATTATAGATTAGGATAAATAATATAATAGAACAGCATGAACTTTCATGTAATGTGAGCTGCTTTCGTGTAATTAACTTTATATTAAGAGGAATGCAGCCTTGGCAGAAGTGCAAGCAGCCTCGTTTCCTGGCAGACCGACATAACATTGGCTCCACCAAGAGTGAGCAAGTGACAGTTTTCCTGGACCCGCTGCACTAAGAGACTTCGGAGGGCACTGAGTGAGTCTGAGCAGGGACACAATTGGGAAGGCTGTGTTACCGGATGTACTCCGTGGCCTGATACACAGCGAAAAGCTTGGCTGTAAATACCGAGGAGTGTGCCGGAGGCCGATATCTAAAGACACGGGTGCAATGACGAAGGCACACCCGACCCCACGGTCAGTCTGAGAGCAATCAGTGTATACAAAGGTACTATCGCTAAGTACCATGCGAAGGTCGTGAAACTGAAGGCGATAAATGGAGGCTGGAGTAGTGTCCTTAGGAAGCAAATGAAGGCCAAGGTTAACATCGGCCACTTCGCGAAGCCAAGGTGGTGAAGGGTTTACACACACTGGTACAGTTGCAGGTAGCGTGAAGTTAAAAGCCACCATAGCATGTGGCGAAATCGGACTCCAGGAGGTAACAGAGAAGAGGGACAAGCCCCGTACTGACGATCTAAGGAATCATCAAAGGTGGAGGCATAGGAGGGGTGGCCACACATGGCAGACAAACGGCATGCATACCTGCTGAGGAGAAAGTCATGACGGTAGGACAGTGGTAGTTCAGCAGCTTCAGCATACAGACTCACAATCGGCTGAGTGTAAAAGGCGCCCGTGGCCGAACGGATGGCATGATGATGGATAGTGTTGAGGCAGCGTAAAAAGGATGGGCGTGCAGATGCATAAACAAAGCATCCGTAGTCGAGTTTCGAATGAAACAGGGACCGGTACAAACTAAGTAGGGTGGTTCGATCACCACCCCAAGAAGTACTATTGAGGACATATAGGACACTGAGGGACTGCGTACAGTGGGCTGCCAGGTAAAATACATGGGAGGACCAAGAGAGTTTCCTATCGAGCATGAGCCCCAAGAATTTTGTAGTGTCAATGAATGGAAGGGCAACAGGCCCAAGATGTAGAGATGGTGGGAGAAACCATTTTCACTAATAGAAATTCATACAAACAGTTTTGTCAGTAGAAAAGTGAAAGCCATTGGCGATGCTTCAGGAGTCCATAAGGGGGGCCGGAGATGCCCGGCAGGAGACAGGCCATTATAGGGTTAATGACAATAGCAAAGAGGCTGACGTTCAGGATGGAACCCTGAGGTGCGACATTTTCCTGAGTAAAGATGTCCGACAAGGCAGAACCCACATGCACCTTGAAAACTCTGTCTTGTAAAAATGCCCGAAGAAAACAGGGTAGGTGCCCATGGAAGCCGCACGTGTAAAGAGTCCGGAGGATGCCAGTTCAAATGGCTCTGAGCACTATGGGACTTAACTTCTAAGGTCATCAGTCTCCTAGAACTTAGAACTACTTAAACCTAACTAACCTAAGGACATCACACACATCCATGCCCGAGACAGGATTCGAACCTGCGACTGAAGCGCATAGAACCCTCAGCCACTGCGGCCGGCAATACCAGTTCTCCAGCAGGTGTCATAAGCTTTCTCCAAATCGAAAAACACAGCCTCAGTTTTGGATTTCCACAGAAAACCAATCATCATATGGGTGGACAAAGCGACGAGATGGTCAACTGCAGAACGCCAAACTCAAAATCCACGCTGTGCATTCATGAGTAAATGGCGAGACTCGAGCCACCACATCAGCTGGGCATGAATCATATGTTTCATCGCCTTGCAGACATAGCTGGTAAGAGAGATGGGGCGGTAGCTAGAAGGAAGGTTTTTATACTTTCCGGGATATGAAGGTGGCTTCACGCCAGCGTCCAGGAAATGAGCCCTCAACCCATATGCGGTTGTATGTGTTAAATAGAAAGAGCTTGCCCGCAAGAGAGAGGTGCGGGCAGCGTCTGGCCCTGGGGTGGAGGACCGGGATGAACTGAGAGCATGATCTAGCTCTCTCATAGTGAAGGCAGCATCGTAGCACTCAGGATTCGGAGAAGAGAAGGGTACGCTTGAGCCTCCTCCACTCTTTTCCGATGGATGAAGGGAAGGTGGTATTGGGTAGAGCTCAAAACTTCCGCAAAATGGCGGCCCAAGGTGTTGGAGATAGCTACAGGATCCATGATGACATCGGCACCTACTGTCAGGCTGGAAATGAGGGAATGGAACTTGGTTGAAGAACTCGACGACACTTTGCATGCATCTGTTTATAATGAATGCAGTTTACCAGCGTAAGGTGGTGGTTAAGAACGAGAAGAGCACGTCTCCATGCGCAAATTGCGTCGTGGCATGCCGCAGTCCACCAAGGGACTGGGACACGACGTGGCGAAGTGCGAGGAATGGAACGTTCTGCAGCAGTAAGGATAATGCTGGTGAGATAGTCCACCTGGTCATCACAACTGAGGAAATCTTGTTCTGCGGAGGTCACCAGGGAGGAGCAAAGCTGCCAGTCAGCCTTAGAAAGATGCCATTTGGGCACGCATGTGGATGGGGCAGGAGTCAGCAGATGGCGAGTACATGGGAAATGGTCGCTCGAGTAGGCGTCAGAAAGAACGAACAGACCACTCAAGACTATGTGCATGCTGGGCAATGCAAAAGGATAGGTCCATATGGGAATAAGTGTGCGAGGAGTCAGAAAGGGAAGTGGGTGCTCCAGCATTAAGGCAGAAGAGGTAGAGTTGGTTAAGAAGGTCAGCCAAGAGGGCACCTCTCTGGCAGGTCCTGGGAGAACCCCAAACGGGATGATGTGCACTGAAGTCACCGAGTAGCAAAAACAGGGGAGGTAGCTGCCCAATAAGCTGAAGGAAGTCTGCCCTGGTGACATCGAAGGAAGGAGGTACATAAATGGTCATGGTCATCCTGTATGAGTAGCATGACACTCCCATGAGATGGGATGCCGACCTCAGGGGAAGGTTAAAACGAATCGGTAAGTAATGTGAAAGCCCAAAGTGGTCTTGAGGGCGCAATTTCATTTCCTGAAGGGGATGCTGTGATGCTAGAAGCAGCCGTAAATCCTCTTTGTGGGACCGAAGGCTCCAAACATTCCATTGGAGGACAGTCATGAGGAGTCAGAGATGAAGGAGTGTCAACTCGGTGGCCACCGAGGAACAGCCGGTGGAGAGTCGTTACTACAGGGCACAGAAGCAGGAGGATCCAGCTCCAAGGGGTCCGCAGAAGCATTGGCGTGCTTGTGGGGTCGGTCTGTGGAGTCCACAGATGCAGAGCGGTGAGACAGAGGCGAGACGTGTTAAGTGACCATGTGGCTACACTGTTGAACAGGATCTTTGAGTTGGTGAAGGAAAAGACCGTTTGTCTTTAGTGGACTTCTTCGAGCCCTTCTGATTAGAGTAAGACTTGGATGTTATTTGGCTGGAGGGACGTCTTCCCGGGAGTACTCCTCCTGTCCTTTCCTGCCTGCTGGTTGTGTAGTGGGTAGCTTCGCCCCTTCATGCAAGAGTTTGACAGTTTGTTGCACAGTGGGACAGGGGATGGCAATGCTATCTTGACACTGGGCAACTTCACAACCCTAGAGCCAAATTTGAGGTCGCCTGTCTGCGTGGCCATGTCCTTCATGGAGCGTCTGGGGCGGGGGTTAACAAGAACTGAACTTTAGGTACCAGACGGGAGAACACAGGGTTTGCGACTAGACAGTAACTTGTGAGCTACTGGGTAAGGTACTTTTTCCTTTACCAAAATCTCTTGTACAGCCCGCTCATCTAGATACACAGTAAAATCCTGGGAGAAGGCAGTGTGGCCACCATTGCAGTTGATACAGTGGGGAGAAGGAAGTGGACATTCGCCGTCTTGTGTACCCCTGCCACAGGTTATGCATTTGGCTGATGTTCTAGTGTGATTGAACCGATGACACTGGTAGCAGCGCATCAGATTTGGATGGCAGTACCACCCTATCAAAGGAGAGGAAAAAAGAGTGCGGGTGGGTACCGAGGAGAAATCGACCTTTTTCATTACACGATGGACAGCAATGACACTCTGATAAGAGAGGTAAGAGTGTATTTCAGCCTCGGTGATATTGTCATGCAGCCTGGTGTACATTACACCACGGGAAGAATTCAAAGCTCTATGTGCCTCGACACGGACAGCGTATCCATGGAGAAGCGAGGCAGCAAGTAATTGTGCTTGAGAATCAGAAGCCATCTCCAAAAGCAAAGTGCCATTCCGTAAACGAGAGCAGGATTTCACAGGGCCAGCAATGGCATCAATACCTTTCTGAATAATCAACGGATTGACCGTGGCGAAGGACTGATTGTCTTCAGCATGTGATACCACAAGGAAACGCGGTGCAGCAGGAAGGGCATCTGAATCAGTATCCTCATTATGTTTACGTATTGTCGATGACGATGGAGAGGACGATTGACTCATCGCGAGGATATCCCCCATGATTGCCAGCACCGTCAATGGCACACCCCTTCCAACTGGGGGCCCCCTTCATGAGGGAGTGCACCTGGCTTAGGTGATTGTTCACACTGCAGGTCATACCTCCTGAACATCTGACAGATGGACCAATCGGCAGTTTGGGAAAATTGCAGCTCAGGCAATCATCCTCCCTAGGCCTGGCCTGTACCAGGGGGTATGTATCAACCCTACCTGTCGACCTGGGGCCTTTTACACATCAGATGCATGGGCCGGCCTTCGGGTGCGCACGGGGAGGAAGAAGAATAAAAAGAGGATCCTCAAATGCCGAAGTAGAGGAACGAGAGGAGAAGGGAAACAAAGAAATGAAAAGGGAGCCAAAAAGAAAGTTGATACAGTTCGCAGGTCAGCGACAGAATGCAGAACATTCCCAATAATACCCCAGACATGTTTCCCAATAGAGGGGAAAAAGAATAGTAAGAGGATAGACAGACAGCATGGAAGGGAAAAAGTGCTGCAAAGGCTGGGGCCCCATGGTAGCAAAGCACGAACCCGCCAAAGAGTGGCGAGCCTCCTGGGGGTTCTACAGTTGTGATGTTAGTCGCCAGTCACCAGGCAGGAAGGACACAACAGTGATTAGACAAAATAATGAGAAAAAGACAGTTCATATTCATCACTCAGTCATGTCCATCATGGAAACATATGAGGCATTCAAGCAGGAACATCCTGAAGATCAAATTGTAAAATCTGAGTTTGCAGAAGTACTATCACTACATGTTCTATTAAGCAGCAATTTACCTCGTAACATATGTTTGTGTAAATATCACGAAAATTTCATAAATGCTATCAGCAGCCTTTATAAGAAACGTTATAATATTCCACCTTACAGCAACAAATTTGTATCAACCATCATATGAAAGCCACCCAGTGAGCTTTGTTGGCAGAATGAATGTAACGCACGTCGAAATGGTAGAGATTCCGATGAAGCCTATATAATCACAGAGCTGAAAATTGTGAATTTATTATGGTACATTTGAAAGATGGAAGAAAAGAAGCTCTAAAATTATTAAAAGTCAAACAAGAAGGCTCTACAGCTGATATAGTGAAATACATCATTTCCATAAGTCCTCAGTTTCTTCTTCATTGATGCACAAAGAGAGCTCGCTCTGCATCTTATTATCATAAAAAAGAAATGGTTCTGAGAGAAGATTCCAAGATATTTTCATCACTGCATATTGATTTTGCTGAAAATTACACTTGTGTTTATCAAGACTAAGTGCAAAGAGCACAGTGGGAACAAGTGCAAGTTAGTATTTTCACTGTGTCATTGTGGCATTAAGGTTCTCATCATCCAATTGTTGTTTCAGACAACCCATTCCAAGGATAATGTGAATGCGTACATTAGCAAGGTACTGTCAATTGCCTGAAAACGTGAAGGTAGTTTCAATTTGGTCAGATGAAGCTGCATCACAATTATATATATATATATATATATATATATATATATATATATATATATATATATATATATATATATGTTTCATTCCCACACCTGAGAGGTAGTGGGCGGGCTACTGCAGAGCTTCTAGTTCTATTTAGCCTCAGCTTAATGTAATTCTGTTTTGGCTCAATTTATTTTATTATTGGTTTAGGGTATGAGGGGGGAGGCTTGTATCTCCCAGTTGGGATCACAATTTATAAACAAATACATTACTGCTGCTGCACCTCAACTTAAAACTGTTCCACACTGTGGAAATTATTTAAACTTTTTTGCTACATCCCATGGTAAAGGAGCCATAGATGAAATTGGTGCAGTTGCGAAACAGCAAGTGTGGAACACAGTAAAAAAAAAAGTAAGAATTCATGGTAGGTAATGCATTAACTTTTTCTTAGCCAGCTGCAAGAACCACAACTATGTAGGATTTTCATATGTCTACTGATAAAATTCAAGGAATCAATGTGAAACTCAATCTGGCTCAAATATTTTCTTCAACTTCATCAGTACCAATCATAAAAAGTATTCACTGCTTTCACTACAAGAAAGGAGTACTATAAACATATTTGCTGTCTACAAAGAATTTCCCTGTTGCAAATCATCATACTGAAGAAACTATGGATAGTGTGAAAAATGGAGATGGGCACAAAGTATAGTATGATGGTAAATTCTATGCTGGAGAAGTACATGCAGTTTTTGGAAATTCTCACCTACTTAACACAATGGAGCACAGTGCTCACTACTGGGAAATGGCCTGCAAAATGTGATGAAACTCTGTACACACAGGACAACATTATGAAAAAATTAATCCATGTGATGTTATCAATGCGAGAGGATATTTTCAGTTCTCCAACTTTTAATTGAATTTACAGTTTATTTTCACATATGTCATTCTCTTATAATTTTTCATAATGTTTAAAAAGTGAAATGTTAATGTTACGTTTATCTAATTTTGCAAATAACATCATATTTTCATTTCTCTGCTCACAGGAAAAAGTTTTTCCAACAATAAGTAGCAAGCAACATAAGTCACATAACATTGAGTCACGCGTTTTTTTCCAATACATTACAATATTTCACATGGTATAAATACTTAGACCTCCCCCATGAACCATGGACCTTGCCACCGGTGGGGAGGCTTGCGTGCCTCAGCGATACAGATAGCTGTACCGTAGGTGCAACCACAACGGTGGGGTATCTGTTGAGAGGCCAGACAAACGTATGGTTCCTGAAGAGGGGCAGCAGTATTTCAGTAGTTGCAGGGGCAACAGTCTGGATGATTGACTGATCTGGCCTTGTAACACTAACCAAAACAGCCTTGCCGTGCTGGTACTGCGAACGGCTGAAAGCAAGGGGAAACTACGGCCGTAATTTTTGCCGAGGGCATGCAGCTTTACTGTATGGGTAAATGATGATGGCGTCCTCTTAGGTAAAATATTCCGGAGGTAAAATAGTCCCCCGTTTGGCTCTCTGAGCGGGGTCTACTCAGGAGGTTGTCGTTATCAGGAGAAAGAAAACTGACATTCTACAGATCGAAGCGTGGAATGTCAGATCCATTGATAGGTTAGGTAGGTTAGAAAATTTAAAGAGGGAAATGGATATGTTAAAGTTAGATATAGAGGGAATAAGTAAAGTTCGCTGGCAGGAGGAACTACACTTCTGGTCAGGTGAATACAGGGTTATAAATACAAAATCAAATAGGGGTAATGCAGGAGTAGGTTTGGTAATGAATAAAAAAATATGAGTGCGGGTAAGCTACTACAAACAGCATAGTGAACACATTATTGTAGCCAAGAAATATTCGAAGCCCACACCTACCACAGTAGTACAAGTTCATATGCCAACTAGCTCCGCAGATGAGGAAGAGATTGGTTAAATGTATGATGAGATAAAAGAATTTATTCAGACAGTGAAGGGAGATGAAAATTTAATAGTCATGGGTGACTGGAATTCGATAGCAGGAAAAGGGACAGAAGGAAACGTAGTAGGTGAATATGGATTGTGGGAGGAGGGGGGGGGGGGATGAAAGATGAAGCTGCCAGGTAGAATTTTGCACGGAGAATAACTTAATCATAGCTAACAGTTGGTTCAAGAATCAGAAAAGAAGGTTGTATACATGGAACAAGCCTGGAGATACTGACACGTTTCAGATAGATTACATAGTGATAAGACAAACCAAGTTTTAAATTGTAAGGCATTTGCAGGGGCAGATGTGGACTCTGACCACAATTTATTGGTTAAGAACTAGATTAAAACTGAAGAAACTGAAAAAAAAGGTGTGAATTTGAGGAGATGCGACCTGGATAAAATGAAATAACCAGAGGTTGTAGAGAGCTTCAAAGAAAGCATTAGGGAACGAATGACAAGAATGAGAGAAAGAAATACAGTAGAAGAAGAATGGGTAGCTTTGAGAGATGAAATAGTGAAGGTAGCAGAGGATCAAGTAGGTAAAAAGATGAGGGCTAGTAGAAATCCTTGGGTAACAGAAGAGATAAGGAATTTAATTGATGAAAGGAGATAATACAAAAATGCAGTAAATGAAGCAGGCAAAAAGGAATACAAACGTCTCAAAAATGAGATCGACAGGAAGTGCAAAATGGCTAAGCAGTGATGGCTAGAGGACAAATGTAAGGATGTAGAGGCTTATCTCACGAGGGGTAAAATAGATACTGCCTACAGGAAAATTAAAGAGACCTTTGGAGAAAAGAGAACCACTTGTATGAATATTAAGAGCACAGATGGAAACCCAGTTATAAGCAAAGAAGGGAAAGCAGAAAGGTGGAAGGAGTATATAGAGGGTCTATACAAGGGCGATGTTCTTAAGAACAATATTATAGAAATTGAAGACAATGTAGATGAAGATGAAATGGGAGATACGATACTGTGTGAAGAGTTTGACAGAGCACTGAAAGACCTGAGTCGAAACAAGGCCCCTGGAGTAGACAACATTCCATTAGAACTACTGATGGCCTTGGGAGAGCCAGTCCTGACGAAACTCTACCATCTGGTGAGCAAGATGTACGAGACAGGCGAAATACCCTCAGACTTCAAGAAGAATATAATAATTCCAATCCCAAAGAAAGCAGGTGTTGACAGATGTGAAAATTACCGAACTATCAGTTTAATAAGTCACAGCTGCAAAATACTAACGCGAATTCTTTACAGAAGAATGGAAAAACTGGTAGAAGCGGACCTTGGGGAAGATCAGTTTGGACTCCGTAGAAATGTTGGAACACTTGAGGCAATACTAACCTTACGACTTATCTTAGAAGAAATATTAAGAAAAGGCAAACCTACGTTTCTAGCATTTGTAGACTTAGAGAAAGCTTTTGACAACGTTAACTGGAATACTCTCTTTCAGATTCTGAAGGTGGCAGGGGTAAAATACAGGGAGCGAAAGGCTATTTACAATTTGTACAGAAACCAGATGGTAGTTATAAGAGTCGAGGGACATGAAACGGAAGCAGTGGTTGGGAAGGGAGTGAGACAGGGTTGTAGCCTCTCCCCAATGTTATTCAATCTACTGTCCATTCGCATGAATGGACACAGGCAGACAGTGTTTGTTGGTAATGAGGATCACCCTGTGGCTAAACATGCCTTGGTGCACGGCCAGCACATCTTGGCACAGTGTTACACCGTCCGGGTTATCTGGATACTTCCCACTGACACCAACCTATCCCAACTCCGGAGATGGGAACTTGCTCATCAATATATCCTCTCTCCCCGTCACCCACCAGGCCTCAATCTCCGCTAATTTCAAGCTGCCGCCACTCATACCTCACCTGTCATTCAACAACATCTTTGCCTCTGCACTTCCGCCTCGACTGACATCTCTGCCCAAACTCTTTGTCTTTGAATATATCTGCTTGTGTCTGTATATGTGTGGATGGATACGTGTGTGTGCGTGTGAGTGTATACCCGTCCTTTTTTCCCCCTAAGGTAAGTCTTTCCGCTCCCGGGATTGGAGTAACTCCTTACCCTCTCCCTTAAAACCCACATCCTTTCGTCTTTCCCACTCCTTCCCTCTCTCCTGATGAGGCAACCGTTTGTTGCGAAAGCAGAATTTTGCGTGTATGTTTGTGTGTCTATCGACCTGCCAGCGCTTTCGTTTGGTAAGTCACATTATCTTTCTCTTTACATATATTTTTCCCACGTGGAAAATATATATATACATACACGAGAATAATGAAATGTAGTCGAATTAAGTCGGGTGATGGTGAGGGAATTAGATTAGGAAATAAGACGCTTAAAGTAGTATAAGAGTATTGCTGTTTGGGGAGCAAAATAACTGATGATGGTTGAAGTAGAGAGGATATAAAATGTAGACTGGCAATGGCAAGGAAAGCATTTCTGAAGAAGAGAAATTTGTTAACACTGAGTATAGACGTAAGTGTCAGGAAGTCATTTCTGAAAGTATTTGTACGTAGTGTAGCCATGTTTTTGTTGTTGTTGTGGTCTTCAGTCCTGAGACTGCTTTGATGCAGCTCTCCATGCTACTCTATCATGTCCAAGGTTCTTCATCTCCCAGTACCTACTGCGACCTACATCGATCTGAATCTGCTTAGTGTATTCATCTCTTCGTCTCCCTCTACGATTTTTACCCTCCACGCTGCCCTCCAATGCTAAATTTGTGATCCCTTGATGCCTCAAAACATGTCCTACCAACCGATCCCTTCTTCTAGTCAAGTTGTGCCACGAACTCCTCTTTTCCCCAATCCTATTCAATACCTCCTCATTAGTTATGTGATCTACCCATCTAATCTTCAGCAATCTTCTGTAGCACCACATTTCAAAAGCTTATATTCTCTTCTTGTCCAAACTATTTATCGTTCACGTTTCACTTCCATACATGGCTACACTCCATACAAATACTTTCAGAAAAGACTTCCTGACATTTAAATCTATACTCGATGTTAACAAATTTCTCTTCTTCAGAAACGCTTTCCTTGCCATTGCCAGTCTTCATTTTATATCCTCTCTAGTTCAACCATCATCAGTTATTTTGCTCCCGAAATAGCAAAACTCATTTGCTACTTTAAGCGTCTCATTTCCTAATCTAATTCCCTCAGCATCACCCATGTGTGCAAGTGAAATGTGGACGATAAATAGTTTAGACAAGAAGAGAATAGAAGCTTTCGAAATGTGGTGCTACAGAAGAATGCTGAAGATTAGACTGGTAGATCACATAACTAATGAGGAGGTATTGAACAGAATTGGAGAGAATAGAAATTTGTGGCACAAGTTGACTAGAAGAAGGGATTGGTTGGTAGGGCATATTGTGAGGCATCAAGGGATCACCAATTTAGTATTGGAGGGCAGTGTGGAGGGTAAAAATCGCAGTGGGAGACCAAGAGATGAATACACTAAACAGATTCAGAAGGATGTAGATTGCAGTAGGCACTGGGAGATGAAGAAGCTTTCACAGGATAGAGTAGCATGGAGAGCTGCATCAACCAGTCTCTGGACTGAAGACAACAACAACAACAACAACAACAACAACAACTTAGAAGTGTGTCAACATGATATGCATTTTCTGTGATACAAACCAGATCCATACTCTTAACAGTTTAAGGACACTTTTGACTTACAATGTACATTAGCAGTACACATTAAATTCTTTTTCTTTGATTTTAATGCTTCTTCCCTGTTTAAATAATAATTAAAGGTCCTCGCCTGACTAACATAATATGTAATGACGATTTACAAAAGAAAATCTAAGTTTATAGACTGATAAAAAGACAACATAATCTGACACCGATTCCAGAATGTAATATTAGTCAGCATGGAATCTCCCGTAAACAAAGTTCTCAAAAGTATCACTGACTGGTTTTCTGTAAACAGTCTCACCATAAATTTTAAAAAGACAACATACTCAGCTTTGGGCATCTAGGGATAATACACCAATGATCACTATAGCACATGACGACTAAATAATAATTATGGTGGAAACTTCAAAACTCTTAGCTATCCTTAGGATGAGAAGTTAAATTAGAAATAGTACATTTCGCAACTCCCGATACCAATTAAATCAGCCACATTTGCATTTAAAATTATTGGAAATATTGTGAAAAGACAAATCAGTAAGTTGACATATTTTCATTCCGCAATGTCATATGGAATAATGTTGTGGGGTAACTCATCTTTAAGAAAGAATGTCTCCATTGCACAAAAAAGTGCCATAAGAATAATATTAAGTGCTCAAACACGATCATCTTGTAGACATCTATTTATTGAATTGAGCATTCTGACTACCGCTTCACAGTATACTTATTCCCTCATGAAGTCTGTTGTAAATAATCCACTACAGTTCAAAAGGCACAACACTGTGGAAAAAAAAAAAGACATTCACTACTCCACAGGAAGGTTGAATTTAGCACAAAAAGGGGTGCAGAATGCTGCAACAAAAGTCCTTGATCACTTACCCAGTAGTATAAAATGCCCAACAGACAGTAAAGTAAAATCTGAAAACAAACTGAGGAAGTTTCTCCTTGACAACTCCCCCTATTCCACAGTAAAATTTATGTTACTGTAATGTGTATAAGGTGGTGAGTAGGGATTACAAACTCACACCTCTATATCTTTTCTATTTTATTTTTGTGAAAAGGGGTAAAGCTTGAAGTTCAGAATGTAACTGAATGTACAAATTATCTGATGTGAATGCAAAATGACACGTTCCACTTCATTATGATCTATCATGCAAAAAGACCCATGGAACATTTAATTAACTGTGCTAAGCCAGACAACAAACAGGTCAACAGTGAGTCGTACATATTATGGAAACTTCCATTTGTTGCTTACGTGTGGATTTAGCTTCTGAAGAAGCTAGGGCACTATCAAAATACATACATTTAGGCAACAGAAAAATGCTGCCCTTTATGTAATTTGAATACATTAAGCCATGTAAACCACAATTTCGTTAAAACAATGAGCTTGCCCAATCTTCACACTGGGAATTACTTTCTTCTTTGCAGCACTAGGGAACTGTGACAAGATAAATGTGCCAGTTGATAACACATGAGAAAATTACTACCATATCTCCTTGAATATACAAGAAATGTGTTTCATACAATAGCTACTACATTAATCACATGATAAAACATCAAAATAAAAGTTCTTACTAAAAGCAATATTTATAGATACTTCATGTATTGTTTAGCAACTGCAATTCATGCACATAATTTGCAAATCAAAATTCAAGCTATTATACATTTTGTATCTGTACACTGGTGTTTTACTAATACATTTACTAATGTTCTCTTTCCTCTCCTCACAGTAAATATGTCATATATTCAGTTTACTAGTAAAGTGTGTGATGTATCAAAAATTGAGTGATCCAGAAAATACTGCTCAAGATCACCTGGGCATGTGTAATGGATAACCATATTTAGGTACAATCATATTGTGACAATCAGCTTTATTTACTTAACACAACGTTTTTAACAAACGGACTTGAGTATTTATTTGTTGCGTAACGGGAACATATACCTATTAATAGTTGTGGTTGTATTTAAGCTGAACTCGCTACATAAAGTTAAATAAATGTGTAGGCCTCATCTTATTTTTAAAGTTCCAGGTTGTGCATGTATGAACTGGGCAGGCCTGGGTAAGGGCTGAACGGGAAATACACAACCCGAGTTGTTACTGTTAACGCATCGTGGGCGTCTTAATTTGTTAGAACCCTTGCATCACAAAATCGTAAGCAAAGTGGTTTAGCGATTCAAAGCACGTTTCTGATATTCATTGTCCCTGTAATTTAAACTAGTTGGACTGTTCTGTCCTTTAAAATTTATGGTAGTGCCACATTCACGCTTTAAGAATTGACCTGAAAGAGGCAGGTGTCTAACGATATGGTAAAGAGACATCATATGAAAATAATTAACAATTTAAATTTAAATGCGCATAACAAAGAAATGTTATTACCGTACCCGTTCTAAGATACGTGTCTCTGTTTTTGTAATAAATATCACGTACATTTCGCTTCGCTAAACAAGAACTGAAATCTAAAACAATTTTCTTTTTGCAAATAAAAAAATAAAAATATTATTCACGGGGAAACAAAAATCAACACAGCTAAATTTTAATAATTTTGGCTTGCAATCAATAAAGTGTGATTCTTATTAAACGGGCCATAACTGATATGTGGTGGTCGGATATTATTTTGAGAAGCTGGACGATTGGTATAGTCAAAGAAGATTGATTGTAGTCTGAAAAAGTTGTTCTCGCAGCACTGGCTGTTTTAAAGACGGCCATAATTTGCACCACGGAAAGAAGTTTATTATGATGGCAAATGGCGTAATGGAATTTTATTGACAGTAGAAGTAGTCAGACGGGGAGAAATCTCAATTTTTAGTGTCACAATCTTAATTCCCTTTGCTGAATGTTTACCTCGATTCGATGTCATTTATCAAAAACGCTGAGGAAATTATTGACTTTGTGTACACATCCTATGGCAATTTAATCACGCTTTAACTGGATTACGACATGTTTGTGAAATGTGTGTACAAAATAATGGAAACAGTATGTTGTGTTTTTCATAAAATGTTAACTTGCTGCCCATAAATGAGTAAATTAAGCATCTCCCCCCATGTAGTTTCCTTTGACCCGAAATGAGTTATAATAATTGCTCATTTTCCAGACCCTCTCCACTGCAAGTGTAGAATGTCGAATGTAATAATGGAACAGACATTATTAGCTCGAAAACTTAGCGTGTTTAAGCAAGTTTCTTGATAAATAGTTCTGGGAATGCAACGTCTGAGTTTATGAGTTAATTATGTCAGTTTTCTTATACGAACAGTGAATTATTCTATTCTTTCGTATGTCCCTTGAGTACCACAAGTAAAATCAAATCAAATCTGGTGATATGGAGTAGGGAATTGAAGGAAAGGAAGAAAAATTATGTACACCCCTGTACAGGTGTGTGGATTCAATAAAATTCTTTCGAAAATAAATATTCCTTGCGCTGGTTTTATATCGGAAAAATAAAATCCAGTAGTTTATCATGTTGCCACAGTTTCACCCCAAGCCAATAAGACATTCACAATCCTTATCTACAATACAGGGCGTGCGTCTTTGTGGCTTGGGCATATCGCAACTAGCACTGCACAGCTCAACTGCAAGAAAATGCGCGCCTCGAATCGATCTACGTATGCCACCTACACCATCCACTGTCCTCTGGAAAGTATGCGCATTCTCAAATAAACAGTGGAAGGGAAACATGCCAAAAAGCGGACAGCGGATAACAGACAGGAAAAACTATGCAGTGGTCAAATCTTTTTATCAGTGCTCTCGGTAGCTCACAGCTGTACTGCACCGCACTATGGCGCAAATTTGTCAATTTTTTCAAGACTTCAAATAACAGGTCTAATTACCTGAAATTTACTACAGAATTTCAGTTTTGGTTGTATATCTTAAGCACTAAAGGCAATAAAATACGAACTAACTTGACTAACGCACTTTCTAAAACCGCAACGCTTCGGCGATGATTAAAACAGTAAACATATTTCATACTTCATAATACCACTATTTAGTGTCCTTACCTGCTAAATATGATCGAATGAAGTAATAGTTAAATTTCTGCAGCCAACAGTAAGGCAGAAAACAAAGTAGACAATTTTTAAGCTATTTTGTTGTGAACCCACTTCTTCCTCTCAGATCTCTCTTTGGACTTTTCACCGTTCTCCTTGCACCCTTTTCTCCTCCCGGTTCATGTAAAAGGTGGACGTAGGGGGAACGAAAACTGTTACGGAATGATAGCCGATAACCGCCAAAGCCGCATACACAAAGATGCGCAGAGTGCGTAGTTTCGTATCTGCGCAGATTTCCGTTCTGGACGCTTCCACCTTTTCCCGTCATCAGCAGTGTGCAGCAGTCGCTACAGACGTTAGCAGGTAGAAGGTTTTATGCTGTTGGCGGTGCTGGCAGAGTGATCGGGTAGCTGCTGAAGTATTTTGTTATTTTTGTGCAAAGTTCCGTATTTTTTAAAAAGTAGCGTCAGAAGAGGTAATAATACAGTTACAGAACATTTTTATCTGTTTATCGCATTTGGATAAATATACGGTCTAATTTAATTTGATGTGATCTCACCACCCTTTGTACTGACTATTGAGGAACTGTGTACTAAGTTCGTAACTAGTTTATTTTTATCATTTAATTTTTAATGTTTGTCGATTGACAAACTGGTATAATTTAGTGTACGTGTTCTAAAACGGTATTTTTGTATTGAATGGTATTGAGCCAGCCATCTTGTCTAGTTCGTGCAGCGAAGCGGCCATTGTGCAGTGGCGTCGCCCCCACCCTAGTGTAGGGTCAGTCAATGCAGTGCGGCAAGATGCGTAGTTAATCAAATTGCAGTCATCTTTAAATTCTTTTCCAGGAACTGAATCGATATGGGATCAGAACAGCAGTTTTGTTTGAGGTGGAATAATCATCAAAGCACTTTGGTTGCTGTTTTTGATACTTTACTGGAGAGTGGAACTTTGGTTGACTGCACTTTGGCAGCTGAAGGCCAATACTTGAAAGCGCATAAAGTAGTTCTTTCCGCGTGTAGTCCTTACTTTGAGGTAAGTGTGGTGCTAATAAATTAGTATACAATTTACAACAAATTCGGATATGTCTTTCTAACTTTTTGTTTTTCCTACATTACAGCTCCTGCTGAGTCAGCATTATGAGAAACACCCGATCGTTATTCTTAAAGATGTGAAATTCCAAGAATTGAAAGCTATGATGGATTATATGTATCGGGGTGAAGTGAATATTTCTCAAGATCAATTAGGAGCTTTATTGAAAGCCGCCGAATCTCTGCAGATAAAGGGTTTATCGGATAGCGGTGGCGGAGGTACAGAGAGGGAAGTGGAACCTAAGAGGAGAAAAGAATCGGTTCCACCTCCTCCCACACCAGCAAGAACTCCACCTATTCTACAGCATTCGTCGTCGGGCCTCACTATCGAGCATCGACGAACGGCGCAGCCATCTCAAGTTCCGCAAGTTATTGATTTACCCGAGGATGCCCCGCCGCCGATGCCGTTGCAGAAGATGGCCACGACGAGGGAGGGCAGCATTTCGCCCGTCTCACGTAAACGGAAGAAGCATAGACGCCGATCAAGTTGTGATGAGAACAGTTTAGGGGCACCTGGTGTTTTACCATCAACTGACAATCACGAAACAAGTAGCTCGTGTGAACTTCCACCCCAATCGCAGGTACCTCCTGCTCCAAGTATACCCGCCACCATAACGCCGGTTACGTCAACGCCAATACCCAAACCGTCGTTAGATACCCAGTTAAGTCATACAACTGAGGAGAAAAACAGTGACTCTGAGATTATGAGCAAACCTTTGGCCTCAGTGCAAGGTGCTGTAGCCTCCCCACAGACAATGCCAATTGAAACTGAACCTGTTGTGCATAAAGTAGAGCCACAGACTGAACCTCTATTAGAACCAAAGTCAGAGTACCTGGAGGAAGTGAACGATGACAGTGTGGAGGACTTGACTTTAGATGATGACATGGACGATATGGATCAGCCTAGAGCGGGTCCTTCGCATGGTGGGGAGGGTTCCAGCAGTCAAGGAACAGGTTAGTGTCGACAGTATATTATGTGTACATCTTGATCTAAAGATTTCGAATGTTTAGCTTGAGTTAATGCTTGGTAGATTTAGCTCATTTTTTCCTAACAGTCAATAAAATTTTTCTTTCGACATTGTCATTTAAAGCTTACGCAAAGATATGAAATGATGGGTGTGTATCTGCAGGCTTTGCACCGTGGCATGTAACTGCAACTGACAGATCGACGGATGAAGTCTTCATGGCTGCGCAGGAAGCGGTTGGTGCTCATAGGGATTCTCAAGGTAAGAGAAAAGTTTTACTAATTATTAGCATATTTCTACGCAAAGTCGGAACATTGTGATGTAAAGTGTAGCTATTTTGTACTACACTGATCGGAAATTGTCTATTCTGGCCGACTTGTTACTTTGCGGAGAAATATGCGTTCATTTAATTGGGAGGATGTGCCAGCAAATAAATTATGTACTGTCAAGAAAGTGTACCAGCGAATTAGTTGTCTACTGCAGGAAGGATCTGACAACTGAAGATATTTATTGGCTACGTGTCTATAATAACTTCATACATAGGTTTAAATGGGCGATTGAGGTTTTTAAAAGTTGAGTGGACAGTAGGCACATGTTAGGTTCTTTGGAGGTGCAGTACTTAAAGTATAAAGTTTTCATGATGTTAGTGTTCTCTCTGTCTAGGTGTTGGGTAGTATCTGCTTCTGAACTAATGGCATTTATAAAGTTTTAGTGACATGCATAAAACATGAAATCTGTGGGATAGTGATACAGCATACTTAGTCTTACAACTTAAAATTCCCATCTTAATAAATTAAGGTTAGACATGGTTTTAGTGAAAGGAATCAGCTGTGAAGTTTTTTTATATAGGATTTTAGTGTTGTGCTGCTTGGGTCTACTGCTGTGCTTGGTACTTAATAATTGGCATTCAGGAGCTGGCATGTCCTCTTAATTTTCTTTTGTTGCCATGCTTCATGAGTAAGTGTTTAAAATTGTCTATCATGTTACAACTTACTCATGAAGAATGTCGTATTGTTAGGATTATATGTACTGTTAATCATTCTGTGCATGTATTATTATTAACAACAGGGTAGCTTTAAAGATTAAGTGCTAAGGTTTTGTTTGAGAATAAGGCAAGAACAGGTAGCCCAGGTCTGGAGTAAATTATTCAATCATATACATGCATTGCCTTACAATGAGAGGCATTAAACAGTGCTCTCTTCCAATATGATTTTTATTATTTTATAAGCATTTTATAGAATTAAGACAAAAGTTGGAATTCAGCAAATGGTACCCGTAGTTGCATATGCCCATACTTTGTGTGGAAGTGGCTGATGACACCATATAAAGTCCCTATTTGTGTATATAGATATCTGTATACTGTTCTTAAACAGCGTTTTCACCTCGAGCATTGAGTTTCATTCAAAGTGCCACAGAACGTCAAAACTTTCCAGTTCGTTCGGAACATCATCTCAAAACTTTTTTGCGATTATGAAATTTCGGAAACTTGCTCTGTGTGCGCATCGTCTTTATTGATCATACACTAGAAGAATGTCAAGCGGTGCTTATTACGAAAATCTTACAAGCCTACAAGATGTCACATGACCATCATTTGATGGAGAAGACATCAAGATATGCTGCAGCATGGAAGACTTCAAGATCAACAGTGTGGATAGAAGTCATCAAGATCTGACGATGCCAAAAGCAGTGTGCTTGCACAACCCATGAAGTGAAGATGACCACAAATCCTGATAGGAGGCCTTGATTGCAGAACAAAGTTTCAGAGAGTAAGTAAATTTTAATTTTTCTTAAATTACTGTTAGTTGCATACTCATTTAAAGTTGCTGTCTCACATGGAAAAGTTTCATGGGATTGTTCTGAGGGTGCTGACCTGAAATACGTGTTATTAGTATTCTTTAGTTGTATGAATGTAAGATTTGCAGGCAAGACATTTGCTGGAAGCTTTTAAGGTTCTTGGTAAAAAATTTCCCCCCTTTGTGGATAAGAAAACACTGGATTAACACAGCTACACACAGTGTGTTTTGCCTGAAGCAGCTCTGAAACTTATTTCACAGTTTTGCAAGAAAGCCTTCCGTACTTGTTGTGGTGCATTGTTTGAAAATGTATTCTCACCTTTAGGACAGCACCGTTATAAATTTTCAACACTGGTGACATCCCTAGAATTACCAACATGCCTTTGAGGAATTAGGTGAGTGCTGAATGTTTTCTGGAAAGTGCAGCAGAAGCCTTTGCACATTTTACCTTAACATGAAGTTGGATTTCAGCACACAGGTGAGTGGTATTTGTGGGACCTGCGACTAAGTGGAGACTGCTTGTTTTTACTGCTGTGCAGAATAAATATCAATTTTATTTATTTATTTTTTTGCGTAATAAATGGAATGCGATCTTACTGAACACTGCGGAGGGTGGTTTCACCCAGCCTGAGCGTCAAACGAAAAAGTTTCGCGTGCGCAAATTTCTGAAGAGAACTTTGCATCGGTTGCTGGTTATCTTAATACTAGCAGTTGCGATATATTATGAAGCTCTCACATCATCATCATCTTCACAAGAATTTGGTAAGAAGACAACTTTCCAACTCTGCTTAAGAAGATTACCCGTTGCTGTACTGAAGCAGTGAACATGATGAAGCAGCTGATGGTAGATGGTCCAACAGAGTGCATTCAGGCTATGGTTGACCGAATTGCAGTCCAATTCCATGCAACTGACATCATTTATGAAGATGGATGCATAGCTTACGATGGTCAGTATCATTTTTATATGGCACTTTTAAAATTTTAATAGTGATTAGATGACATGTCTCTTCTTTCCTTGTGTAGTAGCTGAAAATGTCTGTGGCAGACAAACCTTTATCAGTTGTGATGATAATACAGCTTTCAGAATGCAAAGAGCTTATTTGTGGTTCTATAATGTTCCCTGAGCAGTTGATGTTGCAATTTGGATGGTACGAGTGTGCCACATCTTTGGTACTGAAACTCGTGTTGATTTTGAGAGAGGGGCAAGACTGTAGACATGGTAAGTCCATGGTAAGTTGATGGAAGCATCTGATGACAGGCCATAAAAAATTCTATTGGTTTAACTTGTTTGATTAACATGTATTGGATGTGGTTGTGCCTCTCCAGGAGGTTGATGGGACCTGTGAGTGTATTTTGGGCATATGTGCTTATTTTAATTCTGTAAATGCACCCAGTTATATTTGAATGAATTTAGGTTTGAAGCAGAACAGTGTGGTAAGAAATAATTATTTTACATGAATTTAAACACCTGACACAAATATTTACCTGTTTCTTCCCATCTTCAGCAAATTTCTTAACATATACCTAGTGTAGTGTTTATTACAGGGCCTTTCGTAAGTATTGGGTTTGATGTGTTCAGGAATGGTTGAAATTGTGTTTAGTTTACTTTCTCCCCACTGCTTGAGGAGGCAATTATAATGGCACCAGGAACAATGCACTCCAGAGGTTTGTCACCCAAGTCTGGCTGTTCAAACTGTCAACTACTGTTGGAGATCAAGATTGAAGTAATTACAGACGTTGGAAATATGTTACTGTTGAGGTGCATTTATGGTGTTGAGGTGCTGTGTGTGGGCACAGTGCTGATGGAAGTTTTTTGACATCATATCATTGTGGCTATCTGAAATGTTGACATGGGAATACTTCACAGGTAATGTACTACTGTTGCTGCTGTGTTTTCAGGTATTTTCACTGTTTAAATGTGACTGAGATGTTTGTAGTTTAACTTCTTTTTAAATTGGTATCATAGCTTAAGATTGTTCCCTGCTCACACACACACACACACACACACACACACACTGTGCGCGCGCACACACACATACACACAAAATTATTGCTAATAAGGAACTAGCACCTGAAATGACTACTATCAAGACTATTATAATGTGGTTGATTATAATTGCTTTGTGGTTGGTTTCCCCAAGTGAATTTTGCCTAAGATGTGTGACTGGTTCAGTATATCTTAATAAACAGTTTTATTTTATGCGTAAAAACTTTTGATGGGACAGATGTAAGTATCATATGTAAGAGCATGCAGAGTGAAGAAAATTTAGTTTAATGGATCTTTAAAATATGGCATATAATTATAGTTAATAGCGAATCACTTAAGTTTCATGGTAATATAGGAAAATGTGTGCTTGAAATGTGTACCAAATTACTAGCTGAATGAATTCTGATATACATGATTTGATAGTTCATAGTTTCTGTTCTTACTGGTACTTGTGGTATTGGGCTTAAGTTGTATGGAAGATTTTCCCCATATGCCTATATTTAGTTTGGATAGCAGGTAGTGACATAGGGATGTTTATTGTTGTTCCAGAGGTCTGGCCACTGTATCGCAGACTGGCCACCTTCTCCAGCCGGTTGACTACACTATCCTCAGACATAGGTTGTTCTAGCATGTTGAGTTGTCCGCGTTGCGACCGAAAGTACTCGGTCACCTACACACTTGATCGACACATGCGGTATGAGTGTGGAGTGGAGAAGCAATTTTGTTGTGCAGTTTGTATGAAACGATTTAGTCGGAGTGATGTTCTTCGTGCACACCAACGTAAAGCAGGTCACTTACCAGTTGAAGCTGGCTGGATGGGCTCTCTATTAGCTTACAATCGCAAGTGATTTTTAATGACACTTCACATACGAATGATTGCAGCAAATGGTAACATGAATTTTGAAGGTCTGCATTATCCTGTCACATAACCACTAATTTACTTATAAAGTTTTATGGTGCAGTAGACTTTCTAAGCTTTCATTGGTAAGAAAATATTTTACAGTTGTTGAAGATTCATTTAAACTGATCTTTTGTATGTAAGTTGGAATTCTGGTTGGAAGTATTCCAGGGGTCCTACACAAATGATGCTTGTACCATGTACTCTGATCCATTATAGAGGTGGAGGCCTACCTATTGTGCAGCTGGTGCTACAGGTGCCAGTGAAGATGAACATTAGTCTAACCCTGTGCCTCACAATAACTTGATAACACATCCTGAAATTCAAAATTTTCAAATTCACAGGTGAAACATTGTCATTTCATATCGAGCAAATTACATCAAACACCAACTGGATGTGATTAAGCCATACCTGGATGCCTAAGTGTTTTGATGACTTTATCAATGAATTTCACACATTGTTTACAGGCATAATTATGTTGTGGAGGAAGTACACGAAATGTGTGTGTGTGTGTGTGTGTGTGTTGTGCTTGCTTTACAGATAGCATCATCACATTATAGGCATATCCTTCATAAATCTAGGTTTTTAAAGGGCAAGTTGAATGCCTAAAATGTGACAGAAAAGTCACATACTGATATCTTGTCATGTACTACATTGGAACAACTGGGGAGATTTGAAGCAGTGTGCACAGGTATATTTTGAGAAATCTCTCTGCACTAATCTGCTGCATTCATGGAGAGCCAGTTGCTGATTGGGTGTGAACTGAACTGCTGCCATTGCCACACCAAACTTCACTTCAGCTATTGAAAGTAAGTAAATACAGTCTTGCTTAATTAATAAATACTGTTTGAATTTTGAAATAATTTTATTTGCAACGCAATTCAGAGGAACAAAAATAAGAATTGGCACTTAGTCATGTGCGCGCCCCCCCCCTCCTCCCAATCTCTCTCTCTCTCTCTCTCTCTCTCTCTCTCTCTCTCTCTCTCTCTCTCTCTCTTTGTCTTCCCACCCTACAGCCTTGGTTCCTCTGAAATGTGTTGCTGGAATTTAAAAGATACTAATGAATTTGTTTTTTTCCGATAACAATTTTGTAGGTGCGGCATTTGGTGTTCCATTGTGTCTTTTCAACGTGTGCCTTCAAGTTGGAGAGCGTATTTCCTAAGCAGACAGCCTAGTTTCTGTGGACTAGAGGTATGTAGTACAGCTAATGATTTTTCGATGTTAACCTTTTCAAACAAATTCCATAAATGGGAGTTTATTACAAATGCCTCAGTTTCATGTAATGACTAAATATTAACAAATTATGAGCCCCCAAGTAAACCTGTTGTTGACTCGAGGGATAGTGTATGCTATGAAATTTGAGAGTGAGATTTTCAAATCCCTGTGCTGTATGAAGGGCGACTTGGGTAAAATGTTGTTCGCTGTTCTCTTTTTAACTTAAAATGCCGTGACTTTCACTGTAAATGCTCTTATTGTGTAGCTAATTATCCTGATTAAGATAGTTATCAAGGCATAACATCATGTGGAGTCCTAAGCTTGCACAGATTTGTTGAATAGCGGGTAGTCTCGTTTCAGCTAGTCATTGACAGATGTAATCGAACTTTGCTGTCCCATTTCATAGTAAGCTCTCATCTCTGATATGAGCTACTTCATATTTATACCAGTTCCTTTCATACTGTATTGCCATTTACTGATGAAATGCGAGTCGAAGTAATGAAGATTTGTTGTTCATTTTGTACATGATATTTGTGGCAAAAGAAGTGTTATCTTCTTTTGCAGTGTACTATTACCACCCACAGAAACACACATATAGTAATGTTGTGAATTTTTATTCTTTACATATTTGTAAAAGTGACAGTAAAGAATTTTAGTTCTTTTTCTTGGTATGATGTAGACTAAAATCGGTGTTACATGCTGCAACTGAAACATGGCTCTACACTTACTCAAGTCCATTAACTTAAGCTTTTTTGCGTTACTGTATTATTTCCATCTCGGGGAAGGTGTTGTTAAAATATCACTGTGGATTTGCTCAGTGCAAAACACCAAAGCACAGCTCATATTTCTTCTGTTGTCAGAACTGCAGCAACAGCACAAAGATAATTGATTTAACTCACCTGCCAAGTGAATGTTACAGGAAATATGTGCACACTGTGCATTGGTGTGGTATAAATGCATGGTAATGTACTGGAAAATAGCAGTTCAGAACTTGAGATATCCTCTTCCAATCTTTAATTCAAATTATACTTACAAAAGAGATTCATACTGGTGTTTATTCTCCAGTTGCAGATCATTTCTGAATTACAGTGTATTCTGGTTTATTAATGGGGTCTTTTTCTCTCCCCCAACCCTGATTCTAAAATAATAAATATGCCTGCTATTGTAAAGTATACTTCCTATACTGCAACTTTGAACATTTATTGTTGTAAATTTTAGAGGGTCTGTATTCTGGTCTTACTGCCACCTCTTTGCTCAAGTTTGTCTTGTAAATATATATTAACAATTTTTCTGTTGGGAGTTATAGTTATGAAAACTTCGATTTTTGTGGGTCACTGATCCATTTGAGGCACTTGGCAACACATTACATACACCAAAATAATTCTCATGAATTTAATAAGGTGCCATTCCATTACAGGTGTGGTTATAAATATTGACTTTGCATCAGATTTCTCTTTAATTTGGTTCATGTCTTCTTTTCAGATTTCCAGCTCATGTCAGCATGTAGAGAAGTTTGTTCGCTGCATTTCATAGAGGATGTACACATAGGGTGGTGTAGGTAGTGTGTGTTGTGAAGGACTTGAAACTGTGAACACTTCTGTGACTTAGTGCCATCTGTGAATGAAGATATCTTTTAACATTGAAATAAATGGAAACTTTGTACTTTACCGAGAGAGAAATAATATCTTATTTTTCTATTACATTGTTTGTTCTTTGTTGCTATATTTGTACAAGGCAGCATCGAATAAAGGTTCCATAGTTGTTCCTGTGATCATTAACTCATGTTCTCCATCAAAGTTTAACGATGCAACTTAATCATCAAAGATCAATGATTCATCTTACCTATCCTTGCCTGTATTGGGATTTACACACATGCTATATGACAGCTCACACAAAATATATAGTCACACTAACAATGTGAAAGGTCATCTAATAGATGTTGGCAGTGTAAACTTTCGTATGACATGTGACACTACTGATGGGCAGATACTAAAAACTTTTCAAGGAGTGTTCAAGAAAATGATTTGCACAGGTTATATTGTAGTTTCTTGGAAGAAGGAGAAAATTTATTTTGGAAATGTTTTTCTTGCAACCAAATTGGAAAGAATGGTATTAGCTATTTTTCTTAATATATTGTGTAAATACATTTTTCATTTATATAATACTTACTGCAAGTTCTAAGACTGCAGGCAGTTTTTAGGGGTAACTGGGAAAATAGAATTATTGCATTTATTCTTGTCATTGGCAGTGTTAGCTTTTGATGATAAAACTAAATGTCTTAGCACATCTTTGGCTCTTGATCAATGAGGAGGTACGAGAAATGTTCAGATATGTGTTGTTGCTGCAGTGCTGCCAGACAAAGAATAGGGCATGTTCTTTGTATTTCACCATGAGCATATATGTAATTTAACACATCTTAGTGGTGCACACAGTACCTTGTGGCTTCTGTTCTTTCCTTATTTACTTACATAACATGTGTTTTATAGCAGAATGATGTAAATCCCATAATTTGCAAAACTGCACTTCGAATGCTGCTGTCCAGCTACTTCATTAATCAGAAAGTTGCCAGTTACTTCCATCACATGGCAGGCAGTAATTGATTGTTAGTATATGTGGTTCTGTGTACAAAATGTTGCTGGTAACATTGATAAAGGATTAGTTAATTTTACAGCTATCAAAGCTCCACAATAATAGATGGTAATATGTAAAAGTAAAAAGTTTGTTAATGGGTTGAAGTGGATATAACTTGTCTTGAAAGCTTGGTGAATGTGTCTGTATTAAAACTGAACTGTTGACTTGCTGGAGCAACAGTTTAAAGTAATCCCCATTGTTGGTGATGCACTTGTGGGAACAGCTATGAGAGACCTGATTTAAATTTGAGGAACAACAAAAAGGCTGGAAAGTAGGTTGGTTGACACAACTCATCTGTTGGCTAGGAATTGTGCTCTGGAAAGGCAGTGCATTGTCAAGCATTGTTGTGGAGCAGAGTTGAAGTCACCTTCTGTGGTGTACTGGAGGTGTACGTGCTTGATCTGTTGCGGCATTTACTGTGGTGTCCTTGTGGAGGAATTGTTGATAGGGCCATCATTAATCTTCCATGCAAAAGAGGTCTCCACAGGTGTCAATTTGAACTTTCATTTGTTTTAGGATCAAAGAGTGGGAAACAAATTGGGTAAAGCTTCCATTTGCACGTATGTGGATAACTATGAAGTGGGTCATCTCAGTCAAGTCCTCTTATCATTTGCACTGTCACATGATTCTTTGACAGTTTCTTCACTTCCTGTATGCCGTCCAGGGTGCATGCAATTACAGTCGAAGTTTGAAACAGAGCAGCATACATGTTCACTGATCCATTTTGTGGTTTAGATCATGTGCACTACACCTTCACTCAATGCGCAGTTGAAATACAACACACACATATTATTGCTACTCAAGAACTGTCTGTTAGCAGTGTGATATTAGAGAATTTTCTGGACAGAGGTTGTGCCTCGTCACTGTAAATACTTATTGAATATTGATGGTTGGTGGTAAAAAGTGCTCAAAAGAGAGAAGTGAAGTACAAGCTATTAACAGTATTGTCAGAAATTGAATTGCATGCATCACATCTTGTTGATTGTACTAGTGAAAGGTTGTTGCTTAGGCCCTTCCATATAGCATTGCAATCCATAACTACTGTCATTGTCCACTCTGAGATTGGTGTAAAATGAGATCATCTTACTTAAAGTCTTAACGATGTGCTCAGCCTGACTTGAGACTAGTTGCCTGTATGGCCAGACTGGCACCTGCATGTCAGTGCAGTGTTCCTCAAACATTTCTGACAGTTCAGTAACCTTGGGGTGGTACATAGTTTTTTCTGAAGGGACAGGGTTTTGTGTGTGTGTGTGTAATTGAAGGAAGCGCTGCTGACGACTTACACTGCATTGGATTCTTTGGTAATTTTTCTTGATTGCAGTATTCTCAATAGACTCTTTGACAAGGTGGCACAAGCTAAACATTAGTGCAAGTTAAAGCATGTGTAAAGGAAGTAACCTATTAGAACTGATGTTTGTGGTTTCTTTCTGTGAGGGTTACGAGAATGGCTTGGTTGCACCAAGGCGAGATTAAGTTGGTCATAAGAGCATACATGATTTTTAGGAATGTTAGTGAACTTTCGTTTGTCCAGGAAGTAACTGTAATGTGCTACAATGAAGCTGCAGCAAATTTATTTGGGACAGTCTAATGTAAATGAGACAGATGAGAAAAAGCAAACTTGTTTATTATTTCACAAATAATCTCCATAACTATTAGCTGTATTTATATTGCCCTGAGAGACAACACTGCCATAGCCTTTGGGGGAAAATTTTTGTGGTTGCCTAAATGTCTATGTGGACACTTCGCAAAAAGTAGCCTGCAATCAAAGTGACCAGACAATCATTTCTGTTGTGGGATAATGCCTTGCCTGCATTTTGCCAAGATGGTAAGCAGTCAACCAACCACCATTCAGTTGTGGAATATGCATCATCTGTTAAGGTGAGTTATTCCCACACAGGTGAGCAATGTTCAAAACTTAATGAGGTAGAGGTTGATCAATTTAAAGGGATCATTTAGATTGGGTGTTACACCTTAAAAAGGAAGGCTGTACTTCATTTGCTCTCATATCTCCACACACTCAATGGAACACAGATTTGCGCATTTTGTTAATAGCAGAAAAGTATTGGTGGACACACTGTTGGTAATTCATACTGTTACTGCAATTGTACAGTGTTAACTGATAATACTGAAAATGGTCTTTTTAATAAAGTTCATGGCAATGGAACTTGTCATTTTGTTGCATATTGCTTTAAAGATTTTGTTTTTCAGATCAATAATCATTCTCTCTCTCTCTCTCTCTCTCTCTCTCTACATATATTCACACACACACACACACACACACACACACACACACACACACACACACACACACACACGCTTGTCTCTCTCTCTGTACATATATTCACACACACACACACACACACACACACGCTTGTCACCTCTGTAAACTTACTTTAATTCTTGAGTACCAAGCTGTTTTAAAATCTACACGGAAGTATTACTTCCAGGACTACATTGGAAATATTCAGAGGTAGACATTGGGATATATATCTTTTTATGTTAACACTGTTGAAGTTTGCGGCACAAGGTACTTGTTACAATTGATCCAATTAATTCCATAAAAAAATGATTTCAGAACATGTTAAATTTTTCTTACAATCTTAGTTACACGGATGTATTTCGTGGTTAATTGCAGATATCTGCTGTTTCCTCCAGATGTAAGGTTAAAAACATTTTATCACTACCTTCCTAAGGAAATATTTCAGTGTACATGCAATCATTCGAGCAAGTTTCCTTTTTGAAGTGATAGCAGTGGAGAGGCAGAACAGTTGCACTGAATAATTTTGTGCATGTAAATATGTTCGACGCTGAGTTCCTGTATTTTTAAACTATTAAAGTGGTGTAATATGAAATGTAAGTACTTACCCGTGCAATGAATGAGTAGGCTAAAAATTAACTGCACAATACTGCATTAAACTTTCTATTATGTCACGTCAGGAGATAAAGAGCTACTTCAAGTTTAAAGCAGATTCCAGAAAAAGGAACAATTCATTTTCTTACTGTCCTATCAAAACTTCTTAGTGTGTCCAGCGAAAACAATACTTTTGAGTGTATGTGGCTGTTACGGTTTGCTGGTGGTGTTTGTAGAAGGTAAGTAAGCATTCTCAGTGAAGAATGTAACATTTCTTCATATAGAAGACATACTGGAATTTGATTTGGCACACCACCTGAAGAAATGATCTAAAGTCGTTGGGGTCATTGAAACGGTGTTCATTCTACTAGATTCTTAAACTTTATTACCTATGACTGCACACTACAGAAATTTGAATTAAAATTATCACAGTTGTCAAGACTTTTCAGAATAAAATGTGTGTTCATGTGTATTGACATATACGTTTAGTATAAAGAGAAAGTATTTGACAATTTGATTGTGTTGACTTGAATCACTATCAAGTATTGAGGAGATATGGAATTTGAACCAGTGAATGTGATCTGAACCAGTGAACGTAATCATCTTTTCAATGAACAAACACTGCATTACAGCAGCTGCATTACTATGTCACTGTTGTTGATTAAGCCGTTTTTAGTGTTTTAGATTGTGTATTTGATTCTTGAGTGGTTCAAGAGCAAGGTGGTTTGGTTGTTTTCATAGTGATTGCTGTTCAGATCTTCTACAGCCCATGTTGATATCGGCATATATACTCTGCCCAATGTGGTTTGTTCAGCACACCCCATTGAATCTGGGATTAGGGTTTCTTTGTGTTCCATTCACGTATGCTGTGTGGGAAGGATTGATTGCATACTTGACAATGTGCTGTAATAAATCTCTCAGAATCATTGTGACTCTCAGAATCATCATGTGAATAATACATAGGGGGTTTCTAGTGTCTTCTTAGTAGATATTAGGTGGTGGTTCTTTAAGCTGTGTAAGTTGGCTTTCTCGGGGTAGTTTACATCCAACTCAGTCCGCCAATTAAGTTTCTTCAGTATCATTGTCAATACCCCAGCTAGTCCTATTTTGTATGGGTCGCACCCACTCGAGCAGAATGGGTTACAATAAGTGATTTGTAAGTAGGAGTATCTAGAGGGTCTATACAAGGGCGATATACTTGAGGGCAATATTAGGGAAATGGAAGAGGACTAGATGAAATGGGAGATAAAATACTGCGTGAAGAATTTGACAGAGTACTGAAAGACCTAAGTCGAAAATGGGCCCTGGGGGTAACAACATTCCACTAGAACTATTGATAGCCTTGGGAGAGACAGGCTTGACAAAACTCTGGTGAGCAAGATGTAAGAGTCAGACGAAATACCCTCAGACTTAAAGAAGTATATAGTAATTCCAATCCCAAAGAAAGCAGTTGTTTACAGGTGCGAAAAATTACCAAATCATTAGTTTGATAAGTCATGGATACTGGCACGAATTGTTTACAGATGAATGGTAAGACTGGTAGAAGCTGATGGGGAAGATCAGTTTGGATTCCGTTGAAATGTTGGAACATGTGAGGCAATGACTATGACTTTTCTTGGAAGATGAATTAAGGAAAGGCAAACCTATGATTCTAGCATTTGTAGACATAATAGGAGGCTTTTGACAATTTTGACTGGAATAATTTCAAATTCTGAAGGTGGTAGGGGTAAAATACAGGGGCAAAAGGCTATTTACAATTTGTACAGAAACCAGATGGCGGTTGGGAGTCGATGGGCTTGAAAGGGAAGCTGGTTGGGAAGGGAGTGAGACAGGTTTCAAGTCTATCCCAGTTGTTATTCAATGTGTGTATTGAGCAAGCAGTAAAGGAAACAAAACAAATATTTGGACTAGGAATTAAAATCCATGGAGATGAAATAAAAACTTGGAAGTTTGCCAATGACATCGTAATTCGGTCAGGTGGCAGAGGACATGGGAGAGCAGCTGAAGGAAAGGACAGTGTCTGGAAACGAGGATATAAAATGATCAACAAAAGTAAACTGAGAATTTAATGTAGACCAATTAAGTTAAATCAGATGATGCTGAGGGAATTAAATTAGAAAATGAAGACACTTAAAGTAGTGGAGTAGTTTTGCTATTTGGGAAGCAAAATAACTGATTATTGTTGAAGTAGGGAGGATATAAAATGTAGACTGGCTACAGCAAGGAAAATGTTTCTGAAGAAGTGAAATTATTTTGTTAATCTTGTGTATAGACTAGGCAGGAAGTTTTTTCTGAAAGGCTAGAAGAAGGGATCGTTTGGTAGGACGTGTTCTGAGGTATCAAGGGATCACCGATTTTGTGTTGGAGGGAAGTGTGGAGGTAAAAATTGTAGAGGCATACCAAGAGATGAATACACTAAGCAGCTTTATAAGGATGTAAGTTGCAGTAGTTATAAGAAGATTGAGGCTTTCACAGGAGAGTAGCATGGAGAGCTGCATCGAACCAGTCTCTGGACTGAAGACAACAACATCTGTTTACAGAATTCGTGCTGGCATGGAGGTCATTCCGTTATATATAGAACATTTTCTGAGCTGACCTGAAATGAGCAGAGATTCTGCAACAATTTAGTGTCAACAATATTGGCTGGTTATTTTGTGGATCACTTGTACCACTAGTCTTGTTAACTGGGTGTGACCTGTGCTTTCTTCCAACTACGCTAGACTCTCGTTAATCCGGCTTCTCGGTAATCTGGCAAACATCCAAAAATGTGCACAATGATTTATAGTGCACAACAATGCTCAGTTAAACAATGGTTTATTTACTGTACTTGAAATTGTAGCTTTCTTTACTGTTTGTAATTATGTCTTCTAAGAGGAAACCCGTTATGCTAGACCTCAAGCAGAAACTTGAAATTTTAGCTAAGTTAAATTGAGATTCTTAGCAGAAAGCTGTTGCTGCTGAGTTCAATGTTGGATGAGCAACTATGACATCAGAAAGAAAGATGATGATATTCGACAGTACTCACCACAAATGGATGGTGAGTTGGGAAAATGGAAGGTTATGAGAATGAAGAACGGCTGTTTATAAATGGTTCGTACTATAACACAGTAAAGGAATTCCATCAGTGGTCCGATTATAAAGTTGATCAAACAAGTTGGCTGTAGTAACTTGTTTGCAGCAAGCGAGGGTTGGCTATAAAACTTAGAAAAAATTAAATGGCATTTGGCAGCTGACAGTTACGGGAAAGTTGCTCAGCTAACACTAAGGAAGCTGATGAGTTCGTAAGCAAGATACGGAAGACAATAGAGGAAGAAGATTTAACTGCTGATGTCTTGTATAATGCTGATAAAACAGGACTCTTCCATCAAAAAACATTAGCTGCCAAGAACGAGAAGGAAGCTTGTGGTTACAAGCAACAGAAACAGCACGTAACATTAATGGCGTGTTGTAATGCAAATGGGAGTTATGAACTACCTCTTATGTTTGGAAGATCTCAATATCCACATTGTTCTCGGCCTCGGCACAATGACGTAATACTCTACCAGTGCAGTATTGCATTCAGATGGGTGTGGATGGACAGACAAAATTTTGTACCGGCAGCGATTAAAGTGCTAAAGAAGAAAGAGCTTCCACTGAAAGCTATCTTTGTAATTGACAGTGCTCCCAGTCATCCTTCTTGCTGTTACCGGCAATCAAAAATGCGTTTAGTTCAAGTGGTGAAGGCAGTAAAAACTGCTGAAATGACCAAATTCATCTTCAATCTCAGTTTTCGTAAATGAGAAAATACTGAAGGAGAGGATGTCAGGAACTCCTTACTGCTCTGCCTCTTGTCATCAGCAGGTAAAATTTGGTGGTAGGCCACTGGTCCTTTTCTCACAGGTATACAAGCAATCTTTCTACCATGCAATGTGTCAGACCTAATTCAGAGCATGGACCAGGGAATTTGGAATCAAACGTCATAATCGACATTCACTTCTTGTCTCCTTGCTGAATGAAAGTGAAAACGACTTTATAAGACTATGCTGAAGGGGGTGGAAAGCAATTAATGTATGTGATGTTTTCCAAGAAGCCGAAGCATGGGCTGAAGAGAAAATTGTAGCCATCCATTGATGCAGAGTTGGATCCAGTAGTGAGTGACAGCGATGAGCCAGTCAATTTGGAATTATCATTTACTTTGTCCAGTGACAAGTTCCCCAACCTTCCAGGAGGAGAAGTTGATGATGTTACTAAGTGGCTGAATGAGGAAGACTGTAATATGGACCAAACTTTAACTGATGAAGAAATAAACAAAAGCGTGCAAGAGGTAATGCTCAAAGTGATGAAGAGGACACAGGAGAGAGCATGAAGATTTATCACACTGCTGGTGCTGCAGCTGCAGAGTTCTTCCTGGAGTACATTATGCAACAACCAGATAAATGCAGTACCAATGTAATACTTGTAAAGCAGTTGCATGATAAAGCATGCCACTACCACATATCATCATTGCGACAGTTAAAAATTAGGGACATGTTTCATGGTGAGTGGTACGGCTGTATAATTATGTATAGTATACATTCAAGGACTAAGTTTTCTTTGGAAATTAATGTATTTTTGGATTTAATAAAGTATCTCCTCGGATTTAAAATTGTATCCTTTGGTTAAATAAAGTACAGTACACAATATCCCCTTTGTTTTCATAATAAATGAATAAAATAAATTTCAGAAACTCAATAATCCGGCACTTCTGCTAATCCTGCACCCATATGCGCCAGGAATGGCCGGATTAGTGAGAGTCTAGTCTATTGGGCATGCTTTTCCTAGTTGAAAGATGGGCTAGTTCGACTGCAAACTCTTGTGTTCAATTTTAACAATGTGGGCTATTTTTTGACACGACAGACGCTCGTATTTATTTCATTCATTAAGGATTTAATTGGTGCAATTCCTGTGGGTTTTCCTTTGTAGAAGAATATTTGAAAGTGGAATTGCTTTGTTGCCCTGAATTTCAGTTTCTGTCTTATTTGTCAATGTCTGGTTACTGACTTCAGCGCCACTAATAGCTTGTACATATGACCAGAATTTATTGGGGTTTTGTGAAAAATGTTGCCCTCTTGAGAACCAAACACCTTTCATTTAGCATCTTTCTATGTGTAGTCCTATGATTTATTTTACTTATTTTTTGCAGTTCTTTGGAAGTACATTTGCATTTGACTGTATTCCGTGGCTGGTTTCTTCCGTTAAGAACTGTTGTGCTGGGTACATAATCATTCAGTGATCAACTAGTCTTTGAAACTTGAACCGTAGTTCCTTTAAATGCTCCTGCTCTGTTCTGAAAGTTTTAAGTTCCTCATCGAGATGGCACTACAGCTTTTTCGTCTACTACTTTACTGACCATAATTATACCTTTCTTTGTTGCCAACCATGTCATAGTCTCTGTGAACATCCTGAAAGAGGGCAAGTCTGTCTGTTGTGTAATTGTGTGTTTATTACAATATTATGCCCACCATTGATATTAAATCTTTCCCAGTCAGTCTCTATCTAAATTCTGATATAATTTCTCTTAACTGCAAAAATACATCTCCATTCACCATTAGCCTATCTTTTCGATAGAACCTTAACGTTTTCACCACGAATCTCTGCTTATCAGTTTATGGTTTCCACCTGCACATAGCATTGAGAAGGTCATTGGTTTTCAGATGAATACTTCTACAGTTAAGGATTTTAATACTCTCACCTTTGGGAAGGGGGGGGGGCAGGCATTCTTTTGCATCTTACCCAAATACTTCCTGTTGTCCTACAGCTGTCATTACCTGGACATGTTGGAAAGTGCCTAAACTATAAAAACCTTTGTGCAGCCTCTTGATGTGTGGTGCACACTGACACCTTTATGGGGACCCAACAGTTCTCAACCCTGTTTCACAAGTTCGGGAAATCTTGCAGCCTAACTTGTCTTAGAGCCTTTAAAGACCAGAACCTGGTGGCCGTAATCTGTTCTGTGGACAATGCTACAAATTGTGAGCATTTGTCAAAATTCCATGTTCAGGGCTGGTCTTCTCAACCTTCGCCGCCAGTTGCTGGAATGACCCAGGTGGGACCTCGGAGCCCAGGTGACAGGTATTATTTATACCAACACGGTCCACAACCTGTAGTTCGTTGTATCGTCTTGTTCCCTCTATGGTGGGCAATATTGCTTCTTCAATATGTTGAATGAGGCCCTCAGGCATACAAACTAAGTGCACTTGGTTCTTTGCTGCCATTTTCCTAAAGGGCACTGTTATTCACCATACATTTGAACTAAAAGTTGCCCTTAATCTGTTGTTCCAAACGCTGGTAGGGTTACTTTGAAAAGAAAGTTGTGAGCTTTCTTCCTATCCTTGTCTGGCCTGTGCTTGTTCAGTCACGAATATTATTGTTGATGGGAGGCTGAACCTAATAGTTTTAATAGTTTATTCGGGGATGTTACTGTCAAATTATTTGTCACGCACATTGATTTACTTGGAAATGAGCTATGCAGCAGTTTCGTCATCTGATTGAGTAGTAAGTAACAGAATCACATTCACTCATCATTCATGTCCTTTGAGAAAAGGACCAGTGGCCTACCACCAAATTTTACCTGCTGACGACAGGAGGCAGAGCAGTAAGGAGTTCCTGACATCCTCTCCCTCAGTATTTTCTCATTCACGAAAACTTGAGATTGTAGATGAATTTGGTCATTTCAGCAGTTTTTACTCCTTCACCACTTGAACTAACAGCATTTTTGATTGCAACAAGAATTACCAATAAGCACAATGTTGGTTTATATTAGCCCTAACACTGTCAAGTTATGGATAATTGTTGATTTACAAAAATGCTATGTATTCCACTTTGGTTTTGACAACAGTGAGTTCAACTTTTGTGACAGTTATCATTATGTTCTGTAAGGTACATGCTTCTAAAGCAGGGGCTGCCAAACTTTTCCTCTGACGGAACACTTTAGGAATCATAGTACTTTGAAGGGACACATTTTTATTTTTAAGGTTATAAAATTAAAAAAAAGAAAAAGTTGTTTCATTCACTTATTTCAATTTTAAATTGTAACAAATAACAGAAATTATAACATCATAAAAAAACTGAAATAATCCATGTTATTAAGATTTTTGCGGAGCACTTATTCATTTCCTGCTGAACACGTGGTTCTTGGAACAGTTTGGAAAACCATTCTAAAGCATATGGAAATGTCACTGTTGGTCATTGCATGTTTCTGCTAGATTCAAATTAGCTGTTGTTCCACGATCGGTACAATTTGAAATGGTTCATCAAGAGAATGTTAATCATAAAATACAGGTTTTCCACACTAGAGGTATACAAAAAAGAGTTATTTTTCACTGTTTATTAAGCCTTATAACTTCATTTCTCCAACATCCTACACAGGACATTGTTATGTGCATAATTACTGTTCAGTGTGAACATAGTCTGTAGCTTGAGAGTTACCAGAATGGTGCTTAATTTCTTGCCCCAAGTTCATAAGCTTTACAGGTGTACGGTTTCTACTGCAGCGAAGATACATTGTGTCAAATGTACGACAGCCCAAACTTGTTCAGTGGGCTTTATAAACCCCAGGTAGAAATCCAGTGGTATGTGGTAACAAATACATGGTGGCTAAGAGGGAAAAGTTTGGGCGGGGGGGCACAACCCTACTGGAAAATGGGGCTGAGAAGGCATCTGTGGGACTGCATAGTTTGCCAATGTGTCAAGATAGGTGTACCCTGTCATTGGAGACGAGGTGCTGTTCATGAAATGGTGAGGATCACATGTGTGGTAGTGTTTTTGTCTGCATATTTACTCAACAGTATAAAATGTTGACTTTCTTTTCTTGGATATAAGGATTTGTCTGTTTACAGCATTTGTATAAAAAGTAATGAGACTGAGCTTGTGAATCACAATTTATCGTAGATATCGCTGCAACCACTAAGTACTCTTCAGTGTATGACCCTTGCGTCATAAACCCACTGCATGCGATATTTATTTGCATACTTCAAAGGCTGTCGCAAACACCGAGTCTGGGATGGCCTTCAAAGCCCTCGTCGTGGCGGCTTGGACCTCCTCCAGGGTCCTGCGATGGTGTCCTTTCAGGGAAGTTTTTAGCTTGAGGAACAAAAATAAAGTTGGGCGGGGCCCCATCATGACTCTCTCTCTGTGTGTGTGTGTGTGTGTGTGTGGGGGGGGGGGGGGCTGAGGAATCATTGGAATCCCTTTCCAGATAGCTGGCCACCATCAAGCAGGTGTGACTCGGGCACGTTGTCCTGATGCTGCTTCCAATCATTTGTGATGGCTGACCTCACACGATGGACCCTTCGCAATAAATAGCACTGTTGATATTTTGACTTTGGGACACAAACTCATGGTGAACCGCGCCCCTGCCGTTGAAAAACACAATCAGCATTGCTTTCACCTTCTATTTGTTTATGTGAGCCTTTTTTGGGTGTGGGGATACTGCGGTGTGCCATTGAGCACTCTTGTGCTTTGTGTCCAGGTCATACTGAAACACCTAGGTTTCATCTCTGTGATAATTTTATCTCAAAATTCCACATCAACTTCCAAGAGGCTCTGGAGATTGTCTTGGCAGATGCCCAAATTTGCTTGCTTTTGAAGGTTTGACAAAATCTTTGGACCATCTTGGCGGGGGAGTGGGGGGTGGGTTGCTAGATCGAGCATTTGCTCTTGCATAGATTCTGGGTACAGCCTTTTTATTCATGATAGAAATTAATGGAATTCACCCACATTTATAATAGTGAATATCAAAACCTAAAGAAGTGATTTAACACCACTGAGCCTGATGGCAAATATACCATAACTTTAATAATCCCAATTTTTTTTGTTTACACAATGTTCAAAGGAAATTATGCCAATTGCCAAATGTGGTGGAAATTTGAGTGGTGTTCTGCAGTCAAGTTGGTTACAAAACCGTGCTGAAGCAGAGTACTCAATTTTCTCTGTCACTACCTCATAGACATTGCTTACCGAACTGAAGATTCCCTTGTGCATGGACGCTGATGTTGCTTGCCAGAACATAAACATAGTTGTAGTATACATTTCCGTTATCTGTTCTCCAGGCCCCATGACACCAACACCCTTAGCTGCAAAACAGAATAGCAACACCAATTTTCTGTGGACAAAGGAGACCTGTGATGGCTTGCTGAACATTCAGTTGCACATGGCGAGCAACAGTAGTACTCTCTGGTGAACATGGTCATTGAATGCTGGAGGTGTGAATACACATTTCATCTGGGAGTGAAATACATGGGGGTGGGGGGAAATATTTTCTGTTATAGACGAGAGGAGGCAAAGTGTAATTTTAAGGTTAAAAGGATGTCGTCCAGGAATTGGGACTTACTCTAAACTCTATAGGGTGCTACACAGCACAATACACAGTATGAGAGCTAAGAATTCTGCAGTGAGGTTGGCCTGGCTTTAAGTGTGAGAAAGTGAAGACATGAGGGTTGCCTTCATTCAGTCCTCGACTGTTAAGCCAGTTCCACAGGCCAGTTTAAGGTTGGTTTTGGACATACCACATTTCTCCCGAGGATTTTTAGGATTGTTCTCTGTCCGGCTGTTAAGAACCCAGGAACAGGTAGGTGTATCAAGTTCAAATTTGTCATATATGGTCCCTTGGAAGTGGAAAAATTTTATTCATCTAAGTCGCTTCATTCAGAAGATATGGCCATTTATTTCAAGGGTAGTTCCCGCTTACCTAGAATCATGAAATTCAGCAAGCGAAAGATTGCACAGTGGAAGTAAAGTAAAATAAATTTTAAAAAATAAAAAAAAATCTGCAAATTGTAATTATATCACGTAAAAATATTTTTTGCCATTTGAACTTAACATTGTGCATTCATCATACGTCAAAAGCATGTATTATTGTATGCAAACACAAAAAGTTTTGAAAGAAAAGTTTTATTACCTCTTCCCTTAACACACAAACGAACTTCATCTACTGTTCACTTCTTCTTTAGTATGAACTAGTCTAACGAACTACCAGTTTTGGGAGTCCTGGGACGAGTATCTTGCTGCTGTTGATCTTGATAATGGGCAGAAATTGTTGTTTCTCGATTTCCAGGATTTGTGAACTGTATGTATATACATAATTGTATAGAGCCATCAGTGCGCAAGTCATATTTGTACTTGGCCAATTTATGTCCTGGGCTATGCTTTCTCATATATTTCAGGTTGTAGAATATCATAAGATTGCATACATCGTTGAAATACACATACTGCGTAGGTATTGAATAATCTGTACAAGAACTCAGCAGATCCATTAAATTTTTAAAAATGGCATTTTTAGAATTTTCACCCCTCTTGGATATATTCCTGTGAGTGCGCATGTCAGGAGCAGTAATAATATGTACTCAAATGAGGAACATAGAAGCTAATTAACTTGCAAACTTTGAATAGTTGCTGGGTTTGTGGTTTAAAACAGTAAATATATTGTGGAATATCAGGTGGTGCCACATATTATAACAATACCTCATGGCTTTCTCTTTCCCTTTTTTAAGAGCTCAAGTTCAGCGGAGGAGATCAGAAGGGAAGACCTCTGAGATTACATATGAAGTTCTTGAAGGGCCATTACGAGATTCTTGGGTAAAAATTTCAGATATTGAGAACAAGTTGCAACCCAACTTTTTGGAGGTAATTTGGATGTAGGAACAGCATGCATCACTGAAAAAAGCAAATTATAGGTATGTCCATTGTAGCAATATAGCTTGTCAACGTGACAACATACAGCTGCATTCAAGGGCAAAATGGCACTATTTTCTCGGTCAAAAAGTAGTTGGGGACCTAAATAAAAGATAAGTGTGTGTGAGGAATTTGCAACCAAGATCTTACAGTTTGTGCGTAATTGAATTTATGAAATCACCAGAGAGAAGAATGCCCATAAACAGAAAGAACGGGAAAACACAAATTGTCCATTATCCACTGTCTGTCTCTTAAATTAGGTCCATTGACTGAATCCAGTCGAGGAGGAAACATGTTGACAATATTGATGAGAATTCCGAAGCTGTAGAGTTCAAAATGATGTGTATCTATGAAATACAGGTAGAGGAGCTATGTCTGAAGCAATAAACTATGCAGTAGAAGGCTGTTTAGCAATGGACCGGAAACAGGAAAAGGAATATGCAGGTGAAGTACAGTGACTAAGGAAACTTGAGGCCAGGATGGTTACGGGAACACAGGATATATTTCAGGGAGAGTTTCCACCTGTGCAGTTTAGAGAAGCTGGTACTGGTGGGAAGGATCCAGATGGCACAGGTTGTGAAGCAGTCATTGAAATCAAGAACTTCATATTGGGGAGCATGTGTAGCAACTGGTCTTGCCACAGTTTGTCAGTGGCCATTTATGCAGACAGCTTGTTGGTTGTCATGCTCACTTAGAATTCAACATGGTGGATTGCGGCTTAGCTTGTAGGTTGTCCTACCTGATGGGATAGGTGGTGGTGGTGGTGGTGGTAGTAGTAGTAGTAGTAGTAGTAGTAGGAGGAGGAGGAGGAGGAGGATGTATGGGACATACCTTGCACCTAGGTCTATTACAGGGCAAGGGATAGGGAGCAGAGGCTAAGTAGGGATGGACCAGGATTTGGTGAGCGGCAGAATACCACTGTAGGAGGGGTTGGAAGGATAGTGGATTGGGAATTCCTCATTTCAGGGCATGGTGTGAGGTAGTCGAAACCCTGTCAGAGTATGAGAATTCAGTTGCTCCAGCCCATTGTAGTATTGACTCATGAAAGGAATGCTTCTCTGTGGCTGGATGGAGGGACTTTTGAAGATAGTGGCTGACAGGAGAGATAAGTCAAGGGAGATTAGTTTCTGTACAAGGGTGGGAGGGTAATTGAGGCTGCGAAGGCCTCAGTGAGTCCTTTCATATGTTTCAAGAGGAAAGGTTCGTTACTACGGATGTGATGACTGCAGGTTGAGTAGGCTGTGTGGAAGGAACTTATTGGTAGGGAATGGGTGATAGCTGTCAAAATGCAGGCATTGCTGGTGGTTGGTAGATTTGATATGGATAGAGGGACTGATGTAGCCATGTTTGATGTGATGGTCAACATTGAGGAAGGAACTTGTTGTTTAGAGGAGGACCAGGTCAAGTGAATGGGGGAGAAGGTGTTGAGGTTGTGGAGAAATGTGGGTAGGTTGTCCTCACCCTCTATCCATATCATGAAGAATGTCAAATTAAACACCTTTCAGCCATCTAAATTTCCAAATTGTTATTTTATTGGGCTGCCAGTTCTGGCAATATATTACGTGATCCTCAGGCCTCCTGACTGACTTGCAGCAAGATTCCCACCTTTGGGCCAGCCAAAATAGGGACCAGCCTTCAAAGACTGGTATCCGTAGATTTTTGAGACAGCGATCACGGCAAGCATCACTTGCTGACCAAGTGATCACTGTCTCAAAAAATCTGCGAATACTAGTCTTTGAATGCTGGTGTCTATTTTGACTGGACCAAAGGTGAGAATCCTACACATTTGTCAGGAGGCCTAAAGATGGAATCACTCACTGGGACTGGTAGCGAAATAAAATAACAATTTGGAAATTTAGACAGCTGAAAGGTGTTTGATTTGATATTCTGTACTGAACAGCCAAGGTCCTGCAACCATCTGTGGAAAGATCGGCATACAGAGATATTGTGTAGATGTCATCAATGAAACTGAACCAGGTGTGGGATTTGGGATTGTGGGTGGTTAGGAAGGATTACTCTTAATGTGATATGTGAATATGATGGTGCTCTTTGCCATAACCTGGATTTATTTGTAGGTGAAGCCTTCAAAGGAGAAGTAATTGTGGGTGTGAATATAGTTGGTCATGGTGACCAGGAAGGAGGTTGTAGGTCTGGAACCTGTTGGGTGTTGGGAAAGGTGGAATTCAATAGCAGCAAGGCCATAACGTTAGAGATGTTAGTGAAAAGGAAGAAGGAAGATGGCATCAATAGTTGTGAGCAAGACAGCGTGTGGTAAAGAAACAGGAACGACAGGGAGTCGGTGAAGGAGATAGTTGATAAGTTTTGTGTAGGACAGTTCATTGTGGGTAATAAGGCCTGCCTGCGACTCTGCATGTCCCTTATACGGTGAGTAGCAAACTGTCATATACACAATATTGCAATTATTTGATCCTGTATTTCCATTGTGTGAGAAAGTGTATTTCGATGACCGTGTTTTTCTAATTGTACAGCAACATTTTGTTCACTTATTTTAACATCTCTTTCAGATATTTCTCTTGTGAAAGAAACATTGTCAATGTCACCTGGAATGCTTGGACGTCTTTCCATGACTTTTCATGGGAAGTGATTAGAACCATAGTTTTTTTTGGGGGGGGGGGGGGCACAGGATAATTTACAAGGATTATCTACTATCCTGCAACCCAGTGCTGTTTTTTAAATTACCTGATACAGGATGGCGACTTGTCTGGTAAATTGAGGAGTCAATGGGAAACTTGATTTTTCAGAGCAGTTTGGGAATTATGAGAGACTAAAGGGGAATTGAACAATTGGAAGAAATATTTTATTACAAATATTCATCTTAGGAAGCAGTTTGTTGTGGAGTTGCTTAAGGGGGGTAGGACGCCAAACGGGCCGACTTGGAGCAGGAGAGGCACCACAGGACACTTAAAGGTGTATGAAACTCTAGAATTTTCCAAATCTGTTAAAAATTGAGGTAAATAACTATAAAATTTGTGTTTTTTCTAATCATGAAGTTTAAAATATAACAGCTCATTTGTTTTTTCATAAATTAAGTAAATTCTAGAGTTTCATACACCTGTAAGTATGGTATGTATGTTGTGCGAAATTCATTGAAGAATCTCTCTAACTTATGAAGAAAAGTGTACCTATAGCAACAAATGCTGTCATTAGTAAGTGAGAAAAATGATGAAATTTCACAAGGAAAAAATTTTATTTTGCTATGTTTTTAAACTTCCACTGCAATGAGTGTGAATCCCGAATCCTTCCTGGTGATGCTGACAAAGTTTTATGAATTTATTTGTAAAAGTATAGACACTGGAAACTAAAATGTCTTGTGATGCCTCTCCTTTCCAAGTCGGCCCGTTTGACGTCCTGCCCCCTTAAGGAAAGTTGAAGGAATTAATTGAATTGCTGTAATGGCTAATGTCTGCTGCCTGATCGTGACTACCTCGTTCCCACTCGTTGAGTACAGGAATCTTTGTAATTGTCTCCAGTTGCATGGGGCTCTTGAGTCTGTTTGCTGTTGTCTGAGTATTGCTTGTTGGAGTGTAACACGAATATGAGTTTGGTACATAATTGTGAATTTGTCTTTTGCAGAAAGTTCCATGTATGAACATGTTGTATACACATATATTGTAGTTCAATACTGAATATTCTGTCTTCAGTTCATTTTTTACTAATTTCTGTGAACAGTAGTGCTTTGTTAACCTCCTCTCAGTCTCGTACTGAAGTTAGCAATGCTGACAATGTAAAGAGCACCTGATTTGAAACGTGACAAGTTAAAGCTACGAAAAACTAGCATTCCATTCCAATAACAAGGGTCTGATGCATATTCCTGCAGTAATTTCCCATGTACCTGAGGTTATTGCACGGTGCTACAGAGTGGTGTATAATGATAGTGAAGAAATTTCCAGGAATGGCAAGTGCATGTGATGTACAGTGTTGCTGATAAAATTGTGAAATGCCAACTCAAGAATTTTCATTTGCAGCCATGAAAAGTAGTTAAGTAAAACACTCAATGTATACAGTTATAATTTACTCAGAGAAATTTGGAATTTCAACCCGGATAAACATGGAAATTTTAGATAAATATTTTGACGAAGCAAAAGTTGCCATCCTGTAATAGCTTTTTGTAGTTGGTGACTACCGAAAAGTGTGAATGTCATTTGGGGTTTTGTGTATTGCTGTTGGAGTTGAACATATTGATTTTGTGCTGTTGTCTGTATAATTGAATTTGTAGAGGGACACCATGACTTGAACACAGCAAGCATGCTGCAGTAGATGTAGGCTGCAGGAGTTACACTGAGATTAAAAAAGACATTTACAAGAATGGCTAGTATAGAGAGCTGCATTATTCCCCCAACAAAAACTAATAAAACATCAACATATCTATGGGGGAGAGATCTATGTTATAATTCCAATCAAGGTACCTAGTTTTAATTTGTCACATGTTCCCATGAGTTACTATTTCTGTTTTATTTTATTACTGTTAGCTCAATGAGTATACTGTCAGGTATAAATCTAAGGTCGAGGGTTCAATATTGAGTCAGTCCTAGAATATTTTTGTTGTTACTTACGGCTTCTTTAATCCCCGGGGTCTCATTTTTATTATACTGCAGCCCCCTATAACTAGCTTAGTAATTTAGTTCATTAAAAAGAACACCATAATACCATCTCCACTGGGACCATGCCTTGCAAGAAACACAGTGTTGTTCCTTTTGAGAACAGCTATGATATGTTTATATTGTTGTAAGTAGGAAAGGTGGACCTTCCATCTCAGAATAATTTTATTCTACACAACATCTGTTACTGCAGTTTTGCTTGGAATGCATTTTTAAGAGCTCTTCTTCGAATCAAGTGTGTCCTCAGTATCACATGGTCTTTAGGTTGTAGCATGTAACTAATTTGTTATTGTTGCTGTTTAATGAAGAATACAAAAACATCTTGCAATCTTTAACGTCACCGCCATTCAGTTGGGATATATATAATTATTTTATTTGCAATTAATATGAAGCAATTCAGATTGTGAACTATTTTTATATTAAAATGAAAAGCAATGGCAGCAACGTTAAAAGAAACTGGGGCCTCTTTCATTAAATGACTGATTTAATTCAGAACTTTTACAAGAGTTAATGCAATTTCTTCTGAAAGTAGTAATGACCAAAAGCTTTGTAAATCTCTTGGTAAAATTTGTTACTGACCATGAATGTAAATATGTTTCCTTGCGGAAGTTAGTATTAAACTGATTATCAGAGTTCTAAATATTAAAATGATTGTAGGTTCTGTATTATTTCACAAACAAAAGATTACAGCACATGAAGTGGCACATTTAATCTATAATAACCAAAAGAAATGCTTTCATATTTAAGAAAACACACAAAATTATGGATCTGTAAAGGAAGAACAGCTTTATAAATGAAATATGATTAAACTTTTGAACAGTATATTTTAAAGAAATACAAGTCAGCTTACACTATTCCTTACAGCCTAATATTTAAAGCAAAAGGTCCTCTACATGAAATGCGATATTCAAATGCACGCACTTGATATTCCGATTTCTAATAACAGTTCCAGTTGTAAATAATTAAGTAAAAGTCCAAGAAAGATCTCCTGTGACAATTTCATCGACTCCACAGAATTAATTGCGTTACATGAATCAAGCTAACCAAGAGAGACGAGCATAATGGCAAAAAGAAAAGAACAGAGGAAGAAAGAAAAGAGAGTGGTGCCCTTGTTTCACGACTGTTTATACTAATTACACATTATGATCTGTGTATGATTATCAATATATTATCCAGAGGTGTCTAGTATAGTTATATTACTTTGGGGTAAATTTCATATAAAAGTTAAGGGACATTATAAATTGCTCCCTCCATTTTTGACAGTTGTCATTCTTTATTGTTCTTGACTGTCTGTGATCTGTGTGAACTTCCTACAGTACTTTGGTTTTCTGTTAATTCTCACTCAGAAGTGTGTGTGCCGATCATCATCCTGAAGTTCACAGAAGCTTCTTGTCATTTCAGAATGTGTGGTTGTGGTGGTGTGTGTGTCTACTAGAATCATCACTCTTGGGTGCATAAAACTGAAGTCACTTTTAATTTTCACAATTTACTTTTTAGCCATTGTTCACAGTGCAACAGTTTAAGGCATCAGCAAACTAGCAACAGTTCAAGGGATCAGCAAATTACTTACCTTTGTTTTCCTGTTGTGTCCAAAAATCTGGAACGTTTACTGGGAATTTTGTATTTATGTCATATTTATTTCAAGTATTTCCTTTTTTGTTTTCAGATTTCTTTTTCTTACTTTTCTAAAATATTTCAAACATAGACACCACATATTTGTGTAATGTGATACCAGGAGTTAATGGAAAACATTATTTTGGTTCTTATTACAAACTAAATATTCTGTGAATAGTAGTTTTGTGTAATCTGTTGAGGGATGCTTCAGTGTTGTGGTGCGGTGTTGGGTTGAAGGTTGTATTTTGAGAGTACTTGCTGGACGCTGACTATTTACAGCAGCAACTTGAGGATGTTCACTTTGTGGGAGGAAATGGAGGACTGTGAAGCATGACACTTCAGACAATGAATAGACTTCAGGATATATGTATCCTACTTTCCACGAAAGAACATTGTTTCTGAGTGACGAATGTCCAATTTCAGTATGGCTACACGACATACAGAACAGCACCTAAGTGACTGTAACTGGCTTAATGTGATATGATGTCTTTATAGCAAACAGAATACTGAGAGGCCACTGGTGTTAATTGTGTAATTCATAAGTATGTTAGCCTACAAAAGGAAGCAGCTTTTGTGTTGAATTTGTGCATACTCACAATTTCTGAGTGCATTCAGTCAAGTTTTAATTGACTTAGGGTCTTCCAAACTTTAAATTCGTTTCAAGTGACAGTGTTACACAAAATCCAGAAATTACAGTCTACATCTCTGTGTTGATCATTTTGGCAGTATCCTGTCTGGAAACTGCTCTGAAGAAGCCAAAGGTACCTAGAAGGAACATAAACCATGTACATTTTTTACTTTTAATCATGGACCAGCACAGAATGCCAGTACATTCAAACAGGAAAGTAACACTAACATCATTGCACGCAGTTCAAAGAGGGTTCACTTTGAACAGAGTTAACTATAAAAGACTGCCTTGTTGGAAATAAAAGGGGAAGAAGAAAGAAAGGTCAGATTTGTAACAATGATTTTCATATTGCAGTTGGATGTGAATACACTGCTCGCCATTGAAATTACAACATGATGAAGACAGCATACAGTAAACACAAAGTGGCATGAATTGTACTTGGTGTTCAAAATGCAAAAAATTAGCATTTCAATACACTGCACAAATTGGGTAGGAGTAATGCCAGGTATATTCTGTATACGAGGTCTGTTCAAAAAATTCCAGAATTTTGTCCATGGAATTTTTCTACATTTACCATTTACTTATTGTGCATGTTCTACTTCGGAGTACTGTCCTCCACAATTGATACACTGCCCCAAACACCATTCTCTCACCACATTTCAAGCTGTTTCCTTTTTACATTCTCGGGCATCACAAAATGTTCCTATAGCACCATCGATTAACAGTTTGTCCCTGTATCATGAACTGATGATTAACTAATCCTTCAAAGTCAAAAGAAATGATCAGCATGGGTTTTGACATTTGGCCTGATGAGCTTTGAACTTTTCCAGACCCACTATGAAGATTGAACCGTGGTCTCAACATCATAACTGTAGATCCACACCTCATCACCAGTTATGATTCTCTTAAGGAACTGCTCGTTCTCATTGGCACTATCCAAACGGTCTTCACAGATTCCGAGGCAGAGGTCTTTTGGTGTTGCCTCATGAGTCATGGGACGAAATTTGCAGTAACATGATGCATTCCAAGATGACGTGTCAGGATTTCATGACTTGATCCAATTGATGACGTGATCCAACTGAAATGTTCTATTCTTCTCCAATCTCTCAGACAGTTCAGTCTTTAATTGTCATGCACAATTTCGTTGACGTTCCTGTCATTAGCGTTGTCAGTAGATGTTGAAGGGTGTCCTGAATGAGGGTTATCTAACTTCTGTCGCCATTTTTAAACCTTGTGAATTGTTTGTAACTTTGAGTATGGCTTAAGCATTCATCACCATAAGCTTCCTGCATCATTTGGTATATGTCTGTATAGGTTTTCTTGAGTTTCATTCAAAATTTAATGCAGATGTATTATTTCTTTAAACTGCGCAATACAGCATTATACTCAATACAGCCCTGAGCAATAACTAACAGACATACAATAGTGAAAGTTGCAACAGCTACACATTAAACACAGGCACATGCAGGGATGCCAATCACAGTTTGTTTCAACATACCATTGGCGTGAAATTATGAATGTTTGAATGTTCAGAATTTTTTGAACAGACTTCGTATGTGGTAAGATTACACAGTCTTTTTTTGCCCCCCTCATTCAAAAACCAAATCGGAATGTTTGTTTGTGAGAAGATGGCAGCTGTGCCCTATCTTCTAGGTCTCCTTGAAATTATGGTGCAACAAGACCTTATATCCATTCTGTCCAAACCTACCTCATTCTCCAATTCTCTCACCCATTGAAAGCATTTGGTCATGTATTTGCAGTAATACTGGCACGCCAACATTTACCAGCCCCCATATTTGATTAACTCTGGCCTGGAATTGAAGCAGCGTGGAATTATGTACCTGTATCTGTCATTGAAGCTCAGTTTCACTCAGTGCCCAGCCGGGTTAGAGCCGTCATGTTGGCAGAGATGGCAGCTGTCTACACTAAATTTTATCCCCATGTAACCCCAAATCATTAAATTTAATTGCATGTTCTTGCATACTAAAGTCCAATTCATGAATGCTGCCAGTCTGTGTAGGTCAAGGCATGGATGGGTTTGCAACATTTCATTTTCAAGTTACATGTGTGGTACACACTCGAACAAAGCATTTATCCTGCAAATTATGTCTCACTTACTTACATTGAATTTCTTGCTTACCACCATTATTAGCTATGACAGCTTTCAACAAATGGAATAAAAATTCAGTAAATAACTCCCTGTGATCACATATAATGCCCGCACTATCTACAACATTCAAAGTAGAGCACTCAGAACACTACTGAATGCTGACTAGCTGTTGGAGAATGTTTGATGTCAAGTGTGCAGAAGCAGCCTAAATTTGGCTGCTGTGGTTCACGGCTCCAGCTATAGCACAGACAAAGAGGGCGTTGTTAGTCAAGAGAAGTCTAGTAGCAAATAACATTGGCCCTATTTAAGGAAGAAGTTTATGAGAATGTACATCTGGAGCAAAGCATTGTATGGTAGTGAATCATGGACTGGTCAAAAAGAACTGAAGAATTTAAAATATTGTGCTATAAAAGAATATTGAAAATTAGATGGATAAAAAAGATGTTGAAAATTAGGTGGAATGACAAGATGAGGAATTGGGGGGGGGGGGGGGGGGGAATCTGAATAGAGGGTAAAAACTATGGAGGAAGGTGGAGAACACAATACATTCAGAAAATAATTGTGATCATAGGGTGCAAGTGCTTTTCTGAGTTGATGAGGTTAGCAAAAGAAAAGGATTTTGTGGTGGGCAACATCAAACCAGTGAGAAGACTGATGAAAGATAAATTCATAAATATTCTCCCAGTTGTGCTGTATATGCACAATAAGTAAAATTTTATTTGCAGTCCTTCTCAGTTGTTGGAACTTTAATGGCAAGCCGTGTACTTTTTGTATGCCGTTTTTAAACCGTGTGAATCATTCGTAACATCGAGTACAGCTTAAGCACTCATCACCGCAGGGTTCCTGCATCAATTGATGTGTCTCTGTAAAGATTTTTCTTGAGTTTCACACAAAGTTTAATGCAGATGCATTGTTTCTCAAAATTCACAAACTGTGTGACACAATCTTCTACTCAATACAGCACTGTACAATAACTAACAGACATACAACAATGAAAATGTCAGCAGCTGCTCATTAAACGCAGGCCTGTGCAGGAATGTCAACCGTATTTTGCCCCAACACACCTTTGGCGTTAAATCACAAATGTTCCAGAATTTTTTGAACAGACCTTGTATGTGCTGAAATGGAAATTCCTGACCTGAGAAACTTACTGGTATTTGTGTTTTAAACTTTTTCTGCACTGTTGTTAGTGTCTCAAGCTTAGTGGTGTGAGAGCTGATGTTAGAGCTGCTATAATAATCAGTGACACACATCCTTTCATGCTTCTGCAACTAATAAAGATTCTCTTTATTTACTCTCTGGCATACCTACAAATATATTCAATTCTGTTTCTAAAAATTCAAATGCTCGCAATAAGTGTCACAGTAAATTGCCCTTGAGTTGTTCAGAGTGTGATACTGTCAGAGCGTGTTGGTCACAGAGAAATCATTGCGGTGTTGTTACGTTGATCTGTCTCTGAACTGAAGAACTATGAGATGAATCCCTGTTCAGTCTACCTCAGTGCATCACAAAGAGCAGTTACAGACTGTTGCGTAAAATTATACCAACCCTCCCTCAGGCCAACTCTTAAATTAGTGATTAGGAATGTTCAAACATATCTGTTAGTTTATTTGCATGGCCATACTCTGCAATGTTATTTTCCACTAGGTCTGTTAACAATAAACCGAAAACAGAGGTTAGGAGCTACCCTGTAACCTCCCCACACCCTGATTCTTTAAAGAATTGAACCCACATATAAAACAGCTTTAAATGTCAATTACTGTACAAATGAGTTAATGAGTTAAATATTTTATGTTAATCAACCTTTATGGCTGAAGATGCAATTGGCTTTGTTGGTTTCATATTATTCACTCGTAGGTTAATGAAAAAGTCAAAACCAAAATGGAATCAGTATAGTCTGGATAGTTTGCACTTATTTTAAAAATAGCTAGTTTGTCATGCACCTCAATGTTTGTGATGTCGCATCACCTTAACACCTTGTACACTGATATTTTGCAAGGACACGCTTTGACATAAAACCTGACCAGCGGGCCCAGAGTCCGAGCCAGCACTGGTTGTTATATGGGACAAATAGACTGGTCATGCTGGTAATAATACTATGTAAGTCCAGGTACCTGCGCTAACTGGCAACACTATAGGATGCGCATCAGTTCCTGGTGAATGTTGTGTCGCCTGTTCGCGTTGTTATGATGTGTCAATACTCATGGTCTAATGCTAAACAGTATGTCATCTGAATGTAATGTCTTGTGTTCGAAACTGCTTGTTGTCTAAATTCTTGCAGCACATTTTGTCCAAATGCTGAAGTCTTTAGTGCAATGGTAGCACAGTTGCAATGTATTTCGCTTCCATACACACTGGTGTCAACGTTTTTGTGAAAGCTCACATGTTAGACTGACTGTCTCTGGATGCATTAGAGCTTTCCATGCCCACTTGCTGGTGCCTGGCAGAGGCTGCTGCAACGCAGCTGTGCTGCTTCGACTTTCTAAAAGCGTCATCTACTTCTCATAGCTTTGGAGAATAGAAAATGCTTTCTGTTGTTGACTAACATTCCTCAAAAAATGTCTGTGCGTTTCATCCTCGATAACAATGGGGCAGATGACCCATTTTTATATGATGATTACTGTACTACACTTATATGCAAGGCATGAGTACGGCTCAAAATTAATTTCATAATCTGACTACCTTACTATAAAATTAATTTTATAATCTGTCTACCTTACTATGTTGTTTAACGTTATTCTTAATTCTTTATACTTCGTTTATTGCCCTTTTTGAAGCAATTTCTCATGCAATTTTTGGGCTAGAAATTCAAATTTGTATGTTTTCTTCCAGGCACAGTTAGTCACTGTGATGTAATGTGTTTTACTGCCATGGTTTGATTTATAACGCTAAATGTATGCAATAAACTGAATGAATACCTTGCAGTGCATGCTCTATTGCAACACAGGCACACTGCGCATTTTGAGGTTCGTGAACGGATTCAAGGTGAAATTGATGCTGATCTAAAGTGATATTTAAGTCATTCAATTAGATTTAAACCAACAAAATTGCATATTTTTTGAAGCTACCCAGAGTGGAAGGTAGTTCCTAACATTGGTGGCAGCAAACGTCTAGATGGGTGCCTAATTGCTATTTCACAGATTTAGCACAAGGTAACTGTATTCACTTTATAACTATTACCCTGACCTACGAAACTCGAATTTATGTGGTTGATGGTTGAGTCTTAAGTTCTTCAGATGCATTCGTATAGTGAAGACACTAATTTTCACAGAGCAGACATCTGTGACCATTAACACAGCCTACTGAGTCGAACTTGTGAGAAAACTTAATATGCAAAGTTTTCCTTCAGACTTTGTTAAAGAATTTCTTCTAATTGTAGCTGCATTAAATAAAATGGAAAATAATAACCTAGAGTTCACTGGTCTCTACCACAATTAGAACAAGAACTCCCATTGTCTTGAGATCACAAGACATATGCAGGAGAACTGAGCTAACAAGATTCTCCTGGGTTCAGGTCTCTCTCATTTCAATGTCAGTCATTGAGACTTATAATGCAACATTACCTGTAAGAATAGCTGTTGCTTATGTGAAGTATGGCATCCCTGGAGTCCAAAACTTAAATTTTCTCTCTGTGTGTCTCGCCTTACGTGGGGATTTTATAGCATAAGTCATCAAAATGAACTGTCTGTGTGTCTCGCCTTACATGAGGATTTTATAGCATAAGTCATCAGAATGAAAAGGGAATTCCATGTGAATTTAGTAGAATGATTCAGGATCACATGCAGAAGTAAGTGCACAATCACAGGGTTGTTAAAGGCACAGCTATGTAGCGAAATGTTTGGCGTGCTTGTCATATACAGGCACTCAGAGGGGAGGCACGACTGCATTTGGTTTTTATGCAGCATTATCTTCTGATACTTTTTTAACGTTGCGAATTATGCTTGTCAAAACATCCAACATTCCATTCTTCTTGGTTCATTGGTCATGTGCAGTTATGCCAGATAGGGATAGAAAAGTTCTCATGAATGAATGAATAACAATGACAGTGACAAGCCAATGATGGATGAAATTTGTTGCCTAATTTACAACATGGACATTTGTCAGTAGAAATAAACTTATGCTGAACTAAGTATTGTATTGATTGAAGAAAGCATTTTACATTCACTATCTTCAACATTTGTAACGAAACCTTTCACTCTTTTAGTTCATTTAATAACAATTAAGCCCGGTATTCTGACAACTGTTTATTGTCAGAACACCTTTCATAGACAGTTTGTTTCTTACGGTGCTGTTTACAAGCAAGATTATTACATCTGTGACATTTAGTGGATATGGATTAATTTTTTTATGTCCACAATTGATACAAGCCACGCCTTTCTTTGCTGAGGGTTCAGGTTGCTTATCTTTTGAAGTCGATGCTTCAGCATGAAACTGCGTAAGAAATATGGTGAGATCAGCTGGTAATGATTTGAGTTGAGCTCTGGATATGAGTTGTTGTTCTGCTTGCTTCTTGAGATCAGCACATCTGCATGAAGTTGACTGTGTCTACGTGAAGGAAAACAGTAGGTATGAATTCATTCCAGCAATGTTTAAAAAATAATAAAATGACTTCAGGTTTGTGTATTTCTTCAACTGTTGCAGTGTCATGCGTAGTAGACGAAAGTATGATAGCACAGTTTTTATGAGGTCTTACCCTGCTGAAATCCAAACATTGTACTCCCAGTTTCTCCTGTTTTGTTTGGGAGAAATTCTGGAGGAATTTCAGATACGTTCTTCCTCATTGTATTAATACAAGTGATTTTCTTCTGCAGCAGATATTCAGAAAGGAGATAGCTTGTGTACCAATTGTCAGTTGTAAGGTTCCTATTAGAATTTTCGACAGACATCACATTTCATAATTACTGAACGAACAAACCAACCTAAAGCACAAAAAGTTTATAGAAAACTTTATTCACATTATTAATCGGGAAAACGGGTAAAATAATAATATCAGTGATTCTAAACAACACATATCCATAGTAACAGAACACCAACATAAATCATAGAAAACAACAGTTATTATGAAAAATTAAAAAAGGAAAATGAAAGTAAAACTAAACTTAGGCAAAAACATAATTTGGAACAAACCTATATGAAAAAAATAATAATGAACAACTGAACTTCAAAAAGGTGTACGACTGTATCGACTGGAAAACTCTCTTCAAAATTGTAGCAGAATACAAAGTAGACAACAAAACACGGATTATCATAGAACAAGCCTTGACCAGCATGACCTCCAACTTAAAGTTCTGTGGGGAACTATCAGAGCTCTTTGAAATTCGCACAGGTGTCCGACAAGGTGATGGCCTCTCACCTCTCGTTTTCAATCTAGTGTTATATAAGGTAATAAAAGAACGGGAAACATCACAACAGGGGATAACCTTAGGAAACTACTGATTAAATGCCTGGCTTTTGCAGACAATTTGGTGATTGTCATGAAAGGTATAAACGAAACAAAAGATGCTGTTGAAAAACTACACGAAATCCCTTCCAAAACTGGACTACAAATCTCTTATGAAAAGACACAGTTTATGAGCACAAAGAAACTCTCATCTCTGAACACAAAGTACGGCACGATTTACAAAACGGCAAACTTCAGATACCTCAGTGAAACACTACAAATGAGCGGACATTACATAGAATCAAACGAAGAAAGAAAAACTAAACTGGGCTAGGCATACAAAGTAGTGTGGAATCATTACAACAAGAAGTCTATCTCACCAAAAGCCAAATTACGCCACTACAACATGGTGGTGGTCCCTGAGGCACTATATGCAGTAGAGACCACACTAATCCTAGGGCATACACATATATCAGATAGCTAGAAAACGCAGAACGGAAAATACTTAGAAAATGTTTGGCGCAACTAACAACAATGGAATGTGGATCAAGAAATCTACAGAGGAACTACACCAACATACGGAGACAATCACAAAAAAGATTAGAAAAACAGACTACAACTCTATGGGCACCTTTAGAGAATGCCATCACACAGACTGACCAGACAGATGTTTGACTGGCTAATGACTAGAAACAACAAATGAGTGACAGAGGTAAAAAACGACCTGAACCAACTCAGCATAACAGAAGACACAATAAACGACAGAATAAAATTCAGAAACATCATTAAGAGAAGTAAACTACATGAGATATACTGTGACAAACGAACAGGCATAAAATGGAGCAAAGAATGCAAGCAAGATCACAGCCGAAAGATGAAAGAAATATGGGCAACCAAAAAGGCAATCAAGATTAAGCCGAAGACACAAAGCCGACAAGAAGCACAGACAGATGACCGGAAACAGAAACACAGCGAGCGAATGACGGAAGTTTGGGCAGCAAGGAAGGCAGCAAAAGGAATTGGTCATGTATTTTAGTCCAACTGCGCTCCTTAAGGGCAAAACACCAATTATAACAATAAACAACTGAACTTCATGATCACTTATTTATAATGGTAACTATGTAAACATGTAATGTTGCTGACCCACTGTCATCCGACCATCAGGGAAGTTGCATATTTGGAAAACAAATAACATCTGATATACATCTCCACTCTACACCTGGGTGCAAGTAGTAATTCCAAAACAGAGGGGACATGACAGCAACAATGTTACATTTAAGGTAAAACACCTAATGATATATTATAAATTTTCAAATCATAGTTACAAAACCGACCATCGCTTATCTATGTATTTACAAAGCACCTAACGATGACAATTTGCGAAAATGGGCTCATTGTGAACGAGATAAAATATAAACAACTTACATAACAGTGTAGCTAGATATTATTCATAAATAATCGTGTCATTAAAAGATATTTTGCGCTGCAGGCCCCAAAGAACAAAAGCAGTTTTCTTTTTCCAATAAAAAAAATAACAATCCCAAACACAGCCATTATTGTGTGCCTCGATGTGATGTTTATCATCTCGTTTGCACGAGAATAGATGTCTCTCTCACTGTGTATTTGTATAATTTATGATTTCATCAATAATGTCAAGCTCAGTTGTTTTCAAAAAATCACTAACTTATCAGGTATATGCATCACGTTTCTCTTTGGACCTCGTAGAATTTGCGCAATGTACTTTCTGTTGCTTTTTGACATTTTAGCACACTCACTTCGATACACACCCATGCAGAACTATTTCTTTTCCAATAAAGAACTCCTGCATATCTGCCATCTCTACTGAGTTCATCACCATCCTCACCTTCAAGTTCACATTCAGTACTGTGGCCCTCATATTCATTGTTTACATCATTCAGATCCACTTCACTTTCCTCAATCTGGATAGCCTTCATCACTTTCTTTGAGTAGTTCGTGAATTTCCTCGTCTGATACACCCTTTGAACTGAAACAAAACATAAAAAGAAATGAAATGAATAAATAAATTCACATGTCAGTATAATGAAATTAATGTCTAATGTGCATGTATACAAAATAAAAAACAATTATCAAGTATAGTTAACTTTTTATTACACTTACCTCTGAATACTGACTGCTGGGGCAAAGCTTGCAACTGTTACTTCAGCAGACGCGCATTGTATGAGGGTGGTTTGAAAAGTTCTCAGAACTGAATAGAGAAAATGTACTTACATCACTGAATTTTTATTTTATTTTTCAATGTAGTCTCTGTGTAGATTAATGCACTTGGTCCAGTGAAGTTCCAGTGACTTGATCCCTTCTCGAAAATTAGTTTCCTCCAAAATAGTTGTCAACTCTGGCTATCAGCTCTTCGTTTGAAGTGAATCTTCATCCACCAAGAAAAATTTTCAGTTTTGGGAAGAGATGGAAGTCTGGCGGAGCCATATCAGGTGAATAAGATGGGTGTGGCAACAATTCATACCTTAGTTTGCATAATTTTGCCATGGCGACGGCACATGTATGCAGGTGCGCATTGTGAGTCATGCAACCCATCTTGCAGATAATTTTTAATTTCTAATTCTTCATTTAAAAGTGATATACCCTTTCAGATGACATCTGGCAAGCGTGAGCAATTTCACGCACTTTCAATCGGCGATCCTCCATGACCATTTTGTGCAGTTTTGCAATGATTTCTAGAGTAGTGACATCTTGACCGACCACTGTGAGGATTATCATCCAAGCTCTCTCGACCAAATTTAAATTCATTTGTCCACTTGGCAACAGTTGAATATGAAAGAGCAGAGTCCGTCCGCCACTGTATTCTGGAAATTGACATGAATGTCCTTTGCTTTCATACCTTTCTTTACGAAGTACTTAATCACTGCTCAAATCTCGATTCTTTCCATCTTCACAAGTCACTGTGCAGGAACAACAGCAGAGCCATGTCACCGCCACAGATCTCTTCTAAGATCACTGATGTGGCATGTGTTTACAGGCAACAGTCCAATGAATATCACATGAACAACTCATTGCGCTAGTGCTGACCTCTCGTGATTCCGAGAACTTTTCAAACCACCCTCGTACTTTTTACAACATTTGACACCTACTTGCTTACAATACAGAAAACAAATTAGGAAAGCTAACCAAAGGATCTGAGGCCACTGTAACATTGTAGAGAAAACATCAACACTGGAATACATGGCATCGGTGGCACAATAGCTCAAAGTTAAGGCATCGATTGTGCATAAAAACTGCTGCTGATGTACTTCTTACAACAGTGCACCTGCTGTGGGGTTAAGAAGAATGTTGAAAATAAAAATAGGCTGATGTTCAGTTGGAGCAATGCAAATGTTTTCATAGCATTTTGTTACTGAACTCTGTTCTGGCTCCTTTCAGAAAAAAGAAAAAAAAAAAAAACCGAAGTGGTACAGATAAGTAGTCCAACGAGATCTGAACCGGCAAGTACCCTTGCCTTAGATCATGAGATGAGCATGGTGCTACTGAGGAAATATGACAATGCTTCATTTAGCTCTCTGTCATTGCTCTGTGGTAGTTAATGCATACAGTTTACAATGAAATACAAAACCAGTTGAAATTTATCCATGGAATTACCTTCCTAGGGTAAAAAAAAAAAAAAAAAAAAAAAAAAAAAAAAAAAAAAAAAAAAAAAAAAAAAAGTTGCTCTCTTTTAAACATGATGACTATTCAGGTTACTATACGAGTATAAAAGGAGTGTTAAGAAAATCTAGCAAGATAAACGGCCAGGAGGTGCCAAACATTGTCAGCAATATTGCCAAGTTTCAACTGCATTAGCAATAGGAAGAACTTCATGGGCAGCTCATAATGTTCCTACTGGTATCCACAGCCTGCTCCAGCCAGCCCTCAGTGGAGTTGCACTACCAGTTGCCAATCTAAGAGGCAGCTTTCAACTGACTGTAGATTACAGCATCGAAAAATACAAATGAGTTGCTCACTTATCCTCTTCGGCTTGTGGTGAAAACTTATTTTAACAAAAACTTGTTTTAACAAAACTTATTTTAACAAAATGAAAAATGTGTGCAAAATTAATTTCTCCAAATCAAATGGACTACATCCATGTCCAGTCTAGTGTCGTATGCAACTGGAATACCCACAAAATTTGGTGATATTATGGAGAGTAAACTATGCATCTGTGCCACAGAGTAATAAATCAAATTCTGAATTCACAGGGAAAAATTGAACATGAGCCCACTCAACTTGAAACAAAACAGGCAAATGTGCACTCTCATGCAATCCTCACCTCCAGATCTACCATAGGTAAAGCATACTAATAATCTTGTTCATTGCTTCCATGATATATCCCATTTTGTTTGATACAGAGATGAAGAAAGTACATGTTCATGTCACAGACAGCTGCTTCAAATCTGATTGGGGACTTTCTTTTGTTTTGTTGGTGCTTTAATGTGGTATTTGTGATTCAGACAATGATGGTTACTCCTGTGAGATTGTCAGGAGACATATAACATGGAGTGTTAAGATCATCAATTAGCTTGTGACAGTTAGCAGCTCAGTCAAAGTAGTACTGAAAGGAGGTGATACGATACAGTTTGTGCACAAAAGCTCTTACTGATTTCGAAACAGCTACTATTTCAGAAAGAGAGTACTTTACAGCTATGCAGACAAGACATTGTTGCAGTGCACTTTCTCTCATTGCCATAACCATAGCTGAAGTAGATAGTTCACAATGTGAAAGATGAGAGGAGGGGTAGTTAATGTATGAAATAACCCCTTTTGAATCATAAAAGTTTACTAACCCAGTGTGATACTTTAGTGGCTGTTATTCAAAATATTTTATCAAGATATGAAAAAGTCAAGCGAATTTGGTAAGATCAATCAGTCTCTCAACCGCTAACACTGTTATGGCAGCAGAGTTGCCAAACAATGACTAAGGCGTTGCAAAGTCTTCACTGTGCTAATGGCAGAATAACAAATTTTCCTAACAGGAATCTTGCAAGATCTTATCCTGACATCCTGTCTAACATGAGACACTGTACTCCATGTATTTAAGATATTTTTAACTTTCGAATTTCTTTATAGAGCAACTAGCAATTCAAACAATTTGGTGGTATACAACAGTAAAGGATCTTCTGGATTATGAGGTGTGATTAGAAAGTTTTAAGAATGGGCTTGTAATTGTACAGTGGTGGTACTTACATGCTACTGTGAAGCATCTCCTTCAAAATAGTCCCCTTCTGACTGAACACACTGACTCCAGCGGTGTTTGCACTTCTGGAAACATTCCTCAAAATTTTTTTCCTGAAGTGTGTTAAGGACGCTCTCCGTATTTGCCTGGATGTCTTCAATCGAGTCAAGTCTCTTCCCTTTCAGTAAAATTTCAGTTGAGAAAACAGGTAGAAGTCCGCAGGGGTCAAATCAGGGGAATATGATGGTTTTGGAAGCACAGGAATTTTGAATTTGGTAAAAAATGCAATGATGGAGAAGGCATGATGAGCTGGAGCATTGTCATGGTGTAGCACCCAACTCCTGTCTTTCCACAATGCAGGCCTTTTCTTCTACACCTTTTCTCGCAAACACTGAAGGACACATTTGTAGTATTCCTGGTCAATTGTCTGTCCTCCATGGGTAAATTCATGATGCCAATACCAGCAGGATTGAAATAAATAAATAAATCATTGTCTTCATCTTCAACGAACTTTGCCATGCTTTTTTCGGTCATGGTGAACCTGGAGTCTTCCACTGTGAAGACTGCATTTTGGTTTCAGGATCATATCCATATACCCACTATTTGTCACCTGTAATTACCCTATTTAACAAATCTGGGTAATTTTTAGTCTGCTTAATCAGTTCTTGGCACACTTCAATTTGGTGTTGTCTCTGGTCACTTGACAACACTTTTGGAATGAATTTTGCGGACACTTGATGCATGTTCAGATCTTCAGTTAAAATTGACTGAACTGCATAGAAACTTAAATTAAGTTCATCAGCCATCTCCCTAATTGTAAGTCTACGATCGGAGTGCACTAAGTCGCAAACTTTAACAACATTTTCATTCGTTTTTGAGGTAGAAGGACGGCCGGACCGTGGTTCAACTTCAAATGATTTGCAGCATTATTAAATCTGTTGAACCAGACAAAAACATTTGACTGGCTCATACAATTATCTCCAAAAGCTGTTTTTAATAGTTTGTAAGTCTCAGAAGCTGATTTTCTGGTTTTAAAACAAAATTTTCATGCAGACAGAATCCAACAAAAAGCCCTAACAGATGTGCACTCGACCAGTTGCCATAACGAACTGAATAAAGGAAATGCAGTTTCCTGTCAGAGGGCATTCAGGGACAAGGCAATGACTCACTCCCCAGCCTCTGTGTACCTGCCCGCCAAACCAGTAAGCTGTAATGGATCCATTCTTAAAACTTTCCAATCACACCTCGTAAGTTCTGACTGCCAAATGAATTAACCCTATCCAAAACCAACAAAGCAAGCGACAGTGAGAGAAGTTTTGAATACATTCAGTATGTCATCAAGACATGGGGTGAAATTAAAATTAGTAAGAAACTGAAAGGAACCTAACATAGTAAGATATTTCATCTACTACACTTCAGTAGCAATTCCCTTGTGAATATGTCGATAATTTTTCACTAATAGTGCCTTTAGCAGCAATTCCCTTTTTTTTGCCCCCATAGAAGAGCTAAAAATCTTTGTCTCCAGCATGATTATAAGTCAAAACTAATGCCCTCTTCCACCTGAAGTGTGAACAGTTTACTACACTAGCATACATGTGCGTATAATAGTGTTATCTTGTTGTCCTAGCAAAGAAAGAGAATTCGCAATGCTAATGATGAAGTAAGCTGCAATTTTTGTTGGAACTAAATTTCTCGACTCGAAACCATAAATTTGCTATCTCTTACCTCGTTTCTCAAATGAGAATATTCAGAATATTTACTGTAAGTGACACGAAATTATCAATTGAATTTACTAGGATAATTCAGAATCAACAAGCAAGTAAATCGATAGCCACATAGTTGCCAACATATTCCCAAAAATGGCCGAGCGGTTCTAGGCGCTACAGTCTGGAACCGCGTGACCGCTACGGTCGCAGGTTCAAATCCGGCTTCGAAAATGGATGTGTGTGACGTCCTTAGGTTAGTTAGGTTTAAGTGGTTCTAAGTTCTAGGGGACTGATGACCTCAGCAGTTAATTCCCATAGTGCTCAGAGCTATTTTTGATTCCCAAAAATGTTGGCAATTCTTCCTTAGACTAGTGATGAGTAGAATACCACTGCTCAGCCGTTGTGAATCTTGAACTGGTTGGAATTGGGGAAGCTTGTATTTTGAGGAAGTGTCGCAGGTTGTCACTGCAATGATTGGGAGCAGAAATAACTGGTATAGGCCAACAATAAGTTTTATTCACATTCCCGTCAAATATGATCTGGGTCTAAACCATAGTTATGAATAATATCCAGATGCACGAACTACATCTCCAACAGCATAATAAAGAGCAGGGAGAAATGGAGAAATATTTGGGCAGTTCTTCTCTTATGTAGCTGTCACTGTCCCCAACCCCCGTCTTAAGCAAACTGAGAAACTAAAAATCTTATGCACTGGAAGCGATTCAGATTTTCAGCATCACCAAACACTATTAATGTTATGAGTAAATAACATTCATTTTAACGCTATACACTTGAAAACAGTTTTCCTTCAGGATGCTTGCATTGGCACCACCTTTTGTCTAAAATAACACAAATAAAAAGACAACATAACTCTTTTTTTGTGGATGTTCGAGTTTGGTGATCAAATTTCATATGCTGCAAATAATGTATAGTTTCAAATCGCAAAAGCAAACCTGCAAGGGAATTTTTCACAATGACTGAAAAATAGGTCTCAAAAGCAGCGAAGATAATTAAACAAGTGCACTGTTACAATCTCAGCTTGATTCCAGATTCCAATAACATGAATGCACAAGTTGTGACAAGAATGTGAAACAAGGAACAAAAAGTGCCAAAATTAATCTGTCAAATAAGTCATTCTTAAGCAAAACTGATATAAATTCCATACAAACCAAAGGGATGAAAAGTGCCATCTTCTTGTAATGGTTACATTATAATTGCTGGTTATGTTTTGTCTATAATGGGAAGAGTTCTTGATGTATTACCTTTCCAGTTTTCAGACAGCTACTTAAGACAGAGAGAAACCAAAGTGACAGGAAGAGGATACTGTAAGTGAGCGTGGGATAGAACATCTAAGCAGTGTGCCGCAACTGGCGCATTTTGCTTTTAGCTTATTTCTTGGTTGTTTCACAATAACAAGTCCTCTAGTCTATCAAAACATTCATATGTGAATTATCTATGTGTAACTGTCAAAACAGTATGCTATTTCAAATATTACAACACTTGTGGTTGGATCTTACTGTTGGACAATGCTACCTGTAGTTTCATTTCACCTTGGACAGTATAGGAGATTCTTAATAATGCTTTAAAAATATTGACTGTACACACCAACTCATTTTCTGAGCCAAGTGCTCATGAGCTCTCGCATAACTGAAAAGTTGATGGTTGTAAACAGGATAAAAACAGGACAAATAGGCATGGATACTAGACACCTCATTCATTACATCATTGTTTAATAACTTGAAAAAATTAAGTGTTGGTAAGGGAATGAATTTAGGCACTTTGGTAAATCACGCTCACAGTGAGGAGTATCAGCCACCCAATACTTTCGTCATTGTAATCCTGCTGCAATGCATCCCCCAACTAGTGTCAAACAATTTCATCATAAAAGTCAGCAGTGATATAATGGCAGGCAAAGAGTCAAGTAGAGAAAATAAAAATCTGCAAATTGCAAGAAATGAAACTTATCAGTTTCCACAGGATCAGTAAGGCTTAATCTTTCCTTATCAAGACTAATGACGTCATAGTAGCCATGAGGGATGCAGGATGTGGTGAGTAATTTCGATAATATATTAATTTCTGAAGACTGAATTTTGAGACCCATGGGATTTGGCCAAGCTATGTTTCTGGTGTGGAAGTGCTGCACTGCATGTTCCTGTCTGTGTGTTGTGTTACATGAGCAGTTTCCGGAAACTATTCTTACAGGGAGGAGCTGCAAAAGGCTGCTCTCATATTCAGTGTAAACTTCACTTGGTGAAAGAGGATGGAAACAGATTGACATTTATTGTGTCTTGGGTTTGAACACTCAGTAATTACAGAGAAAGTAACAGTCAAGGTTTTGATGCTACTGTATCAGATCATGTACATATTGTAATAACAACTGAGTTGGTATCATAGTGGCTCATGCCACAGATTCAAATTTTTGCGGCCTGATATCAGATGCAATTTTATGTTATGTTTTTCATTTTGTTGTCGTGGAAGTGTGTGATATTAATGACATTGAGAGATTTAATGAAATTATTAACAAAATAAATAAGCATCTCAAGTTTTATTAAAATTATCTTTAGCATCACAAATCTTGCATGTCCTGGTCCGAGCTGCTGGACTTGGCAATCATATGTGCATGAGGTGTGCTTGCTTGTGTTAATGAGTAGTGTGTGTTTATCTTTCTTTTTTTGATGAAGGCTGTGGCCAAAAGGTTATGTGTAAGTGTCTTTTAATTGCGCCAGTCTGCAACGTAATATGCCATCTTCACTGTAAGTAGCAATCTATCTTCTGGATTGTTCTGTGTTATTTAGCTATCAGTTGAGTAATTGAAAATGAAAACATATAAATTTTATTACATCAAGTTTTGCTGTATTCCACAGGGTGATTCCTATCATTAAATTGTTCATGCATAAACACTCAAAACGCTGACAGCAGTGTATGAAGGCACATACTCTGATCAACCAGATCATCATGACCACTGACGTACTATCAGTATAAACCTGTCCAGGCGATAGCAGCATCACCTGGTAAGGAATGACTGCTATGGGACACATGCACGGTGCATGTAATATCAGTGAGCGTGCTGTCCGTGTGTAGAATGGGGAAGCCATGCAATCTATCCAAGTGTGACCAAGGGCAGACTGTGGTGGCCCGGAGTCTTGGCTCAAGCACCTCAGAAGTTGCACAACTTGTTGCGTGTTCGAGGAGTCCTGTGCCGAGTGTCTTCAACATGTGGCGAAACCAATGTCACGTCCAGACGTGGGGTTGGGCAGACACCCCTCATTGCAGATGTCGGATGTTGTAGTCCGGGCAGACAGGTAAAACAGGACTGGTGGTGACCTGTGGTGGAACTAACAGCAGGCCTTGTTAGTGGGCAGAGTACGGTGACCTGTGGCGGAACTAACAGCAGGCCTTATTGGTGGGCAGAGTACAAGTGTGTCTGAACACACAGAGCACCGAACACTCTTAACTATGGACCTCCGCAGCCGATGACCCATGCATGTTCCAACGTTAACACCACAACATCGGCAACTACGGCTGAAATGGACACGTGACTATTGGCACTTGACGCTTGCACAGTAGGACAGTGTTACATGGTCTAATGAACCCTGATACCTTCTTCATCATGCCAATACAAGGACTTGAATCCGTAATCTTCCAGGGTACAGATCCTTGATACCTGTACTGCAGGACAGAGACAAGCCGGCGGCGGCTATATTGTGCTCTGGGGGACATTCACATCGGCATCCATGCATCCAGTGGAGCTCATGCAAGGCTCCATGGCAGCCAAGGAGTGTCGTACACTGTTTGCAGATCTCATACATCCCATCTTGACGATCATGTTTCCTGACGGCAGTGGCATTTTTCAACAAGATAGTGCGCCATGTCACAAGGCCAGGGGTGTGATGGAGTGGTTTGAGGAACACAGTAGTGAGTTCCAATTGATGTGCTGGCCCCCCAACTTGCCAGAGCTGAACCCGATGAAACATAACTGAGATATGATTGAACGTGGTGTCAGTGTTCATCGCCCCCCTCTCCCTGGAATTTACGTGAAGTAGGTGACTTGTGTGTGCAGATGTGATGAAAGCTCCCTCCAGCGACCTACCAAGGCCTCATTACTTCCATACCATGACATATTGCTGTCGTTATCCATACCAGAGGTGTACATACTGGCTATTAGGTAGGTTGTCGTAAATGTTCTGGCTGATCACCGTATGCTACAATGTTCTTTAATGTGAATATCATTAAGAAAAGCAACTTTGTTAACATTCAACATGCCTCATGATCTGGCATTAATGCCACGGTATACAAAGCACATAAAAGTATTTCTCGTAAGCTGTTGCCTGCAATTGATTACAGATTCATTGCTTGTACTTGTGATTTCCGTTTGTTGTGTGAAAGGAATGGGGCAGTAGTAGGGGAATTTAATTCTTCATCTGTCAGTAAAAGTATACTTCGTAAGGGTGACAGAAGGCATACAGTTTGGTAGGATTCCTTTTAATGAACTCTTAGATATTCCAATTTCATCGACAACAGGGTCATCGTGTAAGGAGGTATAGCTTTGCCTGTCCCACAAGTCAGTAATGTACAGAACAGCTCCCATTTTATGTAAGGTCACAAAACTTTGTCCAAAACTGATGAGAGGTACCTTTTGTGAGCTATCCAGATTTTGTGGCTGTTGTTTACACATTATAATGCTGCTCCATCGGCTGGTTTACGTCTTGTGGGGCTGGAGGGCCAACTTTTCCTTTGACTTCTTGGAGACATACATAAATTGTTGTTTACAGTTTCTGAAAAGTGTTGAGTGCACTAGCTCACAAGTATAAAACAGCTATTCAGTGGGGCACCCAAGTGACAAGCAGAGGATCGACTCAACATAAATATAAAATGATTGACTTGTGTCTATTCAGACATTTTACAGAGGCTAGAAACAGTGGATATGATTTAACCACATGAACATTGCAGCAGTGAGCATTGGCTGCAAGAGCATCATTGTTGTCAGAGAGTTTTGAATTCGAAGCCTGAAACACCTGGTGAATTTAGTAAAGGGGAAACACAGCATTCAGTTGCGTCATGTCACCAAATACCCACCACCAATGACATGCTAATGTTAATGAATTATTGAAAACAGTTACATTCTTTCAACTTCAAAGCCCCACTGCATGAAGTCAGCCCTTATTTAGTTGTTTGTATGGATCTCAAACAGAATGTGGTTACGTCTGTGGCAAGTGAATGTTATCGTTTCGAGGCGGTGATGATGATGATGATGATAATAACAATAACAACAACAATTTTGTGTGTCTCAGTGGCCTGGTACAAGTCAATAATAATAATAACAACAACAACAATTTCATGTGACTCAATGGCCTGGTGCAAGTCTTTATATTGGACGCCACTTTGACGACTTGCATGTCCGTTAACCTACCCTAGTTATCCATCCGGATAAAGGGAACCAGCAGTTTAACATGGAATCTGAACCACATATTGTTTTGGCAACCCCTCACACCTTTGAGAGGAGAAGGCTAGGTTGAAACAACTGGAAAATCCATGGTCTCACTTAGATTCAGTCCCATTATCTCTCATTTTGCAGGAACACATTTATTGCTAGACCACCATGTCTGACATATATGAGATAAAATCCAGGATGGAATGTAACAGTATTATGAAAAGAATAGTTGCTACTCACCACATAGCAGAAATGCTGAGTTGCAGACAGGCACAACAAAAAGATCGTTGGAAAGTGAGCTTCCAGCCACTAAGGCCTTCATCGTAATGGACAGTGCACACAACCACATTCACGCAAATGCGACTTGCACACAAATGAAAACAGTCTCTAGTAGCTGAAACCATATTCGCGTCTACTTTCGATGAAGGCCTTGTTGATCAGAAGTGTGCTTTCTGGCAGTCTTTTTGTTGTGCCTGTGCATACTCGCTATATGGGTGAGTAGCAATTATTCTTTCCATATGTGAGGATAATTTATCTATAACTTTGATGAATAAGTTTGAGAGTATCAAAATATTTGACGCATATCGCTGAATGTTTTGACTGCGTTGGCTTAGAAGCTTAAATTATTTACATTGACAAGGGAATGTGGACCTTAGTACCTTACATAAATTTAAACTCGTTACCTCCACACATTCCTTAAAAAGGGGTCTTAACGATCAGATGGACAACAGAATGTTCCTATAATGGGTTCCGTGTTTACCGTTTGAGGTTCAGAAACCTGAAAGTAGAGTCTTTTCTGTACAGTATTGACTTGTGAGGTGTGCAAAGCTGCCCAGCTTAATGCAGTCTTATTGTTGTCGAAGAAATCGGCATGTTGATGTGTTCATTAGAAGTGACTCTACTTCTGCCAAAGTGTATGCTATTCTTTCAACCTTACTTTTACTGACAAGTGAAAAATTACATTTGCCTGTTACAAAAGTGCTTTTCTTGTCACACAAGAATAAGCGGTCAAATTAATATAATATACGACTGGATCCATAATCAGTTACAAGCTCCAGGTTTCGAGAAACTGGTTTGATACACTTGGTTTGCCACAACATTATCAACAGATTGTGAGGTATTTAGGATGCAAAGGAATATGTTTTTCCTCACACAATGCTGGTGGTGTTTCAATTTTTTATGCTTGGAATGTTTTTGTGACAGGTATCACCTTGGGGAATGCACTGATTCTCTTGAAGTGTAAAAGAAAAAATCAAACGAAAAATTGATATACTAAAATTTACGTGTTTTTCATTTTCAATTACTGTTAGTTACATACCATTATATAAGATTTGTTATGGTAAAATGTAATTTTAATAATATTTTTAATGCTTACACATTTTGTAAATAAGCCCATTGTATTTTTCTGATTTGTCATAAATATTGATGTCACATACTTCCAAGACAACAAAATGAAAAAATAATAATATCATAAGGTTGGATTTGAACATGAGGCATGAAACATTGAACATGTGCTTTCATGAATTTTGTGTCAGCTCAAAATGTTGAATTTATTACATCAGCCTCATTTCATCTAAATGCATTGCTTTACCAATGCTTAATTTTTTAAGTTATTCCACAGTGATGTAAAGAGTGACATGTCTAATCTCAATGCCTATTTGTCCTTCTGGTTTTGTCATATTTATGTGACCCTGAACTTTCTGGTTACCAAGGGCTCATGAGCAGTTGCCCCAGAAGACAGGTTGGTGTGTGCAGTGAATATTTTTAGAGCATTATTAAGCCTCTCCAATAGTCTCCAAGATAAAATGAAATTACGGAGTCAGAACCAGCTACAAGTGCTGTCATATTTAGAATAGCATACTGTTTTTACAGTTACATCTCGATAATTCAGATATGAATGTTGTGATAGACTAGAAGGCTTGTTAGTGTGAAGCAACCGAGAAATAAACTAAAAGCAAAATGCGCCAGTTGTAGCACACTGCTTAGATGTTCTATCCCACGCTCAGTTACGGTATCCTATTTTTGTCACTTTGGTTTCTTTCTTTCTTAAGTAGGTCTGAAAACTGAGAAGGTAATTCATCAAGCACTCTTCACCATTATGGATGAAACATCACCAGCAGTTATAATGTAATCATTACAAGAAGATGGCACTTTTCATCCCTTTGTTTTTTATGGAATGAATGTCAGTTTTGCTTAAGAATGACTTATTTGACACATTAATTTTGGCACTTTTTGTTCCTTGTTTCACATCCTTAACACAACTTGTGCATTCATGTTATTGGAATCAAGGTGAGATTGCAACAGTTTACTTGTTTAATTATCTTTACTGCATTTGAGACCTATTTTTCAGTCATTGTGGAAAATGCCCTTGCAGGTTTGCTTTTTTGATTTGAAACTATACGTTATTTGCAGCATATGAAATTTGATCGCCAAACACGTACATCCACAAATAGAGTTATGTTGCCTTTTATTTGTGTTATTTTGTATGAGAGATGGTGCTAATGCAAGCATCCTGAAGGAAAACTGTTTTCAAGTGTATAGTATTAAAATGAATGTTATATACTCTTAATATTAGTAGTGTTTAGTGATGCTGAAAATCTGAATCGCTTCCAGTGCATGAGATTTTTAGTTTTTCAGTTTGCGTAAGGCGGAAAATAACCTGTGACAGCTACAGAAGAGGAGAACTGCCAAAATATTTCTCCCTGCTCTTTATTTATGCTGTTGGACATGTAGTTTCTGCATCTGGATATTATTCATAATTATGGTTTAGACCCAGATCATAGTTGACAGAAATGTGAATAAAACTCATAGGCCTATATCAGATATTTCTGCTCCCAGTCACTGCTCTGGCAGACAGCGATGCTACATCTTCAAAAGACAAACTTCCCCAATTCCAGCCAGCTCAAGATTCAAAAAGGCTGAGCAGCCATATTCTACCCATCGCTAGTCTATTGAAAAATTGGCAACATTAGAAAATGTGTTTGGCAACTATGTGACCCTCAATTTACTTGCTGGCTGGTTCAGAATTATCCTGGCAAATTCATTTTATAATTTCTCACCATTTAGATTAAATATTCTGAATCTTCTCTCTTGAGGGATGAAATACGAGGTGGCAAATTTATGGTTTCGAGTACAGAAAGCTCGTTCCAACAAAAACTGTAGCTTACTTCAAATTAACATTGCGAATTCTCTTTCTTTGCTGTGACAACAAGGGAACAGTGTTATATAGAGATGTATGCTAGCTTAATGGTAATTTGTTCACTTTTTCAAATGGAAGAATGCATTAGTTTTCAGTTCTAATCTCACTGGAGACAAAAAGATTTTTAGCTCTTCTGTGAAAGAGCTACTAACAGGAAGTTTGACAATTCAGAGAACTTTCCCCCCCATAAGTTTTGTCACTGCCTTGATTCTATACCTTGTGGATCTGAAGGTCAGAAACTTTGTTAGTGCCTGATTTTTCAGTTCTGTCATTTGTATTGACTTCATTGTAGCACTGAATAATTTGTTAACTGGATTTTGTTATGTATTTACCACAACTGCTATGTTTGCATACTTTTGTGGTAGTCCTTTTTTAATGCTACTTCAATATGAAAGTGGACTGAACAAAAGGACAGACCATTTTGAAGATGAAATGGCATATTACCTGGTTAATTTGTATAATTTGGGATACCTTGTTTAATTTTTTTTTACAGATCTTTTTTGCAACTATATGTTGATAAGTGGTATGTAATTCATGTGTTGTAGTACATTGCATACTAAATAACATCTTTTCTTTAGTATATTAAACACAGCAGACAAACAAACAAGGGACAAATAAATCAGCAACAATATAATCTACATGTTTTCTAAAACAGTCTGACACTGTTTGCATAGTTTTTTTATTTCATCTTTATAGAAAATGTATTGGTAGCACCTTGTGTCCTCGCATATTGTGCTGTATCAACAGACAGCAAAGGTGTCCAATCTAGAGCTAGATACTGCGCTCTCAGGATTTCCGATACATGCTGTAGCCAGCTGTTTAAGTAGAATAGACAACTGAATAACATCCCAATGAGCATTTTTCCATTTCTGTGACTCTGTTCATGGGTCATTCTTATAAAGGGATAATGTTTACAGGCTGTGTCAACAACCTACACAAGTAATCCTAGCATACGCCCACCAAAGATTTGTTCATTGTTTTTTAGGTATATTAACAACATAATTTGCAAAGAGGTACTGATGTGTAAGAACCTGGAAATATCTTCGAACACGCTTAGCAATCACTAAGTATTTTCAGTAGCATATACTACCAAGCTGTGCTGGAGTGCAATACATCTACAGTAAAATAATTTTTAAAAAATGAAAATTTTGTTGATTGTTGTTGATACTTCCTAACATTCACATTTGTCTTTCATGTTAGCATGTTTATCTTTTGACAAAAGCTGTTCTTGCTTTTGCCAGTCTGTATTTTATATATGTTGTACTTCTGCCACCATCAGGTGCCTTGCTGCCTACATAGAAAAACTGACTCTGCATCAACTGACTTAATTCAGCTACAGTTTATTGTTCTTCTATTTACATGTACACATCAAAAGGGTGATAAGCATCATCTACAATTAATTTTTACAGCATGGTTGTTCAGGAATCTTTGCCAATAAATGCGAATAGAATCTGGTGAAAGAGCTTTTCAATTTGCATTATACTTCAAACCAAAAGAAAGAAAATAATAACAATAAGAGCAGCATTTTTACCATCTTGAGTTTAGGCAGGGCTGATGCACTGATCTGAAGTTGGTATAATTTTCTCCCAGTTTACTACCTGATTGATCCTAAAGGCACTGTTAGAAAAAATAATTGGCATATTCACATGGGAATTACTACTGAAGTGTAACAGATAAAATATGTTGCTAAGTTAAATCAGCAAGTGGATCGAAACAGCGTATCCAGACACTCTGGGATGATAATGGCATTGAAACATAGGATGACACGTGTAAAGCTGAAGTACTAAACACCTTTTTCCAAAGCTGTTTCACAGAGGAAGACCACACTGCAGTTCCTTCTCTAAATCCTCACACGAACGAAAAAATGGCTGACATCGAAATAAGTGTCCAAGGAATAGAAAAACAACTGAAATCACTCAACAGAAGAAAGTCCACTGGAGCTGATGGGATACCAATTCGATTCTACATAGAGTACGCGAAAGAACTTGCCCCCTTCTAACAGCCATGTACCACAAGTCTCTAGAGGAACGGAAGATTCCAAATGATTGGAAAAGAGCATAGGTAGTTCCAGTTTTCAAGAAGGGTTATCGAGCAGATGCGCAAAACTATAGGCCTATATTTCTGACATCTATCTGTTGTAGAATTTTAGAACATGTCTTTTGCTCGCGTATCATGTCATTTCTGGAAACCCAGAATCTACTCTGTAGGAATCAACATGGATTCCGGAAACAGCGATCGTGTGAGAGACAACTCGCTTTATTTGTTCATGAGACCCAGAAAATATTAGATACAGGCTCCCAGGTGGATGCCATTTTCCTTGACTTCCGGAAGGCATTCAATACAGTTCCGCACTGTCACCTGATAAACAAAGTAAGAGCCTACGGAACATCAGACCAGCTGTGTGACTGGATTGAAGAGTTTTTAGCAGACAGAACAAAGCATTTTGTTCTCAATGGAGAGATGTCTACAGACGTTAAAGGAACCTCTGGCATGCCACAGGGGAGTGTTATGGGACCATTGCTTTTCACAATATATATAAATGACCTAGTAGATAGTGTCGGAAGCTCCATGCGGCTTTTCGCGGATGATGCTGTTGTGTACAGAAAAGTTGCAGCATTCGAAAATTGCAGCGAAATGCAGGAAGATCTGCAGTGGATAGGCACTTGGTGCAGGGAGTGGGCAACTGTCCCTTAACATAGACAAATGTAATGTATTGTGAATACATAGAAAGAAGGATCCTTTATTGTATGCTTATATGATAACGGAAGAAACACTGGTAGCAGTTACTTTGTAAAATATCTGGGAGTATGTGTATGGAACAATTTGAAGTGGAATGATCATATAAAATTAGTTGTTGGTAAGGCGGGTGCCAGGTTGAGATTCATTGGGAGAGTCCTTAGAAAATGTCCATCAACAAAGGAGGTGGCTTACAAGACACTCGTTCGACCTGTACTTGAGTATTGCTCATCAGTGTGGGATCCGTATCAGGTCGGGTTGACAGAGGAGATAGAGAATATCCAAAGAAGAGCAGCGCATTTCGTCACAGGGTTATTTGGTAAGCGTGATAGTGTTATGGAGATGTTTAGCAAAACCAAGTTATTTGGTAAGCGTGATAGCATTACGGAGATGTTTAGCAAACTCAAGTGGCAGACTCTGCAAGAGAGGCACTCTTGCTGTCCAGGTTTCGAGAGGGTCCGTTTCTGGATGAGGTATCGAATGTATTGCTTCCCCCTACTTATACCTCCCGAGGAGATCACGAATGTAAAATTAGAGAGATTCGAGCACACATGGAGGCTTTCCGGCAGTTGTTCTTCTCGCGAACCATACGCGACTGGAACAGCAAAGGGAGGTAATGACAGTGGCATGTAAGGTGCCCTCCGCCATGCACAGTTGGGTGGCTTGCGGAGTATAAATGTAGATGTAGATGTAAGTCACTTTGAGTTTCTTACTAACCTTAATAGCACCCATCTTTTTATGATATACTGAATGTATTCCAAACTTCTCTCCCAGTCGCCTGCCTCGCTGATTTTGGAAAGTGTTAATTCATTTGACAATCAGAACTTAACTTAGAAAACCCGTCACTGTTGTATACCAACAAATTGTTTAAATTACTAATTGCTGTATACATGAATTTGAAAGTAAAGAGTACCTGAAATTTGTGGAGCACAGTGTCTCGAGCTAGACTGGATCTCAGGATCTGATTTTCCACAATTCCAGTTCAGTAATGTAGTCAAGACTTTGCAACGCCATAGCCATTTTTGGCAACTCTGTTGTCATAACAGTGATTTTGTGAGAGTGGAGCTGATTGATCATGCCAAGTTTACTTGTCTTGAAGAAGTATTCTGGGTAATTGTCACTTCAGATATGACACTGAGTTAGTAAAGTAAACTTCTTTGATTCAAAATCGGTCATTTCGTGTGTAAACTACCCCTGCTCTCATTTTCTGTGTTGTGAGCTGTCTACCTCAGCTACGATTTTGACAATGAGAGAGTGGTCACTGCAGCAATACCTTGTCTGCGTAGCTGTAAAATGCTCCCTGTCTGTGATGGTAGCTGTTTCGAGATCAGCTGGAATTTTTCTGCAAAAGCTTTATCTTATCACCTCCTTTTGGTACTACTTTAATTGAACCACTAACTTTCACAAACTTTGCTATCATCTTAAGCCAAGTGACGACCTTAACACCACTGTCACATGTCTTCTAGCAACCTCACAGAAGTAAACATAGTTGTTTGCATCACATGTACCATGTTACACCACCAAAAAAAAAACATGAGAAAGTCTCTGATCAGATTTGAAGCAATTGTCAGTGACATAAACATGTAATTCATTCATCTCAGTATCAAAGAAATGAGATAAATCATGGAATGAATGAATGAATGCATATTTAGTTTTTGGTTCAGTAGTCAGTTCAGTTATCAGGAAAAAGAAATCTGGCGTTCTACGGATCGGAGCGTGGAATGTCAGATCCCTTTATCAGGCAGGTAGGTTAGAAAATTTAAAAAGGGAAATGGATAGGTTAAAGTTAGATATAGTGTGAATTAAAGAAGTTCGGTGGCAGGAGTAACAAGACTTCTGGTCAGGTGAATACAGGGTTATAAATACAAAATCAAATAGGGGTAACGCAGGAGTAGGTTTAATAATGAATAAAAAAATAGGAGTGCGGGTAAGCTACTACAAACAGCATAGTGAACACCTTATTGTGGCCAAGATAGACATGAAGCCCATGCCTACTACAGTAGTACAAGTTTATATGCCAACTAGCTCTGCAGATGATGAAGAAATTGATGAAATGTATGATGAGATAAAAGAAATTATTCAGGTAGTGAAGGGAGACGAAAATTTAATAGTCATGGGTGACTGGAATTCGAGAGTAGGAAAAGGGAGAGAAGGAAACATAGTAGGTGATTATGGATTGGGGGTAAGAAATGAAAGAGGAAGCCGTCTGGTAGAATTTTGCACAGAGCATAACATAATCATAGCTAACACTTGGTTCAAGAATCATGAAAGAAGGCTGTATACATGGAAGAATCCTGGAGATACTAAAAGGTATCAGATAGATTATATAATGGTAAGACATAGATTTAGGAACCAGGTTTTAAATTGTAAGACATTTCCAGGGACAGATGTGGACTCTGACCGCAATCTATTGGTTATGAACTGTAGATTAAAACTGAAGAAACTGCAAAAAGTTGGGAATTTAAGGAGATGGGACCTGGATAAACTGACTAAACCAGAGGTTGTATAGAGTTTCAGGGAGAGCATAAGGGAACAATTGACAGGAATGGGGGAAAGAAATACAGTAGAAGAAGAATGGGTAGCTCTGAGGGATGAAGTAGTGTAGGCAGCAGAGGATCAAGTAGGTAAAAAGACAAGGGTTAGTAGAAATCCTTGCATAACAGAAGAAATATTGCATTTAATAGATGAAAGGAGAAAATATAAAAATGCAGTAAATGAAGTAGGCAAAAAGGAATACAAACGTCTCAAAAATTAGATCTACAGGAAGTGCAAAATGGCTAAGCAGGGATGGCTAGAGGACAAATTTAAGGATGTAGAGGCTTATCTCACTAGGGGTAAGATAGATACTGCCTACAGGAAAATTAAAGAGACCTTTGGAGAAAAGAGAACCGCTTGTATGAATATCAAGAGCTCAGATGGAAACCCAGTTCTAAGCAGAGAAGGGAAAGCAGAAAGGTGGAAGGAGTTTATAGAGGGTATATACAAGGGCGATGTACTTGAGGACAATATTATGGAAATGAAAGAGGAGGTAGATGAAGATAAAATGTGAGATATGATACTGAGTGAAGAGTTTGACAGAGCACTGAAAGACCTGAGTCGAAACAAGGCCCCGGGAGTAGACAACATTCCATTAGAACTACTGACAGCCTTGGGAGAGCCAGTCATGACAAAACTCTACCATCTGGTGAGCAAGATGTATGAGACAGGCGAAATACCCTCAGATTTCAAGAATATAATGATTCGAATCCCAAACAAAGCAGTTGTTGACAGATGTGAAAATTACCGAACTATCAGTTTAATAAGTCACAGCTGCAAAATACTAACGCGAATTCTTTACAGACGAATGGAAAAACTGGTAGAAGCTGAACTCGGGGAAGATCAGTTTGGATTCTGTAGAAATATTCGAACACGTGAGGCAATACTGACTCTACGACTTATCTTAGAAGAAAGATTAAGGAAAGGCAAACCTACATTTCTGGCTATTTGTAGACTTAGAGAAAGCTTTTGACAATGTTGACTGAAATACTCTCTTTCAAATTCTGAAGGTGGCAGGGGTAAAATACAGGGAGCGTAAGGCTATTTACAATCTGCACACAAAGCAGATGGCAGTTATAAGAGTCGAGGGACATGAAAGGGAAGCAGTGGTTGGGAAGGGAGTGAGACAGGGTTGTAGCCTCTCCCCGACGCTATTCAATCTGTATATTGAGCAAGCAGTAAAGGAAACAAAAGAAAAGTTCGGAGTAGGTATTAAAATCCATGGAGAAGAAATAAAAACTTTGAGGTAAGCCGATGACATTGTAATTCTGTCAGAGACAGCAAAGGACTTGGAAGAGCAGTTGAACGGAATGGACAGTGTCTTGAAAGGAGGGTATAAGATAAACATCAACAAAAGTAAAACAAGGATAATGGAATAAGGTCGAATTAAGTCGGGTGATGCTGAGGGAATTACATTAGGAAATGAAACACTAAAAGTAGTGAATGAGTTTTGCTATTTGCGGAGCAAAATAACTGATGATGGTCGAAGTAGAAAGGATATAAAATGTAGACTGTCAATGACAAGGAAAGTGTTTCTGATGAAGAGAAATTTGTTAACACCGAGTATTGATTTAAGTGTCAGGAAGTCATTTCTGAAACTATTTGTATGGAGTGTAGCCATGTATGGAAGTGAAACATGGACAATAAATAGTTTGGACAAGAAGAGAATAGAAGCTTTCGAAATGTGGTGCTACAGAAGAGTGCTGAAGATTAGATGGGTAGATCACATAACTAATGAGGAGGTATTGAATAGAATTGGGGTGAAGAGGAGTTTGTGGCACAACTTGACAAGAAGAAGGGACCGGTTGGTAGGACATGTTCTGAGGCATTAAGGGATCACCAATTTAGCATTTGAGGGCAGTGTGGAGGGTAAAAATTGTAGAGGGATACCAAGAGATGAATACACTAAGCACATTCAGAAGGATGTAGGTTGCAGTAGGTACTGGGAGATGGAGCTTGCACAGGATAGAGTAGCATGGAGAGCTGCATCAAACCAGTCTCAGGACTGAAGACCACAACAACAACAACAACAACAACAGTCATATGTTCGATTTTTCGTTGTGAATCCACAATTTGATTTATTATTCAGTGACATCGATGCTTTGGTCTACTATCCATAATACCTCCACATTTTGTAGGTGTTCCTTATATTCTGCTTGTGTGTGACACGGGACTACATAGGTATAGCCCATTTCATATTTTGGAGGAGGTCATTTTGCACGCATTTTTAGTTTTGATAAAATAAGTTTTCACTTTAAGTGTGCAACTCTTTTGTGTTTTTCAGTGGTGTAATTTACTGTCAATTTGAAGCTGTCTTTTAGATCAGCATCTTTTACCATAGGAAGCTAATTCTATGCTTAAATTTCAACTGGTTTTGTATTTCATGGTGTGAACTGTCTGCATTAACTGCCACCAGAGCAATGATAGAGAAATAAATGTAGCATTGTCATGTTTGCTCAATAACACCATGCTCATCTCATGATGAGCTGGTACTTGCTGGTTCAGATCTTGTTGGGTTACTGATGTATGTTGCTTCATTTTTTTCCCTCCAGAAATAGCCAGAACAGAATTCAGTAACAAAATGCAAAGGAAACATATACTGTGCTCCAACTGAACATAAGATAAGCCTATTTTTGTTATTAATTTTGAATGTTCTTGTTAATGCAGTAAACTTCATTCATCTCTGGTTTGCCATGGTTCACTCACAAGAGATTTTGTATCCCTATTTGGTACCAACACACATGATTGTGATTCTGGAAGAATGAAATGTTGGATGCTTTGGCACGCAGAATTCATGACATTAAAAAGTATCAGAGCATAACCCTGCATAAAAATCAAATGTGCTCACGCCTCCCCTCTGAGCACAGGACAAACATTTCACTGCACAACTGTTCCCAACACAGCTATGAATTGGCAACATTGTTGCAGATATTTGAAAACCCTGTGATTGTGCCCTTACTTCCACATGTAGTTGTGAATCAATCCACTAAATTCACCTACAATTACCTTTCCATTTTGATGACTTATGCTGTATAAACCTCATATAAGTTAGGTCACCGAGAAAGAAAATTTAATTTTTGGACTCTAGGAACGCCGAGCATCTTGTAAGTTAACAGCTGGTCTTATCTTTAGCATTGTGTTATGAAGCTCCCAGGAGCATCTTATTAGTTCAATTCTCCTACATCTATCTTGTGATGCAATGGCAGTGGGAGTTTTCGTTCTAATCACAGTGGAGGCCAGTGCACTCTAGGTTATTATTTTCTGTTTTATTTAATGCATCTACAAATTGCTAGAAGAAGTTCTTTAACAAAGACTGAAGAAAACCCTTGCACATTAAATCTTGTCACAAGATCAACTTCGTAGGCTGTGTTAATGGTCATAGATGTCTGCTCTGTGAAAATTAGCATCTTCACTATACAAATGTGTCTGAAGAGCTTCACTCGACCATCAGCCATACAAATTCAAGTTTTGTTTGCCACACAGGACCCATATGTCAGTGACTATAATATTTATGAAATGAGTATAGTTCCTTTGTGCTAAATCTGCGACATCGCAATTAAGCACTCCTTAAGATATTTGCTGCCACCAATGTTAGCAACTTTCTTCTGTTCTAGGTAGGTTAAACACACACACACACACACACACACACACACACACACACACACACACATACACACAATTTTGTTGGTTTCAATCTAACTTAATGCCTTAAATATCACTTTAAATCAGTGTCAATATCCCCATGAATCCTGCAAATTGTGCGGTGTGCCTCTGTTGCTGTAGAGCATGCACTACAAGGTATAGACTCAGTTTATCACATACATGTAATGTAAGAAATCAAACCATGGCAGTGAAACTCATTACTCTGCAGTTACTGACTGTGGCTGGTCAAAAGCATATGAATTTGTGGTATAAAAATTGCCCGAAAAGTTGCGTCTAAAAGGTAAGAAATAAGATATAAAACATTAAGAATATCATTAAGCAGTGTAGCCAGATTGGATCATAAATTATAATTAGTTTTTAGCCATACTCGTGTCTTGCCTATCCGTGTAGTACAATACTAATGATATAGAAATGTCTCATCTACCTCCGTTGCTATGGAGTATGAAATTCATGTCGTAGACATTTTTTGTTTAGCATCACTCATCACTCAACAACAGTAAAGCTTTTATATTCTCCAAAGCAATGAATGGTAGCTGATGCTTTTGACAAAATGCGAGGCAGCACTGCACTTCCTGGCAGCCGCTGCCAGGTGCCAGCAAATGGATACCAGGCAGCTCTGAGGCATGCAGCATTTAGAGCATACAGTGTGCCAAGTAATCAATCACAAAAATGTTATCGGTTGGATTTGTTCTTATTGATGTGTCAGAAAGTGAAATACATTGTAGCTGTGCTACCATTACACTGAAGATCTCAGCATTCAGACAAATGGCGATATGAAATTTTAGGCAAATAGTGGTTTTTAAATGTGAGCCATTGCATTCAGACGACATGCTGTTTATCACTAGACCACAGGTATAGACGTAACAACTCAAACAGATGACAAGACTTCTGCAGTCTGCAGTGTTGCCAGTTTGTGCAGTTTAGGTGGACTTAGCTTTGGCCAGCCACAATTAGTGAGGGCTTAGATCCTGCGGTGGCCAGCCAAGTTTAATGTCAAAGGATGTACATTCAGTGGTATATGTAGATACTGTCTGTGAATAATGTTAGTAGCAAAGAAAAAATAAATTGAAACATCATGCCTGATGCTGAAGTCTTACTGCACGAACAATGATAATGTAATAGATTATAAAGTATTTTCCTTTCAGCATTTGCATGGGGTGTCAGTGAGCAAAAGTTTTGTGTAGGGTGAAATATGTGTAAACTTGTTGTTATTTGCTAAGTGTCCTGGTTCTCAAATACTGAATGACTATAGGGTGGGTAATTTGTGCCCTTTGAGATACACTGCCTCAAGACACAAACACAGTTTCTGACATTAGTACTTGACTTCTTGTGCTAAACCTAACATAAGATTATACCCCTTAATGAGTAGGTTATGACAGCATTTTAAATTCAGTCAATAATTATATGGGACATTGAAATTAAAATTTTTGTTTCCCCAGGAAGCCTTTACATTGTAATCTTCAACTGGGTCATGAACCAGGTTAACCATTTCTATGCAAATGCTCATTGAGGGCAATCTTTTATGATGCCCATAATGGTTTGCATTTCAGCACCATAATCACAAGAGTATCAGTTCCCAATACTGAATGACAGAAACACTTAATCCAAGACTATTCATGTCATGTTAAGTTTTGTCTATGCGAAGTGAGAGTGTTGAACTAAGTTAGTTTTGTATAAAGCACAGCTAGACAGGGAACCAATTCATAGATGTACTATACGGCATGTAAACTGTTCTTTTTAGAAGGCCACATCCCCCCCCCCCCCAAGCCCCCCCCCCCCTCCACCACCCTCCCATGAGCACTGGTTGCTGTTCAGTTTACTGTCATATTATACTTTCTTATGTTATTAATTTCTCACAACATCGTCCCATTTTCCTTGCTGACATTTCTCAGTTGGAAGGACTTCATTACTTTCCATCAGACAGAGTATGACCAAAATGGATACTGCACAGTTAAGTCTAGCTGGACACTGTAATTTGAATCAAAAGAAAACGGCCAGGAATATATAATATTTACTTAATTGCTGATGCAAAATTCCTAAAGTTGGATGACTATTCTCGTACATGAACATTTGTATAGAAAACCATCTTGGGGGTTGTAGGGTGAGGTTGGAAGTACACATTGACTACTGTAATGATAAATAGTTCAGAGACCACTTTGTGAGACATAGCTGAACTATGACATAATGATTTCTTGCTATTACTACCACCAGGAGCCAGAATCCGAAATTCTGTCACCACTGGACATCTTCATAGAGGATGCTTATTAACTTCAGTTTCATGTATGATATTTACAGATCTATATTTAGTGTATTATTCTACATTAACATTTGTTTCCAACAAAGTTTGTACACACAAATATATTTACATCATAAAAAATTAAATAAAGTAAAGATGGAGTGCTTCAGGCCAGCCAAGTACCTCAATGGATACTTTTTAACTTAGATCTTCCAACAAATCAGTGAATGCTCATTGGTGGCAATCTTTTATGATGTGCACAATGGTTTGCGTTTTAGCACCATAATCACAAGAAAATCAGCTCCCAATATTGTAAGACAGCAACACTTCCTCCAAGACTAATTGTATCCTGTTAAGTTTTTCCTATGTGAAGTGAGATGTATTGAAGCAAGTTAGTTTTGCATAATGATTGCATATTGTTAAGGTCGTACATGCATTTGAGACTGTTGGTGCCTGTATGCTCCTCAGATGCATCAGATAAATCTCATGCTGTCTTCCATGCAGCTTTAGAGATTACAGCCACGTTGTAGCACTTTTATTGTCTTCTGATCCTAGACCATAATCATGCAATGGCACTTTTCCCTCTGTTGTGAAGAAATTGAATGTTGCTCATTGCAGATGAACAATGTAGTCAGTATGATTCTTTTTATGTGGTGCATTAGACATCAACCTTGTAGTGTATGACCTATTTGACCATACCTGGAAGCAATATGCAGCTGGTGAATATACTGGGTATTTCCCTCAAATGAATGTTGGGGTTTTAAGGCTTCATAGCATTTATTACATACAACTTAAAATTATAAATAATACATCAAATGAAGGGGGGATGATATCAGGAACATGGAAGGTATCAGAGAAGAGATGAAGAATTATTTTGAAATCTTACTGATTGGGGAAGGCGCACGAGAAAGTGACACCGCTGATTGGGGAAGGTGCACGAGAAAGTGACACCGAAGTCATTGAATTAAAGGAGGAGTAGGACCCAGTCTCTTGTTTAGAAACTGAGAATTCCTTGAAACAGATGAAAAGTGAGAAGGTGGCTCGAGTAGATAAGCTGAGAGTGGATATGATTGAAGCCGCAGGAATCCATGGAATACAATGGTTACACTAGGTGTTGGGGTGGTATGGAAAGAAAACAAAGTGCCGAATGAATGGAAAAAAGGAATCATAACACCATTGTTCAAGAAAAGTAGTAGAAAGAAATGCACCAACTACCAAGGAATCACACTGCCTTAAGATAATCAAAAAGGTCATAGAAAAAAGATTGCAGAAAATTCTAGATCACCAACTAGAGGAACAACAGTGTGGGTTCAGAAGTAACAGGGGAACAATAGATCTCATTTTCTCCCTCCGTCAGTTAATGAAGAAATATTGGGAAAAACGAAAGGACTTGATAGCAGTATTCGTAGATTTGGAAAGAGCATATGACATTGTACCAAGGGATAAAATATGGGAATGCTTGAGAAAACATAATGCTCCTGATTCATTAGTTAAAAAAGTCCAGATGTTGTTTGATGGTTGTGAGAGCAGCGTACAAGTAGGAGGTGGAAGAAGATCTCAGTGCTTTTGTTTTTGATGATGACATTTCCATTTGGGGAGAAATGGAAATGGAGGTTCAGAGGAGACTAGATTACTGGAACACAAAATTTAAAAGATTGAAGTTAACTTTGAGTAGGAACAAGACAGTGGCAATGAAGATGAGCAGGACGCCCTCACCTTGTCACATCATACTGGAGGGGGAGAAGGTTGAATGTGTGAAATGCGTCAATTATCTGGGTAGTATCACATCACACAGTGGAAGTTCCAAACTAGAAGCCTTAAACAGAATAACAAAAGGATCTAGCATATTCCATCAAGTACGGAATATAATCTGGGACAAGGAAGTCCCTCAGAGCAACAAACAGACCATGTATAAAACTTATCTCCTGCCAATTGTGATGTATAGTCTAGAGGCCTGTGTCATAAATAAGAGAGAAGAGCGTCAAATACAAGCATGTGAAATGAAGTTCCTTAGGTCAGCTCTGCAAAAAACTAGGAGAGACAGAGTCAGGAATGATTCTGTAATGAGAGACCTGCAGGTGACATTGACTACAGAGGAGAAAATGATTGCTTTGAGATTGAAGCGGTTTGGTCATGTGAAGCGTATGCACCCGACTCGAACTCCATGCCAGTATTTGGAGATGGAGGTACCAGGAAGAAACCAATTGGGCTGCCTAGCAAGAGATGGACAGATCAGGTTAAGGAAGATCTTAAGAGGAGAGAAGTAACATGGGATGTAGTGGAGAGGGAAAAGCTATACCAGGACAGAAACCAATGGAGGCATATTGTTCACCAAGTTCCTACCCAGCTCAATGGAAGGAAATCCTGATGATGATGATGATGATGATGATGATATCAAATGAAAGAGCAAGTCAAACAGTTTTTCTTACAATATTCGATGTGAACACCATTCATCATGTACTCATCAAGTCAATAGGCTAGTTTTGTGTAAACCTTGATCAGGATGCCTGCAGTAACTTTTGCGACTCCTACAATCCTGTTTCATAAGTCGGGTAGATCTGTTGATAGTAGAAGCACATACACATGGTCCTTTACGAATCCCCAAAGGTAAAAATCACATAATTTCAGAGCAGGTGAGTGATGGCCATGTGAAACAACTCTGTCATGTGGCCCTTTATGGCCAATCCAGTGGTTGGTTACAATGTTGTGCAACCAATCACATACTGAGTTATTCCACTGATGCAGCACACTCTCTTTTTCCCCCCTTAATGAAGTTGTGTGGTTTGGCTTTTTGCGGTTGAAGAAAGAACCCTAGTTCTTATGCATCAAGATAATAAATACCAGCTACAGTTGCTTCACTGCAAAAGGAAGGCCCACAAACTTTCCTCCAGGATATGGCACAAAAAACATTCAATTTAGGGGAGTCTCATAACTGTGCCATCTCATGGGAATATGCCGACCCCCACATTATGTGTATTCACATTTCCTTGTACTGAAATGTCTACTTATCCCTGAAGACAACATGATCCAGAAAATATTCATCATTGTGTACCAACATTTCGTTTGCAAAACTGCCATGTAAATCATATTCTGTAGGTTTTAGAGTTTGTAACAATTACAAATGACAAGGACATAATTGTAGTTGTCTCCTTAAAATACTCCTCACAGATGTCACCGAAGTTGCTAATTCACAACTAGCATACCGAACTGACTTCTTAGGTCTATGCACGAAAGACTCTCTCATTCATTCAACACGTTCTTCACTCACTCTTGGTTGCCCCATACTCTTCCCTTTGCAAAGGCAGCCAGTGCCTTCAAACTGACAGTACCATCTACAGATGGTACTGACAGATATTATCACTTGGATGATTGCAATGGAACTTAATACGGTAAACACATTTCACTGTAACAACAAATTCAGTCCTTGCAAACTGTAAAACACAAAAATCTTTTTGTTCACCAGTTGCCATCTTTGATACTCCCACTTCGTGGTGGAAGACATAGGAAAGAGTGCATGCACGTGCACATGCACATGAACCCATGTATGCAAACAGAATTGTTTGAGTTCCTCTGTCATTTGATGTATTATTTATAATTATAAGGTGAATGTAATAATAAATGCTTCAAATCCTTAAAACCCCAATATTCCTTTTGAAACATCTGGAGTTAATGCTGAAGCTGTTGTTCATAGCATACTCACATTTGCAGATTCTTACCAGAAGTTTTTATGGCTTATAAGTTTGGCAGCTAGTTTTTAAAGATAGTACTGGTAAGTTAAGTATCTATCTAAGATATGAAATTCCAGTTTGAATAATAACTCGTGGAAACCAGGCACCTGCATACAGGGGCAGATGGGCAGATCACACTTACTTTGAGATAGCAAATATATTTGCAAGAACACGTTTTTGACAGAAAAAATTCAACCTAAGTAAAAAGTTTAATACATCAATGAAACATGAGACTTACTTTGATTTATAGGTTATTGTTTATTAATGAAAGTGGAACTTTTCTACAGATTTTATACTTTTCATGGCAGAATGTATCTATCTGTTCACAACAAAATGTTGACACACACACACACACACACACACACTCTCTCTCTCTCTCTCTCTCTCTCTCTCTCTCTCTCTCTCTCTCTCTAGATGGCAGCTGCATTTATATGTACTTTCAGAAAATCTTGACAATACCTTTGTTAACAACATCATGTGATTATAATTACCGTACTTGTAAATCAGTCACTAACTGGACATCCAAATGTACAGTGTACAGTGCAACTGAAAATTGAGCGATAAATAATTTCAGTCCACTTTATAAGCTACTCAGGTCTTGAATCCTTGTCTCAAAACTTTGATGCGGTGTACAATGTTCTGTTAATAAGCAACAAAACAATGTGTCTGGTGGTAAAGGCAACAGTGTAAGGCATAAAAAAAAAGTTCCCAGCACCAAAGTACCGTTCAAATGTATTTAGGTGTCAATGAATGCATTTTATTGCACACATTAATAATTGATACATCTTTCACCTGAATGGTTGTATTTAAGTTGTTCTATCAGTGAGAGAGGGTGTGTGGAAGCCATGGAACAGGGTGCAATTGCAGTGGAATGACCTACCGGCTGCGTATGCCTCGCAGACAAGCGCTGGTCTTTTATTTATTTATATACTTGTTCCATAGATCTGTACATGTGAGCAAGTCACTCAGATGTGGAACGTGTCAATGTACATAATAAAATACATAGAATAAAGACATTGTTATAGTATTAATAACAGTGTGCAAAAGTCATACTTGTTAGCTTAAAAACTAGTCAACACAAATGTGAAGATAGCAGTTTCATATTTAGGGCATTATTGCATGTATTTTAACCTTGAACAGTAATCAAAACTTCCCACTTTGGGTTTAAAAGTGACCCAAAAATGGAAATGAGAAAAACAGGAATTTTTACATTAGGGCATTATTACATTAGTTTAACAGTAAACAGTGTCAAAAAATTTAAAATCATCTTTCCAATCTGGGTTTTATGTATTTCTCAAAAAGAATTCCTCTAGTGAATAAAGTGAGGTCTCAAGTAAATAATTTTTCAAGCTACGTTTAAATACTGATGTACTACTCCTTATACTTTTGATGCTGTTGGGTAGTGAATTGAAAATTTTCGTTCCAGCATACTTTATCCCTTTCTGAGTAAGTGTCAAGTTCTTTAACTCACAGTGGAAATCCTCTTTTCTTCTGGTGTTATGTTCATGATGTAGGCAATTCGTTTCATACAGAGTGGGGTTATTTATTATGAAGCACATCAGTGAATATATGTACTGAGATGTTGCTGTCAGTATTTCAAGTCGTTTAAAAAGATTTCGACATGAGGTTCGTGGGGGTACACCACAAATGATTCTTATTGCTCTTTTTTGTGCTGTGAGGATTTTCTTTGCGGCAGGTGTATTGCCCCAGAAGATGATGCCATAGCACATGACTTAATGAAAATAGCCAAAGTAAGCTGACTTTGAGATGGTAATGTCATTGAAGCGTGAAAAAATTCGTAAAGTAAATGTTGCCGACGTCAGCCGTTTTAGTGTTTGTAGAACGTGATGTTCCCAGTTCAGCTTACTGTCCACATATACGCCTAGGAATTTTGATAAGTACACTTGCTTTATCATCTGATCATTCTGTGTGATAACTATTTCTTTTGGGTTTTTGTGGGTTGTCTGGAACTGGATAAAATTGGTTTTTTTCAGGTTTATTGAAAAGGAGTTAATACTAAACCAACCTAGAACTTGTTTAAGGATATCATTGACCTCGGATTCTAAGTCAGTAGTTGACACATTATCCACCACAATGCTCGTGTCATCAGCGAACATTGTAAATTTACACTGCTTATTGATGGATAAAGGCAGGTCGTTAACATATATGAGGAACAGCAAGGGCCCAAGCACTGATCCCTGTGGCACTCCATGCTGCACAATTCCCCACTCAGAGTCCACTATATATTGTGATACACTATCTGAAACATCTAGAATAATCTTCTGCTTCCTATTTTCGAGGTACGATTTTAACCAGCTCCCTACAGGTCCTGTAATTCCATAATGACAGGCCTTCTTGAAGAGTATCTGGTGATCTACACAGTCGAACGCCTTTGATAGGTCGCATAAGACACCAATTGGCAGCCTCTTGCTGTTTATAGACTCTAGAACATAAATTTGTGAATGAGAAAATTGCTTTATCTATTGAAACTCCCTTTTGAAAACCAAACTGCTGGCTGTTAATGATGCTCAGGTCACCAAGGTGTGCCACAATCCTGTTGTACAGAGCTTTATCTAGGACTTTTGAAAATGTTGTTAATAGAGAGATAGGGCAATAGTTTGACACATTTGTAGCATCCCCTGCTTTGTACAGGGGCCTGACAACAGAGTATTTCATTCTGTCTGGAAACACTCCTTGTTGCATGGATGTGTTGCAGATGTGAGACAAAACTTCGGTCACTTCACTACAGCAAGCCTTCAACAGCTTGCTTGAAATATCGTCGATACCAGCAGAAAGTTTATTTTTCAAAGACTGTACGATTTTTTTCGATTTCATTGGCAGTAATGGGAAGTACACTTATTTGACTGAAAGGTTCTGGAAAATTATTTTTCAGTATACAGGCAGCTTTATCTACAGAACCATGGCAACCTAACTGTGTTGGGACAGTTAAAAAATGTTGGTTAAAGATTTCAGCAATTTCCTCACTATTAGTTATCTCTGAGTTGTCAACAGTTAAAACAATATTTTTGCCTTTGGTGTAGTTTACAGTCCCTGTTTCTCTTTTTATCACATTCCAGATTGTTTTAATTTTATTTTCAGAATTAGTAATTTCAGATGCTATACACATACTTTTAGAGTTTTTAATTACTTTGGCAAGAATTTTACAGTAGAGTTTATAATGTTTTAGCTGAGCAGGGTTGTTAGAAGTCTTTGATGCTATGTAGAGTTGTCTTTTTCTCTGACAGGAAGCTATGATGCCCTTAGTGAGCCATGGTTTTTTTCAGACCTAGCAGGTTGGACTCTGTATGACTTTTTTGGAAATACACTTTCAAAGGTACCTGCTATCTCATTTGTGAATAAATTGGATTTTGAATTAGCAGTTTCTGCTAGATAAACAGGTGTCCAGTCAGTATGCTGAAGACGTGATCTGAACGTTTGAATAGCTTCCTCACTTATTTTCCTTACTGTTTTCCATCTAAGTGAGGTGTCACTCAGAGGAATTCCCAAGCTGTTAAAAGTAACTCGTTGTCCGTCATGGTCAGACAGACCATTTATAACCATTTCAATATTAATATGGTTGACTTTACTCTGATCAACAAAAACGTTATCAATGAGAGTACTGGAAGAGGTTGTGGTTCTGGTGGGCGAGCTAACCACGGGAACAAGGTTGTACGTGCACATGAGATTTTCAAACTCCACCTTGCAGGGAGAATTAACCAAGAAATCTATGTTAAAATCCCCAACAACTACCATGCCCCTATTTTTTCTACTTAAGTACAACAAAAGAGTATCTAATTGTTTAACAAACACTTTAAAATTACCAGGTGGTGCCCTGTAAACTGCCACAACTATTAATCTGGAGACAGTATCTGGCACCTCTGTAGCACATACTTCAAAATGTAGCTCAAAGCAGAATCTTTGTACATCTATTGCCGTGAACAAGACATTGTTTTTTACATATACAGCTACTCCTCCTTTGTCCATATAGTTCCTGCAATAAGACGTTGCCAAAACATAGTTAGGAATAGGGACCACTTCAATACCAGCAGTGATGTGGTGTTCTGTTAGACACACAATGTGGGCACTGTTTATACCTTTTGTGTCTTCTATATTTGCTGTGAACTGATCCAGCTTGCAGTATAGGCCTCTTATGTTCTGATGAAACACTGTTAACTTTTGTTTGTCTTTAATTGTATTGCTGTTTGAGTGAACTTTCGTTTGTGTATTAATTACTTGTTGCAGATTTTTTTTACTGGACCAAATCCTGCTAGAGTTGGCCCAGCTCACTAGTTTCCCTCGTTAGTTAGGGCTATGACTGGTCTGCTTTCATGATCGTTATTGTTTAGGCCTATTATTTCATGAAAAGCTTTTCCAATGTCTGCTGCTAGTTTATTTTTGCCAAACTGATTTAGATGTAGTCCATGCTTTGTGAAGCAGTGTCTCTCATACCTGTCTGTATCCAGTAGTGTCACATTCGTAAACTTGGTGCAAAAGTGTTTCAGTTTACTATTCGTTAGGCGAATTTCTCTGTTCACACAAGACCAGTCTGCCAGGTCATATCTCGTGGGCACAGTTGTTAGTATTATGTTTGTATGCTGTAATAACTGCAGCGATACGAGTAGCTTTTTAATGAAAGTGCTGGCCTCGTTGCACGTGCCACATGGTGCAGCCTGGTTATTGTTTACACCTAGATATTTAGTGTTAGATTGTTCTGCAACATATGAATCTTGAACCTGTTCCTGGAATAAGTGTATGGCTACATAATAAAAATATTTACAGGTGTCTCAAGTTAAAGGCCCAGAGGTAGACTGTTTAATGATGCCTCGTTCGCCACAAGGAAATCTTGTGGTATTACTAGGAAAAGCTCTCAGGGGACATTCTTGAATTATGTGGCAAACAGTCTGCTTTTCAGTGCTACAGTCACAACTTGCAGAAGTTATTTTCATCCACTTGTACAGAGAGTCGGACTTCCAGTGTTGGTTCCTATTCAGTTAAGAACCAACTAGATCTTGTTTAGTAATTTATCCAAAGCCAGTTGGCATGGTTGATGAGCATGGCACCTTTAGTTGTTCTGTAGTTGCATTAAGCTGCCATGTCGGTCTGCAGCAGCTGTTGTCACCTAACATCTTTGAGGTGTTCAGGGTTGGGTGGCAATTTTCTTTGCTAATGGTTGGAATGTCTGAATGAACAGGGAGTTGAGAATTTTTATGTAACTTTTTGTACTCTTGTACATGTACACTTTCCTGCTGCAGGGATATAGGTGGTATGTGGCTGAAAAGCAATCCCAGAACTGAAGTACAGAGTGTTGATAAGACAATACCAATGATGTGCCACATAGTTTTTGCAGAATTTTATGTGGAGTTCTGATTTTTGCAGCTATTATTAACAGATGTTGATTGTAACTGAGCATTCTATCGAACATGACCCTATATATTCCAGGTTTTGTTATGTCTGAGTAGCCTACCTTTAAAGTAGACTGTGATCTCTTTGTTGGCCAACTTGTTGTTGAGGTGAAACATTAAAGCATCTGTTTTAAGGACACCTGGCTGCAACCACCATTTACAGAAGTATTCACCAATAGGTGATAAATCATCGGCCAATACAGACTTGATAACTTCACGATCTCATTGAGAGTGGCCAGTCATCAGCAAACCCAAACTTTCTTGATGTGGTTTCAGGCATTTCTTATTTGTGCATACTGAACAGAAGAGGGCTCAGAGCAGATCTTTGTGGCAGCCCATAGTTTAGCTTCATCTGGGAACTTATCTTTTTGCCCAGTAGTAGTTGGAAATGTTGGTTACTGGGCATTTAATTGATGAGATTACCAATTTGTAGGCTTGCGATGGCTTGTAGGAGTTTCAGTATAACACCTTGCCTCCAGATAGTGTCATATGCAGCCATCATGTCAATGAATATGACTACTGCCTCCTTGATTTTGGAAACCAGCTTCTATGAAGGTTGTCAGGGAGAGGACTTCATCTTCACAACAGCAATTCATTTGATTCCTGCCTGTTCAACCAATATATTTTCAAAGTTCTTACAAAATAGTCTATTGTACACCATTCTTTACAGTATCTTATACAGCATACTAAGGAAGGCTATGTGTAACTGACTTTCAATCTTGTCATTTGGTTTACTGGTTTCAGCATGGCTGTGGTTTTTGCGTATTCCATTTCGCACAGTATGTTGCCCATTTGCATAATATTTGTGAAGAATTCAGCCAGTCAGGTTTTCACACATTTGCCACAATACAAAAGGAATTCTGTGTGAGTCCGCAGCTCGTGGTCGTGTGGTAGCGTTCTTGCTTCCCACGCCCGGGTTCCTGGGTTCGATTCTCGGCGGGGTCAGGGATTTTCTCTGTCTCATGATGACTGGGTGTTGTGTGATGTCCTTAGGTTAGTTAGGTTTAAGTAGTTCTAAGTTCTAGGGGACTGACGACCATAGATGTTAAGTCCCATAGTGCTCAGAGCCATTTGAGCCAATTCTGTGTGAATGCCGTTGAAGCCTAGAGCTCTCCCTGATTTGATTTATTTTGTGGAAATCATTTCTTTGTCAATATTGAATGGTAAAGAATATTCTGTTTCAGATTTGCAATCTGTTTTGAGTGCCTTTAACCCTTTCGTGGCTACAAGGGCCAAGCGTCCTGGCTGCCCAGCCGGCTGACGGACAGAAACACAGTGTGTGCCTGGCTGGTGGGCAGAGGACTCAGCCCTGTGGTCGATGTAGGCTATGGCCACTACAGGCTTCCCGCACATTCTGCTGTGTACAGAACCACTATTCAGCAATTTTCTTCCTATAAACAGTATACCCTGTATGGTCACAGTTGTTATAGTTTCTGATAACCTGGGAAGAGAGCTTTGAAACTACCCAACACTTTCAGTTATATGTTTATTATGGGCTGAAAAACAGTTGGTTTAGAAAATTGATGGTAACTTTTTTTGATAGTAAATCCTGTAACTTGAGACTTGGAGCTCAATGTATTTGTCTAAAATTTCATTAACATCAAACAAATGTGTTTCAATATATATAATTTTAAAGTGAGTAGTGCGCAGCAAAAACGCCCAAATCTCAGCTAATTCTTGATACTATCTTAAATAAAAAATTATTACAGAAATTTAAAAATCAAATTGTGTCATGTATCTGGACTAAGAGTTAAATAAAGAATTTATCTGGATAACTCATGTTGCAATAGGCCCATGGCTTCGTTTGTGATTAAAGCCTAAAGTCATTCTCCACAGTAAGAAATCAGATAGTAAATGTTTACCTTCTTCATACTTGCTGTTTTCTTTTTCAGCTCATCATGTTCAGTACAGTTTACTTTAGTGGCTTCCCATCCTCATTTTTGACGCAGGCTTTGGACTGCCACTGGCTGAGTTAAAAGCAATTTTTTTTTTACTTTTATTTACTTTTTTATTTTTATTTTTTACTTTCCTTTACCTGAAACTTTGTCTCTGTGATGACTTCAGTGCTAATGTCAATGCACAATTGATCGTGGATTCGTATCCTCTCCCATGCCAGGAGGAACTGTTGGCAAAAATATCGGGTGGCCAGTACTTTTCTAAAATTGATTTATGTGAATTATACCTGTAGGTTCCTGTGGACGAAGAGTCTCAGAAAGTTCTTGTTTTGAATACTCCTTTTGGTCTCTATCAATATTTGTGTCTCCCTTTTGGTGTGGCTGGCACCCCACTATTTTCCAACAATTTATAGAGCAGTTGATTATGCCTGTCTCAGATTGCACTAATTATCTGGATGATATTATTGTTACAGGCTCCTCCACAGCCAATCACTTGAAAAATTTGCATGCTTTGTTTTCTGTCTTACATTCTACTAGTTTATGGTGTAACCTTGCGAAATCTCAGTTTTCTCAATCTTCTATTGTTTCTTTGGGGTTCGAGGACTCGCAAGATGAGGTTTGCCCTCTGCCAGACCACATCTCCACTGATACATCTAGCCTCGCTTCTCATCCATGAAGGAGCTTCAGGCCCTCCTAGGAAAGATAGCCTACTACCATAAATTCTGCTGGGGGCAGCCACATTGGCTCACTCATTGCATCCCTTGATGTGCAAGAATGTACTTTTTGTTGGAGCCTGCATTGTGAACGTGCTTTTCAAGTGTTGAAATCACTGAAATCCAAATTACTCCCAGCCCCTTGTTTAACAATGTTCTCTGCGGAGCAGCACATAGTTTTGGCGACTGACGTCTCACAATATGCCCTTGGCGCAGTCCTAGCACACTCTTGCTGTGGTCTATGCTTTCTGGAAATTTCATGTTCCTTTGCGTGGCTCCAAGTTTCACCTTATTACTGACCACAAACCCTTGGTTCCCTTGTTTAACCCTCACACTTTCTTGCCTGACAAGGCATCACAGTGCCTACTATGCTGATCCCTGTTCTTGTCTCACTACAGGTACGGTGTCTGGTGCGCTGTCTACCGGTGACTTGGGCTTATGTACATGCAGACCAGTGCTGTCACCATGTTCTTTTAGTGTGTACTGCTCACATAAGCTGTTCAGTGTATTGCTTACGTCATACGTTCTGTGTGATTCTTTTGTCTTGTTATATGTGGAGTCAAGAGATTCTCATTTCTGCTATTGTTCAGAGGTTCATAAATAAAAGCATATTTGTGTTACTTGTATGGGTTTTGTGTATTACTTGGTTACTACAAAACTATGGAAGAGATGGGAACTCTGCTACACTGGTGACTTAATGTATTATTCATCTGTACAGTTATATTTAAAGTGGAAATTGCAATACAAATTGATGAGGAACAGTGTGTTTGAAGAAAAATCAATGTAAAAAAAAAGCTCTTGTACTTAAATTTGGTATCACAGAGCACAATTATGTTTGGTACCTTATAGAAAACTGTGGCTGCAAGATCTATCATATCAATTTAGTTTTTATGAAATGTTTATTTCAGCTGACATGAGAAATTATGTTCTTGAATAGACAGCTCATTATTCTGTTATGAGAATGAATGAAAACATTATAATTGTAAATCAAACCCTCATGCCTGAGATCAGTGCCAAAATGTTTGGAACTGCAACGCACTTGACATTGTGTTTCCTGATGTTGGCTGACCGCAGTAGGCAAACACCATATAAGGGACTAGAACTTAAATCATTGCATCACTCTACCTACTGAGCCATTCAAGTATGATTTATGGATCAACTCCCAGTGTCAGTCCTCCAGTACAGTCTGGAGTCTGGGACTCCAGGATAAAATACATAAAAATTAAGCAGAAATAGTTCTTATATACAATAATTTGTCTTTACACAAAAACATTCATAACAATCTCTAGGACACAAATTCGCAACCCAACATTGTCTCTTTCACATCACTATTTTATTTATTTATTTAATTTAATGTTTTTTGATTTTTCTATCTCTCAGGGATCATCTCACAATGCAAGAGGGTTTATCATGATGTTGCAATGAAAGTAAATAGCTCAGAATATTCGTACACACAGAATATATGAGTATCCTTATGTAAGGGCAGGGCATGTGTTTGGCCATGACCTTAATGAAGCAACCGTCCTGGCATTTGCTGGAAATGATTTAGGAAAACCTGAATCAGGATGGCTGGTTAGAATGATCTCCATACTCCTGAATGCGAGATCATTGTCTTAACAACTGCACCACTTCATTCAGTTGGTCCCTTGTCTCTCTTTGCATTATTTAGCTAAGGCTCCTTTCTCCTTTTCGTGGACAAAAAGTGCTATTCATGGGGCATTTAAATACTCTTCTAGATTCTATAAGAGACAACTGGAAGTGTTATGACAACTGAGGAAAGAAGTTTATTTAACAAAGACCAATTTTCAAATGTAGTGATGAAAACTGAATATGAATCACTTACTAATTATGTTGCTTTATCTTAGACTCATCTTTTTTGAAAAGTGAGCGTACAGTGGTATGACAATAAATGGGCTTTGTGGTGAGATGTGTTATAGGTTGAGAAGAGATTAATGAACAGTGGATGAAGGAATAGTGAAAATGATACTGAGAAAGCAGCACATATCTAGAGCCTCTGTGGTTCTAATAAAGTGGATCTTACAGAACAGGAAACTGCATGCCAGAAGCATATGCTCAAAGGAAACATGAAGGAGAAATCTAAAATTATGAAAGACTATTGGCATTTGGTAGTAATGGTGATGAAGATAGGTTGATAGAAGAGACAAGACCTGTCGTGGTACTAATAAATCACACTGTAAAATTCCTAAGATCTTACATTAGTAAAAGAGCAAGTAGCACATACAAATAATGATTCCAGTTTAGGTGGTTGGAAGGTAGCATTTAACTTGTATGCAGACAATAGCGTTATCACCATCACTCATTAGTAGCATGAAGTACTTCCCATTCTGTGACAGCACAAACTGTTCAGTTCATCTATAATGTGGTATTTCTAAACCTAGCCTGCATCTTTGATATTGGAGCATTTTATATGGCAACCTATTATGTGACATCCTAACAACTAGATGGTTCATTTTAGATTGCTATATCTGTACAACATGCAGTCATTATTGAGATCATGACACTGTTGTTATACATAATGAAAACTCATGCCAGTTTCTGTGGAGTACAGTAGTATAAACTGGCCTCACAGGATATGTAAATAATTTGAATCATACAGTGCAATTTGTTGTTGTTCACTTGTTTCTCCTGCCACCCCCCCCCCTCCCCCCCACGAACCATGGACCTTGCCGTTGGTGGGGAGGCTTGTGGGCCTCAGGGATACAGATAGCCGTACTGTAGGTGCAACCACAATGGAGGGGTATCTGTTGAGAGGCCAGACAACCATGTGGTTCCTGAAGAGGGGCAGCAGCCTTTTCAGTAGTTGCAGGGGCAACAGTCTGGATGATTGACTGATCTGGCCTTGTAACACTAACCAAAACGGCCTTGCTGTGCTGGTGCTGTGAACGGCTGAAAGCAAGGGGAAACTACAGCCGTAATTTTTCCCAAGGGCATGCAGGTTTACTGAGAGCTGCATTAAACCAGTCTCAGCACTCAAGACCACAACAACAACAACAACTCTTGTTTCTCTAGAGCCATTGCCACTGTCTGACAAGTAAATCTACACAAGAAATACACTTCAATTTTGATTGGCTTTGAATATGTAGTAGTGTACAGCAAAATAAGAATAAGAGAAACACTTTTTCTTTATTAGTGCCCATATGGCTGTTAAGAGGGTGAAAAAAATTGAGTTTAATATTTCTGAATGAGTACTGGTGTGTGTGTGTATATATATATATATATATATATATATATATATATATATATATATATATATATATATATATGTCTGCTTGTGTCTGTGTATGTGCGGATGGATGTGTGTGTGTGTGTGTGTGTGTGTGTGTGTGTGAGTGTATACCTGTCCTTTTTTCCCCCTAAGGTAAGTCTTTCCGCTCCCGGGATTGGAATGACTCCTTACCCTCTCCCTTAAAACCCACATCCTTTCATCTTTCCCTCTCCTTCCCTCTTTCCTGACGAAGCAACCGTTGGTCGCGAAAGCTTGAATTTTGTGTGTATGTTTGTGTTTGTTTGTGTGTCTATCGACCTGCCAGCGCTTTCGTTTGGTAAGTCACATCATCTTTGTTTTTAGATATACAAAAGCGTTGGTATGCCATCAGGAAAGAAGGAAGGAGAGGGAAAGATGAAAGGATGTGGGTTTTAAGGGAGAGGGTAAGGAGTCATTCCAATCCCGAGAGCGGAAAGACTTACCTTAGGGGGAAAAAACTACAGGTATACACTTGCGCACACACACACACACATCCATCCACACATATACAGACACAGGCAGACATGTAAATGCAAAGAGGTAGGGCAGAGATATCAGTCGAGGCGGAAGTACACAGGCGAAGATGTTGTTGAATGACAGGTGAGGTACGAGCAGCGGCAACTTGAAATTAGCGGAGGTTGAGGCCTGGTGGGTAACGGGAAGAGAGAATATATTGAAGGGCAAGTTCCCATCTCCAGAGTTCTGATAGGTTGGTGTCTGTGGAAAGTATCCAGATAACCCGGACGGTGTAACACTGTGCCAAGATGTGCTGGCCGTGCACCAAGGCATGTTTAGCCACAGGGTGATCCTCATTACCAACAAACACTGTCTGCCTGTGTCCGTTCATGCGAATGGACAGTTTGTTGCTGGTCATTTCCACATAGAAGGCTTCACAGTGTAGGCATGTCAGTTGGTAAATCACGTGGGTACTTTCACATGTGGCTCTGCCTTTGATTGTGTACACCTTCCGGGTTACAGGACTGGAGTGGGTGGTGGTGGGAGGGTGCATGGGACAGGTCTTACACCGGGGGCGGTACAAGGGTAGGAGCCAGAGGGTAGGGAAGGTGGTTTGGGGATTTCATAGGGATGAACCAAGAGGTTACGAAGGTTAGGTGGATGGCGGAAAGACACTCTTGGTGGAGTGGGGAGGATTTAATGAAGAATGGATCTCATTTCAGGGCAGGATTTGAGGAAGTCGTATCCCTGCTGGAGAGCCACATTCAGAGTCTGATCAAGTCCCGGAAAGTATCCTGTCACAAGTGGAGCACTTTTGGGGTTCTTCTGTTGGAGATTCTGGGTTTGAGGGGATGAGGAAGTGGCTCTAGCTGTTTTCTTCAGTACCAGGTCGGGAGGGTAGTTGCGGGATGCGAAAGCTGTTTTCAGGTGATTAATAACCTCCCACAGAAGAACCCCAAAAGTGCCCCAGTCGTGACAGGATACTTTCCGGGACTGGATCAGACTCTGAATGTGGCTCTTCAGCAGGGATACGACTTCCTCAAATCCTGCCCTGAAATGAGATCCATCCTTCATTAAATCCTCCCCACTCCACCAAGAGTGTCTTTCTGCCGTCCACCTAACCTTCGTAACCTCTTGGTTCATCCCTATGAAATCCCCAAACCACCTTCCCTACCCTCTGGCTCCTACCCTTGTAACCGCCCCCGGTGTAAGACCTGTCCCATGCACCCTCCCACCCCCACCTACTCCAGTCCTGTAACCCGGAAGGTGTACACAAGCAAAGGCAGAGCCACAAGTGAAAGTACCCACATGATTTACCAACTGATATGCCTATAATGTGAAGCCTTCTATGTGGGAATGACCAGCAACAAACTGTCCATTCGCTTGAACGGACACAGGCAGATAGTGTTTGTTGGTAATGAGGATCACCCTGTGGCTAAACATGTCTTGGTCCACGGCCAGCACATCTTGGCACAGTGTTACACCATCCGGGTTATCTGGATACTTCCCACTGACACCAACCTATCACGACTCCGAAGATGGGAACTTGCCCTTCAATATATTCTCTCTTCCCATTACCCACCAGGCCTCAACCTCCGCTAATTTCAAGTTGCCGCTGCTCGTACCTCACCTGTCATTCAACAACATCTTTGCCTCTGTACTTCTGCCTTGACCGACATCTCCGCCCAACCTCTTTCCATTTACATATGTCTGCCTGTGTCTGCATATGTTCGGATGGATATGTGTGTGTGTGCGAGTGTATACCTGTCGTTTTTTCCCCCTAAGGTAAGTCTTTCCACTCCCGAGATTGGAATGACTCCTTACCCTCTCCCTTAAAACCCACATCCTTTCGTCTTTCCCTCTCCTTCCCTATTTCCTGATGAAGCAACCGTGGGTTGCAAAAGCTTGAAATTTGTGTGTGTGTTTTTTACACACACACTCTCTCTCTCTCTCTCTCTCTCTCTCTCTCTCTCTCTCTCTCCCTCTCCCCCTCCCTCCCTCCAAATAAAAGTTCCATGGCTTTTAATATACATAAAACCAGCGCACCCAGATTTGTCTAAAAAGTTTTTTTTCCCGTATAAATCTCCTCCCCCCCCTCCTCCATACACACACACACACACACACACACACAAATTCTTTGTGTGGTTTTTTTTTTTTTTTTTTCCAGCATTTAATAGCAAAACTTATAACATCATTAATACCAAATTAAATCATATGAAGTGGTATTCCAAAGATGAATTTGTCAGAAATAAGCTAGAAATATTGCTGTAAATGCAAATGTTATGTGTCTCCTTCAATGTTAATTGTCGTGTTGGCTTTTTTAGTATGTCTTTCCCAGATAAATATATTCTAAATTTATATTTTAATTTTATTAACTATTAAGTATCTTGTGTTGTATTTGTGTTTTGGTGTATTTTGTTTGTTTTCAAGTTGCAACCTTTTCAGATTTAATTATATTATATTTGAAACTGTTTGTTAATTATTCTCAGTCTGTACAATAATGAGGGAGCACAGAATTGTTCCTCCGCTGTCTTGGTGTACAGAATCAAATGCATTCAACATCTCCAGAATGAGATTTTCACTCTGCAGCGAAGTGTGCGCTGATATGAAACTTCCTGACAGATTAAAACTGTGTGACCGACCGAGACTCGAACTCGGGACCTTTGCCTTTCGGGGGCAAGTGCTCTACCCAGGCTGTGGCTAAGCCATGTCTCCGCTATATCCCTTCTTTCAGGAGTGCTAGTTCTGCAAGGTTTGCAGAAGAGCTTCTGTAAAGTTTGGAAAGTAGGAGACGAGGTACTGGCAGAAGTAAAGCTGTGGGTACCGGGCGTGAGTCGTGCTTCGGTAGCTCAGTTGGTAGAGCACTTGCCCGCGAAAGGCAAAGGTCCCGAGTTCGAGTCTCGGTCGGGCACACAGTTTTAATCTGCCAGGAAGTTTCATTCAACATCTTTTTGACCCGAACAATTCTATACTTCCTCGTTATTGTACAGATTTTCAATAATGTACAAACAATTTCAAATATAACATAATGAAACCTGAAAGGATTAAATCTTGGGGGGGGGGGGGGGGGAAGAAAGATACATAAAACATCAAATGTATTAGGCTTGTGTATAAGTTTGTAACATTTTTCCATGAGTTTAATAAACACAGCACAGACTTAAGTCGTCAATAATATATTCTCCCTCAGTATTTACAACTGTCTGCCAATGCTGGGGTAACTTGCCAATTCCACGAATGTGGAAATGACGTGGTTTTGAGACGAAGAACTCGTCGAGCAATGTTCGGAGTACATTTTAATCTGAAAAGGAAGTTCATTGAAGATTGTTTGATAGAGAGCAGAAACGATTAAAATCTGAGGGTGCAATATCAGGTGAATAAGGGTAGTGCGAAATGACTTAACCAACAAAACTCCTGAATGGTTTTTTTGTCAGTCTAGCATAATGCGGGTGGAGATTATCGTGGGGTAGCATCATTTCATGCAGATTTCCAGGTCTTTGTTTGTGGACTGCATCTCCAAGACATTTCAGTTGTTGACAATAAATGTCAGCAGTGATGGTTTTGTGGTTATGTGCGTGGCGAACATGGGACCCCGAGCTACTGCCACTCTCTTTCCTTTCCAGGCTGCATAACTTCGTTTTCTACATCCCTCCCTGTCCCCCATCCTTCCCCACTCCCTTCTCCTGCCTCTTCCCTTCCCCTTCTCCCTCTCTTTGGGAGTATGTTTCATGCCTATGTCCAGAGACAGAGGCTTTTAACTGTAAGACATTGTTTCTCTTCTTTGTTCTCTCTGCTGGAAAGTCTCTGTCCTCTCTTTGTCCTTCTCTTTTCCTTGCTTCTTCTCTTTACCCTCTTCTCTGCAGCATTGTTGGAGACCTCTCTTCTTTCCTGTTCTTTGTTTCTCCCTTTCTCTTTCTTTCCTCCCACTTTGTGTCTGAAGGCCGACCCTCGCATAGCCAGTGCTGAGCTAACGCGTAATTCCCCAGCTCAGGTATAGGGTGATTACCCGAGCTGGTACCCTCCGAATGTGCCAATTGGTTCCTCCATCCATTTCTCAGGAGGTGCGGCCTGAGGTGTGGACAATCATATAAGGCGGGAGTGCCCTCAGAGAGGGCCCCCACAAGGAAGGAGTGCGCCATCGGAGATGCCAGTAATCATGGGGGATACTTTCGCAATGGTTTCATCTACTTCTGCAACTTCTGCCCACAGAGAAAGCTGGATGAGTCTCAACCATGGACAGTTCTTCCATCAGTGCCAAAGTTCCTAATTGTTTCTCAGTCTGACGAAGGTCAAGACTTCTCCACAGTCAACCGTTTCATTATTCAGAACGGCATCGATGAAATTGCAGATCCTGTAAAGTCTTGTTCCCAATTATGAAATGGCACCGAGTTGTTAAAAATAGTCAGTGCCCTACAGGTGAAAAAATTGCTGCAAACTACACTGCTACACACCTTCCCTGTCCGGGTGAAGGCGCACCGTACTTCAAATTCATCACGCGGTGTGGTTTATACACACACACTCGATGAATTATCCAACAAGGGCATTCAACACTACCTGTCTGACCAGGGCGTAATGGCCGTACATCGAGTCATGAAAAGGGTTGACAAGGACTTGGTACCGACCCGTACTCTCTTCTTGATGTTTTACAGAGTTCAACTTCCTTTGAACATTAAAGCAGGATATGAGATCACTTCAGCTCGCCCTTATCAGCCCCAGCCCTATGCATTGCTATCAGTGTCAGCAGTTTAATCATACCAGAAAAACACATTCCAATCTGGCCAAATGCGTTACATGGGGCATGGATGCCCATGAGGCTGATTGTCCTCCTCCATGCCCTTGTTGTATCAACTATATGGGTGATCATGCTGCTTCTTCTAGAGATAGCCCTATTTTCAAAGATGAACGAGTTATTCAGGAAATCCGAGTGAAGGAAAAGGTGTCCACATTTGCTGCTCATAAGTTACTCGCCATTAGAAAGCCCACTGTGTTCCTAACAGGTAAATATAGCACTGTCCTTACATTGCATCTCCTCGGCATACTATGGAGGTAGCCACACAGACTTGCGATCTCACCTTTATTGCTACGGTCGTCAGATCGGCCAGCCCAAAGATTGCCCATTTGTCCTCCCCACTATCAGCTGCTCACTCTCAGGTTCACCCACCCTTTATCAGCTCAAGCTAAATCACGGGCCTCAAAGTTGGATGCCTGGTCTTCCAAAAAAGAGCTCACTCAACGAAGACTTTTTACGTACCCTGACCTCCCATCCGTTGATTCCTCCTTCCTCTCACCGTCCTGCTTCCAAGAAGACTCAAAAGAAACAAAGTTCCTCTCCTTCTTCCGCCAGGGCATGTCTCATCTACAGCACCACCTAGCAGTAGCCATCCTCTGCCATGTCGCTGAGATGCACTGCTGGCGGCCGATCCACCAGCCAATCACTGGCGGCAGGAGCTGCCCCTGAACAACCTACGGATCAGGATATTCTGCTTTTGGCTGAGTGTCGTTCCACACCATTGGCTGCCGGCTCTCAGTGGTCGTTGTGTTGGCGGCAACCGTAGTGAGATTTTTCCTTTTTCTGTCCACCTTATGTCAATTATCCACTGGAATATCCACAGAATTCGCTCCAATTGGAATGAATTGTCGATCCTCTTATGATCCTACTCCCAGTCGTCTTCTGCCTTCAGGAAACAAAGCTATATCCCCATGATCAATTTGTCTTCCCTCATTTCCAATCGGTCCAGTTTGATTTCCCCTCTGTTGATGGCACTTTGTCACATGGGGGACTTATGATTCTTCTCCATGATACTGTCCATTAATACCCAATCCCCTTTAACAGTTCCTTCCAAGCTGTCGCTGTACATCTTTCCATTTCTGGATACACCTTCTCCCTTTGTACCATATACATTCCATCGTCCACACCAATGGCAACAGCTGATCTCCTTCATCTCGTTGGTCAGCTCCCGCATTCCTATTTGCTGACTGGGGACTTCAATGCCCACCACCTGCTTTGGAGATCTCCGCGTCCTTGTCCACGAGGCTCCCTATTGATTGACCTATTCCACCAAGTGGATCTTGTTTGCCTCAACACTGAGGAACCTACATTCTTGTCTGCCTCCACGTCAAACTTCTCTCATTTGGACCTTTCGGTTGGTACTGTGCAGCTAGCTCGGCGCTTTGAATGGTTCACTCTTGCTGATACACACTTGAATGACCATTTTCCATGTATCCTTCGATTACAGCCATATCTGCCATCTATGCACCCCAGACACTGGAAATTTTCCCAAGCTGATTGGACGATTTTCTCCTCTCTGGCAACATGACCATCACTTTCCTAGCATTGACGATCAGGTCACCCATGTTACGGAAGTACAGCCACGGAACATTCAATATGTCATACCTCCCCTTTGCCCTGGCACCCCCCAGTTCCTTGGTGGAATGAGACATGCCATGACGCAATACGCGAGCAGAGACGTGCTGTTCGCTTTTTCTGCCACCATCCTACATTGGCCAATTATATCTGCTGTAAGCAATTATGTCCACGATGTCGTCGCATCATCCGCGATAGGAAGAAGGCAAGCTGGGACTTCTTTACAAGCTCCTTTAACACCTTCACTCCCTCATCTGTAGTTTGGAGTCAAATTCGATGGTTATCCGGCATGTCTAGTTTCTCCCCGATCTCTGGGCTCACTGTCGTGCCTGATATCTTAGTGGACCCAGTTGCAATTTCTAACTCATTGAGACAACACTTTACTGAGATTTTGAGCTTCAAGTTACCCGCCAGCCTTCTCCTGAAGAAATGAACAGTGGAAGTGCAGCCTCTTGCTTTCTCATGTCAAAATCACAAAAGCTATAATAGTCCTTCACCTTTATAATCGAATTTAGAATAACAGTACTTTTCCCAGAAGACGGCGGGAAGCTATTGTCTTTCCTGTTCTGAAACCGGGAAAAGACAAACATCTCCCCTCTAGCTATTGCCCCATATCTCTCACGAATAGTGTGTGTAAGGTTTTGGAGCGTATAGTGAATTGCCGTTTAGGCTGGTGGCTGGAGTCCCAAAACCTTTTAACACCTGCCCAATGCAGTTTCTGAAAGCATCATTCTGCAGTTGACCATCTTGTTGCTCTCTCCACTTATATCATAAACAATGTTCTCAGGAAACACCAAACAGTAGCGATATTTTTTTATATGGAGAGAGCATATGATACCAGTTGGAGGACAGGCATCCTCCACGCACTGTTGTCTTGGGGCTTTCGTGGTCGGCTACCTCTTTTTATTCGTGATGTTATGACAGAGCACACCTTTAAGGTGCGGGTGCACACCACACTCTCCTGTACTTTCTCCGAATAAAATGGGGTGCCTCAGGGCTCTGTGCTGAGTGTTGTACTGTTTACCATCGCCATAAATCCAATTGTGGATTTTCTCCTTCCCGATGTCTCGGGCACCCTCTTTGTTGATGATTTTACAATCTACTACAGCTCTTGTTAGCAGAGTAATTTACAGGTGGTTTCTGATTGGAAGAATTTGTTAATACATTAAGCAAGCTACATGAATTACGCACACAAAACTCAGTACACAGAATAAAATAAATCATAGCATCTGTAGTTGCCCATAGTAACACAAAAGATATTCACACACCAGGGAGGCATAGATTCTAAAATCTCACATCCCCACTAGAATTATGTCTGCAACAAAGATATACACACACACACACACACACACACAAAACAAAAAACTACTTTCTTAGTCCAAAATCTTGCAGTAGCAGATGATGGCGTACCTTCATCAGAGATTTTATCTGCCAGCATTTGGTCGGAAGTATGAGCTCCACAATAATTTGTGCTGACTCTATTGTTTCCCATATGAAGTGGTGTCTTGTATCTGTATGTTTGGTTCGACTCTTATAGCCACTAGTCTTAAACAGGTCAATTTCTGCCTTGTTGTCACATAATAGTTTGATAGGCTGTTTTTTGGGGTTTGGTGATATTTCATTGCATAGCCTTTGAAGCCATAGAGCCTCCTGGCATTCTGAGGTCAGAGCCATATATTCTGCCTCAGTTGTAGATAAGGCCACTGTTGGCTGTTTCTTACACTGCCAAGATATCACTGCTCCTTGAGATTTAAAGAAATATCCAATCGTTGACTTTCTGTCTTCAGAATCTCCAGCCCAATCTGCATCACAGTAACCTACTCTGTGGCAGTCCTCTGATTTAGAAAAGAAAAGTTTCATATCCTTAGTACCTTTTAGATATCTGAAGATTCTTTTTGACTTCGTGCCAGTGTGGTATGCCTGGCTTATTACAAAAACGGCTAACAATTGGAATGGCGAGGTCCAGACTTGTTCCTAATTGAACATACATTAAACTACCTATTGCTTCACGATAGGGTATGTTCTTCATAGATTCTTGCTCTTGTTCTGTTTTCGGACACATATCATGAGTGAGCATCTGATTACTGTCCATTGGTGTACATATTAGTTTACACTCTTTCATATTAAATCTGTTGAGAATTTGTTCCACATAGTGTGTCTGATCCATCCACAAAAAGCCTTCTTTGCGGTTCCTAGTAATTCAAATGCCTAAACAGGTTGTAACTTCACCAAGATCTTTCAGCTTAAATTTTTCTCTGAGTCTGTTTTTAAAAGCATCTCTGTCTTGTGAATTGTTACTAAAAATGAGCATATCGGCCTCATAAACAAGCAACTGTTAAAAGGTCTGAATCTTAATTTTGATAATAGACACAAGGATCAGCTATTGAACTTTTGAAGTTTAGATTCAATAGTCTACTATCTAATTTCAAGTTCCAGCAGCGACCACCTTGTTTCAGTCCGTATACTGCCTTTTTCAGTCTTTTTACACCATTATCTTCCGCTGTCTTTGTAACTGGATCTACTTCTGGAACTTTCACATAAATCTCCTCAAGTAAGACACCTTGCAAGAAAGCTGTGACAACATCCAAGCGATCAATGTCAAGATCATATTTAGCAGCCATAGCAAATAAATACCTTAACGAGTTATATCTTATGACTGGCGCATATGTTTTATCATAGTCCAGGCCTTGCTTCTGAGCACAACCTTTTGTCACTAGCTGTGCTTTATAGCATACAATGAGACATTTCATATCTTTCTTTCTTTTAAATACCCATTTTGCTTTTAATGGCTTTTTATCTGAAGGTAAATCAGCAGACTCCCACGTGTGGTTCCTTTGTGAGATTGTAACTCATCTTGTATTCCATTCAGCCAGTTTTCAGTATTGTCTGACATCATCGCTTCTTCTAATGCCGAAGGATCGGAGACAGTTGACTGCTTAGACTGATAAGTTACAAAGTCATGCAGTTTCTTTGGCTTTGGAATTCTCTATGACCTTTGTATTTGCTGCAGTTGCTCATTATCATTAATTGTATTGTCTGGACTTGTTTCATCATTGCTGGTAGTATTCATTGAACTACTACTTGGTTTACACTTTCAGGTTCAGTTTCTTCTAATTCAGTTGTAGTTACTCCATCTTGCTTCTTCTCTGTCAGTGGGAGAAACAGTCGACTTGGTTCCTTTGACTCAGTTCCCTCTGTACACTGTTTCGAAGTATCTTCATCAAAAATCACATCTCTCATTTTTATGAGTCTCTGACAGTTAGGTTCAAAACGTCTGTATGCTTTTGAATCTTCGCAGTATCCTAGCAAAATACACTCAACACTTTTTTTGTCCCATTTTCGTCTGTTGGCTCTTGGAATGTGAGCATGTGTCTTACTTCCAAATATTCTAAGATGCTTAAGATTCGGCTTCTTGTTTGTCCAAGCTTCCTCTGGGGTCTTGTTCTTCAGGGCATTAGTCGGGGACCTGTTAATTAAATAAACAGCAGTGGAGACTGCTTCTGTCCAGAATTTATTTGACAAATTTGCTTCAAAGAGTAGGCATCTTGCTTTTTCTACTGTTGTACGGTTGTAATGCTCAGCCACTCCGTTCTGTTCTGGTGTATACGGCGCTGTAGTCTGATGTTGGATTCCTTCCTTTCTGAAAAATGTTATCAGATTATCATTAACATATTCTGTGCCATTATTGGTATGTAGAGTGCAGATCCTTTTTCCAGTTTGCCTTTCTACTAGATTTTTGAAGTCTCATATCAGTTGTGCTACTTGATGTTTATTTCTGAGAAAATATACAGATACTTTCCTGGAATAATCATCATTTAGAGTAAGGAACTATTTGGCTCCTCCAATTGATCTAGTTTGCATCGGCCCACACAAATCTGAGTGAACTAGCTCGAGAATTTCTGTGGCTCATGAGCTAGATCGTTGAAAAGGAAGTCTTGTTTTTTTTCCCCCTAAGCAAATTGCACAGGGAGTATTTATTGTTCCCTTATATGGAATTACACTATCCAGGCCATTACAAAGTGCATCCATAGCTTCAGAATGCAGATGACCTAGTCTTTTATGCCACAAGTCTGCACTCTTTGCCTGCAATACGGATTTTGCTTCAAAATTTCGATCATATGGTTGGTCTAGTCAATACATTCTATTTGCTAATGACACACTAGCAACCATATTTTTTGCATGTGTCGTAAATACGACAACCTTGTTTGTCAAATAAAATCAAATGACCTTTTTCTACTATTTTACTATATTTGTGCTTAGCTGAGGCATATACAGAATATCCTCTACTTATATTCTAGCTTTCTTGTTACCAGTGAGAACATCTACAAATGAAGAGCCTATACCTTTTACGGATAAGTTTTCATTATTTGCTATTAAAACTTGTGAACCTGTCAATGCTTCAACTCTACTTTCATTACAGTGATATTTAGACATGTGCACTGATGCGCCTGACTCTACATACCATTCTGTCCATGTATTTTTACCTGCTGCTGCTGTTGTGAGAAACGTCTGGTAGCTGGCTGTCTTGGCCGAAGTTTTTTCATCATTTTTCTTCTTGGTGCGACAGTTTAAAGCCAGATGCCCATACTTGTTGCAGTTTTAGCACCTGGGACTTTTTTTGAATATTACATTGCTCTTTTTCTTGTTGTCTCACAGAGCAGATCCCTCATCAATTGTTTATTACAAGCTTCATCATTTATTTCTTGCAGTACTTTATTTTTTATGGAGTCTCCTGTGATCGGCACGTTTGAATTTTCTATGCTCATAACCATAGGCTTATATTCGTCTAGTAATCCTGCAAGCAGAATACACCCAATCCATTTTTCTTTAACTTCAAAATTCAAGCCATTTAATTTTTGTGATGTGGAAATTATCTTTGACAGATATTCTTCTACTGACGAACAATTCTCCAGTCTAGTTGACAGTAGCATTTTTAATAACCCTATCCTTCTGACGAGACCAGAATCTTCGTAGGCTTGCTTTAGCTTGTCGCATGCTTCTTTTACTGTAGATGTATCTTACAAGTTAACATATATTGACGGATGGCCGGAGAGTATAATTTTGGCTCTTGCTGTACAAACTTTAGTTACATCCTGTACTTCGCCACTGATGCAACCCCGAGTTGTTCATGTTCTAAATATGTTCACATAGCAAACTGACAGGTACTGTGGTTTTCTCTTCCCATCAGTTTTTCGATCGTAGGTAATGAATTGGTATTTACTGACACCGTGATTTTAGGAATTACATCGTTCCAAATTGCCGCGCACTGCTGCTACTTTTCCTGAGCCGGTGATCTTGTAATTTTTTTTAGAATATTATTATATACTACATGAGATTAAAAATTGTACCAACTTAGTAATAAACACAGGAAAAACAGTTACAGTGCATATACACACAGTGCAAAATAAATGTCCACTAGCACCAGACATAGAGTTGTTTACTAGAACCCTCGGAAATGTAAGCTCTACAAAATTTCTTGGGATATGGATCCAAGAAGATCTAAGGTGGGTCCAACATGCAAAATACATTACAAATAAATTAAATAGCATTTGCTATACTATCAAAATTCTTTCTGATTGCACATTTAAAGAGACACTAAAAGATGTATACTTCGCCCAGGCAGAATTCTTACTGCGATATGGCATAATCTTTTGGGGAAACGCATCTCCTAGCAAAAGTTGTTTTATCTGCCAAAAGAGAATTGTAAGAGCAATAGAAAATGCTGCATCAAGAAGCTCATGCAAGTCCTTATTCAAGAAACTACATATCCTTCCACTACCATGTCTGTACATTTTACTAGTAATCGTATTTGTAAGGAAAATCTTAGAAAATAGCAACAATCTTGTGTCAACCAACCAGAGTATCCACCTGTACAACACAGAGAGAAAGCAGGACATACATGTTCAACATGCACACACAACACTAAAACAGAATGGACCACTGCAAACAGGAAACAGACTATAGAATAAGCTATCTACAAACATTAAAACAATAAAAGACACTTCAAAATTTAAAACTGCTGTCCATAAATATTTATTGCAAAAATGTTATTATAGTATAGATGAATATCTTGAAACATCAAAATTTATTGCCAAGGTTAAATATAATGTATGGAAGCTGAACCTTAAGTTGTGTTAATATTAAGCCTGAATCAATGTAAATATTCTTGTGTGATTTAAAAGCATGTATTGTAAATCACAATAACTTGTCCAATATCATATTGTATACCTTGTACAACAAATGATCAAAAGGACCAATAAAAATGTAATGTAATTTATAATTCTGGGCCCATAACCTGTCAGCAGAGTAATTTATGGATGGTTTCTGATTGGAACAATTTGTTAATACATTAAGCAAGCTACATGAATTATACACATAAAGCTCAATACATGAAATAAAATAAATTATAGCACCCCTAGATGTCCATAGCAACACAAAAGATATTCACATACCAGGGAGGCATAGATTCTAAAATCCCACAGCTCTCAACGGACCAACCTTCTTGAACGACGTCTTCAAGGATGCTCGATCGCCTCCACTCATGAAGCATCGAAACCGGGTTCAGATTTTCTCGCAGGAAGACTGTCTGCGTAAATTTTTGCTGTTGTATGGAGCTTCCGCTGCCTTCCCTACATCTAGGCCCTGTTGACCTTCCGTTCACTGATGTCGCCCAATTCTCGGGACTTATGTTTGACAGAAAACTGTGCTGGTCTTCCCATGTTTCATATCTTTCGGCTTGCTTTATGGGATCCCTCAACACCCTCCATGTTCTGAGTGGTCCTTCCTGGGGAGCAGGCCGAGTGGTCGTCCTCCGCGTATATCGCATCTTAGTGCACTCGAAATTGGACTATGGAAGTGTAGTTTACTCCTCTGCATGGCCGTCTGTTCTTTGATGTCTCAACTCTGTCCATCTCCATGGATTCTGTTTAGCATCTGGAGCTTTATATACCAGCCCCATGGAGAGCCTTACACTGAGACTGCTGATCCTCTCCTGTCCAATCAGTGAGCTGTCCTACTGAGTCATTACGCTAGTCATTTGTCTTCCATGCCTGCCCATCTGATCCATGCCCTTTTTTTTCAACACATCCTTGGATTTAGGGTATGCAGGGCGCCCTTTGTCTCAACTAACACTGGGAGTCTGCTTCCTTTAAGTGTGACATTCTCTTTCCTTCCACTTTCCTAAAACTTCCTTGACATTTGGGGGTACAGCGCCACCTTGGCTTTGTCCCTGGACCTGCCTTCCCCATGCCCTTTGTCAGCTTCACAAGGATAGCACCCCCCTATAGTTTATCATTGGGCATTTGCTGCTCTATGCGCACAAATGGAGGATGCCACATCTATTTACACTTATGGCTCAAAGAACACATTTGATGTTGGGATTGCCTATATTGTTGACAACACCCCTAATAGATTTTGGCTTCCCGACCAGTGTTCGGTTTTTACTACAGAACTTTATGCTGTCCTCCAGGCTGTCCAATACATCCATCGCCATAAGCGGCTACAGTATATTACATGCTCAGATTTGCTCAGCTCTCTTCTCAGCCTCCCAGCTCTTTGTCCCGCCCACCCTCTGGTCCACTGGATTCAGGACAGCCTCCACTAGCTCCACTTGGGGGGAGTCTCTGTGGCATTCCACTGGATCCCAGGGCACGTTGATATCCGCGGAAACGAGGCAGCTGATATAGCGGCTAAGGCTGCAGACTCTCTTCCTCGGCCCGCTGTTCGTATGGTTCCCTTTGCTGATCTACACAGCGTTTTATGTCATCGTGTTACTCTTTTATGGCACACACATTGGTCTACATGTCCCAATAATAAATTACGGGACATAAAACCTCTTCCCTTTGCTTGGACATCTTCTTCCTGGCCTCGACATCAAGAGGGGGTAATTTTAACTAGACTCCGGATAGGGCTTTGTCTTTTTAGCCATCGACATCTTTTAAGTTGCAATCCTCCCCTGCTTTGTCCTCACTGCTCTCAGCCGTGGACAGCTACACACCTTTTACTTCAGTGCCCCTATTTTAATCCGCTATGCACCCATTTACAGGTGCCACCTGATATATCTTCCCATTCAGCAGATGACCCACGCTTAACAGATCGTGTCTTTGAGTTTATCAGTGTCAGTGAGATGACATCGGTCATTTGAAGCACTTTTTTTGAGGAATACAATCCCCCTTCAATAGTAGTTTTCTAAGGTTTCCTTCCATTTTTAGTTTCCCTCCTCCTTGAGTTTTTCTCCCATTGCTGCTGATTTCGCATTCAGTTTTTTATCCTTCCCTAAGCCACAGAATTGAGTGCTTATGACCCTAAAACTATAACAAACAAACAAAAAAAAGTGAAGGTTACACTTTGGGGAAGCAATTCATAGTTCAACATATCATTGCTGTTCCACCAGATGCATAACATTATCTTTTTTGGATGCACACAGGTCTTTGCACAGGCAGTTGCTGCTTCATTTATGCTCAATAAATCCTTTCTTTTCCTTATCTTAGCATAAATACACCACTTCTCCTCACCAGTAACGATACAGGATAGAAATGGTTGGTGTCGTTCAAGAGCCAATTGATGATGAGCAGGCAGAGATGCATTTGTGGCCACCTGCTGATTTTTGTGATTTTGGCTTAAGATCATGCAGTACCCATACACCTGATTTTGAAAACATTCCTATTGCATGCAGATTTGACACGGTGGTGGAATTATCATAGTTCGTCACATTTGCCAGTTCTTGAGTACATGGATGTGTATTGTCATGGATTAATGCCTTTAAATGATCTTCTTCGAACTCCAGAGGTCTTCCTGAAAGAGGAGGGTCACTAATGGTAAAACAATCCTCCTTAAAATGAGAGAGCCATTTTCTTGCCATGCTCTGTCCAGTGGCATTATCCTCATTCAGTCTGCCTCCGTAGTGCAGTGGTAGCATTACTGCTTTCCACGCAAGGGCGCCTGGGTTCGATTCCTGGCAGGGGACTGGGTGTTGTGTGTGCTTCATCATCATTTTCATCATCATTGACATGCAAGTCGCCGATGTGGCGAGAACTAAAAAAGACTTGCAATACGGCGGCTGAACCTCGAAGGGGATATCCCAGCAAATAAATACCATACGATCATTACATTTCATCCTCATTCACGGCACAAATGGTTGTGTCTGTATCAACTACTGTCACCCCTCTATTGAACTCAGACAGAATAATATGTTCTAATTTCTCCACTTGGCACTCCATTTTCTAGTGTCCCCAGTTCCACTCACTATCTCCAAATGACAATATGTAAACTGAAATAGCAATGGTGAAGTACAAATAAAAAATGACAGCTGATAAATAAATCCATAGTAACCAAAGTACCAACATGCCCTCCCCCCCCCCCCCTACCCACCACAAAAAAAAAAAAAAAAAAAAAAAAAAAAAAAAAAAAAAGGGCTACAAACTTTGCCCAAGCTAAGAAAAACACAAATACAAATAAATATTTTATATTTCATAAAATTAAAGGAAAATATGTATACAGAACAATATATGTGGAATATACATCTAGTGAATATTTATCTGAGGAAGCCATATTAAACAACCCAAACTGATAATTAGTATCGAAGCAAGCACATACCAGTTACAGATACAGTGTTATAAAGGTATTTCTAGCTTATTTCTGACAAATACACCTTTGGAATACTACTTCATCATACATGATTGAATTTAGAATTGATGATGCTATGCATTTTGCTATTAGAAACAGTATAGTAGGGGGGGGGGGAGGTTATTTTTCGGGGCAAAATTGCTTTTTCTATACAAATCTGGGTTCACCATTTTGACATATTTTAACCATGGAACTTTTATTTGAAGTTTTTATTTTATATCTGTTATTGTTTCAATAATATTCATTCATAAATATTGAACCCATTTTTTTCAAGGGGTTGTTTCACCTCCTTAATGGCCTTATGGACTCATATAAATATATGTATCTCTTATTTTTCTTTACACTACAATATATTCAAACCCGAAGTGTATCCCTTGAATAAGTTTACTTGTGAGTCAGAGAAGATGGATATGTGGGAATGTTATATCATCATTACTGTGTATATGTGTAGGTGAATATCAGTTCAAGTGCAAACAAGTTTTTTTGTGAAAGTGATAATAATCCTGCAACTGTAGCTCAGTAATAGTGTTGTTGCAGAATGTGCACTTTTTAAAGCACATTTTAATATAAATTCATTGAAATGTATTAAATTTAGGAGTAATTGCTAATCATTTGGGAAGGACAGAGTAGCTCCTCCCTCATATATCTAGCCTTTAACAAAGCCAGTGAATTGAACAGCAGTCTCTAAAATAGAGACGCAACAGTAGAATTCCTCCATTTACCTGAAATAGTACCTCAGCATTATTTATTTAGGGTACTCTGGGCATGCCATGAAATTGCATATTTGTCTTTATAGCTTAATAGATGTGAATGAAGGTCTAGTGGATGGTGGATGATGTTTCAGAAAGGAAAAGATATTCTACCACTGTGAAACCTATGATAATGGTATAATAGCTTGTCCGAAATAATTAAATTATTATGCATGCACATTTGTTTGTTGTAAGATTATGTATCATTTTAATAGCTGTTTATTATAAATGAAATTGTGAAAGTGATGATAATCATGCAACTGCAGCTCAATAATAATGTTGTTGCAGAATGTGCCTACATTTAAAGCTCATTTTAACATAAATTCATTGAAATGTATTAAATTTAGGACTAATTGCTAATCATTTGGGAAGGACAGAGTAGCACCTTCCTCATGTATCTAGCCTTCAACAAAGCCAGTGAATTGAACAGCAGTGTCTAGAATAGAGACACGGTAGTAGAATTCCTCCACTTACCTGAAATAGTACCTCAGCATTATTTATTTAAGATACTCTGGGCATGCCATGAAATTGCATATTTGTCTTTATAGCTTAATACACTCCTGGAAATGGAAAAAAGAACACATTGACACCGGTGTGTCAGACCCACCATACTTGCTCCGGACACTGCGAGAGGGTTGTACAAGCAATGATCACACGCACGGCACAGCGGACACACCAGGAACCGCGGTGTTGGCCGTCGAATGGCGCTAGCTGCGCAGCATTTGTGCACCGCCGCCGTCAGTGTCAGCCAGTTTGCCGTGGCATACGGAGCTCCATCGCAGTCTTTAACACTGGTAGCATGCCGCGACAGCGTGGACGTGAACCGTATGTGCAGTTGACGGACTTTGAGCGAGGGCGTATAGTGGGCATGCGGGAGGCCGGGTGGACGTACCGCCGAATTGCTCAACACGTGGGGCGTGAGGTCTCCACAGTACATCGATGTTGTCGCCAGTGGTCGGCGGAAGGTGCACGTGCTCGTCGACCTGGGACCGGACCGCAGCGACGCACGGGTGCACGCCAAGACCGTAGGATCCTACGCAGTGCCGTAGGGGACCGCACCGCCACTTCCCAGCAAATTAGGGACACTGTTGCTCCTGGGGTATCGGCGAGGACCATTCGCAACCGTCTCCATGAAGCTGGGCTACGGTCCTGCACACCGTTAGGCCGTCTTCCGCTCACGCCCCAACATCGTGCAGCCCGCCTCCAGTGGTGTCGCGACAGGCGTGAATGGAGGGACGAATGGAGACGTGTCGTCTTCAGCGATGAGAGTCGCTTCTGCCTTGGTGCCAATGATGGTCGTATGCGTGTTTGGCGCCGTGCAGGTGAGCGCCACAATCAGGACTGCATACGACCGAGGCACACAGGGCCAACACCCGGCATCATGGTGTGGGGAGCGATCTCCTACACTGGCCGTACACCACTGGTGATCGTTGAGGGGACACTGAATAGTGCACGGTACATCCAAACCGTCATCGAACCCATCATTCTACCATTCCTAGACCGGCAAGGGAACTTGCTGTTCCAACAGGACAATGCACGTCCGCATGTATCCCGTGCCACCCAACGTGCTCTAGAAGGTGTACGTCAACTACCCTGGCCAGCAAGATCTCCGGATCTGTCCCCCATTGAGCATGTTTGGGACTGGATGAAGCGTCGTCTCACGCGGTCTGCACGTCCAGCACGAACGCTGGTCCAACTGAGGCGCCAGGTGGAAATGGCATGGCAAGCCGTTCCACAGGACTACATCCAGCATCTCTACGATCGTCTCCATGGGAGAATAGCAGCCTGCATTGCTGCGAAAGGTGGATATACACTGTACTAGTGCCGACATTGTGCATGCTCTGTTGCCTGTGTCTATGTGCCTGTGGTTCTGTCAGTGTGATCATGTGATGTATCTGACCCCAGGAATGTGTCAATAAAGTTTCCCCTTCCTGGGACAATGAATTCACGGTGTTCTTATTTCAATTTCCAGGAGTGTAGATGTGAATGAAGGTCTAGTGGATGAGGTTTCAGAGAGGAAAAGATATTCTACCACTGTGAAACCTATGATAACGGTATAATAGCTTGTCCAAAATAATTAAATTATTATGCATGCACATTTGTTTGTTGTGAGATAGTGTATCATTTTAATAACTATTTATTATAAGTGAAATTGTGAAAGTGATAATAATCATGCAACTGCAGCTCAATAATAGTGTTGTTGCAGAATGTGCCTACATTTAAAGCACATTTTAACATAAATTCATTGAAATGTATTAAATTTAGGACTAATTGCTAATCATTTGGAAAGGACAGAGTAGCTCCTTCCTCATGTATCTAGCCTTCAGCAAAGCCAGTGAATTGAACAGCAGTGTCTAGAATAGAGACACGGCAGTAGAATTCCTCCACTTACCTGAAATAGTACCTCAGCATTATTTGTTTAAGATACCCTGGGCATGCCATGAAATTGCAACTTTGTCTTTATAGCTTAATAGATGTGAATGAAGATGTAGTGGATGAGGTTTCAGAGAGGAAAAGATATTCTACCACTGTGAAACCTATGATAATGGTATAATAGCTTGACCAAAATAATTAAATTATTATGCATGCACATTTGTTTGTTATAAGATAATGTATCATTTTAATAGCTATTTATTATAAATAAGGCAGGTTATAAAGTTGTTGGCACCTTGGGAGAAGAAATACCTGGCCACCATGATGTATTGTGTATGTCATATTAAACTGATCTGAAATGTGTTGTACATGTGAATATACCTGTTTTACCATCTAAATTGTGTGAAACAAAAAAATAAAATACTTGGATATCGCTGTGAAAAATGAAATAAATATCACTCATGTACAAAAATGTGCAGTATTATGGAAGCAAATTAAAACTGTGGTTTTTTTTTTATACACTACAGACTCAGACAGAGGCATACAGCAAAGGCTTGCTGAAATCTTGTGTTAAAGTTGTGTGGATGTTGAGAATTGTTTTGTTATTTAACCTGATCTGGAGACTATGAGCATTGATAGTTTTACTAATCTAGTGATCCACATTTTGTATTGTTTTTTTCTGCCTGAGCTTGTTGTTTTACATTGATCAAAATGTTGAAATGTTGTTTGTTCTCTCTGTGTTTAGGCTAAACATCTATGTAGTGAATGAGCCCCCCCCCCCCCCATCCCCATGCCACACTGACAACATTGCATCCAGCTTTGATTGATTTTCGTGGTCATCATGTGCGCAGTGAAGTGTATATAGTTACCGAGAATCAATTATGTAAAATAGATGTCTGAAATGTACTGCATGTTTTTAATTCTAATTTCTATGTTTACGTGATGTTTTCAGGCATTACACAAGATTTAAATGACTTTCCTTCAGTTTTGGCTTCACGCAGATTGCCTTTCTCGGATACTGTGCGTGAATTTCCAGCTTCTCACTCTGTTTGTGAAGGTGATATAGATTCATTTTCATATTTGTCACCAAACTTCAGTAATCAGAGCCATCAAGAAGCCCCATATCAAAGTAAGCACTGGACATTTTACTGTTTGGACTTTGACCTTTTTTGTCCCATACAGAACAAAATATTCAGGGGACCTTGTAGCCCTCAGTTTAAAATAATTGCATTTTTAAAGTACTAAATGCTAGTATTGTAGTTCTTAAGAGTTTTGAGTATTTATTGCAAGCAGTAATTTCAATTCAAGTATGAATGTTTTATAAAGACTACACATGTTTTCATTGCAGATGATGGGTGAGTATGAGACCACTATTTTTAATCATCATAAAATGGAGTTTCATAATGGAATAATGCAGTAATGATAGAAACTGGTTTAAACATATACAGTAAATGTGAATATACACACAAATTACAGGTGGCACGAATGTTAGGTTTTTGGCATCAGTGTATTTCATACAGTAAAATAACGGGAAGAGTTTTAGGAACAAGTCTGTTGTAGCAGTTAAGTAGTAAAAGGTACCCAACATCCCTGATCAGTGAAAACACATCAGGGGGAACAGTACTCAAAACTAAAATTCTGATATCATATGAAAACCAAAAAGGTAGTAGTTGTAGAAAGAGAGTGGTAAAGAAGTCAGTAGTAATGAAAGGACAGATTGAAATTAGAAGCAAAGACCAGGTAAATATGGGAGAAATGAAGAAACCTGTGAAGCAGATTTAAAAAAAAAAAAAAAAAAAAAAAACCAGTAAGAATAGCTGTGAAATACATAAGAAAGATCAAATGGGAATTTAGTAAATAAATAAATGTGCATTTGAAAGATGGTGCAGCACTCAGTTACAATAAAAATTGAATGGAAGTAGGCAAGAAGATTAATTAGTTTTTAAGTTGAAAGCACGTGAGATGAAGGAAACTATACAATACTGTAAACCAAGTTTCCTTCGAGGAAGAATTCAAATTACTCACGGTTTTTTTTATGTCATTTAAGGTGCAAGTAATAATGTATGTACTTCATATTTAACTAAATAAGAAACAAGAAGCAATGCTGACAGCTCCATCAATTTGCATTACAAATAGTGAAGATGTTGCTCCTTTGGTGTATTAGCTTTGAGACAAATGACAGTTCTGAAACAAACTTAGGGTATCTGCAATGTTATATTTGGCTTGGATTCAGGTGAATCCCAGCTCTTACAGCTAGTATTGTCTCTGTGTAGGTTTGAAAATCCCTGAAGATATAAGTAGCTTTAGTATCTGCACAGGTGTGATGATGCTACTTCACTGCACAATCGGTATGGATACTTCATGAGCCGACAGTGGCTCCATAACAGTTGGGTAATGGAACCCCATGAGAGGAAACAAACTCGTCTTGTGAGTCGATGTATGGGAAGCAGAGACTCCGAACCCACAGAAAGATATCACATGGTTGGTGCACACTGCTAACCCCAAAGCATTTGGCACAACACAAGTCTCTATATGCTACTTAAAGTCTGCAGTGACTAAACTCCGAGTAAGCACTGGCCCACCTGGCCTACTGCTGCCCGCAGATAAACACCTGCTTCTGCGGGTCTACCCATGCCACGAGCTGTGTGCATCCTCCACACTATTCCACTCCACTACCCTCACCAGCAGCTTGTCTGCCTCCAATGTGATGTCCACAGGTGGGGTTACTAAATTACCCCCCCTCCCCCCCCCACCCAAAAAAAATAATAAAAGGCCACATAGGGCTGAAAATGACCAGACTTGGGTTGCAATCTCTGGCGCAGAACTGGAGAGGTCTCAGGAGAACCTGAAATTGAATCAACTACCAAAGAAGGCAATGCGCCTGGTGATAGATCCACGGGAATGGCAGAAAGGCACAGAGGTTGCAACAATGGGTGTCCACCGGCAACAGTATAGGTGATACCACCTCTGTTGGTGCAGGGTGGGTGGATCAAAATCCATTGAGCTCCCCATTGACAGGGTAAGTATGGGCCTCATTGGGGGCTGCTGCTGCTCCAGATGACAGGAGGAAAGTGGAGCACAGGAAGGGGATGGCAGTGGGTAAACATGCTGTTGCAGTTGGGAGCCATTACCCGTAACAACATCATGACCCAACCTGCTGCCCAGGGCAGACCAGCAATAGCTGATTTGCATTACAGGTCAGCTGCTTCCTACCAACATCCATCACAAGCAACGGCTGACTCTTGTACTCACCATGACACCCTGTTGACTTAGAAGCCAGGTGACACAGAGCAGTAGTCAGATGCTGCATACCACTGCAAACACAAAAGTCTTCAAACTCCCATAATACATAGTGCCAGCTGTTGTCAGATACCAATATCCTGCGGAATCCCTCAGTGGCAAAAATAACCGACGATGCCTGAACCGTGGCAGTCAACAACATTGAGGACAACTTGACAAAGTACGGGAAAATGGGATAATACCTTGACCATGAACAACCACATGTGCCCAAAAAGGGGCTGGAAAAATCAAAGTGCACCCTGCCCCAAGGGTGATCTTGGACTGGCCAAGGAGAGAATTGGCACAGCAATGCAGCCTGATTATGTTCACAAGCCATGCAAAAATGCACCAGATGTTTGATATTGCATGATACATGCAGCATCTGGAGTATGCAAGGATGAAATACTGTGGGAACTACTTCATGACAGCATTGTTCCTCTGTGGCAAGCATAAGAGATCCCTCTGTACAATGTTAAGCCGATCACATAGAAGGAAAAACATACACCACACCTGCTCTACACCTGAAGAGATGTGCTGGAAGGTCAGAAGCTATAGCGATCATGACTTCACATGCATCAATGGAAAGTCCAACCGGGTTTGCTGCAAGACATCACCCAGCACAAACAGAAAAGAACCTCCTGCTGATCAAACTCTGAATCAGATTACACCGGTAGTGCAATAGCGCACCAGCATTGGCATGCTGGGTAATGGAGCAGTAATAAATATTATAAAAATAGTTGCAAGTGGGTCCACTACTGCAACCAGTGGGCAAGGCTATCCAGCAGCTTGGAACAAGGGCAAAATAAGGAAACCAATGGCTTGGGGTTGGTAACGAGGAGATATGCGTCTTTGATATGTAAGGAATGGGCTGTTTGATGCCGTTCGGATTCCACTGGGAGAGGATGGCACCAATGCCATACTGGGACATGTCAGAGCCCAGAGTTAAAGGTTTACCAAGCATAAAGGAAGACAGACAGAAGGCAGAGCACAAATGCTACTTGAGAGACTGAAAATCCTGTTGACAATTGGCAGACGAGAAAAACTTAATGGTCTTCTGGTGTAGCCAGTTAAGAGGCGGCAGAAGTGTGTAGCCTGGGGATTGATTGGAGCATAATACTAAATCTTGCGCTAAAAAGGCTGGAGCTCCTTCAGGTTCTTGGGCTGTAGGTTGACAATGGCCTTGATGTAATCATCAGTGGGGACCAGGGTGATTTTTACTAAGTACATAAACCAACAAATGCGCCTTCATGGAGAGAAAACTGAACTTCTGCAGCTTGCAGCAGAGGGCATTCTCCAGGAGGCATTGAAAAACTGTCTGGTTTCGTAAATGCTCCTTCTGAGTATGGCCCATTACCTGAATGTCATCAAGGTATTTGATGCAACATGGAATGCCCTGAATCGACTGCTCCAAATAGAGGGTGTACATAAAGTCCGGTAACACTTTCCATTATATATTGCACAAGAACTAAACATTGTACAGATATCATACATATTGCATTTTGAAGAGAAACTCTGAAAGTTTTTTTTACAAACATTTGATATGTGAACCATGAGTGACTGGGCAGACGTCAGTATGGTGATTGAATTCTTACCATACCTGTCCCAGCATGGCATCGTCAACTGTGGTGGTCGCTTCCCGTAATCTCTACCGGAGTTCTGCTACATCATGTGGTAGAGGCGGTACATACACCAGATCTTTAATGTGTTCCCACAGAAAAAGTCACACGGAGTGAGATCTGGTGATCGGGGAGGCCATTTCCTGAAACAGCTCTCCCCTTCTGTAGCACAGCCATGTTTGCGACTAGCACTGACTATTGGAAAATTACCAAACTACATTGTGGCGGTATACATGGAAAAAAGCTTTCAGGTTTCTCTTCATAATGACATATGTATGATATATGTACAATGTTTCATTCTTGTGCAATAAACAATTGAAAGTGTTCCTAGACTTCATGTACACCCTGTACTGTTGGTAAATTCCCAGTGCAGATGAGATTATAAAAGGCAAGCAGCTAAACTGATAAAACCCAAAGGGGATGTTGAGGACCAGGAAAATCAGAAACTGCATCCAATGTCAGCTGCAGGTAAGCACCACACAAGTTAATGTGGGAAAAATACTGACCTTCCGACAACAGTGATAGCAAAGGAACAAAACCACATGAGAGGGAAACGAACTCACCACAGGAATCAGTCTATGGGAAGCAGAGAGTATGAACCCACATAGGCAATCACGGAAAGAACCCAGCACCATCTGGTGTGGACACCTGATGGCTAAAATCTTGTCACAACATGCAAGATGAGGTCAACAGTGGTTGAACTCCAAGTAAGCCCTAGCCTGCCCATCCTGCTGCTGATTACAGGTAAAGGTCTTCCGCCAGCAGGTGTGCCCAAACCACGTGTTATGGGTGCCCTCCATGGCAGGTTTCCACACTATCCCCCTGCACTATCCACACCAACTCATCTGCTTCCATCATGATGTCTGCTGGTGGAGATAATAAAGTGGCCATGCCATTGCTCTGTTAAGCAGAGTTGGAGTTTGTGTTGCACTGGCGTTGTGGGCTCATCTATGAGGGCATATAATCATCTGACTTATGCTTGTGCACCATCAATACTCTCACAGATTTCACTCATTAGATGTAACATTGCACATCCTACTTCTTCCATCATAACTCATTTCGATATAATAATTCATTTTGCCTTTTGAGATTTCATCATTTAGCAATCAGTGTAGGAACTTGTTTATGGTAGAGGACTGCAGCACCATTACCCCTTTCAATTATTGAACAAACACAAGGATGGCTGACATAGTGTTTAGCGTATCTGAGATTGTAAAACAGTTAAGATTCTTAGATACCAGGAAGGCATCTGGCCCAGATAGTATCCCCATAAGATTTTATGTAGACTATGCTACAAATATAGCACCATTCTTATCCATCATCTATCAGCTCAACTGCTGAAACCAGCATGGTTTCAGGAAGCAGTGGTCATGCAAGACACAGCTGGCCCTTGTAACCTCCCCCTCACTTATCGACCTTAATGACAGTGAAAAATTAAACCGCGTGTACCTAATTGGAAATTTGGGAAAGCAATCGTCACCGAAGTTAATCTGTCGGTAAAGAGGGAGGAAAGGGTTACATCTAAATGAAAGGAAAAATGCAAATGAAACTGGTGGAAATTAATTTTGAAAAGGGGTAAAGTTAATAAAGAAAGTAAATGTGCGGCCGTTACGTCAACAATTAACTCGCGGTAATTAGATATTTCAGATTTGGGGGAAATCACGGTCGCCAGTCCTAAGGACAATCACTATAGTAACTGAAAAAGAAAGGTTATTACACATATAATTAGCACTAGAAGCGTGGCAACTGAAGGTTGACACGTGTAGTGTGAAAACTGAAAGTTTGTCAGAAGTAATAAATTTCGCTACACTCTGACTTAATTTAGCAAAAGAATTAATAAAACTGGAAAATCGAAAGTTAATTTAGTGACTGAAGTTAATAGTGAGCTTTCTTTCTGAAGCACATCGAAATCCAGCAGAATACGGTTAGTCTTGGACTACCTCAACAATCATTTCAAAAGCAACTTGACTCTGCGCAATTTAGAAACAAGAGATTTAACTTTGAACTTGAATTAAATGATTCTGAATAATTAACAATTGTAAAATTTAGTACGTACCAAGCTGAGCTGCAGTCACAGGTAAGCTAAAATATGCTAACAAAACTCGCACTCTTAATTTGTGCTTGTGTAATCTAACTATTGTAGCCAGCTATGCTTTAACTGCACTTGGAAACTAAAGTAATGAAATGCAATGATAGTACTTTAATGCTGGCGTCTGAATTTCAACGACACTCGGTTTCATTTCGGAAAAGGAAGGGACCCTGCTTGGTAATGCAATTGGGACAATGAGCAACAAAGGTTCATGCTGAGTTGCTGTAATTTTGCGAGGCAAATGGAACAATTTGAAAAGCTGAGGTCTGCCATACAGTTCTGAAACTTTACGTGCTTTTAGTCTTCCTTGTTAGTTGATTGAAGGTTTGAAGCCGTCGATCGAGGAGGTGGCGACAGTCACTCATTGTCGGCCGTCGCTGTTGCAGAAACTGGATGTTGGCGCGCCTTCTTCTCAACACGGTCACCAGACGAAACGGGCTCTTGATGTGCGCCAGCTAAGGCTTCCCGTCCGCGACACCATGTCAGAAACTATCATCGCAAGTCGAGCGCAATTACATGCTGCTAAACCCCGAAAGCGCGGCAACTCGCGGGAGCGTCACACCACACACCTGCTCCACTCGCTACTCCCGCCAGACTCCGACTGCCCTGCCCGCGCTCCACGCGGCAGAGTTAACACTACCAAAGATCCCACACACTTTGATTCTTCACACGACCTATCGATGTAATCGTTCGATAGCAGTTTTCCCTAGGCAAGACCCAGCGTAAAAATACAAATAATATTTACGAAACAAACCAATTATACACCGACATAAATGCATATATATATATATATATATATATATATATATATATATATATATATATATATAAATAGTAAAACAATTACAATATATAAAGGCACAGAAATGTCATATATTCAGGCAACAAAATAAGGAAAAAACTTACAGTACAATAGATGGAAATAGGAGGATATGCATTTCCGGCGTTACACCCTCTTTGTGAATGATACACAACAGGCTCTAGATACTGGCTCCCAGGTTGATGCCATATTCCTTGACTTTCGAAAGGCATTCAACTCAGTTCTGCACTGTCGCTTGCTCCAAAAAGTGCACATTTACGGTTTATCCTATGACATATGCAGTTGGATAGAAAGTTTTCTAACAGTCAGACAGCTGTATGTTGTCCTGAATGGGGAGACTTGAACAGAAACAAGTGTAACATCAGGTGTGACCCAGGGCAGTCTACAGGAAAGTAGAATCACATGAAAGTTGTGAACAAATCAATGAGGATTTGCAGAAAATAAATGCGTGGTGTAATGACTGGCAGTTATCTCTCAATATTAGTAAGCGTAACCTATTGTGTATAACAAAGCAAAAATCCCCATTAATGTACTAGTACAAAATAAATGCCCAGTCTTTGGAAGCAGTAGCATCCATCAAGTATCTTGGTGTGACTATTCGAAATGATCTCAAATGAAATGATCAGATTACCCAAGTAACAGGTCAAGTGAACTCTAGATTTCGGTTTATTGGTAGAATCCTGAAGTGATGTAGTCCTTCAACAAAAGAAATTGCTTACAATACTTTAGTTTGTCCAGTCTTAGACTATTGTTCATCTGTATGGGACCCTTACCAGTTGGTCTGGTTCAAGAGATTGAGAAGGTCCAAAGAAGAGCAGCAAGATTCATGACTGGTCCATTTAGCCATCACAAGAGCATTACAAATCTCATAGAAAATTTGAAGTGGGACATACTTGCAGATAGACGACGCACTAAATGGAAGGGGCTGCTCACTAAATTCCAAAATCAGATCTTTGCTGAGGATGTAGAGCATATATTATTACCACCAACTTTCAGATCACACAATGATCACCATTGAAAGGTAAGGGAGATTAGATTTCGTACTGAGGCATTCAGACGGTCATTTTTCCCTTGCGCGATCCGCAAGTGGAACGGGGGGGATATTGCTTTGGCACGAATAGTGCCCTCCGCCACACACCACTTGGTGGCTTGTGGAGTATGTATGTAGATGTAGATGTAGAACTTAACACATGATATTCAACGGCAGTCTTAATTAAGAAGTCTGGTAAATAAAAATGGCACAAATTCTGATGCAGTGTTCTAGTACGAACAACATTATCTTGGATAATGTGTTGTTACAGGGTTGTAATCATTCTCAATTTCCTGTCACAGCTGTAGTCCCAGCAAATTTGTTACAGAAGGACTGTGACTGGTAAGCTGATGATATTAACTCTGATTGTGATTGATGTGATCCATTGAGAACTAATTGATGTTTTGTTTTCCATTACTTGAGCTGAAGTACTTGAAGTACTTTGGTTATGCTTTCATCATCTACATCTTGTATGGAGTGTAGTTATAAACAATCTGGAAAGCTTGTAAGGTTGTTGCAGGGTAGGTTGTGCTGAGAAATAATTGTTAAGAAAAAAATTTGATACATAGCACTTTTTCCTAGTTAATTAGCATTGAAGTTAGTCAATGAGGCCATTGCGTGCAAAGATTCGAGCAGCCCACGAGAGATGGTGTCACCAGACATGTTCTTTGTTTGCTATTTTACAACCAAACAAGGGACACCATCATCTACGCTATGAGAACAACTGACACTAATTGCATCTGGCGGGCTGTGTAAATTTGCACATGCAATGGCCTGATTGCCTAACTTCAATGTTAGTTAACTCAAAAATGATGCAAGATCTCAATTTTTTTTCTTAACAGTTATTTCTCAGCACAACCTACCCTACAGCACCCTTAAAAGCTTTTCAGACTGTTTCTGACCACCCTGTATATTGTCTCTGCAAAGCCTGTTATCATAGCATGTGTCATCATTGAATCAATGAGAAATATACCAGGGATACTAGAAGTGAATTCCCAGAGGGGGTCTGGACTGCATGAGGAAGGCATATGAACACACAATACTGTGCATGCTGCAGAGGTGCCCTCATGCTGATGACAAAGTTGGTGTGCCCACCCACTAGCAGGGACCTTTTCATGTACGACAGTGGTGGTGTGATTTATCTTTGTGTCATACATAACTTAATTGTATATGACATTGTTTGAGTGTACACCTTTATTTGTAATTTTAATAACTCTTTTCGTTGTCTTTATGTGATTGCTGAAAGTGCCATCCACATTTAAATTATCTCCTGACTATTTGCTGGTGGCTTGCTTAACATTTTGCCTCATTTAAATTTTAGAATTTTAACTGGTTTTCCTTCTGAGTAACTTTTATAACATTGTGTCGTATAAATATTATAAACTGCGCAATATACCACATACATTTTGCAACTATTCTGTGGATAAGTTGATCAATTTAAAAAAATATATATATTATCTTGCTTTTAGCTCTTATCACACCTATGTCAGGCTGATCCAACTTCTAACAAAATCAATTTTGTGCAGATTAACAGATGTAGTCCTTCAGTGTCTAATGCCTCAAATGCACGAGATTCATGAATGTTGTGATCGTTACTACCAGCTTGGTGTTAATATTCGCTGTGCGGAGAATTGAATCTTGTGCATATGCTGCAACAAGCTATTAAAATATTGTAGGAAAAAATAATATACTCTTCTGCACCACTTAGAGCAACTTGAATCACTCTTTCAACCTCTTTAACATTCAGAAAGGAACATCCAGGCTGAAATAATGACAATATTATGAAAAAGATAGATTGTTACACACCATATAGTGGAGATATTGAGTCACAGACAGCCACATTGGTAAACAAGTAAGTTTTCAGCCAAAAGGCCTTCTTCTGAAGTAGACCAAAGTAAACATACATTCATGCAAACATGACACACACACACACACACACACACACACACACACACACACACACACCACACCACACACACACACACGAACGCAGACTGTGAGAAACAGCACATAATAGGAGAAGCAATCTGAGTTGTGGGGGCTGGGATGATTAGGGGAGGGCAAGGGGATGGTAAAGGTGAAGAGAGAATAGGGTAGCTAGTTGCAGTCGTAGGATAGGTGCGGGGTAGGGGGTCAGAAAAGGAGAGGAATAAAAAGAATGTGGGTGCATTGGTGGAATTGTGTAGTGAGGGAAGGGTATAGGTGAGTGAAGGACTGTGAGTAATGAAGGTAGAGGCCAGGAGAGTTCTAGGAGAATAGGATAGGTTGCAGGGTGAGTTCCTAACTGTGCAGTTCAGAAAAGCTGGTGTTGGTGGGAAGCATACAGATGGTGCAGCCAAGCTGGTGTTGGTGGGAAGCATACAGATGGTGCAGCCTGTGAAGCAGTCACTGAAATAAAGAACGGTGTGGTGGGCAGCATGCTCAGCAACTGTGTGGTCGAGCTGTTTCTTGGCCACAGTTTATAGACGGCCATTCATACAGACAGGCAGCACAGAGGTTGCAGCTTAGCACGTAGCTCACACCAGTGCTCTCACAGGTAGCCCTGCCTTTGATGGGCAGGACTGGAGTAGGTGGAGGTGATGGTGGGAGGATATATGGGATGGGTCTTGGGTCTAGGTCTGTTACAGGGATGTAAGCCATGAGGCAAGGGATTGTTAGCATGGGTGGCATAAGGATGGATGAGGATGTTCTGGAAACCCTGGCAGAGAATGTGTTTCAGTTGATTGAGTCATGAGTTTTACTGACTCTTGAGGGGAGTGCTCCCTTGTGGCCAGATGGTGGGCTGCTCTCATAGACCAACACCATCAGCCTGTTGTTGTTGTGGTCTTCAGTCCTGAGACTGGTTTGATGCAGCTCTCCATGCTACTCCATCCTGTGCAAGCTTCTTCATCTCCCAGTACCTACTGCAACCTACATCCTTCTGAATCTGCTTAGTGTATTGATCTCTTGGTCTCCCTCTACGATTTTTACCCTCCACGCTGCCCTCCAATGCTAAATTTGTGATCCCTTGATGCCTCAAAACATGTCCTACCAACCGATCCCTTCTTCTAGTCAAGTTGTGCCACAAACTTCTCTTCTCCCCAATCCTATTTAATACCTCCTCATTAGTTACGTGATCTACCCACCTTATCTTCAGCATTCTTCTGTAGCACCACATTTCGAAAGCTTCTATTCTCTTCTCGTCCAAACTGGTTATCGTCCATGTTTCACTTCCATACATGGCTACACTCCATACAAATACTTTCAGAAACGACTTCCTGTCACTTAAATCTATACTCGATGTTAACAAATTTCTCTTCTTCAGAAACGATTTCCTTGCCATTGCCAGTCTACATTTTATATCCTCTCTACTTCGACCATCATCAGTTATTTTACTCCCTAAATAGCAAAACTCCTTTACTACTTTAAGTGTCTCATTTCCTAATCTAATCCCCTCAGCATCACCCGAGTTAATCTGACTACATTCCATTATCCTCGTTTTGCTTTTGTTGATGTTCATCTTATATCACCATCAGCCTATTAACTACAATACCCTCCTACATAGAAGACACCAACCATTTCCTCCACTGAATCTACACAGCTCCTGTAGCTTTACCTCGTAGTGCTCTACTTGTTACCTATGATGCCAGTTCCTTTTACAGTAACATCCATAATGCCCATGATCTTGCCACTATTGAACAGTACATATTCCAATGCCTGACAGGTTCCAGACCTACAGCTTCTTTCATGGTCACCATGACCAACTATATCCTCAACCAAAATTACTGCACCTTTTAAAGCACCAACTAAAAACAAATCCATGGTACAGCAGTGGGCACCCACATGTCACCATCCTATGTCAACCTATTCATGGATGTCTAGAGGAATCCTTCCTAACCACCAAGAATCTAAACCCCTCATATGGTTCAGATTCACTGATAACATCTTCCTGATCTGGATCAATAGTGAGGAAACGTTATCCACATTCCTCCAGAATCTCAACACCTTCACCTGGTCCTTCTTAAACAAACAAGCCACCTTCCTCGATGTTGATCTCCACCTCAAAAATGGCTACATCGGTACCTCTGTCCATATCAGATCTACCAACCAACAGCAATACCTCCATTTTGACAGCTGCCACACATTCCTTACCAGTAAGTTCCTTCCCTACAACCTAGCCACCTGTACCTGTTGCATCTATGGTGATGAACAGTCCTCTTGAAATATACCAAGGGTCTCACAGAGGCATTCACAGAACAACATTACCCCTTCAACCTTATACAGAAACTAATCTCCCATGCCTTATTTCTTGAGTCAACCACCACCTCCAAAAGTCCCACCATCCAGCCACAAAGGAGAATTCCTCTTGTGACTCAGTACCACCAAAGACTGGAGCAACTGAATCACTTTCTCTTCCAGGGTTTCTACTACCTCTTGTTGTGCCCTGAGATGAGGAATGTCCTACCAATTATCCTTCCCACCCCTCCCACAGTGGTATTCCACCACCCATTGCACCTACAGAGTAATCTTGTCCATCCTTACTCCACCCCTGCTCCCAACCCCTTGCCTCACGGTTCACAGTCTTATAATAGACCTAGATACAAGACCTGTCCCACATATCCTCCCACCCCCACCCCCACCTACTCCAGTCATCACTGGCGTCTTGTACCACATCAAAGGCAATGCTACCTGTTAAAGCAGTGATGTGATCTAAATGCTAACATGTAACGACTGTACTGCCTTCTATGTGGGCATGGCAACCAACAAGCTGTTCACTACCTGAATGGCCATTGACAAACTGTGGCCAAGAAACAGCTGGACCACCAAGTTGCTGAGCATGCTGCCCAACAAACGTTCTTCACATGTATGTGCCGTCTGGATCCTTCCTACCAGCACCAGCTTTTCTAAATTACGTAGGTGGGAACTCTCTGTGCAATATATCATATGTTCTCATAAACCCCTGGCCACCAACCCTTTTCACATTCAAGCGTTATACAGCCTTTTAGTCCACCAACAAACCCGGGGTGTTTTTACTTCTCTCGTCATCAACCCTCCACCCCTCACCCCTCCCTACCCTTGCACACCATCTAAACTCTCAACTATACCTAGCTGCCCTACGCGCTCTGCACCATGTCCCTGTATTCTTCCACAAGCGACACTTGACTGTCTCTAGCCCTGCTCTGCTATCCCTCCCTTCCCCATCCCAGCCTCCTCCATACCCCCACCACCCAGATTGCTTCTACCATCATGCACAGTTGCTTGCAGTCTGGTCTCAGAGGCCAGAGACAGTGATCATGTGTGTGTGTTGTCTACTTCAGAGGAAGGCCTTTTGGCTGAAATCTTACTTGTTTAGCAGTCTTTTCATTGTGGCTGTCTGCGGCTCATAATCACCTTTACATGGTAGTAGCAATCTATCCTTTTCATAATACGGTAACATCCTGGATAGATTCTGTGGCCTTCCTCAAGCCTTTCAATTGTCACAGTCCATGTGACTACCTATCGTGATGCACTTTCCCTCAGCACCATGTTATTATTTACTCTTTTTACATATACAGGGGTCACTCCAAAAGAAATGCACACTATTTTTGTAAAAATACAGTTTTCATTCTGCATGTCTAAAAGTTTTACAGTGTGTAGATACATCATTCCTGCTTGTTTTCGAACTTAGTTCAACCGGCGTTCCCGTGAGTGGCACCATCACAGCATGTCTTAAAGATGGCTGCTACACTTGACGTTCATCAGAAGCAACGTGCCATCATAGAATTCATGTGCTGTGAAAACGAGACAGTGGGAAACATGCACTAGAGGTTGAAAAAGGTGTATGGAGATGCTGTTGTCGGTTGCAGTAAAGTTAGTCGGTGGGCAAGCAGGTTACGTGACAAAAGCGGGCATAGCAATATTGAGGATTGTCCTCGCAGTGGCAGGCCTCGTACTGCACACACTCCAGACAATGTGCAGAGAGTTAATGAATTAGTGACTGCTGACAGATGCTTCACAGTGAACGAATTGTCACGCTATGTTGGGATAAGGGAAGGAAGTGTTTGCAGAATACTGAAAGTGTTGGAGTTAAAAAAGGTTTGTGCCAGGTGGATTCCCAGGATGTTGACAGTGGCTCACAAAGAAACAAGAAAAACGGTATACAGCGAAATTTTGGAACACTACGAGAATGGTGGAGATGAATTTCTTGGAAGAATTGTGACAGGTGATGAATCATGGCTCCATCATTTTTCACCAGAGACGAAGAGGCAGTCAGTGGAGTGACATCATGCAAATTTACTTAAGAAAAAAAAAATTCAAAACCACACCTTCTGCTGGAAAAGTTATGGCTATGGTGTTTTTCGATTCCGAAGGACTCTTGCTTGTGGACATCATCCTAAGTGGAACCACCATAAATTCTGATGCATATGTGACGACACTGAAGACACTTCAAGCTCGACTGAGTTGTGTTCAACCACATCAGCAAAAGCAGGATGTTTTGCTGTTGTACGACAATGCATGGCCACATGTCAGTCAAAAAACCATGGAAGTGATCACAAAACTTGTATGGACAACACTGAAACACCCGCCTTACAGTCCTGACCTGACTCCATGTGACTATCATCTCTTTGGGAAACTGAAAGACTCTTTTTGTGGAAAAAGGTTTGAAGATGATGACTCCCTTGTGTGCGCTGCCAAACAGTGGCTCCAACAGGCTGGTCCAGGATTTTACTGTGCGGGTATACAGGTGCTGGTTCCAAGATAGCGTAAGGCAGTTGAGAGGGATGGAAATTATGTGGAAAAATATTGTTCCTAAAGGATGTATCTACACACCGTAAAACTTTCGAGCATGTAGAATAAAAGATGGATTAAAAAAAAAAAAAAAAGTGTGCATTTCTTTTGGAGTGACTCTCGTACATACATGCTCTGCAAGCCACCATACAGTAAATGGTGGAGACTACCTTTTATCACTGTGAGCCATTCCCTTTCGTGTTCCACTCACAAATGGAGCGAGGCAAAAATGAGTGTCCATATTCCTCAATAACAGTCTCAAAATGATTAATTTAATCTCTTATTGTCTGCTGTCATTTGCTCTCCCTGCTTTTTGCCTTTTTTCCCCATTTCTCTCTCTCTCTCTCTCTCTCTCTCTCTCTCTCTCTCTCTCTCTCTCTTTCTCTCTCGCGCTCTCATTTATTTTGCACTCATTCCATCTCCTTTACACAGTTATCATTCTTTCCCTTTTGTGTACTTTTCCTGCTTTCCCATTTCATTTTTTTATTGTTGCTAACAACTTTTGTGTGTTATACATACTTCAGTCCCAGTTGGTTTACCCTTATCTCTTATGTGTCTGCTAGTTCTAACTTCTGATTTTTTGTATATCTTTCGTTTGAATATTTCATTGTTGATTTCCTTTTCATCTTGTCCTAGTATATCTCCTCCTAAGTTGGATAAAGCCAAAAGCCAGCATTTGTGTTTGCTTGAGTGACAGTTTATCAAGAGGCAATAATACCAGAGAAGGAATGTTTCTACTCACCATGCTGAGTCTCGATAGGCACAACAAAGAGATTCACACAATTATAGCTTTCGGCCATTAAGGCCTTTGTCAGTAGTAGACACACATACACACATGCACACAAACATTCACACAAATGCAACTTGCACACACATCGGCAGTCTCAGAGGACTGAAACCACACTGCGAGCAGCAGCACCAGTGCATGATGGGAGTGGCAACTGGGTGGGGGTAAGGAGGAGGCTGGGGTGGGGATGGGAGGGAGGGATAGTATGGTGGGAGTGGCAGACAGTGAAGTATTGCAGTTTAGACAGAAGGAAGGAGAGAAGGTGTGGAGGGGGTAAGTAGCGGAAAGAAGAGATATAAAAATAAATGAAAAGACTGGGTGTGGCGGTGAAATGACGGCTGTGTAGTGCTGGAATGGGAACAAGGAGGGGGCTGGATGGGTGAGGACAGTGACTAATGAAGGTTGGGGCCAGGAGGGTCATGGGAACATAGGATGTATTGCAGGGAAAGTTCCCACTTGCGCAATTCAGAAAAGCTGGTGTTGATGGGAAGGATCCATATGGCACAGACCGTGAAGCAGTCATTGAGATGAATGATATCATGTTTAGCAACATGTTCAGCAACAGGGTGGTCCACTTGTTTTTTGGCCACAGTTTGCCGGTGGCCATTCATGCGGACAGACAGCTTGTTGGTTGTCATGCCTACATAGAATGCAGCACAGTGGTTGCAGCTTAGCTTGTAGATCACATGACTGGTTTCACAAGTAGCCCTGCCTTTGATGTGATAGGTAATGTTAGTGACCGGACTGGAGTAGGTGGTGGTAGAAGGATGTATGGTACAGGTCTTGCATCTAGGTCTATTACAGGGGTATGAGCCATGAGGTAAGGAATTGGGAGCAGGGGTTGTGTAAGGATGGACGAGTATATTGTGTAGGTTCGGTGGACAGCAGGAGGGGTGGGAAGGATAGTGGGTAGGACATTTCTCATTTTAGGGCACAACGAGAGGTAATCGAAGCCTTGGCAGAGAATGTAATTCAGTTGCTCTAGTCCCGGATGGTACTGATTTACGAGGGGAATGCTCCTCTGTGGCCGGACTGTGGGACTTCAGGGTGTGGTGGAAGACTGGAAAGATAAGGCATGGGAGATTTGTTTTTGTACAAGAATGGGAGGATAATTATGGTCAGTGAAGGCTTCAGTGAGACTCTCAGTATATTTTGAGAGGGACTGCTCGTCACTGCAGATGTGACGATCACGGTTGGCTAAGCTGTAAGGAAGGAACTTCTTGGTATGGAATGGGTGGCACCTGTCGAAGTGGAGATATTGCTGGTGGTTAGTAGGTTTGATATGGATGGAGGTACTGATGTAGCCATCTCTGAGGTGGTGGTCAACATCTAGGGTGGTGGCTTGTTGGGTTGAGTAGGAACAGGTGAATCAAATGAGGGAGAAGTTGTTGAGGTTCTGGAGGAATGTGAATAAGGTATCCTCACCTTCAATCCAGACAGCAAAGATATCATCAATTAATCTGAACCAGATGAGGGGTTTAGGATTCTGGGTTTTTAGGAAGGATTCCTCTAGATGGCCCATGAGTAGGATAGCACAGGATGGTGCCATGCAGCCGCCCATAGCCATACCGCGGATTTCTTTGTAGGTATTGTCTTCAAAGGAGAAGTAATTGTGGGTGAGGATATAGTTGTTCATGGAGACTAGGAAGGAGGTTGTTGGTTTGGAATCCATAGGGTGTCTGTAAAGGTAGTGTTCAATAGCAGTAAGGCCATGGGCATTAGGAATGTTAGTGTACAGGGAGGTGGCATCAATAGTGACGAGCAGAGCATCTTGTGGTAAAGGGAGAGGAACTGTGGAGATTCGGTTGAGGAAATGGTTTGTATCTTTTATATAGAAGGATAGGTTCCGGGTAATAGGTTGAAGGTGTTGGTCTACGAGAGCAGAGGTTCTCTCAATGGGGGCACAGTAACCGGCCACAATGGGGCGTCTTGGGTGGTTGGGTTTATGGACTTTAGGAAACATGTAGAAGGTGGGAGTGCGGGGAGTGGTAGGGGTAAGTAGAGAAATGGACTCTACGGAGAGGTTCTGTGATGGGCCGAAGGATTTGATTAGTCACTGGAGATCCTGCTGGATTACTGGAATGGGATCATTGTGGCATGGTTTGTAGGTGGAAGTATCTGACAGCTGACGGAGTTCTTCTTCCATGTAATCCCTGTGGTTCAAAACAACGGTGGTGGAGCCTTTGTCTGCAGGTGGTATTATAAGGTCAGGATCAGTTTTTAGATGGTGGACTGCAGTTCGTTCTGCAGATGTAAGGTTAGTTTGCATGTTCAGGGATTTGGGGAATGATGGTGAGGCAAGGTTCGAAGTTAAGAAATTCTGGAAAGTTGACGGGGTGGTTCGGAGGCAGTGGGTGTGGATCGTGGTTGGATGGAGGAGTGAACTGAGTTAGGCAGGGTTCAGTATTGGTCTTTGGTTGAGTCTGATTGGTTGGGTTGGTGGCGAAAAAGTGTTTCCACTGTAGGACTGGGGCAGCTGAATTACATTCTTCGCCAAGGTTTCAATTACCTCTCGTCATGCCCTGAAATGAGAAACGTCCTGCCCAGTATCATTTCCACCTCTCCTACCATGGTATTCCGCCGTCCACTGAACCTACACAATATACTCGTCCATCCTTGCACAACCCCTGCTCCCAATCCCTTACCTCATGGCTCATACCCCTGTATTAGACCTAGATGCAAGACCTGTACCATACATCCTCCTACCACCACCTACTCCAGTCCGGTCACTAACATCACCTATCCTATCAAAGGCAGGTTTACCTGTGAAACCAGTCATGTGATTTACAAGCTAAGCTGCAATCACTGTGCTGCATTCTATGTAGGCATGAAACCAACAAGCTGTCTGTCCACATCAACGTCCACCGACAAACTGTGGCCAAAAAACAAGTGGACCACCCTGTTGCTGAACATGCTGCTAAAATGAGATCCCTCATCTCAATGACTGCTTCACAGCCTGTGCCATATGGATCCTTCCCACCAACACCAGCTTTTCTGAACTGCGCAAGTGGGAACTTTCCCAGCACTACATCCTATGTTCCCGTAACCCTTCTGGCTTCAACCTTCATTAGTCACTGTCCTCACCCATCCAGCCACCTCCTTGTTCCCATTCCAGCACTACACAGCCGTCATTTCACCGCCACACTCATGGAGAGCTGCATCAAACCAGTCTCAGAACTGAAGACCACAACAACCCAGTCTTTTCATTTATTTTTATTTCTAGCCTTTCTGCTACTTACCCCCTCCACCCTCCACACCTTCTCTCCTGCCCTCCGTCTAAACTGCAACACTTCTCTGTCTGCCACTCCACCATACTATCCCTCCCCCTCCCCACCCCAGCCTCCTCCTTACCCCCACCCAGCCACCACTCCCATCATGCACTGGTGCTGCTGCTCACAGTGTGGTTTCAGTTCTCTGAGACTGCAGACATGTGTACGAGTTGCATTTGTGTGTGTGTGTGTGTGTGTGTGTGTGTGTGTGTGTGTGTTTACTGCTGACAAAGGCCTTAATGGCCAAAAGCTATAATTGTTTGAATCTTTTTGTTGTGCATATCGCGACTCAGCATTTCCACTGTATGGTGAGTAGTAACTTTCCTTCCCTGGTATTGTTACATTCCATCCTGGATTTTCCATTGTTTAATCAAGCGGCAAGTATTCAGCTGCATGTTGATTTAATTTAATCTTCCTTGACTATTCATTGTGTAAAGGGCGAAGGAAAGGTTTGGAAGCTGAAACATTAATTGCAACTCTTGACAGAAAGCACCAATCACCAAATGAAAAATGATAATATATAGGGATATCTGTTACATAAATTTAAGAGGTTAAGTATACATATAACTGCGAATAATTCAGTATTAGTTATTGACAGTATTCCTCTGGGTGTCATTTTAAATCATCACTTTGAGTAGCTTATGAGATGAATTTATGGTCATTGACTTTACTGATGTCATTGACTTTACTGATGTCATTGTTGCCATAATGAGTTACAGTTAGCAAAGTGCCTCACAATCACATGTATGGAGAGACAGTCTTCCATAAATAGTTCATAGTACTAAGTGACATTCACAAGATTTTACAATAAATGGCTTTCTGTTACTGATGTCATTTTTACTTCTTTCCCCTTAGGAAAGGATACTACTGCTCAAAGGGACGAATTTAATGTAGAAGCAAGGAATTCTTCTGATGTGTCCTCTCAGAGGCTTAAGTGCAGAGTAAGAACAACATTGAAAGAGCAACAACTTGCTGTTCTGTGGAATAGCTTCAGTAATAATCCACGGCCTAATTCACAAGAGAAATTACGTATTGCTGAAATGACAGGTTTAAGTGTGAAAGTTGTATCAATATGGTTTCAAAACAAAAGATGTCTGCAAAAGAAGAAGAATACTCTGTCTCAAGTCCAATGACAAATTGTTATTTTGGCTGTTCAAAAATGTTGTTCTGTTCTACTTTCTTGTATTCAGAAATGGAAATTGCATGTGAAGATGTGTACCATAAGCTGAAAAGCTCAGTAGTTGCTGCTGAGAACTTATTAATGCTTAGTTACCTTCCATATACATATATCTATTAATATCACTTGTGTTATCTGCCCCTTGTGGAAGGTAGGTGCAATTAACCTAATCAAAAGTGATGCAAGCTGTGCTGCATTATCATATGTGATAAATGTTAACAGTGATAGAATTGTTTCTTTCTACCACATAAAAGTGGGAAAGTGGGAAAAAGGAGAACTAACTGACAAACTCCACTTCTTAATTCTTCCAAGGCCCTTCATAACTGCAATTTAATATGTGCATTGCTCCTATCTTCTGTGTGTGCTGAACGTCATTGCACCAGTATCCATATCTTTCTTTCTTTTCTAATTCCACGTGGTTTAAATTGACTCCCCAACTACAACCTGAAGTTGTTTACTTCTTTAAGTTGTGTGTTGTGACGTTACCCCAAAACTTGAGACTCACATTCATCCTTCTCTTCCCACTACTTTTATTCTTTGCCCTGTGCTATCCTTCTTTTCACCCTCCATTCCTATTCTGCCCCATTCTTTCCTACTCTCCCCCTCCCTCCCCCCCTTTTCCACACTTTCCTACTCTGCCCCATCCCCTCCTACTCCCCGCTATTTTCCTACTCTGCCTTATCCTCTTCAGCCCATCACCTTTTCTCCTCTGCCTTTTTTTTCTATTTTCCTACTTTCCTCCACTGATTTCTTTACTTTTCTCCTAGCTTTCCCCTCCATTTCTTTCCTCTTCGACTAGCTTTCCCCTCTGCATCTATATCTTTATCCTCTACCCCTCTTTCACTCCTCTTGTTGCCTTTGATTCCTGCTTTCAGCTTTTCTTCTCCTCCTCCTCCTGGCCCTTCTCATTCTTCTGCCTCCACCTATTCTCTGCCTAACTTCCACCTTCCATTGCCTCTGTCCTCATCTGTACAACTGGTCCTTCTGTGTGGCAAAACTAGACAGCCACCTGATGTGCCAAAATTTGGAAGGGTACCAAATATTGGGTGAAAGTACAGAAGTTCAACAAATTTCATTTTTCTCTTGATTAACACTGTTAGCCATTTCATCTTCTGACTACTGTGTTACAGAAGAATCACTCTGGAGACTGTGCACAGCCAAGAAATGAGCAACCTGCTCAGCAGTGACACACACCAGCCTTTTTCTACATTGAAGTCTCACAAACTGTTACTAAACAAGCTTCTCGAAGATTATAATTGTTGGATTATGGGTCCATTCTGACTTAGCATTCTGGCTCTGATGAGCAGTTCAGTGCCTATCGGCCACTGTGTCATCCTCCATTTGAATGCAGCATGGAAGGTGTGTAAGGTTAAGAGAATGTTCTCTTAGCCATTGTTACCTCTCCAAACCTTAAAGCAACTGTTTTTCATTCAAGATGCTCCTCAATTGGGCATTCAATTCCAGTCCTTCCACTGAGAAAAAAATCTCTAGTGGTACTGGGAACTTAGCCCAAGTCCTCTGCCTGAACCCTCAGCTATGAATTATTTAAACAACATTATATTACAATATATAATTATTTTTATGGTGTGAGGCTAAGATTGAATGACAGGGGGTTTGTTGGCAAAGGGATAGTGGGGGCACCAAATACATTACTTATCACAGGTGCCACAGTACGTGGAAGCATCCATGCTAACATATGACATAAAACTGTCCCAGAATTTATTATGTGAATGTAGACATGCCCGGTGTATGCTAGTGATGAAAACTCATGGGTTTCGAGCCAAATGATAGTGTTAAAGTGCTGCAGCTCGTATTCATACAGTACTAATCTTCTTATGGCAAAGTCACTTTATATAACACTCTTCGAAATGTTACATTATTTTAACACTGCCACCTGATTAGAAACACGAGACCTTTTCATCAATAGAATTTATTGCATTCACTATCTTTTCACCTATCAATGTAACACCTGGCTTTCCGGGAAGTAGTACCGCATGTACTTTGTATGACAGGAGTCATCCAAACTATTCATTATTGATTAAATCCTCTTGGATGGTTCATATGGTTTTCATGTGCTCCATCTGCCACTGGATTAAAAATGCTCTCCTGTAACTGAAAGACGAAGATGTATACCATGCACAGTGAAATGCCTCTGAATGGTACTACTCCGACTTACAATATATTGTGTTCTGTTATTAATTAATTCTTTGATAACTACTTGGGGAAACAATACAATCCTTAAGAATGATTACACTAATGTGTGATTATTCTAAAACTGTGTATTTAACTTGTGAATTGATCTTTGTTTTGTTTCTTGACAATGTCTTTGTAGTATCAAACTAGAAACCGAAATATTTCACAAAAATGTGTTCCTATCTTGTGTGTCACTCATAAATATAATTGAAATTTTCCTTTAAATTTAATGTGATTATTGAAATTGTTTTTCTAAATAAATTTTTATTTGAAATTACTGTAGTTGCTGTAAATTGAACTGTCATTTGTACCCTCACATTCACCAATAATAATTGTGATAAACTAAAACATGTTGATATTAAATAAAAGAAGTATTTGGAGATGGAAAATCTTATTTGAGCTTTCATTTTCTTTGTGTAACTATGTTGGCTCCTGTAACACAATTTTACAAAGACTTACCAATTTTTGAATGGGGCTGTTGTTTTGACATCTTGCCAATCAGTGCACTTGATATAGTTGTGCCTTTGGACATTATGCTTTCAGCTGAGCAATGTAAACATTCTGACAAATGTATGAAAAAAGACTTCACATAACTTAGAGTCTTTTCTGCAGAAATTAGCTTAATGTGTAAAATAATGCTAGTAGTTCATATTTCCCAAGACCAGCCTGGCCAGTGCCTCCACATTGCAAGCAATTTAATTTCTAGTACTTGTAAAATTAAAAAGAGGTTACATTTTGCTCTTGGCAGTTCACTAAAACCTAAACCAACTGTTTTAATAATTAATGATATAAATAAAATACAAAGAAACATTCCACATGGGAAAAATATATTAAAAACAGAGATTCCATGACTTACCAAACGGGAAAGCGCTGGTAGATAGGCACAATAAAAAACACACAAACACACACACAAAATTTCGAGCTTTCGCAACCCCCAGTTGCTTCGTCAGGAAAGAGGGAAGGAGAGGGAAAGATGAAAGGACGTGGGTTTTAAGGGAGAGGGTAAGGAGTCATTCCAATCCCGGGAGCAGAAAGACTTACCTTAGGGGGAAAAAAGGACAGGTATACACTCGCACACACACACCTATCCATCCACACATATACAGACACAAGCAGACATATTTAAAGACAAAGAGTTTGGGCAGAGATGTCAATCGAGGCGGAAGTGCAGAGGCAAAGATGTTGTTGAATGGCAGGTGAGGTATGAGTGGCGGCAACTTGAAATTAGCGGAGATTGAGGCCTGGTGGATAACGGGAAGAGAGGATATATTGAAGGGCAAGTTCCCATCTCCGGAGTTCGGATAGGTTGGTGTTAGTGGGAAGTATCCAGATAACCCGGACGGTGTAACACTGTGCCAAGATGTGCTGGCTGTGCACCAAGGCATGTTTAGCCACAGGGTGATCCTCATTACCAACAATTCCAAATCAAACGGTCCCTTCCCTACAGCCTAGGCCTTTGTGGCAAACTAATCTGCTCCAGTCCTGAATCCCTGAACCATTACACCAACAACCTGAAAACAGCTTTCGCATCCCGCAACTACCCTCCTGACCTGGTACAGAAGCAAATAACGAGAGCCACTTCCTCATCCCCTCAAACCCAGAACCTCTCACAGAAGAACCCCAAAAGTGCCCCACTCGTGACAGGATACTTCCCGGGACTGGATCAGACTCTGAATGTGGCTCTCCAGCAGGGATACGACTTCCTCAAATCCTGCCCCGAAATGAGATCCATCCTTCATGATATCCTTCCCACTCCACCAAGAGTGTCTTTCTGCCGTCCACCTAACCTTCGTAACCTCTTGGTTCATCCCTATGAAATCGCCAAACCACCTTCCCTACCCTCTGGCTCCTACCCTTGCAACCGCCCCCGTGTAAAACCTGTCCCATGCACCCTCCCACCACCACCTACTCCAGTCCTGTAACCCCGAAGTTGTACACGATCAAAGGCAGAGCCACGTGTGAAAGCACCCACGTGATTTACCAACTGACCTGCCTACACTGTGAAGCTTTCTATGTGGGAATGACCGGCAACAAACTGTCCATTCGCATGAATGGACACAGGCAGACAGTGTTTGTTGGTAATGAGGATCACCCTGTGGCTAAACATGCCTTGGTGCACGGCCAGCACATCTTGGCACAGTGTTACACTGTCCGGGTTATCTGGATACTTCCCACTAACACCAACTTATCCGAACTCCGGATATGAGAAATTGCCCTTCAATATATCCTCTCTTCCCGTTATCCACCAGGCCTCAATCTCCACTAATTTCAAGTTGCCGCCACTCATACCTCACCTGCCATTCAACAACATCTTTGCCTCTGCACTTCTGCCTCGACTGACATCTCTGCCCAAATTCTTTGTCTTTAAATACACTCCTGGAAATGGAAAAAAGAACACATTGACACCGGTGTGTCAGACCCACCATACTTGCTCCGGACACTGCGAGAGGGCTGTACAAGCAATGATCACACGCACGGCACAGCGGACACACCAGGAACCGCGGTGTTGGCCGTCGAATGGCGCTAGCTGCGCAGCATTTGTGCACCGCCGCCGTCAGTGTCAGCCAGTTTGCCGTGGCATACGGAGCTCCATCGCAGTCTTTAACACTGGTAGCATGCCGCGACAGCGTGGACGTGAACCGTATGTGCAGTTGACGGACTTTGAGTGAGGGCGTATAGTGGGCATGCGGGAGGCCGGGTGGGCGTACTGCTGAATTGCTCAACACGTGGGGCGTGAGGTCTCCACAGTACATCGATGTTGTCGCCAGTGGTCGGCAGAAGGAGCACGTGCCCGTCGACCTGGGACCGGACCGCAGCGACGCACGGATGCACGCCAAGACCGTAGGATCCTACGCAGTGCCGTAGGGGACCGCACCGCCACTTCCCAGCAAATTAGGGACACTGTTGCTCCTGGGGTATCGGCGAGGACCATTCGCAACCGTCTCCATGAAGCTGGGCTACGGTCCTGCACACCGTTGGGCCGTCTTCCACTCACGCCCCAACATCGTGCAGCCCGCCTCCAGTGGTGTCGCGACAGGTGTGAATGGAGGGACGAATGGAGACATGTCGTCTTCAGCGATGAGAGTCGCTTCTGCCTTGGTGCCAATGATGGTCGTATGCGTGTTTGGCGCCGTGCAGGTGAGCGCCACAATCAGGACTGCATACGACCGAGGCACACAGGGCCAACACCCGGCATCATGGTGTGGGGAGCGATCTCCTACACTGGCCGTACACCACTGGTGATCGTCGAGGGGACACTGAATAGTGCACGGTACATCCAAACCGTCATCGAACCCATCGTTCTACCATTCCTAGACCAGCAAGGGAACTTGCTGTTCCAACAGGACAATGCACGTCCGCATGTATCCCGTGCCACCCAACGTGCTCTAGAAGGTGTAAGTCAACCACCCTGGCCAGCAAGATCTCCGGATCTGTCCCCCATTGAGCATGTTTGGGACTGGATGAAGCGTCGTCTCACGCGGTCTGCACGTCCAGCACGAACGCTGGTCCAACTGAGGCGCCAGGTGGAAATGACATGGCAAGCCGTTCCACAGGACTACATCCAGCATCTCTACGATCATCTCCATGGGAGAATAGCAGCCTGCATTGCTGCGAAAGGTGGATATACACTGTACTAGTGCCGACATTGTGCATGCTCTGTTGCCTGTGTCTATGTGCCTGTGGTTCTGTCAGTGTGATCATGTGATGTATCTGACCCCAGGAATGTGTCAATAAAGTTTCCTCTTCCTGGGACAATGAATTCACGGTGTTCTTATTTCAATTTCCAGGAGTGTATGTCTGCTTGTGTCTGTATATGTGTGGATGGATAGGTGTGTGTGTGCGAGTGTATACCTGTCCTTTTTTCCCCCTAAGGTAAGTCTTTCCGCTCCCGGGATTGGAATGACTCCTTACCCTCTCCCTTAAAACCCACATCCTTTCATCTCTCCCTCTCCTTCCCTCTTTCCTGACGAAGCAACCAGGGGTTGCGAAAGCTCGAAATTTTGTGTGTGTGTTTGTGTGTTTTTTATTGTGCCTATCTACCAGCGCTTTCCCGTTTGGTAAGTCATGGAATCTCTGTTTTTAGTATGTTTTAATAATCATATGAGTATAATAGAGGGAAACATTTCATGTGGGAAAAATATATCTAAAACCAATGATGCTGTAACTTACCAAACGAAAGCGTTGGTATGTTGATAGAGACAATAAACACACAAACACACACACAAATTTCAAGCTTTTGCAACCTAACGTTGCTTCATCAGGAAGGAGGGAAGGAGAGGTACAAGCGGTGGCAACTAGAAATTAGCGGAGGTTGAGGCCTGGTGGGTAACGCTAATTTCTAGTTGCCGCCGTTCATACCTCAGTTGTCATTCAACAACATCTTTGCCTCTGTACTTCCGCCTCGATTGACATCTCTGCCCAACCTCTTTGCATTTACATATGTCTGCCTGTGTCTGTATATGTGCGGATGGATATGTGTGTGTGTGCGAGTGTATACCTGTCCTTTTTTCCCCCCTAAGGTAAGTCTTTCCGCTCCCAGGATTGGAATGACTCCTTACCCTCTCCCTTAAAACCCACGTACTTCCGTGTTTCCCTCTCCTTCCCTCTTTCCTGATGAAGCAACCTTGGGTTGCGAAAGCTTGAAATTTGTGTGTGTGTTTGTGTGTTTATTGTCTGTATCAACATACCAACGCTTTCGTTTGGTAAGTTACATCATCTTTGTTTTTAGATATGTTTTGATAATTAAATTTACGTGAACAAGAAATGATGCCATAATGTTCTGCAGGAGTCATTCATAAAATTTTGGGAAAATAATGTATATTGTTGCCTTTCTTAAAAATGAACTATCTTTTCAAAGTTATTCTTTTCTAAGTTGTATGTACCAGAGCTTCCTCTCAAACCATTCAGTGAAAACTGTCAAATATTCTTTCTGGAGAAGACTGGTGAATACTATGTAAAGAGATACAGCCACTTAGAATTCTTCACATGGTTCCTTTTGCTTTTGATAAGAGAAAGAAGTTACTTATGACGTGGTATATGTCATTAAGTAATGCCAAAATGTATAAAATACATGTTTCTTAACTGTCCAATGAGCAGTAGCATGGCTGTAGTGGCAAATTTCAAACACATCTTTCCTTGGCTACTTCTCCCTGATTCGTTTGAAAAGCTCAGAAGGGCATGCTCCAGCATATCATTCAGCAGTTTCTGTAACTTGGTTTCACTAGCTCATGTGATAATTTGCCCACTTTCTGTGAGGAAACTGCATGATCCAGAACGGCAGAACTTACTACATTGTGGGCCAAACACTGTAAAAGACAATGTCACTTTTGTTAGGCAAAAATTTTTGGAGGCAATCCAAATGTAATATCAACTTCTCACCTCTGGGTTGTATTGACCTTGCTTCTTGTCATCATGAGTTGTAATGTTAAATATAGATTTTCATATTTCTGAACTATAAAGCAGCTGTTAACAGAATCTGAGTTATTGGTTTAAGCAATGTGGGAGGGAAGTCCTGGCAATTCGAGTTCTGAACTAGTTTGTAAGGTATACTCAGATGCATCATCAGTTGACTGTTCCCCATGGTCTGTCAGCCAGAAATGTGTCTAGGATACCACTGTACATGTACCGTGAGATAGATGAATGCAATTTTCAGCATTGTGTTCATTTGTGCAGTAAATAGTATAAAATATTCCTTCAAAACCAAATGTATTACTATCACTGACACAATTTGCAAGAAATGTAAAATTTTATACTATAAATTTTTTATTATTTGTTTGTTTATTGGGAGGAACTCTGACTGCACTGTAACAGTAACGATAGTGATATGAACATCTGCAACTTGCCAGTTTATACACTGTTTGTATTTATTTAAAGTTTAACTAATGATTTCTTGGTGTAAAGTGGCTGTTCACTGTTGGTTTAATCTTTTGATCAATAGTAATGCATATCTGTGTTTTCATTTGACAAAATTTTTAAGTAAAAGGGATCTGGACCCCATTTCATACCTCTCTTTCAGTCAATGAAAGAGACTAAAATGTTGATACTTTGTTCTTCATACTTGCTTTGTAACTTTTTCATTCAGTCTACACTACACCATGATAAAACAGTACTTCAAACTGTGCTGACTGTTTTTGAAAATGATACTTGGAAAATTCACCTAAAAATTAATATATGTTTCCACTTTTGACTAGGTATTTAATGCCTATGAGTTTTAAACAAAGCTTGCTTCTCATACTTTTATCAACTTAAAAAGGACACAAAGAGATTTCTATGTACATTTTCAGTATGTATACAACAATGCAAATTTTAGATATGCTACATTTTTTGTGTCATTATTCTCAAATAAATATTCAAATGTCCAGTATGTTTCATTAATGTGTTTTAGTAAACACACAGTGCTATTCTCACGTGATTGATTTTGCAGAATGAAATCAGTTTCTGGATTTTATTGAATCACACTTCTAAATCATGCACAATATGATTATTTTGTAGGAAAGTTCTGGCTGAATGTAAATACTTTGGAGGGAAGGAGACCACTCACTGAAAAACAGAAGCATTGAGTCATCAGCAGGCACACACAAAAAAGAAAGAAAACATGCTAGCTTTTGGAGTAGATGTAGAGCGTGCACGCATACATGCATGATGTGCCCTTTCTGTGAATCGAGTATTTCAATGATTGTTGCCTGTGACCCAATATTGATACTGGCAAGATATCAAAATATGTGACATAAATAGCTGTGTCTTTTGACTGGAGTGATGCAGAAGCCTAATGTTTTAACATTTCCAAGGGACAATAGACCTTAGTATATGACATAAATTTCAAATTTCTTCATCTATCCTTTCCTGAGAAAAAGGATTCTTCACAGTCAGACATACCAATAGACAGTCAGGCAACTAATCGATCCTCTAAGGGTTCTGTTTTTGCTGAATGAGGTACGGAACCCTAAAAATATAATGAAAAAGAGTGGGGGCGATGAATTAACTGTGAGTGAGTTCAGGCAGGTGTTAGGATGTGTTGGAGGTCAAGCTCCCTTTTCAGGAGTTCAGGGAATCTTGTGTCTGATGGGAGGATTCGAATTGCCTTTGTGGTATAGCATACACTCCCTTGAGTCATGCTGTAGACCATGTTCAGCAGTTGGTTGCTGCATACCCAAGGTAGCAGTTCTTCTGTCTCTATTCATGCTTTCAGCCAGTTTAGTGGTCACCATTGTTACATAAAATTCTGTACAGTGGACACAAATTAGTTGGTAAACAACATGTGTGGTTTTGCAAGTTTCTTTACCTTTGATATTGTGGGATTTACTAGTAGTGGGAATGGAACATGTGGCAGTGGGTGGATGCGTGGTATAGGTTTCACAGTGGGACATTTCCAGGGATAGAAAAGTTGATGTAAGAGTAAGGGTTAAGAATGTCATACGGTTTTACTATGCTATTGAGGAGATTAGGAAAGCGACTGAAGGTGACAGTAGGTGGTGTAGGGAGTGTATTGGTGAGAGAGGATTGCATTGCAAGGACTGATCCATGAAAGTCACAGCCTTTGTGCTACTGGATGACAAGGAGGATGTTTCTGAGCTTTTTTGTATGTGGGAGATGTATTAGTCAGAGGGTGATACTGCCCAAATATTTGTTTGTGAATGAGATCTGTGGGGTAATTGTTGGGGAGTAAAGTGTCAGAATGGTGATTGTGTAGTTGCTGATGGACACGTACACCAATCTCACAGATGAAATCTTCTTGGGTTACCGAACAAGTAACAAGATCGTCTCAAAGTTTCTTATTCATCTTCTTCAAGTAAATTATTAGGTTCCCATTGGATATGATATTTTATTGATACTAGGCCACTCTTACTCAGCCAAGAGATTACTGAGTGAGCAGTCAATGGCCTGCATCCACAAGAACGTGTTCCAGCCTGATATTTTTTGATACTAGGCCACTCTTACTCAGCCAAGAGATTACTGAGTGAGCAGTCAACGGCCTGCATCCACAAGAACGTGTTCCAGCCTGTGGTGGTGCTTTTTGTGTAGCAAGATTGAAATGTTTGTGTCATGCGAAATAGCATATTGTTTGCTGCTGTGTCAATGAATGTAAGTCTAACAAGGAGCAGAGATTCCTTGCTTCATTGTGCTCCTACAGAAGGGTTTGTTTCACTCAATGACCTTGTTACAGAATTCCTCAATGAACTCATCAACATTTTTATAATAGTTCTCAGCACACTGCTAATTTCTTTTCTAAATGAGGTAAAGGGTGTCAATATGACAATTAAATTGCCTGTATTGTTATTGCATGGTCAGATAATTTGTACACATTATTTTCAAAGCTCTCACTGTAGTGATCAGCAAGTTCTAATGCTGCCTGGTCGTTCTGTTTGCTCTTAGTTAGGAACTTTTGAGGGATAAGTGCTAATGCAGTGTCCTACATAGAACATAGATGAAAACCTCTATCCCGGTTGGCAATTGTGTCATATATTTATAAGAGAGATATCAAGAAAGTAACAGACATTTTGGTCTGCCATTCCGTGGGCAGGGCTACAGCTGCTATCTTGGTACCATAAATTTCTTACACAATACGCACCCAGCAATGGCAGCATGTGGTCTGTGTCTCTGCTACTTTGCTTTCTGTGTCATGTTAAAATGTGCAATGCAATAGAAAATTCTGCTACTTGTGAATTGTGTTGGCAAGAAACAGCAAACCAATTGAAATTTATCACAACTTTTGTGATATGTACAGAAAAGGAATAATGAGTGAAAGCTGAAGCAGTGGTGCATTTATTCTAAAAATGGCTGTATCAACGTTCACAATGAGGACCACAGATGTAGACCTAGCTTTGTCATGGATGAACTGGCCGTAAAAATCAACAACAGAATTCATGAATCAACAACAAAATTCATGAAAATCTTCATGATTATAAAAATTTTGCGTCATTTCCCCCAAATTTTATGAAGTTTGGTACATGAAATTGTGGCAGTGAAGCTTGGTTACCACAAATTTTGTGCTAAGTGGTTTCCCAAATTCCAGACAGAAGGCAACAAATAACAAAGACTGGCTACAGCTCTAACATTCCTCAAAGATTATGAGAGAAATGGTAACAAAGTTATCGATCATATCGTAAATGGGGACGAAACTTGGTGAAGCATTCAGTTCTGAAAGAAAAAAGCAGTTTATGGAATGGGGACACACAGATTCTCCCAAGAAACAAAGGAAATATTTGCAGATGCTGTCAGCATGGTTACTATAGGACTCTAAGAGAATGATTCTTGTTGATTTCCTTGAATGTGGCACAACAGGAATATTGTCAAACGGTGACAAAGTTAAGGCAGGTGTTACAAAACAAGTGTCAGGGAAAACTTAGTACAAAATTTTTGTTTCTTCATGACAATGCACATCCACACAAGGCCAATTGTACTAGAGAGTTCCTACAGGGCTTTGGATGCAAGCTGTTTGATCACCCACCATATAGCCCACAATTGCTGCTGAACTATTACCATTGCTTCCCAGCAATGAAGACATGGCTTGCTTTACAATGCTTACCAGTATAAACCTGTGGTTGTAATTGCAGGTGCAGGTTTCTCCACAGACAGTATTGAAAAACTTTGCATGGTATGATAAGTGCCTCAATTTGAATAGCGATTATGTAGAAAAATAGCTTACGGTTGTACTTTTAAAATGTATACAATAAAGTCTGATTTTTCCTTAGTTTTAATTTTTTATTTCAAAATGTATGTTACTATCTGGATATCCCTCATATTCCCACTACTTCTATGAAGACCATCACAAAACCCATTGGCATAATGCACATCAGTTTTCACTTTTATAGATTAAACATGTGGTCTGCCACTGCAGACTCATCTGTCTGGCCCAGGCAAATGCTTCTTATCTCCTCCACACAGCATGTGGTTTACAGCACTTCATTTAACTGTAATAATGTTGGGATATGATTTGTAAGTGTTGTTTCTCCAGATGGTTTTAGCTGTGGGTAACCCTACATACAGTAAGAATGATAGACATTTGGTTTCCTATTACACTTTCTCCTTCTTCTTCTTCTTCTTCTTTTTCTTCTTCACGTTCAACTGCAAAGAACATTTTATTTACATCTCCAAGTAGCCAATCTTGCATAAGGTTTCCTCTGCATACATCCTGTAGATGTTTGTTGCCAATGGTCCAAGATCTGTGCACCTGCGTGGTACACACATGGTATTGTTCTGCAGTGGATAATGCCAGCTCATATTATTTAGGTACAGATCTGTGCATGTTTTCTTCTTGTAGATACAAAGTGTGTTCAAAAAGTTTTGTGCATTTGTCTCTAATTTTTTGATGTTTCGCAGGAGGAGAATTGAATTTTTTGTGAACATACTTAGAACCTTTAGCTATAAGTTGGTATATAAAATTATTTTCTTTTATTTAGAGGGGAGCCATAATGGACTGTGAAGTAGATGTCAGGTTGTGACAATGGTCAGTGATGGAGTTCCTCTTCAAGACTGGCAATGACACAACAGTTTGCTCCAATGACTCTTTTGTCATTGAATAGTGTGGTATCACTGGTACAGTCACTAGGGAACAGAAAAATCTTTTTGATTATTTGAACAATGGTCTCCTTATTCATATCACTCACTGCTGTCGATGGTCTACCACATCGTGCATTGTCCAGTAAAGAGAAATCATCTTCTTTCAACCTCTGCAACCACCGCTGGATGCTACTGCGGTCCATTGTGTCCTCTCCATAAACAGCGAGCAACTTCCTGTGAATCGATGTGGCAGAGTCATTGCTGGTCTTGAAGAGGAACTCCATCATCGACCTTTGTCACAACCTGACATCTACTTCATGGTCCATTATGGCTCACTTTTATATACCAACTTATAGCTAAATGTTCTAAGTGTGTTCACAAAAAAATTCATTCTCCTCCTGCAAAAAATAGAAGAAATTAGAGATGATTATGCAAATCTTTTTGAACACCGTTTGTAGTTGCCCAAGAGTACCATCAGATTTTTGTATATTGGACTGTCCAGGAGCAATGTCTATAAATAAATAGAGTGAGTTCCTTTAGCCCCTTGAAGCACTATCTTGTATATAGAGCAGTTACAGGAAAGAACTCTTGAATTCACTTTCCTTTAACCAAAATCAGTCTACATATATGTATGAATGTTTCATGGTTAGACCAAAAGGCTAGAAAACCTGCAGAAATTCCTGCACAGCATCAACGACATGCACAAAACATCAAGTTCACCATGCAGATGGAAGGAAATGGATAGCTAACATTTCTGAAATATTCACGAGACCTGCTATGAAAAAATAATGAAAATGACAAACTGTTGTCACCATTCTGACACATAGTAATCTACAACAGTACTTCCAGAGCACACTAAAAATACATTTGTTTGTCTCACAGTAAGACACCCAATATGAAAATGAAAGTGATGTCTGAAACACCAATTTTTCATCTTATGGTGTTGTTTCATAACAGAGAGAAAAACTGCATAGAATGTGGCACAGCAGATATCAAGTGAGTTATTTGTCTCTCTCTTAAAATATGCATCAGTTGCCCTGGGAGTCTCTTATCTGGAACAGTGAGAATCCGTTGTGCATAGGAGAAAGAAAGATACTGTCTACTGTGATAAAGAAATAAGTCAATAATGCCTATACAAATTCACACACTTACAGTGCAGCTGCATCAAAGTCATCTCATCCAGACATCCCCACAAGGAGGCTACAAATTTATGTGGCTCACCGTGTCTTTCTGACCAGCACTTAAAAACAAGTACACGAATGCTAGGTCGATAAAGCATTCAAAAATAGAACAACCTTAATGAGGAGAAGACAAATGATAACAAAGTCTCCCCTTTCACCCTCTCTACTAATTTGGATTTATTGTGTCAGTCTTATGACTGTAGTCTAATATGGTCCCTCCGATGAAACATCACGATTCCCACAAAAAATGGCATTTTTTGTTTTTATTATTTTTTTAACTTCAAAGCAGCTCCCCCTTCAATTCTTTCTTTGTCGGTACTTCATTAAATACATTGTGATATGCAACACTGGTGTCAGCTGTCAAGATTTTGAGAAATTTATGTCAAGAGAGCAAATTACACACTTAGTCTGTTCTGCAAGTTCTTTCTCAGTCATAAATATTTATTATGAATTTCTAACAAGTAGAAAGTATCAATTTTTTGGACTCCAGTGCCATCTTCCCACTTGGGTCCAGCAGTCAGGCAGAGTAGTACCAGGAAAAAATTACCAAAGTTAGTGAGCTGGACAATTTCCAGGTGAATGCTGATTTTTGAACATCGTCAGTATCCAAAACCATTGCTCACCTTATGAACTTGGTGCACCATCCCATGGAGACATTCATTCCACACCTTCAGGACACTTCCAAATGTAGGCTGTTTTAAATACAGTTGACATTATACTCTTCTGGGTGGCATCTCTGAAAGTTAACTCATTCATTGTTATGTTTAACACTTCATAGTGGCTGTGTTTTGAGAGTGAAACACAAAAATGTTGAACATTATCCTTACAACAAAGCATACATTTTTCTCTGTTTGATAGTCCAAGTGTTTTGGATGCAACAGTCTCATTATCAAACACCCACTTTTGTGTAGCGAGGTTGAAAGGTTTGTGTCATGCGAAACAGCATATTGTTTGCTGCTGTGTTAATGAATGTAAGTGTAACAATGAGCAGAGATCCCTTGCTTCATTGTGCTCATACAGAATGGTTTGTTTCACTCAACAGCCTTGTTACAGAATTCCTCAATGAACTCATCAACAGTTTTATAATAGTTCTCAGCACACTGCTAATTTCTTTTCGAAATGAGGTAAAGGATGTCAATATGACAATTAAAGTGCCTGTATTGTTATTGCATGCCCAGAAAATTTGCACACATTATTTTCAAAGCTCTTACTGTAGTGACCAGCAATACTGACAAATGAAGCTGTAAGTTGACAGATATCTGTAATCTGAAAACTTGGATAATTAACTCTACTCAAACCACTGTAGATTCCAAATCTATGTTGATGGATTTATTGGTTGTGATAAATACAGAGCATTTGCCTTTGGAGTTGGCTTGTCTTTCTCTTTGATTTTCATTTGCAACTGATATTTTCACTATTTATTGTTGTTGTTGTGCTCTTCAGACCAGAGATTGGTTTGATGCAGCTCTCCATGCTACTCCATCCTGTGCAAACTTCTTCGTCTCTGAGTAACTGTTGCACCCTAAATCCTTCTGAATCTGCTCAGTATATTCATCTCTTGGTCTCCCTCTACGATTTTTACCCTCCACACTGCCCTCCAATACTAAACTGGTGATCCTTTGATGCCTCAGAACATGTCCTACCAAACGATCCCTTCTTCTAGTCAAGTTGTGCCACAAACTCCTCTTCTCCCCAATTCTATCCAATACCTCCTCATTAGTTATCCGATCTACCCATCTAATCTTCAGCATTCTTCTGTAGCACCACATTTTGAAAGCTTCTATTCTCTTCTTGTCCAAACTATTTATCGTCCATGTTTCACTTCCATACATGGCTACACTCCAAACAAATACTTTCAGAAACGACTTCCTGACACTTAAATCTATACTCGATGTTAACAAATTTCTCTTCTTCAGAAATGCTTTCCTTGCCATTGCCAGTCTACATTTTATATCCTCTCTACTTCGACCATCATCAGTTATTATTATATCAGACAAAAGATTTAGAAAAATATGCACACATAACTTACACATTCCTTCCTTCCTGAGTTGTGTTTGCGTGAGAGTGTATGTGTATGATGTCTAATTGTGACGAAGGTCTTTTTGGCTGAACACTTACCTTTTTGTCTTTAGCCTATCTGCGACTCAGCATCTCCCTATGTGGTGAGGAGCAGTGTATCCTTTTCATAATATTGTTATTATTCTAGCCTAGATTTTCCATTGTTTGATTCAAAAGTAGTATTGATTTTGTTTTTGGTAAATTAGCTGTCAGTTAAAAGAAAGGAACATAATCCGTTCAGTCCTGTGCAAGGTAAGATACATATCATCAAGATCAATACAATTTTGGGGGGAAAGGGGGGGGGGGGAGGAAATAAGTAAAACTGATTGTCCAGGGCTCCTGGGTATGCATGCTGATCAGCTGACTTTGGTGATGAAAGAATTGGAAAGTTGGCTTACTTTGGATATTTTCATTTTTTGATTTTGTATGAAATAATTTTTTGGGACAATTCCACACTCTGCACAAAGTATTCATTGCACAGAAACATAGTGTAAGAATAATACCTGGTCTCTGGTCTTGAATGTTCTGTAGGTAAATGTTTAAAAAATTGAGCATAGTAACAACTGCCTCACAGTACATTTACAATCTGATAAAGTTTGTTGTGAATATCGAGGACTGTTTACAAATGGTAGTAGAACTCATAAACACAACACTAGGAACAAAAGTGGTCCCCATTATCCACAACTTAACAAAGAGAGCTGCAAGTATGCTGTCATAAAAATATTTATTTTACCACCTCCCTTGTGAATTAAAGGAACCGACAGATAATGGAAGTTTTCGAAACAAACTGAAATCATTTCCAACTGATGACTCCTCTATACCACAGATGAATTTCTGAGTGGTTATATGTGATTGGGTTACATTTATCATTGTTTGCTGTAGATTAAGATGAGAATAAAAACTACAATTATGTACGTGCTCAAGATATATCTATGTTTTCACAGGAAAAATGTGCCTTATTTGTGAACCTACTGACACATTTCACATAGAGGTGAGCTGTCGTGAGTATGATACACAGAACATGCAAAAATTAAACTAAGATGACGTGACAGCAACAGATTCTCACAAAGAAAATTATCTTCTACCCCCAGTTGCGCCTTGGGTGCTATTTTGTCATTGCTGAGGAGGAGAGTGATGTCTTAGTAGGAGAATGATAGGCTGGAGCTAAAAAATAACAAATTAAGGATGGTGAAGTCCACAGTTTTGCCATTGCAAACATTCAGTCACACACATGGGAATAATCATCTTTAACACAAATCAGAATAGGGCACTGTCCTTTGACCCAGCCACCACCTCCAGTGGGAGGACCTACCAGAGTATTGTGCTTGTGGTGTTCCAATGTTGGCCCACCATATTTTACTTGATTGCAATTTTTATTCAAGCAAGGCATGGCACTTTTTCTTGATAGTGATTTGTCCACTGTGAGATGTGTGTGGAAAAGTTTTAAGGCTTCGTCTGTTGTCCAGACTCCTTTCTACGGAATCCAAACTGATCTTCCCCAAGGTTGGCTTCTACCCGTTTTTCCATTCGTCTGTAAAGAATTCGCATTAGTATTTTGCAGCTGTTACTTATTAAACTGATAGTTCAGTAATTTTCACATCTGCCAACACCTGCTTTCTTTGGGATTGGAATTATTATATTCTTCTTGAAGCCTGAGGGTATTTCGCTTGTCTCATACATCTTGCTCACCAGCTGGTAGAGTTTTTGTCAGAGCTGGCTCTCCCAAATCTGTCAATAGTTCTAATGGAACATTTTCTACTCCCAGAGCCTTGTTTCAACTTAGGTCTTTCAGTGCTCTGTCAAACTCTTCATGCAGTATCATATCTCTCATTTCATCTTCATCTACATCATCTTCCATTTCCATTACATTGTCCTCAAGTACATCACCCTTTTATAGACCCTCTATATACTCCTTCGACCTTTCTGCTTTCCCTTCTTTGCTTAGAACTGGTGGTTTTCTTTTCTCGAAAGGTCTCTTTAATTTTCCTGTAAGCAGTATCTATCTTACCCCTAGTGAGAAATGCCTCTACATCCTTACATTTGTCCTCTAGCCATCCCTGCTTAGCCATTTTGGACTTTCTGTTGATCTCATTTTTGAGATGTTTTTATTCCTTTTTGCCTGCTTCATTTACTGCATTTTTATATTTTCTCCTTCCAGCAATTAAATTCAATATCCCTTCTGTTACCCAAGTTTTTCTACTAGGCTTTGTCCTTTAACCTACTTGATCCTCTGCTGCCTTCACTATTTTATCTCTCAAAGCTCTCTGTAATATACAGGGTGTAAAAAAGTATTCCATATTTTGAGAGATAGTAGTATGGACAAAAACAAGAAAAATATTGCCCACTTAATCTGGGCTTTAAAATGCATACCTTAAGAGCTATGAGGACATACACATCTTCAGTACTCTTAAACACATCTCTTCTACTTCAAGGTCTTTGCTATTATTAATGACCTATGGAGTATAGTAAAAAAAGGGGGACACATTCCTTTGTTATTGTCTGTGGATATAGAATGCAGTAAACATCTGTTAGTGTTCTTACTGTAAAATGTATTCACAGTTCTAGGTAAGTGCAGCACATAAATTAGTTCTAATGGAACCAGTTTATGTTTTGAAAAGGTTGGAAAATGCTTTTACATTGTAGTTTTATCTTTGTGCTTACCAGCTTAGTGGAGACATTTTATTCCACACAGAAAATGGTAGATATGATCTTCTGTGATGGTCTGGCATGTGGAAGCAAACAAAGATTGTGTCCATCATTTCCCATATGGAATAATAAGTTTCCATTATCCTGGTAAGTGCAAAATTAAGACTAGAGATTTACACATTTCAAAAACTTAACAAAATAGAAACTGTTCCCATTATCACTAATTTATGTAATGCAGTTATGCTGAACTGTAAAAAACATTTACAGTAACAACACTAACAGATGTTTACTGCGTGCTGTATCCATGGACCATAACAGAAGAATGTGTCCTATTTGTTTACTGCATTCTATAGGTAATTTGTAATAGCAAAGAGCTTGCAATACAAGAGATGGGTTTTGTAGTGGTGAAGATCAACAAGTGCTCATAGCTGTTAATCCTTTCAGTCTTTTTTTTTCCATTTTTGGGATGAAAATTTTGTAATCTGGTATCCAAGTAGAACTTAGTTATAGGAACTGTTTCATGTAGCAGAAACAAAAATTGGACTATCCTAATCGAAGTTATAGATTACCCACTTATATTTTTCATATTTTTTCAGAATTTTTTATTGTGTATTTTTATTCTCTAAAGTAATTGTGACATCTGTTCTAAAGGAATGGAACATTTAAATATGCTAGTAAAGTAGCTGTGAAAATTTACTAGAAAAAGCTTTGCAAAAGTGAAATGATGCTAGTGACGCTGTATTTTCATGCAAAGTTTATTTTGTATTGAATTGTAGAAAGCAGTTGTGCCTTCTTGCTATACAAAGATGAAGCTTGCATTTGGGACACTGTATCTGTGTTTTAGCTATCCAATCAAGATTTCATTTGAAATTCGGCCTCTCTTCTTAATAGTTTGCTTTCATGCCATAATCCACAATTCTGCAATATACTGATGAAAACTGAATATATCCAAAGTTTCCTTTTCAGGAAACCCAAGATATTTTGCCACATGCCGATACTCCAGCCATGAATTGGTTACAGCCATATTATTGCCATGAGTAAACATGTGCTGTGTCCACCTGTGTGATGGAATTAGTTTTTTATAAATTGAAATGAAAAGGTCACACTTGTCAACACTACCAGTGGCTGTGTTGTACAGTTCCACATCCTCAATCTTGGAACATCAATATTCAGTTTATTATTCTTATCCCAACATTGACATGTATCCTTGTTTCCAAAGCCTTTTAAGTTCCCGTGCCTTTGAAATTAGAGCCTAAAGTCACAGCTGTTGTCAGACTTTGGAAGAATTATAGCACCAATATTCCTGACAACCTCCTGCATAAGTCTTTTTTTCTGAAATCAATTTACCCAAATAATTCCAATAATACCACTGGAATAGCCAGTATGTGCTGAAATAATTATCAAAGTGTTACTGTGGAAATGGAACACTGATTCGCTCGGTTAGTCACATGACAGTACTTGCACCTAGACCAAACTGCATTTACTCTTCATGTATAGTTGAAGAAACTCCTTGAAAAATCAGGAGGACATTGATGTCACTTTCCACACACAACACAGACACTTTGAATCCCCATCTTTTTGGCTTAATTAGTATGGACATTTGTTTCTAGTTTTGGTCCTTACTACCACCTTTCAAAATATGGATTATTATTATTATTATTATTATTATTATTATTATTAACACAGTGTATTCTGGGACTAGATTTTCACAATGCAGTGAAGTGTGTGCTGCATATTTCTTAAACTAAAACTGAGGTTTTTCTTTAAGCAATTTTAACTTTTGCTTGTTCTCATAATGACTGGCCACTGTTTTTATGAGTGGTCAGCCAGCCACATATACCACCTATTCTGCATGTAGTCATGCTTGATCTCATGCTTAATTTTTAATGCTCACTTTAAAACATTTTGTAATTAAACACTGCTGCCATTGTTGTTGCCACTGCTGGCGAGTCTTTCAAATCTCTAATATATGTCCATGGACCATTTTTCTAAGAAGATTGCTTACTAGGAAAGACTATTCTCACTAAGCATTTAGTTCATATTCTACAAGGGCACTCGTAACAATTTTGTTGAGTGCTATGAAACCAAAACAGTCATCATCATCATCTTATATGCTGACAATAAATTGCTTGTCTTGGTCACTCTGTTGTTGTTGTTAGGTAATCAAACAGATAAGATAATTAACTTGCTATCAACAGACCTATGCAGGGAGTATTGCTCTTGGTAGTCTGTGCTTTGAATGTGTCAAAGGAAAACAGAAAGTGTGACCAGTCATCTTTTGAATACTGCCACATAGATGTAATTCAGGAGGATTTTGTCAGGGATTCAAAACTATGCACAGACAGTGGGCCTCATCATTTTAAAGTTTTGAGTGCTCCCACACAGGATTGGAACAGAATGAAGCTGTGTTACAGTCAAGAAAAGTTGACATACTTCAGTGTGAACAATCACTGTTGTAGTTTGTGGATGATATGGCTGGTGATCTCCAGTCATTACATTTGAAACTGACCAAGCTGATAATGCCTGCAGGAAACTTCGGCTGCATCTCTTTTACACTTTGTGTTTGCATGCTGGTACTACTTGTGTAGAAAATTGACTTATCTGTTTTGACCATGTAGAATGAGACACTTCTGTGAATTGAGACTCAGTCCCACATGGTCAGTGGCTGGAACAGCAGTGCCAACAGTCTCCTGTAGATACGGCTGGCAATGAACAAACAGATGTCATCAAAGAAAGAACTTACATTAATCCTTCTTCTAATTACTTACACAGCTATGTGAGATGGAAGCTTAGCATACATCATGATTATCTCTGTGTTGATGCAATGGGATTTAGGAGATGACACTGGAACTCCACATGACAACAGCCCAACATTTGATGACTTTCCAACTGAAACAAACAGGATGGTGCTGCTTTTAATACAGCAGGTTCCAATTGGGTGGATCAAGCTTCAAATCACCATCCAGCCATCCACAGTTTATTTTTCTGTGGCTTTGCAAAATCACTTAAGGCAAAGGTCAAGATGGTTCCTTTGAAAAAGGATATGGCTGACTTCCTTCCTCAGTCTTAGTTAGTGCTTTGTCTTTGGTGACCTCATCACCACTGGGACAAGAAACTCTAACCTTCCTGACTTCTCAACTAATGTGATTGTGAACATACTCATCTGGAACTGTCTTTACTGGTCCCAGAATATTAGGATACATTAAATCAGAGACCTATGATGTATCCAGAGTTGCCATACAGAATCACTGACTGGACAACATTATATCAGGAATTGTTGTTTTCCTGAATCCCATCCTAAGAGGTGAAAGCACATTGACATTCATCCAGATCAAGGAAATCCATGAGGTGTCTTGGCCTCTACCAGAACTTATGAGAGCTGTACACTGAGTTTGAGCTCTCCCACTTAACACAAATGGCCCTTCATTGTATCAGGAGACATCTGTGGGAAGAGCTTAACCTGTTTGTAGTTTATAAAATTAGATCCTGTGATAGTCAAGGAAGTCTAAGCATGAGTAATAGAATAAGCTCTCCTAACCCTCTCAGTGTGACTCTCCACATTTGTTACTTTGTGGTGGCAATGATATGGTAGATTCCTAGGCAGAGCTTCATATGGAAACAACTGTATCCTGGCACAAGTCACATGCTACAGCTGGATCCTCTCCAGAATTGGATCATTGGCTGGGCATAGGTTCTGCTCCACTTACGTATCATTCTTCTCAATGGATTAAGCTAGAAAATTAGTGATCGAGGCATGCCTTCTCTGTGGTACCTCTAGTGCTTGTCATTGCAATTATAGCTACTCCCTCAATGGATGGTTTAACACTACAGCATTTCACCAGGCACGGTCCTGTTGGAGGTTGTGCAGTCTTATCTACCTCTGATTAGTGAAGCAGCTTTTCCACCCAGATTGGGGTGTGTACTCCAAACAATATAGAAATTGGTTATTTGGTACTTACGAAAATAACTTTTCAAGATGAAAACCACATTGCACACAAAGAAAATAAATAAAATCATAATACTGCAGGAATCAAATAATGAACTCTGCATTTGTATCTTGACTCGTACCCTTCGCGTCGTATAAACTACATTCTGAAAAACAACAGTGAAGTAATCCAGAGGGGTAGCTTCTCCATTTCTAGAAACACATTCTGCACAGTGTATGAACCTCCTATTTGCTCTTTTTAAATGTGTCCTTTCTGCTTGGTTCCCTGTGGCCTAAGTGTGTCAACATTCTTTGCTTTCTTTGAGGTGACACGTTCTTCTGCTAAGTCTTACAATTATGAAATATGGTAATGGAAAGTCTTAGTGGAATGTAAATAATTTAAGCAGTAAAGGTAGAACATCACCAAATGGTAGAGGTGCTGTGTTGTCAAAGGCACATAAAGAAGACTGAGAACTTCACTAGATTTAGGCGGAATCCTTTTTCAGAGCTGTAGAAGACATGCGTGCACACCCAACACACATGTACACATGCATGTGCATGCACGCACGCGTTCGCGCGCACACACACACACACACACACACACACACACACACACACACACACCTACCACACACACACACACACACACCTACCACTGTATGGCTACATTGTTCTTACTGGTTACACTGTACCAGTGCTGCTGCTTGAATGGAATGAGGAGGGGTTGTGTCAGGTGAATTGGGTGAGGGGAGAAAGGAAGTGGGAGGGCAGCTGATGGCTGGAAAGAAAGACAGAAAGTGCACAGGACAGAAATGTGGCACCAGTTAACTAATTCTTGACTCAGGCAAGGGCTGTTGAACACACTGCACAGTGACATAAATGAGTGCCAACCGACTTAGGGACCACCTAGGAACTTTTCGAGACAGCCATAATTCATGTCCGGTTCAGGGCTTCAGCTATTTATCATTGTGCCCTGAAATGAGGTAATCCTACCCACAATCCTACCCACCACCACTTCTAAAGGGATATTCCAACACCCACTCAATCTACGTAATGTCCTAGTCCATCACATCCACTGTCAACCACCTGCCATATATGTGCCAATACATGCACCCAGAACAACCTACTCCACTACCATCACAGGCATATCCAATTCTATCAGAGGCAGGACCACTTTGGAAGCAAACATGTCATATTCCAACTCTGCTGTAATTTCTGCACAGAACTTTGTATGGGCGTGATTGCCAACCAGCTGCCCACCCAAATGAGTGAACACCACCAAACTGTGGTGAAGAGAAAAGTTGACCACTGTAATCTTACCATCTCACACATCACTATTAAAATTCTCTGTCTTTGCACAAGTTTTGAAAGCTTCAAGAGGCCTAAGATATACAAAAGGAGACCTTTTTGCTTATCTTCATTTTCTCTTCTTTTTGTTGGCCGCAGTTATTGTGTCTAGCGGTACATTCTTGTGGCTGAATTTTTGGTTTATAACATTGAGGGTTCCTGATGACTAAATAACTGATAAAGATTTACCTGTATTATTCTTGAATTTTATTCTTTGTCACATTTTTCAGTATAACACCGACTTTACAATTTCTATTTGCATCACACCGCAAATTAAATTATTAGTGACACAATCAAAAACGTGTCTCACAATATTCCAAAGAGTTTACAAAGCAAAAGAGTCTATAAACGTTCTTGACAAAAAAAGAATCATCACCAAGTTAAAACATTATTTTATAAATGGATCCAGAAATTAATTTAATAGTTAGCATCAGATTATGCAATTAATAATATTGTAGAACAGAAGCAAACTGGTGCTTTTCAATTATTATTAATAATATGAATTTTAAGTATGATAGATATTTCGTAACTTCAGATATTTCTGCAAGAAGAATAATTTTAACTGTCATACAGAGCATAACAAATTAATTTATTTTTATACATTTTAGTTGAAACATATATACAAAATCATATGAAATTCTTTTAGTTATACAACTGAGATAATGTTCACCTGTACGAGAATCAATAGTATAAATGGTAGCGGTTATTTCTATAAGAAAAAGGTTATGTTAAAAAAAGGGTGTCCCATTACACCACTCAGTGGCAGACCATGCTACTGAGCACTGCCCATGTCATCTGGATCCGTGCCCCCAAAACCAGATACTCTTAATTTTATAGCTGGGAGTTGTTCTTGCAACATATCCTTTGATCCCATAATCCTCATGGCCTTCATGTTTTCTGTAAATCACTGAAGACAAATTGTGGTGTGGTTCCTTTGATAGGACATGGCTGATTTCCCTCCCCACCATTTCCCCCAGAGCAAGCTTTTTCTCTGTCTTTTTAATGAAATTGTCGACAGCACCTTAAAGCCTAATCTTGTGACCCTCCCAGTGGTCAAACTATTGAATGGCTTGAAACAGTGAATTATGTGACAGATTTGCTTGGTCAACACATGAATATTGTAGAGACACTTGCACAAGAAAACTCAATAACAAAGGCAGTATGTGAAGAACTGCATTCAAATTTTGAGAACTCATATTCACAGAAATTCTAAAGACATATTACTCTGGTATACACATATGTCACATAATAATGAAGTAAACAGAGGATACAATGTATAAAGAAGCATATGGACAGATTTTTTTGTGCATTGCATCCACAAACATAATATGAAGGATTGTAAATTATACTGACACCAGTACCTTTCATGAAATACATTGAGTTGTGGAATAAATGCAGAAAT